>NC_081293.1:116804545-126029545 GCF_030435805.1 Mustela lutreola | reverse complement strand
ATTTGTGTTTTGATGTAGTCCCAGTAGTTGATTTTGGCTTTTATTCCCTTGCCGAGGAGACATATCTAGAAAAATGTTGCTTTGGCTGAAGTCTGGGATGTTACCGCCTGTGCTCTCTTCTAGGATTGTTATGGTTTCAGGTCTCACAGTTAGGTCTTTGATCCCTTAGAGTGTATTTTTGTGTATGGTGAAAGAAAGTGGTCCGGTTTCATTCTTTTGCATGTGGCTGTCCAGTTTTGCCAGCACCGTTTGTTGAAGACACTGTCATTTTCCCATTGGTTATTCATTCCTCCTTTGTCAAAGATTAATTGGCCATATGATTGTGTGTTTATTTCTGTGTTTTCTATTCTGTTCTGTTGATCTATGTGTCTATTTTTATGTCCATACTACGCTGTTTGGATGACCATAGCTTTGTAATAGAACTTGATAGCTTCAGCTTTGTTTTTCTTTTTTCAAGATTGTTTTGGCTATTTGGGGTCTGTTGTGTTTCCATACAAATTTTAGGACTGTTTGTTCTAGTTTTGTGAAAAATGTGTTGGTATTTTGATAGGAATTGCATTAAATCTGTAGATTGCTTTGAGCAATATAGACATTTTAACAATATTTGTTCTTCCAACCCATGAACATGCAATGTCTTTCCATTTCTTTGTGAATTTCTTTCATCAGTGTTTTATAGTTTTCAGAATACAGGTCTTTCACCTCTTTGATTAAGTTTATTCCTAGATATTTTATTGTTTTTGATGTAATTATAGATGGGATTGTTTTCTTATTTTCTCTTTCTGCTGCTTCATTATTGGTGTATAGAAATGCAACAGATTTCTATACATTGACTTTTTTAATCCTGCAACTTTACTAAATTTGTGTATCAGTTCTAGCAGTTTTTCATGAAGTCTTCCAGGTTTTCTATATATAGAATCATGTCCTTTATGTATAGTGAAAGTTTTACTCCTTCCTTACCAGTTTGGATGCGTTTTATTTCTTTTTGTTGTCTGATTGCTGTGGCTAGGACTTCCAGTCCTATGTTGAATAAAAGTGCTAAGAGTGGACATCCTTGTCTTTTCCTGACTTTAGAGGAAAAGCTCTCAGTTTTCCCCCTTTAAGGATGATTTTTACCTGTGGGTTTTCATATATGGTTTTATTATATTGATGTATGTTCCCTCTAAACCTACTTTGTTGAAGGTTTTTTTTTTTTAATCAAGAGTGGATGTTGTACTTTGTCAAATGCTTATTCTGTGTCTATCAAAATGATCTTGTCCTTCTTCAATTGATAGGGTGTATCATGTTAGTGGATTTGCAAATATTGAAACATCCTTACAACCCAGGAATAGATACCAGTTGATCTTGGTGAATGATTTTTTTAAATGTATTTTTGAATTTGGTTTGCTAGTATTTTATTGAGAAGTTTTGTATTTATGCTTATTGGAGTTAATGATCTGTGGTTCTCCTTTTTTTGTGGTATCTTTATCTGGTTTTGGTATGAAGGTAATACTGGCCTCATAGAATGAATTTGGGTTTTCCTTCCCTTTCTATTTTATGGAATACTTTGAGGAGAAAGGTATTAACTCTTCCTTAAATGTTTGGTAGAATTCACCTGGGAAGCTGTCTGGTCCTGGATTTTTGTTTGTTGGAAGTTTTTGTTTACTATTTTAGTTTCATTGCTGGTAATTGATCTGTTCAAAATTTCTATTTCTTCTGCTTTAGTTTTGGTAGGTTATATGTTCCTAGAAATTTATCCATTTCTTTGAAGTTGACCAATATGTTGGCATATGGGTTTTCATAATATTCTGTGGTGGTGGTGGCTTTTTCTCCCCCTCCATTAGTAATTATCTTTATTTGGATCTTCTCTGTCTCTTTTGTTTTTGTTTTTTGTTTTTGATGAGTCTTGGTAGAGGCTTATCAACTTTGTTGCTTTTTTCAAAGGACCAGCTCCTGCTTTCATTAATCTATTCTGTTGTTTTTTAGTTTCTACCTCATTTATTTCTGCTTGAATATTTATTATTTCCTTCCTTTTGCTGGATTTTATTGTTTGGGTTTCATTTGTTCTTTTTTCTAGTTTCTTTAAGTAGAAAGTTAGGTTGTTCATTTAAAACTTTTCTTGCTTCTTGTGGTAGGCCTGTATTGCTATAAACTACTTTCTTAGAATCACTTTTGCTATATCCCAAGATTTGGGACCATTGTGTTTTTTTTTCTTTTCTTTTCTCTTCTTTTTGAAGATTTTATTTATTTATTTGACAGAGAGGGAAAATTAGCAAGAGAGGGAATACAAGTGGGGATGGGGGTGGGAGAGGGAGAAGCACGTTTCCCACTGAGCAGGGAGTCTAAGGTGGGCTTAATCCCAGGACCCTGGGATCGTGACCTGAGCTGAAGGCAGACACTTAATGACTGGGCCACCCAGGTACCCCGGACCATTGTATTTTCATTTTCATTTGTTTCCATGTAATTTTTGATTTCTACTTTTATTTTTTGGTTAATCCATTCATTGTTTAGTGGCATATTATTTAATCTCCATGTATTTCTGCCCATTCCAGATTTTTTTCTTGTGGTTGATTTCTGGTTTCATAGCACTGTGGTCAGGAAAAGATACATGGTATGACTTTGACTTTTTTTGTATTTGTTGAAACTTGTATTGTGGCTTAATAGATGATCTATTCTGGAGAATGTTCTATGTGCATTTCTAAAGAATATGTATTCTGCTGTTCTAGGATGGAATGTTCTGAATATGTTTGTAAAATCCATCTGATCCAGCATGTCTGGTGTTTCCTTGCTGATTTTCTGTATGGATGATGTGACCATCAATGTAAGTGTGTGTTAAAGTTCCGTATTATTACTGTATTACTGCTGATTTTTTTTTATGTTTGTCATTAAATATTTTATGTATTTGGATATTCCTGTATTGGGTGCAATAAATAGATGCTTTATCCTTTTGTTGGATTGTCTCCTTTATTATTTATTGTTATTATATAGTGTCATTTTTTTCTCTCTTATTACAGTCTTGGTTGCAAAGTCTATTTTGTCCAGTATAAATATTGCTACCCTGGTTTTCTTTTGACACCCATTTGCGTGATGACTGTTTTCCCTCACTTTCCATTTGCAGGTGTTTTTTGGCCTGAAATGAGTCTCTTATATGCACATATATATAGATGGGTCTTGTATTTTAATCTACTCTGTTACCTTATGTATTTTGTTTGGTGAATTTAGTCCATTTTCATCCAAAATAATTATATATATATATATATATCCATTTTTAAAGATTTTATTTTTATTTATTTGACAGACAGAGTTTTGTTGTTGTTTCTATAGAGTTTCTCTGATCCTTTCTTCTCTTACTTTCTTTCATTGTTTGTTCGTTTTCTTTAGTGATATACTTGGATTCCTTTCTTTTTATTTTTTGTATATATATTACTGGGTTTTATTTGTGGTTACCATTAGGTTTATATATAACATCTTCTGCAAATCACAATCTATATTAAGTTGATCATTGCTAAAGCTTAAACCCAATCTTTATTCCTCTCCCCCTATGTTTTAGGTATGTGTGGTCATATTTTATATCCTTTTATTTTATGAATCCCCTTACTAATTTTTATAGAAATAGTTCTTTTTACTGTCTTTTTTTTTTTTTTTTTTTTTTTTTTTTACTTTTTATGCTCTTATACTTTTTGCCTTCCTCTCAAAGAGTCCCCTTTAATATTTCTTGCAGGGCTGGGTTAGTGGTCATGAACTTTAGTGTTTTTTTTGAGAAATTCTTTATCTCTCCTATTCTGAGTGATAGCCTGGCTGCATAGAGTATTCTTGGCTACAGACTTTTCCCTTTCAGCACTTTGAATATATCCTGCCACACTCTTCTGGACTGCAAAGTTTTTGCTAAAAATTTGCTGATAGCCTTATGGGGTTTCCATTTTTTGTAATTGTCCTTGTTTGCTACAAAAAATTTTTTCTTTATCACTATGTTTGAAATCTTAATTACTATTTGTCTTGGTGTGGAGCTCCATGGGTTGAGATTTTTCTGTGGGTGGGGGGAGGAAATCTTTGTACCTCCTGGATCTGGGTATCTGTTTCCTTCTCCAGACTAGGGAAGTTTGTAATTATTATTTCTTCAAATAAATTTTCTGCCCCCTTTCCTCTCTCTTCTTCTTCTGAGATCCCTATAATGTGGATGGCATTATGCTTAACGGAATCACTGAGTTCCCTAAGACTATTCTCAATTTGTGTAATTTTCTTTCTTTTGCCTCCTTTGCTCAGCTTGGTTAGTTTCCATTACTCTGTCTACTAGGTCATTAATTCATTCCTCTGCTTCATCTAGCCTGCTATTTATTCCATCAGGTATGTTTTAAATTTCATTTATTGTGTTCTTGATCTCTGCTTAGTTCTTTTTCTTCACTGTGTTTATGGTCTCACTGTTGTCGTCCACTCTTTTCTCAAGTCCAGTGAGTATCTTTATGATCATTACTTTATTTTTAAAAATATTTTATTTGTTTATTTGACAGAGAGAGACAGTGAGCACAAACAAGGGGAGTGGCAGAGGGAGAAGTAGGCTCCTGCTGAGCAGGGAGCCCTATGCAGGGCTTGATCCTGGGACCCTGAGATCATGACCTGAACCAAAGGCAGAAGCATAACCAACTGAGCCATCCAGGTGCCCCAATGATCATTACTTTAAATTCTCTATCAGGGATATTACTTATATCTTTTGCCCCCTCATCCCGTTCTTTCATTTGTCTCATCATTTCTCTGTCTCATCATTTTGTCTGACTTTCTGTGTCTGTTTCTATGTGTTAAGAAAGTCAGTCTTTTCTCTTGTTCTTAACCATAATAGCCTTATGAAGAAGAGGTCTTACATGTTGTAGGAAAGATATTAGGGTTTGAAGCCAACAGCCAAGAAAGAATTCTTGAGATGTCTTCAGTGCAAAAACGTGTTTTTTGTTTTTGTTTTTGTTTTTGTTTTTGAAATATAGGGACAGGACCAGTGGGCAGAAAGAGCTGTACTGGATTCATGAGGACTGGTCCATTATGTACTTTCAAGTTGGAAGGGAGTTAGGGATAGCATAAGTCTCTAAGGAATTTTGGAAGCAAGATTTCCAGGGCCTTTAAGAGGCTAGGTGTTGTTAGGAAAGGGTCACTTATTACTGGCTAATAAAACCTGAGTCATGAAAGCCTTGTATATCAGTGGGTCATATCCTTGGGGGATGATTGCCAGCATGTATCTTGCAGGGGTGGGTAGAGATAAAGTTTCTTAATGAATTTTTATATGTTAAAGTAAATTTACAGGATCTTGGGGGTTGGTCTAAGATTACCTGTTGCCTTTAGCAAAATATTAACATTGAGGCAGCTGAATCCCTAGAAGAACGTCACTCTGCCTGTTTCAAGGTCTTGTCAATGGGCTGTAGATAGTAAGGAAATTTAATAATTTTTCTCCTGTCTTTTTTTCCGACATCACTATAGTGCCCTGCATTGCAGTTTCCCCTGTTCCCCAAGGCCTGGTGCCTTGGGGAATGTCTCCTATGTGTTGCACGTGTTCTCTGTTGATTCTTGGCCTCTTTTTCCTTCAACCTAGTTGTCTGCTGAGGTTTTCTTTGCCTATTGTGGGCAATGTTTGGTTGCCAGCAGAAGTGGAGTACTTTTTAACAAGATGTGTGGTGGTCTGCTTATGAAATGAGACTTGCCCCTGCTGCTGCTGGAACCACCATCCTGCAAGATACATGGGCTGGGACATGTGGTGTTATGGGCCCACAGCAGTGGGAAGCATGCATGGGAAGGGCAGATCCACAGAAGCACAGCTGGGCAGTAGGGGTGAGGCAGGTGATGTGGAGGTGGGAGGTGGGGTGGGACTTGGTGTATGTAAGTTATGTATCCAGTGTAGGCACTCTGCTGATTCCCAGAGGTGGCTATTGTTTATGCTGTGGGTGGGGGAGGGAATGGTGCCTGCCAGCTCCTTTGTTCCAGGAGGGATCTCCTTTTGATCCCTATCTCTCTGGGCCATGCCCTGAGCTGAACAAATCACTCTCTCTTCCATCTTCCCCAGGCATTTTTCAAACTGCTGGTTCTATGCTGTATCTGCCCAGCTTGTTTGTGGTGCTGTCTCTTTAGGGGTTGGGGTTGCACTTCCTAAAGCTCTTTAGGCTCTCCCAGAGTTGAGCCCAGCAATTTTTTTTTTTTTTTTTAAGTAGGCTCTACTCCCAACATGGGGCTAGAACTCATGACCCCAAAATCAGGATTTGCATGTTCTGCTGACTGAGCCAGCCAGGTGTCCTCAGCCCTCTGATTTTTAAAGTTCTGGGCTTTAAGGCCTGCTAGTTGTAAGAACTCACAAAATGCAGCCCCTCTCACTTTCTTTCTTTTTTTTTTTTTTAAGATTTTATTTATTTATTTGACAGACAGAGATCACAAGCAGGTAGAGAGGCAGGCAGAGAGAGAGAGAGAGGAGGAAGCAGGCTCCCTGCTGAGCAGAGAGCCCAATGCGGGTCATGACCAGAGCCGAAGGCAGAGGCTTAACCCTCTGAGCCACCCAGGCGCCCCCCCCTCTCACTTTCAAAGGGAAATGTTACAGGGATTCATCCTCTTCATTTGTGCATTCTCATTCTCTGATGTGAAAGTTTGTTTTTTTCCATGCCAGGGCTCCCTACCCACTGCTGGTGGTCCTGGCCCATTTTGCTCTCAGATCATGTCTTTAGCCTTCCTACCTTCTTTTAAATCTTTTTAATTTTTGTTGTTTGTTTGTTTGTTAGTTTTTAAGCAGGCTCCATGCAAAGTACAGATCCCAACACAGGGCATGAACTCACAACCCTGAGATCAAGACCTGAGCTGAAATCAAGATGCCTAACCAAGTGAACCACCTAGACAACCTCCTTCCTACTTTCTTTGATGATACCTCTTTTCTCCCTTTAGTTGTGGAGTTTGTTCTGCCAGTTTCCAGGTTGTTTTGGGAGTTATTTAAGCTGATATGAATGTTCTAGTTATACTTGTGGGACAAAGTGAGTTTAGGGCCCTCCTACTCTGCCATCTTCCCAGCAGAGTCTAGATTTCTTTATTAGAGTTTACCTAATGTCCTTTTTCTCTTCCAAGGCCCCATCCAGGATGCCATATTACATTTAGTTGTCATGTGTTCATAGACCCCTCTCAGTTATGACATTTTCTTGGACTTTCCTTGTTTTTAATGACCTGGATTATTTTGAGGAGTACTGATTAGGTATTTTGTAGGATGCCCATGTATTGGAATTTGTTGATGTTTTTCTCATGATTAGACTCAGATTATGGGTTTTTAGAAGGAAGACCGCAAAGATAAAGTGCCAGTTTCATCATATTATATCAAAGGTACACTGCTTCCCACTGTTAATGTGAATCTTGATCACCTGGTTGAGGTAGTTTTTATCAGGTTCTTCCCTGTAAAGTTTCTGTCCTATTACCCATTACTCCTGCCCCTTCCCCCACCACATATTCTGGAAGAAAGTTGCCATGCTCAAACCACACTTAAGGAGTGGATTATTATTCTCCCCCTTTTTGAAGGTAGAGTGTCTATGTAAACTATTTGGAATTATATTCTACATGGGAGATTTATTTCTTCTTCCTCACTTATTATAGTTGACCCTGAATCAATGTGAGGGTTAGAGGTACACGATTGAAGATCCATGTATTTCTTTTGACTCCCCAGATACTTAACTACTAATAGCTTACTATTGACTGATAACATAAATAGTTGGTTAAGACATGTTTTGTATGTTATGTGTATTATATACTGTTTTTTTTTTACAATAAAGTAAGCTAGAGAAAAGAAAGTATTATTAGGAAAATCACAAGAAAAAGTAAATTTGCAGTACCATATTTATCAGAGAAAAAATCCACATATAAGTAGACCCATGCAGTTCAAACCCATATTGTTCAAGGGTCAACTGTAATTTATTCAATAATTTATTTGTATCTGTATGAGTCCATATCAGTATGGACTCATGATGTAATTTAATACTGATCTTTATTTTCTTGCTCAAATTGTTTCAGCTTTGATGACCAGGAGGTATTTGCAGTGAAGTGTCCCTATCAGTGTAGGCTGATGTTGACTGGGCTGCACATGTAACAGAAGCAGATTGCATAAAATATGGAAGGCAGAAAGGGAAGTTTGCATGAGGACAACTGAAGGATGGTGGGCAGTAAGTTAAGGTTTAACCCTCTTTGAGTTGGAAGGAATAAGAAGAATTAATCTGTTTTGGCAGATTTCAAGGTTGAAGATATCATCAGGGAAAAGCCAGATGTTGACTATGTTGTTATAACCAAAAAAATACTTCTGGAAAAGTTTGAAGGTACAGAGAGTTTTTAACAGCTGAACAGGGATGCAATAGAATGCAATAGGAGGAAATAATAACGTGTCTGGCAGAAGTAGAGGGCTGTGAAAAAGGGAGGGAGAAAGACAGAGATTTAGCTTTAGGAATAAAGGGTACTTATCCCATGTTGCAGTACCTCAGTTTGAGCTCCAAACAAGGGATTTGATAGTTAAATCAATGAATAAAAATATCTTTTGGCAAATGGTAAATTAGCAACTAATAATTGTTTGCTCAAATAATTATTTGGGGCAAGAATGAATGAAGAGCATATGCTGCCTGTTTGAGCTGTCAGTACTTTGATGAGCTGTTGACAAAAATGGAAGGACGTTAAATTAGAACGAGGATCTTACGTAATACATCAGAGAGTACTGGAAATGTTGGTACTTCAAATATTCACATGAAAAGTCATAATGTGAATGACTTCTTACAATATGTGAAAAAGTTATATAATATATGGGCTATGTCATTATACTTTCTTAGGTTGGGGAGGGGGAAATATGATGGTTCTCTCTTTCTTCTACCATATTGTACATTGCCCAAATATTTTGGTACTTTGGTGACTTTGGGTTTTCACTAGGGAAGAAATGGAAGGTAGGAAGAATATTCTGAAAAGCAGGGACAGAATTACATTGAAAAAAAAAAAAAAAAGAATAACCTGCTTTACTTTTCATCTGTTATTCTCCCCTGCTTCTCCCTACCACCACTGGAGAACTGGATTTAGATGACCTATACCCAAAGAGATCAAAGATCTCTATTTGCCTTCTTTGAGCAGCACAATGAGAATAGAATCAGAAACTGGATTTAAACTCAACTTTGAAGACAGGAACATCTGAAATTTTTGAGATGAAGACTGGACAATTTAAAGTGACCCAAAATAACGTCATAGTTGTCTTCCTGCTGGGAACAATCTTTATAAATCTGGGCCAGAAGTTTGCATCTCTTATTTAATGTTATCTCCTGTCATGTGCTCTTACCTGTCCTTGGCAGGTTAATATGTACTAGAAACTTTATTCATGGTGTTCTAAAGACTTAAGTGTAATCTGTGTGTAAAGGATTTTCTCCCTGGTTTTATTTTTTATGTAAAATAGTAGCAATCTCAAACTGACAGAATACTTGGCAGTAAGTATAATCAACTTTTTTCCTAAGCCATTTGAGAGTAAGTTGCTAACATGATATAGCTCACCCCTGATTACTTTTGTATCTATTTCCCACTGTGATATTTTAGTGCAGGATGGTATTTAGAAATCAATAGCTGGGTACTAGGTGTGGTTATAACTATTGGAATATTGCTGTTTCCAGGCCTCTCAGTGAATATGAAGTGAATGCATGTCTTCAGAAAGAAACTCATACAAGAATAGTTATGCAGCTTTATTCATAAAAGCTCAAAGCTGGAAATAGCTCAAACATCTCCTGATAGGATAGTGCATGAAAACTGTGGTATATTTATACAATAAAGTACTGCACAACAAACATGCTTTTTTAAGGAGAAAGAAAGAACAAATGATATATGCTATCACATGGATAAATCTCAAAATCATCATGCTGAATGAAAGAATCCAGATACAGCCAAGAATACTCTCTATGACTCCATTTATATGAAGTTCAAGAACATGAAAAACTAACCTATAGAAACTGACCAGAACAGTGGTTGCTTATAGGGAATGGAATTGAGTGGGAACTCAAAGTAATTTGCTGCCATTGTGGAAACATTTTCTCTCTTCATTGGAGTGTTAGTTCTAACAGTATACCCATTGAACTGTACATGTAAGATTTGTGCATTTCACTGTATATAAATTTTAACTCAATTAAAAAAAAAACTGGTGGTGGGCTGACTTTATGCCCTGTTATGTAAGTTGGAGCATGGAAACCACGAGTTAAGAATGGCAAAATAAGGGTGGTTCGGTGGGTTGAAGCCTCTGCCTTCGGCTTGGGTTGTGATCCCAGGGTCCTGGGATAGAGACCCCCATTGGGCTCTCTGCTCAGCGGGGAGCCTGCTTCCTCCTCTCTCTCTGCCTGCCTCTCTGCCTACTTGTGGTCTCTGTCTGTCAAATAAATAAATAAAATATTTAAAAAAAAGAATGGCAGAATAAAAAGATAGAGTTTAAGTTCTTTATGACTTTGTAGGACCATATAGCATTTGTAGACTGTGCAGTTCCAGAGTATGTGTGTGTATGTGAGAGAGAGAGAGAGAGAGAGAGAGAGAGAGGCAGAGAGAAAGAAAGAGAGAGAGAGAGATTGAGAGCCTAATGGGTTTGTCATTATGGTTGAGCCTCAGTTCGACCAGCCTAAGCCATTCCCTAACCACTTTACCTCACCTGATCTCTTTATCTCTCATCTTATTTGGTTAGAAATACAGTATTTCTCAACCTATATGTACTATCAGTCCTGAAGGAGAATTAAATAGCTCTTTCATATGACAGTAATTGTCTGTTCCTAAAGCATGTTCCACAGATTGTTCATGTCACAGGAAGAAATTCCATATTAAAAAAACAAAACAAAACAAAACAAAAAACAACAACCAACAACCAGATGAGCCTTTTATATGTGAATTGTTATAAATTATTGAAAATTGTAAATTCCCACCAGGGGAACACACTCTACTCATTTCACAAATATTTCTTGGCTACCCAAGCTTTTTCTCAGTGGTGCACCTGGCTGTATTGGAATATATGTTTGGAAACACCATCCTCCATCAAGTGTGTAACTTGGAAACAGTACTTCTTGGGGTTTGCCATCTTCCCCACCTACCCCTCCCTATATGAGCAGGGTGTGTAACTTGTTTCAATTTGCTGTCCTAGACCAGTCCCACTTAAAGAATGTGTTTCCAGGGCGCCTGGGTGGCTCAGTGGGTTAATGCCTCTGCCTTCAGCTCAGGTCATGATCTCGGGGTCCTGAGATCGAGCCCCACATCGGGCTCTCTGCTCGGCGGGGAGCCTGCTCCCCTCCCCCTCTGCCTGCCTCTCTGCTTCCTTGTGATTTGTCTGTCAAATAAATAGATAAAACCCAAAAACAAAACAAAACAAAACAAAAAAAAAACGAATGTGTTTCCTATCTTGCCAGAACTATAGAAAAGCTCCCTGAGACAGTTTTAATTTTTTAAAGGCCTCTTAGTGCAGAGGCCTCCCATCTTCTATCCTGCCTGCTTTGCCCTCCCCTTTTGGTTCCCTTGGCTCTCCTTATTCTTGAGATCTGGGATCTAGAACTTCTGAAGATGCTGTGCATGTGTGTGGCCAGTGTCGCAGGCAGCATTTACAGTGCATGGGGGTATGAAAGGTACCCTCTGGGATGTCCAATGAGGCAACCCCAGTTCTCCTCTGACTCTTTTATGTCCCACCAGCACCCATTTTCTGCCCGAGCCTATTCAGGGGTTCACTGTTGCTGAACTGTGGTTTCTGTTTGCTTTTTTTTTGTTTCTAACTCATCTTAGTTTTCTTATCCTTACTTTTATTTTAGATATGATTTTGAGCTTCTGACAGGTTGGTCTGCGAACTGACAATGGCTAAAATAAATTGGTATTCCCATATCCAAGTATCCGAATACTAACACTTCTCAGTCACCTCCCCTTCCCTCACAGAGCTATTCTTGCTTGAAACAGTCTTTTGCCCAGATGACACTTTGGAGACGTGTGAAGAAAGGCTAACTAAAGAGGAATTTTAAAAATTCAACATTACTATGTGTTGTGAATATTTGAAGGTGAAGGTGAATGCCTTTCCTCTTCAGTCAGACTTTAGATTGTCTGTTGAGAATTAAAAGTTTAAAAGGATCACAGGACAGAATAGCAAAATCTTCTCTAAAGCGAAAGAATGGTGGCTCAGCAGGTAACATTGAACTGTAACCTGATTGAATATATTTAGTAGCTTAAGAAAATAGCGTCAGTCAGATGGTGCGGGGCTTTGGCTAGCCCTGAAATTTCAGAAAAAGAAAGATCACGGGGACAAAGATTGACTATATCCAGGGAAAAGAGTCCTTGACCTAGAGGAAGTATAGAACTGATACTACTCATTGTGAGGTTATGATCCCCAGGAAACCTTTTGATTATAATCTAGCTGCCCATACAGTGGTCCTGCAGGTAAAGAGTACATGGGCCATAGCAATGAGTAACAGTGAGCGCTTTTCTTTGCAAATCAGTTTCTTGAAATTGAGTTTACATATCAGTCTTTGTGTGCTGGATTAGTGGGATGATGCATGGTGAATTGAGACATCAAGTTTATGAGCTTTCGAGGCTCTTGAGCCAAGCCTATGAGGGATTTATCAAGGTAATGCCAGCCCACCAGGAGCTAAATGGGTAGCTCACCCCTCTTCCCCAGTCATCTTTCCTCCAACCACTGCCATGCCTGTGAGCACATTTTCTTCAGATTTCTGGCCTATATAACTCAGATTAATCAAGTGTGTCAGTATTAGTGGCACATTAGTATCTCTGTACTTTCACCGTCTCCTTCCTGCTTCCATTTCAGGGTGAAAGTATCAGCAGGAAACAGAGGGATATTATGACCCCGCCAGGGGAAATTAGATGAAAGGAAGAATTTCCTAACAGGTGTGTGCTTTGAAAATTTTGTTTCTTTTTTATATTTATTTTAATGTAATTTTATTTATTTGTTTACTTTAGGAAAAAAGTTCAGATGCCAGTTTGCCTGAAATTGCTTTTCTTCTTTCTTTCTTTTTTTTTTTTCCCCCTTGTGAAAGGAGCTGGGTCTGATAATGCCACTCTGTTTTGTCTAGTCCACAGATCCTAAAGTTTATTATTCCACTTGATTATTAAATTTATTCTTCTGAGCAAGGATCTATGCTAGCTCCTATTTAGGTTTGAGGGTTGGGATTTCTCTCACAAAGTTAGGTGAGAAAGTAGGAAATTGATGTGCTTATTTATTTAATTTAGGCAACCTCCCCTGAGTTTTGCTTAATTTCTGACTCCATGTTGATAAGAGAAACCTGGGTAATTTCCTTTTATCTCAGCCTTTCTCCATGGAAACATCTGAATCATCATGTGTAACGGTTTTAATGGCTGTGATGTAGATTACCACCCACTCTCTTCAGTGTCATAATCTGTACTGCCGAAGTAATTAGCTTGGCTATGTTGCTGTACTATTCAGTGACATTTTATGACCATGATTAAATTGTGTAGGCTTCTGTTTCCCATCATCTAAGTGTAAAATATTTGCTGGCTTAAATCATTGATGATGATTATTTGGGTATTTGAAAGGTTCACATTCCATACTCACGTGGGAGAATACACTTAGATTATTGTCAGAAATGAAACTCCTAAACATTACCACGAGAAAGAAATCCATGTGGGATGACTGCAAGAACAGGTGGACTTGTACTTTTGTTAATGTTGAGAAAGTTAAACTTTCCATCTAAAGTAATAGTCATTCAATAGTAACAAGTTGTCATGAATTATTTTTGTTATGCTAGAATCAAGAAAGCTCATGAGGGCAGAAGCTGGGCTAGGGTCTGCCCATTATGCTTTCTGGCCTGCCCCTTGATGCATGCATTGTGTACTGTTCCTCGTAAGGGTATGGCATTTTATCCACATTCAATATTATGTTAGTTACTTTGAGAATTATCTATCCCAGAACTTTAAATTTTAATTCAAACATTTAACTAGTGGACAAAATTAACTAGAAAAAATAAGTAAAATATATGATAAAAACAATAAAGAAAAAGCATTTTATTTTAGTAATTTGTACATAGCAAAAAATGTAGTAGTATCTTTATGTACCTTTACTTTTCAGAATAAAATAAAAATAAATTAAACGGCACTTGCCTGGAAATATAGACAAATAATTTGTAGCTGTTAACTAGTTCAATATCAAGTGAGACAATTCACTGAAATTAGAACGTTGAGCATGTTAGAATAATTAGCCCATTGGAAAGATTTTATCTGGACAGGACTAAAGACTAATAGAGAGGTTGAATATAATGAGTGAGCGAATGAGTGTGATATATTTTTGTTGACTTTATCTTGTTCTTTAGTTTTCTGAAAAAGTGATAAGGAATTATCTTAGACCCCTTAGAGTATGATAGTAAGGAATGATTTATCATTGACAATCATTTAGCAATATCCCACAGCTGAAAGGACAGTCTTCCATAAAATTAGAATACTTCCAGGAAAAATAGTTTAACGAGAATATTTTGATCACCTATTGTGACATTGTTGTAGTTCTTAGGCATATGAGATAATAAAAGATGCTATGACTCCATAAGCTAGCATTGTTTTCAGTATAAACTTGGATTTATTTGTGGTAATCCCACTTAGTTTCTCCATCTCATTTTGGACCCAAGGTACTTGCGGGGAACCCTGGTACACTGCACAACTTTTCTTGCTTTTGAACAATGGCAGAAACATAGAAACATTCTTACCTGATATAGCCGTTGGCTAATCAACAATATGGCTAAAATCTAGAATCTTTTCTTAATTTTTTTCTTTTCCCTTTTTTAAGGGAATCTTTAAAAATTAACATATTAAATGTGTAATTCAAACCTAAAATGTAAATATGTATACTTTTGTCAAGTTTTTGGAATAGACTTATGGCCTTCTTTTTCCCCCACATGGGTCTCATGATCGGAGTTCTGTAATCTCTTTCAGACATGCATGATAACACAGTAGTTTTATCACTTTTGATTCCCAGTTATGTCTCCTAAAAATGGGATGGAAACTTGAAACTACTTATAAAATGAATGGTGAGGAAGCTCCTCTGTTTTTGAGATTTCTTCACCTATCTTTTGGAGTGCCTGTTCAATTTGTAATTCAAAGGCAGTAGTTGTTAGAATTTCACCTTTATTGACTCACTAAAGTGAAGGACACGGTATAATTCTATTACTTGGAGTTTCTGAAATATTTAACTTAATTTGTATTAAAACAGCTTTGCTTTTTCAGTTATATTTAATTGTTTTTTTTGTGATATCCGTCTGAGTTATATGTTTATAGTAATAAGCTCAACTGGAATAAGCAGGTTTGAGCAAACCTGACTGATTTGTTGGCAACATAATTCAACTGGTGGGAAAAGAAGTGTGTGGGCATAAAGGAGGAGGTACTGGCGATGATTATAAAGTGTGACAAGGGTCTTAGTAAGTATGTTTTAAAGAAGATTGTAGAATACATGGAGAGTGTTAGTTTTGCAGCAGGGCAGTTAGTTGGATAATCGTTGAAGATACAACTGAAAGTGTCAGATGAATTTATCAGTGAACCACAGTAGTGTGGTCTTGAGACTTCGTTATGTGGTGTTGAGGGGGGACTCAAACACTCCTGTTTTTTGTTTTTGTTTTGTTTTGTTTTGTTTTGTTTAGAGACAGAAAAAGGGAGGAGGAAGGGCAGAGAGAGAATCTTAAGAGGCTCCGTGCCCAGCATGGAGCCCCGAAACTGGGCTCCATCTCATGACCCTGAGATAATGATCTGAGCTGAAATAAAGAGTTGGATGCTTAACCAACTGAGCCACCCAGGTGCCCCTCCACATGTGGTTTTATCAGGGGTCTTTATTCATCAGTGATTCTCTTGGCTTTTCCTTCCTTCGTGTCTTGGTTCTTTTCTTGGGCTGATTCTCCTTATGATAGAAAAACAGCTACAGTTCTAGATCCCCCATCCACACACCCACTGATCAAAATAATTCAAAGTATATCTTCAAGTAGCTTCAGCAGGAAAGTAAGGATGCTCTCTTCCCTAAAACCTCCAGCAAATATCTCTTTTTTCATTGATGTGAATTGCCTCATGAGCCCTTCCCTGAATTAATTACTGTGACCAGGTAATGGAGTGTACCATTTGGCTTAAACCCATCAGTGTATATACATGAAATATATGGAATGAATGAGAGAAGTAAGAATGGAATGAAAATTGTGGTTCTATAGGAGGAGAAAGAAGGAGGAAATGCCCACTATAGGCTACAAACCAAGTCTATAATTTCCTTAACATATTGGTCAATTTAATCAAATACCGTCCTTTAACTTACAGACAATGTTTTTTACAGTAGGGAGAAGTCATCTAAAATATTTTTCTTTTTATTATTATTATTGATGTGAAGTAGTATTTGTAGCATACTGGAGATAGATATGCACATTACATTGAATAATGTGAATTATTTTATTCTGTGTCTCAGAGGAGAACATGGCTTAGTGGCTGAGAACATGAGCTCCAGAGACAGTGGATTCATATCCAGAATCTTGCACTGTTGTAATATGATTACCTCTGTGACCTTAGACAAGTTTCATAACATAAGATCTCAATTTCTTCATCTACTAAATATAAAGCATCATAAAGTTGTGGAGATTAAAAAACCCACATAAAACACTTAGTATAGTATCTGGCTGCTCTTCTAAATGTTCTTTTTGTCAGGGTCAAATCAGAGTGGGTATGCTTATCACTGTTTGGCTACCTGGAAGTCTTTTGGGTCTCTGGAATCAAACCTCATGCCACATCTTTGAGGGATGCTTATATAACTTGAAAATGCATCCCGTTTATTTCTGTGAGTGAAATGATAAATTCACCATTCGCTTTTCTTTCTTACAATATATTTGTAAGAATGAAAGGAACTTTAACCACCTAAAACAACAGTGTTGAGCTATAGAGCCTGGGTAGAAAAGAATAGATACTATGTGATTTAATTTAAATAAAGTCAGTAGAGGCAAAATCAATCTGTGATGTTAAAAGGTAGGATGCTGATTAGTCTTGGTGGGTAGAGGTTAGGTGACTGAAAGGGGCTTGAGGGGAGACTTCTGGGCTGACAGTCATGTACTATATCTTGATTTGGATGTTGTTTATAAAGTATATTCACTTAATGAAATTTATTTAGCTGTATGCCTGTGATTTGTCCATCTTTCTTTTTTTAATTTGTTATACTTATCAGAAAGTTAAAAGTGAATATAACTGACTTTCTTTGGATCAAGAAATAGAACTTTTACCTTTTGTCCAGACTAAAAGTTATTCAGAGATAAGCCAATAGGAACCCATTTCTTTGGAGGAAATAAGGACTTACAAGGACAGTCTCTCCCATGATTCTGTGGTATGAAGGGCTGGCCCCTGAGATAACTGATTCCTATGTGAAAAGAGACACTTCCTGGGAGAGTGGTGATTGAAATATCAACCCTTCTCTTTTGAGGCCTAATGTTATAAAAATCTTAAATGAGTGGTGTTGATCCCAATCTTGCTAAAGATTGGGGAAGGAGGGAACGTGTCTGCTAATGGAAATCTGGAGGTTCATGAATGTAGAGCTGGGTACATCACTCTGTTCTGGAACATGTGGGCTGTGCTGACTTAAGCCAATCTCTGCATCCCATCCTTTAACCACAGTGATTTTTTTCAGACATGGGTGTATAACCAGATCAGAACAATGACATCTAAGATCACACTTGCTGAGCTATCTTGTTAAAAGAAAGGTAAAGAAAAAAATTCAATTGTGGAAAATGGCAGAGAATATATTCGTTTTGTACTAAATGCTGAGATATAACATGTAAAGTTGGTTTTATTGTGTCTGTATTACTGTCACCAGCAGTGAAACCATGAGGCTTCACTGGAAGGCCATTATATAGATTCTGAGGATAAAGCTTATGTTACAAAAGACAGAGTGGGAGAAAATGGAGCCTTTGATCACATAGACTCCTTTATTGCTAAAACCAATTTGAGTAGGTTTTTGTCTCATATATACCTATTGCTTAATGGATTCAACAATTTAATTACTTTAAGAATGCATGTAATAAACATGTATTTAACATGTTATATAACTTAACATGTACATAAATATTTAACATGTATATAAATTTAACATGTATGTAAATTATTTAACATGTACATTTTAAAACATGTATATAAATATTGGCCTGGGAAGGAGCCACATAAATTGGTTGGTCTGAGTTCCTTAACCCTTGTGAGTTGTTCTGCTCTCATCTCTCCTAACTTCTATCCTCTTTGTTGTTGTTGTTTTTAAAAAGATTTTATCTATTTATTTGACAGAGGGATAGAGAGAGAACCCAAGCAGGCAGAGTGGCAAGCAGAGGGAGAGGGAGAAGCAGGCTCTCTGCTGGGCGGGGAGCCCGATGTGGGTCTCAATCCCAGGACGATGGACCATGACCTGAGCCGAAGGCAGCCACTTAACTGACTGAGCCACCCAGATGTCCCCTAACTTCTATTATGTCTGACTTAATTTTGAAGGATTTCCAAAGATTACTATGTCTTTACATGTAATTTTTTATATGAGATACACTGTACTTCCTTCAAATAGGGACCAAGCTAAAAATTGTCGATAAAATGTTGTTGAATAATGACTATCTTAAAAGCAGACCTTAATTTCTTTTTTAATTATAAGAGGAGATGTCTTCTTTTTAAAATTTTAACTTAATTTTGTTTAAATTCAATTAATTAACATATACTGTATTATTAGTTTCAGAGGTGGAGTTCAGTGATTCATCAGTTGCGTATAACACCTAGTGCTCACTACATTATGTGCCCTCCTTAATGGCCATTACCCTGTTACCCTCCCCACCACCCCTCCAGCAACCTTCAGTTTCTTTCCTAGAGTTGGGAGTCTCTTATGGTTTGTATCCCTCTCTGATTTCGTCTTACTTTATTTTTCCCTCCCTTCCCTATGATCCTCTGTTTTGTTTCTTAAATTCTACATGTGAATGAGATCATACGATAATTGTCTTTCTCTGATTGATTTATTTCACTTAGCATAATACTGTCTAGTTCCACCCACGTCATGGCAAATGGTAAGATTTCATCATTTTGATGGCTTAATAATACCACATGGTATATATATATATGTGTGTGTGTATACATATGTATATCACATCTTCTTTATCCATTCATCTGTCGGTGGACATCTGGGCTCTTTCCATAGTTTGGCTGTTGTGGATATTGCTGCTATAAACATTGGGGTGCAGGTACCCCTTTAGATCACTACATTTGTGTCCTTTGGGTAAATACCTAGTAGTGCAATTGCATAGGATAGTTCTATTTTTAACTTTTTGAGGAATATCCATACCATTTTCCAGAGTGGCTGTACTGGCTTGCAGTCCCATTGGCAGTGTAGGAGGGTTCCCCTTTCTCTGCATCCTCGCCAACATTTGTCATTTCCTGATTTGTTAATTTTAGCCATTCTGACAGGTATGAAGTGGCTTTTTATTGTTTTGATGTGTATTTCCCTGATGTGGAGTGATATTGAGCATCTTTTCATGTGTCTTTTGGCCATCTGTGTGTCTTCTTTGGATAAATGTCTGTTCATGCCTTCTGACTCAGGCTTTTCTTGACCGAATAATTTGTTTTTTGGGTGTTGAATTTGATGAGTTCTTTTTAGATCTTGGATACTACCCCTTTATCTCTGATAGACATTCACAAATATCTTCTCCTATCCTGTAGGTTGTCTTTTGGTGTTGTCAACTGTTTCCTTTGCTGTGCAAAGGCTTTTTATCTTGATGAAGTCCCAATAGTTCATTTTTGCTTTTGTTTCCCTTGCTTCTGGTGACATGCCTAGCAAGAAGTTGCTGTGATGGAGGTCAAAGAGGTTGTTGCCTGTGGTCTCCTCTAGGATTTTGATAACTTTTTATAGCCACTTGTTAAGTGATCCGTAACTTGAAAATCTGTAATTCCTAGATTCTAACTATATCAACACACACCATGAGAGATGATTTCTGCTGAGCACCATGGAAGTCATTAACAGTTTGGCTTGTCTCCATTTTTAGGTCAACACTCTCATACCCTCCCTCATTCTATTTCCAGTATGTTCATGTTTTCCCAGAATAGCTATGAAATCATGTAATTAGCCTCCGAATCAGCAATGCTGACACAGTCATTGGCATTAAGTATAGAAAAATTGATCAACTTTTTTAAAGAAAACATTCCAAAGGAGTCAGGTCTGCTTTCAAATGCCCGGAAGAGCCTGATCTATTATTACTACATTTCTGTTATTACAACATGAGATGGCTACTGAAAATTGTTCCCACATTGCCTCCAAGAGTGCCTAGTCCTGGAGTAGGAAACACCCCACTGGTCAAACTTCTGGACACATACCTTGGTGTGCCCATCACAAAGCCAAACAAGCTAGATCCAGATGGAAGTCTATAAAATAGCATATTTAAAGGGAAAAAGTAATCAGTGGTGACTAGGAGGTATATAGCAGCAAGAGTGGGGTCCCACCCAAGAGATTTTTTGAAATGGAAATTGGTATTTTCCTTTGTGCTTTATTCTACAAAATCAGTACATGGTGGCCGTGTCAGATATAAAAAAAAATACTACCTGGCAAGTCAGAAAGACTCAGAAATAAGTGTAAGGCATAATGGTGACCTGACTGGTGATGTGTGTGGGTATATATTTGTGAGTGCATGCACATATAAAGCAAGGCAATCCAATTTTCTCATCTGAAAAATACAAATAATAATTGCACCTATTTCACAGTGGCCTTGTACAGATTAAAGGGAGGGAAGCATGTCAAGCACTTAGTGCAGAGCCTACCGCATCGGAAGAGCTCTGAGGGGGTGGGAGAAGAAAGCAGCAGGCACAAGAGCACGCAGGCAATGCCATCCATTTGCCTCCCTTTTCTGCACAGTCTGTGGTCTGCCCAGGAGCTGCTCTAAGTGCTTTACTTGTTTTAACTCCTTTCATTTGCACATTAGGTACTTTTAAGTACCTTTAAAACAGGTGCTGTTTTATCTCCATTTTGCAAATTAGGAAACCCTCACCAAGGAGTTACTTAAGCCTAACATTGCTGAGATTACAAAGTAGGCAAGTGGGCGATGGCTGGAGACAGGATGGACCCTTGTCAGTCTGTACCTTAGGCATCAAGGGAGCGTGAGTGTACCCAGAGCCCACTTCAAGCTTCTGATGGTGTCTAGGGGTTCCCACTTTTTGCCAAGAGGCTTTCTTTTCCAAAATTAGGCATCTCATGGTTTTTGGTTTGTGAAACTGCTTAAATTTGCATAATTATAGGTTTACTGGAGACCTCTACATTCTTGAACTTTTCTGCCTGTTTCCAGCTAACTTATGATTTGTTGTTTCTCTTAAGAGCTTTTTAGATTTCCTTGGTTCTTTGTATGTCTAGTAATTTTGGAGTTTATTTTGAACATTTGGAACATTATAACTCCCTGGGTCCTGTAAATGTCCTTTAGAAATGTTGATTTTATTATTGTTTTAGTAGACAGTCCGCCTGGTTGGGTTGAAACTACAAATCCTGTCTTCTGTGAGCAGTGGTTCAATTTTTAGTTTTTTTGTTTTTTTTTAAAGATTTTATTTATTTATTTGACACACAGAGAGAAACCACAAGTAGACGGAGAGGCAGGCAGAGAGAGAGAGAGGGAAGCAGGCTCCCTGCTGAGCAGAGAGCCCGATGTGGGACTCGATCCCAGGACTCTGAGATCATGACCTGAGCCGAAGGCAGCGACTTAACCCACTGAGCCACCCAGGCGCCCCCAAATTTTAGTTTTTGCAGCTCTTTGGATCCCATCCCGTGTGTGTCCCACTGTGCCAGTCTGGGACCTGGGTGGGGCGCTATACCGTGGTTTGGTTGTAAAGACTTCACTAAGCTGTTTTGGGTCTCTGTTGTACATGCACATCTCACGGGTGAGTCTGAGACCTGTGTGGGCTCATACAGGGATACACAGAATGAGAGTTTCTCTTTCAGCTTCCTCTTCTATGATTTCCCGTCTTCCAAGGATACCCTATCCATGTCCCCTCGCTAGAAAGCTGCAGTTTCTCTTAGAGTTTTAGCCTCCCCACAACTATTGTGCACTTCCCATAACTGGGACAGAAGGGCAAGAGGATAAAAGAACAAAGAAAAAAAATGTGAGAGAAATATCTTGGGTTTCTCTTACATTCTGGTATGGGGAGCAGGCCCTCCCCTGTCTTCTGCCTGGAGATAAGCGTTTCTCTCTGAGTTTTAGGAGCCCATAAGTCCTTAACTTTCACCGGGGTTTGCTGTAGGGAAGGCTGAGACAGAGAGAAAGAAAAAAATAAAGATTTCTTGCATGCTATCAGGCTACTGCCTCATCCTGTGATGAGAAAGAATTTCTGTTGGAGATTTTCACGTCTACATGTACTGCCCAGTAGACTTTGGGCTGCTCTCAAGTCTAAGCTGCGAACATGTTGCATACGTTGTTGTTTAAGTTTTGGTTTCCTTCACTAATATGTCTGCTCTTATTTATTTTCAGAGTCCTGGGATATTGCTGTCTGCATTCTTGCAGGACTTCTAGTTATAATCACCAGGTGAGCTAGGGTGTAGTGGGCTTACAACAACTTATGTGAAATCAGAAACTCTTTAAATGTATCTTTTAAATTGAGATACCCCCTTCCTATGTGATCATATATTCAATATGTACTGTGATACAAGGAAACTTAATCCCCTGGACTTACCTATAGATTGATTTCTTTATTCACTAAATAGTTGAATGCCTACTCTGTTCCATACCCTTAAAAAAAGGTGTTGGAATACAAATATAAATAAGACCCAGTTTCGACCCAAGTTTCTCAGAGTATGCACAGAAGACAGATAAACCAGTAACCACAATATAGAAGAAGTGCTATCATGGAACTTTAACATTTTTTTTTTTTTTTATAAACCCCAAGCAGGGAACTATCTCTATTAAAGGCTAAGCTCTGATCTCTCCTTCATTTTTCATTTCCTTTGATAGCTCCCCATTTCCCTCTCTGCCTTTTAAAGTACAGTCCGGAAGAGTTGGTTTCAAGGCAGAACTAAATGTTTTCATTTCACAAAGAAAGGCGTATATTTTAAGCAAAATTAAAAGCAAATTCTCACTTCACTGGGTTGGTTATTTGAGAGGGCTTTGGAACCTCGATATATCTTTCCCAGTCTCCTCTGCCTTCATTACCTTTTGGTCTCAAGATCTTATCTCTTGTCTAAGGATCAGTCTCTGAGCTACACACTTTAAAAATACATTCTTTCAGCCATTGCGCCAATGCCAAGTTCTAGTTGTGAGTTCTATTTCAGCTTGTAAAACTCAGTTGCTTAAAATAACAAATATGTTTTATCTCACAATTTCTCTGAGTCAGATGCTCAATGCCTCCGGTTCTAAGTCTCTGTTGAGGTTGTAGTTAAGTTGTCAGATGGGGCCATCGTCTCCTGTCAGGCTTGACTGGGAAGGGTACACGTCCAAGTTCCCTTATGTGGTCATCCGCTGGATTCAGTTCCTCTTGAGGTGTTGGGCGGAGGGCTTCTTTGCTGGCTGCTGATCAGTTCTTTGCTGTGTACCTCTACTTTTAAGCTGTGCATCTCCATAGGTCTGGTCCTCACATGTCAGCTGACTTGCCTCAGAATGAGGGTGTAAGAGAATGGGAGAGAGCTCCCAGGATGGAAGCCACGGTCTTTCTGTACTCTAATCTCAGATTTTAGGCCATCACTTTTTTTTTTTTAAAGATTTTATTTATTTGACAGAGAGACATCACAAGTAGTCAGAGAGGCAGGCAGAGAGGGGGAAGCAGGCTCCCTGCTGAGGGGAGATAGCCGGATGCAGGACTCGATCCTAGGACCCCGGGATAATGACCTGAGCTGAAGGCAGAGGCCCAGCCCACTGAGTCAGGTGCCCCTAGACCATCACTTTTTACCTTACTCTATTTGTTAGAAGCAAGTCACTAACACAGCCCATGCCCAAGGGGAGGAGATTATAAAGCTTAACTGCCTGCATCAGGGCATTTCTTAGCTGCTGTAAATAGGACTTCTCTGTCCTAAGTCACAGGATAGGATAGCCTTTGCAGGCTGACTCAAAGCATCTAAAATTCCACAGATACTTATCTCTACCCTTTTTATTTTGTTTATTCATCTTAGCTTTGAACTACTTCTTTTCTAATTGGGTGGATTCAATCAAACCCCCTTTTAAAATATCCTGCAGGAAGTCGTAATGCATATTTATATTTTAATAAAAATAACCATCTTCCTAAAGACGTCTCTACTATCGTTCAAAAAAAGGTGCAAAGTATTTAAGACTTCATAGTTACCTTTGATTCATGTGCTTAGTCTGCCTCTTATTTCTTTGTTGTTTTTTATTTCCCACTTATTCTTGGGAGCTGGAGGACATTTTGTGAAAAAGGAAAATCTTTATCACTCAGGGTCATTTTGGGTATAATTCTTCAGGTCATGTGATTCTGGGAGAACTCTAGAAATTCAAAATTGTTTTATTATTTATGTATTAATGCATACTAAAGATGTGCTGGTCAAAATCACAGCAAGGGAATTGCTGCCGTGGAAAGCCTACATATCCCATTTCTATTACGTGACCTGCAGTAATCGGATTATCTCTAACAGAAAAGAATTGACAACCTTAACATTTTAGTTCAGCATTATATGATTATAATGGGATGCCACTTATAACCTTCTGCTTATTGAATTTGTGTCCACTTTGGATTTTAATAAGTTATATTATATTCTACAAAAGGTATTATTTTTGGTTTCTATATGATTTGATTTTCCCCAATTCTTGGAGGTTTTCTGTTTAACAAGACAATATTTGAAGTGTCCTCTTTCATCTGTTCAGACAGTAATCCACTTGTTGCTAAAGCTGACTGAGCAGTACTGACCATAGTATTGTCACAGTGCCCCGGGAGCACATGGCATATATGCGGAGAGGCTTGGGGGATAAGGGCATGAACATTTTGTCCTGAAGACTCTAAGTTTAGAGTTTGGTTCTAAAGACAAACCCCTTGAAATATAATCACTGTACATAGATAACGCAAGAGTAAAAAAATCAATTTCTCTTAAATTCTAGAATAAAAAATGTATTTCATTATCCTTTGTTGAATATTTTATTCATTGAACAAAATGCATTGAGTGTCCATATGTGCCAGTTCTCAGCTGAGAATTGTCACTTCCTGCAGAGCTTGTGGTATGATAGAGAAAACAGGAGTAAATGGCTCGAAATAGTGCCATCTTTCTTTATCTAAAATGAGCTTTTTACAAAGATTTTTTTTTAAAGATTTTATTTATTTATTTGACACACAGAGAGACAGAGAGCACAAGCGGACAGAGCAGCCGGCAAAAGGAGAAGAAGCAGACCGCCCGCTGAGCAAGGAGCCTAATGCGGGCCTCGATCTCAGGACCCTGGGATTATAACCTGAGCCAAAGGCAGATACTGAACCAACTGAGCCACCCAGGTGTCCCAGAAGAAGGCTTTTTCTTCTTTTAAGATTTATTTATTTCCTTTAGAGGGAGAGTGCACACACAGCGGAGCGAGGGGCAACCTGGAGGAGGGACAAACTGAATCTCAAGCAGACTCCCTGCTGAACACAGAGCCCTTCCTGGGGTTTGATCTCGCAACCCTGAGATCATGATCTGAGCCAACATCAAAAGTCAGACGCTTCACTGATGGAACCTCCCAGGTGCCCCTAAGGAGAAAATTTTATTATGAAATATATTGCACATGTATAAACTTTTGACCAAAAAACACTCACCATCTTTTAGTTAATGAAGACAATATTTAGTGTAAATGGCTTGACTAGGTGACAGTTCTTTAAAATTCTCTCACCAAAGGACATGAACCAGTCTTTTTAACCCCTTCCAAACAACCTTATCAGAAAATCCTAGTGCTCTAAACCTGTTGTTCCCAGATCAAAGACTTCCAGTAGTGCCTCTTTGTTTATAGAATATACCTCAAACTTTTATTTAATTTATTTATTTAATTTGTTTATTATGTTATGTTAGTCACCATATAGTACATCATTAGTTTATGATGTAGTATTCCATGATTCATTGTTTGTGTATAACACCCCATACTCCATGCAACCCGTGCCCTCCTTAATACCCATCACCAGGCTCACACAACTCCCCCCCTTCTAAAACTCCCATTTCCCGGAGTCCATAGTCTCTCATAGTTCATCTCCCACTCCGATTTCTCCCCCTTCATTGTTCCCTTCTCCTAATGTCCTCCATGCTATTCCTTATGTTCCACAAATAAGTGAAACTATATGATAATTGACTTTCTCTGTGTAACTTACTTCACTTAGCATAATCTCTTGTGGTCCTTACCAAGTTGATGCAAAAGTTGAGTATTCATCCTTTCTGATGGCTGAGTAATATTCCATTGTGCATATGGACCACATCTTCTTTATCTATTTGTCTGTTGAAGGACATCTTGGTTCTTTCCACAGTTTGGCTATTGTGGCCACTGCTGCTATAAACATTGGGGTGCATATGGCCCTTCTTTTCACCACATCTGTATCTTTTTTTTTTCTTTTTCTTTTATTTGACAGAGAGAGAGAGCACAAGTAGGCAGAGAGGCAAGCAGAGAGAGAGAGGAGGAAGCAGGCTCCCTGCTGAGCAGAGAGCCCGATGTGGGACTCGATCCCAGGACCCTGAGATCATGACCTGAGCCGAAGGCAGCGGCCCAACCCACTGAGCCACCCAGGCGCCCCACCACATCTGTATCTTTGCAGAAAATACCCAGTAGTGCAATTGCTGGGTCATAGGGTTGTTCTATTTCTAATTTTTTGTGGAACGTCCACACTGTTCTTTAGCTTTCTCCATAGCTTCTCCCCTTTCTCCACAGCTTCTCCAACATTTGTTGTTGCTTGCCTTGTCAGTTTTTGTCATTCTGACTGGTGTAAGGTGGTATCTCAATGTTGGTTTTTTTTTGGAATTTTTTTTTTTTTATTTCTTTTCAGCATAATAGTATTCATTGTTTTTGCACCACACCCAGTGCTCCATGCAATACATGCCCTCCTTAATGCCCACCACCTGGCTACCCCAACCTCCCACCCCATGCCCCTTCAAAACCCTCAGGTTGTTTTTCAGAGTCCATAGTCTCTCATGGTTTACCTCCCCTTCCAATTTCCCTCAACTCCCTTCTCCTCTTCATCTCCCCATGTCCTCCAAGTTATTTGTTATGCTCCACAAATTAGTGAAACCATATGATAATTGACTCTCTCTGCTTGACTTATTTCGCTCAGCATAATCTCTTCCAGTCCCGTCCATGTTGCTACAAAAGTTGGGTATTCGTCCTTTCTGATGGAGGCATAATACTCCATAGTGTATATGGACCACATCAATGTTGTTTTGATTTGAATTTCCCTGGTGGCTAATGATGATGAACATTTTTTTCATGTGTCTGCTAGCCATTTGTATGTTTTCTTTGGAGAAGTGCCTGCTCATGTCTTCTGCCCATTCTTTAACTTGATTATTTGGTTTTTTGGGTGTTGAGTTTGAGGAGTTCTTTATAGATCTTGGATATCAGCCCTTTGTCTGTAGTATCATTTGCAAATCTCTTCCATTCTGTGGGTTGCCTCTTTGCTTTATTGACTGTTTCCTTTGCTGTGCAGAAGCTTTTTATCTTGATGAAATTCCAAAAGTTCATTTTTGCTTTTGTTTCCCTGGCCTTTGGAAATGTGTCTTGAAAGAAGTTGCTGTGGCTGATGTTGAAGAGGTTACTGCTTATGTTCTTCTCTAGGATTTTGATGGATTCCTGTCTCACATGGAGGTCTTTCATCCATTGCGAGTTTATCTTTGTGTATAATATACCTCAAACTTTTAAACCAAAAGTATGAATGAAGAGTTGTGTTCCCAGAAGACTTTTCTAACCCCATCTTTTATTACTTGATTACTTTTCAGTCCCACCTTTTATAATGAATAGTGGTTACAATACTGTATTTCAACCAAACAGTTCCCTTTCCTTATGCTATTTGCCTGCATGCCTTTCCATGTGCTGTTCCCTTCACTTGGTTGTTTAACTGGTTCTTAACCAGGGCCATCTTGTCTTTTCCCTCTTCTCCTCACCAGGGACATTTAGCAATGTCTGGAGGCTTTTGGTTGTCACAGCTAGAGGATAACTGGCAGCTAGCAGGTAGAGATTAGGAATGCTACTACAATACACAGGACAGCCCCTTCAGGACAGATAATTGTCTCTCCCAAAACATTTCTAGGTTTAAGAAACCCTACCTGAATAGTACTTTCCCTCTGTTCCAATACCAAACTCTTTATGGCCTCTTTTAATGATTATTTCCTCTATGCAAGCTAGTGTTGGCCTTTCCATCCAAATAATCCCTCTTTTGACTTCAGACTTCCCTAAGCAAAGTGCTTTTGGTACTTAGTATTTTAAATAGCTTATTTAAGACTATTTTTTAGAGCAGTTTTAGGTTCATTGGCAAAATTACAGGGAAGGTACAGAAATTTCTCTTATTCCTCCACCTTCCCACACATATAATTTCTCCCATTATCAGTATCCCCTAACAGACTGATATGTTGTTATAAATGATGAACCTTCAATTACACATCATAACCATCTGAAGTCCATAGTTTACATTGGGATTCACTCTTGAAGTTATATATTCTGTAGGTTTGGACAATTGTGTAATGATATGCATCTATCATCATAGTAGCATACAGAGGATTTTCACTAAATACTAAAAATGTCTGCTTTCACTCTCAAGCCCCCAACTACTGATCTTTTTAACTGTCTCCACAGTTTTGCCCACGTCCAGAATGTCATATGGTTAGAGTCATAAAACTGTAAGTAAATAGCTTTTTAAAATTGGCTTCTTTTGCTTAGTAGCATGCATTTCAGCTTCCTCTGTGACTTTTCATGGCTTGATAGCTCATTTCTTTTTAGCACTGGTCAGTATTCCATTGTCCGGAAGTACCACAGTTTATTTGTCCATTAACCTACTGAAGGGCATCTTGGTTGCTTCCAAATTTTGACCAGCATGAACAAAGCTGCTATACATATTCGTGTGCGGGTTTTTGTGTGGACATAAATTTCCAGCTCATTTGGAGTGCAGTTGTGGGATCATATGGTAAACGTAGGTTTAGCTTTCCCCATCTCCTTTTTACACCCACTTCGATTCTTCCATTCTCTAAAGTTCAGCTTATAGTACATCTTCTTTAGGAAGTCTTTAAATCACTTCTGCTCACAGAGTTCCTTCTTTCCTTTAAAATCATTTTATGGAGATGGTATGGCATAGAGCATAGGGTTCTCAACCTTAAGCAGGCATTGGAGTCCTCACATGAGGGCTTGATTAAAACAGGTTCCTGGGCTCCCTTCTGAGAGCTTCTGATTCAATAGATCTGAGTGGGACCCCAAAATGTGCCTGTCTTTCTTTCTTTCTTTCTTTTAAGATTTATTTATTTGACAGAGAGAGAGAGAGTGATTGAACACAGTTAGGCAGAGTGGCAGACAGAAAGAGAGGGAGAAGCAGGCTCTCCGCTGAGAAGGGAGCCTGATGTGGGGGCTCAGTCCCAGGACCCTGGGATCATGACCTGAGCTAAAGGCAGACACTTAACCGACTAAGCCCCCCAGATGCCCCAAGAATGTGCATTTTTAACAAGTGCCCAGGAGAGGCTGATGCTGCTGGTCTGGGGACCACACATTGAGAACCACTGCTACAGGAAGCATAGGAGACCACCTTTGTAACCAGACAGGTCTGGATCTATATCCCAGTTCCTCTACTTCCAAGCTGTATGTCACTGAACTAGTTACTTTACCTCTCTAAGGCTCAGTTTCCTTACCTGTAAAAGGGAAACAATAATAGATTACTTTATTGGGATTAAACAAAGTAAGACAGATAAGTGTTATAAAATAGCAGATTTCTTTGGCATTATTTGTCTTGTTTATGATAAATACTAAAATATGCCAGTTATTATTTTTGTTGCTGGAAAATAAAAAGTTAGAGTATAGAGATTTGTTGACATTCACAGGCCAAACCCAAAGAGGCTAGTAGTCAGCGCTTCCCAGATTAGCCTGTGAACAAGCTACAGGAAGAAGGGAGCAATTGTTTATCATACGGTTCCTGTGAGACCCACTTCTGTGTGCATATTATCTCATCCTTCACAAGAGGAACAGAGTGTGTTGATACGTTACCATCTGACACAGAGCATCCCAAGTGGGCAGAGTTTCACTGCAAGTTTCTTAGAGGATTCGCTCTTCCTAATGTTGAGCTTACCCCGTCTGCTTTTAGCATGGACAAGAATATCCAGTCCAATCTGCTATTCTCTAAGTAGTAGGGTTGGTTGTTCTTGAAGTACGTGGTATAAGGCACAGCAGAGATGGCAGGGGGCTGCTCTCCTCACAAGAGCACAGTGGGAATGGCAAATAGGACCTTTGAGTGGCCCATCTTGGTAGGTAATTTCACCCACTGCTCTTGGCCAGGCTTGGCTGAGTGGTACTGCTCTAAGATCTGCCTTTAGGCTGAAGGGTCAGTGTCTGTAGAGGAAGCTCCTTTCATGGCCATGGCAACAGTAGAAGAGAAGCACCAGAAACATGTAAGGCATATCGAGGTCTAGGCTTGGAACTTGCATTTTCTCACTTTTGCCTGCCTGTTTTGGTCAAAGCAAGTTTCATGAGGTAGGAAAGGTAGTCTCTCCCTATGATGACATTACACAATCAATTTACCAAAAGACAAAAACAAAAACAAAATGAATGAAGGCTCTACATGAGGAAAACTATAGTAACTTCAATATAAAATTAAGATCAAGATCTTGGATACCATGTTCTTGGATGAGAAGATTTAATTGTAAAAAGCTAATTATTCTCAAATCAATTTATATGTTCCATATAATTACAGTTAGAATACCAACTTGGATATGTTTTGTAGAACTGGACACAGTAGCCTTAGAGTTCAGTTGGAAGACAAAAAAAAAATCTTAAAAACATCCAGGAAATTTATCTAAAAGAATAGTGACCAGGGCATCCCATATATTAGAGCATAGTCTAAAGCCACTAAAACCCGAGCAATATGGAACTGGTATAGGAATAGACAAATTGTTCATCCAGATACAGAGCAGGAAGCATTAAAATATAACATATGACAAGATTATTTTAATTCAGGGAGGAAAGATTCATTTAACAGTTGGTGCTGGTAAAACTGATTGCCCACCTATAGGAATACAAAATTAGATTCTGACATTTTGTATATACAAAAGTCAATTCCAGTTCAAATACTGAAATATAAAAATTAAAATGTTAAGAGTTTTAGAAAGAAATTTAGGAGATAACATACAATCTGGGGAGAGAGAAAGACCATAATGATTAAAATCCTAGATTAAAATTACATATCTGAGAATATAAATATTAAATGTCTTGTATGAAAAATAAACTATAAGCAATGCTTGCAGATAGTCCTTAAATTTGGAACAAATATTTGCAAAGCAGGTGATGGATTAAGTAAGGGTTAATAACTATAATACTCTGCTTCTGCAATTTAACAAAAAAGACCACTTGTTAGAGAAATAGACCAAGGATAAAATCTGCAGCTCACAAGGGCAAATCCAAACAGCTGATAAGTATATTAAAAGATGGTCTAATGCAATAGTAGTTCATATAAATGCAAACTGAATTAACACTGACATATTGCTTTTTACCTGCCAGACTGGTATATATTTTAAACGGTGTAACAGCTACTGCAAGCAGGGATTCAGGAACTGAAAGTAACAGTTATCATGCCGGTAAAGGTGAATTTTCAGAGTCCACCTCTTTGGTACCCAACATCACATTTTTCTTTCCATTTATATAACCTGTCCTTCTGTTCTCAAAGTCCAGATCTCTGGGTGATGTTCAATCCACTGCTTCAGGTCTCCTTGTGTTTCCCTGGGCTCAAGTGACATACAGACTAAAAGACAAGTTATCGGTTCTCAACATAGTCATATGCTATAATTAAGAAGCAACAGGAAAAACTTCAATATAAGCTTCCGTTTGGAGAGAGACAGTAAAAACAAAAAACATCCAGCTTTCCCTGGTCCACAACAAATTTCGAATCCTGATGGGTGGGAGTAGCAAGCACTCTCTGCGAGGTCAGGGAAGTCGCTGCCAATCTACCAGACCCTGGTTTTGTTTTCTGGGACATCTCTGTTGTTTCATTCTGCAGCGTCTGGTACTTGCTGGGGTGGGAGTAGGGAATCCTCCTTGTCCATTATATTTCATGACCAGAGGTGAGGTCTGCTGCTCTGTTTTTTTTTTTTTTTTTTAAAGATTTTATTTATTTATTTGACAGACAGAGATCACAAGTAGGCATAGAGGCAGGCAGAGAGAGAAAGAGGAGGAAGCAGACTCCCTGTTGCGCAGAGAGCCCGATGCTGGACTCGATCCCAGGACCCTGAGATCATGACCTGAGCCGAAGGCAGCGGCTTAACCCACTGAGCCACCCAGGCGCTCTGCTGCTCTGTTTTAATGGCTCACTTCTAGTTGGTGTGAGTTTGGGGGGATTGAGGATGGCTTTAAGGGCTGACTGACAGAACATCGAGTTGATATGTGAAGTAGAATCGGGGGCTAGAGTTAGGCACACAGTGAGAGGGAAGGGGAGGACCAAGAAGGGCCAAGTATTTATCTGCTGGTTCCTTCTGAAGTGTTCCATGTCTTAGAATATGTAACCTTCTCCAAATGTGTGAGTTTTTTTTATTTGGCTCCTCTACTGGGGACCCATGCAGCTCATTTTCTGCTCTGGGGTGTTGGGAAGACCCAGAACCTCAATGGGTCCCTTCTTGTCTGGAAGGGACACAGGAACGGCGTTGGCTCTGTAACAGAGAGCACAGCAGCAGGCATGCCAGTGCTTGGCCCTTAAATCTGGGGAGACTGGGTCAGCTAGTGCTATTGGAACACATTGCCAACGGCATGGATAAATCTGGACACAAGTGCCTCATTGTCCTATTGGAACCATCATCTGCCCCTCACTGAGAGGACTGGATCTCATGCAATTCCCACCCATCTCATGCATATAGATGTAAAAACTCACTACAATCATATGACATGTAATATTTACTAATTACACAAGTAACTTTTTATTTATGCAAGATTTATTTATTTATGCAAGATTTTATGTTGGTCAGTTTTCATTTTGTCTGTTTATAGTTGGTGAGTAGGATAATAGGAAGGAAGCCCCCCTAGTCTGTAGGTCAGGCAGAAGAGGGAAAGGTGAGGAGAAAAACCCTGTCTTATTAGGGCTTGCATAGCCAGAAATTGCACTAGATTGGCCGAATATATTGGTGGTTCTCAGTGTTGGGTCAGAATCACCTGCGAACTTTGCATACAGTGCAGGTTTTCAAGTCTTATCCTACTTCAGTGAGGATCTGTATCCTTTTTTAACTCTCCAGGTAGTAGTACTCCAATATGTAGTCAAGTTTCAGCTCTCCTTGCACTAGCTCATTGTCTTGAGGTGGATATCATTGCTGACATTACAGAATCCCAGGCTGGGATTTCTAGAGGTTAAGCGATTGGTTCACATTGGGCTGGAAGATGGGGAGGAACTTAAAAAAGTAATTTCTAACGACAACAAAAAAGTAATTTCTGCCTGAGTTGGTGGGGAGTTTAGAAGCTTGGAGATCTTAGTTAATATTAATGTGACACTGTTCTTGCTCATTTTGGTGAGGACTGATAACAGTATGCTTTAAAAAAAGTATTGAGCACTGGGTGTTATATGCAACTAATGAATCACTGGACACTACATCAAAAACGAATGAGGTACTATATGTTGGCTGACTGAACATGAAACAAAAGTGTTGCACATTAAACCAAGAAACAAAGCTCAGTATTAGTTTACCACCTTATATTCTTAGCCTATTTTTTCATCAAAAATTTCAAATATTATATGTACATAGTTAAAAAATAAAACAATGAAGAGTATCTCCTTCAATATTAGATGTTTCGAATGCATCCTGGGGACTGGCAAGGGGAATGTTTGTGTACTTTTTAAGATACGCAAGTCATTTGAGCTGACCTCCACCTTTCCCCTAACCTTAGCCTCGTTAGTTTTCCACTGCATACAGAATAAAATGTAAACTCCTTCACACGATCTAAAAGACTCTTCATGATCTGGTCCTGCCCACTTCTTTAACTTTTTTCTACCATCTCGTTTAGCCCAATTTTACATCCCTGGCTTGGTGCTGTCTCGAGGTTCTTGCACTGGATTATTTCTCTGCTTGAAAGATCAAGTCTGGCTTTCAGGGCTTTCCTCAGCCAGTTTATACAATGTGTCCTTTAGTGTGGCTTATTTTCTTTAGGGTGCTGGTAGCTCTCCCAAGTATCTCTCTGTTTAATTGTACAGTATAGGGGCTCCTGGGTGGCTCTATCTTCGGCTCAGGTCATGATCCCAGTGTCCTGGGATGGAGCCTCACATTGGGCTCTCTGCTCAGCAGGGCGCCTGCTTCTTCCTCTCTCTTTGCCTGCCTCTCTGCCTACCTGTGATCTTTCTCTCTCTGTCAAAATAAATAAATAAAATCTTTAAAAAAATTGTACATTATATTTCTCCTCCACACACAAGTAGATTCCATGAGAGTAAGGACCTTGTCTTTTTTGTCTATGTTCCTATAATACCTAGAAAAGATTGGTGCCTGGTGCATATTTGTTGAATAAATGAATATACCTTCCCAAGGACACACAAACATATATACACACACAGATGCAAGTATGAAGACACACGCACAAAGATATTTACGCCAATAGAATCATGCTATCTTTAAACACAAAATTAGTTATGTATCTTTGAGATTTTTCCAAAAAAACGGATGTTGATCTACCTAGCTTTTTTCTTTTCTTTTCTTTTCTCTTTTTTTCTTTATGGCTTAAAGATCTGTAGGATATAAAATTTAGCTAAAAATAAAAAAGCAAAAGGCAGAATGTAATACTCTTTTGTGGATGTACTATGATTCATTTACTGAGTCCCCTACTGATGGATAGTTTGCTTTTGATTCCAAGAATTTGCCTTTTCAAAACTGTAGCATGTATACAATCATGGTATCTTGGAGTACTTCTGTTTCTCTCTTATTCAAAATTTTTAATATTTCAGGTGCATACGTATTTGAACATCATTTTCCAGAGTCATTGTATTATGTGACTGTTATTGCTGGTGGGGGGGGGCAGATGTTATTAATTAACATTAATACCTGAGGATTTTCAAAAGTAAAGTAAGACAATTTTTAGAGAGAAAACACTGTTCTTTTTACTTTAGCTTCAGACTTACTGTAAATGATATTGTTCTATGTGAGATGCCAATTTTTAAATGAATTTCCTGGAAAAGGAAGAAGTATTTCCCTTATTACTCTGACTTTTGAAATAATAGCAAGAGTCAGTTAACTTCTCAAGTGTAAAATTCAACAGGGCCCATGCCGGCTGACCCATGAGAAATTTCAAAAGGCTGGCTAATGCATTATTGATTGAAATTTTTCTAAGTAGTTCTAGTAAGTGGGCAGTCCTAGGAGTGGGGCAACAGGGACAGGGCTTAAAGCAGACCTTATTGCATGTCCCCTTCTCTGCCCCACCAGTCCTGTTAACCTAGTGCTATTAGGTCATGAGGAACACAGACAGCTTTGGTGGCAAACAGCTGCTTAAAGGACCAGCCCACCCGCGGACAGGGGAAAGCAGGGAGGGAGAGGCGGTTTCCCCAGCTGCACTGGGTGGCTGAGAATAAGGTGGGCTCACACTGAGTGCTCATGGGTAAGACTCAGGTCTGACTTGCCAGCAGAACCATCTCCTGCCTCACGCCCCCGTGGGTGCTTCCCCGCATTCCAATTCATCTTTCAACAAGAGATGAGAAGGGGAAACATAGATGGCCCAGGGCTGTTCATCTGATCTGCATAGCCTAGAAGAGTGTTTCTCAAAGGGTGACTTTTGTACTTCTCTGTACCTCTGGACACACTCCAGTTTATCAGTGTTTCTTTTAAAGGCATTTGCGTAAGCCTGCTGCTCCCAACCCTGGTCTGTAGGTCTGTAGCTTATCATCACCACCCTCTGGGCAGTCACAAGTCACAGTACCGAGAAGTCATGACCAGCTGCCCAAGACCTGGCAGGACCTGCCCTGTCTGAATGGCAATTCCAAGTATTTACACCACCAGCACCAAGAAGAAAACAAGCCAAGGGAGAATCCGTGTGTGCCTTAAGCGCTTTAAATGTACAGTGAATTCTCATACTTTTAAGTGTGGCCACATGAATATTTTGAGCCTTATCAATCTGGTTAGCAATTCCTCTTTCCTCGGGGAGAAGAAAGGGTTTGGCATAAGGTGGGTAGAGTGGCAGATGTATTTTCTCTTCTATATCTGGACTGAGTTTAAAAAGAGAGATTTTCCAAGTAGAAATGCTAGAACTCAGTTTCAGCAACAGACGTCTGAAGACGGGCTCTTTTAAACCACCTTGGTGTGTTCCCCTCCCTTTTGTCTTTCTGTACTGTTTTTCTGTAATTGCGATTTTTTTTTTTAAACAAAATCTTGGAAGGCCACATATAATCTAAGTGACATACGTGGTGATGTGACGTTAGGAGTACTCTTCTCTATCTGGGGCCTTTTTCTTGTGCTAAGGGCTAAGGCTCCATGAGATGCTAGAATACCTCAGGAAGAAGATGACGTCACTGACCAAGACTTCACATTCCCCAGCCAGATGGAAACCACTTTGTGAGATCGCCCTTACCTCACCCATCTCCTTATATCCTCGTGCTTAGTATGGCAGGTGGTAATGGTAATTAGTGTGGTATTGAACTCTAAATATGTGATGAAATGTGGACAGGTTCTTTTTTTTTTTTTTAAGATTTTATTTATTTGACTGACAGAGATCACAAATAGGCAGAGAGGCAGGCAGAGAGATAGGGGGAGGCAGGCTCCCTGCTGAGCAAGAGCCTGATGCAGGGTTGGATCCCAGGGCCCCAGGGTCATGATCTGAGCCGAAGGCAGAGGCTTTAACCCACTGAGCCACCCAGGCACCCCTGTGGACAGGTTCTTAACTCATATATGAACTTTGCAAAATGTGTGCCTTTGAGCGGGTTTTGAGCATCTCATTATATATTCCCATCATGCCAGTAGGCTCAATTGCATAATAGTTCCAAAGGTTCTACCTGCCAGAGTCTTATCTGTGTTCATGTTGTATTCTAGAAGACTCTGGAAGGATCTGATACTTAGGGAGAAAGGGCTTGTTGTGTTAGCAGTAACTATATGCATTTGTTCATTTTCTATTTGGGAAAATTGCTCTTTCACCAAGATATTTATAATTTGTTAAAAATGACACTCATTAGATGGTAATGTAGTGATTTCTCTTCCAAACAGGAAGAATGAATTTAATCTTTTTATAAAGAACCTATTATTACAGCTAATGATTTGTAGGTCACTAATTACTTTGCTTGTGGTTGATGAGGCGGTGGTGGGATCTGAAGGTCCAAGACCTTACTCCTCTAATTATAGATATATTCCTTTCAATGATAACTGAAAATTTATTTGTAAATATTATTTTATAAGGAGTTGAATCATAATTAAAGCTCTGTAGTGCATTATTTTGTTTCATGTAAGTTTCCATTTTATTTTACCAAGTTTTTTTTTTTTTTTTTTTTTTAAGCTAGGTGTACTTGTACTTTCTTGGTGAGTGGATTCCTTCTTGGGTATAATAGTCACACCTCTTTCATCCTAGCAGGGAAGAAATAAAGAGGCGAAGATTACAGGAAACAGGAGTGGAGTGTTACATAGCCCACTTTGTGAGTAACAAGGAGAGAGTATGGTCCAAGGATGGATTTGTCCCAAGTAAATGTTTATTTCTCCAGTGTGGTTGTAGGTAGCCTATCAGAGATAATACAATAAGCAGAGACGAGCACAGTTCAAAATGACCAGATGTTTTTTCTATCAGAGTAAATTTTAACTTCAAAGACATATTTATTTTTATATTTAATTTTTGGTTGTATGGTCTATTTCAAAGCTCCAAAATGATTCCAGAATTACTTTTCTGTACAAGATTTGAATAACAACTTATGTATCTCTGGAAGGTTAGAGGCAAAAAGTATGACAGGCACTGGGAAATCACGGCAGACAGCAGTGAAGTGATTTCACTTTATGTCATAGAATTCTCGTGCTTTGACCGAAACTAGATTAAGAGATGGTGGCATAACGGAAGGAGGGAGTAGGTAATGTAAAACTGTAAGGGGCCGACAATGACGGGAAAGAAGACTACTTTAAGAATGGGCATTTCATTCTCCTTTCCTGAAAATTCTAGAATGATGCTTTCCAGGGAATGTGCAAACAATGATTTGGAGGATGACAGCATTAAGACTTCAATGATGACAAAGCTTAGTACAGTTCAGCATGGCACAGATAATTGAGTATGCATGGAATGTTCTTTAACACATAGACCAACTTTTCCCATCACCCACCATGAACAATTTCATGTTTTCATGAAAAGATGGCAATAAAAAAAAACAAATAACTAGGAGATAGGCTGTTTGTTATTCTTTCTTAATTTTGTTGCCATTTTGAAATCTCTCAGGCTTTGCATTTCTTTCTCACATTCCTCTTTTTCCCTTTTTCTTGGCCTTGGGACAACATTAGTTAATTCTCTAGTTGTTTACCCCTTGAATTAATTATCATGAGTTGTAGAGACACACGTTCTGCTCTCTGTTGCACATCATTAAGTGGCATCATTAAAACATTAAATTATATCAGGGTGAAAAACACTTGTGAGTTCTGCTCATTTATATACCATCCTTGCAAACTCTCCTTGGGAACAGCCATCTGTGCAAAGATCTTGATGAGGAAAGAGAAGAGAAGTTTATAGATTATAGACTCTGCACAAACACAGTTGAGGAACTCCGTGATAACTGTTGGCTCACAATGACTCCCCACAATGCTCTAACATAGTTTGAGTAAGATTATGGCCAGAGCTCCACTGTCTCTCACCTTTAAGAAAACTATGTTCGCATTAACTGGGGAGTATATACAGTACTAAGTTTCCTACTAAGAGATACATGTTACAGTATCTGTTAGAAAGTTACTGACAAAGTGAAGTGTGGCTACAAAGAGCTCTAAATCTCTACTCCAGGTGGTTGGAAAGAGGGAGGGCAGCAGTGGGCAGAAGTGAGGTTTTTTTGGAGGGTCTTTTGTCTAATGGCTTTACTCTGGTTTGGCAGAACCTTAGAATTAGGTCAAAGGTCTATATCTGTCATGCAGTAGAGCTCCTCGTGTCAGGGTTCTGATGTAGGAGATCTTTGTGTAAATCCTGGGTTTGCCGTGTACTCTGTGTAAACTCGAAGTCTCAGTTTCCACCTTTGTAATACTTCCTAAAGTTGTCATGATGATTAAATTTAATCATGTCTGTAAAGACACTCAACTAAGGCTGCTCACTCTTATTTTAGTGATGTAGGTACAAGTTCAAATGCAAATCACGATGCTTCTCTTCTGAGGGACTGTAGATGAATGGTTGGGAGCGGGCGATGAGGAGATGGCATGGAGGCACCTAGGATTTCATGCATCTCCTAGAGTTCATATTGCTCACTGGCTTTTCAACTTTTCTTTGCTTCCTTTTGTTCCAGAGCTGTAGCTGTAAGAGTCAGCAGTAATGGACTGGTGAGTAGGCAATCCTCAGGTGCTACACATCTCTCAGCCATAAGGTGCTAGCATCTGGGTAGGTAGAGAATTACTCATTGTTAAAAGGAAGCCAGAGGCTCTAAGTCAATCCTATTCCTTACTGAATGCAGAGAAAAGATTCTGGGATATTAAACTAAAGCAAAGAGAAGATTTACTAAACGTGGTGTTACGGGTTTAATTGTTTCCCACTCCCACCCCCAAATTCATATGCTGCCATCCTAACCCTCAGTACCTTAGAAGGTAGTTTATTTAGAAATAGGATGATTGCAGATGGAGTTAGTCAAGAATAGATCATACAAAAGGAGGGTGGGCCTTTAATCCAAGATGACCAGTGTCTTTATAAAAAGGGGAAATTTGGACACACACACACACACACACACACACACAGAACACCATGTAAACATGAAAGCAGGGATCAAGTTCATGCATCTATGAACTACAGATCACCAAAGATTTTCAGCAGATCACCATAAGCTGGGAGAGAAGCAGCACAGCCCCCAGAAGGAACCAAGCTTGCTAACATCTCCATCTTGGGCTTCTATTTTTTTTTTTCCTTTTCTTCAGTGTTTTTTTTTTTTTTTCCTTAAGATTTTATTTATTTGAGAGAGAGAGAGAGCATGAGCCAGGGGGAGGGGCAGAGGGAGAGGGAGAAGCAGACTCCCTGCTGAGCTGGGAGCCTGATGTGGGGCTCTATTCCAGGACCCTGGGATCTTGACCTGAACCAAAGGCAGATGCTTAACCTATTGAGCCACCCAGGCGCCCATGTCTTGGGCTTCTAGATTCTAGACCTGTGATACAATAAAATTCTCTTAAGCCATCCTGTTTGTGGCACTAGCCCTAGCAAACCAATACACACACGTAAAATTAATCTCCATTTCTCTTAAAGCTGGGAAGAGGGTGAAGCAAATGAAACACTTGCCTCAGCACATTTAAAGGGCACCACAAAAAAAGGCCCTTATTAATGAAAATAAATAGTATCTGAATGCAGTATTTTTTTAAAAATTGAAAGTAATGCAAAAAATCAATGCCCCAAATATCAAAAGTTTAAAGAGCAATAGGATTAGTAACAGCTTCATGCTCAGCATATTGGAGCATGGGGCAAAAGAAATGAAAAAATTAGTAATGCTGTGTTCATAGTATTCTTAAAGAACACTAAACTTAAAGAAACATTAACCTACATCTCGTGTTTACTGCGATATAAGCATCACAATCAACACCTTTATACATCTACACTTTTCTAATGATTCCCTCAGGCTAGATTAGGAGAGAAATTTTTAGGCCAAAAAATGTACAGATTTTATGATTTGATACTCATTGTTAAACTGACAAAATTTCGTTTTCCCCATGGGTTTATGGATACCTTTTTCTCCTGGATATAGTTTGGTGTCTTGAATATTTCACTTATTTTGTGAATCACCTGTTTACGTCCTTTATATATTTGTTTGGGTTCTTCATCTCTTTCAAAGTGTTTTATTTAAAGAGATCTTACATTACGGATATTATCTGGAGATTAACTCCTAGTTAATGTTATATATATATTGCTAAAGTTTTCTCCAGTTTATCAGTCGTTTGTGGGGGGTTGTTTGTTTGTTTGTTTTAGGACTTTATTTATTTGAGAGAGAAAGTGAACAGGAACAGTAGGAGGGACAGAGGGAGAGGGAGAAGCAGACTCCTTGCCCAGCAGGAAGCTTGATCCCAGGACCCTGGGATCATGACCCAAGCTGAAGGCAGACACTTAATTGACTAGGCTACCCAGGCGCCCCAGTCCTCTTTTAACTTAATTTATGTTATGTTTTACTCAACCAGAAACCTGAAGGTAGGTGGGAAGAGGAGAGGAGTAGAGCAGAGAAGAAGGTAGATTCTTTTCATAAGGTTATGAGCAGACTAATAAGCATGAAGGGCAGGCACCTGAGGTCAGAACAGGCCACAACAAGGAGGAAGAGCTTGTCACTGTATCTCTTCACTCCTGAAGAACTAAATCCAAGTCTATCTACTACACATATACTGACTGACTGGCTTGTGCTAATGAATTCCACTATTTTTTTTTTTTTTTTTTAACTTAAGCCACTTTGAGTTAAATTTTTGTAATGTGTAGGCAGAAAGAGTCCTGATAAATCAGGCCACATAATTTGGGGAATATAATTTCTTTTTCTGTTAAATACAAGGAGAGATTTCCAGGGAACCTTAAGAATTGAAAAAGTAGACGACTTCATTTTCCTGATTTTGGAGGGCAAAGGCTCAGGTGGTGTTTAGACAGACTACTTATAAATGAGAAGATAAATTAGGATTTTGACATCAGAATCATGGAAGCTGTTAGTATTTACGCATATCAAAGCTCAAAGAGTAAAGGCTGAGTTGGAACTGAGGGTTAAAGTTTCTGTTTACCCTCATGGAGGTTTGCCTCCAGGGAGAAAATATGCTGAGCCTATTGACTAAGCCTTCTGGCTTTTTGGCAATTATTTTTATTGTGTAATACTATGTTGACATTTGGTTTTGAATACTGCGGTCTTCTGGGTGGGTTAATAGGAGTCCTCCCTTGGGACATGGAAGAGTACCAGGGACTGAGCTATTATTATTTCACTCTAAATTTAGCCATCTCTGTGCAGCTCTGTGATGATGCAGCCAGGACTTTGCAAACTACATTTCCCAGAATTCTCTGCCTGTTAGGCTCCTCAAGTAGCAGGCCCTACAAAGGAATTGGGAGTCAGGAGGAGGAGGAGAGAAGGGATTTTCATCCTGCTGGCTTGTTGTTCCTCTTAGAAAGGCCCCTACATCAGCATTTTGTCGTGGTCTCCAGCTTCTTGTACTACTTTTCTTGCATGTCTCCTCAGAGGTACCTAGAGCAGCCAGGTCTTCCTCCTTTGAGCTTCTAGGCTCTGATAATGTAAGCTGGTAGCCGCATTTAGGATCTCTGTATTACCTCAGTGTTTCTATTTTGCTGTTTCGGCCAGCAAACACCTGTGTAATCAATTCCTTACATTTAATTCTCTTCCTGGCTAGACCTTAATAGGTAATAATAGGATTGGTTCCAGGAAACATATCCTAAAAGATAGATTTCTGGAATTGGTTCAGTTATGTTTCTTGGCTTTAAATACACTGCTTAGGGGCACTGAGTGGCTCAGTTGGTTAAGTGTCTGCCTTCAGCTCAGGTCATGATCCTCGGGTCCTGGGATCGAGTCCCACATTGGGCTCCCTGCTCAGCAGGAAGCCGGCTTCTCCCTCTCCTGCCCCGCATCTGTGTTCCCTCTCTTGCTGTGTCTCTCTCTGTCAAATAAATAAAATCTTAAAAAAAAAAATCCTAAATACATTACTTGGGGAAAAAAGGGGGAAAAAAGGAGGTGGGTTACTAATAATCCATGACATGCATTGGTATCATGATTAGGTAAACGACCTCTTGTGGTTGATTGTGATGCAGTGTTTGCTGAAGCCAATACCTGGGAGACCAAGTAGCTGTCCTCATACTTTTTTGTTTGGTTTGGTTTTGTTTTGAATGAAAACCGCCAACTCTAGAAGGGAGGGTAGCTGCTTTTGACTGCACTGGTGAGTTGACTGAGAGAAAAAATGACCAACTTCCAGCCTTTAAACTTTCAACTAAAGATACTGTTGGATAATCAGAGTTTCTATAGTAGCCCCAAAAGACTCTCTTATTTTTCTGTAGCCACTAAGCTGACTTTGCTGCAGATTAGTCCATAATTTAATTGGGTAGGCTGCAGAATTACAATACCAATTGGATTTATAACCTGCCAACTTCTTACTGGAAAGATTGGGAAGGAGTAATACCTGGAATGGGATATCTGTGTAAACTCAAAGCTGAGAGTCTGAACCCTTGAGTTTTTCTGAGACTCTGTTACCACCAAAATCAACTCCTCCCACCTCACCTTGTCAACACCACCTCTCACGGTCTTTATAACTTGAGTCAGAACAAGTACAAGGTATGAGTCGGGAGGGCATAGTTATGCTAAAAATAATTGCAAAATTGTGTTATTACATATTTGCAGAAACATGGCTAATTTATGTGGGAATGGCTTTTCTGATTGTTAGATTGAGAGGAATGAAATATAACATTGGGTTAGGCTAAATTTACTGAAGTGTGTTCATAGAGAGTCTGGATTCAGGCAGCTGAAAGTGGCTGTTACTGTTTGGCCAATTGACTGAAACTTGAGCTCACTGGTTGTCTACACTCAATGAGGTTGAGATGTCAGAGCTTTTGGGAGTAGTTTTGCAGAAGAAATCCAAAGGTTTACAGAGTTGCAAACTTTGGAGTAGATTAATCATAGACAGCCTCACACTTCTCCACCTGCTTCACTCTAACCCTACAGAGGGCCCAGTGATGACTTCCTTCACGTAGGCATGGAGAGATACATCAGTGAGAGGAGCTCAGCATCTGTTAAAGACTGCATGATTGTGGTAGATGTTCTCTGGAGGCTAGGGATAAAGGCATCAGAATGCTTTGACTCTCTTGATGTAGGAAGACAGTGAGGCCCTTCAAATTTAAGTTTGTTGGGACTAGAAGTAGAACCAGAACATGTATCTCTTGATTTCCAGTCTGAGACCCCTTCATTAAGCCTCATTAGGTCCAAATCCATCAAATCTGTTCTGGCATATACTTCAAGACTCAAAGTCACTTTGGTTTTACATGTATATATTCACACATACTTGTTTTCTTCCTCACATTTGACTTACGAGGAGAAAATACTGAGACAAACTCTAACATCCAGAACCAAACATGGCAGTCCATTACAGTAGTGACTGCATGCACGTTTTTGTGGCTATCCAGCTACAAAGGCAGCACTGAGCAATTGTAAGAGATCCTATGACCTACAAAGCCTGAAAAGTTTACCATCTGGCCCTCGATGGAAAATGGTTGCCTACCCCTGCTCTAAAATTAAGAACACTGCAGATAGGGGCGCCTGGGTGGCTCAGTTGGTTAAGTGACTGCCTTCAGCTCAAGTCATGATCCCGGAGTCCTGGGATCGGGTCCCACCCACATCAGGCTCCCAACTTCATGGGGAGTCTGCTTTCCCTCTGACCTCCCCTCTCATGCTCTCTCACTCTCTCAAATAAATAAATAAAATTAAAAAAAAAAACCACTGCAGATAAAGTTTAAGTTTCAGGTGATCACTCTTCCTTTTGTCAGCATAAATTTGATAATACCGTGTTTTTGTGTTTATAGATTATTTGTCAATTTAAATAATCTGTGATTTCTCTGGTCATTAAGAATGATGGGGACAGGGACGCCTGGGTGGCTCAGTTGGTTAAGCAGCTGCCTTCGGCTCGGGTCATGATCCCAGGGTCCTGGGATCGAGTCCCACATCGGGCTCCTTGCTCGGCAGGGAGCCTGCTTCTCCCTCTGCCTCTGCCTGCCTCTCTGTCTGCCTGTGCTCGCTCGCTCTCTCTCCCTCTGTCTCTGACAAATAAATAAAATCTTTAAAAAAAAAAAAAAAAAAAAAAAAAGAATGATGGGGACAATTTTTCCAGAAGACTGAACAGAATGACTGACTCCTTGAGAAGGTGGGCAATTTTGTCTTCCCTTTTTTAATTTTTAAATTTTATTTAATTAATTTATTTAAAAATTTTATTTATTTAGGGAAGAGAGAGAGAGCCCGAGCAAGGAGAGGGGCAGAGAGAGAGAGAGATTCTCAAGCAGACTCCATGCTGAGCATGGAGCCTGATGCAGGGTTTGATCCCACAACCCTAAGATTATGACCTGAGCTGAAATCAAGTGTTAGAGGCTCAACCGACTGAGCCACCCAGGCGCCCCTCACCACCTTTTAAAAGTAGGCTCCATACCCAGTGTGGAGCCCAACATGGGGCTTGAACTCACAAACCTGGAATCAAGACCTGAGCTGAGATCAAGAGTCAGATGCTTAACTGACTGAGCTGCCCAGGCACTCTTGCCTCCTTTTTCACAGGTAAATCGTAAAGAGTATGATACCAGAGAGAACTTTTACGGGTCACTGGTACTATGCAAAGCTGCCTCCTGATGCCCCTTAATCCTGATGATTAAGAGGAAAATTTACTTTTATAATTGCTAACATTCACTATCTTAAAGATTTATTTATTTGAGAGAGAGAGAGCGAGCTAGCAGGGGAGGGACAAAGGAGAGGGAGAGTGAGAGAATCTCAATCATATGCCTCATGGAGTGTGGAACCCCATGTGGGGTTTGATTTCACAACCCTGAGATCATGACCTGAGCCAAAACCACGAATGTGATGCCCAACCGACTGAGCCACCCATGTACCCCAACGTTCACTATATTTAAAAAAAAAAACAACTCCTTCAATATAACTCTGTAGACCAACCACCTAAAGACAACCATTGTTAGTTGTTAATTTGGGTTCTTGATGAGCATTAGTTTTCATTGAAAAATGCTAGATAAAGACAAAGACTAAATGGAGGCATTCATTATTCTTATTGTTTCTAGCTTAGCGCCACAGTAATATTTATAGCATATGTAGTCAATAAATAATTAGTTGTCACCTCCCTCATTTTTTTCTTGAGGAATGTAAGATTGCATGTATTTTCTACAAGTCAAGAAACATGCTTATAACCAGGACAGGCCATTATTTCCTAAATTACTGAAGTCACCCTGGAGATGAAGTTGTTTTGAGATGATTGATTTTTTTCATTATCCCACCAGCCTGAATATTTACTGTTGTGTTCTTTTTCACCATTCATATTTTTAAAAAAATCTCTCAGGGAAATAGAAACAAAAAATGTCCCTAGGATCTGTCTCCATTTTATGGCTGCTCCGACACACTCCCTTGTCTAGCTTCTGTCTTTCCTGTGGAGCTCCATCACGTCGTCTTGGTCAGATTTTTCTTCCCAAAAAACACCACATAAGAATGCTTCCTGATGGACGGACAATGGGTACTGTGTCAGTCTGAAGACGTACTCCAATGCCTTTTCTCAAGTGATTAAACAAATATACTAATCGAATAGTGATTTGATTCTTCCTTCAGCTTTGATCCCCTTTGCTTCAGTGAACACTGTATTAATGTCTCGTTGCTGAAACAAATCACCTCAAGTTCAATGGATGAAAGTGACACACATCTATTAGCTTAGAATTTTTGGAAGTCAGAAGTCCAGACTGGTTCTCACTAGTTGGAAATCAAGGTGACTGCAGGGCTGTATTCTTTTCTGGAGGCCTCATGGGAGCATCTGTTTTCCCACTTTTTCCAGTATCTACTTCATTCCCCTTCCATCTTCAAAACCAGCAATAGCCTGTTCCGTCTTTCTCACGTCGCAATACACTGACACCGACACTGTGGGCTCCCTGCACATTTAAGGTCCCTCGTGATTACATTGGGCCCCCCATGGATGACCCATGGTGAAGTCTCCCAGGTCAAGATTCTTAATTTAATCACAGCTTAAGTACAGTTCAAAGTCCCATCGGCTATGTGAGGCAGCGCATTCACAGATTCTTGGGGATTAGGACATGGGCGTCTTCCTGGTGGGCGTATTACCCTGCCTGCCACAAACAGGTTCGCTCAAAAGAGTAGATAATGTCTGAAATGGACCAGACTCATTGGGGAGATTTTGTTTTCCTGTTGCTATTTCTCAGTTATACTAGTTTGCTACTTCAGCTGTCACCGGATAGAATACGTTTTGGGGATAAAATTACTATTCTTGCACGCCCCTTTTCAGGGCTGGCCTGAGGCAAATTGTGAACCCGCAAATGAATTAGTTTAGCCTGTCTATCCCCCCTCACCCTCCCTGAGTCCTATTTCTTCCCTCCCAGAACTCTGCTCTCGTTTCTTACTTGTAGTCTTCAACTAATCCTCATAAGGTATTTTGTAATAGGAGCTAAAAAAAATGATGCTCCTACAGATATTTTTACATTATCAAATGGTTTTTGAAAATTAAAAGACTTCTAAGTGTTTAGGACATGGAGTGGAACTATATGATCCCAAATCAGTAATATACTGATAGTAAATTATATTAAAATATTTACTCATCATATGCTATGCTAGTCCCTGGGGAGATTCAAAAGGAAAGTTCAGTTCTCAGTAAGTTGTTAATCTGGTCCATTTAAAATTCATATTATTGGATCAGAGAGCTTTCAAACCACCCATGTAAGTTCTAGTCCATTTGAGCTATACTATCATTTGCAAAATTAGGGTTTAAAACTAGAATTTTTCTTTATGGAATTGCTACGGACCTCTATTTACCAATGGTTGCAAATTTACTAGTACAAATGTGCCAGGGGAATGTAGCCTTCAAATTTCTTATACCTTCTGGTGGCAGAATTTGGGGAGGAAGTGGTGAGACATAAACTTCAAATTTGCCATTACCTAATGTCTTCTGGTTTGAATATTCTTCTCTGCATGATTCAGATTCTTAGGTGTAAAATTGATTTTCCCTCCTTCTCTATACTTCTAGAATGGTATTTGGTTGCATTTGGGGATGAGACTTATGTGACCACATGATTGTAGGAGGCTACATGGGCCTGTAGATTTTAGCTAGTCTTCACTGTGGAGTGGCCATTCTGGCTTTCTTCGTGGACATCTGCTGAAATGCTTGTGTGGTCACTTGGACACATGCTGGTATATATCCTGGTCCCAAATATGTTTCCAGAGGAGAAAGCCACGTATTTTGGCTTTGCATTCCCACGCTTTTGCTGATCCTCCAGCTCTCAGATTTTGGTCCCTTTATTAGAGCGTGTGGAAACCACTAGGTCTCCTGCATCCCTCATGTGTGGGGGCTGCAGGAGACCTGCATGTTGCTTCAGGCTCACTTGGCAGCATTATTTCTTCTGCATCATTCTGGATGAGGTTGTATGTGGCCCCCCAACTAGGGGCATACAATCTTTCAAGTATTGCAGGTAAGATTTCCAGGAGACACACTCTGAGGTGGAGATTTACATGCAGAAGTTTGTTGGGGAGGGCTCCCAGAGCCTACAGCTGGGTGGAAGTAATAGAGGAATGATCAGAGCAGGATAGAAGTGTGGTAGAATGCCACAAAGTCTCCTAATCCTGTAGAGAGGCTTTGGAGCTGAAATAAACCATCAAGGTGTCCTGAATGAAGGCAAGGGTCTAGGAACCCTCTATTGACCAGTACTGGATCAGTATTAGACCTGCATTGACCAGTCTTTGGGTGAGACTTGCTTCCTGCTGACCTGCCCCACCCTCCGGGGTCATTCCCTTGCATAGTGGGACTCTCTTCAGCTGAAAGCAGTTTCCTGAGAAATATTTAGTTGTGAACTGTCAGACATCAATATCGTCACCACCTAGGGAAATGAGTGCATTAGTATTGGAGAAGGGAGGAACTGGGGACCACACCATAACATCCACTATCCTGGGGAAACATGCCATTAGCTACTCCTGACTCCCAAATAACACACTTGGGATTGGCCCTCATCAATCTGGATATTTCTACTGTGTCTCCATTCCCCCACTCTGTCTAGGCAGTCTGCCCTGAGAGGCAAAAGAAGGGGCATAGTCATTTGGTGTTTTTTCTTTATTTCCTTGTCATTTCATTTTCTGTACTCTCCCTGGACAGTAAGTGTAGGCTTTCTTTTGTCCTCCTCCTCTCTCCGGTGGACTTCTCCTGTATCATGTTCTCAGGAATGGTGAAGGATCTGAGAGTTTGCCCTACTCTCAACCCAGCAAGTGAGCTTGCCACAACTTCATGATGTCTGGCTGAAGACATAAGACATCCGAGTCAGAGACTGAGGGCTTTATTACTCAACGCATGTGAGGTAGTATGAACTTTTTGCTAGTGCCCACTTCTCCACATGCTCCAGGTCCCATGGGAGAAGTGTTGATGGCCCTACCTGAGTGCTATGTACACAGTGGATTTATGTCACAGATGAGGAACTCCAAGCTTAGGAAACCCCTAATCTTCCCAAACTTTGAATCAGAGGGAAACATTATTTTCATTTTACTAGGCAGCAAACAAAACTACTCTGTGCTCCAGAGGAACACATTCTATCTTTCAAGACTGTTCTTTATAAAGTATCTTAGAAAGATAGTCCAGAATTAGAAGATGGTCAGTGCCTCTACTGTGATGTGATGTGAAGAAGTGTGAAGATTCGTGGAGAATTGTCTCCTAACACACACATCCCTAACCCATAAGCATTTTTTATAGCTCAACCTTAAAGGTTAGAGGATGTATTATTTCTGCATTGTGGAAGAAATGATAATCAGTGTTTCCTAGGCTTGACTATTGTTACAAGAGCTTCAGAATGCTAGAAACTAGGGATTATTAAGGATAAAATATATTGGCTTGCTATCACCCAAATATTGCCCAAATTATCTATTTTTTAAATTTTTATACATTTTCTATTTAAAACTTAGGAAGATCACAACTGTATGATGTTTGTAACACACAGATATTGTCTTGTCTAGGACCATAATGATCTAAAGACTGCATTTACCTGAATTGGCAAATTATTTCTAGGAGTATTTCATGGCTGTGTTTTGTCTTTTATTCTGACATATAAACTGTCAGGTAGTAAAGTAATTCCTAATATTAGTCAAGGGTAATTAACATTAGCCACTATAACAAATAATTCCCAAGTTTCATAGCTTAATAAAAAAACGTTTCTGGGCGCCTGGGTGGCTCAGTGGGTTAAGCCGCTGCCTTCGGCTCGGGTCATGATCTCAGGGTCCTGGGATCGAGTCCTGCATTGGGCTCTCTGCTCAGCAGGGAGCCTGTTTCCCTCTCTCTCTCTCTGCCTGCCTTCCTACCTGCTTGTAATCTCTCTCTCTGTCAAATAAATAAATAAAATCTTTAAAGAAAAAAAAAGTTTCTCTTCTTACTCAATCACAGAACAGAGTATTTCAGAGGCTCCCCTGCGGATTCTCCACCCCCACACCCCATGTTGAGTCAGGGACCCAGGGGTTCTACTTTTCAGTAAGACCCCCAGACACCTTCAGTGGGTACCCTTCATTTGGGCAGCTGGCTAGCAGAGTGTGGAGGACCCCAGGGGATGTTTTAAGAGACCAGAAAGTGAGGTATATCACCACCCATATTTCTTTGGCCAAAACAAGTTACACAGTTACATGCAAAATGTGGGGAAATATGATCTTCCCATTGTCGCTGTCATTTTCTTTAATAAGAATCTGTCAGTCAACAGTATTTATTGGTGATCAGCTTGGTGCATATCATTGTATTAAGCACCATGAAAACAGGAAGTCAAATTTCCCTTGCATGGATCTAGAAAAGTGTTCAGGCAAGAAGTCATTTTTGACTCATTCTTTTTAAGTAAATCTTTTTTTTTTTTTCTTTTAAAGATTTTATTTACTTGAGAGAGAGAGAACGTGCACAGCAGGGGTGGGGAGGTAGAGGGAGAAAAAGACTCCCTGCTGAGCTTGGACCCTGATGGGGGACTGCCCTGATGTGGGACTCGATTCCAGGACGCTGGGATCATGACCTGAACCAAAGTTAGGCAGCACCCAGGAGCCCTTATGTAAATCATTTAGTAATAGGTCGAGTCCAATGCTCCAATGCAGGTTAGTTTTTCTGTTTCGTTTGTTTGTTTTTTAGAAATTAGGGGTATATTTAACCCCAGAAGTGAGGTATAAATTATAGTATGTGTATCAGATAGCATGTTTTCTGGGTTCAAATATTAGGTGCCTAGATCCCTGGTAGTGATTGCAGACTGTCCTCCATGTTCAACAGCTGAAGCCACAGAAAGGGGTGGGTGAAAGCAGGGTAGGGAATTGGGTATGCCAGTTAATAGGCTAATTCTTTGCCTAAGCATAAAGAAAGATACTGTGTGTTAGGCAGTCAGTGACAACCTAAAGGAGGATGAGATCGGGGCTAGGGATCTGGGTCACGAGAAAACTATATAAACAAACAGAAGTGACAGGACATGATGATTGCCATCAAATTGGCAAGAACTGTTCTATAAAATAAGGGGAGCAGTGAACTACTGTGATTATGGAATATGTGATGATCTTTATGGTTAAAGAAGAGAAAACACAAGTTAGAAATTACTATGACCTCCTTTTTTGTTGCAACAGACACGAGTATATTTTCAACAGACTTGATGACCAAGCATTTAAGTAGCTGCTTGCTTTCTGAAGTTTAATTCTGTCCCCTCCCCCAACCCCCATTCTTATTTTTTAAATGATTCAGATAGTCAAGTAGCCCAGTGATGGTAGTGGGGAATTACTATTTGTCGAATGCCTGTTATATGTTGGGAACCACGATGACACTTAAAAAAAATGTTTCCTATTTAATTCTCATGAGGATGCTTTGAGGCAGACATGATTATCCCTATTTTAACAGAAAAGAAGAATGAAGCCCAGTGAAGCGGTATAACTTAATGAAGGACACATGACTAACTGTGGAATTGGAGCTAGAAACCAAGTCTTTGGACATGGTAAAGGGTTTACATTAAAATGGCGACATAAATTTAACTGGTTATCTGCCAGAGATGGTTGATATTTTGAACAGTTTATAAAGCGATGTAAAGTAAAATAAAAGATTGCTTACTTGAACTCTAAAAAAAAAAATGAAAGAAAGGTGAAATGTTGAAATGTATTGATTTGGCATCATGAAAATATGTGTACCTCTCACTCTACCGTTCAGGCTCTCATTCTCTTTCTCTTCCTTTCTAATTTATATCTCATCAATTTCTGGAAAAGCTTTGATGGAAGTTCTTGGCTGACTCCCAGGAAAGTAATAATGTAGTTAAACTGTTTTCAAATTTCTAACTAAATAGATTGCTTGCACCCAGATTGTGAAGAACTGACAACATTGGTAATAGAAAAATATCCATGTAGGTAGGACATGCTTTTGTGCCTCATATAAATGGAATCATATTATTTACATTTTCCATAGCCAGCTTTTGTGTTTGATATTACATTCTTGGGATTCATCCATGTTGTTTTGTGTAATATGTAGTTCTTTAATTTTTTACCACTATATATGAAAATTCCATTCTACACATATGCCACTATTTGTTCATCCTTTGAATTGTTGACAGACATTTAGGCTGTTTCCAGGTTTTTGCCATAACAGTAAGTTCTGGTGTGAACGCTTTTTTACAGGTATCAAGGTGCACATATGCGAGTGTTTCTGTAGGGGATATATGTTCTTAGGAGTATAATTGCTGAGTCATAGAGTAAGGGCATCAGCTTTATTGGATAATGTCATAGTGTTTTTCCAGAGTGAGTGTTGTGTCAATTTACACTCCCTACAGCCATGTAACAGATTTGATCGATTGATTGAGGTAGGGTTAACACACAGTGTTACATTAATTTCAGATAAACAACGTTGTGATTGGACAAGTCTATAGTGATGCTATAGCCATGGAACAGTTTTGTTTTGTTTTTTTTTTTAAGATTTTATTTATTTATTTGACAGTCAGAGATCCCAAGTAGGCAGAGAGGCAGGCAGAGAGAGAGAGGAGGAAGCAGGCTCCCCGCTGAGCAGGGAGCCTGATGCGGGGGCTCTATCCCAGGACCCTGAGATCATGACCAGAGTCGAAGGCAGAGGCTTAACCCACTGAGCCACCCAGGTGCCCAGCTGTGGAACAGTTTTATTTGCCCCACAACCGCATCTTACACTTACTCTTGTCACTTGACTCTTGCCAGTCTGGTCGGTCAGTGTAGTTTAAACTTGTATATCCTTGAGTAATGATGAGATTAAACATGGTCTCTTATGCTTTTTGGTCCTTCATGTTTCCATTTCTATTACTATCCAGGACCCTTGCCCATTTTCCACTGGGTTATTCGTCTTTTTATCATTGACTTGGACAATTTTTTTAACATATTTTTGAGATCGTAATCCATTGACAGTACTTTGTGACACAAATCTTTTCTTTCAGGGTATGATTTATCTTTTCATTTTCTAAATGGATTTTTCAGTAAACACAAGTATTAAATGTTAATCTAGTCAAATTTATCATCTTTTCCTGTGTAGTTTGTACTTACTGTGTTGTAGTTAAGAAAACTTTTCTACTCTAAGGTTGTAAGGATACTCTCTTACATCTTCAAAAATGTTTCATTTTTAACACATGATTTTCTTAATATATATGTGTGCTTTAGAAATATAATTTATTTTTTTTCCATATGGTTCAGAAATTAGTATCTATAAAATTGGGGTGTTCTTTCATATATCAGGTTTTATGACTTGTATAATTGAAAAGCAGCTCCCTGTTTTTAGAATATTTTTAGCCTCTTATTATGTGGTTGTGATTAAATATGTTTTTGTTGAAAACTGAACTGTGGGGGCACCTGGGTGGCTCAGTGGTTAAGCCTCTGCCTTTGGCTCAGGTCATGATCTTGGGGTCCTGGGATTGAGCCCCACATCGGGCTCTCTGCTCATCAGAGAGAATGCTTCCCCCACCCCCTCTCTCTGCCTGCCTCTCTGCCTAGTTGTGCTCTCTGTCTGTCAAATAAGTAAATAAATAAAATCTTTAAAAAAACAAACAAACAAACAAACAAACTAAAGTGTGGTTTTTAAGTTGAATTAATCTAGATCTGGTGGGCAGGAAACAGGAAGGGTGTAAAAGATAACTTTGATGAAAGGACACCAGTTAGAAACTTATCACAAATTTAAATAAATGAAGTTCTGAATTGTGACAGTGATAGAGTAATGGAAAGGACAAAAATGTGAGAAAACTTGAAGAGGAAAAACTGAATGTATTTGTCAAATAAATGAATATGGAAAGCAAAACAAGGTAAGTGGTAAGTGTGACTACAGGTTTTTTAAAAAATTTATTGATTTTATAAATATAGAATGTATTTTTATCCCCAGGGGTACAGGTCTGTGAATCCCCAGGTTTACACACTTCACAGCACTCACCATAGCACATACCTCCCCAATGTCCATAACCCCACCCCCTTCTCTTGACCCCCTCCCCCCAGAAACCCTCAGTTTGTTTTGTGAGATTAAGAGTCACTTATGGTTTGTCTCCCTCCCAATCCCATCTTGTTTCATTTATTCTTCTTCTACCCCCCTAACTCCCCATGTTGCATCTCCACTTCCTCATATCAGGGAGATCATATGATAGTTGTCTTTCTCCAATTGATTTATTTCACTAAGCATGATACCCTCTAGTTCCATCCACGTCATTGCAAATGGCAAGATTTCATTTCTTTTGATGGCTGCATAGTATTCCATTGTGTATATATACCACTTCTTCTTTATCCATTCATCTGTTGATGGACATCTAGGTTCTTTCCGTAGTTTGGCTATTGTAGACATTGCTGCTATAAACATTCGGGTGCACGTGCCCCTTCAGATCACTATGTTTGTATCTTTAGGGTAAATACCCAGTAGTGCAATTGCTGGGTCATAGGGTAGTTCTATTTTCAACATTTTGAGGAACCTCCATGCTGTTTTCCAGAGTTGTTGCACCAGCTTACATTCCCACCAACAGTGTAGGAGGGTTCCCCTTCCTCCGCATCCTCGCCAGCATCTGTCATTTCCTGACTTGTTAATTTTAGCCATTCTGACTGGTGGGAGGTGATATCTCATTGTGGTTTTGATTTGTATTTCCCTGATGCCGAGTGATGTGGAGCATTTTTTCAAGTGTCTGTTGGCCATCTGGATGTCTTCTTTGCAGAAACGTCTGTTCATGTCTTCTGCCCATTTCTTGATTGGATTATTTGTTCTTTGAATGTTGAGTTTGCTAAGTTCTTTATAGATTTTGGACACTAGCCCTTTATCTGATATGTCCTTTGCAAATATCTTCTCCCATTCTGTTAGTTGTCTTTTGGTTTTGTTCACTGTTTCCTTTGCTGTGCAAAAGCTTTTGATCTTGATGAAATTCCAATAGTTCATTTTTCCTTTGCTTCCCTTGCCTTTGGCGATGTTCCTAGGAAAACGTTGCTGTGGCTGAGGTTGAAGAGGTTGCTTCCTGTATTCTCCTCAAGGATTTTGATGGATTCCTTTCTCACATTGAGGTCCTTCATCCATTTTGAGTCTATTTTCATGTGTGGTGTAAGGAAATGGTCCAATTTCATTTTTCTGCATGTGACTACAGGTTTTGATATTGGGTAACTCTGGGTTTAGGAAAAATGATTATTTCAATGTTAAATTCTTTAAAATTGATGTGGTGACATGTATTGATTTACAAAGTATTTATACGTTGGAGGGATGTTTTTAATAAACTTTGTTGGTTTCCACATTCTTATTGTTTCATAGGAATTCTTTATATATTCTGGATACGAATCCTTCTCCCAGGATGTGTGTGTGTGTGGGGGAACTGTTATTATTTTAAATCTTTTTATGGTGTATTTGAGGAACAGATGTTCTTAATTTTTATATAGTTAAGTCTATCAATTATATTCCTTATGTTTGCCCATTTTAAGAAATTTTTCTGGACAGGGAGGTCATGAAACTACTTTGCTATATTGTATTCTAATTACAGTTTTAACCATCACATATAGATATTTAATCCATCTGAAATTTAATGTTGTGTAACGCTATCAGGTAAGGATACACCATCAATTATACCTCTTGTGGATACTCAATTGTTCCGGTACCACCTTGAAAAGTCCATTTGCCTCTCATTGATTTTTAGTACCACCTTGACCATATATCATGTGATAAATGTAGGACTTTATTTCTGAGCTTTTTACTAGATTTCATTTCTCTGATTGTCAGTCTGTGTCAACACCACCTAATTTTAATTTCTGTAAGTTCATAAAAAATATATGTAATAGGTTAAGTTTTCCAAGCTGTTTTTCTTCTCTTTCAGTAGAATAGCAACTTGACAATTTTTTGATCCTTGAACTTCAATATAAATTTTAAACTAGGGATGCCTGGGTGTCTCGGTGAGTTAGGCCTCTGCCTTGCTCAGGTCATGATCTCAGGGTCCTGGGATTGAGCCCAGTGTTGGGCTCTCTACTCCCCGGGGAGCCTGCTTCCCCCTCCCCCTCTGTCTTCCTCTCTGCCTACTGTGATTTCTCTCTCTGTTAAATAAATAAATAAATAAAACCTTTTAAAAAAATATTAAATTTTGGACTAAACCTGTTAATGCATACACACACAGCTGATGGGATTGTTGTTGCAACTGTTTCAAATTTACATAACAATTACTATGAATTACTACAATTACTGTGAGCTATGAACTTTGTGATATAAGTCTTTTAGTTCATGAGCGTGGTATACTCGTTGATTTATTTAGGTCTTTAATATATTTAAGTAAAGATTTATATTTTTGTCTATAATGGTTTTACATATTTTTATTAAACTTCCTTCTGAGTATTTAATGTATTTTTATTTTAGTTTTTAAAAATCTATTTTTTAACTCTGTATTATTGGCATATAAAATGCAATTGATTTTTTAAAAAAGATTTATTTATTCTAGAGCAAACACACTGCAGGGAGGAGCAGAGAGAGTCTGGACCAGACTCTGCACTAAGTGCAGAGTCCAATGTGGGGCTCAATTTCAAAGCCCAGAGATCATGACCTGAGCTGACACCAAGAGTTGGACGCTTGACTGACTGTGCCAGCCACGTGTCCCATAAAATGCAATAGAGATTTACTCTGCACATTTAATAAACTCTTTTCTTATTCTAGAAATTATTTATAGATTCTGTTGGATTTTCATAATAGTCATACCACTTAAAATGATAATATTTTAATTTCTTCCCATCTTTAGTGTTTATTTCTTTTATTCCCTTTAGATACTAGCTAGAGACTCCAACACAAAGTTGAGAAAAAGTGGACATTCTAGTCATTGTTTTGATCTCAAATGGAATGTTTTTTATTATTAAGTATGATGTTTAGTGGTAGTTTTTTTTGGTAGATCAGGTGAAAAAGTTTGCTAATTAAAAAATAAAAAAAAAAAGCCAAGGCTGAATTGTTGGACTGGAATAAGAGAAAGGAAAAGGGGAAAGAAAACAACACTGAACTTTTAATTCCAACTTTTATATTTTTAATTTCCAAGTGTCCTATTTAATTCCATCCTCCCTCCTTCCTCTCTCTCTCATTGTCTCTTTTAAAACCAGTTTAGTCTTTTTTTAATGTTTTATTTATTTATTTGAGAGAGAGAGAGAGAGATCATGGGGTGGGGGAAGGGAAAGCAGGGAACCTGATGCCAGGGTGAATGCCAGGACCCTGGGATCATGACCTGAGCCAAAGACAGATGCTTTGACCCACTGAGCCACCCAGGTACCCCATGACCTGAGCCAAAGACAGATGCTCAACCAACTGAACCACCCAGGCATCCCTATCTGCTCAAACTTTTTGAGGCCTGTATTGGCAATTTATACCTCCAGTGACTATTTGCATTTGCTTTGCCAAACATTGGGGAACCCTACCAACATAGATACGCTTTAGATTTTCTTGCTTGAGGATTTTTTGTTTTTTATTTTTTATTTCATTTTATGTTTTGATATTCCCAGGTAGTATGAGCTCAGGTGAAGGCCAGCTTGTGGATATGAATTCCAAGGGAGGATTTAATAATGTTTCCTTCTACCTAATACCACATTTTATAATAAGCCATTTTCCTGATTGTCTCCTGGATTTATTTTTAGTTCACATATACCTTGTGGGTGTAGGCCTCTGGGGTACCTGATTTATTAAGACATCTCCTGTTAGATTTCTCATCTTGGTCAGGTGCCTCTTAGGATTTGTCTCCTGTTACCTATAAATACAGAAGCTCAAGTTCACCTTCATAGGCAAATGTCCTCAAAGTGAAAGCTAGATTCAAAGCTCAGGTTGCCTCTCTGGATTCCTATATTCATTTAGGTTTTGGTTTCTGAGCGTCCTTATTCTCTTGCTAATATAGGGATGTACTTAAAAATTTAAAAATTATTTTAATTATTTTTAGTGGGAGGGTTGGTCATGTGTCAAGTGTGTCATATTACTGGAAAATGGATTTCTTAGAGTCTTTGAAAATAACTTATCCCTATAATAAAGTTGCATTGGTATGAAAAGATTGGGGGTATCTGTATGAATAATACATAGTATAAATATAAGATCAGAGACTAAACACTTATTCAATTATTCACTCTTATACATATTCACTGGGCATTCTGTGAGGTGCTGTGTTACACTGCAGAGGAGATCAGTAAGTATACGGAATGGTCCCTGGACTTTAGAGATTGTTTATATCCTTTATAGATATAATGATAAATTCCATAAAGGTGATATAAACTAAATACTCATACCCAACTGGGAAACTGAAACAAATCACTGCAGAAAGTGATACTTTATCTTAATCTATAGGATAGACAGAGAGAGATGAATGGCCGTTCATTCCAGGTAGAAGGACCAAAGAGCCTGAAAAAAGGTGCAGAGTTAAAAAAGCATGGAATGATTTTGGATAACTATATGCTTGACTGGATCATAATGACTTTAAGGAAATGGTTAATGATAAGAAGGGAAAGTCAGGCTGAGGCCAGAGTGTGAAGGGCCATGAATTCTAGGCCAAGCAATTTGAACTTAAATTAGTAGGGGGACTGAGTTATTAATAGATGAACCTCTCAGTTTTATATAGTTTTAAAATGTGTCATTTATGGGAGACTGATAGTGGAATCAAGACTTACTCAGCTAATCTCTTGCAATTATAAATAGGTAAACTAATGATGTATGATATGCTGGCTAATTGAAAATAATAGTGAGAAAATAAATAAAAAATAAAGCAAATATATAAAATAAATAAACAGGGGTAAAAGAGGCTGGGCTGAAGTATGGGAGTGCCAGACAGCAATATGTGGATATTTTATTCTGGTTCCTGAGGATAGTGGGATGTTATTAACATAATTACTTTCATTGCTTAGAAAAAAAATATTTGTTTTCTGAATAGGTTTGAACCAACGTCTTGATATTTCCTTCCATGAGTTAAGATTCAAGCCCGAGTTATAACTCTAAGGACACAATATTTAGGAACTAATATTTCCCTCATTTTACTGGGCTGGTTCTTACTCAAACTATTTTGATCATTTTATCTTATTTTTTTGGTCATGATATTAGTTTAATGGAGCATCCCTATAGATTTCTTAGGTCAATTCATTTTGCTAATAAGAAAAAGAATCTTTAAATGCCAATTAGGATTTGTGGTATCAAAATTCAAGGTCTGCTTAAAAATGCTAAGGATCATAAAATTATCAAAGGAATATTAATAGACATACTACAAATGGCTAATGTAATTTTTATTTCTGAACTGAGATGAAAACTGAGAATGTGTAAGGGGCACGTGGGTGGCTTAGTCGTTAAGAGTCTGTCTTCCGCTCCAGTCTTGATCCCAGTATCCTGGGATAGAGCCCTATATCTGGCTCCCTGCTCAGCAGGAGCCTGCTTCTCCCTCTCTAGCTCCCTCGTGCTTGTGTTCCCTGTCTTGATATCTCTTTCTGTCATAAATAAATAGATAGATAGATAGATAAATCTTAAGGAAAAAAAAAAAAAAAAAGAAAGAAAAATGAGAATGTGTCTTTCTCCACTCCACTACCAAAACCTCATTAGGTTCTGACCAGCCTGTGGGGAAGTGACACAGCTGAGACTTTCTCAGGCAAAATGCATTAACATTACAAATGAAAGTTGCTCCAAATCTATCTCAAGCAGCATTTTCTCTCAGAGGTATAGTAAGAATTACATTAGCAGTGCAGTTATTAAGCTCTGTTGAATAATTCCGTATTTTAGAAAAGGAAAGTGACCTTTTGTATCTCTCAGAGGGGTAAGAACCATACAGATATATTTAAGATAAAGCTAATTGGGACAGGCTACCAGATTTACAAAAATATGGGGGCAAGTTTGGTATTCAGTTAAAAAATATATAGTATGTAATACAAAGCATTTCATAATATTAGATATGTGACCTTAATCACTTCCAACCAAACAACTTTATCTTCTGTTATAGGTTGAGATAAGGAACGGAGGACAGAAAAATGCTTGAAAATTCCGTTTTGTACTGCTTTGAAATATGGGCACAATTTATAACCTGAACTCCTCAATAATTAGCATAACTATTGTTTTTCTTGAGAAGTAGCTGTTTTTCACATTTTGACATATTGGAAATCTGGGTGTTCCCTAAAAAGCAATGTCAAAAAAGAACGTGCCCCATTTCCTACTCGTCTTAGTGCCCCTTATCTTTGTGAGTGATGACACGGTCTTATGTGGTAGGATTCAAAGCGTGAATTAAGTTTCTGTAATGGTGCTTTAAAAGTTTAAAAGACACAACACTATAACATAGAACTGAAAGAAAACATTATTTTATACAAAGAAGGACTATTAAACAGTGAAGAGTGAAATCAAAGGTAACAGAAAACTGCCAAATCTACTGGCCTTTCAAAGCCAGGAAAGATTGAGTGACTGATTTGCGGTCCTAAAGGATTATTACTCAGGTGCCAAGCAAGTATCTATCTATCAAAAGCTTCTGGATGACTCTCAAGAGAAGGTAATTCACTTACAGTGATAGGTAATTCAATTAAGGAAAAAGTGAAACTATCAGCTTAACCAAATAAGAAATGCAAACAAAACCCTAAAATAATACTGTCAATCTAAAAGATGCCCAAGAGCCAAGATCATAAGCTTGGATTTATAAAAAGCAACATATTGTCACACTGCCTGACCAAAATCAACTCCGAAGACTACAAATCAACCCAGAAGACTAAGTGGGAAGACACTGGAACTCAAATTGCATTTTGATGATGGGGAAAGGGCTGTCTTCAATTATGTGAATAAAAATATAGTACTATGGGCATGAAAGCAACATAATATATATTTAATTTAGTGTTTTGTTTCTGAAAACATAATAAATTCTTAAAAGCAGATATGGTAATGACTAAGATCCAAGATGGATTTACTATTTCTAAATTAATTCACACAAATACAAAATTCTTTCTTGAAAAGGGTTGCTATGTCTGAGATAGGGTAACAAATTTATATTTCAGTAGAACACTTAACAAACTCATTGTATTCCTGTGGACAAAAATGAGGAAGTATGGCCTAGATTAGCTAGTGTATCAGAGGTGGAGTGACTGGGTGGATATGGTCTGATGAATGGATTGATGGCATCTGGAGAGAACCCTTTCTGGGCCTTATTCTGTGTAGTGTAATTTGGTGGTAACTTGAATACATGGAAACCTTTCTCATAAGACCGTGGTTGTAAAAAAGTAGCAAGTATAAGAATACTTCAGATCAAGTTAGTATCTCTAAAAAATTTTGACAGAGTAGAGGGATGGATGGAATCCAGTAAGATAAATTTTATGAGATTAACATAAAATCCTAAATCTTGAATCCTGTTCAGATAAGCTAGTTTTTAATTTCTAATCACTTTGTTAAACCTCTCTCAGCCTCAGTTCCCCTATGTGTAAAATGGGAATAATAATACTAGGTTTAACAGTTTGAGGTAAGGCTGGAACAGTGCTGGCACATAGTCAGTTCTCAATAGGTGTTAGATACTACTTTTCCAGAAATCCTGGGATAGAAACCAAATTCTGCCACTTATGGGGCACCTGGGTGGCTCAGTGGGTTGGGCTTCTACTCTTGATTTTAGCTCAGGTCATGATCTCAGGGTCGTGGGACCAAGCCCTGAGGAGGGCTCCCTTCTCAGCAGGGTGCCTGCTTGAGACTCTCTCTCCCTCTGCCCCTCCCCCCACTTGAACGCACTGTCTCTCTCTCTCTCAAATAAATAATAAATCTTTTAAAAAACCCCCAATGAATTCTGTCACTTTTAGGGTATCTAAACTTGGGTAAGATACTTATTCTTTATAAGCCTTATTTTCTAAGCCTCATTTTCTTCTTTTGAAAATGGGGATAGAAATAGTACCTACCTCAGAAGTGGTTGTCGAGAGAGGAAAGTGAGATGACGTATGTGAGGCCTTCTTTGAGGTGCTTGACACGTAGTGACCCTTAATGAGCGGTAGCAGTTACAGGAAACATTAATATGACTTGCAGAGAGTCTGCCTGGAATGAAATTACAAAAATAGAACTATAGCCTATTTAGAATATGGGAAGTTCTACTTCTACTCTATTATGGATGAAATCTATGCTATTACTTCATTTTAAATGTATACTTTTTAAGAGGAACCTTGGAAAATTGAATAAAAAAAAAATCAAATAATGTGCAAAATGATGGCCACGACTGGGGATGTTTATTCTGAAGAAAAGATTGTGATGGGAGAAAGCTGTCGGAAGGGTCCTCATGGGAAGAGGAGCAAAGCTCGCTCTGTGTGGGTCCTGGAGTTAGGATTATGACAGTGAGACACGGTTTTTTTTGTTCCCCTGACGACTTTCTTCCTGGGAGAGCTCTGCCAAGGTAGGATGCCTGCCTGGGAAAGGAGTGATGGTTCTTGACAGAAGTTTTTTTTTTTTTTTTAGGTCTGAAAAGTCATTTGATGGAGAATTTCAGGGATTGGGGGATTCAGGGATTTGAGATGGGATTTGGCTCAGTGATCTTTAAAGGCCAATCCTCGCTTCAGGTTCTGTGGTTCTGCAGCTGTTGACTTCTTTACAGTGCTTAACATTTAACATCTTTTAAAAAATCTGTGTCCAGTCACCCAGTCTTCTCTTTCAAAAAACTATTTGACTGAAGCATCTCACCTGAAGTAAGAATTGCATATCCCTGACCTTTCAGGTCTAACATTTATTTCCTTCACTGCTCTTATCTGCAGTATTTGGGTGAATGGATTTGCAGAATCTATACATGCCAATCATATGTGCATTTCTTTTTAAAAGAGGGAAGTTGACAAAATGGTTAAAGAATTGTCAGGTCACAGGATTTCCGATGGCTCAGCTTTATGAGCCAGCAATGTCTTGTGCCAAGTAATGTCAATATTAGTTAACAGGCATGCAAATATTGGGTATGCGATTCATAAGCAAGCTTGTTATTGCAGAGAATTCTTTGAACAGGGAGTCTCGTAGGAAAAAGTTGTATTGACATTTACTATCTCATTTGGCAAAATAGTCTGCTTCCAAGTGGTTTAATTTTTCTTTGATTTTTAGCTTATGCCTCTTGGCCTTAGTGTTGAAGAATTCTATATGATTAACAAATAAATCATATGTGGCTCTGAAGGACAATGGAAAAGGGAATTTTCCAACAGATACAACCTCATGGTAAACATGGCCTGGAAGAAGGTGACGTGATCTCGAATCTGCACCAGTTCACGGGTCATAGTGAAAGATTTGGCCTACAGTGAAGGAGTTGGGAGGAGCAAGATTGGAGGTTTGCTGATAAAGAGGATTGAGAATTATGTAAATCAGTCTCTTGGAAAGAGCCTAATGGGTAGGACTATTAATGTCTCATGTAAATTTTTACCAAATGCTCAATAACCAGGTGAACCAGATGATTCACTCTGTTCATGTCAGTCAACTCCTTTGGCTGGTTACCCTACTATGTCAGTGAGCTCATAAACAAAGGTCCATCATAGCAGTGATAAGAATTGTTCATGTCTTAATAAAAAAATCAACAGCCTGTCTCCAAATTTGACCTGGGTCCCTACCATGGGTGAATGCTCAATCTGCCAGCAGTACAGAACAATAGTGAGCTCTTGAAATTGTGTGATATAACGGGGGGACCAACTTCACTGTTGCTGATTATATTGGGTCCCCTACATTATAAAATGAACAGTGTCTTATCCTTACTGAAATAAACAATCTGGATGGTTTATTCTCTTGGTCTAGTATGCTGCTTCTGTTGACTTAATGCCTTATTTACATCATGTCTGATTACATAATACAATATTGCTTTCTCACACTATACTGCTTTTAATCAAGAAGTTCATTTTACAGTAAAATAATTAAGTCCAGTGCTTGTGGCTGGTATTTCCACAGAACGTTCACCCAGAGGGCCTGGCTTACAGCACAGCAGAACGACCCAAGGAAGTGATTTACTGTGTCAACTGGGAGACAGTTCCTTTTGACGTCAGCATGGTCTATCAGGATAAAGCATGTTCTCTGAACTAGTGACTAATATATGATGTTGTGTCTTCCAAAACCAGACTTCCCTGGTCCAGAAATTATGAGTGAAGTGGGGGTATTTACACTGAATGAACAAAGCAAAAACTTCTCCTTCCCAAGTCCATTCCTTTAGATTCTGCTAATTTGGAGGTCTTGGTATTTAGTGGAGAAGTATTCCATCAGAGGAGACAATTGAACTAGGAATTGACATGATAAGACACCCCTGTGGCCTTTTTGGGGTTCCTCCTGACAACAGAGCCAGGGGGAAAAAAAAAAACCCAAAAAGTTTACTATGATTTTCAGCGATGGAGCTCAGGAATGCCTCTGGAATGCTTCCTGGAATTGTAATAGCCAATGATAATAGTTAATGGAAGATCCCATGTAGTTAGGGTCACCAAGGTTCAGAACGTTCGGAAATGTACTTTTGGATTGCCGCGCCAAACAACCATGACTGCAGAACTGCTGTCTGAGCACAAAGGGAATGTGAAGCAAGTCATCAACACCAAACGTAATGTCGAAGCAATTGCAGAAATGAAAATTATTGTTTTTGTATATATAGAATAATAATATAGTGTTTTCCATATTGTTTTTCCTGTTTCCCTAGTTTTTTCCCCCCAAATTATTAAGTATCTAATGTCTACAAAACCTAACATATTGTTAACTTTAGTGGTTATTAACTTCAACAGTCACTGGGTTATTGTATTTAAAAAAAAAAAAAATAACTCTTGGGGTACCTGGGTGGCTCAGTGGGTTGAGTGTCTGCCTTCAGCTCAGGTCATGATCTCAGGGTTCTGGGATCGAGCCCCATCTCAGGCTCCCCAGTCAGCGGGAAGTCTGCTTGTCCCTCTCCTTTTGCCCCTCCCCCCACTGTGCTCTCTCTGCATCTTTCTCAAATCAATAAAAATATTTAAAAAATTAATCCTTTAACATACAGTAAAATTGGGGTTTTTTGGTGTGCAATTCTATGAGTTTTAATGCATACGCAGATTCGTGTGACCACCATCACAATCAAGATACAGAATGATTTCATCACTCCCCCCAAATCTCCCTTGAGTTATTCTTTTTAGTCACAATTTCCCTACTAACACTGTAATTCCTGACAACCACTGATTTAATTTCTATCACAATAGGTTTGTCTTTTTGAGAGTGCCGTATAAATGGAATCATACGCTATGTATGCTTTTGAGCCCGGCTTCTTTCCCTTAGTATAAGGCCTATGAGATTTATCCAAGTTATAATGATTTCAGTAGTTCGTTTCTTTGGGGGGCCTGGGTGGCTCAGTCGTTTGGCGTCTGCCTTTGGCTCAGGTCATGATCCCAGGGTCCTGGGACCAAGCCCTCTGCTCAGCGGGGAGCCTGCTTCTCTCTCTGCCATTCCTCCTGCTTGTGTTCCCTCTCTCACTATCTCTCTATCAAATAAATAAAATCTTCAAAAAAATAGTTCATTTCTTTTTATTACTGAATAGTAATCCCCGGTTTTTAATATATGGTGGATTGGTGGTAGTTAACTTTATAATTTATCTGATAGATTTAAAGATATCAAAGTGGGGATTGTCCCTGAGTTAGAAGAGCAATGAACATCCCTCAGAGATGGAAGTTTTAATGTAGGGATGAGAGTGTTTATGTAGGTTGTATGGCAGGAGGGGGAACTACTGTGGAAAATATACTTTGACTCACTTTTACCCAATCTGTCCTACTTTTAGCCTGCCTTCCTGAAACAAAGAGGAGGGACAGCTAGCTAAAACATTCCCAAGACTCCCTTGTAACCAGATTGTACATTAAAACTAGATTTTTCCAAGGGAATATCCTCACATGAGATCGGAAGGAGGGAGTGAGCCATGTGAGATAGCAGCTGTGTGAGTGTAGATTAATTCTTCCAGCTGACATGGCAACACGGGCATTTGTCTTCTGCTCTAGTAGGCATAGAGGTTTTGGTGTATAGGTTTCTCTTTTTTGTTTTGTTTTGTTTGGATGTTGAGGTTTTTTTGTTTTTGTTTTTGTTTTAAAGATTTTGTTTATTTATTTGACAGACAGAGACTACAAGTAGGCAGAGAGGCAGGCGAGAGAGGGGGAAGCAGGCTCCCCGCTGAGCAGAGAGCCCGATGTGACGCTCGATCCCAGGACCCTTTCTTCCCGAAGGCAGAGGCTTAACCCACTGAGCCACCCAGGGGCCCCTTGGATGTTGAGTTTTTAAGCATCCCGTGCACTGAGTGGTATGTGAAGGCTGCAGGGGGTTCCCACCACAGTCGTGTTATGGGATAGTAAGGTATCACTCATAGCTGTGAGTCTCCTGGCTATGTAGATCCAAGCTTTGTTCCCTGACCCCTCAGGAAATTTTGCAAAGTAGACAATATTCGTGTAATAAGTTCCTTTCTCCTTAAACCGGACAAAGTGGATACCATTATTGGAGACTCCTCCTTTGTTTCTCAACTGAGAATTTGGGGATTCCCCTCAAGTTCATCTTTGGATAATTTTTAGAAACTATTAAATTAATTGCTGTGCATCTGAAAGATTTTTTATTAACGGTAACAAATGAATTTCTCTCCCTTATGGTCATCTCATAATGCATTCATTCATGCCACCTGTGTTTATTGAGTGCCTATGTACTAGATCTGGAAACACAACAATTAGCAGCAAAAGCATGGGGCGCCTGAGTGGCTGAGTTGGTTGGGCATCTGCCTCTGACTCAGGTCATGGGATCTCAGGGTCCTGGGATCAAGCCCGCATGGAGCTCCCTGCTTGGTGGGGAGTCCGTGTCTCCCTGTGCCCCTCCTCCCACTCGTGCTCTCTCTCTCCCTCTCTCAAATAAATAAATAAAATCTTAAAAAAAAATAAAAGCAAAAGCAAAACCTATTTTCATGGAACTTCCATTTTAGTGAGGAGAAATAGTAAGTAAAATAGGCAACATGCAAGATGATACTGCTGGGGAGACAAGTAAAGCAGGGAAGGGGCATAGGCAATGTCACGGATGTTAGAAATGGTGGCCAGAGAGGTCTTTACTGGGAAGATGACATTTGAGTGAGGCCCTCAAGAAGAAGGAACGTTCTGGGCTGAGGGAACAACAAATACAAAGGCCCTAAGGTATAAGCACATCAGGAGGTTGAAGGAACTGCAAGGAGGCCAGTGTGGCTGGCATGTAGGGAGCAGCCAGCAAACAGTGGAGTTTTGATTTTAAATGCAGGTTTGCCTGACTTCACAATCTTTTTCTTTTTTTTTTAAATATCTCCACAACCTCTCACAGAAGGTTCAACTGCAAGTGAAAAAATTTCCTCCTTTTACTAAAAATAGTTTTGTTTTGATCCTTGAAGGAAATGGAGAGCAAGGGACATAGATACCAGTGGTAAAAATCTTTATGGACTTAGAGACAATAAATCAAACACCCTAATTTAGCCTTTCCTCATATGATCTATTTCCCATTTTTTGAATAATTTTTTTGTTCCGTTTTGAATCCTTTCCATTTATCCTTCCTAATCTCCCTTCTTCTTCCCCTACTAGTTATTTAAAATATTGATATATAAATTGATAAAAATTGATATATAAAATATAGGCTATGGTAGAAGAATAGCTTAAGGATCACACTCCTTTTTAATACACCTCAGCTTTCTTCTTTTAAATGTGAGCCAATATGTATTTTCTGTTATGAATAATTTGGTCTAACCCTTTCAATCTTTTTATTTTTATTTATTTTTATATTTTTAAAGATCTTATTTATCTATTTGTCAGAGACAGAGAGAAAGAAAGAGTACACAAACAGGGGGAGTGGCAAGCAGAGGGAGAAGTAGGCTCCTAGCTGAGCAAGGGACACAATGTGGGGTTGGATCCCAGGACTTTGGAATCTGACCTGAGCAGAAGACAGATGCTTAGCCGACTGAGCCACCTAGGCATCCCCTTTCAGTCTTTTTAATATGGAGTTTTTTGTTTTTTTTTTTTTAAGATTTTATTTATTTATTTGACAGACAGAGACCACAAGTAGGCAGAGAGGCAGGCAGAGAGAGAGAAAGAGGAGGAAGCAGGCTCCCTGCAGAGCAGAGCCTGATGTGGGGCTCGATCCCAGGACCCTGGGATCATGACCTGAGCCGAAGGCAGAGGCTTTAACCCACTGAGCCACCCAGGCGCCCCTTTAATATGGAGTTTTAAAAACTAGTAAAAGATTATGTTCGATGTAAAAATTTTAATTTTTAAGTATTACAAAAATAAAGAAAAATACTGAGGGTAATAAAACTAACCTCCTAAGCAGATGATCCTGAGAATCAGAATGCCTGATTGATTATGAAAATAATACATGTTAATTATGAAAAAATTGAAAACAAATCTGTAAAAATAGAAGAAAAATACCTGTATGCCAATGTTAAAAGATTATCACTGCTGGGGCACCTGGGTGGCTCAGTGGGTTAGGCCGCTGCCTTTGGCTCAGGTCATGATCTCAGGGTCCTGGGTTCGAGTCCCACATCAGGCTCTCTGCTCATTGGGGAGCCTGCTTCCCTCTCTCTCTCTCTCTGCCTGCCTCTCCATCTACTTGTGACTTCTCTCTGTCAAATAAATAAATACAATCTTAGAAAAAAAATATTAAAAAAGATTATCACTGCCAACGTACTTATTGCTAGTCATATTCCTTCTATAAAATCACACTTAGACACTGTCTCCTGCCCTAACTATACACTGTACTTGGGAATACATTGTTTATGAAAGTTTCTTTTTGCTTTTTTATGTTAACATTATATGATAACATTTCCTTGACTCATTTAGTATTCTTTGGGAAATATAATTTTCAGTGTCTATATAATTCTACCTTGTGAGGTAGCATAATTCATATAATTCATTACTCTATTGGATACATGTGGGCTATTTCATTTTTAATTGTATTTGACAACAGTGACTATTCTTATACAGAACTTTGTGCTCCTTCCTTATTAGTTCCTTGAATAGAGTCATGAAAGTAAAAATTACTGCATTAAGGCACAAATACATTAAGGATACTTAATGTCTATTGTTAGATTGATTTCCAAAAGACTTCTTCTCCTGAGTGTTATAGTGCAGAACATACATTTGCCAAAACTATTATCGCTTTGCTAATTAGATACAGAATTTGTTAATTTTTTCATTGACTGTTTAAAATGGATTTCTAGAAAATTTGTTCCTTGAGTTCATTTAGAATTTTTTTTCTAACCTTTGTGTACTTAGACAATCTCTGAAATTGAGGGTTGTTATACCACCAGCTGCTTTAAGTTAAAGAACAAAATTTTTAAAAATCTATGTGTTTAGCATCTTTTGGGTATAGCAATGACTTTTGTTGATTAGCAAAGTTTGGTTCAATTTTCAGGTACATACTGCATAAATGAAAGTGGAAAATTGATGACTGTCTAGTGACTTCAAGTTATTTAAGGCTTCATGGTTGAACCTCACCCCCCACCCCAAATTTCATTAAGAATTTTATATTAAAGTGTTTTTTTTAAAACTAGGGTTTTGAAAGTAAAGTTATTGATCAGATAATCATAAACCATTTGAATAATCTGATATTACATTCCAGAAAGGTGCAAGGGAACCAGTGTTTTCTTGAAAATTTCCTTTCTCTGTTAGTCTGTGTGCTGCTTTAAATCACCTAAGGTCAAGATCTTTTCTATAAGTAAAACTGCTATTAGAAAATGATGATTATTAATATTTGTGAGTACAGATGACCTACCATGTTACATTAGTTTCAGGTGTATAATTTAGTGATTTGACAAGTTTACACATTATGCTATGCTCACCACCACTGTAGCTACCGTCTGTCCAATTACATCGCTCATAAAATATCATCAACTGTATTCATTATGTTCTGCTTTTTATTCCTGTGACTTACTTATTCCATAATCAAAGGCCTGGATCCCCCTCTCCCCTTCTTCCATTTGTCCAACCTCCCACCACCTCCCTTCTGGCAACCATCAGTTTGTTTTGTGTTATTTATAGTTCTGCTTCTGCTCTTGGTTTGTTTATTCATTTTTTATAAAATTTATTTTTATTTATTTTTTAAGATTTTATTTATTTATTTGACACAGAGAAAGCACAAGCAGGGAGAACGCAGGCAGAGGGAAAGAGAGAAGCAGGCTCCCCTCTGATCAGGGAACCTGATGCAAGGCTGGATCCCTGGACCCTGGGATCATGACCTGAGCTGAAGGCAGACACTTAACTGACTGAGCCACCCAGGTGCCCTTCTTTTTTTTTTTTAGATTCCATTTATGAGTGGAATCATATGGTGTTTGTCTTTCTCAGTCTGACTTATTTTATGTAGCATAATCTTCCCTAGGTCCATCCATGTTGTCTCAAATGGCATGATATCATCATTTTTATGGCTATGTAATATTCCATAATATTACAAAGAGATTTAAAAAAAGGATGTGGAAAAAAATATATATATACCACACTTTTTAAAAAATCTATTTGTCTACTGATGGACACTTAGGTTATATCCATGTCTTGGCTATTGTAAATAATGCTGCAATAAACATAAGGGTGCATTTATATTTTCAAATTTGTGTTTTTATATTCTTTGGGTGAATACCCAGTAGTGGAATTACTGGATTAGATAGTAGTTCTACATTTAACTTTTTGAGGAACCTCTATGCTGTTTTCCACAGTGGTTGTATCAATTTACATTCCCATCAATAGTGCACAAGTGTTTTCTCTACATCCTCATCAATGCTTTTGTTTCTTGTCTTCTTGATTTCAGCCAATCTAACAGGTGTGAGGTGATATCTCATTGTGGTTTTGATTTGCATTTCCCTCCTGATGAGTGATGTTGAGCATGTTTTCATTTGTCTGTTGGCCATCTGTATGTCTTCTATGGAAAAATGTCTACTCAGGTTTTCTACCCATTTTTTAAGCCGGTTGTTTGTTTGTTTTGGTGTGAGTTGTAGAAGTTCTTTACGTATTTGGGTGTTAATCCCTTCTCAGATGTATTGTTTGCAAATATCTTCTCCCATTCAGTAGGTTATCTTTTGCTTTCTTATTGGTTTTCTTGCTATGCAAAAGTTTTCAATTTACTGTGCTGTGTAAAAGTTTATGTTTGCTTTTGTTTCCTTGTCTTAGGAGAGGTATCTAGAAAAATGTTGCTATGGCTAATGTCAGAGAAGCTACTGCTTATGGTCTCTTATAGGACTCTTATGGTTTCAGATCTCACATTTAGGTCTTTAATCCAGTTGGGAGTTTATTTTTGTATATGGTGTTAGAGAGTAGTTCAGTTTCATTCTTTTGCATGAAGCTGTCCACTTTTCCCAGCATCATTTATTGAAAAGACACTTTTCCCCATTGTGTATTCTTGCCTCCTTTATCATAGATTAATTGGCCACATAAATGTGGATTTACTTCTAAGATCTCTGTTCTGATCCATTGATCTTTATGTTTGTTTTTGTGCCAGTTACCATACTGTTTTGACTACTACAGCTTTATAGTGTATCTTGAGATATGGAATTGTGATACCTCCACTTTTGTTCTTCTTCCTCAGAATTGCTTTGGCTATTTGAGGTCTCTGGTTCCATATAAATTTTAATGCTATTTGCTCCATTTCTGTGAAAAATGCTGATGGTATTTTGATAGGTATTGCATTGAATCTGTAGATTATTTTGTGTATATGGACATTTTGACAATATTAATTCCTCTAATCCATGAACATGGAATATCTTTCCATTTGTTTGTGTCATTTTCAATTTCCCTCATCAGTGTTTTAAGTTTTCAGAGTACAGGTCTTTCACTTTGTTGGTTAACTTTATTCCTCAGTGTTTTCTTCTTTTTGGTCCAATAATAAATGATATTATTTATTTTATTTCTTAAAAATATTTTATTTATTTATTTGAGAGAGAGAGAAAGAAAGAGTGCACAGGCAAGCGGGGTAAGGAGAAGAGAGAGAGAGAGAATCTCAAGCCGACTTCGTGCTGAGTGGCTGAGCCCCAAAGTGGGTCTCCATCTCGGGAGTCAGAGATAATGACCTGACCCGAAATCAAAAGTTGGACCCTGAAATGTCCTAGGTGTCCTGAGCCACCTTGGTGCCCCATAAATGGTATTATTTTTAAAATTTCTTTTGAATTTCTCTTTCTATGACTTCGTTGTTAGAGAAAAAAGTTATTTATTGACAATGACAAGAGAAAATCTGTAATTATCATTTAGTTTATGTGCATTGTGTAGGACAATCCTTATTTTTACAAGGAAAGAGACTAACCATTAGCCATGTTGTTAAGTCTTGCTCAGAGGAAAAAATATAATCTGACTCATACATTTTGGATGCATTAAAGAATAAAAATATACAAAAAGAAAATAATGACTAAATAAGAAATTATAGGTATTTGTAGGATCTATAGATGCACAGGTGTGTCTAAGGATAAAACAAAGGAAGAAACCACAAAAGGAAATTTTATATTTGAGTACCTAAAAATGACAATCTTTTGCAAAAAAGCCCTCCTGAAACAAAATTAAAAGACTACAAACTCAGAAAAGTATTTGTGACAGATATGGTAAACAATGTGTAGTACAGAAAACTTAAAAGATTGCTTACAAAGTAATAGAAAAAGATGGAGCTTGGGGTGCCTGGGTGGCTCAGTGGGTTAAAGCCTCTGCCTTTGGTTCAGGTCATGATCCTGGGGTCCTGGGATCAAGCCCCACATCCGGCTCTCTGCTTGGCAGGGAGCTTCCTCTCTCTCTGCCTGCCTCTTTGCCTACTTGTGATCTCTGTCTGTCAAATAAATAAATAAAATCTTAAAAAAAAAGTGGAGCTTTAATAGGAAAATAGCCAAAGTGTCAGTGGAAAATTCACACACACTGACAAGAGAAGGAAATATATAATCATATATCATATATAAACATATATATAATCATATATAAAGAAAAATTATTCAATGTCACAAATTATAAAAATACATTCAGAAATACTATCTTATTAGCATTTTGCTAAAATGGTAATTTTACCCTTTGCCAAAATGGTAAGTATCTAAAGTATTATTAAATCTAGAATGATGTTAAATAAATACTCAAAGAGCTGGAAACAATTGATATAAAATTGTTGGAGGGAATTTGTGCACTATTAAACAAAACCCAAAAATACACATACATTGCTACCCAATGATTTCAATTCTACAAACATCATAGAAAATTAAAAGTAGAGGTGTGAACAGATTATATACCAAAGGCAGCCATTCCAGAACTATTCATAACATCAAATACCTGAGGAAAAATTGCCCAATATCCAAAAGTAAATTATGTATCTCCAAAGTGTAGATGTTCTTAGACAATTATTAAAGCTGTTTTGTCAGAGACTTCATTGACTTGAGAAAAAATTCATGTTGTTAAGGGAAGAAGAGAAGCAGGTTAAAAATCACAATTCTAGTTTCATAGTACACAAGCGGTTAAAAGACCATGAAGGAAATTCTTCAAGATGTTAATACCATTAAAGGTGTTATGTCTTATTGGTGGGATCCCTAGTAATTTTTACATTCTTCCTGATACTTTTAAGAATTTTTCCAAATTTTTCCAATATACATACATTATAATAATAATCAGAACTAGAGAGAGAGAGAGGGAAACTTTCTCATTCCATGTGGAAATGTTTATTAAAAAATATTAAAGATAGAGACAAAGATAAATTCAGGTCAATTTATGAGTCTGCCAGGTACCTTTCTGCAGGTACTCAAGTATCAGAAACTTGGGTACCTTTGAACAACGGGAGAATGTACATCATCACAGAATTATAGAGCAAGAAGGGACCTTTGCGATCCCCACAACAGGAAGGCACTGTGCCCATTTGGTTCACCAGTTGGTGCCCATTACCCACCCAGTTCAGTATATTTGCAATGAAAGAAAATATGAAGACTACCCCAGTTCACTGTACGTATAGAAAAACTGCTTCCTCCAGAAACAAAAGGGCTTTCTTGCCCAAGATTACACGTTTTCCCCATGAAATGACACCAATAGTAGCAGTACTTGTGGTTACTACTACTACCAACACCTATCGCATCTACTGCTTGCCATGCACTCCCCCAGGTGCTTTATGGTGCATCAATTAACCTAACCCTCCCAACAACCCTATAGGGTAGATGTTGTTACTATCTGCGTTAAAGAAGTGAGGAAACTGAGTCACCAGCTGCATCGATATTTCACTCTCCTTTTCTCCCTGCAATTCTAGGCAGATCCTGATGACCCAAAAATTCGCTCTGACGCTTCCTAGCTTGGATCCTCACCCAGGGCCGTCCCTAGGGCGCGTCTGTGAGTGTGTGTGATGCGGGAAGCAGGGAGATTTTAAAGACCCGCCGCGGGGTAAACAATATCCTGATGTCCTGTGTTTTACTCTGGCTTCTCGCCTGGAGCGCCCCTCCTGGCGGGCCAGGGGGACCGGGGATGCCACGGGGGACCGCGGCGTCTCTCGCCCTCCGCTGCGCGGCGAGCCTCGGGCCCCGCGGCGGCGCAGCCCCTCTGGACCCGCTGGGCCGGGCCGTAGCCCCCGCCCGCGCCACCTGCGCCCGGGCTCCCGCGTCCCCGCCCCGCGTCCCGCCCCCGCGCCGCGCCCGCGCCCGCGCCCCGCGGTCCCTCCCTCCGGCGTGACGGGAGCACCGGCGCCGGCTGCCCGGCCCTGAGCGCAGCCGAGCCGTCAGCGGGCGCACGGGCAGGGGGCGAGCGAGCGGCTAGCCGAGCGCGCCGCACCGGGAGAGGCTGCCTTCCTGCCGGCCGGCGGACCGCAGCGGGACCGAGATGCGGCTCCTCGCCCTGGGTCCGGCACGGGGGAGGGGCCGGGGGCGGCGGGCGGGGGCTCCCCGCTGCGGGCTCTCGCCGCCCTGGAGCCCCGCCTGGATTTGCTGCTGGGCGCTCGCCGGCTGCCGGGCGGCCTGGGCTGGGGACCTGCCCCCCTCCTCCTCCGGCCGCCCGCTTCCTCCTTGCCTGGAGGTGAGCCGCACCTGGTCCTTTACCTGGAGTTTGCGGGGGAGGGGGGAGGACGGAGCGGGAGGCGAGGGGCGAGGCGGGCGCCCGGGTGTCCCTCCTTGCCTTCCTTGGAGGACGGGGGCTTTCGTGTGTTGCAGGGATGAAGTTGCCGGCCCCGGGAGGCTGGCCGACAGAGGGTGTGTGGCTTTGCTGTCTTTGGGGGGATGCTTTTCTGTTCGCGCTCCTGCTTTGAGGGCTCTGAAGGACTTTGCGGCGCCCTCTTCAGAGTGCCAGGCTTGAGGACTTGGGCCTTGGCAGAGATTTCAGCAAGTGGGGTGGCGGGGAGACTGGGGAAGCCCCGCTAGTGGCATTTGGAGACCCATCCCTTCACAGCTCTTCTGGAGAGCCAGATGTTGCCACAGGAGCGTTTCCCGCTTCCCCCACCCCCATGTCCCTCCTCTCCGTTTCTCCGTCGCCTTCTCTTCCCCAAGAACCTGTCGGGGTCTCTACAAACCCCGTCCTCCCGCTCGCCCGCACTCAGCTTCCTGATAAGGCCCTGGGGACTTGCTGAGCCACTGTGTGGTATCACTTGGCATCCTTCTGGCAAAATACGGATATGAATTAGAATAAAAGAGTGTGTACTTAGGGAAGAGGCGGGCTGGTGATCTAGAAAATTAGAAAAGACAGAGTGAATATGCTCCTTTTGGGGGGTGTTCATCTGGCTGAAGCATCGCCACTGTTTATTTTGTACTTCGAGATTATTGTTGACTTCTAGCCAAAAAGAAGAAATTGTGGGTGATGAGATTTTCTCCCGCTTTTAGGAGAACTGGACTTAAGGTGCCAAAAATTTACAGGGGGTGTCATTGGTTCTTGTAGTGGGTGTTTCTCTTTCCTTTTAGTGTTCCAGAAAGTGCAGCCTCTTAATGAAAATCAATGAGGGGAAGGAAGCAACATTTCTGACCTACATTGAGTGATTATGTTCGGCAGGATATGGGGAGTGAATACTGTTTTTAGGAAGATTGCTAGGAATCAGGGTGATGGGTCATTTTAATTTTTGTAGCAAAAATAGGTTAGCCAATAGCCCCTCTGGAAAGAAAGACCAGACCCTGTTCCTTTGTGTGTGATGCTGTAACTTTTGAATTTCACCCAGGCTTGAATTATAGATTATCTGCGTTCTGGATATCATCCATCACCCTTGGATTTTCATCTTCCTCTCTCATAGTACAAGTCCCAGGACAGACTGAAATGAGAGAGAAGCAGATCAAAGGCATGTGTGGGAGCACAGGGGAGTGTTGCCATGGGGGAAATGAGGGCAAGCTCTCAAGAAACAGCTGTGTTTAACTTCAGAGTTGATCGATGTAATTGGTAGTTTAATCTGTGTTCTCCAACTTTACCTATCACCCGGGAATGATCCGTTCTTCCAGTTTTCCACAGAAAGCTGCTTCTTGGACATCCTCAGATTGAACTGTTCTAACCCGACAAATGTAGAGCTTTGCTTCCAGACCCCAGCCTCAATGGGCACACCATACTTCTTCTGAAATGGAATGAAATGTCTTGAGGTTTTTGTCACACTAATTCTTAGTAGTGAAGGATCTACTTGAAATGTGAGGGTGAGATTTGGGGCCAGTGGACTGAAGATTTTTGGTCACTACGACTAGACTGATCATTTGAACGATCACACGCACCAGGCGTGTACACCTAGGAAGAACAGAGTAAGAGTCTGCAGCCTAACAAAGAAATAGTGACACGAGAAGGAGGAAGATGACAAAGTTCAGGAACACTCTCTTCAATTAACCCAGCTCGTTTGTTGCTCTGACTTTAGAAATTGCATGTGATTCAGTTCCTTGAGGTCTCCTTTGAATTTGCCCCCCAAAAGTGGGAATGCATGGCTCCTGTAGAGGGATTGTATTGAGCTTGCCTGTGGCTGATGGTGATGCACGGATGCATTGATATTCTTCCTGATGACTGACAACACCTGTATGATGACTGACTGAAAGTTAGAGGCTCCTCTGGAAATAGGAGAGGCCAAGCAGTCTCACAGGGGCTGAATCCGCTCCAGGGCATCTGGTCTAACTAGCCGAGATAGTTTTCTAGAATTGATCGCTGTTTCTCTCTGACATTGTTTTTAAGAGGAAAGGGAGAGGAGTAGATATTTTCCAGGCTCTGAGGGTAAGGGTCTGTTGTCCTTTGAGGGGGAGCCGTGGAATTGTAGGCCAACTCTTGTGGACAAAGATATGAAATAATTATTTTGTGTTCACTCTTACCTGTTTATCCCTGTCCATGATTGAGTCAAAGAAAAGGAAGTGAATGCCATACCGCAGAACAGAACTATGTGCTGGGGAGCAGAGTGAGAGAGTACAGTGAGTGTCGGCAGCTGGAAACTAAGGCCAGCCTCTTAATAATAAGAAACAATGTTGAAAAGGATGGAAAAGTCTGTGATTCTAACCTCCTCTCCCCACCTCCCTAGTAGTTTGAGTTTCTCCCTCATCGACCGGTATTTTTATAAAAGTAGACATGATTACATTACGTAAACTTCAATTTTCCCTGCTTGCTCCTTAGAAGAAAGCAAGGGAAGGAAAAAGAAACAAAATTGGTCTGGGACTAATCAAGTTACAATCACTGGAGTTCAGAAAAAAAACCTTCAAAAAGACAATTGAGTTATGGGTAAAGTTTCACTTAGATTTTTGCAGAGAATGGGACTCTGGGGTGAAATCATGAAGTATGGCTTCCTTTGTCAAGTCATTGGATTATGGAGCTGAAGAGGGGAGAAAGTGAGGACTTTTGGAATGAATGTTCAGCTGGTGATCAGATCAGCAGGGTAGAAGCACAAGCACAAACAGGAAGGCTGTAGTTGGGGAAACAGAAAAAAAAGTAAAGTCAGTGTGTCAGAGAGGAAGGACAAGAGGATGTGACTTTGGTCGGTGGTGTTGAAGGGAAAAAAATATGAAGACTAGATGTCAGAAAGTGCAGAATTAATTTCTCAGGCTTATGCATGGGGAAACTTAGGAAGGATAAGCATCCTCTGGGTTTCTTGGCACCAGTGTTTTACTTGTAAAAGGACAGAAATAAAAACTGATGAGATTAATATACATTAAAGGAAAACAATCTATGTAAATGTTAGAGTTGATTATTGCTGAGTTAGTAGGCCTGGATCCTGATAGTTCAGGAAAGGTCGACGGGGAGATTTCAGAGGCTCAGAGGATAGACTTATCCAAGAATGGAATGGACTGGAATTTTTGACTCATTGAATAATAGGACTTAATGGGAGTGCCAGAGGAAAAAAATGATAAAGGCCAACAGATGATTCAGAGGTGGAGTAAGGTATTAGAAGATAGAGTGCATGAGAGTAAAAAGAACAGAACTAAGTGGATTATGTATGCATTATTTAAATTAGGAAAATTAAATCACAAAATAGCTTGATTCTTAGTTCACAGCTCTGAAATCCTACATAATACGATTTTCTACCAGTCTCCGAATCTTGAAAAAGATGCCTTTGTGTCAGCAGTTTTTATTCCACAGGCATTTATTGAATATGCCAGGTGACATGTTGGGTGATGTGAAATTACAAATTAAAAAAAAATTTAAGTGGGTAAGGATGAGACCGAAATGTCAGCAATTGCAATGAAGTGACTTGGGGCCATGAGAGAAGAAAGGGGAGGTCCCATGCAGTGAGAAAGGTCAGAAAAGGCCCTATAGAGAAAGTGAGTGGGACCTGAAAGATAAGGAATTTGCCAAGCAGACAAAGGTCAGGTGTGCCTGTGGGCCAGGAGGACATTTCCGGTGTAGAACACAGCTCGAGAAAGGGCAGAGAGATAAAACTGTTGTCTCATAACAGTGTGTAGCTGGGACACCGCTTAGTGAGAGCTTAGTGAGAGATGAGTCTGTGCGGTAAGCGGGAAAAGCTTGATCCTAGGGGCTGTGTGTATGCTGAGAAGCTGGTGTTCATCTGATAGATGTTGGGGAGCAACGGGGTAGCGGAAACATCAGAAGCAACAAAATACGCTTAAGTTTGGCAATGATGTAGAATCCATCTGAGTGGGGGAGGAGACAGAAAGAGGTGAGACCTGCTAGGAGCATTTGCAGGATTCCAGGTAAAGGAGGACAGACCTCAGGAGGAGCAGTGAAGATGGCAAAGAAGGCATGCTGGTGTAAGGTCAGAATTGACGGGAAGTGGAGGATGAGGAATGAAAGATCCTGGCTTGAAGAGCAGATGAGGAGCTTGGTTGACTTCAATTAGAGTTGACCAGTAGGGAGTTGGGTATCAGGCCGTGTTGCTCAGGGGCCTGGTCTGTGCTGATATGGGAATCACTTGAACAAAAGGCATGGTTGAAACTGCTTTATAGGATGCAATCGTCCAAGGAGTGAGAACAGAGTGGATAAAGGGTAAGACGGGTTTTACCAACATCAACTGTGGCAGAATTGGAGGCATCCACAAAGGAGACATGCAAGTAATGCTAGAGTAAGAGAGATGGACGGTACAGAGTATGAGGAAGGTGAGAAAAGGCTTTGAAGGATTAAAGGGGTGGTTGTAGTGTCCTTTGGCCAAAGAAACTCAAAAAAGATGAGAACCAAAAAGGGAAGATTGAATCCGACCATGGGTTGCTGGTACTCAATGCCATGTGGTCCTTGTGGAATGGTGGGGATGACTTGAGTAGTAACTGGGAGGTGAGGCGGGGTGGGTAGTGATAAGAGGAGAATTTTATTAAATAACCTTTGTAGATTGGGTAAGAGATTGGGTCTTTCAAGTCCATACAAATCAGAAGAGTGGCAAAGGGCCCTATCTTCTGTTTCAGACTTGGAGGGCAACAGTTGAGAAATGCCCTTTCAGCAGGCAGTCTCCAAAGGTCATGGGCTGTGGGTAAGGGTGGCAGAGCTTCTAAAGTCACACTGTTTTGAAAGGGGTTAGGACTCAGCCTTTGTTTTCAAGCGGTTACGATAATTAATCTTGCCTGTGAGGCTTGTGGAGGTGATTTTCCATTTCAGGCTCTTAAGCTCAGAACCGTTTCTCATGTTTTAGGCAAATGTGAACAAGTCTTCACACCATCAATATTTACAATGTAAAACTAAGAGTTGACAGTTCTGTGAAGTGTCATATTTTAGCACAAGGGATGGAAATAGAGCATAGTATAGAGTGGCACATTTGCCTATCATAGTATATTCCTCAGAAGTGTCTTGGATCTTATAATAATTCCTTATTGTCAGAAAACACCAGTCAAATTTTGGTGTCTTTTCCTTCCCCCTGAAGAAACCATGGATAATTCTTGTCCCTGAATCTAAGCTATGTGTACTATTTCAGTATTAAACCCATGTTTATTGTGTACTTAAGTACCCGGTACTGGTGGTAGAACAATGAAGAAAACATATGGCTGTGCCCACATTGAGCTTTACAGGCTCGTGGGGGCAGAATCAAAACACCACCCACCATTACGCATGTTTGCCACAGTGGTATGATGGAAAATTTTGTGTGCAGTAGGAGTATATGGCCATTCTACTCTGGGGTTGGGGGGATTCCCAAGGAAAAGACATTTAAGCTCAGACATTAAGGATGAGTGGGAGTTTGTTGGATGGAGGTTAAGTTTGGTGGTGATAGAACATCTCAAACAAAGGAAGCCTCCTGGCAGGGAGCAATTTCTGTATCCTCCTTTAACCCCTCAACTCTTTAACTGCTAAAGACAAAGGATCTTTTCTCAGGATTGTAGTCATAGCTTGTCGTTTGCTCCCGGGCACGTGTTTGCCATTCTACAAGTGCTTCTCACACTCAGGACCGCCCTGTAAGGATGGGAGGGTTGTGTACTATAGAAGGGCACACAGCAGTGGGGACAGGTAAGAGCTGGAACCCTTCCAGTATGTGTGTGGTCAGCCAGCAATCCTGGCACAGGTCTGTGTCCATCTGCAGGAAGGAGTTTCTTCTCCTGCTTCATAGGTCTGAAGGTGCACCATTTCCCAAGTCCTGTAAAGATCCATGTGCTTTACCAGAGGCTCTGAGCACCCTTCCCTTCGCGACCCCACCCAAGTCCATGATGTGCTCATGGAGGAAAGGATTTCATCATGTTACTCAGCAAACAGTGATTAGATATCTTTATGTTTAAGACAACTTAGGGGCTTTAAAGAGGAGTAGGACATACTACTCTTTAAATTTCATACAATCTTTTCTGATTGCACTAATCACTGCCTTGAAAATAAAGTAATGTGGGTGTCCTCCACTCTTTCCATTATAAAAAGAGATTGATCTTTATAGTACATTTAATCTTAATTGACATCTTCTCTCAGTTATACCAGATTTAAGACTGCAATAAAAACCCAGTGATCAGAATATATTGAAGTTTACTCTCAACTCGGTTAATAGCTCTGGAGTTCCGGATACTATTTATTGCTTATTCAAACCTTCACTCTTAAAGTTTTTTTTCTAGGTCAGTGGTTCTCAGAGTGGGATCCTGGGACTAGCAGTGTTAACATTACAGGGGAACAGGTGCCTGGGTGGCTCAGTTGGTTTAAAATCTGCCTCTGGCTCAGGTCATGATCCCCTGGTCTTGGGATCAAGATCAACAGGCTTCCTGCTTCTCCCTCTCCCCTTGTTGCTCCCTCTGCTTGTGCTCGCTTGCTCCCTCTCTCTGTCGAATAAATAAAAAGAATCTTAAAAAAAAAAAAAATTACCTGGGAACTTGTTAGAAATGCAAGTTCTTGTGCTTTGCACAGCAGTCTGTCTTAGAACCATCTCCCCAGGGGATTGTGTTGTACCCTGAAGTAGGAGAATCACTGCTCTAGGTATAAGGTGAGGAATATAGTTTAGTTGCCTGAAACCCAGGGACTTGTTTCATTGTTAATGCTTCTTCAGCTGTAACTCAAGCGGACTTGCTGTTTCTGCAGGGCATCTCAGAAACTCCTACAATAAACACATCAAATGGAGCACAAGCTCCTCCCATTACCATGTATCAGCCAGCGTTTCTCTGTTATCTTCCATACACCATTCTAGGCAGAATGGTGCTGATAATACAGAATGCAGAGGACATTGTCATCCCTCTCTAGGAGCCTGGGGCCTGAGGGAAGAAAGAAGCATGCACTCATAAATTAAAGAGTGTTTCTCCCTGCCATAGACATTGGAATTAAAAACAAACAAACAAACCATGGGGGCACCTGGGTGACTCAATGGGTTAAAGCCTCTACCTTTGGCTCAGGTCATGATCTCAGGATCCTGGGATCAAGCCCTGCATCGGGCTCTCTGCTCAGCAGAGAGCCTGCTTCCACCTCTTTCTCTGTCTCTGCCTGCCTCTCTGCCTACTTGTGATCTCTGTCTGTCAAGTAAATAAATAAAATAAAAAAAACAAAAAACAAAACAAAACAAAAAAACCATGGTAATATTAAGAAAGTGTGGTCAGGCTTCTTAGTAAATCTTTGCCAATGTTTGCTAGTTACGGGAAGGAGATTGTTGTGTATATTTTGCTCCAACTGCAAAGTGTTTTATTATAGTAGACATGGGATCAGAAATGATCGAAGAATGTAGTCACATCTGGGCTCTGCCATTGGTTTATGGGACCCTGTGCAAATCAACTTCTTTGAATCGTTCTTTGTCTGAAAATGGAGACAGTAACTCCTGCCTTATCCACGTTAGAGTTACTGGGAGAATCTAATGCATTTGAAGATGCTTTGTAAATTTTAATGCAATGCCAGATAGTAGTTATTATGCTTGTCTAAGAAACAGTGTTTCTGAGAGGATGGATTAAAGTGTAAAAGGGCTAGGAAGTGGAAAGGAAATTTGTTTACTTATGAAAGTATTTTATAGGAGCATTTTTCCTAATTATGCAAGTTGTGCATGGTGAAAATTTTAGAAAATAATAGAATGTATTTAAAAATTCAGCCCTAGTTCTTCCACTTGGAGATATCTGGAATTAAAGTATTAGCTCATTTTCTACTTATGCATTTCTTTTTTCAAAACTACAAGTAAGCCCAGAGTGCCTTTTTCTCTCTTGTAACCATTTCCCAATGACCCTAACACTTTTTTGTAAATGTTTCCATAATAGTTATAAAATATTTTAATATGTAATATATTGCAAAATAGTGCATCATTTGAACGTCTGCCACTGTTCACTTGTGAGTCATTTACTTCACCATTTCACTGACGATGCTCACTTCTAGGTCAACAATGACCTCTTCTTCACTAAATCCAGCTGTCATTCCTCTTTTTTACCTGCTTGGTCAGAGGCCCTGGACCTGATTGCTCTGTCATGGCTGAAACTTGTACTTGGCTTCTGGCACACCTCACTCCCATGGCTTTTCTCTTCACGGTGATTCTTCTCAGTCATTTCTGGTTCTGTCTCATCTCCCTGACTTCTTTACACTGGAGCTTTCTAGCCCTTCCTCCTTGGCCCTTTTGTCTTTTTTGTCATCCTCACACTCTTGGTGATTTCATCCAGTTTCTCAGCTTTAAATACCATCTACGTGTGGACAGCTCTCAGGTTGACATTTCTGGGGCAGAGCTTTCCCTGGATTCTCAGCAAGCACAGCCTGTGTGTCTCCACGTGGGTAGTTACCCTACATATCTGACATATCTGACATATTTGAAGTTCATCCCCTGACAATGCCCCAAACTTACCCCCTCCCCATTTCCTTTAATGACAGCTCCTCCCTTCCTGTTCCTCAGGCCTATAAAATGTGGGAGTCTCCACAGACTTCCTTTTCTCCCACATCCTATATCCAGTCTGTCCACAAACATTCTTGTCCCTGCTTCAAGACATTTAGCTCTAGAAATTTTCACCTTCTGGACCACACCACAGTCATCTCTCGCCTGGATTATAACTTCCCATTTAGACCTGATCTCAACAGAGTGGTAAGAGATCACCTAAAACCCAAGTCCAAAACAGTGTCTGATCTCAACAGAGTGGTAAGAGATCACCTAAAACCCAAGTCCAAAACAGTGTTACTGTACTGCTCAGAGCTCTGGGAAGGCTTCATTCCCAATCAAAGCTCTGAGGGTGGTTTATAGGACCCAGTGCAGTCCGGCATTCACTAAGCCCCCAGTGAGGCTTAAGAAAGCCTGTCTCTTACTGCTCCCTCCGTTCTTCTCTTGGCTGCAGCCTCCCCAGTCTCCTTGCTTTTTGTGGAAAAGGTTGTGTGAGCTCCTTTCTCCAGAGCTACCTTTTGGCTCTTCTTGGACCTTCCCTCACTCAGGGGTTTTCCTGGCTTTCTCCCTCATGTGCTTCTGGTTCCTGCTCAGTTCTCTTCTCAGTAGGACCTTCTCTGGGCACCTGTTGAAAATAGCACCCTCCTCCTTCTCTCCTCATTACATGCTTTTATTATTCTCCACAGCACTTTTCAGCATCCATGATAATATATATTCTAGTTATTTGGGTTTTTAAAAAAATATTTATAACTCCCCCTCAATAAACTGCGAGCTCCGTAAAGATAGGCCTATATCTATATTTCTTCCTCTCTCCCAGCTTCCCTCCCTTTTTCTTTCTCTCTTTCAAAATAAGCTACTTTTTCCCTGGTACCTCAAACAGTGCTTGACACAGTAAACACTTAATAAGTGTTTATTGAATGAATAAGTAAATTTAATTTGGGGCACTGAAGTTTTCAATTGTAATTTTTAAAAATGTTATAATTACATAAACCATGTCTGAATTTCTTATTATTGAAGCTAGATCACTTGCATGGAAAATCTTAGGTTGAAGGATATGAACTATATCCTGGCCGACAGTGAAAATTGTAACTTATGGTTACAAACTTGATGGTAGAAAATGCTGTCTCATTGACGCAATTTATGTTTCCTTAATGGCTACTGAGGGTCAGTATTTTTCATATCACTTAACTTTTTATATTTCACTTTTTGGGCAATTCTCTGTTTAGGTTTTTCACTCAGTGTTTTTCTTACGTATATGAGTTCTTCATTGTATTAAGGATAACATTCGATATACATTGAAAGTATTTTTTCCTTGATTTTTTTTCCTGTCTACATGTTTTGAGAGAATAACCAGAGAGAGCCAATAATTACTTACACCATAAAAATGTAGATGGAATTACTTCCCTTAACATATCAAATAGGAATAAATTTAATTTTTAACAAGACTAATGTTTGGCACATAGTGTCTTATTAAATTCCTACAGCAAATGAAGTCTCATGTGTTTGGCTGACAAAAATACTGAAGCAACTGCAAAGTGACTAAGAATTCTTGGGCTTGGATTGACAGTCTTTTGTTCTAAGATTCTGTTTTTGAAATTTTAAGACTGCCCTACTTCATTCTTTGTTCCTCATTTTCAGTGGCCGTTCACATGTTTGTCTATTCGTCTAGTATTTAATGAGTTCATATGGTGTGTTTCTCTCACGGGAAAGCTAATAATACGTCAGTCTTTGATTATACCACAGACCATTAAGTGCTGTGCGGAGTCGTGTGCTGGGTTCAGCAGAGAGGGGGGCCGGTCAATCAGATTAAGGAGCCCTGGCTTCAGAGTAAGTCCTGTTTGAGCTGAGTTTTGAGATTCCCAGCATGCACAGAGGCCAGCCACCTTAGTCAAAGCACGTGGCCTGTATGATGGTCCAGTGGCACGAACTCTTGGGAACATTTCAAGGGCTAGAGGGAAGGCACAAGGGTAGGAGTGGCAGGGGATGAGGAGGAAAGAAGGCAGGAAAGCTCTGGGGAGCCACTGACACCAGATGGGAAGGGCTGTTCTGTTGTTGAATGGAGGAACATAAAACAGGGATCTTAATGGAGGCCAGACGATTGGTTGGGGGACTGCTGCCTCTCCCAAGGGGAGAATAAAATCCAGAGCTAAGCGACTGACAGAGCGGAGGGGGAGGGTGGCGCTGGATGGGACCTTTGCAGGCTCCGGTGGCTGCTAGGTTTTCTGCCTTGGGCTACTGGATGGATGTTCCGTCTTTCACTGAGATGGAACATTTAGGAGGAGGAGGAGGAGGCTGGGTTGCTGGAAGAAAGAGAATGAGTTCATTATTGACATCCAGAGTTTCAGGTGCCCCAGGGACATCCACACTGGGCTCTCCTCGAGATAGCTGCAAGTCTGCCAGTGCCACAGACACCTCTCGAGCCAGGAGCCCAGGGAGAGGTACTTGAGGCCACTGATGTTGATGAGGTCTCCTGGGCTGTGAACACAGAGCGGGAGCAGTGTGTTGAGGAGAGGGCACAGGGAAATACTGGGGTTTAAAAAGCAGGCCGATGGGGCCCCCTGGGTGGTTTAGTGGGGTAAGGGTGCAACTCTTGACTTCAGCTCAGATCATGATCTCAGTGGTCCGGCCCTGCACTTGGTGGGGAGTCTGCTTGAGACTCTCTCTCTCTCTCTTCCTCCTCCCCCACCCTCGGTCAGATAAATAAATAAATCTTCAAAACAAAACAAAACAACAAAATCAACAGAGTGAGAAGCAATGGAGAATGAGCCTGAGAAGGGGCAGCCGGTAGAGCGATTGCACAGAAGCTGGCTGAGGGTAGCTGACTGGTAAATGTGGAGAATGAGAGACATGTGGTGCTCCTGGATATTCAGGAAGGCATTTGCAGTGTTGGGTTTTTATATGCCAAGAAGCGGGGGTATATGCTGAAGGATGGTATAACAAGCAGATCATTGGCTATTTGAACAAACTTACCCTAACGTATATTAATTTAAGGAATTGATGCTAATCTGGAGGAAGGTCTTCAGTATAATGCTCTAGTCCCCCCCACCCCCATTCACAGGGGATATATTCTAAGACATCCAGTGGATGCTGGAAATCCTGGTCAGTACTGAATCCTGTATATATTATGTTTTTTCCTGTACATACACTCCTGTGACAAAGTTTAAGTTAAAAATTAGGTTCTGTAAGAGATTGACAACAACAATAATAAAATGTAACAATTACAACAATATGCTGTAGGGAAAGTTATATGAATGTGGTCTCTCCGAATAGCTCACTGTACTGTACTCACCCTTCTTGTGATGGGACGAGAGGGTAAAATGCCTGCGTGATCCGATGAAGTGAGGTGAGTCATGTAGCATTAGACTGCTGTTGACCTGACGACATCAGGAGGGGGGGATTGTCTGCTTTTGGACGTGGAAGAACCACGGATAGAGGGGCCTCCTATACCTGTGGTATTAATATGTTATCTCTGAGCTGTTGTTATTTCACTATTTAATCCATGTTTTGGTTTTGGGAAGGCTTAACCAAATTTTGTAAAGTCAGAAAGCTGGGAAAGATGCCTAATGAGTTGGAAAGCAGAATTGGGATTTAAGATGATTTGAAAGGCTAGAAAAATGGGCAAACATAATTGTTAAATGTCGACTGTTCTTTTTGCTTCTGAAATTTAGATGCTCAAGCCTAGGATGAGGAAATCTTGCTTAAAAGTACCCTTGAAGCCACAGATATCACATGGCTGCTAAAAGCAATGATAGGGTAATGTGTCTTAGGCTCTATTAATATGAGCAGAGTGCTTGGCTCCGAGAAGGTAGACATTTAACTTAGGTTAATGATTCAACTTAGGTGTAATATTTGAAGAGGGATATTGACATATGGAGATGTTGACTTGACGTGCCAATTAGGAAATGAACTATTTGGAAAGTATGTCCAAATACTTAAGGACTGACCGGAGGAACTGAGAATGCTTAGCTCTGAGGAGACTTATAGGCATCATGATCGTGAACTTCAAATGTATTATGTGCAGTCATGTGTTGATATAATGCTCATTTAGAGGATGAAATTAGGATTAGTGGGTGTAGACCAAAGAATGCTGAATTTAGTTCATCCAAGAAGGTGTTTGACTTCTTTTTTATATTTAATTTAATTTTGAAGATTTCATCTATTTAATGGACAGAAAGAGAGTGAGAGTGAGAGAAGGAACATAAGCAGGGGGAGTGGGAGAGGGAGAAGCAGGCTTCCTGCCAAGCAGGGAGCCCGGTATGGGGCTCAATACTAGGATCCTGAGGTCATGAGCCAAGCCGAAGGCTAACGCTTAATGACTAAGCCACCCAGGTGCCTGTCTTTTTTATTTTTATTTTTAAAATTTTTTTCCAAGAAGGTGTTTTTATATAGAGAGAGTCATGAGCTGCTTCTTTGTACTTTGAAATCTGCAGGGTTCCTGTTTTGGACAGACTGATGGCCTAGGTCACATCTATGAGTTCTGGTTTGCTATATACTGTGTCTATATTCCTATGGTGGATCTAAGGGGCAGTTCAGTGACTGCTCAAGGTTACACGCATTCCTATTGTTACAGGCAAGAAGATAAATCTTTATCCTTGGTGCTTTAGTTCTAGGACACATTCATTCTTAATTTGTCATATTTAGCACTTTATTCTAAGATTGCAGCAGTGTAAACACAAAACAATGCCTTTGTTTAACATCTTAAAATTGAGAGTGGAAAAAATTGGCCATTTGAAATTTAAGTTTGACTTCTATTTGGTAATTCTTGGGCATATCAATAATGCATACTTGGAAATAACTTGAGCCAAAATAACAGGAAATGCTTACACATATCTGAGTTTGGTATGCTAAGGAAATACTTCCCTATCTAAAGAGCAGATAAATATTAACACTATTTGCTCAATTTTTTATGATTCCTTTTTTTAACATTTGACCTTCTGAAAATTAAATGCAGTATGTGTGCGTTCTAGAAAAATGAGGCAATAAAAATACTCATAATCCTGCCAAGTAAACACACTACTCTTAAAACCGTAGCATTTGTAATAGGAGTGATAAATAAAAAGAACAATAGTCAGGTACAATTTTAGGGCTTTTCCTTTATTAATTAATTCATTCATCCTCCAGACTCTAATAAAGTTGGTCCTGATACTTCCCGCATGGTTGAATTACTACTTGTGAGCCCCAGCTGTTGCCCCAGTACCCATACTCATAACCATCAGGCTGCTCTATCTACATCACATATATCAGGCGTCTCTGCATATATTTCATTATGAACATACACGTATGTTTACAAAATGGGACTATTCTGTACAGTTTGGTAATCTTTTTTTTTTTTTTTTTTTTTTTTGCATTTAACAATTTGCTGTGAACCTATCCCCTCAGTTTGACTCCTAGAATTTTATACAGTGCTTAATGTAAGGAAAGACTCTGACTTGATTTCCTGAATAATCAGTTGTCTTAAATAGTTGTTTGAAAAATCTATAATTCATCCTTTCACCATTGATTTGTTTTCTATACCATCTATTGGGTGCATATAGATATATTCTTAATCTATTATTTTATATATAATATGAGACATATATATTTGAAAACATTTGATTTCTTTTGGGCTACTTTCTATACTTTTTTTAAAGTTTTGTTTGTTTGTTTGTTTATTTGACAGAGAGAGACACAGTGAGAGAGGGAGCACAGGGTGGGGGTGTGGGGTAGGGGAGAGAGGCAGGCTTCCCACCCAGCAGGGAGCTCGATGTGGGGCTCAGTCCCAGGACCCTGGGATCATGACCTGAGACAAAGGCAGACTCTTAATGACCGAGCCACCCAGGTGCCCTACTTTCTATATTATTGATTTTTTTTTTCTACCAAGAATGCACACAGGACTTTATAATATGATTTTATAAGATACTTCTTGCTTTTCTTTCAAAGATTTCTTAGCTGCTCTCACTTCATTTAGTCTTCAGGTTCAACTTCAGAATAACTTTGAGAAGTTTAAAAAAGCTTGGATTCTGTTGAATCTCTTAGGTTATTTAGAAAAAATTATCATCCTTATAGACTTGTCATTGTGTTTGAAGACCTAGTTTGCTTTGGTGCTTGGAATATTCTGTACTTTTCATGAGCACTGACTTTGTATTCCTAAGTATTTTTTGTTACTATTTTTTCTGGCAGCTGTCCCCTACCATTTTTTTTAATGGAGTTTTCCCTGATAGGTTGAAAAGCCATTGGTTTTTGGAAATTAGTTGTATATCTAGTCTCTTATACAGTAGTCTTGTTAATTCTAGTATTTTCTTAATTATCTTCGATTTTCTTGAAAACAAGTTCCACTTATTGAGCAGTTAAATGTGTGAAGCACTTTCGTTATATTCACAGTAATCCGTACAGCTATCCCTCCCTCTGCCTTTAGGAAAGTGAAGCTTGCGGAAGGTGAAGCTCAGGGGCAATGTATAACTTGAGAAAGAAGTCAGAGGTAGTGAGCCACAAGGCTGGGATACCTGTGTCCCCGGAGACCTCGCTTTCCACTGACCTTCACTGCCTCCCAGTCTGCCTACCCAGAAGGGGTCTACACTTACAGCTTCCTACACCTGCTTCTCTCAGGCATCGTACTGGATCTTACTTGTACCTAACACCTCTTTATAATGTTTTTCACTTTAAGTCAATCATTTTTAGATTGCTTTGTCTCAATGCAGTAATCTTTTCCTCATGTGTTTCTGATTGCTATCCTCTGCTCCAACATAGATGTTAACATTGCACATGTTTTAACAAAAAGAGGTCCCTTTCCTGCTGTGTTTCCCCAGTACACAGGTGCATATGTGGCCATCACCATTGGTCCTCTTTTCTCAAGGATGTGGTGTCTGTGCAGAGTCCAGTTTCTAGTCCTATTTCTCTTGTCTGGCAAACTTTATTCCCCTGGTACACTGATCACCTGAGGTGGGGGTGGTGGGAGCTCATTCTCTCTATACTAGATTCTTGTACGGGAAAATTTTATGAGGTTTTTTTTTTTTTAAAGATTATTTATTTATTTGACAGAGAGAGAGATCACAAGTAGGCAGAGAGGCAGGCAGAGAGAGAGGGGAAAGCAGGCTCCCCACTGAGCAGAGAACCCGATGCGAGGCTCGAACCCAGAACCCTGGGATCATGACCTGAGCCGAAGGGAGAGGCTTAACCCACTGAGCCACTCAGGTGCCCCTATAAGAGTTTTTTTAAGAAGGAAAAAAGCAGAGCTCTCTGTGGTTCTTCCACAGTAAGCACACATGACAGGCCCTGGATGCAGGGCATGTTCTGTCCCTGTCTTGAGGTGCGCAGTTGTGGGACAAGGGAACAGAGAAGGGGTAAGCAGGAGTTGGGGGAGTGGTTTGACGACATCTTAAAGCAGAAGCCTATCAGCCTTCAGATGTAAAAGGCCAAACTCTGTTGTTGGAAAAAACACTCTATACCAAAGAAAACTCAGCATTAGAATCAATGGGCTATAGTTCTATCATTTTACCAAAACAATTTTAGTGTTTTTGTTCTCTATTCCCTCTTTCATTAAAGACTACATCACAGTTACAGGGTCCAGGCATGGTTCTAAGTGTTGGGCATGTATTAACCCATTTAAAAGTGATCATTTTATTAGTCCACTCCTTCTTATGTAAATGATACTGTTTTAAGGTGTTATTCAGATATTTTATGGGAAGGTTACACAATTGTCTTAACATTTTTGTGAAGTTTATTGAAGATTAATTGAAGCACATTGAACTGCATAAATACGGAGTATATAATTTGGTCAGTTTTGATACATGTATACACTTAGGAAACCAGTAACATAATCACAATAGTCTCTTCTAATACCCCCAAAGGTTTCCTGCTCCCCTTTGTAATACACCCCTTCATCTGCCCTGTCCTAGGTAGGTCCTGATCAGCTTTCTGTCACTGTAGATTCACTTGAATTCTCTAGAATTTCACATAAATAGAATCCAATGGCATGCACTCTTCCTTGCTTGCTCTCTCTCTCTCTCTCTCTTTTTTTTTTTTTTTTTGGCCTGGCTCTCTTCACTTAGCATAATGATTTTGAGTTTGATCATGTTGTGGTGTGTTCAATAGTTTGTTCCTTTGTTCCTTTTTATTGCTGAGTAGCATTCCATTGTATGGCTATACCACATATGCCCGTCTATTTTTAACATACTATAGTTCTAATCATGGTATTTGATATGCTTAAGCTCCAGTATGATAATGTAATCTATGAATATCAAGAACTCATTAGTGAGCATTTCAAATAGGTTGTTTATAAAGTTCGGCAGCAGCAGCCTAAAATGTAAATGTAAGCATGAAAGGACTGTTGGCGTTCTGAGATATTCTGGGAGGTAATTTAGTTTTCTGTTTTACTCAGTATTTAGTGCTATTTCAGATAAGTCTTGATTTTTTGAAAAGCTAATCATTCATTTAGTCAGTCAGATAGGCTTGTTGTTGGAATTACTTCCACTTGCCTGCCTGTCTGCCTATAGATCATTTCGTTATCATTTAATGTTTGGCAGCGTCCAGGGGACAAAGGAGGACCTCCCACCAAGCATTCAGAGGCTAACATGAGGACTTTTTTAGTTCATGGCGATGAGCGTTTGTGTATGCTCTAGATGTGAATAATGTTGGTGTTCATTTGGAAGGACAATTAAATGTATCCATTAGTTTCATTTACTAGTTAAAATTGTATTTCTAGGGACGCCTGGGTGGCTCAGTGGGTTAAGCTGCTGCCTTCGGCTCAGGTCATGATCTCAGGGTCCTGGGATCGAGTCCCGCATCGGGCTCTCTGCTCAACGGGGAGCCTGCTTCCTCCTCTCTCTCTCTCTGCCTGCCTCTCTGCCTACTTGTGATCTCTCTCTGTCAAATAAATAAAAATAAAATCTTTAAAAAAAAATTGTATTTCTAAAAATAAAAAGCCAGCAAAATAGCCAACTTTAATTGCATTTTTCTTTTTTTGGTGGAAGTGATGGCAATTTGGTTGACTAACATGTTTTCCTTCAGAAGAAAGTAATAATTCTTTTAGACTAGCAGTGCTTCGGCAGACTTTGGGGACTCTTGTATTTTTCTTTTTTCTCTTCCCTTCTCTCCCTTCCCTTCTTTTCTTTTCTTCCCTTTCCTTTACCTTTTTTTCTTTTTTTCCCTCCAGAGAAACAAAAGGTGCTAAAAGAAACAAGGATTGTGAGACTGGCTGATCTGTCCTATTTGAGTTTATTTCTTCTGTAGCAGTAGCTGATGACTTTGACAGGACAGGGAGAATGAAGTGACTCATTCGTCTTGTTAGTAGTGAAGCTCTCCGTTCTCTGCTGGGTACAGACTCACGCAGACCAGTCCTTAACCCTGACCTTCTTTTCAGCTATGACTTTTTTTCTGACCTCCTTTTCACAACCAGACCTTTTACCTTGATTTCTTCATTTTTCTACTCTTTTTTTCCAATTCACTCTATAGTCTGGCTTTTATCCCAATCATTTTCCTGAACCTTTTGTTATGGTCAGTAATCATCTCCTAATTATTAGTGGTTTCTTTATTTCTCATCTTACCCCATTTCTCTGCAGCGTTTAGTCCTGTTTCCATGCTGCTCACTTTGCTTTCAGAGTCGCTGAAATCTTGTATCCTTACTTCTTTAGCTAGCTACTCTTTTCTTTTTTGGTAAATGGTTTCCCTGGGTTTTTGCTTTTGGTTGCCCTCTCTTTGCATTATACGTGTCCTCTCTGAATCTTCTTTTTTTAAAAATTTTTAAAAAGATTTTATTTATTTATTTGACAGAAATCACAAGTAGGCAGAGAGGGAGGCAGAAGGGGGTGGGGGAAGCAGACTCACTGCTGAGCAGGGCACCAGATGCGGGGCTCCATCCCAGGACTCTGGGATCATGACCTGAGCCAAAGGCAGAGGCTTAACCTGAGCCACCCAGGCACCCCTCCTCTCTGAATCTTAACCATATTTTTCTTTATTCTTAATTTTGTGTAAATAGAAGTAATACATATTTACTATACACAATTTGAGTATACATTTGAGAGTACATGGTTTGAGCATATTATAAACAATTTTGAACAAGCAAAAAAGAGGAGTATCACATGCAGTCCCATTGTAGAGAACCATTGTTGGAATTTTTCTTCTGATGCCTGTCTGATATAAGCCTTTATTCAAATGAATCTTAAATCCAACTTCCAGTGCTTCTCCAACAACTTCCAAAAACACATTTACAGCTCCTTAAAAGACACCTCTGGTGGGATGCCATGGATGCCTTCAAATGAAATACATCCGAACCAAATTTATTGTCTTTCCTCTCTGTACCTGAAACTGGTTTTTCTTCTTGCTTCCATTTCTGATTGGTTAATAGAGACTTGATGTCATTAGTCTTTTTCCTTCTTATCTCTAAGCTCCACGTCACTCAGTCATAAAACAGATCATTTTAATTTCATCTACAAAGTCCTATATCACACGTCTCAGGAGACCGTTTTAGCTCTCTCCTTGTGCTCTCTACTCCCTTCCACTTCGACCCTCTGTCTTATTCTGCAATCTAACCGTCACTCCCCATTGTCAGAGATTCTCTTGTGCTTTCTTCCTTCCATGTGGAGCTCATGGCCACATGTGCAAAGCCATTTCCTCTCTCTGTGGTGTAGCAAATCTCTAATTATCATCCAAGATCTGGATTAAGTGTCCTTACTTGTAGCTGAGATACCCCTGTTCAGGTAGAATGAATCTAGGGCCAAACACTACCTATATTTGCTTTGATTTGTTCTGCCTGGAGAAGAAGCCCATTCAAAGGGCTCCTTACGATTGCTTTTAGATCTATGAAGATGACCTTTAAAGGATGGACTTAAGGTGTATTTCAGACCACTGACCTGAGACCACTGAGTAGATGTTATGGAGAGGAAGATTTTTCTTCAGATTGTGGAAGAACTGTAACCTTTAGTGATGTATAGCCATGGGAGTGACTTTATAAACTAGTTAGCTTTTCATCAATAGAAGTGCACAAGCAAAGACTAAATGACCATTTCTCCTAGATTTATTAATTTAATCAACATTATTAATCACTTTACCAGCTGCTGTGCTGGAGGTCTCAGGATGAAAAAATAAAATCTTTTCTTTAAGGAGCTTATAGTCTAATGTCATGGTTCTCAACCTGGCTGCAGATTACAATCACAGACCAGTGATTTATTTCCATTTCAGAGATCCCAGAGGACAGAGTCTGGGAAACATCCTCCAGTGTACAGCCATGGATGGTTTTAATCACGTACGGTTACTTTTCAGAGTGCTGTTTATTTAATACCTACTCCAGGGCAGGCTATGTGATGTTCATTTATTCTTTCACCAAATACTTTTTCAGCCCCATCTTTTGTGTTTGTCTCTGGGCTAGGTACTGGGAACATATCAGTGGACAAAAACAAGGTTCCTACTTTAGGGAATTTGTAGAAGGGTAGAATATGGACACCATACAAACATATGACAGTTGGTAGAAGTCTAAGAAGAAAAGTAAAAGAGGGGAGGGGACAGAGAGGCGGTGTCTGTTATCTGTGAGGTCAGGAAAAGGCTTTTGATGCTATGGCTTTCCAGCAGTGCCTGAATGTAGAGGGGATCAAGCTCTGCAGACATCTGGGAACAGGGTTTCCAAGCTATGGAATAGCAAGTGCAAAGGCCTTGAGAGAAGCATACACTTGACATGTTCAAAGAGGAATGACCCACTGTGGCTGGGGTGGAACAAGTGAGGGGGAAGTGACAGGAGATGTGAACACCAAGGTCATAGGGACATGCCTTTTAGGACACATTGAAGACTCTGACTTTTATTCTGGTTGAGAGGAGAGCCCAGGAGGTTTTGAGTACAGACATAACATGATTTATGTGAAAAAAAGTTAAACCCAGCTGCTGTATGGAAATAGTGATAGGACATGGGTGAAAACAGATTAATTAGGTTATTCCAGTGATCTAGGTGAGGCATTATTATGGCAGCTTAGATGAAGGTTTTAGGTGTGGAGTGGTAAGAAGCAGTTGGATTCTGTGTATATTTTGAATTAAAACCTATTTTTATATATTTTTAAGGGGACAATAGGCTTTACTAAGATCTCCTAGGGAGTGACTTTATTATTTATTTATTTATTTATTTAAAAAAAATTTTTTTAAAGATCTTTTCTTTTTTTTTTTTTTTTTTTTTTAAAGATTTTATTTATTTATTTGACACAGAGAGAGATCACAAGTAGGTGGAGAGTCAGGCAGAGAGAGAGAGAGAGAAGCAGGCTCCCGCTGAGCAAAGAGCCCAATGCGGGGTTCAATCCCAGGACACTGAGATCATGACCTGAGCCGAAGGCAGCGGCTTAATCCACTGAGCCACCCAGGCGCCCCAATTTAAAAAAAATTTTTTAGAGAGGTGGGTGGGCAGGGGCAGAGGGAGAGGGAGAGAGAGAGAGAGAATCTTAGGCAGGCTCCTCATCCAGTGCAGAGCCCGACTTGTGGCTTGATCTCAAGGCCCTGAGATCGTGACCAGAAACAATATTGAGAGTCAGATGCTCAAGGAACTGAGCCACCCAGGCACTCCACGGAAGTGACTTTGAAGGTGACCAAGTGCTGGGGCATGTCAGAAGAGGTGGGAGAGCCAGTGGAGGAGAAGGGGGCCCTGGGGCTAGATGAAGGAAGTGTTGAAGGAGAAGCCAGTGAGGCACTGAAGCAAATGTGTTGTTAGATGGAGCAAGAGGAAGGCTGAGAATTGATGCTTGGAGTTTGTGAGGTGGAGGTCCATAGCGATTTTGACAAAAGCAATTCTGATTGAGGGGTAGAGGCAAGAACGTGACAGGAGTGGGTTCAGGAGAGAATGGTGAGAACAGGCAGTTCTTGGAAGGAGCATTGCTAGTGGTTGTGAGGGGGAGGGAGAGAAATGGCAGGAGCTCAAGGGGGAGCGTACGTGGTTACTTGGGGGTAGTAATGCCAAACTGTACTTCAAGGCTGCTTCCAAAGCAAGATTTTGTCCTATAATTAGTGGCTCTGGTTTTATTTATTTATTTTTAAAATACCTTGTTAAAGACTTGCTTGAGGCACAAGTAGAGTTTTCTCTCCTATTTAATTTGAGACTTTTAAAAATCTAGCTCAGCCATTTTATTGATACCACATGACCTCCTCCTTTCTGGGTTGGGGATGTCTTTAGTTTTCTAGGGCTCCCATAATGAGGTGCCCCATACTGGATGGCTTAAAGAACAGGTATTTATGGTCTCACACCTGGGGAGGCTGGATGTCTAAAATCAAGGTGTCAGCACGATTGGTTCCTTCTATTCCAGGCCCCTCCCTTTGCTTGTAGGTGACCATCTTCTCCCTCTATCCCTCTTCCCTCTAAGCCTGTTTTTGTGTATAAATTTGCTTCTTTTTTAGGATACCAGGCATATTGGAATTGGACCCACTCTAATGACCTCATTTTAACTTGATTACTTCGGTAGACATTGTCCCCAAATCAGGTCACATTCTGAGGTTCTGTGGATTTGGAATCTATCGTATGGATTTGGGGAGAGGGCCTGACACCTTTACTTTCTCACAGGCTCGCTTCCGAAGTTTTATTCTGATAACATTTAAAATTTTTCTGCTGGGTGGTTTTTAGGCACAATTAGCCTATTCATTTTGGGGACATTAGGAATTGCTTTAGGAGAACTGGGGCCAGGAGGTGGATTTCCTGGTGTAAAATGAGCACTTGCTGAATCGGAACTTTGGTCAACTGCCTTTTTGAAAAAAATATAAAATGAGTTAGAAAGGTGATTTCTTAAAACCTTCTCTGAACATGAAGCTAAACTTTTCTTAGACTTCTCAGTCACTTTATGTTTGAAATCGTCGAACAAGTAAGCTAGTAAATACAGACTCTCTCTACGTTGGGAGGAAGAAGAGGTGAATCAGTGCCTTCTCTAGGAGTATATTTACCTTAAATACATGGACCATCTCCCTGGTACTACAAAGAGGAAAGCGCAGCCTAGTTCTAAATAAAGGCCAGCATGTGATCCTGTAGTATCTTACCCTTGTTATAAACATAAATTAAGTTGTTTATTATAAGAAGTTTTTTTGTTGTTGCATCACAGAAATTGGCTCATATTTGCTTAACCGGGTGCATGATCCCAGGAAATGTCTCCAGCAAGATTTTGCCTCCCCTGTTCTCTCTAATGAGTTGCTTTTCCAGCATCAGGTTTGGTTGGAATATAGGTCATTAAGATGTATCCTCATAAAACAGCTTTGTGACTGTAATGGATGTTACTTGGAAACCATTAAACTACAGGATGTAACTAACGACTGTAGTTGTCAGCACATGGGCCCGCCAGTGCTCATTTCTTCATTAGCACAACAAGGAAGACATGTAAATTTAATTGTGGAATAGTAGATAGTTTTCATGGGTTTATTACTCCCTTATAGGACAAGGCAGAATATAGTGTTTTAAAATGAAGAAAACATCTGTGGTGAAAATTAGTGATAAATAGAATACTTACTTGAATTTTTTTTTTTTAGAAGATTTTATTTATTTATTTGACAGAGGGAGAGAGATCACAAGTTGGCAGAGAGGCAGGCAGGGGGTGCGGGGGAGCAGGCTCCCTGCTGAGCAGAGAACCCCATGCCATGTGGGGCTCTATCCCAGGACCCTGAGACCATGATCTGAGCCAAAGGCAGAGGATTAACCCACTGAGCCACCCAGGCGCCCCTTGGATATTTTTAAAATCACTTTTTGGTTTAGAAACCTATCATTTGGCAATGCCCTGAAATAACCCCTGAGTGAATCTTTGGGAGACAGCCTTGATTGTTTTTTTTTTTTTTTTTTTTTTGACTTTGTATTCTTGGTTTAAATAATGAAATAATTTTTTCATATTGTTTAAACGTGAAAAAAAAACCACTCTGAATAAGAAAGTGAATTCTTCACTAGTATAAAATAGCAGCAAACATATCCTCAGTGGGGTTTCCAAGGTTAAGCCTGGCAGTAGTTCAGATAATAACTACATTAAAGCAGACAATTTGTTAGGATGGATTCTTGTTCTGGGTCCACAGTCTACCTAATTGATGCCCATGGCTCAGTGAAATCGGATTCGATATTCTTGTGCATTCATGAAATCACAGCCCTTCTTCCAGCTTCCTCCCTTACTTTCTTGTGTTCAGTGACTCTGGAAAGGCATCTTTTTCTTAGTATTTTCTCAGTGACTGTACTGATGGAATACAAAGAGCATATGGAAGCGGATATATGCGTAGGTCTTGATTTTATGTTTTGGTAGACTGGTTTATTTAAGCAGATACAACAGGCGAATATGTTTGTTGAAAGTTTGCCTTGTACCAGCTGCTGTGTTTTCCTCTCTCCTAGGCTGGCCTGCCAGAAATGCACACCTTTATTCCCACACTGTTTGACAGAAGTTTCCAATGGACAATTTTTCAATGGGTTAATAAGTTCTCTGAGAAATGCAGTATATCTTCCATGTGTATATTTTAAGAATGTTGAGGAATTTTGAAGAATTATGCTCAAATTTGATTTGGTATGAAATGGAATGTTTTAAATTTATTAGAATTATTTAATGATAGAGGATCCATGCTCCTTAAATATTGTTTACAGAATTGGCCTTAATTTACAACAACTTAAAAAACTTAGTCTAATTATTCAAAAGAAAGGTTTTATTTTAATCTCATTTTGGGGGGACAAATGAATTGCTACAGAGGTAATGTTCATTTGGTTGTATATGTGCCAGACTGGGGTGGCATGGTCATTGACCAGGGAGTCAAGGGACTCAGGTATGGCATTTTTCTTACTGGTAGTTGACTATTGTGCCCTTGGGGAACTTGATATCTCTTGGATTCGATCTTATCATTTGGAGGAGAAAAAGTTTGGTTTAGATAATCTATAAGGCTTTCTCCCCCGCCCTTTATTTCTTGTAGTTTTATATTTTTGGAGAAGGAAGGGTTATGCCTTTGCTTCTTATTGGACACTTATTGGATGCTTTTGACTAAGTGGAATTTTTTGGTGTCCATGATGGTTATACTGGGCAGAGTGATATAGTTTGATAGTTTCTAGAAACTAAGCATTATCTATAAATGGTTAGCAAGAAAGTTTGGTGAATCTGGCCCATGATATGTCTGGGTTGTTTTTTTGTTTTTTTAATTTTTAAAGATTTTATTTATTTGACAGCACAGGTAGGCAGAGTGGCAGGGAGAGGGAGAAGCAGTCTCCCCACTGAGCAGAGACCCTGATTTGGGGCTTGATCCTAGGACCCTGGACCCATGATCTGAGCCAAAGGCAGATGCTTAACCAGCTGAGCCACCCAGTGGCCCTGTTACTTCTGTTCAACATGGAGGCATGTTTGCATTTTTTACCAGCTGATGATTGGCTCTATAATTTCATCTGTCATCCAAGTCAGTTGAGTTTAGACATTTATCTTGAGATACTTAACTTTTCTCAAGACAAGGTTTTGGGGAGTTAGAAAGTCTCTGCCTTCTATAATTCTGCCTTGGGTTACGGGATGATCTAGCATAGATAGGACTCAATCTTAGTAATAACTTTTATCTGTGACAGCCTAGGATTTTTTCCTGTAGGGAAAGATTCACAGGTTATTGACATGAAGCAGTCATGAGTGAAATTTTCTTTTCTTTTGAATCCTCCTTAGCCACTGGCCTATGGCCTTATTTTCACTTCTGAGACCTTTGTTTTCTCATTTGATCTTGTCCCACAGGGATGTTTATAAGAAGAGTTACTCCTGAACAGAGATCCGTTCTTAGGCTCAACATTATAAAGATATCAGTGTTCCACAAATCTCCACAAATCTATATGTTTAAATGCATCTTCCTAAATTTATAATTTTTCTTCTTTGGGAATGTGTATCTGTTGGAGGGTGGAGTAGGAAATAAAATGATCCTTGGGTTTATTAGAATGTGTTCTGAGACAGGCTGGGAAAATTCTGAAAAAGAAGTGGTAAGAGGAGGTGTTCTTATAATCTATAAATGGGAGTATCGAGTATTAAAGCCTTTGTAGGAATAGTTGGGTGACATATGTCAAGAGCTTTAAAACACATATTCTCACCAAGTATTTTATATCTTAAGTAAATTGGTTAACACTGATGTACTTATAAGTAATTCATCTCAGTGTTATTCATAAACAACACCAAATTTTATTTTCATTTCTTTTATTAGAGAGAGAGAAGGAGGGGGAGAGAGGGAGAGAGAGAGAATCTTAAGGAGGCTCCATACCCAGCACAGAGCCCAACACAGGGCTCGATCTCATGACTCTGAGATCATGATCCGAGCTGAAATCAAGAGTCAGACGCTCAACTGACTGAGCCACACAGGTGCCCCACAGCCTCAAATTTTAATAGGTGACTGGTTAAATTGTTTCCTGTGTTAAATGGAATACCATGACATATTTATTTACATGGAATAGGTTTATAATATGTTAAGTAATACAGTATGTTATGAAAGTTTTGGTATATAGGTATAGAGATATGTGTATTTATTTGAAAAAATGGAAAACAGATTAACAGTGGGTATACCTGGGTGGTAAGGTGTTCTCCCTCTTACTTCATATGCTTAATCTCTATTTTTAATTTTCTACCAATAACATGCATTCTTTGAGAGGAAGTAGAATACAACAAGTGAAGCATTTGAGAGCATAGGACTCCGAAGCCATCCTGGCTGGTTTTAAATCCCAGTGCTGTCACTTCCTGCCTGTGTAGTCTGGAGGAAGTCACTTTATCTCTTCGTGTCTCTTTCTCATCTGTAAATCAGAGATGATGTTCATAAGTAACAGTAGTACCTACCTCATAGATTCGTTGTTAGGATTCAATATGCTTAATGTATGTGAACTTTGGGAACAATTTATAGTTAAGTACCATATTAATGTTGCCTATCATTATTTGTTAATAAGAATTGTGAGCAAATGAATGAGGGACAGATGGACAGACAGACACACTAGCATACCTAGAACTCACTGGTAGAGGTAATGATCTCTTATGGTATCAAACATATCAAATAGAAACAATTTGGTAAACTTTAAAGAGGGATGTGATGATTAGATGTTCATCTTTCCCCCTTATTTTTTAACTTTTAAAAATACAGTGTAATTCGCATAACATAAAATTAACTGTTTTATTTTTAATTGACTCTTTTAAAGTGAAGAGTTCAGTGGCAATTAGCCTATTCACAATATTGTGCAACTGTCATCTTTGTCTAGTTCTAAAGCATTTTCCAGCATTTCAAAATAAAACTCTGTGCCTAGTAGGCAATTTATGTCCATTCCCCAATCCCTCCTGTGCCTTGCAACCACCAGTCTGCATTCTTTGTCTATGTACTTACTCTGGATATTTCATATAGATAGAATCATATAATAGGTGATTTTTTGTGTCAGCCTTCTTTGACTCAGCATAATGTTGTAGGGGGGTGTCCACAACATAACATGTAACAGTAGCTCATTTCTTTTATGGCTGATTAATATTCAAGAAAGTGTGTGTGTGTGTGTGTGTGTGTGTTATGATTTGCTTATCCTCTGATGGACACTAGGGTTATTTCTTCATTTTCACTCTTGTGAATAGTTCTGCTATGAATAGATGTTTACTTTTATTAATTAATAGTTTCTTTTGGTGGTACTGGTGGTGTATTTATTGTAAAAAATGCAGGAAAAATTAAAAATAGAACTACCCTATAATCTAGGAATCCCAATACTGGGTATTTACCCCTGAAATATATGAAACATGAATTCAAAGTGTTACAAGTTTCCCTATGTTTATTGCAATATTATTTATAATAGCCGAACTATGGAAGCAGCCCAAATGGATAAATGGATAAAGAAGAAGTGGTATGTGTGTGTATATGTGTGTGTATATATATATATATATATATATGTAGTATGCATGTGTATATGTGTGTGTATATATGTGGGAATGTGTGTGTGTGTGTGTATATATGAGAATATTACTGAACCACAAACAAGAGTGAAATCTTGCCATTTGCAACAACATGATTAGAGCTAGAAAGCATAATGCTAAGGCAAATAAGTCAGTCATAGAAAGAAAAATGCCATATAATTTCACTCATACATGGAATTTAAGAAACAAGGCAGATGAGCAAAGGAGAAAAAAAGAGCCAAACCAAGAAATGGACTCTTAACTATAGAGAACAAATTGATGGTTTCCAGAGGGAAAAGGGGTGGAGGGAAATGGGGGAAATAGAAATGGGGATTAAAGAGTGCACTTGACATTATGAAAAAAAATAAAAAATTAAAAAAATTAAGAACGGCAAAATACAAATAATCCTAATTTACATTTTAGTATAGGCCCTTTCAGTATTTTTGTGCATCTATACACGTATAAAAACACAGCTATGTGGAACACCTGGGTGGCTCAGTTGTTAGCATCTGCCTTCCACTCAGGTAGTGATCCCAGGGTCCTGGAATTGAGCCCCACATTGGGCTCCCAGCTCGGTGGGAAACCAGCTTTCCCTCTTCTACTCCCCCTGCTTGTGTTCCTCCTGCTTTCACTGTCTCTCTCTGTGTCAGATAAATAAATAAATAAAATCTTTAAAACAACAAATAAAACAACAACAAAAAACCACAGCTGTGTACAAAAATAAACCCTTTAAAAAGAAAATTGAAGATCATATTATACATTCTGGGTTTTTTCCTCATTAAACTTTGTTTTAATGGGTCTTAAATTCTGTGATAGATTTTTTGGTCATTTCCATGAGAAAGTACTCTCTCTTTCTTTTCTTTCTTTCTTTCTTTTTTTTTTTTTTTTTGAAGGTACTCTTTGTAAAAACTAGTAGCTTAAAACTCTCACTCATGCATGAAGCAAATGGTCCACAAAAGTTCTCCTTTTCTGCTGAAGGTTTTGTGACACATTGGTAAAATTAACTAGTCTTTTACTGTTAAACTTCAATGACTAGTTGAGATAAGGAGTTCTGAGACCAGTCTTCCACCACTGATTAAGACTGGCATGGTGACTATTAGGCATAATATTCATCTAGCTTTCCGAGCTTCTGGGTAGACTTAATGACTTTGCCAGCTCCAGCTGCCCAGTTGTCCACTGTCTTGATGACACCCACAGCAACTCCCTGTCACATGTCATAAACAGCAGAATGGCCCAGAGGAGGATAGTCAGGGAAGCTCTCAACACACAGGAGCTTGTCAGAAACCATATCAACAATGGAGCTTCATCAGATTTCAAGGATTTGGGTCATCTTTCAGCCTTTCCCCCAGCATGATGACCAAACTTCAGCAAATTTGCAAGCAGTGTGAGCTGGCTGACAGTCCAGCACAGGTGCATATCTGGCATTGATTTGGCCTGGATCATTCAGGAGAATTACCTGAGCCATGAAGCCACCTGTTTCCATTGCTGGGTCACTTTTGCTATCACCAGGCACAATACCACAACAAACATATTTGAGAGATACATTCTTGACATTGAAGCCCTCTTTGTCCCCAGGAAGAGCTTCACTCAAAGCTTCATGGTGCATTTCATCAGAGTTTACGTCAGTTGTAATGTCAACTGGAGAAGAGGTGGCCATCCTGCAGGGTTTGAAAACCCCATTCTCCACATGGCCCTGGTGCCAATACCATCCATTCTGTACATGTCTTGGAGAGATAGACCTAAGAGCTGGTCAGCTGGATGAGCTGTGGCAGGATGCAGTCCAGAGCTTCCAGCGATATGGTTGCAGTAGCATTGCCATCTTCACCAGAGACTTTTCATCCCTTGAACCAAGGCATGTTAGCAGTTGGCTCCAGCATGCTGTCACCATTCCAACCAGAAACTGGCACCAACGCTACTGTGTGGCGCTTGTGGCCAATTTTCTTATGTAGGTGCAGACTTGCTTAATGATTTTTTGGCGTCTCTTCCGGCTCTAGGGTGGCTCAATGGAATCCGTTTTCTTAATACCAACAGTTCTTTCACACCCCATGGGAGATCAGAAGGGCGTGCTCACGGGTCTGCCCATTCCTGGAGGTGCCTGCCTCAAATTCCTTAACACCAGCAGCAACAATCAGGACAGCAGAGTCTGCCTGAGTTGTGCCTGTAATCATGTTTTTGATACAGTCTCTGTGTCCTCTGGTATCCGTGGAGGTCACCTCATACTTGCTGGTCTTGAGTTTCCACAGGGCGCTATCAGTGGTGGTAACATAATCACATTCAATTCTCAGTTTATCCCAGACCCAGGCATACTTGAGGGAGCCCTTTCCCACCTCAACAGCTGCCTCCTCAAATTTTTCCATAGTTCTCTTCTTCCCGCCACATTTGTGTATCAGAAGGCCAGCAGTGGTAGACTTCCTGAATCTGCCTGTGCACCGAAGACAATATGGATATGAATATTTTCCTTTTCGTTTTGGCTTAAATTTAGTGATGGTTTTCATGACACCTGTGTTTGGGTGGCAAACCTGCTATAAACAAGCGAGATTCTGTTTCATGTCAGTACTTACCATCTAACATTCATTAATATTTTCTGATGTCTATAAGTGTTCTGGCTCACCATGGTTTTCAACAAACAGTATTTATTTTACCAATTTCTTGATAAAATTTTAGCTTTTGGCTTCTATGTAAAGCTACAAAGAATAACTTTTTGGATAAAATATTGCTTAATTATTGTCTAAGGATAAAGTCCTAGGAATAGAAGTGTTTTGTCAAAGAGTATGTGCTTTTTTTTTTTTTTTTAAGATTATATTTATTTACTTGACAGAGAGATAGCACAAGTAGACTGAGAGGCAGGGAGAGGGAGAAGTGGGCTCTCAGCTGAGTAGGGAGCCCGATGCAGGGCTCGATCCCAGAACCTTGGGATCATGACCTGAGCTGAAGGCAGACACTAACCTACTGAGCCACCCAGGCATCCCAAAGAGTATATGCTTTTCAGGCTTTTGGCACACACAGGGCCAAATTTCTCTCTAGAACTGTTGTGCTGATTTACATTCCTCTCAGCAGTATTTGAGTGTCTGCTCCCTCTTTTACTTGCTCATATTCTTTTATTCAGTCATTGTAATTTTAACAAAAAATGTATCTGTTTATATTGTATTTTTATTTCTATTCATATAAAATGTTTCACTATATGTTTATTGTTTTCCTTTTGTGAACGCCTACTTCATGACTAGTGAATTTTGTCTTTTTCTTAATAACTAGAATTTTAAAATACATAATGAAGTTGTAAATCTTGACAATTTGTTACAAATATGTTTCCTAGTTATTTGTGTTCTCATTTTATGTTATTTGGTCACAGGGGACTTGCAAGGTTTATGTAGTGAAATCTATCATTCTTTGCTTTTTTTGGTTTCTGCCTTTGTGCGTATGTTTTTCTCAGTTTTCCTTAAGTGATTGGTATTTGTGCTTGGTGATGAGCAAAAATCTTATATTGTCCTGTGTGAATGTGGTTTAAAACTTACATATTGGGGCGCCTGAGTGGCTCAGTAGGTTAAGCCTCTGCTTTCGGCTTAGGTCATGATCCCAGGGTCCTGGGATCAAGCCACAGATCAGGCTCTCTGCTCAGCAGGGAGCCTGCTTCCCCCTGTCTCTCTGCCTACTTGTGATCTTTCTCTCTGTCAAATAAATAAATAAAATCTAAAAAAACAAAACAAAAAAACAAAACTTACATATTGTTCACATATGCTTCTCAGTATTTATTTGCCAAATAAGAATTTTCTCCAATGACTTAGGCAAAATTGCAATTCCCTAAGAACTTCTTGAACCATCAGTCTAAGATCTTTTGTGTTAAACTTCAGAGAGAGACACAGATCATAGAAAACAAGAGCATACATTCAGGGAACATGTTTCCATGGTGTGGCTTCTGTTGAACATATTCTCCTTATCTTCTCTCCATATTTTCTCTGTGTCCAGAGTCTTATAACTTGCATTGACTCTTGAGGCAGTGAGATCCTCATTCATCAAACAGATTGAACTTGTTCATCATGCCCAATTTACGTGTACAGGAAATTGGACTGGTTCTTTTGGGTGCAAATTGTGTTTCCCCTTTGAAAATAATTTAACTGGAATACCACAATTATGAGGCATTCCAATTCATTTGCCTTTTTTCGTCTTAGGGAACCATATGAATCAATGCTAACCTAGGTAAGAAGCTGACATCTTTTCTTGGATTAAAAATTGGTAGTGACTTTTCTGGTAGTATAAAAAGCAACATCTGTTCACTTTAGGCTGAGGATGTTAATGACAAGTCATTTAGTCTTTGTTTTTGGATTTTATTTTTAAATGATCTGGACTTTTTCTGTTTGTACAAAAAGAAACATGTTTATTATAAAGGGGATCAGAGAACAGAAGCAAGCCAAACATGCCAAGATGGTAACTGCTGATACCTTTGTACAGATCCGTTCAGATCCCTTTCATGATATATATAGTCATTCACACATTTTTATAAAAATATAGTCATGTTATAATCATATCATGAGCATATTACCATGTCAGAGTAGATGTATACAGTTTAAAATAAATGCACCACAGGCTACTGTGTGAGTGCATCAAAATATAATGTGGCAGTTCCCCATTGTCTGTCATTTAGAATGTTTTCTACTTCTTGATATTACACGTGTGTAATAAACATTACTGTAGCTATATCTTTGCTATATCTAGATATTTACCTTTACATATTTCCTGAGGACAAATTCCCCCAAATGGGATGTCTCCAAATTTCCTAATCTCTGAATCTTACAAATTTTTTTTTTAATTGGAATTGCCAGGAATGTGAAAAATATAGCTTGGGTAACTTTTAAAATGTATTACATGATATCAAATAAGAATCCTTTAAGTTTAAAGGCATTGTTTATCTTTCTATTTCACTCTCGCTGGCGATTCATTTTCCCCTCTAATTTATATTCTTCATTGTAGAAAACAAATGTGAAAGGGTCAGTGTGATAGGAACTCTAGATTTTTTTTTTTAAAGATTTTGTTTATTTGACAGAAATCACAAGTAGGCAGAAAGGCAGGCAGAGAGGGTGGGGGGAGCAAGCTCCCTGCCGAGCAGAGAGCCCAATGTGGGGCTCAATCCCAGGACCCTGGGATCATGACCTGAGCTGAAGGCAGAGACTTTAACCCACTGAGCCACCCAGGCATCCCGGGGATTCTAGATTTGCTTGCTATCTTTATTCTTTTTGAAACATCAGTTGTGTGTGTGTGGTGGTGGGGGGGTGGGGGGTTAATTTTGAGGACAGGTTTTTTGGAATGGAGGTGTTTATTCTTCTGACCATGCCTGTTCTATCTATTTTGACATTTGGAAAAGTTCTTACAGTTGACCTTACTGTTGACTAATGATTACTTACCTTGTTTTCAGCTTCTGCCCTCTCCTTTTCCATGGACATGTAGTTACTGAGCAAGATGACAGATATAGAGAGAAGATAGGTCCTGTGTCTCTCAGCATGGTCATGCAATCTGGTGTGGCTAATACTGTAACAGGGTCACTTCTTATATAATTGAGTAAAGCAATTGGAACATTAACTGTAAGTTATTTGGGCATTGCTCTGTTTTCTCTTTTGGGTTCTCTTCCTCACAAGTCTTAAAACTTTGTAACCTTGAACTTTATAATTTTATCAATGATGGGTGATCTGATTCTGAAAATGAAGCTACAGATTGGGGCTAAAATATTCCAAGTTACAAAAATTCCAAGATGTAGAACAGATTCATTGTCAACAAAGTCTTTGAGAAATGGTGACTATCTCTCTATTTCTTGAAGGTTAAGAAAGAATTGTCTACTTGTTTGCTTTCATGTGTTTAGATTTGTTTGTCTCGGGTTTCAGTTTCTGCTGTGAATCACTGAGCCCAGAAAAGGGCACAGCGCTAATTTAGGAAAAGACCTGAGTGTGTGAAGGTAATCACACCTTCAGAGAGAGATTTGTTGCCTGGAGAAGAAATGGTGCTGTTATTTCCACTGCTTTAATTAAGGCAGTGGCCAATGCATTCTTGTTGACTGACAAATAACCCACGTTAGGAAAACCTGTTGTATAAGGATTTCAAGCTGAAACCGGAAATGTAGTGATATTATCAGTAGAAAGAGATTTTTCATTTTTGAAGGATTTGAAACAGGCCTTTGACTTTTATAGTGTTTGTTAGTGTGGGATTAAATTGTTGAAAAAACTGCAGGCAGAGAGTAGCAAAGACCGGGGATTAAAATTGGTGTCAGGAAAATTTTAGGCAGATAATTTGTGTCCACTGACACAAATAGGTTATATGGATATAATATTACAGTTCACAACCAATTTAACAGTTTTATGTGTGGTCCTAGATTTTGATAGAGAATTGTTTTGGTAAAGATTGTTTTGATAAAAGATTAAAGCCCAAAAGGTATTTTTTGCATATATTACAAAAATTTATGAACTATATGAGGATAGACTTTGTAATATACTACATGATTATTTCCTAGAAACAGAAATCTGTCATTCTATTAACATACATGAATACTCTTATTTGTATGGGGTTGATTTACAGTCATAGCAGTGAACTTTTTTTTCCTACCATGAACCACTTTTTTTTACAGCTTTATTGAAATATGATTTATATACAAAAAGCTATACATATTTAATGTAGATAATTTGTGAGTTTGGATGTATGCATTTGTTGAATCACCATCATAATCAAGGTAATGAACATATCTATCATCTCCAAAAGATTTCTTGCATAGAATTTACTTTCTGAAGTGAATCAAACAATGTTTAGTTTATATGCAGTTTGGTTTTACTATTTTCTCATGTAAATATAGTTCTATATTATAGGAACCAATAGCTGTCTAATGATACTGAGTGAGAGAAAAAGTTTGCTGATTTATTTTTTTTAAAGATTTTATTTATTTATTTCACAGAGAGAGAGAGCACAAGTAAGCAGAGCTGCAGGCAGAGGGAGAGAGAGAGAAGCAGGCTCTCTGCTGAGCAGGGAGCCCGATGCAGGGCTCCATCCCAGGACCCTGGAATCATGACCGGAGCCAAGGCAGGCGCTTAACCAACTGAGCCAAGGTGCCCCTAAAGTTTGCTAATTTCTTATATTAAATGGGCACTTTGTATAAGTCAGTATTTGAATTTTAAAATCTATACCATGTTTGCTTCACTTCAACAAAATTTTTTTGGTTATTTCTTTTATCTTTATAATATTTAGGAATCACATTATTGTGACTATTTTTGAATAGAGTAGATAATGTGTGACATTGAAGTGCTTGATATTCTGGAAATAAAGCTGTGTTCAGCTATTATGTTTAGCTTCTTCTTACAGCCCCATTTTAACCAAATCCAGTATTACCAGATAATTATCTGGAAATATCACTTATTTAAGCATTCACCCTGTTACCGTATACATTTAAATCTTGTTTTTGGTGATAATTTTGGTCTGTAAAGTTGCCGCAAAGACTGAATTAACAAATACTGAACCTTTGCTCCCAGTGGAAATAGGAGACTCTGGTTACAACATTTTCATCAGCTGATCAAAACATATCCTTGTGTTTGTGTATGTTTCCATTTTAAAGGCATCTTGTTTAATATACATTGTTAACTCAATGATATGGAAGTCATGACCAAGGACACTATAACTCACTCTTGAAGGAAGCTTATGTGATACATGTGTTTTCTCCATAAGGTACGTCACAACCTTCAGCACTATGCTTGGGACCATTTTAAAAAGGTGAAATCACCCATAGATAGCCAAAAAAAAAAAAAAAAAGGCAAAAAACCTGACACACAATGTGCTGCCCAAAGGACACTTGTTTAGGACATGAGAGGTGAAACAGGAAGGCAGAGTGTCATCTTGTTTAATTTCAGCTGGGAACATACATGTTGGATGACTCCAATGTTTTGCCGCTCTGGGCATGGCTGTGAATGATGGTGAGAGCACCATGATATTGCCCTTGGGGTTACAGATAAATTTTAGCAAGCAAAAGAATTTGCAGATGCAGCCTGTGCAAAAAATGAGAATCAACTGTAGCTGTTTTTGGAAATACTTTGAAATATTTCTAAAATGAAATAGAATTGAACATAATTTAAGCTTAACTTGATGCTGTAAGCTCATTATGAAGATGCTTATGAGGATGATTCAACAGGATTTGAGGGTCTGTCATTGCTGCTCCCAATGTGTCTGACTCCACACCAATGTCCCCAGTGGTTCCCCCTTGTCCTCTTTACCCCCTGCCCCTCCGTCCCTCCAACCAGCCGGTACTTCTCATTGTGGCAGCTTTAGGTACCTAACACCTTCGTTCCGTTTCTTGCTGCTCCTAATGTGCTGTCTCTTGTAACCTGGGAGGAACCTGGAGATTTTAAGAGAAAGCAGAAAACCACACTTACTGAATGATTAAGAATAGTTTTTAGATATAAGTTAAACTCCATCAACTTTAGAATGAGACTGAGAGAAGAACGATAGTGCATTTGTGACAGTGATTTTCCCTGCTGACTCTGAGGCTCCTGTTTTGTTAACATTTTGTTTTCTACAATGTGTAAGTTAATTCAGAATGTGTGGACCAACACTCAAGTTTGGGTTAATTTAACATCTTGAGCTGTATTTTCTTTTCTTTCTTTTTTTTTTTTTTAAGATTTATTTATTTGTTTGACTGAGAGAGATCACAAGTAGACAGAGAGGCAGGCAGAGAGAGAGAGAGAGAGAGAGAGAGAGAGAAGCAGGCTCGCTGCTGAGCAGAGAGCCCGATGTGGGACTCGATCCCAGGACCCCAAGATCATGACCCAAGCCAAAGGCAGCGGCTTAACCCACTGAGCCACCCAGGAGCCCTGTATTTTCTTTTGAGAGTACATATAAACAGTGGTAGAAAGCAGAATTCTGTTGGTCATTTTTGCATACATTCCTGTATATAGGTACCATATTTTCATTTTATAAGATTGGATGCTGATGTCTGGAAACAAGCTCAATATCTTAGAGTAATAGCAGAACTGATGAGGAAGTCTGCCAAATTCTTTGTCCAGTGTTCGATCACATTGCTACCACATTTATAGAATTTTGTTTTACTTCTTTCTTCTTTAGGCCAGCTTTAAATTTTTTCATGGTCAATTTTCTAGAGGCTTCTTAATCATTAAATTTCTTGTGATTTAGTCCAGTGACTTACTCCCTGGTCTAGTTGCAAACGCGGGCTGTGTGAAATTGTTCCCTTCTATGAACAGTTGCCGATTTAGAGCTGCCTTCTGCCAAAGGACCCATTTCAGATACGATTTTTGTTACATTTTGCTTATGCCAATTGGAATGTCCTTTTAATCCCTGCTTATCTAAGATTTAGTTTCAATCGTATTTTTGTTGCTGTGCAGTATCTGTCAGGGTGTTATACATTGTTAATGCCAAAGCGATCACTCGCTCAGGATAGAGACATGATGTAATTGAGTATAACCTAATGATTGGATATAGATCTGTACTGCTTAATACTATCGCCACTAGCCACCTGTGAGTGTTGACCACATGAAATGTGGCTAGTCCAAACTGAGATGCGTTGTATGTCCAGAACTCACACTGATTTCCGTAATTCAGTACAAATAAAAGAATGTAGTTTTTCATTAATATTTTATATGCTTAGATATTTAAATGATTATACTAGTTCAAGATATAGTATTATAATTAATTTTACCTCTTTCTTTTCCCTTTTTAATGTGGCTACTAGTCACGTTAGTACTTTATAGTCTATTTCTTTTGGGATGTTATATACCTGGTATCAATGTTATGCTGGATGTTTAAAATGTACAGACCCTCTCTCTTATTTCCTTCTCTGATCTTTCCTCCCCTACTTTGAATACACCTGTTACGTTGTCCTTTGGTAGAAGGTAAGAAATATAATACCCTTGTCCCATGACGAACTCCCTAGTGGGTCACCAACTACACTTCTCATTATAGGTAGTAGTTATGAACTCTGTAAAAGTTCCCAAGATACCAAATTAGTAAAAGCTGAGTAATATAAGAATACATACACACACACGAGGAAGTTAAACCACTTGGCAAGTTAGTGAAAAAATGTATTGAAAATTGGCTGAAAGGAGATTTGGAATAAATATCAACAGTCCGTGCTCAAGAGACTTTTTTTTGAAATTTTTTACTGTCAGTCAATAAGAACTGAATATTACCAGGGTGTTGAGTAGCGTGCATTTTAAAAAGCTGGATGCTATTGTCCAGTATATAGAGGTGGATGCACTCCAGGATACATTCTGCTATTTATTATTTTGCTTAGTGTAGCATCAAGGACAATTTTTTTAAAAAGATTTTATTTATTTATTTGACAGAGAGATTACAAGTAGGCAGAGAGGCAGGCAGAGAGAGGGGGAAGCAGACTCCTTGCTGAGCAGAGAGCCTGATGCGGGGCTCCATCCCAGGACCCTGGGATCATGACCTGAGCCAAAGGCAGAGGCTTTGACTTGAGCCACTGAGCCACCCAGGTGCCCTATTTTTATTTTTTATATATTATACCCTATACACACACACACACACACACAAATACTAGTTTTAATATGCTTATCACAATTAAGTCTCTACCTTTAGGCAACAATGGAGATCCATCTCTAATATTTGCTGGTGAATTTAATGTTTGATATCATGTGATAGGTAAAAAAAAAAAAAAAGGTAATTGGAAAAAGGCTATCCACTTGCTGGCTATAGAGGGAAATGGTATATTCTGGCTCAGAAATATGTTGATATAGTGGTGCTGACAGTATTCTTTTCCTCTGTTTTGTAAGAATATCCTCTCTGGATTTCTCTGTTCTGTGGAGCTGGTTTTAGATTTGGTTAGTTACATTAGGCAAAAAAAAAAAGTGCCACAGCATGAAATAATTGATCATTTTATTTCTTGTTCATCACAACTGATCAACTTGGGTGCTTATTTGAGCTGGTTTTCTCTATGCTGAGTCAGTGCTCTTTGAAATGTCAACAAGTTAGACTAGTTACCAGGTTAGAGGTTAGGCCTTAGTTAACTGAAGTTTCTTTGACTGACTTTTTTTTTTTTTTAAATTGGCAAAGGGAGGAAGAACTTCAAAGTTATGTTTTGCTAATTTTCTTTCTTTAATAACTTGATTTTAGTTATTTAGTTATTTAGAGTGTTCCCTCTCTATTATTAACTGCCCCTAAATATTCCTCAACCAGAAATATTTATTCTCTCATTTTTTAAGGAGGCTTGGGTAAGTACATCTGTTAAGTTAGAAAGTTTAGGTTGGTTCCTTCCATTAATAAAATATTATAGTTCTAGACGAGAGGATAGTCTTAAAGATAAATGGTTTCTGAGTTCTTTGGGTCCTACTCATTGCTTTACGATGTTTAAGCGTAATAGCTACTCGTGGACGCATATTTGGGACCACTGCTCTCCTGTACTGTGCCTCTGTGTGAATTAAAAAAAGAGGTGGCGGTGCCTTCTGGGTGGGCAGAGATTGCACCATGTGCCCTGGTACCCTTCATCAGTGCTGTGAAGACGGATTTTTTTTTTTAAAGATTTTATTTATTTATTTGACAGAGAGAGATCACAAGTAGACAGAGAAAAGGAAGCAGGCCCCACACTGCACAGAGAGCCGGATGCGGGGCTCGATCCCAGGACCCTCAGACCATGACCTGAGCCGAAGGCAGAGGCCCTAACCCATTGAGCCACCCAGACGCCCCGTGAAAACTGAATTTTAAGACTCCATCTCCCTCCTTTCCCTCACAAGAATTTGTTTATAGTGCTCAAACTGCACAGCCATGCAAGGATTCCTTAAGGAATATATTACATACATTATCTAATTTAATCTAAAAGTCATTTCAGATCACCCAAGCATTAAGTCCAACTGCTCTTACTTATTTTACTGGAAACATTTGTTTTTATGGCCATGTAGAATTTTAATTTCCCCAAATGAAGAAATTGAAATTCCTATAAGCCAGGTAACTTGCACCATGATGCAGGGCTGGCTAATGGCGCCTTGGGGAGGGGGGCGTGTCACTCCTAGACTGGCATTGCTCAAAGTCTGTTCTCTTCTCTTCTAATGCCTAATTTCAGTACTAGTTTTATGGCCAGAAGTTAAGAGAAGTAAAGGCAGACAAGTTGTAAGCAAGGTTGGATGGTGCTGGTTATCAAATTATGGAATGTAATAAGATTGATGAGAATTTATATGAGTCTTCATGCTTTCTTAAGTTTGAGAGCTTTAAAGATTTTTTAGACAGTAGCTCATGTAGGATTTCCACTGGTTTTATATTTATAAACTATAATGGTTCTTGTCGATGAGTTATGTAGATAATACCATCCCTAGAGAAACAGTAAAGACAGTAGCAGAATGAGCCTCTTCTCTCTGCTGCTCTGAGGTTCATCTCTCCTGTCATCTCCTAAAAACAGAAATTCTTAGGAATTCACATTTTAAAAGTTCATGGCGGCCTTTAATAGAAATGTAACAGAAATGTATAATAATATGTTGGTTAGCTTTTCCCAAACGAAAATTGGAGTATATGTAAGCCTGCCCCATTCAGCCTATCACTTTAGTTCTGTGTTAATATGAACACAGATGAAAGCTGTAGATAGTGCTTCTGATAGTTTGTTTCTACTCCCTACATTGGACCTTTCTTTTGCTTAATTTGTATCTGTAAAATCAACTTAGCCTTCCTCGAATCCCAGTTTCAAAGAGTTCCAGCTGCAAAGCTGACAAAACTCTTGGCAGGATTACTTGAAAGTGTCAAGAGTCTTGCTTTTAGTCTCTCCTGCCCCTCTGCACCCACCAGTATATTTGCTTACAAGAATTAAAACTCCAGATCTTCCTCAACATAAGATGGTGTTATGTCCTGAGAAACTCATCAAAAATTTAAAGTATTGTAAGTCACGAATGCCTTTAATACACCTAACCTACTGAACATGATAGCTTCACCTCGCTGATCGTAAACGTGCTCTTAACACTTAGGCAAGTCTGAAGTTGGGCAAGATCCTACAACATGAAGCCCATTTTATAATAAAGTGATGAATATCTCATCCAGTTTATTGACTACTGTCCTGAAAGTGAGAGGCAGAATGGCGGAATGGGTACAAAATGGTTGAAAGTGTATCCATTGTTTACCCTGGCGATCCTGAGGCTGACGGAGAGCTGGGGCTCACGGCTGCTGGCCTGCTGGCCTGCATCATGTGTGAGTATTGTACTGTACGTCTCTAGAAGATGGTTTCTGCTGAATGCTTACGGCTTTTGTGCCATTGTGAAGTTGAAAAATCCCAAGTCGAACCATCCTAAGGTGGGGACCCCATGTAGCTGTAGAATGATGATATGTAGGAAATATTAAATGCAAATTCCACTGCAGAGTTTGACAACAGCCGCAGGCACAGACTTTGTTTTTGAATCTGGAAAAAAAAATTTTTTGGAGAAATGCAGTGCTTTGAATTTGGGCCTTTTCTTTTTAAATGAATTTACTTAGACCCTTCAAAGGTAGTATGTATAAGAACAGTTTAAACACTGAGGTTTTACAGGGTGTTCTTTAAAGCTTTCCTAGTTTTATTGGAGGAAAACATAAGAGCTCATAACTCTGCACACATACCTTCATTCTAGTGCAAAGAATATTAATAGGTCACTTTCGAGATAAACTTGTAAAACACTTGGTGAGTACACTTCATCGTTATTAGTTTGCTTGATAGCCAGTGGTTATCTTGAGCCTTCTTAGGGATGAGGGTGAGAAGACCAGAGACCAGTTTTAGGAACACTGGTCTGTTCATGCCTCCTCTAGGTGCTCAGCTGCTTTCCTGGACTGTTGGATTCGCCTCTGGCCTGACTTCACGTGTGAAATAGCCCTTTCTTCCTGATCCTTCCTTATCCTGAACCACTCCACTGACTAAAATTAAACTCTGACACCTCTGTCAGTAAAAGCTCCCATATACTCTGTCTTCAAACTATTTTTCTAGTGTTTTCTTCCTTTCCCTTTTTTTTTAAACTGCTCCTTTTCATACTCCACTCCCAAGTCATACTGTCTTCTCCCAGTTCTTGCAATAAGTACTACAATGTGCGCCTCAGTGCATGTCTCCATAATGTTCCCTTTGTGCGGGACACCTTTTCGCTCTGTTCCCAACTTCTTTTCCGTCTGTTGAGATCCTACCCATAGACACAATCCCTCTCTCCTCTGTGAAGCTACCCTGGGATCTCCTGGGCAGAAGTCAGTGCTCTCTCTGCTTACCCATTCAACTTACACCTTTGTGATGATCCCAGTCATCCTGCATGCGAACTTGTTGAATCGATGTCTTATGTGTCCTATGATGAAGATGCATGTCATACAGGTCTTAAGGTCTTAAGGCATGTCTTACAGGTCTCTTTTCTAGCAACAGTGCTTAACCGAAATTGGAAATGTAAATATTTTTTGATTCATGAATCAAAGAATACAGATAAGTTCGCTTCCCTTCCAAGTATTCTAAATCCGATGTACTACTACTCATGGATTGTTTTCCATTTACCAAATGGGTTTTCTGTGGTTTCTTCTGGTTTCTCTGATTACTTTTTTTTATTATCTTAAACTCACAGAAATGTTGCAAGAGTAGTACAAGGAACTCCTGCCTAATTATAACTATTAAACAGATTCACTGTTTATTTTTTCCTCTTAATTGCTTTATTCATTCTGTGTGTGTGTGTGTGTGTGTGTGTGTGTGTGAACCATTTGAGAGTAATTTGGAGACACCGTGTTCCTTTGCAAGGAACAAGATCATTTTCCAGCATAAGCATAGTATGATCGGAATCAGGATATATTATATTGATACTTTATTCCTATCTGTAGTTCATATGCAAATTTCATCAATTCCAGGAATTACTTTCACGACTATTTTTTCCCTAGTTCAGTACACAGTCCAGATCCCAGATTACATTTTGTTGTCGTATCTGTTCAGCTTTCTTCAGTCTGGAACAGTACCTCAATGTTAAGGGTTTTGTTTTTTTTTCCTCCTCACATTTCTCAAGAGTATAGACCTGCTATTTTGTAGACTGTCTCTTACATTGGATTTGTAGGATATTTCTTCATGGTTAAATTGAGATTATATATTTTTTGACCCAGTAACAAATAATACTATGTGCTTGCGAGTATATCATATCAGGAGATATTTGTCCTGGCATTGATGGTAACTTTGGTCATATTGTTAGGTCTGCCAGCCCCTTCCATTTCTAAAAGTACTGTTTTCCCTTTGTAAGCAATTAGTTATTTGTGGGCTACACATTTAGGCTTTATGAATATCCTGGTCCCTATCAAACTTTTACCCACTGGTTTTTAGCCACCATCAGTGGTTTTCTAACATCAATATTCCTTCCCTGCTTATTACTTAACCTTCTATGGAGAAGGCGGCCTTTCCTTTCTTATTGATACCAGTATGGATTGGTAGATTCCATAGTTTAGCCAATAATTTTGAATATTTATTTTGATGCACAAATTGGCCCCGAGTCAGCCACTCAGAGACCCGTCAAGCTAGCTGCAGGTTCACTTTCACCTGTTTCATTTAGTTTTTGACACTTTCTTACTTCCTGTGATAGGATGTTCTAGGCTTATTGTATAATTCTCTGTTCAGCCCTTGAATTAGTCTTTTCTTCAAGGAGCCCTAATTCCTTTGGGGATGGTGTTTAGAAAGTGAGATCTGGGAGCCAACCCTATTTGTTATACTGGGTGTCATGTTTTCTAGATCTCATTAGTAGACAAAGCTGGAAAATCTGTGCTTGTGTTTGTGTGTATGCATACACATATATACATACGTATTTTATTTAGGTCTGTATCTCTTCATGTTAAAAGCTACAGGTTTATATTGGTAATGCCAATTTCAACCTAAAACACCAGGTATGCTCATGTTTTCTTCCTTTTTATATATGCAATTCTCTTTTCACTAGTGGGAAATGTGATTTCAGTTATACCCAAGGTATACAATACTCATTTGCCCAAGTCTAGGATGGACAGAAAGTAGTTTGAGAATTACTAGCTCATACTCCTGCAAAAAGTAAACCTGCTAAGTAGAATTCAATATTTATTTACTTTTTTGAGGTACAAAGCCCTCAACATCAAGGGCACAATCCTAAGTGTGCAATGCAAGTTTGACACATACACATGTCTGTGTGACACCCATCTCTACCAAGACAAAGGATATTTATGTCGCTGAAAAAGTTCTCTTGTATTCCTTACCAGTTAATCCTCTTTCCAACTCTGCTGCCAAGATGCAGTAACTTTTTTGACTCTCCAAATCATGGTTTAGTTTTGCCAGTTCTAGAATTTTATATAAATGGAGTGATATAGTATATTTTGTGTGTGTGTCTGGCTTCTTTCACTTTTCATCATGTTTTTGAGATTCATCCACATTGTTTTATATACCAGCAATTCGTTCTTTTAAAAATTGCTTAAACAGTATTCCCTTTTGTAATTGTATCACTATTTGTTTATCCATTCTTCTGCTGATGGACATTTGGGTTGGTTTAGGATCAAGTAAGTGGCTATGAACATTCTTGTATGGATCTTCTTTGAGGACATTTTGTTTTTGTATTTTGGAGTAACATCTTAGGAATGGAATGGTAGGAAAGGGTAGGCATTGATTTACCTGTGTTAGAAACTGCCAAGCACGTGTTCAAAAGTGGTTGTACTGTTTGTTTTTTTTCACTTCTATTTGCAAGATATGGGTGTTGCATTTGCTTTGTACCCTTGTCAACATTCTGAGTTTTCCCTCCACCTAACTGTAGCAAGTGTAGTGTAGGAGTATCTACGATTTTAATTTGCATTTCCCTGGTGGCCAGTGATGAAAGCACATTTTTATGTGTGTCTCGGTCATTTGTATATGTATCTTTGTGAAGTTTCTGTTGAGGTCCTGTGCAGATTTTAAATCTGGTTGTTTTTACTATAGAGTTGTAGGAGCTCTTTATATATTTTGATTGTGAATTCTTTGCCAGAACTGTTTTCAGAGTATTCTACCCAGTCTGTGACTTGCCTAATCTTTTTTCTTAATGTTACCTTCGTTGAGCCGGAATTTTAATTTCAATAAAATCTAATTTATCCTTTTCCTTCTTTTATAATTGTTGCATTCTTACCCTGCCCAAAGAAGTCTTAGCCCTAGGGCACCTGGGTGGCTCAGTCCTAAGCATCTGCCTTTGGCTCAGGTCATGATCCCAGGGTCCTGGGATTGAGCCTCACATCGGGCTCCTTACTTGGCAGGAAACCTACTTCTCCCTCTCCCCCTCCCCCTGTTAGTGTTCCCTCTAGCACTGTTTCTCTCTGTCAAATAAATAAGTAAAATCTTAAAAAAGAAAAAAATCTTGGCTTTTGTCTTGAAGATACTCGTCTGTTTTCTTCTACAAGTTTTATAGTTTTATCTTTAAATTTAGGTCCATGATTTATCTTGAATTAATTGTTTTGTGCAGGTGCAACCTGAGGGGTTAAGGTTGATCTGTTTATCCATACGGATATTCAGTTGTTCCAGCACCATTTATTGAAAGGACAGTTTTTCCCCCATTGAATTCCTTTGGCACGTTTTTGGAAAATCAGTTTGCCCACGTCAGTGTGAGTTCCCTGAATAATCTTAATTACAAACATGACTTTTTCATTGAGCTGTTACTTTATATTTTAAGCAGCATTCATGAAAACTCTTACTCAGCTTTTATCTGGGGAAAATTATTTCTGGTTTGACCACCTTTTTCATCAACTGTCAAGATAAGTTGGTATGTGATTTGCTCTGGGGCGAAATCTATCAGTGGGCCTCACACATGTGCCATTAGCTTCTCTCAGCATTGTCCTTTTGCCAATATAGAAAGCTTCCTGGATAGTTGCTTTTCTCACCCTGCTTAAGAAATCCGACTTTAATAATGCAGTAAGTCAGACTTTCATTTTTATTAAAGCATATGTGCCAAGATGCTTATAATAAATAAATAAAGGCGACTGCCATGCTTCCCTCTCTTTTTATTTTTCTTTCTTGTTTTAGACCTTTCACTCATAGTGGCTTTAGGGCTTCTTCTGCCATTACCATGTCCCATGGCTTCATGGTAACAATGTGCTGCTGAGCATTAGGCGTGCAGCTGACGATGGGCCCGCGGCAGCCATCCGCCCGCGACCTTGAGAGGGTGTGTGGGAAACCGCTGTGCTGGGTGACCGTGGCTTTCTGGACCCCTCAGCAGCGGGGCAGGAATAATGGCCAATGCCTGGGGCTGGCCAGCTCAAGGCTCCCCAGAAGCCTTGCTTTCCGCAGCATCTCATGCCCAGCGACCTGTGAGAGAGGCTCCCAGTGTGAGGTGGGAGCTCCCCATGGCCGACAAGGCAGCAGCATTATGCTGGCAATGTGGACACGCATTGAATTTGTATTAGCTTCTTTTGTAAAGCAAAGTGCAAGGACATAATGAAGTAAGTAACGTGTGTAGAAACATTGATTTTTGTCTCATCCTGGTGCACAGAGGCCAGGTCTGTCCTCTGCTCTGGTGCTCAGAGGGGGCTGATCTCCAGGTGGCCCCTCTATTTTGCATTTGTTTTGGCAATAAGCACATTCTTCCTTTGTGGTCCCCACCCACCCAGGACCGAGGGGCATCTGTTGTCATATCCATTATTTATCAGTGAGAAACAGTTTTACTTAATTATCTTCCCTGCCATTGGAGGCCGGGTTTAGCTCTCTCCCTTTCCAAGAGATAATAGGACTCGATGCTGCTAATACGTTTTAATTAGTGAGCTCTTGGCAAAGCCAGCGCCTCACACTTAGTTCTTTAGATGGCTTTGTAGATAAGAACTTGGACAGCACAATGAGCCCAGGAGCAGCAAGCACGCCTCCCGAGAGCCACGTTCAACTCCCACGGTGGCCCAGCGAAGCCTGCGTTCTCTCAGCACCCTTGTTCCTGCCTGACCCTGCCAAAGTGGCAGGACCGCTTTCTGGGCTCCTTCATGGGGCTCCTTTGTATTGGACCTTGCCCGGCTTTGGAGGAAAACGAGCTCTTTCCTCCATCATGGCGCAGCTCGGGTTCTGAGAGAAAGGCATAGCTCATGCTTTATTGTCAGAGCGCCAGCTCCTCCGTTTTAAAGCAAGACATTTGAACCACGATGTGCTTTCAGGCACTTTTGAGCTCTAAGCTTAGAATCTTTAATGAGTGTTGAAGTTCTGGAGATGGGTAAACCATAATAGCAGGAATTGAGGACCCAAGGAGAGGAGTCCTTGGCTGGCACCGCGCTTGGATGGCCTTGGGAAAAGGGTAGTTTCATTGGGGCTCTGCAACGTTCCTCTGTCTTTGCATTTGTAAAAATGCAGGGCAGGCCCTTCCTACGTCCCACTTGACCCTTAGATTTCTTTGAAAATAAACAAGGTGGTATTTTTCTCTGGGCAGATTAACATGTGATTTTACAGCTTTATAGTTTTCCAGATACCTTCATTTCAAATGCAGGTGGTGGTAGTTTCTTTTGAGGGGCATAAACTCAGCCTCTTAGAGGTGGGGTGATGGTCCTCACCATTACCTGCTGGTCCATGCCAGGGCTGGAGGTAAGAACCCAAGTGTCTAACTCCTGATACTAGGGGTGTCACACAGTGATGTATAATCACTCTGAGATATCTGCTTCATGGTTTTTCTTTGCCCTGGAGGCAGTTCATAATTGAGCATGTAAGGAGATGAGTTCTCTAGATTTTTAGTTTAGAAAACCGCCCTGTGTTCGCTGTCCCCTTAAAGCACGGCCTGCCAAGAGGGGGCAGAGCTATGGAACTTTTGTGACTCCCTGTTTACTCACGTATGTAGCAACAGGGAGCCTCCGGGGAGATTAAGGTGGTGATAGTAATTAACACTTTCCCTCCTCTTGGAAGGGCCAAACCCAGGCCCCCAAAGCCAGAGAGAATGTCTGGGCCAGTGTGTATCAGGGGAAGTTTGGAAGGGCGTGGTTCACGGCTCACCTGCAGTAGCTCACAGAAGGGCCCCGTGTGTACTGGGGTGAAGAGGTGGGGGGAGGGACAGCTAGGTAGGAACAGGGTAGAAGCATAGAGCCCCACATGCCAGAGCTTCACAACCTCCTCTGGAACTGGAGGGTAGGGAGTCAAGTTTCAGAAGGTCTTCAGTGTTAAGGACACAGTAGCTGATTGAGTGGGAGACCTGTTGAGCTTTCCTGGGAGATATACCCTAGTTACCTGCCTGATGTTCACGCCTGAGGAGAGAGCATTCTGCTTATCACTGCTGGGTCTAGAGGAGATACAGCCCACCCACCCACCCCGCCCCCAGCATCTTGTGTGTTTGTGGAGGGAACACTTCCTGCTCGCATGCTTTGCCTACCCTAAGAACACCTGGTGGGTAGAAAGTGTCTGTATGTAGCACTCATATGGGAGAAGAGGCCATGTCCATGGCAACAATTATTTGCTGCTGGCATCAGTTGGAGAAGTGGTGGGGCCAGCAGACTGGGGAGTGCTGCTGCCCAGGCAGCCTCCACCCCCATGGCTTTTCCTTGCTGTCCTGACCAGGGCCAGTGTCTGGGGCCCAGAGGAGGGCGCACAGGCCGCTCCTTCCCCATCTCAGCCAGAACTCGTAACTGGCATATGCAACCTGTGTTAGAAAGGATGGACCACCTGGCTTTGAACTGGGTTGGACTGATTTGTAAAGTAGAAGTGACTGGGAACGTGATTGCCTCGGACTGAGATGGCTCCAGTTGGCCAGTTAGTTTGACCTTTACCCAACTGGATGGGATCCTTGACTTTGGGACTGGTGACATTTAATGAGGGGGAAAAAAAGGCCCGGTGTTGAGACTCTTCAGCCAAATCTGACAGAACAGATCAGCTGTGACTTGCAGCTCTGGTGGATCACAGTTTACTCCATTAAGTTCAGATGTGCATAGAAAATAAAGCTGCTGCATTTTTCGTAACGGAATCTCCTTAATCTGTTTAACGACGCGTCTAGCCCTTCTGGGGCTTCAGCTCCAATCCGCAAGCTTCAGACACACCTGCCCTACCACTTGCTGGCACACCCTCTGTTTCTCCTCACGGTCGCCAGGGAGCCTCATGCAGTGGGCTTTCCTCTTCTGGTTGGACCCCGTTTTCCTTCCTGTCATTTCTTGGCAGAATGTTTTTCCAGGAAGCCTAATTCACATTGGAAAGCAATAAACAATCCACTCTTCTCCCTGCTACACCTCTCATGTAATGTTCCCCCAGGTCTGAGCTACAGTATTTCTGTGTATAAGTGAAGAATCTTTTGTAGAAGAAGCTAAGAGAAGTCAAGGAGATGTCCCTGGCCACACATCTAGGAAGAGACAGAATCGAGATCGAAACCCCTCCCTCCCTGAGGCTGCCCCCCCAGAACATGCAGTCGGTTCTAGGTCAGCCCTCTGCAGAGCACCCTGACTTTGCCAGAAATTCAGTGGGGCAGCTGCTTCTTGATACGGGTCAGTGGATGACGTTTTGTTCCCTTGACTGAAAATATTGAAATGGTGGTGCTTTTCCTACATTTTTAATTAGCCAAGCTGAGGCTTGTGATGCGAAGCCACGGAGTAGGGTTCATTTCCTATTGTATATTCTGTACAATACATGGAATGGGATTGGCGCTTGCTTTGGGTAATAGCAAAGGCAGAGTAATGACACCGGCAGCAGCAAAATAAACGGCTGGCTTGGAACCTCCGGCAAGTCAGCGACATTGCCAGGCTGCATCAGACGTGGAGTGTGGGCCAGTGGACGAATCCAGGCTGCTCTTCTCTCTCCTCCTTCAGGCATCTCTGGGATGAATTATATTTACAGGACACCTTAATGTTTACGGGGAAAGGGGTCCAGCAGCTCTTTCTCTCTCCTGGTTTAGAAAACCACCCTTCAGTCTGTGCCTTGGAGGCAAGGAGGGGCTTTTCCTAAATGGCCATCTGTGAAGTCTGCAATTTCCCAGAACGTGCCAGGTTCACCCCGCAGCTTCCTTTGCAAATGTCTCCCCTCCTGTTTTTTTCTCTCTCTCTCATTTTATAAACATGTAGTTTTCAAAGAGAAAGCACAGTCTTTGTTGATGAGTTTTAACCAGGACAGTTTCAGAAGGGGCGGTGCAGTGGCTTGCGGGGATCGTCTTCGGATGTCACCTTTCTCTTTCGAGAGTTCATGCGGCATTTTGCCTTGCATATGGGCAGTAAAGTGTTCTCTGTGAGGTGAAGCTGGCTCTTTTGGATGTGTTTTTCAGGCAAGTTCCATATGGCACTGTTAGGTATGGACCTTTACACCTGAAATTGGTCTCTTCTAAAAAACAAATGAAATACGAGTGAGAATCTTCAAGTGTATGGATCTTGGCTATGGAAATGCCAAGAATCTATGCTTCGTGTTTTAGGTCGGCAAATTATTCTTAACTATGGGAGATCACATGGAGGAATAGAATCTGTTCACTGTAATCTAGATTTGGCCCTTTAAAATACAGGTGAAATGCAAATGAAATGCTAAAGCTGAACTGAATGTTATTATGTATATTATATATTATATATATTATAACAAGCTTGTTATTGTGGTTTTCCTTGGAGAGGCTCAGTGCCTTACTAAGTTATGTTCATAAATCTGGGCATGCTGTCTCTTGAAGCTGCTGCGTAATTCTGATGAGCAGAGCAGAAAGGAGACCCAGGACACATGATTGTGGGAACTGACCTAATTTTTTACTTCAAGCTATAATTTCAAATCATTTATATTCTTTACTCTGCATTTTATATGCTCAATTGATTTTTATAGTTGAATAATCAAGACAGTAATTGATAGAATATATCATTTACTAAATTTAGTCAAACGTTACCCTAGAGAGTTTACTGAGTATATGGTTTTCATTTTAACTATTTCCCTTCTAGGGCTTTTAAGGAGCAAGCGTTCTTTATTCTTGGAGTAGAGCAAAACATCTGACATAGTGATTACAACAAGTTTTTTGAAAAAATACTGGAAAATCAAAATAACTGAATACCCTGCATAAATCAGATTGGATTACCCAGCTGATGTTCTTAAGTTGCCACACTGGGGAATGCGAAGGAAAGGCAGTTGGTGCCAGAGTGTAGGGTCTTTGTCAGCTGTTTTTTCTTGGCTGTCAGTGACTGGGTAATTTATTAAATGTCTCTTCTTTTCCTCCTTTCCACCATTGAAAAATATGGATAGTACCAGAAGGGAGGAAATGGAAATGACGCCACTTTAGTATTTTTTGTTGTTGTTGTTGTTTTCCTCACTAATATGTAAATATATTTAAGAAAAAAATGTTCTTGAAATCATGGAAATTCCAGGATTTCCTGCTAACCACTCTTCTCCTTGACCTGTCCTTCCTCTACATCGATAGCTTGATGTTCCGGGTTATGAGCGCTCATTATCGTTGTCTCAGGTTCCTGGAAAAAATCGAGAAACTGTGGAATCCTAAAAAGTGCTTGGTAAAATAAATTGTTTTGTCTCCATCATGACATTTGGTTGATGAAAAATCGATGATTTAATAAAACAGAATTGTCACGTACTATAAATGTACGGTTTCTTTTTAACTTGAAGAGAAGACTATGGAGTAGACTAGATGAGTAGCTCTCAATAGGGCGTGTGACTTTGTCTACCAGGGACATTGGGCTGTAGGTGAAGACATTTTTGATCAACATGACTTTGGGGGAAGGGAGGCTTTCCTGCTGACATTTGGTAGGTAGAGGTCAGGGATGCTGTTAAAACCCTGCATTGCACGGGGCAGCCCCCATAACAAAGCACTATCTGGCCCAGAGTGTCAGAAGTGCCACTTTTTGTAAAACCTGTACCAGATCCACAAGTCAGGGCCTTGGGTTTAGATTCTAGCTTCCCCACTCAGTAACCAACCAGCTCTGGACAAAACCACTTGGTTTCTGTGAGCCTCAATTTCCTCTCTGTAGAAATACAGAGAATGCTTCATCATCCACCAACTTTTTAGCCTTGCAGAGCAGATCACTGTGAGCTAACGGATGTTAAAATGTTTTAACCCACTGAGCCACCCAGGCACCCCTAAAATGTTTTATAACTAACTGTGTGATAATAGAGTAAAAACTGTGTGATAATAGAGTACAAACTGTGTGATAATAGAGTAAAAAGAATTGGATATTTTTATATTATCATTGTTTAACCAGAATATTTCTTGATGAACTCAGAATTTTCTGAGTAATGATCTCTTGAAGGTTAAGACCTGTACTTACAGTTCTTTAATATCCTCAAGTAAAATTCCATGTGTATAAAGGAAACATTGCATTTTTGTTAATTATGTATATGCATATTATAGACCCTCCATTAATGAAAATCTGTCCTTTGATTAGTGTGTCCACCCTTGTGTAGTACTGTTTGATCCTAGTATTGTAGTCGTAGATAATGGATCTAGCTGCTTTAATTTGCTTGAAGAAATGTCAATCACATACAATGCGATTCCTACATAAAGACACACTGAAGGCTTTTTCAGAAACATTCGGTATCCAGACTAACTGATGAGGTTAGGGTTTCTGGAGCGAATCACTTTATAATGCAACAACTAGATGAACACTGATGTATCTGGTGTGGATTTGGGTTTATGTGTGATGTAGAATGGACCCAGAAATACCCTTGGCCAAGTGACCGTGGTGGGAAGGGATACTCAGGACTGTTCTTTAGTCAGATCAGGGATTTTGAACAGTTGTGGAAGGGATCTGCATTTCTTGACTTGATGTGAAAACCCATTGGCTACACAGCCCTTAAGGGTGTTATTAATGCTGCCATGTTTTTTCATACCAGTTGAACTACTTCAACCGAACTTTTCCAAATGTATAGAGAAATAGGTCAGAGGTGTTAATGTTGAACTTTAAATCATTCCTGGAACTATTTGAGTCTGGTGGTCTCTTGGGAGAGACAGAGCAAGAGCTCCTTTGGGCATAAAGGCTGAGCACAAGTGGCGGCTGGCAGCTTCTGATTTCTTTCTAGTTGAAATCAAAGGTAGCATTATTTGATAAATCCCTGGAGAACTACAGTGGCTGCTCTTTGTGGTGGGCATCTGCCTTCATTAAATTTATACATGAATATTGCTCATTCGGGCAGGTGGAATATTATTTAAATGTATTTGGGTTACTTGCCAGCATCTTTCATTGGGCAGCCACTTCTCAACATGTTGTCCAGTACTTCCCTGTCACACCCTTTATTCTAAAGCCTCAAACACCCATATAGACTGTGAAACATGCAGGAATTTTTTTCCCCTTCTTGCTTATTGATTTAATCATAGTGATAGATAGCTACTTGGAAAAACTAATGACAGGCTCAGAGAGAAATTTTTTAAATATAGATAGCTCTAAAAGCCTTATAAGAATAAATGCTGAATATAGCCAAATTTGCAACTTTGTTTGAATATGAATAGAGTTAATACCATTTTTAGAATTAAAAGTTTGAGGAGATAGTCAATTACAACTTCTAACTTAGGATGCTTGTCTCAGAGTCTTGATTGTTCTACATTTAAAATATATTTGGGAGAAAGTAGACTTGTGTGCTGGTTAATTTTGTGTGTCAACCTGACTGAGGCACAAAGTGCCCAGACTTTTGGGCAAATGTTAATTATTCTGGATGAGATGAACATTAGAATCAGTAGAGTAAGTAAAGCAGATTTCCTTTCCTAATTTAGGAGGACCTCATCCAGTGAATTGAGGGTCTGCATAGAATAAAAAGTCTGACCCTCCTGTGAGTAAGAGGGGACTCCTACCTGCCTGCATTGATCTGGGACTTTTTTTTTTTTTTTTTTCCTCTTCCTGCTTTGGACTCAAACTGCATCACTAAGCTCTTTCTGGGTCCCGAGCAGGCTGACTTTCTCACTGGAACTACACCATCAGCTATCCTGGGTCTCGAGCTCACCAAGTGCAGGTGGTGGGATTTGTTGGCCTCCCTAATTTTGTGAACCAGTTCCTTATCATCTGTCTATATCTATCCATCTATCCATATAGTTACCTACCTGCCTGCTTATCTCTGTATCTCTGTATCCTATTTGTTTGGTTTCTCTGCGGAACCCTGACTCATAAATTAATGTTTGCCAGGGAATGGGAGGAGGGATAATGGGGGTGTGAGTTTGGGGAAGGGGTGGTGATCAAAATGTTAGAAAATTTCATAGGTGATCCAGTGATAGTTGCACAAACTTGTGAATACACTAAAAATGACCTACATGTACACTTACAATTCACGAATTTTATGGTATATGAATTATGTCTCAATTTTAAAAAGGCAACTACACCTGGAATCCAAGGACCTAGTTAGGGCCACATGGCTCCTCTCTGGCCTGGACAGCTGCACCGGTGCCCCCTACTGGTGCCCCTAATCCCCTGCAGCCACTTCTATTAGCAGCCAGTATGCTATTGTAAGAAATCAAAACGGTGATTTCAAACTATCCTCTTACTGCAGATTCTTTAATGATTTCCCATCATACCGAGGATTAAATTCAAACTCCACCTGATGGTCTATAAGGCACTATCTTCTGGTCTCCCTATCATCATGCCGCTCTTCTCTTGAGTCTCGAAACCGTAGTCAGATTCACCTCCTTCATGTTCCTCAGCGTTCCATTTCTGTTTTTCTCCTGGGCTTTTGTAGCTGCTGGTCCCTCTGCTGGGAATGTTCTGCAGGCTTCTTCTCTCTGTGGCCGGCTCTTGCTGCTGATGGCTTGCTTTTGCTCCTCTTTCTTGGCTCCCCCTTTCCCCCATGACTCTCTACATCTCATCCTTCAGGTTGTGTCATAAATGCCACCTACCATGAGTCCCTTATCAGATATAGGACATTCTGTTTGTTTCCAATTTATATTGTAGCCTCAATAATCTATTATTTTGGTGTTTTTTTTTTTTTTTTTTTTTTTTGGTCACAAACTAGAGTGTAGGTTTCCCAAAGATGAGGATCTTGTCTCTCTTATTCTCCTTCACAGTTCCCTAACATTTTAGCTCAGTGTCTGGTTTCATTGTGATTATGGATTTGGCTCTGGGAGGCAGATGGCCTGGATTCCCTGTACTACCATTGTTATCATGTTACTTGTATTTCTTCCGTGAGAGAGGGGAATCTCCCTTGTGGAACTGTTGTGAAAATTAAATTAGATCATTCATAATGCATGTTTTGCATTTGGCACCTTGCTTGCACATTAGTAAGTGCTCAGTAAATCTTAACTAGTAATACAATATATAATAATTGCTCAAAAAATAAATTAATCCACAAAATTAGACTCCTGGGGAGAATTTCCTCTTCTGGCTTTCAAGTTTATTTGCTAGTTACATTCTTTTCCCTGAATCTTACCTATTTTATACTCCTTCCTTTGCCTCCCATTCCCGATCCCCTGAGGCAAGTCACTTTATTTTTTTATTATAATTCTTGAAAGAAGAAATGAAATCGCAGAAGGTTAAGGCGGAGCCTGGCCTAACTCCCGCTGGTAGCATCAGCGTGGGGCACAGAGCAGGTTGTAGCAGACCCAGCTGGGTTCTACAACCATTTACTCACTTCCATCTTCCTCCTCTCTACTCCTCTACTGTTTTCTGAGTTTCCCACGTTCTTCAGGGAAAATAACCCTACTCTAGGAATATCCTTGGTTAGTCTAAACTGGGAGTCAGCTAACTACATCAAACCAAATCCAGCCAGTCTTTGTAAATATGGTGGGAATGCAGCAGCTCTTTCTCTTTTGTGTGCTGTCTACTCCTGCTGCAGTGGCAGAGTTAAACAGTTCGCTGACGGACCATCTAAGCCAGTCATGGAGATCTTTCCCTTGCTAGTGATTAAAGGTGAGGATGTGGTTCTGTCCTGGCTATTAAGAAGCAAGGGAGAGGTTTCCTTAGCCATAAGAAAAATTGAAAAGAGGATTATTCTGTTTCTGGACATTGTGTTGTGTGGAGTTGTCTGGGACAACTATAACCATCATATGGCCAATTTAAGGATGAAGTCAGCCCTGTTGGAAAGGAAAAATAATTAGGACTTGTGTCCTTGTGGACATCCTTGAGCCACTGAGTCCATCAACTTTGAAAAGTCTTCTCTCTTGGTGCTTCATTTTATAGGATAAAATTCAATTTTCTTGTTGAAACCGGTTTGAAAGGGCATTTCCTGTTAGTTGCAGCCCAAGGTTTTCTAACAGATATGTTAGTACTTCACATGTTGGAATGAAAGAATGAATGAATGAATGAGTGAAGTGTTGGGGAGGAAGTGTAACCCTGTCTCTTTTCCTTTCATCCTTGAGGAGTTGCTTTATGGACTGACTGCTAAGTATGTCTGTGAAACTCAGATTCCTTTTTTGTGTCAGCTGAAAAGTCAACTTTTTCTTGCTATTATGCTTCCATTCAGTTCCTGAGACCCTCATCAGCTTATTGTTTTATTTTTTCTCTATTGACAGTTGAAACTGCCTCTCCCCTGACTCCTGCCACCCAAGCTCTGTGACTGGGAACATTCCTTTGAAACTGTCCTTATTGTAAGGTATTAGGATGCCCTAGAAGGAAATTTTATCATATTTTAGACAAGGATTATTTAACCAGTTCAATTTCTAGAAAAGTGTGTGTGTGTTAATGGAGCCATTCCTCAGGGATGTGCGTTTTCTTCATGCTTTGCCACCTAACTTAAGCATCAGAGGTGACTAATGAGGACCTTACACTAATTTGATAGCTTTTATCATAGAATTTCAAAGCACCTGATAAATGACTTTGATTTACTCATTGCTATGCCTCTTAATTCAAGAGAATACTTTACACTTATCTTGGCAACTTTCTGTGTGTTTGGAAGTTAGAAAAGTCCAGTGTAGTTTCCCCCTGTCCCAGGTGGGCATCTCATTAGTAGGATTTTTCTTTTGCCTTTCTCTTCATGTAAAGGGTAAAGGGATGTGACTGATAATTCCCAAACCATCCATATTCACTGAACTCCTCTGCTACTCTAGGTTCAGATGATATGGAGATGTAAAACTTAATTCTTGCTCCCATAAGAGATGAAACTTTGGCCAGGAACATACGATGTGTAATAAGAAAGGAAGTCTGAGGGCTCATATCATGGGTACAAGTGGAAAAGCTGAAGGAGAGCAGAGATTTTGATTTGGTATAGTTGTTATTGTGGAGAAGTGTTAGGTGGATTTGTATGAAGAGAAGAACTTAGATGAATAGAGTGTGTGTTTGTGTGTGTGTGTGAGAGAGAGAGTGAGAGAGAGAGATTGAAGGAGGCAAAGGAGAGAGGGCGAGGGGGAAGGGAGATGGATGAGGAGTTGCCATCAGAGAGGAGGCAGATGGCACGTGTGTCTTTAGAGGTTAATAAGTAGACCAGTTTGGCTAGAATGTTGGGATTGTGTAAAAATTGGATTTTGAGAAGCTTCGAGGACCAGATTATTGAGAAGCTGTAATGATAGTCCAAGTGGTTTGGACTCTATTACAATTTTAAATCCATGATTGTTTTTGTTAACAATCCTGATTTATAAAAGAAAATGAGAGGTAATAAGATAATTCCAATTTGATATAAAAATAGTTATTAAAATGAGAGATGTATCATTGTTAGTAAATAACAATCAGCTGTGTTCCCAATATTTGTAAGATTCTCCTCGTTTTATAAGAGCCAAGATGGATGATTTCCATCCCTCTTTTGAAGTTCTACCCAATCCCAGCATTCTGGCCCAAATGATCTAATTACTAACCTCTGAAGACATCATGTGCTTATGTGCCTTCTCTATTATTACCATATTATATTGAAAGAATTCATCATCTCTTGAATTTCTCTATGTGTTCCCAAGGGCAGGGCCATGTCTCCCTAGTGCTTATTGCACAGTAGGGAATCCCTCTGTGGTAGTGGACATGAACTAATTAAGTGAACTTAGTTCTAGTCACTTCATAGGATTTCATTTTTACTCTCCGTCTTTATAGTTTTTATAATTTTGACATTTTTAAGATAAATGATCATGACATTTAAAAAAAAATTTATTTATTTATTTATTTATTCTGAGAGAGACGGGGGGTGAGAGAGCGAGAGAGAGAGCAATGGCAAGTGCAGAGGCAGAGATGAGGGAGAGAGAAGCAGACGCTCCCTGCTGAGTATGGAGCCCGACAAAGGGCTTGATCTCATGACCCTGAGATCATGACCTCAGCTGAAACCAAGAGTTGGACACTCAACCGACTGAGCCACCCAGGCACCCCTTAACATGGTTTAATTAAAAAGATTTTAGGTGTTGTTTTCAAATTGATGTAGAATTTTAAAAACAACATTCTGGGTTTAGTTTGGGTCAAATGTCAGTGAAGACCTGAGACAAACTTCTTTTTATAATGACAGTGTTCTGTCCCTATAGCAGCATAGAAAGGAGGAATTTCACCTTTCCATTTAATGTGACTAGTCAGTTTGTACTAGGAAAGGCAGAATGTTTGCGAGGGCTTAGTTAAAACTGCCTCTCCTAATTTTTCCGCATCAACGTAGCTTAGGAAATAATGTGAATCTCATTTCTCTAGCAAGAGCTATGGTAAATCTCCATTTTATTCAGATTTAATCCTGACTGAAGATTCCGGAACTAAATCTAAGATCATTAGATTTTAGAAATCTCCTTTATTAGGAATTTTTTTTTTTGAGTCACACTCCTGTTGTAGCAATAGTTTACTTCCCTTCTCTTCAGTGATAACACTGTTTTTATTTACAAATTGGAAAAAGCACATGAGACAGTTCCCTTCTAGTATTCATTGTCCTCTTTTCCTTAGTGACAGACACCTGGAAAGCAGGCTTTCCCAGGATCCTGTGCAGCTGGTGGCCATCCAAGATTTGGCATAATAAGCTATAAACCGATATGTCAGATGGGATATCCAGGAAGGCTTTTATTTGTTTGTTTGTTTGTTTTGTTTTGTTTTTATAATTTTTTATTTTCTATAAACATATATTTTTATCCCCTGGGGTACAGGCCTGTGAATCACCAGGTTTACACACTTCACAGCACTCACCAAAGTACATACCCTCCCCAATGTCCATAATCCCACCCCCTTCTCCCAAACCCCCTCCCCCCAGCAATCCTCAGTTTGTTTTGTGAGATTAAGAGTCACTTATGGTTTGTCTCCCTCCCAATCCCATCTTGTTTCATTGATTCTTCTCCTACCCACTTAAGCCCCCATGTTGCATCACCACTTCCTCATGTCAGGGAGATCATATGATAGTTGTCTTTCTCCGCATGACTTATTTCGCTAAGCATGATACCCTCTAGTTCCATACTATCCAGGAAGGCTTTTAAAAGGGAGAAGGCAGGGGGAGCCTGGGTGGGTCAGTGGGTTAAAGCCTCTGCCTTTGGTTCAGGTCATGATCCCAGGATTCTGGGATCAAGCCCCACATCGGGCTCTCTGCTTAGCAGAAAGCCTGCTTCCCCCCTCTCTCAGCCTGCCTCTGTGCCCACTTGTGATCTGTCAAATACATAAATCAATAAAATCTTAAAAAAAAAAATAAAAAGGAGAAGGGTGCCGATATTCTCCTCTTTCTCTTAGGTTCTTTTTGTCTTGCTGGCCGTCATAAGAAATAATGGTAGGAGCTTCAGTAGCCATCTTGGATCATGAGGCAGCCTGGAGGCTGGAAATCAAGAAGGATGAAGCAGAAAGCCAGGAGGAAACTCACAACTTCATGGAGCCTCCAAACCAGCTCAGAACTGTTAGTTTCTTGCTTGTTTTTGCCTCCGCGAACAACCCCGGCATAACAGCTGGGGCATCTTTTCCCACCTGTCAACAATAATCCTGTAATTGCATTTATAATAGGGAATATCATGCATGTGTTTTGAAAGTAGAAGATGGTAAATTTTTCTCACCAACCACACTGCACAGACGATGATAATCACTAGAAATAAGGAGGTGTGGAGGTGAGAAACTACTTTCCTGGAAGGAGAGGCTGTGTGGTTTACTATATAAAACATCGGACTGGGAGTAGGGTGCCTTGGATTGTCCGCCCTTGTTCTGTCACTGACCAGCTCTTCAGTGGCATAGTTATTTAATAGCATGGAACTCTTGTTTCTTCAGCTATAAAATGAATCATCATCACTCTCCCCATCACCTGATACAGTCACTTGCCAACAGTTTGCTTTGTGCCAACTCTGTGCAGTCATTCTGCTAGTCCTTGGGACTTCCGTAGCACTTAAACTGTGTCTTAACTTAGTGCTCTTCGCCTTCTGTTATGATATATGGCAGGTCTAAATATGACACATGTATAAATAAATCTATGATTGCATACATTGATAGCTTATAAACACAGTGCTGGTGAGTTTATTTATAGCTTAGATGAACAAATTCTATTTTGTCTTTGTAGCAAATGTGTCCTATAGACGAAAGGGACAAACATCATTTCCTTTGACAGCTTGGGTTTCCAAGCTTTGTCGCAACAGCTTGCTGTATGGTTAAAGGTTATGTTCCAGGGAAATTACATAAAATCTTTGTAGTTTGCAATTGAGAAGCTGATTTCTTCTTGGCAAACACTGGATAAAAGTGGTATTTTATGGTCAGGGCCACAGACTATATAGATATAAACTGAAGTAAGACTATTAACCCACCAAACTAGTTCTCTCTTTTTGCTCTTTGTTCAAGTATGTTCCAGTGGTCCTTGGAACATAAATAATCTTTGACCTCTTTTTTATCTCCCTGGGAGGAGTAATACCTAGTTCAATACTTTGGCTTCATAAGGAGCTAAGATTTGCTAGATTATTTCTTTTGACTTACAATTTCTCTTTTAATTTTATCCAAGACTGAGTCAAGGTTTTGGGGGCTTATAATTTAGTTTTATAATAATAACGATATACTATTTTCTGTATATTTCAAATTTGTAAATTTTCTACTCTTTGGGATCTCACTGTAAAGAACAGAACTCAGGGCATTGCACTTGAAGCTTGAGACAAAGAAGCAAAGTGCGAACAGTGCGTATGGGAAATGCCGGTCAGAGCTGCCACAAGGGGGATAAAGTGTGGACTAAAAATGAAAATCGACTCTGCTTCATGAATTTCTCTTCAGTCACTTCTGCATAAGTGGTAGTAAGTGCCATTGGCAATGACATGGGAGTTTCTTTTCTTTAAATAAAAGGACCAAGCTATGTGCAAATGTTACTTTAAAAATGGGCTGTCCTAGGGTGCTTGTTTACACTTCAAATTATTCAGAACACCTTGAAATAAAATAACAGTCCATAGCCCCCATGAGCCTTCTCAGGCTCACTTGCTGCAGCCAGTCTCCTGTTCTGGGAGCCAACACAGCCAAAAGCCAGTGTGGGAGAATCTCTTGTTTCTAAATAGGCACATGTTTTGTATGTGCATATTTTACTGTCTTCATCACAGCTACTCCAAATGATATTTGGAGCCCAGAGCATATAGTCTGTGTAATTTAAAAGGGATATAAAGACTAAATTGATTGAAACTGTTTATCTAAAAAATATCCACAATCTGTTGGTTCATTATTTATGAAACTCACAAAAATAGGTGATTGGTTAGGCATCATGTGTTCATTTTACTGTAATAGCAGGAGAACCTTTCACCACAGAAGGCTTTGGTGATTTGATTTTATTGTTATTAATGGTTTTGTAACACTGTTGTTGGGTCAGTTTCTACTTAAATTGCTGGTAGGCATGAGAGAAAGATAAAATTACTCACTTAGGCTTTCTCTTTGTTTCCTTAAAACTTCGGAGAGAATTTTATTTTGGGGTAAGTGGGATATATTTTGGTTCATTGTTTCATGAGCACATGTGTTGTGAATCACTTGTGTGCAGTTTCAGGCCCCATGATAGGCTTTACGAGATTTATAAAGATAGAGGTGGCATTACCCTTTCTCCTGGGTGGCTTACATTCTCTGGAGGGAGGGAGACATGCACACACAGCCATGTAACAGGAATATGTCCTCACATTAACACAGACATGCTTTTTGGCAAAACTCTGGTTAAACTGTTTTTTAGTAATAGTGGCAATATATCTATAGTGGTTGCTAGGATCCAGGCATGTCCTAAGCACTCTCATATATTAACTCCTTTAATTGTCCCAGCAATTTCTTGGGGAAGATACTTTTATTATTTTTAAAGATTTTATTTATTTATGAGAGCATGCACCAGAGGGAGAGGGACAAGCTGACTGTGCCGTGTGTACAACCTGATAAGGGGCTCAATCTCAGGACCTTGAGACCATGACCAAGAATCAGACGCTTAACTTACTGAGCCACTCAGGTACCCCAGGAGGATACTGTTATTACCCTTGTTTTACAGAGGACAGAAAGTTAAGCAATCTGCCCATGAATCAAAGCAGGTCTAGTTTCTGAGTCTTGTACTTAGGTTAATGACGTAATTCTGCTTTTTGATTGAAAGACAAATTACTATAGATAAGAAAATTGTTGTGAATACATGGTTTCTTTCAACACCAACTTTAAAATCCTTTGTGAAAGCAGTCAAACAAGCATTTAAGCAGAAGCATTTTAATAAAAATGTTAAAGGAGAAATTCACTGTTCAATTTAATTTTCGAGAGGGTGACAGCTTCCACAGCATCATCTGTGAGTCAAATACTTAACAGTAAATGTAAATACAAATGATTATTAAAAGGTTGTGAGGCCTTCATTAAAACAGTATGTAATTAATGAATGTGATACTAGAGCAGAAGTTTGAATATGCCTTCCAGCTCATTATGATGAAATTTCGGTTCTCTAGTAATGGAACTCTGGAGCCCAGCCACGAGGTTAGTAGGGGCTCAACATCACAGCTCAACTCTCTTTGGTATGGAAACTGCCTGGCAGTTCCATCCTTAGGAGGAGACTAACTCTGCGTTAGGAAGGTGGTTCTGAAAATTTTGATGGAAACTCTGGTATCTTTCTGATACTATATTGCCTGTAGGGGAGGACAAAGGACTAGATGACATTTCAAGATGTCTTCCAGCAATGGGTTCCTGTTGGGGACTGACACAGAGAACATGAATGTTGGCCAGATATAAATTTCAACTTATCATGATCAAGGACTTGAAGAGATCTGATTGAACCTAACTTGAATTAGGTTATGGACACAGGTTAATTTTTCTAATCTAAGATTGAAATGGCTAATTGTTAACCCTACCTATTTGCTTGGTTTAAGCATGTGATGGGGTCACTATGATTACAATTAATTTTTATTCCTTCTTATCCAAAAAAGGGGACTATAGAGTTCTTTTTGCTCTTTTGTCAACATTATATAATTTTGGCCTTCTCTAGATACTAGTGAGTGATAAGTAGAGTGTGTTAGAGGAAATAGATGATGAACATGACTATAAGGTAAAATGAACATGACAGCATTGGTTCTCCAGAGAATGGTTACTTTCGTTTCAAGTATGAATGAGTAGTTGCCCTTTATTAATGTAGTGTAGAATTTGTATCTGGTAGAAGATCCATCTTCTAAAAACTTCTGTCCCGCTATATTGCTATTAGAAAAAATGGTTTCAGTAAAATGGCACATTTCTAATTTTTAAACTGGAAGATTAACCTGGATCAGCTGAATAGGATAGCCCTGCCCAAGGAAGATCATCCCTCAAAATTGAGAAACATTGGTTGATTTTAACTTTCGGTTTGGAGTTGTGTCTGAAAGGGAAAAAGTTATAACAAGGTTAAACTTACCTGTGACTCTGGATGCCCATCTAATTTTTAGAAAGTTAATTCTGCTCATGAGTCTCACTGTTAGTTGTAGTCTGGTACTGCTTTTGATATTAATGCCTTACTGGACTTACACACTGAGAGATTGACACTTCTCAGTTCAGATTTATGAATTGGGCACAAGTGTAAGTTCTTCCTCTCCTAATAAGTTAGTCAGTACATATATATTGAGTGCCTATTATTTTTCTAGAACTGTACTGGGCTCTTGAACAACATTTAGTTTATGTATCACCTCAGATTTGTGCATTAGTCCTGCTGACTGAGGCAGTGTCTCTGGCTTCCACAGCACAGCTGAGTGGCGGTGGGAACAATCCCTCAAGTTGCTTTCAGAAAGATCCCAACAGTGTCTTCATGTCTAAGCTGTGTGTCTCTCTTGAGCCCTGAAATTTCCCTCTTATTTTTGAAACATGGTGGGACCTACTCAGCATTTATATATGTGCAACCTACAAGTTGTGGGGAATTAACATCCCCTGTGGCCAAACTTTGACCAATAAGAGAAAGGGGTCAGAGTCTAATTTCTTTCTTCCTAAGTCTGCACGGGCTCTCTGGAGAGCCAGTGGCTTCATCCTGCCTCTCTGAAGACATTCTGCAAATCCGAGCATTCAGTTACAAGGAAGTTCGGGCTTGCTTGGTGACGTACTTTCTTCTGTTTGCTTTCCCTTCTTTCCTGCCTCACTCCTGCTTCCCTGGGATTGCACTTCTCAACACATCGTTATCACATGAGCTTTTGCCCTGAGATGTGTTCTCTGGGGAATCTGGGGTCATTCTGTTCTGAAAGAGAGAAATATTTGGTAGGGTTAAAGGTAAATCACAATGATAAAGCATGATGAGTGCAAGAGTTGTATACAGAAGCTGAGCAAGTGAGTGAGGAGGAACTCTAGGTGCTGGAGGCCCAGTGAGTGAGCGGGGGATTCCCAGAAGGAGGTGCTTCCTGTGCTGAAGCATGCCTAGTGAGTAGGGATGGACCAGCTGCCTGAAGCAGAGAAAGACTCTCAAGGTGGAGAGGATCGTGTAAGAGGCCTGTGACAACCAGGGACACTTGTTCTGACTGGTACATGCATGAATCAGTAGCAGCAGGTGAGCGATACAGCTGGAAGGTAGGCAGGGCCAGGTCACAAGTGGTGTTGACTATCCTACTTGAGAGATCAGCTTGGTGGACTCGTGGAGTGGAGTGGAAGCCATTTACCCTTCACCGTGAGTTCAGGTGTAAATGAGAGACCTTAGTGGAAGATAGTACAGATAACTCTTTCCAAAAGCATGGCTGGGAAGAAATGGGAAGGAGCTAGAGGGGCCCATGAGAGGTATCAGTCAGAGTTCTGGCAGGAAAGAGCTCACACAAAAAGTTGAACTGAATAGAATTTAATATAGAAACTTCTTATGGAGCTGTGGATATATTTTAAAGGGATATATGTTAAGCACCACAGGCACCAGGAACCAGCAGGAACAGGTCAAGAAGCTGTTAGCACTCATAGGCCCAAAGGGGCCATGGGCGGGAATGGGGTTGGAATGGAATCTCGGCGGCTATGGAAGGCAGAAGGGAGATCAATACTTCCCACCAGTCTCTTGTCATTGCCTCCCATTGGACAAACTTAACCAGAATCCAGAAGATAAAGGAGCTTGAATGACAAAGTCTAGAGAGGTCAGCCTCTTTGGGCCTAGCTTGGGGCAGTAAGATTCAAGATGGATCTGAGGAACAAATGAGGAAGCACCAACACACACAAAAAAAGAAGCTTTTTTTTTTTTTTTTTTTTTTTTTTTTTTAAAGTAATAGGATAGACATGGGGGTGCCTGGGTGGTTCAGTTGGTTAAGCATCCGACTTTTGATTTCAGCTCAGGTCATGACCTGAGGGTCGTTGGATTGAGCCCTGTGGTGGACTCCGTGCTCAGTGCAGAGTCTGCTTGAGATTCTCTCTCTTTCTCTCATTCTCTCCCTCTCCCTCTCCCTCCAGGCACACACACACTCTCTCTTTCTCTCAATAAGTCTTTAAAAAAAAAAAAAAATAGGAGACACGTGAATAGTTTACATGTGGAGAGAAGAGCCAGAAGAGAGGGAGGAGAGTAATTGATGGAACAAGTTTGAGGAGAGGCTAAGACTTGAAGAGCAGATACTTGTTTTATAAAATAGGAAGTTTGCACCGTTACATGAGACCCAAGGGAGGGAACCAAGCCAGTGGGTAAGTTTGGGCCCTCGCAGGCACGCACAGAAGGGAGACCACTTGAGGAATTTGGGCCCGGAGAGCCTTTACTTTGTTGTTGAGAAAGGAGGCAAGGTTATCTGCTGAGAATGAAGGGACTGGTATATGGCTTGAAAATATGAGCGTTAATTATAGAATTGTCCTGAGGACGGCGGGAAAGTGAGCTGATTGGGAGAGAAGCACAGAAGACAGCTGAGGGGGTTGGGGTCCAGCTGAGACAGGAAGGGCTATGTGCCGAGAGCAAGTCATAAAAGACAGAAGTACCATAAAATATAATAATAAGTAAAAATGTTAGTAGCTGTGATAGAGTGAAGACAGAATTTTCCTGGTGCTATTTTTGACTCCTAGCTATACTTCACACATGCTGCTGGGTCTCGGGTTTCTCACAATTCCTTATTTCCTCAATTCTGAGGCACCATTTGTTTTAAAATGTGCCAGAGTTGTATTACCTTTTTTGAAGGAGAAGGAATTCCTTATTGTGTTCAGCATACAGAATTTTTTTCCCCACCAGTAATAGTATAAATGTATCCACTTAATTATGTGTCATTTCTTTACTTTCTCTGTCAAAGACCAAGTTGGTGCCTTTACCTGAAATAGCTAGATTCTCCTGAATTACTTCAATCGATGGTTCTCAAGACTGGGTGGCATGTTTTTTTTCAATCTGAGCTTGAGATCCTGGTCTGTATTGTCTTGACCCGGCCCTGCCTTTGCCTTGCCTTCCATGGCATTGGTCTCTGCCTCATCTTCCTTTGTCATCCCTCGTGCATTCTCTCTACATTCTGGTTTGACTTGCCACTGAGATGATTGTCTTTTGTTGATTCATGCCCCAGCTCAGCGGGGTTTAGGCGTTATGTCAATTTATATCCTTAATCAGTTCTTAGAGTATCATATGGTTAATGTTGGACTGTGGTCTTACATTTCCAACTACTCATTTAAAAAAAAAAATTCTACTTCCTAATGTAAATGATTTGAGCCTTGTTTTATGAATAGCCCTAAAATTGTTAATGTTTCTACTGGTTGTACTCCTGGCTTTTTAACTTGTAATTAAATACTATTTATTTGGAGTTGTTACGAAGTGTTTGACAGATATCTCAGTGACAGGTTTTATTTATTTATATATTTATTTTGGGTAAGATTTATTTACTTTAGAGAGAGGGGAGAGAGGAAGAGTGGGGGAGGGGCAGAGAGAGAGAGACAGAAGCAGACTCCCCATTGAGCGCAGACCTGGACACCGGGCTGGATCTCATGACCCTGTGATCATGACCCTGAAATCATGGCCTGAGATGAAACCAAGAGTCAGTTGCTCAACCGACTGAGCCACCCATGGGCCGCAGTGACAGTCCTTTAATTTGCAGGAAGTGCTTTTATTCTAGCATTTAAACATCACTGGTCACTGGTTTGTTCTTAGGGGATCAGCAACTTTGCTCTCTCTGGTTACATTACTTCTTGTGGGGGAGGGGGTCTTTTACACACCCTCACTTGTGGTTGCTGTGTCGCTTCCTTGTGTAATTTTTTTTTTTCAGACATGGTAAGCAACAAAAATAACATTCAACTCTTGAAATACTCAACTCAACTGAAGCGATAGTCAAATGAGTGGATGGTTGACCTATTGTTAAGGTTGTACAGGCCCAATTCATGGCAATTACGTCATTCTGCATAGCCGGTGACATGTTTCATTTGATAGGGATTTCAGAAATCTTCAGATTTGCATCTTAGAAATGTAGAAATGTAGTAATACCTCTTTCACATTGCTGCCATGAAGATCAAATCAGAAAAGACATGTGAAGCATCTTTGTAAAGTACCATGAGCCTAACAGGTTACATTTCTTCTTTTCTATGCCTCGTATAATGTATGGCCTGGAATATGATAATTAAGGAAGAGGTTTTTTGGCACAGAAACCTAGATAATACTTTGTCTTCTGTATGAATGATCATCTCATGGTTATATAGTGATCAGCTAATTTATTTATTCTAATAGTCCTACAAGATAAGGAGAGAAACCATTGCAACTTTATTCCAGATAAGAAAATCAAGGCTGGGGCGCTGCCCCAGGGTGATTCTGTTGGTTAAGCAGTTTGCGTCTGTCTTCAGGTCAGGTCAGGATCCCAGGTTCTGGGGTCGAGCCCCAAATCAGTCTCCCTCCTCAGCACAGTGTCTGTTTCTTCCTCTCACTCTCCCAACTCGTGCTTCTCTTTCTCTCTCAAATAGATAAATAAGATCTTCAAAGAAAATCAAGGTTCAAAGGTGTTAGGTGGTTTTCCTAAGGCACAAAGCTAGGAAAATGGAGGTGGTGGGACTAGAATCAGGGTCATCTCAGACTATGGTTCAGTTCATCTGTCTGGTTGACATTGCTGAGCTGTATCATAGGCAAGGCTGTGAGAAAGCATTGGGGAAATATTATTTTTCCACAGATGCTCGTAAGTATTGGGGAATACAAATAAATTAGACTTTACAGTTTCTATGCAGTGTACCTTATATTTTTTGTCCTAATTTATTCCTGTGTGCAGAGACATGTATTATATTTTGGAAAGACAGATATTTAATTTTCTTGTTGGAAGGGACTGTCGTATGTTGCTTTTAAAAATTATGAATCAAGAGAAACCTGTAGAAAGAAAAGCCATCCTTATCTGTACTTTCTAATTTTTCCAGAGTCAGTATTTATTACCTACAAAATCCAAAATAAGTAATAAAAATGATAACGGTTTTTAAGATAAACATGCTTAGACAGCATGTTTATCTTAACAGCAGTTATTTCTGGCTGATGAGATTATAGCAGATATTTATTGCCTTTGTGTGTTTCCATATTTTCTAAAGTTGTCACACTGAACATCTATTGCTTTGTAATTAGAAAACAAAACATTAAATAATATTCTAAAACCATCATAAGAGAAAAATAGATAAAGTTGAATAATTAGAAGCCTTGTGGTAGAAATTAAGGATATCTTGGAGCAAGTAACTTTTGAAGAATTATTTTTACATTTACTTTGAGGTCATGGATTCCCCAGAACATAGGGTATTGGGAGGATACTGAGCACGGGGAAGTGTGAAGAGGGATTGGGCAAAGGGAATTATTGCTGGCTAAATTCTCCTTTCTGTGATGTGCAGAGGGAGGTAGTGAGAGTGCAGTTTTTATACTGATTTCTGCTTATAAGGTTTTAAGATTTATCATTGGCTCTCAGGATTCAACAAGGAAACTCTCACGGTCACGATGACATACTTTGGAGTTAGGAAGATTTAGGATTAGATTAGGTTCTAATCCTGGCTTTGCTACAGATGAACTGTATGACATTGGGAGGTTACTTAAATCTTTGCCAGTTTCCTTATCTGTAAAAACTCAACCTTAGAAAGTGATGGACAGCACCGAGACTTGTGGAAGGAATTGGGCGCTGTCACTGGTACGTGCTAATCCATGATGGGTCGCAGCTGTCCCCAACCACTGCCGTCAGCTCCCTGATCTGGGGTTTGAGACAGTCATGAAATGAGTGGGCTCCATGGAGCTACACTGTATCTCAAGTATCTGTCAGCACCCTTGGTTGAAGGTGACAGCAACACAGCCCCGATCAGTTTCAGCTTTAAAACAGGGTGTTTATTAGATGTATTGGGGGGTAGCTCTACAAGTTGGTTGAAAGAGGGAACAGCCATGGGGACCTCAAGCTCTTGAACACCTTAACCTCATGGGTGATGGTTATAAGAGCTGCTTTAAATTCTTTCATGATTTTGATATCTGTGCATTTTGAAAGTTATCACATATTAGTTTCTTTTCTCTTACGTATTGGTCAGATTGTTCCTGGTTCTCTGTATATCAAACAGTTTTGGATTATATTCTGGATATTTAAAATATTATGTTGCAGAGCTCATAGATACAGAGAACAGATGGGCAATTGCCAGAGTTGGAGTGTGTTGGGGGGGGTGGGCAAAGGGATAAAGGGGTCAAAAGGTACAACTTCCAGTTATAAACAAGTCCCGAGGATATAACGTACAGAATGGTGACTATAGTTAATAATGCTGTATTGCATATTTGAGAGTTGCAAAGAGAATAAATCTTGAAAGTTTTTATCACAAGGAAAAAATCTGTACATATGTGTAGAGATGGACATTAATTGTGATCGTTTTGCACTATAAACAAATATTGACAAATATAAACAAATCACTGTGTTGGGCACCTGAAACCAATCTAATGTTATTTGTCCAATGTACCTCAATTTAAAAAAAAAAAATTCCACTGTGAGACTCTGGGTCCTTTTACAATCCCTTGTAAAGGTTTTTGTCTGTGTTAGCAGGCAGTTGGCTGGTGCAGTTCAGATCACAGTTCACCTTTGGTATGTGGCAGAAAGACCCCTTCCCTATTCCTCTGGGGTGTTTTCTCGGGGGCTCCCTTTTTGTATTGCCTCTGGCTGGAGGGACGGATTACTGCATGGTTTTAGCCTCCATGCTTTTCTGTAATTCTGCAGAGTGGGAAGAGAAGGAGGAAGGGAGAGGAAGAAGAAGGAGGATTCTTTCCGGAACTTTACACTGCAGGAGCCCCTTCAGTTCTTCTAGCCAGAGAGAAGGGTTTTCTGGAGGTAATAGCTGCCTGCCTCACTGTGACATCGGTGCTGCTCAGCACCCGGGACTGGCCTCAGGGCAGTGCTGCAAGAGAAAACAGAGGACACAAGAAGCAGCACGGGATCCCTACCTCCCCGCTCCCTCAGTATCCAGCTCACAGAGTTAGTTCACTTTGCTTGGTCTTGTGGCCAGAAAGATAGGATTCTCCTGGAGTCTTTGCAGTCCACACCTACCAGCCAGATCCCTGATTTGGCATACCCCGAGCTCGAAGCCAGGAGATAAAGCCAGAAGAGAAGCCAGCAAAGGAATTCCCTGTGTGCTAGTTATTCATCAAGTTGTGATTCTCTTCCCCAGCCCACCTGCTCTTTTCTGTTCTGTCTTGATTTTTGTTTTTTTGGGCAGGTTGGGGAAAGAGAAGCTATAGTGGGCTTTCTCCATCTTGGCCGACACCAGTGAGTCTTTACTGATACTGACTAGATAACATGTTCATGTGAAGGTGTTCTGAGACGGGCTGTCCAGTCAGAACTGCATGGAATCTTAGAATAGCCCCCCACACCCACCCTACGTAGAGACAGCAAGGGGCATGCTGTAACCTGAAGAAATGGGAGAAGGATGCTAGCTAGACAGAGCAATTCTTAATTTTTCTAATTAAAAAGAAAAGTAGGAGTGTCGTTACGAGAGTAGGTGTTACTAGGATTTATTAGGGTTTTTTAAAAATTCTGTTGATTTGAGAGATTCTTACACCATCCGTTGAGTGCAGAAGAACTTAACTAGCTTATTTTTACTGAGCTCACAAAATTTGCAAGCAAAACCATGACTGGATGTCAAACTGTTCCGAGCCACTTATCACCTATGCTGTTTCTCCAGACACCCTTCGGAGGTAAAGCTAAATTTCAGGTGGCAGCATTGACGACCATTAGCTTTCGAATTTAAAATGTATTTTTATAAATCTTTTCTGGCTGAACTCTGCCAGCGGCTGAGCTGGATTCACATGCGAAGTTTGCCTTTTCCTGAGCCAAACGATGAAGTCAGCAAAGTGCATTTTCAGAACTCCTCCACCTCCTTGTCCTCTTTTCTCCCGTTTGGCTATTCACATTTTTCTTTTCCCTCCTTTGAGCAGAATCCTCCTTCTGTCTGCTTGCTTCTGCAGCACTTATGCTCTGGGTCTTTTCTTCTGTGCTCCCTGGTACAGAATTTATGTGACCCAAGTCTTGAGACCTTTGCCCTGAAGGCCTTGCTCGGTTGGTGAATGGCACTTATTAGAGAAACTCATGAGTGATAATGGAGTAGGTGCCTTATCTTAAAGTCAGGAGAAATATGAACATTTTCTATGTCTTAGCAAAGCGCCTACCCGAGCTTAGAGAAAGCAATTCATTGTAACTTTAGAAAAATTGGAAAATACAGAATCACGAAAGAGAAAATAGAGATCACTATGGTCAGCATTTGGTTCACGGTTGTCAGTTTTTTGGGATACATACCCGAGTCATTTTTCCATGTAGTGATTATACCCTCATATGCTTTAAAAGGGTTCAGGCATAGTGTTTCTTAACCTTGATATTACACTTAAATGTCAGAAGTATTTTTTGATTAAGGATGACCCTGGCATTATCACTTCAGGACTCTACGCAGTCCTATCGTGAGTATACAATTTATTAACTAATTTCTTATGGTTGCACATTTAGATTATTTTCAAGTTCTTAGTATTTTTTTTTTTACAAAGATTTTAATTATTTGACAGAAAGAGAGACAGGGAGAGTGGGAGAGGGAGAAGCAGGCTCCCCATGGAGCGGGGCTTGAACCCAAGACCCTGGGATCGTGACTCCAGCAAGCTGAAGGCAGTTGCTTAATGACTGAGCCACCCAGGTGCCCAAATTCTTAGTATTTTAAATAATCCTAAATCGCAAACCTATTGTGGCTTCTTTGGGTTACGTGCCTGGAAATGGAAGTGGGATCGATGTGTCACAGGGTATGTTTAATACATTTCTGAAACTTTCAATGCTTTCTCCTCTTGGTGCATTTTAAATAGTAAGTTTCTCTTAATGCTTATTAAATAGTAAGTAGTTGCTCAAATTTGGCAGAAGTAAGGGTGCCTTTTCAGTTTCAGCCTGATTCATATCCAAAAATTTGTAGTTTCTATTTCAGGCAGATAAGCTTGTAGCCATATGTAATTAGACATAACAGGTGGATTTCCAAGGATTTAGCTTTTCCCCCTTTTGGAAAATTGAACTTCTGCTTACCATTGTAGAGTTTTAATTTGGGTTAGGAGAAAAAAAAAATAAAGGAAAAAAAAAAACTTCAAAAGGTAGACAGATTCTCCCTCCCTCCTAGGAAATTCTGTCTTACGAAGTGGCAGCTCTCTTTCTTGTTTCTTGTTGTTATATAATGGGGACTGGTAACACCTTCAGACCAGGCAAGTTTGGCTCCTACCTTGGTCTCTGCTGTAGAGGGCCTAATTCTGGTCCTCGCCCCATTGTGTTCTTTCTTTTGCCTTGTCAGCCGTGCCCACCTGATGTCATGTTCTCCACTCCCCCCATCCTTTTATCCTATGCTCTGGATGGCAGGACTTTGGAACTCCATGCTTTAAAGGCCCAGGATTGCCTTCAGGGCCTTCCTGGGCTTTTCCTCGGTGCACCTGATTGTAGACTGTGATTGGGGAAGGAGAGATGACAGACCGTGGATATGCAGCTGGGATTGTCAGTTGTATACGTGGAGGCTATTTAAGGTGTGGGGTGAAAAGGTGGTCCTGCAAATGTGAGGGGTGAGCCTGGAAGAGAACCTGCTACACTGTGCTTTGTTAACTACGTGTGCCCTGAGGCTATTACCAGGTACCGGCAGAGAGAGACGTCCAGGCAGAGAAAAAGTCATGTATGTGCTAGAGAGCCTGGAGGCAAGGAAGAGGATGGCATATTTGATCCCCTTTCAATATTTCATCCAGGAAACGGTGAGAAACGAAATGTGGCAAATAGATAGAGAATGAATCATGAAAGACCTTTTCTACTCTGCTAGAATTATAGACTTTTGCTTTAGCCAACTAGAAATCATTGCAGGGTTTTGAGCAGGGATGATGTCTTTAGAACTAGCTGGGGAATGTCCTGGAAGAACAGGAGTGGAAGACAAGTGTCACTTAGGCTGCTGGTGGTCACCATCCAGGCAGCAGGAGATGGCCAATGAAAAAGGACAGTGGCCTTGATGACCAACATAAGACCCTTGCTCCCTCTGTAGGGCTATTGTGTGGCGCAATTCAAGTAAGAAAATGTTCTGAAAATTGTTTTGGAAAGCTTTTAAGGTTCCGCAAATGTTGTTAGACTTACTGTTGATAGCAAATAATGATCGTATTTGTAGACAAAGGACAAAATTGAGATTCCAGCTAGTCTCAATTCTAATGTGAGCAGATGTGAAAATCAGCTAAAATGATAGGGTTAACCATCCCCATGTGAGGTGTCACATCCCCCGAGGGCTCCTTTGGGCACAGGAAGGTGGCTGTGCTAGTCTTGGGGGTGGGGGTCCAAGTGGAAAGGACAGTGATGTTGGAGTTGCCTGGGCTCGGGTTTCAGTGTTGATGGGGAAGTGTCCTTGAAGTGGGTCTCTTCATTCAGTAGGAAGCTGTTCACATGGTCCCCTGTTGTCTGTAAGGCCTTTCCTTCCTGCTGTACTCATGTCCCTGAATCTCCCTAATTATGTTTTTGTAGAGGAAATAATCCTTGTCTCTCATCATGATGTGGAAGGGAATTGGGAAGGAGGGGTCTACATTCTTTATCAGATTTTCAACCAGTCTTGCTGTTTATAGATCTTTCTGCTTTCTGAGAGATTTGGTGTTTTCATCTCTGAGAGGTGCTACATCTCAAATCTTCCTTCTTCTTGTTACCATCTGCCTATGTAGCCCTTAGCTTTCAGATTTTCTTACTTTGACAAGTCAGTAAAGCTCATCTTGTGCTTTTCATCTTCCAAAAAATTATTGAACCTGCATCTGTTGTCATTTTCACTTCTAATATCTTTATTTTTGTCATCTTAAAGTATTACTGTTTTCACTCCTAGATCCCTTGAGAAATTACTCTTTTGTGGGTTTGTGGCTGCAAAGAGAATTTATATTTAATTTAGCAAGCTTAAATGTGGTTATGTGATAATATAGTGATTCCATGTGTTTAAAGACTTTATAACACATTTTTCTCAGTACTTTCTATGAGAATTTTAAAATTAATATTTCTAATATTGATATTATTATAGGTTGTCTAGCTATAGATTTCTGGAGGAAATTGAAGTTTCCTTCATTTCTTCATTGATAGACTTGGTTTAGAATTTCTTTTTTTGAAACTTGCCCTCACAATACAGGAGAGTGACAGAGATAGTTGGTTTCCCTTTATTAAGAACAGTGAAAATATGAGATACAGACTATAATTGTACAAATATAGATTTTTCTTTTAAAGATGAAGAGGAATTTGGGTGCAGGGTATTGGTTGAGTTGTTCAGAGTCTTATATTTGGGTGCAGGTAGGCCAGGTCCAAGGACCTACAGGGTGTTCTGCTGGACCAGCCAAGGGAGTCTTTGACTTCATGAAGGATGGAAGTCAGACAGGCCACAGGAGGTGAAGCAGATTTATGGAAGAGAGAGACCAGATACAGACAGAGAGTCTGGGAGACCCAGAAAGGAAAAGAGCTTGAGTTTTTTTTTGTTTGAGGTCTGGAGGTTTCTTTTTTGAGGACTGTGGTCTGGTGCACCTGTCCTCTTGGGCATCCAGGAACCAGTTAGAACAAAGACAAGAGCCAAATGTTATTCCATGAACCAGGGCCTTGGTGTGGAGCTATCTAGTGCCAACAGTCTGGAATAAGTATGTGATAGCTTCATTAGGTCATTCTTACCTGGTCCTTAGATGTTATCTATTCTAGAAAAATCATTAAGTCCTGTCCCTTAAAAGGAGAACATATGCTATTTGCATTACAAGGCCTGTGCAGAGTGGGGTGGTGGTGCAGATCCTAGCGAGGATAGGAAACAAAAAAGGCACAAAGAAAGAAAAACAACTTTTTCTCTCATGGGGTCCATTCCATTTCCCTCTCACAGTTTCACAGTGGCAGAGGTGAGATTGGGGCCTAGGTCTGTTGTTGCTGGTTTATTGCCTATCCCTTTACAAGCTTGCACAGAGACACCATAGAAGAAAAATGGTCTAAGCTGGATTTTTCCCAGAAGCCCTGGGCACTTTCATTGATACAAAAATGTAAGCCCCATGAGTGCAGGGATTTGGCTGCTTGGTTCATTGCAGTATCCCCAGCATCCACATGTCTACAGTTGGCACATGGGCGGAAACCAACCCATCTATATTGGTTTACACAGTGAATACATGAAATTCCTTCTTGACCAAAACAGACATTGAACTCAGATTTAAAACATGAGCTCTTTTAAAATAATTTCTAAAAAGCAGTAGTGTCTGCAAATGCAGAGACGAGGATGTGTCATAAATAGATTAGATACCTATTACTTTACTTAGCCTGAGGTTCCCATGGTAACTTTGTGTTCCTTTTATAAGAGAAAAATCTGAATATAAATATTACTGCACACTGCTACTGTGCACACGTACTCGATAATGTTGGCGAAGGAAGTTTTTATTATAAGGTGGATGTGTGTCTGCATGAAGTATTTTCACCCTTTCGACCTTCCCACAGAAGTCGGGCGAGGATGCGCCCTCGCGGAGAGCGGCGTTGAAGTATTTGTGCTGGGGACTACCGTCTCATGCTCACTTTCCTTCTCGCTGTCTTGATTTCTCAAATACGGCATCAAGCTCTTTGCTGAGCACTTCAGGTCCGGAGCTATTGTCCCAGATGAGGTGCAGACTCTCTCATCCAACACAGGGCTCTGCTCTTCTCAATGCTTTACATAAAAACATGCAGAGAGGATCCCTGTCTGAAGGAAATGGATCTCATGTGCTTCCTTTGGTTCCATTCCTCTGTGTGTGTTCTCTTAGGTATCAGTACCCTCTCTTCTTTGAGGCCCGAGGCCTCTTACTGCCTCTGTATTTTTTATTCTGGGGGCACCTGGGTGGTTCAGTCATTAAGCGTCTGCCTTCAGCTCAGGTCATGATCTCTGGGGCGTGGGATCGAGCCCCGTGCCATGTCGAGCTCCCTGCTGAGGGGGAAGCCTGCTTCTCCCTCTCCTACTGCCCCTGCTTGTGTTCCCTCTCTCACTGTCCCTCCCTCTCTGTCAAATAAATAGATAAAATATTTTAAAAAATCTTTATTTTTGGTTCTGTACTACAGTTTGTGCTCATCTAGTGGGTCTTGATAATTAACTGTGGTCACCTCTTAATTGACTATTGAGGCTAGGTGGGGAGCACGTGGGAGCTGAATTTCTCATGGGTGGGTCATTGCCATGAACAACCCTCAGAGTCCAGAAGGTCAGGCAACTTCGTTTGTTCTTTTATTAGTTCAGTCCATCAGGCGTCTGTCTGTCCTTAGGCTGCTATATTTCACTGCATACCTTCCAGTGTATTACCTTTGGGCCTCATCTCGCTGTTTGTCACACCCTGTCATACTGGCTAATTTATTAGAAAGGATCAGGGGCCCTTGAAGACTTACAAACCCTGTTATCTTTCTGGGATTTCTCCTCAAAGCCTTTTCCGGTAGTTTCAGCTCACAGATATTTGGTCTGACCCTGTGATCAGTATATAATGAGGTCACATCATGCACATTCTACCTTATTTTTCCAGAAAACACAGCCCCTAATAGGCAAGCCATTTGAGTGCCAGGAAATAGGTATCTGTTGGAAGGCTTAGGGAAAAATTGGCCGTGATGAGTTCATTGAGAAGTGCTACAACATTGTACTTTTTGGGGGAGTTAAGGGATCTGGTAATTTTCACCAGATGGAGTTTTTACTTGAACACTGACCTGTGATGTTCTGTTCCACTTCAGAGCCCTGCATGTATATGCTCTTTTATAGAATGACAGGATATGTGTGTATGTGTATGTTCTGTCCACTACAACAAAATCAGAAGCTTATTGAGGACAAGGACTATGTGTTTTAATTATTTTCAATCTTCCCCATAGCACTTAGGTCGTGGTACTTATTAATAATTATCACATAGTTAAGAATGAAATGTTAATGTTCATGTATAAAAATGATATCTGTTGATACAGACACAAATCATTACATATGTTAATGTTTTATAAAAACATGTGTTTGTCAAGATATATATGTATGTATGCATATTATACTTATATGTGAGAGTTATTTGAAGCATTATCTAGCCTCCGTGTAGTTAGATTGTAACAATTGTCATCATAATTGGGAGACGGTACCCCAGGTTTTCTGTGAATGAATGAAGCTTTTGTACCATAAATGATTTTTGTGTTTGGGGGTGTCAAAGAAAAAGCAGAAATGGTCAGCAGTTCAAGTAGTAAAAACAGATTTTATTCAGAAACTGTTGAAATAGGAGTACAGAGACCTTAATATAGAACTGGGCTCAATTCTGAATATAGCATGGATCAGTGGGGGTTTGTAGGCATGGAGCAGGGTGGGGGGGGTCAGTGGATGGAAAATTACTAAGAGGAGCCATCGGGGTAAGAGGAGTGGGGGGACTCTTGCTAAACTGACTTCTAAAATTGGGTGATGCAGAGCTGAACATGGAAGCCCAAAGGCCAGGGCTTCTATGGGAAGATATCATGTGTGTGTGTGTGTTGGGGGGATGTACCATGATTTCTAGGGGGATAATCTTTTCTTAAGTGTCTGGTGATCAGGAATAATTCCATGTTCTGTGTCTTTTTTGGGTTGTTTCCTGGTTCCCACATATTTACACTGTAAAATTTTCAAAGGATCACATCGCTTTGTTATTTAAGGCAGTGTCTCTATGCCCCAGCATTCTGGGATTGGGAGACCTGTTTAAATAGCCGCCATCTTTTGAGTGGAGTAAGACCAGCTGCTTCGTCCAGTTCATGATCGGAGGAGGATGGGTTGTGAGCTGGTGTTGCGTTGTTCCTTGAGCATGCGCTGACTTCTGTCAATCTGTTTGATGATAAACTACCTGGAGCCTGAAATGGAGGGAAAATTGTCAGGAATTCTACCCCCACAATTTGCCAGGAACACTTGTGAAGTGTGTTGACATAGGCAGAAAAGATGACCAGGTGTCCTGCATGTGCACTTTGTGGAAAGATCAGTTCCTGCGGCAGCCTATACCTTTGTCTTTGAACTTTTTACAGCACTGTTGAGTTATAGGAAACCGATAGTCATACAAACAGCTCCTGTCTGTGGAAATGAAAGTGTGTTTTATCCTCTGAATGCAATTAACCAAGTACCCTCCATATATTTATCCCTCAGCATCTCTTAGTTCATTTCACTTTCCAGATTGCCCGCTTCTGTGTGTTCTTTGAATTTTCCTTTGAATGGTTATAACATGTTACTGACTGATTTGCTGATTAATGATAAATAAAGTTTTTGGTGGGTATTAATTCCATATTTTATAAGAAAAAAATGTTACCTATTTAAAAAAAAGATTTTATTTATTTATTTGACAGACAAAGATCACAAGAGAGGCAGGTGGGTGGGGGGAAGCAGGCTCCCTGCTGAGCAGAGAGCCTGACGTGGGGTTCCATCCTAGGACCCTGAGATCATGACCTGAGCCAAAGGCAGAGGCTTTAACCACTGAGCCACCTAGGTGCCCCAAATTTTACCTTTTTTTTTTTTTTTAAGATTTTATTTATTTATTTGACAGATAGAGATCACAAGTAGGCAGAGAGGCAGGCAGACAGTGAGAGAGAGAAGCAGGCTCCCTGCAGAGCAGAGAACCTGATGTGGGGCTTGATCCCAGGACCCTGGGATCATGACCTGAGCTGAAGGCAGAGGCTTTAACCCACTGAGCCGCCCAGGTGCCCCCAAATTTTACCTTTGTAATTGCTCTTTAACACCTGGGAAATTCTTCTTTCCAAGGGATCAATAAGTGATTAATGGTTAGGGAAGTCTGTGGCTAGAGTTTTGGGAGTTGGCTGTAGATCAGTACCTTGAATGCCACTCAGAATATTTGAGGAGCAGATATTGTATCTTGAGTGATTTTACTATATCACAGTATTTCTTACATCTTTGCTATGGATCTAAGGTCGCTTTCAGAAACAGATTTTTAAAAAGTGCTTTGTTACCAGCTCAGATGAAATAGCCTATTAAATAATTTAAAACCCATCTAGCTTGGGCTACAATCTAAATTCCCGACCCTGAGAGCTGCCCTCTCCATGAAACAGGTCTGGATTCAGTATTTTTAAATTATAAATAAACACAGTTAAAGCTTCCTGCTGCAGTCCTAAGAATTTTGTAGCATGGGAGTAGTGGTGGCCCTTTAGAGGTCAGTAATCTGGAAGAGGCAGGGAGGATAAAGAATTTCAGGAAAACTAATTGGCCCATGACATCTACCATTACAGCTAGAGAACACAAGATGCCTTTGACCTGTTCTTATTGCTGTTCTTGTCCCCGAGCTGGCAAATTGAATGACACAGAGGCAATGGTCCAGTGGTCGAAGAGCGCTTTCTGAGCTTCCTATTTATTCTGGGGTCTTCATCTGAAATTCATGTCAGACTTCTCAGCATCCTTACTTTGCAAGGATGATAACAAATTACCTGCATTTTACATCTGAGGGCCGGGAACTTCTCAGTGGGATATGAAAATAGGAAAGACTTCCTAATACAAATAACCGGGAAGAAGAGAAGCAAGAGTGTCCTTATGTAAGTGCGTGGCTGGTCGAGGCTTTTCTATAATGGGGGATTGTGATAGGCTGAAGAATGGTCCCCCGCCCAAGTCCTAATCCTTGGAACCTGTGAATGTTACCTTTAGAGGTGAAAAAGAATCTTGAGATGCTGGCACCTGGATGACTCAGGTCATGGTCTCAAGGGTCCTGGGATTGAGCCCTGAATCGGGCTCTCTGCTCAGCGGGGAGCCTGCTTCCCCCTCTCTTTCTGCCTGCCTCTCTGTCTACTTGTGATCTCTCTCTGTCAAATAAATAAATAAAATGTTAAAAAAAAAAAAAAAAAGAATCTTGAGATGGGAGATTATCTGGATGGGCCCTAAATGCAGTCACAGTGGGAGGAGAAAGGAGGCCATGTGTCCACAGAGGCAGAGACTGCAATGATGTGGTCACAAGCCAGCCAGTGCTGGTGGCTTCTGGTTGCTGGAAAAGGCAAGAAATGGATTCTTCCCTGGAATCTCCAGAGAGAGCCTGGCCTGGCTGATCAGTGATACTTGAAGATAGAATTGTGAGAAGGCATCTCTCTGTCAAGCTGCTGACTTTGTGGTCACGCATTCCAGAAGCTGTAGGGAAACCAATATAGAGTTTGGTAATGGCTAGTGGGGAGCTGCTGGAACATATTCCTAAAAATGTGCAGATGGGGGTGGGATTATGGACATTGGGGAGGGTATGTGCTTTGGTGAGTGCTGTGAAGTGTGTAAACCTGGTGATTCACAGACCTGTACTGCTTTGGTGAGTGCTGTAAAGTGTGTAAACCTGGTGATTCACAGACCTGTACCCCTGGGGATAAAAATATATGTTTATAAAAAATAAAAAATTAAAATAAAAAAAAAATGTGCAGATGGCTTTAGAATTGGGGAAGGAACAGAAATTGGAAGAGTTTGAAGGCACATGATAGGGAAAGCCTGGATTGCGTAGAACAGACTGTTGGCCAAGACAGGGATATCAGACTCTGCGAGCGAGGACTCAGTGAGAAGCACAGTGGAAAAAGCCGAGATTGTCTCGTAGAAAAAGGAAGCTGTCGTAAGCATAATGTTGGTAGAAATAGTAAAGGTGCTACCGGTTAGGACTGAGAAGAAGGTGAGGCGTAGGCCTAGGAAAGACAGTGCCTGTTATGTAGTCAGCAGTAAAGGTAGCGGAATTTTGTTCTATGGATGTGTGGAAGGCAACACTTACAAGGGATGGACTTGGTTATTTCCAGAGCAGATTTATGTATTGAAGGGAGGTCCTGGATTCTTCTTGCTGCTTATAGTAAAACGTGAGAGGAAACAGCTATATTGAAGGGAAAATTTCTTAAACAAAAAGGAAACCAGACTTGATGATTTGGGAATTTCTCATCTTGTCCAGATTGCAAAAAATGGTAAAGTTAGGAGACCCACACACCATTGGAGAGAAAGAAGCCAAAGAGTGAGACACACTCACTGGAAAGGAAATCCTTTTGCTAATGCTACAGAAACTAGGTGCCTGACTCATGGGTCTCTTTAACCACCTCAGCAGAAGCCAGCGATAGGGATGGGACTGTTCAGGTAAGATCTGTGGTGGTTCCTCCATCTCGTGGCATAAATCCTGTGACATGCACAGGAGACCACAAGGTTTTTGAGAACATGAGCAGAAATACTGCCGACCTGATCTGAAAGGGACAGAGGTGGATGAAATGGAGGAAGGCTGTTGGAATCCCAAAATTTACAGGCAAGAAACAGCCTACTAAAACTGCTCAGCTGCAAACATGTTCTACTTTTCTGAAAACAAAAAAACCAAGCCCAAGAATGACTCCGCCCCCACATTGGAGCTGTAAACTACAGGGAATTATTTCTTGGCCTTGAAACCCAATGCAGTCTCCCCTAATGGATTTTGAAATTACTTAGGGATGTTGACTTATTCCTGGCCTTCCTCCCTTCTAGTTTATCCCTTTTGGAAGGGGAATATCTGTAACTGTGGTTAAGGTCCAAAACCCTTGTATTTTGGAAGCAGGTGACACAGGCCCCCGATAGAGAGGAATTTTGCCCCAGCATGGATCATAGCCAGAGGGACTCCATGTACCTGATGTAGAGGAGCACATTTGGGATTTTTGAGCGGATGAGATACAGATGAGGTTTTGAACTTGGAGTTGATGCTGTAATGGGCTGAGCCTTGAGCTGATGTTGGGATATGGTAAAGGTATTTGGCATGTGAGAGAGACATGCATCTTTGGCGCTAGAGGGTGGACTGCAGGAGGCTGAGTAATGCCTCTCCCCTACCCAAAAAGAGATACACGTATCCTCATCTCTAGAATCCATGAATTGTCTTTTATGGAGAAAAGTACTTTGAAGATGTGAAAAAGTGAAGATGGGAAAATTAATCTTTATTATTTGAGAGGATCCTAAATGTAATCACAAGTGTACTTATAAGCATGAAGCAGAGGGAGATCAGACAGAAGAGAAGGTAGTGTGACCACAGGGGCGGAGACTGGAGTGATGCGCCCATAAGCCAATGAATGCCAGGCGGCCACCAGAAATGGGAAGAGGCAAGGGGCGGGTTCTCCCGTAGAGCCTCTGGAGGGAGGCTGACAGCTTTGATTTTGGCCCAGTGATTCTGATGTTGGACTTCTTGCCTCCAGAACTGCGGACGGGTATATGGGGGCTGTCGTAAGTGGCCGTGTGGTGACTTGTTGCAGCAGCTGTGGAAAACTAACACAGACATGGGGGGAATTGTAGGTTCTCTGCTTCTCTGTGTACTCTTGTATTCTGTTTGAATATGAGCCATCCTTAAGATGACTGGTAGACTGTGTAACCATCTGGCTTTTATATTAGAAACTTCTACTACTCCCTCTATTTTAAAACAGTAACCTCTTTGAAGCAGAATGGTATTACATAAACTGAGAACACTGGTTAAGAAAAAACACAAGGCTTGACTTGGGCTCTCAGCTATGCTGCATGCTAGCTGGCTGTCCCTGGCTAAATCACTTAACCGATCGGAGGTTCTGTGGAACAATGGTAATGTTATTCATGGTCCTTCCTGAACCGTATAGTTGTTAAGAAGTAGTTAATGAAATAGGTGTATGGGAAAAATACCAGGTAAATATCACGTTGACCTATTAATCATATTCCTTCTAGCTATATCAAAGCTAGGATGAGCAATTTTGCACAGAAATCATGACCATATTAAATATTGTTCCCCTTGGAATTCGATTGTATCAGAGAGATTTTGGGTTCAAATTTTTTTTGAATACTTTAAAGCTTTTGATACTTACAGATCTCTTTCTCTCCAGAAAGGTTATACCACTTAACTCTCTCATTAGAGGCCCACGAGTGTTCCTTTTACTGCCCTGTAACCTCAGACAGCTTTTAAACATCATTTTAAAATGGTATGTCTACCTGATGAAAATAGTTTGTATATCTTTGGTGAGGTTTAACTTTTTTAAGATTTTTTTTTTTAAATATTTTATTTATTTATTTGACAGAGATCACAAGTAGGCAGAGAGGCAGACAGAGAGAGAGGGGGAAGCAGGCTCCCTGCTGAGCAGAGAGCCAGATGCTGGGCTCGATCCCAGGACCCTGGGATCATGACCAGAGCTGAAGGCAGAGGATTTAACCCACTGAGCCACCCAGGTGCCCCAACTTTTTTAAGTTTATTAATCTTTAATGAATCGCTTCTGTTCTTTGATCATATTTCAAGTAGTTATTTGTTCTCTTCTGGGCTGGTTTTTAGAAACCCAGTGTTTGTTAAGTTACTTATCTTTGCTGTATTTTTGTTTCTTCACCAGTTTGTTCTGTTGTTTACCTTTTACTTTGGGACGACTTTTGTGCTTAACCTTTGTGTGTAGTTAAATGTAGTGAACTTTTATTACTTTCCTTTCTCCCTCCTTACATCTATCCCTCTAGAAAATCTTTCCTATTTGACTGCTTTTATTTTATTTATTTATTTATTTTAGGTATGTAGATTTGCCCTGGATGGACAGTAAGACATATGTGAAATCCTGTCAACTTAATCTCAGATTCCCTGTTGTCAAACTTGGTTAAAAATTTGAATGGAAAGAATAATATTCATAGATGATTGCCTGGAGGGTCTACTAAATTTTATTTCTGGGGGAGTGCCTAAATGCAGCATAACACCTTTGCTTCTAGCCTGGTAATTCCACCTTCTCTAACTTAAGACCCCTTCTCATTTTATCTTAAGTACATGCAGAAATTGAAGCAGAAGAAACAGAGACTCAAATGATTTGTGCCTTACCACATCACCATTAACTCCTTTCTCTGTGTCATCCTTAAGGATAATAATTTAACCATTTGTCAAGTGCTAACGCAGTGTAGCTTAACGTGTCTAACATTTTACATGTATTATTATTTACTTTCCACAACAACCATACAAGGAAGAAAATAATCTTTTTTTTTAAATTTTACTTATTTATTTGACACAGAGAGAGAGACAGTGACAGAGGGAACACAAGCAGGGGGAGTGGAAGAGGGAGAAGCAGGCTTCTGCAGAACAGGGAGCCACACATGGAGCTCGATCCCAGGACCCTGGGATCATGACCTGAGCTGAAGGCAGGCGCTTAACAACTGAGTCACCCACCCAGTTGCCCCAGAAATATTATTATTTTCATTTTCCTAATGAAAATTGATGCTTTGAGAGGTTAAGTGGCTTGCCCAGTATCACATAAATTGTATTTGGTGTAATGGGGGGTGTGAATTCAAATGCAGACCTTTCTGATTTCAGAGCTCATTTCCTAACTGCTAATGTTTCCATGTGTATGCATGTGCAAAGACTCACGTGCACACGTGCACACACACACGCACAAATACATAGCTTCTCACCTTAGGTGCCTGATTTCCTGATGTTGCTATGACTTGATATTTCTGTTCCCTTTGGTCACTGATCCAGTAAGGGAGGTAAAATAGAGTGGATGAATCCAGACGGCAGCATTCTAGGATATTAAACTGAATAAATAAGATACTGGATTGAAAATATTTGGAGGAAGATTTAGAATTTCTTTCATTCTTAAAATGCTCCAGTGGTGGTGTGTCCTTGTTCACCCTCGGTCCAAGCATCTCACACATGTAATGTGCTCAGATCAGGGGAGGTCACTGTGAAAATTTCAAAGCATCCAGAGGCTAGAGATAAGTGGGTTGGTCTTAATTTAGCATCTGTAATAAATGTCTCTTTTATAGTCAGTGATTGATGGCAGCCTGCTGTGGTGGATGTGTCTGGAGCTTGGGAAAGGTGCTTAAAAAAGTGCTCGTCCTTTACTAGCATTTGGGTGATTAATTATTATACCTGCTGTAACTTTTAAACAGAGTGAGAATTAGGTCAGTGAGAATAGTTCTTTCTTTGAAAAACTGGGGACAGTGATGGCATTCAGTTTCCGAGGATTATTTTGCACTTAGAATCCTATCTATCAATTATTTGGAGTTTAAAATGTCTGCAAGAGGAAGAGGGAAGTGTAGCCTTTTCGGAGAGGTGAGACCAAAGGTCACTGGTCACAGCCTGGGCGCGTTGACCATCCCCTCATCCTATCCTCAGTGCCAACTCACTGTCTGGCCTGATAGTTGTTGGGAAAACAAAACAAAGCATGAAGCCCTGCTTAGTATGAATGGAAGAGGGTAAGAAGGAGAGCCAAGCAGAGGACAGTTTGGGCTTGCACACAGGCTGGGGCTGATGGAAAAGCACAGTTGTCCCGTGAAAACCGGCTCGAATAACAGCTTGTTTCTGTGGTTGTTTGCAGAACGACTACCACTTTGAATACACGGAGTGTGACAGCAGCGGCTCCAGGTGGAGAGTGGCCATCCCGAACTCCGCAGCCGACTGCTCGGGCCTGCCTGACCCCGTGAGGGGCAAAGAATGCAGTACGTGTTGACGCTCCTTCCCTCGCTAGACTGCATCCCTTCAGCCCAAGCAGTGAATGAAAATGAATATAAACGACTTTGATTCACAGACCTGTACCCCTGGGGATAAAAATATATGTTTATAAAAATAAAAAATATATATATATAAACGACTTTGGGGAAAAGGAACATAGAGCATTGGTGTCTAGCAGAGCAAGAGCTTCTTCTTAACCCTCGGCACCCTGATGCCCGAAGTCTGAATGAGACACAGGCGGAATTAGAGGATGCTATGTTTGTTTATTTATTTAAAAAATCCACTGAAAATTGGGTTTACTGTCTCAGGTGAAACTCTGGAGGGCGGAGTGGCAGAATCTCTCTTTAATGGATTTTTTTTCTTTACATTTTAAGAAAGTTTTCAAAAACTTTGGGAAAATATATATAACATAAAATGTACCATCTCAGCCCTTTTTAAGGGTAGAGTTCAGCAGCATGAAGTGCTTTCGCATTGTTGTGCTGTCGTCACCTACACCTATGCACAGAACTCCACCATTTAGCAATGGGTTTCTTTTTTTAAGCCTAAGAGATTGTGCAATTTATCTTTTTAGTGTACCCTCCAGAGAGATGGTAGAATTGATGAGTATTGCATCCAGGAGCTTGTCTGAGCGATAAACAGGTTGGGAGACCAACATTGTGAGTGAACAGAGAAATAGGTTATTACATTTGTCTTCATTTATGAACTCCACTTTTTAAAATCCTTTCATTTGGTAAGTTACAGGTTCCTGTAGTGAATTAGTCTTGGGGCAGACTGGAGTTCAAAACTGAAAGTAAGACAAAAAGAGGTTTTGCGTTTCCTGCTATTTCTCAAATGGTCTTCCTAAAATCTTACTTTTAACGGTTTCCAAATAAAAGAGCAGATAGATAAGCAAATTATTAAATGGTAGTTAATTTCTTCCCAATCATAGGATGTGTCTCACTTACCAGCGAGAGAAGTATTAGTATAAGTGGTGGATTTACTGATAAAAGGGAGACAGGAAGACAGAAGTTGTCTCATGCGGAAAATTAGTGGAGAAAACCATTATCTTTAGTAAATGATACTAAATGAGTAGAGAGAGAACCTGGGATCCTTGAAGCCAGGTTAAGCTAGGTGAAGCCAGTCCAGATTGAAGCCAGTCCAGCAAGACTCAAGAGGATAGTGGGGTTGGATAGGAATAAGATGATACGACCTGGGGTGTTCCCAGCCACCTGTGCAGAAAGTACGTCAGCTCTCAGTAAGGGAGGATTTGTGCAGGAAATGGAAACAGTCTTAAAAATATCTATGGAGTTAGTGTGTTGTAAAATGCTTCAGTTACTTTCCTAGAAAATCCGTGTATTTTTTAAATCTCTATTTACTTTTTACTTGTGGGGTAGTACCTTGGTTCCCTTGTAAACAACCCTGAGGGCGGGAGTGGACTACCTAACCATCATAAACCCTACTCTTTATGCAGGGATTGTGCTGGCCAACATTGGCTTTTGAAAGCTGATTATTAGTTGGAAATGGGCCTGGGTGGAGTATATGACACCATGGAAATTGGCAAACACTACAAATCACATGCCTCTTCCACTGAGAGCTAGTTGTTAAACATTTATTAGCATACCACTGATTACATTTATTGGCCAAAAGTTCAAATATTTATCATAGAATTGATGCTTAAATAAGAATTATTTCTATTCGAGGATGACCAGGGACATATATATATATATATATATATATATATATATATATATTTTGTACGTTATTTACTACAGTCTTCCACAGATAATGTTATAAATCTGATACTCCAGCTAGAGCTTTTCTAAAAAATGGACTAGTCTTCAAGACTCTAAGTTATTACTTTACAAATGATACTACTTACTTTGAAAATGATACTGACTTTACAAATGACAATACTTATGTGATGGCTAGGGACATTTTTTATGTTGGTGTTTTGTCTGATATCTGAATTTTCAGTGATTTCTGTGTAATCTGATTATGTCTTCTCTAGAAACTGTTGGTCTGGCCTCTAAAATGTGACTTCTTTTTGTATGGTAAAGGCAAACAAATATAAATTATTCCATAATGCACAAAACGCATCCTATATCTAAGTAATTTAGAAACTTAGTTAGTTCATAGCATTAAACATGGTGTTTACCAAGTTCCTAGCCGTTGAAGTGTTGCAGAAGGCAGTTATGGTAATAACTGAGTATTTGCTCAGTGGTTCAGATTTTCTATTGCTAATGACAGCTGTCATTTCTCATGCACGGACTGTATACTAAACACTGTGCTTAGTCCCATTGTATCCTTACAACAGCCCTCTCAGATAGATATCAGAAGTACCTTACCTCAGGTCATAGAGCCAAGATATGGCAGATCTGGGATTCAAATCCAGACATGCTTGATTCCAGTGCCTGCCTCTTACTCACTGATTTAGACTGCCACTTCTGGATGGCAGGCCTTGGACGGCCCCACGTAGGAGACGTAAAGCACTGTTGGTGGACGTATTCAAGAGAAGACTGTAGACACTCTTGTGCTTTAAGGACAAAGGAGGGTAAGGACATCCTGGTTCAGGAATGGCATGCTTCTTGCAAACCATGCCTGAATGGTGCCAGGAACTTGGATGGCAAGTGATGCCCCTAGGTGCTAGACTCAGTAGTTATGCTATAACAATATGACCCAGCAGTTGGGTCACAAAGACAGCTTTGTGTATGGCAGCTTCAAACGAGTGAGGAATATCTAGGGCGAGGATTGCGTAGGACTTAATTTCCGCATATCTCAATGTCTCTAAATGAAGTCGGACCCAGAGTTTGGCCTTAGTTGAAATTGCTGTAGATTTTTCAGAATGTAATTGGGGAGATTTTTTTCTTTCTTATCAAAAGGAAGCAGTACAGAGTTACTGGAGGCGGCGGGGCGGCAACGGCGGTGAGCAGGTCCTTGTGGCCTAGAAAAATCCTGCAAAAATGTCTCTGTACCCATCTCTTGAAGACCTGAAGGTAGACAAAGTTATTCAGGCTCAAACTGCCTTTTCTGCAAACCCTGGCAACCCAGCAATTTTGTCTGAAGCTTCTGCTCCCATCTCTCAAGATGGAAATCTCTATCCTAAATTGTATCCGGAGCTCTCCCAGTACATGGGCCTGAGTTTAAATGAAGAAGAAATCCGTGCAAATATGGCCGTGATCCCTGGAGCACCAGTTCAGGGGCAGTTGGTGGCAAGACCTTCTAGTATGAACTATATGGTGGCTCCTGTAACTGGTAATGATGTTGGAATTCTTAGAGCAGAAATTAAGCAAGGGATTCATGAAGTCATTTTGTGTAAGGATCAAGATGGAAAAATTGGGCTCAGGCTTAAATCAATAGATAATGGCATATTTGTTCAGCTGGTCCAGGCAAATTCTCCAGCCTCATTGGTTGGTCTGAGATTTGGGGACCAAGTACTCCAGATCAATGAGGAAAACTGTGCAGGCTGGAGCTCTGATAAAGCACACAAGGTACTCAAACAGGCTTTTGGAGAGAAGATTACTATGACTGTTCGTGACAGGCCCTTTGAACGGACAGTTACCATGCATAAGGATAGTACTGGACATGTTGGCTTTATCTTTAAAAATGGAAAGATAACATCCATAGTGAAAGATAATTCTGCAGCCAGAAATGGTCTTCTCACAGAACATAACATCTGTGAAGTCAATGGGCAGAATGTCATTGGGCTGAAGGATTCTCAAATTGCAGACATACTGTCAACATCTGAGACTGTAGTTACTATTACAATCATGCCTGCTTTTATCTTTGAACATATTAAACGGATGGCACCAAGCATTATGAAAAGCCTGATGGACCATACCATTCCTGAGGTTTAAAAGTCATGGCACAATGGAAACTTCACTGAACTCCAGTTTACTTCTTGGGCAACTTAACTTTATATTATGCACATGAAGCTTTCTAGGAGCCAGAGAGCATATGCTGCATGAAGACCTTTCTATCTTACATTATGGCTGGGAATCTTACTGTTCTGATTGGATATCTTGTTCACACTTCAAGATCATTGTAGCCTTATCCTGGTTTTACTGATGTGAAACTTTGGACAGATTTTAACTGATTTTCATAGAGTAGTTTCTCTACTGGAAACCCGATGCTTTTACAAGCCATTATGATTAGAATGACTGATACAGGCTTAGCTCTGTGTTAGAACCAGTCACCTTTATCTTACATATCAAGTAGTGCTGTTCATATTACTTTAGTTCTATGGTATAATTGCATTTTTAATGTGTAACCATAGTACATGTAGAATGACTGCTTTTGATGTTTTTTTAGTTCTGTGTGAGTGTGTGTGCGTGTAAAATACCAATTAAGTACACTGGTTTCATTCCATGTAAGCATTATACAGTGTATGTAGGTTGCTAGAGATTGTGTGGATCATCATTTAATTAGAACTACCTTTACTTAATATGCTTCAACTGTCGCCTTAACTGTGTTAAGCATCTAGAATAAAAGCCAAAATATAACTATTGCTGCCTTTCTAAAACCCAAAATGCAGTTCTGTGTTAAACTGAAATGTACACTAGCCCAGAACAATGTAATGGTACATACTGAGCTATAGCATAGCTGCTTAGTTGCATTTGAGATTTTCTAGTCAGTTGTGTAATGGAAATTTCTTTCTTCTAAAACTTACCGGTATTACTTTCTGAGAAATGATTCACTATATATTAAATGTAAAAATTCTTATACCAAATAGGATAAAGTTTTGACTCCCTTTATTCAAATTATTCAGATTAAGTGGAATAATACTTAATTTTGACTTTAATATTCAGTAACCTCACTACTTTGGGGTGGTCTTAGGATGCTTCCCAGGTAATCTTTTCCATTTCCTGACCCCTCCCTACAAAATGGAAGTGACACTTTATCCTGATTTTTTTTCTTTATGGTTTATGCCTATTTCATCTTAATTAAATATGTATAAATAAAGTGGAAAAAAAAAGAGGAAGCACTTCAGGCCTTTCCTTAGGAAAAGGCTTATAAGAATGTAGCAACTATAAATTTTTCAGAAAATTGATGAGGAAGGTATATTATATAATCATTAACTTTATTTTATTTTTTTTTAAGATTTTATTTATTTATTTGATGGAGATCACAAGTAGACAGAGAGGCAGGCAAAGGGGGTGGGTGGAGCAGGCTCCCTGCTGAGCAGAGAGCCTGATGCGGGGCTCGATTCCAGGACCCTGTGACCATGACCTGAGCCGAAGGCAGAGGCTTAACCCACTGAGGAACCCAGGTGCCCCTATAATCGTTAATTTTAAAAAATCATATAAAATCTGGCTGCAAGGCTTCTCTAGTGAAGTTAGTGGAGTTCATGTTGTGTTAGAACCCTGGGTGGGTTGTGAGCAGGAAGCTTATAAGGCTCAGGAAATGGGATGGAGAGGCCTCTGGTAATTAACTGACATTGGTCCCCATAGTCCTCCTGTCCCCTCTGCTGTGGAAAGCTCCTTAGTCTCTTGGGTAGTACTGCTCTAAGGGCAGGCCATTGAGATGCCTCATATTCAGCCCTCTGTCTGGGAATTCCAGGCTTAGCTCCAGAGAACGTTGCTCCTTCTTCAAAGCCCTAGTGCCAGGTGTCTTGTGTTTGTGGGTGTCACCATCATGTGAGTCTCGGCATCACTGAGAGACTGCTTGCAGATAGCATGCCATTCTGAACGACAACAGTTCTTTTCTTTCCCCAGAACAAGAGGATAGAACCCCTATCCCTAATTTATCTCTTCTCCACTGTTGGGTCATTTCCCTAAAATCTTCCCTTGACCCTCTGGGGTCTGCTTGACCTCCTTAGATCATCAAAAACAAGTCTTTTGGGAATGCTTCCGTAGGTGGAGATACCTTCTCTCTTATCCCTCCTCTCGTCCTTCCTTCCCCGCTTGTCCCTCTGTCCTCCTTTTTCTCTATCGCTATCTCCCTGGAGAAAAGGCCATTTTGTTTAGAATCAAATCAGACCTTAGAAATAAGAGCCAGGGTGTATCTGGGTGGCTCAGTCTCTTAAGCATCTCACTGATGAGTTCAGCTCAGGTCACGATCTCAGGGTCATGGGATCAGGCCCCACATTGGGTTCTGAGCTCAGTGCATGGGGTCTGCTTGTCCTTCTCCCCCTTCCCCTCCCCCTGCTTTCTCTCTCTCTCTGTCATAAATAAATAAATAAATAAATAAATAAATAAAATTTTTTTTCAAAAGGAGGAAAGAGAAAAGCCTGGCCAATGAGAGTAGGGTGAGAATTCCTCTACCTGAGTGGGGAAATGAACACAACGAGATATCTCTTCCTCTTGGGAGTTATCGTCTATCACTTACTCCCTCAAATGGTAGTCATTGTGTAACTTTGAGTACAATCGTAACACATTTTTCTAACTATCTTTCAGATAGTTGTGATTCCTTTTGATAGGTTGTCATCAAATTAGTTACAGTCTTGTGGGCATTTTTTTTCTTCTACTTTCGTATTTATATAAAGTCCTAATATTTGGTTTTCTTGGATCAAAAAGTGCTAAGGTACAGAGTAGGAAAAAACTTGAATGTAAGGTTATTTTTTTCCCTGTTTCTTGATTTCTCTCACATCTATATTGTTACATATCCAGAAGCAGAGTAACTTATGACGGTTTGGGTCGATAGATTTTTATTTCAGTTGAGAAGTGAAGGAAGAGGAAGAGTTCTCAGGGAGAGAGAGTTGGTTTTAGCTTTATAAGTGGGAGGAAGAGAAATCCAGTCCTGGGCGTCATAGCTCTTGCTGGTATAGGCGTTTCCCCAGGATTCAATTCCTAGTCTGTTTCTGTTTGTGAAAAGTTGTTACTGGGACAGGAGCAACTGCACATGGGCGCCCTGAGTACTTGGTGCTAAGTGCTGGTCTCATAGCATGCCGTGAGTCTGTTCCATGGAACACTGACCCCAAGGAATACGTCGTGGAAATACTTCATGGAAAAAAGTGTTTCAGAGTTTTCTGTGGTGAAATATGAGAAAGTTTGGGAAGTGGAGAATCCCCTCACAGAGAGATGCAGTGAACATTTTCATTTTAAAGTCTCTGAGAAACCTAATATACACTTATAGAACATTTCCTGTGTGTTAAGGGCATCCTGTTTTACTCACAGTTTGCCAAGTTTAGTTGATTACAGGCCTCTTTTATCTAATGTGTAGTTGGACCCCCCCCCCCCAGGCTAATTTCTGCAGATAAAATTTCTGGAACACACAGGTGTAAACACACATGCGTGACTAATTTAGTAATTTTTTAAAAAGATTTTATTTATTTATTGGAGAGAGAGAGAGAGAGTGGGTGGGGGAGGCACAGAGGAAGAGAGACAAGGAAACTCCATGCACTGAGCACAGAACCTGACATAGGGTCAATTTCATGATCTGAGATCATGACCTGAGCTGAAACCAAGAGTTGGAGGCTTAACTGACTGAGCTACCCAGGCGCCCCTAATTTAGAAAAATTTTATATGGCATTACTTATACCAGGTCTAACTAATTTCATGTAATTTCTTTGCTTTGCAAGGTTCATTTGCAGTCTTACCATACTGGTGTCTAGTTAAAGACCTCCCATGGGTGATGATGGTCAGCTGTGCTTTATGCCTGAGATTAAATCCGAGCTCTGCAACCAGCTTGTATGTCTTGGGCAAAATATTTAGTTCACAGCTATTTATTGAGCTTTAATTCATTCACTGAACAAACATTTATCATTTCCTATATTCTATATTGACAATTGGGATCCAAAAATAAACTTAAAAAGATTGCTGTCTTCCATAACCTTTCAATCTAATAAGAGAGCAGATAAGTAAATAAGCTACTTATAGTATAGGGGCAGAGTAAATGAAAGATAGAAATACCAGAGGTGATCTTCCCAAGGAGAGATGGATGACTTCTGCTCACAGGAAAAGGGCTCATGGTGAAGCAGATGTACGTTTGAAGATCAGAGTCATCTGTTACCAGCTGAGTAACCTTGGAAAATTATCTAAGCCTTGGCAGGTTTGTATGAAAAATTGTTACTGAGAAAGAATTATTACTAAGAATTGTTACTGAAAAATTGTTCATGTCAAAAATCCTTACTGAGGACTGAGTCAATAAATGCCATATTTAATGGGCCATATATGTTAATTCTCTGAGGATCTCTGAAGCAAACTCTGAAAGACGTTCTAGACTTCGGGGCTGTGAAGTAGCCTTTGAGGCGCTGGAAGCATGGGCAGAGGTGCAGATTGGGGGCAGCACTGGGTCTCCCCGGGTGCCTTGTGAGAGCCAGTGGCTGGCTGTAGGGGAGATGATGAGAGGGGACACAGTTTCTGGCAAATCTCACAGGCTCCTTCCTGTGTGTCATACCAAGGACTTTGATCTGGAGACAGCTATTCATGGGTGTCTGAAGGAGTTAAATGAGGTGATACATAACACCTTTAGTGCCAGGAATCATAATTATAATATAACTTAATAGTAATAATAATAATGTGAAGCAGTAATAGCCCATCATTATTTGCTACATGCCAGGTACAATTACAGCTGACTTATATGTATTGACTCAAATTAATTAGGCATCACCAAAACCTTGGGAAGTAGGTACTCTGCAGATTGGGGATTTGAACCCAGGCAGTCCAGCTCCTGGGTTCATGTTCGTAACTTCTGTGGTGTCCTGACTCTTCAGAATATGCTATAGCATCTACAGAACAAGTGTTCATCCTTCTTCTTGTGGCATCCGTGTTCCCTTAACATTTATCTCTTGATGAAATGTGATGTAAGTTAAGATCTGGATAACCAAGTGATTTTTTAAAAATAGCGTTTAAAAATCCTCAGATATATTGCTTTCTGGGTCCTTTTAAAGGATTAATGATCTGGCTGTAGATTTCATTCTTAATTGTATATATATCTCTGACAGGTAAAAGAATAACATTCAGAATTTAGAGCACATTTTCATTTATAGCCTCATATACAATGAGAAGTTGGCATTTTCTTCCCCCTGTGCCTAGAGTCTTGGTGCTTAATACATACATACAGTACACTTTCATTATTCGATGTGTCTTAGGAAAAAATTGATACTTTCTTCAACTAAAGAAATTCTTAATTTAGAATAGAGTTCTTTCCATTCATCCCAAAAGATAAAACTGTAACTTAAGGCTCTTCAGAAAGCTCCAGAACCATGGAATGTGTGTGGATTAGATACCTGGGGTGTCCTAAATTGGAGACTGACTTTGCTGTTTTATTCTGTAGGTGAAATATCGAGATCTGATCAGATTTGTGAAAATTCATTCTGTATGGAAAAAGGACAGGAACATTTTGTCCCCAGTAGGCTTTGTGTGAGATGTTGATGCCCCAAGTTTCAGGTGGGGAGGGTGTTGTGGTTAATGGGTTTAGCAACACACCAGTGACAGGTGAAAGGTCTGAGTGAAGAGGATTATGAAAAGAACAGCTCAAAAATCAGGCTTATTAGTTGTGGTGTTTGGTGGGAGCTATGGTTGAGGAAGGTTCTCTGAAAAACATGTTTTATTAGGAGATGAGAGAACTCAGCCCTCAAAACTGCAGAATCAAGGGCAGCAAGCCTATTAGGAAGTAGTGGGTTACCGACACCTTCTAAGAAAGAGGAAAAGTTCAGGATGATAAGAATCAAAGTGTTAGGACATAATTGGAAGTTGAGAAAACGGATTTCGCAAATGCATTGTTCTGCCCCCTTTGGTGACCTCATCAAGTACTCTGAACTCTTTCCTTCCCCTGACGGTCTCAATTATATATTTTTTTTCTGTAAAACTTATGTCATCTTGTACCCAGTGGACTGAAATTGTCTTCTCCTCCATCAAACACTTAGGTCAGGAAGCCACAATGAAATCCATTTTTTTTTTCTTAAAAGAAGAAAACTGTCTTAGTTGGCGCTCTCCTCAAAAGTTGGAAACTAATTTAATTGGGGTTGTTATCTCTCCAGTTTCATGGATCATTTTTCAGGAGAAGAGTTTGTGGGTTTTTTGTGGGGAGGGGGAGAACGGGTAATTTAGCCCATCAGTCCCCTTGAAAAAGCACAGGGACAGTCATATAGTCCTACCTGACAGGGCTGTGTGAGGACCCATTCGCTGGAAAGGATGTTAGGGGTGAGAATTCATTTTCAGAGATGTAGAGGCTGTGCATTCACTAAATACTCTTTTCAAAGAACAGGGAATTAGAGAACATGAGTCAGACCTGGTTTGTGTTAATGTACTTGTTCATATGTCTCCCTTTCATTTTTGTAAAGTGAAATATAAAAATAGTTTTTTTTCCTTTTTTAAGAATTTCACAAGTAAGAACTTGCAAAGGTCATGTTCTCTTCATCACTCGCAGTGAGAGAGGAAAAACAAGAGCTGAGATTTGCCAGGCTCAGTATCATGTTTGATTTCTCATAGATGCCATTTTCTACTTTCTTTTGTTTTCAGTGAGCAGTGTAATAATAAACCTGGCAGCCAGTTGAAGTTTTAATGATATGATAATGATAATTGATAGGTTGAATGATTAATGAAGGTAAAATTTATCGTTGAGACTCATGAACTATGCATTATTGTCCCTGTTTGTTCTTTCCTCAATGGCAGTGAATAAAAATGGTTGCATGAGTAGCCTTGTGGTTGGCGCCTGGGTGGCTCGTGGGTTAAGCCTCTGACTTTGGCTCAGGTCATGATCCCAGGACCCTGGTATCCAGCCCCACATCGGTCTCTCGGCTCTGTGGGGAGCCTGCTTCCTCGTCTTTCTCTGCCTGCCTCTCTGCCTACTTGTGATTTCTGTCAAATAAATAAATAAAATTTTAAAAAAAGGAGTAGCCTTATGGTCTAGTCAAGAAGTACAGTATCTACAGCTGTAACCTTACTCTTTAAACTTATTCTATTGATCTTATTTCAATGAAACTGAACAATGAAGAAAAAGAGACACATTTGCTTGTCTTATTTCTGGAATTGATTTAATTATTCATTTCCCATAAATGAATATAATTATTTTTTACTTAGCTATTAACTTAGGTTAACAGATAAGATAGATTTTACAGTGAATTTAGCTTAGTGAATATAAATTTTGAATCTATTTTGAGGAAGATAAGTCTAGACTAGATTAGAATAGAAACTCCATCTGAATAGGGATTGTTTCCAAAATACCCTTGGTGTCTAGCAATTGCCAACCAAATACTAGGTACTCAAGAAGTACTTGTTGGATGACTTCCTGTAACATGGAGTGATTCCTAGATACTTAACCTGAAATGACATTGTATCCATTTCCTAATTAATCAGCATCTCATTAAAAATTGAAAATTCTTGGGGCGCCTGGGCTGCTCAGTTGTTTAAGCATTGAACTCTTCTTCTTTTTTTTTTTTTTTTAAAGATTTTATTTATTGATTTGACAGAGAGAGATGACAAGCAGGCAGAGAGGCAGGCAGAGAGAGAGGAGGAAGCAGGTTCCCTGCTGAGCAGAGAGCCCGATGCAGGGCTCGATCCCAGGACCCTGAGATCATGACCTGAGCCGAAGGCAGCGGCTTAACCCACTGAGCCACCCAGGCACCCCTAAGCATTGAACTCTTGATTTTGGCTCAGGTCATGATCTCAGGATCATGAGTTTGGGCCCAGCATGGATCCTACTTAAAAAAATTTTTTAAAAATAATTGAAAACTCTTTTATTACTACTTGTTATTGCTGTTTACTTTTTAGAAAACAAATTCCAGTAATGAGCAATCTTAAATTAAATAGAAAAATGGATTAATTGTGAATAAATGTAATTGATAGTTATTATCTTTCAAAGCATGGGGTCTTTGGAGGAAGAAAAAGCAAATTTAAAAGACCCTTGTGGTGAGAGGATTAAATAGATGTTCTTCATTGTTAGGCATAAATCATAGATGATAATCAGCATAGAAATGATTCATTCAGTAGCTATTATTTAGTCCATTGTACTGGGTGGTTGCCTGATAATAATGATGCTTTGAATTTTCATGTCACTTTTCACTGTCAGAGTAGTTTCCAGTGTCTCATGGGGCCACAGCCATCCTGTGAGGGAGGAAGTGAAGTGGTATTCTCATTGGAATGTGAACGAATGAAGGCACAGAGGGTTAAGTAAATTGCGCCAGCCTTTTGCTAGTTGGTGACAGATGAATATAAATGCTTTTTTTTCCCATATCTGATTCTTCACACCTGCATATTTCAACCTTTACAGATTCGCAGTAGCAGAAATTGAGGTCAGAACAGAGGCATAAAGTTGAGAACAAGAACACTGAGTTTAGCGCATGACCTCTTGGTTACAATTTAGACTTTTAGAGGATGGATTTTTAATATCACTCTTTCTCTGGGTGCTTAGGGCAAATATTGTGAAATCCCGGACTAAACCCACTGTTACATGGTGTGTGACCTTATGCAAATCAGGTTTTTGTGTTCTTCCGGCAGAACTTTGGGGTCTGCTTAACTTCAATTCGGATATTCTAGAATTTTGAGATTGTTGAAGAAAAATCGTATTTATTTTAGAAATGATTAGTTGTTCAACTGAAATCTAGTCAAGTGACATGTACAACATTAAGCGTCAACAACAACTTACAACAACTATCATCCTGCTTTTGTTGAAAATGTCCTATGTTATACTCTAAAAAAATCTGAATGAAAAGAATGTTGTACCTAAGATTGTAGAAACTTTTATAAGCCAGCTAAAAATCAGAGGCCAAACAAGCAGTGCTGAAGTAGAAAGTGAATGTGGCTAAGATGGAAGATACTAGAAAAGGGAAAGCTGGTCATCACTGGTGACTGCCTAAAGAGATGGGCAGTTCTGTGCTGACATAATCTCATGGAGTAAATTATGTTTTATAGGAACGTGTGGCTCTTCTCTTCCTTTGACATGTGGCTCGAGAGCTGGTTTCTAGGATAGGAAAAAAGACTGAGTAGCAGCAAATGATTAAAATACAACAAGGTTTAGACTCTTTAGTTCCCCTATATCATTAAAGGCCCTATACTCGTTGGACTATCTTTGAACACATAATTATTCTTTGGCGATGTCAAATCATCAGACCACTGGCAGAATTCCTATTGTCCCAGACCCCTGAATTGCGTTATTAATAATTACTGCTAACATATATTGAGTGCTTTATGTCAGGGACACTGCTGAATGCTTCATGTAGAATAGTCATTGAATCTCACAGCAATTCTTCAAGATACATGGTATTACTACTGTCTTCCTTTCATAGATAGGGATATCGAGACTTAGGGAAGTTAGCATCTTGCTAAAATACTTCATGAATTTTAGGAGTGATATATTAAAAATTCCACAAGGTACCTGAGGGTGGGGAATGGTTATTGCACAATATGCACAATAATGAATATTGTTCAACAGTTCGAGACAGGAAATGGAAAGTGATGTCAAATACAATGATGGGTTCATTTGAAATTGCTTCAGTTTTTGCATTTATTATACAAAAACTGCCCAAGTTGAATTTTCTTGGGGCACCTGCTTTGGAATCAGACCTAAATTTGAATATCAGTTTGGCCACTTTTAATGGGCACCCTCCTAATTGGGTTATTTAAATGTACCGTGCCTCATTGTCCTCATCTCGTAAATGGGCATATCTTCCTCCTTCACAGGTATGTTATAAACATGTCACTCCCAATTATGGATGGATTCCACAGTTGTAAATTCACCTACTTTATAAAATTTATTCATGACTCCCCCCACAACAGTGCAAATGATACTTTCACAGTCATTTGCTGATATACACAGAGCTTAAAAATTTGAGTCACCTGATCACCTGGTCTCTGTCGAGTTCAAACAAGTCACATTCTGCCTTATTTCTCATCGTGTCAACAAGTATCCTCTTCACAATTTATTTAAAGCCACTTTTTTCTGCATTTTTATGCTCTTTATTGGTGATTTTGCTGTCTAAAATGGCCCCCAGATGTGGTGAGGTGCTGTTAAGTGCAAGAAGGCTGTGATGTGCCTTGTGGAGAAAATACGTGGGTTAAATAAGCTTAGTTCAAGGATGAGTTACAGTGCTGTTGGCCTTAAGTTCAATGTTAATGAATCAACTATATATATTGAATAAGATGTTTTCCAACTGAAGCACACATAAGACAAGGTTATGTATTGATCTGTTGCTGAAGATATTGTGACCAGTCTCATAGGAGCCTAACCCAGGATTTTACCATGAATAAAAAGAATTGATTGTGTAATAAATACTTAAAACATTAACTGTCAAACTTTCTTTCAGCTTTCCTTCTGGTCTTAGAGAAGTAAACACCTCTGAAAGCGTTGAGGCTCTTCTCAGTGATTTTAACAGGGCCATGAACATTCTGAAATAACACAACATAATCTTCTTCTTACCTTCTAGAATCCCTTATAACAACTTAACAAAATATTACTCCTTATGAATTAAAAGTACGATTTAGGACACTAGGCTAAACTATCTTCAAAGATTATGTTATCAGAAAGCAAATATTTTCAGCTTAGCAGGTGGTATAGTCTCTGCTATAACTATTCAGCTCTGCCATTGTGGTACAGGAGTAAACATAGACAATATGTAAATGAATGTTTGTGACTGTGTTTCAGTAAAACTTTATTTACAAAAACAAGCAAGTTGGGTTTGGCTTATGAGCTGGATTTTGCTGACCCTTGATTTAATGTAATGTTGGTGCTTGGTTTATTTTAGTACTTCTCAGTTTTCTATAAGCCCCATAAACAGTAAAAGTGAAATAAATTTTTTCCCATTATTGTGTTTTTCTGCTGGTTGTTCTGGTAGTGACAATAATAGCATGTAGCGAATGTTTATTAAATGCCAGCCATTGTGCTAAGCACTTTATACTATATTGTATTTAATTAATATATCTATATAAAAGAGTATTGTGATGATTATCTCATTTTCCAGAGAGAGAAGCTGAGGACCCCAGACAGATGAAGTGACTCACTTAAGGTCACAGGAAGAGTGGTACAATGTGGTCCCAGGATAGTTTTGACCTTGTAGCCAGCATGCACTATTTTTCGCTTAAACTTTTCTTGTTTTCTAATGTTTTACTAATTGTTGGATGTTGATTTGAGAGTTCAAATTTCCTTGTACAGCATCGTAAGCTTTTTTGAAGAAAAAAATTACAACTTTTCAGTGGATAAATAAGTAGACAGCTGTGGGGGTTAGCTCTAATTCTTTAGTTTTTCAAAATTAACTTGTTTGTTTTTCTGGCTAAGTTTTGAAATGTATTATAAAAGAATGTATCTAAATGTGAGGCTTTGCTCCTTCACTCTCTGCTGGGAGACTTGTTTTTCTTTATCGAATAATTGGGAGGTTTTATTTTGTTCTTATTTCTTTAATATCCTGATTAAATGACTAGAAAGCTCTTTGCTGTGTTTGAATCGCAAAGAGCACTTTGAACACAGAGCCCCCTCTTGGGGGCCATAGATTTGCATTTGTTGAATGACTAATAACTTAGCAGCGGAGCTATCTTTTTTTCTGTAACCGTGTCAACTGTTCTTCACAATGTCCATGCCTGCTGTCTCTGGTTATAGCTAGTTCTCAGAATTAGCCCAGAGCTTGACATCAGTAATAAGATGTGGGTTGCAGAAATGACTACTAAGATCGGAGTCGTGAGTGTTGAAAAATTGGAGATACTGATTTGGCTATTGCATGAGAAACACTACCCTCCAATTACCCCATTATATTTTGTTCCCACTCACTGGATCAACCTGTTATTTGGACTTCGTATTTGCCAGATAGAATTAGGAATTCAAAAATAATGATCCTTGTTTTCTGGAAGCTCAAAATCTCACATCAACTGATACATATATACGTCACCTCATTGTGTGTGTGTGCGTGTGTGTGTGTGTGTGTGTGTGTGTGACAGCACACACGCTTTAATGCAGGTGCTATGAGAAGAGTATCCTAGGAGCACAGAGGTAGACACAACTGACCAGCTGACTGCCCGGGGGGGTGGGCAGGGAGGTCTTATAAAGAGAGCCATTTGGGGGTTAGAAACAGGAGTTTGGCAAGTAGAACAGGTGGATCAGTTAGCATTTCTGGAGAAAGAGGAGCATAGCAGGGAGAGAGAGGATGAAATATCTTGGGATAGGAATCTTGTTAGGGTTGAAAGAGGAAGGAGCAAGTGATGAGACTGGAAAAATAGGTTGGGACCAGATTATAAAGCATATATGGTAATAAGGACAAGCTTAGAAGGCTTTAATTAGGGTATGGCATGACCAGACTTTACAAAAATAATTCTGGTGGGGCTCCTGGGTGGCTCAGTCAGTTAAGCATCTGCCTTCAGCTCAGGTCACAATCCCAGGATCCTGAGATCAAACCCCCTATCGGGTTCCTTGCTCAGTCAGGAACCTGTTTCTCCCTCTGCCTGCCGCTCCCCCTGCTCTTGCTACCTCTTTCTCCGTCAAATAAATAAATAAAATCTAAAAAAATAAAGTAATTCTGGTGACAAAGTGATGGAGGAATGCAGTAACTAAACGAGTTCTCTGTTCTTCTCTCTTCCAGCTTTCTCCTGTGCTTCAGGAGAGTATCTAGAAATGAAGAACCAGGTATGCAGTAAGTGTGGTGAAGGTACCTATTCCTTGGGCAGCGGCATCAAGTTTGATGAATGGGATGAATTGCCGGCTGGATTTTCCAACGTTGCGACATTCATGGACACTGTGGTTGGCCCTTCTGACAGCAGGCCGGATGGCTGTAACAAGTAAGAATCCAAAGGAGTTTCTGGATCTTGACTGATTCCTTGAGAATCATGTAGTTGCTCTTTTCTAGAAAGAAGGTGGGGCTGATCTTGGTACTGACTGGGTTTCCAGATAAGCTAGTTGCAAAAAGTCATCTTTTTTGGATGGTCATACAGATAATGTAGCTCAATTTTCATGAGGTTAAAGTATTTGCTCTTAGGACATAATAAATACCATATGCAAAGGTGCAGTAAAGCTATTAATAGAAAAACAAACCAGTTTTCTAATAATATATCTGTAACATTCAAGACTGGTATTTCTACTAACCTTTCTCAAATTTCTAATGGGTAATTTTGGATTAATTTTTCTTTTCCTCTGAAAGAAAGAATGTGTAATCTTCATTTAGATACCCTATTATCTCCTGTGAGAGAGTAGGTTAAATACATAATGTGGAAATCTCCTTTGCTTAATTATTACCTTTTGAAAATTTTTTTAGAATTGAAGTATAGTTGACATATAATACAGCAGTTTAAGGCATACAGCAAAGTGATTTGATGCAATTATATATATATGAAGAAATGTTCACCGCAGTAACTCTAGTTACCCTCTGTCACCATGAGCAGTTATTACAATATTATTGACTTTGTTACCTGTGCTGTAATTTCTTCCTTTCTTTAGGGGCTTATTAGCTTTGCCTGTGACAACATTGGTGGAATGTTAAAGTGTTTTGAAAAGATGCAAAATCTTACCTTTAGGCTGTCATCCTTCCTATTCTCTTGGATTGACTATGTAATATTTCCTTCCATATGGCCATGGATGGGAAATTAAACTTCAGGCCTCTAGCTATCTTCTGACAAAAATGGCTTCTCAGGAACTCAGCCTTTTTACCATGAGCTAAGGATGCTGAGGAATTATTTAGCTGTGCTGAAAGATGTGTTCTCTCCTTCCTATTCTTCCTTAATCTCACTTGCTTTCTAGTGTCCTCTCTTTCTCTCTCTTCCAAGTGACATTTTTACTCTTCTGATAATCATTTCTTTATATAAGTTTGTGGCAATAGATATCATTAACAGAATTATTCCTCTAAAATATATATATTTATACGTACATTTTATAATGCATGTTTCATATGTATAATTTATGTATATATGTACATATGATATACATATATGCATATATACATGTGCATACATATGTGCTTCAGTGTGTATATATTTTTAAAATGTAATTTTATTTTCTTAAACTAAAATTGCTCTTTGTCATAACCAGTAGGATGTTATGATACCTCAGATCTTTGTTTTGGTGAACAGGAGATATTGACATAGCTTTCTTCTACTTAGAATAAGTAGTTGATTCATTAAAGAAATTTAATGATAAGTACAACTTATTCAGTGTACTGTTTCATCTAATTTTCTTAATATGAGTTTCAGTCTGACATTGCTATGATCATCTCCCTCCTTCCCTCCTTTTCTTTTTCCATTCATCCAACCTTGTTTTCATTCTTTGTAATTGGTTGGGTCATAGAGTTTTCCAAAATGTTTCTATCATTGTAGACTCTAGTGGTACATTGGAATTCTAGTCACACTCCATACTTACCATTATTTGTTTTGTCAAATCCTGTTTTATTTTAACCATTCCTGGGTGCATGTGTGAAATGATACCTCCTTGTGGTTTTACTCTATATTTCCCATGAACACTTTTCATATAGTCATTGTCTGTGTGTTTAATTTTTTGTGTGCATGTGATACCAGTTTTACCCATTTTCTATTTTGGGGGTCATTTTATTATTGAGCTGTATGAGTCCTTTCTGTAATCTGGACATGAGTTCTTGTCATGTATATATTAGTATAATAGTTACATAATATTCACATGCATGCATGTATATGCAAATACATATTCATCTATATGTAATATTTTCTTTGTTGTTGTTGCCTTTTCATTTTCTTAATGGTGTCTTGCTAAACAAAAGTTTAAAATTTGAAAAAGTACAGTTTATTTTTTGTTATGCTTAATTTTTTTATATCATCAGGTATCTTTTCTTGTTTGCAAAAGCTACAAATCACAATAGGCATTCTAGTGTTATTAGAGTTATTGTACTTTTATATAAGATGTAAAACTTTACAACAGTAGTTACAGTTATATCTTCATCTGGGTGCTATTGTCATATATTTAGAAACGTATTATAAAGCCTATAATACAATGAAATGTATGTTAAATACTCAAGTGTTTTTATTTTTTATTTTTTTAAGATTTTATTTATTTATTTGACAGAGAGAGAGACAGTGAGAGAGGGAACACAAGCAAAGATTGTGGGAGAAGGAGAAGAAGGCTTCCCTCAGAGCAGGGAACCTGATGCAGGGCTCGATCCCAGGACCCTGGGATCATGACCTGAGCTGAAGGCAGACACTTAACAGCTGAGCCGTCTTGGCGGCACCCCAGTTGTTTTTAAAAGAACTTAAGGGATGAAAAAATATGGCTTTGTATGTTTATCTACATAGTCACCATTTTTGGTGCTCTTTTCTCTATATAGATGTGAATGTTAGGATTATTTTTTTCAACCAGTGAAATTTTCTTTATCCATTCTTATGATGCAAGTCTGCTGCTCACAAATTCAGCTTTTGTTTACTTAAAAACACCTTTATTTTTGCCTTGATTTTGAAGAATATTTTCTTGGACATCAGACTCTGGACTTTACTTTTCTCTTTCTGTGCTTGAAGGTGCTCCACTACCTTCTGAACTCTCCCTTATTTGTGATGAAAAGTAAGCTGATTTCTTTTTATGATTAATTCCCTTCCATGTAATGTATCCTTCTTTCTTTTTTTTTTTTAAGATTTTATTTATTTATTGGAGAGAGAGAGAGAGATCACAAGTAGGTAGAGAGGCACGCAGAGAGAGAGGGGGAAGCAGGCTCCCTGCTGAGCAGAGAGCCTGAGGCGGGGCTCGATCCCAGGACCCTGAGATCATGACCTGAGCCGAAGGCAGAGGCTTAACCCACTGAGCCACCCAGGTGCACCTGTGTCCTTATTTCTCTGCCTACTTATGAAATGTTCTCTATATTTTTGCTATTCAACAGTTTGATTGTGATGTGCCTGGCGTTGGTTTTCATGTATTTACCTCAAGTTTAGCGAGCTTCTTGGGTTTGTAGGTTGATACCATTACCAAATTTAGGAACTATTTTAGCCATTATTTCACCAGTAATGTTTTTTCTGCCCTATTCTCTCCTTCTTTTCCTTCTTTTACTCCAATTACATGTATGTTAGACCACTTGATATTGTCTAAAAGTCACTGAGGCTCTTTTTGTTCCATTTTTTTTCTCTTGTATTGCAGATTAAATGAATTTTATTGTTCTATCATCAATTTTGGGGGGTTCTCAAATTGTATATGCTGTGATATTTTAGTTTTGGAATTTCGATCTGGTTTATTTTATGGCTCTTAATTCCTTTAAAATACTTGAGATTCTTCATTCCTTCACTCACTGTGTTCATCTTTTATTTATAGCTGACTATATTTGTAAGAACTACCTTAAATACTTGTCTGTTTTTTTTTAACTGTCTTTTTTCTCATTGAAGGGTTATATTTTTCAATTTATTGTTATGTCTAGTAAACTTTTAGTGTATCTTGGGCATTGTGAATGTTAAGGTGTAGGGAATGTGGATTTTTAAATTTTTTGTTTGTTTGTTTTAAGGATGCTGAATTTTGTTCTGGCAGGCAGTTTTTGTGCTGAAAAAACACCTTGATCTCATCAGGCTTGGTTTTATTATTCTTTAGGGTGGCTCTGTAGTGGTGTCACTCTTAGTTCTAGATCACAGCCTTTATTAGTGCAGGAGCTGGGCAACTATGACCTGTGGGCCCTTTGTTTTTGTAAACAAGGTTACACTGCAAGACAGCTGCACTCATTTATTTATGCATTGTCTGTGGCTGCTTTTCAATTACAATAGCAGAGTTCAGTAGTGCAGGAACAACCAGATGGTCCACAAAACCAGGAATATTTATTCTCTGGCTCTTTATGAAAAAGTTTGCTGATACCTGCTCTAGGGCAAGGCCCTAATCCCAGGGTGGCAATTTTGGGGTGTCCAATGAATGCCCAATGTGGTTTTCAAGTTTTCTCCTCTCTGAGTGACCAGAAGCTTCTGTGACTCCCACTAAAGTGGTCTCTCTGTTTAAGTCACAATTTTGCATGGCTGTTCTCTGCCATGTCTGTCTGTATCCTCCAGCCTCAAGCCCAGGGCCAACAGAGAAACTCCATTTGGACTTCTGGACCCCTGCTTTCTCTGATTCTCAGGTCCATAAATTCCAGCTGCTTCAGCTGTCCTAAGCACTCATCTCTGCTCCTTAGCTCAGTGAGACCACTCTGCTCTGCTTGGAAGGCAGCTATGCTCACCACTATACCACCAACGCTCTGCTCTGCTTGGATGCCACAATCTGGAAAGTGTCTTGAAGAGTGAGGTCAAAGTCAGTTTGTGCTTTGCCTCATGCATTTTCCTGCTCTCAAGAATCTCAGTCTGGCATTGCCTATTGTCAGTGCCTGAATATGGCTCATGTTATTTTCCTTAGTTTAACAGTTTGTGAAAGAGAAAGGGCAACTCCAGTACCAGTTAGTGAGTCATGTTGGGATGCGGAAATCTCAGTCTTCAGCTTTCTTTTAGAAAAAAAGAAAAGAATTTGCCAAAATGACTCTTATCATCCATATAAACAAAGAAGGCTGTTAAGTTGTGCTTTCATATTGTTTGTTAGAAATTTTTTTTTCCCCAAGAGTCAACATGTGACTCATTGGCTTAGCTCGAATTATGGTTAAATTTACAACTTAAATTTTGTTCACCAATGTATTTTTTTTTTCTTTCATTTTAAGGAACTCCTCATCTCCCTGGCAGGTATATAGGTGTATAGATAAAACTTCAGATGTTGCTTGAGAGAATAATTCTACCTCAGACTGTTGCAATTAGTGGTCATCTACTTGGTGACAAAGTTTTTGATGAAAAATAGCTGTTTCCTAGCAAATGGATCACATAACCTTACCGAGGTTTAGGAAACACTTTGCCATAGGAAATGAACATTTTCCCAGTAATTTGTTGGCCTTTGAGTTCCAGAAAAGCTTTAGACTTCCCTGCTGTGCTTTGCTTTTGGAACTACTTTCAAAACTGACTTACGTAACCTGTGAACAGAAGAGGGTTCCTAATGCTAATGTAAAAATAACTCTTGGTTTTGTTTCCACAGCTCTTCTTGGGTCCCTCGTGGAAATTACATAGAGTCCAATCGTGATGACTGCACGGTATCTTTGATCTATGCTGTGCACCTCAAGAAGTCGGGTTATGTCTTCTTTGAGTACCAGTATGTCGACAACAACATCTTCTTTGAGTTCTTTGTAAGGCCTTTTATGTTCTAGAACTTACTTTTTGAGGGAAATTCATGTAAAATTTCTTTTAATAGGTTGTTGCTTTTGCGTGGTAAGCCTCCTCAGTTCTGTCAACTGAACCTTTTAATATTAAAAGAAAACCTTATTTTTTCTGTAATATTTTATTTTTGCTTAATATTGTTTATTTACCTCTGAGCTCTCATCATGTTGAATAACACTGGACTTGTTTTATTTTTGGTTATGATCACTAGATGACTATTTGATTTAGACTTTATGCGTGAAAAGTGCTTTCACCCAACATTCATTTTAATTTTCTTTATAGCTACAGATGTTATTTTATTCAAAATATGTTTTTACCAATTTCAGTTTTTGTTTTCTTTTCTCCTTACAGTTTCAAATATTTGATTGATTTAAGTATAAGCATGGGCAATATTTCAAAAGTGGAAGTTGTTATGTGTTTCTGATTCTGTCAGTTTGGTATAGTCTCAAGGAATCGGGATGAGATAGTTGATGTTTTTGGTAAGAGATGAAATAGCATTATAGAATGTAGGATGAAAGAGAAGTCTTACAGAGTAGGCCAGAGAGGAGGTGGGTGGGGGATGGGGCAACTGGGTGATGGGCATTAAGAAGGGCACATGATGTAATGAGCACCGAGTGTTGCATGAAATTGATGAATCACTGAACTCTACCTCCAAAACTAAAAATACATTATATGTTAATCAACTGAATTTACATTAAAAAGAATAGACTGTTGCTACTAAAATTATTTAAATATTTAATATAGGGGCACCTGGCTGGCTCAGTCGGAAGAGCACGTGACTCTTGATCTTGGGATTGTGAGTTCGAGATCCACACTAGGTGTAGAGATTGCTTAAATAAATAAATAAATAAACTTTAAAAAATAATATAAACTGTATCTAATCTAGACTGTTGTGGCAGTCTCTCAAATGCTTGAGAAAATATTTTCAGATTGACTTCTTAAAAAAATAAAGTGTGTTGTACAGGTAACTGGGGAAAACTACCTTGTAAAATGTTTCTTTGGTCCAGATTTCAGAAGCCCAGGTACTGATAATTCTAAAACAAATTTATTTTGCTCCTGATTTTGGAAATTTGTAAGTCAGAAGTTTGATGGGAAGAGATACTTACCATGAAAGTACGAGCCTTGGACTTGAAGTCAAGAGATTCTGGCTCAAGTCCCAAGTACAGTGGCTGGTTGTATGTTTTGGGCAATTTGGTTGTGTGTTTTGGGCAATTAAGTTAACTTTCCGGCCCTCAGCATTCTATTTCGCAAAGTGGATTTTATGACCAGACCTTTAAGGATCCTCCTTGTCCTAATATCCTTTGAGGAGTTTAGGATGTTAAGTAATATTCAAACTGATTTGATTTTTAAGCTACATTTTGTTTGCAAAACACTTCTTAGAGTAAGTGATTCTCTATTCCATGGGACATGGTTGCAATATAACTAAAACTAGAGTAAGGTTAGGAAATAAATAAGCATTTAGTTTTGTATTGCTGAGTAAGTTGAGAATTTTAAGTAGAGGTACTCCTAAGGCATGAAGTTTCGTTACTTCCTTTGAATGGTGCCTTTGTTCTGGTTACAAACTGAAAAGAGGTGGTGAGTTCCTTCTTTTATTGATGTTTCAGGTTTATAGGTTGCAATTTATTGACTCAGAGGGTCAACACTTCAGTCATCAGGCTCATGGTTAATGGAAAGGAAATGTCTGAAGACTGAAAGATACAGTTGTACCTTCCGACATCCCATAATTTAAAGCAGTCAAGCATTTAATTTTAGAACTATGGGAATTTCATTCAGCTCCTCTACTCTTCTTTTTAAGTGATGAAGTCAAGACCTAGAGGGAATAAGTGATTGGACCAAGGTTATACCTTTACTGAAGAACAGAAATCAGATCCCAGAATGACATTAAAATACCCCCAAAACACAAGATGTTTGCTTTTAGCTGAAAAAAGAAAAAAAAAAAAAAAAGCTTTCAGCTTATCCACACATGGACCACCAAAGGTATATTTAGGGTGCATAACTGCTTAGAAATGACTTAACACCTGCATTAGAAAGGTCATTATGCCTATTATATAAGTATGTGTAAATATAATACTTAAATTCAGCTTAAACAAATATCCTCAGTGGCTGATAGTCTCTGGTATTTTTGGATATTAAAAAGATCTGTTTTCTAGCTTATAATCTTTTAGGAAATACCTATTACAGCAAATGTTTTAATGTTGTTGGCAAGTTGGTCAAGACGATGAATGAAGTGGCCAAGATGTAGAGGTGACAAGTTCTTATCCCAACCCGCCTCTATTGCTGACTTGTGGGCAGTACTGCAAAATGGCCTTGCTTTTTGATGGCTGTGTATTCTTCACAGGCCTGGAAAAGTCATGTGCAAAAACCCTTAGGCATTTTGTAAGAATGGTCTGGAGAGCACCGTGTGTTTGGTGCTCAAGATGGTAGCTACAGTCATTTGAACTGGTATGGCACATGATTAACGTTGCCCCCCAAATCAACATTTAGGGCTTCGACTTTGACGGTAGCTACTTACCTACATGTCTGAAATGAGTCCTGGGGAATTGATAACAAAGCAGGTGTCATTTATTTATTAATTTTAAACCTTGCTTCCCTAAGTCTTGTAAAAACATACTTTATTTTTATTGGGCCTGGATGGTGAATGAAAGCTTCTAAAATTTTGGTAAGATTTTTGTAATGATTTTTTCTCCCTTCTGTGAATTTTCAGAGTTAGCTGCTCTCATCTTCTTTCCCTCCCTCCTCTCTGTTTCTTAACCCTTTTGTTCCAATAATGAGGATCCTTTACTTAGAATCACCATATACAGTTGTCACTTAGGCTCCAGAGGTCTTGGTAGGTTTACTTGCTGAGAATTACTCACTGTCATTACTTAGTAGCTATTGAAAGAAGCTCTTGCAGCCTGTCCTATGCTGAGTAATGAGTTTAATTAAAGTCATTATTCAAGAAGCTTTACTGGGGCCCTTGTGTTTAATCCACAGATTCAAAACGATCAGTGCCAGGAGATGGACACCACTGCAGACAAGTGGGTAAAACTCACAGACAATGGAGAATGGGGCTCTCATTCTGTAAGTCTCTGTTTGTCTTCTCCCCCACCAACCCCCATTCTGCTCCTTCCTTTTCCCAACCTTATAAAAAAAAGTTTATGAGCAAAGAAGAAAAAAATGGTTCATTAATTTAGACAGTTTCTAGTTAGGGAAGAAATTGTCCCAAAGTTCCAAGGACAGGGGCTCTTTGTTCTTTGTCTTAGGTACTTTTTCCTACCTTTCTCTTTTTCCTTAGGCTTCTTTCCCTTCTCTTTCCCATCATACTCCAACTTTCCTCCTTTTCAAAGGGGCATTGACAAGAAAACATGCTATTCAAAGCTAACACGCAGAACCTTGGGGTAGTTTACATATGTTTATATATATGCTTGTCACATAGCCCAAATCAGTGGCTCCTGGCACCGGCAGGATCCTTTGATCCAACCTTCTCTGCAGTCTCCCCACAAGTGACTTTCCAGCTTGTCTTATTGGGAGTCTGTACTGACTCCTCTATTGGACAGCTCTGTGTATCACAAAAGTCAAGCATGGCTGGAGCCTTAATCCGCTTCCTATCTATCTGTTACCTGTCGCTCAAAGCTCTCCCATCTCTGGTCACTTCGAGTAAGGTCACTGCCTAGCCTGCCTCCATAGGACAACTCCAAATGCTTGAAAGCAGTTATCAGACAATGTGGTCCGTGACTCTATTATTACCGGGGACACTACCCCTTTGGAATGAGGCATGGATTTCAAATTTAACTCTGGCTTACAGTAGTTGTGTTTCTGTAGGCAATTGGCTTAATCTCTTTTGTTCTGTTTTTGGCTTCATCTCTCTGAATCTGATTTTGCTTGTAAGAAATGGGAGCGATCCTGCAGGATTAAATGGGAAGATACATGGAAGAGAGCTAGTGTGGTCCCTGCAGAGTAGACTGAGCTGTATGTCAGTAAGCAGCCATCCACCCCCACCTTCGAGTTTAGCCGGGGGGCCTCACTCTTAAGAGGTTAATACAATGTAACCTTTTGGACTGTTTTCTTTCTTTCTTACTTTCTTTCTTTCTTTTTCATCTGTATGCCTGGAAGTGATGCTAGAACCACTTAAGATCCCATTCACCTAAGCATTTATTAAGCTGGGCTTTGAAGGTACAAGTAACCCTTGGCAACAAATACACTTTCTTCACTTAACACAGGGGAAAGTACTTAGTGCATGACTTTTCTGAGTCTCTGGCAGCGTGCAGTACTTGGATATGTTTTAATTTCATACAGCTTGAACTTGGCCTGCCAGAAACTACACAGAAGAATAAGAGTGGCAAATGAGAAACCAAGGAGCCCTTAAATTAATTTGTTGGCTTTGACAGAAACAGCATGAGGTTTATGAGAAACATAGTTTGATAGGTAAATAGAACCATGTGCTGGTGGCCAAGGAAGCAAATATTACATGTAACATCAGTTGTAGTCATTTAAATCATGTTATTTTATAAAGTTCTATTTTTCTCTGGTTGCTGTTGCGGTATAGTTTATTAAAAAATTTTAGAAGGAAGCAAACTCATTCTGTTGCCTTTTTGTTTTCAGAGCCCGGAGATCTACTTATGAATAGTGGCAGTCCATAAATATGTGATTGGGTTGAGTGCCTTTTCACTCTCTGGAATGAATTCCTTTTAAATACAAACCAAAACTTCATGCACATGGTTTAAAAATCATTTTATCTTTTTGTTCAGGCTTAAAGAATTTCCTTTTCTTTCTTTATTGCTATACTATTTTATTGTCAAGCTTTTTTTTTTTTTAAAGGAAAAATGACTACAGCAGAGCTTATATATGAACTAACAGTAGATTTAAGTTCATAGGTTCCTAATTAATGGTGTTTCATGATAACACCTTGAAAAGTATATAAGGGATTAGCTTTGAAGTATGATCGAAGTAGTGTGGTTTATCTGACCCAACTGCCTTGTCTTCCTCTTTACAGGTAATGTTGAAATCAGGCACCAACATACTTTACTGGAGAACCACTGGCATCCTTATGGGTTCTAAGGCAGTCAAGCCAGTTTTGGTAAAAAACATCACAATTGAAGGTATTTCACAGCATTTTTTTTTAGTAGTCACATATCAGAATTTGGAGCTTGTTAAAACACTGATTAAACTGTCGGTTTGGGTGGCTCAAGGGTTTATGGGGCAGGAATTAATACATTAGGCATTGTACATGTCTAGAGATCCTGGTTTTAATTTTGGCAAGTTGACTGGCTTTTTTTTTTTTTTTTTTTTTGTACACTTAAACTAAATTAATTGAATCTGTGTGAAAAAAATAAGCATGATACAATTTCCAGTGTCTCTACATAAAATAAAAGGATCCTTGTTAATAAAACACTATTCCTCATTCAAGAAGTGTCTATTGTACCAGACATTGAGCCCGCCCAGGTCACTGTAAAAGCCACAGAAATAGAAATAAAATAAACTCTTTCTGTCTCCTGAACCTCTTTTGCCTCTCTGAACCATCCAGGCATTTGCTGGCCCAGGAGAGCAGCCAATAAACCCTGGCAAGGTTCATTCTCAATTAGGGCTACTTTTAATTAAACCAGTCATTCTCCTTTATTAATGGCTTATATTTTACTATGTTCTGTACTGGTTCCTGTGACGTTAACTCATTAGTCATAGGGACATCTGCTGGCAAAGGCTGGAATTACAAACCAGAGGAAAAGGCCGTTTGTGCCAGGGTCCGCTAGGTCAGAGGGAGCAGAGTTGTCTTTTGACTACTCAGTTTATAATTTTGTATACCTCTGTCACATCTCACCCTCTTGTTTAAGTGTTTGCTCTCCTTAGGATGTTTAATCTATCCCAGTGTTTTGCACACAGTAAGTGCTTCCTTGGTGTTGAGTGGATGGGATAAAGGATCCTGGCTGACTACTGCTGTTTCTCTCACTTGTGATAGAAGCAGCAAGAAGGTGCTGATGTGCGTCTTGTTGGTGGGTCCTCCCTCCCATGCTCTGTTTTTCATTACCACACAGGGGTGGCATACACGTCAGAATGCTTCCCGTGCAAGCCGGGCACATTCAGCAACAAACCAGGTTCGTTCAACTGCCAAGTCTGTCCCAGAAACACCTACTCTGAGAAAGGAGCCAAAGAATGCATAAAGTGTGACGAGCACTCCCAGTTTTCGGGTAAGACCAGGCTTTGCCAGCTTATGCTCTTTGTTCTTCTCTCTCTAAATTTATGTTTGTTGAGAGTGTAGTGTCTTTAGCCAGAAGTCACACACCAAATGGGGTGGGAAGAGTGTGTCAGAAACCAAGTGTTGAAGGGAATCAGTATTGAGTGGAGAATATACGACTTCTTCTTACCCCTTTGTGAGTGAGTTTCCATTTATCACTTTTTCTGTTCCACACCCCACAGGGATCTATTTCTCCCTGTGCTTTGGTTATATATATACTAATCTAAAAAAAAATCATAATGTAATTTTACATGATTGGCTGGCATAGACGTGTGTTTGGAAAATTTCTATTTATTTCAAATTTACAATGTTCAATGATAATGGAAAAAATCAAATGTCTTATTGGAAAAAATTATGATGTTTCTTGTGTATTATGGGAACATTTGTTGCTCTAGGGTAAATAAAAATGCAGGCTTTTATTTTTCTGAGGCCTAGCTAGTTCTTCCTAAATTCATCTGGTGTAAGGTTATTTTAAATTTTTAGTTGTCTGAGTTTTTTTGTTTGTTTTGATTTTTTGCCTTTTTCGAGAGTCACAACATAAATGACTCATTTCTGAAATGCGTTTCTGTGTTGCAGAGGAAGGATCCAGCCAGTGTGTGGAACGACCTCCCTGCACCACAAAAGACTATTTCCAGATCCATACTCCGTGTGATGAGGAAGGAAAGGTACAGGCTGTGTTCAGTCAACTGCATTCCCTAGTAATCTAACCCTCTTCCCAATTGGAGCAGCCTCCAGTTTGTTCCTGAGACACTTAAATGAGTTGATTTATAACACATGTTTGTAAGTAGGACAGAGGAAATTTAAGAATATAGCTTCTCAATCCTGCTGCCCCGCTTTGATTTTACACTAGTACTTATTAGTACTGTGGGCCACTTATTTGCTCCAAGTCTGCTTTTTCATCTGTAAAATGGGGCTCATATCATGTCTTACTTCACAAAGCTGTGCTGAGAATGTAAGACACCCTCCAGCTGCGGGTCCTGGCGTCATGTCTATCATAGAGCGAGTGCCCCTAAAGGACTGCTATTTTAACACTAAATTTTTAAAAAGATTTTATTTATTTATTTGACACAGAGAGAGAGACACAATGAGAGAGGGAACACAAACAGGGGGTGCGGCAGAGGGAGAAGCAGACTTCCCACTGAGCAGGGTGTGGGGCTTGATCCCAGTACCCTGGGATCATGCACGATCTGAGCCAAAGGCAGACGCTTAATGACTGAGCCACCCAGGCGCCTCGACACTTAATTTTTTTTTTTTTCAAAAATAATTGGGTCAGGAGGAGCACAGCCCTAAAATGTGTACTGTGACTCACAGGATGGAAATATCCTGAAACTTCTCTTTAATTATTTCTTTCCTCAGTCGGTTTGATCAGTAAGAGCCATGCAGCCATAGGCAAATTCAGTTATGGCCGATGCCGGTGTAATTGTGTTTAGAAAATGCAGAGTAATTACCATACAGATGGCACTTTGCCAGAGGAAAAATGCACACACGGGTTGATGCAACCCGTGGTTGATGTGGCATTTTCTGTCTTACAGTGAGCCTGTAAAGTGTATGTCAGTAGGGAAACTGAGATTCAAGTGGCTGCTAGGGCATTTGAGTTGCCCAGTCGGTTAAGCCCTGGACTCGGGTTTCTGCTCAGGTCATGATCTCAGGGTTGTGGGATTGAGCCCCGAGCACCTGACTCTGTGCTCCGAGCAGTTTGCTTCAGGTTCTTTCCCCTTCTCCCCCTGCCCTTCTCCACTCATGCTCTTCCTTTCTGTCTTGTTCTCTCAAAGGAATAAATAAAATCTTTTAAAAAAGTGGCTGGAATGCAGCACTCTCTCCTTGCGTTTACATCTTTTATATCATGGCATTTAATTTCTTGACCTAGTTTGGAGATATATGTACATGTCAGTATTGCTTTTCTTTTCTTCATTTTGTATCCTTAAGTTCTAAGCTGTACTTTTTATATTTGTGTGATTATTAATCTCATCTTTAGTCCTCAAATTATTTTTAGGAATTGTCTTTTGAGTACTTAAGACCAAGATCATTCTAGTATCTGCAGGAGAGCCATTACTTACTCAGAATAATTCTACTTAGAATAATTCAGAGGAAGGACAGTTTAAATTAGTGGAAAATTTTAATAATTAGAAGCATATGTATTATTTTTAATAAGAACAGTAACTCAAAGAGTCATTAAATTAGAAGGAGTTTTGAAGTAAGATCTCAATGGTCCTATAATAATGGCCAAGGAAGGATTATTTCCATTTAGAAAATACATGCAGAGAGCCACTAAGATGAGTTACAGTTTCTTTACCTAAACTTCTTTTAGTTAAACTTGTTTTATTAATAAGTAGGGAAAATTGAATTTTTTTTATTCTCTATACTGATCACTAATTCAGCATCACTGAAGCTTAAATGAATGAGATCTAATATACAAATGGTTCTTGTCTTTGCTGTGGCGAAAATATTCAAAGGTCCTATTTTTATTTTGTCTGTAAGTAGTTTATTACATCTGTGAGTAGTGTGATAAAAATTAGTTCATCTGGGCCTAAAGGGAGTAAAACTATGCATTAAATGTAGAATGTACAGAATACACACAGAGGTGCGTGCATGTGTGTGCGCGCGCATACACACACACACACACACACACACACCTGTCTACACGTAAGCACCCACAGGCATGTTGTGTTCACATGTACACACAAACTACATTTTCCTATTGAGTCTAGGTGAACTCTGAACACGTTCTCAGTATAGAACACATTGCACTTGCTCTCCATCAACTCAGTGATTCTTTAAAAAGTGATTTAAGACTTTTTTCAAGAGAGATGTGTCTAGCTTCAGGAGTTAAAAAAAAAACAATAGAATCTTAATTAACTGATACAGTAGAGAAATGTAGATTATAGATGGGAATTTTAATCTTTTTTCTATTTCTGTTGGTTTCAACCTTTTCATGTGTTCTGGTTTCCTCTTTTAAAATGATATTTTATTCTTGCTTGGCACAGCCTGATGATTTGCTGGTGGCTCAGTGATGTTTTCAGGTCATTCAATGACTGTGGCTCCTTTTGTCCTGTCATCCTCTCTTTGATGTTATTTTCCCCTTGCTTGGAGAGCATCCTCAAGGGAAGCAGCTACTGAGGTTGACAGACTTTGAACATAATCATGTATATGCCACAGGACTGGTACAGGTTTCTCTGCTAATTTGAAGCTCAGGTATTTGATTGCTTCCCCTCCTATAGGGAACATTTTTCAGAAGTATTTTAATTAGTAACGGAAACCCTTCTAATCCTGGTTGAGAGACTCCCATTAACATCATGAAAATTGCGGGGTTTCTACTCACTCATTCATTTATTCAGTGAGTCTTCCTTGAGCACTGGTTATGTTACAGAGTGCTAGGTGATGAGGGCAGAACCAAGGAGAGGCAGAAGAAGAAGGCAAGTGTCTTCATGGAGGGTAGAGCGGTAGTTGCCAATTTTTTATTTGCAGCAGACTCCCATGGAGATTCCTGGCCCCAGTTTTCTGTTTCAGTAGATCTGGGGCAGGACCTGATAATTGATATTGCTCAGAAGTTCCCAGGTAATTCTGATTCTGCTGCTCTAGGATCTCACCAATTTGAGAACAAGTGGTCTGGATTTCAGAGGAAGAGGTGGTCTGTCAAAAGAAAAGAAATTATTTCCAGCTCTAGATTAGTGCTACAGCAGAGAAGTCTCGAGTGTTATGGGGATCGGACCCAGCCTGGGAAGGCTTCAGAACTGTGTGAACTCTTGGCCAAGGTGTGGAAGAAGAGCTTTTCTGGGAAAGGAGCAGGATGGTGATGATCTGATGTGGGAAGGAGCATGGTATAGCTGAAGAGCTAGTAGGGTATGAGTGTGACTGGACTGTGGGGGTGTCGAGGGGGTGGCATTATCTGTATCTAATGACATAGACTCATGCTAGAATGGGGAGGTTTTGTAGTGGTGAGTCACCTTGAAATTTTTGAGTATGTTTTCAAAATGTTCAGAGCCCACTTTCTCCATAAAATGAGATACACTCATATGGATGCATACACATGCACAGATTCAGTGCTTGACATTTGAGCTAAAAAAATCTTGACCTTGGGGAGCCTGGGTGGCTCAGTCAGTTAAGCATCTACCTTCAGATGAAGTCATGATCCCACAGTCTTGGGATTGAGCTCTGCATCAGGCTCCTTGTTCAGCAGGGGAGTCTGCTTCTTCCTCTGCCTGCTGCTTCCCCTGCTTTTAAAATCTTAAAATTTTAAATTTTAAATTTATGCTTTTAAAATCTTAAAAAAAATTTTGACCTTGTTAATGGCCACATAGTCATCGAGAGAAGGCATCTTTTGATGTTAACACCATATTTGACAGAGCCTCTCATGATCTCCGTATGGCTAAGATAGAGAACTGTGGACTAAATGATATAGTTAAGAGGATATATGTCTAATTGAGAAACTATATGTAAAATGTTTGACTTAATAATGTTTGACTTAATAAATGGATATATAGTTGATATTAGTTGAATGTAGTTGATATTAACTAGTTGTGTAGTTGGTATCATGTATTTGTTACAAGAATATAAATTCAATTACATAATTATGCATATCCTAAGTCATACCGAGAAGAATATGAGGACACATGATTACAATCAATATTTGATTTAAAAATCCTCACCTTGCTTGAGGATATTGGGAATAGTATGTTAAGTTGTAGAGCAATAATGCTGGGGAGAATGACAGAAGTAAAATTTAGAGATACTCCAGTGTGCTAGCACATTGAGCTCAAATTAGCAAAGTCAACATTTATTTGTGTCAAATATAGAAGTATTTAGAAAAGAGAAAACATTAACTTGCCAAAAATATTTTGAAGAGAATCTAAGCTTTAGAGCCTGGCTTACCAAGTAAAACAATACAACAGAGATTGATTGATTGATTGATTGATTGATTTTAAAAGATTTTATTTATTTGACAGAGATCACAAGTAGGCAGAGAGAGAGAGAGAAGCAGGCTCCCTACTGAGCAGAAAGCCCGATGTGGGGCTCGATCCCAGGACCCCGAGATCATGACCTGAACCAAAAGCAGAGGCCTAACTCACTGAGCCACCCAGGTGCCCCAAAGCAACAGACATTTAAAGAGGGAAAAAACCTCCCAAGAGTACAAAGGATACTTATCTTTAATTAAGAGGGTTCAAGGCTAAAAAACAAGTTGCTCATTTGTTTATCATATCCACAAAGGTTGTCTTAGATCTGCTCGCAGAAGGTAGAGGGATAAGGCAGTTTTTTCAGGGCATCTGCCACGTATAGACAGGCTTAAGCTTTTATTTATTTTGGGTATGAGAACTCCATAGAAGTAGTAACATACATACATACATACATACATACATGCATTTATCTATCTATCTATCTTTTATTTCAGGGAGAAAAGTAATTCCCTCCCCTGTCCTGACTGTGGACAAATAAAAATTATTATTTTTATTATTATTATGTTCAATTAGCCAGCATAGAGTACATCATTAGTTTTTGATGTAGAGTTCATCAATTCATTAGTTGCATATAACACCCAGTGCTCATCCCAACATCCGCCCTCCTTAATACCTATCGCCTTGTTACCCAGCTCTCCAGCCCCCAGCCATTCTTCCAGTGGTGTGGGATACTCTGGTCCAACAGCTTCATTCACCAGCTGAGCCCTATGGCTGGGCTGCCAGACTATGTTAACTACTTATTCCTATCAGTGTCACACAAATCAGTTCCTAAAGGGGAAAAGATGGTGTTGGTTACCACAGTAAAAAGAGAGTAATTCTGTGCTGGTTCACAGAACTTGCCTACTCTTAAAAAACATGAATAGATCTGCCAAGGTTGTCTTGATGCTGGGAATTCCCACAGAATTTTTTGCACGCCTCTCCTGATATTTTCAGAGTGGTCATAGGTTTACTGGGGTCAGATTAGTAGAGTACCCGGAACGCAGAAGGTAATGAAGCATCTTTTGAATAAATTAATGAATGAGAAAGTTAGTGAGTGAATGTAAACACATTTAGAGAATTGTGTTTTGTCCTTGGCAGAGGGCTTGAGAAAATTTTGACAAACTGGGCAGAATTTAGAGAAGAGAGACCAGGATATTAAACTATTTGATATGAAATATGGTTGAAGTTGCTGGTAATTTTTTTTTTTTTTCAGGTTAGAGAAAAGACCACGGGATGGAAGAATTTGGATCATATTTCTTACATGTTCTACTTGTCCCAAAGAGATTTGATCTCTTCTCTGTGAATATCCATGACATTTCATGTTTCTCTTCGAAGTGATGATGGTGACCATAATTACAGAAACAATAGTGATGGTATCAGTAGCAGAAGCATCAGTCACTTACGTAATTACATGCACCCTCACTGTGTGTGTGCTTGTGTATGCAGACATGGCCTCTAATTCTTTTTTTTCAAAAGCCATGCAATTTAGACATTATTATACCCAGTTTTTAGACAAGAGAACTGAGGCTTAATAAGGTTAAGTAATTTCTGGAAGTTTATAGGTAGCCATAGCCAGTAAGTCTTTAGACTGGAATTCTAACCCTAATTGTGTCTGCTTCCAAATCCAGTGCTTTTGCGTCTTCTTCACATATTTTCTTTTTTTATGTTCTAGCACTTTGTGAACCCATCTTGTCACTATTAGACTGGAACCTCCTTCAGAGCATATTGTCTTGTCAATATTTAAATTCCCCACAGTGCTTTTTTCTATACACAATACGTGCTTAATAAGAACTTCCTCAGTAGTAAGCTGAAGCATTTGATAGGAAATCACAGAAAAGAGGAAGCAGACTTTTCTGTATTATTCCATAAGGGAGAATTTGGGTGAAATTTTAGAAGGTAAATTCCATTGGTGCCTAACGATGTTCAAACAAGCAGAGCTGCCCACTTCTGGAACAGAATGTTTTGTCAAAGAGCAAACTTGCAGCCAAGGCTAGAAGGGTGCCTGCCAGGGCAGGATGTTCTAGAAGGAAGCCTGAAGAGGGGACATTTGACTATATGACTTAGTCATCCCTGAGGCTAGGAAATTGATGGAATATGTCTAGTCCTTTCTTTGTCCTTTAATGAACTTCTCTATTACAAGTTATTCCAAATGTTCAATGTCTCTTATGCAGTACTTGTGAATTACATAGCAAAGTTAAGGTGTAGGGGACATTAAAAAGTCAGGTATAGGGACACACTGGGTATAGTGGGTTAAACCTCTGCCTTTGGCTCAGGTCATGATCTCAGGGTCCTGGGATCGAGTCCCGCATCGGGCTCTCTGCTTGGCAGAGAGCCTGCTTCCCCCCCTCTCTCTGCCTGCCTCTCTGCCTACTTGTGATTTCTCTCTCTCTGTGTCAAATAAATAAAATCTTAGAAAAAAAAAGTCTGGTATAAAAGGATATAGCTCTTAGAACAGCTTTTCTTCATACGCAGATTAAGTAAGTCAAATGTAATTGGGAACTGTTTCTGAATTAGGATGATGGGGAAAGACCATGGCATTTCTCAGTGATTAGGGAGTTCAAATTTGTAGAAATTAAAATTTCATGATAGTCTTCTTTAAATTATTTTTAAAAACAGCTTTATTGAGATTGAATTGTCATATTACACACTGTATCCTTTTAAAGCCTCTGTTCAGTGTTTTCAATATTTTTGCCTCTATCTAATGTTAGAACATTTCCTTGCCTAAGGCCCTGGCTACAGTCTCCAGGACCATGTTCCATCCCCACACTGTCTTCCACATAGAGGAAGAAGAGGGGCTTTGATGCAGTTAGAGATGGAACAAGGATGTAACCACAAGGGAAAAGAGAAAACAGTAGAACCTTCATAGAAAAGAAATCCAAGTGGATGCTGACACATAGACGGTCAAGCTGAGGAGAGTCTTCGAGCGCTTTGGACGTTGAACATGGCTTTGAAGGAGGGAATGGATGCAACTTGGCAGAATGGTGTGGGCCCGTCAAAGAGACAAATCATGAAGGCCTTGTGTCTTGTTTCTGGAAAAGATCAAGGATTGGGAAAGTCAGGAAGGCAATAGCCCACATACAAGTCAGAACATTATAGACTGTAAGGTGGCAGGCTGGAGTGGCAGTTGGTAGACTATAAAGCACATGTCATTTGACTCTGATGAATTCAGCCAGTCTACAGATGTGTAGGGACATTTCAAGGAAGAAAGCTGGCAGCCATGGACAGATACATTCTCAAAATTTGTCTGAATTTTAGTCTTCCCAGTCCTGTAATTTTTTTTTTTTGACATGAGAATTGATACCTACATGTGTTTCTCTAAAATATATTTTATTCATACTTAATATAAAATACTCAAACTCTATAGGTTTCCTCTAATCTTACTCGCAATCTGATAGATTTTGCTCTATTAGGGCTTTTTGGTTTCATAAAATATTTCATTATTTTATCTCGACTTGCCAAAGAATGGGTTGATCGTTGGTTTTTCACCTGCACTGTGAGCCATTTGGTGCTAAGTATCATTTATATTATTATCTTTCTCCAGCCAGCTCCACTTGATAGCATCTGTCTCCAGTAGAAAGAGAGGCATAGACTCAACCTGCCATGTAAATCAAGAGGTCTCATAAATGCAACTTTTACTGTAGAGCATTAGAAATTTGGCTTCTCACTGTTTAAATATTTAAAGGTGGTGCACATTTTCTAATTTTTAAACATTTACTGTGCTTGGATTCAGAATCGTGTGGTCAGCTGACTTGTCAAAAATATATTTCCTTATTTTACTATTTTTACCCTAACTGAACTGACCCTTCTTGAGTGTTACGTCACTCTTTATGAGTTTTGCCTAATTCTTGGGCAAGTTGTTCAACAGCTCTTACCCACAACTTCCTCATTTATAAACTTGAGGACAATAATAACGACTTCCCACAGTGGTGGAGAGGCACACAAGGGGTGCCCCCAAGATCAGTGTGCGTGCTCAGCCTCAACGCCACCCCCACTCCCATGTGAGAACTGCCTATTTTCAACAGTGCAATAGCTCACACCTAATACAATGTGATTTTAATTCATGTCAAAATAAATCAGCAAATTTGTGACTTCCATGGGTGGGAAACTTGTTCTCTCTACTTGCTAAGCTGGATTTTTAGAAAGACAATCCCCCAGATATAATAATGTTTTATTTGCTTAGATTCTCTGAATTTTGTATACCCTTTTACAGAGGAATTGAGAACCCCTTATGGATACAGGATCTAGGTAATTTTTTTTTCAAGCTGTTGAGGAAGCCTCAGCAGGAGCGGCATCATTTTACAGATGGGTAGAGAGGCAGTTGGGTGCAGTGACTGGTTGAACTGTATCATAATGTGGGCCATAAAATAAATGTAGAAAGAGAGTTATAAAAGGAAAAAATATGTTATTTATAATTCTGTTGAGACATCTACCTTTTAAACCATTTCCTTAAGTATCCTTCTTCAGATAAGGTAATTTGCTCTTTCATAAGAGAATACTTGAGAATAAAATTGAGTGGTCTAAAGGGTGTGCTATATTTAATTTCCTATTAACTGAAAATAGCTATAAAGAACTGCCTTTAATTTTGTTTCTCCATCTTCAGTATTAGACTTACTATTGCAAGTTGTTTTAAAGGAGAAAACATTCTTTCATTAGATTATATGCCTAGTGAAGGAAATGGAGTCTCGTTTTAAAAACTATAGTTATGAAAACTATAGCTGGTGGCTCAGTTGGTTAAGCAGCTGCCTTCGGCTCGGGTCATGGGCCCGGCGTCCTGGGATTGAGTCCCACATTGGGCTCCTTGCTCGGTGGGGAGCCTGCTTCTCCCTCTGCCTCTGCCTGCCATTCTGTCTGCCTGTGCTCACTCTCTCTCCCTCTCTCTGACAAATAAATAAAATCTTAAAAAAAAAAAAAAAACTATAGTTTTTCCCTTTGCATTTAAAATACCTTCTTATTTTTACTGAGCATATTGATTTTGTTTGTGAAATGGCTAAACCATTTAATTTTTCTGTTTTCACAAAGAGTAATTTTATAATTGCAACTTTCTGGGTTTGGCTGAGTTATAGCGATCTTGTGTATTTTTTGTCACATAGGGGTGTGTGTATATGTGAGAGAGAATGAGAAGATAAGGCTTAAAAGACTTCTGTCTTTTAAAGTAGAGGTTGTCTTAATTCTGATGGTAGAAGCACTTGCAACAGGTCCCAAAATTAGAAATATTTTAGCTATGGTTCCTGTGGTTTAACATCAGGTTATTGGAAAATATTCAGAGAGCAACCACATGTATTTGTGAAATGCAGGATTGAAATGTGAAGCTAGATATTGTCTTTTTAAAAACGTACACCTTTTCTTTTGTGATCAGATTGTGCAAGGCATGGTGATAGGTGCTGAGGGTGAGAGAGAGGAAGAGAGTACTGAAGGTCTCCAAACGGAAAAAGGCAGTCTGCCCAGACACCTATGTCATTAAGGAATACAGTGCGTGAGTGGCTGTGAGAATGAGATTATGGGATTATGTTATAATCCCGTATCTATACTTTGAAGTGGAATTCGATGATGATGAATGTGCTGATGGATGCTGTAAGGCCCACCTGTAGCTCATAGTAAAACATGTGGAAGTAACGGCCATTCTCCCAACCAAAGGTTTTTTCTTTTTATCTCATTCTGTTACTAATGGTTTAGATTCTTTTCACCTGGCCCTTCTGTTCTTTCACTATTTGACATTTCCTAGGCTTTCTGTTTAATGTTTTTATTACTGAAAAGTTAAAGCAAATAAAGCATCTTATATGACCTGCAAGCTTTTTTTTCCCCCCCGCAGACGCAAATTATGTACAAGTGGATAGAGCCCAAAATCTGCCGGGAGGATCTCACAGATGCTATTAGGTTGCCCCCTTCTGGAGAGAAGAAGGACTGTCCCCCTTGCAACCCTGGATTTTATAACAATGGATCATCATCTTGCCATCCCTGCCCTCCTGGAACATTTTCGGATGGAACAAAGGGTAGGATGCCAGTTGGATCGTTAGCGAAATAATCTTGCTGGACTATTGTGACATTGTTCTTCATTGCTTTTACATAAGACTTATTTATAAAACATACCTCACAGAGACTGAAGAAGAGTTGAGAAATATCATAATGAATTGTGAGGTGTCAGTGCCTTCTTTAACATACCACAAGGATAGTTTTTTCTAGGCATTTTGTGTAATATGTGTAATACCCTCATCACTGGATAACTCACTCTGCCTTTGAATGTTGATTAAAAAAAATTCCACCATAGGGAGGCCTGGGTGGGCTCATTGTTAAGCATCTGCCTTCAGCTCAGGTCATGATCTCAAGGTCCTGGGATCGAGTCCAGCATCGGGCTCCTTGCTCAGCGGGGAATCTGCTTCTCCCTCTCCCTCTGCCCAACCTGGCTCCTCCCTCCCCCACTCATGCTCTCCCTCTCTCTCTTAAATAAATAAAATCTTAAAATAAAATCTCAAATAAATAAAATAAAATCTCAAATAAATCTCAAATAAATAAAATCTTAAAATTAAATCTTAAAAAAAATTCCACCATATTAAGTGTTAAGGATAGGCACTCTTTTCCAGTGATATATTTATGCAAGTATAAATTATAATCTCTTCTAATTCAGCTTTGGAATCATAAATTATGTTTTGTGCTATAGTAATAGCAAAAAATTACTTGTTTTGAACATATGGCAGTGAAGATAGTCTCTTAATTTTTCAGGATGTACAGTTGAGAAAATGTTAGTGCTTATCAAATAATATAGGAAGTGCTGCAGAGTTTGTTTTAATTTTGATAGACAAAAATTACAATGTATTTCAGTTGTGGTCGTCTCTCTTGAATATAGCCATGCCATCTGCTTACTACCCAGAGCCTTTGATAGATAGCATAAGAGGGACTTAAGAGTCTGATTAACTTGGTTTTGAATCCACATACAACAGGCAGCCATTAGTGTGATTAATCCAAGTTCCTTAAATCTTTTGAACCTCAATTTTCCCACCCTTAAAATTGTGAGTAATAATATCTAGCACGTATTCTTTGAACAGGTTATGTAAAAATGTGTCTAAAGTACTCTGGTATCAATAAGTGTTTGCTCAGTGAACATTTCTAATGACATGATTAATGCAAGTGTGTTGGATAAATTCTACTATCTCTCCTTCCTGCATTCCTCTCTGCTAATTAAAGTTTAGTAGTATTTAGAACAGAGAAAGAGGAAGATGTCCAAATGCAATTTAACTGTAATTATCTCCTTCACCTGTCTCTCATAGAATGTAGGCCGTGTCCAGCAGGAATGGAGCCTGCGCTTGGATTTGAATATAAATGGTGGAATGTCCTTCCTGGCAACATGAAAACTTCCTGCTTTAATGTTGGTAATTCAAAGTGCGATGGAATGAACGGTGAGTTCAGAATCGGCCTCCTGGACATATTGGGTCATAGAGACTTTTGGGCCCAGCTCTCTAAAAACATACCAAGTGTGGGTATGAGGAACTTCGTTCCTGTCCATTGGCTACTTGACTGCCTTCCAGCCCTCACATGGAAATGGTGAACGGGATGTCACAACTAGTTGACTTCTCTGTAACAGTATGAACTATTTTGCATTTTTTTGGAGTCAGCTTTGAAGTAGATATTCAGGCTCACCATTTATGGTTATAAATGTATTTAGAGTAGCTCACCAAGGGATGTAATGAAATCCATGTCACTTGCCATTTCGAAGAACAGAATGACAGCATTTCTGTCAGCATTGAGTCTGACTCAGGACTGAGCTGTATTGAGAGGTGAGGTCAGCTCTAAGTCCTTTTCCCTGTGAAATCTGTGATTGTGTGTACAAAATATATGTAAGCCCCACTTAGTGTAAACTTGAAAATGTGACAGAGTTTTATAAGATTGTGGCTGAATTTTATTTGTTCCAATATTTTAAGACCCGAGAAAGGCTAACACTTAGTTTTCTGCAGTATTTCCTGGTTGAATGAGTGACAGTATCTATATGTGTATTTTTTCTTTTTTAAAGAGATTTTATTTATTTATTTACAGACAGAGATCACGAGTAGGCAGAGAGGCAGGCGGGGGGGGTGGGGAAGCAGGCTCCCCAACGAGCTGAGAGCCCGATATGGAGCTCGGTCCCAGGACCCTGAGATCATGACCTGAGCTGAAGGCAGAGGCTTTAACTCACTGAGCCACCCAGGCACCCCATACATGTATTTTTAAACTTAATGCTAGGAGTAGCTGTTTACAAATACTAGGGTTTTATACCAAAATGCATCCTTTTACTTTCATCATCTCATTAGCAATTTTAATGAGAATACTTTTTCTCCATATTACATTTTGTTGTTTTAAAAAATTGTTTTAAATTGCTTCTGTTTTAAGTCAGTACCTATCTGAAATAAGTATACTGAGGATGTAGGAAGTGAGGTGAACACATGAAAACGAAGATTGAAAAATAGTAGGTCCTTGAATACTTCCACTTCTAGGAAGTTATCCTAAGGGAGAAGAAGAAAAAATACAGTAGTAATTACTTGACCATGAGGGTTTATGTTCCTAAAAGATCCCATGATTGAATTCTAAGTTGAAGAAGTTAAGACATATGGAGGAAAAATAAGATTGGGAAGGCCAGGGAATTGAAAGAACTCGTGAAAGCATCGACTGTGTGTGTGTGTGTGTGTGTGCGTGCGCACGTGCGCGCGTGTGTATTCACTTACTAGTAAAGATTATCTGGAACTTTTACTTGATCTTTTGGAGAATTTGGTCTAACTCTCATGATAATACTCAATGGTAGCCACTTGCTTCCTCCTTTACTTAGAGGCTAAAATGTACATTTTTTATAGTTTTCAGAAATGTTTAATTGTTAATTTGAAAAATAGACATCTCTTCACTATTAGTGTGTGATATTAGAATAACAAATAGTCATGTGAAAAATATAATACAAAAATGAAGATACAAGGTGATGTGTATTTTTATGCCTGGACAGTTCAGTATACAGCTTTGAGAGGAATCGCACTGACAAGAATGGGGACCAGGGGCTCCTGGGTGGCTCAGTGGGTTGAGCCACTGCCTTCAGCTCGGATCATGATCTCAGGGTCCTGGGATCGATGCCGCATCGGGCTCTCTGCTCAGCGGGGAGCCTGCTTCCCTCTCTCTCTGCCTGCCTTTCCGTCTACTTGTGATTTCTCTCTGTCAAATAAATAAATAAAATCTTAAAAAAAAAAAAGAATGGGGACCAAAGTGAGAGGCCCAGGAATAGCCTGTGTCATGAGGGGCTCACCCAGTCACGGGTTTAGGTGGATGTGCTTTAGCTAGCTTGACTGTGTGACTTGGAGTACGTGGAGATTCATGTCTTCTCAGTCTGAATTGTACATAGTTGCAGACCAGATACACAGAAGTACATCTTCATGTATTGCAAGTTTGCCTTAAAGTTACCCATAGTTGGAGACAAGTTACTGTTTATGCATGAAGATGTTCAGTGAGCATTATCTGTAATAACAGAAATTGAAATAGTCTAAATATCCAGCAGAAGATTATGTTTATGAAAGTTATGCTGTACTGATAGAAGAAATATTATGCAAATATTTAAAATGGCAGTCATCTGGAAAACGATTTGACAGTGTTTCAAGAATTTTGAATGTTCTTCTTCAACCCATTTATTCCATTTCTGGGAATTTATACCTGGGTAACAATGTAAAGATGTAAAGAAAGAAATTATGGAAAAATATGTTAACTTTAGTGCTAATTAAGAGGAAACAAACTAGATTTTCAACAATGGGATGTGATTAAATTAAATTATGTAATCATGGAACCTATTGTTAAATCATTAAAATTAGATGTAGTAAGGATTTTTAATGGGAAAATATTTTCAAAATAACACTAATGAGAAAAAATTCAGAAGATAGTGCTAAATAAAAAAACCAGAAAATAGAGTATCCATTAAAATCTAAGGTATGTTAAAGTGTGCACTAAAAAATGATGGAAAAGAAATACATTGAAATGTCAAGAGGCTATCACTTGGAAGTGGGAAGTTACAGGGAAGTATGAATTGCTTCATATTTCTTTGTTTAGTTTTGCCATATTTAACAAATATTCCTCTTTGATTCACATTGTTTTTCAAATCACCATAACAGCACAAAACATTGGTTTAAAAATATATCTATTTTACCTAGTAATTCTTTCACTGAGATTCTTTTCTAAAAAATACAGAAAAACTTTACCCAAAATAAGTTTATTATTACTTTGCCATTTATAGCACCTAAGAGGTAAAAACAATCTAAATGGTTAAATTGGGTGTGTGGTCAAAGGAGGTAAGTCCGTTAGTGTGATTGGTAAATTATGGATATTAATTATATCCGTCTACATGATAAACTATTAATTCAGTCATGAATATGTTGGTGAAGTATTTATGCATAAAAATGCTTATGCAATAATGTTAACATATAAAACCATGACACTAAATGTTATCAACAACACAATCTCAAAGATGTAAAAACCTATGCATCCAAAGATAATGAAAGGAAACTACTCAAAATATAAGCAGTGGTTTTATTCTGGGTAATGGGGTTAAAAGTAAGTGTAGTCTTCATATTAAAATTTTTCTGTGGTTTCAAAATTTTATAATTCATAATATGATTTCTGAAAACAAATAAATAATGGTACATGGGAGATGTTTCTCTTTTTCTCATTTAATGTGGCCATTTCAGCCTATGGTATGTTGATTATTTCTATGCAGAGGACAGACCTCCCATCGCCTTCTATTTGCAGCTCTTGTCTCCCCATTCTCTTGTCAATTGTTAGCATATGCTTCTCCTTAGATGCTACTGACCCTCAGTGAGGGGAGACCCAGCCTTGTCTTCCTAACCCTAGTGCTTCTCATGGTTCTTGGCAGTCCCTGAAAGCCTCTTGAGTGAATAAGTGAATGAATGTAGGATAGTAGTTGTAAATTAGGGACCAGCAATACAGCAAACTATACAAAAGAACTCTGGACCCCAAATCTTCTTTAAGTAATTTGAAATTTCTAGTTTCTGTTGGTTATTTGAGGACTAAGATTTTCCATTTCAGTTTATTAGAAAAGATAAAGACTATCTATTTTAGTTTTTAAAAAGTTGAATTGAGAAAATTGCTATTAGGTTTCCCTTAAATAGCTTCTGTACAAAAATATGCATTACTTGATTCTTCCTGAGGAATCATATGGAATGTCTTTATTGATATTAGGAGTCTGCCTCTGCATGCAATTTACAACTGCAGTGTAAACATAGGGAATTCTTTTGGAGTATTTCTAACTTTGGAGGGGATGAGGCAAGATAGTAGACGCCTGGGGGCTCTCATTTCATCTGGTCCCTTGAATTTAGCTAGATATCTCTATCAAATCATTCTGAACATCTATGAATTCAATCTGAGATGTAAGAAAAGAATTCCTGGAATTCTACAAATAGAAAACTAACCACTTTTTGCAGGGCAGGAGGAGCAGAGACATGAATCTGAGGTGATGTATTGGAAGATAAACGATGGGTAGGGGTAGGAGCGAGGGAGCCCCTAAAAGCCAGCTCCTGGAAGGTAATATAGCCCCAGCGTGCAAAACTGGAACTTTTATAATTCTGCTCCAGGGAGAGACACTCCTGCCTGAAAGGTGCTCAGGTCATGAAGCTGGGCAAAGTCCTAGGTGGGACAGTGTGGTCTCAGGGTCCCTGAGGTCACAGAAAGAATGGGGGTGTCTGAGCTGACAAAGTTCCCAAGCACTAGAGTGGGGAAACTGGCTATGGTCCGCAAGCCTGCAAGTGGGCTTTCAGTTCTGTTTTCCATAAACCACAAACCATGGCAACAGGGTGCCCTGCAAAGGACAGAACATGGCAACCTCATCCTTCCCCCGGGGCAGGGTGCAAGGGTGCAGAATGATCCAGCAACAGCTCTCCCTGTGGGGCCTTGCTCCCTCCCCTCTCTCCTCCCTCTCTCCTCCCCTGAGGATCCGTGCAGGTTTGAGATGCAGTCTTCTTTGGAGTTTGGCACACACAAGAGTGAAGAATGATATTCCCTGAGGGTTTACTAAAGAGGAGGGGTCCCAATCTTTCAGCTCCAGGGCTGGTGATCAGGGCGCTGCCATTTTTATTTTCATTCTCTAAAGCGGGGCAGAAAGCCTTCAGGGAACAAAAGCCGTATAGAGCGATCCGGACCCTGGCTCCCTGGCAAGGGTTGGTGTAACTTCACCCAGGCAAAGACATCTGAGAATCAGTGCAGTAGACCCCTCCCCCAGAAGACCAGCTGGAACATCAGGAGAATACAAAGAGCACAAAGAACTCCAAAACTCCAGTGCTAGGGGAAAATAGTATGTAGAATTTGAGGGTTTTTTTTTCTCATGATTCTTTTGTCTTTCAGTTTTAAATTTTCCTTTTTGTCTCTTTTTCCTTTTCAGCTAGTTTCTTATTTTTTTTTTAAAGACTTTATTTATTTATTCGACAGAGAGAGATTACAAGTAAGCAGAGAGGCAGGCAGAGAGAGAGAGAGAGAGAGAGAGAGAGAGAGGAGGAAGCAGGCTCCCTGCTGAGCAGATAGCCTGATGCGGGGTTCGATCCCAGGACCCTGAGATCATGACCTGAGCTGAAGGCAGCAGCTTAACCCACTGAGCCACCCAGGCGCCCCAGCTAGTTTCTTATTTTATCAACTCTTTGTTTTTAAGTCTTTTTTAAACTCTTGCTTTTACATTTATAAATATGTTCTTCATTTTTGGCTTCCTTTCACTGTAATTTTATTTTTATTTTGTATATATATATATATATATATATATATATATATATATATATATATGTTTTCTTTACAATTTTAGGATTTAGTGTCTTCTAACAAACAGACCAAAATATACTTAGGACCAAGTGGACCACCTGTTTTGTCAATCTGGGAGATTTTATTTTCTCCTTTTACCCCCCCCTTTTTTTTCCTTTTCTTTTTTGGTTTCTGATCTCTTCAGATTTGTCTAGTGTGTATTTTGCTTGGGTCATGGTTGATACTTTTGATTTTATTCTCTTGTTCATCCATTCTTCTCTGAGCAAAATGACTAAAAGGAAGAATTCACAAGAAAAGAAAGAATTGGAGGTAATACTCTCTGCCACAGATCTAATCAATATGGATATAAGTAAAATGCCAGAGGTGGAATTCAGGATAGTAATTATAAAGTTACTAGGTGGGCTTGAACAAAACAGAAAAGACACTAGAGAATCTCTTAGTGCAGAAATAAAATCTCATCAGGCCAAAATTAAAAATGCTTTAACTGAGATGCCATCTAAAAGGGATGCTCTAACAGTTAGGGTAAATGAGGCAGTAGAGAGTCAGTGATGTAGAAGACAAGATGATGGAAAGAAAGGAAGCTGAGGAAAAGAGAGAAAAACAACTAATGGACCATGAGGTGAGGATCTGAGAAATCAGTAATACCATAATGCAAAATAATATTAAAATTACTGGGGTCCCAGGGGAAGAAGAAAGAGAGAGGGATAGAAGGTATATTTGAGCAAATCATAGCTGAGAATATCCCTAATCTGGGGAAGGAAACAGGCATTCAAGTCTGGGAGGTTGAGAGAACCCATCCTTCAAAATCAATAAAAATAGACCAACACCCCAGCATATAATAGAGAAGTTTGCAAATTTCAGAGGTAAAGAGAAAATCCTGAAAGCAGCTCAAGAGAACTCTTTAACCTACAGGGGGAGGAACATTAAACTTACAGCAGATCTATCCACAGAGACGTGGAAGACCAGAAAGGGCTGGCATGTTATATTCAGGGTACTAAATGAGAAAAACATGCAGACAAGAATACTTTATCCAGACTATCTCCTTCCATTCAAAATGGAAGGAGAGGTAGAGAGCTTCCAGGACAAACAGAAGCTAAAAGACTCTGTGATCACTAAACCAGCCCTGCAAGAAATATGTCAGGGGATCCTGTAAGTGAAGAGAGAGCCCATAAGTAATACAGACCAGAAAGAAACAGAGACAACCTACAGAAATGGGGTCTTTACAGGTAATACAATGGCACTAAACTCTTACATTTCAATAGTTAACTCTGAATATAAATGGGCTAAATGCCCTAATCAAGTAGATTAAAAAAGCAAGACCCATCCCTATGCTGTCTGCAAGAGACTTATTTTAGACCTACAGACACAGATTGAAAGTGAGGCAGGGAGGTGAAATATTTATCATGCTAACGGACATCAAAGGAAAGCTGGGGTAATAGTCCTTAAATTATTCAAATTAGATTTCAAACCAAAGACCATAGTAAGGAATGAAGAAGGACACTATATTATACTTAAAGGGTCTATCCAACAAGATCAATATTTATCCAACAATTATAAATATTTATGTTCCTAACTTGGGAGCAGCCTATTATAGAAACCAATTAATAACAGAATTAAACACATTGATAATAATACAATAATAGGGGACTTCAATACCCTACTCACTGTAATGGACAGATCCTCTAAGTAGAAGATCAACACGGAGTATTTCTAACTTTGAACATAAACACTAATAGTCTTTTTTATTTTTTTACCTTGTTTAAAAAGATTGTTGGAAATCAATGGGATTTTTCCTGATAAAGATACCTTATCTCACTTCCAGGTTGGGAGGTGGCTGGAGATCATATCCAGAGTGGAGCTGGAGGTTCAGATAATGATTACCTGATCTTAAACTTGCATATCCCAGGATTTAAGTAAGGAAAACTAATTCTGATTCCTTTCTGTAAGAATCCTCATGCCTGTTTCCCTATAGAAATAGATGCTTTCATAAAACATACTTATCTTGTGATGGTCTTAGCAAATAATGAACTGTTGTAGGATAATATATTACATTTAAGAATATCTGTAGAATTGGTGATTGAGATACTGTAACCATTAGTTGTATGTTTAGATGAAGCTGAAAGTTTTTAACAATAATTGTATCCAAATGTTACAACAACCATGATTATTGGATGCTTAATGAAGAAATTTTCCCAAGTTGTTGTTTGTGGGAATATTTTTGGTTTATAAATTTATTTTTTCTCAGTTTTATCTGTAAAGTAGTCTGTTATAACTGTTTAAATTCTTTTTTGCTTTAGTTCTCCATGTTGACATTTCCTGATAGGCATATTTTTCTTGCTTTAGGATGGATGGTAATAGTTGTATCAGGAGATTCAAGCATATTACCGTCGTTGTGTAAGCTCCTTACTGGGATGGTCTGGGGACACAGAGATGGAGCAGGGAAGAAGTGGCTGTGGGGAGCCATTGATTAGGGGAAGAGAAGAGCATTGCTTTCAGCTTAATGGAGAATGTGACTTAGTTTTGTACCATACTGTATTTAGAATATACAATAAATATTATAACTTTAATCTGTCAAATAGGCCACCAACGTCTATGACTGGAGCCATGGGTTCTGAACTGGGAAGAATAACATTTGTCTTTGAGACCCTCTGTTCGGCTGACTGTGTTCTATACTTCATGGTGGTAAGTGAAAGAGAGGCTTTCAAAGGCAGGTTTCTAAGCTTGGCATTTTCTTTCAAGTGCCAATTCATTCATGCAAGTTGGGATAAGAATCCCATTTTTCTTCCCATTCTTAGGTCCTTGCAGAAAGTTAAAAAATATCTAAAGAAGTCACTAAGGAGGGGCGCCTGGGTGGCTCAGTGGGTTGGGCCGCTGCCTTCGGCTCAGGTCATGATCCCAGGGTCCTGGGATCGAGCCCCGCATCGGGCTCTCTGCTCAGCCGGGAGCCTGCTTCCTTCTCTCTCTCTCTGCCTGCCTCTCTGCCTACTTGTGATCTCTCTCTGTCAAATAAATAAATAAAATCTTTAAAAAAAAAAAAAAAAAGAAGTCACTAAGGAATGTGCAGTGCAGCCCACAAAGAAAGCTTGTGTTCCTCATGGGGAAGACTGAGCAAGGGGGTTCGGGTGACTGATGGAAATCTGGTAAAAACTCCTTCATAAAGATATGCCATCAGCCAATGAAAACTCTCTTCTGATAACCATTCTGTGATTCACACCACTAGGAAGGAAAAACCTCTAAAAGGAAACTCTTCACTGTTAAATTAATAAATGTAGACAAAGGACTTACTATGTGCATGTCATATTTCTGCCCCATTTTTTCTAGATGGCCTATACATTTCAACTCTTAGCTTGAGAAAAGTAGCAACAAAAAATTTATTAAGACTTTTTGTGGGTATTATGATGTTGTTAGCTAAGATTTTAACGCTGTAAGTAGTGACTTCAAAGACAATGTTTTTACTTTTCTCCCAAGTCTTTTAGTAGCTAGTTAGCAATCTATTAACAGTTTCCTCTGTGACATCCAAATTAGATGAAGATTTTAATATTTGTGATTACTGCCAGCTTAAGGGAAGGCAGGCTGTTTTCTTCTTGAAAAAAATAAAAAAGGACTTTGTTGTGGTAAAAGAAGATCATGAATAATCTTCAACACATCCATTTATTTATTTTTTATAAGATTTTATTCATTTATTTGACAGAGATCACAAGTAGGCAGAAGGGCAGGCAGAGAGAAAGAGAGAGAGGAGGGAGCAGGCTCCCCACTGAGCAGAGAGCCCAACATGGGGCTCGATCCCAGGACCCTAGGACCATGACCTGAGCCGAAGACAGAGGCCTTAACCCACTGAGCCACCTGGATTCCCCAAAACATCATCCATTTAATACACTACAAATAAGCAATAATTCAGTTCCCAGCTCTGCCTCCGTATTTCTTTAATCTGTTCATTCTTTTTCACCAACAGTGTTATTACTGAGGTCCTGACTCCCACTATTTCTCAGTAGCCATCTGTATTCTTTTTCTCTCCATTCTCTCATATATGCTGCTGTCAAAATGTTCTTTATAAACATCAAAACAGTAATGGAGACTTCCACAACGAATTGCCTCCTTCCCCTTGCTAGTTGGTTACTGCCTATGGCAGTGGCGGTTAAAGTGTGGTCGCTGGACCAGCATCACCTGGGAATTTGTTAGAAATATAGATTTCTCAGGCCCCTCCTGGTCTTAATGAGAAGCTCTGGCGATGGGCCCAGATATCTGTGTTCTAGCCAGCCACAAGGGTGGCTCTAACATCAATGAAAGTTTGAGTGCCAATAGCCTCTAAATACACTTAAAATTTCTTAGCATGGCTCAGTTTGGGTTTTTGTCCTCTTTGCCCAGCCTCTTTTTACCAAGTCCACCACACCTCTTCAGGCAACCTGAATTTATTTGAGGGCCTCTCTGTACTTCAGTTCTCATACTTGGCACTCTGAACCAGAATGGCTCTCTTCCTTTTGCTCCTTTGTCTGGTGAACTCCCATTCATAATTCAAGGGGTGCTCAAACTTCACCTCTTCTGGGAAGCTTTCTCTTAGTCCTTTAAGTGAAATTAGCCATTCTCTCCAGTGTCCTCCAAAAACTCTTTGAGAAAACTCTGTTTTAATTATGTGACTGTATTGATGTTTTTGTCTCTCTCACTTGACCAAGCACTCCTGAGGGTAAGAATCATAGCTATTTATTTTTGTAAATCAATCTTAGAGTTTTTGGCTCATAGAAGAATCTGTTAGTTTTGTTTCCTCTCTGTTTGATTTGGTTTTCTCACAGGATTTTTTGTGATGTCAATTAAATAGTGCATAGAAATGCTCTCAAAACCATGCAGGTTTTCAGGATGCCTGGGTGGCTCAGTGGGTTGAGCCGCTGCCTTTGGCTCGGGTCATGATTTCAGGGTCCTGGGATCGAGTCCCGCATCGGGCTCTCTGCTCAGCGGGGAGCCTGCTTCCCTCTTTCTCTCTCTGCCTGCCTCTCTGCCCACTTGTGATCTTTCTCTGTCAAATAAATAAATAAATAAAATCTTTAAAAAAAAATGCAGGTTTTCAAAACCTTTTACAAAGGTAAGATGGTATTATTTGTGGTAATGCAATAAATTTCATTAATTATTGGAATAAACATGTAGAAAGATGATGTTTTAACAGAGAACTATCTGTGTATTCAGAGCTCCTTTTAGGAAGCGGCATGTATGGTGGTTTGGTCATTTGGTAACGTGGAGAATTCTATAATGTATGACAAGCACATTCTGTTATTCCTGTCTGTGGTGTGAACTCAAGACACATCTCTTTACAGCATATTTGATTACTTTATAATGTTTGACTCCTATGTTTATATCATAGAAAGAAACAGACATATCTTGAGCTCATGCCACCATATGGTCAACATCCCGGATAATGTAACAGAAGCCCATCCGAATTTCTAAGTCATCTAGTAGGGTTTCTGTAGGGATCACTAATTAGAAAATTCAAGGCTGGCTTTGATTTGCACTTCAAATTAGTTAGTTGTGCATTACATTATTTGGTTCACTTACTATATTTGTTTGCTAATCATCTTAATGACAGCATTTTGGTTAGAATGTCACACATTTGTAGGATATTCTAAATATTGAATTTAGCTAAGGAAATCAGATATGAAGTATTTATACATATTCCTTTGGAATTCAAGTTTAAGCAGCAGAATAAGATTCTTTGGACTTAAAATAACATTCTGGTTAATAAACACTTAGAGAAGCCTGCAAGTTGCAAGTGTAGTTCAAGGGGAACTTAGAACTCCTGGTGTAAGAGCTGCCTAGCAGACTCTCTCAAGGAAAAAGGCAAACATGGAAAGCCTTGCTCTTCTGTGAGAAGTTTACTGTGAGAAATTGGAGGAGTTTGTTTTCCCTTTGAAGTGTCTTTCTTTCTTTCTTTTTGTATTTTATTTATTTATTTGACTGAGAGAGAACACAAACAGGGGAAATGGAAAACAGAGAGGCTTCCCCTCTCACTCACAGAGCAGGGAGCCCGATGAGGGACTTGATCTCAGGACCCCAGGATCATGACCTGAGCTGAAGGCAGACACTTTACAGACTGAGCCACCCAGGCGCTCTGGAAGTGTATTTCCTAAGCTAGAGTCACCTGCACACAGACACAGACACACACACACACACACACACACACACCGTTAAATGTACTAAAATGTGAGACTTCTTTCAGGTTATATTGACAATGTGTTTGAAAAATTGTAGTTACTAAGCTGGTAAGTGCTTGTGTAGACTTGGAGGGAGGTTTTGAGAGTTCTAGGATGACGTGCTCTGCAGATAAATATTCATTGACCCTCCAGGGGTTTTTGTAAAGACATATTTGTAATGTATACACCTGTATATTAATCCCAAGTTTGTGCTTTTTTGTTTATATTTTCTACTATATATTAGGATATTAATAGAAAAAGTACCAATGTGGTGGAATCATGGGGTGGAACCAAAGAAAAGCAAGCTTATACCCACATCATATTCAAGAATGCAACATTTACATTTACATGGGCATTCCAGAGAACCAATCAAGGTCAAGATGTAAGTTCCAAATACTTTTTTTTTTTTTTCAATGCAAAGATCATGCTCCTGATGGAAATTTGTACAAAATGATCACCTATCTCTCCTGGAGGAAAAGACTTGGTTTTCTATTGATATGGGACAATCAATCATAATCAATCATTTGGTTATGGAGTGGATTTGTATTAAAATGGTTTGAGAGCAAGAACGTATGAAATTGAATAACACAATGTATCTTTGGATTGTTCTACACTAAACAGATATATTTACTGAAAGCTCAAGAGAAAGAAATCTGACTGTAGTTATTAAAAGGTGTCTTTAAGGCTTTCTAAGACTTTGAGAAGGCTGGTGACTGTCTTCCTCTTTTTCTGAATGATCTGACATTTGTCCTGGAGCCCATAACTGGTGTTGGTTTATTATTTCATTGTAGTGATGTCACCTTTTATAGCCTGGAGAGTGTGTATGTACACATGATTGGGTTTACACACAGAATTATTTATTTTCTTTTACTGTCCCTGCTAGAGTAGACCTTAATTCTCCCCTAAGTAAGTTCCATTGTATGTTTTGATAGTAACAAGACTTACTTTTGTGATCTCCATAGACGTGACCTTTCCAAGGTGAAAACAAGGTAAACCACTTAAAGCTGTGGTGACAAATGCAGAACATTTTCTCTTTTCTCTTTGGGCTTTCCCTGGGGAACCCATTCCCAGATGTTATTTGACTCTGATTGTTGATGGGTGTTTGGATTACCATCACGTGGGGCATGAACATGCCGTGGAATGTTTCCTCATCTTCTTCTTGTCCCTCCCCCAGACAAAAGACATTAGTAGTCTAGGGTAGCTTTCTTCTCTACTAATAGAGAGGTGCCACTGCCTGGTGAGAACTAGAGCTTGATTGACCCAATGTTGCAAGAAGAAAAAGTGTAGTTAGACCCAGGGATTTGTTCTCTACTCTGCAACCCTTCACTAGAAATCCCTGACATAGGTCAGGGAAAGTACTGGAGAGAGAGAGAGAGAAAGTCCCAAAGGGATGTTGTGATGGCATCATGGTCAGTGTTTGGTGAGGACCAGAGTCCTAGTCTTTCAAGGCTAACCCCTCTTCAAAAGCTTTAGACTTGCTACCCTGCAAACATCCTATAGTATCATTACAGTTAGGCTTATCTCTGAATAAACCATCATGGGAGATAAAGTTGCTCCTGTGTTAAACCATACCAGTTCTTCCAGATGTAAAGCCTATAAACATGCCCGATCTTGCGGTGATTGTGGATAACCTCCTGGAACTCCATTACTATGGAGATTAGTTCCTAGTGTTAAGATTTAAGATTTTTTTTTTAAAGAACCAAGAAGAAGTAACTTTAATCCACTATCGATTATAAACTGCTAGTCTGGAACACTCTGCTTAGCTATTTTGGTGATATCCACACAAAACGATCTGGTTGTATGATTAAGCCCCAAGGCAGAAGTCATTACTTTCTGCTCTCTTTTTAGAATAGACGGTTCATCAATGACATGGTGAAGATTTATTCTATCACTGCCACTAACGCAGTTGATGGGGTGGCGTCCTCATGCCGTGCCTGTGCCCTCGGCTCTGAACAGTCGGGCTCATCGTGTGTCCCCTGCCCCCCAGGCCACTACATTGAAAAAGAAACCAACCAGTGCAAGGAGTGTCCACCTGACACCTACCTGTCCATACATCAGGTCTATGGCAAGGAGGCTTGTATCCCATGTGGGCCTGGGAGTAGAAGCACTCAGGTAAGTGAGTGTGTGTTTCAGTTATTCCCAGGAAAACTTTAATAGAGACACTCATAAGATCCCCTTAATATTTCTCCAGGAACTATGTTGTAATTCTATTTAGAAAGGGCCTTTTCATTCTTCTTGTTTTCTCTCCTCTTATATTTATGAAGCACGTGAACATGTCTTATGTGCCATAAAAGCCCTAGTTCCTGGGGGCATCAGATATTAAGAAAAGTACCCCAATAAGAATGGTTTCCAAAAATATGAAAATTAGATTTTTGTGTATTCTGTTAGGGGAGAGCAAGTAAACTCCCTCTGTGGGTTGGCCATAGGAATATAGGGAGAGCAGCAAGTATATCTTAGCCTATTTTAAGGGCAAAGGTTGATGTTATATTATGGGTGAAGGAGAAAGTAGTTTTACTGTCTCTTGAAACTGGCATAACAGGGACTTTTAGCTATTTATTAAAATACCTTTTTCCAAGAAACAGGTCTTAGAATAACTTTGCTCTTACTTTAAAAAATGCTGATTTTTCTGTACTCTGCCTTGGAAAATTTAATTATTTTTTGGAAATTCCCTATATTCATGTGATAAACCATAACTAAGACAAAAAAAATGAAACAATTTTTAAACATAGAACTGTTTTTAAACACATTTTTCATAGCAGCTAATATTTTGTTTTCTACTAAATATTTTTTTTGTTTCTTAATCTATAATCAAAGGACCACTCAGTTTGCTATAGTGACTGCTTTTTCCACCACGATAAAGAAAATCAGAGTTTGCACTATGACTTCAGCAACCTCAGCAGCGTGGGCTCACTGATGAATGGACCCAGCTTTACCTCCAAAGGAACCAAATATTTCCACTTCTTCAATATTAGTTTATGTGGGCATGAGGTGAGTTCTGGCTGTCAAAATGAGATGGAGCTGTATTTCAGCTCTGATTGAGTTGATATTTTCTGTGTGGATGGCCAATAAAATCTCTATGGAAACTAACAACCAAATGTCAGAAACTGAGCTGTGATTGCTTAAATCCTGCATTGCCTCTTAGCATGTTGGCAGCTTTCTCCAGCAGGGCCAGCCTTGTCTGCCTCTGCGTCCATCAGAGCACTTATTCCCCAGCCCCTGGAACCCCAGAGATAATGATCTCCATTATGAGATGCTGTGCCAGATTTTATGCAAAGAAAATAAAAAGAGATCTGATGACCACAGATGTTTTCAGGCAAAGGGATCTATAAATTTTACACGGTGTGGTGTTTGTCCTGTTCTGATTTCACAAGGAGTGATCTAAAACACTCAGCTGGTTAGTCACTCAGTTCATTCAATAAATAAATGCATTTTAAATATGTTTTGCCAAATATTGAGTGAAGGGGTGAATGAGATTCTTTACATTACGTATTACATTTCTTTTTGTCCCTATGCCCTACGTCCCTATGTCTTGCCTTCCCTCTCTCCCCTCTTCTTTTCTGTCCTCTTTCTCTTCTTTTCTTTTCTATTCTGATTCCTTTCCTTTTGTTGCTGTGTTCGCCTTTCTTTCCTTAATAGTTTCTTTCTGATCTTTTCCGTTGTTTTTCTCTTCTCAGTTTCAACAATTTAAGCTTAGTAACAATATATTGTACCTGTATTGTTGTGAGAAGGTTTAGTGGAGGCAGAAACTTTTTTAAAGTTTGGACTGCTAGCTGCATGAAGAAAGATAAGTTGACGTTCCTTTCTTTGGGCCCATGTGTGCTCACCCTACAGCTAAGACTAATAAAATCGTCTTCCTTTTCCCCTTTATACTGTCCTACATAGAAATTATAAAGCTATAGTTGTTTGTAGTGGGACTATGGTATATTTAAACAGTCTTCCAGTTTTTATAGATTACATATTCCAACTGAGTGAATGATTCAAAAAGTAAACTCCTGTATTCCCTTCACCTTCCTCTGTAGTTGAGTAGTTACACGTCATTGAGTGTGAGTAGCTGAATGAAGACACTCACAGTGACCAACTATTAAGAATTTAGATGGTGTCCTAAATTTTGCTTCAATAGGACTTTCAGGCTTTCTTCTTCAGACTTCATATTACCTTTTTGCCACAAGAGACCAATAAAGGAGAAGGAAGAGCATGTCTCTTTCTTTGACATTAAAACCTTCACCAAGAGTTATCTGGTCCCTTTGAACACATTGTTATCCTTTGAATTGACGGTTTCATGGGTGACTTTTAGTTCCTTAAGTTAGATGGCTTCCATCCAGCACAAATGATGCTTGTAGTTGGAAGAGCAGTGCAGTCTTGAATTTCTATATTCATTGTAATTTAAATGACTCAACCCTGGTTAAACATTGGAATTCCTCAAGAGCTTTAAAAAAAAAAATGCCAGTGCCTGGGCCCCACACCATACCAATTAAAGCAGAATGTCTGCAGTGAGGAGAGAGCCACTGCTCTACGAGGGTCATGAGCTCTCGGAGATCTAATGTAAGGACTGACTCTTACACACACACACACACACACACACACACACAAAGAGGTTTCTCTTTATGACTTTATTTTCCTAGGGAAAGAAGATGGCTCTCTGTACCAACAATATAACAGACTTCACAGTAAAGGAAATAGTGGCGGGGTCCGATGATTATACGAATTTGGTAGGAGCCTATGTATGCCAGTCAACTATTATTCCTTCTGAAAGTAAGGGTTTCCGAGCAGCCTTATCATCACAGTCCATCATTCTGGCAGATACATTTTTAGGTAAGCGTCATTTGGTTCCTGTATGTATGCATGCAGTTATTCTAAAATTACAGTACTGGTAACTTGTCATTGTGTTGGTATTTGCCATAGATGATGATGGCCGCAGGTAATTCTAAAACATCACTTTGTAACATGGTTCCAAAGCCCCTGAAGTTGAGATCTATTGGTCAATCTAAGTGAATGCAAGCATCTCCTGAATTTATGCATAAATTTTTTGGGGGAGTATGTGCTTTTCATCAAATTCTCCAGGAGCTTAAAAGCAGAATAAGATTAGAAACCAAAACTATAAACAAAAGGACATCAAACAAATATTGTATAAACCTAAATCATAATATCCACCTCCAGTTTTCATAAGTATGTTGGTGACACCTAGTAAAGGTGAATGTGCGGAGCTTTATTCCCCGTCTGTCTTTCCTGTCTTTGTAGACTAGAAGGCGTAAGAAAGTTTTAAGAATGACCACTTAGTGATTTTTATGGATCAAGTTCATTAGAACCTCTGGGATGGTGATATAACATATAACAGTATAACAATTTAACAAGCTTCTTGTGATTCTAATGTACAGCAGAGTTGAGAACCCATTGCTATCAACTCCAGAGGAATTTAGCTTTAATTTTCAGCACCGTGGTCAGTTACTGAGTCAGCTGGAGAGGTTGCGGTTACTGCTCGCATTTTGGCTCTGTGGTCATTTTGTCTCCAAGGGATGGAAGAAATGCCTGACTTTTAGATAAAACAAAATTTGGAGTTGCTTTCTGGAAGTTTTTGGGTACAAAATTTTTTGTTTTCTCAGGTGTGTCTATATTGAGTGAAAAGCTGTATTAGCAAAACAGCCCAGCTCTTACGTTAGAAGCTGAGAATTTTAATAATGTTAGGATGTTGAAGTGTTAGAGCTGGGGGCTTTAGAGATCATCTCAATTATTTCACGCATTTTACAGATTTAGGACACAAGGCCCAGGGATGTGAAATGATTTGAGCAAAATTACAGAGCTATAGAGTAGATTCTTTTTCTTCTTAAGAGTTTGGAATGGTACTTGATCTTACTGTGAATGCATAGATTTAATACAATATTTATTAATTATCAAATGACAGTATCTGAGTAAAGCTGGTTTCTATTCAGATACACAGAGACTAAATAAATCTCCTTCTTCTATATTGCTTAATACCTTCTTTTTTATTGTCATCTAGGAGTGACTGTTGAAACGACATTGCAAAATATTAATATAAAAGAAGAAATGTTCCCAGTTCCCTCTAGCCAAATACCAGATGTGCATTTCTTTTATAAGTAAGTGAAGATGCTGCTTCCCTTGACTATTTTAATCAAGAGTATCTTGGTACCTAGAATAGTAGCTTATTATACTTAATAGATACTCAATGATTTGTTCTTAAATAGAAGACTTAGTGTAAAGCAAGAAGCATGAACTATTTTGAAAATGTTATATAAGTTCTGATATGCATAATATATATCTTTTTTCTGATTATATTTTTTTCTATATTTCTACTTTATATCTATTTCTTGTATATACTCTATTTTACCTATACTTTATATATATATATATATATTTTTTTTTTTCTTATAAATTGGGCAATAAAGAGACTCTACTTCCTTGTCCAGGCAGTATTTGTAATTCAGACATTTCAATATTAGCCAAAGTAGACACAACCTCTCTTCCCTTTGAAAAATTTTTGTGATTATGACTTTGTTTATAATTATGGTGACTTGACTAAACACTTTGATGATAGCTTATTACTTTACCTGAGAAAATAGTCCATTTTTCCTAGGCAGTGAAAGCAAATGAGCTCAATTTGTATTAAAATTTTTAATTAGTGAACTTGGACACATTTTTCTTATTCATTGTTGCACAGAGTGTGGGAGCAGTTACACACAGGATATTTATGTCTTGGTGATCTGTGTTGTGTCTGTTGTGTAAAATGCCATTTGCCCTGCTATAGGTCTTCTACAACTACAACATCTTGTGTCAATGGCCGGTCAACTGCTGTGAAAATGAGGTGCAATCCTACTAAACCAGGAGCAGGAGTGATTTCAGTCCCCAGGTATTCTTACTTCTATGTGGTCATTTCATATTTGTATTTATTGTGAGGCAGCAAAACTCTCCAGAATCCTATTATTTTAAGACATATTCTCTAGGAATGCAAAGCAGGAAGAACAGAAGAATATGTAGGTTTTCATTGTGGGGATGTGCTGAGCATCTCTTAAGAGGACTAGGTCTTCACCAATCTCAGTACTTCCCCGTCTCCTCAATGCTGTCTTCTCCTCCTGTTTGCCCAAGTGTCTGTTTGTCTTGAAAATTATTTAACTAATTGTATAATTATTGTGTTTGTATCCTCATATTAATTCATAGTGGTTAGTCCTAATTTCCCTAAGAGCTGCTTTACACATAACCTGTCTGATAGTATTTCATCAGCGAACTACCTGGGTGGTCTAGACGGAAGTAATCTACCCTCCCAATCATAGCTTCTTTCTCTGTAAGGTGGGGGGCACAGTAGATAATTTATATGCTCTATTTCCAGCTCTTTCATTTTCTGATGAATGGCGGCAGAATGACCAAGGTAGGGTCTCCTCTGTAGAATACACAATACAATTCATTTAACTTACTGGCATTGAGAGAACAGCTCTCCACACTGTCAGTCTGACTAATACAGTCTACCTGGATGGGAACTCTAGGAGGGAACGAGCAATTTCATGGACTCAGAGCTGTCAGCTTACCTACTGTTTTCATGGCGTGAGTGCCATTTAGATGTCTGCTGATTTTCATTCTTTGCACTTATTTATTGTTCCTTATGTAGATTATTTCTAATCTCTGTGTGGGATTAAGGTACCTTTGGAGCACAGTTTGACTTGCAGGTTTTTCCTCCATTAAGCTAGTGAAAATGTATATTTAAAAATGATTGACTTAATTTTGTTTTTGATAGTTTCACCATAACCCATAAGAGATTTGAAGCTCTTCTGCTCATGTCACCGCAGTATTGGAAATCAGCGGTCTAAGTGTTAGGTCAACTGCTTGATATCTTAAAAGGTTTAGCAGTGCTAACAACATTGCGGGTTTACTTTGGGACATAAAGGTACACTAGTATTCATTTCTCTCCAGCTGTGTTCTCTGTCTGATGGATCTGGGAATTAATTTTTCTTTTCACCTTTTCAAGGTGAGAGAAGTATATAATGAGAGGAGAACACAATGAAAGGTAACAGGTGTCAAGTGAAAGAGACAGGGGGGTCTGATGCCAAGAGCCTCATGTGGCAGAGGGTCCCTGCACCGGCTTCCAGGCTGGAGTCAAGGCAGTAAACCATGCTTTGTTTAGGAGAAGGTGTGGTTAGAGTGGCTTTAATTAGTCCCCAAGATCCCACCATAGAGCTTTGAATTCAGACGCTGCATTTGTTTATGAACTTAGCAACTAGCCTCCCTGAGTCTGGCCTCAGGAAGTCTCTCTGATGGCTTCCAAGAAGATAATATGACCGAAGGTCAGGTCTGTCCTTCATTTTTTGTTTATTTTTAAAATATATTTGACAGAGAGAGAGAGAGATCATAAGTAGGCAGAGAGGCAGGCAGAGAGAGAGGAGGAAGTAGGCTCCCTGGTGAGCAGAGAGCCCAATGCTCGATCCCAGGGCTCGATCCCAGGACCCTGAGATGATGACCTGAGCTGAAGGCAGAGGCTTAACCCACTGAGCCACCCAGGTGCCCCCAGGTCTGTCCTTTAAGAAAGTATCTCACTCTCACTCTTCCAAGGTGGGTTCTGATGTTTTAAGGTAAAAAAAAAAAAAAAAAAAAAAAAGTCTCATGTTGTTAAATGATACCATTTAGAAACTTGGGGTTTTGTTGCCTTGTGAGAAGAGGAAAGGTTAAGTTTTTCCTTTGACCTCTAGCAGTTTTTTCTCTTCACAGAATTTAGCTGTCTTTGCCAGGGTTTCTCAAGATACTCTGTGGCAGAATACCTTGGGGTGTCTATTTTAAAAATCAATTTCTAGATCTTTTTTGAAACCAAAACAATCTCTTGAGTGTTGAGCATAGGAATGTTTTTTAAAATACAAGGCAATTCTTAGGTGCCTGGCTGGCTCAGTTGGTGGAGCATATATGACTCCTGATCTCAGGGTTGTGGGTTCCAGCCCCATGTTGGGGGTAGAGATTACTTTAAAATATTATTTAAAAAACACAAGACAATTCTGTGCAGATAAAAATTTTGGAACTACTGATCTTAATCCACATTTTGCTATTTTGGTGATTTGGCTTGCTTTTTTCTGAGGTAAATCCTCAAACTTTGCTCTGCATTTTAGTTTTCTGAAAAGCTCATTTAAAATGTCTTGGTCTACAGGGTAGTCCTTCACCCATATTTTGTAAAAATTTATATGTAGTTATGATGCACATTGAGGTTTGAGGACCACTGCTCTAGGGAACAGCTGGAACCCCACAACCTAATGAGCTAACCTTCTATTCTTACTTGAATCAGTTCCCCATGAAGGCACAAGGGGGAGCCCTGGCATCAGCATATGATAAACAGCAGCTTGTTCTGAAATAATTAGAGTTTTTTTTAGCTTTGGGGCTGAATAAAGATTTCCTACTAACAGTGAGGAAATGTTAACAGAGCCAGGTTTCTCCAGCTACTTTTGAAGAGGATTTACTTTGCAGTTTGGGGGAGCTTTAAGATCTCCAGAAGAGGGAAGAAGGTGCTAACCAGGCACTTGGCTTGAAAAAAGTCTCATATGCTGTGACCAAAATGTCTCAGAAAGCAGACTTTGGTAATTTAGAAGGGATGCCACCCCCGGGAATTCTCCTGTCTTGGCCAACAATCTTGGCAAAGCCGGCAAAGGAGACTTGAGTAGTAGTGATGTTGGTTGGGGCTCTGAAGCTTGTGACCTGAGAAAATGTCATAAAACCTTTAGTCTTGGGAAAATGAGAAGTTCTTAACAGAGCGTGGGCGGGCAGGAGGAAGGGACAGTGTGTGTTCCCTGTGTATCTCATAGGAAATTTAGAGGGAATAGCAAATTATCAGGGCCGCCTACTAACCTGCAGTTGAAAAACTGCATCCTGTCTGTGTTTGGTCTGGCAAATGCAGTTGGTTTCTAATTCCACAAAGTGTCTGGGGGGGTGTGTGAGACATTTTAAATAAAAACTTAACAGTATGGTATCTGTGGTGGAAGAAATCTGAGAACCAGAATGAGTGGACTTTTGGGGATTTCCTGGTGGAGTTCTCATCTTAGCCAGCGAACAAATTTCTAACCGAGGAGAGTGCTGATAGCCCTAAATAGATCATCCTCCAGCCTCTGCCTAAGAAACTTTTCAGACCTCCAGTCATGATCCTAGTTGTTAGGAAAATCAAAGATTCAACTTTCAATAGGAAAAATTTAGAACTAAATGAACATTGTGTCCTAAGTGTTCTTTCAAATGCGTAAGAAATTTCTGTGAGTGGAAAGGTTATAAAAAGCATTATTAGAAAGTGGGCAAAATGGGTCATCTTCTCTCTGATGAGAGACCTGCATCAGATGCATTTGCTTGACATAGTAGGGAACACTGAGGACCCTGGGTATACAGCTGTGGTGGCACAGTCAAGACAGAAAGATGTCCTGGCTGTGTCGATAATTCTTTCCTTCCCGTCATGTGTTCATCTTGCCATTTTGTCCCTCCACTTTCTCACAGGTAGAGATTTACAAAGAAGCACACTAAGCCCAGAGGCAAATATCACATTTATCCGGGGATAATTCAATTGGTCTGCAAGTTATTGGTGCTTTGTTTAACATGAGTCATTCTTCCTCCAACGAGGTGGTCTTTAGTAATGATATGATTTAGAGGAAAATCATCATCCTCTCTTTCTCTGTCTCAATTTATGTAACTATATTTAACTGCTTGGAGAGTTTATGAATCAGTCTAAAACTGTTTTTGCCAAAACCTCCTTCAGAATCCAAATTCATCTTTATCATAAGGGTAGCCTTGGGCTCAGAGAGTCCAGCTAGTGAGTGGTTCTGGGCCAAATGGAGAGGGGCTACTGCTCATTAAAAGGGGGGGGGGAGAGTTTAGCTTCTGAGAACGTTGTATCTCACAAAAAGGATGCTTCAGAGGTCTGTCATGATAGCGTTCACAGGCGGAACATGCCAGAGCTTTATTCCACAGGCTCTGATTTAGAGTATGCTCTGTCAAAATTATCGGACTTGCAGGACACTCGTGTTTTCTTTGGTCTTTGGGAGAGGTCTCTTGCAGCCAAAAAGTCTATCCATTTTAAGGGGTTAAGAGGCAAAGGATAATGATTGGTTAAGTGGGTTCCTTGTTTTCTTTTTTCCTCTGAACCACTTATGGACAGATAATAGATATCTAAATTGGTACAAGTTAAATTTAAAAGGCAGTAGAATTTAAAAGATAAAAGCCAAGTATGTTCTTAGAACAGGGAAAAGTGAGGAGGCATATAAAAGCTCTATGAGCATAAGTAAAAACCCATTATGATCAAGAAATGGAAAAATTTGAATACAGAATTGTTTAAGTTATACAGTTCAAGCACTAATGAGTAATCATAGGACATGACATAAAAAGATTACAAAACAGTCAAAAAGATAAGGATCCATTTTGAAATAAGGATGATAAAACTCTGACAGGTTTTGCAGATCTGTAGATAAGAGGGTCTGGAGAGTGTTAACTAATGTAGTTTGTATAGATCTTGATCAGGTTCTGGCTTTTGGTAATTAACCTAGGGGAGAATCTGCAAGAAGGGAGGTTTTTGCAGGAGACTGGTAGAATTTTAGATCCCTGGGCATCTGGGTGGCTCAGTGGGTTAAGCCACTGCCTTCGGCTCAGGTCATGATCTCAGGGTCCTGGGATCAAGTCCCGCATCGGGCTCTCTGCTCAGCAGGGAGCCTGCTTCCCTCTCTCTCTCTCTGCCTGCCTCTCCATCTACTTGTGGTTTCTCTCTGTCAAATAAATAAATAAAATCTTAAAAAAAAAAAAAAGAATTTTAGATCCCTGGATCAAAGAGGTATGGATCAGAAATCTTATGTTCAAACTCAGTCATAAGTGGTTGATACTCTTCAGCCTCAGGGCAAAATTGTAGCAAGATCCAAAGCCATTTTATGGATCCCACACAGGAAGGCTCTCAGTCCACTGGCGTTCTCACCTGAGAAAGGCTGAACTTCTCAGAAGCCAAAGCCAAGGGGCTACCAGCAGCTGGTCAGAGAGCATCACCCATGCCCAGAGGATACCAGTCTCTGAACTCCAAGATTGGGAAACCCCACGAAACCCAGAAAAGCCTTGCACAAAACAAGCTGAGTAACAACCGTGCTCTGACACCCAATGAGAAAGTTTGAGGCACTTAAACTATGGACTCCCCCCCCCCCAGTCTCTTGAGACCAACTCCAGAAGGGTCAGAACCATACTGACAATGTAACTTATTTGAATAAAGTTTAGGCAAAAACAAGGTTACATTGTTTTATCAACTATCCCAACAATTTACAATTGATTAGGTATAGGGTTGTAGTAGTTCATAAGAAAATAAGATTATTGTCCATGAATTTTTAGTATGAACCAAGGAGATCCTGCCTTAGGTAAGATGATTCATATAAAGGAGGACACTAAAAACTCGTAACTCTGTCCACTTCTCCCCCCAGAATATGTATCCCATTTTAGAATCCAAAATAGAACTTACTTAACTTTAAAAGAACTTACTTAAAAAAAAATTGATCGGAATTTTCATGTTACCAGTGCTATCCTGATGGGAAAGGCAAGCCCAGAAACAAAATAAGGAAACTGGAAAGTCTTCCTTATTTAAGAGTAAAACCATATTATGGTGCACCTGGTTTTCCTTGTCGATGGTGGTTTCTGTACCTAGAATTCACGGCCTATGGTGACAGGGGTGTGACCCTACAGGGGTCATCCTGTGGAATTCTAGTCTTCTGTGCTCTGACTGTCAGTGATTCACGTACTGCTCTTCAGACACTTACTTGCTGGTTTCTATGGTGATCTTGTAGACCAAAAATTTAAAAAGAGAAGCTCAGTTAGTGACACCTTTGAAAAGCCAGTGTGGGGAGGATGGAGATGATGGTGACCCAGGTCGTCAAAGGGAAAAGAGTTTCACATATTTGGCGATAAAGCTTTTGTTTGTTACCTTATTACACGCTTTTTTATTCTTAGTAGAAGAAAATCTTTTTGTGTTTTTTTCTCTTGCATTTTTTTTTTCTATTTTCGTTTTCCATGTAAGCACTATTGAAACGAGGTCTGCTTCCTACACCCTTGTCACTTCATAGGGAAGGCCTGATTCAAACTGTGAAACTTGGGTTTATAACAAAGAATCAAATTTGGATGTTCCACATTTTAACTGAATCGTTGGGTTGAAAGAATTAAAGAATTGATTCTAAACTAAACTACTTTCAACCTAAGAGCAGATTTTAAAAAGTAAATTCTCCCAGGGAAAGGCAGTGAATCATTGTAGTATTTTGACATTTACTGGCAGCTCTGTAAGTTACATCAATGTCTTGATTTTTTCCCCTGGTTTCTGTAGTTCTACCAGTTCTTGAGAAAGTGATGTGCATTGTTAATAGTCTTTTATATTTTGCAGTACTTGAAACTTTCCCAAATTGTTCTCTTATTTTGTCCTTTATAAACACCCTAAGAAGGCAGTGAAACAAACGTCACTTCCGCTAAATTACAAATATGAAACAGTGCGGGGGGGACTAAGTCACTGGTGGAAAAAAACACAAAATCACTTGCAAGTCCAGCCAGAATTGTAACCCGAGTTTTCTCTCCAGAGGTTTTTGCAACTTTAATTAATTTTCCCCTTTTTCTTTATTTGTTGAGGTTTTTTTTTTCCCCTCAAACTTTACTGGACTTACTCTTTTATTTTCCCAAGATAAACAGCCCTCGCTGCCCTTGAAAACGTGCCTGTGTTGGAAAGATAAAATAATTTGGGAAGGAGAGACTTCAGCAGGAAAGTATATTGGGTAATTTATGCTAAATGGTCAAAAAGTTAATTACCTTCAAAATTTCAATTCATTGCTGTACAAATAATTGTGTTCTTGAAGAACTTTTCTTTCTCTCTTTCTCTCTCTTTTTTAAGATTTTATTTATTTATTTCACAGAGATCACAAGTAGACAGAATGGCAGGCAGGAAGAGAGGGGGGTGGGAAGCAGGCTCCCCACTGAGCAGAGAGCCCAGGACCCTGGGATCATGACCTGAGCCGAAGGCAGAAGCTTTAACCCACTGAGCCACCCAGGGGCCCCTTGAAAAGCTTTTTCAAAATTTGTTTGCTCAATTTTTTTTTTCAAAAGTGCAGTTTCGAGTTGGTGTTCCTGATGTGGAAGGTGGAAATAGTGATAATTTTTTTAAGTGGCTTGATTTTCATCTATTGTACTTACCTTTTAAAAAAAGTACCTTTTTGTTTCTTGGTCTGAAAATACTTTACTGGCTTTTACAAACAGAAATCAAGGGAGGTAACAGTTAAGCTATTTTTCCCAAGAGTTCCCACTTATCACTGTTCTCAGCTCAAAAGTACTGGACCTCTGTTTCTCAGTACATTACACAGAGCTGTGCTTTTCTTTGCATCCCGCGCATGAATACTTAGTTTATAGCGTACTCTAGGCATTTCGACATTTGGAAGGATAATCCTATAAAAATGTAGACAATTTTTAGGCAGGCAGATTTTTGTTTCAGTGTTCATATTGTAGGATGACCTTAGAATATATACTAAGAGTATGAAATTTTACTTTGTTGCTAGACCGAAAATTTCAGCTTTAGACTGCATATCATCACAAAGTCATCTAAAGTTAAAAGTTAAGAAGGGGTGTGTTGGGGTTCTCTCTTTTATTGTGTGCCTGTCTTTTTGCCCCACATGTGTTAGGACACCTGTACTTGGCAGCAGCCCAGGTGTGAAGGTTTCCAGGGCAGTGCCGTGTATGTACACAGCTTAAGGGAAGTATACTAGACATATGAATGGAACACAATTCCCCTAGCTTTAACAAAGTCATGAACAAAACAGCCATTCCTACCAGAACCTCTCCACATAACTTCTTGCTTCAATGAATAAGGATTCTGTACACAGTAATAGCAGTTTCATTTTTGAGCCATGCTGTGTTTATCTAAAATGAAAAGAAGCAAGTTGACATAATAGACCCACGTACCACAGAGCAGTTTCAAAAGGTCTCTATTCAGGCCCCACCTGGTGGTTGGGTCTCTGCCATCTTGCACCTTTGTGTAAGCCCCATCTGTGATCACCGAGTGGTGATGGTCACTACCTCTTGAAAGACGTCATTGTCAGACTGAAGAAACCCAGTTTTGCACAGTCATTTGCACCACTGAGATATGTGTGGACCTGATAGTTGTTTTGTTTGTTTTTATACTTTAGGCAATTTTGTTTTCAACAATCACCTCCCACGCCCCTGCTGCCCTCACCCTCTAGACCTTGATCCTGTTCATTATTCTGTTCTTGGGGCCATTGCCTAAGTACGTCACCTTTTTTTTTTTTTTTTTAAAGATTTTGTTTATTTATTTGGCAGATAGAGATTGCAAGTAGGCAGAGAGGCAGGCAGGGAGAGAAGGGGAAGCAAGCTCCCCGCTGAGCAGAGAGCCCAATGCAATGCGGGGCTCAATCCCAGGACCCTGAGATCATGACTTGAGCTGAAGGCAGAGACTTTAACCCATTGAGCCTCCGAGGCGCCCACTAAGTACGTCACCTTAAAAAGAAATGACACCTCCCTTCTCCTACCTGGTTCCTGCCTGTATGCCTAGCGCCCACTCACTACCCTGCTCCTGAAGCTGTTATGATAATGACCAGCTTGTACTTCCCTTACAATTCATCTACCACTTCATCCCTCAGCAGGCATCCCCTTGCTTTCTTCTTTTCTCTTCTGGCTAAATCTTACTGAATATTTGATATTTGTTCTAGGCACCCCTTCTGTCAAGAGGTCTTCCCAGAGCTCTTTTTATTTTTTTGTCATTATCTCTATCTGTCCTTTAAATCTTTAAAAAATAACTTTATAGGGATATGATTCTCATGCTATACACTTTGCTCACTTAAAACAGAAAAGCCACTGGTTATTAGCATATTCATAGATAGGTACAGCCATCAGCACAGTCAATTTTGAGAGCTCTTCTTCACCTTAAAAGGAAACCTTATACACTTCAGCTATCACCTTAGCTCTTTTCCAAGCCCCAAGCAACCACTAATTATCTTATTTTGAACTTTCATAAAAATAGCATCATTTATTTTTTTTAAAAGATTTTATTTATTTGACAGAGAAAAAGAGAGCACAAGTAGGGGGAATGGCAAGCAGAGGGAGAGGGAGACACAGGTTCCCAGCTCAGTAGGGAGTTCGATCCCAGGATCCTGAGATCATGACCTGAGCTGAAGGCACACACTTGAATGACTGAGACACCAGGCAGCCCAATAACATCATTCAATGTATAGAGTCTATATTCTATATATTAGAAGAAGAGTCTCTATATTAGTAGAAGATTTATATTTTATGTATTAGTAGAAGATTGGCTTCTTCTACTTAGTGTATTTTCATCCAAATTGGGGTATGGATCAGTTCTGCGTTCCTTTTTATGACCTAGTAATATTCCACTGCATGGTTATAGCACATAGTGTTTGTCTGTTCATCTGCTCATGGACCTTGGAGTTGTCTCTACCTTTTGACTCTCATGACTAATGCTCATATGGACATTCATGTACAAGTTTGTGTGTGGACATATGTTTTTATTTCTCTTGGATTTTTATCTAGAGGTGGAATTACTGGATCACATGGTAACTCATTTTGATGATCTGAGGAACTACCAGCTTGTTGCAAATCAGCTGCACCTTTTTCCATTCCCATTAGCAATGTATGAAGTTTCTAATTTCTTTTTTTTTTTTTTTTTAAGATTTTATTTTATTTATTTGTCATAGAGAGAGAAGCGAGAACAAGCACAGGCAGACAGAGTGGCAGGCAGAGGCAAAGGGAGAAGCAGGCTCCCTGCCGAGCAAGGAGCCCGATGTGGGACTCGATCCCAGGACGCTGGGATCATGACCTGAGCCGAAGGCAGCCGCTTAACCAACTGAGCCACCCAGGCGTCCCTGAAGTTTCTAATTTCTTAACATGTTTGCAACTCTAGTTATCATCTGTCTTTTTGTTCTAGCCATCCTAGTAGGTATGAAGTTGTGGCTTTATTTTCTTTCATTTTCTTGTTTGTTGGTTTTCTCAGCACCCACACATTGCTTTCCAGTATGCAGTGAGCACTTAAATGTTGCTTGGACTTGACTGAATGTGTTATAAGAACTGTCACTTCATTTTTTTATTTCAGCAAGTGCCCAGCAGGCACCTGTGATGGATGCTCATTCTATTTTCTGTGGGAGAGTACTGAAGCTTGCCCTCTGTGCACAGAGCATGACTTCCATGAGATTGAGGGAGCCTGTAAGAGAGGAGTGCAGGTAAGGGACAAATCCATCTAAGCAGAGCTGTGTGATTGAAGAGAAATTGATGAGTCTGGTATCACTTAAATCACAGAAACTCAGGTTTAAAACTATGGCTAAAGCTTATAGTTAAATTAATGTCTCATTAGTATGCATTTAAAATCAAGTTTTGTTACCACCAATAAGGTTACCACCATCAGTGGTTACACTGCATGTATTTCTCTTGTCATTAATTTTTTTCAAAAACATGATTTTTAGTTACTGAAAGATACTCTATTATATATATTTTGGGATTTAATAAGTCCCCTGTTGGACATTTGAGAGAAAATTTGAGAAGTCTTTCTGTAAACAACTGTAATGAACATCCCTGTTGGGAATGTGGTGGTTTCCTTAGATTTTATTACGAGAAAAAGATTAATTGGCACTAAGGAGATAGACATTTTTAAGATTTTTTTTTTTAAGATTTTTATTTATTTGACAGAGATCACAAGTAGGCAGAGGCAGGCAGAGACAGAGGAGGAAGCAGGCGCCCTGCTGAGCAGAGAGCCCAGTGCAGGGCTCGATCCCAGGACCCTGGGATCATGACCTGAGCCGAAGGCAGAGGCTTTAACCCACTGAGCCACCCAGGCGCCTCTAAAGTTCTTGATACATATTACTAACATGCTTTGATGTTTCCTTTTGCACTTCTGGGAGTAGTGTCTGAGAGTGTTTAGGTCACTGTACAAGCTTTGAGGAGTGCCGTGTGAAAAACACAAACTTTTCTTCCTTCAAGATGTCTTCCTATTTGAACCTCTCTGAATTCTATTGAAATGACAAGAAAAAAAACTACAAATGATAATAAATCACTGCTAGTGGTGGTAACCTTAGTGGGGAATTGGCATCAGAGAATCGGATTCTGATGGGATTTCAGAAAACTGGGGTAAAGTTGAAGTAGGCCTGACGTTCAGGTCTCCTGGAGCGGGAAGCGTGCTGGAAGGCTGGTGGCAAGAAGGGATCAGAGAGGGAGTGCTGTTCTTTCCAGGAAAGTCTGGAGGAGCATGTTATTGGAAGGTCAGAGGGCAGGAGTACAAGAAGAAGTCAGAATGCCCTACCTCATCTCCTGCATTCAGAGTATTAGCAGTAGCCTTTACCTCTGGGGGAAAAACACAGAGAGCCATTCTCTACATAGGGACTTTTCAAACTTAACATAAGGATTTTTCAAACTTTAATCTCATTGAACCTATAGTAAGAAATACATTGCACAGCAAAGCTAATACACAGACTCCAACTCAGACACATAGCAATATGCCTAAAAATGAAGTGAAATTTCTTGGAACAATACTTATTTTTGTATTTGATGATAAAGTCTAAGCATAAAGGTAATATAAAATGTGTTGTCATGAAATCATTGAATATAAAACAGGAAAGGTTCGCAATCTACAAGAAGTAAAGAAAAATTAGGCATGTTTTATTTCATTCATCAAGTGTGCATCTTGTGCACAGGTGAGCCAGTTTCTTGTTAACATTCTTAGTGGATCAAGGATGAAAAATCTTGGCTTACCAAAAAATGGTTTCTTTTTAGTCCTCATAATACTAATGATACACATTTTATGTCTCACAGTGGACATTTCTCTAAAATGATGATAGCCTTCTCATTTTTTAAGGAATAAATGAGAAACGAATGCATTCCCTTCTTTGACCATCACCTTAACTCAAGGGCTTTGGAAAGTCAGGTGACCTTTTATGTAAACATTCTCTAATATTCACCATTTCTCTTCTGGAAAGCAATGATGAGAACGTTAAGACCATGAGTTTGCAATGATCTCTTTAATTTAATTCCTACTCTCTTTATTGCCAAAATTCTGTTCAGCATGTTTTAGGAATGTTTGGAACAGATAGTTAGAAGGTGATTCTTTTTAAATATTTGCTTTTGCCTTCAAGATATCTTTAGGAACACTTTGCTGTGTTTGTCATATTGAAATACATAATTTCCCTCCTATAGTTCTATATTTACCTTGAGAAATAGGTAAGTCAACATTTCTGTTATACTTAGATATGGATTTTGAAAATATTTGCCAAATGAGATCAGGCTTCAGTTAGAAAAATAGAAATGTTATTCCGAAGCTTATGTACCTTGCTTAGTGTGCTCAGTCACAACAGCAAAACAAATCGGTATGACCCAGTAAGTGGGTGTTTATGTCCAGCCTCCGAATAAAAGATTTCAAAAAGTCTGCTCTTTTTAAATTTTTATTTATTTATTTATTTTTAAAAGATTTTTATTTAATTATTTGACAAAGATCACAGGTAGACGGAGAAGCAGGCAGAGAGTGGGGGCGAAGCAGGCTCTCTGCCCAGCAGGGAGCCGGATGTGGGGCTCGATCCCAAGACCCTGGGATCATGACTTGAGCTGAAGGCAGAGGCTTTAACCCACTGGGCACCCAGTGCCCCCAAAAGTCTGCTCTTTAGTGAGTTTTATGTTGCACAAATGACAGCTTTCACTGTTTTCCATTACAGTAGACGCTCCCCCTTTTTCCCCTGGGGGATATGTGCCAAGACACCCAGTGAATGAATGCCTGAAACCACGGATAGTCCCGAGCACTATGTATACTTTGTTTTTCCTTTTACGTACGTACACACGTACCTAGGATGAAGTTTAGTGTCTAAATCAGGCACAGTAAGAGAAAAATAACTGATAATAAAAGAGAACAATTATAACAATATACAGTAATAAAAGTTACGTGAATGTGCTCTTTCTCTCAAAATACCTTCTTGTCCTGAGCTCAGCCTTGTGATGGCGTGAGATGGTGAAACGCTCTGCGATGAGATCCAGTGAGGGCAGTGACGTAGGCATGTGACAGAGCATGAGGCTGCTGTGGACTTTCTGATGATAAATCAGGACGATCATGTGCTTCCTACCTGAGCCCACAGAAAATCAAACTGCAGATAAGGGGGGACTGCAGTAGGTTCAGGAGCAAGGGTAGATTTTTTTGGATGCCTGAAGCCTCATGGGAGAGAAAAATACAGTGATGGCAAAATATCGGTAATGTGTATTAGTTAATTTTTTTAACAATTTCCCTGTGTTTCCTGCTCCATACTTTACAGGTTTTCTCTCTGTCTTGACTAAGAGTATATTTTCCCAATTCTGTAAATGTATCTAATCCAGGTGTGTATGAAGTTAAGTTTACACATTACAACAAGCCCTCCACAGAGAGGTTTGTAAACTAAGAGAGTGGCACAACTTGTGGGGACAGTGTTCTTATCAACTTGGATCTTAGAAATCTATACCAGGTTCTCAGTGTGTGTAGTAAGCATTACTTCTAAATGTCACCCAGTCGTGCAGATTTGAAGAGATACTGTGTTATTTTTAAGTTTATCATCAACTTTATCTCACCCTGTTTGCAAAATATCCCAGCATGCTGGAAGAAGACAGTTTGCAGCTGCGGAGTCAGCCATTTTCTCCTTTGCCAATGACACGCCACTGGATGAAGGGATAAGGCTTTATAATTAATAATTAGGGAATGACTGAGAAATTTGGCCAATAGCTTGCTCTTTTTTCCCCCCCTGAACAACTTGGGAGCTTATGGAAAAGTTAAGTACTCTGGGTTTACAAGTATCTTTTTAATCCAAAGTTTTAACATTTTGATTATGACTGTCATTAGACATTAGAGCTTTGCCATTTTCACTGCTGTTGCACATTTGATAAAACTATATAATGTGGGGGGAGGAGTCAAGATGGCGGAGAAGTAGCAAGCTGAGACTGCTTCAGCTAGCCGGAGATCAGCTAGATAGCTTATCTAAAGATTGCAAACACCTGAAAATCCATCGGCAGATCGAAGAGAAGAAGAACAGCAATTCTGGAAACAGAAAAACAACCACTTTCTGAAAGGTAGGACCGGCGGAGAAGTGAATCCAAAGCGACGGGAAGATAGACCCCGGGGGGAGGGGCCGGCTCCCGGCAAGCGGCGGAGCAACCGCGCACAAAATCAGGACTTTTAAAAGTCTGCTCCGCGGAGGGACATCGCTCCAGAGGCTAAACCGGAGCGAAGCCCACGCGGGGTCAGCGTGGCCTCAGGTCCCGCAGGGTCACAGAAGGATCGGGGGTGTCTGAGTGTCGCAGAGCTTGCGGGTATTGGAACGGGAAAGCCGGCTACAGAGACAGAGCCGACAGTAAGCTCGCAGCTCCGTGTTACCTTGAACCGGTCGCAGGCTCGGTGAGCTCGGAGCGCGGCCGGAGGTCAGGCAGACGGGAGTAACTGGGCGCTGTTCTCTGAGGGCGCACTGAGGAGTGGGGCCCTGGGCTCTCGGCTCCTCCGGGCCGGAGACCAGGAGGCCGCCATTTGTATTCCCGTCCTCTGGAACTCTACGGAAAGCGCTCAGGGAACAAAAGCTCCTGAAAGCAAACCCGAGCGGATTACTCACCCCGGCCCCGGGTAAGGGCGGTGTAATTCCGCCTGGGGCAAAGACACTTGAAAATCACTACAACAGGCCCCTCCCCCAGAAGATCAACAAGAAATCCAGCCGAGACCAAGCTCACCTACCAAGGAGTGCGGTTTCAATACCAAGGAGAGCAGCAGAATTCCAGAGGAGGAGAAAGCCAAGCACGGAACTCATGGCTTTTTTCCTGTGATTTTTTTTAGTCTTGCAGTTAATTTAATTTTTTCTTTTTCATTTTTTTTTTTTTTTTCTCGCCTTCGGGTAAAATTTTTTTTTTTTTTAACTGTTACCTTTTTCTTTTTTAACGATTTTTTACTAGTTTATCTAATATATATATATATTTTTTTACATTTTTCTTAGGTGTTTTCTTTTTTAAAAAAAAAAATTCTTTTCTTTTTTTTTTTTTTTTTTTTTTTTTTTTTCTTTTTTCTTTCTTCCTTTTTGAACCTCTTTTTATCCCCTTTCTCCCCACTCACGATTTTGGATCTCTTCTAATTTGGCTAAAGCATATTTTCCTGGGGTTGTTGCCACCCTTTTAGTATTTTACTTGCCCCTTCATTTACTCTTATCTGGACAAAATGACAAGACGTAAAAATTCACCACAAAAAAAAGAACAAGAGGCAGTACCGAAGGCTAGGGACCTAATCAATACAGACATCGGTAATATGTCAGATCTAGAGTTCAGAATGACAATTCTCAAGGTTCTAGCCGGGCTCGAAAAAGGCATGGAAGATATTAGAGAAACCCTCTCGAGAGATATAAAAGCCCTTTCTGGAGAAATAAAAGAACTAAAATCTAACCAAGTTGAAATCAAAAAAGCTATTAATGAGGTGCAATCAAAAATGGAGGCTCTCACTGCTAGGATAAATGAGGCAGAAGAAAGAATTAGTGATATAGAAGACCAAATGACAGAGAATAAAGAAGCTGATCAAAAGAGGGACAAACAGCTACTGGACCACGAGGGGAGAATTCGAGAAATAAGTGACACCATAAGACGAAACAACATTAGAATAATTGGGATTCCAGAAGAAGAAGAAAGTGAGAGGGGAGCAGAAGGTATACTGGAGAGAATTATTGGGGAGAATTTCCCCAATATGGCAAAGGGAACAAGCATCAAAATTCAGGAGGTTCAGAGAATGCCCCTCAAAATAAATAAGAATAGGCCCACACCCCGTCACATAATAGTAAAATTTACAAGTCTCAATGACAAAGAGAAAATCCTGAAAGCAGCCCGGGAAAAGAAGTCTGTAACATACAATGGTAAAAATATTAGATTGGCAGCTGACTTATCCACAGAGACCTGGCAGGCCAGAAAGAGCTGGCATGATATTTTCAGAGCACTAAACGAGAAAAACATGCAGCCAAGAATACTATATCCAGCTAGGCTATCATTGAAAATAGAAGGAGAGATTAAAAGCTTCCAGGACAAACAACAACTGAAAGAATTTGCAAATACCAAACCAGCTCTACAGGAAATATTGAAAGGGGTCCTCTAAGCAAAGAGAGAGCCTACAAGTGGTAGATCAGAAAGGAACAGAGACCATATACAGTAACAGTCACCTTACAGGCAATACAATGGCACTAAATTCATATCTCTCAATAGTTACCCTGAATGTGAATGGGCTAAATGCCCCTGTCAAAAGACACAGGGTATCAGAATGGATAAAAAAACAAAACCCATCTATATGTTGCCTCCAAGAAACACATTTTAAGCCCGAAGACACCTCCAGATTTAAAGTGAGGGGGTGGAAAAGAATTTACCATGCTAATGGACATCAGAAGAAAGCAGGAGTGGCAATCCTTATATCAGATCAATTAGATTTTAAGCCAAAGACTGTAATAAGAGATGAGGAAGGACACTATATCATACTCAAAGGGTCTGTCCAACAAGAAGATTTAACAATTTTAAATATCTATGCCCCCAACGTGGGAGCAGCCAACTATATAAACCAATTAATAACAAAATCAAAGAAACACATAAACAACAATACAATAATAGTAGGGGACTTTAATATTCCCCTCACTGAAATGGACAGGTCATCCAAGCAAAAGATCAGCAAGGAAATAAAGGCCTTAAATGACACACTGGACCAGATGGACATCACAGATATATTCAGAATATTTCATCCCAAAGCAACAGAATACACATTCTTCTCTAGTGCACATGGTACATTCTCCAGAATAGATCACATCCTCGGTCCTAAATCAGGACTCAACCGGTATCAAAAGATTGGGATCATTCCCTGCATATTTTCAGACCACAATGCTCTAAAGCTAGAACTCAACCACAAAAGGAAGTTTGGAAAGAACCCAAATACATGGAGACTAAACAGTATCCTTCTAAAGAATGAATGGGTCAACCGGGAAATTAAAGAAGAATTGAAAAAAATCATGGAAACAAATGATAATGAAAATACAACGGTTCAAAATCTGTGGGACACAACAAAGGCAGTCCTGAGAGGAAAATATATAGCGGTACAAGCCTTTCTCAAGAAACAAGAAAGGTCTCAGGTACACAACCTAACCCTACACCTAAAGGAGCTGGAGAAGGAACAAGAAAGAAACCCTAAGCCCAGCAGGAGAAGAGAAATCATAAAGATCAGAGCAGAAATCAATGAAATAGAAACCAAAAAAACAATAGAACAAATCAACGAAACTAGGAGCTGGTTCTTTGAAAGAATTAATAAAATTGATAAACCCCTGGCCCGACTTATCAAAAAGAAAAGAGAAAGGACCCAAATAAATAAAATAATGAATGAAAGAGGAGAGATCACAACTAACACCAAGGAAATACAAACTATTATAAGAACATACTATGAGCAACTCTACGGCAATAAATTTGACAATCTGGAAGAAATGGATGCATTCCTAGAAACATATAAACTACCACAACTGAACCATGAAGAAATAGAAAGCCTGAACAGACCCATAACCAGTAAGGAGATTGAAACAGTCATTAAAAATCTCCAAACAAACAAAAGCCCAGGGCCAGACGGCTTCCCGGGGGAATTCTACCAAACATTTAAAGAAGAACTAATTCCTATTCTCCTGAAACTGTTCCAAAAAATAGAAATGGAAGGAAAACTTCCAAACTCATTTTATGAGGCCAGCATCACCTTGATCCCAAAACCAGACAAGGATCCCACCAAAAAAGAGAGCTATAGACCGATATCCTTGATGAACACAGATGCGAAAATACTCAACAAAATACTAGCCAATCGGATTCAACAGTACATTAAAAAGATTATTCACCACGACCAAGTGGGATTTATTCCAGGGCTGCAAGGTTGGTTCAACATCCGCAAATCAGTCAATGTGATACAACACATCAATAAAAGTAAGAACAAGAACCATATGATACTCTCAATAGATGCTGAAAAAGCATTTGACAAAGTACAACATCCCTTCCTGATCAAAACTCTTCAAAGTGTAGGGATAGAGGGCACATACCTCAATATCATCAAAGCCATCTATGAAAAACCCACCGCAAATATCATTCTCAATGGAGAAAAACTGAAAGCTTTTCCGCTAAGGTCAGGAACACGGCAGGGATGTCCATTATCACCACTGCTATTCAACATCGTACTAGAGGTCCTAGCCTCAGCAATCAGACAACAAAAGGAAATTAAAGGCATCCAAATCGGCAAAGAAGAAGTCAAATTATCACTCTTCGCAGATGATATGATACTATATGTGGAAAACCCAAAAGACTCCACTCCAAAACTGCTAGAACTTATACAGGAATTCAGTAAAGTGTCAGGATATAAAATCAATGCACAGAAATCAGTTGCATTTCTCTACACCAACAGCAAGACAGAAGAAAGAGATATTAAGGAGTCAATCCCATTTACAATTGCATCCAAAACCATAAGATACCTAGGAATAAACCTAACCAAAGAGACACAGAATCTATACTCAGAAAACTATAAAGTACTCATGAAAGAAATTGAGGAAGACACAAAGAAATGGAAAAATGTTCCATGCTCCTGGATTGGAAGAATAAATATTGTGAAAATGTCTATGCTACCTAAAGCAATCTACACATTTAATGCAATTCCTATCAAAGTACCATCCATCTTTTTCAAAGAAATGGAACAAATAATTCTAAAATTTATATGGAACCAGAAAAGACCTCGAATAGCCAAAGGGATATTGAAAAAGAAAGCCAACGTTGGTGGCATCACAATTCCGGACTTCAAGCTCTATTACAAAGCTGTCATCATCAAGACAGCATGGTACTGGCACAAAAACAGACACATAGATCAATGGAACAGAATAGAGAGCCCAGAAATAGACCCTCAACTCTATGGTCAACTAATCTTCGACAAAGCAGGAAAGAATGTCCAATGGAAAAAAGACAGCCTTTTCAATAAATGGTGCTGGGAAAATTGGACAGCCACATGCAGAAAAATGAAATTGGACCATTTCCTTACACCACACACAAAAATAGACTCAAAATGGATGAAGGACCTCAATGTACGAAAGGAATCCATCAAAATCCTTGAGGAGAACACGGGCAGCAACCTCTTCGACCTCTGCCGCAGCAACATCTTCCTAGGAACAACGCAAAAGGCAAGGGAAGCAAGGGAAAAAATGAACTACTGGGATTTCATCAAGATCAAAAGCTTTTGCACAGCAAAGGAAACAGTTAACAAAATCAAAAGACAACTGACAGAATGGGAGAAGATATTTGCAAACGACATATCAGATAAAGGACTAGTGTCCAGAATCTATAAAGAACTTAGCAAACTCAACACCCAAAGAACAAATAATCCAATCAAGAAATGGGCAGAAGACATGAACAGACATTTCTGCAAAGAAGACATCCAGATGGCCAACAGACACATGAAAAAGTGCTCCATATCACTTGGCATCAGGGAAATACAAATCAAAACCACAATGAGATATCACCTCACACCAGTCAGAATGGCTAAAATCAACAAGTCAGGAAATGACAGATGCTGGCGAGGATGCGGAGAAAGGGGAACCCTCCTACACTGTTGGTGGGAATGCAAGCTGGTGCAGCCACTCTGGAAAACAGCATGGAGGTTCCTCAAAATGTTGAAAATAGAACTGCCCTATGACCCAGCAATTGCACTATTGGGTATTTACCCTAAAGATACAAATGTAGTGATCCAAAGGGACACATGCACCCGAATGTTTATAGCAGCAATGTCCACAATAGCCAAACTATGGAAAGAACCTAGATGTCCATCAACAGATGAATGGATCAAGAAGATGTGGTATATATACACAATGGAATACTATGCAGCCATCAAAAGAAATGAAATCTTGCCATTTGCAACAACATGGATGGAACTAGAGCGTATCATGCTTAGCGAAATAAGTCAAGCAGAGAAAGACAACTATCATATGATCTCCCTGATATGAGGAAGTGGTGATGCAACATGGAGGCTTAAGTGGGTAGAAGAATAAATGAAACAAGATGGGATTGGGAGGGAGACAAACCATAAGTGACTCTTAATCTCACAAAACAAACTGAGGGTTGCCGGGGGGAGGGGGTTGGGGAGAAGGGGGTGGGATTATGGACATTGGGGAGGGTATGTGATTTGGTGAGTGCTGTGAAGTGTGTAAACCTGGTGATTCACAGACCTGGGGATAAAAATATATGTATATAAAAAATATATGTTTATAAAAAATAAAAAATAAAAAAAAAAAAAAAAAAGAAATAGGGTAAAGCTACACTTGACAGTAGATTAAAAAAAAAAAAAAAAAAAAAACTATATAATGTATTACACAGTCTTTTTTTTTTAAGATTTCATTTATTTACTTGAAAGAGGGAGAAACAGCAAGAGAGGGAACACAAGCAGGGGAACTGGGAGAGGGAGAAGCAGGCTTCCTGCGGAGGAGGGTGCTGGGCTCGATCCCAGGAATCTGGGATCAGGACTTGAGCTGAAGACAGACAGACGCTTAACAGACTGAGCCACCCAGGCGTCCCTGCAGGGTCTTTTTTTGTTCGAATGCGCTTCACATGACTAGAGTTAATGTTTTTCTCTCTGTTGTCCTTGTTTACACTTCGAGATGTAGCATTTGTATTTGAACATGCCCCTCATTTCTCATCTCATTCTTATAAAAATAATGTGACCCATTTTAAAAGTGTTTTTTACATTAAATTTAATGAAAATGTTAGAGTTGTCATGCAGTAAAAAAAAATTCTATTACTAATGACTTTTCTAAAAAACCTGAGAATTCTTATCCAAAACTTGGTTGAAACTTTTTCTTAAAGTAAATACTATTCTCCTGTACTTCATGTTTAATTGCAGAAATATGTGTGCTTGTACAGTAAAATTACACATTAGGGTGTTATCCTTTTGTTAGGATATTATTATTATTATTATTATTATTATTATTTTAAAGATTTTATTTATTTATATGACAGAAAGAGAGCAAGCACAAGCAGGGAGAGAGGCAGGCAGAGGGAGAGGGAGAAGCAGGCTCCCTGCTGATCAAGTAGCCCAACGCGGGACTCAATCCCAGGACCCCAGGATCATAACCAGAGCCAAAGCAGACGCTTAACTGACTTGAGCCACACAGGCAACCCCTGTTAGGATATTATTAAAGTGACCATCAGACACCAGAAAATTTAATTAGATACAATGATAAAAAAATTGAGTCTTCCATGTCCTTTAATGTCCCTGGATATAATCATCACAAAAATTACTACTGGTCATTATATTTGTTGAACTATAAAAACATGCATCTTCCTTTAATTATTTTTTAATTTTTAAAAATTTTATTTATTTATTTGACAGACAGAGATCACAAATAGTCAGAGAGGCAGGCAGAGAGAGAAGGGGGAAGCAGGTTCCCTGTCGAGCAACCGACGTGGGGCTCGATCCCAGGACTTCGGGACCACGACCCGTGCCAAAGGCAGAGGTCCCAACCCACTGAGCCACCCAGGTGCCACCAGTCCTTTAATTTTTGTTTCTATTTAGTGTTATTTGATCTATTTATCTGAAAAAAAATCATTAATATTGGGACACCTGGGTGGCTCAGTGGGTTAAACCTCTGCCTTCAGCTCAGGTCATGATCTCAGGGTCCTGGGCTCTCTGCTCAGTGGGGAGCCTGCTTCCCTCCCTCCACCTCTCTGCCTGCCTTTCTGCCTACTTGTGAGCGCTCTCTCTCTCCGTCAAATAAATAAATAAAATCTTTAAAAAATCATTAATATTCAGTATATTGATTTTATTATTCCCTAGTTAGTTGCAACTTGCAGTTTGGAAAAACGTTGTTCTAACAACACTGAATCATCTGGTTTAGGAGGATAAAAATAAGGACCTACTGTGGGCAGTGATAATCCAGAATAATGTGGGGAAAATAAGGGTGCGGTCTGTGCGCCTGCCCCCCTACCTCTTACCCAAGCCTGCTCATCATGGTGTGCCTGCCTGTCCTGGGCCCAGAGTTTCCTCTTCTTCTCAGGGGAGACACTTGGTGGGGGAAATGGACCTACAGCATGGGTGGGTGATACCTGTTCCCCTTAACTATATTAAACAACCTAAGCTTTCAATTACAAACATGACTAAGAAGTCAGGAATCGGGCACCTGAGTGGCTCAGATGGTTGGGTGTCTGCCTTTGGCTTTGGTCATGATCCTAAAGGTCCTGGGATTGAGCCCCCTCAGGCTCCCTGCTTGGCAGAGAGTCTGCTTCTACCTCTTTTTCTCCCCACTGCTCCCCCTGCTTGTGCTCTCTCACACTCTCTGTCAAATAAATAAATAAAATCTTAAAAAAAAAAAAGTCAGGGATCATAAGAAATTTAAGCAAACAAGCTCAAATGGTACGTCCAGACATACCTTTTTATTCAACCTCCTCAGATGGACCAAGCTCGTGATCTGGCAATTCATGTTTTTACTTGGTTTTGTTGTGTTTTGTTCACTATTTCCTTTTTCATTCTCTTCTCTATCTCTTTCTTCTCTTTCTGGAGCTTCTTCTATTAGACGCATGCCGAGAAATCCTCTATGTGTACTATGAATAAGGGGCAGAACCCTTCTCCTTCTGAATCTCATTTCACATGTCATCTATGTGTGTGTGTGTTTTTAAAGGAAACCTTGTATGTATGGAATGAACCTAAATGGTGCATTAAAGGAGTTTCTTTGCCTGAGAAAAAGTTGTCAACCTGCGAAACAGTTGACTTCTGGCTGAAAGTGGGAGCAGGTGTGGGAGCATTCACCGCGGTTTTGCTGGTGGCTCTAACTTGCTACTTCTGGAAAAAGAATCAGAAGTAAGTAACCTCATTGGAGTGACCATGTAAGAACTGAAGGATCTCTTTTGTTGTGAAAATGTTAGACCTAATTGTTGTTACATCCAATAGTTTTTCTCAGAAAGATAAGAAACTGCTCCTATGAAGGAGTTATAGGAAAGACCTTTAAGAAAGGGAACAGGAAGGATCATTATTCTGCTAATAGATGATAGAACATTAGAGGTGATTGGATTAGACCTATTTGTTACAAAATAGAGAAAAATGGAGGCTCTGGGTTATTCAAGTAAATGGGAGCAGAGCTGAGAGGTCAGGTTTTCTCTCTGCCTGTATTTTTCTTTTCATGACAATGTTGTGTCTTCTTGCCCTGATGTTTCTTTTTCAGTTTCTTGTGAGACAACTAAGTATGTAGGCAAATGCAATCTGTATTTACTCCAGGCAAATGCAATCTGTATTTACTCCAGGACTAGGAATCTAGGGTTGAATATTGAGTCTGTTTCCTGAATATATATTGATCTGTTAAGAGATTTGACTTTTCTAAAATGATTATATATCAGCGGGGCTCTGAAAGTTCTGTATTGTCATATCACAAGGCCATTACAATATCCAACGTGGTGAATTGAAAGGAATGAGGTATGTACAGAAACAAGAAAGACCAGATCACTGACCTCAGTGGTATTCTTATTCTTATGAACTAAACTTTGGGAAATCATATAGTGCCCAAGCTTCCAAATATTGATATATTAAGAAAATGCATTCAGACTTCACGGTTTCTCTTCGTTTTTAAAAAGTTCTTCATAATTGAAGAATTTAATCAATGTACAATAATTGATAGAGCTAACTATACTGCCATGATTCTCTGAAATCCTGGAAGAGGTTTGTGTGTCAGTGGTAGGTAAATGGGAGCTCATAGTGCTTTGGCTATAGGTAGGGACATTACTTAGTAGAGCAACTTTACCACAAGAGCATTTAACAAGGTGGTGTATGACCACCTAAATTGTATTAATTTTTATTAAACGGCCACTTTATTTGTTTACCATCACTTAGACTGGAGTACAAATATTCCAAATTGGTGATGACAACTAACTCAAAAGAATGTGAACTCCCAGCGGCAGACAGTTGTGCTATCATGGAAGGAGAAGACAATGAGGAAGAAGTTGTCTATTCCAATAAACAGTCACTACTGGGAAAACTTAAATCCTTGGCAACAAAGGTGAGAGCAAAATTTTAACCTGTATTACTGTGCATTTACTAACAAAGGGCCATTGTAACCTAAGAGTAACTTTGATACAGCTCTGTCATTCTGTCTTTCTCTCCATGGATATGTATCCAACAGAAATGCTCTTAGAAGTAACAACTATCATATGATCTCCCTGATATGAGGAAGTGGTGATGCAACATGGGGGCTTAAGTGGGTAGGAGAAGAATCAATGAAACAAGATGGGATTGGGAGGGAGACAAACCATAAGTGACTCTTAATCTCACAAAACAAACTGAGGGTTGCTGGGGGGAGGGGGATTAGGAGAAGAGGGGGTGGGGTTATGGACATTGGGGAGGGTATGTGCTTTGGTGAGTGCTGATTCACAGACCTGTACCCCTGGGGATAAAAATACATGTTTATAAAAAATTTAAAAAAAAAAGTACACAAGGATATTGGGGAGTGAGCACTGTGTATTGTGTAAGACTGATGAATCACAGACCTGTACCGCTGAAACAAATAATACATTATATGTTAATAATAAAAAAAGGAAGTACACAAGGATATACATATAAGATTGTTCACTGCAGCATTGTTCCCCCCTCCCCATTAACAGAGTAGAAACAACCTTATACACCATGAAGAGGAGTTGATAAGAAATTTCCATGTAGCAAAATGATGGAGTCTTGTGTGACTAGGCAACTAGTAGAAATGGGCATATGTATGTCCATAGGTCCAAAAGAAATAAAAACAACACAAAGACTATTAATATCTATTAAAGATTAATTTATGTTAGTCTTTGCAAAGCAGACTATAAACAATGGCTGCTTTGGGGGAGGCTTGGACCAATGGGAGTCTTTAGTTTTTGAAGTGGTACATTTTTATAATATTTGAATTTTCACAAAGATAGTGTGTTGTTTTCTAATATTAAAAATTTTAGGTTAAAAAAGATCTTATCCACTCATTCTTTTTGTTTGTTTTGTTTTGTATTTTATTTTGTAACATGTTTTTTTCACATAGAAAAAGTAAAATTATATAAACTGTTGAGGTATTAAAGGTACCTTATCAGATGCCATCACATTTGTCAGCTTTGAAGTGATTACAGTATCCAAACAGATTTACACTAAGCCTTAAATATTATTTGTAAACACATTTTGTTGACATTCTTCACCATTGACTTAAAAGATGAGAAATTACCAGTGTACCTACATGCAGCATTAAAAATAGAATGAAACAGAAGAAAAGATGTGTTTCAAATGATTTTCAGCAGGAAGGACAGGTAACAAAAGATTACATTTATTGAGAATGCTTCGTTAACTATTTCCTTTTACTCTCCTAATTTAAGCACATAAATATATTATAAAGGATGATTTAAAACAAAATAAATAAGCCATATTCCCCTTCTAATGGTGATTTAACTTTCTTAGTTTTCACTATTATACTTTAGGAAGGAGGTTTTTGCTATGGAATAACAAATGTATAGCTAGTGCCAAGAATTGAGATTTCGGGCACCTGCTTGGCTCAGTGGGTTAAAGCCTCTGCTTTTGGCTCAGGTCATGATCCCAGGGTCCTGGGATCAAGGCCTGCATCAGGCTCTCTGCTCAGCAGAGAGTCTGCTTCCCCGTCTCTCTCTGCCTGCCTCTCTGCCTACTTGTGATCTCTGTCAAATAAATAAAATCTTTAAAAAAAATAAATAAGAAAAAAAAAAAAAAAGAACTGAGATTTCACCCTACTTGCAAGGTAACAAATGAGCCTGCCACTCTTTCATGGACAATTTAGGAGGCACAAGACTCCCGGTCAGAGACAAAGCACTCAATGCTTCCAGTGGACACACTAGCCAGGGTATTAGCAGTTGTACCAGTTCCCCAAACCCCACTTTCCTCAGGGCTCTGTGAACAAGAACAGATGGCACACATACATACAGTGGCTTGCATTACAGGGAAGGAACTCTAGGCTTTGGGAACCTGACTTTTTTTGAATGGGCAGTAATCATGCCAGTCCTTTTCTGCAAAGAGAATTACTGGTACTGTACTAGACAGTGTGTGTGTTCATTGCTTCAGAGGGAGACTCCATTTCCTGCCTTATGCTCTGGAAAAATACAATTCCTTGAGCTTCTAAGGCTGCTTTCTATACAAAGATCCTAAAAAAGATGGTCTTAAACAAAGGGAAATCACTCTCCTGCTCATAAGATCTACAGAAATGCAAAGGAACCATGGAGAATTATCTCCCCAAGATATCCAAACCTTATTTCTACACCATCTTGGCTCCTGGTAAATTTTCCCATTAGTACAGCATGCTATCCACCATTCTGTTTAATCTGTTTGACTGAGGCTGGGCTCAAATCTGGCCAATTTACTGCATACATCATTTAAATAAAGCTACTTCCATTAGGACACCGAACAGCAAGATGAGATGAACCTGAATTATTGACTTCAAACATAGCCCCAGGCTCCCAGATACAACTAGCTAAACAAATCTCATAAACCATGAGGGTCCACCTTAGAAAGCTAGGCAGCTTTAAGTCCCAGTATTGACCTTTCTACTCAGTCTGAGACCTTTCCATTGGCACTGAGATCTTTCCTCTATAAGATTCATGTGGAAGAGGGTCAAAGGTATTTTCAAAAATTTGCAGAACCCAACATATCTCCCACTTTTGTGTACATGGCCATGGTAAGGGAACTTAGTGAACAGGATGATGGCATTCCAGATACCCAAAAGATATGAGTGATTGCACAGACTTCCTCTTGACCCTTAAGGGTAAAGTTGAGGGTGATTACATCGTCCATAATAATGTTTGAACCATGAGTTGATGTTGACCTAAATGTCATCAGAGGCTGAGGTGGTGGCATGTCATACCCTAGCTGACTCAGAGACAATTTTTTTACCATCTTTTCTGATTGAATAACTGCCTATAGGATGAATAGGAATAACACCAGTTACCCCTTCAGAGATCTCTGAATAACCAACAGTAGTCTCATTTTGAAAATCCTTGCAGTTGTCTAAAGGTTGATGATATGTTGGGGCTATTTCCATGAGTAGTTGAATTATGACCACTTATGACCCCTCATAGGGTACAAGTTAATGACTGGCTTCTACACAAGTAGTACAGTCCTGAAGGTATACAGGGTGCCTTTGGAAAGAAAGTCTTACAGACGGTTGTTGGAGATACCAAGTGGGACCCGCAGTCGTTAGGCAATACTGTCTGATGGTGCCTGCAGCCCCCTTGCTGGCTCATAAACCTTAGGGTTCCCAATTCACTTCACATACTTGTGTCTCTTCTTTGTTTTTGAGAGGCTGCTTAAGGACTGTCAGTTCAACTTCTCTGGTTGGTCTATGCTGAAACTCAGTGGTGCTTGTTTACTCCATGGAAGGACTGAGCAGTGGCAATGGGAATGTTGGTGTTGATGTTGTTATTTGGGACAGAAGGTGGGGTCATTTCCTGCTGTTTCTTACAGATTTCTCAGTAAGTTTAAAGGGACTTCTATCTGATGGGTATGGTGGACCTAGTATTTGATTAAGTTTAAAGTACTTGCAGCAGTTTGAGAGAGGAACACTAATGCACTATCCTTCATAGAAGGTGACAGGGAGACTCTGAAAAACAAATTGTCATTAATATCCCTCTATCCTTCATACCTCCCAGGGTCTAAGCTATCTGCCCTCTATGCACCTCATTATCAGACTGCACTGTTGGTCTTCTTCCACTGCCAAAAATAAGTTTTCCCCATTTTAGCTAAAACTTCATCTTATTTCTGCTTATCCCTTATTGGAACCTAGACCTCTGCTCTAGAACATTCAAGTGCAGAGGGACAAAGGCATTAAAAAAAAACTTGGGGGAAATTGGAAGGGGAGGTGAACCATGAGAGACTATGAACTCTGAAAAACAATCTGAAGGTATCATACCCACCCAGGTCGTGGGTATTATAGAGGGCATGGATTGCATGGAGCACTGGGTGTGGTGCAAAAATAATGAATACTGTTAAGCTGAAAACAAATAAAAAATAAATTTTAAAAAAACTTATGATGGAGACAAATTAGGTCTTCTATCTTTGTGTGGGCTATGGTAGGAGGTCTTGATGAGCTGTGTAGTCAACCAAGTGGTTATTATCCTTTTGATCTAGAATCATGACATTTCAATAAAACAATACAGGTGGCTACATTAGGATTGTATTTGAATCTCCTAGACTACCTTCTGGCTGACCTGACATTCTAGGGATTGCTTCAGTAAAAAGGACACCTCATGTCAGTAGAATCCTGGGTTTTAATGTAAGTGTATATAACCTTATATAAATGCATATAATCATAACCTTTTTACTGATAATTATACATGACACAGCCAAGAGGAGATGATCTCTTTCTGGGGACAAGCATGTTTAGTAACTGAACAACCTTATTAACTATGTGGACCAGGAGGAGGTAGCGGGGAGATAGAGTCAGAAATGTTTTTGATTCAATTTTGAAAAGGCCCTTGTCATGCTCGATGATACCTTTCAACAGTATGAGGTATTGAATATCTATTGAACGCCTCTATGGTCAGCCCATTTTCAGGTAGCTTTTGTGATATAAAGGGCACCATTGTTAGACTGAAAACAATCCTTAAAGTCACAAACACGAAGAGATTTTTTTCAAGGGCCATAATGGTGTGGCTCGAGTTAGCAGATCTGACTGGAACAGCAACCCCATGATGTGAACAGGTGTCAAAAGAGGTAAGGTGGTACTGACACCCCAAAGAAGTGATCAGAGGTGTGACCATCACTTTGCTATGGAAAAATTTGTCAGTTCCAGGCCTGAATCCTGAGTCTTGCATGCTTAGTAAACTCTGCATCTGCAAAAGAGTCCTTTACTTTATGCCCAGTGTGTGATGGCAGATTCATTGCTATAGTGGGAAGAATGATGGGTCCATGCAGCATTTTGGCAGTCTGTCCTATGCAATCTCTATTGTGTGTGTAATTCTCTTTGATCTTTTCAGATCACGAGTCCTTAATGCAAGTATCTACATGAGTGACCCAGATGATTTGATCAGCTGAGATTTGTTTCTGGAATTTGGTCACAGAGAGGAGTAAATTTGATGTGTTAAGTCTATAGTTTTCCAAGTGGCAGACCAAATAGTGTATTGATGCTTGGTGATAGCTCAAGAGTTAGTGGTGATCTAATAAGATTTATCAAGATAAGTACTGGTCACAGCTATGAGAATGGCTGTGGGTTTAGCCCACTAGACCAAACAATTTTGTAGGTTTTCAGTTATGTGTACTTGGTGCTGAGATAGGACAGCTACAGCTGCTGGTGGACACCCACTGGGTTTCCACTTTTGCAAACCATCAGTGAATCAGACAGAACATAGAACATAGACATACCGTAACATAGACATAATGTAGAACTTAGATAAACCAAGGACTAGAGCCAGTGGGTTCATTTTTGGAGGTAGAGTAAGAGACAAAGTTGCCCCAATGGGGTCTGCTGCCATTTTTTCACATGAGATTGAGATGCTTCTGGTCAGGACCAGCCATATTCTTGAATATATCACTTATATTTTATAAGTGAGACTTATTAGGTCTTTGCCACCTTGCTGACCCACCGTCAATGTGACCATCAGGCTATAGACTCACAAGATGTGCACAGGAATGGCTTTCAGTTTTGACAAGAACTCAGCTATAAGCTATAGCTGCTTTTCAGAAGGGCTATACCTGGTAGCCATATCAAGGTAATGAATCTAAAATCCCCAAAGATGCCTCTGGGGCAGGCTCCTTTCCATTGCTGAAGTGTTTAATTGTCAGAACCAGCAATCACTGAGAATTCTGTCCCAAATTGGTCATTAGGGCTGTGAGGCCACAAAGGTGGAGAGCATGATTCAGCTTACTGAAGACCAGGTAGCCTGTTCAAGTGAGGCCATGCAGTCTAAACAAGTGCTGGACTGTTCCTGCATGACTAGCCGATAGAGTTAGCATTACAAATCTGGTCACATTGTCTCAAGAAACTTTACTTACATAGCAGTTTCCTGAATTTTGGTGGTGGGGGGGTGTGTTATCAGCCACCTTTGTTGGCAGAAGTTTGACAATAGAGGCAATGCTGTTGAGACTGAGACTTTTGACTGACATTGTATCATTTATGTCATGACACATTTAGGCACCGGCAAGTAGAGACACTTGTGTAATCCTGACACAGACATTTGTTGCAAATGGCAGAGGAATTAGGAGCCCTTGCAATGCCCTGCTATCTCTCCTTTCCATGGGACTGCTCTTGACCAGGGGAATCACCGCTGGTACTTAGGAGACAAGGATGTGTATGCATGTACCATCAATTCCTTCTAGATTTCTGGATGTAGAAGCAACAACAGCAGCTTCTTGGATAGTCCTGCAGAACTCATCACACAAGGTCCCATTATCTTAGCTTCCCCGATGAGAACCTTCTTAACCCCCATTAATGGAATTCACATGTTCCTCTCCTGTCACAGGTTCTGGTAGGATGGTCATAAATGTTTGAATCCTTCCCCTCCTCAAGGCTACATAACTGATGTAGATGCTTGTGCCTGGCCTTCAGTCCCTCTTGGTGTCAGAAAAACTAATCATCTTTCTCCATAAAGCAGCCAAGGTCAAGAGAGATGAGGAGGAAGAGGTTAAGGGTGCAGAGAGAAAGAGTTTCTGTGACAATAGCAAGCAAAAGCATTTGCTTTTGTTTTTAAGCAGTGCTGCTCAAGCAAACTTCCAGTGTTTTGGTCCACCTAAAACCCCATGTTGCATGGCAAGGTTATCATTCCTGATATCATCTATTTCAGTGTTAGGACTCCTTCTTGTCCTAGTCCCAGCTGGATTGATTTCAGACTGACACTGGAAGTGTTTTGTCTTTTATTGATTTAGGCTTGACTTACATATTGGAGCCTTTTTTAAAATAAGGGAATCTACCTTATTTCTTGTTCCATTTTCATAAATCTAAATTATTGCCTTGTTTTAAAATAAAGGATAGGGGAAGCTTTAGGGTGGGGCTGATCATATTAACTTATTAAGATTCCTTTGGGTCAGTTTTTCATTCTCCAGTGATCTTCCACATAGTAACCCAATCTGGGGTACTAAGAGCCCCAGTGCTCGTCAGCCCCTCCCTAGACTTCCTGTGGAGGTTTTCTACTGATTTTCAGGGAAATCTGCTAAAGAGGGCCGAAGCTCTGTTATTGCCATGGGGACCCACTACAAAATCTCTGAGACCTTTTACTGTCATCTTTGAACACATCCAAAGTTGGCATGATAGAGCACAAGGGGTGTTTAGCACAAGGTTGGCCCACTCTTGCCATTCTTAATAATCATTGACTCCTGCCACATCATCTCCAAAGAGAATCTGCCAAAATATAACAGTTCACCTAGTTTCTGGCCATAAGTGGTTTCTGTTTTTTCTTTAAGGGTCATTGTTGGTGCATGTCTCTGTAACCTCTTGTGAAAGGAGGTGAAACCTTTTCCCATCAGGTTGTATTTTAGTACTACTTGTTACCAAGGAGCACACCCAATTGATGGCCTGATTGGTGAGGAAGTCCCCAGAGAAGAATTAACAGCATCCAGGCTACCGTTTAGGCAGCCGAACCATGAACTCTTGGAACCACTTCCCAGAATTCAGCCTACAACCACCTCCCCGGTTCCTTTCCACTTCCAGGCAGTGAAATGGAGAACTTTAACTGCCTTGTTGATCATACAGTTTGGTCACCATGTTCGTTGCTAAGTCTCATGGACTCTGCTCAAATCTTGCTAAACAATGTGTAAGGCTGTCATACTTATTCTACTAAAAAGACACCCGTCAATTTTCCATCCTCATCAGCAAAACAGCGAGGAATTACAGTGGTTATGAAATTGCACTATATTTGTTAGCCAACAAATTAGCCTGCATACTTTTATGGACATTTTGAAGAAAGGAGTCTCCTGGGTCAGAAATAAAACAAGTCTATTATTCACAGCAGTAGCAGTGGCCAAAATGAATGCTTATTATTCCTCAGGCCCTATCTCCCACCGAGTGAGGTGGCCCAAGTGATACACAGTGTGTTATGTTGCAGAAATGAGCACTTAGGTTGGGGAATCTGAATCTTTTCTAACAGTCAGGAAGCATATCTGCCATTGGCTCTGCAGGGGGAGACAATATCAGGGCTGCAAGCAAACTTTTCTTGTGTTCTTCCAAGGCTTTTTGTAATATAAACAGCTTTGAGAAGATTGTGTACCATGAAGGGCAATTAATATCTTTCTCAGAAGACTTGCAGAAACACGAGAGACCCATGGAGAATGATCTCCCATCGTCAGTATACTTAGACTTCTCTTGCCTGATTTGATTTTGTGATTCCCTCTTTGTGAGGGCATTGTTTTGTAATGAAGGAAGCATTCAGGCCCCAGGAAAGATTTTGAGGAAAAGTGATTTTTATTTATTTGACAGAGAGCTAGAGAGAACAAAAGCAGGGGAAGGGGAGAGGCAGAGGGAGGGGGAGAAGGAGAAGCAGGCTTCCCACCAAGCAAGGAGCCTGATGTGGGACTCAAACCCAGAACCCTGGGATCATGACCTGAGCTGAAGGCAGATGCTTAACCAGCTGAGCCACCCAGGCTCCCCAGGAATTACAAGTATTAATAAACTATAAAGTATTTCCTCCTCTTGCAGTACCTCCTTCATTGTTATTTTATAACCATAAAATTGAAAGCTTGAAAAGATTCCTGAAAACAGTCACAGGAAGCATGGTGGAGGATAAAGTCTTTCTCCCTGAGAAGGTTGAGTGCACCTCTTTTTGTTTTGAAGAGCAATTTTAATTGCCATAATAATTTAAAAAATCATTTCAATGAAAATTTAAAATGCTATGGAAAAACTGAAAGAACTGTGCAACGGTACAGCCACATACCCACCACCTAAATTTTACTGTATTTGATTTATTATCTATCTTTCTAAATCTCTATCTCTCTATTCATTTACCAATAAATCTTTGTTGATGCATTTCAAAATAAACTGCGGGATTCAATACATTTCACAACTAAACACTGCAGGATACGTATAATTGATGAGAGTATTCAATATTTTCAGTTTTTTTCTAAGGGACAATGTTCACATAGAGTGAAATGCCCACATAACAAGTATGCAATCTGATGAACTCTTGGGAAGTGCATATTCTTGTGTCACCCCAAATCCTATCAAAAAATAGAATATTAACCTCATCCCTGAAAGTGGACTCATGTCTTTTTGCATGAAATTGATCCTCATCCTCACCCCCTAAAGGAAACTACTGTAGTGATTTTTTTAAACCGTAGATTTGTTTTATCTGTTTTAGAACTTCCTATAACTAATTACACAGTATCTAGTATTTTGTGTAAATTTTCTTTCACTCACAAAACATTTTTGAGATGTATCTACCCTGTGTTAATCGGTGGTAGATTCCTTTTTATTCAGGATTAGTATTCTGTTGTGTGGATTTGCCAAAATTTTTTACCGCTTTCCTCTTGATGAATACTTGGGCTATTTCCAATATGTAGCTATGAATAAATCTGCTATTAATATCATTAGACAAGTCTTACTGTATCTCCCATTTAAAAAATGTGTTGTGCCTGGCTCTGTGGAGTGAAAATGGTTGTAAAGTGTCTTAACTGTTATATCATTTAAGATCTGGCTTATCTTATATATATATGTTTATTCCTGTCCTAAAGTCAAACCTTATTTGGTATTTTCCTCCCAATACACTGGCTGTGTCGGATTTTTTTTACGGGTTTACTTTTCTTGGCTTTTCTCAGTGACTATAAAAATGTGTCTTCAGGCTTTTTTGTTGTTGTTGTTGTTTGTTTGTTTGTTTTTGTTTCCATCATCACTCATGGGATACTATCCGATAGACATCCTGCCTGGGCTTGGTGCTTTGTCAAATTAGATGCTGTTTCTTATGTCAGAAACTATCTGGTTTATTAGTACACAACACATGAACATCATTCACAGACACATACCATTATCCAGTGTGATGAGAACATTATACAGGGTCCCTTGGAGTACAGAGAAGGGAATGCAATAAGGCTATGACCTTAGGAGAAGGAGAAGCTTCTGGGGGAAGTTGGTTTTTAAATAAATTCTTGAATTTAGAACTCAGAAAAATCATTTGTATGGCATTTTTATGTCATACTTGAGTAAACTGATATCTAGAGAGGTTCCCTTCTTTGTCTAAGAGAAGGTTAGGTAGAAATTAAAAACCCATCTCCTGAGTTTCAATCCGGTGTTCTCCCTTCTGAAATGTGGCATTTCAGTACATTTGCATAAGCAGTAACAGCCTACCATGTACTAGGCCTGGAGCCATGTTTTGGGAATTTTAAAAATGAATAAGCTACAGTTCTTGTCATCTATAAGTCTCAGTTAGTGGTGTTAAGTACACACAGAGACACACACACACACACACACACACACACACACACAAATGTGTGAGTACATATATATCCTACCTTCTCAATAAGAGGAGCAAAAATCCCATGTGAACAAAGAGGACACAACATCTAAAGCCCTAGGATGCTAATAACATGATTTTATAAAGTGTTTTCAGTGTTTTTTCAAATCACAGCTTTAGGGTCAATAACAGGCCTCTTTCCCTTCTCCCCTCTGGAACATATTGAATTAAATCTTCTCAAGGAAAGATCATAAAAATCTCAGATTTCCTTTCTAGTTTATTCCTGGTACCCTAATGCTCTTTCCCACAATACACTGTAAGCTCCTTGAGGACAGACAGTTTGTGTCCTCAAGTTTAGTCCTGATCCTGCAGTGCCTTGGGGCATAATAAACACTGGAATTATCAACGGTTATTTCAATGAAATGCCATCTGGTCAACATGAGACTCCAGGCAAACTTCTTGAGTGAGAGAGTGAGAGCACTGAGGAGAGGTGCGGTCTGCCCTCCCGCAGGCACATCATCTTAGTGCAGGCAAGGGAAAGTGAGATGGTAGTGTTCGTGTGACTTTTTCACATACTCCTTTCCCTGTAGCCTGAAAACTTGACTGAAGTCTTGGACTTCAGACTTGGATTTCTCCACTCAAATTAGAGAAAGCATAAAAGTTGCCTTATTTTTTTCTGACAGATACTCAGGCTTTACTCACTTTTATTTTCTCATTTCACTTCTCTACTTCAGACACACATCGGTTTGCACCTAGGATTGGCCCCTCTCCTATTTCCTTTATTTTAAAATACTCCTAGTTCTCTTCATTGTTATTTTATTTGAAAGCATGGTCCCCCACTCCATTCTAGCAGACTCCAGAAAGTTTTTCCTGACTTTCACAGTGCAACATTGAGAGAAATCTCTTCTCTTAATTCTCTTTTCCCCATTAAAGAAGTACTGATTTTAATAGGCTGCGCTTTGAATGTAATATGCAACAAAAGTCAGCAATGATATAGCTGAGATAAATTTTTGATTTATTATCTAAGATGACTTGTTTTTAATCTTTAGACGGTATATACCCAACAGATTTTCCTAAAACATGTCAACAAACCCAAAGGATCTTGTGTCTTACTGCTGTTCTCCTTATTTATTTCTGCTGTCCTTCTTACTACGTATTCTATGCATCTTGTGAATATATAGCTTCTGTCAGTTCTCGTGTCCAAAATTCATATGGCAAGGTCATCTGTTTCAGCACCCAGGTCAGATATCCCCTTAGGAAGGGTCTGGTCTCGGTGGTTTCTTCACTAAAATATTTTTTTTGTGAAGCTGTATTTTTTGGTTATCTATTGCAATCATGTGTTTGCCTCTATTTTTGGATTGTCTGTCTTATTTCCTGGCCATCAAAAGCATCCTTCAGGGTAGGGATGCTATCTGTTTTTTATCTGCCACTCTCCTTTAAATGTAAAATCCTAATCACAACTGGCAGGTATGTAGATTAAAATGATTTCCAGAACTTTCCTTCTGGACTCATAAGATCCTAAAATCTTAGTGGAATTTGAATGAGTTGATTTTGCTTCAATGTTTTTTTCTTCATAGGAAAAAGAAGATCATTTCGAATCTGTTCAACTGAAATCCTCAAGATCCCCAAATATATGAAAAGACAGTGCTGTAGCCTTCAGACTAATGAACACAGAAACCTGATCTCTAGTTCTACAGGACTGTAGCTTAGATCCTGTCTTCATATCCAGCACGTTGGTGATCTCACAGAGGGCCATGCCGCTGAAAAGGGAAGGAGGTTGAAACGTTTGATTGCCTTATCACATGGTCAAGTATTTTGCCAAAAATACAAAAGCAAATGGCTTGGGTCTCAATGGAAGATGAAACTCAACTCAGGAAGAGATTAATCTGTAAATAGACATAACTGAAAACCGAGGTTAAGCCCACCAGCACACTGCTGATGCATGCCATATAATTAATGGGTAACTTTTATTCTTTATAACTTCTACATAAAAGTGTGCTTTGGAGGGCAGATATGAGCATATGCATTGTGATTCTATTTATGTCTTTTCTTTGTTTATAGTTTGGGGGAAGATTTGAAAAATTTTAAGGTATAGTTTTTTTCCCATTATTTATTTTCCTGACAGACCTTAAAACATCTTTTCTATTAAAAAATGGTGAACAAAGAAAGACAATAAATTTTTCATTTTTCCATAGGGTCTTTCTTGATTTCAGAAGCCTAAGTAAGCAGTAACCTTTCAGGAAGAATAAACATGTAAACATGTGTTTGGGTTATCTAAACTTACATTTGCCTTTGGAATTTCATCCTTGTTGGAACTGGTAAGAAGGGCTTGACTGAAAGACTTGAAGGAATATTAAAAAAAAAAAAAAAGGCAAAGAGAAGCCTGACTTTCCATTAAAACAAACAAGCTGATGGTATTATGGAAATCAAATGGTTTAAGACCATTTATGTAATGCTGGAAGTACAATTTCAAATGAGTGAGAAGTCTTGTTTATCAGATGACATGCAAAACCATGAAGAAGAAAGTGGGATGGCCTGTGTCTAAATATACATAACTGTGCAGAGGTATTGGGATAATTTCATGGTTCACAGAAAATGGCAGTGGGACACTGGCCCTATATCAAGCATCAAAGTTACATGGTTATTTTTCTGCTAAGACATTGAGGATTATGACTTCCATAGAAGTTTTTCTTTTTGAGTAAATAAGGATGGAACTCAATTTTGGGAAACTGCATTTAATTGTATTCATAATAAGAATGTGGTTGTACCATAAGTAATTAGGAAATACATGTTGTTCTTACTCAAAAGTGATCCAGGTAATTGTGATACTTCCTCTGATGGATGGGTTACAAGAATTAGCACGACTTGAATATTATCTGTTGAAAGAAGTTTGAATGAAGTTGGCTCTAATTGTGTGTAACCTCTCTTGTTTTAGAACTGGGAAAGAGGGGAGTTTACTGACCACTGATGATCTAAGGTGCTCTGGTTTGTTTTCAATAAACAGTAATCTTTGTAGATCTTAATCTAGAATTTTTTTAAAAAGACTGGTGATTGCCTGAGAGGCAGGCCATAGGGGCAGGGTTTGTGTAAGATTTGCCCCAAGCCTTTCAAGGACATATGACTTGTAACTTTTGATTTGGCAGGTGATGTCTTTATTTTGGTGGAAAGTGGGAGAAAATAAATAATTGCAGTTACTCGACTGGTGGATGAAACCCTGAACCATCATCCTATTATCATTGGATGAGTGTTCGTTTTTGTATACATCTTTGCTGTGGGATTCATCAGTATAGGTGAGATTGCCATGATTTTGTTGTTTGTCGTGAAATTCAGGGAGGGCGTCACTTAGCATCAACCTTTTTCACACTCAGTTTCTTAAATCTTGCTTTTTAATAAGAAATTATTACAAGAAATTATGTTGGCATTGCTCACATTTATCCTGGTAACTGTGCAGATGAGCCTTTCCCATCTTCATCAAAATTTAAACTGAAGAATGACAATACATGGGAGATGCTTCTTTGCAGAGGAGCCCTGGCAAAGGTGTCCAGGCTGGACAGAGCTAGGAGGTTCCACATAGTCACTTGTCACCTCTCTTCATCTTCGGCTGTGTTCCATGTGTATGTACCAAGCCATAGAGATAATTGGGATTTACTCCCAGGTAGCTTCTTTCTTCTCCTGTCACTGGACTAAAATCTCTGACATGTCAAAAAATGCCTTAAATTTTAATGAACTCTCTGAAAATGTAGTTTGTATTGAAGAATTTATTTTATTTCTAATTTTAGATATATAAAATAGATTTTGCCAGCTCAGTCCCATCTTTGGAAAGGAGCTGCCTTTCCCCCTTTGGATCCCAGTGATCTGTCATTTTATTCCAAGCACTGAGGAAGTATGAAAGAAATAATATCATGAGGAGAATATTCAGACCAATCTTGGCTATAAAATTCACTGTAATTTTATGTCTTGCCTTTGTGGAGCTTAGTGGAATGTTGAAGGCATAAACAAATTAATCATGTTTCTGTGACTTTTAATAGACATTTGTTGTTTTTTTCCCCCCCTCATAAATGGTAGGAGAAGTTCTAGGTTATTTTTCTAAAAGGCACAGGTTTTGAAGCCTTAAATACTACATTAAACCTACTGTCGTCTATAATATCTCCTAGCACTCTGTCAAAATATATTTAAATCGCTTCTCCACTGGATGAGACAATGTCTTCTATGGATAAATTACATCATGCTATTTAACAATGTTGAGCAATTGGATATGTGTCCACTTGATTTAAAAGAATGAATTTTATTCCTGTTGACTTTTCCCCTTTTTGGTTACTAGTAAATCAAGTCCTTTCCAGGATTAAAAATGTTTCATAGTATTTTTGTGTAGAGTTTTGTGATTATTTTCTCCCCAAGGAGAAAAGATGGTTTAAAGGGTGATGTGGAGGAATTGCTTGGCTCCAGTCACTCATGAACTGGAGTCTCTAGGTTCCCAGGTGATGGGTCATGATTGACTGATTCTTCAGGACAGATTGGGTCAACTGTCTTTTGACATCTATTAGTAGAACTACTTCATGTGGCTCTTGGTGATTCCTAATGAAAGGTTTATGTGCAGATCATTTCTCTCTTCTTCTTGAAAGTAAATTTCCTGGAAGTTGGAGTGGGAAGATGACTTCACTGGCAAGTTTAAAGTCAGTATATTGCTCACATTTATCTTTTTTACACAGATGATATGTAGAGTAGGTCTTCCTCTTGAGAGAAAATACCCTCACATCTCTTATCATAACTATGGATGTTAGCTCAGATTTATAGGAAGAAGTCCTAAATTCAGGTTGCCCTAAAGAAGATGTGCCATGGTGAGTAGACTTTAAAACAACAAAAAAAGAACCCCCAAATAAAAATAAAAAAAAGCCAAACAGCAAAAAAACAAAAACAGAACCAAAACAAAAAAACAACCCAGCATCTGATGTATTCATTGAATGTTAAATGGATTTCACCCTCACATTGACTGGCTAGAGATGACACCCTTGTTTCTTTTAGAAAGACGCCTTTCTTTTAGAGAAGACACCTTGTTTCTTTTAGCTTAACATTTTCAGATGAGTTCCTTTTAGAATTATAAATGAAGGAAGTAAAGCTTGAAGATGGGGACAAATATTTGAAAATTGATAACACTATTGTAGTGGATATTGATATTACCATCGCAATTGATACTACTATTGTAGTTGTCTAGATCAGAGAGACCAGCAAACTTTTGCTGTAAAGGACCAGGTAGTAAATATTTTCAGCCTTGCAGGACATGTGGTCTCTGTTGCAAGTCTGTAGTATGAGAGCAGCCACAGACAATAATGTAAACCAATGGGTGTGGCTGCATGCCAATAAAATTTTATTTATATACATGGAAATTTGAGTGTCATTTAAATTTCATTTGTCATGACATATTCTTCTTTGATTCTTTCCTCTACTTTTAAAAAATGTGGAAGCATTCTTGGTTCACAGGCCTTCAAAAGACGGTGCTGGACTAGGATTTGGCCTGCGAGTTATGGTTTGTAGACCATTAGTTTTAATCACTGCCACCCACAAACAAAATGATGCAGAAGAATCTGATTTCTTAGGTGCTTAGCACCTCAAAAGTTTCTCAAGTCTCTAGAAATGTGCAGGAAGGAAATAACCCATCACGCTCCCTTGATGATGTAATTACCTACACTAAGGCAAAGCCAGATACTCTTCTGCATTTCTCTTATAGTTTTGGGACTCAGTTCTGGATATTGACTAGCAAATGATAAAGCTAGGGTATGTGAGTGGGTTCAAATTCAACCAGCAAGGTTAATTTACACACCTTTTCTTGTTGGGATTTGTGTAATAGTTATTGCTAAGATAACTGGATTTGGAGATACTACTCAATCTTATATATAGATCCATTTAAAGTAACCATACTATCCCCAAGTAGGGGCTGTTGATGTATACAAGTAGTTTCAGCATAAAATCTTGAATCCCAGCTTGAATCTTGACCAGAGAGGCTCACCTGATCCATTTGCCTGCATCCAGGCAAGCACACACCTCCATCCACACACGTTTACCAAATCCTATTTTAAGACCTACTGAGCTACAAAAGACGGAATTCCTTTAATGATGGTGGCTTGAGAAATGGGCCTCTAATTTCCTTGAATAAAATGTCCCAGTTCGGCTTTTAATCTGTTGGAATTTTCATCTTATTAATGAGTCTTAGAAGAAGAGCTCTGTCTAAAATAACTTGTGGGTATCAGTAGTTTTGGTGTGGAGTGCAACAATTCTTCCTTTATCTCAGATGGCTGCTTTCAGATTACATTGTTTGGGTGAAGTAAAAGAGTTAAACCAGTGGGAGTTCTATAAACCTCAACTTTGTGTCACAAGGCAGGGGTGATCATGGCCTTCTTCACAGGTTTGGACCTTCGTTATTAGAGCTATGGCGGTTAGAACCCACACTGCTGTTCCATCTTCCTGGCACCTCACTTTTCTTGGCTTCTCCAGGCTTATAGCGAAGAGCTTGGGGACCTGAAGCTATCATGATGGCTAAGTGAGGAAAGCAGGGGCTAGCCCAGGGAAAGTGGAGGTGAAAGTTGTAAAAGTGCACTGTCTGAATCACCTCTTTCCTCAGCTTCTTTCTTAATCTGTCCCTTGTGTGGTCTGCCAACCAGCTTGCCCCACAACTTGAAAATGGGACTTTTTTATATTACCATGATGAATCTGAGTGGGCAAGAGGATCTAGTAGTATTTAAACTGGAGAGGACCCAGAATGCTTCAGAGACTGTAAACACTCTGAATGCCAATGGTTGTCACCCATAGCATTAGGTTCTGATATGTTAATAAGTAGGGCAGATCGTCCTGCTTGACCTCCTGAAACTCAGGAAGAGTTTGCAAAGATGGATCCGCTCAACTGGTTTTATATTCTGGAAGGATGAAATGTTCTTACCAGAGTTAAAAAAAAAAAAATTAAAACCTATTTGTTCGAAATGGCTTATGTAAAAATTGTTTTATAGTTGCTGTTTTCCCATACATACTCTGAATGTTTTTCCAAAAAAATTATTTCTAGGGATCACATGTTAAGTCAGGCTCTTTCCAATAGGAAACAAGGCTTAGGACAAGGAAAGAGAAAACGACGAGAACTGTCAGTTACTCTGTGTCCAGTGCAGGCAGAGTGTGAAAGGTACAGTGGCCCCGTAGGTCAAAACCCTTCTCCCCAGTCCAGTGTTCTCAAGATTCAGCCATGTCCTCATTGCCTTGTTTAAGAAGATCCATGATCAGTTTGATTGTTTTAGGCATCAGCTGTGTCTCTGAACCGCCCATCTGACACGGCCTTCCTCCAACTGTCACATCCCATCAGTGGATTATGTTTATTCTCCCTCCCATCAGCCTAGCCTCAGTCTTTACCTTGAACAGATGCTCATTTGGGTTGCACGTATCTGGCACTCCCACCACTGTCCTCCACAGCAGGATGCTCTTCTGCCATTTACTGCCTTGAATCTACTATCCAGTCCTCCCCACCCATACCCCCAGTCCAGGTTCTTCCTTGAATATGAGTTTCAGAGACTGATTTGCACTGCTGTCTATGAGCATCTGGTGACTTCTGGATGGATTGGTTCCATTGCTGACCCAAATGCATTCAGAAGGAAGGAGAGAATTTCAAACATCTGACTCCTCACTTTATGTCCTCCAAGCCCACTCCTGTTGGCTGTGTGCCATTGCTCACAATTGTTAGATTTTTTAAAAATAACATTGGTACATCCTAATGAACCAGGCCCTGATTATTGAGCCCATATGCCTTTTTCTTAAATTTGAAAGACAGAGATCACAAGTAGGCAGAGAGACAGGCAGAGGGAGAGGAAGGGAAGCAGGCTCTGCCCCATGCAGGGCTCGATCCCAGGACCCGGGATCATGACCTGAGCCAAAGGCAGAGGCTTTAACCCACTGAGCCACCCAGGTGCCCCCCGTGTGCCCTTTCTATCCTTGAGTCTCCTCTTCTTTCCTCTCACAGTTTTCCTCAGTCACCCTTCTTCCATTAGCATCATTTCCTGTCTTTATGGTCCTTAAAGGCAGGAACTACATCACATCTTCTCTCTGTCATGGGCTGAAGAGGTCTCCCCACCCTCCACCCCCCCGTAAAGGATAGGTCTATATCCTAACCTCTGGAACCTGGGAATGTTTTTTTATTTGGAAAAAAAGACCTTTGCAGATATGAACAATTTAAGGCTCTTATGATGAGATTATCCTGGACTATCCAGGTGGTCCCCAATGCAGTGACAACTGTTGTTATCAGAAGCACACAGAGGGGAAGCTAGACACACAGGAGGTGATGTGAAGATGGAGCCAGAGACCAGAGTGATGGGGCCACAAGCCAAGGAAGCTGACAACCCCAGAGGCTACAAGGGGCATGGGATGGCTTCTCCCCTAGAACTTCGGTGGGGGACAGCGCTGCCAACACTCTGATTTTGGACTTCTGGTCTCCAGAACTGTAAGAGAATAACTTTTCTGTTACTTTAAGTGATCCCATTTGTTGTAGGTTGTTAAATCAGCCGCAGGACATGAGTATGTTCTCTAGTCATGGTACATGGTGCAGGACCTGGCAGGAAGATAAGTTCTTAGTGAATTTTCCGACATTGAAAAACTATTTGTGACTGAAGGATTTACAAGGGGAAGTAGGAAAGTGTGGGTACGAATGAGCTAGTTTTACTTTATCCACAATTTCCCTGTTCATTCCTGCACTGAGCTTTGTAAAATATTCAAGTTTAGTGACAAGCATGTCACTAAACATGAATGGGGACTTCAGAAATGCCCTGGATGATAACATATCCTGCATTTTATTGCTCCATTTAGCTCTCATTGGTGAGCGTGTTTTTCCAATGGGTTGACAGGATGCTCTCCCAGCCTCCTTCCTAGTAACTTCCTGGTTAGTTTAAAATAGTTATATTAGGATAGTTTCCCATCTTTATGCTTTTGAAAATGAGAGCTATCCCGCCTTCCCTGGCAGGCCACAGTGCCTGCATTCAGAATGCAAGAACCCTCTCCTGACTATATCAGAGGCCGATTTGGGCAAATTCTGGGCTGCGGTACAGATGTGCTTAAAGAACCCCATATGTGTTGTCATCTGGCCACTGACATTGCCAGAGAGCTGTGGTATCATCAGTGAAATTCTGACCTTTGTGATCTCCAAAATCCAGATTTGCTCAGAACTGTCTAGAAGGGTTACAGCTTGTGTTCAGAGCACACGTAGGTGTAAAGAGAAGCACAATAGAAAATTACAGCTGACATTAAAAGTAGAAATAATCTAAAGTCAACATATTATTCCAGTTTCTTAGAGTGACTGAAAAAGAATAAGCCATTATCCACCATGCTGGAAAACCTTGAAGGTTTTATTCTCAGTATTTTTACATTAATACAGATGCTTTTTATCTTGTGCTGAGAAAAACAATCTGTTACACATAATGTAACTTTAATATACAACATAGAAACTCATCCTAAATTAGTTACAACAAGGACCTACAAAAAACTTCATAGGAAAAAAAGTTACCTAATATTGCCACCATATTTTTGTTTAGACGGACCCTGTCAGACCCTGTCACCAATGCTCAGCTCTGTAAACAATGGTTATTTCCGTGTCCCGGGGAATCGTTAATAATAGGGGCGCTAAAATCAGCCTAAAAAGTTCTAGCACATCACTATGTACTGTACAGTCCTCAAAAATAATTTATCGTACTGTTTCTAAAAAAAGGTACTAGGGTTCTTTTGCTCTGTTTCCATATTCCGGAGCTGCACGCGAGCACTTTTGTCTAACAGTCTAAAAACACGAGAACTGAACTGGAATTCACAATCACAGAGATGAGGTGGTGGAGTCAAGAACTTCTCGCCCATTGCACACCGTGGGGACATAGGTGCTGGCAGAAGCTGGAAAACAAAACAGGTCAGAAAATTCAGTGTTAGTCGAGTGAGCCACGTAGGTGATGGAACAGATGATCTCAGACCCTTGTTAAAATTAAGTTCAAAAACCCATTTTTAATTTAACTTTGGGGGACGCCTGGGTGGCTCAGTTGGTTAAGCAGCTGCCTTCGGCTCAGGTCATGATCCCAGCGTCCTGGGATCGAGTCCCACATCGGGCTCCTTGCTCGGCGGGGAGCCTGCTTCTCCCTCTGCCTCTGCCTGCCATTCTGTCTGCCTGTGCTTGTTCTCTCCCTCTCTCTCTCTCTGATAAATAAATAAAATCTTTAAAAAAAATAAATAAAATTAATTTAACTTTGGAAAAAGATAAGTGATTTAATGCTGTAGTAGGCCAACCTTCTAAATGTGTTGTGCTCAAAATTCGTTTGTACCTGACACATACCTCCACTAATGTCATCCCTTGTGGAGAGTTCATAAACAGCATCATTGTTGAAAGGAGTTGCTTATGGATTTAAAATTAGCTCTGATAAGCTATAAATTGGTTAAGATAGAATGTGCAAAACTGAGAGTTCTCTGCAAATTTCTTAAAGATTGTTAACTTAATTATGGGGTTTTTTTTTTTAGATTTTATTTATTTCACAGAGAGATCACAAGTAAGCAAAGAGGCAGGCAGAAGGAGAAGGCTCCCTGCTGAGCAGAGAGCCTGATGTGGGACTCAATTCCAGGACCCCGAGATCATGACCTGAGCTAAAGGCAGAGGCTTAACCCACCGAGCCACCCAGGTGCCCCAATTAGTTACAGTTTTAGGACCTCAATTACATTTGCTTTCTCTAGGTAGTCTCATGAGTCATCTGTGAACTCCACTGCCTTACAGAATGGCTTGATGCATTTTCATTGCTCAAGTGGGTGACCTCTGTGAACACTCCAGCAAGGGCTGGGGTGCTGAGAACTCAGATTCTTAACAATTTTCAGAAGGGGTGACGTTCCAAAGGCATGAGGCTCTTGTTAATGACAACAGTGATGACAGTGTCAGAGTGTGAGTATAATACGCATGTGTATATTCATTCTGTATATGGCATTTAGTTTTCATCAATGCAAGGCATATCTTATGTTACTTTAAAGGTTTTGTTTTTATGAGAAATTTACATACAGCTTTATCTTTTTACTGAATTAGAACAACAACAACAAAGGCAAGGAGCCCCATTCTTCCTGGGCTGTGCAACTATGTAGCCAAGAGAATCAGAGATGACCTTACATTTCCTTTCAGAGCTGTCCATATTGCATCCCTTGGCCTGTCCATGATGATATGCTTTGCCGAGAAGGAACTGATCCTCTTGGCTACCTGACCAAAGCCCAGGTCAAACTGATGTCAGCTGTCCCATACTTTAAGTACATCGCTTGGTTAATAATCATATAAGCTCATTTCCTGTTGAAGTATTCATGCCTGATAGTGGAAATATTCTTGTCCCATAAAATGACATTTTTTTCATACGATTTTCTTTAAACACAAAGGAGAAACTAATTATAAACGTTGAGATCATATGCTCAATCACCAATCTGGGGCACTGACGACTTTCAGCAGGCTCCCCACCAGGGAGCCTACAACTCCTCAGTTTTACATTGATTTCTCTGCTAGGTGTGTAAGAAAAGCCATAAAGACAAGTCTCTGGGATTATCTAAGGTTAAGCATAGTCCAGCGACACACTAACTCTTGGAGATATTGTTCCTTCGATCATTTGTAGGATCAGGTTTGATTTTCTTTACAGTATGATCCCACTAAAAATGTACAACTTTGGGAGAAAACATGTCTGTAGTGAAGAACACAGTGGGTGCTAGACAAATACTAGAGGGAAAATAATGATGATGATAATTTCAAATGTGAGGATTTTCCTTTACTCCTTATGAAGTTTCCTCCTACTTATGTAACCCTCATGAAACCTACTTATGTAACCTTCATGAAAGCTAGGGGAAGGCAAGAGAAAGAACAAGGGGAGGTGATGTCCAGCCATCATTGGGTGGAAATGTGGGAGGCCTGCCAGACTCCTCCATAGGTGGCTCTGCCTATATTTTCACAATCAGGTGACCAAAGGGTAACTCTTGATCCCCGAACCTGTCCCCATTTAGTCTTCCTTTTCTTCAGTGAATGGTCTCACTCTCCAGCCAGTGACCTGAGCTGGAAGTCTAACAGTTCTACTTCTTCCTGTTTGGTGCTTCCTCCCATGTCAAACCAGTCATGTGCCCCAGTCAACTCACTCCCCACATCCGTCCACCCTTCTGTGCCTCCACCACCTTGGGCCAAGCCACCATCATGTGGCTCCTGGGACAGTTGTACCGCGGGCGTCTCTGTTTTCACGCTTGCTGCCCTGCCACACCTTCTCCATACGGCAGTGAGAGTTTATTTTGAAATGTCAGTCATTGCCCTGGGCTCCTCTGATGATCCCCTTTGTGCTCTCCTTCCTCCATATTTCACATCCCGGGGTGTGTCAGATCGTGCCTCTTTCTCTCTGCATTTGTTTCATTCTGTGATTTCTTCCCTCACTTTTTTTGTGTTTGTCCTCTAGCATGGAAAATCCCAGCAAGGCAGACCTTGGCACCGCCTCTGTCAGGAATGTTTTTCCCTCTTCCCATCACATGTCTGGCTTCTTCTTGTCATCTGCGTCTGAAATATTGCCTCCTGAAAAGGGCTATCATCAGGCCACGTAATTTAAAGAACTGACTAGTTATTCTCTGCCACATTACCTAATTTTAAAGCAGATTTTTTTTTCTGGCCTATTTTTGTTGTTGTTGTTAGTGTCTTAAGTCTATGAATACTCTTGACTAGAAAATATGCTAGGCTCTGTCTTTTTCATTATTTCATCCCAATTGCTGGTCACGGAATAGATCCTCTCTAAATATTCTCTGAATGACCATTTAATGGCTGCATTTCAAAGAACAGAAGTTTCAAGAAGGAAATAATTTTTCTACCTGAAGAAATGACCAGAAGATAGGAGGCATATGGGCAGCCTTCTTTTGGGACAGGTAGGCCTTTTTGCTGCTCCAACCACACTGTGACATTGACCATCCACTATCCCTGCAGAGAGAGCTGGCTCAGGCTGTGTACATCCTATGTACATCCATGTGGCAAGCATGATGCCTTGGACATTCTGACTAATCTCATCATCTTCTCCAGGATCAAATTTTATTATTTCTGTGCCCATTTTTTATTTTCTGAGCTTGACGAAGAATCCTAGGTCATGGGGGGGCGGGGTATATATAGGAGAACCAGGGACTGATACGCTCATGCCCATCTGTGTTCATCTTGGATCAGTCTAATACCCTTCCCGTTGGCACTTTGGAAACCTGTGATATTCCCACACTATTCTGGAGCTCAGTGTCATGCTGTTCTTATGTTCGAGCTTACGATTTTTCTTGCTCACTGCATTCTAAATGTCTAAAAAATTCAGTGTATCTTGACTAGGTGGGTAGGAAGGACAGGGGCTACAGAGGTGGTTATGTGGAAAATCCCAAGTTATAGTTTCACATCAGGTTCCCCTGAACTCCCCCCCACCCCCATGTTGATACCATTATGGGAATCTGCAGAAGAACTTCAACTCACCTGCCTGCATCACAGGGACATTGAAGGGAATGCCCTATGTTAGAGTGTCCAAATTCTTTGCAAAGAAGATAAAACTCACAGCAATGGCAGGCCTTGATAATACACATCGCACGAACTCAAGGTTGTCTTAACGGGAATAATGACAGTGAAACCCTCCCCCACCCAGACTCTTTCTGTAGTCACTTCTTCCCTAACCACTTTTCAGTGTATTGAAGGGAATGGTAACTCGTGTTTTTCTGCTTCTCTTTTAGTGTTTCATCTGCAGCTTCTGCCAGTGCCTTTTATTTTATTATGTAAAAAATATCCTCATTTTTGTCCGTGCTGCTGAATATAGTAGAGGAAATTACTGTTTTATGAGTTTACTATCTCAATTACTTTGCCTTTCATAAATATTTTACATATGCCTCTCGTCTTAGCCCATCTGTTATTCCCCAAGGTAGTGAAATCTGGGGGAGAACAAAGTACTATCATTTCCATGTGTGTGTTTGTGATGAGCTTTTGCTATTATTCTAATGAAATTCTCATGAGGTTTTTAATGGTGTAAGTTTAGCCCATTTTCCTAAGTGCGGTTAAGCAAATTTCTATGATCCTAGTTTCTGTCAGAAACAAGAGGTATGGTGGCTTATTTTGGGCTTTGTCAGGGGTGGGGGTGGGGGGAGGCTGGCGGGTGAGCAGCAGTTGTTAGTCATTCCAGGCTAAAGTGGTGTGATGCAAAATGAAAACAGAAGATTGTAGAAAAGGACCCAATAAGCTCCACTGTTGATCACAAAGGGGCGATTCACACCCATCAGAAGGCAGATTTCACTTCACACACTTTGGGGAGGCATTGGAAATCAATGCAGCCAAGTGGCAGCTTTGTCTCGCACTGTGAAATCCATTTCTCCTCCACCTGTCATGCACAGGCTGGCCAGGCTGTGGAGAAAATGACCCCGTTTTTTCAGGGACCTGAGCCCTCAGTCAATGCTAAACATATTTATTTAATAGATTCTTACGGATGCCAAGTCTGTTAGTCATTTGAGTGGCTGAGACTTGGTTTCTGAGTGTGTTCCTCTAACTGTGTAATACAGCAGACTCAGGAAAAAAGGAAAACAAACATTTAAACAGAACAGACATTCTACTTTGTTCCCATCTGTTCTATTTCCTTGCTCCTGGTAACCCCAAATAATTTTTCCCAGCATGTTTGCTTGTTGAGATATTTTAATGCTATGGTCATGGAATTCTGTTTCCAACATCCGTTTGTTGCTTTGTCCTCCTGCTTTGTTATCGAACCTGTTTTCTTACTCATCACCTTAATTTTATTTGGGCTGGGGCCCCGAGGTCCCATTCCAGGTGTTCTTCTGCTGATTAATACAGGTTATCTGCGCCAATGAGGACACTACTGCCCACTGTTTTGGTAGCCTTGCTATGTCAGATTTCACAGTGGAAGTTCTTAAGAAATGAGGCTAAGATTCTCTAGGTAATGGTCTTAAATTGTTAAAGGTAGATTTCAGAGGAAATCATCTTCATGATGATGTGGGATAAAAATCTACAGATCCAAGATCTGATTTCCAAATGTGGAGCTGGAGCTTATGAATGCAAAGCCTTCCTCATTCAGTGACTTATTTCTTGTGAGACAAGATTCATGGTAAGAGAAAATATGGCAGGCACTTTTTTATAACCCAAAATACAGTGTAATTACCTTAGCAACAGAAATTCCACTCGGTCTCCGACTAAACACCCCAATCAACTGTGACCATGATATACTATCATGCTTTCTTTCCTTTTTTAAAAAAAATATTTTTATTTATTTATCTTTTAAGTAGACTCAACACCCAGCCTGGGGCTCGAATTTGTGACCCCAAAATTAAGAATCACATGCTCTACCGACTGAGCCAGCCAGGCACCCCTGTCATGCTTTCTTTCCGGTCATGTTCTGTTACTCTCTTCCTCCCTGAAGGCGTATGAAAGTGGAAGGGCAATAAATAACTTGAAAATGGAAGGACTTAATAATTTTTTGGTGCTATTCTAGTTTGCATTCTTTTGGCTTCCTCTTAGTTGCCCAACATCTCTGGGTTTATTGTTTGTTTGTTTGTTTTTGTTTTTCCCAACATCTCTGGTTTTTCCTCTTTCTTACTCAAATGTGTTTTCAGGCAAGGAAAGGAAGCCCCTTCACCCTGAAGCTCAAACAGCTGGTAAGAGATGTATGTGCTGCTTTGTCTAGGGATCAGTCAGGCCACTGGTGTCCAGCGCTAATAAAATAATGTCAGGCCCTGGATGACTCAGTCAGTTGGACTACTGCCTTCGGCTCAGGTCATGATCCCAGCGTCCTGGGATAGAGTCCCACATCGGGCTCTTTGCTCGCTGGGCAGCCTGCTTCTCTCTCTGCCTCTGCCTGCCACTCCGCCTGCTTGTGCTCTCTCTCTCTTTCTCTCTGACAAACAAATAAATAAAATCTTAAAAAAAAAAAAAAAGTAAAATAATGTCCGGCATTCGTCCTCCCTTCTAGGGCAGCTCATCTTGTCAGCTTCACCTTCAAACTACGCACAGCATCTGAACACTTGACTAGCTTCCATCACTGCCACCCTGACGGGAACCACAGGGTTCTCAGTTACATAGCTTCCTCAGTTACATCTCTGTCTGCTTCCCGTCCTCTGTCCTGCCCACAAGCCACAGTGTGGAGGGCAATGCTTTTACAGCTGGGTCATTCTGTACCCTTGGAGTATGTTTCCCAGTTCTTTCAGAGAAAACAAGTGATTTCTAAGGTCCTCCGGCTCTGGCCCCTCTCTGTCTTCCTCTCCTCTTATTTTCATCCTTGGTCATTTCCCTCTCGGACTTTCTGTTGTTCTTCCAGCTGTGGACTTTTGCATTTCCCCAGATACGGACAGGGCTCCCCTGTCCCCTTCCTGTCATGCATCTGGTCAAATGGTGCCTAATTGGAGAGGCTTTCTTTGTCCACTGTATAAAAAAGAGGGACCGTGTGTCCCCAGGTGGCTGTATTTGTCCTTGCTTCATGTTATTTTCTCCCTGTCACTTATCAAAACCTGACTTATTATGTATTCTCGGTTTGGCTATTTTTTTCTTTACATCCCTAATGCCTAGAGCTGAGCCTCAGCCCAAAAGCTTCTTGAATGAAGGAGTAAATTGTCCTTCAAATTGATCACAGTTACCGACTAAGAGTCCTTCTCCCAAAGCCTCTGACATTACTCTAGGTAGGGAAGATGTTAAAAAATTTTTCCTATATATGGGCATTTTCCCATTCTGAGGATATAGATATTTTCACTTATGAATGTTCTCCTGTGAATTTCACTTACTGGAAGGAGAAATAGTACAGAATAAATTGATGTGAGACTCTTTGCTTGCTTCAAGGAGCTGACCGTCTGAAGTCAGTGTATGAGCAGTATTTGACTATATACATATTTCCTTTTTAATTTAACATATCTACATAGTTGTGAGCATTGTACCATGTCCCCAAAGGTGTTAATAGATTTGGGGTTACATGGAAATGCATGTGACTTTTGGCATCTCTGGTTAAGGGGCTTTCTTTGGGGTACTGAGTTTCCATTATATTCAATGACACAGGACAGAAGGGAACTGTACAGTGTCATTTAATGCAAGAAAGTGAGGCTTAAAAAAACAAAACAAAAACAAATGATGCGGGGCACCTAGGTGGCTCTGTTGTTGAACTGACTGCCTTTGGGTCAGGTCATGAACCCAGGGCCCTGTGGATTGGGTTCCTTGCTCAGTGGGGAGCCTGCTTCTCCCTCTCCCATTGCCAGCCGCTCCCCTGTTTGTGCCCTCTCTCTTTCTCTCTCTGTCAAATAAATAAATAAAATCTTAAAAAAAATAAAAACCCCCAAATAAATGATGCTTACTTTTAACCTATATTGAAATGAGAGAAATTTTATCATGGACATAAACATTTAGCCAGTCACCATTAATGACATTGTTTTGTCTTCACCAAAGCACGTTTTCTGGGCAGCTTTGTGGCTAGCCCCTTGGGAATAGCACACGTTCCCTATGCACAGCCCAGGTGCGGGGTCGCCGGGGTCTCTGGTGGACATGATCTATGCCATTGAACTCCCTGGAATGGGCTTTTGAGAAAAATACACGTTCGCACCTTTGCCGGTAGAACAAGATGCTGTCATGTGTGGCACTGAAGAGAAGGCTTCTAATTTAAAAAAGAAATCACTGAACTTGCAGATGCTAAAGTTCTCGCTGTCAGAATCATCTCTGAGATGCATTTGGTAACTGAGCTGAGGCAGAAAATCCAGAGAGGCAGAATAGCCGCATAACTGCTTTCGAGAATTTTATCTGTGACTTCACTTATCAAATTCCTTAAAGTGTCTAACAGAGAGGGCTCTGGTTTTCCCATCCCAAAATGTGGTTAGCATTCTCTTCCAGCCTAAGTCCTTTTGGTCACTGTCATTAAAGAAGGTAGGCTATGTTTGCTTAGGGGAAAACCTAGTGAAATAGTAGAGGTAAAGAGAAAATGACTTAGGGGTTGCAAAAAGGCAATTGTGAGACAAACACAATGGAAATGTTAGGTAGAAGAAAGGGGGAGCGTGAACATCTGTTCCCTGATACATGCAGGGTTACTTGTGAGGGTCAGGCCCCCCTCTACTCCCGGAGGAGTATGGAGGATGGAATGAGGTTCTCAGGCATCTTGTGACTTTCCCCTCCAAAGGGAAACTGGATTGACCTCTCTCTGATGGGGATGCACTAGGTCTATTCTGCTTGGAAGCAGCAGATGGCTTAGCTTGCTGAAAACTCTTGGCTCTTCCTGGATTGGCCAGCAGGATTTATGTTTATAATATACTTATGCCTGTGGCAGAGAAGACCATCAATTCCGTCTGCGTCGCCAAATAACTTGCTAATTTTCCTGGCTGGTCTAGTACATAGCGTCATTATGGGACTCCCTTGACTGTCAAGTGCAGGCATTTTATACTCATTTTCTGGACTTGTGCTGTTAAGAAGGAACTTGGGCATTATGTGCCTTTTTTTTTCTTGCATAAAGTCATATTCAGACTTGTGTAATGGCTTACCCCTTTTAACTGGGGTATCTTAAAAGGCCTGGCCATCGACAAATGCCAAGTCTGATCCTCGTGGGCTTGCTTTCAGTTGCTGTCCTTCTGTGGGAAATTAGAGTGTGAGTCTGGAGACTGTTCACTTGATCTTTTTATACCCTTGCTCCTTCTAATGTGAAAATCCTTTGTAATAAAGAGTGATTCTGTTAATGAAGCCATTTGCACTTCACCACCTAGACAAGCGACTTTCTGAATAAGGTTTTGGCAGAAGAAATCAATCTCCATATGCCTGCGGCTCCTCTGGGACCCAAATCTGAACATGATTAGTTAGCAGAACCCTTTTGACTGTTCTTAATGATAATGGCGTGCATATCTCTGAATGATCACCATGAGCAGGAGAAACACACACGCCCACGGGACCAAGTCTGGATACAGAGTGGCTCGAAAGACAATTGGACACACTCCTGTTTCTCACCTCTCCCTCCCCGGTCTGCGCTGAGTAGAACTCGTATTAGTGTCCCCAACATTCCGACCTGCACGGAGACCCTCGGGTTTTCTGCTGCATAACCTCACGCGTACACCCAGCTTGTGTCCTTCGTAATTAGGCAACTCTCCTTCCACTTGCAGCTTATGTTCTTGATGGCCTGTCTTTGGGAACCAGCTCTGGGAAGCCCTTGTGCTTCTGAAGCTGAACCAAGATGGTCTCTTCCTTCTCATTCAGATACGAAGAATGTTTGCTTGTGTGTGAACAGCATTACAAGTATGAGTTGAAGATTTTAGGGTCTTTGAGTTAAGTGTTATTTGAGGGAGTATTCCCAGTTTCAGTAAATGTCTTCTGTGTGGACAGGTTCTTCTGTGCTAGAAATGCATTCTCTGGAGGGTGCCAGAGAGAGCTGGGGAAATCGTAGTTGCACGGGGCTGTGGCACGAGACAGAGGACGGGAGTTCAGAACACCTGGCCGCCTCTGAACCCACTGCCTGCTCCCTCCGTGAGGGTCCTCTCTGAGGCTCTCCCTGGCCCGCACTGATAACAGTGGATGAAGCAGGCGGCGTGGTTGAGGCCGAAGCTCTCAAAATATGTTCCTTGGGCCACTTCCATTGAACCAGCTGGAGTATCTGTTACAAACCAGATTGCTTTTGACCCAGACCATATGACTCAGCATATCTCTGGGTGGGGCCTGGGAACTTCATTTCAAAGAGGGTATTTTGTTTTGTTTTGTTTTGTTTGTCCTTTTGGTACACAGATATTGGGAGCCATTGGCCTAGCGGTGTACTTAAACGAGAGAAAAATGAATGTTACCTTCATTTTTATTATTTTGACTCCCACTGTGTATATGGTTAATCAGATACAGCTAAAATTATTTTTTTGGCACTCAGCAGGATGTAGACATTTCACAGACCATGAGTTTTCCAAGATGTCCCTAAACATGTCCTTTTCTCCATGCCTGCCTCTAAGTTTGGTCATGCTTTTCCATCTTTTTGGAGCAACTGCTCAGCTTTAAAATCCAATACCAGTACTTTGTCTGCTCTCAGCCACCTTAGCTGTGGTCAGGTGGTTCACCCAGGCTCCTACGTGAGGTGGCATTTCCTACTCTTGCCCGAGAATTAAGTGGGAATGAATTTGGCCGCACCTTCTGGCCTGGGTAACTTCTTGGCATTAACAGGATTGCTTGTGTCCCACCTTCGTGATTTCTGATAAAACTGCAGTGCTGGAGGAAGGCTTAGGTGAATGTGTCACAATAAAAATGGCCATGAATTATTTCAGAGGTGGGGGCGTCTATGTCCCTTCCCTCAAATTTGGACAGGCTTTGTCATCCTCTCTATGATTGCATATGACAAGTCGTCCTTCCAAGCTGTGAAGTCTGAGATCATAGTGACTGTGGGCCTCCGGCTCAGCTCAGTCTCTGCTGAAACCACAGAAGGACCTGGTCCAGGCCTCGCAAGAGCAGATGAATTGATCAACCAAGCCCTGCCTGCATTCTGGGCCCACCAAATCCTAAAATGATAAAGGCGTTATTGTGTTTTATTTTCATTTGTATTTTTTTAAAGGTTATTGCTTTGAAGTCACAAAGCTTGGGGGAAGTTTGCTATGTGGGAATAGCTACCTACATGTATGTATGTGTTGTGGGGTAACCTTGATGCTGCACTAACATATTCTCATCAACACATAGAGTTGTTGGTTTTCCATCTGGAGGGATTAAATTAGAAAACCAGCAGCAGTATTGGTAACAATAATTCAATACACTAAAATGCTTACATAATACTTAGCAGAACATAAATTACATGCCAACTAAGTAAAACATATGCTTTACCTAATGAACTCGGAGCAATTTAAGGATATTTCTTGATTTACAAAACCGTGTACTTCCTGGCATTTAGGAAGGAAATGAATATAAATTGAGCTGATTACTTAATGGAGGAAACAGGCACTGAGAATTAAACCGGTTGCTTTAACTGTCGTCATAGTGGGTCAGTAATATGTCCATCCATAAACTAGGTCCCAGAGACAAGTGTCTTTCAAACTTCTTTGGCTGCAATTCACAGTAATAAACATTTTACCTGGACCTTGTTTACATACATCACCTCTGGAGCAAACTTCATGAAATACTACTTATCCTTATTACATATAATGAACTCTGATATATTTAATTTTTTTCTTCTGAAAACTGTTGGCCAAACATGCTGCATAAATTTCACGACCCATTAATGGGTCCTATACTACAGTAAGGACAACACTTGTCTAGACACTGAGTTTCATGGGACCAGGACATCTATCCTTTTTACCACTATGTACACAGTTGCTTAGATATTTTTGTTGTGTAGAAGGTACTCAAGCATTTAATGAATGAGTGGATTCCATGAGTGACTGTAGTTCCAATTTCTTAAAATGGGTAAGATATTAATCACAAGTCAGGAAACCCAGTTTCGATTCTTGAATCATTGTATATCTTTGAGAGGTACCTCCTATATTTTCTCATCTGTGAACCAGAAATTGTAATGTCTAGTACTCATGGGATAAAATGAGCCCACAAGTAAAACTATTTTAATTGAAAGATAAAGAATTACAAATAATGGATTAATGTATTTATTACATATATACTTTGAAATGCCCAGAGGTATCACATGAAAAATTCTTCACCTTAATATTTTAATACCACTTCATTAATATAAATTAGAGAAGGACTATTTTTAAAAATGAGGTCTTTTCTTAAGAAAAAAAATTACTTAAAATTTCATTGCGTGAAAAAATTGTTCTAAAATGTTGGGCTGGGTAGATGCTGACTTTGAAGAATTAACTGGGCTGCTCAGAGATTAGCATTCTGAGTGAAAGATTAAGCAGATCCATTGTGATCAACAGACGTTACGTTTGTGTGAATGGATATTTTTGAAATTCTGAAGAGAGACTTGGTTGGGTCAAGTGCCCTTGTTATTCCTGGAGGAATTTGTTAATTCCTATATATATATCAGGAAATGCTGCCATTTGAAAATTACTGAGGTCTGCACGTATATGTCTGTGGAAGATTTAAGGAGTTTGTTAAATTGTTTGAATAACAACTAGGAACTCTGAGCTCAGAGAACGAGATGACTTTTTCTCGGAAGTGTATCTTGCTGCCCAGCCTAGGGGAACTTTCCTATTCTCCCGATAAAGCCTACTATGGACCTACGTTCCCTGGAAATCTCCGAGCTTGCAGTTTGAGTCAAGTGGCCCCATCCAGTGGTTTGACACACTGCCTTTGAAATCAGAGAAACTGACTCTCAATTCCGGTTCTGCCACTTTCAATATGTGGGATGCCGGTTTCTTGATATTTGGCATTGTGCACATTAAATAGGGTACGGCACAGGTGCACACGTGTGTATAACCTTGAGCACCATACCCAGCAGATAGAAAATACTCAAAGAATGACAGTCCCTGTTTCCCACTCTTATCATTGTTGTTCTTTGTTATTGCCAATTCTTTCTTGTCTGGACTCGCTAGCTGTAAGAGTTGGGCTCTAGAAAAGAGATTTGTTTGCTCAGAAAATAAGCAGGTTTCTCTAAGGTCCAGGGAAAATCATTTTACAAGTTGTACCATGTCCTGGGACTCAACCATGGGGAAGCCTGGCAATGGCGCCTGGAAAGACAGTCACATCCCTATCTCCACCCGGGAGTGGTAGATACAAACGGTGCATCCTGGAAAGCCGCCTTTCAGCCAGCAGCCTTGCCTGTGTTTGCTGGGGGAAGGGCAGCCCTGTTACAGTTCATACTTTGTTGCTGAATCTGGGGCACTAATGTGATTGCTCACTCTGTGGTGCTGAGCTATTTTGAAGCATCCTTTCTGATTGACTCAAGGCAAAAACGGTGAAGTAGTCATTTGTCTCTGTCACTCCAGTCTTCCTTCCCCCTCCTGTGGTTTCCCCCTCCTCCTTCCTCCCCTTCTGTCTGTGAATTTCTCAGGCTTTGTACCACAGAGAAGCTGAAAATGGCTTAAAAGCCTGTCCCCTTTAGGTTCCTTGAGCCTAAGAGTTACGTGAGTGATTCACAAAGGGGAGTATTTCAGGTATTTGCAGGTCAGCAGGGGAACCCCACCATGAACTGGTGGGGTTCCTCTGCTGTCCTGCACTTGACACTGCTTCTTTGCCCGCCTGCGACTGAAAAGCATCGTGTCACTGAAGCAGGAGGCAGATGTACTCCAGCATTTTTCAAGGTGTGTGTCGTGGGAACACATTAGCCGGTTTAAATGTGGTTGACTACATTTAAGAAACAGTAAATCACAGCTAAACAGGCTGCCTGGCTGTACAGTTTCTTAAGACAAATACTTCATGTTTAAGGAGGTGCTTTGAGCTTCCAAAGTGGTATTCAGGATGTACCATTTTCCGTCTTACTCAGTCATCTTCCCTTTTTAATTTTTCGTGAAGCAGCTTCATCATCTCGGTGACATAGAACATCCTTTACAGAGCACCAGTCTAATCCACCCCTCCAGACCCGGGAGTAAAGTGGAACTGCAAAAGGTAAAGTAAGGTGCTCCAGGTCACCCCCTGACCTGGTCACAGAGTCAGGACTAAGGAGTAAGTTCTCAGACCCCATAGCATGGCCAGACACCCTAACTGCCCCTGTGAATTTAATGTTTGTCTTCCCTGCTGGACCGCATGCCCTACCAAAATAGGCGCTTTGACTCGTCTACTCCCCTCTGTATCCCTAGGACCTAGCACGACCCCTGACTCATGTGGTTGAGCCAAGACTTACGAAAATGGAATTGAGATTATTCATGGGGATGGCCCTTTGTTGTCCCCATCTGACTATGTCCTTGGCTTCCCCTCTGAGCCTGTTGTCTGTTCCAGGGCTGGTCACGGATGGGTCAGCACCGAGTTCCGTACTTACACTGAGAATACGTGGTCCCAGTTCCGCTGACACTGAACCTGTTGAGGTGCAGTCTGTGTGTGACCACATTCTTCTGCGGCTGGAACAGTATGATGTGCACCTTGGGTGCGAACAGGCAGCCCAAGACCACAAAGCCACTGAGGCTGACGGAGATGCACATGGTGGTCGTCTGCACCTACAAGAAAGGGTTGTCTCGTTAAATGTCTGGCTGCAAATTCAATCATGTGGCCTACTAAAAAGAACACTGAGAAAAGACCAAACTAAATAAGGAAACAAAACCAAACAAAAAAACAAATCATCCCCAGTTCTGTTGTTAGTATAACCAAACCAATATAATAATTAAATGGGATCTTCTGGGCTTGGGATGTTCATGGAAACATCGCTGAAGATTTGTAAGCAAACACATTTGTGTCGGGTGCTCCTGAATGCTTGCCAAGACTTTACCCGGATTTTCTTGTTTTGTTTGTTTTCTTCTTTGTATTTGTAGAAAGACATTTCTGCAGAACCCCCTAAGTCAGAATCCTGAATAGTAAAATATCAATATTCAGTGATGAACAGACCAGGTTGCTGATGGTTTCAGTCCATCAAGCTGGCTTGTTTAAGATTTTCTATAATCATGAACAAATTGGGGTCTTTTACACTTTCCTTCATCTCTCTTTTTTTTGGCGGGGAATTCTGCCTATCAGCCATTGGTTTCCCTACTCAAAATCGGGGAACATTGTCAACTTTCTTCTGGGGTCTCCATCTTTAGTTATTTCATTGGCACCTCTCTGAAGTTTTGATACATCTGGTACTCCCTGCTCAATCATTTTGTTCTCTAGGCTTCCATACACCTGTTTTTGACAGAGAAATTTCTGTTGCTTCCTCTTTGCCTCCCCTGAAAGTACACCTCAGAACTAGGTTTTATCATCTTTTTTTCATTCGTTGACTTTCACTCTTCATCTTCACTGATCTCATCAGCTGTCCTAACTTCAGCTCCCATACATTTTCTGGAAAATCCTAAATTAGTTTCTATATATTTTATTGCTTTCAGTACTGAAAAACAGAAATTAATTATTTCTTGTTTCAGTTTCTACTCAGAGGAGCTATGGTAAATCCTAGAGTAATTTTAGATGTCTTTGTCCTCTTTCTCCAGGCAATGCTATTACTAGATAGCATAATCTCTCATGCCCTAAAGTGTCCTACCTTCTTCCCTGATCAAAGAAAGCTGAAGACTGAACAATTAACTGGAGAAGCCACATAACGTTAGAAGGCTGCATTCTGTTTGTGACTAAAAAAAATTCAGGTTATACTTGTAGCGTAATTCTTCAGACTCTGGGTTTACTTTATATGCTAAAAGCACAATCTGTCTTCTCTATTTTAAATCTCTTGTCCCTTTTAACTGTCCTACTTGGCCCCTACATTACAGGCTCCTTTCCCTTTTGCTAACTGCTCAGAAAAGAGTCAACTATCTCATTCCACGATGTAAGAAACTTGATAAATCATAACGGTGCTATTTATAGTAAGTCCAATTTCTAGCATAATTTGTTTTTATTTTTACATAGATAAACAATATCAGGACTGTATTCTTCTTTTAGAGCTCCACCCCTCCCTCCTCAGCCTTGACTATGGAGCTGACAGGAGAGATATCAGATATTATAATGAGGGCAAGGCATGTTCCGATGTGCCAGTTTTCAAGGAAACCTTTTCTAAAAACGTGCCTTTAACGTTGAAACTTTCCGCACTTGAAGACATTACAAGGAGAGGAGAGGCTTTTATGAGGAAGATGTATCGGAAAAGTTGTGCTATGAGTTGTAGACCCTTCCTCCGTGAAGGAAGAAGTTTGAGCTTATTGCCTCGCTTTGAAGACCTAGAGAGGAGAGCTTCCTTATGGCCTTTCACGGAAGGTTTAAGGTTTTCCTTGTGGGAGAAGGATGCCCTGGCTTGGAGCCTGTTTCCTGTCTCAGAAATCTAGAAGATGAGAAAAGGCTAATTACTTTCTTGGCACAGCTTGCTACTGTGCAGAGACTGTCCTTTACTGTAAGAATTTATCAGAACAAAAGATATGTGAGTCCCATGCGTGTGCAAGATGGGCCACACTAGAAAGAGCCATCATGGGTAGTCTTGGGCTCGTGTGGAAGAGTTTGGAGTTCTTCCTAGAAAGAGGTCAATGGCGGGGTATAGCTGGGTGCCCTGGGACTGAGCACGGAGCCCCAAGGGACAACTTAAGGTAGGATTTGCCAGTCAGCTCACTCAAGGACCAGCAGAAGAAAAGAAAGCAGCTGGAAATTTCTGAATATTGCATGAAAAACAGCCCTTAGTTACCATCAAGGATCCTAAGAACGTGTGTTTAAAAAACACGGAGATCACAAAACCATCCAGTTATGTAAGAATTTTCTAGCGTCTTCCTTATTACTTTTTAACCAGGACTGAGAGGGAAACAGCAACTGGTGGACTGGGGCGTGTGAACAAGGGGAAGAGAAAAGTCAGGGAGTGCAGGCTCTCTGCCGGAGGCAGGCCAGACTTTGGGAGAAAATGAGGATTGATGTTAAGTCAAGGTATGGTTTTGATAATTACACAGGACCAGGCATTTTAATTTCCTCGTAGAGACTATTTTCCACTGAAAATGACTGTAGAACAATCTCACCTAAGAGCACATACTCATGGGCTTGCCAGGGTTGTAAGCATTTTCATTCATTGCTTTCTCCCCAGCACCAGAAAAGGGCCTCACCTGTGGTGAACGAGCAGGATTTAAATGTGCCCACTGGGATTTTCTTCCAGGGGTGGGGACTTATTACTCTCACTGAATACTAAAGAGGCAAGGGGCAGCAAAACTGAAGATGCATGTTGATCATAGTTTATACAGCATATTACTTATTTTTTTTTACAGAGTCCAAATTGTAGCCTCATAAATTCATGTGTCCAGTTCCTTTAAGAAGTCACACCACTGCAAATTTGTCTTGATCTATAATTCTTCATGGTGCTCTGCTCTCACCTTCCTCAAACTCCCAGCACCACTGGACATGGTTAATTACTTCCTTCTTTTTGGCTTCCTTGACAGACTTCCCTACCGCAAGTTCCTCGCCTTCGTTTTCTTGTTGGCTTTTTCACTTCTCCTTGAACTTCGAGTGCTAGAATGTCCCAGACCTCAGTTTGGATTGTCTTTTCTTCACCATCTCTTTGAGTTTACTTAAGCACCTCCTCTGTTCATGTAGTTCAAATATTTATTACTAGTTCCAACCTGTCTTCTCGGCCTCCGGACATAGATTCATTTGCTATCTTGGCATATTGTCTTGGATACGTAGCAGGCATATTGGGATTAATAGGTAACCAAAACTGATCCCTTCCTCCAAGGGTCTCCCCTTGAGTAAGTGACATCAAATCCCCGCCAAGTGTGCAAGCCCAAAACCTGGGAGTCATGCTTCATTTGGCCTTTTCTCTTACACCCACTCATCCAGTCCAGGAAGTTCCATTTGTTCCTTTGGAAGACAATTCTCCATCATCACTGTCTGTGCGGTGGTCACGTGACCCACTTTGCACAGCCCATGGGGAGTGGAGTTCAAGGAACCAGAGCCAAAGCTGACCCTCCGGCTACCACTATTGCTTTCAGTCATAAAGTCTTAAAGTCAGCGTCAACAAAACTGTGGCAAGCTAACGCGTTACCTTATAAGTAGAGTTAAATCTCAGATGATACAGTGTTTGACAGTTTCGGCAATGAGGTCAGAATGGCTTTTTCAAAGAGGAAGTCTGAGGGCCTTAGGGGCTGAATTAACAAAATTTGAGAGAAGTACAAGAGAATCAGTAGCAAAAGCATTGACCAAATTCTATGGCCAATGAGGCAGTAATAGTGCTCCCCTTATTCCCAGTTAATGAATGAGGTGGATCTGGGGAAGGGCTGAGGGCTGAGTGACCGGAAGTAGGTTTAGATAGAGCGGCCGGATCAGTGCTGTAATTGCTGCTAACTCTCCCCTAGGGTATGGAGCAGATTTCCCTCTAATCTTTTTTTTTTTTTTTTTTTAAGATTTTATTTATTTATTTGACAGAGATCACAATAGGCAGAGAGGTAGGCAGGGGAAGGGGGAAGGGAGAAAAAGGCTCCCCGCTGAGCAGAGAGCCCAAAGCGGGGCTCCATCCCAGAACCCTGAGACCATGACCTGAGCCGGAGGCAGAGACTCAACCCACTTAGCCACCCAGGCGCCCCTTTCTCCCTAATCTAATCCAGGTCCTGGTTGGGCAGGAAGTTCAGCTCCCTATCACATCAAACTTGCAGAGACATGCTCTGATACTGAGCATGAAAGGAGAGACCCACAGAGAAGGCAAACTCTAGGTGAATCATCTGCACTTTAGCTGATTCTCCTGGGAGCTGAGGGGGCCGGGTGCGTAAACTCTTGCTGAAGAAGAATGGCAACAGCTGGGCCCTGCTAGGGCTCCCTATAGTCTCTCCTGCCAAATTTACATCCATTCCAAGATGACAAAGGTCTCTCAGTTTTGTTTTGTTTTTTAAAGATTTTATTTATTTATTTGACAGAGACCACAAGTAGGCAGAGAGGCAGGCAGAGAGAGGAAGGGAAGCAGACTCCCTGCCCAGGAGAGAGCCCGACGCAGGGCTCGATCCCAGGACTGTGGGATCATGACCTGAGCCGAGGGCAGAGGCTTTAACCCACTGAGCCACCCAGGCACCTCCGTCTCTCAAGTTTTTTTGCAGCAGAACCTGGTAGCAAAAAAGGAGCTTCGCCTGTTTGCAGGATTCCTCTGAGACAGAAAAATGCTCTGGAAACCATAGATGAGGCAACTGATTAGTATTTGGGTTCTTACTGACTTGGATTGGATTTAAAATGCTGACAGAGGGGCTGCATTCCAGAATGAAAGAATGAAAGTGACACAAAGAAATCTAGATGAATTCTTGTGATTGGCTGCGGCACTGGAAAACATCCCCAGCCCTTTGGCTAAAACCAGGCGAGACTCTGAGAGATGTTATCACGATGAGACAGCAAGTGCCCCGGATTAAGATGGACTTCTTTAAAAAAGTCACTGCTGCTCAAGTCAAGGCTGAGTTAGCCTAAGTGCACAAACCATGTGCTCCAGGCAGAAAGCTATCTCCCTCTGGCTTCTGAGTCAGGGAGTTCCCAAAGTTGAAATGAAGTGACAGTAATGATGATCTTGCTGTGCTGTCTAGGCTTTGGGGGGTTCAGAGACACTGGATCTTTGTTCTGCTGAGTTAAGTGTAGCTGCTGCATGCTTAAAATTGAAAGCTAATGTTCTTTACTCACTAGTGTGGAGATACTCTTTCCCTCTGCTGCTGATGCCTCCTTCACCCACCACCCTGATTTTAACTGCTTTAAGGAGAAGGATACTCAGGTTTGTCTCTCTCTCTCTCTCTCAAAGAATAGTTTAAATAAATCCTATGATGAACACACTATCAACATTTTAGATAAGGACAGAATCAATAACAGAGCTGTGGTAGGACAGAAATAATGTTTGGGTGCAGTATTTTTTAGAAATAAAAATGAATGCTAAAAACCTATGATGGGGGTGCCTGGGTGGCTCAGTCAGTTAAGCATCTGACTCTTGGTTTTGGTTCAGTTCATGCTCTCAGGGTCCTGAGATTGAGCCCTATGTCAGGCTCTGTGCTCAGTGGGGAGTCTGCTTAAGATTTTGTTCCTTTCCCTCTACCCGCCTCCCCGGCTCACATGCATTCTGTCTCTCAAATGAAGAAGTCAATAGTTAAAGTAAACCCTATGATGAACACACTCCCAACATTTTAGATAAGGACAGAATCAATAAGAGAGCTGTGGCAGGACATAATCAGTCTTAAGGCAGATACTGATCCTGTGTTGAGGCTGTTTGTACAAGGGTCAGCTAGCCCCCTTTATATTGCCTAGTGAAGACTGGGGCCTGGGGCACATCCCTAAATGCTGCACTCTGGCTACAGCTGTGGCTGTGGGTAGTAAAGTCCTTTGTCTCTGAATCGGCAGTCCCGTGTCTTCTGCCAGCATCCCTGAAGCCTCACAGTCTAACCTGGTAGATTGCAAGATGGGTAAAAACCCCTGGCAGTTCTTGACAGGTTCCGTCTCCACTGTTAATATTCTTCCATGTAATGGGAACATCCACCGCAGCCACCTAACCGGTCTCCCCGCTCCTGCCTTTACCTTTAAGTCTGTGTCTTCAGCAACTTGATATATTTTGTTCTTTTTTGCTTAGAATGTGAGATTATCAAACTCCTCTGCTTAAAATCTTCCAATGGTTTCTTTTTCCGTATAGATGAAATCTAAACTGTTTTGCTCTGGCCTGTAAAGTCCTACATGATTTAGCTTCCCTGCCTACCTCGCAGAGAAAAATCACTCTTCCATCTACTCATTAAACTATAGCCATAAATACCTTGCTTTTCTAAGAGTGTTTTTTTGTTTGTTTGTTTGTTTGTTTTTTGTTTTTTGTTTTTTTTTTGCGTGGGTTATTCATCCTTGCTGTTTCTTTTAAGTAGCACATAGACTCCCCATTGCTAACTCCTTCCCATCCTCCAGCAGAGTATTATGAAGTAGACACTAGCAGGCGTGGCAGACAGATTTTGAAAGACGTTGAGATTTGAAATATTTCTTTTAAATCTTCAAAATAGTCAACATGGGAAAACTGGAATGCCTTTGTGAGTATTTGAACCTTGTCAAAATTCCATTCGCCTCCAGAGGCTCTGCTTACTGTGGGGAAAATGCCCACCTGTGCCACACTCTGTAAAATCCATCTTCTTGAGATGCAGAGTATGGTCCTTTGTCCAGCAGCATCTCCACTACCTGAGAGCTCACCAGAAACCCAGATCTTGACCTGCCTCTTTTCTTACTGAATGAGAATCTATTTTTTAGCCAGGTATGCAGGTGAGCTATGTACGTTGAAGCTTCAGGAACACTGCAGTGACATCACCCCCCTTTTCTTCCATCACAGCCCTTGAAGCACTGCATGAATCACCTTGGATTTTCCTGGGTTCGTTATTTCCTCTCTGTCCCTATCCTTCCCTTGCTCTCACTAGCCTATAAGTTATAAACGTTATAAAAGGTGTGTTTGTGTTGATAGCTCTATCTCCAAGGCCCATAATAAGTACTCAAATATTTTGGGAAGACTTGAATGAACAGAACACTCCATAATTACTATTAAGTCCTTTATGGATGATTTTCCCCCAAACATGACCTAGCTTTTATTTGTATCACTTCAACTGTGATTGGATCCCTGATGACTCAGTGTTTGATTCTTATGCTGTGATACAGAAGGAGATGGCCTGGATATTTCTCAAAGATGTTTGAATTTTTGGATTCTTACCTCAAGTTCTTGCTTGCTAGGTCTTGGATGCTTTTATAGTTTCAACTAGTTTTGCTTGTTCTAGACTCCATTCTTTCAAACTCATCTGCCATATTAAGGATAGATAAGTCTGGGATGTAATACGAAAGGCATGGATTTGCATTGGAAAAACTTGTCCTACTATTTCTTACCTGTGCCACAGGGGAAGTTAATTATCCTCTGAGTTTGTTTACTCACAGGGATACTAACATTTGCCTTTCAGGGTGCTAATGAGGATAAGTGAACTCATATATACAGAGTATTTAGCATAAGGTTGAGGGTTGATCAGTACGAGTTCCTATCTTTCCCTCTTACTTCTCATCATGTCACTTTTTGCCTGAGCCAACAACCAACCAAAAGAAAATAAAAATTTAAAAATAGCAGGACCTCAGAACCCTTACTGATTATTTAAATGAATTCCTCTGCCTGTTAAAAATCTCACCAAGTGGCCAATTTCCATTAGTTTCTCACTAGACTCCTCCTCCAAAGCCATTTTCTACTTGAGTAAGACCAGTATTCCTGTGTTCTGCTTGGTTCATTCCTGTCTTGCCTCAAGAATATTCCCTATATGCCTTATATTCTCTAAGCTCTGTAACTGCACATTCCTACCAAGGTACAGTGTGAACTCCCTCCTCTTGAAGGAGTATTCCTGGAAAGACCATTCTTACTGATCCAACTCTTTTTTCAAACCAGTAGGCATTTAAGAGCTTGTTTCACCAATTTAATTATAAATTCTCCTGTGTTAATCTTGAATTCTTTCATGCTTGTTAATTTTTTTCCCATCTGGGATATGAGCTTTTTGAAGACTAGAGTAGTGCTTTATACTTATTTATAATTCACAATGGGTGGCAACGTACTGAGTCATAGACCTTGCTGACTGTTTGATGGCCAAACTCCTACTGGCTGCCTGTAAATATTTGGCTGAGTACTTTTCTAATGCTGTTCATTCTATCTGAAACACCTGGTCTCCCTCTGGGACATTTTAAATCTCATTCTTGTACTGGAATTTCTAGAACAATGGTCTCAAGTTCAAGTGCTTATAGGTTCATGCATATGCCTAAGTGAAGGGAGCCAGTTGTAAGATTCCAGGATTGGTAGCTGTGTGCTCTGTCTAGAGGCATAAACACCAAGGTCTGGCTCAATGTTGCATTCAGGAATTTGAGTCCGTTAAGAGAAACCAAGAAGTGGCTTGGTGGCTCAGTGGGTTAAGCCTCTGCCTTGGCTCAGGTCATGATCTCAGGGTCCTGGGATCAAGCCCCACATTGGGCTCTCTGCTCAGTGGGGAGCCTGCTTTGCGCCCCCCCCCCCCGCCCTGCCTGCCTCTCTGCCTATTTGTGATCTCTGTCTGTTAAATAAATAAAAACAAAATATTAAAGGAACCAGCTTTTTTTTTAAAAAGAGAAAAACCAAGAATTTGAATATTTGTATAAAATTCCTCAGTTTTCTAATTTTGACAAATATTTCAAAGAATTTCAAAACAGCACATGCTTTACCTAAAGACATCTGTGAGACAATAAGAGCATGTGATTCAGTAGGGCAGTGGTTTGCAGGCTTGGCTGCAAATTACTCCCTTGGGGAGCTTTGAAAAATCCAGTTGTCTAGGCCACAGCCCAGGCCAATTAAATGAGAATCTTTGGGACTGTGTTCCAGGTACCAATACATTTTTTTCCAAAGCTACCCCATTGATTCAATGCACAGTCAAATTTGAAAACCAATGTGTTGGAGTCTCCATTCTATCTTCTTGTTTCTTTTGCAAATTTAGGATTGGAATTATTTGCAAGGAGTGAGGCCTCAGATGATTTCAGTGTGATTGGGTGCCTTAATTAGCTTGGACCCGAAAATGCTCTGCAACCTCTGCCCATTTGCTTTAGGCCACATGGTAAAACTTTTGGTATCATCTGCTAATTCCTTTGAGTCAGTTGATCTCCTATATTGCTATCCTGTGATAGGAAAAAAGTCATTTTTTTTTTGTCTTTTAGAAATAAACATTAATTCATTCAATAAAATTAAATTTTCATAATGCTATTTGTTTATTCTCAGTAGTATCATCTGCTCTTTTTTCTTGGTAGCTTTTTGGAGAATGAATAGTTTCAAATCACATATCCAGGGTTAAATAATTAATATAGTAATTGGTTCACAGTCTCCATACCCTAAATCATGTCTGCTGAAGATAGCTTCCTAAGAACTTAAGTCCTTCCAGATCTGTAGGAGTGGCTGCGAACGTGTAGACAGAGGATGGAGAGGGCAGCAGTAAAATGCATTAACTCTAGCTGTCCATCTTGATCCCCACTCTCTCAGTTCTAACCCCCTTGTGGCTCATGTGATATGACCTTTGATTTTGCTGATTCAGTTCTGATGTTTTCTCCACTGACACATTTTCCAACTTTTTTTTTTTTTTTATGGTGGTCGTAGCATGCCTGACCATTACCCCAACGCTGAACTTAAGTTATTTTCCCTGTTCTTCCTTTAGTTTAGTCTGTAGTTTGAGTCACATGGTTACGAATCATTTAAAAGACAAGCAACATTGAGCTTTGCGAGTCTCTTGAGGCCATATTTTAAATAGCTTTGTCTTCTTTTTGAGCTGCAATATTCAAGATTTCGGTAATACAGGAATTGCTAGTAAACAGAAGATTTGGGGACGGTTAGAGCCTACAGCAGCACTTTACTTTGTAAAATTATGAGGTAACAAGGAAATGTTTTGCCTCTGGAAAACTTTATGACAACTTAAGAAATATAGAGAATAAAACCAGTTGCCTCAAGAGAAAAAAATTCTTAAACTCACTCCTCAGAAGATACTAAAATCAGAAATATATGCAAAAGTAACTGATGGATGGTTTCAACAATTTAAGAAATTATGGTAGAATGACAAACTGTTTCTTTCAGAAGAGAAGAATTATATTGATGCCCAGAAATTTGAACTATGCATTGCTAGAGACTTTATGAATAATCACTTCATTAGGTTACTTGAACTTATGCAGTAGTATTTTTAACTAGTTTGAGGAATATGCAGCAAACACCTACAGAAACTAAAATTGTATAACAAGTGTAACAAATTAACATTATGTTTTAATCTCTTTTAGAGAAGTAATGATGCTTATTTGAAGCTTGAGTCACAGTGTTTAGATCTGATATTGGCTTAATGTTGGAAGTCTCTTTTAATTTACGGATTAATTTGTGGCAGCCAGGTCCTCTTTCATATTACTTGAAGTATTCTCACCAGGTTCTTAGTGGTTTAATTCTTACCCTCTGGTGAATCACTTTCTAAATGTAATTAAAAGTTTTAGGTGGGCGCGTGTATTATATTTTTCTCCTACAAGTTTACAACTTGCTTAAATGACCATGTCATTTACATTTATTTTCCTTTCTGTGACTAGCACGGTGCTTTGTGTATTATACTCACTAATTAAGTGCTTTTAAAATATATTGGATTGATTTCCATATATAATATGATGGTTCCTCTTGGCATTTGCAGTTACCAACCTAATAAATGAGATGAAATAGGTCTATTTCAAATCCTACATAGCAAAATATTGGCAGGATAAGGGAAGAAGGAAAAGAAGAAACCATTCAAAGACTTACTCTGTAATCACTTGATGTCACATAAAATATAGGGAGGAAGGCCAGCCAAATGATGCACGTGGTATACATGGTAAAACCGATGAACTTAGCTTCGTTGAAATTTTCTGGGCACTTCCGAGTTTTGAAGGCGTACACCGTGCATAAGATCACCAGGATGACATCGTAGGTCAGCGAGATCAACATGCTGGCATCTCTGACATTGCATTTTAAGATGACTGTTTCCCGCTTCTCTGGGAGGGTGTAGCGTCTGGTGCCTGGAGCCTCCAGGATCAGCCACACAGACACCACCACAATTTGCACCAGTATCAGACCCAGGCAGATGAAAACCTGAGAACTAGGGCTGATGAATTTCGGCCTCTGAGCGCCATTCTTTACCCCATCAAAGATGCGGGCGATGCAGTTTGTCTTGGTCAGCAGGGCTGAGTAACAGATAGCGAAGGATGTTCCTAGCCCTAGTCGGCGCAGCGCACAGATGACTGGGGATGGCTTCGCGATGAAGAAGAAGGTCATGCAATAGGACAGGCTGACCCCAAACAACAGGATGTAACAGAGCTCCCGGCCTGAGGCTTTGACCAAGGGCGTATTGTTGTGCTTGATAAAAACAGTCACGACTATGCAGGTACACATGAAACCCAGGCAAGCGATGGTCACCGGACCGATGGCCCAGGCGTCTTCCCACTTGATGTAGTCCTCGGGAAGATTATAGCAGCCAGACAGGTCTGCAGTGGGCCACTGCCCGAGGCCACAGTCGATGCAGGTAAACTCGTCAGCCAAGTATTCGTAGGGCTCACAAGGGATGCAGATCCAGCAGCAGACATCCCCTGGTTGCATGTTCTTCATTTCATTGGGGGCACAGGGGTCACTGCACTGGGAAGTGGGGACTGAGCTCCGGGACCAGTGGATAGCATCAACATCCAGGGATAAGGTTTCTGCCCAATGACCAACCTTCAGGTAGGAGTACTTGCCACCCACATGCTGGAAATTGAACACGTTGTACCGTCCCATTCCATCTCCAAAAGTGTCGAACTTGACAATGCTATCCGCACCTTTATTTGGATTGAATGGAGCTGTGACATGTAAAGTGAAAGGGGGAAAAACAAAACACTGTTTAGACATTGAGGGAGAGATCAATGCCCGGCTTCTAGCAAAACTGAAAAAACAGCGAACAGGGATTCCAAGGCTGAAATAATTGACTACCATGGAGTTTACACATTAAAAGCTACTAGAGTACTCGTGTATTTACGAATTCATTCACTTCACATTTCCAAGTGCCTCCTGTGTGCCAAGTGCTCGGGAAAATCCTGAGCACAATACAGCGCCTGCCTTCAAAGGAGCTGATTATGTAACAGAGGAACTGGCAACCACGTAGTTGGAGTCTCTGCCGTGTGTAAATATTCATTCCCTTAAAGATTTCACTGTAGGAACCGGGCACAACTTTGTGTCTCATCCTTATTACCTATTTATGGTGTATAGACAACAAAGTGTTAGATGTTTTCATGAAAATAGAGAATTAATGTGAAGAATTTTTCTCTCTCAAAATGAAGAAAAAGCTTTTCATTACAAATGTACAGTATGCTGCCTTTTTAAACTGTTTTAAAACAAATATGATTGACATACAATGTTATGTTCATTTCAGGTCTATACCAAAAGGATGAAACAGTCCTATACATTACTCAGTACTCACCACAATAAGTATAGTCACCATCTGTCATCATACAACAGTATTATGATATTATTGACTGAATTCCCTATGCTATAATTTACATCTCCATGAATTAGTCACTTTACAGGGCAAATTGGTACTTCTTAATCCCATTCTGTACCTTTAATCCCCAACTCCTCACTCATCTCCCCTCTGCAAACACCATTTTGTTCTCTGTATTTAAGAGTCTTGTTTTTGCATTTTTAAAATTTGGTTTGCTTTTTAGATTCCACATACAAGTAAAATCATATGGTATTTGTCTTTTCTCTGTCTGACTTATTTCACTTAGCATAATGACTTTGAGGTCATCCGTGTGGTCACAAATGGCAAAATCTAGTTTCTTTTTTTTAATGGCTGAGTAATAGTTCATTTTGGTACACATGGTGAAACCAATGAACCCCACACCCCACATCTTTCTTATATTCATCTGTCAGTGGACACTTGGGTTGCTTCCATATCCTGGCTACTGTAAATAAAGCTGCAATAAACACTATTTTTTCGAATTAGTGTGTTGTTTTCCTCTGGGTTAATATTCAAGTAGTGGAATTACTGGATCATATAGTATTTCTCTTTGTAATTTTTAAAGGAATCTCCATAATGTTTTCTACAGTGGCTGCCTATGGTATGCTTTTAAACAGTTCAGGTGACTCAGAAGGGAAAAAATGGTAACCCACCCACAATCCTTTAACCCTTATATTTTCATATTTTAGGGTATATTCATGCTCTATATAGCATGTTTATATTCTCATAAACATACTTGGCCTGGATACCTTAAAGGCACCAACAGTATATAGAAGCTAGGTGACAGTGCATTAAAGTTTGTTCCTGACAATACAGTGTCCAGAGCCCTCTCCCTGTCTCACAGCTTGCTGCAAGGATTCAAGAAGAGCAGCTCTCCGAGCATCTATGTTTCCTCTCATCCAGCTGTTTGTTCATCATGTTTCTCTTGCCAGTGTCTGGGGCACCCTGACCATCTGTTTTTATGCTACCTGCTTTGGTCTGTGTGCTTACTATTTCATATTGTCCATCTTTATGCTTTCAGTGGGTGTAGAAGAAGAATGTTGCTGATATCTACAGGTACACAGGCAGACTCTACTAGTTAGGCTAGGTAGTAGGCTAAGTAGACCCCAAATTGTCCAATGGCTCAAAAAGAGAGACATTTACTTCTCCCTCATGAGATCTGGGTTGGTGGGTGTCTCTCCTCCACAGGGTGATTTGGGAGCCCAGATTCCTTTCGTCTTGAGGCTGTACCAATTTGCAGGGTCTCCTCATCATCGGTATCCATCCAGTGGAAGGAGGGAATGTGAAGCAGGTGTCCCTCCTTCTTAAAAGGGTAAACCTGGAAGTGCATCTGTTTCCATTCACATCTCATTCAGTAGAAATGAGTTTTCCAGGGCCACACTCATGTCAAGAGGGGCTGAGAAATATAGCCTAGCTAATGTGTGCAGCTAGAACCCTGCCATGCAATGAGAAAATGGAATATGGAAGACACTGTGACCTTACTCTGCAGGGGTTTTCTGTCTGTTGCCTTCTTCCTGAACTCCATTCCACCTTCTCTGGGGTTCATGTTGTTCCAGCCAGGGGGCAAACATCTTACCTTTCTTGGGTGAGATACTTTATGAAGGAGAAGGGCCCCTCATTGACTTACTTGGTGAAAGGAGACTTGACAATTTACCAAGTAGCCCTCTCCTGCTTAGGGCTCATAGATGCTCTTGGTGGCCTGCATTGGGTGGTTTACCATGATGTTTCAGATCACATATAAAATCTGTTAGCAAGTGTAGTCCAATACACCAAATTTATTCCTCATTTATGATTTTTTTTTCTCTCAATGATTTTGTTATCTTAGTTGCAATTCAACTGTTTTCTTTTTTTCTCTTTTTGGTTTTTGGATCTTTTTTTTACATTTCAACTTTACTAACTAATCTTTACCTAGCTTTCTGTCACATTACACAACCCTATCACATATGTCTATGTGTGTCTATATTCTAGCTATGAAGTGGCTTTGAGCTCATAGTGAGACAGAGGGATGTGGTATGAGGGCACAGTGTGGGATTTAGATGACTTGTATGTGATTCTCATCTCTGTCCTTTAACAGTTAGCCAGATTAATCTTTTTGACTCTGTTTTTTAATCTTCAAATCATAAATAACAATTACAAATAAAGTAATATAAAAATATAAAATGAAAAATTTCTACTTATTTTTAGCACTTGCCAGATATGAAACTATATGATAATTAAGTCTATGGTATTTATTTTTTCTCTTCATCTCTTTCTACAGTGGTATAATCTTTTTGCCATTGATACAAATTTCGACTATGCTCTAATATCTGTTGGAATGAGTGAAAACAGGAGTTGAAACAACTTCTTACTATAATTTTAAGAGTAGGAATCAGTATCAGAATTCTTATGTTACATAAAACATATCTTGTTTGGTCTATCACTAAAGTTTTAGGGACTCCTCTCATATGTTACTCCATTTATGTTACAAATCAATGAAATGTTTAATCTTTTAACACATTTTACATCAAGTGTAATAACTTCAGATGTGTTATTAATTTGTTTACTCTCAGCTATGCAATCAATCTCCACCAATGTTCAACTGATATCAGATTATTCTGTAAAAGATTTGTGGAACGAATGTGTTTTACATTCTTAATTAAAATTCTTCGTTTTTTTTTTTTAAAGATTTTATTTATTTATTTGACAGACAGAGATCACAAGTAAGCAGAGAGGAAGGCAGAGAGAGAGGGAGAAGCAGACTCCCCACTGAGCAGGTCCTCTGATGCAGGGCTTGATCCCAGGATCAAGGGATCATGACTTGAGCCGAAGGCAGCCGCTTAATGACTTGAGCCATCCAGGAGCCCCAAGTTCTTCGTTATTTTAACAAATATTTTAAAGTTTCTTAAGAGTAATGCATTTGATAGATGATAAAAAATGCTTGCTTTGTCTTTTCTGAGCTGGAAAGTGTTATGGGTAAGACTGTTGACCTGTGAGCTAACAGTATAAGCACTAGAAATAGAAAACATTCCTTTTACAAATCTTTTCTGGAAATGATCTAAGGTCATCAACTGGATATTGGAGGAGACTGGATAGTTGAAGTTAACAGAATAAATAACACATCTGAGGTTCTTGCATTTGATGTAAAACATGTTAAAATACTCAAGATTTCACTTATTTGTGATATATGAAAGGAGTCTTTAAAATTTTTAATGATTTGTTAAGCATAAAATAAAGAAACTGAGTTTGGTGTTAACATAAGAATTTTGATGGTTCTTCCTACTTCTGAGGCTAAGCTAATAACATTTCAATTCCCACATCTTTTTCTTGTTGGAAGATGTTGACCATTAATACATTTTTAAAAGATCATAGATAAAGACTTTAGCTCTTGCTTTTGCAGAATGTTGCCATTATTTTCATGAGACTATTTTAAAGCTGAGTGGCAGAATATATTTAGATTTTCATCAGTTTTTCTCCTCTCTACCTTTTTATTTTGAAAAATTTCAAACCTACCAAAAGGATAAAAGAAAAGTACAGGGGACACCACAGTATTGGGATCACCTAGAATTAACTAATTGTTAATAGTTCATCATATTTATTTTATCTGTCTATTTCTTTTTTGCTAATATATTTGCTATTAAAATTCTTTAAAAGTGAAATAACTATACTGAAGTATGTATAGAGCAGGAGTTGGCAAGCTATAGCCCATGGGCTACATTCTGCCTCTTACCTATTTTGTAAATAAAGTTTTATTAGAACATATCATGTTCATTTGTTAAGCCATATTATCTATGGCTGTTTTCCCACTACAGCAGTAGAGATGAATAGTTGTACTTGAGATTGCATGGCCCCCAAATATTTACTATATGATATGTTCCATCAAAATCATATAAACTTTTATTTTATAAAAAATTGGCGCATTTCATATCAAAATATATAGAGCAAAAGGAACCCATACACAGCAATTTGGAGCATACAATTTGGTAGTAAAGTTAAATACTCGTGTATCTGTTTTTTTAAATACATGTTTTTTATACATGTACCCTAGAGAAATTCTTGTACATGTGTACCAGAGACATGTAGATGAACAGTGTGAGTACTGTGTATAAGGGAAACACAAGTGGAAACAACTTCAGTTTCCAAAAAATTGGCACCAAAAAAATATTTTGTGTATTATTCACAATATCATATTGTTATGAAATAAAACTAATGGTGGCAATGGGAACAAAGATGGATGTATTTTAGAAACAAGATTGTGTGAGAAGACAATATGACTCTACTTTTATAAACTTCTGAGATGAACAAAACTCAGGGGTTGCATACAGAAGTGATAAACTTTTAAGAAAAAGCAAATAAATGATAAAGACAAGATTCAGGATAATGCATATTGGGTGAGAAGGATGTATATAGAAAGATGGGCCCGGAAGAGTGCAGAGATGGTTACGCATTATCTTCTGTTTCTTGTTCAGATGAAGTGTTTCCTGTGAATGATTATTTTATTGTTGTACTTCATAAACTGAACTAAGTATATTCTTTGTATGGCTTAACATTTCATAATGAAAATATTTAAAATATTAAAATGTGAGAATATGCTCTTCCAGACACAATAGGTATATTAATTAATCTTGTCACTCGAGGGGACTAATGTTGCTAGTGTTTATTTTTCCTGATTAGCACATTTGGGGGCTGAGCATGTAGTTACAATCAATTGCTCCTGTCCATATAATGAATTACTAGGAGATTTGCTAAGATATAATGGAAAATATAAATAATTTATATATATTAATTACAATTAGGGAAAGAACTACTCCATTTAAATGACATCAAACACAATAAAAAACCTCAGGATACATTTAACAAAATATGTGAAGGTGCAATTTACTTTATATCCATTTTGGATCTAACCTCAAGAACTGTTAGCTAATAAGTTTATGTTGCTTTAAGTGACTAAATTTGTGATAATTTGTTCCAAAGGCAATAGAAAACTAATATGCACATTAAAACTATGTCACATGTGTGCACCTATTCTGCTAATGAGGCTCTAGAGAAGCCTCATTACACACTGCTGGTGGGTAGGTAAATTGGTGTGCCCCCAACAGAGGGCAACTTGACATAGATTTTCAAAATTATAAATACACATGAATTTCACCCAGCAACTCCAATTTGTGGAATGTATCCTATATACATATTTGCATTTGTGTCAAATGATGTTTTCAATGTTTTATTTATTTTAGAACTTTATAATAGAAGAATATTGGAAATGATCAATAATGAGAAAACTGAATACTGTATAGCTATGGAAAGAAATGAGGAATCGTTCTGGGTGTCACATGTTATGGAGATATAACAAATATTAAAATGACACCATTAGAAGTAAACAAAAGCAGTACATTTACTATAATGTTTAATATGCAATCTTTATGTAAATGGAAAAAACAGAAGAATCTATTCCTTTCTTTATTATATGCAAAGGAACTCCAGAAGGATGTTCAAGAAAGTGGTTACCAATGGGCACGGAATCAGAAAGAACAGTTGCATGACAAAGATAGGAAGAAACTTTTATTCAATTCTTTCATAGACTTTTCGCATTTTGAGGCATGTGAATATGTTACCTATTCAAAATATAATAAAAAAAGGAAAACAGAAACTGCCTATCAGTTTTACATTTGAGTGAACTTCTAACCTGAGAGCGACTGAAACAAGCAGAACAAAGAAATGTGAAGTCCACAGAGACAGCACAAGGAGCAAGGTAAACACTTTAAAGCACGAACATCTCTGTTTTTTTGACTGTTTCCTAAAAAACAAAGAGGCAACCCACGGAATGGGAGAAGATATTTGCAAATGACAGTACAGATAAAAGGTTGATATCCAGGATCTATAATGAACTCCTCAAACTCAACACACACGAAACAGACAATCCTATCAAAAAATGGGCAGAGGACATGAACAGACACTTCTCCAATCAAGACATACAAATGGCTATCAGACACATGAAAAAATGTTCATCATCACTAGCCCTCAGGGATATTCAAATTAAAACCACATTGAGATATCACCTTATACCAGTTAGAATGGCCAAAATTAACAAAACAGGAAACAACATGTGTTGGAGAGGATGTGGAGAAAGGGAAACCCTCTTACACTGTTGGTGGGAATGCAAGTTGGTGCAGCCTCTTTGGAGAACAATGTGGAGATTCCTTAAGAAATTAAAAATAGAACTTCCCTATGACCCTGCAACTGCACTACTGAGTATTTACTCCAAAGATACAGATGTCGTGAAAAGAAGGGCCATCTGTACCCCAACATTTATAGCAGCAATGGCCACCGTCTCCAAACGATGGAAAGAACCAAGATGCCCTTCAACGGATGAATGGATAAGGAAGATGTGGTCCATATACACTATGGAGTATTACACCTCCATCAGAAAGGACGAATACCCAACTTTTGTAGCAACATGGACGGGACTGGAAGAGATTATGCTGAGTGAAGTAAGTCAAGCAGAGAGAGTCAATTATCATATGGTTTCACTTAATTGTGGAGCATAACAAATATCATGGAGGACAGGGGGTGTTGGAGAGGAGAAGGGAGTTGGGGTAAATTGGAAGGGGAGGTGAATCATGAGAGACTATGGACTCTGAAAAACAATCTGAGGGGTTTGAAGTGGTGGGGGGGTGGGAGGTTGGGGTACCAGGTGGTGGGTATTATAGATTGCACGGATTGCATGGAGCACTGGGTGTGGTGAAAAAATAATGAATACTGTTTTTCTGAAAATAAATCAATTAATTTAATTAAAAAAAAATAAAGCACGAACATGCCCTGAGAGACAAGAAAAGAGTGCAGCATCTTCTTAAAAAGGAACAATCAGAGAACAGTCATGAGCTTCTGGAAAAGAAACAGCAGAACTAGAAATTCAATACAAGGATGGAAAGGTACATTTGAAAAAACTCAAGGTTTAACAAAAGTGCTGAGAAGGAAAGCAGGAAAAACAGGAAAACTAGTGACTACTCTGTGGAATTTCAACATTAATCAACAAGAGTTCCAGAAAGAGAGAGAAAATGGAGTGAGGACATTATCAAAAGAGTCAAAGTGAATATCTGTGGAGAATGGATGTGGCTAGAAAAAGAGAAAAGCAAGAGACAGTTGTTCTTTCTCATAAGCTAGTTGAATTCATGTAAAAATTATGTGCATGTATTGTGATAAAAATAAAACTATAAAGTTAAAAAAGCATGATGAATAATTGAGCAAGGTCATGCACAACAGCTTACAAAGTAACTTACGGAAATGATATTTTGCAAATATTGTAACAAGAGCTTGATAAGGAGGGTGGTGAACAAATAGTACTTCTGGTGAAATTTTGTTTTTTAATACCGGTGTACCTGGTACTAAATTTGTCCAATATATCACAAAGTATGGTCTAATGTCTAAATCATTTGAATGCAGAAAATCCATGCAAACACTTCACATAAATGCATCACGAATTCTGAACCCTCAGCGGAAGCGTTAGCTTGGAACGAAAGGTTGCCGTGGCTATATTCCAGTGACAAAGCCTGAAAGGAGAACCTAGAAAAAAAAGATGAGCTGTGTCTGTCAAATATTCCACAAGAGAGAATAATCCTGTTTCTGAGGTTATTCCAAACATGCCCAGTCTGGGGAGTGCAGGGGCAGGGAGGAAAACCAGGCTCTTTCTCAGGTGCTGCTGGAGTCACTCCAATGACAGAGAGCCTGGAAGCTCTAGGGTATTGATCTCATTGCCTTCTTGACACATTTAGAGTTGCCTCTGAGTCAAATGGCTCACCTGGGAAATAAAGTCCAGTGAACCAGAATCGTGGAGATCAGTTGTACGGGTCTTTGGAGTGAGGAGACTCTGGGGAGTTGCCTGTTTCTAAAGTTGAATTTCACCAAGGGAGCAAACATCATTAGAAATCCATTTGTTGTTGCAATAGTGTGAAAGAACCCAAATGAGAGGAGGGAAAAGGAACTGGAAGGATGGCAGAATTCTTTTGTGGAAAGATCTGTAACCTCCAAAACCCAATTTCAAGTCCTTTCACTGTCTGCCTCCTCAAAATCAGGTCCCAACTTTTCAGAAGAAGGCTGATGTGGCCCGAAGTCAGGAGAATGACTTCTCAGTTCAGCTCATTATCCAGTTAGTTTTGACCTCAGTTTTTAATGGATTTATTTGAGAAGTTTAGTGCCAACGTGACCAGCTCTCCTAAGGCCCATTTGGTAGAGATGAGGGGAGCCCGTGCCTTAAAAATATCGTAGGTCAATGGCAGGAGACAATTAAATCAGTTCTTTATTTTTGCCTCTCAGACAGAAGTCCAATTAAGGTAAGACAATAATGTGGCTCTTAACAGGCTTTCAGTAATGGGAATATTACTGCCACGGCCTCAGTTCACATTCATAAATACTAATGAAGATTGCAAAAGCTACTAACGGCAACACGGCTCCAAGTTACAACATTTGCCAGCCAGGCAATCACTGAGGTTTCAGTGGACTAATCTGATGAATTGGAATAAAGACATAAATGAAAGGACAGAAAATGGCATCTCCCTTGAAAGACCTTATTGGAGGTCAAGAGGTAAAGCAACCAAAATCCTTTGTTTAGAGCAAACAATCATTTACAAACATCATGCAGCAGAGAGATAGGAAATAAAAATACTAAGAAAGAATCCTTGGTATCAGTAATTAATTTCCCTACCGATTAGGAAGAAAATTGTGGATGCATTTCTCATGGTTATTTATCAACGGAACCTAGCTGCTGGGGCAAAGCACCATCTAGATGTCTAAGGTGGTCAGTCTCACATAGGAAAAATGCTTAGTAAGTACCCATAGTCCATAGTGAAAGGGAGTGTTCGAGAGAAGCTATTGAAAGAACATCAGGTTTTCTTGCGAGGTGGGTATTAATGACTTTGGAAAAGGACTTTCTTAAGTTGTCCTGAAAAGTTAGTATAGCTTATGCTTCTAATGCTTTATTACATATTATCCTGGTTGTCCTTTATCTATTCCACATATTACTGCTGAATTTTTCAGCCCTCAAAACAGCTCAGCAAGGACCAATGTGCTCTTAGATAAGAGTGGAGAGTGGGGAGGAAAGGCACAATGAGTCAAACTTAGTTAGATGCCAGTCCCTTTCTCTCCCAGTGCAGAGGTCAGGCTCAGGGTCAGCCTTTGCTTACTTGGTTTACTTCAGCTGGAAGTCTCAGGGTGGCCGCTGAATCTTTGGTTAGGGATCCTCTTTAATGGGAGATAGGGCTGTTATCCTATTGTTTTCTACCCGTTCCCACTCCCACGGCCCCTGTTACATAATGTACTGCTTTTCCCACAGACTCTGTGATGAATATTTAGACTTTCTAAAACTTTTAAACAGACTGTATATATAGAAAAATTACAAAAATAAGTGAATTATTACAATGTGAACATATGCCTGTATTATGACGGCTGTTAAGAAATAGACATTACCACCCATCCCCTCGTTCCTGTTCCTTCTCCCCAAAGGGCGCCACCATCATATGTTTTAGTACAAGGAACTAGTTTTGCCTGATGTTAAACTTCATACCAATGTCATCATAAAGTATATATTGTTTTGTAACATTTTTTGCTCAAAATTAAGTTTGGTGAAATTCATTCAAGTAGTGGTCAGAAGCTATAGTATTTTGTTATATGTGTTTCTTTATCTATGCTTCTGTGGAGGGGCATTTCTTTTTTTTTTTCCCCCCTTTTCATGACATCTTGAGCTTATATAAATAATGATGTATCTTTGACTGGGTTGTCCCAGAAGCAAATCCCAAGACTAGATTTGAGTACAAAAGTTGATGTGGGAGCTTGCAGGGGAGTAGAAAAGTAAGGTGTAGGGGCGCCTGGGTGGCTCAGTGGGATAAAGCCTCTGCCTTCGGCTCAGGTCATGATCCCAGTGTCCTGGGATCGAGCCCCACATTGGGCTGTCTGCTCCGCGGAGAGCCTGCTTCCTCCTCTCTCTCTCTCTCTCTCTCTCTCTCTCTCTCTGCCTACTTGTGATCTCTGTCTGTCAAATAAATAAATAAAATATTAAAAAAAAAAGAAAAAGAAAAGTAAGGTGTAGACAGGAAAAAAAATATCTCACAGAGTGCTTCGCTGAGTGCCGGTGGGTCTCGTTCTCTCTGGGGTCCTAGTGAACAACTAGGTGAACAACTAGTCACCTTAGTTCTCACTGATGTGGGAAACTGCATCAATTGGGAGTAGAGACCCAGTACCCCAGCTTACCCACCAGCTTGGGGAGCACAACTCTTGTTTGTCATTGGTGATAGCTTTTTCAGGGATGGTGGCTTCATGGCACTTTCAACCTGCTCTAGCTACAGGTGACCTGTGACCAGGAAAGCTCCTGGCAGCATTGCAGATGCTTCTACATAGGAGCCATTGTCTTAGATGAGGTTAGAGAGTGTGAAGGTGATGTGGGCAAGTCACTGAGAGCATCTCCCATGTGCTGCTATGACTAGTTCTATACACATGGCATTTGTCATATATTTGTGGGAACAAGTATGTGTATGTACATACATGAACAGAGTGGTGGGGTGTGTGTGTGGGCACAAGTGTATACACATATGTGTATGTATACAGGGGTGAAGTATATGCATATAAGCCCATTTAAGTATATATACATATGTAGTAGGACAGTGTATGTATATATGTACACAGTAATAAAGTGTGTGTGTGAGGGTACAAGTGTATATACATGTTTATGTATATGGTGATGAAGTGTGTGTACAAGGGCATATATGTATGGATATGTACACAGCTGTAAAGTGTGCATGTGGGGGGCATAAGTGTATTATGTATGTATATGTGCACAGTAGTGAATGTGTGTGTACGAGTACATATATGCATGAATATATAAAATAGTACTAAAGTATATGTATGTGTACAAGTGTGTCTATATGTACTCAGTAGTGATGGGTGTGTGTACATGTGTATATAGGTATGTACATGTACACAGAAGTGAATGTGGGAGAGGTATGAAGTGCATATGTGTGTGTGTATACAGTGGTGACAAATGGTATACAAGTGCCTATATGAATGGGTATGCATATGATAACAAAGTGTGTGTGTGCAGGGCTTATCTGTATGGGTATGTACATAGCAGTGAAGTATGTGTGTGTAAAAGTGTGTAAATGTATGAATAAGCATAAAGTCCTGAAAGAGCTACATATTTGAGCTCCGGTGGCTTCACTTCCCTGATATCACTGACTTTGAGCCGTGCAGGTGGAAGTGTAGTGACGTCTTGGACATCATGTCATCAGGATCTCCTGCTGCGCTGACACAGTGTCCTGTATGTTTAGCTTTAAGAGAATTGAGTATAACAAATTAGAGGAGTAGCTGTTTCATGTCCATTTCTTTCCTCAATCCTAAGCCCCTTGACAATGTGTTGTTCGTCTCTGTTCCCTGGTCACCTGAGGCAATGCTGGGCACATAGTAGGTCTTTACTAATTGTTTCCAAAACTGATGAATACATTTATTAGACCAAAGAGCATGATCTTAGGAACTTAAAAGACACTTCGATCTCTGAATGAAATACTAATCTTAGGGAAATGGGCCTTTGCCCCTTTGTTTTGATGATTTACTCTATCACTTTGCCACCTTGGTTAAAAACCATGGGTCTAGGTTGTAGTTTCCCAGTCAGGGGTGATTTTGCCCCCAGAAAATATTTGACAACATCTGAAGAGATTTTTGGTTGAGGTCTCAGGGCTGGTGGTGCTGCTGGTCCCAGAGGGGGTAGAGACCTCCTTGGGGGTAAGTGTAGGGCTACCTAGTCTATGGTGCACAGAACACACTGGCATGGCCAATGTTATCCAGCCATTAATGTCACCACTACCAAGACAGAGAAATACTCATCAAGGGTAATACATGTTGGGATTTCTAGAGATTATCTGATAATGGCTCACTTCTTCTTCTTTTTTTTTTTTTTTAAGATTTCATTTATTTATTTGACAGAGAGAGATCACAAGTAGGCATAGAGGCAGGCAGAGAGAGGAGGAAGCAGGCTCCCCGCTGAGCAGAGAGTCCGATGTGGGACTCCATCCCAGGACCCTGAGATCATGACCTGAGCCGAAGGCAGCGGCTTAACCCACTGAGCCACCCAGGCGCCCCTGGCTCACTTCTTTATGGACTGAAAACCCCCACACCAGATTGATTCTTTATGGTGTTATATGGAGTTTCCTATTACCTGGGGTTTTTTTTCTCCCTGCAGACAGTTCCAGCTTACACGCTCCCTTCAATTCTCCTTCAAAGTCCTCTCCTTTTCACACACAATGAGAGCTGTGCTGAGCGTTCTCCCCACCTCTTCCAGAGACCCCATTTCACAGGGATCTCCTTGGTTTTCCTTTCCTCCCCTTTTGAACAACTAGTCACCTCAGCTGGATGTGTCCTGGCCATCAATCCTGTCCTAGGAGAGATGGCAGCTCTTGCACATAGCTGGGGTAGGTGGCCCACGCTCTTTGGAGCCGACTCACAGCATATAGAATAGATGTTAGTGGGGAGAACTAAGATGGGACTTCTCTCCGATTTAATGGGATGTCCCTTGCACAAACCAAAGCACCCAAGAACACTGGTGATTTGCAACCCTCACCAAAGGTTTTCAATTTGGGGGAAAGACATTGTGAATTCTGATGACAAATTTAATCCGCCCTCATGGTTTTTAACTACGTGACTACATCAAGTAGTAGAGCATAGATTTAAAAAAAAAGAAGAAGAAAACAGGAGGGAAAAAGGCTTTCCTCTAAAGCAGATGGAAGTACATATCCATCCATGGCTTTACGAAGAGAAGGCTTGTGTTCTCTGTTGGTTTGCCCTGCATCACTCCTCCCCTGCAATGCCACAGATTCGGATGTGGCAGAATTCAGTGCAGTGTGATAGAGACAGAAGGTGAAAATGGCTGAGAAAATCTCATTCAGAGGAGTTCGAGGATTTCAGTAGTGCCAATTAAAAAAAAAAAAGGCCAACTTGAAAAATGGGAGCAGAGCTAATATACTGAAGAACATAGTCACAGTAAGTATGCTCAATAAATCCAACTTTCCATTTTTAAGCAAACAACATACTACTTTCTATGAAAAGCAGAAATTATATTCTTCAAGGGTGAACTTTCCAAAGATAAGCTCAGCAGCTTAGCATGAGGTAACTGAAATTTTCTATGGGGGAAGCAAATTAATTTCTCTTCTCCTGTCTTATGCATGCATGGACATGCATGTGACTCTCTGTGTGGTATCATGTGAAGATACTACAAGGGAAAATAAATGACTTCTCCCAGCATGCAAGTTTGTTGTTGGCCTGTCATGTTTTTCCCAAGCCGCTTTAGCATACATAGCCTGTCTTCTGTCCGCACAGAGAGGGGCTGCATTTTTGAACTACAAGATTTCAAGTGACCTTGTCAGGTCATCAAGCACATCCCTATATTGCCACAAAATATTCCAAACTCACATCTTCCTGAAAGGGTTTCCATTCCACTGGAAATAATTAAGGTGCCAAATCTGAAAATAGTAACTTCTCTTCACTTTGTGCCATAATTTCTATTTTGAATTATCATAAAATTAAGGATGATAAGGGTATCATAAATATGGCTATTTTGTTCCTTCATAGAAAATACTTCTAGAAAGCCACCAACCTTAGAAATAATATTAGCTCATACAAATCTCATTGCCATTCCTCCAATTATTCATAAGGTAGAAAAAACTGGGAGGTAGATAAACACATTCCTTTAAACATAACAATTACATATATCAGATAAAATTATTATATACTAGTATATAATATATATTCATATATTGTTTGACATATATACTTATAATATATATTAATATATTAATTCTATATTATATATACTATATAATTGTTATGCTCAAGGGATATATTATTATTCTATCACCAAATTAATTTATTACAAAGTCATATACATATTTTTTTCTTGCTTATGTTCCCATGTTTCCCATACAGTGTTTTTATTGAAAAGCCAGGGGATAGGGCACTGTTCACACCCAGGACTTTATTTAAAGTCATCCTTGAAATCACTGGAGATGATGAGGGTATTTTTATATCAGTGTCCAAGCAGGTGTACCACATGAAGTAGACAAAAGAACCTTGGGGATCTTCTATTGCTTTTTACTCTTCCTCTTTTTTTTCCAGCATTCCTTCTTGTTCCTAATACCCAAGTTTCCCATGTAGACCTAAGCAAAACCAATTCCCATTGAAGTTCTAAATTCTTTTGATGCTAAGCCTTTCAGGGATATTCATATTGAAAGAGATTGTCAAAGGACAGTGTTCACGGACAGTGGAATCTGCTCTCTCAGGGGAGAAAGATGTTTGGCCAGAAGGAGGTTTGGCCAGAAGGTTTGTTCAACTCTCCTAGAATAATACCATTTGGGGAAAGGGGAACACGTTTGTTCTTGGCTCATCTTTTAGCACCAGCCCTAAGAAAAGGGAATTTCTCCTCCTTAATTTCCATCCTTTCCCATAATATTTTCCTCCTCCATGGAGAACAATGACAGTATCATCATAACTGAAAGAGACAGGCAGATGGTCTTCTATCTCCAATAACCTACTGATGGAGGGGCCAACCTCACCTCCGTGTTCATGTCCACCGCACATGGCCGGTTTCCAGGGTGCACAGATGGGGTGGCACTTGCCTGGTGGTGCTGACCTTCCCCCAGCTCTCTGTGCCACCTGTGACAGGACAGGCGGGGAGAAAGACTTGCCATTTGCTACTCATACAAATGGATATTTGGGTTAGTAAGCTTGGAATCTGCTCTAATGATCCAGCCCCTTCGAAAGGGCTTGGGGGAAACCAGAGCCTTTTTCTCTCTGGCTTTTGCCCAGTATTCTAGCCATAATATCAGAAAAGTCTTCTATGAAGGAGGATGTAGGGAGAGAAGATTGGGTACTGGCTTAGTTATTAACAAAAACTGAAATTAATTTCCTCTTGGTGGTCCATCATTATGTGTTTAGAACCCAGGAGAAGAAAAGGAGAAAGAGGATTTGGCAAAAAATCCCATCCTAATGCTCTGAACTCTGCCCCCCTCCACTGGCCCCGTCACAGAGCTAACCATCTGTTTTCCATGGTAGTTCTAACCTATAAGTCTTAAAGAAAAGGGCAGAAAGCAGGAAAGAGAGGGAAATGAATCTCAGTCAAAAAAAAAATCTAGGGCAATTGGGTGGCTCTGTGGGTTAAGCATCTGCCTTCAACTCAGGTCATAATCCCAGTGTCCTGGGATCAAGTCCTGCTTCAGGCTCCTTGCTCAGTGGGGAGACTGCTTCTCCCTTCCGACTCCCCCTGCTTGTGTTCTCTCTCTGTCAAATAAATAAATAAATACTTTAAAAAAAAAAAAGAATCTAACAGCAGCATTTGAATATCAAATGTTTATTTTCTTTCAAATTGGAGTTACCAGGCAGGTGTACAGAGCTGGGCAAGAAAAGGCAGGAAGAGAGCAGAACAAAAGAGAGAGAGAAAAAGAAGAAACTGAGAGGAGGATGGGGAGGGTGATGTGATGGTGAGTTCTGGCTGATCCATCTTTACCCTGAAATTGGATATTGATCTTGTTTTCATCCCAGTTCTGGTTCTCATGACCATATGCAGAATATGAATAGCACCTCCAGTGATGTCTGCTATATACAGAGAGCTGTATCTGAGGAGGCCATTAATATTCCTGTGGACTGTTGTCCTAGGCTCCTAGCTGATTTTCTGTATCCGGTCTCTTGCCTTTGTCTTTCTGGTTCCTCTTAAAATGTCTTTAAAGCACCACAACCACCAATATCTTAGCACGCCACTGCATGAAGGGCTAAATTGCTTTCCTGCTGCATCTAGCAAAATTGACTGAATTTTTTTTGTTTGTTCTTTTTAGGGTAAATATAAATGTCCAAAGGAAAAAAAAGTTCTGCGATTAAATGAACTGGATTAACACAGCTAAATGAGTTTAATTTCTGAAGGTAGCATTTAGCCCTTCGAGCATCTAATTTGTGAATCAGTCTGCTTGGAAAGTCATCCAGAAATTGATAGGATGTGTAGCCTTTCCCAAAGTTTCCGACTGCCCAATTTTATTTTAATGTGTTCACTTTACTAAAGGAGCCTACCATCTTATGTACAGTGTATCTTGGAACCATACCTCACAAAATCAAGCATGGCTGTGAATTCCTGGGTCCTGCACCATTGCCCCCACCCTCCGCCACCGCATCCTTCTTGCCCTGTCCCTTCAGAATCCACAAGGAAACCCCACTGCCCGCTTCCTCTTCGCCCATGTGTACGCTGTACTTTTCCACCTATAGAGGTTCACTCAAATCATTCCCCGTGCTTCCTATGCCCTTTCTTCCCCGGAATGCCTGCCAAATTGTCCACGCTCCTGAAGGCCAGCACAGATACTGCATCTCCTGCCCTTTGCTGCCTCCAGGCTGAAAGCATCATTCCTCTTTGTCATCCGTGTGTATCACATTCTTTTTCCTTGGTGCTCACCACCTGTCTCTCATATTATAATTTTTTTTTCTGTATCTCTCTTCTACTTTTCTATTTTATTATCACTAAGTCATGAGCCCCTCGAAGGCAGAAGCCACACATTACCATCTTTCACACAGGAATTATAACCTTGTACCTATAGGCTAAGTCCAGCCTGAAGAATACGTCTTATTGTATTGAATACCTCTGTTGTATTTTCAAAATATCTGAAGTAGTGTCTTTTATTAAAACATTGAGATAAAAAGTGTAGATTTATTTTTTGAAACCCAGGAATATGTGGTGACCCTGGGCCTTTGTGGAGCAAGAGAGGCTGTTGGCAGGAATTCCAGGCTGCCTGCTTCCTCCCGGTGCTGACCAGCCAGCTGATGATGTACTTGTCTTTCCAAACCCCAGTGATTGTGTCTAATACAGAATAGGTTCTTGAGAAAACAGGTGTTTTAAGCCACGTGTAATTACCTCACTAAATCTCAAGGCACAGGGGAAAAAAATCCCACTAGTTAGAAAGAAAATTACAGATTTTTAAATTTGATTTTCTTTTTGAAATGAGCAGAGGGAGAATGAATTAAGGAGGCTGCTGGTGGAAAATGTAAATACACCAGAGATGCTTGGCCATCAATGAACGTGCTTTCTGGGGTCTCAGAGCCCATGTATTCACCTCCAGCAGAGTATGCTTCACCCTCACTAAGTTGTTTCCTTGCTTGGACAGAGAGCATGCTCTGGGCTGAGTTGTGGCTCGCATTACTTTTCCTGCAGTCTAATCGACTGCTTGCATTGGAATCTGTCTCATCACTTACTGGTCACGTCGCTGGGGTGTGTTTAGTCCAGTGTCCAGCACACAGAGAATGTCCCATGACTCCTGGCATAATTAAGAGAGCACCCTCTGGTAGGCGGTTGATAAATGTTTGTTGAATGAATACATAAGCGAGTGCACCACTGTGCGCCGTTGTGAAGCCACTGTGTGGTCAGCCAGCTGGCTTTTAGCCTCAGTTAAATGGTTTAGGTCTGTTCAAACCATCATCACAGGAACCTCAGTACATATACCCATGTAGAAAACAAGAGGTAGTGAAGAAATGTCGGACTTTGTCTGTAGGACCTAACGTTGGCTATGGAAGTGAAGAAGAAAGAACCCCGGACTTTGTCCCTCTGCACATTTAGGGACATTTTTGCTGGAGGGAGGCCACTGCAGGGTGTTGAGAGGGCAAGGTACTGGAAGGCCAGAAGCGTTTGCTTTGGGGAGTCTGTTTTGGTCTGTAGACGTGCCTGCTTTCCTACCCTGTTTTTTTTCTCTCCGAGAACCTATACAATTTTGATGACCGGGATTTTGTCTTACTAATTGTGATCACCTTAGGACCTAGCGCTTAACAAATGTGTGCTGGAGCAACGGAAAAAGGAATCAGAAAAAGAATGAACAATATAAGGCAGAAAGCAAGGAACCTCCCCAAACATCTGCTGATACGTTGATGAAATTCGTGTACAAACACGTAAGGTAACAGTATATTACTGCACGGCACAGTGAGTATGGTCTTGTGATTCTGAGGGGCCCTGGTATATTTGGGGCTCATCCTTGAAGGCTTTTGCGTGAAAACTGAAAATTGACTATCTGCTTTGTGAAAAGTACTCAACGCATACTACTTGCTGAATTTATTTGGAAAAGCTTATTTCAGGTATTCTTTCCTGTTATTTATTTTAAAACAATGACTTTGAAACAAGGCAATACCTTCTTGCTTGTCTTCTGCCGAGCCCCGAGGCGGGGATCCTGCCGGAAGTCAGTGCGGCCCTGCCCTGCTGCGCGCGCAGCTCGCGTCGGGGCGGCCATGACAGGCCGCGCTCACTGCTCTCTCAGAAAAATCGCCACACGCTCGAGTTTTGACCTCCCAGTCTTCTTACCCACAAGATTCACACCCTTTCCCTATGTTGTGGGCCAGACACCTTCTCCGCATCAAAACTTACCCCACAGAAAGAAGTGTGAGTATCGGGTCTGGAGACCGGGGTATAAATTTAAGTCACTGTGAGAACCTGCTCGCAGGTTTATTTGGTAAAACTCTGCAGTCGTATTGTGGAAAACGAGAGAGCTTTGTTCTAGTTAATGGAATTGAATTCGGCCCGCTGGGACCAGGTAATTGTTGGAAGGGAGGGAAGAATGCATTCAACGGCAGTGTGGAATCTTTGTCATCTCCAGGGTCACCTGGAACCGGGCGGAGGTCATCCTCACATCTCCTCCTCCTAGTTCGATTTCATGTGGATTTCAGGGTACATTCTGTGGAGTGTGGAATGGGCAGGATTTTTCTTCTTTCCTTTTTTTTTTTTTTTTTTTTTGCCTTTGTTTCGGTTTTTACTATTTTCGTGGTAGCGAGGGCTTTCTATTTCACAGCTAATGACAGAGGACTCTGGAAGGAGGCGGAGGCAGTGTGTGATTCAGGCATTCACGGCTTAGAACATTATACATCTTGGATCAAAGGCGTCTGAGGAAACTGCACCGCCGAAACCGCACTTTGAGGCCAGTCCATTCTTCGCTCGCTGATCATAGCCTTGCCGTGCGTCCGCACCCCTGGGCCTGCTGGGCAGCGTGGCGTTAGTTACCACTCAGCCTCTCCAGCCCTGATTGGTGCCGCCACAATGGTCAGGGTTCATACTTTTCTTCAGACTGTTTCAAAATTGTCCCTGGAGCATTTCTTTTGTTGGCTTTCGGGTGTGCGATTGTCCTCCTTGAATGCGCGATGTGGTAACTCATTCGAAACACAAGCCATACCATTTTTAAGGTAGCAATTGGAATGAATATAAAGCCCTCTTTTCAAAGCTTCTCTTGATAATGTATGATTAGAGAAGGAAGAAATTTGCAAAAACTTTGTTGCAAGAATAGAGGGGAAAGGTGAAAAACTGATCTCCCCTCCCTTAAAGTTGCTGCTTCCCACACATGCATAAAGACATACAAACAATGAGGGCTATTACTTTCTTTTTCATTTTCATCCTATGAATTCAGGAAATGGCACAGGCATCTCTGGCTGTGATAATTGCCATGTAAAGTGAAGTGTTCTTTCTAGCAGAGGAGTTGGGAGCTGTGGGAGCGGGCTCCGCAGGCATCCATTTCACGAGTGGACAGGTCTTACAGCGAGGAGGTTCGGGTCGGGTGCTTCGGGTCACCTTGTGATGGCGGGGGAGCAGCCTCAGCCTTCTTTGCCCAGTGCCCTTCAGAGGTCTGATCAATGAGATAGGGATTCGGTGGCTGGAGGAGAAGCTTTTGGTTCACAGTGTACATCTGCCTGCCTAGGAAGTTGACCCACATTATACAGCACTGCTGGATCAGAAATTCCTCTTTTATTGCTGGTCGTAGTAATTAGTTTTTGGACTTTCAGGTGCTGCTGGGAAGTGACTACAGCTGCTGGCATCTGCTGGGTATTGAGCCATTTGGCGTGCATGCATCTTTTGCTGAATAATAAATACTCCACTGGATACCTTCTTGACACTTCCTTATAATCATACAAGAAAGGAATCTTACACTATTGAGTATTTGAGTATCTGAGTAATGCTTTGTATCCAGATTTGTGTTTTACGTACATCACCTCATTTAATTTAACCTGACAAAGTAGGTCCTAAGTGATGTTTGACAGGTGTGGGGACTGAGCATGAAAGGGGTTGTGTCACGGGACTACTAAGTGAAAGTCTCAGAAGCAAAGCCAGAGTGCATGAATCCAGTGCTTGGTTTCTAACTATGGCCAGTCCTATTCTACTCTGAGTCCTGGATCCCCCCAGTCTGATTTACATATTTGTTCATAGTACTTCCATAAGCACTGAGTGTATCTGTCATAGTCATTTTCATACACTGCTTTGGTTGTCTTGAAGGCAGAAACCATGTCTTATTCGTTCTCAATGTTTAGCACAGTAGGAAGCACACAGTAAGCATTTCAGGGATTGTTCACTAAATGAATGATGAGGAATGATAATGAATGATGAGGCTAAATAAATAAGCATGCTCACAGTATGATTTGAGGATTTCTATAAATGGGTCATTTGAGGAAGAATTCATTTTTTTGCTGTCCCTATAGAAAGCAGTGATCCAGACTGGAAAGAATGCCCTGGTCGGCAATACGGCCCAAGGAGACATGCCTGGGGGACATGTATGGGAATGACTTGCATGTCTACTTCAGCAGTTCCAAACTCCCTTTCTGGCTCTAGGCTGCTTACCAGATAGTTCCTTTTGTGGTATCAATGTCTTGGATAAATTTAGCATTATTGCTGTGATCATCTCATTATTGATAACTTTTGAAACCATGTTTGTGAGTTCTGATTATGAATAATTTAAAAATTGACGTCTTTTCAATTAGGGTGAAGGAAGAGGTTAAGAAATTTTAGAAGGCCTCAGATTCTCTTCATCTTCCCAGATTCACCACATAGGAATTCTCTTAGGTTCAATAACAACTCCATGAGGTGAGTTCCCTTACTATTCCATTTTCTAAAGCAGCTCAGAAAAGACTATGTTGTACTTCCAGAGATTTTTCAGCCTGGGAAATGATTTCCCAGACCTTATCTGAGAAATATCCTTTGCCCCACAATTCCTTCTGTACACTGCAGCAGGGAAAATCTTCCTAAAATCACATTTGCTAGGTCTAAACCTTAATAGTTCAAACTCTTTAGCTGGAGAACTGATGCTTTTGACAGTGTGATTCTTTTACCTCCCTAACATGTGCTTAACTACTACTCTCTTATACCCCTTCCATCTCCCCAACACTTGTCCCTCCACTCCTCTCCCCAGACCATCCTCTCAAGCTCTGTGCTTCATGGGAACCAAACAGTTTTCTATTTGCTGAAAAATCCATGTTATTTACCTATGTTCCTTTGCATCTTTCATACACTTTGCCTGGGTCCATCTTTACTAATTCTTATTTATGGCTCAAGATATGTATAATTTTTTGCTAACCTCCTAAAATTAGAATAAATGACGCTCTTTTACATCCGTTTAGTATATGATTCGAACCTCAACTCATTCATTTATCTAGCACCTAGGCTAAAAGCATCAAAAACATACCCATGATCCTTGCCTCCATGGAGGCTGTTCTAGTGAGCTACAAACAAACAAATAAAGTAACTTCAAATAGTGCTAAGTGCCATGACAAAAACTAAGAGAAGGTAATGGTATGGAGAACAATGAATCATGGCGGTTGGGAGGATTCTTCAGATAGGGTGATCGAGGCAGGCTTCTTTAAGGAAGCACTATTTCAGCGGAGCTTTAAGATAAGCAGCTAGGCATCTGAGGCTCTAGAGGAAGAATATTCTACCCTGAAGGAGCAGAAAAGAGAGTATCTAAGGTTGGGATATTCTTGGGAGTAATTGATGGCATGTCATTCATGCGTAGAAGATAAGGGAAAAGTGGTGCAAGATAGAAAGTTGAAGAGGGCTAATAGGGTACTGGATCCTAGGAGGGTCACAGGGACTGTGGTAATGTGTTTAGATTTTATTCTGTCATCAATAAAAAGTGTTTGGAGAATATTATGATTAGATTTACACTTTTTTTTTTTTTAAGATTTATTTATTTGACAACAGACATCACAAGTAAGGAGAGAGGCAGGCAGAGAGAGAGAGAGAGGAAGGGAAGCAGGTTCCCCGCTGAGCAGAGAGCCGATGCGGGGCTTGATCCCAGGACCCTGAGACCATTACCTGAGCTGAAGGTGGAGGCTTAACCCGCTGAGCCACTCAGGCACCCCTAGATTTACACTTTTAACAGCTCACTATGTGGAAAAGGAACTCCAAGAACCTAAGAATGAAGACAAGGAAAACCAATAAAGAAAGACGTAAGAGAAGATGAATGGCTTGAAAGAGGAGTACAGATAGTAAGAAGTGGTCGGAGTTAGGATATATCTTTTGAAGTGGTGCTCATGCACTGAACATTAGGCATGAGGAAGCCCATCTTTGATCGACTCTAGATTTTTATTTAATAGATAGATAATGGTACTATTAACTGAGAACAATAGGTAGAGGAGCAGGCGTGTTTTTTCTGGGGATGGGGAGTGAGAGGAGAAATGAAAATAGCTCTGAAATGGATAGGTAAAACTTGAGATTATTTTAGATATCCAAGATGAGATGTCAGTGAAGTCATTAAATACATAAATCTCTTTACCAGCAGAAAGATTAGGAATGGAGAAAAGACATTTGTGAATCACCATTACATGGTTGATGCTCCATAATAGGGACTTGATCAGATAAGTACAAAGAGGATTGGTAGGATGGGGGCCCTGGGGCAGTGCAGCATTTAGAGTTTGGACACAGGCAGAGGAGAAGAAAGCATGTCAAGGAGATTGAGAGAGGAAGGCCAGTGAACAAGGAGAAAGAGGGCATGGGATCATGGAAGTCATAGAATAGCGTTGTGAACAGAAGCCTAAAGAGGAATAGATAATGTGGTGAATGGTTCATTGTGTCCCGAGTGGATTTGCTTTGTCACATTGCATTATAATCTCCTCTTTATTCCCATGTATTTTTCAAGAGATTCTGAGTTCCTAAAGGTAGACACGGACACCTTTCCTGCCTGGCTCATAAGTCCAGGACCTGACACATAGTAGGTGATTCATAAGTATGATCTGAATGGATAAATGAATACCAAAGCCTAACAGGATGACAGCTGAACTCTGATGAGGCTTAGCAATTCCGGGAAATATCTACTGCTCCTTGCACTGACCTCCAGCCTGAGTCATATTTTAATTTTCTGTAATAGTTAACATAAAAAGCGATCAGAAACAGGACCCAAACAGTGTATTGAATAATATTCATTAAAAAATGATGGACAGCATGACAGAGTACACTATCCAGGAGGGAGCTGAGAAGAATGAGCTGTATTTTGAGTTAATTTTATATTCATAAATAAGATTGGAATCGTAGCTCTGCTTTGATTCACCTCATTGAAAGTGAAAGGGGAGAATGGAGTATTTCCCCACAGGAAATCTAAAACTGAATATAGCATAGATGGTAATGGCCTTATTGCTTCACTTTCAATAATGTATCATTTTATAATTTAATAACAGTCCTAAGGAGATACATTAGAAGGGACACATAAAGCATTTAGGGTTCCTTGGAGAAAGCTATTCATAATTTTGAAATTACTGTGATAATTGTTGGATAATGAGGGAGCTTAAAGCCCTATCTGATCTACATCTTGACGAGCTTCATTTCCTCTGAGCTCTACCTATATTCTTAAATTGGAGAAAAGATTTTTTTCTTTCTAATTTACTATTCTCAGAACACCTGTTTTTCCCTCTGAGAACTTCATCCTATTTCTAAATATTGGAATAATTCAGGATTCTCTTCTGTGTCTTTTTAACTTTATATCTTTTCCCTAAGTGATTTTTACCTATTTCCTGTCAGTTTAAATATGCCAACAATTCCCAAATTTATCTCTAATTAGGAAAAGGGCTCTGAAAAACAGATCATCAAAACCTACTGCTTCCCAGGCTGTATTTTCTTGAAAGTAGGAATAGCTGTCTGTTTTATGCATCAGCATGTCAAAAAGCACTTGACACTTGGTAAGCTTTAAGAAACGTTTGTCGAAAAGCCATAGTAAGGATGTGATACGGCAGCATACTGTTCTTGGTTTGCCCAGTTAATTACTGACAGTTTCTGCCTTTGCTAGAGTGCCCATCTGCCAAATCCTGCTTCTCATTCAATGCTCAATTTAAATGCTGCCTTCTGTACGAATCAGTCAGCTAGACCTGACTTAGCTCACTTCTAGATACTCCTAAAACTTTACCTTCCCTTTTATTTTTAAGGTGAGTCTAACTGACATAGCATTATATTAGTTTCAGGTGTATAATGTCCTGATTCCATATTTGTATGTATGGCATCATGATCACCACAGTAAATCCAGTTAGCACCCGTATCTGACCTTTCTTCTGGTACTTAGCCATAGATGTATTAATGCATGAATAATAAAATGGAATCATGTCAATGCAGAACATATTTGTGACAAAAACCTAAGTCTTCCTCCTCCCTGCCCCCGTCGGGGATTTTTACACCATACTGGATCATTTCAACCTTTTATTTTGTTCTTCTCTAACATGAGTTGGCAGGTGGTACAGACTGAAAGGGAAGGTTTCTATTTGTGAGGAGATTTGACTACCTGTGAGGAGAGAAGCACTTTATCCTGATTCGCCCAGGACAGTTCCTGGTCTGTGCCTGTTGTTCTGATGTAATTATTTTTAGTGCTCGCTTTTACTCTGAGCGGCGCCTGTGGTATATGATAAGTCGATGTTCACTCAACTTAAAAGGGTGTAGGAAAGCACAGCCCTTGACAAATTTCAAAGTACTCTGTGTTTAGGAAAGGAGAGAGAGAGAGAGAGAGAGAGAATAGTAATATGGAATTGTGTAATAATTTCCCCTGAATCTGCATTTTCTTATGATGATGAAAACTTGTTTGTCTTTATTTCCTTTTACATAAGGCGGGGCTATTTATTTTCTTGGGATCAATTTTGCTTACTATAAACTGTAATCTTACATTTGGATGGGGAACACAGCTCAAAATCAAACATAACAACCAAAGGTTATCTCTATGGGGTGTTAAAAAAAGTTGTCACAGGAGACCATTGGCATTTGGATACAGCTTAGAGATGTCACACAGCAGAGTTCCCATATCCATCTCAGCTCCCTAATTGGTTTTATCCTCATGAAATTGCTAAAGCATTTTCATACCAGGGCCAGCTCCTAAAGTATATTCATGCTCTGTCCAGCAGATGGTGTGTTTGCAGCAAATTGCTCTTTTCTCCATCCTCCCCCGCCCCTACCCCTAAGAACTTAACCACTAGGTTTCTGCCAGAACCTGCTGTATTCAGGGTGACATAAGATGCTGTTAAAATAAAATATAAAGGTTAGAGAAAGATCAGTAGAAGTCCTAAATTGAACATAGATTTCAAAAAAGCACCTCTAAAAGAGCCTAGAAATTAATAGTCCATAATATGATGAAAAATCCCAGCTGACATCAAAGGAACCTCTTGCCTTCTTTTTAAAGAATTCTGTTTAATGCATAATTCACTGAGCCCATGAAACATTCTGGGAAACTTCTGGATGGATATCAGCCTTTTAATTCAAAATTATGCACTCTGGGAAATGGCTGGCGCTGAAGGTGGCAAGCCGACTAGGTAATTTACACCAGCAATCAAATTGCAATTACCAAGGAGATTAAAATGTGACTTTGAACAGTCTAACTCCACACTCAGGGCTAGTAGCTGTTTGGTAAACACTGCAAGGGAGCCTGTAATTAAAAATTCCGATCCTCTTCAAGCTTTCTTTAGGGTGCCACTATGAAATCTGAAGGGAAAGGGGAGAAATGCAAGTTTCATTTTAAGCAATCTTGGAAGGGTGGCTTACATCTTCAAGATGGTGCATTTCTTCTGGTATTGTCTATCCCATCCGTTACTAGTTGCTTTTGAAGTTGATGTTACCTTTGTTTTTTAAGAATAACTTGAGGGGCACCTGGGTGGCTCAGTGGGTTAAAGCCTCTGCCTTCAGCTCAGGTCATGATCCAGGGTCCTGGGATCGAGCCCCACATCAGGCTCTCTGCTCAGCGGGGAGTCTGCTTCCTCCTCTCTCTCTGCCTGCCTCTCTGCCTACTTGTGATCTCTGTCTGTCAAATAAATAAATAAAATCTTAAAAAAAAAAATCCCCTTCTTCCTAATTTAAAAAATAAAAAAAGAATAACTTGAAAGTTTTTCAAATCTAGAGACGACTGTAGGGGGGTGAGTACATTCAGATGGCAAGCAGTGACACAGTCATATAATTTGAGGTACTGACTCCATGTCATGGGCTTTATAAAGAAATGGTGTCATCTGTGAATGCCTTTTGATTATGCTTATATGGTTTATAGTCTATTTTCCCCTGAGGAGCTTTAAAAAGCCATCTGGTCTGGCTGTGTGGGGAAGCCCAAGGTGGAGGGCTAGGCAAAAGGATGTGGTGCGGAAGTTGATCTTAGACTTTCTCCTCCCTCCCTGGTGCCTGTTCCTGGAGACCCCATCTCTAAGTGCATTTCTTTAGGATCTTGCCCTTAGCAGCACGTGTGCTCAACCAGGGTTCTAGCTGAGAAGATGTCATGTCTCTTGGGAGGTCGTGAATTGGCAAGGTATTTTCCTCCCTAGAGGGGTGAGGTTAACACAAGAGATGACTGGCCGCTGGGATGTGTCTGCATACATCCCACCTAATGTCTGAAGCTCTAACAGGGAGGGACCAAGGTGTGTCCTGTTCACCAACAGCACATCTGTGTCGCATTATACACTTTCAGGGCTAAACTGATGCTTTGTTAATATCTTTGATTTCGCCCAAGCCAACAGGCTACAGGGACCTCAGTGAATGGTCACTCCAGTGTTAACAATGTTTTAAAAATGAGGTTGATTAGAATTCAGTTAGTGTTATCTGAACCCTGAGGTAAGTAACTGATTAAATGATGAGGATGTATAGGCCTCGGTTTTTTTTTTTTTTTTTTTTTTTTTTTTTTTAATTTTTTATTTTTTATAAACATATATATATATATTTTTTTATAAACATATATTTTTATCCCCAGGTCTGTGAATCACCAGGTTTACACACTTCACAGCACTCACCAAATCACATACCCTCCCCAATGTCCATAATCCCACCCCCTTCGACCCAACCCCCTCCCCCCGGCAACCCTCAGTTTGTTTTGTGAGATTAAGAGTCACTTATGGTTTGTCTCCCTCCCAATCCCATCTTGTTTCATTTATTCTTCTACCCATTTAAGCCTCCATGTTGCATCACCACTTCCTCATATCAGGGATGGAACTATAGGCCTCGTTTTAAAGACATTTAACTCTTCCTTGTAGGGAGTTGACTCTAAGCAGATTGAGAGATTAAGATATTTTGGATGATGCCCAAGATGTCTCATTTCTAAGGACCCATGAAGCTGGAAAAGCGTTCAGAGACTCTCAGAAACATAATTAATTACAGAGTTAGGCCCTTAGAGACAGGAACTGCTTCAAGCCCGATATGGACCTTTTATCTAGTTAATTAGTTTTATGGGGAGAGTTTTGCACATTTAGCAGATGAGTATAGATTTTATTACTTGAAACAATACAATTTATTTTTATGTTGTACTTTTAAATTGGGGTGGGGGAAGGAAAATAATCTTGGAACTCTGAAATAACTGCAGAAGTTCTGATAATAATGAGGCTCACTATGATTAGGCTTCATTCTCTCAATCAAATTGTATCTCCAAGGAAAATAAAAATTTAAGTATAATGTCCTCTATATAGACCAATTTATTCAAGATAAGGGGCTTTTGATGTTACTCAGTTTAGTTGTTCACTATGCAAAGCAAACTGATTCTCAATACATGAATGAACGAGGCTCCAAAAAGGTGTTCATAAATCGGTTTGGTCCTAAATCCAAAGTGACCAAGGGAAGTTTATACACAATCACATCGTTTTCACTAAACATATAAAGTAGTAAAATAGATATATTATTATAATAATAGATATATTATTCTCTTTCTAAATGGATTAATTCTTATACTTGAAAAATATGCCAGGAGGCTATTGCCTTTGAGGTTCCCCGCAGATGCTGTGAGGGATTTCTCAGCAGCTGTATTCCCCATCACAAATGTGATGCCCACTTTGATTCTGTTTAGAATTCAAACAGGCTTTAAAACCCCAAGTCACCTGTGGCTAGGAACAAAAGTTTCAACGGTAATGCTTTTAAGGTGAGTCAATTTCAAGTTCTTGATTATAATTCTAACAGAATTTGGAATTAACACAAAGTGAACAGGCATCAGAGGTAAATACCAGTTCTGTAGCCACCCACTCCAAAGTTGACCATCTTTTCTCGGTTTCTTTTTTTCTCCTGATGTACAAATGTATCAAAACAAGTTCATAAGTTTGTGCCAAGTTTTGAGTCACACTCTGTCACTGAGAATCCGTGGGACTCTCCCAAGCTTAACCTCACATGTGCTTTGCAAAATTGGTCACTTTTCTCCACTGAAAAAAAATTATTTCAGCCTCTTTTCTTTTACAGTCATATGTTTCTTCTTATCAGTACCTTGAATCATTCTCACTACTTTTAACCTTTCAAAATAGGGTAATTTCCATACAAACAGTTCAAATGAACAAGCTGCACTGGTTGTGGACACAGTGACCACAGCTGATGGCTCACACCCTCATTTGCTTGGGGTAGAGTGGGTACATTTTTTTTTTTTTTTTTTCTAAAAAACCCTAAGTTTGCTGGTCAGAATAAAAACTAGTAAGTTTAAAGTCAGTAAGTAGAGCCTGGGTGGCTCAGTCGGTTAAGCGTCTGCCTTTGGCTCAAGTCATGATCCCAGGGTTCCGGGGATCATGTTCCGCATTGGGCCTCCTGCTCAGTGGGAAGCCTGTTTCTCCCTCTCCTTCTGCCACTCCCTTTGTTTGTTCTCTCTCTCTCTCTTTCTCTCTGACAAATAAATAAAATCTTAAAAGTAAAAAAAAAAAAAAGAGAGGCTTGTATTATGTAATATTTTTTATATATATGAGATATCAACAGATAATTATATACCTATTATGTAAACTTTCTATTACATAGATAGAAATATGCCTTTGATTTCTTCCTCTAGTAAATGAGTATAAGGGATGGAAGTGGGGGAAGGGAAGGAAAGCAGGCTATCTGATGGCTATCAGGGTTCCCAACACCTCCTGAGTTCAACCATAATGACTCCCAATTTTACCTGTTTTAGGTATATTTTTTAATAGTGTTTAAAAAATAATTATGCTAATTTTTTTAAAAAGCTCAAAAACTTTGGTTAAGTAATCTTGAAGGTTCCTTCCCCTTTTGCCCAAATGATCCACTTTGTGAGCTCTTAGGAAACCTCTCCAGGTATGGGGTCACATGAATGTGAGGTAGCGTCAAGGTCATAGTTCAAGGTTTAAGGCTATTTGCCACGGAGGCATCAGATTGGTAAAAGTGTCATCCAAATTGCCGAATCTCTACTCATCTACCTTCACTGGTCCCTGGATGTGATACTTCCTGGAGGGTGAGTGGGGACACTGCAGGAAAGAAAAATCAAATACCAAGAACAGAGAAACAAAACAGTTCATGGAGTACTTTAATTCTTTTTATTAGTTCTTTTAGAAACAGGCTAAAAGTGGCTTAAAGTTTGAAAAGTTGATTCTTTATATTAGCAATCTGAAAAAAGAATTTGAAAAGACATAAAGCTAAATGATTTTTCCTGGCCCTTCAGCAAATTTATTGTTGTCCCTTATCATGAACTTCTCTAACGATGGCTTATGAAGCAGTTGGAATGCACCTCATGTGCTGTAAACAAAAATTTGTGGTTGAAATCAGTTGCTGTCAGTTCCTGCCCTCCTTTCCCTGCTTCTTACGTGATAGTCCCCTTATGGTGAAAATCACACGAAAGTAGATGTTCTGGGCCATTTTATTGTGAGATCCAAAAAAACAGGAACAATGACACACTGGCCAGTATCGATTAAAGATGCTCCCACAGGACAAGAAACAGAACTGACTACATGAAATTTTGATGAAGTGGGAAAACTGACCCATTGTTTTAGTGGTACTAAAAAATTAAAAACAAACAAACAAACAAACAAACCTGTTCTATGGTGATTTTATGAAATCAGATAGGAACTTATTCCAGTGGGTGTATTTGTATGTGGTATGGGATGTGTGTGTGAGAGAGAAATTAGTATTTTAATTAAATTTTTCTTAAAAAAAAAAAAAAAAAAAAAGAAGGTTCCTTCAAGAAGAGTTTATTTTTTGATCTATGATATAACTGAGGCCCAGAGAGCTTGGGTAACTTGCTCAAGGCTTCAGGCCTAGTTAATGTCACAACCTGGGGCGAACCTACATTCCTCGAATCTTTGTTTAGTGCCACAATACTTGGTTTTATGCAAGTTACCTTCAATTAGAGTTAGATTGGCTCAGGAAAAAAGACATTTCCAAATATAAAGAGGGAATATTTTCAGATAATGTATTATGTGAGTGGTTTCCAATTTGGAAGAATCAGGTAAGATTACCTTGTCATTTTTGGTCAAGTAGAACCAGAATATGAAACTGCTGAGGAAAAAGAATACATCAACATCATTTTTCTTCATAATAAAAGCAGTAAGTAATCATGAGTTTCTAGCAAAATGCCATTTTATTTTCATTTCACTTTATACCCATGTTACTCTGGAGAACAAAATTTGTGCTTGCCAGGTTATCAAATGTAGATAATGACCACAACCACATAATGGGTCTCAATGTCTTTTTCTTAAGCACTGTTAAGCAGAAGTGTCTAGCCTCTTGATCTTTTGACAAGGGATAAGACTGAGTAAACCACTACAGGCCGGCCAGAATTTCCTAAAAGAGAAAAATCCAAGGTCATCACAAACCAAAAAACGGGAGCTCCCACCCTCGGCTGAGAAGGCACTGGCTCTAGTTTTGGGATCTTTAACATGCCTTGCATATTTAATTTATACAAATATTCACTTGATTTTAAAATGAATTATCTTTTAAGTTCCTCTCAAGAGGCCTTTCTTGAACTACTCCTTCCCTCCTTTCACTCTGTAGGTGGAAACTGCATTACTTCCCACAATGATTAATAAGCACAGTTTGTTTGCAAACTGTGTTGTTATAAAAATCAAATGAAATGCTATACGTACGTGTATATTTTTAAATGTGAAGTACCAAACAAGTGATTTAATTGCCCTAATACTTCCTTATAGCTCTTTAGGTATCCTGTCTCATTAATCGTTTCAGGATATATCCTTGTCTCTCCCAGAAGATTAGCAGTGAGGATAATGAGCATATCTTTTTCTTTGTCTTCTCTCTAGTCTCTAACATAAGAAAGATGCTTCATTAATTGTTGCAGAAATGACTTAATAGTTTGATCAATGAAGCCCATACATGATGGTCCTATCATTAATAATAAATATTATGGGGATAGAGGTACGCCACTTTGCATCAACTGCTATGCACAGGAAGTGCAAGAGGCCAAAACAACTTGTGGATTACCTGATGTTGCCCACTTAGATTGGGGGTTCTGTCCTGTGGGGAAGACAGGAGTATACAGAGAAGAATATCCTATTATACCAATATTTGGAGATAAGCAAACATCACTCAAGTGATTTTTTTTTTCTTTGTGTAGGTTGGATCAACAATGGTATGGTAGGAATCCTGGATGGAGAGTGTAGAAATTTCTACAGAATCACACAGTGATTTTGGTAAGTTCTTTTGTCCAGTCTTCAGGTGGAATATAAAAATTACCACTGAATATGAAAAGTAAATTCATTGGTGCCTGGCTGCTAGCATACGACAGACAGAACTGATTGGGATTCTAGTTGAGTACCTTGGAAATTTTAACAAAAAGTTTACTCTTCAGAAATTAAAATGTCTCAGATTCCTCAGTATTTGTAGAAGATATATATTAGGATGTCAGTGCTGACAGGCTTTCTTTATTAGCTTTTCCAATGTGTAACTATAGTTTTAAAATGTGCCCTATTCTAAATCTTTGCTATTGCTCCTGTCACTTCTCTTGTGGAGCTTCCAGTGGCTTCTAACCTAACTCAGGGTAAAAACTGAAGTCCTTACAAGGTCCTCCAAGTTCTGGACCCCACCATGTCCCTAAAGTTACTTCCTCTACCTCATACATGCGAAGTTCCTCCGGCCACCTTGGTTCTTTGGTTCCCCTAAAACACATCAAGTAGGCTCTCCTACTAACTCAGGTCTCCTTATTCCCTTCCTGGGGAAGGGAATATTTCTTTCTAATATTTCTAATATTTCTAATATTTCCACATGGCCTGTACCCTTACTTCCTTTAGTTCTCTGGTCATATGTCATATTGTGAGTGCAGTTTTCCCTGACCACTTTATATAAGACAGTAACACCCTACCTGCCCCCATTTTCTCAACACACTTACATGGGACTCTCTGGTTTTCTTGCCTTGCTTTGTATTTCTCTGTGGCATGAGACATGCTATGGATTTGCGCTTATTTATGGAACAGAAGCTCTGCGAGGGGAGGGGCCTTCTTAGGTTTCACTGCTTAATTCCTAGGGTCTAGGGCTGGGATGATGTATATAAAGTCAGCAATAAATACTGAATGACTGCAGGAAATTGACCTGGTTATTCAAAGTCCACTTCTAATCCTATTTCTTTCAGGAAGTCTTCCTAGTGTGAGTGGAATGTGAATTACCATCCTCTTTAACTACATCCAGAAATTTTAATCTTCCCAGAAGCAGAACACTTTAGTCATATGGAAGATAAGGGCAAAAATACCCTATCTGCTAGTTCTATTTGGCAAGCAACAGATCTGTCATGTTTCTAAAATATTAACAGATGAGTCTTAGAGGGTCTATGTGATTTGTCCCAAGCCCCAGAACCATGCAGTGGCAAATCTAGAATGAAGATGAATTTTTGTGGATTCAGTGTCTCTTGCTCTGCTTAGTGTCAATAAATTCTGTCAAGGCTCCAACAACAAATATAATCAGACTGGTTTTTGCCTTCAGTAACATTTTTCTGCTTTGTTAGACAGGTATCATTACCTGCCTGTTACACTGGAAGTTGAGGGGGTATATCACTGGATAATGATCAAAGGACATGAATTCCAATCCAGGAAGGGTTCTTTTTCTTTGAACTTGGGCAAGTGACCACTTGTTCCGTTGTCCATTTTCTCATCAAGAAAATAATAATAACATCTGCTCAGTTGAGTACAGAGGGTTGTGGCAAGGGTCTAGTGATAGTTTAAAAGTGTTTTTAAAATGATAAAGTGACCGTTGATCTACATCTATAATTATTATTAAGATTTTAGAATTCTGATTTTTTGGCAGCGTCTTCATTTTAGCTTCTTGACTATGTGAGTTCTTGCGATGGCCCATCAAATCTGAGGGACAGGAAAATAAACTCCGTGCCACGTTGCGGCTTGAGATATGGTAAACAGGGATGAGCCTGCACACTCAGGGAATTGTATTAGTTCATTCAGTCCCTGGTCTAGTAGTTTAGATGGCTAAATTTAAACTGTAGATGCCAGCAAAGTGGAATGGTAAGCTCTTATTTCGTTACTTCTGTTGTCAATTAATTGATCTTACTTCACTTCTTTATTTGTCTGCCACAGTATTTTAAAGGAAACTGTGATATAATGTTCTGAAAAAAAATAAGACAAAATATGCCTTCCTTTTCCTTTTTTTGCATTATTTAGCTAATGCATTAATTCAGCAGCAGAAGACCCTTCCCAGGCAAAATATAGAAAAAGAGCTTAATAAATTTCCATACTGAAAAGGGAGGAATTGAGTGAGAATCATGCACAGGGTAAAGTCATAGGGAGAATTTAGGTAGGCAGAAGCAGTGAAGGAACCCATCTCTGGAAATTGGTGCTCTGGCTTTCCTTTTACGAACATTTTATTTATATTTTTTCTGTTTAAAATATTTCTGGAGCTGACACAAAGTTCTTGATGAATATATAAATAACTACAGTATCCAAAGACTTGCTTTTGCTTATTAAGAAATGTTAAATTTTCTTTGTTTTCTACTTTTTAAAAAATTCAGATAATCAAGGTTTAGAGGTTTATTAGACCAGGAACATTTTAGGGACAGAGAAAATGTTTTAAGTACACTGAGAAGTGGTACAGTGCTACCATGTGATTATTGGTGACTGGATAGCCTACAAACAAAGCTTTGTGGTAGAAAATTCTTAAGAAGTTCTAATTTATGAAAGTATCAATGGTTTTTTAAATTTTATTTACAAAGAAAACTTGATTTGTGATGTGTACTATAAAAAAAATTACCACCATGACCCAACAACATGAACACAATGAGAAAAACTTACCACTACACCAGACAAACCCACAAAATTATTAGGGTCATAGATCAAAATTCTGGAAGAGTTTCAGATCCACTCTTTTCTCCCTTTATTTTATTATTTTACTTTTAATTAAGTAAGAAGGCTTATAATTAGAATGAGAGAATGGGATGATGGAAAATACGTAGTATTAACATTTAAGACACAGTGACCTGTAGGCTGATAACTTTTCTTTCTTTTTTTTTTTTTTTTCCAATTTGGTTCTTGGAAATAACATTATGATACTGCATATATTGATCTACTACAGTTTGATGCTCTCTGAGGAAGAAGTGAAGTATTAATTGGAGGTCTTTGTTATGAGTCATTCTTTGTTGAAGATATCATTATGGTAGTTAATGAGAGTTAACAATTTCCTTTTTGAATAATGAACATTTTGGTGCAATTGTTTATTAGTGCTGCAACTGCACATAGTAAGTGAGGCAAATGATAATGGGACTATATCCTTGTTCTAGCTACAAACTTATTTTTTCTTCTTAAGAAGCAATAGTGGAAAACAATACATGATTAAGAAACAGAGAGTTTTGGATTGTCTTTGGAAGCTACTTAGCTTTGCAAACTTGAGAAAGTCCTTAAAGTCCTTTGAGCCACAAATCAATAAAATAGAGGGAATAATATCTGCCTACCTGACAGGATTTTTCTAAGAATTAATGAATGAAATATATAAAATGGTTATTATTAGGACTGTAGTAATCAATAAATGCTACTTCTTTTTCTCCCCTTCCTCATGTTAGAACTTCCTTCATTGGTTTTAGCTAAAGTTCAGGGTAAAGATGATAGGCTAGTGGCCATCAATAGTATGATTTTGGAAAAATTTATACATTTTTATATAAGAGGACTAGAAATGTACATTTTTAGATTTAATCTAAAAAGCAGATCAATACTTTACCGTTTCAATTTAATCTTAGTTTCCAAAGGAGCTCTGAACTTTAATACAGGTTAAACAGAAGTAAAACATTTGAAAATTTATGAACATGCCTGTGTGGCACAATCTCTTCACTTTGAAAATCTTTTTCTCTCTCCCTCCTTCTTGACAAATCTTACTCATACCCAGTGTTACATCTTTTAGGAAGTCTTTCCTAACTCCCTGCTCACTGCTGACCCCTCCTTTGTATGTCTGTACTATGCTACTAGACCTTTTCAAGATGCCCAAGATAAACTGCTGGGCTGTAAAAGCTATCTTTTTGAATTGCCTGTACTAACTGTGCAGCTACTTGAGGGCAGAAAGAACTTACTTACTCATTTTTTCTCATCTTCTGTAGGATCTAACACTAAATTGCACTGAATACTAAAGATTCTTTGAAAAGTGCACAAATCCTCTCCATATTTAAAAAAATTTTTTCCCTAGCAGCACTAGGAATTCCTAATTCTGTTAGTGCTTTGCCATGAAAAATGAATTATGTAAGAAGTTTGCAGTGGTCAAATATGAGAAATAGCCAATGGAGTTCTTGTAGAGGTAGAGGGTATAGTCTTATCTCAAAAATGAATCTATGTGACCTAGACCAGTGGCTCTCAAACAAATCTTCACTTGGGTTCTACACATGATAAATTCATTCTACAACTTAAATAGAAATAATGAGGTTTTCTGAACTGGTTCACTACTTAAAGTCACATTCAATTGCCTAAATTTTTTTCTATGATATTTTAAAAACTTTCGTTAACTCATTGCATATCTGCTAGGAGGAATGAATGAATGGGCAAGTTATTAATGGCCACTAGGAGACAAACATTCATAAAGGAATTATACTATACTCATCAGGATTCTTGGTTGTAAGAATGAAACCAGATGGCAGTCTTTAAAGAAAGTGACATAGGAAGCTCCTGAACTCTCCTTCCCCATGGACACACTAAATTTACAGTTATACATGGAGCATTTTCCTCTAAAGAAATCCAGAAATCAGCTGAGTGATGTCTATACATTGGGCGAACAAAAAAACACTTACATTGAAATGGATAGGAAGGGCTGAGATGCACTTTTGCCATAAACTCCACCCCTAGCACAGCATCACACAGTCAGGAGGGAACCCCCAGCTTCAGCTTCTTCCAGGGGAGTAAAGGATTTGGACTCAGCATATAACATCCCAACTTTTAAGACTTCCACCTGAGGGAAGGGCCCCCTAACGGCTTGTGACAACAAGAGAGCCAACAGGACTTGTGACAACAAAATGCACAGTAAACAGAGAAGCTGTTATTAATGGACATCTCTCACTGTAGCTATTACTCCAGGGTTCAGGGCAGAGGGAGCAGACAGAAAATATCCATCACCTAGTTACTCCCTGGAAGGGGTCTAACTACATACAATAAATACATAAAATAAAAAATGCAAGAGAAAACATTAAAACTGATACCACACAAACACAGAGGACCATAAGAGTCTACTATGAACAGTTACATGCCAACAAACTGAAAAACCTAGAAGAATTAAATAAATTCCTAGGAACATACAACCCAGGCTGAATCATGAAGAAATAGAAAATCTGAGCAAACCCATTATTAGTAAGGAGATTGAATCCATAATCAGAAACCTCCCAACAAATAAAAGTCCATGACCAGATGGCTTCACTGGTGAATTCTACCAAACATTAAAAAAGAGTTAATACCATTATTCTTAATTTCTTCCCAAAAAACAGAAGAGGGAACACTTCCAAACTCATTTTATAAAGAATTACCTCAATAGCAAAATCAGACAAGGACACACAAGAAAAAAATTGCAAGCCAATATTCCTGCCTGATGAACAGAGATGCAGAAATCTTGAAGATATTAGCAAACCAAACCCAATAGTAAATTAAAAGGATTCCACATCATTAGATCAAGTGGAATTTATTCCAAGGATGCAAGGATGCTTCAACATCTATAAATTAATGTGTTATACCACATTAACAAAAGAAAGGATAAAAATCACTTGACTATAAGACCTACTACCATAAAACTTCTAGAAAAAAACATAGGGAGTAAACTCCTTGGCCTCAGTCATGGTATGAGGTTTTTTATTAGACACCAAAAACAAAGGCAGCAAAAGCAAAAATAAACAAGTGAAACTACATTGAATAAAAAGGTTTTTGCACAGCAAAGAAAACCATCAGCAAAATGAAAAGGGAACCCATGGAATGGGAGAACTTTGCCAACTGTCTGTGTCATAAAGGGTTAATATTTAACATATTATTAAGAGCTCACACAACTCAATGGCGACAGACAGACAATCCAATTAAAAATGGGCAATGTAATGAATAAATATTTTTACAAAGAAGATATTAAAATAGCTGGTACATGAAAAGATGTTCAGCGTCTGTAATCATGAGGGAGATGCAAATCAAAACCATAAGATGTAACCACATACCTGTTGGAATGACTGTCATTGAACAGACAAGAGGTAACAAGTGTCAGCAAGGATATGGAGAAAAGGTAATTCTTGTATGCTCTTGGTAGGAATGTAAACTGGTGTAGCTACTATGACAAACAATATGGAGGTTTCTCACAAAATATATATATATAAAAAAACACTACTGAATTACCCAGTCATCCCACTTCTAGGTATGTTTCCAAGGGAAATGAAAACGGGATATTGAAATTTCTACACTCCAACGTTCATTACAGCATTATTTACAATACCCAGGATATGTAAACAACCAAATTATCAACTGATGAAGGGATAAATAAGATGTATATGCTACTCAGCCATGAGAAAGAAAGAAATCCTGCCATTTGTGACACGTAAATGATCTTACAAACATTATGCTAAATGAAGTAAGAGAGAGAAAGACAAATATTGTATGATATCACTTATATGCAAACTCTAAAAAAGCTGAGCTCATAGAAACAATTAGAATGGTTGTTTACAAGGGGCTAGGGAATTGGAGGAGATGTTGGTCAAATAATAGAAATTGTAGTTGCAAGATGAATAAGTTCTGGGGACCTAATGTACAGCATGGGGACTATAGTTAATAATAATATATTATATGCTTGAAAGTTGCTAAGAGAGTAGTTTTTAAATGTACTTACTACAAAAAAGTAATAGTAATTATGTGATGGGATGGAGATATTAGTCAACACATTGTACCCCTTACACTTAAAAAAGTTATGTCTTCATAGAGTCTGGAAATTTTCCTTCTGTTTCTATTTTTTGAAACAGCTTCAGGAGAATAGGTATAACTTCTTTGAATGTTTGGTAGAATTCTCCAGGGAATCTGTCAGGTCCTGGACTCTTGTTTTTTGGGAGGTTTTTGATCACTGCTTCAATCTCGTTACTAGATACTGGTCTATTCAGGTTGTCAATTTCTTCCTGATTCAGTTTTGGAAGTTTATAGGTTTCCAGGAACGCATCCGTTCATCTAGGTTGCTTAACTTAATTGGCATATAATTGTCGATAATAATTTCTGATGATTGTTTCTATTTCCTTCTTGTTAGTTTTGATCTCTTCCTTTTCCTTCATAATTTTATTAATTTAGGTCCTTTCTCTTTTCTTTTGGATTAGTTTGGCCAGTGGCTTATCGATCTTACTGATTTTTCAAAAAACCAGCTTCTAGTTTCGTTGATGTGTTCCACTATATCTCTAGTTTCTATCTCGTTGATCTCTGCTCTAATCTTATTATTTTCCTTCTTGTGTGTGGGGTTGGCTTAATTTGTTGTTGATTCTCAAGTTCTTTAAGGTGTAAAGAGAGCTGGTATATTCTGGATTTTTCAGGTTTTTTGAGGGAGGCTTGGATGGTTATGTATTTCCTCCTTAGGACCGCCTTTGTTGCAGCCCATAGGTTTTGGACCAAAGTGTCTTCATTACCCTGATCCCAAAACCAGGCAAAGACTCCACCAAAAAGGAGAATTTCAAACCAATATCCCTGATGAATATGAATGCTAAGATTCTGAACAAGATCCTAGCTAATAGGATTCAATAGTACATTAAAAAGATTATCCACCATGACCAGGTGGGATCTATCCCTGAGATACAAGGGTGGTTCAACATTCGCAAATCAATCAATGTGATAGAACAAATCAATAAGAGAAGAGAGAAGAACCACATGGTTCTCTCAATTGATGCAGAAAAAGCATTTGACAAGATACAGCATCCGTTCCTGATTAAAACAATTCAAAGTATAGAGGATAGAGTTGAGATTCCTCGACTTCATAAAATCTATCTATGAAAAACCCACAGCGAATATCATCCTCAATGGGGAAAAGCTGACAGCTTTCCCTTTGAGATTAGGAACATGACAAGGATGTCCACTCTCGCCACTCTTGTTCAACGTGGTACTAAGAAATCCTAGCAACAGCAATCAGAAAAAAGAAAGAAACAAATGTATTCAAATTGGCAATGAAGAAGTCAAACTCTTTTCACAGATGACATGATACTTTATATGGAAAACCCAAAAGACTCCACCCTTAAACTACTTAAACTCATACAGCAATTCAGTAATGTTGCAGGATACAAAATCAATGTACAGAAATCAGTTGCTTTCTTACACAATAACAATGAAAATATAGACAGGGAAATTAGAGAATCAGTTCCATTTACCATAGCACCAAGAACCATAAGATAACTGGGAATAAACGTAACTAAAGAGGTAAAGGATCTGTACTTGAGGAACTACAGAACACTTATGAAAGAAATTGAAGAAGACACAAAACGATGGAAGACCATTCCATGCTCATGGATCAGAAGAATAAATATTGTTAAAATATCTATACTGCCTAGAGCAATCAATACTTTCAGTGCCATCTCGATCAAAATTCCCCTGGCATTTTTCAAAGAGCTGGAATAAACAATCCTAAAATTTGTATGGACCCAGAAGAGACCCCAAATTGCTAAGGAAATGTTGAAAAAGAAAAACAAAACTGGGGGGCATCACGTTGCCTGATTTCAAACTTTACTACAAAGCTGAGATCATCAAGACAGCATGGTACTGGCACAAAAATAGAAACATAGACCAGTGGAACAGAGTAGAGAGCCTGGATATGGATCCTCAACTCTATGGTCAAATAATCTTGGACAAAAGAGGAAAAAATATACAGTGGGGGAAAAAAAAAACCATTCTCTTGGGAAAATTGGATAGTTACATGTAGAAGAATGAAACTAAACCATTCTCTTACACCATACAAAGATAAACTCGAAATGGATAAAAGAGCTCAATGTGAGGCAGGAATCTGTCAAAATCCTAGAGAAGTACATAGACCGTAATCTCTTTGACATCAGCCACAGCAACTTCTTTCAAGAGATGTCTCCAAAGGCAAAGGAAATAAAAGCGAAAATGAACTTTTGGGACTTAATCAAGATCACAAGCTTCTGCACAGCAAAGGAAGCAGTCAACAAAACAGACAGCCCATGGAATGAGAGAAGGCATTCACAAATGACAGTACAGACAAAGGGCTGATATCCAAGATCTTTAAAGAACTCCTTAAACTCAAAACACACAAAACAGATAATCATGTCAAAAAATGGGCAGAAGAGATGAACAGACACTTCTCCAAAGAAGACATACAGATGGCTAATAGACACATGAAAAAATGTTCATCACCATTAGCCATAAGGGAGATTCAAATCAAAACCACATTGAGATACCTATCACCTTACACCAGTTAGAATGGCCAAAATCAACAAGACAGTAAACAACAAGTGCTGGATGTAGAGAAAGGGGAACTCTCTAACACTGTTGGTGGGAATGCAAGTTGGTGCAGCCACTTTGGAGAACAGTGTGGAGATTCCTTAAGAAATAAAAAAAAAAAAAAAAAAAAAAAAAAAAAAAAAAAAAAAAAAAAATTAAAAATAGAGCTTCCCTATGACCCTGCAATTGCACTACTGGGTATTTACCCCAAAGATACAGATGTAGTGAAAAGAAGGGCCATCTGTACCCCAATGTTTATAGCAGCAATGGCCACGGTCGCCAAACCGTGGAAAGAACCAAGATGCCCTTCAACGGATGAATGGATAAGGAAGATGTGGTCCATATACACTATGGAGTATTATGCTTCCATCAGAAAGGATGAATACCCAACTTTTGTATCAACATTGATGGGACTGGAAGAGATTATGCTGAGTGAAATAAGTCAAGCAGAGAGAGTCAATTATCATATGGTTTCACTTATTTGTGGAGCATAACAAATAGCATGGAGGGCAAGGGGAGTTAGAGAAGAGAAGGGAGTTGAGGGAAATTGGAAGGGGAGGTGAATCATGAGAGACTATGGACTCTGAAAAACAATCTGAGGGGTTTGAAGGGGGGGGTGGGAGGTTGGGGGAACCAGGTGGTGGTTATTGGTGAGGGCACGGATTGCATGGAGCACTGGGTGTGGTGCAAAAACAATGAATACTGTTATGCTGAAAATAAATTTAAAAAATTAAAAAAAAATGGGCAAAAGACATGAACAGACATTTCCCCAAAGCAGATACATAAATGGCTAACAGACACATGAAAAAATGTTCATCATCACTAGTCATCAGGGAGATTCAAATCAAAACCAGTTAGAATGGGCAAAATTAACAAGACAGCAAGTGTAGGAGAGGAAGTGGAGAAAGGGGAGCGTTCTTACACTGTTGGTGAGAATGCAAGTTGGTGCAGCCACTTTGGAAAACAGTGTGGAGAGTCCTTAAAAAATTAAAAATAGAGCTTCCCTGTGACCCTACAATTGCACTACTGGGTATATACCTCAATGATACTGAGGTACTGAAAAGAAGGGCCATCTGTATCCCAATATTCATAGTGGCAATGGGCACAGTTGCCAAACTGTGGAAAAAACCAAGATGCCCTTTAATGGACAAATGGATGAAGAAGATACGGTCCACAAATACAATGGAGTATTATGCCTCCATCAGGATGAATACCCATCTTTTGTATCAACATGGATGGGACTGGAAGAGACAATGTTGAGTGAAATAAATCAAACAGAGAGTGCCAAGTATCATATGGTTTCACTTACTTGTGGAGCATAAGGAATAACATGGAGGACATTGGGAGATGGAGAGGAGAAAGGAGTTGAGGGAAATTGGAGGGGGAGATGAACCATGAAAGACTGTGGACTCTGAGAAACAAACTGAGGGTTTTGGAGGGGAGGGGAGTGGAAGGTTGGGTGAACCTGGTGGTGGGTATTATGGAGGGCACATATTGCATGGAGGACTGGGTGTGGTGCATAAACAATGAATGCTGGAACATGGAAAAGAAATAAAATAAAATGGAAAAAAATTATCCAAAAAAAGTTATATGTCGATTTTATCTTAGTAGAGCTGGAATAAAATTTTAAAAAATTAAAAAATAAAAGCATATTAATGGCCATAGAATATCTAATCATCTTTGGTTCAGGTTAGTATGTGTATGAACATAATTTTGTATTGGAGATACTATTTTGGAAATGTAATATGTAATCAACTCTGTGCTAGTGAAATTGTTTATAATTTTTTTAATGGAATTAAGTTTTTAAATACTCCGAAATGTTACTGAGTACTCTAACTTCTGGGGACTCAGCCACCTTATCAAATTCTAATTTATCCGAGACAGTGGGATAAATCCTTTTCACCATCATAGTTTTGGAATGAACTAGATACAAATGAGGGCTTATACTACCTCAGGTATAATGCTAGAGGTTGGGAGAAAAAATGTGAAGGATGACTATGTAATCTTTCCTGGAGACATCATATAGAGTGACTAACAACAGTATGGACACTCATTGAACATTTAAAATAAGAGGGAGGTGAGAATGGTGACCTGGCGTTGAGTTCTTTAGCCTTCCTCCTCAGTGCCTGCTCCTCAGGATGCAACCTCACATCCTTAATCTCTAGAAGCTGTGCTCGCTGCTCAGTATTAGGAGTGTTCCCTTAGGTTCCTAGGAAGGTTTACCAAACCCAACTCTGAGAAGGATCCCCCATAATCTCCTACATCATTTGATGACAGTTTAATCTTTTAAATTCTGCACAGAAAAGTCTCTATTTAAGAATATGATGGCCATAATGAGCAGAAATTTTTTTCTGAATCTATCAGAAACACTTTATCTATTTTGTCTCTCTAGTGTTCTGTTGAAGATGAGTAGTAGCACAAAGGTAGATGAAGTAGAAAAACATGTGTTTCCCATTCAACTGAGATTAGAAACCTTGAAAGACTAGGTTATTGTGGGATAACACCAGGTGTCCCAAAGGTCAGGAACATAGGCTGAACTTATTTTTAAACTACATGTTAGCTATAGTGTTAGAAAATGCTCAGAGTATTTTCCTCAATCTCTAGACACCTTTGCAAATGATATTCCTATAAATATACCACAATGTCCAAAAAGCCCGGAAACATCTAGAAGATAGCATATTTATTGTTCTTTTTTCTGGTTAGCAAGGTGGTAGAATTCACTTCTTTCATACTTCATGAGGAGTGATTACTTTTTTCTGCTTCGTAGATAGGATGGCTCTTCAAATGAATCATAAGGATTATTAAATAATAACAGCTATATGATAAGAATAATAAGCAGCAGCAGCAGAAAGCTCAGGGCCAAGTGGAAAATGAGGTCTTCTAGAGACTCCTGTTCTCCACCGTGTGACCTTAAAATGAGAATCATTTCTCAAGCTTCTAAGACACCAAAGCACAGATGCATGGTGCATAAACAAATAAGTAACCACATTAGTGGTGTCCTTTGGGGGTTTAAATCTTATTCCTATGACCCCAGGAAGCTGACCAGAAAGAAAAGGGAAGAAAGAAATACAGGATATTTATCTTTACATTTTGGAAATGCTTTTGATCAGTAGTGCTGGAACAAGTTTCTGTGCTTTTGTGGGAACTACAAATGTTCCAGGAGAGGAAGCAAGATCAAGAGCAGTTTGCTCTTTCAGGGACTTCAAAGCCCATTCATCTAAAGATGTGGCCATTACCATTTTGGCTTCCTCACTGTGCCTTGGATGGCCTGTACTTTTCAAGAGGAGAGCCTTGCTGGTTTGGGGCCAGCTCAAACATATTCCTTGGAGTGCAGTGTTCCAGAAAATCTGCCCTTCCTGGCCTGTGTTCTGTGATTATAGTCTCAACAAGGAGTGATCCTTGGACCTACTGGATGAGTCAGATGCAGAGGTGAGTGGGACAGAGAGGTTGGACTACTCATTTTCTGCCTCTGGTGTGGAGAATTGTAAACATAAGAACAAGGCTGCACCATCCCCACCAGGCTCCAGGTCTCTGATCTCAGCAGTCTGCCTCCTTGCTGACACCAAGAGATGAGTGTACCTCACCTCAAGACCTTCCACCTCCCCCCAAAAAAAAGAAAAAAGAAAAAAAACAAGCAACCAACCAAATGAGCAAGAACAACAAAAACTGTCATTGTTGTGTGTCCTATTATCAGTCCTATTAGGACCACAAGTCCAGCATAAGAGTTGACCCCTTTGCTTGCAAGTAAAACCCTGGGAGATATGTCCAGTGAGCTGGAAATTTCTTCTGGGCTTACCTTAAGATACATAATAATTTTCTAATTCAAAATGAAAACTTAGAACACAGAGACTAGGGCAAGACCCTAATACTGCAGGCCCTGATCATCCTGCTTCTATACTTGAGTGGCTCTAGGAAGCAGGGACTGCATTGCTCCTGTTCACTGCTGTGTCCCCAGGTCCCAGCATGAAGTCTAATCACATCTGTGGAATGAATGACTACCACGTGACGTATTTCATTATGTGATCTTGGATATATTTCCTATTGTGCCAAGTTCTCAGTTTTTCCCTTAAACATTCTAGCCCACCCACCCCAGTGAATCACACAGAGGAATGCTATGAGTGTTGTTTCCAAGAGAATGCCTCCTCAACAGTGGATGTGTCTTGGAGCACCCCTGGCAGTATGTTCAGTAAGTGGGAGCTCTTCCTTTTTTCTTTTGAATTGGGTATACTCCGGTTTCCACATCATTCTGACAGTTGAGTTCACTTTTATGTGGTTCAGTAAGTGAAGATAATAATACTGACATTCTGAATTTCCACCTCTGTCAATTGAGAGGTAGGGGCAAGTTCATCTTTGGGGAAGGCCTTTTGTCACTCAGTGATTTTATTCTCCTCCACTTTCTGGAATTGGTCTCCGAATAAAAAGAGATTGCACTGTACTGTGAACACACAGCAGAGAGTGATATTGCTTGGCTGTGGATGTTTAATATCCCTCTCTACTTCATCTCTTTCTAACTCACTTGGTAGTTTAAGCTTTCCTTTTACATGACTAGCACATGGAATTCATTCAAAGTCAATTATGAAGAGTCAAATGTCAACGAACAATTCGCATTTAAATATTTCTTTCAGAATTCTGGATGATATGGCCCTTTCAGATGGAAATCACTTTACTAACAACAAAAAAGAGCTTTGAAAAAAATTTTTTAATATCCTAAGGTTTAGATTCTAAGGCTCAGCTAACAAAGTGTGGGTGTTTTATGAACCATCTCAGCTCCAACTAATTGGAGAAGTGGCCCGGGAGCATTAAAGGAATCATAAGAAAGAGCCCAGAAAGAAACATATTTCAAACTTAACTGTTGACTGTCTTGCCTTCCTTCAGTCAACATACCATTAAGTTCTAATATATGTCAGAAATGATGTTGGGTATTTGGCCTTAAAGACCTCAACATCCCAGGGTCCTTGGTGAAAGCAGCCTCAGACCCGGTGACTGGATTTCAGTCTTTGTTCCTGCCACTAACCAGATGATGACCTTGGGCAAATCACTGTGAGTTTTGGGGCTTCATCTGTAAAACAGAGATGGATAACAGAGCCAGAGCTATTGCTGTTAGGTTTTAAATTGATCTCAAATACAATGATAGGACAGTGTTTAAGTAAAGGACAGTGTTTGAGTAAATGCAAGCCATTCTAGAAGTCATATACTTTGTTGAAATTCACTTGTTAGTGAACACAGTATATACATTAAATTTTTATAAAAAGAATATTATAAATATATTGATTGTTTTTCTCATTCCTTATTCCTTCAGTAAACATTTATATAATGCCCACTCTATACCAGATGCTGTGTATTTGAGATCAGAGATGAAACATACATTCTCTGCCTTAAAAAAGCTCACAATGTAGTAGTGGAGACCGAGAAGGAAATATGAGTTTGGGTGTCAAGTGATATTCGTAACCAACAAATACTTACTGAGCACCCATTATGCTTGAGCTCTGTCAGTGAAAAAACTGATAACAGTTTCTGTTTTCATGGCGTTTATATTCAAGTATGAAGATCAAACAGTGGAGAATATACATGAAAATAAATGAGGTGGTATAAGAGAAAAGGGAAAAAAATCACTGTGTATAAAAGAAGTAGAGCAGCTTAGAGAGAAATAGGGATGTCTGTGGTGGGGTAGCGGCGGTGAATTACAACTTCCAGAAGGATTGCCTGGTGGGTCTCTGAAAAGCTAACATTAAAGTAAAGGCCCGAAGGACGTAAGGGAACTGACTAGCCATAGAGATATCTGGGGATTGGGCATTACAGATGGCTAGAGCTGCCAGTGGAAAGAGCCCTGACTTTGGAAACAAGGATGGCTGGAGTGAAGGGAGGCAGGGGGAATGAAAGGTCATGACAGGAGAGCAAGAAGGACAGGGAAGAAGTGGATCCGGGAAGACATCTGTAGGGCATTGCAAAGACTTTTTGACTTTTAGTTTTGGGTGAAATGGGGAACTCTCTAAGGGTTTGTGAGTAGAGAGGTGACTTGCTCTGATTTAAGTTTTAAAAGGGCATCCTGGCTGCTGTGGAGAGAATGGATTGTGGAGGCTGGGATGGAGAGGGGCCAGAGTGAATCAGTTAGGAGGCTGTTGTAGAACTGTAGCCTAGAGATGGCTTGGTGGCTAGGACCAGGGTGGTAGCAATGGAGACCGAGTGAGTGAAGGTACTAGTTAGGGTAGATGGGGACGGGAGAGAGGTTCTAGGTGAAGGAAACACACATACACATTACATGTACATCTCATGTACAGAAGATACAAGGACAAAAGTAAAGGTATGATGTACTTGGGGAACTGCAAGTAGTGTTATGGAAGGAAGGGTGAATATAGGGTGCATAGCAAGAGGTAGATAGTGGTTAGAACCTATGACGGGAGAGCTCACTCTTCTGAAGAATGTTTTACAAACTATAGTTCTGCAAAAATCTCTTTTTGTAAAAGGAATATCAAACTGGGTTAACTCCAAGGATACTCATGTTGGCCAGTGCTGGAACTAGCTAGTAGGAACGTACTGAGGAACCAGAGTATTTTAATTTATGTAGTTAAAAGTCTCAGGAGGCTTAGCTTTTCCATCCTGTAATGAGTAGAGCCCTTAGGAGGTTGGGTGCAACTGTCCTTTGTCAGAACAATCTTGGAGTAAATGCGCTAAGTACAAGCAGATGTCTGGAAGAGGACTTTTTTAACCCATTTGAGCAAAGATTGTTTGCTGTTTACTATTGTACTTAGTCCATTGGGTCAATATTCAAATTAGAAAAACAGAGATACTATTTCAGAAAAAAAATGTAAAACAAAACCTACTTTTCAAGAGATAACTAGGTTAACCTTATTTTTAAAATATACATATTTAGCTCCTTTAGCATCTCAATGTCCTCTCATAGTAAGGTACTTTCTGGTCCAATTCCCACATTACTAAGCATTGTGGCAGTGGGGGCTGGTCTAAGTTCCCTGTCTTCTCTGTAGTTTCCACCTGGTTTTCACCCTTTTGTCTTCAGAGGTGGAGAATTATTGGTAATGTTGAACAAAGTGAAAAGGCTAAAATAGCACTTTGTGGTCAAGTTTACAAAGCTGAACCAAATTGTAGAATCAAAGCCAGTAATTGAACAAGACAGACAAAAAGAAGATACTTTTGTTTCATTTATCCAAATAATGGCCTTATTCCTTCACTTTTCTTTGCCATTTAAGACTCAGTCTGGGAAATGAAGGAAAATATTTGGTTATATAAAATACCTTGCAAGGGCTCTCTGAAATCTAAGAACTCCCTCTATAGTAGCTGCTGATGAGCAGATAGATTTGTATATTTGCATACTGAGGAGTGAGGGATGGACTAGAATAATAAGGTTAATGAATATATGTAGGGAATAAAGATCAATAATAAACTCGAGGGTAGTGAGAAGTGGGTAGGGAGGCTGCTTATCTTATTTATCTGTAAGACTTAAGTGCATTGTAGATGGTATTTACAGATACCTGTGAAATTCATTTATATTTAGAGCAAAGATACTATTTTTTACTAATTCTGTGGTCCATTCTTATTTTTTGGATATGTCAGTGGAAACTGATCTGGGATTTTGAGATAAATGGTGATTTGATATTATATATAAAATATATATTTGTTATTTCTATATGGAATGCACTTGTGGGAATACAGGGCATAGAAAGAGTTTAATCTTTGCCACTTATAAACAGTCATTCCAATGGTAAGAGACATCTCTAGTAGATGAATAGGAGAAAATATTGACATAACTGATTTCTACTACTTTTGGCTCCCTCTAGGTAGAATGAGGAAAAGATGTGCAAAACGCAGGCAGATAAATTTGTTCTTATTTTCAAGGCTGGTTTAGGAATTAGAATTTTGGAGTAGGAACCAATGGGCATAAGTCCTACCAGTGATTTTTTTTAGGTCATATGACTGCCAAGTGATCCTATAGAGGAGATGTGAGAACTGCCACTTACTCCAATAACAGGATGATTTGAACATGCAAATTTTCATGTTTTGGGGGAGAAACCAATTGAAACAGACTATGTAGATTTGAATGATGCCCTAATGGCATGGGAGATGATTATTAGCAATTTAGGCAAATGAAAGCATTTTATCATTGTAATATTTTCTGGCATCAAGTTTTTTTGTGCTCTATAATATTACTTACCATTAATGATTTGGGGGTAAAGCTAAAGTCCTCCGAACCAGCACTTTAATGTATCACATGTGCCTTCTTAGAGAATGCAAACCTAAAAATGTTGTGCTTTTTATGCTACTAATGCACTGAAATGCAATGCTATCTTTAGAAATGCTTTACCATATTTAGAATCAAATGAAGAGAAAACAAAAGCCACTTCAAATACACCTTTGCCTATTCACTATTCTATTGGAATGACTTCCATCAGCCTTTAATTTGTTTATACTCAGGCCCCCAGAAAAAGTTTCATTTCATCACATCATTTGAGAAAATCTACAATTCTTAATGTTGACATGGAAATGTTTCTGTATATAATTAAACTAAAATGCCTGGAAATCACCATGGTCTGAGTATTTTTCCCTTTTTTGCCCCTAATTAAGCTCTGTGAAAACAGCGACTTTTTTTCTCTCATCCACTGTGAAAGTTATGAGATTCTTTTGCTCAAATCACCCACAAGGAAGGCTTGGAAGTTCATGTTCCTTAGAGAGTTGCCAGTTCTGCTAAAGAAGATTAAATGCCCATATCACACATGTCATACCCCATAGCTAACAAGAAAGAGAGCAAATGTAGCGTGGCCCACATACAGGCAGCTACCACAGATCACCCTAGTCTAGGGAGCCTTTCAATTTCATGTAGTGTATCAGCGAAGATATTCACTCAAAAATAAGTAAGAACATCATGGCCATCATATTGCATCTTGAAATATTTAACAGTCTGAACCCTTTTTGTGGCCCCGAAACAAAGATTTCTGGGTCAGGGACAGAGTATTTGATTCCTATTTGATACCACCTGTTTACCCCACAGAAGATGAGTAAAGGCTCCTCACTTACCTGTGAAGTTGATTTTCAGCAAATAGTCCTTGTACAACTTCTTCCCGTCCAGAATCTTCATAGCGTCGCAAAGCTTGGTGGTGTTGGGACAGAGGGTGCGCTGCATTTTGTGTAGGGCATGAGCCATGGCGTACACAGCGTTCACCACAAACATGATCTTGGATTCTTGCTCGTAGTTGCTGTTGTCGATGGCCAGGTGCTTGTCGCACATGCGCCGGTGGTTCCGCTTGTTCTGGAGGCTGCACTGGAACTTCTGCTCCCAGAAGTCCCGGAACCAGGGGTTCCGGTGGTTGTTGTAGGGGTTGAGGCTCTGGAAGTAGCGGTCGAACTGGCGGACGGGGTGTGAGGCCAGCTCCAGCGTGATGGCACCGTAGGCCACATGCTCGCTGCCCTTGACGATGCTCTCCTGTGCTCCCCAGCCGTCGCTGGCCACCCAGGTGAATGAGGCATTGGCGCGGCTGGCGGCGGCAATGAGTTCACGCGAGTCATCGCTGCGCATGAAGAGCACGACGACGCGTGCATTGGGCTTCTGCAGCAGCTCGCGGATCACGCTGTCGTAGGACTTGCGGATGTTGGAGCGACCCACCTTCTCCGCTGTGGCGATGCAGATGTTGCGCTGGCGGGCTTCCTGCTCGAAGGCCTCGATCCCTGTCTCCCCGTAGTCACCCTCCGAGGCTACTGTGGACACATAGGTCCAGTTGAAGAAACGCAAGATCTCGGCCATGGCTTTGGCCTGGTAGAAGTCAGGGGGCACGGTCCTGGCAAAGTAATCATAGCGCGACTTGTCACTGAGTTTGGCGCTGGTAGACGCGTAGCTTATCTGAGGGATCTGGAAGAGCCTCAGCAAGTTTGCCACCTGAGTGGGTGGGGCGTGGGGGAGGGGAGGAAGGGAGAAGAACTTGTTTTAGAAACCTGGAGGTAAATGGACATGAAAAATGAGTAATACCAGACTGTTGACCCAGCTTCCTTTTCACCTCTAGATCACTGAAGTTTTCTTAGCACATCACCAGATACTTCCCTGGATACTGTGTTTTGGTTATCAGGGAGCAGGTTTCAAGCAGGTAGTTTATGCTTTGGGAAAGGGCATTAGGAGAGAAATGAGAAGGGCAGTCCTCCCTTTCTCCCAGACTTTAGGCTAGTCCCCAGGTTATGATGAGCCCTGTTCAGGTGTCTTCTGTGTGGTTCTTTTAAGTTTCTGGAGTCTTGCTATATAGCCCAGTCAGGCAATGAACTACAGGGGATTGGCCAAACTGGTTTTTAGAAAACTTGGCTGTGGTTGTATAGAGAGCCTGGGTGTTGTCTGATTCTCACTTCCCCCTCTTTTGCTAAAAAAGGCAATCTCTGAAAGAGTTTAATTTGGGAACCTTATGCCACATGGACAGTCCAAATTAGACATTTATTATCTAGGGTAAGAAAAAAAATTCGTTTTGGTCCACTCCAAATTTTGGGCATATGCTTTTCTCAACTTCTAAAAAGATTGGCCAACATTTTCTTTGCTTTCTTTTTCCTTTTGAATTGTTGTTTCTGTTTGGGCTGTGTGAAAAGAAAGCATAAAAATGCAATTTTTATGGCATTTTTAATTAAAAAGCAAATAGGAAATACTAAAGACCTTATCAAGAAAGAACCACCTACTTCAAAATTTTAAAGCTTTAAATAAAGAATTTAAATTTGTTATAATTCACCTACCGGTAATATTTAACTATTTTTATTTTTTGCATAATAAAAAAGGAAAGTGATACTAGCATATCAAAGAGCATTTTATGCATTGAATATTTGCATAAATATTATCTTAAAATATTTACAAACATTGTATGTATACCTAATAATTTTGTTTTATTTTATCTTGAATACTTTGCGTGCTCCAAACCCTTCTATCTCTTTACTGACTTCAGCTAAGTTATATAATATTCTAATTGTACTTTAATCAGAAACAACACTGAGTATTCTGATATACTCTATGAGTACTTTGAAATTTTCCTTCTAGAAATTGTGGTTTCAGGTTTACATTTGACATGTAGGAAGCACAGCTTGAAAAAGGCAGCTGTTAGCAAAGAGCACAAGTAACATAAAACAACTGACACCTGAGTCCCGATTAATCATCATTTCATCTGGCAAAGGAAACCAGCAGCCAAGTTCATACACAGTCACACAGCATGTTCCTGAAGATCTGTCCTGCTATTAAAACCAACACTTGATAGCCCAGAGTTATCAAAAATGTTTTCTGTATCTTTTCAAATCCTGGTACATCTTCCTTAACTACATAGAGAACAGGTAGAAAATATGGCACTTGCCATGTAAAACAAAGCAAATTTAAGACCTAAATCTTTCTTGAATTTTTTAAATATCCTATGATATGGATGAATTTGGGGGCTCAGAGGTAAGTGGCTGGGTAGCTGGGTAGCTGAAGGCTTTATGCCATTTATTTCTTCTTTCATCAGTAGCACAGACCCTGAACACAATGGCCTACACTGTTTCATCTGAACATAGGAGTATCGCTTGTTTACTTAGCCTGATAGATGTGGGAATAAGCAAGTACTGTCATTACTTCTAGACTGATGATCTGGCTTCCTTTGGATTTATGTACAAGAAGAGAGAGCCCAGCTCATACAAAGGCTTGGCTTGGTAATGGTGTTTCTGGGTGGCACTGGAGAAACTGTCTTCTCTTAATGCTATAGTTTATTCTCATCTTCAAGTTACATTCTTCATGACCTTAACCCCTCAGGGAGGCAGGAATAAAAGGACTTGAAAAATGCCCAGAGATATTATTTTCTGGCAGCTAGGAGCCAAGTGAAAGATCCTAAGCTGCCAAAACTTTCTTCTCCCAGAGGGGTACAAGTAATGAGAAGTTGCTTAAGAAAAGAGTTCTTGTCTGTTGACTGATAAGATCCTGTGGCTTCATGTCTACCTCTCCAGGAAGTCTGAAAACAATTTTCAGACAAGGTAGGCTGTACAATAGAAGGAACCATGCATAGAATAATGGATGTGGAAAAGATTCCCTGCACTGGGAAGGGCCACAATGAGGTGTAGCACGTTGGGGAGGATGGTGGGCTAGAATAAAACTGTGATCATTACAATTATTATAATTATTCATATCATGTGACTATGAATCTGAAGGGTGAATCACAGAAAGACATCCAGGTGGGGAGGATAGGAGAGAAGAACACAAGTGATGTTGAGGCTTGGATTGTCTGTTGTTAGTAGGTGTTTTCTTACTGACATAAAAACTTGAAAGTAGGATTGGGGAAAATCCAGACAGTTGTCAACTGGATGTTTCCTATCTCATTTGTCTCAAAACTGGGCATCTGAGGCATTCCTGACTTACTTTACTGGCCATATGGTTTCTCTGAGAAAGCATGAAGGAATAAGGGGAACTCCTACACTGGACATCATTTTAAAAGTAAAAGAAGAACCATTGTAGGATGGGGATGTAATGTGAAATTTTGAGAGAAAGTTATTCAGTTATATTATTAGCAGGAGTGGAGGAAGGAAAACCAGAATCAAGTTACATGTGCTTTAGCAAAAAAATGATTTAAAAGTAGAGGTACACTTCTCATGGCCAGAGACTCTAAAAAGGAACATAGGTTAAGAGAAATAGAAAGACTTAAAAATAACTCCAACCATATACAATCATTGCAAAAAAAAAAAACCCAGAAAAGACAAGACCTTCAAAGAACCACTGGGTTAGCCTGTATGGGGGCATTTGATTGGTAACAGTACTAGTGACAAGGGATGGGTGCTAGAGGTGTGCTGGGTCCTCGGGCATCCCCATAGATAGCGTAAAAGATGGGAATTAACCCAGGAGAAGTAGTGGGACTAAAACACAAAATGTGAAAATGGAACTAAGTGATTGTTTTTTCTGTTTTGTGTTTAAATTATGCTTCAGCAAAAGACTTGGTGAGAAGGGAGAATCATTGGCTGGGGAAGGTGGTCCTAGAATGTGAAAGAAAAGACCTTGTTCTGTCCCTCTGTCATCCTCTATCTCTCCAGTGAGAATGTGTCCTAACCTGGAGATGGTAATACAATTATATGAAGATGTTATCTCACATCAGTGTGGGAGAGAAGACCAAACAGAAACCCATAATCATGTTATTTGAGTTTGCTTCCAGTTCTGAGTTCAGGAAGAAATAGTAGATGAATCTGTGGAATCACCATCAGTAATCTTTGAGAAATCAATAATGGGAGGACTGTCAGAAGGTTAAAAAGGAAGGAGGAAGGGAAAATTCAGAAAAAATAAAGAGTGAATAAATCAGTTAGCAGGATATATTTTGATAACTCTGTAGAGTGTTTTTTTGTTTGTTTGTTTTATTTTGTTTTGATTTTTGATTAGAGGTCATGCAAGAGCTTAGAAAGACACAGCACCAATTCATAAAGAATGGATTTCACTAGAGAACATCTCAGCATTAGTTGAACAATTTAGGGAAAAAGTGTAGCCCTGGAGGACTGTGACTTCCATAAGGCATCAGTGACATTACTAGGACTCTTGTGGAAAAGAGAATGTGATAGGAACTGGATGAGAAAGTTGAATATATTCTAAGACAGTAGTTTGAAATAAAGTCTGTGTGAGGTGGTCAAGTCAGGTTAAATTTTTATCAGACTTTGGGCAAAAAAATGTAAGTAAGCTACAAGATCTTTACATTTTAGAACTGGAAGGAACCATGAAGATGATCTAAGCCTTTTGTTTTATAGGTGAGGAAGCTGAAGCTCACAGGGTGAAGTGACTTTCCAGAATTTATACAGCCAATAAACAGAAGAGCTAAGATGAGACCCAATTTCTTGATTTCTCCCAAAGCACTAGACTCTCTCTGGCAATAAGATGATATGACATAGAAAGAGATGTAAATTTCTGGATTCAAGTTAAAGTGACAAAAGTGAACAAAGAAGAAGAAAACTTGGGGGAAAATGAGGTTACAAATGCTAAGTTGCAGTTCAGCACCAGAAATCCACGGGGAGCTAAAGTCAAAGATGGATTTTTGAGGGGTTTACCCCCTTTTTAGATACCAGTTCACAATTCCTCAAGAGTGTACAGGGATGAACTATCCCATAGTCCCTATTTTCAGAATTACTATTTGTGGACTGCCCTATTTGGAAGCCTTTTAAAGATCTTTCATATTTTTAATAGTCCTCATATTTTGGTACAAGCTAGCATTCTAGTTGTTATAGATGTATTATCTAGCTTAACTCTCATAACAATCTATGCAGCAGATACTACCATTAGCCTGTGGTACAGATTAAGAAACTGAGAAGCAGAGTTTCTCTGGATCTTACTAAAGAGCCCATAGGATTTGTCACTACGGTCACCTTCCCAGACTCAGTCCGTTCTCAATCCAAGCCCTGCACCTCTGTCATATGTGAATCTTCTCACTACACTATGGCAGATATATATTTCAAGTTATAACATGTTTGTCTATTTAAAAATTTCTGGTGGCATAAACTCCTTGATTTGAGGGCCATGAGTAATCAGTCCTTGTTATCAAAAGTATATATATATATATTTTTTTTTTCATTTTTCAGCCTATATTTTCCTGTGGCTATGTGAGCATTTGCTTTCTGATTGACCATCTTCAGAGATAACAGCAGTTGTCTGAGAATCCACTGGGAAATTTTAACTGTGAAGTTGAAAGCTTCAAGCTATAAATATCATGATCATGTTCGGCTTCATGATTTATGTGAGAAATACAATGACCTTATGGCAAAGCCTGTTATTTTCAGGGGCTGGAGAGGCTGCACACAGATTTAATGGAACTCTTTCCCCTATGTGGTGTGTATTAGAGTTTGATATTCAGTGTTTGCACACCTTGGAGTATTCATTTTCTGGCTGGTTTGAATTTATGTAGGACTAGCCATTGCCAGGTTTTCATTGTAACCTGTTAAGTGATAAATATATTATTGATCCTGTTGGCTAAAGGAGAAACATTTAGGATCCTGGGATGCTAGTCCTGGCCACATACTATTATGCACATTGCAGATGATATGGTCTAAAATGAAGATTTCTTGTATTATTCTCATTTTTGTAGGTGCAAGCTGGAGTTATTTAGGATTGGCATTACCTGCAGTAGTTGTCCAAAAAAACCATTGTTGCATGTTGTTGAACATCTGACACTGTTGTTGAACATCTGACACTGTTTTCCCATTCTTGTCCCTTCCGGAGGAGGTCGGTTCCATGTAGTTTCCTCAATGTGTTATGTTCTGGGTCTGTGCATAAAGTTTACTGCAAATGATGTTCTCAAATCTACATTCTTTTTCACATAATGTTCATTCTGCTTAAAACGACCTTTACCACTTGTCTGCTCGGCGAATCCATTCAAGGACCCCGTCTCTGGGAAACCTTTCTTTATGCCTCACCTCAAGCTGAGTTGGTGCCTGTTATCTGAAACTCTTGTCCTCCATTATGTATTTTCTTCATGGCACATATCAAAGTATAATAGTGATTTCTAATTGCTAATTCCTCTACTGGAATGAGAATTCTTAAGGACAGGGGATGTGTAAAGTTAATTTCTGTTTCCTCGGTGTCTTGCACAATAGAGAGGTGCTCCATAATGTTTGTTAAATGAATGAACTGATGAATGAGTTAGTAGTTTGCTTCTCTCCCATGTAATCTTTTCTATTACAAGCATAGATTTCTGTGGGAAAAAAATAGCTGGCTACCAGCAGGCAATGTAAAGATACTCTCAAACACTATTGATAAATGATTTGCTCTGCAATGTGGATCTTTCACTAATTATGTTCATTCCACTAAAATGAGATGACACATTAGACATGGAGTTGGCTTAGACATTTAGGAATCTGAAGCAAAGGTTTTCATACTATAAAAACTGATTTCTTCAAATTATCTCTGTGTCACTAACTAGGAGTATACAAAAGGAAGTCAATATGATATCAACTGGATTGGGCCACTGAACCAATTCCTTTTGGGCTAGAAAACTGTCTTTTCATTCTAAGGGAAGCAAACTAAGAGCCTTATCCATGAAACCTTAGTTCTTGAACATCATACACCAAAGTAGGAATCCTGTAAATGTATATCTAAGGCAGGCTTCAACAAATGAACTGATAGTAAGGTCTGCTGGTAAGGTAAGGTTTTTCTAGAGACAAGTGCTTCCTGTACAAGATACATAAGCAGCCAAACCCCAGAGCTGTCCTTATAGTTGCTACTTCTTTCTTGGGATGTTTAAAGCTTTACTTTTCCAATAATCAGCTGATTGTGGATGGATACTACTGTAATCATTGAAACCGTCCTTATGTTGGGAATTTTGAGTTAAAGACAAATTTATTTGGAAGTTTTACTTCTAACATTTTTTTAGCTAGTCAGAGGGACTCTTTTTAGGATTCCAGGTGTCATGCTTCATTTCAACGATGTTCCGGTCATGAGAATGAAAAAGTATGAATTATGGGGAAGAGCTCAGGTAGTCTTTTCTTTGAGGTTGTGAAAAGGGAATATGAAGAGGAAACTTCAGGCTCATGTGAACCCGCCCATCAGTCCTGTGGTCACCTTTCCCACTTAGGATATCCATGATGTACCCATTTGAAACACAAGCTTTCTGCCTTCTGTGATGGCACAATGCCAGGTTTTTTTTTTTTCAACAGAAGATGAAAAGGGGTGTACAGATTTAGAATCTGGTAGAAACAGATTACCTACTCAAAAGATTGCCCATTCACAAGGATGCTTTTCAGCACTTTCATTGTCATTGGCTTCTGAGGCTGTGCTAATATATTAAAAGGAATGACAATGACTGATTTTTATGTGGATCTGTACTTACCTAAGAGTTCCAGATGGTGAGAGGTATCAAATGCTTACTTTCCCAGAGAAGTGCGGTCTACGGCGCTGAAGTATATACATTTGAAAAATAATGCCTTATGGCTGTCCTGAGAGGAGATTCAATAGTAGACTCCATGGGTTTGCCTTTGTATCCTTTGCTATTCATCTATCTCTTTGGGTCTGTTTTCTAAGAATAAGTCTATAACTTTAATTGTTTTATCACATGTGCAGTGCTGAAAGCTTTGTTTCATTCTTTTAATTACATGATTATATATAAGTCTGGAAGAGAAACAGTGAGTGCTGCACTTTGAACCATCTGCTACCTCATAACACATGTTATTACATAAAGCAGGTTCTAAAAGTTGTGATGGTAAGAGACCTTAGTGACCCCTCTATTCCAAAGGATAAAGTTGCACTGTTAAGTACAAAATCCCGGATTGGCTTGTATTTTAAACTGCAACTGGAGGTGGTGTAGAGTTGAGAAACTGCCTGAGGAATTCAAGCTGTTCACATCACATGAGTTATCTGCCCATAAAGGATGCCAATCATATTGTTGTTATGGAAAGGATTAGTCTTTTTTTTTTTTTTTTTTTGGACCACACTACCTGTAGCACATCTGGGAACATTTTGTATGGAAACAGTTGACTGCAGCCCATGTCTGAAGGCCAGAGATTAATCTGGATTTAGGAAATCACATAATAGAGTGTAGCAAATGCCAGTTTACTCAGTATAATCTGCAAAAGTCACTACCTCTTACATGCTGTGGCCACACTAGGCAAAGGTTCATATTGCCTTTCCCATTCAACAGCATGACTCAATCCCTATGATTCTGTATAGACAGTCCAGACAAAGGATTCCTTATTCATGGCAAAAAACTTACAGAAATGGCTTGAAGCTAACCTGATTTTTAACCTGATATCTAACCTCCTGAAATCACTGCACTCAGCACCTGTGGTTTGCAACCTAGACAGTGGCACTCTGCATTGGGCAGGTGTCTATCTTCTGCCCTTACTAACAAGGCACTATCTCAGCAATAACTTTGTTTCCACTCTGACTTGGGAAGTACTCAAAAAAAGAACCAGAAGGCATTTGCTCACAGAATCATCTGCATCTGATTTTTGCTCCCTTTTCCCTCCGTGAGTTTATTTTCAAGAGCAGTCATGGAATCAAATTCATTTGGGCTCTAGGCATTGACAGTGGGATCAAAAGGTCTGTGTCAGATCTGGTCCACAGTATATTGATGTTTGCCAGCTACCCTTGCAAAAATGTGGTTCCCAGGAAGACCTGACAGCAACAGACCTGTTAGAAGCATGTCCTTTAATACCTTGGGTATTGATTTTTGACAATGCCTGATAAGGATCTAATAGAAGCACAAGTTGCACTAAAGTATATTTTCTGTAACCTGGAAGTTACTTGTATCACAATATGACAAATATGGCCTTACCAATAAGAAAGACATTTCTACTCTTGTGGTTTTTAACCAAAGGCCAAAAGTTGTTGATATGCTTGAGGGGTAGCTGAGGGCTATCGCCTAATTTTAAAAAAAGGTCAGTATTTACTTCTGAGGCCCTGGGGCAATAATTTAGGGTGGAAGATTCTATGCCATATTATGTGTAGCAAATAGAACTGTGTTATCCATGGTTTCTGTGTTCCTTCAACAGAGCTGTAAGGGATGAAAGCAAATAGTGTAGTGGTTCAGTGCACAGGGTTGGAATCAAACAAGCCAGCATTTGGAACTCCAGTTCCTTTCCTCACTAGCTGCATGAACTTAGGCAAATTATTTTAACTACTGAGCTTCAGTTTTACCACCTGTAGAAAGGAAATAATAGTAGTCCTTCACTTGAAAAGTTACGTGAGGATGTAGTGATAACACATATGAAGTACTTAACTCACTCGCTGCCACTTAGTAAGGGCTCAAAAAGTGATAGAGATGCTGATAATTTCTTACCCTAAAGTCATTCATCCAGCAAACTTTGATCAGTGCCAATGGTACCAGGCAGTATTCTAAAATTTAGCTTTCTATGATGAGTAATGTACTCCTACTGTCTTCCAAGAAATTATAGTCTGGTATGAGACAAGGAAACATTATCAAGGTTTAAGATTTTGAGGTACATGTATACAAACTTAAACAAAAGACAGGTGAAGGAGCAACTCATGATGATACTCATGTAAGTCATGGCTGACTCCTGTAGAGAGGAGACATTTAGCCTTGATCTTGAAGGGTCAGTGGAACTTTGCTAGAGAACGAGGAAAGGAAGTTTTAAGGCAGAAGGAAGAATTTGGACACCGAGAAGTATTTGTTTTAATAGTTTAATTCAGTATTGTTGGGGCAACCAGTGCTCTGCAAGATTTAGTAGAGGGTAAAGAAGAATAGAGGGACTGTGGCTAGACTGCTATGTGTTTTATATGCTATGCTAAAGATTTTGGACTTTATTCTTTAAAAGATAAAAAGCTATTAAAATTCTTAATTAAGGGAATGGCTTGATTGAAGTTGTGTTTTAAAAAGGCCATAGTGGATGATATCCAACTTGAAAAGAAAGAGTCAGGGAAGGATGATGAAAAGGACAAAACATGCATTCCAGCCTTGGCTGTGAGTTCATGTAATCCCAGTAATGATGAATAAATTCATACTAGGAATATCAAGATTGGAGGTGTAAAGAAAAGTTTGAGTCCACTTAAAATTGTTTTATTTGATTGGTAGTAGTTACTCAAATACTTATGTCCCCTTTGTTATCCTGTTCATGTCATTACGGGTCACTTGAATTTTTTTTGGAAGGAAGCAGGTCATAAAAAATATTGGTTGTTGAACAGTATAGAAAGGCTGAAGAACTTTAAAATCCCTGGAAGCATCTCAGAAAAGTGAACATTAAGATTTTCTTGAACGTGGAAATGAAAATTGAGAGTCAGTTAAATAGCCGTCCTAGAAGTTGAAATTTGCTGGATGCCATCAACCTCTGTTTATTGTTGCGTTTCTTTAAATCTGGTTCTCAGTGATATTCCTTACAACTACTGTGTGAGCATAGGTAGTCTGTGCTTAATACAAACATACAGTTTTCACTTCTATGGAAAGTTACTTTTCTGTAGAAAAATTCAGAACACATTGTAGATTATGTGTTCAGTCACATCTGTTTTCCACATTGAGAAAGCTTAATTGCCCAGTTTGTGTTCTGTGAGGCCTCACTGTGAACCTGATGGCAGCTACCCAAGCTGGAGGCATGGTGCCTGGGAGAAACCAACTCGTCCCTGGGATGCATGCCCTACACATTCAACCCTATTAAGTGATGGCAAATGTTGCAAGATGCTTTGCCATTCTGACCACTTGGCAAGGAAATCTGTTCTATATTTGGAATATAATTTTTGAAAGTGTTGCTTCTATTGTATTCTCCCCTGTTGCCGGTTCCCTCTATTGGAAGGTAAAGTCAGAGCTGGCAAGAATCAAGACTTTGTCACTGGTAACAGAGGGATTTCCGTTATATACCAGGTGGTGATGTCGAAAATAGCAACACCACAATTTTAGTGTCCAAAGTCCTACTGATAGACTGCCTGGAGTATCAGCGTTTGCTTAGAGTTAAACTGCAAGTGTTTTTGGAACACTATTCTTAGATTTCCAAAGTCCATTAATTAGAAAAATGCTCCGTACATTTTCACCTGCATTTTTCATAGACCAGTAAAAGCACTTCTACTACATTAAATCAATAAAATTTCATTATTATAAACTGCTAAGTGTTGGCTCCTTCCATATTGAAATACTGAGCTTTATGTATATTGATCCATTTAAAAGGCACATGTTTAATGGTATTTGAAAAGAGAATTTTGTATTGTTAAAGCAAAATCATATCTCAGGTTTAGCTAAAGGAGTACTATTTCAATTAGTTTAGTTCTTCATCTAATAGTATAAAACACCTGCTGTACATCAGAAATGTCTGCATTCCTTGCTTGTCATCCTATGACCTCCCTCATAGACATGTGGCCACAATACAAGCTGGTTCTCAGCCATGGGCCATTCTGTTGCCCAGTGGATGTTGGTCCTGATGGCACTTGTTTCTCACAAGAGTAGTTTCCAAATAAACACATAACAGAAGGGGAATTAATTAGGGACTAAATTAACCCTAAAGCTAAGGGAAAAAACAGTACATCTTAGATAATTACCTCTGGTGAAAAATTTCTATGATGTCACAGTGTTAAAAACATTTTAAAACTGCTATTGCCTCCTTCCCTATGAAAAAGTCCTTGAACAGTGTTGTCCTTTTCTTGGAGGAGAGGAAGCAGGAGCAATGAGGGGAGGTTTCAAAACAATCAGTTCTGTGAGATTGCTTTAGAATGAAACGTCTAGAAAGGAAATAAATAAAAAGATGCTATCTGAGATGACTTTTGAGTTGGAGTTTTCTGAAGCTTAGGCTGTGTATGTGAATGATCAGGATAGGAGTGTGGGAGGCAGCAGGCTATGGGGATCCTAATGTTGATTCCAGTACTTGCAGAGTGGTAAAACTTTAACTTGGTACCTGACCTTTATGACCCTCAGTTCCCCTAAGAATTCTTTCTCTTGGACTGGAGCTGTTAAAAGTTAAAAACAAAAAACCTAACAGATTATTATACCATCAATAATAATATGTACTAAAATATAAAATGTTAAATGCTCATTATGTGTGAAGCACTATTTTTTGTGGGTTTTATGTATTTTCTCATTCATTTAATTCCTACGATAAGCCGGTAAGAGAGTGCTATTAATATCTCCATCTTAGACATGAGAAACGAGGAATGAAGGCTTAAATAAATCCTCATCAGTCCACATGTAGAGTTTTAAATCAGTGAGCTGAAATTTTTCAAGAAAGGCATGATAAAAATGTGTAGTTGTAGCATATTTGTGCTATGATCACTATAGCTGCAATATTAAGCTTACTAATGAAACTCTCATCTTTCCTTTTGTGGTGAAAGACACACTAAAGATGGATTCCTCAGTGGATCTCTAAAGTTGTCACTCTGCTTTTCTTGAGGATAGGGTTATGTTTCCTTCTCTTTTGCATTAGCGGAGCACATAGTATGTGGCGCTCCGATGACTCTGTGCGCGGAGAGACTGTATAGAACTAGATTGGACTAGGGATGCAGTCCTTACTATATCTGGAGTGTCCCTGAGTGCCCAGCTTCTAAGGACAAGTGAAGTAGATCCCCTAGAGGTGCTCTCAAATCAAGGCATCTTTTGTGGCACATGTGTGGGCAATGGAGGAAGGGAGAGTGGAAGAAGACCTTTGTCCCACATGCTCACTTTGCTGCATCATCTTTCTTTTGCATCAAACCCAGGTTTTCAGCTGTCAGAAAATGCTTATTTTGAACTTATGAACATCTAGACTGATCTAGAATAGGTGGGTCATAGCTGTGACCCACCAATCCAAGATTTGTTTAGGGATTTTCAATCTTTTGGACATGTAGATGGACATTAACATCCTGTTCATTAAAAAAAAAAAGTTTATTTTCAGCCTGGTCCTAAGTGCCCTTGGTACAAAGGCTAAAGGATGTGTTTCCTAAACTCAGGTGGCTTATAGTTTGGTGGAAGAAAAGATATGCAAATAAACAATTATACTTAATAAGATAGTAACAGGGGGGTGTTTATGTAGTGGGAACTTGGGATAGGTTTCTCAAGAAGGGTAGGGTTGGAACTGAGAACTGAAGGTAGGTAGGGTTTGGCAAGGCCTGCAGAGAGCTAAAGAACATTACATTCCAGGTGGAAGAAATGCTGTGTTCTCTATTTCATGAAAGAATGGGCAGATGGTATCTCAGAGACTATGAGAAAGTGACTTTCCAAGGAGACTTCAGAAACAGGCTTTCTGTTTACACTGATCTGAATGTCTTTTTCCTGCTCACGTCCATTCCTTCCTGTTCATTCTGTTATTCTCTCTAGTCTCCTAGGGCTTACGATGTCAAGTGATACTCGGGTCCTTTTCTGGTCCCTCTTTTATGTATGGATTTGATATTTCCTAATTTGCTTATCCAGGCCTCAGGGGCCGGTAAGATGTTTATTTTTAAATTTTATTTTATATTCTCTCTTCTCCACATTAGCCAGACTCTACACAACAGTGTTCTTGATACTCCTGAAATGTAAATGCTTAATAGATGCTTATTTTCTGATAAAAACGATTTTATGAGAGTCCTAGTTGAATATGTAGGTAATTGAGATGCTCGATTCACTGAGTTCATAAAAGTACTACCATAATCAAGTGAAATAATAACTGGCTGGGCTTCTTCAAAGTGATCCTGACAGAAAAGAGCCTGTTATTTATTTTGCTTCAAGGTTTAGGTCTACTTCCCTTTGTAATCCCTTATATCCCAATAGTAGAGCATTTTGCTTGTGCATCATGTAATTATAAAAATGAAGAAATGCCCTTAAATGCCATATAGTTCACATACCAGTATGTTGCTTCATTCTCCTCAAAAATGGGTGTTTTGCATGAGTAACTCCAATGACAGAAGACTCACTTCCTTATATCCCCTGCTCTTTCATTTCTAGGACATCTCCCTTACGTTGGCCCTAAATGCTCCTTGTTCTAGGTCAGTGATTGCCAGTGGGGAAGGGCCATAACTTTGTGATTTGGCAAGGCATGGACACATTTTTGGATGTCACAACTTCACAACTTGGGGTACTGCTGGGATCCAGTCTAGTGGGTGGAGGCCAGTGATGCTGTAACCTTCCCCCAAAGCACGGGCAGCTCCGGCCCAATAGTGCCAATGCCGAGAAACTCTGCTCTTGATTCACCTTATTTATCTGTGGAATAAGTATAAATTTTTCCATCCAACTGTCTGTCTGATACTTGGACATAGCTAACTGCATGAAAGCTCTTGTATCTCCAAGTCCTTCGACTGTTTTTCTAATGCTATTATAATAAAACCAGCAATTCATGTGTGACTCTTCCCAAAGCATTTAAATGTAAAGGAGGGAAGCCTTGAGGGAGAGGAATGCTTCAGACAAACTGATCTGTGGTGGGCCACGTTCACACTGTGGACGTGGGTGGAGGAAAAATAGAGTGTGTCTTGATGTGCTGTCCCCCTCGCCCCATTTGGATAAAATCTGTGAAACTTACTGCAAGGGATTTAGTCTAAGGAATTATTCTTGTCAGAGACATGATGTGAGCAATGCATGGCATGTCCAAATCCATGTCATGATAAACAAGAATGTTACAATGACCCTCTCCCATGGTAAGAGAGGTCCTAGGATGTGGGTATTGCTAAAAATTCTGTTAAAGCACCTGACTATCCCAGGCATGAGAAAGAGGAAGTGAAACGCTCTCAATACTCTCTTCCATCCTTTCTCTGAGCTCACCTTGTAGATGCCATCTAACTCATGTCCCCATTTGTTGTGAGGTCACTTTAACCCTCAGAGACACTACTGGGTCAATTTATACCTGTCATTTCAGTTAAAATGTGCTCTAGGTTGGCAAAAAGACAAAAAATGATACAGCCTCTGAAAAGGAGTGAGGAACATTTTTTGGAAGGATTCAAGGGATGTTTTTGAATGGAGAATTGAGAAGCTCTAACTACACAGTCTATTTAAAAAGGCACAAACATAAACAGTGCTTCAAAATGAGTACCATATAGACAACGGCCTGCTAAAGGCAGCCAGTCTGATCCTCCTCTTGAATAAATACGGTTTTCCCTCAAAGTGGGTGAACTGCAGGCTTACAGAGAAGAGCAGCAGCATCTTAAAAATGCTTTGAAAAGAAACTGATTCACCAGAGGGGCCGAATAGACCCCATGTATGTTTGCTAATAAAGAAGGATTTTTGATGCTAGCTTTCATTGATTATCCAGTTAAGAAATCAATACTGTTGTTTCATAAAAAGGACAACCACAGAGTAGTTTGCACTCCTTAATAAGAATGTTGGGAAAACAATTATTAAGGTCTTCATCCATGGTGATACAGCTTAACTCAGCAAATCATTAAGAATTTCCCCTTTCAGGCAGTTTTTACTCCCTGCAAACAATGCCTGTTGTATGAGCTAGTTCAGCAGGAGGCATCTCCTCTCCTGACTTCTGGAGAGTTCTTTTCCGTTAGTGAGGAGATAATGAAAGAAGAGGAAGCTGGAGAGAAAGCATCTCCTGAAGCAATCCCACCAATAAAATAATCTAGGCTCACATGGGGAGATTATTATCATTCTCTAAAGTTCTTTCTCTCACCAGGCAATTTTGTGACAGAAAACTGTGCATTAGTTTGGGACTGGGTACTACAATTAGACAATAGAAGTTTTTAGCTGTGGTGGATTCGTGATCGTACATTTCTACTACAGCTTCACCCCCTTTTCTCCCTCTGCTCAGTTCAAGCAAATATACTTTCCAATAAATATTCAGGGAGTCAGAAGTAGTTAAAAATAGATTGCAGTGTTGACTGATGTGAATGAATCTTTGTGGACAGCTACACACTGTCACCACAGTTACCAGACACCAGGGTCACTGATGAGATTCCAGTCCAGGATCAGTAGGTAAGTGTGGGGGTACCTTGAAAAAGCCACTCTCCTAAAATGTTTTCTTCCTTAATGTACTAGAGTGCTTTCAGTTCACCATTAGAAATGTATCACTTTGGATTGCCTTCAACTATTTGTTTTAAAATTCTTATTAAAAGGTTTGTTTCAAATATGTAATACACTTTAATTCTTAGGTATATAGCTAAGAGCCCTCTAGGACCTCTTTTCATTCACCCTGCCTAGCTGAAAGCAAGGCCCTATGGGGAAGGATCCCTCGGAAGGTTGTCTGGAATCTAGTATGTATACATATATGGCTCTTCCTTCTAGCTTACTTTGGATGGGACCAGTGTGTGGTCTAGCCAGATCCTGAGTATTCAGGACACCAAGTGGTGTCCTTTTAGGAGGTAATGAAGCTTTCTCTGTACTTCCTCTCCAGCTCACCCCATTACTTGTGTCAGGGCCTTTTTCTCTGGCACACAAACATTTGCCACCAATATTCTAATTGGCCTCTCGCATCTCTTTCATAATGCAGCCTGCATAACTTTTCTTCAGTGGAGCTGTCATTCTATCAGTCTTCCTCAAAGCCTTTCTAAATGTCGTTTCTGACCTTGTGAGCCACATGAACCATTCTAAATTATAGTTATTGTTATTTCATAGAGGTATTGTACCTGGAGTCAGATCTTAAGTTCCTTGAGGCCAAGGCTGTGTTCTCTCTTACTTTAGTGGTCTTTCTACCTTTGTTGAAGCGTAGGACACACAGAAGGGGATATATATGGATTGACTTGATGCTGAAATACATGGGGTTCCAACAGTGATTTGGCCATGGGGAGAGCCGGGGAGTTGTTTTTAGGTATGGCTCTTCCACTGACTTCCTTTCATTGTGGGAACATAATAGTCACCATTTATTGAATCTTTTAGTGTTTTGGTGAGGCATTTCCCACAGATATTCTCAATTTATCCTCTAAACAACTTGTCAAGATAAATGCTATTTTGCTTATTTTTACAGGTGAGCTAGTAAATGATGGAGTTGGAAATAAAACCCAAGTCTTTCTGGTGCCAGAATTGATATCCTTTTCATTATAGTGTGATACTTTTGGTTTCCTTATTTACACTATGGAGACAGAACCTATATCAGCATTTGTGACTTTATGGTGATATTGACCAGATGAATGAAATAGTAAGGTCCTTTGATGATTAAGAAGTGGCTTCTTCCATTGTGAACTTGTACAGGATTTTAATAGCCCAGATTTTTTTTTTTTTCTAAAACAATCTGCCCTTTTTTTGAGGAGTACATAGGTAGTAAATGAATAATATTAGATTTTAAAAAATCTATGTGCCTGGCATAGTTTGTTAATTACTTTGGATAAATAGTTATTTACACATCTGCTGTAGAATGTTATTTACTGCACTGGGAGAAACTAAGGTCAGAAGAGCATATATGTAATTTCTTACCAGTGCTAATATTGAGTATAACATAAAATTTATAAAACGATTGACACTCATTTGGTGAAGTTATTATTGAAAGATGATAGATATATATTTTTAATTCTCTCTTCTCAAATAGCAAATCCCATCTCTTCTGATCCAAGTTTAGAAATAGTGGCAAAATTAACATAATATGCTTTGAGATGTGTAATATTTTCTATCCACCTAATGAAGTCAAAGGGTGTTTATGAAAAACCAATTATCCTAATTACTCATAATATGAGGGTGTGTTCTGAAGAAGGAAAGAGATTTGAAGTACCTCATTTAGAACAGCACAGAATTTTAAATGCAGGGAATCTGTGAGATAGAAATAAGGTTATTCCAATGCAAATAGAGCCAATTTCAGTGGTTTGTGACATATAAAGACATGAATGTAATCTGACTTCCTTTAGTTCTTATGACTTTGATTATAGTAATTTGGTAGGACACAAAGTACATGACTTAGAATCTTGGATTTTTATTACTGTGACACAAAATATTGAACTGCAACTAACATACAGGAATCACATGGGACAGTTGAAAGAGCACAAAAGTACGCAAGATGCGAATTCTAGTTTTTGAGTTACCTACCAATGGGTGTTTTCATGAAACCAGTCTTTCTGGGGCTTGGGAAAGTGTCAAATTTGAGTTAGACAATTTCTTAATTGTTTTCTATCTCTAAAGTTTTGTGACCCTAAAAGTGAGCATTGCTAGAGTTTGAATAATATGTTCCTCTTTTCCCAACAAAAGTAAGAGAGCCGGTTAGCAGCTTTCTCTCTAATTTAAGTTGCATGCTGAATTGTTCCCTTTTTTTCTTTATGGTAGTCATTTGTGGCTTTTCTGTGTACATTTTCAGATTTATACCATGAGAAATTGTTGACGATTTATCTCTGAACAAAATAATGCCTTAGTAAAAACTAATATAAAAAAATAGAGTTTAGATATTATTTCTTCTTGTGACAGATTGTATCGATGGATTCAAATCACCACACCACCTTATTCATATGTCCTTTGGTGATATAACTTTGCAGCACTTGTGCTGTGGGCAGGACACATTTCTCTGCTTCTTGACTTCTGAGCCCTGTCTGTTGCTTTGGCTAATAATGGGCTGCTAGCAGATATGACACAACCAGGGGCCTAGAAGGGGAATGTGCAGTGAAGTTTGCATTCCCTTGCACTTCTGCCATGTCCCTGAGAAGAACTCGTTTGGGCTAGCACACTGATTCGAGGTGGAGGGTAAGGGACAACCTAGAGTATAGCCACCCATAGCTGAACCCTACCTCAATCAACTCATTCCAGTTGATCTTCAGAATTACAAACTATAATAATAAATAATTGTTGTTTTAAGTCATTCAATTTTGGAGTAGTTTGCTATGCTATAGTAGCTACCTGATACAATTCTAAACAATTTTCATTGCTAGAGAAATGTTCCTTCTGCACACCTGTCTTATAAAATACCCAAAGAAGTCATCAGTTACATTGTTAATATTATCCATTAATGAAATCATAGATTTCATTATGTTCTTTATTTTTCCCTGGGACATAAAACCAAAGAGACATAGCATTTTAGCAACAGCACTGGCCTATCTTACCTGTATGGAAACACTGCTGTATGAGCCGCCAATGACCCCTGCAATGAGCAGAGGGATATTTTCTTGAATGGCGTAGGATCCATCAGGACACATATACTCAGCTTCATCCACTTTAGTCAAAGATGCCCTGACGAATTCCAGCGATTGCTCTAATGCATAGGTATCCCGTGAACATGTATCCAAAATGTGTACACCCAACTTCACTCCTGGCAGCAAGTAATTGTCTTTGTTGATTTCATCAATAGCAAACAACATGGCTTCCAGGCGTTGAATTCCTCGGTCTTCATTGATTCGCCCACATTCTTCAGTTCCAGTGCCTTTTTCATTAATAGGAAACAGGCCCCCTAAAACAAGGTCACCTTCTATTTTAATCTCTCTCCTCAGAAAATTATGATCTCCTAAAGAGAGTAAAAATCCCTTTGAAAACAAAGCTAACGTAAGAACTTGGAGTCTCGTGAACATCTTCATGAGTCCTGTTTCTGTACCTCTGGGAGATATCAATGGATGAAGCCAATGTTGCCCGCTAGTCCTCCTCTCTCATTTCCAAACTGGATCTTTGGCCTGTCCTTCAAACAAGGGAGGAACAGACTAACAGAGCCTGTCACCAAATTCCTAAGGAGATAAAAATTATATGAATAAAAATAGTAAAGAAAACAACAGTGATTACATGGATGGCCCCCAATCAGACCTTTAAAGGGATCGTGACTCAAGTTAGCATTTAGCAAACACATACTGCACCACTGCACCACACCTGCGCCAGGCACTCTCCCATAGATACCCTCACCCAGTCCTTACAACATGTGATGACATAGAGTTCAGTGCTTCCATCTCCCAGAAAGGGATCCCAAGGACTAAAGAGGTAAAGTGACTTGACAAAGTGTACCTAGAATGGAGGTAGTGTTTAGATTCCGGTTTTCCAAATGCCAAGTTCAGTACCCAATCTACTCAGTCATTGACTTTGCTATTGGTAGGGCAGTAACTTGGATATGAATCTTGATCCCTTCTCTTTCAGTTCCATTTATATCCCACCCCTTTTTTTCACTCTTTTCTTACCATTTGGAAATGCAACAAAACACAGTGGGAACTGTGCCACCACATTTCTGCCCTTCCTTCATTCCAGGTTCTTTCAGCCCACTGCAGTCAAGATTCTGTCTTCATTGCTTCTCTCCAAAAACACCACCACCACCACCACCACCACCTCTGGAAAAAGCTACTATTGATCTACTAGTTTCCAAATCTACTGACCCCATTGTAGTCCTCATTTTACTTGACCTTAATTGAAATTCTGACTCCTTTCTGTCTGTTGCAACTTCCTAGGTTTCTGTTCTCTTGCTTTTACATCTCAGATTCCATTGTTGAAGCCCTCCTCTCCACAGGAATGGTCCTGTAAGTCATCAAGTTTCATGGTTTCAACTGTCACTGAAATGACTCTTAGGTTAGCTGCCTCCTAAATAGCTCTGCCCATACATCCTTTGGACATGTCGAAGTCTCTAGGTCAAAACTTCTCCCTTATTTCTGTGAAGGGATCTTCTCTGTATCCAGGTTCTCAAGCCAGAAACCTTGCAAGCTGGAGCCCTTCCCGCTTAACTCCTCCCCACACTTAATTAGCCACTAAGTCCTGTAAAATCTACCTTTGAACATCTCTCAAAGCCATCTCCTTATTTATAACTCCACTGTGCAGGCTCTTATTATCACTAACAGGACCATAGCAGTAGATTCCTGCAGGCCCAATAAGCACATTTTTGTGAGTTAGGAAAAGATAACCTTCCTCAAGTACAAACTTTTCAAAATTTATTATTGTGTAACCTGGACTACAGATGCTGAGTAAAGTCCAATTGCTGATTGCTGCCTTCTCCAACCAGTCGCAGGTAACTCCCGATGTGGCTTTCAGAGTTAGAGGAGTATACTGGTTACTAGTATGGGGGTTTGCACAGTAGGTTGTCATTTAGGACAGTTCCATAAATCAAGCTTCTTTTTACAAAAAGGCTAGAACATATGCACGTTCAAGGAAACAGACAAAGCTCTGCTATGAAGATCATGTTTTTGATGAATAGGGGTACCCCAGAGAGCTTTCCAGAATCCTGATGTGGAGTAGCCCAATTGCATGCACACAAACCAGTGGACCCACTATTGTACTCCTTGCCACCCAGCTCCCTAGGACTAGAGCAAACACTGGCCAGTGCCCTTACTGTGCCTGTTCACTGCCATTCTCCCCAGATGACGCAAGCTTAATATTTTTAGAATTGGGTGAGAGAAGTGATAGCAGAGAGTCCTGGAGCATTCTCCTGACCCGATATAGGTGCCTGTCCCTGTGTGTAATTTGGTGTGCCTGTCTGCTCTCCTGCTTTTGTGCATGATTATATGGGGTCTTATGAAGGAGGAGACTCTCCTGGCTACATCTCAACTTAGGATGTCTGAAAGCCACACCACCTGTGTGCTGTCAGATAGGTTAGCAAATGTTAATCATCTGAATGGGGTCCCACTAGAGGAGGTACTTGAATAATGCATAATTTTAATTGCTGTTCAGAATGGCCCATCTCCTGTCAACCTGTACTGACTTCCTTTTGCCTCTAGGTTGAAGAATTGACTTCTTTATGCTCTATGATCTTGTCCCTGTCTGGCTCTCAAGTCTCACTGCTCACCAGGCCTGTCAGTTCCATTCCACCTCTGCCTTCACATCTTATGCTCCAGCTGTTACCAAACCATGTTTATCTGAGAGGGCATCTTGGATGTTGATGGCTCCTTGGTTCTTCTTGTTTCTCCCTTTGCTGCAAATGCCCTTCTACAGCCATTTGTCTGGCGAAAACCGGCTTATCATTTAAAACTCAATAGTCACCACCAGGAAAAGCCAAGAAATTTTTTGCTATCTTCTTTCCCCAAATTGTTTACTCCCTGTTTTCTATTCCTACTCTAGCTAGTTCCAGAAATGTTTGCTGTTGCTATTATAATTCTTACTTGTTTCCTTGTCTGCTCATTGGGAATAAATAAAATAGCACAACATTGAGGATTTTTAAGATATGAAGAAAAAAATCAAATCTCAACAAAGAAAAAAATAGAGACAGGAATTAGTCTAGTGCGTACTTCAACATTTTTGACATTTCTTCCTTCTCACGTTAGCAGTGCTCTTTAAAGCCTGGCTTTCCACATGCTTTCTGTTCCTTTCACGTGGAGTAAGTGATGGGTTGTTTTCTTGAGACTTAGGAGTCATCTGGGTTTATTTTGTTTATTTAGGTGTGAGCCTCAGCAGTGACAACAGCAGCCACTGGAACGCTCAGTGTTAGCCCAGAGCCTGTCTGGGAGAGCTGCTACAGGGCACCAGAAAGTCTAATAATAACAATTTTTTTTAAAAAAAAGTTGATACTGTGGTACGTTTTTTCTTTTTTCTTTTTTTTTAACGTCTCATATCAATTTCTAGTCTTTGATCTTTACGTGCAGTTCCCTTTGAAGTAAAACTGCCATGAAAGGCAAAGACACTGTGATCATTATCGTTAATGGTAAAGCAGCAGAAATTGCTTTATAAAATAATTGTTTTTAATGGATCTAATAAAAGAGAATAGCTAATTAAAAGAAGGTCATCAACACAATCTTACCATGTGACTCTGAAAAAAAATGAAGATGTATTTTGCATCGGAAGGAAGTTTGCTCAAATAATAAAGATGATGTTATAGTTTATGGAAAACTTAATTTTCTCTTAAGAAAATGCTCTTCGTGGGGCGCCTGGGTGGCTCAGTGGGTTAAAGCCTCTGCCTTCAGTTCAGGTCATGATCCCAGGGTCCTGGGATCGAGCCCCAGGACGGACGGGCTATCTGCTCAGCAGGTCAGCAGGGAGCCTGCTTCCTCCTCTCTCTCTGCCTGCCTCTCTGCCTACTTGTGATCTCCGTCTGTCAAATAAATAAATAAAATCTTAAAAAAAAAAAAAGAAAGAAAATGCTCTTCGCTAAAGTAGACTTAGAAAGGGAACATCACATTCCACTGAAAGTCCTAATACAGAGCAGTCTATCTGTTGTACAGGTAGGGGTTCTTTTTTATTTATCACTGTATATCCAGGGCCTGGCATAGTGTTTGCCTGCAATCCAGAAGGTATTCAACAAGCATTTCTTGAAGGAATAGAGACATCCATGGCTATTATGCCTGCAGATGACTGTTTACTATTTATTTGTGGCACAGTAAAAGAGAACTAAAGTAGAGAAAGGGGTTATTTTATTTCATCACCTCCCTAATCATCTCAAGGGCTCTTATCCTATTATGCTCTTTGATGGTAGGATCACTAACAGGTAGAACGAAAGGAATTATTCTGTAAAGATGCTGGAATGGAATGCTGCCTTTGTATTTGGCAGTTGCTGCTGGGGTGGATTCCTGTGAAGCTGGGAGAGATGTGGCCTCAGATTGACCTACATTTACTTAACTGAAAGCTTTAGTCAGGAGAATGCTAAATTAGGAACATGCATATTATCCTATTTCAAAGCATCAGAGATGCTCATCAAATATTTATTGAACACCTACTATGTGTGTGCTAGGCCATCAGCTGGCTTTGCAGAATATAAATTTTAATTGCAAACAAATGGACGTTATCTCTTCTATCAAATGACATTCTAAAAGCTTAGGTATTTTGATGTAGAAAGTGATGGAAATCTACCCATCTCTGTTTCTACCAACTATCGCTGTCATTTGTGAAAACCTTAAAAATAAGCTCCCCATGGTAATTGTCAATAAGTGCCTGAGTCAAAAAGCAATCCGTTATATATTAATACATACATTTAAAAATTAGATCTACAGATCTTAAAAACAAGTTGACTGACAATATTATGTAAAATATTTTTCCTTTAAACCCTCTAACAAGGCATCTTTGAGTAACATTTAATGTAGTCTCAGAGAATTACAAATTAAAAATCAATTAGAGTAATGTTTAAATACACAGTCTTAATATTTTCTTATTTACCTTTTCCTTAAAGCAAAATTTAAAATGATTAAGACCGTAGGGCCGTGAATAATTTAAAAACACTTAACATTATTTAAAATGAAGCCCTAAGAGCTAAAAGAACAGGAAATTAAAATTTAACATGGAAAAATAGACAAACATGCTTAATTTAATACAACTGTTTATCTCTGAGTAACAGCTTATCGGATTGTGGGAAAGGGCACCAACCTTTCAGGTTCCTTTCATTATAAATCAGCCAGCAGCACATTCCCCAGATAAACAGGCTCCCTACTGTAGCCACATTCATATGCAGCTGGAGAACAGCAGTTCTGCAGTCAAAGTTCTCCGTTCAGGGATGATGAGTGATGTGTCAACTATAAACAAGCATGTGTAGCCCTTTCTGTAGGCAGCCTGCTCACCAATGTTTTATTAATCGGTGCATTAATTGAATCTCAGAGGTTTGCTGTGAATATAACCCCTGGAATACATGGGCAAGAAGCATTTGTATACTCCGCATATGCTAATATGTATTTTCCTTCCTCCCTTGACTTTGCCCAGGGACACAGTGTTGAAAATGAAATCCAGTTTGACTCAGTAAGTAGTTATTCAGGGGAGATAAGAAGGCCATTCCCCATGCCCACTCTTTCCTAAAAAGAAACCCTTAAGTTGCTGAAGGGCTTTGAGTGTTATCTGGAAAAAATTTAGGGTTAGTGATATTGTATGAAATTTGGTTGCACATTTGTTTATAAAATTTTCAGCTGCCATAATTCCAGGCAATAAAAGACATGGCCTTTGTCCTTGAACTGCCATTTTTAAACAGAGCCTGTAGTTTACTGACATTTTTAAGAGCTGGATGTTATCAGGTACAGTTCTAATTCCTTTACTCTTACTAGGTGACAGAAGTATTTTTTCCACCAGAAACATTTAAGAAATTGTAATGAATAGCTGACTATTTAAAATCCAATTATTTTTAGCAAATCTAGCTTAAAACTTCTAGTTTAAATTACTCCCAACTATAAAGTGGTTTAATTCTACTTGCTGAATTCCCATATAGTTTGTGCTGTGTTTATTATCATGATCATATTTTGTTTTATATTTATTTGTTCATTTATTAAATTGAAATTTAGTAATTGGAAATTGTTCTTTCTTTCTTCCTCATTAGATTGTAAGCTATCGAATATCAAGGACAGTGCCTTAGACATTTCTCTACTTCCCACAGTGCCTCACATGTATAGTTTTCTCATACTGGTTAGATGATAAATTCCAAATAGCATGTAATTTTTTGAGAGATTGGTCAGAGGATTGGAAAAATAATTAGGAAATTCCCTGCAGAGAATGAAGAAGATAATGGAAAAGACCATTTTTCTTCTTCTTCTTCTTCTTCTTCTTCTTCTTTTTTTCCCCCCAAAGTGACCTTATAATAGGTCAAGATTCAAATATGGTGCTTAGAGAAACTTGACTGGAATAGCTTTCAATCTTCTTTTGACTTTGAATTGCTGAATTTTTAAAGGAAAAGATATAAAGTAAAACTAGAAAAGTTGAGAGCACTTGGAGAAATTAGAAAAGTTAGGACATACAGGGGTGTGAAGAAAGAAGAATGAAAAACAACACAGGGCCTACAGGTCGGATTCCATGATGCATGAATGAAAAGGCAAGAGACTGGAGGCCAGGCCAATGTATTTAGATTTGAGGTTATGGAGGAAAGTTTTGCTTTCTCTCAACTTTTTTTAGTTTGAGGAAGTTTGAAATACCAGAATCTATATAAAATATCACATAAAGAAAAACATAGGTCAAGAAATGAATTGACCACACTCTTTCCTCTGATCCCATCTTAGTCACAGTAAAGGCAGAAGAAACCCGCAAACTCTAGGTGGCTCTCTGGAGGAGAGAGGTGCTGCCAGTTGGGATGATGGAGCCCGAAAGAGATAATGATGCCAAGAGGAGAAATGCCCAATTCACAATTTGAACTTTAATCCTCTGCCTCTGCCCCCTGCAAAAAATCACATATACTATTTCCTCTATCCTCTCAAAAAAAAAAAAAAAAAAAAAGTGTTTTTATGAGGTAGGCAAACAGGTTTACAGTTGTGCTAAACTTTAGTCCTTAGGGTAATAGTCAATAATATTAACTTGATTCATTCAATATAGAGTATATGAAAGATTTATTCACGTTCCATCGAAGTAAATCTTTACTGTTCTAAACACCAAACTGCACAGTATTTTCCTGCATGTGTGTGTGTGTGTGTTGCCATGTCAGCTGATTTTTCATCCTTAAGTTTCCTAACCTCCTTACAAAGCCTTAGAATCAGAGCCTCCCCAGATTCTCTGCAGTCCACCTTTGTCCTTTTCCTCTTAGAAGCTGCCAAGTCTAATAGAAGTTACAGGTTTGTCAGCATGAACAGCGAGTACAGAAACTGGGTTTGTCAAAAGCTTTCCCTCTAGCTATGGACAAAATGGTAAAGGAGAAGAAATGAAGAAATATTTTTCATACGAGAACATTTTTACCTTTTGGTCATGTGATCTATCAATTGGCTTGGCTGTTATTTATAATGTTCTGGGTATGTATAGTCCTTTCTCTTGAATAATATTGAATTATTTTGCACAATGAACTAACTTTTACTGCTTCCTGTGAGAAAGAATGACATTATCTATTGCTGAGGTGTGGGGGGGAGAAATTTATAATGCAAGCTATTCACAGTAGTAGAAGTAAATATAGAATTAGGACCTAAGGAAGTTTAAAAAAAAATCATTATTGCCCGATAAAGTCTTACAAAAGAGAACACATATCAACACATCATCCTGTTTCCCCCAAAATATCATACCCATAGGGAAATGGTAAAATGTTTGAAACACCACCATCCTTGCTTAGTGCCAAAGAAGTTGTTAGAATATCTGTAGCAGGCTTCTGCTTCTGGCCAATCATAGTAGTTAGTATTGAATCTGCCTTCCAGCTGAAAGATAGCTGTAAAACTGGACAAAACATATAAGGCAAACTATGACCCTTGAGAGAATGAAACACAGGAGGGGAACTCCATGATTACTCTATGAATTTCCCAACATTCTACATGGGAGCGCCTTTCTGCCCTGGGCCAGTGACAGTATTGTTGAACTCAAGAGGCAGAGATTAGAGCTATTGGCTTCTGAAGTGGTTGCAGTTTGTAGGGTAGAATGCTGCATAGAGATGGTGAGCATAAGGACAATGTGTTACATAGCTGGTCGTGTTATATATAGAGTGAGATTCAGTGAGTCCTGGCAGCGATCACCTGCCTACAAGACGTTTGAGAGATACATGTCAATATCAGAGGTCATGCATATCAGAAAATTAATGAAGTTCTAACCCAGCTCCAGTGGAGAGACCATACCAGGCCTTATTGTACTTCCAATTAAATTCCCAGAAAGTCTACCCTGTATAAGTAAGATCCAAGCTCAGGAATGAAGGGTATCTTATAGGATGACATCTAAAATAGACCCACCCTAATGAGACTAAAACTAACTCTAAAAAAACTAAAACTAAAATTATCCACCAGTTACTTAATTGCCTGCTAAGCCAAAATTTGAAACTCTTAAAGGAAGTGATATAATTTAGACTGCCTTCAGTATAATTCCACAGTAACCAGCATATAATCAAAGATTGTTTGATATATAAGAAAATAGGAAAATGTGACCCAGAGTACAGAGAGAAAGTATTCAATAGAAATAGGCCCTGAGGGGTGCCTGGGTGGCTCAGTGGGTTAAGCCTCTGCCTTCAGCTCGGGTCATGATCTCAGGGTCCTGGGATTGAGCCCCACAATGGGCTTTCTGCTTCCCATCCCCCCCTGCCTGCTTCTATCTACTTGTGATCTCTCTCTCTGTCAAATAAATAAGTACAATCTTAAAAAAAAAAAAAAGAAAGAAATAGGCCCTGAAATGATTCATATTTTGAAATTAGCAGACAAAAACATTAAGTAGACTATTAAAAAATATGTTCAAAGATTTAAATATATGAATGAATAGATGAGAAATTTCATGAGAGAATGGAAAGTTTAAAAAAAAACCCACAAATACTAGAACTCGAAAGTATAATATTTAAGTGTAAAATGTGTGTGAGGGGGGCACAACAAATTGGAGATGGAAAAAAAATAACCAAAACAAACAAACAAAAACAACAACAACAAAACTTGAAGACAGATTAAAAGAAATTATCCAATCTGACCAGAGAGAGAGACATTGAAAAAAATTGCCCAAAGCATGTTAAGTGGTCTAATACATATGCAATTTGAATTTACAAAACCAAGGAACTCAGCAAACCCCACACAGGATAAATACAAATAGAACTATACTATATTCTAGACAAATCATAGCCAATTTTCTAGACAAATCATAGCCAATAAAGGGAAAACTTGGAAAACAGAGTAAAAATAACACATATGTGCAGGGTAACAATACGGATGAGGGCTCACTTTTCCTCAAAATCACTGGTGGCCATAACCCAGTGGGATGACATCTTTAAAGTTCTGGGTTGGGGGCAAACTGGCCAAGCATCCCTAAGTTCTATTTCCAGTTAAAATTCACTTCAAGAAGGAAGGTGAATACAGATTTTTTAGGCAACTAAAAGTGAGAGATTTCATTGCCAGCAGACTTAAAATATGAGAAATGTTAAAGAAATTCTTCAAAAAGGAGATGACACCAGATGGAAATTCAAATGTAGAAAGGAATGAAGAGCACCCGAAATAGTAAAGGTATGGGTTAATGGAGAAGAATATCCTTTAAGTCTAGTTACTAGGTAGTGTTCGAATTTCATGAAAGCTGTATTTGTCACAAATAAAAAATGGTTAAAAAATATAGGTTCCATTACCATTTTGTCTATTATAGTTAGATTTTATCTCTCTTAGTATTTGTGTGCATTTATCCTATATTTGTGTGCATTTATCCTAGATCCTATTAGCCAAAAACTAACAGGATCTTAGCTAAATACTTTTCATACCTTCTAGAGTCCTGCTAAAAGAGCAATCTCATAATTCAAAAGCCATGCTTCTGAAAGTAAGATAGGTAATAGCCAGTAACATATTTTTTTTTATGCTATAACTGCTAATAGATTCACTGAAGGGTGAAACCCAACTGGTATACACTGGCACAGCTGTGCTAGTTGTTAAAATATTAAAATACTTCCAACTGGTTGGGAACAATAAATCTAAGTCCTCTGAATATTCCTCCACTTTCCTGGTTGTTCTGGTTCCTCCTCTGGCATATCTCTATCACCTTTCCCAATTTCCCATGACCTAGGAACAAAAATGTTAAATTCTGGCACAGGGGGATCTTAGGTTCCAGTGCCAACAGTATGATTGCTGTCCATTTTCACTACATGGTGCTAGTTGTTAAACATTTTGAATATCATTCCTGAATTGACTTGCTGAATAAAATGTTCGGAAATTTGGGGAAAGTTTCAGTTTTAAGCAAAATTCTCACTAACCAGAACATAACTGGATTTTACCTTATAGTTTGACTGATTAGCACCCATTTCTAATTTTATTCCAGAATGTACCACAATTTTTCTTGGGGAACCAACACATATGTTCATAAGGTAGGGTTAATCCTTTTCTGGCTTGATAGGTAACTTGTGATACAGATGATGAACCAGAATGTGCTATGTGTCCCTGGACACAGCAGTTGATTCTGGGATGAGTCTGTGACCACCAAATCATTGCCATCCAGGGTTAATCTGAGAACTTTTTAGAACCATCAGGAGAAAAGCATCCTCTTTCTGTTAGAGTGACTTAGAGAAATAGATCTAGCCCAGAGCTATTGGCAACCATCTTACCACCATGAGTCAAGAGTCTGAGGTGCAAAGTCAAAAGACAGAGAAACAGTGAAACCTGAAAATATTATCTGTGCTATTTAATCCAGCTAAGATTTACCAGTCTGTGAGAGAGGAAATTCCTCTTTCTGCTTAAGTCAATTTGAAATCTGTTTTGTCACTTGTCACTAAAAGATTCCTGAATAGGACCTAGCTTATCCTATTCCCTTTCCATTAAAGATATACTAAAATATATTGAGCACCTACCTTCTGCCAGAAAATGTGATTAATGTTTTACATAGATTATTTTATTTAATCCTGCAATTTTCCTCCTACCCAGGTATGTCCTTCCATAAATGCCCGATTCTGTCCAGAATCTCAGATGGACCCAGGCTTCGCGATGATTCCTGTTGTGTTACCCCATCTGTGAATGAGTTTTTATAGAAATGCAACTACTATAGTCATCCCTTCTTTCACACTTTTATCAGGATTCCCATTTACTCAAAACTTACTTATGATAAGTGAAATCATCTAATATATTAAGCTGTCAGTTTTCAGCACACCAATGCAAGTTAGTTTGTTAACCATTTAGGAATGTTCAAATTTTCAGTGTGCCAAAACATTGGCTAAAGGAAAAGGGAAATGTTTTAAGTCACGGAATTTTAGATACCTAAGTGTACCTGTAGTGTAGTATGAGGGCCTACTTGGTTTTCTTCAAGTTATAGCACTTAAGAACTCCATACTCAAATAGAAACAACTTGTATATATCAGCCACTGTGAAATTTTGGGCTTAAAATAATGCTTCCCTCATCAAATAGACAATTCGATGCCAGGCAATGAAATGCCATTGACAAGTTATCTCCAGTGTTTTGGAGTTCTCTGTCATTGATGTGACTTTAAAGGACATTTCCCAGTTCTTCTGTGTTGAAACATTTTAGAGAAAATTAATTGGTGGGCTTTAGTCAGATGGTGTGAGCTCTCAAGGGCCACGTATACATATTTCTTCTGAATTCTGTGTGTCAGTAATACCACATTGGTAGCTTCAAATTAGCATGAGGGGAGTATTTACACTGCAGAAATCAGCAAACATTAACAATCAGTTTCTCCTCACAGATCCTACAGATCAGGTACTTAAACATTTACCAGCATGCCATTGGTGGTATATTTAACAATATGGTCTTAAATTCTGTTCCTAGCGAATTAAATAGGAAAAGCCTGGGAAAGCAATATCCCATAATGCCTTCTTCAATCAAGGTTTCTGCCTGCGGATCGCAAGCTATTCATGTGTCATGAAATGAATTAGTGACTTGAAATGAGCATTTTAAAAGGAAATAGAAGAATTTAAAATAGAATAGAAAATTCCAAAACACTGATCCAAGGCATGGAGTAAGGCTGAGTATTCTAAAACTTTTTTTAGTGTGTATGAGTGTATGTCTTGGGTTACAGTGTAAAATAATTTCTTACTGGCTCGTGGCCAAAAAAAGGTTGAAAGCCACGATTTTACAATGTGGGCTTTATAGTCAAACACATTTTTGAATGTATAATGTTGGCATATGACTATCTTCCTGTTCCTCGTTTTACATATGTGTCAAATGGAGACAATGGTGGTACCTAACTCATGGGCTTGTTTATAGGATTAAATGAAATAATACAAAACATTAACTCAATAACTGTTAGCTACTATTAAAATTTATGGGAGTGAGGATAATTTGCCATTGGTTCCAGTGCAGTTGGGAGTATTCTGGACTCTCTAGGTAACCAACTAGAGTCCAAAGTCAGTGTTGTGTCAGGACTGGATCATGTTAATTGTCCAGTCTCTATTTCCTCAGTTAGTGACCAGAACCACTTCATGGTCATCCTCTGTTACGCTGACTTTTGCTTGGCTGATGTTTAGGAGTGATCTTGGGAGAATCCCTAGCTGGCTGAATGATGTCAGGTGGGACCTAATAGCTCCTTGATGTCTAGTAAATTCTGGATTGCTTGATGTTTTGGGGTGCTAGAGACCCTAAATTGCCAGGAGAAGAGGGGAAGTGATCATTTAAGAAAAAGGAGCAAGGTGCTCATAGCGAATTGATTTATTCCCTTTCTCCTGAAAAACACGTTTTCGTCCCTTGATGCTCACTTGATCTTTTCCTTTTAGACTGAGTTTTATGGAGGGAGGGCTGGACACCTCTTGTTCTGAATCCGACTGGACTAGGACATTCATTGACTTGTATATTGAGAGCAGAATGTTTATGATTCTGCCCACAAATGGTCTGGGCTGTCGTGGCCATAATGCTTATTAGTCTTTAAATTCGATGGCAACTGCTCATGCCTATGCCGACAAGTCCAGACTGCCTTGTGCCCTCTTCTCTGGTCCTTGCATGCTTTTCAGGGAGAACTGACCCCTCTGTCTCACTAAACAGCTAAATGTGGGGACTGCTAACACAAAGCCGTAACTGGAGGCCTAGAGATTTTCAACCAGGAGGACTAACATATCTCCTATAGAGCTTGAACTTTTAAACTGGCTCTGACTTTATCTGTATTTTACAAAAGACCAAGTAGAACACAAAACCCTCTTCTAACACAGCCTCAGCGCAGGCCTTCCTTTCCTTGTGTTACAACCAAGTAACTAGCATCGAGTTATGGCACTCTGCTATTACACAAAGGCCCGTTTCCCCAGGCAGGGAAAGGGTAGCGTGAGACACAAAGGTGCGTGCCTGGTTCAATCTGCTTGTATAAAAGCCAAAACCAAGCAAAAGTAACTCTGGTGTTGCAAGTCAGGATGGATTTGGGGATCTGGGAAGTTAGTGCTTGGAAGGAAGCGCAAGAGCCCTTCTCAAAGAGTGCTGGTAACTTCCTGTTTATTGATCCAGGCTCTTGTTTCATGGGGGGTGCTGTGTGTGAAAATTCATCAAGTTGCATTTATATGGTGGATGCATGTTTCTGTCTGTATATTACACTTCAGTGAAAATTTAAAATGAAAAAGCAAGGCTAAAGTGAAACATGCCTAGAGTAACTATATTTTTTAAAAAATGGTTTTGTATGACAAATTGGCTGCAGGGTAATGACATAAACTTGCAACTGTGGGCTTATTGATGATGCTCAGCCTCACAAGAAAATCCCTTACTGCCTGGGGAGAGATGCTGGTGTGCACGGAGGGGTCTTCCCTCTTAGTGAGTGAGTGCTGGCCATGCAGAGAGCTCCTTCTTGTTATGACTAGAAGCTAGGCACTGTGTTCTCCTTCCTCTGTGTCAGAAGAAATCAGGACTCAGTGTGCCATCGGCTGTTACACCAGCCACCTGCAGCCTGACAGTGGTATCTGCAATTAGCAACTCAGGCTGAATGGCAACAGGGGTGATAAGCTCCAATCAGAGGAACCCATTCTGAGGTGTGGCAACCACTGCTTTTACTCTCTGTGTTCTGAAAACTGAATGGAATTAATCCTGGACTTTATTATGTTCCAGTGTTTAAGAAATTCAACTCAATAGTTTTTTAAAAATCACTTATTGAATCTATGACATGTCAGGCTCTCTAGTAGGTTCTAAGGATGTAAGGATTCATGGGACATCATCCCTGCTACATTCAAGAAAATATGGTTTCTGGGAACTATGATAGCCTTTAAAAGTTAAATGTGCAATGTCATCTAAACTAATGTTGGCAGAGCACACCAGGTTGCCAAACCTGTAAAGACTGAAAGATGCCTCTTCTCATTGCCATAATTGTTTGCCTCTACTACCCAGATCGGATGAGATTATCCTATCAGGGTAGGATGGCAAACTGTTGGGGCAGAGTTCCCAGGGCTTCAGATACTACTGTCCTTTCCAGATACGGTTAATTTTTTAGTGTGTCCATCCTGCCTCTGTGGGTCCTGGTGCTATTTCAGACAACTGGGAAACTAATGCCCACCATCAGTTATTATGTGAGAGTGTGTAAGGAGGCATCTGCTTCTCATGTCTTCCTAATGCTCCATATTTCTGCTCTCAATGGACTCTCATTTAAAAAGTTCACAAACAATTTTATAGAAAGCCAATTTTAATTATTCTTCGTATCCTAATCTTTTAGGTACATATTATTTTCTCAGAACTCAAGCTTTCCTCTTATCCTGCTTGCTCTTTTGATCACAGTGGCTCCAAGCTTGGCTTTCAGTTCCCTGCCACCACTCTTGGATAGCATCCATCTTCTCTGTGGTTTGGTTCTGCCCACTGTAGCCCTCGTGTGCTGAATTCCACACACCTATCTTCTCTCCTACCAGCTTATTTGAGATACTGCTCTAAACTTATATGCCTTACCTGTGGCCCCTTGAACAGATTCAAATATCACTTGTCTCACTAAAGTTAGTCTTAGCATCATTATCCGTTTACCCATTTGCTTCTTTCTCTTTTACGACCCATTTTCTTTAGCCCCCAGAGAACACAAATATAATATTTTGTGCTTTTCTTTTGCATTCTTAATTCAGCTTATTTTTCCAAATCTGGACAAAGTAATTCAGTGTTTTAGCTTACGGGGCTTGTAAAGTTGACACCACTTGATTTGTCCAGGTTGAATTCTTCTAGAGAATATTTGTGTTACATGTGAGGTCATAGTCTGTATTTCAAAAGTGAGCTGTTGGTCATAAAGTGTGGTCCATGCTACCTGGTGAGCTTTGTACCATTATCATAGGTACAGTTGTGTTTACCAGCAGAGCTGTGCTGGTTACTATCATCCTGCCTTGCGATGGATAAATGTATTGCCAGATAACCCATAGCAGGTATGCAAAAAAGTTATTTGTTAACTAAATGAATGAATATTTTTCTCCTTTGCGTCACATTTTACAAGACCTCCTAGTTTTTTCACTAGATACTTCCTTCCTGAGTGGAAAAAGTAGTATTTTTTGAACACATCATTTACATATACATACTTGTTTGTTTCTCCTAGATCTTCTTTTGTAAGGGGATGAGTAAAACTGGCTTGGGGGCAAACTTAACTACCACTTGCTCAGGATTCTTCTCACTCAGGAGTGGAACAGATCTATCTGATCGTTAGTTCTTTGACTCTCCTTTTATAATCACCTGCTTTGAGGATTGTGTACTAACACCCCAGGGGATTCTGAAAAGCAGATGAGAAGAGCATGACGTGGTCATCACTTGCAGTGGTTTTTTGGGATTTCACTTTCCTTGAACACGTGCATTTGCTAACCTTACGTTCCTACAGTACCATGGCCTAAGAGTTTCTTGTCTCAAGTCTATATATGGTCCAATTTAATTTCAGGAAACCCTTTCCTGTAGGCCGTAACACTTGAAAATGATCTTAGCCACGGAGGGGACCTTTGGACATGAATTTGTTTACACATCTGGCATCTATTAGTCTTCCCATTGGGGCCACCTTTGGAGCCAACTCTGGAGCCAACTTCATCCACCGTCCAGATGTTTCTTTAACTTGTGGCTTAGCATAAGACATTTACACCTAGCTGTTTGGCATACAGATGGAGTAATAATCTTGGGGAATTTTGAAAGCCCTCAACTGCAATTGCTGTGAAATTGTGGGCAAAACGATCCCAGTAGTATGGATGCTGAACTAGCCAAGCATCTCTCACCATACCCTACCAGTGACTCATTTCATAATGGGAGGCCTGCTGCTTGGTGGGATCTATGGTGGGACACACAGATGTCACCCAAATGATGACACCCAGAGGAAAACAGAGTACTCAGGGGAAAGCAGATTTTGTTTGAAAACATTATTTCTTCATTAGGTGGAAAACTTGTAGTGGTAGTTAAGAATAGAAAATGAGCGGTCTTTTTAAGTGAGAATATCAAATTTTAGTTATATATTTTAATGAAAACTGCCCAAAGGATGAACATAATTGATTTCTATAGTAGTACTCATGTTGCATAGATTTTAGATGAAATCCCTTGAATGTTGGCATCTGAGTACATTAAATGGTGTTTACATGTTGACCGAAACAAATTCTTGAACATATGCCCTCTTATGCTCTTCTGGAATGTGTGTTAGAGCTGTGGAGACTTGGCATATGGATATCAGGACCAATGCCACTGTCTTCATCATGGGTGAGACAAAAGGACTAGATTAGGGTTCTTTTGAGCTGATTTTATGGCAACTAGCAAACAACGACAGCAGCCTAATTCTATGAGATACAGTATACCTCTTCACGTATTAGTTCCACTGCCCCTTTCTCCAAGTGGCCACTATTCTTTGCATCACAATGAAATGTGTGTACTTGTTTTTAAAATTTGAGTATTAGTGGGTTATAAAATATTTTAGTAGGAAGGGTTTTTTAGAAATCACCAAGCCTGACCCCTTCTCAATTTTCTTATGAAGAATCTGAGTTCTATGATGTAAAGAGGTCCCTCTTTTTGAGTCTGGCTTTTTTTTTTTTTTTTTTTAAATTAAGATATATTTATTTTTAGAGAGAGAGAACACGGGATGTGGGGGAAAAGGGCAGAGGGAGAGAAAGAGAGTCTCAAGCAGACTGTGCTAAACAGGGAGCCTGATGTGAGGCTCCCTCACATGACCCTGAGATCATGACCTGAGCTGAAACCAAGAGTTGGTCACTTAACTGACTGTGCCACCCAGGCACCCCTGAAGTGTGGTTAAAACTTAGATAATGACCCCAGCCCTGAATAAAATCTAGGCTGGGTGTGGTGCATATTTGGGAACATCTGTGGATGTCACATATTGTGCAAGGTTCTTTCAAATATGTTCTTCTTATAGATAGAAACCTGTTATTTTTCCCCAAATTGATTTGGAACTCCTGCTGATAGATTTCTTCTATTAGAAAATCATGTCCCTTCCCGAGGGGACAGTTAGTTAAAAAGGGGAAAGGATATTGGTGTGGGTGAGCCAAGACAGAGAAGGAGATATTCTATTGTTTAATCCCAGGGATCAATGGCAACCAGCTGTAGGAAAAAAGTACACATTGGCCACATGCTGCGGCTCTGAGAATGGTGGTAAAAAAGGGAAAGGCTAAAACAAAAGCAAAAAGCAAGATAATAGGTGTATCCCCAGGCTGTCTCCTGCCAGGTGATAAAAAAAAAGAAAAGGCTGGCAGCTACTTCACTATACTGAACTTTTGAAAAAGGACAAGTCACAACCACAGGGCGACAGGAAAAACAACAGTGGAGAGGGGCACGCTCCAGAGTGTGAAGTGCTAACTGCTCCCGCCACAAACCAAGCATTTGCTCTGGGCCACGCTGTTCAGTGGGCTGTGAAATCACAATTAACGGAGCAAGGGTTTGTAAGTGAGCCTGAGCTGCTCCAAATGACATCCTGCTATTAGCTGCTTTTAGAACAACCACATTGAACAACTCCATGTGTATTGGACTGTGACAGGATCTTGAAGAAATCATTAATAAAAACAGTGGATGATAGCTCCCCTCACTGTGTTGGTATTTGAGATCATTACCACTTTGGTTGTGACCAGGGTGGGACGCAGGGGCAAGAAACTGGTAGAGCTGAGCTGGCAGCCAGAGCTGATGATACCAAGATATTCCAGCAATCTTCCTGAGGTTTTTATTGATCTCTTTGTGTACTTGTATTGAGATTATACGTGAACTCTGTGCTTCCACAGAGCTGAAACTCTTTACCTAATGATACGGACAAATGAGAGCATCCAGAGAACTCACCCATAAGGAGAAAAGAGGCTTTGATTTATGTAGAAGACTGAGTATATTAAATATCACGATTGCCCATGGAAAAGCCTTTTTATGAGATAAAATGGGCTTCCAGCAAATAGGCCTGAAATAGAGAAAAATAAACCTCTTGTCGATTTTCTTTTAAAATAATAGCTTTGAAATCCCTGTTACCTTGAGTTATTAGAGTGGGTGTTATCATTTCTGATTTGATACATGTTTGGGAGGGTTTAGAAGCTGTAACAGAGACCACATTTTATGGAGGAGACACAGTTTTATGGAGTGTACTGAAACTTAGAGAAGCAGGTGGGGCAGCTAACTTTTCCCCGCCTGGCTCAAGGGTGACCTGTTTAAAATTTTCTCGGGATAATTGGATGTGTAATGGAATCATGGACACGTCTATGTGGAAACGAACTTATTAAATGTCTCTTCTGGCCCCTCTGAAAGCTCAGAGCAGTGAGAGGTCTTGTCCACATTATTAAATCACTTGAAATTGGAGCCAGAACTGGAACTGAATTTGTGACTCTGAAGTCCTCTCTGAGCATGTTGTTCCCACTGAAAGGTGTCAGTGGTCTTTGCAAAGACTCTGTCCGCACGATCAGCACAGAGTCGATGTTAGATTTGGAAGCCATTATGGGGCACTTGGCTCTTTCTAATTTTTGTCCCAAAGTTGTGTGATGTCTGTCAATCCTGTTAATCAAAGAAGCTGACTCCAAGTGGTCTGGTTCATGCAAGAATCACTAAAAGTACCACTGGATCTTTGTCCCATATTCTTTTTGAGGAAAGCAATAGAAGCCCTAGGCAATCAGCGTTCCTGATTTTGGTGTTAGCAAATACATCAGGTGAGAAATTCATCCTGGCCTAGAAGGTGAAACAAAGGTGAGGAAGGCCATGGCTGGCTGCTGGTAAACTTTGTGGCCTTGGACAGTCTCTTGAGGTTTTGTTTTCCAATCCACAGAACAGAGGGGTTGGACTGAATGATTTCCAAGTTACACTTTGACTCACACTTTTTTTGTTGTTGTTGTTGTTTTTTTTCCATCCCCAATTTAATATTGACAATTATTTCTGGAATTCTAGCAGTCTGTTTCTTGAACTTCACTCTCTTCCCAATCCAGCATAAATTTCTGTAGAACTAATTCCAAAAATATATTTTTTTTCTATCTGTGGCTGACCCTCTGACTAGTCAGATATCTGGTGGGTTTCCCAAGGGTAGGGTTACAGTAAGCCCAGCCCACGATTCTCTCATTTGTCTTCCCCCATTCCCGCCAAGGATGGAACCCAAATGAATAGGTCATAAGATAAAGATTAGAGAACAAAGTGAAAAAATATTGGAAAAATGTGCTCAGGAACTCAATACTATTGAAAAATATTTAATGTTTGATGTGTACCTGGCAGAAGCTTTGTATTGTTGGCAAAGAGAGAAGAAAAGAAAGAGAGGAGAGGAAAGGTAAAGGGAAAAGACTTACTGAGGGCCTACTTTGCTTTGAGTATGGACGACACACCCATCTAGTTCTCATTTGGTCCTCTCTATAATTCTTTCATTTAAGTGGTATTACTCAGTGCTTGAGGGCCAGACACTCAAGGTACAGAGGTGAGTAGGACAGGTGGAGTCTTTGTCCTCAGCAGCTTGTTTAAACAGGTAGATACTGTATCTTCAACTTGACACAAAAGAAGTTCCTCTCGTTTTGTAAAACTAGAGATTTCTTTCAGAAACCCTAGGAATGGGGCCCTTCTTTTAAAAATTTCTCCTAGCCATGGGTGTCCAAAAATTGGGTAGACATCCATTTTACTGTAATGATGAGAGAGATTTTGTCCACAGACTTTTCACTCCACTGGTCCAATTTCTTAGTTTTCTAAGTTCTCCGTGGGCAGCTCTGTAGGAAGGCATTCCTGTCATGCTGGAATTGAAAGCGTAGCCAGGCTGTGTGACTTCTCCAAGGTCACGGAATGAGGTGGCAGTAAGCCCTGGATCCAAGATGGCAGCAGATGTCTAGGAAAGATTTCTGGTTAATATTGTTTTCACCTTCCTGACTGTTTTGTCAGACTTTCTGGTGTCCAAGTTTCCTGGTTTGGAGGATGACATGTTCTAAACCCAGGTCTGCCTTCTCCAAGGTGGGCCAGGGCTAAAACAAGAGTGGCCTTTTTTTATTCTTGGGCCAATGCACCATTCTGCCCCAGCAGCAGGGCTGTGAATAATTAGATAAAGCACACCTCCCACTGCCTTCAGGGGCTTTGGGCACACCTGCCAAGTCAAATACACTTTATCTCAGTCAAGCATTGCCTGCCCCTCTACTGTGGCCAAACGCCCAGACATTTTGTGGCTGTTTAACAAAGCCAACTGGAGAAGAAAATGACCCAAATGCCAGCACTTGGAGAGTTATGAGATGGAAGGGAAATTTCCATAAGGTAAAATATGCAAATGAGAGAGCTTGGCCTTCCTTTTCACCATAAATCAGTTACTTATCTCACTGGGCCATGAAATGCCAGGACAGGCATTGCACCCAGATTTGGCCACAGCAAAGGGAACCAAGATGGGCCGTTGACCAGGAGACTCAGGGCCTGTGCATGAGGAATAAAGCAGAGCCCATTTCTGCTTGTGTGGGTTGCCAATCCATGCATTTCCAAGAATGCTCTCCTTGTATCTTTTGTAATGCGTATCATACTCAGTGATGTAGAGAATCTCTCTCTGTGCTTGTTTTGGTCACCAGACTAGAGTTCCTATAAGTTCCTTAGGAGCACATTCACCTCCTTATTCAGCTGATCCTGTATTGGAATGTTGACATAGAGTAGGAGGCAACACCTCACTTCTGAGAGGCTAGTGTTCATCTACATCCTTGGGGTGCAGAAATGGGAACATGAGGTTGGGAGCTTCTCTGACTTCCTCTCTCGTTGGGACCACTGGCAAGTGGTTTGTGGGGGGAAGCTTTGCTACTCCTGCTTCTGAACCTCATACTCCTTCCTTTTGGTGGGGCCTAGGAGTGGGAAGTTCTTCATGATCTCCATCACAGGTAACATTAGCAACTTAGCCCCCTGCAGTTTTTTTCAGGGGCCTACAATGCCTGGGATGCAATATGACATGAGGCTGCTACAGAGGGCAAGAGTTTCTGGGACTGCCTTTCTACTACTGCACTCCTCCAAGAAAAGCTTTAGCATTCTAACGTGGGGCTTGGGTCCCTTTAAGCCACAAACATCTTTTTAGTGGTGTGTGTGCGTATGTGTGAGTTGTGCTTTTGGTGAGGCAGGGAAGTGCAGTGGCCATAACGGGGGTGCAGTCCCATAACAGGGCCTCTTTGTCACAGACTCACAGGGAGAGGGATAAACTGGGGCACTAACATTGCCAAGTAGCTTTAAGATCTTAAACTCTTCTTTGTGTCTCAGTTTTTTCACCTGTAAGATAATGCTAATAGCACCTATCTCTCAATGTTTGTGAATTTAAGTGAGATATTGCTCATGGATGTGCTCTGTAATTATTAAAACAAAGTTACTGTGGAATATCTTATCATCATTGTCTCAGCCAAATCTCTTTTTGAGCAATGACATATGGAAGTATTTTGGGTCAGACTTGAAATATATTAGTACATTGGTATATATATGATAAATTTGGAGGAGGTGGTGCCATTCCCTTTTAGCCTACGGAAATCCTGGTTCCCAGCCCCACACTATATCTGCAATCCTATTTCTAGATTTATTCTTTATATTTACTAGTTTCTTATTAGAATATAAATTCTACTGGCAAGAGTAATATTACAAACTTTTTTCCCAATCAGTAAAGGACATTCTAGATGCCTAGGAGAAAACGGTTGCTATAGAAGTTCTAAAAACTAAGATTATCAGCCTTCTGATTTGTCCCTGGACACAGGATGAGGTGGGGGTCAATGTTGCAGATTAAATTTCAAAATAAGAACATATGCAGCTTCAAGGGAGAAGAAATACGAGGTGTGAACACTCTTCGATAGGGAATAATGAAGGACCCTAAAGTCTCTACAAATTTTACCCCACTTTATTATGGTTTTCTTTGGGTTCTTCAGAGAATGTATTTTTCTGAGTCTCTGTGTATGGATGGGGAAAGGCCATATTACAGATAGTGGATAATGAGATATAATCTCTTTCCTTTCCAGTATCTCTCAAAGGTTCTTATTCTAAGCCCAAAGCAAAGAATTTTGTTTGAAATTTTCTGTTCCTTTCATTTTCCATTACCTGACATTAAAACGTATGGAGGGAGGGACTACTATATTATTTATCTTTTTGCATGAAACGTCGTTTTCATCTTCAAAGTGATGGAACCATCACTGATGTGACCTGACGTGGTCATGAGCATGACATAGAGAGATCTTTGCTTTGTAGGCAGAGAGACTTGGTCTTTATTCATGACATGGTGAACTACAAGCTACTTAACTTTGGTCCAGTGGTTTAATGTTTCTGTGCTCAGGTCTCCTCCTGTGTCAAGGGTGGGGAGAGTAATACTGGCCTGCAGTTGTTCTTGTGTTGTTCATATACAATAATATTCTGGCATAAAATAGATACCCCAAAGTGCTTCCATTGTCCTGCTTTTGAAATGTACAGTTGTAGAGATGGTAAGAAGTCACAGAGAAGAACTAGAACTGAGTTCTCTAGGCCTATAAAACACATCCCTAAAGTGCTTCACAAGGCTCACCTTCATTCACAATGCATATCTCCTGCTGGTGTGGAATTCAGCAAATCTTTTGCTCCAAGAAATCTTTACTCAAAATTCCTCAGCGGCTTAATTTCCTACTCAGCATATCTCAACTTTCCAAGTTCTTTCATAATCTCCTATACTGCTCCTCTCCAGCCATTTTCTGACTCTCCTCCACAATTCTCCGTCCTAATCTTCTGTTTTACCAATTGGGATGGCAGATTTTATCTTGCAGAAATATTTCTGCTCCCCCACGCTCTTCTAGAACTGGGCCGCTCTCTCCTCAAGAGTTGGGGTCTACTGTCCCTCCCCTTGAACTTAGGCAGGATTTTGTGACTTCCTCACAAAGAGAATGGGGCAGAAGTTGCTGTGTGACCTAGTTGATGGTAGGCTATGAGAAGTGATCAGGCTTCTTGCTTCTAATTCTTTCTCTGTCTAGGGATCCTCAGCTTTAGAGCCCAGACACCTTGCTGTGAAGCAGCCACAGACAGAGGTTATGTGGCAGAGTTCCAGTTGGTAGCACTTAGTTGAGGTCCCAGCAGACATCCAGTAGCAACCACAAGACATTTGTGAACAAATCTTTATGTGATTCCAACCCCCAGCCTTGAGCTGCCCCAGATATAATTTATGGAGAAACGATTTGTCTCCACCAAGTTCTGTGTAAATTGCAGATTCACGAGAAAAATGAACATAATTTTCAACCATTCAGTTTTGGGGTGGCTTGTTACTCAGTAAGAGATAACCAGAACAACTAAGGAGTATGGTTTCTTATTTACATTTAAAGTTTTTTTGGGAAAAAAAAGTCATATCTTTTCTTTAGAGAAGATATCCTTTCTTTAGAGGACAAACCAACTCTGGGCATATAACATATATGATAAAAATGGTCTTCAGTGATCATTTAATCAGGTAACTTATAAACCACTACAGAGCTGATTTTTTTTTCTGAAAATAGCTATCCTGGGACCTATTTTGGGGGATTCTGATGAAAAAGATCTGGGGCCATACCCAAAAATATTGTTGAAAGACTTCTATAAGCCTTCAGATTTGGAAACCATGGATACAACTTACTCTTCTAACCTTAAAGATGCAGAAATAGGTCCAGAGGCAGGAACGACTTTATCTTAGGTAACAAAGCGTGAGCAGAGCTGAAACTAGAACTTAATTCTACCATCTCTCCCACTGGCTCATCTTCTGAAATATCTTTCTTCAAAGATAATTCAACATACCTGGGTGGGAACATTCACTTACTGCCTGTACCACCTGTCCTGCACAGTAACTCGAGGGCACATTTATCTCTGCTCCATAATGCAGACTGTTTTTTCAAATGAATGAAGTATTTCCATGCTTTCACAAGGTCTGGGTGGAAAGGGCTCTGAAACACCCTGCAGGAGAGGGAAACGGTGGGCTAGAGATGACTGTTTTCTCTTTGCCTGACTACCAAGGTCAATCCACACATATACATATGTTTCCTCCTTCATGTACGTGCAAAGGTTGAATTAGATGTGGACTATACAGTTGATCTGTACATTTCCAGCCGACATGCTCACAATGTACTGGAGAATAGAGCGCCACAGGGAAAAATGGATGGGGTGAAAATCATTTCCGTCGCTCTGGGAGGAACATGACAGATCAATCAAGGCAGGTTCTGGATGAATGAAGTCAGTGAGTTAGAAGTCCTTGCAAAAGACTTCTTTCTGCTTTTCCAAGTCTTCAGCCAGCTATAAGATTGATTTTTGAAATGACCCAAGTATTTTTTAAGAGTATCTTTCTTGCTTCCCTGAAATCACATCTCAGCCTATTTCTGCCATAATTTCACTTTAAAACTTCGAATTATTTCTTGATATTTCTTTATGATCTTTTTAAAAAATTCAGCTGACTTTGGGGTTGCAAAGTTTCTTCTGAAACTTGATTTTGAATAGGCAGATAGATCTATCTTTTTAGTTTCATTAAGTCTTATTTTATCTTTTTTACTGGCAACAGGACTTGCTGCTTGAAAAATTTATCAAAATATCTTGCTTTCTAAGTGGACTTGGTTGCCATTTTTTTTTTTTTAAGAGAGAGAGAGAGAGAGTGAGTATGGGCCTGTAGGGGTGGAGGGAGGGGATTGCAGAGGGAGAGGGCAGGAGAGAATCCTAAGTGGGTTCCATCCTGAGCTCACAGCCTGAGGTGGGGCTTGATCTCATGATGTGAGCTGGAATCTAGAGTCCAATGCTTAACCCACTGAGGCATGCAGGTGTTCCTTGGTTGCCATTTTGAACCAAGAGAATATGGCCATGGGATATTTTGTCTTACCTTTTGCTCTCCAGTTTTGATTTTCCACGTTGAGAGAGCTTACATTATTCCCAGAATTAGTTACCCTAAAGGCAGGTTACATTGTCTTGTTCCTCCTCAGCTGGATAGAGGTCATTAGACTTCAGTAACCACCTCTCACACCCTTCGTAGTTGGGAAATTTTTATGTGTCTGCCCACGACGCGCAAGTTCCCAGTTTGTAAAGTTTCTCTTTTATATTCGCCTTGCTTTTTTTCCTAATTTGTATTTGGTTGCTTTTTCTCCTAATTTGTAAATTTCCTCATTTCATTTGGTTTGCTTAAATCTGAATCCCTGTGGGCATTTCCTTGAGGTTTGGGTGTTTTGTTTTTGGTGTTAATTTGAACTTTAAATAATCGAAGTTAATATTTTTGAATGCTTACAATTATATCACTTACAGTTCATGAATACCAGTATTATTTTGTTTACTCCTCATACTATCCTAGTGAACTAGATGATATTATTATTCCCATTTTAGAGATGAGGGAGCCGGAGAAAGGAATGAGGATCTGTACCTTGTCTAGCAACACAAGCTGGTAGAAAGGGCTTAATCATTTACAACTGTGTCCTATGTAATAAACTGACTCTATCTTCTGTTTGTGCTTTGGCCCTGATTTTACTTTAGGTAAATTTTAGAAGGGGTATTCAGACTGTCTTAATTCAGTAGTTACCAAACTTGCGCATGATCAGAATCACCTTGGAGGGGCTCCTTAAGGCACAAATTGCCAGGCTCCACCCACAGAGTTTCTATTTAAGGGGATCTTGCTGGGAGCTTTGTTTAGAGTCTGCATTTTCTTTTCTCTTTTCCTTTTTTTAAAAGATTTTATTTATTTGTGTGAGAGAGAGTGAGAGCACAAGCAGGGGGAGCTGTGGAAGGAGAGGCAGGAGCAGGTTCCCTGCCGAGCAAGGGGCCCAACCTGGGACTTGATCCCAGGACCCCAAGATCAGGACCCAGGCTGAAGGCAGACACTCAATGGACTGAGCCACCCAGGTGCCCCAGAATCCGTATTTTCAACACTTTTCCAGCTAGTAGCGTGGGTGCTGTTGGCCCTGGACGGCTCTCTGAGATCTGCTGCTTTTGTTCACTCCCTGCAGGTAAAATTAAGACCCTTCCTTTTATCAATCTATCAAGTTAATATATATTACCAAATTAGGCAATTCTTTTTTTTTTTTTTTTTTTTTTGCCTCTTAGAAATAGAGGATTTTTATGATTTTTAACTTTTTAAAGAGATTTTATTTATTTATTTATTTATTTACTTGACAGAAAGAGAGAGAGAGAGAGTGTCCAAGCAGGGGGCGTGGCAGGCAGAGGGAGAGGGAGAAGCAGCCTGGATCCCAGGACCCTGGGAACATGACCTGAGTTGAAGCAGCCACTTAACTGACTGAGCCACCCAGGTACCCCTCTTTTGACTTTAGAAAGACTGCTTTGGTGTCAGCTTCAGACCAAACCTTCTTCCTCAAGTTTTGGTGACACCTTTGGCCGAATGATAGCACACATTCAGTGGCCTGGAAGTATTGATCCTTCCTTGCCTTGTGGTTGGGGGCAATATTGGCAGCTCATCACTTTAGGGTCCTATCTAATCCTGATGGTTCAGGAAATATAAGAGGCTACTATGTAGGCTGGGCCTGTTTTGCTCTCTTGCATTATAGCCCTTAGTTATGGTGGACATTTCTGGGTAGTGTGGGTCTGTTTCACTAGGAAGTGATAATTGACCAAAGCCTTTCTCTTTGAATTTATTGAATACATGGACTCAATTGTTTGTATGTTGACTCTTCCTTGACTGTTCTCACTGTTGGCATTTTTTATGAGTTTTTAAAAATTTTTTGCTGATTTAGTCTGTTGGTAGAAACTTGAATTATTATAAGTTAAATGATTTGTTTTGTGAAATGCTCCAGAAAGGTGTCAGAGGAGCAGGGAGATGAAAGGCTCTTGGGAGTTCCGACTACATGGTGTTCGGGTGGGAAGATCAAGATTGCTCCAAGTGGTGGGCAAAGATGCCTAAATGACATCTTAGAATGGAAAGGCCCAGATGTACCTCCCTGAGGAACAGGACTGACCTTCATCTACAACTGCCATCTGATAAAGGTGGGGTCAGGAAATGGTGATAAGGTTTAAACTGTTGGTACGTTTTGTAAATCTTTGGAGGTACATGGTATTCTAAGCTACACTTTGACCATGAATTATGGAATTATAAGGCATTTGAGCTGGCAAGTTCAAAAACCTTCTAATGTACCTCAGTGCCCACTGCATTAGGAGACTAGATTCAGAGGAAAAATGACTTGTTTTTTGACATTTATAAAGGATGTCATCTTGGGTGAGTCATTTAACTTCCCTCAGTGTTGGTTTTCTTATCTGTAAAATGTGGAAAAGAGCATCTTCGCAGGCAAGGTGGGGAGATGAAATATGTTGAGATTACGTATTAAAGAGCAGAAGGTCTGGCTTTATATCGGACTTTCAAGTTCTGTCATTATTTGAGACTCCGAATTAATTTGGCTTTGTATCTCACATTCTAAAAAGTGACCTATGCCCCCATCAGACTGGTTTCCTCACATGAGGATGCCACTCTGTTCTCCTTGACTTTGCTCGAAAGCATCCATGCCTTCTACTTAGCCTAAATATGTGCCTTTGGCCATCTCCTAGTGTAGTACTATTTTGTGTTCTTTCTGGGCAGCCAAGTCAGATGAGGAGGGGTAATGCTCAAGGAGGACAGAGGGTGTGTTTAAATCACTCATTCCCTGCTTCTGGACCCTTCGCTCTCTGGGCGCTGAGCCTCTCAAAGAAATAAATATGTGGCTCCTTCCCGCCCTTAGCTCCTCGCAGTTCAACCAGGGAGACTAACTGCACTGTCATGCTGTTGTCTACCGAGTGCCAGCAGAGCAAAACTTTGAAATCTGGGAAATGCTTTTGTGTCAGATCTGACAAAGGAGCATCTAAGTGGTACAGAATATGTGCACCACAGATTTCATATAGAACTAAGTGGAGTATGCTGAATTCATAATGAGGGTATTTATCCTTCTCATCTGCCAGCTTAGAGATTGATAGATCAGCCACAGCTGATGATTATCGATTTGCCATTATATTTCATCTTCTTCGCTTCTATACCTGCTTTAAAGTTCATATTTATTTTCTGCTGTGGCCTGCACCTGCAAGGGCTGCTGTTTGAATCCTTATTAACTACTAGCAAAGCTGCCCCTTGGTAAATTTCTGCAGCTCCCTGTGTCTCAAGTGGATATGTCATAAGGAATATTTTTATTAACTATTTCTCAGATGCATTTTTTGAAGGTGAGCAGAGGAACTATAGGAGATGGAAACTCCTGTTGAGACAGTAGTTCACTGCGCTTACTAATTGTGACCAATGGAGTCCTTCATTAGGTGCCTGGCAATGTGGTACGTACATGCTCATGTACTTACTGGTTCAGCAAATCTCTGATGTAGGTTTTACTAGTGATGTAGCCAGTGTTCAGAGAAGTTGAGTAAATGCCAGAAGAGCACAGAATTGAAAGCCACATACAAAATCACCAGGTCTGAACCTAGTTCTGTATCCTTCAGTGTCATTGAGCAAGTGACTCAGGCTCTAATACCATCCATGAAATCTGCTCTCCAAGTGTTGCTGTGAAAATTAACTATGATAATACATGGGAATTGCTAAGCACTGGTTTGGTTCTCAGAAAATACTTATTTAACATGAGATGTTGCTGTTTTCATGCTAATGAAAATCTTATCTGTAGGTGAATTTGGCTTTTTATGTACGAACCACAGCAGTTACCATTTTTGAAATGGAATCAAATGGTTGGTACTCTTCTGGGCCCTAGTAACAGTGTTTAGGACTTCCATTAAAATAGTAAACTTAAGTACTGTTTTTCTGATGAGCCATCAGGCAGATTTCATGAGATACGGATTAAATTTTAAAGAACTCACATATGCAGATTTTTGTTCACAAAAGAAAGCAATGTGGGACAGTAGAGAAGTGGGAGAGTGTGTTGTTCCTGGTGTATAGTTCCTCCTCTTCTTGAGTGCACAACAAGATCTTGTGTCCCAGCTTCCTGTGATTCAATTCAGCTGATAGAAAATGAGTGGAATATGGCTTATGTAAACCTCCCCATGGGATGGACTCCATGCTCTTTCCCCTTCCTGACCGAACTGAAAACAAAAAGGGATCTTAGAAGCCACATGCAAAGATGGAGAGCCATATACAAAATCACTTGGGTCTCTTTTGACCATGAGTGGGAGAGGCTGCCTGTCCATCAAAAATTCCCATGTGGAATTTACTTGAGCAAAATAGAACTTTGTTGTGCTTTGGGACATGATCCCTTTTGGGACTTGTTTGTTATATCATACTAATAAATGTTTCATAAATTTGGCAGTGATGCCAGTCAGATTGACCTTTAGTTGAAGAAGAACTCCTTGCCTTCTTCCCCTTCTGATGAGTTAAGGCTCACCTCCTGCCTGCAGGTAAAACGAACCAGTACATGGCCCCTGGAGATAATCTTGAAAATCTCTTCCTCCTTTGCCTACCTGTCAGCCCACAAAATCTTCACATATTTCCCATAAGTTTCTATCAGGCTTTGCCCCCTGCCCTTGAGCTCTTCATTACCATGTAAGTGTTTTTCTGTATCATATATCCTATCGTATCTCTTAGTACAATTCAGACAGAAATTGAAACCTAATTTAGCTCATGGCCATTTCAGACATGGTGGGAAAAATAAGCTGGGAGGATGCAGGGGTTAGTTCTGTTCCACTGCTTAATGACCATATAGCTTTGGGCAGGCCTACATTTCTTTAAAACTCCGTTTCTCTGCTGTAAATGTGGTTAACCCTGTGCTGCTTTTCTTGCTGAGATGCTTTGAGGATGAATGTGTGGTTTATGAAAGTGTTTTTAAGAAATTTTTAAAGTCTTCTGCAAGGCATTATAACTATTTGTATAAAATAAGAATGTACCTATCAGTCTTTATAGTAAAATGGTAACTGTGTAGCACTGTTAGGAGAGGTTTCTTTATCTTTGTAAAAGGCAGTGTGGTGTATTAAACAGATAAGCTGTTTTATTTGAATCTCACATTCCATTGCTTACTATTTAGATGAACTAGTAACTCATGGAGCTGACCATTCTAGTACTCAATTTCCTTTTCTGTAAGTTTGGATAATAATGCCTACTTTGCCAGGTGTGACATGTGAGACCAAATGAGGGCCTGCAAAATAGGCACTGAAAAATATGAAAATCTGTGTATCTGAAAGATTCGCTACAGGTCAGATCTTTCTAGCATTAATAACTATTTGCATGTGTATTAGCAAATATTTAACCATGGAAGTAAGGGAGAAGACCAACTTGATACAGAAAAATTAGAAGTCACCATCAGTTGGAAGTCATAGGAAGCATCTTTCAAAGATGCTTCCTATGACTTCCAAATACCAGTGGGGTATTTTTTGTCTGCCTTAGGCAATTTGTAATTAATGGGATGTTTATAAGGATAACTGTTTTACATAGAAAGTTTCATTATGGTGAGGAGTGCAGCCACATACAGCCAGATATATTTACTGTTGATGGAATATTGAAGCCCAAAGGAGAGGCAATATAACCACAGGGGCAGCTTGTTGCTCTTTGCCATTCCAGCTATTCTAACATTGTTTCTGAACTCCAAACTTCTGGTCACTTGCAGTTTAAGTTGACTATCACGCAGAAAGTTTTATCTAGTTTCATATGCAAGTAAAGAAAGACTGTCCTCCCTGCTCCATTAACTCAGTGCCCTCCAACCATTTGAACAAACATGGGGGACAATTACTGATGGTAAATGATAAACTTTGACACATTTTAAGTAGAAAAGTGTTCGGGGTTCCTGGGTGGCTCAGTCATTAAGCATTTGCCTTTGGCTCAGGTCAAGATCCCAGGGTCCTGGGATCGAGCCCCGCCTCCAGCTCCCTGCTCAGCCAGAAGCCTGCTTCTCCCTCTCCCACTCGCCCTGCTTGTATTCCCTCTTTCACTGTGTCTCTCTCTGTCAAGTAAATAAAAATCTTAAAAAAATAAATAAAATCTTAAAAAAATGTATTCATGGTATTCACATAGTATTCTCCACTAGGGATGGTGGGGAGAAAACAAATCTGAGTGTGTGTATAAGAGAATGGTGGCTCCATTTGAGCTGGTATGTGTGTGTTTGTAGGGGACAGCAGAAATACCAAGAAGAATGGGAGGTGAGGAGAAGATAGAGAAGAAAAGGAAGAGAAGGATAAAAATTTTACCATGTATCCCAAGCTAGAAGGGAATGGAAATGCATCTGTTTGTGTGTCTCTGAAGGACACTGGTGTTGTCAGAGGATTTGTTCTGGAATGAAGCTGCCTGCAGAGAGATTTCCGGTGACGTTTATGGGAATATGAAGTTCTTTGTCTTTACAAGTAAATATTTGAGTTATCTAACCCTAAAATGTCTCTGAAGAGATTTATGCCTTATGACTAATTCCATGTTATTGATGGTCAGAAATAGAAGAGAGAAATGGAATCCAAAAGTAATCTCCAAATTTCATTTTAACCCATAGTTTCAAATGGCAAAATTGTTAACAAGCAGCAGAACTGATGGATTTAGTGTTGCCTCCTACCTGTCTGGCACATCTCCCAGAAAAGGAACTAAGTCAGTAACAAAAAGACCCAAATCAGTAAGCAGTAGGGACGGTGGAGGGATGAAAGGCCTTAGCAAGATGCAGGCTCTAGAATTCATGCTGAGCTGATTTTTTTTTTTTTTTAAAGATTTTATTTATTTATTTGACAGATCACAAGTAGGCAGAAAGGCAGGCGGCAGGTGATAGGTGAGGGTTGGCGGTGGGGAAGCAGGCTCCCCACTGAGCAGAGAGCCTGATGTAGGGCTTGATCCCAGGACCCTGGGATCATGACCTGAGCTGAAGGCAGAGGCTTTAACTCACTGAGCCAACCAGGCGCCCCTGAACTGATTTTTAACTTCTCTTTGTATCCTTCTTGGACAATTGGTAGTTAGTGACACAGCATTTTCTTCTACTTGCTTTCTCAGGAGATACGGTGCTATTTATCCCACCAAATACTATATGGAGTCCCCAGTCTGGGATCCTTCTTTTCTCCTTTCTTCAGCTACTTTGTTAGATAAATACTTGGCCTCAGCAAACTTGGATTACTCTATCTCCCTGCTACATGCTACATCTTTACTTAATTAGAAATCTCTTTCTTTTTTTCAGTCTTTGGAAGTCCTTCTGTTTCTTGAATATCTAGGTTAACTCCTTCCTTCTCCATAAGGCCCTCTTGTAAGCCATGTTTGTCAACTCCTGAACTTTAGGTGTTGGGTGGCCTCTTTAATTCCAGAAAGGATGAGCCACCTGTAGGCTCAGTCCTGCCTGGTCCTTCCAGGAAGGAAGAAAGAATGACAAGTGCCTCAAAGTCATTATTTTCTGGATTTAAGTTCTCTTGTATTTTTTCCATAGGCTGGAAGTCCAAAGTTATTTCGAATGAGCTCCTGCGTCTCAGCCTTTGCTGTCTCCTCATCACTCCTGCCTCTGATACTCCATTTATATACTCTATGTCTCTTTTTTACTACCTAACATTGCCATTTTTTTCCTAAATTCGGATCCCAATGCTGTTGATGGAGTCTGTAGAACTTCTGTAAATCTCCCTTCTTTTGTAAGGTGTAGTGCTAAATGTTACTTCAGTGGTTTCTCTATTCTATGAAATGAGTGATCACCCAGGATGGTCTTCTGTCTTTCCTCAAGTGGCACTGAATTCTCAATAACCACCTACCATCTACTCCTCCCACTACCTATGTGGCCATTGAAACTTTAGTGAGTTTTTTTAAAATTTTACTTGATGCATGTAGAAATTGGTAGTGTAGTTGATACCTCCTTCACAGAACTATTGTGGGGATGAAATGAGTTAATTCTTGGGACTTTGCCTTTTGCACAGTAAATGCTTAAAAATATTATCTATTATTCTTTATGTCTTAATGTTATTACTGATACTCCATATCTGTTGACCTGTAGTCTCTGGATTAAAATCATCTGCACTCGAACTTACCATCATGCTCTTTGGACATTAACAAATGACTCTTTAGCCAAATTCATTGCCCTAGACCTCATTCCAATCTGCCTTAGAGTTTTCCTCTCCTCTCTCTTGGACCAGCCTCCTACTTCAGTGTGCTTGAGTCCTGAGATTACAGAACTTGGTATATTTGTTCTTTAGGCACTGGTATACATGGCCCTAAAACTTACTTCCTCATTTTCCCCCCCTTCTCTGCTAACTTGTAGGTTCCTTATGATCAGTTACATTCTTGTGTCTCCTAATACATCTAGTATGTGGAAGACCCTTGGTATATACATTCTGTGTAATTGAAAGATTGTTCCTACAGAATATCATACACATTTTAAAATTTAACCCCTCAATACTTGAAGTCAGTGTAGCCATTGGAAGCAAGGGTTTTTGTTTCTAATTCCAGGTTCATCAAGCATTTGTAAATTGCCAGTCCTCACTACCTCAGGAAAATTCAGTTAAACTAAATTCAACAAATAGATATTGATGACCTACTATAGGCTGGCCACTGTATTAGACTTCAGTGATAACAAATAGAAAACAGACTCAGTCACTGCCCTTGACCATATAAGATAAAAAGGAATAAACAAATGGATTCTAACTCTTGGCTGTATCCTCTCAGTTGGTAAGCCAGTCACTTAATAGCCATTTGAATACCTAGTATCTTCCTAATGGGGGATTGAATAATTCCTGGAACAAGGCACAGAAATTTACCTTCAAGGTGCTGATGTTCTAGTACACATGATATTGTAACCCCTAAGGTTTTCAAACCCATTTTCTGTAAATTCAAAAATCCTATGAAATAGGTATAACAAGCCCAACTAAGCTATGATTCCTGATGAGGAAATAAAGACTTTAGAGAGATTGAGTGACTTGTTCAAAATCCTACAATTAATAAATAGCATAGTTAAGATTTAGAAGACAGATCTCTATAACAACAAATAATTGGACAGCGTGTCAGGTTAAATCATGTAAAACTGGCATTTTGTTCATCAAAACTCATTGAATATTATTGCATATAGTTCCAGTATAAACGTGGTGTATAGTTGGATGGACAGAATCATGGAGAAAGTAGAATTTAATGTACACATTGAAAAACTGATACAACTTTCTTGAAAGAGGGCAATCAAGTAAGAGTGAATAAGGCGTTTGGCAGAAATTGTCAAAGCTTACTGGAAAAAAATGAAAATGGATTCTTTGCTAGATGAGGGATAAAAATATGGGAATACTGGGTCCAGATTGTAGAGAGTTGTGAAAAGAAAGCCTAACAAATAAGATATTGTGTTCGGTAGCTCCTGAAGAGCCTTTCTTATATTTGAATAACAACTTGAAAGCCATGAGGCAAGAAGAATATTGACATGAATGCAGAATATCCATATGTAAACAAACCAGATAAGATAAGTGTGGGGAACTTACCAGGAAGCAAGTTTAGCATTTCCAGGAGGAGTTAATGTTGGAAAGGATGTAATGGAAGACAAGGATATAATTGAGAGCCATTTCATGGCAAGAATTAAAAGAATTAGGTAATTGATTTTGTGTAGTGAGTAGGGAGCGGGAAGAATCAAAGATGATTGTTAGGATTCAAACCCAGGTGACTAAAAGAAAAGTAGAGTTACCAATAAAAAGTGGGAAGTTAGGAGGGAGGGAGGAAAGTTTGAGGGAGGAAAGATTGAGGGAGGAATGATGACATGATGAGTTTAGTTTTGGGATTTGAGCAGCTTGTATTTAATCAGAGAGGTATTCAGGAGATAGCTGGGACTATGGGTTATGGTTCCACAGAGGTTAATAACGAAATCAAGCTTCTGGAGGTAATGATTGAAACCATGGCATGAGACTAGTTCATTGAGAAAGATGACTTTGTATGGGACAGCAGTCAAGGATAGAAACTGAAGAATGCCAAGATGTGAAGAAAGCATAGCCAGGCCAGGAGACGAGCAGGAATGCTCAGAAAAATGCACCATAGAAGTAAGTTTGTAAGATCTAGTGTTGACCTACCCTATAAAATAGTCTTAGCAGATTCAAAGAAGATAAGGGCAGAGAAAAAGGCCATTTTGTGAGTATTTGACAATTAGGATGCTGTATGAGACTCTGAAAGGATTTTTTTTTTTCTTCTATAGATTAGTTCTGGTGAAAGATAGAATGCTAAGATTTAGAGAATAAAAAATGAAAAAGTTGGGGCACCTGGGTGGCTCAGTGGGTTAAGGCCTCTGCCTTTGGCTCAGGTCATGATCCCAGGGTCCTGGGATAGAGCCCCACATTGGGCTCTCTTCTCAGCAGAGAGCCTGTTTACCACCCATCCCCCAACCTGCTGCCTGCCTATCTGCCTACTTGTGATCTCTGTCCATCAAATAAATAAATAAAATCCTTAAAAAAAAAATGAAAAAGTCAACACAGGAAGTGTAGGTTGCTATGCAACGTGTCTGCTTTTAAGATCTAGGAATAAAACTTTTGAAAGATCATTGGTCTGACCAATACTTGCTACTTAATAATTTTGAAAGTTATATTTTATTTTGGAGTATATTTCTTCATATGCACATTTGAAAGTTCAAGAAACATTCAAGGTTCTGTCCTTCCTGTCAAATCTGGCAGAAATTAGGTGGGTGCTTGTAAAGTTTTTAAGGGGAGAGCTACAGGTAGTGTGATTTCCAAAATACTATCTTTGTTTATGAAAGTGCAGAAAATAAATGAACTGGGATAAAAGTGTGATGCTAGAAAAATGAGCTCTTAGGACACAGGAATACTGGCCCGTTCCTTTCCAATGAAGCCCAGTATCATTTGTTGTTGTTGTTGTTGTTTGTTTTTTTGTTTGTTTGTTTAAAAGATTTTATTTGTCAGAGAGAGAGAGGGAGAGAGAGCGAGCACAGGCAGACAGAATGGCAGGCAGAGACAGAGGGAGAAGCAGGCTCCCTGCCGAGCAAGGAGCCTGATGTGGGACTCAATCCCCGGACACTGGGTTCATGACCTGAGCCGAAGCCAGCTGCTTAACCAACTGAGCCACCCAGGCATCCTCCCCCCACCCCCCCGTATCGTTTTTAATAGCCTTCCACTATAGCAACCAGTTACATTATTACTTTTTTTTTTTTTTTGACACTAATATGGCCTTGTTAGGTTATGGAAAGAATGGAGTTATTCTTATATGATCAAAGCAATGAGAGAACTATAATGAGATAGATATTTTCCCCCATGTGGTTTGTGGGGTTACTTCTGTTGTCTGACATTAGCCTATAGCAAGTAACTTGATCAGATTCTGTTAGAAAAGTTTTAAGCATGTATTTTGAAATTAGAGTTTTGAAGTTTTATACATGTACATATGAAATTACATTTTCCTTTACAACCAAGAAAAGAGCCATAAGTGGATTGCTATGATTTGCTAATGAGGATTTGCTAATGAGAAAGAATAAAGTTGACAATTGAGAAATCTTAGCTTTTCTCCATGACAGAGAAGAATGTGTTTAGAATCAGAAGCATAAAGCAACATTTGTTTAAAACCATCTCTCTCTCTCTCTCTTTTTTTTGCCATTAATAGGATAAGGTCATTTCTGTGCTGAATAATACGTAGCACAACGATACTCTTGAGAAAAATGTAGATGAATCTAGAATGAAAAATAATACCATTGACACACGTTTTATGCCAAGCACTATTCTAAGAATGTTAGATTAGATTGATTAATTCACTTCATCCTTCTGACATCCATGGGCACTAAAATCTATACTTACCATTGCATAGATGAAGAAGCCAGAGTACCGTGATGGGAAGAGATTGCTTTGTTAAAAGTCAGCAGAGTTGGGATTTGAACCCAGGCAATCCAGTGGAGGAATAGAAGCTCTTAATCATGACACTGTGCTGCTTGTAAGGGTCATCTGCATTCTTCAACAAGAAAATGATCTCATAATAGAAAGCTAGCCAGAAGTAATTTTGGGTGACTCCGTCTGGATTCACTCTTAGGACGGTGAAATCGGAGCAGATAAAAGAATGCTACTTTATTTGGGAATAAATTGACTGTGACAGCTGCGAACCCCTTATCTTGGCACCTTTTTTATACACAGAAAATATAGAATATCAACTAAAACTCCTTTGGAAATGAAAAAATTTTGTCTCTTTGGACTCTGTGTATCCCGACAACTCCTATAATTGTGTATCTCCACCCCTGCATTGCACTGTGGGAAGCTTGGACTTAATTGCATTTAGTTGACCAGTTTCATTGCCTACTTATTAGCTAAATGATACAATTCCAACCAAAAGAACAGATGTGGGCATGGATGCCCTGCTTTGTGACGGCAAACAAAGGGCAGTAAACTTGTGATGAAAGTCACACCTGAGCACTTGCAAGTGATCAAACAAGTGAAAGCCTGCTGAGAGGAGAAAGAAGATGGCGTGAAACACTGCCAGCCCAGGGGTCGGAAGAGTGCCCAGTGCCCGAGGCAGGATTTCAGAGACTTCAGCCTGCTAACTAACTTGCCTAGTTTAACTCCTTTTTGACACTGCCTGGGAAAGAGGGGGATGAGTCTCAGAATGCTGGTTTCACAAGTTCGCAATATAGTCAAGTTTGTTCAAACTCTCTACAAATAATTGGAAAAAAAATAATGGGTCAAAACTATGAATAGCCCAAATATGTTTGACTTTCATGAATGTTTTTAATCCATAATCCATGGGAACTGCCTCTCAGTCATGTACACTCCCTCCTTGGTAGTCCATGGGATTTGTAGGAGGCAGAGGAACTGCTCATGTTCATACTGAGCCCATATTGTAGTCTTAATTCTAAGTTCCAAGGTGGGCAGAGGACAAGTCTTAGCTCATGCCATGGTGTAGTGTCCATTGTAGGTCTTGGTAGCAGCATGGCATTAAAAACTACTTAGAAACTACATGGAGAGGTATTTACAGGGGGGAAATGATCCTTTTTTGAGCCATTATAAATGGTGTTCAGGATATAATAGGTGATTCTGAGACATGACATGTTATCATTCTAAATATTACACATCACAGATTGGCAAATCTTTTCCATAAAGAGCTAGATGGTATATATTCTAGATTTTGTAGGTCATACGGTTTTTCATTTTTAGTTTTTTTAATATTTTTTCACTTTACAGAGAGAGTGTGCTTGCGAGTTGGGGGAAGGGCAGAGGCAGAGACATTCAAGCAGCTTCTGTGCGGAGCACAGAGCCCAATGTGGGACTCACTCTCCTGACCCTGAGTTCATGACCTGAGCCGAAATCAAGAATCAGACACTTAACTCACCAAGTTATCCATCCAGGCACCCTGCTCATGTGATTTCTATCGTAACAACTCAGCTCTGCAGTGGCAGCATGAAAGCAGTGATGGGTAACACAAAAACAAATGGGTGCATATGTGCCCCAATAAAACTTAAGGTACAAACACAGGTGGCAGGCCAGATTTGGTCTATAGGTCAAATTTTGAAGACTCCTAGTTGAGTTCCTGCATGCTTACACTCCCGTACATGTACATACAGAGACAGAAAAACAGTAACTTCTCATTGTATCTTTTAAAAAAATTGTTTATTTAGATCAGACTTCTGACCTGACTGCAGATTCTTACATGTATATATTAAGCACCTATTTGGTTAGTGCTAAATGTTTCAAGCATTGTGCTAAAGATACAGGAATAAGGAGGAAAGGGTAGTTTCTTTTGGTAGAACCTCACTGACTACTAAGGAACCTAGGTAAATACAGTTAAATGGAAACACTATATAATGTGCTGTGACGGCTTTATGTATAATAGCCTGAGGGATTCACAGAAAATTGGTAACTCACTCCTCCTTCTGAGAAAGAGCTCCTTGGAGGGAGACTTCAAGGATGGTGGGATTTCAGAGTTGGTCACAGAAAGAAGATGGTGAAACAAACGTGAATGGGTAGGAGTGGAAGGGCGAATTCTGGAAGTGGAGCTATAGCTAGGGACCAGACCATAACAAACTTTTAGGTCTTTCCAGAGAGGCTTTCTGCTGTGAGAGAGTCTTGTTTGTTTAAAAAGACAAGTCTTCCATTAAAACCTTCCACAAAATTTCCTGTGAGTCTATTTGTGTCTTTCTTGTGCTATATCACCTCTGCCTTGTGTTATTTTTGCATTTGTCTTCCTCATGTCTATTTTATTTAATTTTCCTGGAAAATAGGACTCTGACTTACTCAAATTTGCATTTTCTCCTATCCATAGGTTAATTTCCTGGCTGGGTCTTGAGTACCTTGTTTACTACTTAAATTTAATTTCCACTCAGGTCTTGCTCCCCTGCCTCAATCCTGGCTGCAGCTTTGAAATGAACATCTCATCCATTTCAGTTTTCTTATTCCCAGTACTCCTATCTAGCCCCTGACACATAGTTATAAGTCTAGAATGATGGATATTGACTGATTCAGTTAAGAAGAATGGTATAAGAGAAAATTATTGTATCAATATGCAGTAGATTTCTAGGTTATATGCACAGAGAATGCAAACACTTAACTGGAGCGGGAATTCTGAGATTGGGCTTAAAAGGTTGCTTAGTGCTTTCATTTTCAATTATGTGCTTGAAAAGTAACTTACTTGAGATGAGGAAGGAGAGCAGAAAGTTATACTTTTTGAATTATGTTCTTTATGGTTCCAGGTAGCTGGAATATACTGAAATGGCCAACTGGGGAAAATATGGAGGAAAGGGTGGACGCTGGTGAATTAGGTTCAGACATTAATCTGAAGAGGAAGGGAAGCTGTATAAGAAAACAGAGCAGGAAGTTGAATTTGTGCAACATTATTGAGCAACAATTCCAAACCATACACTGTATCCCAATCTAGAAACTGGAGGATAATCAGAGATAGAGCCCTTGTCATCAAGGAGCTTGGGTGCAACACTGCCCCAGCCTCCCCGATGAGGATGCCTTTAGCTCATGAGAAAGAGTGGTCTTTTGTTTTGAAAAACATCTTCATGACCTGAAGGGTCCCTTGGCTAAAGATGGTAGCTGTCTCTACCCTGGGGTGAGGGCTCCTGTGAATATACTTAGTTATGTTTGTGAATGAGAAACTGCCAGTGTCCTTTGACTAGGAGACAGATTAAACAATGACCTCTGGAGGACTGAGGTCTGAGTTTTTGGTGGGCAAGGGTAGAGTGGCAGATGTAACAATAACATGACTCTTAGATAGGTTTCTAGCCCACAAGGAGAAGAGATATAATTTTTGTTTGCCTACTGAGGCAGACTTCATTTTCCAGAGATGGCTGTCCTGCATGTTTTTCTACGGTGAGACTGCTACTATGCCAGTGATTAGTGGAGTCTGCACAAATTCAGCTTCCTGCTCTGTTTTCTTACACAGCTTCCTTTCCTCTTCAGAGTCATGTCTAAACCTAATTCACCATCACCCACCCTTTCCTCCCTATCTCCCATACCCTGTCCTTGGGTATGGGAGGACTTGTTGTAACCAATAGGATATGGAAGAAATGCTGCTGCATGATATTTGAAGCTAGCTCATGAAAGGAGAAGCAGTGTTTGCCTAACTCACTGTTCAACCTGTGTTTGGGCCCTGAGGTACCAGGTCAAAAACCTGACTACTCTGAGGCAGCCATGCCCTTGACACATTCCTGACCCACAGAATCCATGGCATAGTGTAATAATGATTGTTTTATGCCACCAATCTTAGGGGGGTTTGTTACACAGCAGTAGTAACTGGAATCCCTACTCTATATTAGACAATGTCCTTTATATACATTATTTCACTTAATACTCAAGCCAGTCCTTAAAGGTGAATTCTGTTACCTCAGGTTCCAAGATGAGAAAATCAGTGTGGTGAGAAGTTAGGAAACTCATCCAAAGTTAAGGCTATTAAGTGGAAGAACTAGGATTCACATCAAGGTCTAGCCAATTCTAATGCATGTAAGCTTTGGTAATGATAAAGAGTATTTCCAGTCCAAAGACATGAATCACCTGATAAATGCTAATGTCCAGACTCCATCTTAATTCCAAGGAATTATTTTGAACCAGTAACTCAGGGGACTATCTCTTTTAATCAGCAGAGAAGTTTGGTAATACTATCACATGCCATCACATCAACCGAACTGAATTCTCTAAATAATACCACCGACTTTGTGATGCCACTGGGCAAGACCACACCCAGCACAGTGTTCCGTGGAGACTAAATGCTCACCGAGTGAGTGTCTAACTGAACTGGCTTTTGTAAACCATCTAACACTGGCCACTCCAGAGTGTCTTCAATGAACCATCACCAGAGACATTAACTAGGTTGGTGCAAGAAACACAGACTCTTAGGTCCCATCTCAGGCTCATTGAATCAGAATCGGCATTTTTAACAATATCCCCAGGTGTTTTAAATGCACATTAGATTTGAGGAACACTGATTTAACTGATTCTGGTCTTCATTTAGGAAAACATTCCCGCTGTGGGAGAGTTGGGCTGTGGCCCACTGAGTGCTCCAGTGTGTTGCTGCAAAGAAACTTTAAAGAAATCTCAGGAAAATTATTCTGCAACATGGAGATTGTATTTTCAGGGAAGTCTTTGGACACTGTAGAGCTAGACAATATGAGCTCTGAAACCTTGTGGTTACATTCTGTGCTAATGAAAGCTCAATTCTCCTATGAGCGCCTGAGCGCCTTGCCTGGAAAATGATTTCCTCACTGTATCCCAGGCATTCCTACCTCCTGAGCAATTTCTCAGAAAGAGAGCAATTTTATATATGCAGGGTTTGTAAAAGGAATCAACAACCATTCTGATTTGTTTTCAGGCAGGGTCAGAGAGATCTATTTAATCTGTTGATCTATCTATATATCCTCTTGATACCCTCAAATCATGGGCACATGACCTGCCCATTCCTGTGAAATGGTGACCAAAGCACTTCTTTAAGGAAGTCTAGAACAAATTGCATTTTCTTAGATTTATCTCATTTATAATTAATGAACCTGCCATGATGCTCTGTAATTGTAGACACATGTGATTTAAAATCCATTTGTTGTCCCACACCTTGCCTTTCACACAAATCTTAGGCCACGCAGTAGCCAGGAGAGTTGGATAAACTAGTGTGGCTCTGTTTAATCTATGCCTCCCCAGGTTCACATGCTTGTGAGGGCACAGCAGGGCAATAAGGTGGAGACTACAGCTGAGGGAGGGGAAGAGAAATCCTTAGAGTCCTCAGAATTTTCCTTTTTGAATTAAATGGTATTTTGTAATCCCCTTTATCAAATGTCTTTTATCAAGTACCCTTCAACAAAGAACTGCCTTTGGGGCCCAGCTACTGAAGAGTACCCAACAGTTTTCAAACAACAGTTTTTTTTATATATATTGTAAGAATATATTTACTTATATTTTTATAGAGAGAAATTTATTTTTTAACTCCTTTAATAAGAAGTCTTCTAGTGAATGATAATTTTTCTCTATTTTGTTAATAAGATTCTATGTTTAGCAACTTTTTAGCACCCATTCAACTCTCTTTTAAGTTAGCTCTAAGGACGGAATGTGTACTTAAGCCTATGTTTTTCTTCTGCTGTCAGTACAAATGGGGGTCAGCCAGCCACCATTCCTTGTGTAGTGTTTGCTTTCGTACCAGAAGAAGATCCTCCCTCTCAGTCTTTTCTTCTCTAAATTTGCTAATTCCAATTTCCTTCACCTTTCTGTTACTGGAGTCATCTTTTTACTTTTTCAACATTATTATGGCTATCATCTGCACCTTACTCTTCTTTATTTTGTTTATTTGAATGTCCAACTTAATAGAAGATGCTGTACCACATCGGGTTCTGCTGATACGGAGAATAATAAAACAATTCTCTAGGATTCATTGAAAATACACAATTTCTCTATTATCTGTGAATATTATTGCTATTTAAAGAAAAAGAACTTGTAGCAGGTACCTAATTAAATTTTGTAATACAATAGTATTAACAGATTACTTGGGGCTGTTAGGACTGCACTAAGCAAGGTCAACTCTAGGTAATTTTTTTTTTTAAATAGGTAAATAACTTTGTCAAAGAAATCTACTGAATCAGTATCAGAAGTCCTAACTCTCTAATTGGTGAGCTCTGTGACCTTAGAACCAATATGTTACCAAAAAAAACCACCTCCTAATACAGTCAGTGTCAACAAAATTGCAATCAGAGACTTCTGCTCTTGGGCTGTTGTGTTGAGGAGCTACTTTACTAGCATCATGGACAAGCTAGAGTCTGCCCTGGGGGCAGGGATTCCATCCTGGCCGTTCTTGTAACCACACAGAGGTCCCTGACATGTATCAGCCGCACACTAATGCATCTGAGAGGAACGTAATGAATTTATTAACTAGATAGTGGTAAGTCTGGCAGTGAGAATATATGAGTTCATGCAGAGGCTGCATGATGAATACAGGATCTACTTGAATCTCTTCATCATAAAGAGGAATCTTTCTCAAATACACTAGATGGTAGAAAACATTTTTAAAAAACAGATATTTCTAAGGACAACCCAAGATAGAATGAATCAAAATTGTTGATGGTGAGAAAGGGAAGGAGCTTTGAGTTTGTATTTTTAACAAACATCTTGACGATTCCTATAACCAAATGAGTATAGGATCCAATGATAATGAGAACTGTGCCTAATCTCAGAGGATTCTTCCCACTTCTAGTTTTTTATGTTCTAAGACACTTTTATTTTCAGGGGCCCAGTTACCACAAGGAGGAGTCTTGGTTTGCTCAACTTTAAGATCCCCCAAATTCTAGTGTTTCAAAAGTCCATGTTTCTCCTGGTGTCATATGTGCCTTGCAATGATATGCCTTCCCTGCGGTGCTCAGTAACTTCACACCGCAATGCAGCAGTTCATTATCTCCTCCTTAGTACTGACCAGCTAGATCTGTTCTTGCTGAAGAGTTCTATCCAACATTGGTCGAACCTTTCTCTTTGATTTCACAATGCATCTGTTCTTTATGTCATCTGATTGACAAGGTAACAAGTACACTTAAAGAGATGTGAACGTCCTTACAAGGATGGCTGAAACACACGTCAGTAGATATTCAACCTTTTGACCCACTGGTAGAGAGAGATTTAATGGTTCCCCTCAAATCTAATGCTTAGTTTCAGGTTTAATCCAGTGGCCTATGCTTAAGATCTCAATTACCAAATTGGAATTTTAAAAAATAAATTATGAAACAAAAAGTTGTTTTTTACAGAGGGATACATATTATATACAAGTATATAAATATTGTTTGATCAGATTGCTTTTTTATTTGTGTCAGGGAAGGGCAGAAATTTCCACGTTTTTAGGGGTCAAATGAAAGCCTCCTAGATTTTTCCCTTACTTGGTATTTCATCCAACAGGCCATGAGGAAGAAATTAAAAACTCATCAACAAACCAGCATGAAGGCTGGGATGCTGGAAGCTTTCATCTGTTAAATACTATGCTCCTGTATAACCCCTTTTGAACTCTTCTTCTGCTCAGTAGATTAATTTGCTACCTATTTGGTCCTGAGCAATGGGGATTCTTGAGAGAACAGCTGTCTATATGGCCAGTGAATGTGATTGTGAGTGCGTAAGCAAGGTGCATGGCAGTGACCCAGACAGTAGATATGGTAGAGCATTAGCTTCCCATCTGGGCCTGAGACAACCAAACTACCTAAATCCGCCCCCTCTCTATTCCTAAAACCTTGCTTGTTTCTCTCCTAGAACCCAGGGTTTGCTTGCCTCTTGTTGACCTGATTCTGTGTGCCACAAGGTAAATGCTAGAAGGTAGTACTTTGCTCACTTCCATGTCTCCAGTTTTGAAAACTGAGGTTGCCAATAAATACTTGGTGCTCAATAAATACTTGTTGAATGAAACCATAAACAAAGGAATACTTTCACACAAGTCCTACTGTGTAGATATACTATTTTAGGAATTGAGTATCAGTGACACACATGTGATGCACTTGGCCAGTTTTTGATTTGCTACAGTGCTCAGCTTTGCTGTGGCTCTGTCTGGCAGCATACTCAGTGAGGAGGGGAGAGGTAGATGTAGAGGGGCTGGGATCTGTCATACATCTCAGGGCAGGCCATGGTGTCCAGCCTTTGGCCCCTCCAACTTTCTCTTTTTTCTTGGCATTCTCTACCAGTGTGTGTGCATGTGTTGTGCATTATCACTTGTCTAGTTGACTCTCATCTCCTTCCATGACCTCACTTGCTATCTCTATTTCAACTTCCATGCGTCTTCTGATGCCTGAAGCTATTCTAACTACCTGTTTCATGGCACCCTCATTTTGGTGCCTCACCGGCCCCTCAGATACAACCTGTTCAATGTGGTATTCCTGCTCTTGCTCTTTTCCAAATGAGTTCAGAAATGTTCTTGATGCCATCTTGCCAGACAGCCAGCACCATTCAGAGGTCAAAAGCAGCAGTCCCTTATTTCTGGTCTCACTTAGAGAACATGGTAGACCTTAGCTTTTCTGTCAGTATGACAATTTTGACAAATCAAAGAGGTTTAGAGGTTTCATTAATGATTATCACCATTTCCTGTATTTAATGTGAGATGCGAAGGCCTTGAGGGATCAAGTGAATTGCCCTTGGCCTCAAAGTAATTGATAGCATTTATGCTCCTGGCACCTAGGTGTCTTGGTTCCTAGTTCACAGCTGGTTTCTCTATACCATCTTTCTACTGCATACACTTGCCTTTACATAGGTGGGTAGTGGCTGTTCGAGACTGTCTGAACAACTGTATTCAACATCAGTGTCGTTGGAAATAATACCCGTGCCTCTCCCAGCAACAGCAATTAGTCTCAAGTGTTTGAAAACCGTACTGACTACTTCTGGTAAATTGAGATTTACCAAGGAGCTGCAGAAATGTTGGTTCAATACTCCCTTCATCTCTTTCTTTTCTCCTCCTTTCTCTCCTGGACCCTTTCCTCTCTCTCTCTCTCTCTCACACACACACACACTCTCTCTCTCATATATCCTTCTTATTCAAAGGTTCAGACTGTAGTAAATCTGAAAGCAAACAGAATCCTGTTTATTTTCCAGTGTTGATTTAATTGACTAGGCCTTTACATTCTAATCTTAGATTGTGGTTAGTTAAATTGTGATGTGAAATTCACGCATGGATGAGAATGCTTGTTTTACAGCACCAAGATAAATGTCAGACTGAAATAATGACTTAAGGTCAGGTAGGCTGAAGAATGTAAATGGTAGCAGATTTCCATCTCTAGTTTTACTTAAAACAAACAAACAAACAAACCTGCTAATAAGGCATATATAAAGCCTAAAATACCACACTCAGCAATGAAGACATTAATTTTGCTTATACAGCACTATTCACGCTTGTAGGATTTCTGACAGTTTCACGAACCCACAGGAATTGAGAGGTCTCCAACAAATGAATGCACATCAATAAAACCCCCTTAGAGAGGGCTTTTTTTAATTTTTATTTTTTTTGTTTTTTGTTTTTTTTTTTAGGTTGATCCCAACTTCTAGCTGATTCTATTTACTGTAACTGACAGTGAAGATGGTATGTGCAATGTTTTATAATGACTTTTTGATGTTTACTTCCTGTTCTGAATATTCCCTTTGTGCTTTTGAAATCAATAGTGCTGCAGAGTTTTATCTGTTCTTTACTGTTTCAAAAGCCCCTTGCTCAGTGCTCATGTTTTTACACCAAGGCTAACCATATACCAGCATTTCATAATTTTTGGAGAAACTGATGCTTTTTTAAAACTCATAAAAATTTAACTAAACAGTAAATACTTTGGATATCTTTAATAGTTTCATAAATTTATATCACTGATGGAAGACAAAGGTTCTCCTTTGTAAGAAGAGATTAATGAAGCAGAGTGAACAGAAGAATAAAACAAATGATAGTCACTTGCTGATTATTATTCTGCTGTCTGTGTCTATCAGCTTGTAGGGGGTAAGTGCCATTATGAGTTTAAATAAAAGTCATTGCTCACACATACTTGAATAGAAGTAAGAAGAAATGGTTTGGTATATTTCACTGTGGGGACATGGCATTTAAATGCAATCAAGTTCATTTCTTTGACAGTAACATCTCTTTCTGATCAAAACTGAAATGAATCCTGTCTATTCTGTGGTGGGTACAGACTTCATAGGGTGTTAGCACAGTTCAGTTAAAGGAGAAAAGACTTAAGAACTAAGTAGGTGATATACTCTGTAAGAACACTAAGAAAGAGTTTTTATTTTGCACCTATTATGTATTTGAATGTGTACTGACTCGCTGAATCTTCATTATCATCTTCTGATGTCTGTCTGACCGTTTTATGCATTTTATAGATGAGGAAATGGAGGCAGGAAATAATCAGTCAAGGACACGCAGTTAAGAAGTGGGGGAGCCAGAATGTGAACCCAGGTAGACAAACTCCAGAGATTTATGTCTTGTTGTCTATACTGGAAAACTGTATCTTTATAAATCTGGAATAATCACTGATCCCTTCAACAGTGGTAGGGTTACTAAAGGTGAAACAAAGTGTTTCATTTTTCCTGGTTGAGAATAGCTCAAACTCTCCCTACAAGGAAATTAGAGATTACTTTTCCTAATTGTTTTATGCAAATGTAAGCCTAATATTGGGTAAATAAACAAGGAAAAACTATTTTTGCATACAGCATCTGGAACAGTGGCCAACCGGGTTACATCACACAGAGATTCCCTTCCTTGTTTTTATCTGACTCACATGTGCAGATGCCCACACACGTGCTCACGCCTGCTGGGTAGTAGATGGCTTTTAGTACCTTGTGGACAATGATTTTGGTAAAACTCTGGGCTCTAGAATCAGACAAAACTGGATTTGAATCTTGTGTTTTTCATGTAGTAGATATTTGATTTGGATGAATTTCTGAGTACCCTCAGTCTGAGTTTTCTCTCAGTAATATCCAAACTAAGGGTTGCTTTGATGATTAAGTAAAATAGAGCACATAATATATTTAAAAATGTAAATACTTAGTAAATATTCTCTTTTCTGTTTCTCTTCTCTCTTTCCTTCTTCCTCTTTCCCTTCTCTTTCTCATACCCCACCACTTAACTGATCTTTTCTTTACCTCTTATGATCAAAGAAGATCCAGTGCTATGAGCATTAATCTGGTCACCCATCCTGACTGTGACAGAATTTCTCTGTGACTTTGGAAATGTATTTGAGAGTTTCTGTATCCATTTATCCAGCTGTCAGATGGTATTGGTATTCCTCATCTGCACGCAAAGAGAGTATGTTATAAGTTGATCCAGAGCTTTGAAGGTGAAAATTGCCATGTAACTGCTTGCTACTATAATTTATTAATCTGTGCTTTGAATGAATTCCTTTTGAAGATGAAATCACCATTGCTTTCATATATTTTCTCTTTTCCTTATAATCTCCCTAGCTTTCCCATTGTCACACCCTATCTCACCCCTACTCTTGAGGCCTTTTATGTTTAAATGCCATTGCAAGGCAACAAATCAAAATTTTTGCTTTGTATTCTAAACTTATGTGACTTGGCCTTTTACAGTAAGCTGGCATTTTGGAATTAGGTTTGAGATAGTAGAATTGCATTTATGAATCACGGGTTAAGGAAGATTTAGTCTGGTAGGCTATCAATGTGAATTTTCATCTGGAGAGTCCAGTGTCTGGATTAGAAACAATTGGCTCATTTATTCATTACGTAAACGACTATTAGTTGTCCATTCTATGCTAGCCACTGTGTTAGGTGCTGAGGATACATGATCTGGAAATAGGTCTGGAAGGAGCCTACAGCTGGCAGAGAGATGAACTTGTAGTTGATAATAAGAGACGTTTACTGAGCACCTACTCTTAATGCTGGGCACCTTACTTCGAGTGCCTCATTGAGTTCTCACAAGTAGCAGGTAAGAAAATAGAGGTTCAGAGAGGTAAAGTAATCTGCCTCTGACTAGAGTCGGTAAGTGGTAGAGTAGGAGGCAAATCCAAATCTGTCTGATGTTCAAGTCCCTCTTTGCACTGATTTCCTCTGCTTCTTAACATTATTTGTGATACTGTTGCGTAGGTACGACAAGGTAACCAAGAGATGATAACTAGTGTGTGAGACTTTAACAGCAGCTGTTTGCCATTTATAGCTAGCCTTAATGGTGACCCCTCCACTTCCTCATGTGGGTATTCATTAAATGATACTTGCTAGAAGGTGGAGATATGCTGGAGCCCTTCTGTTTGAATTAATTATCTCTGACCAATACAGTCATCCGGGTGCCAGTAGCGGGAAACTTACTAAAGGTAATAATCCTAAATCAAGAGAGAGTTATAAGAATGGGGCATAGAATGGGTATTTTGATGCAAGAATTGTTTTTTGGTCACAAAGAAGTGGTAAAATGGTAGTTAGGAATTTATAATCCTCTTGAAGTAGAACCTTAGCTTAAATAGGACTCCCTTTTTAAGAAAATTTCCCTTTTCCAAAGAGAGAACAGTATTCTTATTACCATATCCCATAGCCTGGCAGATGGTTGTCATTCAACATATATTTGTTCCATGAAAAATTAATGAATGTCTGCAGCAGCAAAAATGTATTCCTGAATCATGCCTATGTGCAATGTCTATGCTGATCCTGTACTGTTGGGGAAGTTGGAGGCACTTTGAGAATAGCCATATAGACAGTAAGATGAGCCTTGCTAAATTTTCAAATGAATGCAAAGATTGCAAACTTACACAAATGTATTTGATTTAGTAGGTTAATTACTTAGCAGTGTGTAGTAGTTAAAAAGATGTGCTCTGGACCAAGATTTTATGATTTTAAGTCCTGGCTCTTTGATTAACTGTGTGACTGGACAAGTACTTAACCTAAGTCATGTAAGATGGAAACCTAAGTCTTGTAAGATGGAAATAATAGTCCTGTCTTCCTCATGTGGTCAAATGAGAGAATACATGCACAATGAAAGGTCCACTGTTGTTGTCATTGTTGTTATTGAAGCTGATTGTCAATGTGAGATTGATTCTCTGCGAGGCAGAGGCCAACATGGGATTAGATGGGCAAGAATTTTATTAGGGGAACTGCCCATGTGGAAAAATGGGGAGATAACTGGATGAAGTGGGGAGATTGAGCAAACTGATAAACCTTTAATATGTAATGAAAGAGAGACGGAAGAGCTGTTGGGTGGATGTGCCCTTAATATTGGTGTGATAGAAGAAGGCTCCACAAGACTGTCCAGGAGTCCTTACAGAGGACTTCTGTGTCTTCCAGGAATGGACTTGCCTTGGTATTCCTGTCACTATTATTTACGGGCTTGTAGACCTCCATCTGGCACAAAAGAAATTCTGCCTCATGTTTAACTCAAACTTCTGTTTGGGGAGCAGAAATTTATCTTAACCACCATTGTATCCCCCAAAACCTCCAGCATAGTAGTTCTATATCCAAGGGAAATGTCCAGATAGTGAATTAATGAACTAATTTCTGTGGTGGCAATGAGAATGTGCCTTGCAGACTTCCAAATACAGAGAATGTAATTGAACAAGCTCCCGTACTACTGGGTTCAGGACTACAGGCTGCAAATGAAGAGAAGCTATGCTTCCCAGAGCTCTTATAGACCATAACTGTGGAGTTAGAAGACATAAGTGGGTTATATTACTTACATTTTTAATTGGTTGCATTTACACGGAGGAAAAATGAAAATATAAGTAAATTAAATAACCAGGGTAATAAAAGAAGATAGAAGCTACATTTGCAGCCTGTTCTTAATTATAAACAAATGGTCTCTTGATTATTGTAGGACTATGAGTACAAGGTCATAATCCAAACTGGCTTGGAGATAAAAGAAAATGGGCATTTTAAATTGCAAGGTAATATGAAATATGAGTTCCTCTTCTAATAGTGAGGTACTCTGATGTTCTTTGCTCAAGTAGGCTATTTTCATTGCTTTATCTGTGTAGTTAATCCCAATGGGGACAAATGTTTTCCTGAAGCCATGCAAAGACAATTCATACTTCTTGTGTGTTTTCCTCCTACTCTTGTCTCCTCTTCTCCATCAAGTCTTAGAATATCCTTTCTGACATGAATATATCACTTATAGACATTTATGGTAAAACTCAGTATGTGTCCTAATTTTAAAATTCTCAGCATTTTTAGGTGTATACAATTGATTTTACTTTGGTATCAACTGATAAAATGTCATTTCAAGGTCTAAAGTGACCCCCTAGGACATTGGAAGACTTGCCTAATAAGCAAGTTTGAGGTGATTACAATCTGAGGTGTCTTCCTTTGGTGGGGAATGGGCAGAAAGGTGACTTTGTTTGGCTCCCAGTGATGATTCCTCTGGGCTGGGGCTGGTGGAAGGGGTATTTCTCACTTGAGGCTGAGATGCTGAAATTAAATGGCCATGTGAAGCTGACAAGCAAATAGGACAATGGAGAGTGAAAATCACACTGAGGGTGAAAATCAGACTGAGGCCCAAAAGTAGTATTTCATGCAATCAGTTTTTGGATGGTCTGAGGGCAATAATGAAGAAGTGGGTTCTGATAATACTGCATGTGTCTGAGGTGAGCTGCAGTGTAGTATGGCTGGCTTAGGGGGTTTGAGAGGCTCCTGTAGTTACAAGGACTGGAAGGAAGGCAAAGAATTGGAGTGGCTGAGAACCTTCAGAATGTCAGAGACAGTGAGGACTAGGACCCAGGGTTAGGAACTGTGAATGCATTGCCACCCTCAAGCCTCATTGCCACTCGTATGTACTCTAACCACAGCCCATGGGAAATTGAAGCATGGAGTGGCTTTGACTATAAATGGAAGGTGGACCTTGACTATATCATTTAGATTATGATTCAGTTGTTGAAACAGTTGCAGGGAGGAGGTAGGCTCCCCTGGTCCCAGGCTGGGTACCCCTAGGCTTCTGTTTCTCTTGCCAGAGTCATACCAGTCCAGGTGTGGAGGCCACTGGGAGAGTCCAGGTAACACTGGCTGGTCCTCGTCTGTTTCCATGCAGGAGGCCTGGGTGGGCTGAGTGAGTCTGTTTTGAGTTCTCCCCTTCCACTCAGCTCAGGTCACCAGGTGCTACATCTGGGTGCAAATTTACAGGGCCTCGGTTTCTACAACAGTGTGGAATTATAGGGCAGTAGTCTCTCTCTCCATGGTCCTTGGCAGCCTAGTCTGGGCCCACTGGGTTTGAAGGTTCTGTGGGGTAGGGTGGGGGGGACCCCAAGGTATTCCACACTGGTGCCCCCGCTGGCATAAGACATCTGAGAGGGAGGCGGGAGGGGTGGGTGCAGAGGGGATGGTCCATCCTTGACCGACTGGAGGGGTTGGGATCCCGGGATAAGTTCACGGACAGCGGTTCCCAGTTGGTGGCTGCTCAGTCTCTCCTGCTGGGTAACTGCTGGCTGGGGGCTTCAACAACTGAATCATAATAACCTCTTAATTTTTTTTTTAAAGCTAAAAATTAAGATACTTTCTCCCATGGTAGGGTGTGTATGTGCATGTGTGTGGTACAGAGAGGGAGGGAAAGAAAAAGCATGAGCACCCTTTGAGTTACTTAGTTAATTGTCAGTGTACTCTGCTACACTTGGCTTATATGGAGATAAAGCCTTAAACTAAGATGATCAGAATTTTAATCTCTGAAGGTATGCTCAGACTAGATTCTGTACAGTTTCTGTTATGTTCATGTCAGGAGATCTCCTTAATGATACGTAATTAGGAGTTATGCCCTCATTATCTTGAAACTGATTTGATTCTGGGTGAATTTCTTTAGCTCTATTCTTCCAGTAGTGGACTGGACAAGCTCTTGCTTAGTACCGAGGGGAAATGTGTTTAAATCCAGCTCTGGGTTGGATTAGTTGGTGTGCTGTCCCTCTAATCCTCTGCCAGATGTCTGTCCCCAGCTGGCAAAGCTTTCCGCCTCATTTTCAGTGGTGATTGTCAACGCTGAGCTTCCTGCCAGCAGGAGCTGGTCTCTCCTCAATGGAGGGCAACATGCCCTCCATCAGCATTTAGATTCTTGTGTGAAGACATTCATGTATAAAACTCCCCACTGCTTCTCATCTGCCTACTGTTTTTGGAATTTCCCAGACATATCCTGAACTGTTAGGCTTCTGTGTGTGGCCACTGCAGGGTGTGGGCTTGACGAGATTGGTGCTACAAGCTGGAGAGGAACTGGGCATGGAGCCTGAATGTTTACAGACCTTGTTCCCATAGATCTTCAAGTGTCAAGATGGAACTTATGGTACTTGGCATGTGGCCCAGGGAATTGCATGAGAAAAGGGCCTGTGGGTAGAATGTTTTCCTTTCTTGGTAGCCACAAAGTGCCATGGTTAAGGGCATAGGCTCTAAAGCCAGAGAGCCTGGGTGAGAATCTCAGTTTTAACAGCTCTCTGCACTGGATTAGATTCATTAACGTGGAGTCTCTTGGTGACAGTGAGCTGATTATATAACCTCTATGTACTACACTCTTCTCATTGGTAAAGTAGAAAAAAGCGATATAGTACCTATTTCAGGGGGTTCCTGTGAAAATTAAATGAGCTGACATTTGTAAAGTGCTCGCAACAGTGCCTGGCTCTTGGTGAATATTACATAAGTGTTGATTAAATAAGCTAGGTTCATATCCCTTAGGTTTAGTAAATGAAAATAAATCTAGATTACCAGAGAATATGAAAGTACTCTGCTTGAGTACTAGAAAATAATTATTTCTAGCTACCACTTACTGACTGCTTAGTTATCTTAATAGCATGTTAAGCATTTCAGGTAATCATAATGAAAATATACGTAATACTGGCATGGGTCAGCCACAGTTCCAAGCTGCTTTACCTGTTTTACTCCTTTGTTCCTCACAATAACCCAGGTAGGATTACATGTTTGCCATTATTGTTATGCTCCCCATTGAATCGATGAGAAGGCTGAGGCAGAATGTTGGTTAGATGGCCTGGCCAAGATCCCACAGCTAAGAGTAGAACAAAATTCTGAATCCAAGCAGAATAGCTCTAGCATCTGTGCTCTTAATCACAATAGACACTGCCTCTCATGGAACCCCCTCCTTAATTTATCCCAGCAATTTTGTGAGGAGGTATTAGTATTACCTTCATTTTCTAGAGCCCGATACTAAGACTTGAGAGGTAAAACCAGTTGCCCATGTTCACATGGCATGTCACTGAGGGAATACTTGGATCCAAGACAATTTCCTAAAAAACAGTGAATAAAATCAAGATAAATTAAGAAAATTAGACAGGATTGAGTGTATCAAAGGGCAAGAGGTAGGAAGAGGAGGAAGAAGAGGAGGAGGAGATATGGCAATGAGGGGGGAGGATAATAGAACAAAATCCTAATCAGTGTTGCTCTGGGGAACTCAAGACATGGAACTTGTGTCATATGTTCAAGGACCTTCCAGAAAAATGTATTTATAAAAACTCACTAAGAAATGATTTCTGTATTTAGCTACTCTTGCTAAAGCGAAATTCTTTTCAGTGTCTGATTTTAATCTCCTAAATCACTGTTATAGCTCTAATTCTGTCTTCTAGGGAAATGTATTTCCTCAAAGAACATTTTAGAAAGCAGCAAAGATATGTTCAATGTTACAATGTTCAATGAAAAAAATCTGAGTGCAAAATTGTATGACAACTTCTAGGTAAAAATATTCAGCCATATGGACAAATCCCTGGAAGGGAATACAAAGTAATGAAAAGACTTGTTTTGCTAAGGTGGCAAAATTGTGATTTACAAAATGGCTTTCTTTTAATACTGCTATTATTAGATAACTTGAGAAGATAATTTTAAAAGTTAGCCCATATTGTCAATATTGATCTATGGTCAATGTTACTAGTTTAAGAGCATACTCGTGGAGGTCTAGAGTAATGTCTAATTTCTCCCTCATTTAACTGCTAAATACCTGACTTAGAAATTCTAGATAGAATTTTGTTGATAGAGATAACAATGAATTATGAAGAAGGAGGAGCTCTGTTGACTTTAAACTTGAGGAATATTCTAGCAATATATTGTGTCTTCACTTGAGGGATAAAAGAATTTTCCAAAATGTAAAAACATTAGAATTAAAAATGGTCTAACAGCTCAGTGAATTCATTATAAATTATTTTTATCACTAATTTTTATTTTATCTTTAAGATGAGGAATGTATAAAATTTTGTTGAAATAGTCCATGGTTCTGAATATGAAAAAAGGGTAAGTTTTATCATCTGAAGTAGATTACCTTCAGATTGGCTGAAGTCCAATGCAGTATTGATGGTACTTTGCCACTTGTATGTTTGCTTTAGTCTTTGGTAGACTTCCCTTCCAATTTTACATTTTAATAAACTTCACCAGCATAATCTTGCGTTGTGATCTTTAAAAATAGTATTAAAATGTCATGGTTTAGAGACAGGTTTTTCCAAAGAGAGATGAGATTTATCAGATAACATTTATGTCTTGTATGTATGCATGGCAGTCCAAGATGATTAGGGACCCTCGGGAATAAAAATTGACACAATAATTTGACAAACTAATTTCTACTTACTTCATTTTTTCCTCTTTTTCTTTTGTTATCAACATTTTGTCCCAACAAGTACTTCTCAAAATGATACATTGCAAACCAAGGGAAAGACTCTGGTGTTTCTTTTATTGCCAGATTTGATGGTCTAAGTATATGCAAAAGGATCAATATGGTGGTGTTGTTGTTTTTAAGTTTTTATTCTTTTTTTTGTTGTTTTTGTTTTTGTTTCTTAAACTTGAAGACCTTTGTCTCCTTGCATACAGCTTGGTGTATAGATGACTGGGACTATGCTGCCAGTTCAGCCTTATCTTTCTCTTGGAACAAAATGACCTTTAGATTTTCAAATCACTTCTCCACTGTGAAGAATCTGTCTCAAAGATGGGAAATGGAGATGACTCTCTGAGTTCACCAATGAGGGAACCTATATGTTGGTGCCAGTCAAGCAGCATTTCACTTCTTTGAGATGCAATGAAAGCCATTCCTTGTGTTTTACTTTAATGGGGAAATAAATGGTCCAAAGATTGAAAAATAAATGACATTGAAAGGAAGAGGCAAGGCAATTTTACAAAAGAAGGGAAAAGGTAGGAATGAAGAGAGCAGTTGCTGGGAATATCTCACTGGAAAGTTGTATAACAATCAATGATATTTTAGCAATGCCTAACAGATTTCATATTCATACCAAAATATAATCCGTGTTATACAAAACCTCCTTTATTAAATCTCTTTTTGATTTCAGAAAAATGGTTGCATCCATGGAGGGGGCAAATATGCATGATCAGGAAATAGATGCCTATGTCAGGTTAGCCTAACAATCTAATCAACATTATTCTGAAGATTAAAGGAATTGATTCATAGTTAACATTGTTTGGCTTGTCCTTAATTTACAGACTTTGGGACACTAGAGTTTTCTCTATACCCCAAGCCTTTGAGAATATAAAGAAAAGGGAACTATATTAATGGATGTTTGATACAGTCTGAACTGAATGAGGAAAGATAATCTCTAAAGAAATTTCAAAGAAACAGGAGAAAAGAATGTTAATTTCCATGTAAATGTATTCAGAAGTCTAGGCTTTTCAGTCTTCCAAGGTGTAAGAATTAATTACCAGTTTTCAGGAGCAAAATTTATTCATGGTAAGAGCTGTAGCAATCAGAATCCTTTCGGTGTAAAATTCTTGAAATTAATATGGATCTGCTTAAAGTTGAGTAAGTCACCGTTCTTTGCATTTTTGTATTGCAAACTTCCAAATGTTTGATGCTTCCTTTTGGCATGTTTGTAAAGAGTATTTAGAGTTTGCCATCTATATTTGGAGTTACAAAGGAAGAAATTAAATGTGTTGTGGTTCAGTGTAAAAACACATCTGAAAGGATGATTTCTTTTTGTGACCCAATATTATGTTCTGAATTTTTAAAGGATTATTCAGGTGATAATAGAACAATATCAGTGTTGATATCATTGATGATTATAAATGTATTCTTAGAAATTAATTATAATAAAACTTAGTCAACTCAAAGACCTAATCAAAATTTAGAATAATTTATTCCCTTTTTCTTACTTACATCTACAAAAAAGATATGTAGTTTGAAACTATCTTCTTAAAACCCATGAAGAAATGAGAAAAGTACTCATACTTTTTACTAATAGGCGGTATGAATAATCTTGGTTGTATTTTTGAAGGGGGGGCTATTGTGCAGAGTCTGAGCAGGGTCAGAACTGAGAGGCTGAGGGAATACATAATTTGGGAATCATTACCTAGTCAGAGTTAGATAGTTTAAAATCAACAGGGAGGGAGATTATAATGGGATTAAACAAGTATATACATAGAGGTAAATCACATCAACTTTAGTGTTTTTTGGTAGGGGTTGTGTGCACATTTTACACAAGTCTCAAATCTTTGGTTTATTTTAGAAGTCTTAGAACATACATGCCTTGTGTCCTTTAGGGTAGGTTAATACTAGAAAATTTTGAAAACCCCTTTTAAAAAGGTATAAACACATTCTGCTGTTTGATTTTCTACTTCAGTTATTGGTATGACAATGCAGTCATGTATTTCAGTGGAACACATTAAATGGAACTATGATTTTCTGACTCTGCCATCAACTTTTCATGTGTTTCCTGATGAGTCATTCCACTTGGCTGAGTCAAAGTTTAATCAAAGATAAATTGGGATGAATCAATAAATGTACATTCCTAGAGAACGAAGTGAAAATTTCCCTCTTTTAGCAGTTGCAGTATAAGACAGGGCATTAGATAAGCCTAACAGGTATATTATTTTTTGTAGCAAAGATGGGAAGAAGGCAGAAGGCCTTGCCCTTCTTAAATGGGTCTTTCCTAAAAGCACTCTTTTCTCTTGAAGGAGTAGGTGGCTACCTATTCCAAGAGAAGGCTACAGTTTGAGGTAAGACGACTCAAACAGCTCATATGTGAGAGGACATCTGAAACTTGGTAAGAGGCAGGTGAAAAGGCGAGGCATTTGGCAATCATCTTTGTAGGCTGAGTTGAACCAAGCTGATCAAATTAGAGCTAGCTGCTTCAACCTGAATTTCCCCAGTGGCTGGACCTTTCCTGGTTACACATCCATATGGATTTTGCACCAAGGTCTTTGACACTGATACCTTCTTCCTTGTTTCAGGTGCAAGCTACTCTTCCAGGACACTTACTCACATTTCCTCTCTCCTGTCTGCTCTGTCTCTCTGCTCCATTATCTGAGATGGAATTTCAAGAGTGTTCTCTCTGAGAAGGTCCTCAGAATAAGTGGAAGTTTAATGGAACTTTGACATGGCAGCTTAATTCAGGGCATTTTATTGCATCTCTCTGAGGGAGTGGAGTAGGGAGAGAGAGTGGCGAGTGGGATATAATGAAGAGATTCTAAACAAACAAAAGCCTGCCTCTAGGTGGAGTTTCGGGAATGATCTGAAGGTTTATGCTTTGACATTAAGTTTGATTTGATGAATACAAAAACTAATTGAGTTCTACAAAATCATGAACATCAGGAAAGCTCAAATTCCTGAAATATCACAAGACATTATGTTGGAAAAAATGGAAACTGTATTTTGTCTCATTGTCAGGATTTTCAGTGAGAAAAAAACCATAGGTAATCATTATGATGGATCCCCAAAATAGAACAGCAAAAGTTCATCTCTGGATTATTTGTTCCATTTATACAGTTTGTGGGAAATCATCTCCTAGGAGATTTGTGCTGTTTTATGTTTGTTCTGTTTCATTTTTTTCCTCCTCAGAAGTAACTGATGTCTCAACTGTTAGCTACTTTCTGACACATAGGCTCGCTGTTCAATCTGGCGTTGCATTAGGTCTATTTGTTTAGGAAAGTGTGTTCAGGTGCTAGAACTATCAGATACCCAAGTGTTTGCTAGAGCCAAAATGCTATGTTTTTTTAAAAAAAAAAGAAAAAAAAGGAAAGAAACAAAGTAGGTAAGATAAAGATGGAGAACATTCTGTTTACTCTTGTCTGGTCTTTTCATTTTACAGTGTTAAGAGGGTTGAATTTTGTGAAGAATAACAACAAAAGGAGAATGGTAATTGAATTCCTCAGGGAGTCTAAAGCTGAACTTGAGTTCATGGTTCTGATCTTTAGCAGAATAAAGATATAGGATATGGATCCTACAACATGAAGCACTTTATTTTAGAGTCTTAGTTTCTTAAAAATGTGATAACCTGGTGTCTTCTACATTTCTATTGGAAATGTGTATTATTTCCAAATAGAAATGGAAAACTCGATTTTTGGAGGCATCTATCAGGGATAGGCAGCTATTTTTCAAAACCTAACTTAATAACAGTTTTTATCCACTTTGGTACAATGCACTCTGTCCCCAGAAGAGTGTACATCACAGGATGCAGTGGAAGATGAACAATGCAGGCCTAGCCAGCCAGTTTGATCAACCCTTAGGATCCTTGGTGCTATCAATGTCCCAGCCAAGGAGAGAAGCACAGGACTGAGACAGTTTCACAGATAATTTAGGAATTTGGCTTTTACTTTTCTGTTGTTATATTGGCCTCACACTTACTTGTCTCAAGTAGGCTAATGATTTTCTATTTTAGTAGAGTAAGGACTGTAAGAAGGGCTTTTCTGGAAGACCTAGGTGTAGATCTATCAAGTATTTCCCAGCTTTGTGATCTCAGACAAGGCCCTGACTCTCTGCTCTTCATTGTCCTCATTAGTATAATGAAGTGAGATTTGATTCCATTGTGCTTACCTCACAGCATTGCTGTGAAGGTCCAAGGTGACCAGCATAGGTATAGGAAGGCCTGTGCAAATAGGAGTTAGTGTCAGTTGTGTGTAAAATGCAACGTTCTTTTTAATTTAGAAAGCTAACAGTAGACAAAGCTTTAGGCAAGGAACCCTCAAAATAGTCTCTCTTGGAAATTGTATAACCTCACAGATGTATACATTTTTGCTTATTGTAAGAGGTATTGGGGTGTTTTTTTGGGCGGGGGGAGTCCAAAATTTGAAGATCAGTGAATAAATTGGAGCAGTTACAGTTGGATTTTTTCTCAGTTTGAATAAATTGGAATTAGCAGACAATGCAATAACAAAGTAATTGGGCAAGCTATGAATGATTGAAAATGAGTTAATTTAAAAACAAAGGAATGGAATGCCTCAGTGGCTCTGTCAATTAAGCATCTGTCTTGAATTTAGCTCCAGTCATGATCTCAGGGTTGTGGGACTGAGCCCTGGGTAGGGCTCTTTGCTCAGTGGGGAGTCTGCAGGAGATTTTCTCTCTTCCCCTTCTGTCCCTCCCTCCTCTTATGTGCACTCGTGCTCTCTCTCTCAAACAAATAAATCTTTAACAAAAGTAAAATAAAAACAAAGGAAACAGAAGACATAGATGATAAACTGTCTTAGTGATAGTATGTAATAAAATTGCACCTAAATTGTGTCAAGGTTTAGGGCCTCCAGAAAAGAGATTTCTTCAACTTTTTTGTTAGTAACTTGATCCATTGGATTCATCTTATTTTATATAAAAGAATTATTCTTTAATTTTAATCTCTGGATTTTGTGTTCAAGGCCTTTAAAGTCATTTTTGCAAATCACATCTCAACATTTCTTTTACTCAGTAGATTAGCACATTGTTGTGCTGGTGATTATGATATTCTAGTTAATAGTTACCATGTATGACATGGAAATAATAAGAATATAATAAGATGAGTTTGAATTGGACATTGTCCATCTTGCTCTGATTGTATTTAATTTCCTACTTGGTGGTGAGTTTCTCTTGATGAAAACATATTACTGAAAACCTGTTTCCCGGTTCAGTTCTGGGTAAGGACTTCAATTATTGTTTGGAATAGGGGTAAAACCTTGCTAATTTGGCTTGTGTCTGGGATTACCAAAATTCAGAAGTATAGAATATTTAAATTTAAGTGTAGTTCTGTTACACTTTCTGATAACTTCTATTTACCTCAAGTTGAAATCCTGTTCCAAATTAGTAAAGGATAGTTAATAACACTGACGTTCTTAACCAAAGTTGAATGCTTTTGAATCTGTGTAGCCCAGAATATTAGCGTTTATTTTTGTCCAGCTGCTAAGAAAGACATATGACAGCAGAAACAATTTCTTTGGAGTGACCCCAGTCATGTTGTATTATTCTAGAGATGTCCAGGGTTCTCTGGACAACCTCAAGCAAATGCTTATGTTGCTCTCTACTTTGTAGCTTCCTTAATTGCATTCAGTGTCAGGATATTGGGACATAAATAAAATAACTGTCTGGCTTCACTAAATGGTGTGAGGCAATTTTTGCTCAGGCCAAGCAAGGTAGAAAACACTTTCTAAGGCAGCTTCATGGTTGTTAATTAAAACAGGGCACAAATTAGAGTGAAAAATTGAAGTTGTGGTTAGTATTCGGGGACTGACATGCAACTTCCCTGAGAATGTGAAAATAAGATTATAGGCTCTAGCTTCACTTGACAATTAAAGATCAGAACAGCAATCTCTGACACTAACCTTCGGTGGGATTATGAAGAGATTCTGCCGAGCAGTTGGAAAGTTGCTTTTATAAATTCCTTTAGTTTTAACTAACTCTCTTAGTTTTGATTTCATCCCACTCAAATTATTTTGTGATTGTGAATGGGCTGCTTGATGAGGTCTGTCTAAAAGCAGCCCTTGGGCTAGTTATGCAGAATTAGGTACTCAGGTACTCCTGTCTCTAATACCATTGATTCTTCTTACAAATTAATAAACTGACATTCTGACTTCTGTGCCTCAGTTTCATAAGCTTGGTTAAAGAAATCCCACTTAGAGATGAACTGCTCTCAGTGTGTCAAAAATCTGTGGGATCGTTGTTGGCCTCTGAACTATGGTAAACTGACCATGTACATGAAGGGCATTCTGCAAATGCTGCTCTCCTAACCACCCATCAACTGGAGATCTTGGCACAGTAGATGTTCCTTGAGGTCTCTTGAAAATTAACATTGAATCAGGTCAAACTTGTCCCACCTCCATGCTGTAATGGCATTAATAAGTGTGATTTCCCCCTTCCTCCTTGCCACTTACTTGTTGGAAATGTCAGTTCTCCTATCTCATGACAGAAATTTTTCTCTGTCATGAGAAAATGTTCCCTTGGCCAAATTCCTCCATTTCATTAAAATTTGGCTGAACTAGACCTCATACTGAAATCTGTTGGCTTTCTATTTCAGCAAGGGATAGAATAAATAATTGACATTCATGTTAAAAAATAACTTTTTTCTAATAAGTAAGGTATGTTCAAATTTTGGAAAATGGGATAATAAAAAGAAAAAAAGTTTCTTGTAATACCACCGGTAGGTACTCTCTGCTTTTTTAAAAAAAAACAAAAAACCTGTTTGCTTCACATCACTAATATTACATTGGATGGCTCCTGTCAACATGCTTTCATTCAGTGGGAGACACAGGGATGTTAACAAGAGAGACAGTGTTTTAGGAATATCTATTAAGAGTAGTAGTTACTAAACCATTAAATTACATGGGCCGTGAACCATCCTAAGTCAGGTTCATGCTGGACCTATCATACCTACATATAGGGAGATAACTGAAGATTTAAGATGAATAGGTATTGTATCTAATTATCCTGGGTAAGCTGGTAGGTTTCAGTCTCCACTAATTAAGTGAACAAAGAGAAAATTCCATTTATTCTACTAAGGTAGCTGATGTGATTTAAGTGAATTTTCTCTTTCTGAATCGTAGTTTCTCGTTAATAAGCAGGTCATAGTGGAAGGGTCACTTTGCTAAAGTGGTCTAATAGCTTTTCCTCAGTATTTCTTTTCTTTTTTTTTTTTTTTAAAGATTTTATTTATTTATTTGACAGACATATCACAAGTAGGCAGAGAGGCAGGCAGAGAGAGAGGAAGGGAAGCAGGCTCCCTGCTGAGCAGAGAGCCTGACTCGGGGCTCGATCCCAGGACCCTGGGATCATGACCTAGGCTGAAGGCAGAGGCTTAACCCACTGAGCCACCCAGGTGCCCCAATATTTCTTTTTTTATGGTTAAACGTTCACTTTTTAAGATTTTATTTATTTATGTCACACAGAGTGATCACCAGCAGGCAGAGAGGCAGGCAGAGAGAGGGAGAAGCAGACTCCCTGCTGAGCAGGGAGCCCGACGTGGGGCTCGATCCCAGGACACCGAGCTCATGACCCAAGCCGAAGGCAGACACCAAACCACCTGAGCCACCCAGGTGCCCCAGTAGTTCACTTTTGGCTTGAAAAAAATCTGTTTTTTCTCTGTGTGACTTAAGATCTTCTAAGCCTTGTAAAGAATTCATTGGTGCCCCCTCTCTGGGTAATGGCTCCAACACATTGGTGTAACTGAGCCACTTCCCAGTAAGGAAACTTAAGCTTTGTAGGGGCTGACTTCTCTGAGCCTCAAATGAAGATGCAGTTTAGCAAGGAAGACAGGACAGAATGTGACATGAAACTATCTTACCAACACTCGGGAGACCAGGAAGCTGTAAATACGGCCACTCTGTCCGTACTTCGGAAGGGTTCCCAAAGGCTTTTTGGGTTCACATGGGTATCCAGTCTTGTTCTCTGTCTGAATCAAGTGTTAAAATTACATTTCAGCTGGCATTTGCCATCTTGGTCGGCTTTTGAATAGAAAACTGTACTTGAAAAATGGACCTTTGTGCTTTTAGGGTTTTAAGTATAAAATTTTTAAGAAAATTAAGTTTCAGGCAAGGAGCTTCCATGCCCGATAACAGAGTTGTGGAAGCGGAGAGGACTTCTAAAATTTCTCTGAAACGGTGATTTGAGAGATTCTTTGGTCTCAAACAGTTAACAGTAGATAGTGGTGTAGGCCCAACAGGTCTTAGTCATAGAAATGTGTTAATACTTGGTTCACAGAGGAGGGGCCATCGAAACCTTGGTGTCCCTAGTTCAGTTGGTTCTTCAAATTATGAAAATGTTTGCTGTTATAAGAAATGGGTAGAGAACAGGATGTTATAGTTAAGATGTGTGTTTCAGTTTAATTCTCTGCCATGGAATGGATGCATTCTTAGCTCAGACTTAGTTCTTTATTTAATATCTGTAAAACTTATCAGGTTATTGGAATCCTCTGAGCCTTGGACTCCACATCTATAAAATGGAGGTATTAACATTATCCTGTAGTAATATGAGAATTAATGAGAGACATAGATAGCTACAGTCATGAACAGAGTTTGAATCAGTTGTCCTGCTTTTCTGTCCCCAGACATTTCCTAAACCAGAGAGAGAGAACTGGTGTGTGTTTGAGAAGACCTTCGTAATTCTGTAGATGGACGTATTCCCTTTTTGAGAGGTGTGAGCACCGTGTAATACACTGTGTATAGTCTGTGAAAGTGAGCTTACCAAGAGATTTTAAGTTTTTAGCAGGGAAATTCTTTCAAATTTAAGTAATATTTATTACCTCTAACTTGTGACTTTAAAATACAAATCAGTAATAGTTACTGAATTAGTAAATGTGTCTTAAGTTATCTTCCTTTTAAGATGAATTTGGAACTTAAACTTTAAGAATGATTGATTGTATGGAAAAAAAACACAAGTTAAAAAAGAACCTTCTCTCATTTCCTCAGCCTCATCTCAAGAGTGAAGAAGGACTTTCCATCTTCTGATAGCTCAGCTCTCATCTCCTGGTAGTTAAGCTACTCTGAGAACTGACCTGTACTTAGTTACATAAATTCTTTCTGTTCTTTGCTAATTCATATTTGCTGTTTGAATCAAGCTGGTCTTTCTCTTGATTTTGCCTACAAACTGTGTCTTTAACTTTGGATTTTTTAAGGCTTACTCCTACGCTGTGAAGGTCCTTACTAATCTTGACCTATTCAAGATGTTTTCAACTTTCACATGCCTTGTAGGTAAGCAGACAGTTACATTTGTTTGGATATACAGGTTTAATAGTTTCCTGTCCCCTTCCTTCCTATCCATTTTTTTTCTCCATTTCTTTCTCTCTGTATAGATTTCCTTAAGAATATTTGTTTACAGATGAGTATAGAACAAGGCCTCATTCTTTAAAAACCTCCTTTGAAAGAAATGAAAGAAACAGGATTTTTTTTTTTTCCTTCCTTGATTTCCCCCTGGCATGGAGACCTAAGAGTAAGGGTGAGAATATGGGATAGAGGCAAAAGATCCAGAATAGCACGGTGGTTAAGATAATGGGCTTTGGCATCATGTAGTCTTGGGCTGGAATCCTGATCTTAGTTTCCTTATCTGTAAAATGGGTTTCATCAAAGCTTCCCTCATAACATAGTGTGAGCAAATTGTGTAATTCACTGCCTGGCCCAGGTCAGGAGCTATCGAAATGACAATTGTGGTTGTAGTAGTTTTCACCATTGTTAATATATAAGGGCCCAAAGCAAGGATGCAGTTCAGTTTTATAAATCAGATGAGCTGCCAACAGCAGAGACATACATTGATACTGTATTGGTTTTCTTTTGCTGTTAAGACAGATGACTACGAATTTGGTGCCTTACAACTGGACACAGTACTGTCAGAAGTGTGAAATGAGCATCATGGGGCTAAAATCCAGGTGTTGCTGTGTTCCTTTCTGGAAGCCCTAGGGAAAAAAAAAAAAACATTGCTTATTTCTTCTAGTTCCTGGAGGCGTCTGACATTCCCTGGTTTATGGCTGTATCACTTCAATCTCTGTTGGAATTGCTCAATTATTTTCTCTTCCCTCTGGCTTTCCTGAGTCTATCTTATAGGACCCCTGGAATTGCATTGGACACACTTGGAAAATAAAGGATAATCGCTCTATTACAGAGTCTTAATTTAATCACATCTGCAAGGTACCTTTGGCTATATATAGTAACATTCATAGGTTCTGGGGATTACGATGTGGACATTGTGGTGGATGGAGGGAGTTCGGGCTGGAGATTACTCAGATAAACTGAGTTATTTTGTGCAAGAGAAGGAATAGAAGGCCAGGTAACTTGAGGCAAAAGAGCAACAAGTGTTGGTAGGAAGAATTAGTTAATCACCTTGGACTGATAGCCCAGTGAAGTCCCATTCCAGCAGGTCTATTTGTTTATAAGTAGAAGTTAAGGAAATAGGTATTTTTTTAGGCAAAGAAATTGTAGTTTGAAAAGCTTTATCCATTTTGGGTGGTATCACTTTCCTCTGAAGAGTTTCACTGTTGTTTTTCTACAACTTAACAAAGGCCCTCTGCTTCTCTTCAGGGCACCTGTCTTAGACTCAGATATTGTGTGCTCCAGGAGAAGAGAAATGTCTCCCCCTCCTCTTTACCTCTTATTACCAATAGAGTTTATATTTGGAAGCTCAGAGTTAACTGAATTTTAAAATCAATGGATGTAAATAGGAATAGATGTTCTCACAACACAGGTTGTATCAGTATCATGCTATTTTTACCATAGAGTCTGTCATACTTCAATGAAAATAATTAATTTCAACTAAGGAAAATGTTAGTGATTTTCAAGCTTAATTCAAGTATTTTGAGTTACCAATAGGACACGTAGATATCCAGCTTGCTATTTAAAGAAAAGGTGAATAAGTATTCATAAAGACTTCAGTTTGTTCAGTGCCCGACATATTGACAGGCACACAGCAGGCACAGGAATAGATAGTTGTGGGTGGGTTGATAGAAGAGTAGACGGTAACTGAATAGAATGAAGTGAGCAGACAAGCAGAAAGGAAAACCAGAAGGAGCTGAGAAAAAAAAAATGCAAAGAATCTCTAAATCCAAGAAGTACATGAAATACAGTCTAGACTGTAAGTATGGAGACATGCAGATGACTACCAGTTGGGTCTAGCTGGTAAAGGTACAAGAAAGCAAATGGACGTTAATCAGGTTAATCAGCCCTTAATCAGCATTTAGCCCAAATGCTAAATCAAGAGAAAAATAATGTGTTCTAAGGGGGAAAAACTGCAAGACAAAAGCACAAAGTCAGGAAAATTAAATGCATGTTCATAGAACAATAGACAAATGACCTTGTGTCAAGTAGAGAGTTGATGAAGAAAATCATGGGAAGTTGAGGCTGCAAAGTCAGACAATTTTAGCCAGATGTTGTGCAAAACATCAATACTGAGCATGTCAGCCTGCTGCCTCCTCTTTCCCACCCCTACTTGATTATTTTTAATTCAAGGCTAATTAACCCACACTGTTATATTAGTTTCCGGTGTGCAATATAATGATTCGACAATTCTATATGTTAGTGCTCATCATGATGTGTGCTTTTAATCCCCTTCACCTATTTCTCCCATCCCCCTACCCACCTCCCCTCTGGCAGCCACCAGTCTGTTCTGTGTAGTTAAGAGGAGGACTGTCTTTTGAACTCCTATGAAGGCTGGCAAATGACCTAGATTATATGTGTTATTACTCCCATGTTTCTGTTGTAAAAACTTGCTGTTGTATTATAGCAAATGATAATTCATGATTTGAAGCAAGGTCACAGATGATGTAAAAGGTCAGTTTTCTCTCCTTGAATATGTCCCCTTCACTGAGTGACTAACTCCACTTGTGACGCATGCTGGTTAGTAGCAGCAAAGCTGGTATCTAGGTCTCTGTCCCATGCCCTGGATTGAGACCCTTCTCTAAAACATTTTTATTTTGCTGGGCTGTAAATTCAGAGTTTTCTTATATTTAATACAATTCTATCTAGTAGGAATATTTGATTCCATTGTTTTTAATTGTAAAAATTGACTGTGCTACTTGAGAACAGGGTCTGGGTCTCATGTTGTCTGTCCTTTGTACCCTTTTCAGAGTTTAGGATGGTATTACCATATTAAACATAAGAAATACATTCAGAATTGAACGAACTGGAAAGATCTTAATTCCAGGGCTTATGTAATTTTAATTTTTAGAATTGAAACAAAATCTGCTCATGCAGCTATCAAATCAGATATTCTCTTTTATAATGAACACCTTTCCAGAATCTTTCATCTATTTTTAGGGGAAAGGAAATGGATCATTTCCCATGACAACTTCTCTATTTTTAATCCACCACTAAGTTCATTGTCTATAGTTCAGTGAACTTGAGTTGGAGGGAAATGGATAAATAAATCAGCAAGGTTAATTGAAGCACATGTATGGACTCCTATATCTTAGGTGATTTGTCCAGGATTCAAACAAATGAATGAATACTTTTAAGGATTTGAAAAGTGTTGGTACAAACCACAATTGCAAATGCTCTCTGATTGCAGTAATTAACTTTGTAGTCATGAAAGAGAACTCTTGATCTTCCTTCATTACTGAACACAAGTGCTCTGAAAAGAATGAACATGAGGGCCACTTGTGAACAAACATAACATGTGAGGAAGTGAAGGCACTAGTTAATTTCCCCTCAGTCCACAGATGACCAGCTATTATGCAGCTTAGTGAACAATAAGCACTGTTTTTGGAATTAGTGGTTTTCCTGGGGAAAATGGCAGAACGTGAAGAATTACCTAACTTTGTAGTCAAATTTAAAAAAAAAGTCATTTCTTAAAATCAGATGTTTGAAAATAAACATACCACGCATCAGTATTGAATACTTTTTACATAATTCCCTCATTTCATGTGTTGTCATTTTTTTTCTTTTCTCTTTCTCTTTAAACAATAAGAGAAGGCCAAAACTAGGCTCACTTTGGTTTCTCCTTGTGATTCTTGAGGTTGTTAGGAAAACAGAGTTTTATGCAGAAGTACTTATGTTCAAGGATGAGTTTGTACTTCATTCCTGAATTACTTGGTTAGTTGTTGTTTGAGGTAAATCCCATTCTTATTTACAAAACAGCATGTTTTTAAATGAGGGAAATAAGTGATGTCAATCCAAGTCAGGAATTAATTTCTCTCTTCCACAATCCTTATTGGTTTAATGACTTTTATTATCATTCAGTTGTCTTCTATAACTGAGTGTGAATGAAAACCTCTGGAATTCAGAGTGGGGAAGTGATTTATGAACTTAATACAGAACTACCTACATGAAACAGTGTAGTTGTAGCGCAGGGGAGATTTATCTTTCATTTCCGGTGCAAGGACTTGAAATTAGGCTATGCAGTTATTAAGTGACATGTTCTTCAAGTTCAAAGCTCAGCTGTAGTGAAAGGACTCAGGGGACATAGTGTTTATTTTTTGGTACTGCCAGGTCCAGTATGATATTCTGTAAAGAGTAAGTGCTCAAAAAATACTCCTGCAATGAATTGATTTTTTTAATAATAGTCCAGCTCTCTTCCTGGGCCTCTTTTTTCCTGAGACTGTCTGCTACCTATGGGATCATGCCACAGGGGATACATCAGGATGTTTGCCCAGGGTTGTGAAGAACTTCAGGAATTCTTTTTTCTTTTTTTTTTTTTTTTGAAAGATTTTATTTATTTATTAGAGAGAGAGCAAGCGAGTGAGCATGTGCACTCTCGGAGGAAAGATCAGAGGGAGAGGGATAAGCACACTCTGCACTGAGTGAGCATGGAGCCCAACATAGGACTTCGTCCTATGACCCTGCGATCCTACCCCAATCCTGTGAGGAAACCAAGAGTCAGAAGCTTAAATGACTGAGCCACAGAGGTGCCCTGAATTTCAGGAATTCCTAATGCAGTTACATGTTACCTCAAGAAGTTCCTGCTCTAAGAGCATGCATCAGTTTCTGTTAGTAAGCTCTTCCCTTCATTGTGATGAAGCCCTTATTTCTCATTAGAATTTAGAATACGGTCTTGTCATTTTTCTAAGAGCTGGCCCTGATGACTTCAATAGCTATAATCCTGCCCTGCTTCTTTGAGTCACCCAGCTTCATTGAGTTCTGCTGAATCCTAGCTATGTGTCTGTGTCTCTGCAACCCACAGGTGGACCTCTTCATGTGCAAGTGTCCCTATATGAACACCTGTCTCCTGTGTGTATGTTCGGGGAGGTGGTGGGGAGCAGCAAAGATCAGTGTGAAGTGCATGGACTAACACAGGTTCTACTAGTTACTAGTTGTATGTAACGTTTACTTCTTGGATCCTTGGTCTCCTTATTTCAGAATAGGTATTAGATGACTCACCTCGAAGGGTTTTGATGATGAATCAGTTAGGTAACACAGAAACGGTCTCTGGTACAGTGTCTCAGATAGAACAAGCTCTCAATGAATGGCAGTGGTCTACTGCTCAAGTTATCCTGAATCTATGTCCACACCCCTAGGAGAGCCATTATTAATTGATTACTAGATAGTTCAGTCTGATGACAAGAGTTTCACCTGTTTTGCATTTGCTCATACTGCCAATTTCTGAGGGCTGCCTTGATTTCTGCCATTTCAGCATGGATCCCTTTCGTCTCTGGGACCTAACCAAGTGTGCCCTCCCCATCTCCAAAGAGCAAAGCTTTCCAGTATTGCTGACATCTGTTTTACTACTGCTTTCTGGAATTACTGTATTTATTGCTATTTTTTTGTCTTTCACAAAAAACAAGAAACAATGTGTTAAAAATTTTTTTGAGACAATGCTATTTAGTATCTATGTATATTCAATCATTACTAAAAAAATTGAGTGCATAATACATACCAGGCCTCATTACATGTGTCTGAAATGCCATGAAGAATAAAATAAAAATTCCTTAATATTCTGAGATTGAGAGATTGATCATAAACTAATAGTTCCATAAAGAAATATTGTTACATGATATCATGATAAGCTCTATGAGGAAATACTAGAAAGGGATGGATAAAGAGATGTGGCAGGTGTGCCTGTGAGTGTGTGTGTTTGTATACATAGGCATCAATGAAGCAGAGACTTGATAATGTGAAGGCTCAAGCCATTGATAAATTTCATGCAGGAACAATAGAGAGAAAAGCAAGAGCAGAAAAGCAAGGAAGAAAGCATGTGTGAACAACTACAAGATCAGTGAGGTAGGCTCATAGTGGCCGAAGAGGAGAATAGAAAGAGATGCAGTCACAGAGGTAGCGACAGGGCTGGTGATGTCGACTCTTGAGTCCATTGGAGAAAATTGGTATTTTATTCTAAGAGGAGAATTTTTAAAATAGTGAGGGTTGGAACCTGATTTATACTTTTGAGAACACATACTACAAACTTGGAAACAAGGTCAAAGGATGACCATGTGTGCTTTCATTGCTATAAAGTCGCCAAGGGGCCCTGTCAAGGATGATTGAATTCCCTAGTGGAGCATAACTTTGACATTTTCTTCGCTTTTGTTTAGGATCCAGATTCTGTGAAATTACATGCTAACTTGTAGATTTTTAGGTTTTTTTAGACCTGTGAATGGTTTCTGACTGGTGGAAAAGATAACTCCAGAGTTATGGTTACATTGGCTGTAGGACATTAACACATTCATCTCTAAATCAGAAAACAGATTTCAGTATGCCTTTCTCATATACCATTTTTCTCCCATTAGCTGTGGACCAGCTTCAGAATCTTTCTGGTCCTGTCATTAATTGGTTATAAATCTCCGATAGGTATCTATGCTACATTGGCTATGAGAATTATTAGTTTAGCCTTTTGAAAATTATATGCTTTAATGCACTAATAAAGCTCATCATTGAGTGGAGAGAGTGAAGATTTGAGGGGAAAGCTGTCAGGAGCAAAGCAGGAAGCAGCTGAGGAGAGTGCTGGGGACTAGGCGACTAGAATGGCATGATGGCCTGGGTGGGTTGTAATGGTGGAAGTAGGAAGACAACACATTGGGTTGTACATCTGATGTGAACTTAGAGACAAGACAAGCTGATGAATGGGTGTGAGCTGTGAGATAGAGAGGAAACTGGGCTTTTCATCTGGGTGACTGGGAAGTGGTGGTAGAGAAAGAGCAGATTTTGGGGGAGAACTTAAGAAATCCATTTTGGATCTATTAATTTGAGACAGTTTATATATCTTTGACAAATTTCCTTGTGGTGATGATGTCAATACCCATATTTTGTTAAGAATCGGGCAAATCTTAGTTTTAAATAAATATTCATAATTATGTTGATGTTCTTTATATAAACATAGATAAAACACATTTATGCCTTCCATTTGGTGTTGAACTGTGTATGTATAAACACATATACACATACATACATACATAAAATAGTTGGTGTAGTTTCCCATGATACTGCTTATAGTACTCCTGTTCTCCTAAATTATAAAGTTCAGGTTCAAGTGTTAGCAAGGTCAAATTACACCATGAACTAAAACTCCTGATTTTAAGAATCTTTCACTCTGTAATGTTATAATTGGTTACTGAGCTGACAAAAAAATTGCTTTAAAAAGAAAACACAAATTCTTTAATCTTACTGAGCCTTATTTCCTATAAGAGATAAAAATTTCTGTCTTACCTGTTTCAACTTGTGTATGTGATTATCTAATAAGAGGAGCAGTAATGTTGAAACGGAAAGCACTAAAGATATGCAGATTACTGTTTGGAGATAATTGCTGAAAATCCTTGTTCTTGAGCCCCTCAGTGAGGTTGACTGTATCTATCTACCCATCTATCTATCAAGATTTATTTACTTATTTGAGGGGGGCAGATAACGAAGAAAGTAGAAGCAGAGGGAGAGGTACAAGCGGACTCCACACTGAGCACAGAGCCTGATGCAGGAATCTATCCCATGACCTGGAGATAATGACCTTATTTCCACTTAGGAGGGATGCTCTGTTCCCACAGGCCACCTTCCAGTTCTGTGGCACTTCTGAGTACTTTCCTCACTTGAGGGAGGCCTGATTCCTTTTCCTGAGCACTCTCTGCTCTTGCTATTTATGTGTCCACCCCTCAGTGCTGGCCCCCATGACCCACCCATAGAAAACAGGTTCCTTGCTTCATGTTGCTAATTTGTGTCTCAGAAACTTGATTTTTTCCCTTTAGTTGGTACTTTGAAAATTTGTTTCTTTTTGTTTTCTTTACTAACATAGAATTTCTCATTCACCATTTTATCCCCCAGCACTTAGTTCAGTCCTATAACATAGAAGACCCTTAGTGGATGACTGTTGAATGATGAATTTACAAGGTATAGTTTGTCAGATATTTAAATTAAGAAAAAATTTTTTTAAGATTTTATTTGTCAGAGATGGAGAGAGAGGGAGAGCGAGAGAGAGCACAAGCAGGGAGAGCAGCAGAGGAAGAGGGACAAACAGGCTCCCCTCTGAGGAGGGCACCTGATGCAGGCTCCTTTCCAGGACATTGGGACAGTGACCCAAACTGAAGGCAGACCCCAACCCACTGAGCCACCCAGGTCCCCTAAAGTTTTTAAAATTTATAAGCAAAAACTGAGGGATTTTCTTTTTTAAAAAACCTAATAGGTCAATGACAAAAAAAAAAAAAGCTACATAAGGTTAAGCTTCAAATTTCCTCACTTCTACTGTAAAGCCCAGTCCTTCAGGGACCTTCATTGATGAATTCTCACTGCTATTGTTTTTTTTTTTTTTTTAAATAAGAATCTTTCTTTGATTTCCAAAATTATATTGTAGCTATTCACTGACTTTCTGGCCAATATCTTACACCTTCTTCAAATTCTATTTGTATAATGCCACATCTGTGAGAAACCTTTTCTCTAAATAACTGCAAAATACTAACATCATGCCTCTCCAGTAGAGCTACTTTGGTCCCAAACTTTCAAAGTAATGTGGCAAGCAACTGTATTGTTGAGGAAAATAAAGACTAATTTACTCCTTTTCCCACTATAAATTTATCCTTAGGCTCTTAGAATTTGTGGTTAATTTTTCTGCTACATTTCATTAGTGTGTGCAGTCTTATAATAGGATAACATTAATCTGGAATGGGACTAATTTTAGAGTAAATGAATTAACCTGTTTTATTGGTACTAAAGCCCCCATCCCTTCATTTAATCTAAGAAGATTCATGGTTTGTGGTAATAGTCTATGGGGTATAGCTAAAATGGACTCTGGTTAAGATGAGGATAGATAGGACTCAGTCTTAATTCCTAAGAATTCACAGTTTTGGGTAAATATATACAGAGTTTATTGATCAAGAGTCTATCTTGGGACAGCAGAGCCTTGGAAAGGCTGACTTAGAACTTTCTTTTTATTCCTGAACACATCGTGAACATAAAAGACCTCATTTTAAATTAAAAAAAAAAATTGTTTTCCTGTTTTATTGAGAATAACTATCTTTTCTTAAAGTTACAACATATATGTATATATTACAGAGTATTCAGCAATGGTTGGGTGTAATATTCTATAAGCCTAAGTAGGTCAAGTTAGCTAATAATGTTCTTCTAAGCTTCTGCATGCTTAACTGATCTTTTCTGTGCTTATTTTTATTAGTAACTGAAATAAGTGGGTTAAACTGTTCCCTAGGATTATGGCTTTGTATATTATTTTAGCTCTGTCAACTTTTTCCTTAAATAATTGAAATTTATGCTATTAGGTATCACAATTTATGATTTTATAACTTCTTATGAACTTTACTCTTTTATTATTTTGAAATGCACATCTTTATATCTTGTAATTCTACTTAAGATCTCTTTTGTCCCATAATACAGCCATATAATTTTTGTTAATATTTACATAGTAGATCTATTTTTGTCATTTTACTTTCAAACTATGTGTCCATACATTTTAAGTATTTCCTTTGGAAATAGAGTATGCCTACATTTTGTTTTTTATTTGTGTGGCACATTTTATATTTCAATTACAGAGCTGAGATCATTTACATTAAATATAATCACCAATTTATGTCTTTAAAGTGTATCATTTTGCTATCCGTGCTATTTATCCTATTGTTTATTCTTTATCCTTTTTTCTAACTTCTCTTGGATTCATCAATTTTTCATTGATCATTATTACTCTATTTTAAAATTCCTTCAAGATGTTAATTTTTACATTCTTTTATTAATCTTGTAATGGTTACATTATTGATGACAATATTTTTTTACTGCTTCCTGAATATGTAAAACACAGCCATTTAATTCCATTTCTCTCTTTTTTTAAAATTTATTTTTTTAAAAGATTTGATTTATTTTAGAGAGGGAGAGTGCACACACATGCAAGCAGGGGGAGAGGCAGAAAGAGGTGGAGAGAATTTGAAGCAGACTCCATGCTCAGCATGAAGCCTGGCGGGTTGGGGGGAGGCTCGATCTCACCACTCTGAGATGATGACCTGTGCAGAAACCAAGAGTCCAAAGCTTACCTGATCGAGCCACTCAGGCACCCCTCCATTTCTCTCCTTTTGTGCTAATTTTGCCACATACTTAACTAATACAAACTTTTACATATTTATTTCTTTATGTTTATGTTCCAGAAGACTATTGTATATTTTTAATAGTCAATGTCATTTATTTTTTGCCATATATGCATCTTTGCTTTTGCCTTTTTCCCCTGAAGTTTGTATTTCTATTATTTTCCCTTCAACCTGAAAAAGTCCCTTTAATATTTCTTGCTTGCAAAAACAAACAAGCAAACAAAAAACCAAAAAAAACCCCTTTAAGTTTTCAGTTTTGAAAAAAAGTAATCTTTAAATTTTAAGTTTCAAGAAAAAATAATCTTTAGGGTGCCTGAGTGGCACAATGGGTTGAATGTCTGCCTTCAGCTCAGGTCATGATGCCAGTCCTGGGATCGAGCCCCAAGTCAGATTCTGCTCAGTGGGAAGCCTGCTTCTCTCTCTCTCTCTCTGTCTGCCTCTCTGCTTACTTGTGTGTGCACTCTCTTGCTCTCCCTCTCTGTTAAAAATAAATAAATAAATAAATGAATGAATAAATAAATAAAATCTTTTAAAAAAGCCCTCATCTTTCCTTAGGGTTGTTTTTTTTTTTTTTTTTTTTCTCCAGTACCTTAAATAAATCCATCCATGGTCTTCATGTTTCCACATTTTTCTTTTGAAGTTAGCTGTAAATCTTAATTTTAGCTTTTTTACAGTAGATAATATGTATCCCAGCCCCACATGTACCTCTTAAATGTTCTCTGTTTTAGTTTTTATTCGTGTTACTATAATATTCCTGAGTGTGGTTTTATTCATATTTACCCTATTTAGTGTTTATACATTTTTTGAATCTTAAATATGTGAAATTAAACATTTTCTGTTAATTTTGGAAAATTCTTGGCCAGTAATATTCAAATATTTATATTTTACTATTCTGTCTCTTATCATCTAAGTACTATAATTACATGTATGTTAGACTTTTTCATTGAATCCTGCATTTCCCTTGGGCTTTTTTACTGGATTTTCTATCCCTTTCTTATAGGTATCAACTCAGGCACTTTTTTACTATCATGTCTTTAATTCACTAATTATCTGTTCTGCTATTTCTAATCCATTATCAAACACAACACTGAATTCTTAACTTCAAAACCTAACTTCAGGTTTTGTATTTTCAATTTTCTATTTTAATTTCAATTTTGTATTTTAATTTCAGTTTTTCTATTTGTAGAATGGCCATTTTAAAACCGCCATCAGATGACTAATATTTGAAGCATGCAAACATCTCTTCCTATTCTTTGCATTTCTTTTGGTATCTGGTGACTTTGTACTGTTTTTTGCAAACCTGGTATGTTTTGAACAAACGCTAAACATGATATACATAGGATATGTATTGAGTTTTCTTCTGTCAGATATGGTGGGTTCTGTTAATTTCTTAGATGGTTGCTTTGTTAGGGCTAGACTATATTGTTTTCTAAATTTTTATTTATTTTAATAATCGCTGCACCCAAGTGAGGCTTGAACTCTGGACCCAAAGCTCAAGGGCTGCATGCTTTTTTGACTGACCCAGTCAGAGCACCCAGTGGCGCTCCACCACTAGACTCAATCTTACTTGTCCTTACTCCAGGTGAGGTTTTAAGAGTTCTTAACAGCCTGAGGTATTAACCAAAGGACTCTAAGTGGGCACTAATCTCTGTTTTTCCATCCTGAGATATCTGTAATATCTGCTCTACCCTTGAGCTCCTAACTCTTGCTCTGTGTTGTTTCTTAGAGTGACTCTCTCTGTACAACTTAAGAAAAATGTAAAGATATGTATTGGGGCTCTCCATTCTAGACTCCCTTAACTTCCTGGTTCTCTATCAGCCCTGAACTTTGTCTGACATTTGCCTCCTGAGTGAAGCAAGACCCCCTTCTTCCTGACTGAGCTCTCTTCTCCCCTACCAATGCAAACTGGAGAGTCTTTGGAGAAAATCACCCACTTGAGGTACTTACTGTTCTGCCTAAAAGTATTGTTTCGCCTCAATTTGCTGCTTGCTTTATTTAGTGAATCCTCAGGGACCTCAAACAGCTGGTTTTAATTTTTTGTCCAGGATTTCAATTGTTGGTAGTGTGAAGTTGTTCTGACAGAACCACTCTATCTCCCTCATTATTGAAACTGAGAGTTATTAGTTTCAAGCTACATATTAAGCATTTATTATTTGCCAGGTATGGTGCTTAGGGATTTAATTGTATTATCTCATTTAATCCTCACACTAGTCTTTGAAGTGGTTACTCTCATTTTTATAGACAAAGGAATTTAGGAAGGATAATTAACTAGGCCAGATCACACAGCAAGCTGTGTATCTGGATCTTTCTGATAGAGAAGGGGGGTAGACCGGGAAGGGAGAAGGATCAGGGCTGGTTTCAGGCCCTTACAAGGAACATCAGGCCTTGTTTACTGGTTTTCTGACTGAGGATGCCTTATCTCCATAGACTTCTTTTACTTCTGGTTAGAAACTGTGCCCTAGAATCTTTACTGGAAATGGGAAACAATACCAAGAAAACAAGAAAAACAAGTTTGGTATGGTCTCAAAGTTTTATTTAAAAACACTTTTGAGGGAACAATGTATGTCACCCCAAATGTCTTTGCTGCCTTAATTGGTACTTGCAGACATCTCCAGGAAATTAGTCACTTTGAATATAAAAGACACTAACTCCCCAAATCTGAAGAGATGTATAGGAAATAAGTTGTAATGTCCATGGTGTGCTTACTTTGTGGCAGGGTCTGGAAGCATTTTTATCCACTGAATCCTCTTACTACCTCTCTGAACGTGGTTATCTTGTTATTGCTATGGAACCGCTGAGGAACCTTGGCCTGGAGAGAGGGCTAATAAATTGCCCATATCACCAAACAACCAGGTGGAAGAGATGGTACTTAAAACCTGTCTGACTCCTTAACTTTATTGTACAGAAATACAAATACTCAACAAAATCTCAATTAACTTGAATTCTTAATGACTAGGATGTTATTAATAATTGATTCTTTGATTAGGTTAAGTAATATGGCCACATTTTCTATGTTAGTACGAATTAGCAATTCCACTTAAAGAAATTAGTCCACTTCATAATACATTTCTCAGATAATACTAAGTAGAAAGTGGTAGCTGGAGGTTGTAAACGTTTTAAAAATTACAAAAATTTCAGAAAAATATTATTAGAAACATAGACTAGACTGCTTGCCATGTGATCATTAATTCGTTTATTCATTCATTCTGTAAGCATTTGTTTATTACGTGCTCTGCATAGAAAGAAAGCTGGTTATTGAATATTTACTAAGTGTCCTATAATTTATTAGGTGGCTTCAGAAATACCATCATTCTTAATACTCAGAATAGCCCCTTGTGGAATATATTTTTGCCATTTTCACAGGAAACTGTGGTTTTGCTAGGCATTAATAATTTATGCATTGCCAGGAGGCTGATAGCTGTGCAAATAGCAGATGGACCTTGAACCCAGCGCTAAATGACTCTAAGAACAAGGCTATGATGTTGCGTGGTGCTGGTCCTGGCACTGGGTGTGGGGTAGCACTCTCACAGAGGGGTAAGACAGAGTTTGGGGCCACAAAGAACTTTACAATTTAGTAGATGAGATAAGAAAACAACAAATAGAAATATAATAGTAAAAAGATGGTGTTGATAATTGACTTGCAATATTTAGGTCTTCAAAGGAGGGAGAGATCACTTCCGGTTGGGCTAATTAAAGAAAATTTCTGGAAAAAAAGTAGTTAAGTAAAGACCTAAAGGATACCATTTAAACTATAAATCATAACCATGTGTTCATACAACAGCCACTGCTGTGTCACTTCTGTGTTTGGGATGGAAGTGGTTGTTCTCTCCACTTATCTGAACTTTTTTTTTTTAAAGGTACTTGTCACTTTCTATCTTGTGAAATCACAATTACATATGCAGATGCTATTTTGTGGCCTCCTTCAAGGCAGAGACTTATTCCTCAGGTGAATCTGCACAGTGTCTGGCAGGATGTCTGTGACTTAGCAGGTGCTTTTGAAAGCCCTCTTCCCTTGGTGTCAGCGACATCAGGCCACCTTGACTGTCTTCCCATCTGTTTGGACTCTCTTCAGGCTCCTTAAGTGAGAAGGTCATGCTCTCAGTGCTCAGTCTCCTGGCATCTACCTCTCACCCACAATCTGTTGAAGGACTTAATGCAATCCCACTACTTCGGTGATAGCCCACACGCTAATGCCTCCTAAATCAATAGGTATCTCTTCCAAGCTCTAGATTGGTTTGTCCAGCTGTCTGGCATGTATCTCCATTTGTGCATCTCTCAGGTACTCAGATATCAACATGTCTCAAACTGAACTCTTCTCTTCCTCCAGACTGCTGATTCCTTCTACATGGTCCACCTTGGTGAATGTTACAGCAAGACCATCTGGGCATCCAGGTCACTTAACGCCTTCCTCTTCTTCTCTTCCTGCTTATTTACATTGGCTTGGTCCTGAAGTTCCTTCATGGTTGAGGAGATACTTCTTTAATCTCTTGTTCGCCTAAATCTCCATGGCCATTATCTGAGTTCAAACACTGTCATGTCTCATCTAGATTACTGAAGAATTTGCCTGACACAAGGCTTGATATCTTGTGAACCATTTTCCCTAACTGCTGCCTAGAATGATTTTTTAAATGCAAATCTGAAAACACCCTCTTCTTCAATACCTTGATTTTTTTTAAAGATTTATTTATTTATTTGACAGACAGAGATCACAAGTAGGCAGAGAGGCAGGCAAAGAGGGAGGAAGGGAAGCAGGCTCCCTGCCCAGCAGAGAACCTGATGTGGAGCTCAATCCCAGGACCACGGGATCACGAACCAAGCCAAAGGCAGAGGCTTTAACCCACTGAGCCACCCAGGCGCCCCTCTTGATTTTTTTTTTTTTTAAAGATTTTATTTATTTGACAGAGAGCACAATGGGGGCGTGGCAGGCAGAGGGAGAGGCAGAAGCAGGCTCCCTGCTGAGCAAGAAGCCTGAGGTGGGGCTCAGTCCCAGAATCCTGGGATCATGACCTGAGCCCAAGGCAGATGCTTAACTGACTGAGTCACCCAGGTGTCCCAATATCCTGACTTTTGGGTGCCTTTAGGATAAAGAATTGAATCTCTTAGCATGGCAAATAGGGACAAACTTTTTTCAGTTCATCCATTGCTTGACTCTGCTTCATACCAGAGACCTCTTAGTATGCATCTGTGCTTTTCTGCTCCTTGGTGCATAGTTCTTCATTCCTCCTAGAAAATTGACTTTTCTTCTCTCTTTGGCCAACATTGCCTTCACAAAGAAGCTTTATAACCACATCCTTCAAGAAGCCTTCATGAGGGGGAGGAGTCAAGATGGCGGAGAAGTAGCAGGCTGAGACTACTTCAGCTAGCAGGAGATCAGCTAGATAGCTTATCTAAAGATTGCAAACACCTGCAAATCCATTGGCATATCGAAGAGAAGAAGAAGAGCAATTCTAGAAACAGAAAAATAACCACTTTCTGAAAGGTAGGACTGGCGGAGAAGTGAATCCAAAGCGACGGGAAGATAGACCCTGGGGGGAGGGGCCGGCTCCCGGCAAGCGGCGGAGCAATGGAGCACAAAATAGGGACTTTCAAAAGTCTGTTCCGCTGAGGGACATTGCTCCAGAGGCTAAACCAGGGCGAAGCCCAGGGTCAGCGTGGCCTCAAGTCCTGCAGGGTCACAGAAGGATTGGGGGTCTCTGAGTGTCACAGAGCTTGCGGGTACTGGAACGGGAAAGCCGGCTACAGAGACAGAGCTGACAGTAAGCTCACAGCTCGGGGTTACCTTGAACCGGTCGCAGGCTCGGTGAGCTCGGAGCGCGGCCGGAGGTCAGGCAGACGGGAGTTACTGGGCGCTGTTCTCTGAGGGCACACTGAGGAGTGGGGTCCCGGGCTCTCGGCTCCTCTGGGCCGGAGACCAGGAGGCCGCCATTTTCATTCCCGTCCTCCGGAACTCTACGGAAAGCGCTCAGGGAACAAAAGCTCCTGAAAGCAAAGCCGAGCAGATTACTCAGCCCGGCCCCTGGTAAGGGCGGTGCAATTCCGCCTGGGGCAAAGACACTTGAGAATCATTACACCAGGCCCCTCCCCCAGAAGATCAACAAGAAATCCAGCCAAGACCAAGTTCACCTACCAAGGAGTGCGGGTTCAATACCAAGGAGAGCAGCAGAATTCCAGAGGAGGAGAAAGCAAAGCACGGAACTCATGACTTTCTCCCTGTGATTTTTCAGTCTTGCAGTTAATTCAATTTTTTTCTTTTTCATTTTTTTTCCTCTTCTTCTGCTAAATTTTTTTTAACTTTTACCCTTTCTTTTTTTAACATTTTTTAACTAGTTTAATATATGTATATATATTTTCTTTTTATACTCTTCTTTATTCATTTTCTTTTTTTAATTCTTTTCGTTTTCTTTTCTTTTCTTTCTTTCTTTCTTTCTTAACCTCTTTTTATCCCCTTTCAACCCCCTCATGATTTGGGATCTCTTCTGATTTGGTTAAAGCATATTTTCCTGGGGTTGTTGCCATCCTTTTAGTATTTTACTTGCTCCTTCATATACTCTTATCTGGACAAAATGACAAGGCTGAAAAATTCACCACAAAAAAAAGAACAAGAGGCAGTACCGAAGGCTAGGGACCTAATCAATACAGGCATTGGTAATATGTCAGATCTAGAGTTTAGAATGACGATTCTCAAGGTTCTAGCCGGGCTCGAAAAAGGCATGGAAGATATTAGAGAAACCCTCTCAGGAGATATAAAAGCCCTTTCTGGAGAAATAAAAGAACTAAAATCTAACCAAGTTGAAATCAAAAAAGCTATTAATGAGGTGCAATAAAAAATGGAGGCTCTCACTGCTAGGATAAATGAGGCAGAAGAACGAATTAGCGATATAGAAGACCAAATGACAGAGAATAAAGAAGCTGAGCAAAAGAGGGACAAATAGCTACTGGACCACAAGGGGAGAATTCGAGAGATAAGTGACACCATAAGACGAAACAACATTAGAATAATTGGGATTCCAGAAGAAGAAGAAAGAGGGGAGCAGAAGGTATACTGGAGAGAATTATTGAGGAGAATTTCCCCAATATGGCAAAGGGAACGAGCATCAAAATTCAGGAGGTTCAGAGAATGCCCCTCAAAATCAATAATAATAGGCCCACACCCCGTCACCTAATAGTAAAATTTACAAGTCTCAGTGACAAAGAGAAAATCCTGAAAGCAGCCCGGGAAAAGAAGTCTGTAACATACAATGGTAAAAATATTAGATTGGCAGCTGACTTATCCACAGAGACCTGGCAGGCCAGAAAGAGCTGGCATGATATTTTCAGAGCACTTAACAAGAAAAACATGCAGCCAAGAATACTATATCCAGCTAGGCTATCATTGAAAATAGAAGGAGAGATTAAAAGGTTCCAGGACAAACAAAAACTGAAAGAATTTGCAAACACCAAACCAGCTCTACAGGAAATATTGAAAGGGGTCCTCTAAGCAAAGAGAGAGCCTACAAGTGGTAGATCAGTAACAGTCACCTTACAGGCAATACAATGGCACTAAATTCATATCTCTCAATAGTTACCCTGAATGTTAATGGGCTAAATGCCCCAATCAAAAGACACAGGGTATCAGAATGGATAAAAAAAAAAAAAACCATCTCTATGTTGCCTCCAAGAAACTCATTTTAAGCCCGAAGACACCTCCAGATTTAAAGTGAGGGGGTGGAAAAGAATTTACCATGCTAATGGACATCAGAAGAAAGCAGGAGTGTCAATCCTTATATCAGATCAATTAGATTTTAAGCCAAAGACTATAATAAGAGATGAGGAAGGACACTATATCATATTCAAAGGGTCTGTCCAACAAGAAGATCTAACAATTTTAAATATCTATGCCCCCAACGTGGGAGCAGCCAACTATATAAACCAATTAATAACAAAATCAAAGAAACACATTAACAATAATACAATAATAGTAGGGGACTTTAACACTCCCCTCACTGAAATGGACAGATTATCCAAGCAAAAGATCAGCAAGGAAAAAAGGCCTTAAACGACACACTGGACCAGTTGGACATCACAGATATATTCAGAACATTTCATCCCAAAGCAACAGAATACACATTCTTCTCTAGTGCACATGGAACATTCTCCAGAATAGATCACATCCTCGGTCCTAAATCAGGACTCAACTGGTATCGAAAGATTGGGATCATTCCCTGCATATTTTTAGACCACAATGCTCTGAAGCTAGAATTCAACCACAAGAGGAAGTTTGGAAAGAACCCAAATACATGGAGACTAAACAGCATCCTTCTAAAGAATGAATGGGTCAACCGGGAAATTAAATAAGAATTGAAAAAAATCATGGAAACAAATGATAATGAAAGTACAACAGTTCAAAATCTGTGGGACACAACAAAGGCAGTCCTGAGAGGAAAATATATAGCGGTACAAGCCTTCCTCAAGAAACAAGAAAGGTCTCAGGTACACAACCTAACCCTCCAGCTAAAGGAGCTGGAGAAAGAACAAGGAAGAAACCGTAAGCCCAGCAGGAGAAGAGAAATCATAAAGATCAGAGCAGAAATCAATGAAATAGAAACCAAAGAGAGAATAGAGCAAATCAACGAAACTAGGAGCTGGTTCTTTGAAAGAATTAATAAAATTGATAAACCCTTGGCCAGACTTATCAAAAAGAAAAGAGAAAGGACCCAATTAAATAAAATCATGAATGAAAGAGGAGAGATCACAACTAACACCAAAGAAATATCAACTATTATAAGAACATACTATGAGCAACTCTACGCCAACAAATTTGACAATCTGGAAGAAATGGATGCATTCCTAGAAACATAAAACTACCACAACTGAACCAGGAAGAAGTAGAAAGCCTGAACAGACCCATAACCAGTAAGGAGATTGAAACAGTCATTAAAAATCTCCAAACAAACAAAAGCCCAGGGCCCGACGGCTTCCCGGGGGAATTCTACCAAACATTTAAAAAAGAACTAATTCCTATTCTCTTGAAACTGTTCCATAAAATAGAAATGGAAGGAAAACTTCCAAACTCATTTTATGAGGCCAGCATCACCTTGATCCCAAAACTAGACAAAGATCCCATCAAAAAAGAGAGCTATAGACCAATATCCTTGATGAACACAGATGCGAAAATTCCCACCAAAATACTAGCCAATAGGATTCAACAGTACATTAAAAGGATTATTCACCACGACCAAGTGGGATTTATTCCAGGGCTGCAAGGTTGGTTCAACATCCGCAAATCAGTCAATGTGATACAACACATCAATAAAAGAAAGAACAAGAACCATATGATACTCTCAATAGATGCTGGAAAAGCATTTGACAAAGTACAGCATCCCTTCCTGATCAAAACTCTTCAAAGTGTAGGGATAGAGGGCACATACCTCAATATCATCAAAGCCATCTATGAAAAACCCACCGCAAATATTATTCTCAATGGAGAAAAACTGAAAGCTTTTCCGCTAAGGTCAGGAACACGGCAGGGATGTCCATTATCACCACTGCTATTCAACATCGTACTAGAAGTCCTAGCCTCAGCAATCAGACAACAAACGGAAATTAAAGTCATCCAAATCAGCAAAGAAGAAGTCAAATTATCACTCTTCGATTACTCTTCGCAGATGATATGATACTATATGTGGAAAACCCAAAAGACTCCACTCCAAAACTGCTAGAACTTATACAGGAATTCAGTAAAGTGTCAGGATATAAAATCAATGCACAGAAATCAGTTGCATTTCTCTACACCAACAACAAGACAGGAGAAAGAAAAATTAAGGAGTCCATCCCATTTACAATTGCACCCAAACCCATAAGATATTTATTCCTAGATAAACCAAAGAGGCACAGAATCTATGCTCAGAAAACTATAAAGTACTCATGAAAGAAATTGAGGAAGACACAAAGAAATGGAAAAATGTTCCATGCTTCTGGATTGGAAGAATAAATACTGTGAAAATGTCTATGCTACCTAAAGCAATCTAGACATTTAATGCAATTCCTATCAAAGTGCCATCCATCTTTTTCAAAGAAATGGAACAAATAATTCTAAAATTTATATGGAACCAGAAAAGACCTCGAAGAGCCAAAGGGATATTGAAAAAGAAAGCCAACATTGGTGGCATCACAATACTGGACTTCAAGCTCTATTACAAAGCTGTCATCATCAAGACAGCATGGAATGGCACAAAAACAGACACATAGATCAATGGAACAGAATAGAGAGCCCAGAAATAGACCCTCAACTCTATGGTCAAATAATCTTCGACAAAGCAGGGAAGAATGTCCAGTGGAAAAAAGTCTTCTTCTTCAATAAATGGTGTTGGGAAAATTGGACAGCCACATGCAGAAAAATGAAATTTCACCATTTCCTTACACCACACACAAAAATAGACTCAAAATGGATGAAGGACCTCAATGTGCGAAAGGAATCCATCAAAATCCTTGAGGAGAACACAGGCAGCAACCTCTTCGACCTCAGCCGCAGCAACATCTTCCTAGGAACATTGCCAAAGGTAATGGCAGCAAGGGCAAAAATGAACTATTGGGATTTCATCAAGATCAAAAGCTTTTGTACAGCAAAGGAAACAGTTAACAAAATTAAAAGACATCTGACAGAATGGGAGAAGGTATTTGCAAACGACATATCAGATAAAGGACTAGTGTCCAAAATCTATAAAGAACTTAGCAAACTCAACACCCCAAGAACAAATAATCCAATCAAGAAATGGGCAGAGGACATCAACAGACATTTCTGCAAAGAAGACATCCAGATGGCCAACAGACACATGAAAAAGTGCTCCATATCACTCGGCATCAGGGAAATACAACTCAAAACCACAATGAGATATCACCTCACACCAGTCAGAATGGCTAAAATCAACAAGTCAGGAAATGACAGATGCTGGCGAGGATGTGGAGAAAGGGGAACCCTCCTACACTGTTGGTGGGAATGCAAGCTGGTGGAACCACTCTGGAAAAGAGCATGGAGGTTCCTCAAAATGTTGAAAATAGAACTGCCTATGACCCAGCAATTGCACTACTGGGTATTTACCCTAAAGATACAAACGTAGTGATCCAAAGGGTCATGTGCATCCAAATGTTTATAGCAGCAATGTCCACAATAGCCAAACTATGGAAAGAACCCAGATGTCCATCAACAGATGAATGGATCAAGAAGAAGTGGTATATATACACAATGGAATACTATGCAGCCATCAAAGGAAATGAAATCTTGTCATTTGCGACAACATGGATGGAACTAGAGCGTATCATGCTTTGCGAAATTAGTCAAGCAGAGAAAGACAACTATCATATGACCTCCCTGATATGAGGAAGTGGTGATACAACATGGGGGCTTAAGTGGGTAGGAGAAGAATCAATGAAACAAGATGGGATTGGGAGGGAGACAAACCATAAGTGACTCTTAATCTCACAAAACAAACTGAGGGTTGCTGGGGGGAGGTTGGTTGGGAGAAGGGGGGTGGGGTTATGGATATTGGGGAGGGTATGTGCTTTGGTGAGTGCTGTGAAGTGTGTAAACTTGGCGATTCAGAGACCTGTACCCCTGAGGATAAAAATATATGTTTATAAAAAATAAAAAATTAAAAAAATAAGCCTTCATGATATATCGTACAGTCTTGATTAATTTTCCCTACTATTTGCTGGGATAGCACTCTAGACTTATCTCTGTTTTAGTTCTTAACACTCTGGAGCCTACATTTTTGTATCACTATTCTCTTTTCCTCACTGGCTATGAGTATTTTGAGAGAAGGAACCTTATTTTCTATATCTGTACCATAATGACCAGCTCATTCTCTGGCACATTGCAGGAGCTCAGTAAGGAGTTGTCAAATGAATGGATACAGAATGCTTGATTAACAACTAAAAATACAGTCTGAGAACAAACAATTTACCCCTTCTAATGTGGAAATTGAACTTGGTTTAGTTTGGGGGCATACTTCATGATTTTCTACTTCGTGGAAACTTTTCTACTGTGGCTTCATTATTTTTCCTGATTCTCACCACTGCTCCACCAGAACTCCCCCAGAACAAAAAATAATGCAAGTGTAAACTCAAACATAGTTCAAAACCAAGGATAATAAATAGATTTTCTCTTAAGTATGCACTAACCTGAATCCAAGGGTCATTACTTTCTTTGTCATTTATTTTATCTTATTAGGTATGTAGACTCACAACCCCCACAATCTGTGGATTATTTAATATTGTGATGGCATTCCCATGAAATAGAAATGCTGTGATTAGGACCTGCATTAAATTTCAGTTCTTTTTTTTTATTTATATTTTTGCTTCTTTGTGACACCAAGTACTAATGTAGATGAGCCATCTATAGATAGGTAGATAAACAGATACATGTACAGTTGTAAAAATGTAGCCAAACCAAATATAATACATGTTTCGATAGATTATCTTAATCATTCTGTTATACTCTGTCTGTACATGGACTAGTCAACTGTAAGAATTATTTTACTACTCAGTGTGGTTATTGAAAAAAAAAATTTTTTTTTTTCCCCCAAAGATAGTGGTCTCCCATGTTGGAATTAATGACTTAGCCACTGTCACTCTGAGTTCGTTGGCATGTGGAACAAACTCGAGGCGGTGTTACTGATGAAGAGAGCTTTGCTTTGTCAGTACCTGCGATTCTTCACTTCTGACACAGGGGTGTGAACATGACACAATACCCACTTATCCCAAGAGCTCCTTTTCTCAGCAATACAGCCTAAGTTGATGCTTCTAAATGGGTTACTTATGCTTTGACATGCAGGGCTGGTTCCAGATTTGTCAGTGTTTCTATGCTGTTTGGAATCATGGGAATAAACAGGGAGTAGGAAGACAGGATAGGGTTCAAACCAAGAAAACCCGGAGGTAAAATGACACCCCGGTATTTGAATGTAACCAAGGAATTTTTGGGGGCATATGTCAGGTGCTGTGCCATTGGTCTCTTCATTCATGCTTGCCAGATGCTGTTGGCCTGAGTTCCCTACCCCAGTCTACCCTATACCTCCTACCCACCCACCCCCGCCACAAAAAACTTCCCTAAAGTGAAAATGGAGCCATCAATAAATAATGTAAACACATTTAAAAAAAATAGAGAGAGAAAGTGCATATTCATTCCTAATTGATTCTAGGACACATTAATGTTTTATTCTTTCTACTTAACTCCATTAATGTGACATGGTATAGAAAATACCCAGAGAAAAAGGAGATGCAAATGAAATATAGTATCTTTTAATCTTAGAAACTGATGGGGTATTAGAATTAAACCCAATGGCCCAACCCTCTCAGGCAATGTGAAGATTCTCTCTGATCCAATGAATTGTGGGTCCCTTAACTTCTGCTAGAAAGCTTACTACAGTGGGGAGGTCACTGTGTCAATTTTGTTAAAGCTGTAACTGTTGCAAGACATTATGAGGAAAAATCAGCCTGCTTACTGTGTGGGAGTGTTGTTCCTGCTCTACAAATGCTCTGATGATTGTACTGCCTAAAGATATACTTGAATATTGAAGCTGTATTGTGGATTGGGCCAAGAGAGTGGAAAGAGAGATCTTAGGTAGAGAGGAGAGTACTTTCTTGAAGTGTCTTGATCAGGGCTGCGGAAGGTTATGCTACTTTGGTGCCCACTATGTAATGACTGGTCAGAATTCAGGGATTCTTGGGGGACTGAAGAGAGGGACCTCTAAAATTGCATTTGTCCTTGCTGGCTAAAGAGTAGCTAATTCCTGAGAGCATGTGGAATAGGAGGGGATTGGGGACTCTGAGAACAGGCAAGCTACATGAGCCCACAACCTTGGACTTCTTATGTATACAGTTTTTGTACTCTCTGTGATTATTCTTTTTCTGCAGTCTTTTAGTATTTAATAAGGTCTTACCGAAAACTTCAGTCTGTCTAAATTATGCTATAGGGTACTAATGAGAAAGGATTTTCTTTAGTATCTTGTATTAAAGTGGGATGGATTAATTTGGCAAGAGATGACCCAAGCATGCGCATTGGAGGGGACTTAAAACAAGTCATAAAGAACTTTGAGGGGAAGGGGAAACTTAGGAGAATAGAGGCAGTAGTACGTCTCTGCTGGTGAGTACAAACTCACCATTCCTGAGTTTGTGGAAGGAAATAGGTTTGTACTTCTACAACTAAATCTGGAGTTTTGTGTTTTACGTTATTAAAATAGTCCACATTGTTCCAAGATTGTTCTTTACAACCTTTCCATATGTTCTATTCATTAATACTTCTTCATCCTTCTGGATATACTCTGAAAGAGCTAATAGCATATGCACACGATGAGTCTTAAAATGTGTTCTGTGAATTCTGGTATTCCTCCAAAATCTTGTCTTGCAAAATGACCACCATTTTTGCAGTCGTCCTCGTGCTCCGTGGTTCTAATGTGCTTTATCAGCATGAGTACTCATTTCCAAAACCTCATGTGCCTTTTAAAATGTAGCATGAAGAACTGCTCAAAATAGTAGCTGAGCATTGGGACACGGCAGGGGAGGGTGGGATGACTGACTTTCTCATTCTACATACTCACTTTCCATTAGTGAAACCCATTTTTTGAAAAGTTTTGATTGAAAAAAGATGGTGATCATCTTGCCCTGTGAGCAAAGAGAAAGAAGACCAAGTTCACATAACTATATTTTGTTTTCAATGTATCCCTTGGAGTAAATGAATTGGAGATAAATTTGTCTGTACTGGTTAGACTGATCTCACCACCACAATAGTTTGATTCCTGTTTTTTAGGTAACTGTCTTCCTTGGCAAAATAAGTCAGTTGAATAATTCGATATGAACTTCTTGGGGCAAGTTTTGGGAGTAATGAACTAATAAAGTAGGAGCCGTGGGAAAGACAACGCAGGGAGAACATGCAGTTTCTAATGGGGAGGCACAAGGAGGTGTAGGAGGGAGTGGAAGAAAGGAGGGACAGGAATTTAGACTCAGCAGCTAGAGCTAACTTCACTACTTGTATTTTCTTCCTAGTTTGTTGTAAACAGTAAAACACTTTTTTTTTCTTAAAATACTGACTGTTGACTGTGTCAACTAGGATAACTAGGTCATACTTTGTCATATAATAACGTACCACAATCTTTTAGGATCAAAATTTATTTAAACCTATTTCCTTCCACAAACTCATAACATCTGTTGGTCTTATAGATCTGTCATCTGTGAATTTATCATCGTGGTCAGTTAAGAGATAACAGCCCCATGGCAAATCACTATACAGAGTAAGTGAACCAAGGGTTATATGATATATTAATCAACATGAAGTGGGCCATTTATCCAGCTATTAATATGATACTTCCAAATGCCATATAAAATAAAAACAAAAACAAAAACAAAAACAAAAACCCATTGCTTATCATGAAATTTCAAAACTAGATAGGAATTTAGGAATCATGTATCATATTCTCACCTTGAAGAAAATACTGATCTAACTACATTTTACATTAATTGCTCTTGCCTTATACTGCAAGTAATCTGACTCAAGAGCTCCATATTACCTTGCAAGGGATCACAGTCTTCTTAAAAATCTGTTCTAGAAACAATATTAACATCAATACATGCAGTTCTTATAACATTTCTCTTTGTCTTTGTTGGAAAAGTGGGGGTAACTATTTGTCAATTTTCAGATTTTTCTACCTGTTAGGATTTCTCAGAGATGATGTCTTGGGTGTCATAGTTATATATGTAAATTCCTTCCAGACAGTAAAATGCCCTGATCTTGGGGATGTGAGATCTTTTATCCTAGTTAGGTGCTTCCTTACAATATTCTCAGCCATCCTAGAATCCCCCTTAGCCATGTGCTGTCCTTCTGGTGTGATGATTTGCTTTGACATAGAAAGAGAAGCAATGTTAACATGGCCCTTTCAGCTTGGAGGAATGGGCATAACCTATTTTTTTCTTGTTTTAAACATAACTTTTAAAATCCTTTTCATCTCCCTTAACATTATTCATAAGCTTGAGCTATTGCTTTTGCATTCCTGGCACTGTTCTTAGAGATTTGTACTATTCTTTTGTATTCCATTTGTGGTTGTGTGCTCCTTCTTCTACCTTTTGAACATGACCTTTAAATTTTTTTTCCTCCTGTTTATAAAAAGAATCTTTACTGAAGAAAATCTGAAAAGCAGAGATTGGTGTAAAGAATAAAATAAGAAATGAAAATCAGGGGAGCCAATGTGGCTCAGTGGGTTGAGCCTCCGACTTGGGCTCAGGTCATGATCCTGGGGTCCTGAGATTGAGTCCCACATAGGGCTCTCTGCTCAACGGGGAGCTGGCTTCTACTTCTCCCTCTGCCCCCACCCAACTTGTGCCCCTTCACTAGCTCTCTCTCTCTCTCTCTCTCTAGCTCTCTCTCTCTCTCAGATAAATAAAATCTCTTAAAAAATTTAAAAATCAACTGAAATACCACCAGTTAGAAATAATATTCATATATTAACATATACCATTTTATACATATATATTTTTAGTTAGAGCCATATTCATATTTCTTTATTTTTTTAGAGAGATAGCATATGAGTACAGCATGAGGAGGAGGGTGGGGCAGAGGGAGAGAAAGCACTGAGTATGGAGAGGGACCTGAGGCTCCATCCCATGACCCTGAGACCATGACCTGAGCCACAATCAAGAGTCAGACGCTTAATGGACTGAGTCACCCAGGTGTCCCACCTATTCGTATTTCTACCCTGCATTCCTATTTCTAACATTTTTTCCATACCATGCAATATTTATATACAACATAGTTTTAATTGTTTCAAAATAATTTATTATATACATTAGAATTCATTTACTAGCCTCCTTTTTAGGAATGTAGGCTTTTATAATGTTTTGCTTTTAAAAATTAAAAATTGTCTTGAATATTCTTATGCTGTGAAAAATCTCATCATATTGGACAGTAACAATATCCAGTAAGAATAATTTATTTTGATGACTTTTGTTTTTCCTTATGTGGGAATTTAAAACTGTATAGTCATAATTTAATTTTAGAGTTTCTTGTTCTTTGTCAGCCTTTCTACACCCCCCCTGAAAAGTCTTCTATTCTCTCTCCAGAATTTTAGGAATATTCTTCCCCTGATTAGAGCTTATTTATTTGGCTAGATGACATATTTCCATTCTCCACGACCACCCATTATTTCCCCAGTCAATTCATTCTCAGCCAGACTTAAAATACATAATACCCTAGTTTTCAGATAAATAGATTATTTTTCTGTGGTCTTCAAGAGCAAAAATTAATGGCAGAATAACAAGTCTTCTACAGTTTTGGTGACATTGTCTCATTGGAAGGCCAATGGGACAAGAGAGAAATCCAGAGCTAGAAAGCATGGTTTGGTCATGTGAAGGGAATAGAGTCTCCAGATAATGCTAAGGGGAGTAATGTTATGATTATGGCTGCTCTCTCAGTTTTTAGGATTGCATTTGCTGGAAACTAGAGATCTAGGGTCTTAGAACTCTTCCTCTCAGGATAAAGTTTTACAAGGTGTCAAGGTGCCAAGTGGATTAATGCTAAAGCTAGAAATCTTGTCCTAGTTAGGGCCCCTAGTGGTAATTGGAGATTAAGTAGAAGACAAGTCATAAATGGGATATGCAGGGGCGCCTGGGTGGCTCAGTGGTTTAAGCCGCTGCCTTCGGCTCAGGTCATGATCTCAGGGTCCTGGGATCGGGTCCCGCATCTGGCTCTCTGCTCGGCAGGGAGCCTGCTTCCCTCTCTCTCTCTCTGCTTGCCTCTCATCTACTTGTGATTTCTCCCTGTCAAATAAATAAATAAAATCTTTAAAAAAAAAAATAAATGGGGTATGCAGAATGGGTTGGGAGAAACTGAGAGGTAGGAAACAGATAGGCAGGGGTCTAGGCAGTTACATCAATGCTAGGTTTAGGGTTTGGGTTTGAATTTAACATACATGAAGTGCCCTAAGCAAGACTGGCTTCAGAACTGTATGAGGCTGAGTGCAGGATGTGGGTTTTGATGCCTTCTCTTTGGAGGACTAGCTGGGATAAAAGTGGGAATGGCTCAAATCAAGGCATGACTATTAAATACTCGGATTTTGACCAGAAGAGCTTGCCAGCAGATGAAAAGATGGTTAATGGCTAAACACTGTCTCTTGGTATTAATTTAACCCATTTCTGTACAAGCATCTATTAGAAAAGCTGTGTTCATATGCTTCATCTAAATATACGGCCTAGGGGTGCCTGGGTGGCTCAGTGGGTTAAGCCACTGAGCTCAGGTCATGATCTCAGAGTCCTGGGATCAAGCCCCGCATCAGGCTCTCTGCTCAGTAGGGAGCCTGCTTCCTCCTCGCTCTCTGCCTGCCTCTCTGCCTGCTTGTCATCTCTCTCTGTCAAATAAATAAATAAAATCTTAAAATAAATAAATAAATAAATAAATATATGGCCTATATTATTGCCCAACTCCCTATAGCATTTCTGTCTTTTTTTCTTCTGTGCTCAACCAAATGAATTTGGCTACTCATCCAGCTTTATGGTTGTGATTTTAATGATGGTTCACATCTTCTTAAAGGAGAATCTGCTTTCTGACCCATTTTAAGTTTTTCTAACAAAATGTGTCTTTTAATTTAGCTGTCTTCATCATTAGCTACAACACTGAAATTAGAATATATCTATGAGATTGTATCTGTCTCAAAACAAGATTGGTTGTGTTTATTAGATTTGTTGTCTCTGCCTTGGTATATTGAATTGAGGATGTATTTTTCACAGTCCCCATATCCTCCTGCTTTTTTTTTTTAAATAGAGAATTAACCTGGTATTCCTCCTTGATATTAGTTTTTCTGTGATATATATATATATGTATATATACATATATATATATTTTTATAAATATTTATTTATTTATTTATGCTGGTCAGTCTTATACTTTTATCAGGATGTGTTTTTCCTCTTCAGATTTTAATCTAGAATCTTCTTGATTGGATCAGCAGCTCTTCTAAGAAACTTTTTTTTTTTTTTTTTTTTTTTTGAGGTTCTTGTGAGATATATTTCATCCCTTGCCAGAAGCTACATCAGATACTTTGGTAATCTTTGCAGAATTTCTTGGCTTGGAATCATATAAACATATTGATGAAATTCATGTAGCTTCTGCTGAAAGCTTTAGCTTGAATTAAAAAAAAAAGAGCCCAAGGCTTAAGAGTTGTTTGTTTGTTTGTTTGTTTGATTTCCTGTGGAAGAATACAGTGCCTAATGCAGTCATGCCCCTCTTTTGATATTTGAGACATTATTTATTGCTGTATTTATTGCTGCTTCTGTTTAATACTGATCTTCCATATTTTTCCCCTTACTGAAAGACTAACAAAATCAAGATAGTCTTAAAATTAAAGAAAATTTAAATCTCATTATTTAAAAAGGTTTATATTGTGAATTCTTTTTGGTATCTTTATTCCTTGAACATATTTTAGAGGAAAAAAATTTCTGAGACATCTGAATCTATAGGGAAATTAAAAATAAATACATCACTTCCTTTAGCAAGAAGAATCTTAGTTCCCTCTTTTTTTTTTTTTTTAAATTCAGATTTAGGTCTTCAACTAGAATATGGGAAAACTAAACTTGACTAGAAATCAATACAGTCATTATCCTATTAGGGTACCATTGTTTAGGCTATTGGTTTCAGAACCCTCATTTCAGAACGCCATTGGCAAGCCCACCCAGGACATGCTGAGCCCAATTCTTGCTGTCTTTTGTTAGCACAGTTTTTCTAGGGTGCCTGGTAAGATGCTAGATTTTACTAGCCTTGAATTTGGTTTTCTGGTTCTACAGTTACTTGAGTTTTGCCTTCTGATTGTCTTCAGGCTGACAAACCAGGCAGACACAGAATATTCGGACATTAGGATGTGTTGTTTTCCTTAAAGACTTGTAACTGAGCATGGTTCACCACTTTTTGGTCTGCTCTGGAAGATAACCTGGATCTAAAAATCCTACTCGAAAAAGATAGAAACGACTACAAATGATCTAGCCAACAGATGTCAGACAATTTTTATTGTACTACTAGTTCTCCAAGAAGCACTGAGGATGAAGTATGTCATCAAAACAAATATAAACAGTGATTTTAGGAATTAGTATAGCAGCTGATGTTATACTAATTTATATGGAGATACATGATAATAATTGTATTGCCCTCAGTGAGGTTACAACATATTGATATAAAGAGAATATGCCCAAGCTATTATAGGAGGTATTAGGGAAGTAAGATAAATCCTGAGCCTGGGGGTAGGAATCCCCAGTTCTAAGAAGGCTTCTTAGAGCAGACAGTGTATGATTTGGGTCTCAGTAAATGAAAATAATCTACCCAGTTACAGAGGGCAAGAAATTCTAGGCAGAAACTGTAACCTGGAAAAGTTTTGGCATCAAGAAACAATATGGAGGATAGGAAACGATAAGAAATTTGGAAGACATGATATAACAAATGAGTAAAGGAAATTGGAGTTGTAGGGTTCATCTCATTGAGAGTCTCATAAACTATTTAAGGAAACATTGACTATAGCCTGTGGGTCATGGGAGACATTTTTAGGTTGTCAGTAGGTGAGCTGATAGACACAAAGTTGTAATAGATTGGCTCTGAGGAAGAGCGCTGCCGCATTGGGAAGACACTCAGGAAGACTCTCAGGAGAGGACCTCAGGTTTTCTGCCTGCAGCCACATGAGAAAACCTTGGATGTGGGTCCCCCAGTCCTGGCTAAGCCCTTAGATGACTACAACCTTTGGAGAGATCCTGAGCCAGAATCACCTAGTTAACCTGCTCTTGAACGTCTGACCTTCAGAAATTGTGTAAGATCATCAGTGTTTATTCTTTCCAGTACATTCTGTGTAACTTGTTATACAACAATAGATGATTAATACCCAGGCTTTGAGGGTAACAGGACTTTAATTCAAACAGTCAAGTTAGGAGTCTGCTGTAGTTTATCAATATAGAAATGATTAAGGTCTAATTTAGGTGAGGTAATGATGTAGAAGAGGCAAAAGATACAAAAATATCAGGGGTTTAAAATCTCTTGGATTTAGAGGATGATTAAATGTGAAGATAGGGGGAGGAGTCAAGGTTGATGAATACATGTCTTGCTTGGTGACCAGGTGGTGCTTGAGACAGAGATCAGGGTCCTATTTTTGGAGAGAGAATGGATTATGGTTTGGACACTGAGTTTGAAATGTTTGAGATGTTCAGGTGGGATGTGTGGAATAGATCTATCAATGAAGAGAAATAGGCATTTAGGAATTATCAGCATAAGGGAGGCAGTTGAAATGATAATCACAGATATGATTATTTATGAAAGATGTATAGAGTGAGAAAAGCAGTTGTCTGAGGAAGCAAGTGGGAAGCAGCTGGCCTGTAAAAGACATTGCAGGAAGGCATAAAGGAAACCAGAAAAGGTAGCTTGGAGAAACTTGGAAAGGAAGATGGTTTGGTTTCAGATATTGAACAGGAAACCTTATTCTCTGACACTAGAAAAAATAAGACAAGACTAAGGCATAATGGGCATACAGTTTAGATAGTTTTGAAATGGATGGACATTTTAGAGGACACATTCTTGATGGTGGTAGTTTTCTACATAAAATAGGAGATAAAGTCACCTGCTACCAGTAGAGGTGATAACAGCTGAGCAGAGTGGTGAAGCTTTGGAATAGCTCTGGAGGGAAAAAAAAAAGAACAAGGCAAGTGAGGAGAATTCAAGGAATGGAGGGACCATGCTAAGTAGTCAGCTGAGGTTTGGAGACTGTCTTTGAAGTAAATAGTACCAGTAGAGAAATATGACAATATACAATTGGGGCTCTTTCTGTTTCACTTGGGCTGGAGCCCTGAAGCAGATAACGTCCCATAGGTAACTATTTACCTATTCAAGACATGGGAAAAGATTATCAAGTTGATTTTGTAATGCTTAGTTCATCACCCTTCTTGAATAAGAGAGAAGTCAATATTGATCCAAGAGGTGTTAAAGAAAAGGTACTCTTTCAGCAAGTATTGTTGATTTACAGTATGTTCACCACTGTCAGCATAATCAGAGAGAGGTAGAGTGCTTTTGCATGTTTTAAACCAAGTGAGAGAAAGGCATTTGAGAAAATTCCCTGTGAAGCTTGACCTGAGTCCCCTAGAATTTAGTCCAAAGTTAAGGGTCTGGGTGAATCTAGCGAAACTACAAGACAATGTGATGCTTCAGGAGCTAGTTGAATTTCCACTATTGGTGGGGTCATTTCCCACTTACCAGATATGCTTCCCACCAGCCCATGGTCTCCTTAAAAGGAACCCTGTTCCAAGCAGCTAGTTGGGATGAGGTAGAAAGATACTACCGCATCTAGGAAGTTTCAGACATACTGAGTGTAAAGTCAGGGGAGGGCAGGCAAGAGAGCAATATTCAGTAGAAACCGTAAATGTGCACCGTAAGTCACCTTTGGGTATACATTATGCACAGAAGAAACTGATGCCAAATCACAAACATGCCTGCCAAATAGACTTGTTTTGTCCTTTTATCTTTTCTTCCTATATTTCCTACCTCAGCCTAATTGTTAAGGGGCCAGGGCACTGTCTAAGAAATGGGGAAGGAAGCAGAGTAGGAAAAGATGCTAAATGCAATTCTTCCTCCACGGCATTCCTCCCAAGTGTCATCAATGCTGAGCTGGAGGAAGAAAAGAACTTTGTATTTGTCTATTTGAGTTTACACTTGACTGGACTGCCTGTGCTTTGGAATGGACTAGGCATTGGATTAGAAAATCTGTGCAGCCCAGCTGACGTTTTATCCAGGGTCAGGAAAAAAACAAAACAACTACAACAATAACCCTTAGACATTTGGCAACAGTGGGAAGAAGTTAAGGCTTCTTTTTGTTTAGTCATACTTGTTTAATGAAGAATAGTGTTGGTTTGTTGGTTGGCAGGTTGGTTTTCAGTAGCCCTGGTGTCCATTTGGACCTCCTTTGAAGTGAGATCAGTAAATGGTTAAGGATATATGTGAGTCAAGGGTGCCAGATGAAGAACAGTAAAGATAACAAGCCATAAAATTCATTCTGAATCAAGAAGGAAATAAGGTGAGGTTAAGGGTGGGGTAATAAGCCCAGAGAAGTGAATTGAGGTTTGGAATTTTCAGAAAGTTGATGAGCAATTGACATGGGAACCAGAAGTGAGAGAGTTGGAAGAATTGGAGGTTCTATTCAGGGACTTCTAGATTAAAGTCATTGCCAATGTTGGGGTGCCTGTGTGGTTCAGTCGGTTAAGCATGTGACTTTGGCTTAGGTCTTGATTTCGGGTTCTGGGATAGAGCCTCATGTTGGGCTCTGTGTTCATAGAGGAGTCTGCTGCTTCCTCTGCCTTTCCCCCTCCTGGGGGGTTCCCCCTCAAATAAATAAAATATTTACGAAGTAATTGCCAGTGTTGACACATCTTAAGTTTTCTCAAAAAACAAAACAAAAAAACCCTGAATAATTCAATTCAGGTCGGCCGGCACTATTCAGTATATGGCAATTAAGGTGGAGTTCACTCTCAAATGATCTGTGACAGCATAGACATGAACTATTAGGAAAGTCTCCACATAAATTTTATTAGCAAAAATATTATGGGCATTGAATTTGGTAGTATCACAAGATTCAGAGGCATTTAATATTAATTGTGCACTCAGTATATGCTAGATAATGTGCTAACTTTGGGGTATAAAATACCAGAAGACATGGGAATCACAATTACCATACAATGAAATAAGTAAGACTAAAAATGGTGCACAAACAGAATAGAGTATTTAGGAAGCTGAAGGAATAAAAAAATTTTTTTTTTAAATCAAAAATCAAAAAACAAAAGAAAGCTTATCTTGTATTAGGTGACATTAGATTTATGTTTTAAAGATATTTATTTATTTATTTATTTATTTATTTATTTATTTATTTGACAGAGATCACAAGTAGGCAGAGCAGCAGGCAGAGAGAGAGAGGGAAGCAGGCTCCCCGCTGAGCGGAGAGCCCGAGGTGGGGCTTGATTCCAGGACCCTGGGATCAAGGTGGGGCTTGATCCCAGGACTTTGGGATCATGATCTGAGCTTAAGGCAGAGGCTTTAACCCACTGAGCCACCCAGGCACCCCCTAGATTTATGTTTTAAAGGATGAAGGGGACTTAGGTTTTATTTATTGATTGATCAAGAAATAGAAAAGAAACTTAATATTTCAGTCAGAGCTTTGTATGTATTTCATGAAGGCTGCATTTGAAGCATATCTTAAAAGACATGTAAAATTTTTGAAGGAAGTGATGAAAGAGTGTATGGTTTGTTTTGAGCATAATCTAAGCACTGTCTAGCCATCAGAGAAACAGACTATCTTTTTCAGAATGGGGAGCTGTCCAGTGCTTATAGGAATTAGATGATGAACATGGGAATGTAAATTTGGACCACCAAGCGATGGAGCTTGAAAGCCCGAATCATTCAGAGGAAATTGGGAACCATTGAGAGTTTTAAGCAGGGGATAAACATAATTGGAATGGTAACTCAGGAAGATGGGTTTGAAAGATGGATGTAGGATGTTTAGGCTAGGAAAAACTAAAGGGAACCAACAAATTGGAGATGATAGTAATATCATATGTAAGAGGAAATAAAGTCCTGAAGCAGGAGAGTAAATGGGGGGATTGGTAAGAGGAGTGGATTTAAGAGGTCTTTTGGAAATAGAAAACAACTGGATTCTTGACTCAAGATGTGGGGACAGAAATGCTTCTAGGTTTCTAAGTCCTAGCACTAGACATCCAAGAATATGACACTTTAATTAAAAGACATAGGAAAGTCATGAGAAGGTGCTGGTTGAGTTGCCTGACAGTCTTTTGGAAATTTGAATCTGTAGCCTGGAGGGAGATGAGAGGTGCAGAGACAGAAGTAACCTTCTTAGAAGAAGATGATAGTGCAGACACAGGAATAGATAAGATTTCTGACTGAGTGAGCATCTTGTAAGTTATTTACCTTATTTAAGTTAGGAAACCCTTGGAGAATATGATGAAAGCTGTTATCTTTTTGCCAGAAAAATGTGTCAGCATGTAGACCCCAAATTTTATAGACCTGAATTTAAGATTTTTTGGCATTACAAGAAGAGAGGAGAACTGAAAATGAATTGTGCAAAATACTGAGGGGAAGGGGACTGAATAAAGAAAAGATGACATAGTAATAGAAGACAAAACAGGGTGAAATTTTAACAGATTCTTTAAAGTAGTTACTGCTGCAGTTTCAGGAGTTTCTGGGTTGGTGATCATTGGATTAGGAGTACATTGCTGATCTAGGACTAGGAAGAAATCATTCTGTAGAGTAGTGGGGACAGAAGCCAAATTGTAGAGAGCTAAAGAGTAACTGGATTGTGAGACTAAGTAAAGATACTGAAATGGAGATTTAAAGTAGCAACTTGAGAGAATATGCAGTCTTGGAAAGAATTTTTATGTAACTTTTAAAAATTGGGCATGTTTTTAGATGGAAGAGAAGAAATCTATCTAGATGGAGAAGATATTAAAAAAAATACAAGAAAAAAATTCATTAAGAAATATCAATTATTATTACTTAACATTTTTTCCCCTGTGCAGTCTTATTACTAACTATGCCTGCATTTTTGGAAGACAAAATAATGATCATTCCACATTGCTGGCAGTATGAAGTGCTAAGTCTTATAAGGATCCATTCATGTGGCACAAGGAAATATTGAAAAACGGAATCCTGTAAAGAAGAATAGCCAAGTGTGAAGATTTTGTCACTTTATATCTGGCAGATGTGTTCCTACAAAAGGGAGATGGAATCACAGGCAGTGCTTGAAGAGAGTACTCCCAGCAGTGGAAGCCAACTGTTGAGTCTCCTTTCTTGATTGTCATTGTTTGTTCTTTCCCTGGTTCCCACTGTCCTGTTTCTCAACGTTGGCTGTCCATTGAAATCATGGGGGGGTGGTTAAAAAACTATGGAAGCCTGGATCCCAGCCCCAGTGATTCTGGTTTAATTGGTCTGGGATGGGGTGTGAGAAGGGAGTTTTTAAAGGTGATGTTAAGGGGCAGCTCAACGTATGTTGAGAATCACTCAACATATTCATTCAGTTTAGGCTTCAAATTCTCCATTAGAGGTAACATCTTCCATCTAGGTATTTTCCAAAAGTTCCTTGAGAAAGGTATGGTTGCTAGCTGAAATTCTGAGAGCCTTAGAAGACTCCATGGAGAAATACTCATTCCCTTGGGTAGTAAGACAGGCGCTTTTTCCATATTTTTGCTTTGACCTAGCTTAATGAAGTTGTTTCACCCATCATTATAAGGAAGTGAGCCCTAGAAGTAGCTCATTATTTGGACATTTGTGAAATCCATGTTCAAGGAAAAACTAATGGTTAAGGCAAGACTCCCAGGAGACAGACTACTCTCCTTTCTAAAATCACCACTTGGTGCTAAAGGAAGCTGCAGAAAACAACAGTTGTTTGCTCTGTAGACAGTCTGTAAATGGCAGGTAGCAGTGAATCTCTTCTTTAGCAACAATTACTTTTCCAGAGGAGGAGCAGTCAGCCACACAAATCTATTTTCAGAAATAGTTTCAGGGTAGTCTACTGGAGGCCAGTAATTCACCTCCCTCCCCTCCTTTCCTCCCAAGATTCACTGCTCTCTAAAGAAGAGGTCATTAGCAAGTGTGAGAATTGCCCAAGGATTATATGGAGTTGTGGCAGCTAAAGTGAATGCCTCATTAGCATGTGAGAGAAAAGCCCAAACAACACCATCAAAGGGTGTTAAACCAATCCAGTGGGGTGAGGACTCGGTGGTTGGAATTAATTTAAATCACTTTAAAGCCAACATGAATGAAAGGAGAATTATTTCCCTAATGGTTAAAATTTAGCATGCATGTGAGTGAAGGTGTCTACATTTTCTTGTGAATACAAGCATGCTGAATACCTACATTTGTTCATAACTGATGGCCTATATAATAAAATTAAAATATTTTGACATTTCAGCTGTCCTTTGGAAACTGGGAGAAGGCTGAGGAAACAACAGCAGGGAAAAAACAAAACAACAACTACAAACTCACCAGGAGAAAATCTGCGGTGACATATAACATGATTACTGTTATTGGGATGGCATATAATTGAAATAACTAAGACATACAAAAACAGATCCCACAACAATATGATAGGCACACCTGAGTTAAGAATCTAATGAAGTCACTTGTCTTTAATTTGTTTCTATAAATCAGACAAAAATTTCCCACCAAACAGGATCGGACTTAGAAGATTGGGGGCGGGGAAAGGGAAGGGGTCTGGTAAGGGAGATGCGAATGGGGAAAAAAAAAAGGCAGGAAAATAAGTGCTCTGATTAGGTACCAGAATTTCCTTTCCTTCAAGTTACCAGTCTGGCTCCCTCCAGTGTCTGAAGAACCTGTTGCTTATTGATTGAATGAAAGTGACAGGAGGGCTTGGTAGGTGATTGTAATAGCTTGCAATCAGAAATGCCATTTGGTAGTAATGGCATGCCTTTCTGCTCCAGTTGGCTTCTCTCAGGAGCAGAGCTCTTGAGGACCTGAACATTTCTTCAAAGTTTCCTGGAGGTTTGGGTCTAGGCAGAGGTGACTTTGATACTAAAGATCAAGGCCAAAGTACATGGGCGATTGGTAGCTCTTTGCTTGAGCATCCTGAGTTTTTCTCTGCTGTCTTGAAAAACTGGTCCCATAGAGAGATAACATGGATTAAAGCTCTTCTAAGTGTTTATTGGACGAACCCTCCTCTGCTTGATGAAATCAGAAAAATGCAGGTAGCACAGCAGGCTAAGGAAAATGCTAAGAGATGAGTTGTGCACTCTGTGATGTGCACTGGTTCTCCTTAACTAAGAGCAAAGTACTCACTGTTTGATAGCACGCTTCTCAGGTAACAGGTATTTACCCCTCACCTTGCCTGAGGGACCTAGCTGAATCATCCGCTCTTCTGTGCCCTTAATTCTGTACCAATCTGGGCCAGTCAGGCATCTCTGCTAACAGGTCAGATGTGAAAGTACTGCATTGTTAGTTACCTGGTGGATTTAGAACACCAGTCATTTTACAAAACAATTTTGAGGGATTGTGACATTTGCAATAAAGAAGATCCACAAGTCTTTGATTTGATAAGTTGCTTCCTGCTGCCTCCTTCCTGTCAGAGGTACTGAGCTTGAAAATGAGATCAAACTTCCGGAAAGAAATATGCTTTATATAAATGTTCCTACTCATATTATTTCATAGTCTCCTATGACAACCTGAGCGTCAAAGATTTATTCTGGGTAGTTAAGTTATACAACAAAATATCTGATGTGAATTTTGGCAAGAAATTCACTAAGTGGATAACTTGCCAGGAACAGGTATCCATATGGAATAAACAGAAGTAATGAGAATAGGTAAAAGCAGGCTCATCAGGGGGCTGCATCTCTGAATTAACTTCCTAATTTGTCCTGATAAAATAACATTAAGCTCATCAGTACTTCAATCTATCTTTTGAGCAAGATGTGGTCCATAAACAAGCTCATTTTCTCATGGAAAAAAAAAAATAAAAGCAAAACAAACCCATAGCTGGTTTGGATACTACAATTCATTAGAGAAAAGGGTTTCTAAAACTTGAAAGCCCTATTTGGGGAAGTGAACAAGAAAGGAAAAAAAAAATTAGCTTTAAAAGATCAAGCTCTGGCTTTCAGAGAGGGATATTCACTTTTAAATGTAAAATTTCTTATTTAGAAGTGCTCAGGTTTTATTTTATTTTTTAATTTTTTTTAGATTTTATTTATTTATTTGACAGACAGAGATCACAAGTAGACAGAGAGGCAGGCAGAGAGAGAGGAAGGGAAGCAGGCTCCCTGCTGAGCAGAGAGCCCCATGTGGGGCTCGATCCCAGGACCCTGGGATCATGACCCTGAGCCGAAGACAGAGGCTTTAACCCACTGAGCCACCCAGAAGTGCTCAGGTTTTAGATGAAAAAACATCACAAACGTACTGACAATTCCGCATACTAGTTCTAAGACAGTTATTTTAATTTTCTTCAGGAGAAGTGTGTGCTAAACTGCGAGAGGTGCTGTTTTGTGAATGGAGTCATGCTTTTGACTATAGAGAAGTAGTGTGATTTCTTGAAGTATCTTTCCATTTGCTTCCATGAGTAAGACATTTTCTGAACTTAAGCTAGAGAAAAGGGAAGCTAATCAGATCATTTTCTGTGCCTGTGAGATGCAAGATTCTTTCTCTCTATAAAATGGGTTATTAAGTCCCCAAATTTTATCCTAGATTCCTCTGCCTATTAGGAGAAGCTTAAAAATCTCCAAGGGATTATTTGACTTTCAATATCTCATTCTTTTATTAAAGTACATTTCAACTTGCTCCTGTAATTAACATTAACATCAAGTTCTTGTTTCTAACTTCAAGACTCTCAGAAAGTGAGGATTACAATATAATTTAGATAAAAATGATTAGAAGGTAGAAGTCCTCACAAAATGTGAATGATGGAAAATATGTCTAACAGCCCACATTACCGTGTAGCCCTCAAACTTGTTCTTCCTAAGATTTTGCCGAATATAAGTAAACGTCTGACACTCTGAGTTAACATTTAAAAATACGCATTAGTTTCATAATCACTGCAGTGCAGAAGTTATTAAAGCTCCAGCAGTTGAGTATGAAAGAAGCCAGGAAATAGTCTGCATTATTTTGCCTCTTGCTCCACATGGTAATTTCTATAGAGTCTTCACTTTCTTAATTTTAGATCACACATATAATCTTTGTAAACATAAGAACTATAACATATGGTTCATAGAGGAGACTGTAAAATTCGTAGTGGGATCTCTAAAGAAAGTACCAGAAAGAGGAGTAGAAATAATTTGATTAGTGAGCATATTTTAATATCCAGACCAGCTTATAAAAGGATAATTGAATCAATTTGATAGTGAGGGATTATTAATATTTAGATAAAGATTAAGACACTTGCAACAGTGGATATAACTCCATGTGCGGAAGTAGTTCAGCTTTGGGAAGATTCAGCAGATATTTAATGAGCACCTACTAAGTGTTAGACCTGATTAGGAATTTTGCATTTGTTACCTTCTTTGATCTGAAGAACATTTCAAAGTAGATAGTATAATGAGGGTTGGAGAAATGGAATAATACATCTTTTAGGATAGTACTGCTTATAAGTGATAGCATCAGAATTCATAACATGTTCTCCTAATGCCAAGTATGAGGCTCATCTTCTTCATTGTGCTTTTTCTCTCAAATATATTCAGTTTGGTAACAGAGGAAGGAACCAGAAGGAAAAAATAGATTTCCTCATATATCAGGTAATAGTTTGACTAATGAAGAATATGTCTTTCTGAGCAGACTTTCATAGCCACCACAATCAACGGTGATACTGAGAATAAAACTCTCATATTCTAAAACTTAGATTAGATTTATTTTGAAGTTTTAGCTATCTTTCCCAGAGAGCAGAGAAACAGAAACCAGGAAACTCATCTTTGTGGTATTTTCAAAGCAGTCTCTCTTCTTGGTGTTCGTATGATGCTAGACAGGACTCCCCCTCAGTCCTACAAGTGTCAGTTAGGAGTGGAATTGGGGTGCACCTGGACGGTGCAGTTGGTTAAGCATCGGACTCTTGGTTTCCACTCAGGTAGTGATCTTGCAGTCCTGAGATCTAGCTCCTCGTTGGGCTCTGTGCTCGGCATGGTGTCTATCTAAGACTCTCTCTCTACCCCTCCCTGCCCTTCCCTCCCCCCACCTCTAAAATAATAAATAAATCTTTTTAAAAAAAAGTGGAATTAGGGGTGTGTGACTTGGGATTTTACTAGTACACTTGGCAGGAGGAGGTGAGTATGTAGATGAATCTTGTTGTGTTGGTGAATCATCCTCTATGGGCTTCTTGGCCAACTGCAACATTCATCTGCTTGCACCACACTTGTGCAGGCTGTACTGGGTAGAGATGGTTTTGTCATCCCTTTTGGATGAGCTTAATGTAGCTTCTGAAAGCACTGTTTGTTCCAGAATCCGAAGACACAATGGATATTCACCAACAATGGCTTGTTTGTTTTTGGTGTGTCAGAAACAATTGAGATAAACAATGCCTAGAATGTGATGTCTGCTTCTAATGCATAAATAATTTCAAGCCTTCCATAAAAGGAATGATATATTGATGTCGTAGCAGGCACTCGATAAATGCTTATTGATTGATTGCTTGATTGACTCATTGTGAATTGTGAACAACTGTGTAAACATCAAGATGAAATTTTATATCCATAACCCATATATCACCAAGTCTTTTCAGTTTTTATTTCCTGAAATTCTTCTTTAAAGCATCCACTCCTCATCATTTCTGCTAACTCTGCCCCAACTGCCATCTTCTGTGTCCTGCATAACTAGTAAAGTCTTATGAACTGGTCTACCTGTATGCATTCAGACTCCTCCAATCTCCATTTTCCATATTCCAGTGTTTGTTTTGTTTTAAGTACAAGAACGTATTTAAAACAAAACAACTATTTTAAGTATTTGAATGATTTCCCTTTGTTTTTAGGCTAAGGACAATCCTCAACATGTGCAGTGTTGCACCCTGATTTCAGTATTCCATTCACATTGGCCTTTTGGTTGCTCATAAATGCTAATCTCTCCTTTCCCAGGATCTGTGCTTCTGCTCAGCCCTCTGAATACAACTTTATTTCTTCTCCTCTTCACTTACTCATTGTCCATTTGTCATTTTTTCATGGAAGCCTGACTTCTATAATATCAAAATCTCCTCTTATTATGTGTTCCCACAGCATTGTATATCTCTTATTTTTAGCAGGCATGGAAGTTACAATTTATATTTATTTGAGACATTCAATTAATTTCTCTCACCCCCACTAGATAATCAACTGCCCATGTGCAGGAACTTATCATTACTCTAAGCCTAAAATCTTACAACAAATTTCTTGACAAGTCGTTAAGTCCTCTTGATCTGGCTGCAAGACTCCTTCTTCAATCTCATCTTTGAGGAATTATGTAACATAATTCAAAGTTAAGAAACATTTATAGGTTGTCTTTTAGCCCATGTTCCAGTCTGTTCTTTCATATTGCATTCTGTTGCCTTGCTCACCCTTACTGCAAAGCTATACAAATGAGGAGTAGTAAGTAATTCTATTTCCTCAAATCCAATTTTCAACTTTGTCCCCCTCTGAACAATTTTCTATCTCCTAACACCATGGTAACTTCCAGTGGCTTTTAAGATGCCAAATACATTGATCTCATTTGTTTTTTAGGATCAAGGTGCTGAAGAACTGGTCCCATCAGTTCTCTGAGCTACTTAACCTTCTCATTTACCATGGCCTTCTCAGAAAACTTTGTTTTCATGATAGCCATTTTTAATTTTTCCTTTTTTTTTAAAAAAAAGATTTGTTTATTTACTTATTTGATAGAAAAAACACGTGAGTGGGTGGAAGGGGTAGAGGGAGAGAATCCCCACTAAGTGCTAACCCCTACTCAGGGCTATATCTCACAACCATAAGATCATGACCTGAGCCAAAATCCAGAATCAGATGCCCAACTGACTTAGTGACCCAGTTCCCCACCATTTTTTTCTTGTTTTGCCTCTCACTCCAGTGACCAGCACTTATCTGCATCTTTTGATTGCTCCCTTTTTTTGTGTGACTTATAAATAGCATATTCCAGAGCTTGGTCTGAGATCCTTTATTCTTGCCTGTTTATATTTCTGTCCCAAGAGATCTCATTGGAAAAATGGTCTCTGCTATTAGATAATAAGTAACTTATAAATATATTTACAATTTCTAGTTTAGAGGTCACTGAGCATTTGCAAACACACTCAACTTTTTTATTTTCCTTAGTTGTATTAAAATGTATTTCTTGGGGCATGTGGGGGGCTCAGTGGGTTAAGCTGCTGCCTTCGGCTCAGGTCAGGATCCCAGGGTCCTGGGATTGAGCCCCGCATCGGGCTCTCTGCTCAGCGGGGAGCCTGCTTCCCTCTCTTTCTCTCTCTCTTCCTGCCTCTCTGCCTACTTGTGATCTCTCTCTGTCAAATAAATGAGTAAAATCTTTACAAAAAAATAAAATGTATTTCTTTGCATTAGCCGCACATTTGAGGCAGTTTTTGAGTTTAGTGTTCTGCTTTAACTCAACAGGGGAAAGACTATAGCATAAATGAGAAACTATAGCAAAAAATCTGAGTCGACAAGTTCTGTTTAGAAACAAAATGCTAGGTTTGGTGGCTCTCATGGGTATTAGGGGTTTATCGATGTTAAAGTGTAAATAAATAAAGTGAGAATATACTACAAGTAATTTAATATTGGAATATGTGTAGAAAATAATCACATAATAAACACAATAAGGTTGTGTTTTGTGTGAATTCATATCTTCAGTAAGATAAAAGTTATGAGGTATTTTTAAATAGACAATATCATAAAAATAGTTGGGTATATGAGAAGAATGTTTGAACCAAAGACTGATGTACTAAGGATTTTTAAAATAAACAGACCTTAGGTATACATAACATCAAATATTAAAACAATTTTTTCTATTAGTATTTGTTAATTTCCTCTTGATGGTACAAAAACAAATACTACAGCAAGATAATAAAACTATCGGTGAACTATGGGCAATATACTCTTTGGGTCAACATAAGTAGCTTAGTGTAATTTAGCTAATATTTGTTGAGAGCTCATTGTGTCCAATGTCTTTATTTCCTCTTTCCTTCCTCTGTTATTTCATTTATTCATTCAGCATTTGACCAGGACATAGCTTTCCCTACAAGAAATGTATAGGGATTAATAAGAGACAATTCTTATCTTCCAGCAGAGATAATGAAAGTAGTAAGAGATAATTTTTTGATTCTGGTAATGAGGCATTTCAAAGCAAGTGATTCTAGATTTTGAAACCAGATAAGAGAGTTTATCATTCCATTTATGGCAAAATGTGAAGCATTTAAAAGTAAATTTGATTCAGATATTTATAATTATAATGGAACATATAGTTTATAAGATAGGCAGTTAGCATGCTTGCAACTAATGCATTTCTTTAAATTTGGTACTATTTGTTATAAGATTCACCCTGAAGTTAAGAACAACGTTTTGGAAAAGAAATATTATTCCATAAAATGTGCACATAAATTGAATTGTATCTCAGTTACAGAAACATTAAACTTATGAAAGGAAAGTGCCTATTATACTCTGTGGAGAAATTAGAATAGATGGTAAATCAATTTACAAGCTGGTGGTGGTATCTAGCCTCAGTTGATTTATTGATTGGTTTGTGATTTTTGATGTCACTAAAAAAACACATTTTACAATTAACTTTAGACCAACATTGGCAGCAAAATGCTTTTTATTCTGTAAAATTTGAATTGGTCCCATGTATGTGTTCCAATGCCAGTTGATTCAGATTACTTTTTTAAAAATATTGTCCAAGAATACTTTGTTTCTAAAATTATACCAAATTCCTCTTAACCTCAGGAAAAGAACATTAGAAAATGTGTTTTTCTGAGTCTACATTCCATTGGGGACCTCTTAAATTTTTAAAAACCTTGAGCATATTGTTACTTTCTGTAAGTGCTACACAGTAGGACCATGAGCTACTTGAAGTCAAATCTGCAGATACCCAGCACCTACTACAGGGTCAGACACACCCAGAAGGTACTCAGAGTTTCTGGGAAGAGATGGATATACCAAAATACGCTAAGTTAAATTAAGTGGAGGCATTTTTACATGTCCTGAGATGTCAAGAACTCGAACAGAGAGCATTCCCTCAGTAATCATCACCTGTTCATTTTATGTTGCAATACATTTTCCTTTTTAAAAGCATTAAGCAAATCTTGTTACCAAGAAAAAAGGAACAGTACTTCATTTGGGGTGTCTCGTAAGCCTCTGGTATTCTTTTAGGAAAAGCCCAAAGAAGCATATCTATTTCCCTATAGACTTTATTGACTCATTTCTGCTTGAAAAATTAGATGAAGGATTATGATGCCACTAACAGTTTTTTTTTTTTTTTCTTAATCTTCAAATGTAGAGTTTTAAAATTGCAAATAAAGATCTTTGAGGGCAGGGACCATTTTTTTGTTTTGTTTTATGTTTTTGCTTGCAAGTGCCTATCGTAGTACAAATTTGATATATGTGCTTAATTAACAGCTGTTGAATTGGTGAATAAAAATGTCATGATTAAATGAAGGGAGCCATAGAGTTGGCATCAGAAGGTAACATTAACTAGCTAACTGAAATGGTATGTGCAAGCATGGAAATAGCCAATTTGAGTAAGTTAGAATACTAATGCTTTCTACCATCAACATGAACACTTAACAGTGTTGCTGTTTATCTGCAAATGCTCAAACCTCCTTTTTGCTAGAACTGCATGGACTAGCAAATGTCTACTAAGTGCTAGTATAATTGAAACAACTTAAGAAGCTGTGTAAACCACAAGCCTTATACATCTTCATGAGTGAGCAAGTTTGAATCTTGTAGTCAGACTGCTGGTGTTGTCAAGGATTTTTCTTAGGGAGTATTTAAACCCAGATACTCAAAATAAATATTTTCAAACATTCTATTTTCTTTTTCCCTTTTGCAGATGGATTATGATGTTCACCTTTTCCTCGTTGTTTGTTTTGGGAATTAGGGTTTTCCAGTGAGTCCATGTGCTGTTAAGAACTGTCTCGAGATATTGAGTTTACATTACAAACAAGCAAAAATTCCCAGTCTGTCAGAGATCTTCTCCTAGGATACACGGAAAAGCAAAGTTCAGCTAAACTGCACAATTAATTCACCATCACTTCTGAATAGAGAGAAAAGGTTGCTTTAAGCTGTTCTGTCCTCCTCCTAGGGATTTAAGGTCAGTTTCAAGAAGCAAAATTACTATTCTTTCAAAGTTGTCTCTCTTGATTTGTATTCCTGTAATTATCTTCTCAGGATCTCTTCCTTTTTAACTTGTAAACTCAGCTTAATAAATCAATTCAAGGATTAGATACATGTAAGTATACCTACTCTGAGAGCTGGATGGACAGGAAAAGGAATGAAAGTTTCCTTTCATACCCACTAGTTTCACCAATGGATGAGTTATTTTTGTTTTATACAAAGGATTCTGAGATATCCCCCCCCCCCCAAAATAAGAAAAAAGTGGTATTATGTTTGTTTGTTTTTATTTAAAATTCTATTTCTTTTAACATAAAGATGAAGAACACTGTCATTCTGTCTTTTTAAGCTGTGGACAAATTCTGGAGATCAGAACAAATTTTTTGTGTGTGTGTGAAGAAATAAAGGCTTGGGAGTGGCTCTTTTACTTGCATCTGACTCTGGAGTTAGAAGGCTTTAAGTGAAAATAAGAAACATAAACAGTTAAACGTCTTCTCGGTTATATTAGCAAGTTGAGCCTGTATTTGACTATACCAATGATTTTTATTTTAATAAGAGCTCAGAATGTCACTAGGTTTTGTGTTCTTTTATTTTCAAATGAAGGAATATAATCCTCCCAAAATGGCTTTTGCAGATTAAAGATTCTAGTTTTGGGATGATTTCTCCAGAAAGTCAGTATAGGGGCACCTGGGCGACTCAGTGGGTTAAAGCCTCTGCCTTCCGCTCAGGTCATGATCCCAGGGTCCTGGGATTCAGCCCCGCATCAGGCTCTCTGCTCAGCGGGGAGCCTGCTTCCTCCTCTCTCTTTCTCTGCCTGTGTCTCTGCCTACTCGTGATCTCTGTCAAATCAATTAATCAATGAGTCAATCTTTAAAAAAAAAAAAAAGTAGAGTCAACAGATCACGTTCATGAGCTAAATCTGCTGGATCCAAATCCTAGCTATATCCTTACTGTGTCATCCTGGGGAGAGTGCTCAGTTTCTTCCTTTGTGAAGTGGGAATAATAATGGTACCTACTTCACTGGACTGTTGTGAGAACTAAATGAGTTAATAAAGGTAAAGCAAATAAGTAATACCTGGCACATAGTAAGTACTCCATAAAAGTTACTGTTGTTCACAGTATTCTTCGCATTCTCCTGGTAATGCTGTAGAGAATATGTGTGAGCCACATTTATTTTATTTTGAGAAGTAGTGTGACAGAGTTTGTATCAAATGGAACACCTTGCAGTGTTATTCACTAAAGGTGGTAGAAACTAGTATTATCTAATGAGATTTATGTGTCCTCTTCTCTGAAAATATCTGAAATGTGTTTCCATTTATGAAAATTCCAGGCAGAAAGAAAACTGCCTGGAAGCTAGCTGACTTTCTTGGGAAGTTGACTCAACTCTCGGTTTTTATGATTATTTAGCTGTATTTCTTTGCTACTCACATTTCACTGTTTAAGGTAACATGAAGAGAAGAAGTGTTGGCAAAATGAGGACAGGTGGAGGAATAAGGAAATACATCACTAGCATTATTAGCAATTTTACTATTTAGAGAGTAATTAAAATACAAGTTTATAAATAGGACCCTCTGGTTTTGAAGTATACTGATTCTGACTTGGGATGCTGAATTCTGTCTTCTTTATTGACAAAGGTGACTTAAAATATATGACTAAAAGGCATCTTAAAAATCAATACCCAATTTTAAAGATGAGGAAAATGAGCTCCAGAGTGATTTAATTAACCACTACTCCATTTATTCAATAAATATGTATTGATTTTCCAGTATGTGATACTTTCTATATTGGGTAATAGAACAAGGGAGCCTAGTCTCTGTCTTTTTAGCACTGAAGGACTACAGTGGGGAGATAGGTGACAATAATAAAATGTGACAAAGGTAAGTGTAAGCAGCTTGGGGTGTGCACAGCACCAGGAAGTAACCTGCAAGAGGAGGTCACAGTGGTACGGAATTCTAATTGAGCCCTGACAAATTCCAGTTGTGTGGGCCAGTGCTCTGGGAAGTTGCCCAGCCTTTGAGAAGGTCGGGAGGTGGGGGAGGAGGGTGAGGGCAGGGCGTGCAAGCTGTTCAGTTTGATTGGAAGGAGTATGGGTTGAAAGGGATGACACAAAGGTAGAGGGAGACACAGATCATAGTGGGCCAGGTGAAGCCTGTTTTCATGATCCCAAAAGCAGTGGAAGCATCTAGGAAAGTTTTAAGCAGAGAGAAACCCAGATCTGTGTTGAGTATAGCCTGGTGGGTGGATTTGGAGGGATAAGCCAAGAGTCAAGGAGGCCAGTGGGTGGCTCTTGCAGAGGCTTGGTGAGCGAGGGGGTGGCTTAACCTACTGTCTGTGGATAAATTCTATCAGATCATAACCACATAGAATATAATTATTTCATTTCTAAGTTTTGTTCTCAAATAGTTATTACTTTATTACAATATTCTTCTCACCCAAGTTCCTAAAAGGTAGCCATTTGTGAGCCTTCTTTTCCCTTTATTGCAGCAGGGATTTGATAGAGCATGCCCTTCTCTATTGTAGGAGGAAAATGATTAGCTTACCTGTTTTAGCTGCTATTTGTTACCCAGCAGGTAATTCCTACCTACTAGGTCCTTTCATCTTTGTGTCTGTTAGCTGTATTTGTGTTTGCCATTCTCCTTGTCACTAGGCCAGTAGTACTCTTCACCTGTTGCCATAACAAGCTGGCTCATCTCCCTGAGTCCTAAACATTTATTTCCTCATATTTAGCTTCACATTGTGCTTTAATATTCCCTTGCTCAAATGCTTTCAGAGGTCTACCTCTGCCTGTAGGAGAAACGTTAGCTATCATTCTACCTGCTCTTAGAGTTTTCCTAGCCCCCTGACTCCTATACATTCTACCCTTAAGCTGGTTCAAGTACTGATTCCCAAATATAGCCACACACCGCATTTCTACCTTTGCATAGTTCTGGATGACTTACTCCACTTGCTGAAATCTTAACTATTTTTCAAGGCCAACATTGAAACCATTTTTTTACATGATACTTTTCTACATTCATACCAAGCAGAAGTGCTATTATCCACTCAGCGATCTTCTAAGTGAGCTCCTGAATTTTCCCGTTACTATAGTTACATACACACATATCTCATCTTTCCAATTAGATTATAAATTCTTGGGAACACAGTGATTTTTTTTTTTTTTTTTTTTTTTTTTTGTTCTCTCCTCCTCAGTGCCTTGTCCAGTGCTTTAAAAGTAGTGGGCATTTGGTAAGGACTTACTTAATTAAATTGATGTTACTTTCCATGCCAAGTTTTAAAACTTTTATAAGGAGTTCTTTCATTGGTGATCCAAAATGCCTTTAAGAAAATGATATAACTTATGGAAGAAAATGAAGATTATAACAGTAATTCTTACTTACTTATGAATCCAAGCCTATGAAGGGGAGAAATTAATAATATTACAGCAAGAAAGATACCCAGGGAGTAAATAAAAAATTTAAAATCGGATTCCTTCATTCATTAAATATTTGTTAAATATCATTTTATGTTTCATTCGTTATTGTAGACTGCTAAAAAAGATAAGATCTTTGTCCTTTTGGAGCTAATTCTAGGCAGGGAGACAAATGGGTGTTCTAGCTACATCTTGAATTATTTCATAGGCATTGATTTTTGTAAGTCTTTATACAGTTAGCCCCATAAAAAACATTTTTCTGGGTCATAAAAAGTTATAATCTTTTTTACTTAGACTTTATTACCATACTCATACATCCCACAAACATCCCTTGGTATAATGGTAGTGAGGCACTTTGCTAAATTCACAGCTAAGTCAGAAACCACAGACATCTAAGCAAGCAAATGCACTACATTCATTAGGTTCAAGTATGGTCAAAGGATATTCATAAGAGTGAGAGTATCAGGAAGTGCTTATGTGCACCAAAGCATATAGCCTCACAGAATGGCTATGTTTGGTTCCAGATTGGGAAGTAGGGAGGATAAGAGAAGGGTAGATGTTTAGATGGCAATGGAGTAGTACAGAAATGTTGACACACTGGGACTGGTCCATGCCCTGAGGGTTATTCCTGGAAGAATGTGTTAATGTTTCTCGTGAACTAAAGCAGGGTGTGGCTGGGCACGAGGTAGTGAGAGAGACCCCCAACCCAGAGAAAGGGCTAGAGAGGCAGTGAGACCCCAAAAATGAGTCTCTGTAGCATGTACTGCTGAAAGAGCAGGTCCTAAAGAGGCGTGGTCAGACAAAACGAGATTTGGTCAAGGAAACTGAGGTAAGGCCATCAGCAATGAGGAAAGAAGTCTCAAAACACATATACACACATACTCGCGTGTGCACACACATGCCTGTACATGCATGCACACACACTCTAAGAGGGGATCAGCTTTAAAAATCCGGGAGCCTGGGGGCACCGGGGTGGCTCAGTGGGTTAAAGCCTCTGCCTTCGGCCCAGGTCATGATCCTAGGGTCCTGGGATCGAGCCCCACATCTGGCTCTCTGATCAGCAGGGAGTCTGCTTCCCTTCCTCTCTCTCTGCCTGCCTCTCTGCCTGCTTGTGACCTCGGTCTGTCAAATAAATAAAGAAAATCTTTAAAAAAAAAAAAATCCGGGAGCTTGGAGCATATGGGACCTGTTAGATAAGAACTTGTTTCACATACCAGTTCTGCTTATGCCGTCCCTCCACCCCCAACTTTGGAAGAGTCAGTACTTGAGTTAATAAGATAAATAAGGAACAGTGGAAGAGAAGACAAACTTAGGAGGTTTGGATCTTTCTTTTTCAGCTTCACCCCTGAAATAGGGTTTCTGTCAGGGGCTTTAAAGTTTAAACGTTTAATTATTGTATGGGTGTAGGCATACTAATTTTTGAATGGAGACTGTAATTGAGGTTTATCTTTAATTACATCAGAGTATAGTATATTTTACTAAATGAATTTTTTAAAGATTTTATTTATTTATTTGAGAGAGAAAATGAGAAAGAGAGAGAGCGAGTGCATGAGAAGAGGGAGGGTCAGAGGGAGAAGCAGACTCCCTGCTAAGCAGGGAGCCTGATGTGGGACTCAGTCTCGGGACCAGGATCATGACCTGAGCTGTAGACAGTTGCTTAACCAACTGAGCCATCCAGGCACCCCTTACTAAATGCATTTTAAAGGGGCAATGAGAAATGAAAAAAATTTGCTTTCTGATTTTCTTCCACAAATTAGTGTTCTTCCTGCCTTTTACTCAGGTCAAAATAGTATTTCACTATTGAAGCCCATATCTAATGAGGATCACATGACTATCTTGGATAAAAAAGGCTTTAGTAGGACAAATGTAAGCATCGTTAGTTTGAAATTGGCCTTAAAATACAGGTTTGGAGAAAGTAAGTGAAAAGCACATTCTAGGGGCATCTGGGTGGCTCAGTGGGTTAAAGCCTCTGCCTTCGGCTCAGGTCATGATCCCAGGGTCCTGTGATGGGGCCCCACATCTGCTCAGCAGGGAGCCTGCTTCCCCTGCTCTCTCTGCCTGCCTCTCTGCCTGCTTGTGATCTCTGTCAAATAACTAAATAAAATCTTAAAAAAAAAAAAAGCACATTCTAAATGAGGTTGTGACCATATTGATGCTCAAAGGTATACTTTGCATGCAAACAGAAAATCTGGGTAGAAGAGAGGATCCTATTGAGGAAGAAAGTTTGGAAAGATCCATTGGGAATTGCTTGTAGAAGAGTTTGATGGCCAAGTTAGGAAGTTCAAACTTCCTTTTCGAACGATGAGTTGATAGTTAATGCCTTTTAAACCAAGTAATGGAATGTAAAAATCAGTTATTCATCAAAACTCAACTGGTGGCTCACTGTTGCCTTTTCCAAATCCCTACCTCTTTCTCTAGATATCAGGATATCATATTTTATCATTTTGTCACATCATTCTATTTTCTCTACAGCATCTTCGTTCTCTTGTTTATTGTCTGACTCTCACTATGATATCTCTAGAACAATGACTGGGTACATATAGTAGGCACTTACTCAGTATCTGGCTCAATAAATAAATAATGAGGAAGGAGAGACTGGAGTAGATGAACTGTTATAGAAGACTGGGGACAAGTGATGAAAACAGGGCTAAGGTTTTGGCAGTAGTCAGAGAGAAAAGAAAACACACACAAGATGAGTTGTGAAGGAAGGATCAATAGAGGACCAGAGAGAAAATAAATGTCACTGGCAATTCCAAGATTTTGAACTATTTTCTAGGGAAATGATGGTGTTCCTCCTAGAATCTGGAACTAAGAGGGAAGACCAGTTTCTAGGGTGGTTTTGGGCTTTTAGCTTTCACTAACTAGAACTCTGTGTCCGTGGGAGAGGCTGGCGGAAGGGCCGTTATCGGCATGAGCACTGCAACCACCACAGAGGGTAAGGAAGCCACACTATGCCAGGAACACAGTGTCACTTCCAGCAATTTAACATTTTTGTGCCTGTGACAGCCTGAGCTTTAACAATTCAAATGTTTTTTAATGTTGGGGAGAGTGGGGAGATGTCTATTTTTTTTTTTAAATTATTCTTGATTTTTGCTTCATGAAGTCATTTGTTAAGTGTGGAATGCAAGTGAACACAAAGAGGTTGCTCAGGCCCCCTAGGAAGTGAAGCTGGTGGCCCAGCCCAAGCTTCCCCACCCCCCTGCTGCCTATCCCTCATTCCCTCTTCAGTTTTTTCCCATGTGGCTCCGAACGCTGCTTAGGAAACTATCTTTGGCAGTATTTGTGAGGATTGCCAGCTTCAGCTAAGCAACCATTCACTTGAACGAAGTAGAAGCTGAGTGGAGAATGTATAAGAAGTTGCCAAATGAGGTTTTTTTAAAAATTTTTTCTCCCACTCTGCAGATCCATAGGGCAAAGGGGAGAACTGTGACAAATAATGTTTTCCCATATCCCCCAGCTCAAAGGAATATAGTTATAAAGACAATTTGAGTGTTAAGTGTGTGGTTTTCCAAATCAATAAGCATTTCTGTTTTCAGAAATAGAATGTTTTCATTGATAATACTCTTCAAATACCAATAAACTCCCTTTTCTAAGATTTTAATAAATATGTATCATGTTTGTGTATGTTAGTAGAATTTGCTATCGGTAATAAAAGAAATATTTCCTTGCAATGAAAACAATATGAGGTTACCAGAAAATGAATCTATTCACACAACTCATGGGGACTGCACTTCATTAGTGGAGCTTAATTAATTGATTAATATTCTGGCTTGCAGAATTTATTTTAGACAACTGGTTAATCTAATCAGAGTGGATTTGCTGTGCAGAATAATTTTGTAGAGTGATTCATTGGGTATTCTCTGTATGACCATTATTCTCTGTCCAGTTATTGTGGACTGAATGTTTGTGTCTCCCTCTACTCCCATCCCGCATTCATCTGTTGAAGCCCTAACCCTAATGTTATAGTATTTGGAGGTAGGATCTTTGGGAGGTAATAAGGTTAGATGAGCTTATAAGGATGGGGGCTCCCTTAATGGGAAGCAGGCTCTCACTAGCAACCAAATCTGTTGGTACCTTGATCTTGGACTTACCAGTCACCAGAATTATGAGAAATACATGTCTGTTGTTTAAGCCACCAAGTCTACAGTATTTTGTTATAGCAGCCTGAGCAGACTATGACAGTAGTGCTTCTAAGACTTGAGTGTGCATGAGAATAATCTGGAAAGGTATTTAGTGCATGTATTGCTGAACCCCAAACTAAATGACATCAGTCTGGAATATGACTTCCCCAGTATTCTTCATTTTAAGTACACTTCAAAATATTTCTGAGGCAGGCTTTTTGGGCAATAATTTGATAAACACAATTTATAACAGAGTCAAGATGACTGTTTGTGTAGTAGATGGGAGGGTGGGAAGGAAAGGTCCCCTACCTCTCTGACTTTGTCCTTCAAGTTTCTCATTCTCTCCTACTTCATCTGTTCTAATCTTTTCCCTCTGAGGGACATACTTAAAATTAGTGGATTCCTTACCTATATCATATAGCATCAAATATCACTTTAGGATTGAACTCACTACCCCGAGATAAAGACCTGAACTGAAATAGAGCTGGGTGCTTAACGGAGTGAACCACCCAGGCACCTCCAGCTTTAGCATTTTAGCAGGAAAAAAGTGGGTAAGATGAGCTCTCTGTAACACCTCAGTCTTTTCCTTATGAGGGCTTCCTTTGTTCAATAACCAGATTTAAGGTCTCTTTTTTCTAAACTTTCTGCATCATGTTTGTTTAGGAAGTCACAGCCAAGGAAGGAAATCTCTTAGGCAGAATTGTGAAGTAGGCACAAATTATAGTTGTCCACTCTCTACCATACTGGATGATGTTAGCTTTTCTGAAAGAAAAAAAAAATGATCCTGTAAATCCAATGTTTTGGAAGGTTGTTGGACTGTGTGGACCCAGAAACATATGGTCTTTTGTACCTTTGGGATGAAGTAATTTAGTTTAAAATTCAGAGAAATTAATGAACCAAGACAAGTACTGGAAGAAATTTTTCTTGGAAGGAGGTAGGACTTTAGCTTTCTTCAAAACATCTTTCCCAAGGGTAGGCCTTGAGGGTAGTCTATGGAGGAGATATATCAGGAATCTAAGTTCCATGTCTTGGCTCCTTATTAATTCTGAAGTGAGGTATGGTCTGATCACCAATATATCTGAACTTGACAGTAATCACTGGGATTAATGCATCAGAATGTAGAGGGTCTTTGCTTCTTTATAAGATGTTTCAAAATAGAAACAGTTAATTATATTCTCCAGATCTCTTTCTCCTTGAGACAGATACAAATTCTAGTGGTTTTGACCTTGTAGTGCCATCTCCTAAATTGGCATGCATTTCAACATATTTTGTAAAAGCAGTTTCCATTATTTTATAATCACCAACACATGGTACATTGAAATTGTTAAGCAAAATGTAAAATATTACTAATACTCTATCTGCTATGTCTTATTAACAATCAAAGGAGATGGTCTCTATCAGATGGAGGGACAGCTCTGTGATATCCAATTTTTTAGGTCCATAAAATACTGTAGTACAAATCACAAATCAGAGAAAGACTTTCACATAAAGACTCCTATTTCAGCTCTTGGGTTGTCTGGAATGAAGCATAAATTCATGCAATTAAGACAGCAGGTTTCCTGCCTGCGGGAAAGCACCCAGGTCAGAGATTCATATGTGGATTTTCCCAGAGTATTGCTACTGACTGACCAAGTCTTTGGAATCACCATCAGGTCCCTTGGCTTCTCTTGTTCTTAGTATATTTAAAAATGGGCAGGGGTTGGGAGGTAGGGGTACCAGGTGGTAGGTATTATGGAGGGCACGGATTGCATGGAGCACTGGGTATGGTGCAAAAATAATGAATACTGTTATACTGAAAATAAAAAATAAATTTTAAAAAAACCATCAAGTATATTAAAAAAAAAAAAATGGAAACCCCTGATCTTTCCCTTTTTCAAGTTGTTGTATATGTTATGAATAAATGCCCAAATGTATAAAATGCTGAGAATTTCTTACATAAAGAATGAATGACTATTTCAGCTGGGTAAGGAAATTTTGAATTTTTATTAGTCTACAAAATGTTTTTACTAGCTCATTTTCCAGGCGGGAAGAAATTAGGTTGTAAAGAGGAGAGAACCCTTTTTCAGCCTTAACAAACAGAAATGCTATTCCCCTCCATGCTGGCTCTTTGTAAGACTATTCTTGCCACTATATTTAGTTTTGCTGATTATGGTGCTCATCAAAATTAGCCTCCAGGAACTAGAATTTGCTCACATTTTCACACCTGGTATTTATTTCTCAGTTTGTTAGTAAACCTATTGTCTTCATAGACTTTTCTGGTTCTCAATTTTCCCCCCCTTCTTTCTAGTTAACTGTAGATAATTTTATAGCTTATTTCTCCCATTTGCATTTCTTTGCCCCTCAGAAGACACTGGCTCTGTCTGGGGATGTATAAAGCCTGCCTGGAAACTCCACTGTGGGTTCTATTTCACTGGTTGGTCTTCCTCTTTGCCGAAGTATGTCCCTCTACTTGGAGCTCAAAAACAACTGTTGAAATGAATCCTAGCATAAAATTCGGAGGCAATATAGCTTAGTAGTAAACAGAATAGGAATTGGGGTAAGAACATAAGTTTTGAATTTCAATTCCTGCCTTGTTAACTACCTGAACTGGAGGAAATTACTTTATCTCTCTGGGCTTCCCTTTCCTGAGTAAAATAGAGATCCTAGTATATGCCTTCTAAGGTTCTGTGGAATGTTAAATCAGATAATCCATGGAACGGTCTAGCAGAATTCTTAGCACATGGCAATTGGTCAATAATTATCATCTATTATTATGACCTACCATTAGTTTTGTCATCTCTCAGCATCGAGCAGTATCTCAAATACATCTGTATTGTAAATTCTCAGTCTAAATACATCTGTCAAATGAAGGAACTTTTTTCATCCAGTTGACAATTCTCATAGCCTCTTCACTATTCCAGAGTTGCAAGTTTAATTTTTGGAATACTTTGAACTTTACATGTTTGTGAAATTTTGTATGTATTTTTACATTATTTTGTGTGTCCCCATTGCATGTCCAGAACCTTATAATAGGCGCTTAATAAAAGAGTCTTATAATAGGTGCTTAATAAAAATTTGTTGACCAAATTGCTTCCCCTGTCAGTTACCTTTTCTTTACGATGGTAATCCAGTTTTTAGGGGAGTCTCCTCAACTTGTATTCTTAATACCCTCATGCTACATATATAAGCTGTAATTTTTTTTTTCCAAACTATGTGTTTTAGTATCATGGTTTCGAAATTTCTGTCTTTTTGGTGCATACCTATACTCTCTCAACTGAATTTACTCAAATGTGTATAGGTGGGTGTGGGTGTGTGCATTGGTGCCCAGACAATGACAGTGAAGTAAATTCTGATAAGGAATTAAAAATGAGAGCTACCCTGGGCTTTTTGTAGGGACCCCTTGTATATATGGTTTTGTTTTCAAATATGATGTTTCAGTCTGTGCTTGTATAGATAATATCCGAATGTTTTCCCAATTTATTTCTCTGTACATTGTACAATTTCTAGTTCCATAAAAAGATTACTCATTTAGTGAGGAAATATATTCTCTGTACATACAGACTTCTTAGAAGGCCTCTGTTCCAGGGAGAAGTCACAAGTATATTAATGCCTTACTTTTCCTCTACCAAGAAAATTGATTTCCCCTTTGTTTCTAAGGAAAATCATTTTGAGGGTACTCACTATGTGATGAATGGCATGATGAAAACACTTTGGGGCTTCAGGAGAATACTGGTTCAAAAATTATTTATTCCATGCAATCTAATTTTATTCCTTGAAAGATATAGTCAGTTTTGGAATGCTAATTCTCTTCAATGTCTCCTTAACTTAATTCACATGAATGTTTCCATATACAATCTAGTGCTTACCACGCAGTGAAGAAGAGAGCACGGAAATTTCTGTGTTTAGCTGCTGATTCACCTTGCTCCTAGTCCTTTATTTTCTGAAGTTGCCAAGTGTAACCTACGAACTTATTTCCTGATTATATCATTTACTCCTCTACTGTCTAGCAGAACTTGCATTTCAATGTCTGCGACTTGGAGAAACAATTGAGTGGGATGGTGAGTCTACCAAGATATTGGCTTAAAAATCTTAAAAGAAGCCTACACATGGATGGCTAGGAACCAGATTTTAAGTGAACAAAATAAAAACCTCTTTCTCTCCTGTAGTTATTTCAGGCTTTTCTATTTTTAAAGTAACCTTCACATATGGTACTTCCATATACATCTAAATATATTCCACATAGATATATGCATGATTTGAGTTTACTTTTCATGATACAGCACAGTGATGAATTTGAGCTTAATTATACTGACTTTTCAGATTGTGTTTTGTATGAAGGGACTACTGTATTCCAACAGAATTACTATGTATATCATGTACACGTACGCATCTAAACTATATCCACTATTATATTCCTAGCACATTCTATTAATTATGGAAATCACTTTGATTTCAAAAGTAGAATTTACATGACAACAGCTTCTGAGGCTTCATGGATTATCAGACCAGCATGTCACAGAATTCCCTTGTAGTGTGGGCGTTGATGGGGTTCTGTTGACATTGAATTTGCAATGAAAATGTCTCATAAATGTGCATCCACATAGAACATTACTTAGAAAGGATCATCTCAATATTCACATAGGTCATTGCTGTCAGAGATGAAAAATTTCCTCACACTTCCATTAGTAAAATAAATTATTAGAAACATGTAATCATACACATACATATCAACAGCCTGAGAGAAGTGTTTTAAATATTTAGAAAAGATGTACAGATATAGAACTGTATCCTTTGAATTCTCTCCTGTAACTGTATAAAGCTTTTATATACTACAAGTTCAGTATGAATGTTAGATGAAGAATCTAAGTCAGGCAAGAGAATTAACCGATCCAGTGGGATTATAATAGGGAGTAAGTAACAAGATAAAATAGAACCATGGGAAAATTAGGCTGAATATCACAACAAAGTTCAAAATAGGGAGAACTATTAGACTGTGAAATAGTCTTTCAAAGGCACCTGAAGAAGTCATTACTTGAGCCATTTAAAACCAGACTGGACTGAAATACTCCAAAATACAGTATGCTATGGGGACCAAGCCTACATCAGAAGTGGAAGGAGGGGAATGGCCTAATAGTTTCTACTGTTTCTGTGATTACTATGATTGTACTCATTTTATGTGTTCGGTCTTGGTGGATAATCTTCTATAATTTTATGCTACTTCTTGGGAACAATTTCAACAAATTCATCCAGTACAGAATTGGATGCATTTAACAGAATCTCAGAAGAGACGAAAATGCATAATAAAGTCTGTGTAAAGTCGCAAAGCGAGATAAGTATGATTACTTTACTACTCATTTTTTGGGAGTAACCGTTGGAGGAAACAGTTCTCACCCTGGAACTCTGGCCATATTTCAGTGTGCAGAAACACATCGTGTCTTTCTGGATTTCAATGGAAATTAGGCATTAATTTTCATTTTTTAAATTTAATGCTATCTTGGGATGATGGTGAGTGCAGAACAACACATTGAAACTTTCATCCCAAGCCAGTGGGCTATATTTTGGCAGGAGGTAGCTAGGAAACTGGAAAAAAAAAATTCATGCACCATTTTGTGATATTGGTTAGAGGACTGGACAAGAAGGACAAAATGTTTGGATTTGAAAAAAATAGAGTTTGACATGAAAGAAGAGAGAAGAAAAAATACCTAGGTAAATTTTAAAATGTTACTATTGGGAGTCATTCAGAATAAGACCATCCTTAGTCTTGTGCTATTCCGGTTGATCACCCATCATGATGAGGGTAAGTGAGACAGGTGACCTTCTGACAATTATCCTAATTTTTTTCACTCAGAAACATTAATTTAAATGTAATTAAAAATAAAGATCACTCAACTTTATGCTATCTTTGCATTTGTTCAACTTACCAATTTAAATTGCAGTGACCTAAAATCAGAGATGGGCTTATCATGTTAATGTGTTTAGTAATTGTGGGGTAAATCATCTAATTTACACTAATTTCTTTCCCCGTGTACACCACAACTTCATAAAAAGACCATCAAACACAAATGAGTGAATCATAAGATATATTTTCATTATTTATAAAATTTTCTGTTTATGTAGCTTTCTATACATTTTCTCAACTTACTCATCACATCTTCCTAAAGTGTGAAAAGAACCATTCAGTTTAAATAGAAAGGTACCTCCTTCCTCTAATCCCCAAATATAACCTATTCCTTGTGTTGGCGTAATTTTTTATGAGCTGGATTTCACATTTCATTGTCAATGATCTGGCTCACAGAACAGGAGGTTTTATACCCAGATATTTTTGCGGGAGTCAATGGGCCCTTAACAACACTAAGAGATATTTTTACCATTTATCCCTCTTTTTAGCCCAATGAATGGAGACATTCTGGAATTTCCATTGTTTTATTTGTGAAAACGTAAGTTTCAAGACTTTTCCTCAGTTTCCATCCTGAGCACCCATGTTACTCTGAATATAAATCCAAACAGTCTTAGGGCATGTCTATCCAAAATACTCCTGCTGGGTGATCAGAACCTGAAAGGATGGACAGCTAAAACCTACAGGTGTGAAAAACCTTTGTACATCCAAGACAATGCCATTGTGAAAGGGAAAAATATCACTTTATTAAGGTCCAATGTGCAATAACTTTTTAGAATCTGTTCAAATTCCATTGGGCAGTTTTGAGAAAAAGGATGCATAGTGCTATAGAAGCAAGTAATAGAGTAAAGTAAACAGCTTTGGGTAGGAGCTGTATAATCCACAGGAGTTTAGTGTAATAAGAACCGAGATGTCTTCTGCCTCCATTAAATATATTTATTTACGTAAACAATTAGGGTTCCAGATATGTGATCAGATAAACCAAAGCTGACTTAGATTTAGGTAAATGAGTAATGTTTCTCTCCAGATCGATGTTTAATTTTTTTCCCATAGAAACACAATATAGCTCTACTGAACAGTGCTAAGAGTAGAAAGCACAAACAAAATTAAGCAGAGAAACTCAAAGTAATGAACTATTGCTGAGATCCTTAACTCACAGCCCTCAACTCTTACTAACCTCAACTCTGCATATACCTGAGAAGTAACTATATTTACCTCAAACACATCATTATTCAATAACAGTAGGCATATTTTATCAGCAAATTAACAGCACTTGACCAAAGATCTTTAAAAGAGTACAGTTTTATTCCTAATCAGAATTTACAATGCTTTAAAATACTTAAAAGGCAGGGGCATGTCCCCTTAAGAGAGCCATGGAAAAATGTTGTATCGTAAGCCCTCCACGTTTATTAACCCAGGGAAGGAACTAGAAGGAAATCTAAATGAAATCCGTACGAAACAAGCTTATTGGATGTATTACCTAGTCTATTTCTGGATCGCGAATCTCCCGCCCTCTCTGAGTTACCTCACTGTCAGATAAGAAAATGGAACAAGATCGATGAAGAGATATGCTTCCAGTCTGGCTTTTCGATTTTTCGCTTAAGCCAAAAGGAGCAAAGGGCATCGAGTTAGGGCTCCTTTCCAAGCGTGCTGGTAGGAGAGCGAACCACTGGCCGCTTCTGGCTGCAGAGCATATTCCGGCTACAACACGGACCAGGTCCCACTGACCGCTGCCTATCTCTCCTGGCCACCTCCACACCCACATGAAACCGCCAGTGTGGCAGCCAGTCATCGCAAGGTTTCCTGTGCACAAAGCCTAAGGAGCCCCCGAATAGGAACGAATCCTGAGCCCAGAGCAAGGCTAGTGGTGGTTGGCTGACAAGACTGGTCTCTCTGGGGGTCCGTGAGGGCCAGTTCTTCCCTCACCTCTCGCACCCTGCACCCCGGTCGGTCGCAGGTCTGTGCCCTGAAATCTGCCTCCCTCCCGGAGAGACAGACGTGCGCGCACACACACAAACTCTCACTCACGCACACCCACATCGCCTCTGTCCCCCTCCCGCCCCACCCCCGGCAGAACTGGGCTCTGCCTCAACTTTCCTGGCTGAGCCTGCCCCACGAGGAACCCGCGCCTCCGCGCCCTCGCTGGGTGCCCTCCGGAGGGACACGTCCTCCTCTGGGCCCCTTACCTCTCTCATCGACAACTCCTGGCAGGGACTGGAGCTGACTGAGGTGGCAGTGGCGGCGGTTGAGCCTGCACCCGGGTTCTGGCTCATGGTTGGTCCTCCTCATCCGACACAAAAGAGGTAGCTTGCTGGCTTTGTCCTTTCCAAATCCAAGGAAGAACTTATTTTGCCCCCGAAATGGCCAACTTGTGCGCGCCGCTTCCTGTCACAGTGCCCCCTACCCCCGCCCCCTCCCGGCTGCGCGCTGGACCACTGCCCGGTGGCAGAGCATCCAGGCCTCCGAAGCAGTGGGGAGTGGGAAAAGGAAGGGTGGGAGGGGTAGGGAGGGAGGAGGTTGGGAAAAGGGGAGACCCAGTGGTATTCGGCGGAGGGGAGGAGAGCACTTCCAGAGGAGTCCCTCTCCGCTTTACAGGCAAACCCACTTCCCAGGCGCAGAAAGCAACTTTCCTTCACCTTGGCCAGGCTCAAACCGTCGCATCTAATTGGGACTCTCGGCAGAGGCGAGGACCTTCTGGCATTCTCTCCTTCTCATTCTCTTTCTCCTTTCCTCCCTCTCTCATTCTCCTTTTCCTTTCCCCCTCCCCTTCCCCCCCACCTTTTAATAGGGGTGTATCTGCAGAGTCTTCAGTGAGCCAGGGTACCTAGACAAGAGGATTATTATAGGAGAGCCGGGGCGATTTTGCTAGCTGCTTCGCCTCACTCTGTTGGAAATCCTTAGGCAGGGCAGGCAAGGGTGGGTGAATTTCGGAGGGGTGGGATGAAGGGGCGTGGGCCGGCAGGAAGATCTGCGGCTCCAACTTTGAAGCTCAGCTCGAGCTCTTGCCTGTGGGAGAGCGGCCGTGGAAGAACTCTCCAGCGATCCCCGAGCAACGGGTTGATCGCATGCTGGAGGAGAAAGGGAGAGCGGGTGCTGAGAGGGAGCAAGTGAGCCTGAGAGCCTGGTGTGCCTCTCTGCCCCACACACCGCTCAACTGCACATTGGGAGCCCCTGGAGAGGGCTTGTGCAGAACAATCTCTGGGTCAGGCGGGAGGGAGACGCTCCTGTTTCCTAGCAACCCCCATCAATCTTCTTGGGATAGCTCCCTCTGAAGGAATGCGATTGGACAGCCTCTGGAGGGAAGCCACGCCCCCTCAAGAATGCTGGGCTGCTGCTTTTTCGCATTCTCCTAAATTTCTTAGGTGGAATAAGATCAGAGGGGAGTGCTGAATTACCTTCCTTCTTGCCCTCCTATGCTGCCACCCAGGCCTCCTGCAGCGACTCCCCCCACCCCCACGTTAGTCCTTCTCTAGCCCTACTTGGGGTTGGCACACACAGGCACTGCTCTCTACGGAACCTTTTCTTTCTTCTTGAAATTAAATAAATAAAAACCTTGAATCGGTGACGTAGACACAAAAGAGAAAAAGGCACACGGAAATAGCTATAATAGGCTCCAAGCTACAGATACAATCCTAAAGGTAAAATTCCAGGCATCTTTCTATGTTTAAAGAAACACACTGTGTTTAATTTCAGAATCGAAACTTCACTGGCATTAATTTTTCCGCCCTGATATACTAACTTTTTGTTAAACAAGGACTGAGTTATAGGGAGCCGGAGACAATTAAACGTAATGCTTCAATGCTACATTTATTCTTTAATATTTAATGTTAAGTTGTTTTAACAACTGCCTGCTCTTGTAACCTAGTCAGAACATTTAAACTACAGAAATAATTTTACTACTAATTCTTTCAGAGAGTCGACAATATTTAGAAGACACATGTACTTAAATATTCCATTGTGAACACGACTGAAACTAGAAACTCTAGTATATAAAAATTAAAATGTTATTAAATAGTGAAACTCTAAAAATGCTTGAAGTTCCTCTTCCAAAACCATTCCTTCTGGAGTGCAACAGCAGTGCCCAAATAACAGCAAAATCATTCTTTCTTTGTATTTCATTGCTATTACCTAACATGTACCAAAATCACATTAGACTTTGTAAGAATTTTCACAATGTCTGTCTGATAGACAAGCGTACATTAAGGAGCAGTGACAGGACAAAGGAGCGCATAAGGATCTGTTCACTGCAGTGCTTCAGATATGCATGAAGTCATGTTGGCAGCTTTTGGTTTCTTCCAGAATATTCCACAAGATACCTTTTTTGCCTTTCAAAGACTGTCAGAATCAGCTGAGATAAGGGAGAAGCAGAAAAGATCTGATGTTTCCATTCATTAAAAATAAAAGTAGCTGTGTTTGCACAAAAGCAAGCACTGGTGTATAGGCTGCACTGCATGGCCAGAGCCACATGTTCTCTACTTCACCTACTAGGGCTGGCGATGTGGGGAGCTGGAAATACTGAGTAAATTATTAATCTGTTCTTGGGTCTGGCCTTATGGGACACTTTTTTCTCCCCTGCCACATGCACACAGAAATGATGAACATAGGGGCTTTTCAGCCTGGTGAAAATGTATTACCTGAATTTGAATCCTTAAGTGCCATCCCTTCCTAGCTGGGTGAGCTTAAGCAAGGTTCTTAACCTCAGTTTAGCTTGGTTTGATCATCTATAAAATGGGAATAGTAATTGCTCATCTCAGAGTTATTTTGGGGATTAATAAGTACCATTTAGGCAGTATGCAAATATTTGCTCTATTAGTTTCTAGTTTACAGCTAACTGTGTGGTATTTTCATTGTTGTGCCATATATAATATTTAATTTAAGGCACTTAGTCTTGTGCTTTAATTTTTCCTTTTTAATTTAGTATAAGTTTATCATTGAGAACACGGCTTTAACTTTTAATGTTTATGTGTGTGTGTGTGTGTGTGTGTGTGTGTGTTTATGTGCCCACCTGCATGTACATGCATGTTCTCAAGTTCCTTTTAAAAGCCTCAAGGGATCAACTAAATAGCAACCTCTGGCTAAAAGGCATGTAAATTAGGAAATTTACATGCCTTTCCCTTTCTCCCACCCTCACTCAAATATTCTTTTTTTTTAAAGGTTTTATTTATTTATTTGATAGACAGAGATCACAAGTAGGCAGAGAGGCAGGCAGAGAGAGAGGAGGAAGCAGGCTCCCTGCTGAGCAGAGAGCCAGATTCGGGGCTCGATCCCAGGACTCTGGGATCATGACCTGAGCTGAAGGCAGAGGCTTAACCCACTGAGCCACCCAGACTCCCTCAAGTATTCTAACTGGGCTCCATTTGTAAACAATTCTCTTTGCCACTTTTAAGTACTTCTGGTCTAGCATGTATAGTACATTTATTGTTATCTGGTCTTTTCAAGACATGCCCATGTTTGGACCTGTAGATCACTTTCTCATTCATACTTTATATTACTTTGATTCATTTTTACTAATCCATCTATATTTATTTGAATGATTAATCATGATATTTCTTCTTAGGACTTTATAGTTAATTTCCTGCCTTCTGGTATAATGCCTTTTTAATGTGGTCTGTTCAGTATACTACCTTTCATTCAGGAATAACATTGGGAGTTGATGTGCTGTCATCATTAATTACAAATAGATGCCTTCCATATTTTCATTCTGATCCAGAGTTCACTCTCATTAGCATTCCCTTTGGAGCCAATCTCCGTTGGCTCAATCCAGAAATCAATTTCATTGCTGGTTTCTAGTCAGTCCTCAGAGTGCAGTTATTTCAATCATTATATATAGACTGATCAGGTGTCCAGTTTGTCTGGGGTGGTTCTGGTTTACATCTCTTGTCCGGTTGTATTCTTAGAGCTCACTGTTTTTCAAAAGTGTCAGGTTTGGCATTAAATTATATGGCTTCCTACACCCTCTCATCGTCTGGCTGGAAACTCCTGTTTCAGGCTTTCCTTACTCCATCTGCCATGGAGCATATAATTCTTTTTCCATGATAGGACCAATCAGTTCTGGAAATCGAATACATATGTCTCCGTAAATATATAATATATGTGTAAAATATTAAAATTTATTTTTAATTTGTTTATACCCAAGCTTATACCTAAGCCTTATTTTCCAACTTCTTTAAAAATGTGTTTCCCCTTTGGGTCATCTGCAAATTCTGATTCTAATTACTGTTATACAATATGAAAATAAAAATATTCTAGTATTAATTTTGATGGAAGGTACCAGGCAAGAGGTGCCAAGTACTCTGTATTCCCAAGCATGAGTTGCCAGACCCCCTGTGCTAGATGCAAGTGGAGGATCTTTTTTTTAAAAAAATATTTATTTATTTATTTATTTGAGAGAGAGAGAGAGCGTGCGCATGGGGGTGGGGAGAGCAGAGGGAGATAGAAGCTTAAGCAGACTCTCTGCTGAGTGCAGAGCTGGATTTGAGGCTTCAACTCAGAACTCTGAGATCATGACCTGAGCTGAAATCAAGAGTCAGTTGCTTGACTGACGGAGTCACCCTAGGGCCCCATGAGTGGAGTATCTTTAAACCCTATACATTATGGGAGAGTTGAAGTCCAAGAACCTGAGAGGGGTAGGCAATTGGAGTTTTTGGTTTGCTCTCACTTTATAGGTAGAGGATTGGGAGTATGTGTTCTCCCTCACTTCTACTTTTAAGCCGGGTGCTGCTGCTATAGGGAAACCATTGCCATATGCCCTGGAATTAGGGTGACGTAGTAGACTGCTTTGTATTTCACAGCAGAATAAAATAAATTGCAAGAGGCTGTGTGTAGATTTGTCTCCCAGAGGCCCCAAAGGAAAGAAGGCTGAACTTGGTGGGTAGTAGAACTCCTACCTATGACAAGTATAAGGGGTTGGTTTTCTACACACTAGATGTGAGGACAGGGAGCACAGAGCAAGAAGATATGTTGTCTTAGATCCCAACCAGAAGGGCCTGGAGGAGAAACTTTGAATCTCTGATAGGCAGGCTGTGTGGGGCGCAGGGCTGTGGTAATGCAACTGTGCAGGTTGTGCTTTGCACAGAGGCAACCAGGAGTCATCCAGTGTTCCTATACAAGGCTGCAACAACCCCGTGGAAGGTGGCCATTTGGTGATTAATCATTCTGGTTGGGGGTGTGGTTGGGGTTGGTGCTGACTAGGAGAAGCTGGAGGTGAAGTGCAGACAACCAGGGACCTCTAGTAGGTTATAAGTGTCCAGTCATGAAAGCCTTACCAGAATCAGTTCAGATTCTGCAATGAGAGATTCCCCGGAGCTCGAGGGTCTTCAAAGAACTGATTAAATTGGGCTTAGAAAAGTCTACTTTGAATACCTGCTAAGCATGGAAAAAAAAAAAAGGCCAGACCAGTACTGGTCAGAGAGAACTTTTCTTGTCCACTCCTACCTTCTATCTCAGACTTCTTCAAATCAGAAGGATCAAAAGCTCCATCTTCTGCTTGTAGTGGAGGGAGGATGAGGATAAGAAGCTGGTTGAATAGGGAGGAGAGCCCTTCCTGGTTCCATTGCTAGCTTCCCCCTACTGCCTTCCCCAGATGGGGGAAGGGAAAAGCTTTTAACTAAGATGAACTTTGGAATTTTGATTAATACTCTGCATCAAAGCCCATTCCATCCACATGAGTTTGCTTTGTTTTGTTTTGTACTAATGTGAAGGAAGGAATTTTTATCTGGGAACAATCTGAAAGGAGAGGTACCAGCCTTGAATTACATCCAAGAAGATAAGAGAAGAAATGCCCCATAGGCAAGATATGCTCAAGCAGGTGAGAAAAAAATGAAATTGTTTTTGTGGTACTTTACAAGCCTCACTTATTAGGAGTATAAATGTTTTCATCATACTTTGGATCCTTTTGCATGTTTTCCCTGATTTTCACGAAGAAAAAAAAGTGACCTTGAATGTTTACGATGTGTTTGATTTTTGTCTTGTATATTATACAATTAACAGGCTAATTAAGGTTGGTTCTAAGCTTGAATGTTCAAGTATTAAAATATCTGTTATTAAAGTAACTCTTGAAAAGATTTTAAGATTTTCAATTATTAAATAAATATGAATGAAAAGAAAGATTAATAAAAATAGTAGATCCTTTGAAAATACTCACCACAAGAAATCAAAATCTTTGTGTTCCTCAGACTGGACATCTCATGAGGGTAGGTACTAAGGTTGTTATGTTTACTATCATATCCCTGTTCTTGTGGAAACAATGTGTGTATGCATAGGTGTGGGGACTGGGAGGAGAAAACTTGGTCAGTAGATGTTTTTTGAGCAAATGAATCAATCTTCAAAGATAAAGAGATCACATGGACTTACGTTTTTATACTTGAGTAAACTTTGTTGTCCATATAGCACACGTTCCCAAATATCTGTGTAGGAGGAGTTTTGAAGAGTTAATATAGTTCATTAATTATTAATCTGGTTCACGCACCTTTTGAGGGGAGTGGGTATTTGTGCTAACCCTTTTTGATCTCAAGTGCGTAAAACAGCCTGACATATTGCTGAGCTCTGGGTATCTGCTGGTTATCTGATAAGTAGAAGATTAGATGGTTGGAAGATCTTTTTTCAGGGTTGTGTCTCAATTCTGTATTTTTTTAACAAGAAAGTTGGTTTAGTTTTAGGTCCTTTTTTTTTTAACAAGATCTTATTTACTTATTTATTTCAGAGAGAGAGCACACGGGAGGAGGAGCAGAGGGAGAGGGACAAGCAGACTCTGAACTGAAGGCTGAGCTGGAGGCGGGCTCTATCTCTAGACCCTGAGATCACATCTTGAATGGAAATCCAGAGTTGAGACTATTCCAAGTATCTAGGATTCTGAGGAGATAAGATGGGGCCCTGAAATTTCTCTTCTGATAATGGTGGGCAGAAATGTCAACAAATCATTAAGTATACAACATGATGGGATGTATAAAAGAGGCCTTTTAGGAAGAATGATTATATGTTGCTGCTTATGATGAACATCCTGAGCTCAAATGACCTTTGATTATAATTACTAAGGTAAGAGCCTGCTGTTCCACAAGGACTCCATGTGAAGACTAAACACACATGTGTGAGAAGGAGCATATTCATTAGAAATGCCTTTTGGCTGCAAATGACATATAGTTCAGTTAACTGTTGCTTGAATAAATAGTTGTTTTCCATTTGGTTTATTTTCACATATCAAGACTAAGCATTTCTGTCTTTTCCTTTATGTTGCAATATTGCTGTTTCTGCTCCAGCTATCACATCACTCATTCAGGAGGTAGGAGAAAGCAGCAGTGTAAGTCATGTTTGCCCTGTGTATCAAGAATGCACAATCTTTCTCATCACCACACACCATAATACCATTTATGTCTAACTGACTAGACCTGTTCATTTGACTGTAGCTACAAATTATGTTGGAAAACTGTATTATTGGCTTTTTCAGCCTCTTTGGTGTGAGCATCAAGAAAGAGGGTGAATGGCATTGGCAGTTGGGTCAGTCAGTCAATAGCATCTGACTCAGGGAGTAATCTCAGTGTTTCCCTCTTAAACCTTTTCTATTTGGAGATAACATTTCAGCCCATCATTAAATTTTTGACTCAAAAGAGAGGTGACAGAAATAGATCTTCCATGGAAGGAAAATGTTTGTAGCTGCCAGTCGAGGCCGGCACTCTTTTTGGTCGTATATAAGTTGTGGGTAAGCGACCTTTTGGGCCAAAGTCAAGTATAGTACCTGTTCTTAATTACATTAACATCTGGCTCATTCTTTATCTGAAAGTAATATGTATCATTTAAAATTCTTGGGCCCTAGGGACGCCTGGGTGGCTCAGTTGGTTGAGTGGCTGCCTTCGGCTCAGGTCATGATCCCAGCGTCCTGGGATCGAGTCCCACATCGGGCTCCTTGCTTGGCACGGAGCCTGCTTCTTCCTCTGCCTCTGCCTGCCACTCTGTCTGCCTGTGCTTGTTCTCGCTTCTCTATGACAAATAAATAAAATAAAAAATTAAAAAAAAAAAATTCTTAGGCCCTAAAAGTATGTGTCTTTTTGAAGAAACCCTAAATCACCAGGCAAACTACTTGTATTTATAGGTATTCCAAACACAATTTTGCCTTTAGAACTGTTTGAGAGAATTTCAGGTAAATATTAAATGCATTTTAAGTATGTTAAAAAAACATTTAAGTGTTGGCTCCTGCAGCATAAATGTTGCACAGTGAGATACCTCTAGTGGTTCTATTATGGGAATTCATTTACTAATAAATATTTATTGAGGGCCTACTCTGTGCCAGGCAATGTGCTATATGCTGGGTGTGCAAGATAGATTAGTTCAGTATAGCTCTTGGTTTAGGGGAGCATATAGCCAGAAAAATTTTTTGATCAATATGGAGTTTTATTTTTAGGAATATTCCAGCCATATCCCTTATGACTGTGGGAGATGTCACAAGCTCTCCATATTGTATTTTGGGTTATTTTACTCTAATTTATAATATTCTGCTTTTTAAATTTATTTTATCTTGCTACTTGGGTAATATTCTTTCTTTAAGAACAAAAGCAAGCAAACAAACCAAAAACTTTTATCCCTAAGAGCATTTCCTACTTTAATCTTTCATATGTTTGAATAATATTTAGGGAATTCTTCAAGTTCATGAATGAATCCACTTTTTAATGTAAAAGGCAATGTATCTATAAGGAGTCATTTTCCCTAAGAAAAACTGTGGTCCTGAATAAGAAAGTTGGGTTTTTGTTTGTTTTTTTTTTTTTTTTCCTATCTGGTGTGAGGACAACTTAAGGGAGGGAAGATGCTTGGTGGAGATACCACACAATTGTAAATGTGAGATGTTAAGATGTGCTGTTATTTCTAAGCCAGAATTTTAAAAAATAAATTCAAGATTTCAGGGAAGTATTTTTTTTCCTGTCAGGCAAAACATATTTTGCTTGAGATATCTTAGAATTGAGTCAAAACCTGAACTAGGCAGTTATTTCTCATATTTGGTTTAATGTGGTAGTGGAGTTGAAGGCATGATAGTTCAATTGGATGTAGTGTTAAATTAGTAGTAGCATATGCAAATTTTAAAAATTCCATACTGCTCAAATTAGAATATCTCAGGCTGAAAAGAGCGGTTGGATTAAAGTTCTCAGGGAGATGTTTATTAAAATTATGCGTTAGTCACAAATCTTTACTTTGATGATTCATTATTTTTCCTAAAGCATAGTTACTTTGATTCCAAAAGTTGTGGAATAAATGTGCTCTTCTTCCTTGGAATAGTTAGAATGTCTTGAGAGGTTTGCAGAGAAGAAAGTTCAAATATTTTTTTTGTGTGTGTGTGCAAGTGAATTGTTTTGTTCCTTAATTCACTCCTCCAGTAATAAAGTAGCTTTTGTGTATCCTCAGTCCAAGCGCATAGTTTCCTAAACTGATTTTCGAGGAACACATATAGATCAGAGAATTGCTGAATTAGAAAAATGAAAAGTGCACTATGAATTCAGGCCAGCGCTTCTCAAACTTTTTTTCTGCCCAGGACTCATGTCAGATGATGGTCTAGCCAGTTGTCATTCTGTCTCTTCCCAATTCTGTTGTCAGCTGTAACTCAGTTCCTTTCTCTTCTATTGAGGGAGGATATTGGAATGCAGGTAAGAGTGACTTTCCTCTAGAAGTACCTTGTCTTCCTGCTAGTTTACATAGAAAGTAAAACATTCAGGCAAATAAAACTTTCAAAAGTCTTGTCACATTATTACAGGATGAGAACTGCTGACCTCCTCCATTATGTTCCCTCTTGTAGAAATAGCTGTGATAACTGTAAAGTCTGAGAAGCCTTCCTCAGTCACTCTATATTTTTATTATTAACATTTTTCCTTGAATAACAGTTTGGGTTTTCAAAATGCTTTCGCTTCTAGTTTTTACCACAACCGTTGGAGTTAAAAAAAAAAATCCTATCATTCACCTTTCTTTCTTTCTTTTTTTTTTTTTTTTGAAGATTTTATTTATTTATTTGACAGAGAGAGATCACAAGTAAGCAGAGAGGCAGGCAGAGAGAGAGGAAGGGAAGCAGGCTCCCTGCCGAGCAGAGAACCCGATGCAGGACTCAATCCCAGGACCCTGAGATCATGACCTGAGCTGAAGGCAGCAGCTTAACCCACTGAGCCACCCAGGCGCCCCTCATTCACATTTCTTAGATGAGGGTTGTAAGGCTAAGAAAAGTCCAGTGACTTATTCTAGGTCATATAGGAAATGAATAATGTGCCCAGAACTTCAATCAAGTGTACTGTCTTTTAGTGCAGTGTGTATTCCAATATCCTTCTCATTAATGTATAAAAATTATTAGATTATTAAATGGACTCATCCCTACAAGGGCTTAACCAGGTAACGATTACCTCTCCCAAGTACGTTTCAGTTTTAAGGAGTGATACCATTACTGAGAATTTCAGATACTTTGGAAATCAGTGGGATTATAAACTTAGTGTGAATATAACGATTTAAAGTATGGCCGCAGTAGATGGCTGCAAGATCTAAAGTTACCTAATCAAGCCAAAATCTTATGAACATTTTTTGGTTAATAGCCATGATTTCAAGGCACCTAGGTGGCTTAGTTGGTTAAAACTCTGACTCTCAGTCTCAGCTTGGGTCTTGGTTTCAGGGACATGAGTTCAAGCCCCAAGTTGGGCTCCACACTGGAGATGGAGCTTACTTTAAAAAAAAAAAAAAAAAAAAAATCATGATCTCATTCTGTCCCCATGACCCCACCAACTTTACAGTAAACAGTGAAGAAAGGTACCATGTCTACTTGTTCAGTGTTCTTTACCTGGAACCTAGTGCAGTGCCTGGAACATTTGTTGAATGAATGAACTTCAGCAGTATTGCAAGCTGCCTGCTTGATTATAACCATAAAAAGATGATATAGTGCTTTCAAAGTTGATATTATGATGATGTAATTATAAAAATATGTGCTTCTTAGAGATGAGTTAATTGTATTCTTTAGGATTGACTAAATTATTCAGTAGTAATAATAATCCCCCAACCTCATGGGTTTAAAACAACACTCAGGCTATATGTTCATTTAGGTTTGATTGGGAGCTCTGTTTTATGCTGCCTTTATTCTGGGACGCTTACTGATGTAGTGACTACTATGTGGAACACTGTCCGTTTGGGGGAAGAAAAAGAAAGATCTAGAGGGTCTCCCATCAAATGCTTATCTATGGGAGAGACATGTGTAAATTCTCCTTACAGTTCCCTGGGCAGAACTGATCCCAGCAACCACCAGGACGCTGGAGAGAATTCTACCCTGTGACCAGAAGGCAGAGAACTTGACTTAACTATTGAACTGCACTAATGACTCCTACAGTGGTAAAGCAGTATTGATCTTATGTGAGAACCATATCTGTATTGTGTATTCTCCCATTGCAAATATAAGAATTTCTATTTTTGACCATATTCTGTGGATCAGATTCTATACTAGTGGTATATATACATTGCTTCATAATCCATATAACCCAAAAGGAAGGAATTATTATTCCTTTGTACAGATGAAGAAAGTGAAGGGTGGTTAAATAGTTTGCCAGTTAGTAAGTAGTGGGGTCAATATGAGAGTTCAGGTCTGGACTCCACAAATGATGCCCTTAACAGCCATGAAATGCTGCCTGCCTTTATTTAATACCTCTGAGGCCTTTGGGCATGATCTTTCCATCATTAATTTGATTTTGGTGGTCATTTTCACCAGGCTCCCAAAGGTTCCTTTATCCATGATGGTGTGTAAGCACACTTTTAGTCAAATTAAAGTAGAAAATGAACAATCTGTTCTTGCCACAGAGACTAAAACTTTAATGTCTTTGATTTAAAGGGAAAGCGACCATGAGACCATTTAGAAATAGTAGAAACATTAAACTTACTAGACAAAACATGGAATTGTGTTACTCTGGTAAAATCAAGTTCCTGATCCTGTCTCCATTGATTATATATAATATTTGTTCAGTGTTTGCAAATTGCAAATGATAGATCCAAAATGGCTTCTGTGCTCTCTTTATGTTCTTAAAATTGAAATTTCCACAGAGCAACACACCCCCAATTCATAAAAATAAGCATTCATTTTATACTTAGATTTTTTTCCTCTAGCTCTTTCCTTCTATGAAGAAAAACTTTTCTCCATATTAGGATTTTAGAGATGACTTTTGATATCTTCCTTTCTACTATTGCAAATTTTAAAAATAGAACCTTGCGGCATCTGGTTGGCTCAGTTGGTTAAACCTCCGACTTAATTTCAGCTCAGGTCATGATCTCAGTTTTGGGCTTCCCATTCAGTGGGGTCTGTTTTTCTACTTCTTTCTCTTTTAAATAAATAAATCTTAAAAAAAAAAAAAAAAGGACCTTCATTTTTGGTTGCCTGAGGGAAGCTCCTTTCTCCTTCTTTCATACTTCCAGGCACTCAAGAATTTGGATAACACTGCCCAGCCTCTCTGCCTCCTCCCATTCCCCAGAGGAGGAGTCAGCCATCATGCTATTGATGTTAGCATGATGAACAGAGAGAATGAACAGAACAGGTACAGAGTAACTGCTTCTCACTCTGTGTCAGATCTGCCTGCTTGTAGAGATCCTGGTTCATATTTCTTCAATTCTAAGACACGTTTTTTAAGACCTTAGCATCTCTAAATGAATATGTATCTTATGATAAGTGATAGGTCCTAGTATAAATGATAGGGTTCATTTCTTAGTGGTACATAAAATAATGGCATACCTTACAAACCCAGTGTTCTTTATTAGATGAATTATTCTACTTTTATGTTTTGTTTTGTTTTGTTTTGTTTTTCCCCCTGACATAGAGTAGATAGCCCAGCTGTGGGGTGCAGTATTAGGACTGCATTGTGGCTACATAGGTAAGCTGTTACCCCAACAATTTCCTCAGTAGTAAAGGGAACATCTCCATCCTCCTGACTTTCTGATCAGCTTTCAGTTGGTTCTGAATTTCGGTGGGTGCTTGGGAGAGATCATTGTATACACTAGCGGTATACATACATTGAAATGTGCAAATGCCTGAGTCTTGTGCAGTTCAATAAATACTTTGGCAGTAGGTAAGGAGAAGAAGTTGGGAAGAATTCTGGAGATAGAGGCATCTTTCAAAAGCAATACCCTAAACCGGCTTACCAGGCATGAGTAGACGTGGGAGTCATGGTTTTTTTACTTCAGTAGGGGGTAACTCTCTATAGCATGCCATATGGCTGCTTTTTACAATTTTATTATTGGTTTTTAGTTCATTCACCCTGGGCGGGTGGTGTTGGGCCTCAGGCTTTAGTAAATTGGCCAGGTGGGATTTTGACTTTGATGGGTCACTGAAGCATATAATAACTTCGTCCCAAGAAAGTGACAGTTTTTATTTGGGCAAGATTGCAAGTGCCTGTGTCTTAGATGAACTCTAGCTACACAGGTGACCTCTGCATTCCTGGATGTGTTAGGTAAGACTGTGATGGTAAGACCTTGAAATTCATAGGCACAGTGTGGCCTAGTATTTCAGGTGAAGCTGAGTTGACATTAGTCCTCTTTGACTTTGGAAGGACTAACAGTATTTATTGCTTTTAATGGGCAAGGCAGTTGAGTTTTGCATGTTTTATGGTTCTTGCTTTGTTAAGGGACAGTGTAGGCAGTGCTAGCCCCACTGACTCCTCTTCTCTCCATTTTTATGTCACGTCACCTGTCTTCAAGGCCAAGAAAGAAAAATTGGCAAAGAGTAAGTTATGTGGTTTCATTTGGCTTGAGTTTTGTTAACTGAATAAACTTTAACAGTAGATCCTAATTTTACAGACCCAAATTATGGGTTTTCCCAGAGAAGTGTGGTAGATTTCTATGAATGAATAACTAAGAGTGGATGCACAGAATATGCACAGAATATGTTATCCTCTTGGGATAAGATAAAGATATAGCTCAGAGTTAAGTTTTGTAAAACCACAGTGTAAGAAGGCAGTTAAAAGGAGTTGAATCTCTTAACTGTGAAAATCAAGTCTTTTTCCAGGCAATTAAAAAGCAACTGGAATCATTTAAAATGAAGGAAGATTCGCTAAGTAAGCTGCAGAAAGGGAGTTGCTTATTAGAAAAGTTGATTTGTTAGCTGTCAGACTAAACGAATAGGAAGAGGAAAATGAGATCTCAAAGGCCAGGAAAGACAGATATAAAGGGAAAAGTGCTGAACCTAAGCCTAATTGCTCTAAAGAAGATTCCTTCTTAGATGAACAGAGAGAATCACTTCTAAGAATAACTGAGTAAAAATACCTGGAAGATTAGGAAGACTATACCATTTGGTTACAAGGAAATTAGGCACACTTGGGAGGAGAAATGAGGGAGATTAGTGCAAAATATTCCAACTTGTATTAGATCAGTAACTGCAAGGGAGCAGTCAGAACATGCTTGAGAAATTTATGGAATTTATATTCTACAGGAAGGCAGAACGAAGATGAGATAGAACAATAGATGGGGCTTTGTGTATATTTCAGTCTAAAGAGAGATGCTCTAGGGTTAGGGAAACAAAAGAAGAGGAAATGGACAAAAGCTTTGGAGAGCCCGAGACTCACTGACTTTATCTCCCTTATTATGGGAAGCTCCAGAAAATGAAACCTAGAGAAATATGTTAGAAAAACAAGCTTTTTGATGAAAAAACACAAAAAGAGCAAGTGGGAGAAGACTCTTAAACTCAGTAAACACTACTAGTCCATCAAAAAGATAAAGAAACCAGCTTAAACAATTGAATTATTATCAGTACTCCTTTAAATAGTCAAGGTTATCCAAAACAAGGAAAGTCAGAAACTGTCACAGGCAAGGGGAGCCTCAGGACACGTAAGACTAAATGTAATGTAGTATCCTGAATGGGAGCATGAAACAGAAAAATGACATTAGGTAAAAACTAAAGACATTTGAATAAAACATTAATATTTTTTTACAAATGTACTATACTAATATAAGAGGTTAATAATAGGGGAGACTGGGTGTGAGTATATGGAAACTCTGTACAATTTTTGCAACTTTTCTTTAAATCTGAAACTCTTCTGGAATAAAAAGATTTATTGAAAAAAATTGATCTGTTAGAAGGTCAGATGAGACTTTGGGTAATTGCAGAGGAAAATGCTAGGAATGGCAGTTCTTTTTAATTGACATTTAAATTTCTTTAATTAATTAAAAATTTATTTAAATTAATTTTAAAAAATTAAATTGACAATTAACATTACTTTCAGGTGTACAATGTATTTGATATTTGTATACACTGAAAAATGATCACCATATTAAGTCCAGTTGCCATCCATCTTAAAATATATAGTTAACATTTTTTTTCTTATCATGAGGACTTCTAAGATCTACTATCTTAGCAACTTTCCAAAATGCAATACAGTATTATTAGCATGTAGTTACAGTGCTGTACATTATATCCCCATGACTTTATTTTGACCCCCTTCACCCATTTAGCTCAGCCTACCAGTTCCCTCTCCTCTAATAACCAACAGCCTGCTGTCCTCTGTATCTGTGAGCTTGGTTGGTTGTTTTGTTTTTTAGATTCTGCATATAAGTGAGATCATATAATATTTTTCTTTGTCTGTCTGATTTATTTCATTTAGCATAATGTCCTCAAGGTTTACCTTTGTTGTTATAAATGGCAAGATTCCATTCTTTCTAATGGATGAACAGTGTTCTATTATTTCTATATATCTAGTTATATCTGTATTATATGTATCTATCTATCTTCTTTACCCACTCACCCACCTATGGACACTTAGATTGTTTAAATATTTTGACTGTTGTAAATAATGCTGCAGTGAACATAGGGGCAGAGATATTTTTTTGAATTAGTGTTTTCATTTTCTTTGAATAAATACCAGCAGTAGAATACCCAGCTGGATTAATGGCAATTCTATTTTAAATTTTTTTGAGGAAACTGTCTTCCATTGTGGCTGCACCCACCTGCTTTCCATTAACAGTGTACGAGTGTTCCCTTTTCACCACATTCTCCCCAACACTTGTTATTGCTTACCTTCTTGATGCTAGCCACTTCTAATAGGTGTGAGATAAATGATAGTGTTTTGAGAAGCTCTTTTGGTTCTCCCTTGATTACAAAGAACAGGGCATGAATATTAATAGTAAACTAATGCAAAGTCTGTGATGATGATTATCCATTCGAATCAACTTTGGGGAAGAAGAACCCTGTCTTAACAGGCAGACTTAAAACCTAAGTGTCCTATAAGAAGAGGCAGTAGAAATAGTAAATGAGACAGAGGGATGAAAATATCCATTACAAGTCATTTAGCAGTGCTGACACTGGGGTTCGAGAAATGGAAAACTCAAAGGAGATACGAAAATTAAGGTTTGAATATATTGAATGGGAAAGAAAAGCACCTAAAATGTTTGAGCCTGCCACGACTGCAGTTTTCCAACCATTGCAAAAATAAACATATATATAAAAGCAACTTGAGGATAGGGATGGAATGGATGATTCCCCCCCCACCCTCCTTGATAAACTTCTACTATCATTACCCATTTGGTGGAATTGAGTTCATTCTTGAAGGTTGTGGATTCTGAGCATCTCTAACAGACTGAGTGGCATCTTGGCCAGGCCAACCAACACCAAAATTCTCTTTATTTACTTTCCTTCCCTCATATATCCACTGAGGCTCCACTGTGATATTTGGTGTTATTGAATCCTAAATTTGGATGCGTAATTTTGTTCGTGATAACATTTAGAAGCTGGGTAATGTGGGTTTTTTTTTCTTCTTCTGAATTTCATGGATATGGGCAAATGCGGTGATAATCTTATATAGCCTATTTTTAGACCTTTTTAAAAGTACATCTTGTAAGAGATTTTGTGATAAATGTATTCATTCTTGAGTTTTCAAAAGAATTACCAAGACTGGAGCTGCTGAAAGCTGCTTCTCCCCAGCATCAGGAATTCACTCTGTTGAGACTGAGTGGAATAAGAAATTGGTGAGGATTAATTTTGGACTGATAATTTCTTAGTGATTTTAACTCTTAAGGGCAGGAAGATTTACTTTTTTTTTTTTTTTTTTACTGTGATTTATAAGAGAATTTCAATTTGTTTATTGACTAATTGTTTTTTAAGAAATTTTAATGAGGGTTATATTAAGATTAGGGCATATCTTTATTTCTTTTTTTATAATTGGGGAATCTTTTTTTTTTTAAGGTTTTATTTATTTATTTGAAAGAGACAGAGAGAGAGAGAGAGAGAGAGGGAGAGGGAACACAAGCAGGGAGAGTAGGAGTGGGAGAAGCAGGCTCCCCACCAAGCAGGGAGCCCGATGCGGGACTCGATCCCAGGACCCCAGGATCATGATCAGAGCCAAAGGCAGACACTTAACAACTGAGCCACCCAGGTTCCCCTATAGTTGGAGAATCTTAATGTTGTCATTTCATAATATTGTTTATCCTCTCATGGAAAGTACTAAGTACTACGGCTGGATATATTTTGGGATGGGGAATTAAAAAACATACTAATTTTCCTTATAAGATGGCATTGTAGCCCAAGGTTAATTTAACTAATGACTTATCAAGACTCCTTTAAAATCTAAAATCTATTATCTTCCATTATTGTGGAGGAAAACATACATTATAAAGGCATGTGGATACTTGACTTGAATACTCAAAATCAACATTGGAATAGCATTTTAAAATTTATAAGGCAGTTTTATTCCACAGTATCATTTGTTGATTCACCTATCTGTCCATTCACCCATATAGTCTTTGTCTTGACCACATAAATGAATTTCCCATGCAAATGAAGATCTTTTCAAAGTTTGGCACTAAGCAAGCAATAATGTTTTAGTGAGTAAATAAATGGATTCTTTGAGAAAAATGCAAATAATTTCCTGTATCTATAAAAACATTTAAGTGTAATTTATAGGATTCATACCATGTTACAATTATATTATATTGTAAAGCTATAAGAAGGCATGGTAAAGAATGGATATCTACTGCTCAGTAAAATCAGGTGACTTTTTCAAGGATCACACTGCTAGTATGTAGCCGACCATAGAAATCAGACTGCTTTTTTTTCTCCTACATGAGGGTCCTTTCTACTACCCAGCATGACCTACAGGTAAACGTGGTTATAGTTCCTTCTTTTATGTTCTAGTTTACTTTTTTAAAAAATGGGTATCTCTGATAATATAAATTTAAGGGACACTTTTTGATTGGTAGTAATTTACCTTCCTTAAGGTGCCTGGTGGTGACATAATTGATTTTGTTGCCATTGATTAAAAGCCACATTAAGTTTAAAACTGTCAGCTGAGCCCAGAGATAACATTTTCGTAATGACTTTTAATAAACATGGAAGAAGTGATTTCATTGCATTCATAAATTTGATTAATGATACTTCCCCAGGACCAAAATAAATGAGCTGCTTATTTGCATGCCTAATTGCTTTATTACAGGTAGATTCTTCTACAATACATATTTGGGACAGGAGAGCAGCACTCCAGAGATGGGCCTAGTAAACCACTCTAAAAACCAATATGACTAATAACATTAGAAATCTCAAAATGAGCATGTTTTCATTTATCAAAAAAAGAGAAGAAAATTTTGATTCATCCAGATTTTTCTTATGGTGAAAATATGAACTCTTTTTACCTACAAATAATTGTTCTAGTCAGTATTTCTGAACATCTGATATGTCCCCTCTAAGGCCTTTTTCTCCTTGTGTCTTCCATATCTCAGTTCTAATCATCCAGTTTTTATTGTGAAGTTTTTGATTTATTGCTTGACTCCTAATGTTCTCCCCTCTCAGCTCTACCCTCAGAGTAAAACTAGAATTTACCCATTTCTCATCACCAGTGCTGGTTTCCCTTTTTCTGCTTTTGCACATTTTCAGATAGTGTCAACCCAGTAGACCTTGGGACCACATTCATGTCATTCTACTGCTCAAAAATCTCCAATGTTTTCCCTTTCTTTGGAGAAAAGCCCAAAGTCTTGGCCAGGCACTTGGGTGGCTCCATCAATTAAACCTCTGCCTTCAGCTCAGGTCATGATCTAAGGGTCCTGGGACTGAGCCCTGAATCAGCTCCCTGCTCAGCAAGGGATCTGCTTCTCCCCCTCCCTCTCCCTCTGCTCCTCCTCCCTGCTTTTGTTCTCTTTCTTTCTGTATCTCAAATAAATAAATGTAAAAAAAAGTCTTAAAAAAGAACAAACCCAAAGTCTTAACTATGCCCAGCAAGACTTTCTGTGATCTTTTCTGATTTTTCATTCCCACCATCCCCAAATTATCTCACACCTAATCTCTAAATATGGCCCATTCCCACAGCTCTACTCCAGTGTTATTGAGACCACCAGATGTACCATACCTCAGAGTCTCAGGGTTTGGGGCCTGTTATTTCCTTTCTTTGCAAACTCTGCATGCCCCCAACTGCTTCAGTTCCTTCAGTCTTTTTTTTTTTGGGGGCGGGGGTCCAAATAGAGGGGGAGAGAGAATCTTAAGCAGGCTCCAGATCCAGCAGGAAGCCCAATAAGTAGCCAGGCACAGGGCTTGACACAGGGCTGTACATGAGGTTCCATCTCATAACCTTGAGATCATGACCTGAGACAAAAATCAAGGGTTAGACACTTAACCCACTGAGCTGTCTAGGAGCCCCCATTCAATCTTTACAATAAAGTCCCTAGGCATGCTATCTAAAATGTCAACACATTATTCTTTATCCTGTTTTTTTTTTTCTCTCTTCTAAAATTTCTAGTTTTCTAATATACATGCAATTTATTTTTTTAAAAGAATGATATCTGTAGAATCCATAAGTAGAGTAATTTTAGAAAAACTAGATAATGCACATAGATTTCATCTGTGCAGCAAAGGTGATTTTTCATAGATAAAAGTCCCTAGAGAACTGCAGGGATTACTCTGACAGAGAAGCAGTTTACTAGAAAGAATGCTTTTATGGTGGGGACTGGAAGAGGCTGTTTTTGAGATGTTAGACTAACTGTTGATGGCTTTGGAGTTTGAGGAGGTGTGTAGGTCCCAAATGGTAGGTAGATGCTTCTAAAAAGGTGCTCGAATCATCAGTCGGGCTGGATTCTCTGAGTAGGATTGGACAGAAGACAAGCAAAGGGCTTTCACCTTTCTCTGATTCTATGATTTTTGCATATTTCTGAAGGATATGATTTTCTGGAATTCCATACTATAGTTTGGCTCATACAGTCCTGCTCAGAACTCATACTGGGCCTCTCCCACATGTTATTGAGGGTATTTGTACTCTATTTATCTCCTTTTTATCTTTTAAAATATTTGTAAAAATCAAGATACTGCCTACAAATGGTTAAACGTCTAGAATAAAATACAGCTATCTCAGCATCCATGCTGCTCAGCAGGGCAACCCCTTTTAATTGTCTTCTCTTTGGGGTCCTCTAGTATCTTGAAACAGGATGCTTATACTGCTGTCTCTTCATTGATCAATTCTAGAAAAAACATAGTTTCTTTCCTGTTATGGTAGAAGAGGATTAACTCATGTGTATCATTTTCTATCAACCAATTTCCGAATGCAGTTATACCATCATTTTTTAGTTTCTTTTCTTGAGGAAGTTTCTAACTATATAGTATTATTTATACTATTTGTCCTCCTGTTCTTTTGACCACCTAATTTCCCCATTCCTATTTCCTAACTATTGTCAGATACACATTTACTTTTATGTCATTGAAGGTTGACTAACATTCAGATTCTTTTATTTTTTTAGACATGGTGTTTTGTCTGTAGGTTAATTCTTAAAGCTGATAACTAATATAAAATGTGCTTACAGCTATGCCAATATTATTCAGTAAAGAGAAAATTAATTTGCTAAGCTTATATCCTGTTCTCTTGAATTCCAAAGGTAGATCCCTCTGTCTACTATCAACTTCAAATGCATTCTTCCCATTTGAATACTACCAGCTGCTAAAAACTGTGCCACATTTTGGTCGCTGTGATATTTGGAAAGCAATCGTCGCACACAGTTTTTATCTCCTGGAGTTTCTGATTGCCTTTTTTTTTTCTAGTTGGGAGAACAAACATATGTCTTCAGTACTGTTTCCTTGTTATCTTTCAGCTTCTTAATCTTTTGTCTATTTTGTATTCTGTTTCTTAAAGCCTGTTTAATCCAATTTGAAGCCATTACCTTATATTTGAACTGTGGCTTTTGTATAGCTTTCCAGTTCTGGAGTTTCTAATTGTATTTCATTTACCTCATATCTTTTGTACCATCATTTCCCACTCAAACTCTCAAACTGTAATATTCATTCTATACAGTTACTCCTTGTCCTCACCTTCTGTTGAGAACTGCCTCTTTAGTGTTCTTTCTGCCCTTTGAAGCTTACATTCATTCTACTGGGAGATAAAGGCAACTAACAAGATAAAGGCAATTTATAGTTTTATGTGTTAATTCTACTTAATATTAGGAAGAGGAATATATAAGAAGTTGGAAGTCCTAGGTGCCAGTGGAAAGGGGGATGATGCATTTTTCAAGTTCCAAGTCAGAACTCTTTCAGAAAATCAATATTGAAAAAGGTGTTTCTGTTCCTTAGTAATCATAGAATATGCTGCATGTATTAAATTGGGCACTAAATCGGCCTTAGTGGCCTGCCTAGAGACTAAATCTAGCGTTGTTTTTAAGCTGAGAAAATAATGTATTTCAGTTTTCAAGCCATAAGATTTGTAAATAAACTTCCAGAACAAAATCTATTTGTTAAAATTCATTGGTTCATTTGGCAATTGACTAAGTTGCTGAGTTATCCTAAATGGAAAATAATTTCTTTAACAGCCTGTCTAGGCAGGAATTATAGGTTTCTTTTATTTTCTATAGGGTGTTTCAGCATTTAAAACTTATTATTAATTTAGTAGAATTACATAACATTGTCGGACTGTAAACCATTTTAAATGTGGTCTCTTTACATATACAAGGAAACTGCTGTGTCCTTAAGTTGATCTGTATACTAAAAAGGTCAATCTGGGATTGTTTGTGGTAAAGACTCATAGAACCATTTTTTGTAGTACTTTCTTTTTTGGTCTTTTTTGGTCTGTTACATATCAAATGGATATAAAGGTAAAAAAAATATCTAAATGTTCTCATTAATTCAAGGTGTGAGGTTCCCTGGAAAGAAATGCAATTATACCCTAGAGGCAGCCAGATTTCTGAGCCTTAAATTTGCCACTTTGGCTGTTTTAGCTATTTTGTTCTGTTTATTCAGATTTCACTCACACAGAGAATCCATCTGTATGTATACTAGGGGCTAAATATTTGACCAAGTTTTTAATTTAGTACTAGTTGAGATGAAAAACTATTTCTAAGCAGGTTTGGTTTATGATTGTTTGTACATTTGTTTTAACTTATCTGTTGTTTAGAAGGTTTCTTTAGTATAAAGACTATATGTGTATGTATATGTGTATAAGATATATAAGATGCATTCAAAATATATACATGTATCTTAGAGTAGCCAAGACTGTAAGTTTAAACTGTAAAGATTAAATAATAACCTTTGCAAAAGCAAATATTCCTTTCATTGCTACAAATCTTGGAATAAAAAAAATTATTGTTGGTGAAATACAAATAAGGATATGAAGAAAGAGTTAAAACATTAATGAGATAGTCCTAATTTCTTTAAGGCCATTTATGTGTATAAATTAAATGTCAAATTAATAGTTTGCTTACATGCCTGGTAATTTTTTATTGGATGCCAGGTTTTGTGAAATTTATCTTTTTGAGTATTTTGTATTTCTGAAAATATTCTTGAGTTTTATTCTGGAATACAGGTATTTGTAAATAGGTTGATGTCTTTGGGTCTTGCTTTAAGCTTTGCTAGGTGGGACTGTAGATACATGCAGTTTAGAATTAATTTTGCCACACCACAGAAGGGAGTCATTTGTTAGTGCTACACGCTCTGTCATTATGAGATTTCTACTCCGGCTGTTGGGAAGAGGCATTATTCTCAGCCCCGTGGGAGCTCCAAGCACTGTTTGCTGTAATCATTTCACATGATCGCCTCCTCCTCACAGTGTTGGGTAGTTTCCTCACACTTATGCACTGATCAGTAGTTACATGAATACTTGATCCTCGGCATATCTTTGGGGTTCTTTCTCATTTTCCCATTATTCTGATCTGCAAATTCTCTTTTCCTTGGTTTTCAAGAGTCTCAGCTCTGTCTCATGTTAGGGACCCTGCCAAGCACTGATAGGTTTTCTCTCCCCAAGTTGCTGCATGCAAGCTTACACCTGGCAGGCAGTAAGCTGGAATAATCACAAAGCTCATCTCATTGTCTTCATTGCTTAATGTCTGATTTTTTTTTTTTTTTTTAAATAAGCTCCATGCTAGTTGTGGGACTCCAATGCACAAAGATCCCACCTGAGCTAAGATCAAGAGTCAAATGCTTAACTGAATGAGCCACCCAGGTGCCCCATAATGTCTGATATTTTGAAAGCCTCTGATTTGTTTATTTGGTTAGTTTTTTTCAGACATTTCAGGTAGGGTAAATCTGGTCACTCACAACTTCTTAGCTGGAAGCAGAGGTCTACCATATTTTTTTAATGGCTACAGATGTTCCACTATATTGCTTATATCAAAATGTAACTGGAGACTAACTGAAGGACATAAAACTTATCTCTAGCGTTTTCAAATTATAAGCAGTATAAAATAACTCTTATGTGTATATTTTAAAATGTGATAGAATAATTTTTTCCTCATTTTTTAGCTGATAAAAATGACCAAAAAATACTTTTCAATTATGTTTAGCTTTAAAAGTTCCAATTTAGATTTTAAAAAATTTATTTATATTAGAGAGATTGCTACAAGAGGGAGGGGCAGAGGAAGAAAGAATCTGAAGCAGATTGCACTGAGGGCAGAATCCAACATGGGATCCCATCTCACAACTGTGTGATAATGACTTGAGTGAAAATCAGGAGTCTGGTGCTAGACAGACTGAACCACTGAGGCACCCCCAAAAGTGGTGTTTTTACAGTAAGAATGGTAGTTGTCTTTTCACTACCCTATCACTTCAAGTTTCAGAAAACATTGCAAAGTGTAGCAGATGGTAAGGATGGTCTTACTCTCTGCATGTTCAAGTTGGAGGAGGCTATGACAAATAGACTAAGGATATAAATATTAGTGTTTGCTAGATGGTTTTTAACAACTCATTCATTCAACAAATATTTTATTGAGTTTCAGTTATTTGGAGACACTAATGCACCCTAGTGTATGTTAAATAAAGGTACATAATACAGATATTTTGTCGATCCTAGTCTATATTACATTTTATAGTTTAAATTCAACTCTGAAGATTTATAACTTATAATTTTTGTTTTTATTTTTTTATTTGAGTATAGTTGACACACGATGTTATATGAGTTTCAGGTGTACGACAGAGTGGTTCAACATTTCATTTTACTATGCTCACCACAAGTGTAGCTACCACCTGTCACCATACAATGCTATTACAGTATCATTTGCCATATTACCTATGCTCTACATTTTATTCCTATGACATATTCAGTCTATAGCTGGAAGCCTGTATCTCCTGCTCTCCTTCACCAAATTGGCCCAGCCCCCTTTCCTCTGCCAAACATCAGTTTGTTCTCTCTGTTGAGCTTATACATTTTTTTTGTTTTAAATTACTTTCCTATAAACAAACAGAAGGTACATTTTAAACAAAGCAAAACACATTCAACAACCTGCTATTTCACTACTGAATTTATTTTGTTCCTAAGTGTAGTGATTACCTGATTACTTGTAACAATATATATTCCTTCCATACTGGTATTTGACATTGGAATTTAACAAAACAGACCCAATTCAATAAATTTGGAGAAATAGGTTTTCTTTCCCAGCCTTGTGCCCCAATTTTTCTACTTATCAGAACATCTTATAGGACACATTTTATAGGTAAACATTGTGCTTGGAGTCCTGATATTTTTCATAAAGACATTTAGGGTAGGAAGAAATCTCTCTTCTATAAGTGCAATATCCACATTAGATAAAATTTCAAATGCAAACTATTACTTCAGGTTATTCAGAATTCTTATATCTGTATTCATTGCTTCAGAGTCCCATTTTTTAAATAGAAATATTTATAAAGTAGTCCTCCCCAAAAAGGTAATCTCTTCCATACAAAATCTTTATCATTACTCTTTCTTTTGTTGAAATACCAGAATCAAGTGCTAAAGTAATTTTTTGTTTAAATTATCCAATTTAATGACTCTGCATTTTTTCCCATAGAAAAACACTTCAAAATTTAAAAAGGTGAAATTAGATGAAGGGAAATCCTGCTGTGACTCACACAGGATTTCTCTTGTGAAAGAGAAATATTTCACAGTAGTGAGCTTCTTAATTAATAAAGAAGCAAATAGGATTTTGTGAATAGGCCTGACTTTGTGTTCCTGGCAAAATGCGCCAGTTTGGATTGTGTGATTCGAAGCTGGGTACCTGGCAAACTTGGGACCAGGGTTAGATCAGGTTTTGTGGGATCTGTAGCTTATTCAATTAGATGAAAAGGGCCTTACCAAAAAAAAAAAAAAAAAAAAAGAAAATTAAAAACACAAAATTTGTTATGAAAGAGATATTTGTTCAGCATGAGAAAAATATAATAAAATATTACAAATTTAAAAAGCTGACAAATAGCATTAAAACTTAAAAATACAAAATGCAGAAATTAATACATGTCTTTAATAATGAATTGCTTGACATACCTCTATTATTCTATTCCCTTTCTGTTTTGGCTGCATACTTTGTATTGGCTACATACTTTGTATTCTGTATTTTTTTTTTCTCATATGGATGTTGAGTTGTTCCTATACCCTTATTAGAAGAGATTTTCCTTTTTTGCTTGAATTTCTCTTGTGTCTTTGTCAAAAACCATTTGACTAATGCATGGAACACATTTTTGAACACTCTGTTCTTTTTCATTGATTTATTTGTCTATGCTCTCATCACTACCACACCATCTTAATTATTGTAGGTTTATTCGAAGTTCCTGAAGTCAAAGGTTAGATCTTCTAACTTTGGTGTTTTTCAAGGTAGTTTTAATTATCTTTTGTTTTTTGCTTTTCCTAATACATTAAAAAATTTTCTCATCTTTTTCTAGTACAAAATATGTTAGAATTTTTATTGGGATTATGTTGCATTTATAGATCAGTCTTGGTGTCTTAACAATATTTGGTCTTGCGATCCATAAATATATATCTCTATTTATTCAATTGTTCTTAGCAACATTTTATATTATTAGTATATAAGTTTTGTATTTAATTTTGTTAAATCTAAACATCTAAACTAAGCATTTTTGGTGCTATTTTAAATATTATTTAAAAATTTTGTTTTTAAATGTTCATTGTTAGGGGCACCTGGGTCATTCAATTGATTAAGCGTTAAGCATCTGCCCCACATTGGGCTCTCTGCCCCACATTGGGCTCTCTGCTCACCAGGAAGCCTGCTTTCCCCTATTTCTCTGCTTACTACTTCCCTTGCTTGTGCGCTCTCACTTTCTGTCAAATAAATAGTTCATTGTTAGTATAATAAAAACATGAGTGCTGTATGTCTATTAATTCTGTAACCTGAAACAATAGTTGCAGTAGCTTTTTGTTTTTGTGTGTTTTTTGGGCAGGTTTCTTAAGATTTTTTATATACATAATCCTTTCAACTGTGAATACTGATACTTTCCCTCCTTTCATATCTGTTTGTTGTTTTTTTCTTTTGCATTGGATATTAACTCTTTTTTTTTTTAAGACTTTATTTATTTATTTGACAGAGAGAAAGATCACAAGTAGGCAGAGCAGCAGGCAGAGAGAGAAGGGGAAGCAGGCAGAGAGCCCGATGCAGGGCTCAATCCCAGGACCCTGAGATCATGACCTGAGCCGAAGGCAGAGGCCCTAAGCCACTGAGCCACCTGGGCGCCCCTGGATATTAACTCTTAAGCCATGATCAGGTGATGTGGCTAGACTAGATATCTTTTCTTTTTATGTCATGTTAGAGGGAAAATATTTACTATTATACTGTTAAAAAAGATGTAATTTTTTATTGATCATGGTTCTTATCAGATTGGTTAAGTTTTCTTCTCAATTTGCTGAGAGATTTTTATTCAGAGATTGTTTTGTTTTTGTCAGATGCCATTTCTCCATTTAGTAAAACAATCATATGACTTTTAGTCTTAAACTGTTACAGTAGTGAATTATATTGATAGAGTATCCTAAATTAAACTTCTCTTGAATTCCTTGAATAATTTAACTTGATCATAGTATACAATGTTTATATATGGTTGGACTTGATTTACTAATATTTTAAAAGGATTTTTGAATATATTTTTTGAAGTTTTATAAATTTATTTTCTTATAATGTTCTTATCTGATTGTGATAATCAGTAATATTAACCTTATAAAGTAACTCAATATGGTGGCAACTTCCTTTCTCTTCTGTTTCCTGAAAGATTTTGTGTAGGACTTGTATTAGTTTTTATTTAAATATCTATTAGGATTTACTGGTGATGCCATCTGGGCCTAAAGGATTTTTTTTTTTTTTTTGATGGGAGATTGTTTAATTACAAATTTAATCACTTTCTTGGAAAGAGGGCTCTATAGAGTTTCAGTTTCTTTTCTGGTCAATTTTAGTAATTTGTGTCTTCCAATACATTTTCCATGTAATCTAAGTTGTTGAATTTAATGCCATAAAGTTACTCTTGATAGTCCATCATAATACTTTTAGTGTAAGTATCAATCATACACAGTATTGGTATTGTGTCTTTATTCATATTCATTCTAGGGGTTTATTAATTTCACTGATTATTTCAAAAAACTAACTGATTTTGTTAATTTTCTGTATCATTTTTCTTTTTCTATTTCTTATTCTACTTGAATTTTTATTATTCCTTTATTTTGATTCTTCTAATAAATGTAGTTTATATTTTGAATATTCTATAGATTTTAAACATGGAACAGAAATCATTGCCTTACACCTTTAAAATATTCTAATATAGCATTTAAAACTATACACTTCTGGAAAGAGGTTTCTTAGAAGATGGTGGAATTCCTGGAAGCAAATTCCAGAATATGTCTCCCTACATAGACAATAATTGTTCTGGCAGAATTTTTCTGATGTATTTGTCCTGGAACTCTGGAGTCCATGTAGATCTTGCAATCTCTGGAGAAGGCTTGGACAGTAACTTGTGGTTAATTTTGGGTCAACTTCAGTTCTTACTGTAGCAGCAGTACCCATCTCTCTTATGTTCTAAAGTAGTTCCACACAGCTTGCAGGAGCCAGGGGGAGCAAAAAGGGTTCTATTCTTCAAACCATGGGGAATCTCTGTTCTGATTACTGATTCTAATCAGAGAAGTAGAGACAAAGAACTTAGCAGTCCTTATTATTGTATTTCCTTCCATTGTTGCAAGCCCCTGCACCTATGAATGAAAAGACTTCCAGGGAATTTAAATAACCAGTGTTATATCTCCTCTTTATTTAAAATTTCTCCACCTTTAGAAACCAGATATTGAAAACTATGACATGCAAAAGCAACTGGTTATATGAGGAAAATGAGAAAGTGACTACATGTGTTCAGAGAAAAGTGCAGGTTTAGAAGACTTGAAAGGACCTCATATTTATAGCTCTACTTGACACAAAGGGAATCTATAACAACAAAAAAACAGGAACAATAACAGAAACCATTAACTTTCAAAATTATAAAAGAAAAAAAAAACTGTCAAGAATTTTATATCCAACAAAACTGTCCTTCAAAAATGAGGGGAGAAACTAAGGCATTCTCAGATAAATAAAAAATGAAGGATTTGTTACACCTAGACCTATATTGCAAGAAATGCTTAGGGGAGTCCTGCAGGGTGAAATAAAAGGACACTATAGAGTAATGTAAAGATATGTAGAAATACAGATCTCCATAATGGTAAATACATGGGTAATTATAAAAGCTACTATCACTGTAACAATGCTTTGTAACTCCATTTTTTGTTTTCTCCCCCCCCAACTTTTTGTCTTTTACATAATTTAAGAGACTGATGAATTTAAAAGAATCACTAGTTTATGTTTTGGGCCACATGATGTATAAAGATATAATTTGTGGCATCAACAACTGAAAGGTGTGAGGGTAGAGCTATTAAAGGAGCAGTTTTTGTATGATATAGAAGGTAAGCTGATATAAACTGAAATTTGAGTGTTATAATTTTAAGATGTCAAATGTAAATTCCACAGTAACAATGAAGTAAATAGCCAAAGAATATACACAAAAGGAAAGGTCAGAGGAAGTTAAATGTTTCTCTACAAAAAACAAGCAAATGAACAAAAAAACCAGGTTATATGAAAGAAGACAGTAATGTAGAAGATGAAGGACAAAAAGTCTAGAAGACATATAGAAAACAAATAACAAAATGACAGAAATGAGTTTTTCTTATTCCTAATGGCTTTGAGTATGAATGGCTTAGACTTTCCAATAAAAAGACAGAGATTGATAGAATGGAAAATAAACATACACATGATCCAGCTATATACTGTCTACAAGAGACTCACTTTGTATCCAAAGATATGAGTAGATTAAAATTGAAAGGATGGGAAAAGATACTCAATGCAAATAATAACCAAAAAGAATAAGACTGGCTATACTAACATCAGACAAAAGTTTTAACTTAAATGAAAAATATTATAAGACTCAAAGGACATTATGTATTAGTGAAAGTTTCGGCATAACAAGAAGATACGACAAAACCTACCAAGACCAAGTCACAAGCATTTGGAAAATCTGAATAGATTTATAATTAGTAGGGAGAGTGAATTAGCAATCAAAAATAACTTACAAAATGCTTAGACCTGGTGACTTCACTAGTGAATTCTATACAATATTCAGAGAATAACTAACACTAATCCATTTCTAACATCCAAAAATTTGAAGAGAAGAAACACTTCCTAACTTACTCTGTGAGACCAGCATTGCTCTGGTATCAAAGCCAAAGACACTACAGGTAAAGAAAACTATACACCCATATTACTTATGAACATTGATGCAGAAATCTTCAACAAGTTACTACACTAAATTCAGTAGCACATTAAAGGATTATGCACAATGAGCGAGTGGGGTTCATTCCTGGAATACAAGTTGACTTAATATACAAAATTGACCAATGTAGTACACCACATTAATAGGATAAAGGGAAAAAATACCACATGATCATTTTACTTGATGTACAAAAAATATTTGACAAAATTCAACATACTTTAATGATAAAAATACTCAAATGAAGAATAGAAGAAAATTACCTCAACATAATAAAAGCTATGTACGAAAAATCCATAGTAGACAGCATATGTTTTTGCATTCCATTTTATATTATGGCATTTTAGTTACTCTTCTTTATACTTTTGGGGTGTTTCTTTAGATAATAAAATATGCACATATAATTTATTATGACAAACATTAAAAATATTTAAGAGCAGTTTAAGAAATTTATAAAAATATATTTTCAGTTGTCATATATTTTACTTCTTAACATTCTATAAAAACCATTTTTATTAAGTTTTTATTTTAATTCCAATATAGTTAACCTACAGTGTTACATTAGTTTGAGGTGTACAATATAGTAATTCCATATTCCATATATCATCTAGTACTCATCAAGACAAGTGCCCTCCTTAAGCCCCTTCACCTATTAACCCCTGTCTTCATGCCCTCCCCTCTGGTAACTATTAGCTTGTTTTCTATAGTTAAGAGTCTGTTTCTTGGTCTGCCTCTCTCTCTCTCTCTTTTCCATCTTTGCTCATTTGTTTTGTTTCTTAAATTCCACATATGAGTGAAATCATATGGTATTTGTCTTTCTCTGACTGACTGACTTTGTTTAGCATAATATTCTCTAGCTCCATCTATGTTGTTGCAAATGACCAGAATCCATTATTCATGGCTGAATAATATTCTACGTATATGTATATGTATATGTATGTACATATATGTGTATGTAGGCCACTTCTTCTTTATCCATTCATCGGTCAATGGACACTTAGGCTGTTTCCATAATTTGCTATTGTAGATAATACTGCTGTAAACCTTGGGTGTATCCTTTTAATTAATATTTTTGTATTCTTTGGGTAAATACCTAGCAGGGCAATTGCTGGATCCTAGGTTAGTTCTGTTTTTACCTGTTTGAGGAAGCTCCATACTGTTTTCCAGAGGGTTGCACCAGTTTGCATCCTCACCAACAGTGTACAAGGGTTACTTGTTTCACATCCTTGCCAACATTCGTTTCTGTGTTTTTGATTTTAGCCATTCTGAGAAGTATGAGTTGATATCTCATTATAGTTTTGCACTTCCCTGATAGTGAGTGATATTGAGCATCTTTTCATGTGTCTGTTAGCCATCTGTATGTCTTCTTTGGAAAAATGTCTGTTCATGTCTCCTGCCCATTTTTTAATTGGATTATTCATTTCTGGGGGCTTGAATTTTTAAGTTCCTTATATATTTTGTATACTAACCCTTTATTGGATGGGTCATTTATAAATATCTTCTCCCATTCATTTGATTACCTATTAGTTTTTTTTTTTTATTGTTTCCTTCACTGTGCAGAAGCTTTTTATTTTGATGTAGTCCCAATAGGTTATTTTTACTTTATTTCTCTCACCTCAGGAGACTTATCTAGAAAAATGTTGCTGTGGCTGATGTCAGAGACATTACTGCCTGTGCTCTCTTCTAGGATTTTTATGGTTTAGGGTCTTACATTTAAGTCCTTAATCTATTTTGAATTCATTTTTGGGTATAGTATAAGAAAGTGGTCCATTTTCATTCTTTTGCATGTAGCTGTAGCTGTCCAGTTTTCTCAACACCATTTGTTGAAGAAACTGTCTTGTTTCCATTGCATATTCTTTCCTACTGTTGAAGATTGACTATATAATTATTATAAAACCTTCTTGTTATAATTCTACTTTACATGGTAAATTGTCTCCAAGGAAACAAAAAAAATATGTGTAGGTATAGGAATAATAATTTCAATGGTCCTTAATATTTGCTGACCAAATTTTTTTCTGGTGTTCTTCATTACTTCTTACAAAACCGTTCCCAACTGATACCACTTTCCTCTAGCCTACAGAAAATCCTTTAGTGTTTCTTATAGTGGAGATTAATTCTTTCAAGTTTTCACTCTGAAAATGATCTTGTAACATGTAATATTTATTAATAAAATTGGAAAAGTAAAGGAAATCCATTGTTTTATAGACTTTTTAGAGAGGAGCACTCTCATGCTGCTTTAAGCAGGGAAAAATGATGAAACCACAAAATTCTTTTTTGGCACTGGAATTTAAAATATATTTCATATTTTGACTTAAATATTAAAATTCTTGGAATTTATAGGAAAATTCATATGTGAAAATATGTCTGTAAGGGTGCACCACATAGCTTTATTTCTAATAGCAAAAAGAAAAATGGCAATAACCTCAGTTAAGTAAATGATAGTATATCCATATGACAGAATAACATTTAGCTCCCAAAATTTATGTTGCAAAATACATCGCTAGAATTGAGAAAATTCTAAAAAATAGTGTGTATACTATGAAATAACTTAAAAATGTGTATGTTTTTAACTGAATAGAAAAGAAAACTGGTAGATATCAAATTTTAGCAATGGTGATTTTTTTTTTCCTTTCTGGTTTTTGTTTTGTTTTGTGTGTGTGTGTGTGTGTGTGTGTGTATGTATGTGTGTTTTCCAACTTGTTTGCCTTGACTTTGTAATTAAGCTGAACTCTTATAATATTTATTTAAGAAACTATTATCAAGAACAGTAGAAAATATTAAATATACCATAGAAAAAAGATCTAAGAAAGAAATTCTACTGAAGTTTGGAGTCTATATAATTCTCTAGGGAGTGTAGATGTCTTTTTTGCCTAAAGGACTAACAATAAAACCATTTAATTCGTGTTTCATGTCTCTTCTTTTCCATACCTAATGAGCTGTGGTAAAGGGATAAAAGTTGAGAAAGACACAGGAGCCACATAATATAATCCTGAATTTTAAAAAAGCCAATTATAAATGGAAGTGTCTTTAAATTTTACACCAATTATGAAAAGCCTGGTTTATATCTTTGCAGGTTTCCAAAAAGTTTTGAAGGTTATATTTTCTGTTTTCTGAAATGTGTTGATTCTTCTTACTAGAGAACTGGGAACTGGAAAATTGTTAGCCTGGTGACCTGAAATGATGTATTTTGGCCTGAGGCTAGTTGACCTGCCAGGCAAATGGTAATGGGTAGAAGGGTGTGTTCCTTACAACACTTCAATGTCTATTTTTACCTATGCACACAGGCATCATCTTAAGAAGCAATGTGCTGTTGTGCATTTGAAGGTCCTACAGTACTATGGCAAATTGGAATTTAGATTTTCTGACCATTGGTAAACTACCAATCCATTCTCTTGGTGAAATAAAAAAATATGGAGAACTTGTATTTGAAAGAGAATTATTAATGGTCCTTATCTTGCCTTACTATGTTGTGATATTACGGAATATTACTAAAATGTTACTTAAAAGGCTGTGGGTAGAAAGAAGTATGATCTAATTAGTACGTATTTAATGATACTACTTCTGTTTCCAGTAGGAACAAATTAGAAGCATTTATGTTAGATTTAGAAAGGAGTTTATAAGAAAACTTAAATATGTTAAGTGTACGAAAATATAAATTTTATATTCTTCCACCTAACATTTTATTGTGAAATATAAATTATCCCCACTTAACATTTTATTGTGACCATTACCTAAGGCAATAAATATTTTTGAAAGCATTATTTTCAATGGATATATAAAATTCTTCTAAAGGAAAAGCCTCTTCTTTTTCTGTCAACCAATAAATTGCTGCCAAAATAATCATTCTTCATTATAAGATGGTATCACATCATTAAACTACATTGGTTTTCAGAAATGATTTTATGAAACTCTCGAAATGTTAGTGATCACAACAGGATATTATAAAAAGAGGGTAATTTCTCTTTAGTCTCAGATTATCAATGTGCTTTTCCTAAGCACCTGTTTATTTTTAACTTATGGATGCTATATGCCATAAAAATGACTACATTTTAAATCCTGCCTCTAGAAAGCTTGGATAAAGTTGTAGTCTAACTCTAGAATTTACATATAACTTCACTTAGACTTCCCATACCCGAACATCACTTACTGTAAATTAATTTTAACTTGTCATATGTGTGCAGGCTTTTGAGACATATTTATTGTGAAAAGTTAGTATACAAATAACAACAAATCAGCTCTGATTATAAAAATACCACAAGGAAATTACCTGGTCTCTGAGTATAAGTTTCCCAACCTAAATGATGTGGATAGATATTTTAGGGTAGAGACCTAATGAAGTTTAAATTAGATACTTTAAGTGAAAGCCTATTCCAGAGTCAGGAAGAGAATAATGTTCAAAAGGTGTCTTCCATTCTTACTTTAGAAACAGAGTTAGTACATAAATTCCATTTTCATTTAGGTGACATACTTGTTGTTAACTGGAGTCATTCTGAAACCATCCCAAGTAGACGACAACCTATCTAGTGTTAGCAATATTTTAGTACTTAATATAGAGCAACTGTATATATTAAAAATAAGTTTATTTTATTTTATTTTTTTAAAGATTTTATTTATTTATTTGACAGACAGAGATCACAAGCAGGCAGAGCAGCAGGCAGAGAGAGAGAGAGAGAGAGAGAGAGAGAGAGGAGGAAGCGGACTCCCTGCTGAGCAGAGAGGCTGATGCAGGGCTCAATCCCAGGGATGGTGGCCTGAGCCGAAAGCAGAGGCTTTAACCCACTGAGCCCAGGAGCCCCTAAAAATCATTTTAAAAGGGTAGTGAAATAAAACAAAAATGTTTTTCAGTTTTCAAATGATTATTTTGGTAATATATAGTTAAATGCAATTTTATCTTTAGTATGGAAAAGGATTACCATAATTTCTTTAGAGTATAATCTTAGAATATACTAAAACTATGTCAATTTATATATAGTTTTATACAAAAGATTTAAGATATTTCAAACTTTAAGTATATATGAGACAATTATGAAAGAAGGATGAAAAAGTCAGTGTAGAGCACTCCATGTACTAAATAATAAAATATATTCCTTTTTTTTAAGATTTTATTTATTTATTTGATATATAAAGAGAGAGCACAAGCAGGCAGAGTGGCAGGCCAAGGGAGAGAGAGAAGCAGACTCCCCACTGAGCAAGAAGTCCAGTGCGGGACTCGATCCCAGGAAACTGGGATTATGACCTGAGCTGAAGGCAGCTGCTCAAGCAACCGAGCCACCCAGGTGTCCCTGTAAAATATTTTCTTAATAATCAGATTACTAATCAGGAATAGCAATATGTGTAAAGAAACATTTCCCCTATTACATATGTTTGTATTAATTTGCTTTTTACATAGTATATTAATATTTGATTTACTTAAATCACACTTTGCCTTTAAAATATCATTAAAATTTATAACGTATAGATAATGCAGTTATGTGATTACTTAATCTTGTGTTGGGGATAGTGAGGGAAGTAGGCTGTGTCATAGGGATAGCTCACAAGATGTTTTTATTTTTCCTTTAAATTTAATTAATACTTATTTAGTATTTAAAATTAAAATTAAAATTGTAAAATTAAAGCAAATATTTTCCTAGTGTTCACATATAATCAGGGCTTGCAACTTATATCTTTTGACTAAAAAATACATTACAAATAAATTCTAACTATGGTGGTCAAAACGTCTTAACCAGGGAAGAGAAAATTTAGTCTTAAACATTTTTCTTCTGAGAGAAATCAACCAAGTGAGCCAATAGTGATTAGACAGTCTGCCCCTCTTCATTCCATTTCCCATTCCTAGAATGAAATAAAACAATGAGAAATAACACTTGACTATGAAGCAGTGGAGACATAAAAGATTTGAGTTTCTGTTACTGGGTTTTCATACTGTGATTGTCCTATACCCTTTTTTTTTTTATGATGCTCTGATACCCAATTTATTCTTCAGGTTTTTTGTTTTTGTTTTTTGACAGGAACTCTCAGAAAAGATCTTTTATCTAAGGAGTCATTAACATGGTCTCTTATCAAAAGCCACATATATTCAAAGAGAAGGAATGACCAAGACAGATAGCCTTCATTCCTGAGGTAAGAGTCATGAACTCACAAAGAGGTGATAAGGATATGTATGTTTTATCTACGCTCTTTTTGTTAACCCACACATGCACACACATACACACACAGAGAAATTTGTTTTTCAGGAATAGATAAAGGAAGAGAATTGCCTTCAGAAACTGGAAGAACAAATGGAAATCCTAAATGTTACCTGCACTTAATTATTAGTCTTTGCTTTGCCTACAACAAACTTCTCTTTTTTATTTCTCAAATTGGGAGAGAGAGAGTTATATAGAGATATTTTTAAAAAGTATAGAAAATTTTTATTGCTTAGAAAATAATTCAGACATCATAAAAGTTTATATATATATATAAATAACTGTTACCATTAAAACATGAATCTTTATTAAGAATGTTAAATTTATGCCTTGAAACAATACTATAATTATATTCTCAATTTGATGAGCTAACCTGGCAATTACTCTTGATTACTGAATTTTTCCTATTAGCATTTATTACTTAAGTAACCATGACAAACAAATACATCTTGACAACTTTTGTCTTCCTAAAATATTACCTGGTTGTAATTTAAAGTGAAATATGACCATTGCATTAAGACTGGAAATAATTTGAGTACCTTTCCAGACCTCTGACTTACCAGTAGTTTGGTGGTGGGTTTAAAAGAAAAAAAAAGTACCATTATCTTTGTCAGAGTTACTGATATTTATAAAAGATGGTTACATATTACTGAGCCTGTGGCAAGTATTCTTAGAACACTAAATGAACTATTTAAATATTATTGAGAAAATTATACTCCTTTGGCTTTTATTAATCAACAAATAATTGATACATATTTTGCATATGCCTTTGATGTGTTCAGGTTAGTGCTTGACTAGGAATACATACGTATAAGTCATCAATTTCACTTTTTAAGATACTTAAATTTGAAGAAACAGTAGTTACACATAGTAAACATTGTTGAACAGTAACATTGGTTTCTGATCATACCTATAATTATATGGTATCTATTTAAAATGTTCCAGATATTTAGATAAGGAAGATGGATCTGTTCAACTCATTGGTCTGGTCACCCAGCCAGAGAGGGGAACAGGTAAGTCAAAGCAAAGCCATAATGACAAACAACCCGATGAATACTTTCTGAGGCAGGTAAAGTTGATTGTATTATGAGGTAAAGCCATTGCTCCAATAGATCACATTGTTCACAGTTGTAAAACTGTAAAATATTTGCCAGTAACATTTGCTATGGATATCCGTGACTAAACTCAGGAAATTTCCTTGTGTGTCGTCTTTGTCTTGGATTCCATAGTACTGAATAACAGTATTTAAATTTTACTCTCTGAATTGCCCTAAGGCTCTGTGCCTAGTGAGTGGGTAACTAACAAATATCTGATGCTGATATACATAGGTCACTTCAAGATTAGTCAGAAGGTATTATGTGGGATAGATTTTAGACCTGATTACAAATCCGAGCAGCCCACATGAGTAGGTCAACTTTGAAAAAGATTTTGAGTCATCATGGATTTTAACCTGGATTAAAGGAGATTTAACAAATATTTTCATGGGAAGAGACTCACTGGGGACAAATGTTATTTTGCATTGAGTATTCTTGAAAGCAAATGTGGATTATGTATAATAAGAAGGAATAACACTTTGATAGATAATGCTGAATGTCCTGAGGTATTTTAAATTTTGAAACCTCTTTTAGATATTAGAGTTTTCAGACTTTTAAGGACACTTTCATCTTAAATTTTAGTTTTTTTTTTAAGATTTTATTTTTGAAATTAATCTCTACACACAGTGTGTGACTTGAACTTAACAACACAAAGATCAAGAGTTACATGCTCCACCGACTGAAGTCAATGAAGCACCCCTTAAATTTTAGTATTTTAAACATATACAGATCATTATTTGTCTACAAACTAATACTGAATGCTAAGTCAGTGTTATATGAGTGTATATAATAACATCATTCATAGTCTTGATATCGTTATGGTGATTGAATTTTAGTTCACTAGCAGCATGTATGTTATTATCTTGTATTCTTAATCATTAGTGTGGGGATATGCATTAGACTACTAAGTGACTTGCTTTGGGTAAGACAGTCTAATTTTTTTTTTAAACAAAAAGACTTCTATTAGCCAGACACATTACCAGAAAATATATCATGTACCTTTTAATGAGTTGCTTTTTGTTGCTATAATTAAATTGATGATAGGGTTGTAAACAAAGTGAATCATAATACTTTACAAACTCAGCCTACTACCTCTTCCTGGGAGTATGCTCCAGCATGGGCAGAAACATACATAAAGTAGATCTTTGGGCTGGAATTTCTTAATGTACAATTCTCAAAGTAAAGATCATAGACACACACACACACACACACACACACACACACACACACATTGAAGTTTTGGAGCAGGGTGAAAAAAATCTAGATTTTCCAAATCATCAGATTTATTAATCTTATAATCCTGCGCCTATCCAACACTTTTTTCTTGAAAATTTTGTAACTCTAATTATAACTGAAAGTGAAATAGAGATGTGAGTAAACTAATACATAAGTAAATGTAAGTAGAATTGATTCACTAATACACTAAAATTTGAGAATGTTATAAATTTCAAAAGACTTCCATATATGTTAGCTTCTTCAAGACATAGTAAAACTTTATCATTTGGATAGGTCTTATAATCCACTTTACAGATGACCAAACAATGATTTTAGAAGACTTACTGAAGAGTAGATAGCTAACTGATATCAGAGACAGCGCTAAAAGTCCTTCTCTTGATTTCTCCTGTAGGGCTTTCTCTCTTAAAATGACTTCATGTTCATAAAGTACACTCGCCAGTTGAATATTTTCAGTTTAATAAAATTTAAAAAAGTATTTTAAGGCTGGATGGCAAATGGACGACAGCTAGTTTCATTATAGTTCTTTTAATGTGACTTAGCTTCAGTTTTTTGAAATTGTTTCAAACAGAATGTGTTTGCCTGTGGTAGCAGGATATAGTAAGCACTAGATAAAATAAAACTGTTGAGTTCCAGGTCTTAAATGAAATTCTAGGATGTATTAGTTAAATGACAAATCTAAGTAATTATAAAAGAATGTGAAGATAAAAAGGATGCATTTTAAAATTTTTATTTATTTATTGAAGTATAATCAACATACAAGATGATGCTAGTTTCAGAGATGAAAAGCATAGCATAGGGAACAATGTCAAAAATATTGTAATACTGTTGTATAGTAAAAAAAAAAAAGACTATTTTCAAAAATAATTATCAGAATGCTACATTATGGGGGATTCCATGACATTTATTTTCATTGAAACATTTGGAAAAGTTTTCTATGAATTCCTTAAGATCAAAGCATTTAAATTTAAAATAGATAATATTATTAAGAGTATTACATATTTACCACTGATTAATCTAAGAAATGCTGACCAGTGACAGTTTTTATGGAAACTTACAGAGGTATATGATGAATTTCATCTTTATTTTTCCGTTAAAAGTTGTTCCATTCTGGATGACCTCTCTTCATAGCATTTGAATGTCTAAATAAATGGCCATGGAGGCAAGACACACAGACATACACCATCACCACCACCACCACCACCACAATAAAATGATGACTTCTTCTGAGGCCTTTCATTTCTGGACATAAAATCTTATGAGATTTATCACCAAGTAAGACATTAGAAGGACACCTGGTTATAAATATTTTATAAAATCAATAAATTCCTCACAGAAGAAAAGCAAGGACTCTTCTTGGATTTTAATGAAATAGCTGGCAACGTTAAGGACAGTCAACACAAAAGCTGATTTTTCCTGAAGTTTTCCATACTTTATCTATTTATTTAAAGGATTTTTATTTATTTATTTGACAGAGATCACAAATAGGCAGAGAGGCAGACAGAGAGAGAAGGGGAAACAGGCTCCCTGCTGAGAAGAGAGCCTGATGCAGGGCTCCATTCCAGGACCCTGAGCCAAAGGCAGAGGCTTTAACCCACTGAGCCACCCAGGGGCCCCTGAAATTTTCCATACTTTAGAAATATTTAATCATACTTCCATTTCCAGATTTCAATAACACAATGTTAATTAAGCCATTCTATTTGCACAGTTCTATGAAGTCTATAGAATGCCTTTTTTCCTCCTGAAATACAACAGACATCCATCCACTGCTGTTTACGAAGTGAAAAGGTAAGCTTAATTTTAGTTGATCTATTCTAGAAGATAATGAATAACTATAAAATGCTGAGTCCAGTCCCTGCACTTTTAAAAGAAACATTTGCGAAGGATCTTATGATTTGATATTCTTAGTTGTATATATTTTCAGGACATATGTGAAATATAGGAATGAAAATACTCAAAAATTATTAAAATATCACTTATTTTTCTCTTAGATAATTTTAGCTTCACTCACATTCCTCCCAAAGGTTTATTTATTCTGGATGCAAAAATCTTTGTGAAAGGGAACATCTTGTGTAGTACATAAGATAGAATACACATGCAAGAAGGATATATAATAAATGGTTTTATGATGTCATGATAATATAAACAACCTCTAAAAATTACATGAAATGAATCTCCTGTGTGTTTTTTAATTTCTAGAGAAAGCAAAAGATAATAAATGATTGTTTGCTTAGGGAATTGAAAAAGGAAACCTACCCGGACATTTAATAAAAACAAATTTTTTCAAGGTTTCCTTGGAATATGTTCAAAAGGTAAGATCAAGAAAAACATATCTACTAATGTATCCACTCATGTAACCCATGGGATAGGGATGCTCCTACAATCTCTGGCTATTATCTGCCTCTATCATGTTAAAGAAAATAGGATAGTTAGAAATATAATCTTCAAAAACAACTAACCAATGTCAGAGCTGGAAAAACATTCGGAGTACAGGTGACCCTTAAACAACATGGGTGTGAACTGTTTGGGTCCACTTTATATGAGGATTTTTTTTTCAGTAAACACAGTACAATACTATAAATGCATTTTCTCTTCCTTATGATTTTTTGATAACATTTTCTTTACCTTATTTTGTTATAAGAATACAGTATTTAATACCTATAACATGAAAAATGTCTGTTAATTGACTGTTTTTGTCATGAGTAAAGCTTCTTGTGAACATTAGGCTATTAGTAGTTAAGTTTTTGTGGAGTCAAAAGTTATACACACATTTTTGACTGCAGGGGTCAATGGCCCCTAAACCCTGCATCGTTCAGGGGTCAGCTGTACCATTTATTTTCATTGAAAATTTAAGCTCCTAGACTGTGGATTTGTAAAATAAGAAAATTTCATGGGGGGAAAGACATATTTAACTAGCGGTTTTTATGTGATAGGTTTTGTTTTGTTTTGTTTTTTGGTGGAATATGGGGAAGTTCCCTGGTTTAGGTGAAATATTTTTCAAATAATACACTTGATGTTATTCTCCACTTCCTAACCCACTTTCTTAGTAATTTGGCAGTATAACTAAGACATCATTAAATATTTATAAGTAAGTTGGTATTCCAGGTACTTTGATACTAGGAGTGATGAACTCTAAAATCAGAGGTTCACAAACTAAAGCCTGTGGCCAAATTCAGCCCACCATCTGTTTTTTGTATGCTTCATGAGCTGAGAATAGTTTTTATATTTGTAAATGGTTGAAAGAATAGAAAGTATGATATTTTTTGACACATGAAAATTATGTGAAATTCACATTTAGTACATATATGTCAGTGGAACACAGGTGTGCCATTCGTTTCATATTGTTTTTGTTGCTTTCACACTGTAATGGTATACTAGAATAGTTGTCAGAGAGACCACACGATCTGCAAAGCCTAAAATATTTACTTAAGATGTTTGATATTTAGTCCTTTCCTGAAATGTCTGCTGGTCCCTGCTCTCTCTGGATTATAGAAATAATTACTGCCATCTCTTGGAAAAGGGGTTGAAAATTAATGTAACGTCTTTAAGATAAAAACTGCTAAAGAAATATATGTTCATAAATGGACCTAGAATAAAAAGAGTTTTAGTATTCTCCTTAGTCTAAAATTATTCGTAGCTTGATTTCGGTCTAATGAAATTAAATACTTCCTTGAAGAAAACATTTTATCATCTGAAAAAGTCAGAACATCTGAAAACTGAAATCCAGTGTTTCTGGTACGACCCAGTTCTTAGCTGTTGGCTACAGGCATTTTCAGTGCCTGCCTGGTCCCACCACTTCAGTTTGGGATTTTTGCAGTAACCCTTGGGAAACAGTGAACTCCCTGAAGAAAAGGGGAATGGAGGCCTGCGTAAGAGCTAGAGAGTATTTCTCTGGCAGGAACAACCAGGGATCTCGGAAGACGACACGAGTTTTACGTGAGATATGAGGTGACCTATAATTCACACTGACATGCTTCCCTGGATGATGGGTTAGTGGAAACATCACTGAAGCAGAAAGAGAAGACTCCATCTAGTAACAAAGATAATGATTCTTAATATGTATTCTATTACTCCTGTATAAATTTTAATTATGGTCCTGCAGTCTTAACACTGACTAAAAAAGTTGCATCAGTGACTTTATATGAAAATGGATGGCTATGCTTCATGTAGCTCCTTCAGGCACAAATAGAATGGATAGCAAAATACATCTGATACGAGTTAGCATTTCAAAGCAGACTCCAGTTATAGAGAGTTCCCTATTACTATAGGTGTTGCCAGTAAGATGGATGAACTGTTGGTGGGTAGTTTTGCTTAGAAAATTTAGGGGTGAGGTGCCTGGCTGGCTAAGTCTGTAAAGCATGTGGCTCTTGATGTACAGTGAGTTCGAGCCCTCTACTGGGGGTAGAGTTTATTTAAGAACAAAACAAAAAATAAAAAACAGAAATTAGGCATCACTGGAATTGTTAAATTAGATGTTGAATTATGGGGTTTTTCTAATTCAGAGACACTATAATTCTCTGTTGGGTTATGTGAATAATCAGTTAATGATGGAAATACACACATGTGTGAAGATGTGTATATGGATATATATTAGTTATTTTTCATCTATATTGGGTTGAACCATAACAACACATATATAGAGAAGGATGTTGGACATGATGTGCAAGAGAATTCCCTGTTTTATACTTAAGGAAGATGAGTCTGTGGCTCCTCAGATGATGGCAGCATGTTACTGTCCAGTATGTTGTCTAGAACTAGAGCTTTTTAAATTCCAGTTACTGTTTTCCTCTCCCTCCCCTTTCTCCTCCTCCTTCTCCTTCACATTCCTTCCTTTTCCTATCATGTCATATTTAATGGCTTTTAAGTAACTGAAAAATATTTTACTCAGGCTACCATTTCAATTAATAATTCATCAGTGTATCATGAATTATTTTCCCTACTAGGTGAATGACATTGTGCTACTTTGAAATAAAGAAAGTGAACAAGGCAAAAAACCAGTACCTGCTCTCTAGATATAATCAGAATCCCCTATTAATTTTATCAAGTACAGATGAAAAGCACTGAAAATATTTGAAATCAGAGCCAAGATTTCTGAGTATATTGAAATTAACAAAAATGAAAATACTGTAAATTAGAGCCTATGCATTACAACTGAAGTATATGAAGGAAAATTTGTTGTCTTAAAAGCCTATCAGGCAAGAAAAAAATCAATGTATTAAAAACTGAATTAAATGAAGTAGGTAAAGAATGATGTAAATTTAAGAAAGTCTTAAAAATGGTAATTAGAATTCAAAAGAGCAGCAATTAATAAAACAGAAGAATTGTAGAACTGAAAATATTTGAGTGGTAATCATTCAATAGTAAATCTTATAGACCTTTTTATACTTATAGATTCTATTACATTTTATAGTTCAGACACTCAGACTTAACACTGTTGAATGTTAGTATTCTACTTTGAACTTTTATTTTTTTAATTTATTTTTTATTATTTTATTTTATCTTTTTTATTAAATTCAATTAGCCAACAAATAGTACATCATAGTGATTTATTAGTTGCGTATAATACCCAGTGCTCATCAGATCACATGCTTTTACTATAGTAAGAGGAATGACATACAGATAGACAAGTTCCCATCCCTGGTGTCATAAGTACTTTTGTGGTCACAGAATTTTTCCACAACTATGTAATTATTTAGAACTTTGATTTTTTTAAAATCAAACAGATTTTATTTATTTACTTACATATTTAAAAATGTATAGTTCTGAAACAAGTTTTTCTTTTTTTTTTTAATTCTGATAGACCTAGCCAGTCTTTTAGAAGAAAGGCACATTTCTAATATTACAAATTGGAAGGCCATTGTCCAATATCTCCTTCAGAATCATTCTTGGAATTATTAAAAAGTGATCTATACCCAAATACTCTTTGCACATAATCACAATGTTCTTTCATACCCCAGAGTTGTTTTTTTAATATTTACCTTTTTAATGTCATTACAATGTCATTTTCATATTCCTTGTGTTTGAGTTATTGTTCTCTCAGAATTGACTGTGTATGAATATTTAAAAACAAAACAAAGCAAAAAGCCCCAAATAAATCAATACTAAATTTTTCAAAGAAGAAAATTCTATCAATGGTTGTGTAACAATGGAGTATTTACAAGGACATAATTATACAATATTAATGAGACATTTAGAGTCTGAATAAAAGTTATTGGGGTGCCTGGGTGGCTCAATGGGTTAAAGCCTCTGCCTTTAGCTCAGGTCATGATGCCAGGAACCTGGGATCCAGCCAGCTTTGGGCTCTCTGCTCAGCGGGAGCCTACTTCCCCCTCTTTCTCTCTGCCTGCCTCTCTGCCTACTTGTGATCTCCGTCTGCCAAATAAATAAATAAATAAATCTTAAAAAAAAAAAAAAAGATAAGTCAGCTGCCAATCTAATATTTTTACCATTGTATGTTACAGACCTCTTTTCCCGGGCTGCTTTCAGGATTTTCTCTTTGTCACTGAGACTTGTAAATTTTACTATTAGGTGACGGAGTGTGGGCCTATTCTTATTGATTTTGAGGGGCGTTCTCTGAACCTCCTGAATTTTGATGCTCATTCCCTTTGCCATATTGGGGAAATTCTCCCCAATAATTCTCTCCAGTATACCTTCTACTCCCCTCTCTCTTTCTTCTTCTTCTGGAATCCCAATTATTCTAATGTTGTTTCGTCTTATGGTGTCACTTATCTCTCGAATTCTCCCCTCGTGGTCCAGTAGCTGTTTGTCTCTCTTTTGCTCAGCTTCTTTATTCTCTGTCATTTGGTCTTCTATATCACTAATTCTTTCTTCTGCCTCATTTATCCTAGCAGTTAGAGCCTCCATTTTTGATTGCACCTCATTAATAGCTTTTTTGATTTCAACTTGGTTAGATTTTAGTTCTTTTATTTCTCCAGAAAGGGCTTTTATATCTCTCGAGAGGGTTTCTCTAATATCTTCCATGCCTTTTTCGAGGGAAGCAAAGGAAAAAATGAACTATTGGGATTTCATCAAGATCAAAAGCTTTTGCACAGCAAAGGAAACAGTTAACAAAATCAAAAGACACCTGACAGAATGGGAGAAGATATTTGCAAACGACATATCAGATAAAGGACTAGTGTCCAGAATCTATAAAGAACTTAGCAAACTCAACACCCAAAGAATAAATAATCCAATCAAGAAATGGGCAGAGGACATGAACAGACATTTCTGCAAAGAAGACATCCAGATGGCCAACAGACACATGAAAAAGTGCTCCATATCACTCGGCATCAGGGAAATACAAATCAAAACCACAATGAGATATCACCTCACACCAGTCAGAATGGCTAAAATCAACAAGTCAGGAAATGACAGATGCTGGCGAGGATGCGGAGAAAGGGGAAGCCTCCTACACTGTTGGTGGGAATGCAAGCTGGTGCAGCCACTCTGGAAAACAGCATGGAGGTTCCTCAAAATGTTGAAAATAGAACTGCCCTATGACCCAGCAATTGCACTATTGGGTATTTACCCTAAAGATACAAATGTAGTGATCCAAAGGGGCACATGCACCCGAATGTTTATAGCAGCAATGTCCACAATAGCCAAACTATGGAAAGAACCTAGATGTCCATCAACAGATGAATGGATCAAGAAGAAGTGGTATATATACACAATGGAATACTATGCAGCCATCAAAAGAAATGAAATCTTGCCATTTGCGACAACATGGATGGAACTAGAGCGTATCATGCTTAGCGAAATAAGTCAAGCAGAGAAAGACAACTATCATATGATCTCCCTGATATGAGGAAGTGGTGATGCAACATGGGGGCTTAAGTGGGTAGGAGAAGAATAAATGAAACAAGATGGGATTGGGAGGGAGACAAACCATAAGTGACTCTTAATCTCACAAAACAAACTGAGGGTTGCTGGGGGGAGGGGGTTAGGGAGAAGGGGGTGGGATTATGGACATTGGGGAGGGTATGTGCTTTGGTGAGTGCTGTGAAGTGTGTAAACCTGGTGATTCACAGACCTGTACCCCTGGGGATAAAAATATATGTTTATAAAAAATAAAAAATTAAAAAAAAAGAATGAAAAAAAGTTATTGATATTATTTTACAGTTGCAACTAACGTTTAAAATACTTGCCCTGGTTAATTTATTACAAATAAAGTAATAGTGGTTGGGTACTTACTCTGTACCAAGTATTATGCCAACTGATTATATTCAATATCTTATTTTATCTTCAGAACAATTTTATAATATCCCTTTTATACAGGAGTAAACAGATCCAGAATGTTTCAGCTCCTTGCTAAATATCACTTACTTAGTAAGTGGTAGAGCCAGAATTCAAATCTAGGAATTCTGATTTGTAATCATCGTACTTAATCACTATGGTTTCCTTTCTGTTAAAACTTCTCATTTTAAACATTTTAAAGTGTTTCTCCCCAAATTTACATTTTCCCCTGAAAATAATATTTGATTGATGTTTATTCTTTTTTTCCTAAGGTTATATTTATTTATTTATTTGAGGTGGAGAGAGAGAGAGAAAGTTGGGGGGTGGGTAGAGGGAGGGACTAAGGGAGAGGGAGAAGCAGGCTATCTGCTGAGCAGGGAGCCCCAGGTGGGGCTGGATCCCAGGACCCCGAGACCCTGACCTGAGCCCCAGGCAGATGCTTAACCAACAGAGACACCCAAGCGTCCCAATGCTTATTCTTTTCCACTTTTTCAGCATGAAATCAGCTCACTTACTTCCTGTTATGACCTTAATGATTTCCAGTGTTATCCCTTTCTTGAGTCCAAAGAGAAAGATTTAATTTTTTTTAACCTTTTGATAAAACTGGATCGTCTTTTGTCTTGTGTCCTGTTGTTACACAGATGCGCCGCTTGAGGATACCGCACCTCCACCTTACCTACTTGTGGCTTGGCAACAGGCATTTATGAAACAGTAAAAGCACTTTTTAAAGAGTGCCAGTTCCCTATAATTAGATTATCTCTCTTCCTTCGAGTATTTCCCTTTTATGACCTTGATTTTTATCTGAACGAATTTTTACAATTTGTAATTTTAGTGTGTATTTACATTAGTCCATTTGGAGAAAAATTTGTTCAAAACTTGGCCTCTTTCAATCTTCTTTCAGTATTTCTTTTCTGGCAGGAATCTGATGTGATCATTCTTTTCTTTGACTTAAGTTTTTTTTTTTTTTTTTTTCCTTTCAAATTGTTGAAAAATTTCAGCTGTCTTTTCTTCTTTCCTCAGAGTTTTTTATTTTATTTTATTTTATTTTTTTATGCTACTTCTTCCTTACTTGACTCCACTCCTTTAATGTTCTGGAATAGTTTTCCCATTCCTTTTGTTATTATTTTTAGTTTGGTTGTTTAACATTCCATTTCCTCTTTTTCCTCTCTCTCCAATTTCTCCCTTTTTTTTTCTTTTGCATTTTTGCGTTGCTTTCTTTTTCCTTGCTTTGCATGATACATCTCATTGATGTTTTTCTTTCCTTACCACTATTAACAGACATCTTTCATCCTTTTAGATGAATCAAGAAAAATAAGGGAAGAAAAGTAGCATCAAGAAAACTTCATCTCAACAATTCTGTTTTTCTCAGTTCTTATTATTCCTTCTGTGTTTTTAATGGCCGTGTCTCCTTATTTCAGATAATAGTTTTGAACTGATACTCCTGTTGTCATAAATTACCCAGTAAACTTAATGAAGCACATTTATCTGTGCACCTTAGAAAGAAAAAAAGAAATAACAAATGTACCCCAAAAGGGTCTTTGTCTTTTTCTATGTACTTAGGAAGATGCTGTGACAGATCTTCCTTTATCTTGAAATGATATTCTTTATTCTTTGTTTTCTTCATCTTCCAGGATTTTTCCTACAATGATAATGCATTTTAGGGAAGGGTTTGGCAGCTAACAGATCCATTCTGTTACAGCAAAGGCCACTGGAATTTTGTTATCTTCAGAGCTACTCAAAAGTGAATCAGCTGAAAGTTGAGGCTAGCAAACATTTTTTTTTTTTTTAATTGCTGTTTTCATTCTGAAAGTATGTGGAAGAGGACAGGCTTCTTTCCCACCAATGTGAATTTTTTTCAAGCTAGTATAGATGCTTTGAAGGAGTGGAGCACCAGCTTTAATTTGTTGGTGCTGCTACTGCGTGGACCCCAGGTTCCTATCCATAGTTGTCCCTCATACTTCTGTGTTCCCTCTGCATATACCATGTGTGCTAGAAATAGAGTTGGTGCTCTCAATGATAAATTAATGAAGAAACCAGTAATACAAGTCCCAGAGTGGAAGTATCCTCCTCCGTAGATGGATAATGATGGGGCAGGGTGTACTCTGCTTATATAGTGCTTGAGAAATAATAATAACAGAATAATAATAGTCCTAACAATGATTTTTTAAAAACCTGACATCTATTTAATACCTCCTTAACTTCTGCTTTGTATCAAGGATCAACTAGTAATACTAACAATAATAATCATAATAACAATAGTAAAGTGAATAAGTATTGAAAAGCTACCATGAACAAGGTTTTGTGCTAAGTTCTTTATATGCATTTTCTTTCTTAATCTTTATAAAAATCCTATGGGGTTTTTAGAAAAAAAATTGGCTATAGTTGAGTAACTTGCCCAAGGTCACATTGCTGGTAAATATTTGAGAAAATTTTCTATTCATCCTTGTGTGAAAAATTCCAGAGAAAATTTTTCAATTCCTCAATATTATTCTGTACCTGCTGAATATTAACTACTGTATGTCAGCATTGCAAGATGTCTTTTTTCCCTTCCTCCAACTGTGGGGTATTGGTAATCCCAGTTTTTCCATACATTTCAATTATTGAATAAGACAAAATTTTGGAACTCAGTGAAAGAGAAGGGTAAAAACTATTGTAAGCCCTGAACATTGTATAAATTCTTTCATATGTTGCTCCCTGCCCCAATCTCCTTAACAGTCTGTGTACACAAGTCAGGCCGATGAACCAGCTTCTTCAGTTTGTTTGAATCATAATTGTCTTTAGATTAAAAAAAACCTGTATTTTAGGATTCTAGATGCTATAAGTGCTGTTATTTGATTACATTTTAACTTAACATAATGTATCATCTAAGAAAGTAATAGCTACACTATTGCTAGCAGGAAATCAGTTACAGAATTACACAGAAGCAGTATAATAGCTCTACAGAGTATGAAGAAAACAAACAAATCAGGAAAGGATAATCAATTTTCTGTACTGTGAAAAGCTAACATTGTTCTAATAAATAAAAATTTCTTGCTTTTACTTTTCATGCTGTAAGTACTATGACACACTTGGTTTGTTTTTGCGATTCATTCTAAAGTGATAGTATTGCCATTAGAAGTTGTGTAAAATAGTAACAGTTTAAAGTTCATTTTCATAAAGGTAATTAAGCTTCATCACTTGATGATGCAACAAACTAAGCAGTAAATTAAAAAGAAAGGCCCCAAACACAATTTTTTTTAATTCAAAATAATGTAACATTAGCATTTTCTGCAGTGAGGAATTGTACAAGTAAAATATATGAAATTAATCATGTTTAGATAATAAAACAAAAAACCAGAAAATAACCGTTTTATTTCTTCCTGGTTACAGAGCTACCAGGACATTAGTGAAGATAGTCACAGTCATGCTATCATTAGCTTGTAATTACTTTGGATAAATTATCAAAGATGTGAGAAGGATGCACTCTTTAAATGCTTCAATTCAGGACAAATTACATCCCTTGGAGAAGGTGAGATAGTTCATAAATTTCTAACTCTGGCTTATTCCATAAAGTATAGAGAAAGAATGGCATGTAGTTTGTTACCTAATAAAACTTTATTTTAGGTTTGTGAATTCCCAGTTAAAATTTGACATGGAGGGATTGAGTTTAAGTTGCTCTCATTGTCAGTTAATGCAAACTTCAATTTTTTTCTTTTCTTTTTTGGGCAGGGAGGAGAGAGAGAGAGAGAGAGCGAGAGAGAGAGAGAGAGAGAGAGAACTCAAGCAGGTTCTATGTCCAGCACAAGGCCCAAAGTGAGGGTTAATCCCACAACTTGAGATCATGACCTGAGCCAAAATCAAGAACTGGACACCCAACCAACTGTGCCACCCAGTCACCCCACAAACATCAACTTTTATACAAAGAAGAAATATATGTAATACACAGTTACATTGAGAAACCTAATCTAAAGCTTACCTTTTAATATAGCTTTTACAAAATAAGCACAAAATATAATGAAGTTCCTCTTTGAAAATACCACACACACATACACATACACATACACATACACACATGTACTTTATAGTCAGCATTTAAAAAAAAACATTGTACAGTGACTAAAAGAGGTACCTGAAACTACTATTGTTTCAATAACTACTACACAGTATTCATTTCATAAATGAAGTGGAAAGACTTCAAAGGCATGTGGGCTTATGTTCTACATACATAGAAGTGCTAGATTATTCTATCAGTCAGTAATGATAGTGATGATGATGAGTAAGACTCCATGTTTGTAAATGATTATTTGAACTACAGACGACATGTTTGTGCAAGTTTTTGTGATTTAAAGACATGAATTAATCATCCAAGGAGTTAACATTGTACAAGCCTGTTTAAATTACTTAACTTTAGGCATCTCTGTAAATTGTTTTCAGTGGGTTTAAATAGAACAACATCTCACAGATTCTAAAGTGTGTTAATTGTTTTGGGAAGCCTAGACACTAAATCCGCAGGGAAAGAAACCTTACCTAACTTCAGAGAAAGAAGAATAGAATATCTTGTGCTTTTTTTAAAAAAAAAAAAAAAAAAAAAGAGAGAGAGACTATTTTTTAAAATTCGTTTTAGGTTCATGTCAAAACTGGGTGAAAGGTATAGATGTCTTCCATCTAAGGGTTTAGAAAAATACAGAAGCATTCTTTGTATATTTCGATAATAATCTTTTATTAGATGTGTCTTTTGCAAATACATTTTTTCAGTCTGTTGGTTGTCTTTTCATTCTCTTCACATTATCTTTTGGGCAGAAATGGAATATTTTGCTTTTAATCATTACATCCCCCCAAATCACATCTTCTTTAATCTTTTCTTGGCCATATCATGGGTTAACTTTTCATTGCCTCTCTACTGGCTCAAGTATTTTGACTGGAAAAAATATAATGATCTCTTTTAATTCTTGGGTGTATATAGAGAGAAGAGACAAAAGGAGAGAGAAAAAAGAAAGAGAGAGGGGAAGAAGAGAGAGACTTAGGAAGAAGACAAGAAAGCACATCAAAATATTAGTAGTCATTCTGACTTACGTTATTGGTTATTTTAAAATTATCTATTTGGTTTTCTGTATTTTTCTAAATTTCTACAATAAATATAATTATTATAGAGAAAAATAAAATGAAAGCATTCTGGAAAAAGAAGGCAGAATTTAAAGCATATTTTAAATCTGGAGAATAAGGAGAAAGTTATTATATATCATTGATGTCCAATAGAAATGTAATGTGAGCAAACACATGTAATTTTAAATTTTCTAGCAGCCACATTAAAGATGTAAGAAGAAACAGATGAGATTAGTTTTTAAGAATATAACTTGCTTAAGGGCACCTGGGTGGCTCAGTGAGTTAAGCGTCCGTTAAATTCAGTCAGTTAAACCATCTTAGGGTTGTGAGATCAAGCCCTTTGTTTTTTCTCTTGGTTTTGGCTCAGGTCATGATCTCAGGGTTGTGGGATTGGCCCTGCATAGGGCTTCCTGCTCAGTGGGGAGTATGCTTGAAGATTCTCTCCCTCATTCCCTCTCCACTCACTTGTGTGCTTACACTCTCTCTCTTGGATAGATGAATAAATCTTTAAAAAATATAACTTATTTAACCAGATATACCAAAGTATTATTATTTTAATATTTAATGTATAATCAACAGTTTACTAAGATATTTTACAAATTTTCCTTTTTGGTGGTAAGTCTTTGAAATTGAGAGTGTATTTCTATACTTACAGCACATGTCAATTCGGACCATACATTAACATCGGAAATACATGACGTATATTTAGATTTCATAATATTTGCCTTTGTAAAAGTAAGTTCACCTACCAAAGTTATCTTGAACAGATTTAAAAAATTTCAAATAAGTGAATCAAGTACCAAGAAATAATATACCGAGCACCTGGGTGGCTCAGTCAGTTAAGCATCTGCCTCTGGCTCAGATCATGATACCAGGGTCCTGAGATTGAGTCCCACTTTGGGGTCCCTGCTTAGAAGGGAGTCTGTCTCTCCTTTTCTCTCTACCCTTCCCCCTCCACTCATGCTCTCTCTCTCTTTCACTTGTTCTCTTAAATAAAAAAATAAATTCTTTAAAAAATAATTTTCCTTCAATATTAATGTCCACATTGACAATACTCATTCATTTCTTTAGAAATGATTTGACTAAAGAAACACAAATGACTATCAAAGTACATTTTTCTAAATTAAGAAAATTCACTAACTTTTGTGTCAGCTTAATACATTAACTTCAAAACATTGCACAAGGTAAAAAGAAAAACTAAACAATGTCAATAAACTATCAAAGTTTTCAGTATTTTGGCAGCCAATTTACATAATTCTGTCCATTTTAATCAAGTTTTCTTCATATTGGTTCATGTTATAAAAATATATTAAAGCATTTTTGTTGATTTCTACTATGGGGAATTTCAATTTCAACATAAATTCATGTAGTTCAACTTTTCCTTTCCTTGGAACTTCAAGTTTAGCTCATTTGTATGCACTGTGATATTAGTGACAAAGTTAAATTGCACAGCCACTTTTTTCTTCCATTATTGAATGGAATTTCTTTTGTTTCAAGAAATCTTGAAGTGAAGTTAATAGAACAACAGCTCTTTGTAAACGTGTTTAGAATTCAACCAATAAGCAATGGCAAGAAAGCCAAACCAAATTAAACCAAAAAAAATAAGATAACTAAATTATTTATATTGTATATCATTTCATAGTTTTGCACACTAAAATTATTCATAGCATTTGTACACACACATCTATTGTGTATCTAGAGATTATTGACACTATTTTAGAAAATCAAGCACAGATATTTTCAGTAGGTATCATGCAGTAGAATAACAATACAGGAAAACAATTTGTTGTCTTAAAATTCCAGTAGATTGAAAGTTTGACTTACTGTTACTGGAATACTGGTCATTACTATGGAAAGAAAATACTTCATATTTAGCTGTAATTATTCTTGACAGATATAAGTGATTCAGAAATATTCCACAGCTTAGAGGCTCAGTCAATTAAGCGTCTAACTCTTGATTTCTGCTCGGGTCCTAATTTCAGAGTTCTGATCTCAGGGTTGTGAGATCAAGACCTATGTGTGGCTCTGAACGCTGGGTAGAGCCTCCTAAGATTTTCACACTTCCTCTGCCCCCTCCCCCAACCAGCTCACCTGCATGTGCTCTTTCTCTTAAAAAAAAAAAAATAATAATAATAATACTATTCCACAGCTTTGATTTTTTTGGGCTGTGAGTTAACAATTTATTTACTTATTTTTAGGTAAATGGAAAATGCATTGAGCCAAACCCACCCTAAAATAGTTATTAGTATGTCTTACACTGAATAATTCAACTAAAGCTAAAAAAAAAGTGCTCATAATTTTTCAAATTTTGAATCAATAGATTTTGATAAAATAAGTATCTGGTGACTTAATTGAGATCTTCTACTTTCATAAAATATCTTCTCTAGTCTTATAATTTCCTTACAAATTTTCTGTAGCTAATACAATAATTTCTCTTACCATCTTGCTAAGAATGATTTGTTTGATTTGCAGCACTTCGAGCCATTCTATATATTGCCAAACTCATAAACTCAAATTTTGTTTAAAATTATTAAAATTTTTCTTACATTTAATTCTGATTTTAGTGGTTATTTTTTGAATTTGGAAAGGAAACATCAAATTACTTATATTTTTGCTGAAAAATTCTTCTAATATTGTCTAGTTTGTGACATTTAGTTTTAATGTGCAAAGTTTTTGTTCTGATATAGCAAATTGCAATTGACATTCATTGTAGACTTGTAACATACCTTCTTCCAGGTTTTTTAAAATTTACTATTCCTATCATAGTACAGAATTCTGAATCTTCTTTTAATTCTGGCATCAATAATGAGCCTATATTCTAAATTTGAAGATATGTTCAGTTTTATTTTTATGCTATAAAAATAATGTAATTGTACCCTAATTGAAATTATAATGAACAATTTAATTATCAAATAGACTTCACATAAGTATCACTTGAACTCATGCTGACTGAATACAATATTCAAATAAACACATGATAATATTATATTGCTGCTTAGAAGAATATTTAAATTAGCACCTGTCTTAATGAAATCTTTTTTTCTTTTAGATTTTATTTATTTATTTGACAGAGAGAGAGATCACAAGTAGGCAGAGAGACAGGCAGAGAGAGGGGAAGCAGGCTCCCTGCTGAACAGAGAGCCCAATGTGGGACTCAATCCCAGGACCCTGAGATCATGACCTGAGCCGAAGGTAGAGGCTTAACCCACTGAGCCAGCCAGGTGCCCTTGAAATCTTTTTGATGATATAGTTTTTTAATCTTTGAACTATGTATATAAATCATGGTTTTGAGCACATATGTTGTACCTACAGTGGTTTTATTTCCCTTTGTCTATTTACTGTATATATTCATTATTTCCTAAGAATGCAAGTACTCATCTACTTTTAGTATAATTTTTCCATCTGTTAAGTAAGCATAGCAATACTGTTATCTACCTCATAGGGTTAAAGGGTGTAGTGAACATAAACTACTTAGAACAGTACCGGCCACAGGGAAAATATCCAATGAACATTATGTATGTTTAAATTACAGTAGTCATGGGCGCCTGGGTGGCTCAGTTGGTTAGGTGACTGCCTTTGGCTCAGGTCATGATCCTGGAGTCTCTGGATCGAGTCCCACATTGGGCTTCCTGCTCGGCGGAGAGTCGGCTTCTCCCTCTGACTCTCCCCCTTCTCATGCTCTCTCTCTGTGATGCTCTCTCTCAAATAAATATATAAAATCTTAAAACAAATTACAGTAGTCATTCTTTTTTTTTTTTTTTTTTTTTTTTTTAAGATTATTTATTTATTTATTTGACAGGCAGAGATCACAAGTAGGCAGAGAGGCAGGCAGAGAGAGAGAGAGGAGGAAGCAGGCTCCCGGCTGAGCAGAGAGCCCGATGTGGGGCTCGATCCCAGGACCTTGGGATCATGACCTGAGCCGAAGGCAGAGGCTTTAACCCACTGAGCCACCCAGGCGCCCCTACAGTAGTCATTCTTATCAATTATCATTATTGTTGCCAAAGACAACAGTCAAAATGCCTTTACATTTGGTGTCATTACCTACCTCTAATATCTTCCTTTCTCTTTTGTTTCTATTTTTCGGAAGGGTTGAAAGCAAACTAATTCTAATTGCTCTTTGAATAACATTACATGGTTCTGAGCGAAGAACTGAGGATTCCCTTTATGATCACAGAACATGTGTCTTTTTCTTTCCTAGTCTCTTCACTTTTATTTTAGGGCATGTTGCAGATAGGGGAGAGGAGTAGCCAAGGAATGATAAGAGGGTAGCTGGGGGCCATTTCCTACCAGGAGCTTTCAGGCTCATTTGAAAGCATCAGCAACTTTCAGGCACACTTGGAGGTCAGAAAAACATGTGCCTACAACATGCTCAGTTTCAGAAATACTTTCAGATAACTGACGTTACTTGGTAAGTGTCTTTCAAATAGATGAAATGTTGCTGCATTCTGATACTCAGGTGCAGTTAATATATGGTATGTTTCCTATTCAGAAATAGTCATAGGTTTCTCATAAGCATAATAGAAAAACCTGGGAACAACTAAAATGTTCAAAAGATAAGAAATGGATAAATATTAATGCATAATGTTCAGACATTGGCATGCTAAGAGTGCATTAATATGTTTTAGATTCATATTTGTTGGTAGAGGAAGATGTGCGTGATATATTCTTTAATGAAAGAAATATTAAAGTAATGTATAGAATATGATTTAATTTATAATAAAGATATATTATGTGTAGAAAAGTATGAAAGGCCATATACCAAACTGTCAACAGTAGATATTTCTGGATGGTGGTATTAAAGGTGATTTTTTATTTCTAATTATTATACAATAGCTATATATTGCTTGCATAGTAAAATAATTCATTATGAAAGGGAGCATTTACAGAAAACTTCTATAAAATTCTCTTTGTTTCTTTTAGTCTTCTACAGTTTTCTTTAGAATTAGGTTTTCTTCTAAGATAATTTAGAATTAGTTTCAGAATACTAATTTAGATTGTAGAAGAGGAATTTCTTAATAAGACTTGAAAAATGCTGGACTAATAATCTGGGTGGTTGAGTAGTTTAGATTTGAAACAAGTGATTTTTAAAATGTGCAAGGTTGCTATCACTTGGTGCCTTTTACTTTATCATGGTTTTTGGCCAAATATATACTTTTGGTGTTTTCTGACTAATATCCTCAAATAAATATACTCTTGTAGTAAGGTGATTGATAAAAGGTGCAGTTTGATAAAATTCCAGAGAGCTTGAAACTCAGAGAGAGTTTATTAAGAGATATTAAGAATATCATTTTAATATATATAATATATATAACAAATATATATAACATATTATATATATTATATAATATTTTATATTACAATAGATAATATATAATATTTTCCATCATGATATTTATATATAAACTTAATTTAATATATAATATATAATAATTTATGTATTATGTAATATATAATTTATATATAACAATATATAATATAATGTATATCTTATAAATATAAGAGATAATTAACTGCTCATATGATATTATTTTGGGGACCGTGAGAAGTTTCTCTGCCACCCAAACTATTTTGGTGATGCCTTAAATTCCTTCATTACAGAACAAAGAATTTTATTCCAGCAGGATTTCAGACTTGGTAGTTTCAAACTAAATTTAAGATCAGGGGCAAATGGCTCACAGTAGACCCTTTTTGGGTGTTAACCATTGGGAGGGATAGAGGTTGGGGATAGGGCATAGAAGTGTTCATGGAAGCAAGAACCAGGCATAGAAACAAGGTTAGGTCGGAGATGGAAGGTTTCTCACCCCAAACTTTCCCTAGTTCACATTTTTTTCCTGGGTCCTCTCCAGTGTCTCCTCAAGCTGGACACAAAAAGAGCTTTGGGAAAAAAATTTACATTGTAATTTTTCATTAACCTCTGTTTCTTCACAGAGCTTAACAAACCATCAAGCTTTTTCTTTCCCACAAATAACACAGTACACCCTCCTTAAGTCAGTATGGTGGAGCATGGATAACTAGAGAAAGACCACTCCACCCTCTTGCCCTATTCTACATCGACAGTTCTGTGTATCGCCTGTTGAATCATGTTTTCTGAAATAAATAAATAAATAAATAAATAAATAAATTTATTTATTTTTATTAAACAATAAAAGAATGTAATTGAGGTGGGATAGGAAGGTATCCTCTGGAAGTTATAAGACTGGGGTGTGGGAGAATGTGGAGCTTAATTGCTCACTTGTTAAAAGGAATCACTGGGTGTCCTGCCTCAGACTTTACGTGTGGCTATGGAGCACATAACAGAGTTCACAGATGCACCGTTGGTTGTAGATCACTGAAACTGAGAAAAACGCTGGGAACATTACCTTAATACTTGTTGCATGCCTGTGGTCAGGTTTACTCGGAAGAGGCATTAAAATTGTAGGAGACATCTTTTGATTTTGCCTGTCACCCTTTACTCTTAACTTTGGTAATGGCATCCTGCCTTTTAGGAATTTCCCACCTACGTTTCAGGGGTCATGATGGACCTGTTAAGCACAAGCATTGCATTTTCCATGTCCCCCACTACCTGGTCCCGCTGGCCCAAGAATGCATGGGAACTAAGTGAGGCCAGTCGGACTCTCGGGATTTTGAGTCTTGTGCAGAGTTGGAATTGAGTCATTCTGATGGTAGAGCCTCAGAGTTATTTCCTTTGATATTGATACTTTCCCTTGATATCTTTCCTCAAAGCTATTTCTGAGTGAGGTCTCCAGAGGAGTCCTGGTTCCTGTCCTCTTCTGGGTTTGGTGGCCCAAGTGGTTTTCTGATTAGTGGGCTACAGTGAGTAACTAATTATTCTAGTAGATTAAAAAACTGAGTTAACCAGAATTGTTTTTTAAGTTAAAATTGACTTCTGAATGGCTGCATAACTGGATCACTGGTAGCATCTCATCTTTTCACAAAGAACCAAAAAACTTCCAATCTGAAACCAGGCCAGCACTCCCAACAGAATCATCAATCTAAAGAGCTGCACAGGATGGGCAAAAGGAGAAAAATGGAAACATGAAATCCAACAGGAGAAGACAGCAGAAGGGTGTTAAATCTTTATTGAGGAAACTTCCTGAATCTTGGAATCTAGCCAAGGATATCTTTTAAGTTGACCTGTGGCTTATCGCAGCCCAAGGGAATTGCTGTATTGGCTGCTATTGATCTGCTCAGGTAATACCCTTCACTTAAGTCTCACTGTACTACTGAATTTCTCCTCAAGTTTTTCATTCTCTTACTTGCCTTCCCTCTTTACCCTTTATTCCTTTGCTCGGGCAGTTCTCCTGTATGGAATTCCATTTCTCACTTTGCCCAATGAGATACCCATCTTGGAATATTGATTTTATCTAGGAAGGCTTCTCTTTTCTTTCTTTTTTCTTTCTTTTTTTTTTTTTTTACAAACATACAATGTATTATTAGCCCTTGGTCTGTGAATCAGACCCCAGGTCTGTGAATCGCCAGGTTTACACACTTCACAGCACTCACCATAGCACATACCCTCCCCAATGTCCATAACCCCACCATCCTCTTCCTCCCCCCTCCCCTTGGCCACCCTCAGTTTGTTTTGTGACATTAAGAGTCTCTTATAGTTTGTCTCCCTCCCGAGCCCATCTTGTTTCATTTATTCTTTTAGGTATCTTTATTCTTTAGTATCTTTATGGTAAACACCCAGTAGTGCAATTGTTGGGTCATAAGGTAGCTCTATTTTCAACATTTTGAGGAACCTCCGCCCTGTTTTCCAGAGTGGTTGCACCAGCTTGCATTACCACCAACAGTGTAGGAGCGTTCCCCTTTCTCCACATCCCCGCCAGCATCTGTCATTTGGGAATCCTTTTCTGATACATCAATCCAGTATTAGCTTTTATTCATTACCTTGCAAAATCCTTTCTGAGCATTATTTCAATAGTACAAATTAGCTAAAGTGAGGTGTTGGTGGTGAGAGTATTCTAGGCAAATGAAACAAAGGTTGTTCAAGAAGTTGGATTGGAGGGATTTCCTGGGATGTTGAGGAACTTGAATATATTTATTTGTTCCTAATTATTGGAAGTTAGTTGGTGGGATAAAATTGCTGCAAAGGCAGACTAGTTAATCTAACAAGGATCAGATGATAGTTTTTATAAATATCTACTGAAGGGAGAATGAACCACGGAGGGCTTTATTTAGATATACTATGTGCTTTGCAGCCAGAAGAGGCAGTATTCAACACAGTTTCCATCTTACTTTTGTCTATCCTACTTGGCATTTTGATATCATTCTTTCAGTGGAATGTGGAATAGACACGTTGCCTGGGTTAGAGCACTGCTCAAATACAGAGGGCTGGAAATGCAGGAGAGAGAAAGAGATGTGATTTTACAGGGTGAAAAGTGTACTTAGAAAAGGAAAACTTAGGAATACTGTTTGATGAAATTGTAATGAAATGAGAATTTTGAGCAATTGCATTTAGAGAGAATGAGAATATTCTGTAATTTGTGTTAAAATTCCAAATATAATGAGGTGACTTTTCCAAAAGAGATGTGTGCAGTGTTGAATAATGAGTAAACATAATATTAGCAGAGCTGTCAGGCTTAGGGCACAAACAGTTCCTTATAACTAAAGCTAATTCCAAAGGTTTTCATAGGCAAATGATTATTTAGGAAGCCTATAACTCAATTCAGATATGGTCTTAGAAAACTTTGGAAATTTTTATAGACCAGATGGCTTAGAAATAAAAGGTCAGAAGTTAAAATTGGAACTGTATAGATGTTCTTTGAGAAAGTTAATTGTTTAGTATGATGTATGATTCTTAAATTTCTGTGCAGGTCATAATTTTTTGTTATTAATTTCTTAATATGTAGAGTTAAGTTATTCCTCCCTCCACACAATCTAAATAATACATTTCTAACCAAGATGATACTCAACTGAGATATGCTTTCAAAATGTGTGTGAAATACCTATATATTACCTCTGTGTCATGTAATGTTCCCCTCCTCCCACCTGGAATAATGAGGAAAGGTAAAGAAGAGCAGCAGTATTTCCCAAATTTGGCTAATTATCACAATCATGTGAATGCATCCTTGAATGAATCTCTGATCCTTCTGAGCCTAAAAGAAACAGAATGTCCTTGGCCCATCTTAGAAATCTGCATTCTTAATATCTACTCTGGGCCAGGCGTTTCTGATGATGAGCCCACCTCCCCAGACCATGTATGCGTCCTCTCACTGGTACCAAGAAAACTGAAGCAGAAAGTAAAAGAAGGTGAATTTGAGTTTAAACAGAACAGTTCTGTTATTAAGGGTTATAAAACCCTTACAATTTATTCTTTACCTGTGACCTGACAGTTTATTTATTTTACAGTTAACACAAAGTGAGCATATCATCTCTGAAATTATTATTTTGGGGCTCAAAATTTTTATTATTATGAGCTTTGGTCTCCTGAAGTTCTTGATAACTTCCAAATATCCTTCTTAATGAAATCAGAGTGGGAGACAAACCATAAGAGATTCTTAATCACAGGAAAAAAATTGAGGGTTGCTGTAGGGGAGGGGGACTGAGGAATTGGGTAACTGGTTGCTGGACAGTAAGGAGGGTACAAGATGTAATGAGCGCTGGGTATTATAGAAGACTGATGAATCACTGAACTCTACCTCTGAAACTGGTAATACATTATATGTTAATTAATTGAATTTAAATTAAAAAACAGAAAATTTTGAAAATCCTTTAGATATCAAGAGAACATAAATTATGTAAACTTTTTGATTATAGCAGCATAATATGTGATTTTGTAAAATAAAGGTAATGCTAATATATACTTTTAAAAAAACAACAAGAACAAAATAAATATCCTTCCTAAAGTAGGGAAAAATGGTCAGTGGCTTTGAGGCATAACCATTGCATTGTAAATTCTTTGGCTTAAGATCTATATCTAAATAAATTGGCTTGGCAAAGCCCTTAAAATCCTGACAATACTGTGCATCTTTTCAGAGTTCAGTATATATTTGGTAATATTTTAAAGATAAGAAAAAGAAATTGTTTTGTGGTTAGGGGAGTGGCCAATCATAGAGGTGTGATTTGCGGAGTTTAGGCGAGCACTTCCCCTCCAGCTCAAATATGATTGATATCTTGCAGCTAAAGCCTAATCCATTGATCCTTTTCAAAATGCAAATAAATCTCTTTTCAGATATTGCAGTTGTGTGAGAATAAAAAAAAAATACCTGGAATTTCATTGTATGTAGTACTGCAGGTAAATTTGTGTGTGGTGGGGAGTAGGGGTTCCAGAGAGACAGACAGACAGTAGGGAAGGGAGAAGGAATGAGGAACTGAGCTATAAAGGAAGAAGAGTAAGACTTAGAACAAGGAAGCTGGGACCCATAACTTCCTGACCCTTTTGCTGTATTTCCTCCAAACACTGCTTAAACATGAAGGTTAAGCTATGGGGCACGGTTCCAAGGGCTTGTTTCTATGCTCTGAAAAATTATAGTTTCCTACCTCCTTTTTCCACTCTCCAGTCAATGGTTTCTAAACTTTGTGCTTCAGGAACTATAATGAAAAGTCATTCAGTCAAGGACTTTATTTAGTGCCCTCTAGGGTGCCTAGAGCTGAACCAGAGAAAATTAATAGCATTAAACCCTCAAGCTTTGATGCTAGTTTTGAAATACAGAGCTGCTTGATACATATTTCCTAAGGGACATTTATACCTCTTTTTAATGTGTATTAAGAGAGGAAAAATATTTGACCTGCTTATTAACATGTCTTTAATGTCTAAAGTACTTTTTTGAAGTCAAATTTATTAAGGTATAATTCACATATAGTAAAATTTACCCTTTTAAGTGTACAGTTGGATGAATATGATAAATATATGATTAATGTATAGACTCATGTTACTCCCCCTGAAATCAAAATATAGAATAATTTCATCTCCCCTAAATATTCATGCCCCTTCATCATCAACCCCTTCTCCTACAACTTGTACTTGGCAACTGCTGATCTGAATTAAGTTCCTGAAGTTTTGTCTATCCCATATCATATAAATCAATCATATATTATGTAGCTTTTTCAGATCAGTTTCTTTCATTTAGTGTATCACATTTATGATTAATCCCTGTTATTATGTGAATCTGGGGTATATTTCTTAATACTTCTGAGTCATATTTCATTATATGGATTTATCAGTTCTTCACCATTTCAGGAGCATTAGAGTTGTTAACAGTTTTTTGGTGATTATGAGTGAAGCCATTTTAGTTCTTGCATGCTATACCTTGCCAATTTTTAACCTTTAACCCATCTGTGTCTTTATATTTAATATAAGATCTTTTTTTGTAGGCAGCATAGAGCTGGGTCTACTTTTTGAGTCTAGCACAATCATCATTAACTGCCATTTTTAGACCATTTGCACTTAAATGTAATTATTTATGTATTTACATTTAAATCAGCAATCTTGCTAGTAGTTTTTGGTTTATTTCTTTTGTTTTTATAATTATTTTCTTCTTCTCTGCCTTGTTTATATTAGTTGTGTATTTTTTATGATTGCACTTCTCCCTACTGTTGTTTTATTAGTCATACCTGTTTCTTATTTTGGAATCCTTTACAATACATGTATCTTTAATTTATCATAATCTTAAAAAATCTTATACTCACATAGAGTATATGAATTCTATAATGACATATTCCCATTTCTTCCACTTTAGCATTTGTGTTATTGTTATTATGTATTATACTTACAAAGATTTTATAGAACTCACAGTGTATTATTACAGTTTTTGGTAATTTTAGATAATTGTATAACTTTAGATAATTGTCTCTTATGGGAATTAAAATTTTTAAAAATGTGCTTTGTATTTACCTTATATTTGTATCCTTTCCAGTGATTTGTGTAGCTCTAGATTTCCATCTTTTGCTAGAACTTCTTTTAACAGTCTGTAAAGTATGTTTACCATCAGTGAATTATTTTTCCTTTTATTTGTCTGGAAAGATATGTTTATTTCATTGACATTTTTCATCTCTTCGCCAGTAAGTTCAGTCATTTTTTATTTATTGAGAAACAATAATAGAGCATTTACTACACACTAGGCTATATGATTTTATATACATATTTTGTAAAATATACATAAATACATATATAAGTCATAGATGTATAATCATGTATATACATATGTGCATGTACTAATAAGACAGGGAGCTTGTGGGTCAGTGGGCCATACAAGCAGAGTAACAATTTCAGTGGCATGTGATAAGTTCTATGATAAGGATAAGTACTTAGAATAATACTTGAGTACAGAGGAATTTACCTAACCCAGTCCTGATATGGAAGAAGGACTTTTTTTCCTTTGAGAGAATAACCTATTATTTGATATCTGTAGGCTAATCGTAAGTGCAGTGAAGAGTAACACTTAATAGTGAAAGATTCTTAGTGATTTTACAACTAGGAAAAACTTTTAAAAAGATAGCATGTGCCAGTTTCCTAAGGGAGAAGATTGGAATCTCTTAATGAAATCAGAAGTTTTTGAACTAACTAAATTTTTGGTTATTTTACCGTATATTATGGTAGGATTATAGCATGTGGTATTGTATTGTACTTTAAGCAAACCAGAAAAAATATTTGCTTTCCAAAATAAGCAAATGGATTAGGCCTTCTAAATAGTTTATTGTCAACCAGGCAATTTTTATAAAGTCATTAAAAACATATTTATTACATAGATTATATGGTATATTTCTAATATTCTTTAAAATAAATGAAGTCAATTCAACATTCTTTGCTTCCTCCTCTTCAATAAGGAAACTAAATTTGCATTCTCTTTTCCTTAAATGCCATGTACAAAATTGACAATTGTCAAATCTGTATGCACTTGGAGCTAAAAAAGCAACTGATAATCTGATAAATAGTGCCACAAATTCATTTGAATTTTAAACTGGCTATAATAACTATTCTTATTTAGAGATATAGAGGTAGTAGAGGGAGAGGGGCTCATTTTTTTCCTCCCAGTACCAGTGTCTTTTCTCTCCAAGATACTAGTTTTTTTAGATTGTAAATTAGAAAGACAGCAGCAACTAGGAGAAGTAAATGCAAACATCCAGGTGCCATGTAGTTTAGTTTTGCTATTCTTCACATAAGCAACATTTGCTTACAATTGTCAGATGTTGGATTAATTTCATGATGCAATGTCATAGCTTTAGTGGCATACTTATTTTTTTCCTATAATATACTTTGATAAAAGTAAGTGCTAGCCTCCAATATTTAGAAACCAGAGCTCAACATCATTTGACAATATCATAGAATAAGAAGATGGTTGTCAAATTGTTTTAAAATATTTAGGGAAATGAATAGAAAAGGATGTGAGATATATATATGATATATATTATATATATGTTAGAATATTACTCAGCCATAATGAAGAATAAGAGCTTGCCATTTGCAGCAACAGGGATTGATTTAGAGGGTGTTACGTTAAGTGAAGTAAGTCAGACAGAGAAAGATAAATACTGCATGATTTCACGTACCTGTGGAATCTAAAAAAACAAAACAAATGAATAGCAAGTAAACAAAAAACAGAAACAGATCCATAAATACAGAGAACAAACTGATGATTACCAGAATGGACCCCTAGGGGTTGGGAGTTGGGCAAAATGAGCAAGGCGGAGTGGGAGTTGTAGGTTTCCAATTATGGAATAAATATGTCACAGGGATAAAAGGCACAGCATAGGGAACATAGTCAATGGCATAATAGTGTTGTATGGTGACAGATGGTAGCTACACGTGTGGTGAGCATAGACTTTTTGAATCATAATGTACATATGAAACCAATGTAACATTGTATGTCAATTATAAGTCAATGAAAATAATGTAAAATATTCAGGACAGGTAGAGCTTGGTTGAACTGTGGAGAGATGGTGCTGATAAATTTATAACCTGGAGGAAGAAATGACACTGATGCTGAATTCCACCAGCACCAGTTTACCAGAGATGAGGCTTGGGGGAGAATGTGCAATGAGATTCTTTACACATATAACATTATAGTATACTTCACAGCATTTCCCAAAAGCAACTCTGTGAATTACATTTTATGAATGGGGTTATTGAGGCTTAGAAAATTTATATAATGTGTTAAAAATATACTAGTAGAAGCAGAATTGAAATTTGCAGTCATTTTGACTCCAGACGCCATTTTCTTGTCTTGTACTGTCTCATCTTGTCTTACTTTGCCTCCCCTTGCCTCCCCTCTTTTCCCCTTCACTCCCCTCTCCTCCCTTACAGTTACAGTTGATATGCAATACTACATTAGTTTCAGGTGTACAGTATAGTGATTTGACATTTATGTACATATATATACATCATAAAATCATAAAATGCTTGCCAAGATAAGTTAGTTACCCTGTGTTATCATACAAAGTTAAAACAATATTATTGACTGTTTTCCCTATGCTGTAGTTTACATCCCCATGACTTACTTTTTTATAACTAGAAGTTGGTACCTCTTAATCCCCCTCACCTATTTTTCCCATCCTCCACCCCGTCTGGTAACCTCTAATTTGTTCCCTGTATTTATAAGTCTGTTTAGTTTTGTTTGGTTTTGGTTTGTTTTGGCTTTTTAGATTCCATGTATAAGTGCAATCATATCGTATTTGTTTCCCTCTTACTGACTTATTTCACTTAACATTGTACCCTCCAGGTGCATCCATGTTGTCACAGATGGCAACATTTCTTTCTTTTTCGTGGCCAGTGTTCCATTGCATATATGTGTGTGTTTGGGTCTTATACATACTACATTTTCTTTATCCATCTCTCTGTTGATAGACATTTAGGTTGCTTCCACATCGTGGCTATTGTAAATAATGCTTCAGTGCACATAGGGGCATATATATCTTTTTGAATTAGTCAAAACCCATATTCTTATCATTAATAAAAAAATTTAATTCACTGGATAAATGTATACCTATTTTATACCTATAGTGTTATGTACAGTGATGGGAACTTGGGACATAAAAATAAGGAGGTCATGTGTCTTACCTTTGACCAATTTATAACTGGTGAAAGAGAGCCAATAGGTAAAATGATGGTATAAGACAATTTAGGGTTACGATAGAAACATCAGCTGCCCAGTGAGTGCCCAAAGGATGGAGTGATTAATCCTCCTGGGAAAAGTAGGCTAAGAGCAGACCTCATGGTGGATAGGATGACCAGTCTGAGGCCTGGAACATGAACCTGTGTTCAGCAGTCTAAAAACCAGCTGATAGGGATGAGAAAGGTTATTCCAAGGAAAATGTGCAGTTGGAGTGAAGTCACAGAGATTTTTTCCAACGGATGCCTTACAACAGATTATTTTATTAAAATAATTTCGGTGCCCTGAGGAAATGGGACACACAGAGCTGATTCTGATGCCTGTAGAACAGCACCAGCTTGGTGAAAGCAGAACCAGCTGATGTACCCAGTGGGGTGATGTCTCCCTGACATTGTACATATGAGAGCAAGATTTCACCAGGTGGTATAATTTTGGGTGAAGGTGAAAACTAGAGAGTATGTTTTCTTCTGAATTTTATAGAACCCTGAAAATACTAGTTGGATCAGGAAAAATAATAATGTTCACCTGGAATTAGTGGGTGCCATAAGGACAGTTAGAGCCAAATGTGAAGGCTTTAGTGTATGATAATAAGAAATGTTATGTATAAAGCAGGTGGTTTGTGATTTCTAAATAAAGTAAGTATTTGCAAATTCAGATCTTGTTGAGAAGGCACGAAACTTAATTTAAAAAACTTTGGCAGCTGGGGCAGTCGAAAAAAAAGACTGAAATGAGATTGGGGATTTGCTTAGGATAGTCTTTCTCAAACTTGGCTCTACATTAGAATCAACTGAGGAACTGTTAAAAAACAATCAAATATCCAGGTTGTGCCCCATGCCAATTAAATCAGAATTTCTTGGTGTGTGTGTGGGAGGGGTACTAACCCAAATCAGCACCTTTAAAGATCCTAAAGTCATTATTTTGTGCAGCCACTTTTGGAAACTGGTGGCCTAGAGCAGTGTCTACTTTATTTGATTTCCTTAGGTTAGCTTTATGTAGCAAAACTTTGTAGTAAAAAAAAGAAAAAAAGAAAAAAAAAAGTGGGAGAGGCCATTTTTCTTTTAAAAAATTGCTTGTGAGTGTTCTTGTCTAAACGAGGAGCTGGAGTGCCTAATGAAATTTTAAGAGTATACAGAAAATCATCAAGTTGCTTTTCCCCCCTTATATTGGAAAAATACCTATGCTATAGTTGCTATCATCATATACTTTAGAATAACACATGACTGATAACTCATTATTATGTGCTGAAAGTCAGAGATGACAATGATGCATACAAAGTACTGTTCTTTTGGCGTCTTTCCCAGATCAACTAAATCACAAGGAAATATTACTGTGAATTCCCACTTTTTCCTGTGGACTGGTCAGGACAAAGACCTTACCATTTATTTTATGAAAGAGAAGAGTGAAATGCAAGGAACTGAAGCTAGAATCTAGGTTTATTGATTTTCATCCCTTATTACCCCTGCAGGACCTGATGGACCAAGCCAAAGCTGAATGCTCACGTGATTAAAGCTGGATGCCAGAAATGCTATTTTTAGGATAAAAAGTGACAAGCTGAAAATTTTGCTTTGAAATCAATATATTTGCCCCAAGGTATCACATTTCCAATGACAGTGGAAATTAAAGTAAGATCTGTGCAAGGAAAATACTTAAAATATGGGTTTTTTTTTTAAAGATTTTATTTATTTATTTGTCAGAGAGAGAGGAGCGAGAGTGAGCACAGGCAGACAGAGTGGCAGGTAGAGGCAAAGGGAGAAGCAGGCTCCCTGCCAAGCAAGGAGCCCGATGTGGGACTTGATCCCAGGACGCTGGGATCATGACCTGGGCCGAAGGCAGCTGCTTAACCAACTGAGCCACCCAGGCGTCCCTTAAAATATGGTTTAAGGAAGAATGATACTCCTCTTGAGGATAATTCTAAGTATATTGTCTTAGTCAGTTTGACCAGCTATAACAAAGTACCATGGACTAGGTGGATTATAAGTAACAAAAATTTATTTTCCACAGTTCTAGCGGCTGGGAGTCAGAGGTTAGGATGCCAGCTTGGTTGGGTTTTGGTGGCAGAGCCATCTTCTGGCTTTGCAGACTGTGAACTTCTCATTGTATCCTCAGATGGTAAAAAGAGCAAGCTCTCTGACCTATTATAAGAAACCCAGTCTTGGGGCGCCTGGGTGGCTCAGTGGGTTAAAGCCTCTGCCTCAGCTTAGGTCATGATCTCAGGGTCCTGGGATCAAGCCCCGCATCGGGTCCCTGATCAGTGGGGAACCTGCTTCCCCCTCTCTCTCTGCCTACCTCTCTGCCTACTTGTGATCTCTGTCAAATAAATAAATAAAATCTTAAAACAAAACAAAACAAAACAAAACCCAGTCCTATTCATGAGGGCTCCACTCTCATGACCTAATTACCTCCCAAAGGCCCCACCTTCAAGTAACATCACATTGGGGATTAGATTTCAAATATGAATTTGGGAAGCACAAATATTTAGTCTGTAATATATATTAATCTACATACAAACCAAAAAGTATTTATTGCACATCTGCAATGTCCTTAACATTCACTAGGCATCATGGTACAGATAAAGAGAAGACAGTTTCTTGTATAAGGAGATTGTAACCTATTGGTAAGCTAAGACAGCACTTGCTATAAAATTATCATATGTCATAATACAGTGTGTAATTGTTTGGGGAAACTAATATGAGAAACTTGATCCTATTCCATAATAGTGTGAGAAAAACTCTTTTACGGCTTCCCTTCAATATTACAGAAAAATATGTTAAACTCATATTTCAGAAAACATATACATCAAAAGTCTGGGAAGGAGAATATCAGTATGAGACATTTTAAGAAGATTTTACTTTGTCTAAATGAAAAGGAGGACTCCTCAAACAAAAGACCAATAAAATACCAGATATAAAGCCCATTAAGCTTCTTCTAAATTACTTCTCATTTTATAGCATTCAGTGATTAGGAGAACAAACTTTGCATGTTGTAGTGTCTCTTTAATTACAGAATTTTTCCATCAGCTGCTCCTTCATCAGACTGAGTTCATTGTTGCAAAAGCCAAAAACTTTTCCTTTAAGAAGAGGAACAGGACAAGGATGACCACTCTCAGCACTTCTATTAAATACAGTAATCGAAGTCCTAACTGCAGAAATTCGGCAAGAAAGAGAAACAAAAGGCATCTAAATTGGAAAGAAAGAGGCAAAACTGTCTTTGCAGTTGACATGATTTTTTATATAGAAAACCCACCAACACACTATTAGAACTAATCAACAGTTGAGTAAATTTAAAGGATACAAAATAAACATACAAATAATCAGTGGTGTTCCTATACACCAACAATAAACATTCAAAAAGGAAATTTAGAAAATAATTTATTTATAATGGTGTAGAAAGAATAAAAAAACTTAAGAATAAACTTAACCAAGATAATGAAAAGCCTGTATACTGAAAACTGCAAAACACTGATGAAAGACATTGGAGAATACACAAATGCATTAAAAGACATTCCATATTCATAGATTGGAAGACTTAATAATTGCTAAGATGTCTATACTCCTTAAAGTGATTTACACATTTATTACTATCCCTGTCAAAATACCAGTGGTATTTTTTTATTGAAATAGAAAAAAAATCCTAAAATTCATATAAAAACACAAAAGACCAAAAATAACCAAAGTGATCATGAAAAAGAAGAACAAAGCTGGAGGCATTGCATTTCTTAGTTTCAAAATATATTACAAAGCTACAGGAAATGAAATAGTGTGGTACTGGCATAAAGACAGATATTTAGACCAGCGGATTAGAAAAGAGAGCCCAGAAATAAATCCATGCATTTACAGTCAACTGATCTTTGATAAGGTACCGAATACACAATGGGGAACGGGTAGTCTCTTCAATAGATGATGTTGGAATAACTGGATATTGACATGCAGGAGAATAAAACTATATATTTATTTAACAATATATGCAAAAGTTAACCCCACATGGATCAAAGACTTAAACGTAGTGCCTAAGCTGAGAGTAAACCTAGGGAAATAGCTTCTTGACATGGGGCTTGGCAATTGTTTTTTTGGGTATGAAACCACAAGTATAGGCAACAAAAGCAAATGTAGACAAGTGATGCTACATAAAGCTAAAAAGCTTGTGTATAGCAAAGGAAGCAATCAACTGAGTGAAAAGGCAACCTGTGAAGTAGGTGAAAATATTTGCAAAACATTTATCTGATTAGGGTTTCATAAACAAAATATGTTTAAAAAGCTACAACTCAACAGAAAAAAAGTCATTTAAAAAATGATCAAAGGACTTGAATAGGGCATTTCTCTAAAGAAGGCATATAGTTAGCGACCAGGTATATGAAAAGGCCAACATCAATAATCACTAAGGAAATGAAAATCAAAACCACAATGTGATATTATTTAACAACTCTTGGATGACTGTTACAAAAATGATAAGTGAGAACAAGTGTTAGCATGGGTATAGAGAACATGGAACACTTCTACACTGTTGGTGGAAGTGTAAAATGGTACAGCTACTATGGAAACCAGTATCAAGATTACCCAAAATTGAAAATAAAATTAATGTATGATCCAGCAATCCCACTTCTGTGTATATATCTGAAAGAGATGAAATTAGGATCTTAAAGAGATATCTGCACTTCTGTCTTCATTACAGCATTATTCATAGTGAAGAGAGGTGGGAACAACCCAGATGTCCATCAACAGATGAATGGATAAAGGAAATGTGGTAAATACATAAAATGGAATATTGTTCACTCTCATGAAAGAGGAAAATCTTACCATTTGCACAGTATGGATGAACCTGGAGGACATTGTGCTAGGTTGAATAAGTGGGTGACCGATGGACAGATCTTGCCTGATTCTATTTCTATGGGATATCTAAAATAATCAAACTCACTGAAACAGAGTGGAATGGTTGTTGCCAAGGGCTGGAGGAGGGGGAAAAGGGTGTTGCTGTTCAATGGACATAAAGTTTGTTATGCAGGTTGTATAAGTCTAGGGATCTGCCGTACAACATAGTGTCTAGAGTTAACTATAAGACACTCTGTACTTTAATATTTTTAAGAGGGTGGGTCTCATGTTGTGTTCTTACTACAAAAGCCAACCAAACAAAAAAAAAACCCACAAATTTCAAAAAGAAAATAGAACACAAAGGAGACAAGGAAAATTTTGGATGTAAAGGATTACATGGATTACCTTAATTGTGGTGATGGTGATATGCATATGTCCCAACTCATGGGCCTGTATACATTAAACATGCTTTTTTGGTGTATCAGTTATACTCAATGAAGCTGTTAAAATCATTGAGAAAAAAAGATAATGAATCATTAAGTTGTTCTTAGTCAACCCATTTAATTTGATATTCTACATTTCTCTCTTCAAATATCGGCTCCTGAGATCACTGACTTTGGCCTGTGAACAAACTGAAGGTTAAATTCCTTCATTCTGAAGTGGAAGTGTAAATCTTTTTGCCCCATATTAACAAATTTTATTAATTAGATACTTTGGCATTGTCTAGACATATATTAGTTTATTGAGGTAAGTAATACATTGAAAATTAACTATCACATAAGGTGGTCTTATTGATGTGAATGAATTCTGTAACACAAGGAGGCATATGTTTGCTAACACAAAGCTGTAAATGTACTAGTAAAATAAATACCAAGTCTGAAATGAGGCAGCATATTTTTTCTGTTGTAAATGCAATTACTTTTTTTGCCTGTCTACTTGAAAAGAGCTTTAAGTGTATATTTTTAGTTTTGCATTTTTGTATTTCTTGGAATCTATATACTCTGGGTCTTAAGTGAAAAACCATGGTGCCCTGAATTTTGTTAACCTCCCATAATGGATGACTGACTTTCCTTTTTGCAGTTGCAATGGAAAGGTATAACACAGTGAAATGTGTCACTGGATTTTTTAAAATTAAAATAGAAAATTAAATTTTTAGTGAATTTAAGGATTAAAGAAAAGTCTAGTATGCTCAAAGAAAGTCTAATGGTAGTATAACTTTTTTTTGTACGGTACTTACTAGACAATACCTAGATGTGGACCAAAAATAGAGTGTCTTTCAGGTGTTTAAAAAGTACCTATCTTGGGGGCCTTCTCCCTTCTCTCGCTGTCCCTCACCCCCTCTTGTGCTTTCTCTTACTCTCTCTCAGATAAATATTTTTTAAAATACCTATGTCTCTGTGTATTTTAATATTACCAAGTAGAATGCAGCTGATATTTTTTTGAATATTTATTCTGTGTCAGGAACTGTATTATTTTCATTAACCATACAGAGAAAATAACTCAGGGTGAGCTACAGTGATCAATTTACAGAACAGGTTAATGTGACCATAGATTATTAGGTTTTATTTAATATTATTTTATAATTATGTAATATAAAATATAACAGTAATTCTTAATAATACTACTATTTTATTTCCTTGTGCCTGTTTTATGTGTATATTTCTGTAACTTGCACCATATCAAGATATTGAAAATTTCCATTACCCCCCCCTCCAAAATTCTTTCATGTCCACTTACAGGAACTGTCTTCCCAAAATGAGGTCCAGGCAACCACTGACTGCTTTCTGAATTTTCCCAAAGACTTAAACCACAAGGAAATGTTTTCTCTTGTTTTGCCTGTTCTTGAATTTAACATAAATAAAGTCATACAGTATCTATTCTTTTGTGTCTGGCTTCCCTGTTAGTGTAATATTTTAAGATTCCTTTGTGTGTATCACATGAGTTTGTTCAGTCTTATTACTGAGTAATATTCCCTTGAATGAATATATCACAACTTCTTCCTCTATTCACCTGTCAATGACCATTAGATTGTTTCCCAGTTTGGGCTATAATAAGTAAAGCTGCTGTGAATAGTTTTGCACAAATGTTTGTTGGACATGTGTTTTTTCATTTCTGTTGATTGACTACTTAGGAGTGGAATGGCTGGATCATATGGGAAGTATATGCTTAACTGTTTGGGAGACTCTCATCCTTTTCCAAAGTGATTATATTGTTTTACATTTCCAGCATCAGGGCATGAAAGCTGTAGCTACTCTACATCCTCACCAAAATTTGGGAAGAGTCCTTTCAATTCTAACCATTCAAGATCTTATTTAACTTGTATTTAGTATCATTTCCATGATCTAATAATATTGAGCACCATTTCATGCACTTACCGATCATTTGTATACCTACTCTTGTGAAATGTACATTCAAACTTTACCATATTATATTGTGCTGTTTCTCTTAATAATGAGTTGTAAGAAGAATCAATGAAACAAGATGGAATTGGGAGGGAGACAAACCATAAGTGACTCTTAATTTCACAAAACAAACTGAGGGTTGCTGGGGGGTGGGGGGTTGGGAGAAGGGGGTGGGATTATGGACATTGGGGAGGGTATGTGCTTTGGTGAGTGCTGTGAAGTGTGTAAACCTGGTGATTCACAGACCTGTACCCCTGGGGATAAAAATATATGTTTATAAAAAATAAAAAATTAAATAAAAAATTAAAAAAAATAATGAGTTGTAAGAGGTTTTTAATATATTCTGGGTACAAGTTCTTTGTTAAATATATGTCCTGAGAATACTGGGAATTATCCTCTAGACTGTGGATTGTTTCCATGTTCATCTTTCATTGTAATAATGGTTTTTAAACATCATAAGGTTTGGGGGCACCTGGATGAATCAGTTGATTAAGCACCTGCCTTTGGTTGTGGTCATGATTCTGGGATCCTGGGACTGAGCCTGCATGGGGTTCCCTACTCAGCAGAGAGCCTGTTCTCGCTCTCCCTCTGCTGCTCCCCCTGGTTGTACTCTCTCTGTGAAATAAATAATATCTTTTAAAAAAAACATAAAGTTTTAATTCTGATCAAGTGAGATTTTTCAGTATTTTAATTTTAATTTTCAGTATTTTATTTTTCAGTATTTTCAGTGCTTTTTTTTCTGTTCTAAGAAGTCATCGTCTAACCCAAAAGTTTCTTCTATGTTTTTGGCACTGTGATCCATTTCACCTAAGTTGGTGTGTATAGTGTGAAGAAGTGTTGAGGTTCTCTTTTTCTCCCTATAGATATTTAATTCTTCCAGCATAGTTTGTTGAAAAGACTGTTCATTCTCTATTGATTTACCTTGGAATATTTGTTGAAAATCAATGTGTATTTCCACTTTTGGACTTTCTGTTCTGTTCAATTGGTCTCCCTAACTATCCTCATGCCAATAACACATTGTCTTGATTATTATGCCTAGATTACTTACCCTGGTTATTTACCATGGAAATGTAAATATATTCCACTTTCCCTTATATTCCATTATAAGGTTATTTACATTACATTTCCTCAGTTGTTTAAGAAACAATTCTAAATTGTTCTAAATAAAAGGATTTTTTATTTAAGTTTTTAATTCCAGTTAATTAACATAGAGTATTGTATTAGTTTCAGGTGTACAATGTAGTAATTCAGCAGTTCCATACATCACCCTGTGTTCATCATGACAAGTGCACTCCTTAATCTCGATCTCCTATTTCACCCATCTGCCACTGCCCTCCCCCATTTCCTTAAATTTTAAAAATTCATTTGTCAGATTCTCAGAAAAACCTGCTAGGGATTTGGCTGGGATAATATTGAATCCATGTGTCAATTAAGGGAGAATTAGTATCTTAATATTATTAAGCTTCCTAATATATTTAAAATTTTAGATACTTTTATAAATTGTATTTTTAATTTTATTTTCCAACTTACTGTTATTATATTGAAATAACGTTTAGCTTTTGGATGTTGCTCTTGTGTCCTATACCCTTATAAAAATCACTTACTGGTTATAGTAGCTCTTTTGCAAATTTGATAGGATTTTCTATACACGTGAACTATGAGTGAAGAGATTTAAAACTTTCTTTCAATATTCAGGCCTTTGATTTCTTTTTATTGCCTTAAGGAACTGTCAGGAACTTCCATTGTAATGTGTAATATAAGTATTGAAAGTCAGTATCTTTTACATTTTTCTGATCTTAAGGAGAAAACATTCAATTTTCACCATTAATTTTTTTCATAGATATCCTTTATCAAGTTGAGGAACATTCTTTATATTTTTAGTGTCTACTTTCTTTCTATTCTATTCTAGGGAATACAAGGTTTCCTTCCACTCCCAGTATCTATTTTTAGACAAAAATGTTTGTCTGTAGTTCGCTTTCTTGTAATATATTTGTACGTTTTTATTTTAGGAAGATGATGGTCTTCCAAAATGAATTGTAAAGTGTTTTTCATACTCCAGTATTTTCTGAGACATTTTTGTATCATTTATTCCTTAAGTGCTTATCAGAACTCACCAGTGAAGCCTATGGATACTGTTATAGTTGCATTCTGTGAATGTTGATACGTGTGTTCTTATTATCATTCAGTTCAATACATCTACTAATTTTCTTTTGTGACTCCTTAGATTCAGTGACATTTAAAAGTGTGTGACTTAGTTTGCAAATATTTGAGGATTTTCTGTATTTGTGATTTTTACTTTAATTCATTTGGAAGATTTGATTCATTTTAAATTAATGAGGACATTTGAAGGCCCAACACATGGCCTATCTCCATGACTATTCCACGTAATCTCAAAAGAATGTATATTCTGCTATGGTTTGGCAGAGTCTTTTATCATTGTCAGTTAGGTCAAGTTGGTTGACAGTTTTGTCCAAGTCTTGTATATCATTACTCATTTTATGTCTGCTTGTATTATCAGTTACTGAGAGTATTGTCAGCTTTCCTTGCATTGTTTTCAGTAATTGCTTCATAGTAGCATGCAAATTTATTTGCATATTCTTGATGAATTGACCCTTTTTCATTATAAAATAGGTCTCTTTATCCTGATGATATTCTTGTTCTGAAGTGTTTATTTTTCTGGTATTAATATAGCCACACCAGCTTTCTGATGACTAGGGTTTGTGTGATATGTCTCTTTCCATTCTCTTATTTTTAACCTGTGTCTGTATTTTTTAAATGGGTTTCTAATAGACAATATAAGATGGGTGTTAATTTTTCATTTCAATCTGAAAATTTCTGCTTTTAGAAAGTATTAGAGTATAGGCCATTTACATTTAATGTGATTATTGCTATGGTTTTATTTAAGTCTGTAATCTTGGAAGGTGTTTTCCATTTGTCTCATCTGTTTTTTGTTCAGTTTTTTTCTCTTGCCTTGTTTTGGATTGCACGTGCTTGTGTGTATTTTCTGTTGTTGTATTTGATTTTATCTGCAGAGTTAGTTGTATCTCTTTTTAAAGAAAATATTGTAGTGGTAGTATTAGGGTTTACAATATGAATCTTTAACTTACCACGCTCTACTTTCAAATAGTATTATACTCCTTCAAATATAATTTAAGAAGCTTATAGTACTATAGTCCCAATTTTTTGATCATTTCTTTGAGCTATTAAAATCATAGTTATACTTCTATGTAAGCTATAAATCTTAGAATACATTCTGAGTTATGATTTCTTTCTGCTATTAACAGTTATCTTTTAAAGATATTTAAAAATGAGGATTTTTTTCTTAATATTCACATAAATTTTCATCATTTTGTTGCTCTCTGGTCCTTTGTGTAGAACCATATTCACCTTTAATCAACTTTTCTCTTCATGAAGAACTTTCTTTAATATCTAGTACACCTTTCACCCCTTTTATCCCACCCCAATCCTTCTTTTACTAATTTCCAAGCTGTCATTGAGTATAAAATAATATGAGTTGTTATTTAGTAGATGAAATTATATGGGAAATACAGGTATCTGTATTCATTTAATAGTAACTTACTAGTGTTCTAAATGCCAAGGCTTTTATATATGAGTTTTAGTTTATAGATTGAGAAAAAACTGAAAGGCAAGTTATGTTTTGATGTGGTTGTGAGTTTTGATATACATTTACTATATGGTATAAAGTATTCCACGAAATCTTTCTGGGGAAAATGAGCCTGTATTGAACTTAACTCAAGATTGTTGAAAAGACTGAAAGAGCAGACTTTTAAAAAAATCTCTGGGGTAAGAGGATCACTAGGTCAGTTAGATGTGTGTCTTTGGGTAGGGTTATGATCCCAGGATCTGGGATGGAGCTCCACATCTGGGCTCTCTGCTCAGCAGGAAGTCTGCTTCTCTCTCTTCCTCTGTCCCTCCCCCTGCTTTTGCTCTTTCATGTGCTCTCTCTCTCAAATAAATAGATAAAATCTTTAAAAAATTAAAACATCTCTGAGATACATATATTGAGAATACAGATGTTTTCCATTTAGATAATTTAGTAATTCTCCAGTTATTTTTTTATGATGTAGATTTGAATTTAATTGGTAAGGTTATCAGTTTATGAAATAATTTCAGTATTGTGTTTATTTTTTCTTTTCCTATTTGGTACTATATGTGTCCTTTTGTTTTCTATTTGTGAAAAATAATAACAGAGACTCAGTTGTTAATGTGAATTTATTGGTATGAAATTGCTTCATTTCAAGTTGCTCTCAGGAAATAGCCATAATCATTTCTGAGGAATTCGGGGTAAATTTTTGTGGAAAGAGAAAATGTAAGGAGTATAAACCTAATATAGTAGGTAGAAATTTAATGACAACAGAAAAAAATATGTTTGAGAATTCCTGAGCTGGTCTTTAAATAACCTCAGTTTATTTTATTTGTTTAGTAATACATAACAGTTAAGAAAAGAAAGAAGAAAAAATATGCTAGGCATTTTATGTTATTTTATTAAATTCCTCTCAATATTTTAATAAACAGATCATACGTATTTTTAGAGACATGTAAATGGAAGGTCAGAAAGCTAAATAATTTGCTTAATAAAGGGCAGAACTAGTATTCAAATTCAACTCTTTCCACTGTTACAACACAGCACAGTAATAAACATTTATCATTTAATGTTCAATCTTTTCATTGAATTTTTTTTTCTTTCTTCCTTTCTCTTTGACTCCATCTCTCTATGTGTCTGTCTCTGTTTCTCTCCCTTTTTTTCCAGGCACTTAGAATAATGGCTGATGAATAGGATCAGTGATGTATCAGGTTTAAAACTCTGGCGTCTTCTTTTCTTCTTCTCACCCATCCCACCATCATTTTGTTAGGAAATCCTAGTAGCTCTTACTTCAAAATATTTTCATTTTATAACTTATTCTTATCACTGCTACTAAAATAGTCCTATCAGTTGGTCTGAGCCCCCATAAGTTCTTCCCTAGATTACTGCAACACCCTATTGTTAGTTAGTAGTCCCTACCTTAGTGTCCTACTTTTCGAATAGTAACTTAGAAATTAAGATGGATCATACCAGCATTTTGCATTCCATTGTTTCATAGTAAAAACCTCATTCCTTACAAGGGCCTCTAATACTCTTTGCCTGATCTGACTCACCTCTCTATCTTTATCCTCTCCTTTTCTTGTTTATTGTCTCCAGCCTTAAGGACCTTGTTTATCTTCCTAGAGCATGTTAGCTCTTTTTCTGCCTCAGGCCTGTGCACCAGCTATTACTTCTGCTTGGCATGTACTTCCCCCAGATATGTATAGGGATTTTGACTTCACCCCATTTAAAATTTACTTAAATATCTTTAAAAAAAAAAGAGAGAGAGATGCGGAGAGAGACAGAACGAGCACCCAAGCAGGGGAAGCAGCAAGCAGAATAGAAGCAGGCTTCTTGCTGAGCAAGGACATCCCTCTCCCCATCGATGCAGGATTTGATCCCAGGACCCTGGGATCATGACTGGAGCCAAAGCAGATGCTTACCTGACTGAGCCACCCAGGAGCCCTTTAAAAGTCTTTTTTCAACTAGGCCTACCCTGACCACTGTATTTAGAATTGCAGTCCATCTTCCCTACTTCCCCTATCCTCTGTTTTATTTCCATAGTACATATTATTTTCTAATATACTATATAATTTAATTTTTCATTCTTTTTTTAAATCTCTCTGTACCGGACAGAATATAACCTCCAAAAGGGGAGAGATCTTTGTTTCAATCCTTGATCTCTCCAGTATTTAGGAAGGCCTGGGACACAACACATACTCAAGTAATGAATGGATAAATAAGTACTGTAATAGTGGGGGCTGTGGAAGTGAGGCGTCGTTGAAGGTGAGAGTGTGGGATGGGGTTGGAAGCAGGGTACAACAGGAAGAACAAGTTTTTGTTTCTGCTTTTGCTTTTTTTTATTGAAAAATAATTGGCATATAACATTGCATTACTTGCAGGTGTATAGCATAGTGATTCAATATTTGTATACATTATGAAACAGTTACCACATTAAGCCTAGTTATCATTTGTCACCATACAAAATTGTAACCATGTTATTGGTTACATTTCCTATGCTGGGGAAGGTTTAGGTTTAAATCCCGAAATGGGTAACATAGTTTCAAAACCTGTCTGTGTTATTGAGATGAAAAGGGATGTGACTCTAACTGCTGAAATGCGTAGGTCCTTTCAGATCCATGAAATAAGAGTGATTTGGAGAGATGCCTTCTTTTTTAGATCATCAGTTAATTATCAGGTTGATAAGAACTACTAAACTCTTTCTGGCCTTTACTGAACCAGCAGAAGGAAAGAGTGAAATCCTGAAAAATCTGTTTAGCTTGGATTATGATGTCTGGCAGCACATCTTACTTCCCTGACATTTTCCTTGAAACTTTACTACTGGGGGGCGGCGGGTGGGGGAAGGGTAAAAAAGCTTTCTTTATGGGATCCAGGAAAAAGTATTTTGTTACTTTAGTACTTTTGAGTGGTAATGTCATAGGAACACAGGCAGTCTTCTGAGAACACAGTAGATTTTGTCAAGGGTGAAAGTCATGTAAAAATAAAAACAGTTTATACCTCACTATCACAAGATGAAGTTTAAGGGAATCATCTGGGGTCAAAAGATCAAAGGCAAATTGATGGAGGCAAATTGATGTTACTTTATGTTCCTGGGCAATAGCTTTTCAAGTAAGCAAAACTATCAGAGAATCAACCAGGGCAAAGAAAAGCCTGGTGAGTTTCATTTTCTAATTCAAAATACACCCTTTTTGGAAATACGTTCAGTTGAATTGGCTTTAAAATGGTCACCTTAAAACATGGCCCTTAAACCTGGTACAAATACTGTTTGTTTGTTTTGTTTTTTACCTTATAGAAACTGGTACTAGACCTATCTTTAACAATGAAAAAATAAAAGACTCTCTTTGTACTTAAAATGCCCTCAGAAAAATGAAGTGCAAGTTATTAAAGTTGCATTTTCTGTTACCTTTATTATATAAGTCATTTACAAAGCTGACAAAACATTGATCTCATTTACTATGGCCCTGGCAACATTTTGATGTTTACTATTTCAGTAATTTGCGTATATTAGCAGTAATCAATTTTTGAACTTACAAATGGAAAATGCTTTCTCCTTTACCTTCTAATTTTCCAGAAGCTAAGACAGTTCATAAATGAAATAGCCCCATCATTCCTTCTGAATTTTACAGCATTTCCAAGACACAAATTTATGAAATTCTGTATCTTTCAACCTGTTTTGATTGACTATATGCACAGATTATTTTAACTGTAGATTTTGAACTTCTGCATGTATTTATTCCTAAAATTGATTTGAAAATCCTCTGAAAAGCAGCCATGCTCAAAATAATTTTTCTCACATTTTACAGAAGATATGCATATCCCTCATCTACCAACACCAAGTCCTGGCCAATGGACATCGCCCCAGTGTTTTAAAATCTAAAGAACACCAAACTAAGGAAATACCTTTTTTAAACCTATTCTTTCCTGTCATATATATTTCTGGTAAGTGTGAAGTCTGGCTTTAAATTTAGGGTTATGGAATATGTAGGGTATGTCTGAATTCAGATATATGCTAGAGTGGGGGTGACAGAGTCACGAGTTTTCAATTAGCAACTCTGCCTTTTTTATTCCTTGATAAAAATGTCAAAAAAATGCCTAGCTTTGGAGCAAACCAAGACAGTGGTAAGAAGTGGTGAATACTAAAAATGTCTCTTTAATGTATTTGAATTAATGAATCTTTGTATGTTCATGATATTAATTCCCCAAAATTAATTCATGTGTTGGTGATGCTCTTTCAAATGCAACTAGAGTGATTTTGGAAAAAATAGAATTTTCACAGCCCATGGGATAACACACAAAGGTAAATGTATTTGTCATTTCTTTGAGAATCTGTGTGTTAGTCTACGGTAGCTAAGAAATATTTTGTTAATCATGTGACAAAATATTAATACAAATTTAATCAGTTATATTATCTCATTAGATATTCAATATTTTCGGATTACTATTAAGAAAACTCAAAATTTATGCTAGCTGCCAGACTACTTGGGTTTTAGTTACACATATCTTTCCCTTTCATGAAAAAAGAAGAAAGATTTGTTTATGAATATGAAAAACTAAACCATATATTTTTGATTTTTATTCTTTTGATTTTATTCTTATTTAAGTTATCCCCAAGGGTAAGTAACAGAGTTCCATACACATGCAGTAATATTGCATTTTGGTATTAGTTTGCATTTGTATGATTAAAACTTTTGAGCAACATTCTATATATATACTTTTTTGTGTGCGGTTATTTGGATACCCTGTTGTGAAGTGCTTATCCAAGTATTTTTCCCCTTTATCAATTGAGTTTCTTTTACTGATTTGTAGAAATGCTTTATATATTCTGGATATGAATCCTTGATTCGCTGTATTTACTATTTCGTCCCAACCTATGGCTTATCTTTTCACTCTCTTAACAGAATTTTTACTATGTAAAAATCCTAGTAAAAATTAAAATACTTAATTTTAATAAGATCAAATTCTTTTTTTTTTCACTACTATTAGAATCTTTTTGTATCGCGCATTAAATATTTGTGTTACCTAATGTAGAAGTAATGTCGAGAATATGTATTATTTTACTCTTCATATTTAGGTCTGTGATCCATTGTGAACTAATTTTTAATGCATGGTGTGAGAAAGGAGTTAAGATCTTTTCCTTGATTTTTTCCATTGTCTAATATCATGTATTGAAAGTACTGTCCTTTGCCAAGTGAATTGTGCTAATTCCTTTTCTATAACTCAAGTGACTGTGCATATGTGAGTCTGACCTTTCTGTTCCACACCAGAACTGGAAAAATACTGAACAATTAAAAAGTAAGTATATTAAAATGTACACTATTTAAGTTTAAGTGTTTATTTATATAGCAAACGGAATATTATAGTTTTATTTTCCTGGATTTCATCAAAGTGAACTCATCAGTAATATTTTTCAAATCTTGTTTTTTGTTTATCTCATTTTTGATTTGCACTATTACTTGAAATAAAGAAAGTAACTTGTTTGATGAATATAAACATTATCAAGTGGTATGGATATATATCCTAAATAATTAAACTTCAAATAATGTTGTGAGTTTTAATGTACATACTTTCAGTTTTCCAATATTTTTTCAATTACTCTACTGTTCTGGGAGAAACCAGTAAAGAAACACATAGAAATAATATATACGGGGTTTACATTTTTACTTTTGCCTTAGCCTCCATTATAGCTTGGCACAGCATTTTTTAATTCTTTCTCTCTTTAATTTTTTTATTATGTTCATCACAGATACTTTTTGCATTACTTATTATTTAGAAGAAATTGCATTTAAATATTTTATCTTGATTTGGCATCCCTTCTGAGGCAGTGTCTATCCAGGCCCTAATTTTAACATTGTAGAAATTTAGTTTGAGTTTTTTAAGATCATCCATGTCACTGACACATTTAAAAAACTTCTCATAGAATATTTTTAGATTTACAAAAAAGTTGTGAAGGTAGTACAGAAATTTCTCATAAAATCCATTCCCAGTTTCCCTGTTACTAACATTTTTATTAGTATGGTACCTTGTTATAATCAATAAATCAATATTGATGGATTATTTTTAATAAAAGTCCATACTTTATTAAGAGTTTCCAGTTTTTTCCTGACATCTTCTTTCTGATCCAGGATCCCATCCAGGTTATCAGATTACATTTAGCTTTCTTATATCAGGCTCCTTTGGACTATAATGGTTTCTCAGACATTCCATATTTTTGGTGAGTGACATTTTTTGAGTCAGATTTATAGACTGTCCTTCAGTTGATGTTTGATATTTTTCTTGTGGTTGGACTAGGGTTTTTGGAAGGAGGACCAAGAGAAAATGTGCCTTTTATATATATATATATAAAAGAGTACATACCGTTAGCATGCCATATCACTGCTGTTGTTAACCTCAGTCACCTGGCTGAGGTAGTATCTGTCACATCTCTCTTCTGCAAAGTCAGTTGTTTTTCCTCATTTCTATACTGGGTTCTTAGGAATAGAATCACTACATACAGCCCACCCATAAAGAATGGAGAATTATGCTCTTGTCCTTGAAGGTAGAGTATTTACAGAAATTATTCGGATTCCTGAACAGGAAACTTGTCTATAGTGTGCCCTTTATTTTTAGAATCACTTATTTATAACATTATGGACTTATAGATATTTATTTTATGCTTTGGGTTATAGTCCATTACTACTTATTTATTTTGTTGCTCAAATTGTTTTAGCTTTAACCATTGAGAACTCTTTAAGTTAGCTCTTACATCTCTTGACATATTCCTATTGTGGGTTTTTCTGTTCGTTTTTTGATAATTTTCTTACTTTCTAGTGCTACAAGATGCTCCATGTTTATTTTGTACATTCCTTGCTCGAGCTCTACTGTCACACATTTCTCCAAAGAGTTCTGGTTCCTCTTAAAGAAGAGAATTATTAGAAACCAAGATGTAGGTATTAAATGTGCTCACTACTACTGGAGGGTCATTGCTTTTAGAGCTCTCAGATGACAGACAGAGCAAGGAAATTTTTATGTGTATACTAGCTTGTGTGTATATACATATATGTAAGAATTTGTTTTTTTAAGATTTTATTTATTTTAGAGAGAAAGAGCATGAGCAGGGGGAGGGATAGGTGGAGAGGAAGAAAAAATCTCAAGAAGACCCTGTGCTAAGTGCAGAGCCTGGTGTGGGGCTCATTCTTATGTCCCTGAGGTCATGACCTGAGCCAATAGCAAGAGTCTGATGCTTAACTGATTGAGGCACCTAGGCTCCCTCAAATGCAAGTAATTTCTATATGTATACAGATGGATATCTGTATCAATATAGGAACCAGGAGTTACCATTGAGCCATCTAATTCTGGCCATTTGCCACGTGGATATTCTGGCCTCCTCTCTTTGCTTATCTATTAATGTGCACCCCAACAGCAAGAAATCTGGTTTCCATTATCCCCCATTCATGTCCCCATTCATGTACGTCAGTCATGTAGTTCCAGCATACAACCATGGCAGTTTCAAAATGTTTGATCTCCACTCCCACTACAAACAATTGTATGGCCAAAGAAGAGTGCTTGTATGGTTTCCTTTACCTTTAGTCTTACAGTCTCAACCCATTTTCCAAGTTACTTTGGTCAGAATCATTTTCCTCTGCCCTGCGAGTTAAGTTATTTCATATCATCGTCGGGGACCTCTTCACCTCCCAAATATATTTCACATTTTTTCCTACCTTAAATTTCATTCTTCTGGTTGTGAATTTTTATGGGTTTTGACAAAATGCATGGTGTCATGGATTCACTGTTAGTGCATCATATGGAATAATTTCACCAATCTAAAACTCCATTGTGATCCACACTTTCATCTTTCTGTCCATCTCCCTGGACACCTGCAACCACTGATCTTATTGCTTTCTGCAGTTTTGCCTTGTCCAGAATGTCTTACAATTAGAATCTTACAGTATGTAGTATCTGTGCCATGTCTGAGTCTGGTTCTGGTGATTGCTTTGTGTCTTTAGAGTATTTTTCCCCTTGCTTTTGGCATACTTTGTATTAGTTTGTTGAAAGCCATACATGTATTGGGTAATAGGTAAATAGGCCTTTAATTTAGGGATTTGTGTTAATGTGGCTAGGAGTAGGACTGTGATTACTATTTGTTGGAGCTATAGTTTCCAGAGGCTTTGATTCCTGTAATGTCCTTGCTTTTCCTCCCCTCTTGACTTTGGGCTCTCTTATGTACTCCCATAAGACAGAGTCTGGGTCTTACAGGTTCTTTGTGTACAATCCAATGTCATTGTACTAGGGTGGTAAGGGAAACAGGGCATAATTTTCCTGTTAAGTCTCCATCTTCTGATGAACCTATGTCTCGGGATTGTGATTTTCACGATTGTTTCTTCAGTACTGTCCCTCCATTTACCACCCTGTATTTTACCCTATTCCTTTACTTGACTTCAGTGTTTCCAGTCTATAACCTTGAAGCTCTGATCTGTGTTGATTACATTTTCCACTTAACTCCCTTAGATGAAACAGGAAGGCTGGAGAAGGGCTGGAGTGGTGAGAAATTCCCTTCCCCTTCCCCTACCTGGTGTAAAATTTTGGAATTTTGCTCTGTCAAAGTTCTTACTCTTGGAGAGAAGGCTTTTGTTACGGTGCAGGTTTTAGATGTATTTCACTGTCTTTCTGCCTGACCTCCCTCAGTCCCTACTGGAGATCTTTCTTCAGTCCTCCCTATGAGATCTGCTTTGGTCCCTGGAGAGAAAGCTCACAAAAACGTTGGGCCCCTAGGATTACCCCCAACGAGTTTCTGGTTCTTTTATTAGTCCTTAGTCAACCTCTAGCAATTTATCAAATTGCCACTTAAATGTTCCCACAAATTTATAGCTCTAGCAGCTTCTTCTCCAGGCAGGTAGACCTCAGGTGTTGTGTCTCTGGAAGCACCTGCTTCTGCAGATTTCAGAACGATTTTTTGGTTTCATGACTTCAGTTCTCTGATGTGTGCAAGACAAATCATTGATTTTTTAATTTGTCCCATTCCCCCCCCCCTTCATTTTAAAAGTAAGAGTCAACTTTCAAGCTTTTCCCATGTTGTATTTGAAATCGAAACATTTTGAACTTAAGAGAATATAGTTATAACTACTCTAATGTTCTTGTCTGCTAGTTCTTTTTTTCTTCAAGATTTTATGTATTTTTGAGAGAGAGACAAAGATAGTGATAGAATGAGTAAGAGGAGTGAGCACAAGAGGGGATGAATGGAGAAGGAGGCTCCTCACTGAGCAGGGAGCCTGATGCAGGGCTTGATCCCAGGACCCTGAGAGTGTTACCTGAGCTGAAGGCAGACACTTTAACTGATTGAGACACCCAGACAACCCTTGTCTGCTAATCCTAACATCTCTGTCCATTCTGAGTTGGGGTGTATTTTCTTGATTATTTGCAAGCTTCATAATTTTTTTTTATTGGAGGCCAGATGTTTTGAATTTTGTCAGGTTTTTTTTTTTTCTGGATATTTTTGTGGTCCTATAAATATTTTCAAGTCTTATTTAGGAATGTAGCTGAGTTCTTGGGAAATTGTTTGATCCCTTTGGGTCTTGCTTTTCGGATTTTCTTAGGAGGAACAACAACAGTAATCTATTCTAGACTTAGTTGTTACCCACTAGTGAAGCAGAGACACTTCTGTGATTCTTCCCAATGCCTGGTGGGGATGAGCACTATTCCTAGATTTGTGCTAGTGTGTGCTTCCTGTAAATCATTAATGTGATTAATTTCCTGACTTACCTAGTTTTCTCATGCACATGATGATACTTTGAAGATCTCTAGGACTCTTTGTGTGTACCATTTTCCTTTCTTCTCCTTTCCTAAGATCTAAACTGCCTTGATCTCCTTGAACTCTCAAGCCCTATCTTCATATCAGGGGGTCTGCTGATTTCCTCATGGATTTCCTCTCCTTGTGTAACATCCTGGACATTCTCTCAAGGCAGTACTGGGGCAATCACTGGGCTAACTTCATTTGTTTCCTATCTCTACTGGATCCCTCTCTTTTGTTTCCTAATATCCAACATCTTGAAAACCATTACTTCATGTATTTTGTCCAGTTTTTTTGGTTGGTAGAGGAGTAAGTCTTGTTCCTTTTTATCCATCCTGGCCAGAAGGAATAGAGCATTTGAAATGTGGCTAGCACAAATTGAAATGTGATTTTTGTGTAAAATATGTGCTTGATTTTGGTCTTAATACCAAAGAAAAATGTAAAATGTCTCTCTTTTTTTAAAGATTTTATTTATTTACTAGAGAGACGGAGATCACAAGTAGGCAGAGAAGCAGGCAGAGAGAGAGGAAGAAGCAGGCTCCCTGCTGAACAGAGAGCCCGATGCGGGGCACGATCCCAGGACCCTGGAATCATGACCTGAGCCGAAGGCAGAGGCTTTAACCCACTGAGCCACCCAGGCGCCCCTAATACATATTCTTACAGTGATTACATTTTCAAATAACGGCTTTGGGTTAATGATACATATTTTAAAAATTCTTTTCTCTTGTTTTAGCTTTTAAAAATGTGAATGATAGAAAATTATAATTTATTTCTATATTCACACTATTTATCTGCTGGACAGTACTGATCAGACATTCCACATTCCACATTCCATTCAGACATTCCAACTTGTTCATTCACTGTAAACTGATATCATCATATTAATACTGTGAGAGCAGGAAGTGAAAAGAACTTTGGATGTATTAAAATACATACACTCCAGAGAGTAAGGTATACTCTATTGAGACCTAAGGACCTGCTTACCATGATGAATTTTTTAGGGGTTCAGTGTTTTGTGCATTCTCACACCTTGTGGTGAAGTTCTATGACAAGAGGACATAGTGAAAAACACCTCGGCCTGGTTTATGGATGGCTAATTTGCTAAATTAGTATAAGCCAAGAATGAACTCCAGTTGTATTACAGCAAAAGTGGCCCTTAAGGGAAAACACTTTTGCTAGGAGTATCTTTAAATAATGTAGTTTGTCTTTTACTTGAGGTGGGGAGAGGATTGGTCAGAGGTTAAAAATGTACATATATATGGAATCCTTGGCTATGAAAAATAGCATGCCAGTCAGGAGCCTGGCAGAAAAAAGATTGAGGCATTGGAGATGAAGAGTTTTATGGAAGGATAATCTTAAGGGCTCAGGCTTGAAGCTTACAGATTTTTGTATCCACAGCAATGCCCTTGGTACAACATTCACTACAGAGATGACATTGAACAAGTAACTGATGTGCTGATTTGTCCAAGTCTCTGTTCTGGTATATACTGGCGATTGTGTTATAGGACCGTGGATGGAATGATTACAGTTGCAGAATGGAGACTTTACTTAAGCCCCAGTGCAAGAGTTTCCTATTACAGGTCACCCAGCCTTTGCTGTAGCTGTAGGAGCCAGCCCTGTGTCACTGACAAGACCAGGTAGGTCTTTGTGGCAAGTAGATTCTATTGAGTACCTTCTGTCTTAGAGGGGGAAGTGCTTGTCCTTTTGTGATTGACATGCATTCTGGGTATGAGTTTTCTTTTCTTGCCTTCAGTGCCTTAACTGGCACCACTGTCTGAGGGTTTAGACATTTTGAATGTTTATTATTATGGGTCCCTACATGGCATTGGTTAAAGCCATGTGACTTACTTTGCAACAAAGGTGGGACCATGTGCACATGGCCAAATCCGTATCACCCAGAAGCTAGAGATCTGATGAAACTTTAGAATGATCTTTTAAAGGTAGAGAGGAGGATCCAGTTTAGGCACATACTTTGAAGTAACAACCAAATATGGTGCTGGCCTCTGATAGGTAGAAACCATGGGTCCAGGTACCAAGTCATTCCTAGTGACTCACTTGGAGAAAGTATGTTTTATATCCCTGAAAAGTTAGGCTCAGTATGACAAGAAATCTTGGTTCTCAGGGAAAAGGTGGTTTTGCCAGCAGATAGATTAAAGTTACAGTTGCACCTTCCAGTGAACACATTTAAAGGAATGAGTCAAAAAGACAGTTATATAATACTAAAAATTATAATTCAAAATTAAGATTAAAAACTGTATTAGTTAAAAATGCAGTATAAACATTAACAAAGCATCATCTATTGTAAAATATAATTTATAAAACTGACTTTATATAGAAAATACAGACTCATTATCATAGAAGAAAAGAAAAAAGTAAGAAAATATTGCATCTACTTTCTCTGGTTGTTTTGATATTTTGCCTCTTATTTTATATGGAAGACGTTTTCTAGAAGTTGAACAACAGATAATTTTGCAGCTCTGAAATTTTGATGAAAAACATTAAAGTCAAGAAAGATAAAAATTTTTTATAAAAGCTCTTGTATTTGCAAAAGAGTAATGAGCCATACAATACTTTGATTTTTCTAATCCTTGCTGAATATGTCACGTTAAATCAAATGCCTATGAAGGAATGTATGACAAGTGTGATTAATAGTCATTTGATATCCCTCATTGTTTCATGATTCTCAGAAATGGAGATGGAAAAGGAATCGTGCCTGGTAACAACCTTTTCACTCTGCTTGTACTTTGTGTAAATATCCTATAAATAAGGGATTTTTCTCAGTCTTGGATGATCTATGGAGGAAAAGCTAGTCAGTTGGATGACACAATGCAAAATACAAAATTAAAATTTATGGTTGGAAGGGAACAGCAGAAAGTTAAACACTTTTTTTTTTCTCACTCCTCTTGCTGACAGGATTAATAGTAAAATCAATTTACTTGGACTCATTTAAAAAAATACTTTATTTGTAACTGTGAGTGGTGATGGATGTCAATAATACTTATTGTGGTGATCATTTTGCAATATATTTATATATACAAATGTTGAATCATTATACTATACATGTGAAACTAATATAATGTTAATATATCAGTTATATCTCAAAAAATAGTCAATGAAGATGCAATTTGAAATAGATTCAAAGTGAGTATTTTTGTGAAAAATGTGCATGAATTTTTAACTTTTGAAGAAAATGTATGAAAATATAAGACTTGACTACTTCTATTTGTCACTGTTTAATGTTTTGATGAATATGGTGTAATTTAAGACAACCATAATTCCCAAGAAAATTTCATAAGCAAGTATGTAGAAAAAGCTATTTTTGAATTAAGAAGATTATTTTTCAGGTCAGCTAAAGGTTAAAATTACAAATCCTTTAATTTAGTAATCAGATCTCCTACATATGATTTTATAACTATCAAATAATTTCCTTAACCCACATGAATTTTAAAATAATCTGTATCAATTAAAGGCAGACTTCTTACTAATTCTGTCATTGAGGTAGTTATGTTCTTGGGTTTCTTACACAGGCCTAATCAGATATGTCACTTTTCTAAGATTGAGTTTTGAAAGAGATAATGAAGTCGATAAAGAAGTAAAAACTAACTGGTCTTTACAATTCACAGTGTGTGGAAAGAAGATGGCATTTTGTGTTGAGTGTTAAAGGTAGGAAAACTTATTTTCTACTCCTCTTGTTTCCAGAAGGAAGGAGGATGGATTTTCTTTTTATTCTTCAAGGCAGATATTTGTGGGGGAAGCAATTTCAGTGTCTTGCTGTTTCTCTTACTGTTACCTAGGAATGGGGAGTAATACTTTTGGCTGGAAGGTTGTGAGAAGGAAGCAAGATGTATAGTGGCCACTTCTCATCTGCTTGCTGAGTCCAGTCAGTTCTCTGCCTTTTGATGTAGTGCTTTCCTGCTTAGGGTGACCTGGCACATGAGTTGAGGGTAAAGTGGTAGCCAGTTAGTTGCAACTGCCATACATCCCTGGCATTTTCAGCTCTGTCTGATTTCTCTATCTCTCATTATTTCCAAGCATGGGGGAAAAATATGGTCTTACTAATCCTGCATCCTTCAATGTAGAGCATGCTTCTCTATCCCATTGAAAATATTATGTTTTCTATACCAAATAAGCAGTCTATAATATAGACTCAGTGTATGTGGGTACGTTACCAAGTCATGATTCTAATGTGATTTGGGGTTTGATTTTTTTGTTGGTTCTTTCCTGAGTGGGTCACTTGGTTTTAGTGTAATTGGAGACTTTAGTCCAATCCTACCAATCAATGTAAAAAGGGGTAAAATAGGGAAAAATCCTCAGTTAATGGAAAAGTACTGCAATGACTCATAATGGGTCAATGGTGTTATCTTCTGAAATAGAACAGTACATTAGTATTTGTAGACCTATCTTAGGGCAAAAAAATGGATGCATTGTTTTCTTAAGATTGCACTTAGTCTCTAATCGAGGTAAGAATGACACTTACCTTCATTTCGTACCCAAATAATTGACTGTATGACCTTGAATTTTCATGTTTCCACAGCTTATGGCTAGGATTTCAGGTCACAATGGACAAGCATCATAGAAGATTATCAAATATTAATTTTATAGGACTGATTATCTAAAATATATACTCTCTAGGCCAATAGCTAAATTTCATTTTTAGAGTAAATTGAATCATCGCTTTTATGGTTATGACTTAACGTTTACTTTTCTCTGGTATAGATTTCTTTTTCAATCAATGTACAGATAGAAGATCTTGTTATTCAGCATGGCTCTGAATCAAATAGTGTGCATTATATTGTAATTATTTTCCATCTCTTCTCGGCCTTTTGGCCAAGATCAAGTGTATATTGTAATTATTTTCCAGGTAAATTTACATTAGAGGATGTTAGAAAATATGGTAGTGTCATGGAAGTGTTAAGTATAAGGTTGATCTTATATAATGGTAGATGTTATTTTTAGAGTGCCATAGTTGGATATGTCTGAAGAATGCTAAGTCCTGGATGCAAGAATTGGGGATTTATCAATTCAAATATTAATTAAAAGAAAATAGGCTCATTCCAAGTTTCTTATGTTGTAGAGTGATAATCTAAATAGTAATTTTTAAAGTTTATTGTCTCCAGAATTTAGGCATTTCCACTTACATCTATAGCAATAGTGGGGTCAGACTTACTTGGGATTTATTTAAATTGGACTTAAAGATCTTAGAAAGAACTCATTTTGAGGGATTGAACATGAAGTCCACAAATCAGAGAGGGAGGTGAAATATACTATACAATGTGTATTATTCAGATAATTGTTAAAACTGTTCCTGAAACTCACTCTGAAACCTCAGAAGATACAGTAACTATATGAAAGAAGCATATATTTTCTGAAAGAGAGGAGCTCAGCATTGATGCTGCTTTATAACCCTTAAGGGTTCACCCTGTTGGTGGGGAGAAAGTAGGTAGGGATTTGAAATGTATTTCCCTTATTGGGGCTTACTGCGAACACCCAAAATGAATATTAATGACTTGAGCATAAGACTGAATCAAGATATTCAGACACTATATATAGTAGTAGTAGTATTAATAGTGTAGGAGCAGCTTTAATAATTTCCATATACGATACACAATCCTAAGCTTGGTAAGGTGTATTTTAAAGACATATAAGAACATCAAAGAGAGCCACTGTTGGTCTTAAAGAGCAACTAGTACATCTAAGTCACTCTAGAGGCTTTTAAAAGTGGGTGCCTGGGTGGCTCAGTGGGTTGAGTATCTGGCTCTTGGTTTTAACTCAGGTTATGATCTCACATGTCTGAGATTGAGCCCAGTGATAGGCTCTGTGCTCAGTGGGGAGTCTGCTTGAAGATTCTCTCCCTCAGCCCCTCCTCCCACTTACACACACTCTCTGTGTCTCTAAACTAAGTAAATCTTTAATAAAAAATGTAGTAGAAGATATGGACTCAATAAAAGGAAAATGATGGAATCATAGCAGAGAGAACCATGTACATGAACACATGAAACATATCCTGAGCACTTTAGGAAGGTAATGGCAGTAATCCTAAAAAGGGGAATGGAAGTTCTTTCAGGTGTGGCTAATCTTTACCCTTATGTTGGCAAAACTTAGTGATAAATGTTATGTGAGTGCAAATGCTAGAAAAGTTTTCTGAATGAGGAACGAACACCCCAGTGCACTTTTCTGAGGTGTTCAGTTTTCCTTCCTTGATTTAGATTGCGAAGTCTTAGAGTGAAGACTGTGGATGCCATCCAGGTTTCTCCAGCCTGTTAGTTTCTTAGCTTTCTACTCTATCTTTCTTCTTAGTAGACACAGTCCTAATTGTGATAAAGATAAAATATAGTGAAATACATATATATATATATATATACACACACACACATACTTATATATATCCTCACATATATATATCATATATCCATTCTCATATACATATATATGTATATATATATTCTCTTTTATGTTTAATATTCAGTAAAGAGTGTCAAGTATCTGTTCTGCTAATTATCACTTTGCAAACTCATTCTAGCCAAGGGGTCCAGATGTCTGCTATCTTTTGAGGTATGCTCTAGATTCTCCCAAACTAATATTCCAGTATACTACAAAGTTTATATTTAAGGCAAAACTTCTGAAACTTTAACTCTAATAATATGGCCCACTGTCTTCTGGTAATAGTATAATGAATAGATAAATAAGCAGAAACTTACCATACATATATTATATATAATATAATAGAATTACTGAATTGCATAAAAGAACTGAATTCAACATGAAGTGTATATTAGAAAATTTCCTTGTTCTTTGGAGCTTTCACTAAACTTGCATAAAGGGAAAGACAGATGCAAATATTTTTAGAACTATCATTCCGAGACTTACAGAAGCTTTCTAATATAATAAACAATTCCAGTGCTAAACTTGGTTAAATTACTCTTCTCATTTGCCTTTTAGATTAAGAAAATGATTCTTACAAAAGTACAGTGAAATAATAGATAGAGATGGTGTACTACATTGGAGAGCAAGTGTATTAACTACAATAAAATTATAGCCTTACATTAAAATACATGTTTAATGAATGTTCAATTTACAAAATCCTAATGTTAATGACCTTCTTAATAAGAGGATAGTTAAGTCCATAATGAGCACTAACTATGTTTTCTATCACCCTTGCAAAGAAAAGTTTTTTATAATATGTTGGGGGCATTTGAACATTCTAATGGTATTTTCTATTCATGCTGAAAGACTCCTCAGGAGATATATGTGCTTGAAATGTCATTGGCTCAAAAGTTGGATGGGTTAATTTCTTTATATATGAACTTGTCCTCCGACACAGGCTATACCCTTAATTCTCAGTATCTTTCCCTTTGTGGCTTCTTCTTTTTTAAAATGCTTTCCCTGGACTTTGAAAAGGACAATTCTGTCTCATCATTGATATCTCAATGCAAATGTCAGCTTCTTCAAAAGGCCTTCACTAAATTACCCACCTTACTCTGTTACATTATATTGTCTTGGTTTTCTCTATTTTATTAACTACTATTTATCTATTCAGCAACTACTTTCTCAGTATCTATAGTTGGTCTTTCACTATTGAGGGGTCTGAGGATAATGCAACAGCAAAATAGATTCCTGCTTTCCCAGAACTTACATTCTGAAATTCTTTTAGTTTATTTAGTTTTTACTCTATTCGAATCCACAAAAATGTGAAATCCAATAGAGTGGAGACCTTGTGTTATTTTCTCTTTTATATCCAGTTTCTAAAATTGTGTCAATTAATAGGTGCCTGATACACTGTTGAATGAAGGAACAAAATCTCTAAGAGTGTTTAAAACTCTCACTATTCTGGGGCACTGGGTCATTTGGTTGAGTGTCCAACTCTTGATTTCCACTTGGATCATGACCTTGGGGTCATGGGCAAGAGCCCTGCATTAGACTTTGTGCTCAGCATGAAGTCTGCTTGAGATCCTCTCCCTCTGCTCCTCCCCTGCTCATGCATGTGCACAGACTCGCTCTCTCTCAGACAAATAAGTAAAATTAAAAACAACAACAACAACAACAACTTTCAATATTCCTTTACTTCACTGACTTACCAGACTCTAATGCTGTCCATCTTTCTGTTAAAAACACTGACTAAAGACCCCTAAAGGACCATGACAATCGATTAGTTCTTAATATCTGATTATGGTACCTTATTATTTGAGCTTATTTGGAATTAGTTTTGATTTTTCTCAAGCTTTTCTATGGCAAATGTATTTGATTTTTGTCTGCTGTATAACAAATCACCATAAAATTATGATTTACAGCAACGCACTTTTATTATCTTAGAGCTTCAGTGGGTCAGAGGTCTGGGCACAGCTTAGTTTATCTAGTCCCATCTTTCAGGGTTTCTCTCTTAAGGGGTTACCTGGGGCTCCAGTCTCCTGTGAAGGCTCAACTGTGGAAGGATGTGTTTCTAAACTCATGTAGGTTTTGAAAGAATTTACTTCCTTGAGAGTTGTTGAAAGGAGGACCTCCATTCCTGGCTGGCCATGGATTAGAGGTCACCTTTAGTTCATTGCCATTTTGGCCTCCAACACAGCAGCTTGCTTCATCAAAACATGTAAGCCAAGATGGGTAGAATCTGGAAACAGACCAAAGTCACAATTTTATGTAGATTAATCACAGAAGTGACATCCTATCTCCTTTGTTATCTTATATTGGTTACAAGCATGCCACTGGATAGCTCATACTCAAGGGAAAGGAATTATCCAACATTGTGAATATTGGAATGTTGGAGTTATTGAGGGCATCATAGAGTCTTTTTGCCACAACTGTACACATTCTATGTTAATCATTTGATTTAATTAACAAGGAAAAGCAATGATAAATGAATAGAAAAAGAGAGTTTGGGGCATCAGAGCTTTAATATACTTTATAAAGTCATGATAAAATCACTTTGCAATGTGTAGGCTAGAACATTATAAAAAAGCAACAACCTATAATTTTGTATATAAGATTTTTCACAAGTTACTATTTTTTGTCCTATCTCAGAAATGCAAATTCAAATTATAAGTTATAACTGATCCATTATAGATAGTTCTTACACAGCAGAGATGGTGTAGAATTTTCATCAACCATACTCAAAAAGGTCCTTCCATTGCATCAAAAGTGTGGGTAGCCCACATGTTTTTAACAAAACTGACTTTGGTATAGATGTTGAAAAGAAAATCATGGGATCCACATATTGAACACCAACTGGGAGAAATTACCTGGTGATATGCGTGCTGCTCAGAGACTTACTGAAAATTTAAAGTCATTTATCAACAGAGAAAATTGGATTAGAGAGCAACTCTACAAAATTGGAGAAGCAGGTCTAAATGAGAATATGTCACATTTACTTACAAAAATAATGGCATAAAAATAAGAGCATGCAGCATCTAGAATCAGAAATTCAAAGAAGAAATCACAGCAACTACTTGCAGCAATGCAGCTTATATCCAAAATTGCTATTTTTTAAATCAGCAAATCTTAGAGCTTTGATAACATAAATCTTCTTATCCTTACCAATTTAGCGCAGCTCACAAAACCCAGCATGGATGGATGGTGAATTATTCAAAGAAACATGTGAAAAAAAGTGAAGTTACATGAAAAGCAAATTCATTTTAGATAACACACTTTTACAACTCAATTTGAAAAACTTAAGGTATTGTAAAGACTTCTTATTTTTCTCTTCAGTGGGACATTGTTGATTTCAGCCTATACATTAAAAGATTTTTAGAGTATCCTAAAAAGATGGTACAGGCAAAAATTTTTCTGTTTTTTGGCAAAAACACAAGACAAGAATATGTCTTATGGAATCATTGGCATTCACTAAACACAGATTTTTACAATGTATTATTATTAAAGATACACATTTCTACTTCATCGTTTGATAAATATAGGTGAAAAATGCTACCTGAGAATTATAGTGCTGTAAACTCTCAAAAATGAGAATAAAGACTGTAGAGTATTAGGTGATTTGGGGCCAGTTAAATATTACAGAGATTTACTGGAAGACAATAATATTTGGGGGTAGTGGTAAGTGTTCTGACAAATTAAATGACTCAAAATGCAGAATTCCTACATGTATGGACAGAAAAAAAAAATAAAGATGTATATTAAGAAGCTCTAAAATTGAATCCAGAACCAACAGCTCATGCATTACTCAGAAAAGTCATAGATGTAATTGTACGTTACATTGATTTATAGCTGAATGAACCAATAATATTCTGATGAAATGTTGGAGATAAACTTATGGAAAAATACATTCTTTCTTGCAAATAACATAAAATAATTAAAATTATTAAATAAGTGTTAAATGTTAAGTTTGAACAATGTACTTAAATTCTTTTTTTAAATGTACCCTTTAAACAACACTTCCTATTGTCTGAAAAAGTACTAATCCACATAGCACTGGATATGAGAACTTTCGCTGATGTAGTATACAAACTTGACAGCTGACTCTTCTGGAGTCCTCATGGCATTTGTGAAAACAATGCCCCAGTGTTTATCCTACTGATGGTGGTTTAGCTGCATGAAATATAAGGAATAAGCTTTTGATAAGAATAGGAATGGAATCTCAGACCTGACTCCAAAATAGTAGCTAAGGAAAAAATAGCAATGTGTGGTAATCCTTGTTCTGCCTTTACCCTACTCTGTAGCAGCCACAACTGCTCAGCAAAATCACATCTTTCTTGCAGAATAATTGATCAGGAATGGACCTGTTACATAAGCTAGTTCTAACTGAGTGAAGCTCAGAGCTTTGGACCTGTGCTTGAGGAAGGGAGTTGTCTGTCTTCTGGTGGATATCATATGTGGTTGGTGGGACCTGACACTGTTTCGGCCAACTTGCTACATGATGGACACAAGGCTGGAAATGAAATGTGCATAGATCAGGCTGGAGCAAAAAAGAATCAAAGAAAAATGCAGCTTGAAGTGTGAGAAAACATACTTGAAGCCAGTCCTACCTCTGAATGACTCAGTTACAAGAAGCAAGGCATGTGTAAGACAATGTAGATTGTATTTTCTATTACTTGCAGCAAACATATCCTTATACAGTAAATGAGTCTTCAAGACACTGAAAAAACCTTGTAGGGTTGAAGAGCAGCTCCCAGAGTCTCCCATAGTTGACTTTAAAGATGAGATGGTGGTTCTGTGTTGTGCACTGCAGAGGTTTCTGCACAATTGAACACCATCACCAGTGAATGCCTGCTAATGACAGTCCTGACAGAGCCATATCTCTGATGATGCTCCTGTGATTTAGAGCTGATTGCCTTTTTATATTTAATGGCCAATTCTGCTGGATACATGAAGACTTTTTCATTTCAAAATAAATTATACTTCTATTTGCCAATGCTATTTTCCTCCCCACCTTGATGATTTTTGGCTAAAGATATTAAATATTTATTGAAGTTACACATAACTGGGAATTATTAGTGATTGACCACAGCTATAATCCATAAAATATTCATCATCTATCTTTAAATTATTGATTATTATAAAAATGTACAGGCATCATAATAGAATGAAAGTTTAGCATATTTTTCTACTGACAAGGATTAAATAGAAATTCTTTACCCACATTCTTTTTTTTTCATTATAGGAAACTGACAGTTAATTATATGTGTTTCACATTTTTTGATAATGTCATGCCAGATTCCAAGAATCCTGTATGAAAGACTGATGGATAGGTAAAATAATGCTAAAACAACAAATAATAAAAATAATAACTAACACTTACATGGCACTTACAATGAACCAGACACTCTTCTAGTACTTTCTGTGTACTCCTTATAACAACACCAAGAAATACATACTATTTTCTCCTCTTAGAATGGGAATGTTAAGACCCAAAGAGTCAAGTTGCTTGCCCAAGAGTACAGAGCTTGAAGGTGACAGAGGATTCTGTCCTAGGATTAGGATTCTAACCCAAGCAGTTTAGCTTCAGAGCTCATGTATTTTACCACTACCCACTCTACTTGTAATCCCAGACATCGCTAAGCACTGGAGAGAAGACACCTGCATGAGGCTGGTCTTTACTGGAGCTGATCCACATTATTGTGACTCATGGAAAAGAAAATTGACTTTGTGATTGTCTAGCTGAGATGTAACAAGAGACAATCAACTGCTTTTGGTATTCTTTTTTTTTCTTTAAAGATTTTATTTATTATTTATTTGAGAGAGAGACAGTGAGAGAGAACATGAGCGAGGAGAAGGTCAGAGGGAGAAGCAGACTCCCCATGGAGCTGGGAGCCCAATGTGGGACTTGATCCCAGGACTCCAGGATCATGACCTGAGCCGAAAGCAGTCGTCCAACCAACTGAGCCACCCAGGTGCCCCTGCTTTTGGTATTCTTAATGTTGGTTCATGGGAAGTTTGTAGTGTGGTGGTGAATGGAAGTTTGAAAGAATGTGTCCAAGTCATTTTAAAAATTAGAATAGACACAAGGTAAACTTTGGAATATTTAGATGATAGCAAAATTTTCATTTGAGGGGTAGAAGTTGGACACAGTTGTTGACAATGCCGATGAGAATGCAGATGGGGAGGCATTCAGTACATCAACTTGACTTCATAGGAAACTATCCACCTTCAGATTTTACACATTCATGGGGCTTTATCTGAGAATTTACATAATTTTAGGAACCATTAGTGAAATTGTAGTTAAGATTCCTCTCACAAAGCCTGACCCATATATCCAGTTACCTACTGGGTAGGTATCCTCATACCATGTGATGGTGTGGGTTTACTCTCCTAGTTAGTGATAACACATACCACAATTCTGTTTAAGCTTCTTAAGTCTTTAATTGGCTTCATAAATTAAAATGAGTTTGTATTTTCCTTTAAATGTGTTTATTATCAGCATTTTATAATTTTGCATAACTATCTATTTCCTCTAAATATTTTGCTGTTAGCAAAGTATTTTCTAACTCTATTTAGTGTATTAATTACCACTGGATTGCTAGAATAGCTTTTTATTGACTAATAAAGCTTGTTATCTATGCTGTTTACCTCGGGTTTGAAAAATTAAGTAAAAATTACTAGCTATGCTTAAAAAAGTGAGATGAAACCTGGCATGATCCTTGCTGCCTCTCATTCCCTTACCAACAACATAAATTTTGAGTCTAATTCTGAATGTATCTCAATTATGACCTTCCTCTCCAAGTCCACCACCTTAGATTAGAACATTGTTTTTCACATATATGACTGCAATATTCTCTCAGTATATTCTCTTTCCTCTTTTGTTGTTACCATCCAAACTATATTTTTCCTGGTCATCAGAGTGATGCTTATATATACACCAATCTTTGTGCTCTGTAGGGCTGAACAGAGTCAGTACCCCCTCTATGAACACATAGAGCTCTTTGATTTGGTTCCTGTTCAGTGGCCAGACTTACCTGTCACCATTCTGTATCACCATCCTTCCTTTCCAAATGATATCCCACAGCTAATTGCTAAATACTTAATCCTGCAAGTTACTTGCCCTCCTTTTTTCCTGAGAGAGAGAGAGAGTGTGTGTGTGTGTGTGTGTGTGTGTGTGTGTGTGTGTGAGTGCACATGCTAGAATGCAGGTGTGCACATGGAACAGTGCACTGAGCATTGTATTGCAATAATTATATATTATGGTGAGATTTGTGACTTTGAGTATTTTGTGGGGATCTGGGATACATTTCCTTTGAAATCTCCCCTTCTGGTAAGACCATATCTGAAGTAATTTTTAGTTCTGGGTGCCAAATTTTAAGGAATAAATCAAGCCAGAGCATGAAAATAAAAAAGAGAAGTCTAAAAAAGATTAGTCTGGCTGTGCTCATAACTCCCATCCAATAGTTGAGGGCCTGTTTTGTAGATGACAGCATTGGCCAAGTTTGTATAGCTTCCTTTTGTATAACTTGGGAGAAGTCATTAGGGACAATGTGAATGTAGAATGACATTTTGACTTACTAGGCTGGATTGTGAGGAAGTGTTTAAATGGAGATTCCTAGCTAAGAAGGGAGGAAAATAGGACTAAAGTATCTCCCTCTCCTCCTTTCAGTCTGAAGATTCTTTACAGCATCAAATTCATTTTTTCACTTTAAAAAGGTGTATTTCACGCCTCAGTGCTTGAATCACAGCCTCCATTCTGAAACTATCAACAATCATCTAAAAACAAGCATGTGTTTACCTACTTTTTTCAAGAAAGTGTCTATATACTTTACTCAGCTTCCTATTTTTCTTATGTTCTGATGAGGCTCTCACAAACTCCATGTTTTTCCTTTCATCTTGTGGGACTAACAGTATACACAAAAAGGTATGAGAGAATGTTGCAGTCATGTTATGTGAAAAACGTTGTTCTAATCTAAGGTGGTGAACTCGAAGAGGAAGGTCACAAAGAGTCAAAGGGGTGCCTTGGTGTCAGCTAAGCCTCTGACTCAGAGCTTGATCTTAAGGTCATGAGTTGGAGCCCTGCATTGGGCTCCACACCCAATATGGAGCCTACCTAAAAAAAAAAAAAAAAAAGTAAAAAATTTAATGTCTCCATTAAATTCTAGCTAGTATTCCTTATTGACTGTTTCATTTGTTTTTAAATATCGATTCTTAAGCTCTATGTTTGGCATGCCCAAGTAAGTGTGTTTTGATTGTTTGATTTTGTTAGATTAAATTTTCCTCATTTCCAATTATTTTAGCTTTATTTTACATATCTGTGTGTACTTTTGGTACTCCTCTATTTGAATAAACAGCTAGTTCCTTTCTTAAATAAGAATTTAAAAATAGAAAATAATGAAGAAGTAATTTGAAAATTGCTCTCAATTCTTCCAGAGACAAATATTAACAGTCATCAGTTTGGATACATTTATTTCCAGTCTGTTTTCCTAGGCATATACACATGTTTTTAAATAGTTCCTATCTTACCTTATCTATAAGTTTGTACCCCACAGGTTTTAGTTAACATTTTATTACACACATTTTTACAAGCCATTAAAGCGTCTTCCTACATATATTTTTATTAACTCACAATTATTAAGAACAGGATTTCTGAGCAATTTGGTTTTTAAAGTTTATACATAGTTGCCCTTTATCTAGAAGCATGGATGGAAGTGACTGCTCTGTAACTACTATTCTAACTAATTTGGATAAATGTAACTAGAGAAATAGAGATTTAGGAGAAAAAACTGCAGTCAACTCTGAACCATGTAGCGTATCTCTGATGAGATAGATGGTCAACATCCACTAATTTCTTCTATTTAATTTACATTAATTTTAGCTCTCTCACCTATCAACGTTCTCTGTTACTAACTTACTGTCCTTCCTCAAAAATCAAATCACCTATTTATTTTTGTTCTGACCACTACTTCTACTTCATATTAGTAAATATAAATTTACTTAATTATGAGGGCCTAATTAAGGATAATTATTAGACAAGAGATCTTTACTCTTTAAAAATAGAGAAATCGGGGCACTGGGGTGGCTCAGTTGGTTAAGCATCTGACTCTTGGTTTTGACTCAGGTCATGATCTCAGGGTCATGGGATTGAGGCCCCGAAGTGGGCTCCCCACTTACTGCAGAGTCTGCTTAAGATTCTCTCTCCTTCTTCCTTTGCCCCTCTCCCTGCTCCTGCTCTCTCTTTTTAAAATAATAAATAAATTGAAATCTTTTAAAAAATTAAAAAAAAAATAGAGAAATTTAAAAATTGCCTTATTCTTGCCTGGCTTATAGGCTCTGAAACAAGGTCTGCATTCTCTGTTTCATGTATGTTACCAGCTGAGCGTGTTGCAGCACTTTTCCGGTGGCATTTAATAAAAAGCCAAAATTAAAATTTTCTTTGTTGCGAGCATGTGATTAAAAGTGAAAGAAGAGCATAGAAGAAAAAGAGACAAGACAAATTAGAAAATGGGTAGATAAAATGAGAGTTGGCATGTGGATATTTTGCTGCATCTTCTTGAACATATTTGTCTCCCTGGGTTCTGCAAATGTGTGAATCCAACCAACTAAGTTGCATAAGCCAAATCGACTCAACTTAGATCATTTCTCCTAAGGTAAAAATAGGCAAAATTATTCCTTCTGGAATTTAAGAATTCAACAATCAGAAAAGTAAGGGTAAAATGTGTAGTTTTGCCTTATTTTTAATTAAAAATAACAGTATATGTTTAGAAAACAAATGTAATATAAGTTTTTTTTTTTAATTATTCCCTTTTATTTATAAAACCAGTTGGAAAGTAATCTGGCTTTGTAATGCAATGTTCATTTAGGGAAAAATTGAAAAGTACAGAATATAAGATCACTCATCACCTAGAAGTCAGCAATGTTAACATTATGTTTTATAGCTTTTGTCTTTTCCCCATTTATACTAAGAACATTTCCACAGTAAAATTGAAATTCTGTCATTCATATATTTCAAGTAAAATTTTGACTATATATTTTGAGTATGTTTTCATGCTTTTATCCTTAAATAGCTATATTATTTCAAGCATAATCTTGATTTGATAATTGAAACCAGTACAAACCAAACTGGAAATGATCTATTATTTTAATTTTGATTTAAGTGTGTTAGTCCTTTAAGTTTTAAGGTATTTCAGACAATATATTAAGGAAAAAAAAAACCATTTAAGGTAAGTTTTAAGATGCCTACCAACAAGTTAAAGGCTGTTGTCAAGCTCCTTTCCTCATTAATATTGGTGGCGATAACACTTTGGACATGTAAGGCAAAATTTGGCTTTGACTGCAATATCCAGCCATGCCTAGGAGAGACTGTTATGAAGAGTAAAACATTCAGAAAATTATAATTATTGTTAATGGTAAAAACAAACAAATTAACAAATCCCAAAGCATGCACACACATGCATTCAGACGCATATACACACATGCATATGCCATGGCAATGGGCAGGCGTGAGTCACTCACGCAGCTGGAGTGTTTTTTTTTTTTAAGATTTTATTTATTTATTTGACAGACAGAGATCACAAGTAGGCAGATAGGCAGACAGAGAGAGAGGGGGAAGCAGGCTCCCGCTGAGCAGAGAGCCCGAAGTGGGGCTCCATCCCAGGACCCTGGGATCATGACCTGAGTGGAAGGCAGAGGCTTTAACCCACTAAGCCACCCAGGCGCCCCCACAGCTGGAGTTTTTAATTGAAACTCTTCATGTGATAAATCTAAAAACAAAGAGAGTCTTATTGCACATCTAGAACTGGTGATTTTTTCCCTCTAAACCATGTGTCTCAACCTTAGCCAGACATTAGAATTACCCAGAGAGTTCCTAAAATACATAGAAGTCTAGCCCTATCCCTCAAATTTCTCTGTGGAACCTGAGAATTAGAAAATTTAACACACTGAGCCACCCAGGCGCCCCCCTAAGAATTAGGAAATTTAAGAAGTTCCCTGATGGTCCTTATATTTTTCCAAGATAAGTGTTGCTTAAATGAATATTAAATTGCAGAATTGTGTTTTGAGCAAGTAAAATATAATTTTCTAACCAAAGGATAAACAAAAAGAGTAAGATGAAGTCAATTAACAGGATAGCAATGTATTTTCAATTTTTTGTTTTTCCTTGGACAGATATCATCTATGCAACATTTAAAATAAACACAGAACATTTGTCCCCAGAAATGTTTAAAATGTAACCTATATACTTTTTCTGAATAGTATTACATAGTGTTAATACCTGTTTATTGATGGAAAAGTCTGAATTGTCAATAATTTGCTTTTTGTATTAAAAATATGACTATAAACTTAAAATAGAGATGTCCTCACAGTCTCATATTTATCTATCAATAGCAAAAAAAATAAATAAATAAAATCATTCAGTTTTATGATGTGAATGTTCCAAAATAATTATTTTAAATTTACATTTTTTTTTGTCTTGCACAAAAAGATCTTCAGCTATTTCAAATTTGTGAACAACAGACTGAGGTAATGTCAAATAATTAAATACCAATACCATTTCTGGTAAAATTTTGATTATATCAACTAGCTATTTCAAATTAGAATGATTTAAAATTAAATCCTTTCTTAAATCAAGATAATAAAAATGTTCCAAGATGATTCTAAATCCATTCTAAGACGTACTGGTAAATCCCTCTATAATTAACTTACCTAAAGCAAGTTCTCAGTGAAATTTGCTTTCTGGCTTCTCTACCACTGAGAAAAATAGCCCCAAATCTGATTAACTAAATGTTGTTTGCCTATATTTTATATTAAGCTTTCTACCTAACGTAATTTCCATACATTTTATATAGTCTATAGTTCTAGAATATTAGTGTTCATAAAGAGTCATTTAGGGGTGTTGGTTAAAAATTCAGGTTCCTAGTCTCTAGGCTAGAGATCTAATCTAGATCCTAAGGATAGACTCTGAGAATCTGCATCTTTTTTTTTTTTTTTTGTAAAGATTTATTTATTTATTAGAGAGAGAGCAGGACAGTGCAGGTGGAGGGGCAGAGGAAGAAAATCTCAAGCAGACTCCCCACCAAGCAGGAAGCCCAAAATGGGGCTCAGTCTCACCACCCAGAGATCATGACTGAGCCAAAACCAAGAGTTGGTCATTTAACTGACTGAGCCACCCAGGTGCCCCAAGAATCTTCATCTTTTAAATGAACTTCTCTATTTTGATGTGAAGAATAGTGGTTTGCACTTGAGGAAATGTTCATTTCATTGTGTATGTTCCTAGATATTTTGGGAAGAGGATGCTGTGATATGTACTTCATAAGCATTGGGAAGAAAATCGAGGGAAAGTTACTTTTCTTCCCTGCTGCAGATCCAGAGCTATCCTTAACATGGAGTAGACCAGCCACATGTGCCCTGTGATTTTTAGGGTGATTCAAACTCTTTTTTCCCCAAGAACATACTCTTCTTCTCTTTGTTGAGGTTGTGTCCCAAAGGTAAAGCTTCTGATGTGTATCAGACTAATAAGCTTAACTTAGAAATATCCAAGAGACAAATGCATCTGTTTAAATTCACCCTGGGTGTAAATGAATGGAATCTTCTCTGGAGAAAGAAGTGCAGGGGTATCAGGAAAGTAAAGGCTTTGACAGGATTATTGAAGAGGGGTGGGGCTCTGTGGGGATGGGAAAAATGGCTCAACAAGGAAAATCCCTGAACGAAACTATACCTGTAATGCATTTGCTCTGTCTTGGTTTAGCATTCTCTGCCTATCTCTATGTTCCTAAAGTCAGTGTCTCTCTTATATTTGTTGGAATTTTTCTGAACCTTTTCTGTGTTTGACACCTAAAAGGAAGACAACAACAACTCGATTTTAAATGAGGAGATCTCTGGGTCATTTTAAACTTACTTCTCTCCCTCCAGCTCCACCTTGAATGAGACAGCATATCCAGTTGTTCTTCCTCCTAATGATCTCAACATTGACAGCCCCCCTGCCATTTCCTTGCATGGCACTCTCCTCATTTCCTGCCTTTCTCCCTGAGTCTTTTTTTTTTTTTAATTCAAATTTGTTTTCCATATCAAAGCAAAATATGGGGTGCCTGGGTGGCTCAGTCCCTTAGCTCGACTCCTGGTTTCAGCTCAGGTCATAATCTTGGGGTCGTGAAATCGAGCCCTGTATCAGGCTCAGCGGGGAGTCTGCCTGAGATTCTCTCTCTCTCTCGCTCGCTCGCTCTGCCCCTCACTCACTCTCAAATTCATCAATCTTAAAAAAAAAAAAAAAAAAAAAGCAAAGTTATCCTCCGATTGCCTACAATATAACATTCTCTGAACTATATTCCTGAGGACACTTATTTCCAGGAAATGGAATTCTATTTGAATTTTCCTATTCAAATAAGTCTGTAAAATAATTTCTTTTTGATTGCTTGGAACATTTATAGACAAAGAACTCTCCAATGAGATGTGCTACTCAGCATTTCCCAAGATTATTTGACCAGCAGTTCATTCCTGGGAGCATTTCCTGGACTTTAAGAAGAACTATGTATCTCATACTGCCAACTCAGCCCTTTCAAGACTTTACCTGCTACTATGTGCCTACATTCTACTCCACTGCTTTCTCCCATACATTTGACACAGCATTGCTGAGCTTCTGTTAATTTTCAACAGTCAGGTGCCTGTCTGTGCTTTTGTAGAGCCTGATTGCTCTTCCTGGCATGTCACCTGCCTTTAGTTATCCTTCCAACCTTTGTTCTTTTTAAAAATGTCTGTATGTTTTTACTTCTTTTGAAAAGCCCGTATTTATTTTCTTCTCCACATTGTCTTTTCAACACATCGTCACTACATTTGAGAAAAGTCGGCACAGTCTGTTTTATGTGGATGCTTATTCTTTCTCTAGAGTAAGCCTCCTAAAGCCAGTAACTATTCATCCTGTTCTCTCAAGAAATTTGCTTCTCAGTATATGCCAAGTGAATGAGAATGTATAAGTAAATTTTCACTTTCGCTGATACTTGTTTACTGGCCAAAACTGCTGAATTAAAGTTGTTTGCCCTTATAACCTCCACATTCCACTTGTATGCCAGTCAATATGACTTGATTGGTCAATATGGTTTGATTCCATATTATTCACAGTGTCCATTCAAGTCTCGGCTTGTTTCAACCAGTGTCGTCTCCGGGATAGTCCTCGAGTGTTCACTGTATTTCTTCTGAATGTGGGTATTCTTGGAAGAGTGTGATGTGCTTGAGAAAAGATGGGTTATTTTTTTATAGGACTCAGAGAACACTTACGATTATTGTGAAGTGTTCCTTTCTCTTTAATGTTTTGGATTCTTTTTAACTTTCCATTTCAGAGAGCTCTAAACCCATTCTTTATTTTATTCTTATTTGTCAAGCAATATGATATATACTATGTACCAGATTCTAGGCAACCTAAAAGTATTAAGTCATGTCATCCTTATAAAAACTTTACCGGGCAGATACCATTGTTATCCATATTTTACGGAAGTGTAGTAAATTGCCTGGATGGTGCTGTTAGAAGTAAGAATAGAATTTGATTCCAAGCAGTCTGGCTCCCAAGGTTGGCACTCTTTAGCAGCCAGCCATGAGAAGCCAGCCACTTCTCACTGTGTTCTAAGTTTGCAGTATTTTTCAACCTTGTGCTAAAGAATCACTGAGCATTTCTTAGGAGCACATGTCACTTTATTGAAATCCCTTCAGGGTGCCTGGGTGGCTCAGTGGGTAATGCATCCAACTCCTGGTTTCAGTGTAGGTCATGATGTCTGGGTGGTGAGATTGAGCCCTGCATAGGGCTCGACCCAGAGTCTGCTCGAGATTTTCTCTCTCCCTTCCTCTACCCCTCTCACTTACGCTTTTTCTCTCTCTTTCATAAATGAATAAATCTTTTTTTTTTTAAAGAAATCACTTAAATGCTTTGTGAAAATTTTTTTTCATTTTAGCTAGTTGAAAGAAAGTATATAAATCCCTAAAGAAACTTAGAGGTTATTTATAGGAATTTATGTTTTATTATAGGATTTATGTTTCCAGATGTAATCACTGTAGACTTCTAATATCAAGAAAGTAAACAGATTTGAGGGCAAGCAAGTATTTCAAGTATTTAAAGTATTTCAAGTCAATTATATTTATTAAAATTTAAATATAATGTGTTTAGTTATATCAATAGAGTTTTTTTTTCTTTTTAAAAAATATTTTATTTATTTATTTGACACAGTGAGATCACAAGTAGGCAGAGAGGCAGGCAGAGAGAGAGGGGGAAGCAGGTTCCCTGCTGAGCAGAGAGCCCAATCCAGGCCTCTATCCCAGGACCCTGAGACCATGACCTGAGCCAAAGGCAGAGGCTTAACCCACTGAGCCACCCAGGTGCCTATATCAATATCTTTTTATCTGAGACTCTGTGATCTTAAAGTCTTCTTAAAGAGATTAAGCCAAAACCAGCCAGAAACTCTTACATGAGGAAGACGGACATGTCTGTTGGCTGTAGATTGTTTCTGTGCCCAATAAATAAAATAATCAAGGCAATGTAACTTCAAAAATATTGGGCACATGAGGAAGAATGGAAGAAAGGAAAACCATAGAAGAAGGGAAGAGAAATTATGAGCTCTAAGGGGGTTGGGTTGAACTCATCAGTGCATTCACCTATTGTCTACATGAAGTGGAGAATGTAAATATAAGTCATTAAAGAAAGATCGTGAAAGCAGCCATGATCTCAGAACACTAAGTATCAATTATCATTTCATTTAATTACTGTCACAGCCTATGGGGTAGATGGTGTTATCATCATGTTTGTTATTCCTTACAAGAGTCAGAGCAGTGGTTCACACTCAGATGTTGGCCCTCAGAGTTAGTGCTCAACCACTCCGCTAGATTGTCTCTGTGGAGGAGAAGGCAGGCAACCACATGAGGGTAGAAATCAAATAATGGCCCCTTTCTTGGGTTTCCTTCTTGTGCTAGAGAATTTTCCCTAACTTAGCACCGTATAACATCCTGTATTTACTAACTCCCAGTTTCCATGGAATCGAGGTGTGGTGGAGGCGGTCTCCTCTCTGGTTCAGTGTCACAGGAGGTTGCAGACATGCTGCCAGTTGGGATTGAAACCCCCTCAGTGCTCAGCGGGGCCTGTGGAATTCTCTTCACAGCTTCCTCAGGTAGCTGTTGCAGGTCTCCTCAAGGCTCCTCCCCAGCTTACTCCTGCAAGCGCCAGGAGGTGGCCTCTCCTTGCGCACCATGTGGGCCTCTTCCTTAGGCTGCCCGAGTGTCTCCATGACTGATGGCTCAAAAAGGACGTAGAGCTACAGTAGGTCCAAGATGAAAACCACTGTGTTTTTGGAACCTATTCTTGGAAGTGGCACTTCATCCCTTCTGCGTATTTTATTTGTTAGAGGGCCCACAGTCAAGGGGAGGAGATCACCTAAGAGCCAAAATACCAAGAGGCAGGGATCACCGGGCTACCTTGGAGCAGGCCTACCAAAATTGTGAATGTTCATTTTACCTAAATCATGTTTTTGATATCTTCAGGATTCTAACAGAGGACATTTGGAATTAAAAGGTTAGTGATTATTGAATCTAATTCAATTAATTTTAAAACTTGATTGGTGGAGAAGTATTCAGTCTAGTTTTCTCTGTGGTGTCTTTTTTAAGATGTGTCACAGCAGAAGAATGTAAGAATTTTTCAGGTATCTCAAGATTAAAAATAGGATAAGAAGATTATAAAAACCTGGATGTACTATTTCATGAGGTTGACAGGTTTAAAAAAACAAAAGATTTTTGTCTGTCTTTTGGTTAGTATAAAGGGGCATCTTGTACCAAAGAGCTGACTGAATAATTTTTATAAAGAAAAATAAGCATAAAATCAAAGCGCTGGAAACAGTCCTATTACATGGTGGCTTATGAAGAAAATGGAATGGAATGGAATGAAATAATTTTTGTTTCTTTTTGACAGATACAATAATGATAATATCTAAGGAATGTTCATGTAGGATGAGTCCTATTGTCTGGAATTTGGGTCAAGTATAGTAAATATCATTCATCTTAGGGGATCATTGGTCGATACTTATTTTGAGCCCTTTTTGTGTGTGTAAGTCATGGTGGGAAAGTAAAATGAGATCCTGAAATCTCATGGTTTACAATTCCTTCAGTCATAAACCAACTCATAAGGTGCTAATTGAGAGCCTACTATGTGCGCAGTATCACCTGCTAGAGTAATAGGGCAGGAAAATATTTTTAAAATCCATCAGTCGATTCTGGCCTTTCAGGATCTCATGCTCTTGGATTTCAATCCAAGTAATTTCTGTATATTTTATTTTTCAATGATAGCATGTTGTTCACAGTGGAAATTTAGTAGACCCACGCTGAATTATCTATTAGGCTTCTTTCAGTAATGTGCTATATTCAGCAATTTCTATCACCCTTCTCCTGGAAGATGACTACTTATTTTCAGTACTTAATTTAGAACTCATCACCTCTGGAATTCTTCTCTGACCACTTTAGGGTAGTTTTTTGCTCTTCTTTTGTGCTTTTCTTGCCATATGGATAACTCTTCTCATGTCATTTAGTGCCCATTTTCGTTTTAAACCCATGAATCCTATTCAAAGGTTTAGCAATATTGATTAAGCATCTGTTATAGGCCAAACACATCACTAGTCACTGGGTATATAGCAGTGAGCAAAATGTAGTAGCCAGTCTGGAGAACAGTATGAAGGTTTCTCAGTAAGTTAAAAATAGAACTACCCTGCAATCTAGAAATTGCACTACTAGGTATTTACCTAGATACAAAAATATTAATTCCAAAGGATACATGTACCCCAAGGTTTATAGCACCATTATCTACAATAACCAAATTATGGAAATAGTCCCAGTGTCCATCAACTGATGAATGGATAAAGAAGGGGTCTATATACACAATGAATATGACGGAGCCATCAAAAAGGATTAAGTCTTGCCATTTGCAAGGACATGGATAGAGCCAGAGAGTATTATGCTAGGTGAAATAAGTCAGCTAGAGAAAGACAAATACAGTATGATTTCATTCATATGTGGATGTAAGAAACAAACAAATGACTAAAGGGAGAAAAAGATAGGGAAACTAACAAAGAAACAGACTCAACTACAGAGAACATTCTTATGGTTACCCAAAGGGAGTTGGTGGGAGGATGGGTTAAATAGGGGATGGGAGTGAAGGAGTGCACTTGCGATGAACACGGGGTGATGCACAGAAGTGTTGAATCACTGTATTGTACATCTGAAACTAATATTACGCTCTACGCTAACTAACTGGAATTTAAATAGAAACACCAAACTCGACTCTGCTGCCACGGGCTGATGTTCATTCAAATGTATACTAACTCAGGGAGTACTAAGTGCTCTGAAGACAAAGGAGGGGATGGTAAGGGGTCAAAGTGAGTGAATGAGGGAAGGCAGGGCTGTTTTAGATAAAGAGGTCAGGAAGGTATCTTTTATTTTTTTTTTAAGATTTTATTTATTTGTTTGACAGAGAGAGATCACAAGTAGGCAGAGAGGCAGGCAGAGAGAGAGAAGGAAGCAGGCTCCCTGCTGAGCAGAGAGTCCAATGCGGGGCTCGATCCCAGGACCCTGAGATCATGACCCGAGCTGAAGGCAGCGGCTTAACCCACTGAGCCACCCAGGTGCCCCAGGAAGGTATCTTTGAAGTGATGATATTCAAGGTGATCTAGAGGAAGGGAAGGAGGAAGCCATGGCTACAGAGTGTTCCTGGAAGATGGAGAGCGGGTTCAAAGGCCCTGATTTGAGAGTGCATTTGATGTGTTGAAGGAGCAACAGGGAGGCTTGGTGCCCAGAGCGGAGTGGCTGTGGACAGGTGAGACAGAATGTGTTGAGATGTGAGGCCAGAAAGATTTCCAGGGGTCACATAGGACTTTGCATAGGACTTTGCAGGCGGGAGGACTCCTCATACCTAGCACACAAGATTGGTGTTTAGTGAGCATACACCTGATATTGTTAGTTTAGGTTGGGAGTATAAGAGCAGTATTATCTAATTATGTATTAGTATTATTATCATTAACGTACTTTGACTAGTGAATCAAAACCTTTGCTGCACAATAGAATCCCCTCGGGATCTTTTGAAAAGAAGAACCATGAGACACTGTGGACTCTGAGAAACAAACTGAGGGTTTTGGAGGGGAGGGGGATGGGGGTTACGTGATCCTGGTGGTGGGTATTAAGGAGGTCATGCATTGCTTTGAGCACTGGGTGTGGTGCATTAACAATGAATCTTGGAACACTGAAAAAATAAAATTAAAAAAAAAAAAGTGGCTGTTTCTGGGTCCCATGGAAGTCACATGCCGTCAGGATCTCTGTGGGTGGCATCTGGATTTTTAAAGCTCCTTAGGGGATTTCAGATAAGTATGAGAATCATTAACTTAGATCAGTGGTTCTCCAAATGTGCCTACCAACCGGCAGCATTGCAGATAATTAGAAATACCAATCCTTTGGCTCCATCTCATACCTACTGAATCAGAAACTCGGGGTGAGACTAAGCAATCTGTGTTTTAAGAAGTTCTCCAGGTGCTTCAAATGTGTGCTAAATTTGGAGGACCACAGTCTCAGAGGAATGGGCCACATGCAGGCAAAACAGATGATACGTTCTGTGGTTTTAATTGGGGAGGGCCGTGTTTCTGTAATATGTGTGCGCTGGCAAGAAGACCTGACATTTTACCATTTGAGAACTATTTCTTTGGATTAAACTTTCTCTCTCTCCTAGTCCTTTGTTTAAATAAAACATTCCTCTGGGTAAAACATCAAGCCATTGTTACTTAGTAGTACTTTGTTGTAAATGAGCTTGTTAGAATGATTTGGCTGAAAGAACGGGTCATTTTGAATGTAAGAATGGCTGAAGTTAGAGAAGATTTCTAGAAAAGTATGGAGATGAGATGGTGGTACAATCTTCTTATACTCTTAAAACAGTGATTAGGAGATTATTGGACTTAATAAGATTTTAACACAGCCTACATATAATTTTCCAGAATTTTTTTTAAAACATATTTGAGAAATATGTTTATTTCTTATTTAATTAATTGTGCACCTGATTCTGTATTACGTATGTTTGGAAATAATGATTTAGACACTTGCAAATTTGAAATAACACTAATATTCGTAACTATTTCAAAGTGGAAGATATGTTCAGTTTTTTGTTTTTTTTTTTTTAAAGGAATCCAGGTCTTACTGTTTAGGTTTTTATCTGGCATCACTCCTCAGGAAATTTCCATATGGAAAATCTCATCATCTTTCATCCTCCTATAGAAAGCTACATTTTCTTTCACACAACTCCAATATTAATATATACACTGGAGTTTCTTTTTCCTTTCTGCTTATCTGGGAATAATAATGAATGAGAGAAAGTGAATTACATATCTCAGGGCCACTGCTGAGAGGCCAAGTTTGAGCAGTATGCTAATTCTAGTTTTAGTGTCTTATCAGTCCAGCAGGTTCATTCAGATTTAAGAATGCAGTATGAAAGTCTTTTGTTGTCCTGCTACACAGGTTTTCTCTTAGAGAGAAAAATCAGCTTTTCCATAAAGGCTTAACCAGAGGCAATACCCGATATTGTCTGCAAAGTGCAAGCAATAGATCTTTGAAGCACTTGAATAATATTAGTATCTTGGCTGGGAACAGGAGGAAAAATAACCTAAAAAAATAAGGATAATACAATTTTAAAAGAGAGCCTTCACATGGCAGAGGATTTCATTCAGCTCGGTGACAAAGGACTCCACATACAGATAGCACTTGGGAGGGAGCTGATACAGATGTGGAAAGCAGGCCTTGGGATTTCTGGTTTGTGTCCTCATACAATAGTTGACTGACCAAAGCTTTGCTGAGACAGGCAACCACATGTCAGAAGTTGTCCGTGGGATTTTTAAATGGATAATTTCCCTCTGTATCATTCACCCAAGCAGTATGCTTTCTTAATTTTCCCCCCTATTATATTTTTCAAGATAGATCCATACCCTTGCTGGGGAGGTGAATGCAATTTTTGCAATGTCATATTGCCCTCCTGAGAATCCCTCTCCTGACCAAACCATGTTTCCTTAAATGTCAAATGCCTCTCATCTATTGTTTTTGCCTTGGAAACCAACCTTAGCAAAACAGGAAAGTCTTCTCATATTTCTTTCCAAGCCAACTAAACCAGTGTTGTTTAGTGGAACACTAGATAGTTCGATGTCTTGAATCTGAATTCTCCAGCTCTACGTAGCATGAAACTACCAAATGTCTTTTCTCCTTTGTATATTTGAAGGCCTTGTTATTACCTTTGATCACTCCTAGGCATTTGTTAGAAACCATCAGTGGCCTCACTTTTTTTTTTTTTTTTTTGTTACTGGATCACAGTGGACGAGTATAAATGTATTCATGTGTTAATAACTCTCGCCAAAACTAAGGTAAGGTACCCCCAAAACCAATATAAAGCTAATTTTATGTAGTAAGAAATAAAATCACTGTACAACTGATTGGAACTATAGATAATAAAATGGTGAGACCACTGGACGAATTCGTATTTCAAAAGTACATATCTGGGCTTGCTCTGAATGATCAACCCTCACATTCTCACACTTACAGAATGCACAGAATACAAGTATATCTGTACATAGACAGACTTATTTTTCTCCTTTTTTCTTTCATATACATTATGGATAAAATAAATCAGGCTTTAATGTCTGTCTCATAGTATGAAGATAATTTACTCATTAGTTTTTGATTTAACAAGTATTTGTTGAAGGCAGTGTTGTAGTTGCTGTGGATACAAATAAGTTCTGTGCATACAAATAATAAGGTCTATGTATCAGAAAATATCACTATTTTCTAGTGGGTGAGGCAGAATAACCAAGGAAACAAATAAATAAACAACGTAAGAAGAGTAGGCAGAAAACAACAGGAAAATCAACAGAGACTGTAAGAAACATTGTAGCAAACAGCAGGATAACGCAATAGGGATTTAAATAGGTTAATAGATACATGTAGGCCTACTAAATGGTAGGACTTTGGAGGTGAGCTATAAATGATGAGAATGAACCAGTCAGGAGAAAGCTGGGAGAAGAAATGTGCCAAGTCTGTGCATGGGCACGAGGGGATATGTCCAAGGAAAAGAAAGAAGGTTTACTGTGGCTGGGGGTGTATGGAGCAAAGTGGGGAATGCTGTGTAACAATAGTGTTGTTGGAGCCAGACTCTGAAGGCCTTGTGGGCCAAACAGGATTCTGGATTTTCTTCTTTCAGCCTCAGTGAATATCAGAAGGGATCTATGTGGGGTGCCTGGGTGGCTCAGTGGGTTAAAGCCTCTGCCTTTGGCTCAGGTCATGATCCCAGGGTCTGGGGATCGAGCCCCACATCGCACTCTCTGCTCCGCAGGGAGCCTGCTTCCTCCCCCCTCTCTCTGCCTGCCTCTCTGCCTACTTGTAATCTCAGTCTGTCAAATATTAAATAAAATCTTTAAAAAAAAAAAAAAAGAAGGGATCTATGTAAGTTTCTCTGTGTACAAGGTAAAGACTTGGACAAGAACTTTGAGAACAGACATACCAAAGATGTATTTTAAAAACAGAACAAGATTGACTATTCACAGTATGCATATTAAGTTATTTCGCAGTATCCATATTAACTTATTAACTATTCTCCTCAGATATTCTAAACATAGCACAAAGAATGTTCCTTTTGAATGTCTAAAAAATCGCCTAGGAGCAAAGTCTACTTAACCCTCAAGGATATCTTCCTGATAAAATCAGTTATTTAGTAAAGACTGTGGCAAATAGACAAAAAATCTTACATTTTTTAAAAAAAATTTTATTTATTCACTTGAGAGAAAGAGAGCTCAGGAGAGAGAGCACGTGAATTGGTGGTTTGGGGGATAGAGGGAGAGGGAGAAGCAGATTCCCCGCTAAGCAGGGAGCCCTACTCGGGGCTCCATTCCAGGACCCCGAGGTCATGACCTGAGTCGAAGGCAGGATCTTAACCAACTGAGCCATCCAGGTGCCCTCCTCCCCACACCCAAAGCTGAAATTTAAGACCAGATATTTCAATTATGCATATTAATTTTGGTTTCCTGTATCATGGTAGAGTTGAAATATTACAGAGGAATGATAGCATTTTACTTACACACACTCACCTGTGTTTTATATTCATCACATCTTTAGAAATGAAATCATCATTACCTGGTACTTTCACAATTCAGCAAGTGCTGTATTCACCCCTGCCATGGACTGAGTATTTGTGTCCCACCTAAATTTATGTTGCAATTCTAATTCCCAAGATGATGGTATTAGGAAATGAGATTTTTGGAAGGTGGTTGGGGCCCTATGGAAAAGGCCCCAGACATATCCCTTGCCACTTAAGCCACATGAATATACAGTGAGAGACTGACCGCTAAACTTTAGCAAGTTAGAAATTATGTTCTCAACATTTTTTTTCTTTTATTTCTTATGTTTTCAACTTTTGACAGTCATTGAAAACAGCACATATCTAGACTAACTCAGAGATGTGAAAAAAATCATTCACATCTTCTTTTGGGACTTGGCATCATTGTCACAAGGCTCTAGTTAGGCTTCTCTTAGAGGCAGACTATCCCTGGGGACCATTAGTTAAGATCGACAATCCAGAAAGAACCGTGTGATGCCAGGGAGGGAACACAACCAGATGTATTAATTTGTTAAATACAAATATGCCTAAAAGAAAGAAGGAATCATGTGCAGTGGGTACGAGCATTGGCTTTGGGCTACAAACAAATCTGAGTTTTATTACTGGCTCTATACCTTGTTACTGGATGCTTTTAAGCAGGTGGCTTTACATCTTTGAGCCTCAGTTCCTTCTATATAATGTAGGTAATCATACCCACAGGCTTTGAGGGAAAAAGGAATGAAGCAATATGTAGAAGGTTCTTAGCAAAGGTCAGAGGAAAGGTCTCCCAGTTGATTTTGTTTAAAATTGTAATCCCTTCGCCTATCCCAGTGTTCTTGATCCCCCCATAACTTGTTTTACTTTTTCTTCTGTTATAGAGTGCTTCGTCACCTTTTTAATATATAGTGGCATTTATTCTTTTTATTATATTGTGAATTGTGTCTCTCCTGGCTAACATAAACTTCACAAGAGAAGAGACCTTTGTTTGCTTTTGTTCACTGTGTATTTCATGACTGGGGAACAATGCCTGACACATAAACACAAATGGATATATTCAAGGAACATAATGAGGTCCAGCTAATAATTAAATACTAACCAGTGCTGACTCTGAATTCTACTTCCCTGGATTCTCATTGTCCTGTCAGAAACAATCCAGTTCCCTGGACGATAGAAAGAGGGAAAGGAAAAAAACCTGAACCAGTGGTTCTTGGCCTTGACTTGACAGAAGAATCACCTAGGGGACTTTTTAAAAACTCAGATTACCAGGCTACAGCCTTCATCAAGAAAAACCAGAGTCGGTAGGGCTGAGGATCAGGCAGCAGTATCTAAATATTTGTTCTAGATTTCAAGATGTAGATAAGCTTGAGATCCACCAATCTTAGCCATGGCTGCTACACTTGCTACAATTGCCAACCCAATTATGCTGGTCGGTGACACTTATTTCCAAGCCAGTTCCTTCTTCATGGTGGCCAAGAGTGACCGGGTGATGATAAGACAATGTAAGCATGCAAAACCTGTCGATATTTTGCAACAAATTTTAAGCAAATTGATGGAAGAAATAATAAATACATTCAAGACTTAGAAGAAGAGAACATACAAACTCAAAATTGATCCCCCTTTTTTTTAATAGAGGAAAAATTGGCATATAACATATCAGTTTCAGGTGTGTAACATAATAATCAGGTCTTTGTATGCACTCTGAAGTCTAGTTACTGTACATTGCCATAAAACTGACCCTCTTCACCCGTTTTGCCTATCCCTCAACACTTTTTCCCCCTTATAACCACCAGTCAGTTTACCATACTTAAAAGTTTTGTTTAGTTCTTTATGTTCTTCGTATAAGTGAAATCATATAGTATTTGTCTTTCTCCGATTTATTTCACTAAGCATAATATTCTTAAGTTTTATCCATGTTGTTGTAAATGGTAGAATTCATTTTTTATGGATGAATAGTAGGAAATATATATAAAATATATATGATATGTATATCACATCCTTTTTTTATATTCATCCATCCATGGACATACAGGTTGCTTTCATATCTTAGCTATTATGAATAATGCTGCAATGAAAATTGAGATGAATATATCTTTTCAAATTAGTGTTTTTTATTTTCTTTAGATTAAATACCCAGAAGTGGTATATAGCTAACTCATATGGGAGTTCAATCTTTAATTTTTTGAGGAATCTTCATGCTGTTTTCCATAATGGTACCAGTTTGCATTCCCACCAAACTGGATGGGAAGGTTGAAGTGGATGAAGGTGGATGAAGGTTCCTTTTTATTCACAGCTTCTCCAACCCTTATTATTTCCTGTCTTTTGATCAATTTTAACCATTTTTTTAAAAAGATTTTATTTTATTTATTTGACACAGAGAGATCACAAGTAGGCAGAGAGGCAAGCAGAGAGAGAGGAAGAGAAGCAGGCTCCCCACCAAGCAGAGAGCCTGATGTGGGGCTCGATCCCAGGACCCTGGGATCATGACCTGAGCCAAAAGCAGAGGCTTTAACCCACTGAGCCACCCAGGTGCCCCAATTTTAACCATTTTTAATTAAAATTCTTTCTTGTCATTATCTTACATCTTCTTAAGAGTCGTGTTCAGTAGCCTCTCTTCAGATCTTCTTCTAAATGAGACACTCATTTCTCTGATTCAAATGACCACTTGGTTCTTCTGCATGTGATTTATTATATTGCAGTGCTATTATGGATAATGTGTGGCCTCATTGCTAGGTCAACCAGGAGAAGCGCTTGTTCCCCTTTACTGAAATCCTGAGTCAGCTGTTTTTTGGTTATTCTCAGTCATGCAGTCCAAAGGAGAAATGCTCTGCAGTGCTGCTAGCTTTCTTCCTTGTTTTGTCTGCCACAGAGAACGAGAGAATGGCACATTGGTTTACTTATTATATTTCTGTCAAATGCAATGTAACAAATTCCATTTCTTTTGAGTATTGCTCATAAAAATTTTTAGTAAAATATTTACTTTACCCACCCATATTCGTATAATTGGAAATAAGGGAAGTGTAATTTGCTGAAAGTTCATCAACTCAATGGCAGAATGAAAGCTAGAACGTGAGCATTTTGATGAAAGATTTAAAAAAAGTCTAATTCCATACTCATGTGAATAACATCAAAAATTAAATGTTGAAATTTTATCTGGTTCCTATCCCTTTGTCCTTATCATCATTTATCAGATATATCCCCAGAACTGAGTGTAACAGAGATTGACTAGCTGTCCACCAAACTAGATTCCTTGTTTTCCTAAGGCTCTAGACTACATTTCCCAAATACCCTTGCAGTTAAGCTCAGGTAACTGAGTTATAGCCAATAGGATGTGAGGAAAAGTGACATGCCATTGAGTGCGAGTGCGCGCGCGCGCGCATACACACCCACACACCCACACACACACACTCCATTTCTAGGCTTGGCTCATAAAACCTCCAAAACATAATTCATTCCCTGCTCCTATCTTTTGGCCAAATGCTGAAGATACTGAAGCCCTAGAAGAGAGAGAAGCCACAAGAGACAGGGTTCCAGGGCCTGGCCACTTGGAAGGCTGTCCACCAATCAAGGAATATCTGTTTTAGATTTCCTGAGAGCATGGAATATGCTTCCCTTATACAAAGCCACTAAGATCCAAAGGTTTACTTATTATAGCCACTCATCAAAAAATTTCTCTTTAAATAAAGATATTTCATTTCAAGTAATGATAGTGCATTCTAAGAATGCCCATAGAGCTTAATGAGAAAACTGTCCCCTACACTACACTAAACTCTGACCTACTAGTGTTGTTTTGTTTCCTACTCCTCTATTCTCTATGGAGACAAACTTTGTAGTAATCCATGGCTGTCTGTTTTCCCCTATTTTGGCCACATCTTCAATCCTCAGGATCTAAAGCAATCTTTCTACTCAAGCTTCACAAATTCACAATATTTAGCCAGACCTCTCACCCAAGACTTACTCACACATTTGGAACAACTTGTAGTTAATATCAAATACCTGCTTGAATAAATCCCTTATTTATTTATTTATTTATTTATTTATTTATTTATTTTTAAAGAGAGAGAACATGTGTGAACTGGGTTGAGGGGTGGGGAGAGGCAGAGGAAAAGTGAGAGAATCTTAAGCAGACTCCCCACTGAGTGCAAAGCCTGACTTGGGGCTCGATTTTATGACCCTGAGATCATGACCTGAGCTGAAATCAAAGGTTGATTGATCAACCCCTAAGCCACCTAGGCACCCCCTCCCCCACTTAAATAATTATTTTTTTTTTTTAAAGAATTTATTTATTTGACAGAGAGTGAGAAAAGGAGAGAGAGCACAAGTGGGGGGAGTAGCAGAGGGAGAAGGGGAAGCAGGCTCCCCGCCGAGCTGGGAGCCGGATGTGGTACTTATCCCAGGATCCTGAGATCATGACCTGAGCCGAAGGCAGAGGCTTAACCCACTGAGCCACCTAGGTGCCCCCCCCCTTGAATAATTCTTAATGATATTGTATGTCTCCTTTGGATTCTGCTTACAATCCACTCTGAATATTTTCCATATCCACTGGCTTTTTTACAACTCTGATTTACCTAATGGTGCTTTTTTCCTGTATTCTCATAGTCCTGAAAATTTAAAGTTAATCAAATTTAACTCCTATCTTTATCATATATCCAGTTTGTCATCCACATATCATCAGATTATATCATTTCTTCATTTGAAATACATTTCAGATTTACCCCTCTCACATCTGATTGTTCCAACCTTAATGAAAGCTATCACTGCACATGCAATAGTTTATTTCATGAACCTAGGTCTCTCTCCCTTTTTTTTTTCTTTTTTAAAAGATTTTATTTATTTGAGACAGAGAGAGAGAGCAAGCAGGGGGGCTTAGAAGCAGAGGGAAAAGTAGATTCCCTGCTGAGCAGGGAGTCCAATCTAGGGCTTGATCCCAGGACCCTGAGATCATGACCTGAGCCTAAGATGGATGCTTTATTGAAAGAGCCACCCAGGTGCCCCAAACTTAGGTGTATTCTACCACTGATTGGTATGCCATTTAATTTTCTGCCTGCTCTACTCAAGAACTCACACACTTTTTAGCCCTATATTAATTTTAGATTTATCTGCCTAAGAATTCCTACCTAGCTTTTTTTTTTTTTAAAGATTTTATTTATTTATTTGACAGGCAGAGATCCCAAGTAGGCAGAGAGGCAGGCAGAGAGAGAGGGGAAGCAGGCTCCCTGCTGAGCAGAGAGCCTGATGTGGGGCTCGATCCCAGGACCCTGAGATCATGACCTGAGCCAAAGGCAGAGGCTTAACCCACTGAGCCAACCAGCCCCCCCCCCCCCAGCTTTTAATGAGAAAAACTTCAGTTGGTCACCTGATCTCTACATTTGTACATGTGTTTCCCTTCTTTCTCTTCTACATTGGTACATATTTTATTTTATTAATAGGGGCACAAATTTTACACATTTTTTGAGGTTTCAGCTCATGTTCCAGTTTGTTCCTTAGTACTTTTCTTCAATGTGTTCTGTATTTACTGAATAAATATTAGAATTTGTTCTATCTATATAGCTCTCTGAGGGCAGGAGATCAGTGTTATATTTTTTTCATCATATAAAATATATTCACACATGTAAGAGAAGCAACCATACTCAATGCCTAACTGCTTTAATATCTTTGCTTCCTTAAAAGCTTTTATTAAATTCTCAATGTTTACATTTATTTTCTCGACATACCTCTGAGTTGATGGGCTTTGTATCCAGCATGTTTCTTGACCTTGAAATCATCAAATTCTTGTTTCTTTGGTGTATTCTATTACAATGTTTTGAATTAGACTGATTACACTTAACTTCTACCAGTACTTTTTTTTTTTTTTTTTTTTTAGGATTTTATTTATTTATTTGACAGAGAGAGAGACCATAAGAAGGCAGAGAGGCAGGCAGAGAGAGAGAGGACGGGAAGCAGGCTCCTCGCCGAGCAGAGAGCCTGATGCGGGGCTCGATTCCAGGACCCTGAGATCATGACCTGAGCCGAAGGCAGAGGCTTTAACCCACTACCAAACTGTATTATTTTCCCCTTAATTCTTAGATAATAAATATCTATGGGTATATTATGGAGACTTAAGGTTTATGGAACTCATAAACTTAAGGTTTATTATGGAACTCAAGGTTTACTCCTAATTCCTCGCTATAACTTTGAAGAAATCTTGAGGATTCTCAAAATAATGGTACCTGGAAACCTCAGGCTCTGCAATTAAAACTAATGTGAGTTTATCTCCGTATAAGCTTACAAAACTAAAATAAATGTATTTCTTAGTGCTTCTGTGAAGGTTTGTGGTGCCAACAATGTAGGTTTATTTGGATTCATTCATCTAAAAAAGATTTAATTTATTTATTTGACAGATAGCGTGAACAGCAGGAACAGAAGTAGGGGGGGCGGGAGAGGGAAAAGCAGGCTTCCCACTGAGCAGAGAGCCCAACATGGGGCTCAATCCCAGGACCCTGGAATCATGACGTGAGCCAAAGGCAGACATTTAATGACTGAGCCACCCAGGCACCCCTGGATTCATTCATCTAATTTGAAAAGCTCTGTCTGGCTAAGTCTTTCTAGATTATATTGGACAGAGTTACCATGGCTCTGTACTTAATGTGATTATCAAGACATATATTTGCAAGGCACCCTTCTTGAGCAACATATCCTTCCCTTTGACTTTGCAAATTTTGAAAGAAATTATTCAGTGCAAGAGGTGAAGAGGGTGTCTTTTGAAGAGTTTATTTTTAAAGTTCTATAATTAAAAGCATGACCTCCGCTGAGGATCAACTGTAGGTAAGCAAAAATTAAGCTGCCCTTTAGTACATTATCACTTGGTACACGTTGATGAAAAAGTATGATTAATAAACTAAAATGTAATTTTTGGCTAATTGACTTTCATCCGACTGTGGTACTACGGAGCTGAGATCCTGGGTAGATCGGTGCCTGGGACTACTGGGCTGTACAAGCCTTCAAAGGTGTCCCTGGTCCCAGTTTATTCATTAAAACCCTTTTGTGAACAAGGAGACACTGATGGGAGTTCGAAGGAATATATGCCACCTTCAAATCCATTGCAAAGACTGGGGAAAAGTGAAATATGTTTGGTGTCCAGTGCAGTACCTGTCCTTTAAGGGGCTTTCCATATGCCTCACTGAATGTGACTTTATTACCAAACGTTGGTGGCTTAACCATCTCAAAATGAGGTAAAGTTAAGAAATGGGATCTGAGTAAAACTCCCCTCCATTAGCGGATTAAAACAAGCTGTGTAGGGGCACCTGGGTGGCTCAGTGGGTTAAAGTCCCTGCCTTTGGCTCAGGTCATGATCCCAGGACCCTGGGATCGAGCCCCGCATCAGGCTCTCTGCTCGGCAGGGAGCCTGCTTCCTCCTCTGTCTGCCTGCCTCTCTGCCTACTTGTGGTCTCTGTCTGTTAAAGAAATGGATGAAATCTTTAAAACAAACAAACAAACCAAAAAAAGCAAGTTGTATAAACAGATCTGGAAACTAGATGCAGAGGTTCACATTCAGTAAATGGGTACAGATACTGTTTTCTTTTCTTTTCTTTTTTAAGGCGAGCTTTCTCTTACGCTGTTGTATTACTGTTTATTTGCTTACTTGTTCTTTCATCAAAACGGGTGCTGCAATAATAGGGCTGTGTCCCAGGAGTGCGGGACAAACCATTGATGGAGCCTCAGGGTAGCCTGACTCCCCTGTGAGATACAAACCTCCGCCTGAGGTCATGGCAGGACTTACTAGACAGGAGTGGCATCCCAGTGACCCTGGAGGGATTTTCCGGATCCTTTGTTATTGAGCAGTACTGAGAAATAATGAGAAGATAAAGGGAAGTAAATGAAGAGAAAGACATTCTTATGGAGAAAGACATTATTTGTGGAAGGGTGAAACTGAGGTGCGGTTTTAGAGTCCCGGCTAATGTGACATTTCTTCCCCACTGGTGTGAAACCTCCATGCTGTAGGCACTTGGGATCCGCCTTCGCGTCGTTCAGGCTGACTCTCAGCTTCGAGTTCCAGGTTAGCGCAGCTCCCAACTGTACCGCGGTTGAACATGTATCTAACAGGGACTATTCAAAGAAAGTATATTTAAAACATGAAAAGTTACACTAGGTTAAAAAGATGTGTATTATTTTGCCCATCAGTATTTGTAAATTACAGTATTTGTAATTACAAATACTGTAATTTACAGTATTTGTTGATTACAGCTGAGCCCCGCTTTCACTTTTACAGGACAATGGCCCCTGTATAGTGAAGGTGGAATTCTTCCTTTTACTTCAATAAATAGTGAGCAAAGCACTCACTAGAACCTTTGGTGACTAAAAAGCTTAAGTGAGACACAAACTCCATGAACAATTTAGTGGGGGCTGAAAAACCACTCTTCAGATTGAATATTATACAGCAGACGTGTTGAAAGGGAGATGGCCCAAGGTTGTATGGGTGGAAGAGATTGTGTTCAGATCACAAAACACTTGAAGGGAACAGCAGCACCTTAGGCAATCCTGAGTGTTCCAAGAGTCAAAATGGGTGGGAGAGGCACTGGTCCAGGCTCAGGTGTCTTAGTAAATACAAGGCATATCTAAAAAATTTTAAGTGGTTCTGTTTTGGAGAGCATGCTGATCTACAATACAGACTTCAATGTATTTTGAAAATCTGAAGAAATCCTTTTACGGGTTTCATTTTTTGAAAAATGTAAATTTTGAGCTAATTATGGACTCGGGAAGTGCATACACAGAGCAGAGTCTCCTGTACCCATCACTCATCTTCCCCTGATGGTGACATCTTAAGCACCTAGAGCAGAATATCAAAACCAGGAAATTAACTCTGATGCATTACCATTAGCTAGAATGTAGACCTTATTCTGCTTTCACTGTTTTTTTTAAAACTTGTATTCGTGTGTGTGTGGGGGGGGGGGGTTTAGTTTTTAATCAGGGGGGTAATATAATTGGAGTTGGGCTTTAAGATTATCTGGCAACAGTATATAGGCAACACTGGAGGTGGGGAGCCCAAATCAAGAATTATTACACCAGAGGAATAATGCGATCCTCCAATAGATAATGCCCAGCATGGATACAAAGACAGATACGGGGAAATTGCTTTGCCAGTGAGTCGGGCTTTGTATTTTCAGACTGCGTTTTTTTTCAAGTGTAAAAAAAAATGAAATACCTTTTTGACTTGACAGTGTGTTTGCAAGAGCAGAAATCAGAAGAATAACACATAGCCATGAACCCAGTGACATTCCTAGAGCAGCACAGCAGAGCGGCATTCTGCAGAAACCCATATAAGGAGATGGGAAAAACAGGACAATTCTCCTTTGGAAAGAGGTAAGTAGTTCAGATCAGAGAAGGATCAAGTGGAGACTCCCAGGCCTTAAATCTTCAGTCATAGGGACATATGCAAAGTGAAGACTCCTGTGCTTCTGGTCCCAAGTGCAGGTAGAAAGCTTCTCATTGTTTTCACCATAGCCTGCTAAGGGCTAGTTGTAATTTCAAAATAAAAAAATCTGCTTCTTCAATTCAGGACCTTCTTTTTAAAATCTCCTGTGAGAAAATTCACAAATGGTTTCTGACTGGTTTTTAAATGGAAATAAATGCTAAGAGAATTTTCTAGTACTGCATTTCTCCTCTTTTACTCAATATAACGATCAGATAATGTTGTTTCCCTTAGGCCTCAAAATCTCTTATGAATATTTCAATATTTGCTGGATAGGCAAAATGGGAGTTGTAGAACTTAAAATATGTGCTTTGCTGGCTGAAGGATTAGGAGCAAGTTATTTCAACATTTTCTAAAACTTAAAGACCTTGTCAGTAATATAAAAATGTTAGAGTCAAAGGTCTCTTTCCATTCTAACGCTCTTAAAAAAATCTCATTTTATTAATTCCCATATACATTTTTATCACTGTTCAACTTTTGTTCAGCATTTCGTGGTGACTAGTGACCGGCACACAGTAAATATTCAATGCATGCTTTCTGAACGAATTATTTGGAGATTCTTAAATACTAAAAACTTCTCTCAGGAATTTTAAGTAGTTTTTAGATCTTAATAGAGCAAAACTCTATTAAGCATGAAATCTTTGCCAATTTGCCTTTTTGTCCTTTATTTTTTATGTGTTTAAAAAATATGAAAGTCACTCGAACTCTTTGGGATCCAGTGTGTTTATCTGTAAATATGAGAACTGAGCTTTTAAAAGTGTTTCTATTTCTAAAAAGCAGTGGCATTAATTAGTGGAAAATTATGCACATCTCATATAGTAAGATTTCAAATTAAATTCCACTTAGTTCTTTAACTCGTATAAGTTGCAAATGTACTTTTAATAACATTTACAAAATAAGACATTTAAATTAAATTCGTCTAAGCATTTGATCACATTACTTTTGTAACAAGTATAAATATAATGATCTATAAAAAATAAGAGCTAAGATTTGAGGAGTCTTTTTTACTAAGTTGCAAGCGTTGAGCTATCACTGTTTTACTCAGGAAATCCCAGGCACTAGAGGTTAACTAATCTATTCAAGATCACTCATCCAGTGAAAGGTGCAGTCAGGATTTTCACATAGGTAGCTGGGCTTCAAGGCAGTGTAGCACCACTATTCCCATTGTCTGTCTCACTGTGTGTCACATCCAAGGTGGGGGAAAAAAAAAAAGCTCTGAACAGTATTCTCTGAGTTAAGCAACAGAGCAGGGGTTGAATATTTTCTTGGTAACCTTGAACGACAGCTTGACCTCTGAACTCCTACACTCACTAATTACTGACCCTAGAAGCTCTGCTGAACTGTAAATCCGGTTTGCATTTGGGGACATTCTATTCATGAGACATAGAGAAATCAATAACCAGAAATAACCATTTACCTTAGTTTATCTGAAGGGAGAAACTTTCCTAAGTAGGCTTCTTATTATTCTTGGACTACCAAAGCTATTTATTTAGTTTCTTTACTTTTTATGAATTATCCTCCTTCTAAAACATGAGAATGTAGCTGGTCAACTATTCCAATTATTGATTAATAATCCATCTTTTCAATGGATACGAGATTTTCCAAATTATGTATGTTCCACATTTATTTGCGACTCAACAAAGTAGATTTCTGCTGAGAAGTTTGAGGCAAACAGTTAAATACTTGTATATTCTTGAGTCTTCTAGGCAATATGCATCTAATTTTCATGATTTTTCAAGGATGGCCTATCTTCATGGTATACACATACAAAATAGAGTGATTTGATTTTATTTATGCTCTTAAGTCATTATATGATTTTTGTATAAACACAACCTCAGATATTAGCATGAAAACACCACTTTTTTATTTAACAAAACAGTTCTATTTTTGGATCTTTCTAGCTTTTTCCTTCTCTCTCTCCTCAAAGAATTAATAAATTATAATATATTGACCATATGGTTCTTACTAATATGTGTGGTAATACAATACTGAATAGATAGATAGGTCTTGGATTTGAGTTTTAAGCTTTTGACATGTACTGAGTGCAACAGATAGTTTAATAGTATAACAACAAAAAAACTTTTTTAAAGCATAAGAGTAAAGAGAAAACACAAAATAAGTGCCATTATATTCATTTCTCTCCCTAGAACATTCGATCCCAAAGGCCTTATGTAGAGCAATAATTTCTTGCAGGAGTGGGGAGAGGGGGACACCTGGGTGGCTTAGTTGGTTAAGTATTGGCCTTCGGCTCAGGTCATGATTCCAGGGTCCAAGGATGGAGACCAAGGTAGGCTCCCTGCTCAGTGGGGAGTCTGCTTCCCCTTTCTCTGCACCTCCTGCTTCCCCCCTGCTCATGCTCTCTCTCAAATGAATAAATAAAAAATCTTTAAAAAAAGAAAAGATACACATTTCCTTGGGCTTTTAATAGATGTTACTCCAATAAGCTTGTGAGACTCATAAATAAAGTTGAGCAGATTTTATTCTCATGGAATTTCTTACTGTCTTTAACACCTCATTTATTTACTTAAATGCTTTCTAAATCTAATTCGACCATTATTAAACATTTCATTGGTATGATGTTTCATAGAATGCTGATTATATTCAAATTAGTAGTCCTCAAAAGAAGCTGGACATTAGAACCATTTAGTGTGTTTATAAAGAGAATATACATACAAAGAGTAATCAAATCTCAGTCTTTGGAGGATGGGAGTCAACAGTAAACAGAATAACGGTCCCCCAAATATGTTTACGCCTAATTCCTAAAATTCATTACACGACAAAGAGGAATTAAGGTAACAGATGGAATTAATATTGTTAACTGGCTGACCTTAGATTATTCTGGAATCTCCAGGTGGTCCCCATGTACCTTTGAGGGTTTTTAAACGTAGTAGAGGGAAGGAAGCAGATCAGTCAGTGTTGGAGTGAGGTAGTGTGAGAAGGACTTCAGCAGCCACTGCAGACTTTGACGTTGTTTGAAGGAGGCCACTGGCGAAGGAATCCAAGCAGCCTCTGGAAGCCAGAAAAAAACAAGAAAACGAGTGAACAGATTCTCCCCCAGAGCCTGTAGAAGAAACACAGCCCTGCAAACATCTTGAGGTTTGTCTAGTGAGAATCATTTTGGACTTCTCATCTCCAGAACAGTAAGTTCATACATTTGTGTTTTTTTGCATTTAAATTCATGGTAATTTGTTACCGAAGCAATGAGAAAGAAATACCGGATCCAAGCGTTGGTAATTTTGAAGAGCTACCAGGTGATACTAATTTGCAGCCAGGTTGAGAGCCACAGATTTAGAGGAATATGGGTTTGTTGGAATCAACTAGGAACTTTTATTATTATTTGTTTAAAATTTTTATTTTTTTTTATTATGTTATGTTAGTCATCATACAGTACATCGTTAGTTTTTGATGCAGTTCCGTGATTCGTTGTTTGCGTATAACACCCAGTACTCCGTGCAATAGGCGCCCTCCTTAATACTGATCACCGGGCAAACCCATAACCACGGCCAAAACCCTCTTGGAGTTCCACAGACTCTCATGGTTCGTCTCCCCCTCTGATTTCCTCACCTTCAATTTTCCCTTCCTTCTCCTAATGTCCTCTGTGCTATTCCTTATGTTCCGCAAGTAAGTGAAACCGTATAATTGACTTTCTCTGCTTGACTTATTTCACTCCGCGTAATCTTCTCCGGTGTCTGGTCCCCACCACCAGGGATTCAAATTCACAAAATATTAACTTAATCTTCATAACAACTTTATAAGACTGCAGTTCTTATTATCAGAAGCACAGACTTTTTTAAAGGAAGTTAATGTTCCCAGCTACTAAGGGGTAAGCTTTAAACTGACACAACCTGGCTCCCATAAACTCCCTCATATTTAACTCCTGTGTAGTAGAGCCGGGGTAGTCCTGTTATAAACATCATCATTAGAATCCTTGACTATTTCGTGAGTTCCCATTTAACAGAAAAAGCAGGAAGTTAGAAATGAAAGGTGCCAGTTAAAATGAGAACACAGATGGCTAAGAAAAAAGAATCTAAAATCATTCAGTGTTTAAAATTGATGGAAATCTGAGGGGCTTGAGGCTTGTAAATATTACTAAGCGCAGCATTGTTTAGTGTTATCAAGAATATTACTCTAATAGAGTTCATCTTAACTCATTTGCCAAGATTAATTTTGTTCTGCATGTTGTCATTTGTGAGAGAAAATATATATTTGTAATTTCATTATGGTAACATAAACATACAATGTTAATGATAGGGAATAGCCTCAACAGAGTATGTAATACATGGGCTGTGGGTTTTCTGAACAATTCAGTGAAATGTATTACAGTCTATACCTATGTCACGTGCCATATGGAAAAACCTGCCAGTTTGCATATCAGATGTTTTCAATTTCTTGAAAAATCAATGGCCATTCAAAACCAACTGAAATGTCAACCTACTTTGACATTTTGGTGACATACTTAGGAGAAGGACTAAGACACCAAAACAAAACTATAAAATCCAGTGGAAGATTTATTTATGAAGTATTCAGATTTTATGAATTAGGAAGGCAGAGATAAGTAGCAAAACCAATTCCCTAGTGATTGGGTTCTTGCCATCTCTGTTTGTCCCCATTAAAGACTATAATACTAGCATGTGTTAAGTCTTTAAAATTTCCTTCTATTCCTCTGAGGGTTGTAATGAAAAGAGCACTAGCTATAGACCAAACACTAGCTAGTAGTGTGACTCTGATTATGAACCATAAAACCACAGCATTTTTCTCCTGATCTATAAAAGGAGTATTGCACCTGCTTTTTCCACCTCAAAGGATTGTTAAAAATCAAATGACAATGCCAAAGTCGTTGAAAAGAGTGAAGCACCATGTAAATAATTATTCCATGCAGCAAGCCACAGTCAATCCAGACTGCAAACATTCTCTATCCCTCCATAGCAAATGACTCCTAAACTTTATGGCTTAAAACAAGTTATGTAGTAGCATCTTAGGTCAGAAATCTCTGCACAGCTAAATTAAGTCTTCGTCTTCAGGATCTCTGCCAGGCTGCAGGCAAGGTGTCTGCTGGGGCTATAGGCATCTCCAAGTTCAACTGGGGAAGCACAAGCTTCCAAGCTCATTCATACCCTTGTTGACAGGATTCAGTTCCTCACGGGTTATTGGACTGAGTTTCTTACTGTGTTGGGTGGAGCCTGCCCCCAGCTCCTTGGCACATGGGCCTCTCCATTAAGAGATCTTGTTTTAATCAGAGTTTGTGAGCCAAGAAAGCAGCAGGAAAAATACGACAGGGTGGAAGTTAAAGTCAACGTCCCCTGTGACCTGTGGAAATGACATCCCATCACTTCTGCCTTCCTCTGTTCATTAGAAGCTAGTGTTGAGGTCCATCTCACATTAAAAGGGAGGTGACAACATGATGGTATATCAGGAACTAGGAGTCTTGGAGTGTCCTCTTGAAAGACATCTTTCATAGCAATCATCTTTTCTTATCTAAACATATCCTGGACTTGGTGATTTGCCTTACCACTGAAGATTTCTTTGTTTAAAACTTCCCTCAAATGCAGTTCAGCCTTCACAATCCAACCCAATTACAATCTCTTTCTGGGCATTCCCTTGAGTTTCTCATTTAGATGGGATCTTCCCAATGTCTAAATTCCCAAATCATCTGGCACACCTCTGCTCACCTCACAGACCATCTTCTTCTGCTTCTTGTAATCATAGTCTTAGCTTTCAGACTATCCATTTATAGGGCCTTGAAGGTCGGAATTGTATCTTAGACCTGTTTATACTCTCCTAGGGAGTGAAGGACAAGAAAAATTAAAAGAGGAGCATTTATTTATTTACTTATTTATATATAATATATTATTTGTTTCAGGTGTACAAGTCTGTGATTCATCAGTCTTACACAACACACAGCACTCACCATACCCTGCCCAATATCCAATACCCAACCACCCTATCCCTCCCACTCCCTTCTCCTCCAGCAACCCTCAGTCTGTTTCCTGAGATTAAGAATCTCTTATGGTTTGTCTCCCTCTTGTTTCATCTTGTTTGATTTCCCTTCTCTTCCCCTATGACCCTCTGTCTTGTTTCTCAAATTCCTCATATCCGTGAGATCATATAATTGTCTTTCTCTGATGGACTTATTTTGCTTAGTGGAATAAGCACTAAGAAATAAAAATTTTTCTGATTCCATCCACGTTGATGCAAATGGCAAGATTTGAGGGGTTTTTTGATGGCTGCATAGTATTCCATAGCATTCCATTATATATATACACATCTTCTTTAGCCATTCATATGTCATGGATGAATGGATCTTTCCATAGTTTAGCTATTGTGGGCATTGCTGTTACAAACATTTGAGTGCATGTGCCCCTTCAGATCACTACATTTGTATCTTTTGGGTAAATACCTAGTAGTATAATTGCTGTGTCGTAGGGTAGCTCTATTTTCAATCAAAAGGAGCATTCTATATGTATTTGTTGAATTCAGTCAGGTTTTTTTTTTTTTAAATGTGAATGTTAAAAAGCTGTATTTAGATCTTCTTTCTACTAAAGGGCTTATTTGAAGCCACCAAGAATCAATCAATAATAACACTTCTGAAATAGTCTCATTTCAGGGATTCCTGCCAGTTTTTTGTTTTTTAGGGGACATCTGTGGTCTGGTTTTCTAATGCCTTGATCCATTGAGAGCATGAACCTGCAGAAAATAATGGAACCATTTGACCTCAACAATAAGGTCCCAGATTTTCTGGCACCTATATGTGATAAGTACATCCTTTTGTTCCAAGAATTTTTCAGTGCCTAAACACTTCCAGTTATTAAAGTGTTCTAGAGCAGGCTTAATTTTCAGGCACTATTTCCCTTGAGTATGGAGTTTTAATGAGAAATCTTTCATTTACATTAACTTATTAAAAAACTTACTATATGGGTGAATATTTTTTAGTCCAACCCTGTTTGTCGGTGAATGGAGCTATACTCCAAAGAAATCACTTAGATAATAACATGGATAAAAGACTATCTGGGGATCTATAAATTTATATTGGCACAGTAGAGTCTAAGCCAACATTTCTACTTCTTTAGAGTATTTATGAAATGGAGCCCAATGTGCATAATACTGTAATCTTAGAAGCCAATGGGAGATTAATTCATTTCAGTTTAAAAGGTTTCAAAGGTTTCACTGGCCTTTACTCAAGGACACTTACATGGCTTGCTAATCTGTTGAAAGTGTGTATCAGGGGCTTTGGGTTAGAAAATCTACTTTTTGTTCTTTTCACTAAAGTTAATCTAAGGAAGGTTTGGGGGGTGCTTATTTCAGGGCAGCTCACTGTCAGGTTCTCTACAGATTCTTCTGCAAGCTCCCCCACTCCTACTTGCTCCTAGTCATTACCATCTCATTTGGGGAGAATTTCAAAAAGTCTGGACTGAATTTGGCTTTTCCACAAGGCTCTCCCCCATTAATAGTCCCTGTCTACAAAATAGTCGATGTTCAAAGTTAAGTTTTTAGCTCAGCAAATAGGACTTCATCCATTTGTTCAGTGGTCCATGAATGCGAAAGCATCATGGGGTTTGATTCAGTGTGCTGAATGCCAAGTCACAGGAAGCAGTTGGGTTTCCTATGGTATTTCACTGTATTTTCAGAGAGAAATAGAGTGAACTGATGGAAAGGTAAAATTGGGCAAAAAATGAGGAGATTGGGATTTAGTCCAGGCCACACTGATAGGTTTAATTTTGTCATTGATTAGGTTATTCTTCCATTCATTTGACAAAGAGTAAGCTTTAGTCACATAAGCGAGCCTAGTACCATTTTACACAATGGTATCAAATAGCAAACCAAACAAGATTCCAGCTCTCTGGGATCATACATTCAGTAGGGAAATGGATAATGGGCACATAATCAGGTAGATGTATGTTATGCCAGATGGTAATGAGAACTATTAAAAAAAATAATAAGCTTGTGAAGCAACAGAAAGTAACAGTTAGGTGTGTGCAATCACAGAACAGCATAGGAGAATGAGCCTGAAGGAATAGAGTGAATGGGTTTATGTGAGCATTTGGGAAGGGGGAAGTTCTGGAAGGAGCAGAAAGCACATAGACACTAAGATGGGGAATTTGCTGTGTGTAAAGAACATTTTGGAAGCTCAAATGGGGATGTGAGGAGAAGAGTAAGAAATGATATCTCAGAGATAGGGGTGGGCTTTGGATCCTTTTGGGATGGTAGGCCACTGTAAAAACTTTGAATTAGATTCCAAGTGGGACAGAAAGCCACTAGAGGGTTTTAAACAAAGAGGTCATTGGTTTTCTGTTTTGAAAGGATCGATCTGCTCATATATGGAGAATAAACTTCAGGAGAAGAGGTGTGGAAGAGAGCAAGAGGCAATAGTAAGAGTACAGCTCCAATAGTAGTGAATATTGGACTAAGATAGTAGCAATTGGGGTGGAAGAAAGCAATTGACCAATAAGATTTGCTGGTGGAGTAGACCTAGGTTGTTCGAGAAGGTGAGGTTTCTTGGAGCACCCCAATACCACAATCTGGAGGATGAAATTGATGTTGGCGTAGATAATTAGACCATGGAGAGAAAGGCTCTGGGGGAGACAGGGGGCTCAGTTCTGTAAGTTGTAATTGTGAGACACATGATTAAATTAAGTACAGCTGTTAAATTCATAGTTGAATGTGAGTCTGAGTATATGAATTCCAGACTGGAGGAAATACATGTAGGCATCCTCAGCATTTAGACAGTGTTTAGAGTTAAGGAACTAGTTGAAATAAGGTAAGATGCAAGTTTATAAATGAACAGGAAGTTTAAGGACTAGCTCTGGGGCATGCTAACATTTAGAGCTAAGGTGGTTATAGAGGACTCAATGAAATAGGGGGAATGAGACAATGTGTAAAAGAATTTGAAAGATTTATTGAATTCCTAATATATAGTAGGTCCTGTGATTCAGTGATGAATAAAATAGTTTCTGCCCTTGAGGATTTCACAGTTTACTGGTTCTTTAATAGTTATTTATAGAGAGTTATATAGAATGTGCTCTGGGCTCAGGAAAGACAAAGGTTGTTATCTCTGCCTTTGGACACCAGAAATCCTTAGAAGAGAGATGATATTTGATGTGACTTAGAAACATGAGCCGGAGTTTACCATGTACATCAGGGTGTGCAAGGAATGGCATGATTGAAGGTGCAGAATTGGAACATGTAGCTTAGCAAGAGGGCAAGGAGGTAGCAGGCAGAGGAATAAACAGAGACTTAGGGAATGGGGGGCTGGTCTCTGCCACCTAGAGACCATGTCATTTGGGGCAACTTACCTTCTGTGCCTGGTGGGTTCCTTATTTATAAATCTTCCTTCCATGTTGCCAAGGAGGGTGAGGGGTGAGTATCTTGAGCACTTTCTCCACGATTATAGTACAGTTGCCACACACTCAGGGTGGTCTTGCTGACCTTATTGTGATGGCATCAGCAGTGATGGACACTGCGCAGCAGTGCTCCAGAAGAGGAGTGTTCAGAGCCAAGACTGAAAGAGTTGCATCTATAGCTTTATTTCACTGGGGGTAATTTGGAAAATGTAAGCCAGGAGTGTTATGATCAGAAATTTTATTACGTAAAACATCTATCACAATAGCAAAGGAAGAATGAGAGGAGGAAAGAAAAAGAAATGAGAAGAGGAAGCTGGGAGGTGGGTGATAAAGGCTCAGGAAGGGCACAGCCCAGGAAAGGGGAGGTAATGCAGAGGGGCGGAAGGAAGGAAAGGAAACATAAAAGTGGGGAGGGAGGGAATAAAATGCTTCAGGGTTCCTACGTGCCAACCACTTTGCCAAGTTCTTTTTTTTTTTTTTTTTTTTTAAGATTTTATTTATTGTCAGAACAAGCAGGGAAAGTGGAGGGGAGGGGGGAAGCAATTTCTTCCCAATGTGGGGTTCGATCCCAGGACCTTGGGATGGTGACCCAAGCTGAAGGCAGCTGCCTAAACTAATGAGCTGCCCTGGTGTCCCTATGCCAACTACCTTAATATATAAAATACTAATTACTCCTCACAATCCCATGAATTGGTATTATTTCAACCATTTTACATCTAAGGAAACTGATTCTCCCAGAGACTGCATAATGGGCCCAAGCTTTCCCAGGTAATAAGCAGGGTGGAGGCTTGGAGTGAAGGCTTCAAAACCGGGCTTTTTCTGTCAACACTAGGCAGAGAGACATGATAGCTGTTGACATCGGTGAGGCCCAGGAGAGCCTACTGAGTGGGTTTGTAGGAAAAGGGCTGAATTTATTCTGGCAGAAAAAGAGCCAAATGATTGCGGCTAAGGCATTGCCAGATGAAAAGGTTCCTAGCTTGAAGAGAAGAGATGTATGATTTCACTCACAGGAGACCATGAGGGAAGCTGCAATTGACTAAGATTAAATTATTCTTTGGGCTCAGGTGGACTTACCTACAACACTTGGATCCCTTGAGCTTTTTGCTGATTTGCTCTGTAAAATCTGGTCTCTGGACCCCTGGAATTTGGATCACAACCGTAAACTCCAAAATATTTCTGCTTTCCATTTACCTAAAACTGAAACAAAACCTGAGAGCCTTTGGAGTTTAGTTAAAACTTACAAATCTCTGCATTCATTTTCAGAAGGCAAGCTCCCTCCTCCTCGTTGAACACACACAAATAGAAGCCGTACTCAGAGGCAGCTCTCTTCTGGAAAAGAGGGCACAGAAATTTAAATTCTGGGGATTAGTAGGATGCAGGGAAAGATAAGGCTTTAGCAATAAAGTGATTAATTAAAAAGGCAATTTAAAGTTTTTGATTGAAGCTGAAAATTTTGATAGAAAGCTGAATGTTTAATGCTCAGACTTCTCTCCTGTGTGGCTAGCCTAAATCGCTTTCTCCTGGACAACTCTCAGGGTGAATTGTCCCGAGGGAGCTTGCATGTCTCCGAGACATTACACTTTGCGTCCCAAATTAAACTCCCTATAATTTTTGTAAGACCACACTCTTACATCTGAAAAGCCAAGTCTCCATGAAAGATGGACACAGAGGTGGGTGACAACAATTGTTTCCTGACTCCCCTATTTCCCTTAACTTCTTTCTCCACCTCTGATCAGTTTTGGAGTCTCTCCAGTTGGCCTCGTCTAGCCTCTGCTTTCCGAATTGATTCAGACCAGGGTAAACCTGTGTCCTCAACTTCCAGCTTGAGAGTGCTTTTAGTGGGAAGTGGGCCATGAGTGAGGGATAGCGTCTACACAGGGTATGTGTAGGGGACCCATACACGGATCCTTTGTACTTCACTTGAGGGAAGAGCTGTTGCTGTTTGAAAGTGAATAGGACTCCTGTAAATCCACTTTGTTCTTTCTCTGAGCTTCTCTATGGGAAGAAATTGATGTGATCTTGAAGGTTAATTAGGGGGGAAAAAAGAAATCAAAGAATGTTCTTTCTACGTGTTTTGTAATTCTTCAAGGCTACACATTTCCCGAGTGATTCAGTAATAAATATGCACAGTGACATGGTAAAACACTGTGTTTGGCTCTTCATGTTTAATTTATTATTATCATTAACAGGAATATTTGCTATGGACTCATCAGAGTAGCCAGGAATATATTTTTGTCTGGGATCTTCTGGCTTCAAAGGAAGTAAGTGGCCTTTTGGAATTTGAGAGAAAAGATTTTCCACAGAATGTGAGGAGATAATCAGGCGGATCCCTAATGCACAAGTTCTTTTTTTGAGAAGGTGTAAAGTATTGGTCCATTAAGCAAACTGATTGGATGTTCAGAGAATGAAATTGAGAGCAGGAGGAAGGAGAGATGGCTTTGTCCTTAGGGATTTTGAAAGAAGAGTAGTCTTTCACAAATAATCGTAATTTTTTGGTGTGGAATACCTGAAGAGGGAGGCTACAGCCTTTCTGAAATTTTGAGAATGAGTTCTTGGAATCATGGAAGCACTCCTGGTGTGACAGTCTTGAAAGTGATAGCTCTCTGGGTCCCTGAGGAGAAAGAAGCATAATTCAGGGGTCTTTGGAAATGTCCCACGGTATGATCTGGAACGAGTGGGAGAACGAGCATAGATTGGCCATCTTCTAAGTACCTCAAATCTGAGCAAAGGTCATTGGCTCCAGTGACCAACATGAAGGCTCATGGATGGCGGTGGGGGGCGGGGCTTCATTTTTCTGAACTTTGTGAACTTAAGTGTCATTGTTTGACCAATAGCCGGGAGTGAGTTTTGAAAAAGGATGGATACTGGCTTTGTCAACTATGATGATTGGCAGCTAATATCCAGTTTTGATTTGATTTTGTGATACCGCACAAAAATTCATAGTGATTCATAGCTCAGCTAAAATGTGATGTCTAGGAAAATAAATGACTCAGTTGACGGGGTATTTAAAAACAAGGGCTCTTGAGATTGTGGTAGCACTAATTTGTCTTACAGCCAGAAGAATAGTGAATTCAAGCTTTTGATGTTGGGAAAACAATCCTTAATATTGTGCAGGTACCATAGTGGATGCTTTCTGAGTTTACTTCATTTGTGAACCTCCATAAATCAGTATCTTCAGTAGAGATGGATTTGTTTTCTTTATGCTGGTGGCTGGGAATTCTAAGTGCTATTTCTTAGGCTGTCTCTGTTCAAAGGGAATCATTGATGTCCTTTCTGTCATCCTAGAGATAAGGTTCTCTTTTTGGTTCCTTTATACAAACATATAAACAACCTATGATGTGCATTCAATAGATGTGGCATTGGGATCTAATGTAAAGAACATGGAACTTAATTTATATTACCTGGTTTTGTAATCTGGGCTCAGATATTTACCAGATGAAGGTTGGGACGGTTATCAAAAAGGTGTTACTGTCAGTTGACCAGTCACCTGGAATAGGGTGATTGGAGGCTCCTGGCCACTTCTCCATTCTTGGAATACGGGTTCTACTTGTTTTCCTAATCCCAGAGGCTGCTCCAAGGACAAAGCCTTGAGATGATGGTGTAGTGTCAGGAACACCTGTAGTGTATAAAGGACTGAACCCAGTCAAGGCCTCTCTCTATATAAACTTTAAAGATGCCCCAGGCAGATACGGGGATCCATTCCTCTTGCTACAGCCCAAGATAAACCTCTTACATCAGTTCCCCTATTTGTTAAAACGGCTACCTCCTTCCATCTCTCCCTCCCCTGCACATACCAGGGGCCAACTTCACCTTATATTCAGGATCTCCCAAGAGGGTTGTGAACTAACACCATCAGAGAGACATGTAACTTCATTTTCTACATTTCTGTTGTTAGAGCATTAATACCAATCATAATGGTAAGACAAACAAGATAATATTGGGGAAAGCTTTGTAAGTATCTAGGGCTCTGTTATCATGTGCAAGACTTTGTCCTCAATTTTCAAAGGGTAATTGTGGTTTTTATTTGATCAGTCTGTAAAATGAGGCAAAATGATGAGCCCTGCAAGCCCCTCCAATTTTTGTGATCCCTACAAAAAGAAGAGACTTAGAAATTCCACAGAGGGGATATTTGTGAGAACAGTTTATTCAGGAGATAGAGTTCTTTGAGTGAAAATGGGTTAAAGCTTCACCCATTGTATATGGGTGGAATCTATGTGGACTCTAGAAAAACACATAATGGTTGTAAATGGAGATATTAACAAGTAATGACTTTTTTAAAAAATTATGAAGTTTACAGAGACCTAATAGAATTTGTTTTATTTTGACCTTCATAAGGTTAGGGACCTTATCTTGTTTATATTTTCTCAAAATAGTGAGCATTTGATGAGTTCACTGAATTAATGAACCTTTACTTTTCAACTTTGTTTTCAGAACCAGTACCTCTAACATTACTCTAAGCATGATTTGGCATCACCTAGAGGGCTTGTTAAAAATGCTGAATTCTGGGTTCCACCCTCAGAATTCCTGATTTCTTGGTAGGTCTGGGAGAGGTATGATAATTTGCGTTTCTAAGAAGCTCCTGGATGACTTGCTCACTGCTGTTTGGAGGACCACACCTTGAGAACCAGTTCTTCACAAATACCAGTTTATTCCCTGGTCTCAAGGACATGGGTAGGACTCACCTGGACAATTTAAAAATAGATCCCCCGGGAATTACCCTTAGAGTTAGTATTTTGGTAGGTCTGGGCTGGGACCAAGGCATCTGTATTTTTTTAAAAGCTCCCAGGACCTATTAATAATAAAGGTTTGCAAACTATTCTTCATAGAGAGATAAGGCTTACTTGGTTCATATGATTTCCCTTGAGCTTTTCTTAGGTTGAATATTCAGAACGAATGTAGCAATTAAAAAAAAATCTTTGATTAGAGGGAGAGAACAATAAATAGAATGTTTTTTTTTTTTAATTTAGGGAAATAGTAGTTTATTTGATTTCAGTTATCCAAAGGCAACTTTGAATTTATGTTTAAAAATTCCCTTCCAAAGGATGGATGGAACTGAGCATTAGGTCCTTAAAAGCACATGAAAGACAGTATGCTAAGATTCCACATATATATTGTGACATACATGGTACTCAGTAAGATCTGTTCATTACCTCTTTTGAAACTGACTAAACATAGCACATAAGGCATTTTGTTTGTTCTAAATTTATCAAAGTTGTCTGCCATGCAGTCATCCAAGACATGAGAAATGAGGCAGGTGAACTCTGACATAAGAACATTTTCATGATGGATTGTACTGTTACCTGCTAAAAAGTGCCACACGTAATCATTTTTCAGGGTCCTTTAAGCCTGTGCTGTTCGTGCTTGTCCACATCACATGTTCCATCTGCATACAAAAGTGATTTTGGTGCAAACTCTGAAATAGTTTTGCAAACTCCATGTGGCAGCCTCCAGCCTTAAACTATATTTTTGAGTATATCTTCGGGCAGCAAAATTACAAACCGGGATTTAGCTGTAAGCTCAGCAGATCATGAAAAAAAAAAAATCTAGGCTGACTTGTCCATAACTATTTCAGTTACGTAATACAGAAATTAGTGAATGGTGTTGATCAACACAGCAAGCAGGTGTGGCTTCAAGATAGGCCAGGATGAGGTAAATAAGGTAAAAAGTGGTGTTTTTATGTAATTGCTTTTCTAACCATCACGAAAACTTATATTGTACATTTGAAATTAAAGGTTTTGCACAAATTAAAGACTAATCCAGGGAACTTGATTTTCCAAATAGAATATACCTATATGTTATAGTTTTATTTTTCATTTCACCCATTCAACTTGAAATGATTTTTATAATTTCTTCAAATTGGCTTTCATGATCCACCTTAAAGATTTCAGCACTACTAAAGATGTCTTCCTAGGGCCAAGGATCCAAATTTGCCATATATTTGAAATGAGTGTCCTTAAATGATGTGGAAACTCAGAAATATGGTTTGTGAAGCATTAGGAGACCGTGCCTAGAAAATAGTTTTTTAAAAAATACTGTCTTCATTTTTATTTAACAATACTTGTGCTAAATTAAGAATCAAACACCTCTTCCAAAGACTCAAATACAATCAGGTCTTTATGTATATCATGTATTTATGGCCAGAGGCACAGTAAGCCATGAGGGAATGCAAAGATGAAAAGGTAAAATCCTTGTCTTTAAGGACCTTAACTTCTAGAAGGTAAGACAGATACACAAAAGACAGAATGGGATCAGTTAGATGACAAAAAGTATCTGAGGTCAAGTGCCTAGAAGTTAAGTGCAGGCTTCGTGAGGATGTAATTCTCAAGTTAAAAGTTAAATGAATGCTCAGTGCATCCCAGATGAGTGAGGGAATTAGGCACCCAGAAAGGAAGTGCATGAGAGAGTGCAGTGTATTTGGGGAAGAGTAAGTTACTCTTCCCAGAGCAGGGTAAGTTGGACAGTGGGCAGAGAGCAATCACATTATGAAGAGCTTCATGTTTGGTACATTAAATGTAGGAGCATTTGTGTTTATCTGTTAAAACCTGGATAATTTTGTTGTTCATGTGACAGAAAGTGACTTGCCAAGATTTTGCTGGCCCTACCCTGCATCACGTTTTCTTTGCGTATGTAGACAGAGCACAGGCAAGTGTACATGCTGCCAAGTCACGTGTGAGAACCCAACCACTAGGTGGCAGAACTGTACTATATTCTGTGGCCAAGACCACAAAGCTGATCTCTTGATACCTTCCCCCACTTTGTTCAAAGCTGAGTTGGCTCCAGACTGATGTAAGGAGCAGACGTTTGTCCAGAAGCTTTGTTGGAGATGGAAGAACAAATTTTAAGGAGTTTTTGTGCTTGCAGCCACCAAACCGATTCTCCTTCACTCACCCCAGAAGATCTCAGTTACTGGATGAATGGAAATATTTCTTAAATAATTCTTTGATTAAAAACATAAACCTCATACATCAACAGGCACACTAATTAGCTCATAATTAAACTTAGCAATGTGTAAAAATAAAACAAAATGTCAATCTAAATTTCTTTTCCATAAATTTTTCTGCTGCCAACATAGAATAAATCCATCACCATATGGCCCATCAGTGCTGCAGAGAATATGTGGTCTAATGGTTTATTAGCAAACTCTTGAAATTGATTTATTTCTGAGCTACCAACTGAATTGTTGCTGTATGTTTTTACTTATACTTTCTGTAGATCAATTTAACTGCTTTTTTGGTTGTTTCTATTTTGAAGAACATATAACCAGAATTAAAGAATTCTGTAGTAATTTCGGATTTGCCGGTTTAGAATGGGAAAGTGCTGAACAGGTGGATCACAGTAAATAATTCAACATTTCTCTTCCATATAGTAAACACAGATCTAAATTTAGGCAGCTCCTGTCTTGAGGCAATAATTAGTCATGGATGATTTGCATATTTGGGCTGTCTTTAGTTAATGAAATATTGATTAGCTTAATTCATGAAATCCATTAATCAAATTGCTAATTTAGTTAATTGTTCCATGAGTATGGGGTGATAGTCATGATTTTTTCATGGTTTTATATTAACTGATCAGTATGGAGGGAATTAATACTCTGAAGAGGTAGCTAATAATTTGCTGCTCCAAGCAATACTCAAAAACAGTTGATATCTAAATTATAATAATTTTTATAGGCATTTCCAACATAGAAAGGGAAATGAGGGACTGAACTACTTTGCTTGTGCATGCAGGCATACAGGTACAAGGCTTTCCAATATTAAGGGAAAAATAACCAGATTAATATTAAATATTGAACTTTTTCTTTTTTAACCATAAATCCTGTAAAAGAAAAAAACCCTAAAAACAAATCACAAAAAATTCTAATTAGACCATTAGGCTTGTAGAAACTTTAAGACTTTTTTTCAAAGTCAACTAATTTGTAGTAACTATTCGAGATATACATGCATTGTTGGGCCACCCTAAACTCAACCACTCGGCTTTAAAGAATTATAAACTCTGGTCTAATCTATAAGACCCAGATCATTTTAAAGCACATTTGAGACACTTGACCCATTTTGTCTGTCAGTATTGTAATACATTTCCATAAATGGTGTTTTCCAAATAATCACCTTATAATTAGCACTCCTAAAAGTTGCCAAGAACTACTTAGTATTATAATGTATAGGCATCATTCAAACTTTTTGGATTGTTTTATAGTTGATTTTTATAGGGGAGGTATCAAATAAGGTTTATATATTCAAGTTTCTTAAGTATGTTTTGGCCTTTTATTTATTAAATAATCCTGTAAATGTGTCTTGTGGACTTTCTCATAGCCTGTGATTTACTAATTAATTCCTCTTGGGTCATTTAAAAGATTACACTGTCCCCAGTATTTCTTACAAATTGGTAGGTAGGCAAATGCTTGATTTGGGTGTAAATGTTTTTGGCAAATATACTTCTATGTAATATACTTATTATAAGCATATAATGCCTATTTTTTTTTCACTTGACATATTTTTGACAGTCATCAATGACCATGGCTTAGATCCATTATTTCCCTTGGGGTTATAAAATGGAGATACTTTAATTACGTCATCCCTTTTCTATTAGCAAGAATATTTTTACAAGGAGGAAACTTGCATCATACTTCATCAATATGTGCAATATCAATATGTGGTTACCCCAAAGAATGGATAAATGCTTGATAGCTTCCTTTTATTGACTAGTTTTAAAAAACAGCATCTGCCAGTGGTGACCAATTCTCCAATGGCTATTATGAGGTCATGCATTTAAACATACTTTCTGTGTGAAAGTCCATTGTAGTTTGGATTCTGTAATGATTCTCTATTATTCCTACTCCTGTGTAATGGGTAGGCAACTCCCTATGTTGCTCCCTGGCTTTGACTCTTTGACATGTCTCTAGTGGTCTCCTTGTTTATTTCTGTTGGGCTAGATGTCTTTGGAAACCTTTTGTCCTTTCTCCTGTCCTGGATATTAAATCACTCTTGCCTCAAGAAGACCAAGTGCTTTTAGTGGGGAAATAGTATTTAGACATCCTTAAAGATCACAATCTAGACACAAAGGGTCATTATTTCTATTGGTTTGTTATTGCTTCAAGGCTTTTTCATTGAACTTGGAAATGTCATATTATTTTGTAGACTAAAGTCATGAATTTACACTCATAATTCAATTTCAGTTTAGTCCTACAGAGTGTATGTAACCTCACCAGTCTCTTGTCTAATGGATAAAATCCTGAATTTCAGGCACGAATATAATTACTCAATTTCTTCATCCCACAATAAAACCCATATAATAGTATAAGAATAAAAAATATTAACACTGCCACCAAAAATGCAATTTGTGAAAACAGCTTAAGAATATTTAAAACCCTTTTTTGGCTTAGTATGTATCTCATGTGGGATACCTGTAGTTCTAAAGTAACTTGGAGTAGTTTTTCTCTTTGTGATAATGTTATCAGATTAATATAGTTTTGTTCATTTTATTACACATCTGAGCTTTTTTTTAAAATTTTTTATTTTTGATAAACATATATTTTTATCCCCTGGGGTACAGGTCTGTGAATCGCCAGGTTTATACACTTCACGGCACTCACCAAAGCACATACCCTCCCCAATGTCCATAACCCCAGCCCCCTTCTCCCAACCCCCCTACACATCTGAGCTTTTTGAGATCACTTTCAAATTTGTTTTGTAATTACATGAAATACTTAGAGTTTTATATCAATGTTTATAAAATAATGTATATTTAATGACGTCTAGCTTTTGTCACTATTATATCTTCTTCCTTCTATTTTTAATTAAATATAGCTTAAACACCTTCAGTTGTAGTTAAGTTCATATACAATTATATCTTTCTTAGATGCCCAATCTTTGCCCTCTTTTTTCTCTTTTACATAAAAGTAAACCTTGGGGGTGATCTAATCTGAAAGGAGATATTCCTTTATTTTTAATTTTTACAGTTGCATAGTATTCCACTCAAGGACAAACTATAGTTCCTTGAAATAGCCCCCTATTCTTGGGCATTTGTTAGGTGAAGATCCTTGTACATACACATCTTTAAAATTTTTGCTGGTGTGCCTTTGGGATTAATTCCTGGAAGTACAATTGTTTAGTAAAAATGGTAATGCATAATTTTGCTAGATGTTGCCTTAATCAAATTAGTTAAATAGCTTCTACTACTTTGCATCCCTAGTTGAAATACCTGAAAAGAACTACATTACCCAATCTTGCCAACTAAGTATAATGTGAAAAGTTTTCATATTTTCTAAGTGTAGGTGAGAAATAGAAACTCAGTTTTAATTTGCATTCAGTTAAGATTAATGAAGTTGAACTTACATGTTTAGGGGGTATTTATAGTTCTTTATGTATTAACCATCCATTCTTAGACCTTGCCAACTTTTCTTCTGCAGTTTTAGAAACTCCTATGTTCTGGTGACATGAATATTTTATCTGTAAGTTATATATGTATTATTATATCAGTATGGTATTTAATTTCATGTTACACTATTGTGGTTATTTGTTTGCCAGGAAACACATTTTGATTTATTTTTACATAGTCTTTGTCAAATTTAATGGTCTTTTTCCTTTGTACCTAGATTCGATTTTTAATTAGGGATGTTTATCCAACAGTAGTTATAGGGGAATTTACCCATGTTTTTGTCTGGTGTTTATTTCACTTTTTACCATTGAAATTCCAAAATTTCTTGGAACTTACTCTAGTGAACGGTGTAAGGAGTGGCTCTCCTTTACCTTTTCATGACTATGATGATAATAATTATACCTTTGTTGTATACTAAATTTACAGTCAAATTTGGATAAATTTTGAGTTTTGCTCAGCTTTATTGAGATCTACTTGACAAAATTATGATGCAAAGTGTACAATGTGATTTTTGATAACATTGTGTGTGAAAGGATTCCCCCCATCAAGCGAATTAACAAAACCATCACCTCAAATATTTACCAGGTGTGCGTGTGCATGCATGTGCTATTTATGTGTGAATATCATGCAGTTTTAATTATGCTGAGTTTTATAATTTTTTTAACACCAGGTGGAACTATTTCTATTTTATTGGGAGACCACCTTTTCTTGTCTATTCTTCCTGATTGTCTTCTAGATGAGCTTTGTACTAGATTACCTAGCTCCTAGCTCCTAAATGCCTATCAAATTAACCCAGGAGAGCAGATAATGTTACAATGTTGAGTCTCCTATCCAAGACCGTGGTATATTTCAAATTTATTTTCTCAATATAGTTTTATTTTAGACACATACTGATATTTTAGAAGTATTTTAACTCCTGTTGAGTGTATTCCATTGCAAATCCTATCTACTCTAAACACACAAACCTTTAATGTAAAGGTCTGTGGTTCAAGGTGTTAAACTGTAGTAGTTTGTAGCTTTCTTAAAATTATATGATTGAAGAAATATGTTTGTATTTGCAGTTTTCTCCTACAAGTTTTTTCATAAATTGGAATTTTGCATGATACAGAGAATCAAGAGATCTGGATTTCAGAGCTAGGTTGTTAATTAAAGTGAGAGAGAATTGAGTGAAGGAAACCACTTGCCTCTTTTGCTTCCATTCTCTAATCTGTGAAAAGAGGTTTTAGCCTAGGAGGTGGTGGGTTGCATGTATCATTTAGGAAGACACTCCGTGATGCATGAAATTCAAGTTAAGCACATTAGGTATTTTCCTTTTGTCTTACATGTAAAAAAAAACGTTTAGGTTTAGAAAATGCAGGGTTGGCTTGGTAGTCCAAGGAGAGTATTGGGGCTTAGGATACACTTAACTTTCTGTTCCATCAACCTTTCAGTTGTCCTTGTGCTTTTGTTCTTTTAGTTACAACCTGTGGTTGCAAGATGGCTTCTCTGACTCTGGCATGGTGTCCGAATTGAAGGAAAGAAAGGGAAAAGCACAGGATAAAAATCATAATCAAATAGCATCAGCTTTTCATGAAAATTGCCCCATAAGCTCTGTTCAGTCACTCTGCTTCTATCTTCTTGACCACAATTATGCCATGTGGCCACCACTTGTCACAAGGGTTGTTGGAGAATGAAGTGGGATGTTTGTTAGTTTGATTTTTCAGCTGAGAGCTATGCCATACCATGCAAAGTCTAGGTTCCCTCGATAGAGAAGGGGAAAGGTGGATCTCGCAGTTGGCTGAATGCTATAAAATATCTGAAGGGCCTTTAATAGTTATCAAAATAAAAAAATATATTTACTTTTTTTTTCCTCTCCCCACAGTATTTAACTCATTTATCAAAGGTCTTTGCTAAAAAGAACCCAGTTTTGTTTTGTTTTGTTTGTTTTTTTGTTTTTTATTTTTTACTGCAATGAACTTCTGTTAAAATTGCTTTCAGGTGATAATCATTTTTGAATGTCACAAGTAGTGAAGAGAGAGTAGAAACTGGGGGGACTGGAGGTGTACTGTGCCCACAAATGAGGGAGACCTGGAGGACGCAAGAAGTTTCAAATACCAAATAGAACAGCCTGAATCACTGTTGTTTCGTCACAAGTATTGCTGAATTTGCTACTTTAAAAAAGGACTGGATTATGTAAATAGATGTTGAAGGGCATTTGCAAAACTACTTTTCATAAGTCACTCTGAAGTAGAAGCTGCCAACCACTTTTTGATACCCATTTTAGTGAAGTCCAGTCTGCACACAATAAACGGTGCTATTTAAAAGTGTGCAGTGCAGTGAGTTTGACCGATGTAACCACTTGGGTACCACAGTCATACTCAGGATACAGATAATTCCATCGCCTCAAAATTCTTTGTTTCTTGTTGCAGTCTGTCTCTCCATTTTCTCCCAACCCAGGAAATAGTCGACCTGCTTTCTCTTACTATAAATGAGTTTACATTTCCTAGAATTTCATACAAAAGGGATACTGCAGTATATATTCTTTTGTATCTGACTTCTTTAACTCAGCTTACTAATTTTGAGATGTATCCATGTTATTATCAGTGTTCAATCATTTTATATGGCTTAGTAGTATTCAACTGTACAAAAATACCATAATTGGTTTTATCCGTTGATGTATTGATGAATATTTATATTAATAGTTTTGAGTGATTAGTAATAAGTTGCTATGAACATTGACATTTAGGTATTTGGACATAGGTTTTCCTTTATGGGTGAGTATCTAGGAGTGTGATCAGTGGGTCACATGGTAAATGTCCATTTCAGTTGATGATGCTGCCATATTCTCTCTAAATTTACCTTCCTTCCAGCAGTGCATGAGGGTTCTAGTTGTACACATTTTCAACAGTGCATAGTATTGCCAATCTTTGCTATTTTAGCGGTCTACTGTTCAGTAAAATGTTCTCAATTCTGAAAGCAGCAAACTCATGGCTTGACTCTGCAGCTCTTTCAGGAGTAGATTGCTCTGGTTTCTGCCTAACTTGCCATGTTGCTTCATTAGTAAGTTAGCTGCTAGGGATTTGGGCAGATGCTGAACTTCAGATTGTCTCCTTTTGTATTTTTGCTGTCAGGATTTCTTTAAGTTTCCAGATCTTCTGTTAGCACTGAAGTGTGTCCTTTGGCAACTTGACCTGGTAAGGCTGAAGTTTTCCTCATCTATTTTCCTACCTCTATAGTTATGGTGGTTGGGGACTCCCTTTTGTTCTTGTCGTTGCTTAATGGCTTGAGCCTTTATACATGTACCTACTCTTCCCTGAACCTTTGTTTGTTTGTTTCATTCCAGTTGCAGTTTGTAAGTTCTTCTCTAGCTTTTGTCAAAAATTTAAAAAATACATTCTGGAGACTTCAAATGTACATTGGGTACACATTCTCTGAAGAATCTCCATAATTAGGTACAAAATCGGTGTTCAGAAATCTGTTACAAATATTACTGAAATAAAGTAGTCATTTAAAAATATAGTCCAGTTTTGGGACACCTCAGTGGGTTAAGCCTCTGCCTTCGGCTCAGGTCATGTTCTCAGGGTCCTGGGATCAAGCCTTTCATCAGGCTCTCTGCTCAGCAGGGAGCCTGCTTCCTCCTCCTCCTCTCCTGCCTGCCTCTCTGCCTACTTGTGATCTCTGTCTGTCAAATAAAATCTTGAAAAAATAAAAATTAAAATATAATCCAGTTTCTGGGGCTATGAAGGTTAGAATAGAATGACAAAGACAAGACTTGATTTCCTTTCTTGGGTAATATATAATAATAAAATAATATAATAATAATAAGTAGAATTCATACAAAATTTCCTTTTCTATTTCTCTTTCTTCTTCTTTCTTTGATTTCCCATGTACCTAGTGGATGCTATTCTGTGACTGTAGGTCCTAATTGAACCCATACTGAGGTTGACTTGCCTCCTTGAGTTTTTTTCCAAGTTATTTACTTCTGTCCCTTTTGGATTATAACTGCAATTCTCCAATGTAGTTCATCTCTGTTAAATGTTTAGCAGGCAAATTTCTTCCCATTTCCACAGGCATTTTCATTCTTAGAAGTAGATGTTTAATTTCAGGTTTCTAATTAAGAACATTTAGAAGATAGAATATATTAAAATGTTCTGTTTACATGGAAAAATGTGTTTGGAACAAAAGACTAACTTGGGATGTTGCTGGTTTTTGCTTGTTTTTACCTGTTTTAATTTTCAAATGTATAGATTTGTTAAAAGCTTTATGTGTTTGGTTTGTATGACTGACTCAGTTCAAGTAGCAGACCACGGTGTTGATGGGGTGTTTGTTGGTGGTGTAGGTAGGATCTGTTCTAGTGATACATGATTTTTTTAAAAAATATTTTATTTATTTATCTGACAGATCATAAGTAGTCAGAGGGGCAGGCAGAATGGCAGAAACAGAGGGGGAAGCAGGCTCCTCACTGAGCAGAGAGCCCAATGTGGGGCTCGATCTCAGGACCCTGAGATCATGACCTGAGCTGAAGGCAGAGGCTTAACCCACTGAGTCACCCAGGCGCCCCTGATTTTCTTTTTCTTTCTTTTTTTTTTTTTTTTTTTGGCAATATATGAACTGATCTATGGAACTTTCCTATAACCTATTCTGCTTTCCTCTACTTTCCATACCTTTCTCTCTAGGCTCTCTGTGGGTCAATTTCTCCTCACTGAAGAGAGTTACCAACAGTACTTCTGTTTGATCACATCTCAGTATTTTTGGAGGAAGTCTCTTTCCAAGTTGACTTTGGGCCTTCAAAATCTTTAATCAGTATACTGTATAGTTAAGCCATATAAAATTATGCTCAACCATACCCTTGCTTTGTCTATAATATTTCCTGACTTCGGCATAATCACTTTGGCTTTGAAGACCTCTTCCAGATGATTCTATTTTATCATTGTGACTTGTGTTTCTAATCCAATTAGCTATTTTTTTCAAGTTAGATTTTCTTCTCTAAGGTGTCATGGAATTTTTTCCTTTTTGGCTCTGAGAAGTCATTTTGAATTCCCATGCTGCCCTCAGTGTTCTAGCCTCTTCTCTCCCTAGTTTCTCACTTGATTCTGTTGGTGAGCCCTATGCAGTTTGAACATGACCCACTTTGTCATACAAGGATTGAACACAGCAGCAAATACATGGCTTCTCTATTAACCGGCTATGAATTCTGTTTTTTCATATCCTGAAAAAAAATAAGGAATCCCTTCTTGCCACTTAGGATGTAACACAGGAATGTCTGGCATGTTTGTGAAGTACTGAGTGAATTACAAAACAGTTTCACCTACAACAAAATGTGTCAAGCACTCTTTGATAAACTTAATATACATTGTTCACTTAATCATAAGAATGATGAGGTAAGAATTATAATTACTATACACTAACAACCCAAACCAAAGAAGCTAAGTGAGTTAACGTAGTCACAAAATGACATGAGGTAACACTGAGATTCGAGTCTAGGACATTTGGCTTTGGAACTTGACCCTTAACTCTTAAACTGTTGCGTATGTGAAGCCAGTTGCTCTAGACAACTGCCCAGCGAGGTGCTACTAGTAACATCATTTGTAGTTGAGGAAGTAGCTACAAAGTGAACTTAATTTATTAATCCCTGTTGTGTGACTAAAGTGTTCAAACATCCCTAGAATGTGATGCATTAATACCTGTGGCAAAGCCTATTACTGTCCAGCATTCATGTTGCTTCTGTCTCTCTAGATATCCTGAAGGAGACAAGAGAGACAATAACAGAATCAAACTGTGGTTATCTTGATTTAAGCCTTGGGAGCAACAGTGTTTGAAGAATACAGAAAGAAAATTAGAAACATGACAAATGCACTTTTTAAGTACTGAACCAAATTCCCTTAGCAAACCATGTTCTGCAACTGCTTTCAAAGCCTGCCAGTAACAATCACCAGAAGAAAAAGAAAAAAAAAAAGAAAGAAAAACCAACAACAAAAAAACAGATGCACATATTGTGTACCACAACACTTACTTGTCTATTTGGACTAAATATATTTGACCATTTGAGAGCCATGGCTTGCTGAATGAAGCAAGTAGAGCATTCAGCCCCAATGCCATTCTACCAGAAAAGTGACACTTAGTCCAGAAATTGTAACTTAGGAAATCCTTCATTAGTTAAGGATGTTTTCTCCTGTGTAAATATGTGCACTTCTTGGAGAGAATGTATATTAAGTCTCACTCATTTTTCAGGCTCTGGTGCAACTAGTTAATTCAACTGCTGGCCAAGTGAGAGTAAGTCTAGATAAGGAGACAGAGGGATGGACAGTGCCATGGACTGAAGAGACTGAGCTTTTAAGGTCCGGTAAAACAGTGTGAATCCACATTTTTCTCTTAGAATCTGGGCAGCAATGAACACATTATAAAAACTCCATTCCTTTACCTGTGAAATGGGTATAATGACACTCAAGAGTATGGTGTTATGATTACATAAAATTGCATACTGTATACACACACACACACACACACACACACACACACTATAATACCTACTACAAAGTTCCCCTTTCTCCTAATGCTTTGCTAGAAGATGTGTACTTGGAGGGCAGACAGTTAGGTCACTTCTGACTCCAGAAGGCTGGGCTGAGTAGAAAGGAGGAAGAGGAAGGACCAATAAAAAACAGGACCATTTTGGAAGGAGGTCACAGGTCCCAAACAAAAAGGATTCAACTGTTTTAAACCTAGGTTCATGATTAGACCTGATTATTTCTCTAAGTCTGTCTCTTTGTCTGCCTCTGATCCTTTCTTTTTTCCCCTCCTTATAACTCAATTTGAAAATAGTATATCATGCAGTGAGGATCCCCGTAAAATGATCCTCAAATCTTCAATTTCTTATTTGCCCCACTTCACTACATAAATACTGCAGAGATAGAGGTCAGATCTCCTTCATGAAATAACATTTTCTTTTCTTTTCTTTTTTAAAGATTTTTTTTTTTTATTTGACAGACAGATCACAAGTAGGCAGAGAGGCAGGCAGAAAGAGAGGGGGAAGCAGGCTCCCCACTGAGCAGAGAGCCCAATGTGGGGCTCAATCCCAGGACCCTGGGATCATGACCTGAGCCAAAGGCAGAGGCTTTAACCCAATGAGCCACCCAGGCGCCTCATGAAATAACATTTTCATGACTGGTCAATGTAGGCACAATGTTGAGATTTGGAAGGAAAAAAAATGGCATGTATGTATGGGGGGGGTAGGAATCATATACTTCAACAATATGCTAGATAAAACTTAGTGGCATTTTTGTTACAAGTCTAGGAATGGTTGAAGGTTATGAACATCACTATTGTGTGGGAAGAATTTCACTGTAAATAAAAAATTACATCTATCATGTTTTAAAACATACCTGCATGTTTTTCAGAGAAAAACCAGTGAACTAGCCAAAAGCACTTCCAGTGCCTATTTCATTGTTTGGCTTGAGAGAAAGGAAAGGGAGGAGAGGAGAAGGTAACATATGGTTAACCTTCATATGGGTGAAATGGTCTTTGAAGTTTCACTGGTCACTGTATTTTATACTCAGCCTTTCCAGTTTTTCTCTTATATTCCTCCCTCTTCCACAAACAACAAGAATTAGTCAAATTAAGATGAGAATTCTTTTAGAGATATTTATTATTAATATGGAGGAGAGACATATGCTAGTGGACAGGAAACTATTGATAACAATCCACAGATAAGGAGAGATAATTTCTATGAAATTTTTCGAAGGCAGTAATCAGTTTGACCTGTGTGTGCTCTGTGACTAGTTCTAGAACAACTGACTGCTGTTTCCATTTCTTTTTTTTTTTTTTTAAGATTTTTATTTATTTAAGAGAGAATAAGCGAGAGAGAGAGAGAGAGAGAGAGAGCGTGCACGCATGAGCGGGGAAGAGAGAGAGAGAAACAGACTCGCCAGTAGGGAGCCTGATGTGGGGCTGATCCCAGGACCTGGGATCATGACCTGAGCCCAAAACAAATGCTTAACTGACTGAGTGACCCAGGCACAGTAGCTGCTCCCATTTCTACCTGCCCCTCCCTCTTAGATTCTTTAACTTCTTCTTTCCTTTAGGAGGGTAAGCAATTGAGAATGATACCTAAGTCTTCCCAGAGGTTTTCCTGAAGGTAACCATTCTGATTATATTTGGGAATTGAAAGGTTGAACTGATCATTGATGACCCTAAATTTTAGTCTTTGTACTTTTGACATTAATATATATATATATATATATATATATATATGACTACAGGTGTATATTTAATAACACTTAGAGTGATTTCTGATCCTAACTCTCCTTTAAACTGAAGGTAGTTGCTAAGATGAGTGCTATTCAGGAATCAGCACAGATCCAGAGGCTTACTCACTGCCAGCTCCCGAAGAGATCAAGGTGAGGTTTCATTAATTACTAACCTTTTCCGTCCCTTACATGCTGTTCCATGTAGGTACTCTTACGGTGATACTTAGCATGGTGATTTGGCTCCAGGGTTTTAAGATAATGCCACATATTGGAGAAATTAGCCTCCCAAATGGTCCAATGTTAAGTAAAAACTTTCTCTTCACATCCATAAATACGTATCAACAGTGGACATTGTGTACCTTGTTCCCCAGAAAGGTGGTCAACTCAGCTACACTAAAGGTGAAGCATAAAGGGAATGTTTTATTGGATGACAAGGTGGTAAAATGGTGTATTCTTCCTCTCTTGATTATTACAGCACCATAAATGTTTATGTAGGGGAGGAAGGAGATAAGAGGTTTTCCAATAGAGCTGAAAACTATACATTGGCAAATTTTTGACTGAAATGTGGTGACTTTATGTGAAAGTAACTAATAACTGTTGTCATTTATTCTAGAACAGTGGGCTTCTTCCACGTGGCAGACCTTGCCCTAGGGTTTGGGGTGTAGCAGTGACTAAAGCTGAGGTAGTGTCTGTCCCCATTTGCTTACATTATTGGGAGAGAAGCAGAGAGTAATCAAGTTATCAAATACACAGATCAGATAATTGCAGATAAGGGGGGGGGGAAGACTAAAGAAATAAAGCCGTGTAAAGGATGAAATAATCTGTCCATGGAGAGTGGCCACTATTTTAAATTGTGGAGGTATAAAGGGCCTCTCCAAGCAGGCAGGCATTGAGAAGCCACAGGAATGAAAAGAATCCTAAAAAAAGAATTGTGTTTAATTATGCAAAATACAGTATAATCCTGTGGCAGCTTAGAAATTTAAGTGATTTTTGACTTGATTTGGATAAATGAAGATAATTGTTTATGCCCCTTCTTAATGAATTATTGGGGAATTTGCCTCCAATCTCTAAATTCTTAAGTAGCTGTTTTGTGCAGTTCTCCTTGGCCTGACTTCACACAATCTTTAGATTTTCCTCACTTCCCTGTGTAAGTGGTTGGTGAATGCTGTTAGATGCCAAATTACTAGTCTTCCTGGGTATCTCTGTCATGGTTGTGTTTAATTGGGTGCATAAACAGAAAAGCAAGCTCAAGATTTAGAACTTAGGTTTCTTTAACAACGTTAAGTAGAATCTGCATCTGGCATGATTTTCTGAACAATGATACCTTGCTCACACCAGAGATAACTTGATTCATCTTTTTATCCTTTATTATTTTTCTTGATTGGATGTCCAAAAAGACTTTGCCTTTTTTTTTTTTAACATGTTCTTCTTCGTTGACCTAACCATTAAAATTTTCATCTTAAAATAGCTATTTGGTCTCTATCTATGTTAATAATTGCAAGAACTAGATAGTAATTTCCACAAGAGATAAGCAACTGTTGGATGACATGGATAAAGAATTCACAAAGAGAACTTAGAGTGGTGTTGTGACTGATAAAAGACCCTGAACTGGAACTTTGTCATTCCTATTAAATTCCTCCGCCAGTTAGTATCAATGGCAGTGGTGCATTTTTTTTGATGGTGGACACTTACTCACCATTCTAGATAGAAGCCACTGATGCATTTCACTCTCACCGGCCACTGGAGAGCTGTGCGTAAGTGCTCCCTTCTCCGCCAGCTTGGAATCGGTCAGATGGTTCCTACGAGTCCAAAGCCATTTGGTTGGTTTCTGGGGCTTTGAAATGAGGATAAATTAAAGCACTGTAGCATGAAAAAAGGAAAACACAAGACTTCTGAAGGGATTTAAAAGCTAGAAATGAAAACATCAGAAGCAGTGCCAAGCAATATGGGAACTGCCTTTTTGCGATGTTTGAAGTGTCTTAATACTAATCAGAGCAGAAAAATTCTGTTTTGCTTTTTTTTTCCCTAATGGCAGGAGCATGTATGTTTTTTCTAATACAAATCAGGAATGTGAAAAGGGAAAGAAAAGGGGTAGGAATGTTTAGCTGCCCAATAGTGGAACTCCTTTCAATATTCATATGTCATGTGGATTTTTGGTGTTGTAAATACAGATATATGCAGTTTTAAACAAAATATGCAGAAATGTTGCTAGAGCGATGGACAATATAAATATCCCCATCCATTTTTATTACATTCCTAGGAAAATAAAGTCAGAAATCTGCAGAGATTTCAATAAAATGCAGTATTTCCAAAATATGGTAGCGCCAGTACTCAATATTTGTAACAAAGCATGCTCCAGTCTAAAAGGCTAAGGTGGGGGGCACTCTGCGAACAGTTTTACCTGTTACTTAGGTGAAAGGAAACTACAGAACCTCTAGAAACTGGGTTTTAGGAAAGGTAGTTTGAATTAGAGACAATGATGAAATTGCAAAAAAAAAAAAAAAAAAAAAGCCACTAGGGTGATCTATTGAGCATTTAATTTTACATTTCTCTGTTAGAATGTAGGTTGATGATTCAGACATGGGGAATAGCTTTTGTAAGGTGATCAGGAGCTTTATAAGCAACAGTGAATCTTTAACACGTTGATACAAATTGGGGGTGGGAATTTGATTTTGTTAAGATCAGCTTAGCAAAGAGAAAATTACTTTCAAAGCCATTAGTTGACTCCAGTAGAGACAGATCACTGTATTACCTGTACTTTGCAGCCCCCCCGCCCCCGTCCAAAGACTAGTTTTCAACAAAATTAAAAGATTTAAAAATCCTCTCCTTCCTTCTCTTTTCCAGTTTCTTTCAAGTACTTACTGGGGCGCTTTGTTCTTTTCTATATATGTTTGAATGGTTTATACACCGTCCAGCTCTTTACATCATTCAAACATGGTTTTCTGTATCTTCATGCTTTTTAAAGACAGAAAATTCATCTTGTGTTGTCAGATGGTTTTGTCAAGGATACTTGGCGAAATCATATTAAAAATGCTATTTTGAAAAATAGGTTGGAAGATAAATGGAACTCTGTGCCTCATCCCTTGGAGAAAAATTTGGTAGTTTCCTAGGCTGGTTTTCTGAGAAAAATCAATGGATGGGATTTACAAAAGGTCAACTGTGACCTTTCTTCTATGATCACACCAGTATTTTCAAATCTGTAGGATATTTCTACTTCACAGTGCTGCTGTCATTTCAAACTCCACATGACTAAACATAAACTTCTCCTCCTCGGGCAAAACAGTGGTGTTTCTCGAGGACACCATTTTGATCTACCATTCCACTGGTTCTGACCCTCCCTCTCTCAAAGACAACTACCTTTGACTGTAATCCCCTCTAGCAGCTCTAACTAATCTGTCTCCAAATCAGTGGACTTCCTATTCTGAAAAAATTCTTTCTTCCTATTATATCTACTCAGTTTTACTATTTTACTAGGTCTCTTCATCCGGACTGATCCACACTAGTGGTAGACATATTTGCATTTACTGTCTCTAAGTCCTACTTTCATTTAATTGTCAACCTACTCTAAACTGGCCTGTGTACTTAGCATCCCATGTGATAGCTAAATTGAAAAGAATTTTTTTTCTTTCATGATATGTATAGTGGATAGATAGGTCCAAGGTTGCTCATTTGTACCTGCTTACTGCTTTTGGTGATCTGCAGTGTTGAGACTTAGACTCACATTGATGAGAATTAGCCACACATTTGTGGGAAGCAAAGCACCATTGATAAAAACATATGAAAAAGAACAGAGGTTTTAGAGAATATGATGCCATCAGAAGTCAGGCAAATTGGAAGATGAATGTGGGGGTGTATTTGTTGGGAAAACTAAAGATTGGGGTTGGAGTCAGATCATGAGGAATCTCAGATGCTATACCATGCGTTCAGACCTTGCACAGAATGCTTGCGTTACCACTGGTAGATTCCAAGCAGTGAAGTAATAGAGGCACATTTGAATTTTAGAAAGACCATGCTGGTGAAACTTGGAAGAATAAACTGAGATGGCGCAGTATTAGAAGTACATAGAATTTGGTGAGTTATTTTTAAATCCTAGGAAATGAATGATAAGGTTCCAAACCAGAACTTTGACAATGAAGATAAAAGAATAGATTTAATAGCTGTGTGGGTTACAGAATTGACAAAATTTGAGAATCAGTGGGATATAGGGTGAGGCTGAAAGATACAACAGTTGAGGAAAACTGCCACAGATGAGTAATACTGGAGTAAGGGAGAGCAGGTAACTTTAATGGCGGATGATGACTTTAGTTTTGGTGATTAGTATAAATTGACTGAATGGCATCCAGGTGAAATTGTTTGGGCGGCATGTAAAATAAACCTGTAATGATGCGGTGACTTTGCTGGTGGAGCTGGATTTCTGGGAGGAGAATAATTAGTCTATAGATGACAACTAAAGCTACAGCTACAGAGCCAGAGAGCAGGGCTAGAGGGAGAAATTATGACAGATGGATCAGTCAAGGTAGATGTGGTCATACTGCAGTAACAGCCCCTCTTCCTGCCCAGCTGCATGATTTACAACAAAGATTGCCTTCTCTCATTTGCTATGTGGGTGGGCTTTGACTCTTCTTATCTCTGGGACACAGCCTTCCTAAACACCTTCTGTATAGAACATCATTTATCACTATACACAGGGAAGAGAGAACATAAAGTATGAAAGGAACCTTAAAGCTTTTGCCTGTTGTAACACATGAAACTTCTCCCATTTCCACAATCAAAATAAATCACAAGTTCTGACAGCTGAGGGGTGAGGGAAATAAATTCTCTCCCAGGGAGGGAAAGCAGATATTGGGTAAACAAAAACAAAATCTACCAGGATTGCCTAGTCAGAATCCAAAAGAATACAAATATTTAAGTAACTCTTGGAGAAAGGAGTGGCTATAATAACTAGAAAACACACTTCAAGTATCTTTCATGAAATAGAGAAGAAAAAATATTCTTAGTATAAGTGCACTGATGGTTTTAGAAAATTATATACCAGAGGTTTATTTGCTTTTTATAAAATAGAAAATTAGAGTATGGGGATTAAAACTTGTTGTTTTAAACCCTTCTTGCCAAAGGATCACCATGTAAGATGTGAGGTCACAGGCAAATGGGAAGGAAACTATAAAAGTAATGCATTAATTCAGGGTTTGGATACACTCCTATAAAGGTAGCAATACTTTGGGAATTTCTCTTAATAGTACAAACATATTTGTTTTTTAAGGAAAAGCTAAGGCTAATTCTGAATTTCTCCTACTCCATTTGCTGAAGCCTTAGAACTGGTATTAACTGTTTTCCCCTTTGATTTCAGGTAAAATGAAATCTCCCACAGATGGAAGTAATTTCTTATACGTGTGTGTGTGTGTGTGTGTATAAGAAATATGATGTTCGCTTCTTTAGCATATGAATAAAGTATTAATCATTTGTCTATTGTGAAGAGCTGGGCAAACCTCCAGAACAGAGACCTGAATTGGCTGTTAATAAAGGAAGTGGAGGTGGTTCTTTCTTATTCTGAAATTAAATGTGGAATTAAGAATCAAGATCTTCGGTTTTAATAAATTTAAGCTCTCTGAAATATTAATTGGCCTGTGATAACTGCTGAGCTTTAATAAGTAAACTTTTGAGTTAACTATTTGTACATCAAAGACACATACTGAGTTATCAGTGGGAATTAACTGGGAATAAAAAAAGTGTGGCCCCCTTTCTGGTGGAACTTAGATTAAACTGGGGAAAACCAGTAAATTCTACGTATAATTGTATCATTTATTTTGTTAATAAAGAGAAGTATGATTTCTGAAAGATGATACGATCTACACAAGTTTCTTTTGAGAAAGGGATCTAGAGTAGACAGTTGATAAATAAACAGGCATTAGCAGGTCAAACGGATATTGGCTGTCTGTTAGGGAGCTTTCCAGGCTGAGAGAATAGCAATTAGGGAAGGGAAGAAAGTACAGCTGCCTGGAGGACTTGAAAAATCCCAGTCAGGGAGAGAATTGGGGGTGGGGAGATGTTGACTGGCCTGAGTTGTATGCGATCTACAAATCCTAGAGGGTCTTGTCAACATTCCAACATTCGTTGTAAACTCTTGAAATTTCATTACAGTGAAAATCAAAATCTTTTGTGTTTTTTGGTTTGTTCTGTTGCTCGAAGTCTTTTTTCTTTTCTTTTTTTCTTAGTAAGAGAGAGGAGAGACATGTTCCCATTTGTCTTTTCAACACCGTATTCTTGGGGTTGTAGGCAGAACAGGTTAAGAGAGGCAGGAGTGACCATGGCATCATTCCCTGAAGTTGAGGTAGGGGATCATAGTAACTGGGAATGAGAATGGAAAGAAAGAAATGAAATCCACAAGTGGTCTCAGAAATAAAGTCCATTGAGTTCCCTGATTGATTGATAGATGTGGAATGTGAACTTCTAAGAGGAATGGATCAAGGATGACTATTAATATGCAAAGGCATTTCTGTTCTGGGCCCTGGTGTTCGGGTGAGTACAAGTAACATTTAACTCAGAAGGGATATCTAGATTCTGTGTATGTCATGGGATAAAACATTTACTTTGGTCCACTGTCCAATATCAGCTTATATATTTTTAGTCTATTTTAATACAGAGAGGATTTTGAAGGAAAATGGATACTGACCAGGTCATTTGACTTTTGGAAAGTCAAATTAAGTTAAGCAGTTTGCCACCAGTCACCTGTAAGTTGATCAATGGCACACAGTAATGACAATGATGGTGACTGAATCCTAACTTTGTGCCAGGCACCATTCTGTGTGCCTTATTGTGTTCATTTGTTTTCCAACAACCCTGGGCACTGTTTTTTTATAGATGAGAAAAAATGAAGCACAGAATGTTTCCATATTTGCCCAAGTATATAAAAATAGTAAATAAAAGAACCAAGACTGGAATATAGATACTGTTAACTGTGGAGTGTAAGCTCTTAAATACCTCACGGTGGGATTGGACAGCAAGTGAATTCTATGCAGATGGTAAAAGAATTTGACTGGAAAAAGGCAAAGCTCAAGGGGTTGTGATTTGAGGATAAAGTATTTTGACAGAACGCCTGGATCTCCCTCATAAAGTCTACTTCTAAGTCTGTTACTACTCTGATGTTTTCTAGAATGAGTGGCTGCAAGTGATAAGTTTGTAATGATGATTCCCCAGGAGTCCTGCAAAGTCCTATCCCTTAAGAGTCTTAGGCTAGAGATTGTGAGATCTTAGCCTGTAGAAAGTATATAACTTTGATCTTGGTTTTGCCAAAGTTGGAAAGTAGGGCCTGATGAAGGACAGATATTAAGTGAGTTTCTACCGTATAAATAAGTTGTTCTTGAAGTTATAGGTAGTTCCCAGGTGTCTTTTTTCTTGGTAAAGTTTGGAGGAAGGAGATAAACTGTTTAAGGCTGAGGACTTAATTTTTAGTTAGAAGCCTCTCGCATTACTCAGAATTCTCATGGGATAAAAAGTAAGGAGAAGGCAGGAAAAAATAACAAAACCTAAACTTTAATGTGCTTGCAGTGGATTCCAAATACAGCCACAAATACCTTAATGATGTATAAAAAATGAATTCACTTTAGGACCCTCACAATATTTTATTATTATTTGTAGTTATGTTCCCGCTAAATTTTTCAATTAAAACTCATGTTGTCTGTTGACATGCAAGGGAAGATGAGATTATCTCAGTTGGTGGAAAAAAGCTGGCCAGAGCTCGCAGTGGAGAGGTGATTTGCTCACTTAGTGAACTGAGTAAAGTCGAGTGAATTCCTTAATCTCACAAAACCATAACAGGGTTTTAAATTCCTAGTCAACCATACTGACTCTTGAGTAAAAGATACTTCCCACTGCCATGCACTATAAGAAAGCTATTAGAGTGCTCAGTTTGGTGTAACTGGTAGCTTTCACTTTTAAATGCTTCAGGCCTCTTCATTTACCGCTTTCCTACCTCCACTTAATCTGCCACAGATTCCAGGGACTGTTGGACAGTGAATTCTGGGTGAACCGATACTCTGAATTCTGTGAGATGGCCAGCCTTCATGTCCAGGACTATATATTTTGAATCACTGGCTTTCAGTACCAGTTTCATTTTCTTGTTTTTAATATGAGAATTCTGTATTCTACATGTGAGATAGTTATTCAATTTGAGTTTGTAATAAGAAAAGTAAAAAATAATTCTTCAAACTCACCTGTTGAAAGATCTGGTAGTCGTTCAACAATTTTACCAAAATTATAATGATGCTTGCTTACTTTTATTTATTGCTCTGTGAGCCTTTTGTTTTAATTGTCAATGAAGTCACGTAATAGACTGGCTGTGCCTATTTGATCTTGTTTCAGAAATAGATTTGCCTCTCTGCTGATGTAGATTTATTGTTATAACCTATTTTAAATCCAGTCCGTTACAAATTCAATCACTCATTGATTTCCTATTAAAAGCTTTCTATGGAAATTGTGTACTGCTATGTTTGGGGTTCTAAAAGAAACAATACACTTAGAAGCTAGAAGAGAGAAAAGAAACAAAGACAAACAGGTAGTAAAGTAATTCTGTTTTCCTAAATGTAACTTGGCTAAAAGCACATTAAGTGGTATATTTCATTGGACATCACGTTTTATACCTTATAAACTCATTTTTCTAAAAGTTTAAAGAATGCTTTCTCTCATCCATCCTGTATGTGTTGGATATAGATTTTACCTTAAGACCATTAAAATATAATGAATCTATTACACAATAAAATTATTTTCATGTCTTTTTAAAAATGACAGCAATTACATATGTGGTGGGTATAATACATGAAGTATTAGAGGAAAAAAGAGATGAATTCTATAACTGACTTTAAGATTTGCCAATCATTAGAAATGAGAGATAGTAAGGATGAAAAGGGGAAAAAAGATGAGTTATAGGAGGAGAAATTGATTCAAGATACTGACATTGTAATGTGCCATTTGCAGTGAAATTGATGCCTTGATCTAATACATCTTGTTCATACATTATAGGTTGACGTGTCAAGAAACCCTTTGGTTTCTATGACTATCTTACCATATACTTCAGCAGATAGATACATTTGTCTTGTTATTCAGCTCTTCCCCCTTTACTTTTTTGTTTGTTTTTGTTCATTTACTTTAAAATACATGGTTTCAAAGCCAATTAGAACATTACTTCTTTGCTACAGAAGCAATCCTTTTGAAAATAGGAGAGAAAAAAGGGGGGAAGGGAAAGCACAGGCAGTACCTGAGTTCTGTGAATTTTCATGCTGCTAGACAACTTTAGGAAAGAAAAGCGTTTCGTGAAATCAAGACCAATGTAACAAGAGAAATTTTACCTGGAAGTACTGTTTATCTCACTATACAATGGCCTAGAAAGGAGTTTTCTCTTAACACCCTATTTATTTTAGTACTACTTTTATCCTGAATGGATTTGAAAAGTGAGTAGATTTTTCAGAAAGTTGTAAAAGTGCATAAAGATTTAATGATGTGTTAAGAAGCCAAATAGTCTTTGTAATTCACAAAAGCCTTTATCTCCATTAGAAAAGGAAGAAGGCCTCACCACCTATACATGTGTTAAAATTATAAGGGAGCCTGTGTGTGAGTCTTTGGAGCAATTTTAGAGAAAGGAAACTGCTATTTATAGTGAGGCAATTATAGACCAAGGGGATGACAGGTGGCACTTGGCTAAAAGGTGTGTGGTTTTGTTTTAAACTGAGCAGTAGTGTTCTGGTTGTTTTCCCTTAGTAGCACTGATCTACTGAGAAGTCAGACTGTGTGTGTTCTCTGGTGAGGTGGTAGGTGAGGGCTAATTTCCTTCACAGCTGGATATTTGTTCCTCATAAGAGTCACTTACAGCACATATAAATGTACTCTGAAAATTGAGTGCCAGATTGAATGAACACTGCGTCCAGTATTTTTTTTTTTCCAATGTCAGAGTAAGCAAGAATAGAAAAATTGAAATCTTAGAGCTTTGCTATGAAGTGGCCTGAGAAATACAGGGTAGTGGATTTGGGAAATGTTTCTGAAGAGGAAATTGAGATCAGTGGTATCTGTCATCATTTGGGTTTCCCAGGAGGTAGATGTTAAAAGGGAGATTCTCAAGCAAGGGGTTTGAGTACTCTTTAGGTCAGCATCTGTGAGGGAGTAAGGAAAACAGAATGGGGCAGGGGGGAATGGGAACTGTGATACAGTTCCACAGGGGTTTCGCCCGGAATGAGTGCAGCTCTGAATCTGAGGCGGCCCTTCACAGGTATCTCAGGTTGAGCCACGATGTTCAGGACATTTGATGCCGTCTGTCCCTCAGAAGAGTATAAACTAGGGTGAAAGAGCAATCTTTTTCAGAGGACATGTGAGCTTTGAGCTCTCAGTGGGGTCTCTTCTGATGGGGAATGAGGACCTGAAAGTCACTGGATCTCTTGCTGAGTCCCCTGGTAGAAGAGTTTACTTCCTGTGAGAATAAGACATGTAGAAATGTAGACTTCAGAATTTCAGGATCTGGAGGCAGTGATTTGCCAAACATGAAGCGATGGCTCTGAGAAACCATGGTCTCTTCTATAGCTTCCATACTGGTTCCATGTAGTCAGCTTAGGAAAGAAACAACTGCCATCGACTTGGGGTATATTCTGAGTCCTGGAAAGTGGTGTCTCGCATGCATTATCACAACTCTAAGCAGGTAGCTGCACCTTCAAAAGTCCATTTAATTGTTCTACTAGATCAGCAGCTTCTTTATCACAGTGGTATGTGATAGAATCCATATCTCATCATCCATTTCCACAGCCCCAGCTATTTGCTGGGCAAGACTCTCTCATATTCAGTGTTATATGGGATCACTTAGGGGATCAAACATCCTTTTGACCTTCAGATAGTTTGTTTCATTTCATCCCTTTTAGTTGGAGAAGGAGCTCTGACAAAATATGTATAGATCAGTCTCAGTGAAGATGATCCACTGCTCATTCCATATTGGAAAGGATCCATGGCACCATGTTTGTGGATCGGGCTCCCGAGCAGATAGAGTCATGGTGGCAAGGATGTGCTGTAGCTGGCTTGAGTCGTCTCTTCAGAGGTGGTTGCGTGCATCTCTTCACATCTCAGAGTTCATTAATGTCTTGTTTGGCAAGTTGAAATTTACCATGCTAGGAGCATTCTATATGCCACAGAAGTAGGGGCTTTTTTTCCTTGGATGACCAGCTGATACTCATTTTCTAGCATACAATCTGAGATGTATTCTATTACTGAAAATTTAGATGTTTGGTACTGATAGTACCTAAATCAGACACAGTGAATGGGACGCCCCTCCTACTAGTTCTGTGTGTAGCTTCCATCTTGTCAAATGTACTGTTTGAATCCACAGCACTAGAACAGCCAGTGATCAAAGCTGGCTGTTACCACATAGATTAGTCATTCTGTACAGATTATTAGTGCCATTTCTGGGGTAGATGCTCTTGTGTGACATAAACCTACAATACAGAGATCTATTTACATATATTTTTCCTCAGACCTCCTAGTTTTCCATTCTATTTTTCTTCATGTCCACAACCCAATAGCCAAGTCATTAACTACTGCTTAGGAGATTATAAATAAGCCTATTTATAATTTCAGGCCATTTCCCCCCCCCACACACAAAACAGATGGTCTTCACTGTCCAAACCTCTGACATTACAAGGATTTCCCCTATGGTTATATTGGCTACCCTCACTTGTGACCTGTGGTAGCAATTACTTTTTCTCTCAAATTCACATACTGAGCTTATGCATTTATGATACAAGATTGGCCTTTGTTTCCTTCATCATGTCCTGTTAAGGTATCCTCCTTTGTCATATGGTCATAGTTGTGAGCTGAGAGACAGAACCACAGAGAGAGCAAAATCTGTTTGTGAATAGATCCTTACATCCTCTGAATTGCTCAGATCCCATTCCACATCTTCCATTTCCATCTCAGAGAGAATTGTTGTTGGGTCCACCCTTTATTAGGATAGAACACAACTCATGAGATATTCTGGCTGTATTGACACTTGATACTCTAGCTCTATGGACACTTGACGTATTTCCACTAAGGTCCAGAAAGACCATGCAGGTTGTTTTTCAAATACTTAACACTGTTGTGGATAAGGTGGCCATGATCAAGAGCCCTAGGAGTTTATTTTGCAATTCTCCTGCTAGAGAATTCTCCAGATTGCGTATTTTGTTTACCATAAATACCTCTCAACCCATAAATCTGCCAGATCATATGGCCCAAGACAGGAATGTTTGTACTGAACACAGAGCATGCTGTCCTGCTGTGTTCTTTTTTGGCCTCACTCAAAGCTGACCCTTTTGTGTAATCAAGTAAATCTATTAGTACTGTAATCCCAAATCTGGATTATACACCTGTAGATATTGGAGAATCCAGGCAGATATTTTCATGTTGCTTTGGTGATAGGAGATAGAATAAATAAAACAGTCACTTACAAAGGATTTATGCTGGTATGTCCCAGACCATAGGACATATGAAAACTTCTACAGAAGATCTTCTAGTGTACCTTATGAAGGTTGAGACATGTGTAGCAGAAAAAGAGTCATTGGTTTAATTAACATGTTGTCATTTTGTTTTGAGTAATTTGGTTTGATTAATATGTTGTCATTACTGGCTTCACTAATGTAATATCCAAGGATGATGTAAATGATGTATATTACTTCAGACAGTATCAATTGAGACCTGGAGACTACACCTATCCCTGGAGGAAAACTGGAAGTGTATACTGGAGTCATTCCAATACAGATATAAGTTGCTTCTTATGTATGGAAAGAAAATGCATTCTTGAAATTAATGGTGGTTTACCTCAGTTCTATTGATCTTTACAACCAAAAAATAGCACTTAGGCCAAGAAATTATAACTGTGCTACTACTTGGTTGAGTTTGTAGTAGGTCATTGTTATTCTTCAGAATGTTTGGTTTCTATGAGGATATTCATAGAAAAGTGAATGGGGGAAATGATGGGAACCTTCAACACTTTAACTTTGAAGTATTTGGACAATTCTCCTGGAAATAAAATAGAGTTGTTTAATATCTAGGCTGAGGGTGATGTTAGTTTTAGAGACTTCTATGTGGCTTTACCTTCTATAATGGTCTTGCCTCACAAACCATAGAACCAATGTGAGAATTCTGACAGCTATACTATGTAGCCATTCCAAAGATACATTCAGGAGCCAAAAAAATAATGTAAGATAGATTAGTGGACCCAGTAGACACACTAGACCTAGGTCAGGCCACAAATTACTGCCTGGCCTCCGTATTTGTTCAGTTTAACAGAGGTGGACATAGGGAATGGACATATTGATACTCCAGTTTTCTAGGTGGCAACATCCACTTAGACCCTATGTCCCAGTGTTAGAAAAAATAGGCCTATTCCCTTTCTCCAGTGTGAACTTACTTTAGTAAATGACCATAGATCCTTTTAATAAAGTGCTATAGAAAACTTTATTATTAGATTTTTCCATTGTGAGACAGAATCCTTCTTCCTGGGAACCTGGTCTGTCCTATAACAAAGGGGATCTGGATTTGAAAATTGGTCAGGTCTGGATATTCTGCAAGAGACTACGTTTTATTAGGGCAGCCATCCTTTAGCCTCTGGATCATCCAACCTGATTTCTTTTTGTGTTAATAACTGATCTTTTCCCTAGAGTTCACTATGTTCTGTTAACCATTTCTAAAGCTTTCTGTGAACTAGTCCACTTATGCTTTCAGTCCAGCCTTGCTGCTCATTGGGATAATTGCTCCAATTTTGTCTCTAATGATTAAGTAACACCATATGGCCTCTATTATTTTGGGATTACATCCTTGCCATTGCTATCAGGGAAACGATTTTAGTAATAGTGTATTCTACTGTTATCCTTGCCCTACAGAGGACAGCTGCCACAGAGCTTCTTCATAATGCTGGTGCCCTTACCACTAACAAATTTCTTATACTTTGGTAAACAGAGGATCCTCCAGGTATTCTGTGTGGAACATAGGCATTTGCTGGGTTTTCCTATTTTTCTGATTTTATGTAGTATACCTCCACATACCTAGCATGTCCACTTCCCTTAGCCTTCTGTGAATTCTTATAGGACTTCCATGACATTTTTTGTCATTTTTACTTCACTTAGTGTGGAGTAGCACTTTTTCCATGATTCTAGAACCATCCTAATAGAATGTTAGCACCTAGCTCTTTGGCTCCTTGTTAGAATTTTAAATACTGAATCATGGAAAGTATACCGTATCAGTAAATTCTAACTTGATCTTCAATTGAGTGGAAGGAGCACCAGCCACTAACAAAGAGAAGTGAGCCACTTTTTCAGGACTAGAGAGTTCTAGAGCATGTGGGAATTCAGTATATTTTAGCTTAGACCTAGACTTGCCAAACTTAATCCTAAAATTCTTACTTCTTGATAATAACAGATCTAACCTTGTCATAGCAACTTGTTGGAGTTGAGAATTCAATATTTTTGAGAGCTTTTCTAGTTTTGTACGTCCTTGGGTTTGGTCCTCAGCATTAACTACCTGCTGGTTGCAGGAGATAGGATTCTTTTTATATTTTTCTTTATATATTTCTTTATATATTTATATATTATATATATTTTTTATATATTTAATATTTATATATTTCTCTATATATTTTTATATTTTACTAGGGAGGTCTTCTGACTTTCATACTTTGCCTTGAAGTAGGAATTAATCACTCTTTACCTTTTAATATTTATATATATATAATGCATATTATAATATAAAATATATTTTTAAATATTTTATATTTTTCTCTAATGCATCAATAGCACTGAGCCAGAGCCATTTTGTTCTATAATCATTAGAATTGCTACTTCCCTGAAGCTCTCAGATGTCTGAGGTAATACAATGACCAAAACATTCCCTTCTCTCAACATCCTATTCCAATTCACCAATGAAAAAACCACACATGTTAGGCTCCAACTTTGCTTCATCTAACACCAGTGATGAATGATGTTTAACTAGATAGTGGATCGTATGATTCCAGAATCTCATTTCAGTGCCTGTTTTCCAGTGCTAACTTTCATAGTTTCCAAGGGTAAATAGAGGTCACTTTTTCTACTTTATGCAAGTATGGTTGTCCTTTAGGAATAATGCTGTGGTGGATACTACCCTTGCATAAATGCATGGGTGTTCAGGGGCAATTTATTTTTAGTATTAAAACAACCTGGGGAAAAAAAAGGTTTTATTGTTGCTTTGAAAAACAGGTCACATCTTTTAATGGAAAATTCCAAGTAATGTTGAAAAAAAAGTATTTAGAATTTTGGAGCACATGATATGTTTATGACCAAACTAATTTATACACTGACAAGACCTGCATCCCACTTAGGATTCTCAATATTAAAGTAAAAACACAACTGTTCTACTCCTTATTGTGACAAATATCACTGTTTTGAGGGTACTATTTTCATTAAATTACCTTTGTTTCTTTATTCACTCAGGTCTTAAATAGCCCTTCATTAAAAACCCTCCATGATGTTGATCTTATCTGACTTTGCAAGAGAAGTAGCTTCATAAATTCTATTTTTCCACCACAAAATGTTCCCTTGTTGAGTTTGATGAAATTGAGTATGAAGTTGTCTATTAGATATTAACTGAGTTGATGGATTTGCATGTGGGTGTCACTGTGTTTTACCTGAAAGTCACAATTCCCATGCAGTGGGGTTTCTGCTGTTAGTTCACATTCATCTGGGAGTTACTCTTACCAACAAAAGAAGTAGAATATAAAACTTTTTTTTTTTTTTTTCTATCTCCGCTGTGTAGGCAGAACCCAGAAACAGATGGCTAGAGAACACAATGTCCTAAGATTAGAGACAGAAAAATTTAGGTCCTCCCAAATAGAAGTCAGTCCACAGAATCAAGTAATGCAGGCCAGACATTTTGTAGAGCATAATATGAGAGGCACAAAGCTACTTTAACTATCACTTGGGTTAACAAACAAAGAAAACTTGAGGTGACCTTCAAGCAGAGAGAAGAAATCCTGCAGTGCAAGGATGAGCACTTAGTGTAGGATGGTGGGGCACTAGGTGGGCTCTAAGAGCACTGAAGCGCAGAGGAGAGACTGTTGTGTTAGAAATTTAACAGATTATTAATGTTACTAGTCACTCATGATGAAAGCATCATTTCCTGATGAAGTTGGAATTAGAAATCTATAGAACTCTGTTCTTGCTACTCTATCATGTATTGAATTACATTTTGTTGACTTTATATGGGTACTTATTACAGAGTATGAGTTCAGTCATTCTCCGCAAATTCACTTGTTATCTATATAAAGTGCTGAGGTAAAGAAGGATACCTGGATAGGATAGGCTCCTGTAATGATTTCAAGTACCCAGAAAGGACATAGCTAGGTCAGTAGTAGTCCTTGCATTGTGCTATTATAATCATTTTCATTTTGACTGGATTCACATTGATTTGGATGCACTCTCTGCTTTCCTCTTTGTGCCTCTGCTCAGGTTATGCCTTTACCTGGAACAACCTTTCTGTCACTTGCACAAGTCAGTATCTTTCCTATCTTTTTAAAGCTTAGCTCGGGTGTGATTTATTTATTCACTTATCCTTCCTATCTACATTGAGTGCCTCTTAGGTGTTAGGAGTCAACTGAAAAGAAAAAGGAATAAGGGAATGTAGACATAGGCAAAGATAACTAAAATACCTTTGAAATGGAGTAATAATTTGTAAATTAATTTTTATTTTATAAGAATCTGAGGAGGAAGCAAAAGGAAGTAGGAAAGAGTTTTATTTACAGTAGGAGATGATACCTAATCTGTGTCTTAAGACAATATTAATAAATGGGAGAAGGCAGAAGAGCATAAACAGAAAATCATGAGGAAAGGGAGAAGAATTGTAACTATCCTGATACTTGTAGATAAATAAAAACAATTCAAGAGCAGCATGAGTAGTGAGTCAAGAAATGATGAAACTAAAACCAGAAGTATAGGCAGGTTGATTGCACAGGATCCTGGATAGTATTATGGGATGTGAATTCTACTTGGCAAGAAACTGGAATTCACTGAAGTATTGAAGCTAAGAGGATGGCAGGGTTGAATTACCAAGAACATCTACTCCTGTAACTGAAGTAGAAGAGAACAAAAATGACCATGTTAGACTGTAGCAGATCAAATGAGACTCATTTCTGTACTTACACCAGTACGACTCAGGAGGACAGAAAGTTTAAAGGAGGAAGATAATGAGTTTTCATTGTGCACAGTGAATTTGAATTGCCTAGGCTACAAAATTAAAAAAATGGGAATCTCAAGCAAGTAGAAACATACTTAGGGAATTTAAAAGGAAATGTTTCTTGGAAGATATTTAGGAATAAGCAACTTAGAGAAATCAAAATAATGATTGTCAATAAGCTCACTGAAGTAGAATAAAAAGAATAGCATTTTACAACAAGTGTGGGAGAAGTTCTTAATCTTACTTAAAAATACTTACATTCTAGAATGTCAATAACATTTTGTTAGGTAGAATAACCTGCCATATGTCACATGGCTAGTAACAATGGAAGTGAAAATCAAATACAAGATTTCACACTGCCAAAATATGTGTGCTCTCCTATATATATATATGTACATACTAGTGTTAAAAAAGAAAATTTAGCTGAGTAAATTCGAAGGTTTAGGTGACTTTATTAAATGATTGATAAATTGGATAGCATCCCCTTTAGCAAGTAAAGGGGAGCTCCCAGAAGTTGTACAAAATGAAGGATTTTAAATTAAATGTAATTTTTTATAAGAAGGAGTGGGGCAAGAAGTTAAAAGAAAATAAAGGACTCTTTTAGGCAAGATCACTTTCCCTAAAGGGGTAAGGATAGAGGCTTTTAACATGTGAATCATCACATGTCTTTGTCATGTGGAGAGGGCTCATGTGACAGGCTATCTCTCTGATTGCTGATGACTGACCATTAAGACTACGTTTCTGGGGAAAGTTGAAAGTGTAATTAAATTAGGTATTAGGCTCTGGTTGGGGGTGCCTGGGTGGTTTAGTTGGTTGAGCATCTGACTGTTGATTTCAGCTCAAGTCTTAATCTGAAGGTCCTGGCATGGAGCCCCACATAGGGCTCTGTGCTCTGTGGGAAGTCCTCTTGGAGATTCTCTGTCATCCTCTGCTCCCCACCCCCAACTTGCATGCACTCTCTCTCTAAAATAAAAAAAAATAAATATTAAGATCTGGTATAAATATATACCAGATAAATATAAAGTCTGGTATGGTGACTTGGCCTAAGTGACACCATTTTGGGCCTTTGGTATTCTTTTTAAGAACACTATAATCACAAGATATTTCAAGTAAAATTCTTCTTTTAAGTAGATTCCCCCCCCCCCCAGGTAGTTCTTTATTTTGCCTTTAATTTCCTTCTCTAGAGCAAGTCAAATCTCAGAACTAAAGGAAAAATCCAGTGCTAGTTCTGAAGACTATGTGACATTTGAACACAAAATAGTCATTTGGATGTCCTTGAAAAGCTACTAGATTTTGTTCCTTGCATTTTTAAAAAAATGTAAATAAGTAATTGGATAATAAGAATCATACTTGTTTTAAAAAAAAATCAGTGAAATGATGGGAAGATGCATTTGAAAAAATACTTCTAAATTCTGGGGAGGGAGAGGTTTTTTTTTTTTTTAAATTTTTTATTTTTTATAAACATATATATTTATTCCCAGGGGTACAGGTGTGTGAATCACCAGGTTTACACACTTCACAGCACTCACCAAAGCACATACCCTCCCCAATGTCCATAATACCACCCCCTTCTCCCAAACCCCCTCCCCCCAGCAACCCTCAGTTTGTTTTGTGAGATTAAGAGTCTCTTATGGTTTGTCTCCCTCCCAATCCCATCTTGTTTCATTGATTCTTCTCCTACCCACTTAAGCCTCCATGTTGCATCACCACTTCCTCATATCAGGGAGATCATATGATAGTTGTCTTTCTCTGCTTGACTTATTTTGCTAAGCATGATACACTCTAGTTCCATCCATGTTGTCGCAAATGGCAAGATTTCATTTCTTTTGATGGCTGCATAGTATTCCATTGTGTATATATACCACATCTTCTTGATCCATTCATCTGTTGATGGACATCTAGGTTCTTTCCATAGTTTGGCTATTGTGGACATTGCTGCTATAAACATTCGGGTGCATGTGCCCCTTTGGATCACTACATTTGTATCTTTAGGGTAAATACCCAATAGTGCAATTGCTGGGTCATAGGGCAGTTCTATTTTCAACATTTTGAGGAACCTCCATGCTGTTTTCCAGAGTGGCTGCACCAGCTTGCATTCCCACCAACAGTGTAGGAGGGTTCCCCTTTCTCCGCATCCTCGCCAGCATCTGTCATTTCCTGACTTGTTGATTTTAGCCATTCTGACTGGTGTGAGGTGATATCTCATTGTGGTTTTGATTTGTATTTCCCTGATGCCGAGTGAAATGGAGCACTTTTTCATGTGTCTGTTGGCCATCTGGATGTCTTCTTTGCAGAAATGTCTGTTGATGTCCTCTGCCCATTTCTTGATTGGATTATTTGTTCTTTGGGTGTTGAGTTTGCTAAGTTCTTTATAGATTCTGGACACTAGTCCTTTATCTGATATGTCATTTGCAAATATCTTCTCCCATTCTGTCAGGTGTCTTTTGATTTTGTTAACTGTTTCCTTTGCTGTGCAAAAGCTTTTGATCTTGATGAAATCCCAATAGTTCATTTTTGCCCTTGCTTCCCTTGCCTTTGGTGTTGTTCCTAGGAAGATGTTGCTGCGGCAGAGGTCGAAGAGGTTGCTGCCCGTGTTCTCCTCAAGGATTTTGATGGATTCCTTTTGCACATTGAGGTCCTTCATCCATTTTGAGTCTATTTTTGTGTGTGGTGTAAGGAAATGGTCCAATTTCATTTTTCTGCATGTGGCTGTCCAATTTTCCCAGCACCATTTATTGAAGAGGCTGTCTTTTTTCCATTGGACATTCTTTCCTGCTTTGTCGAAGATTAGTTGACCGTAGAGTTGAGGGTCTATTTCTGGGCTCTCTATTCTGTTCCATTGATATATGTGTCTGTTTTTGTGCCAGTACCATGCTGTCTTGATGATCACAGCTTTGTAATAGAGCTTGAAGTCCGGAATTCCAGACTTTTTTTTTTTTTTTAAGATAAAATTTATTGACATGTATACCTCATATATACGTAGAAGATACCCAGAATGAGTAACTCCCAGAGAAGGCCCAAGCTAACACATTAAATACCATCTTAAGTAATGACAAAAGAAAGATTGGGATGTTGGGGGGCACGTTTATGCAAGGTTGCCAAGAAAAGCACAGTAAACAAGGGTAAAGTTTATTTTGTGGATTTAGATCCTTGTCTTCTCCATTGATTAGATTTCTCCTGCCTTTAGTAGTCTTTCTCTGCCTGGCCTACAGAGGGAAATACCCTTAAAAATGGCCATTCCCTTTATAAATCTAGATTTCCCTTACAAAAGTGGGACTTCGTGTTCTTTTTTTTTTATAAAGGAAGCTTGTTTAACGTTGACTTTGAATGGCCAGAATTTTAAAGATTTTTTTTTTTTTTTTTTTTTTTTTTTTTTTTAGACAGAGAGAGATCACAAGTAGGCAGAGAGGCAAGCAGAGAGAGAGGAAGAAAGAAACAGGCTCCCTCCCGAGCAGAGAGCCCGATGCGGGACTTGATCCCAGAACCCTGAGATCATGAACTGAGCTGAGGGCAGAGGCTTAACCCACTGAGCCACCTAGGCGCCCCGGACTTTGTGTTCTTTATGTGCTGGCACTAAGATACTTATTACTAAAGTATGTTTGATTTGTTGCCCATATTAAAGTTTGCAAGAATCATGGAATAGAATGAATATATGGATTAAAAAAGATAAAAGGTATTTCTTAGCTATGTGCTTTATATATTTATTGATGTGATACATTAAAATAATGCTGTGTTTATGTGCACATGTGTAGTTGAGTTTCAAATTTCTTAGGGAACTTGTGGTCATCTGTTCAAAAACTTCATGCTGGGTACAAAACCAATCATGATTGCTTATAGGACATGTTGAAGATATCCTCAAAGAATTTGCCAACTCTATATCTACAGATAATATACCGTATACTTAGTTAAGGCAATTGGTATAGTCTATTAATTCAGACCTGTGTATAATCCAGTAGCTCAATTTAGACATCAGAAAAGATAAAATAGTATTACCTGAAGTAGAGTAATAAAAAATTTGTGCTAAATTAAGGCAATACCAATAAATATATACCAATAAACAGCAATGTGTTCTATATTACTGATGAGGTAAACAAAGACAGAAGAAGAATTATTAAATTTTCTTTTACATACAGCCCACTGACAAGTCCTTGAAATAGGCAGGGTGACATTCCTCTAGGGACTCAACTGCCTGGATATTTTTGCTAAGGGCAAAAGGTAATCTTAGCCTGATCTCTAGGATCCCATAAGTCTACTTTAACTTATAATTCCTTTGGAAACTACCTTTATCTCTTATATCTCCCCCTCCACCCCCTGCACTCATGCAAGACATATGCTGGCAATTAACCCCCAAGCATGTGACCTGCTGATACACATTTGAAGGGTCTCATGACTAAGGTTTGATTAGACAGTAATAAATGACCATTTCCTAACAATAGCTAGCCCCCTCAAGGTCCTAGAAACCTTGCTTCCAAAATTCCTCAGAGACTTAGGCTATCTCTAACCCCTTCCCAACTTGAAATTATGTAATGGGCCACTCTTTATGACCCAAGTGCAGCTCTTTCTGCCCACGGGTCCTGTTCCTGTGCTTTAATACAATCACTTTTTTGTTCCAAAGACATCTCAAGAATTCTTTCTTGGCCATTGGCTCCAGACCTCACTAACATTCTAAAACTACATCATTTGGTGACCAGGAAAGGGACCCCCTCACTCCAGAGAGACTTCTTTCTATTCTCATCTTCATTTAACAAACTACCACTTACCCCTTTGTGTCTATGAGATTCATTCTTTGACTCCTCCAGACAAGAACCCTGCAACATTATTGAGTCAAGATCTGTAGTGTTGAGTTTATTTTAGGCCCATGTGTTGTTAAACCAGGCCGTTGGGCTCTCCAAGCAATAGAAATTTACAAGAGGCCAAATTGGAGTTTCAGGCAAGGCATTATGGGTGCTTAAGTTTCAAAACAGGGGAAGCAACACAAAGGAAAGGCTCCTCAGGCTGACTCCACAAGGAGGGGTCAAGGAGAGGTTTTTAATGAATGTAGGTGGGAAAAGAATGACATCTAAGCATGGAGAGGTAAGGATTTATTAGCACCTGTGCACTTTAAGATCATGCTTCTTTATGCACTGCATATCTAATTAATGTTAAATCTCTTTTTCTGGGTGCAATTTTTATTATAATGAGGGGAAAAGTCAGTGAAAGTTCAGCTTTCACTGAACTGGACCAAGGGTTCCATCTTTGCACAGGTTGCTTTGGTTTGGTTTCACCAGTCTTTGTAGTGGGCATCCTTCTTCTGTATTCCTGAAAGACTGGCTACTCAAGAAGCATAGAGTTCTCACTTTTTAAGCTTTTTGTTGTTGTTGTTGTTGTTGTTATTGTTATAGAGGCAGACAAAGAATTCTGGATTTTGTAGTCAGAGTTGTGGGGAGTTAAGCCCAGTCCCTGCTGTGTCTCACATTTATTAGTAAACCAGACAAGAGCATTCACAGAGCACAAAAAGAAGATGACTGGAATGGTTAGGGATAGAGTAAAGGACCAACTTCACCATTGAACTTGGGGGAAAGTACTGAAGATGTATGGTCGGAAATCACAGAACTTATTGAAAAGCTGGTAATTCTATCTTTTAATTACAACAGAAGGGCAGCTATTCTTAAGAAATTAGGTCTTGATCATCTGGAAATCAAGATCCAAAGGTTTAGAGTAAATGAGAACCCTAAAGTCCAAAGTCTGCTTGATTTCAACACCAAAATGGATTCACATTTGCTTTTCAGAAATAGATGTCCCCCTTACTTATGCTTGTTCCTATAGGTGTTTATTGTTGGGCATTTTCTATAGACTCAGATTTGACATTTTGTCCCTATAAGTTCACTTTGGTTTAACTCTTTTCTCTTTCCTGTACTTTGAGGAATATTCATGATTGGATTTCCTTTTCACCTTCATTACTTTGAACTATGTTTCATTGTTGCTTGATCAGAACCAGTAGATTCAAGTCTTTTAAATTCCTTTAGAGAGGATTTTGTGGCCATAAGAGATGTATTTTTTTCTCTGCACCATATATGTATGTTATATGACTTTAAAGGAGTGTCTAAGGTTGAATTTGTTTTGTTGGGGAGGGAAAAGTTTCCTCTGTCAAGTGTTCTAGTTTAGCTAAGAATTAAATTTACATGAGACAAATTAACAGGAGGAAACCAAATTTAATTTCACATGTATGGGTAATTTACAAAGACATGATATTGTAAAGACCAGCAAAATGAGGTATATAGGTCATTCTGAATTAAAGGAGGAAGAGTCTAGGACTTCAAAGTAATAGAAGGAAAGTCATAGGAAGGAAAGCCACAGGTAAACAAAGGTTTGCTGGGTCTTGCAGAAATAATGGGACAAAAAGAAGAATTCTGAGTTTGCTAGGTTCCTCTTTGTCTACTACCCCTAGTTCATACTATTCTGTAGCTGTGGTGGTGTTCTCTCTCAGAAGATCGGTAGCAGATCTTCTGTCTAAATTCTTTTAGGTGTTGTGAGGAAGATAAAAATTGCTTCTTGAGTCTTTTGGGCCTTGATTGTTTTCAGCTCAAGATAATGTACCTGCCTTGTAGCCTATCTTAGGGTGGCTTGCCCTTGACCCTTACAGTTCCTAAAACCATTAGTAAAAATCTGAGATATGTTATCACAGCTTCTGGCCGAATAACATGAGCCACAAATATGTTATATTCAGCTTTTAATAAAACTATAGCTGAAATGAGAAGGCATCAATTTCAATGGCATTCAGTGGGAAGGTCTATGTAATTCAATAATAGTTTCTGGTTTTAATCATTAGATAGCCATTATTTAGATAAGAAAGAATATTAGTGTGTAAGTGAATTACTGTAAAACTTAAGTAAAATCAGTACTTACTGTGGATCAAATAATTGAGTTGAACTTTTGTCTAAGTGTATTTACTTAACTGGGAAAAGAGCTTTGCTATAATAAAATGTTTGTCATAATAGTTGAAATGAACTTTTGCCTTATAGCCTTAAAACTACAGTTACTTTTTAGGAGGAAATACCTTTGTTGGAATGTTAGGGTGTGTGTGTGTGTGTGCGTGCGCGCGCGCGCTTTGTTTGAAGTTGGTTTTAAATGATTGGGTTCTTCTACCTGAATAATGAACACTTTTTTTGTCATAAGATTATTTTACACACAAAACTTGATTATTTCAGATATCCTTAGTTCTAATGAACCCAACTTATTAAAAAAAAAAGACTTTTTGATTCTCTTAAAATTACAATACAAAAAAATGACTGTGTAAGTAAAAATATTTTATTTGTAAGCAAAAATTAGATTATAAGATTCCAGTAGATGCACTTGTAAACCCAAATGGGAGTCTCAACTTTCCTGAACATGGAGTTTATTTCTTTCTTTTTGCCAATGATACACATTTTTACTAGTACCCCATGATAAAGTATCAGTGATCATTTTTTATGCATATGATTTACTTGATTCTCTTAAACTAAGGAAGCTAACAATAGTTACTGCTTTCTCTTGCTGATCCTATGTCTAGGTCATAAGATAAGTGTGAGGAGTCTTTTTACATTTTTTCTATCACTATATGGATGAAATTCTAGGTCCAAAAAATAAACTTAGTTTCTATGTACAGAATAGCAGGCCTTCTTATGAACGATTAAAAATTGTCAAAATAAAATATATGTGCAAAACTACTTCAGGTTCTTAAACTTAGCAACTTATAAAAAGTATTAAAATCTGAAAAGTGCAAAAACAGTACTGAGGTCCTGGGGTGGCTCAGTGGGTAAAAGCCTCTGCCTTCAGCTCAGGTCATGATCCCAGTGTCCTGGGATGGAGCCCCAGACTCTGTGCTCAGCGGGGAGTCTGCTTCTCCCTTTGTCTCTGCCTGCCTCTCTGCCTACTTGTGATCTCTCTCTCTGTCAAATAAATAAAATCTTAAAAAAAAAAAAGCAGTACTAAAAGTACTTCAGGGAGTGATACCACCACAGCTATATTTCTTGAACATTTGAATTAAGTAATTCAGAAAAATGATTATTAATGGGGTACTTTAATGCCAACCACTGTGGTGAGTAGTACTAGATGCTTTCTAGAACTTTGACTGAATTAGTTTTATCTAGTAGACTGGATACCACTATTTTTGATAATAACTTGGTTTTGCCAGCCATGGTTTTGCTAGCCACTTGGGTGCACACAAAATAAACTCTGTTATACTGTTGAGGAGGAAGAATTTTTTCTGTCCTTCAAGCTCCTCTTAGCTGGATTAAAAATTAAATTGACACAAGACAGATTAACAGGAGAGAATCAAATTCAGTAGTACAATTTAGTAGTATACATACATATACATGTAGTATACATGTAATATACACAGACATGAAAATTCTAAAGATAGTAATATGACGCTTAGATGAGCTAAGGAGAGGAGTGGAGTCTGAGAATATAGAGAGGAGAAAGATCATTAGTGGGAAGGTAAGAGAAGTTTGGAGAACAAAGTTTACCCTAAATACAGATAAGTTTCTTAGGTAGGGACACCTGGGTAGTTCAGTTGGTTAAACGTCTGACTGTTGGTTTTGGCTCATGATCTCGAGGTTTGGGGATGGAGTCTTGCTTTGGGCTCTGCACTCAGCCTGAAGTTGGCTTCAGATTCTGTCTCCCTCTACTTCCTGCTCTCTCTCAAATAAATAAAATCCTTAAAAAAAATTTCTTAGGTAAAGAGGAATCTCTATTAATGGCTCCTTCCCTGGTACAGGCAGGAAGCTGAGAGGGATATAAAGAGCTTTTTCTGAATCAGCTGGGTTTGATTACTTTTAATTTAATATCCTGCCAAAGTGGCTCATCATGGGGTAGCCACCCTTGGTCCCCACAATACTAAGCAGCTGAAAGCTCCAAACTGTACCACCGAGATTATTCTGACTGGTAGTACCATCTTTTCAACCAAAGCAAAATTTCTATAATTTGCAGATGAGGACAACTTGCTAACCTCAATATTTTGATAATTTCTTGAGACTTCAATTCTCTTCGAATTATCTTATTACAGCAACTAAAACAACTTGTTGATAAACTGTTTTTCCACTTACATGTGAAGGAACATTTCATTTAACTTCCAGTAAAGAAAGTGAATTAACCTATGGTGATCTGTGCTTTGGTCATCAGCTTGGATATCTGCATTCTGTTGGCAGCTGGACATTTAAAAGGTATAAATGGGTTGATGTAAAAGTTCCCTTTAAATTTAGCAGCCTGCATATTTTTGAGGCAGTTGGCTTTGTAATCTAAATTAACCAAATTTCTTCTTTTTTAACATTGGACTTTGTATTTTATTTTTCTCATGGTTTAAATGAATGTTCCTTGCTCAAACTGCAAGACTCATTTTTAGATCATCATTGTTAAAAAAAATCTTCAATCTTGTTAGTGTCTCTATCTATTCCCCTTGACACATTCATAGTCATATAATTTAAATTCAGATTTCCATCTGTGTAATCCCTCACATTTATTTAGTAGCACAAAACATTTGAAAGCCTTATCCACATGTACTAATCAAGATGGTTCAGACATTCCTGAATGATGTCCATGCAGACCCAAGCTATGTTCCTTTTCAACACTACAGCCTAATTGTTTAATATTTCAAATATGCCCCCCATGTATTAACCTAATACTCCTCAAAAAAATTTTGCAATTATTCTCTCATTTAAACATTAGGAAAAGGTGTGATGTCAGATAGTTTAAAAGTACATTTCTGAATAACGTAATGCATGTTCCAGCATTTATTTTGCTTATTATTCAGGTAAACATTTACCCAGTTAAAAGTCCAAAATTTTTAATGATTTAGTGCCAAACACTAGCATAAATCCAGATATTCTAAGGACTTAGAATATAAAAAGTATCTAACATTTCTTAAAATGTCTTAAATACTTGTTATAATTTAGCTTTTATCTAAACTTGTATGGTTTTAGATAAAAAACAATGAAAGTATAAAATGGCAATTTATTACCAAAGTGATATAGATTATTGAGGAATCCTCATGACATTGAGTTGAGTAGTAGACAGGGCTATTTTTCCAGAACCAGAAGAGTTTTGTTGTGTATACTACTCAAATTCATTAGGTAAACTTTCACATTAAATTATTATTTGATTATACTGGTATTGATTTATTGATTTTTGGATACTAAAACTTTAGTCCCTTTGAAAACAGTTACTGTTTGAGAATTTCTTACTGCCTAAAGTTAAAACTTTTTTTTTTCTGTTCAGTATGAAGGTTTATTAAGGGTTTAGGAACTCTAGCATAACATTCTGTAATGTTATTGTATCAATATTATTGTGTTGTCTTAACACCAGAGAGAAAACCTAACTGTATTGTGCTTGATACGAATAGTCACAGTTGAATAAAAATGCAAGTGGTAGTCTTCTCACTTGTGAGGAGTTTACTTTTTTTCCTCCAGAGAATCATCTCATCATTCCAATGTACTAAATACACTGTGAATATTTAGTACTATTATTAGTACTTCCTGATCAAAATTAAGTATTATTTTAATAATATATTATTTTTATTATTCTAATATATAATATATATATTATTTTAATAATATGTTATTTTTAATAATAAAATAAAGTATTATTAGTACTTTCCAATCAAAATTAAGCTAATTTACTCTACAGTACTCCTGACAGAACACATCAGTCCCAGCCACAAGCCAATATATCACCTCTAACTACCTTTGTCCCTGGTCTTGACAGTGTGTTGTTCTACATGAACCTCTGTGATAGAAACTAATTGAAGGATGATGTTTTAATAGTGTTTTCTCTTTATTGCTATCTCATCTGTCCCCTCATTTTCTGCTCTGCATTCAACTTAGAATGAAAGGTCTTCATTGTTCCTAAGTGGGCTATTATGAATTCATTATCTTTTACTTCATAAAGATCAATAGAGCAGTTGCCATATTTTCTGAATTACAATCTCTCATAGATTTTCAGGAGAAGAGATCTGTATTTTATTACAATAGAAGTGACAGCGTTTTATTGTATGCTGTTATCTGTTTTTGGTATTTCATTAAACTATTCAATGAAGACACACCTGCTTTTCCTCTATTTTTCTTTCCATACAGAAGGAATTTGTTTTTTATTAAATCCCATGTTCCTCAACTTTGATCCTGTTTTTCATATTGACTGACCAAATGACACAAAAAATACTTGTACATAGCTTAGACATTGAACTAGTCAAGTCTTTAGAGACAAAAGAAGAGCTGAACTCTTAAGTTTCGAACCATATTTTAGGAATTGCCTTTAGAATTGAGAAAGTACTCATTATTATTCAGAATATCATGATTACTAAGTATGGATAGAAAATCACAACATCATCTTGAAAAAGATTCATTATAAAGCTTGCAGTTACTCTTGGTGCTCTCTTTAATCTTTGGAATAAAAGATGTCTTTTATTCTGAAATCATACTAAGGTTTGTCTAATACTGAAATCTTCACATCATATTAGACCAAGTTTTACATAATTTTTGCCACCCCCAACATTATAAATTTTAATTCAGGATTTCAAAGAGTGTTGAAAGATAGCATCATGCTTCTTTCTTCGGAAGAAACATGTATTTTAGATTATGCATTCACTCAGTCCCTCCCAACCCCCCCAAGCAATTCCTAACCAAATAGGGGCAAGGCAGGAAATGAACTCAAGATTTCAAACCATGTGTCCTATTTAAATGATTATGCTTTGGGCTATTATCATAATTCTGGGCCCCATTCCATTTTCTTAGTCCCTAAAGATGATTGGAGAGTAGGCAAAGGAAATAGGAAAGACTGATTACCATGGATTATCATTTTGTTTTTAATTTTAAACTGCAAGTTCACATTCTCCTTTGAGTCTCCTCCACCACTGAGTTGTTTCTCACAGTCACTTGGGAAATTTGAAATGCTGGATCCACTTTTCTGAAACAGTGTGCTGAAATAATCATAGGAACAAATTCTGTAAGGATTTGATGAGAGACAAATTGATTTCTTTTAAGCAAATGAAATTGGGATTGAAAGTTAAGGCTAATTCTATTATAACATCATTCAGTGATACTGTGTTGCTAACAGAATGACAAACAATAGGATGAAAGGAAAATAAATCATCGAATATGTGAAATTCAGAATGTCAGGTTTTTGCTCGAACATTGAGACCATCAACTTGTCAGTAGTTTTTAGACAAAAAAGGAAGGCTTACACAACTTAAACATTTGTTAAGTTGCCTTAGGATCTATGTAATATTTTTATTTGTTTATTTTAGGGATAATTTTGCACAATGGAAGGTGTAAGTTGCTTTATAAAGCAAATTTTACTCTTACTATTTTAGTGATTTTCTTCTATAGGTATGGAAGTCTTAATTTTTTTCCCTTGTGATTTCTTGGTAGAATGGAAAAAAGTTGAATTAGGAAAAAAATGATCATACTTAAATTACAAGAAGAAACTTCTTGCTAAAAATGAGGTTTTTTTTTTTTTTTAAATTTTACAGGCTTTGATAAGCTATTCTAGATTACTATAAAAGATGTTCATGAAAGCAAACATACTATAGTATTTTTTCATTATATTAGTTTACTGCCTATTCATGTGCCAAATATAACTTCTCATACATTTAGGACTGGAGAGATCAGGCTGAAAGACAGGATTATGGCAACATCTTTGCTATTAAAGGAACAATAGGCACTCCTATAATTATCTGACTTGCCCTTCTGGGCAAACTCTATATCCTGTTGGGTGAGCAAATATTTTTGAGCTCTGTCCCAAGCTTGAAACCTGATATCAAGATACCATAAATTTTAAAAACCAACAGAATATAAATATGGGTGGTTTTTATTTCCTCACAAGCAACCATGACCAAGTATAAATTTTTAGTCTTATCTGTGGTTTCATGTAGTTAGTTGGCAATGGGTTTAAAAACAAAACAAAACAAAAACAAAACTAAAAACCCCTACCATTGCAGTTGAATTGCAATCTTATCTTTGCAAAAACAACTGTATGGATATCTCAAAAATAAATGAATGTGTCAAGTGCTGGCCATGCTCTAAAAGATAGATGGCAATAAATCATACTAGGAGAATCTTATGGTGAGTTAAATCAGAACCTATGTGTCATAATGATAAAGAACCTGGGCATCAAATTCAGACCACAAGGAGCAATAGTCAACTGCCCAACTCACTTACTGTGTGACTAAGACAACGGTAGTAACTATCTCAGTTAGTTGTTATGGGCATTAAATGAGATAATGTGTATTTTTGGTTTTGTATGGGGCTTGATCCATGGTTGGGTTCAGCGTATTTGCTACTGATGATGATAATCCAGTTAAGAAGCAGAATATAGTTTCTTCCCCTTGACTCTGGGTTAGCCTACCAGTGACTATTCTGACCAATAGATAATGGGAGAAGTAATAAATAGTATGTGTCTTAGTCCATTTGGGCTGCTGTAAGAAAAATACCATGTAAACCACAAACATTTATTATAGTTTTGGAGGCTGAGCAGTCCTAGATCTGGGTGCCAGCAACATTGGATTCTGGTTGAAATTGGCTTCCTAGTTCAAAGCTTTCCATATTCTCACTGTGTCCTCACATGGTAGCAGGTGCCAGGGAGCTCTGGGGTATCTTTTATAAGGGGACTAATCCCATTTGTAAAGACCCTGCCATCACTTCCCTAAGGTCCCACCTCCAAATACTATCACAATGGGCATTAGGATTTAACATGAATTCTTGGGGAAAATAAGAATTCAGTAGATTGCACTATACTAGTACCATGCTCAGTTTTTCAGTGGACTGGCAGCTTCTGCCTCAACGTCTTGGAGTCTTGACCTACCAAAACAGAAATACAAGTTCCTTCTACAGCTAGAAATCATACCAAAGGGCCAAGAATGTGAGTGCAAAGGTCATAGTGCATATACATCTCAGCTGAGTCTTGAGAGAACTCCAGACCCAGTTTTTATTTTCTATTGGCACTGGTGATCCTCAAATGACTACCATCTAGCTGAGCCCACTTAATCTACAGAACCATTGGAAATAATAAACTTTTATGTTAAAATACTACATTTATTGGGCTGATAGTTGTGATACAGTAATAAATAATTAGAACAATATGTTGTTGTCATTGCAATGGACAGAATAATGAGAACAATGATTCAAAGACCATTCACTTATTTTATAATATAATATGTAATATAAATATATGTACACTATACTTGTGCACCTACTATGCCAAGCACTTTTGAACTATTGCTGGGATTTTTCCATTGAATAACACAAAATTGGTGTCCTCGTGAAGACAGCAGTCCACTTGGGGTCAGAACAAAATGAGAGCTTTCTCATATTGAGTGTTCTGTGGCAGAAGGATGTATTCTATTATAATCAGTTAGGCTTTATTTATTCTTGGGCTAAGACTCAGTGTACAATGTGCAAGCAATATATTGAGGATTATTTAATCCCTGAATGCTAAGAGTAATTCGGTCATAGAAAAAAATGGAAGAACCAAAAAATGGAAATAAAGATAGAAAGATAGTTCAGTCATATATTTCCAATAATATTTATGTTTAAAATAATTATTTTCTTTCAGAAAATATATTCACAATTTCTAATGTGATATAAAAAACTTTTATTTTTTTAATATCACATTAGTTCCTCTGAATGAAGGAACTTAATATGCTCTACTAAGTTAAGAGAGGGTACAAGGTTAGCTCATGAAGAAGCAAGTTGAGAAAACTCAGAGTTATCTAAACACCAAAAGATGAACATAAATTCAGTGGTGGAGGAAAAAACCAAATGATAAGAATGAAGGAAGAAAAATCAGAGAAAAAGTCTAAGCAACAGAGTTAGGAGCTGGACCTTGAGGAAAAGGATGTCCAAAAAAGAAATTTCCAACTCTGGACAGAGAAGGGAAGTGCAAAAACAAGGATATGTATGTTTCTGTTTTAAGTTCTTCATCTTTGCACTGTGCAACTCTATTGCTTATGTAATTTTTGTTGTTGTTGTTGAAATCAAGGGTAAGAATTAGTTTGGTATAGGGACCAGCTTGGAGGAAAGAGAAACAATTGGCAGCAGATGGTGAGTTGCAAGGAATTTGAGAGTTCACTGGGGCAGAAACTAGGATCCAGATAAGACCACGAATGTAAGTTCTTGAGAATTTGTTGAAATTTTAAAGCACTTTGGATTTCATGTAAAACATGAGATAGACAATAAAGGCTATTTTTCTAACTATTCGAAAGCAGGGTATCATTTAGCTTATATCTGAGGTCTGTCACATTTGAGGAGATACAGAGGGAGGGCTATATGAAGAATAATCATTGAGAGAAAAGTCTGGTGGTGGGGGTGGAAGTGGTGGGACGAACACTAAGATTCATTAAACACCAACTAGGCACTAAGCACTATGCTAGATGCTTTGGACACTGATACTATTTGAACTCAATAATGAAAACGTTAGTATCATCTCCAAGTGACACATAAGAGCTGAAGAGAGACTGTAGCATAATTAATACATGATAAAGTTGGAACAGTTGCTATCAAAACCTGTGTTTTCTCCATTGTAACTCACTCTGTGTTGATGAATATGTAAAGTAAGAATTTAACTGCAATTTCTGGATGCCCCTGAATACAGACTTTGATGTAATTCTAAGAAAATGTTCACAGACTCATTCCTTTATTAGATGTAATATCTGATGATAAATAGTGACATTATTGATATTTCTTAATGACAAATTCTGTGGTGATTCTAGATACATGGGACTTATTGCCTAGCTGGCTGTCCTTCTCTTTGAGTTCTTCCTTCTAATGCCTTCATAGAAAGCTTTTTACAGATTGCCTTGAGCAAAATAACATAGTGAATGTAATTTATAATTAGTTTGCTTTTCTTCAAAATCTTCACAATATCTTGAAAAATATTCTTTCTCTTCTTATCTCTTACTCCGCATCCAGTGGCAATGTGTTTGACATAACAGTTTATCAAAACCTGCCTTAAGGTGGACAGATTGACTGTGGACTTTCAGGCATCATCCACTGTTGTGTAATATGGTGGATAATCAGGGCTCTTACTAGAGCACATTAACTCCAATAAAGAATCACCAAAAAGAATTAAGTAGAAGTGAAATATGAGCAACAGAACAAGAGAAAAGAGAGGACTCTTTAAAAAGCATATACAGCAAAAATTTTGAAATAGGGGTTAGCCCTTTTATTGTTTCTATTTTTTTTTTCATTGTAAATTCTGGAAGTACTCTCAGAAAAGACTTCTTTGACACACTATAAAAATTAACAGTAGACAACATTATAGGAAATGGAGTGTGTGTTGCTCTAAGCATCTGGCACAGGCATCTGTTGGAGATGGGACACCAACTCATTGCTCTTTTCCTATGTAGGTCTAATTAAGTAGCAGACAACCCTAGAAGCCCTAGAGTATAGTTCAAATCAGTATCCAAAGGCTTATATGTGCTCAGAAAGTTCTTAGATCAGTAATGCTGAAGTGTGAATCTCAGCAAAACTAGCTCAAAGTTTCATGCCTAGAATATGCAGAAGTTGAAGGAACTTTTATGAGGCACTATGTCTAGCTCCAAGGCATGGTAGGGAATGACTAAGCTGGAAGGAGCTTCAATAATAAGCTCCTAGCAAAGGCTGCTATTTAAGTACATTTAAACTAGTTCAGAAAGAGAGCTGTTTACACTTTTTAAAATAATCCCTGGGGAGTGAGATTTTGCATTAATATTTAATAATCTTTAGAATCAGAGATTTGTTTTTGCATAAAATTCCCTTCCTATCCTTCATCCATCTTCCCTCCATGTCTCTCCCTTCATCTTTCTTTCCATTTCTCCTTCTCTTCCTTTTCCTTCTCTCCTTGATACTGAATTGCTGCTCCCAGTCAGATACTCAATTCTATATACATCTAATTGTCCTGTCAGAGTCATCCTTTAAATACTAAATCTCTATTCTACAGAATTTATTTTCAGAGCTTTTGCCCATAGGGCCAGTTTACTCTCTCTGTGTGTGTGTGTGTGTGTGTGTGTGTGTGTGTGTGTATGTGTATGTGTGTGTGTGTTTGTATAGGGTGGGACATTATATCTAGTTTTTCCTTATTCTACTTATCTATACTTATGTATGAGATGTAAAAGATGTAAGACATAGTAGACATAGAAATGTTCTTTCTATGGTAACCAAATTAAATCTGTGTGCTCTTTCTTTCTAATCTATCACTCTCTTGGAAATAGGATTGGAAGTTTTTATTTTAAATTAATCAAATCATACTTGGATACATGGGATCTATTTTCACTACAAATGGAAATTATTAAAATCTTTTAAAGTAATTTTTTACTTTACAAATGGAACTTTGGACTAGAAATAGCAGAGATGGGGCTTTTGGGTGGCTCAGTCAGTTAAATCTCCCATTCTGGATTTTAGTTCAGATTGTGAGATTGAGTCCTATATGTCTGGCTCTGCCCTCACAGGAAATCTGCTTGGGATTTTCTCTTTCTCTCTTGCCTCTTACCCTGCTCATGCTCTTTCTCTCTTTATTTCTCTAAAATAATAAATCTTTAAAAAATGTAAATGAATTTCTTCATAAATGAATGGCAGAGCTAAAGGAAAATGAATAAATGTGAATCCTGGATCTGCTTGGCTCTAGGTCTGTGAATTCATCTCCTAGTGATGGTTGGGGCTAAAAGTACACAACTCAAGATGAAGAAATAAATCTGACTCGCTTGATGAAACCAGTGCCTCAGTGGTAACTGCAGCCCTTCAGCATAATGAAAAGGAAAGCAAACTAACATCCTATAAATGCTGCCTACAGTTAGATTTTATATATGAGTATTGGCCTCCAGAAGTTGTAGGGTCCAGATATATTACTGTGAAAGCAAACATTAGTTCCATTACTGGATCTGCTGTATACTCAAACTCTGTAAAGGTTACTCTAAATCCCTATTTTATTTATTTATTTATTTAAAAAGATTTTATTTATTTATTTGACAGAGATCACAAGTAGGCAGAGAGGCAGGCAGAGAGAGAGAGGGGAAAGCAGGCTCCCTGCTGAGCAGAGAGCCCTATATGGGCCTCAATCCCAGGACCCTGGGATCATGACCCGAGCCAAAGGCAGAGACTTTAACCCACTGAGCCACCCAGGCACCCTAAATCCCTATTTTAAGACCACTTTTTTCTTTTCCTTTTTTTAAATTAACATATAATATATTACTTGGCTCAGGGGTACAGGTCTGTGAATCATTAGGCTTACACATTTCATAGCACTCACCATAGCACATACCCTCCCCAATGTCCATCACCCAACCACCCTACCCCTACCTCCTTATGCCCCAGTAACCCTCAGTTTGTTTTGTGAGATTAAAAGTCTCTCATGGTTTGTCTCTCTCCCAATCCCATCTTGTTTCATTTTTCCTTTCCCTACCCCCCACAACCCCCCAACCTGCCTCTCAAATTCCTCATTTCAGAGAGATCATATGGTAATTAAAGACCACTTTTCTAACTTAGAGTCTGGGGAACTTGACCAGGAGGTAATTTCAGAATGACTGGTCAAAGATGTATAGGAAATGAGAGGTGGAGGGCAAGAATGCAGGGAGGAAAAAACAAACAACCCACCCTTAATTTTTAGAGTAAGTCTCTGCAACCCCCAATACTCAAACTCCAGAACATGAAGGAGTTAATGATGATACCACAGACATCTTAAATTGGTAAATTAACATAGGAGGAGCTATAAGAAATAGTATACCAAGTAAAGCAACATCAACGATGAAAAGATACATTTATTCTAAATGAAACTGGTTTTCTAAAACAATCAAAATTTAAAATGACTTTGTGTAGGATGCTCACATCTATAAAATAGTAAAACAAAAATATAAATGAAATAAGAAAAGGTGGGTATGAGAAAGAAGAAAATTAACATCTTGGAAATAAACCCTAACAAACATATTCATTAAATTAAAAAAAATTAAGAGTGATAAAAGTTCTAGATTGGGCATAAAATGAGAAAGAATAAAAGAAAAATAATGAATGTCACCCCAGGGCACATAAATGATAGCTAATGAGACATAAAAAGAACTGAATCCTAGGGGATCCATCACAATTCCAGGAGATCGAAAAAGAGACACTGAGAAAATGAGAAAAACAGTATTGGAAGAGATAATAGCTGAGAATTTTTGAATATTGAAGAAATAGCTGATCTGCAATTTGAAACATCTCCTAGAGTTCCAGATAAGATAAAAATTAAAAACAAACCTACAAACATCATAGTTAAACTGTAGACTATCAAGATTAAAGGAAACATTTCAAAAGCCACCAGAGGATTGATAAAATAATAATAATTAGACAATAGCCTCTTCAGCAACAACAGATGCTGTAATGCAATAAAATCATATATAGAAGTTTTGAAGAATAATAACTATGAACCTAGAATTGTATGCCCAGCTAAATCATTATTCAAGAGTAAGGCCAAACTATGGGGCACCTACCTGGCTTAGTCTGTAGAGCTTGTGACTTTTGATCTCAGGGTCCTGAGTTTGAGTTCCACATTGGGCATAGAGATTACTTAATTAAAAAAATAAAATAAGGGCAAGCTAAAGACCTACTGAGAAACACAAATACTATGATTTTTTTTTTCTTTTATATATCTGAAAATTTTATTGGCCAGTGTTAGTAAACAAAATAGAACACTGTGAGAATACACCCTTCAGGTGGCAAAAGTAAAAGTAGTGTGCCCTCTCTGTGACTGTGCTGCTGGCATGGTGTAAGGCTGTCTGAACAAATGGTTACAGTCCTGTAAACCCAAGGTTTTTAGTACTACAAAACCCCTACAGCTTGGGGATGTCCTAAAGAACGGACAGTGTTCTTGAGATGCTTTTCACTTACCTCTGTACATATTTTAATAACCAGGGAACTTGGTGAAGCAACTAAAAACATGTTGCAATGAAAATGAAAAGAAGACTGAAGCAAGATAGAGATATACAAGGTAAGAGATAACATAGTAATGGACAAAATGTATGGGAACATTTAATTTACTCTTGACTATAAAAGTAACAACTGTTTGTGCTATAAAAAGAAAGTGAAAATTAAGCCAAAAGTAATAACATAGGGTTATTCAGGAGTTGGCAGAAAGAACTGAACAACACCTTTATGTTGAGGAAAGTAGCTTGAAAAACTCTAGACTTCAAAAAAAAAAAAAATAGGTATGCCAGTTAAAATGCAAAAGTACACTTTAAAATGTGAAAAATAAAATTTAGTTTTCCAAAATAGGTGGGTATGTATAAAATGCTTTCAAAGGGCAAAGAGGGGAAGAAAAGAATCAGAGGAAATGGGAAACCTACAAAATGAGGTGGGAAAATAAGGTCCCAAAGCAAGAGTAATTAAAAGTTATAAGAATGGATTAGTACTGTCAAAATCTTTAGGATCCTTAAGTGGGGCACTGATCTCTGCCACCCCATTCCAGAATGTCATACTGCTTTTGACTTAGTATTTTGGCTGTATGAGGGTAGTTTCAGAGGGTTCCACTGCAGTAGCTCTTAGCCCAGAGGTCAAGGACTCAGTGTGGCAATTGGCATGACTGTCAAGTATGTCAATCCCAATTATACCCTCAGGAACTAGAGAATGTTGACTCAGTGGGTCCACATGCTCCAGGTACCCATCATAAGTCAGACTTTGGCCAGGACTCCATTTATTACCAGATTCCATAGACTTACTGGAGAAGCAGGGCCAAGATACCACTTATCTTTTCCAAATATTATTATGAACTCAGATCCTGTTTCCAGTATTCCTTGAAATAGGTGTTTTGTTTTTCTTGAAACATAGTTACCTGAACCAGTGGTCCTACTGACTTAGGTGTGGGGACTGGTCAAGGTTGTGAAGACTTCTTATAAGGAGTGACTACTGTCATACTCCCAGTCATTCTTGTACAAGCTGAGGGGTCCTCTTGTTGGATGCTCATCTGTTTTGTCCTTATGATTGTTTTGGTTCTGTTAGCCCACTCAATAACTTTCTAGCTGCCAGGCCTCCTTGGCTACAGCTGTACTCCTGCCAATCAATATGATACTGCTTAAGGCATCCAAATTCAGACTTTGCTCCTATTATACACAGTGTCCATGAACTTAGTTACCTTCAGCAAACCAAGGTCTCTGAAGACTTCTCTTACCTTGTCTGGAGAAAAAAAACTACCAGTTAACTCTTCTGTTGTTAAGCCATTCTCCAGTGGCATTCCTTATGGCTCTGTATCTTCCTATGAAACAAAATCATCTGGTGGGTGTTCTGAACATATATAGTATATTATTAAAGAAAGCTCAGTTACCAGAGCCATTTAATTTTTTCTCCCACCATCTGCTGCAACAATTAAACTTGCCTTTAATATAGGCCTTCTCTTCACTTCTTCTATGTTATGAGGAACCATCTTCTGAAGTCCTCAATTGTTGAAAATTTTAAATCTTAGGAGAGTGTTTCTGATCTGTAAACTCTGTCTGGTCCACTTTTTTGTTCTGAACCCCATGAACAATAACTCAGAATGCATTCCCATGTATATTTCTATAACTTCTCTAAGTACATGCCAAATAAGTCTTACAATTCCTCAGGGATCTGGGACCTTTTTTCCTTAACAGCTCTGGTATATCCTTAACTCATCAGTACTGTGAGTTAATCATAGCTATGTGCCCATGTAGACAGAAAGGGAGATGGGGCATATCCTTAGGGGGAAACTGTCTCCTTGATAGGGAGAGGCAACTGCACTGACCACCAGCATGAGGAAAGCACTAGTTTGTAATAGGGGTCAGCCATTTCTGTAGGTTCAGAAGAATCTGGAGTACCTAAAATCTTATAAGATTTCTCCCAGAGGTCTCCATTCCATGTATCATGCTCATAGGATTTCCTAACCAGGACACTGATCTTGACCTAAAGGATTTGTGGTTAGAGTATCTAACCTCTATAGCTCAACTGCTCAAACTATTATTTCCTGAGTTTGATTTTCTGCCCAGAATGTGATATTTTGTCTATACTCCTGATGTGGGAGATAGAGGATTTGCATGCTACCCAATAGGTCATTTAACTGGCATACTTGGTTTTAAAATGTTTGATGACTGTATTTAGCATTTCACTAATTTTCTCTGTAGCATCAGTGTCATTTAGCAATAATACCCCATCCCACTCTACTTATCATTCCTCCCATAAATTTCAAATGCCTAGTAGGAAATACATTCCCTTGACCAGCAAACTGGCCCAGTTCACCTCTGGTAGAAGTTTAAAAAGCAGAATGCCGGGGATCGTTTGAGCTCCACCAGTGATTAGGAGGGGAGGAGGACTTATTCAGGCAGTAAGTAATCCAGCCTCAAAATATTAAATTATTGTCCACTCTTCTAGACCAGCCCTAAACCTTGGCCTCAAGGAGCTTAGATATTTCATAAGTTCATAAATATCAGGCATTTTGTAAGATGCAAATAGATTTACCAAAATATCTTTGCCTTTAAGTATTGGCCTTTCTTTGCCACTGAAATAGGTACTAAGCCTAGAAAATAGGTACTAAAGTAGAAATAGGTACTAAGCCTGTTTTCTGAAGAAAACAGTAGTGAAATCTACATGGCAGCCAAGCCTACATCCTTCACAGTACCTGTCCCTCCTGCTGATGATCTTGAAGTGAAATCATGCTTTAAACAGGGATTTTATTATTATTTTTTTTTCCTTTACCCTGCTTGCCTTCAGTCCCAAAGATGATCAGGAATTTGTCACTTTATCGTTCAAAATTTAGATACTGTTGAGAAAGCCCTGAGGATTGTCAGTAGAGACATTCTATGTCCTAATTGAAATGAAAAAAGACATTTTGAAGGTATATTAGATGTTTTGGCTGAATACAACTTTCAAACAGCAGGTGATCTTTGCTACAGCTGACAGAAGGCCTTTAAAATGGGTTCTGAAGTTTATTTTCTTCATCTTGCATATGGGTAATTGAATTGCAGTTTGCTAACTGAGACAACACTAGTTGGTGTCATGTGTACCATTCTGACATTTTAAAGAATCTTGGGTTTCTTTAGCCATTGAAAAATAGGATGCTAAAGACAGAAGTTTTCAAGAAAACGTATTTTTAGACTGACAGATTATTACAGTTCCTGTTAGGAGAAATAAACCTATTAAAAGCTTTTCAGTGTTTTCTAAATCAGGCTTTCTTTTTATTTCTCTAGATCCTTAATGATACACTTGAAAGCATTCTTTTTTTTTAAAGCATTGGTTTTATCTTACTAGTGGCAAGGCAATAGTAACAATCTATTGAACATATAACATGCCCCATGCATTAGTTAGAACATGATATACACTGTCTCATTCAATCTTACTTTATCCTAGAAAAAAATGAGACTTAGATAACTTGAATTTTCATCTATGATCATTCAGGTGGGAAGCAATCGTTCTGGGTGGTGAGCCCAGGGCAGTATGCTATAAATTCAATGCTCTTAACATTTTATACTAGAATATTCAACATAGACTCTCCTACTGTTTAAATTCCCAGCTCCTAGCATAGTATTAGACACTTAGGGAATACTTAATAATGTAGGAAAAAATGTTCTTAGACTTAAATGGCATCTTAGTTATGGGAAATAGTATGTGGCCATTACACAAAATTGCATGAAAATGATTGGCACCCTGAGTATATTTGCCCACTTATTTATCAATCCTTTTTTTCTAAATATTTTGCTTTCCTAATTTGTATTGAGGTATAATTGACATAAACTGAACATATTAAATAGTATCACTTCATAAATTCTGATGTGTAACCTATGAAATGATGACTAATCATATCAGGAAGTGAACATCTCCATCATTTAGGAAGTTTGTCTGAAGCTATTTATAATCCCTGTATTCCACCTCTCCCTTCCTCTGCCCCCACCACAACCACTGATTTTCTGTCACTACAAATGAATTTGCATATCTGGAACTTCATATAAATTGCATAGCATAATATGTATTCTTTTTGTGTCTGGATTCTTTTCTCATAATAATTTAGAGATGTATACATGTTGTTGCATATATCAGCAATTTCTTATTTTGTTGTTGCTGAGTAGTATTCCACTATATGGATATACCACAGTTTCTTAAGAATTTTTTATTTGCTAACAGACATGTGGATTGTTTCTGGTGTTGGCTATTACCACTCAAGCTATTATGAAAGTCAGTGTACAAGTGTTTGTATGGATATATACATTCTTTTTTCTCTTGATTTATCCCAAGGAGGGGAAAGCCTAGATCAGATCATGTGATATGTTTATATTTAAATTTTAAGAAAGCTGTCAGAGTATTTTCCAAAGTGGTAGTGACAATCTACATTTCTACCATGTATGTTGACTTCCCGTTCCTCTATATCCTCAACAACACTTTGTATAGTCGGGCTAAACTGCAGATATTCTAATTGATATGTAGTATTATTTCAAGCAGTTTTAATTTACATTTTATAATGAATTATGTGGTTAATTTTTCCTTATTTGCTTTGCTCTTTTTAGTGAACTCCACTTTCAAATATTTGCCCATTTAAAAAACAAGTTTCTTATTACTTTTCAGATTCTTTATATATTCTGAATACAAGTCCTTTACTATATATATGATTCAAAGACATTTTCTCCCAATATGTGGCTAGTCCTTTTATTCTTTGAATAATGTGTTTCACAGTGCATAAGTTTCTAAATTTGAAGACATTCCATTTATCAATTGTACCATCTGTGGAGGATGTTTTTATGTCAAAACTAAGAAATCTTTCCCTAATCCAAGGAAGCAAATATTTTGTTTTCTTTTATGAGTTTTATAGGTTTAGATTTTATCTTTATGTCTATAAAATAACTTTAGTTACATTTTTAATAAGATATAATATAAATTATTGTCATGTATATGGATGCCCATTTGTTCTAGCATCATTTATGGAAAAGACTGCTGTGCCACTAACTTGCCATTGTACCTTTGTTGGAAGTCTATTGTCCATGTAGGTGCAGGTCTATTTTTGGATTCCTCCTTCTATTGTATTGACCTATTTATCTGTATTTATGTCAGGATATTACTGTCTGCATTATGTAGCATTAGAGTCTTAATGTACCGTATAGTCACATAACCTATAAGCCCTAAACATGTGTAGTAGCATCAGTCCTCCCACTTTGCTCTTTTATTCAAAAGTTGTTTCCACATGGATTTCTTTTTCTTTTTTAATTAACATATAATGCATTATTTGTTTCAGAGGTATAGGTCTAAGATTCATCAGTCTTACACAATTCGCATCACTGACCATAGCACATACTCTCCCCAAAGCCCATCACCAAGCCACCCCATCTCTCCCACCCACCCCTCAGTTTGTTTTGCACATGGATTTCTAAATCAATTAATCAATTTCTGCAAAAAAACCCCACTACTATTTTGACTAGGATTATCTTGAAACTAGAGATCATTAGGGAAAATTGACAGGAATAATACATGTTCTGAGCCATGAAGATGCAGATGATCCTTGTGTTGATTTAGGTCTTAATTTCTCTCAGTAATATTTTGTGGTTTCCCGCCAAGATATATAGAACTCCAACTGATTTATGGATATGATAATGAATTTTGTAACTTTGCTAAATAGACTTAGTAATTATAGTAACTTTTTGGGTGCGTTTTGTCATATTTTCTACATTTGTAATCATCTCGTGTGTTAATAAACACATCTTTATTTCTTCCTTTCCAATCTAGGTGTACTCTGAAAACCTCAATCACAATGTTCTAAGTATTAAAAGCAGACATCATAGTCTTGTTCCTGAACTTGAGGAAAAACATTCAGTCTTTTACAGTTAAATATAATGTCAGCAGTAGGTTTTTTTATGTCCTTTTTGGGACTGAGGAGGTTCCCTTCTATATTAAGTTTTCTGAGAGATTCTATCAATGTTTTTCATTGTTTATGGTGAAATGATCATGTGATTTTTCTTCACTCAGCCTGTTACCAGTTAATTAATTTTTAAATGGATGAACCTCATTTCTGACATGTATGTGTGTGTGTGTGCACGTGTGCATGCATATGCATACACTTTTGTTTAGTGTAGTGTAATATAATTCTATGGGTTTTGACAAACTCATAGAGTGCCATATATCCATCATCCACGGTGTGATAAAGAATAATTTCATTGCCCTAAAAATCTACTATGGTCTACCTACTCATCTTTCCTCCCTCCCCTCTTTCTAAGCTCCTGGCAACCACTCGCTAATCTTGTCTATATGGTTTTGCCTTCTCCAGAATGTCGTGTACTTGGTATCATACCATATGTGGCCTTGTGGGACTGGCTTCAGCTAGAAAAATATATATCATGTTCCTCCACATATTTTCATGGCTTGATAATTTATTTCTTGTTACTGCTGAATAATATTCTACTGCTCGCCCTGCAGTACACTGCAGTTTGTTCATTCATTTACTTATTGAAGTAAATTGCTTCCAGGTCATGACAATAAAAATAAAGCTTCTATAAACATTTATGTGCAGATTTTCACATGGCTATCAGTTTTCTACTTACTTGGGTAAATAAGAGTAACTGCTGAATTGTATGGGAAAACATGCCTAGTTTTTTAAGAATCTTGTCAAATTGACTTCCAAAATGGCTGTACAATTTTATATTCCCACCAGCAATGAGCAGTAGTTCTGGTGCTCTATTTCCTTGCCACCATTCAGTGTTACCTTTTTTGGATTTCAGCCATTCTAAAATGATATCTCATTATTATTTTAATTTGCAATACCCTGATGATATATGATGTTGAGCATCTTTTCATATATTTACTTTCCATTTGCATATATAGCTATTGTGAGGCATGTGTTCACACATTTTGCCCTGTTTAAAGTTTTGTTGTTTATTTTCTAATTGTTGAGTTTTAAGAGCTCTTTGTGTATTATGGATAGAATTTACTTACCAGGTATTTGCTCTGTAAATACGTTCTTACAGTCTATGGTTGTCTTTTCATTCTCTTAACAGTACCTTTTGCAGACCAGAGATTTTTAATTTTAATAAAGCCCAGATTGTCAATTTTTTATTTCATGGATGATTCTTTGGTGGTGTATTTAAAACCTCATCACCAAACCAAAGGTCATTTACATTTTTTTTCTCAATGTTATCCTCTAGAAATTTTATAGTTTTATTTTTATGTCTGTGACCTATTTTGAGTTAATTTTGGTGGAAGTGTAGGGTCTATGTCATGCTTATTTATTTATTTATTTATTGTATACAAATGTTTAGTTCTTCTAGCATCATTTGTTGAAAGACCATACTTTTTCCATTGACTTGCCTTTGTTAAAGGTCAGCTGACTCTATTTGTTGGTATATTTCTAGGTTCTCTATTCTGTTTGATGTTTTCATTTGTTGATTCTTTTCCTAATACCACATATCATGATAAGTGTAGCTTTATGGTATTTGTTAAAGTTGGATAGTATTGGTCTTCTTCTGACTTGTTCTATATTGTTTTGGCTATTCTGGGTCTTTTGCCTCTCCATATAATCTTTAGAATCAGTTTTCCTGTATCCGGAAATAACTTGTTGGGATTTTGATTGAGATTGCATTGACTCCTTAGATCAAATTGAGAAGACATGACATCCCAACAACATTGAGTCTTTCTATTCATAAACATAGAATATATATCTGTTTATTTAGATCTTTGATTTCTTTGATCAACATGCTACAGTTTGAACATTCAGATCTTGTACATATTTTGTTATATTTATACCTTAGCTCTGTTATTCCATCTTGGCCAGAAGCAGAAATCAAGAGATTTATCCTTGACTGTGGGAAATTGTAGCTGCTTTTGAAGAACTAATAGAGTTTTAAACCCAAGTCCAGGTCAAATTGCAAGGGCAACAACTGCAGTCTGTTGCTGTAATTACTAATTGATTCAGTCACTCACTCATTCAACTTTTTAATAAATATTTATTGAGTTCCTACTATAAACTAGGCTCTTTGCTAGACCTTAGTAATATAGAGATGAATAATAAATCATCATTAAATTATAATTTTTATTATAATTTGGATTAAATAATTGACAAATGATGTCAACTTCAGGCAAAAAAAGTATGTTTGGAAGGCTTATCTTGATGGCCTATCTAACTGACTTTTTCTTCTTTTTTTAACTTTAGTCCTGATGAATTGTTTTGTGGCTCATTCCTACATCTCCAGCAGTGTGCTATATAATAAATTTGTGAAGTATACACTGGTAACTTAAGTATTTATCGGTGAACATTTGAAACCAGAAATAATCACTTATGTTTACATGAGCATTTACATTATAATTAGGGGAATTTTAAAAGACTGCACGTATTTCTAGGTTAAGGAAATAACTTATTAATAATAGACTTTAAGATAACTAAACAAAGTTAATTTGGGAGAGTGATTTGAGAGAGGGGGTGGTGCTATTCTGGAACATTTCCCAGAACTGATAAATTCCTGAGTGTATCACAGTTACTACAATCTGTTCGCAATGTAACCTTTGACTCCTAGGTACCAGGAGTAGTATAAAAGAATACAAAAAAAAAAAAAAAAGGCTAGGATCTTAAAACCAACAGAATCTCAATAAATTGTACATACATTGATTTATGACATCTAATATGCTATGGAATTTTCCAGTCTACAGAGGACTCATTGCTCAAATTTTCCCCAATTCCATTCATCTTCCATCACCTTGAGCAAATAGAGAGGTCCTTGATACAACATTTATAGTACTTTATACTATTCACGTGGTGCTTTACTGAAAAAAGGTACCTCTACTTTACATACCATGTGGCTGGTATTTGCCAGGGGAAAGCTTAAGATATCAAAGATGAAATAAATGATAAAGGAAACAAGAGGAAGTCACTACTCAAAGTGAAATAAAGCAGAGCAAAAGAAAACAAATGCATGTGTATTTTGTCAGCATGATGCTCAGAAAAGCTGAAAGAAACAGGCATTCACTTTTCTGTGAGCACCCTATCTGATTTTATTGAACAAAAAACATCTTAGAGATTGTAAATATTATAGATTGAGTTATTGTTGGAATTACCTTTAGAAACTTGATTCTCCTTCTTCGTTTGTAGGATGGCATACAACACTTTAGTGCATTTCAGTTATGTCTTAATCATAGAAACCTAATGCTTTATAAAATTTATCCTGTATTAGGTAATGTTGGAAGTATTTTAGTTGTATCATTTTAATTTTAAAATGTTAGGAACTAAGCCCTATCATAATTTCCATTTAAAATTGAGGAAACAAAGTGGATGGACATGGAGGGTATTATGCCAAGTAAAATAAGTCAGACTGCAAAAGGCAAATTTCATGATTTCACTCATGTGGAATCTAAATGAACAAATGCATACACAAACAAAAAGTAGAATCAGATCTCTAAATATGCAGAACAAACTGATGGTTGGGGGTGGTGAGGAGATAGGCAAAATAGATGAAGAGGAGTGGGAGAGACAGGCTTCCAGTTACAGAGGGAATAAATCACAGGAATCAAAGGTACAGCATAGGGAATATAGCTGATGGTTTTATAATAGTGTTGTATGGGGACAGATAGTAACTTGGCTTGTGGTTAGCACAGTATAACGTATAGAGTTGTTGAATCACTATGCTGTACACTTAAAACTGTAACATCTTGTGTTAACTACACTCAAAAAATTAAAAAAAAATAAAGGTGAAATACTAGGAACAATGAAAATAAAATAAAATCGAGGAAACAAAGGCAAAGAAGAGGTTACATAATTTTCAGTTAACCAGCAGAGCTGCAGTTCAAATCCTGGCAGGCTGACTTGAGTCTGAACAGTCAAAAAGCATTCATGTGGGCGAACCAGGATTGATAGGTGTGGATATTACCAGCCCAAGTGAATTATAAAACACTTTGAACATGAGTAATGTAACTGGGGCTACATTTTTAAGACACTGATAACTATTCAGGTTTACATCAACTAAACATTTTGCCCTATAGTTCTCGAGAAGGACATATTCTGTGATAACATTAGATAAGGCAGGTACAGTACACCAAGGGTTCAGTACACCAAGAGTTTACTAGTTTACAGGAAGTCCTAGGCCCTCCTCTGATGCTTTTTTTGACAATCACTTTTTGTTTCTCTATAGATCCTTTCCCTACTCCCCAAATTGATTGGGAGAAATATTTTTGCTCAGTATAGAAATTGGAGTTTTTAATGCCATTTAATTAATAGTGACTAATTGTTGATCATCTTACTTAGAATGTTCATGTATATATAACTGTATATGTGTGTGTATTTGAAACAGATACTTTCAAAAGTCTCTATAAATGGTAGTGAACCAGTATCCAATAGCAGGTAGATGAACATACAACAATCAGAGACTTGAGTATATTCAGAAAAACACGAGCATTTTACTAAAGTTTATATTTAAAAAAAATTTTTTTTAAAGATTCGAGAGAGGAGTGTGTGTGGGCATGTGTACAAGTGGGGGAGGGGCAAAAGGGGAGAATCTCAAGCAGACTCCCCGCTGGGCGCAGAGCAGAGGCTGGGCTCGAACTCATGACCTATGAGATCATGACCTGAGCCCTAATCACGAGTGAGGTACTTAATAAACTGAGCCACTCAGGCACCCCTACTAGAGCTTTTAAAATTAGAATATTACGACCACCTAATAAAATGATCTCTGCCATGTAAATGAATTATGTGGACCCCACTTAAAGAATGTAGTCTCACGTAAGGAAAATAGTGGAGAATCTTGTGCCATCAGTTATTGCATTTCAAGCTTTCTTTAAACTACAGAAAGTAACCTGATCAAATATTCTTCAATAATCTATACTAGAGATGAACTGTAAAAAAATAGTTAACACTTAGAAAAACCCTTCTCCTTCAAAACCAGAAGCTATTCAGAGGAGTCAACTGCAGTGTCCAGGAATGTGGCAGCAAGCTAAAGACCTCTACATTTGTCTGAACTCTGTATTGACAGCTTCATTAAACATTTCATTCCACATCACTGGCATGCAACTGATTTCCTCTGAGGTTGTAGGATACCATTAGGCTTTCATCAGAAGGAACTTGATCTCCTGCCCAGCTCCACACAGGCTGCTTCTACTCTGTATGTTGCCTCTTCCATGGGAATTAGAATTGACTTGAGGAAATATTATGCCAAGGAGAGTTACTAGTTTATGCTCTGAGAAGGGAAGAAAATGTTAGCAGTGTTATTTCATGATCCACTTGAAATAGGAAGAAATGTCTGTATAAATTGCCATATTACAGGTCTACAACAGTAATGGAGAGCCGAGATATCTGCTTGGCACTCTAGCTTTAGATGGGCACCTTCAAGGCTCTGCCAGGACCATCACCCACGCCTACCTGGCTTTCTCTTCTTGAGGGGTCTGGTTGCCATGGAATGTTTCACAGCCTAACTGCTAGCTCACTAGCAGCTGGGACTCATGGAAGCCATGTGCAGCTGCTCACTTGCTTGGGAGTTGTGTAATGTGGCAACCTTTCTGTGCTTGATTGTGCCCTGCACAGAAGAACATCTCAACCCCATTGAGTGTTGGACACTCTTAAATGGGTACATGCTAGTGTATCTGTATGATCCAGAATCTTACTAATGAAAGAATGCTGTTTATTTTCCTTTTTTTGAAACACTACTTCAAAAAGAAAGTAGGGTAAACCTAAGCTTAAAAGGCATTATTGCAGGAGTCCTAAAATACTTTTTTTTCCCCATCTTAACATATTATTTCTTAGGAACTTTTAATTTTTCATTTTTGTGTCTAATGAATACCCCCAAATGGTGTCACTGTTTCTGACCTTGTCATCTCTGATGACTGATACTGACAACCATGACAGTTTATGATGATTATCCATTGTCGCATCACTTTGAAAATTGTGAAAAAGGTGTGCAACTTCAGTGTGTTGTAATTGGGAATGATAGACATTCTTTGACTTGGCCTGTGGACTAAATTTTGTACTTTGTACGGAGATAGTGCTAGTTTACTTTTTAACATCGGAAATATTGTCAACATGTTTTCTAAGAGTTCAGATCAGAAAAGAAAACCAGAACCATTACAACACCAGCGCCAGCATGACTGAAGCATCACTGAAAAAGAAGGCTAAATAAACTGTTATTTTAATGACAGATGGAAGGACATATATAACTGGGTGAGCGAGATAAATAACAAAACAGAACATTGGTGCAGAAAGGGAGGTGAAAACACATATGGAGACTGAATCTCACAAGTCTTGGGTGAGACAGGAAAATACATCTAAATAAATCAAAAATGTTTTGTCTCCCCCAAAGACACCAAGGCTTAGTTGAAAATAGTCCGGCTGAACTAGCTTGGGAATACCCTTGAAATGAACATGCACTATCCTAGTTCTCCGGTTTCTCCATGGAACTCAGTGAAGCTACAGTTCCTGATAAGGTAATTGCAACTACAAGGTTCAGTGAGAGAATAAAATCGAAAATTTTGATCACAGAAATATTAGCCCATTTTATTATAAATTCTGTCAGATTTTATTTGCTGGCTTCCCTTTTGACATTGGAAATATTATGATGATGTTTTGGGGAGCCTATGTGTGTGCCACATTGAAAATATTTTTTGTCTTAAAGGATTAAGATGATTCACATGTATTTTAGGACTGAGTTTATTTTCAGATGAGTTATAATTTAAAATGATGTACCTTTTGTTATGTTTGTTATCCTTAGGTATAGGAAGCACATTCCCTGTCCTCATAAAAAACTGGATATTTAAGAAGTTTGAATGTTTCGTTCTAGGGGTTACTTTGGTACTTACATTTCCTTCAGTGAGTTTAGTTCCTTGTTTGCTTGTTTAATCTTTTAGTACCAGCTTTATCAGTTTTTTGGGGAGAGGAGTAGCAACCATTAATATCAACCTATAGCCTATAAAACAATACAATTTTGTGTTTTCTCCTACTTCTTATCCCCCATTTTAGTTGTATTATTCCTGATAACAAAATAGATTAACATGAAGGTGGTCAAAAGGTATAAAATTCTAGGTACAAAACAAACAAGTTCTGGGGATGTAACATACAGTTTGTTGACTATAATAATATTATAATGTCTATTTGTAAGTTGCTAAGAGAATATACCATTGCATCCTTGAAGTTCTTATCACAATGAAAACCAATTTGTAGACAGGTGATGGATGCTGACTACCCTCATGATCATTTAGCAACGTACACAGATACAGAATCCTTATGTTGCTTACTTGAAACTAATATATATCGATTATACATCAATTAAAAAACTATAACATGGGCGCCTGGGTGGCTCAGTCGTTTAAGCCTCTGCCTTCGGCTCAGGTCTTGATCTCAGGGTCTTGGAATCGAGCCCTGCATCCGGCTCTCTGCTCGGCAAGGAACCTGCTTCCTCCTCTCTCTCTGCTTGCCTCTCTGCCTACTTGTGATCTCTGTATGTCAAATAAATAAATAAAATCTTAAAAAAAAATAAAAACTATATCATTAATGTAGTAGTCTCCCCCTCATCTCTGCTTTTATGGGTCTATTCATATGTTTTAAAAAATCCTCACCATGCTTTTTTGAAATGTTCACAGTGACAATTTGGTTGGATGAAGCTCCTGGTTTTTAAAATTCATTTTGATTTTTATTTTTTCAGTTTTGATTTAAGGTAGATTTTCATTTTTTTTAAGATTTGTTTATTTATTTTAGAATGACTGTGCATAAACTGGGAGTGGGGCAGAGGGAGAGGAAGAGGGAGAGAGAGAAGCAGAGTATGGAGCCTGACATAGGGCTTGATCCCACTCCCTTGAGATCATGATCTGAGTCGAAATCAGTCAGATGCTTAACCAACTGAGCAATCCAGGCATCATGCTTTTCATATCTTAAAATGCTTATTGAAATATTTTATAATCTTTTGGGGGTATATTTAAATTTTTCTTTGGGTTGATGGTGTTGGTATATGTTTATGTGTATTGGAAGTTTCCTCATTTAAGTAGCATGCAAAATTTTTAATGATTTTCTGCAGTAGATCTCTGGGGACTTCACTTTTCTTGTGTTCATCCTGAATGATATCCAGGTATTTTACATGATTATTCTTACGTTAATGGCATTATTCTCTGTTAGTCCAACAAAGAACTTAAAACTTACCAGTGCTTCCTAAATTTCATTCTTTTAGGTTTTTAACTGAAGGGTAGCTGATCAATTATGTTATATTAGTTTCAGGTGAACAACATAATGATTTGATAACTATAAATTAGGAAATGCTCACCACAGTAAGTGTAGTTATCCTCTGTAACTGTACAACATTATTAGGATATGATGGACCGCATTCCCTGTTTTCATATTTTTCATCCTTGTGACTTACTCATTTTATAACTAAGTCTGTACCTTCCTTTGGTTTGGTGGTAAAAGAGAAGTGAGTGTCTTTTGACTTGGATGACCCTACAGTCTCACTTATACTCCTTTTCCCTTTTACTACCTGATTATCAGAGAATACTTTCCTCTTCCTTTTTGTCCTTTCCACCCCAGAAGTTGTACACTTGGAATACTGTTTTTGTTGTTTTCTTTTTTATGTAAATTTTTTAAAAGATTTACTTACTTGAGAGAGATAGCACAGCACCTGTGGGAGTGGGAGGGGCATAAGGAGAGGGAGAAGCAGACTCCCTGTTGAGCAGGGAGCAGGACTCCGACTCAGGTTCAACGAGGGCCTTGAGGGTCAGTCTCAGGACCCTGAGCCAAAGGCAGATGCTTGACTGACTGAGCCACCCAGGCACCTCGTGTTCTTTTTTTATCATGCCTTTTTTTTTTCTCCCCTTGCAAGTCTTGGATGAGATGGGAAAATGTATATGAATAAATCAAAATATTTTTTTCTCCCACAAAACAATGTTCAGTTGAACATGAAGGTCACTGAACGAACTTGTGAGTACCCTCTAATGAAGATGCATTATCCTAGTGTTCCCGTGATTATTCCGTGAAATTCAGTAAAATTACAATTCCTGATTATGCTCCTCCATGAAATCATTTACCTCTTGACATGGTGTGCCTGCGGTGGAACCCATCTCTTTCTCTTATTTATTTATATTATTTTTGTGTATAGTGTACAAAAAATGTTGAATTAGTTTCAGAGATTCAACATAGTGATTCAACAAGTTTGCGCATTATGCTGTGCTCACACAAGTGTAGTTACCATCTGTCTCCATATGGTTCCAATACCATCAACTATATTCCCTATGCTGTACCTTTTATTTCCATAAAACTGTAAACCTGCGTCTCCCACTCTCCATCACTCTTTTCGCCCACCCTTTTACCCCTCTCCTCCGGCAACCCTCAGGTTTTTTTCTCTGTACTTATAGATATGATTCTGCCTTTTGTTTATTTATTTTTTTTCTTCAACTCTTTAAATCCTGCATCTGTCCCTTTTTATGGTGTGTGGCCCTTTAAGACCGTGTACTTTGAAATCCCTTCCCCACAGTTTGTTGTGTGATCTGTTTGTTTTGCTCCCCCCCACACACACCTTCCACCCCCTACCCCCAGTATCTTCAACTTTAGTGTAGATTTGATCTTCACTGTGGTTGCTTCACCTCAGGCTCCTCAGCCAGTGTCCCTCCTCTTTTTGTGGCTGTTTTTTTTTTCTGCTATTGCTTGCCTCAAAGCTCTGGGAGGCCTGGGGATGGGTAGGAGCATATGGTATTGCTGCACGGAGAGTCCTCTGCTTTTCCTCTTTATTCACAGTAACTTTGCATTCTCTGTCCTAAAGCAATGTTGAGGGTGTGATTTTGTATGGCTTTTTATAGGTGCACAGTGCAGTTGTTAGTCCTGTCTCTGGGAAGAGATTTGGGGAGATTTTTACTACACAGTCTGCATTGTCTGTAGTTACCCCAAACCCCAAAGCTTTTTTTTTTTTTTCCTCTACTCATTTCCTTGGCAATACACATCTCTTAAAAATATACTAAGTGCCTACACATGTGCTTCCAGCCAGCTGGGTTTTGGTTTTTGGTCCCACTCTTCCTCCCTCAACCCAGGCTGTCCCTAAGGATGTAAATGTGAAGGCCACTCTCTTAATCTAGTTTTATAATCCTTGACTGACTTCATGCAAGTGAGAAACTCTTCTATCTCTTTTTTGCTTAAAGTCCTTTAAAATTGAATCTCTTCTGTTGGGTTCTGAAAATATTAAGCTTTTCCAGGTCTTGAAATCGCTGATTTTCTTTTCATTTGTACTTGCGGAATGACCCACTCGTTTTGTTTAGCTCTTTTCTTTCTGTGTTTTACATTCAGCCACTATTAGTCAGTGCACACTAGTGCTGCAATTTTAAAATGACTTTTTCTGGATTTCCTAACCAATGAGCCACATGGATGGCCTCCTCTATAATGACAGCAAGAGTTTTGCTACATGTTTTGTCACTGTATAACCTGGATTACAACATTTCCATCCTTCATTATCCATTTCCTTGTCATACTATAAGCCATGATTCAGCAAATTACTGACGGTGGGCCAGATCTAGCCTTTGGGCTGTTTTGGTAAGTAAAGTAGTATTTGAAGACAGCCATCTTGATTCATTTATGTATTGTCTTTGCTGAATACAGGCTTGTTGAGTAGTTACAACAGGGACCATATAGTCTGCAAAGTCTGAAATACTTTTAAGCTGGCTCTTTGCAAAAGATGTTACTTACCTGGGTGCGTGGGTGGTTCAATTGGTTAAGTGTCCAACTATTGATTTCATCTCATGTGGTGCTCTCAAGGTCTTGGGATCAAGCCCCACACTGGGCTCTGTGCTTGGTGTGGACTCTGCTTGAGATTCTTTCTCCCTCTCCCTCTGCCCTCCCACTCATGCTCTCTCTCTCTCTCTTTCTGTAAATAAATAAATCATAAAAAAAATTGTTTACTAACCATTGCCACTTATGTTTTTATCATGGAGGAACAGAACACCACTTCAAAGTACAAATGAACACCACTTCAAAGTACAAGTTTCTGGGGTCTTTGGAGTGAACAGGACAGTCCATTGTAACTGATGGACTCTAAAATGTCAGGGACTTGACATCATAAAAGTGCATTTTTGTTTTCACTAAGAAAAAGTGTGTACTAATTAGATTCCAAGGTAGTTCTCCAAATGGTGACTTTGGAATCTAGACTTCTTTGATCATGTGACTGACATTTTGGAACTCTTTGCTACCAGCCAGCCACATAGGGGAAAGAGAAAAGGGAAGAGAATATAATGGATAATTACTCATGGGAAACCTCCTAACTGCTTTCATTCATATTTTATTGGTCAGGATAATCACATGACCAAGATTTTTACAAGAGAGGCTGGGAAATGAGTTTACAGGTATATTCCATAATGATTCTCTAAGGCTTTTTAACAGATAACTGAGGACAGCTCCTTCACTTCTCTGCTTTCAGTTTTCCATCTATTTATGGCCACAGGGGAGTTCCCATTCTTTATATAGAGATCATCCATGCTTTGAAATGTTTATTTGTGTGGTGGTTTTAAAATATGTCCACAAATTCTTTGCTACTTTATTTAGGAGGTGGAGTTTAGTATTTATTCTACTTGATTGTTGTCTGTGTATATTACTTGAGATATCTCTCCAATGTTTGGACGGTGTCTAATATATAACAGATGTTTCTTGTTGAATAGAAACCAGCAGAGTTTTGCATAATTTATTGGAAAAGCATACTGCCACAGAAATAAATTGATAAATACTGTACTCAAAGGAAGCTTCACATAGATGCATATGCAAAACGAAGAATATTCTGCAAATGATAATAGGTGACCAGAAACAAAGAAAATAGAAAAATTTACAATGTAAGGAACAAGATGGTCATTCACAAGAGAGGGGGATTGGGTGAATTTGGATAAAGAGGCTTCTAGAAGCAACATGCAAAGTGATGGTTTCTTTTTAATGCTGAATAAAGAATCTCACCAGACCCCTAGAGAGAAACTAAATATCAACATCAGAGTACATTCATAATATGTTGCATTTATTAATATTTAATTTAATTGTTATCTTTATGGGATTCTGGGTTGAGAAACATAAGTGTTGTTCATGTTAGTTTGTGTTAAATATAAAGTAAAATTTAGTAACGAGGATCAGGTGGTAGGTCACTGAGAACATCGCTTCTATGTCACTGAGAACATGGCTTCTCTAATAAAAATATTTTCAGGTTGAGTTCTGCAGGAAATAAGGGAGACCTGAAGAGAAAGTATTCTAGGCAGAGGGAAGGATAAGGGTAAAGATCCTGAGGTAGGAGCATGTTCCTCATGTATGAGGAACAGTAAGACATCTGGAATAATGGATGCTCAATCAAGGAGAGAGTGATAATAAATTAGGTCCAAGGCAAGGCAAAGTTATCCATTGTAAGCCATGGTAAAAAATTTTAACTGTCAGTGAGATAGGAAATTAAAAAAAAAAATGCAGGGTTTTGAGAAGACCAGGAAAAATATTTGGCTTATTTTTTTCAAATATATTTGGGTAGTTTTGTGAAAACTACAGGAGGGCATAGGATCTTCCTGCAGTAGTCTATATAAAAGCTAATGGTGTCTTCTAAGGAAATCATAGTGGAGGAGGAAGGAAGTTTTTAGATTTTTCTTTGCTGTCTTAGAAAGAATTTGTTTATGATGGTATTATATGTTACTCTAAAACACAGAGCTCATAGGTAGTCCTGTACTACCAATTGACTGTCAGTTGCATAAGAATAGGCAACCCAACGCTTAGAGTGGCTGCTGTATTGTATGAACTCTTCAAGAAACATGTGCGGAATAAGTAACAAATAAAGAACTTAAATAATGAATGGGTGATTATCGCATTTTGTTGCAACCAGTTCCATTACAGTCATATCCTAGACTACTTCCAACTAAAATTACTAAAATATATTTATCTGCATTTCACAATTTTGCATCTCTTTGTGCCATGTTGACCATGTTCTTCATAATGTTACAATGCATTTTGTTACAATGTATGTTCTAAATCTTAAATAAATAATTGTTCACTACCTCACTAGATCTTATAAACAAAATAGTATCACCTGAGGAATTCTTTTGCAAGGACACTATGATATGAGTCATATGCAGGGTTTCCCTTTTCACATTGGCTCATAGAAGACTGAAGGCTGACCCCTGAAATGATTCTAGAAACAAGCCAAAGTATAATCGATATGCAATAACTATTACTATTTATGACTGCTTATGTAAGACTACCTTTTATGTAATGAGAATAAATCCTATGTAATGTTTCCATAAAAATAATGTTTCCATAAAAAATGTATGCTCTTTTTCATTTTCAAAGCAGCTTCAACATTGAAAAGGTTTTATATTTTGTATGTCAAACTAGTTAATTTATATCATTTTCATCATTGCTGATGGTCCTGAGTATTTGTAGAGAGATAATTATACTTCGTATTGAATCCATATCTCTTTTAAATGTTTTGGAAACAATTTTGTAAAAACAATATGAAGTCAAACAGTATGTAATTATTTTAGATGCAGAATGGTAAAATTCTGAAAATTTCGTGTAGTTCAACTGAATATTTCTCTTTGTTCGGACCATAGAATCACATGTTGTTGGATCCATGTAGTCTGAAATTTGAGGCTTGTTTCAAGGAGAGAATGTCTTGAAGCAACTTGTATCATCTAGCTCATCCTTCCTTCTGCCCTTCAGAGACCACAAGATTACATGAGCTCTGTCAGAGTTGGAAGGATCTTGGGACTTTAATTAAGCTAGAGTCAGGCAGACAAAACTGAGGAATTAGCATCATATTAATTATATCCCCTGAATTCCTATTGAATTCTGTGTAAACTGAGATTAATTTTTTGCCAGGCAGGACTGACCTTGTCTTGATTTATAATGTAGCCATGCTCTTTGCTAAGGGAAATTTTACATTCACATCAAAATATCCAATGTAAACAGTGGTACCAGTGAAAAATAATCTCAACTGAAATCAAAACACTTACTGCATTAAAGAAAATATATTCTTTTTTTTTCTGGAACACTTTGTCATAGTGCTTATTAGCAAGATCATTATTGCCAGTATAAGGCTAAGTACTACATTCTTTCAAATTTTATAAACTGTCAGTTACTTGGGATGTGTAGATTTCTATTTGGTAAATATAGTCCCTGAGCCATGAAATAAACATAAAACAAAACAAAAAGAACTATATAGCAACTGCTACAGGTTATAAGAAAGATGTGCTAAAACAAACATCCATATTCTTTGATACCTATAATTTACATTTTACCAATTTATCTTTTTATGGTTTTGGAAGTAGAAGGTATATCCCATAATAGTAGTAATTAATCAGCACTCATTTTACAAACAATAACTCCATTGAAAGCTCAGCATTGGGAATGCTTACTTTAGGTAGATGGGCAGATATAATGGAGAAATTATAAACCAAGACAGTGGTGATATTGGCCACATATTCGCCTCATCTTGTCCTATAGGTAAGAATTGAGTTGACTTTCAAAGCATGGGGACAATTTCATAAAAGACTGTGAGTTGGCTTTTAAGAAAAGCACCCTCTATATTCATATTATTTTTACAGAGCCTGTAGAAACTAATAAAATCAGGCTTATCTGGTTATCTATACGGCGGGAGAAAATGGCAGGGAAATTGATCCTATTGATTTGAAGATTTTCAGCATTCCTCTCAACCACCTTGAAAACTGAGGTGTAAAAATATCTAAATTGGTGTCTGCCTTTTGTTCATTAGTGCTGAAATCCTAATTTAATTTAAAGGATAATTGGTCTACCTTTTATCAGAATTAACTTTAAATTCTACTTCCATAAATCGTTGTCTTTGTTAAGGCTTTCTATTTGTTTCTTCATTTGAAGTAGACTCATCTATTACATGTTTTCCCTCCCTTCTATGATGAATATGATGTATACTTGCAACATTTTTAATTGTTTATTTTGCTAGAAGTTCATGACAACTGTGGGTGTAAAATATAAGTATAAATATATATATTATGTACATGATATGTACATAATATATATATATAATCATATATATATATGATAACATTTTTGAGCAGATGCCTAGTATAGTATAGTCTGGGTTAGTCCATGGTACATTTTATATCAATCAGATTATACATTTCCACAAAGAGAGGCCCTTGCACAAGCTGAAAACCTTACATGCATTTGATGGCAATGGAATTTTAAACAGTTAAAAGCTGAGAAACTGACTTCCACTATCCTGGAAGATCATGATCTGAATGATATACAGATTCAACCAAATTCCAGAAGCCATCATGGGTTCAACTTAAGTGCCTTCCTGCAGGTAGCTAAGAAAGATCTCTTCAGTTTTTTACCACTCAGGGTCTGTCTGAATAAATGATATTTAAGCATCCCCTCATGAGACTCTCATAGAAATTAATATATAAAATCTATATATGAGTACCAAATTCTTTGGAAAGTTTAAGCTTATCAGACATTGGAAGACAGTACAGTATAAAAATGGTGCTTTAGGGGTGCCTGGATGGCTCAGTGGGTTAAAGCCTCTGCCTTCGGTTCAGGTCATGATCCCAGGGTCCTGGGATCGAGCGCCGCATCGGTCTTTCTGCTCAGCAGGGAGACTGCTTCCTCCTCTCTCTGCCTGCCTCTCTGCCTACTTGTGATCTCTGTCTGTCAAATAAATAAAGCACCATTTTTTTTAAAGATTTTATTTATCTGCCAAAATGTCTTTTGCGTATCACTGTCCCTTTTGCTAGATTCCTCTAATTCCATTTCCCGGCATCCTTTGTCATTAAACTTACAGACACGTGATGTACTTCCATAAGCAGATGCTCCCTTTGAGACTTGAAAACCCAAAATAGTGTGCAACTGCTCATGAAGACATATGCTATTTCCACGGTAGGCAGTCTGGAGTCTGTTCCCTGACTTGAAAAATGTCCAGCAGTAACTAGCTTAAGTATAACTCTTGAGTTAAGAACAGTCAGAGGAATATGCATTGAACAAAACTTAGCTAGCTACTTGGCATGTCAGGGTTTTAGCCACCTATTTTGCATACCTAGCTCTCATAAGAATCTTATGTTTTATAATGCATTTTTCCTCTTACATATTTAAAAATAGGTTACTAAGAGATTTCTAGAAAAATTGGTGTGAAAGTGATTTAAAAAGAAACTCCTAAGCTCAGAAATAATCCAAAAACGTGGCAGCAACTTCATTACAGCTTCCTAGTGAAGTAGTTTCAGCAAATATAAATTAGCTAAGCGAACTTCAGCATATGGCTCCTGGACCTCCATAACTTAGACTCAAGATAGGGACAGGGTGATGAACGTGACATGGGGATGGTTATGAGGAAATGTCACAGAATAGAAAAGAAATGAAAATCACAGAAAATTATACTAGGATCCCCAGGCATGGAGAAATGAAGGCTAGAGAAATGATGAACAGTAGGAAAGACGGTTATTACAGATGAAGCCCATTTCATTGCTATGGGGCAGAAGGTTCAAAGACTATAGCAGCAGGGATGTAAAGACGTGTATGAGGCCATCACAGATACGGTTACCTCACTCTACAGCTTACAGTGTGGGGTGTGCAGTAAGGGCAAGTCACAGGAAAATGGAGAGCGCACTACAAAGAAACCCTTTCATTCCATGGTTTCGCAGTCAGGGATTTCTCTACATGCACTGGGGTGAGGGTTGGGGACAGTAAATGCAGATAAGTCACTATGATGTTTGCATTTTTATGATCAGAATTCCTTTAAAAAAATGAAAGTTTTAAGTTAACATATGAAATAAGCTTCTGTTGAGAGAAATATTGATTCAATAAATAGGCAGAAATTATAGGAAAGTCTAGAAATATCCATGCTATATATGTGCAGAATGAATATATGAAACTGGATATGGAAGTACGGCATTTTGAGAAATGGACTTAAGTAGATATAAACATCTATAGAAACAATACTCTTCTCCCATGAGTGCCTCTGGTCTCTGCTGTTTCTCTAAATCTATCAAGAGGCTAAGTAGCTGAACTAATGGTACAAGGTTGAATACAAAGACCAATAGGAACTTTTCTGGCAGCCTGTGGCCTGTGTGTATCTAGAGTGGAAGGAATTACTAAGTATTATGACTATTCTGCCATCTCACCATCTACTTCTCTGTGAATGGGGATGAGATCAATAAAAAGAGAATAATCACAGAGGATTAATTTTTCCTTAGGGAAGTGGACACATGGGAAAGCAGGACCAGTGGACTCAGAACACACCCAGAAACTTATATAAAATGTGAGGGCACGTAATTGATCAAAAGATTAAATATGCCTCCAATTCCATCTCCTCTAGGAGGAGTGCATAGTTGTAGCAGAATTGAAAATAAATAAGGCATTTCTCTCCTGAGAAGATGCTGTAGATGTTCTTTCCCAGAAAGCTAGGAACATTGGGCCCAAGAAGCAACATGGTGAAGATGCGTATCAGTGGAGACCGCGTGTGGAGCTGAGACTCCCTCCAGCGACAGGGATTGCAGTGGTACTCATAGCACTTGCCTTCCTCAGTATTTATCCTAGAGAAATGAAAACTTATGTTGACACAAAAACACATGCATAAACGTTTATAGCCACTTTATTGGTGATAACATCAAAGTAGAAACCAGACAAATGTCCTTTATTGATTGAATGGTTAAACAAGCTGTGGTATGTCCACAACATGAAATACTACTAAGCAGTAAACAGGAACAAACTATTGATATATAGAATAACTTAGATAAATCTCCAGAGAATTATGCCAATGGGGGAAAAAGCCATTTTGAAAATGTTAATGATGGTATAATTTTATTTATATAACTTTCCTGAAATGACAAGCTTAGAGAAATGGAAAATGTATTGGTTGTTGCCAGGGGGTAAGAAGAGGCTAAGGGAAAAAGGGAAGTACAAGGGACAATAAAAGACAATGTAAGAAATCTTTGTGGTGATGGAAATGTTTTGTATCTTGACTATCAGTGTCAATAGTTTGGCTGTGGTCACTTAAGAAGACAAACAGATGAGACGGATTAGAAAAGAAGGACCATACAGCTCAGGAAAGAACCTGAGACTTAAAAATTAAAGCCAGAAATGAGAAATACTGGACTCTGATAGGAAATATCTAAGATATGCTGAGCTTTATTTCTATTAATTTCATTTTTTAAAAAATTTTATTTGAATTCGAGTTATTTAATATACAGTGTGATACTAGTTTCAGGTGTACAATATAGTGATTTAACTTCTGTACAACAGAACAAGTATACTCCTTATCCCTTATCACCTATTTCATCCATCCCCAACTCACCTCCCCTCTGGAATCTACCAGTTTTTTCTTTGTAATTAAGAATCTGTGTTTTGGTTGTTCTCTCTCTCCTTTTTCTCCCTTTTGCTTACTTGCTTATTTCTTAGGTTCCACATATGAATGAAATCATATGGAATTTGTCTTTCTTTGACTGACATGTTTTGCTGAGCATAATATTCTATAGTTCCATTCATGTCATTGCAAATGACAAGATTTCATTCTCTTTTATGGTTGAGTAACACTCTGTTGTGGGTATATATATCACATCTTTTTCTATTCATCAATTGATGGACCCTGGAGGTGCTTCCATAGTTTGGCTGTTGTTGATAATGCTGCTATAAACATCAGGGTGCATGCATCCCTTTGAATATTTTTGTATTCTTTGGGTAAATACCTAGTAGTGAAATTGCTGGATCATGGGCTAGTTCTATTTTTAATTTTTGGAAAACACTCTATACTGTTTCCCAGAGTGGCTGAACCAGTTTTCTTTCCCACCAATAGTGCAAGATTGTCCCTTTTCCTCCACATCTTCCCCAACACTTACTGTTTCCTTTGTTGTTGATTTTAGTCATTCTGAAAGCTGTGAGATGATACCTCTTTGCAGTTTTGATCTACATTTCCCTGATATTTATATGTGTCTGTTGGCCACATAGATGTCTTCTTTGGAGAAATATCTATTGGTGTATTCAGTCTATTTTTTAGTGGGATTATTTGTTTTTTGGGTGTTGAGTTGTATAAGTTGTTTATGTATTTTGGATACTAACCCAAATATGTCAGTTGAAAATGTCTTCTTGTATTCTGTAGGTTGCCTTTTAGTTTTGTTGGCTGTTTCCTTTACTATTCAGAAGCTTTTTATTTTGATGTAGTCTCAGTAGTTTATTTTTGCTTTTATTTTTTCTTGATCCAGGAGACATATCTAGAAAGAAGTAGCTATGCCTGATGTCAAAAAAACTTATTGCCTGTGTTTTCTTCTAGGGTTTTTATGGTTTCAGGTCTCACATTTAGGTCTTCAATCCATTTTGAATTTATTTTGGTGTTTGATATAAGAAAGTAATCTAGTTTAACATAATTAAAAAAAAAAAGAAAAAGAAAGTGGTCCAGTTTGGTTCTTTTGCATGATGCTGTCCAGTTTTCCCAACATGATTTGTTGAAGAAATGTTCTTTTCCTTATTGGCTACTCTTTCCCTCTTTCTAGAAGATTGTTTGACCATATGGTTGTAAGTTCATTTCCAGGTTTTGTATTCTGTTCTATTGATACATGTGCCTTTTTTTGTGCCCATATCATACAGTCTGGATCACTACAGCTTTGTAATATAACTCAAAGTCCAGAGTTGTGATGTCTCCAACTTTGGTTTTCTTTTTCAAGGTTACTTTGACTATTCCAGGTTTTCTTTGTTTCCATACATATTTGAGGATTGTTTGTTCTAGTTCTATGAAAAATGCTGTTGGTGTTTTTTATAGAAATAGCATTAAATGTGTGGGTTGCTTTGGATAGTACAGACATTTTAACAACATTTGTTCTTCCAGTCCATGAGCATGGAATGTTTTTCCACATCTTTGTTTCCTCTTCAGTTTCCTTCATCAGTGTTTTAAAGTCCTCAGAGTACCTATCTTTTACCTCTTTGGTCAGGTTTATTTCTATATCTTATGGTTTTTGTTACAACTCAAGTGGTATTGATTCCTTAATTATTCTTTTGCTATTTCATTATTGATGTATGGAAATAAAACCGATTTGTGTACATGGATTTGGTATCCTGTAACTTCACTGAACTCATTTATCTGTTCTAGTGGTTTTTGGGGTAGAGTCTTGGGGTTTTCTATACATAATAATAAAATACATTGAGTTAAAGCTCAAATCCCTATTGTTCAGGTAAGTGGGACTTCAAATTATGGGAATGGAATGTTGAGAAAAATACGTGGAGCTGAAATAAACATTAGTGGCATGCCATATGAAGTTAGTTTTCTTTTGCTCTTGTATGGCCCATACACAAGCACAGGTACCCTCTTGAGAATGAGGACTCTCAAACTGCACCTAAGATCTGGTAATACATGTACACATAGTCTTAGAAGCAATAATCTAATTAGTTCTAATTAGTGTGAGTTAAAATATTATTTGTTGGAGAAGTCTTCTTTCTATTGTTTCTTTTCAAGTCAGCTTAACTAATAAATCCCAAGAAATTGCATGTCCATATGTTCCACTATTCTATTCAGTATCACTTCAGATGCTGGGTACTTTCAGCAGACAATTAGAACAAGTTACCAGCACCTTTCAGGCTATCAGCACCCATCATTAAAGAATGGTTCATGCTAGAATATATTCTACTTTTTTTTTTGAATATCAATGAAATAGGAAGATGTCATCATGAATATTCAAGCAAAAAAAAAAGTATTTTATTTATAGGAGGAAAAATTAGACTACCATTAGTCTTCTCCAAAGCAATAATTGGTTAGGTATGTTAGAAGAGATAGAGGAGGCCTTGTATGATGACCAGGATGCCAAATACATTCCTCCCTGTCCCAACATGTTACAGAAGCTCTGTCTCCTCATGTTCAGTGTCACTTACCTCTGCCTAAGTGGAGACTCATTTCCTTGGCTTCCTGTTTTGTGTGAATGGATCAAAGTGGCCAGGCAGTGGGCAAAGCTTAGAATTTAGTGTAATATAGAAGAAATTCTGTTAGAAGATATTTTCCTTCTGGGAATAAGAGACAGAAAGCACAAATTCTTCAAGAGAGACATAGTAAATAAATGATTATAAGCGGGACATTTCTACTTCTGAACTTTGGTTCCCAGAACCATGTATTCTATCTCTTAGGAGGACCACATAGGTAGAATAATAGTTTTTGACTTGGAGTACAGATTGTATTATGGTTAATGGTGAACTAAGGAGGTTAGTGACTCACTTGTTCTTTAAGCTGCAACTTCAACAGGCAGTTCCATACTTCTAACAAGCCAGCATCTTCTGGTGGTACAATATGTGATAGCACCAGTGTATCCCATGATTTGCACATTTTAAAATTTAAATTGAATGCCTTATGTTTGATGTATGCAGTATACCATGTTCATGGACACTTTATATGCCCTTGGACAGAGGTACTAGCTGAGAGGTTCTATGTATAGGAATGTTGTATTCATACCCAAATCTTTTCTGAGTGCAGAGGAACCACTGCTTCTTCCACTAGAGAACACCACTCTCAAAGGATGATACCACCTTATGGGGGCTCTGTACCTGGCAAGTTGAACTTTTATCACTAGCAGCAGGTGGGTCAGCTGTGGCAGATGGGCCCATGCTGGTTCTTACTGGCTACATCCTAGGTATCTACAATGTATTTTAAAATCCAGAGAATTGGCATTGGCATGGTGTCTGAGTAGTTTTACATAGCTTTATCACATGAGTAGATCGATGTGACCATGGCTGAAATCACAATATAGAATTATTCTGTGACCAGAATGATCTTTGTCACACCACCCCTCTATAACCATATTGATTTCCTACTAACCACCATTCCTAACCCTTGAAATCACTAATATGTTCTTCATTCTATACTTCTGTTATTTTGAGATTATTATATAAAAATAATCCAACCATATGACACCTTTTGATTCTACTTCTACAATATGTCACCAAGAAAGGATGTTGGGTGAAGTTTATACAGGACCTTTCTGTGCTATCTTTGCAACTTCCTGTTATTCTAAATTATTTTAAAAAATATTAAAACTGTGATAATAAAAATACTTTGTATTCTTCAAAAAAAAAAATAAGCTCAGTATCTGAAGCCTTGTTTCCCATTATAATTTTAACTAAAGATATTCTTGGTCCTATCTGGAAACAGATTGAATAGAACTTTTAGAAATTAAATTACAATGCAAGAATAAATAGAAGTTTAAGACTTTTTTATTTCTTAATTGATTTCTAAAAACCATTAGGTAAGAGTGATTTAAAAATAGAATGGGGCTATATGGGACGCCTGGGTGGCTCAGTTGGTTAAGCAGCTGCCTTCGGCTCAGGTCATGATCCCAGCGTCCTGGGATCGAGTCCCACATCGGGCTCCTTGCTCCACGGGGAGCCTGCTTCTCCCTCTGACTCTGCCTTCCACTCTGTCTCCTGTGCTCGCTTTCGCTCGCGCTCTATCTCTGACAAATAAATAAATAAAATCTTTAAAAAAAAAAAAAATAGAATGGGGCTATAAATGGAAAGACATTTAAAATATTTCATATTTGGCTTCACAGAACAAAACTAAATATATACTAATGCATCATAGAGGTTCTCTGTGAACTTTTCTAAATTATATGAAAAATAAAAACATCTCTATTGGTAAAATACACACAGAAAGTATAGTATATAAAAATATGTGACAGAAAACCCAGATTCATTTAAAAACTGAATGATGGCTTTCCAAATTATTCTGTTCAATTGTTTTGATAAAACTTTTTAAATTATTATGTTATGTTAGTCACCATATAGTACATTATTAGTTTTTGATATAGTATTTCATGATTCATTGTTTGCTTATAACACCCAGTACAATATGTGCCCTCTTTTTAATGGTACACATTTAATTACTTGTGATTTCTTTTGGTAGATTTTTTTTAAGGCAGAAAGGCAAAGGATTGGGAAACCAGATTGTAGTGTTGTTTAAAAAAAAAATCAAAAACAATCACAAAAATGCTTTGCTCTGTTGCAGAATTTATTTTTACATTTACTTTTTTTTGAATTTTCGGGATTTGTTTCCCGAGTTTATTTGTTCTGATGTCTGAGCCCTTGTACATTTTGTGCATACAAATGGCCAATGGCCAAGCAGTGTTGTTCCTTTGAGAAAACTTGTAGATACATGAACAGTCATAGTAGGAAACAACATTTCTAATATTTTTTCTATAATCTAATGGATCATCTTGCACATCCTCTTTGGACAACATTTATTACTTTTACAGTTTGATTTGTTATGTACTCCCAGTTTTACCTTCTATCTATTTATTTAGATGATAAAAATTCTGACATGGATCCTTATGTTCATAATTTTGAATAAAAATCAATTTTTCTACAGATGTGATACTGCTTCACATTTTAACTGGTGCAGATAGGAAAATGAAACACATATGCAAATGATGAATCAATAAATTCTATCTCTGAAATTAATAATACACAATGTTTACTAACTTGAATTTAAATAAAATTTAATAAAAAGAAAAATGAAACACGTAATTTGGGAATTTAGGTCAGTTTTATATTCAAATCCAAATACTATTTACTGAGTAAATAACAAAGAGATTGCCATTGTATTAAGCCCTCCCCATAATCTATCTAAAATAATCCTTGTAGTAGTTATTTGAGGTAGGTATCACTAGAATCTGATTTCACATATATAAAGAAACTAGCAATGAGAAAGGAGAAATAACTGTTAACTATTTTAAACATAAGAAAAGCAACTTTTTAAAAAAGTTCTTGAATCTTGAAACATTTGATTGCATGTTTATATAAACCTCTAATTTCTTCATTATACATGACATAATTGCACTAATGCAATGAGACAGATTTGTGGCTACAGTTTATGGAAATCAGACTAAATACTTCATATTTAAACCACCAGCTGGAGAAACTTGGAAAATAAATATACCTCTTTATTTATTTATTGTTTTGATATATGACATAGTCATAAAAGGCATTTGATTGGAATATATGTCTATCTATATCTATTTGCAAATTGATGTGAATTTATTGGGATCTAGAATTAGTCCTACATCTGTTTTCAAGTAAATTTGTGAGCTACTCTTACTTAGGATTGGTCTGTTAAAGAATCATCAGTAGGCATCACTGTTCAGCTTTTAGGTCACATAACAGTTGCTTTAATATCCCATTGAAAGCCTCCCTTTCAGACCTTTCTGCATTTCATTTAATCTCTCAGTCTTATCAGTCTTGCTTAATTTTTTTCTATGTTAACTCTCTTTTATCTATTTTTTTTTAGTTTTCAATCAAACTTGAAACTTATTAAATTCAATAATGCACTCTATTCAAGAAAGATAACTAATGAAAATGGCTTAAAAGTGCTTAAGATGAAGTAGACAGACATTTTCAACATTAATTAAGTACTATTATTAACAGTGGGTAAGAAATAGAAATGCAATAGGAAAAATTAAATTCTTTGAGCAAGGATTGATGAAAAGATGTCAAGTAAAGAATGTAGAACTTTATACACACATATATATATGTATATACATATATAAAGAGAATGAAATGCATAAAATGACTTAAGTTGAACATAGGCAACTCTCATTTATTTCAGATGTGAATGGGTGGTGAGTGTTGAGAAGAGAGAAATAGTAAAGATATATAAAAAAAGTAATAGAAGTATGACAACATAAAGTAATTCCTCTGTATTTTAAAGTACAGGTAAAGAAACTTGTGTGTGTGTTTTTAAATAACTTTTGTTTCATTGCAAAATGGGCAAAATGCTTGAGATCCTTGAGACACCTTCTATTTCTAAAAGAGGAGATTGAGAAATTGAGAGCACAGCAGAGATTGTGACAATTTTTCAGGATAGTGGACAAAAACCAATGATCAGTCCCCACTCATGATGAGGATGTGGGATTCATTACCCACACTTTCAGTTGTTTACCTAAAGGAATACACCCCTAAAATAAAGGAATTGGAAATATACTGCTCCTAAAATCCTAATTTCCAAACCTCTCAAAAACTTGTTTAAAGTGATTTGCTGCTAGATACCACCTAAAAGCAAAAATAAACCCTATTTATAAGAAGTTAATATCATCTCAGCCTTAAGATCATTTTGATGTTTTTACAATGTCTAAAAATCCATAAAAAAATCGGATAAACTGCATACATGATGGCATATTCATAAAATATATTACTGAGCTATAAAAAACTAATGACGCACGCAACAACATGGATAAATCTCACAGGCAGATACTGAGTTTAAAAATAAAACAGAAAAATACGGGTATGTTTCTATGTCTCTGAAGTTGAAAATAGCCAACTAAGTGGGATTGAGAAAGATCAAAATGGTGGCAACATTGAAACGAGGGGATGGACCACTAGAGAGACTAATATTTGAAGTTTCTTCCACTGTCCTGGATAAGGTCACATGTCAAGTGGATTAGAAATGGGTTCTAGTGCACAGGGTGGCTCTGTCTGTTAAGTTTCTGGCTCTTCGTTTCTGCTCAGGTCATGATCTCAGGGTGGTGGGACTGAGCCCCACTGGGGCTCTGCATTCAGCAGGGAGTCTGCTGGAGATTATCTTTCCCTCTCCCCCTCCCCACAACTAACAGTGTATTCATGCTCTCTCCTAAAAAAAAAAAAAAAAAGAAAAGAAAAAAAAAAGAGGGGATCCAATTTCTTAAGGGACAGTAAAAGAGTAGTTCAAGGAATGCTAGGAGGAAGAGAGAAATGACAAATATGACAAAAGAGGAGATACTAATACAGAGCAAGCTGAACACAGAGCCAAAGACAGTTGATGCAAAATCAAATAATAATGACATTCAACTGAAGAAAAACTCCATTTTAAAGAAAACATTTTCAGACTGACTCAAAAAGCAAACATAGGTAGCTTATAAGAATCACAGTTGAAAAATAAGGATACAGGAAATATAAAAGTGATTAAATAAAAGTAGATTATACTGATATTAATAGAAAAGTGGTTATAGCCTTTGATAGCCATCAAAGGGGTTAATGTCCAGGAAGATGAAATCATTCAAAGCGTTTGATCCCTTAGTAATATACCCTCAGAAGATCATAATAAAACATTTAATAAAAGAATTTAAGAGGATAACATGACCTATCCAAAATCATAAAGAAATTTTATTTTTAACTCCTTATATTTATGAATAAGAAATTAGAAAACAAGGACACATATAAAAATTTAGAAAAAGATGTATAAAGTTACTTTAATTGATACAGACCATGCTCCCAACTCTATCCCTTCCTGGCCAACTGCAAAATGTTCATTCTTTTCAAGTGCATATATAACAGAAAGAGCTCTAAAATAACTTGAAAGAATTATACAGATAATCATACAGATTGTTTCTTAGTTGCAATGAAATTAATATAGAAGTCAGAAACAAAAAGTTAACTAAAGTACCTCTTGATACTTGAAAATTGAGCCATATACCTAATTCATGTATGAAATAAATTTACAGGGCAAAAATAGCAAATTCAATCTCAATAAGGAAAAAAAATGAAAGGACTTATTCTAATTCTAATATCAAGAATTATTTTACTGCAGTATTGAAACCCACACATTAGGTGCTATGATGCACAAGACAAATACAGAGCGTCAGGGTAGATCTCCACACTGGATTTATGTATAAAGTGGTTATTAGAAGGGACATTGGAGGGACGCCTGGGTGGCTCAGTTGGTTAAGCAGCTGCCTTCGGCTCAGGTCATGATCCCAGCGTCCTGGGATCGAGTCCCACATGGGGCTCCTTGCTCCGCCGGGAGCCTGCTTCTCCCTCTGACTCTGCCTTCCACTCTGTCTGCCTGTGCTTGCTCTCGCTCGCTCGCTCTCTCTGACAAATAAATAAATAAAATCTTAAAAAAAAAAAAAAAAAGAAGGGACATTGGAGAGAAATGGGGAAGGAACAATTTACCAAGCTCTGTAATATCAATTGGAAATCTATCTGAAGAAAAAAAAAATAGAACTGTAAGAACCTATTTAGAAACTGTCTCTGCTTCCCTTCCCCCAGGGGATTTACTTGGAGACAAGTCGGAAACCAGCTTCAGGTAACAAAGCCCTGATACAAGGGTGGGTCAGGCCAGGTGGAGACATCCAATCAGTGCGGGGATGCATACTGTCTCCCTGGCTACCAAGGAGTGTGGGCCCCGCTCTTTGGGAGCCTTTTGGCTCAAGGTGTAATAGGCTCAAGGTGTAATAGGCTGGTTCAAATGTCTACTAGGGTAAATTGTAGCTCAATTAGTCACCTAGCATCACTGTGGAGTATCCTGTGTATGTTGCAATCTCATTGGCCACCAGTATGTGGCCAGGCCCAACAGCATAGCCTTTGCCCTTAAAAGCTTATCTGTGAGGCGAATGTGATAACCACTACACTACGTGAAACAGAGAAGTGTCGCCCTCTCTTGTAAGAGGTGCGTCCCCAAACGTTCCGGTTAGATTCTTGATGCTTGGCGCATAATAAAGCTTTGCTTGACCTTCGCTTTGTATCAGTCTTGCTCCTTTAATCATGGACCCGTTATTGGGGCATAACAGTAACAACCTTCTTCGTCTTCCTATACTCAAAATCAATTTCAGTGGAACTATCTGAATGAAAAATGAAACAGTAGCCATTTGAACCTGAGAGAATAACTTCATGAACTTGATGCAAGGATAGATTTCTTAAACTTAAGGGAAAATTTCCGACTCCTAAGGAAAAGATTGATAAATATTAAGTACTTCTGTTAATTAAAATATTCTTAAGAGATGAAAACTAGAAGACCTACGGTGGGAGAAGAGAGTATTACTGTGTATAAACTACACCTTGAATGAGACACACAGAAGTCATAGAGATCAGTAAGAAGATACCTAATCACTACACACATACCAGAAAATACATAGAACATTACAAAAATCAGATATTATGAAAATATTAATAATATTATTTATCACAGCAGCATTTTGGAAACATTTCAAATGTTAACAGCAAATGGATAAATACATTCTAACATCATTACACAAATACTGTGCAGCAATTCAAAAGAAACATAAAACCTCAACAAAAGAATAAATCTCACAAAGATATCTTGGGATACAATCTTGAGATAAAAAACAGACACATTATAATGTGTATCATATGTTCTTTTGATTTAGAAAGTTCAAAAACTGGCAAAGTAAATCTCTATTGTTAAAATGGACGATAGCACTTGCTTCTGGAGAAGGGGTGACCATGAATGGGAAGAAAAATGGGCTCTTCTGAAATGTAAAGTTCTATTGCACAAAACTCCCTTTGTGGTCATTTGTTTTGCTTTACACTTGAGATTGTGTACTTCACAATTTATTTAATTTATTTATGTAAGATACTAGTATGAAAAAATTAAAATCCTACACAAAATACAAAATTTAAAATGTAAAATTAAAACAATCAAGTACTCTCCTAGGTTAGGTAATACAAACTAAACAGCATTGACAGGTAATTTTTTTCACCCATTATATTGAAATCAAATATTTGGGCAATGCCTAATAGAGGCCAGAACATGGGTCAACAGACTATTAAGATGTTACTGGAATAAGAATATGTGTAACTTGTTTGGAAAATTAGCAACACATAACGAATTAAAAATACCCCAAATTTCTATCAGACTCTCCACCTCTAGAAATTTTTTCTACAGAAACTCCTACATTTCTATAGAGTGCCATGTATATTGCATCATTGTTTTAAAAATAAAGGACTGAAATCAACTTCAATGACTTCAAAGTAAACAAGTATAAGCTGTTTTGGCTAAATGCCTTAGGTCCCTTTAAAACTGGAGGTTTCCTCCATTATCTGAAAGTAGGGCGTTGCTGTGAAGCCTTTTGTAAACTGAAATGACATAAGGTGAAGAAGGGATTATCATTAATTTATATGGAAACACTTGGAGAGTACTCAGACCCCTTGAAATAGCCTCTCTAAGACTTTTCTGACACCTTTAGGGCACATCTTGCTAACAGATGCACAAAATAAATCAAGCTAAAGCACAGATGCTCACAGATACAATTCAGAGCTATGGTAGCTTGATGCTGAGATGTTCAGCGTAGCTCCTGGGGAAGGAGTGTGTGGGGGGGTGTCACTCCCCCTATCGGGGTGCGTGGCGCCTCTATAATGGCTCCCTGCAAAACAAACGCTGAATGCTGCTTTCATTTTTGCCCTTTTCTGTAAGAGTAAAAATCCGATTCCAATTTCTTCGTTAGTGAAAACAGGTACTCGTGTAGGTCTTTGATAAAAGCCAAGTGGTGAAACATGAACTAGAGATAGTGGGGAATACCTGATTAACAGATATGGGAATGTGAGCAAGCATCTCTGTGTATCTTACACTCGTGTACATGTACACGGAGAGAAGGAAAGAAAGGAAGTAGAGGTGGGATAGAAGAGAAAAGAAAGGGAGAAGGGTAAAAGGGAGAAGGAGGGGGTGGGGCAGGGAAAGAGGGCTTTTTTTTTCTGAAGACATAAATATCCAGAAGAACACAGAAGAAACAAAAACGGTTGCCTCTTGAGACGCCTGGGTGGCTCAGTGGGTCAATGTCGGACTCTTGGTTTCAGTGGGATGTTAGGATAGTTCCTAACTATCATGATCTCAGGGGTGTGAGATCAAGCCCCGTGTCAGGCACAGAGTCTGTTTGAGACTATCTCTCCTTCTCCCTCTGCCGGTCCCCTGAATTGCTTGCTCTGTCTGAAAAAATAAATCTTAAAAAAAAAAAATGGTTGTCTCTTAGGTGGATTATTATCGTGTTGTAGAGAGGAAAAAGACTTATTTTAATTTTTATCATCTATTCTCCTTATACATGTGACTATTTTGCTTGCTTAACTCTACTGTTTTTATATTTAAAAATCAATTTCAAAAGCACTCAATCCCCCTCAATCTTACAGATTGTGAGGTGATTTAATAAAATTTTTTAATGAGAAAGTATATATTTGTACTTGGCCATTTTTCTTCAGGAGTTTTTTTGACTCCTGCTCATGAAAATACAAATGATAAAGTCTCAGAAGGCATATTAATAATTTCAACTGTAAATCTGCAGGAAAGTATAAAATTAAATGTATCATAGTATTAATGGTGGTTATATCTTTATTATGGAAGATTTATACCTTTAATGTTATCCATATTATATAAAGCAAACTCATGTAGTTGTTACATCTTATAAAGTACTCCATTTCTACAAAGATAAAGGAAGTAAAAGTCTTCATTTTACTTACTTTCAGAACTTTTATCATGTCATATACAGGTTAAGACCTGTGTACAAAACCTTTAGCCATCTGTATAAACTGGTTGATCATCAGGTAAATAATAGGAGTAACTTATTATTCAATTTCATACTATTATTTACATATCTTGTCTAATAGAGCATATATATTCAAGATGAGCTAATTTTTAGCTGGAATTTATTATCTTTCAATTTAAAAATGTTTCATTTGGTAGAATAAATGCATTTTCTGTATTTTCTGGCATTTTTTTTTTGTCATTTCTACAAATACCTTCACATTTTCGGTGATATAGTTTAGAACCATCTAGCAAATTTAAGATTTGTAATAAATTGAAAACAATGATATTTTCATGAACAGGTAGGGTTTTGCTCTGTCCTGTCACAAGAATTTGTGGAACTAAGGTGGAAATTTCAGTTACTATTTTGGTATTAACACCGTAAGTTGAGATATATTTATCTCTCAACCATTCTGTATCATTCATGTATGTGTGTGTGTGTATACACACACACACACACACACACACACACACACACGAAAGCCTGGAGGAAAAGCTTGCTGCCACTTGGGTTCAGAACTGTCATTCATCTATTCAAGCTTCAGAGGTGTCTTAGCTTTCTTTCTTCCACAAGAGGCTTACTGGAACCACTGCACACTGTGTCAAACTACAGGCAAATCCTTTATCAGCACATCCCTTTGAAACTGTCATTGAACTGCGTGAACCTAAGAAGTGATAAGCATTAATAATACCCTGTTCCTTTTATCCCTTCTGCCTTTCAGTTTTATTGCCAGATTCTTTATCTAAACTTAGGTTTTACAGTCCAGACAAATGCAATTCTCCTTGCCTTCAAAAGTGGTGCTTTAACCTAGCTTGTATAGATATGTAGGCTTTTTCCTAAGGACTTATTTTCTAAAATAATCAATACTTTCTTGTAAACGACCTTGGGTTTTACCTGCAAAGTTTCAGTATCATGGATCACAACACATCGAAAATGAAGTACATCATTAAAAAAAAAAAAAAAGGAAAAGAAAAGAAAGAAAAGACTCCTATAGCTCCATAAATTGCTGAATGGGTTTTCAAGGTATGTATTCTCAGTCGGTGTTACATGTGGCTTTTTTGTGTGAAGCACATACATAGAGACACACTCATTTATAGGCTTAGTAATCTCAACTGCAGTGAAAATTGTGAATTGGCTGTGGATATTGTTTAAAGATTGAACTAGGTAAGAAATATATGTTTTGAGGCTTTCTTGGTTTGTTACATGATAGAATTTTAAAAAAAATTGTACACTTGTAAATTCTTAACAGTATTTTTATATTTTAGGTATATTAAATATAAAAGCTGTCATATATTAATCTGTAAATATATACATTTTCAAAACCAGTATACACAAACTGCTTTATAAAATTAAAAATCAAAGTGAGGCATACCATTTTATTTTGCATATAGATGAAACCCTAAAGGCTTGAATTTGACAGAATGTGGGTATTTTTTGTTTTTTGCCTTTTAAGATGTACAAATACTACTAAAAAGACTTCATAATTATATTTTCCCACTCCTAACAGATACTTTTCATGTCAAACATGAAAGATTTCTGCATAATTATGAAACCACATCAATTCTATCAATTGCTATGTCACAGTGATAAGAGGATAAATTAGTCATAAACCAGAAGATTATCTAAGGGATCTATCATTCACAAATACTTATTTACAGTGTGAGGGCCTATTTAGCCAGAGCGCTCCACCTCAGTCGAACAGCCATTTTGTTGTTTATGCAGTAAAACTTAAATTGACCCTGCCCCCCACCAGGGGAACTTACTTAAAAGCAAGTGGGGGAAACCAGTAAAATATGGTGGACCAGTCCCTGATAACAGAGCCCAAATACAAGGGCAACTCAGGTCAGGTGGAAATAACAGAGCCGGAATGCAGGGATGAGTCGGGTCAAGTGGAGACATCCAATCAGTGAAGTATGCATATTGTCTCCCTAGCTACCAAGGAGTGTGGGCCCGGCCTTTTGGGCACCAATTCTGACCAAGGAGATAGGCTAATCCAAATAGCTACTATGGGGTGAATTGTAATTCAATTGGCCACCCGTGTGTGACCTAGCATGACTGTGCAGCTTTCTCTGCGTGTTGCAACCTCATTGGCCACCTGTGTGTGACCAGGCTCAACCACATGGCCTTTGCTCTATAAAAGTTAGTCTGTGAGGCTGGGGGTGGTCACCCTCTCTGTAAGAGGCGGCCCCAGATGGTTTGATTCTCGATGCTTGGCGTGAAATAAAGCTTTGCTTGACCTTCACTTTGTATCAGTCTTGCTCTTTTGATTACAGACCCAACAACAGCTTTCACTGAAATCCTGCTAAGACCTGGATACAAGACTTTAAGCATTTTTTACTTCTGACTTACACAACAGATATTTAATAAAAACCCCAAACTACCAGTGACAAACAGTCTTTGAGAGAAATAACTTTTATCTGTTCTGTCTTTATGGATTTGCCTTAGGAAGCTGTTTCCTTTGGAACTGTCTTGGCTTAGCGTGCTGTGTATGTATGTGGTTTACAGACTCAGAGAAGTATTGGTGAAAAATAAGTAACACTGATAAAATGAGTAGATATTTCCTGAACTATCTTCTACTTGTTCTGAATTCCGTGACTGATGAACTGAAACAATATTTTCACCAACATCATTGGCACCTTTTTATCTCTTTCCTTCAGCCACTCCTGCCAAGCAAAACAGCACTACATCAAGCTAAATTAAACTTTTTTGCATCTAAAACATGCAGAGGACTTTATTTTTTTTTTTTAAGAAAATGAGGTATAATAGATTAGAACATATTAGTTGCAGGTGCACAGCATAATGATTTGATATTTGTATATATTAAAAAATCATCACAATAAGTCTAACATTCAAACTACACTGTCTAAAAATATCAGACAAATTTTTAAATATAAACCACAATTAATAATCTACAACTTCACCAATAGCGCTGTACAATCCTTTCCTTGAATGCTATTAGCTGTAGATCATACTGATTTCCTCTATTCTGGCTACCAAACCTTTTATCTTTCCTCAAGGTCACTATCCCCCCTTACTTTAAGCAAATTGCTTTGCTTCCTACTTTGAGAAAACTGAGAATTGAGAACTGTTTCTGAGCTTCCTGCCCTCCCTATAAAGGTTTTTATGACCACACCTGGCATAATTTCCTTTTTTTCTAGTCTGGATGAGGGAGCATCTTTTATTCTGATGAAGGACAACTACCTCAATTAAGCTTTCAGGCTCATCCCTTCCTGTCCTTTGTCTTTTGCAATCCTCACTGGGTCTCTCAGTCTAATCTCTAGTAAAATAATCTCACTATATACAGCCTGTGTGTGTGTTTCTCTTGTCATTCAATTCATCCTTCTCAAAAACATAGTGTATACTTAATGTCTCTTTTTAGATTTCCCATTTATGTACAACCTACTAAAATCTGGGTTTTGAACCTACCATTTTACTCAAACTGCTCTTGATAAGGTCATCAGGGGCTCCCTATTGTTTTCAGTCCTATCTTAATGGCCTCTCTGGAAGCATTCACCAGTTAATTATTCTTAAATGAATACTTCCTAGTTCTTCGTTTTAATTTTTCAAAATTAGCATATTTATATTTAAATTTCCATGGACTAATTGGCAGTCATTTTAGGTGTATAGTTATGTTTTTGGTGGGAGAATATGTTGTGTAAATGGAGGTCTTGGTTCTTGGATTGCCCATGAAAAGTTTTATGTGAGGATCCACATTCAAATAAGGACAGCCAGAGGGAAAGTAGGAAGCACAGAGCAGTTTATTGCATTCTCAAGGTGGGAGAGCAGGCAGGTTCCTTCAGATAGAACCAGTCCCTAGGTTGTTTTGGGATTGGGTATTTGCTGGATCTTACTAGACTGGGAGGAGGTGTGATAGACCTTTGGGTTGTCTGGAATGGAGACTGCTTCCAATCATTTTGGGGACTGCTCCCACAGTTTGAAAAGGGAAATTTTTGACCCTACAAGGTTTGTACTAGACCATCATGGCAGCCTTTCTCTATGGAGAGCTGTACCCAGAGTGCAAATGCATTATAATGAGTCTAGGGGTTACAGTTACCTTGGGGGAGAGGTGGAATTAGAGAGTGCATGCTCTGTGCCTGTGGCTCTTGGTCTGTTAGCCCCAAGGTCTTGGAAACCACAAGTGAGGATGTTCTGCCCCTGGGCTTCTAATGTGAAACCTATTTATCACTGCCCTTGCTTCCAGCTTGTGTCTCTATCATCCCCCCACTCTCTTCGACTGCTCATATCTAGCTTCTACCTAACAGTTTGATGAGTTTTAGTAATTCTGTGCATTTAACCATCACGGCAATGAAGGTGTAAAAAAATTACATTACCCTCTAATGTCTGCCCCTTTGTCATTCCATTCCCTTTCCTGACTCTGGTTTCAGGAAAAAACTGACCTAACTTCTGTCACTATAGTTTTGTTTTTTCTAGAATTTATATAAATGGGATCAAACACTATAAAGTTTTTTACTTGATTTATTTTACTTAGTATAATGTTTTTGAAATTCACCATTCTGTGTATATATTAATATTTTGTACCTTTTCATTGCTGAGTACAATTTCATAGTATAGATACCAAATTTATTATCTATTCATCTTTTTCTTTCCAGTTTTTAATTATTACAAATAATATTCCTATGAATATTCCTCTACAAGTCTTTGAACAGATATTTTCATTTCTCTTGGGTAAATATTTCAAAATGTGATTGGTAGATCATATGATATATACATATGAAGGTTGCATTTGCTCTTTATCTGGATTTCTCAACAGACACACTGGTGACATTTTAGGCTGAATACTTCTTTGTTTGGGGGGATTTACTATGCATTTTGGACATTTAGTAGCATCCCTGGCCACTACCTACATGACTTACCTAATGACGCTGGTAGCATTCTTCCCCCAACCCAGCTGTGATAACCCAAACTGGATAGGCCAAATGTTCCCCAGGGGGCAAAAATCACCTCCTGTTGAGAGCCACTGTTCTATATTCTCACTAACACTTGGATTGTCAGCCATTGAACTTTATCATTTTAGCATGTGTGTAGTAGTATTTCATTATGGTGTTAATTTGCATTTCCCTAATGACTAATGTAGAAATAAACAAAGACCACTCAAAGGAGGACAAGCAAATGTGGTTTATTCAGGGCTTGCTTTATTTAGCAAGGGAGTAAAGCCCTTACTTGAATTTGACAGGGACTCAAGGGCATGCAGGGGAGTGGAAGAGAGGAAAAGTGTCAGGTAGTCCCTGATGGGAGTGTGTTGGCCTGGGGAAGCTAGAGGTGGAATATTTGGCAGTGTTCTATGTGGTTGATTAGGAAAGTATATTTGGCTTTCTCTGTTGGTTCTAAGTTGGAAATAGAGGCAAAAATTAGGGAAGCTGGCATTTATTAAGTTCTGACTCTTTGGGCTGATTATCACAGAGATTATGGTTTGGCTTCTGGACTATGCAGATAGAGGGTCACAGTTCTTTTTATATCTGGCTTGGTGGATATTTGTTTGTTCATACAATCTCTAAGTGGTAATATTGAGGATCTTTGAGTGTGCTTTATTGGCTCTTCATCTCTTTTTCTCCTTTTTTAGTGAAATAACTGTTTAAAAAATTTGCCCTTATTTTTGAAGGTAGTTATTTCTCTTATTGTTGAGTAGCAAGACTTCATTATGTATTCTGATCAAAGTTATTTGTAAAATACTTATTTTGAAAATATTTCCTGCTAATAGCTTGACTTTTTGTTCATTTATTATTTTTTAATATCATGTTTTAATTTTCTTTGGATATGTATACCCACAAGTGAGATTTCTGGATCATATTGTGTTTCTAATTTTGTGTTTTTACATACCTTCCATGCTCATTTCCATAGTGGCTGAACCATTTTGCATTTCTACCAACAGTACACATTTTTCACACATTAATAAGTGTATCTTTTGAAGAGCAGATGATTTTTAATTGTGGTGCTATGCCCTGGATGTTCTATTAAACTGATGAATCATTGAGCACTACATCAAAAACTAATGATATACTATACAGTGGCTAACTGAACATAAAAAGATAAAAAATAATTGTGATGTAGTTCAATTTTTAATTTTTTATTTTATACATTGTGCTTTTTGCATTTTTTAAAGAAATATTTGCCTAGTAACTATCACACAATTTTCTTCTAATATTTGCTTTAAGTTTTAACAGTAATTTTTCTTATATTCAGTTCTATGATCCATTTAAAGTTAACTTTTACATATAGTGTGAGATACGAATTAAAGTTACTTCCACCTCCCCCAATATGTTATAGCATCATAGGTGGAAAGATTATCTTTACCCCCATTGAATTGCCTTTACACCTTTGTTAAAAATAGATTGAATTTGTGTGAGTTTATTTCTGGGCTCTCCAACTGATACACAATACATCTAACCATATGTCTATTTTTATATCAACATCACACAGTCTTGATTATTTTACCTATATATCCAGTAGTTTAAGTCCCTCAAACTGTTCTTTTTCAATATTGTTCTAGCTTATCATTGCTTTTTGCATTTCAATTTTAATTTTAGATTAAATTAATCAATTTAATTTTTAAAAGCCTGAGATTTTGGTTGGGATCATAGATACGGATAATTTTAGGGAGTTCATTAGTCTAAGTTCTGAGAAACAGACAGCAAGAGTATTAAACATGTAAGAAATAAGAAACATGATTCTGAGGAAAAAATGGAGAGGGAGACAGGAGAAGTTGGGAGAACCATCAGATCAATATGCAAGTTTGATGCCAGATGAAGTAGAGAGAGAAGGAAGGAAAAAAAAATGTGAATGGAAACATCTTAAACTACTGAGCATTTCTGAGGAAAATCTGGAAGATATTTGATGAGTCTTTGAGTCACATTAATTCATAAGAACATTCTGGGTCTACTGGGAATAATCCAGCCTTAGTTTCTTTACTGTGTTCAGTTACTGACTATGAATAACCTGCAAGAATGCATGCACCAGTACAAATACAGTTATGGACTACAAAGCACACAGCTATGGTGCTAGATCAATTATGGTTCATAAATTTGGATCTGAGAGGTAGATCCTCATGGGTACCCCAGAAAGAACTGCCATCTTAACAATATTGAATCTTTCAATCTATAAACATGGTGTATCTCTCTGTATTAGATTTATACATGTTTTGTATAGTTAAATTTATTTATTACTATTTTGAATGTACTGTAAAAGAAATTCTATTTATTTGTTAACATACTTTATTTTTGCAATAGTACATTTGATTTTTAGTGCAACTAATATTTATATTTTACTTATATCTTATAACCTGCTAAATGTATTTATGATTATTACTCAGTTTTTCTGCTCTATCATCATTTTTTAAGATGAATCATTGAACAGGTTAACACTATAAACAAATGTGGCTATGTTCTTCCAGGAACACTGGGATCTAAATTATAGCCCATGTCACAATTATTTTATCTTAGAGGCAAAGAATCTGGTATATTTTATGCAGTGGCTAATTGTCCATTACTGGTTGAAAGCTGTTTCTGGAACATTAATTATCTACCTCCTGCAGCTAGAAAAAAGTCTTCAGACAGAAATACTGATATTCACTGCACAATGTCTTGGTGTTTACAGATGAATTTTCTTAATTATGTAGATGGGACTTGCTGTACTTGGACTCATATATGGTCCATGGTAAATGCCCCAAATTACCCTATTCAATACAGAGGGAGGACTCCCAAAACGCTAAAATGACAAGTCACAATCTCTAAGAGATGAATGCTCTTTTACTAATACCCTAAGAAATACACTATGGAAGAGAATGTCAGCTCCTTGAAAAGTGTTCCTACTGTTTGTTTCTGTAGTCAGGGTATACTAATGGAATATTTTGCAGTTTTAATGCCTCCTTGGCTTCAGTGGTTGTAGAAACCAAGAAGTTTCATTTAAGTATTAAGAACAGATTGGGTTACTACTACTATCAAGACCAGAGTAATAATCAGAAATGTCTGACCATCAGAAAAGCATGTAAATGATAAATAATCATGGAATCTATAAGAATTAAATATATATAAATCCTGTTTGGTAGACAACAACCTGACATAAGCCACAGAAAGTAGAAAGTCATGACTTCTCATCCAATTTCCAGATTTAATTTTATTCACAGATTCAATATTCCTTGTGTGACTAGGAAGGTGGGTGCTCTTGAGAAAGATTATCCTAAATTAGTAAAAGCAGTGTGTTTTCTAGAACTTCCAAAATAACCATTGGGCCACTCATTATTGCTGTTTGTAAGGGTAGACAGAAAACCCGAGAGCTCAAGAATTGGAAGCTGCAAGAGAAAAGTAATTTCTAGAGACCTAGAAATTCCCTGGAGATCCCTATCCATAATTATGGTCACATGATTAGCATCCTATGATTCATGAAACTTTATCTGCTCCTGGAAAGCTCTGTGGGACTTTTGACTTATGTACTAGCTATATGTCCAGTTTCTGACTGAAGAGATATATGCCACAGCTTGGCAGAATTTCTCTCTTGAGTCCCTGAGGCTCCTGTGGTAGGATGGGGCAAGAGGAAGTCCTTAGAGTTCCCTTCTCCTACCAAATGACCAACTCTTAGCTCTAAGGGCTCAGGTGGAGTAGAAACCACAGGTAGTGGTTATGAGGTCCCAGGCATGGTGTGGTGCCAGAAACAGCATGCTAGTTAGACTGATCTTGTGACAGTCTTGGGCTATGTTCTCAACTGCTTATTATTATTATTTTTAAATATATTTAAGTTTTAATGAAACAGGCATTCCAACTTTCAGAAAGCTCATGTGAGAGCACCAATATCATTCCAATTTATTAATTTTTTTTGAAATTATAGCCAAGAATTCAGACACAAACACATCCTATTTATTTATATATTTAAAGATTTTATTTATTTGTTAGAGCCAGTGGCCAAGAAAGATCACAAGCAGGAGGAATAGCAGGCAGAGGGAGAAGCAGGCTCCCTGCTGAGCCAGGAGCCTGATATGGGACTTGATCTCAGGATCTGGGATCGTGACCTGAGATGAAGGCAGATGCTTAACCGACTGAGCCACCCAGGCATCCCATGAACATATCCTATTAATTGCTGATTATTAGTAAGCAGATCTCAACTCTGTTCCTGATCCTTCATATTTGGTATCATTTTAAGGCTTATATAGTCTCTTTTGTACCACTGCAAAAACTCCTAAATAATCTTTCTGGCACTGATCCGTTTCTTTAAAATTAATCTTAAATATTGCTGTCACAATCATATATCAAAAATGCAAAAAGGATTTTTTGTTTTGATTTAAAAATTACTCAATTCAGGGACTCCTGGCTGTCTCAATCAGTACAGCATGTGACTCTTGACCTTAGGGTTGTGAATTCAAGCTCCACATTGGGTGTAGAGATAACTGAAAAATAAAATCTTTATTTTCTTATTTTTTAATTAAAATTCAGTTAGCCAACATATAGCACACCATTAATTTTTGATGTAGTGTTCAATGGTTCGTTAGTTGTGTATAACACCTGGTGCTCATCACATCACGTGCCCTCCTTATTGCCCATAACCCATCCCCTCACTCACCTCCCTTTCTACAACTCCCAGTTTGTTTCCCAGAGTCAAGAGACTCTCAATGGTTTGTCTCCCTCTCTGATTTCTTCCCATTCAGTTTTTCCTCCCTTCCCCTATTATCCTCTGTGTTATTTCTTTTATTCCACATATGAATGAAACAATATGATGATTGTCTTTCTCTGATTCGCTTATTTCACTTACATAATACTCCAGTTCCATCCATGAGTAATCATGTATGTAATTAATGGATTTCATCTAAGGCCTTTATGATGTTGAGATATATTCCCTCTAAATGGTAGGTATTCATTCTTTCTAATGGTTGAGTAATATCCCGGTGTATATATGAACCACATATTCTTTATCCATTCATCTGTTGAAGGACATCTCAGCTCCTTCTAAAGTTGGCTATTGTGGACATTGCTGCTATAAACACTGGGTTGCAGGTGCCCATTCTTTTTACTACATCTGTATCTTTGGGGTAAATACTTAATTTAGGGTAGCTCCATTTTTAATTTCCTCAGGGACCTTCATGCTGTTATCCTGAGTGTATCAGCTTGCATTCTCACCAATAGTGTAAGAAGGTTCCCCTTTCTCCACATTTTTGCCAACATTTGTTGTTCCTGTTTTGCTAATTTTAGCCATTCTAACTGATGTAAGGTACTGTCTCACTGTGGTTTTGATTTGTACTTCCCTGATGACTAGTGATGTGGAACATTTTTTTCATGTGTCTTTTGGCCATTTGTATGTCTTCTTTGGAGAAGTGTCTGCTCATGTCTTCTGCCCATTTCTTTACTGGATTATTTGTTTTTGGGGGGTTTTGAGTTTGATAAGTTCTTTATAGATTTTGGATACCAGCCCTTTGTTATGTTATTTGCAAATATCTTCTCCCGTTCTGTAGGTTGCCTTTTAGTTTTGTTAGTTTCCCTTGCTGTGCAGAAGTCTTTTATACTGACGAAGTCCTAATAGTTCATTTTTGCTTTTGTTTCCCTTGCCTTTAGAGATGTGTCTTGTAAGAAGTTGCTGTGGCTGAGGTATAAGAGGTTACTGCCTGTGTTCTCCTTTAGGATTTTGATGGGTTCCTGTCTCACCTTGAGGTCTTTAATCCATTTTGAGTTTATCTTTCTGTGAGGTGTAAGAGAATGGTCCAGTCTTTTTCTTTGCCATGTGGCTGTCCAATTTTCCCAGCACCATTTATTGAAAAGACTACCTTTTTTCCATTGGACATTCTTTCCTTCTTTGTTAAAGATTAACTGACGATATAATTGTGGGTTTATTTCTGGGTTTTTGATTATGTTCTATTGATCTTTGTTTCTGGTTTTCATGACAGTACCATACTGTAGTGATTACTACAGCTTTGTAATATAATTTAAAGTCTGGAATTGTGATAACTTCAACTTTGCTTTTCTATTTCAAGATTGCTTTGGCTTTTTGAGATCTTTTGAGTTTCCATACAAATTTTATGACCGTGTGTTCTAGTTCTCTAAAAAATGCTGTTGGCATTTTGATAGGGATTGCATTGAATCTGTAGATTACATTGGATAGCATAGATATTTTAAGAATTTTTGTTTTTCCAGTTCATGAGTAATGTATGTCTTCCTATTTTTTCTTTGTTCTTCAGTATTTTTCATTAACATTTTATAGTTTTCAGAGTACAAGTCTTTCACCCCTTTGATAACTATATTCCTAGGGACTTTATTATTTTTCATGCAATTGTAAATGGGATTGTTTTCTTAATTTCTCTGTCTGCTGCTTCATTATTAGTATGTAGGTACACAATAGATGATTATATATTGATTTTGTATTCTATGATTTTACTGAACTCATCAGTTCTAGCAGTTGCGGTGTCTTTAGAGTTTTCTCTATATAGTATCATGTCATCTGCACATAGTGAAAGTTTTATTCTCCTTACCAGTTTGGATGATTTTTATTTATTTTTGTTGCTTCATTGCTGGGTCTAAGGACTTCAAGTTTTGTGTTAAATAGAAGTGGTGAGATTGGACCTCCTTATCTTCTTCCTGATCTTGGGAAAGCTCTCAGTTTTTTCCCACTAAATATAATGTTCTCTGTGGGTTTTTCATCTCAGGCCTTTATTATGTTGAGATATATTCCCTCTAAACCTACTTCATTGAGGGGTTCTATCACAAATGGATGATGTACTTTGTCAAAGTCTTTTTCTGCATCTATTAAAATGATCATATGGTTTCTATCTTTTCTTTAATGATATGATGTATCACATTGATTGGCGAATATTGAACCAAACTTACATCCCAGGAATGAGTCTCACTTGATTGTGGTGAATGATTTTGTTAATGTTTTGTTCGATTAGATTTGCTAGTATTTTGTTAAGGATTTTGCATCTGTGTTCATTGGAGATACTGCCCTATAGTTCTCTTTTTTTGTGGTGTATTTATCTGGTTTTGGTAGGGTAATGCTGACCTCATAGAATGAATTTGGTAGTTTTCCTTCTTGGATTTTTTAAAGTGGATAGAGAATAGGTATGAAATCTTCTTTGAGTGTTTGGGAGAATTCACTGCTGAAGCCATCTTAGTCCTGGGCTTTTGTGTTTTTGTTTGTTTGTTTGTTTGACTACTAACTGAATTTCTTTGCTAACAATTGGTCTGCACAAATTTACATTTTTTTCCCCTGCTTCAGTTTTTGTAGGTTATATGGTTCTAGGAATTTATCCATTTCTTCTAGGTTGTCCAATTTGTTGTCATATAACTTGTCATAATCTCTTAAAATTGTATTTCTTTAATGTTGGTTGTTATCTCTCTTTTCTAATTTGTGATTTTGTTTATTAAAATCTCTTCTCTCTCTTTAAAGATTTTATTTATTTACTTGAAAGAGAGAGGGGGAGAACACAAATGGAGAGTGAGAAGCAGATTCCCTGCTGAGTAGAGAGCCTGATTGTGGGACTCAATCCCAGGATTTTGACATCATGACCTGAGCTGAAGGCTCAACAGAGTGAGCCACCCAAGTGCCCTTCTCTTTTTTTTTTTCCTCAAACTTCCCCCGACCCTCTTTTTTTTTTTTTTTTTTTTTAAATGATAAATCTGGGTAGAGGTTATGAATTTTGTTTTATTTGTTCAATGAACCAGTTCCTGGTTTCATTGATTTGTTCTATTGTTTTTGCTTTTAGTTTCTATATCATTTATTTCTGCTCTAGTATTTATTATTTCCTTCCTTTTGCTGGTTTTGGGTATTGATTGTTTTTTCTTTTTCTTGCTCCTTTAGGTATAAGGTTATAAGGTTAGGTTTTTTGAATTGAGATTTTTCTTGCTTCTTGAGGTGGGCCTATATTGCTCTGAACTTCTCTCTTAGAACCACTTTTATTGCATCCCAAAGATTTGGAACCATGTGTTCTCATTTTCATTCGTTTCCATGTAATTTTTTATTTCTTCTTTGATTTCTTGGTCAACTCATTAATTGATGAGTAGCATGTTATTTAATTTACATGTCTTTATACTTTTTACAGATTGTGTGAGTGTGTGTGTGTGTGTGTGTGTGTGTGTATGTGTATACATGTGTGTTTGCTTTCTAGTTTCATAGCACTGTTGTCATAAAAGATGCTTGCTATGCTTTGATCTTTTTGTGTGTGTTGAGATTGTTTTGTGGTCTAATAAAGTGATCTATTCTAGAAAATATTCCATATGCCCCGAAAAGCATTTGTATTTTGCTGTTTTAGGATGTAATGTTCTGAATATATCATTAGGTCCATCCAGTCCCCTGTGTCATTCAAAGCCATTGTTTTCTTGTTGATTTTCTGTTTGGATGATCTTTCCACTGATATAAATGGGGTGTTAAAGTCCTCTAATATTACTGGGTTATTGTCCATTAGTTCATTTATGTTTGTTGTTAACTGTTTTTTATATGAGTGCTGCCATATTGGGTGCATAAATACTTACAATTCTCAGATATTCTTGGTGAATTGTCCCCTTTCTTATTATATAGTGTTTTCTTTGTCTCTTATTAGAATCTTTGGAAGTCTATTTTGCCCATTGTAAGTGTTGGTGCTTTAGCTCTTTTGACTTTCATTTGCATGATAAATGTTTCTCCATCCCCTCACTTTCAATCTGCAGATATCTAAGTCTGAAATGAGTCTTACAGGGAGCATATACATGGGTCTTGGTTTTGTTTTGTTTTGTTTTTTAATTCACACTGTTACCTTATGTCTTTCAATTGGAGCATTTAATCCAATTAGATTGTAAATAATTATTGATCAATAAGTGTTATTGTCATTTTGTTACTTGTTTTGTGGTTGTTTCTATAGTTCTCTGGTCCTTTCTTCTCTTGTTCATTCAGGGTGTTGTTGGTTTTCTTCAGTGATACACTGGATTCCTTTTGTCTTAATTCTTCACATATCTATTATGGGTTTTTATTTGTGGCTATTATCAAGTTTGAATAGAATATCTTCTGCATACAGCAGTCTGTATTAAGGTAATGGGCACTTAAGTTTGAACCCATTCTAAAAGCACTTAATTTTTACTCCTTTCCTCCTCATGTTTTATTTATATTGTGTCGTATTTAGTGAATACCTTGACTGATCTTTATAGATAAACTTATTTTTCATATTCTCTTTTATGATCTTTCCTTTGCACTCAGAGTCCTCTTAAATTTCTTTTAGGGCTAGTTTAGTCATCATGAACTCTTCTACTTTTTGTTTGCCTAAGAAACTCTTTAGCTCCTCTTCTATTCTGCATGGTAACCTTCCTGGATAGAGTATTCTTGGCTGCAGATTGTTCCTTTCAGCACTTGTAGTCTATCCTGCCACTCTGTTCTGGCCTACAAAGTTTCTGTTGAAAAATCTGCTGATAGCCTTTTGGGATTTCCCTTGCATGTAATTCATTCTCTCTCTCTCTCTCTCTCTCTCTCTCTCGTTGTTTTTAAACTTTTTTATTTATTACTACTTTTGGCCATCTTAATTACTGTGTGCCTCTATCCAGCTCTATGAAAGCACAGTGTGGGGGGTGTGCTAGCAGTACTAGCAGGGTTTTCAGGGCCCAGGTCCTCTGCAGGAGTCTTCTTGGCTTCCTAGAAGCAGAACATGGTTAGTGTGGGGTGGCAGAGTGGCAGTGCAAGGGACCTTTGCCCTGAGGTTCCTCTGCAAGAGGGACCTTGCTGCACTTAACTGAGTTGGGTCATCAGGAGGTGTGGATTAGGTGAAGCACAGGTGTGGGGCCTGGGTGGTCATGCTAGCAAGTTATGTAGCCAATCTGTCAGGTGCCTGTGTGTTTATGCAGGGGAAGTGGGGGAGGCATGGTGCCTATGAGTTCCTTTGTTCCTAGAGCAGTTCCCTACAGATTGCTGTCCCTCTGGGACAGGTTCTGAGATGAGTAAATAATTTTCCCTTCCATATGCCCAGGCACATTTCAAACTACTGCTTATATGTTGTTTCTCCATGGACTATTTTGTTGTGCTATCTCTTTAAGGATAGGTAGGATTTAGTTTCCTCTAGTCTTCCAGGCTCTCCCAGAGCCAAACCTGTGTTTTTATTTTGTTTTTAAATCCAGTTTTTAAGTCCTGCTGGTTTTAAAAACTTGTGAAATTTGGGCCCTCTGGGTTTTTTGTTGTTGTTGTTGTTGGGTTTTTGTTTTGTTTTGTTTTGGAAGCAAAATGTTAGGGAGATTCATCTTTCCCTTGTGTGTGTCCCAGTATAGTGGTCTCTTTATTTCCCTTTCCATATTCATGGCATCCCTTTCCCCACAACAGAGAGAGTCCTGAGTCCATTTAATTCTTGTCGTGTCTCTGCCATTCGTACCCTTTTCAGTGTGGCCTTTTCTCTACATTTAGTTGTGCAGTTCATTCTGCCAGTCTTCAAGATGTTTTCTAAGTTACTTACACTGCTGTGAATGTTCTCTAATTGTATCCATGGGACACAGTAAACCTAGGGTCCTTCTACTCTTCCATGTTCCCTGGAAGTTCTTTCCTCTTTTATTTTTGAAATAGTTTCAGGACAATAGGTATCAACTTTTCTTCAAATGCATGGTAGAATTCATCTGTGAATCCATCTGGTCCTATATCTTTGTTAGGAGTTTGTTGATTATCAATTAATTTTCATTATTAATAATTGGTCTGTTCAGATTTTCTATTTCTTCCTGATTCAGTTTGGAAAGCTCATTATTTTTCTAGGAATTTATCCATTCCTTATAGGTTGTTAAATTTATAGGCTTAAATTTTTCATGGTATTCTCTTATAATTTTGTTTACTTCTGTAGTCTTGTCTTTTAGTTCTGACATAGTTGGATCTTCTCTTTCTTGTGAGTATGGCTAAAGTTTCATCAGTTTTGCTTTCTTCTCAAAGAACCTGCTTTTGATTAGATTGATCTTTTCTATTACAGGTTTTTTTTTTTTTTTTTTTTTTTTGGTCTGTGCTTTATTTATATCTGTTCTGATCTTGATACTCATATTGAGCTTTATTTTTTTTTCCTAGTGTCTTTAGCTGTTAAGTTTGAATAGGGTATTTGAGGTTTTTCTCATTTCTTGAGGTAGGCTTATTTCTCTATAAATTTACCTCTTAAAAGTGTCTTTGCTGCATCCCAGATTTTGGACCACTGTGTTTTCATTTTCTTCCATATATTTTAAAATTTCCTATATTTTTTCATCAATCCACTGGTTTCTTAGAAACACATTATTTAGCCTCCATGTACCTGTGTTTTTTCCAGGTATTTTTCTCTTGTGATTATTTTCTAGCTCCATACCATTGCTGTCAGAAAAGATACATGATATGATTTCATCTCTTTAAAGTTATGGAGATCTCATATGTTATCTGTGCTAAAGAATGTTCCAAGTGCACTTGAAAAGAAAGTGTATTCTGTTGTTTTTGAATGGATTGTTCTATATGTATCTGTTAGGCCAACCTGTCTCATGTGTCATTTGAAGATAATGTTTTCTTATTGATATTCTTATTCTTATTGATATTCTGCCTGGATAATGTATCCATTGATGAAAGTAAGTTGTTAAAGTCCACTACTTTCATCATATTATTGTCAATTTTTCTTTTATATCTGTTAATATTTGCTTTATGTACTTAAGTGCTATAGTACTGGATGTATAAAATACAATTTTTATATTACCTTGTTTTCTTGATCCTTTTATCATTATGTAATGCCCTTTTTTGTCTCTTGTTAGAGTTTTTGTTTTAAAGTTTATCTTCTCTGATACAAGTATTGCTACCTTGGATTTCTCTTTTGCTTCCATTTGCATGGAATATCTTTCTCCATTTTTTAAGTTTATATGTATCTGCTGGTCTGAAATAAGTCTCCTGTAGGCAGCATATATATATATATGGATCATTATTTTTTATCCATTTTACAACGTTATTTCTTTTCATTGGAGCATTTATACCATTTACATTTAAAGTAATTATTGATAGGTATGTATTATTGCCATTTTAAAATTGTTTTCCAATAGCCTTTTTTTTTTTAAAGATTTTATTTATTTTTTTGACAGATCACAAGTAGGCAGAGAGGCAGGCAGAGAGAGAGGAAGGGAAGCAGGCTCCCTGCTGAACAGAGAGCCTGATTTGGGGTTTGATCCTGGGACCCTGGGATCATGACCTGAGCCGAAGGCAGAGTCTTTAACCCACTGAGCCACTCAGTCACCCCATTCTGATAGCTTTTTAGTTCATACTTGTTTTTTACTTTTTCTCTTGGTCTCCTTCCTGAGATTGATTACTTTCTAATGTTTATTATGCTTGGGATTCTTTCTCTTTATTTTTTGTTTATCTATTATAAGTTTTGGGTTTGTGGTTAACACAAAGTTCATACATAATAGCTTAAGTATGTAGCAGTCTGTATTAAGTTGATGGTCACTTGAGTTCAAATATATGCTAAAAGAACTTCATACTCCCTACTTCACATTTTATGTATGTATTGCCATGTATTACATGTTTTGATTAATACTTTTCTTCTAATTTTAGCCTTTGCTTCTGTACCCCAAGAAGTTCCTTTAACATTCTGTATAAGGTGGTTTAGTGGGATGAACTTCTTAAATGTTTCTGTGTCTGGGAAATTATCTCTCATTTAATTTTGAATGATAATCTTGGTTATAGTTGTTCTTTCCTTTCAGCACTTGGACTTTATCATGCCATTCTCTTGTGGTCTGAAAAATTTCTGCTGAAAAACCAGCTGATAACTTTTTGAAGTTTCCCTTGTGTATAATTACTTGCTTCTCTTGCTGCTTTTAAAATTCTCTCTTTATATTTAATCTTTGACATTTTAATTACTATGTGTCATGGTGTGCACTGCCTTGATTTTATGTTTTATGGTTCTCTTCTGTGCTTCTCAAACTTGGGTATATGCTTTCTCCCTAGGTTAAGAAAATTTTCACATATTATTTCTTCAAATAAGTTTTTTGCCTCTTCCTTCCTCTTATATATGAATGGTTGTTTGCTTGATATTGTCCAAGAAGTCTTTACCTCTCATTTTTAATTCTTTTCTCCTTTTTCCTGTGCAGCTAGGTGCCTTTCATTACTCTGTCTTCCAGATCAATGATCTGTTCTTCTCTATTTGCTAATCTACTGTTTCTTCCCTCTAGTGTATTTTTTATTTCAGTTATTGTTATTTTCAAATCTGATTGGTCTTTTTCTTTCTTTCTTTCTTTTTTTTTTTAAAGATTATTTATTTATTTATTTATTTGACAGAGAGAAATCACAAGTAGTCGGAGAGGCAGACAGAGAGAGAGAGAGAGAGAGGGAAGCAGGCTCCCCGCTGAGCAGAGAGCCTGATGCGGGACTCGATCCCAGGACCCTGAGATCATGACCTGAGCCGAAGGCAGCGGCTTAACCCACTGAGCCACCCAGGCACCCTGATTGGTCTTTTTCATATTTTTTTCTCTCTGCTGAGTCCCTGCTAATTACTTCTACTCTTCTCTTCAGTCCAGTGAGCACTATTTTTTTTAAAAAAGATTATTTATTTATTTAACGGAGGAGGGGGCACAAGCAGGGGGAGTGGTAGGCAGTGGGAGAGGGAGATCTAGGCTTCCCACTAAGCAGGGAGCCTGACATGGAGCTCAATCCTGGGATCATGACCCGAGCTGAAGGCAGACACTTAACTGATTGAGCCACCCAAGTGCCCTCAGGGATCATCTTTGTGATCATTACTTTGAACTCTTTATTCAGCACATTTGGTAATTTTTCTGAGACTCTCTTATTCTGTTTTTTGAAAAATTCCAGTATACATAAGATACATTGTTGCATTACTTTCAGGTGTACAATATAGTGATTCAACAAGTATACATTACTAAGTGCTCATCATAATTAAGTGTACTCTTAATCCCCTTCACCTAGTTCAGTCATCCCGCACCCACCTGGGAACCATGTTTATTCTCTATAATTGAGAGTCTGTTTTTTGGTTTTTCTCTTTATTTTTCCACAGTTCATTTGTTTCTTAAATTATACTTACGAGTGAAATCATATGGTATTTGTCTTTCTCTAATTGGCTTATTTTGTTTAGTGTTATATTCTCTAGACCTATCCATGCTGTTGCAAATGGCAAGGTTTCATTCTTTTTTATGGCTGAAAAATATCCTATTGTGCATATGTATCACATCTTCTTTATCCATTCATCTCTTGGAGGATACTTGGGCTGCTTCCACAGTTTGCCTGTTGTAAATAGTGATGTAGTAAGCATAAGGGAGCATATATCCATTCAAATTGATGTTTTCTTATTCTTTGTCTAAATACCCTATAGTACAATTACTATATCCTATGGTAATTCTATTTTTAATTTTTTAAGCAATCACCATACTGTTTTCCAGAGTGGCTGCACCAGTTTGCATTCTTACCATGAGTACATGAGGGTTCCTTTTTCTCCACATCTTCACCAACATGTTTCTTGTGTTTGTTTGTTTGTTTTTTCCTTAAAGATTTTATTTATTTATTTGACAGAGACAGTGAGAGGGAACACAAGCAGGGGGACTGGGAGAGGGAGAAGTTGGTTTCCCATTGAGCAGGGAGCCCAATGTTGGGCTTGATCCCTAGAACCTGGGATTATGACCTGAGCTGAAGGCAGATGCTTAATAACTAAGCCACCCAGACATCCCTCTTGTGTTTTTATTTTAGCCATTCTGACAGGTGTGGGGTGATACTTCACTGTTTTTGATTTGCATTTTCCTGATGATGATTGATGTTTCTGTTGCTCCTCTGTATTTCTTCTTTGAAGAAATGTCTATTAATGTCTTCTGCCCATTTTTAATTGAATTTTTTAAGTGTTGGGTTGTGTAGCTTCTTTATATATTTTGGATACAATTCTTTATTAAATACATCTTTGGAAATCTTCTTCCATTGAGTATGTTGTCTTTTGAGATTGTCTTGTTCTTTGGTTTGGAGCATATTTCTTCATCTTCTCATAAATGGGGCAGAACAGTTAAACTTCTCTGAAACTTGAAGGAAAGGTCTTGCATTTGGTCATCTCCTGTATGTTTTTTGTGCTTGGTGACTTAGGATGAAGACTGGAATATGTCTGGTGTAGACTGCTCATCCCGTGGCACCTGTGCTGAGACTGCCCTGGTGAGATGTCTGGAACTGAAGTGGGCATAAGTAGGAGTGATCCAGGGGCTGTCCATGCAGACTGCCTTGACAGAACTGCTGAAACTTAAGTAACCACAAGCTGAGCTAGGGGCTGGGGGAGGTGTCCCAAGGCTCTTGTCCTGAGGCAGGGTGCAGGCTGAGGGGAGGGGACCCCATGTCTTTCCACACAGAAGGCACTAAACAGGACAGCTTTAGTGAGTGAGAGCCTGGAGTTCCCTGATACTCAGCACAGGGGGCAACCTGGCAGACTGGATCATGTTGAGGCAGGGTGTGGGCCAGGGGGCCAAGGGCAGTTTGGGCATCTGGTGGAGTGGTAGGACTGGGCAGTTGGCATCTGGTGGGGTGGTAGGACTAAAGCAGATGTGAACCAGGAGGTGCCCAACTACTCTGAGCCAGCAGTACCCTAGCAAGCCATTTGAAGTCAAAGGGGCCAGAGGCCTGGGGCTCATCGAGGTGGTAGGTTAGCTAGGGTGTCTGGATCCTGCTCCCATCTATGCTATGAAGATGGAGGAGGAGCATAAGCCATGGTGCTCATCAGCGCCTTTGACTCAGAGTTCCAGAAGCTACCCTATCATTTGTTAGGATTCTTGGGCTAGTTCTTTTATCGTCTAGTTTTCCTTTTAAATCAAGGCTTTCTTCCCCGCTGCACTGCCCTGTATTTCAGAATGTCTGGGGCTTACTGAGGCAGCAGGTTGGTGATGATTCCTAGATCCCCGATACTTTGGTGGTGTAATATAAACTGGTACTTGCCAGCCTCTTGGACTAGTGAAAGTTCCAGAAATTTTCTCATCATTTGCTTGGTCCTAGGGCAGGTTCTTTTATATCCTAGTTGCTCTTTTAAACCTGAGTTTCTTTTCTGTGCCCCAGAGCAGACGAATCTGCTTATGGTCCTTCAGTATTATTCCTCCCACTGCATTCACGGGGTCAGGGGTGGAGATTCCTTTTGTCTCCATTTTTCTGCCATTCTGTATGTGGTCTTCATAAGATCACAGCTCTTTAGGAGGAATTGCTCTATGTATAAATGTACATCTGGTGTGTCTATGGAGGAGGGAAGGTCGGGGTCTTTCTATGTTGCCATTGGACCAGAACTCCCAAAAAACATGTTAAAGAGCACTAAACTTAAGAAACTGTGTTTTATATAGTATCCATTTTAGTATAATATCCATCTCATGTAATTATGTATTAAATTCATGAAAAAGAGAAACCCAGTTAATGAAATTTTAATGCCTATTTACTTAAAAATTCTTTCTAGGCAATACCTATTACCATTTCTTGAAACTAGTATTGACATAGATTTTGAGAGATACTGGTTTATATAATAAAGTTTAAGTTTTTTCATTAGGCATGCTATAGCTTTCATGCTCTGATATCTGTCTTTATTTTCAGCTTCATCTTATTCCATTAAACTACCATTGAGTAAGTCTCAGGGAATTTAACATGTATTAAGATATGCATCCATTCATTTACTTATTCTTTCATTTACATGCATCATTTATTGATCTTAAAATTCTGATGGGAAATACATAATCGCAAATTTAAGGGCATGATTTTGAAACTTAATTGGATTAAGTAAGAGTCAAATTTATTGTCTCACTAACAAGAACTTCTAGGGCTCTGTAAATTATTGCTTAAATTACTTTAGTGGTTTAGTGGCATCATCAAAACACTGATTCTCTCTTGTTTTTATTCTACTAATCTGAGTAGAGTGTTTGCATGGTTATCAGGTTTTATCTCATAGTTGCAAAAAGGTTGCAATACTTGTGGACATCCCTTGCACTGTTCAAAAGTAGAAGAGATCATTTCTTTGTGAATGTCCATTTTAAGAGTAAGGAAATTTTCAACTTTAGAGTGGAAATCTCACTTCTCATTGTCCTAGATCTTGACTCTCATTGGGAAAAATTGGAAAATGTTGCTTTCTTGACACTGAGAACTAGGAAGAGAAAGAGGATTACTACCTGGGTTGTCCTCATGGGAAGGCATCCATGGTTTATCTGGGGTAAGAGTGAATTTATTCCCAGATGACACTAGGACACTGTCAGGGAGACCACTGATTATGCTTGATATATATTGCCTCTTTCATCCAATATATTCTGGCCAGTCTGTAGTGCTTAGTTCCCTGCACATAACTTACTGTTTCTGTTTATGTCACCTTTGAATATGCTGTATATCTACTCAAAATGCATAACCTTGGGGCACCTAGTGGCTCAGTGGGTTAAAGCCTCTGCCTTCGGCTTGGGTCATGATCCCAGGATCCTGGGATCGAGCCCCACTTCGGGCTCTCTGTTCAGCGGGGAGCCTGATTCCTCCTTTCTCTCTGCCTGCCTCTCTCTCTGCCTACTTGTGATCTCTGTCAAGTAAATAAATAAAATCTTAAAAAAATGCATAACCTTTTGGGGCACCTGGTGTCTGCCTTCGGCTCAGGCCATGATCTCAGGGTCCTGGGATCGAGGCCCACTTCCAACTCCGAGCTCAGTGGGGGAGTGCTTCTCCTTCTCCTTCTACCTCTCCCTCGGCTTGTGCACTCTCTAATGAATAAATAAAATCTTTTAAAAAGTAAAATTCATAACCTCCTTCTCTTTTCTACATGTAGTTAATCCTGATTTATCATTCAAATATCACTCATAGGTTAACGTCTCAGTTTTATTGACTCTCACAGATATCCATAGTACACTGTACAGATTTTTATCATTATAATTTCCACAAAATTATCATCAGTGAGTGATTATGTGTTACTCTATCACTATAAGAATGAATGATAAACGTATATATTTATTGAATGATAAACATATATACTTAGGTACAGATGCCTTTATGACAGAAAATAATATTCACAGTACACAGAGCATATTGTTGAAAGGAAAGATCCAAAGAGGGATTTGATAACATTCTTCTAGACTTTTATTCATAGTACTTGTTTTCTCATTGCATAACAATAAACTTTTAAAAAAGAGTTTCAGATGAACAGAAAGGTGGCAAAAATAATTATTTCTTTGTACTCCACACCTAGTTTCCCCTGCTAAGTAATCTTGTTACACCTAATGAACAACTATGTGAACATTATCATCAGTAACTAAATCCATTTCTGGTGTTGATTTCCTTAGTTTTTACCTACTGTGCTAGTTTTCAGGATTACTGGTCAGGTATTTTACAGTTACCCTCAGCTGGGAATTTTCTGATGTTTCTATCATGCTTTGACTGGGATGGAGGGTTTTGGGAGGTAGAGCATAGAGAAATGCAGTTCTTATCACATCATATGAAAGGATCTGTGTTATTAACGAAATAGGTCATTATGGATGTTAAGTTTGGTGATAGTTGAGGGAGTGTTCCAGGTTTTGACATAGTAAAGTTATTCTCTATTATAGTATTTCAAAAAAGGTCACTATGAACAGCACAGTTTTAAGGGCTGGAGAATTATGCTACAGTTGCTTGAGGTAGCAGAATCTGCATGCATTACTTGTAATTCTCTTGCTCAGGATACTTGTCTATTTTTACCTATTTATGATCTATTCACTTAATTTCAGTATAGGCTAAGGGATATTCATTTTCTTTCTTTCTTTCTTTTTTCATTTTATTTCTCTTCAGTGTTCCAAAATTCATTGTTTATGCTCCACACCCAGTGCTCCATGTAATACATGCCCTCCATAATACCCACCACCAGGCTCACCCAACCCCTCAGCCCACTCCCCTCCAAAACCCTCAGTTTGTTTCTGAGTCCACAGTCTCTCATGGTTCCTCTCCCCCTCCCTCCACTCACTTCTCCTCTCCATCTCCCAATGTCCTCTGTGTTATTTCTTATGCTCCACAAATAAGTGAAACCATTTGATACTTGACTCTCTCTGCTTGACTTATTTCACTTTCTAACTTGAAATTGTAATTGAATTTTATTTTGTATTGCAAAACTTTCATTTTCGACCATTGAAAGTTCTATGGGTTGGTTCTTACACCTCTTTGACATATTTCAGTTGGTTTTGTTTTTTAAGTACTTCCTTCGTTTCTGACTCTAAAAGGTACTTCAGGTTCATCTTGTATATGCCCTGCATTAGTTCTAGAGGAGTAATTTTTCTAAGGACCCTAGGTTCCTTTTGTTATAAATGGTATTACAAATCTAAATTAGAACATAGTGCATGCTTATTGTTAAGGGGTGCTGTTGTTTCTAGAGACTTAGTTTACAGAGTAAAGAAATATATGTGTATAGTAAGAAGTGTATGAAACTTACTGATCATGCTTTTCCCCCAAATTTATCAATATATAATTTGCATACAGAATTGTGTAAATTAAATTTGTACAATGTGATGATTTGATACATCTATATGTTGCAAAATGATTACCATAAAAGGGTTCATTAGCACTTTTATTATCTCAATTACTATTTCTTTTTGTGGTGAGACTATTTAAGCTCTACTCTCCTAGCAACATCCAAACACATAAAACAGTATTGTTTAGTATAGTCTCCACACTGTATATTCAATCCAAGAGATTCACTCATAACTGGAGGTTTATTTATGCTTTTGATGAACCTGTCCTTATTTCCCCCAACTTCCAGCCCCCGGAAGCCACAATTCCAATCTCTGTTATTAGGAGTTTGGATATTTAAAATTCCACACTTAAGATGGATCATACAGTGTGGGTCTTTCTCTGTCTGACTTATTTCACTTAGCATATGTCCACATATTCTATCCATGTTGTTGCAGTGGCAGAATTTCAATTGTTGAATAAATTCCATTATATAGGGGCGCCTGGGTGGCTCAGTGGGTTAAGCCGCTGCCTTCGGCTCAGGTCATGATCTCAGGGTCCTGGGATCGAGTCCCGCGTCGGGCTCTCTGCTCAGCGGGGAGCCTGCTTCCTTCTCTCTCTCTCTGCCTGCCTCTCAGTGTACTTGTAATTTCTCTCTGTCAGGTAAATAAATAAAATATTTTTTAAAAAATTCCATTATATAGATAGATATATAGACAGATAAGATAGAGATAGGGTATGTGTATGTATACATCTGTATATTTACTTTATTCATCAATGTATATCCATCAGTGGACACTTAAGTCTTTTCCATGTCTTGACTCTTGTGAATAATGTTTTCATGAATGTGAAGATATGGTTTGTCACTTCCCACCAGCACATGGGAGAAGAATGAGGCACAAGCAAGTCAGCTGCAAGAGAAAGGGAGCAGGGAACTACCGTAGAAAAGACTGTTGCCCGGAACAACTCCTCAGTCTTATATTTATTGGAAAGTATGTAACAATCAAGAGGCCAGAGTAGGTTACACATTGACCATGAGTCTTCTAGATAAGTAAGAAGGAAGGCAAAAATAGGTCTGGTCACGTAGTACATGACCTAAAGTGAGCAAGCCCAAACAAAAGGGTTGTCTGACTGACTGTGCTCTCCAGGCAAGAGGAGATAATGGAAAAATGAAGCAGGTGGTGTTCCGCCCTGAGTGAGCTAGGCATCCTGCTGCTCGGCTTCAAGGACGTATATCATCCTCTTCCCTAGAGACCTGTTGACAGTACATGTTTTTCTTAAGGCTATATCTAAGCATGCTTAATGGCTAGTGTAATTTTTCATGGGTTATATATTTTTTAATTTTTTATAAACATATATTTTTATCCCCTAGGGTACAGGTCTGTGAATCGCCAGGTTTACACACTTCACAGCACTCACCATAGCACATACCCTCCCCAATGTCCATAACCCCACCCCCCTTCTCCCAACCCCCCTCCCCCCAGCAACCCTCAGTTTGTTTTGTGAGATTAAGAGTCACTTATGGGGACACCTGGGTGGCTCAGTGGGTTAAGCCGCTGCCTTCAGCTCAGGTCATGATCTCAGGGTCCTGGGAGTCCTGCATCGGGCTCTCTGCTCAGCAGGGAGCCTGCTTCCTCCTCTCTCTCTCTGCCTACTTGTGATCTCTCTCTGTCAAATAAATAAATAAAATCTTTAAAAAAAAAAAAAAGTCACTTATGGTTTGTCTCCCTCCCAATCGCATGGGTTATATTTTAAGCAGTATGTTGTTCTGTGGGATGGTTACAAGAGGTAATTTTTTAAAGATACTGGTTTCATTTCCTTATGATATATACCCAGAAGTGGGATTGCAAGATTATATAGTAGTTCTATTTTTAATGTTTTTGTGGAACCTCCATACTGGTTTCCATAGTGGTTGTACCAATTTGCATTCTAACAGCACATAGAGTTGCCTTTTCTCCACATTCTTACCAGCACTTAACTAATGTCTTCTTGATAAGAGCCATTGTAACAGGCGTGATGTGACTTTTATGGTGGTTTTGACTTGCCTTTCCCTGATGATTAGTGATGTTGAGCAAATTCTTATGTACCTGTTGGCCATCTATTTGTCTTCTCTGGAAAAATGATTATTCAGGTCTTGTTATTTTTAAAATAGATTTTTTTGGGGGGGCTATTCAGTTGTAGGAGTATCTTATATTTTGGATGATATCAGACTCCTATCCAATAGATGATTACAAATATTTTCTCCCATTTCATCCATTTGTTGCTTTTTTTCCCAGAAACTTTTTAGTTTGACATAATCCACTTATTTTTTGCTTTTGTTGCTTGTGATTTTGGTATCACATATGAAAAAATTATTGCCAAGATCAGTGGTGATGCAACATGGGGGCTTAAGTGTCAAGTTTTACAGTTTAGGTCTTAAACTTAAATCTTGACTCCACTTGAAGTTCATTTTTGTAAGTGGTGTAATAGGGGGTGGTCTAATTTCATTCTTTTACATAAGATTATTTAATTTTACAAACACCATTTATGGAAGAGACTATTCTTGTCCCAGTGAGTATTCTTGGGTCCCTTTTAAAATATGAGTTGACTGTATATATAAGAGTTTATTTTTTATTTATTGAGAGAATTATCTTCCCTGGGACTATGTGTTTATTTAGATGACGGTATTTGTAATAGAGTTTGAAAACAGGAGATGGGATGCCTCCAGCTTTGGATTTCTTTGGTTATTCAAGATCATTTATGATTCCATACAAAATTTGGAACTTTATTTATGTGAAAGAAAGAATGCCATTAGAATTCAGTTAGGAATTCTGTGAAATCTATAAATGGTCTTGGGGACTAGGGATATTTTAACATTAGTTCTTTCTTATCCCAGAACACAGGATACAGTTCCATTCATATGTGTCTTTGTCAATTTCTTTCATCAAAGTTCTTTTCTCAGTGCACAGAACTTTCATCCCCTTAGTGAAATCCATCACTATGTAATTTTTTTGTTTGTTTGTTTTTGATGCAGTTGTGAATGAGACTGTTTTCTTTTTCAGATATTTTATTCTAAGTATATAAAAATGCAACTGATTTCTATATGGTTAGTATTCTATGACTTTGTTGAAAATGCATACATAATAGTTCTAACAATTTTCAGTGGTGCATTTAGAATTTTCCACCTATAAGTTCATGTCATCTGCAAACAAGCAGTTTTACTTCTCCCTTTCTAATTTCTTTTTCTTGTTTGAATGTCCTTGCTAGGACTTTCAGTACTATGTTGGAATAGGAGTGATGAGAATGGGTCTCTTTATCTTATTCCTGATTTTAAAGACTGGCTTTCACATTTTCATGTGAATATATGTTAGTTGTGGACTTGTCTGTTATGGTGCTTACTATAATGTTTTTCTTCTATACCCAATTTGTTTAGCATTTTTATTATGAAAGGATGTTGAATTTTTGTCAAATGGTTTATCACATTTATTGATTTGCATATGCTGAATCATTTTTGTATCCCATGGATAAATCTCACTCTATTGTGGAGTATAAGCCTTTTGATATTCTGTTATATTTTATTTAATAACATTAAAAAAAACTTTTGCAATTATATTTAGCAGGGATATTGGTATATTGGTCTACAGTTTTAGTTTTTTTGGCTTTGGTATCATGGTAATGCTGGCTCAGAAAAACTGCAGAGTAGAGAACATTCCCAAACTCATTTTATGGTTGTGGGAATTCTTCATCTAGTAGAGGAATTCACTGGTAGAAGAATTCATCTGGTACTAGGTTTTCATTTGTTGAGAGGTTTTTGATAACTGCTTTTGTCTTGTTTGTCCTTACAGGTCTGTTCAGATTTTTTATTTCTTAATGATTGAATCTTAATAGGTTGTTTATTTATTACCCTATGATTACTTAAGGTAATCTCTTAGGATCTTTTGTATTTGTAGTCTATCTACTGTAATATCACCATTTTTATTTCTGAATTTGATTTCTCCTTTTTTTTTTTAATGTCTACCTATATGTTTGTCAATTTTATCTTTCATAAAACCAGCTCTATATTCTGTTGCTCTGGTTCTTATTTATTTGTTTTGATCTTGTTATTTTCTTCCTTTTACTAACTTTGGTCTTACCTTGTTCTTTTTCTAGCTCCTTGAAATGTACAGTTGGGTTGTTTGAGATCTTTATAAACTTCCTTCATACAGTTGCTTTTTCTACATCCCATAAGTTATGGTTTGCTATGTTTCTATTTTCTTTTGTCTCAAGATTTTTTTTTTTAACTAGTATTTTTTTCCTTTGTCTCATTGGTTGTTCAGAAGTGTGTTTAATTTTTACCCATTTGTGAATTTTTCAGCTTTCCTCCAGCTATTGATATCTAGTTTCATGTCATTGTGGTCAAAAAACACAATTTATGTCCATTAACTTGAATAATGTTCCCTGTTCACTTGAGAATTTGTATTTTCCTGCTGTTGTTAGAAATGTTCTCTATATATCTGTTAGGTCCATTTATTCTAAACCAAAGTGCTGACAAGTTTCCTTATTAGTATTTTAGGATAATCTATCCATTGTTGAAAGTGGGATAATCAAGTCCTCTACCATGTTTGTATTGTCTATTTATTTTATTAGTATTTTCTTAATATATTTAGGTACTCTGACGCTGCATTCATGTTTATTTATGATTGGTATATACCCTTAATAACTGACCCATTTATCTATAATATGGTCTTCCTTATACCTTTAGTTTTTTTTCTTATTGTAGATTTTGACTTTTTTTTTTTTTTCCTCTCAAGTAAGTACAGCTATTCCTGATCTCTTTAGGTTTCCATGTGCATGGAATATCTTTCTCCATAACTTCACTTTGAGACTCTATATGTCCTAAAGCTGAAATGAGTTTCTTTTAGGTAGCATATAGTTTGATTGTCTTTTGATCATAGAATTTAATCCATTTATATTTAAAGAATTAATGACAGGTAAGTACTTGTAGGTAAGATTGTGTGATTCTCCTTTTCCTTTCTTCATTTCTTATTGTCCTTCTATGTAAATTTAGGATTTTCCATAGTGGTATGCATTGATTCACTTCTCTTTTCTTTTTTTCTTTTCAACCCACTCCAAGTTTTAGGTTTGTGGCTGTCATAAAACATAGCTATAATGGCTTATATTAGGCTACCAACTTCAATTACATTTAAAAACTCTAATCATTTACTCTTGCTTTATGTTTTTAATGTTGCAACTATGTGCAACTTACATATTTTTATTGTATAACCATTAAATTTACTGTAGTTTAGACATCTGTAATATTTTTTCCTTTAACCCTTATACTAGGGTTAACTGACACACAAAAAATTAACACATTGCATTATTCAAGTATTCTAAATTGATAGTATACTTTACCAGTGTTTTTATACGTTCATATATTTTCATATTTCTAATTAATGTCCTTTAATTTTAGCTTAGAAAATTCCCTTCAGCCTTTTTTGTAAGACAGGTCCCATGTGATTATCTCCCTCAGAATGTGCTTCGGAATGTCTTTACCTTACCTTCACTTCTGAAGGACAACTTTGCAGGGTAAAGTATTTTGTTTGGCAAGGTTCCCCCTCACCACCACCCCCCACTGAAGCCCCAGTCCTTTGAATATATCATTCCACTTTTAATCTTCTATGCAATCCAATGGTATCCTTATGGGGATTCACGTCTATGAGAGAATTTTGCTCTTACTGCTCTTGCTGCTTAAAATGCTCTTTTTCTTTGATTTCAGACAACTGTACAACAATGTTTTTTGGAGACAATCATTTTGGTTTGAAATTTTGGGATGATATATCAACGAGCCTAGATGTCCAAATCTCTGCCCAGATTTGAGAAGTCCTCAGCCATTAAATCTTTAAGGCTTCTGTTCCTTTCTCCATTTTCCTTCTGAGATTCCAACTTCCCTTTAATGATATTCCATGGTTCCTGTTGGCTCTCTTCACTTTTTTCTTTGATCCCCTTTGAATAATTGCAAAGATCTTTTCTGCTACCTCAAAGAATTTTCTGCTTGAGCAGTATGCTTTTGCTGCTTTTTATTGCACTTTAATTTCATTTATTGTATTCTTTAGCTCCAGAATTTGTTTGGTTCTTCTTAAATTATTTCTCTCTGTTAAACTTTGCTTTTTATTTTTTTCTTGATTTCACTGTGTTATCTTTATTATTTTTTTGGATCAAAAATTCAAATTTCTTGACATTTTCAAACAAGAGACTGTCTTCTTTGTTGCTTCATTCCACTGTACAGTACATGTGGAAAATATCTGTGCAAAGACTTTTTTAGCTGAATGTGCTAAAAATATGGATACAGTTGTTAATGTTTTGTTGTATATATGTGCAAATTCTATGACTCTTCACTAAGTTTAGAAGACAATGAATATAATGATCCTGCATTCTTTGTTAATGCTCCTTGGCTGAGTTGTAGAAGAGTTTTATAAAGATTTACAATACTTTTAACTTCAAATGAAAATTTTCTTAAAACAGAAGGAATGCTTGCTTAGTATTCAGTAATCAAAGAAAAAAAATCATCATACTGCACATGAATGAGCTCAATTTAAAGCTTCAAGAAAAGGGAAACCTTATTTGTGAAGCTGAACAAGTTTAAGAATTTATACTGACATTAAAAGTTTTAATATTATACATCACTAAAAATGATTTTACACATTTTTCTACCATAAATCAATATGCAGCTTTTAATTATTGATAGGTACATTAGTTACAAAAACTAAGAAAAGTTCTTGTAGCTCATTGAGATTCCTTAAAACAACTATTTTATATTCTTTATCAGATAAATCATTGATCTTCGTTTTTTTGTGGTTGATTCCACATTGTGTTCTTCTGGTGTTGTCATATATATATATATATATATGTTTTCATGTTCCTTGAGGTCTTACATTGTTGATTTCACAGTTGAGGAAGAAGTCACCCCCTGTACTCTTCAGTAACTAGCTGAAAGAAATATCTGTCAGCCCTGCTAGAGATTCTGAGGCTTTCTCAGGCTTTTCCTATAAATACACCTGCTGAATACTTTTTTCTACCTTGCATGACAGAATTCTTCAAGCTCATATACCTTCCCTCAGTCCTCTAATAAAGATATTTCTCAATACCCTAAAGCCAGACCTGTTGCTGACAGTCTTCATTTTGCTTGCCCTAGAATGGTGCTAATGCTCAAGATTGTGGCACTCTTCCAAATCCATAGATTTAGTTTAGTTTTAGGACCACACTCACTAGCCCTCTGTGAAACTCTTACTGCTGCTGGGAGTACCCATGAGCCCTTTGGGATCTGAATTCCAGGTGACCCTTGTGGCTACTGGGAGCTTCCTGATGGTGTCTGTGACATATTTAGTAGAATCTGCATACATCTGGTACATCCACCATGCCCTAGCTTTCATTTTCTTAACCACTGACTGCTTTGCAGTCATGAAGTTAAATACTCTTCATTCTGGATGGGACAAAAGAGAAATGACTCTTTGGCAATGTTATGCCCTGATGGAGAAGCTATGCACTCTTCACACTCTTTTCTCCACAGAAGTAGTCATGGACTGAAAAACTTTCTCTTAACACTGAACTGTACTCGTTTAGGGGATGGGTGAGGTGGGTAAAATGAACCATTACCTGTTTCTGTGCCTTCATCTTGTTTTTGTTGTTGTTGTTGTTTTGTTTTGTTGTTGGTTTGTTTTGTTCTAACAAAGTGCTGGAACTTCCCCAATGGATCTCTGGGTTTCCAGAAAGTCTCCCTTGTCCATGGGTGGTTGTCTCAATCGGTGTTCTGTAGGGAAAAGATAGTATAAAACACTCCACCATTGTGATGATGTCACTCTCCTAATTTATCCACTGGTCTCTTTTCTAAGCTAAACACAAGTTCATCCTCACACCTCCAACTCTAATGCCCATATTTCATTCTAGCCCTTTCCCCCTTTGCTTATCTCCCACTCCAACAGTGAGAACCTGAGTGCCACCATCTTTCATCCATTTATATATAATAGTTCAATTCTAGTATATAAATATACTGGTTTCATAATTGTTAATCAGTACTCTGATAAGAAACAGCTTTACCAACTAATGCAATGCTTTTATACAGCTTCTCACATCTATAGTTTTAGACTCTTAACTCATTTCCAACATTCTTTAGATGATTACCTTGTACTTTTCCCTTTTAGTGAGATTATGTCCTACATTTTGATACAATTAGATTATTTTCTTCTAGTTAGCTTTACATCTTTGGCACCCCTAACCTCCTAATGGATTTAAAAACTTTTTTTTTTTTTTTTTTACATTAAGTTTCACTCTGTGCTATGAAGTTGTAATGGTTTTGACAAGTTCATGGTCTAATGTATTCATCAGTACTCTATCATACAGAGTTGTTTTATGCCCCCCAAATCCTGTTTCACCTATTAAACTTTCCTCTCCCTTAGAATCCAAGGTCATAACTTTTTTGCTTTCTGTCCTATAGTTTTTATTTTTTCTGAAGGTCATGTAAATTTAATAATTCAATATGTAACCTGTTCAAGCTGACTACTTTCACTTAGCAATATGCAATTAACATTCATTCATATTAATAGCTCATTACCTGTTATCCCTTAATACTAAATAGTAGGTATATTTCACTGTTTATCCTCGCATATATTAAAGGACATCTCCAGCTTTGGGCAATTATAAATAGTGCTGCTATAGACTTTCACATGGATGTGTGGACATTAGTTTTCAAAAGAGGTGAACAAATACTAAGAATGTGATGGATAGATCAAAGATAAACTTCTGTTTAGCTTTTTAAGAAACTGTCAATTAGTCTTCCAAAGTGGATGCACCATTTTCATTCCTTCCAGTGATGGAAATTATTTCCTTTTTCTCCAAATCCTTGGCAAATTTGCTATTCTTAGGATTTAGTTTTTTACTATTATTATTTTTACCTATTCTAAAAGGCATGAAATATTTTGTTGTTTAATTTTGTTTTCCCTAGTGACAAGTGGTTGTTGATGATCTTTGAAATTCCTTACTCTGTGATTTGTATGTAAATAATTTTGAAAGTTTTCTATGACTATTTGAATACTTCTGCTGCATTCTTTTTTCACTTTTCCAATTATGCCTACATTGAAACTTTTGGTGCTATTCATGAGTTCTTAGATATTCTGTCTTTTTCACTTTCTTTTCATGTTTTCATTAGTTTGAAAAGTTTCCATTGGTTTTCTTGAAGTTCATGGACACTTTCCTTGGAATGTTAAATTTGGTGAGCTGATCAAAGGCATTCTTCACTTCTCTTACTTGCTTCTTGACTTCTTGCATGTGCTTTTGATTCTCTCACATTGTTATCTCTCTGGTGACAGAGTATTTTAAAACACTTGTCTGAGAATTCCTACATTTGTGTCACATCTGAATTTGTTTCTGACGATGGTTTTGTTTCTTTAGGTTGTATAATTTTGTTCAAAGTTGGACACTGTATTTGTTATATGTGTTATGATTTCAACTTTCTTTAATGATAGGTTTCAAATACCCCTACTGTTTGTATTTTTCCTTTTCTCTTGGTTTTAGGGCTTCTCTCTGCCCTGTTCCTCAGAAAGAGTATACATCTTGGGACCTCTTTCAACTACAATTCACTGTTAATATACTTGAGGGTTATTAGGATGATGGTTGGATGTGAAAGAAGGAAAGCAAACCACATTCTTTGGAATAAATCTCAGGCTTATAGTTCTCCCCTCTCTTTGGGGTTTCCCTTTCTCAAGTTTTTCTGGTTATTTTCCAGGGATACAACTTCTATATTTTTTTGTCCCGTCATCTGTTTTACTTTCAGCATTCCCAATCTTTTTTTTTTTTTTTTTAAAGCTCTGTCCTGTTGTGAATTAGCTTTTCCTTCTCTTTTTCATATAGGAACCTGGAAATGATACAGTGTTGTGTAATTCCTTTCCACCATGGGAAAAAAGCTCTGGGTAAAAGATTCCCTGAGACTTGGGCTTCATATGAGGGTTTTAGAGGGTATCATAGTGGTGTCTCTTCATTCATTCCTCAGACTCATGTGGTTGTTTTTCTCAGATTTTTTTATGTGAAAGCCTAGTACATTTTCTTGAAGGAACTGTGACTCTCAGAAGTTTCGTACTTCTCACTTCCACACTCAGCTGATAGCAATTTCTGATTTTCCAATAAAATAAGTCTTACTATCATTAATGGATTCCAGCTGCTGCTGCTCCACAGTTAGTTAACTGTTTGCCCTCTGCTCCTAGTTTTCTGATAGTTCTAAGAAAGTTGTTCATTTTCAGATTGCCCAGCTTTTCTTATTGTAGACAAAGAGTGCCAAATTATGACACTTTTACAACTTGAACCTGAAACCAAAAGACTAGCTGGTTTTTAAATTAAATATAAGTTAACTTTATAGCAAGGATCAATTTGTTAATTACAAATATGATATTGCACAAGATAAAATCACTGAATATGATATTGTTATTTAAATATTAAGCTTATAGGAGCATGAATTTCCAAATATTTTATCCATGCTTAAAAAATATAAATGACTTGAAACATTTGGATTTCAACCTTTCAGTTTAGAGATCATCTCAATCATACTTCTGAGCTCTCACAGCAAGTTTATTATAGTCTACTATTTATTTTCAATTGTATGAAGTGTTTTCTAAAGAAGATTAGTCAGTATATAAGTATAGTATAGTAGTATAACAAATTTTTAAAAATCCTATTACTTCTACCCGTGTTTATGCTTTATTCTTACCCTGTAAGAACACCATGGACCTCATTGCCTTATATCGTCTCCAGCTTCACTGATACATACAATATCCTATGAAGTGCTAAATGATAGTTGTTTAATTCTTAATTCTCTTTAGGCATATTGTGTTCCTTGGGATTCTTTGGCACTCAAACCTTGTTTCAGACCTCTATAGGATCTCTAAGCAAGTATTTGTATTCTGTCAGTCATATAATGTCTTGGGTACTTCCCACTTAACAGTGGCTGTTATTTTTCTTAATTTATATATTAATTTAATTATCAACCCATCTGTGCCTCAGTTTCTGCTATGTACTTTTCTTATATCTTTAAGTAGACATGTGATTCTTTCTTCCTTCACTCACTTGTTCCCAAACCCCTGAATTTCTACTCTACCTTTAGAAGGAGATAAATAAGGCATGTAACATTTGAACATCTTATAAAATTATACTGTCTGAATAAAGGTGGGAAATAAATGTCCATAAACTACTCTTTCTGGAGAAGTTAACATATATTTATCTGTTTTTCCCTTTCATACATAATAACTTGGGAAAAGGATTTTTCTTCTCTATGAAAACTAATAATTGGCTAGGTTTGCTTTGTGAAAGTACTAAATGTGATCTGTCCTTAATGTGAAAATGCTGTTTTAAATAATTCAGAAAAGCTCATAAGACATTTTAGTGAAATTTTATGAAAGTTAACTCCAAATTTAATGATAGTCACATTAATTACCAAGGGAGTTTGGAATTCAAAAAAGTTACTAACAGCTAGATAAAACCTACTTTAATCATCAAATTTAAAAGCCATTCAAGTACTATTTTGTAGAATTTGGAGAAAAAGAAAATATCATGGAAGAAAATGAAAAAATGAGTGTGAGGAGAAAAAAAAAATAAAGGACATGATCTTAGGAAAACACTTATTTCAACTTTTTAGATATGTTTATCAATTTGATAATATGGTTGAAAACCCCCTTGAAGAATGTATATATCTTCATATTTTACTAATTCATGTTTTTAAAGATTTCATTTATTTGAGAAAGAGAGATTGAGAGAATGAGTGGAAGAAGAAACAGACTCCCTGAGGAGCAGGGACCCTGAAATGGGACTCGATCCCAGGATCCTTGGATCATGACCTGAGCCAAAGGCAGATGTTCAACTGACTGAGCCACCCAGGTGCCCAGTAATTCATTCTTGATAGTGCTTAGACCAGTTAAATACACTTAGTTACAAAAGACTTTCATTAGTATGGTAAGACAACTCCATTGAAATATAGTTGCTATCAGTGGTATCCAGGGCTGTCATTTATAATTTCTTGTCCAGCTTTATAAATGGAGTCTAAGTAAAACCATTTGTTCATGCACAGAAGAGAGTAACAATGAGTCGAAATAGTTCAGGTCAGTAAAATATTCTGCAAGGTTCAGGAGAGTGTGTGGATTTATCACTGACATTTTATGTTTGTTCTGTGGGTACCAAGTAAAAAACAAACATTTATCACTGCAAAGCTATTTCAGCTAAGAAAGTGCTAATACATTCTTAGATTTGGAGCCACAGTGAAGTCTGTCAGGTCTCAGAGGGATAATTGTGGACTTTTCCCCAAAACAAGCCATAGTTATCAATATTACTAAATCCTGACAATTGCTCTTTTTTTTTTTTTTCCTCATCCCTACAAACAGAAGATTATCAGTTCTGTGTCCTACTTACCATGAATGTTTTCTTTCTTTTTTGCACTGGGATTTCATTATTTTTAGTGCTAGAGGCATAGTAACCTACCTAAAATACCTGATTTGCCTGTTGAATAATTCAGTTGATTCTCTGCATCCATGAGCATGGATGGAACAAAAAAATAATGTTTCATCCAAATAGGACCCAAAAGTATTGGATATTTTCCAACTTAAGAATATAGGAGCTTAATCAAAATATTTCATTTGTCATTCTATGAACAAAAAATGATGAGACTTTAAAACAACTTTCAGAAAGTATGTTGAACAATAAGTCAGAAAATTAAGTGAGAACTCGGGGGGAAAGACTAATGGTGAAGTTAAAAATACTGATAGGTGGAGGAGATAGCAAAGTTTAAACACTGAAGGAGAATCAAAGAAAGGAATATGTTTTTAGAATAATAAAAAAATGGTACTGAAATATGGTAGAAAGGTCCTATTTAGTTAAAATTAGTTTTTTTTTAAATCACCAGAAATTATAATGAAAAGAAAGATGATGAATAATCTGTTAATGTTTAATGATTACAAAAACAAGGGACGTCTGCTTCTTATAATTAAGTAACAAGGAATAGACTTATGTTTCTACTTAAAACAATGGCTTTCAAGAAACTGGAAATCCTACAAAGGGAAATAATCCTTGAGAAATGTGAAACAAATCAAGTGAGCCCTGAAATCACCCAGTTTACTGTAATGAGAGTTTCCAGGCCGTAAAGCCAAGAGGGTAACCGAGGCAGAAGGGTGGACTCCGAGAGTTGAGCGGATGTTGCTGAAAGTCTACACAGTTCTAGAGAGTTTAGAGTCAAATTACTCAACATCTGGTACTTCTAATTTTGATTTCTTGAGGAACCTTCATGCAATTTCCACAGTGGCTGAACCAGTTTACATTCCCACCAACGATGTATGAGTATTGGTTTTTCTTCGTATCTTCACCAATACTTTTTTTTGGTATTTTTTATTTTAGCCACACTGACAGGTATGTGGTGAATCTCAGTATAGTTTTGATTTGCATTTCCCTGATATTGCACATCTTTTCATGTGTCTGTTGGCCATCTGGACAATTTCTTTGGAAAAATGTCTATTCATGCCTATGTCCATTTTTTAACTGGATGATTTGTTTTGGGGGGTGTTGAGTTGTATAACTTCTTTATAGATTTTGGATACTAACCCTTTAATAGATGTATCATTTGCAAATATATTCTCCCATTCCATAGGTTGCCTTTTAATTTTGTTGATAGTTTCTTCTGTAGTACAGAAAGTTTTCATTTTGGTGTAAGTCCAATACTTTATTTTTGCTTGTATTTCCCTTGCCCCAGCAGATGTATCTAGAAAAACATTGCTACAAATGATATCAAAGACATTAAAGCCTGTGCTCTCTTCTAAGATTTTTATGGTTTCAGGTCTCACATTTAGGTTCATAATCAATTTTGAGTTTATTTTTGTGTATGGGTCTAAGTAGTCCAGGTTCATTCTCTTAGTGCCTAGTTATGCCCAACACTATTTGTTGAAGAGATTGTTTTTCCCACTGTATGTTCTTGCTTCCTTTGTCAAAAGTTAATTCACCACATATTTGTGGGGTGATTTCTGGGTTTTCTGTTCCCTTGACCTTTTTTTAAAATTTTGTGCCACTACCATACTTTTTTGATTACTGCAGCTTTATAATATAACTTTAAGTCCAGATTTATAATACCTCTTGTTTTGTTCTTCATTTTCAAGATTGCTTTGGCTATTCAGGTTTCTTTTTTGGTTCTATACAAATTTTAGGATTGTTTCTTCTAGTTCAGTGAAAAATGCTACTGGTATTGATAAGGATTGCATTAAATCTATAGATTGCTTTGGGCAGTAGGCACATTTTAACAATATTTATATTCCAGTCTATGAGCATGGAAATCTTTCTTTACCCAAAGAGTACAAAAATACTACTTTGAAAAAATTTATGTAGCCCTGTGTTTATTGCAGCATTATTACAATAGCCAAATTATGGAAGCAGCCCAAGTGTCCACTGATAGACTAAGATTTATGTGTGTGTGTACAGACACACACATGAATATTAACCAGCCATACAAAAAAAAAAAATGAAATCTTGCCATGTGCAACAATATGGATGGATCTAGAGAGTACAATGCTAAGTGAGATAAGTTATTCATAGAAAGGTAAATACCAGATAATTGAATTCATCTGTAGAATCAAGGAACAAAACAATAAACAAAGAAAAAAAAAAAGACAAACCAAAATAGTAGATTCTTAACTGTAGAGAATACACAGATGGTGCCTCAAGGGGAAGTAGGTGGGGGAGAAGTAAAATCAGTGAAGTGGATTACAAGTAGACTTATTATGAAGATCACTGAATGATGGATAGGACTGTTGAATCACTACATTGTATGCCTGAAAGTAATACAACACCATTTGTTCACTATGCTGGAATTAAAATTTAAAAAAATAAAAATGAAAGAAACATAAGTTTTCAGAGCAAAGGTTTGCAGAACAAAGAGAAGAGATCTCACTGATGTCTGCAGAGAGTTGCCCTAGAATAATTGTGGCCTATGAACTGGCACACACACAGGTGAAGAAACCACCTGACAGTTGGAAAAGGACCAACTAAAGGGGTTAATGTTTACCCAGTGCACTCAGTGTGCTCATGCCTGTCTGCGTAAAATCTAATAATTCACAAGCCAGTGGTAGAGAACTTTAAAAGGTCTTGCCCTAGTGGTTGGTATAATTAGCCTTAGAATAAACATCATTCTGTTATTGCCTAAAAAAAAAAATCTTAAAGCACAAATTCAAAAAATCAACTGAATTGTCTTCAAGTAGCTTAAATATGTCTTTGCATACAACTCAAAAAACTTACTTTTTTATCCCTTGAGCTCTCTAACTTCTAAAAAATTAAAAGTAACAGTATCTTTTAGCCATTCAGAAATTACCAAGCAGGCAAAGCAGTAGAAAACCATAACTAGAATGAGGAAAAGAAATGAAACAAACCATATAGTAGTGACACAGATTCTAAAACAGCACATAAGTAATTAAAGATATGTTTATATATTTAGAAAGCTAAATGATGGGTTAAACATTTTAAGGAGAAAGATATGAAAAGAATCAATTTGACTTGCTTGTAGCAAAAATTATGTTTAGCATAAAATAAATACATTGGGTATAATTTCTGTAAGACATTGCAGAAAAAAATTAATAAACATGGATACTTCACAATAACTGTTTAAAACAAAGCATAATAAGAATGGAAAAAAAACCCAATGTGATTTATGATACAAATCACAAATTCAAGCAGTCATTATCCTTATAATTATAGTTCCTGAAAGAGAGGGGTTGAAAATATTTGAAGAAATAATTACCCAACAATTTCACAGTTTGATAAAAACTAAACCCTGGTATTTAGGATGTTCAAGAAACATTAAGCCCTAATAACATGAGGAAAATTGTACCAAGGAATATCTTAATTACATGGCTCAAATAAATATTGGTTTATTGGTTATAAATATTTAAAGGTATCCTGAGGAAAACAATATATACAGAAAAACAATAGTAAGGATGAAAGTGATTTTTTTGTTACATCAAAGCAAGAGAGAAGACAGTTGATCAGCATCTTAGAAGTACTGCATAAAACGTTGTCAACCACAAATTTGATGAATAGAGAAAATCTCTTACAAAACTGAAGGAAAAATGATTTTTTTTTCAACTACTACATGAGAGAATGAATGTACCATATCTATACTAGAAAAAAGGTAAAAGTAGTCTTTTAGAATTCTGGTCCAATATAGCAAAGAAGGAAGATCCTGAACTTACCTCCATAGACATACCAAATTTACGCCTATTTATATATAGAACAGTTCCTCTTGAAGAGCGGAGGACAGAACTGAACAACCCCTGTACAACAAAAGATAGGCCTCACAGAAAACAGTGAGAGAGGGAGACTTGGCAAGGAAGGGAGCCCCCACCCCGACAATGCAGATTGCAACAGGGAAGAATAGTACTGAGGGACTAGGAGCAGATTTGTCTGTCCTGGGGCAGAGAAAAAAAGCTGCCATTTTATTTTTATTTTTTAGACAAAGTGGGGAGCGACAGGGGGAGAGAAAATCTTAAGCAGATTCCCTACTGAACTTGGAGCCTGAGGCAGAGCCCAGTCCCAAGCCGCTTGGTAGGGTCCTCTTGATGCAGACAGAGAACTCTGTGACCTTCTTGGCTTATACCTTCTTCTTCTATAGCCAGAGCTCTGAGTACCCCCTGCATAGGGTGCCCTGGGAACTGCTAGCCTGTGCCTACCTTGACTCCAGCCTCCCTGCCAGGAGAACCCCTGTGTTGAACACCCCACCATACCCTAGTGTGTTTCACTTGAACTTCAGCTGTTCTGCCAAGGCACTCTCTCCGTTTGGAGTGCCCCAGCACCCTGGCTTGCACCCCACTTTGGCTCCAGCTGCTCTGCAGCAGGTGTCTCCTGCACAGAATACCCCAGGACCCTCCTGCCCACATCCTGCCACAGCTCCATTAACCTCACTAGGGTACCCTTTGCACAGAGAGCCCCAGGACACACAGATTCCACTGTATCTTCAACTGTCCTGCCACAGGGCCCTCTGTACAGACAGCCCTAGGACCACTACAGCACATGAACCCTTAAGCTCTGCCACCCTATCAAGCAAGGCACCAGCACAATTATCCTGAGATCCCTAGCCTACAAAACACTGCTCCAACTAGCCAGCCAAAGTCACCAGGCACACCAAGCACACCAGGCACAACTAGCCAGCCAAAGGCACCAGGCACCAGTTACTTCCAGTCTACACAGGAAATGACCACACACAAGACCATTACTTCAAATTTAGGAGAAGTAGCTGTGCTACCTAATTCATAGAACCAAATGAAGAAAGTGAAGCAAACAAGGAGATAGAAGAATATACGCTAATGGAAAAACCAGAAAAACACTCAGAAAAAGAATTATATGCAATCTGCCTGATAAAAAGTTGAAGCATTTTCCAGGATAGGTCACATCTTAGATGCCAATACAGTCTCAATTAATTTAAAAAGAATAAAATTATATCATCCAATTTTTGCAATAAGACTAGAACTAGAAAATAATTACTGGGAAACAATGGGAAAAAACAAGCATGTGGAGGCTAAACAAGTTACTAAGCAACCAATGGGTCAACAAAGAAATCAAAGAGAAAATTAAAAAATACATGATACAAATGTAAAAGGAGCAGAACAAAATCTGGGTCTCAGTGAAAGAAATTCTATGAGGGAAATTTTTAGAGCTATAGGCCTGCCTCAAGAAAAAAGAGAAATCTCAAAAAAAAAAAAAAAAATCTAATGTTACATATAAAGGAACTAGGAAATGGAAAACAAAGTCTAAGTTCATAGAAAGAAGGAGATAATAAAGTTCAGAGAAAAAAGTAAAAGTTCAATGAAACCAACAACTGGTTCTTTGAAAAAATGAATTTATAAATGTTTAACCAGACTCCTCAAGAGAGGCAGGACACAAATAAAATGAGAATTGAAAGAGGAGATGTTACAACCAACACCATAGAACTACAAAGGATTGTGAGACTACTGTGAAAAATTATATGCCAACACATCAGGCAACCTTGAGGAAATGGATAAACACCTAGAAATATACAATCTTCCAAAACTTAATCAGAAATAAGTGGACTATCGGAACATACTAATTATTAGTAATATAATTCAATCAGTAATCAAGAACTCCCATCATAACAACATTCAAACCAGATGGATTCATAGGTAAATTCTACAAAACACTTAAAAAAGAGTTAATACTTATTGTTTTCAAACCATTACGAAAAAAATAAGAGGAAGGAAAGTTCCCAGATCCATTCTATGAAGTCAGCATTACCTGACACCAAAAGAAAAAAATCCTACAATAGGAAAAGTACACGCCAATATCCATGATGAACGTAAATGCAAAAATCCTGAACATACCAGCAAAAAAATTTCAACAATACTTTAAAAAGGTCCTTCACTATTATCAAGTGGGATGTATTCTGGGGATGCAAGGATGGTTCAAAATTTACAAGTCCATCATGTGATAAACCACATTAACAAAATGGAAGATGAAAGACTTGATTATTTAGGCACCTAGGGGGCTCACTCAGCTAAGCATCTGCCTTTGGCTCCGGTCAGGATCCCAGGATCTAGGGATGGCACCCTACATTGGGCTCCCTGCTCAGCAGGGATCCTGCTTTCTCCTCTCCCTCTGCTGCTCCCCCTGCTTGTACTCTTTCTCTCTGTCAGATACATAAGATCTTAAAAAAAAAAGAAAGAAAGAAAGAAAAAAAGTTACTTATTATTTCAATAGATGCAGGAGCACCTGGGTGTCTCAGTCTGTTCAGCATCCAACTCTCATTCTAGCTTAGGTCATGATCTCAGAGTTATGGGATCAAGCCCCACCTCAGGCTCTGCATCTCTCTCTCCTTTTGTCCCTCCCACACTTGAGTCTCTCTCTTTAAAATAAAACCTTCAATAGATGCAGATAAAGCATTTGAAGAAGTACAACACCCATTTATAGAAACTATCAGCTCAACAAGTTTAGAGGGAATATACCTCAACACAATAAAGACCACAGATGAAAACCCACAGTGAAAACCCTTGTAAATTTTCCTCTAAAATCAGGAACAAGATAGAGATGTTCACTTTCACCACATACATTTAATATAGTACTGTAATTCCTAGCTGTAGCAATCAGACAAAGAAAGAAATGGTGGGCCTCCAAATTGGTAAGGAAGGAGTGAAATTGTCACTGTTTACAGATAACATATTATTAAACATAAAAACTCTAAAGACTATATAAAAATTATTAAAAGTAATAAATGAATTCAGTTAAGTTGCAGGATACAAATACACAGAAATTGAGTTTTTCTTTTTTTTTTTGAGTTTGAGTTTTCTTGAAACAAAGTAGTAAAAAGAAATTAAGAAAACAATGCCATTTAGTATTTTATTTTTGTTTCAATTGTAAAGAATAAAGAGATTAAAGATGATACAAATATAAAATTATTTCAGGTTCAGATTGGATAAATTAGTATTGTTAACTTCTCTATAATGTCCAGGAAACCTACAGATTCAATGCAATCCCTATCAGAAAAACTAACAGGGGTGCCCAGGTGGCTCAGTCTGTCCTAAGGACCTGGGATCAAGTCCTGAAGCAGGCACCTTGCTCAGGGTGTTATCTGCTACTCCATCTCTTTCTCTCCCTCTCTCTCAAATAGATACATAAAATCTTAAAAAGAATACCAACAGAATTTTTCACAGAAGTAGAACAAAGAGTAAAAAATTTGTATAGAACTCAAAAAAAAAAAAAAAAAAAGGAAAAATGGGGGAAAAACCCAATAGTCAAAGCAATCTTGAGAAAGAAGAACAAAGCTGGGATATCACATTCCCAGATTTCAGAGTATACTAGGAAGCTGTAGTGATAAATCAGTATGGTACTGACACAAAGACACATATGGTAATGGAACAGAATAGAGAACCCAGAAAAACAAACAAACATGTTGAGTGGTCAATTAACCTATGACAAAGGAGGCAAGAATAGACAATCTCTTCAAAAACTCTGTTGGAAAAACTGGACAGTTACATGCAAAATGATACTAGATCATTTCTTCATACCACATTAAAAAGTGGACTCTAATTGGGTTTAAGACCTGAATGTAAAACCTGAAACTTTAAAGCTCCTATAAGAAAACATGGTCAGTAATTTATTTGACATCTATCTTAGCAATATTTTTCTAGAGATGTCTCTGCAGCAAGGGAAGCAAAGCAAAAATCAACTACTGGGGCTACCCAAAATAAAAACTTACAGTGAAAAAACCATCAGCCAAATGAAAAGGCAAACCTGTGAATGGGAAATAACATCTGCAAATAATCTTATCAAGAGTTAATATCCAAAATACAGAAAGAACTTATACCAAAAAAACAGTGAAAAAAGAGAAATAATTTGGGACACCTTCATGGCTCAGTGGGTTATGCCTTTGCCTTTGGCTCAGGTCATGATCTCAGGGTCCTGGGATCAAGCCGCACAGCGTGGGGCGGGGGATAGTCTCTGCTCAGCAAGGAGCCTGCTTCCTCCTCTCCCCCTGCCTGCTTCTCTGTCTACTTGTGATCTCTGTCAAATAAATATATAAAATCTTAAAAAAAAGAAATAATCCAATTTTAAAAAGGACAGAAGACCTAGTAGACATTTTCCCAAAGATATACAGAGGGCAAACAGACACATGAAAAGATGGGTGACCACATCATCAGGGAAATGTAAATCAAAACCATAAGGAGATACTACCTTACACCTATCAGAATGTCTAGAGTTAAAAAAGATAAGAAAAAACAAATGCTGGCAAGGATGTGGAGAAGAAGGAAACATGTACTGTTGGTGGGAATGCAATCGGGTGCAGCCATTAAGGAAAACAGTATGGAGAGTCCCTAAAAAAACTAAAATTAGAAGTAACCTATGATCTAGTAATTCCACTACTGGTATTTACTCAAGAACAATGAAAATACTAATTTGAAAAGATAAACCTATCCCTATGTTTTCTATAGCATTATTTACAATAGCTAAGATATGGAAGCAATTCAAGTATTCATCAATAGATGAATAAAGAAGATGTAGAGTACACACAGGAATACTACTCTGCCGTAAAAAAGAATGAGATCTTGGCATTTAGTGACCACATGGATGGGCCTACAGCGTAAAATACTAAATTAAGGAAGTTAGAGTGACAAAGACATATGCCATATGATCTCACTTTTACGTAGAATCTAAAAAGGAAAACAAAGGAATACATCAATAAACAAGCAGAAAGCAGAAACACACCCATTAAAAACAAAGAACTGTTGCTTGCCCAAAGGAATGAGGCTGGGGGATGGGGACAGTGGGTGAAGGAGAGTGAAAAGCACAGCCTTCCAGTTGTGGAATGAATAAGTCATGGGCATGAAAGGTACAACATAGGAAAAATAATCATTTATGTATTTTAATGACATTGTATGGTGAGAGATGGTAGCTGCACTTAGGTGAACATAGCATAAGTTATAGAATTGTCAAAACATGTTGTATACCTGAAACTAATGTGATTGTGTGTTAGCTATACTTCAATAAAAAAGTAGTTTTTAAGATAGATGAAAAATGATAATTGATATAAATATGAATCCAAAAGAAAAGAGTACTAAACAGGGTAAGTACATGGGTTACTATGACTTTTTTTTTCATTTAAAATTTGTTAAAACATTGACTTTTAAAAAACAACAGTGATATAATCTGATATTTATAATATGTGGCAAATAAAATTTGGGAAGGGAGTTAACAAAGTATACTTTTGTAGTCTTTTTATACTATTTGTAAATTAATTTTATTTCACTTAAGTTAGATTATATTAGAGGCAACCTTTACCTCAGGTCATGATCTCAGGGTCCTGGGATTGAGTTCCTTGGCAGGCTCCCCATTCAGCAAAGAGTCTGCTTCTTCCTCTCCCTCTGTGCTTTCTCTCACTTTCAAGTAAACCAATGCAATAGTGTTATATGACATTAAATATTTTTACTCTAAGCCTTAAAGTAACCCTAAAATTTCAACAACAAACAATTGATGTCAAATATGACAACAAAATTGATAAAGTAGATCATAAAAAATATGTACTGGATTTGAACAAAGGGAAAAAGAGAAAAAGGTAGCAAAGAACAGATGGCATTGGTAGAAAATACAGAAAAAATTGTATGTTACATTTAACCTTAGTAGTAATGACATTACATGGAAATGGTCTAAATACCACCCTTAAAAGAATAAATAACTGGACTGGATAAAAAGTGAGACTCCTATACTGCCAACAAGAAATAGACTGTAAACATAAACAAAATGGGAAAACTAAAAGTGTTATGTTAACACTAGTCAAACCAACGCTGGTAACAGAAAAAGTTAGTTTCAGAGCAGAACACATTGACAGGGCTAAATACGGTGACCTGAAAACTATACATTGGCTAATTAAAACAAACAAACATAAAAATCTTAAATATTTTTGCACTTGATGCAAAATGCTTAACTAGTGACTCAAAACTTAGTTCTTTAAGAAGATTAATAAAATTGATAAAACTCCAGACCAGTTGTTCAGGATAAAAAGAGAAGTCACAAATTAACCAATATCACAATAAGAGATATGATGTCACACTACAGAATCTGTATGCTACACTGCCGAATCTATATTTCAAGGAAAACCAGAATATTATGAACAACTTTATGCCAGTTTGTCAAGAAGTTAGCTGACACAGGCTTAATTCATGAGAGACAGAATACTGAAATATATTCATGAAGAAATGAATAAACTGAAATGGACAAAATCTTTGAAAAATATAAACTTTCAAAGTACTCTTGAAAAGAAATGAAAAACTTGAAAAGCCTTACTCCTACTTAAAAAAATAAATTTGTAGTTTTAAATTGTCAACAAACTAAACCCTGGAACCAAATGGCTTCACTGAGGAATTATACTGAACATTAAAATAAGAAATAATGCCATATCAATGGAAACTTCTTCAGAAAAATGAAAAAGAATGAATGTTTCTAAATCCATTTTATGAGATTGGCATTATAGTAATACCAATACTAAAGAATGACAGTGTGAGAATATAAAATATCAGAATGATCTCCTTCAAAAATATAGATACAAAATTTCTAAATGGAAATTAGCACAACTAGTTCAACAATATGTTGAAAAGGTAATACATCACGATGACATGGGGTTTATCCCAAATTCACAAAGTTGGTTTAACTCTCCTATCAAGGAATATTCACAATATTAATCAACTACAAAGAATCCTGTTATCTCAATCAATAAATAACAAATGTGTGACAAAATCCAAAATATATTCTTCTCATAAAACTAGAAACAGAAGGGAACTTCCTCAGCATGATTAAGAGCACCTACAAAAACCAACATCTAATTACATTTCTTCTAAGCTAGTAACATTCTTAATGACAAAGAAATATATGCTCTCCCTAAGAAAATAAGGAAAAAGAAGTTGTCTGCTCTCATTACTTTTATTCAACATTACCTAAAAGGTCTAGGCATTGAAGTAAAAGAATAAGAATTAAAACACATCCACATGGAAAAGGAAGAGATAAAAATGTCTTTATTCACAGATGATATGAAGATCTATGTAGAAAATTTGAAGAATCTAAAAAATTACTGCTAGAAGTTAGTAAGTTAAGCAATACTGCATATTACAAATTCTGAAACAAAATCACTGTATTTCTTCCTAAAAGCACTGGAAATGAAATTTTAGAATACCATTTAAAATTGAATAAAATTAGGAAATATACTGGGAGTATACCCAACAAAAATCGTGGAAGACCTATGCCGTGAGCACTGCAAAATTGCTAAGGAAATTAAGGTAACATTTGTGGAAAGTTAAATTGTTTATGATATAGAAGACTTAATCTTTTCAAGATACCCATTCTCCAAAAATTTATCAAGTGATTCACTACGATTCCAATGAAAATCTTAGCCAGTTTGTAGAAATTTTTGTTTTAAGATTTTATTTATTTGACAGAGATGAGAGGTAGGCAGAGAGGTAGGCAGAGAGGAGGGGGGAAGCAGACTTCCTGTTGAGCAAAGAACCTGATTCGGGGCTCTATCCCAGGACTCTGAGATCATGACCTGAGCTGAAGGCAGAGGCTTAACCCACTGTGCCACCCAGGAGCCCCCAGTTTGTATAAATTAACATATATGTGTTGGAAGAATTTTATATCCCTACTGCACCCCCCCGAAAAACATACCTTATATCATATAGAAATATGAACTTATGATGGATAATAGACTTGATGTAAAATTAAAATAATAAAACTTCTAGAAGAAAGCCTTTTCTAATTATACCAAAAGCATAATTCATAAATGAGAAAAATCTATAAATTGAAGAGTTTTTTTTTTTTTTGATGATATCCAAAGACCGATGTATGCCTGTGTGTGCACACACAAACACACACATTCTCATATGTTCTTAGGTTTGCTTATGCGTAAGTGAAATGAATGACAGCAATAATACAAGGAATGATAGGGAGGGATTGTGATTACTTAGAATTATAAGGATCTGTTATTACCTGTCAAATGATACATTATTATTTAAAAATGGATATGGATTAGGCACAGACATATATTGCAGACTCTAAGCAACCACTGAAAAATTTTCAGCAATGCAAATGTTTTTGACAATATGCTAAAAAAAAGGAGAGAGCATAGAATCATAAATTGCTTAATTAATACCAGGAAAGGACAGGACAAGAGAAGAAACTTACAGGCCCATAACCCTGATAAACACAGATGCAAATATGAACAGTTTTCCTTAACAAAATACTTTAATGAAAACATAAAATAATATGAACAAGTAGGATTTATTCCACAGATGCAAAAATGTTTCAACATCTGCCAATCAATGTGAAATACCACATTAACAAAATGAAAGGCTAAATCCTATATTCATATCAGTAAATGCACTAAAACCATTTCAAAAGTTCAACATCGATTTATGATAAAAACTCTCAACAAAGTGAATTGAGACAGAACATACCTCAACATAATAAAGCAGTGTATCACAAACCCAAAGAGAATATTATACTTGATGGTCAAAAGCTGAAAGCGTATCCTCTTAACTTAGGAAGAAGATAGGATGGCCACTCTCCTCACTTTCATTCAACATAGTACTGGCAATCCTCGCTGAAGTAACTTGTAGATCAGAAAGGAAGAAATATAAAACTTGTCTATTTGGAGAGAACATACATAAAAAACTCTAAAGACACCACCAAAAAAAAAAAATTGAAAGCTCATATATGAATTTAATAAAGTTGCAGGATAAAGAATTAATACATAAAAATCTGTTGGATGTCTATACACTCATAATGAACTTTTAGAGAAATTAAGAAAATAATCCCATTTAGAGTTGCAGCAAAAAGAAGAAAATATCTAGAAATAAATTTAACCAAGGAAGTGAAAGAAATGAACATGGAAAACTGGAAGATAATAGTGAAAGAAATTGAAGATACAAAACACAAAATCGAAGTTCCTAGAAGGCAAGAAAGAAAAAGAACCCGAATGGCCTTGGGTATTGTGATGACTTTTTTTAATACAACACCAAAGGTTCTAGCCATGAAAGAATAATGGATTAACTGGACTTCATTAAACTTAAAAAAAAAAGAAAAAAAACCTGCCTATTCCACGGAAGACAATATAAAAAAAATGACAAGATAGGTGAAAGAACGAGAAAAATTCTTTCAAAGGACACATCTGATATGGGATTGTTATCCAGTTATAACAGTTAACATATAAGAAGCCTTAAAACTCAAGAGTAAGAAAACCTAATCAGTAAAAGGGCCAAAGAGGGGCACCTGGGTGGTTCAGTGGGTTAAAGCCTCTGCCTTTGGCTCAGGTCATGATCTCAAGGTGCTGGGATCGAGACCCACATTGTGCTCCCTGCTCAGCAATGAGCCTGCTTCCCCCCTCACTCTCTACCTACTTGTGATCTCTGTCTGTCAAATAAATAAATAAAATCTTAAAAAAAAAAGAAAAGAAAAGAAAAGAAAAGAAAATGGGCCAGAGAAAGACCTTAACACATGCTTGACCAAAGAAAATACACAAATGGCAAATAAGCCCATCAAAGGTTGCTCCATATCTTATGTCATCAGTGAAATGCAAATTAAAACAACAGTGAGATACCACCTCACCCCTATTAGGGTGGCCAATCTAGAGAGCTGACAACACCAAGGATAGAGGTGTTGTGAAACAACAGGAACTTTGATTTGTTGCTGATGAAAATGCCCAATGATGAGTCACTTTAGAAGACACTGGGGGTAGTTTATTACAATACAAACTACTAGAATGTGATCCAATAATCATGCTGCTGCTTATGTCTCCATTTATGTCTACATGATAACCTGGAGAGGGGTGTTTTTAGCAGCTTTATTCTTAAGTGCCCAAACTTGGAAGTATCCCAGATGTCTTTCGGTAAATCAATTTATAAATAAAACTGTGGTACATCCTGACAATGGAGTATTTTACAGTGCTAAACAAAAATAAACTAGTGAGATAAGAAAAGACATCAAAGAAAATTAAATATGGGTTATTAAGTGAAAGTCCAGTCCAAAAATGCTCTATACTCTGTGACTATCAGTATATGACATTTTCTAAGGCAAAATTTTGAAGACCAATCAGTAATAAACTACCCCCAGTGTCTTCTAAAAACCAATCAGTAGTTGCCTGGTACTGGGGAGGAGGAAAGATGAATTGGCCAAGCATGAAGGCAGTGAAACCACTCGGTCAGGTAATAGTGAGTACCTGTCCATATACATTTGTCCAAATACATAGAAGGGTTAACACCAAGAGTTGAGTTCTATGATAAACTATAGAACTTGGGTACAATGATGTGTCTGTGTATGTTCATCAGTTATATCAAAGCACTGTGGCATAGGATTCTGAAAATAGAAGAGGCTTTGTAAAAGTGAGGGCAACAAATATACAGAAAATCTCTGTACCTTCAGCTCTGTTCTGCTGTCAAATGTAAAATTGCTCTAAAATAAAGTCTATTGAAAAAAAAACAATAAATGAGAACACCTGAAAGGAAGGATTTGTCACTTACATTGAGAAAACAAAGCAGATAATGGTGTAGAAATCAAGCTTTCTACTCAGTATTGGGATACTTAAGAGTGGAAAAGGCTGTTGTCACTGAAATAAAGTTGATAAAAGAGATAGATAATGATTGCCAAGTTACAACTGAAAGTCTTTAAGAACCAAATTCATTTACATGATAAATATTATAGAATATTTTCCTTATATTTTCATCAATTATATTAGTCATTAATATAATGAAACAGGGTCATCTGGGTGGCTCATTTGGTTAAGTGTCTGCCTTTGGCTCAGGTCGTGGTCCTGGAGTCCTGGGACTGAGCAACACATTGGCCTCCCTGCTCAGCAGGGAGTCTACTTCTCCCTCTGACCCTCCCCCCTCTCATGCTCTCTCTTTCATTTTCTCTTAAATAAATAAAATTATTTTAAAAAATGGAACAGATAAAACTTTGTGACCATATAATAGCAGATATTGTTATAACCTATAATTACCTTAATGCGTGTTACAATTTAGATACATATTGAATTGAGAGTAGTAGAATAACTTAACCAAATATAGACTTAGTCAGTTAGTCTTATAATTTGTTTTAAAAAAGAAAAGTATCCAGAAAACATACACACATAGTCCAAGAAAACAAAGAGATCTCTAAGTGGTATATAGAATTTTTTCCCAAATACAATCCATGCATTCAAAAGAATTTTAAATGTGGACATTTGTTACATGATTTAGACTATTCATTGAGTTGGTTTTGTGTGTTGAGTCATTGATTTTACTGCTATTCACCAACATTTTCAGTTCCCTTCAAGTTCTGGCTATTTACTTATATCTGTATCTGTCTTCTTACATATCTACCAATTCAATGACCTCTGAGTAGAAGATTATAAATGTGGGGAGAATTAATATTTCTGTTTTCAATCTAAATTGAATTCTTACCCCAGTAGTATTTATTATACTAGCGATAATCAGTTATAAAAATAGATAATCTCATAGTTCTGATGCTATTCTATTGGATAGCTGAATTTCTCATAAAAAGCCCCACAAAGGTTTATAAGGTGCAATCACAAAAACATAATTAATAACTGTTAATCAGGCTTAAAAATGTATTTAAGAACTACCATGGTACACAGTTACTTTTAATGAAAAATATTTAGAAACCATTAAAATACGATTTGGGATTTAGTTAGACAAACTCACTTATTGGCTATTATTGTATTTATTTGCATTGTAAATATAGTTACCATTTCTTATTCATTGGAAATCCTGAAGAACAACATCTTGTATGTATATAGCAATATCTTTAAAGAATGGATATATATTCAGTTCATTCATATAACATTGTGTTCATTCATATAACAAAGTGAATTACATTTTGGTTTAATTATCATTGTTACCAACTGGGAATATTATCAATTCAAATTATAGTAATTAAATACATGAAAAAACTGAATTTTGCAATTACTTAAGTAGTTGACTTTGAACAACACATACTGGTGCCAATTCTCAGAACTTGTAACCAAATTATAGGTATTATATTTCATTAGATGGTTTGGAGTAAAAAAGAATTCTTTAAAATTTAGACAGTTCTCAGAATTTCTCTCAAATGTAAATCAAAACGGCAAAAGTTTAAAAAAAATTAGCCTGTATAAACTTAGATAAATGCATGGAGTAGTGACTTAAATGTAAGTACTAGGTACTAAATAACTCATTCATACAGTTCCATAAGAATTTTAAATGAATACTTTTTAAAGGACTTACTTATTTTATAGAGAAAGCAAGAGTGGGGAGAGGGGCATAAGGAGAGAGAGACAGAGAATCCCAAGCAAACCCTCCCTTCCACATAAGGCTCAATCTTAGGACCCTGAGATCATGACTTGAGCTGAAATCAAGAGTTGGATGCTTAACCCACTGATCCACCAAGGTGCCCCAAATGAATACTGCTTAATATGCTCCAAGATGACATAAAAGATGATTATTTGACTATGGAACTTACACATTTTATGTTAAACTTAAAATGAATCACTAGACAAAATGGTAGCATAGCCATATGCCTCCACACCACCACACACCCATACATTGATTTGAACAACTATATTGCACACAGAATCAAAGATTCAGGTCAGGGATTATAACGTACAGGTAGAACACAGAAATTTAAAAAGATGCACTGAGGAAGATAGTTTTACCGCACTCCAGTTGGTCTTAAGGGTTGTGTTGCTTTATGACAACACACTCCTTACCTGCTGGACTAAGACCCTTGATCAATAACAGAACAAATTTACTTTGTTTGATATCTGAAGACTACTTCACTTGAGGAGTGAAGCATCAGATTTTATTTCACCCACAGAGGCCAGCAAGTCTGTTTAAAGCCACCTCAGCTTCCGGTTAGCCCAGCATGTTTTGAGGAAAATGTTTTTCTTTGTTTAGGTCACATAAATGATCTTACTAATCTTCCTGTGTATAGCTGTAGACCTTGCCCTCCTTTGCAGAAAGAGAAGAGTATTCCTGTACATCACAAGAACCAGAGCCCCTTGCAACAAACCCTCCCACTGAGATAATGTTTGGAGCTGGCATCATCAAGTCTCCACATAATCAGGAAATGCTGCAGGCACTATAATTCCTTTGCTGATTTTCTGTCCTAGACCCCTTTAAAAATACTTGGGTGAGGTAGAAACCTTGGAGTTGGCTTTTGGACAAGAGTCTACCTTCTCCCCAGGTTGCCAGACTCCTGAATAACTCATTCATTCCTGAATAGCTCATTCATTCATTTACCTTAAATGTAAATGGACTAGGGGCACAAGAGTGGCTCAGTTGGTTAAGTGGCTGACTCTTGATTTCAACTCAGGTCATGATCTCAGGGTCCTGAGATCAAGCCCCACAGGTCTCCATGTTCAGTGGGGAAGCTGCTTGAGTATTCTCCCTCTCCCTCTGCCCCTGACCCCTGCTCACACAAATGTTCTCTCAAATATTTTTTAAGAATGTAAATGGACCAAACTCTCCAATCAAAAGATAGTGGCTACGTGGATTAAAAAATAAATTAAATATGGCCTATAAGTGACTTGCCTCAGCTTTAAAGGCTCAAAGTGAAGACAGAGAGAAAGACATTCCATGCAAATGGAAACCAAAAGAAAGCAGGGGTAGATATACTTATATAAGGAAAAAAAATACACATTAAGTCAAAAATTGTAACAAAAGTAATTTTATAATAAACAGGTCAGTTTATCAATAGAATATAATAATCATAAATATTCATCCAATACTGCAGCATGTAAATTACTAGGCAAATATTAATATATCACTATAGAGAAAGATAATATGTTAATAGTAAAGGACTTGAAAACCCCACTTTAAACAACGGATATATCACCCAGACAGAAAACCAGTAAGAAAACACAGGACTTGAACTACACCAAATAGACCTAAGCACATATTCAGATAATTTCAATCCACAGCAGCAAAATAGACATTCTTTTCAAGCATGAATAGACCATTTTCCAGGATATGCCTTATCTTAAGTCACAAAACACATGGTGGCAAATGTAAGAGAACTGAAATTACATCAAGTATCTCTTCTGACCACAACATTATGAAAAGTGAAATCAGTAATAGAAAAAAATACACAAAAGTGTGGAAATTAAACATGCTCCTGAACTGACAATGCATCAAAGAAATAAAGACAGAAATTGAAAAAACTTGAAACAAATGAAAATGGAAACACAATATGCCAAAATTAATGTGATGCAGCAGCAAAAGGGAAGTTAATGCCTACCTTAAAAGAAAGCTCTTAAATAAGCAATCTACATGTACACCTCAAGGAACTAAAAAAGGAAGAACTTAAGTCCAATGTTAGTAGAAGAAAAAACATGACAAAGATCAGAGCAAAAATAAATGGAGATTAAAAAGACAATAGAAAATATTATCCTGAAAGGTATGTTTTTTAAAAAATATAAAAAAGTTGACAATCCCTTAGCTAGACTAAAAAAAAGAAGACTCAGAATTTAAAGAGTAGACCTTATACCCAGTAGGAATCACGGAGCCATATGATTTCACTGGTGAATTCTACCAAACATCTAAAATAATAAATACCAGTTCTTCTCAAACTCTTCTTAAAAATAGAAGAGGAGGGAACACTCCTATGAGGCCAGCCTTACCTTGATACCAAAATCATATTAGGACACTACATATAGGGATATGGCCTATGGTTTTTGTTTGTTTTTAAGATTTATTTCTTTATTTTAGAGAGAAAGAGAGAGAGAGAGAGAGCATGAGCAAGAGGATGAGAATCTCAAACAGACTGTACACTGAGCACCTGGCTCAATGTGGAACTGGATCTCATGACTAAGAGATCATGACCTGAGCTGAAACCAAGAGTCTGTCACTTAACCAATTGCACCACCCAGATGCCCTCCTGGTCTGTGGTTTTCTTATAAATACATTTACAAAAAATCTCAACAAAATTCTAACAAACCAAATCCAACAGGATATTGAAAAGACTATACATCATGATCAAGTGGGATTTTACCCTGGAATACAAGGGTCGATCAATATATACAAATAATTAAATGTGATAAATTGATAACATGAAGACAAAATCAGAGAGGAAGACAAACCATAAAAGACTCTTAATCATAGGAAACAAACTGGGGGTTGCTGGAGGGGAGCTGGGTGGGAGGATGTGGTAACTGGGTGATGGACATGAAGGAGGGCATGTGATGTAATTAGCACTGGGCATTATAAAAGACTGATAAATCACTGACCTCTACCTCTGAAGCCAATAACATAATATGTTAAGTAACTGTATTTAAATAAAAGTAAATATGGAAAAGCTCTTATAATCATCTCACTAGATGGAGGAAGAACATTTGACAAGTTTCAATATCCTTTCATGTTAAAAACACTCAAGAAACTGGGTATAAAAGGAATGAACTTCAACATAACAAAGTCTCTATAAAAAAGCCTCAATGGTATAAAATCGAAAACTTTCTAAGATTAGGAATGAGATCAAGGTACCCACTCTCAGCTCCTATTCAGCAGAGCAAACCACACTAGAGCAATTAGGAAAAAAAAAGAAAAGGCATCCAGATCAAAAAGGAAGTAAAAGTATTTGTTTAAAAAACATATGATCCTCTAGAGAAAAATCCCTGAAGACCCTACCAAAAAAGTATTAGAACTAATCACAATTAAAATTTTAGGATATGAAATTAATATCAAAAGATTAGTTGTGGGGATGCCTGGGTGGCTCAGTCGGTTAAGTGCCTTCATCTCAGGTCATGATCCCAGGGTCCTGGGATTGAGTTCTGCATCGGGCTCTGTGCTCAGTGGAGCGTCTCCCTCTGACCTCTGCCTGCAGCCCTCCCTGCTTATGCTTTCTCTCTCTGAAAAATAAATAAAACATAAAAAAAAATTAGTTGTGTTACTATACACTAAGAAAAACTATCTGAAAAAAGAAACACAATTCCATTTAAAAGGGCATCAAAATATGTAGGAATATCTTTAACCTCGGAATGAACATCCTGCCATTTGTGAAAATATGAATGGACTTCAAGGACCTTATTCTGTGTGGGGTAAGTCAGAGAAAAACAAACTCTATGATATCAGTCACATGCGGGATCTAAAAAAGACAAGCTCATAGAAACAGTAAAATGGTGGTTACCAGGGGCTGGGGGATAGAGAGAAAGGACAAATACTGACCGAGGTTACAAACATACAATGAGTAGTAAATAAGCTCTAGAGCTCTAATGTACAGGATAGTAAATACAAGAATGGTATTATAACCATTGAATTTTCCAAGAGACTAAAACATAATGATTCTAATCACTAAAAAGAAATATAATGTAACATGATAGAGGAGCTAATTATGGCTGCAATGGCAATTATATTACAACATATAAATGTATCAAGTTAACATTTTACACTACTTAAATTTTACAGTATTATATATCAAATATATTTCATTAAAAAATTTTAAGACACTGATGAAATGACTGAAGACATGAATAGATGAATATTGTTAAAATGCCCGTACTACCCAGAACTAGTTACAGACTCAGTGCAAGTCCTATCAAAATTCCAATGACAATTTTCAAAGTAAGAGAAAAACAATTGTAAAATTTTATGTAACAACAAAAGACTCTGAATCACCAAAGGAATCTTGAAAAGCAAAGCTGGTAGTCATTATACTTTCTGATTTCAGACTTTAATACAAAGCTGTAGTAATCAAAACAGAATGGTACTGACATAAATACAGACACGCAGAACAACAGAACAGAATCTAGAGCCCAGAAATGAGTCTTTGCATATATGATGAACTAATATTTCACAAGAAATCAGAAGATTCAGTAGAGGAAAGATAGTTCATTCACTAAATGGTGTTGGGAAAACTGGGCAATAACATATAAAGAGTGAAACTGGACCCCTATCTTACACCACTCCCCATAATTAACTTGGAATGGCTTAAAGTCTTATATGTAAGATCCCAAACTGTAAAAACTACTAAAAGAAAACACAAGGAATATGTTCCTCAATATGGGTCTTGGCAATGATTTTTTTGGATTTGACAACAAAAGCACAAGTAACCATGGCAAAAATAAACAAGTAGAACCATATTAAATTACAAAGCCTCTGCAAAGGAAAAGAATAAAGGAAAAAAAAGGTAATCTACAAACAGCAGAAAATATTTTTAAAACCATCTGTCAGATAAGGAGTTAATAGAAAAATCTATTAATTTAAATCTAAAATATATATAAATTATATATTTATTCACAACTCAATAGCAAAACCCAAGCAATCTAATTAAAAAATGGGCAGAGGACCTGATAGATATTTTTCCAAAGAAGACATACAGATGGGCAACAGGTACATAAAAGGTGTTCAACATCACTTCATCAGAGAAATGCCAATCAAAACCACATTAAAATAGTATTTCACACCTGTTAAAACAGCCTATACCGAACTGATAAGAGACACGTGTTGGCAATGGTGTGGGAAAAAGGGAGCCCTTGAGCACTATTTTGGAGATATAAAATGGTAAGCCACCATGGAAAACAGTATGGAGTTTCCTCAAAAACATTAAATACTACCATATGATTGAACAAATGTACTCCTAGTAGTATATATAAAGGAAATGAAAACAGAACCTTGAAGATATATTTGTAGCTTCATGTTCATTGCAGCATTATGCACACCAACCAATACATGGAATCTACTTACATATATATCAAAAGATGAATGGATAAAGAAAAGGTAGTATATATCCACAAAAATGGAATGGAATATTTTTTTAAAGATTTTATTTATTTGATAGAGTGAAACAGCACAGCAAGGTGGGGGTGGCAGAGGGAGAGGGAAAATCTGGCTTGCACTGAGCAGGGAGCCCAATGTAGGGTTTGATAACAGGACCATGGGATCCTGACCTCACCTGAAGGCAGATGCTTAACTAATTGAATCACACAGGTGTCCCTGTCCACAACAATGGAATAGTATTTAGCCCCAAGAAAGGAGGAAATTCTGACTTTTGCAAAAACATAGATGAAGCTTGAGGACATTAAACTAAGGGGAAAGAGTCAGAGAATGACAAGTATTTTTTTTTTTAATCAAATATTACCATTTAGTTTCAGGTGTACAATGTAATAATTCAACAATTCTATATATTTCTCAGTACTCATCAAAAGAAGCACACTCTTAATCTCCTTTATCAAATTCCCTTATCATTCTACTTGCCTCCCCTCTGGCAAACACCAGTTCTCTATTTTTATCAAGAGCCTTTTTTGTTGTTATTCATGTCTTTTTTCCCTTTGTTAGTTTTGTTTCTTAAACTCCACATATGGTGAAATCATATGGTATTTGTCCTTCTCTGACATTTCAGTTAGTATTGTACTCTCTAGGTTCTTTAAGTTGCCATTTATGTGCAGACTCTAAAAAAACAATCTCATAGACACAGAGAGCAAAATGGTGGTTGCTAGGGTCTGTGGGTGGGAGAAATGAGAATTCAGTCAAAGTGCACAAACTTGCAGCTATAATATCACTAAGTTCTGGGAGTCTCGTGTGTAACATCATAACAATAATTAATGATACTTTATTATATACTTGAAAGTTAAGAGAGTAAATCTTAAATATTACCACTCTTCCCCAAATTAAGAGCAAGAGGACAGAGGTATTAACTAAGATTATTGTGATAAGCATTTACAATGCATGCCTCTGATCATCATACTGTACACCTTAAACTTCATGTTATATGTTAATATTTCAATAAGGAGAAAGAAAAGTGACCTTACAGAAATTTAAGAAAAAATAGAATATAATTAAATCTAAAACAAGTTACTTCAATTAAGAGCAGGCCAAAGATGAATTTTATACAATGGAAAATATTCACCAATAAATGCTTATGTCCTGCTGACTACATTGTCATTTGCATGAGAAAAATTTCCTCCTTATTCAGCTAACCCTAATCATGTCTTAATTCTTAGTTAGGAATCATTGTGAATGAATGCATCCATCTTTCTAAGGAAATTGCTGATTTTTTTTTAATTTTTTATTTTTTATAAACAAATATTTTTATCCCCAGGGGTACAGGTCTGTGAATCGCCAGGTTACACACTTCACAGCACTCACCAAAGCACATACCCTCCCCAATGTCCATAACTCCACCCCCCTTTTCCCAACCATTTACATTTCAATATGATTTTTAAAATAACAAATGTTTAAGTTACTAGATCTAGAGGAGAGAAAAAAGATAATTGTAATTTATTCACAGATCACTCACTAACTTAATTGTATTTTATAATGAATCATGTCGAGAAAATTATGTTCAATTATTATTTCACTTTACAAGGATGTTAGAAATAATGGCATATGAGGTACGTATTGATAGTTGATATTTTATAACAAAGATACTTTCTGAAATAGTTTTAGTGGATTTTCTTGTAATGTTTTTCTCATTCTGAAAATAATATAATTTTTCTTTATGAATATTAAAAGAAAATTAACTTATGTGAGCATACAAGATTGTTTTGAACACTGATTGTAACACATTTGAACATTTTTTAAACAACTACCAACATTTGATAATCTTTCATTTTTATCAAGAGATATTTCTTATTAGTATCTGTACACATCTTTTTTTCCATATTATATATATGTTCTTTTTTTCTCCTGAAGTTTTTAAGTGCTCTAGTAGTTATTCAAAATGGTAAATATTAAGGATTTAAAAGAGAGAAATGTCTCTAGTCATATGATTTTCCTACTATATATCACTAGCTTGAGATACTGTTTACTTTTCTGATTAGAAAATTAATAATGTCCATTACAGAGAATTTAGCAAGAAAAGTATGGAGATCAAAATTAATATTGTTAATACTTATGTGAATTATCACTCTTAACATATTCATATTTTTATTTCCCTCTGCCTATAAATATATATGGAAGCAAAATGACAATTTTGTTGAACACTTATTTTTTTAAAAAATATTTGTCTGAAATATTGTAAGTGCTTCAACAGGGCACCTGGATGACTCCGTTGATTAAGCATCCAACTTGATTTCTCCTCAGATCTGGATCTCAAGGTCTTGGGATTGAGCCTTGCACTGAACTATGCACTGAGCATGTAATCTACTTCTCCCTCCCTCTCCCCTCCTTGTGCTCCCTCTCTTTTTCTATCTCAAATAAAATCTTCTAAAAAAGCGCTTTAACGGTTCCATGATATCCCATTACTAATTTTTTATTCAACTATTTATGTATTGAACATTTTTGAGTGCCTGCAATAAATCAAGAGATATGCTTATGTTAATATGGAGTACTGAAGAGAACAGGCCAGACTGTCATGCAGCTTGTATTTCAATACAAGGAGACAAATAATAATAAAAATATCAATCTGGTGATTTCAAGTAGTGATGACAGTAAAATAGAACAATGAAAATGGGTCATAATGAAATAATGACTATAATAATGACAATGGGTAATAGGATAGTAGCTGGAATGTAATGGTTCTGAGGTAGTAAAATGTTTGGCTGGAACTAAGTTATGAGGGTTGGGGTAATGTGTTTGCTTGAGACATTCTTTGAATTCTAATGCTCTGCTTCTGATTTTAAAATTCTGACTCTCAAGGGGAAATAGGTCTCACGAGTTATGCTTACCTTTACACAACTTTACACAACATATATATGTATATGTATATGTATATATGATATATATAACAGGATTTCATTCTTTTTATAGCTGAGTACTATTCCATTGTGTGTATATATTCCATGTATATATATATGATATACACATATATATTCCATGTATATATATGTATATATATATATGATAGATACACACACAATGGAATAGTACTCAGCTATAAAAAGAATGAAATCTTGTTTTATATATATATATATATATATATATATATATATCCATTATGTGTATCTATCATATATGTGTATATATATGATAGATACACACATATACATATATGTATATGTATATATGATAGATACACACACACACACACAATGGAATAGTACTCAGCTATAAAAAGAATGAAATCTTGTCATTTGCAATGATATGAATGGAAATAGAGTGCATTGTGCTAAATGAAATATGTCAGTCACAGAAAGAAAAATACCATATGATTTCATTCATATGTGGAATTTAAGAAACAAAACAAATGAGCAAAGTGGGGAAAGAAGAGGGGAGGAAAACCAAGAAACAGACCTGTAACTATAGAAAACAGGTTGATAGTTACCAGATGGAGGTGGATAGGGGTTGGGTTAAAGAGGTGATTGGGATTCAAGAGTGCACTTGCTGAGATGAGCAGGGGATGCTCTGTGGAAGTGCTGAATCACTATATTATATACCTGACACTAAGAGTATACTGTACTTTAACTAACTGGAATTTATTATTATTTTTAACTAACTGGAAATTAAATGAAAACTTAGAAAAGAAAGGGGGAGAGAACAGCAAGTTTGGGGCTCAAACAGTACTCATCCTAACTTGATTTTTGAATTTTGTGTGAGATACTTCAGAAATCCTGAAAGAATTAACTCTCGGGTACTTTAATTGCTCGACCTATAAATATTCCTATCCTGATATTAATAAAGGCAAAAGAATTAATTTTTCTCTATGCACTTTATAATTAATAATATACAAACTACTTTCACATAGTTTTTTTATAGTTAGGGTATTGAGCATTATTTGTGAATTTGTAAACACTATATTCTCTGATTTTTAAGGTACCCTGTTGACCCTGATGAATAGAAATCACAAAGAATTTTTGCTTTGAGCAGGTAGTATGTACCAATCAGAAGTATGTCCTAAGCAAAGGAAAATTCACAGAAAGCTTTTTGTTGTTTTGTATAAAAAAAAGTTCAGAAAAAAACATTTAGAATTCCATGGGCACATCTGTGGTTGTCACAGGGGAGAGCACTTTGCAATTGTGTTATGTGGGGGAAAGTTCTTTTTAAAATTAAAATATTGACAAATGCATGAATACAGATATGATAATTCTATCACTGAGTTTATTATTCATGAATTAAGAGAAAATAAATAATAGCTGGCAGGTGGAAATTATTCATCATTTTTCTTTCAGATATCAGAAACAGAGGAAAATAGTGATATTTTAAAAATATGAGTTAACCTGTTTTTCATTCTTTCTGTTTTATTTTTTCTACTCTTTCTGTTTTAAGTTATATAAGTGATCAACAAAGTAATATATCCATTAATCATCAGCTGATTTCTGGGTACAAGAATGAAGAGATACTGTCTAAAAAATAGTCTTGCCTGGATGAAACAGCATTAGAAGTAAAAAACCTCCACTTCAAAAATGTTATTTTTTTAGCTTCTGTTAAAAAAAAATGCATCAACAAAACATCTATATATTTACTGCCTTTCAGATTTTAAAAATGTATGTCAGAAAAAGCAAACAAAAACCAGTTTCAAAGTGCTACTCTCCACAAGAACCAGATTGAGTTATACTGGAAAATTCTACCAAACACTGAAAAACAGTCAGTTCTAATGCCAGATAAATTATTACAAAGATTAAGAAGAACCAGAAAACATTCCACACTTCTTTTATAAATGAAGATATTGATGTTATACCCAATCAAGATTGTCATTTCATTTTAGAAGGATGTTAGTTATAATGGCATAAAAGATATACAGTAAAAAATAAGTACAGACTACTCCTGCTTAATCACAAATAAAATAATTGCAGAAAGACCTACAATCACACTAAAAACAATGGTTTTATGGTCAAGTAGGATTTATTCTAGAAATTCACTGATTTAATACAGTATATCCACTAATGTAATTCACACTATTGACATAAAAACTTTTTAAAAGTCCACTTTAAACAAATATATATTTATTTATTTGAGAGAGAGAGATCACAAGTAGGCAGAGAGGCGGGGGAAGCAGGCTCCCTGCCCGGCAGAGAACCCAATGTGGGGTTCGATCCCAGGACCCTGCGATCATGACCTGGGCTGAAGGCAGAGTCTTAACCCACTGAGCCACCCCGGTGTCCCAAAAAGTCCTCTATTTGTTAACAAAGTACCAATAAAATAAAAAAATTATGACTTCCTAACCTTGAGTCTACATAAATCTACCTACATCAGTTGCAAAGTCAATATCTGACATGCTAAGAGAGAACATTTACCACTAAAATACAGAAAAGGACCACTATTTTTTATACTGATATTTAACACCAAAATATAGTTATTATTCAAAACAATAAGAACACTGGAAATGTGAGAAATAATTGAAAGAGAAAAAAATCTTAATTTTCTCATTTTATAATAGCATGTCTGGAAAGCTAAAGAGAAAGTTAAAAAAGAATAAAAGATAATGCAAACATTTCAGTAAGCCATCAGAATATTAAAAATTATGAAATTAAAAAAGCTTTCCTATATTTCAAGAATAATTACAAAGGAAATCTTATTTAAAAAAAAAAAAAAAGGAAAAGAAAACAGTAAAATACCTGGGATTAAAACTGCAAAATCAGTGGCACCTGGGTGGCTCAGCGGGTTAAAGCCTCTGCCTTCAGCTCAAGTCATGATCCCAGGGTCCTGGGATTGAGCCCCACATCAGGCTCTCTGCTCGGCAGGGAGCCTGCTTCCCTTCCTCTCTCTCTGCCTGCCTCTCTGCCTATTTGTGATCTCTGTCTGTCAAATAAATAAGTAAATAAAAAATCTTTAAAAACTGCAAAATCTAGAGAAGGAAAATTTTTAAATACTCAGACAGAAAAGTTGTTTTGAAAAAATGGAAGGAAGCATCATCTTTGAATTTAACAATCAAACATTATAAAAACATCAATCCACACTAGGTAAAATATAAATTTACTGTGGTCCCAATAAAACTGTCAAGACTTGGGGTCATTATGAAGGTCATATAAAAAATGGCTAGAAAAAGAAAACATAAAAAAGAATCAGTAAGGCAGGGTAGACTTGGCACTACCAGACATTAAAATAAAGAAAGCTTTTCTCATAAAACAACATGCTATTTGTACATGACAATCAGAAAGTTATTGGCACCAAAAAGTATAATTGGACCCAAGTACCTATGAAAGTGTAATATATAGTAGATTAAGTCTCAGGGGAAAAAAAGAGAGCTTTTGATCAATGTTTTAAAGGCAATTCAATAGTTATTAAAAATAAAACTTAAAATGTATATCATTATGTTCACGAGGATAAACTCCAAGTGAATCTGAAGTTTGAATGTTTAAAAATAAATCATGCAAGTACTACAAGAAAACATTTATTAATTATCCTAAATTGGAGTTGGAAAGCTTGAGTATTAGTTCTCAAAATTCAGAAGCATTAAAAGATGAATAAATTTCACTATTTAAAAAAAAAAAACCTGGAACATAGGAATACACAAATACTTCAAACTAAAACCAGAATATATGTGCAGATTTTTATCATAGATGTTTAATCCCTGTATTCATTCTTTCTCTTCCTCCAAAAATACATATTTTTGTATGCATATATTTAAGAAAAGCAAATTCTCATAGAAAAATGGACAAATAACATAAAATACCTTTGACAGAAAAATAGGGTAAATATGTTTGAATTTAGGAAAAAGGCTCAGACTCCCTTATAATAAAAGAATTTCAAATTAAAAACCATATTTAAAATTTTTCTTAGTGTTTAGTACATCAAAATCTAGAAAAATTGACAAAACATTCTATTGCCCTTGGTGGTGGGGAGAAGCAATTCTGATAGTTCACTGGTATATATGGGTAAAATGATACCAAATATATTGGGGAAAACTGACACCACCATGAAACACTGGATAGATTTTTCACTTAGCAAATCCATTGCTAGGCATCCAACCTTAATGTAGTCCTCTGCAAATAAGGTGAGAAAAACTGATGCCACTGTTATCCACTATAGCACTGGTTACAGCAAAAATTTAAAACAGTGAAATGTTCAAATTAAGGGACTCTTAATTTAAATTTTTTAAATAATGGTACATCAACACAAAGGAGTACCATATAACTATACAAAACAATGAAGGAAATGTTGGGTCTTCTTTATCTGAGTAGTGGTCAAAATGAGTGTAGAGTCAAAAGCAAAAACTTCCTGGGGCACCTGGGTGGTTCAGTCAGTTAAGCATCAGCCTTCAGCTCAGGTTGTGATCTGGGGTCCTGGGATCCAAACCAGAGTCAGGCTCTCTGCTTAGCAGGAGGTCTGCTTCTCTCCCTCTGTACTCTCTCTCTCTCAGGTAAATAGATAAAAACTATTTTCTGAAAAAGTAAAAATTTTCTGAATATATTCTTACGCAATTTTGAATTTTTAAGACTAAGTGAATATTTTACATGTTCAAAACATTTAGAAAGAATTTTCTAACATCTAAAATTGAGTACCACTGCGAAAAGGGATCTGAATTCCATGTCAAATTATTAACAACCAGGGACGCCTGAATGGCTCAGTTGGTCGAGCCACTGCCTTTGGCTCAGGTCATGATCCCAGGGTCCTGGGATCAAGTCGTGAGTCTGCTTCTCTCTCTGTCTCTGCCTGCCACTTTACCTGCTTGTTCTCTCTCTCTCTCTCAGAAAAACAAATAAATAAATAAATAAAATCTTCTAATTATTAACAACCAAATAAACTGCAGAACAGAGGCTCTTCATGCTATATTCTTGTTTTGTTTTAAGATTTTATTTATTTATTTGATAGACAGAGATCACAAGCAGGCAGAGAGGCAGACGGAGAGAGAAGGGGGGAAGCAGGCTCCTTGCCAAGCAGAGAGCCCGATGCAGACCTTGATCCCAGGATCCTGAGATCATGACCCGAGCTGAAGGCAGAGGCTCAACCCACTGAGCCTCCCAGGTGCCCCATTCATGCTACATTCTTAATGAGATCTATTCTAAAGCTAGAAAAAAACTGAAGAAAAAATCTTGTACCTTTTAATGCAAAAATATATTTCTGCATTAATTGAAATATATTACATACATATTTTAACTTAAAATAAGTATGTGGCTTTAGGCACTAAAAATGCCAAGAAACAATGATATCCAGAAGCAACATTTTTTATACCAACTTAATAATATGGAATATGTACTATAAAGACTCACCAAAGATAGATTCTTGAAAATAAGTAAATGGAAGGTTATTCTGAATCTAATCAAACCTTCATATATAAATTATATTTTAATACCAATAAAAAAAAAGTACACATAAGAAAGCAGTAAGATAAATCTAGATTGTGGTACAGTCTCTAAGGTATCTGACATGGTGTCAACCAAACAACAATATTTTAAAAATAAGGAGTTAGGGAGCTCTTCTAGGTTAACAGACTGAGAAGACATACTGACAAAACATAAGAAATAATTACTGATAAAAATGATTATGGGAATATGTCCTTAATTTCAGTGAATACACTCCATAATATTTAAGATGAAAACTGTTATAGTGTCTTCAGTTTATTGTAAAATTACATTTATACATATATATGAATATAAATACACACATGAATACCAATACACATAATTACATCCATATGCATGTGTATAGGCAGACAGAGGGGGAGAAGAAACAAAAATACAGCAAAATAATAATTATTGATCTATGTATGAGTTGTGATGTTCATTGTGTTATTCATTCATGTTTCCTGTCTGCTTACAAATTTGTGTAAGAACTAGTTTAAGAAAACAAAGTGTACTCAGATCGATTTCTTGGAAGCACTTAGACTATGTGTTGCTAAAATGTTATGTAATTCAATACAACTCAATTTGACTTATTAATTTTATGTAAAGAATTTCAACAGGTGAAAGGCTCTACTCAACTTGAGAAGCTAAACAATTGCTTACAACATAGATTGTGGTGCTTAAATAAGTGAAAAGTGATTCAGAAATGCTTATTTTGTAAATCATCTCCATTTTCATAGAGTGTTTTTTTTTAAAGATATAGGTTTACCATATGTTCCATTTGAGGATCTTAAACTGGAAAACCTGGATACAGAGATTAAATTTCCTCTAGAATAATGAGGACTTTTCCTGTAAGACCATCTGATAACTTAATGCTTAAGAAATACCTCTACTAGAAACATTTAAGGACCGGGATATAAGTAGTCATATTTTCAATTTACATTCAGTATCTCCCCTATTATTTAGATAGTACACTGTTAACATGATCCCAGAACATGATCACGAGTTGATTAGAAACTATAAAAGGGGAAAGAGGATAGGGATCCCTGGGATTAGAAATGATAAATGTGCATCTATTGGCAATAGCGACATTCTGGCAGGAATAACATAGAAAATAAAAAGTGAATAACTAAATAGACATCAGTTTAAGGTCACATAACATATATAATATTATCTAGTGTATAATATATATTATTATATGTAATAACATGTAATATCAGTTTAAGGTCATATAATAAAGATTTAAAAGGATCCCAAGAATACATTTGCTTAATAAGCAGTAAACAAAGGTAATGAATGCTGAAAATACACACTCTGATGCACAAACATTAAGAACAGGACAATGGAGAAGCCAGTGTGTTATAGAAATCATTTTAAAAATAGCACCTGTCACGAGGTGCAGCCTGTGAAATTATAATTAAATCAAATAAATCTAGGAGAGTAAAAGAACAAAGAAATGTCCAAATAAGTTAATTTCTGTAGTACTCTTAAATATTTTATGATTTAATGCTGTTATCACTGTACAGAGGGAATGGTATCAGATAACATTTTATTTACTTTTAAGTTCATTCCTAGATTGCTTATATTACCAGGAACTATGCCAAACTGCCTTTGTGTTTGCATAGACTGATAACACCTGAAGCTAGAAAATGTCAGAATTTTTTTTTTTTTTAAAGATTTTATTTATTTGAGAGAGAGAGAGAGAGCGCACGAGAGGAAAGAGGTCAGCGGGAGAAGATGACACCCTGCCGAGCAGGGAGCCAGATGCAGGACTCGATCCTCGGACTCCAGGATCATGACCTGAGCCAAAGGCAGTTGCTCAACCCACTGAGCCACCAGGTGCCCCTGTCCCCTTTTTTTTGACTCATTGACAAAATAACTTAACTCTTTCTTATTTTAAAAAAACGCTCATGAAGATGATTTTAACATATGCATCTAATACTTGGTATTTACATCAGGAATATTCACCTTTATTTCCAATTAAATAAATGAATTTTAAAACTTGTGTCTCCTGCCATCACCTGATGTAGTCTCTCTCATTTTTCCTTATATAGAAAATTAATTAAAAACATCCAAAACAAAAATAAACAAATAAATAAATAAATAATAAAAATTTAAAAAAAAAAACATCCAAAACAAAATGAAACAAAACAAAAATCTAAAGCTTGGACAACTAAGATTTCAAGGTAACCTATTAGTCGACACATCCAGGAAATCATGAGAAGAGAAATCCAAATAGCTAATGTATACTGAAATATGTTTTCTTCACATCATCAAAGAAATGCAAATTAATATATCTTCTTGTATTTTTGCTAATTAAAGTAAAAATATTTTTAAGAAGACAGCTTATTTTGACATAGGTATAGTGAAATAGTGCTCTCTATAATTAGGTAAAGAAGAATATGATGCAAAATTTCTAGAGAGTGATATGTAGAATGGGTATTACTAATGTTCACATTCATTGAGAAAGTAATTCTAATTTTAGGAGAGTAGTCTAAGACAAATTAATTAAGGCTATTATCTATTTCCTTTTTTATTTTACAAATGGAAGTTGAATCCAGGGTTATTTATGGTAGTAAAATGTAGAAATTGGAAAATATTCAGAAATAGGAGCTGGATATATTTTGGCTGTGAGAACTAATCAGTGAATTCAGTAGCTTCAGGATACAAAATCATACAAAAATTATCAGTTGTGTTTCAAGATGATAACAATGAAATATCTAAAACAGAATGAAAGCATTCTATTTATAACAGCATCAAACACAATAAAATACTTATGAATAAATTTTCCTAAGGTGGTGAAAAATCTGTACCCCATAAACCCTAAGACTCTGATGAGAGAAATTAAAAAGACACAAAAAAATGGAAATTCTATATTCATGAATCAGGATAATTGATATTATTAAAATATTCATACCATACAAAAATTGTAAAAAGAGACAAGCTTATTATTTAATAATAAAGGGGACAATTCAACAAGAACAATTATAAATATTTATGCACTCCACATGGGAGCATCCAAATATATAGAACTATTCATAATAAATGTAGAGGAACTACCTGATAATAACAACAAAATTAGAGGGCTTTAACACCCTACTTACATCTATAGATAGTTGATCTAAACAGAAAATAAACAAGTAAACAATGCCTCTTAATGACACATTGGACCAAGTGGACTTAACAGATATATTCGGGACATTCCATCAGAAACAGCAGAATAAAAAAAAAAAAAAAGAAACAGCAGAATACACATTCTTTTCAAGCACACATAGAACATTCTCCAGAATAGATCACATATTAGGCCACAAGACAAATCATAAAAAATTTAAAAAGATCAAAGTCATACCATACATCTTTTCTGATCACAACACTACAACACTATAAAACTAGAAATCAACCACAAGAAAAAATCTGGAAAGACTACAGATACATGTAGGTTAAGTAACATGCTATTGAACAATGAATGGGCCAACCAAAAATTCAAAGAAATAAAAAATTACGTGAAGACAAATGAAAATGAGAACACAGTGGTCCAAAATCTTTAGGATGCAGCAAAAGTAATTCTAACACAGAAGTTTACAGCAATACAAGCCAACCTGAAGAAGGAAAAAAAAGTCTCAAAAACCTGAACTTACACCTAAAGGAGGTTTAAAAAGAATAATAAACAGATCCCAAAGCCAGCAGAAGGAAGGAATTAATAAAGATTACAACAGAAATAAATGATACAGAAACAACAACAACAAAAAAGATCCGATAAATAAAACTAGGAGCTGGTTCTTTGAAAAAATTAATAAAATTGATAAACTTGAACTAGACTTATCAAAAAGAAAAAACACCCAAATAAATAAATAAATCACAAATAAGAGAAAAGAAATAACAACAAACACCACAGATATACAAACAATTATAAAAGAATATTATGAAAAACTTTATGCCATCAAATTGGACAACCTAGAAGAAATGGACAAATTCCTGGAAACATATGAACTCTCAAAATTGAAACAGGAAGAAATAGAACACTTGAAAAGATCAAGAACCAGAAGAGAAACTAAATGAGTAATAAAAAAAAAAAAAAAAAAAAAAAAAAAACCTCCCAACAAACACAAATCCAGGGACAAATGACTTCCTAGGGGAAATCTACCAAACATTTAAGGAAAATTAACATTCTTCTCAAACTATTCCAAAACTGAGAAATGGAAAGAGAACTTTAAAACTCATTCTATGAGGCCAGAATTATCCTGATTTCAAAACCAGACAAAGAGTCATCTAAAAAGTGAACTATAGGCCAATATTCCTAAGGAACAGAGATGTAAAACTTCTTAATATGCCACATTAAAAAAAAAAAGGTAAGAACTGTATGATCCTCTCTATAGATGCAGAAAAAGCATATGACAAAGTACATCATTCTTGATAAAAACCATCAACAAAGTAGGGAATAGAGGGAATGTACCTCAGTATCATAAAGGCACAGCTAATATCCTTAGTGAGAAAAAACTGAACGTTTTCCCTCCAGGGTCAGGAACAAGACAGTGATGTCCACTCTCAACACTGTTACTTAACCTAGCACTGGAAGTCCTAGCCTCAGCAATCAAATAGCCAAAAGAAACAAAGGCAGCCAAATTTACAAGGAAGAAATAAAACTTTCACTATCGGCAGATGACATGATACTCTATATAGAAAACTTGAAAAACTCCACCAAAAACTGCCAAAACTGATATACAAATTCAGTAAAGCTGCAGAATACAAAATCAAAATACAGAAATCTGTTGCCTATCTCTGCACAAATAATGAAGCAGCAGAAAGAGAAACTAAAGAATTGATCCCATTTACAATTGCACGGAAAACAGTAAGATAGATACCTAGGAATAAACCTAACCAAAGAAGTAAAAGACTTGTACTCTGAAAACTATAAAACACTAATGAAAGAACTTGAAGAGGACACAAAGAAATGGAAAAACATTCCATGCTCAAGGACTGGAAGAACAAATAATGTTAAAATGCCCACACTACCCGAAGAAATCTATACATTGAATGCAATCCCTATTAAAATATAAATAGCATTTTTCACAGAGCTAGAACAATCTTAAAACATTTATGGGGGGCGCCTGGGTGGCTCAGTGGGTTAAGCCGCTGCCTTCGGCTCAGGTCATGATCTCAGGGTCCTGGGGTCGAGTCCCGCGTCGGGCTCTCTGCTCAGCAGGGAGCCTGCTTCCCCTCTCTCTCTCTGTCTGCCTCTCCGTCTACTTGTGATTTCTCTCTATCAAATAAATAAAATCTTTAAAAAAAAAAAAAAAAAAACAAACATTTATGGAACCACAAAAGACCCCCAATAGCCTAAACAACCTTGAAAAAGAAAAGCAAAGTTGGAGACATCACAATTCCAGACTTCAAGTTATATTACAAAGCTGAAGTAATCAAAATAGTATGGTGCTGGCACAAAAATAGAAAGGTCAAAAAAATGGAACAGAAGAGAAAACCCAGAAATAAACCACAATTATATATTCAATTAGTCTTTGATAAAGCAGGAATGAATGTGTAATGGGAAAAAATAGTCTCTTTAACAGTGTTAGAAAACTGGTCAGCAACAAGTCAGAGAATGAAACTGAACCAGTTTCTTTCACCGTACAAAAAATAGATTTGAATGGATGAAAGTCCAAAAATAACAGAATAGTGCTTTGTTAATTTTCTATGAAAAATTTGGTAAATCACTAATATCCATCTGTTTGCTTTCTTATCTAGGATTCTGAGAATACTGAGAGATCTGGGATGACCATAGTGCACTACTGAGTTGAAATGTAATTTTGTGTTTAAAATGGGAAATTAACATTACTCCTTTGTACTTTAGTTCTCTTTGACATCAGTGCATCATTGAGATAAAAAGAGTAGTGTAAGTTGTTTCAGCAGAGAAGTGGCACTTTTTAAAAATCTCTTAAATGATCTGAACACACACACACACACACTTGTTTCCTTTTATAGACCTGATACCTAAGCATTTCTGGACACAGGAAATCTGGATTTTATGGATATAGGATAAACTATGACCCTAAACTTCCTCAAGAAATATTTAATGATTCCTTAATCCCATAAAACCAGATTAAAACCTATGGTTTTTGAAAGGGTGGTGGGTTAGATGTTAATTTGTCATCATTCCACCAATTGGGAAAAATCTCCTTATAAACAGATGAATGGATAAAGAAGATGTGGTGTATATATATACAATGGAATACCATACAGCCACCAAAAAACCCCTAAATTCTTGCCATTTGCAATGACGTGGATGGAACTAGAGGGTATTATGCTAAGTGAAATAAATCAATCAATCATATGAGCTTTCTGATATAAGGAATTTGAGGTGGGGGAGTTGTGGGGGGAAGGGAGGGAAAAATGAAACAAGATGAGACCAGGGAGGCAGACAAATCATAAGAGACTCTTAATCTCCGGAAACAAACTGAGGGTTGCTGGAGGGGAGGAGGGTGGGAGGGATGGGGTGGCTGCGTGATGGACACTGGGGAGGGTATGTGCTATGGTGAGTGTTATGAGTTGCATAAGACTGATGATTCACAGACCTGTACCCCTGAAGCAAATAATACAGTATATGTTAAAAAAAAAAAAAAAAAGTTCTAACCTTGACACAGTGCCTCTTTACAAATCTTCTTTGCTTTAAAGTTACTAAGCCTTTCGATTAAACTTTCTGAGCCTTTTGATTACTTTATGACTGGTAGTAGTTTCAAAGAAGTTCATGAAAGCTCCCAGTATGATTCTATGGATAGAACTGACTGCTCATAAAGAAGTAAAAGTTGGACTATAAAGACCAGTGTACTCCTACTAATGAAAGCTTATGAAAATAAATGAAGCTCTACTGGCAAAATATTCTCAACTTTGCCCAAAGTTCTTTCTCGAATTTAAGTTTTTCTGAACAAAATTTTTTGTCCATAGTAATAATTTTCATCTTCTCTGCTGCACCAAATATCCACACAATAGAAATGTGAGTACAAGGTTTATCTTTTGATGTCTAATATTCATTAACACATATTAAGAGATTATTATGGGCAATGTTATATGTTACATGCAAAATGGATTTAGCATATAATTATAAAAGTTCTATAAGTGTCCAGTGATCTTCAATTCTTCCTGCATTTATTATTACTATTTTTATTAATTTACTTCTTTTCTAAAATGCATAATACCTGATTTCTGTAATTAATTTTCCCAGGCACAATTGATTCATTTTCTTACAATTTCTTTCAAAACCCTTTTCCAATTTGGCCTCTTCTATTTTTACATCACAAATAAACAAAAATTTACTTTTCTGTGCCAGTCTTCTGGAAATATTCATTGGTCTTTTCTAATTGCTTTCCTTTTGTCTCTCTCACCATCTCTTGACACCAGCAGTAATTTCTTCCTCTGAAACATTTTTATCTTTAGCTCTGTGTATCTGAGATTTCCTGATGTTCTACCTTCTTCAGGTTACTTGTGTTCTTTTTTGTTCAATCCTATTCTTTACCAGGCCATTGATCTTGGTAGTACTCAGGGTTTTGTCCTAAAGCATCTGCTAATCTTTTGTTCCACCAAAAATTTGGGAGAAATTATCCATTTGAAGCTTGAAAAATTCAAAGTCTTTGTCTTCGAACTCAATCATTGACACTCACATGCTACTCTTAAATCCCCAAATACCTTGTGAACATGTATATTTTTGTGATCTTTAAAACTCAGTGGAAACTAAACTCATTATCTTACTCCAAAGGTAGTCACTTTTACCCAAGTTCCTGAGCACCTATGTAACCATTATCTACTTGAAAATCTACAATTCCTACATGATGGAATAGTCTCTAATGCTACCTCTTAGCTTATAAGCATTAAAAATACCAAGGCAATAATCCCAACACTACAGGCTTTGATTTTGTTCATTTGAGATGGGTCCTCAGCATTGGTATTTATATTTCTACACAAAGCTATTTAGTAACTTTAAAATACAGAACAAGAAGAAATACATGGGGATGTATCTTATTATTAGAGTTGAGAAATGAAGCACAGGATGAAAGTAAAACAGCGTTTGAGTTAAGGACAGTAACATTTCCTGCCACCTTATATAAAACACTGCCGTCATTTATGTTACTTCAAATATTTTTCATAAATCTTTCAAAAAAATTTAGATTGGAGTAGAGAAAAAAACACATTTGTATGCACAGTGAAATCTCTGTAAGAGACTATTGAAACTCTTTTGACAATATCTACAGCATAGCTCATTTGTAGAATTTGTACATATATGCAGTAAACAATCATCCAGTAGAATAACTATCAGAAAACAGGTACTCGGTAAATATTTAATAAATTAATGACAAAGCTTAAATTTAATGTGATTACAGATATATTTGACAACAAATGTACCATCTTACTGTTCTCATTTTTATCTTTATCCTTAGTTGCCTTCTTTTTGATGAACTACTATTTTTCATTTTCCTGCTCTACTAACATGCTATTAATGATTTCTGTTACTAGTCATTTAGTGGTTACTCTATACCATGCATGTAATATGAGTTAATATTAATAGAGAAGTTTCAATACTCAATACATTTTTATCTTCCTCCAGCTTTTGTTGACTTTTATTATGTTTGTCATGTCTTTTAATTTCCAATCTTTTAAATCCCATAAGATTAATTATCATTCTGTATATATTTATCTAGATTGAACCATTGTTCTCTATTACTTCATGAACTTTCAAGCTTCCATCTAGAATTGGATTTATTTTGCTTAATGAACATCTTAATTATTTTCAGTGCAGCTGAACTGATAACAAATTCTTTAATTTTTTTCATTTATGTGAAATTTTTTGTCTGTATTTTTGAAGGATATTTTTACTGCGTATAGAATTTGAGAATGGCAGAAAGTATCATTTCTTCATCTTCTGGCTTCCAGTGTAAGTTGGAAAGTGAGTTGACAAATTTGTGATTACACTTTTTATGTCTCTTTTCTTAACCCACTGAGCCACCCAGGCGCCCTATGTCTCTTTTCTTTAGTTGATTTTATTATTTTTAATATTTTATATTTAAGTAATCTCTATACCCAATGTGAAGCTCGAACTCACAACCCCAAGATCAAAGAATGCACCCTCCAGTGGCTGAGTCAGCCAAGCACCCCTTCTTAGTTGCTTTTAAAGTTTCTTTTCCTATTTCCAATAATGTCCTTTGATGTACTTAGGTATAGTTTTTTTTTGTTTGTTTGTTTGTTAGGTATAGTTTTCTTTCTGTGTATATTCATTGATGTTCATAAAGCTTTTTAATTTTGTAGGCTGGTGTCTTTCATCAAATTTAGAAAATTCTGTCATTTTTTCTTAATATACTGCTTCTGCAACAGTATCCTCTACTTGTGGCCCTCTAAACACATATGAATTAAATATTTTCACCATAACTATATGTCACTTACCCCTTCTGAATTTTTCTACTTTATCTTTTGGTGCTTTAATTTATATTTGTTTGACATATTTTTATATTCAATAATACTTTCTTCCATAGTAACTAATCTTCTATTAACATATTCTGCTCTTAATTTGTTTTTATTTAGTTGTAGTTCTAGACTATAGATTGCATTGCAGTATTTTCATATTATCAGTTTTGTCTTCTAATTATCCATCATCTAATTTAATGTCTTACACGCATTCTATTAAGTGAATGCCTATAAATTCCATGAGTTTACTTCCACTGACCCTTTTTTATTCTTGAGATTGATTATTGTCTTTTCTCATGATGTTAAAGAAAATGAATGTCAAATATGTGTATACAAACTTGTTGACATAGTTTGAGTACTTGGCTGACGTTATTTTCTTTAAAAAATAAATTAGCTTTTGCTTCTTCTAGGCAATTAGGGCCACTATAGAGGACTTTAATCCTTTCATGAATTGTACTTCTTCAAAGTCTGAGCCTCAATTTGACTTCTTTTACTGCTTGCTATGTGGTACCCCTTTAGGATTCTAACCCGAGGACTCATTTTGAGTTCCATGAACAGCAGACTTTGTGCTATAGCCCCAAAACAAACTATTAAATGTTCTGTCAAGCTTTTCAGATCCATCTCTTGATTCATCACATGCTCTCCATTTTTCAACTACAGGAAGTTTTGTTCCTCTCACCTAGGGCATTTGGCAATGTCTAGAGATATTTTTGGTTATCACAACTGTCACGGTGCTGCTTGCATCTAGTGAACAGAGACTAAGGATGCTGCTAAACTTTTGTAATGCAGAGGACTGCATACCATAACAAAGAATTATTTGAAACAAAATGTTTATTGTGTTATGGTTAAGGTATTAGTGTCTTTAGAAGAAATGCAGCTTTACCTGTAGGATCCACATTTTGGGGCATCTCTTCTCTGTAAGATTGTGATCTTGCAAGTTTTCCTACTTCAAGATTTCAAGACTGTGTTTTATTATTTTTCAATATTGTCCAGATTTTCAAGTATTTTGAGGGGCGAGTTAGTCAGACTAATCTGTGTTCTGAATGTTCCTCAACAATCTTAAAATAGGAATACCATATGATTTAGTAATTTTGCCAGTATTTACCCAAAGAAAACAAACATACTAATTTAAATATGTGCTTTGTTTGTTGCAGCATTATTTACAAAAGCCAAGGTACAGAAGCAATGCAAGTGTCCCTAAATAACCAAATCAATCTACAGATTTTGTGTAATTCTTATCAAAATATCAACAGCATTATTCACATAACTAAAGAAACAATTTTTAAATTTTCATCTGGAAGCACAAAAGAAACTGAATAGCCAAAATAATCTTGAAAAAGAAAAACAAACCTGGAGATATTACAATTCCAGACTTTGAGTTATACTACAAAGCTTTAGTAATCAAAACACTATGGTACTGGCACAAAGCTTTAGTAATCAAAACACTATGGTACTGGCACAAAAAGAGACACATACATCAATGCAACAAAATATAAAGCCCAGAAATAAACCCATGATGAAATGGTCAATTAGTCTTTGACAAAGGAGCCAAGAACATACAGTGGAAAACAAATAGTCTCCTCAATAAATGGTGTTAGGAAAACTGGACAGCTACATGAGAAAGAATAAAAGTGGACCACTGTGTTACATAAAAATAAACTCCAAATGAATTAAAGACATAAACGTGAGACAGGAAACCATCAAAATCTTAGGAGAGAGCATAAGCAGTAATGTATCTGACACTGGCTATAGCAGTATCTTTCCTGATATGTCACCCGAGATAAGGGAAACAAAACCAAAAATAAACTGTAGGGAGTACATCAACATAAGAAGCTACTGCACAGTACAGGAAACAACAGACAAAACTAAAAGACAGCCTACTAAATGGGAGAAGATATTTGCAAATTACATATCTGATAGAGTATCAAAAAACAAAAACCATATACAACCCAACACCAAAGAAACAAATAATCTAATTTAAAAAATGGACAGAAGTCATGAACAGACATTTCTAAGATGACATACAAATGAACAACAGACACATGAAAATATGCTCAATATTACTCATAATCAGGGAAATGCAAATGAAAACCACAATGTGATATTTCCTTTCGCCTGTCAGAATGGCTCAATTAAAAAACACAAGAAACAACATGTGCTGACAAGAATGTGGAGAAAAAGGAGCCCTCATGCACTACTTGTGGGAATATAAACTGGTATACCACTGTGGAAGACAGTGTGGAAGTTCCTTAAAAAAATTAAAATAGAACTACCCTATGAATCACTCCTAGCTAAGCACCAAAACACTACTTTGAAAGGATATTTGCATCCCTGTGTTTATTGCAGCAGCATTATTTACAGTAGCCAAACCATGGAAGCAACTCAAGTGTCCACTGATAGATGAATGGATAAAGAGGATATGGTATATATACACAATGAAATATTATTCAGTCATAAAAAAGAAATGAAATCTTGTCATTTACAACAACATAGATGGATCTAGAGAGCATACTGCTAAGCAAAATGAACCACTCAGAGAAAGACACATACCATATTTCACTCATGTGTGGAATTTAAGAAATACAACAAAGGGAAAACAAAAGACAAATAAAAAAACATACCCAACTATAGATGGTTACCAGAGGGAACACAGGTGGGAAGATGAGTGAAACAGGTAAAGGGGATTAAGATTACACTTAACTTTATGAGCTCTGCGTAATATAAGGAATGCCTGAATCATTATGTTGTACACTGAGATTAATGTAACACTGTATATTAACTATAATGAAGTAAAAATAAAATTTAAAAAACAGTAAGATAAATAGATGAGTAGATAAAGATGTAGTGTGTATGCACACACACACACACACACATTGGAGTATTAGTCATAAAAAAAGAATGAGATCTTGCCATTTACAACAGTGTGGATGGAGACAGACAGTATTATGCTAATTGAAATAAATCAAAGAAAAAAACAAACACAGTATGATTTCACTTATATGTGCAATCTAAAAGTCAAAACAAACAGGGCACTTGGGTGGCTCAGTTAAGTGGCTACCTTTGGCTTGGGTCATGGTCCCAGGGTCCTTGGATTGAGTTGGACATCGGGCTCCTTGCTCAGCAGGAAGCCTGCTTCTCCCTCTGCCTGCCACTCCCCATCCTTGTGCTCTCTCTCTCTCTGATAAAATTAAATCTTTAAAAAAAATCAAAACAATTAAAAAACCCAAACAGAATTTTTCAGTTTTTATTATTATTTTTTTAAACTGGCTTCTTTTTCAAGTCTTTGTTTAAATTCCAGAGAGTAAACATACAGTGTAATATCAGTTTCAGGTATAAAGTTTATTGATTCATCACTTACATACAATACTCAAGGCTCATCACTACTAGTGCCCTCCTTAACCCATTAGCCATTTGGCCCATCCCCTGCTCATCTCCCCTCCAGTAACCCTGTTTGTTTTCTATAGTTGAGCCTGTTTTCCTGCTTTGTGCTTTTTTCCCATGTTTATCTTTTTGTTTCTCAAATTCCACATATGAATGAAATCGTATGGTATTTATCTTTCCCTAACTTATTTGCTTAGCACATCCACATCACTGCAAATGACAAGATTTCATTCTTCTTATGGCTAATATTCCATTACATATATACATATATACCACTTCTTTCTCCATTCATCAGTTAATAGACATTTGGGCTCTTTCCATAATTTGGCTATTGTTGATAATGCTTCTATAAACATTGTGATGCATGTATCCTTTTGAATCGTTTTTTTTTTTTTTTTTTAATTGGGGTAAAAACCTAGTAGTGCATTTGCTGCATTATGGCACAGATTCTATTTTTATTTCCCAAAGAGCCTACATACTGTTTTCCAGAGTAGCTGCACCAGTTTGCATTCCCACCAACAGAGCAAAAAGTTTCCCCTTTCTCTGCATGCTCACCAACACCTGTTGTTTCCTGTGTTGTTAATTTTCACCATTCTGACGGGATTGAGGGGATATCTCATTGCAGTTTTGATTTGCATTTCCCTGATGATGAGTGATGTTGAGCATTTTTTCATGTGTCTATTAGCCATCTGTAGGTCTTCTTTGGGAAAAAAAAAAGTCTGTTCATGTCTTTTGCCCATTTTTTAACTGGATTGTTTTTGGGTGTTGAGTCGTATAAGTTCTTTATATATTTTGGATACTAACCCTTTACCAGCTATGTCATTTGCAAACATCTTATCTCATTCTGAGGGTTTCCTTTTAATTTTGCTGATTGTTTCCTTTGCTGTGTGTTTGTTATCTTGATGAAGTCCCAGAAGTTTATTTTTCTTTTGTATCCCTTGCCTCTGCGGACTTATCTAGAAAGAAGTTGCTATCTCTGATGTCAAAAAGGTTGCTGCCTGGGTTCTCCTCTAGGATTCTGATAGTTTTATGTCCCATATTTGGATCTTTCAATAATTTTGAATGTATTTTTTGTATTATATAAGACACTTGTTCAGTTTCATTCTCTTACTTATTGCTGTCCAGTTTTCCCAACACTATTTATTGAAGAGACTGTCTTTTCTTCCACTGAATATTCTTTCTCGCTTCATCGAAGATTAGTTGACCATATAGTTGTGGGTTCATTTCTGGGTTTTCTCTTCTGTTCAATTGATCTAGATGTCTGTTTTTCTACCAGTATCATACAGTCTTGATCACTGCAACTGTGTAATATAGCTTAAAGTCTGAAACTTTGATGCCTCCAGCTATGCTTTTCTTTTCCAAGACTGCTTTTGCTATGTGGGATCTTTTGTGGTTCCATACACATTTTAGGATTGTTTGTTCTAACTCTGTGAAAAATGCTGGTGTATTTTGATAGGGATTGAACTGAATATGTAGAATGCTTTGGGTAGAATAGCTATTTTAACAGTATTATTCTTCCAATCCATGAACATGGAATGTTCTCCCATTTCTTTGGGTCCACTTCAATTTCTCTTATAAGTATTCTATAGTTTTCAGAGTATAAGGTCATTAACATTTCTGGTTAGGTTTATTCTTAAGTATCTTATGGTTTGTGGTGCAATTATAAATGGGATTTATTCTTTGACTTCTCTTTTTGCTGCTTCATTATTAGTGTACAGAAATGTAACAGATCTCTGTACATTGATTCCGTATCCTATGACTTAGTGGACATCCCTGTCTTGTTCCTTGCCATAGAGGAAAAGATCTCAATTTTTACCCAATAAGAATGATATTAGCTGTGGGTTTTCCATACATGGACTTTATGAAGTTGAGATATGTTCCTTCTATCCTTACTTTGTTGAGGGTTTTTATCATGAATGCGTGGTGTACTTTATCAAATGCTTTTTCTACATCTATTGAGAGAATCATATTGTTCTTATCCTTTCTTTTATAAATGTGTTGTATCACATTGATTTGCAAGTGTTGAACCACCTTTGCAACCCAGGACTAAAACCCACTTGTCATGGTGAATGATTCTTTTAATATACTCTTGGTTTCAATTTGCTAGTATTTGTGGATAATTTTTGCATCCAGTGTTCATCAGGGATATTGGATATTGGAGTCTTTGTGTGGTTTTGAAGGTAATGCTGACCTCAAACTCATAGAATGTGTTTGGGAGTTTTCCATCCATTTCAATTTTTTGGATTAGTTTGCGAATAGGTATGAATTCTTCTTTAAATGGTTGAACTAGCTCTGGACTTTTATATTTTAGGAAATTTTTGATTACTAATTCAATATCTTTGCTGGTTATTGGTCTGTTTGAATTTTCTATTTCTTCCTGTTTCAGTTTTGGTAATTTGTTTATATCTGGGAATTTATCCATTTCTTCCAGATTGTCTGATTTGGTGGCATACTAATTTTTCATGATATCATCTTATAACTATTTGTATTTCTATGGTGTTAATTTTTATTTCTCCTCTCTAATTTGTGATTTTATTTATTTGGATCCTTTCTATTTTCTTTTCAGCAACTTTGGGGAGGGGGTTATAATTTTTATTTATTCTTTCAAAGATTCAGCACTTGGTTTCATTGAGCTGTTCTACCAGATTTTTTAGTTTCTATGTAATTTATTTTTACTTTAATCTTTAGTATTTCCCTTTGTCTGCTGGCTTTAGGCTTCCTTTGTTGTTCTTTTTCTAACTCCTTTAGGTGTAAGGTTAGATTGTTTGAGATTTTTCTTGTACAGGTAGGCCTGGATTGTTATGTACTTTCCTCTTAGGACTGCTTTTGCTGCATCCACACACAGTGGACTATTGTGTTTTCATTTTCATTTGTTTCCATATATTTTTAAAATTTCTTTTCAATTTCCCAGTTAATCCATTCATTCTTTAGTAGCACATTCTTTAACCTCCATGTATTTGTGGTTTTACCTATTTGTTTTCTTGTGGTGGTTGACTTCAAGGTTCATAGCATTGTGGATGGGAAAAAAACAAAAAACATGGTATGATCTTAATCGTTTTGTACTGCTTGAGGCCTGATTTGTGACCTAGTCTGTGATCTATTCTGGAGAATGTCCAATGTGCACTTTGAAAGAATGTATATTCTGCTACTTTAGGATGAAATGTTCGGAATCTATCCAGTAAGTCCATCTGGTTCAGTGTTTCATTTCCAAAGCCATTGCTTCTTTGTTGAGTTTTTGCTTAAATGATCTGTCCATTGATGTGAGTCTGGTGTTAAAGTCCCCTAGTATTATTGCGATATTATCACTGAGTTCCTTTATGCTTGTTATTACTTGTTTTACATGTATGGGTGCTCTGAAGTTGGGGGCATAAATATTTATAAGTTTTATATCTTCTTGTCGGATAGTCCCATTATAATATAGGGCCCTTCTTCATTTCTTGTTATAGTCTTTGGTTTAAAGTCTGGTTAGTCTGGTAAAAGTATTGCCATCCTGGCTTTCTTCTGAGGCCCATTTGCAACGATAAATGGTTGTCTGTCTCTTCATTTGCAATCTGCAGTGTCTCTAAGACTAACATGAGTGTCTTATAGGCAGCATATAGATGGGTCTTGTTTTTATAATCCATTTTGACACCCTGTGTCCTGACTGAAAAGTTTAGTCCATTTACATTCAGAGTGATTATTAATATTCATGTATTTAGTACCACTTTATTACTTGTTTTGTCATTGTTTCTGGAGATTTTCTCTATACCTTTCCAGTCTTGATCACTTTTGGTCTTTCCTTCCAACTCCAAGAGTCCCCTTTAATATTTCTTGCAGCACTTGCTTAGTAGTCATTAACTCCTTTACTTTTTGTTTGGGAAAACCCTTTATCTCTCCTATTCTAAATGATGGCCTTGTTGGATAGAGTATTCTTGGCTGAAGTTTTTTCTCATTCAGCATGCTTGTTTGGAGAGATCTAATGCTAGACTTTAGGGTCTTCAGAGAGATCTGATGCTAGCATTATGGGTCTTCCCTTATAAGTTAGGGGCTTCTTTTGTCTTGCTGCATTTAGGATTTTATCACTACATTTTACAAATGCAAATACATGTTTTGGTGTTGGTCTGCTCTTCTTGATTTTGATCAGTATTCTCTGTGCCTCTTGGATTTGCTATTTCCTTCCCCAGATTGGGAAGTTTTCAGCTATTATTTCCTCAAATAAACCTGCTTCCTTTGTCTTTTGTTCTTCTGGGATTCCTATTATATGAATGTTATTACATTTGAAGGAGTCACTGAGTTTACTAGTTCTACTCTCATGATTCATAATTTTCCTTTCTCTCTTTTGTCCACCTTCACTGTTTACCATAGTTCTATCTTCTATACCACTTGGGCTTTTCTATGCTTCTTCCATCCTTGGGGTCATTACATCCAATGACTTTCACATCTCACATACTGTATTTTTCACTTTTTCCCGATTGTTTTTCTGCGCTTTTATCTCTGTGGTAAGGTTTTCCCTGAGGTCTTCCATGCTTTTCTCAAGCCCAGCCAGTATTCTTATGATTGCCGTTTTCAATTCTCCATGAGGCATATTACTTATATCTATTTTGATTAGATCTCTCACTGTAACCTTTTCTTGTTATTTCTTTTGAGATTATTCCTCCATTTTGGCATTTTGTCTAGAGCTCAGTTATCTTCTGTATATTAGAACAGCCTATTATGGGGGGTGTAGGTAGCTCAGTTGGTTAAGCATCTGACTCCTGATTTCAGCTCAGGTCATGATCTTAGGGTTGGGCTCCATGCTGGGCTTGGAGCCTGCTTAAGATTCTCTCCCTCTCCCTCACCTCCCTCTGTTTGCATGCCCCCTTCTCTCTCTCTTTTTCTCTCAAAAGAAAAAAAAAATGACTGTTATGTTTCCTGTTCCTGAGAGTAATGGCTTTATGAATAAGTCATATAGTGTTCAGGGTTTGATGCCTCAGGGAGTGTTTCTGGTGTGTGCTGCATGCATGCTGCTGCTCTATTTTGACTGCTCAGTCAAAATAGACCTGTCCAGTCAATCATCTGGACAGTTTCTCCTTGTCTGCATTGGGCAATGTTTGGACCTTGGCCAGAGTGTGGCAAGTTCTATCTAGGTGTTCTGGTCTGTTTGTTAAATTAGACCTGATGCTATTTTCTTAAGAACTGAAGCTCTGCAGAGGCCAGTAGACATGGTGTTTGTGGAAGTTTCTGTTGGTGTTCTGGAGAGAGGGCCCACTACCTTGGTCCTTAGGCATGCTGGTCTGAGAAAAGCAGTACCAGCAAAACACAGGAGGTAGGACTTGATGTAAGTAGGATAGGCAGCCAGTGTTGGCACTGGACTATTTACTGAAGTTGATTTATGCCGAGTAGCAGGGGAAGGAAATGGTGACAGCCAGCCCCTTTGTCCCTGGAGAGGGGACTCCATGCTTGCTTCTCTCTGGGAAACATTCCCAGAAGACCAAATAATTTCCCCTCCTGGGTCCTAATAATTTCAGATTGCTGTTTTCATGCTGTCTTCCTCTGGTTTGCTTGCTTGATTGGAGCAGTGCAGAACACTTTGGGCTCTCTTCCAGCTAAGGCTGTTGACTCTTAAAACTCCAAACTTTGGGGACCTGGTGTGGGAGAGAGCTGTGGTCTTCTGGTGGAGGGTCTTGTTGTGCTAGGACTGATGTTCTTTTGTCCCTTGGGAGGTGACTCTGTGAACATCACCTCTCACAAACACTTTCTAGGACGAGCTAACGGTCTCCCATGTACCTTAGGTGATTCTCAGATTGTGCTCTCTGCCTGCAGGTTGCTTCCCTGCTCTCTCTCCAGGAGTAGGGCAGCATCCTCAGGGCTCTATGCTGGCCAAGCCATGGACCTCTGAAACTCCAGTCTTTGAGCTCCATTGCAAAAACTCATGAAAATCGGCCCCTTTTGTTTTTCCAGCCACTGGCTTTAGGGAAACATTTTCTTGTACAATCCCCTGTGCTCTCCACTCTCATCTTCCTCCATAACCAGTGCTCCTTCCCTTCCTCAGTGCCCATGATCCATTTCTCCCCCAAACCATGTCTCTGAATTTCCTACTTTCCTTGATATGGCCTCTTCTCCCTCATAGTTGTGCAGCTTCCTTAGGTTGATTTTTTGGGGGTATTCAGAATGATTTGATAGTTATCTAGCTGTGGAGGAGGCAAGAAAAGTGTCCTCCTACTATGTGTCATTTTACCTCTTTCCCTCCCAAACAGACTCTTAAATCTAGAGAACAAATTGGTGATTGAGAAGGGAAGTGGGTGAAGAACAGGTGAAATAGAAAAAGGAAATTAAGAGGTACAAACTTCCAGTTACAAAATAAATATGTCATGGATATGGATAGTGTAGTATATAGAATATAGTCAGTGATGTAATAACATTGTACAGTCATAGATAGTGACTATCCATGGTGAGCACTGAGTCACCACTGAGTAGTGTATAGAATTATTGCATCAGTATGTTGTACACCTAACTCTAACACTATATGTCAACTAAACTGCAAATTATAAAAACAAAAAACAAAAACAAAACAAAAAAAAAAACAAAAACCCCTAATCTGCCATTGTTGGGAGAAAAAAAATAATGAATTTAGTTAGTCTTGTATTTCTCCACATTTTTTTGCAAAATAGCAAACAGGAGTCTTGCGTAATGAATGGATGACAGATTTAATCCAAAGCCAAGCTTAAGAATTAAGGAATAATTTTTGTGAGAGAGTCTATGATGCTAGAGACTGCAGAGCTGATCACAAGTTGACTTCGGTTTTTTTAGGATGAGGAGAAACATCCACAATAATCCAGGTCAATGGTTTTCTGCTTTTTCATAAATATTGTGATTCAGACTAAAGATAAATTTGATGGCAAAGAAATCACTTTTTGTTCCCACAATGATATTTCAGTTTTAGATGCAATGTAACAGTATTTTTTATACTATAGTTTTTTGTTGTTGTTGTTGTTGTTAATGACAAAAGTGAGCAGTTTATGAATTGGAAGTTATCCTCAGTAATGGGTAGATACTACTTTAAAGCCCATCAGGGAGCTTTTAAGTGCTGAGACACAAGAAATTCAATTTATTTTTTGTTGGCACTCAAATTTAAATGTAGTTATTTTGCATTCCTTTCAAAAGAACATCAGTAGAAATTAGTCTCTTAGGGACAGTACACGATGATGTAGATTATCACTGTCTCATATGGACTCCCTGCACTAAGAAAGGTTAAGTGATCAGTACCAACTCCACTTCTCCTGTGATTTCTCTTCCAACTTTTTGGCTATATTCTGGCACTTAAAATCCCAGAAATAAAAAAAGATCCACAAGAGCTGGGGTCCATATGGATCCAGTCTTAAAAGTAGGTCTAGAAATGAAGATGGTAAATGTCAGAGGTAGCTGTTGCATCTTAGACTCACTGATGAGAAGTGAAGAGAAAAACATGGTCAATGCATATATGAACGTGTCTAATACCCAGATCTTTAAGAAAGTCTTTAAGAGAATCAGTTTGTCGTGAAAAAAAAAAAAAAATTAAGGCACAATTATCTATGGAAAAGTTTATCCAATAAAAACTGCAGTTTGGAGCAAGTAGGGAACTTAATTATAAACATTTGCCATCAACTTCATTTTCTGCAAATAATAAACATAATAGTTATCACTGGCCTTATGTTAATATTAGTAGAGGCTGAGGATATTTAATGAAGTAGGATGCAATGGTTCCTTTTAATGTTCTTTCATATTAAGTCAAAGATGATGAATTTGAGAGCTAAGGTGAAACTGTAAATATTATAAACTACTATTTTTGTTTCGTTAGGTTTTTTTGCTTGTATTTTGGTGGTACAAAATAGCAATGCTTGAATTGCTTTTTCTTTAAATTGATTTTAGAAGGTTAATAGGAAAGCTGACATTGTAAGCAGAGATGGGAGTATTACTTAGAAATGTGTAATCAACACTGAGAGAAGTCATTCGAATTAACCTGACTAAAATAGCAAATTTCTACAAACTCCTAAACAGGAAACAAAATCTGGATCTACATCAACTCTCAATTCTTATATCATTTATCATGATGTTAGATTATTTATTACACTGTTTGCACCCTCAATTTTTTTTTCCTGACAGTGTCTTTTCCAACCCCTTATTATTCATATAACTTCCATTTAGTTGACTAGTTACTTAAAATTAGTTATATTGACCTAATAGACTGCTAGTCAACATGAAATATGATGGGGTAATTTCTAAGTAAAATATGTTGCTTACCAAACAGAATATATAGTATGGAAAACAACAACTGAGATCTATAGTACATAAATGCATTGCACTGAATGCTTGCTTTAAACCACTTATTTAACACATATCTATAAATTTTTCTACCAACATTTTTATTTTCTGGGGAATATTACAGGTGACTTTTAATCTCTTGTTTCTAATTTTCTTTTTTTTTTTTTTTTTCAAAAATTTTGTACAAGATTGGGGTTGTCTTTAAAATTAAAAGAACTGGTTGGGAACAGGTAAAGAGTATAATTGATGTACATTTTATTAGAAATACTACTTTATTTATTAAGATAAATTTGGAAGAACATTGAAAAGAAAGACTATAATGGAATTACCTAAGCTTTGCCTTTCCTTTTATTTGTATCTCTCTCTCCCATTTATGTAGGCAAACAAAGAAGAAGTTGCACTATTGTTAACGATAAACTAAATTGAGAGGTTAAATAAAAGGTCCTCCTCTACTGTAATGCTCCATATCAGTCTCCGTTGCTGAAGAGCCTCTCATTCCTTTTGTCTGCCTTTCCTTCAGTGATTTAGTGACAACTCTAGTTCAATTATTATTAATTTCTTTTTCATACCCTGGCAGTTTTTACTCAAATAAAGCACAATTCTCTATAGCTAAACAAACAAATCAACTTGGAAAATAAAGGTATCAAGCTCTTTTTCTATCTGTCCGAAATAACTCAGATATTATAAACATTTTCTGAATCAAAGAAGGTACTGGTGGTGATGGGAAATCTCAATGAGTATGAATTTCCTTGGGCCAGGCAGTGCCTGTGATAGGAAGGTGATTAGAGTAGTCTGTGTTTACTGAAGCTCATTCATCTGAGGGAATTTTTGTTTGCATAAATCTCAGCACAGGACAACCACATGTGTGGAGGCTGTCCTCCTCCAGACCACCAAAGCACGAGCTGCCCTTGCTTCTGTTTCAGATCTGCCTATCCCGTCTGACTTTGAACACTTAATAGCTCTGCATGCCTCTGCTTGCAGTTCAAACCCCCCAAACAACCACAGCGATCCACAGAAAATGGACTTTCAGAATTCTATTCTCCGCACAGCGACAATTGTGACAACAGTGTGTCTGGTGCGTATTGCTGCCACTGAATGAGCAGTCTTTCAACATTCAATTGCAAAGGTAAAGGATAGAGAAACTTCTTACCGGGGCACAGCAGTTTTAAAGTGTCAGATTTCTTTAAGCTACCCATGACAGTTGGCTACCTGGTGTGTAGAGATAGAGCCCACACAAACATACCTATGTCAAATACACTTAACTGCCTGACTTCATGGAAATGAAACATAATAGAATTCTTGCCTGGTCTTTTATTACTATTGCTTTTGTGGAAGTATTTCAATTGGGGTAGGCAATGTACCAACAGGCATATATTTTCCATTTGAATACTAGAGTGCTAAATTTATAATACCTTTTTTATTTACTGAGAGATTTCTTGGCCTAATTTGTTCAGCAAAGATATTTCCCACTTGTTTTCCCTTTCTGAATAGGAAGATCCCATTGTTGGGGGAAATGGCTGTTAATTAATCATGTTCTACCAAGCTTTTTATTGCATAGCTCAATTTTATCTGAAAAGTATAATAGGGGTTCAGGTAGGGCAAGAGTGAACATTGAAAACAAAGCTTATTATTTATGACAATATTGAATACTTATGCAAACCATCTTAAAGTTTCAGGCTGTTTTCTACTGGTAACATTTTATGGTTGATTAAAGCTGTCAGAACAACATTCAAATTAAATTCAGTGGGAGGTCATTCAGCAATTGGGAAGTATGTGCAGTCAGCCAGCACCCAAGCACTGCTGTAGAAGCCAGAGTGCTAATGAGAAGTCTGCAATATTATTTGATTTTTCTCTATCAATACTCAATGAATATATGTATATACTTGGTTTTAATAATGTAAATATGATATTAGAGCCTTAACCTATTTTTTAGCAAGTAGACAAAGAATCCAGGACAAAAGCGAATACTTTCTACTAATTCCTAAATTACTAAAGTTAAAATAATTTACCATAAATGAATTAACAGTTACGATAACATCAATTTAATGAAGTTCTCACATCATTATAAACATGATTATATTTATTAATAAATAAACATTTTATTTTTTTTCTTGAAAACTCAATGAGTCTATTGTTTTCCATGACATATTTATGCATGGTGGTGACAGGCTTGAAATTCTCAGATACCATTTTAAATAATTAAAGGGCTGTTATGTAGTATAGTAGGAATTATTCTTATAATATATGGAATCTAGTACTTGCATCAGCATACTGCAAAGTAGTAGTTGCTCAATATATGTTTGTTTGAAACTAGGTTAAATATGTGAATGCTGCTGAGCAGTGGATTTTATATCTATAATGCAAAGAAATAGGACTACTTAAAGATGCGATTGGTTGACCCCAGAGAACAGAATATCTATTGGGAAACTTTGGGTCAGTTATAGCTCAAGGCCTTTATCAAATATCCAATAAATTGTTGATGTAGCTGAATTCAAAAGTGTCTTCCCTTCCATTACTGAAAATTCTGCACACACACACCCAGACAAACACACATACACACACACACACACACACACACACACACATGTGCATATGTGCATGAGCATACACACGTGGGTTAAATAATTTATTTATAGTTATTCAAATTCATCTTATCAGTTTACTTTCCCCACCCCCCCCGGCATTCTTGAAGTTCATTCAGAGTAATTTTCCCCTCTTTTTTACTTTTCTTTTTGTTTAACAGTATCTATAAATGTCTGTACTTCCTTAGTAAAAATCTGTAGGATGTTTAGACATTTAGGCCTTATTTGGTATCGTCAAGTCACAATTTTCAAACTCTTAAAATAGCTATTATTTTTCATATAACTGGCAAGTGGTGTCCTTTCACATTTCTAGGTTGACTTTTTACAGTTAGACCTTGCTTTTCTGTTCTAGTTTCAGAACTGACTATATCATATAACACTCCTTATATCCATCTCCCAGCACCTTTATGAATATATCCAGATAAGTTCTTCAGACTGCTGTCCTGATGCTCTCTTCAGCACATCTTTCACTTGTAATTAATGACTCTAGTTGTCAATTGTGGATAAATAAAAATCTGTTCATGTCAGCTCATAAATGAAGAATGGAGAGAATTAGGAAAATCACCATTTTATATGTCCCACTATAAAAATTGATTCAGGAGAGAATTTTCCAAAGCATGTAGGAAATAAAATATTTTCACAGTGCTAAAGCATAACAGGACAGAGTACTTATGTTTTGCCAAAGGAATATTCTCTTGTTATAACTCAGAGAGTGGCAAAGACTACTCTACTCATAGCATCCCTAATAAGGAGACACCAGACATCACTCCTCATGTGATACAATAAGAAGTATCACATGAGTATCTAAAAATTATTCTTATAAAAGTTGTTTACCCTAAATCTAATGAAACCTCTAAACTCTTATCCATATTTAAGTGTATACAAGGGATAGAGGGATAAGTTAAAGGGCACTATGAGGGAACAACCAGCCAATTACAGAGTGTGGAACACTGTAAAAGACAGTGGCCTTGTACATTTCAAAAGGTCAGTGTCAAATAAAGGAGCCTAGCAGAAGTCCACTCCTCAGATAAAAATAATAAAATCTGCATGAAATACAAAAGTTAACAACCTGCAGTTTTCTAGAGAAGAAACAAATATGAAGATTTTGCAGAGGAGTTGGGAAGTGGACCAGCTTCTGGTGTTATCCACCTGTGTGGATTTAAACTGAGATTAAACTATGATTCATAATGCTGGTGGCCACCTCCCGAGGGGGTTGAGAATCCTGGAAATGTGGAAGCCCAAAGAAGGGGGCCTCCAATGTTCCATGTTTAATGACTACCAAAGTCTTCCAGACTTCTGAACCATACATCTGTAAGGAAAATTTTTTAAAAAGCCCCCAAGGCAAATGAATTGGACAGTGATTTGAGCCACTGCTCAAAACACAGAGTTTGAAATTAGAGTCTAACTAACTCAGAATACAAAAGAGTCTCTATCCTATAAATTTTACAATATCCAGGAAAATTCTAAATTACAAGAACAACTAGGGACGTATGACAAATAACTATAGTAAGTCAAGAATATATAATTCCCAAACCAACAATTAAAACCATGCAAGTAGGGGCACCTGGGTGGCTCAGTGGGTTAAAGCCTCTACCTTCAGCTCAGGTCATGATCCCAGGATCCTAGGATCAAGCCCCGCTTTGGGCTCTCTGCTTGGCGGGGAGCCTGTTCCCCTTCCTCTCTCTCTGCCTGCCTCTCTGCCTACTTGTGATCTTTGTCTGTCAAATAAATAAAAAAATAAAATCTTAAAAAAAAAACTATGCAAGTATAATTAAATATCTAAATAAATCAAACTGAGATTCTAAAATTATTAAAATAATTAAAAGGAAAGAAAGAGAAACAAGGAATAATAATAACAGAGGAGCAAAACAGAAATAACAACATGGTAGATCAAAGTCTACCGCTTTTAATAATTATATTAAAGACAAATGACTAAACACGTCACAAAGAAGGCAGAGAATTTAAGAATGAAGAACACAGAGCCCAACTACATGTTACCTAGAAGAAACAATACAAAGACCAAATGGGTTCAAAGTTAACGGATAGCAAAGAAGTGTAAACATTAAGCTTAGAAAAGTCTAGAATGTTACATTAAATCAGATGAAAGAGACTGCAAGCTAAGGGGCACATTTGAGATAAAATTGTACATTTTAAATGATTAAAGAGTAGGTTCAAAAGGAAGATATGACATCCCATAATGTACATGTAGAAAATAAGGGAATCTCAAGATATATGAAGTAAAAATTGATAACGGGAAAGAAAAACAGATCTTTCCACAACTACAGTAGATCTATTTAACATATCAATTGATGGAAAACTCTAAAAAGTAAAACTATAGGTGATTGGGAAAAATTCTGTCACCCATATTGATTTAATTGGTACTTATAAATTAGTATATCCAACAACTATATTACTTTCAAGTGAATATAATATATTTGCCAAGTTAGGCGATATGCTGAACCACAAAAATAAGCATCAAGGAATTTAAAAAATATTTACCTCATAGAGTATATATTGTATTCTCATAACAGAATTATAAATAAGAAACCATAAGATAACCAAGAAAAACAAGTACTTCAAAATTAAATAAGATGTTAAATAACTCAGAGGTCAAAGAAGAAATCATAAGAGAAATTCCAAAATATTTCAAACTAAATGATGAAGAAAATAAAATTTCTCAAAATTTATGTATGGCAAAGTAACATCTGGAACTACATAACTTTTTAAAATTTTTTTTAGATTTATTTATTTATTTCAGGGAGAGCAAGAAAGTGAGAGAGAGCATGGGCAGAGATGGGGGCAGAGGGGGATGGAGAGAGAATCAGACACCCTGTTCAGCACAGAGCCTGATGCAGGGCTTCATCTCTCAAACCTGAGATTATGACCTGGGCCAAAATTAAGAGTCAGGAGCTTGAATAATTCAGCCACCCAGCCACCCTAGGAACTATATAACTTTAAATTATTATAGTGAAAGTTAGAAATAAATCATTGTTGAAGTTTCTTTCTAATGGAGCTAGAAAAAAGAAGAGCAAAGTGAATTCACCTTCAGTAACAAGAGGTAAATGATGCTGATAGGAGCAGGAATGAATGAGAACAAAGGCAAATGAGAGGAAATTAGTAAAGCCATGAGCATGTTCATTAAAGATCAGTGTATTGGAAGGAGAGATGAACCATGACAGACTGTGGACTCTGAGAAACAAAATGAGGGTTTTGGAGGGGAGAGGGTGGAGGGTTGGGTGAGTCTGGTGGAGGATATTAAGGAGGGCACGTATTTCATGGACCACTGGGTGTGGTGCATAAACAATGAATTTTGGAACACTGAAAAAGAATAAAATTAAATTAAATTTAAAAAAGAAAGGATATACTCTTAAGTTTTTATGTGGACATATCTTTTTCATTTCTCTTTGGTAGAAAACCAGTAGTGAAATTGCTGGGTTTATAGTACTTTGGAAATCAGGACCTTTTAGAATTGCTATAACTAAAAAAAAAATCATATTAATTGTCAATACCAAGTGTTAACAAGAACTAAATGCATCTAGAATTTCCAGATATGTCTGGTGATAGTCACTTGGAAAAAATTGTCTTGAAATTAGGCCTATATTTATTATGCGACCCAGGAATCCCACTTCTACCTGAGAGAATGAAAACGTATGTCCATACAAAAACTTACAGGAATGTTCATAGGAACATTATTCATGCCTTCCAAAACTGAAAACAACAAAAATGTCCATCAACAGGTAAATAGATCAACAAAATGTGGCATGTGCATACAATGAACATACTTACTCAACAATAAAAATGAAGGAACTACTGAGAAGTGTTAATAACATAGATGAGACTGAAAAACATTATGTGAAGGAAACCATGATAAAAGATTTATTGTATGATTACATTTACATGAAATGTCCAGAAAAGGCAAGTCAATAGAGAAGGATAATGATTAATATTAGTTGCCTGTTGCTGGGTGGTATGGGAATGAGTACTGACTGTAAATGTGGACAGGAAGCTTTTTGTGGTGATAAGTATATTCTAAAACCATACTGTGCTCATGGTCACACAACTCTGCAAAATCACTTAAAAAGACAATAAAGTGTATACTATAGTTAAAGAAAAAGATCAGTGAATTTGATAAAACTCAAGACAGAGTGAAAAGAAAGAAGTACAAGTAACTAATATCAAGAATTAAAAAAGGTCATCACTACAGATTTCACAACCATTGGAAGAATAGTGTAATAATGGTATGAGCAATTTTATGCCAACGAACGAAGTGACAGTCATGAAAAGGAAAACTGGACCTCTGCAACTTAACACAATTGACAGAATTAAATGAAAAACAAATAGCTTTATGTGTATTTAATATTGGGTGATTAAACTGGTTATGTATCTGCCTTTGGCTCAGGCCATGATCTTGGGATCCTAGCCCGCCTCAGGTTTCCTGCTTGGCTGGGGAGTCTGCTTCTCCCTCACTATCTGCCCTTCCTGTGCTCGAGCATTCTCTCTCTCTCTCCTTCTCTCTCTCCCTCTCAAATAAAGTCTTTAAAAAAATGTTCTTTGAAAAAATACCAGAGCCATGTATATTTACTAGTGCTATGAAGCATTCAAAGAAGAAATACCAACCTCTTACTCTTTCAAATGAAGTCACCATTACCTTGATACTAAAACTGACAAAGACATTACAAAAAAGTAAAATGATTTCTTGCTTATGAACACAGATATCTCAAATACTAAACAAAAATATTAGCAAATTGAATTTAACAACATATAACAAGTGTATAATAAACATAGCAATTTCTTTTACAGTAGTATGAAACATCAAAGATTTAGGAATTAAGTTAATAAAAAATGCAAAACCTTTGAAATAAATCTAGTTATTGTTTCTGAGAAAAATTAAAGAAGCCTAGATAAATGTTGGAAATATCATGCTCACGGATTGGAAGACTTAAAGGGAGCCATTTTTCTGACTCTCAAAGAGGCTATTTAGAAGTTCAGAGTACATGAAATACAAGAAATCTCTTCCTGAACTCTAAAGATCTATACAAATAACATTTCCTATTCAAATCAAGGTTATTGAAATGTTGCTCTATTAATCTTAGTTTTTATTCTGCCTTTTGAAAAATCTGGGCTTAAAGAGCTAGTTTAAAGAGTCTAAATGAATGAGGTGTGGATCAGAGCAGAGTGTTGGGTTGTTTATCGGCAGGTGCAAAAGATTTTGCTTTTTCATTTTAAGGGAAATTACTTTTTGAAAACTTTATATGCTACCTTGGCTATATCTTGAGAATAAAAAGCTTGGAGTTGTTGAAAGGGCACTCTGAATTCTGCTGTGATCAATTTAGTCCTGCCTTCAGAATCTAAACAACTTTCTTTTTGTGTCTTAAAAACATTCATGACCATGGGCTAACATTTTTATATATATTATTAATACCCTTATAGTTATTATTTTTTAAAAAGATTTTATTTATTCATTTGACAGAGAGATCACAAGTAGGCAGAGAGGCAGGCAGAAAGAGGGGAGCAGCCTCCCTGCTGAACAGAGAGCCCAATGCAGGGCTTGATCCCAGGACGCTGGGATCATGACCTGAGCTGAAGGCAGAGGCTTAATCCACTGAGCCACCCAGACGCCCTTCCCTTATAGTTATTTATTTCATTTCCCAAAACAAAGTTGTAAAAGGGCTGACTTGTTAGTAAAAACCATGCTTCTAAAAATATGTCTTATCTTTTAGAAACTATAGTTCATGGATTTTCCGCATGAAAAGAAAAACAGCCTTAAGTTGCACAAGGAGATAATGAATATTATAAGTATTTTCATACTGTTGAAGATAGTTGATTGCTACTCCAATTAGGTGATTTTTCCTCCCACCGGGAAATTGTATCATTTTTTGGTTACATATTTATTTTCTTATTTAGAATATTTCAGAAATGTCAGATGCAGAATATATGGCTATTTTAATAGGCCTTTTCTGGGATGATGTTAAAGCAGAATGATCAGAAATGGACATGCTGCAGATGACAATGAATATGTATAAAAAGGTAGAATCTGCGACTCTGCAGTTTACTCTGGGTTTTTGAAATGGGTATCTAAAGGGCCTTTATTATTCTGGAGACCTAAAGTTCTGAAGATAAAAGTTGGCTCACATTGACCTGGTATGAGCTAAATAATCCATTCATTCATTTATTTATTCTTTTACAGATCTACTGACTCAGGCATACTACATTTTAGTCCTTATTCTTCTGTCCTGGTCACTAAGTGAAGTGTTTAGACTCTAAATGAAGATGGCCATGATTACATTCTGTCTCAAAGAACTTGCACTAGCGAGGGAAGGACAGTTGTGATGATACTAGTTGTTAGGCTGCTGGTTTTGCCTAGTCTGCCTGCCGTCAAGGTCAGCAGGCCTTTTCTTAAGTAACTAGCTTTTCTCTCCTTAAAATATATCGGTCCCAGCCTAGAAAGTCACTGCCAAAGTGTTATCTCATGATTTTCTAAACATCCCTTTAAATGATCGAATGACTTTTGAAACGATAGAAAAACACAGTTCTGTGTCTTTAAGTGTGTAAGGTACATGATCTCTGTTATTAGCTATGCATGTTTGTGTAACAGCTTTGTTGTGTAACAGTACTAGATTTTTTTAAACTAGCATCTTGTATTATTTTTCCAATACTGCTACTGTATCTCTTTCCCTATTTATCTATAAAGTGGGCATATACATTTGTTTTACTCATATTTAAATATTTTAGGTGTAGGCGACTTTTTGTGGAAGAGGGGGATCCTATGTGTAATCACAGCCTGAAACAAGGAAATTTGCACTTAGCATTCACTTCACAGAGATTCTTCAAAAATCTGGAGATCTGTTTATTTTAGTCTTGTATACAGCCTTTGATTCTAAACATAATCTTTTTGGAAAGTTAGTTGTAGTACACGTAAAATGTGTGGACTATTAATTGGTAATGTTGTACCTTACATGTGAAAATGAACCCACCTATAACAGTTTGAGCTAAAAGAGTACTCACTAATGCACTTAAGTGAAAATCAAGGGATGGGACTATTTTCATGATTCATGGTCTAATGGTGTTCTCTCTCTTCTATGTATTAATGGAGGTAGAGAGTAAAATTTGGTGATTCTTCTATATTAATCAAGGCCTACTTTTGGACTACTACTGAGTGGACTTATCCTAGCCCAAACTATATGGATTAAGAGCAGGAGACCCGTGGTTCTCTTTTATCAGGAAAAGTGTGCTTGTTGGATACTGGTATGCAGAAGTGACATCTCAATTCTGCATCAATTTGGCAATATTGTCTACTTGTTATTTTCTAGTAAGTTAGTGGAATAACAGGCCAAATTAAAAGAACAATCAATTCAACCCTACATATGAGTGAGTACAACTACTGAAATGGTTGTGTTTTTGTTTGTTTGTTGCTAGAATGATGCAATCCATTTATATGGAAACTCGTGAATGGAAACTATGATTTCTAACACGCATTTCTCTTTTGTACTGCTCAAGCCTCTGGATCACTTCACATGATGAAATGGCCCTGAAGAGAGTAAAAATATTTATTTAGGACAGGGCACCAACTGTAATATTTCTACTGGTTTAGATACTAAAAATAAACAATTTGGAACTTTTCATAATATTCTTTAGAGGAAGGTGCAGCAGAGCATATCAGCTCATGTATGAAAATCTCTTATAGGTCATATATCCCCCAGCACATGTCTGAATCAAATGATGCCCTTTCTATCAGAGAAGACTCGAAGAGACTTCAGAAGACTCCAAGACGACTCCAGAGAAGACTTCTTTTCCTCCTGTTTTTATACCAAAGTTAAAGAGTATTTGTCTAGGGTATGATTCTTATTAGGTAGGTCATGCTTTTGGAAAAATAGGTCCTATGGCTCTCTTCTGTGATTAGTACTGAAATTGCAATCCAGGGTCCTTTGAGAACAAAGATCTTTAATACTCTCTGAATTTGCCAAGCTCCAGGTAATCTCTTGAATACTGAAAGTCATTAGAGTTTGTCAATCTTAGGGATATAACTATGTCAAACAGTATGTAATCATAGAATTCCAAGATTCAAAAAGTATTTTTGCCATCATCAGATTGTTTTGGGTCTTTCATTTGCCTAAGTATTTATTAAGTGCATAGAAGAACTGGTTCTCTATGAGGCACTTGAGGTGCAAAGGTCTCTATTTTCATGGAGCTTACATGCTATCGAAAGACATAATAAAAGAAGGTAATGCCACAAAGAGACAAATAGACACAAAGTAAAACAGAGCAAGGTTAGAGTGAATATCTGGGTAGAAAATACTAATTTAGTTAGGTGTTAATGAAATGCTTCTCCTAGCAGGTGACACCTGAGTCAGAACCTGGATAATGAAAATTAGCCAGCCATATGCAATGAGAATTAAATATCCCAGGATACATTTCACAATAAATAAATATCATGTCCAGAGATTAGGCGAGAAAGAGTCTAAACTTTTAGTCAGGTATCCACACTGTTTATACGAAAACTTGCTTTAGAAAAAAAATTCTAATTCCAGTATTTTAGGCTCTTTTAAAATGTGCCATTATAATGACTTAAATAAGCATCAGTACGGCAAGAGATGATGCTGTTACAGTCAAAGTAGAGGACTAGGTCCTTAGCTATATTTACAACATCATTTTTTTTTTTTTTTGCTTTTTGTTTATTGTTCCAATAAAAAACTTATTTATCCAAACTCTAGTCTAGGTCTCTGATAAGATTAGGCTATTATGTCTCCATCAGTGTCTCCTCCTTAGTAAGAAGAAACTTCTCTTTCAAACACCTGTATTAGTTTAAAAGTTTTCTCTACCTCAAATATTCCAAAAAAGCTTTAGCGGTCTTCCTAAGTTTCAGAAACCCTGAGATATATAATTGAGAGTGGTTTAAAAGTAATACATTCCTTTCCCCTTTTACTTACTCTGACTGCCAGTATTATTTTCACTTAGTCTGACTGTACAAAATGGAAGAGATGGTAAAAGATGGCTGATAAGTTTAAGTTAGAACAAGGATGTCTGCATTTCCAATGGCAAATTCCAGATAATTTTCATCAGTCCACTCAGAATGAAATTTTGAAAAATTAAGAGATATTTCAGCATTTGCCTCTGTGATATTTTGCCGGGGCAATCAGTGATTTGATCACATTTTCTTAATGTGCTAAAACCTCCAATAACCTAAAATAGAAAACTGGACAGAGTCAGAGAAGTACTTTATTTCAAACAATGATTAGATGCAGTCACATAAAAACATGGGTAATCATTTTTTTAATACTTCCTCTTGAAAAATTATGGTTATTAAAAATGAAAAAAGTTTTTATATTAAACATAAAGCTAATGATAAATGTAAATTAGGAGATGATTAACTGCCTCTGATATGACAACTTCAATTCTTTTTATTTCATTTAGTTCTCAAATATCTGATTAGCCCATTTTATAGAAGAAACAGATTCAAAGGTCATATAAAAGGTCATCAGAGTAGGCTAAATAGCCTTTGAGTAGACCAAGATAAGAGATTATCCCTTAAAAGTTCCAGAGGAGTGTGGACATGCTGACACCTTCATTTTGGCCACTGAAACTGATTTCAGACCTCACATTTATAAGAGCTGTTCACAGCTCTAAGCCATCAAGTTTGTAGTAATTTGTTAGAGCAGCCATAGGTAACGAATACAATTGTAAAGTTAAACTGTTGAATCCTAGATAAGAACCAATCTGTTCCCCCCATTTTCTTTCTAATATACTACCTAGTTATGTTGATTTCTATAGGAATCTTTACAGTGGCAGACTCATTGCAACTGACCGAATAAATTATTCATGTGAATTTATAATTGTATGAGAATGACTTGATTTGTAGATGTGGTGAACAAATACACTTTAAAATACTGACTTCTTTGGGAGTACCTGGGTGGTTCAGTTGGTTGAGCATCCAATTCTTGATTTTGGCTCAACTTACGCTCTCAGGATCCTGAGATCCAGCCCTGCAGCAGTCTCTTCCTCCAGCAGGGAGGCTGCTTGAGTTTCTCTCTCTCTCAAATAAATTATAAAAATAAATAAATAAATAAACCTTAAAAAAATACTGGCTTAGTTGATTAAAATTGGATTATTTAGGGACACCTGGGTGGCTCAGTTGGTTGGGCAGCTGCCTTCGGCTCAGGTTGTGATCCCAGTGTCCTGGGATCGAGTCCCACATCAGGCTCCTTGCTCAGCAGGGAGCCTGCTTCTCCCTCTGCCTCTGCCTGCCATTCTGTCTGCCTATGCTAGTTCTCTACCCTCCTCTCTCTCTCTGATAAATAAATAAAATCTTTTAAAAAAAATGGATTATTTATAATGTTTTGAAAGATGAAACCCAACCCTTGAAAAACTGACACTGTTTATCTCCTCAGGTAGATTTCCCTTAAGAGAAACTTACTTAAGATATAGATCCTTTGTTAGATATACATAATTTGCAACCTATTCAATTTCTCTTGATTAAACTATGGTCTAGCATTTTGTGTAGAAAATGAGAAGGTTAGTGACATAATCTCATCTCTGTCTCTGATAAGACTAGGCTGATGTCTCTCAATTAGTGTTCAGGTTGAATAATCATTGGGTAGTCCAATACAACCAACCAATAATCACTGCTCTGTTGTATCTTTGAAAAATTGTAAAGAAGGGCATCTTCTATTTACTACTCTGGAAAATACTAGAAAGACAGGAACATTCAAAAGAAAAGCTGAAAGAATACAGGTCACATTGCTTGAATTGAATTAGGCAATTTATCAAGTTACTGAGTGCTGTTTTGAATCTGAGTAAAAAAAGAAAATTAGGTTTCTTCTTGTTTCTGGGAAAGGGGGTGACAAAACAACACAGAACCTCACATGGAATAAAAGATCTACTTATTGGTAGGATTCCAGGGTAGAAAGAGACAAACAGAATTCGAAGCTGAAGAACTGTGGTAGGTCTGGGTATCTGGATAGGGTAAACAGAAAGGGATGGAAGCTTGGAATCAAAGTGAAAGAAATGAGTGACAGAGATGGAGAATTTGAAACCAAGAGCTCCTTAAGGGCAAAGACTGTATTTTATCATTTAAAAAAAAAAAAAAAAGATGTTTCAGTGGCTTCAATGTGCAAAAAACTTGTCAAGGTAGAAATTTAAGTTGAATATTTAGAAATCAAGCAGCATAATTTTTGAAGGAGCAGCAATGGTTAAGGTTGAGCAAAGAACGTGAGGTGGTTAAATTCCTTGTTTCCGGTCAAGTTTGGTCCCAGAAATTGAGATCATGGTGAGCCTTGTGTGGTACTCAAGAGCATTATTCTAATGTGAAAAGCAAGTTGTATTTCCAAAGATTAAGAACTTGGCTGGTTCCAAAGTGCTTTGCCCTTTCACTGCCCCAAGAAATGGCAGAGGAATTAAAAAGGCATTGACTATGCAGATAGTGTAGTTTTATAAACTCCAGGTTTTCATACTTCTTCTTGATGTGTTGTATCAGCTGTCAGAAAGCCTGTGTGTAGGAATGCATTGGACAGAGGGAAATTACATGAGATAAGGTTGAAGAGATAGACAAGGATCAAATCATTGAAAGCTCTGTAGGCCATGGAAGGAAGTCTGGACATTATTTTAAGTACAAATGGGAGTCACTGGAGAATTTTAGGTAGCAGAGGCACATCAGATGACCACATTCTGAAAGGTCAGTTTGATGGTCCTGGCGGAAAATGAATCAGAGGAGAAGAGGAAAAGACAAACTTCTGAACAAGCCACTGCCATATTCTAAATGGAAGATGATGAACCTTATCTCATGGGAGTGTAGTTAAGGAGGAAAAAAATTATGACATGTATTTTAAATTGAGGCACAAGAATGTGCCACCAACAAGTAATGTAAATGTATATGTATGAATATGTTTGGCAATGAATGGAAGGAATTCAAATTAAAATAACTGGGTGACATGTCTAGAAATTCACTGAAATGAGAAATATTAGTAAACAAACAAGATTATTAACAGATTTTTGGTGGGAAAAGAGAACCAAGGGCCTATCTTTTCAAGTTTGTCATACTTATGAGACATTTTAGTTGAAATACTGAGTAATCAATGATATGTGTAATTCTATAGCTCAGTAGGATATGTATGTGGGTATTATCATCCCATATATGCTATTTCAAGACATGTGAATTTTAAGATTATTGAAGGAGAAGATATAGCAGGGGAGGAAACAGAAGCCAGCAACAAATCCTAAAGAACACATCTGAGAAGAGGATAACACATACAAACTGAGAAAGAAGGGAAGGAAGGAAGGAAGGAAGGAAGGAAGGAAGGAAGGAAAGAAGGAAGGAAAATGAAATAGGAAAAAAAAAAAAAGAAGAATGAGACATCATGGAAACTGAGGGAGGAGGTATTTTAGGAAATATTCATGGTCAAGTGTAGAACATCATGAAAACTTGCCTAGAGTGAGGACAGAAGAATGTCCATTGAAACACTGCAAAGGAAGGTTCTTAATCATGTTGACAAATGAAGTTTCAGTGAAATATGGACTTCACAAATCATAAAAGCAATGAATGTGAAGTACTAGAAAAATATATATATGATATAGTTGAGGAGTTTTACTTAGAAGGGGAGTAAAGAAATGCAGTGCCTACTGGATAAACATGCATCTATTAAGGGGGAATGTGTTTTCAAGATGGGAGATGCTATAACATGCTTCTATGTACTAATATATGACCAAATTAGTAGAGAAGGAAAAACCGATGAGGGAGAAAGTACATATAACCAGAACAATAAGCTATTGAGAAGGCAGTAAGGATATCAAATTAAAAACAAACAAAAAAAAAAGTATTTCCTCTACTGTCACTGAAGAGAATCTAAGCAGAATCTAAGCAAATGTGGGAACATTCTATGATAGGAAGTGAATCCTTCTTATTTTATTACTTTTATTTTCTTATTTAGTTATTAAGTGGAATCATTAGCTAACCAGAAAAGGGAGGAAAGGTCTATGAGAGGTTTGTAGAGGGGCACCTGGGTGGCTCAGTGGGTTAAAGCCTCTGCCTTCAGCTCAGGTCATAATCCCAGGGTCCTGAGATTGAGCCCCACATCGGGCTCTCTGCGCAGGAGGGAGCCTGTTTCCTCCTCTCTCTCTGCCTGCCTCTCTGCCTACTTGTGACCTCTCTCTCTGTGCCAAATAAATAAAATCTTTAAAAAACAAAACAAAACAAGAAAGGTTTGTAGAGAGTTTATCTGGTGAAATTTCTAAAGCACCAAGAATAACGCCTCACACATGAAAAATATTCCTGTGGGCTGAAGGAATGAAGGAATGAATGGAGGAAAAGAGAAAAAACTGTTATCTTGGAAAGTAAATAAATTGGCTTATAAGGGGTATGTAATAGGATTGTGCAGCAAACTGTATGTCCAGTTTTTGACCTGTTCACTCCCTCCTGCAGGGCTGGAATCATAACTATTCTACACCAAGAATCATGCTCAGATTTCTCTTGCATAGGAATGCAACCAGGTTCTGGGCCAATAAAGTAAAACAAGATCTCTAGAGGCTTCTGTTAAAAGCAGCTTTGCTTTTTGGGGTTCCTGGGTGGCACATTTTCTTAAGCTGCCAGCTCTTAGTTTTGGCTCAAGTCGTGATCTCAGGGTCATGGGACCGAGCCCTGTGTCAGGCTCCACGCTGGGCACAGAGTCTGCTTGAGATTCTCTCTTCCTCTCTCTCTGCTGCTGCCACTCATGCTCTTTCTCTCTCTATAAAATTTTTAAAAAATGTAAAAAAAAAAATCTTTTCTTTAAAAAAAAAGATACAGTTGGGAGCTTTTTGGAAAGATAAACCATTCTTGACCAACTTAGCAAAACTAAGAAAAATGACTGAAACTACTAAACCAGGATTTTAACAGGGGTATCACTACTGATCTTACCTGAATAACATTATAAAGGAATATTATAATTTCACACAATATTAGCTGAAACATAGAATTCCTAGAAATACACAACCTGCTAAAACTGACTTAAGAAGAAATGGAAACTCTCTATAAAAGGGCAAATTAATACATTAAAACTTTACACAAAGATGACAGATGACTTGTAAATTCTGACCAATGTTTAATGAAGAACACAAATTGAATTCTCCCTCTCCCCAGATGTTCATCTATTCTCTCAACATCTATTTAATAGTAATTTCATGGTCCTGGCTAGGGCACCTAGGCAAGAAAATGAAATAATATACATCTGATTGATAAGAAGAAGTGAAAGTATTTGTACTTGCATACCCATAAGATCATATTTAGGAAATTCTGAAGAACCTATTAAAAAATCACTGAAAGTAATAAACAACTAAGCAATGTGACAGGATACAAGATCAATTTAAAAAAAGTAATATTTCTATGCACTTACAATGAACATGAATGAAATTAGGTAAAGAATTCCACTTTAAGTAGTACCAAAAAGAATCAGACAAATAAGTTTGGATTATAGGAGTGTCAAACTTGTATATCTTAACAATTAGAAAGACATCCCATGGTCATGGATTGGAAAACAATATTGTTAAGATAACAATATTCCCCAAAGTGGTCAACAGATTCAATGCAATCTTTATCAATATTACAGTTGGCTTTTTTTGGCAGATACTGGTGAACTGACACTAAAATTCATGTGGAAATTGAAGGAATCTCAAATGGTCAAATAATTTTGAAAAAGAACAACGTTGGAGGACTCACATTTCCCAATTTCAAAATGGCTGGAACAATGGGATAGTTGAATGCAAAAGAATAAATTTGGAACCCTATCTCGCTACATACATGAAAATTAACTCAAAAGGATCATAAATCAAAACTTAAGAGCTAATACTATAAATCTTTACAAGAAAATCTAGGAGTATGTTTATTATATAAAACACCAAGGCATACACAGCAAAAAAATAAAAAAACAAAAAACAAAAAAAAACCCATCTGATTATCTGGACTAAATGAAAATGAAAAATGTTTGTATTATACCATTAAGTAATATACCATTAAGAAAGTGAAAAGACAACATACAATATATGAATATATTTGCAAATCATATATCTGATAAGGAATTTGTATATAGAATATATAAACTCTCACAAATAAATAATAAAAATACAACCCATTTTAAAAGGGGAAATACTTGAATTGACATTTCTTCAGAGAGGATATTCATGGTCAATAACCACATAAAAAGATGGTTAACATCACTGTTCATTATGGCACTGCAAGTTCAAACCACAATGAGATACTACTGGCCACCAAGTAGGGTGGTTATAATTAAAACAAAAGAAATTAACAAGTGCTGGAGAAATTGAAAGCTTCATGCATTCCTGGTGGGTACAGCTGCTATGAAAAACATTTTCACAGTTCCTCAAAATGGTTAACATAGAGTTACCCATACAGTCCATTATTCCACTCCTAGGTACAATTCCAAGGTAAATAAAAACCTATGTTCTTACAAGAACATGTATATGAATGTTTGGCAGCATCACTTAAGAGAGCCAAAAAGTGGAAACAACCCATAAAAAATAAATTGTCATATCTAGGCAATGGATGGCAACAAAATGAAATGAAGTAATGATACATGTCACAATATAGATGATCCCTGAAACCATTTCACTAAGTGGAAGAAAATGTTCACAGAAGACCACATTTTATGTAATTCCATTTACAAAAGTGCCCAGAATAGGCAAATCTAGAGAGATATAAAATAGATTAAGGTTGCTTAGAAACAGGGCATGGACAATAGGAGGTGGGCATTATCTGTTAATGGGTATAAGATTTTTTTTAGGGAAGACAAAATATTCCTAAATTAGACTGTGATGATTGCTGCATGAGTCTCTGAATGTACTGAAAACAATATATAATTTAAGTGGGTAAGCTGTATGGTGTGTGAATTATATTTCAATAAAACTAAAGAATAAGTCTAGCTTCTTCAGTTGGGATGAAAAAAAAATGCAGTTTTTTTTTTTCAAAAGAGAGGCTAAGAAGATGGCAGAGTAAGAGGACCTTAAGCCTACCTCATCCCATGGACACAATGAGATAATAGTCACAATTGGATAACACTCATAGATATAACTAGGTAACTATAGATAACCCGGAAAAGAACTGGAAGATCGGCAGAACAAACTCCACAACTAAAGGTAGAAAAATAGGCTACATGTAAGATGGTAGGAGAGAAGAAACATGTGGGCAGATGAATGGACCATAGCCTTCTTCAGGGGGTGGGAATGGGGTGGGGAAGGGAGCCACAGGCAAGGAGAAGGGAGAGAAACACACTATCATATCTTAAAGACCACTTGGGGAAAAGAAATCCTCATAGGATTTGGCTTTTGCAAGCAAGAGGAGCAGAATTTTGGGAGTTCTTATGGCCAGAGTTCTTTTTTTTTTTTTTTTTTTTTAATTTTATTTATTTATTTGACAGAGAGAGATCACAAGCAGGCAGAGAGGCAGGCAGAGAGAGAGGAGGTAGCAGGCTCCCTGCTGAGCAAAGAATGGCCAGAGTTCTTATGACTAAAAGCCTGGAACTTTAAGTCAGTAGGTTTTGGTTCTGGGGGATCTGGATGGCAAAAGAAGCTAAGTCACCCCCTGCCCCTCCTTAAAGAGAGAGCACAACAAACAGTCCACAGAGATACAGTGTAGAAGTAGCAGTTTGAAAAACATCTGGGGCAAATGGGAGGGAGAGTTATTTAGGCATCCCAGAACTCTTCCCAGAGGGACAACATTCACTCAGGAGCTCTTTAGGAACAAAGGAACTAGCAGGCACCATCTCTCTTGCCTACCTCTCCCACCAACATAATCACATAGGCACCTACTAAAACCATAACAGAACCAGCATTCACTACCTTACTTACTTACACCAAGCACCACCCGACTCCCTGCACATTTGTGGATCTGCCTTTCCTAGTCAGATATGCTTTAGTCCCAGGGTCCCCTATCTCAGAAGTCCAGTACAAACCTTCCCAGCACTGCATCTTCTCACACATGTACTTCGTAGAACCTTCGTCCTGGCAGTGGTGGCAGGCCTTGCGGAATCCTGAGGTATACCTTATTAGAACTGTGTGCTCTGACCACTCACACTTTGTGGATCCAAGAATTTCAGGTCTCATTTTATAAGCAGACAGGTATGGACCTTGTTAGCATTGCATGCTCTACCCAGGCTGGGGGCCTGAAAGTGGATAGGACACAACAGCAGGGTGCATGCAACACACATAGGAAACACTGCTGATCAACAGGGAACATTGCACTGCAGAGAACCAGAGGACCTCTTCTTCATAAAACCATTACTTGCAAGAGCAGGAGATATAGCTGAATTTCCTAACAAAGAGAAATGGACAAAGAGAGATAAAATGAAGAGACAGAGGAATATGTTCCAAATGAAAGAACAAAAGAAAATCACAGCAAGAGACCTAAGCAAAAGATACCTAAGTAATGTGCCTTATAGAGAATTTAAAGTAATGATCATAAAGATACCCACCAGACTTGAGAAAAGGATGGAGGATATCAGTGAGACCCCTAACAAAGATATTAAAAAAAAAAAAAAAACAACAAACAAACAATCAACCAGGGATGAAGAACACAAAAATGAAATTAAAAATACACTTGAAGGAATAAATAACAGGCTAGTGGAAGCAGAGAAAAAATAGCAACTTGGAAGAGAGACTAATCAAGCTGAGCAAGTAAGAAAAAAATTATGCAAAATGAGAGTAGACTTAGGGAACTCAGTGACTACATCCAACATACAAATCATTTTATAGGGATCCCAGAAGAAGGGAGAAAAGGAGGCATAAAAATTATTTGAAGAAATAATAGCTGAAAACTTTCCCAATCTGGGGAAAGAAACAGGAGTCAAGATCCAGGAGGCACAGAAATCTCCCAACAAAAGCAACCCCAAAATGTTCAGACATAGTGATAAAGGAAAAATTTGAAAGTAGCAAGAGAGGGGTGTCTGGGTGGGTCAGTCAAGCATGAGACTCTTGATTTCAACCCAGATCATTATCTCAGGTCTGTGAGATTGAGCCCTGTGTTGGGCTCTGCACTGAGTGTGAAGCCTATTTAAGATTTTTCTCTCTCCCTCTCCTATTGCCCTGCCCACCTCCTCCTCTTCAAAAAAAATTAAAAAAAAAAAAAATAAATAAAGCAGCAAGAGAAAAGAAGAAAGTTACATACAAAAGAAACTCCATAAGGTTATCAGCAGATATTTCAAAAGAAACTTTGTAGGCCAGAAGAGAGTGGCATAATATAATGAATGGGCTGAAAGGGAAAAATCAGTAGCCAAGAATATTCTGTCCTGCAAGGTTGATAGAAAGAGATATAGAAAGAGATAAAGAGTTTGATAGACAAACAAAAGCTAAAGGAATTCATGACCACTAAACCAGCCCTACAAGAAATGTTCAAGGGGTCTCTGAGTAGGAAAAAAAAAAAAAGACCATAAGATTATGAAAAGTAGGAGACACAAAAGCAGTAAAAATAAGTTTGTCCTTGAAATAGTCAAGGGATCCCCAAAATAATAGAATGTACAGAATGATACCATATACCTAAAATGTGGCAGGGGGGTGAGGAGGGGAATAAAGAATGGGTTCCAACTTAAGCAATCATCACTTAATATAGACTGCTACATGCAGAAGATATTATATACAAATGAATGATAATCATAAATCACAAATGCATAACAGGTATGCAAAGAATAAAGAGATAGGAATCCAAGTATGTCACTAAAGAAATCCAGCAAATAGTGAAAGCGCAAGAGCAGAAAGGATCAGAGAAGAACTCTAAAAACATACCCAAATGACAATAATCATATACTTATCAATATTACTTTGAATATAAATGGCCTAACCACTCCAATCAAAAAACAAAAGATGATGGAATGGATTAAAAGAAATACAACAAAACAAGGCCTATCTGTATGCTGCCTACAAAAGATTAATTTCAGGCCTAAAGATGCATGCAGATTGAAAGCAAGGGCATGGAGAAACATTTATCACACAAAGTGATGTCAAAGGGAAGCCAGAGTAGCAATACTTGTATTGGACAAAATAAATTTTTTTTAAAGATTTATTTATTTGAGAGAGAGACTGTGAGAGAGAGCATGAGTGAGGAGAAGATCAGAGAGCGAAGCAGACTCCCCATGGAGCTGGGAGCCTGATGCGGGACTCAATCCCGGGACTCCGGGATCATGACCTGAGCCGAAGGCAGTTGTCCAACCAACTGAGCCACCCAGGCATCCCTGGACAAAATAGATTTTATTTTTTTAAAAGATTTACTTATTCACTTGAGAGACAGAGAGAGAGAGCATCAGTGAAAGGGACAGAGAGAAAGGGAGAGGGAAAGAGAGAATCTTAAGCAGAACCCCACTAAGTGTAAGGCTGATGAGGGGTTTGATCTCAAGACACTGAGAGCACAACCTGAGCTGAAACCAAGAGTCTGTCCTTAACTGACTGAGTTACTCAGGGACCACTAAAATAGACTTTGAAAAAAGAAAGACTGTGTACAAGTCTTTCTATACAATACAAAGAAGGACACTATATAATAATAAAGGGGACAATCCAATAAAAAGATATATTAATTGTATATATTATTGCACACAACATGAGAGCACCCAAATACACAAAACACTTCATAACAAACATAGAAGGAATAATTGATATTAATACTATTATAGCTGGGGAGTTTAACACCATTCATATGAATGGACAGATTATTCAAACAGAAAAATCAGCATGGAAATAATGGGTTTGAATGACACACTGGGCCAGATGGTTTTTTTTTTTCAGATTTTATTTATTTATTTGACAGACAGAGATCACAAGCAGGCAGAGAGGTAGGCAGAGAGAGAGGAGGAAGCAGGCTCCCTGCTGAGCAGAGAGCCCGATGTGGGACTCGATCCCAGGACCCTGAGATCATGACCTGAGCCGAAGGCAGCGGCTTAACCCACTGAGCCACCCAGGCACCCCGGGCCAAATGGATTTAAAAGATAAATTCAGAAATCCCATCCTAAAACAGCAGAATACACATTCTTTTCAAGTGCACATGGAAAATTCTCCAGATCACATATTAGGCTACAAATCATTCTTGACAAATTCAAAAAGATCAAAGTCACACCTTGCATCTTTTCTGACCACAACACTATAAAACTAGATATCAACCACAAGAAAAAAATCTGGAAAGACTACAAATACATGTAGGTTAAAAAAACAAGCTACTAAGCAAAGAATCGGTCAACCAAAAAATCAAAGAAGAAATATAAAATTACAGGGAGACAAATGAAAGTGAAAACACAATGTCCAAATTAGAATGCAGCAAAAGCAATTCTAACAGGCAAGTTTATAACAATACAAGCCAACCTCAAGAAGCAAAAATTTAAAAAACAAATAAATAATCTCAAGTAACCTAACCTTACATCCAAAGGAGCTAGAAAAAGAAAAAACAAAACCCCAAACCAGTAGAAGGATAGAAATAATGAAAATTAGAGCAGAAATGAATGATATAAAAACTTAAAAATAAAAAAACAGATGAAACCAGGAGCTAGTTTTTGAAAAGATAAACAAGATTGATTAACTTTTACCTAGATTTTATCCAAGAAAAGGACTCAAAATCACATATGAAAAAAGAGAAATAATAACTGACACCAAAGAAATACTAACTGTAAGAGAATATTAGGAAAAATTATATGGCAACAAATTGGACAACCTAGAAGAAATGAATAAATTCACTTAAACATACAAACTACCAAAATGGAAGCAGGAAGAAATAGAAAATTTGAACAGACTGATTACCAGCAAGAACACTAAATCAGTAATCTAAAAACTCCCAAAACTCAAAGTCCTGCACTGAGCATTTAAAGAAGAGATAATACCTATTCTTTTCAAACTACTCCAAAAAATAGAAGAGGAAGGAATATTTCTGAGTTCATTCTAGAAATCAGCATTATTCTCATACCAAAACCAGATAGATACCACAAAAAAACAAAACAAAACAAAAACAAACAAACAAAAAAAGAACAGAACTAAAGGTCAATATCTCTGAAGAACATAGATGGAAAAATCCTCAACAAAATATTAGCAAATGAAACCTCACAATACAGTAAAAAAAATCATTCACTATATCAACTAGGATTTATTCCTGGGATGCAAGTGCAGTTCAATATTTGTAAATCAATCCATGTGATTCATCACTTCAGTAAGATGAGGATTATAGACCATATGATCATTTCAATAGATGTAGAAAAAACATTTGACAATGTAGGACATCCATTCATGATAAAAGCCTTCAACAAATAGGTTTAGATAGAACATAGCTCAACATAATAAAAGCCTTATATGAAAAACCCATAGCTAACGTCATGCTCAACGGAAAAAAAAAAAAAAAAGGAGCTTTCCCCTAAGATCAGGAATAAGACAAGGATATTCACTCTTACCGTTTTATTCAAAATAGCACTGGAAGTTTTAGCCATAATAGTGAGACAACAAAAAGCAATAAAAGCCATCCAAATTGGTAAGGAAAAAGTAAAACTTTCATTATTTTCAAATGACATGATACTGTATATAATAAATCTAAAAGACTCCACCAAAAAAACCTACTAAAAGTGATAAATGAATTCAGTAATGTCGCAGGGTACAAAATCAATGTACAGGAATCCACTGCATTTCTCTACATTAATAATGAAGCAGCAGCAGGAGGAATTTAGAAAACAATCCCATTTACAATTGCACCAAAAGTAATAAAATACCTAGAGAAAAAAACTTAACAAAAAAGATGAAAGAACTGTACTCTGAAAACTATAAAATACTCATGAAAGAAATTAAAGATGACACAAAGAAATGGAAGACATTTCATGTTCATGGATTAGAAGAACAAATACTGTTTAAAATGTCTATATAAAGCCAAAGCAATCTAAAGATTTAATGGAATCCCTCTTGAAATACCAATAGAATTTCCCACATGACAGCAATCCTAAAATTTGGAACTACAAAAGACGCTGAACAAAGTAATCTTGAAAAAGAAAAACGAAGCTAGAGGTAACACAATTCCAAACTTCAAGTTTTATTACAAGGCTGTAGTAATCAAAACAATATGGTCCTGGCACAAAAATTGGTATTCACCCAAAGGATACAAAAACAATGATTTGAAGGGATACATGCAACTGGATATTTACAGAAGTATTATCAATCAAATTGTGGAAATTAGCCAATTTCCATATTTAGGCAAATTATGGAAAAAGACCAACTGTCCATTGACTTAACAAATGGATGAAGAAGATGTGGTATATTCACACATACATACATATATACACAATAGAATATTGTATATATATCATCATCATCAAAAAGTCATCAGTTATCAAAAAGACTGAAATCTCGCCATCTCCAACAATATGGATGGAGCCAGAGAGTATTACACTCAATGAAATAAGTCAGAGAAAGCCATACACCATATGATCACTTATATGTGGAATTTAACAAACACAACAGATGAACATAAGGGAAAGGGTGTGGCAAGAGAGGAAAACCATAAGACTTTTTTTTTTTTTTAAAGATTTTTATTTATTTGACAGACAGATCACAAGTAGACAGAGAGTCAGGTAGAGAGAGAGAAGAGGAGGAGGCAGGCTCCCTGCTGAGCAGAGAGCCTGATGTGAAGCTCGATCCCAGGACCCTGGGATCATGACCTGAGCCGAAGACAGAGGCTTTAACTGCTGAGCCACCCAGCTGTGCCCAAACCAGAAGAGACTCTTAACTGAGAGAACAAACTGAGGGTTTGATGGATGGGAGATGGGTGGGGGATGGGCTAGGTGCATGAGGGCTATTAAGGACGGCACTTGTGATAAGCCCTGGGTGATGTATACGGGTGATGAATCAATAAATTCTACTCCTGAAACCAATATTATACTATATGTTAACTAACTAGAATTTAAATAAAAATTTGAAAGAAAATTTAAAAAAAGATACAGAAGAAGCCCCAGTGTCTATCAACTGATGAATGGATACAGAAGATGGGTAGAATATAATTCAGCTATAAAAAAAGAATGACATCTTGCCATTTGCAATGACACAAACGGAGCTAGAAAGTATAATGCTAAGAGAAGTCAGTCCATGAAAGACAGATACCATGTGATTTCATTCATATGTAGAATTTAAGAAACAAAACAAACAAGCAAAGGGAAAAAATAAGCAGGCTTATCCTGATGAGCCCTGAGTAATGTACACACAGAGACAGAAAGTGAGAGAGAGAGAGACAAAGCAAGAAATTGATTCATTATAGCGAACAATCTGATGGTTACCAGAGGGAAAGGGGTTTGGGAATTGGTTAAACAGATGATGGGGATTAAGGAGTACCCTCATTGTGATGAACACAGAATGGTGTTTTGAACTGTTGAATCACTATATTTTATACCTGAAGCTAATATAACACTGCATATTAATGGAATTAAAAACTTAAAAAACTTTTAAAAAAGGACTTAAACCACTGAATACCAGAAGACAAATAACCCAATTTAAAAATGAACAGAAGACATGAACAGATGTTTCTCCAAAGAAGACATACAGATGTCCAACAGACACATTAGAAGATGCTCAACATTGCTCATCATCAGGGAAATACAAATTGAAACCAAGATAATATATCAACTCATACTTACCAGAATGGCTAAGATCAAAAACTCAAGAACAGGTAATGGAGAGGATATAGGTAAAAAAACCAAAAACCAAAAAACAAAAAAACAAGCCCTCCTACACTGCTGGAAGGAATGAAAAGTGGTACACACTGTGGAAAACAATATGGAGTTTCCTCAAAAAGTGAAAAGTAAAAATATCCTATGATCCAGTAAGCACACTACTAGCTATTTACCCACAGAATACAAAAACACAAAATTGAAAGGATATATACATTCTGAAGTTTATGGCATTATTTACAATAGCCAAACCAAGGAAGCAGCCCAAATGTCCACCGGTAGAAGAATGGATAAAGAAAGTGTGATATACATACACAATGAAATATTAGTCTTCTTTTTTTTTTTTTTTAAAGATTTTATTTATTTATCAGAGAGGGGGGCGGAGAGCAAGCACAGGCAGACAGAATGGCAGGCAGAGGCAGAGGGAGAAGCAGGCTCCCCGCTGAGCAAGGAGCCCGATGTGGGACTCGATCCCAGGACGCTGGGATCATGACCTGAGCCAAAGGCAGCTGCTTAACCAACTGAGCCACCCAGGCGTCCTGAAATATTAGTCTTCTATAAAAAGGATGAAATCCTCCCATTTGTTGCAGCATGGATGGAACTAGAGAGTATAATGCTAAGCAAAGTAAGCCAGTCAGAGAAAGACAAACATAATTCCACTCACATGTGGAATTTAAGAAACAAAACATACGGAGCAAGGGGGGGTGGGAAAGAGAGAGGGAAACAAACAGACTCTTAACTATAGAGAACAAACCGAGGGCACGTGGGTGGGCGGACGAGTGAAATAGGTGATGGGGACTGAGAGCAGGCTTATCCTGATGAGCCCTGAGTAATGTACAGATGTGGCGAATCACTATATCGTACACCTGAAATTAATAGAATACTCTGTGTTAACCACACTGGAATTTTTAAAAATGTAAAAATAGTGAAAGAGAGATTAAGAAATCTTCAGACAAGCAAAATGTGAGTAAATTCTTTTCAAGCAGTCCTTCCCTGCAGGGAAACAAAACAAAACAAAACAAAAAACAAAACAAAAAAAACTTAAAGCATTTTTTTTTCCAGGCCAAAGGATAATTATACAGGTCAGAAACTTGGCTCTCTCTAAAGAAAAATAGAAATACCATACTAATCCTAATCAAAAGAAAAGTAGAATAGCTATATTAACTTCAGATGAAGCCAACTTCAGGGCAAGGAAAATTACCAAGAATAAAGTTGGAAGAGTAAGGGGGGGATCTATACAGTGATGTACACATCTCACAAAATTGTATATATATTTTTTCCTTTGGCAAAATCCCATTATCCGATCTAAAAATCTATCAGTTCTTTTATTTTAATACCATTTCATGTTGGTAGTTTATCATTTGTCTCAAAATGTCTACTTAAAAGAACTTTGTTCAAATTACATACATTGTAATGTTTCTGAGGTCTTTGTTAATCTAGAATTTATTCTATTCAAATCCTTTTTGTTTCACAATGTTGTCACATTGCAAATGCCATATAAATTGTCCAATGGTATGAACTAGATTTATCTGCCTCCTTTCTTTGATGTTATTTAAATTGCTGAGGAGTTATTTTTCCTTAAAAATTGGAACTGTTATCTAGAAGTCTGCATAAATTCAGGTTCAACTTTAGGAATAATGCTTCAAAGAGGTATAAAATATCTGGCTGTCTCACTTTTAATAATCATAAGATTGATCACTGATGTTCTGGCAGTAACAGCTTAATTCCTTCTTTAGAAATTTCACTATCATTTTTATCATTTAATTATTCATCCCTCTGCCTAAAACAATTATTTTATTAAAAATAAAATGCAAAATGGCAAATGTTCTAATTCTTCTATTTCTTCCTCATTTATTAAATTCGTCTCTAAAAAAAACTTTTCATTATTAGCTATGAGTATTTGATTACACTAAAATACAGTTAATATGAGATCAGCAGGGAAGATATTAAATTTTCCTTTAATTGCCAATTCCAGAGTAAGGAAGTGGTATTCTAAATACCCAGGTGGGAATCAATAAAGTTTTTTGTTTGTGTTATATCTTGTTATTGTTGTTTGATTCTATCTTCTCTTTAAGTATCCTTATTAACTCAGTTTTAAAATATATACTCATTTATATTAATAGAATCTGATTTTATTTTTGTTGCATGAGTTTTCCCATCTTGTTCAGTGGGCGTTTCTTTGTGTTGGACCCAAAGTCCTTTGAATATAAAACTATCAAGATTTTATTATTTCTTTGCTTTCTCATACAGGTATCACAGACTCATCCTGAACATTTCTTATACAAGTCCTGGAATCAGCCAGGTACAACTTCAAATGTGCCAGTTTTTGTAACATTTCAGAATTCACAGTTTTAGGAACAGGAGCTGGAGTGTCATTATTTATTTATTTGTTTGTTTGTTTTTGAACAGAATTAAGATGAACAGAATTAGGATGGATGGAAGGATGGAAAGGCAGACAGACAGATACATGATAAACAAATACATGTGTAACATTTTCAGAGATAGAAAGACTTATCAACAGGTTACGGTCTTCATAGCTTAATGAATTAACACAAATAGAAAGTAACTTTTGTTAAAGTTATAAAAAGTACAGTGTAGCCTTCATAGAAAACACAGGGAAGAGAAACACCAATAGAGAAGACAACTTTGGAGGTGATCTTGAGTTTGGTGTTCACAGGAAAGGAAGTCTTAGCTAACGGATTTTGAATTTGCCAGTGCTGATGACAAATGTAAATCCCAAGTGGAGATGGCCGTAGGCAATTACAGGCAAGAGACTGGGAAGATTCCAGAACTTGCAGCAAAATTATATGATAATCTGTTGCCATTAACATTTGATTTACAGAAGTCCTTTTGCTGTGAGTGAGTCTCCTTTTTAGTGACCTTCTGATGCCTATGCACGCAGATTATAGGACAGACTTTAGCTTCTGGCACTTACTTTATTTCTGTGACTACAATTTTCCACTTTAAACAAATGTTGCCTTTTAAGATATTTGGCTTCTCTATAGCTCGACTAAGAGAAAGAATATGCTGATCACAGCAATATGGTATTCACAATCCTTTTTTTTTTTTTTTTTTTTTTTGGTTTAAAATCAATGATTTAGCATTCTGGTACCTTAGTCTAAAGTATATTTTGGTTAGTGTTAGTCATTTTCTCAGCTACGGTCAGTCCTGGGTCTTTACAATAGCAATTCTTCAAAGAAAGGACTAGATAATAATAGCAAATACTAATAATAGCAAGATTTCAAAGAAAGGACTAGTTAATAGCAATGGCTTAAAAGAAAAAAAAAGGAGGGCATTCTTTTCTCAGATCAGAGCTTCCTAAACCTTTCAAGAAGTATGAATAGACGCAAAGCAGTAAGAAACACAGGCTGAAAGGGCCAGCTTCAAATAAAACATTTCTGGAAAATCTCTTGCTTTGTAATAGAAATTCAAGTTTATTTGACGTTCTATTTCATAATAATGCTTTTATTTATTGAGTGCTCAGTAAACACAAGATGCTGTGTAAGTGCTTCATGCCTATGTTCCTATATAGATCTCTTAATTCAGAAAAACTGAGACTCCAAGAGGTTAAGTAACAGACACTCTCCATGACAGGTCAGGACTTGAACACAGCCTACTAGACACCATACACTCTTAAACATCCCTCTTCAGAATAATGTGCCAAGTTTACACTAGAGTTTTCCAGACTCTTGAGGTCACAGCATAAAAAACATATATAATTACCTCATTTTTAGAAACTTGCCATAAATCATTACATTTTCAATCCCTCTGCCCCATCCAGAGGGATCTGGAATAGTTGATCCATTGGGGTCTCAAAGAATAAATATTTTTAGCAAAGAATCCTGGTGATTATAATGCACGGAGTTAGGGGTTCACTTAAAGAAATGATATGCTTGTAGATTTTCTTCTCATTCTGTATCAGCTCAGCTCCCTATCGTGACATTTTTTGTCAAGGAAAAATTCAAGCTGCTCTATCCTGAGAGAAGTCCCACCTGACCCAGGAGGTGGCTGAAGACCCAGGTGGTGGTAAGAAAGGAACAGAATGAATAGCACTGAGGTCCAGCTCTGTGAGTCTCCCTTGCTTCTTGGGCAAGACCCGTGACAAATGGCTGGTGGCGAATTTATTTTAAACTTTGCCTGTTGTGGCAGGCGCAATGCCTTCTGCTTACCATGAACACACCTGTGTAACAAAACGTATTTGTTCTCTGTGTTGGGAAAGTAGTGGTGTCTAGAGGAGAGCAGCAAAATTGAAGGTACATGACATAATGCAGTAAATGAATTTTTCTCCATTTTTTTTTGCTAAGTAGTACAGATAAATTTTTTAAGTGGATTTAAAAAGGTACCTCTGTTTTTGTATACATGTGTAGGGAATTGGCATCTAAATTGACCTTAAAAGACTACTTAGTTCGTACATTTTAACCAGACACTTTAAACCATAACATACTTCTGTTAAAATGACTTACCTTTCCGTAGACAGGCTGGCAGTCAGTCAGGAAGTTATGCTTATTTTGAGAGGATTTAAGCAGTAAAAAATATATATATATATATAAACCTCTTTTTGGGATATTTAAGAATATCTTTACCAATCTGGTTTCAAACCTCTAACTCTAATTGTGTTGACCATTAAGCTGTAACAGCTTTGGTAGAAATACATTCCTCTGAGTGCTGAGAATTGAAATCTACTTGTTATAATGAAGTTTACTTGAAAAATTTCTCGCCTGCAACATTTATAGAATATTTAGATTTGGAAGAATGGCAGGAAGAATGCCTAATTTATATATTAGGTTGACCAACCAAAAAGCATTTTCAACTTTATGTTTTCATCTTTAAACTTTATGTTTTCATCTCTTTCTTCCTGAATGAATTAAAGGGATTAAGAGAATTCTGGTCCTTAAGGTGGAAGGTTGCACTGGGAACTGCTTTCTTCCCCAAGGGTAGAAGAATATTTAGATACTGAGGTTTGAGATCCCACGTCTGGGGATCCCATGGCTCATTTGAATGCTCATGTACAAGCATTCTGTTCCATGTATGAACACAGAGCCATGGCAGGTGGCCACCTAAGAGCAGAAAACATCATCTGTCCCATGGCTAAGGACCACCCTTCTGCACTGACATACCATGACAGCAAGAAGAAAATGCTGTGCCCTTTAGTAAAACAACTTCTCTAGACGTGAAGCTAGATGTCTCTCTGTCAGCAGGTTACTTGGGAATGGGACAGATAACTCGATATCAGTCTAACAGGGCAAATAGGTCTCTTAATTTACCAAGTAGTAATGGTGCACTTGGAATTCAAGTATATGAAACAGTTCATATTCTGCAAATGTAGCCCAAGGAAGGTGACTATGAAGTTATCAATAGAGAAGGAAAATTTGGTTCTTACCAGAATAGCTTGTTAATCCCTGCCCTGAAAAGCAACAGACATGAAACTACTGAAGAGATTACCTGTAAGACATGTCTGTCACCACACAACTTGGTTCAACACTGGTTCTCAACACTTGCTGCCTGCTTCACATTCAGGATTTTTAACATCGTTGTCATGCCCCACTTTCCTTATCTGTAAAATAAGAATAATTAAATTATTTATCTCATGGGTTTTTACAAGATTACATGAGTTACTGCATGAAGAGTTTTGAATAATTCCTGACACTAGAAAAATGTCATTCTTGATCTGTATTGTTTGGTTTATTGGTTTATTATCATTTTGCTTATGAGTGTGCCTTTAGGACATGCATATTACCATATTTGGAAAGATTAATTTGTCATAGAGGTTAATACGCTCTTGAGTAAAGCTGCCAGATTTAGCAAATAAAATTACAGAATATACAATTAAATTCTAATTTCAGATAGTGATTTTTTTCGGTATAAGCACATCCCAAGAACTTCCTGAATACTTATGCAATATTCTAACAGATTTTAAGCCCTTCAGTAAGTAACTGATTTTCTTCTCCTACAGTTCCAGTAAGATGGAGTCATGGAACGAGGTATAAGGTTAACCTCTCAAACCAAGTCAAAAAGCAACAACCAACTTTTGCTGAAACTGCTAACAACAGAAGCCATCTTTCGTGGGTGCTTGAAAGCTGTTAGAATATAACCTACTCACTGCCAAAATAGAGACTATGCAATAAAGAATAAACAAAAACAATATAGAAGCAGAGCAAAGAGTTGAGAAAGATTCGATGATCAAAAATGCTCTCAGTCCCCTGAGCCAGCTTGCCAGATTGGATATACTATGGGCCTTTTCATTTATAGGATCCATGAAATTTTTTTCTATTTAGCTAACATCGACTTGTATCAGATCCTTACTCTTATAGCTGAAAAATTTCTAGCTAATAAAACAAGTAAAGGTCATCCACAAGGCTTGTGAATCAGAGAACTGTCTGAGCTGGGGGCTTCAGAATCTTACAATTCATCTTAACATGCATCCAAGTTCAGCATTCAGTAAACAATGGTGATTGTTCATAGCAGAGTTTGTACTTAGTAAATGTCTAAAGAATGAAATGTAACTAATTTGAGATGCGAGACTGAGTTGCAAAGATAGAGATTTTCTGTAAAAGGGCATTTAAACCAATTTATGTCATTCTAGTTCTTCTTATACTCAACACACTTTCATTTTCTCAAAGAATCATCATAAATATTCTACAGCAGCACAGAGCCGTTAGAAACATTTGGACAAGTTGAATTAGACAAGGGGAGATTTTAGTTTCCTAGAAATACATATACCTTACACAACAAATGGAAAATTGCTGGGGCAATTTGGGTTTGGGTTTTGTCAAACTTTCCCTGGTTGCCAAATTGTTCAATTCATCAGAAGACCTAGAACACAGATTTTTTTCCCCATCACTTGCTTGATGCCACAGAGTATTGGAATACAGTCACATTCCCTGATCCTCTCTTGTTTCTAATTTCTTTTAGTGATGCAGAAAGGTGGTCTTTGTGGTTGATATCATTTTGGTCAAAGTCACTGCTGTGACTTATGCAATTAAAAAATAATGGGCAGTTGCATAGATCTTTGTGATGTATAAGTTAACTTCTGCAATTCTGAAGCCAGATGAACGCAGGTCTGAAAGTCAACTCTGCTAATGATCTCAGGCAAGTTATTTTCTCTTTCTAGAACTCAGTTTTCTTACCTGAAAAGTAGACCTCATAACAGCACCTGCTTCATATTGTTGTTGCAAGGATTAAATAAGTGAACACATGTCGAGCTCTCAAAACAGTCTGGGGCATGTGGCAGCAGCATGTTAATTGTTAGCTGTTATGATTATTAATCCATTGGTCCTAATCTGCATCTTCTCAAGGAGTTAGCACATTATTTATTAACATACCTTATTCCCATAACGGGGTAAGATCAGGTTCAGAGAAATCAAGTAACTAGTCAAGATCACACAGCCTCAGGGGCAAATCTGTGTCCCAGCCTCAGATAAAAATGGTGTATAGAAATAGGAAATGTCTTCTATGGAGATTTTATTTATTTATTTATTTATTTATTTATTTATTTATGTTCTAGGAATCCATGGTCAGTGTTCCCAGGAATGTAATAAGACGTGAAGTGCTTGGTTTTAAATTCAAGACATCCATTTGCCTGTATCATTTTATTTTCATTGAAAGTATAATTAGCCAAACCACTTATTTTAACAATGGGCCATTTCTGGGTGTACCTAAGTGAGGGAAATTTTCTAAGGAAAAAAACATTCTTCTCTGAGCTTGAATTTTGAGATGTAAGCTGTTTTTGTTATTTCTCCTTTTTATTTTTTTGGATTTCTTTTCTGTTTTTGTTTTCTGTTGGTGGTTTTTGCACTGTAGTTTTATCTTCTACTAAAAATAACTCATACTGACCTAGATAAAACTTGTCTCTGTAGGTAGGCAGATTGGCAAACAATAATTAAAAACCTGACTGTATTAAGAGCTACTTATATCAAAATATGGTTTACTGTGCTTTTCAGATAAGGGTTGCTCTTTGGTCTCTGATGAAGTAGCAAATACTATATCACCTCTAAACTTCAGCAGCTTATATATGGAATTTGCAAACATGAAGATATGGCAAGCACAAATTTGAAGCCTATGTTTAGACTCTTTAAGACCAGGCTGCAAATGCTAAGGCAGCATTTACTTAGTGGAAATTAAAGATACAACAATGACAATGCACAAAGAAACTACAGAGGTGATTTTGACCATAATGCTTTATTTGATCAATAAGGAAAGCAATTATCTTTGGCTCTATGAAACAAACTCTAATTAAAAAGAAAGATATTAATGTATATGATCTGAATATGCTCTACAATTCTAGGGACTGGTAATGTACCAAATATGTGCCATTGAAATTATTAATAACTGTTAAGTAAATGTTATTTGCTATTAGCTCCATTTTCTTTCCAGTAGATAAATGTGGTGCTGGACCATGTAATTTACACAATGAAGTCTTACTGACTGATTAACAAAGTTTAAAAAATCACTGGAACCATATGAAATACAGAAGTTGAAAACACAATTCCAATAAGAAAAAAATGCTCATATATTTTAAATAATAAAAAATGTATTTAACATTGCTCATACATATTTAAAAATTAGTTTATTCTTCTGTAGGGTATGGATTAATATCAAGTACAAATTTACTCTTGTACCATTAGAAATTTCTACTAGCCATGGAGGCAGTAAAAAGTGCTGTCTATAAGACTATCAGTTTATATATATAGCAAAGTATTTTATTTTTTTCAAAGTTCTGAATGTGACATATATGTGTGTGAATATATACATACACACACACACATATATATAGTAGAAAAGACACCTCAGTGCAAACAGTGATAAAGCTTTCTCGTGCAGGAGTTGCCCAAAAGTACTTCATTTCCTTCTGTCCAGCTTAGATTCCAACATCTGTTATCAGACTCACCCTGGAAAAATACCCTCAACCACCTCACCCACTCCTCCTGTTTTTGTCAACTCCTTGAGGAAAACTTTAGTCCTAGTAAATTCTCACTACTGAATGACTACTGGAAGTCACAACTAAGAAGAGCTACTGCTCTGAAAATTCATCGTCATTAGTTTCAAGTGAGAACTTAATGCTCTCTTACAATTCTACAAGATTACTCACTTATTCAACTCTCACTTTCAAAAGAAAGAAAAAAAAAGATGACAAATATATACTTGGCTTTGATCCTACCTGAAGCCAAAGCCAACAACTGTGCATTAGATCCTATTCCTTCTCTACTCCTTAATGATAAAGTACCAGCAACTGTGCTCTCTCTCCTGAATCTAATTTTCTAAACCTTCTACTGGATCATTCCCATAAGAATATAAAGCTATATAATTTTTTTCTATTTTAAAGAAGTCATTTGATCCTTAATTCTTCAGTTAACACTCATTTTTCCTGCTTAGCAAAATTCCTGAAATTTCTTGTGTTTACTTAGTTGTTTCCAGTTTTCCCCCCTCACAGTTTCTCTTAAACTGGTTCAAGCAGGGCTTTCCTTCTGGAACCACTGGACATCTTCACTTGTCATGGAGGCACTGAAAGAGCCTCTCCATCCAAGGAGACAATGCTGAGCACAAGAAGCTCTTAATAAAAATGTATTATATCTATTGATTGGCAGTATTAATTTCTCCTTTATTCTTATTCTTACATAAAACACAGACACTCAAACTTTTGGCAGGTGAAATATTCATATTAACTTTTGGCAGGTGGAACATTCATATTAAGTTTTTTTCCTTTAAATATAATTGATTCCTAGCAACGTGTGGGGATGTCTTACTTATCTTTGCATTTTTAAGACTGGGACCAGTGCCTGCTCCCTACTAGGAGCTGAGTAACTTATTCCTGAATAATATAATTATTAAAGTCTCATTACTCTCAACCTCAGATACATAGCTACAGCCAGCAGGATTTAGATGTCAATAGAAAGACTGCATGTTTTCAGAGAGCTTCTTGCTTATCTTCACTGTAACTCCTTTCTCTCCTTTTACAATAATTTCTGATTTCCACTAAGCATTTGCCAACCATAAGACCAGTTGGTCTCTGCCATATCCATTGGTCCACATTGAGACTAATATGTTAATATCATTTTCCCTTTTAATGACAGGCAAAGTAGTTTCCTTTTCCTTTTTAAACAAATCCTTGGTTTTCATAATCTTTACCTTTGATCATCACTGTCTTTGCCAGGAGCTATTTGATTTTAATATTCAATTTTGAATAAGAATGCCAATTGGGAAAATCTTCCTTTGCTTTTAGGCTAAAAATCAGTTGCAATTTTAATTTATTTTCTTTTCCTTTAGGCAAAAGAAATGTTTTCAAAGACACTGCATTTTATAAACACTGCATATGATAAAGTTAAATACATAGAGAAAGAGAATGTTTTTATTGTGGCGGTGATTCTTCTTCCAGAATTCTAAGAAAGCAGAGGGCTGGGTTGTCATCTTAAGCAGCGACAGGTAAAGTAAGACGTTTTATTTGTTAACGAAGGATCAATGGCAAGATGTCAGTTTTTAAGGTCTTGATTTGGTCTTTGACTGGGCTGAGAATATCATTTCATGGCTATTAAGTAGCCCCCCAACTGCACATTCTTTACAATGATGGATGCCGTTTCCTTTGCCACAATGTTTCAGCATAGTATGTATAAGTACTATTTGCCCTAAAGTTCATGTTATTGATGCATAATGATATTAAATGTGATGTTCTCATTTTATATGTTGACCAAGTTTCTTGCCCTATTTATTTGATCCTTTGAACTTTTTCAACCTCTTGCTGTATTTCCTATACAAATCTATTTCTCTTCAAGGCTTGAGTTTTAGCATAGCCTTATTTTGATATATGACTGTTAAAATGTAATTTGTGTCAATAAAATATTGTAAAACTGGGCCATCTACCTCTGAGTCTCTCTCTATAGGCATAGAATGAATAGAGGTAGACACAAGTTAAATTTCCAAAGATTAAAGACATTGCTAAAAGGCACCAGCAGATTCTTATTAGTATTTGTAATATTAGAAAACAGGTAATACTAAAACTGAAGTCTCTCATGAGTTAAAACACACACACACACAACAGGGGCGTCTGGGTGGCACAACTGGTTGAGCATCAGACTCTTAGTTTTGGCTCAGGTCATGATCTCAGGATCCTGAGATCAAGCCCCAAGTTGGGGCTCCAAGCTCTGTAAAGAGTCTGCTTGAGGTTCTCTCTTCCTCTCCCTCTGTCCTTGTTCCCTGCATGAGCTCTCTCTCTCTCTCTAAAATAAATATTTCTTAGATAAAGAAAAAAATAGAAATAAAAACTAAAAGCACAAGTATTTACGTATCCTCTTAAAAATACTACTAGAGAAAACAGCATCTCTGTGTTAACATTTCAATGATGGGTGTCTTTCACAATAATAAACCTAATTTAACTCCTTAAAAGTGAACTGTTAGTAGGTAGTTAGGATAGATATATTCTTTTATCCTTATATTTAAACAAAATATGCATGTGATTTTATATGCTAATTTGGCACTCAAGAGAGATCCTTTAAATGCCTTTCCTGAAAGCAAGAACTGCCACTGAGTATATGGAAAGTTGCTGCCCAAAGTCTGTCTATCATAAACTTCATGAAAGGTATTCTGTGAATCTTTTCTTTTTTTTTTTTCTTTCTGGTGAGGAAAGAGAATGTGGGATTTCCCATATTTCCTGTAATAATTTTGGCTGTGAAATACTTAGAATTACTAATTTATTATAGTTATAAACATATATGATTTTTCATTAAGAAATTTAACTCTGTATTAACGAAGGTTAAGAATCAAACACCATTTTTAAGCTGTTAAAGGATATAGAAAATTGAACAAGTCACCAGTAAAATAATCATTGTTTACAAAGTGAACACTTTCATTTATAAGACTGCAGATCCAAAAATAGAACACTGCAGTATATAAAAACGTTTCATTTCCCCAAATTAACCTTCATTGTGACTTCTAGTTTTGCCTGGTCTTTACCTTTAAATACCTCCACTTTCTTTTGTTTCTTTAACATAATGCCTGTGAAATTTATCCATTCTGTTGCATGTAACAATGGTCCTTCCTTAATATACTTGTTACAGTATTTTTTATACTTATAAAAAAATAGAATGTAACATTCCTTCATTAATATACTCACTATAGTATTCTTTTCATAAATGTAAAAAATAGAGTTATCCATTTTATTATTAATAAACACTTGGCTTATTTCCAGTTTTGCTATAGTAATAGTGCAATGATAAGCAGCTTATATTGATTTTACTGAATGAATGTAAATACTGAGTTGAATCAATGACAAAGAATGGAATTGCTAACCACAGGGTTCATATTTGCTCAGCTCTAGTAGATGTTGCCAAACAATTTAATAATTTCCTAAAATGGATGCACCAAGGTACATTTCTACCAATACTAGATGAGCAGTTCAGTTGCTCTATATCTTTATGAATGCTTGGCGTGTTTGTACATTTTGAAAATTAGGCATTTTGATCGTGTGTTGTGGTATCCTATTCAAGTTTTAATTAGTATATCCCTGATGATTATTATATTTTTTGTTTTATATGTGAACTCAGTAGCAAGATCTTGTTCAACTGTTATGCACATTTGCTATCTATGTCTCAATTTTTAACTGGTTTTTAGTTTATTTTACATTGTGGTTAGTAGTCTTTGTCAAATATAATTCACCACCCATTATTTCTTCTGCTCTGTGTCTTAACTCTTCCCTTTGAGGATGAGATCTTCTAATAAGCAGAGCTTCTTCATTTCAACTTTGCCTAAGTCTAATTTTTCAGTATTTCTTTTAAGACTAAGAATTTATTAATACCTTTATTTATATTGTCAAATAAAGAAATATTTGCAAATCTTAGGGATATGAAAATATTCTCTAATATATTAATCCTTAAGATTCTTGTCTTCACAGTAACATTCAGAATTATTTTTCATTTAAATTAAGGTTTACCTTTCTCATACAAATATTTGCCTGAGTGAGTAGCATTTACTGAAAAAATTATTCTTCCCCAAATGAAAAGCAGGATCATTTGTCATTTAAAAAAATTATTCAAGTTAAAACTCTAAATCTAAGAGGAGTTGCTATCAAATTTGATCTGTGTCTTATCAGTTATTTAAATAGGTAAGACAGGCTGTGAGACCAGGAACATAGGTTCTTCTGACCTCTCAACACTTGAGCAAGTCTTACTAAATACTACAGTCTCATCTCAGTCTCACATTAGTAATTCAAGGAGAAAAGCATCTTTTTACTCCGGATAAAATGGGACTATCAGTAGTGGCCTTAAGTGGAAGACATCTATTGCTTGTTGTTCGGCTACCTCCCGAGGTCCAATGGCAGCAAAGACAATACTATGGCAGAAATAGATGATATTGTTCCAAATGAATTATTAATAAATTGATATTTGCTTGAAGATGCCTCACTAAAGACCAGGAAAGAGAGAAACAGGACAAAACCAAAATAAATTCTATTTGTATTTTATTTCCTTGAGTAAAGACTAGATGACAGCAAATTATACTGCTATAGCTTGAATTATTCCAATGCTACATTGAGGTTTGATAAGGTCAATCTGTAATATTCCACATTTTCAATAGAGAAACTATATTGACATTAACACTTGTAAGTGACAGAGGTTCTTGAATTCGTCTAAACATAACATATTGTGAATTAGAGAAAATTTTCATGGCTAGCAGAATATTTATACTTTGTTTAGAAATCTGTTACTAGGTTACTTGGGTGACATCAGTATTAAAACGAATGTCAAATAGTTAAGATGATAGGTCAGGAGGATGGCTTTTTATTTGGGTGTTAATGGAATGAAGCCTTATAGCACGACAGGGATAGAAAGGACCACAGCCATCACTTGGATTAGTAGTTCACAAAACTTTTTCTTTGTAGTTCAAATCGTAAGAAAGTCCAAGTATTAAAAAGCTAAAAGCAAAGCAGCTCTATTAAAACAGAAGTCCCACCTGCTCTTAACTTTCCCCTTGTCCCCATCAAAACACATCAGAGGAGTTTCTGAGAAATCTCAAAGAATCCTTGTGGGTTTGAAAACCCGTGATTTGGTGCAACGTTGCCTTTTAGACATGGGGACAAGTCCTGAGGCTGCTGAGAGGAGAAACAGGCAAGAAAATCGTTCTGTTCCTTCAGGCTCTGTTCACCCGCCACCCCAGGGGGCTGCCCTACGCCCTGCTGCTCCCACAGCTCTTCCAGAGTCTTTCAGAGTAAATGTTCTGGCTCTACTGAGATAAGGGAACTCAGGAGAAAATCAAAGGGAAGGACTTGCAGTCTGTGCGACTGAGTCAACAGAGAAGGAGAAAGTGGAGCAGTTATTTCTCAGTACACCCTAAGGCAGTCTGGTTTGTAACAGGAATGCTATTCTGGTAAATTCAGCACTCCACTTACAGTGTTGTTGTCTTTAGTACATGAAGACATGAAAAAGTTACTAGTATAGCCTACACAAACTTTTTCTTTCTGTGAATTTGTTAATTGGAGAAAGTACTTAAGACCTCAAACATGTATGCTAATCTGCGTTTTCTTTCTATATTAAAAACAGTATTTTCTCTGAAATAGTGTTTATTTTTTTTTTTATTTTATCATTCAACATTGAGAATAATTCATGCTTACAGAACTCTAATAGAAAGAATCAGAATGTTTCCTCAAATTCTAGTACCTATTTTGTGCAGGTAAAAACTGCCAAAAATACCCCTTCCACACATACATAGGCACATTCAGTCAAGATCCTTAGGCCCTTGAGAAATCAACAAATTCTGAAGTATTTTAAAAGACTGCTATTAGCAGTGTAACTGGAAGAGTGAAGAAAGTAAATTCATTAGAGGGTTTTTGAGGTAATTTCTTTGACGGCTGATTAGCTTCTTCTGCTTATTAGAATTCAGAACAAAAAACCACATTAATATATTTAACATACCCCAATACTTTCTCTAAATTTTGGAAGGGTAATGAGCAGATCAATCAATCTATAATGAATCACAAGTGGGCTATAAAACAATGCTTATGCTAAAGTTTTGAGTACCTCTTATATAGAAGTAATGCTAGCTTCTAGACTGAGTTGAAAAAGCCCCCCAACGTTGAAAGAATGCAGGAAAATACAGCCTTTGGTGAGGGCAAATATCACCTAATCAAAAATAACCCATAACTGATAGATATTGGATATGAGGAAAGAGAATATTAAATGAATTGTTACAACTTTAGTACATAAGCTCAAAGAAACACTTTATGTAATGTTCTAGGAATCACCAAGTTTTCCAGTATGACTGAGGGGAGCAGGCCCTATTCCTAGCTCTGTGTAAACATCAATCACCATTACTTCTAATTCTTCCAGGTGCTTTTCACCTGGCCTTGATTAGTTTCCACACACACAAATGTTGGTAAGTACTCAGCTGACTATCCTCAAGGGAACCTTCTACTGATCTCTGAAATTCTCTCTCTGGAACTCTTTCCTCACAGGATTCTGTGCATACTGTGAACCCCTGCTGCTTTGATCTTCCAGATTCCCAGCTATTGCCAACCCAGAAGACCTATAGAACTATACGTGGGTTTGTCCTCTGTAATGCCCCAGACTGAAAACTCATTATGCAGTAAGCGTGGGATTCCTAGGGCTCTGTGTTTCTCCCCACTTCATTCCTAAGGGATCCTTTTTCTTCATTTTGTGATGCCCAGTGTTTTGAAAACCACTTTTTCATAATCTTGTTCATATATTTTTTTAATAGTTTCACTTGGAAGCATGATCTGGTTCCTGTTATTCCATCCTGGCCAGAAGCTGAATTTCTGTACTGACTGTCTTGTTTCTTATGGATAACTCATTTACGTCTTATTGAAGACATTTTTCATTCTGTTAATGTCAGATTATAAGTCATATTATGTCTTATTCCTGAAAAGTGTCTTCATTTTGCTCTCATGTTTGACGTTTTCCTAAAGTAAATACAGAATATTACACAATTTTTTTTTCACTGTTTGAAAATCAAAGATATATTTACATGGACTCCTGACCTTTTATTTATTGCCTTCCTGCATCTAAGTGTCATTCCTTTTGCTTTTAACTATTGTATTTCTGGGTGTTTTATCTGCTTAGTTTGTGATTCTTCAGTTATGCGTTCAGGTCTTTATTTTAGTTTTTCAAACCCATAAATTTCTAGTCCCTTCTCTACTGATGTAACCTGTCCCATATTCTGTATATTCTCCCATCTGGAAATGACCATTATAAATGTACTAGAACTCTCTCTTTTCTCTTATTTCTCATATGTTTATCTGTCTGTTCTTATGTGAGCATATTCCCATGTCTAACAGTTCTTTAATTTTCTTCATTAAAAAATTTTTAGGTTAATTATTATATTAAAAGTCACTATTTTTTCATTTCTAGATATTGATTTTGCTCTCTTATGTAATATTTTAAAATTGTGTTGGCTTATGGAATTCTGGTCTCTTCTCCTGTGTGGTCCAGGACTGGGGATTCAAGTTTTCATAGATTTTTTTTCCCATCCATAGCATAAAGGAAAGAAAGACTCCATTCTTTAGCTTATCTCTTTCATTTTTAGAGATTATCTATCATTTCAAGTGCTCCAGCTGTTTGAGTGGTCTTTAGCATCAAGCTTTCTTCCAAGTAAGGCCACATCACTATTCACCACAGTCCACATGGAAACCAAGCCCGCAGGGCCTGGCAAGGATCACCAGTGTCAACTTGATTTCTTTACTCTAAGATTCTTCTTCTTCCCCTTTCTGATTTGAGACAGGGCTTCCTTTTGACCATTTTCTGAAAAAAATATTTGCCATATAATGACACTTTGGCCATGGTTTATGATAGTTTTTATGAAGTTTTGCCTGGATAGTGATCCACACTAGATCCATTTGCTAAGATTGTCAGAAAACTTTATGTAACTTTTAATACACATTATTTAATTTTTTCATAATAATGGCCCAATGAATAAATGAATACAGGGGGGGTAGAGACTAAAAGAACAAAACAAAACAAAAAGCTAAGGCTTAGGCATTTTAAAAGACTTGACCAGAATTACATGATTAGTAAATATTTTGACTATGATTCAAATCCAGGTCATGACATCTTGTGGTTAAGCACTTAGCCATTAACCTCTACAACCTATCTCTAAAGAGACAGGACATTTTGACATCTTACAGATGTATTTTTCTAAAAGGAGAAAGGACCTCAATTATTTGACCTGTGCTTGACAGTGGAGTATGAGTATATCCTATGTTCTTAGCTATTTAAGTATCTGGTAAATCTGTTCGAATTACTGGAATTGGAGAAAAATGCAAGAAAATAAGGAAAAATAACATCATAATTTTAGACATTGGCAGGTGGATCAAGCTTATATCTCTTCCTTTGCTGAAAAGTTACAATATTTCAAAATCCATAGATGGCTACTGGTTACCTTCCTCTCATGAAAATTCTGAATCCACTTTGTGATGTGCTAAAATCACACTATTTGAAATTATTTATAATCAGTCTTTGATATTGCTAGTGCTTTATCTGTTTATCTTGAATTAAAAAGCTTACTTAGTGATGTATTGTCCTCAATTCAGCTTGCTATTTCAGCACTACTGTCATTTGCATTTAAAAAGGCAAACACTTAAAGCTCTGATGAATTTCTTCTTTCAACAGCAAAAGCACCACTTCCTCCATAAATGAGGTTAAGTAGATACATGTCATTGATTTATTATCATTTTCATCATCACATCCCTATACCAAAAAGCAAAGTTCAAATTATTTTCTTTAAATGTTGACACTCTCTCTATGATGTTTCTTCTACCCTGCAGAATTTTCCGAAGAGTTTCTCAAAAATCACATAAATTTTAGAAACTCCCAGTGAATTATACAGACATAAGCATTCATGTCTCTTATACACACAGATTACTGCTTATCTGAAGTTCGAAGTCAGATTGAATCCTACTTTTTTTTCAGTCCAGTCCCAATTAATTTAGAAAATAACACTATTTTATAAGCACCATGTCTTAATAAGATAGAAGTTTCTATCCTTAAGGTTGTCCTAAGTATTTTCTAATTCTCTTGAAATTGTAAGACTTGCATGGTATACCACCCACATGATTATCAGCAAGGATAATTATACTAGTGATAGAAAAACACTGAAGGACACCAGATGGGACTTTTTCAATGTGACAAAAGTTATGCAAGTTTATGGGGATGACTGAACAAAAGAAGAATTTATCCAGGGATCAACTTCTAGACCCCCAGAATAGCTCACTTCAAGTATGTGAGGTGTAGGTAGTTTGTTTGTGAGGTGTAAGGGATTCATTCCAATATATGCATGGTGAGAATGTGGACAGATTTTAGAAGCTTGCCTTCACTGTTTGGTACTCCTGTGTTCTGCCAACCTTCCCGGAAAACCCCTGCCTGACTATGTCTTGGCTGCTTCTGGAGACTTCAATATCTGTCTATTGCACTATATTCTAACCACAAACCATCTATTATGAACTCTCTTTGAGATTCAATAAAGTTAAAGTTAGTCATCCAAAAATATTGGTCAGTGGGTCTCAGCTTTAGACTTTTGCGAGAGCCATTCCTGTATGGTCATATAAAATTCTAAAACTTTAATTAATCAATTCCAATGGAAGCTTGACAACCATGCTAATTATCAACAGAATCTTGGCAACGTTTTCAGAAATTAGTCTCAATCATGTTTAGTCTAATCAGTTACTATAATAGCATAATTCTTGCCAGTTTATTTGTAGACAGGTAGCATAGGCCAATATGAGAAATGAATCCAGCTTCTTTAATGATATGTATAAACCACTGGATTAACAGATGTGGAATCTACCCATTTTAATGTATTTAATTTGAAATAATTCACTCTATTAATTCAGGAACTTTTCACTGGTTACTTGCACCGAAGTGTAACTTAATTGATATATTTTCTCAATATTGGCTGTGAGTTATCCTATTCTTGAATACATTTTTGTAGTACTCTTATAATTTCTTGGTTATAAATTTTTAGAGGTAGACTTTGTATGTATTAGTGGTTAGGTAAGAGTCATACTGTTAAAGCTTCAGTGTCTACTAAATGAGTGCCTTCCAGGAAGGTTATATTAATTTATGTACCCAACAGCATTATTAATCACCAATAGTAGAATGAGGAGGAAGATGAGGAAGAAGGGGAGGTGGGGAGGTGGAGAGGAAGGGCAAAGACTGCTACTACTACTTTCTAATTTTGGTCATGGCTAAGGCTCTATATCCCCTGAAAAGTTTTTGCCTCGAAAATTCAACAATTCAAAAACCTACATAGATTTCTTTTCTTGAATGCACTGGATCATGCTTTTAAACATGACTGGTTAAATTATTTTAAAAAATTCAAATCAAATATAAGGCTTGAAGAATTACCTAAATATTTCAGAATATAGACATATAAGAGAGAGTGATGACAAAAAGGAAAAGCCTCAATGGAGAAACTAATACTTTCTAGATAGACTCATACACGGACACATCATCATGAAATTTCAGAAGGACTGAAAAAAATATATAAAAGTGGAGATTAAAAAAGACATTTTGAATATCATATAAATGATATTCAAAAAGTACTATCAATTACCTAGAAATCAATAAAAAAGATTCAACACGTACTTTCATCAGCTATCAAACTGTTAACCATACACGTATAGAATAAAAACATTTTCAAACAGAAAAATTCAGAAAATTTACCTCTTTTACATTCTATTCTTAAGGAGGTTGCTTCAAGTTGTGCTCTGGTAAATTTGAAAGGTAAACCAAGAAGTAATAAGCAAACTGCGGATCCAACCTAAGAAATGAAAGAAAAGACATTCCAGGTGAAAAATCAAGAATTATAAGTTTAATAGAAGTATATGTTTTTAGGCATGATGATGACTGTCAAGAAAAAAAAGCAAAGTAATTGAAGAGAGTTACAAGTTGACTTTGTAGATAGTATCTGTGTTTACTAGGTACATTACTTTTTTATGGATTATAAAATAAACTTTGGAAATAAAAAACCTTTTATTATAATTGATATTTATTAATAAAAATATGTTAATAGAAGAAAACCATGTCACTGAAAATTTCTGTACCCTAAATCATAAGCAAATGTATGTGTGTACATACGCAACACTTAGTAACTTTCTTATTCATCAGTAGATATATGGGAACTCCAGAGTTTTGCAGTATCAATGAATCTCCTCATTCACTAACAAATCTGGGTTTCTAACTTGATGAATCCAAATATACATGAACCCTTCTTAGAGAGCAGCTTATTAGTCAAAAGTTCATGAGAACATGTATCTTTTCAAATAAGTGTTTTTGCTTTCTTTGGATAAATGCTAACTAGTGGAATACCTGGATCCTATGGTATTTCAACTTTTAATTTTTTTGAGGAACCTCCATACTGTTTTTCCTCGTAGCTCCACTGGCTTGCATTCCCACACAGTGCACAAGACTTCCTTTTTCTCCACATCCTGGCCAACACTTGTTATATCTTGTGTTTCTTATTTTATCCGTTCTGACAGGTGTGAGGTGACAGTCCACTGTGGTTTTTATTTACATTCCCTGATGATAACTGATGTTGAGTATCTTTTCATGTCTCTGTTGGCCACATGTATGTTGCCTTTGGAAAAATGTCTATTCAGCTCCTCTGTCCATTTTTAATTGGACATTTTTATTTGGTGTTGAGTTGTATCTGTTCTTTATACATTTTGGATATTTGTTGAAGAAAAATAAAAATCAGACCAGCAAGAGATCAAGTGACACTCAGAGAAGTAGGAGTACTCGAATTTATTTCACGCTGGTGGACCCCGATGCTCGAAACTCTGGGCCCTGGGGCAACCAGGTCACAAGGCTTTCATAGGGGACTGCAGGCAGTCAGGTTCCCAGGGCTATGCTGATTGCTGGTAGGTGGGTTTAAACTGGGGAGCAGGGGTTGCTCTGGGCCGGAACAGTAGTGTGGGGAGGGGAGCCTGTGGCAGGAAGCCTGTTTACAGAAGCAGAAAGGGCTGAGTATCTCTTGCTTGCAGTAGGGCTTCTGGTTATCTCTAGCTTATTGTTAGTAACTTTCCATCTTCTGGGGACTCCTGGTCTGGGCCTGCTCTGGGTATTTTTCCTCTTCATATTATCCCCTTATCAGGTATATAATTTGCAAATATCTTTTCCCATTTAGGAGGCTGCCTTTTTGTTTTGTTGATGAGCAACCTAAGTGTCCATTGCTAGATGAATGAATCAAGAAGATGGGATATATACGTACGATGTAATATTTATTAGCCATAAAAAAGAATGAGATCTTCCCATTTGTAAAAACATGGATGGACCCAAAGGGAATAAGCCTAGGTGAAATAAGTTAGAGAAAGACAAATATATGATTTTATACATATGGAGAATTTAAGGCACAAACAAAGAAAAATAGACCAAAAAGACTCTTAAATAGAAGACTGGTGATTCCCAGAGGGAAGGCTGGGGGTGAGGGGGAGGTTGCTGAAATAGATAAAAGAGATGAAGACAGCACTTCCCTTCATGAGCACCAAGTAATGTACAGAATTGATGAACCATTATATCGTACCCCTGAAACTAATATAAAACTGCATATTAATTATACTTCAAAAAATTCATGAGAACACATTTCAGAAAAGTAGGACCTTGCCGGGAATGGACAGCAATTCTGGATGAAAGATTACTCCAAACTTTGCTGTCAAAGAGAAGACAAGGCAAGGGGGTCAACGCTCAGAGACCCTTTGCCTTTCTTTGCTGCTTTGCTTTTATCAGTCCTTCAGGATAATCACCAATCCTTATCACTGCTTCTCCAAAGGGGTCTTATTGAACTAACTTGCAGAAGGCAACTCCCTGTGTCTTGCCAACAGCAGAGTGGTCACACAGGCCGCAGTATTCCAAAGGCCTACGCCCTTCTCTGAAACCGTCCATCACCCCCATCCCCCTCTGTGTTACATTTTAGCAAGCCAGGTATTGCTGCTGATTTCCTGCTCCCTGTTAACCCCATCTGTACCTGGCACTGCTCTATGGTGGATCCTTACTGTGGCACCAAGAAAGGTAAGAATTTGTTTTCAAAAGACTCAGACCACCACTCTCTGCTTCTTCGTCAACTTTCCTCCACTCTTGTTGATTTGTCTTTTTATTTACCTTTTGGATGGCAGGCAAAAAATATCAGAAATTCCCATATTATAATGAGGCAGAGATGGTGGCTACATCCATATTGTGATCTAAATCATGGCACAAAGTCTAAATGCTTTTAAATTCTCTGACTCTCACGAGTCTTAACCAAGTTCACATTTTAAGAAGCAAGTGGTATTAAAGTGAACACCCATTTTAGGAAGGCACAAAGAGGTCCCTTAGGCACTTCATATCATCCCAAATGCAAAATTTGCTTTCTTAGGTTAGATTAAGTGGAACAATCTAATTTGATCTGGGATATACAATAGGGGGGCAATCACTACTTTTTCTTCTGCCCATAAAGGAAGTTGTGGACAATGTCCCAACCAGGCTGGGGGTACTGGGGCACAGGTAGGACAGGGGTATGCAGAAGTCTTCCTAAATGTCAATCTTAAAAAAAAAAAAAAAGTCCTATGACAAGAGGAAAGGGTTCTAAACAGTAGTAGTGGTTAATTTCAAGCTTCCCTGGGGCTCTAGCATTTGCCCAGGGACCTGAAGTGGAAAATTTAAAAAGCTACATGAAAGGAATAACCGCGAATGGAATTCTCTAGAAACATTTGGAGAAAACTAGTCCAGAGTTTGATTTTTGGAAGGAATACATTGGTTTGAGTTAAAAAAACAAAACAAAACAAAAACAAAAACAAAAATAGGAAGCTCATTGGTACAGTGTTTCTATGAAGGGGAGACAAATAAAAGTAAATAAAACATGAAATTACAAGCCCTTCCTGGATGTGATATAGCTTAAAGTTTCACGTTGCTTTGATTAAATAAGCTCTGCAGGAGATCAGCTTGCCAGGCATTAGGTGCTGAAATGGGGCTGTCTAGGGGGATCTTTGTCATTTAACCAGAAAATGAAACTAGATGGAAATGTTAAAAATAAACTTGTTAGCGGGAGAAAAGCACTCAATGTCATTATGCTTATGAAGAGAACATTCTCAGCAAAACAAACATTTCTTACCCCCAAAACCCCCAATATTTACTCAGAATAAGCTGCTTTAGCATTTCGCAAAAGTTCCGTGTAGTATTTTCTATTTGTATGTTCCTATACTTAGTGCGGCCTCTACCTCCATTTTTTTTTAAATTAATTTTTTATTTTTTATAAACATATATTTTTATCCCCAGGGGTACAGGTCTGTGAATCACCAGGTTTACACACTTCACAGCACTCACCAAAGCACATAACCCTCCCCAATGTCCATAATCCCACCCCCTTCTCCCAAACCCCCTCCCCCCAGCAACCCTCAGTTTGTTTTGTGAGATTAAGAGTCAGTTATGGTTTGTCTCCCTCCCAATCCCATCTTGTTTCATTTATTCTTCTCCTACCCACTTAAGCCCCCATGTTGCATCACCACTTCCTCATATCAGGGAGATCATATGATAGTTGTCTTTCTCTGCTTGACTTATTTCGCTAAGCATGATATGCTCTAGTTCCATCCATATTGTCGCAAATGGCAAGATTTCATTTCTTTTGATGGCTGCATAGTATTCCATTGTGTATATATACCACATCTTCTTGATCCATTCATCTGTTGATGGACATTTAGGTTCTTTCCATAGTTTGGCTATTGTGGACATTGCTGCTATAAACATTCGGGTACACGTGCCCCTTTGGATCACTACGTTTGTATCTTTAGGGTAAATACCCAATAGTGCAATTGCTGGGTCATAGGGCAGTTCTATTTTCAACATTTTGAGGAACCTCCATGCTGTTTTCCAGAGTGGCTGCACTCTACCTCCATTTTTGCTAAAGTTATTATTATTGCCCTTCTGTGCAATCATAGTGGAATAGGATTCCAAAGAGTCAGAAGCAAGAAAGTTTTTGTTTTCCATATAATCATTCTCTCATTCTGCCTAATGATACCACAGAGCGTGTTTTTACGGAACAAATGTGGAAAAGTTTATGTTCCAACCAATCTGGTAAATTAAGTGTCTTAGAGATTTTTTTTTTTTTTTAAAGATTTTATTTATTTATTTGTCAGAGAGAGAGCGAGCGAGAGCAAGCACAGGCAGACAGAGTGGAAGGCAGAGTCAGAGGGAGAAGCAGGCTCCCTGCGGAGCAAGGAGCCCGATGTGGGACTCGATCCCAGGACGCCGGGATCATGACCTGAGCCGAAGGCAGCTGCTTAACCAACTGAGCCACCCAGGCGTCCCGAGATTTTTTTTTTATAGAACAATTTAGTAACCTTTTACCAGATGAGTACATGGTACCAATAAAAATGTTCTTTTGGCCTTCCTGAGCTGGGCAGCACCGCACACTCCTACTTCCAATGGGACAGCTCATCATTTGTAATGAATTAGCGTCATACAACGTGATGGGTGATACAAAATTCGTGGGAGTAAAAGAAGTCAATAAACATTTACTATTAGAGGGGGCGCCTGGGTGGCTCAACGGGTTAAGCCTCTCTCTGCCTTTGGCTCAGGTCATGGTCCCAGGGTCCTGGGATTGAGCCCTGCATCGGGCTCTCTACACAGCAGGGAGCCTGCTTCCTCCTCTCTCTGCCTGCCTCTCTGCCTACTTGTGATCTCTCTGTCCAATAAATAAATAAAAATCTTTAAAAAAATTTACTATTAGAACCATGTTAAAAAAGTATGATATGAATGATTCTGTCCCATAAAAGCCATAAAGGAGATATTCATTATCTGGAGAGACCTATGAAAAGCTGCTGCTATTTCTTTTTTTATACTCTCCTATATACCAAAGGAAAATGGGAGTCGTACAAAGTTTTTTGGAATTATTTGCAAACATATAATATAGAAGGAGAACGTAATACTTCTTTATACAGTTTGCTGAATGTGTTTGGGGATTTTCTAAAAATAGTTTCTTTAAAAAATATTTAAAAAGTCATCTATGGTTTTTCTGACCAGTCTAAATGTTACTGAAATCCCAAAGAAAGAAATTAATAGCTTTAGGGAGAAACAGCTCTGCAAAATTTCCAAGAATCTAAGAAGTAACGAACATCCTTATATACAGCAGTCATCAATAGAAAATCATACAATTGTACATACAAAAAGTTACCCAGAGATCATGAAGTCAGTTTTCTACTCCTGTTAGCATTTAGGACTTACTATGTGCCAGATACTTTTCTTGCTCTGGGGATTTGGTAGAGAATAATGTGGGAAGACTTCTCTTGGGACTTATATTCTTGCTCTTTGTGTGTGTGTGTGTTTGGTTTTCTCTTGAGGTCAGAAAAATTGTTGTTTTTTAGCTAACTCTGAGAGCCTGCCCAATTCTTTTTTCTTCCTGAAAATCTGAGCATCATGCCATTTGGTTTTCAGATTTTTTTCTCATATTTTCCTTCATTTTTTAAAAAAACCTATTTATTTCTCAGAGAGAGAGAGAGAGAGAGAGAGCACAGGCAGGCCGAGTGGCAGGCAGAGGCAGAGGAGAAGCAGGCTCCCTGCTGAGCAAGGAGCCAGATGCGGGACTCAATCCCAGGATGCCGGGATTGAGCCAAAGGCAGCTGAGCCAAAGGCAGCTGCCCAACCAACCGAGCCCCCAGGCATCCCCCTTCATTGTTTTATATCATTCTTGATACTTTAAAATATTATTTCTACTTGATTTTATGAGACAAGAGGTTCTGTCTCACCATTTATGGACTTGAATTTGTTATTCTGAAAGACATTTTTCAGTCCCATAATGTGCATCAGTGGGATGTGATGTGCTTTGTTTTCTTCAAGGAAGACAAAAGAATTTTCCCCTGAGGCCTGGCTGGGCAGTGGGAGCTCCTGGGGGAAGCTCAGAGCTCTCCCAAACCCAGAAGCAGCACCAGGACCCAGCCCAGGCAGCTGCTAATTCCATATCTCCCAGAAGGCCAGTCAGCTCTTACACATAGTCCAGTCAGGCTCTCTGGAACAGCGCTCTCCAGGCTCTGCTGCAGGGAAAGACCCGCACCAGCTTTTTACTGGAACATGCTCTGAGTTCCACGCCTGCCCCACTCCCTCAGGTTCTTGGCTCAGGAGAAGTGACGGAGAAATGGGTGTACAACTGGGTGAGTATGTGTTGCGTACCATGTCTTCCCAGAACTTCTGTGGGAGACACCAGAGTACTATTTTTTTCCTAAGAGAAATCTCATCACGTAGCTTTCTTTGATAGAACATAATTAGTAGACTCTCACTGCCATTAAAACTATTGAAAATGACCTTTGCATCCTTGTGCCCTCAGAGTATGGATTATTTCTAAATCTTTTCTGCCCTTTTCCTGTCAGCCAATTATACTGGACTAGACAGACCACTTCCAAGTCTGAATACCCTAATCTTCTTACCTCAGAGCCCACTACTCTGTTTCCCCCCTCTGCCCATCATTCTCCTCTCTCTTCCTTTCATTTGGCTCCTGCTTACTCAATATTTCCCTTTTTCCTTCAATGTGTGCTTACTGAGTACTGTTATGTGCTAAGGGCTAGTGATACTCTGGTAAATCAAAATTAATATGGTTTAGGTCTTTGAGGAATTTTCAGTTTTCTAGGAGAAGCAGACCAAAAAAAGTATATGTAAATATATAAAACTTTATCATAAATTCAGTGAAAAAATGATATATTTGTCTACGGACACACAATTCACTGAGTGAAGGGGTTGAGATAACGAACTGTTTTTAAGAACTTTTCACAATCACAAGATTGTTCTGTATTTAATAATTAGAATTGTAGTAGTTTACTTCTCATACCATCATTTTGCTTTTTAATATTCACTACTTGGGATATATCCTGAGACAGAAAAACACAGCAAATTGCAACAGCACAGTAAAAAATCAATTGCATTATTTTTCACACCTTCCCATTTTTGTCTGCCCAGTGACTTTGCATTCATGTCTACTAACAGTATACAACATTTCTCTACCTCTTGGATGCTGGGTACATACATTAGTAATTGGTTTGTTATGTAGTATTGTTTGTGACAATAATAGACAAAAACTGTAGAAACTGCCAAGTCTCTTCCATATTTTAGAAAACCTATTGGTGTATTCTAATCTTCAGTGTAAGAAGGCATTACCCCACAAACATTTATTTTGTAGCATAATATGAAGTCAGTTATAAATTGCTTGTTTAAAATAATTATGGATTCACATTTTTTTAGTCATAGGAACCTCAACTGTAACACTCCCACTATGTCCCCAAAAGTATGACTTACTGGTAACAAGGAAGCAAAACTACTGACTAAAACAAAGACATCCCTGTCTTATACTACCTGTAGTATTCATTTATTTGTTTGTTTGTTTATTTATTTATTTGAGATGTAGAAAAGGGGAGTTTAGATCTCTGCATTTCCAGTTTAGAAAAGACATTTGTATTGGTGTAAAGATGCCCCCATACTCCAATGAAAGTGGAGTTTGGAACCCAAACCTTTATTGATGGTCTGGCAGGATATGTAAAAAATAACTCAGTAAGGTCACTCAGTAATTCAAGAAGATTTTAACAGAGGTGGTGGTGAGAGAGGTTAGTGGATGATTAAAATAAAGTGTAAAAGTCAGACAGGTCAAAGAAAGAATGAGTTGATTTTCATATGGTACCATTCCCAGAGAATAAAATCTGCTTGTGATATGTGCTATCTTGAAACACACACACAAACACACTGGCCCTGTTTCTCCCTAAGCATCACTATTTCTCTGCTCTATTTAACAGACAATCTTCTCAAAGTAATTGTTTATACTTACTCTCTGCAGCCTGTTCTTGAGAATATTCCAATGAGACTTTCATGACACAACTACTTCTATTAAAATCACCTAGAAACTTCACATTGCTAAATGCAGAAGTCCTCAGTTTTTGCCATTCTTTATCAGCAGAATTTTACATATTAATCACTCCCACTTTTTTTAAATTGAGAAAATCAACATAAAACATTATAGTAGTTTTAGACATAGCCATTTTCTAAAAATGCTTCTTCAGTGGTGTTCCGGGGCACTTCTCCCTCCCAGTGTTTTCCCTTCTGTATCAGTAGTTACTCCTTTTAGCTTCCCATTATCCTAACATCATAGAGCCTTTAAACAAATATTTGGATATTTCTCACTTATTTAAATCCATTCCTTGATAACCATAGCTTTAAATATTATCTATATATGAATGAACTCTAGAAATATTCTCCAGCCTGGATTTCTTCCCTAAATCCCTGAGTTCCAGACCTGTACAGTATTACCTACTATCTTTACCTAAGTATTCAAAGATACCTTGAACTCAACATTTCCAAAGTAGACTTGTCCTATCTCCCAAAGCCTGCTTCCCCTAATAACTTTTTCTTGATTATAGCAACATTGTTCTTCAGCTGCCTAAGCTAAAAATCTTGGTGTCATCCTTAATTATTCTTCTTTCATAGCCAACATTCACTTTGGCAGCAAATCCTATCAGCTCTACTTTCAAAATATATTTAAAATTCAATAGCTTACTACATCCACCACAGTGACATGATCCAAGCCATCCATACTTCTAGTCTATATAATTGTGATGGCCTCCTAATCTGTTCCCTGATTCTGATTTTGACCCAATTATCTATTCTCCACACTGCAAGTGGGGGAAATTATCCATGTCTATATTTATATTGACACCAATATGTACATATATAGACATATATCTTTTAGAATGTCAATCACATATTGTCACTCCATCCTTCAAAACCCATTAGCAACTTGCCCTACTTGGAAGAGAGAAAGCAAAAATCATTACGGTGGCCTGCAATGTCTCAGGAGATCTACATAACATTCTCCTCTAATCATACTACCTCTCTGACCACATGTCCTTTTTTTTTTTTTTTTGTCTTTATTAATTTTTTATTTTTTATAAACATATATTTTTATCCCCAGGGATACAGGTCTGTGAATCACCAGGTTTACACACTTCACAGCACTCACCAAAGCACATACCCTCCCCAATGTCCATAATCCCATCCCCTTCTCCCAAACCCCCTCCCCCCAGCAACCCTCAGTTTGTTTTGTGAGATTAAGAGTCACTTATGGTTTGTCTCCCTCCCAATCCCACTCCAAAACTGCTAGAACTTATACAGGAATTCAGTAAAGTGTCAGGATATAAAATAAATGCACAGAAATCAGTTGCATTTCTCTACACCAACAGCAAGACAGAAGAAAGAGAAATTAAGGAGTCAATCCCATTTACAATTGCATCCAAACCCACAAGATACCTAGGAATAAACCTAACCAAAGAGACACAGAATCTATACTCAGAAAACTATAAAGTACTCATGAAAGAAATTGAGGAAGACACAAAGAAATGGAAAAATGTTCCACATGTCCTTTTATTATCTCCTTTATTTCTTGTTTTTTAGCCACGGTGGACCTTTGCTCTTCAAATACACCAGGCAACATACACCTAAGAGTTTTTATATCTGTTAAGTGTTTGGGTTTGGGTTTTGGCTTTGCCTAGAAAGCTCTTCTATCAATAACACTCACGCTCACTTCCTGAGGCTTCTATCCCCAGACACTTCTTCAGTGAGGTATTTCCTAATCATCTTATTTGAAATGGAGCTCCATCATTCTCTTCAGCAATTCTTTTCACTATTTCTTCCTTTGTCTTCATCTATGGCTCTTAATGATATCTGACGTCCCAACGTTTTGCTTTTTATTTTTGTTTTTTGTCTTTCTTTTCCTATTAGAATGTAAAATTCATGAGAGCTGGGATTTTTGCTATTTCTCGATTGTATCTTCAGAGCACAGTATGAAATAAATATTCAGAGAACAAATGAATGAATCTCATGAATCCTGTTTGGCTGAAATCATTGGTGAATAAATTAGCTAATTAGCTAAAACTGTCAGAGCAGATTCCAGCATAAAACAGGAATAAGGATATAGGTTTTCTAATCTTTAGCTATCCCTTATACCTTAAAGTCTTAGGGTTTTTTGGAGATAGGGCACGTGTTAGGGAAGAAAAAAATATATTAGCTTTTCCTTTTTCTTTCTCCTCCTCCAGGTGGTGATAGCATAGGAAATACAGTTGATAATGCAGAACAATACTTCTGCCTCACACGGCAGAGGACAATGGGCCATAGGAAGTGGGACACATGGAAGAATTAAGTATGTCTTCCTAAATGTCGAGTGATCAACATCCCGTAGATCCCATGCTGTGTAGGCCTATGTCTGTCTTTCAAAAACCATAATAATGGACTGATAATCACTCTGCTTAATTTCACACATTAAGTGTAATGTTGACGATGGGATGGCTTGGCCTTGCAGGTAGTACTTGTAAAGACAATCTCGTATCACTGAGTGGCACTGTTGAAATTCTATTCCTGTCAAGACCTAAAGCCGCATACATTTCACTCAACAGTTTGGGGATTTATAATGTTAGCAGTCTCAAGGCAGTTTTCATCTGCTGTGCATAGAGAAGGAGCATACAGTCCACAGGGACTGAGGAATGAAAGCTACAAGAAGTGTGTGTGTGCGCATGTGCACATGTACATATAATAAGGGCAACTGAACTAGAAAGGGGGAATACAAACATATACTTGACTTCTTAATCGTTTTCAGTGAAAAAAGCATATGTGACAATTGATTTGACTGTCTGTGTAGAGAGTTTACATTTCTAGATTCTCAAACTTCTTTAACTTCTAAAAATACCACTGGCTTTATTAAAACACTGGAGAAACATATTCCTGATTTATGGCTTTATTATGGCTTTATTAAAAGACTGGAGAAACATATTCCTGATTTCTTGTGGAGTCATAAAGCTAAGTGAGTGGGTAAAAACCTTTAGTTATATAGATGAATTTGACAAGAATGGAAGTTCACAGACGTGAACAATGAATATTTCCACTTTCATGAGGTGCCAAGGGTCACATGTAACTGTCACATGTCAGTGTCAAGGGTCATATGTCACATGTCAAGGGAAGCTGGCCAGTGCACGGTCAGTCTTATATTCTGGGCTGAATCTTCTTCCTGCCTTGATGCCATAAAATAGTTAACCGCACAATGCTTACAGAAATCAGTAAACAGAACTATTCAATATCAGGGGAAAGATGCTGATTCAGCATTCAAGTGGTCAGGAACTAAGAAAACATATGGTAATTCCTGCGCCTCACCTCTTACTTTTTCATAAAAACCACCACGTTTCAGAAATGTTTAATTTGAGACCCCAGTTTGATAGATAGATAGCAGTGTGAGATGTCCAGATGGTGAAGTACTTGGCACAAGGTAAAAAAAATAATAATAAATAAATGCATAAAAGCAAAAAACAAACAAACAAAAAAACCTAGACCAGGAGACTCTGTATTTCCAAACAGACTCAGGGGAATAAAGCAGCGAGGGCTTGTATACATAGGATAATTGAGAGCAGGGCAGAAAATAGCACAATGAAAACATGATTAAAAATGAATATGCCCAGCAGGAGGAATACCACTATGGCTCAGAAAATAGGAAAAGGGATAACGTGGTTGTGAAGATCCGGATGTTCCATGTACTGCACCAGAATCACCTCCAAATGAACCTCGGCCACAGGGATGCTAGGATTTCATTGAGGCAATGAAATTTTGTGGTCTTATCCTTGAATATGACCATGTTTGCTATCTGGACCTAGAAAATTAAGTTCTCTTGGAGAAACTTTAATCACTGATGTGATAACTATTTTCCACTCAACAAAGTAATTTCATAGAGAATACAGTGGCTCATGAAATGCATTTTGAAAGTTCTCTAAGAATATATGGATTGACTTACAGGAAGTGTACTGAACTCCTTATGCAAAGATCATAAGGTAACATGGAGTTCTGAATGCGGCTTATTAGCCCAAGAAAAAAATTCTGATAACTTTATTCAATAAATGATATATCAAGTATTAAATTTGTGGTGGACTCAAGACTCCTTTTATGGTCAGCCCCTTTTTTCTGTTGTGCATTTAAGGGTGAATGTCTGTGTGCAGTATTTCTTGTATAAATTATTTCTCAATAAGCTATTAAATAATTAGTAATAAAGTAACAAATTAATAGATAGTTCACCCCAAAAGAAGAGTGAATCTCTAGTTTTCAAAATATATGCTCTGGAGGGCACGAGGGGGGCTCCGATGGTTCAGGGTTTGCCTTCAGATCAAGCCCCACATAGAGACCCAGTTTAGGCTCCCTGCTCAACAGGGAGAAGGGAGTCTGCTTCTCCCTCGCTCTCTGCCCCATCCCTCCTCCCCCAGCTCATGCTCTCTCTCTCTTTCTCAAATGAATACATAAACTCTTTTTTAAGAAAAGAATATGTGCTATGGAAAAAATTAGAGGAGCCTCATCTTGTAAACTCTACCTCCTAAATTTATTTGGGTACCACTCTAAAGTGATAAAATTCTATGGACTCATAATCCATTGTAGTTATTTGTGCATTTTTAGGAAGCTTTACTATGTGATGGGGCTGAGGAAAACAACAATAAATAAGATAACTTTCAACCCTGAAGAATATAGAAAATAAATATATCATTACCTCACACAGTTTTAAGTGTTCTGAGTGGAAAAATATAGAGAGGTAGCAGCAGGAATGGGAACTAGGCTAAACTGAGCTAAGAGAAGGGTAACAGAAAGGGAGGCTTCCACAAAGTAATTGATGGATGGCAACAGAGAGCAGGACACCAAATGAACAAATCTCTTGAATAAAGACCATGACATGTAAGGCAGCCAAGAGGCAAGTGAAGAATTTAAAGATTTGAAGCAAGTTTGAGAGTGCTCACTTTGTTATTTCTTTTGTTAGTTTCTGTCATGGATAGTGAGAGCTGAAATAGAGTTGAGATATGATTTTATTAATATGATCCTTCTCCAAAGTGCTCTGTAATTTTCAACGATTTGTCAAATACGTCCTGTCCTTTGACCCCTTGAACAATGCCGAAGTAAGTGGTGCTGTTCCAGTTACACTCTTTCCCTGTTGAGGAGACTAAGCCTGATATGGTGTCTCATGGTTATTAAGGAAGCAAGTGCCAGGATGGAAAAACATCTTTATCTCTTGGCTCTTAGATCACTGTGCCACGTTGCCTTCTTTCCACTGGTCTTCTAGAGAAAGATAAGCAATGGATCCCAATATATTTAAATTCTCTCCATGGCAATGAAGTACATAAAATCCATTACAATTAATGGAAATTTTAAAAACAGGAAATATAGTGATGCCTCTCTTAAGGAACTACCTTATATTCTGCTCTATTGTGGTTTAAGCGTGGTGAGTGATGTTATTTTGTTGCATTATAACAGTGAGGGAGAGCAGATCCATGGCAAGTCCTTGAATTGGGAAAAATCTTCAGTTTCTGAGCATAACCTATAATTTGCATTTGATCTTGTAATTCTAGGATGAAGTAATTATAGCATGTTGTATACAATTAAGGCTGAGGAATAATTTCATTTTATGTGCTAACGATGTTCACAGAGGGAAAAATGTCAATGAAAGCCACACTGAGGAAGTCAGTGAAAAGTTGGCCTGGAAAAAAAAAGGTACTTTACATCTGTGGTAGAGAGTGATTTCAGTTTGAAGATGATGCTAGATTTTATATGTAGAAGAGATGAAAGAAAAAAATAAAAAGGGTACATGTAGTAGCATAACTTAAAATAGAAAGCTTATTTTCTTACTTTGGCTCCATTAATTTATATGAACCAACAATGTAAACTCATCATGCAATATGCTGTTTTCATATGTACGATGGGAAGAAACAAGACATTCTTTTGTTTTTTTAAAAGATTTTATTTATTTATTTGACAAACAGAGATCACAATTAGGCAGAGAGTCAGGCAGAGAGAGAAGAAGGGAAGCAGGCTCCCCGCTGAGCAGAGAGCCTGACGTGGGGATTGAGCCCAGGACCCTGGGATCATGACCTGAGCTGAAGGCAGAGGCTTTAACCCACTGAGCCACCATATGACATTCTTTATTATAGCTAAATTGTGGAACTCAAGAAGAAATCACTTAAAGCATTTCTAAACAGAAAATATTATACAAATAATAAAATTGAAAGAGATGGGAACAACTTGAATGATAAACAGGGCAGAGGAGAATTCTACAACTGGACTAAAATCAAAGAAATGGAAAATAAAAGTTTCTTGTAAAATCTTAGAAATGATGCTGCCTCTGTTTAATTCATTAGCCCTTCATTTACAAAAGCAAATTAATGAATGGGATAACACTAATCACAACATAGATGCTTCTGATTATTCCTGAAACAAGGCTCAATATATGACACCTTTCATGACCTATTAGAGATACCTTATCACAAGTTCTAAGCAATTCAGCCACACAAAAAGTGAAATCTTTACAGTCTGAGTTTGATCACCCCTCCAAGATTCTCATTAACACAATTCCTGTTTATTGTTCACTTTCCTTTCCATGCCACTATTACGTCCATGCCACTATGAATTTGTTCCTGTAATTTTGCTTTCTTTGTCTTAATTACTGAAGGAAAACTCCACCTCCCTAACACCACATTAGGTTTTGTGCCATTATTTCATTAAACTGCCCACCTCAATATGCCCATCTTCATAGCTCTCTCTGGGCTTTTCCAACAAGCCTAAAGTAACAGTATGCTATTAAGATACCTTTTCTTGTATCACCGATTATTTTTATAAACAACAGTTTAATTCTTTGCTTTAGTTGAAATTTTACTTTTTCTTCCAGCTCTCTTCACTGGAGAGTATTGTTTCCTAACTTTCCTAATTCATTAGAAACCTGAGTAGATTTCCATGCTAACTGCAGATCACACTTTTACCTCCACTAGACAGCCATCGGTTTTCAGGTATCTTCTCCAAAACTTGACACTAGCTTTTTCACAGATGGTGTCAGCAACAAATGATCAAAATGCAATCCCTATCATTGATGACTTCACCAGCAAGCTCCTGGCTTTTATCTATCTCCTACCTTGCCAAATAGTTTTACAATCGCACCATCAGCGGCAATGACCCTTCTGCCACCTGAAATGTCAATCACTTCTAGATATTTCCAGGCCGATTTTATATCACTCAATTCACCCTTGAAGAGATGGGTCATGCTTTTCATGTTTGGGAATGATCAATCTCAATGAGCTCACACTTTGTGCACACCAAAATCATATTTATCGCATCTTTTTCTTTACCTTTCTGCAACTTCTAATCCTATGTTTTTTCCCATTCCTCAATTAACTAGCTTGGCCACCATATTAATTGATTAATGAGTTAATTAAATTAATTATTACTAATTCTTGCAGAGAGGTACTGTAGGAAAGTATTAGGATTTGAAGAATTTAAGACAAAAACAACAAAGGTTGATAAATATAGTACCTCCCCCTAGAACATTTAATTCAGTAAGTGCTAGAAAGTATTGCCACAATAGCTGGATACCTAGCATGTTGCCAAACCAAAATCCAACAGTGCTGTTGAGGTGCCTCAAGAGGTAAGATGACAGCCTCTGTCCAGAATCCCAGAAAAAATATGTGTGATGATAAAGTAAGATACTCAGAAATTTTAGCATGGTAATGGAGAGGTTACCTGTTTAGAGGTTTAGAGTCAGGCTGAAAAACTTTCAGAGAAGGATTTCTTGACTGAGGACAGATAGTTTGCACCAAGATTTCCACAAGTAGATGCCTGAATACTGTGCCCCAAAGACCAGCCAAAAAGTCACATCTCACTGATCACAAACACAGGATCTGGGTGACACCAGGGACAACACAGCAAAGATGAGAGGGAGCTCAAAATCAAAAGGAGATTCAAGGCCTTCTGATCCTCTATTACTAAAAGAACATTGAAAGACTCGTTATGTCATGGCCTCATCTTGAAGAAAATGAGAACAAGAAAAAAGCATTGGAAAGGCAGAATTCTTCCCTAACCCCTATTTTAATAAGAAATAACTGACATACATCATTGTGTAAGTTTGAGTTATATACATCATGATGGTGTGATTTACATGTATAGTGAAATGACCACAAGAAGTTCAGTTAATAACCACCATCCCATACAGACCCAGGAAAAAGCAAAGAAAGAAGAAAGAAGAAAAAAGAAAGTGCTCCTTGTAATGAGAATTCTCAAGGTTTAATCCAACAACTTTCCTGCATATCCTACAGCAGTGTTACGTATAGTTACCAAGTTGTAAATTACGTCCCTAGTACTTATTTAACCTATAATTGGAAATTTGTGTGTTTTGATCATCTTCCTCCAATTTCTCTCCCAAATCTCCACCTCTAGAGCCAAGTCTCATCTCTTTATGTATGTTTAGATTACTTGTATATTTAGATCCATATATATTTAGGTCCCACATATGAGATCATACAGTCTTTGTCTTTCAATCATACAGTATTTCTCCCTTGTCTGTCTGACTTATTTCACTTAGTACCACACCTTGAAGGTCCATCTATGTTATTGCAAATGGTAAGATTTCCTGCTTGTGTGTGTGTGTGTGACTGAGTCAGTTACCACTGTCTGTATATACCACAACTTCCAAATCCATTCATCCATCAATGGACACTTAGGTTGTTTCCAGGTCTTGGCTACTGCAAACAATGCAGATGTGAAGCTATCTTTTCAAGTTACTGTTTTCATTTCCTTTGGCTATATTCCCAGGAGAAGAATTGTTGGATCATAGGATAATTCTATTTTTAGTTTTTTTTGGGTCCTCCATACTGTTTTCCATAGTGGCTGCACCAGCTTACAGTTCTACCAATGGTGCACCAGGGCTCTCTTTTCTTCACATTCATGGTAACATTTCTTATCTCATTTTCTGATAATGGCCATTCTAACAGGTTGAGGTGATATATCATTAAAGTTTGAACTTAAGCACCTTTACATGTACCCACTGGCCTGAAAAGCAGAGTATTTATCTGAAAGTGACTAAATCACTGAAAATAGATTTTTATACTTATGACTGTTAGAGCATATGTTGGCAGGTTAAACTACACAACTAACCCTTGAACACTGTGAAGGTTAAGGTCACTAACCCCTATAAAATTGAAAATCCAAGTGTAACTTTTGACTCACTAAAAACTTAATTACTAAAAGCCTACTGTTGACAAGAAGACTTATGGATAAACCGTCTATTAACACATATTTTGTAGGTTATAACTATTATATACTGCATTCTTATAATTTAAAAGTTAAAGAAAATCTCAAGAAAATTATAAGGAAGAGAAAAAATTCATTTACAGTCCTGTACTGTTCCAAAAACTTCACACATAAGTAGACCTATGCAGTCCAAATCTGTTGTTCAAAGGTCACCTGCTTTTTTTCCCCTTCTTTTAAAACACAGAAAAATGGAAAACTGCTAGCAAATCTGGACCTTTTATAGAAAACAAAAATTCTAGCTTTCCTTTGCATGTTTAAGGAGTATAATGAGTAAAATTTTAAACCTGCAGTTACTATCTATTTTCTCTTCAATATAAATCTCTATAATATCTCACCAGGAAAATAAAAGTATAAAACAAACACTTTCCGAGACACAGCAGACCTTAAATAATCAAATGTGAGTTGACTTCCTAAGTCATCAGTTACCTGACACTTACTCTCAGTGGTTGACAGATCTTCAGAGTAACAGCTCATTTGGAATTAGCGATGAAGGCATTTCACCAGTGCCATAAGGAAAGCAGTTACATTACCCTGTGACCAAACCTTGAATTTCTCATAATGTCATCTCTTTCAGTGTAACTATCTATCTACTGGTGACATTTCTGCAGCCATGCATATTTTTAGCTTGAAGGGAGAATTAGTGATACCCCATCTGTCAGCTAACACTCAAGAAAAATAAAAAGCTCTGTGAAGGTTGGGTTTTGCAATGATGATGACAAATATTATCAGAACCATAGACAGCAGCAACCACCCTACTGCCCTGCCATGAATTACAGACTTGCATATAACTACACAATGTATACAGGAGATAGAAATGTGGAACATTGTTTCTCCCAGTGAAACCAGAAATGGACAAAATAAGAACGTTTGGAAGATACACAGGTTGTGAGTGGACTTCGAAGATAATTCAGACTGATTTCAGTTTCTGTTTTTAGAGTTTTATTTTTAAATTTGCTGCTGGAATATCAGCAGATGCCAGAGTTTGATTAATACACTCTAGGATGATGCTATAAAGTATGTGAGGCTCATGCAAATGAAATACTGTTTTTGTTGGATTATGTTCTGAAAATTATTTCAATAAGCAATTGCCTTCATTTTTCAAGGAAATTTTCAATGTTCCAGAAGGAAATGCTATGGCTTTGTACCTTGAGGACTGTCTTCTAGCTTAAAGACAGAAAGACATAAAATGCTTTATAATGAGTTTTCTTAAAAAAAAAAAATCAAAACATCACAACAGCTGGCATGTATATCCTAGAGAACCAGGCAAGAAACAGAGATCGTAAATATGGCAAAACAAAACTGTATTGGCTTTGAAAAGAATATAGGAAGATGTGATTTAGGGAACCATTGTGTATTATATTTATTGATTTCAATTATGTATGATACTTGCCACTGCCTTTCACACTCTAATTAGGAGGGTCAACAAATTTTTGAAAGGACAAAATGCAAATTCTATTAGTGATTGGTGTACCAAAATAATCAGCTTGAAGAATTATCAAAATAATCTTACAAAGGCTTAAAAAAAAAAGCAGGACTTTCGATAATAAAAAATTCCCCAATCCATTCCTTTTTAGCCCGTTATCTAAAAACTGAGTGCTTATATTACTAATTTTGGTTTGCTGATTTTTCTCTACTGTAGTAAAGTTTATTTCTCAAATATCCTTAACTCTTTCATTTTCCAGATTTAATTGGAAATCAGGGCACAATGTTTTCCTCTGATAAAACTTGTGTTTTGTTCTTTGTCCAAAATTCATAAAGTGCTCTGTAACTTTTAATTCTTATAGAGCTATTTCTCCCTGTGATTCTCTCCAGATTCCCAACTTACATTACCAGTCATAAATTGTTCTAAGAACTAAAAACTAAAAAAAAAAAAAAAAAAAAAAAAAAAAAGAAGAAGAAGAAAGAAAGAATCTCTTGCATATTCCTTTTTAAAAAAATTTTTAATAAATATATGATGTATTATTAGCCTCAGGGGTATAGGTCTGTGAATCGCCAGGTTTACACTTCACAGCACTCACCATAGCACATACCCTCCCCCATGTTCATAACCCCACCACCCTCTCCCTACCCCCCTCCCTGGGCCACTCTCTGTTTTGTGAGATTAAGTCTCTTATTGTTTGTCTCCCTCCCAATCCCATCTTGTTTCATTTATTCTTTTCCTCCCCCCCAAACTCCCCATGTTGCCTCTCAACTTCCTCATATCAGGAAGATCATATGATGGTTGTCTTTCTCTGATCGACTTATTTCGCTAAGCATAATACCCTCTAGTTCCATCCACGTCATCGCAAATGACAAGATTTCATTTCTTTTGATGGTTGCATACTATACCATTGTATATATACACCACATCTTCTTTATCCATTGCATATTCCTTTTTGTTCACCAAACACCTCCCTTTCTCCTGGAAACTGCAACCCTGCCTCTGTAGTCTGGACTGATTGCCATCTCTAGATCTGCTACTCCAGGAGACTGGAACTCTGATGTCATTTCATTTTTCACCTTTTATTTATGATTTACTTCCTTATAATGCTAAAACATCTAAGTAACCTGCTAGGATCAGATATGTGCAAAGTTTTCTGATTCCTCACGTCTGAAATTATTTTTTATTCTAACTCTCACACTTAATTGAAAATACTGAATAGTGAACAGGTGGTTTAAAATCATCTCTCAAAATTAAAAACCAAACCAACCAACCAACCAAGAAAACAAAAATCACTTCTTTGTCATGTTACCCAGTGTTGCTGATGAGAATACCAATGCTAATTAAATGATCCCTCCTTCACAGGTAACCATTTCCTCAGTCTCTTCTGCCTCCTCACTCTCCTTCCTTCAGACAGAAAAAAAAAGAAAAAAAGAAAAAAAAAACCCAACAATTTCTAAATTTCCTTAGTTTTTCTGCCATTTCACAAGTCTTTATCACAGTACCAGAATTTATAGTTTCATGGGCTTTGGGATGCTTCTTTGATATGAAGACATGTTTTTTCACTTGACCCTTCTGAGAATCCCTGTCCGACTGATGTTGGGCAGCCTCAACAAATATTCTCTGTTGTCACCTTCCTCTTGCATATTCTGTGTCATCCATTTCTCTTCTTGGAATATTGTCCATCGCCCTTTTTACTAATTGCTATTCAGCAAAGATACTTTATCTTCACCTTCCAATACCCTTCAGTCTCTCACTTCTTTTGAACAGCATCACACTCCATTACATACTTGTTCTGAAGTTATACTCATTTGAGAAAGACTTTGCTTATACATCTTGTCCTCCCCTTCTCTCTCTGCCAGGTTTCAGGATTTCCTCAAACCTATGTTAGTCTTGACTTTCTGTTCATATTTAACCAGGAGACAATGCAAGCAGAATCCAGGAGCACTGTATACTTTGTTGGGGTGGACTAATGAAGATTCAGTGCTTCCGTGTGTGACTGGAGGATAGGACAGGTTTTTAGAGTGGGGCTGTCTAAATGATGGTAGGTGAAGAACTTTGTACCCCAGAGCCATTCATTTCCTTCTCTTTACCTGGGTAGCAGAATACAGTTTTATATGTGGAAGGCATTTTATCAATACTGGAGGAGAGAAGGCTATTATTTGAAATATGTTTCACTCATATTTTGGTTTCCTTTTGTGTCTCACATCTGCCCCAAGTTATTACCAGCTTCTCAAAATACTGATCTCCGGGTGCCTGGGTGGCTCAGTGGGTTAAAGCCTCTGCCTTTGGCTCAGGTCATGATCCCGGGGTCCTGGGATCGAGCCTCCCATCCGGCTCTCTGCTTGGCAGAGAGTCTGGTTCCCCACCCCTCCCCGCCTGCCTCTCTGCCTATTTGTGATCTCTCCTGTCAAATAAATAAATAAATAAATAATTACTGATCTCCAAGGTTATCCATGGCAGAATATCTTACTTTAGGCTCAATACTTCTGTATCAGAATGTAGGCTAACTCATGCTCTTCTCTCAGTTATTGGTTAACCCTTGCTGATCTGTTCTCTGGGACGTACAACTGTGTTGAAATGTTTTGTCTACTACTGGCACCCCACTTTTTTTCTTTTTTTTTGTTATGAAATTGTACCCTTTTACTCATTTATTTTCAATTTAACGTATCTTCAGTAAAAGGAAAAATATGTATGACCAATTTTTCTTTTTGATAAATGTTACTTTTTGGAAAATTAATGCATAACTTGGCAGAGAAAGAATATATAGCTTCTGACTTTTCAGATCTATTATTATGATGGTTCAAATTTTTTTTTTTTTTTATCTAAACATACTTGGAGTTCGTAGGGAAATGTCAAACTACCCAGTTACCTAAATATGACTGGCACTGGCATGCAATGGGAAATTTCAAAAATTTAGGTATGATTGTGTGAAAGAGTGTGGTGCATGCATGTGTGTACTTGTGTGTTTGTGTGTGTTTTCAGGCCTGGAGTATCTAGTACTTTAGGTTCTTCTGATAATTTTATTCAACATATTATTTGAAGTCTTAGCCACAGAAATTAGGCACAGGAAATAACATATATCCAAATTGGAAAAAAATATGTGAAACTGTCACTATTTGCAGAACTTATGATTTTATATTTAGAAAACCCTCAAGACTTTACAAAAAAAAGTGAGAACTTATAAATATATTCAGTAAAATTGCAGAGTAAAAAATCAGTACACAAAAATCTGTTCCGTTTCTCTCTATTATTAACTACCAAAAGAATTAAGAAAATAATTGCATTTATAATTGCATCAAAGGAATAAAATATCTAGGAATAAATTTAACCAAGATAGTGAAAGATCTGTCTCCTAAATGTGTATACAGTTGATAAAGAAATTAGAAATAAATTGAAAGACACTCTGTGCTCATAGATTGAAATAATTAAGATTTTTTTAAGTGTCTATATTACCTTAAGCCATCTATAGATTCAGTGAAATCCCTATCAAGTACCAAGCAGCATTTTTAAATAGAAATACAACAAACAATGTTAAAATTTGTCTGGGACAACAAAAATCCTAAATAGCCCAAGCAATCTTAAGAAGAAACAAAGCTGGAGGCATCATGCTCCCTGATTTCAAACTATATTACCAAGCTATAGTGGTCAAAACAGTATGGTGTTAATAAGAAAACATACACATAGATCAATGGAACAGAATAAAAAGAAATATAATCATGTATGTATGAGAACTTATGTTAAAGACCAGAATATCAGTCTACTCTCTTATGCCATATACAATAATCAACTCAAACTTGGTTGAAGACTTGAACCTAAGACTTGAACCCATGAAACTCTCATAAACAAAACAAAGCAAACAAAAAATCCCTAAAACCTAGGTGGTAAATTTCAGGACACAGATCTTAGTGATGATTTTTCTTTTTCTTTCTTTCTTTCTTTCTTTTTTTTTTTTTTATGGAACTCCAAAAGCAAAAGAACAAAGGCAAAAATAAACAAGAGGGACTATATTAAACTAAAAAAATAAAATAAAATAAAATTAAAAAGCAACTGATTCCAGTAATGTCTCCCATTCCAATCATGTATCCTAATAAGGGACAAATATCTAAAAGATAGTTTAAAAACTCATATAATTCAATAGAAAAAATCTGATTAAAAGATAGGCAGAGGATGTGAATAGACCTTTTCCCAAAGTAGAGGTACCAATGACCAATATGAAAACATGCCAACATTATTAATCATCATATAAATGCAAATCAACATCACAATGACATATTATCCCATACCTATCAGAATGGTTATTATCAAAAAGACAAGAAATAAGGAGGCACCTGGGTGGCTCAGTCAATTAAGTGTCTGACTCTTGATCTCAGGTCGTGATCTCAAGGTTGTGAGGTCAAGCACCATTTCAGGCTCTATGTGGGGCATGGAGCCCACTTTACATTCTCTTTCTTCCTTTTCATCCTCTGCACTAACCCCACCCCCTTCCAAAAAAAAAAAAAAAAGACAAATAACAAGCATTGGCATAAAGAAAAAGAAACTTTTGTGCAATGTTACTAGAAATATAAATTGGTACAACCAATATGGAAAGCATTACAAAGGTTCCTCTAAAAATTAAAAATAGAGCTACCATATGATCTAGTAATTCTACTTCTGGATATTTATCTGAAGTAAATAAAAACACTAATTCCAAAAAGCTATATTCACCACTATGTTTACTGCAGCATTATTTATAAAAGCTAAGATATGAAACAACCTAAATATCTATCAATGGGTGAATGCATAGAGATGATGTAAAATGGTGTGTGTCTGTGTGTGTATATCTACACATACATATGTAATATGCATGTATATACATATACATTATATGTATAATTAGATAGTGTGTTTTATATAAAGAGGAAAATAGTGTTTTATATTTATAGGAAAAAATATAAAGAATTATTAAGAATACATATATATCTATAATATATCTATGTATAGATATGTAGGTATTTAGGAATACTACTCAGCCATAAAAAGAATGAAATCTTACTATTTGCAACAACATGGATGAAGCTTGAGGGTAATATGCCATATGAAGTAAGTCAGAAAGAGAAAGAGAAATCCATATAATATTATTTTTATGTGGGACCTTAAACACAAAACAAATGAACAAAATCAAACAAAACTCATAGACACAGAGAACCAGAAGGGTGGTTCCAGAGGAGAGGAGTGTGTGGGGGGGTAAGTGAAATGAAGGGAGTCAAGGGGTATAAAATTCTAGTTATGAGATAAGCAGGTCATGGGGATGTAATTTTACAGGATGGTGACTAGAGTCAATAACATTGTATTTCACTGCATATTTGAAAATTACTAAAGGTAAATCTTAAATGCTTTAATCATAAACAGAAATGTTTTGTATCTTTGTTATGAAGACTGATAGTAACTATTTACTGTGGTAAACATTTTACAGCATATATAAATACTGAATCATTATTTTGTATAGCTGAAACCAATGTAATGTTGTCATTTATACCTCAATAAAAATACTCATAAATGATGGTGAAATTAAATACTTACTATTTCTGTCCTTATAATTAGAAACAAAATACCTGTGTGGAAGAGTTATATAGATATCTATATTTCTGCTACTGTCTAGAGTTTGTGGCACAAGATGTATCAACTGTTAAAAATAGGGTGAGAGGGGAAAGATGGCAGAGAATTAGGAGACCCTGTTTCAACCAGTCCCCTAAAGTGAGCTAATTATCTACCAGAACACTCTGAACACCCATGAAACCAGCCTGAGATGTAGGATTATACACTTCTGGATCTCTACAGGGGCAGAAGACTCCAGTGAAGAGGTAAAGTGTACTGGGAATGATTGGACTGATATCGGAGGATAAACAGAAGGGAGAGGGAGCCGCCAGAAGTGACCCATTGGAAAGGAATACCCCAATTCGAGAGTACCCTGTGATTGGGGATGAGCATTAACTTGGAGACTGGTTAAAAGCACTCAAAGAGAGCAAAATATATTAAGGGGCAATGGGTGGAACTGGGTGGTCATGAGCGTGGGCCTAAGTCCATGCACGAAGGATGGCCACCATCAATGACCACCAGTGCCAGAGAGAGTGCAGCGAAGCCTCCAGGCTGTGGTCCCCGAGCCTCCAGCTTTCCACTGCTTGCATTAGTGCTGGGCTAGGCACACTCTCACTGGTGCGTGTGAGTGTGTCTCGTGTGGACACCAGCTGGGTCTTTCTAGAACCACAGCATTTTGCACTCTGCAGACACAGCACGCAACTGGGGTCTGAACCGCACTCCCTACCCACACCTGAGAGAGCTCTGTGCAGGCTCTAGCGGGTGGTCTCCCAGCCTGGACTTGAAAATCTCAGCGTGATATCTCTGGTTGGGATCTCTTGGGCCATCTGGACCCCAGACAGCAGTCCCGGCAAAGGCAGCTGCTGGAAGTGGGCTCTCTGGACCATTATTGCTCACGGTTTCAGTGGCATGGGGGGGGGCGGGCAGAGACAAGCCGGGGGTTGTTTTGTGTGACCTCTGAGATGGTGGCTGGGGGCACACGAGTCTAAAAGAAGAGAGAGAGGACCCAAATTAGTAAAATTATGAATAAAAAGGGAGAGATCATGACTAACACCAAAGAAATAGAAACAATCATTGGAAATTATTATCAACAGTTATATACCGTAAGTTAAGCAACCTAGAGGAAATGGATGCGCTCCTAGAAACCTATCAACTTCCAAAACTGAATAAGGAAAAAATTGCCAACTTGAATAGACCAATATCTAGTAACGAGATTGAAGCAATGATCAAAAAATCTCCCCCAAAACAAGAGCCCAGGACCTGATGGAATCCCTTGAGAATTCTACCAAACATTCAAAGAAATAATACCTATTTTCCTGAAGCTGTTTCAAAAAATAGAAACAGAAGGAAAACTTCCAGATTTTTTCTATGAAGCCAGAATTACCCTGATCCCCAAATCAGGCAAATATCCCACCAAAAAGAATTTCAGAACAATATCCCTGATGAATATGGATGCTAAGATTCTCAGCAAGATCCTAGCTAATAGGATCCAATAGTACATTAAAAAGATTATCCACCATGACCAGGTGGGATCTATCCATGAGATAGAAGTGATTCAACATTCAAAAATCAATCTATGTGATAGAACAAATCAATAAGAGAATAGAAAAGAACTACATGGTCTTCTCAATTGATTCAGAAAAAGCATTTGACAAGATACAGCATACATTCCTGATTAAAATGATTCAAAGTATAGGGATAGAGGGAATGTTCCTCAATTTCATAAAATCTATGAAAAACTCACAGCAAATATCATCCTAATGGACAAAAGCTGACAGCCTTCCCGTTGAGATCAGGAACATGACAAGGAAGCCCACTTTCACCACTCTTATTCCACATAGTACTAGACATCCTAGCAATAGCAATGAGAAACAAAAAGAAATAAAAGGTATTCAAATTGGCAATGAAGAAGTTAACCTCTTTCTCTTTGCAGTTGACATGATACTTTATATGGAAAACCCAAAGACTCCACCCCCAAACTACTAGAACTCATACAACAATTCAGTAATGTTGCACAATACAAAATCAATGTATAGAAATCAGTGCTTTCTTATACCTAATAATGAAAATATAGAAAGGGAAATGAGAAAATTGATTCCATTTAGTATAGCACCAAGAACCATAAGATACCTGGGAATAAACCTAACTAAAGAAGTAAAGGATCTGTACTCAAGGAACTACAGAACACTTATGAAAGTAACTGAAGAATACAGAAAAAGATGGAAGACCATTCCATGCTCATGGATCGGAAGAATAAACATTGTTAAAATGTTTATACTGCCTAGAGCAATCAATACTTTCAGTGTCATCCCGATCAAAATTCCACCAGCATTTTTCAAAGAGCTGGAACAAACAATCCTAAAATTTGTATGAACCCAGAAGAGACCCCAAATTGCTAAGGAAATGTTGAAAAAGAAAAAAACAAAACTGGGGCATCATGTTGCCTGATATCAAGCTTTACTACAAAGCTGTGATCACCAAGACAACATGGTGCTGACACAAAAATAGACATATAGACCAGAGTCTATGGAACAGAGTAGAGGGCCCAGATATGGACCCTCAATTCTATGGTCAAATAATCTTTAACAAAGCAGGAAAAAATATCCAGTGGAAAAAAGACAGTCTCTTCAATAAATGGTGCTGGGAAAATTGGACAGCTATGTATAGAAGAATGAAAGTTGACATTCTCTTACACCATACACAAAGATAACCTCAAAATGGATAAAAGTCCTTGACGTGAGGCAGGAATCTATCAAAAATCCTAGAGGAGAACATAGGCAGTAACCTTTTCAACGTTGGCCACAGCAACTTCTTTCAAGATATATCTCCAAAGGCAAAGGAAACAAAAGCGAAAATGAGCTTTTGGGACTTCATCAAGATCAAAAGCTTCTGCATAGCAAAGGAAACAGTCAACAAAACAAAAAGGGAACCCACAAAATGGGAGAAGATATTCACAAATGACACTACATACAAAGGGCTGATACCCAAGATCTATAAAGAACTCCTCAAACTCAACATACACAAAACAGATCATCATGTCACAAAATGGGAAGAAGAGATGAACAGACACTTCTCCAAATAAGACACACAAATGGCTAACAGACACATGAAAAAAATGTTCATTATCATTAGCCATAAGGGAGATTAAAATCAAAACCACATTAAGATACCTAACCTCTTACACCAGTTAAAATGGCCAAAATCATCAAGAAAGTAAACAAGTGCTGGAGAGGATGTAGAGAAAGGGGAAACCTCTAACACTGTTGGTGAGAATGCAAGTTGGCGCAGCCACTTTGTAAAACAGTGTGGAGATTCCTTAAGAAATTAAAAATAGAGCTTCCCTATGACCCTGCAATTGCACTACTGGGTATTTACCCCAAAGATATTGATGTAGTGAAAAGAAGGGCCATCTGTACCCCAATGTTCATAGCAGCAATGGCCAGAGCCACCGAACTGTGGAAAGTACCAAGATGCCCTTCAATGTTTGGAATGGATAAAGAAGATATGGTCCATATATACAATAGAGTATTAAGCCTCCATCAGAAAAGATAAATACCCAACGTTTATATCAACATGGACGGGACTGGAGGAGATTATGCTGAGTGAAATAAGTGAAGCAGAGAGGGTCAATTATCATATGGTCTTGCTTATTTGTGGAGCAGAAGGAATAACACGAGGACATGGAGGGATGGAGAGGAGAAGTGAGTTGGGGGAAATTGGAGAGGGAGACAATCCATGAGAGACCAGGGACTCAGAAACAAACTCAGGGTTGGAGGGGGTGGGGGGTTAATTGAGCCTGGTGGTGGGCGCATATTGCATGGAGCACTGGGTGTGATGCATAAACAATGATCTCTGGAACAGTGAAAAGAAATAAAATAAAAAGAAAAATAAGGGTGGCGGAGTGGTGAAGGGTAGAGAGCAGGACCCTTGCATTACAATTTAGAACTACTTTGTTCATATAGAGATGTTGGTATCAATAATTCTTAATGATAACATGAAAAACAATTCTAGATAATGCCATAAAATTTCTATTTCTTAAGAACTAGCTCAATTGAGTATTTAACAATGGTGTGAAGTGTGGACAAAAAGAGCATAAATCCTCCACTAAGAAATCAAAAATTGAAGCAGAAGACTTTGCAGCAGGATGCTTTAGTCAAAAGGGGTATCACGGGAATAATTTCAAGAAAATGGGACAGATTTTGCTTAGACAGACTCTTTGAAGGTAAAGAGTCAGTTCAAAACCTTTAAGTAGAAAGAGTTAAGGGCCCCCAGGAGAAAAAAAAAAAAAGGGAGACACAGCTTCTGTGACAGAAAGTCATTTTAGGCTCCTACCTATTTTCTGCAATCTGTGCTCTAGTTGCCCAAGCACATACCTTGCAGAACTTCCTCGAAAGTGTCAGAATTTAAAAAAAAAAAAAGGCAAAAATCTTGGTAGCTAAGGACTTTAAGGGAAAAAAGGGACTGCAAAAAAATTGAACAGTCTATCAGACAAGGAAAGAGGCTCGCCATATCAGAGACACTAAATGAGTAGAAAACCCTTAGTGCCTGGTCAGAAGAAAACAAGGCCCTGTATTTCCTATCTGAGATAAGTAGCCCCAAACCCCATCTAGTTTATTACTTATTATTTATTTTATTTTTTTTTAGTGTCAACGTTTCATGTACATTCCACTTAGTGAACATACAGTGTATTAGTTCAGGTGTAAAATTTTCGTTATTCATTATTTACATATGACCCCCAGTGCTCATCACAGCCAGTGCCCCATCTAGTTTATATAGTCTCTCAGAGCATGCCCATACCTCCCTTTTCTTCACCCAAAAGTTACCTCTGCTTCATTATAATGTGAAAATCTCCACTCAAGCAGCAATACAAACCGCATGAACATAGCATACAATACATATATAGGCATGTTTCCTAAGTACTCATGCATGACATCACACCTGCCTGGACATGGGATGGCAAAACTCCCCTTTGTGAACATTCATCTTAACCTTAAATAAAAGAAACCCACTCACCCCTAACTGTGGAGTCAGAGCTTTGTAACTCATTCCCCAACATCTTGTTTGCTTCAAAAAACATCCTTTCTAAGACAACTCTACCTGGTACAGTCACTATCTGTAACTCACCAAGAAGTGAACTCACATTTGTTTTATTACAATATTAGTCTTAGGACACAATTTTTAATACAGAAACCAATAAACAAGTCTCTGCAAGGCCTTGGAGAAAATGTTTTGGCTTCAGATGGTAAAATCTGATTTAAATGGAAATGAAATCTTATGGAAAAGCACGTTGACAAAAAAACCACTTAAAAATTGTTGTTTTGTGTTTAGGCTTGAGAGTGTGGAAGGAAATCAAGTCTTACGTCTTATTGGAAGATGGGAAGCACTACAGGACAGAATGAACATTTACCTTCCTCTCTAGACTGAGTGAATGTAACCCTTTTTCTGAAATTTTGGCTCAGCCAGAGTAGTGGACTTAGAGAAAAAAATGTCAGTGAGCTGTAGTATGTAGTCTGATGACATTCCAGTTGAGGTGACTGCTCTGTTCTAAGCCAGTAGTATAGTTCTTTCTCAGTTCCTGTTAAGACTACCTTGCCTTTCATAAGAAAGCAGTGAATATTTTGCTACTCTTTTCCATTCTTTTATGTGTAAGCAAACCATTATGTTTAACAAGCATCTTGAGCAAAAGTAGAATTTATTTCAATTGAAAATAAATCCTTTTGCATTTAACCCAATTTTGCCTGAGAATTAAGTATTTTGTGTAGCAAAAACTAGGCACAGGTACCTTTTATACATACACAAGCTTATAAAAGGGGTTCAAGGAAATAAAGCCTTTATATGGTAATTCTGTAATTACTATGCCTAGCTATCCACTGCAACGATACCACTCCATAAGGCATGTTTTTTCAAGTCATAGAGATTTGTGTCTTAGACTAATTTGTTTTCATATTGTTTTGGATTATGGCTGAGTTAAAATTTGCTATTGAACACTTCATTAACATTAATGAAAATCAACTTTGATTTTACTTCAATAATTTAACAAAATCTGAAATTTACCTTATGAATTTTAAAAATTTATACAAAGAAACAAAATTAAAGAAAAGGAGATTCTTCCTAAGAGGATTTTTTGTTCTTCCCAATAAGTTTGTCTTTAGTTTTAAGAACGGCGAACCTTGAAACAGATGCTAAACAAATCATGAACAACATATTTGCTTTATTAGCAACTTTATAGAAGAAATTTGTGACAAGAATTTAAAATCTAATTGAATAGAAAAACTATAATTTCAATTATGTGCCTTTGTGACCTAAAGTGGATATAGTTTATGGGGATGGTAAGCTACACAGAGAAATTGAGCTGATGCACTGGATGAAATAATCACATCCACAAGAAAATGTCATTCTCTACTTAAAATAGCAGTGAAAGTTATTACTGTAATATTATATCTACAAATTAATGACCTCATTAAGTTACTAAAAGCTGTGAATATAATAACTTCTTGTGTGGCTAAACCTAAAAATTATTCCAAAAAATTCCCCTGAGTGAAATGATCAAGAAATATTGCTCTTTATTATAGATTATGTAGATATATTACATAGATATAAATATACAAGCATAGAAGAAAAAGAAAGAAAAAAAAGAAAGAGAAAGAATCTTTTTCAGTTATAATGCCATACCACTGTTCAAGTACTCTAGTGTGCACCTTCTAAAAATCAGGACCCTCTTCTACATAACCATATACAACCCTCCCATTTAGGAAATCAACATTCCTACAATGCTATGTTCCAGTTCAGAGACATCACCGGAAGTTTGCGAGCCATTGCATGAATCTATCTTTTCCATTTCTAGTCCAGCTACTTGCCCAGGAAACAGTTGCTTGTCATTTTCATGTTTCATAAATCTTCAATCTGAAAGAGTTGTTTAATCCGTCCTGTCGTATATCCTTAACAGTCTTGAACTTTTGCAAGTTTTTACATTATAAAATGATCCACCACCTGGGTCTGGAGGATGTTTCCTCATAACCAGACTCGAGATTTCTCCACGGGAAAATCACTGTGAAGAGAGCTATTTCAGTATTATACCAGCACACTGTTCCTCAACAAAGCTTCAGCCACCATCATTATTTTTGGTTATTAATGCCTATCATTACTTCCTTATTTTGTTATTTTATTAAAGAAGAGCTTTCTTTTCTCCTTTATATACTTGTGTCAGTATGGACTCATGAGTTTGTTTTGTGAAAGGGGATATAATCTGATAGTTTTAATTATTTTGATGCCCAATTGTCCAAGATAATACTCAGTGAGAGAACCATCAAGTAAGCTTTTATATACTTCGACATTTCTTTATCATTCTTTGAGCCCAACTTCACTTTCTGGTATAAGTTATTCCTGGACAAGAAGACTTATTAATGCAGATGATTTTTAGAAGCCCAAAATAATGGTAAGTGGCTATCAGTAAGCCTAAACTCTTCTGTGAATACACACACACACACACACACCCCTGATTCTCATTATTTATAGCATAAAAATAGACTTTATTCTACTAAGTCATTGCAAGTTCCAAATTAGGAAACACTGAATCATTGTCCCTGTGTATATAGCGTTAATTTCCTAGCAGTGTCTGGTCACATTTCCACTAATTGATCAATACATGACCATATTCTATGCATGTTTCTGGTTGAAAACATATTTTTAAATATATATTATTAATTCATTAATATAAAACTCATGGTAACAGTGTCAGTCAAACCTGAACAAAACTTATCTAAAACATGTGTTTTTTCCATAAGGCATATCATAGTTACTTTGTACTTAGGAACACTAGATGGAGAGGCACCTGGGTGTCTCATTTAGATAAGTGACCAACTCTGGATTTTGGCTCAAGTCATGATCTTGTGATTGTGAGATGGAGCCCAGCTTCAGGCTCTATGCTGGGTGTGTAGCCTGCTTAAGATTCTCTCTCTCCCTCTCCCTCTGCCCACCTTCTCTCCCTCTCTTAAGTAAATATGTTAATTAATTAATTAAATTTTTTTTAAAAAGAACATTAGACAGAACTTCAGCACTATGCCTGGGGGCATTTTAAGCATGAAAATCTGCCCCCCGCCACCATACAGAAATGTGAAAACCATGCACTAAGCAGACTGAAAAAAAAAATGTGTTCACAGTATGGGCATTTAAACAAAAAGCAGGCATTGTTTTGTTTGTCCTGAGTTGGCAACATGCAAGTTAGACAATTCTGATTTTTTAATGACTCTTTTCATGTCTGCAATTAACTATGAAAACACTAGGTTGATTTGGGGGTTATAAATAAATTCTTGCAAGCAAATGAATCCTGAAATGTAATCCATGAATAATTGGGATTAAATTGTATATTAAAAAAGATGGTAAGATTTCATACCGATATTTCCAATTCCAACCCCAAATCTCAAAGTTCAAACTGGACTTTGCCCCTGCCATGTTTTTGAATCCTTTGCTAGTGTTTTACATAAGTGTATATGCAACTATTCCCAATGTGTTGACTTATTTGCCCAATCAACAAACTTGACATGAAATAACCAAACTTCCAGTCACTCTGTCCACCTTCTCTACCTAACCTGTCACTATCCTGTTCCCTAGGATAGCAGGACCTGCTCTAGATGCCTTCTTTTGGCCCCCCTCCATATCACTGCCCTACTTTCAGGAGCAAGGAGCATTCAGTGTTCAGCTTCCTTGGGTGTCTGATCTTACTACATACACCCAGGAAGCACTTCCTCCCTCCTATCACCTGCTTCCTGGAACACAGACAATTCAGGTTGAGTCAGTAACTACTATTAAATTCCTGGATAGTAGAGTAGGGTTATGTTAAACCTTATATAGAATCAACAATTACTTTTCAATAACATTTTACCATTTTCTTCTTCATATTGTAGCCAACATTGGATGCTGTCTTTTTAATTATAGCCGTTTGTTATGAGGTCATATCTATTAACGTAATTTTTTCCCTGATAACTAATAATGATGAGTCCTTTTTATGAAGTTTCTGTTCAAGTGTTCTTGCATATTTATTTATTTATTTATGGAACAACTTACCTACAGCTACAGTGGCATGCTCAGATCTTAAATTACTTCAGAATTAGAGTTTGAAAATCAATCAGCTTCAATACTCCACCTGAGTATCAAGGCTCAGATCATTTCCCCATGACTCCAGAGTATTTTCATATGTCTCTTGTCAATCAACACTCAAACAACAAATTCATCCACCACCAAACATCAAGCAAAATCATTTCTATCACCATAGTTTAGCTTTACCCATTCTGTAATTTCTTACACATATTTTTTGGTGTGTAAAACTTCGTCAACTGAATATAATTGTTTTTAATATTTATCCATGTGGTTGTATGCATCAGTAGCTCATTCTTTTTTATGACTAAGTGGTATTTAGTTTTATGATTATACTGCAGTTTGTTTATCCTTTTTCCCATCGATGGGCATCTGTGTTATTTCCACTTTTGGGCTACTCTGCATCAACATGCTATAAACATTATGTCCAAGACTTTCAACGGACTTACTTTTTCAGTGTTCTAGTATACATAATTAGGAGTGCAACTGCAAGGACACAGAGTAGCTGTATGATTAACATTCAAAGCAACTGGCAAAGAGTTACCCTAAATATTTTCTCCCTTTAGTACACTTAGATCGTCTGCTATTCTATTTTTTAATTGTAGGAGGGTTTTGTTTGTTTTTTTAAATCCATCAGCAAAGTCCTGCCTAAACACCTGTTTCTTATGATGCAGCCATCATAAAACCTACAAAGCAATGAAATAAGAGCCATACAGTTACATGATAAAAGCATTATCATCCCAAAACCAAAACCTAGCAAAAATCGTCTTTCTGAAATGAAGGTTAGATAAAAAATAAAAGATACAAGTAACAACTTAGCAGTGCTTTTCTAGAGAGCAAGGACCAAAACTTAAGGTGTTCTTTTGGCAAGATTTGCATACTCTCATGTACTAATAAAATGTGAAAATGTAAAACTCTATTACATTTTTCACCCCATATGTGTAGGCTATGAAAGCATAAAAGATGACAATGATTTTCACTACTGTGGATGATTCCTAACTCAGAACTCTTCAATTCTGCTGTAGGGGAGCAAAGACTTTCCCTCTGACAATCCTACATTTGATAGCTTAGCCTATGGAATAAACTGAAACAAATTAACCAGAAAATAGGATACAAATTGATGGGTTTTTAACTCCAAGCACAGGAAGTTCACAGGGAAAGAGTGAATACCCCAAAGGCAGGGAATTGTAAAAGCTTATCCACCATCTTAATAAAAGAATGGGCAGAGGGGTGAAGGCATCTCAGGGGAGAGCCAATGATTTTGAGCAATGATGAAAGGGCCCTTAGAAGAATGGATGGGAGATAGCATAGTTTGTGCCAAACTGGTGTCAACTTCTTGTTTTCTTTCTGTGACAATAGTCAGCCTTCTCTGGGTGATTAAACACCCAGGGAGGGGATTTATCATGATTGAGATCCTTGGAGGATCTCTCTTTATGCAGGTGAGGGGAATTCAGAGAGAGACTTCAACTTTAAATAATCTATATACCAAAGGGACGTGTGTTGGGAATCACATGTCCTGAACTCCTTCATTATCAATGTAGTGTAGTTAATTTAGGTTAATGTTCCAAGAGAAAATCTCAGAGAAGTCCACTTAAAGGCAATGAAAAGGAAGCAAATGTAAACTAATACCAAAGAAGAGTCTATAATGGAAAGAAGAAACCACACTTGTCAAAGTAACAAATTTGTGTCTTTGTTCAGTTACAGTCTCGAATCTATGTGCTTCTTAGGAAGGTAGAAAGCTACAGACTTCCTGGCTTGGTATGTCAGAGCACAGAGTTTGGAGCAGACTACAAATCTAGAGTTAAATGAAGAACATGGGAAGAAGGAAAGCAAATGAGGTCAATGCCAAAACCTGCATGTAAAACTTATCCAAATCCTTTGCTGACCACTAAATTATACAACCACAGGGAAGAGCCAGGGGATGGTAGGGGTGGGGGGAGGTGGTGGGGTCTGACAAAGAAAAAGCATCTTTTACAAACTATAAAATCTCAGCAGAGATTTCAGTTACCATTATCTGAAGGGAAATCCAGTCTGGAGTTTGAGTCCATTCAAATTAACTGTATGCTAGCAGAAAATCACTCCTCAGAGATATCACAGACTCTGACCTTCTAAATACATTGTTCAAAATGTACAATATGCACTGCACATCTATTGATCCAAATCTGAAATTAAGGGGCATCTGGGTGGCACAGTCAGTTGTACTTGACTCTTGGTTTCAGCTCAGGTCGTGATCTCAGGGTCATAAGATCTAGTACTGCATCTGGCTCTGGGCTCAGCATAGAGTCTACTTGAGATTTTCTCTCCCTCTCCGTCTGCCCCTCCCACTTGTGCTCTAAAATAAATAAATCTTTAAAAATTTCCAAACTAAAAATAAGCAAATGAATAGGTCAACAAACAGGAAAATTACTCATACTAAAGAAAAAAATCAGTACTTGAAAGTAATCAAGATGTTGTACCGACTAGAAAAGGAATTTAAATAAACTGTTATAAACACGTTAAAATATGTAAAGAAATGCATACACATAATCTCAAAAAATAAAAATTAAAAACATGGGACTTATAAATTTGAGAATTTTAATATATTTTCAAAAATTCAGTAGATGGGCTTAACAACAGACTAGAAAGAAGAAAACATGTATGAAGTCAAGGACAGAATGGTAGAAAATATCCTTTCTAAAGGATACTAAAAAGGACTACTAACAATAAACAAGTAGAATTTGAAATTAAAAACACAATATCACTTACATTAATATATCCCAAGTGAAACACATATAAATCTAAAAAAAGACATGTAGAAAATCTACATGAGGAAGAATGTGAAACACATGAATGAAATCAAAGAACTAAAGAAATCTGAAGATGTTCCAGTTTCATTTTTAAGAAGACTCAACACTGTCAAGATGTCAGTTCTTCCCAACTTGAAATACACACTCAACACAACCCTAATTCCCACAAGTTTTTTTATGGTCATTGACAAACTGATTCTTAAATTTGTAGGAAGAGATAAAGGCCCAGAATAGTACACAACAGGGAAGGGGAAGGACACAACTGGAAGACTGATATTACCCAACTTGAGACTTAATGTAAAGCTACAGTAACCAAGACAGTGTGGTGTGTGTGAAAGAACAAATGGATCAACAGAACAGAAGAGGGAGCCCAGAAATAGAGTCACACAAATATATTCAACTGACCTTTGACAAAGAAGCAAGACAATGAAGTAAGAGAAGTCTCTTTAACACAAATAGTGTTAAAACTGGACATCTACATGCAAAAAACGAATCTAGACACAGATCTTACACCTTCCAGAAAAATTAGCTCAAAATGGATCATAGACTAAAATATATAACACCAAACTATAAAACTCAGGAAAAAAAAAATCTAGATGATCTTGAGTTTGGTGATTATTTTTTGTTTCAACCTGAAATGAGTGATCCATGAAAAAAAGTTAATAGGTTGGAATTCACTAAAATTAAAAATGTATTCTCTGTGAAAGACACTGTCACATAGGGGTGATGACCCAGGCCACTGGGACACTGTTATGCAAATAAAAGGCACAGACTAGTAGAAAATATGTGCAAACACATATGATGAAAGAATGGCATCTGATATATATAAAGAAATCTTAAAGTACAATATTAAGAAAATAACCTAATTAAAACTTGGATAAAATATGAATAGATCCCTCACAAAAGAAGATACACCGATAGCAAGTGGGCACTTGAAAAGATATTCAGCATCCTAAGTTGCCAGGGAATTGCTAATTAAAACGATGAAATAGGAGCACTTGGTGGCTCAGTTGGTTAAAAGCAGATAAAATTAATTACTTACTATTTTATTTATTTATTTATTTTTAAAGATTTATTTATTTACTTACTTGACAGAGATCAGAGAGAGAGAGGAGGAAGCAGGCTCCCTGCTGAGCAGAGAGCCCAGTGCAGGGCTCAATCCCAGGACCCCAGGATCATGACCTGGGCCGAAAGCAGAGGCTTTAACCCACTGAGCCACTCAGGCGCCCCTATTTACTATTTTAAAATGAAAAGCTCTGACTCTTGATTTTGAATCAGGTCATGATCTCAGGGTTGTGAGACCAAGCCCCATGTCAGAATCTGCACTCAGTAGGGAGCCTGCTTAAGATTCTCTCTCTCCCTCTGCCCCTACCCCACTCAACACACTCAACTCCTTTGTTTTGCGCACTCTCTCAAAACAAAGGAATGAAACAATGAGACACCACTCCACAGATTTTAGAGCACCAAACATCCAAGACACTGATAACACCAAATGCTGGTGAGGATATAGATCAATAGGAACTCAAATAGATTGTTGATGGAATGCAAAATTTATAACCACTTTGAAAGACAGTTTGACAGTTCCTTACAAAAATTAGCATATAGTCCAACATGTGCATTTTATGGCATGTACCTAAATAAATTGAAAACTCGCATACAGAACAAATGTGGAAGATAAATATCCACACAAAATCTTCCACAGAAATGTTTATAGCAGCTTCACTGAGAATTGCCCAAACTTGAAAGCAACCAAGATGTCCTTCAACAGGTAAATAAACAAACTGTGACACATCCAGGTAATGGAATATTGTTCAGGGCTAAAAAGAAATGAGCTAACAAACCGTGAAATGACATGGGAAAACTTAAATACATATTGCTAAGTAAAAAAAAAGCCAATCTGAAAAGTTTATGTACTGTATGACATTCTGGAAAAGATAAATCAGTGGAGGTAGTAAAAAACCAACAGTTGCTAGGGGGTTGAGGGGAGGGACAGAGTGGAAAATAGGCAGAAAATGGCATTTTTAGGGCAGAATATCAGGTATATTACTGTAACAGTGGATACATGTAGTTCTATATTTGTCAAAAGCAATCGAATTGACAATAGGAAGAAAGTAAATTAAGAACTTTGGCTAATAATAATGTAATTGTATTGGCCCATCCTTTTAACAGCTGTATCTCACTAATACAAGATACTAATAGTGGGAAAATACATGTATGGTGGTGTGAAGTGTATATAGGAAGTCTCTGTACTTGCAGCTCCTTTTTTGGTGAAATTAAAACTATTTTAAGGGTGCCTGGGTGGCTCAGTCTGTTAAGTATCTGATTCTTGATTTCAAGTCAGGTCATGGTCTTTGAGTTGTGAGACTGAGCCCCACACCAGGCTATGCACAGGGCATGGAGCCTGATTGTGATTCTCTCTCCCCCTCTTCCTTTGCCTCTGCCCCTCCCCAGCTCCCTTACAAATAAATAAATAAATAAATAAAATGTTTTTTTAAAACTGCTTTAAAAATAGGGTCTATTACTAAAACTCATAAAATAAATAAAAATCTAACCATTTAAATCACTGCAGTACAAATAAGTAGACTAAATTCTCAGAAGACTGAGATTTTTAAGCTAGGTGAAAAATCTAGACTCAAGTATATGGTTTTACTAAAGATATATGTTAAATCAAAAAGCGCAAAGACACTGAAACTAAAAGGAAGCAAAATTATGGACTATGCATCTTGAATCATAATAAAGCAAGAGTAACTAGAATAATTGTCTAAATACAAGAACAAATAGTGAGACAAGGAATATTACCAGAGGGCAGAAGTGACAATCTATAATGACTAAAGACTCAATATATCAGAAAAACTTAACACTTATAACTATGTATTCTCCAAATAATGGAAATAATGGAACTGCAAAATAGCTGAAGTATGATTTTTTGGCAAAACTACCAGGAAAATCCAATATCATAATTGTGATCTTTAACACCACTCAGTAATTGACAGGCCAACTAGGTAATGTATCAATAGAGATATGGCAGACCTGAATATCACTATTGATTACTTTATCCCAAATGGTATTCCTAGAAAACTACACCCAATACCTAGACAATACAAGTTCTTCTCTGGAATACATGAAACATTTACCAATAAATGTTGTTTTCTGAGCCAGAAAACAAATGTTCTTCAATTTAAAAGGAGCGTACTCTTTCAGACTATGTCCTCTGACACAAACAGAAGCAAATTAGAATCAGTAAAACTAGACATCTAAGAAAGTCCCAAGTATTTCAAAATAACAACAACAACTTGCTTTTTAATAACACATAGGTTAAAAAAGAAGAATTCATGGGTCAATTTAGAAAATTACAAGCAATTTTAAATAAATTATGATGAACACATTACATACCAATATTTGCAGAAGGCATTTACTATGCTTAGAGAGAAAAACTAGCTTTACATTCTTATGATAGAAAATAGGAAAAGCCAAAGATCAATTACGTAAATGTTCATCTTACAAAGCTAGAGAAGAACAAATTAAATGACAAGGATGGAGAAGAAGGGAAATAATTCAGTAAAGAACCAATGACGTAGCAAATAAACAGTAAATTAACAAAGCCAAAAGTTCAGGAGTTTGTCCTTTGAAACTATAAAGAAAATTGTAACAACAGTGACACCAGAAGAGAGAGAGGAAGGACACAAAGAGAAGACAAACTGCTATAGTCAATGTATAATGTAAGGTAAAAAGTTCTTAACACTAAAATTCCAAGAATATCAAAAATAAGTAACTATTATGAACATCTTTATTCCATGACTTTGTTGAGTTACAAAAATTATCCCAATTTCTGTCTCATTCTTAAGAGTTTCGGATAACTAGAGGAGGTAGCAGTCAAGATGGTGGAAGAGTAGCAGACTGAGAGGATATCAGGTCACAGGAGTTCAATTAGATAGTTATTAAATCACTCCAAAACCTACAAATCCATCAGGAGATCAAAGAGAAGAAAAGCAGCAATTCTAGAAACAGAAAATTGACCACTTCCTGAAAGGTAGGACCGGTGGAGAAGTGAACACGAAGCAACGGGAAGATAGACCGTGGGGGTAGGGGCCGGCTCTGGGCAAGTGGTGGAGCAATGGAGCACAAAATTTGAACTTTTAAAAGTCTGCTCCACTGAGGGACATCACTTCAGAGGCTAAGTGGGGGTGGAGCCTCGTGGGACAATGTGGTCTCAGGTCCCACGGGGTCACAGAAAGATCAGAGGTGTCCAAATATAGCAGATCTCACAGGTATTAGAGCGGAAAGCTGACTACAGAGACAGAGCTGAGGAGTGAGCTCTTAGTTTGAAATTATCCTAACTGTGATCTGTGGCACATTCAGACCACTGCTCTTTGAGCAGGGACCCCACAAGTGGCAGATCTGGGGAGAGCCACTGGAAGAGCAGAGTGGCAGGAATCTGCTGGATTTGGAGACTCCAAATGGGGCTGTGTACCAGAGACAGAAATGCTGGATCAGAGGCCGGGTGAGCTTGGAGCATGGCTGGAGACCAGAGAGATGCGGGTGATTGAGTGCTTTTCTCTGAAGATACACTGAGGAATGGGGCCCGAACTCTCAGCTCCTCCTGCTGGAGATTGGGAGGCCGCCATTTTCATTCCCATCCTCCAGAGCTCTACGGAAAGTGTTCAGGGAACAAAAGCTCCCAAGAGTGAATTCGAGCAGATTACTTAGCCCCGCCCCTGGCAAGGGCAAGGCAATTCCCCCTCGGGCAAAACCATTTGAGAATGACAGCAATAGTCACCTCCCCCAGAAGATCAGCAGGAACATTCAGCCAAGACCAAGCTCACTGGTCAAGAACAGTGGAATTCCAGAGGAGGGGAAAGCAAAGCACGGAATTCATAGCTTTCTTCCCATGATTCTTTAGTCTTGCAAAGTTAATTAAATTTTTTAATTTTATTTTTTATTCTAATTTTTTTAACTTTTCCTCTTCCCTCTTTTTTAAAGATTTTATTTATTTATTTGACAGGCAGAGATCACAAGGAGGCAGAGAGTCAGGCAGAGAGAGAGAGGGAAGCAGGCTCCCCGCTGAACAGAGAACCCGATGCGGGACTCCATCCCAGGACCCTGAGATCATGATCTGAGCCGAAGGCAGTGGCTTAACCCACTGATACACCCAGGCGCCCTCCTCTTTCGTCTTTTTATGTTTTTTAACTTATCTCAACAATACCTTTCTAAAAAAAAAATCTTTTTTGAACCTTCATTATTATAGTCATATTTTATCCTTCATTGTATCTAATTTTATTTTTTATATACATGTATGGTTTTTTCTTCTAAAAAGTTTTGGAATAAACTTCTAATCAAAAAATACCCTAAATCTAGTACAGGGCTTTGTTCTAGTCTCCAGCCTGAGCAAATTCTCTCCACTTTCTTTTCCTTTTTTCCCCCAACCAACCTATCTTACCAAATCCTTTTATAGAAATTTTTAATTTCTAAAAAAGGATTTGGTAAGATCCTTTAAAATCTTTAAAAAATATTATTATTATTATTTTTTTTAAAGATTTTATTTATTTATTTATTTGACAGAGAGAGATCACAAGTAGGCAGAGAGGCAGAGAGAGAGGAAGCAGCAGGCTCCCTGCTGAGCAGAGAGCCCAATGCGGGACTTGATCCCAGGACCCTGAGATCACGACCTGAGCTGAAGGCAGCGGCCCAACCCACTGAGCCACCCAGGTGCCCCTAAAAAATATTATTTAAAAAATAAATATATATATACATATATAAATAATATTAAAAAAAATTTTTTTTAACTTCTTTTTATCCCCTTTCTTTTTCCCCTGATTTCAGGTCTCTTCTGATTTGGTTAGTCTACATTTTTCTGAGGTCTTTGCCACCTTCTTATTATTTTATTCTCTCTTTCATATATTCTTATTTGGATAAAATGACAAGGCAGCAAAAGTCACCACAAGAAAAAGAACAAGAGGCAGTACCAAAGGCTAGGGACCTAATCAATACGGACATTGGTAACATGTTCGTTTTAGAGTTTAGAATGAGGATTCTCAAGGTGCTAAATGAGCTCGAAAATGGCATGGAAGATATTAGAGAAACCCTGTCTGGAGAAATAAAAGCCCCTTATGGAGAAATAAAAGAACTTAAATCTAACCAAGTTGAAGTAAAGCTATTATTGAGGTGCAATAAAAAATGGAGGCTCTTACTGCTAAGATTAATGAGGCAGAAGAGAGAATTAGTGATATAGAAGACCAAATGATGGAGAATAAAGAAGCTGAGCAAAAGAGAGACAACTACTGAATGAAAAATGACCCAAACAAAAAGTACATTGTTTATCTCATTCACATATAGTGCAAAAAATCCCAGGTATTTTAGAGGTCAAGACTGTGGTTATCCTTTCATGTGTCAGTGACTGCCAGGGAGCATGAGAAGTAATTATTAGATCCGGACAGTATTCTAGCTCTTCATTTTGGGCTTATTTATACAGATATAATCAGTTTGTAAAAATTCATCCTAATTTCTCTGCCTTCCCTCTTAGTACTCACGTTGCTGTCAAAGCAAACCATTTATAACTCAACCAGATCCAGTCAATATCCTGCTTAAAATGTATGTGTTTGCTCATGAGGTTTCTTTGGTCTGGATGTCGTTACCTACACCTTACTCTAAGTCTTACTCCTTCTTAAACTTAGTTCAATTATCAGCACCCCTGCAAATACCAAAGTGACCATCCAGGTCTAGAGATGACCCTGTGCTTACTTCTGCTGTATCACATCAAATGTAAAAGTTTTGAGTCGCAGGTTAAAAAAAGAAAAAAAAAAAGTATTCTCTATCAGTGTAGTAACATCCGTATCTTTAAAAAGCAAAATAGGACCTATTTATTTACTAATTTATTTTATTTATATATATTTATATATATATTAATTTATTATATATATTTATTTATTACCAGTTACTCAAGAGTTGCATTTGAATCTGATAGCAATTATTAATTGAGAAATATTATGAATATTGTTTTTTCTATTCTTCTACCAGAAAGGATGATTCCCTATTCTGCAGTCTTGCTTGCTTTTGCTGGTCACCTGCTTTCTTTAAAACCAATTTGTCTGCCGGTGTATCTATCACAACTGTAATGTTTCTGCGTTGTTGGTGATTCATTGGGAATGATAGGCACCAGCAATGTGATTTCTGATTTATTTTAAATTTTAGCTATGGGCTGACTAATGTTTCTTTCAGTTCACTTCTATGACAGAAACAATTTGTATCAACATAAAGGAACGTTAGCAAGTTTACCTCAAATTCCTCAGGGAGGAGGAAGCATTAATATATCTGAATTGGAGAACAAGGTTTATTCATCAGTCCAAATTTGGGAGATAATAACATTTCTGCAATGGAAGGGCAGTTTTTCCTGATAAAGTGAACTTTGTTTATGACTTGATTCCTTCTCTACCTGTTATTAAACAATTCAACAAATGCCTACTAATTGGCCAATCCTGATACAGGCAATGATTATTTCTGAGAATGCAATCTTATACAAATAATTATGGTTTTGTGTAAAAAACAAACATATGGTTTTAACAGAGATGGCAATTTAATGATTTAAAAAACAAAAGAAACCAAATGTGGTGACTATAAGAGGTAAAATAAATGAAGTCATGAGGCCATTTAACGAGGAGTTTTACCTTATGACATCAGTGCTGACTAGAAGGTAGCCAATTTCCTTCCCCAATTTCTGCTGATCATCTTCTCACACTTGGTTTAAGAAAAGATTTCTCCAAGAAGGCTTATTTGAGTAATTCTATTTCACTTTGAATGTTCCTTTACCCTGACTATGCTCAGGCACTTGTACCATAATAGGATATACTTGCTTACATAGAACTTTGCTTTTTTAAAAAGATTTTATTTATTTATTTGTCAGAGAGAGAGAGAGAGATCACAAGTAGGCAGAGAGGCAGGCACAGAGAGAGAGAGAGAAGCAGGTTCCTTACTGAACAGAAAGCCTGATGCAGGGCTAGATCCCAGGACCCTAAGACCATGACCTGTGCCTGTGCCAAAAGCAGAGGCACAACCCACTGAGCCACCCAGGTGCCCCTACATAGAACGTTTTAATGGTGATTTAGTATATAAATTTTATGACTTCTATTAGATTACCAAGTTTCTGGAATATTCTGTTCATGTTACTTGTCATAATACCTTGTGAGCTCCCGTTCACACAACAGACTTTCCTAAGTACTCATCTATAGTGCTTAATGAATCTACATGGAGTTAAGGAGTTAGGGAGTAGAAGAAAGGAGGCATGCTTTACATGTGAAAAGTCTTTAATTCTACAAATACTTCAGTAAATTATTAAGGAGCTCATCCCCAGGAATTATCACATGCAGACAGTCACTGTTTCATTCATTCAGTCCAAAATTCACTCTGTGTGTTCCTAGCTAGGAGAGAGGTCTCAGAGCTAGGCTAAGCTTTCTGAGACAGTATAAGGAATTTTAGGACATCTAAGTTATTCAGATTTTATGCTCATAAGGAACACAATCTGCAGATGTTAAATTAGCCAACAGGGAGTCTATTTGCTGGCCTATAAATGTCAAGGAGGCATACTGGAACAGATAAAAGAGACGTAAGAAGAATTTACGTAGGTGATGTGAAGCTTAAACCTCATTCCACAGATGAGAACTGTTTCCTTCTATAGAGGAATTAAAAAAAGGTGTTTTATTTTCTTCAAGCTTTTTGAAGCGCAAAATAATAAATGAAAAAAGGTTGCTTCCCTTTTATGTTGCTCCATATAATTCTCATATTTAAAAAAAAGAGTGATGCACGCATTTAACTGCATTTTTAAAGGCCATAAATTAGCACCCATTGGCCTTAATATCTCCATCTCTTGCATAATCATCTGTTGGGTGAATGTCACCTGAAGCCTGGTGTTCTTGTCCCATGGCTCATCTTCACATGATGCCTCAGACCCACGGTGTCAGCTGATTTAATTGCAGACTTTTGTTTGCTGATATTTCTATCGACTTGTTTTAAAGGTTATTCCCATTAGGAATTCCCATCCGTATATGCAGAATGAAAATCTGAAATTTAAGAATTCAAGCTCAAGGATAAGTGTTTTAAAATAGCTAATATCAAAGTAGAATTATAAGATAAAGAAGAAAACTATGACTTTGGAAAAAATATGCCTTTGTAATATATTTGATATGCCACGGAGCGGGTTTTCCGATGTTTGAGCTTTAAGAGCCAGTAAAATAAATCTTAGCAAAATAATTAATGGTATTGGGTACTAATGGATATAGAGAATAGCACGATTGTTTTCAGTACATTACCAAGCAGAAGAAAGTAAGCTACATGATAATAGTCCTTTCTGAAATTCTTTTTTGAAAATTTTCTGATGATTCTTATGAGACTGAAAGGTAGTATATGAAGATGGAATTGATGGGATATAGAAAATCGTACCTGTCACAGAAACATGTGTGTTGGACAAATGGTACCATTATTCTATTGACAAGCTGATTAGTAGAACAAATCATTGTGTGCTCTCAAAGACAAACATCATATTCATGATCATTAGTACAAATTCAGAAATACAACGATTGTCTTTTCTTCTTCCTCCACAGTAGGAAAAATGAAATTCTAAGAGAAATCTGGCCTCTTTACTCTTCAGTCAATAATAACACACAAAGTATCAACCAGCTTCCTTGTTTCTGCCAAATTAATTTCATTATGCCAGAAGATACAACACTAGGATCAGCATATAAAAAGAACAGGTGAACTATTTTTATGCAACTCTAAATATGTTGGGAAATGCTAAATTATAGTTAGTTTCACGCACCTTACCTGACCTTTCAACACCCTTCCACTGGTGCTGGAGAAAGTACTGCTTTCAGTGGGTGGGGGAGTCGAAATAATAACATAGTAAAGGTTCTCGAAATCTTCGTCTGAGCCTGCTGAGAAGGCTGACCAAACTTTGTGTAGTATAGGACACCTTGTGCCACTCAAGTGCATAAAGAAAACATAAATAATAGAAGCAAAGCCAGCTTTAAAAAATCTAGACAAAAACAGTTTTCAATGCAATGCAAGATTTTTATGATCTTTGAAACTCTCTGCCAGGATTTGTTTGCTGTGGTATTCGTGAGAACTGAATACAAATTAGTATGTTTTGCTAGCTTTTGGATGCACCTTAATCAAATAACTGACTATTAAACTTCCCCTTCCAGTGAAGATCTTTTCTCTTGTTATTAAATTTTAAAAAGCTCAGGTTTTCCAATTTTAAAAGTCACTTTTTATTTTTGAATGAAGCTGCTAACTTGGCATTCTTAAAAAACTAACCGGCTGAAAAGCCATGAGGGTTGCCTGATAAAAGAGAAGTCAAGTAAGTCATTTACCATGATCAGAAAACTGATTGAATCATGCAGAAGTGTAAACTTTTATTTCCAAGTGAATTATTACCCATACTGACTCTATTATATTAATTTTCATATAAATACTGGCATTTCTACTAACATAGGGAACATGCGAATGGAATTGTCAGAATGTGTTCCCTATTGTGGAAGGCAAGCTTGAGATTCTGACTGCCGAAGCCCTCCAAAATGAACACCTGAACAGCATAATTTTTATCCATTTATAGAACAGATTTCCATTTAAGTGTTACTTCCTTCAAGGAAGGATTTTCATCTAAAATGGGCTTAAAAATAAGTAGAATAAGATATTAACAAATAGTCATTAAGCATCAAATCTCAGGTAATTGTTGTGGATTCTATAACATAATATTATAATGAAGTCAAACGTTAAGACTTAAAATAACATCAAATAGTCGACTGTTCCATTTGTGTCTAGAGACAGGGACGGATTGGACAGAATTTTCCTTGTTATACTTAACAAAGATTACACAGTGTGCTTCTTGGTAACATTTTAACTCTTATCTTCAAGACTCACATTTTAACTCTTATCTTCACGACTCTTTTCAAAAGAGTTCCTTGGGAAACAAATAAGGGAATGTGAACTTCTGGGAAGTGCAAAAGGCAGCAGCCTTTTCAGTAAATGATGCTAAATCAATTGCATAACCTTGTGGAAGAAAATAAAGCTTGGTGCTCACCTTACATCACACATTACATTACAGATGAAACTGTAAATATCATGTTTGATGTTGATGACCTGTGTCCTTTTGGTTACTTCAGTTGTTAACAGATAACATTAATCATTCAGATGTTCGAGTTTTCTGAATACTGCTCAAGTTGAACTAGGGTTTAGTTAGGACCTGGAAACCCAAATTTAAATATACCAAAATTAATACACCATACATATTTCAGAGAAGTTTTTTCAGCAATACTACCTGATACCCTGAGTGCAAGAGGGAGACTCTCCCCTCTTCCTTCTCTGTCCTCTTTCTCCTCATTGTTCCTGCTCTTGTACCTCATGGCATGTTGAATGTAACAAAATGTGCGGACAACAGAGAATTCTACAGCCTAATGACATATGTCCAAGTAAATGTGCGATTAGCTGAGACACTTAGGTCAAGAGGCTGAATGTAGTCCATGTAGCAGAGCCCCTCTCAAAATCTCATGTAATGTTACCTATATTTTGACATTTATTCCTTTGCGTTTATTTATAGCTTTAAGTTCTCTAAACATCACTGCTTAGGTTTTCATTTTGTTTTATGTAAATGAAATAATACAAGATGTGTACTTTTGGGTCTGGCTTCTTGCATTCACATTTTTATCCATTTCTGTTGTGAGATCCATTTCTGTTGTATGGAGCTGCAGTTTGTTGGTTTTAATGATGCTTTGTATTCCATTCTATTAATGAAGTGCTGTTTATGTATCCATCCTGCTCCTAAGGGGAATTTGGGTTCTTTCTACTTTTTGATTAATAAAAAGAATGCAAGTCTAAATGACTTGGGATATATCTCTGACACGTAGATCAATTTATCAGTTTTACCTTTATGTTTAGTGCTTTTTTTAGTGTCCTGTTGATTAAATCTTTGCTTATCGCCAGACCGTAAGATATTTGCCTATGTTAACTTCTGGAATTTAATTATTTTGCATTTTACCTATTGATTTCTGTTGTGATTGAATTTTGTATGTGATGTAAGGTGAACACCAAGCTTTATTTTCTTCCACAAGGTTATGCAATTGATTTAGCATCATTTACTGAAAAGGACAATTCTTTCCCAATGTTTTATAATTCCATTTATTTTTTTTTTCCTTTTAAATCATGTCCTGGGCTTGATCTAAACTCTCTTTTGATTTCCACCAGTTTATTTCTCTTTTTTTAAGACCCCAAATCCTACTTTATCAAATCTTATGATAAGCCCTAAAACACATCTCCCTTATCTTCTATTTGCCACATGTCTATCCTTGGCCTTTGAAATTTCATATAAAGTTAAAATCATTTGTCAAGTTCTACAATAGGAATGTGATAAAGTTTGGAATGCTGTGATTACATTGGATATATAGAGTAACTTGGAGAGTACTTACATCTTTCTAGTATTGAATTGTGCTTAGTTTTCTGGTTTGTGTTGACCTGAAAAGTTTGTGTTAAAGTTTTATTCTCTGTAATAGTGTATGCAATCTTGGTATTATTTATTTATTACTTATTTATTTAATCAGAATAGCTGCCTTAATCCAGAGTTTTCTTTGAGGGAGAATTTGAAATTATGCATATTTCTTTTGTAGTTACAGGAATATTAGATTTCAAATTTTCTTCATGTAGCTTTGGTAAGCTTTATTTTCCTAGGAGTTGTTGGTACATGGTCTATCTTGTTTTTAATTATCGGCAGGAAGTTATTCATAATATTTTCTCACTTTTTAAGTATGTGTGATAGGTAGTAATGTATCTTCTAAGTATTTTGATTTTAGCTTTATTTTTCTCAATTTTATTAGTAATTTTGAAAAAATCATTTTTAATTGACTTGGCCATTCTTTGTTTTCAATATCATTAACTGCCATCTATATCTTAGTTTTCTTTAGTTTGAGTTTGCTTTCTTTCTCTATAAAATAGATACCTAACTTCATTCCAGTATTTTTTTTCTAATAGATGAATTTAAAGTTACAAATTTTCTTACAAATCTGAATTATTTCACAGCTTTTAAGTTATTTAGTGCAAAATTTAAAAAAATAAAAAAACAGAAACACATTAATAAACTAAGAAAAAGCAATCAACCATAGTATCTATTTAAAAAAAGAAAAACAGTTAATTATTTAGCAAAGTGCTGATAAATAGGAAACCCAAATGAACTACATTATAAATTGATAGATTATTTTTTAATGAACATTTATATATATAAATTTTAAACTAGTAAATTTAAAAGCATAGATGTAAAAGACAATTTTAGATAAATATAAATGCCAAAACTGACTGAAGAGTTGCAAAGTTGATAACTTTAATACTGTATAAGGCTGAAATACCGACAATAAAAGGAAATAAAAAATAAATTCACTACAACTGCTTGAAGAGTGATCATAGAAATATGCAGAGTAAATTGTCAGAAAACTCAATGAGACAAAAGACAAAATGCTATTTATTTTTTAGAGAATGAGGCTCATCTATATGAATTCCTGTATTTTTTTTAAATATTCACATTAATTTTGTAGTAACGTTTGGCATTTACAGTGTATTCCAGAACAGCAAGTTCACATGCCTGAAACTGGAACTAGCTCAGTTAGCAAGCAGTATTTATTTGACAGTTTTTATGAGAAATCTTCCTGGGAGCCCACACACACAGAGAAGCATATTGATTTCCTAAGTTTAATAGGCAGTAGAAGAAGTGACAGAATTTATTTATGTAACTCCTGGAGGGATGCAGCCTAGCCCTAGACAGGACTCAATGCTGTCAACCCAAGTAGACAGATTATCACTTCATGTTTAGCAAATAATCATGCAAACTAAAGACAAACACACCTTGAAGGTGAGGGACAATGGAGTGAGGCTGACCAGGAAGAATTTACTATAGACTAGGAATAATTTTCTTATATTTCTATGGATGTCAAAAACATGGGTGCTATTTAAATAATTATTTATTTATTTAAGGAGAACGTTTCTTTCCCCCTAAGACTAATAACCAACTTAAAATTAAAATTAGCTTTAAACTTTAAAAACAATTACTTGGTGGGGGAGGGAGAAAAAGGAAAGCCTGTTCTTTTTAAATTATTTTCCCCCACAAGAAAAATAATATTCCAAGGAAAAAAACAACATTTTTTAATTCTGAGAAATAATAACTCCACTGGATATTATAATCAAGTTTCTTTCTGTCATGCAGTTTTAATGATTGAGACACTAAAACAGAGGTCTTTGGTATACCTCGTTGAGTTAAAATAATTGGTTATTCTGGGAATACAGTTATAGAAGGAAGAACCAATTTTTCTGGAAAGCCATAATGCAAATTTCCAACAATTATGCACATCCTACTTGGCTCGACTCTACAACTCAAAAGTCACATTCTTAGATTGTTGCAAGTTTCCAGTACTCATGGACACTGCATTCTGTCATACCAAATATAACAGAAAGAAAATGTATCTTCTATGAATATGAATAGTAGAAATGAGTAGTAAATGCACCTTAAGTAAATTAAAAGACATGTTTTTCCCAGGTGATCTGAATATTTTTAAATGTTTCTACACATTCTATCACACATTTGTTCTCTAGAATATAGTTACTACATCACCATAAATTAATGTATTTTTTTTCCAGATATTAACCAGATAGGTTTGGATTTAAAAACTTAGTCCTACAGAGGTAGGACTACAAAGGTAGAAATAATCTGGTCCAAATATTGCCTCCTCACCTCAGGGATGTTTAAAAGAGAAGAGGCAAGAACTCAGGTATGGATAGCTCCAAATCATAAATAAATTAGACCAGTGACCTTCAAATGTTTTTTGTTGCTGCTGCTGCTGTTGTCCTTTCTTGAGCTGGAAAGCTCTTAATTCAAATAAATCTTTAGTGGGGATCCACCATATAACAAATAAAGCAGAGCTGCTCTGGATAAAATAGGTCTGGGTCACCGGGGCCTGCGTTAGGCAGCTAAGTTCAGGCACTATGCTCACATGATGAAGTCCTTTTCTAAATGAGATGGAGTCCCATAGATGGGTCACAAAAGGCTTTTTCTGATCCAAAACAACTTTTCCATTAACCTTTATTGCTAGTACAAATACTGACAGTTCCTTCGGTTATGACTATACACTTGTTAAAACACAAATGTCCTTGCAAGGGTAATTAATTCAGTCCATTATCAATTATTAACACACTAAAATAAATACTTTTCACAACCCTTCCTTAAGGCAAAAAAACAGATAAAATGTATTCTACCCTGAAATATTATATGAGAAACTTCTGTTTACATTAAACTTCTGCTTCATCAAATTTCTATAAGATGCACATCAGCTGTATTTTAATATAATTTTAATTAAATTTTATTATAAAAATAACTGATACAGAATCCTGGATTTGGACACTCCATAGAATCAGGGAAGTGGCCAGAAATTAAGACACAATGGCTAAGAGAAAAGTAGTCAGGATGACAAGTCTCAAGGGTAGCATGCAAGTATTGGCACTTTTAATGTTGCCAATCAATTAAGAAGCTGGTGGGGAAACAATTCTCCACAGGTCTTTTGTGATTCTACACATTTTGTAAAGAGCTGTTGACAGCTTTTATTCTCAACTATCTTTTCAAAGTTTCATATAGAAAACAGCCTTAGAAGAAAGAGACAGTGATTTACTAACCTTTGAAAAAAGATGGAGACTTTCCCCAGAGAAAAAAAATTACAGGTACATGCTCATAACCGCACACCAAACACTCTCTTACTCATATCCATATACCTACACACAGACACTCTTATACACATTTGCATATATTTGGGCAAAATATATTTACAAATTATAAAAACCTTGTAAATTCATGCTTTTATAAAGAACCATATAGTCCTGATTTCTGTTCAGAGAATCAGAATAAAAATTTCACTTAACCAGAGGTCAGCAAAATATGACCTATGGGAAAAATCCAGCCCAGTGGCTGAACGTTTATTAGAATACAGCCTAACTTGGTTATCTTGTGTATTATTCATTGCTGCTTTCAAATTATAGTTACAGTGTAGATACAGGAAAGCCTAAAGTACTTGCAATCTAGCCATTTCAAGAAAAAGTTAGCCAAATCTATAGCAAAAAATTTATGTGTGGGGAAACAGAAAATTCAATTTGTAACCTATTCTTAAGAATGCTCTGACAGCATGGTGAACTGAATAAAACCATTTTCTGCCAAAAGATCCTAATGATGGCTAGGCTGCCCCAAGTGGCAGGAGGCAGAACTCCATCTACTGACCAAGAAGCCTTGAGGGATGCTAATACGCACACAGGGTCAAGGCTCTTGGGGGGCAGGGAGGGGGAGGAGGGTAGAAGAATAAAAAAACAAAATAAATTATAATTTATGAAAAGAAAGTAAAACTTCTAGCCTATGTTACCTAAAAGTCAGAGTCTGAACTTATATTGCCCAACCAAAATATTAATATGATCAATACCACCTGCTATACAGAGAGGTATGTCCACAATCAAGCCTTCATAGGACTACCATAAATTAACCAATCTACATTCAAGATTAGTTTATAATACGAAATTTAAAAAAAAGAATTCACAATTATATAGCATCAAAGACAGCCCATAAAGGAGGAAGAGCACCCAGAAGGTTAATAGAAAAATGTTCACTGGAAAAATAACATATCTAGGAATAAACTTACCCAAAGAGGTAAAAGACCTGTATTCTGAAAGTTATACAATACTCATGAAAGAAATTGAAGATAACACAAAGAAATGGAAAAACACTCCATGTTCTTTGATTGGAAGAACAAATGTTGTTTTGTTTTATTTTTATTTTCTTAAAGACTGTATTTGTTTATTTGACAGAGAAAGAAAGAAAGAGCATGCACAAGCAGGGGGAGTGGCAGAGGGAGAGGGAAAAACAGGCTCCCGGCTGAGCAGGGATAAGGACGCTGGACTCAAACCCAGGACTCTGAGATTATGACCTGAGCTGAAGGCGGATGCTTCACAGACTGAGCCACCCATGTGTTCCAGAAGAACAAATATGGTTAAAATGTCTATACTACCCAAAGCAATTTACAGATTTAATGCAATCCCTATCAAAATATCAACAGCATTTCTCACAGAACTAGAACACACAATCCTAAAATTTGTATGGAACCACAGAAGACCCCAAATAGCCAAGTTAATCTTGAAAAAGATAAAAATTGGAGGTGTCACAATTCCAGACTTTATATTACAAAGCTGTAATAATCAAGAGTATGGTAGTAGCACAAAACAGGCACATAGAGCAACAGAACAGAAAGCCCAGAAATAAACCCACAATTATATGGTCAATTAATCTTCTAAAGGAGGAATGGATATCTGACTAGCAGCAAAATAGTGTCTTCAATAAATGTGCTGGAAAACTGGACAGCAACATGCCCAAGAATGAAACTGGACCACTTTCTTTCAGAGCACACAAAAATAAACTCAAAATAAATTAAGAACCTAGGTCTGAGACCTGAGAATATAAAAATCCTTGAAGACAGTATAGGCAGTAATGTCCAATATTAACTGTAATAACATTTTTCTAGATATGCCTCCTGAGGCATGGGAAATAAAAGCAAAAATAAAAACCATTGGGACTACCTCAAATAAAAAGCTTCTATACATTAAAGGAAACAACAAAACCGAATAATAACCTACTAAATGGGAGGAGATATTTGCAAATGACATTATCTGACAAAGGGTTACTATCCAACATATACATACTTAAAAAAATTTTAAAAACTTCTACAACTCAATACCCCAAACCAAATAATCCAGTTTAAAAATGGGCAGAAGACATGTACATTTTTTCCAAAGAAAACCTCTAGATGGCCAGCAGACATGAAAATATGCTCCACGTCACCATAACCACTAAAATGCATATCAAAACCAAAATGAGATATCACCTCACCCCTGTTAGAACGTCTAATAGCAAAAATCAAGGAACAATATAGAGGAAATATGGAGAAAAAAGTTAGCCAATAATATGGAGGAAAAAAATACTTTATGCACTGTTGGTAGGAATGCAAAGAGGTACAGCCACAGTGGAAAACAGAATGAAATTTCCCTACAAAGTTAAAAAATAAAACTACCGTATGATCCAGTAGTCACACTATTGGGTCTTTACCCCCCAAATACAAAAACATTAATTCAAAGAGTTACATGCACTCCTACGTTTATTATAGCATTATTCACAATAGCCAAATTATGGAAGCAGCCCAAGTGTCCATAGATAGATGAATAGATAATGAAGGTGCATATATGTGTGTGTGTATAGACACACACACACACACATGCATACACACAAACTGGATTAGTATTCATCCATTTAAAAAAAATAAAAGAAATCTTGCCATTTGCAACAACATGGATGGAGCTGGAAAGTAAAATGCTAAGTGAAAGAAGTTAGAGAAAGATAAATACCATATAACTACCAATGGGTAGAATTTATTATTTTTATTACTTTTTAAAGATTTTATTTATTTATTGGTCAGAGAGAGTGCACCTGCACAAGTAGGGGGAGCAGCAGGCAGAGGGAGAAGCAGTCTCCCTGCTGAGCAAGGAGCCTGATTTGGGACTCCATCTCAGGACCCAGGCAATAAGACCTGAGCTGAAGGCAGACACTTAACTGACTGAGCCACCCAGATGTCCCACAGGTAGAATCTAATAAAAAACAAAATGAACAAGAAAAAAAAAAAAAAAAGAGAGAGACAAACCAAGAAACAAACAGAGCCAACTGGTGGTTACCAGAGTGGACGTGGGTGGGGGAAAGTGGGGAATTAGGTGATGGGATTAAAGAATAGGATTATCACTATGAGCACGGAGTAAGGTACAGAATTGTTGAACTGCTCACTATACTCCATACCTAAGACTAATTTAACACTATGTGCTAACTATGCTGGAATTAACATAAAAAAATTTAAAAAGGAACAGAAAATCTGAAAAGACTATACAATGACTTAACTTACAAATGTAAAAAAGATAAAATATATTAAAAAGTTAGACACCAGGGAAATTGGCAAGGAAATGGCTAATATAACTATTAGAATTTCTGGAAGTTAAAATATAGCTCTTCTAAGTTAAAAATTCTGCAGAATATTTAGAAAAAAAAAGACAAAACTGAAAAATACCTTTATAACCTCTGGAATTTAAATAGCACTGGATCAGATAACAGAGCCCATAGGGATTTTTCCCCAGATTCATTCAGATTTATTCAACATACAACATTGCAGAACTTTAAGGAATATATATGTTGATTTTATCCATTTATATATTGCAACACAGTTACCACTGTATTATTAGCTAATGGTTCCATCACATCTAATAATTATCATTTCTAAAAGAAAACAGAAGATAGGAAAAAAGGTTAAGTAAGAGATACCAAAATAGAATGGAAAATTATAGTATAAATTCAATGAAATGAAATAAGAAATTTCAGAGAGGCAGTATTAAAAGAAATAATAATTAATAATTTTGTAGAACATTTGAAAAATATTAATCCTCACATTTAAGGAAGCTTAAGTTATGCTCGCCATAAGCATATAGATAGGGAGATATATCTCACTCTTTCTTTCACTCTCCATGCACACATGCACACACACACATATGAACTCCATATATATGTACATTATAGTAAAATAAAAGGAGAAAAAGCAAAGAATATTAAAGCAGAGAGAAAGGGTAGTAATTCTAAACATGACATGAAAAAAATTTAGATCAATGTCAGGATTAATGTTTTCAATACAGACCAGAGCTTAGAGAAAATTTTCCGTGTGCTCAGTGATAACAATTTAGGTGTTCATATGCTACTAAGTTATCATTCAAAGCTAAGGAAGAAAAGAGCATTTCCAGATAAAAGAATGCACAAGAAAGTTTCGTACTGGTAGACTATGACAGAAAGTATTACACAAGGTTTATGTTAAGACACAAGTAAGCCTAGAATGAAATTTAAGAAGAAATGGTGACAAAACAAGTAATATATTTAAAAAAAATTATTTGAATTGAAGATTACTGTGCTATTTCTAAATAGGCAGTAGCTTCAAAATAATAAAGTTCATAAAAAAATAGAAAATGAAAATTCCAAAGAGGAATGGATAGCATAGGAACAAAGATAATTGTTGAAGAGGCGTCTGAGCATATGTATTGACCCGTATCCATTTTTAGACCCATTTAAAAATGAGGGTCATTAAATGTACTTGTCACAGACAAGAAATCTGGGGATGTATGAGTGAGCTGGGGACAGGAAGCACAGTGGGTAACATAATTAAAGCTATTTATGGGAGAATAAGAGATGGTGGACACTTTAGTGATAAAGCAGAGGAGGAAGTGGCCAGGCAGGTAACCTGAACCAGCTTGGAAAAAAAAAAAGCAAGAAAAGCAGAAAGCTTGGGGTCATTGGGGGCTGGGGTGGGGTGGGAGTGGAATGGGGATTGAACGTGGTTTCTAGGAAGTCCATATACGGAACAATTGGAATAGGTGACAGCTCCTCCACTCACACTCCTGGTCCTTTATCATGTATCTGGCCATTTTAGATTACATAGAGGACAGAGGTTAAATGGCACAGACTTTACCCAGGTCAGTGGAGAACTACAGGCTTCAACACAAATTTATCACAATTCCTGAAAGAATTAGAGATCCTATGGTAGATACTGGTTCCAGAGTCTAAATTATCTTCTCACTGCCACATGCATGATGCAAATCATCAGCAGAGTAAGGAATGACCGAGAAGAAGTAATAGCACAAAAGGAATGAAAACAATTAGAATCGCAGGCTTCCAGAGAAAAATTCAAACATTTCAAATTCATATTTTCAGAATGACTCAAGAATGTATTGGTTCCATAAAGCCAGAATATTATACAAAATGAACTACAAAAAAAAAAAAAAAAAAAGTAGGATTGGGTGGGCAAGAGAGCTTTAAAATTGTATACTCATTATGTAAATTAAAAATTTTAAAACATTAAAAATGCAAAAAAATGAAGGAAATTTTATTCACAGTTAAAAAAAGACTAAGAGAGATTGATTTTGAGAGAAAAGCAACCTAATGCAGCATTCCCAATAGTGTCCATATATGAATGGCATGAATTTGAGCTATGGAGAAGAGAAAAAAAAAAAAAAATGGAGAAGTAGGACTACCTACAGGAGGAAGAGAAGTCATTTATTAAAGCTGAGGGGGAAAAAAAAAATCACAAATTTCACAATAAAAAGGAATGCTCAGTGCTCTTGAGAATAGATGGAAAATGTAACTAAATAAATCTTCCTCTTGATACATAACTTTGAAATGCAGAACATTAAGTTTCTGGAGAGAAAGTACAGAAAAATTGCATCAGATTTTCATTGAAGTGGAATCTACAAATAAAATTGCTTAGTATCTTTAACATTTTGATTTTAAAATATGATTTGGAATCTAAAATTCTCTGTCTACCAAGACCACCAGACAGAAATTTTACCTCCCAGGTTTTCTCTCCTCCTGTGTCTCCCGTGTTCCCTGTATCTTCCTGTCTGCCTCTCTATCTTTGTTTCTTTTTAAGGATGTTGTTTGAACATATTAATAAGAGAAATATGAGTTTCTCAAAGTCCACGGTCTCTCATGCGAGGGGAGATCGGTGGGGGGATGGGTAAGCCTGGTGGTGGGTGTTAAGGAGGGCACATATTGCATGGAGCACTGGGTGTGGTGCATAAACAATGAATCTTGGAACACTGAAAAAATAAAAATAAGTTAAAAAAGGAGAAATAGGAGTTAAAAGTAAAATAAAGGAAAGCTATACCCACAACAGTGAAGTTCACCTAGAATTCCAGCAAAACAGAAATGGTAACTTGGTACGTGCACTAAGGAGACCTGAAATACAACAGATGTCAAGAGTGACATTTAAAGAAAAAAATAGTCTGGAAGGAAAGGAACTGATTAGATACTAAAAAATATGTATGGAATAAATAGTCCACGCTAAAGAAAGCTCACATTACTTCAGTCAATAAAGACAGCATAAAGGTGAAATAGAATTTCTGGAAAAAGAAAAACAAGACAAAGCTGATTCAAATTTAAAATAACTGTAACAAATCTCACTTTTGAGACCTTGATGACGAGTAAAAAGACAGAATCCATTTCAACAAGATGTGAATCCCATTCTTGAGCTGCTCAGAGCTAGGACACTGACCCACAGAGAAACAAGTTTGTCATCAGTACCCTACTGCCTACGTAAGTAGCATGGTTAAAGTCACAGAATTTTAACATTTATTGTTTTTCATCTTGGCTGAAAACTTTAAAATTTACACTTTTGAATATTGATCAACCTAGACAACATGAAAGCAAAGATTATAACTGCCAGAAAATGATTGATGGGAAGGAGAAAGAACCGTAGATGGAGGAATTTTCTTCATCTGAGAGGTAAATCAAGAGGCAGCATGTAAATCAGTTAGTGCAAAAAGACAGAAGTTTCAATGTATCATTTAAATATCACTGAAGTAAAAAATTGTAAATGATAATGAGGAGTGACAGGATGGTGAATCTGATCTACGCTCTTAGCCATCCTAGCAATAAGTCATGAGGTAATTTCTAAAGATAAATAAAAAAAACATAGACCATGTTAATCAGTGATATGGAGGTAACAATCCGATTTGTGAGAAGTAGTCCTGGGCCGGTCTAGGACTCTAGCTTTCAATTATGATCCCCCATTTTCTTTGTACCATGCCTACACCCATTGTATATTAAATATGAAAAAAACAAATCAATGCACTGTATACATGTCTGTTTTTGAAATTTTAATTATGAAATTAATAACTTATTACAGATATATATCAAATATAGACGAAATTTATTTTTATGGGCATAAAGTCATAGTTTTCCTATGTTAATTTAAAATAAGTCTAACATAATTTTCAGTAGTGACCTTTACTCACTCTCAATTTACTCACATGTTCTGCCTATAATCAAATTTAACAGTTTTCATATAAACATTATGGTGTTCATTTCTTTATTACATTTAATTGGTCTCAATCTGTCAGTGTGTACTTAGCAAAACTTAGTCCACATTACAGTGATATTAGATAGAATACTGTCTTAAGCACGATAGAAAAGAGCTAAATGATTTTATCAAAATAAGTCAACTACAGAGCAACCGATACCAGTTCAACTAGGAAGTTCATCTTTGGCTTTCCTTCAGCCAATACTTATAATGAATTAACCAAGGATAATTTTCCTGAATCTATCTACCAACCAATAAACTCACCAACTATACTATAACATTATTCTTCCTTTACATCAAAAATTATGAACCTGTTCAGTGATTTTAATCAATATTCAACTCCTTTCTAATAAGTACTAGTGTGGTTTTAAAATGGAAAAAAGCAAAGAATTGATAAACTATTTTAGAATCAGAAGCAACTACGTGGAAAATACTTACGTAGTAGGTTTCCTGGGTGTGCAACTGAGGCAGTCACACGGAGCCGCAAGATGAGGAGAACCTCACGCTTGGTCTCATGCTCTGCTGTGGTTGTGTCAATGTTTTAACACAAGACCCTACATTTTCATTTTCTACTGGGTCCTGCAAATTATGCAGATGGGCCTTCAACAAATGTGCTTAGAGAAAGAACACAAGCATGCCTTTCTGGAAGATAAATCTGAATTACTCTATTTTTATTCTCCTAAAGTCTTGATTTTTTCTCTTAATTTTTTTTTCCTACAGTTTTTACTTCTTTTGGTCCCTAGAGACCAAAAACAAAATTAATATGAATAGTTATTGAGTTTAATACTTAAAATATAATAGTCTAGAAAAGGAAAGGTTATATAGGGGTGAATTTCTTTTCTAGAGTTTTAAATATTTTTTTCTCTTTTATTTTAATAAGTCATTATTCAACATTTTCTTTAGCCCACATATGGGTGTGAGGTCTAGAAGATACACACATACAAATAGTTTCCCCTAATGTTAAAAATGGAGAAACTTTTTGTGTCTGTGTCATGTTTTAACTCTCTGAAAACCTATTTAAAATTTAAACATAGATTTATTATGTCATACCTGTGGACATTTAGGCTTTAGAAATAATGTATTAAAGTTAATTTGCTATATTATTCCTTTCCTCTTAGGAAAGAAGAATCTTAGCTTTATCTAGACTATAATTATTTTTCTAGACTAATTTAGTCCTAGTGTTCCAAGATCAAAGGCCAGGATATGTACTTGAGATAATTTGCTATCTCTGCCAATGGGCAGAGGAGAGAAAATTATCCACCTGTGGCTTCAGTCTTTCAAGAATACTGGTAAAAATAAAAAAAAAAACAAAAACAAAACCATATTCATTAATCAAAAGTAGCTGATTAGTTGATCATGGTAGCTACTGAAAAATAACCAACAACTTTAATTATATTCCCTAATTATATTCAGTAATAATTATATTCAGTAATTAGGATTTGAGGGCTTTAAGGTTATCTCACCTAAGTTTCTCTGAAGATCAGAACTCTGATTACTGCTGAAACACATACAGGGGACATAAGTTCCAAACATGGTGGCCTGTGATATATATGGGCTATCTTATTTTACCTAAGAGTAAGAATTTTTTCCCTTGTTTTTGCAAAAACTTTGCTTCTCTGTCATGCAGATTGTACTTAAAGGTTAAAAATGCACAGGGTGTTTCTCAAGATATTCTATCTGAATATGGTAAATCTCTCCCCTAAAGTTACATCAACAGCAGTCTCCCTAACATAACAGAGATTAAACTACTAAAATCATTTACGATAGGAAATATGTGGTTGGGAAACATAACAAATAATAGGTATAGGAGACCAAAAGTTTTCCCATTTAGTAGGTCCTCCGAGACCTTATTCACTTTTAAGTCATACATAACTTTTAGCCAAAGTGGAGACTGTTCATCTTACAAGTAGGGATGACAACAAAGGAAGTGATATTTTAATATAAATTATGTGCTAGTGATATAAACCAACAAGTTACCATCTATGTATTAGGAAAGTCAGATCTGAAGGGCAAATAATTCAGCTTTATGTAGGAGTAGTATCAAAGAGTTATCTAAACATAAATGAAGATCGAACTGACCGAGTGATCTAGGAGTCCATTCCATTTATAACTTGATGTGTTACTACTTGACATCGCATTTGAATAATCAAGTTCCATAACAAAGCTTTTAAGTGACTAAAAGTTTTTGATGTTCTCCTATCGTTTTACCTACATCTTCAAACAAAACCATTAACAGTAAAGTAGTATGTTGTCCATTTATGTGACATGATTTCATATCTTCCTATCTGTATATTACTAAATATTTTAATATTATCAAAGAACAAAGACACAGTAAATATTTATAATAGAAAAGCACAAATTTAAGGGCTATCCTAGATTTCTGAAAATGACACTGAGGTATTACTTATGATTTTTGTAGAAATCTATTTTCTTTATTCCTTCTGTTGGAGACAGGCGGTATTAATCCTGTGCCTCCTTGGTGCCAATAAATGGGAGGTGTGGGCGAGGCTGCTCACAAGGAGGCCTGGGAGTGTCAATAAGGGAATGTGGTAGGAATTAGGAAATGCAAAACCTCAGTATCTAAATCATTCTTTTAAAATAACTGTCCCTTATCTCTTTGCCTCGGGGTTCATATGCATACAAAGGCAATCAGTAAGTCTGAAATTAGTAAGTGGGGGAGGATGACATCATTATTTAATAACAAAGAGAAAATAGACTTAACAAGATTAGTTGTCTGCACAATCTTTCTGATAATTTGTAATGCTAATACTAAATACATCACTGGAGCAACTTCATTTTAAGCCAAGTAATCTGAGGGTCCTAAGATCTATTTACATCCTGAGCACTCTTTACACTCTTTACTCTCCCTATAGCAATGATCACAGTATTTTTTTCATTTTTAATTTTTATTGCTAGTATTTTAAGTTCTCTAAGGGCAGTGACAAATCTGTCTTGCTGAGTAGTATATGTCCATTGTCCAAAAAATGCTAGGCACTTAAGAAATGTTTGATGAGTGAAATTAGGAACACAACTGTTTTGTAGAAATCTATTTTTCATTTCAGTTTAGCAAACAGTTGTTTGCTGAACACCTGAGAAATGTTCAGATAACAAAGATTAATAACAGGACACCGCCATAAGAACCGGACACATTGAGAGTCTATGATACTCTGTACCTAATGGCTCATTAGGCTCTAAGTCTGTATAAGATGCTACCTGAGCACAGAGTCAGTCAGAACTCAGCCAGCAAGTTCCAGCAAGACTTTCTGTCTAAACCAAATCCTAAAATTAGGGTTTGCCAATGAAATTAGGATGATAGAAGCATTTTAGACCAGAGGAACAGTGTATGAAATTTCAAAAGCATGGGAAAACATGATATATGGAGAAAAAAATTAAGTTATTAACTTTTTTTTTTTTAATTAAGCAATGGTTCAAAGTCACTTTTATCAAATGTTTCTAACTAGAAGGGCTATAGGACTATGGTATCCAATTTTACATATAAGTTAATTTTGACCAGGAAAAAGTATCATGACATGAAAAAGAAGTTGTACTATTTGTGGATATTTGGGGTCAGCATAACACAGCAGAATGCAGACAATGGCTCTAAGTATAAAGTAGGCAGCTCTCAGAGGAGCTCTCATGAAGAAAATAAACATTATAGTTAGCACATAAAATGTATGTTTTGTATTTTTTTGTAACTATAATCAAAGAGGTATAAATTATTTTCTACATAGCTCACCCATAACTTTTAAAAGAAGTGCTTCTTAAATGCATTTTTATTATATGGAATTTTCCCCAATAGATTATATATTACAGTGTACATATCATATTGGGCACTGAACAACTCATCATTACAGAAATACTTGGAACATTACAATGAGGGGAATTTTTAGAGTTACTTCTACCCTAGCCTGTTTATTAACCTTAGAAATAAAGAAGTAACAGTTGTTATTCTAAAATCTACTCAATATTCTGCTTTAGGGGTCTTGAAATTCTTCATTTTTAAATAGGGCTCTGTATTTTCATGTTACATTCTGTCAAAATATGACAGACAAATTATGTAGCCAGTATTTCTTACTTCTCTTTTTGCTTAATACAGAGAATTATTGTTATTGTTTTGTTATCAGGAAGAGTCAATGGCTTTCACAATAAAAAAAATCTCTCCCAACTCTCTCTCTCTCTCTTCATTTGTAGATATAAATAGATTTCCACTGACCACCATGGTACAACAAGAAATCATCATGACAATTCAAAGTTATCAATAGATTCTCTGACAGAAAAATTAAAAGCCTGACTTGAAAGAAAGCTGGTAGAGTTCAATATGTATGGGTCTAAAGATGAGAGGAGGATTTTTTTTTTTTCTTTTCTGAGACCTCAGCCAACACAACTGGCTCTCATGTGAAATAGTTACAAATATTAATCCCAAATATATTTCTAGAGAAACTCCACATTTAGGTAGAATGATAGAAGCTGTATTAGGCTAACTCTTCTTGTAGAAACTAAAACAAACTGTTTTTTTTTTTTAAAAAAAAAGATGTTTAAATCTATAAAAAAAAAAAGAAAGCAAAAACCAAAGGCAGCTGGGATTTAAGGAGTGTCACGATCATGGAAATAAAATTAAATGAGCGGCAAAGTCCTCACATAATCTCATCTTGAAATAAATACTCCTTGCATTGGAGATGCTGAGAATGTTAAAGCAGACACTAAAGAGGCTGTAGCACTAACCAGGGTTTCCAGAATATACACAGTGAAGACAAAAATTGGTTTCAGGGCTGACAAGAATGAGGGATTAAGTTTAAAATTCAGGCTTTCATGTGAGACCTTGAAAGAGGTAAACCCTAGAAGGAAAAAAACAGGCAGACAAACCTGAGCTAGAGTAAGAGGATCTGACTCTACTCCATTTGCCTATAGGAAGAAAGTTAAATGAAGTGTGGAAAAACCAAACAACATCTCAAGCCTTTGCTATTGTTCATGTATGCTGCATTCAATAAAAACCGTCCTAGGAAGAAATAAGACCAAGTGACAAACATCAAGATGAACAGAGAAACCAATAAAGCCCCAAGTGATCCGAACATGGAGTTTTGAAAAATGTACTTTGACTACTATTTTCATTAAAATAGATTAAAAAAATGGTGGATAATTTTACCAGGGAATTAGCATTTATTTGCTTAAAAAAAGCAAATACTCCTAAACATTAAAAATATAGTATCTACAAATAGAAGTTGAAGATATAATGGAAGAGAGGATTAGGGAATTCAAAGACTGATAATCAGAAGATAGCCAGATAGAAATATAAAGAAAACAGAGATGAAAATTATAGTAATGTCTGGAAGAAACATGTGGACATGGTAGAAAGATTCAAAAGTGTGTAATTACAATTCCAGAATAGACAAGATAGAGAGAATGGATATCTTAAGAAATGCAAACTGAAAAATTTCCAAAATGTATGAAATGTACCAATCTACAAGTTCAAAAATGAGTATGACTGCACAGTAGTACATATATAAAGACAAAGCATAGGCAGGCACATACAATTAAAACTCTGAAACCCAAACAAAAGAAATGCTTAAAGCAGTAGAAAAAAACAACACTTATTTCCTTCAAACAAGTAACTATAAGCTTAAAAATGTACTTTCAATATAAATTTCTACGTTATATTAATTTATTAGTTTTTCTTCCCCTTTCCCCATAACACTTTTGTTCTAAAGGGTCTCAAAAATCTGTCACAGATTTTTGGTCAGGTTGTTTCCATTAAAAAGTACTGATTTTAGGGGTGCCTGGGTGGCTCAGTGTGTTAAGCCTCTGCCTTTGGCTCAGGTCATGATCTCAGGGTCCTGGGATTGAGCCCCGCATGGGGTTCTCTGCTCAGAGGGGAGCCTGCTTCTCCCCCTCCCACTCCCCCTGCTTGTATTCCCTTTCTTGCTGTGTCTCTCTCTGTCAGATAAATAAAATCTTAAAAAAAAAAAAAAGTACTGATTTTAAAAACTAGGAACTTAAAACTGCTACACACACACACACACACACACACACACACACACAGAGCGAATGGTCCACAAAATTTCCTTCCTTTCCAAAGGTTTTACAATGCACTGTTATCATTAACCAGTCTTTTACTGTTAAATGGTCAACTGACATAAACAGTTCTGAGACTGTTCTTCTACCACTGAGTAAGACTAGGGTGGCAGGTATTGGGGATAATACTCATGTAGCCTTTCAACTTCTGGACTGACCTGGTGACCCTGCCAGCTCCAGCTGCCTTCTTGTACACTGCTTTCATGACACCCACAAACAACGGTCTCACGTTACCAACAACAAAATGACCCAGAGGAGGACAGTCAGAGAAACTCTCAACACACATAGGCTTGCCAGGAATCCTCTCATCACTGGCAGCATCACCAGATTTCAAGAATGTGGGGCCATCTTTAGCTTTTTTTCCTAGAACAATGAACAATCATCTCCCTCACTTCAGCAAAGTTGCCAGCAATGTGAGCCATGATGTGACAATCCAGCATGGGGACTTATCTGGCACTGATTTGGCCAGGATAGGTCAAGATAATCAAATGAGCCATGAATCCCACTGCTTCCATTGGTGGGTCATTTTTGCTCTCACCAGCCACATCACCACAAAGAGCACCTTTGCTACTGAAGCCCACACTGCCTCCAAGCAGAGCCTCATTCAAAGCTTTATGGTGCATTTCAACAGACTTACTTCAGTTGTAGCATTAACTGGAGCAAAGGGGACCAGGTTTTAAAACCACCACCCTCCGCCCACAGAACAGTACTAATATCACCAATCATGCAGACGTCCTAAAGGACTAGATGCAAGTGCTCGTCAGCTTGATGAGTTGGTAGTGAAGTACAATTCAGTTTCCAACGGTATGGTTCCACGGGCATTGCCATCCTAGCTGGTGATTCCATCCTCTGAACCAAGGCATGTTAGCCCTGGGCTCCAGCATGTTGTCACCATTCCAACCGGAAATTGGCACAAATGCTACTGTGCCAAGGATGTAGCCAATTTTCTTAATGTAGGTGCTGACTTCCTTAATGATTTTTATCACACCTCTTCTGGCTCTTGGGGGGGCTCAGTGAAATCCATTTTGTTGACACAAACAATTAGTTGTTTCACACCCGGTGTGTAAGCCAGAAGGGCATGCTCAGGGATCTGTGTATTCTTGGAGATACCTGCTTCAGATTAATCAACACCACCAGCAACAATCAGGACAGCACCATCAGCGTGAGATGTGCTTGTAATCACACCTTTGATAACGTCTCTGTGTCCTGGGGCATCAGTGAAGGTCCCATAATACTTGCTGGTCTCGAGTTTCCACAGGCAGATATCAATGGAGATAGCACATTTACATTCAGCTTCCAATTTATCCAAGATCCAGGAATTCTTGAAGGAGTCCTTTCCCATCTTAGCAGCCCCCTTCTCAAATTTTTGATAGTTATTTTATGGATCCCACCACATTTATAGATTAGAGAACCAGTAGTGGTAGACTTGCCTGAATCTGCATATCCAATGACGACAGTGTTGGTAGAGTGTTTTCCTTCCCCATTTTTATTTAGGTTTAGCAGTGGTTTTTGTAACACCAGTGTTCTGGCAGCAAACCCACTGAGAAAAGCAATTTATTGATTTTGCAAGATTTTCTTACATGATAGCAGTTTTTAAAAAGCTGTGCTTATACAACAGAGGTTTAGAAACTCACAAAATATGTATCATATTAGATGAAAACAAACCCATATTTTAGATGGGGATAGATATCAAAGAGTAGAATTGTGCAAGAAAGACTCTAGGAAGTGAAAAGAGGGTTGCTACCTAAGCATTTGGAGAAAATATTTGACAAGGAAGCCATGTGGCCATCTGGGGGGAACAATTTCCAGGCCAAGGAACAGACTGAGCAAAGGACATGAGTGGGCACATGATTGGTGTGTGATCAAGAGTAGGTGGCCAGGGCTGAATAAGTGAGAAGAACGAAGCATAAGAAGGAACCAATTCATAAAAGTCTTACTATACTATATTCAGAATTCGGGCTTTTTCAATAGAATTAGAGGCAAAGCCATTGGATAATTTTAAGGCAAGGAGGGACATGACCTGACTCAATGTTTTGATCAAAGGGTTTGGATTGCTGTGCCGCTGATAGGCTAGACAAAGTCAGAGACAGAAGCTGGGAGACCTGTTTGAGGATAGATTTTCTACCACCTTCTGACTTCCAGAGTAACTGCTATGAAGTCTATTGTCATGACTATCATTTCTTTGAGATAATGGGTCTCTCTTTACAGGCTTTTCAAAAAATCAGAATGGCTAACATGGAAAGGAAGAAAACTACAGAATCTGGAGAAAATACAGATCAAGTGGGACCCAGCACACTGCTGATGGGAAAGTAAAGTGGGATAATCCCTTTAGAAAATTATTTGGTGGTATCTATCCAAGCTTAACAGATATCTTCCCTAGGACCTAGCAGGCCCTCTTCTAAATATTTACCCAACATAGATGTATACACAGGCTTATTAACAGACATGGACAAAAAAAATTCATAGCAGCACAGTTCTAAATAGATCTGGACTGGAAGCTGCCTAAATGTCCAGTGAGAAGGAGATGCATAAAAACATTTTGGTATATTAATACAATGGGAATGGTGCAGATGGAAAAATTAATGAAGTTTAACTTTATGTACCAACTACCTATCTCATTCATATAATGTTTGGTGTGTTTGCAATGCCTCCTTTATCTGTGGAGCACTTCCTATTTTTTTTTTTTTTTTAACACCACAAGATGTTCCAAACTCACCTTGCTTTCTCCTTCCCATGCAATCAACCATCTCTTTAAGGAACCTTGATTCCTTTAACTGAGAATACATTTAAAATCCAACATCAAGAAGATCACTGCTTCTAAGATCTCTCCGAAATTGGACCTAGGAAACAATGAATTCTTATTGATACTACCCATTCAAACCAACACCTGGGGTTTATTCTAGCTTTTGCCTTTCTTTACATCTAACTACATTCTCTAACACTTCAGCCTTGACTTTCATCATAATATATTAACTTGCTCAAATATACATGGTGCCTGAACTGTTAAACTGTAATCCTATGGAAAATATCTAGATTAAAATAACTGTGTAGGTTTTTTCTTTAATCTGTCCCAATTACTGTGATCTTAACTTGTGGACTTAAGTTATTCTTGGTCAGATAAATAGTATTGCTACCCACTTTTTTATGGTTTCTAGTTGCCTAATATAACTGTAGACTTTCCTTAAAAAATCTGTCTTTGTAAATCAGTTTATCTTCATCTGCCTCTTGAAAATAACATAATCGCTTCTTATTTTGTGAGGAAATTTGGTATCGTTTTTTAAGAGGTAAACTACATTTGTTCCCATTTATTTTTCTGCCAAATATTTTTGGCTTTATTTCTGCAACAATATTTTATAATTAGAGGTTTTATGTTTGAATTTCATGCTTCTTTATATGCTATAATCTCATTTTAACTGTAAAGTGTATCCTGGAAGGTTTGTATTTTTGTTCTAGTTACTACCTTTGTACTTGTAACTCATGAATGCCCTTAGTTCCCAGTTTCCATACTCAAACTTTTAATACCTGATTTGTCGGTTTTTAATGGGATCCTTTATTTCCTATCTTTGGCCTATACATGTGTCAAGGACTAATATAATGTTATACATCAATTTAAAAAGAATCAATGAGCTCATCCAACTTCCTTCTATCTCATTTTTCCATTAAAAAAAGTTGTACTCTGTCACTATCTATGGATTTTGCACATTAGTAGTCCATCCTCATCTCCATTTTTCAGCATTAAATTTAAGTTGCATACATTAAATGTTCAGTAACTGTCCGTTTGTTGAAATTTCCCCAGGCATCTCTTGCTGTAATGGAGCTCATTCTAGTTTCCCCGAGGAGATCTCATTAGTAAAGAATTCCCTAAATTCATCTATGTTTAAAATTTTTCTATAACCTTTTTATTTAAGGAATGTTTAACTAAATATAAAATTCTTGGTTCACACTTTTTAAAATGGTATTTTGTGGATCCTGCTCCATTATGGTCTTGCTCTGAATGCTGCTTTGCAAAAATTGAATGTCAGTCTAATTCCTTTTTGCCCTATAAGTTATTTGATTTTTTTTTTTTTTTTTGCTAAAGAACTCGATTATTTTTTTCATCTCTCTCTTCAAAGTTGAATATTTTACTAGGATACTTCTAAGACCTAATCATTCTGAGATAATTTTCTCCTATTTGCCCTCTAATTTGTAGATTCAAGTCTTCATTTATTTTCAAAAAGATACTTGAGATTCTAGTTTAAAATCTTCGTTATATTTCATTATTTCTCCCCCCAAGAGGTACCTCTCTTTTTCCTTTTTTTTTTCTCTCAGATGCTCTGTGTCTCAAAGACAGCCACTTCATATTGTAAGAACTTAAGTTGCTTCTGTGACAATCATGCTGTGATAATTCTGAAAGCTTTATTTTAAAAAGTATTTTCACTATTGCACTTGTCATACTTTCACTGCCAGCTGTTTTAGATTCACTTTGGATGCATCACCAGCTCCTCTGTTCTCTCTTCATAGCTCTTCCTCCTCCACAGCTTTCTCCTCATCTTTCCCTTTTCTCCTCCTCCTCTTTCTCTCTGCTCTTTTCAGTGCAGAGCCTTGCCACAGGGCAGGATTAATATACAGTGTACACCAGAATCTAGTGACTTCTCTCTTTTCCCTACTTTCAACTTTACAGTTTGGGCATTCTCCGTTTTCAATTTGGGAAAGCCGAAGGCATGATTTTTAGTACATTCTCTTTTCTTTCTCTTTTTTGTTTTAGGAGAAAATATTGGGAGATACAGACCTAGGTAGCTACCATTGTGTTATCCACCTGGAAACCTTTTAAATATATTCTGTGATACAAGAGCAAATCTATATGTAATTTCACTTTTCCCTCGTTCATACCAATGCAATCACACTATGCATTCTACAATGTATTTTTTTTTAAAGTATTTTATTTATTTGGCAGAGAGATCACAAGGAAGCAGAGAGGCAGTCAGAGAGAGAGGGGGAAGCAGGCTCCCTGCTGAGCAGAGAGCCCGATTCAATTTGGGGCTCGATCCCAGGACCCTGAAATCATGACCTGAGCTGAAGGCAGAGGCTTAACCTATTGAGCCATGCAGGCGCCCCTGATGTATCCTCTTTAAAATTCTACATGTACCTTGAAAATCTTTCCATAGCAGTTTAGACCTATTTATCATATATAATGTATATGTTGCTAAAAAAATTTTTTTACATGGTGCTAAATGGAACAGTTGGGAGAAAACAAAACAAAACAACAACAACAATAAAACAGAATTCAGAACAGTGTATTCAGTATCAGTGGAACTTCCAGCTGGAATACCAAAAACAATTCCCAAGGAAAAATACTAGTATAGGTAAACAAGGGAAATTATCAAATTGTGGAGCACTGTAATAAATACATGATCTTACCTAAAAAACTGTGAAGATAGCTCAACAGAGGGAATGAAAGGAAGAGCTGCAGGTACTGAACTATGCGCAAATTAGAGAAGATGACCCAACAGGACTTGTAAGTCAAAGCCTTTGGCAAAAAAAAAAAAAAAAAAAAAAAAATGTGGAGTGGATTTATATCATGTATGTGTAGCACCCTGTTGCTTTCAGGGGACACTTTCTGTTGCATTCAACTGCTGGTTCTTGTTCGTACAAAATATTAAAACTCTGGGAAAATTCTTAAAACATATAGTCGATCTGAGAGTGATACTCATTCCTCTATTTACTAATCACATATGAACTTACTTGTATTTCATCAATAGGTTGTATTTAGTTGCATTTCACTCTCCTTTACACACAATTGAAACCTTAACTAGAATTTCAAATAAATATCCTGTGTCAGTTATTTTCAACCTCATTTATAGAAGTGACAGATATCGTGAATCTCCAAGGTTCTTGTGTATACTCCAAATAATTTGTTTGGATTTTTTATTTCTGACCCCAGATTCAGGTGGTTTTCTTTTTTTTTTTTTTAGATTTTAGTCATTTATTTGAGAGACAGTATGAGCTAGAGAACACAAGCAAGGGGAGCAGTAGATAAAGATAAACAGACTCTTTGCTGAGCAGGGAGCCTGATATGGGGCTTGATCCCATGATCCCGAGATCATGACCTGAGCCAAGGGCAGACTTCTAACCAAGTGAGCCACCAGGCACACCTGGATTCAGTTTTCCTGTTCCATTACTGACATGCTTTCCACCTTCTTAAACTGCATGGTCATCATCTCCCCCATTTTCTTTGGTTTTATAGATTTTTACTTTTTGTTTGAACCCAGTGACATTTTTACTGATATAAACCACCTATTGATAATGAAAGTCTCCTTAAATATTCCATGTGCAATTATTCTTATAATTTACGTAATGATCAATAAAAAGGAAAACACTCTCTTCTTTTTAAGGCTACTAGCTTAGACATTTTGCTGAAAAGAAACAATTGAAAACCACCAAGATAAAACTCTCACTGTAACATTTTGGTTAACAATGTGAGAATGGAACAACCTAGATTTGAATTTTGGTTTTGGCCTTTACTAGGTGTGTAACTTTCAACAGGTAGCCTAAGCTTTTTGATCTTCAATTTTTACATGTATAGACCAGGCATATTAAATGTGAGTAGAGAGGTTGACAAGACTTCATAAATGCCACATTTATAAATGCACTGCAGAGGATACATTCAATAACTTCGTTTTTTTCCTTTCTTCAAACTTTATAGGATATGTATTAACACGACTCAACAGTTAGTTAGAAAATAACCCTAATGAGATGAATGGGATAGGTTTGACACTACCTTAGGTCATTGCTAAAAAATGTACTCATTTTTAATTTTTGCTGTGTAGAGTTTAAACTTTGGAGAAAAGGAGAGCTATGTTCAAGCATGTCTACCATCTCGCAGTCAATTATAGCTGTCTTGGATGGTGATGAATGCCTTCTATTACATAGTAAAAAAGCTGAGTGTGAATATCTTATGAATGTGACACGACAATTTTATGGAAGAATTTATAAACCTTTCCCATGTGCTTCTGAATATTCTCTCTCTCTCTCTCTATATATATATATATATAACCTAGAATTCTACTGTTAATAATGTTAGCTAACCACAAACCTAAAATCATATTTAGGAAATTGGAGACAGCTGTGAAAGTCAAGGATTTCTTGAGTCAGCAACACTCTGTCACTTCATTGGATTGTTTTTCTCTTGAGACTAATATAGAGCTTAGCGATTTTGTTTAGTCAGCCTTGCGGTTCAAGGTTTCTTCTTTATCAGCACCCTTTCATATGATTCTTGAACACAGGAATAAGGATTCCAGAGTACTACCTAATTTACTTTTTAAAAAGAGATTTCAATGAGATGCTGACCTTAATCTTTTGGGCAAAGATTGAAATTTCCTATAACTTTATCATCAGCAGTAATGGACAAACTTCAAACCTTAAATATGTCAAACTGCTTTCACATCATTATCCATCTGTCCAAAGGATCTTTATTTTTGAATATGGATTTTGCAAGTGAACTATTTCTCAGTGCCTTCTTTTTTTTTTTTTTAAGATTTTTATTTATTTATTTGATAGAGAGAGATCACAAGTAGGCAGAGAGGCAGGCAGAGAGAGAGGGGGAAGCAGGCTCCCCGCCGAGCAGAGAGCCCGATGTGGGGCTCGATCCCAAGACCCTGAGATCATGACCCGAGCTGAAGGCAGAGGCTTAAACCACAGAGCCACCCAGGCGCCCTTCTCAGTGCCTTCTATGAAAAGTTTCTGTACACCATAAATGATAAGAAACCACTATGTCAAAATGTTAAGCCTAAAGTTGCAAGCCTGATCTTATTTATAATAAAATTCTCAGAATGGCTGGGATTACCTAGTAGGGTACACGTGTCTTCATAAAATCACAACATACATATTCAATAATGTAACTGTTCTATTGTTAACAAAACCTTTGTAATTTTAGTAATTTTTCTTAAGAGCTAGCATTTTAGATTGATGTAAAATATGCACTTTTTAGTATAGTTTAGTCAAATGGTATCATTTCCCAGTATAATATACAAATATTATACTGGCTTTCTTCTAAATATAGATCTTTTGATCAGACACAGGTTTAATTCTATGTAAGTCAAACATTTCCTATCTCATAAGTAGGTCAGGATATGTTTGAGATATGGATTGCTAATATAAATAAGTCATCTGTATTCATCTTTCATTCTTTCAACATATGTTTTCTATGTGCTTCCTATATACCAGGCATTTTTTTACAGTCTGCGGATATAGCAAAAGAAAATAAATGAAGAAATTTCCAACAGATGTGGAGCTTGCATTTTAAGAGTGGGGGGGAAAAACAGTAAGTTAACACACATGCATACAAATGTGCACGTGCTTACAATCACACACACACACACGCTGTAACTAAGAAAATTGGAATAGGTTAGCAATGTAGAAGACAGGAGCCTAAAAAATCGTTGCTGAACCTGGGAAATTAAGTGCGGGGTTTTGGGGCAGCCCTCTCCTAGCACACCAAGGTGCTGGCTCCCAACTCCTTTTCCTGCACAGGCATTTCTTCCACAAGGAGTACCTCAGCTCCGCCTGTCCCTCACCGGCCCATCCTATGGAAACAAGGATTGACGCAGAGGCCGAAGTGTCTCCCAGGGGCTGGCCCTTACAAAGCCCTGCAGTGTAGGCGGAAGGCCTTGGACAGCAGCTGGAAGCCTCAGCAGCTGGAAGCCTCAGCAGCTGGGAGCCTCAGGAGCTGGGAGCTGCGACACTGTAATGAAAGGAGGGGAAGAGGCCCGGGTAAGCAGGGATCCAAACAAGGCAGCAGCGCTGGCCACAGAGTACTGCGGGAAAGCCCAGGCTAGCACAGCTCCGGAGCCTGCAACCGCCATCTGCTTCCAGGATTTAAAACCCGTTTGCGGAAGCCAGGATGGCATCCGTGGGACAACCGATGGAGGGGGTCTTTGAATCCCCGGTCTTAGAGCTAGGGAAACAGCTCCGGTTCTGAGGCACTAGTGCTTCTCCCTCACTGCTGGGGAGAAATCTAGGTGCTGTTTTCTGGGAAACTGTGACATGTGCCCGTGGGGGCCAAATCGAACAAAAGGAAGACGCTCCAGATCAGTGACTATCGCCTGGGTTCTCCCTGCAGTTCCTGCTGCTGTCCTAGGATCTGTTAATTCCTTCGCAGAACTACTCTGAATGGTTCCCCTCATAGTGGTGCTTTTCGTTATCCAGGATACTGCCATTCTCTTCAACATCAGCATGCTTTTCCTCCTGTTTTCCAACACCTTAGTCTTCCAAGCTGGCCTGGGCAACCCTGTATTCTTGAAGTTTAAAGGGACCGTCTTCCTCATGGCTGTGTTCTTCGTCTCCAGCATCTTCCTTCATGTCTGGGTCATGACTTGACACTGGAAAAACTCCCAGCTTCTTTGTCAGGAGAGAGGGACTTCAAACTCTGTATTCTGGAGACTAGCAAGGCAGTTATACTGTTACTTTAACAAATGGACAGCTGTGAGACTGGGTGATCCTCGCTTCTACCAGGACTCTTTATGCCTGTACAAGTTCACCAAGACCAAAGGTGACCAATTCTTGCCACATTGGTGGATGCCTTTCCTTCCTCATAGAGGCTACCTTTGTGCCTCTGTGGGATGGGGGTTGGCCCTATGCACAGAAAATAGTTTAACTTAACCCAGGACAGGTATAAATCTGAGCTTCTGATAGACCCTTCTTTGCAATCCTTTTTCTCTTATCCATATAACATTTGTTCTGTGACTATGACCTTGGCACATTTATCAGATACTGTTTCTTACACAGTATACCATTCACCCATCAAGCACCTGCCAAATAAAACTAGATTAAAATAAATTAATTCATGGTAATTTTATTTTTATTAATATATTTTTATGTTGTGGGAGCCTGGGTAACAGAGTAGATTGGTTTTGACAAAAGGTGTAAAAAATGCACTTTAACTCAAATGAAAAATATTTTACTGCTGATATTTCATATATGTGGCCTGTAAATCCAGGAGTATTTTATATATAGAAGCCTTCTCATTTTTTCTCCCAGTTAAGTTAACCATGATATTTAGATATCATGCATATTGTGTACATACAATATGTACATATATATTATGTGACAGCAGGAGTTTTTGTATGATTAATATGCAACACACACACACACACACCCAACACACCCAACACACCCATGAAATAACAGCACTAAAAACCTAAGAACTAGCTTTCAGGTTTTCCTAACCTGAGATTTACCTCCTTGCAATTTTAGGGATCATGAAACTGCCTCACAGAAGGTACTGGCATTTTTTTTTTTTTTAAGATTCATTTATGTATTTTAGAGACAGAGAGTAGAGCGGGCAAGCACACAGAGAGAGAGGGAGAAGGAGAAGCAGACTTCCCACTGAGCAGGGAGCCTGTGCAGGATGCAGGGCTGGATCCCAGGACCATGAGGGCATGACTTGAGTGGAAGGCTGTCACTTAACTGACTAAGCCACCTGGCTGCCCTGATACTGGCTTTAAAAGTCTAGATAAATTGTCTGGAGTTCAACCAGATTTGTGTTTAAAAGTAAAATTCTACATGCTGCTACACGCAGATAATAATTTCAAATAAACCTAACAATTGTAACTTTTATAGGTGTCACTATCATTGGGCCATATAGACAAAAGTGTAGGTTTCTAGGAATATTTCTACCAAAAATATAATGCTACGAAGATGGGTAGAAAATATTTAACAGAATTGCTCTAATACTTTTTGAAAACAAAAACAAAAACAAAAACAAATGATGTTCACTTGTCTGGCACACACATTATTTCATTAATTTAGATAAAACACTGTGTGCCCCTCTACACTTTTTTTTTTAAACAAAATTTTAGATGGTGCATATACTCAGAAAATAGCCTAAATCATTCTTTATTGACAGAGAAAAGTTTTAAGTTTAAGTTACTGCCTACTATTAAACTAGATTTAAATTTGAAATACCAGTACATTACTTCTTTCTCCAAGAGCACCCTAAGGGGACCTATTTCACATTTTTATGTTTTATAGATACAGGTTGAAAACTTCTTTCCAAATTCAGCTATATACAGTATTGTAATTGGTGTTTATAATTCTCATTCAAGGAGTTTATGCTTTTCCCTGTTCCTTCATTAAAATATCTATTGTTCTGTGCAGGCTTAAAAATCTTTATTAATGGAAATTGATACTTTCCCAACTCGAACTTTTCATTCACTCTCTTACTGCAGAGATGCCCAAAGAATGATACATGTTGATATTGACTGTATCCTATTCATGCATTAATCAGTTTTAGCCACCTATGATTAAACAAATCCACATTGAGATAAATTACATATAAAAGCATTCCAGTACTTCAAGCAGTGCATTGTTACATCACCTTGAGAGACAATGTGGTGAGAAAGGAGCTGAAATGATTACCACTTCATTTCACCTCCTTGTTTGATTTACACTTAAATAAGAAACATTTTTTACTACTATCAGTATGGCCATTTTTGTTTAAGCAGAGTTAAGATATCAATCTTCTAACTATAAAATGTAGATCGGTAAATCAAGGATTTAATATGTCTATTGGCCTCAGATTGCAATGCAGTTTGTAGTGCACCTGTCAGAGATGCACACCGTGTTGGATCATAACGCTATGATTCATATTAGATTAAATCGGGCACTATGTTATCATCAGATGTTTTACGTATTATATGGATTGGGAGCTTAAGAATCATTTTTTAGCATAAAGAATATTCACTATAAAATTTTATGGACGCTACACAGATATTTCACTAGGAGAGCAGTAAAATAGGTCTGTGCCCGCTGAAACGGAGTATGCCATATTTTATAGAGAATCTTAGAAGGATTCTTTCTTGGAACGGATAATCATTATTCTAAAATGAATTACATTCAAATGTATTTTCAAAAAGGGATTTTACCATATTCTTCTACATTTCTCTAAAATATGCAAGGTTAAATATGGATGCTAACCCTTTATCAAATATGTCACTTGCAAGTATCTTATCCTTTTCTGTAATTCGCCTTTAGTTTGTTGTTTTCTTCACGGTGGAGAAGCTTTTGTTTTGATGAAGTACTTGATAACAACATGCAAAATAATGAAACTGGACCATTTTCTTATACCATACACAAAAATAAATTCAAAGTGTGCTGAAGACCTAAATGTCAGACATAAAAGCATAAGAGAACTATTGAAGTACTCTAGAAGAACTCGGGAAGTAAATTCTGACATTGGCTATAGCAACTTCTTTCTAGATAGGTCTCCTGAGGCAAGGGAAACAGAAGTAAAAATAAAACAATGAAACTTTACCAAAATAAGTTGTCTTCGGATTATTAATCAACTATCTTTTCTAAAGTATGGCCTGTTTTACTGGTCAAGCAGACATACCCAATTGTCCTTTATATGTTTGTTGTTGTTTATTGGTGATTGATCCCATTTTTCATTTGCACAGTGTATAATCAGAATAATTCTATTAATATGTATTCGGCAAGATACAAGAATTATCCACTCAGTGACTTCCTATAAGATGAGTCATTCTCATTTTTACTCAATAGCAGGAGTGAATGTTTATATGGAGTGGCCCCAAACTTATCTACTCTGTATTTTTTTCAGTGTTTGTTAGACTTAGTTGGGTAGACTTATTGCCTGATTCCTTAGGAAACAGACCTGTAATTTTCAGTATACATGTTATCTGGTCTTTTCCTTTTTCTTCTTCCATTTCCAACAATTTGCTCAAGGAAACTATAATTTGGGGGATGCAGTTAGTCATCTCCCCCTACAGTGGGTGTTTTAGTACACATACTAATATACTGATTTCATAGTAACTTCAAGTACAACTAATTTAAGACCAGATCTCCCAGTGCCATTTTAAAATGGTACCAGGCTAGTAAAGAATCACCAAAGAATGTCACTTAAGATCCAGTAATTATTTCAAGACAAGTAATACTCAAAATCATAGTTATTTTATGGCGTTAGAAAACAGACATGGGACTATGAATCCTGTGAATACAAAAAAGGAACAAGTCCCCTGCTAGATGAGATCCACGGTGGATTACACCTTTAACAGAGAAGTGAAAGGAGGAACAAACCTCCCTAAATGCTGTTAAGAGGAAGACAGCTAAAATTTAGACATGGGAAATGACTGTCTGTCCCTGGAGTTGAGGCAGGAGAAGTAAGGGTCCCTTGCTGCCAAGGGACAGTAAGGGGCCTGGCAGAGTTAAGGACGTATGTAGAGGAACAGGAGAAAGTTAACAGGTGGCCGAGACTTGCGCAATGCATCAGGCCTTCCACCCTTCAATCCCAGATGAGTAACTTGGCAAATGAAACAGTCTCATTTTTTATGGGAAACAATTTTTATCATTTTTTAAAAATACAAAGTATCCCACATTTAATGAAATATTAAGAAATGTGAAAACGTATTACTATCATAATAATGCTATCAGACCTGGAAATGTCCAGCTGTTGGAATCATCAGAAATGGATTAAGGTAATTATGGTTAACATGTTAAATAATTTAGAGAAGTGAGAAACATGAGGGAATAAATAATGCTTTTCAATAAAAGATAGAATTTCTTTTTGGAAATTTTCAAAAGCACTGAATGGAAATGCTACAATAAAAAAAAAACACTCACATTAGGCTTTAAGATTTATTTTTAGGGGGCTTTCAAGAGAGCTATAAATAGCAGATAAAGAATCAATGAATACATACATTTCAGACAAAATGTGGAAGAATTTCTCTCTAGCAGACCTGCTACATAAAGTCTGTTAAGAGAATTTAAACTGAAGAGAAAGTATAGAAAACTAATTCTGAAGAGATAGTAATGCCTGGATGAATAAATATTTGGTAAATATAACAATCTCAAAAAAGCAAAACTAGTAAATTAGTAGTTTTAAATTAGTTTTAAATTTAGTAGTTTAAATTACTATTAAATTTAGTAATAGTAGTAGTCATAAATTAGTAGTTGGCCTCATTAATATCCTTCCTCTAGCCTTTAATTAGGCAAAAAAAATTGGTAAATATATAGAAGATTGGAAGAACTGTACTAAATATTTTGACTTAACTAATATCACACCCAATATTGATAAAATACACATTTCTCTCAAATGTACTGGAAATACTCAATGATAAAAGCTGATCCACAAAACAGGTCACATTTTGTTAGAAGAGAATTTGTACAGAATTTGTTCTGTACTATAGTGGTAATCAATTCTAAGTCACTAAGTAGATAGATCTAGAAAATCTCCACATGCTTGAAGATTATACAATCTCTTTCTAATATATCATGGATCTAAAAATTTAAAGAAACCTCAACAATAATTGATGAAAACATAACTTATAAAAGTTGTCTAATCAGTGCTTTAAGTTATAGCATTAAATACAATAAAGAAAAAGGAAAGAGGAGTCAAACCTATGATATAAACTTCCACATTAGTTGAGGGATGCAGGGCTGGCTCAGTGGGTGGAGCATATTACTCTAGTGAAATCAAATCCCACACTGGGTATTGAGATTACTTAAAAACAAAACAAACAAAACAACAAAATACTTTAAAAAGCCAGTTGAACAAAATAATCTCATAGTAAGTCAAAGTCGTCAACATTAAAAAAAAACCCTTCTACATATTTCATTTATTCCATTAAAATTAAAGGATGAAATATTATATGCTAACTGCAAAAGATGTGGCGAATGTGCTTGACAAAATACAACATACATTCATGAAAAAATTGCTCAGTGAAATAAGAATACTAGTAAATTTTCTCAACCTCATAAATTAAATTTCAAAACCAAAATTGAAACCAAAACCTATAGCTGATACCATAATTAATGCTGAAATAAAGACCACCTTACCCATGATCAAGAACAAAAGGTTTTAGTCTTACCAGGGAAATTAAACAGTGTATTGAAGACCATACAGCTAGTTCAGTAAGTCAATTTTCCTAAAGTCAAATTATACCTCAAAATAATATTTTAATAGCTAAGAAAATACCAATCAGAATGGTATTTTGAAAATAAGATATTACAAAGACCAAATAACAGCCATCACAATAAACCATGTAAGGAACAATAATTTAAAGCTCTTATTCTTATGGTTTTCCATATATATAGAAAAATACACACACACACACCTCAAACTCTTGTCAATATAAATATTATTTGAGGTTTTCCAAAATTAACTGTAGCAGCTGATCTCCATTTTCAGTGCACACTCTCTACCTCAGGAAACTATGGTACGTATGTGGGGTTTCTAATTCATCTGTAATGCTTTCTCAGAACTTTCAGAATCACTGAAGAGAGGTGATTTCACAGTCTTGGCTTCAAAGAGAACCATAAAAATAGTTCTTGACCCATTTATTAAATAAAGTATGTTGTACTCTTAAGAATCACTTAAGAAATCTCAGTGGGTTAAATAATATATTTAAAACTGTAATACTTGGAGAAAATAAGGAAACAATTTAACTCATAATGAAATTAAGTTTGGGATTTTATATAGATTTATAAATTACAGCTTTATATAAGACAATCAGATGGTAATTGGTAGCACATAAACATGAAACCTTTCTTATATAGAGTTAGTAGCATTGTCATCTTTTAGTCACATAAAGCAAGTATTTTCCTAATTGTTATATCTTTAACTTATAATAATTATTTGTTTCCATGCCTCCTTTCATATTCTTTTGTCCACTCCCAAGGGAAACTCATAGGGCACGGTTATCCTACTTGACCTCAAAGCTGAATACAGTTCCTAGCACAATTTAGGAGTTTTGAATTTAATTTCGTTTTAAAGATAAAGTAGTAAGCCCTAAATTCTAGAGAGAGCAGAACAAGACTCATAGGATCAAAGGTAAAAACATGGACCAACTAGAAAAGCCAAAACACAGGAAGATTTGGACATCATTGTGTTTGAAACAAAACAAGACTCTGAAAAACAGTTTGTAGTAGTCAATTACACAAAACAAACAAACAAACAAACAAACAAAACAATTTGTCCAGCACAGTGAAATATTTCAATAGTTAAAACAATAAAACATGATTGTCACCTTTTATGTGACAATCTACTTATATACACATGAGTCCATTATGCATGCTGAAGAAAAATTTGGAAAAAATTTACTTGAATATCTGTATAAATGTCTGTTTCTTCTGTTGAAAGCATGCTCCTTACTGAGAAAGCATGATCATTTTGAGATTGCATGGAGTAAACCCTCAGGGGTTACTCAGTCTTCAGGTGAACAATTACATTTTGGATTATAGGGAATACAAATTACCTCCTCTTAGAATGGAGCAATGGTATAGTAACTTGTAAATGGATTTAAGTAGCAATGGTGCAGCACTGAAGATTTACTTAAACTTTGAGGTATGGATCAACATTTTTTTTTAAAGATTTTATTTATTTATTTGACAGAGAGAGATCACAAGTAGGTAGAGAGGCAGGCAGAGAGAGAAAGAGGGAAGCAGGCTCCCTACTGAGCAGAGAGTCCGATGTGGGACTCCATCCCAGGACCCTGAGATCATGACCTGAGCTGAAGGCAGCAGCTTAACCCACTGAGCCACCCAGGTGCCCTGGATCAACATTTTTTGAAACAGGCAATACATTGCCTCTTAAATTCTACCAAACCTTAATTTTGTTATTCTTAACCAGAAATATCAGTACTTAAAGCATAGACTGCACATTTCCAAAATTTGACATTAATTAGGCTGAAGACATTTTTTCACTGACAGTTTTGAACTTTTTGGATAACCATGAAATTAAATTTCATGAATATAAAGCAGAGTGAAATTATTTCCTTTTCAGAGAATCAATGAATTTTATAATTTCCTTTAAAAGTTTTTATTAATAATACCAACTGTCCATGTACCAAAGTTTACTAAAAGCATTCTATAATCTAAGAACTCTGAGGCGAGAACTGTATTTTTATTTTTGTCTGATAGATACATATGTATTATAGTAATATGTAATATCCAAAAAAGTCAACATAGAACACAAGAAGCGCTATTCATTTACTTCTCCTTAATCAGAAGAAAATTCTCGTACGTAGAAATAAATATAAATTAATATAAATTATTTATATTAATATAGATTAATATAAATATATTAATATAAATTATATAAATATAAATTAAGTTTAGCCTCTCCATAGATTAGTACCATTTTAACAAAATTAACCAAAAATTTTGGTAAGAAAAGTGTAAGTTAAGTTTATTTGATCACTTAATGAATTAAAAATTTCAAATATCTACCATTTGTTCTTAAAGTCATGGTGAAGGTCTTGAAAGAAAAAAAAGTTTTGTCCTCAAAAAGACTGCAATCTATGATGTCTATGTAAGGACATCAGTGGATATGTAAATCCTGGAGGTGAAAACAAATGAAAATAAAATCAAGTGTCAGAATGTGTGGTGCAGAGCAGAAGGAAACGGTAGTATTTCTTTTGTATCTTAAATGTCACTTACGATACAAATTAGGAAGCCAGATGCAGTGATATTTTCTAAAAATCAAGGTGATCTATGTGCTTTTTATGACCACATATAGTCTGGTTTCTGAATGATTTATGGTCTTCTCAAACCAATGAAGAAGTTAATAATAACTGTATTTCTTTGAAGAATATTTTAATTTCTTGTATTACTATTTAAGTGACTAATGTAAGTATAAAGCAGGTAAAATTACATAGTTAATGCATAATACATTTCAAAACTAGTATAATAAAAAATACTAGCTGTATTATCAGAAGACCTAGGTCTTTCCTCATTGTTCCAAGGAACTAGAAAATTACCTCTGTAAACCTCAGTTTTCTACACTCTAAAATTTTGAGTCTAGAAATGTGGTCTAACTCACAACATTATGCAGATCAGATGTCCCCAGTGTGATAGCACTTTCTAATGACAGAAAATGTACAATATACATAAAATACTGGGAAGGTTAGAATTCTTGTAGAGAAATAATGGTTTTAATGATTCTTTGTCCCTCATTCTGTACTACACAGTTTATTTTCTGCTGCAAAACCCAATCAGATTCTCCACAAATTACAAAAATAACTTTTTTTAAAAAAAGATTTTATTTATTTATTTGACAGAGAGAGATCACAAGTAGGCAGAGAGGCAGGCAGAGAGAGAGAGGAAGGGAAGCAGGCTCCCTGCTGAGCAGAGAGCCCGATGCGGGACTCGATCCCAGGACTCTGAGATCATGACCTGAGCCGAAGGCAGCAGCTTAACACACTGAGCCACCCAGGCGCCCCAAAAATAACATTTATTTTTAATTCATGTTATGTGAAGTCTGCCAGATGGTTGTAGCTCAGATAGTTGGTTCAATTCTTCTAGGCTCTGTTAATTTGACCAGTTTATAGGAAATTTGAAATGGGATGACCATATGAAAATATTCCCTAAGAACTAAATTAATGCATGTATATTAGCAATTAATTTTATAAACATGCTTCCTTTTATGTTCTCCTTGCCCAAGACAGCACTGTCAGTAGCAAAATGTTATTTATTGCCCTTCTCAAACTAATCTATTATGATTTTATAAAGAAACAGTCACAACCTTTCATGCTGATTGTTCTAGAAAATCTGTATTTTGTTTCTTTCAATGAGTCCCTGATTATCAACAATTCGACTCCTTTTTGAATTCAACTTCTTATAGTCATCAATTAATGAAATTAGGAACATTATATCTTGCAGTATTAACATTCTGACTCAAACTTGTTCTCCCAAAGCAACTTCACTAGGTTTATTTTCTACCTCCTGCTTTAACCAGGATAACAGTTTTAGTTTTGTCAAACCAAACTACAGACCACTACTTTTTCAGTCTTCTTTAACAGTAAAATTTATAAGCCTCTCGTCAGGTTACCAAAGGGGGGAAAAAATTACAAGAGAAGACACAAATTACAAATATCAGAAGTTGAAGAGTGGCCATCACTACTGATCCCATGAACATTGCAACATTGGTAAATGAGTATTATTAACAACTCTATGCCCACAAATTTGGTAACTTGAAATAGAACATTCCCTCAAAGTCATTATCTAAAGAAATTCACACAAGATGTATAATCTGAGCAGATATCTATTAAAACAACCAACTCAGTGATTAACAACCTTCTAAAATGAAATTGCCTGTTGCAGGTGGTTTCACTAGTGAATTCTGACAAACGGTTCAATAATAATGATACCAGTTCTCTATAATCTACCCAAATAGCTAGCAAACACTTCCTAACTTATTCTATGAGGTCAGTATTACTCAAATAACAAAACTGGATGGCAGCCTGAAAAACAAAAACAAAAACTACAAACCAAGATGTTTCATAAAAACAGATATGAAAACCTACAACAAAACATTACTAAATAAAATTCAACCCTGTATATAAATAATTATACACCATAAAAATGTTGAATGGATTCCAGGTGTATAAGGCTGTATCAACATTTTAAACCTAATTATTATAATCCATCATATGTTAAACATGAAAAATTTTATTGATACACAAGAATTATTTGGAAAATGCAATACTATAAATGATTTAAAAAACCACAAAAACCTTCTGACTAGAAATAGAGGGGAAAGTAATCCAGTTGATCTAAAATAAAACTAAGGTCTTATTTAACTTTCCCCCTAAGATCATCAACAAGACAAGGCTATCTTCTTTCATTACTCTTACTGGGCACTGTACTGCAAGTCCTAGCTAATATACTAAGAAAAAAAGTATATAAAAAGTATGCGAGTTGAGAAGAAAGAAAAAATAAAGGGCAAATAAAAGCACATGAGAAGCTGCTCAGTATCTTATGTCATTAGGGTATTGCAAATTAAAACAAGACACCTCTGTGCATCTAGAATGATTAAAACCCAAAACACTGACAACACCAAATACTGATGAGAATGTGGAGCAACAGAAACTCTCATTCATTGCTTCAGGAAAGAAAATGGTCTAACAACTTAACATTTCCAATACAGTTTGGAAGTGTGTCGCAAAGTTCATCAAAGCTGCAAATTTCATCACAGTCGTATCACATGATCCGTCAGTTACCCTTGAAAGTATTTACTCAAAGGAATTGAAAACTTATGTTCACACAAAAAGTGCACATAAAGGTTGTATCACTTCCTTCATCATTGTAAAATATGGGAACCAAAATGTCATACAATAGGTTAACAGATAAATTGGTACATCTTAACAATAGAATATTCAGCAATAAAAAGAAACAAACTATCAAGTTTTGAAAAAACAGGAAGAAACCGTATTTATTTCCAAGAAGCCTGTTGAGAAAAACTACATCTAGTATCATTCCAACTAAATGAAATTCTTAAAAGACAAATATATGGAGATAGTAAAAAGTAAGTGGTTGCTGGGGATTAAGGGTAAGAGTGAAGGATAAGTAGATAGAGCACAGAAAATTACAGGGCAGTGAAAATATTCTGTAGCACATAGTAATGAAATATATACATGATACTATGCGTTTATCAAAACTTGCATCATTTACAACACAAAGAGTGAACTGTAACATAAACTATGTACCTTAGAAAAGGATAGTGTATCAGTAATGATTCAATTTTAACAAAGGTATCACACTAATTCAGGAAAATGCTAACATGGGAAACTAAATATTAAGGGAACTATATGTGGAGGAAGAGGATATACTGCAAATCGCAGTTTCTGCTTCATTTTTCTATAACCCAGAACTAGTCTAAAATAGAATCTATTAATTTAAAAAAAAACATGATTTCCAGTACCAAGTCCACACATAAGGGACTTGGAAATTCTTGCTAAATTATAATAAATAAAGACACTAAGCAGACTGAAGAATGAGTAACTCTTCATGGATCTCTAAGAGAAGACAGGACACAGGGAAAACAAACCAATCGCCCCCAACACTGGAGAAACCAACACAGGAAAACACGGGAGTTAAGACTTACCGAAGTGGAGACTCTAGCAGACGCCACCACTGAAGAAGAATGGGGGTAGGAAAACCCCAAGAGTAATTGCTGAGCTCCTAGAGGCTCGACACAAACAACTCTGAGAATTAAAAACTCCTGGGCAGAAGAGTCAGAAAATGGCCCCCACAAGATTTCTCTCCAGGAGCCTGACCAGGTTCCCTCAATAAGTAATGGAGAAAACTTCCCCCACTTGTGTTTCAAGCAGGGGGAGGGGAATATTTGAAGTTGGCAAATGTTGATAATAACTGAGGGTGAAGTGCTCAGTATTTTGGAGCTTATTATACTATTCCTTCTACTTTAGTGAATCTTTGAAATTTTCCACAGTGATAAAAACAATGATAGAAAGCATATGTGTGTGTGTGTGTGTGTGTGTGTAAAGGAACTAACCAGAGCAAAGTGCTGTCTCCTTAACAAAACCTGCCCTCAAGGGAAACAATTTAACCAGAGTCTTACCTGTTGGGTGTTACAAGATACAGCTGACCTGCTGAAAAAAAAATAAGCAAGTCCAGCCAGTCTAATTTCCCGCAGGAAAGCAGGGAAATAGCCAAGTATAGACCCTTCTAGCCATCTTGTGCCACCTAAGGGAAAAGAAAAAAACAAACATAACAACAAAAACTGAGAAATGATTATGAAGTTCATAGTTCAAAAGAGGCATACATGAACTAAAAAACTAAGTTTCATGAGGCTTAATCATAGGACTATAGAATGCTTCCCTCTCCTCATACCTCATACTTGCATCTCCTGCAACACCAAAGGTCTATTAATAGTTGTTTCACTTGCCCAGTACATCCTGTCTGGCCATCAAGAAAAAAATGAAACATACCAAAAGGGCAAAGAACACAATCCGAAGAGAACAAGCATCAGAAACAGACATGGTAAGGATATTGGAATTATCAGACCAGGAATTGAAAACAATTGCAATCAATATTCTAAGGATTATAATGAGTGGAACAGATTGGGTGCAAGAATATATGGGCCATGTGAGCAGAGAAATGGAAATCCTAAGAACCCTAAAGTAATGTTAGAGACAGAACCCACTGTGACAGAAATGAACACTTTTGAGGGGCTTATTAGTAGACTGGGCACAGCTGAGGGAAAAAAAATCTCTGCCCTTGAGAATACCTCAGTAGGAGTCTGCAAACCTGGGGAGGGGGGAAACAACTCAAAACAGACACAACACAATCAGTAGCATAGCATCAATGTAGCTCAGGATTTCCTACTAATAAGTTCACCTCCAAAAATTTGATGAAAAGTTGTCAACATACACACAGGAAAGGAAAGCTATTCAGTTTGTTAATTTCCAAGATGTTTTATTTGTTTTATTAAAACTGAATACCGAAATGCTACAGATTCAAACATAAAATAATCTTTCTTTTCTTGAAGATAGTGGTAAATTACCAAAAAAAAAAAAAAGACAACAGAAATTATTGGCAAATGGTGCATATTTACTACATAGTAACTTCATATTTTCATTGAAACTAAAATATTGGACAACCATAAGAAGTGTGTGTGTATATATATAATATATGTGTATATATTATAATATATGCTATATTATAACATAATATATATGCATGTAATATAATATGTTATAATGTATGCACATATAATATATATACATATATATACATATAAATATATGATATTTATATATATAAAAAGTGTGTGTGTGTGTGTATTTGCATTTGTGTATGTGTGTGGTTTTTTTTTTTTTTTAAAGATTTTATTTATTTGACAGAGAGAGAGATAGCAAGAGAGGAAATACAAACCAGGGGAGTGGAAGAGGGAGAAGCAGGCCTCCTGCTGAGCAGGAAGCCCAACACAGGGCTCCATCCCAAAACCCTGGGATCATGACCTGAGCAGAAGACAGCCGCTTAATCAACTGAGCTACCCAGGCACCCCTGTGTGTGGTTTTCTGTTGGTAGATAAAACATACTAAGGTACTGGTTATGATCAAAGGATGGGAAAATAACTGAAAGAGTTTGTAATTGGGAAGAGATATTTATAGTTCAAATTGAAAAATAACTGTAAAAGGAATTTTCATAGAAAAATATAAAATGTCAGTATATTAAAATCATCTATTTAAAAGAAGAGACTATTAGAATGGAATGAAAGAGAAAACCTATCATATACAGAATATAATAAATATATTTAAGGCAAAAATATTTTCAAAATTTTAAAATCAAAGGAATGTAAAAATATATATTAACCAAATGAAAGATGAATGGGGGAGACATTTGTTTACATAAGGCAAAATACAATTAAGACATAAACCTTGACATTCAGTACTGCTTAATATTGACTGCAAAGAGAGGTTTGACCAAATTATATAGTATGTAAATTATATCTCAATAAAACTGTTTTTTTTTTAAAGATTTTATTTATTTATTTGAGAGATCACAAGTCGGCAGAGAGGCAGGCAGAGAGAGAGAGCAGGAAGCAGGCTCCCTGCTGAGCAGAGAGCCCAATGTGGGGCTCAATCCCAGGACCCTGAGACCATGACCTGAGCCGAAGGCAGAGGCTTTATCCACTGAGCCACCCAGGCCCCCAATAAAACTGTTTTTAAAAAAAGGTTTCTTTTTGGCATAACCATTAAAGGTAGCAAAGAAGAGCATTATCTGACATCCAACCACAGGCTGGCAACTGAAGTCCTGCATTGATGTGTCGCACCGTTTCCATTTATGCTCCCCATTCTTCTTTTTTTCTTTTTTAAGATGTTATTGGTTTATTTCAGAAAGAGAGAGCACACCAGTGGGGACAGGAGCGGTGGAAGAAGGGGAGAGAGAATCCCAAACAGATTCCAAGCTGAGTGTGGAGCCTGACTCAGGGCTTCATCCCAAGACTCTGAGATCATGACTAGAGCCAAAATCTAGAGTCACATGCTTATTAACGCACTGAGCCACCAGGGTGCTCCCACTCCATTCTTCTTAAACATCATGGAACTTATATTTATCCAACTTAGGTTAAATGGGGAAGGATTTATGGTGCCTCTGAAGAGAGGCAGCCACCTGAGCTGGGATTCATTAGCATTGTGATCTGGTGATTAGGTGTCAACAGTAAGAACACCAGTGCCAGTTTCATTCTGATTTTCATCCTGTTCTTTATCCACCACCTGAACAGTTGACTCACCTAAACCACTTTTTTTTTCCCATTATTATTTTATTATTATTATTATTTTCATTTTTCTGTTAGCCTTCTTCACTCTTGGGAATGGCTTCTCATTATTAAAGCAGTACATGACAGATATGGTGGCAAGAGGTTTTTTCCTATGTGTTTTATCACCCTCTGAACATGAGGTTGAAATAAGGTGGCCCAGGCAGAAGGAACTGCCTGTATCACAAGGTATATGGTTGTTTGGACCAGAGGCACATCATTTTGGCTGGGTGTTTGTCATCATAAAACGAATCTCATCTTGCTTGTTACATGTAACATTTTAAGGGATTCAGGGGATATTTCATTATTTAAAGAAGGCAAGACAATCAAGTGGTAAGATTTTCAGCATAAACTTGCTCAATTCATGACTTCATTCATTCCCAATTGGTCAATTCAATTATGTCTGAATTCTGGAGGATTTTCCGTGTGTTAATTCTATTGGGATCCAGCCTGAACAGTCCATTCTGTTCAATTATGTATACCATGAAATTGTAAGCCTCCCAATCATTTAACTAACAAATCTGAGAGGATGAAGATTTATCAGGGAGTTGTTAATATTTTCAAAGTGTCACACTTCTGTGAACTATATTCACAGGCTTCTGCGGTCACTTCTCTCCTGTGTCATATGCCTGGAGTATGGCTAGTGACTGATGACCATATCTGAATAAAATCACAACTGATTACAGTATTTCTCAAATTCCCAACAGAACCTTCCTTGTACAGTAACACTTTTTTTCAATTGTCTCTTTTACCTACTATGATTGACTCTTTTCTTGTGTTTTCGGCAATTCTACTTCAGCTAAAAATCAATTAAGTACTAACCCAGTTATAGTCCTTCTCTGTCTCCCCCTCTCAGCCAGCCTTTCCTTACGAATTTATTTTGCCAGCTGAACAGGAGTTAAAACTTTTCACTCATAAATAATAAACAAACAAGCAAACAAACCTCTACCACAGAAGTTTTGCTGCTTTTTACTGAGAGTGGGTCAGCAGCTGTCCTGGCATTGAAATGAGCTCTTTCTTCCCTTGTCCTTGCCAAACCGTCAAGTACACTTGTCATATTGAGTTGTAGGTCTGAAAAGTCAATCCTTCCTCTTCACGATGTCAGCGTGTAAGACCTACTAGGATTAAATACCGGTCGTGATCTTGGGTTCCGTTTGATAATCAAACTCATAAAGCACAAGTTCATTAACTTTCATGAAGGTTAAAGATCAGAGAACAACATGCACAGTGACCAAAGAGCAATTGTCTCTTGGCTCTCAAAACCAGCTTCTGAATATTCCCTAAATCCCACATTAAGATTATGGCTTAGATTTGAAATTGAATTTTTTTTTTTAGATTTGTATTTATTTATTTGTGTGTGTGTGTGAGAGAGAGAGAGAGAGTGAGAGTGCACAAGCCAGGGGAGAGGGAGAGGAAAATGGAAAAGCAGACTCCCTGCTCAGCAGGGCTCGATTCCAGGACTCTGGTATCATTACCTGAGCCGAAGGCATATTCTTAACAGACTAAGCCACCCAGGCATCCCTGATATTGGATTAAGTAACATGGAGGCTGACTGGTTACTTTGACAAAAGAGTTATAGCGTTACCGTGGAGTGAAAATCTGATTAGAGGCGGTTAATGAGAAATAGAGGAGGCATTACACGCAGAGACTATAGGTAACAGTCTCAATGCGATGTACAACAGAAGAATGGGCAGGGACTTGAAGCATTCAAGGTCAAGTCAGAAGCTGCTTTGAAATGAAAGCATTTGTGGATGGGAATAAACCAGTAGAGAAGGAAAAATAAAACATGCAGAAGGAAGAGGGAAGCATCACTAGAATGATGTACTCGTGTAGGCAAGAAGTGAGTACTGCACATTGCTGGAGTACTCGGAATATTTCCAGACTCTTCTTGTGTGTCATTATGCTATTTACTGCCATTTCAGGCTTCAGAAGAGATAAATATATGCTAGCAACTCTTTGTTTCATTGCTAATATTTTTGGTTCCTTTTTGAACATTTAGTATTATAATTTCTTATTGAAATGCTCTGGGGTGAATTTTAATTCACAGAAGTGGGGAAATCTACTAATCGTGTCCCTGTTCCATTGTACTACGAAGAAATGTTTCCCAAGATTTTAATTGCTCAGAGAAAACTAACAAAATCAAAATCGATGCAAAGGATCCACGCATAGCTGAGATTTTCTAGGACTTTATGCAGGAAAAAAAAAATTGTAGCTTACACAACAGTGGCACAGTAATCAATGATTTCTGCTGAACTCTTTGCAGAGCATTCACTGGGATTCCAGGTGTGTTTAATATGCAGGAGACGGATCCTATCAGACAAAGCAGGGAAGGCTTTGCAAAGAGGAGCAATGTCTTCTCTGTCCTGGTTTGTGGTCCTCACTATAGTGATTGTGTTGATAGAGTTTTATTTCTCCCATTTGTTCTTGCCTTTGTTGTTGATGACATTAATATATTTTTAGGAGCCAAGCATCCAGGGATAACCAGAGAGATGTAGCTCATATCATGCATTACTAGGATGACAGCAGAGATAGTGTTAGCTGAAAATCTGCTCTCTCAGTAGAAGACCAATCAGAAAAACAACGTGGAAGTCATTCTTTTCCTTTTCTATTATTTGCTTACCAGCAGTCTTGTTCTTGCCTCTAATCAGATCTCTTGAAGTCCAGAGCTATTTAAACATAGCCATATTTCTTATCTTGGACACTCAAATTTGGCCTTTTTGTTTTTAAGCCCTTATATGGGAGTAAATAAACCACTAAGAGTTTTATTGATTTTTAAGTTAGAGCATAATCAATCTGGCCCCAGCTACCAGCATCTAGTATTTAAGGGAAGGATTTGAGTCCAGCGTTATGTTCTTTCGCTTTCCCATCACTGAGCATAGATTTGGCTGCAAATGACTGTAGCAACATGCCTGTGACCCAATTTGAAATACACCTTTAAAGCAACTTTGACTCCTCAGCACTCTTGTGTTCCCAGTGATTTAACAATAATGCTTTCCAACCAACATGTTATTTTTCTCTCATATTCCTCTCTCATATTCCATTTCTCTCAAATTCCAATATGTGTTTACCATCTTTTTGGGATTACAACCTTGTTTTCAAAAAAAAAATGAAATAAACCACAGTCTGAGATGTATCTCTTGAAAGGAAATTCTACCAAAATGGAATGTTCCATAGTTTATATGATTAGTATGGTTTTGCCATTTCTTTTCTGTGTGGCTTGTTTTACACATGCTAGCGAGAGGGCCAGGCAGGCTAATTAATCTCAGGGCACATAGGTTATATGGCATGCTGTCATATTAGTGCTTCTACACAGCTGCCAGGAAAAGGCAGCATGACCAAAAAATGCCACGGGATGTGAGGTCTTCTAAATAACCCCACTGTAATTTTTCAAATTGCTGCCAAATATCTTCTTCAGAACAGCAGCAAATGTCAATGAAGACTCAGGTATCTGTTCAGGGTAGAATCACCGTTGTTCAAATAGCAAGAGAAAAACAGACCAGATGCTGTCTGGTGTTGAAGAGAGGAAGAAAGAAGCACCCCAGGTTATACCTATTATTTTGGAGACAATATATCTCTGAACTAGAAGATCAGTGTGACATTGGCTTTGCCTGAACTAGGCTGTGTGTGAAAAACTAGGCTTTGCTTAAACTAGTATGATGACAGAATTTAACAGTATGTCAGATTCTTACCTATTATCATAAAAGTGGCAGCAAATACTACCTTGCTACCATCTGAACAAAACAGCCTGTAACATCAGCCTTTACTGGCAATGACAGCCCCTTTCTCCCGGCAGTGTTTACACGCTTCACACAATTCAAAACAGGAGACTAGAGCTTGGATGTCCAGTGGACTTATTTGCATGTTTGTCTATAAAACATCTCATAGAAATATTAAAACCTATGTGTTTGGAGGAAACTCTGGTTTTGTGGTGGGTGCTCAGATATAAGGATCGAAAAGAAGTTTCAATCATTTCTGTTTTTATCATCTTTAGAATTGATATGAAAAGGTTCAAGATGTTGATACAAGGTTTGGGGGTAATACATAAGCAGAGGACCGGGTCCTTGTTCAAAGAGAAGAATTATATTCCTCAAATGCTTCCTGTACTCAAAAATGATGGAATCTTACATTTCATCATTAGTGAAAATTACAAATACGACTATCCCTTAGTAATCTTTTTCAGCCTCTGCAGACTGAGATGAAAACCTGGTACTACATGTGATTGTTTCTCTACTGTCTCTCTCTCTTTCTGAGAATGTAAGTGCCAAATGGGAACAAATTTTGTTTTGCTCATTTTGTGTCTCCGGTAAAACTAGCATGTGATAGAAACATCAGAAACTAGCATGTCAAGAAACATCATTTGAGTGAATGCATAAAGGCTGAAAAGGTTATTGAGTGCCCCCAAAGGGGGGGATACACACCAAACAATGAAGGCTAGGCTTTATAAAGAGAAAAATGGACGATGGGGATTTTGTTTTACACCTTAGACTTCTCAGTTCGGTGGAGAATACTGATAAGGCTGTGTATATAACATACACACATACATGTCAAATATAATCTTGGAGAGGTTTATAGTGTGAGAATAAATATACATCGAAGGAGAGGAAAAGGAAGATATACAAGTACGAGACAAATGATATAAAAGAAAAGTGTTATAAAAAGAAAAGAAAAAGCTACCTGCATTCAAATCCATTTTCTGCCCAACTCTTTTGCTTTCCAAGACATTATGTTTTACTAACCACCTCCTTAACTTCCTGGAGGTGGAGACCCTTGCTTATCTTTCTGATAAAAAGGTCACTACAGTAACTGTGATCCATTGGCTTTTGGAAGTTAACAACTCCCAACTCCCCACTATTGCTTTGGCATTCCATCTTTTCTATTGCTATAAAGCCAAACACTGTGATCATCTTCCTTACCATCAGCACTGACCTACAGAAGAAAATCTCTACAGTACAGAATGGTACCAGTACCCCTTTCACCAGTGGTATTCCTGATGACTTTGGTAAATAGATGTGCCCTCTGGGCATTCTTACAGAATAGAATCCTCCATTGAGTGGTCTGGTCTCATATAATACATTCCCTCCTGCAAAGTCGCTTTTCTGAGCCATTTTGACCCCTTTTAGAACTGTATCCCATGGAAACTCAGGCATTCCCACTTCGGTCAGTGTGGACAATTACTCTCTCTTGGCTTTTAAGGGCCCCTCTAACAGTGAACTTCTCCTATTTTCTTGGTCTTCACTGATAAACTCTATTTTGGGAACGTGTCCCCAAGCCTATGAATTCTTGTTTACCCAGCCTCAAGTTCTGTACCTCTCTGCCCTGAAACCCTTAAGCAAGCACCCTCGTGTTCTTGCTGGGACATGTAAGCTTTCTTGCACCTCCTTTGGAATGCACATGACCGATTTCTAAAGTTCTTGATTAGTTTCAAAACATGTTTATTCTTGTTTATGCAATCCTTGTTTCCCACTCACCTGTATATGCTTCCAACTTCTGATCTGGTCTGACTCTAAAAGCATCGTAAAGTAGAACAACAAGGTGGAAGAAAATCATGCTCTATTTTTACTAGCCAGGTGACAAGGAAGACTCATTGAGACATTTTCAGACTTACAATAAGAAGCATAATGCATGCATTAACATTGGGAGAAAGCTTGCTTAAAATGGCTAGAATTCCTATTTATTTTAAAAAAGGAGGCTTCATCAAATGAAAAGATAGAAAGCTGATGTCATTTTTTAAAAAATATATTCACTTTAATTATATTCATTTATCTGGGACGAAAATCCTTACCCTTTCAGATAGAAGGTGAAATGAAATCTCATCTTTAGGTAGAAATAAAGTGTTTACAGGTAACGTAGCTATGTACTAGAGGAGTTTAATAAACAGATTTTCTACTGATAGTATTTCAACAAAAATACTACTGAATATTGACCTTTAAATTTTCTCTTCAGTATTACTTTGAACTTGAGTTGCTAGCACTCCTTACTTGGAATATTATCAGAGATGTACATAAATTTTGGAGAGTTAAAAGAGAACCCGATGCCTGTGGAAACGCTCAAGCTTCGCTTTCTCACTTAGAAACAGTAAATTGCAAAATGCATTTAAGCAGCTAATTTCCTGCTTGAATATACTAAATCACTTCTTCTGATTTCCCTATTGTGTTTTGCTAAGAATGCACTTTAATCTTGTGCCCTAGTAATGACAAGGTTGATACTTTCTGTATTTCTGTTAGGTATTCTCATTAACATCACTTATAACCTTATATAACAAAGACCATTACCCACAAGACAAAACAGAGATAGGAAAAATGAAAAACAACATGAGATTTACAAAATACATACATGCATACATACAAAAACTTACTGTCAGCCAGCCCTGAGTGATGGTACCAATTTTCCAATGCAAATTGCGTACATTCATGCTTTGGTTTTTAGAACAATCTTGTCAAAATTTTGTTATTGTTTCATAAAAATCTCTCTTTTTTTTTACTTCTATGTGTGTTACTTGTTTTATGTAGCCTACTCGTTTTATATAATCAGGTTTAAGTACTTTACATTACATTTTTTTGGTCTATATAGATATACTTAAATAAATTGATGAGTCAGACTGAAAAAATACATAATTTATCCTAATCACTGTGTTCTCTGAACAAGAGATTTATTTTATTATTTAATTCATGCCCCATAAGATTCTCCCCAAAGGTTTTTCTAACTTTTTTCTTGGGGAGGGGATGTGTTGATAAGGTTGTTCAGTTTCTAAAACAATAGATTTATGGCAGCTATAATCTCTCTTTACCAAAAGGCATCTGAAGTTTTCCATGTCATGTCTTCAATAAAGCATCCTATATTTGGAATTTTGGAGAATAATGATGGTAAATTTTAAAATATTTTAAATTAATATAATGCATTTTTCTCAAGCTGGAAGCTCAACCTGTTCTTTTAGCTTTAGGTATCTTTCATAGCTTATCCATGTGAGGTAAGATTGAAAACCACAGTGGATAACTGAAATGCCTCACTAAACAAAAAATAGGAAGTAGGTCAATGATTACTTTCCGAATTGTATAAATATGTGAAGAAATATATTTAGCACACATCAGTGTCAACAATATCATTGAGTAATCTCTACCTGTATGTTGACCCCAAATATTTAATACATTTAACTTATCATACTTTGATTTTTTTTGAAATGCAGTGATTGACTCTCTCCCAAAGAGTAAGAGAGTCTGTGATAACCTTAATTTCAACATGTCAAGTCCTGTTTATTGATAACTTTAAAATGTTAGCTTATGTTCTAATAGCACAAATTTGTAATTAATTTCCCAAACAAGGAAAATTTGAGAATAAAAGAGGCACTATTAATTAATTGTAATAAAAGAAGAGAGAGAATAACCCAGGATTGTCTCAGGCAAACACGCATTCATAATGACTTCAATTATTAAACATTGCTGACAGTTTTCCAATATATCCATTTCTAAATTCAACAGTCCCCATTTGCCTTCTTTTTGCATTTATGATCCCAACTGTAGAGTCTAATTTAGACAAAATAGAATGAGGTTGAACAGCAGAGTCTGTACCCAGACTGTGTTGGTTCAAATCTGTTCTTCTGCTTACTATTTGTGATGTCTTGGGAAATTTACCTAAACTCTCAATAACTTATTACCTTTATCTTTAAGTGGGACTGAAGATTTTCAGTAAATATTTCATATATGTGTGAGGATTGATTAGGACATAAAATATTTAAAACTGTGCCTAGCACATAGTAAATGATTAGTAAATATGAATTACCATTATTGGCTGAAATATACTACAGTATGTTCTCTCTATTAAAAACCAGAGGGGGGGAAGCCCAAATTGTGTTTTCTTGTTATATTATCTTACTTTTTCATAAACAGAAAAATTAATGGTAAATTAAGTATATACAATGTAGAATGAAGTTTTGGTGACTAGATATGAGGAAGAATCTGAATTTTGCTTTAGCTTACATCCCTGCAGATTTGTGTGTGCACATTGTAAGAGAAGTATATTTATTTCCAAAGACTTTAAAGAGAATTTTTAGATGTGCAACCAGACTGAGAGATTTTAAAGATACCTCCAGACTCCATACATGTATAGCTGCTGCAATTATCAACATCACTCCCCAGAATGGCACTTTTTTTTTTTTTTTTTTTTTTACCAAAGATGAACCTATGATGACATGTAATAATCATTCAAAGTTCTTAATTTACCTTAGGGTTATCTCTTGATGTCATACATTCTGTGGGGTTGGACAAATGTATAATCATATATACCCATCATTGTAGTATTTCTCAGTATTTTCTCTGCCCTAAAAATCTTCCGTGTCTGCTCATCGCTCCTCTCTTCTCTCCCCACAGCCACTGATCTATTTATTGTATGAAAGATTATGTATTTCAAGAACTTGCTCCAGGGGCACCTGGGTGGCTCAGTGGGTTAAAGCCTCTGCCTTCCGCTCAGGTCATGATCCCAGGGTCCTGGGATTGAGCCTCGCATGGAGCTCTCTGCTCAGTGGGGAGCCTGCTTCCTCCTCTCTCTCTGCCTGCCTCTCTGCCTACTTGTGTTCTGTCTGTCAAATAAATAAATAAAATAAAAATCTTAAAAAAAAAAAAAAGAACTTGCTCCATATTATCTAGGTTATTGTGAATGTAGATTATTCTTTCTTTATTATCCTTTATTGTCCTTTCAGTTTCCATGGGATCTACTGTGATGTCCTCTGTTTCATTACTGATATAAAAAAATTCATCCTCTTTTTTCTTAGCTTGGCTGGAGGCTTATCAATATTATTGATCTTCTCAAAGAATCTGCTTTTGTTTTTATTATTCTTCCTATTGACTTCCTACTTTCAATTTCATTGATTTCTGCTACCATTCTTATTATTTCTTACTTTCTGCTTACTTTGGATTTAATTTTCCCTCATTATTATAATGTACTGAGGTGAAAACTTGGCTGATTGATTTTAGGTTTCTCTTTTGTTCTATATATGCATTTGATGCTATAAATTTCCCTCTAAGACTTGACTTTGCTGTATTCCAGTTTGATAAGTCATGTACTCCCTCATTTAGTTAAATATATTTTTTATTTATTTTGAGATTTCTTCTTTGACCCATGTATTATTCAGAAATGTGTAATTTAATCTCCACCTATTTGAAGATTTTCCAGTTTTGTTTCTGTTAACTAATATTTAGTTGTATTCCATTGTAGTCTGAGAACAGACATTGTATTATTTCTATACTTTTAAGTTTTGTTGAGGTATGTTTTATGGCCAATAATGTGGTCTATCTTGGTGAACATTTCATGTGAGTTTGAGAAGAAAGTGTATTCTCCTATGGTTAGATTGGAGTGGGATCAGATGTCAATTATATCCAGTTGACTGATGGTGTTATTAAGATCCACAACTAGATCTGTCCTGTTAAGGCAGACACTTAACAACTGAGCCACCCAGGCGACCCAACTGTTCTTTCTCTCTTTTTTTTTTTTTTTTTAAAGATTTTATTGATTTGACAGACAGAGATCACAAGTAGGCAGAGAGGTAGGCAGAGAGAGAGAGGAGGAAGGGAGCCTGTCGAGCGGAAAGCCCACTGCGGGGCTCGATCCCAGGACCCTGAGATCATGACCTGAGCCAAAGGCAGAGGCTTAACCCACTGAGCCACCCAGGTGCCCTCCCAAATGTTCTTTTTTAAAAAAATGATTTATTTATTTGAGTGAGAGAGAGAGAGAACAGGTACGTGTGAGGGGCAGTTGGAGAAGGAAAGAGAAGCATAAGGCACCATGCTGAGCTCAGAGTTGGATGTGGGCTCTATCCCATGATCCTGAGATTAGGACCTGAGCTGAAACCAAGAATCAGAGGCTTTTTAAAACATATTTTATTTATTTATTTTAGAGAGAGACAGAGTTAGCGATAGAAAGCATGAGTGAGGAAGAGAAGGAGAAGCAGGCCCTCTATCCAGCAAGAAGCCCAAGGTGGGGCTTGATACCAGGACCCTGAGATCATAAGCCAAGCCAAAGGCAGACACTTAACCAGCTAAGACAGCCGGGAGCCCCTAAGAATCAGAGATGTATCCAGCTGAGTCACCCCGGTTCCCCTGCCTTTTGAGGTTTTGACAATTTTTGGATTCCATTTTCTCTCTTTCTCAACATATCATTTGTATTTTTTTTAACTTTTTTTCAGTGGTTGCCCTAGAGTTTGCAATATACATTTACAACTAATTCAAGTCCATTTTCAACTAGCAATAGATCATTTCATGGGTAGTATGAGTACTTCCTATATAAAAATAATCCTAAATCCTTCCTCTCATTATCTTGTATCGTGGTATGCCTTGTAATTTATTCTTTTTTTTTTTTTAAAGATTTTATTTATTTATTTGACAGAGAGAAATCACAAGTAGATGGAGAGGCAGGAAGAGAGAGAGAGAGGGAAGCAGGCTCTCCGCTGAGCAGAGAGCCCGATGCGGGACTCGATCCCAGGACTCTGAGATCATGACCTGAGCCGAAGGCAGCGGCTTAACCCACTGAGCCACCCAGGCGCCCCCCTTGTAATTTATTCTTAATAGCTGGACATGATGCACTAGGTAAAAGGAACTGCTATAAATAGGCCTTTATTAACATAATGGTGGGGGGCTCCTGGGTGGCTCAGCTGGTTGGTTAAGCATCTGCCTTTGGTTCATATCATGATTGCAGGGTCATGGGATTGAGCCCCACATTGGGCTCCTTGCTCATCAGGGAGCCTGCTTCTCTTTCTGCTTACTGTTCCCCCTGGTTGTGCACAGGCTTTTTCTCTCTGACAAATAAATCAATTAATTAAAAAAAAACAGTGGTGGGTTTTAGAGGGACAGGAAGCTTTCATATAGAATTATGATTAGGTCTCAATCTTTTAGTGAACTTGTCTCAACTTTTAACTTCACAAACTTTTCTCAGTTCTTTTCTTTGCCTTGGGTGGGACAAGATAGCTAGAGCTGACAAGTTGGTTATTTTCCTTCTTTCAGGTTAGTTAGGTTCTGACAATACCCCAGCAGGTTAGCCTCTGGTTAGTTAGTTTCTCTTGAAGCAGGCCTTGCTAAGAAGAACAAAGTGTTCTTTTTTGTTGTTGTTGTTTGTGTTTTGTTTTGTTTTTGTTACAGAGAGAGGATGCATTGAGCAGGGGGCAGGGAGGAGCAGAGTGAGAGGGAGAGAGAGAGAATCTTAAGCAGGCACCATGCCCAAAACAAAGCCCAACATGGAGCTTGATGTCATGACCTGAGCTGAAATCAAGAGTCAGAGGCTTAACAAACTGAGCCATCCAGGCACCCAAAAAACAAAGTGTTCTTGTTTATTTCAAAATGGGTCCTTTTCTCCTCCTCTTTCCAGAAATATGAGGAGATTTATCTCGGATATATATTACGGGAATCTGGCTGAGCTCCTGGAGTAAAGTTTAGAACTGGGCAGGTATCTTCTTGTGACTGGGTCCTCTGTAGCTTTTAACTGTCAGGGTTGCCTGCACTGAGTCCCCAGAAATTCATCCATTACAGTTTAGGTTTTCTTACCCCAGCACTGGTTTCCACAGTAGTTTCTATTTGTGATTCCTTGCATTTGCCTGACTCTTCAATCAGGTACAATGATTTTTTTTTTTTTTTAATGCCCTTAGCTTTCATAGGGATCCAAAAAGTTAACTATTTTTCAGTTTGACCATCTTTTCACATATTGTTAGGACAGCATGATGACTTCTAAGCTACTTATATGCAGAGCCAGAAACTGGTAATATTCCCCTACAGACTTACACATGCAAGACAACAGCTGATTCAGCTTCAACCCTCTATTCCCCAGACCTTGGACACCATAGCTCAACTAACTTACAGTTTTCAGGTTGTAAAGGTGTGTGAATCATTAGCTTGCATAATTTTAATTTATGTCAATTTAGAGCAGAGAGGCTACCAATTGGTCTGCTGTTGTCAGTAGAGTGGGTATTTGCCTTTGAACAAGGTATTACATCTCCTATGCTTTAGAGACCATATGATTCAGTACAGTGAGGGCACAGATAAGTCACCTAGTGTCTGGCAATCATATATACCAATTTCATTCAGAAGTTAGTGACAAAAAATCAGGACCCATGTCAAATTTGGCTTCCAGACGTGGACATATCAGCAGTATCCACTGCATATTGTCTGCAGAGTATGTGCCCATTGGGAGGAACATCTCTGTTCTATTTCTTCAGGTACTGTACCCAACTGTGTGAACTTCAAGTCTTGTTTTTGGTCCACTCAGAGAGACTTTAAGCTATGCAGTGTACTTTCAATATGATATCTGACTAAAGTCCCTGGTTATATTTCACATTTTTATTTCATACATATGTTTACATTAAATAATCTTATGAGGAAGCAAGCAAGAATAGAACAAAGTAGAATTTAATATTTTCAAACAAATTCATCCGTTTTCATGAGTGGAGATTATTTATGCTTTTAGCACACACATTTTTTTTCCTCACCTTTCAACAAAAGCACACAATTACTCTACATTTATTGTTCTGCAACTAAAATCACTCATTGTTCTCAGAAAATATGTGTGCATATTTAGAAACATATTTAGGTTCTAACTAACCATTGTTTTCTAGCATGTTTTGTTTTAACGTACTTGCACTCAGAAAATCAAGTAAATGAATAAAGAGTTTTCAGAAACTCTCTGTCATATTCTGTCAAATTCATACTCATTCTTTGACTACATGTTGATATCTAAATTTGACATTGAGTATTAATAGCTTGATTAATCCCAGTGATCTATCAACAACAACAACACAAACCAGTAGTTCAAAGACATCGCCAGTTATTATGCAATTTATGACATTAAGATTTATTTTAAAAATTATATGGAAATGAAAAATAAAGACAATCAAGATAGTTTTAAAATTACCCAAGAAGGCATGTATTTGATTTCTTTAATTCCTCTTGATTTTCCTAGACTCAGTTACCAGTCTATGGAATTGCTACAGAGTATGTGACCTCACATATTCTTGTGTATTCTGTTGAGTTGTACTGTTATAAGTATCTGCTTCTATATCTATTTCATATGTTAAACCAGGCATTTGTTGTACAATCTCCTCCTCCTTCTGAGTTCACATAGTTACAGGTAAACTATTTTACAACATCCACGCTTTTTTTTTTTTTTTTTACATGATTCCTGGTATAAGCTCATTCTACATTCATCCTTCACTTCTGAAAAATACCTTCTGGAAGAAAAGTGTCTTGAGGCAGTTAATGGCTTGGAACTAACCATGAGTTAAATTTGAACTGGACCTCTGATTTCCTGGATTCAGATTCTTTTTAATAGCCCAAGGAAATTCAATTAACCTAACCTTCAGAATCTAATTATATTCATTGTTTCAAATTAACACTCACTTTTATCCTTTCATTCATTAAACATTTGCTAAATTTTTGTAATTGAATGTCTTTACAAGTCCAAAGAAACATGCTGACAGAAATACTCTGTCTTCCATATAAATCTGAGGTTTGTACAACTCATTATTTTTTCAGTAAGCTTTTGTTGTCTTATTGTCTCTCCTTGAGTTGATTAACACTGATGAGTAATCATTCCTTCAGTCTATTACTCTAGACCACATTTCAAACTGTCAATACATTCTAACTTCTCTATTAAAGCTTATTTGTAAAAAAGTTAGATACCTCTTCCCCAAATGCAGATGTACAGATGGTAGATTCAACATTTTTGTTAGAAAGAAATGCAGAGGCTACACCAGTCATCTCAGGTAAGAAAAAAGAGAAATCATATAAAAATGATTTTTAAAAAATAGCCTTGTCTAAGAGTACAGTAATACTTATTGATAGCAAAGTAGACTAGGAGGGTGCTCCAATATTCTCACTACCTAAACCATGCTTCTGGTTCTATGGTCACTCTTGCTACTTTTGCTACACTTGCTACTTCTCCTACTACCAACATTATAATTTATAACAATGTTTTAATTTTAAAAGAAATAATTTATTATGTTTTTGTTTTCCTCTAAGTATACCAGGCCATCATCCTATCTGTCTCTACATATCTACACATAAGTTTCAAGTATAAGCAACCATGATTTTTTAATTTATTTCATAACAAAGTAACTGTAAATTAATTGAAAATTAAAAAGTGTTAGAAGAAATTTTTCAGCAACAAATAGAAATAATTGTTAAAAGTGGGAAATGATTTTGTGTGGCTTTGAGATAGATTAAAACACAGAAAAGACAATATGCTTTTGGGGTATATAAAAGACTATCTTTGCCATCTTCTTTTAAGTTTCTGCCACAAACAGAAGGCAGTATCAGTTAAGAATATTCACTTAAACATTACTGACCTTTAGATACTTTGGGAACTCTCAAATGACATTCAGAGTAACTAACAAGAGACTGGTATTCAACAATTTAATATATATTCAAGTAAACATTATAGCAGGAGATAAATTCATGAAAGGGGATATATAATAACTCAAGAAATGTTAGCAGATGATTAGGATAGCTTCAACTGTATAATCATATAAAGACTAATAGAGTCTTCTAGATGAGTTCTAATTATACTCCTTTGCTTTAAAGAAATTTTCTATGATGCCAAAGAAACTTGACAAGGCTAACCTTTTAAGAGTTAGAGAATTCTGACTTGCCCTGAACTTCTGATCTTTAACCAATTGTCTAGGGAATAATGAGGGTTTCTGTAATTTTCCACTAAGTATGTATATGTCACCTACACAGGGTCAGGTGTATTTTAACTTTTTCTCCACTTCAGTCATAAAAAAGGTTGTGCCGTTGTTGGTGGTTTTTGTTTTCTTGTATTTGTGTTGTGTGTCTTAGTGCTGCATATTAAAATTAAAATCACGAGGATGTGGTATATTGAAATGCCCATGTTCTTTATTTTTATTCTATCCCATCTCTTCTTCTACCATCTTATAATAGAAACATATTTTATAGCCTATTAGATTTGAAACAGATTAGTTAAATCGTCAAACTGTAATACTTCTTCCTTCTATAGAATATATGTGTATTCATATATATACATATATGTTCATATACATATATACATATGCATATATTCATATATATATAACACACACACATATATAAGTTAAATTGCCCGGTTATTGTTAAATAATTTGACTTAATTGAAATTTATGAAATACTCCACCCTTCAGTAGCAAAATAAACATTAGTCTTAAACACAAACCATTCATGAAGATGATACATTTTGGGTCAAGAAGTAAACTTTAACACCTTTAAAATAATAGATACAGAATAAAATATGTTCAAAACCAAAATGGATTTAAACAAGAAGTAAGTAATGGAAATAAAGCAGGATAATCCTTATATATTTAAAATTTAAGCATCATACTTCTAAATAATGCATAGGTCTAAAGAAGACCCTCAAGATAAATTAAGGATGAGTGAAGATAGAGTGCTTGTTCATGGACTAAAAGATTCACTATGACTAAGATTTTAATTCTTTCCACTTCAGTCTATACATTTATTTCAGTCCTAATCTAAATACAGAAAATAATTCTAATATATTGATAAACTGAATGTAAAGTTTATATGAAAATCTAAAGATAAAAAATAGCTTGCATGATACTGAAGAAGAACAAAGTTATAAAACACATATTACCTAACTTTAATATTTAGTATAAGGCTACAGTAAGCAAGGCAGTGTGGTAGTAGAAGTGCCAACTGTAGATCAACAGAACTGTACAACATAATTCAAGATTTATTATAAAGCTGCAGTAAACAAGACAGTGTGGTTTTGTGAAAATATAGGCATACAGATAAATAGAACAGAAGAGAAAGCCCAGAAATAGACTCATACAAATATAGACAACTGAATTTCAGCAAAGAAACAGACAGTTCCATGGAGAAATAATGGTCTTTCCAAGAAATGTAGCTATAACAAATGGATATCCATAACAGACACTGTTAAGAGAATGACAAGCCATGACTTGGAAAAAGTATCTGCAAAACACATGTCTGACAGAGGATGTGATGAGATCTTAAACTCAACAATGAGAAATTGAGCAACCCACTGAAAAAATGGGCAAGATATCTGTACAGAGAACTCACTAAGGAAGGCATATAACTGACAACTATGAATATAGAAGATGTCCCATCTCATTTATTATTAGGGAATAGCATATTTTAAAAATTAGAAACCACTACATTACCTATTAGAATAGCAAAGACAACAATTAAACAACCATGGCAAAACCAACAAAACCTGACAAAATCTCATGCTGGTGAGGATACACATCAACAGAAACTCTCATTCATTTTCAGTAAGAATATGTAGCACTTTGGAAAGACAGTTTTGCAGTATTGTACAAAGCTAAACACGATCTCACCATGCAATCCAAAACTCTCATTCCTACATATTTATCCAACTAGTTTGAAAGATTGAGACCACACAAAAACCCACACACAAATATTAATAGCAGCTTTATTCATAATTTTCCAAATACTAGAAGCAACCAAGATGTCCTTCAATAGGTAAGTAGGTGAATGACCTAGCTAGAGAAATACATATAATGGGATACTATTCAGAAATAAGAAGGAAATTAGCTGTCAAACAATGGAAAGATATGGAGGAGTTTTAATACACATTGCTAAGTAAAAGAACCCAATCTGAGAAGGCTACATGGCATATTATTCTAGTTATATGACATTGTAGGAAAAGCAAAACTGTGAAGACAAAAGAAATCAGTGATTGCCAGGGATTAGGGATGGGAAGGGTGTGACGGTGTTGTGGGACACAGAGGCAGAAGAATAATTATTAAATTTCCTTACCTACTGACAAGCCCTTAAAACAGGCAGAGGGACCTCCACCTTTGCTAAGGGCAAAGGACACTCCTCACCTGACCAGACTAACCTCAACCAGGATCCTGTAAGTCTACTTTAACAATTCTTTTAGGAAACTTTATCTCTAATCCTCCAAGATAGTGTTGACAATCATTCTCAAGCATATGGCCCACTGATACCTATCTAAAGGGTCTCACAAGAAGGTTTTATTACTGGTAATTAATAACTTTTTCCCCACACAACAGCTAGCCCCTCAAGGTCCTAGAAACCTTGCTTCCAAAATTTCTTAGAGACTTACACCATCCCTAACCCCCTCCCCACTTGCAAGTATATAATAGACCACTCCTCACATCCCTGGGGCAGTAGCTCTTCCTGCTCATGGGTCCTGTTCCCCCGCTTTAATAAACCACCATTTTGCACCAAAGATGTCTCAAGAATTCTTTCTTGGTCATTGGCTCCAGACCTCACCCCACTGAACCTCACCTATGTTCTAGAACTTCATCAAGTGTTGTATACATAAAGCACAGAAAATTTTTAGCATGCCAGAAGTATTCTGTATGACAGTTTAGTGGTGGCCACATGGTTAATATGCATTTGTCAAAACCCACAGAACTTTAAAGCACTGAAGGGAAACCTTCATTTATGCAAATTAAAAAAATATTTAGGAGGTTGGGATAGATATTCCAGTAAGGCATTCAGGCTACAATAGTAGACTCTAACAGTACTAAAAAATGTATGAAGCACTTTCATTTAAGTTAAGGGGAAGCAATGCCGCACAAATCTGTAAAATTAAAGAGAAAAGGAGTTTCATGTATTCTAGTTTATGACATATTTCCATGGGCTACATGGATATGAGTTAGTAATTGTGATACTACTATACACATACAGTGGAATTAAATTAAGTAAATGGGTTGTGGATTGTGTGAACCAGTTCTCTTTGTTTTGAAATTAAGTTATAGGTAAGCAAGGGGATGAGAATAGAATGATCTAGGTGGTCATGGATAAGAAGTGGAGACATCACAATGTCCACATATTTCACTTCAAATAGATATAGAGGATATTGCATACAGAAATGTTTATAAATGTATGCCTATATGTTGATTAACATACGTGCTTGTTTCCTTGATCTGTCAGATGAGATGACCTAAGGTGACCATACCCTGATAGCAACAGACCTAACACCTGGACTATATTTTCAAATAGCACTCTCAAATAAAAACAACCAAAAAACAATTAAGGTTCCTTGGAGAATTATACTAGATAAACATGGAGCAGAAAGCAAAGAAATGCTAAGAAGGACAAAAACAAACAGAAACTAACAAGCCAACAAAAAAACAAAAGCAGAATCATCACATCAATAAGGCTGTGTTGAAGACAAACAGGAGTCAATTGAAAGAACTCTGAAATGCCAAAGCTGGAACAGTTTGAATAGTGTGAAAGGCAGAAAACCAAAACAAAACAGTAATTTACAATGGAAAAGCTTGACAGACACTACTTCAGCCAGGTGTTCAAGATCAACAACAATAAATCACGTTAGAATTTACCCTTGATATGATGGGGAAAATGATATGTTACTTCTGTGGTCTTCTTCCCCAAAGCCATAACTCCAATTTAATTATGACAAAAACATCAAGCAAATTCCAATAGAGGAGCATCCCACAAAATATGTGATAACTATTTTTCAGTACTGTCAAGGTCATCAGAAACCAAGGAAGTCTGAGAAACTGTCACAAGCAAGAAGAGCTTAAGGAGACAGAACAGTTAAATGTAAAGTGGCATCCTATATGCAATTCTGGAAAGTAAGTGGACGTTACATTAAAACTAAGAAAACTTAGGAATAATCTAAATCTATATTGTCACTGGTGAATGTATACACAGATTTTTTTTTAACACTTTGATTTAAGTTCCAGTTAGTTAACATACAGTGTAATATTAGTTTCAGGTATATAAAATAGTGATTTAATACTTCCTTACAACATTTGGGGCTCATGATGTGGGACAACCAAGTGTGCTCCTTAATCCCCATCACCTCTTTCACCCATCCCCTACCCACCTCCCTCTAGTAACCATCAGTTTGTTCTCTACAGTTAAGCTGTTTCTTATTGCCTTTTACCCCCTTTGCTCATTTGTTTTGTTTCTTAAATTCCATATATGAGTGAAATTATATAGTATTTGTCTCTTAACTGACTTATTTCACTTAGCATAATACTCTCTATTTCCATCCATATCCTTGCAAATGTCAAGATCTCATTCTTTTAAATAGCTAATTAATATTCCATTACACACACACACACACACACACACACCCCTTCTTTATCCACTCATCAGTTGATGGATACTTGGGCTATTTCCATAATTCGCCTATTGTAGATAATGCCTCTATAAATGTCAGGTGCATGTATTCCTTTGATTAGTATTTTTGTATTTGGGCCAAGACCTAGTAGTGGAATTGCTGGATCATGGGGGTAGTTCTATTTTTAACTTTTTGAGGAAACTCCAGACTGTTTTCCATTATGGCTGCAGCAGTTTGCATTCTCACCAACAGTGCAAGAGATTTGTCCCTTCTCCACATCCTCACCAACACCAGTTGCTTTGTGCTGTTCATATTAGCCATTCCAGCAGGTGTGAGGTGATATCTCATTGCAGTTTTGATTAGCATTTCCTTGCTGATAATTGATGTTGAGCATCTTTTCATGTATCTGTTAACTATCTGTATTTTTTTCTCTGGAAAAATGCCTATTCATGTCTTCTGCTCATTTTTTAATTGGATTATTCATTTGGTATTAAGTTTTATAAATGCTTTATATATTTTGTATACTAATCCTTTATCAGATATGTCATTGCAAATATCTTCTCCCATCTCATAGGCTGCCTTTCAGTTTATTGTTTCATTCACGTACAGAAGCTTTTAATTTTGATGTAGTCCCAATAGTTTACTTATTCTTTTGTTTGTTTTGCCTCAGGAGATATAACTAGAAGTTGCTACAGCCTACAATCAAAGAAGTTACTGCCTGTGTTCTTTTCTAAGGCTTTTATAGATTCAGGTCCTACATTTATCAAATTCATTTTAAATTTATTTTGTGTCTGATGCAAGAAAGTGGTCTTCCGTTCTTTTGCATGTAGCTGTCCAGTTTTCCCAATACCATTTGTTGAAGAAACAGTCTTTTTCCCCTTGAATATTCTTTCCTGCTTTGTCAACGATTAATTGATCATACCATTGTGGACTCATTTCTGGTTTTTCTATTTTGTTCCCTTGATCTATGTATCAATTTTTGTATTGCTACCATATTGTTTTGATTACTAAATCTTTATACTATAACTTGAAGTCAGAAGTATTATGCCTTCAGCTTTGCTTTTCTTCATCAAGGCTGTTTTGGTGACTTTTTTTTTTTGGTGGTTCCATACAAATTTTAGGATTGTTTATACTAGCTCTGTGAAAAATGCTATTGGCACTTTGATATGGAATTCGCATTTAAAATATGTAGATTGCTTTGGGTAGTATAGACATTTTATTTTTTTTAAAGATTTTATTTATTAGAGAGAGAGAGTGAGTAGGGGGAGGAGGAGAGACGGAGGGAGAGAGGAACTCAAGCAGGCTCCATGCTGAGCCCTGAGCCCAATGTGGGACTCGATCTCATGACCCTGATGTCATGACCTGAGTTGAAACCAAGAATCAGAAACTTATTTAACTGAGCCACCTAGGCACCCCTGTATACACACTTAAAAAGTATTTCTTCTTCTAATCTAAGAGCATAGAATATCTTTCCATTTCTTTGTGTCATCTTTAAGTTCTTTCATAAGTATTCTATAGTTTTCAGAGTATAAGTCTTTCACCTCTTTGGTTAGGTTTATCCCTAGGTATCTTGTTTTTTTGTGCAATTGCAAATGGGATCACTCCTTAATTTGTTCTTCCTATTGCTTCACTATTGGTGTATAGAAATGCAACAAATTTCTGTATGTTGACTTTGTATCCTGTGATTTTAATGAATTTGCTTACTAGCTCCAGCACTTTTTTGGGGGAGTCTTTGGAATTTTCTGTATTAAATGTCATATCATCTGCAAATAGTGAAGCTCTGACTTCTTTCTCACCCACTTGGATGTCTTTTATTTCTTTTAGTTGTCAATTGCTGTAGTTAGGATTTCCAGTACTATGTCAAATAGCTGTGGAGAGAGTGGACATCCCTGTCTTGTTCCTACTGTGAGGAAAAGCTCTGTTTTTTCCCCATGGGGGATGACATTAGCTGTGGATTTTTCATAGATGGTTTTTATTATCTGGAGGCATATTCTTTGTAAACCTGCTTTTGGGGGGGTGTTTATCATGAATGGGTTTTGTACTTTGTCAATTTATTTTTTGCATCTATTGAAATGATCATATGGTTCTTATCCATCCTTTTATTTATGTGATGAATTATTTTGATTCATTTGTGAATGTTAAATAAATATTCACAACCCAGAAATAAATCCTACTTGATTGTGGTGATTTTTAAAGAGTATTATTGTATTCTGCTGGCTAGTATTTTGTTGAGGATTTTTTCATGTATGTTCATCAGAGACAATTGAGAGACAATGGCCTGTAGCTTTTTTTTTTTTTTTTTTCTGGTTATCTGTAACTGGTTGTGGTAGTCAGGGTAATGCTGTCCTTACAGAATGAATTTGGAAGTTTTCCTTCCTTTTCTACTTTTTGAAAGAGTTTGAGAAGAATAGGTATTAACACTTTAAATGTTTGGGAGAATTTGCTTGGGAAGCTGTATTTGTCCTGGACTTTTTTTGTTAAGAGTTTTGTTTTGTTTTGTTTTCATTACTGATTCAAGTTCCTTCCTAGCAATCTGTTCAAATTCTCCATTTCTTCCTGCTTCAGTTTTGGTTAAGTTATATATTTCTAGGAATTTATCCATTTCTTCTAGGTTGTCCAATTTGTTGTCATATAATTTTTCATAATCTGGTTTGGTTGTTATTTCTCCTCTCACATTTGTGATTTGTTTATTTGAGTCCTTTCTCTCTCTGTCCTTCTTTCTTTTGATTAGTCTTGGTAGCTGTTCATAATTTTTCTTTCCATTTTTTCAAAGACCAGCTCCTAGTTTCATTGACTTTTTTTTTAAGTTTCTATATAATTTATTTCTACTCTAATCTTTTTTATTTCCTTCCTTCTGTTGTATTAAGGCTTTGTTTGTTGGGTTTTTTCTAGTTCTTTCACACGAAATGTTATGTTGTTAATTTGAGATTTTTCTTGCTTCTTGAAGTCAACCTGTATTGCCATATACTTCTATCTTAGGATGATTGCTTTTGCTGCATCCCAAAAGTTCTGTTGTGTTTTCACTTTCATTTGTTTCCATGCACATTTTACTTCTTCTTTCATTTCCTGGTTTACCCATTTATTCTTTTGTAGCATGTTATTTAACCTCCATGTATTTGTAGTCTTCCCAGATTTTTTTCTTGTGGCTGACTTCTAGATTCATAGTGTTGTGGTCAAAACAGGTGCAGGGTATGCACCATAAGTCTTCTTATATTTGTTGAGGTCTGTTTTGTGGCCCAAGATGTGATCTATTATGGAGATTGTTCCATGTGTACTTCAAAAGAATGTGTATTCTGAAGTTTTAGGGTGGAATGTTCTGAATATTATCTGTTAAGGCCATCTGGTTCCAGTGGTCATTCAGAACTATTGTTTCCTGTTGATTTCTGTTTAGATGATCTGTCCATTGATGTAAGTGGGGTGTTAAATTCCTTTAGTATTATTGAATTATTATAATGGGTTCCTTTACATTTATTATTGGTTTATATGTCTCAGTTCTCCCATATTGGGTGCATAAATATTTACAATTGTTATATCTTTTTGTTGGATTGTCCTCTTTATTATTATATAGAATTTTTCTTTTTCTCTTATTATAGTCTTTGTTTTGAAGTCTACTTTGTCCTGTATAAGTATCAATCCTTATATATTTTACCTCATTTGCATGATAAATGTTTCTTTATCCCCTCACTTTCAATCTAAAGTTCTCTTTAGGTCTAAAGTGAGTCTTTTGCAGGGTGATATAGATGGGTCTTGGTTTTTTATCCATTCTGTCACCCTATTCCTCTTGATTGGAGTGTTTACTCCATTCACCTTCACAGAAGTTATTGATAGATATGTAATTATTGCCATTTTATTGCAGGTTTTCTGGATATTTTCTCTGATATTTTCTTGTCTTTCTTTTATGTTTTGCTATCTTTAGTGATATATTTGGATTTCTTTCTCTTTATTCCTTGCACATTTATTACTGGTTTTTCATATTCAGTTGCCATTAGGTTTTAATATTAAGTTGATGATCATTAGTTTTGGACACATTCTTTTCTCCTCTTCTCCCCACATTGTAGGTATATGTTATTAAACTTTATAACCTTTTTTGTGAGTTCCTTCACTTATTTTTTACAGAAATATTCACTTTTATTACTTTTGTGATTCCTGCTTTATACTGCCACTTTGGGTCACTCCTTTCCCCTCAAAGAGTCCCCTTTAATATTTCTTACAGGGCTGGTTTAGTGATCATAACTCCTTAGGTTATGTCTGTTTGTCTACATCTTCTTCTATTCTAAGCGATAGCTTTGCTGAATAGTTTATTCTTGGCTGAAGATTTTTCTCATTCAGCACATTGAATATATCATATCACGACTTTCTGTCTTGCCAAATTTCTTTTGCAAATCTCTTGCTGGCCTCATAGGTTTTCCGTTGTAAGTTAAGGACATCTTTTGTCTTGCTGCTTTTAGGACTTTTTTTCTTTATCACTATATTTTGCAAATTTAATTACAATTTCTTGGTGTGGGCCACTTTTCTTGATTTTGATGGGAGTTCTATGTGTCTTCTGGATCTGGACATCTCTTTCCTTCCCCAGATTAGGGATGTTTTCAGTTATTATTTCTTCAAATAAACTTTCTGCCCCCCCCCCCTTTTTTACTCTCTTCTTCTGGGACTCCTTAGGAGCCACTGAGTTCCCTAAGTCTGTTCTCATTTTGCATAATTCTTTCTCTCTTTTGTTTAGCTTTATTACTTTCCATTACATTGTCTTCTAGGTCACTAAATCATCCCTCTGCTTCTTTCGGCCTCCTGTTCATTATATCAAGAGTGTTTCTAATCTCATTTATTGTATTCTTAATCTCTGATGAATTCTTTTAAACTCTTTTATTTCGTGGTAAGGATTTCACTGATGTCTTCTATTCTTTTCTCAAGCCCAGTGAGTATCCTTATCATTGCCACTTTCTTCCTTTTTTTGGGGGAAATGGGTGCTATTTATTCTTGACAAATATTCCACATCCATTATCCTCTCCAGTCAGAAATTCTTTGAAATTCTGCCCATGGCCTTTGTGAGTCAGATGATGGAGTCATTGGACTCCCCCATCCATCAAATGGTCCCAAAGATAGTGTTTGTTTTAACCTGGCTATTAAAACTGCCTGTCACCTTGTCAACCTCAGACACATCTATCTGGATGGACCTGTAGTCCTTGGTGACCATGATATGGTTGTTGGCAGTGCATTTTCAGGCAGGTATTGGTCCATGAACTCACAGCCAATGACCTGCATATAGAATATTGCCACCACCACTGGTGCAAGTGCAGAAAAGCCATTTTACATTTTGACTATAGTGTATTAGTCTTTCAGTTCCTCTATATCCTTGCCAACACTTCAGTTATTTCTTCTTCTTCTTCTTCTTCTTTTTTTTTTTTTTAAATTAAGCCATTATAATAGTGATCTAGTGACACTGGTTTTGCTTTATGCTTCCTTTCTGATCAATGATTTTGAACACTTTGTCATATATTTATTGGAAATCTATACCTTCTTTGAAGAGGCTATTTAAGTGTTTTTAGTTTTTTGTTTGTTTTGTTTTGCTTTCTTATTATTGAATTTTGAGACCTCTCTGTGGATTCTATCTACAAGTCTTTCAACAGATACAGGATTTGCAAAAATATTCTCTGAGTCTGTAATATGCGTTTATGTATTTCTACTCTCCTAATGTGACTTTTGAAAAGCAGAAGTTTTTACTTTTCACAAAGTCCAGTTTATCAAATTCTTTTCTATGGAATATGCTTTTGTTGTTATATCTAAGAAATATTCATCTAACCTAGTGTCACAAAGATTTTTCTTAAGACTTCTTCAGGAAATTTCATAGTTTGAGGATTTTAGTTTTGATGTATGATCCAATATGAATTAATTTTTGCATGTAGCATAAAAATTTAGTAAAGCTTTTTTAAAATATAAGGATATCATAATCTTAGTAACATCTGTCAAAAAGACTATTCAGTCTCTCCTGAATATACTTTGCATATTTGTAAAATCAGTTATCAGTGTACATGGAAGTCTAATCCTGTACTATTTAATTCTATAAATTTTTCATTCACCTTGACTCCAATTCCATACTTTCTTGATAATTCCAGCTTTAAAATTAGTCTTGAGAGTAGGTTGTCTTTATTCTTGTTTTTTGAACCTTTGGTTAATCCAGTTCTTTGTATTTCTATTTGACTTTTAAAACTACCTTGTTAATTCCAGGGTAGGGGGGATCCTGTTTGATCTTTGTTTGGGAATGCATTATGTCTATAGTTTGAGAAATTTTCATCTTAAATATATTGATAGTCAATATGGAAAATTACACTCTACCTTCTTCAGTGTCAAACCAACATTACTTTGAATAATTTGTTTTAATAGCAATAATGACAAAAATAATGTAGTTTCCTCACTAATAAATATGATTCTGTCTACATAACATTGGGAATTTAGGTTTTAGTGTTAGAAGATGGGTAGGACCCAAAATGTCAATGCTCACTCAACTATGGTTTATTTTAGGAAAAAGATACAAGATAGAATAAAGAATATACGTCTTGACCAATGATTATATCATGGATTCAAGTTTTCATTTTTCTTGCTTTCTGAGAACCATAATTGTTATGTTTTCTCTCTCTTGTCTGATCAGAAACCACAAAGTAGTCTTTTTGTTTTGTTTTGTTTTGTTTTGTTATGTTAGTCACCATACAGTACACCATTAGTTGTTGATGTAGTGTTCCATGATTCATTGTTTGTGTATAACACCTAGTGCTCCATGTAATACATGTCTTCCTTAATACCCATCACTGGGTTCACCCATCCTTCCTCCCCTCTCACCTCTAAAAGCCTCATTTTGATTCCTGGAGTTCATAATTTCTCATGGTTCATCCCCTCTCTGATTCCCCTCCCTTTTCTCCCTTTCATTTCATTCTCTTAATGCCCCCCTTATGTTCCATAAATAAGTGAAACCACATGGTAATTGTCTTTCTCCATTTGACTTATTTCACTTAGTATAATCTCCTCCAGTTTCATCCATGTTGATATAAATATTGGGTATTCATCCTTTCTGATGGCTGAGTAATATTCCATTGTACATATGGACCTCATCTTTTTTTATCCATTCATCTGCTAGAAGGTAGTCTTATAACAGTAGAACCAGGAAGCTTGAAATAGAATCTTAGCTGGAGTTTCTTATGCCTTTCTAGCAATGTAGGCATATTTCTTGCTATGTAAAAAGTGCCATAGCAGAGCCCTCCAGGATTTTCAGAAAGTATAAAATTATCAATCTAATGGTTGTTAATAATCACTGCTGCCAAGCTTGAACAAACCATCCCAAAATTCAGTATGGGGCCCATTTTAATAATCAGTGCATTTCGTAATTTAAGCAGGTGCCAGTGCCCTTTACATAATTCAGAAAAGCTGCTCAGGTAAATTTCAGGCACACAGAATTAACTCCTCATGAACCTCCTGACCCCTGGAAAAATCCACAAGCATTTATCTGTTGTACAACCTTTTTCTTTGTTAGTAATCAAAACTAATATAATTTATAGTCATATATTTATTTAATGAGTTTGAAGGTTTTCTTTTAAATTTTTGATTCTCTAAAAGCAGAACATGAGATAAGGAGTTGAGTGTGATTTTTGGGGAGAGGATGATGCCCAGAAAGGAGATATAATAGAATAAAGGGAGCAATTCACAGGATAAAGAAAATTCTGTATCAAGATACATTATTTAGTTAGGTTTATTCCTAGGTATCTTATGGTTTTGGGTGCAATTGTAAATGGGATTGACTCCTTAATTTCCCTTTCTTCTGTCTTGCTGTTGGTGTAGAGAAATGCAACTGATTTCTGTGCATTGATTTTATATCCTGACACTTTACTGAATTCCTGTATAAGTTCTAGCAGTTTTGGAGTGGAGTCTTTTGGGTTTTCCACATATAGTATCATATCATCTGCGAAGAGTGATAATTTGACTTCTTCTTTGCCAATTTGGATGCCTTTAATTTCCTTTTGTTGTCTGATTGCTGAGGCTAGGACCTCTAGTACTATGTTGAATAGCAGTGGTGATAATGGACATCCCTGCCGTGTTCCTGACCTTAGCGGAAAAGCTTTCAGTTTTTCTCCATTGAGAATGATATTTGCGGTGGGTTTTTCATAGATGGCTTTGATGATATTGAGGTATGTGCCCTCTATCCCTACACTTTGAAGAGTTTTGATCAGGAAGGGATGTTGTACTTTGTCAAATGCTTTTTCAGCATCTATTGAGAGTATCATATGGTTCTTGTTCTTACTTTTATTGATGTGTTGTATCACATTGACTGATTTGCGGATGTTGAACCAACCTTGCAGCCCCGGAATAAATCCCACTTGGTCGTGGTGAATAATCTTTTTAATGTACTATTGAATCCTATTGGCTAGTATTTTGTTGAGTATTTTCGCATCTGTGTTCATCAAGAATATTGGTCTATAGCTCTCTTTTTTGGTCACAGAATCTATACTCAGAAAACTATAAAGTACTCATGAAAGAAATTGAGGAAGACACAAAGAAATGGAAAAATGTTCCATGCTCCTGGATTAGAAGAATAAATATTGTGAAAATGTCTATGCTACCTAAAGCAATCTACACATTTAATGCAATTCCTATCAAAGTACCATCCATCTTTTTCAAAGAAATGGAACAAATAATTCTAAAATTTATATGGAACCAGAAAAGACCTCGAATAGCTAAAGGGATATTGAAAAAGAAAGCCAATGTTGGTGGCATCACAATCCCGGACTTCAAGCTCTATTACAAAGCTGTCATCATCAAGACAGCATGGTACTGGCACAAAAACAGACCCATAGATCAATGGAACAGAATAGAGAGCCCAGAAATAGACTCTCAACTATATGGTCAACTAATCTTCGACAAAGCAGGAAAGAATGTCCAATGGAAAAAAGACAGCCTCTTTAATAAATGGTGCTGGGAAAATTGGACAGACACATGCAGAAAAATGAAATTGGACCATTTCCTTACACCACACACAAAAATAGACTCAAAATGGATGAAGGACCTCAATGTGCGAAAGGAATCCATCAAAATCCTTGAGGAGAACACAGGCAGCAACCTCTTCGACCTCAGCCGCAGCAACAACTTCCTAGGAACAACGCAAAAGGCAAGGGAAGCAAGGGCAAAAATGAACTATTGGGATTTCATCAAGATCAAAAGCTTTTGCACAGCAAAGGAAACAGTTAACAAAATCAAAAGACAACTGACAGAATGGGAGAAGATATTTGCAAACGACATATCAGATAAAGGACTAGTGTCCAGAATCTATAAAGAGCTTAGCAAACTCAACACCCAAAGAACAAATAATCCAATCAAGAAATGGGCAGAGGACATGAACAGACATTTCTGCAAAGAAGACATCCAGATGGCCAACAGACACATGAAAAAGTGCTCCATATCACTCGGCATCAGGGAAATACAAATCAAAACCACAATGCAATATCACCTCACACCAGTCAGAATGGCTAAAATCAACAAGTCAGGAAATGACAGATGCTGGCGAGGATGCGGAGAAAGGGGCACCCTCCTACACTGTTGGTGGGAATGCAAGCTGGTGCAACCTCTCTGGAAAACAGCATGGAGGTTCCTCAAAATGTTGAAAATAGAACTGCCCTATGACCCAGCAATTGCACTATTGGGTATTTACCCTAAAGATACAAACATAGTGATCCAAAGGGGCACGTGCACCTGAATGTTTATAGCAGCAATGTCCACAATAGCCAAACTATGGAAAGAACCTAGATGTCCATCAACAGATGAATGGATCAAGAAGATGTGGTATATATACACAATGGAATACTATGCAGCCATCAAAAGAAATGAAATCTTGCCATTTGCGACAACATGGATGGAACTAGAGCGTATCATGCTTAGCGAAATAAGTCAGGCGGAGAAAGACAACTATCATATGATCTCCCTGATATGAGGAAGTGGTGTTGCAACATGGGGGCTTAAGTGGGTACGAGAAGAATAAATGAAAGAAGATGGGATTGGGAGGGAGACAAACCATAAGTGACTCTTAATCTCACAAAACAAACTGAGGGTTGCTGGGGGGAGGGGGTTTGGGAGAAGGGGGTGGTATTATGGACATTGGGGAGGGTATGTGCTTTGGTGAGTGCTGTGAAGTGTGTAAACCTGGTGATTCACAGACCTGTACCACTGGGGATAAAAATATATGTTTATAAAAAATAAAAAATTATATTAAAAAAAAAAACAAACCAAACAAACAAAAAAGAAAGATACATTATTTATTTCATATTAGCAAACTATAGATGCTCAACTCTACTAGGAGTCCTTGGTAATTATTCAAAATGCAGGCTAGAATTGACTTCCTGATAGAGAGAAAGACTATTTATCTATCAGCTGCTTTTTTCCACCTGCAGGGATTGCCTCCAGAGGCTTCAACCACCAACCCCAATCTTTTTAACAGCATGTGCTCAGAGGCCAATATAATTATAGTGCAATTGGAAAAGGCACTGAGGAAAAAATGTTGCAAGATGCTAAGTGTAGGAATTGGGAGTATCAGCACCAGGTAAGTTGGGTCTCATCAGGTCTGACTACCACAACCTGCATTAACTGACACTAATATCAGAGGCAAGCTAAGGAGATGCATCATAGAATACAAGAGATGTGTGTATACTCATTTATTTGTTTATTGTCTTTTTTTATCTGCTAGACAGTAAGCCACACAATTTGTATGTGATTAAGAGCTTTGACTGTTTTATATACAATGTTCTCTTGGCCTAGAACCTAGTGTGTAGTCAACACTTCACTGATATTTTTCAGAAGAAAGGAGGAGAGGAAGAAAAGGAAAGACAGAATGCTAGCACAAATCCAGTTTCCACAAAAAGGTATATATGAGAAATGGAGGGTATTGGGGTTGCACTAGTAGGTACAAAGGTTGCAGAGTTAGAAATCATAGTAGAATGAAAAAGCAATGTACAATAATCTCCATTAAGATTCCCAAGTTTAGGGGTGCCTGGGTGGCTCAATCAGTTAAGCCTCTGCTTTCTGCTCAGGCCATGATCCCAGGGTCCTGGGATCCAGACCTGCATCCAGCTCCCTGCTCAACAAGGAGTCTGCTTCTTTCTCTCCTTCTCCTTCTGTGTGTGTGTGTGTGTGTGTGTATGCTCTCTCTCTCTCTTACACACACACACTCTCTCAAATAAATAAATAAAATCTAAAAAAAAAAAAAAAAAAAGCAATCCCCAAGTTTAAGTCATTTACTTTACAATTTTGGTTCCAAGTTTACTCCAGAAACTTAATTATTATAATTTTAATATCAATTAGCAGTATATTTCAAAATGAAACTATCACTTCTATTCATTCCTCTGGCACTTTTCTAGAGCTGAGATCACTTGAATTAAAATCAGAGTCCACTCTTTCCTTTTATTTTTAGGACACTCACTGAAATCTTTTCTGACAACTGTCAGATTTCCTACTGCTTTGTCAAGGAGAGTGATAGGTAGGCTTACAGCCCTTAGGAATGTATATATCAAGTCAGAAATCAACCCGTATATTGATTCAAAATACACAACATAAACAGTCGGTTCTGTATTCCCACAGAAGTGTTTTTATATATTCATTTACTTTGGTGTTTAAACACCCTTCATACCTAATAGATTAATGACTGAAAGCTTTTCAAAAATTGGAATCATTTACAATGATTTTAATGAAAAGAAGTTGCTATGTTTTCATTAGATCTGTTTCTGTTTGCTTAGAGGTAAATAGTAGGGTTTTTATTTTTACTTTCTTCTTTTAACAGTCTCATTGTAGATTTTGAGCTCATATTTAGAACCTTTTGGAAATGGCTGAAACTAAACAAACAGAAGAGCAAAGAAAATGCTACTTTTACATAGCTCTATTGTTCCTCAGATTTCATTTCTATTTGCTGAGCATTTTATGAAAAATAAGAAAAGTAAATGATGACAATTTAATAATAACTGATAAAGGTTGGTAGGATATTAAAATTAAATTAGTCACAGATAGCAGTCAAGACAAGAATTAGACTTCAACAAACTACTGTTAATGTGAATTTTCCAGGTAGTCCTTATTTAAAGGAGAAAGTGTATTTTATAATATATATAAAATTTAAGCATATAAGATCCTAACATGAGAAACTTTTTTATTTTTTTTTTTAAAGATTTTATTTATTCATTTGACAGACAGAGATCACAAGTATGCAGAGAGGCAGGCAGAGAGAGAGGAGGAAGCAGGCTCCCTGCCCAGCAGAGAGCCCGATGCGGGGCTTGATCCCAGGACCCTGGGATCATGACCTGAGCCGAAAGCAGAGGCCTTAACCCACTGAGCCACCCAGGTGCCCCCATGAGAAACTTTTTTAAATAGTATATTAAAGTACCAATTAAAAATATTTAAATATTGCAAAACCTAAGTAATTTGGTAAAAATTGAATGCTGGAATACCCTTAAGTGAATGAATGAATATGGATGGATGAAGGAATGAATGAAGAATTAGTGAATATATACTCAAGAAAATAAATACTGTTTTGTTGTTTTCAAATATCTAAAATAATTACTCTCCCCCGCAAAATAGAGAAATGATTGCCCCCCAAAATCCTATCTTAATGAGTGGGTGAAATTCATTTTTTAAAACCTGTCTATTTTGAAATAAATGTAGACTAACAGAACAGTTGCAGAAATAGTATACAGAATTCCCTCACAGCCTTCATTCACTTTGCTCTAATTTTAATATTCCCATTGTCGAAACTAAGAAATTAGTTATTAACTGAATTATATAATTCATTCATAGTTCACCATTATATTCATTAATATCATTTTTTCCGGTCTGAGATCCAAGTCAGTAGTAACATTTAAGTTGTCATTTATTTTTTTCACTCTCCAATCTGTGACAGATTTTCAGTTTTCCCTTGTTTACCTCGACCATTTTGAAAGATATTAATTTAGAATTTTATAGACTCTCTCATTTTGTAGAGTCTGTTTTGTTTTGATTTATTTTGTTTTTACAATACAGTTGAAGTTATGAATTTTGGGGGAAGAATACCACAAAATGATACACATTCTCAGTGAATGACATCAAGTGGAACATTATATCTATATGTATTAAAAAGGAAAAAAAATAGTAACTCTACAACATCTACTATATTTTTTATATAATTCTCTTATAATATTCTATATTTTATCTTATAATACTCTATATTTCTCTTATAATATTCTGTTTCCATTGTAATAAAACATATATTGAGGAATATATCTTCTAAGAATATGAAAATATTATTTCTCCTTAACTTTCACCCTCAAGGATTAGCATGGTTTGTGGATCTTGCCTGCAGTGATAACTATTGTGGTATTTTTCTATTTCATTATTTTTATGTTTACTAATTGAGGTTTTCTTCAAAGAAGTATTATCTCCCTCCCCCCTTTTATCCATTTATTTAATCATTTATATTAGTGTGTATTCATGTGTGTTTATTTTATTATTATGTCAGTGTGTATTCCTGCATGTTTATTTCATTATTTGGGTTATAATCAAATATTGTTGTTTACACATTGATCAAATTGTTCCAACTTTGGCTATTGGGAGAATTTTCAGCCCAGCTTCTTAGTCTTTTTGACATTGTACTTCCCTTTACTCTCTCTCTCTCTTTTTTTTTAAATCACTTTATTACTTTCTGACAGGATAAGATGTTCTGATTTCTTCTTGTATTTTCCTAATCTCAGCTTTAGAAACAATCACTTGTCAATGGGCTTGACACACTTGAACTGTTTTTGTTTTGTTATGGTAAAACATATAAAATCTAAAACTTAACATTTTAATCACTTTCAGTGTACATTTCAGTGGCAACCATCACCACCATCCATTTCCAGAATTTTTCATCTTCTGAAACTGGAACTCTGTACCCATTACATAATAGCTCTACCCTGGCAATCCTCTTTCCTTTGTTGTCTCCATAAATTTGACCACTGTAGGCACCTCATGTAAGTGGAATTACACCATGTTTTTTCCTTTACATCTGGCTTATTTCACTTAGCACAATGTCTTCAAGTTTCAACCATGTTGTAGTATGTGTCAGAATCTTGCTCAGGAGTCCTTTTTCTTGTTATATGTGATTAATATTCTTATAAAATTTTGTTTTCTTATGATATTGGAATATCATTATCTCATTTATGAGATCATCTTATCTTTATATTAAAATATGTATTCTCTTAAGTGTTATAGTATAAGAAATATTCTGATACTAATATTTATAAATATTGAAATTTATAATTTGAAAAGTGAGATACCTTTAAGAAAGCATGGTTTGAAACTTCTGCTTCCATTAGAATACAGAAATATGTAAGGCAATGTCACTCCAACATTAAAAATTAGAACAATAAGAGTAATCTACAAACAGAAAAATTTTAAACCCGACTGAGATCTTAGGTTGACCTAATTACCTGTAGGCTGTAAAGTGACCCAATTACCTGTAATCTAAAATACAATAAATTCTATCTGGAAAAGATGTAACACACCACTGTTTCAACTTTAGCAGTTAAATGGATGGGGAGGGCAGTCACCATACACAGGAGAGAAAGAAGCAGATCAACTTTTTTCAACTTTGAAGTATAGGGTTGAATTGCAGTTTAGATTCTCAAGAAGTCCCAGACATATGGTAACTCTGCTTCCAACTACTCTATTCCCAAAGTCATTGTAGAATGCTCATAAGGGAGATTAGGGATTAGGTATAAAAACTCACAAACTGCCAAAGACCTCTTCTGAAGCACAAGCATATTGTACTGTATTCTGAGAGTGGAATGGAAGAATTCAGAATAAAGCCTATCCCTCCTGTACTCCATATACTACAGTGAGTATGAAGCAGTAACTATCCTCCCTTCAGGGAAATACAGAATGCCTAATATTGCGATCAGAGTAATGATCATTTTTTTTTATTATAGTTAACATGCTCTATTTCTTTTGAGAACTTATGATGGAATACAATGCAAATGTCTTAATCTCAGCATGCCTCTAGAAAGCCTAACTACTAGCAAACTGAGATTTTGTCATTGAGAGTATGTTAACTTTCAGCAGTTAGAAATCCCCTCTTTGATATTACTCTCATAAGGAATTCTATTTGGACTGGCTCCTAACATCATACAGGGCCTGTTCATTACTACAACTTCTTTCCCCTCGTTTTGCTCAGGTTGGATCTGCCTCTGTATAATAGTAAATCCCCTATACACAGTGTCTCTGTAAAAAGAACAGTACCCATACGTATAACACTGTTGTTCCCAAGTGCATGGCACAGATGAACATTTTTTTCTGCTGTGTACCTCCGTTACATGGGCATACAAATAAAGATGTAGACTCAGTTATGAACCAATCGCTCTGCATAATAAGAGGAGAGGGAGAAGAGAAAAGAAGCAAGGAGGCAGCAAATGTGGGTTTCATAAAGACTCATTAGTCTTTTTGATGCATGAAACGACTCCATCCAAAGTGACGGTTAAAGAAGTCACCACCCAAGAAGTAGAGGAGGACAGGAGAAAAATAGCACTGAAAAAAATTAACAAAAATCAGGGGAGATCTGAATTTTTATAGGCTGTGAAGTTGGTTGGGGAGAATCAAGAAGATTTTATCTGGATCTCACATAAACTAGTTCACCAGGTGCCATCTTGGTTCTACTTGCTTGTACAATTTCTCTTTCACATGTTAACAAAGGCTGAGATTCCTTTGTTGACCTCTAACCTTGCCACACTCCATCCACACAATATTCTATTCTATCACATATGTTAGTTTAAATGTAAATAAGTGTTTCTAGGTATAAAAAGATAAGATCATTGTTAATGGATTCAGGACAACTTTGACCATAAAATACTCCCCAGTACTAGAATTACATATAAATGCAATGTGTGAGTAGAGATCAAAATCTGAAGGCCTTGTATTTAATAGCCTAGAGTGATAAAAATAATTATGGAAATATATGGAGGAGAATTACTTGTAATTAAACAGTTGGATGATTAGGTTTCAAAAGCTCTTTATTTGACATGGAATTGGAGCTTGAATACCTTAAAAAGAAAAAAATATATATGGTCTTGAGATTATTAAAGTTATGATTAAGGGAAAAATATAGGAATAGTACAGTTTTTAAGAGTAATAATCTAAGCCAGGGCTAAGCTAGGCAGTTACACTGAATAGATAACAGCTTTCTTTTTCTTTTCTTTTAATTGAATATTTTGTGGCCTCACATATATTTAGTGCACATATATCTTATGTACTGTGGAACAAATCAAACAGAATTAGCAAGTTAAACTGAAAATCAATATTTTAAATTTTGCACTATAACCAAAACATAATCATCTCACCATCTTAAATCAATTTCTTCTCTTACAGACTCACCATCACCAGGAGATCTTGGGAAACTTAAAAGTAAAGTGATCAAATATGAAAAAAAATATGAAATATAATCTAGCTCAGCAACCACCTTTTGTGGCTAAAGAAACTAAGACAATGGGAAATTACAATGATATGCTGGTTAGTGACAAAAACTGATAAGACCACAGTACATGTTTGCCTGTCCCCACTATATTTGGTTACTAATTGCACTCAAATGAACCCCAGCAAAAATATTTTAACACCCTCAAATTTTTTCCTGTTAAAAAAATCAAAAATAGTTTTCAAAATTATATGTATGTTGAGCATTCTATGAATGGAATTAAGCAGCATATCAGTAAATATAATTTGAAAACTGTTTACCATCAGAGTATACCTGACATATTGTGAGAATTTTATTTCTGATTTCCATTTATGAATACTCTGGACATAACTGTATAATGTAAAATTATAATGGCTTATTTACCACTATCCAAGGATCGATCCATAAACTATAAAAGGAAAAAAGACTGAACTATATTATTTCATTGCTGCTTTCTGAAAATCTTTTCTACAGTTTTTGAGTTTGGAGCAATGCAATGGCCAGTCTCCTTTTATCTCCTTCTCCACAACAAAACTGAAGTAAACAAATACATATGGAGTAATACAAAGAAAAAGAAATATCTGGTAGTCTGTGTGTGTGTGTGTGTGTGTGTGTGTGTGTGTGTGTGTTTGTGTGTGTGCGTGTGGCTTTCTTCCTATTACTATTTGCTATCTAGGCATAGTCAGACCAGTAAATGGGGTAGGAGATGAGCTTCAATCTCTGACGATAAGAATTCCATAATAAATTACTGATTTAACAAGGCAGAAGTCATGAGCATGATCAAAAAAGAAGATCTGCACACTGACCCTTGTGATTACAGAGTAATTACAGTGGTGTTTTGTTGGGAATACCTAATCTATCAACATGTCAAGTTGCTGCACCAAAAGGCATATCATTAGTTTCTAATTCTTCCAGATATTTCAGAGCTACCCTGAAATTTGAAGCAATATGCCCTGACAAGCTAAGTAATTGCCTACATTAGTGATAACACATTTTTCTTTTGAGTAAAGTCCTAGTTTACAAAAAAACAAAAACAAAAACAAAACAAATTGAAATTATGAACTTCAGCCCTAAAATATGTATTTTTTCTTGAAAAATAAAAATGTGCAAATATATTAAGATTATAGTATAACACTAAACCCTTTTTATATAATGTGCTACAAATAAAAATGAATATAGTATTCTGATAAAATCAGTAATAATAATAAACACATAATAGCAACAAGAATGAAAATAAATTACAAAATAATTCCACTTGAAGTCCACTTTCATATAACATCAAAAGGAAAGGGGTTTATTTAGTTGTACCTTGCATGAAAAAACCCTGTTATATCATATGTGCTCAATAAGTGCTTATTAATCTATTGTATATCCCTATCACTAAGATTTGATCTGATATAATATTTTCTCTTTAAAAGAAACTTCTACTATTAGAAGCTCATTTCATATTATGAAATAAGAAAAAGGGAAGTACATCTGGATTATATGCTTATTGTGAAAAAACTGTAAAAAATCTCTAAGATAATTTTGAAAGGACAAAGGTCTCTGCTCAGTGGGGAGTCTCCTTGAAGATTCTCTCCCTCTGCCCCATCCTCCCTCCTGCTCGCTCCCAAATAAATAAATAAATCTTTTTCAAAAGTCATATTATATATCCAAACCCTCTTAAGTATTACAACACTAGAAAAAATTATAAAAGTGTGATTAAAGTTATATTATAATATTTAATATAATACATTACATTACATAGGGCCTGCCACTATTCAAGCTGTTATAATTTGGCCCAATACTGAAAAATAATTATAACTTTTTAAAAAAGATTTTATTTATTTATGAGAGAGAGAGAGAGATTGAGAGCGTACCCATGCACACACACAAGCAGGGGGAGCAATAGGCAGAGGAAGAGGGAGAAGCAAGCTCTCTGAGGAGCAGTGTACCTGACTCAGGACCCTGGGATCATGACCTGAGCCAGAGGCAGATGCTTACCCCACTGAGCCACCCAGGTTGTTGGGCTCAGGTCCAAAATAATTATAACTTATTCATGTAAGTTAAGAGTACAAAAATGTCATAAGAACAAGTTGATAATCAAATAATGAAAATAAACATAAAAAGCACCAAAAATAGTCTTAATTAAACTTTAACCATATTAAGAAAGAAGACAGAATTTTTTAAAATTTTTCTTTCAAGATTTTATTTATTTGACAGAGACAGAAAGAGCACAGGCAGGGGGAGCAGCAGGCTGAGGGAGATGGAGAAGTAGAATCCCTACAGAGCAAGGAGCCCTATGTGGGACTCAAACCCAGGACCCTGGGATCATGACTTGAGCCAAAGGCACATACTTAAACCTTGACTGAGCCACACAGCCTTCTCTTAAGACAGAATTACGTTATGATTATATGTATATACTATAATGCATAGGAATTTGTTTCTTTTATTAATTTTATATCACTTTATATAGCATAAATGCAATTTTTTTCTAAGTACAGAGATTTGTGAAACTATAAATAAACCAACTCAATGAATGATAAGGGGAAGGATGAGAAATAAGCCTGGTTTCCGGTATATGGAATAGAGCAAACTACTGAATTAGCTAAATGTAGCAAGATGGAGATGAAATACACAAAGTTAGCCTCTCGTATTCTAGGAGATAAAACATTTTGAACACTCTGAGACACTCTGAGTATCTACTCTAAGTAGATATACTGATATAATTAGTAAACCAAGGCCAAGCACCCTCTATATGACTTGGTAAATTTGGGAAGGAAGTGGATTGGAGACCCAGGATGAAATAAATGTTATGAGTTTGAGACCCTTCAGTTACACATTACAAACACTGACATTACAAAAGATAGAATTTCCCTGGAAATTTATGTAAGAATAGCCATCAAACCCTAAATGTAAATTAAGGTGGAAGACTCAAACAACTCTTTATTTCCCATAAGACAAATAAGCTAAAAATCACTCCAGATTTTCCAACTTAGAATCATTAGATCAGTATTTCATTTCTTGAACCTGGATATATAAACATAAGTATTTCTACATGTCAGTAAGATTTATAGCTATGAAGATAAAAAGAAATGTCAATGTGTAAAAACAGTAACACATATAACTAATACATATGTAAACATATGTTAAATATATGTAATATATTAAATATTATAATATAACTTTAATCACACTTTTATAATTTTTTCTAGTGTTGTAATACTTAAGAGGGTTTGGATATATAATATGACTTTTGAAAAAGATTTATTTATTTATTTGGGAGCGAGCAGGAGGGAGGATGGGGCAGAGGGAGAGAATCTTCGAGACTCCCCACTGAGCAGAGACCAACACAAGGCTTGATCTCTTGACACATGAGATCATGACCTGAGCCCAAACCAAATGATGCTCAACTGACTGAGCTACACTCTCATCCTGATATTTCTGATTTTTGAGAAATTTAATTATGTTTTAAATCAATGTTTTCAAAGAATGTTTAACTGATGAACCTTACCCATAAAAGAGGTAGACAAAGAAGAACAAAGTCAAAGCTAGTAGAAAAAAGAAATAATAAAGATTAGAACAAAGGGCACTTGGGTGGCTCAGTTGGTTTGGTGACTGCTTTCAACTCAGGTCATGATCCTGGGGTCCTGAGATCGAGTCCTACAACAGGTTCCCTGCTCAGCAGAGAGTCTGCTTCTCCCTCTGACTCTACCCTCCTTGTTCTCTCTCTCACAAATAAATAAATAAAATCTTAAAAAGATTAGAGCAAAAATAAATGAAATAGAGACTAAAAAACAAAACAAAGAGGAAACAAAAACAATAGAAAGGATTAGTGAAACCAGGAGCAGTTTCTTTGAAAAGATAACATTGATAAACTTTTAGCCAAATTTATCTAGAGAAAAAGGAGGAGTCAAATAAATAAAATCAGAAATGAAGGAGAAACAACTAACCCCACAAAATACAAAGGGTTATAAGAGAATATTATAAAAATTATACAACAACAAATTGGAAACCTTGGAAAATGAATAAATTCCTCAAACCATATAATCTTCCAAAAGGAAATCAGGAAGATACAAGAAATTTGAAGAGACCAATTACTAGTAATGAAATTTAAATCGGTAATAAAAAAATTTCCAACAAACAGAAGTCCAGGACCAGCCAGCTTCTCAGATGAATTCTGCCAAACATTTAAAGAAGAGTTAATACTTATTCTTCTCAAACTATCCCAAGATAATAGGAAAGGAAAGCTGCCAGATTCATTATATGAGGCCATTACCCTGATACCAAAACCAGACAATGACATGACAAAAAAAAGAAAACTACAGGCCAATGTCTTTGATGAACATGGATGCAAAAACTCTCAACAAAATATTAGCTAACTGAATTCAACAATACTTTAAAAAAAAATCATTCACCATGATCGAGTGAGATTTACTCCACAGATACAAGAATAGTTTAGTATTCATAACTCTATCAATGTGATATATCCCATTAACAAGAAAAGGGATAAAAACCATATGAGCATTTCAATAGATTAAAAAAATGGTTTGACAAAATTCAACATCTATTCATGATAAAACTCTCCACAAAGTACATTAAGAGATAACATATTTCAACACAATAAAGGTCCAGTTTATATTTTTCCTATTTTTGCGTATAAGATTTTTAAAAAAATTATTTCTTTAAATACAGACTAACTGATAAAATAATGATCTATCCATCCTTTGACCCTGCCTAAAGTTGGTAACCTCCGGAGTTCACTAATTCTTTAATTTTAAACATTGAAATCATTTTTGCTATCTGTTTCTCAGATTCTTCAAAATTTAACAATTGTCTTTATTATACAGATGAAGTCAATGAAATCTGTATTGAGTTAACAATTAGTCCATATTTGCTATAGCTACAGGTATTGGACTCTGGATCATAACCCAAGATGTCTGAGATTCATTGTTGAAAAACTTACACTAAGTAGGCAAACACTATTTTATCCAAAGCAATTACTATAGTGAGATTCATATTGATTTCAATTCTCTAACACTGTATTTGTTTTCAGTCTCAGTAACATTAATGGAGTTCATTGCTCTTAATGATGTGAGGGAAATTAATTAAGCAATTTATGTTAGTCCGACAGAGAAAATAACCTCATTAAGAAAATGCCATAGGGTAAATATGGCAAAATATAAAGTGAAGAAAATCCGAGGATAGAAATGATGATTAAGACAACCTTGAAGACTGACTATAAGCTACACAAAATAATTCCACCATAGCCAAGGAGAAAATAGTATCATATTTTAAATAAATGTATTGTAGGTTGTAAGGTTCATCTATGGTTAATATTTAAGAGTTCTGTAAAGATGGATTAAGAGAAATATTCATTAACAGATAAGAAGACATGTTTGTTAATGGTAGTTAGCAACTGATGTTGAAAAATTTCTTCTTATTTTGGGAAGAAAAAAAGAAAGAAAAAAGGTCAAAGATCATCCTGCTAATACCACCTCATGAAGTACAAAAATAAGGGGCTAAATTACAACACTGGTATAATTTCATACACTTGCTACTACATATTGTCTGTCTTAGAGAATTATCTAGGCCCACTTCTTATCCAGAGAGATTAAGTATTTCATTTAGTTAATCTTGTGTAATATGTTAAGCAATATGCTTATCTGCTCTTCTATACTTTACAATAAACATGTTTATCTATTTATTTGACAGATACTTCAAAATATATTTAAAATGTTTCTTAAATATGATTATGATGATTAAAATAAAACAATAACCTTGCTATTTTGGAATCTCATCCTTAGTGGGACTAGTTCTACATTTGGTGTGTTAGTTAAAACTTGTGTGCAGTTAAAATCATCCTTTTAATATTTTTAATCAACCAATTAAATCTACACGATTTGTGTTAACCCTTTATAGTAATTTGATGATAATGATACTAACATATATCAGCGCTTACTATGTACTAGAAGTTATCCTAAGACCTTATGTATACTTTATGTGTATTTACTTACTTAATCTTCAATATTACTTAGTAGTTAGTTACCATTATGTTTATTCATATTTTATGAATAATTGTAATTCTTTGGATATAAATGAGAATGTAAATAACTGCATGTAATTATATGTATAGTCACAAAGGTCATGTCATGAATATCATTCTTAATCCTAAAAATAATAAAAAAGTTTTATGCTTGGTAGATGACATAAGGATAACTTTTCAAAGCATTACGTCTGTCTCCTAGGGAAAAACAAATTGTGAGTAGCCCTCTATACAAATTGTCTTAATGGCCCAGGGAGAGTGGTAATGGGGACTAGAGAGGAAATCAACATGGAAATGTGTGGAGATTCAAGATATTAGGACATACTGATGTACTGCATATGTGGTGTTTGTGTACTTACATGTGTTACCTACCTAGGAACTTTGTTAGGATGGAAAAAAAATGGCTGTATGAAGGACATTCCTCAAAAACACTTAAAGTAAATGAACAGATTACTGCAGCTTGGGGCAGAAGTTTACAGTTGAGGCAAACAATAAACATGCCCTAAGTCTTAGAGGATAAAATTGAGAGAGAGTCCTTTGGTTAATTTGGATATTGAAGACATTGTGTATACCAGGGAATTTAGAAATCCATGCATATGTCTAGGTCAAGATGCATACACTCAGAAAGACCTGAGAAGTCCTTAAGCTTTCACTTCTGAAACCTTAGGCTCAATGAAAGCAATGAGCCTGAGGCAGTTTTATGGGCCTAGCTAAGCATAGAAGGAGTGTCCCAACTCAGGGCCAATTTACAAATACTGAGAGTATTTTTCTCATTTTCTTTCTCTTTCTTTCTCTTTCATTTTCTATTTTCTTTTGACTCCATTTGTCAAAAGGAGTGTCTATCAAAACACTAGCTGACCACAAGCTACAGGAACACGGACAGCAACCAGTGACATTCCTGACCATTAGTCAGTAATGGTTGTACCAATTTACATCTCACTAACAGTGAAAAAAGGTTCACTTTCTTCACATAATCACCAGCACTTGTCATTTCTTGTTTATACACACACACACACACACAAACACACACTCCATTCTCACTTGTGTGAGGTAAAAATCTCTTTGTGATTTTGATTTGCATTTCCCTGATGATTAATGATGTTGAGCATTTTTCATGCGTCTGCTGGCTACCAATATGTTTTCCTTAGAAAAATGTCTATTTGGGTTTTCTACTCATTTTTAATCAGATTTTTTTTGAGTTTTGATTATTTCTTTGTTGATTGCAGAAGTTCTGTTCTGGCCTTGACCTTGATTTCTTAGAAATGTCTCTAGTGTTTCTTCATAAAGGGAGATTGGTTTTGGGCTCAGTATTTACCAATATTTTAACTTAATTTAAATCTAACTTAATTTAATTTGCTCTTCCGCAAGGACTGAGATGAGTCTCAGGGACATAGCAAAGTCTTAGGGTTAGAAACTGGGAGAGACCAGCAGCACAGACTTAAGTTAGGCCCATGATCTGACTGCTCATCATAGCTATAGCTATAGCTATAGCTTTTATAGGTTAAAAGTCACATTATGAGGCACCAAAAAAATATATATATGGATATCTATCTCTATATCTATATATTTTTCTATATATCTGATACTTTGCTTCCTTTGCCACGTTGAGAACTTCTCATATTCCATATTAAACCTACTTTGGCCCTGACTCTTCAAGGTGATGGTTGTGCTAATCTCTAAAAAAACTTAATATCCAGAAGATTGTCAGTGACAAAATATAATCTTTTCCTTTATAGCTGTTCTGGGCATGTGATTGATATTCATCATCTCCCTCCTCTCCTAGTCATTCCATGTTCAATGATAGCAAAAAAACAAAAACAAAAACAAAAAACCTAAAATATCAAGACTGTATAATACAAACCAGCAAAAGATAGGGACTGATCATGTATAATGGATCCTTAAAGCAGTTAAAAGCATTTTTTTTTTTTCAGCAGAAACCATGGAGGCTAGAGGTAGTGGGGTCATACATGAAATCCTGAAAGAATAAAAATTATCAACCAAGAATTGTATGTCTTTCAAACATTCTCCATTCAATCAGAATTGGAGAAATTAAGACATTTTCAGGTAAACAAATGTTGAATGAGTTTGTCACCAGTAGAACTGTTTATAAGAAATGCTTAAGGGACTCTTCAGGAATAAATGAAAGAATACTAGGGAGTAGCTTGAAGGCAAATGAATAAAGAAGTCCAGTAAAAGTTACTGAATAAGTAGATTCAAAAGGCAGTATTATTACATTTTTGGTTTATAATCCCTCCTTTTTCCCCCCACGTATTAAAAAAAACATAAATGCACCAAATGGTATTTATAAATCTATATTAGTGGGCACACAATGCATAAAGGTGGAATTTTTGACAACACAAAGAGGGAAGGAAGGAGCTATATATATGACCAAGGTTTGTGTATACTATGAAGCTAACATGGTATCAATTCAAAGTAGATTGTTATAAACTTAAGAAATCAAATGTAATCCCCAAGGCAACCACTGAAAAAATAGCCAAAAATCTACAAAAACTAAAATCAGAAAGTAATTGAAATAATACATTACAAAAACAATACATTTGGAAGACCAAAATAGAAGAACTGAGGACCAAAGAAACAGAAAAATAACAAAATGACATAAAATTTTTTTCACTTATAATTACTTTAAATAATTTATAATTACTGGGGCGCCTGGGTGGCTCAGGTCATGATCTCAGGGTCCTGGGATCGACCCACATCGGGCTCTCTGCTCCACAGGGAGCCTGCTTCCTCCTCTCTCTCTCTGCCTACTTGTCGTCTCCCTCTGTCAAATAAATAAATAAAATCTTTAAAAAAAATAATAATTTATAATTACTTTAATTTCTCTTATTAAAAGGAAAATGTCAGCAGTATGGATTTAAATCAAAATTTTTAAAAGTAAAAAATAAAGGGCAATGATCCAACTCTATGCTATCTATAAAGTGACTGACTTAAATCCAAAGATACAAATAAGTTGAAAATGACAGGATGGATGGATGAAGATATTCTATGCAAATGATAACCAAAAGAGAGCTGAGTGGCACACTAATATCAGACAAATAGATTTTAAAGTAAAAACCTTTATAAGAAACAATGAAGGAAATATATATATATATATATATATATATATTTGGTATTGATTGAAAATTGAAATATATATATATATGGTATTGATTCTGTTTTTCAGAGAAATCTAAGACAATAATGTTTTATATTATGCTGTTTTTTTCCTTCATTCTACTAATGTTGTATATTACATTGGTTGAGGTTTCTGTGTTGAACCACTCTTGCATTCCTCAGATAAATCTCACTAGATCAAGATACACAATTCTTTTATACAATTGTAATTTTGGTTTGTTAGCATTTTGTTGAGAATTTTTGTAACTATGTTAACCAGTATATATATATATATATATATATATATATATATATATATATGGTATTGATTCCATTATATATATATATTCCATTATATATATATATAGAGAGAGAGAGAGTATTGTATATATATATATAGAGTATTGTATATATGGTATTGTATTGACTCACATGGTTATGGTTACCAGGAAGTCCCATAGCCTGCCATCAAGCTGGGGAACAAGGGGAAGGCAGTGGTATAACTCAGTCTGAATCTGAAGGCCTAAGAATTGGGTGATGATGCACAGCCAAACATATAAACAGCAGTGTGAACCGTCTGAGTTTGAATACCCAGGAATTAGGAGTGCCAATGTCTGAAGACAGGACAAGATGGAAAGCTCATCTGAAGAATGAATGAATTCATCCTTCCCTTCACCCTTTTTTTTCTATCAGGACTTCAAAAGATTGGAAAATACCCACCCACATTATTGAAGGTGATATTCTTTACTTAGTTCATTGATTCAGATGCTAATTTCTTCCAGAGACACAGTGCCAGACACATCCAGAAAGAGTGTTTACCTCTTATCTGTGTGTTGTTCAGCCCAATCAATGTAATACACAAAAAATTAACCATCACACGAATGATCTCAATTGACTCAGAAAAGTCATTTGAAAAATCCAATATGCATTCATAATAAAAACATTCAACAAAGTTGGAAAAGAAGGATAATTCTTCCTTGATAAAGTGCATTTATGGAAAGTGTATATCTACTATTTTTCCGTTAAAAACTGAAAGCTTCATTTAGATCAGGAAAAAGGTAAGAATGTGCCCTCTCACCACTTCAATTCACCATTGTCCTGGTAGTTCTAGTCAGGGCAATTCAGCAGGAAGAAGAAATAAAAGACATCAAAATCAGAAAGGAGAAAGTAAAGCCCAATGCAACTAACATAATTTGATATATATTAAATCCTAAGGATCTGCAAAAAGACCTATTAGAGCTAATAAGAAAATTCAGCAAAGTATAAGAAACATGAGCAACACACAAATATTAGTTGTACTTTTGTACACTAGCTATGGACAATTCAAAAAGGAAATTAATAAAATAATTCTATTGATAATAACATCTACACTTGATCTTAGCCAAAAGGCTGAGAAGTGATTATTTATAATAACATCTAAAACACTAAAATACCTAGGACTAAACTTAACCAGGTTATTGAATGATTCATACACTTAAAATAACAAAATATTACTGAAAAACATTAAAGTCAATCTAAGTAAACAAAAGACATGGATCAGAAGACTTGGTATTCTTTTTTTTTTTAATTTATTTGACAGAGAGAGAGAGAGAGATCACAAGTAGACAGAGAGCCAGGCAGAGAGAGAGAGGGGGGAAGCAGGCTCCCCGCTGAGCAGAAAGCCCCATGCGGGGCTCAATCCCAGGACCCTGAGATCATGACCTGAGCCGAAGGCAGAGGCTTAACCCACTGAGCCACCCAGGTGCCCCAGAAGACTTGGTATTCTTAAAGTAGCAATAGTACCGAAAGATTTCTACAAATGCAATGATATGAATCTCTATTAAAATTTAAGTAATTTATTTTTTCAGAAATGGAAAGGCTAATTCTCAAATTTACATGGAATTATAGATAGCTCCTAAAATGACATATCTAGAAAAGAAAAAAAAAAGTGGGAGAACTCGGTCTTTCAGATTTCAAAGTTTACTACAAAGCTACAGTTACCAGAAGCATGTGTTATTGGCATAAAATAGATATAAAGACCAATTGAATAGAACTGGGAGTCCAGAAATAAATCCATACATTTATGGCCAATTCAACAAAACCATTCAAATGGTTAAAAATAATCTTCCAACAAATTGTGCAGGAACAATCAAATATCCAAAGAAGAATGAAGTTGGACCCCTGTGTCACAACATATACCACATTTAACTCAAAATGGATCATAGACCTAAATGTATCAGGTAAGACTGTAAAATTCTTAGAAGAAAAAATGAGAAAACCTTCATGACCTGAGGTTTGGCAAGAGATTCTTAGATATGACACCAACTGTTCAAGCTTAACACATACAAGCTCTTTTTTTTAGGGGAATGGTGAAACTATTCTCAAAGTTGATATAGATCATAACTACATAACACTGTGAATATATTAAATGCCACTAAACTTTACACATTGAGATGGTTACATTTATGTTAAATAAATTTTACCTCAATACAAAAAAAAAAAAAAGTAGTCAATCCAGTCTGGGTCATAGGAATAGAATAGGAAATGCTTTATTTAGAAGATACAGTCTTAAGCTGAACCCCCCAAAATGAGTTGTGTAGTAAAGCATAGGAGATGGGAAGAGAAAGTGTAAATGGGAGGATGATAGCCTAAAGGATTTCCAGTCAAGAGGTCATGAAAAAATATACAGCGGTCAGAATCAACATGCAGTGATAGAAAACGGCAAATCAATCTTAGGGCAAAATACACAATTGCGAAAAGACCCAGAAGACTTCTTCACATGCAAAAGAGCCTGGATCTACCTTTAATATTTAGAAGTCATTGAGTCATTGGTATAAGGAAAAAACATGGTCAAATTTGCCTGTCAATAAGATTACTAAGGAAACAGAGTGGCTAAGATATTAGAAGGAAGCAAGATTAGAGATAATGAGAATGATTTCATTAGTCTATGTAAGACACACAGTGATGAAGGCCTAAACTATACCAGGAACTATGGAGATTTTCTCCATGGTTGATCAGAAGAGTCATCTGATGAATGTAATGTTTTAGAAGGATTTAGGTGACAGGGGGATGAATTAGAAACTAAAGGCAAAGAGACCATTATGATGTTTTGAGATTGGGATATAAATTAGTGTGATGGAAACAAACAGAGAAGGACACACATAAGGGATATTTCAAGAGAAGAAATATCCCTGGTAACAGGGAATATGAGCAATGAGGCAAATGAAAAATCAATTACTCCTTCAAAATTGCTAGTTTTAAAAACAGAAAAATGATGATAAATTTAACATGGAGTGGAAGTGAAATTTTGATTGTGTAATCTAGGGAATGTACATTTCCCCATTATCTCTATTCCAATTTTAAAATCAAACACAATGCTGTGAAAAAAGGGATGTCTTTGGATTCTTATGAGTGAACTTGAGCAAGCTGCTTTCCTCTGGGCTGCTTTTTATCTACAGAATAGTTTCAAAATTAAAACTTCTGTCTTTCAGAGATGAGAGAATGAGGGCTCATGTTAGTAAGAGTGTTTAACATGTGTATAACAAGTACAATAATAAGTGCTAGCTGCAACAAATGGCATGATGATGATGATGATGATGATGGAGAAGAATTATGCCAAAAAGGCTAATATTTAAGATTTAGAAACAGGAATACTGCTGCCAAATATTTGTAGCAGGAAAAATTCTCATATATTTGCCCTTGAATCAATTCATTTTTTTTTATTCCAGGATATTTCCTCAGTTACCGTTATCTTTTGTCACTTTTAGAATTTTTTTCAGTTCCTAAGTATTACGCTCTTAAGGATCTTTGGGAGGAATAGTTACAGAATTTACATTAGGATTTATGGTCAAGTTGTCACATATTTTAATTTTATTATTTTATTCTAAGTCCCCTGTGTTGGATACGACAATGAAATTTGAGATGATATTCAACTACCCTTGTTCATATGTAGGCTGTTAATAGTATGCAAATGCAAGGGTCCTCATTTTATATTTAGAGGTTCTTTGGTAGTAAAAATAGAATTTTGCATGTTCATTGAAAGGACTGTAATGTAATAGGGAAGAAGACTCCGTATTATATGACAAATCATATTTTGAAATGACAGCAGTAGTATTTTCTTGCCTACAATAAATTCCAATTCATTAAAATTAAAACTAATAACAACCAGTAATCATTAGAGCAGTTTAATGTAAAGGGCAAGATATACATATTTTAAATAGCCTTGCATTTCAGACTCTTAACAAAGACTTGATTACTATAATAAAATTCATTTCTTCTCCCAGAGAAAAAGATAAAAACTAGAAAGGATAAGTAGTAAACCTCTAGTCAATTGCAAAGTACTACATTAAAATTTTTTTTTTAATTTGGTAAAGAGGGAGATCACAAGTAGGCAGACAGACAGGAAGAGAGAGAGAAGCAGGCTCCCTGTTGAGCAGAGATTCTGATGTGGGGCTTGATCCCAGGACCCTGAGATCATGACCTGAGCCAAAGGCAGAGGCTCAACCCACTGAGCCACCCAGGTACTCCCAAAGTACCACATTAAAATTAAATATTTAGCTCTGGTATATTAAGTTCTCTGGATACTCAAGATGACCTTTAAGACAAATCCAAAAACTACCTGAAGATTTTACTTTAAATTCAAAACAGAGTATTGCTAATGTGTTATTGTTTCCAATATTCACTGGTCATATAAACTTGATGGAAAATACATTATAGAATAAAAAGCTTCATCTTAATCTTTCCTATTTTGTATAAAAAAATAAAACATAATCTTTCAAGTTTAAAGTTGTATGTTTAAAGATAACATTTAGTATTTCAGTGAAGATGAAATTGTAAACGTACCCCCTGCCTGAACACTTCTTTGGTAATAGAGAAGAATGACTGCCATGAAGGTCACAGCCTTCAGAGGAAAATCTGATTCCAATATTGAAGGCAATTTATTTTCCCCAATCAAGTCAGAAAAAATTTAAATGTGTTGAGAATATATTACTAAAAAACTAGTTTAAATCAAGACTTACAATCCAATAAAAAACATTGGATTTTTTGCATTTTATTGTTTAAATTTCTTATTTATAATCTATAGTGAGAAGGCAAAGTTGATATTAATGTATTTCAGACCAATTCTGTTTGCTGGCATGTTTTATTCTATCCTCCCCAAGTTGATAGATGACATTACTGTCAATTTAAAATCAAATTAAGTAGATATACAATGGCCACCTCATTATTTCTACATATAATCTTTCTTTGCTTTGTATAAATCAAATACTGTTAGGTCTAATTGAAATTGTATTTGTACATAACTGATGCAAGATTATAATATTAATACACTGTTTTAATTTTCTTGAAACCATTAATAATCAACACTAATCTTGAACATGCATTTCAATTTTTCTGTAAAGAGGTATGTGTGTATATATATATATCTGCTCAATATTTAGAAATATGAAAGATTACAGATGACCCTGGGAAGTGTCGGCTGCATTTTAAGATTTAAAAATAACTATGATTTACATATTAAGGGCGTTAGTGGAAAAGGTGGACTTTTCAAGGTCAGATAAGTAATTTTAACAGAGAAGAAAGTGGTAACAAATAACCAAGTGGAAATGGTAGGGACAAAATACAGAAACAAGAAGGAAGTCAATGAATTCATAACAGTTTAATATATATAATTAAAATCCCAGAATAAAAAAAAAGGACAAAATGTTTATAAAAATAGATACCTTTTTCAAAATTAATAACACGAAAGTCACAGAATCAGAAGCTCAGATAACATCAAACACTATTGAAATACAAATTAAGGGGCGCCTGGGTGGCTCAGTGGTTAAAGCCTCTGCCTTCGGCTCAGGTCATGATCCCAGGGTCCTGGGATCGAGCCTCGCATTGGGCTCTCTGCTCCGCAGGGAGCCTGCTTCCTCCTCTCTCTCTGCCTGCCTCTCTGCCTACTTGTGGTCTGTCAAATAAATAAAAATCTTAAAAAAAAAAATACAAATTAAACAAAACAACTAGGTATATCTAGGGATATTATATATAAACTGCTCACAATTCAAATAAAAGGGAAAATCTTTAAGACTCATAGAAACAATCATACACATGAATAAAGAGAAAGATTGCAGTAGATTTTTCATTTACCAATGATACATGAAGGAATGTGTTGCCAGCAGACTTGGATTACAGGAAATACTAGTGAAGATTCTTTAGGCAGTGAAAATTGTTTAAGAGACAGAAATCTGGATCTGAACACAGAAATAAACAGTGTGGGAAGTGGAACAATTGGAGGTAACTACAAATTTTGTGGGATTTTTCTTAATTTTCATTGCATGTAAAGACAATTCACTCTCTAGAGTAAAATACTCATGCTTTAGTATATATTTATAGCACAAGTATAATTAAAATGTGTATCAAGGATAGTACAAATGTTGTAAGGAAAGAATTAAAAGTATATTGTAAATTGCTTCAGTTATAATGAAGTGATGGTATAAGGTTATATGATGGTAGATTCTCATTAATAAAGAAGTAAAATATGTTAAAGAAACCACTAAAAATTTTTAAAAAGAATAATAAGATTATGGGAATTAAAATAAAATGCTAAAAGTTAAAAGTAGTTCATGAAAATGAGGGCAGAGAAAGAGAGGAAAACTCCAACAATGAACTGATGGAACAAATAGAAAACAACTAGCAAGATGGCAGACTTTAATCCAACTACATCTGCATTAAAATATTTGTAATAGATTAGGAAAACCTGTTAAAACACAGAAATCATCAGATTAATAAAGAAGTTAAGTCTAACCACAAACATCTATAAACTACACATATAACACATGCTTCAAATATAAAGGTTTAGTATTAAAAGATGGAAAATTGGGGCACCTGGGTGGCTCAGTGGTTTAAGCCTCTGCCTTCGGCTCAGGTCATGATCTCAGGGTCCTGGGATAGAGTCCCGCATCGGGCTCTCTGCTCAGCAGGGAGCCTGCTTCCCTCTCTCTCTCTGCCTGCCTCTCTGCCTACTTGTGATCTCTCTCTATAGAAAAAAAAAAAAAAAAAAAGAAAAAAAAAGATGGAAAATTACCTACTAAGCAAAAATAAGAGAAAGTGGAAATAGTTACATCAATATCAGATTAAATGGATTTAAGCACAGAAATATTCCCAAAGATGAAGAGTAGATGATGATAAAGATATCAATTATCTGAAAACAAGAGAGCTTCAGATAACTTGCAGTGATAAAGAAGATCTGAAAATTAATATCAACCAACATGATCTAATTGGCACTTAAAGAGTCTACTAAGAACACATTAAATATTCCTTCAAGTGTACATGAAGCATTCCCTAAGATAAACATATTCTGCTCCATAAAATAAAACTTGACAAATTTAAGAGTTGGAATTAGTGAATGTATGTCCTGGGTTAATAATGGAATTAAACGCAAAGCTAACAAAAAAGAAATTACTCACAATATTTGGAAATTAAACAAAACAAATCATGAGTGAATCAACAAAATTATAAAATGTTTTCATATAATAAAAAATAAATACACATATTAAAATTTTGTGAATATAACTAAAGCAGTATTTAGAGGAGTATCTATGCCATTAAATAATTGTGTATGTGAAGAATAAAGATCTCAAATCTTTGATATTGTTTAAGCCTCCCACTTTAGAAATTTAAAAAAACACACATTAATAAACTAATCCAAAACAAGTATAAGAAGAAAAGAATAAGAACAGAAATCAAGAAAATTGACAACTGAAAAATAATGATGAAAATAAATGAAACAAAATCTGTGTGTTTGATAATATCAAAAACATTAACAAAACTTGACTATAAAAGGGAGACTGGGTGGCTCAGTCATTAGGCATCTGCCTTCCACTTGGGTCATGATCCTAGTGTCCTGGGATTGAGCCCCACATTGGGCTCCTGCTTGGCGGGAAGCCTGCTTTTCCTCTCCCACTCTCCCTGCTTGTGTCCCTGCCCTGCTCTTGCTATTTCTCTCCCTGTCAAATAAATGAATAAAAGCTTTTAAAAAACTGAGTATAAAAAAAGAAGGCACACATTGCAATTATTGGAAAAAACAGGGAGAACATTAACACAGACCCCATGTACAGTACAAATCCCATGACAAAAAACTTAGATGAAATGGACAACTTGCTTGATAAAACAAACTGCCCTGGCTCAGTCAAGAGGAAATGAAAAGGCTAACTTGTCCTATATCTTATAAAGAAATTTAATGTGTAGTTAAAGCCTTTCCAACAGAGAAAAATGCAGACCCATATAACTGCTGCCAAACATTTAAGGAAAAATACTAACAATTCAACACAACCTGTCCAAAATATTAAAGATAACAGAACACTCCTTATCTTATTGTATGAAGCTTGTATTATTACTCTGATGCCAAAAATAGACAAAAACTTGACAGAAAAATAATTCTTCAGACTAAAGTTCTTCAATAATATGTTAGCTAATTTCATTCACCAACATATAAATATAATAAAACATTACAACCAAGTTGGTTTAACCTAATTGTTAAGTATAGTCCTAGTCTATGCTTTATCTACCCCTGTTACACTGAAATACCTCCATCAACCACCAACTAAGACATTATGAACATTTCCCTGTGACCAACTGACAAGGACAACAAATTTTAGGGTTGGAGTTCAACATGATATGTTAATGCAAACCAAAAATTCACTACTACAATGCTAAGTCCATTCAAGGAGGGTTTTAGTAGTCAATGGTGAGAGAAGAACTCTTAGTCAAAAAAGTTTTGAGCAGTACTCTTGCATGTCTACTTTCTGTGGAGGGAATATTGGTTTGAAGTAAAGATATATACATATATTATCTTGATCAAATATATATAAAGTATAATATATATACACATCTTATTTATATAAGTATATATAAAATATTTTATATATATATGTCTTGATCAAGTATATGTATATTTGATCAAGAGCCTGGGAGGATAGAATTAGGGAAAATAGCAACTAAGAGGTCTGGGAAAGAAATGTACAAATGCACTCATGGGAGTGTGCACTATGTGTGAAACTCTTTGTCTCACATCAAAACCCACAAAAGAGTGTAGAGGAGGCACTAAGAAACTGGGTGGATAGGATGACTTGAGCAATGGAAGCCAGAGAAATCCTGCTTACAGCTACCATAATGGAATAAATATCAGAGCAGCCATGGTGCTACAATTAACACCACCAAGGTTGAAACCAAAAATATCTGATCTTCCAACAATGGAGACCAAAGTGAGGCCCTTCATGTAATACCATCCTAGATGAAGACCATATAAGCCACTTGATGTCAAGTTGAATACGCTGCACCTCTTTCACCCAGGGGAGGAGAACCACTCTCTTTTCTGGAATTGATATCAGTTACAAACATTTATTTGTCTCCCCTTTTCACAGTGCTCAATTAGCATCATTATCCAATAGTTTTCAAATGCCTGATTTATAAGCATGGAATTTGGCATCTAACACTTTATATAAGGGAGGTGTGACATTGAGAGCTTCTAGTCCTTCATTGTCTTAGAACAGCTTGATGAAAAATTAGAATAAGTTATTAATAGGTCAGATAAGAACCCAGCTACAGAACTAACAGTGTAATTTGAGGGCTCTGACCTTCAAGTTGTTTAAACAATGGCTAATTTCAATTGTTATGTCCCGTAAATAGCTTCAGATGGGTCTAGAAATTGGAGGTAGAAAGAGGACCATTCCGGTGACTCACAGATTTTGTTTCCTATCCCCACTAACTTCGGTATATTCTGGCTTGGAGAACTAGTTTCCTGTGTTGTGGCATCTTAACCAGAGGACAAATAAAGGATTATGATAAATTTAAAACTATGGCTTTGAATTATTCAATTTAATGAAATATTAATTGAAGGAAATTTATAGTATTTGAGGTAATCAAATCAATTATCACAAAGATTTAGATCTGATGCTATATGAGGAAGGCTAGAACTTGGAAGATTCACTGAGCCATCTTTTGTTGTTTCCATATCTGGTGGTAAAAGAGTAAATTTTCAACTGCCACCTGATAAAGAGTAGGAAAACCAAGGGCTAACACTCTTTGGAAAGGAAACTTTGGGCTACTTATGAGATAAGCTGAAGTGTTGGCTGACAGTGAGGGAAACACAGCTGTAGAATAAAAGACTATAGTTTGTCACAATCTTCTGGATATTAAGTTTTTTTTTTTTTTTTTTTTTTTAAGAAATTGGCACAAACATCACTTTGAAGAATCAGGGCCAGAGTAGGTTTAATATGGAATATGAGAAGTTCTGAACATGGCAAAGGAAGCAAAGTATCAGATGTGTGTGTGTGTGTGCCTCATAATGTGACTTTTAACCTATCTCTCATTACTGCTACAGCTATGATGAGCAGTCAGTGCAGATCACGGGCCTAACTTAAGTCTGTGCTGCTGGTCTCTCCCAGTTTCTAACCCTAAGACTTTGCTATGTCCCTGAGACTCATCTCAGTCCTTGCAGAAAAGCAAATTAAATTAAATTGGATTTAAATTAATTTAAAATATTGGTAAATACTGAGCCCAAAACCAATCTCCCCTTATGAAGAAACACTAGAGACATTTCTAAGAAATCAAGGTCAAGGCAAGAACAGAACTTCTGCAATCAACAAAGAAATAATCAAAACTCAAAAAAAAAATCTGATTAAAAATGAGCAGAAAACTCAAATAGATATTTTTCTAAGGAAAACATACTGGTAGCCAGCAGACACATGAAAAATGCTCAACATCATTAATCATCAGGGAAATGCAAATCAAAATCGACAAAGAGATTTTACCTCATGCCAGTGAGAATGGGGTGTGTGTGTGTGTGTGTATAAACAAGAAATGACAAGTGCTGGTGAGGATGTGAAGAAAGTGAACCTTTTTTTCAGTTAGTGAGATGTTAGTGATACAACCATTACTGAAAACAGTAAGGAGTTCTCTCGAAAAATTAAAATGAGAAATACCATACAAAACAATATCCAGTTATTCCACTCTTGGAATATTTACCTGAAAAAAACAAAACAAAAAAAACTAATTTGAATGCAGCCATGGACCCAGCTAGTGGTGAGGGATCAAACCAGGCCCTGACTCGTGCCTCCCGAGTTATCAGTTGAGTTGTGCTTGAGAAAGAGCCTGAGCTATGGACCCTAAGACTCGCTGACGTGACCGCCTACATGTATTAGAGGCAAAACTGGGTTGCGCATTTAACGGTCACAAGATAATCCTGTACTTGCACGGATTATAAATTGCACCCTTGTAAACTCGTGAATTGCTAGTTAAAGATTAGCTAAGTAGACAAAAGTTACCGGCGTCACAAGATCCGCTACCAGCGCTTGGGAACTGGGGCTCCCTAAAAGCTTGAGGGGTTTCATGTGAATGTTACGTGGGTATGAGCAATCAATCAAAAATAGATACTTCCTTATAATTATTTCTGTTAACTATATAATGCCTCACAGCCTTGAATAAAATTGGCACTGTTGGACAACCTCCTCATCTCTTTGTCTCTTAATTTCTTTTCACCATCCTCTTACCCTCGTGTTCCTGGTCCATTTGTCGAGCCGGCTGCGATATTTGAAAAAAATAAATGGACTACTATGTTTATTGCCGCATTATTTACAACAGTCAAGATATAGAATAATCTAAGTGTATGTTATAGATGAATGGACAAAACAGTATATTTTCACTCATATGTGAAATTTAAGAAACACTTGATCTTAGCCAAAAGGCCGAGAAGCGATGTGAAATTTAAGAAACAAAAGTGAATAAGAGACAAACCAAAAAACAGACTCCTAACTATAGGGGAAAAAAACCTGATGGTCACCAGAGTTGAGGTGGGTGGGGGGTAGGGGAAATAGAGGATAGGGATTAAGAGTATACTTATAATGATAAGCACCGAGTAATGTATAGAATTGTTGAATCACTGTAATGTATCTCTGAAACTAATATAATAAATACTCTAGGTAGACTATACTGGACTCAAAATATATATAAGAATTTTAGTTTTGATACAAGAAGAAGATATGGTATATTCACAATGGAATGTTATTCAGCCATAAAAAAAAAAAAAAAATCAAAGCTTGCTGTTCATAAAAACATGGATGGACCTAGACAGTATTATGCTAAGTAAAATAAGTCAGTGAGAGACAAGTACCATCTGATTTCATTTATATGTGGAATCTAAAAAACAAAACAAATGAACAAACAAACAAAATAGAAATAGACTCATAAATACAGAAAACAAAATGATGGTTTCTAGAGAAGGGGTGAGAGAATGCACTAAATAGGTAAAAGGGATTAAGAGGTGCAAAATTCTAGTTATAAATAAGTCACAAGAATGAAAGCATAGGGAGTATAGTCAATAACACTGTAATAATTTGTATAGTGACAGACAATAACTATATAATTATCAAATCACTATGTTGTATACCTGAAACTGATGTATTATACATCAACTATACTTCACTTAAAAAATTAAAAATTAATAAAAATTAAAAGAATATTTTAAAAACTATAAAACAAAAATTCTAAACACTACAGAGTTTTAAAATCTCCCAAAGTCTCCATGTGTCTTTTATTTTATTATTTTTTAAAATTTTGTTAAGTGTTTTTACCACTCTCTTTTGGAGAAATGTCTGTTCATTTCCTTAGCCCATGTTTTGATGAGGTTATGTTATTTTTTGTTTTTTGTTTTTTTTTGTTATTGTTTTTGTTGTTATTGAGTTGTTGTTTCCATGTATAATAATAACCTCTTCCCTCCCTCCCTCTTTCCTTCCTTTCTTTTTCTTTCTTTCTTTTTCTTTTTTTGCATGTGGATTCACAGTTTTCCCAGCATGCTTTGTTAAGGAAACAATCCTTTCCCCATTGTATATTCTTGACACCCTTATTAAAGATCACTGGACTCTGTGTATGTGGGTTTGTATATGAGCTATTCTATTCCTTTTATCTACATATCTGTCTCTTTGCCAGTGCCATGTTGTTTTTATTTCTGCAACTCTAATATATTTTGAAATCAGGAAGTTTAATACCACTAGCTTTGTTCTTTTCCAAGATCTCTTAGACTATTCTGCAGCCTGAGTCTTCTGTGATTCCACATAAACTTTAGGATTTTCTTCTATTTCTGTAAAAAACACCTTTGGGATTTTGATGGAGATTGTATTGAATTTACAGATCGGTTTGGACAGTATAGATATTTTAACAATATTAAGAGTTCCAATATATAAACAAAAACAAAAGAAAAACAAAAGGACTTGAGGAAACTTTGGGAGGTATCAAATATGCCTCTTTCTTGATTGTAGAAATAGTATCACAGGTGTTTGCATATGTCCAGACTTATCAAATTACATACATTAAATACATACATTTCTTTATATATCAAAAAAATAAATACCACAGAGAGTCAAAAGATTAGAGTTGAAAAATAGAAAGATAAAAATTGTTTTTTATAGGAAGGCAACATTTTTTCTAAATGTGAACTTTAAACAAGTTAATATATAAATTGAGCATGAAATCAATAAATACCTCAATAGTCCACAATAAGTATACAATGCTTAAAACAGAACACTACTGAAATGTCTAAATGATTTATTGCTGAAGATGCTTGGTTTTGGCAATATCTACCCAAAGCAGAATCATAATCTCTGCTGTTTTTAATTTGCTCTGTCCTTCAAATTAAACATGTCTTTGTTATTACTCATTTATTAGTCTACTACTGACAAGAGTTCCAGAGAGAAATGAGAAATTCTTACAATTTTTTATATTTATTATTTAAAGTATTTATTTGTTTGATACATGGTAACAATTACTAGTCAATACCAATACAAATTCTGCCAAGGAAATTAAACCTTTTACATAAACTGAAATATACTCACTGGTTAACAAACTCCCAGAAACAAAGTTTTTAGTAAATATAACTTTAAATAACATTTTATTTCAATTTTTTGTTTTTCCTCAGAGACCAAATTTTGGAACTTCCTTGCTTGTCTTTCCCTTTACCCATCCTCCCTCTGATCATTATTCTCTCTTTAATTTTATGCAATCTTTTGGATATTTTCCTGCATTATTATCAATTTATTCTCCCTTGAATACCCTCTATTTTAGTCTTATTTTCTAAAATAATTTGTCTTTCTCTTTAATTTCTTTCTTCTACTTGATAAACATTGTTACATTTGTTCTTACTCTTAACTACTTCTTTTTATTATTATTATTAACTACTACTATTAGTTTTTGAGTTTCTTAATGTCTCCCCATATCCTCAAAAGCTTTCTGAGGTATTTAATTCAACTTGTAATATCATAATATAGTTCTCTTCTTCTTTTTGGTTGTTTATATATATAAACTTTATTTTTGTATATTCCTTTGAAATTCCATCTTTGTACCTATTCAACTCTCTATTCAACTCTTACTGTCACATTTAAAATATCAAATTTGATTTTCATTTGTTGCTAATTTATGTTCATATTTATCTAAATCATAGTTTCAGTTTCATACACCTGTCTTTAGAGTGCTACAATTACCTATGCTAATAAGAATTTCTTGTTGCACCAATATTATTAATGGCTAATAATTAACAGTGTTCTTGTACATGATATAATTGATATTGTCAGTTTGCTTTGATATAACAAGATTATATCATAAATATGATCATGAATTTTTACTTTTATTTTAAAATTTATTTTATTTTTCTTATAATCATGAAACTTAATAGTTTTTAAAACAACAGTAAGTAAAATGTTTTTGTTGGCATAGTTATTCATAGAGAAGTCAGCTTTAATTTTACTCTAGATTTAATAGTACCTAAAAATAATTAGTGTGAAAGGAAATAATAGTCAATTAACATATGGTTTCACTTACTTGTGGTGCCTAAGGAATAACATGGAGGACATTAGAAGAAGGAAAGGAAAAGTGAATTGGGGGAAATGGGAGGGGGAGAGGAACCATGAGAGACTGTGGACTCTGAGAAACACTGAGGGTTTTGGAAAGGAGGTGCTGGGGGGATGGGTGAGACTGGTGGTGGATATTAAGGAGGGCACGTATTGCATGGAGCACTGGGTGTGGTGCATAAACAATGAATCATGGAACACTGAAAAAATTGTATTAAAAATATTTTTAAATATATACTTAAATTCTCAAAAAACCTGAGATAGTCTAGCAAGAGATAAAACTCTAATTGAACTTAAACATAACTATCATCTGCTTTTTTCATGAATTATTAGGAAATATTTAACACAAAAATGTTTTAAATGTTCAGTTTCTATATTTATTTTTAAAAACTCTCTCTACATTCTAATATATTATGCATGAAAAGAAGCATATTATTTTGGCAGCTGACTTACCTTTAAGAACCTAAGCTACATTTTTACATTTAAAATCATTCTTTTTTCCAGCAAGGGACATATATATTTTTCTTTAATTTTTATCTTGAAAATAGCATATCTTTGCTGATAGAAAGTAATAAATGTCTATAGCTATCTACAATCTAATTACTCAGAATGTATAAAATTCTATATATTTCTTTGAATCTTTGAAATGAATACTTAGAAAAAGTTAAAAAAAAAAGCACATGTTCAAAATATTTTAATTTTCCTAGCTGTTCCAAGAAGATGTAAATAGTTTGTTTCTTTTTAATTTATCAGGCATGAAATTGTAAGGAGATATCTATTTGCAACTCAGTTCTTTTTAAATGAAAGTAATAGTAGTATTTTGTTATTCAGTGACATTTTAAAAATCTATAATGACATCTATTTTTACAAAACAAAGAAGGAAAGGCCATCAGTCAGTAGGTGAATGGACTATGCTTATGTAACAACTGGGTGGGAATTAAAATCCTTATTACACAAAGCTATTTTCAATACAATTAATATTTGCCCCTTTCTATCTTGGAGGTCTAGGACTTTTACTCTGAAGCAACCTGCTGAGTTTCTTGACAGATTTGTATATTATTGTCTGATTATATATTGTTAGTTAGGGGAATAAAAATCTATTAGAAAAATAAAAACAATACTTCTCTAATACATTTGATGCATATTAAACAACTTTGTTATTATTCATAAAATTTGTTTTTCCTACATACAGAGGCATTTGATCACAGGCAATCTTTAAGGACATCACAGCCTCATTAATGCAAATAGCAGCAAAAAATGTACCACATTTCTAAATTAGAAAGATGTCTTAATTAAATGTTTTGTCTATTTTTATTTCATTTATGAATTTTGATATTTAAAGTCAAATTAATATTTCATCTCCTCCTCAAATGCTTTCTTGTTACTCAACAAAGTTACCTGTGTTTCTGCATGTATCATATATATAGATATAGATATAGGTATATCTTTCTTTTTTTTTTAAAGATTTTCTTTATTCCTTTTAGAGAGAGAGAGAGACAGAGAGAGAGACAGAGAGCAGAAGCAGGGGGAAAGGCAGAGAAAGAGGGAGAAGCAGACTCCCCACTGGTAGGAGTCTGATGTGGGGTTCAATCCCTGGACCTGGAGATCAGACCTGAGCTGAGGGCAGATGCTTAACCATCTGAGATACCTAGGTGACCCTTTTCCTTTTTTTTTTTTTAAGATTTTTATCCATATATATCCTTTGTTTGAAGAATTTCAAAAAGCAGTAAGTATGTATATATGTCTATCTAAATATCTTTATCTTGTTGTTATAAAGAAACACTATGGGGCAAGGTATAATGTACATCTGAAATGTTAACTTTTTCTATTGGCTTTAAAAACAATGAAGTACCTCTTCTGCACATATAGCACTTTCATAAGATGATATTAAAAATGGAAAAGCCCTAAAAGCAGTATATTGTCTTTAAGACAGTTGTCTTAACCGGAAAATTCTCAGTGAAAAATGAAAATTTAATATTTTTATTTTCCCTAATACTTACATAAGGGTACAGAAATCTCAGCTAGGAATTCATAATCTAAGAATTTCCTTCAAAAGTTTTGGCTGACCAAGTTTATACTGCATACTATAAAAGCAACTGGGGTAAAATTTTAATTTAAAGTGTTCTTTGATATTAATGGCAAGAGTTATCTATCTGAAGCAAATTCAAATCCTCACTGGAGGAAGATAAGTTAAATAGACCATAAAATATTACAATAGATTAAAAAAAAAAAAGCACAATAAAGCAAAATCAAAGAAAAATAATTTAGCAGGAATGAATCCCAGAAGAAACAAAGCAAGAAGAAAATTCGACCAACATTACTTTCCAATGTTGAACTCTTCAAAGGGAGGATAAAAAATAAACATTTAAAGAAATAAACATAAAAAAGAAAACATTAATAAATAGCAAAACACTATGAAAATTAACTAAAGCATATGTGAAAAAGAAACAAATATACTATTAAGAAAATGACATATTAAAATTAAAGTAAAAATTACATGTTCAGTAGAATGGGTATATAGGTCTAGAATTGGCAGATCATTTTAGCACTTTTACAGTTCCCATCTGGTTTCATGGAAGTCACTTCCTGATTTAAACCCAGACATAACTTCCATGAATATAAATTTCATTAATAATAGATTTCATATTTTTCTCCAATGTAGCTATTATGCTTAACACTTCAATCATTATTTATTTTAAAATGTACTGCTTATAAAGTTAATATATTTAAAATACTCTCTTGTTTCCAGCTTTATGCCAAGTATACTTTGGCAGCTCTATGAGGGGGTAAAAGCTAAAAAAAATTGGAGAAAACATGTAATCCAAAATGTTAAATTCATCAATGAACTAAGATATAAGAAATATTTTGAGACCTAAAATTAAACAAATTTGAATAACAGAATGTTATTTGAAGTGTTTTCAACTTCTTGGTATTTGCGAAAACTGGAAAATGTAATATTAATTGCCATTCACTTGTAGACCATGAGTACTAGGAGACAAAACTCAGATTTAGTAGAAGGTTGGTAATAAAATTGGAGACACCCAGCATACATATGGATATCTTTCTTATTTTAGAAATATTCTCCCATAAGTGTGCCTTGGTGGCTCAGTCAGTTAAGCCCTTCACTCTTGATTTTTGGCTCAGGTCATGATCTCCAAATCATAAGATTAAATGCTGCTTCAAGCTCCCTGCTCAGTAAAGAGTCGGCTTCTCTCTTTCTCCCTCTTCCTCTCCCTCTGACCTTCCCCCTGCTCATTCCATCTCTCTGTTTTAAATAAATGAAGCTTAAAAAAAAAAAAAAAGAAATATTCTCCCATAAAGACAAACAAGGAATAATGTTCAAAAATGCAGCTAAATATTTAAATAATAAATAAACTGACTAGTTGAGGCATTACATATCTTTTGGGATAGGAAAGGCTTGAAGCAAAAGGAATTGCAAAGGTGTGATCCACATTTAGTACAGTTTCTTTCCTTGAGGTATTTGCTAATTCTAAAACAGTTGATGGTGGATTGAGAAACAGAAATCTTGGGAGGAAGTATAGAACAGAAAATTGGACTTCAGATCTCTCAAGGAAGAGTTCCTGGAAAAGTCGTTAGGTTGGAATACTGAACAGTTCTCACCATATAGGTAAGGATAGACTCTAAATAGATCAATGTTGAGCTGAACTTAAAATCATCTGAACACTTGGTTCCACTAAAGAAGATATACTCCTATATCCACTTCAACCCATAAGGAAGAGTAAATTCTTTATGAATTCTCAAAAAAAAGAAAGCCTTACATTGTATCTAAAAATTCCAACATTCAACAAAAACTGCTAGTCGTATCAATAGATGAAAACAGAGGAAGAATAGCCAAGAGAAAAACAGACAAAAGAAACACACAACAAGAAGAAAATAGTGTAATTATCAGACAAAGACTTTAAAATAACTATGACTAATATTCATGAAATAAAACACATGATGGCAATATTAAAAGATAACTGAAATGTAAAAAGGAAAGTAGAGAGGAAGGAAGACAAAGAGGATAAAAGAATAAAAACAGATAATTTATAATTTTCTTAAGCAATAATTAAAAGGGAGAATTTAGTAGTTAAGTTTAATAACTGATTAGACATAATAGAAGAAAAAATTAAGAAAGGAAAAATTTAATAATATTTTAGTCATTTTGGTCTGCTATACCAAAAATATCATAGACTGGGTAGCTTAAGCAATAAACCTTAATTCCTCACATACCTGGAAACTAGGACTTCCAAAATCAATGCTGGCAGGTATGTTTCAGCTGAAACCTTCTTCTTGGCTTAACCACCTTGTTGCTATATCCTTCATGGCAAAGAGAGAGATCATCTCTTATGTCTTCTTCTAGGGGCACTAATCCCATTCATAAGGGTTTCACCCTCATGACCTAATAATCTCCCAAAGTTTCCACCACTAAATGTCATCACACTGGAGAGTAGGGCTTGAACATGTCAGTTTTGGGGAACATAAACATTTACAGCATAGCAAGACCCAAAAAATATCCAAACTGAAGCACAGAGCATAAAAACAAAAGATAAAAAATAAAAAATACATTGGACAAAGGGCTACATGACATGTGTAATAAGAAGTCCTGAAGAAAGGCAGGAGGAAAATGTACAAAATAATTACTTTAAGAGATAACAGACTAGACTTTTCCAAAATTAATAAAAAACATCAAGCTAAATATATAAGAAGTACTGAGAAAGTCAACCAGATAAATATAAATAATGCCATGCTTGATACCTCATAGGTCTACTAAAGATCCAAGAGAGAAGATAATAAGAGGGACAGTGAGGAAAACTAAATATAATACAACTGTCTCAGGGGCGCCTGGGCTCAGCGGGTTAAAGACTCTGCCTTCAGCTCTGGTCTTGATCTCAGGGTCCTGGGATTGAGCCCTACATGGAGACCCACATCGGGCTCTCTGCTCAGCTGGGAGCCTGCTTCCTCCTCTCTCTCTGCCTGCCTTTCTGCCTACTTGTGATCTGTCAAATAAATAAGTAAAATCTTTAAAAAAACCCACAACTGTCTCAAAGGAATAGCAATAAGACTAATACTTTTCTTCTCAAAAGAAACAGTGGAGAAAATAAAAAACTGCTATTTGAAAGAAAACAGCATACTCCAAATTACATTCTTACTAAAAATATTTTTCATAAATCTATGCAAATTATTTTTAATAAAGAGTGAATAGGATTATTTATTAGAAGTAAGCACACATTAAAGACAATCCTAAAAAGTATTCTTCAGGTCAAAAAAAAAAAGGTACTAGATGAAACCAAAGTTATGCAGAAAGGAAGGATTACTAACAGAAAGTTTAAGTATGTGGGTAAATGTGTAAATATGGACTTTATTAAACAACAGAATTTATCTGTGGGCTTCAAAATATACCTATCAATAAATATACATTAACTTAAAATATGGTAGCAGAAGATAACTGAAGTTAAAATACCACAAGTAGTTTTTAACCTGTGAAAATTGAGGATGTTGATTTGTTTTATAATATAATAAATCAACACTGAGTGTGGCAACTTCTAGGGTAATCACAAAAGCAAGAATAAAAAGATGTATAATGAATGAGCTAATAAGAAAATAGTGAAAAAAAATCCACGCATAATATTAATCTAGAAGAAGACAAAAAAAACAAAACAAAAGAGGGAAAAGCTACATGGAACAGGTAACAAAATTAGAAAACAATTTTATGATGATATATTTAACCAAGATATACAATTAATTATTTGATATATATCTGAACTACTAGATTGGTTTTTTTAAAAAAATATGCTATTTATAAAAGACACATCTTAAATACAAAAACCCAGAATGTTTGAAATTAAAATGATGATATATAACCAGATACTATAAAAAATAAGTTTGTTTTAGCTAAACAAATGTCAAACAAAGTATAACTTAAGAAGTACTATGGACATAATGTGAAATATTTAGCAACGATTAAATGTGAAACTATCCGGGCGCCTGGGTGGCTCAGTGGGTTAAAGCCTCTGCCTTCTGCTCGGGTCATGATCCCAGCGTCCTGGGATCGAGCCCCACATCAGGCTCTCTGCTCAGCAGGGAGCCTGCTTCCTCCTCTCTCTCTGCCTGCCTCTCTGCTTACTTGTGGTCTCTATCTGTCAAATAAATAAATAAAATCTTAAAAAAAAATGTGAAACTATCAAGAAGATATGCTAATAATGAGGGAATAGAAGGCTAGCTGAGGACAAAGCAGAAGCTGGCATCCTAAAGCACAACCCCCACCCTCAGTCCCTTGTGACATGTGTGATATTCCCCAGGCAGTCCTGGCTACCTTAAAGGAAAAACAAATAGTTTAACTTGTAGAGATCACAATCCTGCAAGACTTGAGTCTCCCCCAGTTACAAATACTCTAGTGATTTACAAAGAAGCTTTCTTATCAATAACCTAACTTCCAAAGACCCATAACTCAGTTCCTGAAGCCCTAACACCATCTTCTCCTCCATAAAATTGACGGAGGCTAAGGCAAAAAGAAATGTAAATAAAGTTAAATTTCTTCTAAACCTAAAGCTCATTGATAAGGGCATGTGATAGCTGAGTGTGGCATTCCACTAGGAAACACCCAACCAGCTTACTCTTAATGCCTTATTAAAAGGAAAAACCACCTTATCTTGACAATGGCAAGGCCTCTGGTATATTGTAGGTCCTCTTTAGCATATAAAAGTTCTGTTGTGGGGCACCTGGGTGGCTTAGTTGGTTAAGTGTCTGCCTTTGGCTCAGGTCATAATCTCACGGTGGTCCTGAGATCAAGCCCCACATCAGGCTCCCTGCTCATCAGGGAGTTTGCTTCTCTCCCTCTGCTGCTCCCCTTGCTCTCTCACTTGTGCTCTCTCTCTCTCTCAAAAAAAAAAAAAAAAAGTTCTTTTGAAAACTCCCTTTTCTTTACCTCCTCCAACCCCAGAGTATATAATCAGCCACCCCTCACAACCCAGTGAAGCAGCTTTCTGCCCATGGTTTCTGTCCCTGTGCTTTAATAAACCACCATTTTGCACCAGAGATGTCTTAAGAATTCTTTCTTGGTTGTCAGCTCTGGACTCAAAGCCCACTGAACCTCACTTACATTCTAAAACTTCATTATTAATAGTAAATTTTATGCTTAATAACAGATATAGATTCAAAATATAGAAAGCAAAAGTTGGCATAACTTAAAGGAGAAAAACAAAACAAAACAAAACAAACCCAGGGAGTGCCTTGTGGCTCAGTCACTTAAACACCCCAGTCTTGATTTTGATTCAGGTCATGATTTCAGGGTTGTGAGATCTGACCCCACATTGCTTAAGATTCTCTCTATCACTCTTCCTCCACCTCTCCCCTCACTCCCCAGATCTCCCACTCCCTCACTCCCCCACATACAAGTGCACTCTTTCTCAAAAAAAAAAAAAAAAAAAAAAAGACTCAGTATTATGGTGGAAGGTTTTTTTTTTTTTATAGAACTTGTTTAGTAGAAAAAAGAAACAAGTCAATAATAATCAACAAATTTATAGAAGACTTGAAAAATAAAATTTAAAACTTGACCTAATAATGCTAGAGAAATACTACATCTAAAGAGTGAAATATATACTTCTTGTCCAAGTGATACTGGACAATATACCACAATAGAACATGCTATGAGAGAAAATAAATCTCACCAAATTTCAAACGCAATGCATAACACATCCTCTCTACATTATTTAAGTAAATGAGACATCAGCAACCAAATCATAGTTACAAAATCCCCAAATTAAAATCTCCAAATTTGAGGAAAGTATAAACCTTTGAAACAATCCATATGTTATAGAAGAAATCACATTGGAAATTGGGAAATAATTTTAAATTAAAAATGGCAACAAAGTAAAATATTTCAAAGCAGGATGGATGTAGCCCAAACAATACATAGATAAGAATGTATATTCTAAATAGTGTTGTTTTATAGAAGAAGTGTAGTCTAAATAGTGTTGTATTATAGAGGAACTAAGACCTATCATTGAAAAATAAGACAAAATCTAACTTTCATACAAAGAAAACACTTGCTTCAGGTCTTATAGTCTAAAATCTACACAACATAAGAAAAAAACATTAACAATCAGTGAGTTAAGACATCTTCTCAGCAAATTGGCTGGGGGTGGGGGGAATGACACCTTAAAGAAAATAGAAGGAAAGATATAATACAAATGAGAGTAAAAATTAAGAAAATAGAAAAATATATATATACAACTAGGACAAAAAAGAGCTATAAAATGATGTTTTGAATAAATGTATAAAATTGTTAAACTGTAATTCGACCTGATCAATGAAAGGAATAAACCATGTAAGTAATAAAGCATAAGATATTGTTATTGACTCTAGATATTGAAAATTTGGGATCTATTTTGAATAACTGTATGCCATCTAAATTGCATATAGATGAAACATACAAATGTCTAGTAAAATAAGATGTAATCAAACTTAGAATAAATTAAAAATCCCAAAAATGTCATTGATATGAAAATGTTGGGGTTTGGAACAAATAGTCAAGAAAGAATTTTTGAGACATCTTTGGTACAAAAAATAGTTTTATTAAAGCAAGGGACAGGATCCATGGGCAGAAAGAGCTGCACTGGAGTTCTGAGGTGTGATGATTATATGCTTTCAAGTTGAGGAAGGTTAGGGACAGCACAACCTTCAAGGTATTTTGGAAACAAGTTTCCAATTCCCTGAGGGGGCTACCTATTGTTAGGAAAAAAATTACTGTTTAGTAAATCCTTAGTCATAATGATGTGGGAAACAGAGGCTGAAGAAAAGTTATTAAATGTCCTTACTATCTAGAGCCATTGACAAGTCCTTGAAACAGGAAGAGTGACATTCCTCTAAGGATTCAACTGCTTCCACCTTAATACTTGGCTAAGGGCAAAAGGTAATCCTAGCCTGAGAGCCCCCACCCCAACCAGGATCAAGTAAGTCTATTTTAATACATAAAAATTCCTTTGGAAACTTCATCTCTAAACCCTCCAAGATACATGCTTGCAATTATCCCCAAGCACAAGGCCCACTGATAGACATCTGAAGAGTCTCATGACTAAAGTTTTATTAGATAATATTAAATAACCTTTTCTCAATAGCTAGCCCCTCAAGGTCCTGAAAACCTTGCTTCCCAAATTCCTTAGACAGTTAAATTATCCCTGATCCCCTCCCAACTTGCAAGTGTATAATGGACCACTCCTCACAACCCAGGGACAGCAGCTCTTTCTGCTCATAGGTCCTGTCCTCATGCTTTAATAAACCACCATTTTGCACCAGGGACATCTCAAGAATTCTTTCTTGGTCATCAGCTCTGGACACCACCCCACTGAACCTCACTTATATTCTAAAACATCATCAGTAAGACCCTTCAGATGTGTTTCAGTGGGCCCTATGCTTGGAGGATGATTGCCAACATATATCTTGGGGTGGAATGTAGAGATAAAGAAAGTTTCTAAAGGAATTTCTACATGTTAAAATAGACTCATAGGATCCTGGGGAATTGGCTAAGATTGCCTTTTGCCCTTAGCAAGGTGTCAACATCCAGGTAGCTGGGCTCTGAAAGGAAGGTATTCTACCTATTTCAAGGATGTGTCAATGAGCTATAAATAGAAAGGACATTTAATTTTTCTTTTGCCTTTGTTTCCCAAGTCATTATAATCACAAAGGAATTGAAACCTATAATTTAAAAAAAAAAATTTTAAAAACAGGAGCACCTGGGTGGTTCAGTGGGTTAAAGCTTCTGCCTTTGGCTCAGGTCAGGATCCCAGGATCCTAGGATGGAGCCCCACATTGGGCTCTCTGATCAGGAGGGAGCCTGCTTCCCCCTCTCTCTCTGCCTGCTTCTCTGTCTACTTGTGATCTCTGTCAAATAAATAAAATCTTTAAACAAAAATTAAAAACCAGACTTTCCTACCAAGAAAACATGTGCTTCAGATACTTTTCCTGGTGAAGTCTCCTAAATACTTAGAAATAAATTAGTGTCTATCTAAACTGATTTCTTCCAGGTAATAGAAAAGAGAGAGAGAGAGAGAGAGAAACCCATTTTATGAAACCAGCATAACCTTGATAATAAAGACTAGTGTCCAATCTCATTGGTAAAAATAGACAAAAAGCTCTGGAACAAAATATCAGTTTAAAAAAAAGTTATAGGAAAATATGTCTTGTTCATAGTGGTTTAATTTTATGAATCTAAGGAATTTATAGGGGATTAGTGAAAGAAATAAATACAAGTGGAAAAGGAATAATTTTAATTTGGAATAAAAAGAAATTTTGTGATCATTAAGTGGATAGACAAAAGAGCACATGGTAAAATGTCACACAAATTTATGATAAAAACTCTCTGGAGAAAGTATGGGAAATCGTACCTTACTTTCAATTTCTCTGTGAACATTAAACTTCACTAAAAAAAAGAGAGGTCTTTAAAAAAAAAAAAAGTTTGTAGGGCAGCTGGTGGGCTCAGTCACAAGAGTGACGTGTGACTCTTCACTTTGGGGTCATGAGTTTGAGTCCCATGTTGGGTGTAGAGAATAAACAAACAAACAAACAAACAAACTTTAAAAAAATTAAAAAAGAAAAAACAAAGCTATTTGTAACCCAGAGATAGAAGAGATCTCCCTTTGTTTAATAAGAGATATTTATAAAACAGAGCAAAAATTCATCCCCAATGGTGAAATGTTGGGAGCTTTTCTTCTGAGATTAGGAATGAAATATAGAACTACTTACATTTCTATGCAACATTGTATTAGTGGTCTTAGGCTCTCTACAAGTACTAGAGTAATTCACAGAGTATATCGGGATTCTACAGAGAAATAAACATTGATCAGAAAACATGATAATATATAATATATAAAATAATCTATGTATAAATTATTTGAATGTAATAAGCTTAACAAGTTGATTAAAATAGGTCACTATAGAAAACAATTAAATTTCTGTATATTAAATATAAGAATAGAAAAAAGCTAGAAAAGAAAAGAAGCTAGAAATTTAATCTTAAATATTTTTCTACTAAGTTGCTCTAAAAATGCATTAGATTCCTAGGAAATAGGTAAGAAAAAAATTTAAGAACTCTACAAAAATATATAGAACTCTATAGAAAGATATTTTTAAAGACCTAAATGAAGGATATTAAATGTCCATGAATTTAAATACATGATTTTGTAAAACTTCAATTGTCTCCTTATTGATCTATTGATTCAGTGTAATTTCAAACATAATCCTAAAATCTTAACACATTTTATATGTGCATAGATGTTTGTACAACCTAACAGTTTGGGTCTAAAATTAGTATGGGTGAACAAAAAACTATTAAAGGTTATATATCTTTAGTCAGGACTTCATGAGGGGGGAAAAGTGGTGACTGTTTGCTTTATCAAATATTGAGCAATTATATAGCTGCAAAAATTAATACAGGGTGTCATTTGACAAGAAATAGGTAATTTGACAATGAAAACAATTACTAGGCACTAAACCACCTTAAAGTAAATGTTATTTATCGAAAGTACCATGAAGAGAATGAATGAACAAATTGCAAAATGGAAAAATATATTTACAACTTCTAAAATTGACAAAGACTAAATATCAGAAAATATTTTATTCTATTTATTTTTAAGATTTTATTTATTCATTTGAGAGAAAAAGTGCACAAGCAGGGGGAAGGGGCAGAGGGAGAGGCAGTCTCCTCCCTGAGCAGGGAGACCAAGGAGGGGCTCAGTGCTCCACTCCGGGGCTCCACCCCAGGGCCCTGGGATTACTACCTGAGAGGAAGGATCATGACCAACTGAGTCACCCAGGTGCCCTCCAGATGATATATATTTTTTTAAGATTTTATTTATTTATTTGACACAGAGAGATCACAAGTAGGCAGAGAGGCAGGCAGAGAGAGAGAGGAGGAAGCAGGCCCCCCACTGAGCAGAGAGCTCGATGCGGGGCTCGATCCCAGAATCCTGGGACCATGACCTGAGTCGAAGGCAGAGGCCTTAACCCACTGAGCCACCCAAGTGCCCCTCCAGGTGATATTTTTAAAAGTTGGCAAAAGAATGGGGAAAAAGAAAGAAAGAAAGAAGGAAATAATGAAAGAAAGAAAAAAGAAAAAAGAAAGAGAAAGAAAGAAAGAAAGAAAGAAAGAAAGAAAGAAAGAAAGAAAGAAAGAAAAAGGAAGGAGGGAAGGAAGGATGGACAAGGTCTTCACAGAGGATGAAATCAGAATTTTTAAGATATCGTAATTCATTAGTGTTCAGGGATTGCATACTTAAAGCAGATGAGAGAATTTTCATGCTCACCAGGTTGGTAGTTTACAAATTATTAAGGACAACATCAGGTCCTGGCAAAGATGAAGAGCAGAGCGGTGTGATCAGTCCCCCATTTGTGGGAATGCAACTATGCTCCACTGTTTGGGAAAACAATCTGGCATTATTTCAAAAAGCTGAAGTCGTGCATATCCCATGACCCAGAAATCCAACGGCTAGATAGATGACCTAGTTAAACTCTTGCCCACAATCACCAGAGAATATGTAAGAATGTCCATATTATGACTGTGTTATCTACCTGTGATAGTTTGTCTATATCTGTATCTATCACAAATGCTATTAAAAACATAAACACTAGTTTGAAGTATCCTCATACAATGAAATACAGGGCTCTGCCATGTGGAATACAGAGGGAAAATGAGAACGTCAAGAAAGTTCCCACTTACCGACTTTAATATTCACTGTATAATAGAGTCTTAGTTATGTGCTAAAAAGATGGAGAGGGAAATTGGAGGGTGAATTTAAAGGGAGTGGTAAAAATTTAAACAGAATTACTAAGCTTTTCTGAGGCCCCAGCTGAGGCTGGCAATCATAAATCAGTAATGGTCTCAATCAGCAGTGTTAACCACTTATCTCTAACAACACTTGGCAGGAACTATTAGCTCATTGATGAATTCATTCACTTACTGACTCACTCGTTTTCTAAAATATTTATTAAAAGCAACAATGTCAGGCAATATTGAATTCCAGCTTTGTAAGAAAAAAAAAACAGCTGAGTAATGAGGTGGACCATTTGGCATATACGCTGACTTAAAAATCAATTTGGTTAGCTAATGGAGTTAAATAAATATGTCTAATTCCACATTAAAATATATGAATATTATGTAAGTGGTAAAATTAAATGCCAGAGAAATTCAGAGTGGTTAGAAACTATAAACTAAAAGTTTCTCTAACAGTAAATGTAAAAGCTTCATCTGCTTTCAATTTTTTAGTATATTTTTTTCTATCTTTCAGGTGACTGTGATCTGCTGCTTTTTCCTATATTTTCAATCTCTCCTGCATGTTTTTTTTTAATTTGCTCTAATTTTTATGAAAAGAAAAGAAATTGGTTTTTACCCACATTCTTCTTTCAGATTTCAAACACTTTTGCAATTTTGCAATTTTGTAATTCTAATATTCAAAAATGAATTAATCATAGGGAAAGTTAAATCTTTACTAGGAGCAAGAATACTAAGTCCAGCTTGTTGTACCTGCCAGTAACTCTCTTAGTGGTCCTGGACAAGTAATTTCACCTCAGGTAACATATTAATGGGATTTTAAACTAAGAGGAATCTAAGCTTTTATTTATATTAAAGTAATTAATGAAAAATTAAAGGCATCATAACATCAATTTATTTTATCAAACACCTACACACGTCCAATGCTAACTTTCAAAAATATGTTCACAATATATGTAGTAAGTAGGATTATTCAGAATAATAAATAATATGTGGCAAAAATAACAAATGGCAATATCATTAAAAACAATACAAAACAAAATGGGATGCAGGCAGAGGGGAAAATAGGAATGAAAAATCCAGACTCTACTGTTTCTTTATGTTACCTATACTCTAACATTGCTATAAATTACATGGATGACTTACAATCTATCAACCTTACTTATTTTATATTAAATAAGGAAAATAATATTATCATCCTGGAAAGCCCTATTGTAAGAACTGCCCAGGTAAGAACTTTCCATATTGCATGGGCTCCAGCTCCACTCTGGCTGACAGCAGCCATTCTCTATGGAGTACCTTTTGGAAGTGTAGAAAAAAAACACTGTTTTTGATTTTTTTTTTTTTTTAATTTGGCATTGAGCAAGTGCTTCGTGAAAGAGAAATGACTAAATGGTTGAAATTAACTAATGCTTTAGAAACCCCAGAACATGGTATTAAAAAACAATACCTGTTTTTTTCCATCCCCTTTGTTTGATAATCAGTGCGGAACTTGATAACCAAAAAGGAACCCACTGTATAAAAACATAGGTGCATAAGTAATAAACTATATTCAAAAATCAGAGTCGAAATGATGCTTAAAGAAAAGTGGAAACAATCAGAACGTGCTGTCAGAATGGGTCTTCTGGAAGGATAAATGTTAATACATTTATTGGATGTATTAATTAAATGTATTAATACATTTTTTTAAAATACATGGGATTTTTATTTTGCTGCTGTGCTTGATACACATAAAGTAATGGATATCAAGCAATTCATTTTTACTGCATCTTTACTTGTACATTTGTTCTTAGGTTGCCTAAAACATTTAAATACAAATAAAAGGAGTGTAGCAAAAATAATGAAAGCAAACAGCAGGTAACTTTACAAATAATGGAATGTGAACCGTTTCTGCCCTTATCCAGAGTAAATTGGGTCACAACTAAAGGAACACTTCTGCAACTGTAATCAAAGGTGTGCACACTGAGAGTTGAGTATTAATACATTTAATAAATGTATTAACACTTATACATTTATTAAATGTTGAGTAAAGATACAAGAACATTTACTCCTTGGGTTAATTAGTAGAAGAAAGTTCTATTACTTACCAGTCATGGAAAGCACACAGCACATCTTGGGCCACACAGAAAAACAATGGATAGAAAAAAGAGAAAGGGGTTCAGCTTTTGTTGGAGTCCAAGTTGGGTCTATAGTTTTGTGTGCCGACTCTTTATTGAATTTAAAATACAAGAGCAGGAATTTAAAATGTGGGAAGAGCAAAAACAATTGACCCAAATAGTTAGTTATGGAAAGCAACCAAGATCTCCAAAACAGAGGAGCCTGGAAAGGGAAGAGGTTGCGGGGTGGGGGGAGGGGGTACAGAATTTAGCCTGGCTCTTTATCTAGTAGTGTGGCTGGTTATGTGTTTGTCCCAGATAGCCATCTTTGAAGTGAATGTGTCTTTGAAGCAATGCCTCAGCAATTGAAGCTTCAGTGAGGTGCTTGCATTACTGGCATTGCATTTCCAGTCACAGGTACAACCTCTGGTTAGAAGGGAAAGTGCAGCAATAAGTAACATTTCTCTTTTTCTACCTGGGGTATATTTTATTTAAACTTGTCTTTGTTCCCACCAATTACATATAAGGGGCCATAAAAATATCAATCAATACTGAAGAACTCATGTCTGAAATTATGGAAAATGCTGGCACGTCAGAGATGTCACATTACTAGGAAAATCACTTCCCAATAGAATCTTGGCAAAGTGAGTGGAGACGGTTGTACACAACCATTCACCATGGCTATCCGTCACCCATTGCTGCATGGTTTCCTTAGTAGCTTAATACTGATTTTGAAACCTTATAAACAGAATCATGTTGATGAGCAGGGAAGATTTAGAAAAGTGTTGCATTTAGAGAGCATGACACGATTATCTAACAGACAAGGAAAAACATCATCTAGTTTCTACTTTGGACCCATTCTTCTAAAGACAAATATCTACTCCAGAAAATAAGATTATTACTTAAAATTTGTTGAGTCCATACTGCTTGAGGCACAACAGTAAACATGCTCTATATATTTAGCATTCCGCTTCACGAAATAGGATATGGTATTAGATTTGTTGTTGTTTTTTTTTTGTTGTTGTTGTTTTGTTTTGTTTTGTTTTGTTTTTTAATGTCTGGAAATTACTGCCTGGCGGTGATGTCTTAATAGCAGCTGAAATCCAACAGTGTGTGAAATTATGTTTTTTATAATGTTGGGAAAATACTCTTGGAATTCTTCAATATAAAAGCTTTTATATAAATGCAAAATGTTATTTCATTTGGAGAATTTTATCTTTGTATTCAAAGACAAAATATTTTATAGCAGAATTTTAAAATCTAATATATAACAGAAGAAATTTAGGAGGTCAAGGATGAGTCTACCAGAAGTTCAGTAAATGTTTCTTTAAAATGTAAATAGAACATCACTGACCTTGGGGATATCATTTCCTCTGAAATTACAATATAAGTTCCTTTTCTCTTTATTCAGTCACTGAAGAAAAAAAGAAAAAAGAAAAATGGTAAAAGAATTCATAAAAGATGCTGGATGTATACATGACAATTCACATTCCCTTAATTTGATAGTTCTGAATTTCTTAAAAAAGAATATTAGTTCTTTCAGCAAAGGCTTTCGAAGCTTGTACTTAATCAAGCTAAGCACAGGAAGAATTCTAAGTAATTATTTCATCAGCATAGACATTTATCCTTTGAGTCTTTCAAGAAAAAATAGTTCTTACATTCTTCCCTCTTATTTCACAAGCAGTCTTTTCATTATTAGTCGGTTAGCTGGGACATCTCTTTAGTATTAGCCCTGTCATCACTTTTTCTGACATTGGATAAAACATTTTATATTCTTATCATTCTGTCTTTCAGTTTGTTCCTACATAAAATGAGGATCTTCTAAAAATCAATGATTTTTATGTTTTATCTAACAACCAGAGATCTATGCAGAGGACTCGCATGAGTTAATGTCGGCTGGCTTCGGGCACAGTAGTGGTCTTGTGGCCTTTGACTGGCCTGTGACTGCACTCACTTTGATGCCCACTCTCATAGCATTGTACATACACACATACATATAGTTGTTATGGTTGTACATACCTCTCACATTTCTATCTCCAACTCACACCTTTGTGTGATTCATATATGTAGGCATGTACTCCAGATTCCCCTATCTACCTGCCTCTTCAACAGTTCCAGTTTGATGCCCCTTAAACTCAACTCAATCTCCCCAACAACGTGTGCCATCTTAATATTCCTTAATAAGCTTCTTTATTCTTAGTTACTCAAACTAAGAATTTAGGAGTTATCTTGAGCCTTCTATTTTCCTTACACCCCAGTAGTATGAAACCCCATTGTGGATAATTTGGGTATCTTTGATAGCCTCTGTAGTCTTGCCCTGACAGTTGGGTTTTCTCTTTTTCATAATGCAAGTGCCTCACTGAAGCTTCGATTACCGAGGCATTATTTCAAAGACACATTCACGTCAAAGATGGCTATCTGAAACAAACACATTGCCAGCCACACTACTAAATAAAGAGCCAGAAAAAATTCATTACCCCCTCTCCCACCACCCTTCAACCTCTTCCCACTCCAGGCTCCTTTGTCTTAGAGATTTTGGTTGCTTTCCATAACTAAACATTTGGGTCGATTGTTTTTGCTCTTTCCACTTTTTAAATTCCTGCTTCTATATTTTAAATTCAATAAAGAGTTGACACACAAAACTATAGACCCAACTTGGACTCCAACAAAAGCTGAATCCCTCTCTTTTTTTCTATCCATTATTTTTCTATGTGGCCCTGGATGTGCTGTGTACTTTCCATGACTTGTGAGTAACAAAACTTTGTCCCCCCAAATTTCCTGATGGCTATTGCAAGAGGTGTCTTGCAATCATTATAAGAACCACAGGACAGGTTCAGCCACAATACTGGTTATTAACAGGCTAATTTGGTACAAAACAATCTCTTACTACATTTCTTTGTTATAATCAACTTTCAAATACAGCAGCAAGCTTGATCTTTGCCTAAGTCAGATAATGTCACTCCAATGCTTCAAACCTTCTAATGACTCCTGTTTACATTCACTTTAAAAGCTGATTTCCATACAGTGTGTGAACAGGCCCATACAATTTCTCCCTGTTAGATCTCTGCCCTCAAGTCTCACTACTCACCTAGGAATCGCTCTGTTCTAGACGCACTACCTGCTTACAGGTTTTAGTGGCTCTTCTGCTAAGAGCATGGCTCCTCTTAAACAACAGATAGCCACTTGGTTAAGTGACTTTTCTGCATTGCATCTATGCTCAGTGCCCAGCTTCTCAATGAAGTAGCAGCTTCTGCACAAGTACAAACCCTCAAGAACAACTATCACTCACATTATTTGTTTCTATGCCTTGCATGGCATTTATCATCTTCTATCATAGTAGACTACCTTTTTATTTACTTGCCTACCGTTTCACACTGCTCTCATTTTCATAAAATATGGAGCTCTATAAGGACAGGTGTTATTATTTTCTTAACAGCCATATACCAAGTGCATAGTTAAATATGTGGCACATAAATGAATGTTGAATAAATAAGTAAATGAAGAAATGGAGAAAGAGAGGTTGCATTCTACTGGAAGGCTGGAGCTCTTTCTCTATCATCACCAGGTATTACCAACAAAAACTGAAGCATGTACTGTAATACTGACAAGATTTCTGGTTAGGCTTTAATGCCCTTATCAGGGGAATGAGGCTCACATTTCATAGCTGAAAATTAGAGCAGAGGCGCAGCTGGCCGGCATCATAGCGCTTACAGCTCTTGAACTCAGGGTTGTGAATTTGAGCCCCATATTGGGTGTAGAGATTACTTAAAAATAAAAATCTTAAATAAAAACTTAGACCTGGAAGGCAACTAAATGAACATTTCTTTCCAGTATGGCTCAATAATTCTGATCAAACCAAACTTTTCACAGGTAGCAAATCTAAATGTTGGAAAATAACAACAGGAGAAAACATCAACAATGAAATAGGCAGAGTTCATGAGAAGTGAACAAAAGCAAACAGAAACTGGAGATAAATCAAAGTTGGAAAAAGTCAATGGCATTAGGTGAGTGTCCTGTTTCTGTGTGTTTTATTGTGAGGAAAGGCCTCATGTACCTGTGTGACATGGTTAAACTCTAGTCTTGTGTTTGAAAAAACAGGATCAGTCATACAAGCTGGAGAATAAAGAGAAACTTTCCAGGAAGCAACTCTGCCTTTAAGTCTGAATATCCCCAGACCAGGGATAAACAGGGAAGACCCCTAGCAGCATAGCTGAGGTAAAAATCACTGATTTAAAGTTTGGCTTAGATGACGAAGGGGGTTTTAGTTTGATTTTAGACAGATTAGCTGCATGCTCATTTAAAAAGATCATTTTTTTTTAGCAGGATATTTCAGAGTTCAGAGTTTATATAGCATATGAAAAATATCTGGGGATATATTCCAAAATGATTTAACATATAAAAAAAGAATAAAATATGACCTTCCCTAAGAGAAAAAAAAATCAATGAACATGAATCCAAGATGATAAACACATCAAATTAGCAGACAAGAATTTAAACAATTATAATTATGCTTACAGGTATTAATGAAAATATGCTCAAATATACCCCAAATTTTTAACAATTCCAGCAGGGAAATATAAACTCTTAAAAAAAGAACCAAATAAAAATCCTGAAAATAAAAAGCTCACTATTTGCAACAAAAATTTACTGAAGTTCATGGACTTAATAGCAGAATGAAGATGACAAGGAAAAAAAAAAAGATAATGAACTTGATAAATGAATAAAAATCATTTAACCTGAAGAGCAGAGATTAAAAAGACTTGGAACAAATTATGGTAGACTCTAGGACATTAGAGATAATATCAAATATTCTAATTGTATATAACTACAGTCCCAGAATCAAAAGGAGGGGTAATGAAAAGTTTGGTAACTTAATGGTCAAAAGTTTCCGAAATTTAGTGAAAGAAATAAAATTATAAATTCAAAAATTTAATGACAACCAATGAGGACTAATGACAAACAAACAAACAAACCTAAGTACATCATAGTCAACTGTGGAACACTAAAATGAACTGAAAATATTAAAGACAAAAAGAGGAAAACAACATAACACATAAAGCAGTTATTCAAATGACCCAAATAACCACTGATATGTCATTAAACACACCAAACCAGAAAAAAGTTGCACAGTATTTCCCCTTTAGAACAGCCTTTGCTGTATCCCATAGGTTTTGGACCAAAGTGTCTTCATTCTCATTGGTTTCCATGAATTGTTTCAGTTCTTCTTTGATCTCCTGGTTGATCCAAGCATTCTTAAGCAAGGTGGTCTTTAGCTTCCAGGTGTTCAAATTCCTTCTGAACTTTTCTTTGTAATTGAGCTCCCAGTTTCAAAGCATTGTGATCTGAGAATATGCAGAGAATAATCTCAGTCTTTTGGTATTGGTTGAGTCCTGATTTGTGACCCAGTATGTGGTCTATTCTGGAGAAGGTTCCATGTGCACTTGAGAAGAATGAGAATTCTGTTGTTTTAGGGTGCAATGTTCTGTGTATATTTATGAGGTCCATCTGGTCCAATGTGTCATTCAATGCTCTTGTTTCTTTATTGATTTTCTGCTTCGATGATCTGTCTATTTCTGAGAGAGATGTGTTAAGATCTCCTACTATTAATGTATTCATATCAATATTACTCTTTATCTTGATTAACAGTTTTCTTATGTAATTGGCTGCTCCCATATTGGGGGCATAGATATTTACAATTGTTAGATCATATTGGTGGATAGTCCCTTTAAGAATGATGAAGTGTCCTTCTGTATCTCTAACTACAGTCTTTAGTTTAAAATCACATGGTCCTCTAAATTGATGCAGAAAAAGCATTTGACAAAATCCAGCATCCGTTCCTGATTAAAATGCTTCAAAGTATAGGGATAGAGGGAACATTCCTCAACTTCATAAAATCTATCTATGAAAGACCCACAGCAAATATCATCCTCAATGGGAAAAAGCTCACAGCCTTCCCATTGAGATCAGGAACACGACAAGGATGTCCACTCTCACCAATCTTGTTCAACATAGTATTAGAAGTCCAAGCAACAGCAATCAGACAACAAAGAGAAATAAAAGGTATCCAAATTGGCAATGAAGAAGTCAAACTTTCTCTCTTTGCAGATGACATGATTCTTTATATGGAAAACCCAAAAGACTCCACCCCCAAACTACTAGAACTCATACAGCAATTCAGTAACATGGCAGGATACAAAGTCAATGTACAGAAATCAGTGGCTTTCTTATACACTAACAATGAAAATACAGAAAGGGAAATTAGAGAATCAGTCCCATTTATTATAGCACCAAGAACCATAAGATACCTTGGAATAAACCTAACCAAAGAGATAAAGGATCTGTACTTGAGGAACTACAGAACACTCATGAAAGAAATTGAAGAAGACACAAAAAGATGAAAGACCATTCCATGCTCTTGGATCGGAAGAATAAACATTGTTAAAATGTCTATACTGCCTAGAGCAATTTATACTTTTAATGCCATTCCGATCAAAATTCCACTGGTATTTTTCAAAGAGCTGGAGCAAATAATCCAGAAATTTGTATGGAACCAAAAGAGACCCCGAATCACTAAGGAAATGTTGATAAACAAAAATAAAACTGGTGGCATCATGTTACCTGATTTCAAGCTTTACTACAAAGCTGTGATCACCAAGACAGCATGGTACTGGCATAAAAATAGACACATAGACCAGTGGAACAGAGTCGAGAGCCCATATATGGACTCTCAACTCTACGTTCAAATAATCTTCGACAAAACAGGAAAAAATATACAGTGGAAAAAAGACAGTCTCTTCAATAAATGGTGCTGGGAAAACTGGACAGCTATATGTAGAAGAATGAAACTCGACCATTCTCTTACACCATACACAAAGATAAGCTCAAAATGGATAAAAGACCTCAATGTGAGGCAGGAATCCATCAGAATCCTAGAGAAGAACACAGGCAGTAACCTCTTCGATATCAGCCACAGCAACTTCTTTCAAGATATGTCTCCAAAGGCAAGGGAAACAAAAGTGAAAATAAACTTTTGAGACTTCTTCAAAATCAAAAGCTTCTGCACAGCAAAGGAAACAGTCAAGAAAATAAAGAGGCAACCCATGGAATGGGAGAAGATATTTCCAAATGACAGTACAGACAAAAGGTTGATATCCAGGATCTATAAAGAACTCCTCAAATTCAACACACACAAAACAGACAATCATATCAAAAAATGGGCAGAAGATATGAACAAACACTTCTCCAATGAAGACATACACATGAAAAAATGTTCATCATCGCTAGCCATCAGGGAGATTCAAATTAAAACCACATTGAGATATCACCTTACACCAGTTAGAATGGCCAAAATTAGCAAGACAGGAAACAACATGTGTTGGAGGGGATGTGGATAAAGGGGAACCCTCTTACACTGTTGGTGGGAATTCAAGTTGGTGCAGCCTCTTTGGAGAACAGTGTGGAGATTCCTTAAGAAATTAAAAATAGAGCTTCCCTATGACCCTGCCATTGCACTCCTGGGTATTTACCCCAAAGATACAGATGTAGTGAAAAGAAGGGTCATATGTACCCCAATGTTTATAGCAGCAATGGCCACGGTCACCACGGTTCTTTGTGGAAAGAACCAACATGCCCTTCAACAGACGAATGGATAAGGAAGATGTGGTCCATATACACTATGGAGTATCATGCCTCCATCAGAAAGGATGAATACCCAACTTTGGTAGCAACATGGACGGGGCTGGAAGAGATTATGCTGAGTGAAATAAGTCAAGCAGAGAGAGTCAATTATCATTTGGTTTCACTTATTTGTGGAGCACAAGAAATAACATGGAGGACAAGGGGAGTTAGAGAGGAGAAGGGAGTTGGGGGAAATTGTAAGGGGAGGTAAACCATGAGAGACTATGGACTCTGAAAAACGATCTGAGGGATTTGAAGGGGTGGAGGGTGGGAGGTTGGGGGAACCAGGTGATCGGTATTAGAGAGGGCATGGATAGCATGGAGCAGTGGATGTGTGCAAAAACAAGGAATACTGTTATGCTGAAAATAAAAAAAATTTTAAAAATTTTTTTAAAAGTTGCACAGTATTTTTAAAGTGCTGGGGGAAAGTAAAACTGTCAACCCAAAATTCTTCTCTTTACTTCTCAACTTTATTACCCAACTCTATACTGAACTTAATTTCCTATCTAACCTCATTCCTATATGATATTATTCAGACACACAGCTTTTAATATCACCAACTTACCCGTGATACACATATGTATGTTTACAGCTGAGACATGAAATACAGACTTGTATATCCAACTCCATACCCCACTAGAATGTCTAAAAGTTGTTCCAAATTCATTATGGCTAAAAGTGAACTTCTAATCTTCAAACTGCTTCACCTACAACCTTCTTCTCAACCGATAGCAGCTTCTATTCCTATCTTTCTGTCCCCACGTATAATTTTAGAAATGGTGTTGGCTTTAAGTTGAACCTGTATCTGGAGTCTGACCACTTATCACACACCCATTGCTACTGCACTGGTCCAACCACCAGCATTCTTTACCTATACTACTGCTTCCACCCTTACCTCTTGTCATCTTAACCTCTCTAGCCTAATTTCAACAGAGCAGCCAAATGCCTTTTATCTCTCTTTTAAAAAAAACTTTCAAATGAACTCCAGCCACACAGAGTGGAAACTCAAGTGCTTGCAATGATCTTCAAAGCCATACAACAACCACAGATCTTTCACTCTTTTACTCCTTCTCTCCACGTATTTACAAATCTTGTTCTTATGTTTAAACACAACAGAAAAATACTCCCACCTCCAGGCCGTTGTATTGGTCGTTCCATATATTTAGAAAGTTTTTTACTCAGATGGTCATAGGCTTATTCTTTTATTATCTTTAATGAAATATGCTTTAGTGTTACCTTTAAAAATCTTTTTATACACTATATTATTTATTATGTATAATGTAGTTTTTGTTTCTCCTTTCCTTAATAAAAGTACTTCAAGGACAAAGATTACTTATAATAAATGTGTTTATAGACATGCTTTTATTCCTGAAATAGACACTCAATATACACTTGAGAGGAGCATAAATTAATAGAATTTGTCATCTCCTCCCCACCTACTTTTATCTTTTTAAGATTTTGCTTTGAGAGGCATTTATATGCTTTTTCTTTCACCTCACAGTTTTAATTTTCCTTAGTAGCAACTTTCCTTTGTGGATTTCAGTTTTTCTATTTCATTTTCCTATTTGCTCATTTTATCATTGCAAATTTTCATCTCATTCAGTTTTTTAAATTTCTTCTTTTTACTTTTCATTTTTATTTTATTTTTTTTTCTGATGTTTTTTGGCTGCTCTTTTAAGGAAAAATATACCCTTATATCCTGTTCAGGATATTGTCATCCTTTTTACTTTCCCCTTATCTTTTTAATAGATTATCAGAGATTGACATATCTAGTATGAATTTTCTTGTACTTTATTTGGTAGTATTTTTATATAGATTCCTTTAGAAAAATGTTTCCTGAAAATAGGGTTACCTCTTTATATCCAGGATTCCCTATAGCATGAATTTTACTATTCTTCAAGTCTATTTTGGATACATGGATCCTGGTAGAACATCTTTCTTGGATTGTTCAAGTGGGTATCAATCCAATGGGCCCAATTCATAGATCACATCTCAGCAAATGGGAATCTTTCAAGTATTGTTGGTCACCAGGATTGAAATAGCATAACAACACACACACGTACACATGCACATGCACGCAAAAGTCACTATAGAGTGAATATTTACTACCCACCTGGCACTGGACTATGTGTATTGTATATTTCTCTTTATTGACAGCAGTATGAGGAAGTATTTTATTACTGTAATTTAAAAATGAAGAAGCTGAAGCATATAAAGATTTAAAAACTTGATTAAATACACAGCACTTTGAAAATCAAAGATCAAAAGCCAAATTTTCTGGATTTCTTTCTGATTCCTAACTAGAAAAATGTTCTTAAATATGATGCTATTCCTTTGCAGTGCACTAGGTATATTAAGTAAGTGTTGTTCCTAGAACGCTCAACTGTCAGGTCTCTGCCAATTTTCAGCAGCTCTGGAGCATTTTATCTGCTCTATCTTAGAGCATTTTATATGCTAAAATTAAAAAATAGGTCACCACCAGCCTAAATACCTAAACTTTTACACTGTTATTTTCTGAAAGTTTAAATCTTTGAAGAAATGATGACAACAATAGGATATCAATTCATACCTGTTAGAATGGCCTAAATCCAGAACACTCACAACACTAGTGCTGGCAAGGATATGGAGCATCAGAACTCTAATACATTGGTAGTGGTTATACAAAAGGGCATGACCACTTTGTAAGAAAGTAATGGTTTCTTACAAAACTAAACATACTCTTACCAAATGATCCAACAACCATGTTTTTTGGTATTTACCCCAAAGAACTGAAAGCTTATGTCTACACAAAAACCTGATCACAGATATTGATAGTGGCTTTAATTATACTTGCCAAAAGTTAAAAGCAACGAAGGTGTGCTTCAGTAGGTGAATGGATAAATGAACTGGGTCAGACAATGAACTATTCGGTATTGAAAAGAAAGGTGCTAACAAGAAGAAATTAGGAAATCTCTTCCGGGTTCTAGTATATCATTTTCTTTAACTTCCAGTTTTAAAGCTATTTCAAGTTTTCATATGTGCATGTGTAGGTGTATGCATGTGTGTATTTTGTCATCAGAATATTTTAGAGAGTAGATGAGATGGTGCTGATGGAAGATGATGCCCAATATCAAGTTCATCATCTGACATAAGTTTAATATGTAAAGTGTTTTTTGGACCTATGAGATATCTTAAATGATCTATTTATTAATAGGTACATATAATTATAAAAGACAAAGCTGGACCCCATCCATGTATATTTTCTTTAAAAAAGCTTATTAATCAAAGGTTTGACGGGGCACCTGGATGGCTCAGTTGGTTGAGCATCCGACTCCATTTTGTCTCAGATCATGATCTCAGAGCTCTCAGGGTTGTGGGATCAAGCCCTACATGGGTCTCTGTGCTCAGCAGAAATCTGCTTGAGGTTCTCTCTCTCCCTCTCCTTCTGACCCTGCTGTGCTCGCTCATTCTCTAAAATAAATAAATCTTACCAAAAAACAAATGTATGTTTGCAGAAGGTTAAAATTAATTGTCTTTTTATTGTGATGGTGGTTGTGTATGCATGAATGGTTGAATTTAAAAGTAGTGTAAATTTAAAAATATTTTTATCTAAAAACATATCCAAAATATAATCTTTCCTTAACACTTCCTTGTGTAGAAAAGGAAAAAATTAAGAGTTACTATTTGAGTTCCAAAGACAACGAGGAATTATTTTGGATATTCTGAAGTAACATGCAAAGTAGATATAGGAAATACCTAGACGCTGATGTCTGCATTTTGATAGAACACACTTCAGGAAAACTACACTTTCTGACATGAATATAGTTTTAAAAATTTGTATTTTGAATTACACTTTAAGATTTATAATCACAGCTGCTTCCTTTATGCCTCTAGGCTTTTTCTTTCTCCAAACAGAGGAAGAGAGAGAGACTGAATGAGAGTTAAATTGAATAATTGCAACAGAAATCTTCCTATTTGGAAAGAGTGTACTGTTTCTCTTTTGATGATAAATGAGCAAATCTTACTATATTCAGTGCATACAGTAATCTTGCTTAGAGGTATATTAGAGTTCATGTTAAATCTTGTTTCAGAAAAAGTTACCTATGCTTTTTTTTTTTTTTTTAATGTTTGTAGTGTTTTAAAACAATAAGCTCTATCACATCACTGTCCACACTACTGGAAGGGAAATAAAGCACAAGAAAGCAATTTCAGTAGTTAGCATGGAGGTTGAAAACTGCTGGCATTGTAATTGCACTTTGCTGATGTATCTTTTCAGAGGCATACTTTTGCTGCTTCAAAAGAATCTGTTCTACTTGGTGAGCATTCTACCTTGCAGGTAAAAGCAGTGCCAGCATTTGCATAAATGACTGTTTTCTGGGTGTTCTATACTAAATACCAAAAAAGGGTTGGAAGCCCAGGTGTTGCAATTATTACCTGGTTAGTGATATTTGTAATGTATTCACAGAATACAAAGTTTTTCATAATTTTTCTTAGAAATAGAGCATAAATATAAATAGTACAAGGATGTGTAATATAATTTTAAAGGAACCTTCACATATAAATGCGAGTTCCTGTCCTGGGAACTGAGAAGTGCAGATTATAAGGAAGCAAAGGAGAATCATCTAAAATGGCACAGAAAGATTGAGGAAGAAAAAAGCCCAGAGGCACGCTAGCTTCAAGCAATCAGATCTGATGAAAATTAAGAGCGTGTGTTAAAGGAACAGACATTTTCTTGCAAAGGGATTAACTACACATAAGTCACAAAGCTTCGTTTCCTTAGTTAATTGTTACCATCTTGGGAAATTGTCATAGGGTCATCTTACACTTTTGGGTTGAATGAAAAAGTATCTAGTAAAGTGTTAAACTCAACTGTTACGGTAATTCTGAGCAAAAACTGCCACGTACAATTTCTGTTTCATCCTTCTCTTTCAAAATACACTCCAACCCATACATCCCATGCTATCAGGCTTATTGTTTTATTAGTGTGATTCCCCATTCTCAGCCTTGCTCCTCCCAAATTTAATGCTACCTCTTGCATGTACTTACTTCTTTGTATGGGCAAATTTATGAATCAGGGAGATTGTACTTTCACAAATAACCTGAATTTGTGTTAATTGTGGCCACCATTTTAGAGAAAATCAGGGGAGAGAATTAGGAGAATCCATTTTCCTTAATTTTATTCTCAAAACGGACAGGGAAGGCTTTTAATATGAACAGAATGGTAGGAGGCAGAACATCCTTCCTATCTTACATGCTGTGCCAAAGTGAAATGACCAATATCTGGCAAAGTCTATTTTCAGCTAACCTAAGAGAAGAAAAAAAAAATCACAGATTAAAAAAAAAAAAGTATACCAATTGCCCAAAGCAATCAGGGCAGAGATACCTCTGGGTGTAATACAGCAGAAAGTCTTGTGGAAATGGGGTAATTAGTCGAAAAAGTGAACCAACCCAATGGCAAGGGAGGCATTAGAAAGTGCCAGAAAAAATTTGCTTATAAATCTGAACATTTGGATAACACATATACCTTATTAGACTTACCATAAAAAGAGATAGAAAATCTGTCCTGTCTAATCTCTCCAGAAGAAACTGAATCCATTATTAAAAATTTCATCTTCAGTTATCTTACTCATAAATTCTTCCAAAAGGAGAAAATAAAAGGCATGCCATATATTAATTGTTCCAAAAAGGAGTGTTTTCAATTCCTTTTATGAAAAGTACATTCTGATTGCTAAAGAGTTGAGAGTCGAATGGCCTTTTAACAGTTCTTTTAAGACCAAGTCTTCTTAAATTTCACCAGCAAATGATACATAGCTCAAACTTAACCCTGATTGCCCATGAATTAAATTGAGAATTAATTATTCTATTTCTACTTGGTTTGTAACTGACAAATTTCCTTCCATCACTGCCACCAAAACCCAACAAACTGAGATTTCTTAGGTATCAGGAAAAATAATGAATGCCAGATTAGGAATACTGCTGTTACTGGATATTTTTAAAAATTGTAATCTTTTAAGGATCTATATGATGACCATACAATGTCACTTGGAACACTAAAACAAAGAGGAAAAAACATGGAATAGAGAATGTAAAAAGGCAGATTCAGCTAACTACGTAATGAAATAAGTTTAAGTTTATGTGTCTAGTATTAAGCAACACTACAAATGGGGAAATTGACAAAAAATAGATATTAGAGATGAACACTAGAGATTGTGAGAGCATCAGATACAGTTTCATGCATTAGCAAACATATATAAACATAGCAAGAGTGAATTAATTGCTTCTGTGGCAATAAGTCCTTCATCACTGGATAGAATAAGGCTGTACCTCAACCCCACCCATGACTCAGCTGTCAATTGAAGTGTTTTGTAGAAAATGTCAGGGACTTATTCCTCTAATTGGGATTACCAACTGCTAGTTACAAAATAAAAACAATTTTGCTATAGTTTAATATGTGTGTGTATGGACTTTAGGCATTGGGCGGCATCTGTGTGGCTCAGTGGGTTAAAGCCTCTGCCTTCAGCTAAGGTAATGATCCCAAGGTTCTGGGATGGAGCCCAGCATCAGGCTCTCTGCTCAGCAGGGAGCCTTTTTTCCTCCTCTCTCTGCCTGCCTCTCTGCCTACTTGTGATCTCTGTCAAATAAATAAATAAATAAATAAAATCTTTTAAAAATAAATAAATAAGTAGATAGATAAGCACCTGGACATTTAAATGAATTTCAAAAAGTAAACAAACTGACCTGATCAGAATCCAAATTAAGTAGAGATCATTATTTCAGAAACTCCCTTTCTCTTCTCTTCTGTTAATAACGTCTTCTCAAGTCAACTCTCATTTTGACTGCTGATACCCTATTACTTTTGCCTCTTCTTGAAAGTTATATATATGGAATCATACAATACACACTCTCTTGTGCCTGGCTTCCTTTGTTCACTCTTACGTTTGTCAAGCACATTCAAGTTGTTTACCGTAGTTTTCTTGCTTCAATCACTTTCATTGCTTTGAGCTTAAAGTGGTATATGGAATGCAAAAAGAAGAAAGAGAAAAAGAAAGAAAAACAGGGTAGGGATAGAGAAAGAAGAAGAAGACAAGAGATATAAAGGCCTTAAGGAGATACTCAGCAATAACCTGACTGAACTCTGATCACAGGAAATGGAATTAGAGGAGTCTCAGTGGATGCAGGTCCTAATTTTAGCTCCCATTCCCCTATTCCCTTTATTTTTTAATAATCTAAAAATATAGATTTAATTTCAAAGAAAAGGATCAAGTCATTTAATTGATACTAGGTCTTTGCTATCTTCGTGGGGTAAATTTTCAATTTTTTTAGAAATAAGAAAATAAAATCACATTACATGCTGTCCACTTGTTAATGTAGCCTATAGTTATGAATATCATACTTCTGAAATACCATACCTTCCCAATGGGAAAACTATCCATATTTACATGCATTCATCACTGAGAGCTGTGGTCTTTAGCTCATTAGAAATTATGTATTGTAGGTGGAATATACTCTTACCCCAAGAAATTCAGTGACGAAGATACTGGAGAAAACAAAGTGAAGAAAGAAAGAAAAAGGACCAAGTTGGAGGAATTCTGCGAATCTAGATGATGAGTTTGATTTAAGACTGATTCTTCCAGCTTTGGGATATGCCTTGAAACTGTGACATAGTTTCTCCTTTTTACACACTGGAATTAAAATAAGCTTGCAAGATTAAAAGCAAAAGCAAAGCGAATTAGTAAAATGTGTGTACTTTGCCAGCCACACAAAAAGATCCATATTTTACGCCAGTGATAGGCTAAGTCTTACTTAATGCTGAGGCCTCTCCCCTCTCACCCCCGTCACCAAAAACCCCTCTCTAATCTGATCCCACATACCTCTAATACCACAGGACAACTACTTTGGGAGAAACCAGATATATTATTTAAAAATCACTGTTTCACCTTTTTTAATTCAACAGGGAAGAGCGTGACTGTGCCAATGAAAGGTTTCTTTTTTAATGTGAATAAAAAGGAGGATGCTTTAAAAGATGGGTGGGGGATAGCATTATGAAATTTCAGATATCTAAATGTATACCATTTATAACCTATCTAATGTTTATTCTTTTCCAAAAGGGACTCTTTCTGTATTCTGGATGGCTGCTGTAAGGCCACCACTATGGACGCCTTTCTACAGAAGAACATCTCCAAGAAGGAAAGTAACTTTGTTCCTCTACCGTCTCAAAAGGGTAACGGAATGGCTATACATTTTAGTGTGTTGACGATACAGTACAGAAAAGGCAGAAATACTGGAATTTTATTTTGATACCATAGACCTATGACTGAAAGCCAAATGACAAAGACGTAAATCAGAAAGAAAAGAAATGATTTATTGCATTTATGATTAAGGTTTTTGTTGATTTTTTTAAGGGTAAGTATCTCTTGTTACGTCTCTGTTTAGTAAAGATACTAACCACACAACAAACATTTTGAATACAGGACATACAATCCCTGAATTTAGAGAACATAACACACACACACAAAATCGCATTTGCTCATTCTGAAAAATTCAAGAAACAAAACCAAAACCAAAAAAAAAGTATAACTCTTATCTCCCTCCTAAAACATCTTTCTTACCTATTATAAAAATCTACCTTATATTTATTTAACATTCTCAAGATGTTTTTAACATTCTTAGAAATAAGGAAAGACAGTTTTTGAATTCATAATAATGAAGTTATAAGAGGATAGTTGAGGGCAAAGATGTAATACTGAGACCATTTCAGTCACTTATTAAGAAATTTGGCAAGAAGTGTTTTAAATGACGGGAATGAGAACACTTCTGTTATAACTTGTCTAGGCTATGAACAGAAGATACAAGATGTTGCTGACAAGGACCTTTCAAGAAAAGCCTGTAATTATAACAACAATTTGACAACTGGGATTAGATATTATTTATATGAAAACAATTGAAATGACAGTGACCACCAAAAAGTATAATTCAAGAGGCAGAAAAAAATATCAAAAATCAAAAACTTAAGGCTAAATAAAGTGAAAAGAAAATTGCTATCTATTTTATTTTATACTATTTATTCTCAGTATGTGAAATTCTTAATAGTGAACATTTATAAATATTTGTGAAATCAGTCTACCCATTTTAGCTTATCTTATGATATTTTGAGTCACTTAATTAAATTTTAAAATACGATTGTTAGGTGGCAGAATTTATCTACTATCTTCATTTTTCTTGATTTCTCAAGGAAAACAGAAACGTCAACACTATGAAATTTGAAAGAAATTCCAATCAAGGAGAACTTATACAGCTGCCTTTGTCCTTCACACTGCGCATCCAACAGAATGAAGCACATCTCTCAAGCTACACCAGCATGTCATGGCCGACTCTAACTTCTAGAACCCATTATTGACAATAATAAATTATGTTAGTTTTATTACTTACTGTAGATACTCTAAGAATACCAATAATATTAGCAGCATTTGGTTTACATATTAGCAGTATTACTAAAAAGCCAAAAAGGAACATTAAGAGATAGCTAGGCTGGAATTTAAAGTGAGTTTTTCATTATTGAGCTCATGATGATTTATAGATTTTTAGAGTAAATTTGATTATTCTGATCTCTTGTCAATGGCCAGCTATTTTTCCCACTATTATTTGGTGACAGTTATGTAAAAACAGAATACTTATTCTATAATTCTCAGATTTTAGTGGTTTTATGAATTATTAGTTTGGTTGAAATGAAATACATATTCTTTTATTTTATTTTATTTATTTTTTTTTTTATTTGACAGACAGAGATCACAAGCAGGCAGAGAGGCAGGCAGAGAGAGAAGAGGAAGCAGGCTCCCTGCTGAGCAGAGACTCATGCGGGGCTGGATCCCAAGACCCTGGGATCATGACCTGAGCCAAAGACATAGGCTTTAACCCATTGAGCCACCCGGGCACCCCTGAAATACATATTCTTAAGGAGAATGTCCTAGAAAAAAATTTATTTAAAATGTCTAACTTTATTGTAAGAACTTGGATGATTATACTGTACATTTGGGGGACACTTATAAACCTTATGCAACATTACTCCAACACTCAAAGACAATTTGATAATAAACATTTAAAGTAAAAATAATTCACCTAATTTTGAAAATTATATAAATTAGAATTTTCTAATATTCACTAAGTCTCCATTCAGTGATATGTTGTTATTTCACTTTATACAAAATTAAAAGCACCTATGACTCATTTGATATAATTTAAGTTTTGCATTATTTAAGTTTATATCTAACAACACAGACATGCTATGATTAATGATTTTTAAGATAATATTAACTAAAAATAAAACATAATAGATTCACCCATTTTAAAAGTGAAAATGCCAGAAAACAAATAAATTTAATATACCAATTATTAATAATTTTATTAATTTTTATAGTACTTAATTATGATTATTTAAATTATTCACTACTATTTAATAATAATGATTGATTTTAATGATTTAATAATATCATACTAAAAATCAATGATAGCACTACAGAGAACTATGAAGTTGTTAAGAAAAAATAATTGGGATTGATTTATCTTTTCTATGTATACCCGTAACACAAAAGTCATGCTGAAGTTTAATTGAAGTTGGGAAATTCTAGCCTCTGACAAAGGCATTTGTTTTACTTATTATAATGATAATGAAATAAAAATTTCATTTATGGAACAAAAAGCATCAGCATGTCTAGATAAAGGAGGGATTATTAAAATTATCTTTCCTTAGTTTTGGTCTTGTAACCATTCAATCAATGAATTTTTAAAGCTATTAAACAGCTTCATTGTGAAACAGTAACCAGCTTTTTAAAAATCCTTTTTATTTTCCAAAATGCAGTTGTGGAAGGAAAAGGATAGATAGTGACTAAGTTTTTGAAGACAAAGCTTATCTTTTCTGTTCCTAAAATAGTTTGGGGAATTGGAATGAAATTAGTTTTATAAAGTAATTTAACTATTTGAGATACTTAGTTCAATGTACACATAGGAGTCTGACCTAATTTCAATACCAATTCAGAATTTTATAAAGAATGTAGTCTTTTATACAGTAGACACATAATTAAAAACTAATTATTAGTACTAGAGAACAAATTACTATAAATATTATTTTCAATGATCTTTTAGAACATGGCCTTGAGAAAATTAAAATATTTTCCATCATAAAAGGTCAAACCCTAGTTGGTTCTTAAATTACCTTATCATAAAAGATATTAAAATGACACAGAAAGTTTATTCCTTAACTTTGAGTAGAGTAGCTCTGAAGTTCGTTTGCAGTCACATACTAATAAAACAACTGAAAGGTGCTCATTAGAATCTTTTTCTTTCATTTTTAAAAATGCTTTTATAATACAGTTTTATCATTGCAACACAAATATTTAAGGAATGGGAAGATTCAAAAATGACTAAATTGAATAGCAGCTTTTTCATAATTTCCCCAAACTGGAAACAACTCAAATATCCCTCCATTAGTGATGGTAAAGAAAGTTCAGTACACTTGGATGTGGAATGCTGTGTGAGCAACTGAAAGGGACAAACTATTGATACGTTCAAGAACATTCAAGAATGTTAAATGTATATTTCTAAGTGAAACAATATCTAAAGATTCATACTGAATGATTTAATTTATACGACGACCTAGGAAAGGCAAAACTGGGAGAAAAACAGATCAGTGACTGCCAAGTGCTATGAGTAAGTGCTCATAGAAAGTGGGTCCGGGGTGAACATACTGTCTGGAATAATGTGCTCATGGCTACATGGCTCTACACATTTGTCAAAACTGACAGAAGAATACAGCACAAAAAATGTGTTTGCCTCTATGTTAATTTTGGGGGAAAAAAAAATCGGCTAGGATGTGAGAGGAAAGATGGAATGTAGGCTGTGACAAATGAATCTGTCGTCCCGTGAACTGGAATCTAAACAGAAGAGTATGGGAAAGAAGCTGACATATGTAACTTGGGAAAACAATATTTTGACTGGATAATGTAAAGCTAAAGACAGAGAGGCACAAAAACTCTATACTCTGGTAAATTTGTTTAAAAAGGGAGGTGTGATTTAAGAAGTTTGAGACTATGTTATTTGTAAAATAAGGTAGGAAATATAAGTTTATATAAGCATATATAAGTATATATAAGTATGTAGACTCCAGAACTACAGCAAGAAAGATAGAAGATGAACCTAGAGCTTCTTACCGTGCTAGATAGTGAGAAAGCCCATAATCAAAAAGCATGAGTGGATTGGTCAAGACTTGTTAAAAGACAGGAGGCATTGTACATCAATTACATCTCAGCAAAACTAGAAAGGGAAAAAAAAAAAAAAGATTTCCCAATGTCCACAGATGGGAAAGCTCAAGAGACAATATAAGCAACAAAAGTATTGCATTGTAATCCAAAACCAAAATAAATATCCATGAATTTGTAAGTATTTAAATAAACACTGGAGGAATGATAAATGGAGCATAAACAATAACTTCCTACAGATATGTTTCAATGATTACATGTAGAAGGAATGAGGGATGTAGAAAATCACCACTAGAACACTACCTATGGATTCTAAATTGGTAGGTGGATTTGTAAGGATAAAGAGGGTATTTGCGTAGTTTCAAAGTATATCCTTAAAAACATTTAGTAATCACAAAATAGTAACATTACCGGAGAATCCTAGAGGATGCCACTTTACCCAGGTGGTCGTGGTTAATGTTACCAGTACAGAATGTGGATATCATTATTACCTACCCGGGCCCCAGCAGGAAACAAGGAGAAAGAGTATTATTACTTCTACCCCCGCCCCAGCAGGAAACAAGGAGAAAGAGTATTATTACTTCTAGGCTATTTCCCAGTAATGCATAACCTCAATCTAATCATGAAACAATAGCATTCAAACACAAATTGAGATACATCATATAAAATATCTCACCACTTATCTTCAAACGGATGAAGATAATGAAAGATGAGGAAAGAGAGCTATAGATTGGAATTGGCTATGAAGAGATGACAACAAAATGTAAATGGCATCTTGGATTAGGTCCCAGAACAGAGAAAGGATATTAGTGACCAAACTTAAAATCTAAATAGCTTCTGTTCTTCAATTAATATTATTGCACCAAAGTTAATTCTTTGCTTATGATAAATATTCTATCATCATGTACAATGCTAATATAAGGGAAACCTGAATGACGGATATACAGGAAATCGCTACACTTTTGGTAACTCTTCTTTAAGTCTTAAATTATAAAAAAATAAAAGTTTTTAAAAGTGCTGTGCATGCCCAGGAATGTATGTGTTTTTTTCTGACACAGTAACTATAATTCAATCAGAATAAAATATTTAGGATTCTACTTTTCTTTAAAAAAAAAGAAAAGATTTATTGAATTATTAGAGAGGGGAAGAGAGAGAGCATGAGCAGAAGTAGAGGGTTGGAGGAGTGGCAAGCTGAGGGAGAGGGAGAAGCAGACTCCCTGCTGAGCAGGGAGCCCAAGGCAGGGCTCTGTCCCAGGACCCTGGTCATGACCTTAGCCAAGGGCAGACACTTAACCGACTGAGCCACCCAGACGTCCCTAGGATCTTACTTTTCATTTGTGTTTTGCCATTTCTGAACAACACTCTTAAAAGATCCAGAATGAACTGGAATAGGAAATGTTCCTCTTTTCACTGTAGTTACAATCTTTGTCAGCACAATATATCACTGTTTCCACTTTCTTATTGATAATGTTGTCATGAACAGACAACTGAAGTCTCATGTGTCAAGTTTCCCAAATGCTTCATATTTGAAATATTAAAGATTGAGGATTGTGTTTGCCAAAGTTCTCATTATTCAAGATGCTATTTGGACAATGTGTGCATTCCCGTGGATTACATTCTACAAAACCTGACATTTTTAAAAGAGGAGACACTAAAAAAAGGAACTCGAATGTCCATTGTGGCTGTTGTGGCATTGCCAAATTATGTGATGCAACCTCTTTGGTTTTCCTCGGATTTTTCGGGATCTGGAGCTTTAACAAATAAACAGAAATATTGAACTTTTTGGTAAATAGTTTTACTGAGCACTTAGTCTTAATATTTGTATTTTAGATGTGTGCTACTTCTATTAGGTACGTTTCAGACCATTTATTATGCTTAGCCAGGGGGTGACTGGGTGGCTTGGTCAATTAAGCATCTGACTTCCGCTCAGGTCATGATCCCTGGGTCCTGGGACTGAGTCTTACATCAGGCTCCCTGCCCAACAGAGAGTCTGCTTCTCCTTCTCCTTCTGGGGTTCCCCTGCTTGTGCTCTTTCTCTGTCTGTCAATTAATAAAATATTTTTCAAAAACAGTGTTGGTTTAGCCTGGATGCCATGTGCAGTATATGCCAGAATGGCTGGTATCAAAGTAGTTGCTTAGTTTGTATTTAACCAACTTTCCATATATTTATTGGAAAGGGACAGTTATAAGGGGCACTTGGGTGTCTTGGTCAGTTAAACATCTGATTTCAGCTCAGGTCATGATCTCAGAGTCCTGGGATCAAACCCTGCTTTGGGCTCCCTGCTCAGTGGGGAGTCTGCTTTTCCCTTTTCCTCTGTTCCTCCTTCCACACTTCACCCCCACTCATGCTCCCAATCTCTCTCTCTCTCAAATATAAAAAATCTTAAAAAAAGAAAAAGACGGGGCACCTGGGTGGCTCAGTGGGTTAAGCCGCTGCCTTCGGCTCAGGTCATGATCTCAGGGTCCTGGGATCGAGTCCCACATCGGGCTATCTGCTCGGCGGGGAGCCTGCTTCCCTTCCTCTCTCTCTGCCTGCCTCTCTGCCTACTTGTGATCTCTCTCTGTCAAATAAATAAATAAAAATCTTAAAATAAAAAAGAAAGAAAAAGATACCTATAAATACTGACAAACAATCTTTATAACAAGCTCAGTGGAGATAAATCATGTTTAGAGAAAAATTGTTTGAAGTGTCTGGGGCTCATTTTTTATTCACAGTATTCTATCACATATATTCTCCACTGGATCCCTGAATCAAGTCCAGTGAGAATCAAACCATCTTTTTTTTTTTTTTTTTTTAAACTTTATATTTTAGAGTAGTTTCAGGTTCACAGCAAAACTGAGGGTAGAATGAGGAGATTTTCTCTATACCCTTCTGCTCTCCTCATACATAGCCTCCCCCATTATAAACATCTCCCCACGAAGTGGTACATTTGTTACCAGTGATAACCTAGATCGACACATTACAACCGCCAAGGTCCAAAGTTTTTTTTTTTATAGTTCATTGGTATTGTTGTACATCCTGTTTGGATAGAGTGCCATGTAATTATTGTCACAATATTTTAGGGTATTTTCAATGCCCTAAAAATCCTCTGTGCCCTGCCTATCTCTCCTTCACATATTCCGTGGCAACCCCTAATCTTTTACTGCCTCCATTGTTTTTCCTTTTCCAGAATGTTGTGTAGGTGGGATCTTACAGTATTCACCTTTTGCAGATTGGCTTCATTCACTTAATAACATACATTTAAAGTTATCCTATGTTATTCTATGTCTTTTCATGAATTGATAGTGCATTTCCATTTAGTGTTGAATAATAATCCATTGTTTAGAATGATATTCGCTGGTTAATTTATTTATTAGAATTAATAAGGATAAAAACTATTTTAAAACAATGAATTACAATTGCTTAGATAAATGTATTTCATCATAAAGTATCCTCAGTTGAACATGTACTCTTTTAAAGCTTTCTAGACCTAGGCATGCAAATTCCAAAACTGTTATTAACCCAGATCCTGAACACCTAGGTACCTGATCTACAAATTTTCATTCATGCACAATCAGCTTCAGCTCTTTCATTGTGGATTTTTTTTTTTTTTTTTTTTTTTTTTTACTTTAAGTAGGCTCTGTGCCCAGCGTGGAACCCAAGGTGGGGCATGAACTGACAATAACCTGAGATCAAGACCTGAGCTGAGGTCAAGGGTTGGATCCTTAGCCGACTGAGCCCACCAGGTGAACTTTGTTACAGATTTTCAAAAAGACTTTGTTAGTACCTTTAACTCAGAGATCATATTGAATTCAGTACTTTCTGAAATATTAGATTTTTTGAAAAATATTTTATTTATTCATTTGAGATATAGCAAGAAAGAGAGAGAGAGAGAACATGAGCAGGGGGAGAGGCAGAGGGAAGGGGAGAAGCAGACTCCCTGCTGAGCTGAGAGCCTTACCTGGGCCTCGATCTCACGCCTCGAGATCACAACCTGAGCTGGAGGCAGATGATTAACCATCTGACACGCCCAGATGCCCCTGAAACATTATATTTAAAATATATGTTTATCCACTCCTCTTCCAATCACTTTCCATACCCTTTTCTCTCACAGCAAAGTAATCATACTTCTTTTGTGGTCTTCATGGAATTCAGGTAAATAGAACACAATGAATCACAATTATTGACAATATTCTAGCCCTTTCCTCTAATATACTGGCCAAAAGAGAGTCTGCTTTTCCCTCTCCCTCTGGGCTCCCCCTGCTTGTGCTCTCTCTCTGTCAATTAAATAAAATCTTAAAAAAAAATAAGTGTTGGTTTAGCCTCGATCCCATGTGTAATATATGCTAGAATGGCTGGTATCAAAGTAGATGCTTAGTTTGTTTTTAACCAACTTTCCATATATTTATTAGAAAAGGACATTTGTAAGTCTAGGACTTATAAACTTATAAAGGACATTTATAAGTCTATTTGCTTCTTTCCTATTCTGTCCTTCATCTCTCCATGAATAAACACAATTTTGAATTGATTATATTCTTTTACTTGTTTTAATTTTTATAGCATTATTTGTTTTGGATATTACAGAACACTGTAGCATGCCATATATAATCTTCTGGTTCTTATTTATTTTATCTACTTAGCCTTATTATGCCAACATTCATATTTTTTGGTAATTTCCACAATTCTAAGCATCATCATCATATTTTATGAAGCATTTATGTGCTAGACATGCCTTTAATGTCTTCTATAAATTATCTATTTTATTTATTGTGAGATAGATACAATGAATAGTTCTTGATTTATAACTTACAGGGAAACTGAGAAATTGTTTTCATTTGCACATTATTAGACAGTCAATGGCTAAACTGATTTGAACCTAGATCTGTTTGGTCTTGAAGCATATTCTATATAAATATAAGTAACTAATTTTTCTCCCAGTAATAAAAAATAAAAGTCAGAGAATGGATTCAATATGCTCACAGAACAATATGCTCATTAAAGAAACATATATCTCTTCTATTTTAGCAATAACAAAATATTACCAGGTGCTCATAAATATACAGTTTTTCTAACATCTGTCTAGTACAGGAATATACTCTATAAGAATCTCATAGCTCAAGTAATAAATATAACATCAGATAACATAGAAGGATTCCCATACTTCTGAAAATATCCAATTATGAGTATTGTTTTTGCTATTTCTTATAGATGCAGAGTCCAAGTCACCAATTAGAAATTTTTTTTTTTTCTTGCCGCTGTATTGACCGAATTTATCCTTGCCGTAGATTAAGGGAGTCAGCATATACTGCACATTATTCCAACTCTGACTTTGGACCCACTGAAAGAGCATTAAAAAATATCCAGACTAAGATGTCAGCTTTATTGTTAATAAAAGTTAGGTTAGGGATGTGATATTTTTCTTGCTAACACTCCCTTCATAATATTGTAGCCCCTTCTCACAAGTAAGATTTTACCCTCTGTAATTTATGTGGATATATGTCATTCATATGTATCTAACTTAGTTTGTGAAATTCCTGTAAATACCAAATGTTAGCAAGTATACCTTGCAAATTCTGCCACTTTCATTGATTTTAAGTGATCAGTAGTGACCGTGTATGCCTCTGGATCATATGGCAATAATATTTTTTTAAATAAACATTAGTAAAAATACAGTGCAAAGTATAGTAGTGTACTATGTAAATTTAAGAAGTTGATTTAATAAACACCTCTTGTACCTAGTACTTGCAAGGTGATCTATTCTATGCTTTGAGCATATTAAGATGATTAAGACTTAAGTTTTTATAGTAGAAAAATTTATATTTAAGGAGTGACCATAGAATGAACCACTCTAAATAAAACACATAGAACATGTTAGATGATATGACAAAGTTATAATGAAATTGTAACAGCTCCACAGAGAAAAAAGAGGATAATTCTCTTTGTGCAGATACAGTGTAAAGGGACAAAGTGAATGGATTTTGCCTCAGCCAAAACCATGCTTAGAGGCAGAGACAGGCCAAAGGCGATCTAGAGGTAGAGGCAAGGGAACTGCAGTTTCTCCTTTCAGTAAATTCAGTGTCTTTGTGGTAAACATTTATTTATCACTAGATACAAGGGGAAGGTTTCTAACTTTCTCACTGGGTTTCATACTATTTCCTCTTATCATCTCTTCCCTCTGGCTTCACCACACCAAATCACATGTGTTCCTCAAACATCCGATCCTGTTTTGCCTCTTCAAGAGATTAGCATTAATTTCTCTCTGTGTGTTTGTAAATATTTTGCATTTTTTTGAAATAGGTTTAGCATGATTCCCATCCATGAAAATATCAAACCAGATGACAATATAATAAAGTTTTGGGAAAATACTATTACAAATAATATTTTCTGCATTTAGAAAAATCATTTCTTATAACATTTCATTGAATTGTCACACCATTCCATAAAGTAGGGATTTTTTTTTCCAGTACATTTAGAAGCATACAATTGAGACTTAAAGCAAATTATTTTGTGAGGTAACCCATACATTTCAGGGCTCAGATTTAAACTTCAAGTCTCACACTGTTTTCTAGCAGAAAAAACAAACTTCCATTAAAAGAAAACTCCTACAGTGTAGTGGCATTTGGGCCAGTATGTTTGCTCCTTCTTAATCTCCTGCTGCTATTAAGTCACCAAACTTTAAATAGAAAGTCAAGTTTCTCAGATTCCGTATTTAAACTCTTTTGCATGTGTTGAGGAAATATGGATGCAAGCTAATGAAATTGTGAATTTATTATTCTGAAGATGAAAAATCATTTTAGTCCCTGCATTTAAGATTGTCATGTGGAAATGAATAAGACAATTTCGAATGGCTTAACTTCATGTGGTTAGGCTATAGTTTTATGCCTCCCAGAGCCAAGAACAGTATATATGACTGAAGGACTCTTACTATTTTAAACACAGAAATATTGTTACATCTAAATTGTTCATAACTTTTATTGCATTAATGGTGTTGAAATCTTAAACACAAGCACACACTGAACATATTTAAAGCATGTTATAATTATCATCACTGGGTATTTTTTTTTAATGTAAAGTCAATCTTCCTCTTTTCTAGCCACCAATATCCACCATTCATTTTGGATTTTTCAGCTGAAAGACTGGAATTAAGTTTAGTTTTAATATTAAATAAATTTAAGGAAAATAAAACATACTTTTTGATCTGAGATTATCCCCCATTGTTTAATGGACTGATATAGGTATTTTATATTCAGTACTTCAAATCCTTTTAAAAAACACGTTATTTGTAAATTAATATATAAATAAACTATGGCATGAAAAACAAGTACATTTAATGTTAATTGTAAGTTAAGTTTGCCCTGTCTGAGATGGGTGAGAGCCTGGGGTGATAGACTCAGAACAAAACTCTTTGGGCAAAAAATGGTCCTTCACTTTGAGTGGGGAACTGACATGGAGAAAGAGAGAGTACTCTCAGGGGGAAACTGAAATTGAAACCAGGCCAACACTCCAATAAAAGCATCAATCTTACAGGTCCAGGCATCAAATTTACAACTCAGGGAAGTAGTATTAAGATAGAAACTGGGATTCAAGCAAAGCTGGAAATATTTCAATATAGAGGACAGAAGATAAATCCTCAGGGGACTCTGAGTGGCTAAAGAAGGTTTGCAAGAAACTTCTCGGTAATATCTATATGAGGGAGGGGGTTTGTTAAGATAAACAGTGAAATTTTTGTTCATATGGTTCATTTGTGTTAAGTTTGGAGAAGGGAGGTATTTGGGGAAGAAGAGTCTTAAAATAGGACCACAAGAACATTTTAAGTCTATTTAATAATTGGTTACACATTTTTAAAAATAATACTAAGTTAATTTTGTTAAGAAGTAAAACATGTTTAATTTTAATAATGTCAAACGTTATTCATTTATTTAACAGGTATTATTTATACATCTGCTATGTGCCAGGCACTGTTCAAAGTCTGTTTTCCACAGATCCTAGATGGGAATAATGGTAGAAGATTAACCTTAATATTCTCAGGTTGATTCCCAAGGCAGTTTCAAGTCCTTAAGAACAAGGATCACCAGAAAAAAATATCTGTTCTAGTGAGACTGGGACAGATAAGAGAGAAAAATCTTTGTCCAACTTAATGGGTATCAAAGAAAGGGGGGTGATAGAGTTTTGAATTGAAGAGTTTTTCTACTAATAAATAATGTTTTGTTTGTAGAGAGATACAAGGATTTTACGTTAGATAAAGCAAGAAAATCAAGTTGTAAGTACAGACAAGCTTTCATTCCTCATCAACATAAAATCATCTGGCTAAAAAAATGCCACATGTCAGAAGTATCTCTAAATGAGTTGTTTCTGACAAGACCCTGCCACGATCTATTGTCAAAAATCTGGCCTTATGGCAGTCTGTACTTTACCTGTCCTTGAAAAGGAGTTTTAGAAGGAAGAAATCTAAGTGAATCTAGAAAGTACAGGTTTTCAAAGAAACATGGCATCCGGCTTGTGTTAGGGCGGAAATATGGTGACTGTTTATCAACCTGTGGAGTGCCATGATTCTGTGTGGATAGAGATCTTACTTTAATAGGCGGAGAAACTCCAGGAAAGAATTTAAAAAGTTACATAGAATCATATAATCATACTGGATAAAACATGTTTTGATTCACAGCGTTTTATGGGCTGTAGATATATCTGGATTAAATAGTTTTGGTTAGAGCTGCAACATTTGGTAGATATTTTCAGGTATAGGCAACAAGTATATAATTATGAGTATTTCAAAAAATTCTCATTAAAATATTAATAAAATATAATATTAATAAAATAATAATTTATCAATTAGTAAAATAAAAGACAGTAGATTAATAACTATATAATTAATAAACAGAATATATAATTAATAAACATGATCATTAATAAATTAATAAAGTAATAATGCTAGAGATAGAATTTTATTATATTATGAGAGATTACTATTTAACTATTTTAAAATTATGTAACAACATTTTGGCAAGAAAATATAATTACAAGTAATTGTTATATATGTCAAGTAAAAGAAACCTGATTTAAAATAATATGTCAGTATATGCATAAATGTATACATACATATGATTTATAATGTTAAATAACTAAATTAAAAATTATTACCTCTGGATATATGGAAGAATTATAAGCATTTAGTTTTATATTATTTTTCTATACCATATTTTTAATTAATATACCTTTGACTGGTATGATTTAGGTCATAAAACATCAATAAATTAAAGATTCTATTTCTTAGACTAAGCATAAAAAAATAGAATTCTGTCTTGACAAACCTTTTCTTGCTCTCTGTATAGAATACATGTCTTAGAAGCAAACTCTGCTACCAATCACAGACACCCTAAAAAGAACTTGTATAGAGTAATATATGATAGTATAACTGAGATAAAAATTCAGACTTCATGCTTTTTTATATCTAAAAGTCAATTTTTAAGAGTTAAATAATTATTTTAAACTTTGGTGCAATTTACCATACCAATAGTTCTCAAACCTGTAATAGCACCTCCACTTGGGAACTTGATAGGAAAACAAATTCCCAGACCCAGCCAGAGTATTGATTCAAAAACACTGTGTGTGGAGCCCAGCAATCTGTGTTTAAACAAGCACCATAGGAGATTCTCAATTTTGTTAGTTTGAGAACCACAGTCCACATTACAATATATAGACAGAGTTTCGGCAGCTTCCACCTGTCTAAATTCACAGAATGATACCTCATTAGAGTTGACAGCTTACTTCAGATGTTAGCCTGAGTGCTATGATCTCAACTTTCTTTTTTTCTTTTTCTTTTTTTTCTCCAGAAACATTCCCAATTAAATAACATCAAATAATATCTCAACTACTACATAATTTTTGGTCAGAGAGATTATATTTTATTTCAAAAACATTTCACTCTTAAATGTTTCTTTTTTCTTGGTAGTAGGTTAAGTGCCACCAAACAAGCAAGAAATATTGATATGCAGAACATGTAAATTCAAGATCCCAAATGAAACATCAAAACTACAAGCAGATATGCAGAGAGAACATCTCAGGATAAATAATACAAATACTGTTTATAAAATGCAAAATTCTAGAAACCAGAAAAAGCCATCCTATACAGACGTATCAGTGATTTGTAAATTAAAAGCAGGAACAATGCCTGGGGTTCTGCAAAGGCCTTTCCAGTTACGCTTACCTGAAATCCTTTTGGGAAATTGGCAGAAGCAAGTAATGAATAAATAAATAAAATTTAAATACTGAGTGAAGTTAATCAGGTCAACAGGAAAGCCAGAAACTCCAGCAAACTCCCGCAAGTGGCAAAGTGATATGTATAAAAGGCAGCAAAGTGGCTAGAGCTGGTCTCATTTCAAAGACTTCATTCACCAATGTCATAAAGTGTAGTCACTTACTCTCGTCACCATCTGGCCTCCTTGTTAAGGCTGCAGATATGAAACATATTGTCTTAAAAATGAAAAGTTAGGTGGGGCACCTCAATCCTTTTTGACTAATCTCTTATAGTACCAGAAGTTTCTCTGATAATTCCTTTGAGCTTCAATTAAGACAGATCAATTTAGAATAAGATAATAGAAGTTTCCTGACCTGTTGATATTATTATGCTTTGGAGTGTCAACCTTTGGAGGATATATCCCCATTGTTTTTCTTTTTGAACCAAACAACAATGTAAATTCACAACCTCTAGGCAGAAATGTCCATACACCACAATTCTCACACATATACACCTATAAATTTCAAGCAAATTCTTAAGTTTTAGAAGTCATTCTGATTGTACTCTCATTTTCTACAGAAACCATAGCCTGGTTTGAGGTTTAGTTTGTTGAGCACTCAGTTAATGAGGCCACAGTTAGGACTTTGATCTCCATTTTAGAAAGTTAGTTTTTCTTTTTTAAACATGTCTTACCCTTGGGAAGCTGATTCACATAATGCTTACTATCATTTCTCACGAGAGAGCTAGAGAATGAGATAGATCAAAGAATCACTAAAAAAACAAATCAAAGTACATGTTCTCCTATAGTGGGTCATTAATTGTAGTGGAGCAGAGCCGGTACTCAGTAAATTTTTCAGATGTTGCTGCTGTTCCACACCATGCTCCTTCCTTTCTACCCATCACCACCTTGTCATCTATCTACTCCCCGTGGGCTATGCCCATCATGCACTCCCCTTCACCACAAGTTCCTTCCCTTGTTGTGATGGCATTGTTTGGAAATCACTGGCATAGACATTGATTTTTGACAATACCAGATATTTTCTGTAATTGCTTCTAACACCATGATAAGGACTGAAGAGTGAATGATCTTAATATACAAAAAAATGACTGCAGAAAACAAAAAAATGTATATTCTTTTATCAATGCCACTATTCAGCCATTATCACACTCAGTTTACATTTCTGCATGTATTTATCTGAATAGATAAGAAGCAGGGACACTAATGATGATGATCTTAGGAAAGAAGTGATGACCTTTTACTGTAGAAATTAATAGTAGGCAGATAGTAACCGATCCCGTTTGCTTTTTGTTAAGAAAATGAAGTGCAATCTGTCTACACTCCTTTTTTTTTAATCAATTTAATTTTTTTAATAAACATGTAATATATTTTTATCCCCAGGGGTACAGGTCTGTGAATCTCCAGGTTTACACACTTTACAGCATTCACCATAGCACATACCCTCCCCAATGTCCATAACCCCATTCCCATCTCCCTCCCCCCCACCCCCCAGCAACCCTCAGTTTATTTTGTGAGATTAAGAGTCACTTATGGTTTGTCTCCCTCCCAATCCCATCTTGTTTATACCCCCAGATGCAAGCCAACAGCAAATCCTGTTAATTCTAAGTTATGTTAAAATTAAATACAAAATGGAAATCGGTGTTGAAAATTCCCAAGCAGACAAAATCAATTAAGCCACATAAGCAAGACTTAATTTAGCCTATTTCGCAAAACAAATGAAACGTGGGTCACCTTTCATAAATACCTCTGAATACCATTAAGGCAACTTAAGCTATTCCCCCAAATTAGCTTGAAGTAACCACTTTTAACCATGTCCCTATTACTAGGGAAATGATAATAGTATAACCAATTACTATAAGGAATTAACAGCTTCCACATTTATACTACATGAGCTGCCCTGTAACAATATACCTCTGAGCCTCATTCCATTGTTGAGTTGAAAGCGCCCAGCTCACGAACTTTTTATGTGCGTCATAAACTCTTACTGATTACTATTTCAGTGATCTAGTGGTTTTAATTTGGCTATTTCTGAATTTTTGACCCTTATAAATGCATTCAGTAAGCAAGCACTTGGTCATTTCTGCCAGAACCATCCTGTTATAAGGATGATTTCACTTCAGTTTTGTCAATATCTTCAATAATCCATTGACTTTAGGATTACTCTATTGCACAGCAATAGCGATCTTTTAAAATGTTACTTTATTCTCAGAATTCTTTGATTCTCATCTCTCTCAGAGTAAAAGCTCAAGTATAAACACGGCCTTAAAGACCTATGTGATCTTTCCCATCAATCTCTTAATTATTTGAATTTAACTCTACCTGACATTCACTCCGCTCTCATTCACTCAGCTTCTTACTGGGGACACATGATTCCTTTCACAGACATAGGAATACTTGCCTTCATTTTCTTCTGACTTTAAAATAAATTAAAATGTGTGAAAAATTTCTGGCCCTTAGAAGCTACCATGGGCTGTAGATACTTGGCCTACAGTACAGTGCCTCGTAGACAGTAGCTCCTGCTTTCTATGCTTTCTAATTTCTAATTTCATACTCACTAAGGAATATCTGGAATGTGATTCCTCCAAATAGACACAGATATGTTGTAAAGAATAATTGTATTACTTAAAATGGGGCTCTAGGGTGATCTGTCAGATGTGATAATGGAATAACATTGTGGAGAGGCACTGTAAGTGAAAAAAAAAAAAAGTTATTATGCTCACAGTCTTAGAAGGGAAGGTACAGCAGGCAGGAAACCATGTGGGAGGAGTTCTAAGGGAGCCAGGACAGCATAAGGACCCATAGGTAAGTGCTTCTGTTGGGAGGCATGTAGAGTACGTAAGAAAAAATAGGAGCATATTTCATGGGTACACTTGAATGTCACCAGGTCATAGTTGTGGAAAGCAAGGAGGGGAATTTGTAGCAAAGACCAGCCTTATTACAGTGGTGCACCTATTCACTGGGATGTTGAGGAACCAGGGAATATGAAATTTTAAAACTTTATGATTTACAAGGTTCATTTCTACAGGTATCCTCTGCCAAAGGTCTTCTTTGACCTTACTATAATAAAGGTCCCAAAGTCCATCATTTCTTCATCCTCCTCACTTACCATTTTTTGCATTGCACTTTTTAAGAACTGATACATTTTATTTGTTCTTTTATTGTGTTGTCTCCCTAAACATGAATGAATGCTCTATGACAAAGGAATGTTGTATTTTGTGTATTACTTTTCCTCAAGCTCCTAAAAGTGTACCTTGAAATAAGCTTCAACATATAATTTGATGTTCAAAAAATAAATAACTTAAATTTTTTTCCAAGTGGAAAAGAATAAGGTAGTTTCTTACAAAACTAAACAAGTGTTTCCTGTACTACCTCACAACTGTACTCTTAGGAATTTTTGTAAATAAAAATGTTTTCATAATCTTATTTATGTTACTCTATAAAAATGAAGTTGATTTTTTTTTCTAGATTGATATTTACCTCACAACTTTGCTGAACTAATAAGTAACTTCTAATAGTATCTTCTGTGTTTTACAAGTTTCCATATAAGAGATCATTGCCTCTGTTTTAATTATTCCTTTCCTATCTGGGTGACTTTTTTTTTTTCTTTTTAGATTTTATTTATTTATTTGACAGAAAGAGATCACAAGCAGGTAGAGAGGCAGGCAGAGAGAGAGGGGGAAGCAGGCTCCCTGCCGAGCAGAGAGTCTGATGCGGGGCTTTATCCCAGGACCCATGACCTGAGCCGAAGGCTGAGGCTTAGCCCACAGAGCCACACAGGCACCCCTGCGCAACTTTTATTTTAGTTTATTTTAGATTAGTTTAGTTTTATTGTTTTATTTTATTTATCTACCTCCCCAGAATAACCAGTTGAATTGAAGTGGCAAGAGAGAATAATTTTATCCTGCTGCTGACCTTAGGAGAAATACACTCCATCTTTCACCCTTGGCTAGCTTTGAATTTTTTATAGATGCCTTTTATCAGAATGAGGAGGTTCCCTTCTAGTCTTAGTTTGTTGAATATTATTTATTTATTTGTTCAAAAGGGTAGGTTTTGCCAATATTTTTTCTGGAGTCTATTTAGATAATCATGCAGATTTTTCCTTTATTTTATTACTATGGTAATTACATTGATCAATTTTTTAATATTAAACCAACCTTGCATTTCTAGGATAAATGCCACTTTGTCATTATGTGTAATCCTTCTTATATGTTTTAGAGTTGATTGATTTGTTACTATTGTGTTGTGCATTTTTTAAAGGCATTGATCTGTAAATTTTTTCCCTTATTTTTTGCTTGGTTTGGTTATTAGGTTATATACTAAACTCATAGTATCCATGGGGAAGTGTCCCCTCTTCTGTTTTTTGGAAATGTTTGAAAATGTTCGCTGTTAATCCATATTTAAATGTTTGACTGAATTCGATAATGAGGCTATTTTTTTTTTTTTGCCTGAGCTTTAATTTGTTTGAAGAGTTTTAATTGCCACTGCAATTGTTTTACTCATTAGGTCTACTTAGATTGTTTGCTTTTTCTTGAGTCAAATTTTATACTTTGCATCTTACTAGAAATGTTTCCGTTTCATCTAAGTTATCTAATTTGTTGGTATGTAGTTTTAATAGCATTTTCCTGTTTTTATAGCATTCCTCTTTGTTTCCATAATGTCACTAATGAGGTTCTCTCATTCATTCTTAATTTTAGTAACTAGTAACTAGTAACTGGTAACTTCTCTCTCTTGCTTTCTTTTTCTTTCACTCTCTTTCCTTGGTAAAACTAGCTAAAGGTTTGTCAATTTTGTTCGTCTTTCCAAAAAGCTAGTTTTGATTATGTTGATTTATTATATTTTCCTACTCTCTATTTTATTAATTTCCATCCCAATCATTTTTATTATTTCCTGATTTCTGTTTGTTTTAGGTTTAGTTTTATCTTTTTCACCAGTGTTTTAAAGTTGAAGTTATTGATTTAACATCTGTCTTCTTTTTTAGTACTGCAAATGCTCTATTATTCCCAAATAAACTCATCTTTTTGAGCTTGTGTAAGTTTACCTTTTTATTTAGGTCAACAGTATGTGTATGCAGAGAGAGAGAGAGAGAGAGAGAGAATGGAGGAAAGGGGGCACGTGGAAGAATGTAGATTTTAGACAGTGAAGTCTGGCTTATCATATTGATGTTAAGATTTAGTAATTCTACTAAATGAGACAAGTTGCTTGGCTTCTATGAACACTCATTTCCTCATCAGAGGAACTGTGATTCATACTTGAGTTCTGCTACAGAAAGAACTATGTACATTTCTCAACATGATACCTGGAGAAAAATAGTTTTTCAATTACTTTTATATAGTATTTATATCAGCAAATGTAACTTATCTTTTATGGAGACAAAAAAATAATGGTGTAAAAACATTTGTATCAGAGGGGACATACACACTGAAGACATATACACATAAGATAAGACATACCATTCATCATATTTATAATGTGGAGAAATAAAATCATATTCCTAAAGGAAAACTAAGTAAATTATTTACATGTGGTAATTCATGGTTTCTGATATACTCATGGGTGCTATTATTTTCATGATAGTTAAAAGAAATAATAAAAATCATACCAGTTACTTTTTTCAGGGATATCGTAAGATCATTAAAAAAAACTTTACTTATCAGCTTCTATTTCCAAAAGCAATTTTTATGGTATAGGAGTTATTTGTTCTCCTTGATAAATAAACAGGATTTATTTTTAATAAATAAACTATGCAAACATTATATGTTTTTTTCTTTTTTAATATGTCAGAACCAAAAACAGTAACAGAATACCAGATATATATAAAAAAATTTTGCATAGCTGAATACTCAAATAGTATGGGTGGTACCTAGTATTTTAAAATAAATGCAGAAAAAATTTGAAAGTAGTGGAAATAAAAGTTTTTACTGCTCTCAGTAAAGAATAAATATTGTTTTCCATTATCTCAAACTTCAAAATATGAACTGCATTAGGAAGACTATTTTTTAAAGAGTAGAATATAGTGAAAAAGAAGAACATTTCTCTAAATATCCCATATTTATTTTAATGCAGGACATCAGCTGTCAAAACTAATCCTATACCAAAACAAAATGATGGTAATTATTTAACATTGATGAGATGAAAATTTTTTTGGCTGCCACAAAAGGATTTCAGTCAGAGCTTTATGATTTTGTAGGGATAGAAATTATACTGAAATTATAAAAGACAATAAAATTTACTAAGCTTTATAATTTTTGATATTTAAAAAAAATACCTACACAAAGACTAAGGATTGAAGGCTACAGAATACACAGTATTAAATAATGTTAAATCATTAATTTTTCCAAAGAAGATACACAGATGGCTAACAAACACTTAAAAAGATGTTCAACATCACTAATTATCAGGGAAATGCAAATTAAAAGCACACTGAGATATCAACTCACACCTGTCAGAAATGGCTAGTATCAAAAAGACAAGAAATAATAAGTTTTGGTGAGGGTGAACTGTCCCACTGTTGGTGGGAATGTAAACAGTTGTAGTCACTGTGGAAAACAGTGTGGAGGTTCCTCAAAAAATTGAAAATAGAATTATCATATGATCCAGCAATTCTACTACTGAGTATTTGCTCAGAGAAAATGAAAACACTAAGTGAAAAGATTTATATATCTCTATGTATATTGCAACATTATTTATAATAGCCAAGATATGGAAATAACCCAAGTGTCTATCAGTAGATGAATGGATAAAAGAAGGTGTGGTATATGCAACAGAATATTATTTAGCCATTAAAAAGAATAAAATCTTGCCATTAATGACAGCATAGATAGATCTAGAATATTATTCTAAATGATATAAGTCAAAGACAAATACCATATGACTTCACCTATATGTGGAATCTAAAAAATACAAAACAAATGAACAAAGAAATAGAAACAGATTCATAAATATTGACAACAAATTGGCAGTTGTCAGGAGGGAGGGATGGGTGAAATAGGTAAAGGGGATTAAGAGATACAAAAATAAAATAAATGTGTTATAAGTAGTGATAATGAAAACTGCAAAGAAACAGCTCCTAGTTTCGTTGATTTGTTCTATTGTTTTTTTGGTTTCTATTTCATTGATTTCTGCTCTGATCTTTATGATTTCTCTTCTCCTGCTGGGCTTAGGGTTTCTTTCTTGTTCTTTCTCCAGCTCCTTTAGGTGTAGGGTTAGGTTGTGTACCTGAGACCTTTCTTGTTTCTTGAGGAAGGCTTGTACCGCTATATATTTTCCTCTCAGGAGCTGGTTCTTTGAAAGAATTAATAAAATTGATAAACCTCTGGCCCGACTTATCAAAAAGAAAAGAGAAAGGACCCAAATAAATAAAATCATGAATGAAAGAGGAGAGATCACAACTAACACCAAAGAAATACAAACTATTATAAGAACATACTATGAGCAACTCTACAGCAATAAATTTGACAATCTGGAAGAAATGGATGCATTCCTAGAAACATATAAACTACCACAACTGAGCCAGGAAGAAATAGAAAGCCTGAACAGACCCATAACCAGTAAGGAGATTGAAACAGTCATTAAAAATCTCCAAACAAACAAAAGCCCAGGGCCAGACGGCTTCCCGGGGGAATTCTACCAAACATTTAAAGAAGAACTAATTCCTATTCTCCTGAAACTGTTCCAAAAAATAGAAATGGAAGGAAAACTTCCAAACTCATTTTATGAGGCCAGCATCACCTTGATCCCAAAACCAGACAAGGATCCCACCAAAAAAGAGAGCTATAGACCGATATCCTTGATGAACACAGATGCGAAAATACTCAACAAAATACTAGCCAATAGGATTCAACAGTACATTAAAAGGATTATTCACCACGACCAAGTGGGATTTATTCCAGGGCTGCAAGGTTGGTTCAACATCCGCAAATCAGTCAATGTGATACAACACATCAATAAAAGAAAGAACAAGAACCATATGATACTCTCAATAGATGCTGAAAAAGCATTTGACAAAGTACAACATCCCTTCCTGATCAAAACTCTTCAAAGTGTAGGGATAGAGGGCACATACCTCAATATCATCAAAGCCATCTATGAAAAACCCACCGCAAATATCATTCTCAATGGAGAAAAACTGAAAGCTTTTCCGCTAAGGTCAGGAACACGGCAGGGATGTCCATTATCACCACTGCTATTCAACATCGTACTAGAGGTCCTAGCCTCAGCAATCAGACAACAAAAGGAAATTAAAGGCATCCAAATCGGCAAAGAAGAAGTCAAATTATCACTCTTCGCAGATGATATGATACTATATGTGGAAAACCCAAAAGACTCCACTCCAAAACTGCTAGAACTTATACAGGAATTCAGTAAAGTGTCAGGATATAAAATCAATGCACAGAAATCAGTTGCATTTCTCTACACCAACAGCAAGACAGAAGAAAGAGATATTAAGGAGTCAATCCCATTTACAATTGCATCCAAAACCATAAGATACCTAGGAATAAACCTAACCAAAGAGACACAGAATCTATACTCAGAAAACTATAAAGTACTCATGTAAGAAATTGAGGAAGACACAAAGAAATGGAAAAATGTTCCATGCTCCTGGATTGGAAGAATAAATATTGTGAAAATGTCTATGCTACCTAAAGCAATCTACACATTTAATGCAATTCCTATCAAAGTACCATCCATCTTTTTCAAAGAAATGGAACAAATAATGCTAAAATTTATATGGAACCAGAAAAGACCTCGAATAGCCAAAGGGATATTGAAAAAGAAAGCCAACGTTGGTGGCATCACAATTCCGGACTTCAGGCTCTATTACAAAGCTGTCATCATCAAGACAGCATGGTACTGGCACAAAAACAGACACATAGATCAATGGAACAGAATAGAGAGCCCAGAAATAGACCCTCAAATCTATGGTCAACTAATCTTCGACAAAGCAGGAAAGAATGTCCAATGGAAAAAAGACAGCCTTTTCAATAAATGGTGCTGGGAAAATTGGACAGACACATGCAGAAAAATGAAATTGGACCATTCCCTTACACCACACACAAAAATAGACTCAAAATGGATGAAGGACCTCAATGTACGAAAGGAATCCATCAAAATCCTTGAGGAGAACACGGGCAGCAACCTCTTCGACCTCTGCCGCAGCAACATCTTTCTAGGAACAACGCAAAAGGCAAGGGAAGCAAGGGAAAAAATGAACTACTGGGATTTCATCAAGATCAAAAGCTTTTGCACAGCAAAGGAAACAGTTAACAAAATCAAAAGACAACTGACTGAATGGGAGAAGATATTTGCAAACGACATATCAGATAAAGGATTAGTGTCCAGAATCTATAAAGAACTTAGCAAACTCAACACCCAAAGAACAAATAATCCAATCAAAAAATGGGCAGAGGACATGAACAGACATTTCTGCAAAGAAGACATCCAGATGGCGAACAGACACATGAAAAAGTGCTCCATATCACTCGGCATCAGGGAAATACAAATCAAAACCACAATGAGATATCACCTCACACCAGTCAGAATGGCTAAAATCAACAAGTCAGGAAATGACAGATGCTGGCGAGGATGCGGAGAAAGGGGAACCCTCCTACACTGTTGGTGGGAATGCAAGCTGGTGCAGCCACTCTGGAAAACAGCATGGAGGTTCCTCAAAATGTTGAAAATAGAACTGCCCTATGACCCAGCAATTGCACTATTGGGTATTTACCCTAAAGATACAAATGTAGTGATCCAAAGGGGCATGTGCACCCGAATGTTTATAGCAGCAATGTCCACAATAGCCAAACTATGGAAAGAACCTAGATGTCCATCAACAGATGAATGGATCAAGAAGATGTGGTATATATACACAATGGAATACTATGCAGCCATCAAAAGAAATAAAATCTTGCCATTTGCAACAACATGGATGGAACTAGAGCGTATCATGCTTAGCCAAATAAGTCAAGCAGAGAAAGACAACTATCATATGATCTCCCTGATATGAGGAAGTGGTGATACAACATGGAGGCTTAAGTGGGTAGAAGAAGAATAAATGAAACAAGATGGGATTGGGAGGGAGACAAACCATAAGTGACTCTTAATCTCACAAAACAAACTGAGGGTTGCCGGGGGGAGGGGGTTTGGGAGAAGGGGGTGGGATTACGGACATTGGGGAGGGTATGTGATTTGGTGAGTGCTGTGAAGTGTGTAAACCTGGTGATTCACAGACCTGTACCCCTGGGGATAATAATATATGTTTATAAAAAATAAAAAATTAAAAAAAAAAAACTGCATCATAGGGAATATAGTGAAAATACTGCAAAAACTTTGTATGGTGATAGATGGTAACTATATTTATTATGGTGAATACTGTATAATGTATAGAATTGCCAAATCACTATATTGTACACCTAAAACTAATTAACAGTACATGTCAACTATGCTGAAACAAAAAATAAATAAATTAACACAAAGAAGTCTTCAAAATGTAATTTTTGACCTGAGTTTTATTTCTCAGGTATATTCTGAAATAGAAGTTTTAATTTTAATGTAATGAGCACTTACATAATTAAATCAGGCTTTACTTAATTTTGTTTTCTAATAAAAAAGTTGTCAGCTTCATAATGAAAATATATGTTTAAGATAGGAATTAGAATATTTATGCAGTTACAGTAGGAAATATTGCTTAGAACCTTGCATTGCATCTTGCCTTTAAGTAATATTGTGGTAAGTACCTTAACAAAGTGACAAAACAATATGATTAAATAATACCTAGTTACTTAGTAAGGTATAATTGTATTTCATTAGAATCTTGAGTTTTTTAAAAACATGAGCACTGAATTTTATTTGTGAGTGATAAATCACTAAATTCTATTCCTGAAACTAATATTAAACTATATGTTAACTAACTGGAATTTAAATAAGAACTTGAAACTGCAAAGAAAAAAAAAGAAAGAAGAAGTGAAAATTATCAAAAAATAAATAAATGTATTCCTATACAAGTCCCATTTTTTATTCATATAGAACAAATGCACTGTGAGAGTTTATCCTTCCAATATTTACTTTTCTTAATAATTAATATATATTAATTATTAATTATTATATCCTGAGATATAATCCTGAGATATATTCCTGAGATTGAGGAGTTGATGCCTCTTCATTGTGAGTATCTGAATCCAGACATCCCTAAGGCCATACTATTCTCTGCATTCCCTAATTAAATAAAATTAAGCCAGTTTAATTTGATGCTCTGAAAAAAGGTAAGAATCCTCATTAATACATGCAGACCAAAAATTTGTGTCCTATATATGACAAAATGGAGCACAAAAGATGTCTAGAAAAACATTCCATAAATACTTAACTATCTTGGCATGCCAAATATGGCTTTAGTCTCTATATTTTTTAACATAAATCTTTCAAATATTTAAAAATATTTAAAAATTTAAAAGTAATATAAATGTTATCTTAAATATATAATTTTCATAAATTAAGCAGAAGAGAAAAATAATTTTTATATATTTTTCTTGTTTCAGCTATATTTTTTCAGGGGTGTATTTGTTTTATTTTCTAGTGATGCATTTATTGTATTTCTGTTATTAAGCACACCAGGTTTCCACTACTAGCCAATAGAAACTTCTTAATAGATTTTTAAAAAGATTTTATTTATTTATTTGACAGACAGAGATCACAAGTAGGCAGAAAGGTAGGCAGAGAGAGAGGAGGAAGCAGGATCTCTGCAGAGCAGAAAGCCCAATGTGGGACTGGATCCCAGGACCCTGGGATCATGACCTGAGCCAAAGGCAGAGGCTTTAACTCACTGAGCCACCCAGGTGCCCCAGAAATTTTAAATTTCTTAAAGAAATTGATTTCCTCAAATATTTTTTTTAAGATTTTATTTATTTATTTGACAGAGATCACAAGTAGGCAGAGAGGCAAGCAGAGAGAGAGAGAGGAGGAAGCAGGCTCCCTACCAAGCAGAGAGCCGGATGCAGGACTCAATCCCAGGACCCTGAGATCATGACCTGAGCCGAAAGCAGAGGCTTAACCCACTGAGGCACCCAGGTGCCCAGATTTCCTCAAATATTTAATGGCATTATTAGATCTACTGATTTCTCACTTTCCTTTATCTGTGAAATAAGACTGACAAATACAAATTTATGCTTTTAAACAATGGTTTACCTAGATATAAATGCTCCTAAATTACCTGGCTACTTTTTTTTTTTTTTAAAGATTTTATTTATTTATTTGATAGAGAGAGAGATCACAAGTAGGCAGAGAGGCAGGCAGAGAGAGAGGAAGGGAAGCAGGCTCCCCGCTGAGCAGAGAGCCCAATGTGGGACTCAATCCCAGAACCCTGGGATCATGACCTGAGCCGAAGGCAGCGGCTTAACCCACTGAGCCACCCAGGCGCCCATGGCTACTTATTTTTGAGAGCTTATAATTTCTGTAACTACCTCACCAAATACTCTTTGAAAATGTTTTGTATTTAGAAATTATTGTATCAACATTCTACAAAATATTTCAAGAGAAAGTTTTAACAGAGACTAATATTCTATGGAATGAAGTTATATGTAAATGGGGAAAAATTGCACTAAATAGGTGCCTAAGGAAAGCTGTATGGATAAGAGAAGAACAGATGAGAAAGATCATTTGGAGATTAGCCAGATTGCTAACTGGTGTCAACTTGGACAATAATGCAAGGAGTATGTAGAAAGGTAATGGGGACAGAAAACAGTTGACTACAAAATTTCAGTCTTCTTGATGAATTGGAGTCCTCAAAAAAATAGCATGGTTTTGGGTAAAGGACAAATTACCAATAAAAAGGATATTATTTCATAGATAGCCTAGAAACAGAAAAAATGGGTAAAAATACAGAAAAAATATGGAGGTAGAAATTCATGTGACAAATTTAAATTAATATCTCATATGTCTGAGTAATAGATGATGTAGATATTGTAACACAGATAATGAAGATACTGATGGGCAATGTTTTGTAAAAGTCATTGCATGGAATAGAATAGGGAATCATCAATAGACAACCATTGGGGCTTATGTGCCTATCAAACAGCCTTCGTCTATAGGACAGCCATTGGCTTGCCTTTAATGCCTTTATTCATACAGACTTATAAGGATAGGTGATGAAACAGGTTGTCGCATCTTGGGCTAGGGATTAATGAGCAAAATATAACAAAAGGCATGAGCCAAAAAAATATGAATAATGAACAAAAAGTGCTTAAGTGACGATGATATCAAAACCAGAAGGCAAAGCCAATCTGAGACTCCTTAGAAGTGAGCTTTTATCTTGCTCAGTATCACCTTCTGAAGGCCACACATCGTGTTTGACATATACAAAATGCTAGTTCATTTTGATTAAAGTCAAAAAGGAATGATTGAGACTGTAGGGAGGCATATAATAAAGGTTATAACTGGTGGTATATGAATATGACTCTGTCATCAGACATGTTAGATTTAGAAGTTCCAATATTTAAAAAAAAAACAAAAACTTGTTTTGAATTCCTTTATGCATAACCTTTACCCAGTAGTTCAGAATATCTCCACCTATCCTGTCTACCATGTACCTTGTTTGATTTATAAATTCATGAAATTCATGCTATCTTGTCCATGTAGTCATTTTAGTTAGTGATATTTAATATAGTTCAGCAGTGATGATGAGAATAACTTTTCCAGAAAAGCATTATTGTTAATAATAATTATATGTATATATTATATCATTATACTAAAAACAAACATGAGATATTAATATAATAAATAAAAGTTAATATAATAAATAAAGGTAAAAGTATAATTAATATAATATAATATAGTATATTAATATTATATAATATTAACATAATATATATTAGTATATTAATAGTATATTAATATAATAAAGGAAAATTAGATTTATAATACAACAGCAAAGATTTAAGATCAACAATGAGTTTTGTCTTTAAAACTCTTATCTAAAATTATATTCATGCTTGCTTTGTCATAAAAATACATTATAACAACAAGGAATATATATTTTCTACCCAAACATTCAATAAATATTAGGCAAGCATTATTAATACATAGCCATGGTTTAATAAATTATGGGAAGTTATTTCAAACATTATATGGGACTTAAAATTAGAAATCATAGGTCATTTAGTACTTAATCTCCACATTTTATAAATGAGAAAACAAAACACAAAATGATAATTTTGTAACATGCAAGTAAACCATGGTAGAAACAGACTATCATCTTGGCTTCCAACTCTAAATTCTTTCCAATTCAACACTTAGTTTCAGAGTAGGCAAATAAACCCAAGTACAATTTCTTGCTTATTTAACAGGAAACTGCTATTGTTCCTATTTATTCAATGACTTGCTTACATTTTTCACTTACTTCCTAAAAGCCGTGGCAAGAAATGATATACATGTTTATATATTTGCTCAGTTTCTTTGAATTAAAAAAAATCCTTCCCATTGCTTCGTGTGACCCTTACAATGACCTGTCTTTTATAATCAGATATTCTACTTTGCTTTTACACTCATTTTACACCTGTTTTGCCAAGGGGAATCAAAGGGAGTTGTATGAACTACTTCTTTTTAAAAAAATGTTTGTGTCAAATCCTTAAATGACTCTTTTATTAGGCAATTTTATGAGCATGAATGCAATTTTCTGTAGAATTAAACATCTTCCTTGGATGTAGTAGTTCAGAGTTTACTTTTTAACCATCTTCAAATAAAAGGCATACAGGATCCTGTATAATGAAGACTGTATTAAGAACAAACATTAACAAACATTATATGGGACTTAAAATTAGAAATCATACATCATTTAGTACTTAATCTCCACATTTTATAAATGAGAAAACAAAACACAAAATGATAATTTTATAACATGCAGGTAAACCATGGTAGAAACAGACTATCATCTTGGCTTCCAACTCTAAATTCTTTCCAATTCAACACTTAGTTTCAGAGTAGGCAAAAAAAATGACAAAAATCTGTCATTTATATTTTTTAAATGTCACTGGGTATGTGAGATGAAACTCTCACAGGTGATGAAGATACTAAAACCTTCAACCTGTAGGCTACATGCTACATGCATTTTACGTTTGCCAATATATTTCTGGAGCCTAGCACATGTTAAGAATATTTTGATTTTGATAAATTACTAAATAAGTAAATACATAAATTAGAACTTCCCAGGAAACTCATAGACTTGGAAAAAAATATTATGTGTTGATGTAAGCCACAAGAGTTGGGATAATTACATACTCAAAAAAAAACCCCAAAACCCTTAACTAATATATTTGGGAAGTAAGAACTCAGGAGAGTCATACTAGAAGCCGGAGTGACTAACAAGAGATGTTCACAGCAATCACAGCATTTCACATCCTCCGGAGGACAGAGGAATTTTTTTTTTTCACATTGTCTCATTGAGACTGAAGTTGCTATTTATTTTTGTGTTCTTTGATTCAGTGTTGCTTGCAGCAACGTAAAAGGAAGTAAATTAAATAGGAAAGGAAACAACTGAAAGTATGTTAGAGTCACTCAATTTACTTCACATATATAATAGTTATTGGCTAAATATCTGAAGCTGAAATGTAATTATTTATTATTATTTAGCCTATCTTTAAGGTTGCTACATTCATCTAAATGATGAAGCTTGTTTTAATGCATAAATAAAGCTGAAAACTTTTATGTCACCTCTTCTAAGTGAGGTTGTCCTCCCTTTGAACACCCAAATTAAACATGTATTGCTTAAAGTAAACAGCTTTTCAGAGGACATTACCATGGTCTTTTGGCACTTTAGAGATTTAACAAGTTATTTTTAGTGCTGGCCCAAATCACCTTCTCAATTTTCCTGTCAATCAAATCTACAGAAGCTGGCTAGCACTTGTTATCACAACAGTCCCAGTAAAATAGATGAAATAAGAAATGATGGGATAGACAAAGACATTTCAGTCAGAGAACAAGAAAAACATCAGGAGTGGCATTTTGCAGAACTAATCTATCAGAACATGAACTACAAAATAACTGGAGACAAATTTATATGAAATAAGAGATAGAGATAGCATACTTTTCAAAAGTCAGTAGGTTAAAGTGATGAAATCGTTAAGGAACTATTACATTTCCTCTGTTTTCTATTGAGTTTTCTGTGAACAGTAATGGCTGCTTACAAAGGCAGTAAGTGAGAATACTATGAAGTTCTGCACCTTTTTCCCTCAAGCTAACACATGAGACAAGCTACAAAAATGGCACCACCAATTAGCATCAATCAGCCAACTAACTCCCAAATTCATTTTCTCTTTAGTAGAGACAGTGGCTAATATGTAAGGCATGTACATATTAATTATACACTATCTAACGAGCTTAAATATAAAAAGGTTTCAGAGTGAGTTAAAGAGTATTAATTTTCTTCCTTCTTCCACTTTTTTCTCCTTCTGGCATTCCCCCTCCTTCTTCTCCTCCATATTCTCCTTTTACTTATCCTTTCCTGACTCTTTCCTCAAAATTTATAGATATAATATTAATGTAAGCTGGACACTATATTCAAAACTACCATGAGCTTCTCTGAACCAAGTAATCTGTAGGAAGTAAATCTGATTTACAAATCTCTATTTAAAGTCTTATCATTCTGAGATATGTTCAAAGTGTCATTTGACCCACTTTTCTAATCTGAGAAAATAGCAGATATGGGTTTTTATAGAATTTGGAAATGAAAAATAGCACTTTTTTTCTCATAAGAGGAAATATAAAAAGGAAAGGAAACAGATCGTCCTAAAACTAAGGGCAAGTTCTAAAATATGTCTTTAGTTCTAGCTAGGTTCTGGGGTACAAAAGCAGACAGCATTTTTAGTTGAAATTTTTGGAGGTAGGAAAGGTTTAACACATCCGAGAGTCCCAATACCTGTCACCAGAAGCCTGCGTCATGATTCTTTTTGGTAGCAAATATCTAAGGGGTTTGATCAGCAGTGAGGCTGCCCAGTCTGGGGAAGAAATGTCTAGATATCACATCCTTTAGGATGGAGCAAAATAAAGGCTTCCTGCAACAGTAAGAACTGGTTCTGAACTAATGAGATCCACTCTGAGAATTGGGGTTCCAGGGGTGGAGTGGTGGGGAATAAGAAGAGCCATAAGTGTTCATGTTTCCACCTATAAACCATTAATTTTTGCCCAGGTAAAAGCCTAATAAATCTGAGGCTGACACTACGAACCAGATTATAACTTTGAAAATTATGAGAGTTAAATAAAGTAGCAAATAGTGAATATTCAAATAGTGACCATTTTAACCATGTCGTAATAGGGATTGTTAGCATTGTAGTTTATGTTAATTGATTTTTTTTAAGTTCAGAATTTAAACACCTATGTAAAGGTAGGTGTTGATGCATGTAAAAGTAAACCATACCCTAATAAACAGTTTTTGTTTTTAAAAAGATGAAAAAATTAAGTAAAAAAAGATAGACAATTCAGTAAAATTTGTTGATGATTCTTTAAAAACATTCACAAAGCTCCTCAACAGAAGGAAACAAAGACCTAGAACATTTTAGTGTTGACAACGCAAGCTAATATACTAAGAATAGATAAAATTTGTGTTGAAATTTTGTAAGACAGATATAAAAAATATGTTGACTAAAGAAGCTTCTACAAGTTTCTTGATTTTTTTCCCCCAAATGATCTTCAAACAAATGAAGACTTGTGGCATTTTCTCAAAGTTGTAATACCAGAGTTTGATATTTAGAACTAACTGTGATAAATACAGATTAGACTTATGAAAGAACTGTGTTTATATGTCTGGTACTTGCTACAAAATTAAATAGAAGAATCATAATCCTTTACCCATTGAGGATTGTCCAAATTCATCTCCACATGACTCAGAGAGAAAACAAACTAACAAACACCAGAGTGAATACTTTCTCCTGAATTGTGAACTTGGTCTCCATAATATATCTAATCTTCAGTAACATTCATTCACATTTTAGCTCCATTTCCTTGATTTCTTCCTGGATTGGCTAATGAATAGTTTCCAGTAGAAATATTTCAAAATGGTCTTGAATTACTGTTTGTAATCTCAGAAAATTACTTGCCTCTATATGCAGATTCTGATGATATGAAATGAGTCTCAATATTGATCTTTGGGCTCCCATAATCCTAATATTGAGTTTTTCCCATAATTGGAAAATTTATAGCTCTAATTAGTAAAGTTATTTCTCTATTGTAGTAAACTTTTTTCCTATTTTCCTTTTTTGAAGTGACTATTCAAATTTTATGTGAGAAATTTTACAATTCTAGTGGGTAAATAATGAGATTCTTTTTCAAGCCAATTCCTGAAAGAAGAATTTCCACTTTCTGAAAAAAAGTGCAAATCTGTGCCTGTGAAAATCTGGTAGGAAAAATAATGATTGGTCACCCATTGCATGTAATTTAATTAAATTAAGAAGCAAGTATATATGGGTATTGTGTGTGTGTGTGTGTGTGTTATGTAAAATAAATCATCATAGGAAATTACACTGATTCTGAAGTTATGGCACATCTTTTTTCTGTTTTTAAAGATTCATTTTAGAAAGAGAGAGAGAGAACTTGTGAGGTGGGCAAGTGGTGGAGGGAGAGAATCTCGTGCAGACTCCTTATTGAGAGCAGAGGCTGATGCAGGACTTGATCCCATGACCCTGAGATCATAGCCTGAGCTGAAATCAAGAGTTGGACAACTAACTGACTGATTATCTGAGCTAAAATCAAGAGTCAGAAAACTAACTGACCCACCCTGGCACCCCTATGGCAAATCTTTACAAAGGATAAACTCTGGCTTGCTATTCCAAGATTTATGACAACAGTTCTGACTCTTCAATATGGAAGAGGAACATTTACAGAAGGTTTTTCTAAATTATTGAAATATCTTCAGGTTAATTTACATTAACTATGAATAATTTTAAAATGTACTTTCTTTTTCGGTATGATATGAGAAAATATTTAATCAACATAAAAAATACTTAGTTTTCATAGAATTTCAGTTCTATGACATTGCTGCACCTTGAAAAAATACAGTTTGCTCTTTAGTTATAACAGAGCAAGGAACATGAACAACTGTGTTTTTCTGGGATTCTCTTTTTCCAAGTAAGCTAATAGTGACATATTTGTTAGATTCTTGGCTATAGATATTACCGTAGTTCACCATTTAAGGACAGAGAGAGATGAGTGGTAGGAAGTACAAAATTCTTCAGTCCATTTTCCAATAGAAATTGTATGCAATTTTTACTATCTTATTAAAAATTTGGGGTATATTAGGCTATGATTCAGAAAATATAGGTTCTCTCATTTTATAACTAAACTAGTTATAAGTGCTCCAAGACACTGTATTTTTAAAAAGTCATCTTCAAATATCAATGAAAAAATTTAAGCCAAATATATCGTGAAGAAAAATAAGCATTTTTTTTTCTTTAAAGATATTATTTTGAACTAATTTTAGACTCTGGTTGTTAGGTGTACTCATTGTTACTGAATGTCACTTAAGTATTTATTTCTACAGTTGAAGAAAGAGAAACCAGGGAAAAAGAACATTATTGTTAAAATTGCTTGTCATTTTGAATAATGGACTGAAATCACATAACTTATATTATCTTTTTCCTGAAAAGAAAATGCATGAGTTGAAGGGAAATAGGGCCAGGAAGGAAACTAACTCTCCAAGAAGTTTTGCTTTTAGCTAGGGCATAAAATATTGATCTATAGCTATGAACAAGCACGTCATTGATAGTGTAATTTCTGGATGAAAATGTTTGGCCAAAACATTTTGATTATTTACAATATTTTATATGGACTACCATTTTTTAATATTGTGAAAATTCAAGAGAGGTAATAATTACTAAGTATATATTTAAAATACTTGTCTCCATTCAACCATCAGAATAAAAAATAAAATTCTATCTTTTAACCAATAGTATTGCTTTTTTCAGGAGATAGGATATATAAATATATCTCTTTCAACTCATTAGAAGCACAAATGTCTTGAAAATTTTAAAAATAATGCCAGCTAAATTGGACACACAACTTAACCTTTTCTTTTCTACTTCTTTCTTAGCTTGTATGTCTAGAATATCACTAAAATCTTTGAAAACCTATAATAAATGTTGCAATTTTCCTCAACTAAAAATTTCACCCTTTCCTTGTATAGCCAGTGCTCACCCTGAAATGAAGAAGGCATAGAAATTGCAAGGATTAAACAACCCTATATATTCATCCTATGTTCCTTTGTTCCTTCCTAGCTAACATATGATACTACTATTAAATCAAATTGGATTCTCCATATACAAATTCCCCTCCTACACAAATAGAATATCAAGAGACTGGCTAAAGACAGGGTGGGAGAGAGTCTTCCCAGAAGGTAGAACCCACGGTGGAGTTAAAGTCTTACAGGAAAAAACTTTATCATTCATCCATTTGTCATTTAAGCAAAGCAGCAGGAGCCACGTAAGAATAGCACAATAATCTTATAAAGAGACAACAAAAGGCATACTAGAAAGTTTTATGTCAAGGTAGATGGCACTCTTGGAGTGTATCCATCACAGGTATCTCTCTCTCTCTCTCTGTGTGTGTGTGTGTGTGTGTGTAGGTAGGCATGTATGTACATATTTAGCACATATTGTCTCAGGAATGGACAAGAAGAGAATTCTTAAGAATAGTAAGCTAGCTGATTGAGGTTTCCCTCACTTACATGGATGTTTTATTAAAAGATTGAGTGATTGATTGGTTGATTTACTCATTTACTAACCTACTTAGTTCAGAGAGGTGGGGGAAGAGGGAGAGAGAATCCCAAGCAAACTCTGTGCTGAGCACAGCCCAATGAAGGGCTCTATCCCACAACACTGAGATCACGACCTTAAAACCTTGACGAGCCTGACACTTAACCAACTGTACCAGTTGCCCCATTTACATGGGTGTTTTAAATGATTCTGTATGTTCAGCTCACTATTTCACCAATCACAACTGCTTGGGAGATTTCTGTATCTATGCCATCAAAGATGTGCTTTACATATTTTTCTACAAAAATCTTATAGCAGTCTTTTTCAAACATCTTGTTCTTGATAGTGGGAAAAAGGTGGTATTGAGGAGATGATACACAATTGATAGATGACCATTAGGTAGATAGTTGGCTAGATAGATACATAGATATACAGACATGAACTCTCTGTAATTTACTTTACCTATGCCAGAAGCTATAGAGCCTCTAAATATCTACAAAGGAATATCCCAAACACCAGTATCATTAGTAGTAATAATCTATGCAAAAACTCAAGAACCACTAACTAGGTGAAAGTCAGTTATTCAATCCCTATGTGTTCCTTTTTTGTTTTATGTGTTTTTGTTTTGTTTCAATATTTATGCCTTTTATTCTTAAAATCATTGGGTCTGACAATAGATCTCTTTTTTTAAGATTTTTAAAGAGTTTATTTATTTGACAGACAGAGATCACAGGTAGGCAAAGAGGCAGGCAGAGAGAGAGGGAGGGGGGAGCAGGCTCCCTCTGGAGCAGAGTCCAATGTGGGGCTCGATCCCAGGACCCTGAGATCATGACATGAGCTGAAGGCAGAGGATTAACCCACTGAGCCACCCCGGCATCCCCTGACAATAGATTTCTTGAGGTACATCTGTACACAGCACTAAATTCATCTTTGGTCTTCAGGAAGTAAATCTTGGTGGCAGGGAAGTTGATTCATTCTTTTTCAAGAAACATTTTTCCGTGGACTCCTGTAGTTCAATATTTATTGAGTGCCTACTCTTTGAAGTACTGCTCTGTATTAGACACCTCATTGTTAAACTGTTTACACATGGAAAGCATTTGGACAGAGTTCAAACTCATTTGATGGGTTTCTTAGTCATGGCTGCCTTCTCATAGTAGCAATTTAGGAAGATATCTTCTGTATTACATTAAATGATACACTTCAGACAAGCTTGAATATAATTCCCTGGCAATCAAATATCTTAGGTTTCAGGAAGTGATGCTGGAGGGCTCGAACTGCTTGAGACACGCTATGATCAAACTGATCCAGAGACAAGGTTAGAGGATGTGCTCTTGTGCCCAAACACTTCAACATTTTTTTTTTAAAGATTTATTCATTTATTTGAGAGAGAGAGATTTCGAGTGGGGGGAGAAGCAGAGCAGGAGGGACAAGCAAACTCCACACCGAGCACACAGAGCCAGATGTGGGGCTGAACAAAAGACCCTGAGATCCTGACCTGGGCTGAAATCAAGATTCAGATACTCAACTAACTGAGCCACTCAGATGACCTGACTGAAAGCTTTTTGAAAAGGAAGTACATGATAAGCATTACATCAGAATATATTTTGATCTATTCCCACAATAAGCATCTAAATTATTTATTTTTTAACTAATTGTTTTATAATAGTATGGTTCCACAAGAAGAAAACTGAACTGTTTAGTAAGATCCTCTCACTACTTACACCCTGTGAAAGGCTTCTACACCAGTTATCTGCAATTTCACAATTGTAAAATAGTACCATTTCCTGGGAGAACACAATTTAATATAGTTCATATAGTTCTAAGGTCCTCAGCCAATGATTCTCACACTGTGCCTCATGTAGAGCCTGTTTAAAAGACAGATGACTCGATGCCAGCCTATAAAGATTCAATACTGAGATGCAGAAGTATTCTAAGTTATATAGCTTCTATATTTACTTCTCCCGTAATTCCTGTCATATCCTATATCATTCCTGAAGAACTAATCAGAAATAAAAATAAGCCTACAATACTTGCTCATCAATATCTTACTATGATCTATGCATGAAGTAGTACATAGAGAATTTGAATTGATTTCCTAGCAGCACCAAACTCTACCATGAGCTACAGGTTTTCCATGTGAAGATCACTATTCTCTCCTGCTGCTTAATTTCTCATTGCTTTTTTCTTGTGTTTTAAGCTCTACTGAATTCAATCTGCAATTTCTTTTCTTTTCTGCTATTTGCCTCATCAGATTCCCATCTGCTAGAATGTAAACTGTAAACAGAAATCATCCACTGCAATGTTTAGTTTATTGCCATATATAACCAGCACCAGTCTGTGGCACATAGTAGATTCTCAACAAAAGTTTTCTGAAGAAATAAATAAATAAATAAATAAATAGATGTTTTAAAAGTTAATTTTACAGCAACTCTTCTGTGCTCCTCCCCTAATATCTTCAAGCTAAATTAGATGCCCCTCTACAGTGTTCTCATATCAATACATATAGTTTCCTTATACTGTGCATGCCTATACTGTTTATCCTTAAACACTGAATTCCTTGTCATTAGTGGTTATGCTTTATTTACGTTATTTTTCAAATTTCTCATGCCTCATAGGGCAGAAGATATATTTTGGTGTTCAATAAATATCTGTTGAATGAATAAGTTTATTTTTAATCCTAAAAGGATATGTGTGTGTGCGCGCAATACATGCATTCTTCCAGGTTCAATTCAATGCAGGTTTCTGGGAAGTTTTGTCAACGTTAGGTGAAAGCATTTGTTTTCTGGACTAGATTCTACTCTGATTCTTTCGATCAGAGATAAATAAAAATTTTAGATCACCTAAAGACAGAGATCGCTTCTTCTTCTTCTCCCCCCACCCCGTGTCTGTTTTATTTACAAGCACTTTATTCCTTTTCAAACTGAATGCCATAAAAACATTCATATAGTATCCATATTTTTTTCCAGCCTCCTGCTAAGATCTGAGAATTGTCAGAGTTGTCAATGACTGAGGTGGATGAATTATCAGTCACAGCTTCCACTATGTGTCATATTGTGGAGATGCCAAGAATCTATATATAATTTGGACATTATTCAAAGAGTGTCCATCACAAAGATTTGTAATTTTTGTAATATCTTAAAATATGATAGGGAACCAGGAAAGTACATAACAAGTGAAATGTGAAAATCAAGGTAGAAATGGATTCATTAACAAAAGTTAAAATGGCTAATCTAGAAGAAAAATCCATGTGAAAATCCATAAGGTTTGTTTAGTTTTAGTAGCAATGAAGAAGTATTCTGTAGTTGATAGTGTATGAAGCTAAATGGTTAGAAGATGATCTAGAAGAACCACAGGGAACAGAAACATGAAGTAATAAATACTAAGATCTTTAAAAAAAAAAAAAAGGGTCTGGCACTAAGGTTGTTTTATATAATTGTTCCATATTTTGTTCAGTTGCTTTTAATCCTCTCTCATTCAAATGAGTGTGATTAATAAATAAATATGACCTATAAACCTGTGCAGAATTATAATTAAAACATTTAAATGTCTACTATCATAATAAAACCAGCAATAACAATAGTTACAGAAAACTGTGCAATTTTATGATTTCAATATTCATATCTTGAAATGATTCTGTTTCTTTTTACCTTTTTATCTGAGAGGAAAGGCACAGACCACAAGTGTGTGGGTCCTTGAAATTTGTTCACAAACAAAACATCCCCATGTCACCAGTCCAGGTTAAGACATAAGGCCTTCCCCCAAATCCCCCCATATCCTCTCCTGGATCCTGTTCCCCAGAATCCCCCCAGTACCCTACTCCTTCATAGAGAACAAACCACCTGAATTCTAACTCCAAGATTCAAACTTGCAGTTTCTGATATTTATAAACCAGGAATTCTACATTTCTTCCATGTTTTGAGGAAATCAGATCTGACAGCTCTGGTCTATCACTCCTTGGGGAAGAGACTGGGGAAGCAGGGACAGCTGTTTCGAGGTATGGCCTCTCCGACCCACCTAGCTCACCTCCTTGTTTGTCACATGCCCCAGACTCTGGTGTAAGAGTTTGCAACACCTGCCTACTTTCATCTCTTAATCCCAACTTCAAAGCCTTTGTATTTTTGACTACCATGCTTGTTTTGTACAAGATAGCATTAGAGAAATAAATAAGTAAATTTTTTAAAAGGTAAAAAAAAAGAAAAAAAAGTTTCCCTTTTTCTCAACTCACTGAATTACACTTCAATTAACAACATTATTTCAAAACAAGAAATATTTATTGCCATCTATAAATAAAGATATGTGAAAATATGCTTCCTCTACCAATTATAGTAATCAGAATATTTAAAAATATGATATGGGTGTGAAGAATTTCAGCTAAATCAGGATTCTTCAATATTGTGGATGGATATTGGAGTATAAAATACTTTGATTTTATTGTTTTGAACTCATCTGTTGAAATGGTTATAAATGGCGACTGATCTTTGCTTCTCAGGTTGTTAACTGAGAGACAAAAGTAAAGACCTGGATGAGTCCTGATTTTCAGTTTGTAATTTTCAGCTGAGTTACAGTATTTTGAGGAAGGGATGTTAAGTAGGATCTGAGAGTTATTGGGCAGATTCGGAAGGCACTCTGTTAAGTGGTTTTATGAGATATATGAATATATTAGACCCTTTCTACTATTATGTGTCAGCTAAACAGAAAACAGAACAAAAGCAAGTAATAAAGTAGGTTTAAACAATAAACAGCCTAAGGATCCACTCCAATTCACTTATCACATGCCAAAGCATACAACACTCCCTTTCCCAGAGTAGTTTAGACACAAATTAAAGAATTGGAAATCTTTCCAAATGGAGATCATAATTTGCTTGACCTAGTTTTTGACTTTTTGCTGAGTTTGAAGCATATGGTAAAAGGCAACAATGAAAACATCGGTGGAAAAAACTGCAACACAGGAGGCACTGGATAAATGTTTGCTAAAAGAATAAATAACGTAGAATGAAAAATAAACACACAAAAATATAAAACAGGATTCAGTTGCTTAACAGAAGCCTTCACAGTCCATCAACTAGATACTTATATTCAAAAGGGAAAGATGCTTTGAAAGAGATTTAAGCCTTCCCAGTAAAAACAGTGAATTTGGAAATGAAAAACCTAAATTGCTGACATTCTATTATATCTTTCTTCTCAGATGAAACAGCCACACTGAATAAACTGTGAAATTTAAAAGTTCTGAATAAACTATGAACTTTAAAAGTTTTTTTTTTTTTAAGTATGTTAAGTAATGGAAGGTCTTGAGAGAGAAGAACATGAAAGTGGAGTGTGCCTTTCAATTTTTCTCTCTTCCTAGCATCTGAGTACATACATCTGCTTTCACTTTTTGGACTCTGGGATAATCATAGTCAGATCAAAATCTGTCTCTGAGGGAATTCCATGAAACATTTCCTACCTAGAACAGAAACTAGACATAGTTGCTCAAGTATTCCACAACACAATTTAAAATTCCCCAGTCCTGTGAGGATGGTCAAGGCTGTATAACCCAGAGTGATATGTCTCTATCTTCTCTTAATTGCAGCAGCATCTAATAGCTGTTCTACTTTTTTTAACCATTCTTTGAAGTCAACTTATTTCTTCACCATTTTCCCATGACCTTTTTTTATTATTATTATTTTTTAATGGCATGGTAAATGTTTTTAAAATTCATCATTCAACTGTCAGGCAACCCAAAGAAGCAAATGAGCCACCCAAGAGGAGCAGTATGAAATTTTTAAATTTTACATGTTCTTGTACAGACTGAAATGTAATCACACACACACACACGCACGCGCGCACACACACACACACACAAAACCACAAAAACCTAACCAAGTCCCCCCCCCCCAAAATGCCTTCTAATGCAATATTCCCGCAGGCACAATGGCATCAAGTTAATGACTACAACCTGTCCCTGCCCATTGCCATGTTTCTTTGTGCTTGGAATGGAGTCCTAAAGGCAATTCTTGCAATTTCATCTTCTGTCCTCATAACTTTTGAATTAAATTATTGTATTAACATATTTCACCACAGCCCTTTCATAAAAGCATGTTCCTTATTCTATGTCTCAAAACAATGAAGAAGAGAAGAAAACAAATGCTGTTTACCACTTAACTTTTCCAGTACATTCTGCCCAGAGGCCACAGGCTGTCTTTTTTCTCACTTCCTTTTTCTTGATATACTTTCTTACATGCCTCATTTTATCACTCTCTCAGTTAATACCATGTGTCCTTATCTCCCACTCTTGCCATCATTACAAAAATAATGAGAATTACCTTTAAGTCTTAGTATGTTTTAGGTACTATTCCAAGTACATATTTAACCCTGAAACAACATTAGGAGCTAGGTCCCCATTTTTCTCAGCTTCTTTGAGATATTATTGACATAGGATATTATGTAAGTTTAAGGTTTACATTGTGTTGATTTGATACACTTACATATTGCAAAATGAGTATCACCAGAGCATTAGCTGATACTTGCATCATGATTAGAAGGTGAAAGTGCTAGAGGCTGGAGGCATGGGGGAGTGGGGTGAAAGCACCAGGAAGGTGAAATAACAGAGGACACAGTAACATCCCATGATGGGGACTGGACACAGACTCACAAACATGTAGCAGCAGGGAAAGGACTTTAGGGTAGCCCCCCAGATTGAAACCTGGAGCTGCAGGGCCACATGTGTGAACTGGGGGCAACTGACAGTTTTAGAAACACAAAGGTCAGAGACATGCCTGGACTTGGAAGCATGGGCTGGGAGTGCTGCTGTGGGGAGCGTAACCCCGGATGATGAGGTTTTTAGCAGCACAGACAAAAACAGAGTCAACGTGGCCTAGAGGTCTTTCTAGAGAATGGCCTGCCATCTCTCTGTTCTGAGATAGAGAATTGGATACAGTCACTTCTGCTCTGACTCTCAGAAGAGATACAGAAAGCCACCACCCTGGAAAGCCACTAGAGACAAGAAGACACCCCTAAACCAGTTTTCAACTGAGCCAACTCCCACCCCTTACATGTGGCGGGGCAACTCTGCCCAAACAGGGTTGTCTGAGTAACAGTGTGCCGGGCCCCTCCCCCAGGTGACAAACTGAAAGAACAAGAGGCCGACAACCCTAAGGTCCTTATAAAACAGGTGCATCTTGCTTGAGTTGTGGTAGATAGTTTGGACTCTACATTCCCTCAACCACGTCTCACCAGAAGAACTAGTAGGAGAAACGCTCAACACAGGAAAAATTCAGAGACTGCGACCTTTGCCACAGAACTATTGGATATGGATATAAACAAGATGTCAGAAATAGATTTCAGGGTAACAAATATGTAAACAATAGCTAGGTTGGAGAAAACCATTAACAGCAACATAGATTCTCTAAGGGCAGAAGTGAAAGCTGATCTGGCAGAACTTAAAAATGCTTTCAATGAGATCCAAACTAATATAGATACTCTAACAGCTAGGTAAATGAGGCAGAAGAATTAATTATTGACCTAGAAGACAAACTGATAGGAAAGAAGGATCAGGAGGAGGCCTAGAACAAAGAGCTTAAAATACATGAAAACAGAATTAGAGAAATAAATAATGCCATAAAAAGTTCCAATGTCAGTATTATTGGGATCCCTGAGGGAGTGGAGAGAGAGAGGACTAGAAAACATATTTGAGCAAATCCTAGCTGAGAACTTCCCTAATCTGGGGAGTGAACCAAATATTTGTGTATTAGAAGCAGAGAGAATATCCCCCAAGATCAAGGAGAGCAGACAAACCCACAGACATGTAATAGTGAAATTCACAAATCTTAAAACCAGGGAAAACATATTAAGAAAAGCTAGGTACAGAGGGAGAAACATCAGAATAATGTCAGACATATCTGCGGAAACCTGGCAAGCCAGAAAAAGTTTTTCAAGACATATCCTGGGTAATTAATGAGAAGAACATGCAGCCTAGAATATTTTATCTGGAAAGGCTGACATTCAGAATGGATGGAGAGATAAGGATCTTCCAAGACCAGAAGAGACTTAAATATTAAGAGGGGGTTCTACAAAAGGAGAAAGACCTTAAGAATGATATAGAACAGAAATATATAGAGACAATCTATAGAAACTAAGACTTCATAGGCAACATGGTGGATTAAAATCATATCTTTCAATAATCATTCTCAAAGTGAACAGTCTAAATGCTCCCATAAAATGGTACAGGGTTTCAGACTGGATAAAAAGACGGGATTCATCCATATGCTGTCCAGAAGAGACTCACTTTGAGCCTAAAGATATATCAAGACTGAAAGTGAAGGGATGGAGAACCAACTTTCATGACAATGGATTACAAAATAAAGCTGGGGTAGTAATTCTTATATCAGACAAATTATATTTTAAGCTAAAGACTCTAGTCAGAGATACAGAAGGACACTGTATCATTTTTAAAGGGTCTATCCCAACAAGACGATCTAACAATTGTAAATATATATGACCCCACGTGGGAGCAGCCAGCTACATAGCCAACTGTTAATCAAAATAAAGAGACATGCTGATAAGTGTACATTCATTGTAGGGGACCTTAACACCCCACTCTCAACAACAGACAGATCAGCTAAGCATAAAAGAATAGAAAAAAGAGCTTTGAATGACACACTGGACCAGATGGACCTCATAGACCATCCCACCCTAAAATAACAGAATAAGTATTCTGTTGAAGTCCACATGGAACTTTGAGTCCACAGGGAACTTTCTCCAGAATAGACCATGTACTGGGTCACAGATCAGGTCTCAACAAATACCAAAAGACTGATTATTCCCTGCATATCTTCAGACCACAATGCTTTGAAATTGGAACTCAATCACAAGAAAAAGTTTGGAAGAAATTCAAAGACTTGGAAACTAATGACCATCCTGCTCAAGAAAGTTTGGACCAACCAGGAAAACAAAGAACTTAAACAATTCATGGAAACCAATGAGGATGAATACATATTGGTCCCAAACCTCTGAGATATGGCAAAGTTGGTCCTAAGGGGGAAATACATGGCCATTCAAGCCTCACTCAAAAAAAAAAAAAAAAAAAAAAGAAAAAGAAAGAAAGAAAGAAAGAAAGAAAATCCTAAATACACAAGCTCTCTTTACACCTTAAAGAACTGGAAAATCAACAACAAATTAAGCCTAATTCATGAATGAGAAGGGAAACAATAAGATTAGAGTAGAGATCAATGAATTAGAAGGCAGAAATAGAGTAGAACACATCAGCAAAACTAGAAGCTTGTTCCTTGAAAAGAATTAATAAGATCAATAAATCACTGGCCAGACTTATAAAAAAAAAGAGAGAAAGGACTCAAATTACTAAAATTATGAAGGAAAGGGGGGAGATCACAACTAACACCAAGGAAATAGAAATTATTAACAACAGATAATAGAAATTATTATCAACAGCTATATGCCAATAAGTTAAGCAGCCTAGAAGAAATGGATATATTCCTGGAAATCTATAAACTTCCAAGACTGAAACAGGAAGAAATTGACAACCTGAATAGACCAATAACCAGTAATGAGATTAAAACAGTGATCAAAGACCACCCAAAAGGGGCACCTGGGTGGTTCAGTCATTGAGCCTCTGCCTTCAGCTCAGGTCATGGTCTTGGAGTCCTGGGATAGAATCCCATACTGGGCTCTCTTCTCACAGGGAGCCTGCTTCCTCCTCTCTCTTTGCCTGCTGCTCTGCCTACTTATCATCTCTGTCTGTCAAGTAAATAAATAAAATCTTAAAAAAAAGAAAAAAGAAAAAAAAAAACCCTCCCCCAAAATAAGAATTCAGGACCTGTCAGATTCCCAGAGGAATTCTACCAAACATTCAAAGAAGAAATAACACCTAATCTCCTGGTTATTTCATAAAAACAATAAAAAAAAATAAAAATAAATAAAGAAAGAAAGAAACAGAAGGAAAACTTTCAGACTCTTTCTATGAGGCCATCATTACCTTGATCCCAAAACCAGGGAAAGACCCCATCAAAAAGGAAAATTTCAGGCCAATATCCCTGATGAATATGGATGCCAAGATTCTCAACAAGATCCTAGCTAATAGGATCCAACAGTACATTAAAAGGATTATCCAGCATGACTAGGTGTGATTTATTCTTGGGATGCAAGGGTGGTTCAACTTTTGCAAATAAAACAATGTGATAGAATAAATTAATAAGAAAAGAGAGAAGAGCAACATGGTCCTCTCAATTGATGCAGAAAAAGCATTTGACAAAATATAGTATCCTCTCCTGATTAAAACTCTTCAGATTATAGGGATAGAGGGAACATTCCTCAATTTCATCTATGAAAAGCCCACAGTGAATATCATTCTCAATGGGGAAAAGTTGAGAGCCTTTCCCTGAAGATCAGAAACATGACAAGGATGCCCACTCTCACCACTATTGTTCAGCATGGTACTAGAAGTCCTAGCAACAGCAATCAGACTACAAAATGAAATAAAGATGTACTGAACATCTCATTGTAACGGTAAATAGGTTAAAAATTTATATAAAAAATGAAAAGAATGAGAATAGTGGGAAAGAATTAAAAACAAAAGTTGTATCTATGAAAAAAAAAAAGGTATTCAAATTGGCAAAGAAGAAGTCAAACTCTCTCTCTTTGCAGAGGATGTGATACCTTATGTGGAAATCGCAAAAGACTCCACCCTCAAATTGCTAGAACTCATACAGAAATTCAGTAATGTAGCAGGATACAAAATCAATGCACAGAAATCAGTTGCTTTCTTATACACTAACAATGAAACTGTAGAAAGAGAAATTAGAGAATTGATTCCATTTACAATAGCACCAAAAAACACAAGATACCTTGGTATAAACCTAACCAAAAAGGTATAGGATCTATACTCTAGGAACTACAGAACACTTATGAAGGAAACTGAAAAAGACACAAAAAGATGGAAAAAACATTCCATGCTCATGAATCAGAAGAATAAACATTGTTAAAATGTCTGGTGCCCCAAGCAATCTATACTTTCAGTGCCATCACAGTCAAAATACCATCAGTATTTTTCAAAGTGCATAATCCTAAAATTTGTATGAAATGAGAAAAACCAGAAAAGATCCTGAATTACCAAGGAAATGTTGAAAAAGAAAAACAAAGCTGGGAACATCATATTGCCTGATTTCAAGTTATATTAAAAAGCTGTGATAACCAGGACAAGAATAGAGAGCCCAGATATAGACCCTCAAGTCTATATGGTCAACTAATCTTTGATGAAGTAGGAAAGAATATCCAGTGGAGAAAAAGACAGTCTCTTCAATAAATGGTGCTGGGAACATTGGACAGCTATAGACAGAAGAATTAATCTCAACCATTCTCTTACACCATAGACAAAGATAAATTCAAAATGGATGAAAGACCTAAATGTGAGAAAGGAATCTCTCAGAATCCTAGAGGAGAACATAGGCAGTAACCTCTTTGACATTGGTCACAGCAACTTCTTTCAGGACACATCTCCAAACACAAAAAACAGAAGTGAAAATGAACTTTTGGGAATTCATCAAAATAAAAAGCTTGTGCATAGCAAAGGAAGTAGTCAATGAAATGAAGGGGCAACCCACAGAATGGGAGAATATATTTGTAAATGGCACTACAGATAAAAGGCTGGTGTCCAAGATCTATGAAGAACTCAAACTCAACACCCCAAAACAAATAATTAAGTCAAAAAAATGGGCAGAAGATATGAAAAGACACTTTTCCAAAGAAGACATACACATGGGAAAATGTTCATCATCATTAGCCATCAGGGAAATTCAAATCAAAACCCCAGAGAGATACCACCTGATGCCAGTTAGAATGGCAAAAATGGACAAGACAAAAAACAACAAATGTTGGAGAAGATGTGGAGAAAGGGGAACCCTCTTACACTCTTGGTGGGAATGCAAGCTGGTTCAGCCACGCTGGAAAACAGTGTACAGTTCCTCAAAAAATTAAAAATAGAGCTGTCCTATGACCCAGCAATTGCACCACTGGTATTTACTCCAAAGATACAGATGGAGTGAAAAGAAGGGCCATATGTATCCCAATATTCATAGCATCAGTTTCCACAATAGCCAAACTGTGGAGCAGAGATGCCCTTCAACAGATGAATGGATAAGGAGGATGTGGTCTGTACACAAATATTATATTACTCAGTCATCAGAAAGGATGGTCTATATGGCTTTAGACCAGCTTTTGCATCAACATGGGTAGGACCAGAGGGGATTATTTTCAGTAAATAAGTCAAGCAGAGAAAGTCAATTATCATATGGTTTCACTTATTTGTGGAACATAAGGAATAGCATGGAGGACATTAGGAGAAGGAAAGGAAAAATGAAGGGGGAGGGAGTTAGAGGGGGAGAAGAACCATGAAAGACTGTGAACTTGGAGAAACAAACTGTGAGGGGAGAAGGGTGGAGGGAATGGGTGTCCAGTGATGGGTATTAAGGAGGGCACATATTGCATGGAGCATGAGGGGTTATACGCAAACAATGAATCTTGGAACAGTACATCAAAAACTAATGACGAACTATATAGTGACTAACATAACATAATAAAAAAAATTAAACACACAGATGAGTATATTCTGGGGATCTGACATACAGTACAGTTATTATAGTTAAAAGTACTGTATTGTAGGGGGGAGGGGGGAGACAAGATGGCGGGGAAGTAGGAGGAGGTGCTGTTTCAACTTGTACCCTAAAGTGAGCTGATTACCTACCAAAGAACTCCGATCACCCATGAAATCAGCCTGAGATCAGAATTATACACATCTGGATCTCTACGGGGGCAGAAGACTCCAGTGGGCATGTAAAGTGGGGTGGGTACATTGGACTGATATTGGAAGATAAACAAAAGGGGGAGGGAGCCACCAGAGGTGACCCATTGGAAAGTAATACCTCAATAGGAGGGTGCCCTGTGACTGGGGACGAGCACTAACTTGGAGTCTGGTTGAAAGCACTCAAAGAGAGCAAAAGATCATGGGGGGAAATTGTGGGAATCAGGGTGGTTAGGAACAGGGGCTTAAGTCCCCAGACCCAGGACAGCCACCCCTGGTGCTGAGCCAGAGAGAGTGCAGCAGAGAAACCAGGTCTTGGTCCCTGAGCCACCAGCGCACCTGAGAGCATGTGGGGCCCCGCTCCCGAAGGGGTTGGAAGCCTCACCAGCTGGCAGAAGCACAGCCTTTTTGCATTCCCCACAGGAGTGCTGTGTCATGCTATCAGAGTCTGATTTGCGCCCCGCACCCTCCCCGGAGAGAGAGAGAGATGCACGCAGGTGCCAGCCCGATGCTCTCGGTCCCAGAAAGGCTGAGTACAATCAATTCTGTTATGCTGAAAAGAAATAATAATTAAAAAAAAGAAATGGAAAAAAAAATCTGAAGACGTAATGGTAAACATAGTGATTATAGTCAACAATACTATATTAAAAACTTCAAAGCTTCAAAAAAAGTACTGTATTGTATACTTGAAAATTGTTAAGAAAATAGATCTTAATATGTGAAATACCTATTTTAAAGATGGAAAAATTAGTTCAAGGAGGTGAACAAACTACAGTTCAGGGAGGTTGAAAGCTTTGCCTGGTAAGCATAAATGTTGGAATTCAAAGTCAGGCTGTCACTGCCAGAGAAAGCAACATGCACTCTGTTATTTGGCCTCAAAACTTCTATTATACATGTTCTTTTTCAGTCTAGGATGTCTTCTCTCTTTTAGAATTATTTCTTGCTTATATTTTATTTCTCTTATTTTATTGCTTGGATTATGAGCACCTCTATATTCATTCCTGTTCCTTCTGAAGAAACTTCAAATTCCTCAAACTGAACTTCTACCTCATTCCTTAACATTAAATTATAAGTTAAAGCAAAATTCCAAACTTAGTAAGTTTAGAATTTTATTCCTAAGTCCTTTTTGAATGCTAAGAAATAAAGCCCCATCATTTATGTTTGATGAATTTCTTATTCTTCAGAACATGAGGATTTTTCCAAAGTACCAGTTACATAAGAGAGATATACTGCTTCCAGTCAAAATCAGAAGTACGTATGAAGTAGAGATAAAGCATACATAGTGCATAGTTTAGACAATCAGGGTCATTTAAAGAACAGCTTTTTTTTTTTTTTTTTTTTTTTTCCCCTGCAGTGTAATCATCTCCAGTCAGGCAAATGTCCCTCAATCCATATTTAAAAAACAGTAATCAGAGGCTGATACTTTGCTGAAAAGGAAAATACAGCTCTAGTATCAAACAAGGGTTTTGATAGTTTCTTTGCAATGAGAGCACATACTCAAAGTGGTCTAAGTTCATTAGTTCATTGGTCAGTCCAAAGTCTTTTGATAAGAACATCATATCTATTTAGAAAAATAATTCATCCAACTGGAGCCTAATGAGACACCTGGAGCAGATGCTCAAGTATGAAATGGTGGTTATTGTTCCTCAAAGCAGTGAAATGAAAAGAGACAATTTAATATCTTTAAAGGAATATCCATGAAGGAGAAAAAGAACCAATAATTTTTGCAATCTGTCTGAGAAATGAGAGACAGTAACTTTTCAAGAAGTAGTTAGGATAACCCCAAATGATCAGATGAAAATATAAATGTGTGTGTGTGTGTGTGTGAGAGAAAGAGAGAGAGAGAGACAGAGAGAGAAAGACAGAGAGACAGAGTGACAGAGATTGATTTTCTCTACTGTGCAATATGACCCATCCATATTGTAGAAAAGACTACAAAAGTATCTTAATATCTTTAAATAGCAGTCTTTAAAATCAGTAATGGGGCTGGATTTTGTGTCTGAAACATAAAAAAATAAATATGAATATGGTTCTGGAAGATTCCAATCTGTCCTCTGAATTACATGAGTGATACCACTTTCATGATTGGGCAAGTCAGCAAGATACAGTTGGTTTAGGTCTAGACGTCAGGAAGCAGAAATTGTCATGTGAGGGCAAACAGGAAATAATTTAAGATGGCCAATGAACTAATAGACCAAGGAACAAAATCACCCCCTTTTTTTCTTCCTAAGGCATCTATGCATCATTAAAAAACCTTTTTGCAAAGGCCAGGGGACCACGACTTATGGCAGCTTATGCCAAGCTTATGCCAAGGTACTGAATGGAAAAGTGACTGTGGTGTTATCAACACAACATACAGACTTTGCTCATATAATAAGCATTTTCTTTAAAGATTGTATTTATATATTGGAGAGCGAGAGAGAGAGAGCATGAGCAGGGAGAAAGGGAGAAGCAGAGTCCCTGGTGAGCCTGACGTGTGGTTCATTCCCAGAACCCCAAGATCATGACCTGATCAAAGGCATGATCAAAGGCAGACACATTACTGACCCAGGCGCTCCAATCATAAATATTCTTTAGACTTAGCTTAGCAATCGCTTTTCTCAAGGAGCCCTTGACTAGCAAAACTTATCTCTAGTTCTCTGTATGTATGTGTTTTGTTTTTTTTTTTAATGCTATGTAACAAATTACTATAAGGTTGGTAACTAAAACCAGCACATGTTTATTTCCACACAATCTTTGGAGGTCAGGAGTTAGAGCTTAATTTACCCTACTCTTTTGCTCAGGGTCTAAGAAGAGGCAATTAAGGTGTCAGGGGAGGTCGTGGACTCAGTTGAAACTCACAGTCTGATTCCAACATGACATGGTTACTGGCAGAATTCAGCTCTTGTGCAGCTGGAGGACTGAAGCCCTCCTATCCTCAAGGCCACCTTCAGGGTCTCATCGCTATGGCCCTCTTATAGGCAATGCATGCCATAGAAGTATGTTTCATCAAGGCCAGCAGCACCCAGCATGTGTCTTTTAGCTTATATGTTATTTGCCAAAATAAATACAATCTATATCCTTCTCTATGACAAACTGTGCCAAGTATTTTCATGATTTAACTTACTCATTTGAATTCCTTTCCACACTTTCCATTTATTAGCTAGTTTCTTACTTGGAATTCCCACCAGCTATTAGTTTCAACTTATTTTTGAATAGATATTTTGAGGTATGCTATCCATACCCCTAGATACTCAGTATTTTAAGCCAAAGGAAACTACCTATTTACATCATAGAGGAAGCAGAAAGAGCACTCATATCTTCATAAATTATATTGGGCCTGCAAGAGCACCCAGAAGAGAACATTGCTTAATGTCTATCATTCCTTTTTCTTGTGAATATATCCAGTTTCTGGGCTTCCCCCGCCCCAACTTTATCTTACTCCCATTACACATCATTTCATAAAAAATCTGATCAGTATAAAAGTTCAAGCTCATCAACACACTATATAGAAAACCATGTATATCATTAAAATCAGTCTTGTGCTTTTTGGGAGGTGCCTGGGTGGCTGAATTGGTGAAGCCTCTGGCTCTTGCTTTCAAATCAAGTCATAATCTCAGGATTGTGAGATCGAGCCCCATGTTGGGCTCCATGCTGGGTTTAGAGCCTGCTTAAGAAACTCCCTCTCCCTTTCCCTCTGTCTCTCCTGCACCTTGCTCTCCCTCTCTTAAAAAAAAAAAAAAAAAAAAAATCAGTCCTGTGTATTTAAATCTATTATATTCACACTGGAGGAGGAACTGTTTTGTGGGTTCTCCCCACCTGCCACACCCACCCCACAAAGCAAAATCAAAAACTCAAGTTTATTGCCATGTTAGCTTCAGTGGGGACAATATATCTCTAACAATACCAAAAAGTTCATTTTTTATTGAATATTCAATCAAGAACCCGTTTTCTAATAATCTGGGAAGATGATCTAAATGTATGCTTTATTAAAGTATTTAATTAATCTTAATTATTACTTCATTGTAGCTATCAGCTTTTCAATCTAGGTGAGTCATTCTAAGGCATTGCTACTGTGATCAGTTCCGACTTGCCAGACCCTTGATAAGATACAATCTCCTACTCACTGTACTTTTGCTTAACTACAAAAGGTAGATGTTGTAACGGAAGTCCAAACTGTAAAAATCTACTTTGATTGGGAAAAGTCCATACATTTTCTGGGGAACTAATTTCCTCAGAATACTCACAATAATTTGTCTTTTCAGGGGACTCAGAGATTAAACTGAATTGTGTGCTATGGGCCTTGAATTAAACTTGTTTAATAAAAGTCATGATGTGCTAGCCTATAGGATCAAATTAGGTGACTATCGAAAGTTGCTTGAGAAGTTTTAATAAATTTAAACAGCAAATAATTAATCAAATAATTATTGATTAATCAAATAATTATTGTGTTTCTGAAAATTAAAAACAATTTTTTAATTATTTGCTTAATCAAATAATTATTGTGTTTCTGAAAATTAAAAACAGGTAGCCGTTTTTTATTTTATTATATAAGTGGTCTTATTATATACTAAATTCAGACACATAAAAACAAATGCATGTGCACATCTTCAGAAAGCGCTGGTTCAGTAACCAAACGTTAGCTCTGGGCCTTCTATTGCATAGTCACCAAGAGGGAGCTCACAGGACAGGTGGATTAGATAGGCAAGGATAGAGAGCTTTGAAAGAAAAAGCAGGCAATTCAAAATGTCTCTGGAAGGACGTTTTCAAGAAATGGGGAAGAGGCTTCTCTTCCAGTTGGAGAGAAACATTTGAGAACAGGAATATAACAACCAGCTCTTACTTGGTATTAAAGTAATTGTTTGACCTTCTTCTTCATGGGACAAGCATTTAATGACTCTTGTTTGTGTTTTAGAGTTCTCTCAAGGTTATATACAGAACTGAATGTAAGCTGTTACTCTTGACTCCTGGCTAGAGATACATTTGGGTTTGCTTCTCTTCAATCAATGTGCATGCATTTTTCAGTCTCTTCCATAGCTTGGCTCCCTATGCACCTTTAATTACCTAAAATTCAGATCGCCTAACTTTGCACTAAGCTGCCTTATTCTGTCGCCAGTCTGGTCTCTGGACTTTGCATGAACAGGTAATTGTGTTCCTACACTTTTAAACTACTCGAATCTATATAATTTCCCTCACAGATATTGACTTTTTTAAATTTCTCTCATCGTAAAACAAAATAAAATGAGACAAACCATTCTGCCACCCGCCAAACCCCATAAACTACAACCCTATCCCTTCCCCTCCTCTCAGTGTGAGGCTGCTGGGCTTATAACATGGATACCAATGCCAATATTTCCCAGGAGACTGGTACTTCTACAAACATTTCATAAAAGAATTACAAGATCCATTCGCTTTGGAGAACACTGTATTAAATAAAGTAAAACACAATGTCTTGTTGCAAGATCACTCAGAACCTTCATATAAAAATTTTCACTGTTTCTAATGACCATAAAATGATTCTAAAAACTTCCATTCATTCATTCACGCATGTATTATTAATTCAAAAACTCTAATATTCATTTATAGGGTCTACTCTCTCAAATTAAATATTCACTTTCATCCAGAAGAGTACATATCTTACCACCTCATCTCTTTTTAACTATCTCTGCAGGTTTTCGACAATGTCTTTGAAATCGCAGAAAAAAAAGAAGAAGGGTAAATGTTCTTTTCAGTTCTTAACTTACTGTACCACAGTACTTTAGTGACTCTTCCCTTCCCAAAAGTTTCTCTCAGTCTAGAACCTTCCTGCTTTCTCTCTGCCATGATTCTTCTCTGTTTCTGTAGCTCCTTCTCAGTCTTTGTGGCAGGCTTCTTGTCTGTTTACCTGCTGGTGTTCACAAAAAGCTGATCTCTGGTGATCTTATTCTACACATTCTCTGTATTCTCAGGATTTTTAAATCTGTGTTCTCAAGACAGTGAAATTGCTATATCCAAAATTTTTCAGTCTTTTGATTCACATATCTATCTGCTTGTATCTCTTTCTGGGTTTTCCTGGGAAATCCTCAAGTTGAATATGTACAAAAATATCTACTTTTTTTCTCCTGTATCTGAACACATGGCATCACCATCTGTTCACTCATCCATGTCAGAAACCTGAAAATTCTTCTTGAGATAAATAGATGAGATAAGTAGATGACTTGAGATAAACAGATGACTGAGTTTCATTGGTTCTGTTTTTTTTTTCTTCTTCGTCTTCTTCTTCTTCTTTTTTTTTTTTTTGGTCATCTTACAATGGCATTGTTTTATGTAAAACTTAAAGGCCACTGACCTAGTTCAGTGTCTTATCCTTCATGTGATTATTGCTGGAAACTCAGTTTTTTTTCTTCTTCCAGTCTTTGCGTTAAAATTGTTCTCAGAATTTTCTAATCCAAACACAAATCTGACGATGTGTCTGGGCTACTAAAATTATTCAATAACAGCTATTATACATAGAATAGTCCAAAGTTCTTTTATGGATAAAACAATAGTTCAGTTCTTATATGGTCTTCTAGAAATTTGTCACTTCCCTAAAAGTACCAGAGTCCTGTTTCCTCTAAAACTGTGTGGTCCACTGTGATTGCTTTGATAAACAGAATAGAGTAGGAATGATGCAGTTGAGTTTCAGGGTTAAGTAGAAAAAGTAAAACACTTCTCCCAGCCCTCTTAAGATGTTCATCATTGGAAACCAGCCACCATATTGGGAGCCCATGCTATATTCACACCTGGATCTTGCAAAATGCCTCAGCTAAATTGACAACCAATATCAGTGGTAATGTATGAGTGATTATACTTGTCTGAATGGACTTTAAGAGAATAAGTCCCTGGGCAATGAGTCACCCCCACACAACTTAATAAATTATCTCAATACAAACACTGTGAATTCATCCTGCAGGTCAATAAATTGAACACTGAAAATACCCCCAAAGCAACCTCATCACTATGCCTTCATCCCTCGTAAGGTACTATTTACTAACGAGATTTTTGACATTATACTGCAATTTTGCCGTTTTTCAATTTAATATACATTGTTTCAGACAGTAAGTACATTTTTTTCTAGCTTTATTTGTTCCATATTTTTTTAAAGATTTTATTTATTTATTTGACAGACAGAGATCACAAGTAGGCAGAGAGGCAGGCAGAGAGAGGAAGGGAAGCAGGCTCCCTGCTGAGCAGAGAGCCCAATTCGGGGCTTGATCTCAGGACCCTGGGATCATGATCTGAGTTGAAGGCAGAGGCCTTAACCCACTGAGCCACCCAGATGCCCCTGAACCATATTTTTAAGAAAATTTATTCATTGTTGCCTATGATTTGGTTCATTTTTGTTATGATATATTATATCACTGGGTAAATTGTTTCATTTATATATCCTACTCTTTAATGATACTCAGTTTTTTACAGTTTTGTGTATGTCTATTACAAATGTACCATATGTCTGTAGGAGGTATCTAAGAGTAGATTTACTTTCTCAGAAGGTACATCTTCCCTTAACTATAATGGATAATGGCAGTTTTCTAGGCAAATTTACCCTCTTCCCAACGAGAACGTTTGAGAGTGCTTTTCCTCTGAGTCTTACCAACTGTTGATATGGCCATAGAAAGATATAAGGATTTTATAATTATGTCTTTATTACTGATTCCTAGCTTTATTGGATTGTGTCTAAGGAACATATTCTCTATGATATTGGTCATTTAAATTTTAGTGAGAATTGTTAAATGACCCAGCATATTACCAATTGTATAAATATTCCAGTGTGCATTAAAGAATGTACATTCTGTAGTTTTTGGATAGATTGTTTTACATGCAAATACAAAATTATGTTAATGATATTTTTAGATTAATTTTATAATTTTATGGATTATATTTTAGGTAAGAAGAAGGATCTATAAAATCATGCCCAAGAGCTGTTGGACTGTCTATCTTTTTAACTTACTAAATTCTACTTTGTGTACTTTGATGCTATTTTATAAGTTCATCCATGTTAAAACTTTCATATCTTATTGGTAAATAGAATTCTTTTTTTTTAAATTTTATTTATTTGACAGAAATAGATCACAAGTAGGCAGAGGCAGGCAGAGAGAGAGGAAGAGAAGCAGGCTCCCTGCCAAGCAGAGAGCCCGATGCGGGGCTCAATCCCAGGGCCCTGGGATCATGACCTGAGCCGAAAGCAGAGGTTTTAACCCACTGAGGCACTCAGGTGCCCTGGTAAATAGAATTCTTAATACAATATCCCTCTTTAATGTCTCAAAGACTTTATTTTTAAAAAATTTTTAAAACTTAGTTCAGTAGGTGCTAAGAACTATTAGCAATCAGAAAAAAAGCTGATCTGATCTGCAGCTGAGATAATATGAAGTTGGGATGTCCTCTCTGCAAATACTATCCTACTCTCTCTCAGGATGCACCTTTTTGATGCATGGGGTTTAATAGGATAAGCTCCTTAACATGCCTTACTGTCCTAACTTTTGTAACCTTACAGCTGAAAAGATTTGCTTACGTCTTCAGCCTCTAAAACACTTTTATTTGGGATGGAAGGGGTGTGGAAGGAGTGGGATAATAAGGGTGAGAGAGATACCAAATGTCCCTAATATATAAGTGGCACCTAATGCTATTATTGCCTGTTCATATTTCTCACTTCTCTTAAATTTTATATTGGTAATTGTTTCCTGCTACATTAGATTCACAATTAATAAAGGCAGATGATTGTTATATTCTTTGTAGTTGTCCTAAGTAGGGGATACCTAGTTTTTCGTTATCAGAAGTGGGGTTGCATTTATTAATTTACAGAGTCAGTATTATTTTAGACTTTTTTAAAGATTTTTATTTATTTATTTGACAGAGAGAGAGATCACAAGTAGACAGAGAGGCAGGCAGAGAGAGAGGGGGAAGCAGGCTCCCTGCTGAGCAGAGAGCCCGATGTGAGGCTCGATCCCAGGACCCTGAGATCGTGACCTGAGCCGAAGGCAGAGGCTTTAACCCACTGTGCCACCCAGGTGCCCCATTATTTTAGATTTTTCAACATATTTACACTTTTTGTTTTGTTCACCCTACATTCCTGAATTTTGGACGTTGGATCAAGAAATACTTTCCATTTCTCTAAAGCACATCTTTCAAAAATTCTCTTGAATGAGGGTTTAGTGGTAGCAAAATCTCAGTTTTTGTTAGGATAAAAATGTCCTTTCTTCCATTCAGAGCACCTGGGTAGCTTAGTCCCTTAAGTGTCTGCCTTTGACTCAGGTCATCATCCCAGGATCCTGGAATTGAGCCCCATATCAGGCTCCATGTTAAGCAGGGAGACCACTTCTCCCTCTACCTCTACTGCTCCACCTGCTTATGCCCTCTCTCTCTCTCTCAAAATAAATAAATAAATAAATAGATAAATAGTGAGTCTAATTTTTATTTGGCTACAGTTTTTCTTTTCTCTGTATCTATTTTAAGGTCTTTCCATGATATGTGCTATGCTGAAGTTACCCAGTGCTTTATTAAGATAGATATTTTAAAAATATGTTTAGGATTCTTTGGGTTACTGATTAAGAGGATCAGTATTTTTTCATAAGTATTCTCACTTATTATCTCTACAGATTATGCCCTTATAACCATGTTTTCTTTCTTCTCTTTCTATAACCCCATTTAGACTGATATGAGATCTCACATTATCCATAATTTCTCTAAATTTATCTTTTCTATTTCCTATGGTTTTGTCTTTCTATACTGTGTTCCACATAAACTTTATTCAGTTCTATTTACCAGAGCTCTAGTTCTTTATTTTTCTCTTATAGTTAACATCTAAACTCATCCATTGAGGAATTCATTTTTTACCTTTCAGTAATATTACTAATTACATTTTATTTTTATGTATAAGAGTGGTTTTTTTTTTTTGATGTTTTCCAAATCTATTTTATCATTTTGATATTTTCCTGCTCTTTACTCATTTTTAAAATCGCTTTTTCTTTGTGTCCATAAGCAAAATAAATGTTTGTACAGCCCACAGAGTGTGAACTCAGTCCAATAATGCATGAAAGGATTAGATGGTGTTTACACATTCTCATGATTGCTTTTCCCCTCTATTCGATGCTGAAGATTTACAAGTGGCTGTGGGAGGTCAGGTTCAGTTATAGTTCACCCCTGTATACCCTCATGAGTCCTAATTTTGAATTAGAGGGACAAGGTAGTCTGTATTAGATCTTTAACTTCAAATACCATTTTAGGAATTTTAATTTCCATTTTCCATATTTTTATTTATCTTTTCAGACCTAGTTGAGACATAACTAACCCTACAAAGCATCTTTTGAGATACTAACAACCAAGATAAAACTGATCACTTCCATTTTTATATCCACAGTAAGCCCAGTGCATATCGAAAACCAAACCTTTATTTTAAAACTTAGTTTTCTAGGATCTGTTTCTCCCAGATCTACAAATATCTTAAGTCAAGACTATGTATAATTCATTGCTTTATATTCATAATACTTAACACCACTTTTAGCATATAAGATGCACTCAATAATGCTTGGGCAGGTATAGTTTTCGATATATTGATCTATTGATTTTTAGAGGCAGAAATAACTTCCATTTCTGATTCGAAGAAATTATTCTAATAGACTTCTGCTCTTTCTAACGTACCCAAATAATATTTTATTAAATTTAAAGCAACTTCTATTGTTACAATAGAAATTTGGTTTATATTTTATAGAATAGACTTTATAGAATAATACGTGCAATCAATAAGTAATTTCTCAAGTGATTATTACATCTCATACTTTTTGCTCAGTGCTAGCATTACAGAAGTAAGCATTTTAAATCAGGGATAAGGGTGTGGGTAGAAACCAAGATTATTATTTTCTCTTTCCTTTCCTAGATCCCATTTTTTCCCTGACCCTTAGATAAAATCTAGGGCAAATCCTATGATTTATACAGTCATGCTCAGATGATAAAAATTCCTCCTGTCACTTCTGATCACAAGTATAATCACATTACAGGAACAGTCAAGTCTACAAACTTTATTTGAATGCAGTGTTTTTCTCCTGCTCTACTTTTGTCACCATTGGGAAAGGGGGTCATGATTGGCTGCTTCTTTATTCCCTCAGTTAGGCTTTTTATACCATCTGCATCTGCCCAGGTAAGAGAGGAGTGAGAAAGGTGAGTATTTTTTAACTTAACACTGATTTCCTCTGGCCGTGGCAGAAGCTAAAAAATACCATTTCCCTTTCAGAGTATTTTGTGGACCCTTTGCAGCCAACATCAAACTGATTGTCACCACTTACTCATGAATTTCACAGTAGGCAAAAAACCAAACTTTACAGTTCTCCATTTGTTATTTTCCTGTGGCTCCCTTGTCAGGGCAGTTCACTTAGACTCAGAGGGTCTCTATGAGGACTCAAGGTCTAAGAAATCAGAATCATTTAAGACAGTTGCAGACAAGTTCTCTCTTTTTTTCCTCACATGACCACATTTGATCTTCGGGAAACACACATTCAAATCTATATCCATATTTACAGGAATGTTGTTATTTGTCTAAGTACAACCCTCTATTCTGTTGTCACATGTAATTTCTGTCACACTCTTAACCTTCTATTCCATATGTATATATCAGTTTATAGTAGCCCTCAAATGCCAGAAGACATATATCAAACTCTCCAAATGGTCTCCTTAAAGCTGCTCTTGCAAGGTTTAAAGTGAAGAAAAGTAACTTTTCCCTATTGGAATATGGGCTGTATTCAAGATAAAATTCTTTGCAATAAAATATCCCCAGTTTCCAAACTCCTTTTTGAACCATCAATTTCATAGCCAAAAAGTGAGTAATAGTTACAAAACCCATTTTTATCCATCTCCTATGCAAATTCAATATTGGTTGCTTACCACAGTGTTAGAATATAAAAATATTCAGTAACTGTTATCTTAGGATCTCAGCTAAAACAGAGAGAATCTCATTTCTATCCTCCTTTTATGAAATGATGACTAAGAGGTTACTATACTAAAGTCCACATTCTAGGAGAAAATAATCACTGCCAACGTGATACCTGCTTTAATATATACATGTGAACCATATATACTAAACACACACAGAGAGACATATATTTAATATATCCATATACACCACACTCAGAGGCCAGAAGAGTGGGAGCATAACTGTTTGGTTATGTAAAATAACTTCTAAAAGACAGATAATATTTGAGAGATACTTAAAATATAGAATTTTGGCAGGAATAGAATAGCAAAAGATTATCCAAAAGAGAAAGCTCTATGTTCAAAAGCAAATAGTAGTGAGAAAGCAATATTTGGGGAAAAGTAAAACTTTTCGTGTATCTAATGACTAATTCATGAGGTATGGCGGTAGGAAGAAGTGAGGGATAAAAATTACTCTGGCCAAGTTGTTTGGGCAAGGTGTAAATGATCTTCTCTCACATTTTTAGGAAGTGGGGGTTTATTGGGAATTCCCCTTCAGAAGAGTAATATGATGAGATTTGGTGGAGAGTAAAATAAATTTGAAAAAGAGAAGTATTTCTCAAGATGTACTGCATGGAAAAATGGTCCAGGATGAAGAGAAAGTGGAGGATCCCAGAGAAACTCTGCAAACACAGTCTTTATAGTTAAATATGTTTGAGACAGTCTATATTCAACTTATCATGCAAATTAGTCTACTGAATACTCAAGAAATAATGTCTGAATACAAGAAATGTCTGAATACAAGAAATAATGTCTTAGAGATAATGAATAAGAAAAAATACCCTCCAGATAGGTTTCAAGTGTTTCAAGGCTATTTATCTTAATAGTTACCATAATTGTTTACATGACAGATTTTGAGAGCCTTCATTAAGAAAATGGTAGTTAGAATGACTCAAAGTACCTGTGTAAAGGATTTATTCTACAAAGAAGCATAAATGGACAATGAAAAAAGAAGTGCAGTTTCACTATGAGAGCTCCACATTCCAATTATCTGTGATTGTCAAACCATTCGCAGACAATAAGGGAGCATACTAAACTTATGTTTAAATTTTAAATTATAAAATTATAATTTGAAAATGTTAGTTTGATCATCTCTGAAGTATTCAGCATTACATCAGATAAATACCATTTGATCCTAAATAGGGATCCTGCTTGCTAATCCAGTTGCTATATGTTTAGGAATTAAACAATCAGAAAAGACTTATTTCACCCTACAACCAAAGCAGAGTCCTGTCTCTTTCAGGAAATGTCTCTGAATAATTCCTAAAAAAAAAATAAAAAAAATTGGTTGTTTGGAATAAGAGCTCTTCTTACAACAGAACTGATATTTTATGAATGTCCTTAATTATATTTTGTATCTCCTTTCAGATAGTGCTTACAATTTTAAAGGAGGCTTATAAAACTTTTTAAAGTAGTTATATTTACAGATTCGAATGAAACTCTTTATTTTTGTTGAAGCTCTATTGCAACTTCTATTTCTAGTAACAGTGCTGACTATACATCCTGAAAAAAGGAAAGAAAGAAAGAAAGAAACTTACTGGCGTAAAATACTCAGAAATGCTATTTCTAAATGGATAGCTGACCTTGCAAGATGTGAGGGAAATCTCCAGAAGCAGAAAATGAAAAAGAATCTGAAAACCAAAGTGATAAGTGAGCCCTGAAATCAGCAATACTCTGAGGGCATTTATTGAGTTCAGTAGCTGATTTTTGAGTTTGACTATCTCCATAAGGGAGTCAGTATATAATAAAAAGTTAATATACAACAACCAATTATATACTTATATACCAGCAAGAAGTAGCTAGTGAGTATAATTAAAAAACAAATTTTAGGGCGCCTGGGTGGCTCAGTGGGTTAAGCCGCTGCCTTCGGCTCAGGTCATGATCTCAGGGTGCTGGGATCGAGTCCCACATCGGGCTCTCTGCTCAGCAGGGAGCCTGCTTCCTCCTCTCTCTCTGCCTGCCTCTCTGCCTGCTTGTGATCTCTCTCTGTCAAATAAATAAATAAAATCTTAAAAAAAAAAACAAATTTTAACAATAATAAAATTACACCATTGTTTTTATGGGCCATATTACCTCTGTGAGAAAAATGCATGTTATCATAGGACCATTTTTTTTTTAGCATTTCATCTTGGCTATTCATAAGCTCTCCTTGGGCTCCTGATTCGCTGTTGCTCACCTTCTTTCTGCTATGGAAAGAATGAGAGTAGAGTCATAGACTTCAATTTGTTAATTAGATTTTAATTAGTTTAATTTGGTTTGAAACAGTTTTACTGGATTTTAATTACTTAAGTGTATAGCACTTCCACCTAATGGGATGAAAAGGTGGACAGTCCTTTCCTTAGACAACACCCACAAAGGTGAATAAAACTGTCAAAAACAAACATTTCAACATTCTGGGCCAAAAACATACAAAGAAACAGAGAAGCATTTATTCATGAAAATTGCTAAAGATTTCACAAAAATTGGGTGATTCTGTAGTGTTCAAGATGAAGACTGCTGCCATGCCTCACCCTCAGCTCTGTCTGTATGGGTCAATGTATGTGGTTCAGCAACACAGAGATGGTGTAGGGGGTAGGAAGGGTAAAGAAAGAAGTAATGTGAGACCACTTGGCAGAAATTAGAATTAGAAGGAAGACTCAAAAATGGCCTGGAATTTGAATGCAGGACTCCTATAGATCCATCTTCAGAGAGTATAAGCCCTGTTGACTTGAAGGGTTTGAGCACAGCTCTTGTCAATTTTTGCCTGAACGCAAGGTATGCAAACAGAGGGATGATCCCTGGAAACCAGACTTAAAAATAAACCTAAGAATATCAAATAAGCAAGAGATTCACACAGACATACCTTACCTAGTCAAGGTAATAAAATCTAAAGAAAAAAAGCAAATTGTGGGAGCAGGAAGAAAAAAACAACTCATCGTGTATAAGAGAACAAAAAATATAATAAGTGGCTGACTTTCTATTAAAAAAATGGAGGCACAAAGGCAGTGGAAAGATATTTTTAAGGAGTGGAAAGAAAAAAAAAATCTACCTTTAAAATATAAAGGCACAATAATGATATATCCAGATTAAGAAAAAGATACCAAAAAATAATTTGAATTCACAGATAAAAGTGAGGAATGTCAGCTATGGCAAATATAAAGTAAGTATAAAAGAAACTCTACATCTATTCATTAGTTTATTATAAGATTATATAGAACAATAAGTGTAATATTCTACAGTGAAGTTTATAACATATATAGATATAATGTACATGATAATGAAGCACAAAAGAGAGGGGAAGAAAATATACTGGGATTATGTTAAGATCTATTTTTAAGTCCTCAAGAAACAACAAAGAAAACAGAAAGAAAGGAGGGTTAAAAAATCATCAGAAGAAGTAAAATGGTAGACAAAAACATTTTTTGGCATAAAATAAGACATTAGAAGAAGAAAGGAACAAAAAAGCCATGAATAAAATAAAAAGCAAAGAGAAAAATGAAATCCAACTGTAACAGTAATTATTTTAAGAGTGACAGACTAACCTCACCATTCAAAAGAGAGAAGAACAAACGAGAAAAAGGAAGAGTCAACTATTTGTTATCCAGAACAAATACTACTTAGCTACAAAGACAGAACCAGTTGAAAATAAAAGGATGAAAAACTGATAACGTAGAGTACCCATAAAAGAGATATAATGATTATATTACTATCAGACAAAATATTCCTTTAAACAAAAAAATATTCTAAAGAAAAAATAATGGGGGCGCCTGGGTGGCTCGGTGGGTTGGGCCGCCACCTTCGGCTCAGGTCGTGATCTCGGGGTCCTGGGATCGGGTCCCGCATCCGGCTCTCTGCTCAGCAGGGAGCCTGCTTTCCTTCCTCTCTCTCTGCCTGCCTCTCTGTCTGCTTGTGATTTCTCTCTGTCAGGTAAATAAGTGAAATCTTAAAAAAAAAAAAAAAGAAAAAATAATGGTGATATGGTTAGTACATCAGAAAAATGTAACTTTAAATGTATATGCATTTAATAATAAAACAAACTATATAACCAAAACTGATATAAAAGATAAATAGACAATTCAGAAATAATAGTTACAGATTTCAATACACCACTTTAAATAACTGATAAAGCAATCTGATAGAAAATCAGCAAGGAAATAAGAGACTTCAGTGATATTATTGACCAATTTGTCCTGATTTCTTTAGAAAAGTCCACTCAGTGACTACAGAAAATATATTCAAAAGAAGATGGAACATACTGTAGGAGAAATCCTATGCTGTACCTCAAAAAATAATCTCAGTAAGTACAAAAAAAAATTTTAATTCATACAAAGTATGTTTTCAAACCACAATGTACTTAAATTAGACATCTGGAATACTTGGAAGTTAAATACACACCTACATAGTGCATAAGTACAAAATGAAATGATAATATACATTAAAATATATTTTATCTATGTGAGAATAGAAATACAACATATTAAAATTCATTAGATGCAGCTAATGTACCACTTAGAGAGAAATTTATAACTGTAATCTCCTGTCAAAAAAAGTTCTCAAATCAATAAAATAAACTGACTATAAGAAAACAGGAAAAAAAAAGGAAACTAATTCAAAAGTGAGCAAGAAAAATGTAAAACTAAAGATTAGAGCAGAATTTAATACAATAGAAAACAGAAAAGAATATGGAGAAATAAATATGACAAAAAATGGTTTCTGTAAGAAATCAAAAACATTGTCAAATATTTAGCATAGTAAACCAGATAATAGGAAAGCAGATACAAATGATCAAAATCAGAAATTAAAGAGAGGAAATCACTACAAACCCTGTAAAAATTAAAAGGATTATAACGATATGATATGAACATTATTCCAACTAGTTAAATAACTGAGATGAAATGGAAATATTAGGTGGAAACATAAAATTTGAAACTGATTAACAAAGAAATGAAAATTTTGAATAACCTAGGAGTAAAAATTATTTATTTCAAACCTTCCCACAAAGGGGCACCTGGGTAGCTCAGTGTGTTGAGGCCTCTGCCTTCGGCTCAGGTCATGATTCCAGGGTTCTGGGATCGAGCCCTGCATTGGGCTCTCTGCCTGGTGGGGAGCCTGCTTCCTCCTCTCTCTTTGCTTGCCTCTCTGCCTACTTGTGATCTGTCTGTCAAATAAATAAATAAAATCTTAAAAAGAAAATATTCCCATAAATAAAAGCCCCAACCATATAGCTTCACTAGAGAACTCTGTGAAATATTTAAAGAAGTAATACTGGATTTAAAATCTTGAGGAAATACATTGCTGAAATTGAAAAAGAAAAAGAAGAAAATGAAAAGAAGCAACAAAATTAAGGATTACAATAAGTAAAATTTTGCTTGAAGTGATTTTCAATTCAGATCACGACGATTCTCAAAATGACATGTAGGCACTTCCATTCCATTTATCTATACCATCCAAGTATTCTGCAGTAAACTTCCATATTTGTTAAAAAAGAAAGAAAGAAAGAATGAATGAATGAATACTGGTACTTCAAAAACTCTTTCAAGAGAACAAGTGAAGACTTCCCAACCCCTTTGAGGCTACTGTTTCCATTATACCAAAGACAAAGATACTGCAAGTAAGAATACTATGGATCAATAATCCTCATGAAAATAGATGAAAAAGCCTTAAAAGCACATCCACACTTTATTTATTTTTGAGAGAGGGGCAGAGAGAGAGAGAGAGAGAGTGCAAGCACAAATTGGGGGAGGGGCAGAGGGCCAGAATCTTAAGCAGACTATCCACTCAGCCTGGCACTCAAGGCAGGTCTCCATCTCACCACCCTAAAATCATGACCTGAACCAAAGCCAAGAGTTGATCTTCAACCAACTGAGCTACCCAGGTGTCCCCAAATGCAAAATTCTTAAGCAGATATTAGCCAACTGAATCCAGCAACACATGAAAAGAATTATAAACCATGGCCGACTGTAATTTCTACCAGGAACGTAAAAGTGCATCAATGAAAGAAATAAAATAAATGACAAAAAATACATGATTCTTCCAATAGACTCAGAAAAGCTTTTGAAAATATTTTCTATATTTTCATAATCAAAAATAACAACATTTAACTAGATATAGAAGGGAACTTCTTCAACTGACCATGGTCATTTTTGGAAGACCTGAAGCTTATATCACACTAAATGGTGAATGAATGTTTTCTCACTATGTTTGGGAAAAAAGAAAAGATATTGACTCTTGACATTTCAACTTCACATTGTAACTGGTGGTTCTAGCTAAGAAGAAAGAAAGAAAAAGGTAGAAACAAGCATAGAGGTAGAAATAGGGACAGAGATGGGTGGGAAGGAAACGAGAGGGAGAGGAGAGACTAAAACAGGAGGGGGGGAAAGGAAAGATATTTTATATGTAGAAATTCATAAGGAATCCACAAAAATAGTGCCAGAACTAATAAACTAGGTAGGTAACAAAACACTGTTCAATAAATTAAAATTAAATATATTCATATGTATTAGCTATAAACAATCCAAAAATAATACCAATAATTTTAACAGCATCAGAATTAATAAAATGCCTAAGAGAATAATTATAAAAGCACATGCAATATTTATACACTGAAATCTACAAAATGTTGCTAAGAGAATATCAACATATAAATAATAGAAAGACTTTCTGTTGTCCATGGTTTGGAAGATTCAATATTGTTAACATGGCAGTTATCCCAAAACTGATCTATAGACTCATCATAATCACTATCAAAGTTCCAGCAGCAAGTTTTATACAAATTTGTTAGCTAATCCTAAAATATATATAGAAATGCAAAGGACCTAGAATAGTCAAAACAATTTATAAAAAGAAGGGCAAATTGGAGGATTTCTACTTCCAGATTTCAAAACTTACCATAAAACTACAGTAATAAAAACACCATATGGATAGAACAAAATTAGGGGTCCAAAATAAACCATTACATATATGGCCAATTGATTTTTGACAAAATGCTAAGAAAAATCCAAATGGGGAGAATCTTCAATAAATTGTTCTGGGGCCATTTTTATATCCAAATGCAATACTACGAATTTAAACACCTTCTTCACACTGTACACAAAATTAACTAAAAATGGATTATTGACCTGAAAGTAAGAGCTAAAATACTCAAACTGCCAGAAGGAGTGGAAGGATAAAACTATCATGACCTTGAGATGGTAAAGATTTCTTAGATATAATATCAAAAGTACAAATTATGAAAAGAGAGCAAAAAAATAATTTGGACTCTTTAAAATGAATAGTTTTATACTCAAAAGATATCAAATCAAAACACAAAAGATATCATTAAGTAAATAAAAAAACAAGCTATAGACTAGGAGAATATTTCCAAATGATATGTGGTGAACAGACCTTATGTGGTCCCCACGAGTTTCCTCCTGGTGTCTGTGCTTTTGATTCCTTCCCACTCGGTGTAGACAGTCCCTTTCATGTTGGAGAATATGGCAAAAGTGCTAAGATACCAGTCCCACCATGTTATATAACTCAGTCTTAGTAGACTGGAGCAAGAGATTTTCCTTACTGGCTTGATAAATTAAGCAAACGTGATGAGAAAGCTCAAGTGTCAAGCAACTTTGGGCGACCACCAGCCAATAGCCACCAAAAAGGCAGAATTATATATCAATAAGAACATGAATTCTCCCAATAACTCAAATGAACTTAGAAGCAGTTAATCCTCCAGTTGAGCCTCCTAAGGAAAATACTGCCTTGTCCGAACCTTGATTACAACCTTGGAAGACTCAGTTAAGCTATGTCCAGACTTCTGGCCCATGGAAATTTTAAGATAATAAATGCGTTCGTTGTTTTGGCCACTAAATGTGTGGTGATTTGTATGTAGCAACATAAATCAAATAAATCCAAAATCTTTTCAAATATATAGAAATGGATCCAGAATACATAAGTAACTTCTAAATTCAACATTAAGAAGTCAACTATTCCGATTTAAAAGTGAGCAAAATAATTCAATACACAGTGCTCTAAAGAAGATATATAAATAGCTAATAAGCACATGAAAAGTTCCTCAACGTCAATATTCTTTCGGGAGATGCAAATTAAAAGCACAAAGACAAACCCATCCCTGCAACAGAAGGGATATAATCAAAAGAATAGATGACATCGAGTGTTGGCCAGGATGTGGAGAAACTAAAACCTTTCCATACTGCTGGTAGGTATGGGAATTGGTATAGCTACTTGCAAAAGAAATGTCCTTCAATTTCTTTCACAGGTAAACATAAATTCATCATATGACCTAGCAATTTCTTTCTGATGAATATTATCCAAGAGAAAAGAATGTTTATGTCTACATAAAATTTGTGTAAATGCTCATAGCCACATTTTATATAATAGCTAAAATCTGGAATTAATACAAACATCAACCGATAAATACAGTGTGATATAACTATACAATAAAATATTATTCAGCAACACATTAACGAAATACTGATACATCACAAATATACCTCAGTAAATTTAATCTAAGTGAAAGAAGCCAGATGCAAAGTCTAAGTCTTATACGGCTCCTTTATATAAAATTAGCAATCAAATGTATAACAGCAAAAAGAGATTGCTTCGGGCTTGGGTTGGAAGCAGGGTTAGACTACAAACTGACTGGTGGGGAATTTTAAGGATGATGGAAATGCTCTGAAATTAGATTGTGGGGCTGGTTGCACAACTCTATAAATTTACTGAAAATTAACAAATTGCATGCTAATGTGGTTGAATTTTTTGGTATGTAAATTGAATCTCTGTGCAACTGTTTAAAAAAGAAATATGAAGTAAAGACATACTATAGTTCTGCCTGATTCATTGATTTGTAATTGTTCTTTCCTATAGTTAAATCTGAGCTTCTCTTTCCTCCACTGATTAATCTGGAACTAGAAACGTTCACTCCAAATTGGTACAAAAAGAATATCACTCCGTGAAACCTGAAGCTTGAAAGAAGAGACAAAAGGATTGAGCTAAAATTGAACTTAATCATACTCCTCCCCTCCCATCTCTTTCTGCTGTAGGGCTCAGAGAGGTATTTAGTTCCTGTCTTCTTTAGTAGTTCCTGTCATCTTGTCTATAAGTGTTATTCATTCTTCCAAACAAAGTACTTTTTCTCTAAATCATAGTAGTTTTCTATGATTTGCAAACAAACAAAATTAGCTAATAGAGAATTTAAATTTAAAATGTCTAAATGCTATACATTAGTGAGAGGGCATATATTTTAAGACTTTATTCTACATTATTTATGACAATATCTAGACCTTTAGTAGCTCATCTTTAGCCTCTATAAACAAGAAAGAAGTTTACAAGCACGGAGGACTTAAAAGATAAAATCTTAAAGCTATAATAATGGGTATGATTCAATTGACAAATACCAGACTCTTGCGAAAAGAGCATGACAGAGTTTCTATTATCGCTAAAGCAAAGTGAATAAAAGAAAATGTTTTTCAAATGAAAATTGTTGTAGCTTTTTGATCATGGATCACAAGAAAGCTTATGCCAAGGGTCCCACTGAAGAATATGAATAACATAAAGGAATGAAAAAAAAACCTATGATTTAATTGCTTTTTCTATTAAACCTATGATTTAATTGCTTTTTCATTTCTGCAAATATCTAATGCTTTCTTGCCTTGTTTATAATGGTTTCTTTCATGCATTGCAATAATCCAAAAGTTTCCAAAAATCTTCAGATTTGACACAAGTAGTCTTTACCATGTTCTAGATAAGAGGGCAGGCAGTGCCTAATAAATACTACTAATAGATTAAACACCCCTTCCTCTATCTAAAATTCCTCTCAGTCTTAGTATAAATAGAGTTAGAAACAGAGTATATGAGACAAAGTGTAAGGGTGAAAAAAATTCTAATTTCCAGAACTCAACTATGCAAAGACATTTTGAATAATCCTTTGAAGAACTGGTAATTGAACCCTCTAGAAAATTATGAAGTGCTACTTAGTTTTTAAATATCTAATAAAATGGTTGGTGACTTTTATATATCTCACTTATTCATAAACTTCATTTATATTATAATTGCCCCATCTTATATTTGAGGAAAATATGATAAAATATGAGTATATATAGAGTGATAATACTTGTTTTATTTTTTTAATATTTTATTTATTAGAAAGACAGTGAGCAAGCATAAGCAGGGGGAGAGGCAGAGAGACAAGCACACTCCCTACTAAGCAGTGAGCCTGATGAGTGCCTTGATGTGGGGCTTGATTCCAGGGCTCTGAGATCATGACCTAAACCCAAGTCAGACACTTAACCAAATAAGCCACCCAGGCACCCCAGAGAAATAACATTGAGTAGTCAACTACCATAGGCCAAGCATTGTTCTAAATGCTTCATGTAATTTAAACTTCATAAGAACCCTATGAAGTAAGTACAACTGTTATTACTACCCACTTTGGGAAATGAGAGAAAAAGAGAGAGAGACTTAAAGACGTCAAACAAATTGCCCACAGTTAAAGAGCCAGTAACTGGCCAAGCCGAATTTCAATGAAGGCAGTAATGTTTGAAAACGATTTCTTAACCCCTATCTATAGAGTCGTCCCAATAATCCTATATATGATAACTAAAAACTAGCAGAGCCATGAATGAAGATAGTTATTTGCTTCCAAAGTTTTAAAATATATCGATATATATTTTTTACAACATGCCTCTTCACTGTCAAGGGTACTAGCTCTGCTGGAGTTGGGGGCCAGGCACCCACGAATGATTATGTATGTGTGTGTACTTTATGTGGGACTGAGGAAATTAAATGAAACTGGAGGACGATACAGAACCACGGTTACCCATGACCTCACAATCCTATAACACAATTGCTGGGATATCAAGAGAAAAGAATTTCCTCCTGTATCATCTTCTAAGTTTCTCTGAAACAATCCTTATTTTTCCCCTCCAAGTCCAAGATAATGGTACACAAGGGTGTGAAATTCAGTTCTGCTCTAGACTGGATGACTCCAATTAGCATGCCTTCGGTGCTAGGCCCTCTCTGCAATTAAAACCTTTATGTCTGCATAGCTCCAGTGCTCCCAATCTAAGGTGTGATCTCCCACATTCCTAATATCTTACTTATCTTCCTAATACTATCCCGTAACAGTGGAGAATTTATTTTCAGGCAAGTATTAATTATAATGACCACACATAAAGTCATTTTTGTAATGTATTAGTAGCTTTTACTCCATTACACAAAAGTAATTTTCTGTGACATCCTAAACTTCATTGAAAACTTCTCTAATTTTATTTAGGCAGTATCACATAAATGGAATGTGAAGAATATTTTACAGGGTATTTTTTTAACCTATTAGAAACAATAAAGAAAAAGAGAGAAATAAGAAAGAAAGAAAAAGAAAGGAAAGAAAGAAAGAAAGAAAATAAAAGAAGAAAGAAAGAAAGAAAGAAAGAAAGAAAGAAAGAAAGAAAGAAAGAAAGAAAGAAAAGAAAAGAAAAGAAAAGAAAAGAAAAGAAAAAAGAAAAGAAAGAAAGAAAGAAAGGGAGGAAGGAAGGGAGGAAGGAGTTTTACATTTTAGTATTTCCTCGTTGTTTCTGTTTTAGCTAGTGTCCATTCTAAATCAATTCTAAGAAGGACTGAAGAAAACATCTAAGGGAATGAAATAAATTGCAAAATATGTGCAGTCTGTTTAGAAAATGTTAATGGCATTGAAGGAAAAACAATTGGATTAAATTAGCTAGCAGCTCTTTCAAGGTTTTATTCATTGAAACATTTTTCCTCTATGAATTTTTTTTAGCTTTTTGGAGATATAATCGACAGATAAAAATATGAGACATTTAAAGTGTGCATTGTGGGGATTTTATATACATACACACACACACTTTTCGTGAAAGGATTCCTACTATGTATTTAACTAACACACCATTAATTAATTTATATATTTATCTATTTGGGTGAAAAGATCTAATCTCTTTGTAAATTTCAATTATATAACACAGTGTTATCCACTATAGTCACCATGTTTCACATTAAGTCTTCAGACCTCATTCATCTTATAGCTGAAAGGTTGTACTCCTTTGCCAGCTTCTATTTCTCCCACCCTCAGCCCCTGGCAACCACTTTTCCACTCTGTTTCTATAAGTTTAACTTTTTTTTTTTTTTTTTTTTTTTTTTTTGGTCTTTTCTTCCTTCCTCCCTCCCTCCCTCCCCTTCTTCCTCTTTGCTTGTTTGCTTGCTTCCTTCCTTTCTCCTTTTTGTTTAGGGTCCAAATACAGGTGGTACCATAGTGTATTTGTCTTCCTCTGTCTGATTTATTTCACTTAGCATAATGGCCTCAAGTTCCATCCATGTTTTCCCAAATGACAAGGTGCCCTTCTTTCTCATGGCTGAATAATATTCCATTTCACACATACACCCATCTTTTTTAGCTTTTCATCTGTTGATAGACACTTAGGTATTCACATATCTTGATTATTATCTATAATGCTGCAAGGACACAATAGTCCACATAGCTCTTCAAGATCCTGTTTTCATTTCCTTTGGATGTATGTCCAGAAGAGAGTTGTTGGATCATATAGTAGTTCTACCTTTAATGTCTTAAGCAACCTCTATACTGTTTTCCATAATGGCTACAATTATTAACATTCCTACCAACAATACAAAAGTGTTGCCTTTTCTCTACATCCTTATCAATAATCCCTAGTTATCTCTTGTCTTTTTGATACTCATCATTCTAACAGGTGTGAGGTGATTTCTTGTTATAATTTTCATGTGCATTTCCCTATTTATAATGATGTTGAGCACATTTTCACATACATGTTGGTTATCTGTACATCTTCTTTGGAAAAAAAAAGTCTACTTAATTCCTCTGTCCATTTTTAGTGAGATTGCTTGCTTTGCTATTGAGTTGAATTAAAATTTTATTACAAGAGATAAGAAGTGTATAAGTGGAATGAATATGGATAAAATATGCACAAAGACCTAGGACTCCATGTAATACCATATGAAAAAGTGAAATAATTATTATAAACCTCAGAAAAATTACCTCCGGAGCTGCCACTAACAAGGCACTATCAGAATAATTTGCTCATAAAAATGTTTTTTTTTTTAATGAGGTTGAGAAAACAGATAAAAATATGATCTGATGAAATACTCACTGATATGTATGTAGCAAATCAATAATGAACACAGATTGATAATATAGGGAAAAAATTAAACCATATTTTTCTCCTAATCTTCTTCCCTATCCCGCTCACCTTATCCCTCTCTAAACTTCTCTCACTTTTTTTTTTAACTTAAATCCCAGCCATATGGACAGCCAGGCTGTGCTGCTATAATAGCCACAAAGTAAGCCTTGCTAAGAGAAAATTGTGAGTGGGCAGTTGACCTGTTTTTGATGACTGTGGCATAGTCTAAAGAAGGAAAGACAAATTTTTCTGTAAAGAGCCAGATAGCAAATATTTCAGTCTGTGCACGCTACACATAGTATCTGTTGCATATTTTAAAAATTTGTTTGTTTATGACATCTTTTAATGTAAAAACTATACTTGGAAGCCTTACCAAAAAAAGCCATAGGACTGGGTTCTACAGGTCATTGTTTTTAAATCATAATCTAAAGACTCTTTATTGTCAGACATAAATTGGAAGTGGAAACTCTGAAGCCATGTTCTATCATGACTAATACTCTACTCACTATGTCTACTCCTATTCTGAACTAATGAGTATCAATATCTATAACTGCCCCTAGAGGAACTTTAGTGAGTATTATCTAGCTTTTCTGGCTTGGTTCTCAAACAGGGACTTTTGGAAATCTGTGGGGTCATTTTAGCTGTCACACTGACCACCGGAGTGGGTGGTGTGGAGTGGATAGAGGGGATTTGCAACAGGAATTTATCATCTGAGTGTGCAGGAATAAGGAATGCCATATACACTGCAGTGGGACTTTGCCATCTCCATGCTAATAGAAATGTTATGAAATACTGGGTTTTTGGGGTCAATTCTGTTATCCAACTTTTGGAACAGATCTTTGTATTGTAGAAACTCAAAGTTTATATAATTTGAGGGATCTCATTTAAAAAATATAAATCTATCAGTATAAAATTAGACATGAAATGAATGCATATTTAGTATGGGAAAATGAATGACTACAAATTACAAATTTTTAAAAAGCTAGTAAATACTTAAATGTAAAATTTTTAAATGTATATAGTACTTACTTGTCTACAATTATAATTTTATAGTTTGATTCTTTTTCTCTGTATTTTTTTGCTGTATACTCATTGAGGTTCTCTTCATATGACAATAATTTTATAATATCGTCTGTGGAATCTATAGATAGAAAATACAGTTTAATATTTCTTCTAGCATGGCTGAGCAGTATCTTTCTTTCTTTGTGAGAATCCTGGGACACCTGGGTGGTTCAAGAGTCTGCTTCTCCCTCTACCTATAGTTCCCCCTGCTTGTGTTCTCTCTCTCTCTCTCTCAAATAAATAAAATCTTAAAAAAAAAAATCTCAGGCCATCATTCTATGATGGGGTATCTGGGTATCTGGCTTTTTTTTTTTTTTTTTTTGTTAGGAAGCTTAATTTCTTTTTTCTGTTTTTAAGTTCCATCTTTCTACTTAAATTCCAGTGTGTTACCATACAGATAATATTGGTTTCAGGTGTACAATTTAGTAAATCATCACTTACATACAACACCCAGTGTTCAGCATCACAAATGCCCTCCTTAATGGCCATCATGCATTTCAACCACCCCCTGCCCACCTCCCCTCCAGCAACCCTCAGCTGGTTTTCTATAGTTAAGAGTCTGTTTTACAGCTTGCTTCCTTTTATCTCCTCATGTTCATTTGTTTTGTTTCTTAAATTCCACATGAGTGAAATCATATGGTATAATGTTCTCTGACTGATTGACTCTGCTTTGCCTAACACTCTTTAGCTCTATCCATGTCATTGCAAACAGCAAAATGTCACTCTTTTTTTTTTTTTTTTTTTTTTTTTTTTAAGGCTGAGTAATATTGTGTATATATGCCACTTCTCTATCCATTCATCAGTCAATGGACATTTGGGCTCTCCATTATTTGGCTATTTTTGATAATGCTGTTATACACATCAGGGTTCATATATTCTTTCAAATCAATATTATTGTATCTTTTGGGTAAATAGCTAGTAGTGCAATTTCTGGGTCACAAAGGACTTTTATTTTTAACTTTTTGAGGAACTTCCATACTGTTTTGAGAGTGGCTGCACCAGTCTGCATTCCCACCAACAATGTAAGAGGGTTCTCCTTTCTCTGCAACCTCACTGATATCTATTGTTTCTTATGTTGTTAATTTTAGCCATTCTGACAGGGTGAGGTGATAGCTCATTGTACCTTTGATTTGTATTTCAGTGATGATGAATTTTGTTGAGTACCTTTTCATATGTCTGTTGGCCATTTGGATGGTCTTCTTTGGGAAAATGTCTATTCATGACTTTTGCCCATTTCTTAAGTAGATTATTTTTTGTGTGTTGAGTTTGGTAGGTTCTTTATAGATTTTGCATATTAACCTTTTATCAGATATGCCATTTGCAAATATCTTCTCCCATTCTGTAGGTTGCCTTTTAGTTTTGTGGATTATTTCCTTCACTGTGCAGTTTTTATCTTGATGAAGTCCCAATAGTTCACTTTTTGCTTTTGTTTCCCCTGCCTCTGGAGACAAATCTAGTAAGAAGTTGCTAAAGCTGATATCAAAGAAGTTTCTACCTGTTTTGTCCTCTTGTATTTTGATAGTTTCCTGTCTCACATTTAAGTCTTTCATTCATTTTGAATTTGTTTTTGTGTATGGTGTAAGAAAGTGGTCCAGGTTCATTCTTTTTCATATAGCTGTCCAACTTTCCCAACACCATTTGTTGAAGAGACTATCTTTTTTTCCATTGGATATTCTTTCCTGCTTTGTTGAAAATTAGTTAACCATAGAATTATGGGTCCATTTCTGGGTTTTCTATTCTGTTACATTGATCTATTCATCTTTTTGTTTTTGTTTTAGTTTTTGTGCCAGTACCAGACTGTCTTAATCACTACAGCTTTGTAATATAACTTGAAATCTGGAATTGTGAAGCTTCCAGTTTTGTCTTTCTTTCTCAAGATTGCTTTGGCAATTCGAGGTATTTTGTGGTTCCATACAAATTTTTGGACATCCCTGCCTTGTTCCTTACTGTGGATGAAAAGTTCTCAGTTTTTCCCCACTGAGGATGATATTAGCTATGGGTCTTTCATATATGGCCTTTATGATGTTGAGGTATGCTCCCTCTATCCCTACTTTGTTGAGGGTTTTTATCAAGAATAGATGCTATACTTTGTGGAATACTTTTTCTGGATCTATTGAGAGGATCATATGGCTCTTATCCTTTCTTTTATTAATGTGGTGTATCATGTTAATAGATTTGTGAATATCATACACCTTGAATCCCAGGAGTAAATCCCTCTTGATTATGGTGAATGATTCTTTTAATGTACTGTTGGATTTGATTTGCTAGTATTTTGCTGAGAATTTTTGCATCCACGCTCATCAGGGATATTGGCTAGTAATTCCTTTTTAGTCAAGATTTTGTCTGGCTTTGGAATAAGGTAATGCTACCCTCATGGAATAATTTTGGAGATTTTCCTTCTATTTACATTTTTGGAATATGTTGACATATAATATTTCATAATATTCTCTCATTTGTGATTCTACTTATTTGGGTCCTTTCTTCTTTGGATAAGTCTGGCTAAATGTTTATCAATTTTATTAATTCTTTCAAAGAACCAATTCCTGGTTTCATTAATCTGTTGGGTTTTTTTATTTGCTTCTTTCTACATCTTTTGTGTGTGTGTGTGTGTGCTCTAATATTTATTAGTTCCCTTCTAATGGCTTTAGGCTTCATTTGTTGTTCTTTTTCTAGCTCCTTTAGGTATAAGTTTAGGTTGTGTATTTGAGGATTTTTTAAAAAGTTTTTGTTATTGTTGTTGTTGTTATTGTTTTTGTTTTTGCTTCTTGAGGTGGGCTGGTATTGCTATATACTTTTTCTCTTATGCCACATTTGCAGCATCCCCAAGGTTTTGTATCATTGTGTTTTCATTTTCATTTCCATTTGTTTCCATGTATTTTTAAAAATTTCTTCTTTAATTTCCTGGCTGGCCCATTCATTCTTGGATAGGATTTTCTTTAGCTTCCATGTATTTGTGGTTTTTCTTTCTTTCTTTCTTTCTTTTTTTTTGTGATTTACTTCAAGCTTCATAGCATTGTGATTGGAAAATATGCATAGTATGATCTCAGTCTTTTTGTATTTGTTGGAGCCTGATTCGTGACCTAGTATGTGACGCATTCTGGAAAATATTCTGTGTGCACTTGAGAAAAATATTCATTCTGTTTCTTTAGGATGAAATATTCTGAATATATCTGTTAATCTTCTGGTTCAGTGCATCATTCAAAGCCATTATTTCCTTGTTGACTTCCTACTTAGATCATCTGTCTTTGATGTAAGTGGGAGTATTAAAGTCCCCAAGTATTATTGTTATCATTATCAGTGATTTCCTTTATGTTTGTTACTGTTTCATATATTTGGGTGTTCCCAAGTCAGGAGCGTAAATATCTATAATTGTTAGATCTTCTTGTTGGGTAGACCCCCTGATTATGATGTAGTGCCCTTCTTCATTTTCTTGTTACAGGCGTGGGTTTGAAATCTAGCCTCTGTAACTTTTTTATAGATTCTTGTTTAGAAGGTGCTTCCTGTAAGTCCAGGCTTTGGGGAACTCCTTCCCTTTGATCACATCTGGCAGCTCTTCCAAGTTCAGCTGTGGCCCACATTCCCTGATACAATTCCTTCAACCATCCCACAGGCAGTCTGACCTCAGCAAAGACAGAGCAGCATTATATTCCTAACTTTCTTGGCATCAGGAAAAAGTTTTGGATGCTCGCTTCGTTATAGTGGGACCTGCTTACCACTGGAGTCACATTTCCTCTGACCTTGCCCATCCCCAAAGTCAAGGGCAACACTAGGGCTGATGGATGAGTCTCATTCTTGGTCAGGGTCTCTGACTGAGGCCTCAGGTGACTGCTTTCTTCATGTGTGCCCCAAGGCAGACCTCAAGACTTAAAAATGCCTGATCAGCTGAGGATCTCTTAAGATTAAACTGTTTTAGGCTCATGTAAACTTATCTCTGCCAGCCAGGATGTACCCATGTGGGTCTCATTTTCTATGCCATGCTATCCTTTCTGGATTGTCTGCTACTTGTTGATTTTTCCTTTGCTTAAATAGTTCCTCATCATGAACTTAAGAGTCAGGTTATGATCAAACCATTCAATGAAAGAGTTTGTTTCTAACACATTATGTATAAATTGGTTATTTTCTTTCTCTTCTTACTTTTGAAATCTGTGTTTCTTCTGTGTATTATTTAGAAGACATACTTTTTTGTGTAAGTGCAGCAGTCTCTGTGAATATTTGAGGATTATTTGAATTTTCTTTATTTGTAAAAGTCCCTTAAAATATAAAATTGACATCCATTGTGTTATTCCATAATACCTCCTGTATAACTGAACTTCATAGCACACTGGCAGAAGTTCCTTTAAGTATTAATATTTAAAACCAGTGGTCTTACATGTTGAATTTTTATTCCTTAAAGAATTTCAACCACTATGTTCCTAGTTTCTTTGTATAGCTCTCTTCTTAAAACACACTGAATTCTATACAAATGTATGCCAGAAACAGCAAATAATATCAACTTAAGGCAACCTTTAACTATATCACTTTTGTTTTTCACAAAATAGAGTTAAATTTAAAACAGAATTAAGAAAGTTGTAAATATGATTTAACTATATTATTTATAAAATAAATTTATAAATATAAATATATATTTCTTTAAACAATTAAATTAAATTGTTGGTTTTCAATTAAATCAGTAAAAACTATGTCATTAGGTAAAATATTTGGTCTGTTATACTTAAGTGTTTCTTTGGTAAAACTTTCATCTTATTATTACAATGCTTCTTATTTATCACATGAGTACTGTATTTTATACAAAGTAACTCAGAGAGAAACAGAGGGATTGTACAAGACAATGTTCATAGAGAGTAAGAGTTTTCACTTTTTCTAAAGCAAAAGTATGAGGCATTATCACAGAAGAAAAAGCATCCTACTCTTCCACAAACAAGAAAAACACCATGTTTTTGTACCTTGGAAGCTCAGTATCTATTACTTTCAGAATTCAAGTAAAGTGCCTCTTGAATTGGTTTATCTGTTAAGTGGATGCTATCTTTAATGCCTGCAGTGTAACTTACAGCACTCATGAATGCTCTTTTGTCCTTCCTTTGGAAGATCTTTCAAACAAATTACATATATGTGGTACAATATATATGGCCAAATATACCTACATTTTACCTCCACTTTATTTTCTACATTTTACTTCTAGATGCTTCTCTAAAGCATCTGGAAAACAAGAATTATTATTATTATTTACTTTTTAAAATTTATTTTTAATTTAATTTAATTTTTTTCAGTGTTCCAAGATTCATTGTTTATGCACCACACCTAGTGCTCCATGCAATACATGTCCTCCTTAATATCCATCACAATTTCAAAGAAATAAAGGTCTTCTTGTAGTAAAAGAAAGAGAAAAAAAAGAAATGTGAAATTCATTACACCATTGGAATCTAAAACTACGTTAAGATCTACAGAATTTTCAAAATATATTTATAATTTACCAAATGGTCATGGCAGGGAGTTAGTTTAAGAGTATTTTGCAGATGATATAGGCAAAGGTATCACCTAATGCTAGACTTTAAAGACAACCATTTTCTTGATGTTTAAATCCCCTTGAACATTGTCAGTGGCTGTCGGATCTCTGAATATATCTGGTGATTAGGAAATTAGTCTCATAAAGTTACCTATTTCATTTTTATTAGAAAGTTCCATAAATTATAAAGTTCTCCATATTAGGTTGAAATTTACTGTCATTAACTTTGAACTCTTAAATCTGTCTTACCTGTGCAGAGCACATGGAATTACTCTTTTTCATAATCTCTTTCACATCTTTGCAACTCTAATCTTAACCCATTATGTCATTCTTTTTTTGATTTTTACAGAGGCTCCTGAGAAGTGTCCCAGAAATTTTTTTGGAGATGGGGGTGGCAGGGAGAGGCTAAACTAGGAAATGGGAGTGAGTGGAAAGACTGTGTCCTTTTCCACACCCTTAACTCTGCTTCATTTAGATCTTTTGCATTTAACTTTTTTTTTTTAATTGGGCTTCCTCCCATATGAGATTTCAATTTCATTACAAATATTTAAAAGTCAGTATTTCACATGACAACCCTAAATATTTCGAGTTATATAGACATCGATTCTGAGATTTATTGGTAGTGATTTTCCTTACATTGTGAGAATGCAGGCTCCTCAAAACAGTGAAATCAATGTGAATATCAGAACTTATGCATCTCAGAACCGAAACAGAATCTTAACACTAAGTGGTGGGGACTTCAGCTTTCAATGGAAATATTCCCTTCCAAATATTGTTAGTCACTCAGAAATTTTCTAGTATCCCCCCCCCCCCCCCCCCCCCGCCAACACACACCCAAGCTGTCTTTAATATGTAAAGTACAATTGTCTTCTTCGGCAATTCTGAATCTCTACGGACAACTCATGCTTTTCCATCATGCAAAATTTGAAGGCTCTATAGGACTGACCATCAAAAAAATGCCTTCACTTCTTGTTACTGTCAGAGCAACAGTTCTGTTGCTGCTAAGACAAGGTTGTCAGCACTCAAGATATTGATGCATCGGTTGAGGACAATGAAGACCATGAACCCACAGTTAATTCCTCGCTATCCCTGTCATCAGGAATGGCATTGCCATCCAGCCTGGCATTGCCTTTTTGCAGACAACTCTGCCAGTGTGGCAATTTCATGATTAATATTTCCATTGCTAATGCTGCTTCCACCATCAGCACTGTAGCAGTTTGTTGTCAATGACACTGAAAACAGATTCTGGGTTTTCTAAAAATATAAAATTTTCAAATCCTATTATTTTGACCAAAAGAACCCATTGTGTTTTGGTCATCTGGGAATGTAACACACTTCTCTAAATTTCAAGATTATCTTTTTTAAGAACATCTGTTCTGTAAAGTTAAAGCCAGCAACACATTCCCATCTCTCTTGAAGCCAAGCTCAAATAGATATAAACTTCACAATCTGCCTACAACCCATGGGATGTTGATTAGGAGAAAAGGGACATGAATGAGCCTTTATACAAAAACCACTTCCGTGAGCATTGTGGACAAGTAGACACTGTGCAGGTGTAGCAATGGTCAGGCTCATAGTAAAAAGGCTGCACGAGTGGCTGTCATTTTTGGGCTTAACAGTAGCCAAAGTAGGAGCTTATAAGGGTAGAGAACTGCTATGTTTTGGTGATTATTCTTGGCTCTGTGGATGTCTAGACTGATTTTCTGACATGAAGGAAATTTAATGGACTATTTTTATATTTTAATGAATTTATATTTTACCTAAAATAGCTACACTGAGGTTTGTGGTTTTTTATGTCCTGACAGACACAGTCAGTATACTAAACATTTGAGTAGACTATGTATACTTGAATTAAGAGCAAAACTATATAAAAAAAATTATTTATATTCTTAAGGCAAAATTCAAGCTAAGAGCAAAGTGCTCTGAGAATTTAAAAAACTATGTCATTATAAAATAATTTCATTAATATTATTAATAATAATAACCACATTTTAGGACAAACTTACTTTCTTCTAGGTTACAAATAGTCTGTTTATATTTAGAAGAAAATATATTTAGAATACTGACACTTATTCCTCATTTATTAGTTTCTTTATATTAAAAAATGATGAGAATAATATAATTGGAAATACCTAATGAAGTAAAGGTTAGAAGCATTTTTTTAATATTATTTATCTCTAATTGTCAGAGAGTATTATTCCTTAATACATAGAATAAATTACCAAAAATGATTAATACACCTGATACAAAAAAATCTAATTTTTCAAATTCATCTATTACATACTGAATATGATATTTCTTCCTTTTTTCTTAACCCTTTCATGAGTGTTATATCTATTTTAATATACTTCATATGATTTTAGTGGGAGAGGAAACTACTATAACAGTAAAAATGTTATTTTGCATTTGTTGAAAATCTCTAAAAAGAACTAACTTGGGCCATTTTTATCAGTCATCAAAAACAGAATGAATGATTACTGACATAGCACATGTTCTTCAAGAGCTGGGTTACTTATCATAATGGATGTCAGACTGATACTTAATGTTTTGTGTTGAAGGAGGAAAATAGTGAAAAGTCTAATTAAGACATCTGTTCAGAATATAAATATTTTTCACATTCTAGAAAGCTTTGCTCCTATTTAGTCTAAGTACATTTTAGAAACAGGAAAAAAGTAAACTACAATCCAACTTTTTCATAATGTAGATGATGTTAATGAGGATAATGATGTAATTTGACTATGAATTCTATTCATAAAGAAATAATCCATATCATGGTAACTGAACTACCAAAGTGATTTTTATAAAGCAAGTAAGAACCTACAGTATGACATAACATTTATGCACACATGTATTTATGTGTGTGTGTGTATACACAGAGATGGAGAAATGGGGGGGGGGGGAGATATATATATCCTCAACTGCACATTCAAACTCCAGAGAGATACACATCAAAATTTTACTTTTAAATACACTTTTCGGCAAAGCCTGAGTTGAACAATCAATAGGCTGTTTATAGCCTTTTTTGGGGGAAAAAAATCCCATTAATTGTAATTGTTCAGACATTTTGCAGCAGAAATAGTAAGTTTGATTACAGGTTATTGCCACAGATCTCTCTGGTGGTATTAACTCTTATATAGTATATGGTCTACATGTCCTGCTTAAAAATTGAAATAAAAATATGTATTCTGAAGCACATCTTTCCTCAGAGAATTTAGATGAGGATTGTCAACCTATATTGTTAAACCTTTGAACCCTCAGACCAGAGGGCTTATCTCCCCTTAGTCAGATGTTTATATGGCAAATTCTTGAAAATCCATCTTGAATACTTTGGAAAAATTAAAGAAAATTTATTGGTATACTTAACTGAAAAGTTTAAAAAGATCATGGGCTTCACTGAAGTCTGGTGACAGTGTCATCAAAGCTCCAAACTCCCCCTGGGTTTTTTGAGTTCTGCACCCTTCCAGTGCTGGCTCTAAAAAATATTTATAGTAGTAATGGGGTGTATCTACACAGAGTAGCAGTGCTTTTTCCTCCCATGTATCAAGCCAACATTGTGACTTACAATCTGGGTTGAGGAATTTAGGTCATAAACTTGGACTGGGGGTGGGATACACTATTTGTTAAGCCTCTGTCACATGCTCTACTTTAGCAAGAAGATGGAGCCAGCTTTCTATTTTTTTTCTTCTTTTTAAAAAATTTTATTTATTTATTTGAGAGAGAGAGAACACAAGCAGGTAGAGGGACAGTGGGAGAGGGAGAAGCAGAGAGCCCAAGGCAGGGTTTGGACTCCTGGTTCATGACCTGAGCTGAAGGCAGACAGTTAATGCACTGAGTCACCCAGGCGCCCCTGGGTCAACTTTCTAAAACCACCAGATTTTGCAAGTTAAAACCACAGACTGTTGGAAAGAGATTAGAGAGAAATTAGTTCTGGGGAATTGCTCAAAATATTCACAGTATAATCCACATTTTAAAATGGTGGAGATTGAGATTCATACAGGCTAAAATAGCAAGAGACAGATCTTAAGCTGGATCCATACGACACTGAAAACCCCCCTCAGCTTTGCAAGACTGTACTCATTTTATGTTTACTGACTTATTGATCTTTGATTTTCTTTAGTTGAAATCTCTCTCACGAGGGTTTCCCCTGTGGGTAAAACCTCCATTTCCAGCTATATTTCTGAAATATAGTCAAAAAATATTCATTGACTTCAAATAAGAATTTAATACTGTCATTGTTGGAGGTAACACAGTTCTCTATGCAACAAATTTGTAAGGAGTAATTGAGATTATCTAGTTTAGTTCTTTTTTTGTTGTTGTTTTATTTGGTTTTAACGTACTTTTTAATTAGAAAAGAATTCAAGGAAACCAAATGGCATGCTAAAATGCACAAAATGCAAAGTAGACTGGATCTAGGATTTAGGATCCAGCACACTACACTTTCTGGAGTGCAACTACATTTTCCCTCCCTAGTTCAGAAAAAATTCACTTGAGCTTTGGAAAGAAAATTTGCTGCCGTGGTACACGTAGTGCTTCATGTCAAGTTTATTGGAAGTGGTGGCGAGTTGAAACAGCTAAGAGTGAGAGTTCTAGTGAAGCCTACGTGGTAATCTTGCTATACATTTTTCTACCAACTTGAGAAAGTACTCTCAATACAGCAGACATTTGTTTTCTCACGTGAATGATAGAGGGACTCAAACAAGATGAGTTTATTTTTGTTTAAGTAGCTGTTATCCAGGTTGTATTCATCACGTGTCATAAGCAAGGCATTATCCTTTGGTTGTATCTCTATATTCTCTTCATTCTTCACACTTACTGTCTTCTTTTTCTGCCAATCTCTCTCTTAATGACAATACAACTCATATAAGGTATAAGTACCAAGAATGCTGGGGTGCCTGGGTAGCTTAATTGGTTGGGCATCTGTCTTTCGCTCAGGTTATGATCCCAGGGACCTGGGATGGAGCCCCACATGGGACTCCCTGCTCAGAGGGGAGTCTGCTTCTCCCTCTCCCTCTGCCCCTCCCCTCTGCTCAGGCTCTCTCTCTCTCTCTCTCTCTCTCAAATAATTCAATAAAATCTTAAAAAAAAAAAAAAAGGTAACAGGAGTGCAGAAAATCCTTATTCTCTTTTTCCATGCTTGATAATATTGCAAGACATTTATATGTATTTCATCCATAGGGGAAAAAGAACAAAATTTATAGAACTAGGTCCTATTATAAAACCCATTTTTCTCATAACGAAACTGATCAAAAAGAGGTTAAATGACTGGCATAATGTCTCACAGCAAGGAATTTAGGAACCCGGATTCAATATGAGCACAATGGCATTCTTATTCTATTGTCTTTTGCATTACTACTACCTCACTATCTTCCACATAGCAAATATTTTCAGAAGAAATAAATAGTCATTAAATGTGTATTTTTCAGTAATGTCCACTTGCCACTGCAATATCAAATACGTGTTTAAATATTATCACACCCAAGTCCAGGATATATGGCTACTTCTCTACATTCAAACATCTCCTTAGCGGCCTCAGATTCCTATAGGAAGTTATGGGAGTATGTATAAATAAAAAAATAGTTTAAAAGTGTTTAGAAATTATTTAGCATGAGGGAAATGAAAATAATCAAATGAAAAAGAACTATTCATTTAACAAAATTGGAAAAATATGGCAATAAAGGCATCACATATTTAGGTGTGATATGTGGAATGATTCACCATGTTTATTGATAATTAATAATATTCCTCTCACAAAATGTCTCAAATATGTAAAAAACACTTCCCAGTATAATTAAATTGGGTTAAGTAAGCTGTGATCTCTATAAGGATAACAGGCTTGCCATGAATCCTAGTTTCTGAAAACAAGTAGATAGTACTTTCCTACATGACAGTGCCCCAGAAAGTATGAAATAGTACTGCAATCAGACAACTGGCAAACCATACCCATTTAATTCTTTTTAGCTCTCCATATTATACCAATAATTCACTTAGTTATTTTCACTATAATATCTTAAGACAAAGTGATAGATCATCTGTCAGCAATTGGAAGAGCTTTATGGATGAAGAAACTTATTGCAAGAAATGGATTTGCTGATATTCATTTGCTGGGGACTCTAAAATTTCAGAGTTCAAATAGTTGAGCATGACAGCTTCCAGTCATGGAAATTAATATGCTTCCATTCTTCACCTGAAACATTCAATGTATAAGATCCACATCCTTTAAGTTCATAATTATCTAATAAATACAATTCAATCAAGTAACATTTGTTGATGATCAACATTTAAGATCTGGGTATGCAGGGGAGACTACTATGGGTTTCTTTATATATATATTTTTTTGTAACTTGAATTTTATTGTCCACTACCATGCTATTACTGTTGTATACAGATTTGGCATTTATGTTTTCAGTTCACAGAATTTCGTATTCCTTTATTATATTAACAACAGAGGTATTACAGAGAAGAATGTCACAACAGTAATATTTTATATCTTCTTGATCTTGTTCATGTCCACGAAGTAGTTAACATTAACAGGAAAGCTTTAATCTCTGGCTGGCACATATATGTTAAATGTGTAAACAGCATGTTCCATGTCTCATTGTGTTAAAACAGAGACATTACAAGGATGAACACAAAACCAGTAAAGCTGTACTGTTTTTTTTTTTTTCCTAAAAGAAATTTTAGGATGTTGACATAGCTCAAAATAATGTCTTTTCGTTCTTAAAAATCCTCGAGTTTCCAGACCTAGAACAAGTGAGCTGTGCTCGATGCATTGGTATTTGGAAGGCGGCATTCCCTTTCCCTCATTTTGTGTTACAGACGAAATGCATTTTCAGTATACATGATTCAAGTGGGGGAAAGCCCCATATTGAATTCCACAATATTCCTTAGACTGGGAAACAAATCTCTTTTAGAGTAGTCAACGTTTATTTTCTCATTACTCTGCAGCCAAACAATTTACTATGTAAATGTAGAAATACAAACAGCTTTATCGAACAAAATATTTTCTAGCTGCCTAACAGAAATGATTTCTTAAGAAAACAGAACAAAATTTCTCAGTTTCATTATTCAGCTTTGTAAATATTTTGCCAGAGCTTTTTTTTCTTGGGGTGGGGGAAGAAAATAAAAGAGTTTAAAAGCTCATACTTGTCTATTTTGTTTTAGCTTGGTGTATTTATTAAGAGTAAATTCTGTATGTCTTTGCAGTTCATCAATATGCGTATTTAGAAGTTTCTCAAATTCTTTTGCTCGTTTCTCTTCCTCCAGAAGGAAATGCTGTGCAGCCAGAGAGGCTGGAAAGACTATATCTGGGGGAGACTATCTTCATGTTTTTCCATTTTTACTTGGTTTTGATAGGTGTACTGTCCCATTTCCTCATAGATATTTTGGTTAGCCCATGCTGATTTGCCATTGACACGAAGTTTTGCAAGATCATTTCAGAGCCTTTCATTCTCGTGTTCCAGTTTGTTAATAAATGTATGCCTTGAGTGTTCCATGTTAGTGAAGTCCATAGCCATGTACCGTCCAGGATCTAAATCTCCCATCATTCCTTTCAGGTGTGTGTTTTCCATTCGGACAGCTTTATATCTCATATCTGAGACCTGTTGTTTTGCTAACATTTTTTCTTTGATTTCTAACTCCATTTTTAACTGTCTTTCCAGAAGGGCAGCTTTCTTCATGATAGTTGCTATAGTGATCTCTTTCTGATGAAGCTCCTCGGTTAGGTCAGAGATTTCGTTCCTCATTCTTTCCTGCTCAGAGCCGTGGTCCTCTTCCTCCTGATAGAGTTGCCTTCTTATCTTGTTCAATTCTTTTTCATGATTTGGTTGATCTAGGTTCACTGAAAACAGCTCTTTCCTCTTCCTTTCTGATTCTTTAGTAGAAGGTGAATAAGATGATTCAAGTCTTTTTTCACTTTCTTGAATATTTTGGCACTCTCCTATTTTAAATAATTCTCTGTGCAGCTGCAATCGTTCCATTTCTATGATTCTCAAGAGATCATCACGTGACTGTCACTCACTTTTCACCTCTGAGAGTCCTACTTCCAAGGCCTGGCACTGTCTTTGGTACATCTTCAGTTCTTGTAAGAGCTTCTGATTTTCATCTTGTAACTTATTCCTGCTTAATGCTATTTCACTCACAGCTGACTTTAGTTTTTCAATAATGAACTCATCTCTTCCACTGGCTTCGCAACTATGATCCGGGTCGCACATCAACCGAGGATCTTCTGAGCTGCTGTCTTCTGAGCACTGCTTTTTACCGCTGAGTTGAGTTTGGTAACTTTGTGCCTGTTTCTCTAATTTCTGGTTCAAGTTGCTCAGTTCAAAGGGTGTTTCTTCTTTGAGGTGCGGTAACTCCTTTCGCCGAACTTTACTTTGTTTCATCTGGTGTAGTCTCAGTTTCTCAAAGCTATTCGTCAGTTTGGAAAATTGAGCTTTTAGGGTTTGCAGTTGTCCTTCATAATTTTGCGTCATTGCTAAGTTACATTTTTCCAGACTGTCCAGCTTCTGCTTAAGTAAGCCCACCTCTTGGCCTTTCTGATCCAAGCATGTTTGTGCATTTGCCAACTCTTGATCCCGAAGATCTAATCGTGTCTCCAAAGCCCGCATTTTCCTTTCCCAATCCAATTTTTTGTTGCTTACCATGATGTCAATTTGCTCCATTAATTCCTGAAGTTCGGCCTCACAAGGAGAAGCTCCCATCGCATTATGGGTTTGGTTCTCCATGTCAAGAAACGGTTGCATCTGGTTTGTGTCTTGATTTTTAATCTGCGCGCGCAAGAGGTCTGAGGCCCCGGGAGCAGGAACGCCGGGGTCAACCGCAGCCCGGCCCGCCCCCAGGGGCCCCGCCGCCCGCCACCGCGGTCCCGCCATCCCGGGTTTCTTCATATTGCAATGAAAGAGGGATGAGGGAAGTACAAAATGACCCTAGAGAAACCTAATCATGTGGGTACAGAGAGTAATGGGAGTAAGAGACAGAGAGAATTATCTTTTTTTTTTAAATTAAAAGTAATGAGTCAGCATAATACTCTCTAGTTCCATCCATGTCCTTGAAAATGGTAAGGTTTATTTTATTTTTTTTTTTGATGGATGAGTAATATTTCTAAATGGAGGATAGGGTAACTGGGTGATGGGCATTAAGGAGGGCACAAGATACAATGAGTACTGGGTGATATATGCAAGTGATGAACCACTTAATTATAATAATATATGTTAAGTAATGAAATTAAAATAAAATAAAACAAAAGTTGTAAAAAATAATGAGTCAGGATCCCTGGGTGGCTCAGTTAAGCATCTGCCTTTGGCTCAGGTCGCAATTCCAAAGTCCTGGATCAAGCCCCACATCAGGCTCCCTGCTTGGTTGGGAGTCTGCTTCTCCCTCCCCCCAAGTTGTGCTCTCTCTGTCAAATAAATAAATAATTAAATAAATAAACAAATATTTTAAAAAGGTAATGAGTCCACTTACTCTGACTAAAGCTATGAATTTATTGTTTTCAATCAAAATTTACACCCTGGCAATATACTGTGTAAAAAAGTATTTATTACTTCAAGAATATCAAGTGGCAAATTTTTAGCACCTTCTTTTTTTAAATCTGCCAAATAGATTCTACTTGTGGCGATAATGTAGCCCTCATTTCATTGGATGGATATATGCACTAAAAAAGTAACTTTGGTTTCAGTGCTGTTAAAACAATCACTATACTTGCTGGAGTATTGCACATATGATGAATTATTTCTTTAGAGTAATAGCTTAAAAGTAAGATGGTTGGGGTCCCTGGGTGGCTCAGTTGATTAAGTGTCTGACTTTATCTTGGGTTGTGATCTCAGGGTCCTGGAATCGAACCCTGTATTGGGTTCCTTGCTCAGTGAGGAGTCTGTTTGTCTTCCTCTCTCTGCCTCTACCCTCCCTCCTGCTCTCTCTCTCAAATAAATAAATAAAATATTCAAAAAATAAAACTAAGATGGCATTCTTCAGGTGTCAGGGTCTGATCTGGAGGCCTATTAGTGTCTTAGAGGTTCTAAGTGACACCATTCCACTGATACTCTATATTTGGGTGGGGGATCTGTGGATATGTGTAGGAGTGGGAGGGAGGGGTTAAAAGCATTAGACTTCACTGAATCCAAGGAAGAGCTTATGCAGATCTTTATTATTCTTGAATATTTTATCAGGATCTTATTGGCCTTTCCATTTTATTAATAGCATCCATGGTTTCACCTCAAAAAGTTAGTCAAAATCTTAGAAAACAAAAACTTAAAACACTTTATAGTAATATGGTACCTTCTATTTTTAAAGGATATTTCATGTATATTATTGCATATGACCTTTATTAAAGGATACTTCATGTATATTATTTCATATGATTTTATAACTATTCTGTGAGATATGCAGAACAGGTATTACTCAGTGTCAGGTAAGAATATAGAGCAAAGAATGTGCTTAAAGGTATTTCATATAGAGACTTATATTTTTAAATTCTTGAGTCAAAGATTTACTAATATTTACATTTGTAAATATTTGTGGTACACAGTGGGTATGAGGTGAGGATGAAGAGGGCTAAATATAGGAAGTCACTAAAAGATTTAGTAAAAATCAGTTAGCTCAAGTAATCATCAAATAAAAACTGTATGCCTCTATCAATGCATCTTTGTATCAATTTGCATTTGTACATATTTCAAATATCAAGTTCTCTGCATCAGTGGTTTCCTTATTTTCCCTTTTAATGGTGAACCAGGAGTTACAATTACAGAAGTAAATTTATTTCTGACTGAGAATATAAAACCAGCCATTTCTGTAGAATAAAACAGAAAAATCCTGTCTAAAAGGAAAGAGTTAGCAGCAGCTCTTTCTTCACATGAGTCTTATCCCCATGCTTTAATAAAATCACCTTTGAACAAAAAATAAATAAATAGATAAATAAATTTATTTACTTATTAAATTAAAATGAAAGGAAAGAGTCACCAAGAATCACTTTATAGCTTGGAAGAAAGATAAATGATTAAAAAAAATTTTTTTTTAAAGTTCACATTATAATATGGGAAGAAAATGAACAATATTGAATGCATTCTTAATTCATTATAACTGATTTTTTAATCCTTTATTCATGAGCTTAACCTTCCATAATGTCAATTGTGTGCACAAAGCACATTATTCATAATATGTGCAATTGGATGTTTATATTTTCTTGTGCCTGCACTATTCTTTTCTTTCCTTTCCTTTTTCTTTTTTTTTCTTCTTTCCTTTCCTTCCCTATTCTTCTTTTTTAACCAGTTGATTTATTGCCTCTACTTTAAAATGCTTTAGTTACTGTCATTTTTTTCTGTATTACCAACATCTGTTTGAAATAGAAATCCTATAAATCTCTGATATGAACTAATTCCATTTTCATTTTCCTATAGTGCATTATTGCACTTAAAGTTTGAAAATCAGGGGTGCCTGGGTGGCTCAGTCATTAAGCATCTGCCTCTGGCTCAGGTCGTGATACCAGAGTCCTGGGATTGAGATCTAATCAGGCTCCCTGCTCAGCAGGAAGCATCCCACTACCCCTGCTTGTGTTCCCTCTCTCTCAGTCTCCCTCTCTGTTAAATAAATAAATAAAATCTTTAAACAAACAAACAAACAAATAAATAAAATCAGAGTGGTATATAACTCCAAAATTCTAACCTCCCATGAAGTTAGGACCTTCACATATCAGCACAACTCTAACTCTCTTAGAGTTTTGAGGGAGAAGTGAATAATTTATAAGATAAATGAGAAAAAAATCAAACTCAAGATTATCTTTATTAATCATGAAAAGTAATCAATAATTTTTAAAACTTAAGAAACAAAAGTATATCATTGTTCACAATTTCTAATAAATTGTCTTAACATTAACCAGGGCAGCTGACTACTAACCATGTATAATAACAGTAATTGAATGGCCTGTGCCATAATTCTTTATTTCTATTTTTAAAGTCTTTTTTATACCAACCACTAACTGGTTAAGTTATCTCCCAGTAGCAGATCCTTAACATTAATTATTTCAGATACCATTTTCAAAAATCTCTACACAGAGAGAAACTTAAAAAAAATGAGGGAAAAAAAAGTAGCAGGGATTTTTTTCTTTCCTAATCTATTACTTGAATATGCCAGAAAAACCACTTTACTCACAAAAAAAATCACTTGTGAAAATGGGTCCGTACAAGTAATGAAAAGAAACACCTAAGGCATAAAAGAGATTATCCAGAATTAGAATAAAACTAACACTGACTTCTTCTTATGAAATACAATATCTTAGAAGACAATAGAAATATTACTTTAAAGATCAGGGGAAAAAAACATATATATATATATCCATCCTAAAGTCAAATCTATGTGGTCATGAGAAAGAGCCAAAAAGATTTTTTTTTTAGTATGTAAGGAATAAGAACATTTACCTCTGAAGCATTCTGTCTTAGCAAATATCTCACAGACATGTTATCTAAATAAGTGAATTAAAACATGAAAGTGGAAGATATGAGATCAGGAAACTTTAATCTCATTAAAACAATAGTAAAGGGAGGTCCCAGGATGACAACTTTGTACCAGACCAAAAAATACCAATCATTAAATTAGCCATCACAGTATGTAGAAATTAAGCAATGAGAACATGGAGGGAGATTTCTGGGGGTAAAGAAGACTCATGAGAAAAGATGATATGATATATCATTTGAAAATAATCATATAATATAGACAAATTTTATAAGTTAAAAAGGAAAATCCAGTAAAAGCTTTAGGAAAAGAAAAATCTTGAACAAATAAGGAAATGCAATGCTCCCCTAGTTATCTTTTGCAACATTAAAAAAAAAATTAATCCTGAAATATAATGACTTATAGCAACAATCATTTTATTAAGTCTCACAATATTATAGATTAGGAATATGGGCATTGATTAGCTCAACGATTCTGCTATTTCATATGGCATAAACTGAGATTATGCAGTAGGACTCAGACAGCTGCTGAACAGGTATGGGGATTATAAGACTGATTCACTCTTTTATTTTTCCTTTAAGCTTTTATTTATTTATTTGATAGGGAGAGAGAGAGAGAAAGCACACAAGTAGGCAAAGCAGCAGGCAGAGGGAGAAGGAGAAGCAGACTCCCCAGTAAGCAGAGGGGTCCATGTGAGGTTGGAACCCAGGACCCTAGGATCATGACCTGAGCCAAAGGCATATGCCTAACTGAGATGCCCAGGTACCCCAAAACTGATTCACTCTTAAGTCTATTGCCTTAGAAGAAATGGACAAAAAAACAGGTCCCATTGTGACTGTGAATAAGTTTGCACATACATCTTCAGCATTATGGCCTCAAGGAAGTCAGACTTGCTTCAGTGGTACTTGAGGAATCACAGATGGTCTTCTTTTTGTTTTAATTATTTTTTGAGATTTTATTTATTTATTTATTTGACAGACAGAGGTCACAGGTAGTCAGAGAGGCAGGCAGAGAGAGAGAGGAGGAAGCAGGCTTCCCGCGGAGCAGAGAACCTGATGTGGGGCTCGATCCCAGGACCCTGGGATCATGACCTGAGCCGAAGGCAGAGGCTTAACCCACTGAGCCACCCAGGCACCCCCACAAATGGTCTTCTAAGACACAGAAATGGAAGCGGCAATCTCTTAAATTGAGGGCCTTAGAGTGATACAGCTTACTTCTCCCATGTCCTATTTGTCAGAACTGTCTCAGAGCCCAGACAGGCTTAAACAAAAAAAGTCTTTAATCCCATTGTCAATGGAAAGAATGTGGGGAAAAAAACAAAAAACAAAAAACAAACAAACAAAAATCCTGCATTGTGATCTTTATTCTATTGCTCATAGTACATTATTTAGGTTGGCTGTCCCTGATTTTTGTATAGGCATATCTGGTTAGACAATCTTTGTTAGCTTTGAAATTTTAGAATCAGCACAAACATAAAATAGAAAATACTTTATATGATTTTTAAGTAAAATGGAAATAGAGAAAAAGCACAAGTGATAGAATTTAAGAAATGGAAAGAAAAGGAAAACAAAATCATAGGGAAAGAATGTTAATATCCTTGTTTTCTAAAGTAAAGCTGCTATGATCTGAAAGCCTAAATTCCTCCCCATGCACCCCCAAATGCATATATGGAAACCTAACCTCCAAGATGATGGATGGTATTAGGTGAAACCATGGGATATTATTAGGTCACAAGGTAATAGTCCTCATGAATGGGATCAGTATCCTTAGAAAAGAGGCTCCAGAGAACTTCCTAGCCCCTTCCATCTTGTGGGGACAGAGAAAGGAAATAGAAAGAAGATAGTAATCTGTGAAACATGAAGGGGGGTTCTCACCAGATTCCAAATCTGTTAGTACTTTGATCTTGGACTTTCCAGCATACATAATTGTGAGAAATAAATTTCTGCTATGTATAAGCCACCCAGTTTATTGTATTTTGCTGTGGCAGACAAAATGGACTAAGACCTCATTCAGAATGGATGGAGAGACAAGGAGCTTCCAAGAATGGCAGAAACTCAAAGAATATGTGATCACCAAGCCGCCCTGCAAGAAATATTAAGGAAGGTTCTACAAAAGGAGAAAGATCCCAAGAGTGATAGAGAACAGAAATATATAGAGACAATCTATAGAAACATGAACTTCACAGGCAACATGATGACAATAAAGTCATATCTTGCAGTAATCACTCTCAGAGTGAATGGCCTGAATGCTCCCATGAAATGACACAGGGCTGCATACTGGATAATAAGACAGGACCCATCCATATGCTCTCTACAAGAGACTCATTTTGAACCTCAAGATATCTCCAGACTGAAAGTGAGAGGACAATTTTTCATGCCAACAGACCTTAAAAGAAAGCTGGGTAGCAATTCTCATATCAGACAAATTAGATTTTAAGCTAAAGACTGTAGTAAGAGATACAGAAGGACACTATATCATGCTTAAAGGGCCTACCCAACAAGAGGATCTAACAACTGTAAATATCTGTGCCCTCCACATGGGAGCTGCCAACTCCATAAGCCAACTGTTAACCAAAATAAAGAGACATATTGATAATAATATGTTAATGGTAGGACACCTCAATACTCAACTCTCAGCAATAGATCATCCAAGCAGAAAATCAACAAAGAAATAAGAACTTTGAACGACACACTGGACCAGGTGGACCTCATAGATAAATACAGAACATTCCACCCTAAAACAACGGAATACTCATTCTTCTCAAATGCACATGGAACTTTCTCCAGAATAGACCACATACTGTGTCACAAATCAGGTCTCAACTGATACCAAAAGACTGAGATTATTCCCTGCATATTCTCAGACCACAGTGCTTTGAAACTGCAACTCAATCACAAGAAAAAAAATGTGGAAGGAATTCAAACACTTGCAAGTTAAAGGTCACCCTGCTTAAAAATATTTGGGTCAACCAGGAAATCAAATAGGAACTTGAACATGGAAATCAAGGAAAGCAAAAACACACCAGTCCAAAATCTATGGGATACTGCAAAGGAGGTCATAAGGGGGAAATATAGTCATCCAAGCCTCACTCAAAAAAATAGAAAAATCCCAAATACACAAACTAACTTGACACCTTAAAGAAAAATATTTTTAAAAAATACATGGTTTATAGCTGATGTAATAAAACTATTATAAATATTTAAAAATAGAAAACTGATAAGTAAATTTAAAAAAAAAATGTACAACTTGGGATGCCTGGGTGGCTCAGTCAATGATGAAGGCAGATGAAAGCATCTGCCTTCAGCTCAGTTCATGATCCCAGGGTCCCGGGGTCAAGCCCTGCATTGGATGCCCTGCTCAGCAATGAGTCTGTTGTCCCTTCCCGGCTCATGCTCTCTCTCTCTTGCTTGTTCTCTCTCAAATAAGTAAGTGAGTAAATAGATAAATAAATAAACAAATAAAAACTTATAATTACCAAAATAAAAACAAATAAAAAGGTCTAACTATAAAGGTAGGTATTACAGAGAATGAGTAGAATATAGGTAATCTAAGTCCTCACCTAACATAGCAAAATCAATAGATAAATTTGAAGTAGATAACTTGAGAAATAGTGCTATAACCATATTTTCTGAGATATAGATTCAGCTATCTCAAAAAAAAAAAAAAAAAAGAAAAAAATTCACAAATTCAACTGAGAGGGTGGTAAAGAGAAGTCTGGCAGAAAGTTGTTGCTTTTTTAATAAAGGCCTTTTGGTCCTACTCATTTGTAGACACCTTTAGTTAAACATGGTAATGAATAAGCTACTTTTTAAAAATAAATAAATACAGGTGATCAAAAGGGAGGTGTGGTCCAGCCCACATTTCCACCTCTCTAAGACCAAAAAAAAAAAAAATGGTGCAACATCATATTGTTATTTGGGTCTAGGAGCTCCCATAGGAAAGGCTACAAATTAAACAGTGGTGGTTGTTTTAATGACCAGAAGGAGAAAAGTGACCAAGTCACTAAGTCCAGAGGGGGGAAAAACAAAACAACAACAACACAACTTTATCTCAAATACAATGGAGAAAAAGTAACCTTTAAATAAAAGAAAGCACATTACTTATACCTGGATTTATTTTTATTGGAAAACAATAAAAAAATAGGTTTACGTATATATAGATGAATAAAATTTAAAAATAATGTCAATTCACATTGACAAGGGAACCAAGAATACTTAGTGGGGAAAGGACAGTCTCTTCAATAAATTGGTGCTGGGATCATTATTTATATGTAAAAGAATGAAACTGAACCCATACCTTACACCTCTCACAAAAACTAATACAAAATGGATTAAAAGCTTAACTATAAAACCCCAAATTATAAAGGTCTTAGAAGAAAACACAGGGATAAATTTCCTTTACATGGGTCTTGGCAATGATTTTTTTGGGAGGGGCAGCTATGACACCTACAACAGAAGAAACACAACAAAGAAAACAATTGGTACTACATTAAACTAAAAATCTTCCACACATCAAAGAAAAATGAAAAGACAAGACATTTACAGATTGGGAAAAAATATTTGCATATATCTGGAAAGGAATTAATATTCAACATATATAAAGAACTCATACAACTGAGTAGTTAAATGAATGAATGAATGAACAAATTTTAAAATGGGCAAAGGACCTGAATAGATATTTCTCCAAAGAAGAAATACAAAAGGTCAACAGGTACAAGAAAAGATGCTCAGTATCAATAGTCATTAGGGAAATGCAAATTAAAACCACAATGAAATACCACCTTATACCAGTTATAATGGCCACCACCAGTAAGAAAAGATAACTAATGCTGGTATAGATGTGGAGAAAAAAGAACTTTTGTATATTGTTGGTGGGATTGTACTGGTAGAACTACTATGGAAAATAGTATGGAGGATCATTAAAAACTTAAAAATATAAATATCATAAGATCCAGCAATTCTATTTCTGAGACTATATCTAAAGGAAACAAAACACTAACTTGAAAAAGCATCTGCACCCTTATATTTACAGTAGCATTTACAAGAGCCAAAACATAGAAACAACCTAAGTGTCCAATGATGGATAAATGGGTAAGGAAATTGTCTATCTATCTATCTATCTATCATCTATCATCTACCTGTCTAATCTATCATCATCTATCTATAGTGGAATATTATTCAGCCATAAAAAATGAGGAAATTCTACCATTCACAACAATGTGGATGAAACTCGAAAGTATTGTATTAAGTGAAGTAAGTCAGATGAAGACAAATACTGTATGGTACCATTTACAGATGGAATAAAAACAAAACTCATAAAAAAGAGATCAGACTTGTGATTACCAGAGGCAGAGGGTAGGGGGAAGGGCAACTGAGGTTGAAGAAAGGAGGTCAAAAGTACAAACTTCCACTGATAAGATAGACATTCAGGAGTAGTGTGCAACATCATAGTTATAGCTATGGGAAATGTATTAAGAAAATAAATTCTATGAGTTCTCATCACAAAGATAATTTCTTTCCTTTTTTCTTCCTTTTCGTTACATCTATATGAGAAGATGGATATTAGCTGAACCTATTGTGATAATCATTTCAGAACATATGTATGTCAAACCATCATGCTGTATGCCTTAAACCTATATAGCAGTATATGTCAACTATTTTGTCAATATAACTGGAAAAAAATTAGTTCAGTAAAAGTAAAAAATAGCAAAAATACCAAATTCAATTAAATAATGGGCAAAGGACCTACATAAATATTTTTCCAGAGACATACAAACATTAATCATCAGGAATATGAAAATCAAAACCAAAATGGAGTTATCGCCTCACATCACACCTCACATCATACCTCACAGCTATCATCCTGTTAGGATGGCTATTATCAAAAAAACAGAAGACAACAAGTGTCAATAATATTGTAGAGCAAAGGGAACACTTGTACACTAGTTGTGGGAATATAAATTGGCACAGCTTCTATGGAAAACAGTATGGACATTCCTCAAAAAATTAAAAATACAACTACCATATGATCCAGCAACTCTATTTCTTTGTATATATCCAAAGGAAATTCAATCATTATCTTAAAGAGCTATCTTCACTCTGTTCACTGCAACATTATTCATAACATCTAAGGCACGACCCAATGTAAGTGTTTATGGGTAAACAGATAAAGAAAATGTGATATTGGAATATTATTCAGCCATAAGAAAGAAGGAAATCCTGTCATTTACAACAACATGGATAGATTTGTGGCCGTTATACTAGTGAAATAAACCAGAAGAAGACAAATAATGTATTGTCTCATTTATATGTAGAATCTAAAAGAGCTGAACTCATAGAAACAGTGAAATGGTGGTTACCAAGGGTTGAGGGGAATGAAGAGATGTTGGTCAAAGGGTACAAACTTCTAGTTATAAAATAAACATTTTCTGGGAAACTAATGTGTAGAATAGTGACTATAGGTGACAATACTGTATTATATACTTGCAAGTTGCTAAGAGAGTAGATCTTAAATATTCTCACCCCACACACACAAATAGGTAATTAATTGAAGTGGAAGATGTACCAACCAAACTTACTATGGTAATGATTTTGCAATACATCAAACTGTGTACCTTAAACATATACAATGCAATATGTCAATTATTATCTCACTAAAGTTAGGAAAAAAATTGGGAGACTGGAGGATCTGGGTAGATGGTAGCAGCATTATCATTAAAAAAAATCAAAGCCTAGTAATTTGTAAGTGAACTTAAATACATAAAATTATAATGGGGTTCCAATATTTATTATCAAAAATTTCATACCAGGTATTAATGAAAGCCTTCAGCCAGGGAATGTATGGAAAATAAGCTTTGTTTATTCGTTGTCCCATTTTTTTTTCTAATCTGTCCCTTCCCTGATTTTGATGCATCCAATTAAGTGTCTTATCAAGTGGTCACATCGATGTAGGAAGACTGTCATTTTAATGCAGAAAATACTTAGTCTCTAGAGTTGGAATTGATTCAAGTACCGATTTTAAGAACTGTTTTCATCAAGTTCATTTCATAGCTCTAGTTATTTCTGTTCCTATTTGTTATGCACAGATCTTTGCAAATTCTAAAACTCCAGGAGGTAGAACTCTCCTCCAGTTCTGCTAGCTACAGCTGCTCGTAAATACCAAGGAACGTAGGACTCTAAATGCCTGCTGTTGTGGGAGGGCTTATATAAGATTTCCTGGCTCTTGATAGAAAGAGAACAGTCTTCCAATTTGAGAAGGAGAGAATTATTCTCCTTCTCTTCACTTATCTGGGCACAATTTATTTCGAAGTCATTTGTGCTATAATCTTTGTGTTTGAAGTTGTGAGAGTTATCATTTTATTTTCTCTCAATTTTTACAGTTTAAATGTTAAATGCATATTTGCAACCTATTATCCTAACATCAACTTTTAAAGATTCAGGAATATCTAAGGTTGTAGTCATTTTCAAATAAGAAAATGACACTCCTAGAAGCTTTTTAAATAAATCATGCACAAAGAAACACAAAAAGCACATTCAATAGTTCACATTGTCTATTGTCTATTTTATTTTATCTCTGCCTTTGGTTTATAAGGCCTGATTTATTGTTTTTATAATGATTGTTACTTATGCTAACAGCCATTACTTCAGTACAAACAGATACATGCAGAGAATTTACTCATTAGAAAATAAATATTTTTAAGCAGCTAATAGTAGTTTACTATACTAGGTGTAGATACTGTCATAATCTTGGAGAAACAGTTTGTGGAAGGGGAGACAGAGTTACATTAATGAGTTTTATGTTACAATGTGATAAATTATTATAGAAACACATTCCATTAACTGTAGATCCCAGAGGAGGAAATGCCTAACTACTAAACAGGTGTGGAGAAGAAGGCAAAATTGTGTTTTTGCATTACAGTACCTATGAATTGACCTCTAATATTGACATAGAAAATTCTCTATTTCCACAAGAGGAAAAAACACAAATGTAATAATGTAAGTCAAGTGATATTGCCTAGGTGAGTGTATAAAACTGGAAAATCAACTATGAAACCAATGTCTATCAGCTGAGAAAAAAATCTGCAAAGCCATTTTCCCTGCAGCTATTTTATATAGAATAGTGATCTCACCATATCCCAGAAGGAGAGCAGCATCACTCTATTTTCCCAAACATTCCCAAACTAAAAGGGATTACCTAAATTTTAGTCCCCAACATCTATGGCAACAGCTTTGGTTGTTTTTCATTTACATTTTCAATCAAGTTGTGAGTATTAGGGTGTGCAGTATTATGGAAGATGTAACTGCTATGTTCTGGAAGGCCTGTTTACAAGACCGGTACTTGGCTAGCAGCTGGTAACTTAAATTGTAGGAGTTTCCTCAACATAAGTGGGCAAGAGTGCCTTGCTGTGCCTAAACTCTTTGAACAAACAATATGGTTTAGACTGAAGGCTTGTTTTCCTTTTGAGACTCTGGAATTTGTGCACTTGCCAGACAGGTAGGTGGTGGCTATATGATGAGCCCCCAATAAAAACTTTAGGTACTGAGCCTCTAATAAACTTTACACACATGTGCTCACAACACATCATTGGGTGATTAACTGTGTTCTGTAGACTCCACTGGGAGAAGAGCTTTGGAAGTTTTCCCCTATTCTCACCCAGAGTTTACCTGTGAGACTTTTCCTTTGCGGATTGTGCTTGGTACTCTTTCACTTTCATACATTGGGGTGAATATGACTATATACCTCCTAGTAAACATCTGACCTGGGGGTGATCTTTGGGACTCCCAGAAATAAGTGTATGTTAAATTGAAAGAGTTATAGTTTGATAGTCTTTCTGAATTTTTGTCAATGTGAACTCATAATGTAGAAAATCTGTGTACAGTAGGAGAGGAAAAAAACTTCTTGCCTTAGAGAACATGAAGAACTTGAACTCAGTTTTCCAACATTAGTGATTTTTTTTTTTGCAAAGCCAAGTATTTACATATTAATTCAATATACAAATTGCATATGTACACATTAATATCTGTTTGTGTGCCACCTTTGAGCTATTAACTCTAAGACAAACTACCATTCTGCCTAAATTATGTTTAACAGAGTGTAAATTCTTCAAGCACATTCTGGTTCCAGCACTACCATTAATCTATCGAATGAACTAGAACAAGTTACTAACTACCTTGAGCAAGTTATTCATTTTACCAGCCACATTTATAGCTAAAGTTTAAGGTGTTTGAATAAATAATTTCTAGAACACCTATTTTTCCTGAGATCTAGTAATTATGAAAATAAAGTATGCCCTTGACAATCGCTCACTTTCTGTCTAAGACTAAGAATGATTTGTGACCCAGGTGACATTTGTGTGATCCTGTACTCCCTCAAAGTACCATGTGTGTCCTATCAAGCTGTCCATTCTTTCATACATGAAAAATACCCCAGTGAGATGAAGGGTATATCTTCTTTCGGTGATGTACCAGTCTGGGTCCAGCCAAGGACAGAGAGCAACTAGGGATATTAGAGAAATGAAAGAATCAGGACTTATGTATTGGTGAGAGGAGCAGAGACTGACATTGTTGTTGTGATGCTCTGGAGAGAAGAAATGAGAAGATGATAGAGAGCCATGAAAGATTTCTGCCTGAAGTACATGAGAGGGTAAAAAGGTCCCATCAGTGTGAAGTAGAGGTTTGCCAAGTGGCTCCTGATTCACTTTCTCCCACTGGAAAACTGATCATGACTGACATAAGGAAGAGAATTACAGGATATTAGTTCCCCGCATTAGAAGGAGTGTTGGGTGTGCCTAGCTGGCATAAAACAATCTAGCCCAAGTGGAATGCTAATAGATGGGAATCCCTAGAAGATTCTCCACACTTAAATGGCTTCTAGAAATATATGAATTTGTATTATTTAAATAAAATTTCAAAATGCTTAATAGAATATTAATATCCCAGTGATACTTGTGGTATTTTCTATTTTAGGAAAAAAGGGGGAAAGATCCGATTTTCTAAGGTTTATTCCAAAGCACTTTAAAAACACAGAATTTCTATTTTATTTGACCTGAATAAATACTTTAAAAAGTGTCAGTCTATTTTCTATTGTATAATATAAAGATAGCAACATTTTTAGCTACCTTGAAAGTGAATTGGAAATCTATAAAATTATAGCCACAGTTCAAATCAAACTGTCACTTTTTCATGAGTAGAGCAGATAATTAACTGACATTATGATATGATGCCTCTATTAAAGTGATGTGGCATTTAGATATTTTTGCCCACTGAAAAGCTTATTTGGCATACAAATTTTTTTTCAGCCCTTCTCATATTTTCCATTTACAAGCAAATAGATGAATCATATGTGTCTTATAGAATTGTGGTACCAAAGTTAGGGAATTCATATATACAAGTTTTTATTGAAAAGTTAGCTTTTTGTGAATGATTTGCATAAGTTAGGGAGCTGCAAACCTCAATGTATGCTTTATTTTACTTACCAGTAGATATTTGGAAGGAAGTATTATTACTCATGTTTATGTTCTGAATAGTCTTCCAAATTTTTCCAAACATATTAGATTTCTTAAATCATAAATTTGTTATGGACCAAACAATATCGGTATGCCAAACAAAACTGTTAACTAAATGAACAGTGATAATTTCAGTCAAGTAACATATCTAGGGGAAGAAGTATAAAGGTTTGGATTTGCAATACAATGGGTCCAACAAATATATGAATAATTTATTTATTTTTAAAATAATTTGTTTAAAATAATTTGTTCTTATGTCATATTAGTCACCATACAGCATATCATTTGTTTTTGATGTAGAGTTCCATGATCTATTGTTTGTGTATAATACCCAGTGCTCCATGGAATATGTGCCCTCCTTATTATCCATCACTGGGCCAACACATCCCCCGACTCCCCTCCCCTCTAAAAGCCTCAGTTTGATTCCTGGAGTCCATAGTCTCTCATGGTTCATCTCCCTCTGTAATTACCCTCTTCGTTTTTCCCTTTCTTCTCCTAATGTCTTCCATGCTATTCCTTATGTTCCACAAATAAGTGAAACCATTGTCTTTTTCTGTTTGACTTATTTCACTTAGCATAATCTCCTCCAGTTCTATCCATGTTGTTGCAAGTGTCAGGTATTCATCCTTTCTGATGGTTGAGTAATATTTTATTGTATGTATGGGCCACATCTTCCTTATCCATTCATCTGTTGAAGGAGATCTTGGCTCCTTCCATAGTTTGGCTATTATGGACATTGCTGCTATGAACATTAGGGTGCATATAGCCCTTCTTTCCTCTACCTCTGTATCTTTGGGGTAAATACCCAGTAGTGCAATTGCTGAGTCAAAGGATAGCTCTATTTTTAACTTTTTGAGGAACCTCCACACTGTTTTCCAAAGAGGATGCACCAACTTGCATTTCCACCAACAATGTAAGAGGGTTCCCCTTTCTCCACAACCTCTTCAACTTTTGTTGTTTCTTGCCTTATCCATTTTTGCCATTCTAAATAGTGTAAGGTGGTATCTCAATGTGGTTTTGATTTGAATCTTCCTGATCCTTACAATGATGAACATTTTCTCATGTATCTGTTAGCCATTTGTATGTCTTCTTTGGAGAAGTGTCTGTCCATGTCATCTGCCAGTTTTTTCACTTGATTATTTGTTTTGTGGGTGTTGAGTTTGAAAAGTTCCTTATAGATCATGGATATAAGCCCTTTATCTATAGTGTCATTTGTGAATATCTTCTCCCATTCCATGGTTTGTCTCTTTCTTTTGTTCACTGTTTCCTATGCTGTGAGGAAGCTTTTATCTTAATGAAGTCCCAAAAGTTCATTTTTGCTTTTGCTTCTGTTGCCTTTGGAGACATGTCATGAAAGAAGTTTCTATGGCTGATGTCAAAAAGGTTACTGCCTATGTTCTCCTCTAAGATTTTGATGGATCCCTGTCTCACACTAAGGTCTTTCATCCATTTTGAGTTTATCTCTGTGTATGGTGTAAGAAAATGGTCAAGTTTTATTCTTCTATCTATAACTGTCTAATTTTCCCAGCACCATTTATTGAAGAGACTTTTTCCATGGGATATTTTTTCCTGCTTTGTTGAAGATTATTTGACCATAGAGTTGAAGGTCCATATCTAGGCTCTCTAATCTGTTCCATTGGTCTGTGTGTCTGTTTTTGTGCCAGTACCATGCTATTTTGGTGATCACAGTTTTGTAATATAGCTTGAAATCAGGCAACATGATGCCCCCAACTTTGTTTTTCTTTTCCAACATTTCCTTGATCATTCAGGGTCTTTTCTGGTTCCATACAAATTTTAGGATTGTTTGTTTCAATAATTTGACCCATTGATATTTTAATGGGGATGACATTTAAAGTATACATTGCTTTGGGGAGCATAGGTACTTTAACATGCTTATTCTTAACCATGAGCATGGAATGCTCTTCAATCTTTTTGTGTCTCCTTGAATTTCCTTCATAAGTGTTCTGTAGTTTCTAGAGTATAAATCCTTTACCACTTTGGTTAGGTTTATTCCAAGGTAACAAGTCTTTTGGTGCTGTTGTAAATGGACTCAAGTTCCCTATTTCTCTTTCTCCAGTTACATTGTTAGTGTATAGGAAAGTAATTGATTTCTGTGAATTGATTTTGCATCCTGCCACATTACTGAATTGCTCTATGAGTTCTAGTACTTTGGGGGTGGAGTCTCTTGCATTTACCACAAAAGATATCACATCCTCTGAAAAGAGAGACAGTTTGGCTTCTTTGCCAATTTGAATACGTTTTTTTTCTTTTTGTTGTCTGATTGGTGTCCCTAGGACTTCTAGTACTATGTTGAATAATAGTGTTGGTTATTAGTGTTAATAATAGTGTTGAGAGTGGTCATCCTTGTTGTGTTCCTGATCTTAAGGGAAAAGCTCTCAGCTTTTTCCCATTGAGAATGATATTTTGCTGTGGTCTTTTCATTGATGGTTTTTATGATATTGAGGAATGTTCTCTCTATCCCTATATTCTGAAGAATTTTAATCAGGAAAGGATGCCGTACTTTGTCAGATGCTTTTTCTGCATCATTTGAAAGGACCACATGGTTCTTGTCTCTTCTCTTATTTATCTTTTCTATCACATTGATTGATTTGTGAATGTTGAACCACCCTTGCATCCCAGGGATAAATCCCACCTGGTCTTGATGGATAATCCTTTTAATGTACTGTTGGATTCTATTAAATAGGCTCCTGTTGAGAATTTTGGCAACAATATTCATTGTGGATATTGGTCTGAAATTCTTCTTTTGATGGGGTCTTTGCCTGGTTTGGGGATCAAGGTAATGCTGGCCTCATTGGGTGAGTTTGGAAGTTTTTCTTCTGTTTCTATTTTTTTTTAAAGATTTTATTTATTTATTTGACAGAGAGATAGATCCCAAGTAGGCAAAGAGGCAGGCAGAAAGAGAGAGAGGGAAGCAGGCTCCCTGCTGAGCAGAGAGCCCAATGCGGGGCTCGATCCCAGGACCCGGGATCACGACCTGAGCCGAAGGCAGAGGCTTAACCCACTGAGCCACCCAGGTGCCCCTGTTTCTATTTTTTGAAACAACTTCAGAAATATAGGTATTCTTTGAATGTTTGGTAGAATTCCCTAGGGAATCTATCAGGCCCTAGACTGTTGTTTTCTGGGAGGTTTTTGATCACTGTTTCAATCTCATTACTAGTTATTGGTCTAATCAGGTTGTCAATTACTTCTTTTTTCAGTCTTGGTAGCTTATAGGTTTCCAGGAAGGCATCCATTTCTTCCAGATTGCTTTATATATTAACATACAGTTGTTAATATTAATTTCTAATAATTGTTTCTATTCCTTGGTTTTAGTCATGATCTCACCCCTTTCATTTATAATTTCATTAATTTAGGTCCTTTCTCTTTTCTTTTGGATAAGTCTGGCGAGGGGTTTATTGATCTTACTAATTCTTTCAGTCAGCTTCTAGTTTCATTGATCTGCTGTACTGTATTTCTGGTTTCTAATTCATTGATCTCTGCTCTAATCTTAAATATTTCTCTTCTTATGCATGGCTTAAGCTTTATTTATTATTCTTTTTCCAGTTCCTTAAGGTGTAAGATTTATTTGTGTATCCTGGATTTTTCTATTTTTTTTTGAGTAAGGCTTGGAAGGCTATGTATTTCCCCCTTAGGATACTGCTATCCATCCCATAGATTTTGGACCAATGTATTTTCATTCTAATTGGTTTCCATGAATTGTTCAAGTTCTTTGTTTTCCTGGTTGACCCATACATTCTTGAGCAGGATGGTCTTTCCAAGTGTTTGAATTTCTTCCACATTTTTTTTCTTGTGATTGAGTTGCAGTTTTAAAGCACTGTGGTCTGAGAATATGCAGGGAATAATCTCATTGATCTTGGGAGGGGTCCTCTCTGCTTCTTAGACATGAATGCTTTTTTTCTTCCCCAGATTAGAGAAGTACTCAGCTATGAGTTGGACAAATGTATCTTCTAGACCCCTCTCTCTATCCATTCCCTCAGTGTTGGCAAGAATTCTGATATCCAAACTTTTCATTTCTCTCTAATCTCTTTCAATTTGATTCCATGTGTTTTAATTTGTTTTTCCCATGCTGCCTCAATTTCCTTCTTTTCTATCATCTTATTCTCTACCTCATTAATTTCTTCTTCTGCCTCATTTACCCTGGCATTCCATGTATCCAGCTTAAACTGCATTTAATTCATAGCATTTTTAAGTTTGGCCTGATTAGATCTCATTTTTGCTCTTAGAGAGTCTATATTGTCATTAATATTTTTCTCAAGCCTAGATATCACCTTGATAATTGGTACTGTGACATCAATTTCTGATATCTTGGTTATATCCATATACATTAGTTCTGTGGCAGAGGCCACAATCTCCAAATCTCTCCTTTGTGGGGTTTCTTCCTCTTAGTAATTTTGTTCAGGGGTGGTTGAGGGAATGTACAGAGTACAGACTACTGACCACAACACAAGTAAGAGGAAACTGTTTTATAGGGACTTTAAGAATGTTGGCCTCTTGTTCTTCAGCCTGTCTTCTGGAGGAAGGGCCTGATGTGCTGTGACTCAGGCAATCCTGTTTGGGCAGAGTTGCCTTGCCCCATGTCAGGGAGATGGGCTTAATGAAAACCAGCTTTTGGGGGGCTGTTGTTCTCTGGCAACTTTCCCTGGCAGTTTTCCAGTTTCTTCTGAGAAAGCAGAAGTGACCATATCCAAACCTCTGTTTCAGAAGAGAAAGATCACAGTCTGATCTTCACTGAGCTCCCCAGGCCACACTGTCTCCATTTTTGTCTATGCTGCTAAAAACTGCTGCATTCTGAGTTATGCAACCCAGAGCAGCACACCCAGCCCTGGCTTTCAGGTCCAGGTATGTCTCTCCCTTTTGTGTTTCTAAACCCACAAACTGCTGCCAATTCACAAGTGTGCCCCCGAAGCTCCAAGGTTTAGTCTGTGGGGCTAGCCTGAAGTCCTTTCCCTGCTGCTACCAGTCTGCAAGTTTGTGCCTGGTCCCCAAAACAGACACTTTTACATTTCTGGGTTATTTCACCTTCCTGGCTCAACTGCTTATGGTAGCTCTCTCGCTCTTCTGTTTAAATTCCAATATCTGCCCACGGAACCATGGCTCCCCACTTCATACCTCAAGACCAACAACCAGAGATATTCTGTTTGGAGAGATCCAGCTATATCTTCCTTCATTTCTGGATGATTTTGTGGGTGTTCAGAATGGCTGGTAGATATCCAGCTCAATTCAGGGGACCAGTTGAAATATGGTCCTTACTCCTCTGACATCTTTTTCCCTATCTCCTGTATGAATACTTTAAATTGTGATGGGTATGCCCTGTCCTGATGAGAAAACAGGAAATAGGAGGTTACAGCCATACTGATGAGGAAACAAAGGTGGAAGGAAGTGTAGATAAAGTTAAATGTCCATATAACCTGAAGCTCACTGTCAAATACTTGAGGCAGATTGAAATATAATGTTCCTTCAAGAAGCTCCTAAATGTCTTAATGCTAACAATGCCTTGCTAGACAGAAAAACAACATTGGTTTGACAATAGAAATGCCTCTGGTAACTTATGTCTTATTTAGCATATGAAGATCCTTTTGAAACTTCCATTTTCTTTACTTCCACCTACCCCAACCCCTCAAAATCCTAAGGCGGGGGTGGGTGGGGAGCAGGAGCTCTTTCTCCCCAGAGGTCCTGTCTCAAGCTTTAATAAAACCAGCATTTTGCACCAAAGAGGTCTCAAGAATTCCTTCTTGGGATTAACTACAGACCCCACAATGCCTCACATATATTAAAAAATTAATATATGTATAAAAATTACATCATTATTGTAGCAATCACTGTTTTGCTATGTAGGCTAAGTGAAGGTAGTCAAAACAGTCCAAAAGGGTGAGTGCCTGTAAATATTAAATACATTTTGAAACGAAGTCATCCTCTTTATTTAATCTTAGTTTTCTATTAAATACTTCTGAGTGGCATGCATACTTTTCTTATCTTTCTGGTTCTGACTCTTAAAGTACTTCCTGAATCTCAACTACCTTTTTCATCAAGGACTCATTTATCAAAAGAAGTTAGTAATTCCTTGTGTTGAATACAGTACAAGTAGATATTGCCTGTATTCAGTTAAGACCATTATGTTTTAATTACCTTTAATAGTAGAGATCCCCCAAAAGATTCCTATTTGATATTCATTAAATTTTTTTTTAAGATTTTATTTATTTATTTGACATAGAGAGAAAGAAATCACAAGTAGGCAAAGAGACAGGCAGAGAGAAAGGGGAAGCAGGCTCCCTACTGAGCAGAGAGCCTGATAGAGGGCTCAAGCCCAGCACCCTGAGATCATGACCTGAGACAAAGGCAGAGTTTTAACCCACTGAGCCACCCAGGTGCCCCATTTTTTTTAACCAGGTGCCCATTTTTAAAATTTTAATTAATTAGTTTATTTGATGGGGTATGGGGAGGAGCAGAAGGAGAGGAGCAAACAGACTCTACACTGAACCTGGAGCCTGATGGGGGCTCATCACAAGGTCATAAGATTATGACCTGAGTGCAAAGCAAGGGCAGAATCCTTAACTGCCTAAACCACCCAGACGTCTGTCCCTTGCTATTCATTTTTGGCAGAGTTGTCTAGTTAATTTGAAACTTAATCACATTAAATTGTAATAGTTTCATTAAATGTAATGTATACAAAAGAGAATAAGGGAGCATTGCAAAAGGAAATATCAGAGACAAGTTGGAAAAGAACATATCAGGTAGTATTTCCTAAAAGAGAGGATCTTTGCTCTGAATCTTGAAAGATTCACGAAGTAAGGAACATTTGCCAAGCAGAGAAAAAGATAATACAAAGGATAGAGTTATCAGAGTGCGGATTGTTTATTCATTTACAAGTAAATGGGACTTTTTGGAATAATGGCAGGGTATTAGCAGGAAATGAGCCTTGATTACTGAAGAAAAGGAGAAATCATAAAAGATCATTACTTTTATTTTGGGAAGTTTAGATCTTTTCTTTCTTTTGTTCTTTCTTTCTTTTCTTTCCTTTTAATTATAGAAAGCAAAAGGGTACCTGGGTGGCTCAGTCATAAAATGTTTGCCTTCAGCTCAGGTCATGATCCCAGGGTCCTGGAACCTGAGTACCTCATTAGGCTCCTTGCTCAGTGGGGATCCTGCTTCTCCCCTTCCCACTCCCCCTACTTGTGTTCCCTCTGTCACTGTGGCTTTCTCTGTCAAATAAATAAACAAAATCATTAAAAAATGATAGAAAGCCACTAAGGATCTTACATAATTATTAAGAAATTTATGTTTAAAATTATTAATCAAACCCATTATTGAGAATACATTTAAAATTAGAAATAATGCTAAAAGACAGACCAACACAGGTGAAAAATTTTACTATGAATATAAACTAAAACAAGAAGACATATAAACCTTTAAATAATAAAATATTAACATATATTTATATAAATAATAAAAAATAAACTACTAAACTTTGTTGAAACCATAAAACACACAGGATTTGATTCACTTAAAATGGAGGAAAAATGAAAGATGAATTTTAAATTAATCTTGGATTTTTTATTATGTTGATTGGATAGATCATGGTATTACTATAAAGATCTGTTAGGAATAAATATAAAGAGAGGCAGAATATATCTAAAAATGAGGAGGTGTTGATGTAACAACCTTGAGATTTCTAAATGGAAATAAACTATTATATAAATAGTCCTAGAACTCAAGAAGTCCCCCCCCCCAGAAAATGTTGATTTGAGAATCAGCATATTGGTAAAATAATGCTTCTGTATAAAAAAGCTTCAGTAATATATTTCATTATCCCTGATAACCAATAACAGCCTGTATACCTATTCATATTTCAGTATAAATTATAGTCCTCCTCCTCCAACAACTCATATCCAAGCGTATGTCCCATATCTACATATAGAGCCTTACATCTCACCCACACATCAAAATTCACATCACACAGTATGATATATATGACTTTCAAGAGTTATGTAAAACTCATGTGTCAATAGCACATTTTACTCTTAAAAATTCCCTTCCTAGGCAAAATGGGACAAAGTGGCTAAAATCCCAAATTTACAAAATACTAAAATGTCCAGAGGCAAAGAAGTGTGAGACTTCAATAATAGATCTAAGTGTCATAAAGAGCAAGTCATTGAACAGACTACTTAGATATTTGAAATTTCCTTATATTAAGTGAGGTGATTGAATTAGGTCAATTTAAATATTCCTTCTTACCACTAACTTCCAAGGTTAAATTAGAAAATTATTTTAAGTGACTTATTTTTATTGTAAAATAATACTGTTGATGTACAATTTTGAATAAAATATGGGCATTGTTGGGATATCATACATTGACAATATTCTGTACACATTTATATGCAGAAAATGACTTACTAAAATAATGGAAAAAACATTTCCAACTACTGTTGAATCAATCCAGATTTTATGGATATAAAGCACATTATGGATATAGATAACTCTTATTATTATCAATTATACTTTCAATAATGTTTGAGCAGTTTCACTTAAAAACAAAAGAAGGGGCACCTGGGTGGCTCAGTGGTTTAAAGCCTCTGCCTTCCACTCAGGTCATGATCTCAGGGTCCTGGGATTGAGCCTCACATTGGGCTCTCTGCTCAGTGGGTAGCCTGCTTCCGTCCTCTCTCTCTGCCTGCTGCTCTGCCTACTTGTGATCTCTGTATGTTAAATAAATAAATAAAATCTTAAAAAAATAATAAAAACAAAAGAAAATGGGAGAGGAGGAGCAAGATAGAAGCAAAGTAGGAGATATAAATATCATCAGGTCCCAGGAGTTCAGCTAAATAGTTATCAAACTATTCTGAACACCTACAGACTCAAAAGGAGATATAAGAGAAGACGACCAACAATTCTAGGAACAGAAAATCAACCACTTTCCAGAAGGTAGGACTTGCAGAGAAGTGAATCTGAAGTGATGGGAAGATAGACCACAGGGGGATGGGCTGGCTCCCAGCAAGTGAGAGAGCATCAGAGCACAAAATTAGGAACATTTAGAAATCTTCTCCACTGAGGGACATTGCTCCAGAAGCTAAGCAGGGAGTGGAGCCCTTGTGGGGACAGTGTGGTCTCAGGACCCATGGGGACACAAACAGACCAAGGGTGTTGGAGGGTAGCAGACCTCGCAGGTATCAGAGCAGGGAAGCTAGCTGTAGAGACGGAGCTGAGGAGTGGGATCTCAGCTTGAGATTACCTTAAACTGTGATCCAAGGCCCAGTCAGGCCATTGCTCTTGTAAAGGGACTCCACAAGTAGCAGATCCAGAGAGACCTCCTCCTTCCTCCACCAGGAGGAGTGGTGTGGGAGCATGCTGTAGGAATCTGCTGGGTTTGAAGACTCCAAATGGGGCCATGAACCAGAGTTAGAAATTCTCAGTCACAGGCTGGGTGATCTGAGTGTGGCTGGAGACCAGGAAGAAGTGAGGGATTGACTGCTTTTCTCTGAGGGGGCATTGAGGAGTGGAGCTCTGAGCTCTTGTCTCCAATGGGGCCAAAAATTGGAGGGTACCATTTTCATTCCTGTCCTCCCAAGCTGTACAGAAACGCTCCAGGAACAAAAGCTATCAAGAGCAAATGTGAGATTACTTACCCTGGCCTGTGGCAGGAGTGGTGCAATTCCCCCCTCTGGCAAAGACATTTGAAAATCACTCTAACAGGCCCCTCCCCAGAAGATCAGCAAGAACATCCAGCCAAACCAAGTTCACTGATCAATGAAAACCGCGGAACTCCAGAGCTAGGCAAAAGCAACACATAGAATTCATGGATTTTTTTTCCCCATGATCCTTTAGTCTTTCAAACTTAAATTTTTTAATTTTATTTTTTTCTTATTCTCTTTTTAAAATTTTTCCTCTTTCCTATTTTAGTGTTTTTTAAACTATTTTATCTTATCAATACCTTTCTAAATATCTTTTAAAATTTTCATTGTTATAGTCATATTTCATCCCCTCATTGTATTTAACCTTATTTTTTAATATACATATAGGTTTTTTTTCTTTAAAATTTTGGGATATAATTTCTTCTAATAGATCAAAATATATTCTAAATCTAGAGCATGGCTTTGTTCTAGTCTCCAGCCTGATCACATTCTTTCCTCTTTTTTTTTTCTTTTTTCAACCAACTTCTTATCAATTCCTTTTTTAGAATCTTTTTAAATTTTCAACTTTACAGTCATATTCCATCCCTTCATCATGATTACCATTATTTTTTTGTGTATACACACACACACACACACACGTGTGTGTGTGTTCTTCTTTATTTAAAATTTTGGGAGGTAGTTTCTTCTAACAGACCAAAATACACCCAAAGTCAAGTGTGTGTCTCTGTTCTATTCACTAGTCTAATATAAATATATATACTTCCCTTTTCCCCTTTTCTTCTCCCGCCGGTTTCAGGTCTTTTCCAATTTGGTTAGTGATATTTTGGAGGGTCATTGCTACCCTTTTAGTATTTGTTCTCTCATTCATCTCTTCATATCTTCATAAAATGACAAGGCAGAAAAACTCACCAGAAAAACAAACAAACCAAGAGGCAGTATTGACAGTTAGGGAACTAATCAGTATAAACATTAATATGTCAGAACTAGAGTTCAGAATGACAATATTCAAGGTGCTATATGGGCTCAAAAAAAGCATGGAAAATATTAGAGAACCCCTTTCTGGAGAAAGAAATCTCTTTCTGAAGAAATAAAAGAACTAAAATCTAACCAAGTTGAACTCAAAAAAGCTATTAATGACAGGCAATCAAAAATGGAGGCTCTTACTTCTAGGATAAATGAGGCAGAAGAGAATTAATAATATAGAAGACCAAATAATGGAGAATAAAGAAGCTGAGCAAAAGAGAGACAAACAACTACTGGACCACAAGGAGAGAATTTGAGAGATAAGTGAGACCATAAGATGAAACAATAGTAGAGTCATTGGGATCCCAGAAGAAACAGAAAGACAGAGAGAGGCAGAAGGTGTATTGGAGTAAATTATAGTAGAGAATTTCCTTAATTTGGAGAAGGGAACAAGCATCAAAATACAGGAGGCACAGAGAATCTCCCTCGAAATCAATAACAATAGGTCCACACCCTGTCATCTAATAGTAAAGCATACAATCTTAGTGACAAAGAGAAAGACCAGAAAGCAGTTCAGGACAAGAAGTCTGTAACATACAACAGTAGAAATATTAGATTGGCAGTGGACCTATCCACAGAGACCTGGCAGGCCAGAAAGGACTGGCATGATATATTCAGAGCATAAATGAGAAAAACATCCAGCCAAGAACACTATATCCAGCTAGGCTGTCACTGAAAATAGAAGAAGAGATAAAAAGCTTCCAGGACTAACAAAAAGTAAAAGAATTTGCAAGCACCAAACCAGCCCTACAGGAAATATTGAAAGGGGTCCTCTAAGCAAAGGGAGAGCCTAAAAGTAACACCAAAATGGAACAGAGACAATATCATAACAGTCACCTTACAGGCAATACAATGGCACTAAATTCATATCTTTCAATAGTTACCCTGAATGTAAAAGGCCTAAATGCCCCAATCAAAAGACACAGGGTATCAGAATGGATAAAAAAAATAAATAAATAAAAATAAACAACAACAACAACAACAAAAAACAATCTATGTGCTATCTATAAGAAACTCACTTTAGACCCAAAGGCACCTCTAGATTTTTTTTTTAAAGATTTTATTTATTTCATTTGACAGACAGAGATCACAAGTAGGCAGAGAGGCAGGCAGAGAGAGAGAGAGAGGAGGAAGCAGGCTCCCTGTTGAGCAGAGAGCCCGATGCGGGACTCGATCCAAGGACCCTGAGATCATGACCTGAGCCGAAGGCAGCGGCTTAACCCACTGAGCCACCCAGGCGCCCCGACACCTCTAGATTTAAAGTCAAGGGTTAGAAAAAAAATTACCATGCTAAGGGACAACAAAAGAAAGCTGGGGTGGCAATCCTTATATCAGATAAATTAGATTTTAAGCCAAAGACTATAATAAGAGATGAGGAAGGGCACTATATCATATTTAAAGGATCTGTCCAACAAGAAGATCTAACAATTTTAAATATGTATGCCCCTAACATAGGAGCAGCCAATTACTTAAACCAATTAATAACAAAATCAAAGAAACACATTGACAATAATACAAAAATAGTAGGAGATTTTAACACCCCCTTACAGAAATGGACAGATCATCTAAGCAAAAGATCAACAAGGAAATAAAGGCTTTAAATGACACACTGGACCAGATGGACATCACAGATATATTCAGAACATTTCATCCCCAAACAGACATTTCAGCAAAGAAGACACCCAAAAGACCAATAGACACAAGAAAAAGTACTCAGAGAAATACAAATCAAAACCACAGTGAGATGCCACCTCACATCAGTCAGAATGGCTAAAATTAAGAAGTCAGGAAAGGACAAATGTTGGCAAGGATGTGGGGAAAGGGAAACCCTTCTACACTGTTGGTGGGAATGCAGTCTGGTGCAGCCACTCTGGAAAACAGTATGAAGGTTCCTCAAAAAGATGAAAATAGAGATACCCTATGACCCAGCAATTGTACTAGTGGGTATTTACCCAGGATACATATATAGCCATCCGAAGGGGCACATGCACCTGAAAGTTTATAGCAGCAATGTCCACAATAGCCTAACTATGGAAAGAACCTAAATGTCCGTCAACAGATGAATGGATAAAGAAGAAGTGGTATATATACACAATGGAATACTATGCAGCCATCAAAAGAAATAAACTTTTACCATTTGTGATGATGTGGATTGAACTAGAGGGTATTATGCTAAGTGAAATAAGTCAAGCAGAGAAAGACAATTATCATATGATCTCTCTGATAGGAGGAATTTGAGAGGCAAGGTGGGGAGTAGGGAAGGAAAAAATGAAACAAGATGGGATTGGGAGTGAGACAAACCATTAGAGATTTAAACTCACAAAAAAAACTGAAGGTTACTGGAGGGTGAGGAGTTAGGGATAGGGTGGCTGGGTTATGGACATTGGGGAGGGTATGTGCTATGGTGAGTGCTGTGAAGTAAGCCTGTAAGTCTGTTGATTCACAGACCTCTACCCCTGGAACACATAATACATTATATGTTAATAAAAAAATGTCAACATGTATCATAAACTGATAGTAATGCTTTACAAATGGAATGAGAGTACTTTTACTAGTTCAATTATTAATTCTCTGTACTTTGAATTCATGCACTATTTATTTCACAAGAGGTATATAAATTCAAAATTTGTTTAGCCTGAAAACGAAAGCTTAAGTTCTGTAAGCACTGTCACAAAATAAGCAGCCATAATGTATTTCAATTTAAATTAACATGTATTTATCAAACTAACATTTGTTTTCATTCAATATTATCACAGTTGTTTGAATTTTGTTTTACTGAAATTACACTCACAGGTATCACTCATATATATTCACACATATTCACACATGTAAAACTCATACAGATACACACCTACACTTGCCTTTATGCACACTTTCTCCCTCTTTCACACATAGGCAGATACACATTTGGATTTTTCTTCCTCTTACTGCTATACCCAACCTTTTATATTTAAGACTTATGGAAGAGAGGATAGTCCAGTCCTGATAATGAACAATAACTAAACCAAAACCGTTACTGTCTTTTATCCTTGAGTCCTTCCATATGCTAGTTCAATGAAAGACAAGTTCAAAAAATTAAATGATGTCTTAAGTGCTCTATAAATTTTGACTAAGACCAAACGCTTTAACAAACACTTCTTGCTTTAGTTGCTGGGTCTGTTTTTTCCCTTCTTAGAACTACATAAAATGACTACAAAGTAAAGAATAATTTGAATCTGAAATACATGTCCACAAATCATTTCTTCAACAATCTGCCAAAACCTTCCCTCATCAAATAGCTGTAATTTAAATGGGCATGTCCAAGAAGCCACAAATCTTAGGTTTATAACATATCTTTCAGGGTAGTTCTTTTCTCTTCTTTTTCTTTTTTTCTTTTCTTTTCTTTCTTTCTTTATTTTATTTATTTATTTTTTTTGCTTCCTCCTACTATAATTCATTTTCCTTGTTAAAGTAAGTGAAGAAAGGGAAACCTATTCTAAAATAATAAGGCCTACTATACAACAAACTTTATTAGTTATTTTTAAATAATTTAATCTGCAGAATAGTCCTGTTGTATAGATTTTATTATTGTCCAATAAGAAAAACTAAAACACCAAGTGTTTTTCCCTGTCCAACATCACACAGTTGTTGAGTGACATTGTAAGTACGTGAAACCACTTATTTCCAAATTTAGAGTTCTTTCTAGCACCTCACAAGGAGATAGGAGAATATGCATAAAGGAGATTTTTTCAGTTTGATGAAAAAATTATATAATCCACATAATTTCACGGTGGTTTAAATGTAGAACCCTCAAATCATTTCTTGATGAATTCAGTATATTCTATGCTAGTTGACTTCCCTCCTTTGGGAGAATTATTAGCCAATCATTAATCTTGGGAAGACAACACAGAATTAGTTTTAATATGAGGAATATTTTAATTTCCATTTAAGAATTTGGGACAATGCACCTTCTGACTATTGATTTCAGGTTTGTGTGGGAAACAGATGTCACTCTAGGCATCCTCACAAGTACAGTAAATATACCCTGTTAGCCAACACATAGCCATGGCCTCTCACTGCACCCGCCTTAGTTACTCAAAATGATTACTTCCTTTTTTTATCTCTAAGTCTCTCAAAGTAAATAACACCACATAATATAACCTACATTCCCAACTAGAATAACCTCATATATACTCCCACAATGTACTAAAAAATTTATACAGACACTTTCACTTAATGTTAAAACACAAAGGAAGAAACTTTATAGAATTATATTTTTAAAAACTTCATGATCTTTAAAATGTATGTTTACTTATAATAAAATCAGTCTGAATTTATTTCTGCCCTATGTCTATGGGATGATTTCTATTGGTGCTTCAACTGGCCCATTATCACTAGAGACCTAAGTGTAGTCAACCATGATAATACAAAGCCCTTTATAATACTGCTTCAGAGAACTGCTTGAAGTCCTAGTTCATGAAAATACCTGGTCTACCTTATTAGACTATACCATCATTCTAGGTACTTTATTTCAGAACTAGTTCCTGCTCTTTGCCTATTCTTGTGCATATATAGATTCAGATAATCCTTGCTTCCTAATTGCACTTTAGGTCAGAACACAAAACTCAGGTTCCCTTTGCCTCAGGACTACCATTGTGGGTTAATGTAAGCATATTTCTTCTCTAGAACCAATTCCCTGTCCACACTATGGTCCCATACCTCACACACAAGTAGGAAATTATCTATTAACTTCCCCAAATTTTAGTATTCCCTAATTCATGAGGCCTGTTTTCAGAATAACTTTAAACTCAATTATTATAGTTGGCCAAACCATCTCCATCTTCAGTTAATTTTCAACAGTAAAAACTACAAAAAGAAGAGCTGCCTGGATTTTCAGCCCAGAGTTTCATGGTTTCAGGTTCTGGTACTCAGTTCCCCCAAAGTTTCTCTAATAGCAACAGACCTAGAAGTATTCAAAGCAAACTGAAGAAAAAGGAAATTTTACCATACCATCAGAGTCCTCAATTTTTCTGCTGGAAAATTAGTCTGTTTGGTTTTTAAGTGCATATAGGCTCTTTTTTTATGCAAATGTGATATACTCAGGAAACACTAAAGTCTTTATGGGTATTAAATATGAAGGAGCTGAAGTGTAAATCTTTTTCTTATTTTGGAAATTGAAGGGAAAAAAAAGAAGAAGAAGAAAAAGAAGAAGAAGAATGATGCATACTCGAAAAAGAGGCAAAGAAAGTTTCAGTTCCTTGTCCAAAATTATAAAAGAAATATAAGAAACTCTATTATCTCAGTTACTAAGAATTCATCAACTGTTGCATACTCTAATCTCTGTTAGTGGAAATTAGTTCTCAATGTGATCATGCTTTCTTAAATCCATTAGGTAATTTTTGCCTATTCTTTCAATATTGAGAGGTTGGGCCATAGGGACACTCATTGAAATTTCTGGAAATTTTCCATGGTAAACTGTCCTTCATGAAATTATTTTCAAGGAGGTAGTATTATATAATAAGTTAATGCAATTTTCAGTCAAACAAATTTGAATTCAAATATTAGATTCATCCAAGATCTTTAGCTAATGTTACTTAACTCTCCTAAAACCCTTCCTAATTTAAAATAGAAGAGTGATTCTTAACTCATAGATGTGTTGTGAGAATTAAGTGAGATAATGTAAAGTGCTTAGTACAAGGCTTGGAATAGAATGTAGTGAATATGAATGATGAACATTTTAAAATTATATTGTTATATTTCTTATCAGGGAAGGTAATTTGCACAAGGTTGTTTCTAAGAAATCCTTGACCAGTTTGAATACCTTGAAATTATCTATCCAACACCATGACCATCTATCTCCAAAGCTTTGTAAATAAAAAAATCTCCTAATTTTCTTAGTAGGATGAATTATGGTATCATGGAAAACAAAAACATGATGATAACTCTCTTAACATTATATCTCATGAACCCTTAGTCCCATTAGTCCAAAATAGCTCTTCACAATATTGCTTCCATGCCAGCTCCAAAAGTCAAAATTTTTAAGAGTTCAATTCAACCTAGTTAACAGGTATCTGGTATCAATAGATTTGAAATGCTAGTTCTAACCAACCAAAAATAAGAAATTCTAGGATACTAACAGTTGTTTATTCCCGAATTTCCTGGTCTAAAGGTATTATGTACTACTTCAATAAGAGAAATAGACTGATCTCTAGAATTTGATGTTCTATTTAAGCAGCAGAAAATGTAATTTATAAACCTGAGAGTTAATACATAAATTTCTAAGAACTTTACCAGAGAGATCACTTCTTTTGCTACCTATTGTCTAATGTCTGAAAATGTGCCTCCACCATTCCATTTATTTTACTGTTTGTGGAGGTAATTTAACCCCCAACTCCCCAAAAAAGACCTCAAGGCTTGTGTCCTAGCCCTGTAATAGATAACTAATACATTTAAAAAATATATCATATTAAATGATTGAAAGAGTCAAGACTGGTAAGATGATTACCTTTCACATGCTGATCTATGAATCAATGCAATCCTGGTAAAAAAAGTTGTAAAGCTTTTTTGAAGAAATTGACAAATCTAAACTAAAGTTAATATGGGAATTCAAAGGACCTAGAATAGGGAAAGCAATCTTAAGAAGAAAACAAATACATAATTTCAAGGCTTACTGTAAAGCTGTAGAAATCATCTCTATGATATAAGTGTGAGGATAAACAAAAAAAATGGTGGAAGAGGATAGAAGGTGTGATTATTATAAGTATACACAGTCAAGAGTCAAAGTAATTAGTAGAGAAAAGTTAGCCTTTTCAACAACTGGTGCTGGAACAATTTGATATTCCCATAGTTGAAAGTAACCTTGGTTTCTAACCTCATAAAACTTCTAGAAACAAATATAAGAGAATACCTTCATTGTTATGTTTTAGATAGTTTTTTATAAGTAGATAAAATAGTACCATAAAAAAATAGAGCTCATTGTATTTTATAAAAATTAATTCTACTCTTCTAAAGCTGAAGTTGATAAACTTTTTCTGTAAACAGTTAAGAGTAAATATTGTAGGCTTTGTGGGATACATGGTATTTGTCACAACTACTTAATTCTGCTTTTGTAGTGTGAAAACAACCACAGGCAATACCTAAGTGAATAGATGAAATTGTGTTCCAATGAAACTCTATTTACAAAAACAGGAAGCAAGCTGAATTTAGCCCATAGGCTATAGCTTGTTAAGCCCTGTCTAAACAAACCTTAAAAAAAATGAGAAGGCAGCTGCCACTTCTTATATTTGTTTGACAAAAGGTTGAAATATAGGACATATAAAGTGTTCCTACAACAACTACAACAATATAATAATAATAATAATAATAATAATAAGTCTAATAAAAGTGGGGGATAAACTTGGACACAGAAAGAAAATACAAAAATTTCCAATAAGCCCATGAAAATATGAGCAACTTCATAATCATTAGAAAAAAAGATATTAAACTACCTTGAATTAAAATGTCACACCAATGGGAATGGGAAAATCAAAAACAAACAAATAACAAAAAAACAAACAAAAATCCAAAACCAAAAACCTGACATCAAATGTGACTGAGGTTGTGAAACAAATGCAACTTGTATTGTTGTTGAGAATAGAAAATAGTGTCATTTGGAGAACAATTTAGGCCTGGAATACTTGCAATTCCTATTCTAAGTATTTTCCAAAAGAATGAAAATGTATGACCACAACATACTTACATAAAATTTCCGTAATAGTCCCAAGATGGAAATATCCCAAATATCTCTTACCAGGTGCATAGATGAACAAATTACAGTACACTGTTATGATGGTAAACTATTCAGCAATATAGCAAATGAAGCATACACATTCTAGATAACGCTAATAAATCTTAAAATAGTAAACTGAATTAGTTACAGAGCCAAGAGAGAAAAGAGTACACATTTTAAAATTCTATTTATAATGTATTTTAAAACAGGCAAAACTAAAGTATGGTTATAAAAATTAAATCATGTTTGCCTTTGGAGTTCATTGACTGGAAACGGGTATGAGGAAACTTAGATGTGAAAATACTCTGTTATTTGGAGTGGTGGTTTCATTAGTGTTAATTTGTTGAAACATATAACGGTACATTTAAAGTCTATGTACTTATTATAAGAAAATTTTGTCTTAGTTTTTTAAAAGCTGGTTTGGTTATAGCTAAGATACCATATAACTTCTTCTTTTATAAGTTGAATGCCATAGTTATGAAGGAGCCAGGAAACATTCTGAAATTCTCTGAACCAAAGAATTTTTTCAAAACTGTGGGAAATGATAAGGAAGTACAGGACTGGCCTTTAGCAAAACTCAAAAGTAATTAACATTTGTCTTCTGTTATCCTATCTTCCTCCTATTTAGGCCCAATCACAAATATATATTTTTTTCTTTCTGTAACCTAGTATTTTGTCTTTTCTATACCTTTAGTCATACCAAAATCCATTCAAAGGAAAGTATCTGATTGATTATTTTACCTTACTGTCAGATTAATCTACATATTCTCTCAGAAACATACAGCCTCATCCATTCCTCATATTGCAATGAAAACAGAGTCATGCTAACATGTATTTGTAGGTATTTAAAAACCTGCTGGACTGAGATGTAGTTTGAGCAAAGGTGATTATGTCTTCCCAAGTGGTTGATTATGAGTAAGAGAATAGTAGGACATCTTTAATGTTTAGGAGACTGTCACAAAAATACCCAGGATCTCAGAGTTCTTCTAGTGGTCAGGCTATTAAGTATGAGTTGTCAAAAAAACTTTCACAGCACTTGAAGACAAAATCAGAACTTGTCCTTGTCTTCAGTGAATGTCAGTTTAACTGCATAACACAACCTCATTGACAAGTTCATGCATTCTGAAAAAAATAAATAAACTCTCAATATTGTTTTTCTACCATCACATTTGTTGTTAGTTGAATGAAAAGATTTGACCATTGAACAACATATGTTTGAACTCTGTGGGTCTGCTTAAACGTGGAGTTTTCAATAAATATACTGGAAATATTTTTAGAGATTTGAAACAATTAAAAAATCAGATAAACCATGTGGATTAGAAATAGTGAAAAAATTAGGAAAAAGTTAGGTATGTCATGAAAGCATAAAATAGATGTAGCTATTAATCTATTTTATCATTTACTACCACAATAAATACACAAATCTATTATAAAAATTTTAAATTTATCAAAACTCATGAAAATAGGGGAAAGCAAAAAAAGGAGAGAGAAACTTAATGTAAAAGAGATTCATAACCATAGAATCCACAATGAGCATTGCTGGAGGGGAGGTGGGCAGGGGATGGGCCAAGTGGGTGATGGGGATTAAGGAGGGCACCTGTTATGCTGAGAAAGAGGTGTTGTATTTAAATGATGAATGGCTCAATTCTACTACTGAAACTAACAGTACAGTCTAAATTAACTAACTAGGATTTAAATAAAAACTTAAACATGAAAAAATAAAATAAATAAAGCCTATTAAAACTTAGGCAGGCACAAAAGTTGTACATGGTACCATTTTTAGTTGAGAGAAATATAAGCAAATCATGATCATAACTGCATAAAATTAAGTGTAACACATGTTGTAATACATACATTACATACTATAATAATGTCATAGCCACTTCCTATTGCTATTGTGATAAGTCCAAGTATTGCAAATATCTTCTTAAAATGTCATGTGCTGCTAATCATCTCTATATGAGCAGTTCATCGCAAAGAAGTCAGAAAGAAATTAAGATGTGTTCTGCAAATTTACACCAAAAGCGCCTGCCTCTCTGTTCTCTCCTTCCGCCTCTTCTGTCTCTGACACCCCTAAGACAACAAGACTAACCCCTCCTCTTCCACTTCACCTCCTTAATATGAAAATTATGAAAATGAAGATCTTTATGATGATTCACTTCTATTTAATGAATAGTAAATAATCATGCTGTATACATAGTTAATAAACCTACTTGTATATATGTGGAAGTGTCTTCATGTGGAAATCTAATAAAATAGCAAGAACTGTATGAGAAATTTCTGTGTCACTGTCATCATCACTGTCTAAATATTTATCATCCAGAACATCCTGTACAAGACGTGTGTAGAAATGGATAGCCTATCTTTACATAAGAAAAAGGTGAGTGGTATTTAATAGAATATTAATAATGTGTTAGTTTTCTTACTGTGTTATAATTTTGCTAAGAATTATATTACCATAAAGTATCATGTGCTCTCTCTCTCATAACTGGAGAAACTGTGTATCAGCCTATCATTACAGGTAAGTAGTTTAAAGAAATGTAACTATGCTTCCAATACTGTATAACGAATATGGCTACTGATGTGAGAAACAAAGGCAGAAGAGAAATTATTAAATTGCCTTACTATCTACAGCCCATTGACAAGTCCTGTAAATAGGCAGCGATATTCCTCTAAGAACTTAGCTGCCTCAATATCAATATGTTGCTGAGGGCAAAAGGCAGTCTTGGCCTGACTCCCAGGATCCTGTAAGTCTACCTGAACATATAAAATTTCCTTTGGAACCTTCTTTTATCCCTACCCCCCATGATACATACTGGCAGTCAACCCCCAAGCATATGACCCACCAATATAATCTTGAAGGGTCTCACGACTAAGATTTTATTAGACAGTAATAAATGACCTTTTACAAAAAACAGCTAGCCCCCTCAAGTCCCCTGGAAACCTAGCTTCCAAAATTCTTTAGAGATTTACATTATCACTATCCCTTCCCAACTTGAAAATATATAATGAGTCACTCTTCATGACTTCAGTGTAGCTCTTTCTGCCCTCCAGCCCTGTCTCTGTGCTTTAATTAAATCACCTTTTTATACCAAAGATGTCTCAAGAATTCTTTCTCTGCATTGGCTCTGGACCTCACCAACATTCCAAAACTACATTGTTCAGCAACCACAAAGGGATCCCTCTAGAGGATCTTCTAGAGAGCCTTCTTTCTGTTCTTACTTTCACTTAATAAACTATCATGTCATCCCTTTGTGTCTGTGAGATTCATTCTTCAACTCCATGAGATAAGAACCCTGCAACCCTCAACATTTCAATATTGTATGCCACAAAGTTTTATAACAATTCATTCATTAGTGCACAGGCTAGGCTATCATTAAATAATTGTTATCAATTACACTACGCCAACATAAAACAACCATACTACTGTTTTTTCATTATCAATGCAAGAATTTCTTTTTCACATTCGCTTTTCATTTTTAATGTTTAATATTAGTAATGCATATAACATCTACAATGTTTTATACCATACAAGACAATATTGATATAGATACTGACAGGTGATCTATCTTGTAAACAGATGATGTAAAATTATGGTATTAATAAATACAAAACAGTACTGAGGTGTATTTTCCTTATGATTTTCTTAATAACACTGTCTTTTCTCTAGGTCACTTTATGGTTAGAGCACATAATACATATAACATACAAAATATATGTTAATTGACTATGTTATCTGGAAGGCTTCTACTCAACAGTAGGCTATTTAGCAGTTAAGCTTTGCAAGAGCCCAAAGTTGATGAAGTCCCAGAACCTAAGTCAGGTTCGGTGGGGTGAGGAGGTTCGGAGCCGACGACTAAAGGAAGAATTCTTAAGACGTCGTTGGTGCAAAAGGTGATTTATTAGAGTGTGGGGACAGGGCCCGTGGGCAGGCGGAGATGCGGCTGCCCCGGGTTGTGAGGGTAGGCATGTTATATACCCTGTGGTTGGGGGGAGGTGGTGAAGGGATGGGAGATTTCAACAGAGTTTTCACATGTTGGGAGGGCCTACAAGGTGCCAGGGGGGAGTCCTTGCCTTATGGCTTGATCAATGTCATCTTTAGGTCAGCCATTAATGATGAAGGAGCAGGAGGCTGGCTGAGGACAGAGCAAAAGCTGGCACCTTGCACCCCCTCTCCACCCGCTCCCCTCCATATGTGTAGCATTCTTCAGGCACCCCTGACTGCCATAAAATGATAAATAGTTAACTTGCAGGGATCGCAATCCTGCAGAACAGGAATCTCCCTTGCTCTACAGATGTCCTAGAGGTCTAAACAGGGAGGTTACCTTATCAATAGCACAAATTTCCAGAGGCAAATAACTCTCGGTTCCTGAAGCCCTAATGTCTCCCTCCCCATCATAAATGAAACTGGAGGAGGCTGAGGTAGAAGGGAATGTAAATGATAGCAGGATCATAATACCCCACCAAGAATCTCCCAACTATCTTGATGTTAGTGCCTGACCTAAAGACGACATTGATCAGGCCATAAGGGCAAGGCCTCCCCGCCCCCCACCCCCGGCACCTTGTAGGCCCTCCTTAACATGTGAAAACTCTGTTGAAACCTCCCATCCCTTCACCACCTCGCCCCAACCGCGAGGTATATAACATGCCTACCCTCACAACCCGGGGCAGCAGCTCTTCCTGCCCATGGGTCCTGTCCCCGTGCTTTAATAAACCACCATTTTGCACCAAAGATGTCTTAAGAATTTTTTCTTTAGTCGTCAGCTCCGAACCTCACCCCACCGAACCTGACTTAGTTTCTGGGACTTCATCATTAACATCAAGATAATTGGGAGATTCTTGGTGGGGTGTTATGATCCTGCTATCATTTACATTCCCTTCTACCTCAGTCTCCTCCAGTTTATGGTGGGAGGGAGACATTAGGGCTTCAGGAACCGAGAGTTATTTGCCTCTGGAAATTTGTGCTATTGATAAGGTAACCTCCCTGTTTAGATCTCTAGGACATCTGTAGAGCAAGGGAGATTCCTGTTCTGCAGGATTGCAATCCCTGCAAGTTAACTATTTATCATTTTATGGCAGTCAGGGGTGCCTGAGGAATGCTACACATATGAAGGGGAGCGGGTGAAGAGGGGGTACAAGGCGCCAGCTTTTGCTTTGTCCTCAGCCAGCCTCCAGCTCCCTCATCAAAGTAACACATGGATATTCAACTGCATGGGGGCACTGGCACAACTAACTCCTATGTTGTTCTAAGGTCAAATGTATACTGTACTATTTTCTTTTTTTTTTTTTTTTTTTTTTTTTTTTTTTTTTTAAAGATTTTATTTATTAATTTAACAGAGAGAAATCACAAGTAGATGGAGAGGCAGCCAGAGAGAGAGAGAGAGAGGGAAGCAGGCTCTCTGCTGAGCAGAGAGCCCGATGCGGGACTCGATCCCAGAACTCTGAGATCATGACCTGAGCCGAAGGCAGCAGCTTAACCCACTGAGCCACCCAGGCGCCCTGTACTATTTTCTTTATCAAAACATGTTCATGTGGGTTTTAAGTGCTGTGTGATAATCGTTGCAAAAACAAATACAATATGGTAGCACGAGCTTCTCTCAATGATTCTCAATATTCTGGTATTTCTCAATACCAGAACTCTATCTTTTGGCTTAAATGTTTGCTTATAGATAATTCTGAATTCATTAAAAACAACAACAACAACAACAACAAAAAGTTTACTTAAGAAGAATTATTAGCCTAATATGAATGCTGGAAAACATTTTCCATTCTGTCCATTAAGAATTGATGAGAAAAGGGAGCAGAATTTTGTCACCTCAAGGTATGCCTCATTCGCACAAGAATTATTTTAGAATGATTATTTTTAAGAAGGTGCAGATTCAAGAAAAGCTCTTTACTTCCCCCTCAACTGACTGAATTAACATTGAAAAGGGGGCTTATATCAGGAAGAGAGCTATTACCAAAGATACCTTTTTACCTAAGAAAGTTATTTGTATAAAGGGGCAACCTTTGTTTTCCAAACATCTCTCATTTTCCTGTGAATGGTCTTCCTTCCTATTGTATCTCCAAACCCTTAATCCTTTCCTTAACTCGGGATGTTATATAAGCTTCCATTAGTGAACTGCCTTTGGGTCTTATAATTTTATCAGGCTTCCATACCTATGAAATGTGTTTTTCTCCTATTAATCGGTCTTCTATCAATTTAATTATTAGACCAGACAAAGAACCTAGAAGGGCAGAAAGGAATTTTTTTTGTCCACTAAGGTTTAGTTTTATTAAAATCTTTACACACAAAGCATTTGTGCAACCTATTTATGGTGGAGATTTTTCAGTTTAAGACTTTGCTTGGGTACTCTCGGTAATTTGTCAATCCTGCTTACCCTGTTAGTCTGTATCCTCTGTGAAAAGAATAGGTGTATCAGTGTTGGCTTTGTTCCTAACTAAGTAAAATACAGGCTCAGGAGAACAATACCTTAGGTATGGCATGAGGATTTAGCTCATTTCCATTGAGAATTGTACCTTTTAATTCTAGAAAAAGCATATTAACCAGGCCAAGTAGAGCTAATGTTTTACTTTGGTTCAAGAAAAGAGATAATGTGCCTTTGTAAAGTATTCTTTATTATGGTAACTATTAATAGGCAGGTAAAAATAGCTTTATTTTTCTAAGTAGTTAAAAAAATTATTCTTACTGAAAATGCTATTTGATGTAGAAATGTTGGGGTTCAAAGCAAATGGTCAAGGAAGAATTCTTCTGATGTCTTAGGTGTAAAAATGTGGTTTTATTAAAGCACAGGAAGAGGACCCACAGGCAGAAAGAGCTGCACTGGGGTTGTAATGGGGCATTGATTATATACTTTCAACTTGGGAGGGTAGCATAAGTTTCTAAGGATAGCATAAGTTTCTAAGGAAATTTGGAAGAAAGGTCTCTAGGACTTTGAGGAGGTAGCTGTTGTTAAGGAACAGTCATTTATTAGTCTTTAATAATACCTTAGTCATGAGATCCTTTAGGTGTATACCGTAGTCCATATGTTTAGAGGATGATTGCTAACATATATTTTGGGGGTAGAGATGAAGTTTCCAAAGGAATTTCTGTATGTTTAAAGTAGACTTATAGGATCCTGTACAGTTGGGGTAATGTTAGCAAAGGGTTAACATCAAGGACTTATCAATGGGCTATAGACAAAAAGGAAATTAATTTTTTTTTTGCTGTTGTTTCCCCACATCACTATTACTGATATTTATTAAATATAATTTTGATGATTATAAAATGCCAAAGTATATTCTTAAATATGTTATGCTAATGATGGTTATTTATACTGGTTGACTTATAACTGAAAATCCCAGCCCTTGATGAGTTCATCCTTAGGAATCAGGATGTAAGGAAACCATTTTAAATTATCTCAAGAGATTTGTTTCAACATTTATATATAAATAAGTTCCAAGAAGTGTATATAGAAATAGAAATCATCCAGAGGGGTTGAAAATTGATCTTTGTTTTAGCATGGTGAATATCAAGGTGGTCACAAAGTTGAATGATCTTTGAGTCACATGTTAACATACCAAAGAACATTGAGGATCTAGGAGTCACTACAGAGTTCTATGGACACAATAACTCACCCAGTTGATGTCAACCTGTCCCTATCTTTAACTCTTTATGAATAGAATAACCATGATCACTGGAGGTTAAATCTATACATATGATAAGCTGATTAGTCTTTCATTCTCCAAGATAGATTTAGCTGATGCTATGCCAAATGTCAAAAATTCACAGAAACAGAAACTGATGCTGAGTTCCTAATCAAACATCATTCTTTGAGGATACCACCTAAAGACTAATAAAATATTTGATTCAGCAAGATATCATACCATATGATATCATCTCTGGCCAAAGAATTACATTATGGCAAAAGAGAAATGGTGATTGGTACGTGATTTTGGGTGCAGTAGTCATGTCATATTCATTTGCCAGAAGGTGCTGGTCTGATGGGCTAATGCAGGATTTCTCAATCTGAGTACCACTGACATTTTAGGACAGATAATTCTTTGTTCTGTGGGGACTCTATATAGCCTTATAGTACATTTATCAACATTGCTGGACCACTGGACTCTAACTACTAGATTCCAGTAGCACCGCCAACAAACTGTGAAAGCCAAAAATGTTTCCAGACATTGTCAAATGTCCTCTGGTGGGAAGGGACAAAAATCATTCTTAGTTTAGAATCACTGAGCTCATGCAGTAACCTGTTTAAAGGATGCTGTGTTGCCAACTTTGAGATGATAACCCTATGAGTATAAGATGCAATCCCCCAAGATGTTCATTCTATTATCTATCTATTACCAAGTGTCTATGCTCTTCTATCTACCTACCTACCAAACCACCCACACATGCATCCATCCATCCTTCCATCTACTCACTTGTCCATCCACCCTAAATCAATGCTGTGTCCTTAAATAGATGAAGATTAGAACATAGAGGTCCAAGAATAAAGGGGGCATAAAAAAGGGTGGCTCCACTTACTATCAACCCCATTGACTCACTAGAGTAATTTGTAACTCTAGACTCCGAGTTTACTCTGGTTTTGAGAGTAAAACATTCTTCCTTTAGAGGGTATGGTAAAAGTTTTATTACTCTTTAAGCTAGATCTATCCCTGGTTGCACTGGGTTACTTGTGGCCAAGAGATGAACAGAACAGGGAAAAAATCACCATAGTGAAAGAAAAATTAACTCTGATCTTTAGAAGAGGCAGTACTGCTGCCACAAAACAGGAACAAAGATGAAAGTGTTTTGCACTCGTTTATTTGGGTATCTCTTGGTAATCAAAATCCAATTTTGATAGTAAAAATACAATCATAGAAGGGCATGATATCCAGGGCCTCAGAACTCTCAGGGATGAGGGTCTAGGTCATTGTATATGTTCAGCCACCTAGACTAGCAGAGGTGCTAGAGGTGAGTGAAATGGTACATTACTCAGATGTCCCCTTCAGGACAAAAGCACTCCTCATGCGCTGGGTTTTGAGCTGCCAGTGGCTCACAGCTTAAACCATTAGAGGGGATTCTACTTAGCCAAATGGAGCTGCTTTGCCTTATGTTTCACTCATTCTCCAGTGGCAGACCACATCTAATGTGGGGATAGAAAGGCCTGTCCCCTTTGCCTCAACTTGGTATAAATCTTAAGAGTCAACCAAATTCCAGAGCTTCTCACAAGATTGTGTCCCCTCTTCTAAATGCATTGAAATTCTACTTCTGCCTAAGTCTGCTAACCTTATTTCCTTGCAGGAGTTTTTCCCAAGAGCTCTCTCTATTAAACTCCCCACACAGAGTCTTCTCTCCAAAGTCTTTGATGGAAAACTTGACCTAAAATATGGACAGATTCCAAGTATATCTCTCAAGTTGCATTGAGTGGTTTGTCTAGGAGGATATAAAAAAGGATGAATTTTATATAAAAATTTGTGAATTTGTCTCTAGTGATAAAACTAAAGCTAAAATAAAGTAAGATTGAAGTTAATTTTCTCTCTAAAAGTAGAGAAAATTTCACAACTATAATTTGACATAAAATATCATATAAATCAACAAAGTTTAAAGACAGGTGGTTAAAGTGATTTTCCTCTGAAACCTAACTAAAATTAGGTGGAAAGTGTGAATTACTATTTTACACTAAAATTGTACCTTGTATCATGCTTACTGGATACTGACTTAGTTTTTCCTTTATGCTGAGTCCTTGGAAAAGGGAAGATTAAACTAAAATATATCCAGGGAAAAGTGAAGATAAAGTGTCGAAAATCCTGTTTGTATCAGTAACAGAGTCTTTTCTTTGAATGTTTACCTGTAATTATTATTTCACTAAATATGTATTTATGCATCTGAGGTATTTGGAAATATCCATAGTTATGAGGGATAAATCATATTTATTTCTGAAAAAAATAGCATCTTTCTTATAATAAAGAAAAAGTCTACCATTCAAACTTTAAATTGAATTTTGAAGCATGTTTCTCTTCTCCAAATCTCTATGGTTTAAAAATGTTTTATGTTTGGAGGATGAATTTTGAAATCCATGGATAATCTCAAACTCAGTTGTCTAACAACGATCTTAAACATGGGTGACTGAGCTCTTTGATGTTAGCTTGGTGCAAGAATTTTCAGGTATTGGTGATGTGGTTCAGGATTATTTGAATAAACTTTGTTTCCCAGAAAATAATTAGCCTAAGTGGGTTTTGGAAGTCTCTGCAATCTAAATAAATGAAGAAAATACTATATTTACATAAATAATACGTGGAATACAGTTGTATGTTACAGTGAACTTTCCAAAGTTAATCTCAATAATTATTTATTATGTCGAAATGATTACCCCAATATCTTAACTAAGTTTTGAAAAAAAATAATACATTTAGAGTAAAATAAATTTTAAAAGCATTTGAATAGGATTGAAATACACATACACAAAGAAGTAACTAAGCATAGCAGAACTCAGCCCATTATCTGAAGTTGGCAAGGATATTTCATTTCATACATCATTTAGAGACTAATTTGCCAACAATGATTTGATAAATTTAGTAGCTCTTAAGATGTTAGTGGAATGAGGAAAAAAAAAAAAAAAAACCACGTTTGTTTTCAAAAATGCCAAGATGCACAGAGCTGGTGAACCCTCCAGTCCTGTTAGGAATACATTCACATTTGACTGAACTAATATGCCTGATTTTTTATAAATTCAAAAGTGAGATCAAGCAACAATAAAAAAAATCTTTATTTATTTCAAACACAGAGAGTTAGTTTTCAGTTAGCTTGAATCCTCCGCAATACATTAGCAACACCTAAATTAGATGCAGGAATGTAATAAATCATTCCTTGCCAATGTTTTAATTCACAATTACATTTCCTCTGGGCCCAATTTAGAGATAAGGTAAATGAGAAAAAATGGGTTCAAGTGTCCTAGAAAGATAAGTCAATGTCAAATCCTGGTTACAAATCTGAACTTGCAAATTATATGAGATATGACAAAGAAATATTTTATGAAGTTCATTAATTACTTCTTGCAACTTTGGTTAAACTACTTATATACCCATCTTTTTAAAATGTATTAATCCCTGTATCATCAAACAAGATATCAATCAAGAACTTTTAGACCAACCAGGGTATCCAGGACCCTTGTGAGACATAAAAGAAATAAACATCTAGGGAATAGTCTTAAAACAGATACAGTTTAAAATAGGAAACATCACAAGCATTTAAATATTTTAAAAGTATAAATAAAGAAATGTAGATTTATATGTGATAGATCAATAGATACATAATAGATAAGTGATAGATATATATATAGATGGATAGGAGGAAAGAGAGGTATGGATGTTATGTTCTTTGTTCAGACAACTTTTTAAGAAATATAATTTTTTTTTAGATTTATTTATTTACTAAAAAGAAGGAGAGGGTTAGAGAGAGAGAGGACATGAATAGGGTGTGGGGCATAGGGAGAAGCAGACACACTGCTGAGCAGGGAACCCGTGCAGGTCTCAATCTGGGACTCTAGGATCATGACATGAGCCAAAGGTAGATTCTTAACTGACAACCACCCAGGTACCTCAGTAATATAAAACTTTAACTTCCTGAACCCTCATCAAATCCTCTTTTATTACCAGCATTTAAAACATGAAGAAGTTGAGATTTAAAAACAAAACAAAATAAAGCAAAAACCCAGTTGATATAATCCCAAGAGTTAGGAAGTAACCAAAAAGAATATCGAACTTTGCCTACTCAGCTTCAAAGCAAGGACTCAACCGTGATGCTTGTTAACTTTCCTTTCTATAACTATATTATATTTAATATTAGAATGCTGGAATCATTTGAAAGAAACCATAAATGGATTCTTGAAGATCATGACTGTGTACCCAGATTCTGACTAGGTCAGGGGTACAGCAGGATACTGCATTACATCATAAGCATTCCAGGTAATTTGGTTGTAGGTGGTTTCGTCTGCAAAATGAAAGCACTTACAGAACTCATTTTATGGTTATAATTTAAGGCATAGGTAAAATATCTGTCACTAAGAGAAAATAGATAAAAACCACAGAGGAGTAATTCATTTGTGTTTGTACAAAAAGCAGCTCCAATCTAAGAGAAAATAGAAAAGAACAATTCAAATGATGTGATTCATGAACTCAGTCTGTTTTCATCTTCTTTTCATGAGGGAGCAGCTATTTTTTTTTTAAATTTTTGATTTTGAGGGGCACCTGGGTGACTCAGTCAGTTGGGCTTCTGACTCTTCATTTGGGCTCAGGTCATGATCTCAGTATCATGAGATCAAGCCCTGTGACAGTCTCCATGCTCAGAAGAAGTTGGCTTGTTCTCTCTTTCCCTCTTCTCCTTATGTCTCCCTCCACTTGTGTACTCTCTCTCACTCTCTAAAATATATAAATACATCTTAAAAAAATTAATTTTGAAATAATTCTGTATTTCCCAGCAGTTGTGAAATATAATACAAAGAAATTTCATACATCATCCAAAAAGTATCCCCTAATTATGATATTTTGCCTAGTTGTAGTTCAAGATCACAACCATGAAATTCATATCAGTGTAATCCCCCAAACTTATTCAGATTCCACCCATTTTATAGACATTCATTTCTCTGTATTTGCATTTAGTTCTAAGAAATATTATGTCATGCATTGATTATTTATTTATTTAATTTTTTTGGTGACCACCATCACAGCCACAGAAGAGTTACATCACAAGGATTCTACATGAAACCCTTTTAAGGTCTTAGCCACCTCCTTCCTGTCCCCATTTCATAACCCCTAACAACTGTTAATCTGTTCTCCATCTCTCTAATTTTATTTCCAAAATGCTGTATAAATGGAACAACTGAGTATGTACTCTTCTGAGAGCAACTTTTTTCACTCTGCATAATTCTCTATGATTCCGATATATCCAAGTTGTTGCTAGTATCAATGGATTCTTTATTGTTGCTAAGTAGTATACCACAGAATAGTGTTTCACATTGTGCTTAAGTATTCACCTGTTATTTCCATTTTGGTACTCAAATCAAAACTCTAGAGTCATTCTTGATACTTTTTTACTTCATCAGTTCCTGGATCCAATTACTTAGAAATTTTTATCAACGCTACTTGCAAAATGTAACTCAAATCTATCCACATATAGCCCTCTTCACAGGACATATAGTCAAAGCAATTGTTATCTCTTTCCTGCAGTGCAGTTGCAAGCCCTTTAATTGCTTATTTAATTGCTTATCATAATCCACAGTGATCAAGGCCAATCTTTGTAGTAAGAGTTTCCCCAGGACCTGCTGTCTCTCTCATTGCTTACCAATGGCGTCTTCATCTTGCATCCAAAAGATTTAGCCTCGGTTATCTTTTGTCCCTAAGCTCACTGTTTCAGGGTCATTGCAAGTGCTGTTCCTCTGCCTGAAGCGTCTCCCAGCCTTACTTGCATGTGGCGAACTCAAATGCCATCTCCTTAGATAAATGTTAAGTATCTTCTTAACCTCCCAATCTAATGTTAACCACATCCACATTATTTGCTTGTTATCATGGAAGCTTGTTTATTTATTTATTTTTAGGATGTATCACTACTGGACTAACCTAATGTATTTATAATGAACCATTCACACAAGAATATTAGCCACCTGATGGTATAATGGTATGAGTATACCTGATGGTATACTCACTGCTATATTTCCAGAATCTGAATGGTATGGTACCTGAAATATAGAACTTGCTAAACATTTGCTTGTTCTGTCTATCATCTATCTATCTATCTATCTATCATCTATTAACTATCACTGATCTATCAAATGCTCTTTAAAAATATGAACCAAAGTTAATTTGATAGTCCTTTCCTATGATAAAATTCATGTATTGTATGCTTTAAACACATCATTTCTCATTTTTTCTAAATATACTAGGCCTTTCCTCATTTCCTTTCCTTTTCAAAGAACTTTTTCTTTTCCCTAGCCCAACAAGCCCTCTGTTTTGAGAAACCCTTATTTACAATACCTTATGCTAAATCAGGAGAAACATAAACATACTCTGATCTTACAATAGGTTGTAAATACTAAACAGAAAGAAGTACCTTTTGGTTCTTTTAACAATCAGTGTTTCAGCAGTTTTGCTGCTTGAGAGTCAGAAAGAACATTATCATATTAGAATATCCCTGGGTTCCTCACGCTGAGATTTTTTTTTTGTCAACTTGTGACATGTCTTTCAAATTCACCTTTGAAGAGGCTTCAAATGTGTCAGGATTTGGTTGAGCAAGGGGTGAAGGTACTAGAAGAAAGTTTCCAAGCTCTGAAATTCTTAGTCATCGCTCATTGCTTGTAACCTTATTTCTCACTTGGCAGACATTGCTGTTACTCTCTCTTTTTATTTCTCCACCAACATCCTGGCCAGCTGTCCCACCGTCATTTAAACAGAGTGCCACTATCTACACAGTAAGAATGTTAACAAAGAAAAAAATGTTCCTGGTTCAATAACACTAGTAGAAAAAAGTGAGATAGTTATAAGAATGGATAAAGAGGCCAAAAAAAAGTATTAAGAAAATTTCTAAGTGCATAAATCTATTTTGGATAGCAGGGCACCTTATGTCAGCAGCCTGTTTTACTTAGAGGAAGCTTTTGACAGTGTTCATGCTTTGGTTGCCTAATAGTATTCTGTCAGGAGTAAATTGGGTTTCTGGTAACACATTTGCTCTAAAAACAGCATAAAAACTAATGACCGTGTCAAGCTATGTACACTGCCGGCAGCTACAGTATGCCAGGCTAATTGCTTAAATTTGGATTTCTGATACTTTTGCTCAGTCAAAGGTTGTGTTTTGAATACTGGCAGACCAGACAATGAACTCATTGTGCATTTTGTGGATAGATACAAACTCAGAAACAGGCTTCTCTCCCTTCAGAACTCTGATTATTTCAACAACGATAATGTCCCCTCAATTTTCCAACCTGTCATTTCATTACAAAACACAAATCCTTTCAAACTATGGAAAGGAAAAATTTGGGGGAAAGCCAATTCGAGAATGGGTTTTGGGGATAAAAGACTTCTTACACACTTCCTAGAGTCCTAGTTTTAAATAAAAACTATTGTGTCTTAAGGGAAAAATACTAGCCTTTGATACCAGTAGATGAAAATGTGCAGACCTCATGTACCTCACTTTCTAGAAAGGTATCCTTTCTCTTCTTGCATTTATTCATAGGTTTACTCTTTAATATTGCCCTTGTACTCTCGTTTCTTCCCCTATTCTCCCTCCTTTTTTTATTCCATCTCTTTCTTCAGTAAAATTAATACCTGGCATTGGATATACATTTGCAAAGTATGATACATAAAAATAAAGGAAAGATAAAAACTTCCTCAAGATGAAAAACAGAATTTGTCCCCAGGAGACCAGCACTGTAAGAATTGCCGAAGGAAGTTCAAGTTGATATGAACAGATGCTGAAAAGCAACACCAAAATATAGGACAGTGCAAATCTCACCGGTAAAAGCAAATATATAGACAAACACAGGGTATTGGAACACTGTCATGGTTGCACGTAATTCACCATTAACTGTAGTCTAAAAGTTAGAAGACAAAAGTATAAAAGAATAACAGTAACAATAAAAATTTGTTAATACATATACAATATAAGAAAAAGGGAACTCTGACATCAATAATGAAGTGGGGGGGGCTGGTGAAAGAGTAAAAGTGTATGGGTTTTGTATGAGATTGAAGTTAAGTTGTTATCAGTTTAAAAATAAACTGCATTTGATGCAAGTCTCACGGTAACCACAGAGGAAACACCTACTGCAGATACACAAAAGATAAAAAGAATCAAAGCATATCACCACAAATACACACACACACACACACGTGCGCGCGCACATGTTAAGCCACAGAGAGAGTAAGAGAAGAATAAATAAACAAGAGAACTACAAAACAACAACGGTTAACAAAATGGCAGTAGTAGGTACTTATCTATCAATAATTAGTATTAATGTATTAAACTCATGAATCAAAAGACACAGAGTGGCTGAATGGATAAGAAACAAAAAGCAAATTAGAACAAAAAACCAGCACCCTGTGTAAGCTGTCTATAAGAAAGTCATTTTAGATTTAAAGGGATGCAGGGACTGAAAGTAAAGTCATGATTTCTAGTTTAGAGAAATGTAGTTGAAGTTGTCCTAAAGGTCTTGGAAGAGTTCTCAATTCTGGTTCTGTCATTCTGCCTCTGTATTTATTTTTTCTATACTTAATATCTTATGGAAGTTATTTCTTCCTCCTGGGTTTGAAACATGGTACCACCCACATGAGTTACAAATCTATACGTGCAATGTCATACCTCCAAAATTTCTCTTCACTTAGTTGACCTCAGATCATCCAAGGACTATACTCATCAGTGATCACCTCCTCTACCCAAGCACAGATACACATTTTACCACCAGTCACTTTTCATCATGCCCTCTTAAACCAGGTTTTGATGCTTTTGCTTTTTTATTTTTCTTTAGCTCTAATAGAGAATCACCTCCCATCTATATTTTGAAGGTTTCACTTTGCTCTAATTTTAAGAAGGCTTACAATAGGAAGCAGAAACATTTTCTCAGATAAAATTATTTGGGAGCATGGAAAGAAAAAATGAAAACAAGGAGAGCTCAGAGTCACATTCATAGAAGTTTGAATCCCTGAAGAGAATGATTTATTTAGAAATTCAGCAGCTTATACCTAGATCCCTGTAATAGCTAGCGTCTTCTTCATATCTTCTAATTTATTTAACTTTTAGGCATTAGAAGAATAAAATATTCAGATAGGTTATGGAATGAAATTTGTGGCTGACGAGAGGCCAGGGAACTTGAGGAAATGGTAAACAGGTAGCACTTCTTACACTTAAGCCAAGGGCAAGGACCTGACCTTAAAATTTGTAGATTCAAAACTCACTCTATCAGTTCATCAAGAGATTTTGGTTTTGTTTGTTTATTTGTTTGTTTGTTTTTTGAGAATGGTGCTGCCAAACCAATATGATAAAAACGATTGTGTTTACTAAACATAGGCATTTATAGATTTTTGAAAGCCAGGTATCAGCAAGATCACCTTCTGCCTCTTATTGATCTCATTAACCCTGGCTTAACCACCAAATTCAAAGCTTGTGACTGTCCCAAGTCCTCTTTTTTTCTTTTATTTCACTAACTTCCACATGATTTTATGCTTTCTTAAATGCAGGAGTATTGCCATTAGTCCATTTAGGCTAGTGCAGTAAGCTCTACTTGCTTACCATTTCCGCAGACACTTCTAATATTGTGAGACCTTGGTACCTTTACTGAAGACATGGTATCTTGTGTGTGGGTGTGTAGTGTGCACACATTCCACCTGAAGAATGTGGAAGGTGATGAGGAAGACGTGGGGACTCCAGAGACTCTCCATCTCTCTGGTTTCACCTTTCCCATCTTATAATCTTAGGTTCTTTCTCGTTTAGTGGGGCTCACATCCAGTCTCCTTTATGTTGTAGCCTAAGTTCCAAGTTATTGGAATACTCCAAGAGTATTTTTCTCTAAAGACTGTTTCATTTCTCAGAGGAGTTCTGATAAAGTTTAATGTTTCTAGACAAAAACTAACTTAAAAAGTTGGGAAACAGGTAGATTTGATGGTCTTGAAACACTTATGGCAATGCCAACTCAGTCTTGCAAGTGCCTTTCCTTCTGGTGACTAGTATACACATGTCCACCAGATAATGTCCCTCTTCCTGTGTCAATTTTCCTGAAAAAATTGACATTTAATTCTTATTTTGTAGAATGTCTACATGTCTCAGCACATACTTCTACTTCTTTTTCTTTTCACACATTCTTTCTCCAAAAACTCTAAGGTGTGTTCCAGACCTTAGGACCTTGATCTGCATCTTGATATTTTTCAGAGCTCTTCATTTTACAAAACTGCAAGCATTGTTTTATAACAGATGACTTACAGAGACAGTAATACTCCTCCATTACATATTATTATTCATTTAACTATCACCAAGAAATTTATTTTCAATCTCTGGAGTAAATTCCAGTAATCCTTTCTATGCTGACCATGTAACAGATTCTTCAGACATTATTTTAATCTTTCTACCCCATGAATAGCTCTAGCAGTGGCTCTTATGGTTTTTACATATCAAATAACAGTACTAGGAATTAGCAATGATAATATAAAGGACACATTTCAGAAATATTTTTTCAAGAGAATATAATGAGCAAGTACTTCATGTCATTTACATAAGAGCCACTGCTACATGAATAGCCACTGCTATTAATGGGGTAGAAAGATTAAAATCATTTAGAGTCATGGGGGAAAACATTACTGTCATGTAATTAAATGGGTATTTAACATATATAGGTATGTATTGTGTATCAATATATTTATAGAACACCTTACTTTTTCTGAAGTAAGCCTATGTGTACCATGAAAAATAGTAAATTCTGGTCACCTGTTTACCTTTAGCCCTGGGAAGAAAGGTGACAAAGTCCTGTATTATTAATTTATTTGGCCAGTTTTAGACCACTGATACATTCCACCAGGCAAACAGTAGCAGACCAATTCTCATTTTCTAATCTTTCTTTAGATCTCTGCTTGGTGTGTGAAGCTTTCTTTTAAATGGATGTAAGTGATGTAAAGGTTAAGAGGAGACAGAAAACCTAATGCTTTAAAGTTCACTTATCATTTAGCTAACATAAGTTCTTGAGGGAAGAGAGTTCACTGAATGCTTATCAGTCCTTCCCATTGTTTGATATCTTGACACCCAATTAACTGGGGCTTCAAGAGTTTAGATCAACTTGAAAAATAAGAAAAGTACAATTCCTTTCTTATTTTTTTACTGTCCCTGAGACACTGTCCTATAAAGGCATATTTTATCACATCATACTTATGCATTTTTAAACTTTCAATTTTATTAGTTTTATGGAAATTACATCTTAACTAATATCTACTAATGCTCACAATAGCCTTAAGATAAAAACAAAGTATTTGGAATAGAGGCCACTCTGGGCAACCCAGCTGGTGTGAATAAGTTCAATTACTAAAATCTCCAGTGTCATCATCCTCAAGGTTTAATTAATTTCTGTGAGAATTGAATATTTCCTAGAGATTTACTGTCTTGACATAATTCAAGCCCTCAAAGCTATTAAAAATGGGTGATCTCAAATGGAGCAATGGATTAAGGGGCCACAGTATTAGTTTTTAATGTGCAATACAATTAATTTAGGGGTCATATACTTGTTTATGAAAATACCGGGTGAAATGTAATTAGTTGTAAGTTTTATGTTTACATATTTTACTTGCTTTGGATTTTCACATGTTTCCTGTGCATGAGTGCCATGGTTTATTTTCTTTCTCATACTTCTCTGTGAAGACTGCTAACCCCGTCATAGACATATTCTTGGGGTAATTTTGCAGCCACATTTTCAATGAAGATACCTAGGACATGACATATATTAATAAACACTTTATGTATGGATATTTCTAGTTTTAGATACATTTTTTTTATTGGAACATGTCTTATGACAGGAAATGATAGTGACTAAACTTGGATCTCTGTGCCAGTTCTGTGCAGTTACTGCTCCCTGAGATTGAATGTATCAACCCAGAATCTACACATTACTATGGCTTTCTCTAGTAACCTCTGATCCCTCCTGGGCCCCAGAACAGAATTCCAACCATAATTCCAAAGTACATGCTATTTTATGTAATTTGATCACCAGGGACATCATGCAACTCACAGCACTATTTCCTTTTTCCTTTTTTTTCTAGCTGCCAAGAAACTCATACCAAATTGGAACTTTAATCCTTACAACTATTTTGACACCTGTAGTTGAAATTTTGAGCAGAAAAGTTTTGGAGGTGGAATGCTTACTTTACAAAGAAGGGCACTAGGATACAAAATTGAGTACCCTGACATAGATAGCACCGATACTTGATGGTAGTTATATTAAAATTATATTAAAAAAAATAGCAAGATGTTGGATAAGGATAAGGATCCTATGAAAACAATTTTAGCCAATGGGAAGTATTTCCTTATAATTTTCTAGTTATATAAACTTGAGATGAGTTAATAAGATAGTCCACTGTCAATATAATTTTCAAAGTTTTACTGGTGTTTTTCATAGTTTCATTTTCTATAAGATTTCTATAGGCTGATTACTTTTCTTTAATAACTAACCTAATTAAACCTACATAGTACCTAATTTTTAAAAATTTTAAAAATCTTTCATTATTTTCAATTAGCCAACATATGGTACATTTTTAGTTTTTGATGTAGTGTTCAACAAATTATTAGTTGTATATAACACCCAGTTTTCATCTCAATATGGGCCCTCTTTAATACCCATCAACCAGTCACCCCATCCTCCCACCATAGAACCTAATTTTAAGAGTGATAAAAACATTCTGACATTAAAATTAGTTGTTGAAACATAGGGAAAAAACCCTTTCAGACAAAGTTGTATTTAACATTGATCATTAATCATGGTAATGATCAATAATATTTGACACTTGGCAAACTTAAATATTAAATTACATCAAAAGCCTCAAAATCTTAATTGTTTTATCCATTAGTATTTATTTGTCAATACTCAAAGTAAGTAAATACAGGTATCATTTTTAACACTAATGAAATTTAAATATAACTTAAGATATTTTATTAAGAAAGTCCATTTCAAATAATCTGAGGCATCTTTATTCTTTTCCATTCCTGGTCTTCTTTGAGGTATCTCAGTCTAAGGCTGGCCTATTGCTGTCTTACATTTCAACATTTACCATTCACTTGGCACTGATTACTGAAAGGAGCAGAATTTGCCATCTCAAAATATGTCTCTTTGATGTAAGGATTATTTTAGGTTGATTATTTTTAAGAAACACAGACATGAAAAAGTGAGCGAAAGTTATTCTTTTGTGAGACACGTTTATCTTCAAAAGGAAAATCTTCATTTTTAAAGGAGTCTCCCCCTCTGTACCAAGAAGAGAGGGTGACTAAATCTCTAGAAACTCTAAGCAGTGAGGAAAGCAAAAATCTAAATCTCCATAACAACCTTACCCTTGACTACGTACTTTTCCTGGTAACCACCCATAACTGGCTTCCACTCCTAAACATCTTCTTTTGCTTTTTTGTTGTTGTTGTTGCTGTTGTTGTGTTGTATTTCTATATATCAATAATTATTTTATTTTTTTCAGTGTTCCAAAATTCATGGTTTATGCACCACACCCAATGCTCCATGCAATACATGCCCTACTTAATGCCTGCCACCAGGCTCACCCAATCCTCCACCCCCCTCCCCTCCAAAACCCTCAGTTTGTTTCTCAGAGTCCACAGTCTCTCCTGGTTTGTCTCCCCCTCTGATTTCCCCCAACTCACTTCTCCTCTTCATCTCCCAATTCCCTCAATGTTATTCCTTATGCTCCATAAGTAAGTGAAACCATATAACTGACTCTCTCTTTTTGACTTATTTCACTCAGCATAATCTCTTTCAGTCCCGTCCATGTTGATACAAAAGTTGGGCATTCATCCTTTCTGATGGAAGCATAATACTCCATTGTATATATGTACTGTATCTTCTTTATCCATTCATACATGGAAGGGCATCTTGGTTCTTTCCACAGTTTGGCAACTGTGGCCATTGCTGCTATGAACATTAGGGGACAGATGGCCCTCTTTTCATTACATTTGTATCTTTGGGGTAAATACCCCAGTAGTGCAAATGCAGGGTCATAGGGTAGCTCTATTTTCAATTTCTTTCTTTTTCTTTTTTTAATAAACATATAATGTATTTTTATCCCCAGGGGTACAGGTCTGTGAATCGCCAGGTTTACACACTTCACAACACTCACCATAGCACATACCCTCCCCAATGTCCATAACCCCACCCTCCTCTCCCAACCCCCCTCCCCCCGAATGTTTATTTTTAATTTCTTAAGGAATCTCCACACTGGTTTCCAAAGTGGCTGCACCATCTTGCATTCCCACCAATAGTGTAAGAGGGTTCCCCTTTCTCCATATCATCTCCAACACTTGTTGTTTACTGTCTTGTTGATTTTGGCCACTCTAACTGGTGTAAGGTGGTATCTCAATATGGTTTTGATTTGAATCTTCCTGATGGCTAATGAATGGAGAAGTGTCTGTTCATGTCTTCTGCCCATTTTTTGATGTGATTATCTGTTTTGTGTGTGTGGAGTTTGAGGAGTTCTTCATAGATCTTTGATATCATCCCTTTGTCTATAGTGTCATTTGTGAATATCTTATCCAATTCTGTGGGTTGCCTCTTTGTTTTGTTACTGTTTCCTTTGCTGTGCAAAAGAGTTTGATTTTGATGAAGTCCCAAAAGTTCATTTTCGCTTTTGTTTCCTTTGCCTTTGGAGACATATCTTTAAAGAAGTTGCTGTGGCCAACGAAGAGGTTACTGCCAATGTTCTCCTCTAGGATTTTGATAGATTCCTGCCTCACACTGAGGTCTTTTATCCATTTCAAGTTTATCTTTGTGTATGGTGTAAGAGAATGTCAGAGTTTCATTCTTCTATACATAGCTGTCCAATTTTCCCAGCACCATTTATTGAAGAGACTGTCTTTTTTCCACTGGATATTTCTTTCTTGTTTTGTCACAGATTATTTGACCATAGAGTTGAGGGTTCATATCTGGGCTCTCTACTCTGTTCCACTGGTCTATGTGTCTGTTTTTGTGCTAGTACCATGCTGTGTTGGTGATCACAGTTTTGTAGTAAAGCTTAAAATCAGGTAACGTTGATGCCCAGTTTTGTTTTTCTTGTTCAACATTTCCTTAGCAATTCAGTGTCTCTTTTGGTTCCATACAAATTTTAGGATTGTTCCTGCTCTTTGAAAAATGCTGGTGGAATTTTGATTGGGAATGGCATTGAAAGTGTAGATTGCTCTAGGCAGTATAGACATTTTAAAAATGTTTATTCTTCCAATCCATGAGCATGGAATCCCCTTCCATATTTTTGTGTCTTCTTCAATTTCCTACATGAGTGTTCTGTAGTTCCTCAAGTACAGATCATTTACCTCTTTGGTTAGGTTTATTCCCAGACATCTTATGGCTCTTGGTGTTCTAGTAAATGGAATTGGTTAGATTTTTAAACTAAAGACCATAGTCAAAGAAAAAGAAGGATACTACATCATTCTTGAAGCATCTATCCACCAACAAGATCTAATGATTGTAAATATTTATGCTCCCAATATGGGAGCAGTCAACTACAACTGGTTGTAGTTAACCAACTTCAACTTGGTTAACAGACAACTGTTAACCAATATAAATAATCATATTGATATAAATACTTTAATAATAAGGGATCTTAACATGCCATTCTCAGTAACAGATTGATCATCCAACCAGGAAATCAATAAAGAGCACTGAATGACACATTAGATCAGATGGACCTCATAGATATGTACAGAACATTCCACCCTAAAACAACAGAACTCATTCTTCTCATGTGCACATGGAACTTTCTCCAGAATAAACCAAATACTGGGTCACATATCAGGGCTCAACCGATACCAAAAGATTGAGATTATTCCCTGCATATTCTTAGACCACAATGTTTTAAAACTGGAACTCAACCATAGGAAAAAGTTTGGAAGGAATTCAAATACTTGGACACTAAAGACCACCCTGCTTAAGAATGTTTGAATCAACCAGGACATCAAAGAAAAATTTAAGTAATTTATGGAAACCAATGAGAATGAAGACATGCAGGTCCAAAACCTATGGATATGGCAAAGGTGGTCCTAAGAGGGAAATACATAGACATCCAAGACTCACTCAAAAAAAAAAAAAAAAATTTAAAAATCCAGAACATACCAGCTCTCTTTACATCTTAGAGAACTGGAAAATCAACAATTAATTAAGCCAACCTAATGCAGAAGAAGGGAAATAATCAAGATTAGAGCTGAGATCAATGACATAGAAACTAGAGATACAATAGAACACATCAATGAAACTAGAAGCTGTTTTTTGAAAGAATCAATAAGATAAATAAACCATTGACCAAACTAATCCAAAAGAAAAGAGAGAGGACCCAAATTAATAAAATTATGATTGAAAAGGGGAGATCACGACTAACACCAAGGAAATAGAAACAATCATCAGAAATTATTATCAACAGTTATATGCCAATATGTTAAGCAACCTAGATGAAATGGATGCATTCCTGGAAACTATAAACTTCCCAAACTGAATCGGGAAGAAATTTCTAGTAACAAGATTGAAGCAGTGATTAAAAACTCACCAAAAAACAAGAGCCCAGGACTTGATGGATTCCCTGAAGCATTCTACCAAACATTCAAAGAAGAAATAATACCTATTCTTCTGAAGCTGTTTTAAAAAATAGAAATGGAAGGAAAACTTCTAGACTCTTTCTACGAAGCCAGCATTACCCTTATCCCCAAACCAAGCAAAGACCCCACCAAAAAAGAGGATTTCAGATCAATATACCTGATGAATATGGATGCCAAGATTTTCAACAAGATCCTAGCTAATAGGTGACAACAGTACATTAAAAAGATTATTCACCATGACTAGGTGGGATTTATTCATGAGATGCAAGGGTGGTTCAACATTCATAAATCAATCAATGTGATAGAACAAATCAGTAAGAGGAGAGAGAGGAACCACATGGTCCTTTCAATTGATGCAGAAAGGCATTTGACAAGATACAGAACATGTTCCTGATCAAAATGCTTCAAAGGATAGGGATAGAGGGAACATTCCTCAACTTCACAAAATCTATCTATGAAGAACCCACAGCAAATATCATTCTCAATGGGGAAAAGCTGACAGCCTTCCCTTTGATATCAGACAAGGATGTCCACTCTTGCCACTGCTGTTCAACATAGTACTAGAAGCCCTAGCAACAGAAATCAGACAACAAAAAGAAATAAAATGTATTCAGATTGGCAAAGAAGAAATCAAACCCTCTCTCTCTTCACAGATGACATGATACTTTATATGGAAAACCCAAAAGACTCCACCCCCAAATTACTAGAACTCATACAACAATTCAGCAATGTGGCAGGATACAAAATCAATGTACAGAAATCAGTTGCTTTCTTATACACTAACAATGAAAATATGGAAAGGGAAATTAGAGAACCTTTTTTTGTTTTAACTGCAGATGGTATTTAAGGTGGTGGCTTGGGTCATTTTGGGGCATTAACTCAGTTTTTCTGGGTATCTCTCATGTATACTGGAGATACATATGTTATTAAATTTCTGTTTGTTTTTCTCATATGAATCTGTCTTTTAGTATAGAGGTCTCAGACAAGAACCTAGGAGGGTAGGGGGAAAATTATTATTTACCACTTTGACCCTATTTTGGAACTTCTCCCAATACCTTCATTATTCAGAATGAAAAGAAGCTTCCTCAGCAGGGAATTTGTAACAAATTGTTTTCTTATCAAAAACGCATAGTTGATTAAAAGACAAACATGTGAAAACTAGAAAACAATGTGAAGAATAATCCCTCAGACTCAACCAAGTCTCATGAGTTAAATTTTACTTAGCATTCACAGAACAAAAATACCCATTGGTTTCTTACTGATCTGACAAAGCCAATCTCCATAGGGAAATGGTTAAAAAGAAAAATGGAAAAGTAAATATTCCTATCTTGAATAAAACTCTACATTTTACACAATGATAACTTTATTTAGTTTTTAACGCACACTATGAAGAGTACAAAGTTTGCATATGGAAAACGTCATATTGAAAGACAGATGCTCAGTGAAATTAAGCATTCTGCCCACAGAGAATTAAAAACACTTCTGGGAGAGGATTAGCTTATATTAAAGTGCCCTCTTGAGGATGAAAACTTGACTACATGACAAAAAATTATTACTGAAATACCAAAAGCTCTCATTGAATTATCAAAAGAAATGTCTTCAAATGGTCAAACCTGTATCAGAACTAATGAAGGTATACCTATGTTTTTCTTTCTTTCTTTCTTTCTTTCTTTCTTTCTTTCTTTCTTTCTTTCTTTCCTTCCTTCTTTCTTTCTTTCTTTCTTTCTTTCTTTTCCTTTCGTGTAAAGGAAGTGATAATTTGCCTGCCTTCGTTCCTACTGATTCTCTTTAAAGGTGAAAAATTCTACAAGAACAGCTAATATCTAAAGGGTAGGAGGTTTTCTCCATATCTCATTGTTTAATAAATAGAACATTTGTTATTGTGAAAGAAATATTCCTTTCAAAAACTCTATATGATTCCCTATGCAGGCATCACATTCATTCCAAAAGAATACTCAGATAGGGGTAACAACCATAGAATGCTTTCATTATAATTTTCTAATTTGAGCCATGTGTTCACGTGAAAGCCTTCTACAATTGTTTATACCAAATCCTGCTAATTGCAATACTGCTTTTAAGTTTTATTTTAGCAAGCTTAGCTATAACCATATATCATGTATCAACATGATTCAACAAATCCCCCAGTCATTTTATCAGTGCAAACTACCTTGGGTTCTCTGATGGGCCAGTGCTAAGAGACCCTGGTCCTTCCATCACTCAGAATCATAACCTTCTCCTTTAATGAACACTATTTTAATTGGAACTAGCTCTTAAATGATTGTAGATTTATCTTTATTATAATCAGAATTGTAAAGCCTGTAAGGCTCACACAAATTAAATGACTCTTTAGTCATTCTTTTATAGTTTGAGGAATTGGCAAAACATTCAGAGCACCTGATCTCTTATATGAATCCCTTAGAATTTTAGTAGATTCACTATCTCTATCTTTCCATGATATTCTTAGTCAAACTTCTGTACATTTTTTACCCACTTTATTTTTTCCTTTTTTCTGAATAATTCAGATCTTTTTTTCTCCACTTTTCAACCCCACTCAGGGCAGTTTGACATGATTTGTCCCCATACACAAAGAAAAGTCAATTGGTATAAGGTATCAGTTATACAAGATCAATTAGTTCTAGAGATGTGTTGTACAGCATAGGGTTTTTAGTCAACAACTATTGTGGACTTAAAAGTAGTTAAGAGGGTAGATCTTCTGTCAGTGTTCTTACAACATACACATGAGCAAGGTAACTTTTCATGGTGACGTATATGTTTATTACATTGATTATAGTGATTGCTTAACTGTGTGTGTATATTCATACAGCCACAAAGTTTTACATGTTAACCATGGGCAGGTTTTACATATCAATTATACTTCAATAAAGCTGTTGAGAAAAGAAAATGTCAGAAAAATGTTTTCTCAATTATTTTAAAATATTCCATATTTATATTTACTTAAAAAGTGGTATCAAATTTTTTTTTTTACATTCTATTTAGCATGCTTGGCATTTAAGCTGGATTATGGATTAAATAGGTTTGGGAATATAACTACCACTTACTATATAGGTTTTCAATAGGAAAATGTGTTTTGAGTGCCAAACAATTGATCTGTGAATTATTTTAATACATAAACCTATATTGGGAGGGATTACTTTAATTCCTTAATACATATAAATTATGGAATTCTAGGTAACAAGAACAACTGAAGACTTTATGCCAAGGTGCCTAATGGTGACCAAAGGTGACAACTAATACTAAGAGAAATAAAGTCACAGAAGGAGCTGGTACAAATTTTAACACAGCATCAACCACTACTTCTGAAAAAGAAAAAAAAAAAAAAAAGGACATGGATTAGAAGAAACTTCCACACTGTCATTAAAGTAGTTCTATATATCATTTGCAGTCACAAGATTTCAGTAATCTCATAATGAATATTTTTGTTTAATATTTAAGGACAGAGCCGGGTAGTTTCTGTTGTTGTTGCTGTTGTTGTTTTAGGCTATGTGTTATATACTTCTAGCTTAACAGGCTGGAATTTACTCCTATCTACACCTCTGCAAAAGCTGAAGCTAAGTAATGGTCCTGAACAAGTCTGAACATACATTTAACAGTATTAACATAGGGAAAGAACTTCTTTTTTTCTCCTGTGCAAAATCCATTTCAACAAGGGTACAGAACAGAGTTACCAATAAAGATTTCGTGTTTCAAAAATTATTTGAATTCCTTCTCCTATGACCTATGTCATTACTGTATTTACTATAATCTGACAGGAATCATGTTTATCAATACAAGTATTTACCAATTCCCTTTTGGAAATGAATATGCCCTTCCACATACAAACTGAATCACCATGAGAACTCTATAATTGTAGCACCCCAGGACTACCTCTTGGATAATTTCATTTTTGTTAAGAGGGACAAAAATAGCTAAGACCCCCTGTCCATTAGAATGTGGTTGATTTATACATGTTCCAGACATGGGATCTACCAACAGTAAGTGGCATCCATCTGCTTTCAGTGTTTGCACAGCTTCCCCACCAGGGACTGCCTAGGAGTCAACCTGGCCATGCTGGTTTCTCATTCCCATTGTCCTTCTCTTTCTTCCTCCCAAAAGCCTCAGCCATTACTTAAATTATTGAGTCAGGAATAGTTACAAGAAACGTCATAGTGTCAACTGCAAAGGTTACACAGGTGAGATAATTGGCAGGACTCATGAATATCCGTATGAGGTCCTAATAAAGGTAAATGATACTGTACAGAATAAAAGAAGAGCACAGGCAAGTGACAGGGCCCAACAGACTGAAGCTTGACTCCCCTGGAACATTTCTCACTTACACAGGGAGTACTGTGTACTTTGTCTCCACACCACAAACCACCTAAATGTGTGTGAGGAGCTGTATTAGTTTCATGTAGCTGCTGAAACAAATTACTACTGACCTGGTGTCTTGAAACAACAAAATATGTGATCTACAGTTCTGGAACCCAAAACTCTGAAATCAGCATCATTGGGTCAAAGTCAGGTTTTCAGCAAAGGCTATGCTCCCTATGGAGGCTCTAAGAGACAGTCTGTTCCTTGCCTGTTCCAGCTTCTGGTGGCTGCTATTCCTTGGCTACTAATGGATGAATGGATTGCCCACAGTGGCTGTGACACACCAGTCTTAGCCTTCATGGTCACATTGCCTTCTCCTCTTTTGTGAGTCTCATATCTTCCTCTACCTTCATCTTATAAGAATATATGTGATTGTACTTAGGACTTATTTCAGTAGTCCAAGATACTTGTCCCTATCGCAAGATACTTGGCATAATCACATCTCCAAAATCTATTTTTCTCTTGTTTTTCCATATAAAGTAACATTAACAGTGTTCAGGGATTAGGATGTGGATATCTTTTGAGGAGCTATTATTCAGTTTATCACAGGAAACTTGATTGCAGAAAGTCAATCAATACTTCCACTGTGGTCTTGATTCACAGTCTACTGGTCACATTGATAGGACAGGCTAGCTAAACTTTTGGGCCAGCAATAATAAATAAATAAACAAGCTGGACCTTGGTGTTGCCAGAGGCATTTTAAAGGTTAAGCAGTACATTTCAGATTATGAGATAGCCCATTCATCCCCCAGAAGCCTATCCAGTCACTACCAAGATTCCAGGTACACTCAGAGCTTAAACATGGAGGTATCCCAATCCAGCAATAAGATAATTGTATCTTACTCAAGGGAAATTTAAGAGAACAATTTAAGTGTTCTTATTTGTTTCAGGAAGCAAAAAGAGGTTTAGTTAGGAAAAAAATTTGAGACGGGTCCTCATATATCAGGTTGAAGAGAACATACAGAGCTTTTGTTCAAAATGGGCATCCAAGACCAGTGACAGTATTCTCCTCAACTAAACGGAACCTAAACAACTCTAATAACCACAATAACAGCAATGAAACTTCAAACATTGGAATTACATTGTAATTCTACTCCAGCAACTCCTGTTGAAAATGTTGAAAACCTGACAGTAAACTTTTATAATCATCTGTTATCCTCCACCTTTCTGATTCACCAAATCACCAGATTTTCTCACCTCAGAAATTCTGTTTTTTCTCCTGCTTATCCCTTTATTTCCACTTCCAAAGCTGTTTTTTTTTTTTTTTTTTTTCCAGGCTGTATTTTTAAGTGAGGTGAACTATGCTTGCTCCTGTCATTATTGTAGCCTTTCCTTATCTATGCTTTAATCTGTTGCTACAATTCTCTTCCTAAAATACAGATTATTCTATAGTACTTTCATCTCAGCAATATTTTCCTGAATTTTACCTTCAAAATCTCCTTGAAATATTCTGCTTGCTTTGTGCTTTTTGCAGAAGGAGTTAAGAGTAAGCTTTTATTTTCTTCGATAAGTTATTATATGATTAGGCCCATGGTTATTTACTTAAGGCACCAATAAAAGCCTCTTTGTCCTCATCTCATTGATTTTGGGCAACAAAGCAACACAAAGCATAAAAAGATATGTCCTTAAAAACACATTAATATTTACAAAATGGAGAAAATCTAGACATACTAAATTTCTGTGTCTTTGGGGGCTTACTGGGTAAACTTTCTATACAGAATAGGAGGAAAACCTTACTGGGTAAGGCATATAATGCAGTGCAGAATATGCACAAGTAGAAAACTCCAGGCAGAACTCCAGGTGAGCATCAGCAGATCTTGAGGAGATATTGTTATTATGTCCTTGTATATGTGACTTACACAAGGCTATTTTAGAAGGCTGCAACTCAGAAAAATAATGTTTTTGGAACTAAGTATGTCAAAAAAAATAAGAGAATTTTTATCCGAAGAGGCAAGAGAAAATATCAAACAATTGTTTTCATATTTATTTTTTTTCATATTGTGAGAGAGAAGAAAAATCTAACCATACCAGAAATCTCATAATTAGTTATATACATCACGCATTGACTCACTGTATGTAAAACACATATGTATGCTGGAAAAAAACAAACAACAACAACAACAAAAAACCACACACAAAGGACAGAAACAAAAACAAAACAACAACTAAAATGGCACAGGCTTTTTGAAAGAATGGTGTTTCCATGACACCTGTGATTCACTTGCAATTCAACCAGACCCTGACCCAAAATATCTAAATATGTTAGCACAGCCAACCTTCTAACTAGTTCCAGTTTATAGAAGAAATTACATGCTTAGTGACATGGAGCACATATTTCCTGTTTTCTTTTTCTGCTACATAAAGAACATAGGTGGGGGAAAAGGGCACTCATTATACCATAACAACTGCAAACATACTGCATGGCCAATAAATTATTTTACTAATATGTGCCCTTAGGGTGTCTACAGATTATCCATGAGAAATTTGAAATTATTTGAAAATCACTGTTGTGGTATTTCCATACAAGCTTATATTAAAACATAACCTACCCTCACTCTTCCTAATCAAGTAGTGACACGTTTCAGTTAAAATTTGATATACTGGATAGTTATTTGATAAAGGTCATGCAGTTCACATATATATTTGATGACACATTGCAGAAAAAAGTATTGTTGTGATCCATAAGGAAAGTAAAAAAAAAAATTATATATATATATATATATATATATATATATATATATATATCACAAATATATTTTAGTTAGCTGCAAAGTAGAAAACCAACAATATATAGATAGAGCCTAGCATTTAAAATTAGAAGTCTGGGCTTTAAGTCAAAGATCAATTCACTGACATATTTTGAATATCAATTTACTAATTTATAAAATAAAGCTGATAACCTAGGATAAAATTTGGTAATATAAATATAAAATTTCGACAGTTGTAACCCCAGAGAAATTTGCCTTCAAATCCTGGCTTTATCATTTACTAACAGTGACCTTGGGCAAAAATCATTTATTAAAAATCAAACCTGTTAAATAACAATTCTAATGACCTGTACACATTATGAAGTTATTTTAAGAATTAAATTAACGGGTGAGCCTGGTGGTGGGTGTTATGGATAGCACGTATTGTGTGGAGCACTGGGTGTGGAGCATAAACAATGAATCTTGGAACATTGAAAAAATGTAAAATAAAATTATAAAAAAACCCACCTAAATTAGTGTATAAAAAGCATAGTAAGGGCTAAGAAAAAGGTAATACTCATCAGTATTCCTTATCTGAGAAGTATTTCTTCTCTTTCCTTTCCTAATACAAAATAGTTACAATAAGGACACCTTTATTCTAGAGTTGTGAGGACAAAAGGAGACAATGTGTATAGAACTATTTTAGCAAACACAAAACAATATCTATATTTTATTATTTCATGATGTGTAGTTTTAAATTAGACCAGTGACCAATAGACATGACCTCAGACATGCTAGATAGACATGACCTCAGTTTAATTCAATGTTTTAAAATATTTGCCATGTGAAAATTATATTATCGGCAGATGAAGGATATATTTGCTTGAATGTGCTTCCTAATTTCTATGCTCATGTTTTAAACCTTTCACCAAACTTTAACTCAAAACATAACTCTTGCATTTCCATGACTGTGCTCTTGCTCATTTTCAGATGTATCCTAGAGTTTAAGAAGTTTAAGTAGTCTAGGGGCTGCCTGGAGACTCAGTGGGTTAAGCCTCTGCCTTCAGCTCAGGTCGTGATCTCAGGGTCCTGGGATCAAGTCCCACATCGGGCTCTCTGCTAGGCAGGGAGCCTGCTTCCTCCTCCCTCTCTCTCTCTTTCTCTTTCTCTCTCTGCTTGCCTCTCTGCCTTCTTGTGATCTCTCTCTCTGTAAAATAAATAAAATCTTAAAAAAAAAAAAAAGAAGAAGTTTAAATAGTCCAAGAGATTAAGGTGATTACTGAAAGCACAGTTTTTAATCTGATGTTATCTGCTTTTCTTCACTACCAGAACACCTAAGAGACTTAAGAGTAGTTTATAATCTGCAATAATCAAATAGGTAAATGTTAACTATTTTTGAGTCATTCAGTGATGCAGGGGTGGCTGGCTACTCTATATCTGAGCTAATTAAATCTACGTGCTAAATCTTACCGACTGTTTCCCTGGTAACTGCAAAGCAAAACAGTCTTTCTTGTTTGTCTTCCATGAGATCATCACTGAAATAATGAGACATGCAGTATTAAATTCATGATTGTCTACTACCTTTTCCCATAGCTTTGGAGATGCCAAAATTGTTTTAAATTGCCATGAAGACTCTTAACCAACATTGTCAGAGAAATGGCTTGTATATGAGGTAGTTTTCTTGCTGATTTAAACTTAATTTCTGAGGGCTTATCTTTTTTTTTTTTTTTTTTTGTAATAGACTTGATAGATTTCCCAATATAATATGTGTCCCTTATCTACTTAAATACTGTGGATAAACATAAGTTAGACTTATCTTAATGAGGTAGGGTATCATTAAAATGATCAAATGTTATATTGAACAGCAAAAGAGCAAAGGCCTCAAGGGCAAGTAAACTCTTTGAAACATGTTGAAAATACGAATCCTTTTGCCTTTCCACAGACTGACCTTTTTTGTGTGTTTTGATTTTTATAATTACTCTCTTTCATTCACAGTCAAGCTATCCTTATCTAGGGGCTGAGCTTCTAAAGAGCAAGACTGTCTCATTAATCATCCTGTATCTCCCCCACCCTACTTTGATCTGTCCGCCACCAGCAGCTACCGAGTTCTTCCAATTCTTCTTTCTTATTTACCATTTATAAGCTTCTGTGAGCTGGGATACTGCCTTATCAAACTTGCCAAAAAATTGCTCAGAAGTGTTGTAGGCTCTGAGACAGTGTCTGAGGTACCTGTCTTAGCACATGGACTTCCTGACCTCAGGACTGATGTGTACCTTCCTAGGAGCTCTCTGGATAGTTGAGGTTGCCACGTTACTGACTGTGATTGGCTTTAAGCAGTTTTGCTCATATGGGTTTGTTACAAAAATGTCTGGTTCATATGATAGTTTAGATATCACACCCACTTTGTAAATTATACAATGCTATACTGGCTGTCTGAATTTTAAAATATTACCTTTGAAAACTAGCTTAAATAAAGCAATAAATAATCCATATAGGGCTCAAACCCTTTAATTCAAATAATGACAGTGCATATCTCCATTTACCAAATCCTTCCATAAACACTTTTGCAATGATTTGCAACAGAGCACAGTATTGTTTCTGACATTTTCCTACACTAACTGAGAGAAAGATGGGCTCACACACACAGTTTTTCATATACTTTTACTGTACCAGATGACAGCTAATACCTTCATATGAAGAACACTTGGGAATCCATTGCCTCCGTTCCTTTATCAGACATAACATGTGATACACCAAGTGTAAAGCTGACAGTTGCTATTGTTTAATCACTGTTCAGAGTAGAAGCAGATAAAGCATTATTTATCATTGTTGGGATTTATATCAGTATTGTCTTTTGCAGTTTTTAATACTGAATCAGTGAGAATATTTTCTGCTTAATTTTCTAAAACTGAATCAGGAATAAATGGAAATCTAACAATCAGTAATAACAAAATTGAACTTGCAGTCAAAAAACTACCAACAAACAAAAGTCCAGGACCAAATAGATTCACAAGTAAATTCCACCAAACATTTAAAGAAACGTTAATATCTATTCTTCCCAAACTATTCCAAATAATAGAAGAGGAAAGACAGTTTCCAAATACATTTTATGAGGCCAGCATTACCTAGATACCCAAACCAGAAAAAGACACCACAAAAAAGGAAAATTATAGGCCAGTATGTTTGATGAGCATAGATGGAAAAATCCTCAACAAAATATTAATAAACCATACTCAACAATACATCATAAAAATATTTCATGGGCGCTTGGGTGGCTCAGTGGGTTAAAGCCTCTGAGGTCAGGTCATGATCCCTGGGTCCTGGGATCGAAGCCTGTATCAGGTTCTCTGCTCAGCAGGGAGACTGCTGCCCCCTCTCTCTGCCTGCCTCTCTGCCTACTTGTGATCTCTCTCTCTCTGTGTCAAAAAATAAATAAAATCTTAAAAAAAGAAAGAAAGGAAAAAAAAGGATATTTCACTACAATCAACAGGGATTTATTCCAGGGATGCAAGGATGGTTCAATAATCACAAATCAATCAACATGATATAACACGTGAACAAAATGGAAAATGAAAATCAAATGATCACTTCAATAGATGCACAAAAAAGCATTTGAAAAAATTCAACATTCATGATTCATGATTCACAATAAAACTCTCAACAAAGTTGGGTTTAGAGGATACATATTTAACATAATAAAGGCCATATATAAAATAAATTAATTAAAATAAAAAAATAAAATAATAATAAAGGCCATATATTAAAAAACCCACATTTAATATACTCAATGACCAAAAACTCAGAGCTTTTCCTCTAAGATAAGGAACAAAACAAGAATATCCACTTTAGCTCTTTTTCTTTCAATATAGTATTGGAATTCTTCACGGAAGCAATCAGAAAACAGAGGGAAGTAAAAGGCATCCATACCAGTAAGGAAGAAGGAGGAAGAAGTTAAAGTGTCATTATTTGTAGATGACATAATTCTATACATAGAAAACTCTGAAGACTCTACCAAAAACCTATTTAAAGTACTGAATGAACTTAGTAAAGTTGCAGGATACAAAATTAATATACAGAAATTAGTTGCACTTCTGTATAATAATAATGGAGTAGCAAGAAGAGAAATTAAGAAAATAATTCCATTTATAGTTACACCAATGGAAATAAAATACCTAGGAATGAACTTAACCAAAACTGTGAAAAACCAGTGCTCTGAAAATTATAAAATGCTGCTGAAAGATATTGATGATGACATACACAAATAGAAAGATAGTCCATGCTCATGGATTGGAAGAATTAAGATTGTTAAAATTTCGATAGTACCCAAAGCAAGTTACAGATCTAATGCAAGTCCTATCAAAATATCGGTAACACCTTTCAGAGAACTAGACCAAATAAGCTTAAAATTAATATAAAACCACACAAGAACTCAAACGGCCAAAACAATTTTGTGAATGAAGAACAAAACTGGAGGTTTCACAATCCCAGATTTCAAGATACACTATAAAACTGTAGAAATCAAATCAGTATAGTACTGGTCCAGAAATAGACACAATGATCAACAGAGGAGGATAGAGGGTTCAGAAATAAACCCACACTTATATCATCAATTAATCTATGACAAATGATTAAAGAATATACATTGGGAGAAAGACTTTTTAATAAAAAGTGCTTGGAATACTGCACAGCTGCATGCAAAATAATGATTACTTATTATTATTTTTTTTTTGCCTCTGCTCTACCCCATGTGTAGCAATTGTTTCTGACAGACACTTTTTTTAAATTTAGTGAATTTCATAATCATTTGAAGTATGGCATTTCTATTATTCATTTCCCATTTTTTATATTTTATTTTGAGGCTAATAGATTAATATTCTCCCTCAGTAGATTACTAAGTAATGGGAAATATAAGAATTCATCTAAGAATGTTGGCAGTTTTTCTCCTACATCACTGAAATAGTTTTTAAGTAAGTGTATTATAATAAAGAAGAATTTACAAGGAAGATAAAACTAAAGGAAAAGTAATGTTCTTATTAACTGTTTTAGGCTCTATAAAAATAATTGTAATGGAAAAAAATTAGAAATGAAAGATCAATGAAATCAACCATAAATATTAGTTTATCTATAATTAAATAAGGATTTTAGGATGTCCTATTTTACCATAAGAAATCAAAAAAGGAATAATTTCTTTATGTTATGCTTCCATTTGAGGTATATAGTTAAAGGAACATGGACTCAATACTTAAAACTGTTGAAATAAATCAATATAACTGTAGACACTTCTCCCAAGTTATTTCCTCACATCTTCCAACAACGGCTGTCTTCCTTTACACCATCATTTCCTTTCCTTCTGAGTCTCCACTAATCCTAGTACATTATGCTTTGTTTTACTTTACTAATGTAGAGATCACAGGCAATGGGGAGACAGTTACAGAACGGTGTTCACTCCCCTCATGGTTCCTGAAGAGACTGTAAAACTTAGTAAGTTTAAACTGGACCAGACCTTCTCAGAAGTCAAGAAAAAATATAGTGCTATATTTTTTCTATTAAAACTATCCATCAATGTTATGTATAGCTTGATGAACTAGAATTAATGTTGATGTGTGGTACCTAGGAATGTTCTTAAGAGACTAAATGTTAATGGGTCTTTTCACAAAGAAACAAAATATCTTTTTCTTTTTCTTTTCCTCCTTTCTTTCTTTTCTTTCTTTTTTTGGGGGAGTATCTATAGGATATGGTAGGTATTAACTAAACTCAATGTGTTAATTATTTCATACTAAACACACGTCAACTTATTATGCTGATTACCTTAAAGTTACAGAGTGCTGTATGGAAACCATATCTTAAGAAAAGTGGAAAACAAATTACATAAATTAAAAAATTGCACTCTCCTCACATAAAAAAAATCATGCAGAAAAATCTTATTTCATTTTTGCAAACACATGAAATTTTCTTGCTTTCAGAGAGGAAACTGAGGGGTGTTTTTTAAAGTTTTATTTAGATTATCTTTGACATTAGTAAATATAGATGCACTGTATTTGTATTATGCAAAATGTTGTTAAGCACATAAATAAATGATGCTGTGCTTTAACAATTATTTGAGTGAATTTAAGTTTGTAAGGTAAATGTACTAAATACCATTAAATATAGAGTGCTTTCCCTTTGTCTTCATTAGTTCAGATGCAAGTTGTAACTTACACAATAACAAGAGTTTAGGAAAGACTGAGTAACAAAAGACATAAGCATATTAGATATCTCAAGATACCAGTTCTTTTCATATCAGTCAATATACAAAGAGACAGATGGTCTCCCTTTTATACGTTTGATTGTTTTTTTAAATTTTATTTATCTTTTTTGATAGAGAGATCACAAGTAGGCAGAGACAGGCAGAGAGAGAAGGAGAAGCAGGCTTTCCACTGAGCAGAGAGCCCGACATGGGGCTCAATCCCAGGACCCTGAGATCCTGACCTGAGCAGAAGGCAGAGGCCCAATCCACTGAGCCACCCAGGCACCCCTATATGTTCTTCATTAATAATTAGTTCTGGTGATTTATTATTGCCTTTATGTCAAAAAAGTAGTTACTACACATGACTTGTTACTCACAAGAAAATGAGGAGAAAGGTAGAAAGAACACTAAAGGCCGCATACACACACACACACACACACACACACACACGCACACACACACACTTTTTTTCCAATGCATCCTCAGCTTGTTGTGTGAATGTTTAAGAGAAGCTGAAGGCACCTCAGGAGCAAGAAAGCACATGTTTCAGCCTCTTAATCACATCTACCCTTTGACATTCCATTGCAACAAGCCACAGTGCATCCTGACCTTGAACTACTGTTATACAGCTTAAAAGGATTTACATATGAAAAAGATACTGTGTATTTAGTTGGTAGAAAGCCAAGTGTTCAGTGAGAAACAATAAAAAGAAAGTGAATGAAACACATTATTTGCCTAGAGGACAGGCCTGCTTTTCTGCCTTGTGAATTAATCCTCAGAGATCTTTGACTTCCTGGATAGAGAGTATTGAGTTTAATATTTGTAACATCAGATCATATTTTCAAAACATATTTTTAAAAAAATATATAAAATTGACTTAATTTGTACAAAATCCATGTAATTCTTTCACTGAAGTCAATCTAGAACATTGTTGAGGGGAAATTGAGTGCATCTGTCCATTCATTCATTCAGCCATTATATTTATTAAGTGCCTGATACTGTTCTTTGTATTAGAATATAGCAGTGAATGAAGAATTAACTACTGGGTATTTCCTTAAGTTTATATTCACAAAACAAACTGAGGGTTGCTGGGGAGTGGGGGGTTGAGGGAAAGGGGGTGGGGTTAAGGACATTGGGGAGAGTGTGTGCTATGGTGAGTGCTGTGAAGTGTGTAAACCTGGTGATTCACAGACCTGTACCCCGGGGGATAAAAATACATTATATGTTTATAAAAAAATAAAAAATTATAAAAAAAAGAAAAAAGAAAAAAATAAGTTTATATTCTAGACAATGAACTTAGTCACCAAAACCAAAGGAAGGGTAGTATAAAAAGTATGTTAAATAGTGATAAGTACTGTAAAGGAAGATAAAGCAGAGAGTAAGTGTTGTGAGGGGTGGAATGGGGGTGAGCTGTAGATAGATTGCTGGAGAAAATCTCTGTTTAAGATCACATCTACAATAACAGAAGGACGAGGAGGAAAGAATTATGGGTACTGGGTCCATGAAGCAGTGAGTATGAGTGGTGGAGGATCCACGTGCGCTCAGAGAAGGAAAAGGAGGGCAGAGGACTTGGAAAAGACTGAGTAGGGAAGAGGAGGCAAAGTGGAGGCCAGATCTGTAGGCCACTGTAAAAATTTGACCTTTCTGTAAAGTTACATGGGTATCACTGGACATTTTAAGAAGTAGAGTAACACAATTAAACATATGTATTGAAAGGGTTACTCCAGTGCTTTATTGAGCTAAGAATATGGAGGAGGGAATGGGTGGGAAAGGATTAAAACAGGGACTCTACTTAGGAGTCTGTTACAGGTGGTTGAAGCCAAGGTGGTAAGTGTGGACATGGTGTGAGGTCACCAGATTCAAGTTATATTCGAAGGTTGCCAGTGAGTGTGGGGTGTGACACAACAGAGAAGTGGAGCTCTGGGGATTGTGCAACATAAAGGTGTGAATTACCAGCGACAAAAATGGAAAATTCAGGGGGGCAGATTGTGAGGGAAACGGAGTTTAGTGTTTTTGAACATGTGTATTATGAAATACCATTATATGCTCAAGTGGAAATGTGGAGTAGGCAATTTGACACGTGAGTCTGGATTTCAGGAAAGACCTGAAAAACAAGAGATGTAAATTAAGGTAGAGTGAGCCTATAGATAGTACTTAAACACTTCAGCATTGTCCTCAAATGCACAAATATACAGAAGTGGTAAATGATCAAAGAACAAATTTTAGAAACTCAGAACATTACAGTCAGCTCCAAAAATGTCAGCTCATCTCACACCTCATAAGATTATAGCCCAGATTTGCCATTGTTATGAAACATAATTAGAATAGAACTGTGAGTTTTTGTATGACTCCTTTAGTCACTATAATAAAATTTTAACCAGGTGGACTTATAATAACTGGCAGACAGGACATTTCAACATTGTTGTGTGTGCCTATTAATTGGTCTTCAGTATCAAAAGGTTTTAATGAAATAAGGACATGACCTTATTCCGTAACGCAATGTATTCACTTCAGCAGCAAGTTTTATAAATCTATTAACATATGCCCATAAATAGCTTATTGATTGCTATATATTCTAGTTGGCCAATATCAAATTTTTAATATTGATTCTGTTGTCTACAAGGTTGACTAAAGATACAAGACTAAACTATTTTGAGACAGTGTTACTCTTCAAGGTTATAAGAGTTGGAGCACTGAGTACCTAACAAATGCTGAACAATTACTAATTAATTGCTAATGAAACACAAAATAATTACAAAGAACATTCAAGTTTCAGATTATGAGCTATTACAGATGAATTATAATGTGTTTAATAAAGACACAGAATGCAAACTCATCCACTTTATAGCTAGAAACACTGAGTATACCATTGAATAACTTGTGGATGATAATGAGGTATCACTGACAGCCTATTCATAATTTTGAATGTTTAATTAAGGTTTTGAATTCATCAACAAGGGTTCTAATATGTAAGTAATGTAAGTGAACAATAAAGAGTAAACTGAGTAAACTGAGTTTTACCAAAGGCAACTGTTCATCCAGGTATCCACTACTCTGCCATATATTTCAGTGCGTTTACAGATTACTTGACCCAAAATAGAGTGTGATATCACTTCACATCAAAGTGACTTAAATTAACAACATAGGAAACAGTAGGTATTGGTGAGGAGATAGAGAAAAGGGAACACTCTTTCACTGCTGGTAGGAATGCAAAGTGATTCAGCCACTCTGGAAAAAAGTATGGAGTTCTCCCAAAAAGTTAAAAATTGAACTACCCTAAGACCCAACAATTGCATTACTAGGTATTTACCCAAGTATAAAAATTCTAATTTGAAGGGATTCATGCACTCCAATGCTTAGAGCAGCATTATCAATAATAGTCAAATTATGGAAAGAGCTAAAATGCCCATTGACTAAAGAATCAATAAAGAAGATGTGGTATAGATACACAGTGGAATATTGCTCAGTCATAAAAATAGTGAAATCTAGCCATTTTTGTCCACAAGGTGGACACAGCTACAGTGTGTCATGCTAAGCAAAATAAGTCAGTCAGTGAAAGACAAATGTCATATGACTTCACTCATACATGAAATGTAAGAACCAAAACAAACAATCCTGGGAGAGAAAAAGAGAGAGGCAAACTAACAAACAGACTTAGCTATAGAGAACAAACTGATGGTAACCAGAGGAGGTGGCTGGGGGATGGCAGAACAGGTGATGGCGATTAAGGAGGGCACTTGTGATGAGCACCAGGGGTCAAAGGGAAGTGTTGAGTAACTGAATTGTACACTTGAAACAGATATTGCAGTGTATGGTAAAACTGGAACTCAAATAAAAACATGAAACTTAAAAAAAGAAAAAATATTATCTACCCTTCCAAAAAGTGACAGATGTCACATCACAGAGGGATGAGCTGAGACTTTCACAAAGAAACAGATGGTACTCAGCCATGCTAGAAGAAATATTAAACTATACTTTCTTTCTATAAATTCGTTAAAGATATTGTTAAAATTGTTGTCACAGGAAGAGAACCTCAATGAGTAATTCCAGTAGCTACTGGAATTTAATTAAGTAACTAGAATTTAAATTAAAAACTAACTGGAATTTAAATTTAAAAAAATTAGATGGCCAATTATTTGCCTCTTTTGTAACTTAGAAAGAAAATGTCTCAATAAATATTCCTACTGAGTATTAAATCTAATGTATTACTTCTAATAATCTTAGGTGCCATTTTGTATAATTTGTTTATATTTCTCACAAAGCCAATATTGACTCAAGTGTTCATGATGAAAATTTTTTATATATCTTATATTGTCAAAATCATATGAACTTTCAAATATTATTTTATTAATTGAAAAATCTATAAAGTAAAATGGTGAACTTTCTACTTGTTGACACTAGATGGTGGTAGAACACTTTAAAAAGGTGGAACACAGTCTTAATCAACAAGGATCAAAGAATCTATAACAATAAAATGGAAACAAAATGCCCAGAGACTAAATGTCTATTTTTTTAATTCAGTAGTTTATTTTTGTGGCCAATTCTTGGTAAATCAGTTATTAGCATGGGAAAGAATAACTCCTCAAATTTTATTTTAATTTTTTTCTGTTTAAAAAAAATTATATAAATTCAATTTAGTTAACTTTTCATGTATTATTAGTCTCAGGGGTAGAATTTAGTGATTCATCAGTTGCATATGAAACTAAGTGCTCATTACATCAAGTGTCCTCCTTAATGCCTATTACCCAGTTACCTCTCCCCCGGACCCTCCTCTCATTCCTTAAGTTTTAAATCAATTCTAAGACCAAACCTAGTTCATTAGTCTTTTTTTTTTTTTTTTAATTTTTTAAAGGTTTTATATGTTTATTTGACAGAGAGCACAAGCAGGCAGAGGCAGATAGAGAGGGAGGAAGGGACGCAGGCTCTCTGCTTAGCAGAGATGTGGGGCTCGATCTCAGAACCCTGGAATCATGACCTGAGCTGAAGGAAGAGGCTTTAACCCACTGAGCCACCCAGCTGCCCCCAGTTCATGAATCTTAAACCTATTTTTCCTCCTCCCACCACAGTTACTTATTGGAATGATTTATCAAAGTTGTATTACAAAAACAAGATGGAGAAACCTCTAGTAAATGTGGATTTACAATGCTTTTGAGACAGCATATTCAAAAAAGACACATTAATTAAGGTAAATTCTTCATTAACAATGTGGAAAGGTAGATCCTGAAGCTGTGATAAGAGCATAACATTTTTGACAAGGTGAATCATAATGAAATAAAAATGATCATTTAAATAGTTTAAGTAGTTTTAAGCCACACACAAATCTATCTGGGAAGTAGGAATCATTTTATTTTTCAAGAGCAATTCAAGCCAAGATTGTAATCATCTTTTTGAATGGCAGTTATCTCAGTGCAAATCTCTCACAACCTCCTTACTATGGAAACCTATAAAGATTAAATGACTAGCCCAAAATTGCTAGAATTAGGGGCCTGGTCAAGTGTTCTCTGAAATATACCATTTCTGACACTTCTGATTCACTTGCCCTCATGTTATGAGTTATCTTTTGATACCCAGCCATTTTATTTGTCTAGGGAAATAAACAGCAAAGCCAACATCTGGATAGGTGTATTGCGGTTCATACAATTATTTGTACAGTATTGTAAGTATGCCTCCAACACAAATGTAATTGTCCCCAGGGTGCCGCCATTGTTTTGTTCTCCACATCCACATCAGGCTGAGACAGACCACCACTCACTCTGACAAAAACTACACGACTCTACAGGTACTTGACTTATTGCTCTTGAGTATCTATTTTAAGTACACATATATAGGTTGAAATTAATGAGACAATACTGTGGTCAGAAAAAGAAAACTGAAATTGAGGAATTACATTAAAACATGCCAATCATAATGAAGAATGTGTGCTTGGTGCATCAGACACATTCAGTACAGAATCAGGACTACATTTCCTATGGCACATATTATATTTGATTATCACTGTTAGAACTACTTCCTATCAGTACAGACTTTCCTGTAATTGCCACGTCTTTTCATAGAATCAGTATTTTCCTAAGGGTCATACCTAGAACACTGGAGCAAAAAAAGCTCTATTAATAAAAAGTTTGCTGTCAAAGATATGAAAACTCTGCACAGTCTCACCAAAGTGTCTCTACCACACAATTTTTTTCAAAAGATTTTATTTATTTATTTGACAGGCAGAGATCACAATTAGGCAGAGAGCCAAGCAGAGACAAAGACGGGGAAGCAGGCTCCCCACTGGGCAGAGAGCCCGATGTGGGGCTCGATCCCAGGACCCTGGGATTATGACCTGAGCTGAAAGCAAAGGCTTAACCCACTGAGCCACCCACATGTCACACTATCATACAATTTTTTTTTTTGACTCACAACAAATATTAGCAGATTAATGGAGATCTTTAAGGAACCTGTTGAATTTTTTTTTTATTTTAGGCTAATTTATTTTCATCATAGAACTTATTTTTATAGAACACATTTTGGGAAATAACACTCTCATTTTTGTCATAATCCTCAACCTGTTATGTTCTCCTCAGTTTAAATAACAGCACTTCTGCATCCTTAGCACTCATTTGTGAATATTTAACTCCTTAAATATTTAGCTTCTGAACATGTGGTCACTTTACATTTGTCACTCTCGGTATGTTCTCGGCATCCCTTTTCTTCACATTTCCTCACTATCTCAATGTAAAAATTCTAAACGCATACGTGGAAACAAAATCTGAGTCTTGACTCCAGTCCGTATTTAATACGATTTTTATGTTATGTGATCCAAACCCAGCAGGGAGACACTAACTCAAACAGAAGTTAAATGGAATTCCCTAAGGCTGGGAAATATGCAGCCCTCAAAAATGTATCCCTCTAACAAAGCACAGCATAAAACAACTTTTCCTTTAGTAATAGATTTTCTAATATGCTAATCTTGGTACTGCCAGTAAATATCCCTCAACACATATAGATATTTATGCCTATGCTCTCACTTCATACACTTCAGGCAACAAATCAGGAGGCTCAGGAGGCATTATAATCTGAAATCAATTTTCACAGCAAATTTTCATGCATTTATTATTTATATCATATTATTTGAAGAAACTAGTTTAGGCAAATGGCAATACGGTTCACATAGTCAATATAACTGTTGGAACATAAAGAACCATGAAGATATTTATGAAAGTTAATTATCTAAGCCCAACATGAATAAATAATTTCTAACTTAATTAAGCATTTTATTTTGGGAATATAAAATAATTGATTTTCATTTTTAAATTTTTTGGGGAAAAAAGTCTTTTATTGGTTTTGTGTTGGAGGGGTGGTGTTCTAAAAGGAATTTATAGCACAACTCTTCAATCGCTAGGTCTAGATCATCTTAATGCCTAATGAATTCAATATTATTCTCATAGCAAGTAGGAACACTGTTTGTAAGCCTACGGAAAATTTCATTATAAGTACTCACAAAACATTTCAAATTTGCCAAGTCACTGAAGATCAAATTCCTTGATCACCCTTGCAGGATTTATTGTGAGTGTTATTTTAAGACTCTTATAACAATCGCAGGATACTTTTTTTATTCCAAACTCAGTGTTTCCTTGGCATTTTAGTTCTCTTAAAAACCTTTTATGCTTCTTATCTGTTTTTTCCTAGTCAGCTCCAAGGGCCAGCAGTCATGCCCAAAGCTCTCCTCCAGACATGTATTTCAAATCTGACTTATGTTTTTTTTGTTTGTGCTTTTGTTTGGCTTTTTGTTTTGTTTTGTTTTGCTGGCTCTCCCTCCCCCAAGTCTGGGCCTACCTGAAGCAAAGGGATTACATTCATCTGATGTTTACCTCAAGACCAAGTCACAAGGCTCAGAGGAATATCACAGATCTTGTTTTTAATTCTCACCTATTATTTTTGTTTGGAGAAAAGCAGTTGGCTTTTAAGACTCTAAAAGTTTAAAATGTATGGACTTTCTCTGTCCTTTTCTATTTCTGCTCAAAATCTGGCCAAATATTTTCTGATCTTCTCTTTCTTGCAATATGTTGTCCAAGGAAGACTCCAATAGACAATGAGCAGGGATACAGCCTAAGTAAGTTTATGTTCTGCTTCCCGAGTTATTGTAGGTGATAACTTTACCCATAGTTTTTGGAGGCATAACTTGGGTCTCCACATTTCCAATCACTGTTAGAAGTTTCTTTACCACCCAAGACCCACAAGCAGCAAACACTTAAAGTTTCTCTTCTGAAATTGTTAAAGAAATAATTTTCCATTCTTACAGGCATAACATCACTAAAAGTTATTTCTTAGTCAAATGACATTTCAATACAATAGGAATAGAATCTATTTTTCACAGAGTTATTCAGAAATTTGGGTTTTATTTTCATATTTCTGTGAGAAAAAAGTTCTTCACTTTGTTTTTAGAGTCTAGATTGAGGAGGTGTGCAGGGCGGTGAGAGTCAGGAGAATCAAAGAAACATTTGGGTTCTTAACTGTTCAATCCACATATATCACATATTACTTCTATCATATCCATTTGTAGTTCATTGTTAAGAAATAGTCATGTGCCCTACTCAGATGTAAAGTTCCTATACAGTGTCATCTATCATGGGCTATGGAAGGGGGGAAGGGGAATCAAATGTTGTTGAATACTGGCAAGCTTTGTCTAACATTACCAATATACTGAGGTAACTCCCCTGGGTTCTGGGTTGAGTCGCGTATTTCTGAAAAAAGATATGGTGAAGTTCTAATGTCTAGTACCTAGAATGTGATCTCCTTTGGAAATAGGGCACAAAGATGTAATTAGCTGAGGTAAGTTCGGGTCATACTGCAGATAGATGGGCCCTTAATCTAATTGCTGGTGTCCTTATAACAAGAGGGAAATTTGGATACAGGTACACAGAGACAGAACTCCAAGGGAAGACAGAGATGCACGGGAAGGACGCCATGTGAAGAGAGAGGGAAATATTGGATAGATGCATCTACAAGCGAGGTGCCCAAGGGCCACTGGCAGTCATCAGAAGCTAGGAGAGAGGGAAACACATCAAATCCTCCTACAGAGAGCCCTTAAAAGGAGCAAACCCTGACAACACGTTGATTTCAAATTTCTAACCTCCAGAACTGTAAGAGAATACATTTCCATGTGTAAGTCATTCCAGTTGTATTACTTTGTTGCAGATGCCCTATGAAATGAAATGAATTCACCATGTACTTTAAACGTATCAGTAAGATCCTTAATGGTCGAGATACACACACACACACACACACACACACACACTCACACACATATCCATATATACATATGGATATATATATATATATATATACACATACGCATATATATTTCATTTTTTCTTTTTTATTATGTTCAGTTAGCCAGCATATAGTACATTATTAGTTATTGATGCAGTGTTCAATGATTCGTTAGTTGTGTGTAATACCCAAGCTCATCACAGCATGTGCCCTTCTTAATACCCCTCCCCCAGCTACCCCCCCATTCTGAAACCCTGTTTCCTGAGTCCATAGTTTCTGATGGTTTGTCTCTGTCTGATTCATCTCAGAGGAAGAGATTGTCAAACTTACTTGTACATAAGATGTAAATTTACCATACTGAGTGAGATATGATTTGTCACTGATAACAATAGCAAAAACTTAAAAGTTTAGCAGGTTCTCACAAGCAGGTGGATAGAAATGAAAAAAAGATACAACCACTCTGGTAAGTAACTTGGCAACTGCAAAATGATATGTAAGTTAACCCTTTAGATAAAACACTCCTATAGGAAAATCTGTCCTCTCAGAGGAGCTTTGCATCTGGATTTTGAATGAGAAGTTCTACCATCATTAAAATTGTTTCAAATGAAAAAAAAAAAAAAAAACACTCCTAGGAATCTGTTCTCAAAAACAAAGTGGTGGGGCACCTGGGTGGCTCATTGGGTTAAGCCTTTGCCTTCCACTCAGGTCATGATCTCAGGGTCTTGGAATCGAGTCCCACATCGGGCTCTCTACTCAACAGGGAACCTGTTTCCCCCTATCTCTCTGCCTGCCTACTTGTGCTCTCTGTCAAATAAATAAATAAAATCTTTACAGAAAAAAAAAAAGTGGCACAGATATAAAAATGCAAAGCACAAGATTATTCATTGTTGCACTATTTTAAATAGCAAAAGACCAAAACAAAACAAATGAGCAAAACCCAAATAATTTTTTGTTTGCTTGTTTTAAATTTTATTTATTTATTTGAAAGACAGAGATCACAAGTAGGAAGAGAGGCAGGTAGAGAGAGAGGGGGAAGCAGGCTCCCTGCTAAGCTGAGAGCCGGAGGCGGGGCTCAATCCCATGACCCTGGGATCATGACCTGAGCAGAGGGCAGAGGCTTTAACCCACTGAGCCACCGAGGCGCCCCAAAACCTAAATAATTTTTAACTAATGACGCAGTTTGAATTAAGATCCACGCAAGAAAGAACTATCAAGAATAGAAAACATCTTTCTATATGCTTGGGTAAGGATGATCAGGCTATATTGTGTGAAAAGCAAGATGTAAAACAATCCTTACTGAAGAAAAGACATAGATTGAGGGGCACCTGGGTGGCTCAGTAGGTTAAAGCCTCTGCCTTCAGGTTAAATAATGATCCCAGGGTCCTGGGATAGAGCCTTGGATCAGGCTTTTTGCTCAGCAGGGAGACTGCTTCCCCCTCTCTCTCTCTGCCTGCCTCTCTGCCTATTTGTGATCTCTCTCTCTGTCAAATAAATAAATAAAATCTTTTTTTAAAAAAAAGACACAGATTGAGCATAGAAATAATACTTATTTTGCTTCTTTTTTTTTCAACTGGAAGAACAGGGAAAAAAATTTATTTTGTGTGTGTGTGTGTTTTAAAGATTATTTATTTAATTATTGGAGAAAGTGAGAGAGAGAGTGAGTACAAACAGAAGGATGGGCAGAAGGGAAGGGAAAAAAGAAGATTCCCTATTGAGCATGAAGCCCAGCATGGGTTTGATGCCACAACTCTGTGATCATGACTGAGTGGAAATTAAATCTGATGCTTAACTGACTGAGCTACCTAGGCAGCCCTAAAAAAATTTTTTTTAATTAATTAATTAATTAATTTGTTTGTCAGACAGAGAGAGGACAAGTAGGGGGAGCAGTGGCAGAGGGAGAAGCACGTTCCCCGCTGAGCAGGAAGCCTGATGTGGGACTTGAACCTAGGATCCTGGGATCATGACCTGAGATGAAGGCAGATCCTTAACTGATTAAGCCACCCAGGTGTCCCTAAAAAAACTGTGTCTTAAGAGTGGAACCAGATGGAAGTTATATGGATAGAATTTAGAATTCTCTCAAAAGATTTGGGTTTATACATTTCACTTCACAGCTATGTAAACATTTTAATAAAATTAAAAAGAAAAAGGAAAAGGGAAAATTAAATAAAGGAATCTATTATCAAATTATTGCTTATACATACCATGCCTTATCTGCCCTAAATATGACACCTTGATCTTAAAAAATGTATTTAAATGTATTTAAAATGTATTTAAATTTAAAGAGAGAAATGTTTTATCTCCCTAATGAGATTTTATATATTTATAAATTTTATTTTATTTTTAATTTAATTTTATTTATTTGTTTGACATAGAGAGATCACAAGTAGGCAGAGATGCAGAGAGAGAGGGGGAAGCAGGCTCCCTGCTGAGCAGAGAGCCCAATGTGGGGCTCGATCCCAGGACCCTGGGATCATGACCTGAGCTGAAGGCAGAAGATTAACCCACTGAGCCACCCAGGTGCCCAAATGAATTTTATTTTTATACATGTGTATATATAAATACATAAAGGGAGACAGATACAAACACACTTGAAGAGACAGAGAAAGAGAAAGAGACATACATCATATATAAGGTAACATGAAATTAAAAAAAACTGTTATCAATAATCTGGCATAAGGACACTATAGTAGAAAAGGTTAGTAAATTAGAATACAAAGCAAGGGAAATATCCAAAATCAATCACAGAGAGAAAAAAAAAAAACCTGTAAATACATATATAGAACACGAGTATTTTGTAGACAGAACCTCAAGTGTGTTACCTTTGTGTATCAGAGGACGCAGGCATAAATTACAAACTGCTACACAGAAATGGTGATAGGTCTTAAGGTACTGTTAGGTCTTAAGGTGGTGGGGAATTATAAAAAGAAACTTTTGTTTACGTGTTGGCAAATATACTCCAATATATTTGCATTCACCCTCATTATCATTATCAATGCTTCTTGATGTTACAAATTGCTTCTTTTAAGTTTAACAAGCATAACTCAAGAGAATGTGGGGCTTACTACATTTAATACACCATTTAGCCTGCCCTAAATTTGACACCTTGATCTTAAAACTCTTAGGTCTGAATGAGCTTGATGCATTGACATCTTTCAATTTAAAGATTATAAAGGTTTATTTAATAAGGGCACCTTTGTTATCAAATAGGTTTTTAAAATAACCTACTCTTTTGATGGCTGAATTATAAGTGGATTTAATTTCATTGGTCAACTGCCAGCTCAGAGAATGAAGGGGCACATGACTGGTGAAATGTGCTTTAACTTTTGTAAAACACAAGCATTTAATCATATACTTCATGATAGATAGTGGGGTGGCGGGGGTTGGGGGGGGCACGGGGATAATCCATATTTGGCTTCTCCATTCTTATTCTGCTTTGGGGATTATCCTGCACGTTTACAACTGAATTAAATTTCTGCTTTTGATGTGGTGATCTCAAGTAAGCAAAACCTTTTTGGGGAGAATTATGTGTCTTTAAATTCTTTTCTGATTCCACCTCTCATTAGTTCTCCTTATTAGAACCCAATAAAAAGGCGTCTTCCTACAAGGTATCGGAATGAGACTTGAGAAGCTCTCATTTATAATCTTAGCAGAGGAGGTTTCAGGCAGCTTTACAATTAAAACTGCAGAACAGCCACCTATAAGCTGTCTAGCAGACAGCTTCCTATCTCCAGGGTAATTCTTCTGAATTTTGTAGACATGAGGGTTCAACTCAGTAGAATTTTTTATGGTACCTTGCATCATGGCTAATGTGAGTAAGAAATTCAAAAGTTAAAATAGCTGACTTGTACCCAGTATGTAAATCAAAAGACAGTTTATTAGAGGTGGTCCCTTCATGAGCAAGTTAAAGGTCACTATCTTTATCTACTCTATGTCTAACACTACCCAAAAGCGCAGGGACTGCTGAGAAAGATGAAATCAATTTTCTTTTTTTTTTTTTTTTTTTTTTTTTTTTTTTTTTTTTTAAAGATTTTATTTATCTATTTGACAGAGAGAAATCACAAGTAGGCAGAGAGGCAGGCAGAGAGAGAGAGAGAGGAGGAAGCAGGCTCCCTGCTGAGCAGAGAGCCCGATGCGGGACTCGATCCCAGGACCCTGAGATCATGACCTGAGCCGAAGGCAGCGGCTTAACCACTGAGCCACCCAGGCGCACCCGAAATCAATTTTCTAATACCGAAATTTATTTTTTCCTGTATGTTGGAAGGTAAAGGTAGTTTGTTAAAGTTCATACCTCTGTAAAGGTTGTTTTTGGAGTATAGGAGAGCCATGTGGCTGTGTACATTTCCCTTACCTCTAGCCACGTTACAATTTTTTTATTGGAATTTTTTCATCTTAATTTTATGTTTAATTGTATTTCCCTAAATAAGTTTATTTATTTTTTTCCAAAACTATACCTAATAATACCATGCCTTATCTCTTTGTATCGCCCAGAACTTCTAACATGGTGTTAAATATTAATGTTGCTATTAGCATTCGGACTTCAATGAGATGTTTCCAGTACTATATATATATATATATATATATATATATATATATATATATATATTTTATAGTATGGGGTTGTTTGCTCTTTGATGACTCTTATCTTCATTTGTAGACTGGTTTACAGATTGTTAAAACTTAGTTGTTGTTTGCTTTTTTAAGATAGAGAGTATGGTGGGGGCGGGGGAGCAGAAGGAGACAGAGAGAGAGAATCTTGAGCTGGCTCCACACCCAGCATGGATCCAAAGGTAGGGCTACTCTCAGGATCCTGAGATCATGATCTGAGCCAAATCAAAAGTCAGTTGCTTAACTGAATGAGCCACTCAGATACTCTGATTCTTTGGCTAGAAACAAATGTTCTGTTATTATTCTTTTATAAAACAGTGAAATGTATTTTAAAAATATTAAAGCTATTAATATGGTATATTCTTAAAGGGTGTTTAATAATAACTATGTTTGAATTTTTAGGCTAAAACCTGTTTGGTAACACATAATTCTCTTTACCTATTATTTACTTTAGAATTTATTCATGATTTATTTAAAATTGTATCCATATTTTTGTTTAAAAATGAGCTATGGTTTTCTTTTTTGTGCTATGTATTTCAGATATTGGTACCAGAATTATTATATTTTTGCAAAACTAATTAAGAATGATTCCATCTTTTTTAATGTCCCAGAAGAGTTTAAATATCAAAATTATCTGTTACTGAAAGTTTGTCATACCATGATTAATTTCTTATTACACTGAACCAGCCCAAAGTTCCACAGCTAAAATCAGAGTAGAAAGAATAGGGACTGAGATGATTCCAAACTTAGGCCAACTCATTTAAGGCACAAGGGGAGAGACATTTTCCTTTTCTTATTCATCTTCCATGCAGCAATAACAGTAAGTTAGTAGAAGTGAACTGGAATGAATTACATCTACATAATTTACTAACTACTCATCCCTGACCAGAGCCAGTGGAGAAGTAACCAGTCTGCAGTGTCTCATGTACCCTCAAGCACACATTCTGTGATAAATACATTTATTTAAAAAACCTTAAATTCTTCCTTTTCATTCTTTTGATTCCAGCTCTGGTTTACATCCAGTATTCCTTTCCAGAATTCCTTCCTGGCAGGCCTAGTGTGCCCCAAGTTTGGCCCCCAGGACTGCCTATTTCCCTGCCCAAATTAGGGTTGGAAACCCATCTTGTGTTTTAGTATGCAATTATGTGAATGGTCTAGTGGCTCCCAGTTAGCTCATTTGATAACCGCGAAGTCTTTATATTATGATAATCCTAAAGTTAATGTCAGTATTCTTCAAAATTTATATTAGTCATAGTGAGTTTCTGTGGTTATATAGAGGATCAGACATTTACTTTCCTTTACTTATTGTAGTAAACAAGTTAGTGTTACATTGAACTTCTGATATTTCATCATTGTTGTAACTTTACGTGGGTTTTATTTTTTGTTTGTTTTAGTTTTCATTTCTTTTTTTGGAGGGGGATGCAAACTGGTTTTCCTCAGATTGCTAAATCTATTCTTTTCTACTATATGATTTATGATTTATACTTAGAAACACATATACTTTCTAGTCAGTTTTAATTCTATAGATTCATCGGTAAATTCATCTGACACAAGGAAAATTTTTATTATTTAGCACTGGGTCATTTGCAGATTCTAACTTGTCCCACTTTCTAATCCTGTATGTTTGGTTTTATTAAAGTTAACAGACTATTCTCCAGAATTGTTTTGTCTCCTATTTTGAGTTTCCTTTCTCATCATCAAGGTCCATGTCTCCTGTCTCCTACATTTTCTTCTTTTTCCTCCTCTTCCTCCTCTTTCTCTATGTCTGCTTCTATCATGTCTTATGGCCTATTTACTTCCATTTCTTGCCTTTCCAAAGAAAACCCTGATGAATGAGCTATGTCTTTTTGACTGGTCGGCAAATAGAACACTGAATGGAATGGAGGCTTTCGTTCTTCTTTGTTATCTTTGCTTCTTACTCTTTAAAGGCAGCTTCTATGTAGCTTTTTCTTCCCTGCCATTTCTTTTTCTTGCATTTATACATTTGAGGCTCTTCAGTTACTTGATGCATTTGGAAGACAGTACTCCATGCTTCTATATTAGCCAGGTTTTATCACAGTACCATCCAGGCATCTAAGATGATACGGTCTATGGAAAAGTACAAAATGACAACATTTTTCTATTTTCAACTAAGATTAATATGTCCCATGGCTAAATATAATTTTTATTTTACTTACAACATTTCAGAATTGGTCTGTCAGTACTTCCTGTTTTATATACATTTCTCATTACTATGCTTTTGTTTTTCTATTTGCTTTTCCTTTTCCTATGGTCTTATAAGAGAGCATAATCATTGATACAGTGTTAAATGTAGGTATATATGAACTACATCATCTGGAAATGTCTTAGCAGAGTGATTTTAATGTTACTTCTTTTTCTCATCAACAATATTAACATAAAAACCTAATTTATGGAAGTAGATTGGTTTATTTTGACATTTTGATGGAATAACTTTAAATATTTTTGAACCAGGAAATGTCAGTGTTTAATAAATGGGCTCAGTGAAATGTTTTCCTGGATTGGTTTCTCATTTCTAATTATTTATTGCCAACAATTTAAAATACTTAAATCCAGAATGATTCAGGACTTTACATTTATCCCTTTCATTTATAAGAGGACTGAGGCTAAGATTACAGAAGATAAAGTTCTAATGTTCGTTTAAGCATATCATAGCTTTTAAAATGTTATATATTTGAAAAGCCATTTGGAGGTTGTTAAAAATGAAATTGAAGCTACAAAAATTGAAAAAAAGAAAAATCCATCAAGCAAGTATTATTTTAAGTGCCTTTTAACTCCACCTAGTGTAGACAAAACTTTATGCCCAAGGTTCCTTCTAAACTACTCTAAGCATGAAGGAATTTAATCACAGAATAAAGAAAAGTTCATATCTTGGATGATTTTATTTTCTCCCAATTCATGGCTTTGACTGTAATCATCATTTACTAATAAAAATGTAAAATTCTTTAGAAAAAGAAAATCAATAAATGAGTGATAAAACTGAAGAATGTTCACTTCTTTCCTGGACTCTTTGAATGCAAATAGATTTTCCAAATAGCCAAAGTACCTCATTAGTTACTAACTAGTACCATCTAATTTACCAGAGGCATCATGGATAAATTACTCAGTACCTCCACACCTCATGAGACAGCAACAAAAAGTGGGATTTTAATTTAGAATTGCAAGCAATAAAAAACATATTATTTTAAGTTAAATATTTAGTATGTTACTTATCTAGTTGTTACTGTTTTAAAGTTAATAATGAATTATGACAACCCTGAGATCATAACATGATCCAAAATCAAGAGTCAGATGCTTAATCCACTGAGTCACCCTGGCATCCCTCACATTTTTTAATTTAAAGTAACTAATACGGTTCTAGACAGACGTATTTTTCCCATTGTTTGTATCTTTTTCATAGAATAATAAAATCTCAGAGTTGGAGCATAATGTTGGTCTTCTAAAATCAGTTTAGGAGTGTTTACTTCTCCTTGATTTTTGGAAGAGTAAGGGAAGCAAAGGTGTTAATTCTCTTAAGAATTGTGTAAGTCACAAATGAAGCCATTTGGTTATGGCCTTTTCTTCATTGGGAGATTGTTTTTTCCTGATTAAATCTCCTTAATAGTAATTACTTATTCATATTTTCTATTTTTTTCCTAATTCATTGTATGTTGTATGTTTCTAAAAGTTGTATGTTTCTAAAAATTGTATGTTTCTAAAAATTATTCCATTTCTTGTAGACTGTCCAATTTGTTGATGTATAGTTATTCATAATAGCCTCTTACAATTCCTTGTGTTTCTGTGGTATCAGTTGTAATGTCTCTTTTTCATTTATACTTTTGTTGATTTGTGTCTTCTCTCTTTTGTCTGGGTTAGTCTAGCAAAAAGTTTTTCAGCTTTGTTTATCTTTTCAAAGAATCATCTGTTTGGTTAAGTTTTTCTATTTTTCTGATCTCTATTTCAACTATTTCTGCTCTAATTTTCTTTGTTCCCTCTCTTTCTTCTAATTGTGGGCTAAGTTTGTTCCTTTTTCTAGTTCTTTAAGGCGTAGAGTGAGGTATCGAAGCTGTTGGTAGATTCACTGCAGTCCCTTTTAGAATGCCATTCTAATGGCTTTTTTTATAGCAATGGAAAAAAAATATTCCTCAAATTTATATGAAACCACAAAAATTTCAAATAGCCAAAGAAATCCTGAGAGGATAGCAGGAGGCAACACACTTCCTGATTTCAAGCTATACTAAAAAGCTCTGGTTAAAACAGTATGGCATTGGCATAAAAGCAGACAAATAGAACAGTTGAACAGATTTAAGAGGCCAGAAATAAACCCAAGCATGTAGTCTACTAATATTTGACAAAGGAGCCAAGAAAAATCAATGGAGAACACAGAGTCTTTTCAGTAAAGGGTGCTAACAAAAGTAGATAGTCACATGGAAAGGAGTGCCATTTTTCCTGTATCTTATACCACTCACAAAAATTAACTAGAAATGCATGAAAGATTTAAATGTAAGACTGGAAACCATGTATCTCCTAGAAGAAAACATAAGAATAAATTTCCTTGACATGGGTCTTGGTAATAATTTTTTGGATATGACACAAGCAACACAATAAAAAAAACAAGTGAGACTATATAAAACTAAAAAACTTCTGCATAGAAAAATAATGATCAATAAAGTAAAAAGATAAACCACATATCTGACAAGGGGTTAATATTCAACATATATAAAGAACTCAACTTAATAGTGAAACTTGCCCCCCCACAAACAAAAACAAAAAAAAAAAATGAGCAAAGTACCTGAATAGATTTTTTTCCCCCAAAGAAGATTTATGAATGAGCAATAGGTTCATGAAAGGATGCTTAACATCACCAGTCATTAAGGAAATGCAGATTGAAACCCCAATGGGATACCACCTCACACCTGTTAGAATGGTTATCATCAAAAAGACGCTAAGAGATAACATGTGCTGGCATGGATGTGTAGAAAAGGAAACACTTGTGCTCTGTTGGTGGGATTATAAATTAGTGCAGCCATTATGAAAAACAACATGGAGGTTCCTTAAAAAATTATAAATAGAACCACCTTATGATCCATTAATTCCACTCTGGGAATATGTCCAAAGTAAAGAAAAAACACTAACTCAAAGATATCTGAACTCCCATGTTCATTGCAGCACCTTTTTTTTTTTTTTTTTTTTTTTTTTTACAATAGCCAAGAGAAACAACTTTACTGTCCACTGATAGATAAATGGATAAAGACGTGATATGGAATGGAATATTATTCATCCATAAAAAAGAAGGATTCCCTACCATTTGTGACAATATGGATGGACTTTAAAAACATTATGATAAGTGAAAGAAGTCAGAGAAAGACATCAACTCTATGATCTCACTTATATGTAAAATCTAATGAAAGCAACACAAAACCCACAGAAAAAGAGATCAGAGTTGTGCTTCCCAGAGACAGGAGGTGGGGAGATGGAGGCTTGCCAGATGGTGGTCAAAAGGTACACATTTTCAGTTGAAGATAGGTAAGTACTAGGGATGTAATGTACAACATGATGATGATAGCTAGTGCTGCTCTATGAGATATACGAAAATTCTTAGGAGAGTAGATGCTAAGAGTTCTCATAATAAGGGAAAATTATTTTTTTTTTCTTTGCATCTATGTGAGAGGATGGATGTTAACAAAACTGATCATGGTAATCATTTCACAATATATATAAATCAAACCATCATGTAGTATATCTGAAATTTACCCAGTGATGGGTGTCAATTATTTCTTAATTAAGGTGGAGAAAAATGTAAGCATATTATTGTTTCATCCAGACGGGATATTCCCCTTTGTACGCCATGCTGCCACTTTGCTTTGTGTCAACTTTAAAACCTCTTACAGAGTTGTCTGGCTGTTTCTCTTTCAGCTAAGGTAGCTTCTCTTCCTGGAGCAGAGCTCACGTATTTAGTTCCCCACACCATACTGGACAAAAGGTATTTGTGGGGCTTCACTCAGGCCCATCTCTCAGAGAAGCAGCACATTGGTGAAAACCATGGAACGATGATGTCCCTTCTTAGTTAAACCAGCTAAACTAAATAAATCCAAAGCTATATTCTGCTTGAAAGTTCTAGGATTCTATGGCAGTTCTATTCCATAGCATGTCCTACTTTTTTTTTTTTTTTAATATTTATCTATTTGTTTGACAGAGAGATTACATGTAGGCAGAGAGGCAGGCAGAGAGAGAGGGGGAAGTAAGCTCCATGCCAGAGAGCCCCATGCAGGGCTCGATCTCAGGACCCTGGGATCATTACCTGAGCTGAAGGCAGAGGCTTAACCCACTGAGCCACCCAAGCGCCCCTGTCCTACTACTTTTCAAAAAGTAGCCATACCAGTCCCCTCCCCATCTATTTCTGACTGGTATCTAGTCATTTTACCTAGCCTATATATAACAGAAAGATCTGGCGAAAAATTGCTGTCTTGCATAACCTGACAAATGGAATAAAAGAATTTCAAATAGGTTACTAATTGTAAATTTATAGAAAAAATATTTTTAACATAGAAACTAATTTTTCAGTTATACTTTAAGGTAAAGACATTATATTCCAAATCTAGTAGTCTAAAACAAGGCCTGAGAAAACTATTCCATATGAAGATGAAAGGATAGGAAGGTAGGCCTAATAGGAGCCACGGGGGAAAGGAAATTATCAGGATTCTTAAAGTTGCACGAAGAATGGGGAGTTTGTCAAATGTGTTCTTTCAGGGACCAGCCCTCACTTTAAAAGACCTTGATACACTGATGAATTCATACCTAAGATAGGTCATAATAAAAATGCAGATATTCTTGGGAGAGTTTATTTTCTGAACACATAATAGTTGGCATCTCGTAGTGGAATACAACTCTTAAGGTTTGCACTGGTTTCTGGAAGAAATGAACACATTGGAGACTTTACTAATTATCTACTTTTCCTAACTGAGTACTTCAAATCCTTTTTGGAAAGTGACAGTGTTTAAATTATAATATGACTTGGTGTTTGTTGATACCTTAGTGTATTCTATGTAAAATCTGTAATACACTTTAAAAATTTTTCATTAATGTAGTGATGATCCCTCTAACACCAAACCAGATTTCCTACTAAACGCTCTGGCTTGCCCTAGCCTTTGAAGGTTTACTACACTATCATGGGATAGCCCACTGTACTCTTTCTTTAGAGAGCACAAAGCTCATTTTCTGAAATTAAAGTCCCCTTAAGACAAATGTAAATTATCTCTTCTCTCCCCACCCCCTAGTCTCTTTCTTTCCCTCTCTCCTTTTCTAATGCTGGTTAGATCTTTTCAAAACATTTGAGCATATTTCTAAAAGGAGAACATTTACATAAACTTTTTGGCTATTTCAACTCTTCCATTGTAGTTCAATGATTTCTGTATCTTGAGTTAGGATGCAACTGCTAAAACCAGTACAAGTTTCTGGAATGTGAAAGAAATTAGTCTGTAGAACGAAAATCTTTTTGTGTCCCTTTCATACCTACCGAGGAGAATAAAGGGCTTAAGGGAATGACTTCTTACTGGAACTGCAGGTATAAAGGAATAAGAAATAAAAGAATCATTGATGCAGTGTATTTAGGCTAGTAGTTCTCAGACTTCAGTGTACATCAGAATCACCTAGAAGAGGACTTGGTAAAACACAGATTGCCGAGTCCCATCCCCAGAGTTTCTCATTCAGGAGGTCAGGGTTGAGTCTCAAAAATGTGTGTTTTTAAAGGGCTTTCAGTTGATTCTGATGCTTTTGTTCCAGGGGCTATGTTTTGAGAACCATGGACAAAGGTTCCAGTCAAAGAAATCTATTATGTAGTCCCTAGTGTTTTATGTGTATCTTTTGTAAGTATTAAAAAATACCGATTTATAAGAAAAGGATTTGATGGCTTACTTTATATGCAAAGTTTTCATCATTCGGGGATTGCACAGTTGGTGAATAATCCAGGCTTATTACTTTTCTATTTGTTATTCTATTGCCATTTGATGATTTTTAGTTATATTTTTATCTAATTTCAATGGAGGAAAGAAGTTATGCAAATCCTTGTATAAGATTAATTAATAGATAATCTGAAACCCAGTTTGGCTGCATTAGTTTATTGTAAAATATATGTCCACCTAATGACCTTCAATTAGTGAGCAGAGAAAGATGACTGTATTTTGGAGATATTTTAAAACCACATTTGAAAGAAAGAGAGACAGAAAGAAAGAAAGAAAAAAGAAGAACAGAGAAAGAGAGGAAGAAACAGAGAAAGAAAGATAATATTCCCCAAATTAGCTACCTGGAACAGCTAACTCAAATTAATTGAGTTAATAACATTCTAACATATTGTCAATTTTTTTAATACTATCATTCTGGATCATGAGTGACAGTGCAGCTTTCCAAATAATGATATGTTTTTACTCATAAAGTTAAAAAAAAATGTTTAGCTATACACCAAACATTTTAACATTTTGTCCTGAGTTCCTCTTGGCAGGATCTATCCTGCTGATTTGGTGCATTACATTTTTGTGGGTTGATGAATACTGTGTAATTCAATGTGGATTCCTCCAGTGCACAGGCATTTTGCACTGGACACACACCAGCTCCAAGTATGTGTCCTTTGCCTTTTATGATCTGTGAGTAATACACAGCCGGACTGAATTCCAGTCTACAAACATGAAAAACAAAGATTGGGAAAAACTAATCTTGTTTCTGAGCAAGTATCTGAACACATGTGAGCTCTTAGCTTATTTCTATCCATTTGCAGAGTATATGACTTAGTTCATTTGTGAAAAAGCAATACATAAGAAAGGGTTTGCTGATTTTTACTTAAATATTTCATTAACTGACGTTAGCATGTGCTGCGTGTTAACTGAACTCTTATAACTGGTTAAACTGGCACATTAGCAAATAGTTATAAAAACTGGCAATTCAGAAGTTCACAAGTGGTATCACTGTTTTCTATAGTCCGAAAATGCCGATTGACTATGGTTAAAGTTATCTGCAAATATAGTTTAAAATAACTTTTTTTAGAAGTCTAATTGTATAGTAGCATACATGATCTCTTGATAAAATTCTTTTACATTGAAGAAGCATGAGATACAGAATGTTATAACTATTCCTAAGAGGGTTTCAAGAATCATGATAATAAGCATATAAATCATTAATTTGTTTCATTTATTTCTAGGCCTGAAAAAATTAAAGAGCATTATTTGTTAAATTTTAATTTCCATCCTCTCCATGTAGAGGTAAGCAAACTTTATTTGTTGCTTGTGTGGTCTAATTATTGAATTATCCTTTTAACAGAATCTTCCAGGCTGAAAAGTTTTCAGAGTTGTATCCAGTAATGTAAAGCCCTCCAAAATTAGCCATCATTGCCCAGTCACTTAGTGAACTGTTCCATTCTGGGGTTTCAGCCAGTCAAACAGGAAAGATGCTAAGTATGAACTAGAGAAATTGAGGTCAAAGGTAGGTGACAGGGAAAGGAAAAAAAAAGTAGAGCTACAAAAGAGTCCCTGTCAAGGAGAAAGTGTTCAGATGTACACCTATTAAAAACCATGGCTTCATCTGATTTCATCTTTCATTCAGGAATGGCATGAAGGAAATGTTACTAATCTCAATACCCAACTTCAGGTCCGCGTTTTATGACATCCTGGCGTCAGTCAGTGTATTGGATAACCTGGTAATGCTCTCCGGTTCTTTTCTCTCTTTAGACCGAATGTATAAACTGCCCTTTGTTTCCACACAGTCATTCCACTGTTTGGAACTTCTGGTAACACGAAAGTTCATTCCCTTGTGGTAATTGATACATCGGGCCCACAAGCCACTTTCTACCATATATACTTCAAGTATCACTGTAGATCAAAACATATAGTAAGTAAAAGGATAAATGTGCCTGGTGTTTGGAAATGTAAAATTTATTCTCTTTTAACCACCCACTTGCCAATTTCCTCTCAAGGCAGACTTTGAAGGCCCATTTTGAGCCCACTTTTTTTTTTTTTTTAACTCCTCTCAGAACTTGTTTTCCTTGTTGAAAGAGAAGAATGACTTTTGCAGATTTTTTCTCATAGGAAAAAGAAATATGAGAAAATATATTCAATATACAGAAAATAAGATAGAAACATAAATGAAATGGAGAAAAAGCATCTACTCAACAGCAGCACAACATAATGTTAGAAAATAGCTATTAAGCAACACACAACTCACAAATACTGACAGAAAATTATTTTTAATAGAAATGATGACAGTCATAAATGTATTTTCATGCATTATATAAATGAATATATACTAAAGAATTCTTAATTTCCATTCTGGTCTTTTCTCTAGTTAGCCATGGGCCAGCGCAGGCTAAGGCAAATGGCCTTTACTTGCCCTCCTTAACTGTGATATACAGATAATAGCATTTGCTGTGCTTATCATTCAAATTCATGGTGACAATGTGATGAGAAGATGATATATGCTTTTAGGGCCCTCATGTGTTATTTAAACACAAGTGTTTTTCATACTGTTGATGGTCCTAACCCCAGTATCTTAATTAGGTGTATTAATACAGCATACATTCATTCATCATTTATTCAATGAACATTAATTGATTACCTCATGTGAAAAGTTTGAACGAATGTGTCCACTGATAGAGTATTTTCAAGACAGAGAGGAAAGTACTGAGCTTTACTTTATGTTCCTTTTTCTAGTTTCTCAGAAGGAGAAGAAAAGGAAACAGATACATGGTACACTACTTGATTGTTTGAATGGGAACTTTAAGTAGTAGGGAAATTTAAAGAAATTCACTTTGAAAATGAAATAGCACAGGGACACCTGGGTGGCTCAGTGGGTTAAGCCACTGCCTTCAGCTCAGGTCATGATCCCAGGATCCTGGGATCGAGTCCCGCATCGGGCTCCTTGCTCAACAGGGAGCCTGCCTCTCTCTCCGCCTCTGCCTGCCTCTCTGCCTGCTTGTGTGCTTTCTCTCTCTCTCTTTCCAACAAATAAATAAATAAAATCTTAAAAAAAAAAAAACAAAAACAAAATGAAATAGCACAAAAACAAATAGGGAAAGAACAAACAATAATGCAAGTGGATATCCCACTTGCATGATGAAAGGATCTTGTATTTCTGGAACAATTCCGCACTTGTAATAAGATGTGTAGGATACTGTACTATTACCTCTTTTGTTGCTCAAGTAGCTAATATTTGCTGATTCCCACAAATATAAATTATACCCAGAGCTAGTATATGCCATGGTCCAGAGCACAAGCTATAGGGCAAGGTTATCTGTGCTTAAATCTTGGAGCCAGTGCTTTTGGCTCTATGACCTGAGAAAGCTACTAAAATTCACTATGATTCCATTTCCTCGTCTGTAAAATTAGGGTTATTAGAACATCTATCTTGTGGGATTTTTGTGAGGATGAAATAAATTCGTGTGGGAAGTACTAAGAAGCATGCCTGGGACATTGTAAACACCACATAGCTGTTAAGTAGTAGTATTATCTTCACATGTTCTCCTTAGAGTCTCTAAAGACAAATGCTACATATTAATTGATAATAAGATAGATTATCTGTAATTAAAACCATCCTAGAAAATTTAAACTGCAAATAATAATATTAATAATAATAGTAAGAACAACCATATATGTAGAAAGATGAACTTTGCCTGGTACTGTCCTAAATTTGTTACATGCTACCGTGAATTATCATCTCAGCCCTAGGTTAGTTGCTGTACTTTTCCCAATTCTTCATATTAAAAAACTAAGGCATCTTAAGATAAACTAATTTAGGGGCATCTGTGTGGCTCAGCGGGTTAAGCCTCTGCCTTCAGCTCGGTCATGATCTCAGGGTCCTGGGATCGAGCCTCACATTGGGCTCTCTGCTCGGCAGGGAGCCTGCTCCTGCCACACACCCCCCACTGCCTACTTCTCTGCCTACTTGTGATCTCTCTCTGTCAAATAAATAAACAAAATCTTAAAAATAAAAAACTAATTTACATAGGGTCATACAGATCAGTTGAGCTGTGGTTTGAATACCACAGCTTTGTCTCCAGAGCTTACCCTGCCGAATGGTAGTGTGTCTGAGAGGACCAAAACAGATTTCTATCTGTCGTAATTAAAGCTACTTAAAATGTTCACGGGAACGTCCATTCTGTCTAATATTCCAGATAAACAGAATTTTATTTCACATACTTCTAAGGCGTCATTAAGTTTCTAGTAACTTTTCAATTTTGAGCTTTTCGACTAGTCCCACACAGTAAATTGTATTCATAGATTTGCCACAAGATGGCAAACTTCACTAAGAAGTGCTCATCCTTTCCAGGTGCAGAGCCCTCCTTAGGTACTTCACGGTAGAGCCAGGGAGAGAAAAAAATAAATAAATAAATAAATAAAAGAAAAGATGAGTAGACTTATGTGAGTGTTTTTATATCAATAAAGATATTTAACCTTTATTTAACCATGCTCATTCTTGGCAGAAAACATGCAACAATATTATTCAGCTCATGCATTCAAAGATATGCCTTTTGTTTCTCTTTAGTGAAAGCACATATTCAGTATTCTCTCAAGATCAAAGCTCTTGGCCTGACTTTGTGATGCTTTCTCATGAAATATTTTGATTATATAGAGATTATCTATCCCCTGGGAAAAAAACCCACTTTCAATGTACCTATCCATATGGGTGCTTTGGATGGACATAAACATTTGCATTTGAACTGTTCTGTGGCCTGTCAACATCACCGCGGCCCATCAACACTGTCAGGGCATTAGCAGGAGACTAAACACTGGAACAGAGTCCTTGATAAGTTAGACGGACTAACTCTGAACCTAGGAAAATGGTCCTTTATGGGCAGATTCTGAGGGCGAATCCCATGCACTAAATAACTAAAAGTTTGACCTGTAGGTTCAACACTGTGAAAAAGTGGAATGAAAACACTATGAGGCACACTATAAAATACACTTTTCATATTATCAAAACAGAATCTATTTTTCAAACTCCAGTTCCAATAGGATTTCAAAGCCTTCCTTGCACGAGAAAAAGTTGGGCATGGCTGAGGAAGATTTTCATGGGGAAGTCACAACTGTGACAGCTAGCATCTGTTCAGAAAGCTGACAGTTCTCTTTAAACTACATAGAACAATTCCGAGACAGCTATAGGAATGTCCTTCCGTGAGCGGTGAGGTCAAGGAAAAGTCATGTGTGGCTCAAACTTTCTCACCCCAGAATCCAAGAGCCTAAATCTATAGAGCTCACAACTCTGGCCAGCTCTAAAGTGGAAAACGGATTTGAGAGATTAAACCCTATCTCTTGTGTACAAAGGCACGGAACTGAATTCAGGACTACTGGGTTGGCTGTGAGATTGGAATGCTCAAACCAAAGCCAGCAGACCATAATCTCAGGGCTGAGGTCTAAAGACACTGGTGGTTGTTGTTACCCCTTAGGAGAGAGAATGAGCTTTTTAAGAGGCAAAGCTTTTCATATAGACTTAAAAAAAAAAAAAAGATTTTATTTTTTTTACTTGTGAGAGAAAAAGCAGGAGAAGAAGCAGAAGGAAAGGGACAAGCAGACACTTTGCTGAGCATGGAGCCCAAGGCAGAGCTTGATCACGGGACCCTGAGATCATGACCTGAGCTAAAATCAAGAGTTGGTCGCTTAACCCACTGAGCCACCCAGGAGTCCCTCACACAAACTTTAAAAACTTTTCATTTGTTTATTTATATACATAAGAGGACTGAGCTGAGCTATTCTTATTAAGAACTTTTCTGTGGTCCAATTCAACCTAATTTACATTTAGCTCTTAAAAATTAATCCATCAAAATGTTTGCAAAATTCACGTATTTCTGTGTACCTACATTTGAATATAACTAAGCACTGTCCACCCAGAGAGACTGTCGGAGGTCAGCTGCTGTAAGAGTTGTTAAAATAAGCAGTCGATGTTTCACAGATTGAGTTCTTATGTAACTTGTAAAGTAGTAAATTGAATGGAACATTTCAAAATTTCTAATAATAATACTATTAAGAGTGTGCCTGGATGAAGATTTAGGTTATCCCTGGACAGTGGCCCTTCCTATGATCATTGTGGTAGAGATTCCCCCAAATAGTGAATGGCATGTGTCTGCTTCTTGCCATTTTAAGACATTTTAAGATTAATGGAAAAAGCAGAAGAAAAGTAGTATCTGGGCATTTCCACCAAAAACAATTTGTGAGATGTTCATCGACTAAAACAAGAATTTGAATAAACCCCATTTGTCCTAGAATTTCTATCTAGCATTCACTGCTTCTTTAACTCATATTAAGATTGGTTATTATGAAATACTTTGCTACTATGAAGATGTAGTGGCTAACATTTATACTTAAAAAAATGAAAGTACATATTTAAGACTGGCAGTGGGAGTAATAGATCCCTCTCTGTAAGTCAAGGAGGGCTTTTAAGTCTGTTTTCTAGATCCCTGTAGAGCACTATTATGCCCGATGATGCCGAACTGCTGTCAGTATATAAGATTTCTGTTTTTGCCCGGACAGAAAAACACACGCTTGGCACTTTGAGACAACACAATTTTGTTATCTCACATTTCTGTTACTCTGAAATCCAGTTGGCTGGTTTATTGGTTCTGAGCATTACAAGGCTGAAATCAGAATGAGCCAGGCAGGGCCTCATTCCTTTCTGGAAGCTCGTGGGGAGAATCCATTTCTAGAGACATGTACGTGGTTTGCAGATTCAGTTTCATGTGGTTGTAGGACTGAGGGCTCCATTTCCTTGCTGAAAGGTTGCCCATTAGGTCTTAGAAGTCTTTCTCCAGTCTCATACTCCCCCTCCGCAGCCTGTGACAATCAAGTTTAAGTCAAATCCTTCAAACACCTCATTTCTCTCTCTCTCATTGACTCTTCTGCCTTTCTCTTCCACTTTTAGGGGTTCATGTGATTCCACTGGGCCCATTTGGGTAATCGTTCCTCCACTTTAAGGTAAGCTGATCTGCAAGCAGCCTTATAAACATTTGCCAAGCCCCTTTTGCCGTATAACTTGGCCACAGAGTCTGATGATTAGGGCATGGACATCTTTGGGGGAATCATTAATCTGCCTATCAGACTAAGTTAAGTGCTATAGACACTATCTGATAAGAGAATTTCCCCAACATCACAAAACATGTTTTCATTGCTAGACCTTTTTATCTGTTTTGTTTTGTTCTAATGCATATATCTCTTGTTCTTACATATGCTTATTAGAAATTCTAATCTAGAAAAACCAGTTGGGAATCATTTGCATTTATCTAAGAATTTTGTAGACCTATTTCTTCCAATCATTGTATCTGCAGGTAACTCAGTAGGAGATTAAATGACTTTTCCAAGATCCCTAGCAAAAGAATGGCACATTGTTCCCAAAGACAACCAAACACTGTTACAGTGAAAATGCCATCAGAACACACTTAAATATCTCCCGGACAACTCCCTTGATTGTGACCCGCATCTGACTAATACCTTCGTATCTACAACAGACAGGATCAGTAGAACTTTGAAACTCAATGAACTTGTACTACTCCAGAAGAGAAATAGAATTTATAACAAAATTCATTTAGCATTTGGTGAAAGTATAACTTAGGAGGCTTTGATGAATAATTCAAAAACTGGAAGAAGCAGGTTTCTTAGGGGAGCCAGGGGTGAGGTTCAGATTAAGGCAAAACAAGCTTAACAAATACCAACGGTAACAACAGCAACAACGACAATAATAACGGAAAGTAATTGCTAAAGAGGGTAAAGCTCACTTGACATGTCTGGGAAAGTGCTCAGTCAAGAAGAGACTTGAACAGGTGGGACAATAGTCTGAAGACAGAGAAGGGCAGGCTCGGTGCGGGGGTAAGCTTTCTTCATTAGTCAGTTGATCAAATAGCTCTGTGTTATACTTGCTATCTTTGGGATGGGAAGGAATAATGTTCTCCTGTGTTCTGATTAAGCCACAATCTTAGGATGGTGCTGTGTTCTTGGGTCACAGTAGTATGGACTTTATAACACTAACTTTTCCTACAACTTTAGAGTAGGGATAGCATGTATTCCTGCTCATTCTTGGAGAAGATACTTTTTCCCCCTCTTTTCTCCCCCCATGGAATGGAATGGAATGGATTTCTCTTTCTTTCCCTCTTCCTTCTTTCCTTCCTTCCTTCCTTCCTTCCTTCCTTCCTTCCTTCCTTCCTTCCTTTCTTCCAGGTTTTAATTAATTTATTTGACTAAGAAAGAGAGAGAGAACAAGCAGGGTGGTGTGGAGGAGGGCAGCAGGCCAAGGGAGAGGGAGAAGCAGGCTTCCCACTGAGCAGGGAACTCGATGCTGGACTCCATCCCAGAACCCCAGGATCATGACCTGCGCCGAAGGCAGATGCTTAACCAGCTGAGCCACCTAGGCATCCATGAAATTGTTTTCTCCCAATACCCTGAAGTGGTACCCTTTGCTGTCCTTCCCCTGCAGATTAAGGTGGTAAGGCCTATTTGTATGAGGAGGATAGGAATGTGTGCAGATGATGTCCATAGACCACTCTGGCCCCCACCCTGGTAAAGACAGGTCCTCAATAAAAGCTTTCTCAAGTTTCTCCCGGATATTTCCTATGAGTCTGTGGTGGCATTTGTGGAGGCAAAGCTTAAAAGTGTGTACTTACCTCCAAAGCCATCATATTCTCATTACCCTGCATTCAATCTTTAGCAATTAAATGAAAAGTTTTAGCTGCATCTTTTTATAGGAAATATGAATGCTGGTGGTGTTGGTGAATTCAGGTAAGCAAAGATTCAGGTCCTATTTCTCCCTGCAGTGCCTATTACTCCCCAGATTTTTGGTTACTTGGCTACTCTGTGACTTCATTACCCTAGTGTCCTAAAAAAGTAAGGTAATTTTTAGTTCTATTATTTTCCCCTTCCTTGTAAAGGTTAAAGTAATGTTATTTCTCACCTGAAACAGGGGTATTCTTGTTCATTTACTTAAACCCCCCAGGCTATGACTTCAAATTTTTTCCCCCACTTAAATGGGGGATACCAAATCTCCTCTATGGGATTATCGAACACCAACATTTTGGAATATAAGATATTTCCAACAATCTACTTTAGGTTGTTTGAGAAGCCTTTTATTCCTATGTCCCTTCTCTAGAAAGAAAATAATCATGGTTCTGATCTCTTTAATTATTTGTGTTAATTAATGTCACTCTCCCCCGCCTTCAGCATGAGACAAGAACATGTGGTGTGGATGTCCACATTTCCATTTGATGCACACACGCATCGGCACACAAACACGTACATACACACTCACTGGAATCAGGCATTTCATTTGCATGCCAGGAGAGAACACATGCTAGGGCCATCTGTCATCTGTAAAATGTAATATAAGAAAATGCATGCAGTCATATTTACTGAATAAAAAACTATAAAAAAAAAAAAAAAAAAAAAAAACTATTCTGGCACTTAATCAGATGCATAATGTAAACAGCACATTTTTTGGACCATTAGATTAAGTTGCTGCTTATTAACTTTTCTGGGATTCCCAAAAGGAATTATAATTTGACTGTTACTTTCTTAGTCACTTCTATCTGCTACAGAAAGGGCCAAGTAGATTACAGTAATCATGCAAGTCTATTAAGGGTTCGTTCTGCTATAAAATATTTTAAGAAACAGATAACAAATGGAGCAGGAAGATATTTCAAATACAGTGTTCAGTCAGACATCCTTAAAATATATGTATATTACGTTGAATAGCACGTTTTATCTCCCATATCCTTAAGTTTTATACCACTTACAGCCCAAGTGAGAAAGCAACATATACAGTAAGGTGAGAAATGCATTATGAAGACTGTGATGTTAAAAAATATATACACTTGCCACTATGCTTTATTCATTAAAGTGTCATAATTTGGACATTTTACTTTTGAAAATAACATGATGAAGCAAATTGAAGGCTGGTTTTGAAATTCAAAAATATGAGTGCCATGCAAGTTTCATTGTTCTCTTTCTGATGTGAAGTCTTATATTTTTTTCTCTAAGTATTTTTTGTGGCTTGATTTGTGTTTCTTTAAAAACCAACTAATAGCATTAGAGTAAATGTAAGGTATATTAAAATTCCTTGATGAAAACTTGAAACTGATACTTGTAATTATTTGATTTAATTGGCTACATGAATTTCCTTTTTATAATGTGTTTAAATGGATTGATGGAAAATTCCAACTTTTAAATCTCACAGCCTCATCTAATAATTGAACTCATGCTATCCTCACTGGTCTACAATTTAATAACCAACAATTATATAACCTTTCTCACTCTATCAGTTGTGAAAGATTTTCTCTAGGCTGTCGGTACCAAAACTTACCATGTGTCTCTCCCACATACACTCTCACCTTTATCATGAGTGTTAGAATCCCTATTTGTGAGTTACTGGCAAATTTTCCAGGGTTAAACTCCATGGTCCAGCCTCCCGGCAAGGAGAATGCCAAGGAAATGTAAGCGGTTCTTGGAGGAAGCTTTAGGGGAAGCACTTTAAAGACTTGTGACTCAGTTGGGAAGCATTCTTTATTGTTCTTGTCCTATCCTAATTCCTGCTGCTTCACATATGGTTGGACAGAGCTACAGCAGCCATATTAGGAACAGGATGAAAGGCGAAGAGAAACGCAGAAACTTGGCCCTCATAATCCTGAACTGCAGAAACAATGCTAGTGACTGCCTACTTCTGGGTCTCTTGTTACATGTGAAAAACACATTCCTTTTATGTAGACCACTGTAATCAGGTGTCTGATAATAGCAGTCATCTGCATTTTTTATTTAAATGTGATATCCAGAGATGAATGAAAAGAAGACACTTTCTCTATGCAATATCAGACGTAAGACCACGACCAATTCCTGTTACCTTAAAATAGTTGTTTATATTTTCAGTTTTGTTTTTATTGTCTGCATGTCATGTACAATATGTAAATATTTTAGTTGCTCGTATTTTCTCTTCTTGAATTTGGTCAGGATAACCTATGCTTTATGTCCCAGACCAACCAAGAAATCTCCTTTCCTAGATCCATGTCCTATTACTGGCTTTTTTCTATCATACACTGATTTTCTAGTTGGAAGGGGATATGAACATCCTGCGTGTACCATATTGTAATTAGGACGGGAATATCTCAATCAAAAGCCAATGGTACTAATTTAGACAAATGATTGAAGGAAAAGTTTGTTTTAATCTATCAACTAGGGCTATATTCAATGGCAATTTCAAGTATAAAGGTTATTTGTAAAACCAGAGAAAATGGTTGATAATGGTATTTCTGTGATGAGTGGGAAAATATCTTATACATTTTCTAGTAAAATAATTTAACATATTCAACCAACCACTGATTTGACATAATATTCCACAAAGAGCAATTTCTGGGGCATACTGTGCCTTTATTTATAAGTCCCATCAAGATTAAGTTAGGAAGCTACTAGAATAACTGAGGACTTCTTTTTTAAAGGTTAGCCCAGACTAGCAATTTATAGGCATATACGTTAAAAATTTTTTTTTCATGAATATGCTCAGCTGATTTCTGTTAGAAAATGGGAATGCTTAACATGAAATCTCAAAATTTTGAGAGTTTGTACTTATGTGAGATGCTTTATTTCTTGTGAGTAATAATTTCATAAGACAAGTTTTCAGCTCTTTAAGAACCAAATTATGGAAGAAATATTATAATGGTGGTCTTGACAACTTGAAAAACAGAAACATAGAAACCCATAGACTTAGTTTGAATTCTAATTCTACCAAAGAAAGTTTCAGCCCAATACTTACTATGAGATACAAAGTACATTCCACATGGTACCTGGAATTTACTAGGTACTCAGAAAACAATTTTGAGTATCATCAGTCCTAGATTTGAACTCCAGATCTACGTAATAAGTTATAAGAGCATGCACATACCCGTTTTCTCACTGGAGAAATGAAGCTAAAAAGATTACCCAGCTTTTTCTTTAAGTTATTGTGAACTTTGGATTAGGTAGTATATTTTATAGTTAGTACTGTGGCTAGTAGCAACTATTCAATTTCCAATCTATGTTGGTTATCTTTATTTAATTATGAACAATATTGTAGAACTATAAACAACTTAATACTTTTTAAAAAGCACTTTCAATTATACTACATATTTTAACCATGTGCTTCTGTAAGATAAAAAGGAAAACTTCTCATCTACACATTTATGGAGAAGGAAACTGTGGTGAAGATTAACTACACTATCAGGCTAATTACACAAGTGGCAGATGATTTAATTCTAGACTAAGACCCCTTGATTCTCTCAACACTGCCCTCAAAGCACTGCTTTCACAAATGTTCTGTCAAACTTTTATCTCTTTCCATCCATCTTCTGAATCTTATGAAATTCAAGAGTCAAAATGCTATGCAGTGTTTTTCGAAGAGTTTTATGTGGTATACTTGCCCCAAAGTTCATCCATGATAGTTCCCTGTTCCTAGCCCAATTGAACCCCCACCCCCACTCTTTCCCATATTGCTTCCATGTGGTTGCTGTGATTTCTGATACTCTCTGTGAGATTCTGACTCATTCATTTTTGGGAAATTATTTGTGCTTAAAAATAAAAGACAAATCTGAAAAAGTAGACCAAGTGAAAAATAACTAATATGACCTTTATGTACTTTACTTTCTCCTTAATTTTTTGTTGGTGTTATATTTTACGGATATCTATGTGGAATCTTTGGAACTTTTAAAGTACATTTTTATTACACCAATGGTAAGAAACAGCCATGCAAGAAATATAAGGAAATGGTCTTATTTGAAAGAGCTCAGTTGAAATCAACATGTGTTGCCAATTGAATGTGGTACAAACTTTTAATTCAATGTGTTAATTCAAAAAAGCTACTTGAAAGGCTGTCTGGATATATGATTTCAATGTTAATAGAACTTCTATATGGTAGGAAATGAAGGAGCACCAGGCAGGTAAAGAATAAAACAGGGAACCACCTTCCATTATAAAAAAGGCATCAATTTCTGAGTACTAACTAGATCAGAGTACTTTAGACTTAAAGAATCTGCAGTGATATTCTACACCGCACCATAACTCAGTATACAGTATACTAAATCTCCAAAAAGTAAGTGATTAATACAAATCAGAACACAGAGCTTGAATTTATTTTAAACACTGCTTTGCCAATAATTATTATTTCCAAGTTTCTGGACTACTTTTCCTAAGGCAGTCTTTTTCCTTAGGGTTACACAAAAGAAACAATGTGGACCAACAATGCATTTCTTTTAATCTTTTATTATAATAGTTTCATTCAACTGTTTATATAACATTAATCAGGAAGTTCATCTAACCTAATGACCACCACCACCACCACAACTTTTAGCAAAACTTTTTGAAAACCTTGATGCAAATGTTTATAAGACCACATAGTCTATTTTCTTTGAAAAGACCTTTCTTCTAAATTTTTTATCTACTTTCTAATCTATTTTTTCATTCATTTAACTTTGAATCTTAGATTACTTAACAATATCCCTTAAAAAAATCAAAAAATCAAAGCACAAGTGGAAGCTTCCAAATGAAAGGAAAGCATTTGTAACATACCAAGACAGTTTTAAACTCATAATTTTGAGCTATTCATCAGGCAAGTCCTTAAAATCCCTCTTTAAACAACACTGACTATAACCACACCTATGGGCTCAATTTTCAAAAGGAAAATATCACATGAACACTTCTGGAATAAGCTTTGTAAATGGGTTCATCTGCTTAATCTAAAAACAGATCTTGGGAAACAAAATTAGAGGGTGTGAAAAACATTTTAAAACGTTATTCCATGCACCAAAAGGCCAAATCATGGCATTGTGATTGGAAAAAAAGCCCAGCTATAATTAATGCCCTTCATATTAAAAGAAAAAAGTTTGGCATAGGTATAAAGCAATTTGATACTTGTAACTTTCCAAACTCTACAGTTTGGCCTCATTTTTTCTTTCCTGATTCTAGAATTTCATTCAAAAATCTACCTAGAGGCTGAGAGAGATGGATGATTCAACCAAGACTCAGAGAACAACAAGAGCTATCACTACTCAACATTTTTTTTTTTTTAATAAAGACAAAACCTACTCTAGCATCTCTCAGATTTCCCATTCTATTTTTTCCCTACACTTCTTTCACAGTTAGGGAGAACAAGATCAAGAACAAGGATTTCTCTGAGTCATCACCTTTTTTCTTCTACGAAATGTTGCCTCGAACAACTTCGTGCCATCTGTGTATGATACTCTAGAAATTTTCTGAGTCGCCACTTCTTGTGTGCAAATCATTAAGATTTATTTTAATAAGTCTTTAAATGCTGGGTTACCAATTTGAGATTTCACTCTGCAAAGAAGGAGGGAAGAGAGATTTGAGAACAACATCTTCTAGTCTTCCATTTAAATATCATTGTGGCAACAATGTGAAAGATGGCTTGAGAGAGAGACAACTCAGAAAGCCCTGCAGCTAGTGTAAGAGAGATTCCATGTGCGCTTGAGCTAAGGCAGTGGCAAAGAGGATGGAGAGATGCAAATGGCCTAAAGCTGTGATTCCTCAAATTTCAGTGGGCAGCAGATTCAGAGTTTCTGATGTTGGGATGGAGACCGAGAATGTGCATTTCTATTAAGTTCCAAGGTGACACTGATGCTGGCAGGACAGGACCACCCTTTCAAAACAACTGGACTAAAACTTTTCTACTCCACGGGTGCACTTTGTACCAGCAGCACTTACTAGAAACTTATTAGAAACAGAGAGGATCAGGCCCAACTTCTACTGTATCTAAATGTATCTACTGTATCTAAATCTACTGTAGTCCTGCTGTATCTAAATCTGCATTTTTACAAGATCCTCAGATGGTCCTATGAAGATTAAGGTCCGAGATACAGTGTACTGGTCTAAAATGAACAAGTAGGATCAATAGTGAAAGAATGAAAGACAGGGTCTAGCATGACCAGAGCTATCACCCTGAGAATTAGGTAAAGAGCAGTAATGGTGTTTAGTAAGCTTCTTCTCATGGGTGGAGATCTGACAAAATTTAGTAATTTAACAAAATTTCCACAAACCTCAATTTCTAACATAAAAGATAGTGCACAAGGCTAGTGCACTAGCCCCAACAGTATATATGGGTTATGAGTGTCCTTTTCTGAAAACTGAGAATGAGAACTATGCTTTGTCTGCTGAGTCCTTGCTCTGCAAACAGGGAAAAGAATTCAGTTCCTGGCTCTGATTCTGTACTTAGGTTTCCACAATTCTGGTAAGAGATCTGGTCTCAGTCCAGAGAGCTAAATCATCTACTTCCTTCCCACAGGTTAGCCAATCTCTTGCTTTTTTATGTTAACAAAAATGGAAAGTAACTGCACTTTAAAAAATAATAACTGGATTATTAAATTAAGCTAAGAGGTTCTAAAACAATATGAAAATGGGGCTGCTCCTCTGTTCTATATATGTGTTGCTCTTCAGAACTTTCTGTCTTGGGAAAAGATGAAATTTTGGCCAACTCCTCTGTCTCTGAGAACAGGATTCAGTAAATGATGTCAGGAACCAAGAATTATAGGCAGACACATTTTTGAAAGATGAGTGGCTAAACATATGCTCTACTCATCGGTGGAGTATGGCAGTCACAGAGCAAACAGCTCACGTCCAAATCCAGGCCCCTTGCTGAGTGGCTGCAAGATTTTTGGGAATTCCCTTAGCATCTCTAAATTTAAGGCTTTTCCTATCAATTTTATATTAATCTTAACACATGGTTTATGAGAGAACTAAATGAGGTACTATGCAAGAAAGTACAATACCTGAAAGTTAATTACTCAGTATTTTTAGGTATCTCCTGTTTTTTTTTTTTTAATCCATTGGCCATAATAAATACAACATAAATAAATATGCTGTATTTTCCTGGCTACTTCTGAAAATCTGGACTGGATCAGCAGGCTAGAACTGTAAGCATTACAGTTTTCGACCACTGGGCTGCACACTGACATGCCAGGAGCTCTTCTTTCATAGATGAGCTAATTCACTGCTATCAAAAACAACACATAAATAATTATTTAATGTGCAATGCACCACTCTTAATTGTAAGACAAAGCACTGAAATGAGCAGGTCATGCGATGCACTAACACAATTAGCTGTATTTATAAACAAGAGACAACTTTGCAGGGCATCAAACTGCCACAAAAGACAAGTGAAATGCTCTTTTGCAATATATTAAAATTGTCTCTGTTGGGGCGCCTGGGTGGCTCAGTGGGTTAAAGCCTCTGCCTTCGTTCAGGTCATGATCCCAGCATCCTGGGATAGCACCCCGCATCGCACTTTCTGCTCAGCAGGGAGCCTGCTTCTTCCTCTCTCTCTGCCTGCCTCTCTGCCTACTTGTGATCTCTGTCTGTCAAATAAATAAAATCTTAAAATTCTTTTTTCTCTGTTAATATTCAACAGAGCACTGTTAGGGGTAAAAATGTTCTTTTCAACCGTGACATAGCACAGAGTTGACCCAAATATTTTGATTGATTGTGTATTTATACAAATGATCATGTAGTTATTCTGTAATAATGATAGCATGTTGGTTTTTGCAGACTTTTTAGTTGTGTTCTGAATCTTTGAATCCTTTAACTGAAAAATCAAGTATCTGAGGGCTTAAGGAGAAAAATTAAAGACAGAGACTGAGAACTCTGTCAAAGTCTCTCTCTGTTGAGGAAGAAACCAGAGAAATGAAAGGAACTGAGACCAGAACTGCAGAGCAATAATACAGAGATAGCTCTGTTTCCCTGTCCACACCCAGGATGCTGTCTTCCCTTTGACCAACTTTAAGTCAAGGTGGATTTTGTCTGGTGCCCTGAATATTCAGGGGCCTCTCACCTCAACAAGGTTAGGGATGGTAGAGAAAATTAAAGATGCAAGATTATGCCAAAGTAAATATCCACAGAGAGGACACTCTCTCTTTGACCCACACAGGGAGTTAGGTGAAGTAGCTGCGAAATGTACCATTACATGATATGGTGGCAAAGGAATGGAGTGTTCTTCCTTTACCATTACATTTCTGGAAATAATTTACCTTGAAATATTCCCTGAAGTGTGGTTCTCTTACCGTGTCAAAGGAAATATAGGGTACGGAGAGTATACCTGGGAACATAAATGACTATTAGAGGCAAGAAGTGCAACATTACCTTGGGTTTCTGGTTGCCCTGTAACGAATTTATATTTTCCTCCCTCTCAATAAAAATAAATTACCTCTCTAGACTGTTGCACTCCCTCCCCTCTGAAATTCTCTCTCTTGACCCATCAAAGCAAAACTACTAGGAGAAAAAAAGAAAGAAAGAAAGAAAAGAGCAAGAAATGAATAGACTGCTAGTGGGAAGAATTCTCTAGAGTGTCTGGGTCTGGTCAGAGCCTATCATATGCATGTGACCCTATGTCTGTCCCCATGAGTAAGGTCACAAAGTCACTTGCACTTGTCATAGACCTGGGTATTAGTGACCTCAATCAGAATATCATCAGTTTAAGAAATTTTAGCATAAGAAAAATAAAATATGGATTTAATAAATGCTAAAATTTAATAAATGCCAACTTGTATGAATAAGAAAAACTCTAGATATCTGTTTCTCTTTTGGGGAGATAAATAGAGTGTTCTAGAAAGTTACATATAATGAAAGCAAAAAGTTTTAGAATCTTGTCACTACAATCCCTAAGTAGAAGAAAATCAAAACATTTCAGATCATGTAAATTGTAAGAGGTGTTTGTTTCATTTTGTTTAAATTCTCATCCTTGGGCATCACTGTTTTTTTCCCACACTGTAATAAGAAAGGTGGGTATGTACATATAATTACAGATAAAACATCTGTGAATTCCACTTTCAAACCACAAAATACATATATATTTTAAATGAGTCTTCAAGTTTTCAAAAATCTTTCATTTTCCTTTTTTAGTAGGGTAAGGGAAAAGCCAAGCAGACTCTCCACCTCTCCTCTACGGTGAATTTCCACCAGCCAGCCACAAGTGGAAAGGATTTCTATGTTTGTAGTACTTTATAACTACACAGTTTTTTTCCCTTCAAAGAATAAGAGCAGAATGAACATTTATTGCTTTGGGACGGCAGTTCTGGGGGATTCAGTGCACAGAGACATGCACTCTATTGCCTTAGAGAATGAAAAGATTTCACATCTGATAAATGAAATACTGTCTAGCCACATTTTATTTCCTAGGCACATGTTCTTTGTGTGCACTTTTTTAAAAACTTGAGACTGATTTTGTCAACAGAATGCAATTTCAATTTGCACTCTGATTTTTAAATTTCCTTTAAACACCTTTCTGCAAATATTTGGTTTCTATGGAGGCTCACCCTCAGTGTTTGCATGGGGGTTTTGTTGCCAGAGAGGAATGAATCAGAAATTTGCTCAGTGTATTGGCCAAATGGAGTGGTGCATTTCATCTTAATCTTTGACAATGCCAGGACATATTTATTTCCACAACACCAAAACATGGCACTGTGCCTCACAACAAACTGGTCTACAACAAATTCAGGACTGTCTGGTAATATGGAATAAATGCTTTAACACCAGATTTTTTTTTAATATATATATAGTTGTGTGGAAAATAGGTTCGTAAAACTATCACAAGATGTGGAGTCTGTTGAAGTGAATGGAAAGCAGAAGATGGATCCTTGGCAAAAAGGAAACTGTAAAGTGTTTCTGCTTGGATGGAAAAGAGGACAAAAATAGAGGAATGGGAGACATAATAAAACATTAGAGAGACTTTAAGGAAGAATTCACATGTTTTGCATTAAGGTTCTCTATTGTCAATTACAGAATCGGTTTAATATTTAATTAAAGTCTAAAAAGGAATATGTAAACTAGTAGAGGAAGTGCAGAAAATAATTAAAAATGATTTAACAATTTATGGATTGTGGGTATATGACAAGAAATCAAAATTTAAGATGAATTTTTAGCTTAATAAGTGAATTAAGGTGGCCAATATGGGAAGAGAAGACATGGATATCATGGCTCTCTACTGAGTTTCACGGTCCCAACAAAGAAAAACATAATTATAGCAGAAGAGAAGAAATATAAATTAGAGGATAAAAGTTAAGGACGTTTTCTACATAAAACATTGGTAACGCCGCCTTCTCTTATAAGATTAGAAGAAGTTGATTTGAGATTCTGAATACCAATGTGTATATGAAATAAAAACTGCTTACCATATTCACTACAAGACTTGTTTTTATAAATTATGGAAGTCCAAGATAAAATGCAGAAACAAAAACTGATTTATAATAAATCATATAATTCCTATAAAAATAAAGGGTATGGGTTAGTAAAAAAATACCTAATATTTATTGAACAATTAGTAAGTGCCAGACATTTATTTAAGCATCAAAGCAATTACATATGGCAGACACAATTACAGCCACAGTTTACAAAAAGAACTGAAGCCAGAATTGGTTAAGTAAACTGTCCAAGTTACAGATCCAGTAATGTCAGAACCGCTCACCTATTTCTGTAACCACTCCGTAATACCACCCCTGCCTTAACCACTTGCATCGTGTGTAAGATTAAATGACAGTTTTCTTAAGAAAACCTCATTTTCATAGGCCTTAAAATTTTTAAATGGGAATGGTTTGAAGAGAGACCAAAAGAAAAATTAACACAAGTATTTCATTTTGAACAACTTGAAAGAGAACTGTTTAATTTTTCTTGGCATTATTAATGCATTAAAAATAATTTCATAATTATAGATTTTTACACTACTTTTATAGTATATGTTTCGTCTGGTCTTTTTATGTCAGATCTGGGAATTTGCTCCTAGAACTGCCTCTCTAGAAGGCTGTTCTTTGTCAACTTGATGTAAAATGACAACAGAACTTTATACACTTCATTACTTCTAAGCAGGTAAAGAGATTTTGTAAGAGACAGACAATAAGAAACTGATTTATACAGAAAGAAAGGAGCTGAAAAAGGAGAAAAGAGAAAAATGAGTCTATTTCAGGCACAGTTGGGAAGAAATGTCGATAGCCCCTGGGATCAATCTGCTGTAGAAATAAAAAGGACATTAAGACACTGATGACGGCCTTGACTTTTCTTGCTTGGATGTCAGGTGTGAGAAAAGATTGCATAAATGGACCCAGGAGTACATGAGTCATCCTTAGTTTCAATTTTGTTTTTACTCCTAAATAGCCTAAGTAAGAATCTCGTGTCTATTTACCTGATGTGCCTTCTCTGAGGTACATGATACGGTTGAACATTTTCCCTTATAAATCTTTCTCCCCCTCAGCTCGCACGGCGTCCTGCCTTCTTCATCTCTTTCCCTCTGATTCTTCTCCGTGCCCTGATTTCTATTCCTCTGCAATCTCTGTAAATGTTAGCTTCCCCCAGAATCCCAGCTGTATATATAAGGAAGAGCAGAGATTTTGAAGTCAGTCCAATATGCAATCATATTTCTGCTCCTCCACTCACTGTGAACATATGTGGTCTCTTTATAGCCTCTTTGACCTCCTTTAACAGCCTACAAGTCCTGCCAATGGTGTAGCTTGGCCTTTCGCTTATTGATCCAGCCTCATCCCTTAAAACTCTCTTCTTCCCCTCTTGCACAACCTCTGTAGTCTGGGCGTAAGCCTTTCTCTCTCTCTCTCTTTTTTTTCTTCCAATTATCCAAAGTAATGTTCTCTGCTTTTTCTGAGTATTGACCTACTGTTGTGGCTGACGTGTGACACACACACACCTCTACGTTCCCTTGGATGAATCCAAATTATAACTCAGGTCCAGCTAGGTACTGATGCCACTTCCTCAAGAATGACTTTCCTGATACCTTCAGGTTTGGTTTAAAGCACCACCTACAAATGCCTAATGCTCCTGGATTTGTGATGACCATGTAACTTATCTTCCAAACTTGAACATAACCAAGGGTCCAAAGAGGTGCTATTATAATTCTGCCAGTAAAGCAGATAAAGCTCTGACTACTCTAATTCCCACCAACTCTGCTTTCTCCACTGTACCACTGTTAATTCGCGAACCAATTCTTTGTTTCTAACACAAAACACTCCATGAAGAATGGGCAGAATTTTTCTTTAAATTTTGTATATTTATCCTAATGACTCATGCATAGTATGCACCCTACAATAAATATATGTTTTGTCATATTTCTCACAAGACAGATATTTATAATATAATTATTATTCATAAAATTACATTTTCTTTGTAGTTTACATTTTTTTCCTTCTCAATGAATTAAGTGCATCGATAGTACTCTTTTTAAATTTAAATTCAATTAATTAACATATAGCACATTATTAGTCTTAGAGGTAGAGTTCAGTGATTCATCGGTTTTGTAGAACACCCAGTGCTCATCCCATCATGTGCCCTCTTTAATGTTCATCCCTCTGTTACGCTATTCCCCCATTCCTCTCCCCTCCCCTCCAGCAGCCCTCAATTTGATTCCTATGATTAAGAGTCTGTTATGGTGCTCTCCCTGATTATGTCTTGTTTTATTTTTCCCTCCCTTCCTCTATGGTCCCTCTTTTGTTTCTTAAATTCCACATATGAGTGAAATCATATAATTGTTTTTCTATGATTGACTTATTTTGCGTAGCATAATACCCTCTAGTTCCATCCACATCATTGCAAATGGCAAAATTTCATTTTTGATGGCTGAGTAATATTCCATTGTATATATAACCTACTACTATCTTTAACCATTCATCTGGCGATGAACATCTCAGCTCTTTCCACAGTTTGGCTGTTATGGACATTGCTGCTCTAAATATTGGGGTACAGTTGCCCCTTCTGATCACTACATTTGTATCTTTGTAGTGTATCCTTAGTATTGCAGTTGCTGGGTTGTTGGATACCTCTATTTTTAACTTGTTGAGGAACCTCCATACTGTTTTCCAGAGTGGCTGCACCAGCTTGCATTTCCACCAACAGTGGGTTCCCCTTTTTCCACATCCTCACCAAAATTTGTTGTTTCCTGACTGGTTCATTTTGACCAGTTCTGACTGGTGTGAGATGGTATCTCATTATGGTTTTGATTTGCATTTCCCTGATGCCACGTGATGTTGGGAATTTTTTCATGTGCCTTTTGGCCCTCTGTGTGTCTTCTTTGGAGAAATGTCTGTTCATGTCTTCTGCTCATTTCTTGATTGGATGATTTATTCTTTAGGTGTTAAGTTTGATAAATTCTTACAGATTTTGGATACTAACCCTTCATCTGATGAAACATTTGAAAAAAATCTCCCATTCTGTAGGTCATCTTTTGGTTTTGTTGAGTGCTTCCTTTGATGTGCAAAAGCTTTTTATCTTGAAATTCCAATAGTTCATATTTGCCTTTGCTTCCCCTGCCTTTGAAGATGGGTCTACCTAGAAGTTGCTGCAGCCGAGGTCACAGAGGTTGCTGCATGTATTCTCTTCTAGGATTTTGATGGAGTTCTATTGCTATCTCTCCGTCTTAGGTCGTTCATCCATTTTGAGTCTATCTTTGTGTGTGATGTTTCATTCTTCTGCATGTGGCTGTCCAATCTTCCCAACACCATTTGTTGAGGAGATGGTCTTTTTTCCATTGTATATTCTTTCCTGCTTTATCAATGACTAGTTGACCACAGAGTAGTACTGAATGTTAATAAAAATAATTTGGTGGCAGTTCTCCAGAATTTCTATTTAGAAAACCACATTTGTAGAAAAAAAATAACATTCTTGGTCTTTTCCAATCCTGATGCCTTTTTTGTTTTTGTCGTTACTGAATTTCCTAGCATTTCTAGTATATTTAAAAAGAATGGTATTGGTAGTCTCAAACCTTATAATATATATAAGCAATCGTATATATGTATATATGCTTGTAAACAATAATATTAAATATATATATATGATATTATCAAAAGTTTTAAAGTCAGTTTCTGCCATGTCTAAATATCCTCCATATTTTATAAGTATTTGTCTACTTGTTCTTTTTATTATGAAAACTAGCAAATATAAAAAATGCATGAGCCATACATGCCTAATTTATTAAAAAGCATAGATATATGCACAATTTAATAAAAATGTAAAATGTACATAACTCAAGAAATATATAGAGCTCAAGAAATAACACATTTAACAATACATCAGTTATCCACATTGCTCTCAGAAGTTTTAACCTTCCTTCCCTATCCCTCCTATAATTGCTATGGATTTTGTTAGAATTACATGCTTACCACTTATGTTTATCAAAACAAGATACGTGTGTTACCAGAAAGTATAATTTTATTTTGTATGTCATTGAACCATATAAGTATGCCAATAGTAGGCTCTTGATTTAAGCTGGAATTTTTTTATCTACAGTGATATTTGCTAAATAACTTAGATGTTTCTAGTAAAGCAGTTACAAACCTTAGTCCTTTGACACTTTTTATTCAGATATCCTCTTGCAACTGGGCAAAATAATTTTCAGTTTATATCCAATGACTGGCAATACTGGGTCACAGGTATAATGATATTATCATGTTTAGTAGATTACACCTATTTTTCATGGTTATTCACATTCTTGTCAGTATTTTGTGTCAGGGTGTGTTGCCCCACATTATTTTTACAATATTTTTAACAGCTGAGGTGCCTGGGTAGCTCAATCAGTTAAGTGTCCGACTCTTGGTTTCAGCTCAGGTCATAATCTCATGGGTGGTAAGATCAAGCCCCTTGTTCACATTCAGCAGGGAGTCTGCTTAAAGATTCTTTCCCTCTGCCCCTCCTCCTATACTCCCTCTCTTTCAAATAAATCTTTAAAAAATTTTTTAACAGATTTATTGAAGTTTAATTTATATAACACAAAATTTACTCGTTCCCAAGTATAAACAAACATTTTCCGTTAAATTGCAGAGTTTATCAGCATGTATCATCAATATGGTGATATGTACTAACACCATTACACACTTTTAAAAGGTTTCCTTCACCAGGGGCTCTGGGTGACTCAGGCAGTTAAGTGACTGTCTTCAGCTCAGGTTATGATCTCAGGGTCCTGGGATCAAGACCCACATTGGGCTCCCTTGCTTGTGCTCTCCCTTTGTCACTCTTTCTCTTCCTCAAATAAATAAATAAAATCTTTAAAAAAATTAAAAAAATGAACATTTCCTTCACCCTAAGAATATCCGCCATGACCACTGCTGTTCTTCTCCATTCCCACTTCCTCACTCGGACAACAACTTCTGTTTTCTATCTCTACAGATGTTCCTTTTCTGAACATTCCATATAAACAAAACCATAGAAGTTGCTGCTCCATGTTATTAGCAACAGTGTCAGATACTAAGATTTTGATAAACTGAAGAATGTGTAATTCATTCTACAATTTTTTTTTGCAATCTTCTGATTATTTATATGACTACATACCTTCTCTTATATCTATTATCAACTTAGTGTTTGTTTTCCATGAGCTGCTTGCTTGAGATTTATTTTTCCCATTTTCCTATTCAATTATCCATGTGTGTTGGAGATTTGTTGGAATTCCCAAATGTCCTCTTTTGTCAGGTATACACATTGCAGGGGCACTTGTGTGGCTTGGTCGATTAAGCACCTGACTCTTAGTTTCACTGGGGTTATGATCTCAGGGTTGTGAGATTGAGGCTCAGTTTGGGCTCCCGGATGAGTGTGGAGTCTGCTTATGATTCTCTCTCCCCTTCTTTCTCTAACCCACACCACCTTTCTTGGGGGAGAAAAAAAGTTACACGTACTGCAAATACCATTCATTCCACAACTTTTATGCTCATATGGTCTACTCCTGAGGAAAAGAAGTTTTTAGTTTAATATAACAAAGATTATCTTTTTATTTTTTGCTCGAGAAATTCTTCCTTATATCAAAATTGTGAAGATAATCTCTTATAATATTTTGTTAAAACTTTATAGTTTTGTTTTCCATAGTTTGTTCTGGAATTTATCTGTAACTAATTTTTTATATATTATTAGGAACTCTCTCGATACCATCTTCTTCTGTAAGTATACCCAATTTTTTCAGCATTTTTTAATGATTTATTTATTTATTTGACAGAGCAAAAGATCACAAGTAGGCAGAGAGGCAGGCAAAGAGAGAGAGGGGAAGCAGGCTCCCTGCTGAGCAGAGAGCCCGATGCGGGTTATGTGGGGCTTGATCCACATAATCAGGACCCTGAGATCATGACCTGAGCCGAAGGTAAAGGCTTAACCCACTGAGCACCCAGGTGCCCCTCAGCATATTTTTTTAAAGAGACCCTTCTTTTCTGGCTGATCATGCCCTCTCTGTCATATGTCAGTTGTCCATGTAGAACTGTAGGCATTTTTCACAGTTAAGTATAGTTGTAACTACATCACACAAGTGTCAGAATATACTGTTTCATTCTTGTTTATTCAAAATATTTTTAAATTTTATTCTTATTTTCCTGCAACCAATGATAATTAGTTGTATATTCCAATTGATTGTATACTCCTTAGTTTCCAGTAGAAAGCTTTTCCTAATTTTATTTATTATCACTTTCAGGCTTATTTGTGCCATTATGAAATAACTTGCTTTGCATGATGTAAGTCCATGAGAATTTATATTAATACAAAATTGATAGAACTTTCTGGTAGACTAAATTTTTATTTTCAATATTGTGACATCCTTTATCTCAAAAAAATGCTTTTTGGCCTACAGTCTATTTTAAATAAACAGAACTACACTGTATTTCTTTTGGTTGGTGTTTGCCTGGTATATCCTTTCAAGTTTTACTATCAACCTGTTTTCTACTGTGTAACATGTCTTTTTTGAATGTTGTGTATTTGGAGTTTTTAACCTAAACTGTGTATTTTTTTCTTTTGTTTTTACTGAGCACTTTAGTCCACCTTCATGTACTGCAGTTTTTGATATAATTAGGTTTAAGTTTTTCCTTTTCTTCTTTGCTTACTTTTGTTTTTATCCATTTCATTTTTGCTTTCTTCTCTCTTTCATGTTGAGCCTTTTTTCTTCACCTGTTTGAAGTTTTGCTTATATTCATTTTTTTCTTCACTCAATAGAAAATACAACACATATAATTATTAACCTAAAATTAATAATTCTAGTTTCTCAAACCAAAAAACCTTAGAATACAATAGCTGCTTATAAACCCTTTTCAAACCTTTCATCATAATTTTTATATATTTTTAATTCAATTGCTTTTCTACAACCTCCACTAGATGTTGTTATATGTAGTTAATGTTTATTTACATTTATGTATGTAATTATCACTTTTTTTGCTCTATACTACCTCCTACCTCCAATATGTTCATTGAAACATTGTCTAATAAATGTCTGCTGGTCCCAGACTCGTTCATTTATATGTTCTCAAACTTTGTCTATTTCATTTTCATTTCCTGAAGTTATTTTCTTTTGGTACATTAAAAATAGTATGTTAATATTTTCTGATCCCACATTTCCTTGTAAGAAACTGTTAAGTTTAACTTTGTATCCTGTAAGATAGATTTCTTGGTAACTTCTGTATAAGATTTTCTAATTGTTCTGGTTATTAGCAATATCACTACATTTTATCTGTGAATAGTAAATTATATAAAAATTGAATTTCGTTCTTTTTAAGATCTGCATTGTGAATTAATAGGTTCTGATTCTCTAGGGAAATTTCCTTTTGTTTCATTTCTTTAAAAATATTAAACACATTTACATTTTAGCATCTGGTCTAATAATTTCAGTATCTGACTTTTTGCATGAACTCCTTCTCTTTAACATTGTTGCTTGTGTTCAGTCATGGTAACTTTGTGCCGTGTGCTTGGTTTTCTTTGCCTGGTGCTGTGATGACTTTTCACAATGGCTTCTAGGTGTATACTAAGGTTTAAAGTTGGCATCTTTCCCAGAGAGTGTTTGCATTTTCATTTGCTTTAACCAAGAACCTGAGGTATTACCAAAGAGTTTAAATGAACCCATGCTTGAAGATTCTTTGACTGTTCAAACAAGCAAATTTGAATTAAAATTCATGTGCTATCTGACCAGGGGTTGAAAATTTCTGGGTGGAAAGATTTAACTTTGTCTTGTTTTGTTTTCTGTGCTCAAACTAGGACTACAACTTTTCCTGAATGGACAGCTATAATCTGTTATTATCCTCAAGGGTATAGCCCAAATGTCCCTTTGGCTCTTTGAGCCTTCACAACCACAGCTCAGTTTCTCAGCTGTATTTTATCATGATTGGCAAGTATGTTCGGAACAAAAGCAACTTCTCCAAATTACTTTTTAGTCTTTAAATTCTTGTTATCTTCATAGATATTCCTACTTCTAAGAAAGTTCCTACTTCTAACAAAATATTTATCATATGTTCATCACACATTTTATGCTACTTTTTAATCAGTATTGGCCTAAAAATATAGTCTGGTAACAATTAGCAGAAACAATAATCCTGCATTTAAAATAAAGTGGTGATATGATTCTAAAACATGTTTAGCTATATAGAGAAACCACGAACTGGAGAATGAATTCAACCGGAGCTGAGATTTCCTAAGGAAGTATCACTAGGTTAGACTGACTAAGAGAATTGAAGTTGTAAATAAGGGCTGATGAAATCCAAACTAGGTAGAAGAATAAGTTGATAATGTAAGAAAAGTAAGAAAAAATAAAATTTGTTTAATTCTGTACTGAATTGAGATCACTGCTGAAAATTAGGAAATTGGAAAGGTAAAATTATACTTCTGGAGAAACATTTTTTGGGAATGCCAAAGTCTAAGTTTTGAATTGTCAGTTGTGACTGAGGTATGGTAGAGAATAAGATCATGAGGAAATTGGGCTTAATGTGGAGAACACAATGAGTTTTTGTAATGGAAAACTATTAAACTATATCGGAGTCCTGTTGCAGTAAGAAATGGATCTGGGCCCTACAAAAGCTGTTTACGTTATGCATCCTATGTTTACATTATGCATCCTATTTTTACTTACCCTTGAGATAATGTCTTTCGCTGCTATAGAAACGCTAACAATTAAGCTCTATTTATTGAGGCATAATGGCTGAAGCTCTACTCCTAAAACATACTATATTATTAATTAAAATAGGAATTGACTGAAGGTCCAAGTTTAGCTTTTGACACTGATTAAAGAATTAACAACAGGATATGTCCTAATAAATGATCTTTTGAATAAAATGGATTCACATTATGTAGTAATTATGTAGTATGGCCCTTTTTGGAATACAACATGTATTATTGATGTAAATATAAGAAAATTTTTTCTCAAAAAATTCCTCCACTCTTCAATTTAAATGTTTTCTTTCCCTTTCTCCAGGTATTTAAAATTGACTTACATCGCCAATTAGGATTCCTTCCTGCTTATTCTTTCACCATTTTTTACTGTTTCTATTTCCATTTTAATAGTCTCTTTAATTTAAAAATTACAAATAGATGTATTTTAAGTATATATATCGAGATAACTATTGTTTTTAATAGATATTGCTTCTCTGTGAAATAATCCTATCTGTTATATTTCTGAGCATTTCAATGGTCTAGAACTAACTTCTTTCATAAAATTATGGGGAATTGAGACTTCACCTTGGACTACATACAAGCAGTACACAAATGCAAGAAGATTTAACTTATAAAAGATTCAAAATCCTAGGATTTTATATTGAGCTCATCTCTGCAAAAAGCAGATACATGAACTATGACAAGTCCCTTAAACTTTCTAAACATCCTATTTCTCATTTATAAAATGGATAGCTTATTTATATTATTGCCATCCTCAAAGGACAACATACTAAAATAAGGCAAGTATAGAAGTCAAAACTGTATTAACTAGAAACTGTTATGGATGTGAAATGTCCTCTTTATAGATTGTCAACCGTTTATAACTCTGCCTCCTCAATGGGCTATATGAAAGGTTGTTTTACAATAACACTGAGGACGGGTCTTAAATGAACACAGCATCCCTCAGTATGATTAGAGCTCACTGTATATAGTATACACCACTGTTTGAACTACATGAAAGATGAAAAATCTGAGCTCTGTTAGCATCCACTATAGGGCTAAGAAGTAACTGCTTTATTGGAGAATTAAAAACATGTGGATATTAATGACACATTCACTTAAATTATTTTCCATTCTCAATAATAACACCTGAAGGAGAAAGCATTCAAATATTTCCATTGCTTAAAAGGAATAAGTCCTATGGTATCACTGAAAAGAAAGTTTCTATGGCTTGCTAAAGAGTTATAATTGTTTAAATAAACCAGTATCCTGAATAATCATTTTCCTTTTCTGTTTTTTTTTTTTTTTCAACATTTCATTTAGATACACCATTGGTATCTGAGGCTGGTTTTACTAAAACTCCCCAAGGAAGAAGTTGATAGATCTGGGATGCTGCTTTCTTCCTTGCCAAAGCTCTTGGACTTTTTGTTTTCAGCAATTTTGCATGGCTCTTTGAATAGATGACATATGGAGACTGTTTCATATCACCGCTAATGATTTTTTTAATTTCCAAAGTCTTTTATTTTTTATGAGTGGCTTAATAAAATGACATGTCTGTACATGTGCGGAAAGAGTGATTTTATGACTAGAGATTATTTAAAATCTAATTGGCATTAGTCCCATTTCATTAGAAAGCTATCTTACTAAGATATTAAAATAATTATATAAACTCTGAGACAATAAAAATATTGCTCAGTGTGTATTTCATTGGTTAGTGTACTCGCCCCCTCTGAAAATATACTGGAACCACAGACTTGAAGATATCCGTAACACCAACATCTTTTCTTTGGTTGGTTATCGTCTTCAAAGCTCTTTTTTCAATTGCACTCAGTCATCTAATCTCAATGGTAAAACTAGATAATGAGTTTGACAGAAATCATTTAATACAGTGGACATAATAGTCAAAAATTATACTTTCTTGCATTGAGAGTGTTATAAGTCTATATATTTGGATAATACCCATACAAAATAACAATTGAAAGTTTTAAGTAGTGCCCTCAAAACTGTACCTTTAATTTTCTTTATCTGTGAAATTATCTGATTGTCTTTTCTGAAAAAAAAAAAAATGTTTGCCTTCAACTTCCAATTTAGGGAATATTTATGTGGTTTCTGAGAGGATGTGTATCTGTTCAGTGCCCAAGAGCCCAGGAAATTTAATGTGTTAAGTCCAATTTAGTAGGTAGAACCACATTAATACTTTTCTTTAAAGAAATTATATTAGCTATTCTTTCAAATAAAATTTCCAAAAGAAATCTTAATGGATACTGTACTATCACTCTCTGAAGAAAAAAAAATTATTTTAGGATTTTGATTCTAATTATCATCCAAAAACTAATTTAGGAATATTCATTTTATTAATAATAATGTAATCACTGTATTCAGCCACCCCATTTTTAAAATAATTTCGCATTTAGTAGTATAGCTTTAGAATTTTATTTATTTTAAAATAATACATATTTGTTTAGACTATTAAAAATTTATATTTTCTTACTTTTGAATAATGATCTGTTGTGTGTTTTATTTATTTTCTAAAAAAACAAATAGTGATATATATTATTTATTAAAGACAAGTTATTGAGGGTATGAATGAATCAGCTATTGATCTATGTACATTTCAATTATATCTACATTTTTATACCATTGTATTAATAAGGGGAATTTTTAAGTTGTCTATCTTTTTTTTTTTATGCAACACAATGAACTACAAATGGGGATGTATTTTTTCTTTTTTCTGTTAGGTCATTTGCGTCTTACCATTTATTAGAATGCTGGTAAAAATCTTTCAGAAACATAATAAAGTCAGATTTTGTATAATATCTAATAATTCATATTTTATTTTAAAAAACATACAAGTATATATAAATTCATGTTGAAGACGACAAAGTTTTTCTTTTCAGTGGAATGCTAACCAAAATATACAAATAGTGATGGAGTTAGAAAATCACTATTTCACAACCATGTTAGTAAAAGCTGATTCTGGAAAGAGTAATCAGTAGATGATAAAACAAGTGTATTCGTGTTTGGTGACAAAAGCTTATTACATAGCATCTAACCATGCCTAACCATGAACTTATTAATTTCAAAGAGAAAAATAATAACTTGACTGTCTAATAATTCGGTGGATTTTTGTTTGTCTGTTTTTAGAAAGAGAGGGAACAGGGAGAAGAATAGTGGGAGAAGGGTTAAAAGAACCTTAAGCAGGATCCATGACCAGATGGAGCCCTTCACAGGGCTCAGTCTCATGACCCTGAGATCATGACTTAAGCCAAAACCAAAAGATGTCTAACTGACTGAACCACCCAGGCACCCCTGGTGGATTGTATTCTAACTCTATAGTTAAAATTAATATCACCAAAAGCAATCTTAAAAAAGGACAAAGCCAGAGGCATCATGCTGCCTGATCTCACACTTTATCAGAAAGGTATAGTAATCAACACAGTATGGTATTGGCATAAAAGTGGACACACAGGTCAAGAGAAGAGAACAGAGAGCTCAGAAATGGACCCACATGTATACAGTCAGTTAAATTAGGACAAAGGAGTGAAGAACAGTCAGTCTCTTTGATAAATGAGGGTAGGGAAATTGGACAACCACATGCAAAAATTGAACCCATATCTTACTCTGCTCACAAGAATGACCTCAAAATGAATAAAAGACTTCAACCGAAGATCTGAAACCATACAATGCCTAGAGAAAAATTTAAGCAGTAAGTTCCTTGTTATTAGTGTTGGTGAGGGTTTTTATCATCTGGCTCCAAGAGCAAAATAAACAAATCAAGAATAACAAAAATAAACAAATCAAGATAAGAAGCAAAGGAAATGAAAAAGTAATCTACTAAATGGGAGAAAATATTTGCAAACTGTATTAGATAAGGGGTTAATAACAAAATTAGATTAAAAAAATTATGCTGTCTAATAGCAGGAGGAGAAAAAAAGAGAAAAATTTAATTAAAAAAATGAGCAAAGGATTATTTCTTTATCAATTTTTTTTTATTTGACAGAGATCACTAGAAGGCGGAGAGGCAGGCAGAGAGAGAGAGGAGGAAGCAGGCTCCCTGCTGAGCAGAGAGCCCAATGCGGGACTCGATCCCAGGACCCTGGGATCATGACCTGAGCCAAAGGCACAGGCTTAACCCATTCAGCCACCCAGGTGCCCCTGAGCAGAGGATTTAAATAAACATCTTCTTCCAAACAGATGACCAATAGGTATATGAAAAGATGTTCAACAACACCAATCACCAGTGAAATACAAATCAAAACCATAACAAAGTGGTACCTCGTGTCTATTAAGACAACTGTTATCAAAAACAGGAAATAACAAGAGTTGGCGAGGATGTAGAGAAAAGGAAACCCTTGCCCACTGTTTGAGAGAATGTGAACTGGTGGAGGCACTCAGAAACTACTATGGACTTTCCTCAAAAATTTGAAAATAAAAATACTATATGATACACTAATTTCTCTTCTGTGTATTTATCTGAAGGAAATGAACATACTCTGTTGGCGAGGTACCTGCACCCCTATGCTTATTGCAACATTATTTACAATAGCCAAGGTATGTAAACAACCTACATGTCTATCAAAGGATTAATGCATATAGAAAATGTGATAAAGACAAATACAATATGATCTCAGTTATATGTGGAATTAATTAAAAAAAAAAAAAAGCTCATAAATACAGAGGACAGACTGGAGGTTGCCAGAGGCAGGGGTTGAGGGATACTGAAATGGGTTAAAGGGATTAAAAGGTACAAATTTCCAGTTATAAATTCAGTCAGTCCTGGGGAGGTAATGTAAAATATGATGACTATCACCAATAGTCTTTTTTTTTTTTTTTTAAAGATTTTATTTATTTATTTGACAGAGAGAAATCACAAGTAGATGGAGAGGCAGGCAGAGAGAGAGAGGGAAGCAGGCTCCCTGCTGAGCAGAGAGCCCGATGTGGGGCTCGATCCCAGGACCCTGGGATCATAACCCGAGCCGAAGGCAGCGGCTTAACCCACTGAGCCACCCAGGCGCCCCTCACCAATAGTCTTGTATCATATATTTACACGTTGCTAGAAGAGTAAGTCTTACAAATCCTCATTACAAGAAAAAAAAGTTTATAATTATGTATGGTAATGGATGCCAACTAGACTTACTATATTAATCATTTTGCTATTATATTTCAAATGAGTATGTTCTATATCTCGAACTATTATGTCAATTATATCCCAATTAAAAATTGTTATCACCAATAATGGTGCAAATTGATTAGGTACACAGTGAGAAGGGTGCAAAATCACTATTATTATATTATTGGAAATTTACAACACGAACCTGATCATAAAGATATAACAAACCCAAACTGAGGGATATTTTACAAATACAATGCCCTGTGCTCTTTCATAATCTTGAAAGATAAAAAAACAAAAAACAAAAAACAAAAAACTGAGGAAGTGTTCTAGATTAAAGGAGAATAAAGAGACATTTCTACTAAATGCAATGCATGATGATTTAGTCCATTACCCAGTATGATTCAATCATACTGGATAAAGAGAAAAGGGGGGAAAAAAAGCCATACGGATATTATTTAGACAATGTTTGAAACTGGAATCTGTACTATATATTAGGTAAGAGTATATATCAATATTAATTTACTTAATTCAGATATTTTAATTCTGTCTATAGAAGAGAATATTGTGATTCCCAGAAATAGGTACTGAAGTATTAATGGTAAGAAACTGGATTTTAATTGTTCTCAAATAGAAAGAATTACAGACTAGCTAGAGATAAGGGAAACAGTGTAAACTGGTTAAGTATTACAGAATACACTAAAGAGTATACTAGATTTCTTAGTACTAAGTGGAAAACTTCCTAAAAATTTAGAATTATATAAAACAAAAAACTGAACATGTTTTTTTTTTTTCCTTTGTCATACCTCTCAGTCTATGGGAGAAAGTCTCCCTTTTATTTACAATTATAGCGTGTTGAAAGCCCAACTCAGTCACTGTAACTACTTTTGAATGTTGGTTACCTTTAATGTTCCCTGTATTCACCCTGCAAATGCATGCCGTCCGGATGAGAAACAGAATGGTCCCAGGGTTCTATGGTTCAACCTCAATTCAATGACTCACTCCTTGATTTGCCCTACTGCAAAAATCTATCTCACATTTTCTGGTCTGAATGTACCTCTAAGAAGGACACAGGCCAAGCAAGGAGTCTCTAGTTAGGATTGCCTGATTTTTGTTTTGTTTTGTTTTTCCTTTGTGTCTCTATCTTATCTATTGAGGATTGAGAGAAGACACTGAACTCACTGAGGTCAACATGATGTACAACAGCTGTCTTTCCTCCTGTATCTTTTTCATAGAGAAATGGTAGCAGGAAATAATCTGGGAATATGGGTATTTGAGATTTGGATTTAAATATATAACCAAAAATCTGTGTTAATCTGCATAACATAGTTTTTGATATCTTTGTGTCTGTTCATTAATGTCAACTTTTTGTGAAAATAAATATTCTAGAAAATACCATTAGAAAGGCTGGCTAACTCAGTCCTTTATTTAAGTTATAGCTGAGAAATTTCAGGTAGATCCCTAGCCTTTCAACCATGATGATTAAGTAGTCCAGAACCTGGCAGAAAATTAAGTTTTAAGTTTATTAAAGCACTGGAAGTTTACTGGTTTCATCCAATTTATAATCCTCTACGGGATCTCCAGAGAGTTGAAGACTTTGGCAAGACCTTAATGTTTTAATGAAATGTGGATAATCCAGAAAGAACGAGCACTTGACTATCATGTGCACTTAAGTAATGTGAGCTGAAATTATACATATATGTGTATATATATAAGCAATTACATACATGTATAATATATAATTACTTCATTTATAGTCATAGGTGGTAGTAATAAAAATTTGGCACAGTAAGAGTAATGTTCAAATTGATTATTACTTTTCTTGGGTTGTCAGTGGGATGGACCTGCTCTGTATATACATTTCTAGGGTGAGCAGAATGGTTATGTAGCATACAATATTCATAAGAAACAGGAAATGGCACATATCTTTGGATGAATTCTTATGCCAACCGACACACTTTATTATATAGTTTCATCCAGTCAAACTTGAAGGAATAAGATGTACAGGTCAGTGACTTTGGAGCAAGGGGTGGGGGGGAGCCTCAGGAAACTTCAAACACCACACCCCCTCCGTTTTGTTTTGTTTCTTTTTTGAAAAGAAAAGCATTGTAATTCTCAAACATTTTTATGCAAAATAGGCCAGAAAACTAAGCATTTCAGAGTACAAAACATCAGATAATATGCAAATGTAGCTTTTCAATTAATAGCCATTCATCTTATTAAACATTCAATTTTTTATAGGAAGTTTTTACTGAAAAGGGGGGGAAGTCTTGTCAGTTACTAAGAAGTTAACTGACCTATACTTACCATAGTGTGAGTAAAATTAAAAAGATAATATCAAGATTCCCCCATATTGTTTTCAGAGTAATGGAATATTCCCATTTTAAAACAAATACAAAAATCACAGTTTAAAAAATGAAATTCCTGTTTCTTATTGAAATTTTCTCTTTCCCTGATCCTCTCTTAAAAAACAAACATGGAAACATCTCCTTTGACCTCACATTCTCCAGCCAGTGCTGGAGGTATAGGTCTTCAATTTTTTTCTCTGATTTTCTCTTGACCTTTAATTTGTCCTCTACCCTACTATTTACCAAATTTTATTTTCCCCATGGTCATCAACAAACTCCTGAACCCAATAGTCCATTTTCAGTTCTCGACTTCCTTGATTTATCTCCAGTGTTTGAAAGTTTTCATCCTCTCTCTCTTGAAGTACCTTTCTGCTTCCAACAGCCTGACTCATCTCCTGAACTCATCCCCATTTCATTTGTCACTCACACCTGGTCTCTGGTTGCTTCACCTTTTCCTTCCCAGCTTCTGAATAGTAGTGTAACCAAGGGTTATCCCTCCAATCCTGCCCTTTTCTCCCTACCCACACTCTTTATGCATGGCTTAACTACCATGAGTGAGATCCAAGGAGAATAGGCAAGTGCTTCTTCCCACAGGACATAGGGCAGGAGCAAACAAGTTCCAAAAGCTGCCTCTTGGTTTCAGAAATATTTTTAGCTCTTCCTTTTCATCAATTAACAAGGTGTCTCTAAACATTTTTAAAACTCCTTGCTTAGTCACAGGATGCACCTTTTGTGTCCCCTTGTTTTGTGTACAGCTTTCCAGATTTAATTCTACAACTGCCTCATACTACAATTCCATGTTTAGTAAATTTTCCAGGATTAATTTTTTGATATACGTTTGCTTCTGTCCTTTGTTTTTCTGATAATTGTTTTACTTAATATACACAATTATATAAATCACTTCCAGTTCTTAGTTCAAAACAATAGCATATCACTACTACTATTACTCTGGTTTTCCACATGTATTCCTTATAAACCTATGAAATTACACTGACCAAATTTCAAAGTATTGAAATTATTGCTACAATTGAAATCTAGATTATTTGTCTTTTGTAATTTTTTCTTCTTCTTTGTTATTTATAGGATACTAGACCAAGGATATGGAGCTAAGAAGTCATATCTCAACTGATTTCCTAGTAATATGTACATACATGAATATAATACGAAATCATAGGAGAAACATAGTGTTCTAATATGTTAGAAAATATCAACTCTTTTTGCAGAGTATCAGGAACATCTCCAAAAAGATAGCATTTTAAAAAATTGATAAAAGCTACCTACCACTCAAAATGTAGTCATTTGGGAGAGCATTGCTATAATCATGTAGTTATTTTAATATCCTTCCCACATTATTTCTCAATTTTATTTTCAAGCTTAAAATATCTATCTTTCCTTTAGTATTATAAATTTGAACAAAAAAGACTCAAACTCCATGACATTATTGTTCTAGAATGATGAACAAAATTCCAAGAATATTTGAAAAACTGAATGCCATTTACTTAAGAGTAAGTACACGAACATGTATGATTTATTTCTACCAGTTGTAATTATTTTTACTTTCAAAATTCAAATTTTTCTACCTTTAGAATGAACATTCATTTCAAGTTAGTTCCTGGTCCTTTTGATGTGATCCTAAAAATCTTTGATATCTTTGTTACTATCCTGTGTGACACCATGTTCCATGCTTAATTTGGACATTTTCTGCTCCAGAATTAGAGTCAGTCATTTCTCTAAGAGATACTCATTTTACTTAGTAGGAAAAGTAATTAAGACCCCAATCTGGGACATAAAAACCTTTAGCTCTTATTAATACTCAGTTGGCCATTCTTTTCAGGCCTTTACAGTGAACTAAGAAACTAAGTTGATGATAGATACTCTTTTTTTAAGATTTTAATTATTAATTTGACTGACACAGAGAGAGGGAAAAAGAGAGAGAGATATCACAGGGAGAGCAGCAGGCAGAGAGAAACGGACAAACGGGCTCTGCACTGGGCAGGGAACCTGATGTAGGGCTCCATGTCAGGACTTCTGATCATGACCTGAGCTAAAGACAGATAATTAACCAACTGAGCCACCTAGGTGCCCTAAACAGACACTTTAAAGAGAGATAAGACTTCATGAAGTCTTATGGACACCACTCCCATTCAAATTTAGGACTGCCAGATTTTGTATAGATCTTCTACATTACATTCATATCTCCCTTCTTTTGTAACTAGAATCCAAGTTCTCCAGGGCACACAAGATCATAGAGTTTGTATATTCTATAAGCATTATTTTAAATTTATCCCACATTATACACACATTCCCAGGAAAATGACATTAATTCTTCCATCACATAAGTAATTACTGAGAACAGTTCAACTTTTTGCATATGTTTTCCCAATTTCCCACAGTTTTAAGAGTTGTATTATATCTACAATGTCTGTCCATGCAATCATCCTTTACTGTTCTCCTTCATGTTTGAGCCTTGTTCAATTTTAATTCTGTGAGTAACTACATGCTTAACTTTCACCTACCTCCTTGTGTCAATGCCTTAGAGCCATTTACTTGTCTGAAGATTGTTCTCTACATTTCTCTGGAAGTCTCCAGGAAAAAAATATTCCCTGAGTTCTTCCGTATTGATACAAATTTGTTCATGCCTTTACTAGAAATTCAGTATTTGTGGATTTTATGTTGACTAAAATATTTTTTATTTTCTTGAATGTATTCAATATATTACATTATTTTTGAACAAAAAAAATTATTGTTGAAAGTCTAATGGTAATTTTCTATCTCAGGTAAGTTTTTGTCTTGATACTCAACTGAGCTTTTGCTTTTAAAAATCTTTTCAAGTGTAATCATTTTAATAAAATATGTCTTGGGGTTGGTCACTCTGGATTTTCTTTAGTAGGGATTTACACTGTTTTAACTTCAGGGAAATTTTCTCAAGTTTTAATTTGTTTTTATTTTTGTTATTTTTCCATCTTTTGGGTTTCTTTTTAGAAAGTCTTATCATGTCTATTTTGATCTTCTTTACCTGGCTTCAATAACCATAACTTTTCATTGAAACTTTATCTTTTTTTCTGTTTAAAATAGTCATTTTAAACTTCAGGTTTTGAAAAAAACAATTTCTACTTTACTTCTTTTAAAAATTATGTTGTCATTATTTTTTTCTTTTAATTCTTTTCTGAGTAATAGCACTTCAACTTTGATTTATTCTAATACTCATTTATGTTGTTCTTTATGTCTGCTATGATTTTCAATTGGCTTATAACTCATCCTAAAATTTTTATTTTCTGCAGGAATATTCTTCTCTACCATATTTTTTTCTTATAGTACATCTATATGGAATTTGACCTTGATAAACATCTGTTGTTTATTATGCAAAATAGCTTTTCTGAACTTTTAAAAGGAGACATGGTTCTGAAACTTTTTGAATTTAGTGCTCCATTTTGTTTTTGTTTTTTGTTTTTGAATGAGAAAAAAATAATAGCGTGCTTTCTGTGATTTACTGGGTTTAATTTTTACCTACTTATCTGGAAATTTTCTTCTTTCCTCTTTGTTCTTATCTTGCTTAATTTTTATTTCACTCTCAGCTTTTCCTTCTCAGGGTAGTCAGCTTGCAGAGCTCTTAAAGACTTCACTGTTTATGGTGGATCCCATGTTCTGATCCACCATTTCACCAGATGGACCTCCTCCCCATGGCAGCTAATGTTTTTCTACTGCTCTTGGATGTGTTAGATGCCTTGCAGCTTTACTTTGCTTTCATCTTCACATATGTGGGTGCTGTGCAGGTTTGGAGGGGTTTTTTGGTTGTTGTTTTGTTTTTGAATTCAATCTACTTTTATTTTGGATTTCATGAGGATAACTTGCCACCTGGTTATGTTGTAAATACTTTCCATGATTTTTTGTTTTTGGTAGATAATTTTACTTTTTTTTTTTTCAAATATGAGAATTGAAAAAGATTTAAAAATTGTCACTACTACCGTTTGTCAAGAATCCTCCATAGTTATATTTCCTCAAATTTTTGATGTATTCCTTATGGAGAATATTTCTCTGGATATCCAGTCAGCTAAAGTGCTAAATATGAAATTCTTTTCTATAGATTCAAGTTTCCTGATTTTACCTCAATATTTTTCTAGTAATTTTTCTATCATCTAATTTTTATTAGGTTATTGGCTTTTTTTTCTTGTTTGTTTTACACTAGTTTTGCTACCTGATTTTTTTCATTTTTATATACTAATTTGAAATTATAATTCTCCTTTCCTTTTTTACAAGTCACTTTAAAGACCTACTAATTTCATTTGTTCTCTTAGGCTCTTTATTTGCAGGGTTGAGATAGTGAGAAAATGAGGAAAAGCCCCAAAGTCTCAGAAAGTTAAGAAACTACAAACCTACTTCCCCCCCACACTGCCACACATATAAAATACATGTAATTTTTGTAATAATATATAATTGTAATAATATGTAATTTTTCCAATTCAGGTTTGTGAGTTTATTTTTTGGCTTTTAAAATTATAACTGAATGAAAAGGCATTGTATAAGTTAGGTAAAAGAAACTGCTAAATAAATAATACCCCAAGTAATAATCCCAAGACATGACAGACCACCCATGAAAATCAAAATGGATACTCCAAGTTGGCTGACATTTCCCCTTCCAATCTCAAGAGGTATTCAAGATTGTCCAGTTATTGCTTTCAAATAGGCAGAGGAAAGAAGAGGTGGTGGAGAAAAAGCCCAGCTTCTTCTGAATCACCTTGGGTCACACTTTATTTCTGAGAACCAGTATTGTGCCTGGAGATGGATATGATGGAAAAGGTAGTCCCCATCTATTGAGCTACTTTCTAATATTCTATACTACAGAACAGTACAGTCTTGATTCTCTGTCAAGTGTTTTAGATGACTATCCAAACATCCATGGACATTTAAATAAATGTGGTTAAAGTGATCATCACTAGGGATTAAAATAAAAAACACAATTAATTAAACCAAAATAACCTTTCTTTTTTCTCACTCTAATTAGCAGCTCACAGTCTCTTAAGTGTCTTTCTTTTGAATTTTAAAGACTTATTCAAAGAAATAAATTTGTTTTGTCAAAACAGCTAAAGAACTCTAGTCTAGTTGGGCTGTCATTGATCTGAGATCAGCAGAGTGCCTGGCTTGATCGTTTCCTAACTTTGTTTCCTTGGACAAGTTATTTGGTCTTTCTTTGCTTCATTTTCTTGAACTCTAGAATGGAAACTTAATTAGGACTTAACTCACAGAATAATCGTGAAGTATATATAAATTGTTATTTTTAAAGCACATAGAATAGAGGCTAGCACATAAAAATTGCATTAGTTGTTTTTGTTTTATAATTATTTTGTTGGGCATTTTTAAATCACTACAAAATTGTGTGTTGGATTATATGAGATAGCATTTACAAAATATTGTGGAAAGAATAGCTTCCTATGCAAATCCAAGGTATTCTTTTTTTTTTTTTTTAATCCAAGGTATTCTTACCACAAATCAATACTGTTTAGCTGTGACAAATACCCTGAATGTCCCATTCAGTCATTCTTTTCACTCACCCTGATTCTTTAAATTGGTGGCAAGTGGGTGCTCCTGTCTTAATAAATTAATCTTGGATGAGGCTCCATTCCCTACAGGCAGGTACTAGTGTGAGACTGTTTCTACTTACAGATCTTCACTGAACACATGGATCTGGTTAAGTTCCAGGGTGAAACAGTAACAGAAAGCACTAATATAAAACCTGCATATTTCCTCTGTGAACCATCTATTTCAAGAATGATATCAGCCATCCCTTGAAAAAGTCCATGTGGTGCATAATAACTCTGTTGTATCTCAGAATAGGATTTCTTTAGTCATTTACATGATAGTTTCGAAGGACATATATCTTGTGAAGCCAAAGCACAATTTTAAGTCTTTCAAAGATAACCACTACTTTACAGGGAGGCATGACTAAGAATTTAACCAAAATGATGACATAACCCCAGGAACAGATCCATACAAAGTTTGTCATAGCTTGCACCCTATCTCTACATACTGCTTCCAAAAAAAAAAAAACAAAACAAAACAAAGAAGATACAATAAAGTAACTGCCAAATGGAATAGTCTGTGTGCTTCATTCTAGTGGCATGGTAAGTGGTTTACAGATTGATTATCTATGAGAAACAAAGATTCTTTTTATATTCTCCAAGGAAATTTAGACATTTAGATGTTCTATTATTATCTCTTATTATATTAGTAAAGTTAGGAATTGGAGATGTGAAATGCATGAATTTCCATATCTTGTAAACTTCTAAAATATAGTTCTCAGTAACAAGTATTATCTTTGGAATCATTAATATTGTATGCTTATTTTTCCAGGGCCTTCTAAATATAAGTGTTCCCTATAGACTTGGTTCTGTTTAAATATATGTTCTCCCAATTGCCTATTTCTTATTGAAGAGTTTCAAACTTAGTAGACAGCACACTTCTGGATCAGACTAACTCTTTTCTCTCACTATCCTGAGAAACAATCCGTAGTTTAGAGAAGTTAATTATGTAAAATAATACCTTAACATACACTCAAAAGCTATCTTACCAAGTACATGATTGAATTAATGTCACCCACTTAGTGGAAAAACTGGCATAAAATACATTTTTGCTCTTGATCCCTACTCTCTTGGTTAAAAACTTAATGCTCAGGCTTCAGCCTTTTGTCATGATGTAAAATGTTTTTAATAGAGGCGTGAAGCCAATCTAAGTGAACAGTGATTTGCATATCTTGATTTGGGCTGTCTGAATGCACTGTGGAAGCATAATTTCAGTGCTATGAGTTTTCTATATTTTATGCTTCCTCCCCTGTGGTAAGCAATGAGGTTTATGTTTGATATTTCATTTTGAACTTTTAAAGAACCTTGTGAGAGATAGACAGAGCAGTAATTATTATGAGAAAAGTGAGAATCTGGGGTGCCAGGGTGGTTCAGTCATTAAGCATCTTTGGCTGAGGTCATGATCCCAGGGTTCTGGGATCAAGCCCTGCATCTCATCAGGTCCCTGCTCAGTGGGAAACCTGCTTCTTCCTCTATCTCTCCCCCTGCTTGTTCTCCCTCTCTCACTCTCTCTCTCTCTAAACTAAATAAATAAAACCTTAAAAAAAAAAGTGAGAATCTGGGGCACTACAAAACCTGTTAAGAATTTTGGGGAGGCATTTTCATATACCCCAAATAATTTATTTTTCTCTTTCATTCTTTGGAAAGTCAGAACAATATTTTATGTATAAATCCAAGCATATTACACTTAGATGTGTGTATATAAGTTGAGGACAGTGAAGATGTGTGACTCTCTGTTTTATCATAGTCTATTTACTACTGAGATTCTGTATGTCTAGATGTATATATAGGCCTCTTCTAGAAGTTTATTTATGGACAGTCTACAAAGCCTACTGGGATATATCATAATTTAAGAAAACAGAAAAACTATTGAAAATGAAAGTATTAAAAAAAGAGGTGCTAAAAGCATGAAGACAAAATATATTTGTCCAGCTGAGCTTCACTGAGACTTGTGTCTCAGTGTTTTGGAGAAAATTAATTAAAAAACAAAACTACACAAAAAAGACAAAAAAAAAAACAAAAACTTTATTTCTTTTCCCAACACACACAGAACCAGAAGGCTTCACTGGTGAAATGTACCAAACATTTAAAGAAAAATTAATACCACTCTTTCTCAAACTCTACTGAAAAACAGAAGATGTGGAAACACTTTTTAACTTATTTTACAAGGTCAGCATTACCCTGAGATGAAAACCAGACAAGAATGCCACAAGAAAACAAAATTATAGGCCAATATTACCAATGACAATAAATGCAAAATCTTCAACAAAATATGAATAGGTCCATTTTAACAATATGCTAAAAGGATCATACACAATGATCAAGTGGAATTTATTCTAGGCATGCAAGGAAGGTTCAACACATCCAAATCAATCTATGTGTTGCATTACGCTAACAAAATGAAGGATCAAAACCAATAAAATGAAGCAAAATGAACAATAATGAAATAAAAAGAAAATCATATGACCATCTCAATAGAGGTAGTAAAAACATTTAACAAAATTCAACGTTATGATAAAAACTTGCAAAAAGTAGGTATAGAGGGAATTACTTAACATAATAAAGAGCTTATTGATCAAGCTTAAACCTAATGTCATAATCTATAGTGAAAACCTTAAGGTTTTCTTCTAAAATTAGAAACAAGAAAGGATGTCCACTCTTACCACTTCTATTTAACAGTAGTGAAAGTCTTAGCCAGAGCAATTAGGCCAGAAAAAGAAATAGAAAGAATCCAAATCAGAGAGGAAGAAGGGAAACTTTCTATAAAGTTCACCAAAAGACTGTTAGAATAAATAAATATAGTAAAGTTGCAGTACACAAAAATCAATATATAAAAGTCAGTTGCATTTTTATAGACTAATGACAAACTCTAAGAAAGCAAATTGAGGGGAAAAAATATACAATTTCAACAGAAAGAATCAAGTACTTAGGATTCAATTTAGCTGAGGAGATAAAAGGCCCATATAGTGAAAACTGTTAAGACTCTGATTAAAGAAATTAAAGATGACACAAATAAATAGATATTCTGAGCTCATAGAAGAATTATTGTTAAAATGATCATACTACCTAAAACAATCATTAGATTCATTGCAATCCCTATCATAAATCCAATGTCATTTTTCTAGAAATAGAACAGGGAATACTAAAATTTGTAATGAACAAAAGAAGACTCAACCTCCCCACCCCCACCCCTACCGCCCCACCAAGTAGCCAAAGTAATCTTGGGAATGTTATAGATGATTTTTTGGATTTGACAACAAAAAGCAAAGATGTCAAAATCAAAAGTTTTATAAGTGGGAGAGCTTGATTTCTTTGCCAATTTGAATACATTTTTGTTGTTGTTGTTGTTGTCTGATTGTTGTTGCTAGGAGTTCTAATTCTATGTTGAACAACAGTGGTGAGAGTGGACATCTTTGTCATGTTCCTGATCTCAAAGGGAAGGCTGTCAGCTTTTCTCCATTAAGAATGATATTCTTTGTGGGTTTTTCATAGACAGATTTTATGAAATCGAGGAATGTTCCCTCTACCCCTATACTTTGAATCATTTTAATCAGAAATGGATGCTGTATCTTGTCAAATGCTTTTTCTGCATCAATTGAGAGGACCATGTGGTGGTTCTTACTTCTCTCATTAATTTGTTCTATCACATTGATTGATTTGTGAATGGTGAACCACCCTTGCATTCCATGGATAAATCCTACCTGGTCATGGTGGATAATCTTTAATATACTGTTGAAACCTATTAGCTAGGATCTTGTTGAGAATCTTGGCATCCATATTCATCAGGGATATTGGTCTGAAATTCTTCTTTTTGGTGGAATCTTTGCCTGGTTTGGGGATCAGGGTAATGCTGGCTTCATAAAAAGAGTCTGGAAGTTTTCCTTTTGTTCCTTTCTTTTGAAACAGCTTCAAGAGAATAGGTATTATCTCTTCTTTGAATGTTTGGTAGAATTCTCCAGGGAATACGTCAGGTCCTGGGCTCTTGTTTTTTGGGGAGTTTTTTTAAATTTACTTTTTATTTATTTTCAGCATAACAGTATTCATTATTTTTGTACCACATCCAGTATTTCATGCAATCCGTGCCCTCTATAATACCCACCACCTGGTACCCCAACCTCCCACTCCCTCCCCCGCCACTTCAAACCCCTCAGATTGTTCTTCAGAGTTTTTTAAGGAGGCTTTACACCCAACGTGGGACTTGAACTCACATCTCTGAGATCAAAAGTCTCATGTTCTACCAACTGAACCAACCAGGTGCCCCTATAGGCATTCTTTTTTTTTTTTTCAGCATAACAGTATTCATTCTTTTTTCACCACACCCAGTGCTCCATGCAATCTGTGCCCTCTATAATACCCACCACCTGGTACCCCGACCTCCTACCCCCTGCCCCTTCAAAACTCTCAGATTGTTTTTCAGAGCCCATAGTCTCTCATGGTTCACCTCCCCTTTCAATTTCCCCCAACTCCCTTCTCCTCTCTATCTCCCCATGTCCTCCATGCTATTTGTTATGCTCCACAAATAAGTGAAACCATATGATAATTGACTCTCTCTGCTTGACTTATTTCACTCAGCATAATCTCTTCCAGTACCATCCATGTTGCTACAAAAGTTGAGTATTCATCCTTTCTGATGGAGGAATAATACTCCATAGTGTATATGGACCACATCTTCCTTATCCATTCATCCATTGAGGGGCATCTTGGTTTTTGATCACTGCTTTAATCTTATTACTAGATATTGGTCTATTCTGGTTGTCACTTTCTTCCTGATTCAATTTTGGAAGTTTATAGGTTTCCAGGAATGCATCCATTGTATCTAGGTTGCTTAACTTATTGGCATATAATTGTTGATAATAATTTCTGATGATTGTTTTTATTTCCTTAGTGTTAGTCATGATCTCTCCCTTTTCATTAATAATTTTGTTAATTTGGGTCTTCTTTCTTTTCTTTTGAATTAGTCTGGCCAATGGTTTATCAATCTCATTCTTTCAAAAAACCAGTTTCTAGCTTCGTTGATGTGTTCTACTGTATCTATAGTTTATATATGCTCTAATCTTGATTATTTCCCTTCTTGTGTGTGGGTTTGGCTCAATTTGTTGTTTATTTTCCAGTTCTTTAAAATATAAAGAAAGTTGGTGTATTCTGGATTTTTCAATTTTTTTGAGGGAGGCTTGGATGGCTATTTATTTCCCCCTTAAGACCACCTTTGCCATATCCCATAGGTTTTGTACCAAAGTGCTTCATTCTTATTGGTTTCCATGAATTATTTAAGTTCTTCTTTGATGTCCTGGTTGATCCAAACATTAAGCAAGGTGGTTTTTAGCTTCCAAGTGTTTGAATTCCTTCCAAGTTCTTTCTTGTGGTTGAGTTTTAGTTTCAAAGCATTGTGGTCTGAGAATACGCAAGGAATAATCACAGCCTTTTGGTATTGGTTGAGCCCTGATTTGTGACCCAGCATTTGGTGTATTTTGAAGAAAGTTCCATGTGCACATGAGAAGAATGAGTATTCTGTTGTTTTAGGATGAAATTTTCTGTGTGTATCTATGAGGTCCATCTGGTCCAATGTGTCATTCAATGCTCTTGTTTCTTTGTTGATTTCCTGCTTGGATGATGTGTCTATTACTGAGAGTGACATGTTAAGATCCCCTACTATTAATGTTTTCATATCAATATGAAATGATTATCTTGGTTACCAGTTGTCTTATGTAGTTGGCTGCCGCCATATTGGGAGCATAAATATTGACAACTGTTAGATCTTCTTGGTACATAGACCCTTAAAGAATGATGTAGTGTCCTTTTTAGTCTCTGACTACAGTCTTTAGTTTAAAATTTAATTTATCTGATATGAGAATCGGTACCCCAGCTTTCTGTTGAGGCTCATTGTCATGAAAGATGCTTCTCCATCCCTTCACTTTCAGTCTGGATGTATCCTTACATTCCAAATGGGTCTCTTGTAGATAACATATGGACGGGTCCTGTCATTTTATAAAATCTGCAGCCCTGTGCTGTTTTATGGGAGCATTTAGGCCATTCACATTGAGAGCAATTATTGAAAGATACGTTTTTATTGACATCCTATGTCCTGTGAAATCCTTGTTTCTATAGATTGTCTCTGTAAATTTTCTGATACTTTATATGGAAAACCCAAAAGACTCTATGCCCAAACTACTAGAACTCTTACAGCAATTCAGTAATGTGGAAGGATACAGAAATCAATGTACAAAAATAAGCTGCATTCTTATACACTAACAATGAAAATAGAGAAAGGGAAATTAGAGGATCAATTCCATTTACTATAGTACCAAGAACCATAAGATACCTGGAAACAAACCTAACTAAAGAGGTAAAGGATCTGTACTTGAGGAACTACAGACTACTCATGAAGGAAATTGAAGAAGGCACAAAAATATGGAAGAGAATTCCATGCTCATGGATCAGAAGACTAAACATTGTTAAAATGTCTATGCTGTCCAGAACAATCTATACTTTCAAATTCATCCTGATCAAAATCCCACCAGCACCTTTCAAAGAGCTGGAACAAACAATCCTAAAATTTATATGGAACAAGAAGAGACCCTGAATTCCTAGGAAAATGCTTGAAAAAGAAAAACAAAATGGGGGCATCACATTGATTTCAAGCTTTACTACAAAGCTGTGATCACCAAGACAGCATGGTACTGGCACAAAAACAGAGACATAGACCAATGGAACAAAGTAGAGAGCTCAGATGTGGACCCTCAACTCTATGGTCAAATAATTTTCAACAAGCAGGACAAAATATCCAGTGGAAAAAGGACAGTCTCTTCGGGCGCCTGGGTGGCTCAGTGGGTTAAGCCACTGCCTTCGGCTCAGGTCATGATCTCAGAGTCCTGGGATCGAGTCCTGCATCGGGCTCTCTGCTCAGTGGAGAGCCTGCTTCCCTCTCTCTCTCTCTGCCTGCCTCTCCATCTACTTGTGATTTCTCTCTGTCAAATAAATAAATTAAAATCTTAAAAAAAAAAAAAAGACAGTCTCTTCAATAAATGGTGCTGGGAAAATTGGACAGTTATGTGTAGAAGAATGAAACTCGGCCATTCTCTTATACCATACATAAAAATAAACTTGAAATGGATAAAAGACCTCAATATGAGTCAGGAATCTATCAAAATCCTAGAAGAGAACATCAGCAGTAACCTCTTCAACATCGGCCACAGCAACTTTTTTCAATATATGTCTCTAAAGGCAAAGGGGAAAAAAAAAGCAAAAATGAACTTTTGGGACTTCATCAAGACCAAATGCTTTTGCACAGCAAAGGGAAATAGTAACAAAACAAAGAGGCAACCCACAGAATGGGAGAAGATATTCACAAATAACACTGTAGACAAAGGGATGATATCAAGATTTATGAAGAACTCCTCAAACTCAACACACACAAAACAGATAATCACATAGAAAAATGGGCAGAAGACATGAACAGACACTTCTCCAAAGAAGACATACAAATGGCTAATAGACACATAAAAAATGTTCATCAACATTAGCCATCAACAAGATTCAAATCAAAACTACATTGAGATACCAACTTACACCAGTTAGAATGGGCAAAAACAAGACAGTAAACAACAAGTGTTGGAGACGATGTCGAGAAAGGGGAACACCCTTACACTGTTGGTAGAAATGCAAGTTGGTACAGCCACTTTGGAAACCAGTGTGGAGATTCCTTAAGAAATTAAAAATAGAGCTACCTATGTCCCTGCAATTGCACTACTGGGTATATACTCCAAAGATACATATGTAGTGAAAAGAAGGGCCATCTGTACCCAAATGCTCATAGCAGCAATGGCCACAGTTGCCAAACTGTAGAAAGAAACAAGATGCTCTTCAGTGGACAAATGGATAAAGAAGTTATGGTCCATATATACAATGGAGTATTATGCTTCCATCAGAAAGGATGAATACCCAACTTTTGTATCAACATGGATGGGACTAAAAGAGATTATGCTGAGTGAAATAAGGCAAGCAGAGAGAGCCAATTATTATATGGTTTCACTTACTTGTGGAGTATACAGAATAACATGGAGGACGTTGGGAGATAGAGAGGAGAAGTGAGATGGGGGAAATTGGAGGTGGAGACAAACCATGAGAGACTGTGGACTCTGAGAAACAAACTGAGGGTTTGGGGAAAAGTGGGGCGTTGGGTGAGTCTTGGTATTATGGAGGGCACATATTGCATGGAACACTGGGTGTGAGCATAAACAATGAATTCTGGAACACTGAAAAAAATTTTAAAAGTGGAACATCAAACTAAAAACCTTCTGCATAGTAAAGAAAACCATCAACAAAACAAAAAGACAACTTATTAAATAGGAAAAATATCTGCAGATTATATGCCCAATAAAGAATATCCAAATATATAAGAAACTCACATAGAGGAAAAAAAATCCAAATAATCCAATAAAAAAGGAGAACATCTGAACAGACATTCTCCCAAAGAAGACATACAGATGGTCAAAGAGTACATGAAAAGATGCTCAACATTAGTAATCATCGGGGCGGGGGGGAATCAAAACCACAATAGGTATCCCCATACACCTGTTGGAATGGCTATTATCAGGAAGACAAGAAAGAGCAATTGTTGGCAAGGATATGTAGAAAAAGTATTTTTGTACTGTTGGTGGGAATGTAAATGCAACCACTAAGGAAAACAGAGATAAGGCTCTTCCAAAACTCAAAATTGAACTTTCAAATGATCCAACAATTCTACTTCTGGATATTTATCCAAAGGAAATGAAAACACTAAGTCAAAATGATTTCTGCATCTTCAGTTCATCACAGCATTATTTCAAATAGCCAAGCTATGGAAACAATGTAAGTGTCCATCAATGGTGGAATGGATAAACAAAACTTCACACACACACACACACACACACACACACACACACACACACACACACACACACTCTGGGGTAGTATTAGGCATAAAAAACGTAGGAAATCCTGTCATTTGCAAAAATATGGATGTAACTTGAGGGCATTAGGCTAAGTGAAGTAAGTCAGAGAATCACAGATGACTAATGATTTAACTTATATGTAAAATCTAAAAATCAAAACAACAAAAAAAACAAATTTTAGTTATGAAATAAGTCCTGAGGATGTCATGTACAGCATGGTGATTACAGTTAATACTATGTTTGTATATTTGAAATTACTATGAGAGATTTTAAAATTTCTCAGTACGAGAAAACAAAAATTTCTAACTGGTGATGGATGTTTACTGAACTTACTGTGTTTATCATTTAACAATATATACATGCATCAAATCATATGTTACAACATTGTATTATTTTCACATGTCAAATATATTTTAATTTAAAAAAATAATTGAGGGTCACCTGGGTTGCTCAATTGGTTAAGCATCTGCCTTCGGTTCAGTTCATGATATAAAGCGCTGCATAGGAACCTCCTGCTCAGTGGGGAGTCTGCTTCTCCTTCTCCTCCCCACTTGTGCTGTCATTATTTCTGTCACTATCTGTCTCTCTCAAATAAATCAATAAAATCTTAAAAATTATAAAATCAAAAAAATAATTAAAGCAAAAAATTAGTAATAAAGTAACTATTTTGTCACTAAAAAGCATTTTAAGAATTTGAAAGGAAAAGGAATCTCTTTCCTTCAGAGACATGAACTAGTAGTGAGATTTGGAGGCAAGAGCAAGGGACCTCATGGCAACAGAGCCAGTCCTGTGACAGCAGAGCTATCAAAAGTGGCTGGAAGCTTCCAGGGATTACCAGTAAGTAGTTGGTTCTATGTGGTAGCATAACAGCAAACTAGAGGTGTCTTGACAGACAGGCACTTTTCTGTGCTTTAGAATCAGGGAAGAACTTGCTGATCAGGAGATGGCCTCAAGGTCAGAAAGTTTGGAAAAACTTGGTCGAGAAAATACTAAGTGAGAATAATTTTAAGGATAATTTCATGTACTACTGAAGATAGAAGAACAAAAAAATTTAGCCCTACTGTTTCTTGGTACAATTACCTACAGATAGTTGAGATCAGATAAGAATGGTTATAAAAATAAAATACTTTCTTATACTTCCCTTTATTTAATCTTATAGATAAATACAATATATAGGAAAATGTTGTTAAAAATTGAATAGAATTAGAAAAATTAGCAGAGAACATCAATAACATCATTGACATAACAGTTGTAAATGATAAAGCAGAATTGAAAACAAATAGATTCAGAAACAGTATTTGTTTCCTGATTCTTAATTCACTACTTTTTCTTTTTTTGCCAGCTCTATGACATCAAATTATCCTGAGCTTTGCTTCAGCAATTGCACATTTTTTTAAAGAAAATATTGTAATTTTTATACAATTCAGTTATAAAAACAGTATAGTAACTAAGCACATTTCGTGTAGAAGGATTCAATTATTGAAATTCAGAGAGATCATTCTTTTCTTTTTCATTATAAAAATATATGCTTTTATAAAAATTCCAAAACACATAGAAGATTGTAAAATGAGAAATAAGAGATTCCAAATAACACCAGCCTCCAAAAATGTCCCTGTTATTGGTTTCTTGTAGATGTATCCAAAAATGTTTCATGAACAATTGTATTTTTAACACAGCATCAATCAAATAAACATAGTTATGCAATTTTTTTCCTGTAATAACTTGAACTGTCTTGGGTATATTTCCCAGTATAAAAATAAATTTATGAATGTGTTACGCTGTTAAGTGCATATTTTTCTACTGCAAAGACTGTTGCCCTTAAAGTTGTTTTTTAATAATTTCCCATGGAACTATGATCATAAACTACTGAATATCGAATTGTTGAGTTAAAAGTTATGTGAGTTTTCAATTTTGATAGTTATTGAAAAGTACACTCTAGGTGTGTATAAATTTCTGTCCATAGTTTAGGAAACCATTTCTTAGTAGTGTCAGCATTCACACACATGCAGGGGCATGCACGTGTGTGTTTTTGTGCACACGTGTGCATGCACGTGCACGCACGCACACACACACACACATACACAATTTCCTTGAATCAATATAAAGGTCTTTCACTGTATGTCAAGTGGCCCATATGTACATGTGGTTTTGGCTGTTTGTTCTTTTTTTCTTCCTGTGAAGTACATGTTGTAGTCCTTGGACATAAATGCCCCATTCCATTTACTTGAAATGGAAATCTTTGTTTTTCAATTGATTAGTGAGCTTTTATAATGTAGGAGTCTTTTCTGTACAATATTTTTTGCAGATACACTACCTGATTTTCTTAAAACTTGTGAAAATGAAAAGTATTACAGATTTGTAGGATTTATTTACATACTTAAAAATTATATCAAGCCTACTTTAAAAAACATCTATTCAGTAATTCCTAAGCCTAGAGCCATGTTTACTCCCTTGAGTATTACCTAAAGAAAAAAAAAATCTTACTAGTATTTTATGATTATCTTTAAATATTTGATTAATCTGAAATCTTACTTTTGAGTAACAGAAATACAGTAAGGTATAAAACTGATTTTCCCCCAATGTGCTCTTAATGTAGAATCACACTTCATTAAATAATTTATTTTTCCCCACTGATTATCCCCTGTATACACATTTATTTATGTAATTTTTGTCAAAATTCCTTCATTACTAAAAATTATCAAGTAAATTTTTAAATCTATGAAGGAAATTAATTGCTGATTAATTATATTAGATTTTAGTGTTAATCCTTTTATTATTATCAATTTGTATCTTCTCTTGAAAAATCACTTTTTGAAAAACATACAGCTAATTGATGAGAATATGGAAGAGTAAATTCATAACTTCAGGAATAAGTAATGATTTTTTAAATAGGACATAAAGAGTACCCATAAAGAAAAATAAATTATAGTTACATTAAAAATTAAGTATCTCATTTCACTAAAATACATCAGTAACAAAGTAAGAAAGCAAGACATCAGTGGAGAACAATATGTACTTTGCAGGACATATTAACAAAGAAGACTCATAAACTTCTACAAATTTTTTTTAAAGATTTTATTTATTTATTTGACAGAGAGATCACAAGTAGGCAGAGAGGCAGGCAGAGAGAGAGAGAGAGAGAGAGAGAGAGAGGAGGAAGCAGGCTCCCTGCCGAGCTGAGAACCTGATGCGGGACTCCATCCCAGGACCCTGAGATCATGACCTGAGCCGAAGGGAGAGGCTTAACCCACTGAGCCACCCAGGCACCCAAACTTCTATAAATCTTAATAAAAAAAGGTCAAAAGAAAAACCACCTTGAAAAATCACTTCAATAAAGAACACATCCAAATGGTTAATAAACGTAAGAAAGGATGTTTACCCTCATTACTTAGTTTAAATGGAAAGCAGAATTACACTCACAACTAGAGAGGGGCAATGACCTACCCACCCAGCCCAGGGGCAACCTATTTGGTTCTCAGAAGGCATGCTGTGTGTGGGGTTTTGGCAGTTGCTGACACTATCTGCTGTGCACAGGTCATAGATGGCCTTCAGCCATCTATGGCTCATGAGTTGAGCCATGGCTGCAGGCTTCTCAGTCCGGAGACTTTTGCCTGCGCAGGCCATGCTCTGTGCCTGCCAGCAGCACCAAGCTTAACACACACTTGTAGGCTCTTCACCAAAACATGCAGAGACCGATGCATAAACTTTTGCACCCCCACCACTTCTAACCTCCCAAGTCCTCAATCTCCTGAAACCAGCAGCCATCTAACCAATAATGAGATCAGCCTGAGTGATGCAGAGATCTACAGCTTTGACTCTGACTACATGCTGGCATAGTACACAGATAAACTACATTGGGGGATCTTCAGTGCCACACCATGACATCCTGACTGAGTGCATACTCACTGCAGCAGATCAGTGGTTTTTAGAACAAAAGTCCCTCCATCCAGTAGTAGTTCACTGACATCTTCCGGTTGCCTGAGATACCTTTGCTCTCCTGTGTGGCGGACCACTTCCTGGTTCATGACATGGAGACTGTCCAAGTGAGTCTCTACAAGAATGTGATACATGTTGGTTGAGATGTGCCATAAAGGGTTTGCTATACCAGTGGATCCAATGAGACATGAAGAAGTTCCTCCTGAGATAGGAGGAAATCTTTGCCATCTTGAGCAGCCTGGTGATTCATGGGAAACAGGTGGCCTTCCTTACCAACAGCCCCTTCAGCTTCATGGATAGAGTAATGGGACGTATGGTAGGTCTCAAATTGTGTTAACTCTGCAAGGAGGTCATTGGTCAGGTGGACAAGGCCAGATTTTTCACTGACAGAAAGTGAAAAGCCTTTCAGAAAATTCAATGAGAAATTCTTGCACCACTGAAAAAAGGTCAAGATCTATTGGGAGGGAAAACTTTTGGGCTCCCTACACCTGATTTAGGGCAAATCCCTATGTGTTCTATCTCAGAGACCACCTCTACTGTCAACTGGAAGATCTGCTGAACAGCTGTACGAGGCCATTATCATCCCCAGCCCAGAGTCATCATTGAAGCCGCATCATCAGTGAAGAGCAGAGCCTGTATTCATGGACTCAGCAGCAGTGCCCACTGGAATATTAGATCACAGACTTTCCAGGACACAGATTCATTCATAGCAGGTGCAAGGTGTGTGGATGAAGGAGCAGGAGGAGCTGAGGGACATCACTAAGGTTTGGTTTTACATTCAGGTGGGAGAATCTTCCAAGACTTCCACAACCCCACCTACTTCCTGTGATGCCTCCTTTAGCTACCTGCTTAACTGCATGGATTTCATCTCTTGTCCATACTACATTCCCCTGCAGCACAAGTCTCCTGCTCTGTAACCACTACATACATTCTTCTTTGGCAACATGGCCCATGTCTGCTGAGGATGACATTGTGAGGAACTGGCTCCCCAGCCCACCTGCCCTGCCCACTCTGGGCATCTGTTGACAAGCTATGAGAGTGGTTTCCTTCCCAGAAAAAATAAATTAAAAAATTGATAATAAAAATGAAGAAACACCTTTCACTACATGGCATCAGAATGGCTAAAGCAAAGAAGATACCAACTGTTGACAGGATATGGAGAAACTGGAACTCTCCCATGCTGCTGGCAGGAGTATAAATTTTACATTATGTTGATAGGCTGGCAATCATCTACTATGGCAATAATCTACTATACATAGTCGTCATGACTGAAATTTCCACTCCTAATATAGACTCAAGAGAAATTCATTTCATTACCTTAAGTTGTACATAAGAAAATCTACAGCAGCATTTTTGTATTAAATTTGACTGAAAATAACTCAACATCTATTAACAGTAGAACTGGATAAAAGAACTGTGGTACATACATAAGATGGCATAGTATCCTAGAAGAAAACAAACTACTGTCAATATAACAACATAGATAGACTTCACCTGCAAACTATAGCATGACAGGAGTTAAAAACAAAAATTACTTATAATTACATTTATGTGAAAATCCAAACGGATGGAAACACTTCTATAGTACTGAAAATGTAGCTAATGTTGAGGGAGGAGGTGGTATTAGTGATTGGAATGAGGCATGAGAGGTACTTCTGGGTGTTGGCAATATTCCATTGCTTGGCCTGTGCATTTCCATACATAGGTTACAGCTAAGTTACTAGAAAGCAAGCAAGCACGCCTGAGTAACTCCATTAAGAAGACTATCTGATTGGCAAACTTCTATCTGTATCCTTAGCCAAACTCTACAATACCTATCAGTGAAGCCTGAAAATACTTGAAAGTCAACTTCAATTTGCTCCAAAAAATGGTTGATAACAAGGAGTTATTGCTCTGGTTTTGCTGAATATGAGTTTCCAAAACTCCTAGATTTTTCCACCTTAAAAATCTTTTCATAGCTTTAAATATTCTGGAAGAATTGGTCTAGGCTTTTTGTGAATGCATGGATTCTTTCTGTTTCCCAAGAAGTAAATCTAAAATCAACATCATTAGTCTTATCTGCCAAGTCAAATGTACAACCTGAGCCATTTTTAGACTGAAAGTGGGGGGGAAAAGCACTTAAGTATCCAGCCTCTTTACAATGTCAGCCTAAGCGGGACCAAACAGCTGTGTCTTTCAAGAAGTAATCATCCAGTCAGAGATGCCATAGCTCACAATTCTATGATGTAATGCACTCAGGGGCAATTACCTTAAATTCCCATTTTCATCATGTGAAATGCCAACTATGCTGTCTCTTTATAGGCTGTTCTCCTGGATTCTTGGCACCATTTTATACTTGTTCCTAATTCCCCAACTGATAACATGAATAGTCTCACTTAGCTTGTATTTTTTTCCCCCTTTTTCCACTAAGTGTTTTCCCTATCTGATTCACCCCTTACAAGGCTTTTTTTTTTTTTTTTTTTTTTTTTTTTTTTTTGAAATTCTGAGGTTTGCTGCCTTCCTAACACTAGAAAGTGTCTACATTTAGTGGACGGGAATGATTCAAAGTCAGAAATGAACGCTGGTAGATGCGTAAACACATGCAGCCCGGCAGCACGATTCTTAAGCATTTTAGGTATGCCAGGCTGCTTGTAAGCTGTCCTTGTGAGTTGGGGACTCTATGCCCATCTGGAAGAAACTACCACCTGGTCCTGTGTGGTAGCAATATGAGAGGTAGGCTCAGGGCATCCAACTTGTCCTGCTTCTTTCCCCACTCATCGCTCTAACACAAATGCCTTAGGCAACACTCAGCAGGACTTCCTCTGGGGAGACACAGGGGTCATATATTATAACATGGCCTCTATCACTTCCTTTTACAGTCTCTCCTGCGGCTCTTAGTGAAAATAATACCTTTTCGTCTTTTTCAGGAATCCAATAAATGGGGGCCACCAGACAGACCATAAAGAACCAAACCTTAAAGCTCAGAATCATTTTGAAACCCCTGGGGCAGGAAGTGCAAAAGCAGGAACTACTTCCGGGTCAGCTCCCCTAGTCCGCGTACAAACACACAAGCTGCAGCGCCGACTGCAAAGCTGGGCAGCATAGCTGACCTGGAAGTGCATGGTACTTTTTAGTTCATTGAGGTGGTGTCTTTTTCCATTCAAGACTGGTGGAAAGAGCATTTGTTCCAGCCAGATAAGAAGTAATCCTTTGGCGGTGATTCAGATGGATTTGCACAGTAAGATTTTCTTGGAAGAAAAATGAACCCCTAAACCGTTTTTTTCCTGCCACCACTGCAGCACTAACAGTGATTTACAGCAGCATGTTGCCTAATTTTCCATCTGTAGATTATTTGGAAAGGGTAAAACGTATGGTAACGTAATGTGCAAATGAGTGAAAACAGAATTTGCTTGCTTTCTGTCCTGCCTATACACAGTTAAGTTTTTTTATGTGCAATGCATGCAATCTGTTTGCTTGATGTGTAAGCTGTGTCTCAGTGTGAGCTCCTGGTGTGGCTCCCCATCAGGCTGCTGGGAAACTTCAGGAATGTATCGTAGGTACAGCAGGAGATGGCACATAGGGAGATCGAGTCTATGGCAGCTTATTCACTATTCTGTCAGAGCACTGCAAGGCTCTTGTGAGACAAGCAAATGGCGAAAAACCCCTGCTTCTCCCACTTCAGGTTATAGTAAGACAAGAAGATAATTTTCTTTGGTAGCTTTTTTCAGCACTCTGAGAACTTAGGGGTTGGTAGGATAGACGTGGAGCAAAGAGGGTGGGATTCTCTCTCCACAATCTAATTATTCAACCAGATTTGTTCCTCTTTTCTCTCTCTTGCATATTGAAAACATGCTTAGTTGGGGATACAGTTATGACTCATTTGAAATTCAGTCTCAAAAGTTGCAGTTTGCCAGATGCGACAAATGAAAGATGAAGAGAAAAGAAGCTGAATTGCACAGGGGTCTTTGTATCTCATTGTTTAAGAGAAATATAATAGGCAGCATGGATATATTTGATTATTTCTTTAAACCTTCTTATAAATGATTATTCTTGTAATGTCTCCTAATGAGATTATAAAATCGTATAGGAAAGAGGTAAAGGGAATATTACATATTTGGAAAATAGAATTCCATTGAGGAACCTCACTTACAGTTCTCCTTTCATCAGCATCAAATTTCAGGATTATTTTTGTTTTAACTCAAGATATAGCTTGTTATCCTCAAACTATGTGCCAAGTGTTCTGTTGCTGTTTGAAGACTTCATTTATGAGAGAGACGTCTTCTGACTCAATGGAAATGGATACAGCATTTCAGTATTTCTTCAAAGTCTTTAGTCACTATTGTGCAGTGTTGTGTATGTGAACTGTGTACATGATCTAAATTAGTTTGCTCTCTTATGGTAAGAGGAATAATTACTAAAAGAAAAACAGAATTACTGGCACAGATTCATGTTGATTTTCTCTAACTTATGAAAAGGTTATTCTTCAGAAGTAACTGGAGATTAGAAAGCACTGGCATTAACTATTTTAGCAGGAAAGTTGGCCCTTGTGGGTCTAGTTAGTCCTGCAATTCTGTGAAAGTAATCTGAACTTATTGGCACATTATGAAAACAGAAGATAATAACACCTCCTTGTCCCAGCTTCCCAGTTCAGTCTTTCATCCTTTTCCAGATGTGGCAAGTCACTAGGGAAATATGGTCGTCTCTAAGAAAGGGCTCTGGAGCCAGGCGTGCATCAGGGAATGTGATCAGTGGTTACATATAAGGATACATATGCCCTGGCTCATCTGCCTGATATATCAATGTTTGAGGGCTATTTCTTGCACTTGGCTTTAGATAATATGAGCAAATTCTAAGTACCTCTTTTCCCCCAGATCTTTGCGTTTAATATTATAAGAGCAGATAATGTACCCAAAGAGTAACTCCATCATCAGTGATCTTAAAGTTTAATACCGTAAAGTAATCTATAAAGTTACTATTTGATACACAGTATATAAAAGTATTCTATACAGTTTGGGCATTTTTTAAAAATATTTTTATTTATTTATTTGACAGATCACAAGTAGGCAGAGAGGCAGGCAGAGAGAGGAAGGGAAGCAGGCTCCCTGCTGAGCAGAGAGCCCAATGTGGGACTCGATCCCAGGACCCTGAGATCATGACCTGAGCCAAAGGCAGAGGCTTTAACCCACTGAGCCACCCAGGCACCCAGTTTGGGCATTTTTTATAATGAAGTTGTAATCAGTTATTATTTCTGTCACAGAGTTCAACTTGAACTAGCTGAAGCAAAAATTTTTTCATTATGTATCAAATATCTCATGAGATGTCTCTTATTCAGATGTTTTTAGCCTGAGGTACAAAGATATAATTCAGCAAATTCACAAAACTTCTAAACCAACACACACACACACACACACACACACACACACCCCTTAGGTATATGGTATATAATCAGGGTTGATTGGTTTTTTTGCTTGTTTTTTTTTTTGCTAAAGAAAACATGACTTGTATTCCAAAATGAATTTTACCCTGAAATGGATTAAAAAACCTAGGGGTTTGTAATTATTTCGTTACTAAGAGTGGTACAAAGTCACATTTTGCTGATGAATCCAAACTAAAGTTTGTAAAACAAATTAAAAAAAAAACTATAGGCATCTTCAAGTATATGATTTTTTTTTATTGTAAAAAAGGCCAACATGTTATCTCCTGACACCTATGAGGATGATAGCATGGATTCCAAAGTAGTTCATCAAAAGTTTTCCCCAAGACTTTGTGTTCATTCTCTCCTCTCTGTCTGTCTTTCTCTCCCTCTATGTCTCAGTCAATAAGTACAACACATCTATTAGAAAACAAAGAAGACAAACTCCCAAAGATGTGAATTATAACATTAAGAGTGATTCCTTGTTTCCTGACACTATTCAAAATGTTTCACAGATTTTATCTAATTTAATCTCCAAAACAATTTTAGGATTTAAGCTCTATGGCTTTCCTCCCATTTTTACAAATGATAAAAGTAACACAGAGAAGTTGCTTGCCAGACCTACATCAAAAAGTTACTAAGTAGACTGGCCTCAGAGTCTGCAAATGAACCACACTTTTACCCTGCCTTGAGAATCAAAGATAACATAGTATAAGAAACAGTACATAATTCAAGATTCATGTCTCAGACTAGAGTAACAGCAGGAGTCCTTTTACTTTTCCTTTTTACCAGCAATACCAGATCTTCCCCATTTCTGTTTCCACAGTCTCTGAAGCCCTCAATCTTCAGCCACGTCAATGATGTTAGTGATGTGGAATATGTTTCATTATCTCTCCTTGTGTTTTATTTCTCTCAACCTCCCTTGGGGTGGGAGGTAGGATTTTATAGTCAAATGTCATAAATTAGAATGGTAACCCCATTTTATGATTGGATACAGCACCCAGGCTTTCATATTTCAAGCCAACACAAACATGCAGATGGAATGCACCTATGAAATTTTGTGAAAAATTCAGTGCACACTCCAATTTTCTTAGTTCACTCATTAATGGTCAGAAAGTACCAATTTAGGCCAGTTATATGGTTTAATGATATCATCTATGGTATCATAACATCTCTGTTTATGATTACTGGATAGAAATTTAGTTTGACTTAGCTCTTAAGTAGCTATTCTAACTAAAAGTGAATGGAAGTTTCAGCTCTCCATAGTTGCAAAATGTTTAAGAAAGAAGATTAACTGCTAAACAGTCAAATGAGAGATGTGCTGACTTAGCACATATTTCTCTGATTAGCAAGTAAAATAGGCATCCAGGAATTGACAAGTCATTCTGAAACAAATTAAAGCCTCTACAAAATCTAAACAAAGAGTTTCTTTTTATTAATATTTTTTTTCAGTTCCTGGATAAGTGCATGTATACACCACACTTTTAGCAATTGCTTTATCAGAGTGTGAGGAAATCATGCAAATGTAAAAAGGACACGGAGTGATAATTCCCAGGACATCTGGCATGTAGGAAAAATTTGTCATACTTAACAAGAAGAAGAACAAAAAGTTGGCCTAAGAATGCATTACTTTATTTTTGCTTTGTTTTATATATTTAAGTTCTGTTATGTACTTTGAGGAACATAAAATATAATGCATAGTCATTTTGCCAAAATTAAAATAATCTCTTATTTGCACACAACCTTAAGGAAAGTATCTCTTGCAAAACAGCTTTTCTCAACTATAAAATCTTAGATTTGTTAAATCAATCTAAAGTAGTCGTTAGATAGAATATTTATTTTACTGGAAATAGTGTAACCATCTGCTTCTGATTATCCAGGTGGTACTGTGTTACAGAGAAAATATTTCTAAGAGTTTGTATATAAAATGCATTTATCTCAATGTGATTCCTTGTATTATGAAGCTATGCTTAAAGATATGACAACAGCTTCCTATGATTTCCAAATTCGGTTCCTAACAGAAGACACTTCATCAGTCAATCTCACTGTCAGAAATTCTGAACCAATTCTAAGGCTGCTTACTTCATTAATCATACTTCACGGCAGCAAGTAAAGGAGTGAGGGGCATGTGAAGTATGTTAGCTGTTGGTTTTTATTTGCAAATAAAGCGTCATTATTTTGCAGTAACCTCATGACTTATTACTTTTTCTGTTACAGTGTAGTCTTGAGCATTAGAAAAACTCCTACAGTTTAACTGTGCACTTGACACAACATCGAAGTAAGTCCTAAAGAAGGCAGGATTATCCATGACCACATGTCTAAAATAATAGTTTTCCAAACTACTTGATAGAAATTACAATGTAAGTTACCACCTCTGTTTTATTTTAATACTGTTAATCTTCAAATCCAGTAGTTGTACTGTACACAGATCTACAACCACATACTATACCACACAACTTTATTTCATAGTGACAATTATTTTAGAATAGCATTGCCTTCTATTTGTGTGATTAGACTATCATAATATGAAAGTATGTAATAGTGTTGATGTGCATATGGGTGTATCATATATTTAAGGCTGATAGAATATATGGCTTGGTCAATCAGTCATTTTGAAAAAAGTTAAAACTTCAGGAAAATGAGAGTTATTTTATCACCACATTCCATCTAAATATTTTGACACAGACCCATCTGGATAGAATCTTGTGCAACTTATTTCTGATGACCTATAATTTTGATGTTTGGACAGAAATTTTACCACAATTACATCAGTTCTTAGGTTGGCACGTTGAGGTTTCAAATAGACATGGAAGAGCCTACTTTTACAGATGCTTATATGCCCAATCAGTTCAACAGGGATTGAAAACAAGCCAATGGAAAGATGGAGCAAAGGTGGTTAAAAAAAAAAAATGTAGAGCTTTAGGAAAAAGATAAATAGGTCAAGTGAGCAAAAGACAAAAACACTGTGGTGAGGAATAAAACCAGACTGGATCTATAACATAAAATATGAGCTAACAATAAAATAAATGCCATTTAGAAACAGATGCAACACTCAGCCCTGAAATAAACATGAACAATTACATTGCTATTTACTAAGCATATTTACTTGATTGTCACCAGAATTTATGCTTGTCTTAACATGAGAACATTATGTGTGTGTGTGTGTGTGTGTGTGTGTGTGTGTACACACATTATAAATTTGGACCTTCAAACAGCTATCTCATTAATGAAACATATAGTCTTTTTTTTTTTTTTTTTTTTTTTTGTAAGTAAAAAACCTCAGAGCTCATTGGGAATGTGATTATAACCCCTGGGAATGGAGTAATCCCAACCAACTGTAAGTATCACACTTTTTTATAGGTACTTAATATATTAGGCACACAGGCACACATCCTACCTTACAGTGCATTGTTATCAACCAGATTTCTCTCCACCGTTTCTCCTTTGAGTATCAGATTTGAGTGCAACCACATCAGTCTCAAATACATTTTTAATGTTAGATTCTGACTGAGATTCTCCTGTGTCACATACATACATATGTAACATATTTCAAAGGAGCAGACTTGCCTTTTAATGACAAACCAAAATCCAGAATGCTGTATCTACTACATTGTTTAATTGCTTAAAATTCAGAAACCATCCTAACAACCCCTAAGTAAAGTCCAAACCCTAGATTATACTACCAAGAAAGAACTGGATGGTCAAAATAATAATAAATACACATACCATATGAATATATACTTGATGTTCAGCAAAGATAACCCAGGAAGATGAAGTGATGTGAGTCATAATTAAAAACACTCCAGCAGTCATCTATAAAAGGTTTGTGGTAATGTGAGACGTCTTGTTTGCAGAACTATCATAATTCAGACTTGGCATTTGGCTCTTCCTTGGTCACCGCAAGTTTGTTCTAGGTTATTATTGCACATTCTATGGACTGAGTTGCAGCAATGATAGAAGCCAGTTTCCATATTAGCTAATTGACCATTAGCTTGGGATGCAGCCTAGATCCCACAAAAAGTGATCTTATTGAGAGCAGCACTGGATTTGCACCATCAAAAGATTTTTCTTCCTTTTGTTGATCTCTTAAGTGCATGCAAACACACACTATAAGCTGCTTGCCAGAGCACTTTAAAATAATGCCCCTAATTAAAACAAGCCACTTCCATTATTTGATGTACAAAATGTTCCTAGAATGAGGTCTATCAAAAAGATTATATGTTGAGTATCAAAGTGCATTTTTTTGAGTTGGGAATGTATTCATTGTATTCTGAATTCGTAGATAGTATGAAATGTGTGTGCTCGATCCTTTTGTATCTTAGGATTCGTGGAAGATTTATAGTCATCAACATTGTTGATACAACACAAGATCATTTAAAAATATACCCAGAATGATGAATTTGGGACCAAGTTAATTTGGTTTGGTCCCTTTTTCATCAGTTCCTTGTAAATGCAATCTAATTTACCATGTCCAATTTTGAACTTAAATCCACTGAAATCTTGAGTTGCATTTCATTAGTTAATATGGTATATGAATGTGATGATGTGTATTTTTCCTATCTAATGGTGTGTTTCTAGAATTATCCACTGCTGTTTTATGTCAGATAATTATAGGACTTCTTTTTCACACATAATTGATATACTAAATGATAATACTTTTCTAAAAATAATTCAGATTCAAGATATATGCTATTTTATTCTCTGTTATGGCACAATGAACTTTTATGAAGTCTGCATTTGGTGTAAAACCATTTTTACAGTGTTGTCTTGAAGGAAACGTTGACCCTAATACCAAGTACTTCTATACTTATCCCAGTAAGAGGTCAAAACATGTTTTAAAAAATATTATTATTAAATGAAGGGCAAATATTATAGTTTGTTATTTCTAATTAAATCCCCAACTGATAAAAACTCAGGACAATGAACATTTGAAAAACATGTTCTAAGGGAATATTCTCAAACATTAATATGCTTTGATTTTGTTCATATGTGTAAATCACATCAGAACAGAGCACTTAATTTCAGAAAAGTTCAACAATGTGAAAGTATACAATGCATAAAATTTTCCTTTAGATGGACATAAAAATATATCAAAGTCAAGTCACTATTCTGTTACAGTAGGGTAAGGATATAAATTAGTAGTATTACATTATCTGCCCTGACCTTGAGAATGACTTACCAGGATTTTCAAAATTGCATGTTAATATAACCAATATATGGGCACCTGCGTGCCTCAGTCAGTTAAGGGTCTGACTTTTGATTTTGGCCCAGGTCATGATAGGGTCGTGAGATTAAGCCCTGCATCAGGCTCCATACTCAGCATGGAGACTGCTTGTCCCTCATCCTCCCCTTTACTTGTGCTTGCTCTCTTTCTCTCAAATAAATAAATAAATAAATAAAATCATTAAAATAGCTATTAAGTATGAATTCTAAAAACAATGAGTCTAAATCATATTAGGCTAGCCAACTATAAAGAAATTATGATTTGTAATGTTTCAACCATTATCTATAGCATTCTGGTACTTGGTAAGATAGAGTGAACATACTATACTTTGAGTCCATTCAATGAAGCTAAAAATCTTAGACAGAATGCATCCTACAGTAAGTGAACTCCAAATAGTAAATGGTAACAGGAAGTTTGGGAGGAAAAGCAGAAATAGAGGTTACACTGAATCAGTGATCAAGCTACTCTTATGTTTTTTCCTCCAGGATTTCTTGGCCTAAGTGGAAGGTGGCATTGGCACATGTACAGGTTACTCTAGGATCACTCTCTAGGTCAGGCCTGTAGACAGAAAAAGAGGTCTCCTGGCAGGCACATCAAAGCAACAGGAGCCCAAGGTCATCTGGAACTCTAGGCAAAGTGAGGCTTCCTCTCTGGGAAAACTGGGGAAGCTGTAGTCCTAGCATGTGTGGCACATTTCTGTTGATCTTTTTTTCTCTTTCTGTCCACTTGATAATCGGTGTTGTATGCCAGCACTGTGACAGGGACTGTGTGTACAGCAGTACGAGGTAAATAAAGTGCTAGCTTTCCAGCTGCAGGAACAAAAGGGGGGGGCCCTCTAGGGAATAGGCAGATATTACTGACATCAAATAAAAGGAAGAACTTGAGAAAGACAATCTGCGAAGTTGTTACTAGCTCCTGGAATTATCCATCCTCCTACACATGCCAAGGTATGCATTCATGCATGGATCTGTCCTAAAGAGTAGACAGATAAATGATCTTGGGAACCAAACTAAGAGACAGACAACCACCCAGTTCCTAGAGTATTGCAGTGTGTAGCACACTTTGGAAATTAAAATGAAACACAATTCAGAACTGGCTAGATAGAACTGCGGCCTAAAGCCAAGTCTGCTAAACAAAATATAAATACTACCTGCAGGTTTTAGAGACTGTGAGAATCTCCTAACACAACATTCTAGATGTCCAAGATGCATTTAAAAAGTTTTCCATACATAAAAGGCAAGGAAAATATCAACAGGCATGTTACACAATGATCAGTGTATGTCAATAACATGACACAGATGTTGGAATTATTTGACAAAGATTTTAAAGCAGCTGTTAAAAAATGTTCCAAAAAGTAAACTGATCGCTTTTGAAATCAATGGAAAGCTAGAAAACCTCATTAAATAAATAGATTATATGGACAAAGCTGAAAAGGAAATTCTGTAACTTAAAAATAACAGCCTCCCAAGTAAAACTAGCAGAGCAGAGTGGATATGACAGAGAAATGAATAAGTACAACTGTAGATAGATTAGTAGAAAATAATATAAACAACAGACACAAAACACATTAGAAAAAAAATGCACAAAGCTTAAGGAGCATATTGGACAATACCAAACAGCCTAGAAGGAGAAGAAAAAATTACAGATAAAAAAAGGTAAATATTATTTTCCCTATTTTATAAAAGAAATAAACTTACAGATTTCAGAAACTTGCCAACCCAAATAGAATAAACCCTATGAAATTTATATCAGGTGTAATAAAAGTCCTAGAAATTAGAGAGAGGGAAAAACCATTTTCAAGGCAGTCAGAAACAAACAAAACAAAACAAAACAAAGCAACTACCATTGTTGGAGAAGAAGGATTTGAAGTTTGAAAAATTTTATTTCAGAAATAAGTGAGGATTGAAAGAGGAAAATTTTAAAGTGCTAAGTGAATAAAATTTTTACCCCAGAATTCTGTATCTAGTGAAAATAACCTTTAGGAATGAAGGAGAAATAAAATAATTTTAAATGAAATGAAACCAATAGAAGTTGTGGCCAGAAGTCCTGCCCTAAAAGAATCACTATGAGAAGGTTTTTAATTGGAAAGACACGAGACATAAATTTGGATCACTAGGAATGAAGAAAGAACAGCAGCAGAAATGCTAAGTGCTGGGTAAATATGATAGACAATGTGTATGTACTTGAGTTCTTTAAGATACCTTTGATGGATGAAAAATTTTAACACTATCTGAAGAAATGTCAATTTTATGTAGGGATAGTATATGACAAATACAGTATAAGGGGAGAGGTAAGGAATACATATTGTGCCAAGGTTTCTATTTACAAGTAGTAAAATATTTCTAAGCAGAATGTGAACATAGTAAAATATTGTTTCTAAGCAGAATGTGAAAATTTATCATTGTAATCTCTTTGGAGAATGACTTTAAGAACTATGTAAAGAGAAACTATACAAAGAACAAAGAAGAGATCAATTTAAGTAAAATAATAAATATTCAATTAACTCAGGAGACAGAGGAAACAGAGTAAGGGAATGAGAGAAAGCAAACCAACAAACAGAAATACTATACCTACTTTTAAAAGTATCAGTAATTATATTGAATTAAAATGTCTAGACACTCTGATAAAATGACAGAGATTGTCAGAATTTTAAAAAGATGCAACAATTATCTTCTGTGTACAAGTCATATTAAATATAATAGTATAGAGAAACGTGTTTTGAGAATGTCAGTGTGGCTAACTCCATGGTAGCTCTTCTCAGTTCAACAACTATAATAGATGAAAACAACCATTCAGAGTATCTGGAAAGAGTTCTAAAGGATTTCAGCAAATGGAAAGATAGATATTTAAGAAAATCTAGTAAATCTGGATGTTAACAATGAGTTTCTAACATTTGAGTCACAACATCCTCCTTTCTTCCTCCATGCAAGCTCAGAAAGTTCTATTTTAGGTGGATGTAAGCAAGAAGACAAGGCTCCCTCTCTCCCCAACTCCTGGTCATCAACTTCTGTTTCTGTCTTGCTACCAGCATTTATTTATTATTATGCTAATAATAATATCATCATCATTATTATTACCTCATCCTGTTGTGTACTGCAGAAGCTCTCCCCCAGGTAATTGTGGGAGATGCCCAAGTCTTCCTTCCTCTACTCAGCCCCTACCTCTTTTATAGTCAAAGCCCTACCCTAGGCATGGCAGGTTGACAGCACTCTGTCCCAAACTCTCTAGCACCAGCCCTCACTTAGGAAAGGCAAGCAGAAAATCAAAGTCTGCCATCATCACAGTTCATCCCATATGCAGAGCAGGGGTGTCATCGCCAGAAAAGTGGTTGCTTAATATCAGCAGCACAAAGGTTCTGCCTAGGGACACATCAGCTCAGCATCGTAGATGAATCTCAAAAATATAATGCTGGGTAAAAAAGCAACGCATATAAAAATATAGAGCTGAAAGTATTTAAATGAAGTTCAGAGACAAAATCCTATGAGGTATGGTAGAATTTTTTTTTTTTTTTTTAAGAAAACAGCAAATGACAAAAACAAAACTTGGAAAAGTATTAATTAGCCATGGGGACAAAATTAGGAGACTCTAACAGGAAGGGGAAACTTAAGAACATTGTTCTAGTATTGATATTCATTGGTATGAGTAATATTCTAACTTGGAAGAATGGGAGCTAAGCACAAGCTTTACTTATTATTGATACAAATACACATACATATAGAATACTTATATATCATATACATTTCAATGTCATCATGTTTCTAGAAAATTTAAAAATTCAAATTAAAAAAAACAAACACAACAAGATGATAGGCAGGCAGAGCCCACAATCCCTCACCTTAAATTTCTCTTAAAATTCTGATAAAAAATATAATTCACATTCTGAGTGAAGATAGGATACTGATGATAAGGAAAAGTGAAAACAGTAAAATAGATCCTCTTTATGTCTTTCAGTTGTTTACTCTCAAAAGATTTGAACATCAGGATTATAAAATTATAGAAAGAGAAAATAGTATTTCCTCTTATGAAATAACAATGATTGTAACTAAGATGGGATTGTGAAGGACATGGGAGAGGGTACGTGCTATGGTGAGTGCTGTGAATTGTGTAAGACTGATGATTCACAGACCTGTACCCCTGAAACAAATAATGCATTATATGTTAATAAAATTTTTTTAAAAGATGGGATTGTGAGGATTCCCCTTCCCAGGTGTTTCCTTAACAAAGTATTAAATTTATCAGTTCTCTAAACTGCTGTTGTAACATTTTGTTGCCTTCATCCCGACATCTGAAAATCTCTGATCTCATTATCTCTTTACAGGAACCACAGTCTTCGGATCCATTTTGTTTTACAATAAAGGTTTATGGTTCTGAAGAAAAGGTTTCACTGAATAATGCAAGTAAATACTAGATTTAAATAAAGTCATTCATACTCATTAATAACAGTAAAACCCAGGAAAACAAAATGGCAATCCATCTTCACCTAGCTCTTCATGAAATAAAATTCTAGCTTTTAGTGAGTGAAAATATTATTTTCATGTCCAGAAATATGAAAATGACCCTAAGTCTTAGAGACCTCATGATATTCCCATTCTCTCCAGAATAGCAATTTTCTGTCCTCTATAATTAGCATTTCAATTAACTGTAATAATTGCAAAATGGGAATACAGAAATGGACTTGACTGGAGTCTTTTCCTTTCATTGAATAGAAAAGAAAAAAAAAATAGTGCTCACTTAAAATAATTTTTTCCAGTATTTTCAAGTTTTAATAAAGATTATTAAAATTGTGTTGACAGGGCACCTGGGTGTCTCAGTGGGTTAAAGCCTCTGCCTTAGGCTCAGGTCATGATCCCAGGGAACTGGGATGGAGCCCCACATTGGGCTCCCTGCTAGGCAGAGAGCCTGCTTCCCTTCCTCTCTCTGCTTACTTGTGATCTCTCTGACAAATAAATAAATAAAATCTTTAAAAAAAATTGTGTTGACATTTAATTAATGTAATATTAGTGTTGAAGCCATCTGCTGATGTGGATCTATTTTTGTTTTCTTAGGGAAAACAAACACCCTGTCCTCTGCTTCGACCCAACTTGGTTGGGAGTACCTTCTACATGAGGCACGAGGCAAGAATATATATTCTTGGCCAGGGCCTCTTCAGAACAAGAAATTAAATCATAAAAAATAAAGATATACACATTTTATCTATTTTGTGTTTTTATTTGTCAGTTAGAGACTGCACAAGCAGGGGGCACTGCCGGCAGAGAAAGAAAAACAGACTCCCCTCTGAGCAGGAAGCACTATGCGGGGCTTGATCCCAGGGTCCTGGGACCATGAACTGAGCCAAAGGTAGATACTTAACTGACTGAGCCACCCAGGCGTCCCAGGATATATACATTTTTTAAAGATCAGAGGTAGAATAAACTATAATTAGGGGTTCACTGGAATTTTGTCATCAAAGAAAGAACATAAACAAGTCTGAGAAGGCAAACTTAAAATACTTTTTATTATTAATGCTACATGGGAAAAGGTCAACCCCAAGTCCCTAAGTGGCAGGTAGTAAAAGAATTGCTATGAATTGTTGAAGCCTGATCCGAGTAATTGAGATGGTGACCTGTTATCTCTCCATAATAAAAATGTTTGTAACATACTTTAAAAAAAAATCATTTTTCATTATGAACTTTGCATGCCACTGTTTGTCTACAAATAGTAATAAAAGAGCTCATATAACTTAATAATTTGAGTTCTTGCAATGAACAAACTTTTTGATAAATGTAGGTAGTCCTAGTTTAAATTAGGATAAATCTCTGTGGACATACAGATGTTTCTGGGTTCTGTTAATGAGGGCTATTTAATAAGGTTTAGAGAATCAAAAGGTTTCTCAGGCTTGCTAGATTACAAGGCTCCCCAACACTAAGTCCAGTCTTTTTGCCAACTGAAAAAAACCGAACATGATTATCGCAGTTTAGAGGATTCCAGAAACCACTTCAATGTGTTCGACCAGAAGCATGCACCTGGGTCACTGAAAATAGCCTGACCTCAAGATATGCATTTCAAGTGCCTGCTTTCAGGTTTCTGCTCCACTTTCTTCTGATTTTTCATTTTCACTCTTCAACTAGGTCTTTGTTACTCACCATTCTCAACTCTTGGCAATTCCTGCTCTTTCACGTTCCTGCAGCCTTCCTTTACTCTCTCACCATCTCCAGTTTCATGTCCTATGTCTACCCTTTCAAACTCTAATTTCCTTGTACCCATTCATTTGGCCTTCCCTTCCACCTTGCTCTTTCACCATCTTAATGCTCCACATTATGTTAAGGGGCAAGACTCAAAAGTTCTCCAGGGGTATGTGGAATTATCTTTTCCCATTTTATTAGATACACTCCAGAAAGACTGAAACACTAGGTCAAGGTCATAGATTTTATTAGTGATGAGAGAGAACTTGTTAGTTGTATTCTGATTCCCAGTCCAGTGTGTTTCTATCAAATCAAAGAATACATCACAGAATTGATGTATCACGGGGGAGGAGAGAAAAATTAAAATATTAAATTTGGGGCCTCTTTTTAGAACCTCTCTTACTAGTCTTTAGGATTTTTTTGCATTCCTTTATGATTATTTCATAACCTCAAGTTTGGGTAAAAGTAATATCGAAACAAACACCGTATTTCCCTAAGCTCAGGCACTGATTTGACTATTTTCAAAATATAAACTGGTAATAACTTCTCTCTACAACTTCATCTACTGTTGATTTCATTAATATATTTTATGTGCTAACCTCAATTTATTAGGGATTTAAAATAATACTAGTGGATGTTAAAAACAAAGCTTCTGTTTCCTCCTTCTCACTGTAAGGAAACTTAATTAGAAAAAAAAACCTCTAGGAGTGTCAGTTCTGCCTTTGATTCTTTCTGTCATCCCATTTTCAACCCTTTTCCCTGAACTCCTGAGCACATATTTTCTTGAAGTGGCTCTTAGTCCGTTTGCGACACCCATATCTTTTATTTTTTTTAATTTTTATTTATTTATTTATTTATTTATTTATTTATTTTGAGAGGGAGGGCTTAGGGGCAGAGAGAAAGAGAATCTTATGCAGGGCTCAATCTCAGAACCTTGAGATCATGACCTATCCTAAATCAAGAGTTCAATGCTTAACTGACTGAGCCACCCAGGTAGCCAACACCAGGGTCTTCTTGATGGCCCCGATTAACTTCTGCTTCTTACTTCTCATCTAAAGTCAATGTATAAAATGACACAAATCCATACTTGTATTTAATACAATTAACAGAAAAGGGAGTTATTTTAATATCAAATATGATAGTTACTACAAATGCAAACACTTTAAAAGGAATAATGTTGACAGTTTTTTTTTCAATTTCAAAGGAGTTTATTATATGGCTAGATGTGTCATTTTGTATTAATTTCCAGATTTGAGGATATAACCCTTCAAATAAAAGTATATTATTTAGAGAAAATTTGATTTTAATAGTAATTCCAGATGGTAAACAGAACCATTCAGTCTAATCAGACTGACCCGAGCAATGAATCATTGCTCTCATTAAATTCTAAATAATCCATGTAATCTACTTTGCTTGCTTTTAGAGTTTCCTGGTACTATTGTGTGTCTGTGGCTTAGGTGTCTTTCACATGGATAAAGGATTTATTCAAATTTTTTCCCATTAACCCAATAAGAGATTTCAACTGAGAGTAGTATAATTCAGATTTTCTGTTTCAACCCTAGCTTTTCTGAGTCCAATTTGAGATTAAGACAAACACTACATGCTCCAAAGTAGCCACTAATTAAGTTTTGTAACTGAGCACAATTTTTTTTTTTTTGAAACTTCATTCATTAGGATGTTTTACATTTTAGGTTAAACATAGACAATCATGTAAAAATATTGGTTTCACAAAGGATTTGGACTTCATACTTTTATCTTTCTCCCTTCAAGGATTAAGGAGTTTATATAATATCAGTATTAATTATACTGTAAAATGTTATTAACACGTAGGGCATGTAAAATTAGTTAATATATAGAGTATTATCACACTAGAGCCGTTGGTTGGACAAAAATAAAATTTGCTCAGATGGTTACCTCCTTCCTGCCTCACTATTACTGGAAAACCTGGAGTTTGACTTTCGTCATATTGGTTTGTGGGAACTGGCCTCATGGAATATATGTTTATAAGATCAGTCCTTGAAAGGACATTGTCACCATCTTTAAACCATGGGTTTGAATATTTTGTTCTTTTCTTTACTGTGTAATTTTATTTTTTAACTTTTAAAAATATCTAACTATTGGACTTTATAAAAGCTGTTTTTAGTCTTGAGTCCAAAGTATTCTTACTCTAGTTCAATTTTCCAGTAAAAATTTGAGTGCAGCATTGAGTAATGGAACCGTATATCCACATGTAATTGATTTCGTTGTGTTAAATGGTCATGTTTGCTTCTTTTCTTAATTTCCCACATGCTTTCACGGCTAGTGTTACCTTTACTGGATCTGACTGTAAAAATTAAGTTTTTTAAGCTTTTGGCCAAGGAAGCAAAATCATTTCTAGGTTGTTTTTCTTATTCTTCACTAAGTTTGAGAAATACTGGTGAATACAAGTTACACTAACAAGGAACACAAAGACATATAGAACTTTCTTATCATTATGCGAAGAGACCTGATAATGAAACATCAATCTCATTCTTAAAATCAGTTACCTCTGGTGGGTATTCTGGATTTTTTTACTCACTTCACTCTCTTAACTGGAAAGACTGTGTATGACATTTTATTTCTAAGACTTCCATGCCCCTAGGCTCTTGGATGCAGACTTGTTTCTCTTGATATGAATGTGTGATATTTTTTAAAGAAAAATGAGAGCAAGGGTCACCTTTCTGCACTGGTAAGAAAGATCATCGAAGTGTGAAAAAAAAAAGTTGCATTTTTGCATTATTTCAGTAGTTACACTGCAGCATTCTAAGTACCAAGAGCCAGTTACAAAAGCAGTGACTAATGAGCTAATAGAGGTTCTTGACTGGAGCTTCCAGATTCCTCAAGTCTAGTTACTGACGCACTGCCTTGGTCTCAACTCTTCACTGGCAGCTTGAGAGTTAGTTGCTCTACCAACTCTGTATTGACCTGAGATCATTTATAGAGTATATGTCTCCAGCATCCCATAGAATTTTGTACCTAATTCCTTTTATTTGTAACCTATGAGAAAAACACTAAGATGATTTATGTTCCCAGCACTGGACTTAGACATGGTAACTTTATTTTGGGATTCTGTTAGATTTAGTATTCTTTAATCTACTTATCTCACAATATAGCTTCTATTCTTTTAAAAACTCTTATTAATTTGATAAAGGAAGACACAGAGAGACAGAGACAGAGAGAAGATGCTGAGAAGACAGAAAGAAGACAGAGCTGATCCTCTGTTGAGCACAGGGCCCTACACAGGGACAGATCCGACAACCCATGAGACCATGACCTGAGCCAAAACACAGTCCATCAGTCAATCAACCGAATCATCCAGGCATCCCTAGCTTTTATTGTTTTTTTAATCAAACTCCATATAAATCATTTGAACTTCGTCTTGCTCATGGAATAACAGCACCATTTTATCCTCAGCAGAAGAAAACAGTGATTGATTGATTTTTAACTTAATTTGAGAAACCCACTTCTGGAGATTTTTCTGATATGGATTCTACATCATGCTTTCCAAAAAATATTGTTTCCAAATCATTGATTTTTCTCAGACTCCTTTGAGCTTTGGATGAGTACTATCCGAACCAGAAAAATACAAAGATTTCAGTGCCATTTTTCTACTAATTTTTCCAAAAATTATTTTCAATCACCTTCTCTGGACGGAGTTTGGACTCCATATCAATTCTTTGTTTATTATGTATCTCAAAGTTTAGTATAAATAAATCAAGTAGTATTTATTGAGCAACTTGGTGGAAAATAACATATCCAAGGCTGGGCTACAGTGTATGCCATGCAGAACTTATGATTCATCTGAGATAAAAGTGGCATATTTTTACTTCAGAGATCCAGACGGAGTAGAAAGCAAAATCCACACAAAGACATCTTGGACTTAAAAACTGAATACATTTAATAGCATACTTGGTACTCAGTGAACCAATTACTATTGATAAATTGCATTATCTGTGCCTAAATTTTCTAACCTGTAAGACAGGGCTAGGATTCGGTGCTTGACATAAGCAGCTGCTCAGGATATGTGTATTTAGACACTATCCCATTTCCACTGCACCACTTGTTGCTGACAAGGTGTTCTTTAGCATTTATGATAAAAGGCCTTTCTTTGAAAACTACTGGTATTCATTTGTTGCGGTATTTTAAAACTTTGCAGACATTTTTAGTATAAATAAGTATCTGAAACATATACTATATTCTTATTTGGCCACCACTTTGTACATTTTGGACAGATTGTACATTTATAGGTATACAATATAATAACTACGGATCCTTCAACTCTGCATGTAGGAGCTTGTATTTTTCAGAAAGTACCTGAATTCTCATTCTGCTAAACAATAAATACAAGATGATTGTAGGTTTATTCTTAGAACAAATCACACTTCTTATTTCTAAGAAAGGAAAAGGGTAGGAGGGCATGAAGAGAGACCTTTTATCTATTTTATATTGATTTTTTATCTCCTTTTTAGACATGAATGAACCCGGAAATGTCTGGCTTTAATGAGGGGTATGCAAAAGGAAGTAAGCTGTGCAGTTACATGCTACATCGTCCTAAGTCCACTCTCTGTGGTTCTAACCCAAGAGAATCTCAAGTGGAGTGTGAGCACTTTAAGAGACTCACAAATTTGATGCCCACCCTCGTTTGAAGATCAGGAACCTACATTACAAAGTAGGATAAAAAACTGTAAGATCTAAAAAATATTCTAAATTTAAACATCAGAGTAGGGACAGAAACAGCCAAGTGATAGGACATCAGAATCTAATTATTTACAAGTCATTAAAAAAATAGCACAATTAATTTGGACCATCTCCAGATGAGTCAGTAGAACTGGATAAGTGCCATTGTTATTTTTAGTATGGATATAAATGTCAGGCACATATGTGCACCACTGCTTATGTCTAAGTCCAGAAAAGGGATTTTAGGGTGGGAAAGAAACTTACTGAAGAATATTCCCCTTTTCCCGCCAGAGCAGTAACTACAAAGAAAAGACTTGAGGTTTATTTCTCACACCTTGAATTTTAGTATGAACAAAACAAGTTACACTTAATTTTCTGTGAGGTTATGGACAAACAATAGAAATATTGAGGCAATTTTATTTAAACTCTCCTCTTTACCACAACATCCTCTAATATATGGTATCTAATAGTAGTCTCTGTATGTTGGTTTCATGTAGAATGAATGAACTCAATCTATTTTTCTGAGTCTTTATGAAAATTCTCTTTTAAATTCCTTATGGGGCATCAGTAGTAACCAAGCAATTTTTTTGGGACACACAGCAGAAACTATTTGTCCTGATGATATTCATTCTCTCATTCTTCCTTAATAACAAACTATAAATTTTTGTCCTAGAGACTAGTGAGCTCTACTAAATATTATCAAATTTCCCATCACTGAGGCATAATTGGACATCTATGAAGTGTTTCCAAAAACGTCTTTGATTTTCTAGTAAATAAAGTCAGACTCAGTTTGTACTACCGTATTTCTGCCTGGAGTCGGACATGGAGTCTGAGTTGCAGTAACGCAACTATGCAAGAACCCAGTTTCCCTTCTCTGGAGGGAGAGGTCCTTGATAATTAGGTCTGCTTATTCCTCTGTCCTCTCCCAGGTTACTAGATGTTTATTGAACTGAACAAAAAGATTTAGAATTTAGAGAGTGTGACTAGGCTTAATCCAGATTAATATCTCCCTGCATACCTCAGAATGTTTATTTCCAACACTTAGGAACACTTTTTCTCCCCTAAATTGCTTGGCAAATGGGACAGGGGCAGCCAGCAGCAAGGGCCAGGAACTGGCTCATCTCATGTCATATTATTTCTCTCTAAGATTCTTACTTTTTCATAAATCCAGCCTTTAAAAAAAAAAAGGAAAAAAGAAGTTAAACACACACACAAAAACAGCTGCTTAACAAATGTGTGTGTTTTTATCAGAATTCTAATAAAAATTACAACAAAGATCAGGAAAGTAACATGTAATATTGAATTATCATAATGGAATCACTATGATTTAAAAGAGTATGATTTCTTACCCCGACTATGACCTTTACTTTCCACACTTTTGTGAGGTTCTGTTTCATATATACAATCTCTACACTTACACAAACATGTCAAATATACAACACTGCTTCTACTAATAATTATAGTTTTATATATTACACATTCCTTTTCTCATCTAGTCTTTCATTCAATCTCCTCAACATCCTGGATACTGAAAAACAACCAGTCTCAGAAGTGCAAAAAGTAGGAGCAACGTTTTATGTCATTATAAATAAGAATTCGAACTGGAGTTCACAGAAAACTTCAGAAGACAGTTGGCAATTTTAAAGGTACAATCAGTCGAATAGTAAGGCTGTCAAAGAACTAGCAAGTAAATAAACGACACGGAAATTCCCGAGTGCGAAATGATTTGGATGAAAGCTACTGGCTACTATGGATTTTGGATGAGCAGAAAAGTGAGGGAAACCTTTTTCCTGTCTAAGAAGCAATGCCATTATCTTAAGTGGAATGGAGTATTGCTTGTGTTGCAGGGTCTCTAACACACGAGTTGTCTGAGGATTCAGCATGCTCATGTCCCACTGGAGAACAGGATTAGAAGAGAGAAACTATGGAGTGATCAAGCATCTGCCAAAACCAACTCTTTTTTTTTCCCCCTTAATGGAAATGGTGCTGGGACATATGCATGCACGTTCTAATGAGCCAAATTGAAGTTATTTATTACACACTGCTTATTGTAACGCTTAGATAATATATTGACACTGGCTGGGAATCATTCCAGCAAGAATTTTATTGAAGTGAACAGCAATAAGAAAACTGGTTGTATCATAGTCATTAGCGACATCTAAAGACTGGCTTCCAAAAGTGAGGGCTTAAAGCAACGACGTATTGAAGTATTTAATTCTACTCCATCATTCTTTAAATCAGGATTGATGTGGTTTGTCTTTCCGAAGAGAATGAAAGTTACTTACATATATGTAACATTTATTATATATATGTATCTACAAATTAACTATAGAGTACCAATGAGGAGGATACTACCACCTCTATACTGCTTGTATTAATATATGAAGCAAGAAAAAGGATCATCTTTGGGATGAGAAAGAAAGGCTAAAGCATGGGTTTGCCCGTCATTTTGGTAATCAGTACCTCAAGGGATAAAAACGGACACTGGAACAGAACGGACTTTTTGTTTTCCTTCTTAGAGAGCATATGCGTCCAGAATAAACTGGATTCTCTGTTTCAAGGCAATTTGCATCACAGTGTGGTGGTTTACAAATGTTTACTAGAGATTAGTTTTCGTACAAGACATTGCACATGGATTATGGAGATTAACCGCAGAACAAGGGTGACCCATTATTACATTCAGTTCATAAGTGAAGGAACGGGAAGTCAGAGGGATCATGCTGACAACATGTCATGGAGAACTTCTCAAAACCTAGTTTGTCTTTACTTATGATGCTGTAGTCCTCATACTCCAATTAAACGAGGTCTATGAAGACAATAATCCCAGCTGTGTAAAATTACCCTGCCTGGGCCAAACATCGAGTTCACGTCCCAGAATGCTCTTTCCTCTACATTGCAAATATACTGTGCACCCACCAAGTAAAGGGTAGCTTTTGTGAAAACAGACAAGAGCCCAAGTGGGAAAGAGACTTCTTGCAATGCTTTACTGGTGAGCCATTTTCCTCAAACCAGAGTCAAACGACTAAGAATAATTTCTACCTGTATCACTTTCCTATTATTGCTGTAACCAACCACCATAAACCAAGTGGTTTAAAACAATCAAAGTTTCATCTTACCGTTCTGGAGGTTAGAAGTCCAAAATAGTTCTCACAGGGCTAAAAATCAGTGTTACGAGGGCTGAGTTTCTCTCCGGAGGCTACCGACCCTCCTTGGAACAGGGCTTCCTTCTCCCCATCTATAGTAAGCAACGAAGAGCCTGCTCGCACACTTTACCACAGACTCTTCTGCTTTCCTCTTCCACATTTAACTACCGTGCTGATTACATTGGACACACGAGGGTAACCTGGAATAATACCTTCCAGTTGAAAGTCAAATTATTGGCAATGTTACTTCCAGCTGGAACCTCAGTTTCCCTTTGCCATATAACACAATAGAGTCACAAAGTGCCAGGGATCAGGGATGTAGACACCATTTATGATCCATTATTCTGCTACCTCATCACCCCTTTAAAAATAACAGTGGAAAATCAAAAGTTGTAGCAGGGACTGAAGGTCAAACGTGGACAAAACCTCAAATTGCTTTTCAACACAGCCTAAGCCCTGCAAATCAAGAGGATGACCCTGACAGGAACGTCAGAACAAACCACAAAAATCCCTCTAAAACTGTCTGAAAATTTCAGAAGCAGCATGGAAGAATAGCTCCAGTTCGGCTGCCTGCAAATTGCTTGACCTTAACCAAGTCCATGAACTTGCATTTCTAGACCTCAGATTCCTCATCTTCAAAATAATAGTGAGACAGTCCATGGTGTCATTCCCAGCAGTAGAGTCTGATCTACTGAAAGATGGGGATTCAATGAAGAAAGGAGATTCGGAGAAACATGAGGACTGGTGGCTCATGATAACACTGCACCTAATAAAACACAAGGCAATTAACATTTTACTACCTTAAAAAATCCCCAAATTGGCACTGATAATGATAGTGCAATTATCAGCAGGGAACCTGATTTTTCTTAAAATTTACTGACGATGAAGAATGTGGGTTTAGAAGCATTTTGGTCAAAGTAAAGTAAATACCCATGAGGACTAAATAATTTTTAGTCAACTTAATTATGTATTGCATTTGTTGTCAAAAGCATGAAAATTAATTGAAATATTATAAGCAGGGACGTAAAAATCTTTTTAAGAATTAAAAACAACAGGATTAAAACATGATTAATGGGCTAATGAAAAAAGTGGTCTTAATAGAAAAATGGATAAAGGATGTGGAAAACTCTCTGTATCTCCTATTTACAACATTTCACACATATTAAATAAGGATCTATGATTTTATGTTATGCTGATATTGTAAAACCAAAATAAAAACTCTAGTCCCAATTATTTAAAAGTATAAACAAGTAATAAAATGGATAAAGCAGAAAAGTACTTTCTGATATCAAATATTGCCAATCTTTAAGAAAAAAACCATGTTAGTTAAAATTTTTCTCTAAATATATGCACCCTTTTCTCTTCATATTACATATAATCATATACATGTGATTCAAACATAACTTTGTGGGTATTGATTTTATAATAGTCCAGAAGCTGTTGAAATGCTGAAGATATCTTGTGGCTAGGAAAAAAAAAGTCAAATTCAAGGAAAAGCAGATGGGGATAAGGCAGAAATATAAAACCAGTAAGAAAAAATAAAAACTTTCCAAGATATGTGAACCCGGACACTTCTGTAATCTCTTCGATTCTTATTTTCCTTATTTGTAACATACATAATGTTCTTCCTGTCTATCAAATCTGTGATTCTATAAAAAAAAATGAACTGATAGGGTCCAGGAGATTCAAGGAACAACTGAAAAATGAAGAATGTTCCATATTAAAAGGAGCAAGAGCATAAGAACATTCTAGACAAAGACAGAATAAATATGACCCTCCCAGAAAGTGGCTTTGCTGACAATGAGCTGGGGAGCTGTGGGGGAGGGAGGGAGGTGGGAGCAGTTAGAGTTGAAAAGACTTTTGGGATCTTGGGGCAAGATGAATTTGCAAAAAAATGCAAGTAGATAATTAGACTGTGGTTTAGGACTGAAATCATGGGGGGATATATGGAAAGATGGTTTCTCCCCAAAGCCACAACGAACAATGACATTACAACAAAGCTGAAACAGAGGTAGGAAAAAATCCAAAAGGAAATTGGAAGGTAGTCAAATTGTCATTTGTGGCTAGAACAAGCACGAGGATTAATGGTTGGGACCCGATCTGTTGCCCACCTGTCTTTTACACATCTCTGTACCATTTACACAACTAGAAGACTAGAATTCCAAAGATTGCACATCAACTCTGCCCAAGAACCTGGTAACTAGTTATTTTCTTTTTAGGAAACCTACAAGGGTATCTAAGAAATGGTGGAAATCTAATAAGGAGAAATTCAAATTTAAAAAATCCAAACGTACTGCATTTCTGCCTTGTCGATGGCATTATACCAGATACTGAAGCTAGGAAATAATGCTGGAACCGAGGAGTAAGACTATTTCTCTAATGCAAAGATTCACAGGGCTCAGTTGCTGCCACATAACGGCCTTTAATACATATTGACGGTGACAAGGATTGCTAGATAATGAATCTGAAGGCTTACATGTTCATTTTCATCCTGTTATTTACTCATTATGCTTCCTTCTCCAAGTCTTCGATGACTCATCTCAGTTCCCACATTTATTAAGTGGTAAAGACAAGTAGCTTTTACACGCCCACTGAAAAGTGATGCTTTTAGTCAACTCTAAAACATAATAAAAATCCATACGGCTGGGCAAAGCTGGTTGTTGCAGAAGTATTAAGTTGAAAACGGTGATACAACATATCCACCAGGGCTGTAAGAAGACACACAAAATGCTGATGATATAATGACAGCATACAGCAAATGCTGTGGAAAAATACACAACAGGCATGCGTGGGTGACTTAGTCAGTTAAATATCAGACTCCTGGTTCCAGCTTAGGTCATGATCTCAGGGTCCGAGGATTGAGTCCCAGGTCCGGCTCCCTGCTCAGGAGGAGTCTGCTTCTCCCTATGATTCTGCCCCTCACCACACCTGTGCTCTCTGTCTCTCAAATAAATAAAATCTTTTAAAAAAAGCACACACATACAACAGTTTTATTTTCATTAAACATCAATAAAGGATTATGGTATAATGTTAGTGCCAACTAACTCAGTAGACTTGATGGAACGGATCGGAGTGGGTAAAAGGAAATATTTATTAAAGGATGAGCTAAAAAAGTGGGTGCAAATGTGGTCTGTGTTTCCTAGATCAGAGCCACAGCCACAGCCTTAACACTGTGCTTAGACACCCCGCCCTCAGTCACCCGACCCTCCGCCCTCCCCCATCACAGACTTTCAGGTGAAAACCATTCTGGATTCTTGAAAACCCCACATCCATTTTAGCTTAATGGCTCTTGCTGAAGACTAAAAGAGCTCTTTGGAAACTCTGTAGAGAAAATGTCAAAAACTGCTGCTGATCTTTGTCCTAACAGTATAATATTAGACATCCTGGGGCAGAGGAAGAGTGACTTACAGTGGTATAAAGAAAATAATAATAAAAGTGTGTGTGTTTGGTTGAATATGGAAGAAACCACAGAGAAGTTAAAGTTAAATTTTAGGGAAACCACATAAATGATTAGATTATGGAATTCTCTCCCTGGGGAAGTAAAGAAACCTTGCCACTACTAAAGCTACAACAGGGGAAATTTCGGAGGGTGGAGACAATACAGGAATTTTAAACAGAAAGGAGAGGATATCGATGACCTTTGATTTTTTCTTTTTTTTTTATAGCATTCTTGGACACCAAACTGCTTGGAGACGGCAACATTTTTTCTGGATTAACTGTAAATAAATCAGAAACATATGTATTAAAATTGTAAAAATGACCCTGGTCATCCCCCTAATGGGGTGGGGAAAGTTACTCCTTCAATTCCAGCTATTTTCAATTTAGCAAGTGATGCACAAAGGCAAAGTTAATGAGGATTGGTGTAGCCAACTAACGTCAGTGTTAAAAGCAAGAAGTGTTTGTAAACAGACTTCTGAGGAGGTCTCAGTCCACCACTTCCCTCTCTTTGCTCCGTTTTGACCAGTCGTCTCCAAAACGTATCTTTGGGTGACAGAAACTAATTTTGACACAGAATGCTCTGTACTGACTTGTACTGACTTGCAGGACTATGCTGTGGCCTCTCAGCAGATTCCTGCTGGACGGGCCCGGAAAACCACTTTGATACATAAATCAATAGAAAGCCCAGGATAACTTTTCAAATTTACTGCTGACAACTGAGAAGATCAAGAATGACATTCCATCTTTCTTCCTAGAATTTCAAGCACAGTGAATAAAATTTTTCTGTCCAAAGGGCATATTCTGCATGGGTAGCCATGTCGCTGGGAAGAAACACATCAAAAATGATCCGAGTTTGTAAATAATAAAGGAAGGGATGGATAGGTGTAGTCACTATGGTCTTTTCTTCAAATTCCCCTGAAGGAAAAATATTCCTTCCAGATGCTCTTATTAAACCCTTTTGGCATAAAAGGCAATAAAATGATGTTCGTTACAACAGTTTTAGGGTCTTAATCTAATGTGATCTGAAGTGATACTTTGACGCAAGACAGACCAAAAAAAAAAAAAAAAAAAAAAAAGCCTGATCAGTATTAATGCTTTTCAACCACTTTTCCTGATCTATAGTTAAGAATTCTCTTAAAATTATCACAATTTCCCTTCATAAAAGCATTCAGATAAACATTCATATATTTAGTAAAATGTAGAAAATAACTTCTTTCCAACATAACACTTGTGAAAATTTCAGAGATGAATTCATAAAATTTCAAAATGCCCTGCCACAGCATTGTCATATAGTTTTTTACCCTTTTATGGTAATGTGTTCTTTAAGTTAGATACTTAGTAATAATCTAAACAAATCTTCATTACTCAAAAATATATAAACATCTTTGTGGCATCTCTGTGGATTACCGACAACATTTTCAGGACTTTATCTCTGAGGTAAGATGAAATATGAGAATGATTCATGCTGATCAGACCTCAAATTTGTTTGAGAAACATGTCAATTCTAAAATAATGAATCTATTTTAGGGTTAAGAGAGATACAAGGCTCATGATTCTTGCCAGTTACTCAACTTCTTTATGTTTTTCTAAAGGAGGGCACGTGATAGGATGACCACAGCGGGTTACACCCAACTGATAAATTACTGAACACTACCTCTGAAACTGGTACTATAGGCTGGCTAATTGAATTTAAATTAGAAAAAAGGGGTGGCCGGGTGGCTCAGTGGGTTAAGCATCTGCGTTCTGCTCAGGTCATGATCTCAGGGTCCTGGGATGGAGTCCCACATCTGGCTTCTTGCTCAGTGGGGAGCCCGCTTCTCCCTTGCATGCCACTCCTCTGCCTGTGCTCACTCTCTCTTGCTCTGACAAATAAATAAAATAAAAAATAAAAATAAAGTAAACTGTTTGTATTAATAAAATTATTTCCAAAACACATTAAGAAGTATTATTATTTGCTAAAAAATACCTTGTAGCTTTATTTAGTGTTTACATGGAAATGTATATGAAGAACATATATGTGTATGTGTGTTATATATATAACATATAATATATACAGATTTCTTTGCATATACATTATATGCATTTATATACAGATATACATTATTCATATATGTGTGTATATACATACATAGTATATATATGTATATATAATATATACTATATATTTTATAGCAATACATATGCATATAATTTTCTTATCCCTTAGAATAACCTTCTTTCTTTTCCATGGATAATTTTTAAAAGGACTGCTTCTAAGGATTTTTTAGCCATTTTTCCCATTGATCCAAAAGTTCATTGATCTTTGATAATTGGCTGTACTTTTAGTTCTTGCAAATGTAATAAATTACAGGTTGGGGCTGATGTCACATTGTTTGATATGTTTAACCTTCCATAGTTTCATTGCTTGTTAACCCTTGCTTTAAAAACATGAAATCACCTTAAGGAAGGCACTTGTAATGAGCACTGAGTGTTATAGATAAGTGATGAGTCCCTAAATTCTACCCCTGAAACCAATATTACGCTGTATGTTAACGAAGCAGTTAAATTCTAAATAAAAACTTGAAACAAAAATAAATAATTAAAAATAAAAACATGATATAGGATACACTTAAATGAATTTCTCTTTATGGCATTTTCAAAACTCCCGATTAAAAACAAAAAACAAAACAAAACTCCAATCAAGTCAGAGTTTGTAAGAATGCCTCAAAAAAGAAATGAGAAAATAAGGGCTTATAATGTTTGGAAAACTTTTAGAAGCTTTGTTTCCAGTATTTTATTTTACGTATCAACCTTGGTCCAACACAAACTAACTAGAGTCAGGATAAATGTAATGATTTTCCAGCAAATGAATTCCAAGTTTGCAAAAACTAAGAACTGATAATAATAAGGACAATATTTTGATATCCACCCGCTCCTATTTAGTTCCATAAAGAGGAGAACTATAAAAATAAATCATGGTCCATCCAAAAGGCAGAAGCACAAACATGACAGGCCTTGTGGTATTATTTCCTGAATGGCTCATGTGATTTTTTTTTGGAGAGTATTTTTATAGGCTAAATTACAGAATCATAGAATCATGGAACTTTTAGAACTGAAAGGAATTTTAGTGATCACTAGGGTGCTGTTTAGCAAACTCTCCCTTGAATATTCAAAATAATACCAGAAACAGCTAGTATAACTTCCAAAGACCATCTTCTGTCCAAAGACAGCTTCTTGTGTGTGGGGGGTACCCAGTATTCGACAGCATTGTAGCTACAATGTGGTCTTCTATATCAAGTATAAGTTTGGCTTCTGTAAGATTCTCTCCAAGGAACTTTATTTATTGGTAAAGAGATTCATGGGCATGCATATTTATCTAACCATATCCCATAGAGAAATTCAGATAATATCACTAGGACAAATTTCCAATGTCTAAGAATGAATGCCGCTAACTAAAATCTGCATCATATAGCAGAAAATGTAGCTTAGCTTTTCCTTTGTAGAGTCAGATCTTAGCGGGTTATAATACTTTTAAGGGTAGAGTACATACGACATTTCTGTAACTCATAAAGAACTTAGCATTGCATACACTAGGGGCTCAATATTTATTGATTTTTATGTTGCTGTTGTTTATTAAACTTTCAGTAGCATCATCTGGAATAGAAAAACACAACACAACACACCAGAGTATCAGATGGGTAACTAAACTATGCGGTTTATTTTAGTAAACTATTAGAGAAAACATAACTGCTTAAAGAAGATTATCTCATTAAAGCCTCACAAAAATCTAATTGGCAAGTGCGAAGACAGATGGAGAGGGAGGCTAATTTGTCCCAAGTTATGGAACTGTTAAGGCACAGCACTGAGTTTCAAACTCAAGTATGTCTGTTAAAACACCACTCACTGCCCCCCTCCTGCCCCATCATGTCAGTAAGTGAAAGAAAGCTAAAAGGAATTGCACATTAGTTTGTCTAGTTTTCAAAGGAAGGTGAACAATTCTTAGAAAAATCATGTCAAGTAAAATACATGTAATGATTCTAATTATTGTATGAAAAGGAAATTGTAAACTAAGGTAAACTGAAGAAGAAAAAAAAAAAAAAGCTAAAATAAACCATGTAATCTCATTAAAGAGGAAAAACAAGGTTATTCTCCTCAGAAATCTCCTCTTAGTTGGGGCACCTGGATGGCTCAGTCTGTTGAGCGACTGGCTTTGATTTCGGCTCAGGTCTTGATCTCATCATGACTCAGGGTCCTGGGACAGAGTAGGGCTCTGTCCTCAGCAGGGAGTCTGCTTAAGGATTCTCTCTCTCCCTCTCCTTCTGTCCCTCCCCGTGCTTATGCAGATCTCTCTCTCTCTTACTTTCTCAAATAAATATATATTTTTTAAAGACAGAAATCTCTCTTTCCACCCTTACCCAGTTTCTTCATGTAATAAAGTAACACACAGTTCCTTGGAAGAAAATACCTGAAAAACATGCTCCCAAGTATGATGGTGTCAAGTTCCTCCTGTATATTCCTCTCAGTCTAGTCATAACTGAGTAAATGTAGTGGGAATAGTAACCTGTGGAGAAACACTTGCTTAAACAGTCAGTGGACCCATCTGCTTTCATGCATGCAAGGTAGTTTTACAGGTTTGTATATTTTCCACAACTGTAATTTTCAATCATGCATAGGTCTACTAAATTATCTCAAAATCATTTAAAAATTTCTATTCTCAATATGATGAGCTTTTCCCTTTCAAGCATTCTATTAAATAGTTAAATTTTTTCTCTGAACTCCTCTTTCTAAAGAAATATAGCTTTAACTTGGATTTTTTGGATCAGCACAATTTTATATGGACTTCACAAATAGTTACTATTTAAAATCCATTCTCTTTCATTGGACATTTTCCCCCATCCTTGAAGGGAGTTTCTAAAGTCACTGGATACCTTTATCTTTATTTAGGTATCTTGGATCTCTCAGTAGAAAAAAGAAATCTTTCCACTGAAAATAAATCAAAATACTGGGTGGGCTTGTAAAGTTCCAAAATTACTTTTAAGTCATAGTTAGCTGCCAAAATTGATATAACTTATCAGCTTGAATTTTTAGCGCAAGGAAATTTCCAATTATTTGAATGAACTTTTTAGAGTAAACAAAGATATGACTCCTTTCTATGTTCAGCACATTTTTAATATTATGTTTCTTTGACTAGTTTTTATCTGGCTAGATGAAAAATACAATTAGTATGTTATATGATTGGAGAAAGATTAATGAACTAATGCGAGAACTGATTCCATCTGAACTTAGTGCCCCTATAGTATGGAATGCCTTAAATATCCATGCCTTCATTCAATGCCTTAAATTTAAGGTAGAACTCATAGGAGTAATCAATAACAAAGTCTCAAAACTTTAAAATGTAATAATTCTACTTCATTAACACATTATTTAATGAACTATGCTTTACTATGCAAATGCAAAACATTCTTAAACTACAATCATTAAGTCTGATTATCCAATATTCAATACTTTTAATAAAAGATCCCATTAAAGAGACTGTTAGGATTATATAGGAGGGGAAAAATTATCCACATTTCATTTCATAGGAAATTTCAAAATTTCTTAAGAAATTTTGCTTGTAAAGGAAACAGTCAACAAAACAAAGAGGCAACCCATGGAATGGGAGAAGATATTTGCAAATAACAGTACAGACAAAAGGCTGATATCCAGGATCTATAAAGAACTTTTCAAACTCAACACACACAAGACTGATAATCATGTCAAAAAATGGGGAGAAGACATGAACAGACACTTCTCCAATGAAGACATACAAATGGCTATCAGACGCATGAAAAAATGTTCATCATCACTAGCCATCAGGGAGATTCAAATTAAAACCACATTGAGATACCACCTTATACCACTTAGAATGGCCAAAATTAGCAAGACAGGAAACAGCATGTGTTGGAGAGAATGTGGAGAAAGGGGAACCCTCTTACACTGTTGGTGGGAATGCAAGTTGGTGCAGCCAATTTGGAGAACAGTGTGGAGATTCCTTAAGAAATTAAAAATAGAGCTTCCCTATGACCCTGCAATTGCACTACTGAGTATTTACTCCAAAGATACAGATGTCGTGAAAAGAAGGGCCATCTGTACCCCAATGTTCATAGCAGCAATGGCCATGGTTGCCAAACTGTGGATAGACCCAAGATGCCCTTCAATGGATGAATGGATAAGGAAGATGTGGTCCATATACACTATGGAGTATTATGCCTCCATCAGAAAGGATGAATACCCAACTTTTGTATCAACATGGACGCGACTGGAAGAGATTATGCTGAGTGAAATAAGTCAAGCAGACAGAGTCAATTATTATATGGTTTCACTTATTTGTGGAGCATAAGAAATAACACGGAGGACATGGGGCATGGAGAGGAGAAGGGAGTTGAGGGAAATTGGAGGGGGAGATGAGCCATGAGAGACTATGGCCTCTGAAAAACAATCTGAGGGTTTTGAAGGGGCAGAGAGTGGGAGGTTGGGGGAGCCTGGTGGTGGGTATTATGGAGGGCACATATTGCATGGAGAACTGGGTGTGGTGCATAAACAATGAATCTGTTACACTGAAAAGAAATTTAAAAAAAAATTAAAAGAAATAAATTTTGCTTGTTATTTAAATGACCCTTCATCTTAACTTCAAAATTGTCAGATTTGATATATTACTAAAGTATTTAATTTTATTTCAGTAAGCTTCACCTCTGCTTTCTGAATGCAACTCATTTAGAAACCTAGAGTCCATTTCTTGGCAAAACCTTTCCTGTCTGCTGCCCATGGAGTGACTAATTTATCCTCTGTGATGTACTTAACAGAGTATACTTTTCAATTGGAGATCATACCTTATTGTTTTGTAATTATAATTTACATCTGCCTTCTCTTATAAAATAATGAACTCATAAATGGACTAACACTTTTGTTTTCATCAATACTCTACTTGTACTTCACATAGCACTTAGAAGATGAACTAGAATGCAAATTTCCCATAACCAATAAATTGCCCGAGGATAGGAATTTTGTTGCTTTTTGTCATTTTCATTGCTGTGATCTCCCAAAAAGTACCTGGCACAGAGAAAATACTCAATTAAGAAATATTCATTGAACTAATAAAGTTCTACTGACTTCTTATTACTCCATTTAATTAGCTTATTTCAGTTATTTATTTGATTTTAAAGCATCTAATCACAAAAATTATTATTTGCCTTTCTCTTATTTACAATGAATTACATGAGTGTATAAAATATTCTCTGACTTTGACACCTCAATACACATTTCAGTCATGAAAGGAAAAAAAAGAAAAAAGAGAATCAAATCTTGAACATCAAATTATAAGCTGTGCCTGCACTTCCAACATGATCCCCATCTCACACATGTGCATTACATCTCCCAAGCCTAGAACTACCATCAAAAGCTCTAACCAAATGGTGTTTGAATCTTAGCACTGAAAATGGGGTGGAAACAATGCTGTACAGCCTCACTCATGATATTTCTGGCACTATTTAGGTCATTTCATGCCAAATAATTGCAAGAGGCCACGTTCGATTTCAGAAGTGTTATCTTGTGCCAGGAACAGGAAGATAAATGAACATGATGAAACTCTCATAGGTTAACAATAATTACAACAATGTATTTTTCAAGCCCTCTCTTTGGCAGTCTTCTGTTTCCAGTCAATAATTTTAATTGCTCTATTCATATTGAATTAAATGTGAACTAGTAAAATTTAACTTGTTGTTTATTTAAAAGAGCACTAGACTGTGAAAATCAAGAGACCCAGATTCATGTACCAATTGAAACATTAACAAGCTATGTGTCTTTGGCAAGTCACCCATTTTCTTTCTCTCAGCATCCCATAATGAACAAATAGGAGATCAAACTGTTTGAAGTACCTTCGAGCTCTAAAATGCTAAGATCCTTTTGACTTATCCCCAAACATTGGTATTTCCCAATTTTCACTTGAATCATCATGTTTCATGTTCTTTCTTTAGCTTAGAATACCCTCTTTCCTCTCCTTGCCTTTTCACATCTTGGTGGCTTTTCAAGATCCAAACTATTTTGAATTTCTACCAACAATCCTTTCCTGATTGCTCATGTTCTCAAAAAATTTTCTTACTTCTGATCTCTTATGGGATTTACTGTGGACATTTTAATGGCCCCATTAATACACTATTTTATTGGGTATGCTAGTTTATTTTTTTTCTATGTTCAAAAGTATTGAATATATATTAGTCTTACATCTCCAAGTAGATTGTGATCCTTTTGTAGGAGAGATAATGGTTATGCTTCTTTTGAATGCCCTATGGCTTTTAGTAGTCTTCTGGATATTCACTAGTTATTGTTTTAAGAAACACTGATTGATTGCTTAATTGATTATAGAATTGATTATTAAAATATTTGTGCAATTGAAAAAAATTCCACAATTAAAACTTCATTGTTTTATCTTTTTCCATAAGATTCTTAAGCAAGACATGACTAAATTTCCCATCTTATTGGTAATGGTGGTATTTGAAGGGCTTTTATTCCCTAATTTATGTACATTGTTGTTTCTGAGAATCAGTTTTGTTTACGGAGGACCAAAAGACTTTTGGAGAGACCCCTGTATGTATTCAAGTACTGGCAAATTATACCATCCCAGATGATTCATTTTAGCTAAAAGATTTCTTCATATGGCTTAAGGAGTGAGAACAGGATCATGACTTGAGAGAACTAGATTTTAGTACCATCTTTGTCAGGAGATCTCTGGGTGACAAAACAAATAATTATGTCTGTGCTCAGTTTTCCTATTACATACGTAATTCAGTGTTATTCTCCTGACTTACTCCACAGATTAGATGAAGATAAAACAAGAAAATTAAAACACCACCAACAAACTTTGAAATATATAAGCAATATAAAATGCTATAGGGCGCCTCGGTGGCTCAGTTGATTCAATGTCTAACTTCAGCTCATGTTAAGATCTCAAAGTCCTGGGATCAAGCCCCCAAGAGTCAACAGGACTCCCCACTCAGCAGGAAATCTGCCTCTCCCTCTCCCTCTGACACTCTCCTCATTTGTGTTCTTCTCTTGCAAATAAATAAATAAAATCTTTTAAAAATACTAGAATATTACTATTTTCAGCTTGCTTTTTCTACCTTCAGTGTAGCTGCCTTCCTTATCAATCACACTGGTTGGAGTTTTGTTCAAACTTTGTAGTTTGAATGAATCTGGGAATTCTCTTTCTCTGGACAATACAAATAGTCAGAAATAATGGATATGAGGACCATCTAAAATTCTAGTGTGAAAATAACTTAGATTTTAAAAATTATCTTTCTATTTTCTGAAGAAAAAGTTTTCTCCATAAAATATTTGTAACATGGTATACTTTTTATTTATGGAAATGTATGATGTTTCTACAATGGATAAATTTGCTACAGAATGTGCCTGAAGATTATAGAAAAGCCTAGGTCTTATTAAGTTCCTTAGTGTCATAGTAGATTGTTAAAATATGTGTGTTAAAATATTCATATGTGTTACATTAATAATATAGTTCTTTACTGAGATCATTTATAAGGAAACTATAAAACTTTATTGAATAAGATAACAATTATACAGTTCTGATAAATATTAAATTAAAATGTCAGCAGAGAATAAGTGAACGAATTGTCCTGGGTTTCCTCTTCAGAAAGTCTACATAAGTTTCTTTTAGTTATCTATTAATTAGATCTCTTTTAGTTTGTTCAGTTTTAAAAGTCTTATTTTATGTTCTTGAATGCTCATTCTTTTTTATCTTTTTTTTCTTTCTTTTGGCTTATTATTTATATTTATTAAGGGCTAATTTTAAATTAATAAGGTCAATTAATTACATCATTTAATCTTCACAATAAAGCTCCAAGATAAGTAACATTACTATCTTTATTTAACTAAAGACAGAAATTAAATTTTAATAAATAAGTAACTCACCTAAGTCCACATAGTAAGTAAATGGTCACATCACTAACAAAGCCCAAGTCTCTTTGAATCCAGAGTAGATGCTTTTAACTGTAACTCATTCTCCCTTTGTCTCACCAGCATTATGTTTATTGGTTCTTAATTTTTATTGTTTAAAGAAGTTCTTGATCACTGGTCACTGGAATAATTTTCAAATCTGAAATTTATAATCAGAAAAAAATGTTTTACTTTGGTGAGTATAGTTGCCTTTATACCAATACTAAGCTACATTTGGTAATAATATAATATCAGCAATATTAAGAGAACTTTAATGTAATCATAGAATATATATTTTTAATCATATAACTCTCTACACCCAAACACATAATAAGGCAGGTTTCTTGATTTTCAATAAAGTCATTTCATTCATTTAAGCAAATTATTTGTCAAGTTTATAAAAAAAAAATTTAAAAGACCAAGAAGCTATCATAGATCTGAGTAGACTGAAGAGACTGAAGGACTAAATGCAACACAATATCTTGGATTAGATCCTGAAATGGGAAAAAAAGACATTAGTGGAAAAACTGGTAAAATTCTTAACAGTATACTGAAGTTCATGGGATAGTATTGACCAAAGCACCAAAGTATATATTATGTTCACATTAAAGAAAGCTGAGCAGAAGGTGTAAGAAAACTCCTTCTATTACCTTTGCAATCTTCATGTATACTTCAAGCTATTCAAAATAAAAAGTGTACAGTTTAAAAAATGCCTCATTAAGTATCTATGATTTGCTATATGGTGCTAAGAAAGAGTCAGGAGAGAAAAATCAACTCAATGAGTGACAGTCTAATTAGATTAGGAGTTGTGACTATAAAATAATAGAACATTCCTTTATAATGTTGTCCATAGAGAACAGATGGGTATAAAAGAAAGTAGAAATCAACTCCACTTGTCCAAGATAAAGGAAATACATTGAGATCCAGAAAATCTTTCACAAAATTTTTATATTATCTAAATTTCAGTGGAGCCAATAAAAATGGATACTATTTAGAAGCCAACATTGCTTCAGATATTAAGGATGATCTTGAAAGATGTATGTCAACTGAATATTTCTCCTTATGAATAACATGTAAGATAGGTAGTTATATAGATAATAGTTACATAGATATAATAAATAGATGTGAATATAAAATTTTCCTTGACTATATTACTAAGATACTTTTGTTAAATTGTGGTATTTAATTTGTTTTATTCTAGACATTAATAGTATCTAATCAACAAGAGACCCAAGAGGGTAGTGTTAACATATTAAACATTCCAATTAGTAGTAGACAGTATAGATAACAATTCTTTAACTGAACAAGATTCTATTACCTCTTGTAGTTAGATGGTAGAAAGACCTATTTTTTTTTCAAGAAACAAGGTCTTATACTCTGAGTTTTCTCATACTTGTTTATAATACCATCTTTCATATTTCAAATAGGAATTTTTTTTCTCTTTTTTTTTTAAAGTACTGTCGACACCCTTTGGGGGGTCTGAACTCAGAACCCGAGATCAAGGGTCGCATGCTCTGCCAACTGAACCCAACTGGCACCCTGGAAATTTTTATCTTAATATGCTTTTCAACTATTCAATTTCTCAACTATTCTCAACTATTTGCTACACTGAACAGAGTTAGGAAAGCAAATGTAGTAATTGGTTTGATAAGACGTTTATGTTAATGTGATAAACATTGCATACTTGAGAGAATAATTATAAGCCAATTATAGGATCTACTTTTGTAACTAATCATTTAGAAACCCATTTACAGAAGGCTCTGTGAACAGAAGAAATACTGTGCATGTCACTATATGTTTGGGTATTATAAATATAGGATTGGAAAGGCTTTGTGAGCATTTAACTACATTTTAACCAACATCCTGCAGTCCATTTTCTATCAGTAAAATGCTTCAGAGTTTACACTTGTAGAGTTTCAAGAAATCCAGATGGACCACATTACCATCTGGCTCCTCTGAGGAGTATGAAAACATGACCGTGTTTCTCACAAAAGTATACAGTTTTATATTAGTGTTAAGAGCTGCAATATCTTTAAGCTTTTAGCTTATTTTGACCTGTTCAAAACAGAATATTCTTGTCATTTGAGAGTTGTTATGGCTCATGTTGATAACAGTCAGTTTGCCAGTCATAATGGGATGATTTACAAATGTACTATCAATAACATCATGCTGTCATCTTAGGTAGTAAGGTTTATATATATATATATAAATTATATATATATATAAATTATATATATATATATATATATATATATATATATATATTGACACAGCATCAGAAGTATGTGGACATTCATTTGTTTTCCTGGTAGTGGTAATAAATGTGGCTCAGTCCATTTACATTTTGTTCTCTAGTCCTTCCTAAGACCTGTATCTTCCATTTGCATTTTAGTTGTCCGAGTTCTCAGATACAATAAATCTAGCTACAACAAAGTAATAAAGTTTGCTTTTGGTTTACCAGCCCCTGCTTTCTCTACATTTTACTTAATCTTTAGACCTCGCAAGAAATGTTCTTAGGGTAGCAACTGATGACCTCATTTACATTTCAGCACAACAAACGAAATGCATGTCAACTTCTCCCAGTGACATTTTCTTTTTTGGCAGTTGAAAATATATTTAAGAAAAGGAGACAAGAAGGTAGCACTACAATATCAGCTACAAATAGGCCTATTATGAAGTCTGATTAAAAGGAAAGATAAACCTTTCCATTAACCTAATGTGGATGATACATATGGAAGTTTACATTCAAGTTTGCTGGGAGATGATTCAGTTCACTCCTGTTATCATGGCATAATTAGGAGAAAGAGTCCCATTTCATTCTCAAAAATGTCCCAATTTAGATCTTAAATGATGTAGTTATTTAGCCATATAAAATTGTTAGCACAAAAGGACCCAGAATTTGCCCATAATAGGATATAATGAGGAATAGATGTATGAAAAGACATTAATTAACGTGCATTTTTTTAGTTCTTTTTGAATATTTAATAATCCTGCAGTCTTTGATAATAAGTTACAATACTTTTTTTCCTGTTTAAGTCTTTACTTACTTCTGTTGCTTTAAGTGAAAGGAAAGATAGATTCAACGTCACACCTTAGGAAAGGGAAGTCAGCATACCTTTTCTGGCAAAAAAAAAATCCCATATCTGGTATCTGCTTCAAATCTTTGTAGGTGAGATGAGTAGAGAGATGATTGCCAAAAAAGCTATATTTGGCTCAAGATTCAAGCCTGAAACTTTGCAGGTGATCCAGCAAGACTGAAAAGCTTTATCTGTTCCAAAGAAATTGAGTGATATCACATTTGTCATCATTTAAAAAAACATGTAGTCTTAAAAAGTGCAGATAGAAACATACAGAACCAATTAATAAAATCCTTGGAGGAGTGGAACGGTTTAGAAAAGCTGTAATGTAATATTTTTCCAAAACGTGCTGTTTTGGTGGCTGGTCTAATTACATTCACAACACACATCATGTTTTTACTGAAAATCCGTGACACAGCCCCCAAGCCAGCGGCTGACAATCTCCAAAGGCAGTTCAGATATCAGAGTGGCAATGGCAAGTTCATACCGTTCCACACTTTAGTTGGTTGGGTCACACACCTCACAGGAGTCAGAGTATAGTCTGTGAGAATATCATCGGGGTGCTTTTCACTGAGTTTTTCCCCAGTGTTCAGATATTTCTCTTTACACGAATACCATTAATCACACAACGTGATGTAAATTTGTAACAGAGAAAAAAAATCAGGTGTAGGAAGGTTTATTTAACTTTTGTTTAAACTTCATGACAAGGCAAGCCCCTCAAATACCACAGAAATTTTAAAGAAAATCATGCACACAGCTAAATAGAGCAAGATGAGGAAAAAGCTTATGCTTCCATTGAGATCCACATCAGCCATAGCACATGTCGAATGAAATTTCTTAATGATGAAAATAAAAATGAGTAATAAGTATTTTTCTGTCTGTTGCTGGTGACTCATTCTAAACACAGCTAGCTAAGTCATATGCAGCAAAAGAGAAACCCTTGAGTCAGATCTAGTGATTTTTTTAAATATCATCCAATATAAACTTAAACATTGGAGCTTTTTGATAGTATGATTTTAAAAATACACAAATCCTTCTTTGGATAGGATGCGTTTCCTTCAATCTAAAATAATCCTTCAAAAAAATAAATAATAAATAAAATAAAATAATCCTTCACACTTCCCGCAATTCTTATACTTGATCTTTTTTGTGTTTGTGTTGTTGATCAGTCAGCACTCAGCACAGGGCCATCCTTTACTACACTGGTTAAAAACCTTAAAAACAAACAAACAAACAAAAAAACTTTCCCATCCTTATTGCAACTACAGAGGCAGGGAAACTTAAACTCTACTTTCCCATAGATTCTTTTTTTTTTTTTTAATTTTATTTATTTATTTGACAGACAGAGATCACAAGTAGGCAGAGAAGCAGGCAGAGAGAGAGGAGGAAGCAAGCTCCCCGCTGAGCAGAGAGCCTGATGCTGCGGGCTAGATCCCAGGACCCTGGGATCATGACCTGAGCTGAAGGCTGAGGCTTTAACCCACTGAGCCACCCAGGTGCCCCTCCCATAGTTTCTTAGAACTAAGTTCTGGATGTGACTTTGCTTCCAGCAACTGATAAACTCGGGTTAGTTTTGGAAGACAGAGATGAGGTTATTTCTGTCTCCAACAAGTCCTTGGAGATGTTAAGTGTTTAGTAGTGGTTATGCTGATGGACCCAGCATTCCGTGTCTGGTAGCCAGCTGCCAAGAGGTAGCTGTAGAGGCCTAGACATTAGCCACAGGAGTTTGCTGAGCCCTGTACTGCAATTATGAATCGGCTATTCCAAAAACAGCCCCTTGACTCCAGCTTCTCGTCATTTCATGATAGTGTAAGGAAGGATCTAATTCTCTACTATCAATCTCTCTCTCTCTCTTTCTCTTTTTTTTTCCCCTAGTAATGGCTATAAAGATTTCTATTCCCTATGCTGGCACAGTCCCTTTTAGAAATCCCTGTTCTTTTTTTTTTTTTTTTTTTTTTTTTTTAGGATTTTTATTTATTTGACAGAGAGATAGAAAGAGCACAAGTTGGCAGAGCGGCAGGCAGAGAGAGAGAGAGGGAGAAGCAGGCTCCCTGCTGAGGAGGGAGCCCTATTAGGGGCTCCATCCAGGACCCTGAGATCATGACCTGAGCCCAAGGCAGATGCTTAACCAACTGAGCCATCCAGGCACCCCAGGAATCCCTGTCCTATATTTAAAAGCAAGTCACACTTAGCTGATGTTTATTTTGGAAAATTGTAGAATTATCACTCTTACAGAAATGTAAATTAAACTGGTATTCATTGTCCCATGAAAAAAAAATGTAATGGGACATTTTAGGTGACCTGCACTGCTCCAATATCCATTATAAAGTAAATACAAATACTTTTGAGATGGGAAGTAAGAGATCAGAGTGATCAAGAGCATTCAAAGAAGAATATTGAAGTCTCACCCGCTTTGTGGATTCATGTTAGCTCAACCGACATCTGCTGGTTAGAAAACGAAAGGATGCCAAGGACTGTCCTCCCCCAGAGAGAGTGGAATTCACTGTGATGGAATATAAAGTTCATATTCAGGATTTAGACTTTTAGTAGTAAAGGCCCACCTGAAGCAAGATGTTGAGGCTCATTACCTGTACTTTGAATCCAACACAGACCCTCTAACATGGTGTGCTTGCTATGAGGACAACGACTAGGGACACTGGGGTCAAATGAGATTCCACTTCTGGGTGTTGATATACAGAGGCTTTCATAGGCTGGCCAATTCAGTGAAGACAGAGAGAGATGTAGCTTCCTGCTAAAGTATCTAGCGGTTACTGGAACCAGTTTTCATATGATGATACTGAAACCCTAAGCTCTGAAGTAGTTCCTGTTGGCTCCATTATGTCTTTGCTTGGAGAACTAGGATAATTATTTTCTCCCCAGTTCTCTCCTTAACACTTGTGTCTATCAAAGACTTAAATGCTTAGGTTAAATATTTCCATTCAAGTAGCCTAATTTCAGTCTATGTAACTTCTTTCAAGCCACCACAGGAGTCTCACGTTGGTCTCCTACCCATGGTGATTTCCCAGAATCACATACCATAAATCATCCCATTTCCAAAGGATTCCACGGAGTTTCTGTCATCCTTAAATATGAACACTGGCACTCTAAAATGCAGAATGGAAGTGTTTATGAAAGCCTATTTGTAACTTAAACATGCATATGTCAAGAGCAATTTCCTCAAGAGAATTAATAATACAAGAACCCTATTTTATTTCCATTCTGTTGGCAGCAGTAAACAGTGATTTGTCTCTATAATTACAGTAGGAGATGCTGAAGCATGAAGCTCTTCACCCCATGAGGAAAAACACTTAATGTCACATGTGACATAGTCAAGAGAGAAAAAGCTGCTGTCTGGTAGCCTCACAAAGAGCGGGTCCTGAAGCCAAGGATTCTCTAGAGCCCCAGGCCCTGAGAAAGATCACTAGTTCAAGTGGAGATCTTTTGTGATTTCCAGACACTTAAGCTTTTAATAAAAAAGGAGGCCTCTGTGGCATATAAGATAGTATCACATATGGCAAATAACTAAGCATACAATTGCAATAAAGTTGCACACAGTTATACAGCATAAAGGTAACAAAAAATAGGAAGAACCTGCTAGTGAAGGTAAGATGTCATTATCACTGCTCAACCAAGGGACTTTGTCCATCAGTTCCCACTGGGGCACTATGCAGGCAACAAACAATGGCACTCTGGCAAAATTGTGGCACAAGTTATTCTGAGAAGTTTTTTTTTATCTTTTTTAAAGATTTTATTTAGTTATTTGGCAGAGAGAGAGCACAAGCCGGGAGAGCGGCAGGCAGAGGGAGAGGAAAAAGCAGACTCCCCGCTGAGTAAGGAGCCAGATATGGGACTTGATCCCGGGACCCTGGGATCCTGACCTGAGCTGAGGGCAAACGTTTAACTGACTGAGCAACTCAGGCATCCCTGTTGATTAGAATTTTAAATAAGAAGTATGCAACAAGGCACACTGACATAAACCAGAAATTTCACAATAAATTTCATATAAAAGCATTGAAAAGTCTCTGTAATATTTACTTGCCTAAACATTCTTCTCAAGTTCTACAAGCTGTTTTCCACACCTTCAGTATGTTTACCCATCTCAGTGTATTTGGTCCTGTTGCTACCCTAACATCAAATCAGCATGTATTCGTTCTGAAAACATAATCACCTATTATTTGCCATGATGTGATTCTATATAGACAACAATAAATAGGAATTTCCCCTGCTGTCATAGTCATAGGCTCATATTCAAGTGAGAGAGAGAGAAAGGTAAGCACACAATTGCAATATAATATAGCACAGCAACTACACAAACATGGGGCAAGGGAAGGAAACGTAGGTGAGGCTGCGATTCAATCTTACTGCACCAGGCCACCAAATATGACTGAACGTACTCCATATACTTCCACACATTTACAACCATTTTTGCAGTTGAGGTCACATGACAGTGCTTGTATGTCACCAAAAAGAAAGTCTTCCTCCTCCCTCTCTTCTCTTTGGTCATTATCACAAAGGTCTTAGGGAGATGGCAGAGCCATAGAATAGAAGCAGCCAGAACTCCAAGTTTGTTGGAAGGAGAAGTCTTCCAGAGATTGAGGAATAAACTTTGTTTTGTCAAGCTATGGAAGTGGTATGTGTTCATTGTAGCAGCTATCATTTATATTTTGGCCATACCAGAAAGAAATAATTTGCCCAGTCAACTTAGTTTAATACTACAGCTTGGTACCAGGAATAGAACATTGGTACTGGGAATACAAAAGATTTTGACAGGCATCATAGCTGAGAGTCATCAACTGGTATAGTCAGAAAATAGTCCATATGTAAATGAAGACATACAGTTTTGAAACAATCTTCAATATTGGGTATCGCTTAAATAGAAGATTTGAAAGTCACATATCAGTTGGCAGGATGGGAGAGATAAGATCCTCATATACCTTTAAGAATTTTTTGAAAATCATCTGGTCAGAAATGAGGCATTAAGAGTTTTTTTAGGGGGGCAAGACCATGGCCAAATCTGTGTCTTTTGAAAAGGTTCATCTGGTAGCACAATGGGGAATATTATAAAAGTAGTTTGGCAGATAAGTTAAAAACCTAGTACATTAGTCTGAGTAGAAAATAAGACCCTGAGCAAAAGCAGAGACACAAAGTGGCAAGTTTTGAGGTAATGATGATAAACAAGGAAAAATTGGAAATGCTGAGGTCATTGATTTTAAATAAGAGAGTTAGGGTGAAGGAAGAATCACAGTTTAGTTCTAAATTTCTGGCAGACGGATCATGGCACCACTAACTAAGGAGTTATGTAGGAGAAAATAGACTTGAAAGCAAAATAACAAGCCTAGGACATAATGAATTTGCAAATTTCCAGGAAACAGAAATATGAGTAAGAAAACCCAGGGATAATGGTTAGAAAAACAGAGTTTTCACACAACTCTGTGAACTTAGTAAGTACTCAGTATAGTTGTTTTTCTTTCTTTTTTAAAAACATAAGTTATGGAGGGTAGGAAATTTGAGAACTAGACCACTTATTAGAAAAATATTTGTAATAAACTAAGAAACACACATTTTGATGGTGTTGCACTGAGAAGAAACACACAGGCACACCTGGGTTGCTCAGTCAGTTAAGTATCTGCCTTTGGCTCAGGTCATGATCCCAGAGTCCTAGAATCGAGCCCCATGAAGGGCTCCCTAATCAGCAGGGAGCCTGCTCCTCTCTCTGACCCTCATCCAGTTTGTGCTCTCTCTCTCTCTCCTCACCTCTCTCAAATAAATAAAATATTAAAGAAAGAAAGAAGAAAAGAAAGAAAGGAAGGAAAGAAGAAAGAAAGAAACATGCAATTGTCCTAAGAAGTTTTGAGATTTCCAAAGAATTTCTGAAAGAATGACAACCATGCCTGGTTGAATGTTGTCCAGTCTCTGCAGTGGAATCCATTTGCTGAAGAACTGATTTTACATGTATCTTAAAATGAACTAGGAAGGAACAGATAAATTCTTTTTTGAAAAATAGGTAAAAGAAGGGGAAGGGTGAACAGAGAGGATAGAGGAATTTAAAAAGAAGTTTTCCGATAAAATCTTATGAAAAATTCTCCACTGCAATATTTGAGATGACTGTCGGAAGACAAAACAAATGAAAAAAAAAAGTCCACGGACCAAAAAAAGGCATTCCCTTCCACCAAACCTGCTGCAGTGACCTTTCCCTAGCCCACACAGGATGTACTTTCTTACACTACTTGCCAGATAAGTGGAAGCTTCCCAGTGGCACCTCCACAATTTACAAGGTTTTAATGTCATCCTGGTGTCCAAAACTCGTCAATGTCACTACAGGTTTTCCCCACGAGTGTTGCTATAGCACAGTTGTCAAAACCACAGCCACGAAGTTTAAATAATCAGTATGACATTTTACAAATGAGTAAAAGCCAAGAGATTCAAAGTTCAGAAAGCTTATCCTGAACTAACATTCTTAATTTTCTCCAAGCTTTAAAACCAAAAGGGAAGAAAAAAGCCCATGGAGCTGGTAAAAATTTTGAAGTCATCTCAGCATAGTTTTCTGTAACTAATTACCTTTTAAAAATGACTCTTTGCAAAACTAATATAATATTTTATAAGAAGCAGACTCTGAAGGCAGCCCTGTCAAATGGTCAAAATCTTGCTCAGCATACACCTGGCCTTGGTTGTTCTCTGTGTGACCTTCTGAAGTTACTTAACTTTTCTATTTCCTCATCTGTGAAAAGATAATAAAAACACTCATTTACCCCTGTAACTTTGGTAGAAGTCAGTTAATGAATTAGAAAAAGTTATTCTGAAAATTATAAAAAGTGCTTCATAAAATCCAATTATCAGTCATACTTTCAGAGCTTTATTTTTTTCTCAAGGGCATTGGCACTAAACTAGATGCAATGTATGCATAATTAAACTGTTATGTTTCTTCTTATGTGCAACCAGATGTGTAAGCAAATGTTTGGAACGAAGCAAGAAGAGGATTTTTCTCTTCATGTATATTCTTTAAGACATAAAAGACTGTTTAGCTCAAAAGTAGCTATGAGCAATGAAGAATATGCTCCTTGGTATCTCTCTTGAGAAACATTTATGATGAAAACAAGAATCACTTGCACTGATTCTAAAAGAACACATTTTTATATCTCTGGAATTGAGATACAGTTTACAATTGTTGGAATTTCATAATTTATTGATAATGTTTTTTGCTTTTCTTTGTACAGGAAATAGTATACTTTAGATTAGATGAGATATGCACAAGTTTTTGAATAGTGCTTTCAAAGCGACTTCTTTGTGAGTTCAAAGTGAAATGTTACTCAATCAGCAAAAAAAAGATCTTTTCTTTATTTTATAAACACAGAAATTAAGGTCACAGTTCTTAAGAGCAAATGTGTGTTAGTTCATGCCTTCCAAAGAGATGCCAAGATGGAATTAGATATAGTTTTAATGGGGGAGAGACAGGAAAATGCTGGAATACCTCAGAATCTGATGCTGATCGTACTCCTGTGTGAGAAGAGGGGGGAATAAGAAGTATATTTCAAGAGTCTGTTACTGTAGCTGGGATGGTGGGAAGTTATGAGGTTAAGTCTCCTGATAAAAGAGTTCCAAGTCTCACCACAATGGGCCTAGCTTAGTACCATGCTGAGTTCCTTTTTTTTTTTTTTTTTAAGATTTTATTTATTTATTTGACAGACAGAAACCACAAGTAGGCAGAGAGGCAGGCAGAGCCCGCTGAGCAGAGAACCCTATGTGGGGCTCGATCCCAGAACCCTGGCATCATGACCTGAGCGGAAGGCAGAGGCTTTAACGTCTTTAACTGAGCCTTCCAGGTGCCCCCATGCTGAGTTTCATTACTGGCTGAGAGCTACCTGAGATGAGAATGACCTTGGCATGACCGTGGGGGTAAATCTTGAGGGGGCAGTAGGTTAAGATCTTCCATCAACTGTGCTCTCCACAGCCAGAGATATTAGCTGTGTATTTTCATGGCCAGTACCCATGGTTTAGGCAAAAACACCTCACAAGGAGTGGAACCACTTCCTTTATATTATGAAACATTTTTATTTTTGTCATAAATGAGAAAAAATATATACTCCATTAATAAATTACGCCTTTGTATCACATATGAGTTTTTATCTCCTAGCTGTTAAAGTTCGCCAGCGTGGAAAGCCTACTAATTTAGTCTTACAAAACACAACATGAAAAACATGAACATGTTTTCAGCATTCACCCTGGGGTACTTAGTTGTATATGTTGTCCACGATCCACAAGCTTCTCATGGACTTATTAGCAGTGCTGTGGAAAGGTAAAAAGTAAAGAACACCAGCTGAAGATTCAGGAAACCTAGTACTTTTCTTTTCTCTGAATTCTTCCTCCCTTCCTCCTTCCTTTATTTCTTTCCTCTCTCCCTCCCTCCCTTCCTTATGTCTCTCTCTCTCCTCTTTCTCTCTCTCTCCCCCTGTCTCCCTCACTTTCTTTCTCTCAATGACCTCTGGAAAATCATCCAGGCTCCCTCAGTTATAATTTCCTTATAAATTAAATAAAGAATAGCATTTGAAATAGTTAACCTCTAAAAATATGATCAATTAATTGACTAAATAATGTAGAAATAATTCTAGGTCAGGCCTAACAATACCAGTGGAATTTGGATTTCTGCAGGAAATGCTCAGTTGGACCAGTGTAAGGAAACACACCAGGCTGATTCTGTTACTTTCAATTCAAGCCAGATCTGTGGTTTCTAAAGCAAACTTGAGTTATGCTCATATTCTAAGGACCCATCCACTGGTGGCATTGCCTACTAATAACACTGGATTTGTACAAACTGTTATGTTTCTGAAAGGGAAATATGCCTCTAATCTGTGGTTTTCAAAATATATGTATAAAATGTGAAATAACAGAAATTGATCCAAAGAACATGGTTTCTTATAGTTTCAAGATGGATTTTTGGAAAAGCCCATTAATTCTTTCAAGGTAACTCTGTTGACCAAGGCTAAAAGTATATTGTGTAAAACAACAGTAGAAAACAGCTGAAAATAGTGAATGGATTGAAAAATAAGTTAAATTTTGTCTGAGTTCTGGTTTTAAGACTACTTTTTTTGAACATATTTTCATAATTTATAACTGAATTAGATAATATTGTGATGAGGATGTAAATAATATGATTTTATATTTCAAGTAAAATATTTTGATTTTGATTTACATAGTATATTACATAAACTACCTTTCTTGATTAACAGACTAAAATAATCGAAATAAGCAAAATAAATGACTCCATTATCATCCCCATTGAAGCAAACAACAAATTTAGTGCTAGTAACAAAATCACAATGACTATATATTCAGAAAACTTCTTTTCTTTCTCTCTCTCCCTTTTTTTAAAAAGATTTTATTTATTTATTTGACAGAGAGAGAGAACACAAGCAGGAAGAGTGGCAGACAGAGGGAAAGGGAGAAGCAGGATTCCCACTGAGCAAAGAGCCCAATGTGGGGCTGGATCCCAGGACCCTGGGATCATGACCTGAGCTGAAGGCAGACCCTTAACCAACTGAGCCACCCAGGTGCCCCTAGAAAACTTTTCTTTCCTAGCAAAATTGTAAATAAAATTGAAATAGTCTTAAGGTTCAATAAGGTAAAAAGTGAAATGTACATATGCCATTCCAAACAGTCAAATCAAGAGCCCTAGAAGAAAGGAACAGTTAGATGTTTACAGTTGAACAGTTATAATTACTATGTAAGTTAATTTTATATGTTTTACTTGTTTTTTTTTTTTTTAGGTGAAATTTACATATGAAAACCACCCTTTTAAGCATATAATTCCTTGAGTTTTGACAAATGTCTTCAAAAAAGAGTAAGCAGGATCAGGATCTAGAATATTTCCATCAAGCCAGCAGGTTCCTCCTATCCCTTCCCCCTCTCCTCAGCCCCAGGCAAATACTCATCTGCTTTCTCATCGCTATGGTTTTGCCTTTTCTAGTATTTCTTACAAATGGCATATAGAAGGTAGCTGTTTGGGCTAGTTTTGTTCTCTTAACATAATGCTACTAAAACGTACTTATACTATCTAATAGCAATGTATGCTGTCTATTTCTGAGGATTATTCCATTGTAGGATGTATCACAATTTGTTTATCCATTCTCCAGTTGATGGGCATCTGTGGTGTTTCCAGTTTCAGGTTATTATGAGCAAAGTCCCTATGAATATTCAGTAGCATTTCTTCGTGTGAACATATGTTTTCATTCCTCTTGAGTAAATAGCTAGAAGAAAGACTTCTAGGTTCTATGATAACTGTGTATGTACTTAACTTTATAAGAAACAGTCAATAGCCCTTCAAAGTAGCATCTCTTATTGTATGCCCAGAAGGGACGTATAAAATTTTAAGTCATTCCAGATCTTCACCGCACTTGGTATTATCAGACTTTTTGTAATTCTAGCAACTCTGGTGGGTTTGAAATGATCATTTTTCTTATTCCAATGGATAATGAATGATGTTGAGAATTTTTCACATTACTCTTTGCCATGTGAATGGCATCTTCTATTTTTGAAGTATGTGGTCAACTCTTTCCCGCTTTTTTAAAAATTTGTGTTTTTATCTTGTTATTATATCACTTTAAGAATGAATTATATTCTGGACGTATCTCTTTTTGTCTTAACAATCATGTTGTTAATACGTTTTATAGATAGTAATGTGAAGGCGTACCTTTTTGTCTTAATATAGTGAATGAATTTCAAACGGCAAAAGACCTAATTTTGATTATCCTATTTATCAACATTTTTAAAAGATTTTGATTTATTTATTTGACAGAGAGAGAGAGAGAATGAGAGAGGGAACACAGGCATAGGCAGGGGAGTGGAGAGGGAGAAGCAAACCTCCCGATGCAGGACGTGATCCCAGGGCTTTGGGAACATGACCTGAGCTGAAGGCAGATGCTTAATGACTGAGCCAGCCAGGTGCCACATATTTATCAATTTTTAAAAGATTTTGTGTGCTTTTTGTGTAATATTTAGTCAATCTTTGCCTAATTTAGAATAATATGTTCACCCATTTTCTTCTAGAAAATTCATATCTTTAGTTGCTTTTAATTCTATGATTCACTTCACATTTACAAAATTTGTGTATAATCTCTGATTTTTTAGTACATGGAAAACCAATTGTTCCAATAAAATTTATTAAGAAGATTAGTTTTGGTAAACTTTTCATTTTGTAAACATTTGGTAAACATTTCATTCAGAAGCTTCAGGTGTACAGAAATAATGCACAGTACAGAGTTCCTGTATAGCCCATGCTCAGTTTTCCTTATTATTAATATCTTACATTAGTATGGCACATTTGTCACAGTTAGTGAACCAATAAATGCCTGCTATTATTAACAAAAGCACCTACTTCATACAGCTTTCTTCTGTTTATCCCTAATTTACTTTTTCTGTATCAGGAGCTATCCAAGATTCCACATTACATGAATAGCCATGTCTCCTTGGACATCTCTTTATTATGACAGTTTGTCACACTTTCCTTACTTTTGATAGCCTTGACAATTTTGATGGTTTTTAGCTGGGCATTTTGTAGAATGTTTCTCAGTTGGTTTTGTCTGCCATTTGTCTCATGATTAGACTGGGGTTAGATGTTTGGGAAGGAAAAACACACAAAAAAGTGCCATTTTCATCATCTCACATCATATTGAGTGTACTGACTATCTTTATGTCTTATCGTTTATATTAACCTTGATTGCCTGGTTTGAAATCATTTTTGCCAGATCTCTCCATGGTAAAGTTATTTTTCCCCTTCCTTTTCCATACCAATCTATGGAAGAAAAACACCAAAAAGCCCACATTTAGAGAGTGGGGAGATACAGTCATGCCCTTAACAATAGAGTATTGACATAATTTATATGGAATTCTCCATGGAGATTTGTCTATTCTACCCCACTTTTTTGCTTAATAATGTATTTGCAGAAGTATGAACTTATGAATATATACTTTAAGGTTTGTTTTATAAGCCAATACTTTTTTTTTTTGGTTCTCAAATTGTTTCCACTGTGGTCATTGGGAGCCCTTTCTATTGGCTGATATATCTCCTAGACATTACACTATCCTTTGGGGGATGGTCACTTCCTTACTTTCTGCACTGCAAGGTGTTCTAGGCTCATCCTGCCTATCTCTTTCCTAGTTCTAGATTTGGCATTTCACCAAAGAGCCCAGACTTCTCTTGTTAGAGAATGAACTTACCAACAAAATTCTAGGTGATAACTGTGATCGTTGTTACCATGTGTCATTGCTTCTTGGCCCTCTAAGCTGAAAGAACAAAGAAACATAATGTATCTCTACTAACTTGTATGTATATACATACCTATAAATATCTTTATGTATAATAAAATATCATTAGGCTAAATCTGAGTACACATTGATGTCTGAGTCATTATTACATGGATCGTGCTAGCTTCCTACACTTTCTGATTTGAGTTTCCAATCCAATTAGCTCATACAATCTAACATCCATTTACTTAATTGTTCAATTCCAGAGCACATGTATGATGTTTGCAGAATTGGTAACTAATACTCCATGGAAATCAATTTTATCAACTAGTTTAGTGCATATATACAGTTCTATTACCTTTAGGCTTATAGACTGTACTTATTTCCAGAGATACTTAGATCAGCCCTTTTCCTTCACCCTTTTCAGTGAGGTCATCTCACCAAAATATTGCAGGATAGACACTATAGAAAGATGTTCTGATTTGCAAATCAGAATACACTAAAGAGGCTTTTATTTTTTATCTTTTATTTTATTTATTTATTTATTTTTGAGAAAGGAGAGGCAGGTCAGACACTTAACCAAATAAGCCACCCATGAGCCCCAACACTATCTTTTTACATAAAAATTTTTTATATATTTATAATTTCAAATTTGATTGTTGCTATTTTGGGTTCTCTAGGTTTTATGCTATACTTACAAAAAATTTTATACCCTCAACTTAATAGTTTCCTAGTAGTTTGATGTTTTTTATTTTTACATATAGGTCTTTAATCCATCAGTCATGTTGGTCACATCTGTTCTTCCTTCTCAAACATTTTGTTATGAAATAATTTATTAAATCAAGACCTTCAGAAAACTTTATTTAAAAATCTTGTAATTAAATGTTATTTTACATGGATATAGCTTTCTGGTGCTAAAATAACTCCACCTAAAATTCTGAAATCACTAATTACCCTTTGTTTCAACCATTTAATACAGTAAATGAAACAAAAGTAATGCTAAAATATTCCTGGATTTGGTTGGTAACCAAATTTTCTTTCTTAGAGCTTGTAGATTTTCTTCATGTAATCAGTATTTAAACATTTCATCGACATATGACTAGTTTAATAGGAGTCCCTTTCTAATACAATATTTAAGTCTTTTTTCAACTCAGCAAAAAGATAAAAAGTCACATGGAAATGTAATCCACTGCTTAAGTTATGCACAATAAAATCAAATCTGGATACCTTAATGGAAGACTCAAGTAATAGTATTCAGAGAGGAGTATGAAATAAGAAAATTATATTAAAATATTAACATTCATTATTTTAAAAAGAGAAAAATTGAATCAGGTCTCCCCTGATTTCTACATTTTATTTAAATGCCCCCCAAAAAACTTTGTAGCATATTTTCCTTTTGCCTATTTCTTCATTACTCCTGTCAGCATGATGTTACCTTTTCCCTATTCTATCATATTTTATAATTTGTTTGCTTTCTTTCTTTTTCTTCCTTTCAATATCCATTTTTTTTTCCTGAAGCAGGAAAGCTCCATATTGTATTTGGCACATGAATGAACAGACAAGCAGATTACTTATATCTTGTTCCATGTTCACTTTCATGTTTGAACTCCTCTGTCACATTCACAAATAAAAAATAAGTTCATATTTAGGGTGACCAACCTTCCTGGATTTTTGGTTTGTTTGTTTTTTGTTCTTGTTTTGTTTTTTCCTGGGAATAGCTTAGTTTTAGTACTGAGAGTTCCACATCTTGGAAAACTCCTCAGTCTTGGGTAAATCAGGACAGTTGGTCACCCTGGAACTGGCAGAGCTCTTAGCCCAGTGTTTAGTGATTAACTGGTTTTCTATTTTGTTCAACTGGGTTTCACTTCAGAAGGGTCATGCTCTAGAATACCTATAGACAGCATGTAGTTGGTGCTGCCCCTCGGAACAATTTGTTACTTAAACTGTAACCCCTGGAGGATTTTACTAGTTGCCAAGCACATTTAGATATGGCCTTAAAAAATACTGATACTGACAACAGGTCTTTGGGGAGAAGGATGATGTACGACCGTGAAGCTGGGCAGCTGGGGATGCCCGGCTCGCTCAGGGCGGAACACCGCCTGCTTCAGGGAAGCCGAGCACCTAGGAATGCCGGTCAGCTCAGGGTGGAACGGAAACCACCTGCTTCCCTTTTTCGTTATTGCTCCTTTCTCTTCCCAGAAGTGCTCGTTGTTAGTTAGATGAGTCCTTTGAATGTGCTTGGTTAACTATAAACTTTATCTTCCTTCTTGCTTGTCTGCAAGATGGGATTAACGTTTGACCTTCATTAATCCTTCTGTTGGCTATTGTTTTCTATCCAATAAAAGTGAGACTGTGGAGTTGCTCCTGGCGGCAGTCCTTTTCGACTGTTGTCCCCTGCTTCTAGTCTTATGCAGCTGACTTGTTTGTGCCTAATTCTTCTCTCATCACCAACTGGAAGCGGCATGTAGTATCATAGCCCAGTTTATATAATGAGGAGCAAAGAACCAATAATCATCAGCCCATAGACTCAGTTGGACCTCATAATTAGAAAGAACTTTGGACTTTTATTTCATGAAACTACACACTCACACCCATCTTACCATGAACCCCAGAGCAAGGAAACAGGCTAATATTTAAGATAACATGAAAATATCTTTATTCTTCAAATTTTATCTAGGATGATCAGCAACAGCAGAGAGCCAGTATGTTGAACTGGTTCAAGTTCTAAATCCAGGTCATCTGGCCTCATTGCTAATGGTATTTCTTCCCACAATCTGGCAGATTTTTCTGTGTCTTAATGTGTGTGTGTGTGTTTTTTTTTTAAAGATTTTATTTATTTATTTGACAGAGAGAGAGATCACAAGTAGGCAAAGAGGCAGGCAGAGAGAGAGAGGAAGGGAAGCAGGCACCCTGCTGAGCAGAGAGCCAGATGCAGGACTCGATCCCAGGACCCTGAGATCATGACCTGAGCCGAAGGCAGCGGCTTAACCCACTGAGCCACCCAGGCGCCCCTCTTAATGTATTTTTATTAGGACTTTATAAAAGGTCAGAAGTTAGCTCAGATGTCATTTTTCAGTGAAAGTCTTGGTTTCCATTTTTAATTTAGAAAATACTGACTTAATCATTACCTGTTTCGAATTTAGAAAAAAATATTTATAATTAAAGTAATTTTTAGCAATCAAGGAAAAATGACCAGAAAAACAAATAAGCAAATAATAACAACATTTAAGGAGGGGTTGGAGAGTTACAGGAGCAATGCACTTCTTAATTGTGGATCCTAGCTATCACATGTTTGAATGTGAATACCAGAAATGTAGTTCATGTTTTCCTCTTGAAGTCTGTGAAGTGTGTATATTCAGAAGCTAGAGAGCTCTTTACAGACTTGGTTCCTTCTACTTCAAGGGTAATTACTTAAAGACATTTTAAACGTAAGTTATTTTATAAGTGGCTCTTATTTGTAAAGTTATTTAATAAGTGTGATACTTAAAAATTTAGAATTTAACTTTTTTAAAAGATTTATTTATTGGAGAGAGAGAACAAGAGCACAAGTGGTAGGAGAAGCAGAGGGAGAGGAAGATTCCCCACTAAGAAGAGAGGCCAATGCTGGACTTGATCCCAGGCCCCTGAGGATCATCACCTGAGTCAAAAGCATCTGACTGAGCCACCTAGGCACCCCAAAATTTAACTTTTAAGAGCACTTTCAAAGTCACTTAGAGATAGACAATAATAAATTTGAGTTATTCTTTCCTTAGAAGGATAAGATATAGGATCATATAGGCTCATATTTATACACACACACACACACAATTTATTTATTTACTTACTTACTTACTTACTTATTTATTTATAGAGAGCTGGGTGAGGGGAATGGCAGAGGGAGAGGAAGAAAGAAAATCTGAAGCAGGCTCTGGCTCTGCATGGAACCCGATGTGGGGCAGGGGGATTCCTGGATCTCATAACCATAAGTTCATGACCTGAGCAGAAATTAAGCATAGGACACTTAACCAACTGAACCACCCCAGTGCCCCCATATATGTATTTCTATCTATTTAGTAATCCAACTGATAGAAGCACCAATAACAGATAATCATACTGTTTATGAGCACATACATCTACTTTTTAAAAGATTTTATTTATTTATTTGACAGAGAGAGGCACAGTGAGTGAGGGAACACAAGCAGGAAGAGTGGGAGAGGGAGAAGCAGGCTTCCCTCTAAGCCAGGACCCTGATGCAGATCTCGATCCCAGGACCCTGGAATCATGACCTGAGCAGAAGGCAGATGTTTAATGATGGAGCCACCCCGGCACCCCACATACACTTACTTTTACCACACCATGCTCAAAATACCATTTATGATTATTTGCTAGAATGTATATGATTCACCAATAAATAAAGATGAATTCAGTTACTTTACAAAAGTAAAAATTAACTTTGCTATGGAGGTTAATATCAGTTAATGTCATAACTGCTTTTGGGTAAGATAAACTAATCTGGAGGTAAGTAGGTTCATCTTTGTATCTCCTCATTATGAATCATGGCTAGACTCTGGATGAATGTCACTTCAAGTGGGTAAGGTTTACCAGTAAAGAACTTGGAATCAAAATCAAATAAACCCAGAGCACCTGAGTGGCTCAGGTGGGTTAAAGCCTCTGCCTTTGGCTCAGGTGATGATCCCAGGGTCCTGGAATTGAGCCCCACATCAGGCTTTCTGCTCAGCGGAGAGCCTGCTTCCTCCTCTCTCTACCTGCCTCTCTGCCTACTTGTGATCTCTGTCTGTCAAATAAATAAAATAAAAAATCTTTAAAAAAAAATCAAACAAACCCAGTTAAGGCAGATCACTTCACTATCAATGAAAAGTTACAAAGCAGCTCTTATCATGGTTTTTCATTTAGGTTCTACATATGACTCAAATATGTAGCTGGAGACACTAAACTAACCCCATGCAGAGGTACTGCTAACACCTTGATCTCTAAATTCAGGTGGACATTGGCTTAAGTGCGCTTTTCAACTCAGGAGTTGTGTGACAGGTAGTATTTTAACTTCAGCTTTTGGTTTTCTTTAATCTATAAGATGGGGGTAATAATATTGTCTACATTTTAGGGACATTATATTATATAAAATAATACATCTAAAACCCACTTACATTTTATTGCCTAAAGCCATTCCCTTGCAAACACCTGGCATATTAAAAAGTCCAATCCCCAAGTGTCCAGTCAGAAATTCAGAAATATTAACAATAAATTGTTATGCCTACCAACTTCTATGAACTCAGGTTTAATTGAGCCCCAGGTTGAACTGAAGTGGGCCCCAAATGAAATAAAGAGAAATATTTCACAGACTTCTATTGACACCTTATTTTAGAAATGAACAGTCTTTTGGAAAAAGTGATCAGAAGAGTTAGCTTCTAGTTTCATAACAAGCAGAGAATATTAAAAGGATTTCTCATATCTTCAGAATATTCCCATAATGTTGACAAGGATTTTAGTAGAGGAGAAAAATGACCATCGATTCTTTAGAAGGGAGGCTTACATGTTTATCATTGTCAGAGTTGGGAATTATACCTTTCCACTGTGTTTCTATGTCTGACTCTTCAGATGTTTGCCATTGCTCATTATTCGCCAAGGTTAGGAAAACAGCATTGCTTGAAGGGATGACCCTCTTTGAACTTGGTTTTCCTGCCTACAATCTCTCAATTGTTTGTTTTCATTTATTGCTCAAAACCTACGAATTGTATATGCCAGAATCTTAATATGTAAGTCTCTCTATTTAGGGCAAGATGGTATGAGATGCAAAGAGTTTGTTCTAGGCCACTAGGGGAAGCATGGTAGTTGTGCGTATAGTAATTATTGTTCTGGGAACTGTTAACATATGGGTCTCCAGAGGTTATGGTGGTGAATTTTTCTAGAACCATTAAAAAAAAAAAAAAAAAGAAACATAGAACATGTATTGGGAACATCAATATGGCATGTGCAAGAAGGTCCTGAGTTTGAGTCTAAGTTCTGCCACTGACAAAGTGCAGGACCTGGACTTCTCAATATCAATGTTCTCATCTGAAAGCAAATAGAATAATAACACCCATTTCAAGGGACCGATCGCAGATTAAATGCATGTAAAATGCTTAGAGTAAGTTTTAGTGTGTAGTAAGCATTTTTAAACTATTTGCTCTCTTTTATTATGTTATCTTCTTACTTTGGTGACTTAAAAATCTAAAAGTTAAAAATTTTTAAATAGTTTTAAGAGGCTAGAAATTAATGAGATAAAGCTTACGATGAGGGGAAAGGTACATAAATTTTAAAATAAATATAAAATAAATAATATTTTATGATAACAGAGCCAAGAATATACAGTGGGTAACAGAAAGTCTCTTCAATAAATGGTGTTTGGGAAAACTGATAGTCACATGCAAAAGGATGAAACTGGACCACTATTTTATACCACACACAAAGTTAACTCAAAATAGATGAAAGACTTAATTCTAAGACCTGAAATCATAAAACTCCTAGAGGAGAACATAGACAGTAAATTCCTTGACATTGGTCTTGGTGATAGTTTTTTTGGATCTGCCTCCAAAAGCAAGGACAATAGAATAAAAAATGAACAAGCGGGATTACATCAAATGAAAAAGCTTCTGCATAGTAAAGGAAACCATCAACAAAATGGAAAGACAGCCTACTGAATTGGGGCAAATATTTGTTTATCATTTATATGTATATTCAAATCACATAAAGAATTCCTTCAACTCAATAACAAAAAACCCAACAATCAAATCAAAAAATGGGCATAGGATATGACCAGACATTTTTCTTATAGGACAGTCAACAGATATATGAAAAGATACTCAACATCACTAACCATCAGGGAAATGCAAATCAAAACAACGATAAGATATCAATTCATATCTGTTAGAATGGCTATTTTCTGAAAGATAAGAGATAGCAAATGTCAAAGGTGTGGAAAAAGGAAAAAGCTTGTTCACTATTGGTGGGGATGTAAATTTTCTATTATGGCAAAAAATATGGAGGCTTCTTTAAAACAATAAAAACTAACTTGAAATGATTTCTGCACTTACATGTTCATTGCAGCATTATTTGCAGTGGCCAAGATATCGAACAACCTAATTGTGCATTGTTGGATGAGCGGATAAAGAAAATGGCTATATGTATTCATAATGAAATATTATTTAGCCAAAAAGAAGAAACTCTTGCCATCTGCAACAACATGGATGGTCCTTAAGAGCATTTTGTTATAAAATAAATCAGACAAAAAAAGATCTCACATATATATATTGAATCTTAAATAAAATAAAACAAATAAACAGTATGGCAGTTATTCAAAAAGTTAAAAATAGAGTTTCCTTAGGAACTAGTAATTGCACTGCTAGTACTTATCTGAAGAATACAAAAATACTGTTTTGAAGGGATATATGCACCCTGATGTTTATAGTAGCATTATCTCCAATAGCAAAATTATGGAAAGAACCCAAATGTCCATCGACTGATGAATGGACTAAAGAACATGTGGTATTATATATACAATGGAATATTACTCAGCCATATAAAGAAAAGAATCTTGTCACTTGCAATGATGTGGATAGAACTAGAGGCTGTTATGCTAAGTGAAATAAGTAAGTCAGTGAAAGATAAATACCATATGTGGAATTTAAGAAACAAAACAAATGATCCTGGGGGTTAGGGAGAGAGAAACCAAGAAACAGACACTTAACTATAGAGAACAAAATAATCTTTACCAGAGGGGAGGTGGGTGGGGCATGGGTTAAATAGGTGATGGGGATTAAAGAGTATGCTTATTGTGACAAGCACCAAGTGTTGTACGTAAATCCTTAAATTGTAAACCTGAAACTAATATTACACTGTATCTTAACTAACTGGAATTTAAGTAAAAATTTTTAAAAAATTAAAATCTTAAAAAAAATTTGGAAAACAAAAAAAACAAAACAAAACCCTCATAGACAGATTGCTGGTTGCCAGAGGCTGGGAATTAAGGATGAACAAATAGGGTAATAGTGACCAAAAGGCACAAACTTCCAATTATCAGATGGATAGGTACTGGGATTCTCAGGTACAGAATGTTGACTACTGTTAATAAGACTGTATTGTATATTTGCAAGGTGATAAGAGATTACATCTTAAAAGTTTTCATTATAAGAACAAAAATTTATGTAATATGTGTGTTGATGGATGTTAACTAGATTTGTGATAATCATCTTGCAAGATGTATACATGAATCATTATATTGTACATTGCAAACTAATACAATGTTATGACAATTATATCTCAAAAATCTGAGAAAATAAATATATACATATATAAATACATACATATAAATAACATTTACTTATGATAATTAATAAATGTAAATATAAAAATAAAGAAATATAGTGAAAGATAAAATATAAAATTTTTGTTTTAAAAATACTATTTTTTAAAGATTATCTATTTTTAGAGAGAGAAAGAGTGGGGCAAGGAGCAGAGGAAGAGGGAGAGAGTCTCAAGCAGTCTCATCTCTTAGTGCTGAGCCCAACACAGAGCTCTGTCTCTGGAGCCTGAGATGATGACCTGATTATAAAACAAGAGTCAGATGCTCAACTGTACCACCCAGAATCCCCTATTTTGAGAATAATATTAATGAATTTTAGAACTTGATAAAAACTACTGATTAAACATTAAACTGACTATAGGAGCATCTGGCTGGCTCCGTCGGTAGAGTATGGGGCTCTTAATCTTGGGGCTAACATGGGGCTTAACATGGGGCTTTCCCATGTTACATGTAGAGATTACTTAAAAATAAAAAACTTTATAAAGAAAACAAAAATAAAACTTGCAATGATTATAGATTCTTTCTAATTTCTTTGCATTAGATAGTGAGCTTGAGTCAAACATATACACTGAGCACATCCTTTTGCACATCCTATTGTAGTAGAGTTGTAAGAAATGGCAATATTTATGTTAAACAGTAACATATGCCATTATATACATAGGTGCACACATATATAATAGTGTATATATGCATATATTATAATGCATCTATGTATGTGTTCACTATATGTATATATGTGTGTATAACATATACTATCATAGCTTCCACACAAAACATTCCTGTTCCTAGACTTACGTTCATCTCCTGATTAGAATGTCCCATTCTATGGTGGACAGAATTATTTCTCTCTGTGTCCTTTGTCTGTATATACATACTACATTCCCACTCTTTACTTGTTTTATTTTCCTTTGGTCACTTTCCACTTTTAACTTCAAATGCTTAAGCATCTCTTTATCTTCAACAAGTATGCAGGCTTGGCACTTGAGTCGGTGATCTCATCTATTAAATTAGGACCACCGTGTCAAAGCATCATGAAATATGAGTCAAATGTATTGCAAAGTGCTTTCTAAATGTGAGGTTATAAATAATAAATAGGGTCTATTTATAACAGACAGCGAATAAATGGTGGACCTTTAAAAGCGGTCTCGTATTGTTTAAATATTGTCTGATATATGATGAGGAAAGAAAAAAAGAAGATAATGCTACCTTTGTTTCTACTACATGCCACTATAAACCTACTCCATTTCATGGACTTCTAATGACACTTCTATTTAAAATAAATGTAAGGGCATAATTGCAATTCCATAAAAGCATATCTAGAAATTCAAATGATAGACAGTGCTGTGACTTGGTTATCACAGGTGCCAAATAACCTAATGGAAAAGAAATTTTGATTGACCTTCTGACTTCATGGAACCACAAAACTCCAGTCATTCTGCTATTTCACTTAAGTGTATTACGTCCCAGACAGGCACTGTCTGAAAATATTGAGTAGCATGAAACTCAACTCTAGGAATGAAGCTCTGTGGGCCCTGAAATAAACCATTTTTATTTCCAAAAGAAGCCAGAAATGAACCGTAGTATCACAGAACCTGAAAACTGAAAAATGCCCACTGGCCCATTTTATTCCCCCAGTGTTTCTATACATAAAGCATGTCTTCCCAAAGAATACTAACAATGCTTCCTTCTTCTGTTAAATGATTCAGAGGATGGTCTTTTCACAATTGCTTTCATTTTTATAGTTTGAAAGCCCAGCATTCATCTATATAACCCATGACCTTTTTCTTTTCTTTTCTTTTCTTTTTTTGTTCCTGTATTTGTAAAACTAGGTTAATTCAGTGGAGAATATGGGCTGGTCCATATTTTAGCACTTCCTGCACTTTGCCTACCTCTAAAGGGTCAGAGTTATTTACCATGAGATCCGGGAACTATTACTATGGTTTTTTTTTATTTTTTTTATTTTTTTTTATTTTTTATTTTTTTTTATTTTTTATTTTTTATAAACATATATTTTTATCCCCAGGGGTACAGGTCTGTGAATCACCAGGTTTACACACTATGGTTTTTCATACATCACACCAGAACTTATACATAGAGAGAAATACACTCTCAGAATTGCCCTCCAAAGACACAAAGGTAGCACTATTCACTCTTTTCTCATCATATAACCATACAGAACTGTCTTAATTACCTTAAATACTAAAGACTTCTTTAATTAGAAAATTATTTTCATGGATGCCTTGCTGGAATGACTGAAATTGCATTAAATCGCCTTCAGATTATAGGAGAAAAAAAAGATCCGTTGAAAGTTTTTAGCTGGAAGGGTGCAAAATTTTGAGAGTTACACCTATAAAACATTAACACAAATGGAAAAGTATGATTAGCCAGAAAACAGTGGGACCCTTAGGCACTGGGTCAAGAAACGAGTGGAAAGAGTTTTGAAAGACTTTGAATATGAAGGGGAAAATCAAGAGTAAGGAAGAAATGGAAAACACATTTTGCCTATGGCATACCCTCTACGTAATCTTGTGCCTTGCAAAATTTTAAAGGTTTTGACTAAGATGTTGATTTATATGCATACATATGCTTACTTGATAATATTTGGATTTGGGGTATTAATAAATGATGATTAAAGAAAATTGTGGCCTTCATATGTGCCTAAGGGCAGCCTTGACAGGCTTTCCAATAATTACCATCTTTCTGATTACAGAAGGAAAGTTGAATTTTAAAGCAGAACACCAAAGTTTTAATTAAATGTACAAGAGAAAGTTGATACTAAGTCATACAAGAGAAAATTACTGAAGCATATCCAATATGATCAGAAGTCAAGAATTTTCAGTAAAAAGAAAACCTCTTAATCATAAGATCTTGTTAATACCAACACACATCTTATTTATCTGATAATTCTGTCAAATTTTAGTAAGAAGTATTCAAAACCAACATTGTCTAAATAAGGTTTTTATAGAACTATGGAATTGCACCCTGTCCTGTGTTTTTGACACATATCCAGGATTTATATTACATGTGTACTAACAATAGAAAGGTATTTTTCAAATTAAAAGTACCGGAAAGTGAGAAAGAGAGAAGTGTAATAGGATTTGGGGATCCAGTGAATTGATTTTCTTCATCTTGCCCTAGTTAACTATGTGGCTATTCATTTCCACGGTAGTCTTTTCCACATACTCAACTATATGTTCCTTTGATCTAAAAATAACTAAAGAATTTATTAAATTCTACCTAATTTTAATAGCAGAGTGGAAATTTTTAAAGTTTTCACATTGAAGAAACAGACCACATTTATTACAGGCTCTTCATATTACTTCATGGTAAATATGTTACAATGATTATGTACTATAGGAGAGACTTGAGTTACTAAATAATAAATGATATAACTAATGAACATAATAGCCAGCATTCATTCATTGGTTAAACACTGCCTGCTTATTTTGTTCACTGCACTGCCTGAGGCATCACAGAGTCAGACAAAAATACATGTCTTCTTCCTTCAAGGACCTCTCCCAGGTTGTGGGTTAATCAAGTAAAGAATCTAAGGATTGGATTAGCACTAAGAACATAAGAAGAAACACTGTGTAAGGATATCCAACCACACTGGGGCAGAGTCTAAATCTAAATCAGAAGCTTCCCAAGTCCACACACACAAATAATAATCCTTGGTTGGTAACACACTGTCATCATAGATCTATGCATAGCCCTTTAAAAAATAATTAATATCATATGTATGTGTATGCCTAAATAACATACTCTTCAGTTTTGCTTGCATTTATCTTTTAATTCCATCTGTTTACTGAAATAATGAACACCCAAAAACCCATCATTAAACCCCAAACTAAAGCAGACTGACATATTTATGATTAATAGTTCATTAATAGTTCTACCTCTCCCTTTCATCTTTGCCTTTCTCCTATCCTTCCCCACCACCATCACAAAAATAACCACTATTCTGAGTTCCACTATCATTTCAAAGTTATATATATATATCTATGTACATACACACACACATATAAATATATATATACACACACACATCTAAATAATATAAACATGTGTTGTTTCTTTCAAATTTATAAATTTCAAAACCCAAGTGATGTTTCAGCTTTTGAACAGGTGGTACTTGGATCATTCCTGAGTACTTGCTATCTGATCAAGAGTGTTTCAAGTGCTGTGGATACTTTCTCTAGAATGCAGGTATAATTCCATCCCTTTCTACAAACTACTATGAACATACCAATTGTGAGGACTCCAAAGGGAGAAAACAAAAAGAAAATGCCAATTCATTCCAAGAAGAATTTTGATTCCTTTACTTTTTTATACTTTGTTATTACCATCCTATTATTACTCTACTTGTCACATAAAAAGTATAGCAGAATCATCTGAGCGAACTTTCGAAGTACAAATATGGGTGTTAAGCCCTGCATCCAGTCTAGTGTGCGGAGGAGACCCTAGCATTATTCACACTGAAGAAAGTTCCTAGATGATGGCGAATTGTTTTGTGGTTTCCATTCCTTAAATCTGGGAGGAAAAATAAAGCTCTGAAAACAAAACAACTGCTAAGCTGGTTAAGTTCTTCTCAGCCTGTCTAAAATCTGGGGATCTGCTACCAGATGAAAGAAGACCCAGAAGATGTAGTATGTACAGTAGTGAGGAGTAGAGGTTAGACTAGATGGTCTGGGTTTAGACTCCCAGCTATGTGAACGTGGGCAAACCACTGACTCTCTCTGTGAGTATGTTTTATCATTTACTTATTTGAGATGTTATCATGATAAAATCTTCCTTATAAGTTTATAATGATAAATTAATACAGGTAAAACAATACCTGATAATAGTCACTGTTCTTAGATTTTGTTTTTATCTTGTGGGACTGTTGCAAGGATTCTTTGGCTAAGCTTTTATCAGGAATGAATTATTAGAGATCACAGATGTAAATTTGATGTTTTCACCCACATGTTTTCAATCATAATGTAACCAAGAGGGATATCAATTAATTACTATTTATGACATGAGACAGATACAGTTTTATGAGATCTGTAGCTTATATAATTTGGAGACCTCTCTTTAAAAATACAAAATTATGAATTTAAATTTCAGTATGAAAATGATTTATCTAGAGGGGGAAATAAATTGCAAAGTTAACAATTTTTTTGATATCTATCATACACATAAAAAAGACCCAGAAATATATAATCAATGTGTTTTTAATTTAGTTATCTGCCTGATACAGTTTTATGATACATTTTGCCCTAGAGTTTTTGGCTTAAACCTCTAACTTTTCATATGATAATGTATTTGTGATAATTTCTGTGGAGAAAGAGTTGAAATAGCTTTTCATCACAGCTAATGGAAACTTGTTTTTTATTATTATTACTTAGTGTTAAGATTTTAGGTCACAGTTAAGTATATGCCTGAAAGAAAAAAAAATGTTTTAGTCTGACTATCAGTTGATGGGAAAAAAATTTACAGATCTCAGCAAGAGATTCAATATATTTTTTTATACTTGGTATTGTCCTCACTCCCTACACATCAAGGCCCGAGCACTGAAGGACAGGGGTTTTCTACCTTGATATGACCTTTGGCTTTGTATCTTTATGCCACCATGTTGGACAAGCTGTCATGGCACTCCTGCAAGGGAATGGTGAGCAATAAATTAACTGTGTATGCACAGAAGTCATTGCCAAATCACATACTGATTGCTAAAAAGATATCCTACTAAACCCAAAGATATCCCAATTTTCCCTTAATGTCCATGGCCACTCCACAGCCACTTGACACGGAAGCTGGAGTGAACAGACAAGAATGCTAAGTGGTTTATATTTAAATAACTTACTTTGGTAAAATTAGGTAAAAATATTAAACTACGTAAATACACTGCTCGGACCTTGGCCAGGAGAGGGTGCTCATGCAAGTGAGGAGGTCTGAAGCTTAAACTCTGATCTGATTCAGGTAAAAACTTTACCATAAGAATTAAAGATATTTTTAAAAATCTGTACTAATTCAGCAGTAACTCTTGCCAAAGATCATATTGGTTATAAACACAAGAAAAAATACAGGTATCCTTATAGAATAACTAGGTACACCTTTCTTTCAATTTCACTTGAAGTTTTGGAGTTTCACTTGAAGTTTTGCAGAAAAGCATGATATCTAATTGACAAGAAATGTAAATGCTGTTTATTCTGAGGTAGAATGACATCTTTTCAAGGATATGATGACAGTACCTTTTATTTAAATCTCGTGCTTGTGGTGGGTTGCTTGGGTCTACTTCTTCCAAAGTTTAAGGTTGTAATATTTTTTTTTCCTCTGAAAAAGCAACATTAGATTATGTGTACAAAATATTTATGATACTTTAAGAATGATTAAAGGACTTTTCATATTAAGTTTCTTTTCTACAATAAAACTGATATAGCTCCAGGAATATGAAAATATTATGAAATTTTAAAAATTATTTTAACAAATGTATTATCAAACAAATGTCATGGGACCTCTTTATGAGGCATACCTCATTCAAGATAGATCATTTCATATCACCTTGATTAAGTATATTAACTTCAGGCCATTGAATACAGGAAAAACAAACAAACAAACAAAATAGTGGCTCGATAATAATTTATGGTTTGCCCAAGGTAATACTATTTTGGAAACAGGATTCAAGTTCAGGTACCATACCGTGGCAACTTTCTCATGCAGGAATGTCTTCTCCCAAAGTAAACTGAGCAGACTCGTCAAGTGTGTTTGACATGCATTTCCTTAGAAAAGATTGGTATGTGATTTGCAACAACAGTACCATCATTCATTAGTAAGTTTAAAACTATAGGAATCAAAATTTAGGACGAAACTTATAAAATTATTTTATATGCTAGCATTAATTTCAAGTGTTTAATTAACTATTGCTTTGAAAAGCCAGGTGTGGGCCATTTTGCATTTTATAAGAGCCAAAAAACATGGAAAATGCCAGAAGGTATAATTTACCACCCAATACGGATAGCCCAAATACTGTATTTGATAGCAAGGATCAGTTTTCAAGACCCTGCATCCCAATTTTCTCCTGTCAGTAAATCCGCTGCTTTATCACAGACACATTGCATTAGGGAAAACTTTCCCCAAATTGCTAACTTCCTCTTTGTGCTCTGAATCAAAATCAATCCCAGAAAAATGTGCCTAAAGCTGCCTAAAGAAAGTTTTCAAGAGCCATTTGGTCTTTTTATAGGAAGAGATTCAAGATACTCTTCTCATTTTGAAGCTAACATAAAATCTGATTAATGTAACAGGACTACCTTGTATTCTTCTCTATCTATAAATTTTTGCAGTCTCATATATGAAAAGAGCTGTCTGGAATTAAGCATGACAAAATGGAGAACAGATGGATAAGAGACAACATAATGAGGAAAACCACAATGAATAAGAGACATTATTATTCATTATTACTCATATTCACACTAAGTATTTATTATGCATCTACCTTTAGGTGATTTATGTTTTAATATTTTGGAAAATAAAAGCCTTCCAAAAAAGTTTCCATGAATACATTCTCTCTCCATCTGTCATTTGAAACCATTATTATAGCTTACCAGTGGAATGTATTTTCTCTTTACGAGATAGAGGGCACTAGAAAGGCCTACAGAAAACATAAAATATTCATAAAGCTACCCATGAGGCCATGAGGAGATAAGTAGGTATTAATGATGTACTCCTAACAGGCCTTGGATTAAAGACATTAATGGAAAGTAGCTGTTGCTAAGTATGATTTGGTGACAGCAGCAAAAGGAAAGAGGAAAATAAATGGAAGAGTTAGTGAAGAATGCCTGGGAGCCCATACTTAATGGTTGACTTGAGAAGCGCCTATGGCACAGAAAGAGGTAGAAGAAATGGAAAACCAGAACAAAGGACTTATGAGAGTCCTTCTTGAGCTCTGTATCTTGAAGATGCATTTAATAGAAGATTTTGTTCTGTATAATTACAATTGATTAGTCAATTTTTTTCACAGTGTTTAGAATCACAGTAACCACATGATTCTTTTCACCCGAACCACACTTGCCTTTCATGAAATTATGTAATTTGATTTCATAATGTATGAAACAACCTGACCATAAATAATATAAACAAAACTTCCCAGAATGGGCAATCATCTAAATTTTTACATAACTTGCATATTTTCATGGTGAGTAGAATTATTTTTCTTCCTTTAGAAAATAGGATATGGTTTCGATATCATATCATATCACTGGAGACTCTTTCCAGAAAGAGGCTTTATTTTTAGGGAATGTGTAACATAGTCATATTAAAACAGTAATAATAATATGCCTTGTAGCTGGTTTTACTTATACAGTAAACTTTCTGAAGACTTCAGTTTCTCTCTTTTTTTAAATTTTTACTTAAATTCAATTAACATATAATATATTATTGATTTCAGAGGTAGAGTTCAGTGATTCATCATTCTTATATAACACCCAGTGCTCATTACATCACGTGCCCTCCTTAATGTCCATCACTCAGTTACCCCATCCTCTCATCCCTTCCTCCTCCAGCAACCCTCAGTTTGTTTCCTATATTTAAGAGTCTCTTATGGTAAAAAAAAAAAAAAAAAAAAAAAAATTCTCTTATGGTTGATATCCAGGATCTATAAAGAACTTCTTAAACTCAACACACACAAAATAGACAATAATATCAAAAAATGGGCAGAAGATATGAACAGACACTTCTCCAATGAAGACATACAAATGGCTATCAGACACATGAAAAAATGTTCATCATCACTAGCCATCAGGGAAATTCAAATTAAAACCACATTGAGATACCACTTTATACCACTTAGAATGGCCAAAATTAGCAAGACAGGAAACAACATGTGTTGGAGGGGATGTGGAGAAAGGAAAACCCTCTTACACTGTTGGTGGGAATGCAAGTTGGTGCAGACACTTTGGAGATACCTCAAGAAATTAAAAATAGAGCTTCCCTATGACCCTGCAATTGCACTACTGGGTATTTACCCCAAAGATACAGATGTAGTGAAAAGAAGGGACATCTGTACCCCAATGTTTATAGCAGCAATGGTCACGGTCGCCAAACTGTGGAAAGAACTAAGATGCCCTTCAACGGACAAATGGATAAGGAAGATGTGGTCCATATACACTATGGAGTATTATTCCTCCATCAGAAAGGATGAATACCAACTTTTGTAGCAACATGGACAGGACTGGAAGAGATTATGCTGAGTGAAATAAGTCAAGCAGAGAGAGTCAATTATCATATGGTTTCACTTATTTGTGAAGCATAACAAATAGCATGGAGGACAAGGGGAGTTAGAGAGGAGAAGGAAGTTGAGGGAAATTGGAAGAGGAGGTGAACCATGAGAGACTATGGACTCTGAAAAACAAGCTGAGGGTTTTCAAGGGGCAGGGGGTGGGAGGTTGGGGGAACCAGGTGGTGGGTATTGGAGAAGGCACGGATTGTATGGAGCACTGGGTGTGGTGCAAAAACAATGAATACTGTTATGCTGAAAGTAAGAAAAAAAAAAAGAGTCTCTTATGGTTTCTCTCCCTCTCTGATTTCATCTTGTTTTATTTTTTCCTCTATTCCCCTATGATCCTTTGTTTTGTTTCTTAAATCCCACATGAGTGAAATCATATGATAATTGTCTTTCTCTGATTGACTTATTTTGTTTAGCATAATACTCTTTGGTTCCATCCATGTCATTGCAAATGGCAACATTTCATTTTTGATGACTGAGTAATATTCAATTATAGATATAGACATAAGATATACAGATTTATAGACATAAGATATATAGATTTTTATCCATTCATCTGTCAACGGACATCTGGGCTCTTTCCAGAGTTTGACTATTGTGAACTTTTCTGCCATAAACATTGGGGTACAGGTGTCCCTTCAGATCAATTTTTCTCTTTCAAACACTATCTCAAGATCCTAGATTCTCCCTTGTGCCTATTTTACTTATAAGTAAACATGATAAGCATACTTGAATACAAAAATTACTTTATGTAGATAGGAAGATGCAAAATTTTTATAATCATTTCATAATGATAATTAAATATAGCTACCTTTTACAAGCCTGGCTTAGATGTTTTATATCTACATTCTCAATTAATCTCCCAAAATGTCTTAATGAGGTAGGTATTACTTCTCTCTCCTTTTCACACATAAGAATCTGGAGGCCTGGAGAAGTAAGGTCACACCACTAGCATGTGGTGGGGTGGGGGGAAGTCTTGAATTTGAACGCACACAATCAAGCTCTGGTAGAGTTGTGCTCCTAACCTTTGATTCTTCCTTGCTATGTTGCTTCTGCATATATTATGTGCTGGGAACTTGTCTGAGTTCATTACATGTATTCATTCAATCAATTCTTTCTCAACCCTGTTATGATTAGGCACCACCACTATATCCATTCTCTATATGAGAAATTGGGACCCTGAGAATTGCATGGTTTGCCCAAGTCACCTTGCTCTTAAAGCAAGGGAAATGTAAAAAAAACTTAAATAAATTAAAAAAAAAAAGTTTATTTCCTTAGTCTGATGTCCCAGTCCAGCTGATTCCAATCTGGTTGGATACAAAACAAGGAGATAAAGACAGCCTAACGCCCGGTCTAGTGCTTTCTCAATTCTTATGTAAGAATTGATACGCACAAAGTACATACCAACTGGGCTAAACCCACCAGAAAGGACGCCGATTGCCACATGTTTCTAATTTTTATAATAAAACCTTGAATCTCATTTATGAACCAGGGTTCGGCTGGTCCAGAGATTTAGCTACCAAAAAAAAAAAAAAAAAAAAAAAAATTGAATCTTAGCCAGTTACCAGGATTTGATAAAGACAAAAAAAAAAAATTGTACAAAGAAATATACAGTTTATGATAAAATTAGGGTAATTAACGTAATCACACACACACACACACATGCACACAATATGCTGTGTTTCTGCTAATACATTTCATTCAACCTTTTCTCACTTGGAATTGTAGAAATCTTTATGCACCTGTAGACCAGAGTCCATAGTGTGTCCTATCCTCTCTTCCTATTCTCCTCTGTTTTAGATTGCTTGCAGATTCTCTGATCTACCTGGGAATGGTCCCCAGTAGTGAATTTCTAGAAGCGAACCAGAAGCAAACTGGTGATTACTTGTGAACACCAGTTCTTTTTATTACTAACTGGATATTAATAGATGCTGTAATTTGCAGTTGTTCAATGTTCAGAATTTAAACACAACTTCCCTCCAATAAGTTCAGTAAAAACTTCACCCCAAAACTGCCACTCTGTACAGTGACAAGGTTTTCCATTAATTTCACTTCCCTGTGCAGTTTGGGGTCTGTCCCAACTGCATACGGTCCAACTGCAGCAGTTTTCTCAGGAAAGACTGATTGTGATGTCACCTCAGCTTTGAAAGAAAGTAAAGCAGCTGCAATGAATAGCCATGAGACAATTAACTAGAGTATTTAGATTTAGCTTGTATTCTGGGAATGCTAATTTTTTTTCCGCAACCAAGAATGTATAACAAAAGAAGAAATTACTAACTAAAAAATGTACCATAAAATATCTTCAAATTAAATGCAGCCAGATATAACATAAACATATGCATGCATATGGATGAGATATTCACTTGATGACTTTGGAACTCATAATTATGTCACATGAAACATCTACCCCAAAGCTGACTTTTTCTCACATATTGCTTTAATTGTTAACTATGTCTCAGGACCCCATTTGGAAAAGCTGACAGGAGACTGGCCTGGTATGTTATATTTGGTAAGCTTAGGATTTATGAGGATTTCTAAAACCAGGCAACCATCAGAATAAAGGGTAAATCCCTGTAGGGTACACCATATTACGAAGTCTGCAAAATAAATTTATTGTGTGTTCTAAGTAGTCAATCCACATAACCTGCAAACCAAGCAAAGCATGGAAAGTTTCATTTGTCCAAAGTAATCTTAGCCCATGACCAAGTGTCGTCAAGGTATAAAAATGCATGTGTCACATGTGTGTCCTGGAGGCTACACGGAGAGTGAGTGTTGTGAGCCTCTACTTCTTTTTTCCATTAAACTTACATTTTCTCTTGCTCACAATTATTCACTTACGTTGGCTCTACATAGGGGTTGAAAGGAAAGTCCTCAAAGAAGGAATTCTAATGGGGCCATTTCTTTAATAACTTACAGAATTATTTTATAACAATTTTTGAACAGAGTGCAAAGTCCAGAAAATAAAGTCCCATGACTTGGTACCTGCCTACTAGAAGTTTCCTCCTCTTTATCTTCACCAGTGTCTGATATTCAGATCTAAATAAAATAGATACAAAAATATTTCCATTGTTTTGAGCTAGGACCTGGTTTTCTCAATGTCTATGTTCAAGGTTAATTTTTGATATTGAAGTAAGGTTAATATATAAGTTTATATTAGTTTCAGGTGTACAACATAGTTATTCAACATATATATACATACATGTATGTGTGTAATATATTACAAAATGGTCACCACAATTAGTTATCATCAGTCCACCATAGAATGTTACAATATTATTAACTATATTCCCTATGCTATATTTTTCATTCTTGTGATTATTTTCATTTTCTAGCTGGAAGTTTGTACTTCTTAAACCTCTTCACTTTGCTCATCCCCCGACACCCTTTCCCTCTGGCAGCCACCAGTTTGTTTTCTGTATTTATAGATCTGTTTATATTTCTTACTTTTTTGTTTTGTTTTGTTTTTTAGATTTCACATATAAGTGAAGTCATATGATATTTGTCTTTCTCTGACTTATTGCCCTTAGTGTAATAATACCTTCCGGGTTCATCCATGCTGTCACAAGTGGCAAAATTTCATTCTTTCAATTGCTGAGAAATGTTGCTTGTATATATGCTATACCTTCTTTATCCAATCCTTTACTGATAGAAACGTAGGTTGCCTCCATATCTTGACTATTGTAAATAAATAAATAAATAATGCTGCAATAAACATGGGGGTGCATGTGTCATTTTGAGTTAGTGTTTTCCTTGTCTAGGATTTTTATTACCATGTCCTTTCTTTCTTTTTGTCTTCTTTATTACTTGAATTTTTCTTTTGTCTTATTACTTTAGTCCTAGTGAAAGTGTGTGTGTGTGTGTGTGTGTGTGTGTGTGAAGTTTGGAGACAGAGAGACACTGAGAAAGGAAACTGTATTTTAACAAGTTGTTCAGGGAATTCTTGTATGACCTCATTTAAGAGCAACTACCCTAGATTTCCAATCTAGTATTCTTTTTACCCCACAGTGATGGGGTATGACTCAGTTTAGTTAAATTCAACAAACATCCTTTGAGTATCTGCTATTGATCACAGATTTTGTTATGAGCTGTGTATACACATATGAGTAAGAGATAATCTGTCTTCAGGGCACTCACATTTAATATTCAATTTTTAAACCATTATGTATTATCACAATGACTTTTCTAGACTCTTTAAATAACACAATTGCAAGTTTTCCATCCATGTAAGAAATTCAACATGGAGAAGTAATTTTGAAACAAAACTTTCTTGATCTCAGTTACATTGCAAGGTTTTGAAATGAGGGTGCAAACAGTTTATTTTGACATGCTTCTATGAATTTCACACACAAAATTCTGTTTTATGCATTTATCCCCTAACTGCTTATCTGATCTCTATAGCTTATGAGGTTTGAGAGTCTGAGATCAGGAAAATCTCCCGAGTGCCCAAAGGCATCACAACTGCTTTATTTCAAACCCTTGTTTAGAGAAGTGGTTTCCAGAAATGTTCTTCAGTTTTAAAATTTTCGGGAAAATGTTAATAGAAAATTTCATAACTTCTATTGAATAAAATTAACTTTGAAATGTCGACAGCTATTTCAATGATGTGTCTGACACAGCATTGTCAAAATACCGTCAAAAGGTTTATAGTGCATTTCCCAATCTTACTGTTGATAAGAACCCTGAATAAAAATTAAGCAAGTCATCAGTTATTGTCCACTAATCAATATAAGATTCGCTGTGTTAACAAGTTTTTAGTTACAAAAGAATCACCACATAAATAAATAAAGTAAGAAGACTCCAATGGTCAGGGCTGTTTCTTTTTTGAATGTGAAACCTCAGAGTTTTCAGTGTATTCTTCTTGAGTTAGAAAATGTTTTTCATACTAAATTCTTCATTTTTATTTCTTTCATTCATTGTGCTTTTTTTTTTTCCTTTCAGAACTTGTATTGTGACCTGCATCTGACATTACAAAAAACAATCTGCATTTTTCCCCCCACATCAAACAATTGCTAAATACCACTATGGACTTTGCTCCTTTTGTGAAATTCCAAAGAAATCTGCAACTCACCTCAGACTTGACGTGTATCATAAACAGGCACAGGCCCTCTTCTGAAGCATGCAGAGCATGGCCTATCTGGCAAGACTGAGCTGTGGCCTTATTTCTGGCAAAGCAATCATTCAGGGGAGCCAAGAATAAGAGTATTGGAAGGAACTGCCCATATATCAGACTAAAAAAGTGATGAGTGTATGAAATCTCCCAGTGGGTAGAGAGCCATTCCTAAATTATTCTGGCTGCCTTTGCCGACACATAGAATGCCCTTCCCTTACTTTGTTCTCATTGGGATCTTCCGTTTTCACACAGGAGACCAACTGTGGTGACACAGTCAACTCATTCGAGAAAACACATTCAAACTACAGGCTTTTCATTAAAGTGCAATGTATTTCATAAACGTTCCTTTGAAATTTTCAGACACTTAAATGGTGCCAACTTGAAATCTCATTTCTATTCATTAAGCAATTAATCTTATAATTAGTCCACTTTTCCAAGCACAAAAAGAAGGATCGCTGTATACTAAGCATTGTAGGACAAGGCATGTAGGAAAAAGAAAGTTCCAGGTCTAGTAGCAACAACAGAACTAGCAATATCATAATAACAACAAAAACAATAGAAATAAGAACTTAGATTACTTTCCCTGTGGAGGCGATGTACTTTGTATATTGCCTGGGCTATATTATTTGCTACAAAAACCTTATAAGTAGGTGTTATTATTAGACTCAGCTTAATAATTGGAGATACTGAGACTTGGGCAGGTTATAGACTTTCAGCAGCTTACAGAACCAAGAGATAAAAACATGAGAGGTAAAAGAAACCCACCATATTAAAAATCTACATACATTAGCTGAATTAATCCACATATAAGCCCTCAGAAAATTACGTATCTCTATTTGTTAGTTCAAGTCGTCATCAGATTAAATGTTTTCCCCAAGAAGGTACACCATGGGATTCTGATTTAAACCTAGGTCTGACCCCAAAGACCATGATCTCTCCATTAACCTTACACATTACTGGGTGTATTTCTCCAAGGAGGAGTAGGAGCTAAAGGGGGTGGGTAGATCGAAGCTATTTAGTCAGGAGGGACTAAAAGATTTTCATATCCACTTTACAGCACGTGGCAGATATAGTAACAACACTTTGACAACACCATAGTTATAATATCATTGAATTCTGATGACCATTTTTCATGTTTCTATCCAGTCTACCCTTCTAATCTTTCATTAATGCATACAATCATGATGGAACATCCCAAAGCCAGTCCAACTGTCATTTCATCTCTAAGAAAAAACCTGCAGGCTTATTCCCTCACAGGAAAAAGTCAGATTCACATAATCCTTTTACTCACATAGCCCCCTTTATTCTCATTAAAGGTCATTTTGCCTAAAAACAGAGACTATTTTCATTCAATTGAAAGTCATAACTAAAAAAAATATTGTTGAGTCAGATGATATAACCAGTAAGCATAGAATGGAATGCTCTTTGTCTCTATTTATCTCTAGATAAAACTTAACTACCGTCTCTCAGTTGAAATGTACAGTGATTTTACACTCCTTTTATATCACCTTTCTGAAAAGTTATCAAAAATTTTAATCACAAATACTTAAGACCTGGTTTTGTAATCAGAATCATGGAAATATGTTTTAATTAACAAGATTGATTTTCAACATATTTAGAAAAACAAATGGCTGCTTCATTGTATTATCTAACATGAAAATGTGCTAAAACCCTCGAGGGGATACAATGAGCCCAGGAGAAAACGTTTCTTCCTGGGCTTCTTTACCAGGTTTATTCATTGTTATTAGTTCACTTCAGTTATACTGTTAGTACTCCTCCTTAAAGCAATGATTTATTCACCTCCATACAACAAGCAGAATGACATATATTACATGAAAACAAAACCCCCAAGGTGCTAAAACTTAAACCACAAGTCTACTTTGTCAAGGTCAGATAATCCCCTTGGGAATGGAGAATTTGGCTGAATCGGGTTATAATATTTTAAGGGTTGTCACAAATTTGGTTAAGATGTGTTCTTCTAAAAAGGCAGTTCAATTGCATAAAATTTCAGGGTTTGTTTTTATTTTTTATTTTTTTTAAATATTGACTTTGAGTTCTAAGACACTAGCAAGGTACAAATTTCATATGATCAATTTCAAATTGGGGGCACATAGTAATATCATTAAATGAGCCAAATTTATTTGTACTAGCAATGCATTTCAGATTTTTTAAATTCATATTTGTGCTCAAGTAATAAAAACTTAACTTTACAGTAATCAATGCATAGAGGCCTAACCACACAGTGACTTTTTTTTTTTTTGCAGTATGAACATTTATTTATTTTATTTATTTTTTTATTTCTTTTCAGTGTAACAGAATTCATTGTTTTTGCACTACACCCAGTGCTCCATGCAATCTGTGCCCTCTCTAATACCCACCACCTGGTTCCCCCAACCTCCCACCCCCACCCCTTCAAAACCCTCAGATTTTAAAAATGTCACTGATTTAAATGGGAGAGCTTACCTTAAAATTTTAACTTGTGCATTCAGAGCTCTCAGGAAGAAATGGGTCAAGAGAGTGTAAGGCATCCCATTAAAAAATGATTCCAAATAGTTCTTCTTGTCCCAAAGCTTGGGAGGTTCATAAACACTTGGATTCATAACACGTATCTTAGTAATTTTTTCTTTGCATGTCTTAGGCCAAAAAAAAATACCTAACAACAGTTCCATTTCTTTAGTAGCTAATTCCAAAAATTCAATAAGTATTTACACCTTAACAATTTAATAAGCTTCGGGGAAGAGATACACACAAACGGGAAAAAATGAAATAATACTTTTATTTCATTCTTAAGTAACTAGTTATTTACAAATTGGATGTGTGCACCTGCTTGGCTCTGAAGTCCTTAGATCAAGCACTCACATACTCTTTTCCTGCGTCATGTTGGTTTTCTTGCAGCACTTTCATCATGCAACCACAGGAAACACAGTTTGGCAAGTTATGATGTCATCAAAAGGAATGTAACTCAATGAAATGTTGAAACCGTTAATAGTTGACGGGGTGTCTGACAGATGTTGAGTCCTGCTGAGTTTTCTCTGAACATTTAAAATAACATGCAGCTCCCCCCTGAGTTTGCTGAAGCTCTTGAGAGAGTGCATCGGTGCCTACTTTGGGAAGCGTGGTTGTAATCTGTAGGTCTCATTGTTGTACAGATCTACTGCAAATGATGCTTGTTTTTTAAAGCTGGTGTTTCCCTATCAAACCCATAATAGCTTCAGCTTACCTCCTGCCCTATGCACAGAATCCTGCGTGAGCCAGGAGACCAAAACTAGCAGCAGCTGGTTCCAATCGGCCTTGACTGGACTGAGATGCGAGAAGTGGCAATTGTATCGAGGCACTGGAACACTGAAGCTTGTCTTTCCAAGAATACTTTTTCTCCGTTCTGCTTTTTTCACTTAATGTTATTGGTTGTGCAGGTTCCAGGGAGATTCATTTGATAGAACTTTTGTCTAGGAACAGTCTGATTACAAAATTTTTAAAAAGTCATATTGGGTATAGGGAAATATCAGTGAAGATTCAGAATAATAGGTAAAGAGATACTTCCATATGGGAACTTTCCGTAGTCATTTTCATGTCCAATCAGTGAAGTCTCCAGGCATTTCTTCCTGTTAATGTCAAGGAGCTATCTCTTTGTGACTATTGTTAAGTGTGCCATCCTGGCCAATTTCATTTCTTCCACCAAGATAAAAAGGTATAGGTATATGGAATCCGAAACGTGAAACAAGCAAAAAACCAGGCTCATAGATAAAGAAAACAGACCGATGGTTGGGGAAGTGGCAATGGGTGAAATGGGTAAAGGGGTCAAGAAGTACAAATTTCCAGTTATAAAGTCAATAAGTCATGGACCTGTTACGCACAGGTTGGTGACTATAGTTAATAGTGCCGTATTGCATATTTGAAAGTTACTAAGAGAGTAAACATTGAAAGTTCTTAACACAAGAAAAAAATTGCAAGTATGAGTGGTAACAGATGTTAACTAGATTTATGAGATAATCCTCTTGGATAGATACAAATGTTGAATCATTATGTTGTATACCAGAAATGAAAATAATGTATGTCAGTTGTACCTGCATTTAAAAAAAAAAAAAAAAAAGTTAAGTTTTTTTTTTTTTTTTTTTTTTTTTTTTTAAGGGATGACTTGGTGGCTTGGTCAGTTGAGTACTGGACTCTTAGTTTGGGTTCAGGTCATGATCTCAGGGTCCTGGGACCCTGGACCCCCAGGATCAGGGTCCTGGGATCTCAGACTCTGGGATCAAGCCCAGAGTCAGGCTCTGTGCTCAGCAGGGAGTCTGCTGGAGATTATATTCTTCTCCCTCCTTCTGTTCTTCCCCCAACTTGAGCTCTCTCTCTAAAATAAATAAATAAAAATTTTTAAAAAAGGTTTTATAAACCAATGCAATTAATGCATCACCATGAAACAATGTAGAAAGTCATGCCTCTACAGTTTCTGAACATCACTTATTTAACACTGATTTCACCATTACTCATAAATCTGCATTTTCTGTGGTGCTCTTCATGAATATTGGTTTCCAATTACTCTTTCAAAGATTATTAATATTACTATCCTTTGTTGATGAAGACAGCAAATATAAGACTTACATGTAATATAAATAAGCATGTGGAAAATAATTCATTTTCTGGTAAGGTTAAATTTATCTTTAAAAATTTGTTGACAAATATGTAGCACAACATGTGGTGCCTGGGTGGCTCAGTCGGTTAAGTGTCTGCCTTCAGCTCAGGTCATGATCTCTAGATCCTGGGATCCAGTTCCACATGGGGCTCCCTGCTCAGCGGGGAGTATGCTTCTCCCTCTCCCTCTGCCCACCCTACTTGTGCTCTCATGCTTGGTCTCTCTCTCCAAAATAAATAAATAAAATCTTTTTAAAAATGCAGGACAGCACATCTTCTGGCCATGGCTTCTCCTGGAATTATTAGCCAATCAATAATCACTGGATTCCTAGAAACCGGTCTTTTCCCATATTGGTTGCATTCTCGCCTTCCATATACAGAGGAAGTTGTCCATCAGAAGGATCTGTTGATCATGCAGAATGACAATCTCAAAAGCCCTTGGAGCAGACAGACATGGCCTCCCCAAGCATGTCCTATTGTGTGGTATGGAGTGAGTGGTCAGCCCCAGCAGGGAGGGGTAGGTGGAGGGTAGGGCACGGGACAAAGCTAAGACAAACCACTTCAGTTAAAAGTTGCTTAAGGAGGGGCACCTGAGGGCTCAGTGGGTTAAAGCCTCTGCCTTCAGCTCTGGTCATGATCTCAGGGTCCTGGGATCAAGCCCTACATCGGGCTCTCTGCTCGGCAGGGAGCATGCTTCCCCCTCTTTTTCTGCCTGCCTCTCTGCCTATTTGTGATCTCTCTATCAAATAAATAAAATCTTTAAAAAAAAAAAAAAAAGTTGTTTAAGGAAGTGGCATTCTCTCCAAGTCTGTTTTTTAGTGACTTAGCCACTGGAAGCAACGTGCTTCATCTTGAGCAGGTTGTCCTCCTCTTGGTATTGCTCCTCTTGGACTCTCTGTTTGAACGTGACCCCAAATATATTAGTTTGCAAGTTAAAAATTATGTCACAAACATCCCCACTTTTCTTTTTTAAGATTTTATTTATCTATCTATTTTAGAGAGCATGAGAGCATGGGGAAGGGGCAGAGGGAGGGAGAAAGGGAGAGAATCTCAAGTAGGGTCCATGCTGAGTGCCAAGCCCAACATGGGGTTCGAGCTCATGACCCAGACAGCATGATCTGAGCTGAATCCAAAAGTCGGTTGCTTAACCTTCTGAGCGACATAGGCACCCCACCAATGTTCCCCTTTTCAATTTGTGTTTTCTTTGTAATCAATAACGGGATTTTATAATCTGTCTTGCTGCTTGATTGTCTACCACTGCACAGTATTTTTTAAAAATTATTTATTTATTTATTTATTTTGGAGAGAAAGAGTGTAGGAGTGGGAACAGGAGAGGGAGAGGGAGAGAGAGAATCTCAAGCAGAGTCCCTGCTCCCCACAGAGCCCAACACAGGTCTCAATCTCTGGACCCTGGGATTATGATCTGAACCACAATTAAGAGTTCAACACTTAACCGAATGAGCCACCTAGGTGTCTTTAGAGTTTCACGGTATTAATGAAAACTGACAAAGGCAACTCATTCTGGAATGAATTTTAGCATAACTTTTATCTTCCAAAGTATCATTGTCTTGACATAAACCTGTCACAAAGAAAAAGAAACAAAAGTGGAAAATTACAAATTTTGCCAGGTAGAGGCAAAGTTTAGATGCAATCCTTAATTGTATATCATTTTGACAATTATCCTGCTTATTTTGTTTAGTTTTGTCTGTGTATTTCTGGTTAGTCTCTTGTTGTATAGTTTAGATTCAAATATTTGATATGAGTCATGTTACAGTATGAAGATATTTAGAGTGGGTGTCAGGCCTCTTTTTCTAGGCTGACTCTGTAGTGAAGTTCCTATGCTAATAACATTTGACTAAGTTTCAACAGATATAATTCCATATTATCTGAACTCTAAGGTCCGATTCTGCATTAAAATTCTAGACAGCTATGGTTTTAAGTTAATAAATAACTGTGACTTGGGTTGATACAACCCCAATTTATGTAATTTTGACCATACCATTCCCCTTTTATATCTGATAGATTTATGGATTAGAGAAATTGAAGTCACCCTAGACAGTTATTAGAATATCATTAACATTCACATCAATCTTCTCCCCAAAACAGTGAGAACAAACCTAACATGATTAATATAATGTGAAGGAACTAGAACATTCTTTGCTACATATCAAAAAAAACTAGACCTGAGCGTATGGAAGTAGTCCTATCACTTCTCTTCACATTTTTAGATAATAAGAGAATTGCCATTCCTTTATGCTATAAATACAGTTTTCAATTTATTTATTGATATTTTAATCTTTTTTAAAGGGTAAAACTTCTCCCTAATCAGGACCAGAAATAGGAGGAAAGTAGAAAGTGCTGGTGTAGTCCTTCTTCTTTTCCTGCTTACCTATCCCCAGGTAGACATCACCACTTGGGATTGTCAAGGTGAAAAGGAGAGGGGAAACAAAGTGATGAGGGATTTGTCTTTGGCTTCTTAATTTATGTTCCAGTTATTGTTAACTTGTTTACCTTCAGTCTCTAATTTACTATTTAGTCTTTTTTGTGTTTGTTTACTTTTATTATTTTTGCAGCATGTATGGGAAGAGGAAGTCTACTATAGACGCTGAGCATCCCTGACACACTTGACTATGTCAGCCTGCAAGGCTTGTCTTCATACAGAGAACTTTGTGTAGTTACTCACGTAGGTACCTAAGAAGGTTAAGAAGATCATTGAGTGAATCTGTGTATCCGTTTGCTCCGAAAGGGAGGCAACGCCTTTGGCTATGGCTTGCTATAATGTCTGCTGCTTGAGAAAAGGGAGTACCTGGCCATTGGCCCCAGGTTTCTCCTTGTGAAGAAACTCACTACTTGTGCAGGTATCCTCTGGCTCTTCACGTACATGATCCTGTGGGGACTGGGTCTCTAAAGACCCACAGAAACATGCTGTCATGAGGAATGCTGTTTTGGTCTCACCTCTGATAAAATAATTCCCTTGTTTTTGTCAGTTTCCATGAAATTATGGCAAATTAGCTTAATATCTTGCAAGTAGGGAAAATCCCACAGCTTTTCACAATTCTTGACAGTGTTTGGCAATGAGAACGGCCTGCTAACAGAGACAAAGCTTTCTGGAAAAGGAGAAAGACCTGCGCCCTGTTGGCCAATTGATGGATTTACGGGAAGTTCTTGGGAATTTACAGCAAGCTTATTGATTGAATGGTATGGTCAGATGAACAGTAAATGTTTCTGAACCATGCTGTTGCATTCAATGACAAGAAATTAATCAGTTTTTACTAGTGTATTTCCTACATATTTAATTGGCTGTGATTAAAAACCTTCAAAAAAAAGTTAATAAGGAAAAGGGAGTAGCTAATTTTAATTATGCATTGCTTGAATAAAAATATATATGAGATAGCCAAGTATATTCTAGGTTATCTCTCATTAATTAATTTAGCATTTCATACCCATTTACTCATTATCAAAATTATTACCGTAAGAAAATCAGTATCTGATTAAACACTTTCCTATACTAAATGACTAATTAATACCAGCTAGTTTAAGATTAAAAATCTAAGATCCTAGGAATTATTTATAAATCATTATTTATAATCTCTATCACATAAAGTAATTTTAATCTCTGTATTTTTCACATCATCTGCCCCATTTTCCCAGCTACATACACTTCACTATATATTTATAACAGGGTTACTGTAACATGTAATAAAAGATAATTCTGCCCCTCACAAAGTGCCTATTTGAAAAGTATCATAAATGTTTTCATTAAACATTGCAAGAAAGAAAGCCTGATAGAAAAGATTAAGAGAATGCACTTGACTAAAAACCCGAGAAGGACTTGGAATTTCCACAGCAGAGTTCCTTCTTAATGAGTGGTTACTTAATGAGTGTCTGGTATTGTTCTGAAGGATTCACGTTCACTTATTTACTATGTGATACTGTGGTTAGGCTTTACCAATAACTACATTTTACAAAGAAGGAAAATAAGAAACAGACTTCCAGTAAGAAATAGAGTTCTTATTCCTGTTTCAGAGTCAAGTTTTTAGCTGCTGTGCTAGGTCAGGGAAGTTGAGGTCTGAATTGTTCAAGGTCTGGGTTTCCTCATTATGTGAAAATGTGGACCGGGTAACATTGAGGATACCATTCAGAAATGAGAATTTTTACATCATCAGAGGAGAAGTCACATTTACATGACTAAATTTTATTAGGAATATAATTAAATTTCTGACTATAAGCCTTAAGTTTCTGAAATTTCATGAGTGCTTACAGACTTGATATTCCTTTTGTAAGTTTTTGTTTTAATTTCAGTTAGTCAGCAAACAATGTTAAATTAGTTTCAGTTGTACAGTACGATTCTATACGTCACCCAGCACTCAACACAAGTGCATTTCTCAGTTCCCATCACCCTGTTTCCCCCACACACCTCCCCACACCCTCCCACCCCTGGTAACCCTTAATGTTCTCAATAGTTAAAAGTCTGTTTCTTGGGGTGCCTGGGTGGCTCAGTGGGTTAAAGCCTCTGCCTTCAGCTCAGGTCATGATCCCAGGGTCCTGGGATGGAGCCCCGCATCGGGCTCTCTGCTCAGCAGGGAGCCTGCTTCCTCCTCTCTCTCTGCCTGCCTCTCTACCTACTTGTGATCTCTGTCTGTAAGATAAATAAATAAAATCTTAAAAAAAAAAAAAAAGGTCTGTTTCTTGGGCTCTCTCTCTCTCTTTTTTTGCTCATTTGTTTTGTTTCCGACAGAATTTTTATTCTTACCATCTTAGAGTAGACAGAGTCTCGGCGGTCATATTTTACAAATATGATCTCCTAAAATTCACTATTAATAATTCAAATCTGAATGACTTGGGAAGTACTAAGCACACACCAAAAAATTAATGTTCTCCAAGTAAGACACTTTCACATACATTTTCTTAGAGATGCCATCTTTACTAAAATCTTGTCAGAGCAAAGACTATTCAAGGTCGTGGTATCTCTCTTCTTTAAACAAAATTTGAGTTCCCCTCCCTCCAAATTCCTCACTTTAAATGTATATTAACAAAACCTATTTATTATTATGTTTGGGGGCGAATGAAAAGACTCACATCTCAGATCTTGAACTAAGATATAAACAACAGAGTATTGTTTGGCCTACAGTCAAATACTATGGCATTTAACCCTTAACCTTTCCCATCTCTAAGACATTTTCTCTTTTTATCAGAATATTAATCTCTCCATGTTAGCTACTTCTGCCTTCTCCGCATAGTTAACCTTAATTCATGGTGATCTTGTCAAAATAATTCTATTTCACCTTTTAGAGCAATTCCAGCTGTTTCTTTCTGTAATGGAGTTTTGTTTTTACTGAAAGAGCATGCAAATCAGACAAGGTAAGACTCAGTTTATTCTTTTCTTGTAAATAAAGTGTTTGCATTGTGAACAAAATATTAATTCTATCTTTAAAAGGTAAGTAAGCCAGTTTTGCTTAGTATGATGCATTGCTTACATATTAAGACCAAATGTCTTAAGTACAGCCTGCACTCAGTATCTAACTCCTGTGACAAAGATGACTGTTGAAAATTATACCAAACAAAAATTTAATAAACTTGTCCCACATTTCTCATATTTTTCAAATACGCATCTCAAAATGTGTGGTTCACACTAGCCAAAGATCCACAGGACTTTCAAGCAAAGTGTGATCATTTTTCCCAAAGTATTGGGGTATATTGAATGAGTATGTGAGAAATATTGCTTTCATTTGTTTTAGCATATTAATACCCATTTATAACAAGACATCGACTACAGAAGGAGCAGAGGTTGGCAAGTGATTGTTCAAATTCTAAGTTTCTTCCACTGTAGTCTTGTTTCTTTGTCATTAAGCACTCTTTTGTATAATATATCATTATTACAACAACTTCGAACGAGAAAATATAGGGGCTATGTATTTCAAGAATTTGGCTTGGCAACCTCAGACATTTAGCTAAAGTGAGGCAGTAAAGTCCTTAATTACCTTTGGTATTTCCCTTCCTAAATTTTATGTATCTTTTCTGCCACAGGTCTTCCTTAACTCTTCTTTAGAGTATGACATCACTCTCTTACCTGGGCTACCCATCCACAGCCTATCAACATCTTGCCCCTCATACCATGTAAACATAGTTGACAAATTATCTTTCTGAAACATTTCTGATGATGTTATTTGGAATCAAACTTTTCAATTATAATTTACATTAAATGATATGCCCACATTTTAATTCTACAGTATGATGCTATGATGTGTACAAACCTTTAAGCTATCATCAAAACCTAGATATTGAGAATTTCTCTCACTCCAGAACATTCTTTTATGTCTCTGTTCATTCAGTTCTCCCACAAACTCTGACCCCGGACAACTAAGCAATAATTTATTTTTACCTCTCCTGGGACCTTATAAAAATATTAAACACACTGTATGTCCAGCTTCTTTAGCCAGTCACACTTGCTATGTGTCTGTTCTTATAACTGAAGTCTGTTCTTGTTCATTGATGAGTCATACCCCATTGTATGCATGTACTAGTTTTTATCTCTGCTCACGTGTTTATGTTTATCTGGGTTGTTTCAAGTCAGAAGTGAATATAAATAAAGCAGCTATGAACATTGGCATATGTCACTGATGGACATAGGTTTTCATCTATCCTGGGAAAATACAAAATATGTTAAACTTTAACAAGAAACATCAAAGTATTTTTCAAGGTCATTCTTAAAATACATGAGAACTCAAATAGCTCATATTCTTGTCAATACTTGATAACGTATTTTTAATTTTTGTCATTTTAGTGGTGTGTAGTATCTCATTGTGGTTTTAAGTTTAACCTCTTCTAACGAATGCCTCTTCATGATCTTATGAGTCATCTGTATATCTAATTTTGTGAGGTATCTGCTTAAGACTTGCTGATTTAGAAAAATGTTTTGTTTTTTTTTTTTAGTATTAATTTGCAAAAGTTCATATATGTCCTAGATAGAAGTTTTTGTCAGATATATGTTTGGAATATACTTTTTCCTCCAATGTGAACCTTTTTTCAAAAGCAAAAACCTTAACTTGCTCTGAAGTCCAACTTAATTAATGCATTTGTGACTAATGCTTTCTGTGTCCTCTCTTAGAAATTTTTGCCTATACCCAGTTTGTTAAGACTTTTTTCTATATTTTCTTTTAAAAAAATGTATTTATTTATGTGAGAGAGAGCAAGCCCATGCAAGCATACACAAGTGGGGGGGAGGCAAAGGAGGAAGAAAAGGGACAAGCTGGCTGAGGCTCAGCTGGAGGAGGTGGAAGGCTCTATGAGAGGTTTCATGAGGTCTCCATGAGGGGATCCTTGTAGGCTCCAAGTAGGGCTCAATCACAGGAATCCAAGATCATGACCTGAGCAGAAGTCAAACACTTAACCAACTGAACCAGCCAGGTACCCCAGATTTTTCTCTATATTTTCTACTTGACTGTTTACAGTTTTAATTTCTATGTTTATAAATAATACTCATTTTGGATTTTTATAAATAATAATCTGGAGGAGTAAATGTTCACATTTTACATACAAATATCCAGTTGTTTGAGGAGTATTCATTGAAGACTATCTTTTCTCCATTAAATTATCTTGAAATCTTTGCTGGAAATCAGTTGACCATGGCTGTATAAATCTATTCCTAGACTCTATTATGTTCCATTCGTCCATGTGTCTATCCTTATGACATGCTCCACTCTCTGCTTCGCTGCAGCTCTACAGTAGATCTTGAAAGAGGATAGTGTAAGTCACCCCATGTATTTTTCTTTTTCACTACTGTTTTGAATTTCTAGGTTTTTATTTTTCCATAACAATTTAGATCAGCTTATCAATGTGTATGAAAAACTTGATTGTGATATTGATTGGAAGTTACTTGAACCTACAGATCAATGTGGGGAAATTTGATACTTTAGCATTATTTTTTTGAGTTCATGAGCCCATATACACTGCCATTTATATATTGTTCCTAAATTCCTCTTATAAATATTTTGTTTTCAAAGTACACATATTATAGGCCTTTAAAAAAATTATTCTTCGAATGTTTTACTTTAATGTCATTATAAATCATTTGCTATTACTCTTTTCCAATTGTTCATTTCCAGTCTACATATCTATATTTATTTTTATAAGGTTACATCCACTGATTAGTGCTTTATATCCAAAGTGTATTCTTAAATTATCAGTTTACTTAAAGTAAATATTTATGACTTCCGACTTCACATTTCCCATTAAATATTATAACATTTTATATAATTCCATTTACTTAGCCCTCATTTTTTTGACTATTGTAATAACTTTCATTTTTACCCCATTCATAAACCCTTATCTACAATGTTATCATTCTGCGTTTAAAGAAGCCATCTATACCCCAGCATTTATAGCAGCAATGGCCACGGTCGCCAAACTGTGGAAAGAACCAAGATGCCCTTCAACGGACAAATGGATAAGGAAGATGTGGTCCATATACACTATGGAGTATTATGCTTCCATCAGAAAGGACGAATACCCAACTTTTGTAGCAACATGGACAGGACTGGAAGAGATTATGCTGAGTGAAATAAGTCAAGCAGAGAGAGTCAATTATCATATGCTTTCACTTATTTGGGGAGCATAACAAATAGCATGGAGGACAAGGGGAGTTAGAGAGGAGAAGGGAGTTGAGGGAAATTGGAAGGGGAGGTAAACCATGAGAGACTATGGACTCTGAAAAACAATCTGAGGGTTTTGAAGGGGCGGGGGTGGGAGGTTGGGGGAACCAGGTGGTGGGTATTGGAGAGGGCACAGATTGCATGGAGCACTGGGTGTGGTGCAAAAACAATGAATACTGTTACGCTGAAAATAAATTTAAAAAATTAAAAAAAAATTTATTGGGTGCCTGGTGGCTCAGTTGGTTAAACCACGGCCTTTGTCTCAGGTCATGATCCCAGAGTTCTGGGATCAAGTTCCACATTGGACTGCTAGCTCCACGGGGAGTCTGCTTCTCCCTCTGACCTTCTCCCCTCTCATGCTCTCTCTCACTCTCTCTTTCTCTCTCAAATAAATAAAGTCTTAAAAAATAAAAAATAAAAAAATAAAAAATAAAAAGCAATTTATTTTATGTGAAATTTTGCTAAAAATTAAACATAGTTTTTATATTTATCCAATTATTTACCATTTCTTGTGCTCTTCATTCTTTCCTGCAGATCTGAATATACCAAAGAGGTATGATTCTATCCAATCTATCTAGGAACGAGTTGCCATTTCCCTTCATCCTGAAAAGCAACATCCTTTAGCTCCTCCTGCACTACATTCTGTTAATGCTACAACCTCAAAGCTTTCTTTTATCTGAAAATGTCTTTTTATATATATATATATATATATATATATATATATATATATATATATACTCTTTTTAGAAGCATACTTTATAGGGTTTAGAATTCATACTGGACTAATATTTTTTATTTTTTTAGCACAATAATAAAAAAGTTTTAAATCTAAGTATAGAAATGTCAGGATTGGTTCAGTGCCTCAATGATGTTGAAGATTCAGATTTCATTTGCATTTCTGCTTCACAATTCTTAGCATATCATTTTATGGTGCTATGAGTCCAAGAAGGATGTTACAGTGGCAGAAATTATGTCTTTAATGCATAGAGTAGGTGGAAATGGCTTTCTAGCTTCATCTGAAATGTAATGAACTTTTTCCTGAAGGTTTTGACCCAACTTCCATTTAAATTCATTGACTAAAATAGAACTTTGTAATCACTAATAGCTGTAATATGAGGATGAAAGTCAGTATTTGACTTTCATCCTCTGTAGTGTGATTCAATGAAAGAGAAAATTTTCAGTATGGATTTGGGGTCACCCATCAGCAGGATTTGTTTCTATATGAAGAGAAACACAGAAATAATGTCATATGGCAATTGAAATTACAGGAGTAAAAAGAGAATATGCAACTATAATCCTAGAAGGGGGAGAGAAATAAAGAGGAAGAAGAAATATTTGAAAAATATAGTGACATATATTGACACATACCTTAAATATATTGCAAAATTGATGGCTGGTTCTCCATACAGGGTAAGTGATATTGATCATATATCTGAAATATACTTGTACTTATTACAAGAAGCTATAAATCACTATTTAAACACATGCTTTCAAATAAGATCTCGTGGAGACAAAACGTGAAATTTCAACAAACTCTATAAAATCAATGATTGACATGTTTTTTAACTATATCTGTATACTCTGAAATACATGGCTTAGAAATAATTAATTTATATTTCTTAATAGAAATCTGTTGGACTATTGCAGCAATTAAATTTATTAGGGTACTGATACACTAAGATTTTATTTGGAATGTAAATGTTTACTTTTATAAAACCAATAAAAAGTTTAGTTATTAGAAGAATATGTAAACGATAAAAGAAGAATGTTGCTTTTGCATTTGAGTAATTTGGAGAGCAATATACATATCATACAGCACCATATCCTACAATTCTGAAACACAAAGTTTAAATAAAAACAAAACAAACAAACAAACAGACAGCAACAAAAAACAAAGGGAAGATCTTTATTGTGAGAACTGAAACCAAAAAACTCCTAGAAGAAAAGAGGCACTAATCTCTTTGACATTGGCCTTAAAAACATTTTTTCTAGGTATGTCACCCTGGGTAAGGGAAACAAAAGCAAAATAAACTATTGTGTTTACATGAAAAAGTTTTGCAAAGTGAAGGAAACCATCAACAGAGCAAAAAGACAAACTACTGAATGGGAGAAGGTAGTTGCAAATGATACAGCAGATAAGGAGTTAATGGTCCAAATAAATAAAGAAATTATGTAACTCAACACCAAAAAGACAAATAATCCACTTATAGGCAGAAGATCTGAATAGGCATTTTTTCCAAAGAAGACATACAGATGGCCAACAGACATGAGAAGATGCTTAACATCACTAATCATCAGGAAAATGCAAATCTAAACCTCAATGAGATATTTCCTCACACCTGTCAAAATGGCTAGAATCAAAAAGACAAGTAGTAACAATTGTTGCCAAACATGTGGAGAAAAAGGAAGCATGCTACACTGTAAATGAAAATGTAAAGGATGCAGCCACTGTGGAAGAGTATATGGGGATTCTCCACATAATTAAAAATAGAAATACCAGTTTTCCCAGCACCATTTATTGAAGAGACTGTCTTTTTCCCACTGTATATTTTTTCCTGTTTTGTCGAAGATTAATTGACCATAGAGTTGACGGTCCATATATGGGCTCTCTACTCTGTTCCACTGGTCTATATGTCTGTTTTTATGCCAGTACCATGCTGTCTTGGTGAACACAGCTTTATGTAGAAGAATGAAACTCGACCATTCTCTTACACCGTACACAAAGATAAACTCAAAATGGATAAAAGACCTCAACGTGAGACAGGAATCCATCAGAATCCTAGAGGAGAACATAGGCAGTAATCTCTTTGATATCAGCCACAGCAACTTCTTTCAAGATATATCTCCAAAGGCAAAGGAAACAAAAGCGAAAATGAACTTTTGGGACTTCATCAAAATCAAAATCTTCTGCACAGCAAAGGAAACAGTCAAGAAAACAATGAAGCAACCCACGGAATGGGAGAAGATATTTGCAAATGACAGTACAAATGGCAAATGCAAATGACAAAAGATTGATATCCAGGATCTATAATGAACTCCTCAAACTCTACACACACAAAATAGGCAATCATATCAAAAAATGGGCAGAAGATATGAACAGAGACTTCTCCAATGAAGATATACAAATGGCTATCAGACCCATGAAAAAATGTTCATCATCACTAGCCCTCAGGGAGATTCAAATTAAAAAAAAAAAACACATTGAGATATCACCTTATACCAGTTAGAATGGCCAAAATTAACAAGACAGGAAACAACATGTGTTGGAGGGGATGTGGAGAAAGGAAAACCCTCTTACACTGTTGGTGGGAATGCAGGTTGGTGTAGCCTCTTTGGAGAACAGTGTGGAGATTCCTCAAGAAATTAAAAATAGAGCTTCTCTATGACCCTGCAATTGCACTACTGGGTATTTACCCCAAAGATACAGATGTAGTGAAAAGAAGGGCCATCTGTACCCCAATGGTTATAGCAGCAATGGCCACGGTCGCCAAACTGTGGAAAGAGCCAAGATGCCCTTCAACAGATGAATGGATAAGGAAGATGTGGTCCATATACATCATGGAGTATTATGCCTCCATCAGAAAGGACGAATACCCAACTTTTGTAGCAACATGGATGGCACTGGAAGAGATTATGCTGAGTGAAATAAGTCAAGCAGAGAGAGTCAATTATCATATGCTTTCACTTATTTGGGGAGCATAACAAAATAGCATGGAGGACATGGGGAGTTAGAGAGGAGAAGGGAGTTGGGGGAAATTGGAAGGGGAGGTGAATCATGAGAGATTATGGACTCTGAAAAACAATCTGAGGGGTTTGAAGTGGCGGAGGGGGTGGGAGGTTGGGGGAACCAGGTGGTGGGTATTATAGAGGGCACCGATTTCATGGAGCACTGGGGGGGGGGTGAAAAAATAATGAATACTGTTATGCTGAAAATAAATAAATTTAATAAAAAAAAATAGAAATACCAGATGATCCAGTTATTCCAGTACTGGGTAGTTACCCAGAGAAAACTAAAACACCAATTTGAAAAGATACATGCACCACTGTGTTAATAGCAGCATTATTTATAATAGCTGAGATGTGGAAGCAGCCCAAGTGTCTATCAGTAGATGACTGGATAAAGAAGATGTGCTATATGTATATGTACATATATATATATATATATGAATATTATTGAGCTATCAAAAAGGATGAGATCTTGTGATTTGCCACAGCATAGACTGAAAAGACCAGTGAAATAAGTGAAATAAGTCAGACAGAAAAAGACAAATACATATGATTTTACTTATATGTAGAATCTAAAAAAACAAAACAACAAACAAGCCATAAAACAGACTCTTAAATACAGAGAACAAAGTGGTAGTTGCCAGAGGCGAGGTGGGTGGGTGAATGAGTGAAACAGATAAAGGGGATTAGGAGGTACACACTTCCAGTCATAAAATAAATAAATCACAAAAATGAAAAGCATAACAAAGGAAATATAGTCAATAATGTTGTAATAACATTGTATGGTTACCCTACTTATCATGGTAACACTAAGTAATGTAGAGGATTGTTGAATCAATACATTATACACCTGAAATTAATATAACATTGTGTGGTAAATGAATTTTAATAAAAAATAGTAATAAAGAGCAGGCTACTGCAATTAATTGTTCACAATAAAATCAACATTTAAATACAACAAATACTTTTATTTTAAAAATTTATAAAGGGGACATTTAAAAACTTAACAAATTTGTGTGAAATCATTTTCAATTTATCTTCTCTTTTACCCATTCTATCTTAGTACCAAGATCTGCTATCTTTGAAGAATAAAGTGCTCTGCTAAGTTCAGTGATTTAAAATAAGACAATTTATTGGCATCACACATGAGCTATTATTTCTGAAATAATACAAATAATACAAAATTTCTGAAATAATACAAATATTTACAATTTATAGTTTTAATAGGATGCAGTTAAATCTGTCTTTTTGCCTTTCTTCTTAGGATTTACTCAAAATTTCTAAAAAGCATGAGAAAGAAAATGCAAATTTTACCTTTTGATAAACATTACAGAAACATAAACTCTTTGTAACATAAGTAAAAAAGAAGGGATCCCAAATGTAGCAATGGTCAAGGGGGAGTGTAGGAAGACACAGCAATCTCCCTTTAGGGTACACTGAGTGGTACACTTCTTCAGAGTAGGAGACACAAAGGCTTCAACTGACAGGTCCCTGTTTGCAATAATCAGGAATAGTTCCCTGAGATGGCAGTGGGAGCTGCCATGGACTTGATTTGATTTCCAGTCACAGATGAGCAATATTTTCATAAAACAATTTACCAGTCAGGCAGCATAGAAGACAGTGATTGAACTGGAAGCAATATACTCAGTTGCCCAAGAGAAGTAACAGATGAAAGAACTTGCCCACAAAATCCTTTCCTGTAGCTAATTCACAGTATCTTGGAAATGACCTGGATTTGCCAATGGGGAAAGCCAATGGGACAGTGCAGTTCCTCAAGGGAGAGAAAATATGACTCAATGACATTATATATAACACAGTCATTATTTAAATACAAAAATAACAGATACATTTTTGCAATAACACAGGGGTTATATTGTTCATATATTGCTTATAAGTTTTTGTTTAATTTACTAATTGAGGTTGAACTTCAGGCAACCTTGAAATGATGATGAATTTATGGCAAGAAGAATGTATGACAATAAATAAGTTAAATATGGAGTTTGGGTTTACAAATTACCATACAAATGTCAAAACCCTAACATCTTGGAAAAGACAAAAGTAAAAAGATTTGTCACAGAATTCAGAAAAGAAATTAGATAGATAATGTAATTTCCTCATTTTTTACATATATAAAAAATTATTTAAGACTAACAAAATCAGATGTACAGGTAATTTAATTATCTGTAAGTAAATTCTCCTTCTAGGAAAAGAATTTATCTATATAATAAAACAATAAAATATATAAAATTTTAACTAAAGTAAATCAAGATTAAAAGGAAGATAATAAAATTATGTAAAATAAGAAATACCAAGTGGAAGGTTGACATCAATATATAGGAAATTATTTTAAGTATTTTAAAAGAGTTCTTTGTTCAATTGCATGAAATAAGTTTTTAATCCTGGGTACAACAGATGCTTCTCATGAAAATATAAGTTATCAAAACTGACAGACAAGGTATAGAAAGTCTAAACTGAATTTAAAAAGGCCATAATAAATAAATTGTATTTTCGAAGATATTCTTCACTCAAGAAAACACTGGACCTAGATTTTTCCACAGAAGTACCTCACAGAGATTATAATGACAGATTTGGTACATGTCTTTTAGCATTATCTTTGAAGTTCAGCACTGTACATCAGTAAAAAGAATCAAAGTATTGACTAAAAAGAACTAATATATGCTGCTAGCTGAACAGATTCATTGAACTTATGCAGACAATCTGACCAAAATAATTTAACCAATATCCATTACTTTGGATATTAACCAGTGAAAACATAAGTTTTCATGATTCAATATTTTAACATCAAGATAAAATGGGCAATTAATTCAGTTGGCATTGATTTACTTATAGTGTTGTCCAAAGCAATACTGGTAGGAGGAGAATATAAAAGTGTAAGGAATCAAAATGTAATTTTAGTTCTTCAATAAGCTCAAATCATGCAGAATCTTGTGCCTTTTCTCTTATCATTGAAAATTATAGTCCAAACTATAAGCAGGTGTCTGTGACTGAGTCAGATTTGTTTTCCATCATCAAACAATAGATGATCCTTAAGTAGTTATCTTTTAAGTATATTATAACAATTAAATTTGGTATAACATAACATTTTTTAGGTAAGGTACTTAAGTTTTCTCAGATTATAGGAGCCTCTAATTTGTTTTACTAGAATCAGAATGTGATTTCAGGTAGATGGTGAACTCTGTGGTCAAATGACAAAAACCAAGCAAATAGCATTTTATTATGTTTTGCCCACATGAAGCCAAATAACCATTTAAAATATCTTGTTAAAGATAATTTATAGGAAACCAATCAGTAAATGTCAAAATTGTTTATTTTAGAATTTCTACTTCATCAATGACCAATCTCAAATCAGCATTAAAAGAAAAAATTCTTTGATAGGAATTGCATTAAATGTGTAGATTGCTTTAGGTAGCATAGACATTTTCACAATATTTATTATTCCAATCCAGGAGCATGGAACATTTTTCCATTTCTTTGTGTCTTTCTCAATTTCTTTCATGAGTACTTTATAGTTTTCTGAGTATAGGTTCTGTGTCTCTTTGGTTAGGTTTATTCCTAGGTATCTTATGATTTTTGGTGCAATTGTAAATGGGATCAACTCCTTAGTACCATACATCTTTTTCAAAGAAATGGAACAAATAATCTTAAAATTTATATGGAACCAGAAAAGACCTTGAATAGCCAAAGGAATATTGAAAAAGAAAGCCAAAATTGGTGGCATCACAATTCCAGACTTCAAGCCCTATTACAAAGCTGTCATCATCAAGACAGCATGGTACTGGCACAAAAACAGACACATAGATCAGTGGAACAGAATAGAGAGCCCAGAAACAGACTGGGCTCAACTCTATGGTCAACTAATCTTTGATAAAGCAGGAAAGAATGTCCAATGGAAAAAAGACAGCCTCTTCAATAAATGGTGTTGGGAAAATTGGACAGCCACATGCAGAAAAATGAAATTGGACCATTTCCTTACACCACACACAAAAATAGACTCACAGGCAGCAACCTCTTTGACCTCAGCCACAGCAACATCTTCCTAGGAACATCACCAAAAGCAAGGGAAACAAGGGCAAAAATGAACTACTGGGATTTTATCAAGATCAAAAGTTTTTGCACAGCAAAGGAAACAGTTAACAAAACCAAAAGACAACTGACAGAATGGGAGAAGATATTTGCAAATGACGTATCAGATAAAGGGCTAGTGTCCAAAATTTATAAAGAACTTAGCAAACTCAACACCCAAAGGACAAATAATCCAATCAAGAAATGGGCGGAGGACATAAACAGACATTTCTGCAAAGACATCCAGATGGCCAACAGACACATGAAAAAGTGCTCCACATCACTCGGCATCAGGGAAATACAAATCGAAACCACAATGAGATACCACCTCACACCAGTCAGAATGGCTACAATTAACAAGTCGGGAAATGACAGATGCTGGCGAGGATGTGGAGAAAGGGGAAGCCTCCTACACTGTTGGTGGGAATGCAAGCTGGTGCAACCACTGTGGAAAACAGCATGGAGGTTCCTCAAAATGTTGAAAATAGAACTGTCCTATGACCCAGCAATTGCACTACTGGGTATTTACCCTAAAGATACAAACGTAGTGATCCGAAGGGGCACGTGCACCCGAATGTATAGCAGCAATGTCCACAATAGCCAAACTATGGAAAGAACCTAGATGTCCATCAACAGATGAATGGATAAAGAAGATGTGGTATATATACACAATGGAATACAATGCAGCCATCCAAAGAAATGAAATCTTGCCATTTGCAATGACTAGAGGGTATTATGCTTAGTGAAATAAGTCAAGCAGAGAAAGACAACTATCATATGATCTCCCTGATATGAAGAAGTGGAGATACAACATGGGGGGTTAAGGAGGTAGGAGAAGAATAAATGAAACAAGATGGGATTGGGAGGGAGACAAACCATAAGTGACTCTTAATCTCCACAAAACAAACTGAGGGTTGCTGGGGGGAGGGGCGTTGGGAAAAGGGGGGTAGGGTTATGGACATTGGGGAGGGTATGTGCTATGGTGAGTGCTGTGAAGTGTGTAAACCTGGCGATTCACATACCTGTACCCTGGGGGTTAAAAATATATTATTTGTTTATAAAAAAGAAAAAAGAAAAAAATCTGCTGGAAAATTACCTTTGGCACCACTGAGTGTTTGCTACTCTTATAAGTACTTTCTTATATTGTATCTCAATAGCATCTAACTCCATCTAGAAATGAAATGGTGGGTCTTCAAGTCAGTTAATAAATTGTATTTCTGTTTAAAACAATGACTATGGGGCATTTCGATGCCTCACTTGCTTAAGTGGCTGACTCTTGATTTTGGCTCAGGTAGTGATATCAGTGTCCCAAGACCGAACCCTGGGCAGGCTCCACACTCAGTGGGGAGTCTGCTTGAGAATTCTCTCTCTCCCTCACCCTCTGCCCCTCCCTGGGCTCATGCATGTGCACACACACTGCAGGCCCTCTCTCTCTCTCTCTCTCTCAAATAAATAAATAAATCTTTAAAAATAAAATTTAAAAAATCCAACTAAATTTAAATTGAACATAAAATAACAAAGAGTAGATATAGAGTAGCTTTGACTTCATCCTTACATGAATGCTTAATCACATCCTTATAGGAATGCTTAATCACAATATGCTTAATCACATCAGTAATAATATGATGAACATTGAGGATAGCCATGAAAAAAAAAAGTCAATATTACCAAGGATACGAGCAGAAGTAAATTACTATTTCTGACTTACAAATGGAGAAACTGAAGTTTACACAGAACCACACTCAGAAAAGAGTCAATAACCAAACTAGATCTTGATAAACTCCAAACTCCCAAGCCACTCACATTCCCTGAAATCACACTTCTTCTGTTATGTTTCAGAACGATATTTGTTATGGGTCTCTTTCATTACAAAGTTGGCCAAGTGGGAAACTCCCTTAAAATCCTGAGGTTTTGTATGCAGATAATCTTGACAAAGGTATACGGTAAGAAGAAAAATGAGTTACTAATTCTCATGTGTTTTTGGCTTAGGAGAAAAATTCATATACCTCACTGTGTACATGACAAAATCTTTCCTGTATATGAGAAAGAAGGATCATATATGAAAGACTTCTAGCTTCAGTTGTGATTAAAAATAGAGAATGGTATTTCCTTCTTGGTACAATCCCTAATAACATTTTATCCTCCAGTTTTAGATGTTTTGATATTTATGATAGCAATATCTAAAAACTTTATTAATATGTGATATTCAGTATTATGGTTGCAATTCATCTTGGTTTTTTGCTTGTTTGTAAACATTTTATTTATCCATTTGAGAGAGAGAGACAAAGATAGTGATAAACATAGTGAGAGAGAGCATAAGCAAGGAGAGGGAAAAGCAGGCTCCCCACTGAGTAGGGAGCCCCACACAGGTCTCCATCCTAGGACCCAGGGATCATGACCTGAGCCAAAAGCAGACACTTTACCGAACCACCCAGGAGTCCCCCAATATTTTTTTAGTATATTTTATTCTTACTCTCAGCATTTTGCAAGTATGATCACTAATTTTGAATGATTCTGGGCATATTATAATTGCTATATAATAAAACTATTATTTTAATTCCAATAACAGTTATTGGGTGGAAATGACAGCTCAGATGTTGGGTTAATATCTGAGATTCAGTGATGGTTTAAACATGGTTCCTGCTCTCAAGGAGCTTAGTTTAATGGGAGAAAAAGCAATATAAATGAATAAAACCAATCTCTTCACATATTTTCTTTTCTTATGTACAAAATCGTAAGACTTAAACTTCATAGTTTCAAATATTGAAAACATCACCTAGAATTTGCTGTTAGTAATAAGAGTTGTGCTCAATTTATCTTTTTATAAAAAGTTAACATAATAATAATAATTCCAAATTATTTAAATAGAATAAACTGTGCTATAAAAGCACAAGGGAAAGAACAGTTAATTTGACCTGAAAGGAGACAGGTATATTTCCATACAATTGTCAGATATTAGTTTCTGAGGGTTTACCTTTTTTTTTTTTCCTTTTTCAGTATCTGCTACTTCTTCAATATATCCCTGGCTAAATGAAACATATTTATTTTGGCCCTCTTCATCTAGAAAATGAAATACTTCAATTTTAATTTATAATGCATACCAATTAGTTTGGCCCAATTAACTGAGATTTTACTATTATGGATGTGTTTCTAGAATTGCAATAAAATGTGTCTACAGTAATAAATGAATGTGAAAGGTAATATGTTATTTATATTTGGCAGAAATAGTCCTGAAGATCTAACCTTCTGTGATATAAGCTAAACTGTCATTTGAGATAACTGAAAAGACTGAGTTTTGCATTTGGTGGTTGATTTTTTTTTAAAAGATTTATTTATTTTAGAGAGAGAAAGGGAGAGAGTGAGAGAGCACAGGCACAAGAGGGGCAGAAGGAGAAGGAGAAGGAATCTCAAACAGCCTCCACACTGAGTGTAGAGCCTGACTCAGGGCTCGATTCCATGACCTGAGATCATGGCCTGAGCCAAAAGCAAGAGTTGGATGCCCAACTGACTGAGCCAGCAGGTGCCTCTGGTGCTTTTATTTTTAATTTGCCCATATCTTTATTCACATTTGCCTTGTTTTTCTTATGTATTTTTACCTTCAAATTACAAAAGTACTTTTGCTTATAATTTCTAACTTTCCTTTTTCTTGTCAACAAAGTAAAACCCAGTTGAAAAATAATTGCCCCCATTTAACATAGAGGAAACCCATTTATCTCATGTTATGACCTGGAATTGACCTCCTAGTGGTAGTTAGCAACTTCATGAGTGAGGGGTGATGTACACGTGTTAAATGAATGAGTATCCACTTGACATACATAATTCTCTGGCTGTGTTATTTATGCAGAATGTGGTGACATGAAACAGATTTCAGAATATAAAGGAAGATGAGTTACAGTGCTGTCTACTGTTGAAATTTTATTTCAAAATCTAATGAATGCAGGTAATTTGAAGTAAGACCAAACCTAACCAATGCCAATTAAAAAGAGGATTAACTGCAAAACCTGGTTTCACTGGTCAGCAATTTGCATTAAATTTTTTTTTTCTTGGGGCACCTGGGTGGCTCAGTGGGTTAAGCCGCTGCCTTTGGCTCAGGTCATGATCTCAGGGTCCTGGAATCGAGTCCCGCATCGGGCTCTCTGCTCAGCAGGGGGCCTGTTTCCCTTCTTCTCTCTCTGCCTGCCTCTCTGCCTACTTGTGATCTCTGTCAAATAAATAAATAAAATCTTAAAAAATTTTTTTTTTCTTAAATGTCAAATTATATGACTTAGGCTTCACAGTTTCAAGCTGTTATAGGTAATAACAGGTGTGCTCAACTTATAATTTATCTTTGCATAAAAATTTAGCACTGTTATAATTTAAGAGTATTTAAATTTATTACATTTTAAATAGGTATCTAAGTATAGAAATCTCAATGAAAGGGACAAGAAAAAATTCAGTATTCATATTGAGCAGCATCTGGAATTTAATGGACAGAGGAACTTCGTCACCAAGAGAGTTGGAAGTTATTTCAAGATTTTTTTGAAATCATGGAAGCGAATGACCAAGAGTACAGTGACAAAGGAAATGGGACACATTGGGACATCTTTATTTAGGAATTGTGGAAAACATACCAGGAAAAGTGAGAGAGACAGAAAGACAAGAAAGAAGAGAGAATGGAAGGTAGGAAATGGAACTGCATAAATAATGTTACATAAACTAAAACCAGAGACAGAGTTTAAGAAAGAAGGGGAGCAATATGGAACAGAAAATCTTTGTGATTGGTCACTAGAAAGACACCATTGACCCAAAGAAATAAATGGTTATTGGGTTAGGGCAAGAGTAGAAGGCAGCTTGCAAGGGCTTATGTAAAACTGAGGAAAAGGTTCAGCAAGTATCAATTAATTTTGTGAAAATATTAGTAGCATAAAGAAGGAATTCTAAAAACTTGGCTTGATTTCCTTGCAAATTTATGTAATAATTAATTTTAAAAAGATGTAAAGAAGGAAAGATGGTTGGAGAAGAGAGGTAGTTGACAGAAGAAGTCAAAGCCACATGTTAAATGAAACATTTTCTTGGAGAAATTTTGGCATACAAGAGAAAGTATTTGTTTGATCACACTATCCCACGAAAGTCTCCAAATAGCAGTGGATAAAGGGATATAGGGCATTTGTATTTTCTTGCCAGATATTTTTCCTTTGTTGTCTCTTCTGTCTCTGTAAGTGAAGGAATTTTTTGGCAAAAATTTCAACATGAACTTATAATAATAGGTAGATGCTGTCATAAAAGTGTGTGCAGGCATTCATGGGAGAGGGAGAGAGACCCTTCCATCATCTGGAAGCTAACTTTGCTAACATTCCCACTACCTATCTTCCAGATCTTCCAGACATTAAAGCATTAGTGATTCAAACCACTGCACTAACTGATCACCTCTGTGACTCCATGACAAGCACTGAAATGTTCAATTCTGTCTCAAAGGAATTATTTAAGCCAATGGAAGATAAATATTTTCAGAATTTATTCATTTCCATCCCTCTTTGCCAAGTACTGAGACAGCCTGACAGAGGCAGATACTAAAATTTCTAATTAAGTTTAAATAGTAAATTTATTCCAATAATATTTGTGCAGAGAACTCACCAGTGATCATAATGAACTAAGAGGAGCATTATACTTAATAGTCAGTAAGCTAAAAACATCCATACATTTTTTTTTCCTCAAACCCTTCCACAAGCATAGAGGTTTCACGTCCAGTAAAGCAGGGAGAAACAGAAAGAATTTTTAACACCTAAGCTGGGGCCACTTTACCAAATTTCTTTTTTTTATTATTATTTATTAAAGTTTTAGAGAAAATGAAGGACATTTTTCACATGCTTACCTTAATTCACTATATACACAATCCAACAATTGATTTATGTTTACTATTTGCATAACTGTTTCTTCATGATGCCTGACCATAATTTGATTTCATTTTTTTAAGAAATCACATTTTGTCTGATCCCCAAGCCATTTGATTTATTGTAATTCATAAATTTCTATACCATGCAGATCATTGTTTAAGAGCAGAGATTATGAAAAATGCAGTATAGTATTAAAATATGGTAATGTATTGTACAGTAATTACATAGTAATATAATATAGTAAAGTAATATAGTGTTAAAGACAGAATAGAAACAGCTGTCACAAAAAGAATAAGAGATAAGTTTTTTTGTGTCATCCATGATTTCAAATGCCATGGAAGCTGCTGAGTAAACATGGGGAATAATCCATATCTCCCTGAAAAAATAAAAGACTATCACTGACTGGGAAAGTATTTCCAGTCAGCTTTTTCACCACTCACCAAAACTGAAAAACATACAATTTAAAAAATTCTTCCATGCATGTTGTATTTAATGAATTCCAGATAATAGTGCTAACGGATTTGGTACTATTAATATTCTTTAAAATGCAAGTCGGTGAAGAACTAATAATCAGCCAATCAGAAGTTCAGCATGATTTAGATTCTCAAGTTCTAGAATCCATGAATTGTTCTTGAAGTTATAATCGGTTGCTATACTATGGTGTCTGTCTATGGATGGAATTGTGAGGATTGATGGCATCTAACATGCACAGTCATAGACTATAAGAATGGCTTTCCTTAATTGTCTGACAATCTAGAATTACATGTATCTAAGAGACATATCAGTGTGGATGTGTGACACGGATCTTCTTCCTTAAAATGTTGCTCTGACTTAAAGATCACCAAATGGGAGACAGGAATGTAAACACATTGCAGTGTGCAGATATATATAGATTTCTAGATATATATCTAGATATATCTAGATATATCTATATACACACTGCATATTGCAGATATATATAGATTTCTAGATATATATCTATATATCTATATAGATATATATATATATTTTTTAAGTTGAAGTCAGAGAACATTGAAATACCTATTTTTTAAAAAATTTTGAGATTGTGTGGGGAGATGGTTTACAGAAGGGATCATGGCCCCGAGTACCCAAAGCCCAAAGATTCATGTCATCTCTCGATTGGTCACCAAGGCCTCTGATTCCACTAAGTCCTCAAACACGCACAAGCCAGGACATCTACCTTGGACCTTGCTTCTGTCACTTCTGCTAATACATTTCAAACATGGCATTTTCCTAAGAAAATAATTTTATGTGAACATATATTTCTTTACATTCTTAATCTCTGTCAATCACATGAATTCTATTGTTGGTCATGTCATAGGACTCAGTTCTTAATTTGATACATCCCTCAGTGTTCAGGGGGAAAAAAACCAAAAACAGAACATGCCTTGGGTATTTTCAGCAGTAAGATATTTGATACAGGGACTTTAACCCCGAAAGTCATTCTAAGTGCTGAAGGTATATAGGGGATGCCCTGTAAGTTCTCCATGAATAATACAGCACTGACCCACTGAGGAAATAACTTCTGAGGCTGCAGGTAGGGTTATGCTGAAAGAAAGAAATAGCTACTGTTACATGATAAGTACCTCTCACACAGGTGAAGAAGGCATAGTGAATGTTGCTTTAGGGAAGTCCCATAAATCCATATTGTTAGCCTTTGGTAATTGTCAAGAGTACAGGAAGGTAAGTGTCCCTTTAATTCTTGCCTGGCTAAACACATTTTACAGCTAGAATCTGAAAGAATTTCTGGGAAATCTTGATCTTTAGCATTTCATTGAGAAGAACTGGACATTCAAGTGACAATCTTAAGAACTCAACAGTCATCTAAATATAATAGAGTAACTCAACTTCAAGTGACAGCAAACCAATTAACTATTCCAGTGGTGAATTCCACAGATCTGGTCCTCATCCATCATGGTAGCACTCACACACAGACTAAGCTTAATCATATCAACGGATTAAGTGGTAGAATTTCTCATGCTCTTACATCTGAGTGAAAGAAAGAAAAACTATTTAAGGATTAAAAATGTCTATAGATTCTCAATAGTAAGTCAGATATGACTGCCAAGACCGTTTGCCTAGAGTTATTTATGTTATGACAATAAAATTGTGGTTTTCATGGCCACGAGAAAAACTTGTCCATTCTCATCTACATGAATCCACAGCAGTAGTTTTTGCCAAGTATTTTGATTACATATTCTCATTGCCAAACGCTAATGTATAAACTTGGCTCTGTTGTGTTAATCATGCCATTTTGGTTCAGCTCTAGTTTGTCTTACCAACGATTGATATCATAAAACTGTACCCATTAAGCCACAGACTGAGGAGAGTTCCTTAATGTACCCTGCAGCTTTTCAATCAAAAGCAGATCGTGACGACTCCTTTCAGGGAAAAAATCCAGGGTCTTTCTGCTGGGCTATTATGGAAAAGTTAGATTTAGAATATGATTGTCTTTAGGAAAATTAATATATTGCCAGAGTTCATAAAGACCTTAGATATTGTCTTATCTTACGTTTCTCGGAAAATAGTGCCTGAGACAAAGGATGCTGTATAAGTAGTTTATCTGAGACAGTGATCCCAGGAACAAGGCATGATGCATGGGAGAGCCAATATATTATCAAATTGGCCACTACTCTGGAAACAAAATGTTACTTTTCTGGGGGTCATATGAGAAACCTCATGAACACTTACTGGACAAAAAAAAAAAAAAAATGTATTTATTTATTAGTTCCTATCCCCATGTTCAAAGACTGTTCCAAGAGATATTAACTTCTTTGTTGAGGAAAAGACACAAGAGCAAAGAAGTCCTGGGGTACAAACATCCCAGGCCTGGTATACACTTTCATTATAGAAAATGTTTCACACCCCAGAAGACAAGGCCCAATTTTTATAAGCTGTTTCATCATTCCATTAGATCAGCTTCCTCTGGGTGATGGGATATATGTTAGACCAGCAGATACCATGATTATGTACCCATTATTGTACTTCTTGTGACATAAAATGAGTCCCTTGATCTGAGCCTATACTGTACAATATACCATGCTAGCAAAACAAACACTTTTATGATGATGATGTTTTCGAAGGCACTGTACACTGGGAAAGAAAACTCATAACCAGCCTTGGTTTCACTTCTGGTTAGAAGGACCTACTTGCCTCTCCTGGACAAAAGGGGGTATGAGTCATCACCTGTAGGCAAGAGGCTAATTTTTGGCAGGAATTATGCCGCATCAAAAAAAAGTATCACGAGTGTCCTAAAGCCTCAAGAGTTTCCCAAATATATATTTTGGGTAAAGTTCCAAGTATATTGCTCTTATCATCTCTTGTCAGAGAAAGCCACTGGCAAGAACTAGGAGAACTGGGGCACCTGGGTGGCTCAGTGGATTAAGCCTCTGCCTTCAGCTCGGCTCATGATCTCAGGGTCCTGGGATCAAGTCCCGCATTGCATCAGGCTCTCTGCTCAGTGGGGAGTCTGCTTCCCCCCACCCTTGCCTGCTACTCTTCCTACTTGTGATCTTTCTTTCTGTCAAATAAATAGTAAAATCTTAAAAAAAAAAAAAAAACACAAAGAACTAGGAAGACTGAGGTTGAAGTCCTATACCTGCATGAAGCTGAGTATATCCTGGTGAAACTTATCAACAAAGCAGTGTCTATAGTAAGAGCTGAGACAAGAGGATTTAAAGTGGGCACAGATTTCCTATAAAATACAATACAAATAATATAGTACAAATAATATATTCTCTCCTCCCGCTAATGTAGGAACTGCAACACTCCTAATAGTTAAGCATCTGGCCTCTGCTAAAATGTTTTAATTGAGGTTAATTAACAGTTCCCTGTGCGGCCCAGGATGGCATTTTCTGGAGATCATTCTAGAAGGCATTCTCATTGAATTTGCATGATGTAGAGGCATGAGAAATTACTTAGAGGAGGAGAAAATGAGAAATGATTGAGAAAATGAGCATGAGAAAATGCTTAGAGGATGGGATCATTCAGTGAACTACTGGAATCAAAAGGAAGATATCATTCAAAATTCAGAAATTTTGAGTCTTTTGAACAACTGTGCTTTAGACCAAATGTTCTGTCACTTTTGGACCCAACAACAGAAGAGAGACATGAAAGTGAATGGCTGAGGATGGCGTTAGATCCCTCAAATGAAGAGGAAAGGGGGTGCCTGAAGGAAGAGTATGGAAAAGTGTACATGGCCGCACTGGCTGAAAAGGGACCCCAAAAGTATTTGCTCCCACATCATGACTGTGGGTGCCACTATACTTTTTGAGACCAATACACCGTACCTGGTGCTAGGCTGAGGCAGAGGGATAGGGAGGAGGAGGCAGTTAGTGGCGGGGGTGGGGGGTTGGGCAGGGGTCAGCTGTAAAAGGATGTCTGCAGACGTTGAATGAATGAAATGGGCGGCTGATATAACTGTTCCTCAAGATGATTTACATCATACTTCAACTGCTCCTGGCATCTTTGTTGAGAAAAGGGAATCTCCCTTTTCATTATAAAAAGACTCAAAGATATTTCACAAAATAAAGTAAATCTTGAAAGCAAAATATGTAAAGATGTGTAAACAACTGTATATTGAAATGATTTCTGCCTGTTCCATGTCTTGCATTTCTCAAATCAGTGTTTCTTGTCTTATCTTTGGAAAGACAGAACAGGTTCTCTAGCTTCTGGCTACCAATCCTTCAGTTTCTTGAAAACTATTACCACCATCTCATATCCTATTTCTCTCTAACTTCATCAAAATCAACGACTGGCCTTCGCTTTACAGTGTTTCCAGGGAATTTGCCATCCTTGTCATGTTTCTCAGATCTCTTTTCACACATCCTCCTTCAACTGGGTTTTCTAAAATAGAACATCTTCTAGGGCTAAGTACACAGCCAAATCTTCAAGCAAAAGTGGAACAAACAGAAGGAATGATCAGATCACTTGTGGAGGTTAGGAAAACAGAATCAGGCCCTGGTTTAATGCAAGTATGGAAGATAGGAAGAAAGGTCAAGCACACAGAAATTAAGGTGAGGTCAGTAGCAGCAGAGGTTAAAAGAAAGAGAGAGAAACGCACAGTCTATGGTTAGGGATAAGTCACCATGAGAGATAGGCATCTGGATTCCCAGACAATTGCTGCTCCTAGTGTTGCCTTGAAATTATTCCCAACATTCCCAGCCTATTAGTTTCATCCTTGATCTTATATATATTGCTGTAGGGTTTTTGTTTGTAGACTAACCGGTAAACATCTATAGATCCAAACAACATATGGGATCCCAATATCTTTATATAAATGCAGAAACTAAAACAACAAAAACAACAAACTTAAATTTTGGGGTACAAAATTCCAGACAGGGTACCAAACAATTTTGCATATGCTTTATATTAAATATCCACTATTAACTTTATGGTAAGTATTATTATCTAAGTGGTAGGTATTTAGGTTTTTTGCCCAAGATCACATAACAATTAAGAGTCAGTATAATGTAAAATTCAGCAAACAATTTTAAAGTTTACAAAGCGGAATGATAAATGTTGTTTTTTCTCGAAAGTTTCTTACATCAAGGGGCTCACATTCTAGTAAGTGACACAAACATACTCTAAATAATTGCTGTAAAAGATCACCTTCTTTGTTGCATCTTTACAGAAATCAAAGTCTAGAACCATATGTTCAGATAGGAAGAAATGACTAATTTCATCTGGCACTTCCAGGGGAACAATTGGTTGTTGAAGAGTTAGTAGATTTCTCTAAGTGGAGAAATGGTAAATATATAGAATTTAAATAAAATAAAACGAGTAGGAAACTGCTGGAATTATCTAGATGAGATATAACAACAACCTCAACAAAGCTCAAATTGTACAATGACTATTAATTTGTTCTTTTTTTTGCAAATTAGAATATTTAAGATAAACCCTATTCTATAATAATCCATTTTCTATACTCTTAATGTCACTGAAATGAATTTTTTTTCCATATATCCATTTGCATTTACAGAGACTCAAATATACAGGTATAGTACATGTGAAATATGTAGTTATATATAATTATAATCACATATATATAGTTTATGCATATGCTGTGGTATTATTATATTAGTTCCCTACAGCTGCCATAACAAAGTATCACACACTAGATAGATGGTTTAACAACAGAAATTAATTGTCTCAGAGGTCTTGATGCTACAATTCCTAAATCAAAGTGTTGACAAGATTGGTTCCTCTTGAGGCCTATGAAACAGAAGGTCTCTCCTGCCTCTCCCTTAACCTTCAGTGATTTGTTGGAAGTAGTAGGCATTCCTTGACTTAGAGAAACATTACCCTGATCCTGCTTTTGTTTTCATTTGACTCTCTTTCCCCATGTGCATGTTTGTCTCCAAATTTTCTCTTTATATAAGTACAGCTATCCTTGTATATTTGGGCCTATTGTAATGATCTCATTTTAACTTGATTTTCTCTGTAAAGACCTTTGGTAAATTCTGAAGTTCTATGTCCCTTCAAAATTTTTATGTTGAAACTCTTGTCCTCAATGTGATGATATTTAAAGATGGGATCTATGAGAGGTAATTAGGTCATGAGGTTGGAATCCTCATGACGTGATTAGTGCCCTTATGAGAAGAAACAAGAGAGCTTGCTGTTTCCCTCTCTCTTCACCATCTGAGGACACAGTTGGCTGTCTCCAAGCCTGAAAGGGGTGCTACCAGAGATGGTATCTGTCAATATCTTATGAGAAATAAGTTCAAAATTATGTTCTCATACCATTATATAACTATTTTTGTTATGGTAGCCTGACTTGTCTAAGACACCCTATCTCCAAATAAGGTCACATTTTGAGGTACAGAGGGATAGAATATCAACATATGGATTTGGCTAAAGACACTATTAAACCAAAAACAGCTGTGAAAAATGTGATTGCTTCAGATTTAACATTCTTGGATATATGAAATAACTAGATACAAACATTAAAGGAATGTACAAATTTAAAATTTTTAAATGACATTAATTTCCATCTAAAGTAGGTATTTCTTGAAGATGATAATACAATTTTGTTTATTTTTCCTGGCTATTTTATAATTGATAAACTAAGGAACAATACTGGTAGGCATATTTTTATATGCATGTAAGTTCTATTAAAGCATTTTCAATGGCAATAATAATCCTTTTGACTATATTGTGTAATAAGTAAACTGTTTTTATTAATAATGGTTCTTGAATTGTAATATATTTAGAAAAGTTGACAGCATCAATGATAAATTATTAAAAGTATTTTTTCAAGGTTTAGAGAGAGTAGAAGTAATTTTGGATAACATGATTCTGAACTAAAAACCTGTTATTTCAGAATAAAAACAAATGTATGATACCTGGATGGCTCAGCCAGTTAAACATCTGTCTAGCTTTGGCTCAGATCATGATCCCAGGGTCCTGGAAGCAAGCTCCCTGCTCAGCACGGAGTCTGCTTCTCCCACTATCCCTCATCTGTACTCACATGCTCTCTCTCTCTCTCTCACACAAAAATAAGTAAATAAAATCTTTTTTTAAAAAAAGAATAAAAACAAATGCTACTGAGGTGATTAATTTTTTATATCACATTCATTTGTAAAATATTAATTTTATTGCTGATTTCCATTAGAAAATTTAGTCATTTATCCAGTGACAGAATTTGGAGCCCATTATTTTTTTCTCTTGGTTTAATATAAAATGGCATTGAAGAAAGGGAGGAAATAACTATAACTCAGACTTTCCCCTTCAACTTCAGTAAAACTTTTGGCCAATATTATATCCAAAAGAGGACTCTACTGCTTCAGATGCTTTTAATTCCAGAATAGTTTCTTGTTCTAATATTCTAAGTTTCCTAATTTTATCCACATGGTTTCCTCCACTATATAAAGTCAAATTAAGAAGTGGAAGACTGATCTGAATCCCTGTATTTGCTCAACGTCTGTGCAGCAGGCCAAGTAGTCCACAGAGTACTTCAGAAGTCTCAGATCAACACTGGGGTATTGCACAGCTCCTCATCGCTTATTTATAAGGCTGTGTTAGAAAGGAAGCCTGAACTCAGTTCAGAAATGAACAGAGTGTCTGGCAACAAAGAATGAGTAGGCCCAGAATAAACAGACCCAGAAGTTGCAAAGAATTCTAGAAACAAAGAGGCATCCTTGACACTGTGATCAATTACTCAGAGAGTGGTTAATTTCTACCACATTATTTAAGCAAACACAATGCACTCTTTGGGACTTTTCACCATATAATGTGAACTCATTTGCACAAAAACAGATAACATTACACCATACCTGTCAATCAGCCTCTGACTGACTGACCTGTGACACTTTGGGAATAGGAAGAAACTTACTTCATTGTTAGTACTGGTTGCTTCCTCTTTGGTACAACAAATGTGCTTTCTGTATGGCCATCAAGATAAATGAGGACATTTCTGTAGTGCCTAACTCTCTCACTGGAATAATACTAGATTTCAGAAAGCCTTTGTAAATTTAAGTGAAAACAAATATTGATGTGTGCTACTATGCTCTGAAATATATTGCAAGTTAAACAGGAAAGTGGGAGAATTGAGGAAGTGGGAAGGGAAATGGGATGACGGGTTCTACAGCAAATGCTAAACTGATGAGTGCCAAAAAACCCCTATTACCAAGTTTCTCAGTGATATATCTTGTTCTTTGCTTTCCTTCAGCCATGACATGCACTCTCCTGTAAAGACTCAAGACCACTTAATTATAGGATGCTGATGCATCATGATTTCATGATGTAGTCCTGGAATGTATCAATCATGACACTCTCCATTAAGCAGGTAAATAGTTATCAATTTTGCTTTAACATTTTAATTCTCAAATTTTGAGGCAGGCATTTTATGACTGGGTAGTCAACCATAATTATGATTAAATATTCAAAAATATTCATTTATGTTTACACACAACAGCTTGGCTCACTGAGTGTCTTATAGCTAGGCTATCCTGATAATTTTTAAACATACAGCATTAATTACGGCAAGATATGATGCCAGTGGGATAACACATAGCACCTAAATAAAAAGTTTGGCAAGGGGTGCCTGGGTGGCTCAGTGAGTACCTCTGCCTTCAGAACAGGTCATGGTCTCAGGGTCCTGGGATCGAGCCCCACCTTGGGCTCTCTGCTTCATGGGGAGCCTACTTCCTCCTCTCTCTCTGCCTGCCTCTCTGCCTACTTGTGATTTCTCTCTGTGTGCCAAATAAATAAATAAAATTTACAAAAATTTTTTTAAAAAGGTTCAGCAATATAACAGGTCTATGTGAAAACTGACAGACATATACATTATATGGAGGACTACCTCTCTTCTCAGGGGTAGTCTAAAAAAAATTTTTTTTAATATTCCCCAATATTAGATCTTAGAACAATACAGTTTAAAGTTTACTCTGGCTGGGTGAGATTATAATCAGAGGCAGAATTTGAAATTATTTCTGCATCTATATAGGCCAGTTATATAATTTCCATTATCTAGTGCAAAATGAAAATGTGTGGTCCCTTGCTTAGTATCTTGTCATTAAAAGTGCAAAAATATAAAAATCCGTACCTTAAAAGATTTTTTGCTAAACTTAATTCTAAACATAATAAAGGTACTAGTACTTCAGAAAAAATAATATTAATTTACAAACTGTAAATAAATTGTGTTGTAATTTTATATAAAACCTTAAATAGTAATAATTTCTTACTACAGAATCTTGATTAATCATATAATTGTCTCAGTTTTTATTTATAAGTTCATCAAAATGTATGTTTATAGTTACATTGTTAGTCACTCTTGGTAAATGAACAATTGCAAATAATTTTGATAATTTCTAATTTTGAGAGAGAGTTTTCTACTGATAAAACTGTTTCTGGAACCAATAAGAATGTCCATAAGCTATAATAACACTAGGATAAATTTCTTATAAATTATTTCAAAATACAAAATTTAGTACATCTGGACCTGATGTTTCTCATGGAACATTTTTTCTAAAAAGATTTAACTCTTCATTCAAATCAGTTTCTTATTTAACTTAAATGTAAATTTATATAATGGCATTTTAATGTTTCCTTTGGCATTTTCTCTAACTTGTGGGGGTCATATAAGAAACAAACCAGTTTCATGATATGCACATAATTCAAAATGCCTGTCTGTGCATTCTATTTCTGTATCTTTCAAAAAATAATAATTTAAAATTGTCTTCCTTGTTAATAATAGAGTCATCCAAACTTCATATGAAAATTGTGTTCTTTTCCAATAATACAATGATATTTAAATTCCATTTCCAAGCCTTTGGGAATTTGCTCTGCAACATTACATTAGTAATCAAAACTAGAGATTGTAACTCTACTAAGTGTTCTAATAGCTCCCCGTATTCTTTATTACAATACTCATGTATCAACTTCTATTTTGCAATAATTGACTGACATACTTTACTGCTTGATTGTCAGCAGGTTCTGTTCCAGTACACAGCCTGGAGAGTTAATATATCTACAGATACCTCAAAGATAGGCACCATAGACAAATGAGCAAGCAGCCTCACACCTCAGATCCTGATAACCATGCAGAGCCCCTCTTCCCTCCCACAGCCACTGCTGTGGGTACTTTTCCCTGCTGTAGCCATTGCTGTCTCTAGTCAGGCCTCCAGTCCTGGCTTGGCAGCCCAGGTATATGATTCTGTGCCATGCCAACTGCTATACATGCATGCTTCTATTACACTGAGAGGTTTAAGCCAGCAGGTGTTGACTACTGCTGAACCACAACCACGTGAGTGCTCTGCCAACCAGCATGTCTCCTCTGGTCACATGCATGCTCTATTTTTCCATCAGCCTTCACTTAAAAAACTCAAGTCCAAAGAATTTCAAGATGGTGAAAGTAAAGCATTAAAGCATTGGGCGGTTCTCAGTGTGGGATCTGTCCAACTAGAAGATCACATGCCAGTGAAGCTGACTGTAGTAGTAGGTAATAGTTTGGCTAGATAAGTCAGTGATTTGGAAGTAGAAAGATTGAAAGATTATACAGTGATGAATTTGGGGGAAAGACAATTTTATGACAGTAAATGCTCACCAGAGAGCCTTCACCAGAGTCGGGGGGAACTAAACAAATAATTGATTAAACTATCTAAAGTGACTGACTATTTTTATCCATCATAATGACACAAAACTAAAGCAACCATGGGAGTGGGGATGAGAGTGTTTGAGAAAATTAAGAACATGAACTTCTTACCGTGTTCTTCTGGGACTAACTCCCAATTTTCCAGGAACAAATCCAGTGCTTATTTCATGATTAGTCACTGGGCCACCCACTTGTCTGGTAGAATGTAAGTCTGCCACAAACCTAGAATTAAAGACAAAAAAATAAATTTTCTACCTACAGTAGAGCAAGAAATTGTTTCATATGGTAGCACTGAGACCTTTCAATGCTGACACGTTCTCATGTCAAAGTGATACTATAAAAGGCAGTGAGCCCTTTCAGTGGTTAAGTATTTTGTTGAAAGTCATACTCCAAATAAGGGGCAAAGAAAGGATTTGAACCCAGAAGTTCCAGTTTAAGAGCCGTAGTCACAACTTCGTAGTCAACACTGGCTCCCAGTATTACCTGGTCTCCCTTCAACCTTAAAATCACACATCTCAGATAAGTACTCATCACTGCCAACCCTCATTTCAAAGCTAGAACCCTAGTAGATAACCTAGAAGATCATTGTCCCACTCTCTACAGACTATGTCTTCACAATCCTTTCTCTTTACTGAGTGGATGGATGATCTCAGTTTGCAGACACTATCGGATGCAGTCAATCTCATCTTCCTCCTCTAATATAATGTAAGAATTCTCAAATATGATATAACTCTTCCTTTTCTAGTCTAAGAATAAATGTGTCAGTAATGTTATGGAGCATATATCGCATTTCTTAAAAACTGATTAATAAGCACCCCCTTTCCCTATCACATGATCAGTTTCTCATTTTGTATTGGAACATTGGATCAGAATAGAAATATGCCATACCATTTTTTTTTTTAACCTTAACATTTTTTAAAGAGCTACTTCTTGGGAAAATGCTCTCGACTTTCTCCATCCACTCTATTTTATTCCATTATATCCCTAACCCATTCCACTATAATAGCTCTTATTAAATTCACAAATGATCTCTCTAAGGTCACTGGCCAACTTTCTATCCTTGGGTTATTTGATTTCTTAGCAGCATTTTAAATTGAAGGACCCTTTACTAATGCATGCTATTAAATGTCCCTTGTAGTAGCTTCCAGATAAGCAGCACCTGTGACCACCCTGAGGCAACAGGATGGACACTGCCCAAGTTTGGTTCGTATTTTGAGACTGATGATGCCACACACGTATGAAGGGAATATGCAAAGGTTTATTACATAATAAGACTTTTTAGGAAGAGCAGAACATTTCTAAGCAGATCCAAAAATGGCTTGTGAGAGCAGGGAAAGATGACTGGTCTAGGGTTTTTTATTGTCTTTAGCTGGGGAAAGAGAAAACCAGGTAAATGTTCCCTCAGAGTAGCAGAGGTTCCTGAGGGTTTGAACCTCTCATGAGAACCAAAGGAAGAACGAAGCCAAACTTTCTTATCAGCTTACCTAGACGTGGGGAAAAGAGGAAGAGGGAAGAGTGACGCCTGAAAGCTGTTAGCAAACATCATAAAAATATAGCCAGACCCTTTATTATATGTGGAAACTTATAAAATAAGCAAATGATTGGGCCCATCTCAGAACTACTAAATCAGAAACTTGGAGGGTGAGGTCAGTAGTTTGTCTTAATAAGCTTTCTAGGAGATTTTGATGCACCCTCAAGAGTGAGAACTGTGCTCTCTGTTCCAACAAAACAAGGTTTATCTGTGTTTTCTCCCATTTTCTAAGACCCCTTTACTAGCCTTTATTCTACCTGTTCTTTAAACTAACACAATTTTAGCTTTCTTTCCTCTACTTAAATTGACTTTCATGGCTTTAAAATCCGTCAGGAAGTTGTGACTCCTAAATTCTTGACCCCAGTCTGGCTTCTTTCCACTGTGTTCCAGTCTCACTTTTACAAATGCCTTCAGCATCTCTTCTTGGATTTATAATGGGCATACCAAATTTACCATGGTTAAAATATAAAGCTTGTTCACCCTTGGCCCCTTGGAAATTCTCCAGACAGTTCTATTTCTGAGAAAATAGTTCCTATCTCAGATGATCACACTACTATCCCATCAGTTATCCAGGTCACAATTCTTGGAGCTCTTGGTAAAACCACTAAATGTTAAATGTTGTTGGTTCTTCCTTTAAAATGGCTAATACAACCTCTATTCATCCCATTCTGTTCCAAGTACAGTTGAAAACACAATCATTTTATCTGGACCAGGTCAGCAATCTCATATTTGGGCCATGGGCCTCCATTCTTAATTCCCATTGAGTAAATTCTCCAGGCAACAGCCAAAGTGCTTATTTTAAAACAAAAATCTGACCATGATACACCCTTGAATACAAAACAAGCAAGGGTGTATCATGGGCAGATTTCTGCAACACCTCCAAAGGTTTTCTACCGTAATGAGAGTAAAAGTAAAATTCCTTATTGCAATACACAAAGACCTCTGTGGTCTTTCACAGGCTTGCCCTCTTATCTCCCTTACTTCTCTACTGCCCTTAGTCACGCATGTTAATTTATCAAAAGTAATTGATAGTCTTTCTAGTTCTCAAAAACAACTTGAGAGCAAAGATTTTTTTCTTATTTTTCAACTATCTCTAATTTAACTTCCTATGAATAAACATGAAATTCTCCTGACACATATTAGATTACTCAAAAAACACTGAATGACTCAATGTGTTCTAGTTGGACAATTTAGTGGAACACTTTTGGAAATGTATGCATAAGAGTGATGTCATGTGTTTACTGCATCAAGAAATAGAAAGTAATGGAGATTTCAGACAGCGCTTGTCCTGTCCACGTCCACACTCTTGGATCAGGGGCCTTGCTTGACCAAGGTTCTCGCGGAGTGGCTTGCCATGGTATATGTCCCTATTGGTTGGATCAGTGGCAGACCCCTAATCCAAGAGAGCTCAATCCTAGGCAGACCAAAAGCCTGGAATATAGGCAGACATAAGAGCATTTGTCTTTAATAGGAATGTGAAAGTAGTTCAGAAATTTACATAACCTTTTCTGGAAATTTAAACTAAAAATAGAGTAGAAGGTCAGCAATTGCTACCATGTAGAAAAAAAGAAGGCATTTATGCAGGGTATTATATTATTTGTTAAACATGAAACTGAAGATACATAAGCTATTGATCCTAAGAGCTCTAGTGCTCACTTATATCAAGAGCTACCCTTCAGCACTTCTCTGGAACAGATCAGGGTTAATGTAGTTGGTGTTCTTAAATTGTCAAGAGCAGTGTAAGGGAAATGAAAATTAAAACATAAGTGATCTGGCACCTAACAAACTACAAATTATGTAAGCTGCATAGATAGGGAATGAGAAAGAAGGTAGTAAGTAAAAGTGTTTTATTCAAGAAGAGCAGCCGGTACGAAAAACAGAAGCGTGTTTGCACGGAGCAATGCTACTATGATTTCATTGCTTTGGAATAAAATGCAAGGTGAGAGCAGATTTGAGAAAACTGGCTGACCTGTATTTCTAAACAGATGGGGCACATAGGAAAGAAGAGGCTAAAAATGAGAGGACAGTTTAAAAAGTTCCTAAGCAGGAGATCCAATATTAGCTAACTGAATAAAAAAGCCATGAGAAAAAAATTCCAAGTCAAAGTTGTGGAAAATAAATAAAACTTGCTTTGAAATAACTAAAAGTCAAGTAAAAGTGAATGAAGATCATTTAGTAAAGTTGACAGGTTCCCCCTCATTTGTTTGCCAAAAAGAGGAACAATTTAGCCTACCAGAGAAAAATCTATCAACATTTTGTCTTTTAATATTTTTCAGTAATAAACTTTGTCTGTTAATAACATTTTGATAGACAGAGTCCAATCTGAACAAGCACTCACTTTTTTTTTTTTTTTTGGTCTTGTACAAATCACCTAGACACACATATTCTGCAAAGCCCCTTAGAAATGAAAGAATATTCTCATTAGACTTAGGTCCTTCCTTTCTCAGCTATATTGACAATGCTGACTGAGTCTCTGCTACTCTCAAACAGCCACACAATGAAACTCACTTACTTCTGACTATAACATACATTACAAGTGCTTGTAAAGATGTAGACAAAAAGAAATAAACAAAGCTACTTTACATGCACCAATGTTTTTTTAAGAATATCAGCTCACGGGCTATTTCATAAACAAGAGTCACTGAATTTTGTTCAAACAAAGATGTGGCTCAATTCTTTCCACCCAAATTGGTTTACTAATTTCTAGCTGTCATGTGCCCGTGGTTACGGAGCTCCCCACAAACTGCAGCCTGCCTCCATGTGCTTTCAAGTACCATAGCTTTTGGACCTGATTCAAACTCATCTGTAGGTCTGTGGTTTTAAGAAACAGAGAAATAAATTCAAGAATGCTCATCATTATGTGGCTTATAAATGAAATAGAAGACTGACTTTTCTCATAGTAATTTGAAGCAGACAAAGTAAATTTACAGAAAAAAATAAGCTCTTTTTCAAAGATATTCCCAAATAAAAATTAAGTTATTAAATTTGTATAACACATTAGTATTAGCACCCACAAACACACATATAAGCAAACATACCAGAATAGATACTTGTCACAAATTAATTTAATTGTAATGTATTTATTCAGTCAGCAAAAACTTACAAAGTAAATCTCTGTGCCAAGGACCATGCTATATATTAGTGACTTATTAAATAGTCTTGCTTACTCTCTTTGAAATCTTTACATAGTGCCCCCATAGACAGAACATGTAGCATAATTCTGATAAGAATAATAGGAGCCATAAATTGTGGTCCCCTTATTTCAAGGAACTTAGTCTAGTTGTACAGATAAAATATTTGCCAAAAAAATGGGTAAATCATAATAATGATATGTGCCACCATGTGATAAGGTGTAACTGAAGTATTACTGGCTGAATTACTCTTGAACATAGGGGAAGAGTGAAACTTCACTATAAATTTGTGTGTAATACAGGAAAGGCATCTGGAGGATTTATCTCCTAATAAATCTGGGTTGAGCTCAGAATGTGAAAGAAAAAAAATGATTAAAAAGAGCATTCTTGGCGTACCTGGATGGCCCAGTCGGTCGTCCCCAACTAAGGTCATGATCTGAGGGTTCTGGAATCCAGGCATGCTCTAGGCTTGACGCTCAGCCGGTAGTCTCCTTAAGATCCTTGTCCTCTCCTCTCCCTCTGCCTCTCCTCTACTCACACTGTGGCACCACTGAGAGAGTCTCACCTCTGGCATTCTAACAATAGACAGAGGGGAATATGTGGACCTGGAACTGGGAGAGATGGAATCCCAAGACTTTTTTTTTTTTTTTTTAAGATTTTTATTTATTTATTTCACAGACAGAGATCACAAGTAGGCAGAGAGGCAGGCAGAGAGAGAGGGGGAAGCAGGCCCCCCGCTAAGCAGAGAGCCCAATGCGGCTCGATTCCAGGATCCTGGGATCATGACCTGAGGCGAAGGCAGACGCTTTAACCCACTGAGCCACCCACGCACCCCGGAATCCCAAGACTTTTAATGGGATATCTGAGGATCTCCGATGGCTGGATTTTCTGAATCATATAGGACCAAAGAAGGAGTCTACTTCTCTTTGTTTGAAAAAAGCTTCCCCTTATTTGAGGACTATTCAGATGTCTCCAGATGGCAAGAGCTTCACAAAACAATGCTTTCTTCGTAGATCTGTTCTTAGTTCCCTTTCTGAACATCACACCTATTCATAGAGTCAAATATCAGCGTCATCCAATTGGAAAAGTGCTGTGTGTGCTACAGGCTGAGTGGGATTTACCTCAAAAGAGCTGCTGGATCTAGCTAACATGCATGAGTTGGAGTAAATAAGAGTGGATAATAGGGATGCTGGGTCAAGTGGAGGAGACTGTGAAACTAGATAAGGAACATTAACAATATGGAGCTACTCTCTCGTGACACAGGATTTAACAACCTGGCAGAGGTCCCTGGGAGAAAATTCTAACAGACTAATGGCTTAGCTCTCAGCAGCTAGAATAAAGTAGAAGCCAGATATTTCTGCTTCCACTTAAACTTCAGAAAGTTGGAGAGACTATCACTTCCATCACAGCAAGATATTTTTTGAAGCAATCAAATAGCTGTAGTCACAGTGTCACCAAGTTGGCTGAAATCAAAGGCTTCCTCACCACCCCCACCCCACTTGGGTAGGTAGGGAAGAATCTGATACAACGTTACTAAATTACTAAAGGAGAAGTGTGGCCCAAAAGACTATATATATATAATACCTGGGAGTTCCAGAGACAGGGCTAGTTTTAAATCACTGTCAGTAACTCTACTGAACTGGAAAGAAAGATCTGGGCAGTCAGGTGTGAGAGCAGCTGACTAAAGTCACCAGACAAAAATGAAAGTAACAGTGAAATCTTGAATCACTTACATTGGTATGAGCAGGAATCTAAAACTCAGAAGTCTATATTCTTCCCTATTTATTCCCCCCCAACAAATAGATAGTAGACATGGGATCTCATCTCACTGTTATGAGAGACCTGAACAGAAGCCTCTGAAGATTGGGTCTGAGAAGAGGGAGAAAGACAAGGGCTAGGAATGGAAAAATACTAAGTCAGAGTGGAGAAAAATTATCTTGTGGTTCCTTGATAGAGAAACCTCCAAATGGAGACACCAGGAGACACCAGGGTCAGGAACGCAGATATTCATAAAAACATAGCCAATTATGTGGTCCTGGGTTCTTGACCACAACTCTCTTCAGAGACTGTAACGCACTGACTATACCCCAGGACTTGGGTGGAAAAGTCAGCTTTCCCTCCATGAGTCCTGCCAGGTAAAGCTTTTGTGACTGCCTGTGGACTTGAAAGATCGTACATAGTTTTTTTTTAGTACTGAACAATACTACTAATTGAGCGGACTTTTATGAAATATTTCCCAACAACAACCAAACCTAACAACTCACATTTAATAGTTCACATTGAATATTTACCAAAATAGATCACATTATGGGCCTTAAAACAAACATAACACAAGAAGGAAAATCACACAAAATGTGCCCTCAACATACAGCAGAATCAAATCAGAAATCAATGAAATAAATAAATTGAGAAAGTCCCCAAATATTTGGAAATTAAGTAACAACCTCTTAAATAATCCATGGACAGATAGGATATCATAAGGAAAATCAGAACACATTTTTAACTGACAAAATGAAACCACAACATTTCATAAGATGTGGAATTTAAACTGCTTATAGAGCCACTTAGAGTATTGCATACATATGTTAGAAAAAAAGAAAGACATTAAATAAATGACCTAATCTTCCAACTCAATAAATGGAAAGAGTGAATTAAATCCAAAGCAAGTGGAAGAGAAGAAAAACTTAAAATAAGGGAATAAATTAATAAAATTAAAATAATATTTTTAAAAGATTTATCAATTGATTTATTGATTGATAAATTTTTAATTTTTATTATATATTTTTTTATTTTAGAAAGAGAGAAAGCAGGAGGGTCAAGGTAAGGGTGAGAGATTTTCAAGCTGACTCCACACTGAGCATGGAGCTGGACGCAGGGCTTGATCTCACAGCCCTGAGATCAGGACCTGAGCCAAAACCAAGAGTCGGATGCTTAACCCACTGCACTACCAAAGTGCCCCAGAAGAGTGGTTTTAAATCAATAAAACCAAAGGTATTTCTTTGAAAATACCAACAAGTTGATAAGACTCTAGCCAGACTAACAAAGCGAAAAAGAAACAAGACTTATATTATCAAAATCAGAGATGAAGAGTGTGACATCACTGCAGACTTTAATGGAATATGATGAACACCTTCATGCCCCCAAATTTGATCATTTAGATGAAATGGACAAATTCCTTGAAAGGCACAAACGACTAATGGCTATAGGAGAAGAAGAAAAAATAAACAGTAATATATCTATTAAAGCCTTTGATTACTTCACTGAAAATTTTTATCAAATATTTAGGGGAAAATAATAGAAGTGGAAAGAAGGAGGAAATATTTCTCAAGTCATTTAATGAGGTCTGCATAACAAATACAGAAAAATTATAAGAAAATAAAATTACAAACCAATATCCATCATGCAAATAGACAAAATCATCATTCTAAAATAATTAGCCAATATAATGCAGATTTTTTAAAAGATGCTAACATCTAATGACCAAATTAGGGCTTTTCCAGGAATTCAAGGCTGGTTCAACATTTCAAAGTCAAACAATTCAATTCATCATGTCACCATACTAAATATGAAATATCATATGACCTTTGCAGAAAATGCAAAAAACATAATTGGAAAAATTCAATTCTCATTCATGATAAAAATTCTAAGCAATCTATGCATTAAGGGAATATATTCAGCCTGATAAAAGCATTCACCAAAGTTCTACACCCAGTATCATACTTGATAGTAAAATATTGAATATTTCCTCTTACAATCAGGAACTAACAGGGATGTCCACTTTCAAGAACTTAATGTCAAGAATTTAACATCGTACTGAAGATTGTAGTCAGTTCTGTACAGGGAGAAAAAGGTATAAGATATGTACAGATGAGAAATAAATACATTTAAGGGCACCTGGATGGCTCAGTTGGTTAAACATTCAATTCTCCAATTTAGCTCAGGTCATAATTTCAGAGTCATGAGAATGAGCCCCTCATCAGATTCCACCCTGAGCAGATTCTGCCTAAGATTCTTTCCTTCTCCCTCTGCCCCTTCCCTGTCCCCTCTCAAGTAAATAAATAAATAAATAAGAATAAGTACATTTAGAGCTCTATAATTTGCAAGCAATATTATTGTCAATGGAGAACATTTGAATGTTTGAAAAAGCTATGAAAATGAATAAGTGAGTTTAGAGTAGAGATAGGATGCAAGTTCAATGGAAGACAATGAAATGGATTTCTAATCATTATCACGAATGATTATAAATTAAAAACAAATTACTTTTTACCATGCATCAACTAAATACAAAATGGTTGCTCATCTAAAAAACTGCATGCAAGATCTGTGGCTAAAAGCTATAACACATAAATGAGGGTAAACAAAAACCTAAATAATGGAGAGACATAATGAGTTCATGTATTTTAAGATTCAGTACTGTTAAGACATCATTTATCAATTTGAACTACAGATTCAAAACAATCTCAATGAAAATGCCAAAAATCTCTTAGCTAGATTAGCCAATCCTATTTTCTTAAAAAATAACATATTGGGAGAACACACACTACCTGATTTAAGACTTCTTAGAAACATACAATAATAAATTCAGCATAGTAATGAGAAAGGAAAACATGCATAGATAAATGAAAGAGAATAGGATCCAGAAATATAACCACACAACTCATTCTGACAGACTGAAAAAGCAATCAATGGGAAAAGAATAGTATTATCAATAAGTAATGGAGCAATTTGATAGCCTTAAGTGACACACCTTTCACCACATAAAAATTAAGTTGGAGTGAATCATTGATATAAATACAAAATATAAAACTATAAAATTTCTGTTAAAAATATTGAAGACAAATTTTTCAGCCTTGAATTAGGAAAAGGTGTCTTTGATTGGAAATCCAAACCACAAGCCATAAAAGAAAATATATTAGACTTCACCAAATTAAAAACTTCTGCTCTTTGAAAAACATTAAGAGAAAGATAACTGCAAATTGAGGAAAAAAAACCTTCAAAATGTATTTCTGAGAAAAGACTGTTATCTCAAATATATCAAGAACATTTATGACCCATTAAATAAGAAAAGAAACATCCCAATTTAAAAAAAAATGGATAAAACATTTAATGAGATACTTTATCAAAGAAAATGCATGATAAATAACTTCATATAAAGATGTTCAACATCATTACACTTGATCTTAGCCAAAAGGCTGAGAAGTGATAAAGATGTTCAACATCATTAGACATTAAGGAAATGCAGGTGATATCCACTAGGAGTTACCACACACACCTATTAGAAGGATAATATCAACAACAAGATCTGACAATGCCAAGTGCTGGAAAAGATGTAAAACAACTAGAAATCTCATCCACTCTTGATGAAAAAAATATTTTCATTTTATGGTAGAACCATTTTGCATCTATGCTTAAAACTTGGGGCTTATTTTTTTTTTTTAAGTCATCTCTACACCCTGAACCTTGAACTCACCCTGCCTCTGAGATCAAGAGTTGCATGCTCCATTGACAGAGCCAGCCAGGGGCTCCCAGTTGGGCTATTTTTTATAACAATAAACATGTACTTACCATATGTCTCTGCAATCCTACTCTAAAGATTTACCCAAAATAAATAAAACCTGGACACAAATGTGTATGACCATTAGCTCATCAGAATGAGCAAAAATTTGCAAATATCCTTCAAATAGTGAATTAATTAAAAAATTGACATATCCATGCCATAGACCACTAGTCTTCAATATAAAGACAAACCAATGTAACAACATGCTTGAGTCTCAAAAGAATATGCAAAGTAGAAGAAGCCAGACTAAAAAGGCAACATATTAAATGATTCTTGTACCTGAAATTTTGGCAAAAGAAAAACTATAGAAAAGATAATTGACCCACTGTGAGGAGATGTATGAAAGTTATGAGGCAACTTTTTTGGGGTGATGACAATATTTTATGTCTTGATTATTATGATGCTATACAGCTATTATCATTACCATTTGTAGAAATAAATATTGTTAAGAGCTAGATTTTACCACATATAAATTATACCTCAATAAACCTGTGTTTGAAAAAATTGTGATGCACGACATTAAATGTCTGAGACATGGCCTGACATGGCAGACAGTAGAGGAAGAGAGCAAAAGGCTCACTTATAAGGTAATTATCCACAATAGGTCTGCTGCGAGAATGAAAAACCCAGCCGTTCCCAGGTTTTGTAAGAAGGCTAGGAGAACACTTGGTTTTCAAAGTCATACATAATGTTCAATGAAGGAGGATACAAACATCTTCATCATTGCTCAGTAAAGGAAATAATAAGATTCAAGAGTAGCCTTGGTTAGGTGGTAACCCTTAACCATCAGAAGCCAGTGAGCAGATCTGCTGATGAGAAGTTGGGTCAGAATAGCAGCCAGGGATAGGACCCTCAGAGATCTAAGGAGATGTCTAAAGGACTAGAGTTCTTTGTTGGTTTTATTTTTGTTGTTTGGCAGCAATGCATATGGTGACCCAAAATGTCTGTTCTCAGATAATTACTCATCAGATTAAACTAATCTTAAATTCTCTTCAGGAAGGACCCTGCAACACTGGGTCAAATGATGTAATGGACATCATCTTGGTCTTCCACCAAAGGAACCTCAGGGAAATTTTATCAGATAATTTTACCCTGGGGAAAGAGGGATACCAGATCACCCAAGTGATGTTAGATTTAGAGTCTCAGTTAATGTTGATAACTGGAAATCTAGAGAAACCAGCATATGGGTGTCATACAATCATGAGTGGTGTCCTAGGCCCATCAACCTCATAGTGGGCCCACTAAATAAATTCGTGGACACTTCCACTATTAATTATCCCCATTGCTAAATATATAATTGAAATATGCCTAACTAGCAGTTGGCAGAAACTTCACATTAATTCCTCAATCTCTGGGGAACAAACTAAAGTGTAAGGCAATAAACCTACCCTTGGCCCTCATCTCCTGGGTAGGAAAATAAACCAAAATTGATATTGCATAGTATGGTGAATGACAGAGGTTAGGGCTACTGTCAAACACTGAAAGGATCCAGGAGCAGATAGAGCATAGGGAAAGATGACCTCCTTTCTGTTTCCATGCATTTCACCATGATCCCTGAAAAACTGAATGGAGAGTGGGGAATGGCAGTGGACTGCTAGGAGCTTATAGAAGTGATGAGAATACCAGCTGCTGTATTTACTAGAGAGGATTAGCCATGGATCCTGGGACATGATACACTGTCACAGTTTTGGTACATGCCTTGTCTTCAAAAGCCCAATGGGAAGAAGGGTCAGAAGCAGTTTTCTTCTCCAGGAGGTGGAAATCTATATACATTTGATGTCTTGTCTTAGAGATATATTCATTCTGTTGCTATTTCTTACAACATAGATCAGGTGAAAATCCAGCAGAAAATAAAATTGATCCACTGTATTGATGATATTATGTAAATTCACACTGAACAGTAAGAAGTAGTAAGCACTCCTGCAAATCTTCAGTTAAAGTTATTGTCATATGACTTTTTTTTCTGGTGTAGATGTGATTTTAACATGAATTATATTTCAATGGACACTGTTATATAGTAACACATGCATAGCAATAGTATTATAATTGTGTTCATCAAACTTACTGGACTGTCTTCTGAATGCTATAATGTTTCTATTCTTTGATTATTTCTTTTTTTCTATTCAAATCATGGCAACAGTAAGTAATGTCACTTTGCTTCATGCTTCCAATTTGGTATAATTTTTTTTTCTTATTTTGTTCCATAGACCAGAACTCCTAGCACAATGCCGAATAAAAAGTAGCAACAGTTAGAATCCTTCTCTCATCTCTGGTTCCAGAGAAAGTGCCTTTAACATTTACTCATTATGAATGATATTGTAATCTTAATCTTGATATCCTTTCTCAAGTTATGACAATTCTCTTCTTGTCTACATTGGCTGCTTGATGTACCATCTATTTCTCAATATAATAGATTTTTCAAATTGACTTTGTAGTTCTATCAATTTTTGGATTTATGTACTTTAAAGCCATATGATTAAGGAATCCACTTATATTTATTAGATAACTGATACATTTGAATTTATTTTTTCCATTTAATGTTGCACATTTGTTGCAACTTCTTTTACTCTTATATTTCTTTTTTGCTTCTTAAAAATTAAAAAAATAACTGCTTTTTCCTCATGCTTTCATCTTTATTGATATTATTTTAATTCTTTGAATTGCTGTTCTTCAAAAGTTTAGCACATACACCTGAAGTTTAAACCTAAGCATTTGTTTGGTACTGATTTCTCTTCAAACTATGACTTCCTAGTTATTAGCTATTAGTATCATTCTGTGTTTCTAATCCCACAGATTAAATATTTTTGTTGGTTTATACAGTTCTATATGTTTAGATTTACCCACATGTTTATGCTTTGAAATTTTTGCCGGCTCTTCCTGTTTGCTTCTCTGACCTACTTTCAGGATGTTTTTTCTACTTCCTAAGGTAACATTTTTGAGACTGTATTGATGAAAAATTCTACTTCTATTTATCTAAAGATATTTCAATTTTACTTTGAAACTTAAAGAACAGTTAATTGGATATTCAATTTTAGAACTAGTTATTTTCTACAATAACTGGTTTCTATCATGGTTCCTATGAATTCTATTGTGAATCTTGTACATATCCTTTGTAAATATTTTCAGGGTAAAATTTTAAATACTCACTTTGTCTTGGTATACTGCAATTTCATTAATGTCTTAAGAATCAATTTATTTTTATTTGTCATGACTGAGTTCCATGGTATTTCCTGAATCTGAAAACATATGCCTTTTTAACTCAGGAACAATTTTATATTCTCAAACATGATATTTCATAGTAGTGCCAACTTTCCTTCCCACATTCCTTCTTAATTATTGTCTGAGATTTGTTAAAATATACATTAGTCATTTTTAATCTATCTTCCATGATTTATTCTCACTCATATTTTTTTCCTTTCATGGTCTTTATCAGATTGTGATATATCTTCTTGTCATACGTAACTTTATATCTATATCTGAATCTCTATCTAGCTATCATCTCAAACATTTTGATCTGAAAAACTCTTTTCACACTTAAAAATTAACAAGAGTCCTTTTCTAAGAAAACACATCTGTGTTTCACTTTAACTCACACACTCAAAACAGTTATAACACCAGATGTAGAGGGGTTTTTCCCCCCACACCAAGCAATTCTCTGTGACACCAGCTAGAGGTCCAACAATTCAGTTCAATTTAATTGTAACACCAACCAGTCTTATGATACTGAGTCTTCATCCTAGGCAGGCTCCATTGGTTAAAAACTCAGTCCCATAAAACTGCCACCCCATGTTCACATGTAGGTGGTCCCTTGGTTACCCCCAACCTTTGTCTCATTTTGCTAAAAACCAGAGTTTTCCTATGATCTCACTGGATTGATCATTTGCCAAAACAGTTCACAGAACCCAGGAAAATCCTATGTTTACCAGTTTATTATATAGAGAGCAAAGGATGTAATGAAGGATAGAGGTAAAGAGCCATATTAAAAGATAATTTGATTGAGATCGGCAAGTGTCCGCAGCACAGGGCCTTGTGGATTTGGGTACATGGATGTGTTCTCTCTGTACATGGATGTGTTCAACAAGTTGGAAGATTCAGAATCCCATACGTTCAGGATTTTTATGAAGACTTTATCACATAGGCATGATTGATCATTAACTCCTCTCTAGCCCTCTCTCCTTCCTGGAGGATAGGGTGAGTGCGACTAAAAGTTCCAGGCTTCTAATTATGGCTTGGTCTTTCTGCTGACTAACCCCCATTCAAGAGTCCAAGAATCATGTCATCAGAACAAAAGATATTTCTATTGCCCCCCAAATGCCAAGGGATTTAGGGGTTGCATGTTGGAGATTCCTATCACTCAGAAAATTATGATGTTCTTAGGAGGTCTTTATATCAGAAACCAGAGTCAAAGAGTACATGTTAAAATGAAATATTTTCCTAGCAGCCTTATTGACAAGGGTTTCAGAAGCTCTGTGTAAGAAATCAGAACCAGAGACCAGAATATATATTTCTTATTATTTCACCATCCCCAAAAGATTTTGTTCATCCATATAAATATCTATCAATATTGACTGATTAGAAACTGAAAAAATGTTAAGATACTTACCAACTTAAACATAATGAATTTTAAAATAACAATGATATATCTATTACCTGTTAGCGTAAGGAAAAATATTGTTAGAGTCATTATACTTTATTAAGTGATTATATTTTATGTAAATAACTGTATTTCCAAAAATTAAGAAATTCAGTAAGAAGTAGAATTTTTTGTACATCTCTTTAATATTTATCTTAATAGAAGACAGCTGTTTATCTTATGCAATCAAATTTTTGCAATATGATGTTTTGGTTGAATATGAAGAAAACTCAAGCTTACATAAATCTATAACTGGAAAGGGGCAGATAATTTTAATAACCTTTTCAGAAACTAGGGATATTCTATTTTGTCACTACACTAAAGTTTGGCAAGTGGTAGTTTTGTATCGTAAAGTAGACTAGCAGTGAGAAATATGAAACCATGTCCATGAACATCCCATACTCTGTTACTTTAAAATCCAACAAATTATCTTGCATTTTAAGTATATCTTTAGCTAAGCATGATTTCATAACAGCATAAATTGATCACTTGGAAAATACTTGTTCATGGAGTTATGCAGATCTCCCAAATGTTGGCACATTTCATAACACAAACCAAACAATAACTTTTGTTATTAGCACCAAAGATCTTATCAGATACAATTTTTAGAAGTGGGAAACTGTCAAGTTTATGGTCATGGAGACAAGTTACCCAAAATTCTAACTCTTGCTATAGGGTGCCAATATTATCTTGGCAATAATATCATCGGCTATTGATCATAGGACAGGCTCCCTTTGTTCATTTTCAGGAAGATACCTGCCAAGTACCAGAGTAAGAATAGACATGGTTTGTCTGTTAGTTATTACTTCAAGTAAAAATATTGTGTTTCATGAACAGGCCGCTGGTTCAACTAACAATTCAAATCATCGTGTAGGTTATTTTCCCTGAAACAGTGATCTGCATACCATATGCAGCATGAGGGCTTTATATAGACTCATGCAATTGCATAAAACACTTTAAAAAGTGTACCCGAGCATACAGCTTACAAATAGTCATTTTTATGGATTCTTTCAGGACATTGTAAAGTATACACTGAATTTTTTTTTCTACAGCAAATGCATGGTGATTAAAAAACAAAAACAAAAAACAAAACAAAACAAACAAACCAAAAACCTAGTATAGTTTGCTACCACTGCCTCAATCACTCAAAGCTTTCCAGCAGTTTTGTCCCATTTTTATTTTTGCAAATGTCAACATGGTAAAAAAAAATAAAAAGAAGCTATTAACTGCCAATTATTGCTATGAAAATCGTTTTGACTTCATGAGCCCCTTGAAAAGCCTTAAGATTCCCCTGGTATCCACAGAATGTTTCAAGAATGGCACGAGATGGAGAGCAGACAGCTTTTTTCCAGTTTACATCAGTTGTGTACTTTCTGGTTTAATCCTTCAAATGAGTTTTTACTTGTGTATTATTTTTCAAAAAATCATCTTTTGTTGTTTTCACATTTTTCTTTTAATGATCTCATTTCTTATCTGCTCTCAATAGTACATTTTGTATCACATATTTCATCATTTTAATATCTGAATTATTTGTGGGTCTTCTGTGGGTCTCATGCTGCTAGCGCTCACTCATTTTTGCCATCTTTCTTTGTGTGTGTGTTTTGCTGTTCTACTCAGAGTTCCTGTGCATCTGAATTCCATAGGTGAGAATGCTGTTTAAGGCCCCTGTCCAAGGCAACCTCCTTCAGAGAGGATTTGCATTAGCTTTTGCTGAGTAATAGGAGCCTTTACAAACCCCAGTCAGCCCGCTTAGATCAGCTATAATTCTTTCATATAAATTTGCTTCATTAGAATGAATGAAACAAGATGGGATCGGGAGGGAGACAAACCATAAGTGACTCTTAATCTCACATAACAAACTGAGGGTTGCTGGGGGGAGGGTGTTCGGGAGAGGGGTGTGGGGTTATGGACATTGGGGAGGGTATGTGCTATGGTGAGTGCTGTGAAGTGTGTAAACCTGGCGATTCACACACCTGTACCCCTGGGGATAAAAATACATTATATGTTTATAAAAAATTTTTAAAAAATTTTAAATTTTTTTAAAAATTTGCTTCATTAGGGACATTTTGGGGATATGTGGATGATAATGGTATCATGAATTCAGGCCACAGACCTTTCTGAGCTTCCCCACATGGTTACAAACATTCAAAAGAGAGATTTGGTTCTCTCCATTCAAAGCCAAATTTGAGGAAGGTGACAGTGCATCCTGTCTCCCTTTGCAGAGCGGGTTTTTCTGTGCTTTACCCTTTCATTGGAAGTACAGCTTTTTGAAACCCCAGCTTTATGGGAATGTCTTTCTCCAGGCTCCTCATCATGGGTAGGACCTGGATTTTCATTTGTGCTCTTACTTGATCTGAGTGTTACCTGACTTTCTTAGCAGTTGGGCAATGCATATAAAGTGATATATTTTTTAATTTTGTATAGTCTTTTCAGCGTTTACAATGGAGGTTTATATGAGATATTTCAACACAGTCTCCGTTCAATCTTCAACTCACTTCAGACTGGCTTCTGCATCTAGTACCTGATTGTTCTTGTCAGTTTGCAAGTTATATATTCTTGTTTCCAGCTCCATTTTGAAAAGCTTCTTGGCCAGAATCTACACAGTTCTTGTTCCCTCTTTCTTAAACCATCTTCACCTTCTTGATCGCTCATTTACTTTCCATCACAACTGTCAATCTTTCTCAGAACACTTCATTAGTTTCATCTTCTATCTAATTTATGTGTGTGTATGTATATACAGATTCCAAAAAGATGTATGTGGACTTCCAACATTTTTTTTGGAGTTCCAAGACTTTAAATTCCAGATTTTTCTTTACTTGACAGGCGACTTTTCTTTGTTCCAATTAACATATCCAATTGTCTATCTGATTTAAATACTTGCATATTTTCCCAACTCAAATTTAATATCTGCCTCCAAAATTGACTTCCTCTATTCAAGTTTAAGCAACATTTATTATGTAGTATCTTAAATATGCAAAATAACATATGTAGTCTTTGAAACATACTAACAAAATAAATACCTATTAGCCGACCCCCTAACAAAATTACTAGAATTTTACCAATAGCACTGAATCTCTACTTGTGTATTTCTCCTTAGCCTTATCTCCTCTTGGCTATTTTGATTTTGTTTTATTAATCATTCTCCTGTCTTCCTATAGTATTTGAATATATATGTGTGTCTCTAAACAATGTACATATTGTGATTTATGAAAATATCACAATATGTATGTATACATGAGTTAAGCAGGGAGCCTGCTTCCCCCTCTCTCTCTGCCTGCCTCTGCCTAATTGTGATCTCTATCAGATAAATAAATAAAAACCTTTAAAAAAAAAAGAAGTTATGGTCCATATAAACAATGGAGTATTATGCTTCCATTAGAAAGGATGAATACCCAATTTTTGTATCAACATGGACGGGACTGAAAGAGATTATGCTGAGTGAAATAAGTGAAGCAGAGAGAGTCAATTATCATATGGTTTCACTTACTTGTGGAGCATAAGAAATAACATGGAGGACATTGGGAGATGGAGAGGAGAAGTAAGTTGGGGGAAATTGGAGGGGAAGATGAACCATGAGAGACTATGGACTCTGAGAAACAAACCAAGGGTTTTGGAGGGGTGGGGGGGGGGTGAGCCTGATGGTGCGTATTAAGAAGGGCACGTATTGCATGGAGCACTGGGTGTGGTACATAAAAAATGAATGCTGGAACACTGAAAAGAAAGAAAAGAAAAGAAAAAAGAAAAGAAAAGAAAAGGAAATGCCTGTTCACATTTTTTACTGTTATTTATTTTATGTTGTGTATCTTAATTTTTTTTTTTTCTACTGCATAGATACAACTTTTATTTTTAATTTGGTACCACTACGATTCTGGTTATTTTCATTTTTTTAAATATGTAACTTTTTTTTTATACTTTTTAGTGCTTTATTTTTTATTTTTTTTATTTTTAATTTTTTTTAATTTTTTATTTTTTATAAACATATATTTTTATCCCCAGGGGTACAGGTCTGTGAATCACCAGGTTTACACACTTCACAGCACTCACCAAAGCACATACCCTCCCCAGTGTCCATAATCTTAATTTTTAAGCAAGTGATCCCAATGAGTATTTCATATATTCTGGATACTGATTATTTGGCATGATATGTATTGTAAATAGCTTCTAGCTTGACTTCTTATTTATATTTTTAAGCTATTTGCTGCTGACATAGGACAAAAAATTCTCTGGGGCCATATTAGTAAATGTTCTAATAATTTTTGCGATTCTTTTGGATGGTTTTTAATTGATTTATTAATTTTTTTCCATTTTTCCAATTAGATCTAAGCTCATAGACTCTGAACACCATGTTTATGCTGTTCAATGTAGTATCTTAGATTAATGTCAGAAGTCTCGAAGCAGTCAATAAGTAAGTGCTGATTGACTGGAATGAGTCTTAACATCTGTAGAAAACTAAGGGAAAATTAGCAATCATTGGCTTTTTCAGTCATCAAGTAAAAATGTTTTTGTGCATAGATTACAAACCAGGTGCTTCAGAAAAATAAGAGATACACAAGACGGCGCTTCTACCCTCCAGACATTTTTATAGCCACAGACTCCTTTTTTTTTTTTTTTCACAATTGGAACCATAATCCCTTTATTTAGTCTACTTTGAGCAATAGACTATTCTCTTTAGGTATTGTTTTTTAATACATACAGCTGTTTTTAAAACATTTTCAACATTTGTTTCACTGTGTGGTATTTACCATGTAAAACAACTTTAATGTAGCTTGTATCTCCAGGAAATTATTTGATACACCTGCATTTAACTTTACTGAGCATTAGAAAAATTTGCCACATATTCAGATTTCATAAACCACATACGTTGAATATCTTAAAAAACACTAGTTGTACAAAAACAAAAAAATATTACTTTTATTTAAAATAACTAAGGTGTAGAAAGTATATCAGCACCATCTGAGTAGAAAATGAATTTTGTTCTTTTAAACACAGGAGGCACCCTCTTCTACTTGAATTTTTTTAAAACTCAATAAATTATTACATATTATATATTCCCAGGGAGAGCTGGGAATAATGCCAAACACTATGAGGTAGAAAGTTAAAGGACTTACAGCAGATGGAGAGTTTTTCTTTATAGAACTTTGAATATTGCCTGGGCAAGATAGACCAAAGCTCAGCAAATGTCGCTCAAAGAACAAAAATAACATACCAGGCATTCTACCCACCAGAATTATCTACTCTCTAGAACTCCTCCTGTACATCACAACTCATAATTATTTCTACCAAACTGAGTGATAGAGATGTATTTTAAGAATATTGTAAGATGCTAGACATTACAAGTGAATTTCTTTTATCATTATCTAAGCACAGAACTTATGGTAATTGTAGTAATCACAAGGCTGCATTTAGCCAGAAACACTCCATCATCTTGCAATGTAAGTTTACCATACCATACAATTTAAATCAGTATTGATATTTATATTTCAGTATTTTTTCATGCAGATGTCCACTACTCACATTTGGAGTTTTGATAAAACTGTTATACATTAAAAATAAGACAAATTTATTTAATTGAACACAGTTTTAATTGATTTGCTATAAAAGTATTATTTAAAGAGGGAATTAATAAAGAGGGTAACATGTTTAAAATAGGTTGTTTTTGATGAGTCTAGCGTTTATCAAATCTTTAAACGATTAACATCTTTGTAATTTTTAAGAGATAATGGCAAACACAGTCATTTGGGCAAAGACACAATAGGAGTGCTGATGAGATGAAAGATGTTAGATTTATATATAATATTAATTACATGCATACTATATAAAATATATTGCATGCATATTCCTATATATATATATATATATATATATATTTCCATGTGTGTATACAATTTCATATATATGTGTGTAAATTTGTATTTGTGTTTCTTTCCCTTCAATTTAAAAAAATTCTTTGCAGTTTTGGGGCACCAAGGTGGCTCAGTCATTTGGCTATCTGACTCTCAATTTTGGCTCTGGTCATGGTCTAGGGTTGTGGGGTCAAGCCCCATGTGGGGCTCTGTGCTCAGTGGGGAGTCTGCATCTCTCCCTCTCCACCCACCCCCATTCCTGCACCCTCTCTCTAAAATAAATAAATAAATCTTCCTTAAAAATTATTTTCATTTTTTCTTTGTCTCTAACTGAATTCTTTGTTTCTAACTCCTTCCCCAAACCTACTTCTTGTCCCTCATTTTCTTGCCCTCTTTCCTTTCTTTGCCTCTGCAAAACAGAGACCAGACAATTCTGAAATAAAGAAGTGCAAAGATTATAACTCCTACAATAACATATTCTGTCAGGTTATAGTCACCATTATTCTTCCCTAAATTAGCACTTTTCAGGGTTGTTGGTGTTAAACAATCCCACCCATACATCTCCACCAGGTGTTAGAGCTGACAATCGGTAGGCTTAGGGCTTGAATCAAAGCCTTCTGGATCAAAACTCCTGCATTTACCACTGCATTTTGATTGACATAAAAAGAACCAAGATATATATATTTTTTGTGATATTCTATGACTGATAGCTTTTGGAAATCATTTGAATGTGGAAGAGAAAGAAATGGGAGTAGGTAAAGGAAATGCCAAGAACCAAAGCAGTCAAAGGAAATTTTAACACATCATTATGGTCCTGACACACTGGTCAGGGAAGAGAAACCACAATTTTTATTTGAAAACTGATGGAATTTAATATAGGCAATTAGTTACACTGATCTTCTAGGCTGGGAGAGTTTGAGGAAAGACTAAGACTATAATTGCAGGAAGCAGCTACAACCCTAGAGCTCAGGGAACAAAGGGAAGAAGTTGCTATTATCAGAATCTAGAAACTCAGTGGATTTAGGGCTCACATCCCTGAGGAGTGCAGACTGTGGTCAAGGACACAGAAGAGCTGGTTCTGTGTATGCACAGAGAAGCTGGAGGCTGGAACCAAGTGCTGCTAGGAGATGCTGACAGGAATAGCAAACAAATGGCAACAAATTACATTCTCCCTTCCTCATGCTTGCCAATATCATTGTATCACTACCCATGGGTACTGAAAGAAGCCCACTGGTAAAGGAGAAAAGCCATTTGCGAATTCTTTAAAGATTCTGGTCTAGTAGATTTCTGAGCTAGAAAATGTAAATAAGCAGCACAATTATATTGAGACCACAGATATGGTGAGTAGCTTATAGGTGTTAGTGTTGATGTGCTAAATAATAAATTCAGGATTGAAATAGTTCATTTTGGGAGTGTCTGAGTGACTCAGTTGGTTAAGCATCTGACTCTTGGTTTCCACTCAGGTCATGATCTCAGGCCCCGACATGGAGCTTACCGTTGGACTCTGTGCTCAGCTTGAAGATTCTCTCCCTCTGCGCCTCGGCCAACTCATGTTCACTCTCTCTCTCCAATAAATAAACAAGTAAGTAAATATTTTAAAAAAAGAAAGTTAAATTGGAGATGTTTTTGAGACATGAAGAGCGAACCCACGTATTTGGATCTTCATGTATATCGATAGCATGGGGATATGTAATTACTGAAGACACAGATATCATTCATTCATTCATTCATTCATTCCTTTGCTCAATATCATTGATAAATATGTATTAGTAGAACTGTGGGCTGATTCATAGCATGAAGATAAATAAATGCTGAAGAAAGAAAAGAGGGAAGGATGTAAATCCCAGGATATCTATTTGTAAAAAGGCTCAGGATATTTATCAGTCATGAGATGTTTGTCTTTCACTACTTAGCCTCTTTGTACCTCAGTTTTCCTTTTTGTAGGATAAAGAAAATAATATTCACTTCATAAGGCAGTTGTGAGGATTAAGAGAATCAATGACAAATGCTTAGAAACCTGCCAAGGATATTGTAAGTATCCAAACAGTATTAGTTTTTACAATAATTACAGAAAAGCTTAAAAAAATCAGTGAGGAAATTATCACTATTATTGTTAAAGGAACAATTGGAATTATGATATATGTATTGAATCTTTACAACACAGATCTTTTTTTCCGTACTACTTTTTGTTCCTGTGTATTGCTGCCCAGATTATGCATTCCACAATCCTATGTAAGCTGTTCACATAATGGCATCATGCAATGAGACAGTCGAGGTAATTTTCTACTTAAGTAAAATATAAAGCTTGTTTTCTGCTTCAGTGCATCTAAATGTTATTCAAAGCTACTAGAATTACAGCAGCTGCTTTCTGATTTATAGGTGAGAGAATCGATTGCAGAATAAATGACAGCAGAAGAATGAGGGAAAATGTATGCATAAGATTTAAACTTAATTTGAAGAGGTTAAAATGGCTGAAGACATGATTTGGGTGTCATTTCAACTTTTTCAAATGTGGTTAAGTATCTTCTAGTTATGTGAACTTTTTTTTTTTTTTTAGATATATTTATTTATTTGACACGGAGAGACACAGAGAGACACAGAGAAGGAACACAGCAGGGGGAGAAGGGGTTGGGAAAGAGCAGGTTCCCTGAAGAGCAGGGAGCCCAGTGCAGAGTTTGATCCCAGAACCGTGGGATTATGACCTGAGCTAAGGCAGATGATTAATGACTGATACACCCAGGCGCCCCTAGTTATGTGAACATTTACGAAGAAAAATGCATATGGAAAAATGCATTATACAATGAGACGGTCACTGACAACCTAGTGAATGAACAGTACCCCAGGTGAAAAATTAGTAGTTGGAAAATGCAAGGTGGGATTACTGAGTTGATAGGGAGTTTCAAAACACCTGATAAGAATTGAGATGTTTTGTAACTTGGTCTATTTTAGACTCTGCATTTTTACAAAAGGAATAACTTGATGCATCTTCATAGTGAAATTCGTCTTCTCTTATCTGATTACCAGCACAGAGAGCTACAGTTGTATTACTTAACTTTCAAGTCTTTCAGACTTCTCTACAGAGATATGTATAAAAAATCATCTAAAGAGAGATTGTGGTAATTCAGATATCTTGCACATTGGAGAACTCTGAATGCTTTTACTTATTAGCTTGTTCATTTATGTAGTACAGTCCATTCGCAAATAACTTTCTTAGATCCCCTCTCAAACTCAGATGACATGAATTCCTTCTATCCCAGATATTTGGGAGTGGGGTGTATTAAACTGTTCATATATGTCAACTTACCTAGCAATGTCTGAAAACATGATTTTGGGATGTTTATGTTTGAAAAATGTAAGCTACAACTAACTTTATCTGTGATGATTCTGTCTTTATTCAAATGAAATATAAAAACTGGGTCAGAACACATGAATAAAATTAATGGTTTAAGTTTTATCACTATTTGCCTCAAAAAAGGGAATTTTATAAACACCCGAGGAATAGAATAAGGGTTCAAAATGACAGATGATGCGATCCTCAAAAAGAAGAGAGCCAAGTCAAAGTGCAACTCCTTTAAAAAAAAAAAAATTCCAGGGGTGGAGGTGAGGGGTGAGCCCACAGATTTCACTTCTTTGAGGCCTCATAGTTGAAGAGATTCTTTTAACAAATGTTTTAAAGCTTGAGCTGTTCTATCGTAATTTAAAAGTCTTAAAATTCATGTTATGCAGAACCTAGAGATAAGGTTAATTTGCCATCTACTATAAGAGGCAAATGGTTACCCGTGTTCTAGTTCACTTACAAGGTTGTATGTGTACACCTTATGACCAAAATCCAGAAACAAATATTCAGTACTACTTGCTGTCCTTATTCTGTCTTTATTTAATATAAACAAAATTCAACTTTGCTACATTTACTAGCAATTGGGATTTTTTTTAACCAAAAAAGCTATGACATATGTTTACGAGAATTTGTTTTAGAAATTAACATAAACACCCATACTTTTGGGTAGGGATAGCTATCTCATAATTTTATATACAGGTTAAGGGATAATTTTGGAGATTAGGGATAATTTTGGAGAAAAAATTATAAAAAAGATCAATAAGGTTAGTCTGGGGAATGTCTTTAATATGTTAATAATAGTCTTTTTTTAAACAATAGTCTGGAAGAATATAATTATAATTTGAAACATTAGCTATTTTTTTTCTATTTACTCACTTTAGATGCTCAGAAATTGACTATCTTTTAGTAAAAGCCAAATACTCAGAATAATAAATGCAGAGCAAACTGGATATGAGTGAGTGGATGAGAGACAAGTATATTTTGAAATGAATTTTCTGCAAAAGTAATATGAAAATGGCACTAATGTATGTTCTAGTTCCATATCTCTTTTTATAAACATAAATATCAACATAGTTTTTCTTGCAATTAAGGAAATCCGCGCTTTGTTTTTCACTGTATTTTCATAGATAAAGGAGCATTAATAACATTTCATCAACACTAGCTCTAATGTCCTGTGAGAAGAGAGTCTGTAAATGCCGGAAAAAAAGTTAAATAAAATTACTCAAAATTGATATTGTAAGGAAAAAAGGTCGGTTGGCTTTGATTCAACTTGACTCACATGAGGAGATTAAACAATAACACATTTGAAGGTATAAGTGAAACTTGGTGAAATTCTTATTACAGAATGTCAACTTGATTGGTATAATCGTTATCTATGTATAAATACAGAGTTTCTGAGAGCTACAGGGCTTGGCTTCAGGATCTAAGAATCCAAATTAAAGAGCCTAGACTGCCTGGAGCCACAGGTTTAAATCCTGTCAACCAACCCCTTCCTCTTTTTGAAGCAGATAAACCAGGTTCCTCAAAGCCAGCTCAGCGTCTGGGGTGGGGTGGAGATCTCTCAGTGACACTTTCAAACCCTGGCCTGATTATACATTGGGGACAGGAAAGATTATTTTGTCTGTCTTCTGCAGTAGTACAACTTCATATTTGCCACATTTCTGGGAACTAGACCAAAATACAAGGTGGGCCAACAGCCACCAGATCCCAATAGGTGGAATTTTAAAATGTTTTTATGTCTTTTATTGCCTCGGATGTATTTTCTAAGGCATTAAGGATAGAAGAAATCATTTTGTACAAACCCCAGGAAGAGGACCTCTGATGATCAGATATTTATAAGCTACTTTGATCATTCAGTTAAGGGTTGAGAAGGAAAAACAAAGCATGAAGCAGAAACCCACAATGGTAACTCCTGGGTCAGAAGGCAGATGCAACTCAAGGAAAAACAAAGGCAATGGAACCCAGGGGACCCTTCAGCACTCAGTCATTTCTTCAGCAGCAAACGGGGCCAGGGACACACACCTCAGTCAAGGCAGTCTTCAGGTATGCAGTGGTCCAAAAATTGTAAGAATTTAACCAGTGGATCTTGATTTTTTTTTTTTTTAATATTTTTGAAAATCAGAAGGTGAAAACATGAATGTCACAAAGTCTTTTTCCCAAAAAAGGTAAGAATACCATTAGAGTGAAAAAGTACGTGGTTTATTTCAAGAAGGTAAGTGAAGAGATTCAGAGCCTTTATTTAAAAAGGAATTTTGAGGGGTGCCTGGGTGGCTCAGTGGGTTAATGCCTCTGCCTTCAGCTCAGGTCATGATCTCAGGGTCCTGAGATCGAGCCCCACATCGGGCTTTCTGCTCAGCAGGGAGCCTGCTTCCCCCCCCACTCTGCCTACCTCTCTGCTTCCTTGTGATTTGTCTGTCAAATAAATAAATAAAATCTTTAAAGAAAGAATATTGGCGACTGCATATTACAAGTAAAAGAAGCTCATTTGTTTTAAAAAAAAAGGAATTTTGATTGTAGGGAAAATGAATAATGAATAAAGAGAACAAGACCAAACAATACACTTCTCAGATGATGTTGATGAAAAGAAATGAAAAATTCCTTGAAGAATTCAACCAATTAAAATAGCAAAGCAGAGAGATGAATGTGTTCTTTTTTGTCAAAATAGAGCATTAAATCGGGATCAAAATCTTTTTCTATATATACTTTTATTATTTATGTTAGCCAAAAAATTAGCAGTATTAAAATTAGTAAGTAAAAGAGATGCTGACTAAATACCAAAGGATTTAGAAGCTTCTCCATTGTCTTTTGATGTACTGAGTTGTATTGAAAACATGGGAATTACAGACCACGCAGAAGCTATTTCACCTGCTTTGAAATAACTTACAGACCAATTAAGCAACACTGTATTGAACAAGTTCCATGGAAAATACGTTTTTGTGGACAATGTATCATGTTTAATTCATAGTCATGAACAATAGCTTCACACCATTCTTAAACTGTGTTCATTAGAGGGTTCTTTGGCTAAGTACAAGCTGCTTCTGGAAAGTAAAAAATTGTGTCTGAACCGTCCTCAGCTATACCTGAGAACAGAACACAAGAACAAGGATACCTTTCAGGAGATTATCTACAAAGGAGGAGCTAATAAATCCTTTCTTGAAGCCTCGCATACCCATCTAATGCCAAAATATTTTTGAAAGAACATGTTTATTTCAGAAATCAATAGCTAGGATAGACAATTACTCTTCTTTTCTCCAGAAAAAGGTTCAAAACACATAGCAAGAACAGCTGCTCTCTCTCTTGAAGGCAGAAAAGTAGCCAGGAATTCAGGCTATAATTATGTATAATGGACATCAATTTGCCCGTCTAAATTTTTCAGTTTACAATATCCTAGGAATTTGCAGGTGTCACAACTTTGCCACATACAGCCCCTGAAAGCGGTATTAACTGTCAAGTCTACTGACTTATTATACAGAAAAGTTTGAATAGGCCTCTGAGGTATATCACTTAACAGATGACTTGTGTTCCCAAAAAGGCAGCCACCAGATCCCTTGGACAATCCTGAATGTCACAGCAACCATGACAGAACTTTCACCAAACAATATATTCCAACAACAGTGCTCAAAATTCTAGTCTATAACAAAGATAATGAGAGGTCATCTGCTTTATCCTTGCTGCTCTAAAAAAACAATTTAGTTGAGAAAGCTATCTGGGATTTACTCCTTTATACAGCTTACCTCCTGTGTTAACTTGCATGGACCTCAAGGCGAACGGGTTAGTTTTTACACTGTGGAGACTATAATTATGAACCAAAAATTAAAATACATAGTCCTGATATAGAGACAAACTATTTTAATTTGGTATGTCTTAGAAAAGTTGGGATGCGTGGTGTCTGGTCTTATACATTTTAAAATTACTCACAAATCCTAGCACCATTATCTTCAATCATAGATGTTATTCAAAAGGCATTACTGGATGAGTAGTTCATTTACAAATTTAAATATATTTAAATTAAATATAAAAAATTAAATATATTTAAAAAGCATAGTGAATGAGTGCCTGAATTATTAAAGCTATAATTAATTTAATTTTAATTAATTTAATGGGAGTTAAAGCTTTCTTCCAGGTTCAGAGCTATATCTTGTGTATTAAATGCAGCAGGTTTTTTTTCTGGACATCTGAGTGTTAAATTAGTGTTGGTAGCATGAAACAGTTTAGTCATCATTTTTGTGTCATCCTGTCAAAATAAATGAAACTACAAAGATGAAGATATAAATCTCTTTTAACTAAAATTTCAACAGCTGCATGTATATAAAATATTTAAATCACACAATCTCTTTGAAATATTATAAATAGCAAAAAGATCCATATTTCAACAAAAAAGATAGAATTTTTTTATTTTGCTACAAATGTAGCTTGAATTAAAATCTATCAAGGTGGTTGAGCAAAGAGTGACACAGACTTTTCTAATTTTTGGTTAACTATGAACAGAACGACAGAACTACAGCTACATCTAATGATTGGAAAAAAGTAATTTACAGATATCATTTTTGGTGAAACAAATTACAGCTACATTAATATCTAAATAGTTATATAAAATTGGAAAAAAAGTAATTTACAGATATCATTTCCTCTTCTCAAAAGTAAGCATGATTTGTTTACTTTACAAATTTACAGTTTCTACTTTAACATTTCTCTTTTATTGATAATTATTTTCACTGAGTATTAGTTATACAATAGATTTTAAATATCAATAAACTTTGTTATGGCACATAATTCCCAAATAACTAATTAACTGAGTCACTTTCATTAATTAGTCAATCAATTTTAGTAGTGAAAAATAATTGGGTATATCAATTAACTAGTCAGTGTAGCTGGAACATTCCAAGTGCGGTACAACAAGGGTGTGTAAATTTTATTGCATTCATAGAGTCACCTCAATTATAAGTAGCTATTTTAGTGGGTTTCTATTACAATAGTTCTTTTCTTTTGACATGAGAAGAGTTCTGTGTTCTGCTTTTGTTTTCATTAAATTGACCATTTATTTTTAAAAGCATTTGCTTTACTGTGTATTTTACGTTTTGAATCTCAAAATAACTTACTGGCATAAAATTTGTAAACTCATGCCCATTAGTTGCGAATATTCCATGATGGAAAATAAAATTAGCAAGTTTGGGAAAACAGTTGTGTGCCCATCTGTATTTGCATGTATATATGTATGTGAGTTCAATGGGGTAAAAAAAAAATGACCTTTATGTAGGGTGTCAGTTTTCATTTAATAAAAAGAGTTGGTAGATTTTAATTGTTGTTATTTAGCATCTAACTAATAAATAACTCCTTATTCACCATAATGACGAGGTAGTTAAATTTTTTCCTCTATGAGATAAATGTGCTATGATCTGAAAGCCATTTGTAGAAATACAAACCTCAGAAAAATGCTCCCTTTGTTTTTAGCAGTCAGCACAGTTTCTCCCTAGTTTTACTTTTGAATGTTTACTTGTACTCTAAGTCATTGTTCTGAATGACTTTCCATTGTGCTTATTATTAAGTGATTGTTTTTCAGCCTCAAACCCTTCCTTCTGCATTTTGCTCTGTGAAAGCAAGTCTGGGGTTTGAGAACCACATTTCTTTTTTTTTTTTTTTTTTTTTTTTTTTTTTTTTTTTTTTTTTTAAGATTTTATTTATTTATTTGACAGACGGAGATCACAAGTAGGCAGAGAGGCAGGCAGAGAGAGAGAGAGGAGGAAGCAGGCTCCCTGCTGAGCAGAGAGCCCGATGCGGGACTCGATCCCAGGACCCTGAGATCATGACCTGAGCCGAAGGCAGCGGCTTAACCCACTGAGCCACCCAGGCACCCGAGAACCACATTTCTTAATTACCCGCTGGCTCCCCATTAGGTTTACTAGATGGAGAGGGCAGTGTGGTAGACAGAAGAGACTTATTCCTCCCCTCTGCTTCCTAATCCTCCCGGTGGGCACTGCTCCAGTCCAGCCATGGTTCTCCAGAAGCTTCTTCAGCAGAGGCTGGTTTCATTTGTAGCTGCTCTTCCCTGCTCCCAGAATGCACCATATCACGCCCCCTCCGAAATACCCATCTCACATGAAAAGATGCTCATGGTCACTTACCATCAGGGAAATGCAAATCAATTCTTCAATGAGATATCACCTCACAGCTATCAGAATGGCTAAAATCAACAACACAAGAAACACCAGGTGTTGGCGAGGATGTGGAGAACAACGAAACCGCGTGCACTGTTGGTGGGAATGTGAACTGGGGAAGCCACTGTGGAAAACAGTATGGAGGTTCCTCAGATTGCTAGAAAGAGAATTACGCTATGATCCAGCATTCTGCCACTGGATATTTACGCAAAGTATGCAAACATAATAATTCAAAGGAATATATGCATGCTGATGTTTATAGCAATATTCTCTCCAATAGCCAAGCTATGGAACCAGTCCAGGTATCCATTGATAGATGAATGGATCAAGAAGATATGAGAGAGATAGATATCTATATTTATGCACACATACATAATGGATAGTATTCAACCATAAAGAAATGAAATCTTGCCATTTACAAGGATATGGATACAAGTAGAAAGTATAATGCAAAGGGAAACAAGTCAATCAGAAGGGACAAATACAGTAAGATTTCATTCATCTGTGGAATTTAAGAAACAAAACAAATGAGCAAAGGGGGAAAAGAGAGCGAGAAATAATCCAAGAAACAGACTCTTTAACTACAAAGAACAGACTGATGGTTACCAGAGTGGAGATGGGTGAAACTGGTGATGGGGATTAAGGGGAACACTTGTGATGAGCATTGGGTGTGGCATGGAAGTGTCGAATCACTAACTTGTACACTGGACACAAGTATTACACTATATGTTCACTAACTGGAATTAAAATAAAAACTTAAAAAGAATAATAATAAAAACTTAAATAAATACACATCTCTACGGGCTGACATCTTTTCTGGAGAGTCTAAGCCTAAGACAGGCAGGGGCCCTCATCTTTTTTTTTTTTTTTTAATTTTTTATTTTTTTTATAAACATGTATTTTTATCCCAAGGGGTACAGGTCTGTGAATCGCCAGGTTTACACACTTCACAGCACTCACCAAAGCACATACCCTCCCCAATGTCCATAACCCCACCCCCCCTTCTCCCAACCCCCCTCCCCCCAGCAACCCTTAGTTTGTTTTGTAAGATTAAGAGTCACTTATGGTTTGTCTCCTTCCCAATCCCATCTTGTTTCATTGATTCTTCTACTACCCACTTAAGCCCCCATGTTGCATCACCACTTCCTCATATCAGGGAGATCATATGATAGTTGTCTTGCTCTGCTTGACTTATTTCGCTAAGCATGATATGCTCTAGTTCCATCCATGTTGTCGCAAATGGCAAGATTTCATTTCTTTTAATGGCTCATAGTATTCCATTGTGTATATATACCAAGTAATCCAATCAAGAAAGGGGCCCTCCTCTTCCTGCCTGCATACCAGCCCAGGTGAACAGTGTCCTCTCTTCAAAGATCTGGGGCCCATCTCTGAGTGCGGGATCCTTTTATTCAAATTCCAGGCTGATATCTAGTCCTAAGCCCTTCCCTGTGTCTCCTGGCCCCAGCAGTGGTAAGTAAGTGCTTCCTTTGGTTCCTACCGCTGTGATAACTCAGTGTTCTGCAATTGCCTTTCCAGTTTTCCAATACTTGCAAAGAATTTCTTAAATTACTTATTTTTTCTCCATTAAAATGACTGCTGTTTCTTTTCTAGGCCAGTCAGGACCCATGGTCATTTAGTTATCATTCTTAGTTGTAAGGCAATGTAAAGAGTAAAATCTAAAATAGACCCTACTTCAAACAGATTTAAACTCAATAATTTAATTTAAATTTTATATCCATGTTTATTTCATTTGGGCTTTGGCTACATTATATCTGATTTTGAATCAAATAATTGTGTAAATGTAGAGCTGGAATATATTTTAAAGATCATCTGGCCCAGTACTAATATGGAAAAGCACCTGAAGTTAAAATGTTCTTTGGGGATTTTCATACCCATAACAAAAGACCATAAAACACTGACATATTTAATTCTCTCATATGAACTGGAAACACTTACCAGCAGAAATATGACTATATTATAATCATGAAAAATAAATTTTACCCTGAACTACAAAAACGATAAGATGGTGGTATAGTATGATTTACCATTTCTAAATACTTCCATTAGTATTACTTAAATACTGATTTGTATGTGATAATAGTTTGCTAATCTTTATTAGCTGGTAAGTTGTAGCAGAAGTCTAAGAACCACTGTTGAGGGAAAAATACTAAAATTAAGAAAACTATGTGCAAGATTTGACTGTTGTGATGGAATAACCCAATCTAGCTGGAACTGAAGAGTATTTCAGATTTAGTCTACACCCTCAGTTGATAAATGACCTTTGTTTCAAATGATATATATTCTTTATGATATTCTCAAATGATATATGAGATTATAAAGTCAAAATCCCCTGATAAAACAAGGTTATTTTTTCTTATGCTGCAAATATTTATTATTAATATGGAATGTGATTATATTATTTATTTTTTCTGATTTTAGATTAATTATAAAAGTAACTTATCAATTTAGAACTAAGTCTGGATAAAAATTGGTCAGTGTGCAGAGAATAGAGCTTTCAATTCATAAATGATTTTTTTAAAAATGTACCTGAATTAAAAGAGAAGTTGGTTTACTTGCAGAATTCTTTTCCAGACACTATCAAAAGCCATGATAAAGTAATGAGAATTTGTTTATAACAATTCATAAAATTTTAACACATAACTTCCAGTAGAAATAGTTCTGATTTTCGAAAGACCATATTTAAGAGTTTACCCTTTATTGACTTACAAATAAAATTCAAATTTGCCATCCTAAATTTTGACAAGGGATCAATATAATTCCACATACATTATCTCATTTATCCCCTTGTCCAATCAAGGAAGAACAGGAAATCACCTTTTCTTCTCATTATGTTTAAGGATCAGAGAGGTCAGCTACCTCCGGTCCTATAACAAGAGAGTCAAGACACTAGTTTGGACTTAAATCAGTCTTGCAGTCAAATTCTCCCTTTTCTTTATCCTGTGGCTTTATCCTTCAAGAAACTTCTAACATAGCATAATCTAAATCATACACAAATACATGATAAACTTCATGTATTTATCATATTGCCTTCTTTAAAAGCAAAAGTGTTATTTTTTTCTCAGGATCTCTTGTTCCTAGAAAACAGTATTGAAAAAGAGAAATATGTTAAGAATGTTACCATGATATATGAAATAAAATACCTTCTGAATGCTATACTCCTTTTAAATAAGTCTTGCCCATTTTGTTCATGAGGCATGACAAGCAATTACCTAATGTGTCATCATGACCAATATAGCCTAAAGTAAATTTTCTATTTTCCCCCTTTGCTCTGATAGAAGCAATATTGAACACAGGAATTAAGAAAGAAGAACCTGTCAATTGTAAGACTTCTATCTCCCTCAAATTTGACAGTTGATGCTTCCAAGGCTTGATTCACATTCTTCATAATCAGATATGCAAGACTGATGATTGCCCTAAAGGTGCATGACTCTCAAGAGATTAACCTAAAAAAAATTAGCACTTTAGACTTTTTATTTATAAGTATAAAATAAACATTTACTAAAAGGAGTATCAGGCTTCAGTTACCAGGAAGAAGAGAAACGTAAGAATTGCTAGCGGCTCTGTGCTTCCAAGGCAGTGACCGGCAGGCAATGGCAAAAGGGGCTTTCCTTCTCTCTCCTAATTTGCTGACCGTCAGATCCCTGCTCCTCCAAGGAGGTGGAATTCAGACACAGTGTTTTCTGATCTGGGAACTGATGAACAGGGAAATCAGGTATCTGCTCTGTCCAACCCTGAAACCATGGGTTTATCCTCTCAGTGAAGACCTCCATCTTCAATAAGCCAACTTCTATCTCTGTCTCCCTCAAGTTCAGATCACTGGTGTTAAATGTTAATCAACACAAATGAACAAAGAAGAAAAGACACACCAAAAACAGACTCTAGAAAAAACTGGTGTTTTCCAGAGGGGAGGTGGGTGCCGGGATGGAAGAAAGAGATGAAAGGGATTAAGAGATACAAACTTTCAGTTATAAAAACAAGTAAGTCAGGGAGATGAAAAGTAAAAAGAAACAAACAAATAAATAAATATAAAAAGGGAAAATATGCTAACACCATTTGTTACTTAAAACACATTTTTGACAACTCTTCATTACCCAGTGTACCAAACCATATTTTTATAACTCCATCTTAATTTTTTCAATCATTTGTTGCATCAGTAAAAGATAGCCTCTTTTTAAATAGGCAATAATGTGCTATTATCAATATCAGTATTTTTCATTTGCTTTTACAAATGTCACCAACCACTTTCAAATGTTTTTAAAAAGCACATTGGATCACTTAGTCAAGTTGATACTAGGTATGAGTGTGTTGTCTAGGTAGGTATTAGTACAGCATACTATCATGCTTAAAAAACAAAAGCCAGTTAGATTCATGTGTCCAATATAATAGCTGAACTTTATATTTTGAATAACCTCAGCACAGAATTCAGCACCAAGTATATAAATAAGATGTAACTTCTGTAAACAGAAATTACATCTTTTTAGTGACATCTCTCTGCTTTCATCAATTCCACACATAGTGACCTATAAAGAGTATTTCTCTACCAATATTAATAATGGAATTCAAACATATCAAAATGGAAAAGGTGTATTGGCATGTTGTGGCCTGAAGGAACCAACTAATCTTATCTAAAAGAAGGTGAAGAAAGAGGGAATATTTTCCAGGTATGTTGAGTGTGTGGCAGGTGTGTCAGAGCCTGTGTTTGTGGGTGTGAAAGACACAAAGATTGAGAGGAGAAGGAGATGAAAAATGTAAAAGCCTGTGACAAAATAATACATAGTTCAAAAAAAAATTAAAGTTTTGTGATCCCCATGCAAAATATGAAGTCTTGCTGAATTAATTATAAAATTATGGATTTTTAATTTCCTTTCCTAGGCTTTCCCACGGGAAGCAATAGTGTGCAAGGGAAACTGGTTCAGTCCTCACTCGGCAACTCTGCCATCAATTCCTGGTCGTCTCTGGTTGCTTTCCAACCCGGATGGAGATGCTGCTGAAGTGCCTGACAAGGAGTCTGTGGTACACTTGTCACGTGGGATGATACCCCACCACGCAGCAGGAGGAGCGTGGCAGGCGATAGACATGCTAAATTAAATCAAGATGTTTGTTTCCAGCAAGCACAAGTGCCCCTTGACAGGTTTCCAGATTCAGGTGCTTATAAAAACAAGTATGAGGGGCAACACTAATTTTAAATCCTACCGAGCTACATACAGCAATTACAAATTATGGAAATATTTCAAACTTTATAGGATTACAAAATGGAAAATGATCAGCGTTCTGGGTGTGGGTCCTTTAGAAGTATTTTCCAAATAGTTCTGCATTGGAAAATAGGATCCATGTGCTCTTATTTACCTGAACACGTTCCAAACAAAATTTAAGTGTTTACATAAGAAAATTCAAAATACAGTGATTTAATGTCGAGCAGACACAAAGACCATCTGTAGTATGACTATCTCATGATATTTAATTTACACGAAATCATTAAAAATAACCTAGTAAAGTGGATTATTTTCACCACTTCATCATGTACCAATATATGGGAATATTTTGATTTTTATTAAAAGACCTAGGACATGTCACCGTTCAGAATCAAAAGTTTAATTCTGAAAACGGAAAACAAGACAAAAAGGTCTTGTTTTGTTTATTTAATTGAAAAGGGATGGGGATGTAGAGGAAACTTGCAAATTCAAAAGGAGAAGGAAGCCGTTCCCAAATCTTGGCCCTGCAGTAAATCAATCTAGTCCTGGTGCAACATGGTGAATAAGCCAAAATTTTTTTCTTTGTAGAATTTACATTTTAATAGAAAGGAAGAAAGACTCTACGTGTAATAAATAAGTAAACAGACGTAAGTACAGAAATATAGCAGGGGATTGAAGTGGAGCATAATGAAGTGACAGGGCTGAGAACTATGCCCGAAAGAGTGACTAGCGAAAGCCCCTCTGAGGGTACACTTCTCTGGGGAGAAGAATGTTGAGAAGTCACCAGGCCTGAAACTTCGGAACCTGAGGAATCCAACCAGTGCAATGGCTGAGAGTGAAAATTGCAAATAACTATTTCACTACTATGCTGTATCAGGAGCCATCCTTTACTAGGATGATGGTATTGGTGTACCATGGAAGTTCTTTATTCTTAGCATAGAATTTCTCCATGAAATGTGGAGGTGTGAAATGTCATAAAGGTGTGAAAGTCATACAGCAATTCATTTTCAAATGGTTCAGCTTAAAAAATGCATATAAATAGGAAAAGAATATGGAAGAAAAAATACATCAGATGAAATGTTAAAATTGATTATCCTAGGGGTATCCTGGTGGCTCCGATGATTAAGCCTCTGCCTTCAGCTCAGGTCATGATCTCCAAGTCCTGGGATCGAGCCCCTGCATTGGGCTCCCTGCTTAGCAGGGAGGGGAGTCTGCTTCTCCCTCTGCTTTTCCTCAACCTCCCGCTTGTCCTCTCTTCTCTCAAATGAATAAATAAAATATTTTTAAAAATTGATGATTTTAGGTGAAAGATAATGTTAATAATAATTAACATTATATGATTTTATTAATTTTCCCATCAATTGAAATTTTCTGGAAGAAGAAATTGGGGAAAAGAAACTTACTGAAAAAACAGGAATTAAATTCATCCACAAACTAATTGGCAATGATTATATCAAATTAAGGTGCTTTAGAGTAAGTTTTCTTTTATGCAATTCTCTGTGCTAGACTTCCATTTTATTTTTTTTATTTTTAAGATTTTTATTTGTTTACTTGACAGACAGAGATCACAAGTAGGCAGAGAGGCAGGCAGAGAGAGAGAGAGGGAAGCAGGCTCCCTGCTGAGCAGAGAGCCCGATGCGGGACTCGATCCCAGGACCCTGAGATCATGACCTGAGCCGAAGGCAGCGGCTTAACCCACTGAGCCACCCAGGCGCCCTAGACTTCCATTTTAGAACAAATGGGATACAGTCACATGCCCAACAAAATAACACATTTCACCATGTCCAGATAACTATAGAAAATGCTTGAAATAAAGACAGCCAGAATTATGAGTCTGCATGATATCTGAAGCTGAGTCTGTTCTGATCCTATCTATGCTTTAGTTTTTCTTTGGCTACTTTGGCTCTGTGTCTGGCCTATTCCACAATTCCACCCACTCCTCTCTCGCTCTATCTGTCCAGTCTCCCTAGTGCTTCAGTTATTATCCTGGCCTATAGGATGAATTACCTACTTCTCATTCCTTATCATACATAGCTTTGTTTCTTTTCTCCCAGTTTGACCTTTATTCCCTCCTCCCCCACCATTCTTCCCCAGACATACATGAGCCTGAAAAATCTGGTTCTGCTTTGCCAAACTCATTTTTTGCAGAAACTTTCATATTACTTTCTACACTAACCATGTTGAATCACTATGAAGTTCCTCTAAATGTCAAGATGTTTCACATTTGCATGACTTTGCTGAAACTGCTACTTACATTTCAAATGCTTTATTCTACAAATTGTGCACCCTCTCTACTCAACACATTATTCAAAATTGATTTTGCAAGTGAAGATTTTTTTCCAGCAATCTACCATCCCACTCCAGTACTACCTACCTATATTATAGCTCCAAAATATTCAATAACACTTTGCTAGAAACTCTTGTTATTTACATGGATCTCTCTTTTTTGGAATAATACTTTTTTAAAGCAGGGATCTTGCCTAATGCATCATAAATACAAAGCACGAAGCATTCTGTGTGTCACAGAGAGCCATTGAGCAAATGCTTGTTGAAATGATGAATGGATTCAATTGCAAGACTAAATTATCTAGTCATTGTCAATATAATTGCATTAAAGTAGATTTATGTTTACCCTGAAAAATACTTTAAATGTATTACATTTATTAAAATATATTTAGTACCTTCTATATACAAGTCCAGGATTAATTGCTAAGTATAAAGAGGTAGAAAAAAATCCTTGTCATCAGTAAGATCAATATCAAGAAGAAGAGACAGACAAAAAGTTATGGGAGTAATAAATGCTTGATAAGCTCTATACAAGATGCCACAAGATCCCAGAAGAAGACACCTGACCTATGCTGGAATTAGGAGAAGAATTTGATAAAAGGATGTATGCTCTGAGACTTCTAATATACAGAAATAACCTAACTAGAAGAGTATTAGTAAGCTGACTTCAGTCGGACATGACCTTATAAATTTTCCATTACAAGAGTATCTCCCTGATAGCCAATCAGAAGCTAAAAAAAAAAAAAAAAAACTCCATCCGTGTATTGACCAAGAATAGCAAAAACACTTTTGAAGATTTAAATTAAGACAATATCAGTAGCTATGGAGAATGAGAACTAATTTATGACAAACTTAGAAAATAGAATAAGATGATTTGTGTATGGCCGTTAAAGTGTAAGAAACAAAAATTGGAAAGATTCTTTAGTTTCTCTCATGTACGGTTAAGTGTCTGTTTATTCTATTGAAGGCAAAGGTGGGTTTGTGGAGAGGAAGACAGGCACTTGGTTTGATTGTGAACATATTGAATTTTTAATGCTTGTGAACATTAAAAGGCCGTCTCCAAATCTCAAGACATGATTTATATATAAAATACACATTTATGGACCCTCAGTAAATGTGTTTGCTAACTCCGTCATTGTGGACGACTTCATCAAGGGAGACTACTTAAGTGATCAAAAAAGGGTCCCTGGAAAACTTCAACAGATAAGGAATAAATGTAAAAAAGTGATATTAAGACAGAGTGGCCACAGTTACAGATGTAATACATTCGTAAAGTGGGTCAATCTCTTAAGTCAAGGAGAAAAGATTTAAGGAGTTATGAATCATAGTTTCAAATGTCCTAGGGGAACTACTAACCCTAAAGCAAGCTTGCCAAAACACTATTTAGATAATACCTTTACTCATTTAAAAGTTACTTCCAATTATATACTCTTACTTAGGCAAACAGTAGGTTAAGTCAATAATGTAGTCTCTTTTTTTAAATTGATTTATTTGATAAAGATCACAAGTAGGCAGAGAGGCAGGCAGAGAGAGAGAGGAAGGGAAGCAGATTCCCTGCTGAGCAGAGAGCCTGATGTGGGGCTCTATCCAGGACCCTGGGATCATGACCTGAGCCGAAGGCAGAGGCTTTAACCCACTGAGCCACCCAGGCTCCCCAATAATGCAGTTTTTAAAGTATCTTATATTCAGAGTACTTTGGAAAAAGATCCATCAAATGGTTAGTGGTAAAGATTTTTAGTTTATTTGACTTTGTTTTCCTGATTTGTAGTATTGGTTTTTTTTTTTTTAATTTAAATTCAATTAGCCAACATACAGTACATCATTAGTTTCTGATGTAGTGCTCAAAATCAACCTTTTGAATTCCTTGAGTTTACTTGTTACGTAAACATACAAATTACAAAGAGAAACATGAAAGTTGAGAACAGTCTTTTATAAAAATGTATTAAGGGGCACCTGAGTGGCTCAGTGGGTTAAGCCGCTGCCTTCGGCTCAGGTCATGATGGGATCGAGTCCCACATCGGGCTCTCTGCTCAGCAGGGAGCCTGCTTCCCTCTGTCTCCCTCTCTGTCTGTCTCTCTGTCTGCTTGTGATCTCTCTCTGTCAAATAAATAAATAAAATCTTTAAAAAAAAAAAAAACTTCCACAAATTAATAGTCTCCAAAATGGGTAAAGACTTGAATAAATACTTTACAAATGGAAGATACAAATGGACAATAAGAAATGAGAAGGTGTTCAGTATTATTAGTTATCGGGGAGATAGAGATGCATAATAAAATTACAATATGAATTCAGACTGATACATTCATTTCAGACCCAGTAGAATGACAAACACAAACGACTGATGATGCCAGTATTGGTGAGAAATTGAGTGACTCATACTTTGCTGGAAAGAATGCAAACTTCTCAAGTACTTTGGAGAACTGCCTGCAAGTTTCTTATAAAATTGGATATACTTTTACCATATGACCCAGCATATACCAAAAGGGATGAAAACATATCCACAGGAAAATTCATACAAAAGTATTCATAACAGGGGCACCTGAGTGGCTCAGTCAGTTGGGCATATGACTCTTGATTTTGGCTCAGGTCATGATCTCAGGATCCTGGAATCAATCCCTGCATTGGCTCCACAATTAGTGGGGAGTCTGCTTGAGGATTCTCTCTCACCCTCTCTCTCTCTCTGCCTCATTCCTTGCTTACATGCATATACTCTCTTACAAATAGGTAAATAATCTTAAAAAAATAAAATTATTCATAAAAGCTTTATTCATAATAGCCAAAAGTTGGAAATTTAAATATTCTTCAACCAAAGATAAACAAATTGTTGTTTCTTTATCTAAAGATTAGATCTAAAAATCTTTATTTAAAGATTATCTAAAGATAACCATAATATATTAACATACTATATAATATGAGATGATATAATATAACATAATATAATATTAGTACTATATCATATAAAAAGAATTAAAAAGAATGAGCTGCTGACCAGTAAACAATAGGGAAAATATTATGTAAGCAAATGAAACCAGACACAGAGCAATAGAGTGATTTCATTCATCTGAATTCAGATAGAGAAACAAACTAACCTATGATTTGAGTGATTTTGATAATAATTTTGATAAAGGATGTTCTAGGAGCTTGGTAATGTTCTAAATTTTGTTGGAACTGGTTTCATTGATGTAGGCATTTATCAAACTCTTTGAACAATTAGGATCCATGCTTTTAATTGTAGTTTACTTAGATCTCAGTTAAAATAAAAAGAATAGTATACTATCCAGAATGCAGATTACCTGGCTTGTAAAACTGAACTATCCAACATCTTCTCCAAGAAAAATAGCCACAAGATATTTTTTATCTTGAATTTGTGCTCCAGTTATAAAAGAACACCTTTGTTTGCTATGTTTCCTGTTTTAATACATTTTTTTTAAAGATTTTATTTATTTATTTGACAGAGAGAGATCACAAGCAGACAGAGAGACAGGCAGAGAGGGAGACAGAGGGAAGCAGGCTCCCTGCTGAGCAGAGAGCCCGATGTGGGACTCGATCCCATCATGACCTGAGCCGAAGGCAGCGGCTTAACCCACTGAGCCACCCAGGCACCCTTGTGGGAGTTTTTTAATATATTTTGGATACAAGTTATTTAACATATGTGACTGAATATGTTCTTCAAGACTGTCCAGTATTTACTTATTTTCTTAATGGCATCGCTTGATAATCAGAAAAATTTTAATTTTAAAATTATAGGGGCACCTGGGTGGCTCAGTGGGTTAAAGCCTCTGCCTTCAGCTCAGGTCATGACCTTGGAGTCCTGGCATCAAGCCCCGCATTGGGCTCTCTGTTCAGTGGGGAGGCTGCTTCCTCCTCTCTCTCTCTGCCTGCCTCTCTGCCTATTTGTGATCTCTGTCTGTCAAATAAATAAATAAAAATCTTTTTAAAAATTATAAAGAGATGTTGTTTTTCTTTAACTACTGAGATTATGAATGGCCTTTTTCTCGAATTCAATTGATGAGGGTTATTATTTTGATTTTTATTAAATATGGGAGAAAATCCCACTAGGCTATGATGATTATCCCATTTATATACTGCTTGATCTGATTAGTAATATTTTGTTAAGAATGGTTATATTTATATTTATGATGAAACATTAGCTTATTATTTTCTTTTCTCATAATATCAAGTTCTAATACCAGGTCTCTGTGAACTTTATAACATAAACTGGGAAGTGCATCCACTTATTTTTAAGTCAATAACCAAAGCAATGCTAGTTAATCAAATAACAAGCTGTTTATGAGAAGTATCTTTGTAAAAATTTCTATAATTCACAGCATTTCAGAACCACTGCAACAAGTTAGTGTAATTTTTCTTCAAAATCTAAGGTGGAAATGAAGTGATCCTACATTAACAAAACTTCAGTTGTAGAGGCTGCATCTTTACGTTACCCTCTGTGAGTATGTGGGTGGCTGCTGTCTTCACGGTGAAAATCTTATTAAGCAAAATAGAATATTCGGAATTTTAAAAACTCACTTGGAATTGCAGATCTGTCAGTGCTTCAAGCTGGTAGACACTAGTGGCACACATGCTCCCAAATAAGTAAACTGAGACCATATGAGCAACAAATGTAGTCCTCTAGAATTAATCTGAAAGGAGACCTCCCAAACCTTGCTACCCAAGAGATGAGAGGGAACTGACAGCTCTCTTCAACAGGAGTACGTTCATTTCAAGGAATTGTTCAAAGGTTTATCTGGAATGTGGACCTTTTTTTATCATCTACATACCAGAGATATGGTAACACAAGAGAAAACATTAAAACTGCTCTTCGAGTCAGAAACTACCCCATCCTCTGTGTTAATTCCTTAAAATAATAATGGAAGCACATTCGAGGCCCCTAAACAGGAAAATGTATTCAGGAGCATGGCCTGTTCTGTTTTATTTCTTTATAAAATGAAATGTATTAACAATGACAGATGAAGCAGAGCCTGGAGGAGATGTGCCAGAGGTGTGGTGACAGTCTGGTATTCACAATGGATGTATCGGTGTGCCTCAGGCATCTGTTTTATATACTTCACGTTTTGAAAGCTAGTAATATGGCATCGTTCCTTAAATTTTACTGGATGTTATAAGATAAATGTATTCCACCAGAAGTTTGAGGTGGAAGCGGCTAGATACAAAAGGAATGCCAGAATTTCAAGTCAAGGAAATTTTCAGCAAGGATTGAATCATTTCTAATAGCAGGAACAAATATGTTGTGGTTCTCCTTCCTCAATTCCTTAATACCACGTATATGACTAGAAATGTATATACCAACTTATTTTCCTGCTAAGAGAACTCAAACCTCTAGTTATCAGGGAAATGCAAGCACAAAAAGAGTTAAATCTAAAAGCTTTATAACACCAACTGTAGCTAAAAAATGTGGAACAACTAGAATTTTCTCATACTGTTGGTTGGAATATAAAATGTTATAACCACTTTGGCACATGGCAATATCTACTAAAGTTCACATATATATACCACATGATGTGCAATAACCACCTATATAGCCTGGTGGTGGGTATTAAGGAGGCATGTATTACATGGAGCACTGGGTTTGGTACATAAACAATGAATCTTGGAACACTGAAAAAATAAAATTAAATTAAAAAAATAAAATGTGAAGTGTTCTCCAAGCTGTAATTCATATTCTATTTTCTTAAGGAAGACTCTTTTGTTACTTCTCACAAAGTAGGATTCTTGGGTTCAGTCTCAGGGTAGAGCACATATACTACAAGCAAGAATCAAAAATGCATCACTTATAATGAAAATGAGGTTAGACCTTCCCTAATTAGTAATCTTTCAAAAGTAAAACAAACAAAACCAAAAACTACCTTAAGCCACGAGGAATGCACATTTCTAAAAGAAATGAGTTTTAGTTTTACAGTTTTTAGTCTGGGGTTAAGTTCCATCATAAATGTGCATAAAGTAAACAAACAAACAAAAGTCATGGAGGGTGGGGGAATAGGAAGGTAGGGTAAAAAACTGAAGGCAGGGAAACTATGACTTCTAAAAAAAAGTGGGGGAATATCAAGATGGAAAAACAAAGCAAAACAAAATTGGACTCTCAAACTTTGTTCTCATTTCTGAATGATCCTGGAATTATGTATATGCAGGACAGACTCAAAGTATCTCAACAAGAAACAAGAAATGTGAATTAAGGTCAGAGGTCCTGCTCAGGGAACAGACTATGCAGTTCAAGTCTTACAAAGATATTTGCCAGATAAACAAAAGAAACAAAATTTATCTGAGAAAATATTCAGTTCACAAGTTTCACAAGTTAATATTCATTATGTCCAGGATATAGTCAAAATAAAATAAAAGGAACATATTTCCAGAAGATAAGAAAATAACACTGAAATAAACCTGATATGGATTCAAATATTGACTAGATTTATATATTAGACATAAAGTGATAGAATACTCACTGCCCATGAAACATGGAAAGTTAAACTTGTATACTGTAGTCCCTATGTAACAACCGCTAAAAATAACACAAAGAGGTATAGGAATAAGGACAGTAGAAAAATTAAAGTAGAATTCTAAAAAGTACTAAAATAAGCCCCCCAAAATGAGTCAATAAGAAGAGGGCAGGGGAAGCACAGAAGACATGAAGAAAACTCAATAAAATGGTAGATAAATTCAAAATTTATAGTAAATATTACAACAAATGTTAATGGATTAAATACTCCAATTGTCCGTCATGTATCTGACAGAGCTTACAGGCAGAATATGAAACAACTCTTATGACCTAGTATTACGAAGATAATCGACTCACTGAAACAGGTGGACAAAAATGGCAAGCAATTTGAACAGACACTTCACACAAGAAGGTATACAGTGATCGATAAGTTCACGAAAATACTCAAACCTCCAGTTATCAGGGAAATGCAAGCACAAAAAGAGTTAAATCTAAAAGCTTTATGACACCAACTGTACCTAAAAAAGGTAGAACAACTGGAATTTTCTCATACTGTTGGTTGGAATATAAAATGTTATAATCACTTTGGCACATGGCAATATCTACTAAAGTTCACATATATATACCACATGATCCGCAATAACTCCTATTTACCCAACTAACTATAGCCAACCCTATCCAATTCAACTACTGTAAAAGAAAAAGAGTAGTGGTTGTCTGGGGCTAGGGGTTGGGAGACAGGATCAACTGTAAAGGAACACAAAGTAACTATTTCAGATGAAAGGACATTTTTCTCTCTTGATTGTAGGACAGGTTATATAGTCATATTATGCACATTATGCATTACATTTACCATTACAATTCAATCATACTACACACCTAAAATGGGTAGATTTATATTATGTAAACTAGTCCTCAATACATATGAGAAAAATAAATGATAACATTATTTGGGTGTAGATAAAATGTATAAAGAGGTGGGGGAAGAAACAAGACCATTTATGTATCGAACTAAAAAGATATTTAAACCTAATGTTTTACTGGGGGAAAAAATAGTTTGGGCTCATTCCACTTCAACTCTCTCTCTCTCCCTCTTTTTTGTTTTCTTTCTTTTTCACTTCCTTCCCCTTCATCTTATTCATTTTCTCTTGTCCTTTCCTCATGTCTAAACTAGAATTTTGCATAGATAAATGCCAAATAAAATAAACGATTACATTCAGCCATTAAAAATTTCATTCATCAGGGCACCTGGGTGGCTCAATCATTAAGCATCTGCCTTCGGCTCAGGTCATGATCCCAGGGTCCTGGGATGGGGACCTGCATCTGGCTCCCTGCTCTGCGGGAAGCCTGCTTCTCTCTCTCTCACTCCCACTGCTTGTGTTCCCTCTCTCACTGTGTCTCTATCATATAAATAAACAAAATCTTCAAATAAAATTCTCAGAGTCTACTGAGGGTTTTGGAAGAGAGGGGGGTAAAAGGTTGGGTGAGCCTGGTGGTGGGTATTAAGGAGGCATGTATTACATGGAGCACTGGGTTTGGTACATAAACAATGAATCTTGGAACACTGAAAAAATAAAATAAAATTTAAAAAATATAATGTGAAGTGTTCTCCAAGCTGTAATTCATATTCTATTTTCTTAAGGAAGACTCTTTCGGCTTTGTCAACCCACACAGATCTCTGCCTTTACTAAGCATAATTATTCTTATTTTTATCATTTTTGTGCTTGTTCTTGGATTGTTCAAATATTTAGTTTGCTCCTCAAGTCATTTCAGTGATGACAGGATGTGAATGTATGAATTAATAAAAGTGGTATATAAAAATATTTCATCCATAACCCCTTGATGGTATAAATAATTAGATCAAGAATAGGCTTTTAATTCATGTTTATTTCTACATGTGTAATTACTTTGCTCTTTGTTGTTCTTACTTTGTTTTGTTTACTGCTCATTTTCAGCATCTGTAAGTGCTGGGTACATAAAAGGCATTAGAAAAGTATTAGCTGGAAGCTGAGCTCCATTCTTTGCTTATAAAGGCTAGGAAACTGAATACGGAATCATCAATTGCAACATACTGGTCCTCCTTTAAAGGACTGCAAAACACACACACAAGCACACATTCTCACAAAAACAAAATACCACGTACTGATAGGAAAGATATGAAGAAAATATTTGAAAAAGAAGTGTGTTTCTGACTTCTCTGGGGGAAACAATCTTAAATAGGGTACTTAGAGGAGACCTCTACAAGAAAAGATTATATGGGTTTCTTTTGCCTTTTTTTTTAAATTTTATTTCTTTATTTGACAGAGAGAGCATAAGCATGGGAAGTGACAGGCAGAGGAAGAAGTTTACATTATCTTTGATATTTAGTTTGGACATAACTATAACTGAGAACATAAACTATTCTTAAATGCTTACTCAACTATATGATGCAAAAAACTCCCCCAAATCTGACTAATATTTTGTCTGAATGAATGGCTTCATCTGATGTTTCCAAAATCATCTAAACACACATTCAATTGTCATATCACTGAAGTGATTAATTTGAGATATATTCAAAACACACTTTTAGTAAATGGCAAATGTTATCTCAAATAATTTCTGATATTTGATATGAAATGGAATAATACTAATATTCTACATAGCATCAGAATAATTTAGTTGCATTATTTATAAGAATGGATTGTGAAGCATACTGTATCACAAATGTTAATATCAGTCAAATTCACTTTTCAAACAAGCAAAACATTTTATAAAGCTAAGAATGCATATCTTATCAGTGGGAATGACTTTCAGTTTCCTGCAGACCATCAGGAGTGTCAAAATCAGAGTTGTGAACTTGGAGGAGAGCAAACAGCTATATTTGTTTTTAATTTACTTTTAGATTTTATCTTGCTTTCTTAAATTTGGTATACATTTTCTCCCCCCAGGGTGGGGCTTGAACTCGCAACTCTGAGATCAAGAACTAAGCTGAGATCAAGAGTTGGATGCAGAACTGACTGAGCCATCCAAGCACTCCTTGGATAAATTCTGTTTCACAACCTTTTAGTATAAACTAGAATGGCACAAAAAAACACAGCACTAAAGCTACTGCTATGTAAGTATAAAAATCATACATTTAAGTTATATGCTGTTGGCAGAAAGAGAGAAAGAGAGAAACTCTTCCTGCCATTAAAACCCAAGAGCAGAGGGGTTGGGGAGAAGGGAGTGGGATTATGGACATTGGGGAGGGTATGTGATTTGGTGAGTGCTGTGAAGTGTGTAAACCTGGTGATTCACAGACCTAGGGATAAAAATATATGTATATAAAAAATATATGTTTATAAAAAATAAAAAATTAAAAAAAAAAATAAAAAAAAAAATAAAAAAAAAAAAAACCCAAGAGCAGAGTAACTTTAATGAGCATGTCAGGAAGTCTAAATCCACTCCAAGCCCATCTCAATAGCCCATAATATTTTTGGTAAGAAAATATATATACTCTTATGTTTCATGGATCTTTGAAGAAATGTTTCAGAGGTTATTGCATGTAAACATTGTTTTCATTTTTGTTAGACACTCTGAACACTAAGCACTTATAATACAAACTTTGTCAGTACTTTTTTTTTTTTAAAGATTTTTATTTATTTATTTGACAGAAAGAGATCACAAGTAAGCAGAGAGGCAGGCAGAGAGAGAGAGAGAGAGGAGGAAGCAGGCTCCCTGCTGAGCAGCGAGCCCGATGCGGGACTCGATCCCTGGACCCTGAGATCATGACCTGAGCTGAAGGCAGCGGCTTAACCCACTGAGCCACCCAGGCGCCCATGTCAGTACTTTTGAAAAAACTATGAAATAGTATAAAATATTTGTAATAATATAATTAATTGTATTGTAATTATTATTACACTTAATGTACTCAGTATAAAAGCACAATATCATTGTTTAAGAGCGTTCAGCTTGAAAAAAAATTCAGCTTGAGTAATTTATGTTCTTTTCCTTTTTATCCATCCATGTTTTTAGCAATTAAATCAGGGGCATTATAAATTATAAGTCTGATTATTTGGAAAGATGTCTGCACTTAATGGACTTGTGAAAGAAATAAGCAAAAGGAATATTCTCGGTATACAGTGGAATATATCATATTTTTATATCCAAATGGAAATATAATTTTGCAAATTGAAACTTTTATTTTCCAAGTTGATTATAAACTATTGAGTTTTTTGACACTGCACAACATCTTTATCTGTTTAAAAAAGAAAATTAATATTTTATCCTCTAAATTCCCAAGTAAACTTTCCTTATGTTTGGCCATTGGCGGAACATACTTTTTGTGAGTATTTTATCATGGTCCATCCAAACCCACTCAGGAATCTAAAATGGAATTATTTTAGGAAGTAATTTGGGAAATAAAAAAACTTGCTGACCTAAAAAACCATCACCAAACAATTCTGACTTTTAAATGACAACCAATTAATTAAGGTTATGAATGTGAATGTTATGAAGAAGAGTTGCTGGTAAATAATATTATTTGCCCAAAAACTATTTTTAAAAAATAATGAAATAGGGGCGACTGGGTGGCGTAGTGGGTTGAAGCCTCTGCCTTCCGCTCAGGTCATGATCCCAGGGTTCTGAGATCGAGCCCCACATCAGGCTCTCTGCTCAGCGGGGCCTTCTTCCCTTCCTCTCTCTCTGCCTGCCTCTCTGCCTACCTGTGATCTCTGTCTGCCAAATAAATAAATAAAATCTTTAAAAAAAAATGAAATAAAACTGGCATCCTCTGATGCTTATCCTAGTTTCAATCTCACTGTGCATTTGAGAAGATAATCATTACATTACTATTACTATAAAACTTTATAGTTTGGTGTTATTATAGTGTTGGCAGCAAACTATGGTGTTATTTTTTAGTAAACTATAATATTATTTGTTTAGCAAACTATATCTCTACTAGAATTTTTTAAATATTTATGAGACTTTCTATCATTCTTTTTTTTTTCCAAAATGACATTTAGTGGTTCAAATTCATGAGACCAGTTTTGCCCACAGTCATTACATAGAGGCCTATATTTAAGGAATGTCACCTTTGTTTTTCAGATATTAAATTAAATAAAATTTAAAAAAATAAAATTTTAAAAGAGAGAGTTTCTATTATATATCCATTGCTACCCTAAGCACCACTACAATATTTCTCATCTATTGCTGTGAGATAGGCATATTAACCTTCGATTACAATTCTCATAGAGTTAAGTCATTTGCTAAGCATCCAATATTAATAAATAGGGTAAACTCAACTCATTCCTCTTTTTTCACTTTGAATTCCCTAGGGCCTGCAGACATGTAACAGACTAAGCTACCCAGGTGCCCTGACAGGTGCTATTATACACATGAGAAAATTGAGACCTTAGATCTAACTGACCAAAAGACACAGTTCATACAAAACAGAGCACAAATTCAAGCACAGTTCATTCTGTTTCAAGGGCCGAATAGGAGTGCATACTCCTTACTAACAACGTCTGTGTTTTGCCTTTTGCTTGAGCATGCTGAGAACATCTTTCTGAACCTTAGGAGTCTGGCTTTAATGAGTGTCAAGCACATATAGTCATGAAAATGAAAAAAAATCTAGTGAATTTATACTAATTCCTGAAGACTAAGAAAGGAAAAATAAAATAACATGCTCTTCCATTGAAAAACTTTAAGTTTTTTGATTAATTACAACAAACAGAGACAATGTCACCTTTGAAAAGAAAGAAATAATTGGATGGGTCATGCATGAACTTGTACTTTTTTCAATTTTTTTTTTTTTTTTTTTAAGATTTTACTCCTTCTTTGAGAGAGAGAGAGACAGCTTGAGCAGGGTGGAGGGGCAGAGGGAGAAGCAGATCGTGCTCTCCATCCCAAGACTCTGGGTTCGTGACTGAGCTGAAGGCAGATGCTTAATCCCCTGAGCCACTTTCACTTTTATATATCTAGATAATCAAATCAGTTAAAGCATTGATTGGGTTTTGTGGAATTCTTTTAAATTTCCTGCTGTTTTTCAATTTGATCTCTTTTTATTGTATCAGAGAGAGAAAACACAAGAGTAAGTATTAAGAATGAAGAAAAAATACCATGGCCTAAAGCCCATGCTAGTAATAGATGTAGAGTAGTGGAAATATTGATTAGCTGTCAATGCCCATGTTGGAAATTTATAAAAATATGAGTTGAGATTCTTGGTCTGCTAAATAAACTTTAAAAATAGAGTTGGCTTTATTGTCACATTGAACACTATTAAAAGTTTAAAATTAAAATTATTGTTAGAAGAAACCATAAGCTTATATTTAGAATAATGACAGTGTTTATGTCATAGACATTTATAAAATGTTCATAAGCAAGTTACTAATTTAAGGCTTTATTATGTCCAATAGCAAAGTAAGTGTATTAGAAAAATTTCAGAGCTTGGTTTTTCAGGATTAACTAAAATTTTAGCAAACCTTATGCACTTTGAGTTTTATGTACTTTAGATACAAACTTTTTTTTATTTTTTATAAACATATGATATATTTTTATCCCTAGGGGTACAGGTCTGTGAATCACCAGGTTTACACACTTCACAGCACTCACCAAAGCACATACCCTCCCCACTGTCCATAACCCCACCCCCCTTCTCCCAACCCCCTGCCCCCCAGCAACCCTCAGTTTGTTTTGTGAGATTAAGAGTCACTTACAGTTTGTCTCCCTCCCAATCCCATCTTGTTTCATTTATTCTTCTCCTACCCCCTTAAGCCCCCATGTTGCATCACCACTTCCTCATATCAGGGAGATCATATGATAGTTGTCTTTCTCTGCTTGACTTATTTCGCTAAGCATGATACGCTCTAGTTCCATCCATGTTGTCGCAAATGGCAAGATTTCATTTTTTTTGATGGCTGCATAATATTCCATTGTGTATGGAATATTTATCTTCTTTATCCATTTATCTGTTGATGGACATCTAGGTTCTTTCCATAGTTTGGCTATTATGGACATTGCTGCTATAAACATTCAGGTGCACGTGCCCCTTTGGATCACTACGTTTGTATCTTTAGGGTAAATACCCAGTAGTGCAATTGCTGGGTCATAGGGAAGTTCTATTTTCAACATTTGAGGAACCTCCATGCTGTTTTCCAGAGTGGTTGAACCAACTTGCATTCCCACCAATAGTGTAGGAGGGTGGATACAAACTTCTTTAAAAAGGATTTTATTTATTTATTTGACAGAGAGATAGAGGAAGCCAGAGAGGTCAAGCAGGGAAAATGGCAGGGAGAAAAGCTGTGCAGGCTGCCTGCTGAGCAAAGAGCCCAATGTGGGTCTGGATCCCAGGACCCTGGGATCATGACTGGAGCCGAAGGCAGACACTTAACTGCTGAGCCACCTAAGCACCCTAGATACAAACTTTTTAATTTCACAATTACTACTAATGTATATTACTCAAAAAAATAATAAAATAGCTCATGTTTATTAGGATTTCACTATGTGCTAAATCTGTTAATAACTTCAAAACTTTTTCTTAATTTTCACCATAATTTTATGATATATACATTATCATCGTCAATAATGCTGTCCAATAGAATTATAATGTGAGTACCATTCTATCACTGTGCATTTATAATTATTGAGTAATTATTTAAACTATAAGTAACTTACATAATTTAAATTTTTCTTGTACAATTTTAAAAAGTAAATAGAAACAGATAAAATTCATGCTAACAGGCGTTACCTAATGCATACAAAATAAAATTTCAACAAATATTCAATATTTAACAATATTAGTCAGATAGTTTATATTCTTTTTTTATACTAAATCTCCCTAAAGTACATATTTTACACTTAAGACACATTCAAGTGCCTGATAGCCTCATGTTGCTAGGAGCTACTATAACAAATAATGCAGATCATAGAGATTAGAAAACTGGTGCATTTAAAACTTTAGAAATTTACGTATGATTACACAATAGAAAAATAGGTCCATACCAAAGCTATACGACTCTAAAGTAAAGAAAGGTTAACCACTAAGCACTGTGTCCTGCCTCCTCTTAGAGATGATGAAATTTTTGCATGGTAAGGATGTCAGTGACTGTGTTTCAGCCATATCAGGTATATCTGACTGGTAGCATCAGAATGCTATTTGCACAACTGATTGAAGACTCTTCTAGAATAATTCAGCCAAACAGAAAATATTCAGTTATGGCAAGCTCCAAGGAATACCAAAACCCTAAAATTGGGGCAAAGAAGACGTTTATGTATAATTTGATATCTGTTTCTTCATTTTTCTTTGGATCCAAAACTCATGGACTCATGCCTGAGTTCTAAGTAGATAGGCTGCCAGAAGTCAAAGTTGTATCCGTTTCAGTAAAATCTTTGTGAAATCTAGAAGCACAAACAGCCCTGCTCTAATACACTGAAGAGGAGAAATATATTTTCCCAACAACAGCCTCGTTTTTGAGCCCATTTGACACCCAGTACACTGGAATATCTGAAAAGAAAGTAGGTCACAAGTAAGTAAAAGAACTGAATTTGGAAGAATAGGTGATAATGTTCAGGGGACTAAAAATATCAGGCATAAATACCAGTTCTGTTCAGCATAGCACCCTGTATAATACCCAAAAGTCATGGCAAAGAAAGGCAAACACAGAAGACCAGAATATGCAAAAGAAAAGATACTACTTTTTAAATGACAGTATTTTTTAAATATACATAAGACATAAGCTTGTGCAATAACGGTCTGACTTTAACTAAAAAGGACTAAAAATTATAATTGAAGATACCTTAAAACAATGCGGAAAAAGCCAAGATGCTCTTCAACAGACGAATGGATAAAGAAGATATGGCCCATACATACAATAGAATATTACGCCTCCATCAGAAAGGATGAATACCCAACTTTTGTATCAACATGGAAGGGACTGGAGGAGATCATGCTGAGTGAAATAAGTCAAGCAGAGAGTCAAGTATCATATGGTTTCACTTACTTGTGGAGCATAAGGAATAACATGGAGGACATTAGGAGATGGAAAGGGTAAGTGAATTGGGGGAAACCGGAGTGGGAGATGAATCATGAGAGACTGTGGACTCTGAGAAACAAACTGAGGATTTTGGAAGGGGAGGAGGTGAGGGATGGGTGAGCCTGGTGGTGGGTATTAAGGAGGGCACGTATTGCATGGAGCACTGGGTGTGGTGCATAAACAGTGAATCTTGAAACACTGAAAAATAAAATAAAATTATTTTAAAAAACAACAATGTGAAAATTTATGGAAGTAAAATAACCAGAGATAAGTTTAGCTTTAGGTTGTTTTGAATTAGAGGCTACTATAGTTCTGGGACTACAACTCCAGTTCCCTGTGGCTCTCTTGGCTCTGCCCTGTTCTCAGATTGGCTCTACTCATGGAAGAAGAAGTTGTATGTATTGTGATCCTCATCTGGGTGAGTGAGAACATCTCTTCTGCAGCTATTGAGTAAACACACTGAGATGTATTCTAATTGGACCTTCTTAGATAATCTACCCATTGCTTTGAGATGAGGGTAATAATACAGAACTTATCCTGGATCTATAGTTGAGGTCAAGCCAGCCCCATCAATGTCAGGAGCAACCATGTATCTATAAAAAATGGTACTGCCACAAACCATAGTTGGACCATAGTTTTTTGTTCTTTCTTTCTTTCTTTCTTTTTTAAGATTGGAGGCTTCAATAACATTTAGAAGCAAGAGCCAATGAAGCATAGTTGAGCTCAATTTATAACTGCCTCCTGATGTGCTATGGCAAAATATTTTACATTTATTTATATATTTTATATATATGTAATTACATTATATATACATATTTCCATTTATCTATAGTTTTATTGTAAACATTTAAACATACAGAAAAGTAGAAATATTTTTACACAGAAACCTATCTACATAGTATCTAGATTTTGTAACAAGCATTTTATTATACTTGGTTTATTATATATCTCTCCATCTAGCCATTATGTTATTAGCCCATTATTTTTGCTTTATTTCAAAGTTATAGGCATCTGTTTACTTCATCCCATATATAAATGTGTGTGTGTGTGTGTGTGTGTGTGTGTGTGTGTGTGAACACATATATATGTATGTGGATAGCAGTGAATGTAATTTATTCAGGGTTGCCAACATTTGATGAGCTAAATAAATACTTCTTGGTTTGAGCCACTGAGTTTTGGCATAATTTGTTATACCAGTGGACATATATACATATCTATATGTATATCAGAATGGTCCCTTGGATCAGTCTTCTCATTTCCAGGAAGATGATTAATTTTTAAATACTCCTGACCTATTTTCCTGCCCCTTATTTCTCCCCATGCACAGCTGATTAATGGCTCCATTTCTTCTAACATCTCTGTAGCTACACTCTCCCACACTGACTCTGGGCTTGACCACGTGACCCTTTGTGGCTAGCAGTGAATGTAATTTATTCAGGGTGTCAAAACACTTGCTTACTTCTGCTTCTCTCTTGAACAGTTTGGCGTGATTGTTCCTGCCCCTGTATCACATCATCAAGCTATGCTCAGGCTCATCTGCCTAAAAGATTTGAGAATCTCATAGAGATTGTGGAGATTCTTCTGGAGAGGAAATTTCATGGAGAGAGGAAAACCACGTGAATTGTCCCAGTCATGACAGCAGTCTTGGATAAAGATCATCCTTTATCAATCAATAGAAAATCAAATCCCAACTATGTAAGGCAATCTAGTTTTGATGAAAGGAATCCTCTAGTTGAGCTCCATGTATGTTGCCAACATTTGATGAGCTAAATAAATACTTCTTGGTTTGAGCCACTGAGTTTTGGCATAATTTGTTATACAGTTGTGTTGATATAGTTACATAACTGATAGGTTATAGCATGAAAACAGAAAAAAGTTATCTGGTTAGGGATGATTGCCATTAGTCATGTTTGTAGACTGAAGGAAGCTAATCAATAGACCATCTTCTCTTCAAAGATTTGCTGTTTCATTTTTTGGGTTTTTCTGTTTGTTCATTTGCTGGTTTTTTTTTTTGTTGTTTGTTTCATTTTGTTTTGCTTTTTGTTTATTCTGTTAAAACAGTAGAAGCCTGTGCTTTTGGGTTATCCCAAAGTCTAACCTGGAAGACAGGACTTAGAAAGCTTATTTTCATAACCATACTCAATTATATCTTTTAATTCAGCCTGTTTCAATATTAATGTTTTCTTTCTCCATCTGCTAACTCTTCTCCTCTATCTCATTTGGTCCAAACCTGAGGAAAGCAGAGTAGAGTGACTGAGTTGACTCTCTCGATATCCCAATAACTAACACGAAGGCATCATTTGAATATAGAGCAAAAAATTAGGTCTTTAAAAATGTTAACATTATGGAAAAAAAACTAAATAGAAGTATAAAACCAGAGTAATGTAGTGCTGTTTAAAAACTATTTATTTTGGCCTCAGTAGACCATAAAACAAAAGGGCAGGACTCTAGAGTCCAGTTTAGTGCTCAAATTTTACAAAAGAGAAAACTGAAACCAAATGAGCTCACATGACAAGTCCAATGTCACTTAGTGTGTTTAGGGTAAAAGTGGATTATGGACATTGGGGAGGGTATGTGATTTGGTGAGTGCTGTGAAGTGTGTAAACCTGGTGATTCACAGACCTGTACCCCTGGGGATAATAATATATGTTTATAAAAAATAAAAAATTAAAAAAAAAAAAAAGTTGAGACCAGAGCTTATTTCATTAGTGTCTGTGTTTTAGAAAAGCAATGAAATACTACAGAAAGAAAACCAGGTCCAATAGCAAAACACCTGAATCTGAGTCTCAGCTTCTCCTCTCACTCAACATGCATTTGGAATCAGCCAACATTAACTCTCTTCACACCTCAGTTTTCTCTTACGTAAAATGTGAATAATAATACCAGTCATGACTATCCTAAATATTTTCAGGAGAACTATTTAAGTAATAATGCAAGCTCTGTGAATGGAATTTGGTTCATCCTCACAAACATTTACTATGACTTAATTATATGACAAGCATTATGCTAGTTGTTAAGGATACAAAAATGGTCTCAGGGAATGTAGGGTCTAAAGAGATAGAAAGATAAAAAAGTGATATCAAAATACAGTAGTAAGTGCTAAGATAGAGATGTGCAAGGGAAAGGGGTTCTAAAGAAGCATAAATACTCTTGAGAGAATAACACCATTCTAGTTAAACCAATTCATAAAGGATAAACTAAAATTGTTCAAGTGAAAAATCCATAGGCAGGTCACTCAGGCAGAGGATATGACTAAGGCAAGAAAGTCTGTCAGAATGTAGGTGTGGAACTCCATGGAGTAAAATATGTATTCCTAAATTTAAAAAGGAGTGGCAAAAACTGGAAGTACCATTCAGTAAGGGCCAAGTAATAGACTTAGACATTAGAGAGTCATCAAGAAACTTCAGCTGGGAGATTACGTAGTTTGATTTATCTCTCAGTGTGAATATTCTAGTGGGATGGGAGAAAGATCAGCAATCTAGGGAAGAAAATATAATAATCTAAATTAGGGCAACATAGTAAGGATGGAAAGGAAGTGACTGATTACAGAAATTGTATATACAGTAAATGTTTATTTTATTATTATTTTATTATAGCAAATTGTTTCCTTGAGGTTTTTTTTTCCCTATAAGATTTAGTAAGTTTAGTGGCTCCAAGAACATGCTTTTTCTCTCTTATTTGTTACTAGTCTTGCTGTAGTTATATGATCTGTTTATCATGATAAAATGGAATACTCCTTTTTTTTTTTTTTTTTTGACTTGGCAAGAACCAAATGTAATTGCTTCACTCGTTTATACACAAAAAGGAATGTTGAAATCAGTAAACATTCTTTTTTTTTTCTAAAAAGCAAGCCAAAAATGCAATATGCCAATATATCCTGGGCAACACTATAATACCAGAATGGTTTCCAAAAGGATAATTGATTCAGCATACTGTTAAGGTTTATTCTTACAATAAAAGAGCATTTCTCTCATGATGGCTTTTATGCTTAAATTCCATTTTAAGTTCCTAGAGCAGCAAATGTCTGCAACTATGTAGCACTGACATTATGTGGTATCTTTAGGGACATGAGCAAACATGATTGTTCCTACACATGTAATGAACAATTCTCAGTGCAGAGAGCCAAGTAAGATTTCTCTTATTTTTTCTTACCCTATAAAGATTTCTCTGCACTAGTATAAGTGCCTGAAGATCCAATAATGGATCAAATGTGTGATCATAGATCATTTATTTCTTCAGGTAAGTTGCTCACAATTTTCTAGTAATAAAAAATAGTCTCAGAAGGCATAACCATAATAAAATTTTATAAGTGTTTTTAAAAGGCTATACTGGGAGCCTATTACTCTGTAACATTAAGTGAAGTTAATTCTTTCTTTGCGGGGGGAAAAAAGGAAATTTAAGTGTAGAAATCTTGACTTAATTCATGGTTTAAGAACTTGGTCCAAATTTCAAACTCTGAATATTCTTCCTAATACAGTTCTTCTTTTATAATATTGACTTGTCAACTCAACACTTTCATAAGGATTGTTTTATCCAATTCCAGAGAATAAGTGGATGCTATTCATGGATTTATTTAGGAACTGGAGACTTGTCTGGGCCCCTTCGTTTTCCTATGGCTTCTTTGCTTCCATTATCAACAGGTCAAAATGAAGCCAAACAGGCCTTTTGGAATAACTAACTTTCCTCACTGCTTTCTTGCATGCCTCATAGATTAGAAGGTTTCAAGATAGTCACATAACTTTCTTGGTGGTCCTCTGGGTTAGGACCACAAAATGTACTTAGATTTGTCCAATCTGGCTATAAGCCTAGTTTTCTGTCCACTACAATTTTTTTTTCAAATATTGTATTCATTTTTGTTCTTAGAAACAACTATAAAATTATCATAGATAAATTCATTTTAAGTATACATATCAAGTTTAAACTAATTCATAATTGTTAACAATTGGCATGATCACTATTTAAGTACCTGGGTAGAGATACAAAATATATAGCTTTTAAAGAGAAAGGAAGAGACACACATGTTTCAACCCTGGTTGCAAATTACTTGATTCAATTGCACAGCTCCTCCAAAGGCGCCAAGCCACAGCTGAATAAAAACCGTATGTTGAGATTCTATAATCCACTAACACTCTTAGACACATTATGAGTTGGAAAACAGTAAAAAAAATGATGCGGCTGGTATTTTTAAATGAGATGGCTGCATCATTTCTACATAGGATAACATTTTGTTTTGTTTTTCCTAGTATGTGAGTGGTTGATTAACCACATTTCATGAGCAATACAGTTTTATAAGTAGTAAATAAAACAGATACTTCAGAGAAATAATTCATGAAATGCAATACCGAATTCCCTTATGTTACTCTAAATTTATACAATTTTTTCTTGATTATATATAGAAAATTCATTTTACTAAAATTACATTGCATTATTAAATTATACCTATTAACCCTTGCTTTCTTCTAACAATAGATTTTGTAAAGATTCTTAAGAAAGTCATTACCTTTAAAAAGTGATAGTTATATATGGCATTAGAACAAAACTGATAACAACATAAAATTTAACTAATAGCTCACTCTGCTTTTCTGGACATAAGTGTGTCCAATATCAATTTTCCAAAGAACTAGCATCCCAGAAACAAGCAAGATTTTGCTTCAGTTTCTCAAACTGATGATCGAATTGCTGAACTATGGATATTTTGTACAGTTCCCAGGTCACGTCACAAAGCACTAAATCTATTTAAATGATTGTAAAGCTTTTAATTTATTTTCTCAACTCAACTCAAGTAAAAGAAAATGTGACTCATTAATAAAAGAGGTTGTGAGGGGCACAGGAGAACATTTATGTATTCACTGTAGTTTCTATTGCTTCTGTAATAAATTTCTATAAACTTAGTGGTTTAAAAATATATTAATTTATTATCTTATAGTCCTTCAGGTTAGCCACTGGACACGGGTCTCTCTGGACTAAAATGAAGATGCCATTAGACTTCTTTCCTTTCTGGAGGCTCTAGAGAAGAATCTGTCATCTTATCTTCTCCAACTACTAAGGGCTGCCCACATTTCTTGGGTCATGGCCCCATTCCTTCATCTTCAAAGCCAGCAAGAAACCATCCCATCCAGAATAGCCACATAAATGCTCTCCTCAGGGCTATGGTTCCCTCTTAATCCCCTGGATTCCCCTCAGCTCTGCTTCCTTTAGTTTTGTCAAGATGGATATAGCAGCAGCTCTGACCCACATCCTTTTTAACGCTATACTAAAGAATATGTCTATTCTTCTTAATCAAAATAAAAGACTCAATCTACTGTTTTGATTTTGAGTGGCTTCGCTTGAGGCTTGTTTCTATTATTGATCTAATCACTGTTCCAGAAGGTAATAAGGCCTAAGTCATGCCATCTTTGGGAGTAGGAATGCTGTCAGCAGAGACACCCATGCACTGAGACCAAACTGGGTATGGAACCTCAAGTGGAAACTGGCGGCTAATGTCAGAAGAAGAATTAATGGGCACTGGGGGACAAAAAGAAAAAAAAAAAGTAAAATAAAAAAGAATCAACTACTGGAACAGTCTACATTATACTCCCATTAGCCAAGCAGGAATAGTGACAGGTGCCTATTTGAAACAAGAAGTCAATGAAGCAAAAATGAAAAGCCAAACTCTATTGTCTCAGATGACAATCTGTGTGCTCATGTAATAATGAACCCAAGTATTTAAGAAAAAAAAGATCTTCCAGATAGATAGAAACATAACTTTTGTCTCTAGTCTCATTTTTAGTGTTCCCCATCAGCACCCCTTGCTCCCGTCAACTTAGACCCCTTACCCTGCAGATGATGTGGACAGTTCGATAAGCTTTCCTTCCTGTTCTTGACTCTAGAGCTTCTGAACCTCTGTTGAGTCTGTTCCTACATGGAAATAATAAATCAGTCTTAAGAGAGAAATTGTTATCTTGGTGTTCTTTTTTGAAAGAAATGCATTTGATAGCAATTATCATTTTTGTGCTTAATTTTTCTAGTGCTCCCTTGGAAGTTATGGTGCTTTGTATTTTAGTTCTATTTTCAGTAACCCTTTCTGTTTATCAATGTTACCTACCAATGTAAAATTTAGGTTCATGTAGGGATGAATGTTTACAATCTGTGTGATTCCCATGATATTCAGTAGTGTAATTTGACTATCATGAGACCCTCTAGTGTGTTTGTATGTACGAATGTATATATCTGCTGAGAGTAGTTTGAAAGCTATTAAACATAATAACTATAAAAGACTCTTAAAGTGAGATGTCCAATTCACCATACTGTTTAAGAAATAATGCCCTACACCACAAGGGCATATAAATTGTGGGGTTTTTTCCCCCCAAATGTTGTTTTAATTTCAAATATTTGAGATAATGACTATCCATTACCTTGAGACCAATGCCTGTCTACCGAGTATAGTAAGATAAACATGCATATGGAGTTGTCTTTACCTCTTTTCTTGCCACGGATTTAAGATTTGTTGTACATTTAGCCTGAAGCATTTCATCAGAAAAAAAAAAGGCAAGATTTAAGACATAATCAGTTTTAAATTTTGATTTGACTCTTATTGGTGACAACTAGCATATGACTGCATTTTTGCGATCAGTTAAAAGGAAATGATAATGCTACTTTTAACTTAAAGATTTTAAAAAGACATTTTGCAAATAAGAATTAATGAAACCCTCAAAGTGCCCCTATGAGTTAGGTAAATATTATTTCAGTCATTTAAACATCTGCAGGCCAATGGCTTTGACAGTTTAGTGACTTAACTCGAGACTACAGATTAAATGAAGGCAGGGCTCAATAGCTAGGCTGCCAGCTTTCCACTGTGTTGTTTGTTGTCAGTTACAAAGCAAGATCTGCATTTTAAAAATGGAAGAGACATGTAGTTTTAATTTAAATCAAATTTATCAGGAGCTGGACTGCCCAGCTTTTAACGTGCCCTTCCTTGCTCTGGATTTGTTCCACTGGTTCCTAAGATGCCAAGTTCCTCTACTCGTTGGCTGTCATTTGTCTTTCCTAATTTCCTGCTAACCTCTATGAATTCTTGAAAGCATGCCTATCTCTTCCCTTGTGTCCAATGCAGATTCCTCTAGCTGCAAAGGAATTTACATCAAATGGGGAGGAATTCTTTCTATTTTGGATGAGGGCTGTTGGGAGTTGAAAGTGAGGAGTTGGCAGAAAGTTCTCTACACTGTATACATCTTTCACCCTCTTACAGCCCATGCCAATAAATGTGTTTTTCTTTTATTTTGAATTTTCCTGCTGTGGTCTTCTGTTCATCATCTCTGGTCTCAGGATGAACTTTCCACTATTGACATGATATACAGAGGTGTGCAGTACAGATGGGCTTAAAGGAATCAAACAACTATGCATATTTTAAAGAACAAAATGAAAGCAGCACAGATATATGTATATACATTTGAAAGTAGCCAAGATTCTGACAGACAGCATTTAGAGGTTAACACAATGGAATCAAAGGGAGAAATACCTGTCTAATCAGAAGTACAAAACTCAGTGAAAGTTAAATATGCTTTTAAATCATAATAAGGAAAATGCTAGAAAATACACATCCATGCTGCTAGTGTAATTGAAATCACATAAGCTATATCCATCATTTTTTTTTCCATTAGAGGAATATGTTATTAGAAAACTCTTTGATGTTAACAACCAACTTAAAGTGGAAGCTTCATTAACCCCTTTTAAAGTACAGGATATTTTAATCCATTTAACAATATGCTTGAAGTAATTCCTTCTGGCTTTGCTGCTAAAAAGACAGGAATCTCATCAATGGCTACTGAGAAAGAGGAGGAAGTCAGAAATCAGAGGGCAGAGAATATGTCATTTAAGGTGACACTGAAGGTGACCTTTATGAAAAATAGCAGACTATGAAGCCAGTCAGTCCTCAATGGGAGGTGGCATGTTTAAATTTATCCTAGTCAAGCCAGGATACTCACAGAGCATTATAACTTGGTGGATAGGAATTCTGTCATTTTTACCTTATATTAAGACTAACAGATATGTGACAATGTCTCTGATTAGGATAGTTAATTTTTCAGAGCAAAAGCCAAACATTAGTCAACACAGAAAGTGCAATTCTCTGTGTATTGGCTTTTTATTGCTGCAATTATTGATGTGTAATAAGTTACCACAAATTTAGCAGCTAAAAGCCACACCCATTTATTATCTTACAGTTCTATTGATCATAAGCACTGGTTTGGCATAGCTGGATTCTTGGCTTGGGGTCTCACAAGACTGAAGTCCAAGTATCAGCTGGGTTGTGCTCTTATTTTAGAGCTTAAGGTCCACTTCCAAGCACACTGAGGTTGTTGAGAAATGTTAGTTCTTTTGACTTTAGAAGTGAAGTCCCAGCTCTTAGAGGAGCGCCATCATTCCCTAACACATGGCAGTCTCAACAACAATGGCACCTTGCTTCTACAATGCTAGTACATGAGTGTTTCTGGCTTCAAAGTGTTGTCTTTCCTTAAGGGCTCATGTGCTTAAGTCAGACCCATCCAGGATCTCCCTTTTCTAGAGAACTCAACGTCAGCTAATTAAGGACTTTAATTACATCTTGAAAATCACTTCTGCTGTATAACATAACATATACATGAGAGTTATATCCCATTAGTTTCACAGATGTGCTTATACTTAAGGGAATGAGATTATACAGGGCATGGAAACCAGGGAGGCAAAAATCTTAGGGACCATACTGGAATTCTGCCTACCTTATCACATTCTATTTTCAGTGACTCTAGAAATATATGGGTTGGCCATACGTAGGGAGGGCTGGAAAAATGTCAAGATTCCAATTTCAAAAGGATAACTAGGGTGCAATCACTCATCTAAATAGAAGCCAAGTTATATGAGCTCTGTGAAAGTAGCAGATGTGAAAGTCCAAGTATACCTGAGTACTTAGGGTTCATCTCAACAAGATGAATACCAAGATTAGGGAAGAAAGAATTATACTAAACTTCATCAACTGTGGAAATGGGATGAACTGATAGATTGGAATAAACCCGGGCTTTGAAATTGGACTAGAATTAAAATGTTAGCTCTGTCCCTACCTGGCTCAAGACCCTGGGAAAACTCCTCAAATACAAGTTGAAAGTCATAACATTTTAAGCATAGCACTGAAGATATTGAAGGTGGTATATTGGTTTCTTCCCTGTGTAGGCTCAAAAACACAGTGAGACTGATCCTTTGGTTGTATCTGCACTTAAGTGAAGATAAAGTAAAATGTGTCTGATGCTGATCAAATGAGATGCTTGTGGTGTTAATTGATGCTAACAATAAGTTATTAATTAAGTTGATTCAAAAGCAAAATCCTGACCATCTTAAGTTGATTTAAAAAGAAAACCCAGGAAGAGATCTTTTTTTAATAAAAATGAAATAATTTAATTTTTAAACACAATATGTTCACTAACACTAGGAATTATTTTTTAAAATACTGTTTAATGAAATTATAGACTATAAGGAAAATCTGAGTTGCCTTTGCTGACATGAAACAAAACTTGAAAAATAATTCTCTTCATCCTAGTACTTCACATTTTATTACTCTTTGTTACTTATTTTACTGTCACTTTTATGAGAAATAAAGGTATTAATATATATGCACCAAAAATATGTAGGTATAAAAAGTTCAAATAGTGCCATAACTTGAGCCTGCTCAGTATTTAATCAAAGATATTTTCATGAACATGCTTGAGGCTGGTGTCACTTCCTATGTTAAGAGTTTTCTTTTCTGTAAGGTACTTTTGAGGAACAGTTAGACAGACCCAGGTTTTCACTGGAGCCTCTTGTGACTCTGCATTCATCAAGGATAAAGAAGAATCATGGCAAATATTTTTGGTTAGATGGTGATGTAAACAATATAGGACTTCTCTTCAAACAAAAGTTAAATTTATTAGTGAAAAATAACAAACATAAATACTTAATGGTGTATCAAATACATTTACCTAACACTTGCATGTCCTTGAAACATTTTGATTAAATAATTAAAGTGTTTATTTTATATTATTTACCTCATATCATCCATAGGTTATTCTGCAGTAACTAAAAACCTTAAAATTCTAATGGCATACGACAAGCATCCTTCCCTACTCCAGAAAATATCCATCATGGGAGCTCTACTTCACACTTTCTCATTTGGTAATCAAGGCTAATTAAGCCTCTGCCATATGGAATATGATGAGTTCCTATGAAAGGAAGAAGATATATAGGTCTAAAGGAATTCCTGAAAGTCTCACATGACAATTCTGCTCACATGTCATTAGACAAACAAGACATGTGGTCATGCTTAATGTCAAATGAGTGAATAAGTACATTTCTACCATGTATGGAAAAGACATATGTAACATACTTAATGTCTATCTTAGTATCCCCTTCTGGTCCCCTTCTGGTCATAAAATAGGTTATCTCAATTCCCTTTCAGCATAAAATATAAATTTAGTCTTCTAAGGGAGGGAAACCCAAAACACCATAGAGTTAAGACACAGCTTGTAGTAAAGGAGGTATATGATGATGCATGGTAGTTTCTCTATTTTATCCAGATGTGGCTTCTTTAGATTTGAAGATGTAAAAGCATAAGAAATTATCTATCCCAAACACATCCATTTTGCAGGATGTGACCACAGGATCACAATAATGGCATAAATGTCCCCATTCAGAGAGTGGCAGAATGTGAGACAATTGGCAATCTCTGATCCACAGCAATTCTGAAATCTCTCTGAGTAAATATATTGAGGGCACTGTACTATCAGAGTCGGCAACAACCCTTGCCTTCTTTCTATTCCCTGGATGTACCTTCCTTTACTACAGGTTTCCACAGCTTCTGACTCAGCCTTTTTTGAGGTTTCTATATTGCTTGAACTGTCCTTAACAATATTTGAAATAGGGTTTGGGAAACTTGCCTAGGGTGGTAACAGAATGGTGCCCTCCCCCAACCTGTCCCCAACCACACACAAAAGATACATCTATGCCCTAACCCCTAGAACCTATGAATGCAACCTTATTTTTTAAAAGTGTTTCTGCAAATGGAAATAAATTAAGGATCTTAAGATGAGATCATCCTAGGTTATCCAGTTGGACCTACATCCAATGACAAGAAGAGACAACTCATGCAGAGGAGAGAGTCATGTAAAGACATGAGCATATTGAATATATATGGGGAGATATACAGATGTAGAGAAACAGATAAAGATATATAGATATTGTGGCTCTGCTGGATATAGCCACAAACTAAGAAATACCTGGAAGCACTAGAATCTGGAAGGGGCAAGAAGTTCCCCTCTTAGAGCCTTTCAAGGGAACATGGCCCTGTCCAAATTTTGATTTCAGACTTCTGGCCTTTCAAACTGTGAGAGGATAAATTTTTCTTTGCTGTTTTAAGTACACAAGTTTGTGGTAATTTTTTACAATAGCCCTAGAAAACAAACAAACAAACAAACAAAACAAACAAAAAAACAACATACCTTTCTTGGGGCCGTGTGACTTGTGTTGGCCAGTAAACTGTAACCATAAAGGATGATAGGCCCTTTCAGGTAAAAATATTAAATTGCCAATGCAAGGCTCTGTAGTACTTTTTTTTCCCTTGCCTTAGTGATTGTAGAACCAAGAATTATCATGATGCCTAACAACATTGATCTGTGTCTCTGGTTGACTTAATGAGCAGATTAGTCTGGCTGATTTGTTCTGAATGTGATTACAAATGAATAAACATTTGTGGTTTTAAGCCACTGAAACATTTAGCCCGTTAGTTATTATAACATACCTTAGCCCATAAGCATGATTAAAGCCAATAGATATTTGGGGATTAATAATTTCCTCTTGAAGTTCAAATGCAAAAGTTCTTTAATTGCCTTTTAAAACATTTGTTATAATTTCAAATATGGCTTAATAAGGGTCCAAGGAGGTATTAAGATGGGGAATCAAGCAACTTGGATTAAAAAAAATAGCTGTATTGAATTTAATTACTTCTGATTTCTTGGAGAACCCTGTGTCTTAATCCTTTCCTCTACACCATATAAACAATAATGCTGATTCTTTCCTCACTAGGTCTTGTGAAGCTCCAATAAGATAAGCACAGACTTTGTAAGTTTCAGAGAATTACATATATTTAATTGATTTCCATTCCACATCTTTGATTACAGGAAGTTATTTATATCATAATATTTGGGGCACACCTCTTATGAAGAGGTCCAAAATTTCCAGCCTTTCCAAAGTGAATAATATAGTTCTCTGATATTTCCATATAATCGTGAATTCCAGTGACCTATAGCAGAAAAAAGTCTAAACTGAGAAAATAGAAATACAATCAAGGGACAAATTCTCCTAGATGGATTGTTCGTAAAGATTCTTTATCTGTAAGATAATATATGGGATTTGTGGCTTAGAGAACCTGTATTTTCCTGAGATATGGATGAGGGATGCTTCAAAAATCAGGGACAAACAGGAATAACAAACAGATTTACTAGGGCTTTGATATTTGGAGGCACCTCAAAACCTACACGAGCCTCTAGGAATTCTGATTAGGGTTCTGAGAAATCTTTAAACAGTAAGTAATTTAGAAACTCAAACTGAAGATACAGTGTATGATGAAAACAAGTAGTGATTCTCAGAGGCCATTCTCAAAGTTATTTTATGTCTTAATATAGCTGTTGGAACTTGAGCCATTACATCTGTATTCTGACAAAAGAAACAGGAAGTAGGAAGAAAGTCCACCATATTTTTAGGGAGACTTCCTGAAACTATCCCAGAGTACTTTTAATTACATATCATTGCATGGGACTGGTCACAAAGAAACCAACTCCTCACCACAAAGAGGCCAACAAATACCATCATTTACTTGGGAATGTTGCCATTTTAAGTACCTTTGTTACTCAGGGGTGGTGGGGAGAATGAACATTGTGGTAGGTAAAACAGAACGATTTGCTAAAGGAAATAAACACTGAAGTAGAAATGGATGGGAAGGATAATTAAAGAACAAGTAAAGAAATAATATCATTTATTTGATACCTCAATAAGTATACTTACTTAAAGATACATTTATTCAAGTGAGATCTCCTGAAAATAACCTCATGTGAGACACTGTATCATAAGGATTCCACAGTGAGTAGAACATAGTGTTGGGGGTACATACCAAGGTTTTGAGAAAGATAGAAATAATGGGGCTTCAAAATTAAATGATGTGTTGTGGTGGGAAAAAGAATTAAAAATGGTAAATCTAGGATTTCATGACTTCTGAGTAATTGAAAAAATACTATTATATATTAATAGGAACAAACAGATCAGGATGGGAACCAAGTTGGAGAAGTACTGAGATGATGCAGTTTGTGCCAATGACTGCTCTACTAGAAGAATTCTCTGATTCTGATTGACATTCTTTGTTTCCTGAGCATTATGACATGCCTCAATCAAATCATTTAGCACATGGTACTATAAATGATGTCTGCATAACCAATTGCATACCGCAACCAGCTTCTACCAGGTTGCAATAATGAAATACACACATTTCTTCCCAATATCTAGTTTAGTGACTTCAAGTTGGTAGCTGGAAATCAGTCACTGTGGGAGAATTTACATAATAAATATTGGCAAATGTTTGCCATCAGGCTCTCAGTTTCCCCTAGGAGCTGGCTGTTAAACATCTATCAGCATATCCCTATGTGTGAACCTCCTCTCAGACTACAAGATTTTTGAAGACACAGACTACCTGGTCCATATGTATATCCTTTTTGTGGTGGGAATGTGCATTTGGTGGTGGAAGTGGGTGGTGGTTTCATTGACATTCCATAAGAAATGTGTATTTAATTAACAGACAATCAGGAAAAAAAAAATTCAGCCCACAGGTGAAAAGTGATTTGGAGTTCACAAAGATAGCGTGGCTCGATCTATGTGTGGGGTTGCTGATAGTTAAATTTAAAGAAAAAAATAACAATATGTGGAATGTGTTATAAAGTTAGTACAGCTGTTAAACTTAAACTTTTATTCTGGATAAAAATATAAGCTTTTTAACATGGAATTTATTTTATCTTATAATAATCTGGAAATGGAGTCTACAAACGCACAGTTGATGGATTCAGAGAGTATGAGATGTGGGCTTTACATTAGGTCCACTTTTTAAAAATGCCTTTATATCACATAGATAGGGATAACAGTAATGCAGATGAAGTTTGCTTCCTTCTTTGGGATTGCATTATCTTCTCAAGCTTCTATAACACATGATCTTATAAAATAATATAAGTCCTTTATACAGACATAGAATACACAGAGATTACTAAAAAGTAATTCCACTTAAGAGAAGAAGGCTTATGTTTACTTTGAATAAAAAAAACATACACCTAAATGTGGAGTAATAACCTAACAAGATAGGCAAAAGGGCAAGGTCAGCATAGGTTTTTGGTTCATCCTAAAATCTGACTACATAGAAATAATCACATTTTGTATCATTTAATAAGGCCAGATATTTCCGGGCATACTGAAAAATGAAAGATCCTAAGGCATGTTTCCAAGTCATTTATCTCAAAAGAGTTTACTAATACAAAGAATAATTATATGGACCAAATATAAATTGAGCACATCCAATAGAGAAAAACACTTTGTTGTGTACTATGTATGCAAATAATGTATTCTAAAGACATAAAATTATAATCCTATTAATCATAAGTATAATTGGTCACCTTTATTAAAAAGCATCTAATTATATGATGTCCTGACTATCCCTGAAAATAAAGAACATCTGGTTATTATTAATATGGTTAAGTCTAAAGCTGTGCCTTATAGCAGAGCATGATAAGACAAATCAGGTTTCTCATCTTTCTAACACCATCTTTGGCTCTCAAATCTACGTAAGTGGATGCACAGTAGGGGACTACCGTCAGTATTTAAATGAGAATCTTTTCAAAAAATGGATTGATATATCTTTGTCAGAAATAAACTATAAATGCACAACTTACTCTGGCTGAATTGTGATGAAGCAGAAAATCTTAACACACTGATTACTAGTAAGGAAATTGAATCAATAATGAAAAATCTCCCAACAAACAAAAGTTCAGGACCAGACAGCTTCACTGGATGACTCTACAAATCCTTCTGCCAAACTTTCTCAAACTATTCCAAAGAATAAAAGAAAAGGGCATTTTCTAATTTAACTTTTTTTAAGATTTAAAGTTTTTATTCATTTATTTGAGAAAGAGAGGGAGAGAACACGAGTGGAGGTCAGGAAAAGAGGTGGAGGGAGAATCAGACTTGCTGCTGAGTTGGGAGCCCATCACAGGGCATGATCCTTGGACCCTGAAATCATGAACTGAACCAAAGGCAGACACTTAACTGACTGAGCCAGTCACCCCTCTAATTTCATTTTATGGGGTCAGCATTACCAATACCAAATTTAGACAAGGATGCTACAAGAAAACAAAATTACAGGCCAATATCTCTGATGAACATAGATACAAACTCCTCAACAAAATATTGGCAAATCATATTCAGCAGCACATTAAAAGGATCATACAGGAGCACCTGGGTGGCTCAATGGGTTAAAGCCTCTGCTTTCAGCTCGGGTCATGATCCCAGGGTCCTGGGATTGAGCCCCGCATTGGGCTTTCTGCTTGGCGGGGAGCCTGCTTTCCTTCCTCTCTCTGCCTGCCTCTCTGCCTCCTTGTGATCTATCTCTGTCTGTCAAATAAATAAATAAAATCTTAAAAAAAAAAAAAAGGATCATACACCATGATCAAGTTTTATCTATGAATACAAGGATGGTTGTACATCTGTAAATCAGTCAATATCACATTAACAAAAAGGATAAAAATAATATAATCATCTCAATAGATTCAGAAGTACTTGACAAAATTTAACAGTAATTTTTGATTAAAGAACTCTCAACAAAGTGGGTATAAAGAAAATATACTTCAAAATAATAAAGGCAATATGTGATAAACTCACAGCTACATTATACTCAAGGGTGGATGGCTAAAAGTCTTTCCTCCAAAATGAGGAAAAAGACAAGGATGCCTACCCACACCTATTTTATTCAACAAAGAAGTCCTAGCCACGTCAATTAGGCAAAAGGAAATAAAATGTATATAAATTGGAAACGAAGTAAACCTGAGACTATTTGCAGATAAAATTCAAATATATATATATATATATATATATAATATATATATATACACACATATATATGTATATATACACACATATATGTGTGTATATACATTTGTGTGTGTGTGTGTGTATATATATATATATATATACATACATATTTGCACAAAATCTAGAATTACTTGTGTTCTAGTTCCTTGAAAAATGCCATTGGAATTCTGATAGGAATTGCACTGTATTTGTAGATTGCTTTGGGTAGTATGGACATTTTAACAATATTGATTCTTCTACTTCATGAGTGTGGAATACCATAAAAGCCCTGAATAGTCAAAGCAATAATGGAAAAAAACCCCAAAAAACAAAAAACAAAGCTGGAGGCACCGCACTTCCTGATTCCAAGTTATATTAGACAACTAAAGTAATTAAAAAGGTATGATGATGGTATAAAAACAAAAACAAAGATCAATGGAAGAGAATAGAGATTTCAGAAATAAACCCATGCACATATGACCAATTAATTAATTTATAACAAAGGAGCCAATAACACACAAGAGGGAAAGGACAGTCTCTTTAATAAATGGTAATGGGAAAACTGGATAGCCACATGCAAAAGAATGAAACTCAATCACTGTTTTATATCACATTCAAAAATTAACTCAAAATGGGTGAAAGACTTGAACATAAACCTCAAAACCATAAAACTCCTGGAAGAAAGCATAAGCTACAAGCTTCTTGACCTAGATACAGTCAATGAGTTTTTTATATCTGATACCAAGAGCGAAAGCAACAAAGGCAAAAATAAGTAAATGGGACTACCTAATAATAAAACATTTTCTCACTGCAAGAAACTAACAACAAATGAAGAGGCAATCTATTGAAGGGGAGAAATTATTTGTGAATCATATATCTGATATGGGGCTAATAGCTAAAATATCAAAAGAACTATAACTCAGTAGAAAAAGGAAGGAAGGAAGGAAGGAAGGAAGGTGGAAGAAGAGAAAACCAATAATGTGAATTAAAAATGGGAAGATCTGAATAGACAATTTTCCTAAAGAGAACAGGCAGAAGGCCAGTAGGTACATGAAAAAGTGTTCAACAACATTAAGCATCATAGAAATACAAATGAAAACCCCTATCAGGTATACCTCATAGGTGTTAGCATGGATGTTATCAAAAACACAGTGAACAACATATGTCGGCAAGACCTAGAGTAAAGGGGATCCTTCTGCACTGCTGGTAGAAATGTAAACTGGTACAACCATTATGGAAAACGGGATGGAGTATCTTCAAAAAATTAAAAATAGGACTACCATATGACCCAGCAATTCTGTTTATGGATATTTATTTGAAGAAAATAAAAACACTAAATCAAAAAGGTATTTCTACCCTTCCATGTCTATCACAACATTATTTACAATAGCCAAGATATGAAAACAATCTAAGAACCTAAATGCTTATAAATGGATAAATGTAAAAGGAATTGGACTGTGTGTGTGTGTGTGTGTGTGTGTGTGTGTAACGGATATTATTCAACCATAAAAAAGAATGAAATTTTGCCATTTGTAACAACAAGAATAGAACTAAAGAGCATTATGCTAGGTGAAATAAATCAGACATATGATCACTCTTGTGTGTGGAATCTAAAAAGAGAAACATAGACAAGCTCACAGATGCAGAGAATAGACTGGCGCTTGCCGGAGGTGGAGGTGGGGAATGGGGGTGGGAGCAATATGCAAACAGCATCAAGAGAGAAAAAAAAAATTAAAAATATGACAAGCAATAAGTATTTCTGGAAGACAGAAAATGAAGAATGAAAAGAGAACGAAGGTTTGTTTACTTAATCAAATTCTACTGTAATCATTTGTTTATAAGTCTTTCCAATTAGACTTAAAAAAAAGTACAATTTACAATTACTTGAAAAATGACTTACTTAGGTGTAACTCTTAAAAAAGACACATACAGGACTTGCATGCTGAATTATGCATAATACTCATGAAAGAAATCAAGGAATATCTAAATAAATGGAGAGAATGAGTGTGTTCCTGGATGGAATATTCCACATAGTAATAATGCCAATTCTCCCCAGAGGAATATACAACTTTAATGTTATTCCAATCAAAATGTCGGCAAGGTTTTTTTATATAGACAAAATTACTGTAAAATTTACATCAAAATACAAAGAAAGTAGAATAATGAAAATAATTTTGAGAAAGAGGATAAAGGAATCAGTCTACCAGGTTTTAAGACTTATTAGGGGCGCCTGGGTGCCTCAGTGGGTTAAGCCGCTGCCTTCGGCTCGGGTCATGATCTCAGAGTCCTGGAATCGAGTCCCGCATCAGGCTCTCTGCTCAGCGGGGAGCCTGCTTCCCTCTCTCTCTCTCTGCCTGCCTCTCCATCTAGTTGTGACTTCTCTCTGTCAAATAAATAAATAAAATCTTAAAAAAAAAAAGACTTATTAGATAGCTACATTAATGAAGACTGCGTGATGTTGGTAGAGGGACAGACACAGATCAATGGAACAGAACAGGGGACCTAGAGATAGACCACATTAATGTGTTCTAATGATTTTGGACAATGGCACAAAAGTACTTCAATGTTGCTACAGCACTATAAATTTATTTTTATAATTGAACCATATCTCCTCTGCCTACACAAGTTTCTCAAATATTTGTTTAGCTGCTCTCTCTACTTGGCTCTTCCTAAATATGGTGTAATCCACACTTTAGTTACTGGTATGATTAACAAGGACAGTCAGTCATACTCCCAAGGATTTTATATAAAAAATATAAAAATAAATTTAAAAAAGAATTTCAGTCTAAGTTCACACCTTACATAAAAGGTAACTCATAGATTTAACTATAAGTTGTACAACTATGAAAGTTCTAGAAAATGACATGGGAAGAAATTTTTGGGATACAGAGCTAGGCGAAGGAGTCAAAGATTTGACATCAAACCCACAGATCTTAAAAGCAAGCATTGATAAAATTAAATTGAACTTCATCAAGATTAAAAATTTTTAGTCTTCTTTTCTTTCTTTCTTTCTTTTTTTTTTTTTTAAGATGGTGGTGAAGGGCAGAGGGAAAGAGAAATTCTTTAACTGGCTCCACACTCAGCACAGAGCCCCACGCAGGGCTTGATCTCACAACCTTGAGAACATAACCTGAGCCAAAATTAAGAGTCAGATACTTAACTGACTGAACCTCCCAGGCATCCCTGCTCTTTTTTAAAAGATACTATTAAGAGGATAAAAGACAAACTACAGAGTAAAAGGAAATATTTGAAACCATGTATCTGATACCTTTGTACTGGTGTCTAATGTATGTAAAGAAATTTCAAACATCAACAATAAAAAAACAAAACACAACAAAAAAAACCCCATCCAATTAGAAAATGAGCAAAGGACATTATCAAAGAGGATATACAAATGGGAATTAGCAGATCAAAAGATGCTTAAAATCATGGGCCTGGGTGGCTCAATCAAATGTCTGACTCTTGGTTTCTGCTCAGGTCCTGATCTCATCAGTGCTGAGATAGAGCCCCTTTGAGGGCTCAGAGGGGAGTCTGTTTAAGGATTCTCTCCTTGTGGCTCTCCCCTGATTCACTGGTGCATGCATGTGCTCTCTCTCTCTTTCTCTCTCTCTCTCAAATAAATAAATAAATAAATCTTTTAAAAATAAAGATGTTTAACATCATTAAGCATTTAGGAAATATGAACTAAAATCACAATGAGAGATCACTACTACCACAATGTCTAAAATAAAAAAAAATAGTGAAAACACCAAATGCTGGTGAAGCTGTGGAGAAGCTAGAGGTCACTCGTGCACTGTATCCCAGAGAAATGAAGATGTTTCTTCACACAAAAACTTGTACATGCCTGATTATAGCAGCTTTATTTGTGATAGCCCCAAACTGGAAATAACCCAGGTATTCTTCAGTGGGTGAACAGTTGAATAAACTGTGGTAGACCCATACCATAAAATACTCCCCCAGAAATTAACAGGAACACTAAATACATTCTATAGTATGGATTAATCTTCAGAGAATTTTGCTGAGTGAAAAGAGCCAATCCCCAAAGGTTATACACTGTAAAAGTCCATTTATATAGCATTCTAGAAATGACAAACTTATGGAGATGCAAAACAGATTAGTGGTTACCAGGGGTTAAAGAGTGAGTAGGTTAAGAGAGGAGTGAGTGTCGCTTTCAAAGAGCAATAGAAGGGATCTCTGTGATGACAGACTGCTTTGTATCTAGCCTGCATCAGTGTTGACATTCTGGGGTAATACTGTACTAGAATTTTGCAAGATGCTACCACTGGGGGTAAATGGATGAAAGGTACGTGGGACCTCTCTGTTATTGTTTCTCATAATGCATGTGACCCTACAATGATCTCAAAATTAAAAGTGTGATTATAAAAAACAAAAAGCCCTGAGTCCCTCAAATATATCCTAAATATATTTTTTAACATTTTTCCTCCTGTTTTATTAATTAAATCTCTAGAGTCCATTTAGAAAAAATATCTCATATTTATATTAGATAACAGATAATTATCATAAACATGTTTTCAACATTTTTTGTTTTCCACATTTCCATCCATGGCTCCTGACCTTCTTTTGAAATGTCTGCATTTTCTTTTTAGTCTCACATTGGTTATAGGAACTATTATATAATGACATATTTGAATTGTTCAATTTTGTGTTTTTAAGCAGCCATAGATCTTCATGTGTGTTTTCTCTACATACGGCCCTTTATAATTAAATGTAGAACTGTAATGAGATTTATGACCAAAAAATAAAATAGTTTGCAGTTTGGGGACTGATCAATGTCTGCATAAACCGGTTTAAAGGACTGGTTTCTTCATTTAAAAGAGGCTTCATCCAATATTTAATAATATTCAGTGATCTATTTCTACATGGCTTATCACATCTGTGTCCTTGAACTCATCTTTATGATGAGGATACTTCTAGTAAATGCCTCATAATACTGTTTCAAGAATCAAGAGATAATGTATGTAACCATGCTACATTACATTGTCCATATAAATAGCAGTTATTAGGCCAGATAATTTTAAATTTAAAGAATTTATAAATTAAAAATTATCTAAAATACTGATAGTAACCAAAGGCCCCTGGAAATCACTTGATCATGTGTAATGTATGTATAAACAGCTGACGATATATTTCACTAGTATGGCTTGCTTTGTCAAAAAAAAATTTTTTTGATTTAACCTAAAGTAAAAAAAAATGTATAAAAACACAATGCTTCCTTGTATCTAAATGTTGATTAAAATTTGTCTTTCCAATGATTACTAGAAGAATTCATTCAAAATCCGAAGCTCTGAAATAATCACATCCTTCCGAAAAATCAGCCATTTCGTTTTTCTTGTGGACGGATATATACAAAATTACCAGCAGGTGGCAGTATGTATATGAAAGTGTGTCCTAAATAATTCTGCAAACTAGAGGTTACTGGCTTTTGCTAACAAAGCCATCCATGCATCCACCAAAAGCTTCATTTACAGGGCAAAGTGATGAAATCCTAACTGTTTTAGGATGTAAACATTCTAGTGAGGAATTTTTCACTATTATGATGAGTAGAAGACTGTCATTTTTGAAATGCATGAAGTCTTTAATCTAGAATCCAAGTTTCCAGGGGGTGGGAGTTCTGGCTGACTTCTGCCTGATTCTTCTCTTCTCTCTCAATTATGATCATATAACCTGTTTAACTGTAAGATCCTCTAGTATACATTCTCACGGCTGATTATGTGTTGATGGTTTCTCCAGTTTGCACAAATATGTACAAACTACTTTATATCAAACTGTATATATGTATATATATGAATAAGGAAGGATAAAATAGAAGCAGAGATAGAAATGTAGTAATGTAAATTCTTTAGGATGACTAAACAATGAAATCATGTCTTTTTTTAAAACTGGTAGGAGTTTAAGCCTGTTTTTAAGAACTGACTTGGATGTATATGTAATAATTAAAATTTTTTCGGCCCCTCTTATCCTTAAAACTAAGCATGAAGGTCAGAGGTGGCTGAACCTACTAGCATTCCCTCCTCACTGTCCCTGGTCATGAATGTGGCTTTTTGTATAACTTGTGTCACCAGAATAGCAGTATAGAAGTTTCCAGACCAGGCAGCCTCGCTGATTAGCAGTAACTTAAATACTAGGGCTGTGACAGTGGAAAAAAGCAACAAGCATTTAACTTGCATTAGATTCATGGAAGTTTTTTTTTTTTTTTAACTTTGTTTTTCTAAGTCAAAGTATTTATCTGCATGTTTCCATATTATGGAACACAAATCTTGTTTAAAAGTAAGAATATATACTATAAACACATGAGTAGGGAAGAAGAGAGTAAAAATTAATATGGCACTGAATTTATTCTTTTTCAATTAAAAGTAGTTTTTGCAGTTTAGAACCATGCAGATTTTGTCAATTCTTAATCTAGAGCAAACCTGATACATGAAGTATTTTAAAAAACATGGAGTTGACCTCCTAGAGCCTTTGCTCAAGAAAGAAGTCCAAGCCTGCAGGCTCTGGGGAAGGAAAATGTGTTGCTGCTTATAGTGCTGTTCCTTCTCAATTCTATTAACAAAGGCAGTATTTCTAAGAATAGCCCCAAAGTTGCTACTAGATTATTAAATGTACTTCAAAGTGGATCATATTAAATTCAGAAGCCTTCTCTGCCTCCATCCTACTAAAAGGGAGAGTTTGCAAACCACAGCTCTGTATAATCTCAGAAACTGGAGAAGTATCAACACTTCCATGCTGAGTTTTCCAGAATTCTCTTCCACAAGCATCTTTCCTACCTTCTAGCTTTGAGAGATTCATGTTTTTTTTTTTTCTTAGAAAATACTTGGAAATGTAAAAAATTCAAAATATTAAATCCACTAGACAATTGTTTATTAAAATATAAAAGCTTCCTACAGAACAAAGACCCAGAATGCAATTCCAATCCACGCTGAGCAAATAGGGAAGATATCTGTAGAGACAAATGAGTTTTCTCAATAGACACTGAAGTCACACCAGAAGTGATAAAATGCACTGCAGGATCAACCTAAATCAGATATAATGTGACTCACACCAAGATAAGCATTTTTGACATTTTCCATTCAACTGACTTAGAGAGATAGGCTACACGGATAAGTGGGAAAAAAAAACAGGAGGCACTAATGCAACAGATTTTTTTTTTTTTAAAGATTTTATTTATTTATTTGACAGAGAGAAATCACAAGTAGATGGAGAAGCAGGCAGAGAGAGAGAGAGAGGGAAGCAGGCTCCCTGCTGAGCAGAGAGCCCGATGCGGGACTCGATCCCAGGACCCTGAGATCATGACCTGAGCCGAAGGCAGCGGCTTAACCCACTGAGCCACCCAGGCGCCCCTGCAACAGATTTTTTAAAAAGATATGTGTCAGCTAAATTTCAAATCCCATACTCAAAAGAGAACAGTGGACTTTTAAATGTTTCTGTAAGTTGTATTAAAGTATAACATGCATTTGGAAAAGTACACAGATCAAATGATATGAACTGGGGCACCTGGGTGGCTCAGTGGATTAAGCCGCTGCCTTCGGCTCAGGTCATGATCTCAGGGTCCTAGGATCGAGCCCCACATCTGCCTCAGCATCCCTGCTGAGCAGAGAGCCTGATTCCCCCTCTCTCTCTGCCTGACTCTCTGCCTACTTGTGATTTCTCTCTGTCAAATAAATAAATAAAATCTTTTAAAAAATGATATGAACTGATGATACTTCTTACAAAGTAAATACATTTAAGTAACCAGCAATAAGGTCCAGAAGTAGGAGATAACCAGAATGTCAGGGCTACCTGATGCTCACTTCCAACACTACTTCCACCCTGACTTCTGTAATACTAAAGATTACTGTTGCCTTTTCTGAACTTAATATAAATATAATTACATGGTATGTATGCTTCTGTGTTTTTTTTTTTTTTTCACTCAATATTTACAAAGTTCTAGTCAGGCTCTAGCTCGTTCATTATCACTGCCACAGAGTTTATTGAATGAATATACTACAACATTTTAGATAATTTGGGGCTATTATGAATAGTGCTTCTATGAATATTATAATAGATATCTTTTGATGGATATGCATATGTGTGTGTGTGTGTATACACATACATTGATTTCTGTTGGACTTGCAAGGTACATCGATGAATAGCTACTGTCAAACCATTTTTGAAAGTGTTTGTACTATTTATCACTTTCCCTAGCAATAACAAAAATTTCAACCACTGTATATTTTTACCAGTACTTGGTATTATACATAATTTTCATTTTTAGCCTTCTCCCAAAGTACTTCTTAACACTAAGAATATATATGTGTGTGTGTATATATATAAATAAAATATATGTATATATATTATATATAAAATATCATGTATAAAACATGATACTAGAAAAAGCTTAACATTTGCTATATGTTATAGACTATCACAGCCTACAGTGAGAACAAACGGGCTGCTGGTTGGCCAGAATAAGCAGGATCCTTTGGTCCATGACACCTTTCCCCAGACTGAGTGATTTGAGCGGTGACAACAAAAGAAGATCATGAAGATGGCCCCATTTCTCAATCTGGGAGCCCTTTTAGCAAAATGAGACTTTATGATCCATGGAAGAAGCCCCACAGATTGACTTCGTGGCTCCCATGCCTGATGTATCACCAGGAACCTAGCTCTGATGCTTTGGGAGGGTGAGTCTGCTGGCTGAGATTTGTACAACACTGAAACAGGGAGGGCCCGAGACAGGCCAGTTTCACTGATGCTGTGCTATTCTAGGCATATGGGACCAGAAGTTGAAACAGAAGAACACACTGGAGACACAACCCAAGAATTTCAGCTGCTAGACCTTTTACACCTTCCTGAAAATGAGTCTTCATCCTTAAAAATAAAGACCCTTAAGTTTACTGACTTTCCAGATTGTTACCTTGAATATGAAATACCCTATGTGTCAGATTAAGAAGATTGAAGAAGGGTCTTGGCCCATTTGGGCCTGGTGCTGCTGGGCCTAAATGTCATTTCACAGTTGGTGCCCTGTGTGTTTGTAAACTTCAGCCATTAAAGCTGGTTGGAAACAATTATACTTCCCTAACAATTTTGGCTGAATGAATCCAGGATGATAAACCAGGAGAACCTGAGGGAGCGACATGGTGAAACAGAGAGACCTGACTTTGAACTTTTGAGTTGTCAAGTCACGGCTCAGAGCCTTGGCTACTTCCCTTGACCATGGGAAAAAGTACAGGCTGTTTCATGTGGGAACTGTGGTGATTAGATTAAATGTATAAAGCTGTTGGTACCACCTGGCATACACTGGGCATGCAATACACGGTGAGTAACATTTCCAAAATTTTACTATTATTTAGGTTTTACATCTGAAATTTATACCAAGACCAAAGTGCTATTTGTTTTCCCCTATACTATACATTTGTATATAGCATGCAAAGTAATAATTGGTTTCATATTTTCAGGTATTTTTAAGCTGTTGTTTTGGAAAAAAAATAATGGTTTTCTAACAGTCTTTTGATACTTTCATTACCACAACAAAAATCTGCATATGCACTTGCTAAAGCAAATGTCATTTATGCAGTTAATGCTATTTTTCCTATGATTGTGGGTATCATTTGACTGTATAGTTACCATGACCTAAGAGAACAGTATTCTAAATACCAATACCAAGTTTCCCCTTTAGAGTTAAGCTATATGCATGTGTGTTTCGCCTACACGTAATTCTACAGTTATAACCAAAACCACAGATTCAGCATTGCTTGGATATGCTTATGCTTTGAGCTTTAATGTTTCAATTAAGTGCAACTTCCTTCAACAGTACATAACACAACAAGAATATGAGGGGAAAGAGGGTAGGCAAGGTTTGACCACTGAAGCAAAAGTGCTGAAGAGAAGACTCTGCTCTTTCTTACACAAATATTAAGATCACTTTTTACTAGTACAGTGTATATAATGTCATTCCCAGGAGCAGAGACTGAGGAAACATGGGTGAGCTGCTTTTAATAGAAAACTGCATTTAAAATACATCTTCAAAAAGCACATGTGGAAAATCTCAGTAATTAATTCATTAATCATTTTCTTTGGTATGACTGAACAATAATTGGCCCAAACGCCATGGTAGTTAATACAAGTGGGTCTTAAATTCAACACTATGATATAAAGTCGTTATTCACTAGGAAAGGCAGTAAGAAGATTATTTCAATCTCCAATAACCTAATGTACCTACAGTCTATGTAGTTACTATTTATGAGTTATCAACACTTGCATTGCCTTGTCAATTTTTGCAATGAGTCTGAATATTGAATGATTTATTTAAAATTAATTTCATTGTGTATATGGAATGTACTGGGGATTAAACAGATATAATAATGCTTTTAAAATTCAAGTACATGGACATGAAAGCAATTAATTACAAAGTAATAGAGTGACATGAGCAGGATAGCACATTAGGAGGTCCTAGCACTTTTTTCCCCACAAAAACAATTAGTTAACAACTATCCAGTGCAGAAATGTTTTGCAAAAACTCTGGAACAAAATAAAGAAGTTGCAGCAATGCACTGGAGAACAAAAACTGAAAATGACTACATCAAAGTCCTACCAAAATTCAAATGGCATTATTTACAGAAATAAAAAAAGAAAGAACTTAGGGGCACCTGGGTGGCTCAGTTGGTTAACCATCTGCCTTGAGTTGAGGTCATGATTCAGGGGTCCTAGAATAGAACCCCACCCTGCTCAGTGGGTGTATACTTCTTTCCCTCACTCTCCCTCTGCCTCTCCCTTGGCCTCCACTGTTCCCTCTGCCTCTCCCACTGCCCCTGCTCTCTCTCTCTCTTTCTCTCTCTCTCTCCTGCACTCTCTCTCTCTCTCAAATAAATAAATAAAATCTTTAAAACATAATAATTTAAAAGTTCATATGGAATCACAAAAGGACATAAAGAGCCAAAAGGATCTTGAGTAAGAAGACCAAAGCTGTGAGTGCTACACTTTCTAATTTAAAAACAAACAAACAAACAGAACATTAGGAAGATACAGTAATTGAAGCAATATAGTACTATTTTAGTATAATTATCTCAATGAGCACTAAGAAATGTGTAGAATTACTTAATCATTATATTGTACACTCGAAACTAATATAATACTGTATGTCAATTAAAAAAGATAATACAGTACTGGCATAAAAATAGATATATAGACCAATGGAACAGAACAGAGACCCTAGAAATAAATCTACAATCAAGTGATCTTCAACAAGGTGTCAAGAAACACAGTGGCAAACGAACAGTCTTTTCAATAAGTGGTACTTGGAAACTGTATATCCACATGTGAAAAGAATGAAAGTGAACCCCTATCTCACACCATACACAAAAAATCAACTCTAAATGGATTGAAGACTGAAAACATAAAAACCCACAGAGGAAAATATTGGGAAAATCTTCCCGACATTGGTCTTGGCAATGATATCTTAGTTATAGCATCAAAAGCATAGACAACAGAAGTAACAGACAAAGGAGTCTACCTCAAACCAAAAAGTTTCTTCAGACAAAGGAAACAACATAGTGAAAAGGCAATGCTTGGAATGGGAGAAAGTGTTTGCAAATTATTTATCTGATAAGAGTTAATACCTAAAATATATACAAAACTCATAGAAATCAAGCTAAAAAACAAATAATACTATTTTAGAATGGGTAAAGGATAGGAACGGACATCTCTCAAAATAAGACATACACATGGTCGGAAGACCTCTGAAAGCATACTTGACATCACTAATCATGAGGGAAATACAAATCAAAACCACAGTGATATATCACAATATACTTTTTAGAATGGCTATTGTTGAAACAGAAGAAGATAATGAGTGTTGACAAGGATGTGGAGAAAATACAACCATGGGGGTGGGGGTGAAGAAAAGAAAAGAAAACCATTGTACACTGTTGGTGGGAATGTAAATTGGTACAGCCATTATGGAAAACAGTATGGAGTTTCCTCAAAAATTAAACATAGAACTACCATATGATCAAGCAACTCCGCTTCTGGGTATATACTCAAAAGAGGTGAAATTGGAATCTCAGAGAGGTATCTGAACTTTCATGTTCATTGTAGCATTATTCACAATAGGCAAGATGCAAAAATCACTTTAGTGCTCACCAACAGATGAGTGGATTAAGATGTGAGATATATGTGTGTATACGTGTGTATATGTGTGTATGTGTGTGTGTGTATGCACACATACACACATATACAATGGAATATTATTCAGTGATGAGAAAGAAGGAAATCTGATTGCTCGTAGCAAATAGATCATAAGGGCATTATGTTAAGTAAAATAAGCCATAATAACCGACCTTATAACACAGGGTAATTATGCATAATCATTTACTTTTTTTCAAGATTTGTTCCTTCAACAAATATTTACTGATATTGAGACAAACACATACACAACAGTACTGTGGATAGTGTGCCTTCAAGGGGTTTCCTTTTGAAGGTTCTTTAAAAAGACAAATATAATAATTTTGAGATTTTAAATGAGATAAAAAAAAATGGACTCCAAATTACAAAGGAACAAGAGTAACACCAGAATAAGACAAAATTATCTACTTTATGTAAGATTCAGACAAGATAAAGCAGAAGGTTAAACTTCTCCAAAGAAGAAGACATACAAATAGCTAACAGACACAGGAAAAACTGTTCAACATAATTAGCTATCAGGAAAATTCAAACCAAAACCACCTTGAGATACCACTTTACACCAGTTAGAATGGCCAAAATTGAAAAGGCAAGAAACAACAAATGTTGGAGAGGATGTGGAGAAAGAAGAACCCTCTTACAGTGTTGGTGAGAATACAAGTTGGTACAACCACTTTGGAAAACAGTATGGGGGTTCCTCAAAAATTTAAAAATAGAGCTACTTTATCCAACAATTATACTACTGGGTATTTACCCCAAATATACAGATGTAGTGAAAAGAAGGGCTATATGCACCCCAATGTTCATAGCAGCAATGTCCACAATAGCCAAACTGTGGAAGAAACCAAGATGTCCTTCAACAGTTGAATGGATAAAGATGTGTCCATATACACAATGGAATATTACTCAGTTATCAGAAAGGATGAATACCCAGCATTTGCATCAATGCAGATAAAACTGGAGGAGATTATGCTAAATGAAATAAGTCAAGTAGAGAAAGTTAATTATCATATGGTCTCACTTACTTGTGGAACATAAGGAATAGCATGGAGGATATTAGGAGAAGGAAGGGAAAAATGAAGGGAGGAATCTGAGGGGGAGACAAACCGTGAAAGATTATGGAGTCTGGGAAACAAACTGAGGGTTTTAGAGGGGAAGGAGGATTGGGGGATATGTTAATGGGTGATATTAAGGAGGGCATGGATTGCATGGAGTACTGGGTGATATATGCAAACAATGAATCATGGAGCCCTACATCAGAAACTAATGATACACTGTATGGTGACTAACATAATAAAAAATATTTAAAAAAATAAAATAAACATCCTCAGTCATTTCAGGTACAAGGTATAAATGTAATCACATACAACTGATATTGAAGATTAGTAACCCCCCCAAAAAAATATCTTATTTAAACACACACACACACACATAAAGTAGAAGGTCAACAATTAAATTACAGCACAATTTATATAGGCTTTACTTAGTAAAATCTAAATCTAAAATACATGTGTCTTTTATATTATGTTAGAATTATGCAAAAGAAAATCTTTGAGGTATTTGGTACACACAAAAAAAATGAAAATAAATTTTCATAGACTTTAAACGCTGTTAAGATAGTTGTCATTTTTCACTTTTTTTATTCTTTTCCATCATTATCACTATGCTTTACTGCACACATTTTAATGTAAAAGTGCCAAAAAAGGAAGCCCTAGAGCATACAATTTACATTCAATATTTAACACTTTACAATGTCATACAAGTAGCCACTTAAAGAATGGGAACAGTATATTTAAAGCATCCTAAAAATGTAGTCTAATTATACCACAAAGAATTTGCTGCAGTGAGCATTATTTCTAACATCCAAATGGCTATATTTTTTTCCTGCTGGTTTACTTAAATTCAGTAAAAATTCTTCTTTAATAGAGAACTGAATCAGAAGAACAAGACCCCACACAAAGTCTATTATGATGGAAATGGGTGTTTGTTTTACCACTCATATACATGCATACATACAAATATATGTGTGTGTGCTTGTGTGTGCATGTGTAATTATAAGTATACATATATTTCTAAATTCCATCTGAGAGCAGTGTGTTAAAGGCTATCACATTTTCATTCTTGCCTAAGAGTAAAACTAAATCAGAGCAATAAAAAAATTCTGAAGCCAAGAGAGCATCCTGCCTTTACTGAAGGATGTTTCACTTTTGGCAGAGAAACAACATGAATTGTAGCTGCTACTGTAAGTGGAGGATTATGAGAAAAAAATTATAAATTATGCATCTGAAATTTCCACCAGACAAGGCAGCAATGAGAAGAGTTTTAATAAAGTTGTACAATGAGATGACTTAAGCCATAAACTCATCACATAATAGTATCATCATGAGGTGATTTCCTCCCCCAAGGCAAAACACAGAATGCATATTAAAAAACTTGGGGATAATTAGCCAACAAAAAATTACTTACAAAGAAAATGTAGTAATGGAACAGTAACTTCCTATAAGGACGATGTAAATAGGTATTGTTCAAATAATGCTTCTGCTCTGTTTTAATCCTTTGCATTCTAACTGATCTTGTCACAATTTTATCAAATAAATCAGAGTTGAAATAATGCTTCTCAATTTGAGTTATACTATCACACCAACTCTTATCCCAAAATTGTTACCTAGTTTTTCATGTCTTATATATCATGGGAATTAAAAATATAATCGTGAACAAGATAAACAGTAAACTTATGTTTGAATAAGGAAAAAAATAAACAAGAAATTAGAATTTGATTGTTGCTACAAAGAAAATAAAAAGTTTTAGTGTTCAGAAAAGATGACAATCTGAGATCTGAAATTAAAAGAGTTGGCCGTGAAATAAAAATCAAGCAAGAGAACAACACAGACAGAACCAAGAGCTTGTGTGAAGCCCCAAAGATCAAGCCCATTGCTTGAAGCACAGAAAGATCAGTCTTGTGACTGGAGCAGAGAACAAGAAGGAAAGTAAAAGGAAATCAAACTAAAGAGGTAGACAGGAGCCAGGTCCTACAAGGCCTGCGATTTTACTATAAGCTATTTGAGAGTTTTAAGATCCTCTAATAAGTGATATAATTGTTTAATAAGTGATTTAATCAAATAAATGCTTTAAAGATTTTATCTATTTTTCAAAGAGAGAGCAAGAGAGTGCACAAGCAGGGTACACAGCAGGCAGAGGAAGAAGCAGGCTCCCCACTGAGCAGGAAGCCTGATGCTGAACTGGATCCCAAGACCCTGGGATCATGACCTGAGACAGGCAGATGCTTAACTAACTGACCCACCCAGGTATCCCCAAATTAACACTTTAAAAAATACCACTGAAGGTTGGGGAATAGATTCTAATAGTTCAAGAGCATAAATAACCATTCAGAAAAGAAAAGCCTTTGTAATAGTCCAGATAATAAAAGATTGTGGCACCAACCAGAGATGATCATAGCAGAAATAGAAAGAAGTGGGTAGATCTTGGATAGTTTTTGAACTTGCTGAGAGATTGGATATGGGTACTAAGAAACACAGAATAATCCAGGAAAACATCTAATTACTTATTTGATGCTATTAGTAAAGACAGTGACAAGTAGGTTCAGGTATTGTGCTAGAAACTAAGGGTTCTATTTTTACCATTTCTTAAGTTTTTATTTATTAGAAATAATCATAGAAATATTAAACTGTTAAATATAGAATATGAAGCTCAGAGAAGTGGTCAGGACTAAAGAAGTTAATTTAGGAATCAACATATTAAGATAATACTTAGAACAACATATATAGGATGAGTAGAAAGAACATCTGAAAAGAGAAAAATCTTTGAAGTAGAAAATCATAAAAATGTGAACAGCTGACAACACAGTTGTAAACTTCCATATTTAGAAATGTTATGAAGTTTCTGGATACTTATTTTTTTTTTCTTAAACACATTTCTGAAAAAAAATGTAAAGAATATTCAGTCCATATCGACCAAAGAGAAAAGAATAAAATATTTGAAGGGACCATTATGACAATTTGCTATGAGAACCAGTGGACAAATGACATTTCTGAAAAATTTCTATGCATACTACAAAACTTTCTACAAAAAAGAGTTTGTTCTAAAATAACATACAAAGAAACGAATCTTAATAATTCTCCCCATGCCACTGCTCTCCCCATTCTCTTAATGGCTTAGAGATTAGTAGATATTCTGATAATATTGAGAGTATTTTTATAAATGTATAATTATATGTCCTCCTGCCAAAAGATTAAAGGATCCTTCCAAGAAAAACTAAGATTTAATTATGCTTTCTTTCTCCATAAAATGAGAGCTAATGAAATATTTGTACAGTGTGGAAAAACAGAGTTTACCAAAACATAAAGACTGGTAATGACTTTATAGTTGTGGATACCGTGACCTCCATAAGCAGTAAAACAAAAAATATAAAATATTTTTATCTGGCAGGTTTGTACATTTTGAGGCAGTCTACCTTCATAAAAAGTATGTTAGGAGTAAAAAAAAATGGATATTGAAAATGTGGTATTACTAAGAAGATATATACTAGTTTGCTACAAACTCCATTAAGAGAGACACCCTAGTCAAATTATAAATGTATCCTTTATAATTTCTAAGTTATTTTAGGATATTTATGTCAATGCTTATAGGGTACACTGAACTGAACTTTGTAAGTTGGATTTATTATTTAGCTATTCTAAAGATTGATGAAATATGTAATTAAATTAATTGAACCATATCTCCTCTGCCTACACAAGTTTCTCAAATATTTGTTTAGCTGCTCTCACTACTTGGCTCTTCCTAAATACGGTGTAATCCACACTTTAGTTACTGGTATGATTAACAAGGACAGTCAGTCATACTCCCAAGGATTTTATATATACCATAATGAATTTATATATAAAATAAATAGATAAAGGGATACTGTGCTATTGTTCATAACAGCAGCAAAAAATACAGTTACACATATATTCTTTTATATAATATATTTTTAATATATATAATTTATAAGTACTTTATTTTTTATTTTTATATTATGTATTTTATTTCATATTACCTATATTTTATGTTAATTATATATATATATTTCTTTTTTTAATTTTTTTTAATTTTTTATAAACATATATTTTTATCCCCAGGAGTACAGGTCTGTGAATAACCAGGTTTACACACTTCACAGCACTCACCAAAGCACATACCCTCCCCAATGTCCATAATCCCACCCCCTTCTCCCAAACCCCCTCCCCCCAGCAACCCTCAGTTTGTTTTGTGAGATTAAGAGTCACTTATGGTTTGTCTCCCTCCCAATCCCATCTTGTTTCATTGATTCTTCTCCTACCACTTAAGCCCCCATGTTGCATCACCACTTCCTCATATCAGGGAGATCATATGATAGTTGTCTTTCTCTGCTTAACTTATTTCACTAAGCATGATACACTCTAGTTCCATCCATGTTGTCGCAAATGGCAAGATTTCATTTCTTTTGATGGCTCATAGTATTCCATTGTGTATATATACCACATCTTCTTGATCCATTCATCTGTTGATGGACATCTAGGTTCTTTCCATAGTTTGGCTATTGTGGACATTGCTGTTATAAACATTAGGGTGCACGTGCCCCTTTGGATCACTACGTTTGTATCTTTAGGGTAAATACCCAGTAGTGCAATTGCTGGGTCATAGGGCAGTTCTATTTTCAACATTTTGAGGAACCTCCATGCTGTTTTCCAGAGTGGCTGCACCAGCTTGCATTCCCACCAACAGTGTAGGAGGGTTCCCCTTTCTCCGCATCCTCGCCAGCATCTGTCATTTCCTGACTTGTTGATTTTAGCCATTCTGACTGGTGTGAGGTGATATCTCATTGTGGTTTTGATTTGTATTTCCCTGATGCCGAGTGAAATGGAGCACTTTTTCATGTGTCTGTTGGCCATCTGGATGTCTTCTTTGCAGAAATGTCTGTTCATGTCCTCTGCCCATTTCTTGATTGGATTATTTGTTCTTTGGGTGTTGAGTTTGCTAAGTTCTTTATAGATTCTGGACACTAGTCCTTTATCTGATATGTTGTTTGCAAATATCTTCTCCCATTCTGTCAGTTGTCTTTTGATTTTGTTAACTGTTTCCTTTGCTGTGCAAAAACTTTTGATCTTGATGAAATCCCAATAGTTCATTTTTGCCCTTGCTTCCCTTGCCTTTGGCATTGTTCCTAGGAAGATGTTGCTGTGGCTGAGGTCGAAAAGATTGCTGCCTGTGTTCTCCTCAAGGATTTTGATGGATTCCTTTCGCACATTGAGGTCTTTCATCCATTTTGAGTCTATTTTCGTGTGTGGTGTAAGGAAATGGTCCAATTTCATTTTTCTGCATGTGGCTGTCCAATTTTCCCAGCACCATTTATTGAAGAGGCTGTCTTTTTTCCATTGGACATTCTTTCCTGCTTTGTGGAAGATTAGTTGACTGTAGAGTTGAGGGTCTATTTCTGGGCTCTCTATTCTGTTCCATTGATCTATGTGTCTGTTTTTGTGCCAGTACCATGCTGTCTTGATGATGACAGCTTTGTAATAGAGCTTGAAGTCTGGAATTGTGATGCCACCAACGTTGGCTTTCTTTTTCAATATCCCTTTGGCTATTCGAGGTCTTTTCTGGTTCCATATAAATTTTAGAATTATTTGTTCCATTTCTTTGAAAAAGATGGATGGTACTTTGATAGGAATTGCATTAAATGTGTAGATTGCTTAAGGTAGCATAGACATTTTCACAATATTTATTCTTCCAATCCAGGAGCATGGAATATTTTTCCATTTCTTTGTGTCTTCCTCAATTTCTTTCATGAGTTACTTTATAGTTTTCTGAGTATAGATTCTGTGCCTCTTTGGTTAGGTTTATTCCTAGGTATCTTATGGTTTTGGGTGCAATTGTAAATGGGATTGACTCCTTAATTTCTCTTTCTTATGTCTTGCTGTTGGTGTAGAGAAATGCAACTGATTTCTGTGCATTGATTTTATATCCTGACACTTTACTGAATTCCTGTATAAGTTCTAGCAGTTTTGGAGTGGAGTCTTTTGGGTTTTCCACATATGGTATCATATCATCTGCGAAGAGTGATAATTTGACTTCTTCTTTGCCGATTTGGATGCCTTTAATTTCCTTTTGTTGTCTGATTGCTGAGGCTAGGACCTCTAGTACTATGTTGAATAGCAGTGGTGATAATGGACATCCCTGCCGTGTTCCTGACCTTAGCGGAAAAGCTTTCAGTTTTTCTCCATTGAGAATGATATTTGCGGTGGGTTTTTCATAGATGGCTTTGATGATATTGAGGTATGTGCCCTCTATCCCTACACTTTGAAGAGTTTTGATCAGGAAGGGATGCTGCACTTTGTCAAATGCTTTTTCAGCATCTATTGAGAGTATCATATGGTTCTTGTTCTTTCTTTTATTGATGTGTTGTATCACATTGACTGATTTGCGGATGTTGAACCAACCTTGCAGCCCTGGAATAAATCCCACTTGGTCGTGGTGAATAATCCTTTTAATGTACTGTTGAATCCTATTGGCTAGTATTTTGTTGAGTATTTTCGCATTTGTGTTCATCAAGGATATTGGTCTATAGCTCTCTTTTTTGATGGGATCCTTGTCTGGTTTTGGGATCAAGGTGATGCTGGCCTCATAAAATGAGTTTGGAAGTTTTCCTTCCATTTCTATTTTTTGGAACAGTTTCAGGAGAATAGGAATTAGTTCTTCTTTAAATGTTTGGTAGAATTCCCCCGGGAAGCCGTCTGGCCCTGGGCTTTTGTTTGTTTGGAGATTTTTAATGACTGTTTCAATCTCCTTACTGATTATGGGTCTGTTCAGGCTTTCTATTTCTTCCCGGTTCAGTTGTGGTAGTTTATATGTTTCTAGGAATGCATCCATTTCTTCCAGATTGTCAAATTTATTGGCATAGAGTTGCTTATAGTATGTTCTTATAATAGTTTGTATTTCTTTGGTGTTAGTTGTGATCTCTCCTCTTTCATTCATGATTTTATTTATTTGGGTCCTTTCTCTTTTCTTTTTGCTAAATCGGACCAGGGGTTTATCAATTTTATTAATTCTTTCAAAAAACCAGCTCCTAGTTTCGTTGATTTGTTCTATTGTTTTTTTTGTTTCATTTCATTGATTTCTGCTCTGATCTTTATGATTTCTCTTCTCCTGCTGGGCTTAGGGTTTCTTTTTTGTTCTTTCTCCAGCTCCTTTAGGTGTAGGGTTAGGTTGTATACCTGAGACCTTTCTTGTTTCTTGATAAAAGCTTGTACCGCTATATATTTTCCTCTCAGGACTGCCTTTGTTGTGTCCCACAGGTTTTGAACCGTTGTATTTTCATTATCATTTGTTTGCATGATTTTTTTCAATTCTTCTTTAATTTCCCGGTTGACCCATTCATTCTTTAGAAGGATGCTGTTTAGTCTCCATGTATTTGGGTTCTTTTCAAACTTCCTTTTGTGGTTGAGTTCTAGCTTTAGAGCATTGTGGTCTGAAAATATGCAGGGAATGATCCCAATCTTTTGATACCGGTTGAGTCCTGATTTAGGACCGAGGATGTGATCTATTCTGGAGAATGTTCCATGTGCACTAGAGAAGAATGTGTATTCTGTTGCTTTGGGATGAAATGTTCTGAATATATCTGTGATGTCCATCTGGTCCAGTGTGTCGTTTAAGGCCTTTATTTCCTTGCTGATCTTTTGCTTGGATGATCTGTCCATTTCAGTGAGGGGAGTGTTAAAGTCCCCTACTATTATTGTATTATTGTTGATGTGTTTCTTTGATTTTGTTATTAATTGGTTTATATAGTTGGCTGCTCCCACGTTGGGGGCATAGATATTTAAAATTGTTAAATCTTCTTGTTGGACAGACCCTTTGAGTATGATATAGTGTCCTTCCTCATCTCTTATAGTCTTTGGCTTAAAATCTAATTGATCTGATGTAAGGATTGCCACTCCTGCTTTCTTCTGATGTCCACTAGCATGGTAATTCTTTTCCGCCCCATCACTTTAAATCTGGAGGTGTCTTCGGGTTTAAAATGAGTTTCTTGGAGGCAACATAGAGATGGGTTTTGTTTCTTATCTATTCTGATACCCTGTGTCTTTTGACAGGGGCATTTAGCCCATTAACATTGAGGGTAACTATTGAGAGATATGAATTTAGTGCCATTGTATTGCCTGTAAGGTGACTGTTACTGTATATGGTCTCTGTTCCTTTCTGATCTACCACTTGTAGGCTCTCTCTTTGCTTAGAGGACCCCTTTCAATATTTCCTGTAGAGCTGGTTTGGTGTTTGCAAATTCTTTCAGTTTTTGTTTGTCCTGGAAGCTTTTAATCTCTCCTATTTTCAATGATAGCCTAGCTGGATATAGTATTCTTGGCTGCATGTTTTTCTTGTTTAGTGCTCTGAAAATATCATGCCAGCTCTTTCTGGCCTGCCAGGTCTCTGTGGATAAGTCAGCTGCCAATCTAATATTTTTACCATTGTATGTTACAGACTTCCTTTCCCGGGCTGCTTTCAGGATTTTCTCTTTGTCACTGAGACTTGTAAATTTTACTATTAGGTGACGGGGTGTGGGCCTATTCTTATTGATTTTGAGGGGCGTTCTCTGAACCTCCTGAATTTTGATGCTCGTTCCCTTTGCCATATTGGGGAAATTCTCCCCAATAATTCTCTCCAGTATACCTTCTGCTCCCCTCTCTCTTTCTTCTTCTTCTGGAATCCCAATTATTCTAATGTTGTTTTGTCTTATGGTGTCACTTATCTCTCGAATTCTCCCCTCGTGGTCCAGTAGCTGTTTGTCCCTCTTTTGCTCAGCTTCTTTATTCTCTGTTATTTGGTCTTCTATATCACTAATTCTTTCTTCTGCCTCATTTATCCTAGCAGTGAGAGCCTCCATTTTTGATTGCACCTCATTAATAGCTTTTTTGATTTCAACTTGGTTAGATTTTAGTTCTTTTATTTCTCCAGAAAGGGCTTTTATATCTCTCGAGAGGGTTTCTCTAATATCTTCCATGCCTTTTTTGAGCCCGGCTAGAACCTTGAGAATTGTCATTCTGAACTCTAGATCTGACATATTACCAATGTCTGTATTGATTAGGTCCCTAGCCTTTGGTACTGCCTCTTGTTCTTTTTTTTTGTTTTGAATTTTTCCGTCTTGTCATTTTGTCCAGATAAGAGTATATGAAGGAGCAAGTAAAATACTAAAAGGGTGGCAACAACCCCAGGAAAATATGCTTTAACCAAATTAGAAGAGATCCCAAATCGTGAGTGGGGAGAAAGGGGATAGAAAGAGGTTCAAAAAGGAAGAAAGAAAAAAAAAAGAAAAAAGAAAAAAAAAGAAAAGAAAAGAATTTAAAAAAAAAAAGAAAACACATAAGAAAAATATAAAAAAGAAAAAAATATATATATTGGATAAACTAGTTAAAAAACGTTAAAAAAGAAAAGGTAAAAGTTAAAAAAAAATTTACCAGAAGGTGAGAAAAAAAACAAAAAATGAAAAAGAAAAAAAATTAAATTAACTGCAAGACTAAAAAAAATCACAGGGAAAAAGCCATGAGTTCCGTGCTTGCTTTCTCCTCCTCTGGAATTCTGCTGCTCTCCTTGATATTGAAACCGCACTCCTTGGTAGGTGAACTTGGTATCGGCTGGATTTCTTGTTGATCTTCTGGGGGAGGGGCCTGTTGTAGTGATTCTCAAGTGTCTTTGCCCCAGGCCGAATTGCATTGCCCTTACCAGGGGCCGGGGTGAGTAATCCGCTTGGGTTTGCTTTCAGGAGCTTTTGTTCCCTGAGCGCTTTCCGTAGAGTTCCGGAGGACAGGAATACAAATGGCGGCCTCCTGGTCTCCGGCCTGGAGGAGCCGAGAGCCCAGGACCCCACTCCTCAGTGCGCCCTCAGAGAACAGTGCCCAGTTACTCCCGTCTGCCTGACCTCCGGCCACGCTCCGAGCTCACCGAGCCTGTGACCGGTTCAAGGTAACACCGAGCTGTGAGCTTACTGTCGGCTCTGTCTCTATAGCCGGCTTTCCCATTCCAATACCTGCAAGCTCTGTGACACTCAGACACCCCCGATCCTTCTGTGACCCTGCGGGACCTGAGGCCACACTGACCCCGCGTGGGCTTCGCCCCGGTTTAGCCTCTGGAGCGATGTCCCTCAGCGGAACAGACTTTTAAAAGTCCTGATTTTGTGCTCCGTTGCTCCACGGCTTGCCGGGAGCTGGCCCCTCCCCCCGGGGTCTATCTTCCCGTCGCTTTGGATTCACTTCTCCGCCGGTCCTACCTTTCAGAAAGTGGTTGTTTTTCTGTTTCCAGAATTGCTGTTCTTCTTCTCTTCAATCTGCTGATGGATTTTCAGGTGTTTGCAATCTTTAGATAAGCTATCTAGCTGATCTCCGGCTAGCTGAAGTAGTCTCAGCCTGCTACTTCTCCGCCATCTTGACTCCTCCTCTATATATATATTTCTATTCAAACAAAATCTATAGCCTACTCAAAAATTATAATTTATCTATTTTTACTCTGTTTTTGTTCTGTAAAAAGTCACTAAATATCCAAAACAATCTGTAGATTTAATGCAATCCTTATCAAAATACCAACAGAGTTTTTCACAGAACTAAAACAAACAATCCTAAAATGTGTTTGGAACCATACAAAATCCCGAATAGTCAAAGCGACCTTGGGGGGAAAAAATAAAAGTGAAGTTAGAGGTATCACAATTCTAGACTTTAAGTTGTATTAAAAACTGTAGTGACCAAGACAATATGGTAATGGCATAAAAATAGACAAAGAGAACAATAAACCTATAATTATACTAGACAGCAACAAAAGAATTAGGCAGGACCACTTTCTTACACAATATACAAAAATAAATTCAAAATGGATTGAGGACCTAATAACGAGACCTGAAACCAGAAAAATTCTAGAAGAGAACACAGGCAGTAATGGTCAACATCCTTCTAAATATGTCTCTTGAGGTATGAAATAAAATAAAAAATAAATTATTAGGACTAAATCAAAATAAAAAAACCTTTAGCTCAGCAAAGGAAACAATCAACAAAACTAAAAGAACCTAAAGAATGGGAGGAGATACTTGCAAATTACATGTCTGATTAAGGATTAGTATCCAAAATACATAGAGAACTTATACAGCTCAACACTCATAAAACCAAATAATACAATTTAAAAATGAGCAGAAGACACAAACGGACACTTTCCAAAGAAGCATGCAGACGTACAACAGACACATGAAAAGATGTTTAATATCACTTGTCATCAAGGGAATGCAAATCAAAATTACAATGAAATGTTAGCTCACACTTCTCAGAATGGATAAAGACCAAAACAACCAACAAGGGTTAGCAAGGATGTGGAGAAAAAGGAACTCTCTTGAACTGTGGTAGGAATGCAAACTGGTATAGCCACTATGGAAAAGAGTATGGAGGGTCCTCAAAAGTTAAAATAGAACTACCTTATGATCCAGTAATTGTAGTACTAGGTATTTATCCAAAGAATACTAAAACACTAATTTAAAAAGATATATCCATCCTTATGTTTATTGCAGGATTATTTACAATAATCAAACAATAGAAGCAGCCCAACTGTCCATCAGCAGATGAGGGATAAAGAAGAAATGGTCTATATACACACAAAATGGAATATTATTCATCCACAGAAAAGAATAAAATCCTACATCTATAGCAACATGGATGGATTTAGAGAGTATAACACTAAGAAGAATAAGTCAGTCAGAGAAAGACAAATAACCTTATGATTTCACTGAGATGTGTAATTTAAGAAACAAATGAACAAAGGAAGGAAAAAAAACCATAAACCAAGAAACAGACTTTTAACTAGAGAGAACAAAGAGATAGATGGTTACTAGAGAGGAAATGAGAGAAATGCGCAAAATATGGAGGGGCAAAAAATGGAGGGGAGTAAGAGTACATTTATCTGGGCCTGATTGAGAAGATTATGGTAGATAAGGAGGCTCATTTTATCTCACAAATGCAACTAGATAACCATCAAATCATCCTAAATACCTCAGAAATTAACCTGAAGTCTAACAGAACAAACTCCACAACTAAAGGCGAAGAAGAGCCCACACAGAAGAAGGTAAGACAGGTGGAGTAATGGTTTAAGGAAGAAACAGATCACGGCAGGGGAGGTGAAAATTCACAGCTATCTGAAGAATTCCTAGGGCACACAGGAGGAAATTATTCCCTCTTTTCAGGGTATTTCTGTGAGGCAGCTTTCACAGAGACACTTATGCAGGAACAAAAGATCTGGTTAGTGCCATTTATCTCCCCTGCCTTTCAGCATAAATACAGAGCCACCTCTGTGGGGAAGCACAGCTCCAAAACTGGATGCCTAACTCACTTACATGAAGCCCCACACCCCCGGTGCTCTGGCAGAACTGCCCTTCCCAGTCAAGCTTACCTCAGTCCCAGCACAGCAGGCCCCTCTCCCAGGAGACCAAGGACAAGCCCCTGCCCCCACCATGTGTCCTGACCAAATAGTTCTGCAGGAACTCAGTTCTCATAGAAGTGCTATCAGGTCTCATTTCACAGGAAGATCAGGCACACCTACTTAAAACTCACCACATGCAGGCCAAGGACCAAACACTGTCCATAGTAGGTAGAAAGAGGCTCTGCTGATGTCTGGCCTGAAGGAGAAAACAGCCAAAACACAAGGGCAGAGTGCATACAGCACACACCAGAGACAATCTCTGAAGCGGCAAGTCCTGTACACTACCTGATCTCTTCTTCATAAAGTGGTTATTATCAGGAGCAGGAAACACAACTGGCTTTTCTAAAATAGAGACCACAGCAGAGACTTAAACAGAATTCAAAGACAGAAGATTTTATCCCAAATGAAAGAACAAGATAAGGCCACAGCCAGAGATCTAAGCAAAACAGATAGAAGGAACATGCCTGATGGTGAATTTAAAATGTAAGGATCTCACTGGGCTCAAGAAAAGGAAAGAAGATATCAGGGAGACTTTCCACAGAGATGAAAGAGTTAAAAAGAAAAGTCAATGAGAGATGAGGAATGCAATAAACAAGATTTGAAACAAGCTTGATGCAATCAATGACAGAATGGGAGAATCAGAGGAATGAATTAGTGACCTAGAAAACAAAATAATTGAAAATAATGAGGCTGAACAAAAGAGAGAAAGAGAATTAGAATTATTCAAAGAATTATCAACACAAGATCAGACTTAGGGAACTCAGTGACTCCATCAAAAATAATAACACTTGTATTATAGGAGTTTCAGAGGAAGAAGAGAGAAAAGGGAGCAAAAATTATTTTGGAGAATATAGCAGGAAACTTTCCTAATCTGGGGAAAGAAACAAACATCCAGATCCAAGAGGCACAGAGAACTCCCATCAAAATCAACAAAAGCATGCCAACACCAAGACATATTGGACTTAAATTTGCAAAATAAAGAGAAAGAAAAAGTCCTGAAAGCAACAAAACAAAAGAAGTCTTTAACTTGCAAGGGAAGACCCATACAGCTAGCTGGAGATTTCTCAACAGAAACTTGGCAAGCCAGAAGGGAGTGGCATTATATACTCAAAGTGCTGAATAGAAAAAATCTGCAGCCAAGAATATTCTAGCCAGCGAGGATGTCAGTCAGAATAGAAGGAGAGATAAAGAGTTTCCCAGACAAACAAAAACTAAAGGAGTTTGTGACCACTACATCAGCCCTGCAAGAAACATTAAAGGGGACTCTTTGAATGGGTAAGAAAAAACAAAAGTGACAAAGACAAGAAAGCATCAGAGAAAATTTCCAGAAACAATGAGTAAACAGATAAAATGGCAATAAATACATGTCTATCAATAATCACTTTCAATGTAAATGGATAAACACCTTAATCAAAAGACAAAGGTTGTCAGATTGGGTTAAGAAAACAAAAAAAGACCAATCTGTATGCTGTCTACAAGACGCTCATTTTAGACATAAAGACACCTACAGATTGAAAGTGAGAGAAAGGAGAACCATTGATCACACAAATGGATGTTGAAAGAAAACAGGAATTGTAATACTTACTTCGGAAAAACTAGACTTTGAAGACTGCAACAAGAGACAAAAAAAGGCACAATATCATAATAAAGGTGATAATCCAAGAAGAAGATATAGCCATTGTAAATATTTATGCTCCAGTTTTGGGAGCACCTAAATATATAAAACAATTAACAGCAAACATAGAGGAACCCACTGATAAAAATACAATAATAACAAATTTATAAATAACAAAATTAACACACTTAAAACAATCAACAAGGAAAGACTTTGAATGACACACTGTACCAGATGGATCATCTAAGCAAACAATTAACAAGGAAAGACTTTCAACTAAGCAAACAATCAACATCTAAGCAAACAATCAACAAGGAAAGACTTTGAATGACACACTGTACCAGACGGATTCAACAGATAGATTCAGAACATTTCATCCTAAAGCAGCAGAATACACATTCTTTTCTAGTGAACATGGGGCATTCTCCAGAAGAGATCATACACTAGGTCACAAATCCAGTTGGCAAAAGACTGAAATCATACCATGAACATTTTCTGACACAATGCTAGAACACTAGAAGTCAACCACAGAAAAAATTTGGAAAAACCACAAATACTTAGAGACTAAGCAAAATACTATTAAGCAATGAATGTATCTTCCAAGTACTCAAGAGATTAAAAAAAATAGATGGAAACAAATGAAAATGAAAACATAATGGTCTAAAAGTTTTCAGAAGCAGCAAAAGTGGTCCTAAGAAGGAAGAATAGAACAATACAGGCCTATCTTAAGAAGCAAGAAAAACCTCAACTAAACAACCTAAGTTTATACCTAAAGCATCTAAAAAATGAATAAAAAATGAAGCCTAAAGCCAACAGAAGGAAGGAAATAATAAGGATTAGAACATAAATAAATAATGTAGAAACAACAAAAAAATAGAACAGATCAATGAAACCAGGATCTGATTCTTTGAAAAAATTAATAAAATTTATAAAACTCTAGCCAGATTATCAAAAAGAGAAAGGACCCAAATAAGTAAAATCACAAATGACAGAGGAGAAATAGCAACCAACACTATAGAAATACAAATTATTGTAAGAATATTATGAAATACTATATGCCAACAAACTGGACAACACTGAAGAAATAGATAAATTCCTAGAAACATAAACTACCAATACATAGAGAAGAAGAAATAAAAACTTGAACAGACCAATAACCAGCAAAGAAACTGAATCAATAATCAGAAAAATCCCAACAAGCTATAGTCCATTCCCTTCACAGGCAAATTCTACCAAACATTAAGAGTTAATACCTATTCTTTTCAAACTATTCAGAAAAATAGAAGAGGAAGGAAAACTTCCAAACTCATTCTATGAGGCTAGCATCATCCTAATGCCAAAACCAGAAAAATACTCCACTAAAAAGGCAAATATAAAAAAATAAATAAATAAATAAAAAGGCAAATATAGACCAAAACCCCTAGATGTAAAAATTCTCAATAAAATACTAGCATACTGAATCCAACAATACATTGATTCACCACAATCAAGTGGGATTTATTCCTGGGTTGCAAAGGTGGTTCAATATTTGCAAATCAATCAACATGATATTCCACATTAATAAAAGAAATGATAAGAACTGTATAATCATTTAAATAGAAAAAGAGCATTTGACAAAGTACAACATCTATTCATAACAAAAACCGTCAATGAAGTTGTGTTAGAGGGACCATATGTCAACATAATAAAGGCCATACACAAAAACCCCACAGCTAATATCATCCTCAATGGGGAAAAATTGAGAGTTCTCCTCTATGGTCAGGAACACGACAGGGATGTCCACTCACACCACTGTTATTTAACATAGTACAGGAAGTCCCAGGCTCAACAGTCAGACACTAAAATAAATAAAAGGCAAGGAGTCTGGGTGGCTCAGTCTATTAAGCATCAGCCTTTGGCTCGGGTCATGATCTCAGGTTCCTGGGATTGAGGCCCAGAGCTGGCTCCCCACTCAGCAAGGAGTCTGCTTCTCCCTCTCCCCTGACCCTTACCCCACTCATACTTGCTCTCTCTCTCTAATAAATAAATAAATAAAATCTTTAAAAAAAAAAAAAAAGAAATAAAAAGCATCCAAATTGGCCAGCAAGAAGTCAAACTTTCACTCTTTGCAGATGACATAATACTCTATGTTGAAAATTAAAAAAACTCTACCCAAAAATTCCTAGAACTGATAAATGAATTCAGTAAAGTAGCAGGCTACAAAATCAACATCGTGAAATCTGTTGCATTTCAATACACTAATAATGAAGCAGCAGAAAGAGAAATTAAAGATATAATGTAATCCCATTTATAATTGCATCAAAACCAATAAATACCTAGGAATAAACCTAACCAAAGAGGTAAAAGACCTGTACTCTGAAAACACTGATGAAAGAAATTAAAGAGGACACAAAGAAAAAGAAATACACTCCATCCTTGTGGATGGGAAGAAGAAATATTGTTAAAATGTCTACACTACTTGAAATAAGCTACACATTCAGTTGGCATAAAGTCAATTATCATATGGTTTCACTTATTTGTGGATCATAAGGAATAACATAGAGGACATTAAGAGAAGGAAGGGAAAAATGAAGAGGGGGAAATTAGAGGGGGAGACGAGCCATGAGAGACTATGGTCTCCGGGAAACACACTGAGGGTTGGAGAGGGGAGAGAGGTGGAGGGATGGGTGGGCCTGGTGAGGTGTATTAAGCAGGCACGTATTGCATGGAGCACTGGGTATTAGACACAAACAATGAATCATAGAACACTATGTTAAAAACTAATGATGTACTGTATGTTGACTAACATAACATAATAAAAAACAATCAATCCACACATGAGTGAAATTATTAAATAAAAAAAAGTCTACACATCCAATAAAATCCCTATCAGAATATCAACAGCGTTTGTCCCAGCACTAGAACAAACAATCCTAAAATCTCTATGGAACCACAAAAGAGCCCTAATAGTCAAAGCAGCACTGAAAAGGAAAAGCAAAACTGGAAGCATCGCAATGCCAGACTTCAAGATTCACAAAGCTGTAGTGACCAAAACATTATGGTGCTGGCACAGAAAATCGACCCACAGATCAACAGAACAAATTAGAAAACTTAGTAATTATTACAACATTATTACAACCAAATGGTCAATTAATTTTGAACAAAGCAGAAAAGAATATCCAATGGGAAAAAGTCTCTTCAACAACTGGTGCTGGGGAAAATTGAGAGCAACATGCAAAAGAATGAAACTGGACCACTTCCTTCTATCACACACAAAAATAAACTCAAAATGGATGAAAGACTTAAATATGATACAAGAAACCATAGAAATCCTAGAGAAGAACACAGGCAGTAACCTCTTTGACATTAGCCATAGATACTACTTTCTCGGTATGTCTCCTGAGGCAAGGGAAACAAAAGCAAAAATAAACTATTGAGACTTCATCAAAATAAAAACTTCTGCAAGCAAAGGAAACGATCAATAAACTGAAAGGCAGTCTACTAAATGGGAGAAGATAATTACAAATGACATATGTGATAAATGGTTAGTAACCAAAATATGCAAATGATTTATAAAACAACACCCAAAAAATAATCCAATTTAAAAATAGGCAGACATGAATAGACAGTTTTCCAAAGATGACATACAGATGAACAATTGATACATGAAAAGATGCTCATTGATCATCAAGGAAATACAAATCAAAACTACAATGAGATATCACCTCCCACCTAACAGAATGACTAAATCAGCAACACAAGAAACTACAGGTCTTGGTGAGAATATGGAGAAAGGGGAATCCTCTTGCACTGTTGGTGGGAATACAAATTGGTGAAGTCACTCTGGGAAACAATATGAGTTTCCTCAAGAAGTTAAAAATAGAATCACCTACAATCTAGCAATTGCACTACAAGATATTTGCCCTAAGAATACAAGAATATTAATTTAAAGAGATACATACACCCCAATGTGTATGGCCGCATCATCTACAATAGCCAAATTATGGGAAAAGTTCAAGTGTCCATCCACTGATGAATGGATAAAGAAGCAGCGGTACACACACACACACACACACACACACGAATGAAATCTTGGGGTAGCTATGTGGCTCAGTCGATTAAGTGGAGCTCCCGATTTTGGCTCGTCATGATCTCAGCGTTCTAAGACTGACCAGATGTTGCATGAACTGTTAAGTCACGAAATTATACCTGAAACTATTACATTGTATGTTAACCAATTGGAGCCTAAACAAAAATTTTTAAAAAATGCATTATATCTCACTAGAACTCTTTTTAAAAGGGAAAAAAATAGTATATTTAATCTCACTTAGCACTGAGTAATATATGAAACTGCTGAATCACTCTAAGATACACATGAAACTAATACAATATTGTATGTTAACTACAAAATAAAAAGAAAAAAGAAAAAAACATTAAAATCATATACCACATGATTTATTCGTGGATCAAAATTCTATTGAAAAAGCAGAGTTTTCAGCTCCAGTTTGACTACTTTATGGACTACAGCAAAAGATCCTAACCCAAACTCTATGATATCCATATGCAGGCACGACTTATTTCAGGGATTCATAATGACATCAAACTCCATTTCTCTAAGATCTTCTCATCGCTACCTTCTTCTACCTGTTAATTAATGCTGCTTTTCTATATTGTACCAAAAATGGAGTCAGCCATTTCCAAATATCATTCTCACAAGAGAGCTATCATTTCCATCAAAAGTCTTGACATTCACTTTGATTGCACTGACTGAAAGCACATGCCTTCCCTGATATTAATCACTCTCTCTAGAGCATTGAATTTGCCGATAACCATGATCCAGGTAAAATACTTTGACCAAAACTTCATGGACCCATAAATGAAGACTGGTGCATTTTGGGAAAGAAGAGAAAAAAACATTTATATACAGGAACAGATGACAAAAATGTACTACAGTTATTAGTTTTTTATTCAATTCAAAGCCATAGGAATGAAGATGTTGTGATGAGAGAAGGATTGATGGGCTAGATTTCTTCTTCACTAAATTCTTCTAATGTGACATTTTACCTATGCCATATTTAGAAGTTCTAGAGCAACCAAAGAATTTGATCCACATACTGAGGAGAAAATATTTCCAAGCTTTATAGCAGTATGTAACATGTTTCCAAAGAATTCTCCTTATGTTCCTGATTTGTACATGTGCAAAAAATTGCGTAAGTGATTGTACTCACAACTAGGTCTCTATCACATGCAGAAGGTCATTTAGATGTACATAGGTGTTTCCATGTTTCCAAAGCAATGTAGTCTCCAGAAATTTATTTAAAATGTCTGAGATTTTCTACCATCAAGCATCTCATGAATATTAATCATTCAGTGTCTCAGAATCTAAATTTTGTACATTAACTTTAATAAATACTTAAATTTAATAGGTAGCAATTTTTTCTATTAAAAAAAACTTTTGTTTGCAAATGATGGTGTTTTAGATTACATCAAACACTACCTGTTAGAACAAACAGACCAAAAATGAATTTTTGTAGCTTTCACTCTTCACCCTCAGGAATAACATTCTTTTGTTTGTTTATTTTTGTTTTTCATTAGTTTGTTTTTTTGTTTTTTTTCCGACCAGAATTGAGGGGGGGAGTACTGATTAGTTGGAGTGTCATCCCACAGAGGAAGTGGTTCAACTAATCCTCACGGAGCCCCATTTAGACTCCAAAACTTGGAATTACTTGTATACAGTAAACTGATGGTGTATATATACTCTGGGGATCGCTGTAGAGTCACCCAGCAGAGGAAAAAGGAGAGAAAGGTGAAGGGAAGGAGGGGAGAGAGGAATGGAGAGGGAAGGAAGAGTGGGAAGGGGAGAGCGAGAGAACAAAAGGAAGGGAGAGAGAGAGAGACAGGGAGAGGAGAAGAGGGGAGGGAGAGGGAAAATTCTAATTCCCAAGGATGCAAGCTTTCATTATTTACCTCAGAGGATCTAAGTGACATTAGACTGCTCCAGGGGAGCAAAGGCAAGCCTTTGGAATTTCAAAATAGCTTCAGACCATGATGCTTCAGGGATGACTAGAACGCAGGCTATACAACCCAGTGACTTTAAACATCTGAGTGTTTGCCAGGAAGCAGAGCTGTTGCCAGGGTAGGGAGAGTTTGAAATGCGGTTGAGCCACACTAAGGAAATACCACAGAAATGAAATGGCTTGGAAACTGAGAAATAAATGAAAGATTGTCATGGAAAGCTTAAAGAAAACTTGCCTTGAAGTGGTACATGGGTTAAAAGATAGAAATACCTCAGCCTTGGTATAACTGTCTATAGGCCCTTAAGTCTTCCACATCGTAAAAAGTGCCAAAGAAAACCAAGTAAAGCTCCTAAGCTCCTAACAGAGGAGGATAAAAAGGCCTTTATTCTGTTGCAATTAGACAAATATCTGTTCAATGTTATTGTCATATGTATACTTAGGCAGATTCGGGAGAAATGCTACCAAATGTTGGCAAGAGACATTTATTTATCTGTATGTTGATAGCAAACCTCTTCAAGAGCTCTTCCATCTCTGTGATATGTCACATTGCCTATTGGAGTTTTTACTATTAATTCAGTTAGCCAGGTAGAACAGGGAAAATGAAAAATAAAAATCCTAAAAAGCAAAAGATATAATAAAACTACATTTATTTATTTATTTATTTTTAAAATTTTACTTATTTGACAGACAGAGATCACAGGCAGGCAGAGAGGCAGGCAGAGAGAGAGGAGGAAGCAGGATCCCTGGCGAGCAGAGATCCCAATGCGGGGCTCAAACCCAGGACCCTGGGATCATGACCTGAGCTGAAGGCAGAGGCTTTAGCCCACTGAGCCACCCAAGCACCCCAAATAAGACTGCATTTAAAACACAGCCAGGCTGTACATTAGTTTTACATTGTAAGAAATTATGGCAAACTTTTCACCTTGACAGAATGCTAACTCCTCGCTCACAGTTCTGCCAGTGAGAAGTCTGGGCACAGTGTGACTAGGGTTCCTGCTCAGAGTCTCACACAGGCTGAAGGTGAAGGAGCAGGCTGCCATCTGAAGTTCTCATCTGAAGCTTGAAGGCCACGTGTAGTCTTGGAGTTGTTAGACTCAGGTCCCTGTTTCCTTGTGGCTCTCAGATGGAGGCCACTTTTATCTCTTAGATGTCATGTAACCCCCTCTGCTTCAAAACCAGCAACAGAGATGCTCTTGCACATGGAATTCCTCTCTTGGAGAAAATCTGTCACTCAGTAAAGCCCCGTCTTTTTAGGAGCTCACATGTCGATCAGTCTCAGACAGGGTGTCCCCCTTTTTAAAGCCAACTAATTTGGGACCTTAGTTAAACCTAAAATGCCTTTTTACAGAAGCACCCAGATTAGAGTTTAATTGACTAGGAGAAGGTGTATATCCACCAAGGGCTGGGAATCTTAAGAGCCATCAGAATTCTGCCTACCATAAACACTTATAGTGATATTTAGGCATATGGAAATGTCGTAGATTACCTTAAAAAGGATGCAGTTTGGGAAATTCTAAGATCTCTCGCTTGAATTAAGAAATGTCTCAGTAGAACTGACGTATCTTCCAATGACATTGCCTCACATTTTTGAGTTAGGCTTTGATGAACCTTGTATCTTTCCCAACTGTAGTGCATATCTAGTAAGTACACCTTGTTAATGTGTACCACCACACGGAGAAAGAGACAAGTAATAAAAAATGGGACATACCAGTAAGACCTGGACTGGCTGAGAACATCAGTGATCTCATCCATGTCCACAGAATTGCTATAATCATAGTTAATTAAGTTTCTGATATATGTCTTAAGACTCAATGTGCACAGTCAACTAGTAATTATGCAACCAAGAGAGAATTCTCCCATTTGCCTCTCCTTTCGGTCCTGGAGAGGGCCTACACTGAGCTTCTAGAATTTTAACTTCAGAGATGTCCTATCACGTATTAACAGACACATTATGGGAGTATGGCAATTATTGGTATAAGTGGTATTTTCTCTAATTAAAAAAGTAATACTAGACTGAATTAATTCCTGACATTTCAGAGACTGTTCAAGAAGGATGGTATGTCTGAGATCAGTGTCATAAGTCCTGGAGTAAGTGGCTTTCTATTATTACCTCATTTAAACCTCAGAAATTTCGTAGTTTTAAATCAGTATTTGACAAATGAGAAAACTAAGTTGCATAGCTTCCAGCAATTTAGACAACATTTTTAACTCTTAGTCTTCACCATATTAAATTATTATAATAGTAATAGATACAACAAATAGTGTATTTTTTTATTCACATTTGTTTCCACCACTAGGCTGGGAGGTAGGTTGAAGCTGCTGAATATACGGCTGTTGAATTAAGGAATCAATGAGTTCATAAGAAACACAGGGGAAAAGGAATAATTAGTAACCATTTACTAAACTGGTGCTCATCTAATGGACAAACTTGTCAAGTGAAAAGATTGTGTTCTCAATGCTGAGATTTCCTTGAATAATTTCCTTACCAGATCTATGCATCGTTAACCCTTTGGAATGTATCCAGTGTTCTTCTCTTGCCTCTTGTCTATCGACATATATTCAGAATGTAGGTTCTGCCATTTGCCTCTCGGTATGAAGGAAAGTCAGTATGCATGTACAGATTTGTTTATTTACCAGTAATTTCACTTTATGTTGCAACTTATATTCACATAATGAAATATTGTTATTAAAAATTAATTTAGAAGAACATTAACATGAAAATCATTTAAAATGACTTTGAATCGTTATCTCTAACACTTAATGGAACTCTTATTCTAAAGCACAAAGTTAAAACACTTTAGGTGATAGTTTCTTTAATCCTTACAACCTATTAAGGATTAATAAGGAAGTTGAAGCATTAGAAAATATTTTTAAGTAACCTGATCAATGTATTACAGTTAATTAGCTGAGAATGTGAACCTGGAGAATTTGGTTTTATTGAGCATTATAATATACTGCCTTCCACAAAGAGCAGAGTTCAGCAAGTACAAACATAAATATGGTTAACAAGAAAACTTCCCTCAGATCTTGAAGTGGGTGTTTCCGTTTGCTGAATGCTACAATTGCCATCAGCTGGTTGGATCCTTCCAGAGATAGCCTATCCACACAAACGTACAAAACCAATATGGTTGTACATGAGACACTTAGCCCAGTTTGGAACCATTAACATGCATCTTCCTATATCTTGCCAAAAGAAGGAGAAAGAGGAAGAGGAAGAGTGGGAAGAGGAAGAGGAAGAGTAGGAAGAGGAGGAGGGGAAGGAGGGGGAGGAGAAAGAGGGGGAGGAGGAGGAAGGGGAGGAGGAGAAGAAAAAGTAGTAGTTCCTGTCATCGTCATCATCCTGGGGATGTAAATATACTAATATACTAATTTGGGACTCATGGTAGTATATAACATGTATACTAAGCTGTGAAACTAAAGAAATATTTAGCTCCTCTGCTTTATGATTTCTTTTCAAGAACTGACAGGTCTGAGATTTTACCAAACTAGCTAGTTGGTCAGTTTTATGTGTGTTGGCAGAAAACATGAGACTTCAAGATTAGAGGCAAAGGACTCCATTATCCATGGCTTCATTCCCCTGTCAGTTCCCCTTGTCCCCAGCTTCTAAGGGGCCAAAGTCAAAGAGCCCACATGGATACAGGAACACTGTATGTTTGCATCACAGCTAAGAAATATCAAACTAAGGGAACCCAAAGATTTTATGATGGGCTGTAAGCAAACTGACCTTTGCTCTGGAAGAGACACTCTCTCAATCTTACAAGGTTATTCTATTTACAAAACTGTTCTTGAAATGATAGTCCAGAGCCAAAGAGCAGTTAGTGCCTTAGCTTACAAGATAAACACTTCACGAAGAACTATCACCCGGACTAAAAGTTGTGGAACTCTGGCCTATCTCTTAAGCTTTCTGAGCCTGCTTCCTTAATCTGAAAAATAATAGCATTGGTCATTTATTTGTCTAAGGATGGGATATAATAATATACTTTATATCACATTGTGAACTTCAAAGTACTCTAAACAAATACTACAGTTGTTATTCCTATCATCCCTGAGATCACACAGATAAGCACTTTCCTATGGTTAGCAAGTACATGGCCAGTTGGACAGATATTAACTTTGGCTGTACACTTGGACTTGTTCACCTGGGGCATAGAACAATTTAAGTCTGAGTGATAGATTTAGGATTGTGTGGGGTCCAGCCCAGGGACAGTTATAATAAAATCCAATGAATGACAAGGGAAGATGTTAATTCATGATTAGAAAAATAAATCTAACTCCTAAAAGGAGAACAGGACATATTTTTCTCCCTGATAAATGCCTGTGTATTTTCAGTATTTGGTTATGTGGTTCATATCAGTTATAATGATATGAAAAACAGCTTAACTAACAGATGGAGCCATAAAGATGACTTATATAAATAAAAACACTCAGCTGATCTTACCCCTGCATAAAAGAAAGTTCTTACTAATAACTTTAAAAATCTGATCCTGTGAAAGAAACACTGCTTAAGTATTATAATTTATTAATTATACTTCATTTTTTATGTAATATATTGTTGCATGTATTTGTTTAATTTTTCTTCTTATACCTTCATTTAACAGATGTTGTTATTTTAGAACCCACCTTTAAAAATTTTAAATTCTTTCTTGGGGCACCTGGGTGGCTCAGAGGGTTGGGCCTCTGTCTTCAGCTCGGGTCATGGTCTCAGGGTCCTGGGATCGAGCCCTGCATCGGGCTCTCTGCTCAGCGGGGAGCTTGCTTCCCTTCCTCTCTCTCTGCTTGCCTCTCTGCCTACTTGTGATCTCTGTCACGTGAATAAATAAAATCATAAAAATAAAATCCTTTCTTAAACCTATTAATAAAATAAGATTTTATTAAATTATATCTTCAAGTTACATGGCTCTCTGGACTTATTTGCCTATGAAAGAAATAAAAATAAATTAATTTGATTTATTCACTTCCCAAATGAACAAGGTATATGGGCACTCTGCTCTATCCATACATAGAACAGTTACATTTTTTCCTCTATTGCTGGCTACTTTATCTTTTGAAGATAGAGTAAAATTTTTTCTTTAATTGTAATAAATTCCAGATTTTATAAAATTCCCACAAGCGTTTTAAAAATGAATACTGACTTTGAAAGTTTTAGGTTGTCCTCTCCTCCCACACCCCAGTGGAAGCTCTAACAATATTCAAATGCATTAATCATATTTAGAACAAAGAAATAGGATTAAAATGTAGCCATGTTGAAAAAAAGCTATTGTATATAGAAAAAAACACATAACTCTTTTTATTCAGTTTATAAGGTCATCAGATACAATGTTAAGCTGTGAAGAATATGAGGCAAAAAAGCAAAAGGGAGTTGCATGAGTGTGTGTGTGTGTGTGTGTGTGTGTGTGTGTGTGTTCCATGTCAGAGAGAAAAGAGTAACTGATTAAAGTAAAATAAAATGAAGTGCTACCATTTTTTTTCTATTTCATGTCATTTTATTGGGAAATGCAACTCATGGAAAAAATGCTATATGTAATTATAATTACAGTTTAAGCAATAACAAATAACCACCTGCATAACTCTTATTTGGTCTAAAAAATGGCATTTTGCCAGTAGCAAACATGCCCGGATGGCCCTCTGTAATCAGATTTAATCACTTTCTAAGAGGTAAGCTCTACTCTTGAATATTTTGTTAATCATTTCCTTGCTTTTCTGTAATGTTATTACGTATCCTTAAAAATTATTAAATATATTATTATGTAGTCCTTAAAAAATCTATAATTTGCCTCTATTTTTATTTTTTACTTTTAATGAATGAGACTATTTGGCAAATATTCTTTTGTGACTTATTTCATTCTATAGTATGTTTTTTGAAATTTATCCATGTTGACACATTTAGTTTTTGTTTTGTTTCTTTTTATTTATTTATTTATTTGAGAGAGAGAAAGATCACAAGTAGGCAGAGAGGCAGGCAGAGAGAGAGGGGGAAGCAGAATCCCCACTGAGCAGAGAGCCCGACATGGGGTTCGATCCCAGGACCCAGAGATCATGACCAGAGCCAGAGACAGAGGCCCAACCCACCGAGACACCCAGGCACCCCCACATTTAGTTTTTAATGATTATTTCACATTGAATGCTAATCCAATGTGTGATTATAAAGTAATTTATTTATGAGTACAGTTGGCTAAGTCTCGGACTCTTGGTTTTGGCTCAGGTCTCATCTCAGCATTGTGAGACTGAGCCCTGTGTGGGGCTCCATGCTGAGCCTGGAGTCCACTTGGGTTTCTCTCTCTCTCTCTCTCTCCCCCCTGACTCTCTCTCTCTCTCTCAAATAAATAAATACATCTTTATAAATAAATAAATAAAGTAATTCATTTACATATTGTATTGATGATGTGCGTTTAGGTTGTTGTTTCTTTTGGGAATGTTGTCAGTCTTTCTTATGAATAACATTGCTGCAGCCCTTATATATGACTTAGGGAGCACATATGCAGTAATCCAGGCTTACCCTTTAACATGTGTATATCTGAGAGTGGAACTGTTGGTCTATAATGTATGCAAATGTTCATCTTTAAATGGTAATACCAGTTGTCCAAAAAGCTCGTACTCAATTTTAACTACCACAAGCAGTGGATACCATTTTCTTTTCTTGATATCCTTGGCCTCTTGACATTTTTTCGCCAGTCTATGTGTGTGCATGTGAATGTGTGTACATGCACTCAACATTATAACTTCTGTTTTTAAAAATATTTTATGTTATTTAATGTATTTATTTGAGTGAGAGAACAAGAGAACAGAAGCAGGCAGAGTAGCAGAGGGAGAGGGAGAAGCAGGCTTCCCACTGAGCCTGATGCTGGGTTTGATCCCAGGACCCTGGGATCATGACCTGAGCCGAAGGCAGAGACTTTACTGACTGTGCCACTCAGGCTCCCCTCTATATTATAACTTGTAATTGAAATATTTATTTTTCTGATTATTAATGAGAGATAATGCCATTTGATGGTTATGGACCCTGAATATTTCCTATCATATACATTTAAATTAATTTTACCAATTTTCCCATTTTGTTGCTTGAATTTTTCATATTGATTCAAATGTATTCTTTCTATATTCTAGATACTAATGCTTTACTGATTATATATGTTGTAATTCTCTCTTCCCACACAACAGCTTGTTTTCCCATGCTTAATTTTTATAAACAGAAATAATTCTTTTAATTTAGCAAGATTTGTCAGTCCATTTCATTATTGTCTTCATTTGTTGTGACTTAGGAAATTCTCCTCTATTTCCAAAATAGATCAATAAAATACGTTGCTTTCTAAGTTTCCATTTTCGCTTTTCACACTTAAATCTTTAACCACCCTCTATAGTATTATGGTTTATCTGTGAAACAAGAATCCAATCTTTTCACCCATTTCCTTCATTTCCTTGTTTTTCCCTTAGGGCTAACCTATTGTCTCTGTATCACTAATAGAAAACTCCATTATTTCAGCTACTAACCTATACTGCCATTACGATCATAAATTCAATATTGAAAAACGTTGGTTTCTGGAATCTGCTTTTTTCATTGGTCTTTGCCTATCCCACAGTGCCTAGTCTAAAATCTGAGCACTCCCCTAAAGGTGAGACCCAAAGTTTGACCAATGGTAAGATGCATTATATCCAAAATAACAAGTTGAGTTTTTTAACTGAAACAGACAAATATCTGAAAAACATTTATGGATATTGATACAAAGATCATGGGATATGACAGAAGGAATAAAGTTAGATCAAGCCACAAGAACTACATTTACCTAGGAAAACAAACCAAAATTTTTAGAGGGGTTGTAGATATTAGTGTCACCATCAAGGACATGAATGTTGTAGGAGTGATGATTCCCATCACCTTCCCATTCAAATCACCTATCCAGTCTGTTCAGAAGACAGATGGATCCTGGAGAATAACAGTGGGCTATTGTCAACTTCACTACATGGTGACTCTTATTGTAGCTGCTGTACTAAATGTGGTTTCAATAATGGAGCAAATTAACATGTCCTCTAATATCTGGCATGCAGCTATTGATCATAGGAGTTGATACAGAGAAATTATTTGACAAAATTCAACAAACAACCATTTATGATAATTTTGTAAACAAATTCCAGCAAATTAAGAGAAGGGAACTTCCTCAATCTGGTAAAAAGAATCTATAAAATAATTGCATATAACATCATATGGTAGTGATGAAAGACAATGTTTCCCCTAAAATTTAGAAAACAAACGAACAGAACAGTGATGCCTTGGACTATTCAAAATAAATTGAAACTTGTAGCCAGAATAATAAGGTAAGGAGAATAAATAAAAGACATGTGAACAGCAAAGGGGGAAATACAACTGTTCCTTTTTTTTTATTGCTGATGACATGATTGATTGTCAGTATAGAAAATCACAAGGAATAAACAAACAAACAGACAACAACAAAAACACTTCCAGAACCAATAAGTGAGTACAGCAAGGTACAGGATAAAGGCTTCACACACACACACACACACACACACACACATTCTAGTATACCAGCAACACACATGTGGAAACCAAAATTAAACCCACAAAACCATTTATAATCTCTCCAAAAGAGTAAAATACTAACTTACAAATCTAATAAAACACAGAAGGGAACCATATACTATAAATCACAAAACACTGATGAAAGAAATAAAAAAAGATCAAAATAAATGGGGACCCAATAAATGGGGACTCAATACAGTGAAGATGTCAATCTTCTTCATCATGGGCATATAAGTTTAATACAAGGCCTATAAAAATCCCTCCAAGATTTCTTCTATGGACAAGCAAGCATATTCTACAAATCATACAGAAAGTTAAAGAAACAGAATAGCTGAAACAAATTTTAGAAAGAAGACTAAATGGGGGAAATGATTCTACCTAACGTTAAAACTTACTATATAACTACAGCAATAGAAATAGTGTGGAGCTGGCAGAGGAATAGACATACAGATCAATGGAAAAGGGAACCTGATTCAGAATATTTTGTATTTAAATATTAAAACATAAAACTATAAAAATTTTAGAAAAAATCATAGAAGAATCCTTTGGAACCCATGGCTAGGTGAAGAGTTCCTAGACATGATACCAAAAGCATAATCAATAGAAGACAAAAAATTAGCAAATGAGACTTCATCATAACTAAAAACTTGGGTACCATAAAAGACCTCATGTAACAGGGATTTAAATCAAGCCAGAAAGTAGGTAAAAAGTATGCAAACTACACATCTAACATAGAAGTCTTATATCTAGAGTATATAGAGATCTCTTTAAACTCAAAGAACAACAAGCTATGCAACTAGAAAGCAAATAAAAAAATAATAACATGGGCGCCTGGGTGGCTCAGTGGGTTGAGGCCTCTGCCTTCAGCTTGGGTTGTGGTCCCAGGGTCCTGGGATTGAGCCCCGCATCAGGCTCTCTGCTTGGAGAGCCTGCTTCCCTTCCTCTCTCTCTGCCTGCCACTCTGCCTAATTGTGATCTCTGTCTGTCAAATAAATAAATAAAATCTTTAAAAAAATACTAACACGATAGGAATACAAAATTAGTACACAAAAAGATCTTCAACACCATTAACCATTAGAGAAATGCGAATATAGTCACATCCATTAGAAAAGACAAAATTTTAAGAAGTGATGATATTAAATGGAGGTAGAGATGCAGAGATACTTGAGCTTTCTTTTTCTTTTTTTTTAACAGTTTTTTAAAATATTTTATTTTATTTCTTTTCAGTGTTCCATAATTCATTGTTTACACACCACACCCAGTGCCCCATGCAATATACCTTCCTTACATTGCTGGTGGGAAGGTAAGATGTACAGTCCCTCAAAAAAATGGGGGGTTGTTTTTGGCAGTTTCTTACATGCGTTTACTCTATGAATCAACAACCATATTATTGGGCATTTACTACAGAGAAATGAAAACTTGTATTCACACAATACATACATATATATCTAGACCTAAATATTCACAGTAGTTTTACTTATAATGGAAAAATTCTAAAACAACCCCAATATACTACTTTTGATGAACCTATGAGCAAACTAATACATCCATTTAATGGAGTGCCACTCACCAATAAAAAGGACAAAGTAGCGAATACATCTTACAATATGAATGGACCTCGAGGACATTATTCTTAACGTAAATTCTCAGTGTTAAAATGTTCACGCTGTATTGTTCTGCTCATCTGACACTCTTGAAATGAGAAAAATATGATGATGGAGAACTTACCAGTTGTTGCCAGAAACGGTAGTGTGTGTGTGGTGGGGTGGAGGATACGAATACAAAGACATGCTAAGCTGAAATTGGTTTTGGTGATGGGACCGTTCTGTATCTTGACTTTGGTGGCAGTTACACAAATCCATACACTTGATAAAATTGCACAGCTCTTTATATTTCTACAAATAAACACAGATTTTAAAATAGGGGAAAGACTATGGTCTAATTAGTAGAAACATGTCATTTCCTGGTTTTAAAATTATACTACAGCTGTGTAAGAGGCCACTCTTGGGAAAAAGTGGGTGAAGAGGGTACAGGACTCTCTACTGTTTTGCAACTTCCTTTGAGTCTGTATTTCAAAATAAAAGTTTTCTCTTTTTTCCTAGGCTGATCATTGTTACATAAAAAGAATAAGAAATATTTATTCTGGAATGATTTCTAATTACCAATGTGTGGGTATTTATGTGCGTATGTGTTTGTGTACCTCAGGGAAATTGATTGACATGTAATATTGTCCAATTTTGTTATCCCTTTAGCTTGTAGAGATTGTTCTTAGTGTGTATGTGTGTGTGTGTACACCCCAGTGTATGTACACACATGGGTGTGTTCTTGTGTATGCATCATTTATAGATACTTGTAATCCAACATATGGTCTCTAGCAGAACTATATGGAAACTAGCATCCATTTATTTATGTTTGGAAATTACGTTAGCCCCATTGATCTAAATTATGCCTCTGTCACTGAACTTAATGCTCTATATAACCTCCAACTCATAAAATGAAATAATGCAATTAAAAAAAAAAAACAACAAAACCTAAATCCCTTAAGTACCTCTGTAGGTGATATGACTACAGCAAGGTATTCTGTACCACTCACAAAATCCTGTCCTCCCTTGTATTTAGATTTTTACAGTATAATTGGAAAAAAACAAAGCTGTTCATGCACTTAGGGTATCTGAGTAGGGATAGAATTTGAGGAGAAAATCCCTACTCACACACTCCAACATACACAAATGGCTGATATGAACTTTTTGCCAAGAACGGATATCTGAGTGAGAGGAACCAGAAAATTATAGCCAGGAGGCTCCAGAAGGAGGAAAGAAGAGAGAAGGGCTGAAGACAGAGGGTGCTGAAGTGATAAAGCTCTTCACAATGGAAAGCAGACGGTTGCTTCCACCCCATTTTTGGCTGGGGACAATGTACAGCTCTGTGGGTCATGACTTGGCTTAAGTTCAGGCCACTTAGAATCAAAACCCAAAACCCCAAAGGGGGCTAAAAGATCACTGAAACATAAATACAGACAGATGATGCTTACTAGCTCCTTTTCTATCAAGTCAGGGGACTTCTTTGATAATGTATTTATAAAAACTGGTAAGTCCTCATGTATTGGGAGAACAATATCACACTGCCTACTTGGGAAATAGACACTATTCACTGCAGGGTATGGCTTTACCAGGTAGAATATGGGACCGGGGCAAACTGAGCAAATCAGAAGAGATAGGCAATCCAGCCCCCTAATGAACCACCCTCTCTCCTTTTCTGCCGCAAAGAAGTTAACCTCCTTCCCCATGAATACAGAAGAAATAGGGAAAGCATGTTGATTTGACACAGTGCCAATTTATTAGCTTGCCTGGGGCATGTACATGTCTGTGTCTGGCCCGGAAGATACATGTTCTAAATCTGTGTGCAAACACACCCACAAACAAGCAAATACACAGACAGTAGTTTTTCCAACTGAAGAAAACACTGCCACGAGTGCAAAACCTCTATTGAAAATGAAGGTTTGGGATTTCACCCCCTCACCCTTAGGAGGCTTCTCTACTTCAGGTCTAGCTGGGCTGCCAAGCACTGGCACAGAAATATGCTGCAGGTATATACAAATCATTTCTATCAGTTTAGAATTTAGTAGTCTTCTTTATCACACTGGAAACATGCCACATGGCAAACAGACCCAGTGCTTATACAACAGAATTCTTTCCAACCTTCCTTCTTCCCTTAGTGTAAGATTACATTCATTTATTTGCTTTTAAAAATCCATGTAATTCTGTTCACTGGGAGTTGGCAAGACATTCCAGCCATGCAGAACATAGATAAGTAAAAGTTTCAGGCCAGCTTTTGATGGCTAAATCTATTTTTTTGTTAGGGAAAAGGGAGTCCATTTTTTCTCTTTTCACAGAAAACTATAGATAATTATGTATGACAATAATACAGCCCTTTATTGAAGACTGTTGCAAATAAGGCTCAAGAAATATTTTTATATTTCAGCACCTGGGACTTTAATGTTTTCCTTGGTTACAATTTATCCTTGAGATATTATGTGCATATATGCATAACTATTTATATTAATATATTATATATATAAAGATAAATATACATAAAAATCAGAATCAAGCTCAAGGGAAAGAAAGGACATAATTTATGTAATTGTGAAGTAAACAGAGGTTGAGAATAAAATGTGTTTCCTATTTTTCTGCTAGCTTGAAAATATTCTTAAAAATGAACTTACTTGTTTTCTTTTGGTAGTTAAAGTTTCAGTTACTACTTCAAAACATCTCTAAGAGCATAGATAGATATTACTAGCCAGTCAGATGTTTATCCATTCATTCCACAAATATTTATTGCTCACATATTGAGTGCTTTCCGAAATCCTGGGTAGAAACACAAACTCTTCATGTAATACATGATCTAGTAAATAAGAAAAGCAATAGAGAAACACAAAAGTCTATGTGATTATGATATAATAACTGTAGTGTGATACTGCTTGTGAAAAAGCGGAAGCAATTTGGTTGAACTTTATAACAGTTACCCTTCTCTTATTTCAAACTCTCCACATTCCCTTACAATTAGAATTTGGCTTTTTGGGTAGACCTGTCTATAGGGAAATAACATGTTTCCTTATAAATGGAAAACCCAGCCCTTTGATAGTTTTATTACAGATTATAAAGTCATAAATTAATGTTTTGTGTTATGAAAAAAGCAGGAATTCTTACTCTAACATGTATAATTGTAAGTGGGAGAGATCTTTATGCTCTGATGGGATTGATTTTCATTTCTCTCTACTGCTCTTTCTACTAGCGTGGTCTAGTACAAGACAGTAATGAAGAACCAAATGAGCTTGCCTGTAAATTCTGCAAGTAGATAGATTTAAAAACAACTAGGATGGGATTGGGAGGGAGACAAACCATAAGTGACTCTTAATCTCACAAAACAAACTGAGGGTTGCTGGGGGGAGGGGGTTTGGGAGAAGGGGGTGGGATTATGGACATTGGGGAGGGTATGTGCTTTGGTGAGTGCTGTGAAGTGTGTAAACCTGGTGATTCACAGACCTGTACCCCTGGGGATAAAAATATATGTTTATAAAAAATAAAAAATTAAAATGGTAAAAAAAAAAAAAAAAAGAACTAGGATGCCATTAACATAGGATACTACTTACTCGTCTTTGGTATATAAAGCCAGTAACAGGACATACAAATATTTGAGCTTCAAAATATATAGTCAATACATGGTCAATATATCAATATGTAGTCAGTATATAGTCCATCCATTGCAAGCCACAGTTTCATTAATGGTCCACAAATGTATTTTTTCTGCCAAGTACATTAATCTACTAAAATCATATGAAGTATATATTGCCTGTAGATATTAAATGGTAGCTCCGAAAAGTTGTTTGGGTTTATTCATATTTTGCTGGCATACGTAATAAAATAATTAAAATAATTAAATCTTTATGTCTAAGGCATGTTATTTTGGCATACTATTTTGGCAAATTTAACTTATTGTGTAGCATCATTTTAGAAATCATTTTCCAATAATGATGCCAAAATTGTAGTACTAGTGTTCTTAGGTGCATGCCATTCTGAATTCCTTTAGCATATACTGCCACAAAATTTTGATTAAATCTAACCTACTGTATCTACCTAAGTAGAGCCCTGTGACTATATTTCCATTAAATAAATGTATTTGAAAAGTATAAATCTGACCCAGTTGAAAATGTACTTCCCTTTTCAACAATATGAAGAATTACTTGATAGTGGCTTTTAATGTCTTAGATGTGTTTTTGTTATATATTTTACCTATAGCTGAATGATGTATGAAGAAATTGAGATCTGGACATAATTACAGCCTGACCTACATCTATTTAGTAGCTGACCAGTACTAACATTGGGATATGATCAAATGCTCCTGAATTCTAGCTCACTCTAGTTCTCTAAACCCCGGTGCAAAACATTAGATATAATCACGCTTAAGAATTAAACCTTTTGTGATCCACTATACTTCCCTTTATTCATATATTTGTTCAGATATCACATACACAACACAAGAATATGGCAAATTACTCTGATTTTAAGATACTTTTCTGTTTTCTTAAAACGATGCAGTTTTGTTTCTTTCTTAAAATAAATTATTTTATTTGTAGATTCTTCCAGAAGGAAATGGATGCAATTGTTTTATTGCTGCCAGAGTGGCCCATCAAAACATTTCTGTTCCAAGTAGAACATATTATATATTCAAAAATTCAAGTTAAAGTCTCAAATAAAGGTTAATTATTTTTATGCCATCCCTTGTGCAAGAAGGGATTATTTTGTTTAGAACACATATTTAATTTTCTATGAATTATTTAGATATGTAAGTCTTGTAGAATTGGAAAGCTATCTTATTTGTTCGTTATTAAAGTAAAAATATTCTAAGTGTTCCCCTTAAAATTAGAATCCATTTTGTTCTTTTTAGTAATTGAGTTTGAGATTTAGAGTCTATATTTATTTTACTTTCTAAAAGGAAGTATGTTCATTATTGATTTAGTATGGAGTTGGGTTTTTGTTGTTATTTTTACATTATGAACCTATGTAAGTTTACATTTTTTAAATTCAATTTGATTAATAGTAAACTCTTAAAATGTCTATGCATGATAAATCATTTTTTTAAAACATTTCAAAAAAAGTAAAGGAAAAAAATCTTTACAGGAAACTGGCCTCAGATACACTGTGGATCTTCTGTTTAACAAAGAAAGAAGTCATAAAAAAAAATACAGCAAAAAGACATCAGAAAGAAAAAGTAAATATTTTCTGTGTAAAACCTGAAAGAAAATTTATTATCCCAAGATACTTTAGTTGCTTTTCCAAGGCCAGAAGTATGATTACAAGAGTATTCATGTATTCACTAAAAATTCAGATTTTTAGTGTTAGATTATTCTTAATTTTTTGGTTGATTGTTATTTTTTAAACTACCTTTGAAAAATAATTTTACCACCTATTTTTATTAAATTATGTATTAATAAATTTATTAATTATATATTATATACTTATTACATTTATTACTTTTCTCAGCCAATTGAATATAAATTACTTTTGTATAGTATTTGTCTTATTTATTTAGAGGCTTTCAGTGCTTATGAAAATAACAATCAACTAAATGTTTGGGTTTTCTTTTATCTTTCTTTAAAATTTAATTCAATTTTTTCCGTGTTCTTTTGAATAATGTTTTTAGAGAACTTTTAGGTTTCCAAAATTGAGAGGAAGATGTAGAGGTTTCCAGGATACTCCCTGCCACCACACATGCACAGCCTCCCCTCCTGTCAATATCGCTCACCAGAAAGGCACATTTTTTTTTTACCAAGATGAAACCTATATGGATACCTCATAATCACCCCAAGTCAACAGTTTACTCACAGTTTTTAGTATTGTACATTCTATGGGTTTGGACAAATGCAAAAATGACATGTATCTATTGTTATATCACATAGTTTCAATGTTCTAAAGTTTTTACAATTTTACAATTGGATATTTAGTTGTTTTAGCACTGTTTATTGAAGAGATTATCTTTACTCGATTGTATTTCCTTTCCTCCTTTGTCAAAGAAGAGTTGATTATATTTATGGGAATCTATTTCTGAGCTCTTTATTCTGTACCATTGGTCAACTTATCTATTCTCTTAACCAAACCACACTCTCTTCAATACTGTGTACCTTTATTGTCAAGCAGTGTCAGTCCTCCAACTCTGTTCTTCTCTTCGATATTATGTTGGTTATGCTAAACCTTTTACCTCTCCACATAAAGTTTAGAATAAGTTTCCCAATATCAATAAAATAACTTGGTATTTAGATTGGAATGGCATTGAATCTATAGATCAAACTGGTGAGAACTGAAATTTTGACAATATTGAGTCTTTCTATCCTAGAATATGGAACATCGCTCTGTTCTATGAGTTTGAACATTTGGGCATTTCTTCCTTGATTTTTGTTCATCAGTTTCATAGTATTCCTAATATAAATCTTACACAATTTTTTTAGATTTATACCTAAATTTTACAGTTTTGATGCTATTGCAAATGGTATTATGTTTTTAATTTTAATGTCCACTTGCTCACTGTCAATATATAGGAAAACAAGTGACTTTTGTATATTAACCTTGTGTCCCGCAATCTTGCTATAATAATTTATTAGTACCAAGAGGTTTTTTGAAGATTCTTTTGGATTTTCTAGACAATCATGTCATATGTAAACAGTTTTATGTTTTCTTCCCCTAATCTGTATACGTTTTCTTTTCTTTTCCTGCTTTATTCTTTTAGCAAAGACCCAGTATTATATTGAAAAGGAGCAATAAAAGGGGATATCCTTGCCTTATATCTTAACTTAGTGGAAAGTTTTTCTCACCATTAAATATAATATTAGAAGCAGATAGTTTGTAGATGGCCTTTATCTTGTTGAAAGTATCCCTTTGTTTCTACTTTACTGAGAGTTTTATCATGAATAGGTGTTGGATTTTGTCAAATCCTCTTTCTGCATCTGTTGGTATTTTCATGTGATTTCTTTGGTAGTCTCTTGATATAATGAATTACACGAATTGATTTTTGAATGTTGAACACATGAAGGTATTTGTCTCTAGAGCATGAACATTTCACCAAACCTTTGAGTATGCCAGAACAAGTAGATTAATATAAAGTTCTTATCTAGACAGAACCAATATTCTACAGGTATTTTTCAGGGTGTCTTTGTAATGATACAAGGTACAAGATTATATAGGGGTTACTGTAGAAGATTCAGAACAGGACCATACAAAACTGTTTATACTGAAAACCAAAAAAATTCATAATATTTGAAATCAATTCCATAGGAGGCCCAAAGCATTAAACTTATATATCTTGAAAGTTCAGGATTTGAAATGAAAGAAAATGGAATGTGAAGGCACAGCCTATACCATACTGCAAGTATATACTTTTTTTGAACAAATAAAAGCAAATAGTAAATTGTAGGAAAATTTACATTAAAAAGGGGAAAATGCTCAAAAACTTTTGCCAAAGAGCACCTATTGCCATATTAGATTGCTTAAAATTCAGGAAGAGACTGGTTTAGGCACAGAATGAGAAGAGGGTATAGATGAGTCACAGTAGAAAGCTGACAGGGTCTTTTTGATGCAGAGATGGGAATAGAGATGCCAAGAGAATTGCAGAATATACCCAGAGCCTTCTTCAGATAAAAGACCTACCCTTTAAAGGAAAGGATTTTGTTAAAGTATAATTCTGAATTCTTATTCCAGGAAGAGAAAGGTAATTCCTCCCCACTTCAGTCCCCTCTATTCCTGTGTTTCACTTAGGTGAAAGAAACAAATACATATTAAACAAATATCAGAGTTTAAGGAAATAGATGTGCAGTCTGCTGCACCAGGGAAGTGATAGGAAGGAAGGAAGAAAAATGCTGTCACAGTCTTTAGATAGAGGCATTAAAAGACTGAGGTTTAATCATAAGGGTATGGAACAATCACCTTCTCCCACATTATCATCAGGACTCCAGTACAGTAACTTAGCTTGTAGGTAAAGAGTTATAAGACAGACTCTGAATGAGGAAAAGTACATAGGGAAGATTTAGGTCAGGAGAGAAGACAAAAATAAGGTCACTAGTAGAATTTGAGGCCTATGGTAGGTACCTCCAGCTACATGAAACATTAAACATGGATATCCGAGCTGGTAGTCAGATTAAATCGTCTGACTATATCATCATGATATAAATCATCACATTATAAGCCTATTTACCTCAATCTCTATTACATGACAAATCATACCTAGGTTTAAACAAATATAAATAAAACGTGCGAAAAGCTAATAAAGTGTAAGAGAAAAAGAAATAAATCATCAGAACCAGTCTCAAATGTGACACAGATGTTGAATTTATCAGACAGGAATTTAGACTAACTGTAATTAACATATTGTGGATTCTAATGGAATAATTAGATACAATGAGAGTACATATGGGTCACATAAGCTGAGAGATGGAAAGTATAAAAGAATCAAAAGGAACTTCCAGAAATAAAAAAGGCAAGAACAGAAATGAAGAATGCTTTTGATGGGCTCATCAGTAAATGTGACACAGTGGAGTTCAATGAACTTGAAGAAAGGTCAGCTGAAACTTTCCAAACTGAAATGCAAGGAGAAAAAAGTATGAAAAAAAATAAACCCAGAGATCTTGTTGAAGATCTGTGGGAAAATTTTAAAAGGTATAATATGTATGTAATTAGAATACCAGAAGAAAGAAAAAAGAGAAGAGAGCAAAGGAAATATTAAAAAGAAGTAATGGCCAAGAATTTTACAAAATAATAATAAGTACCAAACCACAGATCCACAAACCAGCTTGGAGAACAAGAAAGAAGATAAATACAAAAACTCCACAACTTCTCCATCTTATATTTAAGATGAAGAAAGAAATGACAAAAAAGAAATCTTGAAGGAAATCCAAGGAATCAAAAAATTTTATCTAGGGGGCACCTGGGTGGCTCAGTGGGCTAAGCCGCTGCCTTTGGCTCAGGTCATGATCTCAGGGTCCTGGGATCGAGTCCCGCATCGGGCTCTCTGCTCAGCAGGGAGTCTGCTTTCCTTCCTCTCTCTCTGCCTGCCTCTCTGCTTACTTGTGATCTCTCTCTGTCAAATGAATAAATAAAATCTTTTTAAAAAATTTTATCTATAGAGGAACTATGATATGAATTACATTGGAATCTTATCAGAAACCATGCAATCAAGAAGAAAGTGAAGTAAAATATTTAAAGTTTTGAGAGAATGTTACCTAGAATTCTATTGTCAGATAGATGATCCTTCAAGATTGAAAGAGAAATAAAGAAATTAAAACTGAAAGAATTTATTTCTAGAGACTCAAACCTCCAAGAAATGTTAAATTTCTCAGGCAGAAAAACAATATAGGTTAGAAATTTGGATTTCTGCCAAAGGAAAGAATGCTAGAGAAGGAATAAAGGAAGACAAAATAATTTTTTTTAAATGTTACTCTTCTTAATTGATCTAAAAATAACTGTTCACACACACATGGGTGGGTCAGTTAATTAAGTGGTTCACTCTTGATTTTGGCTCAGGTCATGATCTTGGGGTGATGAAATAGAGCCCTGCTCAGGTTCTGTGCTCGGTGGAGAGTCTTATTGAGAGTCTCTTCCTCTCCCTCTCCCTCTGTCCCTTCCCAACTCATGTCATGTGTGTGCAAGCACTTACTCTCTAAAATAAATAAGTCAATGTTTAAATAAGTAAATAAATAATAAAAAATTTTAAAAATAACTGTTCAAAGCAGTACTAATAATAAATGTACTGGCTGGCTGATATAGCATATCCATAAGTGAAATGAATGACAGCAGTGTCGCAGAAGAGAGGAAGGAATTAAGAATCCTTTGTTGTATGGTATGTGTACTGCATATGAAATGGTATGTTACTTGAAGTTGAACCTAGATCCATGTAGAATGTATATGACAAAGCCTGGAGCAACTACTAGAAAAAATTTCAGTAACTGAGATGTTAAAAGTGGAGACAAAATGGAATCATATAAAATGCTCAAATAAAGCAGAAAGAAAGGGAAAAACAGAGGAAATACAATGAACAAAAACAGTTACAAACATAGTACATATTAATCCAACTATGTCAATAATTAGTTTAAATGTGAATGATCTAAATAACACCAATTAAAACTAAAGATTTCCAGATTTAAAAACAAACAAACAAAAAAACCCAGGATCCAACCCTATTGTCGACAAGAAATGTATTTTAAATATAAAGACAAAGACAGGTTAAAAGCTAAGACGGGGAAAGGTACCCAATGCTGACACAAATCAAAACAAAACTAGAATATCTATATTAAATTCAGAAAAAATATAATTCAGAATAAGACATAATTAAGCATGAAAAGCAGTAGTACATAATGATAAAGTGGAAAATTCATCAAGAAGACATAACAGATCTAAACATGTACACACCTAAATAAGAGTGTCAAAATAGATGATTCAGAAATGAATAAACCTACATTACCCTACAGCCTAAAAGCCCAGACCACTAAAAGACACAGAAAGATGAATAATATTCTGAGAAATAGTTGACTTGAAGGACTAAAATATTTAGGCTATATGTTTTATTCAAAACATGGATACAGTGGAAATTTAATATACGTTTTAAGGAAAAGATAATCTGGCACATATGTATAAAAGCTGTTCTCTTAAAACATTATCTAACTTTGCTGCCCTCAGCCTGGGAATCACCACAATTAAGTAGATCTAAAAAAAACAAAAATAGTAACAAAGAATTGTTAATTTTCCCACTTTATCATAGATAATTGCATAAAGCAAAGTAAACATCATTTGTTCTGAATAATTTTAGAGACAACATTAATTAACTAACAAAACCACCCAAGTTGGATTTTAAAAAATAATTTAAATGCCTATTGTTTTTAACAATATGGTAATTTTGTTATATTTAGATTAACATCTGGCCAATTTGTTAGAGATAGTCACATGTAATTTCAAAATGATGTAAGTAAATATTCTCTTCATCCTGTACTAAATATTATGTCTATCTGTAACCAAGGTAAAAGGATAAAGTAATTTTTCAATAATTATAAGAATAAAACACACACAAACACACACAAATTATCATGAGCATATTTTGAGCTAAAACCTAAGCAGGGAAACTAAGCAATGAACGAAAATGAAAGTTTAGCTAATTTGACGACATACGCCAGTATCACTAAAGTATCTGAATAAGGTTAAGCTTTGAACAAGCTGCAATATATGTTAGCTGAATTTGAAAATTTCTTTATGTTTAAAGGAAGACAGTATCTCTGATATGCTTAAAGAAACTAAATGCACATTAAAATAAAAAATAAATAATGAGATACTATAAAAATAACCAGATAAGGAGGGGGAAAGGTTAAAAAAAAATCTAGCTTCTAGAAAAAAAAAACAAAAAACATTTTTGAGATTTAAAACTCAATAGAACAACAGAACCAATCCAAAGAAAACAATATATTTGAACTGTAGCATAGATGTTAAGATCTAACTCCAAATGATGCATAGAGAAAAAACAGGTGAAGGATGATAAAAGATATAGAGGACAGAAGGAGCATTTCCAAAACATAACTAAACAAGAAGAGACTAGAACAAAATGAAGGTGAAAAAGTGTTTCCCTTTTTGAGAAAAAGTGACTGCAATTAAGTGGATAAAAAGCTCCACAAATAAATAGATAAAGGATAACATATACCAACTGGTATGAATAAAAAGATATCCACGCAAGGGGTAGTTAAGCAGGAAGTAACCACAGATATTGGGAGGACCTTAATAATATGGACATAAAAAGAGATCTCCTATAAAGAAACAATGAAAGACTAATAACAACTTCTCAAAACAAAAATAGAAATGAAAAAAAGGTTTCAGAAAAATAAAGAATGATCAAACTGGAATTGTATGCCCAAGTGAACTAAAAGAATGAGGGAGAAATACAGTTTAAGAAGGAAAAGTTTACCACTAACTGTCTGTCATAAAACATATTGTCAGAAAATAAATTTCCAAAAGATACACTGCAGGAAGAGGAAAAATAACTACACCATAATGAAAGTAAACACTGCAAAATGAAACAATGAGTAAAGAATTGTTGAACAAGTACACAAATCCTAAAACTACTCTCTGTATAAAATATTGTTATTTAAAACATAAATAATAATTTGTAATGATGTTTTAATTTGGATTCAATTTTTTAAAAAGTATTACCCATGGAAGAGTCTGTATTGTGTGGATGAAGGTCTTGGTTCTTGGATTCCCCACCAAAGGAACCCACCAAACAATTTAGGTGAGGATATGCACTGGAATAAAGAGAGCTAGAAGGAAAGTAGCAAACATAAAGCAGTTTTGTCGTTGTTGTTGTTGTTGTTGTTGTTGTTTTAAGATTTTATTTATTTATTTGACAGAGAGATATCACAAATAGGCAGAGAAGCAGGCAGAGAGAGAGGTGGGGGGAAGCAGATTTCCTGCTGAGCAGACAGCTGGATGTGGGATTCGATCCCCAGACCCTGAGATCATGACATGAGCCGAAGACCGAGGCTTTAACCCACTGAGCCAGCCAGGTGCCCCATAAAGCAGTTTATTAAGGACAGTATACTCTCAAGGTGGGAGAGTAGGCAGGCCCAAAGGGGCATAAGGCCACAGGGTCCTTTCCTTTTGTGTTTGCAGGGTCTTGTGTCATGGACAAGGAGGTCTCTAATGGAGGCTGCCTCCAATCCTTTGGGGGACTACTTCCTCAGTCTGGGAGGGGGAGTTTTTGACAGTACAAGGTTTGTACCAGAACTGTCATGGCAACCTTTAGCCATGGAGGGGAGTGGGGGCTATAACCACAATATGAATGCATTATGAGAGTCTAGAGGTTACTGTGGGGCAGAGGTGGACTAGGTGAGCACATGTCTACAACTGTGGCTCTTGGTCTTTTAGTCCCAGGGTCTTGGAAGTCACAAGGTCAGGATGTTGTGCTCTCAGGCTTCTGATGTATAGCCTATTTATCACCTTCCATGCCCCCGGCTGGCATCTCTATCACTTCCCCCTCAGGGAATTGGGACTCTGCCTATGGGTACTCCTTTCACTGCTCATATCTAGCTTCTGCTTAACAAAAGAACAAAGCTAAAGCACAACAATATTAACAGTAAAGGGATCAAAGTGTAAGGTCCAATGTGTATTAGCTAAATTTGAAACTTTTTTCCTGGTATTTTCCAGTGAGAATGAAATTAATACTTTACTAATCACCAATTAATTTAATAAGCATGCTAAATGTTCAAAAATAAACTTTAAACACTGAAATTATGTTTGTAATTCTCAAATTAAAATGAATAAAGCTTAAAGCTAATAATGACAAAAATTAACTCAAAACTTAAGAAGATAATGAAATAACAAAAATACGGAAGATCTAGAAATCACAATAACTACAAATGTAAAAAAAGTGTCATGTAATGACAGAGATTATCAGATTATAAAAGGAATAAAGAAAACAAAGAAAAAATAAGCATTTAACTACAGTTTCTTCTAAGAGATATATCCATGAATAGTTAGGAGAAGTTATGAGTAATAAATTTGGGGAGGGGGAACCCACCAGAAAATAGTAGCCAAAAGAAACTATAGTAGCTATATATTACCCTCAGACAAAACAGACTTTAGAACACAAAACAGCTTTATCAGAAATAGCTCCATATAATAATTTTTAATGTTGAATTCACCAGAGATACATGATAGGTCTTAACTTGTATTCACCTAATAAAATATTTAAAGCAAAATTTATAAGACTTCAGGGAAAACAGAAAAATCTGCTATTATAATGGGGTATTTCAACATACTTCCATTATTAATAGGAGAAATAAAGATAGAGACTAGTAAATACGTGGAAGATTTGAACAGAATCCTGTCTTGTCTCCCATTTTCCTTCAGGATGAAAACAAATTTTTGCCATGGCGCACAACTTTTTGGACTCACCCCTCTACTACCTTTCTGACTTCATTTTATGAGACTTCCTCCCTCATTCAGATTGTTCCAACTCCTGGCCTCCTCACTCTGCAAATATGAGGAATGCTTCCATGCTGGTGGTCCCTCTGTGAAGAACAATGTTCTCCAAGTTTACATCCTTCCTTTGCTCAGACATCACCTTCTCAGTGACCAAACTATTTACTATGCAAGGAACAACTTTCCTAGCTCTCTTTACTGCAGATATCCCTTACTCCAGCTTTTTCTTCTCTTTAGCACTTACCTCATTCTAGAATACTATTTAATGCTCCTTTTTTTTTTTCTTTCCTGTTTAGTGTTAATGGTCTTCTTCCCCATTTCCAGTTTGAATGTCAATTGTATAAGGGAAGCAATCAGTGTTTGAGTCAGGCATATGTAGGAAGCACTTAGAACAGTGTGTGGCACATAAAATGTATTCAGTAAATATTTGTTGATTAAATGAAAGGACCAGAAATAGGGCTGTGATGGCAAGGTTAAGGCCAGTAAAAACGATGGAAAGATCAAGTCAAAAATTTTTCCCATAGGAATTCAATTTTGAGAAATGAGAAGCAGGAAGAAATGCTGGAGATTGGTTAGTAAAGCTGAAAGCATGCCAGTGTGAGACATGTGTGTCTTCTGCTGATCAGTTGTTGGACTATCCTTTAATGCTTCTTAATTAGGAATAATACTGAAAGAATCTAGTATACCTGTGTACTTCTAGGTATAGCTAACACAGTTTAGAATGCATACTCTGGCCCTTACAGAGAGGGACACATCACAATGCCTCATCTCTAGGAACGTGCAACATACTGTGAGAGATATCTTCATCAGAAAAAAAAAAAAAAAGTAACTCAAAATAAGTAGTGATTTATCAAAGTATTTTGAAGAGTATTTTTTTAATAAAAGCAAAAATTTATACTGGAAAACAAGTCATATCAAATGTTGTCAAATAGCAGATATGTATCTACCTCAAATTTTAAAAAACTGTTACTCACATTCGAGTACAAAGGATTCAAATATTTCTATTGAGAGAAATTAGTCTGCTAAACATGGATTATAAGCTAGAATTTACCAATTATTTTGCAATGCTGATAATTCCTTGATATGCAGCTCTCATTTTTATTGATACAATGAAGTATCTATAAGCTTCTTTAGTCAATCTTTATTCTACATTTCTTTTCTTTTCTAGATTCATCCATTCTTCCAAAAGTATATCAATAGTTCAAACTCCCCCTCCATCACATAGCTGGGAAATATAAATAAATAACTTAACTGCTTAGGGTCTAAAGCCTCCAGCACTAACATCTTTCTAGTGTTAAAACTGTGATGAGAAGACCAAGTGAAGAAAATCTGAATAAAGAATGTTTTGACTGCTTTTGGCCACCATACAAGACTTAATATGAAAGAGTCTCCAGGGATCCCAGGATGGTTGTCTTCATAGAAGATTTCATAATTCTGGTAATTTTTTCAAGTTCATTTGACAGGCTTGGCTTTAAAACATATTTGTGGAATTAGACAGTAATCACAATTGGCAAAATGCCTAGTTTCAAAAGCACATTCCTTTTATCTATCTTTTTAAAGCCTTCTTTTTGTCATTAATTTTTACAGCTGAAAATTTCTATATCAGGAAAAATGGTGATATTTATGCCTCATTTTAGAAACCACATGAATATGATCTTTTTCTTGGGTTTTTACCCCTAATATATTGAGTTTATAGCACGGATCTAGTTTCTGTCATTCTGAAGATACTATTTTACTACTTAGTGTTTATTGTTCTGTTTCCACACAAAGAGTCATGTTCATGATGGCAAATAGAAAAACAATCCAGATTAATTTTTTCATTTGCATTTTTGTTACGTAATGCATTTTAAAAAGTTGCAGTAAGATAAATGAAATGTGTACATAGTAACTTTGGATCATCATTATTAATGTATATATCTTTTAAGTCTAAAAGAACACAGAAGGGTATATTTTCTACAACAGTTTGCAATTCCCTCATTAGTGGAATATAAGGAAAATACATTATTTCATAAAATCAAAGACATTAACATAAATTATAGTTGCTATTATTGTATGTGCCACCAAGATATCAAAAAATGCCACCAATTATTATAAAATAGCATGAACTATTAGACAAAAAACAAATTTTAATGTTAAAATATAAAAATATAATCTATCCTTAACGTGGTCTCAAATATATGTTATTATACATATTTGATATATATATTTTAGATTTTTGTGCTAAAATGGTCAGGTCTGCCCTGTTTTGGTGGTTACATGAAATTTAACAAATATTAATAGGATCTCCATATTGTAAGATACAGACATTTTAATAGTAATTATAGTGAATAAAACATACTTCCTCTTCATAGAATTGGGCAGTTGAAGATATTTTGAAGAGAACTATTCTTAAAAGAGATACATACATGTCATGAATTTAATAAAACAACTCTTCTCTGCTAGAGATTAATTTATCAGAAAGTTAGATATGAAAATTTGTGGAGGACATCCTGCTTCCAAGCAGTGATAGAGTAGCTTCCATCCGAACTTTTCTCAAACAGACAATAATTATTGTCTTCAGGGGATATAGAAATACAGTGAGTAATTATCTGGAAGCATTGGAGGTTAACCAAAAGCAAGTTGCAGATACTGCGTCATCACCAAAGCAGGAAGATGGTTATGTCACTGGAAGATCCTCCCTCCATTTTTGTTTTTTTTTTAATATACTTTAACCTGAAAGTAGAACACAGTCTGTAACATGGGAAGTGCCAAGAACTCATGAAAACTCAGAGCCTTGAGGAACCATAGGAACATTTTTGGGGGGTATCACAGCAAGTGGAAATAAAAGAGGAAAAAAGACAAAAAAAAGGAGAGATTTGGTTTCAAAAGCCTCAAATTCTGTCTGAATCTCTGGCTAACACCTGAATGATGGGTGTACATGGCAGACACTAAGCAGCCCGTCAAGGCTGAAAGAATTAAACGTTCAGATTTCTAAGTCTGCCCACCCCAGGAAAGGGAGTTTTGAATTTGAATTCAGCCTAGTTATTGGAGTGTTAACACAAAGAAAAAGCAATCATCTTTTTTCAAGACTATCACCCAAAGTGGAATCTCTACAGTTTTCTCCTTTGGAATGCCCAATCAAAACTTTGACCCATAGCCAAGAAACGGCAACCAATCTGAGATGATCCAGATGCAGAAATTAGTAGACAACAATTGTAAACCAGCTGTTAAAATTATGGTCATGGACACAAAGGAAAATATGCTTGTAATTAAAAAGAAAGAAAGAAAGAAACCTCAAAAGAGAAATGAAAACAATCAGAAAGAACCAAATGGAAATTTTAAAAATAAAAAATACAAAATGAAAGAATAGGCCAGGCAATTCACTCTTTTGAGTCTTTTTAACACCTGAAGTGGGCAACTTTCCTTTTACTGTGATATGTAAATTAAACATTTACTCTTTGACACCTTATACTAAAATGTACCCTAACAGTAAGTAGAGAACACGTGTTATATCATTTTTAGCTTGCTATTCAGTTATCAAAGAGTCATAGAATTTGATAGATGATTGTCAGGCCATGCTCCCATAAAAGAAAACCAACTTCCATCCTGCTGAGCACATACATCTTTTAAGTTTTAATTTGCCTCAGCCACATCAGAGAGATACAATGGCTGTAATTAAAATCTATAATCTGCAGGAGGAAGGGGGCATGGATTTTGGTAGAATAGCCTTCTACCAATTACTTCATAGAAACAATTCAGTATGCAGGTTAACAAAATCTCATGTTAGAAAACATCTCAAAATATGTTATTACATTGAGTATATACATTTTTTACTTTTGTGAATATCTCTAATGATCATAATTTCAACCTTTTAATATAAAACATTTTAATAAAAAGTTGGATAAATGAACTCAGGCTTTACCCATCAGGGTTGTGAAAAGTGTCTACACACTGAAAGAAGGAAGTGGTGATGCAACATGGAGGCTTAAGTGGGTAGAAGAATAAATGAAACAAGATGGGATTGGGAGGGAGACAAACCATAAGTGACTCTTAATCTCACAAAACAAACTGAGGGTTGCCGGGGGGAGGGGGTTGGGGAGAAGGGGGTGGGATTATGGACATTGGGGAGGGTATGTGATTTGGTGAGTGCTGTGAAGTGTGTAAACCTGGTGATTCACAGACCTGGGGATAAAAATATATGTATATAAAAAATATATGTTTATAAAAAATAAAAAATAAAAAAAAAAAAAAAATAAAACATGAATTGTGCAATTTTTTCATTTGACTTATTCTAGGTATATTTTTAAAGATTATTTATTTATTTATTTGAAAGAGAGAGAGACAGCAAGAGAGGGAACACAACCAAGGGGAGTGGGAGAGGAAGAAGCAGGGTTCCCGCCAAACAGGGAGCTCAATGTGGGACTTGATCCCAGGACCTCAGGATCATGACTGGAGCTGAAGGCAGACACCCAATGACTAAGCCACCTAGGCATCCCTCTAGGTATTTTTAAACTTATACTATTTCCAACTTTCTTGCTATATAGGCCCATGGGGATGAATTTCCTTCCCATTACTGCCAAATACTGACGTTTGCAGAATTGAATCTGATAAAAGATTTAGAACAAAAAATTTAAATATAGTATTTACTTTATATATAAAGCATTAACTCAGTTTGATATTGCTAGTGAAAAAACATATAGATAAAAATAGCTAAGAGTAGAAAATTACTTATTATGTCCATAAACATTTTTATGTCCATGAACATTTGTTCAAGGAAAAATATCCATTTATACTGGAAACAATATAACCTTTTCTCCCTTAAAACTTGAATGGACATTTCCAAGACAGAACCAAATACCTAATCACCTTTTCTTCCTCAAAACTATCAGTGGAGGGGCACCTGGATGGCTAGTCAGTTAAACATCTGCCATCAGCTCAGGTCCTGATTCCAGGATCCTGAGGTGGAATGCCACATTGGGCTCCCTGTTCAGCAGGGAGTCTGCCTCTCCCTCTGCCTCTCCTCCTGGCTTGTGCTCTCTCTCTCAAATAAATAAATAAATAAATAAATAAATAAATAAATAAAATCATTAAAAAAGCCCTGCCAATGGATTTAGCATATAGATTCCAAATATACCAGCTAAATAAAGATTTCCTACTTAAAATACTTAATAAATAATTAAGAAGAAAATAAGTTTAGTTTCTGGAAGATCATACTTTTTTGGTTTTATACATAATTAACAATTTTTGAACTCTTAATCCCTATTTCTTTTTAAAATAGAATATATAGCTAATTTTTAGCAACATGGATGGGACTGGAAAAGATTATGCTGAGTGAAATAAGTCAAGCAGAGAGAGTCAATTATCATATGGTTTCACTTACTTGTGGAGCATAACAAATATCATGGAGGACATGGGGAGTTGGAGAGGAGAAGGGATTTGGGGGAAATTGGAAGGGGAGGTGAACCATGAGAGACTATGGACTCTGAAAAACAATCTGAGGGGAATGAAGTGGTGGGGGGGTGGGAGGTTGGGGTACCAGGTGGTGGGTATTATAGAGAGCACAGATTGCATGGAGCACTGGGTGTGGTGCAAAAATACTGAATACTGTTATGCTGAAAATAAATAAATTTAATAAAAAAAAAACCTGAAAAGGAAAAAAAAAGAATTTATAGCTAATTTTTAAACATAACATTTTAAATTTAATATCTTAAGAAAAGATACAAAATATTCATTTTGATTGAAATTGTTTCAGTAAGTTATGAACTTTTTCTGTTACATGTTTAACCCATTATATATACTTTTGTACATAAACATTTGAGGTTTCTTCAAAAACTTTATTACCTTTTTCCTCTATAAGTTTTGGAAATTTCATAAAACATGAACACTATATTGTATAGACAGAATAACCATCGAAGGTCAATTTCCAATTTAAATGCTTGAACTGAATTAATAAAAATTTAATTTAAAGAAAATTGTTGACGTTTGGGGGACCATAGTCTTTTATAGACTTAAACACCATTTATAAGAAAAGTCAAAGGAAGGAAAATAGTTTAATGACAAATCATAGAAATGTTACTGGAGTATTTGATGTTCCTATTCAGTGTTTTCCTTGGCTGAATATGGAAACCCAAAGATCTAAAGGTGTTTTCTTTTCTTTTTAAACAACTTTAGAGAGTGTATCCCCAATGGGAAAAGTGGGAAAAGAGGAGGATAAAAGTGAGTCCAGTAAAAAGAAACCATTATATTTTCAAAAACTTTGATCTTTGCATGAGGAACTAGTTACAGCATGGAATTATATAATGCTATGTGTACACAAAATACTTGGAGATACTTAATTATAGATATTACTCAAGGAATGTATAGAGAAACGATGTTCTACAGCTACTCTGAAGTCTTCAAACACTCCGTGTTAATGGAGGCTTTTTCAGCTACTTCAGTTTCTTTGATGTAATCCCTGAGAAGTTCTTCTTCAGACACTATACCTTACAAAACTCTCGCCAAGTTAGGATGGTTTCAAAACAATCTCATTTGTAAGGATTACAGAGACAGAAAGCTCTTGGTAAAATCTAATCCCTCAAAATAAACCTTAAAACTAAGGTAGTGGCAAGAGTTTTATGTCTTTTTTCTTTTTTAATGCAGTTAGTATTGCCTTAAAGTTTTAAAATTCCAGTTTTTCTTATATATTCACAATCATAGGTAATCCAAAAAGGTAAAGGTGATCAAGCAGAAAGTGGAATTTGAATGTCACATCATATTGTTTATCTATTATTTTCTGGGTAGTGGTGGCATGCTCAAAAAATAATTATTACTAGTAGGAGTATTATTACCTGTTTTTTTCTTTTTTTCTTACAACAATGGAAAAGAAATTAAATATTAAGATTGAAAAATAAAATAATGTACTGGGGTATACAATATTTAAGTTGAAATGGAATTCTGAAATTAAGGAAAAGTTTTCAAAAGCTCAAAAATATTTTTAAAAAAATAATTTTGAAGTTTTAAACCTGCAGAAACCATACCTTAATTCCAGTGGCTTGCAAAACTGCTAAAGTATTGGCACTGCAGGTGACAAAATTTGGTAGAATTAGTTTTATTTGGTAAAGTATAATTAAACAGTCAAAAAGTACCTCTTTCTGTAGTTCATCCAATTATTGTTGTCTACCAAGACTATGATAAATGAAACAAAACATTAAGTATATTATTAGGGCCAAAATGATAACATGACTATATGGCTATTTGTATATGCAGACATAGAAACTCTGTTTCACAATTCATTTAAAAATTTTAAAAAGAGAAAAGAAGAAAAAGCAAAGAGGAAAAAAAAAACAAAGCTAAGTAGACCGAAGAAAAGAAAGAAAAAAAGAAAAGTACAAATAAATACCTAGCAACATGAAACTCAGTCTCCACATTCCAAATGAAATAAATCTAATCTGACATATTAAAATAAATTTAGACAGTAGCATATTGAGTTCAAGAATCAAAAGTATGACTCAAATAGTATAAAACTTAACTATTATTATAAACATGTAACACAGGCCAAATTGTTTTGTATGCCAAACTGAAAAAGATGATTTTCCACAGAAGGGCAATTACTGCCAAAGTATGATTTTATTTCTCATGAATACAGACTCCTAAATAATTCTCTTTTTCTCATATCCACTTGCTAAATAGTTCTTGGATATTTTTGGTAAATATATTAGCCCACTGATTCCTAAGTGAGCCTTGACCACAAATTCGTCAATATAATGGATATTATGAACTGATAATTCTAGAACCAGACTTCCTAGTAATGACTTCCTACTCTGCTCAACCAAACTTAGTTCTTTGAGGGAAAGAACATGATTTCATTCACTTTTGCATTACACTGTAATTACTACCTTGTTGAGCATTAAAATCTACTATTATTGGCTGAGTAAAGAAGGAAAGAATAAGCAAATATGGACAATATGACAATCTGCACCAGCCACTGCACACCCAAGCATTTTCAGCTAGAATTCATGAATGAAATAAAATCAATATGAAGTCACTGGAAAATGTAGCACAAAGCTAATCATATTATACTATATATACTATAGCATTGTTAAGAAAATAAAGACAGCTTGTCATTTAGCAATTACCTCCAACTGAATGATTTCCAATTTTCTCTCACATTCCTGCTCTCTATTTTCAATTATCCATTAGTTAAACTACCTGGAGAAATACCTGGAAATTCAAACTCTACAGGGCAAAAGCCAAAGCCATTCATATATCCTCAATCTATGAAAAACAATGGGATTATACTAGGCCAAAGTCAAAATAAAAGTTTTGGGTGCCTTCTGTCAAATACCTCTCATAATCAGCTAATCATGTAATTCCTACTTTGCCAACTCTTCCTTTCTGGTCCCCTTTCCTACTTTAAACTATATCCTTTTTTTATCTCTGATTTCTGTAGTCTTTTTGACACGATTTTATTCTAATGAAGAATTCAGATTAGTTTTCCTAAATTATATTATATTATTACACTTAAATAAAAAGGCTACCACATTAAATACAGTTTGCTCAAATTAGCTAACACCCAAGATTAAAGCCACCCAATTCTCAGCCTTTAACCCTAGTAATTCCCTACTTGCATCCAACTGGATCATTTCTCTTCCTAAAACAAGTGCTCATGATGTCCCTTCTCCCTAAAAAGTTAAAGATGCAGTCCTTTTTTCCTCTAAGTCCCCCAAACACTCTTTTAAGATGTTAATTATAATCTGTCTAGTGATGTAGCTAATTTTGTATTTTCTTACACTCATCTGATATAAACTATCTCATTGTGGGAACTCTTCTTTTTTCTACTTTCTTTGTATTATAGAACATAGCTCTGAGTCTTGCACAGAGTAGTCAAAATAGTCACTGAATGAAATTTAAAAGTCAGCAAGCTAAATAAAACTTGGCCACTCAAATCTGTATCTAGGAGCCTTTAGTGTCTATAGAAAACCGAGATACCTACTTAGGGAATCCCTTACCTCAGTTTGTGGTAGTTGGTCTGTGACTCAGAGTAAACATGTGGATGTCTTGACTGGAATCATCTTTGTGGTTTGTTGTTCTTTGAAATGGAATATATTTGAAGGAATGTTATCAGTAAAAACACACTTTTCATTCTTTTTCCATACAGGTATTGACCACAGAGAGGACTCCCATATGACTAACACAATGGAAACACCAACTCTTGTCAAGCTATTTTTTGTCTAGAAGATTGGTGACCATCCTGTCACTCATGCTGGCTGCTGAATCAGGGAAAGGAAATGAAAGGGAACCACTGGTACAGTTGAGTGAGTGGCCTGGATACACGCCTACACTTACTGCCAACTCTAAGAAGAAGATGAAGAAGACATGACTTAAGTCACCAAAGTAGTTATTTTCATGGTAAATATAAACTTAGTACTTAGCAGATGGCACATAAAATGGCAATAAGTAATAAACAGATTAGTAAATTACTTATTGCCATTTTATGACAATACTTATTTTTAAATAATATTGCATATATGAAGAGAAAATCATATGGAAAACCACAGTTAGCTTATTATAAAGTGTATCAAGAATTCTATCGAACTTTCTTAAGTCAAACAAACATTTATTATATTTAATGGCACTAAAAAGAACACAAACATTTGGGAGAAATTACAAGTTGTAAATTTGTAACACACAATTAATGATTTCATAGCCTAATTATATCTACTAATTTATTGTTTTATATTTATATATAAGGCATAATATTTTATTTCATTTTAAGTGATGACAAATAAGGCAGTTGTTAACTATATTCTTGCAAACAAACAAACAAAAAAAACCCAAAACACACAGATATATGGCAAGGACCATCTTTCTTGAGACAACATAGAAAGTAAAGTGTGAACTCTGATTTTGGAGTCTCTTGTTATTCATTACTGGTTTCCTAGACTGAGCACAGTGCCTAGAAACTAGGAGACAGTTAATAAACAAAAACTGAGTCTAATTCCATCTACCAGATTTGATTGTGTAACAATTCTGATGGATTTCTTATTTGGCTATAATTATTAGTCCTATAAGATTTTCTTCAGCTTGTATTATAAATTACAAATTAAAAACCTAAAATTGTTTGGCATATGCATTATTTTGATAGGAATGATGATTATGCCTTAGTGAGAATAAATAATACATTTTTTCCCAAAGAATGAAAATCAGCATTTATTATCTACCACAGACAGGATTCAAGATTGATATTTAAGTCAGTCTAGCACTTGGATTTTAGAAGCTCTGATAACCACATTTTGTGGACTTGGAGGCACAGACTGAACCATTATAGTTCCTGGCAACACAAAGGATTACTGATGAATATATATATATATATATATATATATATATATACATATATACACATATATATATATAGAGAGAGAGAGAGGGAATTTCAATTATATGTATAATTTTCATGGTAATGGAGATTTTTTGTTTTATTCTGTATTTTGTAAAGCTGTGTAGGATTAAAATAAATGCACACCCAATAAACATACATATTTTTGAATATATATACACCCAGATATATTGTCTTACACCACCTTAAGATTTTGTGTGTCTCAACCACTATACTGTGATTTCCTTAAGACTGGGCAATGTATAGGCCACCTGGGTGGCTCAGTGGGTTAAAGCCTCTGCCTTCAGCTCAGGTCATGATCCCAGGGTCCTGGGATCAAGCCCGCATCGGGTTCTCTGCTCAGCAGGGAGCCTGCTTCCTGCCACCCACCCACCCCACCCCACCCCTACCTGCCTCTCTGTCTACTTGTGATCTGTCAAATAAATAAATAAAATATATTTTTTTAAAAAATTAAAAAAGAAACAAAGACTGGGCATGAATTCTTTGTTAATAAAATTTAGACTCCTTACTGAGCAGGGGGACTTAGAGGAAAAAGAACTGCATCTTTAACTTTTTAGGGAGAAGGGACATCATGAGCACTTGTTTTAGGAAGAGAAATGATCCAGTTGGATGCAAGTAGGGAATTACTAGGGTTAAAGGCTGAGAATTGGGTGGCTTTAATCTTGGGTGTTAGCTAATTTGAGCAAACTGTATTTAATGTGGTAGCCTTTTTATTTAAGTGTAATAATATAATCTAAGCTTGATTTAGGAAAACTAATATTTCCATTCATCTTTTTCTTACGTTCACGAGGAAAACTAGTAAGAGATACACTCTATGTGCTTAAAACACAATTCTCCTTATAAAATAAATATATGCATAAGGAAACAGATTTAAACAATCTCTTTAGAGCATGTTTACCTGGTTTAAGCACTTTTGACTAACATCATACAAGGGAAAAAAGTAAAATCAGCATTTTTTTTAAAAAAAGGTTTTAACCTATAAAAAGAGTAAAGAACAATTTCACATCCAAGAAATATAACTTTAGAACTATCTCTACATAAGACATAACAGATTCTACATTTTCTTCTAATACTAGCCAGCAGAACATTATAGCTTACCATAAAAGAAAAAGAATAAATCTTTTCTATGATACATATCCAATATATTCTGAAGTCAGCTGACCCTTATAATGAGGAAGTTAAAAGCACCGATGCCCCTGCATAGTTGAACATCCACATTTAAGTTTTGACTCCCAGAAACTTAAATATTAAAAGCCTACTGTGGGCTGGAAAATAATAGAAGAGTAATATAAGAAGTCATTTATCACATATTTTATATATGTATTATATACTGAATACTTAAATGAAGAAGGAGAAAATGAAATTTTTTTAAGAAAATCCTAAAGGGGTGCCTGGGTGGCTCAGTGAGTAGAGCATCTGCCTTTGGCTCAGGTCATGATCATGGGGTCCCAGGATAGAGCCCCATGTTGGGCTCCCTGCTCAGTAAGGAGTCTGCTTCCCTCTTTGTCTCTGCTCTCACTCACACTCTCTCTTTCATTCTCTCTGTCCCTCTTTCAATTAAATAAATAAATAATCTTTAAAAAATCATAAGGAAGAAAAAATACATTTATGGTACTGTACTGTTTTATCAAAAACAAAAACAAATAATTTATGTATAAGTGGACATGTGCAGAAGCTAGTGTTCTCCAAGGGTTAATTGTATATTCATTGTTTCTCAATTATCAATTATTTGTTTCTATTTATATAGCTTTATGTGTGTTCCTGAAATAGGCTTGCATGATGAAGAGGATTTTTTTTTAAGATTTTATTTATTTATATGAGAGAAAGTGTGCCCATGAGCAGGGAGAAGGGCAGAGGGAACAAATCTCCAGCAGTTTGCCCAGAGCCTGATGTGGGGCTTGATCTGAGGACCCTGAGATCATGACCTGAGCCGAAACGAAGAGTAGGATGCTTAACCCACTGAGACACCTAGGTATCCCTGGAAGTTGAGGACTTCTTCATTTAAATAGTAAGTTGGTATTAAACAGGTCCGTTTCTAATAATAAAATCTCATCACCAAGATGAAGGAAACTTCAAGGAGTTCTTAGAGTAATAACGAGGAGTCTTAAAATCCATTATGGATATTTTTGTAGATTGAATAAACAGGATCTCTCATATTGACACTTATATTTTTCAATGCCTGTAGATACAATTTTCAAATTATAAATTTATTTTATAATATCACTGGCCACATGATAGTGTTTGATTGTTACACATTATCCCAATCAGAAGTCATTGAAAGCATTACTACTACCTAGTGGATACCTATAAAATATGCTCACATTAAAAACCAGATCTTCAGACTTGAAAAAGTGTAAGTACTAATTTATTCTTCCTTAATGAAGTAACTGTCCTTTAACTGATGCAATCTAATCTTCTGCCCTTTTGTCTGTAGTTAGTGGAGATTGAAAACATCTGGATTTGATCAAATATTCACAATCCTCTCATTTAAGTTACATGATTCAGACTATTTTTTTTACATATTTGGAAAGGCTAACTATGTACAAAAAAAGTGGACAGAAGGTCATGCTAACCCTAGATTATTTTGAATTTTTTGAAGCTTCATTGGAAATACCAATGCCCTATCCTTATAGTTCTTTACCCTTATTCTACCTGAAAGATGCTGTCATTTTAAACTTCAACCTAAATAAGGCTAGCATTGCCCAAACGCTGTCTTTGTTTAATTACTAGTGCTTAGTTGCTGCTCAACACATGTCAAATACAAGTAATTAAAACTAAAGTGCCCGCAAGCAAAACATTAAAAATCTTGCATTCCAAGGGGCCTCATTAAAACCAGATGACTAGCTTGGCTTCTAGAAAGACTTGGCTACAACATATCCACTTCAAATCCATACTGTCTTACTTGCTTACAGCAGAGAATCACTGACTCAAGAACCTGAGGGTCCTCCAAAGTTTATCTAACCTCTTTCCAAGCAGAGTTTTATTTTAATATGTTGGAGGGAAACTATCTAACATCTCTTTAGAACCACATGCAAGAATTTTCCAAGAAGCCTTGCACCATTAATTTGTATAATTTCTGAGTAAAAAAATAAACAAAAAAAACCCTTTGTTTTATTTTGCCTAAATTCCCTTAATAAAATCTCAGCCCATTAAATCTTGGCCTCTCTGTTATAAAATAGAACAGCACTAGTTTTCACAGTGTCACTACATGACACTCCACCCTGCATCACCTTCAATACACAGAGAGCACAAACTATGGATGCTCAAAAAAATTGTAAAGCCCATATTTAGTCAATAAACATTTTTACCACGTTTGAGCAATTAATACCCAATTACTTAACCACTCATCATTATAGAGTATGAGTTAATATGATACTTTTTTAAGATTCTACTTATTTATTTATTAGAGAGAGAGAGGAGTGTGTGTGTGAGCAGGAAGAGGAGCAGAGTGAGAGAGAATCCCAAGCAGCCTCCATGTTAAGCACAGAGCCTAAAATGAGGCTCTGTGTCATGACCCTGAGTCATGACCTGAGCCAAAACCAAGTGCTTAACCAACTGAGCCACCCAGGTACCCCATTAATATCCTATTTTTTTTTTTAAGATTTATTTATTTATTTATTTGACAGAGATCACAAGTAGACAGAGGGGCAGGCAGAGAGAGAGGAAGGGAAGTAGGCTCCACGCCAAGCAGAGAACCTGATGCAGGGCTCGATCCCAGGATCCTGGGATCATGACCCGAGCTGAAGGCAGAGGCCTTAACCCACTGAGCTATCCAGGCGCCCCTAATATCCATTTAAAAAACATACATTACATTATATAGAGGAGGTTCCCATCATGCACAGTTTAACGAGGTAATAGGTAAATAACTTCATGGAGTTCATGAATCAAGCATAGAAATTACATATACGATATTGAAAATATTCTCCTCATATTAGATAACTTAGTAAGTAAGCTTACAATTCCTAAAGCCCACAGTTATTTATCATTGAACAAATAATTGTAAAATCTTCCAATTATACTGCTTAAGCAAGCAGTTTCTTCCTGCCCATCAACAGAGTACAAAAAAAAAAAAAATTTGATGCATCTTTTCCTTTCTGCCACTGTATCACAGGGTCAACATACAGCTAAGCAGCTTAAGACCCAGTCTAGCGAGAAGGTTCAGCTTTATGACGCAACATCCAATTTTGACAGTGTGTGAAGGAAAAGATAGTCTTATGAATTCCAGGTAAATAATGAGTCACATTTTGTTTCCTCTCACACATATTTGCTCTGGATACAGTCTATTAATGAGCACAGGAGGCTTTTTGATTATAACTTATTCAAAACATGGATGGGAAAGACTTATTTGGTCATTTCAAACCATTATTAGGGCAGCAAGGTATCTATTTCTACAAGGCATCATTTAAAAAGTGTGACATATTTAGGGTACTGAATTATTTTTAATTATTAAACTGCCTTAATACTGTAGGAATTCCTTTTTATGCTCCTACCATTAAGCAAAGTTTTTAAAACTACTGTTAAGACTAAATCTAAAATAAAATACAAAATTATACTTTAAAATTTTTTTAAAAGATTTTATTTATTTACCCGACAGACAGAGATCACAAGCAGGCAGAGAGAGAGGAGGAAGCAGGCTCCCCGCCCAGCAGAGAGCCCGGCGTGGGGCTCGATCCCAGGAGCCCGGGACTGTGACCTGAGTCGAAGGCAGAGGACTTAACCTGCTGAGCCACACAGGTGCCCCCCAAATTATGCTTTTATAGAGCATAAATCTTTATTTCTTCCTGAGTGTTTATCATTCTTATATGTTATATTATATATATATTATATATATATATTATATATATATATTCTATATATGTTTCTATATACATGGCGTTAAATACCTGGTAAGAAGAGCATATTTCTGGGGCGCCTGGGTGGCTCAGTGGGTTAAAGTCTCTGCCTTCAGCTCAGGTCATGATCCCAGGGTCCTGGGATCGAGCCCCGCATCAGGCTGTCTGCTCTGCGGAGAGCCTGCTTCCTCCTCTCTCTCTCTCTGCCTGCCTCTCTGCCTGCTTGTGATCTCTGTCAAATTAAAAAAAAAAAAAAAAGAAGAAGAGCATATTTCTGCCTTACCTGTCATAATCATAACTACATATTATGCATAATATATAATAGACTTATGCCTTTAATATAAATGTGTGTCTTGATAAAAATGCAATGATGTATTTAATATACTATTTCTTATCAATTTTAAATATTTATTATTTAATTATTCAATATGCTCATAAACTGTGTTTGATTCATAAGCCAAACTGGGTAGAAAACCATGCATCAAACAATATATGAAGTTGTATACCTACTTACATAAATATTCATCTTTAAATAATGAAGACATGAATTTTAGTGTGGGAAAATCTAAAACATTTTTCTTTACATAAAACATTTCAGATCTATTATGACCATGATTTTCTAAATACCCAAAACAACCAAATGCATATGATTCAGGTTGATTCAGAGTTAGGTTGCCATCACTTAGTTAATGTGCCTCTCATCCATGATTTCTTTATTTGGTTAGTTCTTGCTTCGTTGTAGCATTATAGAAGGTTCTGATTCAGGAGGTAGGTACTTAAGGGCTACACAGGACTTGGTGACTTTGGGAATCACTGTCTCCTGTTTTTCTTAGCTCCGCTTTTTTCTCTCTTGGTCATGTGGTTTTGCCAAAGGTAAAACTTCTCCACCTGAGAGGAGGTGGTAATACTATGTCCACACAAGGCTCTAGACTGTAATTAACAAAACTTAGTGAACTTGGAGAAATGTATTTCCTACTCTAGCATCTTCATGTTAAATTCCAGCAAAGAGTTTGTTTTGTTGCCATCACTGGCCAAGAACTGTGGCTAAAGCAATGCATAATACGGTAAGTCAAACCCATGTCTCAACAGAGAGAAAAGGAAGGCGGGAAAACAGCCATGACACCAGTCCCACGAAAAAGTTCCTCAAGAAAGGATGGCATTGGCTGTTAATACGTGAAATGCAGAAGAAATAAGGGTGTTAAAACTCTGTCCTTTGCATTTCATCTCTTAGCTGTCCAGTTACACATATAAACAATCTGATGAGTAACATCACCCACCATAATTATTTCACTCACAATAAAAATGTACTCATCCTCTCCCCAAAGGGCACAACCCAAAGTCACATTAAGTCATTCTGTTGCAAGGCTGGCCTCGCAGGGTAAAATGCATTTCTCTTCATCAAATCCAGATGTGTGTGAGTCCTCAAGCACACATAAATGAGAACAAAATTCTAATTACAAATGTAGCCAGTCCACCTTACACAATGGACAGTGTTGGAAGAAACAGAAATAGTGTAATAAATATTCCTATCTGAAAAGCAGAAAGGAATAATCACAAGCTCAGATTCCTCTGTTAGTGGCACAAATTCATTGCTTCAACCCACTGTGAGGAACTCCCTTGTCAAGTGATATCCACATTCACACTCATGAGGTCACTGGAGACATACTGTGCCTTTGCTAAAGGCTTTGCAACATGAACAGCTCTTTGGAATGGTAGTAGCCTTGGTCCTGTAGGTTCTCAGGGCAATCATAGGTTGCTAATTTCTTAGCATAGATTTTCCAAACAATATGATTCTCTCAAAACCCCAGTCATCCATCAGTTGAGTCATTGAGGGTAACTACCCAAAAATAATCAAAAATAAAAATGCTGTCATATTATGCTTTTTAAGTCTATATTTTGCCTCTGTGCCTGTTAACAACAGTGGGGAGCAAGTCAAGTCCTTTTATTCCAGGGCAATGGCTTTTCCCTTGACCTCCCCTCAGGTCACTAAGAATCTACCAGCCAGGACGGAGGAGACAGAGACATACATTCATCTTCACAATTCTGCACAGACTCCCTGAAGATGGGTGTGTGTGTGTGTGTAATCTTATAGCATCTATAATCAGGTGAAGAAAAAAACAAGTATTTCAGAGGTATTTCAGAAGGCCCTGGATATTTGACTTTCCAGGGTTTCAGTCTTATTCCCTGACCTGTTTCCTATCTCCCTGAGCTGTCCACAACTCAAGAATTTAGCAAAAAATGTAATGCTTTATACTTCCCTATGAGACATGATTATCGTACTGCTGGTGGCTTTGAGATAAAAATGAATTGCTTTGCAGATTAAGACTACAGGCTGTAAGACTCTAGGCTTACATAACTTTTTTTAAAGAAAAATGAAAAGTTAAATGAAATAAAAGAGCACTTTAAAAATGTAGTGCAGGTATATGGTAAAAAATTCAAATAATACCAAAAAATATACAGTGAAAATAATACTTCCTATAAAGCTCATACTCAAATTCTAGGTAACTGACTGAGGCCCATCTCTAAAGTTCTATGTGGTATTGCCAGAAATGGCCCATGCATATATGTAATAACATGTGTATGTCTGTCACAATGTGATATCACTGCATACCCACAGAAGTGCCTATAATAAAAATGATCAAAAATGTTAAATGTGGCAGTAATGTGAAGAAACTATTTATATACACACTACTAACTAGGTTGAAAATTAGTGTAGGTTCTTTGGAAAATGATTTGTTAGGATCAGCTAAATCTATTTATACTCTATGAATCAACAATTCCTCTCTCAGGTATAAAGTCAACAGAAATATGTGGATATGCCCCAGCACATAAGAATGAGGTAATTTATAACAGGATATTTGTAATAGCCCCAAATTTTAAAAAATATAAATTCTTATAAAAAGCAGATAAAGTAGGGGTACCCAGATGTCTCAGTCTGTTGGGCTTCTGACTCCTGATTTTGACTCAGGTCATGATCTCAGGGTCCTGGCATTGAGCCCTCTGTCAGGTTCCACACTCAGTGGGGAGTACGCTTGAGGATTCTCTCTCTCTCCCTCTCCTTCTGCCCCACCCCCCACTCACTCTTTAAAATGAATAAATCTTTAAAAAAATTAAAAAATAGATAAAATCAGGGGCTCCTGGGTGGCTCAGTGGGTTAAAGCCTCTGCCTCCGGCTCAGGTCATGATCTCAGGGTACTGGGATCAAGCCCCGCATTGGGCTGTCTGCTCAGCAGGTAGCCTGCTTCCCTCTCTCTCTGCCTGCCTCTCTGCCTACTTGTGATCTCTCTCTCTGTCAAATGAATAAATAAAATCTTTAAAAAAAAAAGTAACTTAAAATAATCATTGGGATATATGTTGAATTAGTAAGGGGGGCTATATCTTGGGAGGATTAATAATATTCTCTTAGTAAAGAATTAAAATGATACTTTGTTCTAGTATTAACATTTTTTCTGTGTGGGCCAAACTATGTGTGCGCGCGCGCGCGCACACACACACACACACACACACATATATATATACAAACAGAAATACTTACATAAATATGCATACATTTTACATCATATATGTGTATATTTTATATATATATTTATATATATAATCACATATACTTCCAAAAGAGTTTCTGATTTGGAATATGATGAAGTTCTGGAGGTGTGTTTCACAACAGTGTAAATATACTTAACACTATTGAACTTTAAATTTTAAAATGGTTAAGATAGCAAATTTCATGTTATGTATTTTTTACAATTTTTAAAAAATGAAATTAAGCTAAGTTCCAAAATTAAAAAAAAAGATTGACTTATATACTCATTCTAAATTTTGCTCTACTCTCTTAACATGTCCTAAAATGTATTCACTTTATATAAAACTGCCTCAATTATTTAAAATGGTTGCAGTATATGCCATTGTATAGAAATATGACTAATTGTATGTCAGATCTTCCCACGAATGGCAGAGACACCCAAGCATTATTAGCAGCCAGGCAAATAAGGAACATAATCCACCAGAAAGTAATTTTGTACTCTCTATCAAAATAAAAAATTTGTATTTTCTCAGACCCTCTTATTCTACTTCCAGGAAGGAAGGCTACAGACCTACCTGCACATATGAGCCCAGATGAATGTGCAGCATATTTTCAATGTCAGATTCTTCTCCTTAAAAAAAGAAGTAAGAGGACAATAGACTTGGAATTCAACTGGAGAAACTAGTAACCTTCCACATATCTCATTGTTAAGGAATTTCTTAATGAACATTATCCCATTTTATCTTCCAATCTACAATCTTCAGTATTCTTAGCAGAATAAGCATTTAGTACATTTTCACCTAGGAATACTGTTTCCTTCAGTCTAAGGAAAGCAGAGAATTATGGCAGTGTTTTACTTAGAGGAACTCTACATTGATGATTCACTTTGTACTTTGGAACTTATCCATACAGCATGGAAGTAGTTGGGTTAAATATTTTTTTAAATATTTTAGAATGCGTTAAATATTTTTAAAAATATTCAATATCTAGAGTTATTTATTAGTTCACTTCTCTTCTACATGTCTCTATTCCTCATCTGAAAAATGAAGAAATCATTATTAATTAATTCAGGGGATTTGACCCCTGATTCTATTTCCATAACTTCTAGAAGGTCCTGACCAGATTCCTTTTCAGTAGCAATGAAAACTGCCTTGAAGTAAGAGGCTGGAAAGTTGTGTTTGTCTTATATTTCTTATGGTCCTCTTGTCTAACAAGTGGTCACATTCAGCAATGGCTTTATGTTTGCTGGTGATGATAATAGTTTTATTTGTATCTTCACAATCAGACAAGTAGAAATGACCGTGAGTAATTAGATGATAAAATATTTTACTTAAAGTACAAGAGTAGTACTAAAAGCAGGCCCAACAACAATATATATATTTATAGCTTTACACAAATTATCTCTAGACACTTAAATCAGCCTTACAGGATGGGGTCCATATTTTTAAATAATGACATCAGGGTTCAGAGAGTTGAAATGAATTATCAAATAGTACGCAGCTGCAGAGAGTAGCTGAAATACAAGTTCAGGTCTTTCTGGCTTCAGCCTCTCTCCCATTATGTCATGTTGCTTCAGAAAAAAGATAAGGCTGTGTACTTTCTAATTATATCCTATTTTTAAAATTATTTTTATTAACATATAATGTGTTATTAGCCCCAGGGGTACAGGTCTACGAATCATCAGGCTTACACACTTCACAGCACTCACCATAGCACATACCCTCCCCAATGTCCATCTCCTAGCCACCCCATCCCTACCCTTCCCAAGCCCCAGCAACCCTCAGTTTCCTGAGATTAAGAGTCTCTTATGGTTTGTCTCCCTCCCGATCCCATCTTCTTAAGGAATATCTAACCTTGAAGTAAACTTCTGATGTCTTCCTATGCAAATAAGTGAAAACCCCATCAATCTAGTGTACAAGGCTTTTTATTCAATATGCAGCTACTCAATAAAAACTTGAAAAGCTAATTTAAAATGTTTAAGCATATTTAGAATCCGAATTTAGTTAAAACTATACATTGGAAACCAAATGACCCAATCTCCGGTCACAGAGATCATGTAAAGTTGAACTTTGAGTCAAGCATGTTTGCTTACCCAATTTGGTATATGATAAGTGCCATGCAGCTCCCATAAATACAGAGAGCACCAAAGGTCTTCCCCACATCAGAGTTTGGGTAACACTTCATTTCACCAAACACAAATATAATATAACTTCTCTATTCTATATTTATGGGGCAGGTGTTGACCATATAATAATAAGTTTACTAAAGTAATGTCAACTGGCAAAGTATATCCCATAAACAATATTGGTAAATACAGTAGGTTCAGGAGGAAAATGTACTGTTTATTTCTGTTTTCCAAACGAGAGGGAAGGTTACAGCACATAGCAATTACTTTGAGGCTTTTTGCTTCACAAAGGTGGCTTCCAATTTCATGACCACAACTCTGGGGAATGCAGTTAGTGTGGTCAGAGTCTAAGCAGGCTCACCTTCCAACTCATCCTACCAATCAGAGCAGAGCATCTTGCTGGGGGTGGGTGATAGTTAAAGCTTGGTGCTGCAGGTCTCAGAAAGAGAATAAACTCGCACCATGATTGAGGTCCTTGTCAAAACATGGTCTTCTCGTGACAAGAGATGGTAGTAATAAGCTGTCGTCGACGCCCCTTAACTGGAAAAATAACACTTTCCAAAAAAGAACTTTTTAGCCTAAATGAAATTAACTGAGGCGTTTTAACTCAAACTACATCAACTCAAACCAACAAATATTTATTGTTTATGTAGCGGGTAACATTACAGTTACTCATTACAGTTGCTGCGCTACTATTTTAGGGACCATAATAAAGAATATCACTTTTTACTTATTAAACCCTTCATCAAAAATTCTGCTTAATACGCTCATATTAAGCAAGCAATTCAGATCAAATTTCATGTGGGGAACTCTACTGACTTGCCCCAGTCACACCCTTGCACTCTTCTGCAGTACTGTTCTATACAAAACCTAACAGGACTTAGAAAATTGATTTGTGTTTGTTTATTCATCTAACAGTTCTTGAGTACCAACACTCTGCTATGTGAAATGTGTGACTGAGCCCTGGGTTAGTCAGGTTTCTCGAGAAAAACAGAATCAATAGATTGACAGCTATATACATATTCTAAGTTTTTAAATTCAATATGTATAGTTAACATACAGTGTTATATTATTGTCAGGTGTACAATATAGTGATGCAATAATTCTATACATTACTCAGTGCTCATCATGATAAGTTCATTCTTAATACCCTTTATCAGTTTCACCCACCACCCCCCATACACCTCCCCTCTGGTAACCATCTCTTCTCTATAGTTAAAAGTCTGGTGTTTGGTTTGATTTTCCCTTTTATTCCCTCTTTGTTTTGTTTCTTAAATTCCACATATGAGTGAAATCATATGATATTTGTCTTTCTCTGACTGACTTATTTCACTTAGCATTATACTCTGTAGCTCCATCTATGCTATTGCAAATGGCAAGATTTCATTCTTTTTATGGCTGAATAATATTCCATTGTATGAATATATAACATATATAATTATATATGTGTATGCTAAATATACCTATATCTATATCTTTTTCTTTATCTATTTATCAATCGGTAGACATGGTCGGCTATTGTAAATAATGCAACAATAAACATCAGGGTGCATATATCTTTTCAAGTTAGTATTTTTGTATTCTTCTGTATTGGTAAATATCCAGTAGTTTGATCACTAGATTACAGGGTAGTCCTATTTTTAACATTTTGAGGAAGCTCCATATTGTCTTGCACAGTGGGTGCACCAGTTTGCATCCCCACCAACAGTGCAAGAGGGTTCCTTTGACTCCACATCCTTGCTAACACTTGCTGTTTCTTGTGCTTTTGATTTTAGCCATTCTAATATGTGTGAGGGGATATCTCACTGCAGCTTTGATTTGCATTTCCCTGAGGATGAGTGATGTTGAGCTTCTTATTATGTACGTGTTGGTGATCTCTATATCTCCTTTGAAGAAATATCTATCCATGGAAGATATATATATCCATGGAAATATCTATCCATGCAAGTCATTTTAGATTGGATTATTCGGTTTTGGGGTGTTGAGTTTTGTAATTCTTTGTATATTTTAGATACTAACTCTTTACCAGGTATTTCATTTACAAATATCTTCTCCCACTTAGTAGGTTTTCTTTTAGTTTTGTTGATTGTTTCCCTCACTGTGTAGAAGCTTTCTTTTTTTCAATTTCTTTTTTTTTGATGTTTCACTTTCTTTTATTAATTTTTTATTTTTTATAAACATATATTTTTTATCCCCAGGGGTACAAACTGTGTAGAAGCTTTTTATTTTGATGTAGTCCCAACAGTTTATTTTTGCTTTTATTTCCCTTGATTCAGGAGACATATCCAGAAAAATGTGGCTATGGTCAATGCCAGAGAAATTAATGCCTGTACTGTCTTCTAGGATATTTATGGCTTTAGGTTTCACATTTAGGTCTTTAATCCATTTTTAGTTTATTTTTTATATGAGGTAAGAAAGTGGTCCAGTGTCATTCTTTTGCATGTAGCCGTCTAGTTTTCCCAACCTCATTTGTTGAAGAGACTTTTCCCATCGCATATTCTTGCTTCTTTTGTTGAAAATTAATTGACCATATAATCATGGGTTTGTTTCTGGGCTTCCTATCCTGTTCCACTGATCTATGTTTCTATTTTTGTCTCAGTACCATACTCTTTTGATTACTACAGCTTTGTAGTGTTAACTTGAAATCTGGAATTACAGTACCTCCAGCTTTGCTTTTCTTTCTCAAGATTGTTTTGGCTATTCAGGGTCTTTTATGATATATACATATGATTTTCGCTTGAAAGTTTCTTTATTCTTCAGGACTTGAAAACTGTTTTATTTTATCCTTATTGATAATATATGATTTAGAATTTTTGAAATTAATAAGAAACTTTATTTTAGAGCATCCTTATAGAATAACTCAACATAAACACAAAAACCTCCTGTCTTTTAACCTGTGCTAAAGTAGAAAAAAAATTCCACTGTCAAATAAGGGTCACTCTCCCAGGGAAAGGAAAAAAAAATCCAAGACAATTATGTTATTTTATGGTTATTTTTCCATCTTACATGGTAAGTCTACAGTAGTTTATGGTAACAGCTGTGAGTAGGTGTTTAAAGAATATTTCTTTCCTGTTTCTTTTGGTGACACAAGTCGCTTTGATTTTTTTTTCTTTTGTATATTGATATAAATGAAAGCTTTGCTTAGTTCAAATGTTTCATGCTACTTAAAAGAAGGCATTATTTGTGCATTTTTAACAGAGTGAAATAACATCAGAAGCTATAAAATTAAATAATTTTAAATATATGTATAACATCACTGTAATATGATGATGAACAATTTGGATCATGTCTAGAGTCGTCTGAGGCTGCCCAAAGTCCAACAGAACATGAATTCCACTTCTATTCTGACTCTTTGTGACTTTATGGCCATGGCTTTCTACTTAGCTATGCTATTTTTCAGATGATTATAAAATAAGATACTGGATTACTTACATTAACAGATCTTATTCTGTTTTTCTATTGAGTAGAATCTTAATAATAAAAACATAATAAATCTCAAAATAGTTAAAGCTATCATATAGATGTTGATATTGAATGTCATACTTTATGTTAAAATTATTATTAAAAATATAGGTAAATTCTAGCTATTGTTTGGCTTAACAATGATGAGAGCTAAAATAAACTGTGAGATCTGTTAATGAGAACCACAATATTCATGACAGGATTTAGGACTGCCATAAACATACATATAAATTTAATGGCATACACACACACACACACACACACACACACACACACCAGTTTCCACACACACACTGCCGATGAACACTGTAGCTGATGATGTGGGTTTTTTCAGGAGTTGTGATTTTTAGGAACAGCAGAATGCAGTCTGTTGTCAGTTTTTACTTGGGTCAAGATCAAAATCTATGGGAATAAACATTCCTAGTTATATAAGCTAGAGAGTCAGCTCAACAAAATTATGATGACATATCCTTTAGCTTTCCATATAACTCATGGCATTTTTCTCAGAATAAAATAAAATCCATCCAGGCAAACTTTGTTTACAGGTAGAATAGCTGCTTCAAGTAGTTTCCTCCCTATAATGTATTGCTTGCATACATGCTTCTAATAAACATTCTTTTAGCAGTTTATCTGAACTGTCAGAGGATTCAGCGAAATCCCCTTGAGTGTGATGACTGGGATTGCCCTTCTCACATATTTAAGGAATGTTTTGAGTTCAAGGAAGGGGAAACGACTCACGTAAGATTACTATAGTAAATTTTTCCAATACTGTTTATTCTGACCAGACACTGAAATGTACTTGAATGAGTATGACTAGACTTGCCTCAGTAGTGGGCAATGCAAGTTGTTTTTAGACTAGTGGAAGCTTGGAGATGGATGACTCTTTATTTTTTGACTTGACTTGCTTCAGTGACATGAAAGGAAACTGTGGGATGGTGACTAACACAAGTGGGAACAGTGGAAAGGCTAGAGAAAACCAAAATAGAGTTGGTGTTTAAGACATTTCCTTAATTGTTGTTTCTTGACTCAACTCCCCCTCTCTTTCCATCACACATTTTTGGACTGCCTTGAGTTTAGCTTTTGAAATATTTGCTACAGCAATGATTATTTCATATGCAGCAAACACAATTTTGGAGGGTCTGGTTTTAAAGGCCTTTAATATCTCCTTTAATGTTAATGTGAATTATTTACTGTAATAATTAAAAATATTAAAGTAAGGCTCTGTTAGAAGCCAAACTGAGTATGTTAATAGAATATAAAATCAGAAGCATAAATATTGTTTCAGGCCCTTCAAACTTGGCAATTTTCATTGGGAAAAATTACTTCTGTAATGAATTTCTGTGACCTCTTCCACCGTGTCTTTGAAGCGGCAAGTAAATATGTTCAAGGAAGCTGACCTCTGAAGAACACTGTTGATGGTATCACTTTCTTGAGTTCCCTTGATACCATATTCTCCTAGACTCCCCTACTGAATATTTATTTTTATTTATCCTTCCTTATTTTTTCTAATCTCTGCATTTTTTTATATCTTCAGATTTTACTTCTTTGCCCTTTTTTCACTCTATACTTTCTCAACCAGTCATGTCCCATAAAACTTTCCATAATAATGGGAATTTTCTGAAAGCTGCACTATCCAATATGGTAGAGTTCAACTACATGTGGCTATATGAGCATACATTTAAAATATGGTTGAGAGAATATTAAAGAGTATCAATGAAATAGCCCTCTGTTTACAGTACCCACTATTGCTATTATCTGAATTTATCCCTTAATTTCTCCTTTTCTTTTCCTCTTTGACTTGCCTTCTTTTATTGCAACTCATCTTCTTTTAAGATCTCCATTATGCTCACAGACTAATCTATTGCTTATTGCTGTTGGTTTCCAAGTCACTACACAAGCAGTGCTTTATTTATCATATATTAAACAATTCATAGATTTTAGACACCATACAGATATGATTTAACAGTGAAGAATAAGGGGCATCTGGGGGCTAAATCAGTAAGCATCCAGCTCTTGATTTCAGCTCAGGTCATGATCTCAGGGTCCTGGGATTGTGCCCTGCTTGATGCTCCATGCTCAGTGGGGAATCTGCTTGAAATTCTCTCCCTCTCCCTCTGCCCATCTCCCCACTCACACTTTCTCTCTCGAAAATAAATAAATCTTAAAAAAAAAAAAAAGTGAAGACTAACATTGAAGGAAAAAATTACAAGTGTGATGATTATTTCAAGAGGTGAATATTTACCTACTGAAAATTTTTGTGGGGATATCCCACCAACTCATGTAATTTAGCATGGTCAAAGGATTTTAGGTAATTGCAATTTTCCTAAAGGTAGAAAGTATAAATCCCAGTTTCATATGGTTCCTGTGTTCTAGAGGAAAAAAATAAAAAGTGTAAATCCCAGTTTCATATGGTTCCTTTGTTCTGGGGGAAAATAATTACATGAATGGGCAAATATAACAGCAATAGCAATAATGAAATTACCTTAACCTGAAACCAGGTATTACGTATTTGATATATCAATATAAATTTTGGGCATTGTTTAACTGGGATTCTTCCTTTTAGGGACAATGTGTAGAGGAGCAGGAAGAGCAGAAATCTTGGTTGTCTGAAGTCAAGGACAATGTGCAAAACTCAATCAGTTTGGGGGCATAGTGGTGTGGGTATTGCTGTTGTAACTTGGCTGTTTAATCAGAGATTTGGGGTACCAGTTGAGAGAGGAGAATATATCACAAAAGTTAAAAATAGAAATTTCTTCTTATTCAACCACCAACTTAATATTTTTAAAAATTCCAATTCCACAGAGAACTGAAAAAATGTACTAAAACAAATAACTGTAAACACTTCACCTGGCTTCACCAAGTGTCTTCATCTTTTACTGTCACTTTATCTTTCTACATATTTGTGTACATTTTAACCAGTTGGTAAGTAAAATGCAGGTATAATAGTTCTTCATAAATATTCCAGCATCACCTTCTAAACATAAAGGCATTCTCCTGCATAATCACATTATCATTATCAGATCTAAAAATAATTTCATAAATGTATAGCCAACAATCATATTCCCCCAAATGTCCCGGAAGTCTCTTATAGTTTTTTCCTGACATAGACACCAATCAAACTTCATGCATTACATTTGAGTGTTACAGCTCTTTAATCTGTTTTAATCTAGACACTCCTGTTTTAGCTGTTGTCTCATTTTCCATGACATCATTGTTTTTTGCTTGGTTGCTTTTGAGGGGTCCAAAACATTTGTCTAGTAGAATGGTCCACTTTATGGATTTGCCTTATTTTATTTCCTTGTAATTACATTCACCTAAAATGTTTTTTAGCAAAAATGGCAAATCTGTGTGCTTTTTGCAGCACTGCAGCAGGAGGTAAAATCATGTCAGGTAAAACCATGTCTCACTACTGGTGAGACAGTTTGATCATGGGGTTAAGGTTGGTGATCATAATACCTCTTACTTGTAACTTTTCCCCTTTTATTTAGTAATTTTCAAGGTGATAACTTACAACCAAAGAAAAATTATGTCCCCTAACAATATCTTAGCCAATGGTGTTAGCATCTATTTATAGTAATCACGTAAGTTGGGTATTAATTGGGAGCAATGTAATATTTCATCATTTCTTCTATATATACATTAGTTGACATTCTGTAAAAGAAGTCCTTTCCTTTATTTTTTTATGTTTTTGGACTCACATTTTTAAAGGAATTATAATCTAAATCTGTCACTATCCTATAAGAGTCTCAAAATTAACCAGAATAACGGAAGTCACTTTAGGTCGGTGTTGACCCCTTCCATTCTTTCCAGAATTCTTTTAGTGTTTTAGCACTTTTTTTTTTCTACTAGAATAATATATATTCATTTCTTTTTGTCAGTAGTGGTATTTAGAAACTAAGGTCTCAGTGCTAGGAATTTCACTGCTGTTGCCATCACTGATTCTAGACCTTTACAGTGTATTGATATAGCTACTCACTGTTAGTATTTTTTAATTGAGTTCAAGATATTATTTTTAACAAAAATTTAACACTAACAAGCTTTTGCCTACATTATTTACCCCAAAGATACAGATGTAGTGAAAAGAAGGGCCATCTTTACCCCAATGTTTATTGACTACATTATTTTGTTTTACATTTGTACATAATTTTTTCTGTGAAAATCTTCCTTTTAACAAACATTAACCTATTTATTTTTGTCTACAACACACATAAATAACACCAAAAATGTCCCAATATTACTACTACTGCTACTACTAAATATACTTAACAAAATTTTTATTTCCTAATATTATTTATGCTTAGAATAGATCTTATTATGTTTGGATGGTCAGAGTACTGTGTTCAAAAGTACTTCAATTATTTGTATGGTATTGTTACTAAATATAGTTAGTTCATTTGTCTATTTTGATTACAATTTGCAGTTTGCTTCCTTTTGATATTATTTTCTCTTGATATGTAAACACTTAACTATGTTAAAAATTTACTAAAGGGTGGAGTGCCTGGTTAAGCAACTGCCTTCAGCTCAGGTCATGATCCTGGAGTCCCAGGATCAAGTCCTGCATCAGGCTCCCAGCTCCCTGGGGAGTCTGCATCTCCCTCTGACCTTCTCCTTGCTCATGTTGTCTCTCACTGTCTCTCTCTCAAACAAATAAATAAGATCTTTTTAAAAAATTAAAAAAAAATAAAAATTTACTAAAGGAAATCTTGCTCCTACCACATCCAGCTCCACACTTTTCCTCCCATCCACTATAAATAAACATTTTCATTAGTTTCTGGTTCATCCCTCCTTTGGTTCTTTCTGGGAAATTATCTGTTTTCACACTTGAGAGCTTATTAAGTTATTAAATGAAGTCTTTGCTACTTAATTTTACCCATAAAATATGTATTAGATACCACTTCTCCATTAATCCATACAAAATTTTTCCCATTCTTTCTAACACCTATCTAGTACTTATTTTTGTAGATACTCTTTGGCTTCACCATTTTTTGCAACAAGTGAGAATATTCCTTTCCAAAAACTCCAGTAGAGAGCACGCTATCAAGTTTAGAGGTTTTCCAGGCTGGTAAGTGACAAATAGTAATCTCAGGATAGTTTTACTTTGCATTTTTATTAAAAGTAAAATAGTGCATATTTTCATGTGTTGTATAAATGTTGTTTCTCTGTAAATTCTAGTCATGTGTTCTATTTTCTACTTTTTTTTAATCTTTCATTAATATTTGGGGTCTTTTACGTATTAGAAAGACTAGCCCAAGCACCTCCTTTTATGAGGTGCTACATAAAGTTGCTGTTTATGACCCAGGTGATGCAGAAGTTACTGTTTTCAGAACATGCCTTTTCCCTGTTCCATTACAGAGCAGTCAGTTATCTTTACAGATGCAACCTAAGACCCGTGTTCTGAAAGAAATCTTTCCTGCTGTCTTCCTCCCTCTTTTACTCCCAAGAAGCCATATTTCCTTGCCTCTATCCCATGGGACAGAAGGGGAACAAGTGAGACAGAGCTTTTACGGAGTTTGGGAGATCCGAATCTCTCTAATGAAATAATAGAATTAGAGAAAAACACTGTGGAGGACATGACTGGCATCTAAGAAAGAAAACATAGATGGAAACTCAAGAACACCATCCTCAGTTCCCATGTGGTAATGGAGTCTTTGGCTGATGGCCTCGACCCCACCTGTACAGCTGGAGCCTATTACTAAATGGCTTTCAAGACCAACTTCATTTTACATACCAAAGTCCCTTTCTAAACTTGTCTGAAGTAAGTAATGGAGAGGAAATGACAGACTGAAAACTGTCTAGAAGTTACAATTTTAGGATATGATGATTGATTGCTTTGGACGAGGATTTGTAGAAATTCAGGAAATTGTGTGTCAACCATGGTGCACAGCAGAATCCCTCAGAGAGCTTTTTCAAAGCTAACTTTCCAAGGCCCCACCCCAACCCGTTGAATCAGAAGCTCTGTGACTGTATCCAAGGCTGCTGGCATACGTGCACTTGTGGAAAGAGACGAGGATATTGAGGTATGAGGTGTGAAATGGCACCTTGATTTGCTGTGAGAAGGAACATTTTTCATGTAAGCTCACTGACCATCCAAACTTATGCGTTTTTTAATTGTATTCTTAAAATTGATCAATGCCTTTTTAAAAGGATTCTTTATATAGTCTGGTAATAATCCTTCGTCAATTCTATGTAAAACAGATAATGTTCTCAGAGTATATCTTGTCTTTGTATTTTGTTTGAAGCATCTTTTAACTTAGAGTGATTTTTTTAAAGATTTCACTTATTTATTTGAGACAGAGGGAGAGAGCACAAGAAAGTGGAGGGGAGGAGGTTGAGGGAGAAGCAGAATCCTTGTCAAGTGGGGAGTCTGGCCCAGCTCTTGAACCCAAGACCCTGAGATCATGACCAGAGTCAAAGTCAAATGTTTAACCAAATGAGCCACCCAGACACCCCTATAGCCATTTTTTTTTTAATTTAATACAGTTAAATGTACTAATCTTACCTTTTTTGTGGGGGGACCCCTTCTTCAGGCAGTATTTCCCTGACTTGAAACAATCTGTCTTTATTGTCTTCTATAACTTTTGAAACTTTTATACTTTCCTCTTTCACACTTCAGTCTTTTTTTTTTTTAAGGTTTTATTTATTTATATGACAGAGAGAGAGACAGAGAGTGAGAGAGGGAACACAAGCATCAGGAGAGGGAGAGGGAGAAGTAGGCTTCCCGCTGAGCAGGGAGCCTGATGCAGGGCTCGATCCCAGGATCCTGGGATCATGACCCGAGCTGAAGGCAGACGCTTAACCATCTGAGCCACCCAGGCGCCCCAACACACTTCAGTCTCGAAAACTTCTAGAAATATTTAATAGCACAAAGTAAAAGTCTCATTTTATTATATTCTATATGTGTGTATGTCTATAATTCTATGCCTTTTATTCAGTTATTTCAAAAATACTTGTTGCATTCCCAGCACTATTTATTAGCAGTTAGACTGTCATTTCACAAGTCTGTCTAGGAAGCATCCAAGAGACACTAACTGATGCAATGGAGGAGGTAGGTGAGGAAGGGACTGAAAGCTTTCCGTTTATTTCCAAAGAAGTTCTAGGACAGGGCTGGCTTTACAGGTGGATTTACAGGCTTTATAGGCTTTGCAGTTGCACAGGACTTTATGCCAAGAGGGGCCTGGAAGTGCCTGAGTTTAGTGTAATGGTCTGCCACTGTCATACTGACATTTTAATGACATTTTAACATGGAATTTCTCTTTCTAATTTCGTACTAAGTGTACGAGGCCCTGCAAATTATGTCTAGGAAACATTGTTGACAACATTTGTCTTTAGCTTGCTATTATTATTTCCCAGCTTCCTTACAGATTTAAGGATATTCACCTGCTCTTTTACTAAAGAATGGATTTTGCTTTTTGCTTTCTTTTCCAATATGAAAATATTTGAATTTGTTCTTTAGATAAAAGGATCAAAAAATAATTTATACGTTGCCTTAGTGAAAGATAACAGATTACTGTGTGATTTATTTTGCTATTAAAAAAAGTAATAAAAACAATCTACAATCTGCCTAACAAAAGCATGTTATAAGAGAGTGTATGTGGTAATTATTACACATAAAGATTATTGTCACTCAAGCATTCCCTCGGCCCATATTGACTGAATTTCTTTCTTCCTTAGTAAAGTCTACTGGTTAGAAATATAATTTCATAAACTTCTAAACCACAGAAGCCTTCCTACAGAGACCTATGACCCTGCACTCTGCCTTCTATCTTTATCTAGCTGAGATTAATAAACACTGAATACCTGATAAAAGTTCTGGTTGATGAGGAGCAAAGGAGAAAGTAAGGGGAGGGGATTTAGATCCCAAGAGAAGGATACTCAGTTCAGATTCCACAGTGAGATTCTTTAGACAATATGAAAGCATCTTCATCTTATAGGCAGCAGCCCTCTAAGTAATGGTGGAAACCAGCTGACTTCAAATTCTACCCCACCTTCACTGGAGATGCCTGGCAAGGGTGGATGCCTACTGGTTTGAAAGAAACAGTACTCCAGTTCTCATAAAGGTGGAAGTAGATAAGTAGGAGTAATGACAGATTGCACAACCTGGTGTGGGAAACAACAAAGAGAGTAGAAGCTGGGGAAGTTCATAGGCATGAGGGTATCTAAGTTTAAGCAGACACTGGAGACAGAAAGGTAAGGTCTACCCTTCCCTGAGCCATGGCTCTGGAAAATATGGAAAGACTGGGCTTCAGGTTATTCATGAAAGGTAATCTGACTTGTTTTTCACTGGGGAAAAGCCATAAAATTTTAAGTTATTTATTTAATTTAAAGACCCAATATTTATCTGGAAAGGCAACAAAAGGCACTCAAGGGCAAAAATTAGTTAATAAAATCTTTATGATTTTCTTCTACCAGTAGAGGGACCCATTTCTTATGGTAATATCTTTTCATTTCTTCCCTTTTCAAAGTGATTCTTGGCTATCCATAGGTGAGCCCAGACATTCTTAATCCTTCCTATTTGCTTGGGGCCCCACAGGATGACATAGATAAGGGAGTGGTATCCAAGAGCAGGAATGGGGCACAGTCACTGGAATATAAAGATGAGCTAGGGAAGAAAAAAGCCTGAGTACCCCGAGGTAGGGTGTATGTTTGTAGCAGGGTTTGAGGGGCACAGAGTGACAAGACGCAGTACTGTGAGAAAGATGAAATAAAATATATATCAGTTGGAATCCTAAATGATAAAAGAAGACATCAAACAAAAGGAGATCCAAGAGAAGAGTCATGAGATCGTTCTGGCCAGGGAGACTGATGTCTAGAGAGACAAAAATCTCTTCTTCAAAGGAAGGTTAGAATTGAGATACCACCTTTAAGAGAAGAGCATAGAAAAGTGAGAAGAAGAAATTACAAGAATATTTCACATTGTAAGGTGTGGATTATTTTCTTCCTTCTGGTAGAGAATGGAATTTTTCCATCAGTAGGTCAAAATCCAATAGTAAATGTGAAATCACTGACATTAAGAGACAATAAAATAGAATTGTAAGTATCACTGACTATTAAGTAATTTATGAAACTTGCTTTAATTTTGTATTTCTATAGAAGCATATGAAAAAAATGTATTTTAAATATAGAATCTAAAGAACTTCTAAGTTCTATCCAGCTCTAGTATATTTAGATCATTGGATTCTGAAGGCAGGAAAGGGTTATTTCAGGAGACTGAAGTAAGGGCAAAAATAGAGAAAACCAATGATTTTAAATACACAGTTTAAAATACAAATTTTATATACACAGTATCAAAAAAATGTGCTGGAGTCACATAGAACTAATTGTGTATTAAAAAAAAAACTTTCAAGCACTGTTTTTACTTAATCTGATCAGGATATTACACTTACTTGAGTGTTATTTAAACTTTTTAGATTCATTTGTTAAGACAGGCATACTGAATGGAGGAAAAAGAAATAAGAAAAGATAAACCATAAACGTTATTCTCTTTAATTCATAGCATGGAGGGGCTGGCTACTTATTAGATCTACTAACCACAGAATTTTTAAGAATCTACTTTTCTTATTGTTTTGCTAGCATCCATCAAATTGGACTTCTAAGGGAGTAACAAAAGGCTGCTTGCTTGACCAAAAATTTGTAGAAGTGGTAAAACTAAATAATCTCTTGCTAAAATATTATATACAATTCAGCAGCATTTATGTTTCACTATACAAATGTTAATCCTTAACTCAGACACTGTCTCAGTGAATGAGGGAATACTGAAGCCTGTTAAAACCCAGACAGTGCTGCTGAACCAGGGAAATGGGGGAAAGTATAAACAAATCAAATGCTTAACCTTGCAATGAAGACGTGTCAACCCAAACATAACTGTATTTCTCATTTTCCCCACGTATAATATTGGCAACACAAGGAGAACTAGCTTTGCACTGTGAACGAAGCAGTGGCATTCATTCTGTTTCTGAATTAGATTCCGTCCTAGAATTGTTGACTGGAGTGAATGTTCATATTTTTATATTCCTGGATATTTTCTTCACTCTAGAAAACACTTGCAAGGTTTTCTTAAAAGATCTATATCTACAACAACAAAGGGACACTAGGGAATGGATCAATTAGCTTTTGCAGTATAATGAGCTGCTTTAAAATTTAATGGCTTAAAACAACAAATATTTATTACTTCTTAAGATTTTTTTGGATTTCTTAAGCAGATCTTCCTCTCTAGGTAGGCTTGACGGTTGAGAATGATCTCACTTGCAAGTTGTTTGGTCTACAGTGTCCTCATGCAGGAAGATTTTTCATTCTCCAGAGCTACTGTGGGCTTTGGGTAGCAACGGGGTTCTAAAGCTCAACAAGGGAGCAAGATGCAATGCATACATAGTTTTTGCATCTTTGCATTACACTTGCTAAGTTTCCATTGCTTAAACCAAGTTACATGAACAAGTCAAGAATCAAGAAAATGAATTCTATCTCTTGATCTCAGAGTTGCAACTTGGAAAAGATGTCAAGTTAAACTTCATTTGGAGTTGTTTTTTTTTGTTTTTTTTTTTTTTTTTTAGTATGTTGTAAGATAAGGGGTCAATGTTATTGTTTTGTATTTAGATATCCAGTTTTCCCAACATCACTTGTTTTTTTTTTAATTTTTTTTATTATTTATTTTCAGCATAACAGCATCCATTATCTTTGCACCACACCCAGTACTCCATGCAATCCATGTGCTCCCTAATACCCACCACCTGGCTCCCCCAACCTCCCACCCACACCACTTCAAACCCCTCAGATTGTTTTTCAGAGTCCATAGTCTCTCATGGTTCACCTCCCCTTCCAATTTCCCCCAACTCCCTCCTCCTCTTTAACTCCCCATATCCTCCATGCTATTTGTTATGCTCCACAAATAAGTGAAACCATATGATACTTGACTCTCTCTGCTTGACTTATTTCACTCAGCATAATCTCTTCTAGTCCCGTCCATGTTGCTACAGAAGTTGGGTATTCATCCTTTCTGATGGAGGCATAATACTCCATAGTGTTTATGGACCACATCTTCCTTATCCATTCATCCGTTGAAGGGCATCTTGGTTCTTTCCACAGTTTGGCGTTGCTGTTATAAACATTGGAGTACAGATGGCCCTTCTTTTCACTACATCTGTATCTTTGGGGTAAATGCCTAGTAGTGCAATTGCAGGGTCATAGGGAAGCTCTATTTTTAATTTCTTGAGGAATCTCCACACTGTTCTCCAAAGAGGCTGCACCAACTTGCATTCCCACCAACAGTGTAAGAGGGTTCCCCTTTCTCCACATCCCCTCCAACACATGTTGTTTCCTGTCTTGCTAATTTTGGCTATTCTAACTGGTGTAAGGTGATATCTCAATGTGGTTTTAATTCAAATCACCCGGATGGCTAGTGATGATGAACATTTTTTCATGTGTCTGATAGCCATTTGTATGTCTTCATTGGAGAAGTGTCTGTTCATATCTTCTGCCCATTTTTTGATATGATTATCTGTTTTGTGTGTGTTGAGTTTGAGGAGTTCATTATAGATCCTGGATATTAACCTTTTGTCTGTACTGTCATTTGCAAATTACAACCTTTTGTGTGTACTGTCATTTGCAAATATCTTCTCCATTCCGTGGGTTGCATCTCTGTTTTCTTGACAGTTTCCTTTGCTGTGCAGAAGCTTTTGATTTTGATGAAGTCCCAAAAGTTCATTTTCGCTTTTGTTTCCTTTGCCTTTGGAGACATATCTTGAAAGAAGTGGCTGATATCGAAGAGATTACTGCCTATGTTCTCCTCTAGGATTCTGATGGATTCCTATCTCACATTGAGGTCTTTTATCCATTTTGAGTTTATCTTTGCCAACACCACTTGTTGAAGAGACTATCCTTTCCCCAATGTGCATTCTTGGCATCTTTGTTGAAGATCAGCTGATGGTCTATGTGTGGGTATATTTCTGGGCTCTCTGTTCTGTTCCCTTGTCCTATAGGCCTGTCTTCACACCTGTACCATATTATTTTGATTATGTAGCTTTGTAATATATTTTGAAATAACTGTGCTATCTCCAGCTTTGTTCTTGTTTCCTAGATTGTTTTGGCTATTTGGTATCTTTTATAGTTCCATATGAATTTTAGGATATTTTTCCCTTCCTGTTTTTCTAAAAAATACCACTGAGTTTTTTTTTTGTTTTGTTTTGTTTTGTTTTTTGATAGGAATAGCACTGAATCTATAAATCACTTTGGGTAGTATGGATATTTTAACAACATTGAGTTTTTTATTCCATGAATGCAGGATGTCTTTCCATGTATTTGTGTTTAAGTTTCTTTCAACAATGTTTTATAGTTTTCAGTATACAAGTCTTTCACCTTCACCTCTTTGGTTAAGAGCTCACACTCTAAAACTAAAAACAAAACAAAACAAAAAACACAACGTAGAAGAAAAGCTATTTGGTAGTTGTCTTGACAATGATTTCTTGACTATCACACCAAAAGCAAAAAGATCAAAACCAAAAATACACAAGTGGGACTACGTCTAACTAAAAAGCTTCACACAGTAAAGGATGCCACAAAATGAAAAAACTATTTAGAATGAGAAAAAATACTTGTAAACTCTATCTCTAATAAAGGGTTAATCTCCAAAATATATAAGAACACCTGTAACTTAATAGGAAAAGTAATAATAGCAATAATAACAACCAGATTTTAAAATGGGCAAAGAACTTAAATAAACATTTTTCCAAAGAAGATACATATCTGGCCAACAGATACATAAAAAAGGTAATCAACATCGCTAGTCATCAGGGAAAAGCAAATGAAAACTATAATGAAATATCAACTCACACCTATTTGAATAGCTATTATCAAAACACACACATGCACAGAGATAACAAAGTGTTAGTGAGTATGTGAAGAAACTGTATGCTTGCACACTGTTGAGGGGAAAGTAAACTGAAACAGTCATAGAAAACAGTATAGAGGTTCTTCAAAAAAAATAAAATAAAGCTAATATGTGATTGACCCAGCAATCCCACTTCTAGGTCCATATCAAAGACAGTTGAAATGAGGATCTCAAAGACCTATTTGTACTACCACAGCATTATTCACAATATTGAAGATATGGAAACAACCTAAAGGTCCATCAATAGATGAATAGATAAGGACAATGTAATACATACACATGTACGCGCACACACACACACACTATATACAATATGTATGCATATTAATAATAAAATACTACTCAGCCTCAAAACAAATGAATTCCTGCCATATGCAACAACATCGATGAAACTGGAGGACATTCTGCTAAGTGGAATTAAGCCAATCACAGAAGAACAAATACTACATGATTCTGTTTATATGAGATATCTAAACTAGTCACTCACCAAAGCATAAAGTAGTAACTGCCAGGGGCTGGTGGCAAAAAATTTGGGGAGCTATTGTTCAACAACTATAAAAAGTTTCAATTTCACAAGATGACTAAGTTCTAAAGAGCTGATGTACAACATGATGTTCAAAGCTAACAATATTTTATTCTACAATTAAGACTTTATTGAGAGGGTTGATCTCCCATTAAATGTTTGTACCACAAATTAAAGAGAAAAGGTATATTGCAAAGGTAAGTGTAAATAGAGAGGGTAAGATCTGTGGCCATTCTGGTAATTTAACATAGGAGTAATGTGAATAGAATTGTTGGGAGAAAAGCAAAAAAACAAAACAAAACAAAACAAAAAACAGTTGATAATAACAGCATTAAAAATATTTTTTCTGACTTCTGTTCTGAATTCCAACTAAAATCTTATATAGAAAGCTAAGTATCACTTCTAAAGTAGTATCTGAAAAATTAGAGGGTCAGATGAGATTTCTAAGTTTCCATACAGATAATATTATGAAATTCTGTAATGATATTGATGAAAGAGCCCCATTTTCTAGGCCCTGGCATTATTTAGAATTTTAAAGGAACATAGTTTTATTTCTCCTTTTGTTCTAACCTTTCCCCAGTAAGAGACTGCCTTGTTCTAACTTCTGTGGATGGGCATAGATCAAGCCCCAAACCTGTGGTCTCCCACTACCAACTCTCCCCATTGGGAGATGCATAGTGCATCATGGTAGATCAGATTTTAGTGATGAGTAGGGAAGGTGTCCATGATGGGTGAGTGAACGAGGTGTTGGAAGGATGATAAAGAAAAATCTCTCCTGGCACCTCTGAAATCAATCATACACATCGGAAGCTATTGATTTTGCCTGTGGATAAGACCTACCCCGAACTGTGTTTCCTCAGTGCTTGAAAACAAACTCTGAGCTGTTTATCAGATGGAAACTAAAGATCTCAATGTGTGAAGCCACGCTCACCACTGAGCTCCATACAGATGATGGCATGACATATGCAAATATTCAGAATTTATGGAAAATATTCTCATAAAATGGACCTTTCATTTTTTAAGAAAGTTCCAACAAGCATAAAGGAAGGAGAAAAAGAAGAGGTCCCTGTCATTTCCAGGAGAGTGTTTTTGATAGTGCATAGTTACAAATGTAATTGTTCGACTGGATCTCTTAATACAGCCAAACGATTCAGTGTATAATGTAGAAACTAATAAGAACTCAAAATCTGGATCATCACATCTGATTGTGAATTCCAGTTTTGCCACTTGCAAACTGGGTCACCCTGGACAACTAATCACTTAACTATTCCAACCCTGAACTTTCTAAACAGTAAAACTTTAAAAATAATAATTATAATAAATAATATGATCCACGTGGCTTACAAAAATTTACTATATGTCATGTAATAGTATATTTTATTAGCTATTATTTGTGGTTAATTTTACTCTGAATGACAATGGGACAGTTCTTGCCTTTCAGTGAACATAAACAGCCAAAATAGCAGCTGACAGGAAGAGATAGAGATGAGTCCCAATGCTGATTATATTCCTACACCTTTAAAAACTCACAAATATACCTAAGGTTTAAAAGAATTCATAAGGCTAATTTCAAAGAGCAAGAGTTCTCCAAACTCTCCCTAACTTATCCATGTACTATGATTTCTATTCATAATGATCAGCTAGCTTTTTAGGTATCTGGTCTAAAGATGGGCGACTAACCCTGTTCTTTAATTAGATAATCAAGCCAGACTCTGGAGGATCATCTTCCATAAAGTCTTTCCAAGTGGTAAAGTAGGAAAACAAGCAAATGCACATATACATTGGTAGTCTAGAAATGAATTATTTTTTTCAAGTTGCCATACTTCCCATTTATTGTCTCAGATAAAGGACCAGGTGTTCATGGAAGCCAACTTTGAGGTTTCTAAATTCTTTCCATCTTCTCTACACCCTGGGGGCAATACTTAGTTCAGCAAAAGATCTAATTCCCTCAGAGCACAGGAAGAGAGCTGTTTATTGTAAGCACTAAGTGCCAAACACATTATTGGAAAAACAGCCAAGATGAGTGCACCCTACTCCACGTGAATACCAGAGTTTTCTGGTGTTGTTGTTGGAGTTCATCCGACTGCATTTAAGAAGACTGTAATGTAAGATGGAACATTTTACATGAATATAAAAATTACAGCGAGCAGGAGCCACTTTTTCTAGATTAGCTACCTAGGAAAATCAACAAAGCACAAAATATTGCAATATAGCAGTTTCAGAAAGAGAACACTAGCCAAGGTTTGGTAGCAATCAAGTGTTACAAGTTCACTCAGTGCATCGCATTTGAAGTACTTTGAAACAGCCTAATCCTATGTTAATGAAAACATTTGAAAGCCAATCAGGGTTGAAGAAACAAAGACATAAAACAGAAAATCATTTTTTTTTCTGACAACAGAAAATCTTGATATTGTGTTGATAAATGTTAATTTTTCATAAACAGATAAGGGAAAAGTACATTTTATATAAAGAAGCATTCATTTTTAACTATAGCCTTGCATTTATTGTTCTTTCCATTTTAATGCTTTCAACAATTTTTTTATGAATTTCAATATTATTTCTAATAATATCAAAGGATGTGAACACAGATGATAGAGTCCTCAAGCTCAGTTGAGACTGTTAACTTTTAAATGTGACTGAACTGGATGTTATTTTATTTCTTGTCTAATTTCTCTCAGTGCTTCTTCTGACATGGTAGGGTGATTGTAATACCACTAAGAAATTGTTGTGAGTTTGTGTGTGTGTGTGTGTTTGAGATAAAATTGTCCTGAGATTTATAAAAGAACACCCTTAAAGTTTATCTTTATTTACAATGGGTTAGAAAAACTAAACACCTCTCCCCTAGTATATTTTATTATGGATATAATTTACTTAAGCAAAAATTACTAATTTTTTAAGGGAGGCAGAGGCAAGCTTATTTTAATACTATTATGCTGAGATAAACTCATTTTTTCCACATAAAATTAGCCAGCAAATTATAAAGTATTAAGTGTTTTTTTTAAAGTTTGCCTTTTTTATGCTAGAAGACAAATTTCAGAAATTCATCCTTTTATTGTTTTGATCTCTTAAATTTTATCTTTAAAGAAAATAACTAATGTATGAAGAGTTAAGTGTAAATTGTTCTTTAAGAGCTGGTACAGTTGGCTCCTTGTAAATAAACAGAATAAAAATTTTAGGAAAAGGGCAGAAATTTCACCTCAGAGATAAGAGAGTCACATGATTTCTACTATATAAATCTTCTCAACTATAATCTATTGATTTTGTCATTAGAAAGACTGAAAAAACTGAGTATTTTAGGAGTTGTTACTTGCAGCTATATATAAAATAGAAGTAAAATACAAATTTACAAAATACATACAAACATATTATCAGTGTCATAATTTTCAATGTCTTTTGATACATTGTAAAGGGTTACAATAACTCCATGAGTGCCTGACTGGTTATGTGTACATGATTGGATATACATAGTAGAACTGGTGCTTAATAAGCAACAAAGAGGGTTGTTGGCAGAGATCTTATATGCTGGCTGCATTTTATGATAGAGTTTAGCCCACACCCTCTCTGACTAAGGCAGAGAAAGCGGTCTGTCCTAGGAAAAGATAACAGAATGATATTGGCATTTTGCAATTCAAATAAATTCATTAACATTTAAAAAATTTTGTTTTGGCTTTTTTTTTTTCCTTGTTGAATACTTAGGTTTTCTTATACTATCAGTTGGACAGCAACTAAATATTAGTATATCAGTTAGGTGGGGGAGAAATACCCTGGAACATAGAATGGGAGTGTTGTTAATTTCATTACATAACTGAAGGTCTCGTGTGACTGACCCATTTAAAAAGTGGCTCCAATTCTTTACCCCTTTCTGTGTTTATTCCCAATAATTGGACTACACAGCTTTTTCTCTCATGAAATGTAGTCTATTTCCCAGCTGCCTGGTTCTAAGTTGGCCTTGTGACTTGCTTTGATCAGTAGAACGTGGCAGAATAGCACTGTGGCAGTCACAAGCCAAAGCCTAGGAGAAAGGGATGCCTTGGTTTCTCCTGGGCTCTCGTCAATTCCATATGAATGAGCACGAACTACCTTGCTAGGGAATCAGAGCCCCTGTGGAGCACAGCTGAGATTCCTCAACCAACAGCAGGCCAGCTCCAGTCACAGAGCTGCCCAAAAGCCAGAGCAGAGTGCTGATGCATGAGCTCACCCTGCCAGATCAGAAACACTGGCCCTCTGAGCCAGCCTGAGTACACGGGCGACAGAAATCAATGTGTCCTGCTGGGTGTCACTGAGTATTTTGGCTGTCACATGGCATTACTGTGTCGAGAACTTATGGATACCCCATCTCCAGCTCTAGTTTTGTTGCTTGCCTCCAAGTTTCTTCACACGAATCTCCCATCCTTGAGGAGGCTGAAGTATGTGGAAAAGCAGTGGTACTGGATAGGAAAACACAGAATCAGGACTGGCCCCCATCCTATCTGTGTGATCAGAGAATACTTACTCCACCTCCCAGGGCTTCCCTTTCTTTCCTCATCTGTATGACGCATGTGTGTCAAGCACTGTGTGTGAGGAAATGTCTGTGCTCTCAGGAGTCCACTACCAAAGGAACTGCCACCAAAGTGGTTCTGTGGCCTTATGCTCAAAAGGTCCTGTACTTCCCTCACAACCCTTCCATTTGTGTTCTCACAAATTAATCTGACAATCCAAAGCAAGCAATCGTTAAAGGTGAGTAATAATGTACTCTAGACAATAATAGAAATACTAACACAATTATTCGAGTATCTCTATACCAGTTAATGCTAAGTGGTTTATGTACATCATCTTAAGGAATCCTTTCAATACAAATACAAAGTAGTTTTTACCATCCCCATTTTACAGATGAAGAAAAAAATCTCAGAAAAAAAAAAAAAAGAAAAAACCATTTTCTTTTCTAAATTCAAATAAATAGCAAAGTCATATTTCAAATACATGTCCAGTCATAATGACTCTCTATGTATCTATATTCAAACAGGGATGTTTGAGGCCTGTCCTAAATGCCTATTTGATAACTTGACAGTTGACAGCTACTGAAAGTTTTTTTTTTCTTAATTAAATTTTATTAACATATCATATATTATTTGTCTCAGGGGTACAGGTCTGTGATTCATCAGTTTTACACAATTCACAGCCACTCACCATAATGCATAACCTCCCCAATGTCCCTCACCCAGCGACCCCACCCCTCCCAGCCCCCTCTTCTCCAGAAATCAAAAGAAACCGAAAGAAAGTTATTATTTTTCAATGACTGTGGCAACTACATATTTTAATTAGTATAAACAAATCTCCAGACCATAATCAAATATCTATTGGTTCAAAGCTTTTCCTTTGATGAGAAAAAAATATTTCTAAACCAGGATGCACAGGGGAAAGGAATGCAACTTAAGAAGTGATATTTAGTGATTCTGAAATCAATTCGAATCAGTCCCCTGGGTAAAAATTATATTAAAATACTTTACCCAAGAAAAAGATAAGAAACTTAATTAAGCAACAGGCACTTACTTTTAAATATATTTTTTAAAAGATTTTATTTATTTATTTGACAGAGATCACAGGCAGGCAGAGAGGCAGGCAGAGAGAGGGGGAAGCAGGCCTGCTTTTTCACTAAATTTAGGGATTTCTGCCATCCTCGTTAAGAATTAGATCAAAAATTTTCCAGTTAGGGCACCTGGGTGGCTCAGTGGGTTAGGACTCGGCCTTCGGCTCAGGTCGTGATCTTGGGGTCCTGGGATCGAGTCCCCCATTAGGCTCCCTGCTTGGTGGGGTACCTGCCTCTCTGCCTACTTGTGATCTCTAACAAATAAATAAATCAAACCTTAAAAAAAAAAAAAAAAAAAAAACCTGAAAAGTTACTGTCTTAAGAGTTTACTGTCTGATGTAGTACCTACCTAAGAAGTGACTATTTAAGGAAACAAAATGACATTCCTTTGGCAGATGTTTTAACATATATCTTCACTTTGTTACTTTATAATGGTAACTATGTTCTCAGAATGAACCATCTTTCTGCTTCAGAGATTTTCTTTTTGGTGGTGCTTTTTCTTTTCCCCAAGTGTGGTTAAGAGCACACAATATGAAATTTACCACTTTAAAGTGCAAAGTTCAATAGTGTTATGTTTATTCAAATTGTAGCAAAACAGATCTCAAGAATTTTTTTTGTTGTGCAAATTTGAAATTCTGTATCTGTTAACCAACAAATCCCCTTTCTCTCTCTGCCCCAGTCCCTGGTAACCACCACCCTAATTTCTTGTTCTGTAGATGTATCTACTTCACAGAATTCTTACAATAGGAATCAGTGTGTTTTTTGAGGGGGGGGGCAGGGGAGTAGGAATAGCTTATCTAATGTAACATAATGCCCTCAAGTTTCATCAATATTGTAGTGTTAGGCAGCATTTCCTTCCTTTTTAAGATTAATATTCCATTGTATGTCTATACCACATTTATTTATCCATTCATCCCTCAAAGGTTACTTGGGTTGATCCCACCTCTTGGCAATTGTAAATGGTACCATAAGAGAAGAAGGCAGTTAAAATATCCATTTGAAAGCCTGCTTCTGGGGCTCCTGGGTGGCTCAGCTGGTTAAGTGATAGACTTGTTTGCAGCTCAGGTCATGAGCTCAGGGTCCTAAGATTGAGACCCATGTGGAGTCCCTGGAGGGACTCTGCACTCAACAGGGAGTCTGTTTGTCCCTCTCCCTCCTCCCTCTCTGCCTCTATCCCCTCTACCCTCCCCCATGCATGTGGAAGCACACCCTCCCTCTCTAAAATAAATAAATAAAATCATTAAAAAAAATTAAAAAGCACTTTCTTTTTGGATATATACCCAGAAATGGAATTGCTAAATTATACAGGAGTTCTTATTTAACTTTATGGACTTAAGAAGTTAAGAATTTTTTACGCTTTAAGAACTCCCATGCTGGGGTGCCTGGGTGGCTCAGTGGGTTAAAGCCTCGGCCTTCGGCTCGGGTCATGATCCCGGGGTCCTGGGATCGAGCCCCGCATCGGGCTCTCTGCTCTGCGGGGAGCCTGCTATCTCCTCTCTCTCTCTCTGCCTGCCTCTCTGCCTACTTGTGATCTCTGTCTGTCAAATAAATAAATAAAATCTTAAAAAAAAAAAAAAAAAAAAAAAAACCTCCCATGCTGTTTTCTATGGTAGCTGCTGCATGTTTGTAATATATCAATACTGTAGGTTTGTATTTAAAAAGGAAAGAAAGAAAACAGAAAAATCTACTCTTTTTTTCTTCTTTCCTTGAAAAACAGAAGTAAAACTCCATATATAAACTTTGAAAAAGGTACATATGTATTTAAAGTATGATAGTTAAAATTTTCAGTTCATATTAAAAAAAAACAACAAATGAAATATTTTTCCATTAATTCATTATTTACTATTTATCTGCACTATACAGTAACAGCTTAGTGCTGGTATTTCTTGGTAGTAAGTGCTTAAATGCAGTGAGCCAGGACATGAATAGAAAAGCCACATATATACAGTGATATGAGGACATTTAATCAGTCAGTCCAGGCCTTTGTAAGTACTTTTTAAAAAGTCACACCGGTAGTATAAGAATTGATTAGTAAAATTCAGAGATGAAAATTTCATATACCAAAGCTAAATAGACTGTATATAATAGGTTTATTTCAGAAATAGACATTATATGTAAAATTAATATTGGCTTAAATGCTTTTGAAATAAACAGACCTACATTCATAAGAGTTTTACTTTAAAAATTCCTACTTCTTGGCGCTCCTGGGTGGCTCAGTGGGTTAAGGCCTCTGCCTTTGGCTCAGGTCATGATCCCAGGGTGCTGGGATCGAGCCCCGCATCGGGCTCTCTGCTCAGCAAGGAGCCTGCTTCCTCCTCTCTCTGTCTGCCTCTCTGCCTACTTGTGATCTCCGTCTGTCAAATAAATAAATAATAATAATAATAAGTCTTTAAAAATCCCTACTCTTGAAAATGCCTAGCTGATGCAAAATGCCTCTTTTATCTCTTAAAAGGACAATTGTTATTGGATTTAGGGCAGGTCTGGGTAATCCAAAAGCAGTCTGCCTGTGCTTCCGTGCTCTGAATTTCTTCATCAGTGAGCTAACCACATAGATCAACTACCTTACCTATTTAGGCCATAGGACCAAAGCAAAATATTATGTATTAAAAACAAGAATATGGTTAACAATTTTAAAAGGAGAAAAATAGGGGCACCTGGGTGGCTCAATGGGTTAAAGCCTCTGTCTTTGGCTCAGGTCATGATCTCAGGGTCCTTGGATCAAGCCCTGCATCAGGCTCTCTGCTCAGCAGGGTAACTGCTTCTCCCTCTCTCTCTCAAATAAATAAATAAAATCTTTAAAAAGGGGGGGAATAATAATTTAAGAAATATCTGCATATATGTCATTTTACAAATATAAAATTGTTCTATTTTATAAATTATATTTTATATATATTAAATATATGGAGAGAGTGAGCACATGGGTGAAATTATAGGTAGCTGTTATCAAGAGAAAGTTTTAAGATTAGTTTAAATTTATGGGTTTTCAGGGAAAACTTAAAAACAAGCTGGAATCAGCTGATTTTGTTCATTTTTATTTGTATTCCCAAATATCTTTTTTTCCCTTACACTAAATTAATCTGCTAAAGTAATGACACAGTCAGGTAAGTGAAACATTCAGTTTTCCAGGCCGTTTGAGTTGGAAAGGTTCATTGCATAATTCCAAACCTACCGAAACCTGAAGGATGGAGATGTGTAACTAGATTTTTTTTTTTTTTCCTAAGCCATAAGCCAGACAGTCTTTGGTGTTAGGAGGGAGAAAACAGACTTGGAGAATCAACACTATTCATTACTGGTATATTTGTTTAAACTCCTGTGTGGCCCATTGGATTTTCAGAGACTCAAATTCCCTGTCTTAGCATTCTTATTCAGAAGAGGATGAAAGCATCCTTGTGGAGTACCCCTTTGAATTCCATCACCTGTTTTTGCCTCAATTCATTTATTTAGGACAATTTAGCACATCAACTCTGGAGCCTGGCCAGGGTCAGAGATCCCAGTCCTACCACTTGTGTGGTATGGGACCCTCAGCCAGTGATGGAGGCTGGGCTGCGCCTCTCGCTACTCTGCCAGTACTTACACTCGGCTGTGGTGAGAATGAAACTAATTAATACTGGAGAATATAAAGAAGAGAAGCTTTAATTCCTAATATGTAATACTGACTATATAAACAATAATTGAAGATATAAACTACAAAAAAAAAAAAATGCATAGCCACCCTCTCTCTGAGTGTCCTGGGCTGTTTTAACAAATTACTGAAAACAAGTGTCTCTGAACAACAGAAATTACTCTCTGATGGTCTCGGAAGCCAAAAGTTCAAAATCAAGCTCTCGTTAGTCCTGAGTTCTCTTCAAAGGCTCTATGCTCCTGAAGGCAATGGCCTGGACAACCCTAGGGACGGGATCTTCGGTCAGCAGATAGATTCTTAGAACACACACAGTGACCAGTGGACACTTTCTAATTTCAACCTCTTGACTCGCCAGCATGAATCTGGAGTTGTTGCCCATGATGAGGAAATAGATTCATTTGGTGGATATTTGATTAGGACAAATGAATCTCTGGCTTGAATCTCGGTAACAGATTTAAGGAGAGAAGACAAGTATCCAAGGGCCTCACCTCCTTTTTCTTCTAAGGGAATAGCCCTGTACTCTCTTTTAACGTACCATTTCCCATGCCATCAGCTTCATAGTCTTCAAGAGCCTTGTCACAGGATGACTCTATCCGAAATGCCTATTTACCATCATTGTTAACAGGCAGGAGAAAGAGGCCTGACATTTGGATACAGGATTCCAAAAGATTCTGCTCAATGTTACCTTGTTTTGTTTCTAGGTCTTATATTCAGATGAATCTAAGAAAAAAATGGATGGTTTTCTAAAATACATTATTGAAAACTCTTGCCCCCGCCCTGTGTCAGAATACAATCTAGTATGTATAATTGGAAAAAAACAAAACAAAACAAAACAAAACAAAAACCTTTCTTTGCTTTTTTCTGACTTCTGGTGATTCTAGGTATTCTTTTGCTAAGTAACTTCAGTCTCTGCCTCTGTTTTTACATGAGCTTTACTCTGTTTTTTCTCTTCTTCTGTCACTTATAAGGTCAACTATCAATCGATTTAGGGTCCCCTGCATAGCCCAGTATCACCTTGCTTAAGATATTTAATTACTACTACAAAGAATGTTAACAAATGACGTCACATTCACAGTTCTAAGGGGTAGGACATGGCCTTATCTTTATAAAGGACATCAACACACTATACCTTCCTTCTCTAATATCTGATTTCTATTTATCAAATCTCTTTAAAATGAAATTAATATCCTTATATATAGAAATGATCTTAATATCTAACTAAATGATGGTTATTTAAAATTAATTTTGTTGATTACAAATTAATGGTTCATATTAATTAAAAAGCTGCAGCTCTTAAAATTATATTCAACTTAAATGTGGCTTTTAGTATTTTTGAGGAAACTAATCTACCTGATTTTGTTTGGTGACAAGAAATTCATTACACATGAGTTTTCATTTACATCTTTGAACTAAGAATATAGAGCCAATTTTCCAATTATTCACAGTCACATATTTCCATAATTTGTCTTTCAACATCATAATTATGTTATCAGCTTCTTTACTTATCTTTGCTAACATCGTCACCATCTTCTGTTCACACTCTCCTATATATAACGTGCCGTCAAGTACCAGATGGAAAGGCAGATGATAAAAAATCAAAACATGCAATTAATTGCTTCCTGTCTCCAGGAAATGTTTTTGCCAAAATGTAGGAGGTTTGGAAGAAAAGAGGACAACTTTCATTTAATTCAGTCAGATTGTTGGCTTTTTATCAAGAGGTAATTCTCTCCTTTTTCATCATAGAGGAGAGGCAGAAAAGAATTTAGGCAGGAAAGATGGGAAAGATCTAGAGCTCCAGCTCTGGTCTCAACTTGAACCTGGAGGTCATCCTGCAACTTTCTTACTTAGATAAAATGTTTATAGACAAACACCTATACATTACCAAAAAATTTAAAATGTATTAATTGCAATGGTATGAATTCCAGAAATCATCTGTTAATATTTTTTTTTAATTAACGTATTGCCCAACAAAATGTATTTACAAACTAAAAGGATGACTACTCTTACCCTGAGGCCAGATATGGTGCAAGACTTATTTGTATCTGGTCAAGGAAAAGCAAACTGTATTTATGTCAATATATGGAAAGGGAAAGTTTCATAAAGGTTTCAATTCACTTAAAGTTTTTAATGAGATGTTACTTTAGAAATGTAAAACTTTTGTTTATAAGAGAGGAAATATAAAGAGACAAAGTTTTTTCAAAGAAACACTGTGGCCTTATAAAGTAACAGTCATGTCAACAGGAATTTGTCACTACAAATTAGGAAAAGAGAAGTTTTCTAGAATTTTATTTGTCTGTGAGATAATTAGAAAGTTTTCACCATGTATGATTTTTTAAGTGAAATTGTATTAAATTAGTTAGATCTATGTCTATCAAGGGTTTTGCAGAATCAACTTTCAGATAATTTATTCACCCCTCTACTTCATCCCTCTCCCTCTCATTTTCTTTTGTTAATCACACAAAATTAAACTTAAATTGTTTAATAATTATTTGTTTTTCCATTATTATTTATTATATTTGTTCATCTTAAAAATCCAATTTAAGATTTTTTGTTTGTTTTTTCACTGGTAAGTCTCCCCAGGATTTTAACCAAAGGGAAAAAATTCCCTACATGTTATATTAATGTATTTTCACTACCAAAAAAAAAAAAAAAAAAACCTCCAGAATTTGACAATTTTCTAATTTGTCGAGTACCAGTATTTCTTTAAAACATGTAGATCCAGTGTTACATGCAACTAATGAATCACTGAACATTTTATCAAAAACTAGTCTCACAAAACAAACTGAGGTTGCTGGGGGGAGGGGGGTTGGGAGAAGGGGGTGGGGTTATGGACATTGGGGAGGGTATGTGCTTTGGTGAGTGCTGTGAAGTGTGTAAACCTGGTGATTCACAGACCTGTACCCCTGGGGATAAAAATATATGTTTGTAAAAAATAAAAAATTAAAAAAAAACAACTAGTGATGTTGGCTAATTGTATTTAAATTTAAAAAGATGTAGATATAACACCATTTCATTTATTTTCTTACCAACTACAAAATGATATGCTTACATATTTTAAAGTACTTTTTACTTTTAATATAAGTACTTTAAGTGTAAGTACTTACATTTACAAAATGAGAGTAAAAAAAGGAAAAAGAAGAATCAGAAAGCCAATAGTTCACCTAAAGTTGTGATCTTTTAAAAAACAAAATTAGAACAAATTATTTACTTTTTTAAAAAATCATGTTAGGCACAAAGGACTTAATTGGTTTGGCATGTGCTATATTGGAGAGATCATCTTCACATTCTTGGCAATAGTCATGTAGGTTGTGGTTAATGATAAGACAATTAACCAAGTTCTTTTTTTACTTTTTTTTTTTTTAAGATTTTATTTATTTATTTGACAGACCGGAAATCACAAGTAGGCAGAGAGGCAGGCGGGGTGGGGGGAAGCAGGCTCCCCAACTGAGCAGAGAGCCTAATGTGGGGCTCAATCCCAGGACCCCAAGACCATGACCTGAGCCAAAGGCAGAGGCCCAACCCACTGAACCACCCAGACACTCCTCTTTTTTCTCCCCGCCTTTCTCTTTCTTTCTTCCTTCTCTTTCTCCTTCTCTTCCCTTTCTTCCACCTAATACTAAATAACAAAACAACATTTAACTTTCATGCACCATCAAAACTAAAAATTTGGGACAAGTGGAAACAACTTTTATTTCATTTTTATATCAAGAGGCAGGCAGTGGGTCACAGGGTCACATGGAAATGAACCATAAACCTTAATTCATCAAAATATTGCTTTGTGAATTTTTTTAAAGTAGAGATCACAAGTAGGCAGAGAGGCAGGCAGAGAGAGAGGAGGAAGCAGGCTCCCTGCCAAGCAGAGAGCCCGAAGCGGGGCTTGATCCCAGGACCCTGGGATCATGACCTGAGCTGAAGGCAGAGGCTTTAACCCACTGAGCCACCCAGGAACCCCCTGCATTGTGAAGTTTTGATGTTCAAGAATGCTACTGAATCTTTGTTTATTGGTATCAGAAAAATTTTTAAGTATCTCTTCACAAAAATTAGAAGTCAATCTGTTTCAGTTTGTGATCCCTAAGAGCCCACGGTGAGACGAGGACTCAGGTTGATAGAGTTTGTTTGGGATGTGATCTTAGGAAATGCATGAGTGAGGAAGGGGCAAGATGTGACAGGAAAGGAAGAAAAGCCAGGAAAGGGTGTATTAATAAGAGGGTTTCTGCTGTGACAAATGATGCTCCATTGGCTTGGCCCTCTTCTGAGAACCTGTGTGGAGCTTGCCTCCAAACTGTTATCCACCAACTGTTACCCACCAAATCTTCTGCTGGCTAAGGGCTGACCTTTAGATGTGAAATCCAGAGCTCTTCACTGTTTGGTGCTAGAGTGGGTCTTGGAGAGGCAAACAGAGGCAGGTATTTGCAGGGGAGCTCGGTTACAAGCTCTGAACAGAGTTTACCTCAGCTGCAAGGGGATACAGAGGAGAGAGTCAAGAATCTTCTCCAGAGGTTTGGACAAAAGGTAACCCTCCAAAATATTTATGCTTGGATCAAAACCCAGAATCCATGAAATGTTAAAGAATACTGAGCATGAACCAGTGATCTGTGTTATTAAACTAGGAAAAAAAATTCCTTTAAAAATGACGTTTTCGGGACGCCTGGGTGGCTCAGTGGGTTAAGCAGCTGCCTTCGGCTCGGGTCATGATCCCAGCGTCCTGGGATCGAGTCCCATATCGGGCTCCTTGCTCGGCAGGGAGCCTGCTTCTCCCTCTGCCTCTGCCTGCCTCTCTGTCTGCCTGTGCTCTCTCTCTCTCTCTCCCTCTATCTCTGATAAATAAATAAAATCTTTAAAAAAAAAAAATGACGTTTTCCTGAATGCTTCTGAAAAATTCATTCTAGTGTCCATAAATGTACTCAGACTTAATCTTTCAAACTCGGCTTTTCTTTCTCTCATTTACCAAATGAGGAATTTTGGTAGCTCTTTAAAAGTCTCTTTCATTGAAAATTGAGTCAGTGACTGAACTATAAATTCCTTGGAGCTTTAAGATGTTTTAATAAAATTAAGGGGGAAAAGGATGCTGTCTTCAGCAGCAAACTAAAGGTAAATTTGTTTTTAAAACCACAATCTATAGGGGAAAATGTGTCTTATTTGTAATTCATAAAACTTAACAGCTAAGTCATTGACTTGAGCTGCTTAGGGTCTATATAATATCAGTACATTTTTTCTACCAGGTCTAGAATACCAGATAAAAAACAAGTTATTTAATCTGACAGGTATGGTTTAACTGATTTAAAAAAAAAAAAAAAGCATCTTAGAAATAATCTGGAAAATATGGATGCGAAGGTTAACAGCTCAGGAACTAGCTGTAATGGGAGAGCCATTTGGTCATTGTTACTTAGCGTGCCCTGTCTTGAAAACATCAAAATCATATTATCTCAGTATCTATACCTCCTTTGTGTATGTGTGTAAGTTTTCATTAGCAGTTAAATGGGTGTATTTATATTTGACTCATTCCATTTTTATCCTTTGGTAGTGATACCTAGGCTATGCCCTAAATGTTTATAATACGCCATCATAAATATCACAAATTTAGAATAACTCCATGTCTTCTGCTCAGCAATCCTTTGCTTAGCCAACAGAAATGTACTTTCTGAGAATGGACTTTGCAATTTGGGCCAATATTTTGGAAACAGAAAGTCTAGCCATTGTGTCTCTAGGACCGCTTGTTTATATGCCTGCACAGTTTATTAGTAAACATAGCTGAATGGCCAAAATTCAAAGCAGATTCTTGAGCAAGCAAATTTGACCTCAGCTATCATGACACTATGTTCACCCTGCAACGGATCTGTTTTCCTTCTCACCCAGCAAACTGAGCATTAAACTGTATGATGAAGTATTGTATTAAGAGCCTTTTTACTCAGAACTACCATACCTGCAAAGAAAGTCACTGAGCGATCATTAACCTTTGGAACCAGAAAATTCTGACTTGTCAGTGATTTGAATTCTGAGGGAGAAGTATTCAATTAACACTGTCAAGCCGTAGGATACAGGAAAAAAAAATTTTTTTTGTTGACTCAGAGTTAAATTCTGTCCCCCCCAAAAAAAAGTAAAAGAAAAAGAAAACCTAGCAGGAAACTGTCAGACCATTCTGGACTGTCTCAACCCTGGCTTCCTGGTAACAGTGTCATTTTTTAATAATGTATAAACTGCATGTAGTTGGCAAGAGAGTTGCATCCTTGACCACTGTGTCTGAAAATATGTCCACCACAGCATATTTCTTTCATATTTTCTCCTGCTCTATTTCATGCTCAAGTAATAACTCATTTGTACAAAGGGATAGAAACAGAAAATCTAAAAAAGGAGTAATAGTGGGAGGTTGTTTAAGAATCAAAACACTTTAAAATAGCACAGCTGCTGTGATATTGTTATCATGCCAGCTATTGCCGTGATGGGAAGAGGCAGAACAAACTCTCAACGTGACTATTTTGCAAACCGTGTTTCCACCATCGTGGTATGTGCTTGTCTATCAAGGTGAGGTAGCCCATATGTACATGCTGAAAAGATGCCAATTAAATACATGTGCTCTTTATAAGATCTAAGTTTATGAATGCAATTCTTGGTACATGGGCCAGAGACTGAACACCAGGCAAGAGTCCTGACTCAAAAAAGTGAATTATGCATTTCATAGAGGATAGCTTATATTCATTTCCTGAAGCATCCAAAATAAATGGTATGATTCATACAAAGTCTTGGGAGCAGCCTATGATTACCTAGCCATTTGCTCCTCTCCTCAAGCCCACAGTCATACTTTCCACCTACTAACACACATCTGAGACTTTCAACCCTGAACGTTTCTCCTTGAAGTGGATATGGCATTATACAGCATTCCTACCCGAAGGAGACTTACAGGTAGAGACCAAGGCTATGAAATTTGGAATAAACCACCTTGTGTGATGATTCCTAGCTAGATGACTCACTTTAAATTTGGGGGTCTGTTTCTTCACTATTTCTTCCTCTATAATGTGTGTGTTATAATAGTTTCCAAGGGATTATTCTAAGGACTGTGTGAATGAATTAAGACTAGTGTCTGGCCTATAGTAAGTGTTCCATAAATGTATTTGTTACGAAACATTTCCATTTAGCCAGGGCTGGCTTCATATGTAGAAATGCTTGTCTATTGCCTGCCAGGGTAAGTTAAAGGGCTAATGTGAAAGCCTAGTTCACCACCAAAACTTTTTCCCACTTTCACAGTATTCAACATTGACAATATTACAGTCCATAGTATTTGGGAAGGCAAAGTAAATTATATAAGCCCACTGTTAAAATCTATGTATGAAATATATTTCTAGCCTGTCACACTTGAAAAAAATTGATTAAAACATTATTGGGTATCTGGGTGGCTTAGTTCATTGTTTGCTTTTGGCTCAGGTCTGGGTCCTGGGATCAAGTCCCACATCAGGCTCCCTGCTTAGCAGGAAGTCTGCTTCTCTCTCTGCCTCTGTCCCTCACCCCTGCTCATTCTCTCTCTCTCTCTCTCTCTCTCTCTCAAATAAATAAAATCTTTAAAAATAATAAAAAAAAATATCCCTGTTACCATACAAATCCTTCTATTATATCTGTCTATAAGTTTTTCTCTTTCTTAACAAAAACTCTGACTGGTAGGAGTTGCATCTAAGTCATTCTTGAATGCCTTTACTTCATACATAACTACTCAATATGTATTTTTTGCTAAATATAATGCCAGTTATATTTTAAAGAGAATATAGAACTATAGGACACAGGTATTATACAGAAGCAAAACCAGCTCTAAGAACCTTAGAGAAAGGAGGGACAAGAACAGAGAAAGAATGCATGACAGTGAATGTTTCATTCTGGAAACAAAAATGCTGACAGGAATGAGTTAAGAGCTGAGACAGGGGTAAATGTATTCACTTCATCAGTGGGAGTGTTGGTCTTAATGTGTTACATTTTTTTCAAGGGAGTTAATGTGATAATCTTTCATAAACCTCTAAAACCATTAGGTATAGAAGAAAAAGAAAATTTCACTATTTAACATGATTACCTCATCCCAAATGAAGTGATAAGAAAATAAAGTATGAAAAGGAATCTATGACCATGACCCATCTGTCAATTAGCAAAAAAATGTGTTTTTCTTTTTCAGTGTTTTTCAGATGGCAAGGCCTAGCAACTGCCCTTTTGGTAAATAGGCTTGCTACAAGATTTCAAATCAGCTTTAATTGCATTCAAAGAGTATACAATCATTCATTGTTCAACATGAGTTATTCTCAACTTGATAGTTAAAACCTTTTATAAAATAATAGATTATATTCCAATATTTTGACTGGCTAGTTAAACATGAAAATGAGGACCAATGAATACCCAACGGTTTATAACACCAGAAGATAAATATAAGATGGGAATTAGAACAATGGTGGAATTAGGGTCCCACATCTCTTCTTTACATTTTTATTCAATTTATTTAGACTTAATAAAAAATAATTCATCCAATTCTCCCATTCCTCACCCCTCTTGCAACACCCTTCTGTTCTATAGGAGCTTTTTTGTTCTGTTTTAAAGATTTCACATATAAGAGGGATACCCAGAGGGCTCAGTCAGTTAAGTGTCGCCTTCAGTCAGCTTATGATCTCAAGGTCCTGCGATCAAGCCCCATGTTAGGCTCTGTGCTCAGTGGGGAGCCTACTTCTCCCTCTCCCTCTGCTCCTCCCCCTGCTTATACTCTCTCTCTCTTTCTTTCAATAAATAAAATCTCAAAAAAAAAAAAAAAAGATTTTACATATAAGAAAGATCATACAGAGTATGTCTTTCTGTCTGACTTACTTCACTTAGAGTAATGCTCTCAAGATCCACTCATATTTTTACAAATGGCAAGGTTTCATTCCTTTATAGCTGAATAATATTCCATTATATATGTATACATATATGTGTATATATGTAAATTATGTCATTCATATATATATGTATGTATATATGGTGTGTATATATATATATATATATATATATATATATGAAAATTTCTTTGCATATGGTGGACACTAAGGTTGCTTCCATGTCTTAGCTACTGTGATTAATGCTGCCATGAACATGGGAATGCATATATCCTTTGGAGTTAGTGTTTTTATTTTCTTCAGATAAATACCCATATGTGGAATTGTTGGATCATATGGTAGTTCTATGTTTAATTTATTTGAGGAATGTCCTTACTGCTTTCTGTTGTGGTTGTACCAATATACATTCCCACCGACAGTGCACAAGAATTTCCACTTCTCTACATCCTTGCCAACACTTGTTATTTGTTGACTTTTTCATAATAGCCATTCTAACACCTGTGAGGTGATATCTCTTTATGGTTTTGATTTGCATTTCCCTAATGATTATTGATGTTGAGCATCTTTTCATGTACCTGTTTTCATTGAAAAGTGGCTATTTAGATCTCGTGCTCATTTTTTTCCTCATTTTTTTAAATGAATCAATTTTTTTTTTTTTTTTTTGCTATTGATTTGTGTGAGTTCTTTGCATAGTATGGACATCAGGCCCTTATCTGATACATGATTTGCAATTCTTTTCTCGTATTGGGTAGGTTGCCTTTTCATTTTTTTGCTGGTTTCCTTTGCTGTACAGAAGTTTTGAGTTTGTTGTAGTCCAACTTACTTATTTTTGCCTTTATTGCTTTTGCTGTCAGATATTCAAAAAATCATTGCAAATGATTTTCATATCAAGGAACTTGATATGAAAGGTAAGTTCCCTATCAAGGAATTTACCACCTATGTTTTCCTCTAGTATTCTCTATGGATTTATGTCTTACATCCAACGTTTTTTCCATTCTGAGTTAATTTTGTGTATGGTATAAGATAGTGGTAAGGTACCATCCTTGTCTGGTTCTGATAGCAGAGTAATGGAGGCCTTATAAAATGTGTTTGGAAGAGTTTCCTCCTCTTCAATTTTTTGAAGAGTTGAAAAGAATTGGTGTTATCCTTTTCTAACTGTTAGAATTCAGCAGTGAATTCTAGAATGAGAATAGAATTAGAATAGAAATAGCTAGAAATGGCTAGAATTAGAACAGAAAAGTGGCTCTAGACTTTTGTTTGTTGGGGGGTTTTGATTATTGACTCAATTTCCTCTTAGTATTTGGTTTGTTGAGATTTCTTATTTCATCATAATTCAGTCTTGATTTTATCTTTCTAGGAATTTTTCTATTCCTTCTAGGTTTTCCAATTTGTTGGTGTCTAAGTGTTTATAGTGCTTTCTTATAGTCCCTTGTTCTATGGTATCAGTGGTAAATCTCCTCTTTCATTCATGACTTTATTTGAGTCTTGTTTCTTGATGAGTCTAACTGAAGATTTGTCAATTTTTTTTTTATCTTTTCCAAGATCATCTGTTCTTAATCTCAAAGATCTTTCATCTTTTTAGTCTCTACCTCAATTATTTCTACTATAATCTTTGTTATTACTTTTTGTTTTTTTTTTTTTTTTCTCTAACTTTGGGCTTTCTCTAGTTGCTTGAGATGTAAATTTAGATCGAGATTTTTCTTTTTCTTGAGGCAGGCACTTAATGCTATGAACGTCCCTCTTAGAATTGCTCTTACTGCATACCACAAATTTTGGTATATTCTATTTCCATTTGTCTCAAGACTTTTTTTTTTCTTTGACCCCCTTCCCTTTGTTATTCAGTAGCATGTTTAATCTGCACATATTTGTGAATTTTCCAGTTTTCTTCATGTAATTAATTTCTAGTTTCAAACCACTGTGGTCAGAAAAGATGCTTGATATGATTTTAGTTCTCTTAAATGTACCGAGACTTGGTTTGTGGTCTAGCACATGATATATCTTCAAAAATGTTTCTTGTGCACTTGAGAAAAATGTGCATTCTGTTGCTTTTGGATGGAATGATACTTCTATATGTGTTTAGTCCATCTTCTCTAACATGTCATTTAAGGCTGATATTTCCTTACTAATTTTTTCTGAATGATCCACCCATTGATGTAATTGAGGTGCTAAAGTCCTCTACTATTATTTCATTGCAACTTTCCCTTTAGGTCTCTTAATATTTATACACTTAGGTGCTACATGTAATTATGAAAAAAGGTAATCATATCTTAATAATCAGTTTTAGGTTCAAGAGAATGAAAGCTGTCTTTGAGGGGATGACAGGCAAGAGGGATGATTTACTCATCAGAAATTTGTGAATGAGCACTTACTGTATTTCAGGCAGTAGTAGGAGGAAAAATAGTTAAGGTTTCAACCTTAAATAATCAGAAAGATCAGAAAGACTCTCTAAACGGGGACTTAGTCATCATGAGCCCAACAAATGCCTAGTAGCTAACACACAAGCAGAAATTTCCACGGATATCAATGCTGATGTTCCCACTACTAAGGCCACACTGCCTCCTCACAAGATTCCTGGACTACAATTTCCATTCCTTTCTCATTTTTTGAATTCTCAATTTCTTCTAAAGGAAGTCCTATAAACTTTTGTACATCTTTATCTTATACTTTCAAGTATTTACTTTTTTAAAATTTGTACATCATACCCCCTTGGAAAAATGTGAGAAAAAAGAACAATTTCTGGATACAGAGATGAAAACATGTGGATGGATCAAGCCACAGCTCTGACATTTACTAATCATTTGGGCTTAGAGAAGTTTCAGAACCTCTCTGAGCTTCAATTTTCTTCACTCAAATATGGGCATAATAATCCCTACCTCATCTGTGTTTTGTAAGAATTAAGATCCAATAGGAGTGAAAAATTTATCAAGTCAGGCCTTTAATCAGTGGTTAAAAAAAAAAAAAGGCAAACTAAACTTTTCCCCAGATGAAATTTCTAGTGGAAGCTCAACAATGAAAAAAATAATTCAAATGCATTTTTACAAAGTATTTCCTTAAAGTATGAAATATTTACTAACTAAAAGTTTGTTGACAAGAACATTTATGTTTCAGGTTCCAATTTCCTTATATTGGTTGCATAGAATCAAGAACATTTGGATTCTCACAATGAAGAAGTTGCAAGTGACATTTCAAAAAACAATTCCTAATTACAACATCTACCACATTTTGCTGTATAATTAATTTAAAAAGTTACAGATGGCACATAGTAAAATTTTAAACAATAGCTATTTTGTAAAAGAAAAAAAAGCAATAGAATATTAAAAGCCAATTATAACTAAAATTGGCTTTATAGTTATAAATTGGCTTTTAGTTATAACTTTATAACTAAAAGCCAATTCATCTTCCCTCCTACCTAGAATTGAGGATCTCTTAAATAAAATAACTCTGGTAATGGTTTTTTGTATGTATTACCCAGAAATAGTCTTTACATTTAAAGCATAATAAGACATTGTTTAACTTTTTGGTTAATTGATTGTTGGCAATACCATAAGATGGTGAACTAAATTGATCTAGAAACTTCAGAGTGTACAAATTTAATCAACTGCTCACAATTACTTTTTTTTTTTTTTAGATTTATTTATCTGAGAGACTGAGAGAGAACAAGAGAGCATGCACACAAGTGAGAGAAGGGGCAGAAGTAGACAGAATCTCAAGCAGACTGGCCAGATCTCATGACCTGAGCCAAAACCAGGAGTTTGGACGCTTAACTGACTGTGCCACTCAGGCACCCCCAGCTGCTCTCAATTCTTAAAACAACAAAATAACATGGGGCGCCTGGGTGGCTCAGTCAGCTATGCATCTGCCTTTAGCTCATTTCAGGATCCCAGGTACTGGGATTGAACCCCACATTGGGAGCCTGCTTCTCTCTCTCCCCCTGCTGTTTCCTCTGCTTCTGTGCTCTCTCTCTCTCTGGTCAAATAAATAAATAAAATCTTTTTTAAAAAATCAAAATAATATAATACACAGTATTTACTTAAAATTTTTGAATGTTAAAATGATAAAATCATCTCACAATGTAGTGTGTTATATGCTCTACTTTTTTAAAAAAATATTTTATTTATTTATTTGACAGAGAGAGATTACAAGTAGACAGAGAGGCAGGCAGAGAGAGAGTGAGAGAGAGAGGGAAGCAGGCTCCCTGCTGAGCAGAGAGCCCGATGGGGGAATCAATCCCAGGACCCTGAGATCATGACCTGAGCCAAAGGCAGCAGCTTAACCCACTGAGCCACCCAGGCATCCCTATATGCTCTACTTTTTACCAAAAAAATGATTATCCCATGATGAGCATGTGCTCAGACACATAATTGAGGCATGCTGGCATTTAATGGCACTTGGTGTATGTGTGTTCTGGTTGTGTACGGAGGCATACATTTTACATGGTGTTTGTACAAGATATGAATTCAAATGAAGACCCATGATACATTCAGAAATTCAAATGCATCTTGTGGTAGGTCTAGTAGGAGAGATTGATTTTCAGGTCTGCACAAAAATTAGTTCCAGTGCCCATGCCAGTTAAACTTTTAGCAAAATTTATTCTACTGGCATTCTCTAATGTACTCAAACTGAAGAATTTATTCATCTGTTTTTAAGACAGTTTTAAGTGTTTTAAATAGATTTATTGTTAATAAGGGTCAAAGTGAAAGAGTTCAAAATCTTAAGGTTGCTCCCAAGTTACCTGAGTTTTCCAGTAATTTGGTTTGAAAATAGTTTGCCTCCCTAATGTGGTGTTAAATTTACTACTGTTATCGAAGTTTCTGTGAATTCAGCTATTAATTTTTAATCTCTCAAGTTCAGAGTCAGTATTTTAGAAATAAATTATATCCCCCATGATTTCTTATCATATAGTTAAATAAATCTAATAGTAAGAGTTAATTAAGTGTCAAGTAATCTGAAGATCAACAGAGCCAACTTTTTTGTTTGTTTCTAGCAATGTGGTTCAGATTAAGCATGTTTCTATTGTACCTATCCAATTTAATATTAGTATACAATTTTTTATAACCTCCTCATTTTAAAAAATTAATATAGTTGACCAAAATGACTAATTTAGTAAATGTATGCTCCCTTACCCTTTATTTCAATATCATTAATTAAGAAATAATAAAATATTAACATAATAATCAAAGGTAAATACTCATAATGCTTAATGCAGTATTGTCTTTATGTAGCATTAGATACTTATTAATGATTCAGCCTGAATTACACTGGAAAGTAATGACCTGGAAAATAGACAATAAAGTTCAAATAACAGATCTTGTCCTTCCTTGTAAAAATAATAACTATCATACATGTAAGGAATAGACTATTAGTATGGTCTTTCATATAACATTTTTAAAATTTTTTATTTCTTTTCAGCCTAACAGTATTCATTGTTTTTGCACCACACCCAGTGCTCCATGAAATCCGTGCGCTCTCTAATACCCACCCCCTGGTTCCCCCAACCTCCCACCCTCATATAACTTTTAAATGGGAGAATGCAAATGGGATTTTGAGCCTCAACCATATGACACAAGTTAAAAAATATTGTCAAAAATTTTGTAATTTCAGACAGCTGTAACTGACAATTGGTAGAGTCTGACTATAAGTGGTTCAAGAGTCAGTAATTAGAAAAATGAAAAACATGTCTGTAATTACATATTTCACTGTGGGAATGAATAAATCCTATCTACTCATGCAGAGTAACTTCTTTGTCTGGGGGATTGCTCAGGATGGACATTCACCTCCAAGACCAGCTGTAGGCTCTTCTTCCATGTGTCTGCACATAGCTGAACATCTTCATCAGCTGGCAGATAGAAATGTCAGCTAAAAGGCCCTGAAACATCATTCTGTATATAAAAATCGGTACTCCTTGTTCCTAACTAGAGGACCACCCCAGCGCTGGAGCTAAAGCCCTCCTTAAATTAGTTTCCATATATTGTATGAAAGGTCTACAGATCTCATTGTAAGAGAAAAAAAAATAGTTACCAAAAAATAGGTAACAAGTAACATTTTCAAACTACAATTTAGAATATAAAACTGTTATTTTCCTCCTTACTATGGATGAATTGGATTCCCGTAATAATTAGCACCTAAAAGTATACTGTTTCAAGAATACTAACTTAGAGGGGCACCTGGGTGGCTCAGTGGGTTAAAGCCTCTGCCTTTGGCTCAGGTCATGATCCCAGGGTCCTGGGATCAGGCCCGCGTCTGGCTCTCTGCTCAGCGGGGAGCCTGCTTCCTCTTCTCTCTCTGCCTACTTGTGATTTTTGTCTGTCAAATAAATAAATAAAATCTTTAAAAAAAAGAATATTAACTTAGAAATCATGAATTGAACACCAATACATACTTTGAAATATATGAATAAAAATTTTTCTTTATAGATGTGTCTATGTATACTCATGCAACTTTCAAATTTCTGAATTTTTATATCAACCTATACCTTTTAGATATCCAAAGCACTTTTCATGTCTTATTATTAATGTTTTTACTTAATAAGATACAATTGGAGAAAGTGGTTGTGCATATTGTTTAGTTAAATTGCTCAATAAAAAAATCAGAAACAAAAAAAAAAAACTAGAATAAATCAAATGGTGAAATAAATTATATGCATTAATCCATTCAAATTCTAACTCAAAATAATAAAAATCATGTGAGTGTCTAATAAAATGCCTGAATCTCAAGTGGGATTTCGGTTGGTCCAGACAAATCCATCAGCTTAGCTTACGCAATGCTTAGACAACGAAGTTCCTTACATTACATTACATTAACTTACATTACATCACAAACTTACATTAACTATTTCTTTTTCTTTCTTTGATGCACTTTTGTTCCTAGACACTTAGACATGTATGTAACTTTTAAATTACTCTTTAATCAATTTGGAGAAAGGGAAGTAGGAGAGAGAGAGAGAGCTCAGCTGGGAAAAAAGAGAGCAGTTACAGAGATATAAAAACAGAGAAAGCAGAGATAAGACACTTCATATCATTATTTGAGCCAGGAGCTTGTCAGTCCATTGCACCCTTCTCCATCGGTGAGCAAGAGAAGTCTCATTTATTGTAAGCCGGCTTAAGTGAGATTTCTATTACTTGTGTTTAAAGGAGTCTGGATTATTACTGAGAGTCACTGAGCGATTTTTCACCAGGAATAGAATCCGATGGATATTTAGAATGATCATTTCTGCAACAGGGGGGAAGACAGACTGAAGACAGGGAGGAGTTGTTAGCAACAATCACAATGAGGAAAATTATGGGTTAGACTAAGACATTGGTTCCAAGGAGGTAAAAGTGACACGATTTAAAGTGTCATCATTTAGGGACTCAGAGGCAAAGGAGAAGAAATCTTAATTAACTCTCAGAATCTGGCCTTGAGAGTTTCTTTTACAACACCATTTGAAAAAACGATGAGTCAAGGAAGCATAATAGCTTTGAGAAGGGCTGACGACCATTTATTTCCAGGACATGTTGAGTATCTGTAGACTAGTCAAGAGAACATACAATAGACAGGTGAGGGAAGTATCTGGAGCTCAGGAGAGAAAATTCTGCTTAACACTAAGTATATTAGGAAGATGGCAAATGGTAACATATACTGTGGAGTGAAAAGCCAAAGGCATCAGAAGAGAACATCAAAATGAAATGGTATTAGGACTGATGACATGAAAATATATTCCACAATTTAAGCGAAAAAAAAAATCACATCTCAGCTATAACAGTGCAAAAATACATATGTGCAGAAAAAAATCTCAATGTTAATACATAAAGAAAATGTAAAATGCTGAGTATCAGAGCTCTATTTTTTTTTAGAATTTTTGTTTCTTCTCTTGCTTTATTGTCTTTTGTTCAAGTAGCATGCACAAAAATATTCAATAAAAGTGACTCCCCAAGCTATCGTTACCATATAAATAACCACATGAAACCTATTAGCATCTATGAAGTTATTTCTATTAAATTCAGACACATAACCTCTTCGTTATTCTTTCCAGATTGTGAGTCCTAATGGTTTAAGTGTATCTTTATAAAGAAACCATTCCAATCCTTTGATCAGTCTAATTGGGTCTTTAAAAACTTTCTTCACCATTATAGCATTATCGAAGTCTAACAACCAGTCATCATCAATCCATGTTTGTTCCTCAGAAGGCAAAGCCCATGCTCTGTAAGTCTTTTTACCTAGGTAATACCATACTAACCATTGCTCAATAAATGTTGGTTTAATAGTTTAATAAATAAATAAGCACTTAACTTCTCATCAAGTTCCTCACAATGCTGGCCCATCAAAGTCTTTTGTAATGTCGTTGTCTTCTATTGGCCTAATGTTGTCAGGAAACCATCCAGAATTATATCGTTATTTTTACTATATACCAGAGGTTGGCAAATGATGGTCCATGGGCCGAATCTGGACACTTGCTTTTTTACAAAGTGTTACTGCAAAACTGCCACACTCACTGTGAAGTCTTAGTGCTTACTTTTTCACTAAAGTGGCAGAAATGAGTAGTTTCGACAGAGACCACAGGGCCCACAAAGCTTGAAATATTTACTATCTGACCCTACTCAGAATGTTTACAAATTTCAGATCTATATAAAAAAATGCTATCTAGAGCTTATTCATTATGTATTTAATGACAATTATATATTTATATATTTTTCTTCTGCCTTTCTGTTCATAACTTCATGAATACACTATGGTTTTATCCTATTAACAACCAAAAGAAATGTCATCCTGGCACTTATTAAAAAAGAAAAAAAAAAGGAAACCCCTGAATATCCTTTTACAGTTCAATTATAGAAACTGTTACGGAAACAGTTATAGTTCAATTTCTATTGCTAACAAGCAATTATAATAATTTCATATTCTATACAAAGTGCTCATCACATATCTCATTTGTCACAAAATTTCTATGACTTAAAAATTTATTATTACTACCCCAAAAAGAAGTAATATAAGGTAATTATTGTTAACATTACTTCCCTCAGAATACACAGCCAGAGAATTATTTATTGCCCTGACTTTGATTCAGTCAATAGACTTCTCATAACTAAAAATTACCCCGTTACTTTCTTATTGCACATTAGAAAATATACCTTCAGTAAGGGAAGTATCAAAAGCTTTTTCATAGAAAAAACAAGTTAAGACATCGGTGTGTCTTTCCCCCATGTAACAGTCAAGAGTAGAATATTCTCTATAAACATTTTTTTTTCCTGCAGGTGAAAATTGTACTTTCTGTATAAATATGAAAAAAAACCCTTATGTTAATACTCACATTTCAAACGTGAAAGAAGCAAATAAGCTGTGCCTCACTTCTGCAGGTGTTCTACATATGATACTGTCTGATGTGTGTGACTCATTGCAAGTTACACAGTAGTGGACAAAGGGGAGTCCAGGCTGTGTCTCCGAGCTGGTGAGTGACAGTTATTAATAGCAGCAAGCCTGCTGTTGATGGGTTACATCAACTCATGAGCTGAATTTATTTCCTAGTGATGAACACTGAGACAACTTTAAAATTAGGTTACTTCTTTGACTCAATCCACACCAGAATGGGAGTGAAATATCATTATGCTAGCAGTAACAAAATGCTATTAATCCAGCTTAGCTCCCACCTGCAGATTTCTAGAAGCCTCAGCTGTCCCCCAGATAAATCAAAGGGTTATTTTTATAAGTGCTCAGGAGTACAAGCCTCTTAGTTGCCCTCTGAGTTTACTTTCCTTTACCTCCTGTTCTGCGACTGCTGTGATGAGACCAAGGCAGCCCAGTGCCTGTTGCCCTTTGTCAGTTCTCTAATCAGAAGTGGGTACGTCTTCCTCAATGATCAAGGCATCACCATCTTTCCCAGACCGAGGTCCTCAACCAGACTGCCATTTTGTGAACTCCCATATGCACACACGTTGACTGAAACAAGACAATACTCCCCTCCTCTTTTACCCTGCGTTGGGTTCATAGATTCTAAGGGAGTGCTGCTTACACCCCCACATATCTAAGTGCGTTTGTGCATGTGTGTGTGATCCAACACATTTTTTCTTTCACCCATTTTCCCTGGGGTTCCCTACCAAACGTAGTGCCAAAGCACAATCTAAGCCTCGGTAATTATACCCTGCTCTACTCAAAAATTTCTCTTCTCATTCATCTTTCCAGTTTTATTTGGTTAAATTCCTCTGTAGGATCAGTTCTTACCAAAAATTTCATTAGCTCTTCACACACAGGGGCCTCTCTCCCGAGCTCAGGGGATGAGCCAGCCTTTGTTTCAATCTGCTAAGCCAAATCTCATTTTTGCTGCAAATACAAAGTTTGACTAACTTCAAGTCCTTCATTTGGGTTCTCGTAGATTAAGAACATCTCACTTCGAATTCATCTCATGTGACCATTCTTCCCTTTGATTTTTGCAATAATTCAAACTTGGAACTTAACTCTTTTTCCTTAAGTCCTTAGAGAAACCACCAAAACATTCTTGCATGTATCACTTTCCTAAGATTTTGGGTGTTCTCACAAGTCGGTTGACCACTGAGTCTCTTGGAATCTCTCTCTCCACCATCCTTTGCTGACTCTAGCCTCTCTCTGTGCTTTGGCCATATTTTTAAAAATTCTCCTCTTATCTCTCTGATTTTCCATTTCTCAGGCAATTTTACCCTCAGGTGCTGCTGAAACACAGTTCTCATCACATTTTCATATAAGGCCATTTATACAATCCACTCTTCAGCTTTGGTCTTCGCATATGTAAAGATTCATTAAAACCCATATTAAAATATGGGAAGCCTGGGTGGCTCAGTTGGTTAAGCAGCTGCCTTCGGCTCGGGTCATGATCCCAGCATCTGGGATTGAGTCCCACATTGGGCTCCTTGCTCGGTGGGAAGCCTGCTTCTCCCTCTGCCTCTGCCTGCCACTCTGTCTGCCTCTGCTCACTCTCTCTGACAAAAAAAAAAAAAAGAAGAAAGAAAGAAAAAAAAGAAAAGTAGAGGCCCAGGTGACCTCTTCGTTTTTATGAACACAGAAAGCCTAGTAAAGGCTTTCATTTTTTTAAATTTTTTTTTAAATATTTTATTTATTTATTTGACAGACAGAGATCATAGATAGGCAGAGAGCTTAACCCACTGAGCCACCCAGGGATCCTAGTAAAGGCTTTTAAATTCCAGTGTTTCCCCTCTCATCCTTCCCTATCAGTTTCTGTAAGCACAAGGAAAGGGTACAGCTATCCATCCTCATAAATACATACTGCGCTATTCCTTTTGAAGGTAGAAACAGCTCCAATTTTATATTAAATAACATTTTTACTTTTTCCCCTCCCTGAGAGGGATTACCTTCCTATTTGAGAAAAGTAACTTCAGAACAATAGTTGATGTGAAAAGTTGAAAATTTTTCATTATTTTGTATCTACAAAATTCATACTACAAATCTAATGTATTTTAATATGGTTAACAAAAGGGTAATTTTCCATTCTATTAGAGGTAAAGTTTCTAGGTGCCAAAGTTTCTAGGTGTTTCCCTTTATGACTCTCAGTAACTTTCGTGATTAAAACAACAATCTGAAATTTGAATTCAGAGACTTCCTACCCTGCTTTGCTTTGAGACTTCTTTAAAGGTCCCATCTGGGGGTGCCTGGGTGGCTCGGTGGGTTAAAGCCTCTGCCTTCGGCTCAGGTCATGATCCCAGGGTCCCGGGATCGAGCCCCACATCGGGTTCTCTGCTCAGCGGGGAGCCTGCTTCCTCCTCTCTCTCTGCCTGCCTCTCTGCCTACTTGTGATCTCTGTCTGTCAAATAAATAAATTAAAAAAAAAAAAAAAAAAAAGGTCCCATCTGCCTCCTGCGGCTAAAAGTGAAGTGTGCCAAGAAAGAGTAGTTTGCAGGCAATAATCAAGGGTAAACACATAGAGGGGAAGAAATGTGATGACTAAAATGCAGGTATGACTCTAGCCTTTTGGAGATCATAACTGAGTACTCAATACCAGTACTCTTGTTTTGAAGCAATACTTCCTATTTTTTTTCCTTTGTACTGCACCTGTCTTTCTCTTTTTAATGAATTGATGTTTGCTAGAGATAATGTTTTACATGTCACAGAGCTTCACATGAAAAAGAATCTGTGTGTGTATGTTCTGCTTAGAAGCAAAAGATGCTCCATTAAAAAAAAAAAAAAAAAGATTTTCTTACTCTCTCACCTATAAGATAAAGCCAGAATTATCCTCAAGAGTTACCATGATATAAAAATATATGTATATAAAAAATATATGTTTATAAAAAATAAAAAAAAAAAAAAAAAAAATTTAAAGCATAATAACCATTTCTGCTAATTTGGGATTTACAGGGGATCCTGAACTCTTTAGTGGATAGTCAGGCCCTTTGAATTAGTATTATTATTTTTTTAAATTTGATTCCAAGAAGTTTGTGCAAAGTTCGAGTAAACCTTTGCACCAGCTAAAGAGATCTCAGCTGCATTTCAGAGAGTTCAACTCTGGGGAAATTTAAAATGCTTTAAACACATGGTTGAGTTAGTTAGCTACAAAAGCCACTCTTCTCTGGGGGCTTTGCTCAGTGTCGTTCTCTGAATAATATGGTCCATAGGAGCCACACACTAAATAAATTCTGTCTGCTCCTCTACTTCCTTTCCGTAAACTTTAACTTCTTTCTGGGGAGAGAAAAACCTGTTCCATATGTCTGGGTAATGCTGCTTTAGAGGCATTCACATAGAGATAATAGGCACAGATTCTTGGCATACCCCAGTAGTTCTCAGTAACTTTTATAAGTCTCAGTAACTTTTAAGCATCTGCAAAACACCCATTCTCACTGTCTCCAGGGCCCCACATTAGTTCTTATTTGTCCACATCTTTAATCTCAAGATTCAAACAACAATGTGATTGAAATTCGAATTCAAAGGCATTCTTCCCTGCTTTGCTTTGTCCTGGTCTTTGCAGTCTGTCCCGGGTACAAAGCACAATAATTAAAGACACAGCTCCTCAGGATAGCTACAGTGTGTTGATGAAAATAAGAAACAAATGGAATGGTTTTCGTCTTGTGGAGAACGGGTTAGGGAAAAAACCTAACCCGTTGATAACTGCCTTTGCTAGAAATAAATTGGACTCATTCTTGTGGTGTGATGTTGCAGAAATGAAATAGACATTTCCTATCTTTCATGTCAATTCTGATTCTAATTTCAATGTTCTCAAGGGGGAAGATGACCAGTGAAAACAGAGCAACCTAAGCAAAAGCAAATGCAAAAGCTAGGATAACCCTAATTATCCTATTTAAATAGAATTTCCACAAAGAGCTTATGAATTTTGTAAGAACAGAAGCCATTGACATGGCTCCCTTCATTGGAACATTCATCGTCATGTTTCTGGCACTCAATAGTGATGAGTGAAAGTGTCGGTCAGAGATGTACAAAGCACTTGTGTGTTAATGTGTTGACAGGTAATCCTCCAAATTCTATTTGGAAGTCATAGGTACTTCCATACTTTGTAAATGAGGAAACTGAGGCTATGTAAGTTATCTTACCCAATCTTTTCCATCTCTTAAATTGCAGTCAATCTCATTTCCTTCTGATTATCAATGTCAGCCCCATCTGACTGTAAACCAAGTGATCTTTTACTGTAAATCTATAGCACAGAGAGAGTGAGAGAGGAATGACTTGAATCCAGAGACAGTACAAGGTCAAAATATAAGCAAATCAACAAAACCAGAATGTGTTGATTGACTGGTCATGGGAGTTTTATTAAGGAGGAAGAACGACTAAAGGGGGGGGTGTCCTAGTTTTTGGCTTTGTTTGTTGACAAGATGAGATGATCCCTTTCACTGAGTTAGGGAACATAAAAGAAGGACAGTATTTTAGAGGGAAGGAGAAAGGACGGTTAGTGGTGGCAAAGATAATTCTATGTGCAACACCTGGGGTTTGATTCTCCCTTTAGGCATCCAGGAAGAGAGACCATTATGCATGAAGATGTGTGGTCTGGGAATCACTTTACAAGTCTGATCTACTGAGACAGGTTATTGCACCATCTGCATGTATAGCTGATTGTTTGTTTTTTTTTTTTTTAAGATTTTATTTATTTGACAGAGAGAGATCACAAGTAGGCAGAGAGGCAGGCAGAGAGAGGGAGGAGGAAGCAGGCTCCCTGCCTAGCAGAGAGCCCGATGTGGGACTCGATCCCATGACCCTGAGATCATGACCTGAGCCGAAGGCAGAGGCTTAACCCACTGAGCCACCCAGGCAGCTCCTGTACAGCTGATTCTTATTACTCATGGTAGTTAGGTTCTAGACCGTCACCACCAATACTGAATTAGCAAATAGCTACTTCTAGGAACTAAAGGGCTAGGCTCCTCAGAGCCTCTGAACCTAGTATTTTTGTCAACTCATCAGTACATAACCTTGTTTGTGTATTTGTGTCTACAAATACCTTAGTCAATACATATTTCTTATACATCATTAGTTATAGAAAACACTAGCCAAGAAAGGCCTAACATTTTCCTGACTCTGGGTAATGTTATCATGCACTTCTTTGGCTTTCGACCTCATCACAATACTGTCTACTAAGGCTTTTCTTAAACTGGTTTGCACAATGGTTAATTTTATGTGTTAAGATGGATGAGCCGTGATGTCCAGTGCCCAGCTATTGGGTCAAATATTATTAGGGATGTTTCTATGAAGGTGTTTCTTAGATTCATGAATTTCCTCTTACTTAGTTGGGATGTACCATATTATTGATTCACTGGAGTCATGGCCTACAGCACTGTAACTCATGCTGAACAAATAACACCTAACACAAGTTTTCTCCATAAGGCACTACACAGACTTCTTGCACTTAGAGCACGAGATATCCCTTCACAGCTATTCTTGCTGGCCATTTTAGGAAGCAAATTCACCAATACAAAGCATGCACACAAAAAATGTGAGAAATGTGACGGTAAGTAGGTGTGCAAATGACACTGTTTACGGTACAAGAACTGAAACAACAAGTGAAAGGATCCCCTTTTTCAACATCATCTGGGAACATGTGCATCAAGGGGCTCAACTTTTTCACACTCGACACATTTTGTGAATGACAGCAAAAGCATCAAGTACAGATTTGGGGGTTACAGATCACTTGTAGAAAATAGCTAGGTTTGCAAATTCAAAATCCAAAACTAATGAGGTACAGTTGTATGCAAAAGGTTTTTAACTTATACTTCATTATCTTACACACAAAATGAGCTTAGAGAGCTTTAGATAAAATATATAAAACAGTAAATCAGAATTCCAATAAACATTTAATAGGCAAAAGAAATAGGGTTAAGGAGAAAACAAAACATACTCACACCACAGGATTTCATGGTGTTATTAAAAACAGGTCCCACATTTGGCGCTGAGTTTCTGGGTGTGAAGAACTAGATGACTACTACTACTACTAATAATAATATAATAATAATAATAGTGAAGTACAGTATGGGAAATATGGATGTTGAAGAGAGATGAAAAGACAGCATTCATGTGAAGCCCAGTGCACCAGTTCACTTCCTGGCTTGGTACCACTGTCCTAACCAACACAAGATATAGTCTGGGTATAAAATTTTCTCAAGCAAATAAACACATTGTGGCAGAACATTTTCTGAATGAATACATTCTATTAGTGTCAGGAGGACACTTTGCAACTAAATTATTAAATTTGCTGTCTTAATAACTTAATGAAGTGAAAACTAGTACTAAAGGCAGTGATTATTTCCTTTTAAGCAAAATGTAACTCACAAATTAGTACCGAAATCCCATCGGTGCATTAGGTTTTTGGGCCTAGACCTAAAAGTAGGCTATTCCAGGTATAGAAAAGCACGAGGAGTGAGCTATAATTGGTGACTGCTGGAGGAAACACACTCCTATTCTTGAGAGCCCGCTGTGCAGTGCACAACTCTTTCCAACACCACACTCAGTCTACAACAAGCAATGCAGGGGATATTTAAACCATTGAAATCAGCAAGTGGTCAGGAATGTTTTTCCACCCCAAAAAATCAGTTGTTAAACATTCACCAACATAACCTTGATTGAAACTTATACTTCATTATTTTGTTTCTTATAAAACATATCTTATTTTTTTGCTAGGAATTATTGATTTATACTTTACATTTTAATCTGTCAATATATACAATAGTTGTATATCTAAGAAAATGCCAAGAACTCAAAGCCACTGACATTTTCTGGTATCATTTATTTTAGATTTGTGCTTCTACTTCCAGAACCTAACTTCTTTCTATATACAGTGTCAAAAGGTATTAAAAATTTGAGCTCCTGAATTATTAGAAACTTTGTTAAATATGGACAGATGGGAAATCACCTTCTCCTGCAGGACTGACATGACGTAACATCAATGATCTAGACCCATTCCTCAAAGATAGTAACGAAAAGGGCAAGTCTAAAATGTAATGCTGCATATGCTTTCCTTTACTCTATTTAAAATTTTATCCTATTATAATCACTAACTTTATTTTATTTAAAGGTTTTATTTACGTGAGAGAGAGACAGAGAGACAGAGAGACAGAGATGGAGATAGCAAGCAGGAAAGAGAGGGAGAAGCAGACTCCCTGCTGAGCAGGGAGCCTGCTAAGGGACTTGATTCCAGGACTCAGGGATCATGACCTGAGGCAAAGGCAGACACTTAACTGACTGAGCCACCCAGGCACCCTATAATCTCTAATTTTATTTTATTTTAATTTTTAACAAAAGATTTATTTATTTGACAGAGAGAGAGAGAGAGAGACATCGAGAGACGGCCCAAAAGCAGGGGGAGAGGGAGGAAGCAGGCTCCTTATTGAGCAGGGAGCCTGATGTGGGGCTTGATCCCAGGACCAGAGGATCATGACCTGAGCCGAAGGTAGATGCCCAACCTCTGAGCTTCACAGGCATCCCTAATCTCTAATTTTTTAAAAACCTACTTTTTAATAGGACATTTCCCAGCTACTTTCTTAATTTCCATAATCAGGGCATTATCCAGGTAGGAAGAGATTTCTCTTCAGTCCTAATTTTATAACTTTATGTCCTCTTACTCCTCAGGCTCCTTTTTTTTTTTTTTTCTATTTAAAAATATTGAGTGTTTTTCTTTTTCTAACAATATAATTGAAATATTGTAAACCTAATTCATGTTTTTTAAAGAGAATCTATAGTAAGTACCATCAGATCTATTTTATTTTCTTTAATAGATTTGTTTCTTACATCTTTATTTAAATCCAGTCATATTCTTACAGTAACATGTAATTTTGGACAAGAATAGGTGATATAAATCCTAATTTTCTTTTTTCTCTGAAGCTCCTTGTCAATAGGTTACTGATCTGTAAATGCAAGCTTAAAATAACTCCAGTAATTAAGAGTTAAGAAGTTGAATGTAAAGAGTGACAATATCAAGTAGTAACCAGGACATTTCAAATTTTTACGGTATATTTAAATATTCTCAAATTATGTTATATAGGCTATTTTCTCCAAATTAGTAAGAGAATCGAGTTTAAAAATTATTTTACAAATCAAAACTTTACAGAAAAGATAAACCGGCTGTTATTTAATCCTGGCTCTGTGGTCTCCAGATGCCACAATGATGCGCATAGTATAGCTAGTGACAGTGATTCTGTGTCCTGCATTCCGAGTTTATCAGTAGACTCAGGAAAGTGTGCCCAGAGATGTAAGTCTGGAAATCTGATGATCTAGCCAGCTACTGGTTCTCTCTCTGCCATCAACAACCCGGCTCTAACCCCTTTCTACAACTATAAAATGAAGAAAATTTCTCACTGACTTCTTAGCTTCTTTTTTGGCCCTTCTGATTACAAATTTTCAAATATAAAGACAAAAACATACAAAACAAAACAGAAAGGACATTATAGCAGTGACACTTGGGTCCACTTCCCTGCTCTTTTGTCCTTGAAAAAGTGTGCATGTGTTGGATGTGAGTCTGAGTTACAGAAAAGGAAACTATTTCAAACCAAATATCATAGTGTGATTTTTCCCCCAAGTATGGGCAACGCTGCAATGTGCAATTTTTTAAAGAATGTAAATAAATACTTTGAAAGTTGGCTGTGGCTCCTGGCAAAATGAATAGACATTCCTACTCTTGAAAAACAGGTTTTATCTTTTCTAATGCAAATCTAAAAAAGCCCAATCTTGTAAGATAAGCAGCACCACAAGATCAACAAGATTATGCTAGATCACAGATAAGGCCCTAAATAGCTTCCATTCAAGCAGAAAAAGAACAGCTCATAATTTATTTTAATAATTTTATGTGCACACTTAGAAGCTCTGCAATAGTTGCAATAAAATAATTTTTACTAAATTGGAGAGAATGTTTAGTTTTAACGTAATTATGATTCTCCCTATTTCACCATTTTGTATCCTTTAATTCTAGATTCTAGAAGCCTGGAAAGAAGTTGAAATTGCTTACTACCCTTTGGCCTCCATCCTAATTTCCTTCTGAGGCCACACGCGTGAAGAGACCGAGAGCCTCCTTTTTGCAATGGCCATTCTTCAGGATGTCTGTAGGGTGGTTAACATACAGGTTCTGATTGACCTTGAATGGAAGGTGAGATCAAAGGACACTGATCATTTCCTAGTGTAATGCCCTGTTCCTATTATGCTTTTCAACAATTATCCAGGCACCAACAAATTCCAGGTTCTTCTCTTTTCAAGTTAAGTGATTTACTGAACTATACACTTCCTTCTAACTCAGACTACAAAGACTCTTATTTTGAGATAAATAACATTCACATTGGGGTATCTGAGTGGTTCAGTGGATTAAGCCTCTGCCTTTCACTCAGGTCATGATCTCAGAGTCCTGGGATCAAGCCCTCCATGGGCTCTGTGCTTGGCAGGGAGCTGGCTCTCCCCTCCCCCCACCTTCTGCCTGCCTACTTGTGATCTTGCTCTGTCAAATAAATAAACACAATCTTTAAAAATAAATATATATATGTGTGTGTGTGTGTATACATTCACATTAATATATAATACATTCACATTAATATAATTACATTCACATAATTACATTCACATTAATAATATATATAATTACATTCACATTAATACATGGCTTACAAAATCCTTTTGTTGTATTCAATGACTACACAACAAAAACCAAAAAAGACTGTGGCGGGGGGGGAACGGAGAGAGAATTTTTTTTTTTTAAGATTTTATTTATTTATTTGACAGACAGAGATCACAAGTAGGCAGAGAGGCAGGCAGAGAGAGAGAGAGAGGGAAGCAGGCTTCCTGCTGAGCAGAAAGCCCAATGCGGGGCTTGATCCCAGAACTCTGGGATCATTACCTGAGTGGAAAAGCTGAGGTTTTAACCCACTGAGCCACCCAGGTGCCCCAGGAAGAGAGAACTTACAGGGATCAGTTGGGAACAAGGTTGGATTGTGTGCCTGAAGAACTGTACACTATAACTTACTCGTCCAAGGACTGTTACTTCTCTTAAAAAACATTGAGGAAACTTATCCTTATACATGTTTATCAGAGTGCTAAAACACATGGTCTTTTAACAGTGATTTTCTGCAAGTCCCTTTCTAGGAAATCACAGTGATTATTATTGTTCCTTTGGTCACATAGCTCTAACTTTGAGATTTCAAAAGAAGTGAGCTTTCTCCCTTTATATGACAGAAACCAAGGCCTAGTAGATAATAAAACTTAAATACAGCAATATGATACATCACTATTTCTTAAAGACTGAAGAATTACATATGTAATTTGTCCTGACCAGAAAAAACAAGCAAACAAAAAACCTTTTTTAAAATCCTTCTCTCTTTTTAATTAAATTAATTAATTAAAAATTATTACTCTGCTAACTTGGTAATTTGGAAAGATAGCATTTTAAGAAGTATAATTATAAAGATTGGTAAGAGATCACTAAGCCCATTTTTTAGAAATCAGGCAAGCCAGTAACTGTTCTCTATCTCAATTCCCTGATATCAGAAATAAAACATGCGTCTTAACAATCTCTAAGATCTCTTCCAGCTGTAAAATTCTCTGACTTTTCCACTCAATGTATAATCCGAATTTCCTCTACATTTCTTAATAAGTCTTCAAGTTGCATGGTTAACTGCTGGTTTTCATTCAGATCAGAAAACTACAGTGAAATGACTTCACTGTATCTAAATCACTGCAGATACATATGCATATCTTTGAAATTAAAAGCTACTTTTTACATTATGAAATACTTATTGTATTTTACTATGAAATATACAACTCTAGAACCCCCTGAAACACCTGTTTCAATCCAGCTACACACATGCTAAAATTGGCAAAAATGTACCCATACATGGAACAAGAAAACAGTGCTGCTCTGAAATTACTCTCTCAGGAATAAAAGAGGTGGAACACTTTAATCAAAAATATCTATGGGGGATGGGGGACGCCTAGGTGGTTCAGTGGGTTAAAGCCTCTGCCTTTGGCTCAGGTCATGATCTCAGGGTCCTGGAATCAAGCACCGCTTAGCGCCCCCCCCTCACCCCCGCCTGCCTCTCTGCCTGCTTAATGTGATCTCTGTCAAATAAAGAAATTTAAAAAAAAATTGTACTGGGGACACCTGGGTGGCTCAGTGGGTTAAGTGTCTGACTTGATTTCAGCTCCGTTTGGGACCTTAGGGTGGTGGGATAGAGCCCTGCATCCAGCTCTGCACTCAGCATGGAGCCTGCTTGAGATTCTCTCTCTCTCTAAAATAAATAAGAAAAATCTTAAAAAAAAAAAAAATAGGCACTCATTGCCAAATCTGTGCAAAATATTTTGCTGGCTACTACAGCACACAGCACAACATCCAAGCTACCAAGCACTTAAAAAAGGAAAGAATGGGGTACCTGGGTGGCTCAGTGGTTAAAGCCTCTGCCTTCAGCTCAGGTCATGATCTCAGGGTCCTGGGATCGAGCCCCCATAGGGCTCTCTGCTCAGCAGGGAGCCTGCTTCCCTTCCTCTCTCCCTGCCTGCCTCTCTGCTTACTTGGGATCTCTGTCTGTCAAATGAATAAATAAAATCTTTTAAAAAATAATAAAATAAAAAAGAAAAGGAGGAATAAAGCGAGCCTCTATTGCCATCTTCCTTCCTTTTCAGTCAGCACTTTTTGATTCTTTATTACTTATTATTGTCTGTTGTGTGTGCATTCTAGGGAGAGGTATGCAAAAGAACAGAACAACCACAACTGACTGAGTATGACAAATGGTGGGCAAATCAGCCACAATCTGTGTGCGATCAACAGGTGGTTTGTTTAGATTGACCAGTTAAGAGAAGTCCTACTGAAGAAGTATCATCCATGCTCAGATTTCCTTTTCAAAAGCTGATAACCTTTTTGAAGAAAGGAAAGGAGCATTTAAGGGAAACAAATCTCTTCGACAGAATTAAAATAGAATATTCCAAAGTGTACCAGGGGCCTGAGGAGCAGTTAGGTGGCCGATGTTCTTATGATGAGAGTTGAGGTCAAGAAGGTAGGCAGGGGACAGATCAGGTAGCGATTCATAGGCGTAAATATCGGTTGTATCTTCAATAGTAGGTGAAGCTACTGAAGATATTTAAAGAGGTGAGCGCCATGATTTATATATTCAGTGTATGTCACTTGGGTTTTCCTGTGCGGAAAATACTTATGGGAAGGAGTCCTGTTAGGATGTTTCTTTAGTAAACTAGGAAGCATTGATGGTGCAATGCTGGTGAAATAATGAAATGAAACTGACAAAATGAGAATGAAGCAATGATGGCTTTGGAGGTTGTTAATGGAACGGAAATGCAGGGAACAGATTTAGGATATACTTTGAAGGTCATTGTGATGATACTTGTTTGGATGTCAAGGTTGAGAGGAGAGAAGAAAAGAGGAGGCTACTCCTAGGAGGTGGCTTAGCAAATATATCTATGATGATGACTTTTACTGAGATGAGGAATCGGGAAGACCAGGTTTGGGCATTTAGCCATACTAACCCAGAGCTGACTTTCAGACATCCTTTTAAAATTTCTGAGAAGGTGGATACACAATCGTGTAGATAAGACAAATTTTCACAAGTTTCAATATTTAAATAAGTGAACTTAAGCGTCCTAAACACCATGTTAACATAACACAAAGTTTAAAATAACTCATGTTTCTTGTTTTCTTTTCCTACTTTTTTTAACTGCCTAAACTTGAAGAAGGAAGGAGGGAGGGAAACAGGTAGAGCTTAACTCTAATTGACACCACATATTTCAGAAGGGAAACTGCTGAGTTTGGGCAAAGTTCGCTAGCCCAGTGACTTATTCAGAGTTAAAGGAAAGACACTGACTTTTGTTTAATGCCTAAGTGCTGATATGTACCAGATGATAGTCTACTTTATCTCACTGAATATTTAGGGAAGCTTTTCAATACATTCCTGGTTTTCAGCTTTATAGAGGGAGAAACTAGGGAAGTTTGTTGCAGAGCACCCAGATAGAATTGGTAGAGTTGGATGGGAAATGTGTGGAGCTTGGCCCCATATTCTTTTCCCACATTACCCCAGAATTCTGTCTGCTGGCTTCTTCATACCAGCTGGCCACCATTTTAATTCAGTCTTCCCTTCATGAGACTACTTGAAAAAGAAAGCAATCTGTGATTTTCTGTTATCTGCTTCCCCGATTACTTTCTTTGCTTCATATAATTTTCTTCAACTGAATGTACATGTAGTTTATAATGAGTCAAGGGATATTTTTACTTGAAAAGAAAAAAAAAAGGACAGGCATGTCATTCATTAGAAGGGATTCTAATGAATGCAGCAGAATCAGTTTTGAGCCGAAATATATAAAGTCCTGGGGTTATGATTTAATATTCCTTAATGTTAAACATAGGACAATTTACCTTTCCTCCTTCAAAGAAAGAGAAAGAAAGAGGAGAAAGAAAAACGATAAGAATTCTCTGTCCTCCCAAAATATATTTTTAGTTATGTTGGATAAATTAAATAATCAGAAAGTATTTGAGTGCCCACTTTGTGTCTAGTGAATCATATAATATATGTATGGTGCATACTATAAAAATATTATTCTGTTTAAGCATTTCTTCAGCAAGGGCAGCAACTTGATTCCAACATTTTAAAACAATTTTTTTTAAGATAGATCCTCTGATAGAGTTGGTATGTTTTGCAAAACCTACTATTTTAAACAAGATATTTAAACAAAGTTTCCTGAATATTGGCTTGATGCAGTTTCTTATCTTACCTTAGCTTAAGTCAGCAAAATGACTGAAGGTTGCCTGATTTGACTATACTTAACACCTTAACTTTGGAGCCAAATAAGTTTATTTCTATAAGTACATTTTATAAAAATATATATGACCAGTTTATATACATTTATGTATTTGGAAAGATTTTGGTAACAGTTCCTCTCAATGGAAAACAGAACCTCAGAACCTCTATTCCAAAAACTTTATTACAATGTGGGGTACAAATATTAATGTTTTTGAAATTTAAAATATTTCCCAGAATCAGTTTTACTAAAATAAGATTTTTCTGGGGATGCCTGAATGGCTGAGTCCGTAAAGCTTCTAGCTCTTGATCCTGGTTCAGGTCAAGATCTCAGAGACATGAAATCAAGCCCCATGTCAGGCTCCATGTGCTCAGAGCAGAGTCTGCTTAAGATTCTCTCTCCCTTTCTGTCTCCCACTGACCCTGCTACTGCTGGTGCACTCTAAGTAAGTAACTAACTAACTAAATAAATAAATATTAAAAAAAAAAAAAAAAGATTTTTCTGAAACTTGGCTTTGAGGGAAATGACCATCAGGGAAAGTGACTCATAGTTTGGAGCCAGTGGTTAAAATTAAATCATATGGTGCTGTTTAAATTTTTAGAGAAGACCGTAAATAACTATGATCAATTGATTTCCAAGCTTTTTTAGGTATGACAAATTTGAATCAATTATTGAATTAAATCATTTGGTTATCTCTGTAGGGGAAAGTTTCAGCATAGCCTAGACGGTAATTTGCATTTGGATGAAATCTCCAATTTCTTAAGCATACCTAAGCACAGGAGATACTGGTCCCTTCAGTTCTCTCTGCACATTGTCACACACATTGCCCCAGGATGGAAATGTTATTCTTTGAGATTATACTTAGCTTTCCTCTATTTTATCTGATACTGCAAAAAAAATCCTTAGGTATCATTGCACTGACCAGTTAATACTCCCCCAAAATTGCACCAATTCTATTCTGCTAAGAGTAAAATTAATATAATCCCCAAATAATTGAATGTACCTTTACTTTCCTGTAGTGTTTTTGCTTTGAGTAATACTGACCACATCTAGCTCCTATATTCAAATTAAAATTGTATTTAATAACTATTAAGTGGTTTCTCTGTGCTAGGTTACTGAATTAGGGATTAAATATACAGGATTAACAAATTAGACTCAGCCCTGTCTTCATGGAACTTAGACTAATGACAAAGGCATGAAATTAAAAAGCAAATATATAAAAATCATATATAAATTGTACATATATACATATGATTTATATATATAAGCAAATATATACAAGTTATATATAAGCAAATATATATAAATATATATATAAGTATATATATAATTATAAACTGTGATAAATGACAAGAGAATCAGAGTGTTATGCAAACAAATAACAGAGAGGAGAAGGTGCTTGCTGTATAAAACTGGGGAGTCAAAAAGCCCTCTTTGAGAGATGATAATTAACACTTCAGAGATAAGAATAAACTACATTGTCATATGTGTTTGGTGGGTAGTTGGGAAGGAGAGGTGGGTGGAGAATCTTTAAGAAAGAGTTAATGCACAAGCAAAGACCCAAAATAAGGAACAGGGAGGAAGCTTAGTGTTTTTAAGAAATCAAAAATAAATGAATGGAGCTAGAACCTGGCTATCAAAGTGAGATGTGTATGATACCTGAAAATTATTGGTAGAGTCAGAAGACAACAGGTATCATGAGAGCCCACTGGAAGGCTTTTAAGTAGGATGGCGGCGTAACCCCTAATTCTATTTTCCTTCAGCTGCACTGGTGTAATTCAATATGGTGCCCTTGTTGGTACACGAAAAATATGAGAAATGAAGGGGACTGCTGGACTGATGTTTTGAGGACACACAGACCATCCAGACATTCAGTGGTTCACTAGCCCGACTCACAGACCTTGTATTTACTACAGCACAATAAGCATACATGGCAGATGGCAATAAGGAAAGAGGCAGAGTTGGAAGATGCTGCTGTACATAAACTTTCTACACTCTCCCTCTGGGAAGAGGCTGCTCCAAGGGAGCCCTGCCCTCAGCAGTGAAAAGCAGTGTCTTTTCCCTGAGCCATGTGTCTGTCTAGGAAATCTGTTTGAGATTCAGGCTGCAAGGTTTTTATTGGAAGATGGTCACAGACACACAATGATAAATCCTAATGAAATTCCATACTCCCAGAAGCAAACCACATGTTGAGCGTGCTAGTCAGGTAAAGCAACCTTATCAGCATATCAGACATTTCAAAGGGCGAAATTCCAGATGCCAGCCAAGGGCCAAACCCATAGGTACAGCTTCTAGATTAATGCCTCAGGTCTGATATGGTAAGTCTTTCCTGCACAGCCACAGCCACTGAGATAGGAATGAATCCAAAGCAAAAAGGAGAAGAGCTTTTCAGAAGTCCACAAGTCAATTCCCACAACTGGAAGTGCCTTTTCCTACAAGAGTACAGTAAGAATTCAAGTCTGTCCCAAATTCCACCTCCTCGACATAATCATCATCCATTCTCTGCCTCCACTCTGTCACTGAACGTTCTCTTCCCTGAAACTCTATAGCTACTATTTGTTTCGTTCTTCATTCACACTTTCTGCATCAACATGTGTTTACTTTCCAACTCTTATCATTCATTTTTTTTCTTTTTTTAAGATTTTATTTATTTATTTGACACAGAGAGAGATCAAAAGTAGGCAGTGAGGCAGGCAGAGAGGGGGGGGAAGCAGGCTCCCCACTGAGCAGAGAGCCCGATGTGGGACTCCATCCCAGGACCCTGAGATCATGACTTGAGCAGAAGGCAGAGGCTTAACCCACTTAAGCCACCCAGGCGCCCCATATCATTCATTTTTCATCCTCAGTTGTAAATCTTTACATGGAAAATATGAGTTTTGATGGTGGCTTTGCAGTTCCCTCACTCTCTTAAAGAGCAAAGCCATAGAAATAATTGCAAGATGAGTGAATAAAAGAAATGAGAAAAGTATGGAAGGAATGAATGAAAATTTGCATTCCTTTTGCATTTTTATTTAGGTCTGTGTGTTTAGAATGACATCAATGCTTAAATCTTCAGAAGGAACAAAAATCCAGACTGATGATAGAGATCATAATTGTGGTCTGTATTACCCAAGATCACAGTGTATGCGTAGCATCTGTAGACATTACCATTTTCATTCTCATTGTGTCGTTTGTTTCATTCAAAAATATATAGCCATTTCAACAATAAGAGTTAAATTTACTTCTAAAGGAAAAATAACCATGTGGAGAAAGATATTTGTGTATATTTAACTGGGCAGTTGGTTTTGTTATTATTTTATCTCCTAGTAGCAATGTGAGCATATTTATTATTGTTTTAAACTTCACCAGCCACCCTAATGGTTTCCTATGTTTGTTTATTTTGGGTTGTGGTTATGATTCCTACATAAATGTTTACAGATCTCTTCAAGTTTCAAATACTTTTGGAAAGGCTATAGCCTCTAAAGGTAAAAATTTACAGTCCCGTGGGTCTATTCACAAAATAGAGCAGCATGTTTAACATGAGAAGTGATGGAAATAGTTTTTATTGCAATAGAATTAATCTGTATCTATCCTGTTTTTGCTGAATGGGTAAATATGAAGCTGAGTGGGGGAGGCGGCAAGAGAAATAATGCCTTTTTGTAGCATACCAGACCTTGGAGTTATGGCTAAGTCTGTAACAATAGCAGTGGGTGGACACATGACAATTAGGAAGTGGATTTTAACCACTAACCCATTCACAAATGCTACACAGAATGCTTTCAGACACAAACCATGTTGGTTTCTACCGTGGAAGACTAAATGCACAACTTCGAAGTTAGGCAGCACTTTCCTATTTTATGATGGGCAAAGAGAATTTGAAAAATGAATAACTGTATCCATTTGGTCATTTTAGATACTTATAGAAATAACTTAAGTGCCATGTCTCCTTTTCCTTTAATTTCTGATCAGTTTGCTATTTAATTTTATGGCAATAATTTCAAATGCTCTCCTTCCTGCATCTAGCTTGCTTTCTGTATCTACAAGGCCTATGAACAGATCAACTATTAAAAACTTGGGAAAACTTTGGTTCAAAGCCCTACTCCTCTACTTACTAACTGTACAAATTTGGTAATCTTCCTAAATTTCAGTTTCATCTTTAAGATAGAAGATTAAGATAGAATAATTATACCCTCCCCAACAAGTTTTGTGAGAATTAAAAATAACACATATAAAATGTATAGCACAGTGTTTGATATTAGTAAGCCCTAGCTAAGCATTTTAGAAGGGAATATTATTTGGAGTAGTTGTGTAATTGAATTGGCTATGTCAGTGACATTGCAATTTAGTTATCTTATTTCAGAAGTAGGAATATGCCACTTTAGACTGATATTAGGGCTGAAGACTCAGTCACTATCTTAACCTTGCCCCTCTTCAGCTCTAACCAATGTATCAGCTTTGTAGGTAGGTAGAAGAAGGTGAAGGCCAGTATGAATCCCAGCTATTCCTTTCATCAGGGAAGCGAGTGATTTTTTGAAGCCTTGTCTACAGATCAATGAAAATCCCTAAAATCAAGACAGGCTGAGATGAATTTTTATATTTCCAAGCTCTGTAGTAAACACAGCAACCAGAAAAGGGATTGAGACTGGCTTCTAGTTACCTACGTAATCTTTCTTCAGTTCCAAGTACCATTTAAGAAATTTTCGTACATTAACTTACTTAATCCCCTTAATAACCCAATGTGATCTCAATGTGTTAGACACTTTCAAGCTTTCATTTTGTAGATGAAGGAACTGCAGCATTGAGAGGTTAAACAAGACTTCCAAGGTCACATGGCTTATATGTGGTGGGGTTCAAATCCAGTTAGTGTGACTCCAGAGTCTGTATCCTTAATTCCCATGCTCTACTAACTTTCAGTGAAGATGATGGTGACACTGTTTGCCTAGCTGTGACAGCAGCAGGAAGATCAAGGCCTCCACAGAAGGTAGCAGGAACCCACACTTAAGCAGTGCTAACTAACAGAATAGTTAGTTGCTGTGATAAGTAAATTTTAAGAGCACAGATTCCTAGCTTTTTAAATTCTCAGAATTTAACACTCATTTTGGGTTGTGGTTCCAGGATAGCTGCTAGAAATACATCTTGAGAATATGACTTGGCCTACGAAGTATGTTCTTCATTTAGGATGGGGGAAAAAAAAAAGAAAAATGATGTAAGTCCCAAGAAGAGGTCATAAAAAATTTTGAAATTTATGAGATAAAAATGTTAGATAATTTTATAGTACTTACAACTCTTCTAGTATGAAAAACAAACAAACAAAAGCCACAACCATCTTTCAGTAATCAACAGATCAGGAAGACAGAGAATTAGGATGCAGTTTTCCTGAACAAAATCATCAACCAAGTATTTCATAGTTGACATTTGTGGAATACTTCAACACAGCAGAATACTTTTTTTTTTTTTTTCTTTTTCAGCAGAATACTTTTTAAGCTCACAGGGAAGATTCACCAAGCTAAACCACATGCCAGGCCATCAAACTCATCTCAACAAACTTGAAAAAAGTAAGATGAGAAACAAGGAATTAAACTAGAAATCATTAACAGAAATATAGCTAGAAAAATTCCAACATTTAAAGGTTAAACAATATGATCGTAAATAACAAATCAAAGAAGTCTCTGGAATTTAACTAATATTTTGAACTAAATGTCAATGAAAACACAACTTATTAAAATGTGTGAAGGCACCTGGGTGGTTCAGTGGGTTAAAGCCTCTGCCTTCAGCTCAGGTCATGTTCTCAGAGTCCTGGGATTGAGTCCTGCATAGGGCTCTCTGCTCAGCAAGGAGCCTGTTTCCCCCTCTCTGCCAGCCTCTCTGCCTACTGGGGCACCTGGGTGGCTCAGTTGGTTAAGTGACTGCCTTCCATATGGGTCATGATCCCAGGGTCCTGGGATCAAGCCCTGCATTGGGCTCCCTGCTTAGTGGAAAGTCTTCTTCTCCCTCTGCCTGCTGCTCTGCCTACTTGTACTCTCAATCTGTCAAATAAATAAATAAAATCTTAAAAAATTTTAAAAAAATGTGTGGAATATTGTGAAAGTAGTGCTTAGAGGGGGACACATGCAACATTGAAGGCTATGACTTATAAAATTCAACAATGAAAAGCAAAATCCCAGCTGAAAAGAGGGTAAAAGATCAGAACAGATTCTTACTAAAGAAGATAGGCAAATTGCATAGAAATGTTTGAAAAGGTACTCAATATCCCCTGTCATTAGAGAATTGTAAATTAAAATGAGTACCACTACACATGCATTAGAATGGCTAAAACCGAGGATGTGATCTATTCTGGAGAATGTTCCATGTGCCCTAGAGAAGAATGTGTATTCTGTTGCTTTGGGATGAAATATTCTGAATATATCTGTGATGTCCATCTGGTCCAGTGTGTCGTTTAAGGCCTTTATTTCCTTGCTGATCTTTTGCTTGGATGACCTGTCCATTTCAGTGAGGGGAGTGTTAAAGTCCCCTACTATTATTGTATTATTGTTGATGTGTTTCTTTGATTTTGTTATTAATTGGTTTATATAGTTGGCTGCTCCCACATTGGGGGCATAGATATTTAAAATTGTTAAATCTTCTTGTTGGACAGACCCTTTGAGTATGATATAGTGTCCTTCCTCATCTCTTATTATAGTCTTTGGCTTAAAATCTAATTGATCTGATATAAGGATTGCCACTCCTGCTTTCTTCTGATGTCCATTAGCATGGTAAATTCTTTTCCACCCCCTCACTTTAAATCTGGAGGTGTCTTCGGGCTTAAAATGTGTTTCTTGGAGGCAACATATAGATGGGTTTTGTTTTTTTATCCATTCTGATACCCTGTGTCTTTTGACAGGGGCATTTAGCCCATTCACATTCAGGGTAACTATTGAGAGATATGAATTTAGTGCCAATGTATTGCCTGTAAGGTGACTGTTACTGTATAGGTCTCTGTTCCTTTCTGATCTACCACTTGTAGGCTCTCTCTTTGCTTAGAGGACCCCTTTCAATATTTCCTGTAGAGCTGGTTTGGTATTTGCAAATTCTTTCAGTTGTTGTTTGTCCTGGAAGCTTTTAATCTCTCCTTCTATTTTCAATGATAGCCTAGCTGGATATAGTATTCTGGGCTGCATGTTTTTCTCGTTTAGTGCTCTGAAAATATCATGCCAGCTCTTTCTGGCCTGCCAGGTCTCTGTGGATAAGTCAGCTGCCAATCTAATATTTTTACCATTGTATGTTACAGACTTCTTTTCCCGGGCTGCTTTCAGGATTTTCTCTTTGTCATTGAGACTTGTAAATTTTACTATTAGGTGACGGGGTGTGGGCCTATTCTTATTGATTTTGAGGGGCATTCTCTGAACCTCCTGAATTTTGATGCTCGTTCCCTTTGCCATATTGGGGAAATTCTCCCCAATAATTCTCTCCAGTATATCTTCTGCTCCCCTCTCACTTTCTTCTTCTTCTGGAATCCCAATTATTCTAATGTTGTTTCGTCTTATGGTGTCACTTATCTCTCGAATTCTCCCCTCGTGGTCCAGTAGCTGTTTGTCCCTCTTTTGCTCAGCTTCTTTATTCTCTGTCATTTGGTCTTCTATATCACTAATTCTTTCTTCTGCCTCATTTATCCTAGCAGTGAGAGCCTCCATTTTTGATTGCACCTCATTAATAGCTTTTTTGATTTCACCTTGGTTAGATTTTAGTTCTTTTATTTCTCCAGAAAGGGCTTTTATATCTCTCGAGAGGGTTTCTCTCATATCTTCCATGCCTTTTTCGAGCCCGGCTAGAACCTTGAGAATTGTCATTCTGAACTCTAGATCTGACATATTACCGATGTCTGTATTGATTAGGTCCCTAGCCTTCGGTACTGCCTCTTGTTCTTTTTTTTGTGTTGAATTTTTCCGTCTTGTCATTTTGTCCAGATAACAGTAAATGAAGGGGCAAGTAAAATACTAAAAGGGTGGCAACAACCCCAGGAAAATATGCTTTAACCAAATTAGAAGAGATCCAAAATCGTGAGTGGGGAGAAAGGGGATAAAAAGAGGTTCAAAAAGGAAGAAATAAAAAAGAAAAGAAAAGAATATTTTTAAAGAAAGAAAACACCTTTCAGAAAGTGGTTGTTTTTCTGTTTCCAGAATTGCTGTTCTTCTTCTCTTCGATCTGCCGATGGATTTTCAGGTGTTTGCAATCTTTAGATAAGCTATCTAGCTGATCTCTGGCTAGCTGAAGCAGTCTCAGCTTGCTACTTCTCCGCCATCTTGACTTCTTCTCTAGGGCACATGGAACATTCTCCAGAATAGATCACATCCTCGGTCCTAAATCAGGACTCAACCGGTATCAAAAGATTGGGATCATTCCCTGCATATTTTCAGACCACAATGCTCTAAAGCTAGAACTCAACCACAAAAGGAAGTTTGGAAAGAACCCAAATACATGGAGACTAAACAGTATCCTTCTAAAGAATGAATGGGTCAACCGGGAAATTAAAGAAGAATTGAAAAAAATCATGGAAACAAATGATAATGAAAATACAACGGTTCAAAATCTGTGGGACACAACAAAGGCAGTCCTGAGAGGAAAATATATAGCGGTACAAGCCTTTCTCAAGAAACAAGAAAGGTCTCAGGTACACAACCTAACCCTACACCTAAAGGAGCTGGAGAAAGAACAAGAAAGAAACCCTAAGCCCAGCAGGAGAAGAGAAATCATAAAGATCAGAGCAGAAATCAATGAAATAGAAACCAAAAAAACAATAGAACAAATCAACGAAACTAGGAGCTGGTTCTTTGAAAGAATTAATAAAATTGATAAACCCCTGGCCCGACTTATCAAAAAGAAAAGAGAAAGGACCCAAATAAATAAAATCATGAATGAAAGAGGAGAGATCACAACTAACACCAAAGAAATACAAACTATTATAAGAACATACTATGAGCAACTCTACGGCAATAAATTTGACAATCTGGAAGAAATGGATGCATTCCTAGAAACATATAAACTACCACAACTGAACCAGGAAGAAATAGAAAGCCTGAACAGACCCATAACCAGTAAGGAGATTGAAACAGTCATTAAAAATCTCCAAACAAACAAAAGCCCAGGGCCAGACGGCTTCCCGGGGGAATTCTACCAAACATTTAAAGAAGAACTAATTCCTATTCTCCTGAAACTGTTCCAAAAAATAGAAATGGAAGGAAAACTTCCAAACTCATTTTATGAGGCCAGCATCACCTTGATCCCAAAACCAGACAAGGATCCCACCAAAAAAGAGAGCTATAGACCGATATCCTTGATGAACACAGATGCGAAAATACTCAACAAAATACTAGCCAATAGGATTCAACAGTACATTAAAAAGATTATTCACCACGACCAAGTGGGATTTATTCCAGGGCTGCAAGGTTGGTTCAACATCCGCAAATCAGTCAATGTGATACAACACATCAATAAAAGAAAGAACAAGAACCATATGATACTCTCAATAGATGCTGAAAAAGCATTTGACAAAGTACAACATCCCTTCCTGATCAAAACTCTTCAAAGTGTAGGGATAGAGGGCACATACCTCAATATCATCAAAGCCATCTATGAAAAACCCACCGCAAATATCATTCTCAATGGAGAAAAACTGAAAGCTTTTCCGCTAAGGTCAGGAACACGGCAGGGATGTCCATTATCACCACTGCTATTCAACATCGTACTAGAGGTCCTAGCCTCAGCAATCAGACAACAAAAGGAAATTAAAGGCATCCAAATCGGCAAAGAAGAAGTCAAATTATCACTCTTCGCAGATGATATGATACTATATGTGGAAAACCCAAAAGACTCCACTCCAAAACTGCTAGAACTTATACAGGAATTCAGTAAAGTGTCAGGATATAAAATCAATGCACAGAAATCAGTTGCATTTCTCTACACCAACAGCAAGACAGAAGAAAGAGATATTAAGGAGTCAATCCCATTCACAATTGCATCCAAAACCATAAGATACCTAGGAATAAACCTAACCAAAGAGACACAGAATCTATACTCAGAAAACTATAAAGTTCTCATGAAAGAAATTGAGGAAGACACAAACAAATGGAAAAATGTTCCATGCTCCTGGATTGGAAGAATAAATATTGTGAAAATGTCTATGCTACCTAAAGCAATCTACACATTTAATGCAATTCCTATCAAAGTACCATCCATCTTTTTCAAAGAAATGGAACAAATAATGCTAAAATTTATATGGAACCAGAAAAGACCTCGAATAGCCAAAGGGATATTGAAAAAGAAAGCCAACGTTGGTGGCATCACAATTCCAGACTTCAAGCTCTATTACAAAGCTGTCATCATCAAGACAGCATGGTACTGGCACAAAAACAGACACATAGATCAATGGAACAGAATAGAGAGCCCAGAAATAGACCCTCAAATCTATGGTCAACTAATCTTCGACAAAGCAGGAAAGAATGTCCAATGGAAAAAAGACAGCCTTTTCAAAAAATGGTGTTGGGAAAATTGGACAGCCACATGCAGAAAAATGAAATTGGACCATTTCCTTACACCACACACAAAAATAGACTCAAAATGGATGAAGGATCTCAATGTACGAAAGGAATCCATCAAAATCCTTGAGGAGAACACGGGCAGCAACCTCTTCGACCTCTGCCGCAGCAACATCTTCCTAGGAACTACGCAAAAGGCAAGGGAAGCAAGGGAAAAAATGAACTACTGGGATTTCATCAAGATCAAAAGCTTTTGCACATCAAAGGAAACAGTTAACAAAATCAAAAGACAACTGACAGAATGGGAGAAGATATTTGCAAACGACATATCAGATAAAGGACTAGTGTCCAGAATCTATAAAGAACTTAGCAAACTCAACACCCAAAGAACAAATAATCCAATCAAGAAATGGGCAGAAGACATGAACAGACATTTCTGCAAAGAAGACATCCAGATGGCGAACAGACACATGAAAAAGTGCTCCATATCACTCGGCATCAGGGAAATACAAATCAAAACCACAATGAGATATCACCTCACACCAGTCAGAATGGCTAAAATCAACAAATCAGGAAATGACAGATGCTGGCGAGGATGCGGAGAAAGGGGAACCCTCCTACACTGTTGGTGGGAATGCAAGCTGGTGCAGCCACTCTGGAAAACAGCATGGAGGTTCCTCAAAATGTTGAAAATAGAACTGCCCTATGACCCAGCAATTGCACTATTGGGTATTTACCCTAAAGATACAAATGTAGTGATCCAAAGGGGCACATGCACCCGAATGTTTATAGCAGCAATGTCCACAATAGCCAAACTATGGAAAGAACCTAGATGTCCATCAACAGATGAATGGATCAAGAAGATGTGGTATATATACACAATGGAATACTATGCAGCCATCAAAAGAAATGAAATCTTGCCATTTGCAACAACATGGATGGAACTAGAGCGTATCATGCTTAGCGAAATAAGTCAAGCAGAGAAAGACAACTATCATATGATCTCCCTGATATGAGGAAGTGGTGATACAACATGGAGGCTTAAGTGGGTAGAAGAAGAATAAATGAAACAAGATGGGATTGGGAGGGAGACAAACCATAAGTGACTCTTAATCTCACGAAACAAACTGAGGGTTGCCGGGGGGAGGGGGTTTGGGAGAAGGGGGTGGGATTATGGACATTGGGGAGGGTATGTGATTTGGTGAGTGCTGTGAAGTGTGTAAACCTGGTGATTCACAGACCTGTACCCCTGGGGATAAAAATATATGTTTATAAAAAATAAAAAATTAAAAAAAAAAAAAAAAAAAAAAAAAAAAGAATGGCTAAAACCCCAAACATTGACAACACCCAATGCTGATGAAGATGTGGAGCATCAGTATCTCTCATTCATTACTGGTGGGAATGCAAAATGGTACAGCCACTTTGGAAGAGAATTTGACCATTTTTTACAATGCAAAAAATAGTCTTATAATGAGGCAGCACTTGTGCTCCTAGGTATTTATCCAATTGAGTTGAAAACATACATTCTTGTAAAAACTTGCACAGGGATGTTGACAACAGTTTTATTGGTATCATCCCAAACTGGAAGCAACCTACATGTTATTTACAGGTAAAGAGAGAAACTGTGGTATGTCGCACAATGGAATATTATTCCAAAAAAACAAACAAACAAAAAATGCACTATTACACCATGAAAAGACAGAGAGGAAACTTAAATACACATTGCTAAGAGAAAAAAGCCAGTCTGAAAAGGCCACATACTATATGATTTCAAGTGTATGACATTCTACAAAAGGCAAAACTACAGACACTGTGAAAAGATCAGTGGTTACAGGTGTTTATGGGGAGAGAGAAAAAAATTAAGCAAAGGAGAGGTTTAGGATTGTCAAACTGTGGGATACTATAATGTAGATACACAGCATCCTGCATTTTCAAAACCAAAGACCTTTGTAAAACAAATAATAAACCTTAACATAAGCAAATTAACAAAAAAACATCATCAGGAGATGGCAGAAAAGAATGAAGACCATGGCGAAAACAAAGAAAACAAACAAAAAACCTAACTATGTTACAAATGTATAAAGTAACTTTGCTGAAAGGAGGAATGGGAATAAAAACATAAAATAATATAAAATTAGATGCAATTACCTCAGTCCAACTTGGGGCAGACTTGAGGTAAAGAGAGCTTTAACACAGCACAAGTACAATGTGTCCATGACCTCTGAAGGAGTGGGGTGAAGCGTTCTTCCCAGTAGTCCCCAAACTGACTATCGCTGAATTCTGTCATCTTAAGTCAGTGTGTATTGGCCTAAGAAATGTGAAACTAAATCAAACTAAATAAACTCTTGTATATTTTTTCATCTAGAAAATGGTGATAACAAGTCCTTTCCCCAAAGGGCTCTACATGAACTAAGTCTCATGTATACAATAGGCCTTGTCAAGAGTTACCAGAATCCTAGTGGGTATTCTGATCATTTATTTGGTGAAACAGCTCTTTCATTTTCCACCACCCCAAGACTAACTTTTTCATTTCTGTGAGGCAAGAGCAAAATTCAGGATCTAATGTTTCCAAAGTCTATAGTTCTTCTCCTTTGGGTCCCATTCCCACTTCCCAACATTTGCCCAAGTGATAGAGGAGAATCCTATCCATTGGTTGGAGGGTAGAATGACATAAATAGACTTTCATAGGAAGGGTGTGGGGGTACAACTAGCTGTTCTCAGGTAGCTGCTCATTGTGCCTTTCTTGGGAAGTCCTGACATAAATCGTAAATGTGTATTCAATCAGGCAACATCCTCTTAGGAAGATTCTACCATCTCCAGCACCATGTGTATGTTTCTATAAAATTGTGTTTCTATAAAATTAATTAATTAATTTTATAGAAACATCAAATTATTTTTTTAAACCATATAATAATTACTGGTAAGTAACTAGAATTCTAGAAAGAAGTCTTTGCAACTAGGAAAAAAAATACTATGAATTATGATGCCCATAAGGGGTCATATTCTCCTAATGAATAAAAGAATAAAAAATGAGTTTGAAGGGCCATTTTTTACATTAGTGTCAAGCTTCCTTTCATTAGAAATAGATTGTGAAAAAATATTGATTAGCTTGTACATTTTTTGCCTTACCAGCGATTTTTTTATAACTTACTAAAAGTAATACAGGCTGCTTCATATCATTCATTTATAAATTGAACTACATTAGAATCACAGGTTTTTTCATTTTGAATTAAAATGATTAAAATTGTAAGAAAAAGAAGTCCCATAAGGTCATGAGTTCTTATGCCTTCCCAAAATTAGTACATGACCCTTTCTTTTTTGTAGATTAAAATAAAAATATTCTCTAAAAAATTTAGAGGTTCTAAATGTTTAAAAATGGTATTTCTTCTTGATTGTCTAGTGTTTCTACAATGGATGCTGTTATGTCTAAGTCAAAACCTGTCACATCTAGAAATTATTTGGTTCATTTATCCCTTAGAGTTTGAGAAATCCTTAGTGTCATCATGTAAAGATTCTCTGTTTATGAATCCAAATTTTTCTTCAGTTTATTCCTTTCATTTTCTTCTTCATGTCAGCTGCTTCCTCATGAATACCTTAGGATATTGACAAAACATGAGTAAGATTTAAAAAAAAAATGAATATTCTGAATTAAAATTCTTGAACTCAAAGATAAAACAGGATGAGAAGTTGTTTTTCTCCTTAGGGAAAAGCATCATCAAAGATATTGCAGATGAAGATTTTTCAACTAAAAGAGCAACATACCATCAGTTAAAAATGAAAATATACATATAAGATACCCAATTTCCCACAGCACCTGGGTGGCTCAGTTGGTTAAGCATCCGACTCTTGATTTCAGGTCAGGTTGTGATCTCAGGGTCATGTGATTGAGCCTTGTGTCCAGGTCAATGCTGAGTGTGGAGACTGCTTGGGATTCTCTCTCCCCATCTCCCTCTGTGCCTCCTGCTTGTACTCTCTCTAAAATTAATGAAATAAAATTTAAAAAATCCAGCTTCCTGAAACCGTACACTGGATCTTGGCAAGTTACAAAAATGTCAAAAAGCTCTTTAGATAGTTGTTTTTAAAGGTTCACCTCTTCTGTTCTATTTTGCAGTTCTCTAGAATATTATCTATGAAGACATGCATGAAGTCTGCTTCTTTAGCCCCTTTCAATCCTAAGGCCCCAGTTAAGACCAGCTTTTTGGTAACCTGGCAAAATGTATTTTAACTCAAATTCTTCTATCCTGAGCCAACAGGAATATGTAAAGCAAAAAACATAAGTCCTTCATTTAGAATTGGCATAATAACCACTCTTGGCATAGAAAAGTTTTAATTAAATATGTGTACAGAATTACCCTCCCATATACCTTAGTATTAATTGCCTTCCATTGAAATTCAAAACTAAATATGGAGGAACTGAACTGGTCTCTGTTTATCAAGGTATATTTTTAGAAAATATCTTGTTTCTATATGCCTGGCTGGATTTAGATCTGTTTTCTGTCTAAAAAAATTTCCATGAACACTTTTATATATGAAACCATTTCTCCCCAGGCCACACCAGTCTGGAAGGTATCAACATGGCTCCAGAAAGTAATAAACTACAATTTCCTATCTCTAATATATTCAGTGTTACAGGAATTATAACCCCCAATGAAGTTTCACTTGTGATTTTTTCTGATAATACATAAATATGTCACATCTATTACCAAATGGCCACTATCATTTTCTTCCCTCCTCTAATTCTGTGGTCTTTGGGAAGATTTCCTCTGGAGGCCTTTGCTCCCTGAAAATCTATTTTATCTATTCACATAAGTATGTACTCTACAAATATTTGTTTTATCTCTTCTTGTATCAGAAACCTCTGTACCTTGTGTGTATAGTACCAAATAAATTAGAAAACCCTGCCCTCATGCCTCACACATTCAAGTTGGAAAAATTTATTAGCAAAGTGAATTTGATATAATAGATAAATACGCACACACACAATCAGTGAGTATGGGAGAAAGTAGAACAGAAAGGAGGAATAAAAGGGAATGGGTATGGCAGGGAACTGGATCATTTTCATTTCTTTGAATGTCCAAGATGGTAATATAATTGCTTCTTCTGCCACTAGATATTAAATTCTGTGACACAGAATTTTTTTCTGTTTATTAACTATAGTGTTCTCAGCATAAGTACAACTGTGCTGGGCATATCTTAAATATATAATAGACATACAGGTTGACTGAGCAAATGAATGCTAAGGATGTTAACTGCCAAAAGCTGACATTTGTCTTCTACAGATTTTACCTCTTAAGTATTCCTGCTGTATCCATCACCACAGATTTCATCATGTAGCAGAGCCACCAGTATTTGGAATCGATCATCAAAATACCAAAGTAGAATTACATTTTCTGGAACTACTTATTCAAAATAGTAGAGAAAATTATTGAGGATACTAGAAGAATAGCCATAGGTTGTCCCCCAAACCAAGATGAATAGATTTCTTCATTTGGGGTATTATCAACTAGAACTATTGAATTTTAATCCAAGTACAACTTCAAAGCACATCAAATAATGTTCCATTTGACCAACTATTAGGAAACAATTCTGCGTGGGACTCCTATATTAATGTACATTTTACAAACAGAAGCACTAATAGCTTATGATCTGGGCTATCTTTTCAAAGATGTTTGTACTATAAACAACCTTGAAAGAGAGAGGGCATGCCTCTCTCTCTTGAGCAGAGAGTGTGTTTTGTATTTTCAAGCTCAATACAGATAATACTCCTCCATCCAGTGCCACCATGTAGGAAATGATAACAAGGGAACTAAAGAAGAAGAAGAAGAAGAAGAAGAAGAAGAAGAAGCAGCAGCAGCAGCTCATATTCACTACTCATACTATGAGTAGTAAATATCTTTGTCTCTGATCTAGGAGTCTTGTATCTTCAGCCAGCATCCATTAAATTATGACTGGCTAACCTAAAAGCTTTTCAAGTAGAGTAAATGTTCAGACACTTTACAGTTCTTGACACCAATATTCATTTTAAAAAGAGTTTAAGGAAACTGTTTCCTTTGTAACTGGTAGTGGTAGAATGAAGTTTCAAATGAGTGACTTGGGTTGTCGGTAAATGATATTTCAATGTATTCCAAGGTCTACAGACAAATAAATTACTTCTAAAATGCAATTTAAGAAACTTTATTTTCATTAATTACAACAAAGTTTAGTCCCTATAACAGATATCCTCTGGAGAGACATGTAGCTCATACAAATACAGTTGTTGACCATTTAACAACATGGAGGTTAAGAGCACTGACCTCAGTGCAGTCAAAAATTTGTAACTTTTTTAACTTTTATCTTTCCCAAACTTAACTGTTAATAGCCTACTGTTGGCCAGAAGTCCTACTGAAGTAAACAGTCAATAACAAATATTATGTATGTTATATGTATCACTTACTGTTCTAATAAAGCCAGAGAAAAGAAAATGTTAAAAATGTAAGAGAGAGAGAGAAAACAAAACAAATGTAAAAACAAAGAGAAAAGAAAATGTAAAAAAATAATAATAATAATAAATAAAAGGAGGGGGGCACCGGGTAGCTCAGTCTGTTAAGCTTCTGCCTTTAGCTAAGATCATGACCCCAGGGTTCTGGGATGGAGCCCCATGTTGGCATCCCTGCTCAGTGGGGAGTCTGCTTCTCCCTCTCCCTCTGCCCCTCCCCCTGCTTGTGCTCTCTGTCAAATAAATGTAATCTCTAAAAAAATTATAAGGAAGCAAAAATACATTTATGGTACTATTCTGTATTGTATTGTTAAAAGAAATCTACACGTAAGTAGGTCCATGCAATTCTAACACATATTATTCAAGGGTAAACTATAAAGTTAATTCATATAATTTTTAATTAACCAGTTCACATTACTTTTATATCATTAAAATAATGTTAATTTCAATATCTCCAAGATATAATTGTATTTAAGATAGATTACTATAGTGGTGCTTTGGTGGCTCAGTTGGTTAAGCATCTGCCCTCAGCTCAGGTCATGATCCTAGGGTCCTGGCATCAAGCCCCACGTTGGGCTCCCTGCTCAGTGGGAAACCTGCTTCTCCCTCTTCCTCTGCCTGCTGCTCCCTCTGCTGTGCTCTCTCTCTCTCAAATAAATAAACTTAAAAAAAAAATAAAACACATTTACTGCAGCATTTTGGTAAATACACAAATTTGGGGGTAAGAAATAGAAAGGAATCAGATGGGATACAAGGATAAGGAAGACACAGGTACAGCACAAGAAAAGCAACATTTCCTACTGATAATACTATATAACAACACGTACTTTTTAAATTTGGACAATCCTAAGAGAAATTGGACTTGAGTATGAGATACTCACACCAAAATAGGAATCCTACCTGTGTTCAAGTTACCTACAAGTCATGGTGGAATTGATACCCAGATGCTAGAGGTGATTCCAAGTGCTTTATCTCTATTTTTTACTACATTAGTATAAAGTAGATCATAGTATTTACTATGCCTCTGGAGTCAGAATAAACTGTAAGACCTTATATAGTAAGGCACTTAAACGGAAATCACAGCAATCCCTATATCATTATCATTCCTATAAAGAGCTTAGTATAGTGCCAGTCCATAGATTCAGTGTTCAATTAATAATTTCCATATCTCTATAACCAACTCTTCAGAATCCATTAAATATTAGACTAAAATTATTCTTTCTATCCTCTTTTCAAAATGAAGAAAATAGCACTCAATGAAGTTGAGTAATTTGGTTAAGTCAAACATTTGTTAAGTATCAGGACCAAACATTGAACCCAGGTCTGTGATTCCATTACAACACATACAGTCCAGCTAGGCATACAGAGCCCGGAATTGGATTGAATAATAACTGGCAATATTAAGTGGAAATTTATCCAGAGACAACTGGCAGTATTTTCAACAACTGATCAAGGAAACCTGGCATAGTACCAACATGCTTTGGAGATCCAGACAGTTGGTGAACAGCATCAGTGGACCCAATAGCAGACAACAAGATTTCAATGATGTCAGGGATTTTTAGGGGAAATTTCTAAGGTTCCAAGGAATACTTATATGGATAGGATGAGGTTCGCATTTCAGGGGAACCATTGTGATTAGTAAAATAGATGATCAAGGCAAGGACTCATGATACAAGTAGCATGAACACAAGGGAAGGGAGTTTTAGAGAGAGATTTGATCATAGGAAAAAGGTAGGACCTAGATATTCAGGCTGACTGACAAATTAAGATTATCCACAAAGTGAACGATATTAAGAAACCTCACTACCAAGGTGAAATTATTTCTACCTTACAAGATACAGAAGAAAAGCTAAGATAAATAAGTTGTAAGTTAAAAATTTGTCCACGATATCATTTAAACATGAGTATTAGGAGTCAGGTAAAACACTATAGTTATGGTTATATTTATTTATCATAATTTTTGAAACCATCTGAATCTTAATATTTTAATATAGATTGGCAGATTTTGTTTGGGGATGGTAATGTATTCATGGAATATGATTCTGAGATTTATAACCATATATTTTATATTATCCATTGTTTCAGATTTCTCCTACTAACTAAAAGTATGAAAATGAAAATTTTATCTATACTTTTATTGAAGACAATGTTGGGAGCAATGTACTACTTATTACAAGGTGTCTATCTTGTTGAGCTGTTCATAAAAATGAAAAATTACTTTGAAATTTTATCTTAACTTTACCTTAAAGATTTCATGCTCCCATTTGCTAATATGTAAATCCTCCCAAAAATCTCTTTCAAGAAATCTGTTAAAAATAAGGCATTCTAAAATATAATAGTTCCCTACCCAATCTTAGCACTCCTGGCCAATAAAGATGAGAAGTCCCAATTCTGCCAAAAACTAATTAAGAAACACATTCCAACTCTCATGTCTAGATATTTTGCTCTCAGATATTATTCATAACATCATAGCCAAATAATTAACAATTGGCCAACCCTCCACACCTCATTCCAGATGAGAGAGGAAAAAAAAAAAGCTAAAATATTCTACTTGATTAATTTCAAAAGAAGTCACTAATGCAACGTTATTAGACTTAGCAGTTTTGTTTTTTCAAATATTACTAAATCTCATTACATACATCCCTTTTTTAATGCAACAGAAACTACTAACTAGTGTTTCTCATGAATACTTTCATGTTTTTCTTTTTGAAGATGTTGACTTATCTTTGATATAGATAGGAATCACCTAAATTTATATACTAGCTTCTTCACTTACAGGTAATCTTTTATAAGGACTGTAATTTCTCTGTACCCATTTCCAAATATTTAAAGTGAAAGTAATATTGTGATTTCACTCAAGATGTTTTTAAATACATGAGTTAATCTATGTAAAGTGCTAAACACATAAAACGTCTCCATTTTTAGGTATAAATGTTGTTATTATCAAGTAGCACTCTTTTCACAAGATGTTACTCCTCTTCCAAGCTTGATTGGTTAAAATATGACCCCAAATTCACCAGTTCCTGCTGATTAATTATATTTTAAGAACATGCCATTTCTTCTATCTTCGATAAAATATCTTCATAAGTCATTTAAAAGGTGGGTCAAAAGAAATTTATGGTGAGTATCCTAAAGGGTATGTATCCATCCATTTCTTTAGGAATGTTTTAAAATATTTGTACATTTCAAATATTTCATATGATTTTATAAGTGATATAAAAAAGGTAAATTATGATCAAACATTTTATGACAGTGGCTTAACTGAACTTTATAATTTTCATAGGTAAATTTTTCACACACTAATAGCAAGCTACATTTATAAAAAGGTCTTCAAAATGTTACTTAATGGACGACCTCTGCTCTGAATTCTAGATATTCAAAATCCGTGAGTAAGCCTGAGTTTATAGACTCCCCTTCACCAACTGCCCCAGAAAAGTTGCTCCATTTAGATGTTAATCCATGATGCTTCTTACTTCCTCCTCCTTCACATCTAATTTATTAGCATTCCCATTGATGTCACTACCCTGAACAAGTGTACATCTTTTCATTCCCACTCTTTCCATTTTATTTCAAGCAACCTCTATCTTTCCCTCTGATTATGTTAATATACTACTAATTGGTTTTCCTTTACCTACTATGATCTTCCTCCTATTCACTTGCCACACCACAGAAAGAGGAGTCTTTTCAGAACAAATATTCAGTCCTGTCATTTTTAACAATCAATTGCTTTTTATTTTCCTATGAATGAGGAGCAACATTCCTCATATAACCTAATTACATTTCCATTTGAAATTTTACTAACTCTCTGTTTAAAAGAACTTTTGTTCTTCACTTCTTCCACTTCCTTCTTCTATTTTTTACTCATTGGTTAAATTTCATTTTCTTTTTTCCTTCTTTTCTTTTGTGAGGAGCAGGCTGGAGGGGCAGAATTGATTAAACCTATTACATATTTCATGAAATGTCATCCTCATGTATGTGTATACAACTGTGACAGATTTTGCAAAGATGAACTCAACAATGTCTCCAATCACACATATTTTTCTTGATACTCTGCCCACTCTGACATGGTGTCCCTAACTCCACTTCTATCAGGGTGGGGTTGTGACTTTGACCTATACAGTGTGGTAAAATTCATACTATAGGACTTCCAGGGCTAGGTCATTAAAGACCACGCACCCTCCACTTGGTTCTCTTGGAACACCCATTCACTGGAGGCCACTTTTAGAACATTGCCTCTTAGAGACCAGCCATGAGGCAGAGAGGTCATCTGTCAGTTCTGATGAAAGTTCCAAATGTTTATGTGCTCATAACCTTCTTAGGTGAATCCTTTGACATCATATAGCCTTCCTGGATTCTTAACTCACAAATCTGTGAATAAATAAATAAGTTTCTCCAAAATCTTGCTTGAGGCTTATTTGGATTATTTTGAAGTCACAGATAAATATGAGATGTAATACCTTCACAATAAGACATCTCATTCGAGAGTATTTTCTCTCTCTCCATTTGTTTAATTCTTGTGTTATGAACTACCTTTTAAGAGTATTCTAAACTGTTTACAGATAATTCCTATATAGTCTATAGAGGTTGTTTTTTTGTTTTTTTTTTTTTTTTCCTTTTGGGATGGGTGGAGGGAATTGTTTTGAATAGTATCTTCTCATTCTATTACTTTCTTATTTTACATTACTAAATTTGGGGAGAATTTGTTAAACAGCAATAATAACCAGGACAAACACCTTTTTGGGTTTTATTTTATTTCATTATTCATGATTATGACTCTCTGAGCCATGATCCCCATTCCTGTTTCCTTCTCTCCTTCCACTGGCAGCCACACTAGTGTTAATATGTGACCTGGGATCAGTACCTACCTATAAGGAGTGTTAAGACTTGTGGGTTTTTTTAAAGCTTTTTCTTGTTTGTTTTAAACATCTTATTTATTTGTCAGAGAGAGAGAGACTGAGAAAGCACACACGAGCAAGGGAAGCTGCAAGAAGCCCAATGTAGGATTCCATCCTAGGACCCTAGGATCATGACCTGAGCTGAAGGTAGACACAACTAACTGAACCACCCAGGGGTCCCAACAGTTGTTTGTTTAATATTTCTCTTTATTTCATTAAAATAATTCACTAAGATCCCCCCTCCCATTTTCACTCAGCACTGTTTCACAATGCATCTGGGCTATATATGCACATCAAATTCACGGCTCCTAGTGTTTCGTGCTACTCCACCGTGTGCATCTGTCCCACTTTTTATTATCTAGTTGTCCTGGGCTGAATTCCTTGGTTACCTCTAACTCCCCTTCTTCATTTAAAAAAACAGAAACAGGGGCATCTGGGTGGTTCTGTCTGCCTTCAGCTCAGGTCATGATCCCAGGGTTCTGCCCTGCAACCATCTCCCTTCTAGATGGGGAGTCTTCTTCTCTCTCTCCCTCTGCTGCTCCTTCTTGTGCTCTTTTGTGCTCTGTCTCTGCATCAAATAAATAAAATCTTTAAAAACAATAATAAATTAAAAAATAAATAAAAAACAGAAACAGTCTAGTATGCTCTATGGATTAGTTAATCAGTAACAAGGCTTCTACAACACAGAGGGAAGTTCTGTTCAGAAAGAGATTCATAATAAACAGGCATCGTTAATTTCCCTACAGAGGTCACATACCTACAACATCCGTAGCAGGCTGAACCCCTACCCGTAGGGCATGGGGGGTCCAACATTCCATTTCATACACATTTACAAGTATCTGGCATTTTCCTGAGTTCTAATTCTCATCTTATAGTATCCTGGCACTGCTTCAGTTTAAATCTGTAGGTCAGTAACATCACATAGCTGCTTTCAGCCTCACTGTAACTGTCGACTTCTATCTTTTGTCCATTTTCACTTGGTTTTCCAGAGTTTCCCTTTGTATTTGCAGAATTTCTTATACTTTCTAGATATCCATGCTTTGTTTTAGGCCTTGCCTACATTTTTATCCAGTCTTTAATGAATTTTCTTTAACAAAAAAGGCTGAAAGTGGATATATTCACATCTACCTTTAAAATTAATATTTTTCACTTAGTTCTGCTCCAGTTTTATATTTTACTTTTGCTTTTGTGTTTTTATTCCATCTAAAATTTACCTTTGTACATCATGTAGTTACACTCACTACTTCTCTTCACGAAAATGAGTCAAGTTTTCCTAATGCTAACTACCAAAAACACATCTTTTCTCCCCTGAAGCTTGGTGCCTTAATCTTCTGCCGAGTGTGTCTGTGTCCAGGACTCTGTTGGCATACCTTTTGCTCCTCTGTCAGCAATGCAGTGTTTCCATGAGGACGGCCCTGTGACCTGGTTTAACATCTCGTGGCATGAAGCCTCCACTCTGTTTTTCTCCTTTAAAAACTGAATTAATCATTGACTTCTATTGTCTTATACACATTTTTGGAATAGTTTTCTCATGTTTCTCTAAAACATTGCCTGAGCTTTATTAGAATTATTTTGAATATTTTGAACTCAGGGAAAATTTGAGAATGAACACCGTTAGAGTAAGGTATCTCATTCAGGAATAAGTTATCTCTCCCATGCTGAAGTCTGGTATTAGGACCTACCTTTTAACAGTCTTCTAAATTGTTTACAGGTAATTCTGAGGTGGTCTGTAGAGGTTTTTTTGGTTGGAGGGGAGACTTTGTTGTTTAGAACAGTATCTTATCAATCTAAGCTTACTTTCTTGTAGATTACTGATAGTGGGATGGAAACCCATTTACTATTATGCGAGATGTTGCCCATTTCCTTTAGTGGAGCCGCAAGGTAATCTGTTAATCACATTACCTTGTTATCCAGCTCTACCCCTGGTCTATTGTTTCTATTTATAGTAGTAGAAAGTCAAAACATACCCCCAAGTCAACAATAAAATATTCCAAGGTTGATTACTCATCTGGGTATCAACAAAGCATTGGTAGAGGGACTGGTGGCAAGAGGACTCTGACTTTAGGGCAGGGATGAAAAACCTAATCCTGGTTGCCTATATGATTTCTAAATGATTCTGTGAACAGTGCGGTAAAGCAGCAGAGAACTTATCCAGTGAATTTAGTGTAAGTGAGTGAAATTGATGCCCCGGCAGGTGTTAATGTTTTAACCAAATGTCATTCTGCTTGGAGAGATATTAATTACATGCAACTCCCCTTTCTTACATCATACGATCTGCAAATAAGGATAGTTCCATCTCCTCATCCTCTTCCCCCACTTTCTTCTTTTTCTTCAATGGTCCTATAAAACCACCTTCTGTGATAGAACAGCAGAAGAGCGGGCTCTGGACCTGCATCTGTCTATGCCTGACTTTCACCACTATCATATTTTAACTGTGTAACTCTGTTTTCTGTACCCTGGTTTTCTTATCTATAAATTGAGTATCACAGCAATAACTAGTTCACCCAGAGGGTTACTGGGAAGAGGAAATGAATTAGTAAATATAAAACACTTAGAAGAGTGCTGGCAGATGCCAGTGCCAGGTTATCCTTTTTAAAGCACTTTCATCAGCTTTTAATTTTATGTCCTTAAGTGTGATCAGTGCCATCAACCTCTTCCACAGATTGTCAGCTTCAGGAGAGCAGTCACTGTATTCAGACACTTACACACTAACACATTTTTGAACATTTAGCACATATTCTGGAACAGAGGAAGTGTCATATGTTGAATAAATGAATCAATGAAAGGGGAATGAATAAAACATTTACTGTGATTTTTCCCAAAATATTTAACAAACTAATATGATTTTTAAATTCTAAATATCCAAAATATCTAAATATCCAAAATATGACTTTTAAATTCTAAATATCCAATGTTTCCAAGTCTGTATGACCCCGGACCTTTTGTTTTGTTCTGTTTTAGTGAATGGTCAGTAGGGACCAATGTCCTTTACACATACTAAGGAAAAACTACTCTTTGTATTTGGCATTTTATTCTTGAGTTAAGTTGGGCTATTACAGAACCCCATACCCACATTCTCATATACTGGCACCCAAAGAACTATTTATTTCATATTATATTTCAGTATAATCCCCTGAGCTTATACTGAAAGGCTTTAGAAGAACCAGTTCCAATCAATGTATTTACTATAAAAGGTGGCTGAACTTGCACATTATCCATGGTACCCAATTCTCTTGGTGAGACTCAATGGAGGAGTTCCTAGTATTGACAAGAAGAATATCTTTACTTTTCTCAACAACTGTTTTGTTTTTGTGAAACCACAAATTTTCCTCACTAATTGTGTTTGCTTGATCATAGCAACCACTAGAAAGCTTAAAATTAAATTTACATATGCCCACTAACAGGAGTTAGGGTTTCTATTCTAACTCTTTGTTTCATTGTAATTTTCTAACTTATTTTTATTTTTCTCATATATTTTAATTATTTTGGAATAGTTGATTTTGCTTCTTAAAAGAAATTATTCCTTTGTTCTATATAAGACAAGGAAAAGTATAATAAACAAAGAAGTTAATTTACTGTGATGACAACACTTCCAGAAATATGTACTGCTAAAATAGCACAGAGAGAGCAAAAAGAGGAGGAAGATAAAAGAAACAGTACTTATTACATATCTGCTATTATTCTGGAATGATAAACTGATCTTTCCTTTGCAAACCACACCTCTGCCCCTTCCCTCAATCATTCCTGGGATCAAAGCTTTCCATGCTCTGGCCAGTGACTGATTGTGCCTGTGATACGATGTAAGCCAGGCCAACTGGACACAACCAGGACTTTTGGTAAAACTCCTGAAAAAATAGCATGCTTTTTTTTTTTTTTTTTCCCCTAAAGCGATTTCTTTGAGCAGAAGATCCGAACCAGGAATTGCTGATGGTAATCTTGCCATTGCACAGAAATTGTCTATCTGAATTAAAAACTTAGATAAAATCAGAGGAGACGTGGAGCTAAAATTGTCAGGGAATTATCTAAGTCTGTTAATTTATCTATGCCTGATGCATCCTGAGTATTGTCACTAACAAAATTTCAATATGAAAATGATTGCCTATGAAAGTGAAGGTGACTTAGCCGTGGTTTTTCTCCAGGGTGGGGCAGGGAGATGCCTGGGACAAGTATTTGAGGGCAGGTAGCATATTTGGAGGAGTGTTCTCAGAATCTGAATGGGGAAATCAGAATGGAGAACTGGGAAAGAGGGAGAAGCAACACAAGACTGCTGTCTAAAGTTGGTCATCATGGTGGTTAACATGGGCTCAGTCATCCCAGAACCTACTGAGAAAAACAAAAGTATATTTATTTGCAGAATTATCTGCCCAAAGAATAAAGGAATATTTATCCACCAGCTCTCATCCCCATTGGTCAAGAGATTTCTCTAGAATATGTTAACTCACTTACATTTCCAGATTTTTTTTCTTTTTTTTCTTTTTTTTAAAATTTTATTTGTTTGACAGATAGAGATCACAAGTAGACAGAGAGGCAGGCAGAGAGAAAGAGAGGAGGAAGCAGGCTCCCTGCTGAGCAGAAAGCCTGATGCTGGGCTCCATCCCAGATCCTGGAATCTTGACCCAAGCCAAAGGCAGAGGCTTTACCCACTGAGCCACCCAGGCACCCCACATTTCCAGGTTTCTAAAGAGAGACTATAAGACGGTTTTTCCCAGTGAGATCCATGCCAAAAGTCAGAAACAGGAGATAGATTGCACATGAGGTGTGTCACCTTATACCTGCACAAAGTGTTTGCTAAAACATAGCTTACATAAAAGATGGGCTGAGAGCACACGAAGCAAGGTAAAAGAAAAATCATGTCAAAGCTCAAACTCAAATGAAGAATTACATGGAAGGAAATGAGATTCTTTCTTCTTAGCTAAGAAGGTAGTTTTTCTTTTTCTTTTGTAGATGCAAAGCAGCTCTTAGAAATGTATTCTATTGTATGACTCAAAATATGAATTACGAAGTCTTCAATGTCTTAGAACCAGTATTTTGTAAGAATATTCCTGTGGCCTTCATTAAAGTCTTACTTCCATTACAGTTGAAACAGGCCTATCTAGAAGCATAAAGAAGAAAAACTCTTTCCATCTGAAAGCAGAAATCCAAACTGGATGAAAGAGAAAAAAATCTAGGCCATTACAGGCCTAGAATAGCTGTGTTTTCTGCTTTGAGGGCTATTTTGTTTTGTTTTGTTTTGTTTTTGTTTTCAGCACAATCATAGAGCTGGAAGCAAAGCTTGAAGTAATATGAAGACGTGAGAGGTGATCTCCACCCCCAGGTTCCTCCTCTAAGCATTGTCTGTGAAACCTCTCAGCCAGATGGAGGTGGCCACTGCTCCCACTGTTGGATATTACCCACTGGAATCACAGCTTTGGGGCAAGAGCTGATTTGTTCTCCATCTCTGGCTATTTGAAATGTGTTGAGAAGACCTAAGCCATTAGCAGAGGGTGAGGGGGATACACAGACCACCAAAAGATTTTCATTAAGAGATGGGAATTCTCAGGCCTAAGTCGTGATATATGAGCTTTGATTTCTCAGTCATCTTTCCCTTTGGAGGTTGGCCACAAGGCAAGAAAGCTGGCATTTTCTAATCTTTTGAGGGAAGTATTTTTCCTCAGAAACTAAAGAAAGCCATCAGACCTGACACTCTATGCATTCCTCAGCCTCCGGACTCCCAACCCCCTACCCTGAGGACATGAGGAATAACGATAGCATTTTCCCAAAAGAGGCCCTCTTCTCTGGAAGGTCCTTCAGATATGACCAGGCAGTGTAAACAATGGGAGAATTTCCTAGAAAGGAGAACAAGAGCTAGGCATTAACTCATTTCACTCCCAGGGAAGGGGTGGTACTTAGTGCTCTGCAGGGTATGTTAGAAGATTTGGAAAAGTGATGGCTAGGAGCTCTCTGTTTCTTTTTTACCAAAATGGGAGTTTTGATTGCAGGCTTGTCCATTTTATCTTATTTTAAGTGTATTGGCAGTCATTAAAAAGGATGTTTAAATTTAAGTTGCTAAATCATGAGTAACTATATCACATGTTCTTAGCTCGGCCAAAAAACTGTTTTGACTCCAGCTAGTTTAAGTTGTTTACTGATGATTGTAGTAGAAAACACACTGGCTTTTGTACTGTAGAACTAACACTAAGGGAATGGTTAAATAAATTGTAATACAACATCTATCTCATACAATTGCATAAAGCTATACCAAAAATTTTTTAAAAAATCTAAAAACCCAGAAAAAAACCCCTGTCATTGATGTGGCATAATGTTTATGGTAGGAGTCATAAGGGGAAAAAAAGGGGGGAGGGGACAATAACTGTAAATAGTTCTGGTCAAGTAGTATAAATGAGAAACTATGTGCAATATAGCAAAATTAGTGGGAGGAAATACGTAAAAATGCTAACTGCAGGGGTTACACGAGAATTTTCTGTTTTTATACCATGGTGTTGTACATATTTCATATAATATTCTTAAAATGTTTTTAGTAAAATTGTACTAAAACTGAAATTATTTGAATAGGATCTCATTTTTCCTATGACAAAACTAAAACTGAGTATATCATTCATTGTTGCCCAGTTTGAAAAATTCAAAATTTTAATATAGTATTTATAAAATACAATAATGCATATTATATAAAATATGAAACATATTATATATATAAAATAGTTAATTTTCTTCACCTCAAGACAAATTTGAGGTAAGGCCTAAGTGAACCCATGGAAAAGTGGTATTATTCATATCTGAAGGCTTTTATCAAAATATAGCTGGAAGTATTACTTTATGGCAAACCAGGTTATTAGTCTATATGATCTTAAGGATAAAAGCATAGAATTAGTTATCTGATCTGATTAGACTGAAGGCATATATGACATTTTGACAGTGGCAAAGTAATAATGGGATAGTCTGTAGGCTGTATTAATAATAACTTAAATTTTCATCTATAAATACCTGTAATCAGATGCCGCTAGAATCAAGGTTTTGGGTGACCAAGAAGCTGCTGACATAGAATGTTTAGAGAAAACAAGAATATATTGAGTTTGGCTGGCTGCTTGCTTCTAAGTGTGCCTGAGAACTTAGAAACAAAATTATAAACTCATGCCTTTACATTTCCAGTTAAAGATATGAGTGAAGGATTATAAAAATTTGAAGAAAGAGGAAAGAAAAAAGTCTTATCTCCTAGAACCTAAAGTCGAAATTTCTTAAAACCTAACCCAAGTCTCATTCTGTGGGTAGCAAAATTATGATGTATTTTGAATTCTCAATATTACACTTCTACTGGGAAACAAGGAAGCCCTAAAATTTGAGATGATAACATGCATACAGATTTAAGTGAAGCTAAAGATCTTAAACCTTTAAATTCTGTTCACTTTCTTTTGCCTGCAGAAGTCAGTCATTCTCTCCTTGAAGAATATCTATGTCCTGCCTTAGACAATTTCCTCTTAGGGGAATGCTGATCCTTCAGAGGACCTCTTTCTATCCGTCTGCACTACTCTTGACCTATGACCAGATTCATGTCCCAGAAAGCCCCAGTATCTCATGTTCTAAGTGTAAACTATCAGAAGTCATCATAGACACCAAAAAAATGGCAAGATTTTGCCTAGTTTGCCTGAAACCCTATGACCTTTTGAGAACTTGGAAATGAAGGCTACTAAGTGATAATATATTGCTATCACAAGACAGAGTAATGTTCTCTAGAATCTGGTATATCACCTGCATCAATAATCAATACGTAGTGTTATTTCTTCCATATCTGGGATTCATGAGTTTGGTTCTGGGGATTAAGTGGTGGCAATGAGAGTGGATCTTTTTTCATTATCATCTGCAATGACATTTTTGCCTCCCTCCCCTGCAGCACTGAGCTCTGCTGGGGTAGCAGTGTTAGCTCCCATGGATAGAGTGTTACCACCAGGAGACACAGCAGGGATTACTAGAAAATGAATCTACCATGTGGCCATTCTAGAGTTCTCATTCTAGTGAACCAACAGAAGAATGTGATTTCTGGGGCACCTGGGTGGCTCAGTGGGTTAAAGCCTCTGCCTTCGGCTCGGGTCATGATCCCAGAGTTTTGGGATCGAGCCCCCCATTGGGCTGTCTGCTCAGCGGGGAGCCTGCTTCCTCCTTTCTCTCTCTCTCTCTCTCTCTCTCTGCCTGCCTCTCTGCCAACTTGTGATCTCTATCTGTTAAATAAATAAAATCTTTAAAAGAAGAAGAAGAAGAAGGAAAAGAAGAAGAAGAAGAAGAATGTTTTTTCTATAATTACTGGAAAACTGATTCTGATTACAGAAGGGAAACTATATTGCCATAAAGAGTTAAGAAGGAATATGGATGGAATGCAAGATATCCTCTGAGATACCTCTTAATTCTCCCATGCTCTATGGTAAATTCTTTTTAAAGATTTTATTTATTTATTTATTTATTGACAGAGAAGAGAGAAACAGAGAGAGCAGGAGCACAAGCAGGGAGAGTGACAGGCTCCTCCTCACTGAGCAGACAGCCCGACATGGGGTTTGATCCCAGGACACTGGGATCATGACTTGAGCAGAAGGCAGACACTTAAACGACTGAGCCCTCCACGTGCCCCATGGAAAATTTAATGAAAAACAACAACAACAACAACAAAAAACAACAATATCCCAATACAGGCAGGATTGTTAATTGACAGACATTTTAGGAATAAGGACTTTGGTCACCCCATTAGGTGAGGAAGCACACCAGTATTCTTTCAAAGGTCAAAGGGAAAATGGAATGTGTAAAGAAAGAAAGAAAATTAAAAATCAAAGCTATCACCATGAGACCACATACAGAAATAGAACTAACGTAATTATGAGTCTTTATTTCTTTCATAGATATGAATATATTTGCATATTATTTTCTTCCTTTCCCCATCTCCTATTCTCTTAATATTTAACTTATACGATATATTAATATAATAAATATATCTCAAATATTAAAGTTAATGAGTATCAATGGGGGAAAGATGGCTTAGCTAAAAGATAATAGATCATAACCCAAATACAGATATTATCTCTGCTTGGAGAATAGGATAGTATGTTTTCAATTGCGTGACGGATAGTTAGGCTAATATAATATTTTGGTGATATATTCATGTGAAAATTAAATATGATTTAAACTGGTGTATATGGTTCTTGAGTTGAAAAGTGGGGCACTGTGGTAGTTTCTTACTGTGTCAGCATAACAAAGCTCTAACTGCATTTTCTAGAATCTCTTTCCCTTTATGGTTATGAGTTAGATTTGGCCAAAAAGGAAGTCTGAAGACTGAATCACAGCATTTAAGAATCCCTGATTACTTCCTGAAGATTGTTGCGTCTAATTGTGCTAAGAAATAGACACAGCAGGTTTCACCTTGTCCATCCTCCCTCCCTCCCTCTCTTCTTGCAGCTTTCATTCCCAACTACCAGCTCTGGGAAGCCACAGCAACCCAAGCCCGCAACCAGATGCAGTCAAGAGCCTACTGTAAACTTCTCCACACATTCTGGTCTCAGTTTCACTCTGACAGTTAGAATTACCTGACTCCCTAGAAAAAGTCCTGCAAATTCCAAATTGTCACAGCAGATCTTCAGGAGGGCTGGTTAGTCATGTCTCCCTGATCACTTAAATCCCCTTTTGGGATCTTACTTCCTTTGCTCCTCCTGAAAATGCCTAAGTGATGAATTCCTCATTCTACAATACTCACAGTGATTCTGCTTTGCCTGAAACCTGGTTGATTCCTAGTTTCACTTAAAACAGTTGATAACTACTGCTGATTTGATGCTTCTTGTCCTCTCTTGGTTTCTAGGTCACCACTTTGTCTTATTATTTTTTTTATTTACATGAGTCTTCTATGTTGTTTACTTTTCCTTGACCCTTTAATAATAAATATTCCTGAACTTAATCTTGGTTTTCTTTGGTGATCCTAAGGACGCTTGCAGCTTAAAAAACTTAGTTTTCTTCTTCTATGCCAAAATCCAATCATCAGAGAATATTCCTGTCTTCACTTTCACAAAATACCCAGAATTCACCAGAATTCTACCGTGTATACCCACCTCACTTATCTGAACTATCATTATCATAAATGTCCTTCTTTGCTCAATTACTACTGTAGAGGCTTCTCAAAAAAGAAGTCAGAGTCATTGTTCCTGATCATATGTTGTGTCATTTTATTCTATTCTTCAAATCCCTGCCATATCACCCCTTTTTATTTAGAACCACAGCCCACATTCTCACACGTGTTTACGAAGTCTTCTGAGATCCTGCCTTCTGTTGCCATTCTGACGCCACCCTCCATTCCTTCCCCCAACTCACTCCACTCCAGCCACACTGACACTACTGATGATTCATAAAGGTACCAAGTACGCTCCTACCTTCAGGCCTTCGTATCACCTGCTCAGGGAAGCCCACAGTGACCACACTGATTTCAACTGCCACTCGTGCCACCATCAGAATTCCTCAAGGCTGCTATATATTTTTTTCTGTATACTTAATAGCTTCAAACATAGCAAATAATTTACTACGTATGTTTTTATCATACACATCTTCCCCACCCCAACTATGGAAAGAATATAAACTCCGTTGGGACAGGATTTGGTCTTTTTTGTTGTTGTTTTCTTAGTGATTTAATCCAGTTGCCTTGAATAATGTCTAGCAAACAGTAAACATTCATTAAATGAATATAAATAAATAGTGAAATTCATCTTTATCAAGGATCTGGTACCTAGCCTGACAAATAGGATATATATATATATATATATATATATATATATATATATATATATATATATATATATGGGAGAAATATATATATTTCTCCCTCTCTTAGAAATTCTGGCAAAGATGACAACATTGTTAAAATGTTAACATTTTAACATTAAACAAAAACACTATTTTTCCCTAAAACCTAGCTCTTACAAAGAGCAATGGTAAGCAAAGTTTTAATCTCTCATACTTTCTAAAGAAGGAAAAAAATTTACTATAGCAATGAATGAAAAGAAAATTAACCAAAATATCATGCATAATCTACCTTAATTTGTATTATAGCTAAGTCAAAATGAGAGAGGATCCTTAAAATGATTTTGGAAACTCTAAAAATATTTGTTTAGTACTTCCCTCCTTGATGAATGCCAGCTAGACTTAAATTTAAACAAACCAGGAGCAAAAGAAAAAGAAAAAAAGAGGTAAGTTTAGCTGAAATTGAACTGCCTGCCAGCAACCAGTAAGGGTAGGAAAAAAAAAAAAAAAAAAGAAAGAAAGAAAACAACAACTAACTGCAAAAACCACATCTTGGGAAACACTTCCAAATGTGATTGAGGGTGCAATCTGGTGGTTTGTATAGCAATGTAGAACAGAAAGTCCATCAGGAAATCAGAAAAAGAGACGTGACCATGAGCCAGTGACCAGCGAGAGTACAGCCCAAAGACAACCAGCCTGACTCTAACGTTTTTAAGACATCTGAGAAGATCTGCCTTTCCTGGAGCAAAGCTTTAATGATGCATGGAGTCTCTTTAGTTTCAGCGGTTTTTCCTCTTTATAAGGATGCCATTCATCTCTTCTTTCACATTAACAACAAAGAGCGACCTAATCTAAAAGCAGATAAAATATTAGAGAAGCCTACCTGTGTCAAGATGCTGAATCTTCCTCCAGTAGTAACATCTTACATTGGGGGTATACCTTGTAAAAATACTCCAAATAAAGATTCCAAACTAAGTATAATCCTTACCAGTTCAAACCTCACTCTAATTTTTTGTATTTCATGGTTTAATTCAAAATCACTACATCCATTTATCAGCAAATAATATTTACAGCTTCATTAATGTAATTATCCATCTCAGTAGTTTAGAATATGTCTATTCTTCAGTTCACGGAGGCTAAGAATTCATTTAGAGAGAAGACTTTGATAAACAGCAATTTGGAAGAAATACGTATGTATGTTTGTGTTTGTATCTCAGAGATGAGGATGAATGGCCCCAAATCTTGCCAACAAAAGCAGGCACCAAAGTAGCAGCATAATCAAAGTAGCACATATAACCACTAACTTGGCTTTGTGACATTTTCCAAGTCTAATTACAAAACAACAACAAAAAGATGGAATAAACTAATAAGGTAAGAAACACTTGTTTCCTAATATACATGGAACTACTAATCTAATTATATAAAAAATATTCTCTCCTTAAAATCATAAATATATGACATCAGGTACCCTATAAAGTATTCTGTAATGCCAAATATAGGTCACATGGAAAGAGGAATGAAGACCTAAGTGACAAATGTTATTATTGTGTATTCAGTTATTGTTGTACATCAATTAGCTTATGTACAGAATTTTTTATTTTTTCTGTAATCACACAGAGCCCAAATATTTCCTCATGTCTAAGAAATCGTTGTTTAAGGAGCTGAAAGATAGATAGACTTAGAGGCACACATATCTTTATCTACAGACATTCAATGAGCCCTATCCCCAACTAAGTAATAAATAGCAAATGAAAATATCCCAATAACATGTGACCAGATAAAGGCTGTGATGCTCAAATATATATATTTGAAACCAAATAATCCATTACCTAGGGAAAAAATGTTTAACTATGCTAGAGTTACCTCTATTTTGTCCAAAATGTTCTTTTGGCAAAACATATTTCTACACACAGACACATGAAATGAGTTGATAAGGATATTTGTCTTCATTGTTTTTCCCCATTTATAAAACCAAACTAGGTTAAGTATCAGACAAGGAGACCAGCCAATGACAATACACATCTAAATAAACTGAGGCAAGTCAAACATAAATGATTTGTAGGAGTTAATCTATAGCAGAACTAGAATTATAACTCCTTCCTTAAAGCAATGTCTACTCCTTGGCCCACTGCACATTCCAGTGAGCCTTGCAGATTCAGGAATGAAGAAGGTAATTATTTATTTAGTTGGAAATGTGAATGTAATCTTAAAGAAAGCGAATTCAAAAATTTAAGAATTTTTTTTTCTTCTCCAAATACCTTAAATCCTTTGTAAGTTTTTTCTTTTCCAAACATCTTAAATCCTTTGTAAGTCCTTAGTTGTTAGTTTGTGGTTAAATAAAACATAATTATCTGATAAATCTTTGTAGTGTGGTCTGATTTTTCCTGTAACAAATCCAACAACCCAAATCAAACTAACACATTTTCTGGCTTCATCCTGCTCAAAGAAGTCATGAGAAAGTGAGCTAGACTTTCTGTCCTGGGGCAGATTTTTTTAAGAGCTCAAGTTTTGGTTTGTTAGATAAGGAAGAGAATAAAATTCTCTTGGCAACTTTATCGGATTAAAGCCACAAGACGAGATGCCCAATTTCGTAAAGCAGGTAACACTGGACTATTTATCTCACGGCTATCAGTCTGATAATGGATCAAATGCAGGTGCCTGGTTGCTAGGGCAGTTACTTGTAGGCAGTAAAGTTATCTGAAGCCTGGCCAGTAGGGATGGCAATACCCACTCCTACCCAGTCTGTAACTCAATCCTACTAAATGCTATTTTACTTCCATGCCACAATGCCAAGGGAAGTCTTGAAAAAGGCAATGTACAGTGAAAGTCACCAACATCTTTAAGATGTTAAGTGTTTAACCTTAAATAGGAACTAGACTGATAAGTGGGGAGTCTCCTACTCAAGAAACACACCAGAGTCCTTAAAAATGGAAAATCAGGGGCGCCTGGGTGGCTCAGTGGGTTAGGCTGCTGCCTTCAGCTCAGGTCATGATCTCAGGGTCCTGGGATCGAGCCCCGCGTCGGGCTCTCTGCTCGGCAGGGAGCCTGCTTCCCTCTCCCTCTCTCTCTCTGCCTGCCTCTCTGCCTACTTGTGATCTCTGTCAAATTAATAAATTAAATCTTTAAAAAACAATGGAAAATCAAAGTTGGAGATTCACTTTGAAAATAGGAATGCAGTGGGGAACACAGTTGGACCATGACAATACTTTTTGAAGTCCATACGCTAAAGAACAATATAGGTTATCGATAAGAACTCCCTGTTTTCAAGACTAGTCTGAATTTCTAGCTGAGAGGTTAGGCATCTCCTTCTCAGCAGTCATTCAAAATGCAGACACCAGTCAGGCAGGCATAGTGCAGTGCCAGTTTATGGAGCTGGGGAAGAGAATTAAGTGACCTCAGGGGTTACTTTCAGTCTTCAGAGTCTACAAGTTAAGGCCACAAAGTCAGCACAAAGGAAATTTAGTTATTAATAAATAATGGCATTTAGAAATGGAAGACTGCCTCCTTCCCGAGCCCATACTGATTTTATTTATTATTTTCTTTGGTTTCTTAAAGTTTTTAATTGCTTATCTTATTATTTATAAATTTTCAGTACTAGAGGGCTTATTATTTTGGGTTAAAAGAAAAAATTAAGATTCTGTAAGTTCCCTGTTCATCCACAGATTAGCCTCATAGCCATGGGGCAAGGTGCTATACTTCTTTAATGCTGAATGATGAAATTAATAACTGGAGGTGTTAAAAACTAAGAGTCAGTGATGAAAATTACTTGTTCTGCATACCTTACATTCCTTGAGCCTGTGTTTGTTGACAGACATCCCATTCTTTCTGAGTTCAAATGAGAATCTTTTAGTACATGAGATAAGTTACCAAAATTTACTGCCTAAAATTATAAAGGAATGTTTAGGTAGAAGTTAAAATTCTTACTAAGAAATAAAAAATAATTTAAGCCCCCCCTTCCCTCCCAGTTTGTACTAAAACTCATAGTAACTTCTGATTTTATGACTGAACAGTAATTAAAAAGGGGTTTGTGGAAAATGCTATTCTCTTACATTTGTTCCTTTTTTTCTTCTTTAATAGTCAAAACCACTATTAATAGTTTCATTGAAATAATTCTGGGTATATTTGCTAAAAATATTTTTGTTGCTTAAGTTTTACATCAAGGGTCAAGTGATCATAATTTCAAATATTCAGAGGGATTAATATAATTACAGGATTTATCTCCTATTGTCAATAACCTGCATATAAACCTCTGAAAACTGAAATGCTATATGGCAGGACTTGGAAATGGGCAGGTGGAGAGAGGTGAGAATATGATCCCTACAGAACTAATCTAGAACAACTTTCTCAGAAAAAATCTGTGGTTCAACTTTTCCATCTTTATTTCATACTCTCCACTTACATCTTTTGTATAATATCGTCTATGTATTATGCATATTCTCCCTAATTATAATCAGCAAAATTTACCTTTTCTCATTCTCAGGAATTGAAAAAAAAATAAAATCTCTATTTCTAGTTATTATAAATTTAAAACCATAGAACAATAGATATAATTCTTTTTCTAAGGAAAACCCAAATTCCCTGATTACCAAGTATCTCATTTATTTTCACTTGTCACTATTTAAAAAAAAAAAAAATTAAACATACCTCATACCATTTGGTGCATTTCCAACATAAAAACTATTTTTTAATTTGTTTTATTTAGCATATGCCTGAAGAATAAGAAGGACAGTAGGATTAATGAAAAACTCCTTTCCTTGAAAGCATATTTAGATTGCAAATACCAGAGTATTTGGTATTTGCAAATACCAAATTGGCAAATTTGACCTTTTCAAGCTCTTCTGTCTTTCTAACTGGCCCTAGTATGCCAACCTAACCTTGCCCTCTCTAAAGCAGGTGCACAAATAGTCCTCCTATACATTCAGCAGGAAGGGTACTAGCACAAATAGTCCTCCTATACATTCAGCAGGAAGGGTACTATTTCTCCGATGTTCCCGTGTCAGTTGTGCCACTCTTCCATTCATCTGTTGGTAGAACTATACTTGGCATTCTCCGTACCATCTTTTTGCTTTAATTTAAGAGTTCCATTTTTCCTATCATGCCCACTGCTTATCCCAGAACACAGCTTCCAATCTTTGCTGACCTATACTTGAAATACTGCTTCACTTAAGAGTTAATATCAACAAGGTCTGCTCTTCCAGAATATGAATGTTGCACGTGGCAGTAACTTGCTTTTTGTGACCACGTGGTGGGGAGAAGATTCACTCCTCCACTTCCATGTCATTTGCCTACTATGTATTAGACCTTTCCATAAATTCCTGTCTAGTCGGTATGCACCTGAAGTGACAGAGGGTAAGAACAGAATCAAGGATCTGTGCAGCTGTGACCACATTGCTTAAATCTCTGGTCCTGCCTTTAATTTTTTTAATCTATTTATTTTATAGAGAGAGTGCATGTGAGCAGGGGGAGGGGAAGAGGGATAGGGAGAATCCTCAGGCAGACTCCACACTGACCCTGGAGTCTGATGCAGGGCTTGATCCCAGGACCCTGAGATCGTGATCTGAGCTGAAACCAAGAGCTGGAGGCTTAACCAACTGAACCACCAGAAGCTCCCATCTTCTAATTTTTAAGATGTGCAGTTTGTATTAGGTAATTTCTAAGTTCTCTTTCAGTTATATAATGTCATGGCATATTGGTGGCATTTTATCTGTGTTCATTATTAGGGTGTTTTCTCCTCTCCTTTCTCTTCCTTCCTTTCCACATTTTCCCCCCTCTTCTTCTTCCTTTTAATGATGTTTATGCACATTTATACTACTTGGCAACTCTGACAATTTCATGTGTTCTTATCTTTGCATTCAAAACTGATAATGCATAACAATGCATAACAACTCTTTATAACAAGAATATACTATGCCTCTAATGTTACTTCAACATTATTAGTATAGGTGACCATGATTTATATGTTTTTTTTCCTACTTTTCCTTTAATAAAACCCCAAACTTCTCAAAGAGGTCTGGCTCACATCCTCCAACTACAGAAAGCTTAACTGATTAAGACTGCAGCTGCAGCATTCTGAACTTGGCTTTTGAGGCCATGCTTCCTACCAGCCAACAACGGTCCCAAGGCAGGACTGTCCCTCAAAGACACAGACTCCCCTGAGGACTTTGGCTGAAGGACTCCCAGATGGCCTCACTGAAACTTCCTTATACTACACTGTTGGCTTCCACCCAACCTTTCTTTCCTTCTCTTTCACTCAGAGTCATACTAACAGTGTGGTCTTAAAAACTATCCCAGACATGCCCTACTCCTTCCCCATTTTCTCCCACACAAGGGCTCCTCTAATAATATCCTTCCACACTTAACCCCATTTTGGCATCACTTTTCAATGGTTCCAGGCCAGAGATGCACAAATATGCCAATATTTATAAGCTAGAATAAAGAATTCAAAGAATCAAAACCTTCAGATGTATTGAAATCAAATAAAAAGATGAAGAAATCAACAAAGAGCCAAAAAAGGGCTTATCATGTTCACAGTTCCAAATTTCCCCATGGTCTTTCTTTACAGAGGAGGCATTCAACATTTCATTCTCTCCTACTCCAAGTCCCAGCTATCCTTGGCACAATTAATGCACCATCTCATCTAATGCCCCTTTCTGCATCTTTTTGACAGATAAGGAACTCTGAAACTCAGAGAGATGGATGCTGAGCATATACAGCTCCAGCATGGTCACATGGAATGTGGATCTAAGTTGGAAATCCATTCTTAGTCCTTCCTTCCACACTCCATCTGCCATGGTGCTAGGTTGCAAGATCAAGGCAGTATAAGAGCTGCCACATTTTTCCTATTGTTCTTGTTTTTATATAGATTGCCCTAATTCATAGCTGCTTATCAAAAACATATCACACTAATTATAACAAGTACATTCATGTCAAAATCAGCTGATTAGAGTATGCCACAAGGATTCCCTCTATCCTCCATGGCTGAGTATTTTTGTTTAGATATGAAAAAGACATGTTTGTTTGTCAGATCTGCAGAAGGCAATAGAGGGTTGTTAATAGGGAGGATTACACATTCTGACAGAAAACCAAACTTGACAGAATGAACTGAACTGCAAACTGCAAGATAAAGTGTTACAGAAAAAACCATGTGTCCCTGATTTTCAGTTCAAAAGAAAATTTTCTAAGTACAGGATGTAACTGCTCAAAGATGAGACCATTTTTCTTCTGAACATAATTTAAGGTTGGACTTGTGGAATGACATGAGTTCATATAAAGGTCCGAGATTTTATATGACCACAAACTTGATATGAGCCAAGAGTGTTACTCTGTTGCTAAAAAAGAACATCTAATTTTGCATGCTACTAATTTACATACTGCATTGTCAAAGCACTTTAAACACATGGATCTGGAAGACAGTTCCTGGGTCTGGCCACCAACTTTAGGGAGAGTCTCCATGAGCTCCAACATTATGGAAAGCATGCTGAAACAATGTCCTGGATTAGGGTTTATTTATCTGTGCATTTAATAAACGGTGAAGTGAATACTATGAAAGAGATACATGCTTGATAAATGGGATGAAAAAGTGATTCTTGCACTCAAGAAATTCAAAGACTAAAGCTGATGATCTGAAGAGTGTAAAGGAAGATTTAAAGGAAAAATGCTAGTTTTCTTAACATACCTGAAGATACTTTGATAAAGAAGGTTTCCTTATTCAGGCCTGATTTCATTCAGGCATCTGTCAGAAAAAAGAAGTTGTCCTATATTACTGTGTGGGTAATGGTTATGTTTCTGGTACTGAAGATAATCATCCCTCTTAGTCAAAGATTCCTAGACCCCTGATGAAGAACAGTAATGTGACAAAGCTACCTGTAATCTTTGGCCTGAAGTACAATAACCACTGCCTCAGAGAATGAGTACTACCTTCTGTCCCCTGAGACTCAGCAGAATAGGACTAATTGTTATTATATCCCAGACTCTGAATACACCTGGTGAGGAATTAAAACTTGTCAAAGTCATCTTCCTAGAATTTGACATTCAACTCTGCTAGATGTTTATGCTGCCCTGGAGCAGGACAGGCAATGTAGAACTCACATACCTCTTATCCTCTTTCCAAGAATTCGTCTTCAATGGGTCTGCTGGGCTATTTGACTTTCTTTGACTAACAAATACATTGGGATACATTATATAATATGTTAGGTGCACAAATGATTGAGTATAATAATTATGAACTACACTATAACCTGTGGGTGGAAGTTGCATCCAACAAAATTTCAATGGAGTAAGAAAGAATGTTATAAAATTAAAGATACGGTAGAGTCAAGATGGTGGAGGGGAAGCAGACTGAGATGACATCGGGTCGCAGGAGTTCAGTTAGATAGTTATCAAACACCTACAAACCCAACAGGAGACCGAAAAGAAGAAGAGCAGCAATTCTAGAAACAGAAGACAACCACTTTCTGAAAGGTAGGATGTGCGGAGAAGTAAATCCAAAGCAATAGGAAGATAGACCACAGGGGCAGCGGCCAGCTCCCGGCAAGCAGTGGAGCAATGGAGCACAAAATCCAAACTTTTAGAAGTCTGCTCCACTGAGGGACACTGCTCCAGAGGCTAAGCGGGGGTGGAGCCCTTGCAGGGACAGTGTGATCTCAGGTCCTGCAGGGTCACAGAAGGATCAGGGGTATCTGAGTGTAGCAGAGCTTGCGGGTATCAGAGTGCGGAAGCTGGCTACAGAGATAGAGCCGAGGAGTGTACTCTCAGCTCGGAGTTACCTTTAACTGTGATCTGTGGCTCAATCAGGCCACTAGTCTTCAAGCATCCATCCCATAAGTGCCAGATCCAGGGAGTCCCATCTTCTTTCACTGGAAGAGCAGTGGGGCAGGAATCTGCCAGGTTTGGAGACTCCAAATGGAATTGTGTGCCAGAGATAGAAATTGCTCAGTTCCAGGCCAGGTGAGCTCAGAGCGTGGCCAGGGACCAGGGAGACAGGAGTGAGGGACTGCTTTTCTCTGAGGGTGCACTGAGGAGTGGGGCCCCAAGCTCTTGACTCCTCTGGCCTGGAAACTGGAAGGCCACCATTTTCATTCCTGTCCTCCAGAGCTCTAGGGAAAGCGTTCAGGGAACAAAAGCTCCTAAGAATGAACTGGAGCAGAATACTTAGCCCAGCCTCTGGCAAGGGCAGTGCAATTCTGCCTCAGGCAAAGATATTTGAGAATCACTATAACAGGCCCCACCCTCAGAAGCTCAGCAAGAACATCCAGACAAGACCAAGCTCACCAATTAATCAAGGAGAACAGCGGAATTTCAGAAGAGGGAAAAGCAAAGCATGGAACTCATGGCTTTCTCCCCATGATTCTTTAGTCTTGCAATGTTAATTAAGTATTTTTAATTTTATTTTTTTCTTATTCTAATTTTTTTAACTTTTCCTCTTTCCTCATTTAAAGTTTTTTAACTAGTCTATCTTAACAATACCTTTCTAAAAAAATAAAATTTGTTAAACATTCATTATTATAGTCATATTTTATTCTTCATTATATATAACTTTATTTTTTATATACAGATAGAGTTTTTTTTCCTTCTAAAAAATTCTGAGATACAATTTCTTCTAATAGATCAAAATATACCCTAAATCTAGCACAGGGCTTTGTTCTAGTCCCCAGCCTGAGCAAATTATCTCCATTTTTTCTTTCTTTTCCCAACCAACTTATAAATTCCTTTTTTAGAATTTTTTAAAAATTTTCATCTTTACAGTCATATTCCATCCCTTCATCATGTTTACCTATATATACATATATCATATGTATATATATGTATATCATATATATATATACATATATCATGAAAATTTTTATATATTATATTCTATATAATATTATATATATATATATATATATATATATATATATATGTTTTTCTTTCTTTAAAATTCTGGAAGGTAGTTTCTTCTAAGAGACCAAAATATACCCAAAATCAAATGGATAGCTCTGTTCTATTCACCAGTCTAATATATATATATATATATATATATATATATATATATATATATATATAAATTTTTTTTCTTTATAAATTTTTTAAAATTTATTTTCACCCCTTTTCTTCTCCCCTGATTTGGGGTCTCTTCTGATTTCATTAGCATACATTTTTCTGGGGTCTTTGCCACCCTTTTAGTATTTTACTCTCTCATTCATATATTCTTTTTTTTTTTCATTCATATATTCTTATCTGGATAAAATAACAAGGAGGAAAAACTCACCTCAAAAAAAAAGAATAAGAGGCAGTAGCTTTGGCAGTACCAAAGGCCAGGGACCTAATCAATACGGACATCGGTAATATGTCAGATCTAGAGTTTAGAATGATGAATCTGAAGATATTAGCTGGACTCAAAAAAGGAATGGAAGATATTAGAGAAACCCTTCCTGGAGAAATATAATCCCTTTCTAGAGAAATTAAAGAACTAAAAATCTAAGCAAGCTGACATCAAAAAAGCTATTAGTGAGGTACAATAAAAAATGGGGCTTCTTACCACTAGGATAAATGATGCAGAAAAGAGAATTAGTGATATAGAAAACCAAATGATGGAGAATAAAGAAGTTGAGCAAAAGAGAGACAAATAACTATTGGACCACCGGGGAGAATTCAAGAGATAAGTGATACCATAAGATGAAACAATATTAAAGAGAGAGGGGGACAGAAGGTATATTGGAATGAATTACTTTAGAAAATTTCCCTAATATGGAAAAGGGAACAAGCATCAAAATCCAGAAGGCACAAGGAAACCCCTTCAAAATCAATAAAAATAGGTCCACACCCTGTCATCTAATAGTAAAACTTATAAGTCTTAGTGAAAAAGAGAAAATCCTGAAAGCAGCCCAGGACAAGGAGTTTGTAACATACAATGGTAAAAATATTAGATTGGCAGCAGACTTATCCTCAGAGACGTGGCAGGCCAGAAAGAACTGGCCTGATATATTCAGAGTACTGAATGAGAAAAACATGCAGCCAAGAATACTATATCCAGCTAGGCTATCATTGAAAATAGGAGAGATAAAAAGCTTCCAGGACAAAAAAAAAAAAAATTTATAAACACCAAACCAGCCCTACAGGAAATATTGAAAGGGATCCTCTAAGCAAAGAAAGCACCTAAAATTAGTAGACCAGATAGGAACAGATACAATATACAGGAACAGTCACCTTACAGGCAATACAATGGCACTAAATTCATATCTCTCAATAGTTATCCTGAATGTAAATGGGCTAAATGCCCCAGTCAAAAAGACACAGGGTACCAGAATGGATAAAAAAACAAAACCATCAATATGCTGTCTACAAGACACCTCCAGATTTAAAGTGAGGGGGTGGAAAACAATTTACCATGCTAATGGAAATCAAAAGAAAGCTGGGGTGGCAATCCTTATACCAGACAAATTAGATTTTAAGCCAAAGACTATAATAAGAGCTGAGGAAGGACAGTATCATACTAAGAGGGTCTTTCCAACAAGAAGATCTAACAGTTTTAAATATCTATACCCCTAACGTGGGAGCAGCTAACTATATAAACCAATTAGTAACAAAATCAAAAAAACACATTGACAATAATACAATAATAGTAAGGGACATTAACAGCCCCTTCACTGAAATGGACAGACCATCCAAGCAAAAGATCAACAAGGAAATAAAGGCCTTACATGACACACTGGACCAGATGGACATCACAGATATATTCAGAACATTCTATCCCAAAGCAACAGAATGAACATTCTTCTCTAGTGCACATGGAACAGTCTCCTGAATAGATCACATCCTGGGTCACAAATCAGGCCTCAACCAGTACCAAAAGATTGGGATCACTCCCCGCATATTTTCAGACCACAATGCTCTGAAGCTAGAACTCAATCACAAGAGGAAAGTTGGAAAGAACTCAAATACATGGAAGATAAAGAGCATCTTACTAAAGAATAATGGGTCAACCAGGAAATTAAAGAAGATTTGAAAAAATTCATGGAAACAAATGATACTGAAAACACAACTGTTCAGAATCCATGGGACACAGGAAAGGTGTTCCTGAGAGGAAAGTATATGGCGATACAAGCCTTTTTCAAGAAACAAGAAAGGCCTCAAAGACACAACCTACCCTACACCTAAAGGAGCTGGAGAAAGAACAGCAAAGAAAGCCTAAACCCAGCAGGAGAAGAGATATAATAAAGATCAGAGCAGAAATCAATGAAATAGAAACCAAAAAACAGTAGAACAAATCAATGAAACTAAGAGCTGTTTATTTGAAAAAATTAATAAGATTGATAAACTTCTGGCCAGACTTATCAAAAAGAAAAGAGAAAGGACCCAAATAAATAAAATCATGAATGAAAAAGGAGAGATCACTACTGACACCAAAGAAATACAAACAATTATAAGAACATACTATGAGCAACTCTATACCAACAAATTCGACAATCTGAAAGAAATGGATACATTCCTAGAGACATATAAACTACCACAACTGAACCTGGAAGAAATAGAAAACCTGAACAGAACCATAACCAGTAAGGAGATTAAAGCAGTTATCAAAAATCTCCCAACAAACAAGAGCCTGGGGCCAGAAAGAAGAATTAATACCTAATCTCCTGAAACTGTTCCAAAAAATAGAAATGGGAGGAAAACTGCCAAACTCATTTTATGAGGCCAACATTACTTGATCCTCAAACCAGGCAAAGACCCCATCAAAAAGGAGAGTTAGACACCAATATCCTTGATGAACACAGACGTGAAATTTCTCACCAAAATACTAGCCAATAGGATCCAACAGTACATTAAATGCATTATTCATCACAACCAAGAGGGATTTATTTCTTTGTTGCAATGTTAGTTCAACATCCACAAATCAATTAGTGTGATATAATACATTAATAAAAGAAAGAACAAGAACCATATGATATTCTCAGTAGATGCTGAAAAAGCATTTGACAAAGTACGGCATCCTTTCTTGATCAAAACTCTCTAAAGTGTCAGGACAGAGGGTACCTACTCCATTATCATCAAAGCCATTTATGGAAAACTCACTGCAAATATCATTCTCAATGGGGAAAACTGAGAGCTTTTCCCCTAAGGTCAGGAACATGGCAGAGATGTCCACTATTACCACTGCTATTCAGCATAGTACTAGAAGTCCTTGCTTCAGCAATCAGACAACAAAAAGAAATTAAAGGCATCAAATCAGCAAAGAAGTCAAACTCTCACTCTTTGCGGATGATATGATACCTTATGTGAAAAACCCAAAAGACTCCACTCCAAATCTGCTAGAATTTGTATAGGAATTCAGTAAAGTGTCAGGATATAAAATCAATGCACAGAAATCAGTTGCATTTCTGTACACTAACAAGACAGAAGAAAGAGAAATTAAGGAGTCGATCCCATTTACAGTTGCACCAAAAAACCTAAGACACCTAGGAATAAACCTAATCAAAGAGGCAAAGAATCTGTACTCAGAAAACTGTAAAGTACTCATGACAGAAATTGAGGAAGACATAAAGAAATGGAAAAACATTCCATGCTCATAGATTGGAAGAACAAATATTGTGACAATATCTATGCTACCTAAAGCCATCTACACATTTAATGCAATCCCTATCAAAATACCATCAGTTTTTTTTTCAAAGAGATGGAACAAATAATCCTACTATTTATAAGGAACCAGAAAAGACCCCAAATAGCCAGAGGAATGTTGAAAAAGAAAACTAAAGTTGGTGGCATCACAATTCCAGACTCAAGCTCTATTACAAAGCTGTAATATCAAGACAGTATGCTACTGGCACAAAAACAGACACATAGATCAATGGAACAGAATAGAGAGCCCAGAAATAGACCCTCAACTCTATGGCCAACTAATCTTTAACAAAGCAGGAAAGAATGTCCAATAGAAAAAAAGACAGTCTCTTCAACAAATGGTGTTGGGAAAGTTGGACTGCCACATGCAGAAAAATGAAACTGGACCATTTCCTTACACCACACATAAAAATAGACTCCAAATGGATGAAAGACCTCAATGTGAGAGTGGAGTCCATTAAAATCCTTGAGGAAAACACAAGCAGCAACCTTTTCAACCTCAGCCACAACAACTTTTTCCTAGAAACATTGCCAAAGGCAAGGGAAGCAAGGGCAAAAATGAATGCTTGAGACTTCATCAAGATCAAAAGCTTTTGCACAGCAAAGAAAACAGTCAACAAAACAAAAAGACAGAAGGGGAGAAGATATTCGCAAATGACATATCAGATACAGAACTGGTATCCAAAATCTTTAAAGAACTTATCAAACTCAACACCCAAAGAACAAAGAATCCAATCAAGCAATGGGCAGAGGACATGAACAGATATTTCTGCAAAGAAGACATCCAGATGGCCAACAGACACATGAAAAAGTGCTCCAATTCACTCTTCATCAGGGAAATACAAATCAAAACCACAATGAGATACCATCTCACGTCAGTCAGAATGGCTAAAATTAACAAGTCAGGAAATAACAGATGCTGGCGAGGATGGGGAGAAAGGGGAACCCTCCTACACTGTTGTTGGGAATGCAAGCTGGTGCAGCCACTCTGGAAAACAGCATGAAGATTCCTCAAAAAGTTGAAAATAGAGCTACCCTATAACCCAGCAATCCCACTACTGGGTATTTACCCTAAAGATACAAACATAGCAATCTGATGGGGCACCTGCACCCAAATGTTAATAGCAGCAGTGTCCACAATAGCTGAACTATGGAAAGAACCTAGATGTCCATCAACAGATGAATGGATAAAGAAGTGGTATATATATACAATGGAATACTATGCAGCCATCAAAAGAAATGAAATTTTGCCATTTGCAATGATGTGGATGGAACTAAAGGGTATTACGTTGAATGAAATAGGTCAATCAGAGAAACAGAATTATCATATGATCTCCCTGATATGAGGAATTTGAGAGGCAAAGTGGGGACTTTGGGGCATAGGGAAGGAAAAAATGAAATAAGATGGGATCAGGAGGGAGATAAACCATGAGAGACTTTTAATCTCAGAAAACAAACTGAGGGTTGCTGTGGGGTGGTGGTATGGAGAGTATGCTTGGGTTATGGACATAGAGGAAGGTATGCGCTATGGTGAGTGCTGTGAAGTGTGTAAGTCTGATGATTCACAGACCTGTACCCCTGGGGCAAATAATACATTATATGTTAATTTTAAAAATTATTAAAAAAATAAAAAAATAAATTTATTTTAAAAATTGAAAAAAATTAAAGATAATAGGACATGAAATCTAAGTTTTGGGTTCTTTGGTTTGGGGGGCTTTTTCCTGAGATAAGAATGTTTCAGTCATCAGAATCTTCAAAGAGAGGTGAGGACGGCATCAGTATGTCTATTATTGAGTTTATTTTCTCATCAGGGGATTCCTGTATCGAGTGGGAAAATGTTTTTGTTTTTTGGCTTGTTTTTGCTTTTGTTTTTGTTTTTTTGGTCTAAGTCCCCTTTTAGTTTGAAAATTCTGTTGTTCTCCTGCTTTGAATAGGCAATGCAAAAAACTGCACCCAAGAATTTGTCTCATGGGACTGATTAAATGCATGTAGCTGGTCTGTTTGCTCAATGGCAGTGTTCTTACTATATTTGCACATTTTCATTACCCTCTCTACCCCTTATTTCTTAAATGTTCCAAGAGTAATTTCATGCTTCAATAATACTTCCTTTATGACTTCTACATTACTTTAAAAAGGATGTTTTAAATGTCTATTTTTTTGTTTACCTGAATTTTGTCTTTATTTTTATTTATCTATCTTTTTAAATTTTAGAATACACATCAAGTTTAGTAAAGGCTAAGTTTTATCCAAATATGTGAGGGATTTTCCTTCAAAGTATGACTGAAACCTATCACTTTTTCTTCAAGGATACTTATTAATACTGTAAAATGAGAATACTGTCTCATTGTGGAAATGTTATAAAAGGTGTTATTTGAGGTCTTGAAAAACTCCCAACAAAGGATATTATTTTTATATTCCTCTGAAAGATAATATATGCTGGCAGCATTGAACATTATAACTAAACTTGGCATTCACAACATATAGCTTACTCAAATGCCAGAATTTCACTGTAAATGAAGGCTCTACTCATTCAGCTTCATTAGTTATTTCCTTTCTCATAATGCACCAAACAATGTAGTTAAAGCAGTAAGGCCAAAATCCAAATGTTCAAACTATCTTGAGTAGGGATTGTAAAAATACTGGGCCCAAATGATGAAAAGTTATAAATGGCTAATTCCTTAAGAGAGAAAGTTATCATCCCTTTGAGACAAATAAGCAATCAATTTATGGAAAAATGGGGAGAATTAAAACATACCATTGTATCTGATCCCAGAGAGTTTCCATTTATTTGACCTTTCTATGTTGGAGGTATCTCTATTTTGATTTGCATCTCATGAAGGTTTTAAGGAAGTTATGTAACATGCAAGATAATTTTTACATCTTTTTTTCCTCAGTTGTTTTATAAGTAATTCAACCACTTGAAGCTCTAGAATGGAAATTTAATGTTTTTTTTTCTTTCAAATAACCAATATAAACATTTTTGGATATTTACTCTTCTATTATTTTTAATTTGTAACAGGGATATTTGTATGTGCCAAGGGCTATTCTTAAAATACTGCAGAGAACTGGAAATGCTATATTTGGAATCACAATTTAATTTTACATAACATCTAAACACATGAAACAAATAGAAGTGATCTAAACAAGCACTTTGAGAAATTCGAAACAGAATGAGCTTATGTAGAGAGAACGAGAAAGGAGAATAGAATGGAAAACAAGGAAAAATACAAGAAACAGTAAAAAAGGAAGGGAAGAACTAAATTACAGAATGAAAGATAGGCTAACTAAATTATTTTATATCTGTCTATTTTGAATTCCTTTAGGGAATTTAAAAACAGCAATTGGAGTCTCTTATAGTTATTTCATTTGATACAAAATGATTTGATATACTTAAAGATGGTTTTTATCTAGTAAGATTGAAACCAATTATCAAAAATTTATGTGTGTGTTGACTGAATTAATATGCAGTTTCTCACTCTTAAACCACTGTTACAGTTGATACTCTACAATGTCTAGTTTCAGTTGAAGCTGTTCACAAAATAATATGCATAAACCATCCTATCCTTTTTTTGTATCACTCTTATCCTTAACATGTACCTTATGCACACCTCTTTGACTGCAGGTAATGACAGATTTTTCCAAAGCATTTAATTTGGTTTTTATAATTTATTTATAAATTTTATATACATATATTTTATATATACATAAAAATTTATAATTTATAATAATTTAATTTGGTTCTTCTCATACTGTTGCTTTACCAGTTATGTAACATTTGACTAGTTAAAGTAACTTATTATAGAAAGTATAAATAGTCTAATTAAGTTTTTTAAAAAGCACAATACTTTCTTGATTAGCATAGTTGATAGTCTAACTGTTCAGAAAAAAGATAAGTGATATGCTCTAGAGGACAGCTAAGTAATCCTGAATATGCATAGAAGATACTCAGCAGTATGAACCATACTGGTTAATCTTAGAAGTCAATTAAATGGGGGTGTAATTAGAGAGAGCTTTTCTGAATTTATGCAATGATAAAATGTTGAGGATATAAAATGTTCAAAGTAGCCTTTCCATTTAAGAAAACATTTATATGTGGATATAAGCTTTTCCCAGTAGATAGGTAGGTAGACAGACAGACACAGATAACTATTGATTATCATATATATTTCACAAAGGAAATGCTAGTTTAATTTGTTTTGAATCAATAGATCAAAGAGATTTTTTTAAAAGACTAATTTTCTGTCTACATTCAGTATTTGTTATTCCTGGGCCTGGTAAAAAACCTGATGCTTTACTTTGGTCCCAAGTTTTTCAGGAAAATATCAAGTAAATATGTGTCCTCATTAGCAATAGTGGCAGGAGTCTCAAAACTGCTTGGGCTCAGAAATCTCTTAGGAATTACAGTTCATGGGGTCCCTGGGTGACTCAGTTGGTTAGGCACCTGCCTTGGGCTTGGGTCATGATCCCAGGGTCCTAGGATGGAGCCCCTCATCTCATTGGTCTCCCTGGTCAGTGGGAAGACTACTTCTCCCTCTCCCTCTGCTTGCCACTTCCCTTGCTTGTGCTCTCTTTCTGTGTCAAATAAATAAATAAAATCTTAAAAAAAATAAAAACAAAACAAAACCTGCAGTTGGGTTGGTGGTTAGAATCAGACCTATGATATATATGAAGTTCTTGTAAAAACCTAAGAACTTTCTACATGGTAAGTTCCTTTATTCCTTGACTAGATCATTTGATGTGGGAGTATTCAGTCAAAAAGATCATCCAGAATAGCCAATGGCATCTTAATGAAGATGGGCAAGTTCTGAAGAGCTGGCCATATTCTGATAGTTTCAGAAGATTTTTCATGAATACAGTATGTCAGATATAAGTTAGAGATCATATTCTCATTTGCCTGTTTGTGTAGCTATTTTTCCTTGGATAATATTCACCAATACTTTAAAAATGTTGGTGTGCTTCAAAAAAATATGCTACGGGTTTAAACTATGTACTTCTTATTGATGGAGATGTTGAAGACTTTATAAGCTAAGTGCTTATAAAGTCATTTTATTTTTTTCAAATTTTGCTTAAACACATTTTTTGAAAGTATTAGGTACATCTGACATGTCATTATCCACAAAAGCAACATAAATCCCTCCTAGTCTTTTGACAATAAATTTTAAAAAAAAATCCAGAATAGACTTTAAGAGGAAAGTAAGAGATCAAATACCATACATTTTCCCCTCAATTTTTAGCATCTACAGATGAAGTGTCAAGTCTAGTACTAAATCTTGAAAAGAAATTAGACTCATTGGATAGAAAGCAGCACTTTACTTAATCTAAGCCCTATTAATTTAGTTGTTTTTTACATTTTTTTAACTAGTTAGTAATCTTCTGCCTTTACAAGAAAAATTAGAAAAATTTCAAATGAGATTTTATTCAAGTCTAGTTTTAGGTATTAGGCATCCATGCCAAGTCAAGGGGGCCCTTAAATATTCCCAATATACAAATTACAGTTAAAATTTATTATAGCTACTGTTGAAGTCCTCTCAAAGATGATTAGAAATTAGTTACACTACATTTTATTTAGTGATGGATTTCCTTTGAAGAAAAAACATTGTTTGTGGCTTGGCAGCACATTTGAACATGATGATTTTTAAATTGTACAACATAGTCCTACAAGTCTTTCTAAGTCCATAAGGAGTTTTAAAAAATGATGATTTCACACAGAAATAAAAATGTATGGCAAACGTTACACAAGTATGGCATTTCAGCATTGTGAGGTAATATAAAAAACTCACAAAGATTTATTAAGTAGACAATAAAAGCGTATATACTATTTATTTCTACTTCTAAATTCATCTCAGCTTCGGCTTTTCCTCCCTTCTCCAAGTCTTGCTCAGCCTTTCTCTTTTTAAGAAATCATTCAACAGTACATCAAAAGCTAATGATGTACTATATGTTGGCTAAATGAACAGAATAATTAAAAAAAAAAAGAAATCTGTACAGGCTAATACATATGCAAGGTTTAATTTCATCATATGTGCCCCATTTCTTCCATAGAAGGAAATATCACCTAGACCCATCTCTTCAGCATGAATACACTGGTCAAGATTCAATTTTTCAAAAAAGCTGTACGACAAAAATCACAGTAATTTAATTTGTTCCAGAAAAAAATCATCCTGCCAATCATCCTCCCATTTTATATATCTGTTAATCTCAATAACAATATTTTTACTGATATCTTTAAGAAAAAATTACTCATTCAGTAAGTCCTTTCTCAGAAAGCCTTATTATTTTTAACATATTAAAGCACCTTTGATTAGTCCTTGTTTTCAAAGCCCGAAATCCAGCTTCGCTGTATACCTGTGAATTGTACAGGGCTTCATATAAAATCTAAATCTCTTACACCCTCCCCTATGGGGATCTAAGTACTAGTCCAGCAGAAATTCCTCAATAGCAAAGTGTCAGTGATGCATATTCTACCCACCATAGCATGAAACATTGATTCAAAGGATCAAGTCAGTCCAGGATCTTCTAGAAAAAGCCAAGCTTCAAATACTAGACATACCAAACACATACACTAAGTACGATGGGTAAAAGAGAAGAACAAGATCAGGGTCACAGAATGTGAAATTGACATTCATTGGGAACAGCGTCAAGTACATCCATAATTATAAGAAAAACCTGATTGTCAGGACTACTCTGTGTTTACATTTTGGTCTTACAGATGTTAGATGTGAAATTACAGAATTGATTATTGAATCAAAGCCATTATAGACTCAGTCTTTTTGAAAAACACTCAAACATGACTAGCATGTTATGATCTTAGTTTCTGCAGTAAACAGTAACCCACTTGGCTAATTAACATTTCAGCATTTCGACCTTTTTTTTTTTTTTTAAAGATTTTATTTATTTATTTGACAGAGAGAAATTACAAGTACACTGAGAGGCAGGCAGAGAGTGAGAGAGAAAGAAGCAGGCTCCCTGCTGAGCAGAGAGCCCGATGCGGGACTCGATCCCAGGACCCTGAGATCATGACCTGAGCCGAAGGCAGCAGCTTAACCCACTGAGCCACCCAGGCGCCCCTCGACCTTTTTAAGTCAATAAAAGCACCAAATATAGAGCTCAATATAAAACAACCATTAAAATGATAGGAATTTATGAGGTGCCCGGATGGCTCAGTCAGTTAACTGTCTAACTCTTGGGTTCATGTTAGGTCATGATCTCTGGATTGTGAGATCAAGCTCTATGTCAGCCTCTGTACTCAGTGTGGAGTCCGCTTGGGTTTGTCTACTTCTCCATTTGCCCCTCCCCTCATGTGCCCACATGCATACTCTCCCTCAAATAAATAAATAAAATCTTTAAAAAATATATATCAATTTATGTATACTCAAAACAAGATATCTCAGAGATACACTAAGGTAAAAAAAAAAAAAAAACCAACTCACTATGTTATATGTAAAATTAGTGCCATGGATATTAAACATTGTATATAGAGAGGGAATAAATTCCAAAAGGTTATTAACAACTGATATTTTACAACCATTATTTGAGCTAGTAAGAATGTAAGTTTTATATTTTCATATAAGTATTTTAATTTTTATTATAGATTTGTAGTATAACTTAACACTTATACAAGCAAAATATTACTTAGCAAATCCTTAAATTTTAAATATTAATAAAAATATGGGGAAATGTCCATGTGTAATTGCTATCAATATCTCTTACAAGGCCATCTTAAATATGAAAGATCCTATTTTTTTAATTATACAAGTCATTATTATTCAGAAATTATCTTGTTTGCTATTCTTTCAGGTTTTTAATTTGAATTTGCATATGTCCCCTGAAGGCAGAAAAATTCTACAGCTACTATTGGCTATATGCCAAATTCCCCATGCTCCTCAAGCTGTAATTTTGTGAAGTAGTTGTCTGTCTCTTTCTCTGATATTCATAGATATACATATACTCCCACTTAAATACCAATTCTTTCTCCAAGGGCATGCATACCAGGCCAAGAAGCTAATGGAGAAAGAATTCCACTGTCATCCGCGTCTCTACACTGTCATCCGCGTCTCTAGCACCAGCCCATCCCTAAAATATCCTGTCTGGACACTGATCCTGGATCACTAGTCAAACATCTCACTTCTTTGTGATAAATTTCATCTCTGAACACCTGGGTCTTTTCATTGCCATTGAAGTTAGGGACTCCCAAATTCATCTCAACGTCTAATAATGTACATCAAAAAGGTAACAGCCTAGTTTCTTGAGGAGATTTCCCAAGGAAAACCTCTTGTCTGCAATGCGCGTTTTCTAGCCAACCTTTTAAATTCTAAATTTATAGAGCACTACCTTTATTCACCTGCAAAGCATCATGTTAGAGACTCCCCTGAGATTAACAGAAACCTCCTTACCTCATTTGTTATTTTAATTAAGATTTGTCTAAAGGTGACAGGGACTAGTCTTGCTTATTTACACTACACAAACACACACACACACACACACACACACACACAAGAATTTAATAATAGCTATATTTAAACTGAAGTAATGGGTATTATCTATACTAAGACAACTTTCAAATGCTAATGAAGGCCAGAAAACAAACAAACAAACAAAAAAAAACTTGCCTATTTTTGGATAGGAGACCCAATAATATGTCCATTCCCCAATTCCACCAAAATTTCAATGCAATCCTTACGGTATACCAGTAAGACTTCTCTTTTAATTAGGTAAGCTCAAGATTAAGTTTATATTTTACAATAGCCAACAACAGTAATTTTTAAGAATGAGCATTTGAACAAAAGTAACAAAATATAAAAGAAATTATGTTATATGATTGCATTTACATTAAGTCCTAGAAAACCAACAAGTAATCCATAGTGCTATAAAGGAGATTTACTCAAAAGAGGCATGAGGAAAACTTATGGAATGATGGAAATATCTTATTTCTTCATTTGGGTGGTGGTTACAAGGGTTTGTACAATTGTCAAAACTGATCTCATTATAATCTTAACTTACAAATTTCATTGCTTAGAAAATATACCTCAGCAAATACACACACACACACACACACACACATTTTTTTTAAGATTTTATTTATTTATTTGAGAGAGAGAATGTGAGAGAGAGAATGAACATGTGAAGTAGGAGGGTCATAGGGAGAAGCAGACTCTCTGCCGAGCAGGGAGCCTGATATGGGACTCGATCCAGGACTCCAGGATCATGACCTGAACCGAAGGCAGTCGCTTAACCAACTGAGCCACCCAGGCGTCCCCACACATCATTTTTTAAAGAAAGGAAAAAGCAAAGCTGAAAATAAAGCAAAATAGATGTCTAATCCAATGCATCGCTTGAATAGCTAATAAAACACATTCCCCTTTCCACTGATGCAATTCCAATCTTACTTTTTCCTGTTCCTATTTTGTGACGCCAGACATCATCTTACCCATCACTTCAACCAATACTGTAATCTCTCCTTTTTAGTTATTTACTATTTTCTCCTGTGGCATGAGAAGCATATAATCATTAGAAGGCAGTCTCAGATTCCAGTTCAATGAACACAGTCCATTATTATGTAGAGTGAAACCTTCAAATCAGAGGAAAGCAGAGGTAAGAAGATGAAAAGCCAACATTTTAAGACTTTAGGTGTGACCATGAAAAAACTGTGGTATCCCCTTCTCCTCTTACCTAACACACACACACACACACACACACACACACACACACACACTCGTTTCCCTTTTGGCTTCTGGATGGACCAGTGAATTATGGCTATGAGGTTTAAATGAAATGGCACCATATATCAACTTGGTTTTCTCCAGGGTCAACTGCTTCTGGGTTTAAGAACAGTAAATCTTGTGATAATCTTTACATTTTAATGTGAACTGAGTTTCTTAGTAATAATAGTGTGACATACATGGAAGCTATGTAAAATAGAGAACTACTAACATGTGGTACCAGCAGATGCATGAAGGACAGGGAAATCAAACCCAATTTCAGAAATGGGTCTTGTTTCATACATTTTTCTCAATAATGTAAGGAATTCAGTGTAATGACACCACATACCATGCGGGTCCCATTGACTTACAGAGCCATACTGGAGGTCAAGGATTGGTTTATGCAAATGAAAAACTGGTCCCTCAGACATGGTGAAAGCCATGTCTATCTTTATGAGGGAGAAGTCAGTTTGTTGACTGTGTATGTATATTTGCCTCCAACACTACCACTAGTATCACTCTCCTCAAGAACACAATAAAAAAAAAAGGTTTCTGGCGGGCTGAGTCCATAGACCCGATGTCTCTTGATCTTGGGACTTTAAGTTCAAGCCCCATGTTTGGTGTAAAGATTGTTTAAAAACAAAAAGTAAGGTACCCAGAGAGAGGTTGATCATTTATCCATGGAGCATGTTAATATATCCAATATGTAACGAGCCCTTTCTAATTCAGCAGCTTTTTTACAAATATCCATTCAAATGAAACTCATCTATTTTCTTGACTTCAACCCTTTTTAAGAAGTATATACCAACTTTCTAAATTGTATTATCCTATTTTATTCTTGCTCCTTCAAAGTTACTCCCCATGCCATCAGATCTTTAAATTAGCCTTTTGCCTAGGAACTGGTATAGATACTGATCTTAGGCTACTCTTTCTCCAGGCAGTTTTTTCATCTAGAAAGGAAGAGAGATGATATTAAGTTGTTATATTATGTAGTATGATTGATAGCTAAGCAGTGTACTATGGGAGCAAAAAAAGAATATTTTTTATCAGAGTAATCAGAGTACTAATTGGAGGTGGCAAGGATTTAATATGGCTCTCAAAAAAAAAATGGTTAAAACTTGGTAAGAAAACAACGGAGGGATGGTGAAGGAAGAGTTTAAGAATATGGAACACTGTTTGAGAGTTGGGCTGTAAAATGTAAATAAAGACATTTTTATGGGATGTTTAGGTTTCCATATTGAATGACTTGCCTTTATTTTTTTCTGTAGTGGGTAGTCATCCGTCGAGTTTAACCAGGTAAATGATTCAGTTAGACCAATGTTTCAGGAATATAATTCTGTTAACACCGTGCACAATGGATTAGAATGAATAATATTAGAGGAATCAAGTTCAGTTTGGAAGAAAAAGAGAGGAATTCCAAAGTGGAAATGTAAATAAGGTTTAGATGGGAAAAAAACAGTGTGGATATAGAATACATAGAATTTGACAAGCAATTAGACTAAGAATTGAGAAATAACTAATAGAGGCAATTCTAAAAAGCCTGTCCTCATCCAGCACCTGTCCTGGGAAGGATAATGGACCAGAAGTATAATAGAGCAGTAGCTGTCTCCCAGAAAACCAGCAAGGTTTCAAAAGAATATTCAGGTCTCCTAAACCCCAGAAGAGAAGAAACTCACATAATGGAGGGGCTCATTATGAATAATTGTGGGAAAAGCCTAGATCTCCTACTGAGTCACCTTTTGTCTGTGCTTTGCACTATTGAAACGTGTGTTAGCCTTTCCCTGTAGAATAACTGAACACCACTACCACCTCTTAGCCTGGCTTTTGTTTTGTTTTGTTTTGTTTTTTCTATTGTGACTGTTTCCTAAAGGGTACTTTCCATATCACTTCCTTCCTGTACTGTTTTTGTTTGCTTATTTTTCTGTTTTTACAGGTTTTACCTAGTAATCTTGATCTACCTTTAACCTTCATGAGCCGTGAAGTCATTTTTAAATATTCTTAAGTCAGGATACCTTTGTTCTCTATACGGACTACTGAGCTCCCTAGGACTGAACTGAGTTCCTTAACATCTTCTTTGGATTTTATCCCTACCATCACTCCTTCCTTGGGTGGGTCCTTTGGCCCTAATGGGACACAATGAGCCTGCTGTTTCCCTGCCACTTCCATGTCCTTAACTCTGCCCTGGCCTCTTTCACAACCCATCTATCTGCCTTGCAGTCATGACACAAGGTGCTGGGTTATTACTGTCCGCTTCTAACACTAATGTTGAGGCCAACAGCCTTCAAAGTAAAATTGAGGGAAGGTTACTGGTAAGGTTATTGGTGTTTTGGAGTTGAGTAAGTTACTAGAGAGCACTTCCGGATGTTTCAGAAATAGGCAATACAATTACACACAACCTGTTTTTATATCTTTCCTTTCTTATTGGGAAAAGGTATTTGTTCTGGAGCAATATACCTTAAGCATCAGTCCACATCTATCAATGTAAAATCGAAACCCCATCCTCTATTATGCAAAATTCAAGGTAGTTTTATATTTCTTTGGTAATACTGACTCATTTTCATTTCATTAAGTTTTCTATACAAATTTATCTAAAAGCTAAAATTGATCTTGAATATTGTGTTCTAAAGCTCAAAATATGATTTTCTAAGGAGATTAGAATTTAGTCTAATCATTTTGACTATCTGAGTCTCAGTTTCTTATCTGTAGAATGAGGGACTGGACAAGACAGACTTCATAGATTGTTGTTTTAGAACAACACAATAGTTTTAGAACACAATTAACACACAATTTACTTATATCTAATTGAAGAGTATATTACTTCTCTGGCCCGAGCCCCACCTTGATGCTTTCCTCCAATGAAGAAAAAAAAATTTTCATACTGTGTTTTGGTTTAGGAGTGTGGTTTTTTTTTTCCAATTTAAAATGTTTTTCTTAAGTTTTAAATGCATAATGACATCTAACTATTAAGTTAATCCCCAGGATCAGTTCAAAAGAGTAAATTTGTACCATTATCAACTTAAAAATCCAGTGTAATTTCCTCAGCCTCTGTATCAATGTACTTTATAATAGTTATTAATATTCTTTATTAAATGGCTTCCATTCCATGCCACAAATCTGATCATGGTCCTTTTTAAAGCTATAGAACTAATTTAGGAGAAATGAGATATGTTTAGTGTAAAACTTAAAAAAATAAGAATAATATCCTATCATGTCTAATTATTTCAAGAATGTGTACCTCCTGCTGGGCAAAACCTAATAATAATTAGATTTTGCTTGGGGCAGTATGGGGAGTCCTTATTTGTTTAAGCTTCATTTAAAATATACCCCACAGTACAAAATTCCATATCACGGATGTTGTGGTTCATTAACTGAAGGTCATATCATACGCAAAAAAGGAACATAGTTTTTCAATTAACCTATAGATTTTAGATAACTGTCCAAAACTCATTTACCATTCAAGATAATTACATACTTTTAGCATTTTTATTTTCAGTTTAGTGAAAGTTCATTTCCCAGCGGCTTTTACCCTTTCCTCAAACTGCTGCAGACACAAGTCATTTTGCTTTAACAACACCTCCCATATTCACTCTCCCACGTATGCTTATTGGAAGCTTTAGCGGTATCTAAATTAGACTTGGCAGAAATAAAGAGAGACTTTCCACTTTGGGACAGCATATCCTATGGGGCACGAGTATGAAAGATGCAAATTGAAAATGAAAAGAGATTTGATGCTACAAGGACAAAGCTGGAAAAATGTTTGAAAGTGGCATAATTTAAAAATACAAAACCCTATGTTTATTTGTAATGTCTGGAGAATGCCATGGTTTGCTTAATTGAAAATTATGGGCAATCCAAGGATACATACGCCACACAAGGATTACTGATTTTCAAAGTGCACTGGGATAAAATGCATTCAGCCCTAAAACTTGAATTTTCCCAAACCTGAACTTTGATGATTCAGATGGTCCCTCATTGTTTGTATATTCTTGGCCTGCCAAAACATGCTCCCTCTAGCAAAAAAGAATGATTTTTTTTTTTTTATTATTCATCCCCAAGAAAAGCAATGTTCTCTGCAACAAAAGGGGAGGTTGGTTTGTGGGAAACCATTGCATGTTCTAAAAAATATTTGTTCTATATTCCTGCTACTTGTCAAATAAGTCTGTACATGGGAGCTCAAGAGCAAGGCAAAATATGGGCAAGAGGCATCAGGGACCACTCATGTAAAAAAACCTGTCAGCCCACTGATTCATTCTACTTATTCTACAAAATGGAGATCCACTAAACGCCAAACATTTTTCTATGTAAATGCAAACCTTAGAGTCATTTGCTTTAGTAGTCACTTTTTAATAAGGTAGGAAGGGGAAAGTGAGAAGTCAAGGAGAAGGAAAAAAGGGAAAAACATTGAACCACATTTTAATTCATTCCTTCATTCAAACATAATTAAGCACTGCAACACTGAAGACATTACATAAAATTCAGATAAAAGAAAAAGTCAAAAAATCCAGTTTAAAACAGAAGATTGGCATTTAAGCAAATAACCATAATATATTGCCATTAGGACTCAAAGAGAAGTATGCAAAAAGTTCTAAGGGAAGAAGAAAGAAGTGCAAGAGGATGGACTAGATTTCTTTAGAGCAGAAAGTTGTTAAGAATCTCCATTTATAAGGGACAAAATTCAATGTATCTTGGAAAATGGTATATGTGTCAAAAAAGAGAGAGAGACCATACATATGAGACAGAGAAGTGATTACATATAGCCAGTGGGGAAAACCACAGAGATGCAATTAAATCCATCTGAGTCCAGCGAAACTTGTTTTTATGTTTTCTATGACTCTTTTAGAATACATGATAAACTCTACCCTTAAAATTTAAAGTTCAGTTTATAGTCTTTAATCTCCAAGATTTCATGTGTAGAATAGGGACCCTATATATATTAACTTTGAACAATTTCCTCATTTTATAATGAAATAGGTATAAAATTTTAAAAATACTCATCTGGGTTTTTCATTGTTTAGTAAGTTGTACCTCCTTCCCAATCCTAGAATTCCTGGCAAGGAGATTAGGAAAGTAAATTTATTGCCCAAGGAATCAAATATTATCAAGTACCTAAAACAAAGAAGTCTCTAAATATATTTAAATTACAGATGACAGTTGCAAAAATCAGGTACTATCAAGTGTTTTATACATTCCTGAATCTCTTCTTTACACATTAATAATGTCTGGCTATCACAAAGTGTTAATGTAAACTTGGTTAAGGAGAACCAAGGATATCTGTGATTTGAGGAAGTAATCAAGTAATAGGAAATGTAAGAAGGAATCACTTCCCAATGGCAAAGAGAGGACTGAGGAGAAAATAAAAAAGAAAAAGAAATACATGCTAGAATTGGATACAGTTGCTGTAGTTTATTTTTTCCATTTAATCATTTATTCACTTAACACTTATCTAGTGCCTACAAAGTACCATTAATTTTTCTAGGTTCTGTAGGTAGATCATTAAGTGTAAAGCCTCTGTACTCACAGGCAAAGCTTCTGGAGGAAGGGTATTTAAGAAAAACCCAGATATGTTTGAAGGAATCTTGGAGACGTGAGGTTTCTTACTCATTCCCCAGGTTGCAGCTGAAAACCTACAATTACCCTGAGTGAAAAATTACAGCTAACTTCACCAGTTAGAATATTAGAAATGGTTGAGATAAGATTTGAGGCAAAGAGATGACCAAGATGTCATCTTGGTTAGGAAGAAATTCTAAGAGATGGAAAATCTGGCAGTAATAGAAAATAAAAGGAATCTGCTCTTGAATCACACCAAACAGCAATGTTAGACAAAAAAATACATATATTCATGTATATGCATTTTTGGTTTGTTTTGCTTCTGGTACTTTTGTTTTCCTTTATGTAGCTAACTTTGAAAGCACGAAAGACAAAAAAAAAAAGTAGACACTGGAGAATGAAATAAGCTATGGCATGAATAGGAAGTAAGCAATGGGTCATGGAGTGCCCAAGAGACTAGGGTGTTAACACCCATGTAGGGACTGAAGCTGAAGCCACAGTTCCTAGTAATGTGTGAATCTGGAACTAATCTTGGTATAAAGCTGGGAGCCATCTATAAAATCAGGAATAAAAACATTCCTCCCCCTAGCCCAAGTGGAACAAAAGTGGGCATTGGCCATAGGTAAAAATAATCACATGTGAAATTTTAAAGCCCATACCTGGAAACATACGGGATAGAAATCCTAAGCTGAGAAATTACTAGGAAAATTGATCCCCAACTGGAAAAGTCACAGGTCAAATGTAAAACGGCCACAATAAAGACGTTCATAACTCAGGGTATATATCTAATTCATGTGGAAAACAAGTCACTCTAATAAAATCAGTGTCCAACATTAGAAAACTTGAAAATAAAATGTTTAAAGTGTGAAAGTGAAAACACACACACATACACACATACCCAGAAGAATTAGGATCACACAACTTAAAACTAGAGCAATCTAAAAGAACAAAACATATTTGTCAAAAGCTTCAAATAGATGAAAGAAGCAACATAAGATATAAAATGAACTAAAGATCTGAAAAAAAAGACATACATTTGCAAGAAAAAAAAATTATAAAAATGAAATATCTATCAAAATTTAAAAAAACAGATTCATGGATCAGCAGGCTGGAAGAAACAGAGAAATTAATTAGTGACTTAGAAAACAAAATAATGGATAATAATGAAGCTGAACAAAAGAGAGAAAGAAAAATTATCCAACACAAGATATTTGACTTAGGAAACTCACTGACTCCATCAAACATAGTAACACTTGTATTATAGGAGTCCCAGAAGAAGAAGAGAGAGAAAGGGGAAAGAAAATATATTTGAGGAAATAATAGCTGAGAACTCCCCTAATCTGAGGGAAGGAATAGATATCCATTTCCAGGAAGCAGAGAACTCTTGCCAAAATCAACTAACATCAAGCTAACATCAACTAAATCAGCTAACATCAAGACATTTGATAAATTGTTAAATATTCTATTCAAATTTATTATAAATAAATAAATAAAAATAAATATATTTAAATATATTTATTTATAAATCTATTTATTATATATATTTATTTATACTTATATCTAATTTATTTAAATTTATTAAATAAATTTGTTTAGATTTAAATAATTTATTTAAATAAGTTAAATTTGAAAAATATAGTGATAAAGAAAAATCTTAAAAGCAGCAAGACAAAAGAAGTCTTTAACTTACAGGGGAAGACCCATAAGACTAGTTGGAGATTTCTCAACAGAAAGTGGGCAAGCCTAAAGGGAGTGGCATGATATATTAAAAGTGCTGAATGGAAAAACCTACAGCCAAGAATCCTTATCCAGCAAGGCTATCATTCAGAAGAGAAAGTGAGATAAAGAGTTTCCAAGACAAGAAAAAAACTAAAGGAGTTTGAGACCAATAAACCAGCTCTGCAAGAAATATCAAGGGAGACTCTTTGAGTGGAAATGAAAGGCCAGAAGTGATAAAGCCAAGAAAACTACCAGAAAAAACTTCCAGAAACAATAACAAAACAACTTATAAAAATGGGAATAAAGACATATCTACCAATAATTACCTGGAATGTAAATGGGCTAAATGCTTCAATCAAAAGATATAAGGTGTCACAGTGGATAAAAAAGAAACAAGACCAATTTATATGATGTCTACCAGAGAGTCATTTTAGACCTAAAGGCACATACAGATTGAAAGTGAGGGAGTGGAGAAAAATTTATCATGCAAATGGACATCGAAAGAAACATAGATTAGCAATATTTACTTCAGACAGACTAGACCTTAAAACAAAGACTGTAACAAGAGACAAAGAAGGGCACTATATCATAAAAAAGGGGATAATCCAACAAGAAGATATAATAATTATAAATATTTATGCACCCAAGATGGGAGCACCCAACTGTATAAAAGAATAACATACACAAAGGAACTAAATGATAATAGTACAATAATAATAGGGGTCTTTAACACCCCACCCAGCAATGGACAGATCATCTCAGCAGAAAACCAAAAAGGAAAAACAATGGCTTTGGATTACACACTGGACCAGATGGACTTAACAGACAGATTCAAAACATTCCATCCTAAACCAGCAGAATACACAATCTTTCCAAGTATACACAGGACATTCTCTAGAATGGATCATGTATTAAGTCACAAGCCAGGCCTCAACAATTACAAAAAGATTAAAATCATATCTTGTACTTTTTCTGACCACAAAGCTAGGAGACTAGAAGTCAACCATAAGGGAAAAAAAATCTGGAAAGACCACAGATACATGGAAGTTAAGCAAAATTCTATTAAACAATGGATGGGGCAACCCAGAAATGAAAGAAGAAATTTTAAAAAAACACTTGGAAACAAATGAAAATGAAAACAGAATGGCCCAAAGCTTTGAGATGCAACAAAAGTGGAAGAGGGAAGTATATATCAATATGGGCCTATCTCCAGAAGCAAGAAAAATCTCAAATAAACAACCTAACTTAAACCTAAAAGAGCTAGAAAAAGAACAACAAACGAAGCCTAAAGCCAGCAGAAGGAAAGAAACAATAAAAAGCAGAGCAGAAATAAATGATATAGAAACTAAAAAAACAAAGAAAGAAAAGAAATACATGTATCCAATTTAGCAAGAGAGAAGTCAAATTTTCACTATTGGCACACGACATGATACTCTATAAAAATCTTGGAAGTCTCCACCAAGAGTGCTAGAACCAATAAATGAATTCAGTGAAGTTGCTGGATATAAAATCAATATTCAGAAATCTATTGGATTTCTCTATACCAATAATGAAGCAGCAGAAAGAGAAATTAAGTAGCCCATCAGTTCCAGTGATAGATGCACCAAAACTCCTAAGATATCTAGGAATAAACCTAACCAAAGAGGTAAAAGATCTGTTTTTTGTAAACTATAAAACACTGATGAAAAAAATTGAAGATGACACAAAAAGATAGAAAGATAGTCCATCCTCATGGGTTGGAAAAACAAATATTATTAAAATGTTGTTACTATGTGAAGCAATCTATATATTTAATGCACTCTCTATCAAAATACTACCAGCATTTTTCAAAAAGCTAGCACAGTCCTAAAATTTGTATGGAAGTACAACAGACCCTGAAAAGCCAAATCAATCTTGAAAAAAAGAAAGCAAAGGTGGAGGCATCACAATTCTGGACTTCAAGCTATATTACAAAGCTTCAGTGATCAAAACAGTATGGTACTGGCACACACACAAAAGAAAGACAGACACACAGAGCAATGGAAGAGAACAGAAAACACAGAAATGAATCCAGAATTACATGGCCAATTAATCTTCAGCAAAGCAGGAAAGAATATCCAAAGGGAAAAAGACAGTCTTTTCAGCAAACGGTGTTGAGAAAACTGGATAGCTACATGCAAATGAAGGAAACTAGACCACTTTGATACACTATATACAAAAAATAAATTCAAAATGGATTAAAGACCTAAATGTGAAATGAGAATCCATTAAAGTCCTAGAAGAGAACACAGGTAGTAACTTAAAGAAGCTGACAGAGGCCATAGCAACTTCTTTCCATTTATGTCTGCTAAGGCAAGAGAGAAATAAAAGCAAAAATAAACTATTGGGACTTCATCAAAATAAAAAGCTCCTACACAAAGGCAACAACCAACAAAACTAAAAGACAACCTACCAAATGGAAGAAGATTTGCAAATCAGCTGATAAATGGTTAGGATCCAAAATATATAAAGAACATATAAAATTCAACACCCCAAAATTAAATAATCCAATTAAAAGTGGGTAGACATTTCTCCAAAGAAGATATCCAGATGGCCAAGTGACATATAAAAACAGACTCGTCGTCACTTATCATCAGGGAAATGCTATTCAAAACTACAGTACAGTATCACCTTTTCCCTATGAGAAGGGCTAAAATCAACAAGAAACAACAGGTGTTGGTGAGGATGTACAGAAAGGGGAACTTTCTTGCACCATTAGTGGGACTGCAAACTGGGTCACCCACTCTGGAAAATAGTGTGGGAGTTCTTCAAAGAGTTAAAAATAACTACCCTATAACCCAGAAATTGCACTACTAGGTATTCACTCAAAGAATACAAGAATACTAACCCGAAAGTATACATTCACCTGGATGTTTATAATAGCATCATCTATAATGGCCAAATTATGGAAACAGACTATCAGTGGATGAATGGATAAGACAAAGAAGTGAATGTGTGTGTGTGTGTGTGTGTGTGTGTGTGAATATGTGAATATTACTCAGTCATAAAAAGAAGGCGATCTTGTTATTTGCAATGATGTGGATGGAACTAGAGAGCATTGTGTCAAGTGAAATAAGTCAAAGAAAGAAAAATACCATATGATTTCATTCATATGTGGAAGTTAATGAATAAATGAACAAAGAGTTAAAAAAAAAAATGGAGAGAAAGAGAGAGGCAAACCAAGGGAAAAAACAGACTCTTAACTATAGGGAACAAACTGATGGTTACCAGAGGGAAGGTGAGTGGGGGATGGGTTAAATTAGTGATGGGGATTAAGGAGGGCACTTGAAATGAACACTGAAGTTTTGAATCAGTATATTTTACACCTGAAACTCTATTACACTGTATGTTAACTAACTGGAATTTAAATAAAAACTTTTAAAAAATTCAAGTGATCAAAGTCCTTTTGTTCTTTGGAATGGGAGGAATGTCAATATTTTACTTTGAAAAATCAAGAATGGATACTGTAAATTAGAGGGTAATCAATTAAAATGCTAACAGTGAAGATAAGAGAGGGAGTATTAATATAGAGGGAAAATGGAATAATTCAAATTCTTAGTTCATAAATTAAAAAAAAAAGACATGAAACAAACATAAAACAGATGAGACAAATAGAAACAAAAAAAGTTACTACTTACCACCAAATGTATCGGTAAAAACATTTAATGTCAATGAATTATATTCTTCAGTTAAAATACAAAATCCTCAGACTGGATAAATACATACACACACACACACACACACACACACCCCTAAATGTCACATACAAAGAAACAGCTAAAATATAAGGATATTAAAGAATGAAAGAAGATACTGAGAAAAAATATTAGGAAAATTCTAAAGAAAATTTAATACAATTTTATTGATTCCTGAGAGAGCCCCCTTTTTTTTTTTTTAAGATTTTATTTATTTGACAAAGAGAGAATAGGCAGAGAAGAGAGAAGGAAGCAGGCTCCCTGGTGAGCAGAGAGCCCCGGGAATCTATCCCAGGACCCTGGGATCATGACCTGAGCCAAAGGCAGAGACTTTAACCCACTGAGCTACCCAGGCACCCCAATTTCTGAGACAATCTTAAGGGAGAAAGCATTATTAGTAATAATACACTTTATTATAATAAAAATGTTCAATTCGTCAAGATTATAAGCTTCAGTATTTTATCCACCCAATAACATATTCTAAAATTTTCTTAATTAACTAAGTTAGAGGGAAAATAGAGAGACAATCATTGTAGGATATTATAAAGCATAAGGATTTTAATAGCATGATCATGATCACCCAACTTAGACCTAATAAACATAGATATAAAAACATTTCAAAACTGCCCATACAGGGTGTTTTCAAATTTAAATGGAAAATTTACCAAAAATAACCACGTGTTGTATTTAAATCAAGTCTGTCTTGGTCTGTCAGGGCTTCGGTAACAAAATACCACAGACCAGGTAGCTTATAAAAAACAAAAATCTATTTCTCACTGTTCTGGAAACTAAAGGTGCAAGAACAAGGTGCCAATAGAGTCTTCGCACTATATCCTCACACTAGGGCTAGTAAACTCTGGGACTTCTACTGCCATTCCTAAGGCTCCATCTTCATGACCTAAGTGCATACCAAGCGTTCCACTTCTTAATATGACCACATTGGGCATTAGAATTTCAACATATGAATTTTCAGGGAACATAAAATTCAAACCATAGCAAAGTCTCAACAAATTTCATAGAATTGAATTTATATAAAATATGATTTATCAAGAAATAAAACTGGAGAATCCTCTTTTTTAGAAATTAAGATCATGAATTCAGAATAACCCATGCATAAAGTAGAATCACAATAAAAACTGGACTATTTTGAACTGAATAAAAAATGGGAATATAAGTAACAGATCTTCTATGATGTACCTATAATCAAGTTTAGAGGATTTATAATATATAAGTATACTTTTTAACAAAAGAAATACTGCAAATCACTGGCTTCAGCATCTCAATCGAGTTAGTAAAAGAATCAAAATATTGAAAGAAAATATATAGAAGGAAATATAAGAATTTGCAAAATAGAAAGATCTACAATAAAGGGGATCAACAAAACAAAAATTTGGCTCTATAAGAAAACTAGTAAAATTTTTATACCCATTATCAAAAAAAAAAAGCGAGAGAGAGCCTAGATAACTAACATCGGGAATGAAAAAGAGGGCTTTGCGGCATATTCTACAAACATTAACAGGCAGTAAGAAGATCTCATGAACTTAATAATCAAGAACAAAGACAAATTTTGATGAAATAGACTAATATCTAGAGAAAGATAACCAATCTGATTTAAGAAAAAAATAGAAAACTTGAACACTAATAACTAATTATCTGCACTCAGGAAACTTTCAAACAATTCCTCTAGCCCTGCTGACATAAGCAAAGAATTACACCAAACACTTGAAGAAGAAACATTTCTTTCTTTTTTTTTTTTTAAGATTTTATTTATTTATTTGTAGACAGAGATCACAGGTAGGCAGAGAGAGTAAGGGAAGCAGGCTCCCTGCTGAGCAGAGAGCCCTGATGTAGGGCTCGATCCCAAAACCCTGGGATCATGACCTGAGCTAAAGACAGAGGCTTTAACCCACTGAGCCACCCAGGCACCTAAGAAGAAACAATTCTAATAGTAATATCCAAAACTTTCTGTACAGTCGAAAGGGGAGAAACACTATTAAAAAACGTTGTTACTATGACCAGAATAATTTTGATTCTAAAACTTGACAAGTTCGTTACTCATAAAAACCTCACTTACTATCATACATGTAAATATTCTTAATGAAATATTCCCAAACCAAATTCAGCAATGTAGTGAAGGGGTAAAAATAAAATAAAATAAAATCACACCCAAATTACCTTTATACTGGGAACTTAATAACGTTTTCAAATGAACCCATGTAACTCACCACACTAATATATGTGTTCTAGATATCCCCATTAGTCCCTCTAGGACAATTCTCTGCTCACCTCTGCCTTCACCTGTGCCCTGGCATGTCAGTTAGTTTCAACTGCTACCTGATTTGTCTAGTAAGTGGGAGACACTGACAAAATAAGTTAACAGAAAAGTGGTATCAGATGCTTACTCTTGTAGTTCTCTGACCATAGTCCATTTGCATCAGTGCATATGTCAATCCAAAATACAGCTTCAGTTGGAGCAGTCCTCTGTTATAACTGTGTATCTCACTGAGGTTAGATACCTACAGTTCTCTCTCTTCTTTTGGTATATAGAGCTTCCCCACTATAACTTGTTCTGAAGTTCTCTGCCAAATCTCATTGGATATTCTCAACCCTTTCTATTTGCTATTTCTTTCCTACTGGGCACAGAGAGATAAAAGGATAGGTAAGAAAATCTTATGTGAACTCAGCAGATGCAGAAAGAATATTTCAAGTAATACTGTAAATTCCTGGTATAAATTCTTAGTAAACTAGGATTAGAAAGAAATGATAATCTGATAACAACAAAAAGTCCTTAACAAACATCACACATAATGGTGAAATATTGAAAGGTTTCCATTAAGTTTGGGAAGAGACAAAAATGTCCACTAACACCATTTTAATTCAATTCAGTACTAATGGTTCTAATGTGTATGTTAGTGAAAGAGAATGAAATAAATACCTCAGATTTTTTTAGAGGTGAAAGTTTAAATTTATAATTTGTTCACAGATAATAGGAATGTGTTGATAGAAAACCTAAAATAGTAACAGGCACAGAATTACAATCAGTAATAATTTAGCAAAGTTGTTAACATTCAAGAATCACATGTCTCTTTTACACCCCCAGAAAACAAAATTAAATTTGAAAAATATGCCATTTATATATTACAAACATCAAAATCTAGAATTCATCTAACAAATGATACATAAGATCACTAGCAGAAAAATATGAAATACTGAAATAAATTAAAGAAGACTTAAATGAATAGAATATATGCATGGAATGAAAACATGAAACTATAAACATCTCATTTCTCTGGAAACTGATAAAAATACCATTAAGAGTGCTTGTTTGTGTGCCAATTTAAAAATGATTCTAAAATTTACGTCAAAAGCAAAGAGCCAAGAGTAACACTCTTGAAGAAGCAAAAGGTGGAGCCTATCATAATGTTATCAAAATGTTATAATCCATACATCGTAATGCTATATTAACTTCTCATGATGTTAAAATAATTAAGACAATGTAGTACTGTCACAAAGACAAGTAAAGTCAATGAAATAGAAGAGATAGCATAGAAAAAAAAATTCAGACATGCATGAAGACTTTATGAAATGATATCACTACAAAGTCCTAAGAAAGGGTGAGTAGTTTCAATAAAAGATGAAGGGACAATGGGAAATTCATAAGGAAAATATATTCAAACCATTCCTCAAAACACATACAGACTTCATTTTTAAGTGATCCACAGACTTAATTGTCAAAACGAAAGCAATACATATTATAGAAATTAAGACATTGCTTTCACAATATTGGGATAAAGGAAGTTTGGGTAAATAGGAAAAAAAATGAAAAGCTACCTAAGACAGTACTAAAAACTGGACCTTATTAAAATTACACCTTATTGTTTACCAAAAGACTATTAAGAGAATGAAAAGACAGGTCACAAAGTAGTAGAGGACATTTATTTTTATCAGACAAAAGATAATGTACAAATAAATCCTGATGAAAAGAAAAAGAGGGGGAAATACAATTTTAAAATTCAAGAAAAGGGCTCCTGGGTGGCTCAGTCAGTTCAGCGTCCTACTCTTATTTCAGCCCAGGTTATGATCTCAAAGCCATGAGATCAAGCCCCACATCAGGCTCCATGCTTTGCATGGAGCCTGCTTAAGATCTCTCTCTCTCCCCCTCTTCCTCTACTCCTCCCCACCACCATTCTCTTTCTTCCTCTAAAAAAGTCTGTTTAAAAAATCAAGAAGTATTTTAAAACTTGCTTCAAAAAACTAGAATACTTAAATGGCTATGTCATTGCTAGGGTTATATCCAACAGTCACACAAACCCATGGGCATTAACAGGCATGTGCAAGAACACTTATACAGGGGATACCTGGGTGGCTCAGTTGTAAAGTATCTCCTTCAGCTCAGGTCATGATCCCAGGGTCTGGGACCGAGCCCCATGTCGGGCTCCCTGCTTATTGGGAAACCTGCTTCTCCCTCTCCCACTCCCCCTGCTTGTGTTCCCTCCATCACTGTGTCTCTCTTTGTCAAATAAATAAATACAATCTTAAAAAAAAAAAAAGAATGTTCACACAGCATTATTTTCAACAGGCAAAAATTATAAACAATCCAAATATCACAGCAGAATAGATAAATTGGTAATATTTATACAATGGAATACTTTAGATTATAGGGCAAGAAACCTTTACTGATGCTTGGATGAATCTCACAAACCCAATATTAAGTGAATGAAGCCAGTTGAAATATCGTATGTACTACATGGTTCCATTTAGATAATTTTAAAAATGAGACAAACTAAACTTTTTAGGGGCCCATGCTTTGGTGGTATGGTATAATTAAAGAAAAGGAGTGATACCATCGTGATCAAATTCAGAAAGTTTGTTCTATTGATGTAAGGATGTTTGGATGCAGAAAAAAGGGGGTTTCTGGAATTGCAACTGGATGGATGGTGGTTATATGGGTTTTTGATTTGCGACAATTTCACTATGCTTAAGTTTCCCCTCTTTTCTTAATGCAAGTTATATTTCACAATAAATTAATATTTAAAATAAAATCTCTAAAAAGCTATGGAACAGAAAATGTAGCTATTGATTAAACTGACAGTAGGCTTCTTGTCGGTAGCAATAAAAGCCAGGAAATAATGAAAAATTTATATCGACAGTAGGCAAACAAGCTATAATTGGCTATTTTAAATTTTATATTTGTTAACATGAGATTGGGATTTTCAAGATATAATAAAATCATTAACAGAATGTAAAAGAAAATAAAACAACTATAGTACAAAATGTTGTCCTTGATTTTTGTCCTTGTTTTTTGTTTTTATTTTTTATGTAGTCCACTCTCTACCTTTAAAATGAAGAAGTTCTAGGGGTTTGTCTTGGAGGTAGGCATAGATCACAGCCCATCTTTTCAAGAAAAGGCCAAAAAAAAACCTAAAAAGGAAAATATTCTGTGCTTTAACAATATCAAAAAGTAATAACAAATTTATTATCAAAAATTTAATATCAAATTTAATATCAAAAAGTAATGGAGGTACTCTAACAGGAAGTTTATTTATTAGGAAGACAGAGGAGGAATCCTTCAGAAGAGAGCCCAACATTGGTCAAGGCATCATGATGTCAAAAGCATGTCGAGAACAGGAATCCAGGAGTAGGTGTGTGTGGGTATGGTCAGAGGTGCTGGGGGGGCGGTATTCCAGCAGTTAAAGCAAAAAACTAAATCTGTCCTCTAAGAAGCATTTAAGTAACCTAAGGGTAATGAAAAGGTTCGGAGAGGTAAACAATTTCACTAGATATTCAGGATTTTAGAATAATCCTCTTCATAGGCAAATGGGTGAATATTGGAGAGAGGAAAGACTGAAATCTCTGGGACCACTTCAGATCTTTTCAAATCCAGGAAAAAACAAAACAAAACAAAACAAAAAGTATCTTAACTAAGTTTCAACCACATAACTAGATTTTAAAGTTCCAGTTTTAAAAATAATGGTAAAGTTGGTAATACTGATAAGACCCTATAAAGAAGAAGGTGCCAAAAATTTACTAATATTTCTTGAGTTTTCAGACTAGATGGAGGATTTCACAAAAAATAATATACATGGGAAGATCTTGCAGGCCATTTGCCCCAGACAGTCCCTCTACAGCCTCTTGGCCTTGTAGTTATTTAAATTCTCTTAAGTATCCCAGTTTGAACGATAAATCATGGTCTCACCCTAATACATGGGAAGACAGAGAAATTTGTCACTTGGAAAAGCTACTGCACCTTCAGACATGCTAATTTTGTTATACCTATTGACTCATCAATTTCTATACTACAAAGTTGAATTCTAAAGATATGAAAACCTGTCTAGGAAGTGTTTGGAGTTTGGGACTTTGGCTTATGGGGAAATATTAACACACATAGGCCAAGTGAAACCCATGGGTGGAGATTGCATCTTTCAGGGACAGGTTTTGCATTAAAAGCGGCTATGGAAGGCTTCATTCCAACCATACCTAGTAATTCAGACTCACACAATATTCCTTTCAACCCATCTTTCTGATTAAAGAAGTTACCTTTAGAAAGGCATTTTATCACTCCTTGAAATTTTTCTCTCCTCTTTCTCTCTGCTTTTCCCCGACAACTTTGTTTTTCCTATCACCATATAATGAATGGGAAGTGACTTTGTAAAGAAAGGTGTCTTATAAATCCAAAGGAAAAGGGAAACCTTGCTATTTTTTTTTTAAGGGGATGTTTATAATATAAAACGGGACCATTTGCATTGTTTTGTTTTCTCAGAGGACTGATGGAAAAATATTTAAACCCGCGATATTATATGACCTTTCCCTTACTCCCATTCTCTCTTGCCAAGTAATTCACTGACATTTAAGCACTAAACTAGCAAGAGTTTTGCAACACGGTTCAGCGGGCTTAATGTGGGATGACACACTCCCCAACATAATATTTAGTGTGGAGGGAGCTTGTGAAGCAGTAGCTAATTCTGTAGGGAGGAAAGTTGGGGACATGCACTCCAATTCCTTCTTCCCAGAATCACTTTATCAATTTATAACAAAAATCTTGGCTTAGATGTAAAAAATCATTCTTCATATTTTGAAGACATTACAATTTGTGCTTACTATCACATTGGACAACAAAACTAAGCATATGTATCAGAACCACTTTGTTCTGTATTTCTTTCTCAACTTCATGATTTATTCTTGTATATATTATTTGTTGCTCACAGAGATTATCCCCTTATCACAAATGGGAAATAATAAAAAAGGAACATCTGCATATAACGCTTCAATATTAGGCTGATGAACTATGGGTGGGGTAGAATACACAAGAGAAGCAGCTGTGTAACTTCCTTGAGATTCTGATGTGCAATTTGTTGTGTTCTAAGCAAAGAATCCAGACAAGCCTAGTATCATGCACAGGGTCACTAAGACATGCAGGCCTATTTTTTTCTAAACAAAATGAGAATGCCAGGAATGGAGCTCAATGGACCAGGCTTCATATTTGAAATTAGAAATTTGTCTTCAGATACTTGGGATACTTTATTCTAACCTATTAAAAAAATAAAATGGAAGGTAACATCTAAGGCTAATTGTATTTTCTTTTCATGAGGTAGGCTGATATGCGTGAAGGGTTGGGGCTTGAAGATCCTGCAGACAACAAAGAAAGAGAATAAATATACAAGTTGAAAACTTCAAATAAACAAATTTTACACACGTAGTTATGTCAGCTCTCAGACAGAAACTCTGAGACAAGGGATGACCTCACACGCAGTTGGAAGGACAGCCACCACCTTCTTCATAATGTTTCCTCATTTTACAAATATGGAATTAGAATTTTATCTATTAATGAAGATACTATATAATCACCCTCTATAGGACTCTGGAAGTGTCATTAACTTTGGGTCTCAGTTTCCATATCTGTAAAACATACATGTTGAACTTGTTTGATGGTGGTAAGAGGGTGGAGCCCGGAGCAGCTGTGGGAAGCTAGAGAAGGACTGACAGGGCAAACTTATATAATTAATTAGCACAAAACTGAGTTGTCACTGTTTTTAATGGAGACTACACTCTGAGACTTGAGCGGAGATTTAAATAAGAATGCAAAGCCAGCTACTCAATCACTATAATAAAATTCAAAAACATCTCTATATGCCAAAATTTTTCGATTTCCTCTACCACGGTATTTATCTCTCTGACCTGTTTCCAGAATTCCCAAAGTCACTACTTAGGGAAAAAAAAAAGGTATGGAATATAAGCCCTTGAATCAACCAAATGCTATCATGCTGTCTGAACAAAAATCATTTTTCTATAAAAGTTAATTTTTTGTGGAAAACTCTAGCAAATTCAATCACTACAGATGAGGTCATGGATCCTTTTAAACAGATTTTTTAAAAGTCTTGTTTTCACACAGCCCTAACTAAATTCAGACTACCCCAGTTGAACAAGTGATACAGTCTGGCTATGTTTACCCTCTCACATTACATCATTTTCTATATGGTTGTCATTTTATATATTATAATTTGTTATTTACATTTTAGTCTGACCCACTCAGTGGTTAACTTTTTGCAGTTATCTTTTTCTTTTCCATTGTCTGGTTGCCATTAAATTAATTTATTCAAGCACGTTTTCAAAGGATTGAAAAAAAATTTTTTTATTTGCCAACTTTGCTATTAATTTTGGAACAGTGTGAAATAAAACCCCAGAAGTCTATTTAGGGAATATTCTCTGTGAAAGTTGCTCTGTAAAGCAAATGCCATGAATAAAACAGCCAATATTGGTTCCTATAGTCACCATCATCATGAAAAGGAGATCAGCTCAAAATCAGGCAGAGTAACAATCAGAGTTCTTGTGTGAGAGCCCCATTTTATATATGATATAAAATATCATATATTTTATTGAGGAAGTTATTTGTTAATATACTGTTCCTTGAGGAAAACATCAGAAACTATACTGATTCATACTCAAAATTCAAAGTAATCCATGATCTTCTTTAGAAACCAATTTTTGATCAATTTAATCAGAACTGTTATGCTATGCTCACAGATTAACACAACAGATCTCCTCATATAGAACAAATATAAGAAGCAAAATATGTTATAAAGTCTATTTTTTAAAAAGATTTTATTTATTTGAAAGAGAGAGAGCACAGCAGGGGGAGCAGAGGAAGAAGGAGAGGGAGAAGCAGTCTCCCCACTGAGCAGGAAACCCAATATGAGACTCAATTCTAGGACCCTGGGATCATGACCTGAGCAAAGGCTTAACTCAACTGAATGAGCCACCCAGGAAGTCCCATAAAACTTATTTTACAGACTTACAGTAATCTGATTTTGACAGAAAATGTCTGAAAAACACTAGCCATTAAAATATCATGTTAATTTTTATTTCTACATTGGTTAAATTTGACAGTCAAGACTTGTGTTTTTTCAACTACTAAAAGATTATGGAGCTTGGGGCGCCTGTGTGGCTCAATCGTTTTGACCTCTGCTTTCAGCTCAGGTCAGATACCTGGGCCCTGGAACTGAGCTCAGTATCAGGCTCCCTGCCCAGCAGGGAACCTGCTTCTTCCTTCCCACTGCTTGTGCTCTCTCTTTCATTCTCTATCTTTCTCTTAAATAAATAAAAATCTTTAAAAAAAAAAAGATTAAATAACCTAAAAAGAGAGAGAGAGAGAGAGGGGCAGACCAAGAAACAGACTCTTCTCTAGAAAACAAACCAGTGGTTACCAGAGGGAAGGTGGGTAGAGGGATGGACAAAATAGGTGATGAAGATTAAGGAGCACAGTTGTCATGATGAGTACCATGATGATCAAAGTGCTGACTCAGTATATTGTACACCTGAAACTAATATTACACTCTGTTAACTAACTGGAATATAAATAAAAACTTTTTTTAAAAAACTAAAAGAGTAAATAAAAGATGAAGGAGACTGGAAGTAATAACAGTAAAATAAAATAATGATAAATGAGCAGTCCTTAGTGAATTTTAGTTCAAATAACCTTCATCATGACAGTAACTTATAACATTTTCCAGTTTCCAGATTTCCTCAGCCCTGTGAATTAAAGAAGTTAAATGAAAGCAGAATTTGAGATACCTCATCAATTGGATAAAGAACTTGAATATGGAAAATAACCATAAATAATATGGAAAATAACCATATTTGGTTCATGAATGAATTGATCGAAGTATCTGCAGGTAGCTCAATTCAAAAAAATGTTACATTTTTATTAGAGTTCTGTATTATTTTTCCCCCACTTTATAAATCATTACTGAATGATTTCATGCATTCTAATGATGTAAACTACTATACACATGTGTGAATGACTCCAAATCTCCAACCCAATTACTCCCTGGTGTTTAGTATCTATGAATCACTTCATCTTCTGGAACATGTTCTAATTATTCTTACTCAACAGTTCTCAAACCGAACTCCAAATTCCTCCTCTTAAAATCTATTTTTCGGTATTCACCAATTGCCTGTTTATGTCTTTCTCACTATTTTACAAGCTTATTACATGCTTATATTTGCTTTATCTCTATGTGTACTCAGCACCACCACACTGAGAAAATAAATGAAAGCCTGAGTCATAGTCTAGAAACAATCTAATCCTGAAACCTCAGGTTCTCGTGGATATTCCTTTAACACATTGCTTCTGATAAATCAGTTCTTTTGAGTTCGTTTTTTTTTTTTTTAAGATTTTATTTATTTATTTATTTGACAGGCAGAGATCACAAGTAGGCAGAGAGGCAGGCAGAGAGAGAGGGGGAAGCAGGCTCCCTGCTGAGCCGAGAGCCCAGTGTGGGGCTCGATCCCAGGACCCTGAGATCATGACCTGAGCCAAAGGCAGAGGCTTTAACCCTCTGAACCACCCAGGCGCCCTCATTTTTGTTTCTTAATCATGGTTTTACTAAGTCCAGTTCACAGTATATACTAAGGTAGGTTAAAAAGTGATAGTGGTGTTGTGCATATTAAAGGTTCAGTAAACTAATTTTGGCAGGATCTTTGCCAAACTGGAGTCCTAGGGCCTGGAAACCTAAGATTAAGGAGGTAATTGGCATGAGGAAATCAAGGTAGGGACAACACTGGGGGTCCTTTGGAGCCAGAAGCCCAAATGATAAAAGCTAGAGACAAATTCAAAATAACATGATATAAATTCAGCATTTCAGATGTGATAGCTTAGTAAAAGGGGGTTAATTGTCAAAGTCTCAAAGAGAAGTGCTTTCTTGCATAGAAACTCCTTGGAGACATACCAGTCCTGTAGCATTATAGAATGAAGGGGACTACATCCTCTGGATAGAGTGCACATCTGTTCATGTCTTAATTATCACTATTTTATTAAGAAACCTTTTAAAACCATTCATCCCCTTTGAAAACTATTATACTTTATATAAAATATACTTTCCTTCGTTGAACACAGATGACAGACATGCAATAAGCTTCTGCCCTAAGAAATGCATTATCACTGGGGAACCTGGATGGCTCAGTTGGTTTAAGCCTCTGACTCGGTTTCTGCTCAGGTTGTGAACTCAGGGGCCTGGGATTAAACTCTGAGCTCAATATGAAGACTACTTGAGATTCTGTCCCTCCAACTTCCCCCACTCATGTGCACACACTCTCTCTAAAATGAATCTTTAAAGAAAAAGAAATGTGTATCATTTATGGGCATCGGGGGCTCAGTCAGTTGGGCAACACTCTTGGTTTGATTCAGGTGTTGTTCTCATAGGTCTAGAGATGGATCATGGGGCTTCATGCTCAGTAGGGAGTCTGCTTGAAGATGCTCTCCCTCTGTATCTCCTTTCACTCAGGTGCACATATGTGTGCCCTTTCTCATGCTCTTGAATAAATAAATCTTAAAAAAAGAAATTTGTATCATTTAAAGGGTATGATTTGTATCACAGAAGTTGACCATTTAAAGCTTTTCCTCAGGATGAAATTCTGTAGCATTATATTTGCAGTTATATATAAAGTTTGTTTTTCCCTGGAAGAAAACCATTTCTTAAATTCCTGTGAGTGTCAGAGATTTTAGATGCAATAAAATCATACTCTTTAGCACTTAACATCTTTAATATTCAGAAACTACAGTTGTTACTTTTCTAAGATGCTGTATTTTGGTGACAAATAGAAGAATCATGAATGAAACCAAAACATTTATTTTCAAAGACTATGTAGTCAATTTCCCACTCCCATTGTGCAAATATACAAGTATTCCCTGTTGATTTGAAACACAATTTTATTTAAAGTTTTCCTTTCCAAGATTTGTATTTAATTTAGGATTTAATCATCCTTGGAAATGTTCTCACTTAATTTTGCTCAGAGCATATTTTGGAGTAAACAGATACTTGTTTACATACTTTTAAAAACAAATGTACTTCATCAACTGGTACTTTTATCTCACAAAAATAATTGCAGCAAACAAAACAAGGTGGTGGGGGCAGGGAAACTATCTTGTGTTTGAATCTCAAAGGGTACAAAAAGTCCTGGGAAGCATTCCATTCATTTGCCCTGGGAAAAGGCATTGTAACTTGAAATGCTATCTCATAACCCATAACTTTCATATTGCATGCATGGGCCATACATTTTTATTTTTTTAAGTATAAAAAGGAAAATCAATTTTTTTTTCCTTTTAAAGAATACATAATTGAAATATATATTTTAGTAGAACAATAACTTAATTTGTAAATGCCATTCATGGTAGCTACTGGGGCTCTAAGAACCACACACTGAAAATCTAGTTAAGTAAACCAAAGCTTCACTAGTGAATGAGTTTAACTGTCCCAAGTAAGAGATACCATGTTTACTGTGAATCTTCAAAGGGAAAAGACCACTCAGTTTGGATATTAGCAAAACAATTTTTTAAAGCATTTTATTTATTTCAGAGACAGAGATCACAAGTCAGACAGAGATCACAAGTAGGCAGAGAGGCAGGCTCCCTACCGAGCAGGGAGCCCGATGCGGTACTCAATTCCAGGACCCTGGGATCATGACCTGAGCTGAAGGCAGAGGCTTTAACCCACTGAGCCACTCAGGCACCCCAGCAAAACAATTTTTATGTGGTATTTAGCCTTCATGTAGTCATATAGAAAAGACTAACAAAAACCCAAACAGTATTTTTCCACTGCTCAAATAAGATATTTTAAATTAAATTTTATTCTCCTAGTTTTTTTTTAAAAGCCATCATATATTTTACAATTTTAAAAAGGAAATGAACTACAATTTAACAAAATTCTAGTGTGAATTATAAAAATTACTTCCTAAGTTGTGAGATAATTTGTCTATAAAGTTATTTCATCATACCCTGCAGATATTACACAACCAATTTATAGGACCCCTCCCCAAAAATTAAAGTCCTAGGAAAAGGATTCCTTATCCATTTGCCTCTAGTCTTCCCAGGTACCATGTAACATCAGTAAAGTTTCTCAGTGTACAACAAAGGAGAAAAGAAGCAAAGGAAAAAAGACAAAGGAGAAAAGAAGCAAACCTAAAAATCACATAAAGCAGCATCATACATGAGGATCATACTAAAATTTATCTAACAGTAACTAAGTAATAGTAGCTGATTCAGCTCCAAACTGACCTCCCCAATAGACTACTGGTGTTACTGAAAATCTTTCCAATAGAATTTTTTTTGGGATAAGACCTTGGTTAAATATTTTAACAGGTACTATGTAAACCAAAACTTAGCTAAGCAAGAGAAATCTCCTGAAAAGAATAAAAGGGACCAGGTCCTTCTAGGAGATTTGTGTCCCATGCCAGAGACCATTTGGCTTCAGTGGCTAAAGAGGGATCCTTTGGAATGGTGTTCAGAGGGACACGTGAAATGAAGGTGCACATTAGTGGCAGTCTAATTAGGTGGGTGAGGTACAGGAGAGGAAGAACTCTGTAGCAACTGATACTCAGGTATGTGTGGTCTGGTATGTGATTGTCATTAGCTAGCAACAGGCAACAGGACTTCAGACTCTCATCTAGGCTACAAGCTAAGGCTTGAGTAAAGGGATGGAGGTTTGAGGGATGACTGTCAGTATCAAAACTAGAATGTAAGCTACCCAGCTACTGAGGTTGGGTTTCAGTTCTGAAGCTGAACTTGAAAAAAAAAAAAAAAAAAAAGAGTATCTAGCCAAAATTTTAATTTTAAATTCTTCAGAGATTACTTTAGAGTGGAAACTCAATTTTCTGACTAGGGCAAACACTGTGGTCAGCCATATTGGAAGAGAGAGAGACAGAATTTGGAACAACATGGACATTTATTTGCTCCTCAGTCCTAAGGTGTCCTAAGGCAACTCATTTACTCCAGCTGAGTCACCAGAGCCCATGCTTTGTGGTGAATTATTCCTGAGCCAACAGATATAAATCATATATGTACCAACTACTAGTGTTTCATGGCAAGTTGAATAATCTAAGTCTCATATCTCCATCTGTAAATACAAAACAGTAAAACCTATCTTTTAAGCCTCAGGGAGGAGTTTTTGGTGGTACTCAATTAAATGTCTGCTCTCAACTGGCTGGACACAATTGAAAATAATTGCTGACTTAAAGCAGAACTGTCTGGGAGCTGGAGCATAACTGAGCTCTATCTGATTGATATGGGACATATCAATAGATCCATCTAGTTGGGAGAAGCTGAGGAAAGCAGAAGCAAGAGACTCAGAGCAGCTGATAAATATTTGTCAGTAGTTTCTTTCAATGGGGCAATGTATTACTTCCCCTTCAACTAAGAGATAAAATATGATGGTCGAATACACAGTGTGGTATTAAAGAGTGTAAGAAACAGGACTAGAGAATTGTAGAGGAGTAAATCAAGAAGGGTTAAAATCTCAGAAAAGTGGGCTTTGAAGAAAGAGAGGTATAAATGATAACTAAGACAGCTAGTAAAAAACATAATAAAAAGAGAGCCTTAATTTCTACTTAGCAGTTGTGAAAGTCTAGGTAAGAAAGATATTGTCTGGTAGATATAAAAAAAAATCAGTTCCATAATATAAAGATTTGTTTAGCTTTTACTACATGAAAACAATGGTAGTTTAAATATGTGGAGGGTGGGTAAAGTAGATAGGCTACCAAGGATGCACTTTACCTTTGTCAAAATTGCCAAGGACAAAGAGATGTCTGTTCTCAGTCAGACGGGGAAATGGAACTGGATGAATGGGAAAGTGCTTTGCCACTCTAGGTCCAGAGGACATACACAGAGTCAAAAAGCTATAGTCCCATAAATTGCATTGGCTGAGAGCAAAGAGAGTAAAGATAAATATTTTTGGAAAACAGATGGTAATGGGAAAGTACAAAGAAGGGGCCTATTTGCAGAGTATGGAAGAAAAGATAGACTCTAAAGAAGAACAAATAGAATGGAGGATTAAACACACACACACACGCACACAAATTTATATACACATATATACACACACATACATACTCAATATATATAAAATTTAATATATAAAAAAACTCCTTATATGTATATATATTTTTTAAAACTATGACCTTAATAAGTCAATCAGAGAAAGACAACTATCATATGATCTCCCTGATATGAGGACGTGGAGATGCAACATGGGAGGTTTGGGGGACAGGAAAAGAATAAATGAAACAAGATGGGATTGGGAGGGAGACAAACCATAAGAGACTCTTAATCTCACAAAACAAGCTGAGGGTTGCTGGTGGGGGGGAGGGAGAGGGTAGCAGGGTTATGGACATTGGGGAGGGTATGTGCTATGGTGAGTGCTGTGAAGTGTGTAAACTTGGCGGTTCACAGACCTGTACCCCTGGAGCTAATAATACATTATATGTTTATAAAAAAAATTTTTTTTTAAATTATGACCTTAAACCTTTTCAAGATATTGTTTGAATGGATGAAATTTAATAATAAAAAGTATAGAAATCTTTATCATAAGAAAGGTATGCAACTATTTTATTAACACATCCTCCCTCTGGGATCAGTAAATTTATTTTTAAAAGGAAGTGTTAGAGAACCATGGCTGGTTTTTTATATCAAGCCCATCTCCATTTGATTCAAAAGATTTAAAATCTGGTGTTTATCTCTTCATTAAGTATACATACTTTGATTAATGAACAATCAAAGTTGTCTTATAAACTGGAGAATGTATATATCAGTCTTTCTCAAGCCATTCTCATAAAGGATAAAAATCAGAATTTCATGTTTTATTAGCCAACATATTTAACACCACAGACATTACTATCCTTCAAAATCAACATTTTACAAGCTTCATAATTTTCTGAGATGCATTACTCATTATCTGCCTTGCTTTCTCCTGATAAATGGCTTCAGGTCACAATCAGGCATCAAATCAATTTGGAGATGAGTCAAGGCCCCAGTCAACACGATTTTACAACTCTTCCAGTGACTCTGCCTAGGCTTGCTGAGAGTCCTAAAGCATGGATTTTCCTCCTGTATGGTCTCTTAAGTGACTTTTATGTGTTATCACAACACTATCAGCATCACGATTTCAAGATATGTTTGTTTTAGTGAAGTGCATACTTTGCAATGCTCTGAAGTATCTTGGATATATTGTTGAAGACTACAGTTCCTTCGTGCTCTAAGAATGACATGTACCTTGGCTGAACTTTGAAATAAATTCTACGTTTATCACTGTTTTACTGCATCCTTTTATTTTTGTTGGTTTCTCTTACAAGCCTGAATTCTCTTTGATCTTCCCATACTTTGTAGCCACACTGAAATTTATAGAGTATAAGCCTCAATTTTTTTTTTCCCCTATGAAACAGCCTTGACAATTCAGTGCCATAGTGTTTCTCTTCTAAACAAAGAAAAGATAACTTAGTCCAGGTACCTGACCCTGGTTTGCTTTTTTTCCTCAAACTTTCAAAAAGTTTCTTTTAAATTTCCCAAGTAAAAATACCCTTTGATTTCACTCATGTATGTGGAATCTAAAAAAGAGAACAAATGAATAAACTAACAAACAGAAAGCAGTATCAGACATAGAAATATGGAGAACCAATGTTTGCCAAAGGGTAGGGGGAGACAGGGATGACCAAAACAGGTGACAAGCAGTGGGAAATACAGGCCTCCAACTGTGAAATAAATGCATCACAGGAATAAAAGGTACAGCAGATGGGATATAGTCAATGATACTGTGACAGCACCGTACGGTGACAGGTGGTAGATCTACTGTGATATACTGTGAGTATAACATAACATACGGAGAACCTGAATCACTGTTGTACACCTTAAACTTATGTAACACTTATGTATGTCAACTATACTGAAATTTTAAAAAGTTAAAATAAAACTTCCCAAAGTTAAGCCACCTACCTAGAATATGAGAAGAAATACAATTTAAATTTTCTTTATGTACCTCAGAATTTCTGGACTTCCAACACCATGAGATTTTCCAGTGAATATCATTTTTTTCTTTTCTTTTTAAAATATTTTATTTGTTTATTTGACAGACATCACAGGTAGGCAGAGAGTCAAGAAGAGAGAGAAGAAGGGATGCAGGCTCCCTGCTGAGCAGAGAGCCCGATGTGGGACTCGATCCCAGGACCCTAGCTCATGACCTGAGCCAAAGGCAGAGGCTTTAACCCACTGAGTCACCCAGGTGTCCCAATATTATTTTTTTCTTCACATGAAGATATTTATTTGAAAATTCAACATGTACTGCTTTTTCTCCATCCCAACCAGTCATCCTCAACAAACTGTACTCCAGTCCATATTCCATATACAATACCAGGAAGAGTAATTCACAGTGATAAGACAAGGATTCTTTGACCTTCAGATGTCCCTGCCTCCCCCTAACCCAAAAGCTGGCAATCTGCTGGCTAATCTCAAGGATGGCTTCCATATACTAATTTACCTCTTCTTTCGGTTCCTTTCTTCCTCCTTTTCCTAATCAAGTGTTTATCTTCTAGTATGTTTTGGACTCTAGTCTAAGTGCTGGCGATACAGAAGTGAAGCTGAAGAAGTCAGATCTGAAAAGTCCTGTAGGATTCAGGAGGCTATGGGGTAGGTGTAGATAGGGGCTGTCAAGGAGAGCACATGGGAGGGGCCAGTTCATGGTATTGCTTGCCACTTTCATTTAGCATTGGCAGCTTTCTGATAGGTCCCTCATATATCAGTGCTGATAGCTCCATTGATGCTGATGGTTATTTGTGGGATGCTTGTGGTTACTCTCCTCACCAGTAACAGCTTATAAATTGCTTTACTTCTCATTTAAAGGTCTCCCATGACTTGCTAACCTTCCTCACTGGACTGATCGCAGATAATCTTCAACAGGATAGACTAGGGCAACATTCCTGCTGACCCTTTTATTGGCAACCAGGATCTTAATCAGCTCTACTAAATGAAAGTCACATTAAGCACTGATTCAACACTCTTTAGCCTACTTGAGCAATTGACCTTAAATTCTTCTCCTCATGCCCTTGACTTAGGGTAAAATCTCATAGTTCCAAAAGATTTCTAGTAACAGTGTTGCAGCACACATCTGGCTGAAAAAGTAGATCAAAGAGAATGTCCCTCATGTGTTCTAGAAAGCATGCTGCTAAATCTGATATCTACAACTGAGTCACTCAAAAAGCTAAGCCCAAAAGAATCCAAGATCCTTTAGCAATTGTGTGTGGTAGACAGAGATTTGAATTACACGAGAATTTGGAATTCCCTATGGAAGTAAAAACTGTCCAGGCATTTGTTAAAATGTTATTTTTCAAATTAACACATGGCAAGTGTAATGTGTACTGTCAGATATTCTCTCAAGTTGAGAAAGATGACCTCATCTCATCCTCATAAAATCTTTATGGGCATGGTAAAATCATTATGACCATTTAACAATGGCTAACGAAGGCTTAGAATACTAGTACTATCTGATATATTTGTTTTGAAATATCCTGGCGATAGTATCACATCTATACAATGAAGGTATTTGACAAAAGTCTTAAATTTTTTCATGTGTTATTAGCTTCAGGAGAAGATACCAAAATTCTTTACCAAGACATCCCTTGATATTCCATTTTAACCCCGTGGTGTTCCAACTATAGGATGTCGTCCACACACTTCATTTATCTGTGACTAATTTAAATTAAGAAGATATTAGGAATATTTTAAGAATATAACATTGCCCCAAAATCTACATAATTGATCATTTATCAAGTCATTAATTTTTATTGTGTTTTACAAAAGTACTAGTTCATAATAATTTGAGATTTTTTAAAAAGATGGCAAAGTACCTGCTCCACAGACCATTTGAAAAGTACAATCTTAGTTAAATCACCCACAAAATCTAAAATTCAACTGATACTCTCATAACTCAAGCATCAAATTGTATCTATAAGACTCATACAAAGGAGACATTTTCTTTGAAATTTTCAAAGGAAATTAAAATCTACCTTAAACATATTGTAAACTATATTGCTTTTTAGTTTCTAAATCTATAACATGAAAAAATAGATATACATATTTTCTAAGATTTTCTAATTCTCTAATGCAATGGTTCTAACACTTATATTGATGATAACAGAAGAAAATTGTTTCTTAAAATCTGGTTCACTGAAACTCTTGAAAAGCTTCTAGGAATTCCTGAGAGTTTCATGTGTTTGACACATTTATAATATTAATATATTTATTTTACATATGGGATGGATTTACTTTCATATAAAGCTTTTCCATGGTATCTTCAGTGTCAAGTGGTCCCACATTCACTATGGTATTTCATTGATTTAGGGAAAATTTAAGTTGGTAGGTGATACATAGTGGAACTGTGTTTTCATAAACAAGGCTTAAGACTCCTGGTCCTTCTCATTATGCATGTTCTTTAAACTTCAAGTAACATAAGACAACATGAGACACATGCTGCTTAGCATAAAAACTTAGGGAATATAGTATTCTGTATTTCATTTACTCTTGGAATATAAATTACTAGAGGTAAAGTGCAAGAGTAATCAAACAGACACTTCCTCAAATGGAGAAGTTTCTTGCAACATTCATAAGAAAAAAACAATCACTCTTTAGGAGACTAAGATTACTCTTTGATTATTCTTTGATTACTAAATCTTGCATCTTTATGACCTGATAAATGTGTGGCTGTCTTATAGTTAGCAGGCATCACTATACCCACAACTATAATAACTGCAAAATTATTTACTCGAGACAGAAGTACTAGCATACCAAATTAAGGTCAAGGTCAGTAGTATTCTACTCATCTTAAATATAATGAATTCTAATTTGTTATATTTTACCACATTTTACTCAAAATACTAGGATTCCCTCTCCCTGTAAGTTTTATTAATTACATATAGTTATGTATTTTTAAGTCAATAATACAATTTTTTTCCATGACTCTCATCTACCAAGAAGTTCAATGGCTTACTGATTTTATCATTCAAACATATAGGTTCTTATTTCCTTCACTTTGCACCTTTGACCAACTCCATCTATAGATTTCCCTCCCAAAATATCACTAAATTACAATTCTAAGCTAGATTTGCCTCTTCCGGTCTTCCTTTTGCCTTGATCTAAACCTCTGTTATGAAAACCTCTAATTTTTCAGGCTGCCAATTTTTCAGATCCTATCTCTTTGTTGATCTGATTTCCTCTATTTAAAATTATGTCTATTTGGGACGCCTGGGTGGCTCAGTGGTTTGGGCTGCTGCCTTCGGCTCGGGTCATGGTCTCAGGGTCCTGGGATCGAGCCCCGCATCGGGCTCCCTGCCCCGCAGGAAGCCTGCTTCCCCCCCCCCTCTCTGCCTGCCTCTCTGCCTACTTGTGATCTCTGTCTGTCAAATAAATAAATAAAATCTTTTAAAAAAATAAAATAAAATAAAATAAAATTATGTCTATTTGTAGTGATTGACAATTCATACAGTATGGAAATACAAGAATGAGAATTCTTGCATTTGCCAAATAGCTATAATGAAGAATACACTCGTGCCTAGTAACTCACAAAAGAGGAACCACATTTGCAGAAAGATGATCTTAATCGTCATTAGTAATACCAGAATTTATAGAAAATTAATTTTTTATTCATGTGTTTTCTCAATAGCCTCTCAGATAAAATCAGTCAATAGCAAGTATTGTTAAGAGCCAAATTATTCATAGCACTTTTTGCCCCACAAAATGGACTGTGCAAAAAAAAAATTTCTGCAAGGATTTCTATCGATGTTTCTCATTACCTGTGGGTGATTAGGATAAAGTTTGTCAATCATTTCAATCACAAAAGTTTGCTGAGAAAGTCTAACACATTTATGTACACGTGATCTGATTTACATTGCTATCTATAAATACATAGCAAAGTCCCCAAACTTAAAGTGAAGTAGTTGACATTAAATTGTTTTGCAATGTACATTGACATAGTTACCCCCATGTTAAGAGCTACTAAAAGATTGCAAGATAGTATGATGTCAGATCAAAGTCCTAAGGCACATCAGTCTTATTCTTTCAGAGAAGTCTTAAACTTCTATTTCAAAAACTGTCCATTATTATTATTTAATAACCATTGGGAAATTTAATTATAACCTAAGCCTTTTATGATGGAAAATATCTGCTATCAATAAGTGCTTATAAAAACAAATGGAACCGTATCAGTGGCAAAACATTTACTTAGGCAGAAGAATTCAACATCTTCAACTACAGAAGCATAATTGAATTAAGCTAAGTGAATAGTTTTATATGCTACACAACATTTTCTAGCACTGGAACACATTAAGAGGATGGCTGGAATAGCTCACTGTCTATTTTTTCAACGGACATTAAAAGTGACAGAAATCCTGAAATGAAACCTTGGCTCCTCTTCAGACTGGAAATGAAATAGAACTGCCAGTTTCTTAGATATTAATTTAGGCCTAATTGTGGCTTCTGTTTCAAACCCTAATTCTTGTTCTTTCCTTGAGCAGCCTAAAGATAGGCTTCTTTATGGACAATAGAAGGTAATATTAAAATTTGAAAATCTCATTTTATAATTCTAATTTGCCTCACTTTTATTTATTCCTGATGTTGACACAAATTGATAAATCATTCTATAATTTTCTGAGGATTTTTAGTCTTGGAGACACCAAAAATATAGTGAGAATCAATAGACACAAATAAACACTTGAATGCAGTAAGTTCTAGGATCGAAAAATATACATCAGCTCAGTGTTGACCACCTTGTGACCCTTCTATTTGTGTTACTGATCCTCCACCAGTATACTAAGCAGTTGAATGTGTCTATCAAGGTGATGATGAAGGTGGGTCCTGATCTTAGAGTTTCTCATCTACTCACTGCTGTGGCCCTTTTTACAACTGAAAGATATTTGTCTATTTTCAAGGCCATTTACCACTATGGAATAACAAACCATCATCTGACATCCCAGAATGGAATATAATTAACTTTGGTTTGTATTTTAAGTAACAAAATATTTGATTAACATTATGCCCAGTATTTTTATTCATCAATGACTTGATTATTTAAATATTCCTATTAATACTTGGGAACTGAAGTTTAAACCCATCACAGTTGGGTGGTTGGTGGTGGGTGCTTTCTTGCTTTTTAAGACCCACTCCAGAATCAGTGCAATGTGCTAAAATTTCTTCATAGAAATGACAACACCAAGTGGGTGAATTAGGTGTTTGAGTTTCAAAATATGTCAGAAAAGCACATTTAATACAAATTCAAACAGTCTGATTTCCTAAGCTTCCTAAAGAGATACAATCTCTGGATGGATACAAATATTATGTTTTGGTTAGAAAAATAATTATCTTCAGTAAAGAGATTGTCACGGTCAAGTTATGGACCCTTATAGTCAAAACTTAAATTTGCCTCAGGTTCATTCCATGTGCAGGCCTTGCTTGGTTCACTTTTGGGGAATTCTAATTTGGGTTGCAAAGTGAATTATGTTTCCATTGCTCTCATGGCAGAGACATGGGAGAATACATCTATCTCATCATGACTGAGATCCAAGGATGTCCCTTCTCCAGAAGTAAAATATGATCCTCACAGAGGTAAAGGAGCCCCTAAGATGAGCGCTCTCTGAGGGGAAGGAAGCAAAAAGAACTAAGGAAAGTCCTCTGGTATTTCAAAGTAGAGAGAAGTCAAATTTAAACCTCCACAACACTCTCACAATCCAATCTTTATTCTCAAAAGCAGTGGTCAAAATGAGAAAAAAAGGATGTAGAAAGAATCCAGCTGCGGTATTCCCTTTTAGCCCAAAGTAAATAATCACCAAGTAGAAGTTTCTTTTCCACATACTGCTGGCTTTCAACATATATACGCTTTTAATAAAGAGCACGTGAGCGAGAGCTTGAAGCAGCCCTTAGAGCTCAAGCCAAGCCCTCTGTGGTTCTGGATTCTGATTCAGTGGCCACTGCTGACTGCTCATATAATCATATTTTAAATGAGTAGAAGTGACTTCTTCACCTTACAAAGTCTTGTTTTCATAAAAGCCATGGCATCTCAGAAGCAATAATTACTTAAAATAGCTTATGGCTCACATAGTTAACCTTACCCAACCCATGATCTTAAACAAAGGCCTTGAAGGTTGGCTAACTCTATGACATATAATTTAGGATGACCAGTTTTCTATTCATTAATTTAGGTTCATTCAAAAAAGATTTACTGAGCAACTTCGATGTGTCAAGTCCCAGGTTAAAGGCTGGTCATCAAGTAGTAAAGACACAGTCACACATTTGCCCTCCAGGTTCATAAGAGCTCACGTGTCTATGCATTGGTACACGGTATATGTGTCAACTTGGATGGCAATATTTTACAAATCACACCCACAAAGTATCATTACAAGCCATGGTGAAGGCTGTGAAGGAAAAATAGACTAGACAATTCAAGAATACAAGATCTTACTTATATAAGGGTACGTCCAAGTAACTGCAATCACATACTTGCTTATTAAAGTCTTGAACTGATTCAGTGCAACTGGAATTAGGCCATTTTGTCTTGTGCATTCCTCTTTCCCTATTTCTGGTCATTTCTTGAAGCTTCTTCTAGTGACCAATGTCTCTGCTACTCAGCGCCTCCCATTCCAGTGCTACATGGGACCAGGATGTGAACCCATCTTTCTGACTTTATTTTTCAGGTAACTGAGATCACACTCCCTTTTTTTTTTTTTTTTTTTACTGTTGATGGTGCTGTTAGTCATAGATGTGATGTATTTGTTAGCTACTTGTTAGCAAGATCTTAATTCCTAAAAAGAGATGACAAAAGTAACTTCAGGAAACACAGAGCCTGATAGAAAATCTGACTGAATAGGATCTTAAATGTTCCTCTCAAGTAATGGTACAGAGGAAGTTGCCAGTTCTGGTCCTATTTGTGGCCAACCTTGAACTAATGAATTGCTATTTTCTATGTAATCTTAGCATTATACCACAGAAAAAACTTGCTCAATCTTCTCTGGTCTATTATCACTTTTGTCAGGCATTTTTTTCCACTTAAAACAAAGGAGATCTTATTTCAGAGGTACATCTATGTGTAGTTTTTCTTCTCAGAGAAAAAAATTTTTCCTGTCTTCATGGCAACTTGCAATTTTAGCATGTAAAAGAGGAATGCTACTATTTGATAGATTAGTTGACTCAAATAACGTTGTTGAGTACCTGGTTATCCAAATACACTATGAATGCCGGTGCCTGTAATCCAGGCACAGCTTCGTTACAAGCAAGTGGGCTAGGACATTTTGGGCAGTTATGATGTGCTGTATTTTAGCTTTCACCTTCCGAGGGCATTTCACTAACAAACTTGTCACTTTCAATTAGATTAGTCTATGTTCTGAGACACACTAAGAATTGCTTATTCAAAGCTATTATAAGGTTTAAGGCTTAAATTACTACATCTATTTAGTAATTTATATATATGTGTGTGTGTATACACACACACACATACATATATGCTTAAAAATACAATGTAATTTCGTGGCAATTTTAAGTAATGTTAGCCAATTTAGGGATTATTTAGGGAATCTAGAACATTCAGAAATGCAAAGTTTAGCTGTAGCTTTGAAGAAAAAACAGTTTTAATTTATATTTGTCTCTGATGTGAGATGGGCTTTCTTCAGCCAAGAGGTTCTTAGTTTTAAAAACTGAGAACAGGGGCACCTGGGTGGCTCAGTGGGTTAAGCTGCTGCCTTCGGCTCAGGTCATGATCTCGGGGTCCCGGGATCGAGTCCCACATCAGGCTCTCTGCTCAGCAGGGAGCCTGCTTCCTCCTCTCTCTCTCTCTCTCTGCCTGCCTCTCTGCCTACTTGTGATCTCTGTCTGTCAGATAAATAAATAAAATATTAAAAAAAAATAAAAAATAAAACCTGAGAACATGTGATAGAATTGCTTTTCCAACATCAGTTGTTTGTTGCATAAGTAGTTGTATGTATAATCATACAAACACAACCATTGTGTTTTCTTGCTTGGAGTTGAAGGCAGAAGGGAAGGGAGTGAGAAGTTTATAAACACTGCCAAATATTATGTTCAAGCTATAGTCCAAATTCTGGTTAATTTTTAAAGTAGAATAAGTGTGTTTTAAGTTTCAACCCATTTATATTCTCAAGGTCAAAATATTTATTAAGGCATTCTGGTATAATTAGAGAACTTACATGAAAGAATTTAATAAGTCCCAGTTTTAGTTCTGAAATGTAAACCTCTTTCTCATATTAATGGCTCTTAACAAAGACTAAATTTATTACATAAAATATAACAGCTTTGAACTGCAAGTAAATGAGTAACTGAACAAGCACAAACTAAAATTTGATTCCTGAAGTAGTTATGATTAGTATCTGAAAAAGCTGCAGTATTCAGAAATGTCTGCAGTTTTATTAAGATTACCAAAAAGCCATGGGCTACAGATACTGAACTCATCCGAGGAAAGCCACAACCTAATTTAGCTGAAAAATAAAGACACAAGGCCAATAGAAATAGAAGCTCCATTATTTTGCCTAACTTGGATTGCTGTAATGATCTAAGAAAATATGAATCACTGATCATTGTTTACAGGAGAAGTAAATAATGTAAACCAGGTAATTTTCTTGCTGCTTATTTATGATTTTGTTAAAAGACTCACTCAACCAGAAACTTGGCAAAGTCTCTAATAATCATGCATTCTTTTTTTTTTTTTTTTTTTTTTAGTTCTAGGTAAATAGGAATTTTTTTTATAAAAGTGTTTGCATTTAAAACCAAGGCTCAGGGCACCTGGGTGGCTCAGTCAGTTAAAATCTCCCTTTAATTCAGGTCGTCATCTCAGGGTCCTAGGATTGAGCCTTGTGTCAGGCTCCCTGCTCAGTGCAGAGTTTGTTCTCCCTTACCTCTACACACCCCACTCATGCTCGCTCTCTCTCTTTTCTCAAATAAATAAATAAAAGTTTAAAAAGAAAATGCAAGGCTCAGAGTTGTATTTGATTTAAAAAGATGCCATTTTAACAGCCACTGTGCACTAAGGACATGACATAGAAAATTAAGTAATACTTGGTTGATTTCCTTAAGAACCTGATAATCTTGAGACTAAAACTGACACCAAGAAAGGTTTCAACAAGATATTTTGAGTTCTAAACTGACTATGATTTACTGGAAATACCCTTGCTTGGCCTTTCATGGCTATCTGATTTCACAGAAATTACTTCAATTTGTTTCTCAGTACTCTTACTTCTCAAATCAGGACGATAATAACAGTGTCTGCATCATAGGGTTGTTACAAGGATTAAATCCGCTAATGCCTGTATAGAATGCTACTTGATATACAAAAATAACTCAATAGCTTTCTTCTCAATATTTATATGAAACAGCATCATGCCAGGCACTTAAGAAGAACTCAATAAATATTAGCTAGCATTATTTGTTATGGAAACACAGAATTGGGATTCTGTGCTAAGAAACGATGTCAAATTTCTTGCTTTAGTTTAATCCACTAGATAAAGTTTTAGCAAACAGTTATTTGGCTTGTGACGCAGACATTATATTTTAATATGATTTTACCATAAGAAAACCCTTTAAGAAGTCTGTTTTGGTTTATTGATACTATAAATAAACCCCATTTACAAAACATAAATATAACCAAAAAGGAATGGAGAGTTTGTGTTTTATTTTAACTTATTTTCATGTAACAGGATATTAAAATAGAAACTGTGAGAAATATGAAAGTAGTTGCATAAATACTGATTGTGACATTCAAACTTCTCGCTCAAGTTGAGAGCTTAAAAAGTGAGGCAGGACAGATGGGCAATGGTGGCTATCTTTGCTCAGAGCTCTGCTGTGAATTCCACACTTAGCCAGAAGATTGCCTGCAACTCAAGCCCTAGTGAAAAAAGCTAGGGTCAGACTTGGATCTGAATACTATGCAGTGCAGGAATGGACTGAATACTGGTTAATGAGCGAAGCAAGAAGTGGCTGCTTCTTTGGAAATGTCCTACATTCCTGGTCTTACTCAACTGCAAGTTACCTGGAAGTTAGCCATCGACTAGGTGCAAGCTGGGACTGGGAGATCCGAGTGGCACCGTCTTCAACCCTGCCTATCAGAATCACTTGGAAGAGTGAGCAGGACTGAGCAGGGGTTCTGAGATTTAGTAGGATATTCAAGAGTAAGCAACAACCCAGGGAAGATTGCATCACCTCCTTTAAGGGTGGCTACTGCTGGCAGTCACCCAACAGTAGGTAGTGCTGGAGGAACACTCTCCAGAGAGCCCATGACAGCACCTCGTCAAGAGCCCACGTTCAGTCAGCCAATGACCAGACAAGCCAGGGAAGGTCTTTCCTTCTTTCCATCTGTCTTCTCCTGCACCTACCTGCCACCTCTGAGGTGTTTAAGCACCGGAGATAAGGGGAAACTGGGAACAAAAGATGTGAGAAGGAAACACACACATTGCTTCCTTCCCTGCAACAGGTGTCTAAACAGAAATAGGAGAGGAAGTGATTGCAATTTAAGATAGTTAGAGGGCACCTAGCCAGCTCTATGAGTACAGCATGGGACTCTGTCTCCACACGGGGAGTTTGAGCCCCAAATTGGGCATAGAGACTACTTTAAATAAGATAAAATAATCAGACAGTTTGACATCATATGTAACCAAACTTTCTAATTCTGAAGTAAAATTATACCTTGCAACTTGATAAAATGAATTCTACTACTTAATAGTAATCACAGAAATCATGGGACATTTTAGTTTTGTGTTTTTATAGTGCAAGAGATAAACTAGTCCCCTGAGCAATGTTTAAACATTTAGAAAAAACGAGCTATTTTTTCATCACATGCTGCAAATTAGGCTGTTCATCTTACTAGTTTTGTCAGCTTCAGGGATAAATACGTTGGAGGAAAAATCAGAGCTGTTTCTGTAGAATGCTTTAAAAAGCTCTTGACTTCTTAATGAAACCAGAAAATTCCATCATAGAGCACAGAGTATCATTTTTTGTAAAACTCATATTATATTGTTAAAGGGCAAAATTTAATAGTTTTCTATAGTGAACGGCAATGGAGCAGATCTTTCTTTGTCCTCGTAGTCACCTGTCTTCCTGGCAGCCAGTTCTTTTATGCTCAAACACCAACGGCATTATTTCCTAGCAGAGTAATTTTTAGTACCCTCCCTCAGCAAGAGGACTCTTTATTCAACAAATATTCCAGTATCCACTTTGGGATAGGTCATGTGCTAAGACCCACGGACACCTTAAGAAACAGGTATCGCCTACCTTCCCTCCTAGAATGTACCATGTCATACAGGAGGAAAACAATCAAACAAACTATCAAAAAACAAATTGGTGAATAAACAACTTAGTGTCAACTAATGCTTAAGATCAAAATAAATCCTGAGTGCCCTGATTAGAGGGCAAGTCTGGTAAGGGAATGAACAAATTACAGAGACAGAAAAAACCTACAAGCTAAAAACCAGAAGGGCAGCCGATCTGTGGATGGAGTGGCATTTTGGGTGAGTGACCAGGGCATTCAAGGAAATGCCAAGGAAGCATACCTTTTCGAGTATACAGAGCACTACAAGGACTCACAGAAGCAGGCGAGATAACATTTGAGAACAAAAGAAAGGCAGAAGACTAAAACCTTGAAAGGAGATAGGAAAACCGAAGCATCATGTCTAGCAATAATAGTAATTGCGGGGTATTGCATTACAAGCAGGGAGAGTCCAAAGGCCTCCTCTGTCAGGCCTGACGATGTAGACAGAAATAGTCAGGGCATTGCCGCCAGGATAAACAGGGTGTCAGAGAGCAGAATTTGGGACTGAACAATGCCTGGCGTGAAGCCAGGCCCTTCAGACATGCATTGTGATATTTAATGTGAGAGAAACATTGCTTAAAATTCAATTTGCTGTTATGTATTTGTGCATTTTATCATTAATAAAAACAGACCTGTTTGGTAAGAGTGGAGTTTTAGATATTTATCTCAGAAAAATAATCTTTTGTTTCTTGTCTGAATTCAAATTGGTCTTACCTATAGCCAAAATACTTCAATTCAGGCAGAACCTTAAGTCCCAAGCAGTCCCAAAACTAAAACTACATTTGTCCCAAGCAGAGAGTGGCATCACTTCTTTGGGCATCCTTCTTTGGTCCATGTGGACAAGGAGAAGGAAATCCCTCACAGCTGTGTTCACAGAGAGCCATGCCCACCAGATCAGGAAGGCCTTCAAGGTGAACTAGAGACTCTGCATGGAAAGTACAATACAGATAGAGATTAAAAACTCAGGTTAAACTTGACCATGTATTCTCTTACAAATGGGTTAGTTGCTCCTCCTTTGTAGAGCATCATAGTAAATTTCATGTTCAAGTCTTAGATGCATTCCACTAGAATTTGAACATGAGACAAGAATGTGAAGGAAAGCAGTTCATTTCAGAGGCAATCCCAGAAGTACTGGCAAAACGCAAGGACAGGAGAAAAGAAAGGAAATGAGGCCAATAAATGACTGCTGTGGAGACCTGTGGAGCTCCAGGAAATCATGGGTCATGCGTGCACAGTTCCTCCACTGAAGAATGAAGTAGTTGGGCTAATGATCCATTAAATCCTAACAGTCGTTGCTTGAGAGCTATTTCTAGGGACAATACTTGCCCAACACTTCCAGCCTGTCTGAGGTTCCTCTTGTGCTCTGACGGCCAAGGAAAACCTTTAGGCAAAGAATCACAGAAGCCTGCAAGGGATAGTCTCAGAAATCACAAGTGCCAGGGTGGGTGGGACACCAACAGTGTCTGCCACGTGTACCTGTCAAGAATAAATTACTCTGCATTAAAATATTGTGAACTACTATATAAACGTGTATCAAGTCAATAGTAAATTGAACTAAGCTACAACACTTACTGTAAATAGAGCTCTGAGAGCAGCACAGTTTGAATAGAAATAAAGATCTATTTAGAATCGGGAAACTTGGGAGGAGTCAAGGTGGTGGAGGAGTAGCAGACTGAGATATCAGGTCACAGGAGATCAGCTAGATAGTTGCCAAACCATTCTGAAAACCTACAAACCCAACAGGAGATCTAAGAGAAGAAGAGCAACAATTCCAGAAACAGAAAATCAACCACTTTCTAAAAGGTAGGACCTGGGGCACCTACATGGATCAGTGGGTTAAAGCCTCTGCCTTCAGCTCAGGTCATGACCCCAGGGTCCTGGGATCGAGCCCCGCATCAGGCTCTCTGCTTCTCAGGGAGCCTGCTTCCTCCTCTCTCTCTCTCTCTCTGCCTGCCTCTCTGCCTACTTATGATCTCTGTCAGTCAAATAAATAAATAAAAATAAAATCTTAAAAAAAATAATAAAAATAAAAATAAAAGGTAGGACCTGCGATGAAGTGAATCCAAAGCAATGAGAAGATAGACCGGGGGGGGGGGGGGGGGCCAGCTCCCAGCAAGCAGCAGAGTAACAGAGCAAAAAATCAGAACTTTTTAAAGTCTGCTCCACTGAAGGATATTGCTCCAGAGGCCAAGCAGGGGTGGAGCTTTCGCAGGGACAACATGGTCTCAGGTCCCATGGGGTACCAGAAGGATCAGGGTGTCTGAGTGTAGCAGAGCTCACAGGTATTAGAATGGAAAAGCCAACAACAGAGATGGAGCCAAGGAGTGAGCTCTCAGCTCAGGGTTACCTTAAACTGTCATCCATGGCACAGCTGAGTCATTGCTCTTTAAGCAGGAACCTCAAAAGTTGCAGATCCAGGGAGACTCACCTTCCTTCTCTGGAGGCAGGAATCTGCTTGCTCTAGAGACTCCAAACAGGACTGTGAGCCAGAGACAGAAATGCTTGGTCACAGGCCAGGTGAGCTCGGAGCGCAGCCAGAGATGAGGGAGATGGTAGTGACTGAGCGCTTTTCTCTGAGGGCACACTGAGGAGTGAGACCCCAAGGTCTCAGCTCCTCTAGGCCAGAGATTGGGAGGCCGCCATTTTCATTCCTGTCTTCTAGAGTTCTATGGAAAGCATTCAGGAAACAAAAGCACCCAAGAGTGACCCCGAGCAGATTACTTAGCCCAGCCCCTGGTGAGAGTGGCATAAGTCCACCTTGGGCAAAAACACTTGAGAATCATAACAACAGGCCCCTCCTCCAGAAGATCAGCAAGAACATTTAGCCAAGACCAAGCTCACTGATCAAGGAGAACAGCGGAATTCCAGAGGAGGGGAAAGCAAAGCATGGAATTCATGGCTGCCTCCCCATGATTCTTTAGTCTTGCAAAGTTAATTAATTTTTTTAACTTTATATTTTTTATGATTCTAATTTTTTAACATTTACTCTTTCCTCTTTTAATGTTTAACTAGTTCATCTTAATAATACCTTTCTTATAAAAAAATCTTTTTGAAACTTCATTATTATATTCACATTTTATCCTTCATTGTATCTAACTTTATTTTTTGTACACATACACGGTTTCCCTTTCTAAAAAATTCTGGGATATGACTTCCTCTAATAGATTAAAATATACCCTAAATCTAGCACATGGCTTTGTTCTAGTCTCCAGCCTGAGCAAATTCTTTCCACTTTCTTCTTCTTTCTTTTCCCAACCAACTTATCAATTCCTTTTTTAGAATTTTTTTAAAAATTTTCATCTTTACAGTCATATTCCATCCCTTCATCATGTTTACCCTTATTTGTGTGTGTGTGCATATGTGTGTGTGTATGTATATATGCATATGTATGTATATATGTGTGTGCATATATACATATATATGTATATATATGAATGAGTGTTTTTTCCTTTAAAATTTTAGAGTAGCTTCTTCTAAGAGAACAAAATACACTCAAAATGAAGTGGGTAGCTCTGTTCTATTCACAGTTTAATATATATATATATATTTCTTTCTTTCTTTCTTTCTTTTTTGAACTTCTTTTTCCTCCCTTCCCTTTCCCCATGATTTGGAGTCTCTTCTGATTTGGTTAACACACACTTTTCTGGAGTCTTTGCCACCCTTTTAGTATTTTATGCTCTCATTCATATATTATTATCTGGATAAAATGACAAGGCAGAAAAACATACCTCAAAAAAAAAAAAAAAAAAGAAAGAAAGAAAAACAAGAGGCAGTACCAAAGCCTAAGGACCTAATCAATATGGACATTGCTAATATGTCAGATCTAAAGTTCAGAATGATGATTCTCAAGGTGCTAGCTGGGCTCGAAAAAGGCATAGAAGATATTAGAGAAATCATGTCTGGAGAAATAAAATTCCTTTCTGGAAAAATAAAAGAACTAAAATCTAACCAAGCTGACATCAAAAAAGCTATTAATGAGGTGCCATCAAAAATGGAGGCTTTACTGCTAGGATAAATGAGGCAGAAGAGAGAATTAATTATATAGAAGAACAAATGATGAAGAATAAAGAAGCTGAGCAAAAGAGAGACAAACAACTACTGGACCACAAGGGGAGAATTCCAGAGATAAGACATAAGACAAAACAGTATTAGAATAATTGGGATTCCAGAAGAAGAAGAAGGAGAGAGGAGGCAGAAGGTATACTGGAAGGAATTATAGTAGAGAATTTCCCTAATATGGCAAAGGGAACAAGCATCAAAATCCAGAAGACACAGAGAATCCCCCTCAAAATCAAAAAGAATAAGTCCACAACTTGTCATCTAATAGTAAAACTTAAAAGTCTTAGTGACAAGGAGAAAATCCTAAAAGCAGCCCAGGACAAGAAGTCTGTAACATACAATGGTAGAAATATTAGATTGGCAGCAGACTTATCCAAGGAGACCTGGCAGGCCAGAAAGAACTGGCATGATATATTCAGAACATAAATGAGAAAAACATGCAGCCAAGAATACTATATCCAGCTAGGCTATCATTGAAAATAGAAGGAGAGATAAAAAGCTTCCAGGATAAACAAAAACTAAAAGAATTTGTAAACACAAATTCAGCCCTACAGGAAATACTGAAAGGGGTCTTCTAAGCAAAGAGAGCACCTAAAAGTAGTAGACAAGATAGGAACAGATACAATATACAGGAACTGTCACCTTACAAGCAATACAATGTCACTAAATTCATATCTTTCTATAGTTACCCTAAATGTAAATGGGATAAATACCCCAATCAAAAGACAAAGGGTATCAGAATGGATAAAAAAACAAAACCCATCAATATGTTGTCTATAAGAAACTCATTTTAGATCCAAAGACACCTCCAGATTTAAAGTGAGGGGGTAGAAAACAATTTACCACGTTGAAGGACATCAAAAGAAAGCTGGGGTGGCAATCCTTGTATCAGGTAAATTAGATTTTAAACCAAAGACTCTAAAAGAGATGAGAAAGAACACTATCATACTTAGAGGGTCTGTCCAACAAGAAGATCTAACAATTTTAAATATCTATGCCACTAACAAGGGAGCAGCCAACTACATAAACCAATTAATAACAAAAATCAAAGAAACACGTCAACAATAATAACAGTAGGAGACTTTAACAGCTCCCTCACTGAAAAAGACAGACCATCCAAGCAAAAGGAAATAAAGGCCTTAAATGACACATTGGACCAGATGGACCATTATTCAGAACATTCTATCCCAAAGCAACAGAATGGACATTCTTCTCTGGTGTACGTGGAACGTTCTTCAGAATAGATCATATCCTGGGTCACAAATCAGGCCTCAACCAGTACCAAAAGATTGAGATCACTCCCTGCATATTTTCATACCACAATGTTCTGAAGCTAGAACTCAATCACAAGAGGAAAGTTGGAAAGAACTCAAATACATGGAGGATAAAGATCATCCTACTAAAGAATAATGGGGCAACCAGGAAATTAAAGAAGAATTAAAAAAAATTCATGGAAACAAATGATGATGAAAACACAACTGTTCAAAATCTGTGGAACACAGCAAAGGCAGTCTTGAAAGGAAAGTATATGGTGTTACAAGCCTTTCTCAAGAAACAAGAAAGGTCTCAAATACATGACTTAACACTACACCTAAAGGAGCTGGAGAAAGAATAGCAAAGAAAGCCTAAACCCAGCAGGAGAAGAGAAATAATAAAGATCAGAGCAGAAATCAATGAAATAGAAACCAAAAAAACCATCCATGCTCATCGATTGGAAGAACAAATATTGTAAAATGTCTATGCTACCTAAAGCAATCTACATGTTTCATGCAATCCCTATCAAAATACCATCAATTTTTTTTCAAAGAAATGGAATAATCCTACAATTTATATGGAACCAGAAAAGATCCCAAATAGCCAGAGGAATGTTGAAAAAGAAAATCAAAGCTGGTGGCATCACAATTCCAGACTTCAAGCTCTATAACAAAGCTATCATCATCGAGACAGTATGGTACTGGCACAGAAACAGAGACATAGATCAATGGAATAGAATAGAGAACCCAGAAATAGACCCTCAACTCTATGGTCAACTAATCTTTGACAAAGCAGGAAAGAATGTCCAATAGAAAACAGAGTCTCTTCAACAGATGGTGTTGGGAAAATTGGACGACCACATGCATAAAAATGAAACTGGACCATTTCCTTACACCACACACAAAAATAGACTCCAAATGGATGAAAGACCTCAATGTGAGAAAGGAATCAATCAAAATCCTTGAGGGGAACAAGGCAGCATCCATCTGAGCTGCAGCAACTTCTTCCTAGGAACATCGCCAAAGGCGATGTAAGGGAAGTAAGGGCAAAAATGAACTCTTGGGACTTCATCAAGATTAAAAGCTTTTGCATAGCAAAGGAAATAGTCAACAAAACCAAAAGACAACTGACAGAATGGGAGAAGATATTTGCAAACAACATATCAGATACAGGGCTGGTATCCAAAATCTTTAAAGAACTTACCAAACTCAACACCCAAAGAACAAATAATCCAATCAAGAAATGGGCAGAGCACATGCACACACATTTCTGCAAAGAAGACATTCAGATGGACAACAGACACATGAAAGTGCTCCAATTCACTCTTCATCAGGGAAATACAAATCAAAACCACAATGAGATACCACCTCACGCCAGTCAGAATGGCTAAAATTAACAAGTCAGGAAATGACAGATGTTGGCAAGGATGGGGAGAAGGGGGAACCCTCCTACACTGTTGGTGGGAATGCAAGCTGGTGCAGCCACTCTGGGAAACAGCATGGAGGTTCCTCAAAAAGTTGAAAATAAAGCTACCCTATGACCCAGCAATCGCACTACTGGGTATTTACCCTTAGATACAAATGTAGTGATCCAAAGGGGCACATGCACCTGAATGTTTATAGCAGCCATGTGCACAATAGTCAAACTATGGAAAGAACCTAAATGTCCATCAACAGATGAATGGATAAAGTGATGTGGTATATACATACAATGGAATACTATGCAGGCACCAAAAGAAATGAAATCTTGCCATTTGCAACAACATGGATGGAACTAGAGAGTATTATGCTGAGTGATATAAGTCAATCAGAGAAACACAATCATCATATGATCTCCCTGATATGAGGAATTTGAGAAGCAATATGGGGGGTTTAGGTGGTAGGGAAGGAAAAAAGTTATCAAGATAGGATTGGGAGGGAGACAAACCATAAGAGACTCTTAATCTCACAAAACAAATTGAGGGTTGCCAGGGGTAGGGAGAAGGTGGTTGAGTTATGGACATTGGGGAGGTTATGTGCTATGGTGAGTGCTGTGAAGAATGTGAGCCTGACAGTTCACAGACCTGTACCCCTGGGGCTAATAATACATTATATGTTAATAAAAAATTAAAAATTTTTTTAAAAGGAATCGGGAAACTTGACATTTTTAAATCTTGACATTTCCTTAGGCCTATCACTTCGCTAACTTACATGAATGAATGTAAATAGGGTAATATTAGATTTCCTAAAGATGAATATATTAAATGAGATGAGGGGAGAACATTCCTAGTATTATACATAACATAGAATGGATTTTCAACAAATGTTAACTCTCTTCCTTCTTTCTCCCTTTAAGATTACTCTCATCGAGAAATGCTTGAAATTTTCTGTCTATCACACCATCCCATTAAAAAATAAGTTGAAGCCACTGAATGCTGAAGTTCCTGAAAATACAAGTAGCATACCTTTAACATTATATCAGGGATACCTCGTGTGTCATAGGTACGGTACTTAAGCTAGTTAAAAAAAAAAGAGAGAGAGAGAGAAAAAGAGATTAATATTATCCCTGTCCTCAACACATGGTGGAAAAAAATGAGAAATAAATGATAATACACTAAGAAGACCATTTGACTTTTAGCTTTCTCCTCCCTGACCATCATTATTTCCTATCACTACTATTTGAATATCATCACTATTTGATTATTACTAATATGAATTCCAAAATGCTTGACATGCTTGTCCAATGCAATGGTCCGATGTTTCAATGTCATAACATAATATTTCAAGACAAATTACTCCATGTGCAATAGACCATACACATTCATACTACAGGATTGTCCTTCTGGACCTCTTTATATTTTTATCAGTAAGAATTAAAAATTATATGGACATGAACAAAGATCACTCTGGTCCCTTTCAACTTCAGTTCTGTCAGGGAGGACTTGTAATTGAAATGGAAAGTCGAAGAAAAATAAAAGTGTAAATCTAAAGAAATCTCTTTGTAGATCCTTAAAATAAAAGAACCCCTAACATTAAATGAAATGCTAATGCTGCCTGGATCAGGTTGATCCAATTTGTTAACTTAGGATGGCTGCCTGGTCAGCAGGAAACAATTTGGTCCTTTCTGGAATACCACCCAAGTCAGCACGCCATAGCCAGGGTGTCAAAAGAGTATGTTTAAAGGGGGGGAAGTTACTGAACTTGGAAAATAAGCCTCCTTTAAGTAGCATAGTGCATTTAAAGAGCAATTAGGAGGCCCTTGGGAGAAGATTCTACTCTATATAAATGTTTTAAGGAACATCAACTTTCAAAAAAACACTTCAAGAAGAAAACTGCACAACCCAAGTGAGACATGGCACAGGCGGATAGTGAGCTGGGAACTGACCCATCACAAGGGCTACACAAACGTTTTGAATCCAGCTCTAACGGCTTTGCTTATTTTGTTTTTGAATAGTTCCTCAGTAATTTTTATCTTTATTTCAGTAAAGGTAACATGATACTAATGAGTTAAGGAAATGAGTGCCTTTGAGTGCCCTCATAATTTAAAAAAAAAAAAAAAAATCAATGCTTCATTAAGTATAGTTCACTTGTGAGCTGTTAAAGTTTTACCTAATTCTCTTATTTACACTGATCGATATAATTTTATAGTTTGAACCAAAAATAAATTTGTGTATTACTGAAAACATGATTTAATTGATATTAGTATTTAATGACGATATACTTTTAAAACACTAGGACTCTGTCACTTATGTATTTCCAAGGCTACTATATCTATTCCCTAAAGAGGAAGAAAAAATATGTGTCCAGTGTCAAGTGTACGCTTTTAAAATCCCTTGCTGGATCTCAAAGGAATATTAGGGTACACTAACTTAAGTGTCAAGAAGAAGGTAATGATAGATGCGGGACTGAGGAAACACTACTTTAGTGTCGATAATGACCCCCTTTATACACACACACACACACACACACTATACCTGCACAGAAATGGTGAATTTCAAGGAATGCTCTGAAGGTTGGTAATAACTTGTGAAAAGCTAGGTTTCACATTTAATAAGCTGAATCATTTTCAGATCTTTCCTTAAAGAAAATCAAGGGAACAAGCTTTTCTCTCTCGGTAAGATTCTTAGATGTTCAAATTTAAATGGCAATTTCAGAGAGCCCACGTTTTAAAAAGTAAGTCAGAATAAAATATGACACCTAATTTAAACATTCAGTTGGCTTCATGTCAGATTACATGCTGATTTTACAGCCATTTGCTGAAGTTTAAAGCTTGAAATGGATTAGCTCCAAACTAATACTATAAATAGTTCTTTAAGACCTGACTACTTTATATGATGTACTTTAAACTCCATTAATAGTAGCTTTTAGAGAATAAATTTATGCCAGTTTGTGCCAGTCCATATTCTGTCTACAGAATTTCAAACTTTCCAGCCTGCTTAGAGGTAGGTACAGGGCAAGTGGGAATTGCACCAAGTTTCTAGTGATAGTCTTTCCTCTTTTACTGGTATATTTCCTGCTTTTCACCAACATGTAGGACTTTATTGCCAAGTACAAGGGAAGACCATCCAGTGTGTCCTGGTGAAATATGTTGCTTATGAGCCACCTGAAAAACAAGATGCTAACCCCAATATTCTACCCAATATTTAAATAAGAAAAAGTATGCCAGTAAGAGGAGACAAGATGCAGAAGGCAGAGGTAGTGAAATCAAGAAGTGACTGAAATCCTCATTGATTTCCTCATTCAACTCACTTTATTGATTTCTTTCCATGTACTGGGAATTGTAAACTGGCAGGCCACTTAGAAAAGTAAGACTCATTCTCCCCTCCTCTTAGCTCCTATTGGAATGCAAGAGATGGAAATTGAGCCCTTATTAAACGGAGTAGTTTCATAGAGAAGTGATTCTGTTATAAACAAGAGGTTGGTGACAGAGCAGATTAAAAAAAAAAAAAAAAACAGTTATAAATGTTAAATTAACCAAGCAAATGAAACACTGATAGAATTTTTAAAAAATTCAGCCACTACTACAGCATACCACTAAGGAATTATAATCGAAATGTTCCAGAACATTAGCATCAGGTCACAAAGATCAACAGCTGTGCCAGGCCTTATCCCTTTAGTTGTTGGGTTGCAGGGTGGTCCAGATAACTCTAAGCTTGACCTGCTTTTCCAGACCATATACCATCCTGACCACATCATTTTGGCCTAGAACTGCTATATCTTTTGAGATAAGGCCAAAGAAGAATAGAGAAAGCAATATTTAGACTAGTAAATAATATTACAAAATAATGGAAATATATAGTGCTATTATTCAGCAAAACATTAATGATTAGCCCTTACTGTGTCTTCATACCATATATCATTTCATTAATTAATTTTTTTATTAAAGCTTTCATTTTGGTGTGGTTCACATTTACTGAGCCCGGCTCTATTCCAGGCAACATAGTAGTGGCCATCTGTTTCTCCCAGAAGCAAACAACCATTACTGCACCCTCACATTATTGAAAATATGTCTTTGTCTATTGTAATTGTATATCCTTTAAGAGCTAGAAATAGGTGTATTTTCTTCATAAACCCAGAGATGAGAGGGGAGAGTTTGGAATAAGTGTCATTAGCAAGAATCATTTCTGTGCATGGAAGGAGAAATCCAGTAGGAGATGAATGGGAGTTCAAGAAATACATCACTCTTCCAATAGGCCTGATCAGGAGGGGGTGGGGAGCAAAAAAGTGGAACCACCATATTAGAAGCTATCCTAACCCCTTACCATAATAAGGTATTTTTCTCTCTTTCAATTTTTATTTAAATTCTAGTTAGTAATCATACAGTGCAATATTGGTCTCAGGAGCAGAATTCAGTGGTTTATCACTGATGTACAAAAGCCAGTGTTCATCACAAGAGCCCTCCTTAATACCCATCACACATCGAGCTCCATAAAAAGGCAATTTCAACCTATTAGACTGCCCCTGTAAAACATCTGAGCTCCTCTTTTGTTTCCCTTTGCCTGTCTCAGCCTCCAGATGAAGTCATATGGTAGGACACTAACAAATAGGACCATGTGAATCCTGGTTCCGCCACTGATGATCCTCATAACGCTTGGGAACACTGATCACTATCTAGAACCTTCCATTTATTCAACTGTAAAATGTGAAGAATACCAAACTTGGAAGATAAAATTCTAAGTTTGCGGAAGTAATAATTTGAGAAAGCGCTCATTATTATGGCATCTGACATATGGTCAGACAACGAATTCCAATGATATCCATGGAACTCCATTCCGTTACACCATCATGGCAGCAAGAGACAGGCGGTTGTGAAATTCGCTGTTCAAGTCCATGGCTTATGCAGAATTCAGCAGAAACCATCAACATTCACGCAATGATAAACATATGTAGCCTACAGGTCTCGTAAAATGACATTAAAGAGTGTGATTTAACGCCAGACTATATACAATCCTCCTCACGTGTAACACTATTGACAGTTTAGTTTTCTCACCCAAGACGTCCTTAAGGTTGTGTTTAGAAAATTTATGTCTCCACGAACTTTTTTTTTTTACAAGTTAAGTATTTGATAACCCCCCCATAAACTTAGATTTACATCTGCTTGTTATTTTGCAACTAACCTTTTTAAAATTTTTTTTTTAAAAGATGCACACTGTGCTTTCAGTCCTCTTTACACATGATTTTATTCGATCTTTTTCATGACCATGTAAAGTTGCTGTTTGAATTATTTATTCCCCAACTTTCTCTCCAACACACAATTAGGCATTTTACAGAGGGGAACTTAAGCTTAGAAAAGTTATTGGGCTTCTGCCAGAAATTTCCCAAGTAATAGAAACAAGAAGATACTCCATACTGTTTTATACCTTAGAGACAGGGGTGTGAGCAGAAACAAAGCCACGCTCTCCACATGAGACGGAGTTACTCTGTACTTTAGGGGTACTAATATATATACATATATACTAATATATATATATATATTATATATATATATACACATATATATATATGTATAATATATATATAATATATATATTATATATATATATATACATATATATATATGTGTATATATATATATAAAATATATATATTTTAAAGATTTTATTTATTTGAGAGACAGAGATCACAAGTAGGCAGAGAGGCAGGCAGAGAGAGAGGGAAGCAGGCTCCCTGCTGAACAGAGAGCCCAAAGCAGGGCTCGATCCCAGGACCCTGGGATCATGACCTGAGCCAAAGGCAGAGGCTTTAACCCACTGAGCCACCCAGGCACTCTAGGGGTACTTCTGAAAGATATGCATTCCCACGTCCATTCTTTGGTTCCCCTCCATTAAAAAAGAAACTACTGAATATGGCCAAAGTATTAGAGTTAGAATACACCGTGAAGATTGGTAGTAAAATAATTATTCAGTTGGGATACTTTGTCTTTTAAATTCCAGGGCACTTGAAGGAGCATCTTTTTCAAAGAAAGAAAATTTTTTTTTTTATTTTCACTTTTACATTTGCCTTACAACTGGTGGAAAATTAAAGTATTTTCTGAGGAAGGTATGTGATTTTAAATTGCTGCTTAATTTTCAGGAGAACCCAGTCAAGTACACGAATATTTAAGAATCCTATGTGGTTTCAGGTTCCCCATTTGTTCCAGAGTAAGCCCCATGAAATTAAGTAAAACTTGACCTTGGATCAAATATTTCATAAAGAGTAAATGTTTTAATGCCATTTGATCCAACACTTGCTATACAGTAAATTGATTTTATTTTTGTTTCACAGGAAACCTTCAGGGGAAAAAAATGAAATGGTAGAAGAAGCAATTGTTTCCGTTTTAATTCAGCCTTTTATAATTTTCTTAAGAATAGATATTCTTGTTTGCCAAATAAAAAGGAAATATAGTCAACAGTAAAGATATGTTAGTATTAGTTTCATAGAAAGAAATGAAGCCTTACCCTTGCCAATTTTTTTTTTTTTTTTAACACTTGAAAATGTTGGTTTTAGTACCAGGATGAAATCAAATAGAACACATTACATGTGTTGGGGTTTTCACTGCTGCCAATTCAATTCCTGTGTCAGAAACCTCTTGTTAATAGGTGTGATTCTGTGACATATTGGTTTCTCTCCCCCTCTTTACTGGTTTCAATTTTATTTATGCAGAAGAGTAATAAAACTAGTCAAGTATGTTGGATAAAAAATATTTCCATAGCACATTTGAAAAACATAAAACTAAAGCTTGATTCAAGCAAATGTCAATAAGTAAAAGTTTTTAACAGAACCTCCCCAATCACTAGGGACATCCTTATCAAAAATATGTGTAAGTCCAAAGTCAGTCCATTTAGTCGATGGAGAAAGCCTAAGAATGAGTGTAGGAAAACATTCCTTAACTATCAACAATAGCTCCTCAGAGAGATGACACACAGATCGGACTTTTGTCAAATTCCGTAGGTGGAACCTGAAATGCAAATGGGAGTGGCACAATACAAAAGTGCATTTTTGAAAAGTAGCTATACCAAGTCCAAGGGTCCCAAGTGTTGAGTAGAATATGCGGGGGTGGGGGAAGATTGTCACTACAGGGAATCATACGATGCCTATTTTAAAAAAGGGACATTGACTTGTTCCAAAAGTATATACAAATGGCCAGAGGAACACAAGACAGAAAGAGGCACATAAACCATGCATATTCCTCAATCCCCAGGGACACCTGCAGTCTGACAAGGTATTTTAGAAATCAACATTGCCCAGGGCTACTATCCTGTGGTTCTGCTTTAAGTTTTGATGAAAGTGATACAAATTCTTTTCATCTTGTCAATGTGTCCACAGCTTGTTACATTCGACTTATTTTCTATCTGGCTTGGAAAGTTGAAATAAGGAAGCATTGCAAATTTTATTGAAGCTGCAACAGAAACTGACGAGGTCTTTCTTCTTTCTAGGTTTAAAATTGAGAAAATGTAATGAAACTAGCCTTTGGGGGATGAGATATTTAGCAAACAACCAGCAAAAATTCACAGAAGAGGTGTGCCTTGTTCACAAGTTTTATAGTCTCTTCACATCTGTTGTGGATTTCAACCACAACTTCTGATTAGAATTCCTACTTTCCTGAAGCCAAGAGATTCAAAGGCAAAACTGTGAGACTAAACAGAAAAAAAAAAAAATACCTATTTCATTTTTGAAAACTGATATATATAGTATTGGGGTCCTTTAGAAAAGTCACAGAAGGGACAAGTCTTGAATTGAGAGAGTATCTGATGTATTAGCACTTTCCTCCAAAAAAAAACAGAGTATCTTAAGGGAAAGCAAGCTTACAAAATGGTTATTAGTTCCTTGCTATTTTCTTTCAAATGGCTATTACTATTTGATGCACATTTATTTTTTTCTGTTTTCCATAATTCCCTATCTCACCTCTATTTATCTTCTGCTTAGCTGAATACACATCAGAATACTGCTCCCTAATTTCTTGAGAAAGCTGTTCTGTCTGTGAAAAGCACATGCACAGAGTTCAGTTTTTGTTTTGTTTGTTTGTTTGTTTGTTTGTTTAGTTTTGAAGTCCCTCTCTCCAGTAAATACAGAGAAACAGAACTAGGATTAAAAATCAAAGTGTGTGAAAGACAACTATCATATGATCTCCCTGATATGAGGAAGTGGTGATGCAACATGGGGGCTTAAGTGGGTAGGAGAAGAATCAATGAAACAAGATGGGATTGGGAGGGAGACGAACCAAAGGTGACTCTTAATCTTACAAAACAAACTGAGGGTTGCTGGGGGGAGGGGGTTGGGAGAAGGGGGGGTGGGGTTATGGACATTGGGGAGGGTATGTGCTTTGGTGAGTGCTGATTCACAGACCTGTACCCCTGGGGATAAAAATACATGTTTATAAAAAATAAAAAATTAAAAAAAAAATCAAAGTGTGTGTATGTGCTTGTGTGTGTTAAAGCCATAGGTGGATGTCTTTTGATTTCCCAAGTAAGTATTGGTTTGATCTAGCTTCCATTCAGATACAGCCCCTGATTCTGGCCTGGCATCCCATCTCATGAATCCCACGCTCTTCCACATTACTCAGACAATGACTTAAGGAACACTCAGTTCCTAAATTGCTCAGCCAGGCACAATTTTCACTCTATCCTTGAACACTTTTTGGTTTTTTTTTTTTTTTTTAATATATTTTATTTTTTAGAGCCATTTTAGGTTCACAGCAAAATCTAGTTAAAAGTATGGAGATTCCCATGTATCTGTTAGGTGGAAGCTAGATAGGAGTAGTGGAAAGAACACCCCAAGGTGGAGTCCCAAGTCCTTGAAGGGGAGCAATATAGACAGGAGCTGGAGGCAAGGACACTGGTAAGTATACAAATCAAAAGCGGAGCACAATATCCTGACTGAGTGGCTTCCAAGCCCTTGGGGTGGACATGCTTCCACCTCTGTCCCAAGGTAACCCCTTGTCTCCTTTTTATACATTTACATTGAGGTAACACCCCACCCCCCCAATGGAGAAAGGCTGCTGTGAAGATTTCTTTCAAACCTTATGTAGGGTCAGAAAGTCACCCTCCCATCCTGTTGGGGGAGTTTTCCAAATGACTAGAAGCAGCTTCTATTAGAGATCACTCCACTGTACCTTACAGCTCCTCCTGGGCCATAGAAACCCAAAAATTATCCAAAGAACAACCTGGAGGCTGATTCTACCTTGGGGACCTACCTGCTCTCCCACCTTGAGAGTGTGCTTTTGGTTTAATAAACACCTTTGTGCTTGCTACTTTCCTTCTGGCTATCTTTATGCAAGCACAGATCCCAACAAAAATCTTGTGCGGAATCCAAGGACCAAGACCTCCATTCACAAAATACAGACTCATCCACCCTGTCCACTCAGAAGCATAGCCTTCCCATCATGAATATCCCCTATTAGAATGGCATATTTGTTACAATCAATAGCCTGTGTTACCTCATTTTCACCCAGAGTCCATAGTCTTGAGCTTTCTATTTTTTTCTATGTTTTTCTAATATAGTATATTTTTCCTGTAATTTCTATATTTTTCTCAGGTATGGGACCCTCGGTGATTATAAAAGCTTCTCTTACCTTCGAATATGTTACTCTTGCACACTTGGTGCTTGTCCTGATTAATGCTCCAGAATCCCACAATTCATTATTTCAAAACTGATCTTTCTCTTGCCTTTCATATTACTCTTATTCCACTTTTTAAAAAGTGTATTTCTGGGGTTATGGACATTGGGGAGGGTATGCGCTATGGTGAGTGCTGTGAAGTGTGTAAACCTGGCAATTCAAAGACCTATACCCCAGGGGCTAATAATACATTATATATTTATTAAAAATTTTTTTAAATAATTTTTTTTTTAAAGTGTGTTTTGTAGAGGACTAGTATCACCTGAGATCTTAATAAGTGATTTTCAGGGACAGGTAGACAGAGAAGATATTGCTAATAATATTTTCTTCTAAAATAATCTAATAATCCAAAATAATCTGATAAATACAATGTGAACACAAAATTTGTATTTTACAATGCTCCTCACTTAAGAAATGGTGAGGCAATATATGAAAAAGACCAAAAGCCCTGTGAGTTACCATACTGAGATGTATGAACCATTGACTTTGGATCTGTACACTGATCCAAAGACAGGGTTTTTCAGTGAAATTTATATTCACTGAATATAAATTGTCATCTATTAGATGATCGCTGTTCTATTTTAGAAGATATTTGGGTTCCTATGCAATGTTTTAGTTTATATATTACACAAATTCCTGTCCATTTGGATCAAATTAAAGAAGGAAGAAAAGCAAAGACTTAGAATCAGGTATTCTATTTGAGCTGAGTTTCTTACTACCTTTGGGGACTTAACCAAATCACCTAACCATTTCCTAGACCTGTGATCACAGGCATCAAAGTGCCACAAGATGTCCACTTTAAAATGGAGATAAAAATACTAACACCTATAGGTTTGTTATGACCTAATACAAGTAAAGCATTCAGTATTCTTGTCTCACAGTAAGTACATTAAACAATAGCTAGAATTTTGACTTTGAGCAGAATAGCATTGGTGGGCCAAAAAATTGTAATTACTCAAGTGATACTGTCATTTTCTAAAACAATAAAAATGGGAAATCTATTTGGAATTCAAAGGATTTCTAGAATCCTACTTGGTATTACAATCTTCTAATTCTAAGCCAATTCCTGGAACACAGTAAGTATTGAATAAATATTTGTGAATTATTAAATAAAATTCTTAACTCTCTAATGGAGAACACTGGTGAAAGAGGCTGTTTGATTCCTCTCCACATCTATCCCCCCAACACTAATATAGTAGTTGATTCTATAGAGCTGATTTTTTAAAATTACTATTAGAATAAGTGAATATGTTAATGAGAAAACATTTTATAATATACATAATACATAATTTTGCTTCCTTCAGAGATTTTTTTAACTTACACTAATTCCTGCTAACACAGAAGGATTTAAGTTCTATCAATGTATAGTCCGTAAGGGCGCTTGGGTGGCTCAGTGGGTGAAAGCCTCTGCCTTCGGCTCGGGTAGTGATCCCAGGGTCCTGGGATCGAGTCCCGCATTGGGCTCTCTGCTCAACAGGGTGCCTGCTTTCCTCTCTCTCTATCTCTCTCTGCCTGCCTCTCTGTCTACTTGTGATCTCTCTCTGTCAAATAAATAAATAAAATCGTTAAAAAAATGTATAGTCTGTAAGAAGCTATGATATAAACAGGAAATATCAGTGTATTTTGCAATCATAACTTTGCATATTATTTTATGGAGATGGGGGTCTCTTTATGTGTAATTTATCCAAAATTACTTTTAATAAGGTATTTATTATAGGAATATTACTTCAGCTGGATTTATAATTTTGAAACAGTTGATATTTTAAATGATATCACATAACGTGGGGCACCTGGGTGGCTCAGTCAGTTAAGTGTCTACCTTCAGCTCAGGTCATGGTCCAAGCGTCCTGGAATTGAGTCTTAAATCAGGCTCCTTGCTCAGCCAGGAGCCTGCTTCTTCCTCTCCTTGCCCCTCCCCCTGCTTGTGTGTGCTCTCTGACAAAATCTTATTTTTTTTTAAAATCTATCACATATTGTTTATACTTATTGTATTTCATAGTTTCATCATGATCTGGAGCAGTTTTCAACTTTACAAGCAGAGTAGCTACTGTTTTCTGTAACAACATATTCTCTCCACTTGGCCCCTAATAAGTCCCTTATAGTTTTCCCCATCCTGTGTTGTGCCCAGTGTCTAAATGCTTCTGTCTGGCCCGTGTTAAGAAGAGCTTTGAGGAAGCTGAGAGGACAGAAAGGTGGATTGACTGTGTTGCTGCCAATAGTTGACCAGGATAGGAATGTTGTTAATCTGCCAGATAATAGAGATAATGACACTAATAATATCTCAACAGTCTTGAAGTGGAACAAGTGATAAGGGCCTATAATCTAAAATCCTGATAGAAATAACACTACAATAGTAAAGCATGGATGTAGGTAGTCTTCATTGATCTTAGAGAAAAATAAAATACTCAGTTTTACACACCCGTTAGTGAATATAGCAAAGGAGGAAGTACCTAAACCAGTAGGTAAAATGTTCCCAAGAATGACCGACTAAGAAGACTGGAAAATTTCTTCCCCTCCCCACAAAAAAAAAACTGAACAAAATCAAACATTCCCATGCTCTGGTTATCAAGCAAAAGTAGACAACCAGCAGAGGAGAATTTATACTATAAGAAATTTATGCTAAAATTTAGGTAAGAAGAGTAGGATTTCATGGCTTTCTTCCTGGAGCTGCTCCCATCACCATCCCCAACCCAGGCAGCAGAGAGTCTCTGATAGGGTAAGGCAGACCACGAAAACTGGCTGCTTAGCTTCTGCAGCCAAAGCAAACCCATTCAAATTCTAAGAGTAAGCAATGACCCCGTTTAGTATTATCGGTAGAAGTGACCAGGTTGTGCTTATGACTGAAGCCATCATTCTTGCTTGAGTCTGCGTGCATGCAAAGCAAAGAACTATAAGCATTCAAACTAGCCACACATTCTTGGTCAAAATAAGACTGTATACGTATGCAGAGGAACTGTAAGAAACCAATGGAGAAGCAGCCTGGGCACTCCCAATCTGAATGCACTCCCCTACTCACACACAGACCATTCAACAGAAAAAGATGTACTGGTTCTACACACTTGAGCATAACCTCTTTTTAACATGGGTTTATGACTCAGTTATGCAGACACAGGAGCAAATCCTAGAAGACAAGACTTTAAAAGTAAAAAATAGAAAACAAAGCATCAGTAGCCATACACTATAGGGTGACAAACTTAACCAAAGCAAATAACTATATAAAGAAATCAACAAAGAAACAATGTTTAAGGATGAAAATCTGAATTTAGAGTTGTTTCAATATATTATTTTTAAAAATTCAGTTTTCAACAATAAAAAAAAAAACTATGAAACTTGTAAAGAAATAGAAATGTGTCACCCATATTCTGGAAAAAAAAAAAAACAAGTACAGAATTTGTCCCTTAGTGTCACCAGATGGTGGACTAAGCAGACAGAAATTTCAAGCAGCTACTGTAAATGTCCAATAAAATTTAAAAAAAAAGTTTAAAAAACAACAAATTGGCAAATAAAGGTAAACGCATAGAGACACAGTAAATTTGAGGGTGCCTGGAGCTGGGTGTGGGAGCAAGGATTAACTACATATAGTTAGGAGCAGAACACAACTTTTTGAGTGGAAGGTTCCAGAACTGGGCTGTTTTGACCTTTCAGAACTCAATAAATCTATTAAAAAATCACCGAGTTTTATATTTTAATAGGTGCATTTGGGATATATGGACTTTACCTCAGCAAAACTATTTAAACACACACACATACACACACACACACACATCTGTTCACTTGGATATTTCTTGATCCCTTAATTTTCTGTATGTTCTTTTGTTTTATTTTTAGTTAATCTGTTTAGTTAATCTGTTTAGTTTAGTTTTACCCATTATAACCAATTATAAATACTGAATTCAGCTAATAATTCAAATACTTGAGTTGCAATATTTCTAGACATTCTTCCTTTACATAGTTCTTTATCATTGTTTTAACACAGTCTAATTACTTTAATGGTATAAGGAATACAAACTTTTTAACATCCTTATCTTCAGGTAATAGTAAAGTAGCCAGAATCTTTTTACTTTAATGCTCTTGATTTCTCATCTAGAAATTTGGGAACTAATCTCTTATTCCCGTCTCCTGATTCATCCTCCTTAGTTCCATTCGTAGGCCAGAGTAATTTTTATGATCACAAAGCCAGTTACATTATAAACTTCTTCACAGTTTGTTACTCACTTCCCCATTGGCTATTCAAGTTTCTTCCCCTTCCTCCCCACTCTCCATTTATACAGGGTCTTCTTCTGCTGTCTTGGACCCCACTCCACCCAGTTAACTTTTACTGCAGAACATTTTCAATCGCCTCAAGATTTTGCAACATCCCGTTAGAAAAATTTCTTTATGTTCCTTCACTGCCTTGTTAGTAAACTCTGAATGAATGAATTATAAAATGTCACATTTATGGCATTATTGTTTATACATGTTTTCCTAACCTAGACTGGGAGCTCATGAAGAGGAATAACTCAGGCATGCTTAGTTTCCGGCCATCTAGTAGGCATTCTGAAACACTTTTAAATTAATCAATGAGTAAATTGTTAGGGGAACTCAAGGTTCCCTGGGTCAAAATATTATTTTCTATTATCAGTTTATGAAGGAAGAAATTTTTTTTTTTCTTCCAGAGCAAAGAAGAATTTTGTTGGGTTGTAATAGGCAGAATAATGGCTTCCCTAAGATGTCTTTATCTTAAACCCTGGCAACTGTGAATATATTCTCTCTTTTTTTTTTTTTTAAGATTTTTTTAATTTATTTGACAGAGAGAGATCACAAGTAGATGGAGAGGCAGGCAGAGACAGAGAGAGAGGGAAGCAGGCTCCCTGCTGAGCAGAAGAGCCCAATGCGGGACTCGATCCCAAGACCCTGAGATCATGACCTGAGCCGAAGGCAGCGGCTTAACCCACTGAGCTACCCAGGCACCCCTGTGAATATATTCTCTTAAATGGCATGGAAACTACTCAGTTGTAGATAGAATTAAGGTTGATAATAAATTGATTTTTTAAAAGGAGACTACCCGTGATTATTCAGATAGGCACAGTGTCTTCAAATGGGAGGAAGGAGACAGAAGAGGCAGAAGTAGAGAAATGGCATTGTGGGGAAAGCTCCACTGGCCTGTGAGGCCTTGAAGATGGAGGGAGGAGTCACAAACTAAGGGAAAGCAAGCTGCATGTAGAAGCTGGAAAGGTCAGGGAGATAGATTTTCTCCCAGAGCCTCTAGAAAAAGACACAGCCCTGCTGACAGCTTGGTTTTAGTCCAGTGAGATTTAATCAAGACTTCTGACTTCGGGGTTGTTTGAAACCACTAAACCTGTGGTTATCTGTTACAGGGGCTTCAGAAAAGTAATATGTGAATTTTCTGTTTCCTATAGTTAAAACAGTCTTGTTAGAAACCAGTGTCCTCCCCAAAAATATGTTGTTCAAGTCCTAAATCTCATTACTTCAGAATGTGACCCTATTTGGAAATACTACTGTTGCAGATGTAATTAGTCAAGATGAGGTCACACAGGATGAGGGTGGGCCCTTACTTCAGCATGACCACAGTCCTTTTAAGAAGAGGAAAGATCAAATTGGAAGGAAAAAAGGGGGAAAAACGTCAAAAGCAGAGAAGGCCACCACTTAACAATAAAGGCAGAGACTGGAAAGATGCATGTACAAGTCAAGGTATTGGTACACACAGAAACTGGAAGAGACATGGAAGAATTTTCCTCTATAGGCTCCCAAAAGAATACAGTCCAGATCACATCGTAATCTCAGACTTGTAGCCTCCCGAATTTTGAGGCTTTATGTAGGTTTTTAAAAGCACCTAGCTTATGGTTTCTTACAGCAGCACAAAAGGCATCCAGTACAAGCCCCCTCAGACCTGAAGTCTAATTGCAGAGTGTTGTTGCATATTAAAACTTCTCTTTAAAAATCTATCATGAGGCACCTGGCCAGGTTAGGCAATGGAGCATGGTACTTTTGATCAGAAGGTGGTGAGTTTGTTAGGTATAGAGATACTTAAAAATAAAATCTTAAGAAAACAAACAAACAAAAAACAAAACAAAACAAAGCAAAAAAAAAAAAATTCCACTTTTGAAAATCCATTTTTATGTATTCTTCAGATTATTTGAGCAATTGCATTATTTAGCACAGCACTGAATTGACATCCTAAATGTTTCATTTGTAGCAAATAAATCAGAGACTGAATAATCGGGCTCCAACAGCGGACTCCACTCATATGTCAATGAACGGTCTGCTGTAAGCCCCACAATGCAGGTCAGAAAGAACCCAGTGAAAGGAGACCAGTCAAACATTCTGTTTTAACACTCATGAGTCTTATTTTAATTTAAAAACAAAACAAAACAAAACCTTAAGTTTTGTTTTGGAGAAAAAGTAGAGGCATTAATACATTACATCCCAGCTGGAACTTCATTTGACAGTTTAACCTCAAGATAAACTTTTTCAGCAAGGGAAGCAAGGGCAAAAATGAACTCTTGGGACTTCATCAAGATCAAAAGCTTTTGCACAGCAAAGGAAACAGTCAACAAAACCAAAAGACAACTGACAGAATGGGAGAAGATAATTTGCAAACAACATATCAGATACAGGGCTGGTATCCAAAATCTTTAAAGAACTTATCAAACTCAACACCCCAAAAACAAATAATCCAATCAAGAAATGGGCAGAGCACATGCACAGACATTTCTGCAAAGAAGACATCCAGATGGTCAACAGACACATGAAAGTGCTCCAATTCACTCTTCATCAGGGAAATACAAATCAAAACCACAATGAGATACCACCTCACACCAGTCAGAATGGCTAAAATTAACAAGTCAGGAAATGACAGATGCTGACGAGGATGCGGAGAAAGGGGGACCCTCCTACACTCTTGGTGGGAATGCAAGCTGGTGCAGCCACTCTGGGAAACAGCAGGGAGGGTCCTCAAGAAGTTGAAAATAGAGCTACCCTATGACCCAGCAATTCCACTACTGGGTATTTACCCTAAAGATACAAATGTAATAATCCAAAGGGGGAACGTGCACCTGAATGTTTATAGCAGCCATGTCCGCAATAGTCAAACTATGGAAAGAACCTAGATGTCCATCAATGGATAAATGGATAAAGAAGAAGTGGTGTATATATACAATGGAATACTATGCATCCATCAATAGAAATGAAATCTTGCCATTTGTGATGACCTGGATGGAACTAGAGGGTATTATGCTTAGCGATATAAGTCAATCAGAGAAACACAATCATCCTATGATCTCCCTGATATGAGGAATTTGAGAGGCAATGTGGGGGGTTTGGGGAGTAGGAAAGGAAAACAAGGAAACAAGATAGGGATCAGGAGGGAGACAAACCATAAGAGACACTTAACCTCACAAGACAAACTGAGGGTTGCCAGGAGGAGGGGAGTAGGGAGAGGATGGTTGGGTTATGGACACTGGGGAGGGTATGTGCTATGGTGAGTGCTGTGAAGTGTGTAAACCTGGTGATTCACAGACCTCTACCGCTGGGGTTAATACATTATATGTTAATAAAAAATTAAAAATTTAAAAAAAAAAACTTTCTTCAAGTTCTAAATTCCTCTGAACTTTGGACAAAAATATATTGGTTTTGTAACTATTTCTGAATATAGAAGTTTAAATTGATTAAATAATATCAGCAATAAGATGGTCTCTCTAAACTACTATATCCTCACTGTTTACTGACGCATTTAAGTAACATTTTGTACTTTTTGCTTAGTTAAAAAAAAAAATTAGTTGCTTTGTTAAGTCTTCTATATTTAATTCTTGTTTCTATGTAAGAGGCATCATGAAAGCAGTGATTCCTACAATCTTGGTTAATCTCATTATTACTTACCCAAGTGCCATATACCTACATACCCATACACCAATAACAGCACTTCTTTATAAAATAATTCACTTTTCATAGGAGTATCAGTTTTGATAATAATGTCTTAAAAATACAACTATTTATGAAATGATAGAAATAAATCTATTTCTGCTGCTCTATTTTAGTATATAAAATCAAAATTAGAGGAAAATAAAGTATTATAAACATACAAAGTTAGAGAAGCGATTTTTCTCTTCTTAGTTTTTTTAAGTAGTGTCAACTCTTCCTGGAAATACACTTTTAAGTAACTTTTGGCCAAAAGCTTTTCCTAACAATTTGAATTTATTGTTGATAAATACTGATGGATCTTATTAGGTAAAAGCCCTAGCCGATTGAATGAAATGCTACGGAGTACCTTGGTAAACCAGCCCTAAATACAAACATTAATCAAGCTCTGTTTATTTTAACCTCTCTACTTTATTTGTTGAAACATTATACATATTTGATGTACATTTGCCAAGATTGAAAGTATAAGTACCACACCAGTACTCAATTAACATTAATTAGAGGATGTGGCACTTGCAAATATAATGTGATTAAGATATCTTTCAAACACATCCAAACAAGTATCTTGAAATTCTCCTTAAAAAATCAGTATTTTCTTTTTTTTTTTTTTTGCTGATAAATTCTTAAAATCAGATTCTTCTCTGAAATTTATGAAACAATTCGATGAAAACCTGCAGCAAATTTTGTACATTATGTAACTTAAATTCATTTGCAAATTACTTTTCCCTCCATAAAAAATGGTAGTTTCTATACATATTAGTTTGCTAGGTCTCAGCTAACCAAGTACCACAGACTGGGTAGATTAAATAACAAGAATTTATTTTCTCACAGTCCTGGAGGCTTGACGACTGAGATTAAGGTGTCAATAAGGTCAGTTCCTTCTGGGGGCATAAGGGAGGAGTCCGTTCCAGGCCTCTCTGCTTGCTTATAGATCTGCCATCTTTCCCCTCATCTTCACACCATCTTCCCTCTGTACATGTCTGTGCCAAATTTCTTCTTCTTATAAGAATAGTGAAATTGGATTATGGCCCAACCTAATGACCTCATTTTAACTTAATCACCTCTGCAAAAAGCCTATCTCCAAATATGGTTACATTCTGAGGTACTGAGAGTTAGGATTTCAATTTTTTGAGGGGGGGGCTGTATAATTCAGCCCCTAACACATATGTCATTAACAATGTAGTATTTACAAGCTCTCACGTAGCTATAAATCCTTTGAACTTCAAAAAAGCAATAGATAATCTCTTTATGCTTGATATACAGTGGCAGCTTTATTAATTTTGAACATCTATTTTTTTTTTCTATCCAAACTAAGCTCCTGGTTAAGGAATAATCAAAACTACCTATGGCAGTTTCAAAATCCTAAGTATTTAGGTAAATAGTTATGTTAATGAAATCTACAGTAAGAATTATCAGTGAAGTGTTCCATATTTCATAGTCACTGCATGTGAGGTCTTCAGCCTTGGAGATGAGCAAATAAAATGGAAAAGAACCATAAAGTTTGGTTTTAAAAGCAAAAATGAACAGCAATGAAACAGCCAACAGTAGCCAAGGCAACCATAGATCCAAAACTTAAACTGTCAGGTTAAAGTTGACTTTTGGAACGTGACCAATCTCCAACTTCATTCCTTTACACTAACATATCAGTCACACCCAAGTGGAAGTTGGCAGGACCTTACACTTCAGGCCATGCTACCTCCACCGTGCTCCGTTTACTAGGCACAGGGTAGTTCTGAACACTTAGAAGTAGCTTTTTTTTTTTTAAAGATTTTATTTATTTATTTGACAGACAGAGATCACAAGTAGGCAGAGAGGCAGGCAGAGAGAGAGAGGAGGAAGCAGGCTCCCTGCGGAGCAGAGAACCGGATGTGGGGCTCCATCCCAGGACTCTGGGATCATGACTTGAGCAGAAGGCAGAGGCTTTAACCCACTGAGCCACCCAGGTGCCCATTAGAAGTAGCTTTAACCTTAGCTTTTTAATGCTTAGGATTCTATTAATACTTACAAAGTGGTAAGAAAAAAAAATATTCCTGTGATATAGACCATATTAACCTTTAACTTTGCCTGAGAAGAATGACTTTATAGTACCTCCTTGCCTGATAGAAAATGTAATTCATGTTAACATAAGGAACATGTAGATTCTGAGCCTCTGTAAGCAACCAGGGGGAAGGAACCCAGATGGGGGAAGGCGGGGCGGGGGGGTCTGAAAAAGGGGTTAAAATAATAAAAACAGCATCAAAATCTAAAAGGAGGTCTTTTTTAATTACTTGAAAACCTAACACAGATACTAAATACATATTTTCATGTGCACGTTTCTATAAATTTATGTATTTTTATTAATACAAAATAAGCCAAAGAAAAGTTAATTAATTTAATCAGGTAACAAGGGACCATGCACCAAGGGTAAAAATGAGAGGATTGCTTTTGTCATATGTGCTAAGTCCAGAACACATGCGAGTTAGTGAGAGGAGGAAAAGGTTTTCGCTCCTTTTAAGAGATAGTCCATGCTCAAAACTAAAACCCAGTTAGCCTCACTGAGTAATGTTTTGTATTGTAATCCCACCTATGCTCCTTATTCTCTGACTTCCCTTAAAATGTTTTTAAACGAGATCTCTGCAGTTAACCTGATGTCTTTTTTCAGGTTTTGGACCATGTTAGGAAAGAACATCCAGCAGAACACGTCTATTCCTTCTATTACTTACAATCCTTACACTAAAGAAATTCCAAGGTCATTTAATTACCCTCTACATTTCTTTGAGAATTTAAATGTGAAAGCGAGATGGAAAGATAGACAGCTGAGGAAGAGGAATCGTAGAAGCAGCCCCAAGCTCAACACAATCAACCTAATCTTGAACACAAATGTACACAGCTGTGCGGTCTTCAGGCACCAGAGAACCTGTCTATGTGTAACACAAGATTAAGGAAAAACATCCTTGTTCTCGAGAAGAATCTTCTCCATTTCTTCTTTTGCTTTCTTACTTAAAAATGTTAGATTACAAGACACTTCCTTTCTTTGAATGATCCCTCAGTCTTGAAAACCCAGGTGAAAAAAAGGAAAAATAATAGAATTTCTAGATCTCATTCCAACTGTTACTTTATGCTCCGTTATTCCTGTGTAATACAATAATTTAGAATAATAATTGGACAATTAGAGTATTGATAAGCTTCTAGAAACTTCAAACAATTTCTGGAATACCTCTATTAGTAATATATCTGTATAGAAATAACCTTAAGAAGATCTATCATCACTTCCCATTTGACAATGCTTCCCACGTAATTTATCATACCAAATAAACCAAGGTAGTTTAAAAGTAGTTTAACATCTCTCTTTTATTAGGTGAGACACAAATCGTTTGAAATTTTCCAGGAACACTCTAGGAAGTTTCACTTACCTTGAGGTCAGCAAGACTCCACCTAGAATTTGATTTGGGGCAAGTTGTCAAAACTTCAAAAGGTTTGTACATTTAACTAAATAGTATCACAGACCATTATGAAATAGTACTTAACCAAAGTGACAAGAGAAGATTTTTAAGGCAAATGCAGAAGTTTACACGCTTGTGAACAAAAGTTAGCTCTTTTAATATGGAGAAGACTGGGTTTTCTTAAGTAAATACAGACCTGATAAACCCAAAGTGAAGTACAGTAAATTAACTGGTAAAACATAAAATCCTTGCAGATTTTTTTTAAAAGATACAGAAAAGCCTTTATGAAGAGCAGACGAACAATTGAAGAAAACTGTTCTGTATACAGAAAATCAAACTAATTCTGCACCAGTGTACTTTGATGTCACAACTCATTTTTTTTTTTTAAAGATTTTATTTATTTATTTGACAGAGAGAAATCACAAGTAGATGGAGAGGCAGGCAGAGAGAGAGAGAGGGAAGCAGGCTCCCTGCTGAGCAGAGAGCCCGATGCGGGACTCGATCCCAGGAACCTGAGATCATGACCTGAGCCGAAGGCAGCGGCTTAACCCACTGAGCCACCCAGGCGCCCCACAACTCATTTTTTTAATTCAAATAAATCTGTTCCAATCATAGCATGCTTGACCACACATAAACCTCCTTTCAAGATTCCTTTTTTATAAATATTCTACAACTTTTTTTTAATTCCTTTCAACTTTTGTCCCATTTTCCCCCTTCTCTCATTTTGAAACAATCATTTTAAGAATTGCTGGATCCCACGGTATTTCTATTTTTAATTTTTTTGAGAAAACTCCATGCTGTTGTCCATAGTGGCTGTACCAATGTACATTCCCACCAGCAGTGCAAGAGAGTCCCCTTTTCTCCACATCCTCACCAACACTGGTTATTTTTGTCTTTTCGATAACGCACACTCACTCCTTAGAGTGTGGAAAGATTTCTCATTGTGATTTTGATTTGCAGTTCCTTGATGCTTAGTGATGTTGAACACCTACTTGTGTACTTTGTAGCCATCTCTATGTCATCTAATGGCTTTTAATAGTCTGACGTGTGCCTACTTAGATTTTTACATGCCAGTGATCAAAACGGTTTGAATTTCTGGTCTTAATTTATTTTCCCAAGTTTCCCAGTGGTTGATACTATGGACTTCAGGTTTTTCTTGAGTCCCCTAATGACCGCCATATTACTTGTACATTGAGAGACATCCATTATTTTCCTTTACTGAAATATGTCTCCCTGATTCCACCAGGCTTACAGCTTCTGGTTGCTCATACACTGTACTCCTGAGACCTGTCAGGACCCCCCAAAGGCACTTACCTTGTGAACGAGGTTGGCCACAAACCCAAATGCTGTGGCCCACTAAGACTCGTTGTGAAAATTTCTAGCCTCTTACACCCCAGTTTTCCACCAAAAAGGAATAGGATAAACTTGAAGAACTCAAACGCAAAGTAAGTGGAGCTCAAACGGAGAGAAGCTTACCGGAGATCCTGGAGAGCAGCCGAGGAGACGGCAAACTGCAGGGTTTCTCTTTCATCTGTGTCTACGAGTGGTCCCCAAAATTTCAGCGCTCTCTTTGGGTCCCATCTCACTGCCAAAGCTTTCAGATGGCAAAGGGAAAACAATTTCTCATGAAGTGAGAACATGCTTCTCATGAAGTGAGAGAGCATAATACTTCACAGTGAGACGCAAAAGATGGTGGGTGAAAGAGAGTTTTATAGCTGTAGAGGGAACGTGGAAAGGGGGCAGCATGGGCTAGCAGGTCAGGATTTCCTAATAAAGCCAACAAGTCCTATTATCTAGTGAGAAGTATACTAGCTAAGGCTGAGGTGCAGGACTGTGATTGGCATGTATTAGGATTCCCTGACAGGTGTTTCCCATAAGTGCAGGTTTACTTTTGTGACATGAACCAGCCTCCATTTCACGGATCCCTGTATACAAGTTCACTTTATCAGAAGTCTTGTGCAAGATCGGGAAAGTCGGAGCAGGGAGTGGGAGGGCAGGACAGTGGGGACCGAACAGACTCAGAGCTGAGGCTACACCTGATTCTGGGACAATGGCACACACCTTTATGGAGCCCCTTCCCTATTCTCCCCACAACTTTGGTTACAGGACACTTCCACCAAGCTTGGAGCAAAGTAGAAGTAGGAAAGTAGGTCTCATGGCAGTGATGACATTGGAGGGATGGTAGGTTAAAGGAACGGAGGAGAAAGAAGCAATAAATAAAAACAATGTCTGGAAAAAGAGTTTCATTCCCTCCTTAGCTCTTTCAAGTGCTAATGTATCTGCACACATTCAAGGACTTGAAGATTGTTACTGCACTTACTGTAGTGTGACAGTTCAAATAAGAATTGTTCTTCATGGATTTCACTATTTTTTTGGTGTGTTGGTTATTAGTGCAAGGATAGTGCATAGATTACTATAAATAAATTCTAGGGGTCCCTGGGTGGCTCAGTGGGTTAAGCCTCTGCCTTCGGCTCAGGTCATGATCTCACCCCTCTGCCTGCCACTCTGACTGCTTGTGATCTCTCTCTCTCTGTGTCAAATAAATAAATAAAACCTTAAAAAAAAAAAAAAAAAAGAAATCCTATATTTACAATGTCTCCCTAACTCACAAGGGAATACCCTAACAATAGCAAGTTAAATTATTAGTCCTTTTTAACAGAGTACTGATGTAGAAACCGAGGTAAACAATGATAAAGATTTTTAAAGGAGGGATGAGATTAGAAGTCCTAACTCTTGTGTAAAATGTGACTACTAAACAGAAACATTCTATCTTCTTTCTTTCTAAGCTTAAAGTACAGTATTGAATTTCTAAAAACCATGCTCGAGTATAATAATGATAGAATAATGATGTTTCCTTAAATAGAGTAAGTTATTCAGAGACTCTTATTAAATGTATTGTTTTGCTTTGGTCCCACTAGTCTCAAAGTTTTAAATAGGTTTACAAAATCATATGTACTTTATTAGAAAATGTGTCTTTATTATGAATTATTTTACCCTAGACAGCTGATTTATTATAATAAATAGTTATACATGAATTTTCAATAAAAAGAAAAAAAACTGAGATAAGTACAGAAATCACCCAGGGACAAACTACAATTTCCTAAATACTTACCTAACTCATTACTCTGATAATAGACTTAACGTATTCACTTCATTTTGGTACTGAGGGCTAGGCTTTCAATTTTGTTTAAAAAGATGAGTACATGAATGAAAATATCACAGAGTGGCATTTTCAAATAGGCATTACAAACTATAATTTATAAAACCGTATGTTCTGCATTTAATTCATTGCCCAAAAGGCTGGAATTTTCAGTGTGTCCTACTGTCCCATTTACTTAAAATTTTCTGCTAATCTTGGTAGATCCTCTTTAAAAAACCACAAAAGATCATGAGGTGCCTCTTCAGTTGTATTTAAAGGGAAATTAATTCTCTGGAATCTGCATTTGTCTTTTTAAATGACAACAGACTTGCCTCAAGTGTGAAATCATAAATTTAAAGTTAAAAGGCCTCTGGGGTGCAAGCCTAGCAGTTGTCCAGGGGATGTGGAGACCATTGACAATGGCAGCAGATGACATCCCTCAATCCAAACATTGTTGTGCGTGCCCACGTGAAATTTACAGAGAGGTATTTTAATGCTCTTCTTCTATGGTTGGTGTGGTTTGTCTTCTAGAAGAGAAGCAATTGTTATCAGTATGTAACCCAAGCCCCTAGGATGTGATTACATACTTGAGGCATGAAGAATTAGCAATGCTTTCAACAGCCCCCGTGGACTCGCTTAGGCCCTTGTTATTGATCAACGGGGGCAACTCTCTTGCTTGTAATCCTCACATTACATTCCAGAGGAAAATCATCACTGCACCCTTAGTTTTACAAGTTGTATTATTTATGTCAACAGTGAGGATTTATACTAATATTATCTGGACAACTGTATACAGATGTATCATCTAAAACGGTTAGCCCAGGGGGTAAAAATATGTCTTGGTCTCACTATTCATCTGGCAACAGCTGACAATTTGGCAACAATCTATGTTATGCTAAGATTTCCTAATATCCCTTCTTGTACTGTTTCATAGATGGCTGCTATATGATACAAAAAAGCCTGCTTTGCAGAATAAGTTATTAAAGCAATCATAGGGTATAGGTCTCATTAAAAAGAATCTTTATGATGTTATTTCTGTATATAAGGGAGAGGACTAAGAGGGGAAGAAAGGTCAATGCCTGGGTGAAAACTTCCATACACAACTGGAAATCTCTGTTTCCCTATATTTAAAAAAACATGCTTTCCCTTGGTGTGGAAGAGTATCACAGATTACCTTTGCACGTCTCAAACAAGTGCGGTATTTTCCAGAGACGTATCACTTACAGCTTCCCCCTAATAAGGAAATAAAAATCTGGTAAAACAGTCTGATATGCACAGAGAACTAAATGACTGAATGCTACATGCAGGGATTTGTGGTCTTTCTCTGCATAGTTTCACTCTTCTGAATTTCCCGGGTCTGCCTGGTTTGCCTGTGGAAACACCTGAAAATCTGATCATTGGCATGAGGTGTTTGTTCTGGATCAATGCTTGCTGTATGGCCATGTGAGACTTTTGTTGCTGTGTTTTCTTGCTAATCACATCAGTGTTTCAGTGTTTCAGTTTGCAAATGTGCTTCCTTCATCCTGAGGGTAGATAATCTACCCTGTGTTTATACACCAAAAAACTGCATTATCATAATTTAAGAACTCCGTTCATTTCTCAACAATATTAACTGGCCCAAGAAAAAAAGAATATGGATGGCCCAGATAATTGTGAGTAAATTTTATCTCCAGACTCCCATCCTAGTACCCTATGCTTGCTCACTTCAGCTATTTTTCAGTATCAATAAAATTAGCTTACTCTTCTCTGTAGGTCGTGAGCTTATCTAATTACCATAGCTGAGTTCCATCTTAATCAGCTGCTCAACAAAGTTAATACTGTAACATTACTATTAGAATCAGAGTAGTCAAACCAGCTGGAAATTCTCCAAATAGTAAAGAGGCAAAACACTATGTAGATATCCTAAGGCGATCAAGAACTCCGTATTAACCCTGTTGCATTCATTCAGATCACCTCATTGCTCTACCCACATGGTGATCTATGTGAACTAGCAAAAGGAAGGAAGGAGGGAGGGAAGGAAGGAAACCAAGAAGGGAGGAAGGGGGAAGGGAGGAGGGAAGGAAGGAAGGAAGGAACTTCCCAAAAGCTAAATGAGAAAATGGCTAATGTTTATGCAGCGCTCAATATATGCCAGAAATGTTCTAAATGCTTTATGAGAACTGAAGTATTTAATTCTTACAACTCAAGAAGCAGGTTGTAATTATTTCCCTCTGTTTACTAATGAAGAAGTCAAGACCTAAACAGCTAATTAATTTACTCACAACGACAAAACTAATGGGTAAAGACACGGATTTTGAATCCAGGCAGTCTGACTCCAAAACCTAAAGTTTTGACCATTAAGTTTTGCTGCCTCTCCAATATAATCTGAAAATACAGTAATAGCTCACACACTCACACAGCTATAGGTTTACATGTTTTTAAATGAAGATTTTAGAGAAGCTCTTAACTAGAGAGTCTTTTTCTTTTCTTTTTTAAGATATTTCATTTATTTATTTGAGAGAGAGCAAACAAGCAGGGGAGGAGCAGAGGGAGAGGGACAAGCAGAGTCCTTGCTGAGCACAGAGCCCACCATGGGCTCCATGATCTGAGTTGAAATCAAGAGTTGGACGCTTAACCGACTGAGCTACCCAAGTGCCCCAAGGGTCTCCTTTTCAACACTAGGATTGTTTATATTATCATTTTGCTTTATCAGGTATTTGGCCTTATAATCTTTCCTTATCTTCCACAATGTCCAGCCTCTTTTGATGATATATTTTTTTCCTAAATTTTTCCTTTTACAGTTTAATCACATTTATTCTACAAATTAGAAAGCATATCCAAAATTGTATAGAACTGGCAATATAGAGTCATGATTAAGAGACTGAATTCTGAATTTCAAAATACTGGTTTCAAACTTCCAGTCCAACACTCAGTGTTGGTGTAACCTCAGGCAAGGATGTTACGATTTCTTATGACCTAAACCATACTTTTCACCTAATTATGAGGAATAGTATATTGGTTTTGTTTACATTTGTATATTTACTTCATGCTGTTGTAACACTTAAATGAGATAATGCATATAAAACATTTAGCAGAGTACCTGGATGGAAAAAGTCAATTGTAACTATTTCCATTTTTTAAGTGGTGATGGTGGGTGCCTGGGTGGCCCAGAGGTTTAAGCCTCTGCCTTCTGCTCAGTCTTGATCCCAGAGTCTTGGGATCCAATCTCGCATCAGGCTCCCTGCTCAGCAGAGAGCCTGCTTCTCCCTCTCCCTCTGCCTGCCGCTCTACCTACCTGTGCTCTCCATCTCTCTGTCAAATAAATAAATAAAATCTTAAAAAAAAAAAAAAAAAGGTAGTGATGGGTCTAAAGTTTGAAGTTTAATGCAACATTTGTTGACCTTCGTTTTCTGTTCATGAACATACAGTTCTACCAAAACTGATAACCTCGAACATGAAAGCTTTCAGTTATTCTCAGCCCAGTGTTTAAAAAAGACCATCAATAACAAAATATATGCTTATAATAAGAATTTTAAAGATCCAGAAGAGAATAATATCATGAATTTGAAAGTTAGGAGAATTTGAAAAAAATCCAGTATCTTCATTTTTAGTACATTTTTCTTTAGAAAGGATACCCCATGCCAGGTTTTATGTAAAGTTGTTTGTAGGAAATACCGGTTAAGAAGCTTTTGTATTTGAAGGGGCACCTGCGTGGCACTATTAAGGTTAAGCATTCGACTCTTGTTTTCTGCTCAGGTAATCACATCAGGCTCATGGAATGAGCCCAGCAACCCACTCTGTGTTCTGTATGGTGTTTGCTTGGATTCTCTCCCTCTTCCCCTGCCCACCCCATCCCCACCCCACCCCTGCTCTCTCTCTCTTACTCTTTCTCAAATAAATAAAAAAGCTTTATTTAAAAAGGAGCTTCTGCGTTTGGGGAAATTTTAGATACACAAGGCAACAAAAAGCCATGAGAATAATTAAAGAATCTCTTCAATGAACCATGTAATGAGAAAATAAAAAGATTTTACTTTGTTATAACTCGTACATGACTTTTTTCTCACTTTCTTGAGCATAGCGCATTAATATCCCAGCACTTGCCTTGCTGTAACACAGAGAAAGTAATAGATCCTTCAGCAAACACTGGAGATGAAACTTCCTAAAAACTGCTTAATTACACTACTTTTTTTTTTTTTTTAAATTTCTGCTGTCCCTGATGTCTTCATGTTCCTGGTGATTTACTTCCCAAGATGCCCACTTCCCACTGTTTTTGCTGGATGATTAGAATAGAGAACCCTTTCACTGTTGTTTGCTTCACTTGAGCTGAGATGGAATGGTTCCAGTTGTGTAAACAGCTCCTGGTGATCTTGCAGCCGTCTTTCCAGTGCCCCATGGAGGTGCAGTTGCCTAAGCAGGGCACCGTGTGGGCAGGTGTGACACACATTCCCTCCAGCTCCCCCCATCCCCCTGTGCGCCTTCAGTCTGATTCTCATCCTTGTTCTTTCATGGGTTCAGACAACTAATCATAATTTACTCTGAGGTGATTTGGGTCATGTACAAAATTGCAGATAGAATTAAGTTAATAGAGTCCTTTCATTGTGTGCCTGACTGAAGCAAGTTCCCTTGAGAGCAAAGACTAATTGACTCGTCACCTCTTGCTTTCCGTGCTCAGAGAGAGACCTGAAGACAAGAGCATTAGTGCAACTAACAGTATCCAATCAATACAGAAGATTAGGCTCTCCTCCTGCCTGAAATGTATCTGTTGCCATGGTTTTTATAACCAATGGAATTTGTTTGTTTGTTTATTTTATGGGGGGACTGTGGAGATAGGAAGGGACAGGATTTCTGTGACAAAAGAAGTATTTCCCATATCACTCCTACATTAAGATTTTCATCCATGGATAACTGCTTTCATAAATCTTATGAAGATAGTTACCCCATCTTCTAAATATATTTTCACATGTACTTTTAGGATATTTTAAGAGCGAATGTTTCAAATTTTTAATCTATATTTAATAGACTATTTTGATGGAATTATTTATCTTTTTTAAATCTGTCTATACAGTGGAGGGAAAATGTGTTGATATGTGTGATATGAATAGTTTTATGAACATGACTATAACAACAAAAGAGCAGTCTAAATTATTTGGAGTATCTTTATATTTACTAAATAATTTAGCATGTATTAAGTACATAAATATATAAACTTACTTTCAATCACTGTATTTATGAATTTCACCCCATTTCTTTTTTGCTAAAACTTTTGTTCCTTTAGCTTCTTTTACTTTTCTACCATACTGTAGTTATATATTTTTAAAAACAGAAACTATGAAATCATAAAGTGGGGGGAAAATGAATATTGTGAAAGTAGCTGCTTACGTATATATGGTCTAGGAGATATTTTAGTATACTCACATTGAAAGTAGATTTCTAACACCCACTAGTACAGTGATTCTTAATCCCTGGTTACTCATTAAAATTATTTAGAAAGGTGACCAAACTACCACTGCAGATCATTAAGTCATTTTGTAAAGAATGAGTCTCAAGTAAGAGTATTTTTTCAAAAGCTCTTCAAATTATTGTAATTTGCAGCCAAATTTGAGCTATAGAGCTCTGTGGAAATTAGTACATATTTACCACATGACAGGTATGGCATTAGGTATATTTAAAATGTTGTTTTATCATTCCTATACCTATCAAAAAATAGAATTATTTAATTAATCAATTTTGAGCTCTCATAATTTAACTCCATGAGGCTTTATACCTCACACTCCTTAACTTCAGTAAAGTAGTGTTTTGTTTTCTTTTGTTTTGTTTTTTATGTCTGTTGTAAATTAATACGGGGAAAACCACCACAAAAAATATAGGTAGGACTTTTACTTTTATAAGGATGGCCCCAAGAATTATTATAAAACAAATCCCTGTACAGACCACTCAAGCCAAGAAATAGAAATTCATCATCCACATTCAGAATTTTTATTAGTATACAAAAATTGTTTTTTTTTCCCCAGTGGAATTTACTAGTTAGAAAAATTTACATTAAATTTTCTCATTTTTATAAGGTTGTACCTGCAAAGTTTTATCTTCATTTCTTTTTTTTTTTTTAGCTATGTCTGATTAATTTATTTTTTTATTAACATATAATGTATTATTTGCCCCAGAGGTACAAGTCTGTGAATCGTCAGGCTCACACACTTCACAGCACTCACCATAGCACATACCCTCCCCAGTGTCCATAACCCAACCACCCTCTCCCTACCCTCCTCCCCCCAGCAACCCTTAGTTTTTATCTTCATTTCTTTTGAATGAGTACTATACTTCTCTCAATACATTTTACATGATAGAATCTCCTAGAAAAAAGAGTTATGGACTGAAAATTTAAAAGAAACAAACTTTTAGCTTTCTCTTTCAAACAACATTTGGATTAGGCCTACTGTCATAATTTATTAGGAAATTTTCTGCAATTTAATAATAGCCAATGTCTTGTTTGGTTATGAATTATTAATTATCAAATATTAACTTCAAATTATACAATGTATTAGCTTTTCTTATGTGATATTATAATACACAAATATTTTAAAATGCTATCGTTTTTTTCTTTTTTTAAAGTGAGGTGTTCATCTTGTTTGTAAAGATGATCAAAAAGTTGCTTAAGATTTTCCTTGTATTGATAAAAAAGAATCATTTTGTCTTTGTATTTTAGACACCATGTCATTATCAGAATAAGAACAACAAATATTTTAATTTTAATTAAAATTATTTACGCACATATATAAAAACTCTATTATCTATTATAAAAACACTATATATAATATGTATTATATATTATGCATAATACATAGAATGTATTACATATTATACACAGATTAGACAATATATTAACACACACACATCTATATTGGTTTAGAAATTGGGTTTATAAATCAATCAGCACATTTTAAGTTCACAAATAAGCCTCAGACACCAAGGTGAATTATAAGTGAATTCAGTCACACCAGTTTAAACCATGCTCTTATTCAAGTTGTTTGGCCTTACAAAATGCCAGGCTTAACTTTTCTTTATTCCTACTCTTAAATGAGGTAATTTCTGTGTGCTTTAGGTCCTTTGGATGCTATTGACAATGTTGTCTATTTTCTTCCTAATAAAAAATACAATGACTCCCTTTATTTTATTGCTAGAATTTGAAATAAAGAACAAGAGGGAATGTCAGATTTTCCCAATCTCTGTGATGTTCTTAACCCAGGGCTAGTAAAAATATTCTTAAATAATTTTTTAAAGTGGGGTATGGTCAACTTGTTAGGATGTTTTTTTCTAAAATCAGACTTAGAATTTCAGTCCTGTGTATATATCCATACCTAAACTCCAACGCCAGCCTTTTACCAGAGTTTTCCACATGAAATGTGCTGCAAGTCTTTTTTATGAAGTTTTTTTAATACAAATCTTTCAAAATGTATAAGACAAAAGTCAGACCTTGTGGTGGTGTCGGGGAGAGTTGGAACAGTAGATTTTGCCATTTCCTATCGTTTGTATTAGATCATGTATTTAGGGGGAAGTCGAAATAGTCTCTAATCCTAAATAAATCAACACAGCATAATGACGGATAGAAATAAGGCACAAGATTTTAGAAAACTGGCTCTGTCATAAGTTCCTCTGGATTTCAGTGCCTACTATTTAGGCTGTAGAAGTGTTTTGCCATTAATTACTTCATTTTCCACAATCAGAAATGGTGACAAAGGACTGGATTGTGAGAACAGAACAAGGGTTTTCTGATAGCCTGTACTTTCTCTTCATTATTTATGTTTGGTCTCAGCAATAGCAATGAGCTTGTAAATAAGAACCTTGACTTCAGGGGATTTGACTACTAGAATAAAATAAGTACCAAGGGTGTCTTTCTGGCAATCCAATAAAACACCCCAGTAAAATAATCACTTTTTCATTCTTCCACTATAAAAATCTCTGACTTTCCATGAATACTTTATCTCCTCGTTATTATAGATCAAATTTCTATCTTCAGCAGTCTTTCAGTGCTTCATACACTATCTTCAATGAGCTCTTTAGAGTAGTGGGGTGACAGAAGATGGGGTATAGAATTGACCTTTGAAAGAGATCAGTTTTCTTTATAACAACACAGGAATCTTCAACATTACCACAAAAAAACAAAAAACCATGCTATTTAGTACTTTTCATGGCCCAGCACATGCTTGAATGACCCTTGACCACAAAAAAGCATTAGAATTGACATAGCAAGGAAAAAAATGTTTTTTGAAAAGAAGCTATTATCAATAAGCAAAGAATTTTGATTTAAAGAAAATATACTGAGTCGTCAGGGTTTCAGTGAAACACACCATAGTTGTGTCTTCCTGCAAGAAAGGTGTTTGACTTACTGCTTTGTTTGGTTCAGGACTTCTATTTATGTCTGGTTTATACATCCATAGAAATCTAGAAAGAAGGTACATCACATAGGATCATGTCAATAAACCTCAGTTGTAGTCTTTCTATGGAAAAGAAATGGTAATGTAATTATTTCAGTGTTTTGAAAATAGATTTGATATGAATTTCAGGAGTTGAAAATACACATGTATGCAATGATATGCATGTAATATATGTACAATTAATTTGGAACCAAGTATTTCACATTTGTGGTAGAGCAGAGATAAGCTTCCTCATATTCTACTGTTGTCGTCCAGTCTACCACTTCTCCATCTCCTGCTCGTTTTCTTTTCTTTTTTTTTTTTAAAGAGATGTATGTATATATGTATTTATTTGACACACACACACAGAGAGAGAGACAATGAGAGAGGGAACACAAGAAGGGGGAGTGGGAGAGGGAGAAGCAGGTTCCCTGCTGAGCTGGGAGCCCAATGTGGGGCTCGATTCTAGGACCCCAGGATCATGACCTGAGCCGAAGGCAGACACTTGACCACTGAGCCACCCAGACACCCTGACTCCTGCTCATTTTCATTTTTATTCCAGAAACAGAAAAGTGAATTAAGGCTGACAGTGGCTGTACCTTCCTGGGATTGACAACATGGTGTCTGTCTTGCCTGCAGCACCCATTCACCCAGAGCGTTTTTCGGTATTACTTTTCAAGTTGCTATAAGACTGGGATTTAGAAATTATGAATTGTCGGTGTTCATAGACAGGTATGAGGGACCATCCAGTACTGTTACTATTTTGGGAAGGTGATTTATTCCTATACTGGGTAATCTATTGGCTTGTTAATGTGTTCCACTTTATGATTAGTGTCTGTATGTCAGACCAGTCCTACTCCTATAGAGAGATTGGGATCTTCCTACAAAGGTGGGTGTCTTTCTGACAGGACTACTTATCAGCATAAATCGGAAATTCCAAAAGGACAAATAGAGGACATTCTATCTTGTTTATCATCACACCTGCAGAGCCTACCCAGTGTAGGAGTGACATGTAGGAGGTATTCAATGACTGTTTGTTGAATGAATAATAAATGCATGAAGATAAAGTAATCCACAGGGTAATCATGATTTATTTCATTTTATTTATCTTCATCCATATATACCTTCATAAGGATAGACATTTTATCTTTGAGTTCATTATACTTTTAAAAGTAGTATAACCATTTAGAAAATAGTGATCTATTTTCATTTACTGTTCAGCCAGCTAAATAAAATCTGACCGGAGTTTAAAAATCAGGTGTCAGTCTCATTGCAAAATATCCAGGTGGTCGCACTGACAGTTTTGAGTTCTTGTTCCACAATCTGAACAATTTTCCCTGTACAATTTCACTATAGCTATATGGATACTAGTCTAGCATTAATTTATTTTTTAAAAAAATTAAGCCATAACTTGAACAATAATTGCCATATAGCTGAGTTCCATCTTACAAGTAATTCTACAATATTAAGAAGTCTACAACGTTAGTTAATATATGTTATGAGTATTAAGGTGACACACTGAAGAAACTTCTCTAGTAAGTCTAAGTACAATCTCTCTCTATTTGGTAAAGTTTTTCCCCTAAGTATCTTATTTTGCAATGCATAAATTGTAATGTATCGCCTAAGAAATATTTTATTGTTGTTTGATTTCTGGGTTTGGATAGACTGGTGAGTCCCTTTTTTATGAGCCTTTGTAACTAGGGAGAAAAAGACCTGACTATATAGCCAGTCCCATTAGATGTTAATTTCCAAATTAGCCTTCTGGAACTTTACCTTCTGCTTAGAGAGTTTAAGATTTTAATGTGGTAATTTGGGCTGACATTCCATATGAGTTCTACAAAAGAAATACACGGCTCCAAAACCCTTTTTTGGCGACCACCAAGCTAAAGTTTGCTTATAACTTAGTCTCAGTAGAAGTAAATAACTCTGTGTAAAGATTTGTAGTTTCTTTTGGACCTCACAGCTCTCATCTGTTTCTCTTTTACATAACCACCCATGTCATTAGAAATAGTGAAAAACAAGGTTAAAATACCCAGAAGTGATGAGAATTGTAGTCATAATAGAATCATGATATTTTAGGAACATGTAAAAATTCAAATGGCAAATGCAGAATTTTAATAAGGTAAACCTCACTGAGTGGTACCATGACTATCACAGCAAATCAGACTCTTGAAAACGTTTACATTAGCTTTCCATTGCTATCAAATTTTGCATTGCTATCTAAAATTCTGCATTAAACTTGGAAATGTATTCAGTTCTACATTTCACAGTAGATTTGTCTACATAAATGGAAACACTAGGTGGATAGAGTGAGCAATGAATTCATTTCTTTGATGCAGTAGTCCCTTCTTATCCACGGGGGATACATTCCAAGACCCCAGTGGATGGCTGAAATTGTAGACAGTACCAAACCCTGTATATATGTTTTTTTATTATATATACCCACCCATGATAATTTACAAATTAGGCACACTAAGAGATTAGTAAAAAAGAAGAGTTATAACAACTACTGTAATAAAATTTATGTGAATGTGATCTCTCTCTCAAAATCTCTTCTTGTACTATATTCACCTTTACTCCCCTTGTGATGCTATGAGGTGATAAAATGCCTAAGTGACGAGAAGAAGTGAGGGAAATGGTATCCGTATTGGGACATAGCATTAGGCGGCTTCTGACCATACATGAGAAGGAGGACCATCTGCTTCCATTCTGCATTGACCGCAGGAACTGAAACCAAGGAAAGTGAAACTGCAGATAAGGGGTGGGGGCTACCATACTTTCTTTTTTCTGCCTGTGCTTTAGCTGAGGAAGGAATTCCATCAAATCTTAGACATACCAGTAGGTCTGACAAACACCTCTCCTTTTTCCCTACAAAAAGACTCTTTCTATCCTTGCTAATATGTCACTTTCATCATACTAGGACAAGAGAGCTGCAAATAATTCCCTTGATTTTTGCCTGGGGTTCCAATGTTGCAGGTAAGTATTACTTTATCTGTGAAATGTTCAATAACAACTACTGGAATTGCCTTTTTTCTTCATGTAGGTGTTTCACAAAGATTTCCATTTCATAACTCTAGAAGTGGTTAGTTTTATTTTTTCCTATCTTACATGCTTTAGGAATTTGCAGCTTGAGTGGGTACTCAAAATCCATCCCAGATCTCACAAATTGGCAAAAGTCAATTGTCTAAAATAATCTCTTAAAAAGAAAAAAATCTTTGGTCCTTTGAATAGGAAGCGATCTATGAAATCCCTTAATGCAAACCTCTAAATTTTCAAATTGAAGATATTCACTCCTGGAAAGATGAGATGGTTTTAAGTGACCATCTACAGTATCCTAGTGAGATATAGCAGAGAGGAATCTAGAATCTATGTATCAGGACTCCATGGCAGTATGTTTCCATTTTACCATGTTCCCTTGCATTAAATTTAAATGATAGGGACTGCTTTATAGATTACAAGGCATGAAAGGATGTTCAGTGAATCTTTTCCTCTTTCAATTCCACTGCAATAATTCAGTATGTAAAGTGCGGGAATAGTGACCTAAAGTCCCCTGAGAAAGCCTGGATACTATCTCAGCCCTGACCTCATATTATTTCACTGCATAGAGTCCCAGAGTTAGAGAACATCATTCTCTCTCATTTTAGGATTTCAGAAGCTTGCATAATTACCATCTATTTTTCTTTTAGTAAAAACTCTTGGTCAAATGTCTCTATGATTTGGGATCTGAAAGATCAAGAATTCTCGCTCTTGCTTTTTAGATACAACTGGCTAATTTTACAATATTGTAATTGTTCCATTTTTACAAATGCAGCTCCTTTCCCACTGTGTCCCACCTGTTTCAAATGACTACTGAAGTAAATACCTGCTTAGATTATGGAAGATCTAACAGATAAAGTTTTGTTATTTTTTTTTTTTAACCAATGATCCCAGAAATATTTTTTAAAGCTGCTTATCTTAGATCTCTGCACTCATCTGATGGCAAATTGCTATTTTCCAGCAAAGGTTAATGGGTACCTGTTTGGACAGGAGCAGAGCATAATTATTTTTTCCCCCTGAGGACAAATGTGAAAGGAGCCTGGAGGGATCTATGAAAGCTGTCTCCAGACTTGTGCAACACGTTTGATTAATGGGAGGTGAGGTTGCTGGCCTTTGGGAGAACAATGAGAAAACAAAGGAGTGTATATCAAGCTTCATTTGATGTTGTCAACAGGGGTTCTTGTTTTAATCTCACTCCTCTATCTCCAGTAGAAGAGTAATGGCATTCTTTGCCATCCTATCCTTTTCAGGACTATAACTTTCAGATCTTTAAGACTGACTTTACCTGACAAAGAACTTGAATATAAACAGAATTTATATATATATATTTTTATACACACACACACACACACACACACACATATACATATGTGTATATGTATATATGTATAAACAGAATTATAAACAGAATTCTTTCCTTACACAAATCCTGAAAAGGAAAATGGTGTTTAAATATAAAATAATCAGGAAATAAAATTTGAGATTCCTATAATTAAAAGATAGTTTTTATTACAAAGTATTCTCAGATTTTTAGATGGTATTATAGTTGACACAGTACTAGAAAAATAGAGCTGCTTTTTGGGTTTCCCTTTTTCACTGATTGAGACTCATCTAAAATTAGGAATCTGATAGACTTAAATAAGTCATATAAACTTAACTCTTTCTGTTTAATTATTAATATCATATATCATATTTCATACCCTTAGAGTTTATGGGGGTAGGAATTGTTCTTGCCTTGAAGAAATTGCCTACTTGCTTTGATTTATTCTCTGTCCATTCATTCAAATCACTTTTTATACATGGCTCATAGAAGCCAGGCACCATGTCAAAAAAAATAGCAATTCTATATTCTAGTGTTGACTTTTGTCCTGAGCTCCAATTCAAAATTTTCAAGACATTCCTTTTTAATACCCAATTATCCTTCTTCTGGGTTCCTGATCTTTGCAATATTACCCTTGACTTCCTTCTAGACACCCAGACTTAACTCTTCAATCATCTGTAATTTCTGGCCCCTTCTGTCCCCCATAGTCAGTAGAAAAATGCCATCACTTTTCCTCTCAATACGGTTCTATTCCTGTTACTACAAGCACATTTTAGATTTCATTCCCAGGCTTCCTCAATGACCTTTTTGTCTATCTTATACCCTAGAACGAAACAATTCTTTCTCAAGCATTCTTGAAGTACACCTTATACAAATAGATTCAATAATTTCATAATACCTGCAATTTTTCTTCCTTAAACAAACAACTTTACCAGCTCCACATTAACTCTTAAATATAATTTTTAGAGTGACATCCAACACCCTCCCTATTTTGGCTCCAGTCCTATCTCACCAAGCATAACTTGGGTTCCTCCCCTAAATAAATCTTTGATTCCACCTATATCATCAACCTCCTGAACTCTACTCTTGCCAGCCACATTCCTGGGTTTGGTCTAGTGATATACTCTTCCTTTGTTTTGGAAAATTTTCAACCCCTTTTAAGTACTTAAATTTGATTTACATTGTAGTGTGCATTTCAAGGACTATAAGAGTTATATAGCTATTCAACGGGTAATTTCTAAATTCAGACTGCTTAGGCACAAACCACACCCCAGTCATGAGAGCTTTAGTTAAGCCAAAGTGACAATTCATAAATCTAATGGTTTTAAAAAGTAAAGGTTTATTCTCTCATACTATATGTCCTTACCAGATTGGCTAAGGTTTCGAATCCATTTCTTCCACCAGTTTCGAATCCATTGTCAAAGACCAGTGGAGTTCTCTACATTTTGCAGTGTGGCAGTGAGAAGAATACATGAATTACAAGAAACCTATTCTTAAAGTCTCCTGCCCTTTCTACAGCCATTCCCAGCTTCAGAAGGTACATGGAAATAAATCCTACCATGAGCCTGTGTAGAGAGCAAAATGGAGTCTCTCGTGTCAAGCAAGAACCTATTCAAGCAATGATGCAAGCAGTTAAGGTACTGCAGGGAGGAGATATCGCCGGGACCCTGACAGCTGACCCCCCAGAACTGATAACAAACAGAACCGATAACGGGCAGAACCAGAGGAGGTCTGCAGAAATCCAAAACAGATTAAACCCCTTTAAAAAGGGAAGGATTTGGGCAGCAAACTGTCAGACTCCTCAGACCGGACCCTTTTACAGCTGACCACTTTAAAAAGGCAACTGCCGCGGATGGTTTTGGTCGATGGATCTCCGAACAGAACCGAGATCCTTCCCTGCTGAACATGAGAAGCAGTGAGGGCGGAGAGCTGACCCGGACCACACCCAGGCCTTATCTCAGCAGCGCACCCACAAACTGCGGTCGCATTTGGTTCGTTGGTTCGTTCCCTTTCCTGCCCCTTCTGTTATCTTGTTGATTGTGTGGCTTGTCTTCTGTCCTGTTCTGTGTGCCGTGTAAGAATTCACGTTTAATCACATGGGAGATGTCACTGAGTTTGGAATCCCGAGCCTTCTTTATCATTGTTATTTAACTTTGCTTTGTGATTGACTAAAGCTGACATTGTGGAAAGACACAGCTCGTGTGCTCACCCTCCTAGCGTGCCCCTGACAGTTGGCATAGTTGGCGGGATTCCATGTCCTTGGCTCATCATGTGTTAGAAAATTTACAAGAATCAGGAAAGACTCCCTAAAGTCTTGCATGAATTGACTGTAGCCGAACTAAAAATAATAAATTGGGGAATAAATTTATGTGACTATAAACTTTCCAGGCATCTCACTGAGAGTGAAATCCTCAAGTACCGGCACAGGCAGGTGAAACCGAGACCAGCTCTATGCGGAGAGCAGTTGGCTGCAGAAGCCCATGCAGCGCTTGCCCCTTGGCATGCCAGTCATGCGATGGAACTAACCAAAGTCAAGACCAAGGGATATCGCCTCAGAAAGGCGCTTGGAGGGCTAAGAAAAATTAAACCGTTTGGAGACATCGCAAAGATACATGCCACTACTAACCAAATTAATCTGTTACATTGACAGAAAGACCTGAACAAAAATGGTGGGAAAATCTGTACAAATATACTAGATAGAAATAGAGCTCTGCATAGTTAAGAAATTGTATATAGTAGCTGCTAGATTACAAAAACAGAAGAAAGATGTGGGACTATGTAAATGCCTAAAAAGGATAGGGAAAAGAGCCAAGAGGCCCAACACCACACTTGGTGTAGAAGACCTGGGGTATTCCCACAGAGTTAGAAGTTAGAAAAAAGCTCACAGCTAGGACCCAGGAGATATAATCATGGATCTGAAGGATCCTAAAAATGTAAAGCCTTTAACGTCCTGGGAACCCACTGCAGAATTTCCCATCTTACTGATGGAAACTATCTCTCAATTAGCTGCCAGGAGGTGGTGGTGAGGGGCTATAGTTATAGGGCAAAGTGAAGAAGTATGGGGATGTATGGAATTTTCCCTCTTTTGGTAATCTTAGGTAGTAAGTAGCCCATTGGTAGGTTAGGACCTATGGCCGGGTCCTTCAGCTCGGTGGTCACTGTGGGCCCTGTTGCCTTGTTCAAGTTTCCACTGCTCCAGTCTGTTGCCTGAAAGCTGCCTCTTTATTTAGTTTCTGTGAATCCTTGCAGAATTTAGCACACTGGCTATCTTGGCCTGAGTTTCCCCCAGATAACACAAGCTAAAACAAAGGCTTTTGTACAGGTGTTTTTTAGGGAAGCATCCCAGGGAAGGAGGAAGTGGGAAAAGTGAAACTGCGGAGGAGGGAGCCAATTAAATCAAAGAGGTGTTAACAAGCTTGTTACTCTGTTGGCAATTTAGGCAGAGTCCTATAGGAATCCTAAGAATTCAGGGACAGAAGGGTGGAGTATTCAGCCACAGATTGGCTGCTTCATTGATCAAAGATTGACCCATGCATTGTCTTTTACACTTTGTAATACTGTGATTTATAAGTAATATTTATTTGATTGTTTGAGTGAAATTTATCTCATATTTATTTGATTCTCCCCCCCCCCCCCCTGCCTGGTTTCTGGTTTACTACTAAAGCCCTTGGAATTTCCTGTGATAAGGGCAATAAAGGTGTCTTTTGTTGTGTTTATGAATGACTTCTAGAAAGCCCTGAGGTAATGGAAGGATGAGGGCTGGTTGCCAGGAGAACCCACTGTGTGATTAGAGGGTTGGAATGGTCCGCACCTCCTATTCCCTCAGCTCCAGGGAGGGGAGAGGGGCTGGTGATTGAGTTTGGTTGTCAATGGGCAGTAATTAATCAATTATGCTATTGTAATGAAGCCTCCCTTTAAAAAAGGGGACTGGGTTAGAAGAGATTCTAGTCGGTGAGCGGTGAGCGTATGATTTGGAGAGAAGGGTGATCTCTGAGAGGGTCTAGAATGTGTGTCCTTCCCACAGACCTTGCTTTATGCATATCTTCCAACTGGCTGCTCCTGAATTAATCGGTGTGCGGTGTCTAAATGTGGTATCTCTCTGGATTAGATGAAGGCCCCCACATGTTGGGGTGGGGGGGGGTGTGATTGGGCAGAAGCCAGTGGCACAGGCTGTGAAAGAATTTGCCTGAGAAAGAACAAAGGAGATCAAGGTTACGTAGGAAAGACATCAGGGTTCAAAGCCAATGGCCAAAAAAGAACTCATGAGACGTCTTTGGTGCAAAAAGATGATTTTCTTTTTTTAAAGCAAGGGGACAGGACCTGTGGGTAGAAAGAGCTGCCTGCCCTATGGTCATGAGGAGTGGCCCATTGTATACTTTCAAGTTGGGAGAGAGTTAGGGATAACGTAAGTCTCTAAGGAATTTTGAAAGCATAGTTTCCAGGGCCTTGAGGGGGCTCGCTATTGTTTGGAAAAAGTCATTTATTACCATCTAATAAAACCTTATTCATGAGACCCTTCAGATGTATATCGGTGAGCAGTTGGCTTGGGAGATGATTGCCAACCCATATCTTGGGGGGTGCAGATAAAGGAAGTTTTCAAAGGAATTTTTATATATTAAAATAGACTTACAGGATCCTGGGGGTAGAGGGTGGGGCCTCGGGCTAGGATTGCATTTTGCCCCTAGCAAAGTATTAACATCAAGGCAGTTGAGTCCCTAAAGGAATGTCACTCTGCCAGTTTCAAGGACTTGTCAATGGGCTGTATGTAGTAAGGAAGTTTAATAATTTTTTTTCTGTCTTTGTTTCCCACATCAGAGAGGCTGTTCGCTACAAGGCAGTGGGTGGGGGCCATTTTTAAAGGGGAAAGATGAGGAGGTATAGCAACATATAGAATTCTCCCTTTTTTGATAACTATGACTGGTTATAAGTAGCCCGTTGGTCAGGTTTAGGGTCTATGGATATTCTGAGGTGGGTCACCTCATGGGCCTGTGTAGTCACCCAGGTGGTCGCTGTGGGCCCTTTCTACATTCCGTTGCTCAGGACTGTTGGCCTAAAAGTGGCCTCTACCTGGTGATCTAGTAAGTAGGATGTTTTTTGAAATCTGTGAGCTGCTCTAGCAAATTAATGGAACCCAAGGAGTCGGTGCTGATTTATAGCAGTCAGAAGCACAGGTAACAATGTGGGCTTGCAACTGACATCTGAAGTCGAGGGTGGTCTCATGAGACTGAGTGCTTTACCTGTAGAATCTGATTCTATCTCTGGGTAGATAGTATCAGAATTGGGTTGAATTGAGACACCCTGCAGTGCCCAAGAATTGCTGTTTACTGTGTGGAGCCAGTATACATACACAGGAATAGGGTCCAAGAACCTTAAGGGACTAGTAGGACCCTTAAGAACCTTAAGGGTAGTAGTACCCACTAATGGACTAGTAGGAACTCACTGAAGCCTTATCTCAGAGAAGCCACTGGACAGAAAGCAAGATACACAGCATTAAGCTAAGTGACCAGTGATAACAGATAGCGAGGCGGGGCGGGGGGGGGGGGGAGCTGAGAAAATTGGAGAATAAGAGGTGTTCCTTACTGTATCTAACTTGTGTTGATGATATCCTAAAATGTACTTTCATTTTTCAGATATATAAGCATGTTAATCAAGCTCAGAGCCTGTTATTTATAATGCAGAATATTGTTTTTTAAATTATAATGAAAAATTAAGTTGTCATGCTGTAGGGGACATTTGTTGTCTTTGTCTACACCCTGTCACTTTCACCCAGGTTGTGGTAAAAATGAAAAAGGACTTTGGCTGCCTCCGTTTTGACCTCAAACTTCCTAGGTGGATTCTTCTTTCCAGCTTGTCTCTAGGCTCAGGCAAAACAGCCCATGATGGGAGCCCAAACTACCCCCTCAAGCAATAAGAAATGCCCTAAGCCAGCAAGACCTCACCCATGATTGACTCCAAGACAATGACTAATTTGACCTTCATGCTTACCTGCCAGTACCCACCCACCTTTGCCCCACATTTTCCTTATATAGACCTGGAAGTGTTTTCAGCACTTTGGAGACAGGCTTTGACACTCTTGTCTGATGTCTTTCTGGTGCTGGCCTCCCTGAAATAAATTCCTCTCTCATTTGACCACCACTCTTTTCTCTGCCTTTGGATTTTGTCGGCAGCAAGTGCCAAACCTGGTCTGTTTGGGATGCCTGGAGCCAGGTGCTCTTGCTCTCCCCATGGCCAGCTACAAAAACAATTTAATTTTCTGAGAACTCAACCTCCTAAAAAGTTGTTTAGAATAGTAAAAGCCCAAGTCAAAGCCTCGCTCCGTAATTGCACACATGACCAAACACAAGCAAATGTGTCTTCAACCCTGGGACTTTCCAAAACTATCAAGAACAGATGCTAGTTGGTGGGATATAAAGTGCATCTATCAAAGGACATTTTTGCCACCACAGGGGGAAATCTGCCTGAGAGAGACCAATATAGATCAAGGAAGAGCCTAGAAGTAGAGAAATCGGGTCTTGATGACTTCTTCTAAGTGATTCTATTCACCCAAAATTACAACTACTCTAACTGCCTAGATTTTTTTTTTTTTTTGTTCCATGATTCCATTAATCTCTTTTTCTCTGAGCCAATTTCAATTATATTTTAGTCATTTGTAACAGGATTTCTGCCTCACAGTCCAGAATGCTTACCTCATCTGACCATTTTGGTTTTTTGTCATGCTACATGCAAAGCCAAATTAAAATTAAAAATATTTAGGTGAGCCTTGAATCAGAATAATTGGAATCCATTTTGTGATTCACACATGTAATGGCACCAGATTTCAACAACTTAATGCACTCCTCCCTGTGGGCTGTTTATTTGACCTGGACACCCTGTACTCTGGCCATTCCTTCCTTGGGCATTACTAATTAGTTTACACAGGATTTCTTTTTATTATTCCTAGCCAACTACCTTTTTCTTTGTCAATACTGTCTGTGGAAATTCAGTTATCAGTATGTCATTTATATTTCCTATTTTAGTTCATTTGGGCTGCTATAAGAAAATATATATTGGGTTGTTTATAAGCAGAAAACATTTATCTCTAACCATTCTGGAGGCTGGGAAGTCCAAGATCAAGGCATCAGCAGAGAGAGCATTTGGCGAGGCCCTAATTCATAAATAAACTGCCATCTTGGACCTATATCCTCACATAGCAGAAGGGATGAGGGAGATTTCTGGGGTCTCTTTTCATAAGGGCACAAATCCTATTTAGGAGGGCTCTGCTCTTGTGACTGAATCACTTACAAATACCACTAAACTGGAAGGTAGTTTCCAACATATGAATTTGTTGGGGAGGGGGGGGTGGACACAAACATTCAGTCTATAGCACTTACTTTATGGTTGCTGTATATTTTCTCTTATTTATACTTCTATTCTGATTATCTTAGGTAAGGGCAAGAGAGTTTTGCTAAGCCATACCTATCCCATATTTCAAATAGACCTGGGATATTGAGATGGGTGAATGAAAACGAATTATAAAGTCTTTGGTTGCAAGTAACATAAACTAATTCCAGCTAACTTAAGCAACACAAGGATTTACTGGAGTGTAAACAGACTGAACAACAGGTTCCCAAAACATCAAAACCAGGGAAGCTCTTGTGATTTAAAAGGCAATGTCATCAGGCCACCACCTTCTGAATAAATCTCCTGCAAGTGTTTTCTTTCCTTGAGACACTCTGCTGAAGAATCAAATTCCAAAGTGAGTCTAGTTGACTTAGCTTTAGACATATGACAAACCCTTTGCCAGGAAAACAGGGGTGCTTTGGTTCATCATACCAAGACTACATCTAGAGTGAAAAAGTTTGGGCATGGATGATAAATGGGCAAAGAGAAAAAGAAAAAGCTGACTACAGCCATAAATACATTAAGTCGTGTTTTGGAAAATTCAGATAATATGATCCTAGTGCTATATTTTTAATTTTTATGTGAAATAATTATAGTTTCTTAGTTTGATTTTACTATTTCTATAGACACACATATATATTTAGGAAAAAGAAGTATTCAAACAGCAATATTGATGTTTTCATTTTGTTTTTGTTTTTTTAAGTAAACCCTACACGCAACGGGGAGCTTGAACTCATGACCCCGAGATCAAGAGTAGCATGCTCTAATAACTGAGCCAAACAGGCGCCACTTCATGAATTCATTTATAAAATAAAAAAGTCGCTTACTCTCAAAAAAAGATTTATAATTTTTAATAATAATAAAAAGAGCAAGCTCCACTCCCCCTGAGTTTTAGTTTCTTTGTTTGTGAAATGAAAGATTGTGAATAGATAATCTCCAACTCCTACAACCTTTAAATCTCTGAAGATGATGACCCACTACAAGCCAGCCTCAAAGTGAAAAATATTTTTCAGAGATGTTTAAAAACTAAATTCACCCTTTGATACTTTGGCTTTGATCCAGAGTAGCTGGGCTAAGAGAAGTAAGTCTCAGCGTGAAATGTCCTTCTTGAAATAATGACTAAATCGCTGATGTCTATCTAGGATTTGTATTACTTTAGTAGCCTGCCACAGTTCATAAGAGCAAAATAGCGAACTTTCTGGAGTTAAGTACAGTTAGATAACTTGAAATTAGTGAATATAAACACATATCTGATTTTAGCTGCTGTATTTCTCCTCTTACTAGAAATTCTCAGTCCTTACTTTAGAGTATGAGTGAAAAATATGGATCTGATAGACATCCTCAAAATTAAAATATAGACATTAACAAGAGATAGCCTCTTATATTTCCCAGCAAGTATTAAACAAGCAAGCATTTCTTTGGTGGGAACATTTCCTCGTACTTGTTTGCATGATGTCAGATCCTCTAAGTGAAACCATTTAATGCATGATAATTATGGTTTGGAAGACATATTTTAATAGAGCATGTCCTTGATTTCTTTTGTTCCAACTCTTGCAAGGAAGCCAAAATTTCCAGCTAAACTACGAGACCAAGAAACAGATTTTTTAAGAAAATGATAGAAATGATAGAAAGTTTTACACATTTTGTTGGCAATATTGGTGGCATTCTTACTAGAAGTCTAATACCAGTTTCTTTGGCGTGTGTGCCTTGAAGTTTATAGAATTTCAATGGCATAGTAAGGACTGCAGAGATGAAAAAAGGGAGGGAGGAGGAGGGAAAGTGGCAGGTGACAAGAGTGAGGACAAAACACAAACATCACTTTAAAGTCACTGACTGGGGTGCCTGGCTGGCTCCGTTGGAAGATCACGTGACTCTTGATCCCGGGGTCATGAGGTTTGAACCCCATGTTAGATGTAGAGATTACTTAAGAAATAAATAAATCAGTAAATAAAATTTAAAAATATAATTGACTAAGTTTTTGAACTCTGTTGTCTCCATTCAGTCAAAGCAAAGGATCACTTTTTTAAAAAGTTTTTTTTTTTGTTGTTTTATTTTATTTTTTTAAGAGAGAGGAAGAGAAGAGCACAAGCACTGGAGGGGCAGAAACAGAGAGAGAGAGAGAGAAGCAGACTCCCTGCTGAGTGTGGAGCCCCACCCAGGGCTTGATCCCAGGACTCTAAGATCGTGATATGAAATCAAGAGTTGGATGCTTAACCAATCGAGCCACCCAGGCACTCCAAAGCAAAGGAATCCATTTTTAAATATTTACAGTATGTGATGAAAGAATCTAAAATGTGTTAAGCCAAGTAACTGATGACTAAATCCTATCGAATCAGCCTAGAATCACTGTCATCATTATGCATTTATTAGTGAGTAAGTTCAACTTAACACTGTGTTAATGCAGCATTAGTCGATTCTTTCTTACCTGTGGAATCTACTTACTATCCTTTTATTTTCCTCTATTTGTTTAATTTTTTTTTGTTATTATAAGAATACCATAACTACCTTTTCTTAACTTTAAGAAAATAGAATGGAAAATAAATTGAAATCCTTCATTATATTATTTATTAATAATATATTAGTTCACTTACCTCTGACTTGTCCTCATCATATATGCATGTATATATGTGTATGTGTATACACACATATATATATCATAATTTAAAATATGAAATTTTTGGAATACTACTCTGTCACTGAATACTATGAATAAATATTTTCACATCATAAGAATGGAAATAATAGCCATAATATTTGGTGGCAAGGTAATATGCTGTCATTAATCAGATCTCCCCAAATCTATTTAGCCACCACCCATCTTGGACTTTAAACCCAATTTCTATTTTCTTTGAATAAGAATAAATATTGTAAGGAAAATTACAGTAGTATATTTTCTATTTCCAAAAGATGCATATAACAATTTTGGATTCACCTGGTAAAGAATATGAATATATCTATATTTCTGGTTTTACATTAGCAAGTTGCTTTCTGCAAAGCCCCACCAACAATATGGAACTTCCTCTTCCTTTGACAAGCTAGTAAATGAAAAAATTGATAGTTCATGGTTGTTTTAATCATCATTGTTTTGAATATTTCTATGAAATCCTTTGCACCCATATTTTCACTATTTGTTACTGATTGCTATCTATCTTGTGAATGACTGCTTTATTACATCTCCTTGTTTACATAAGGAATACCTTTGCCAATTTGGGAGCACTTAAAGATCTCTGAGGTAAACAATTGTCCCAAATCATTATTTGACTATCTTAGTGACATCATCAGTCTCCATAAAAGCATGTACAGATTTCTCTTGTCCTAAAAACACGAGTGGGATATAAATAATAATTGCATTTCAATTTCAATCACTGGGAATTAATGATTATATACACAAATACAAACCACAATTGTGAGTATAGTTCTTTACATTTGGTCTCATATTTTAATTTGTTTCAAATAAAGCAAGCTTCACCCAAAAGGGACACGAGGCAGGCAGAAAAGTATACATATGCTGTTTTATCCAACTTGAAGGTGAATAGGGTTGTAGGAAGAAACACTGATCAGTCAATGGTAAAAAATCGTCAATAGAAAATCACCCCCTGATTTTCTGACAAGGAGGAGGGGCTGAGCTCCCCTTTAAGAGACCTGTAAGTGTGCTGTTTTAACTATGGGGTGCTGATTGCATTCTGGCATAGTTCAGAGAAGGGTGTGTTGGGTGGCAAGATAATCTGAAAGAAAAATGAAGCATTTAGTCATCACTTGCTCTAAGTTGTTATTTTATCAGCATAACATGCAACAGCTTGTTTTACTAATATGTTTTTAATGGTGTCATACAGGTTCCGCTGGTGTGTCATTCTGCACCCAAAAGGTACAGAGCATTTTATGTTCCTAAAGGTGAAGCATGAATAAAGATTTAGTTGGAAAGTAATTTCTGGTATGCAGGGTGTGGCCCTGAGCTGATCCCATACCCTGAAAGTCCTAGCTCATCCCCCTCCATTAAGGATATGAGGAAAATCCATTTATACACTTTCATTTATGGATTGTCTTGCTTCATTTAATATAATGACTTTACATTTTCATGCTGCTCAGGAATCGCACTGATTACTTTATCCACTCAGATACCCAGACACAAATATTCTAATAAAATTTCCTAGAAAAGTTACAGAAGTTCTGTGGGAATTTTTACGTTAGAAATCACTGCTTAATGTTCTTCCCTTCTAACAAAATAAAGCTACATGATTAAAAAAGTCTAAACAAATTCTGACCTAATATAGAACTTAATGAAAAAACATGTCTAGAAACATTCCTAACAAGATTTTCTGAAGTCTAATCAGATAATGTCTTATAAGCAAGTTTTCATTGAGATTTAACTTACACAAATTCACGCCTAATGTTGTGTTTAGTAGTTGCAAAACGATTCCATTTCTATATGAAGAACTTTTAAATATTTTTATTCAATTCATGAAAAATATAAATCATTTTTAAAGCATGAGAATTACACCTTCTCCTATTTTACCTTCTCCAGACCCCCTTTTTTTCTCTCCTTATTTTATTTCATTGTTGTGTGTTTTGACCTTGTTTTTCCTTTCTGCTTTTCAAAAATTAAGCAGATTTAAGCAATAGGCTAATTAGCCATCATGAACTGCTAGCTTTTTATTTATAAGTATTAGAAGGATAGGAAAGTAAACCATCCAAGTCATTTGACTTGATGAGTCTTCCAAATTTCCTGGCAACTAGCATCACTCTTTGAAGGTAAAATTTCCACTATTTCCTGAAATAGTTTCACAATCAAAAACCTACTTTAAAAATGCATATACCTTTAAACTGGATGAATTTTTAAGGCATTAAGCTAATAGTTTATCAAAAACTAACACTGAGGAATACATTTTTAAGTAGATTTATTGAGTATTTTATATAGCAAGTAAACCTCTCACTGTTAATCAGTATTAAAGTCATCCAATTTTTCTGGATACCAGGTCTCTTCGTTTTCTTCTCATTGATGACTCTTTATATGATTTTGTTATAATCTGGCAAATATCAGAACACCCATGATTCTTGTTTGGTATATTTAACAATGAACAGCCTCAGTGCCTGCTTTGCAGAGCTTGCCTAGAAGAAAGGGCATACAGGTAATCAAATAATTTCAGTGACATTTTATTAAGGACTGAGATGCATACGATACTATGGAAGAAGCATGTAGAAATCTTTCAGGAATACAGGAAACTTAGTGAAGAGTAAGGTTGGGCAAGAATGGGAGTGGTGGGGAAGCCAGCTGCAGACTGTTAAGTAGTTTCAGGTGGAGATAGAAATTAAGCTATAATCACATGGACATGATGCATAATTAGAGGTGATCCAGTAATGCTGAAACATAAAAATTGGACAGAGATACTTAGAGTGTGTCACAGAGGGTCTTACACATTATTATGTCAGCATGGCCAAGTACTAGTGATAATTACCAAGCAAAGGAACATGGTCTTATTTACATTTTAGAAACAGCTCTCTGGGATAGTGTCAGAAGGTAATTTGGGGAGGTGTTTGGAGGGCAAAGAACAGAGACTGGGAAACTAGAAGATGGAATGATCCACAGGAAAAAAGCAGGGGCCTGAATTATACAAATGATATTAGGGAAAGAAAGTGAAAGGATAGATTTATAAAATATATGTAAAGTGTAATTCACAGAACTTAGTAGCCCATTAAGTGGCTACAAATGAGAGAGTTAGAAGAATCCTGGGTGACTGCCACGTTCTTATTTATACAGTAAATTGGATGGTGAAAACACCATCCAAAACAGGGCATGCTGAACTTGGAGTGACAGTGCATGTAAGGTGTCCTAGGAACTCTGAAAGCATACACATTAGGCAGTAGACTTCGTGAATCTGGATCTCAGGGTTCCTCGGTATTAATATCTTTCTCTTCTCTCTACTGCACAGAATTAGAAGCCCTTTTCTGAGCTGGTTCTTGTTACCATTTTCCTGGCTGCCCTTCTTATGGTTTTGCAGTTGCCCCTTAAAATTTATGAGGATAGAAACAATGTCTTATTCGTGTTTCTTCCAACAATTAGCACAGCTTTGTGGGAGGTTTTTTGGTGCTCAAAAAAATTTTAAGTTATTTCTTTCATTTACTAGCCATTGAGGTTACAAAGATGAAATGCAGGCACAGTTCCTGCCCTCAAAATTTACACATCATTACTGAACAAATAAGTAAACACGTAATTACTACTCTTGATACTTGTAATATTGGAGGGGCTACTAAGGCAAGGAAGAAGTAGCCACTGAGGTGATTTTGCAGAAGGTACGTGCAGGTGGGGACTTTTGAGTTGAATTTACTATGCAAGGTCATATACGTCTGCTGTCTCAAGTTGCCACATTCACTGCAAAATGTAAAGCCTGAGTGACTAAGTTACCTCATTTCTCCATATGGAGGAATAACAGCTCAAAAAAGACAGAAGCTCATTCCCTGTCTCCAAAACAAACACATTAACAGCTGTAGCTGACACTATGGTTCACGTCCACAATAACAGATGTGGACCCCAGTTCCTTTAAATTTTGTTCTCACATTCCTTAGGTCTTGTCCAACTCATGATAATCAAAGCACATTCACTAGTACCTTGCCCCCATGCTAATCCACATGGAGGGGGAAGATAGAAAGTAGAAGGCAGACAATATGTTTTTTGGAAGACATTACTCTGAAATGGTCCGCTTAACTTCTATTGATAGTCTCTTGCAGAAATTTATTCTTAAGACCAAAATAAGATAAAAGAGAGGCAGAGAAACAGGTTTCTAGCTGGGCTTCTGTGTGTCATGCAGGTTCATGGGAGTTTTATTATGACCAGGAATGAAGGAAGAATCAATAAGGAGAGTTACATTACCTTCTTTGCCATAATCACTTTGTTTCATTATTATACCTGATAGAGCCATTGTTACCAGAAATTATGTCACATCTATGATCTCAAATTGTTCATCCTATTCTCTGGCCTAGTAATTTTATTCTTTCAGTTCATGTGCTCTGACACTGCCCACTCCAGGCTTGCAGATTATTCACGACCTTGAACTCACCATCTTTTTTTTTTTTTTTTTTTCACCATCAGCCCTTCCTCTTTTTCATGTCCAGTCTAGAATCCTATGATCTATTGGGCACCTGGGTGGTTCAGTGGGTTAAAGCCTCTGCCTTCGGCTCAGGTCATGATTTCAGGGTCCTGGGATCGAGTCCCACATCGGGTTCTTTGCTGAGAGGGGAGCCTGCTTCCCCCACCTCTCTCTGCCTGCCTCTCTTCTTACTTCTGATCTCTCTGTCAAATAAATAAATAAAATCTTTTAAAAAATAATAAAAAATAAAAAAATTCTATGATCTACTAATATAATCACAACACTGAAGACAATCTTAGCACTCTTGTCTTCTAATTGTATCACAATTATGTAACAAAAATCCCACTGGGCCTGAACCCAATTACCCACCTCCTCTGGGTCTACATCTTGGCTTTTAAATATTTCCAGAGAAAAATTAAGAAACTGAAATGATTGACTTCACTTTTTAGTTACCACAGATTTCATGCATGCAAACAGTACGAGCCAGAGGGAGAACCAGCTATAGTCTTCATAAGCTTTTATATTCCTATGCTTCAACATGAGCAAGTTATACTTCTCCCCTCAAATCTCTTGCCCCATCAAAGGCCCCACCATGAACAATTTCAAGAGCTTCATTTAGAATAAAAATGACGTTCTCCAACCTTGAAGTCTTCCTTTCCTCACCCAACCTTGTCGCTGATGACCTCATACTTCAAATATGAATTCCTTCATCTTTTTGAAACTAAACCTGCAAGTCAAACTGCATCTCCAAAGATTTTCCAATGAGAAAATGTCCCTCCATCTATCAAAGGGAAGTCCGGACCACGCATTTTTCTTTTTAAGATTTTATTTATTTGACAGAGAGAGAGATCACAACTAGGCAGAGAGAGAGAGGAGGGAGCAGGCTCCCTGCTGAGCAGAAAGCCCGATGCGAGGCTCCATCCCAGGACCCTGGGATCATGACCTGAGCCAAAGGCAGAGGCTTAACCCACTGAGCCACCCAGGCCCCCCTGGACCACGCATTTTTTTTTTTTTTAATGCATTTTTACTCTAGATTCCATCTCCTGAAAAATTCTCAAAAGGTATGGTCAAACATTTCCCAGAATCTTCAAATTCATCCTTTCCAAAGGCATATCACCATCAACGTACTCTGTTTGCTCTAGTAATTACCACAAGTCTTCCTTCCCATCTAGGTCATCCTCCAGGTACTACTCAATTCTTTGGCTCTCATTTATAAAAACAAAACAAAACAAAAACAAAAACAAAACGACTCTTAAAAATTGTTTAAACATCTTGACTCCATTTCACCGATTCTTATTTGTTCTTTAATACAATGCAGTGCAGCTTCAGTCTCTACAACTCCACAGGTGTCACAATCCCCAGTGACTTGCATACCATACGGGAAATTCAAGTGACATTATTTGGTCATCATCATACTTGACTCTCCGTGTAACAGGTAATGGTTTGATTTTTTGCTCCTTTTTAAAATTCTCTTGTTTCTCATATCAAGAAAAAAGCCCTTCAGATTTGCCTCCAATTTTCCAGGATGCTTATTTGCTCGCTAGATCTCCTTTTCTCAAATTACACTTACTACAGCTCATCAAAGTGCAGTCTTGACCTCCTGGGAGGTCTATTTATATTCTTTACCTGTGAGATAACTCTGTTCCCATAGATTTAAATAATATTTACATGCTAGTAACTTAGAATTTTACTTTGCTGATGAAGATTTGACTTCAAAGATCCAAATTTTTATAACTAACTGACCCTTTGATATTTTGAGTGGAATATCTTAAGGGAAGCTCCTACCTTATGCTTAAAACCAAGCTCGAAGATCTTACCCCTTCCCTGATATGGAAGTTGACTGGGGTCTCTGGGTCACCTATGGATACACGTTGGCAGCATTAAGTCATTAAGTCACTGTTTAATAATCTTCCTAAATTACTTTGCTTATGGCTTTATACTCAATTATATAAGTTAAGTAAAACAGTTATAACCCTAAGAGAGAGTTAACCAAGTTTGCTAGGGCTTCATACCAACTAAATTAATTATTTCTTTATGTAATCCCTTGGAGAATTTAATTTTATTTAATTTACTAAAGCCCTGATGTCTCCTGGGTGTTATTTGAGAGAAGAACTTTTCTAAGAGAAAGGAGCCTTAAATCATAAGAACCCAATAAAGGAAATTATTTAGGGAGAACCCAGCTATTTCTGGGTTCTCCCTAAAACCACGTACTAACACTTGTTCACTCATATGAGTACAAAGAATCAGTTTAAATAGAAAATCGGTAAATCTGCAATTGCTTTTCAAAATCAGAAATTAAAGAATGTGGGATTTTTTCTTTTTTTTTTTAAGATTTATTTACTTATTTGAAAGAGAGAGATAGAGGCAGAAGGAGTGGGAGGGAGGGAATCCTCAAGCCGACTCCCCACTGACTGCAGGGCCTGACTCAATCCCAGGACCCTGAGATCATGACTTGAGACGAAACAAGAGTAGGACACTCAACCCACTGCATCATTCCAAGTGGCCCAGAAGTTGTGATGTTTTCAAAGGGCAGGGTTGGGGGTGGTTGAAGCAGGGATTTAGAAGATGCTTATTATTAACATCTTACATTAGTAGATTCATTTGTTATCATTCATGAGCCCATATTGTTACGTTATTATTAATGTAAAGACCATACTTTCCACAAATTTCCTTACTTTTTGACCTGATGTCCTTTTCTCTCCCTGGATCCCATCTAAGATACCACATACATTTTAGTAGTCATGTCTAATTAGTCTCCTCATGGCTGAGGGAGTTTCTCAGACTTTCCTTTTTTTTTTTTAATGACCTTGACAATCTTGAAGATTATTAATCAGATACTTTATAGAATGTTCCCTGTTTGGCATTTCCCTGATGTTTTCCTCATTATTAGGCTGGGGTTATGAGTTTTGGGAGGAAGACCACAGAGGTTAAGCACCATTCTCATCTTGTCATTCAATACATTTTTAAGACATTATCCAAGTAGAAAATGTGTAGTTCTCTAGTTCATGTGTTTTTTAGCTTTTACTATATTTTTATATGGATACCCCAAAATTCATTTAGTTATTCTACCATTGATGGATAGTAAGGTTACCTCTAAAACTTTCAGAATTGTAGATAATGCTTCAATGTCCCTTTGTGTACATGTGTGAGAGCCCTCCAACCAACATAGGTAAAAATAGAATTAGCTGGGTCATAGAGTATGTGCACTTTTATCTTTGCCACTTTTTCCTTCTAGGGTGGCTGTATACACTTAAGCTTTATAAAAACAATAGTTTATAAGGATATACTCTGTTCTCTATACTTGTCATGATCCGGTTTGCAAAGTTCTGAAATTATTGACACATTGAGGGATGTATATACATGGGATTGGAATTCCAGGCTATGGGAAATAATTACCTCCAAATTTAGTAGGTATTATTAGATTTTTCCTATAATGCTTATAAAGTGCACTCTCCTGTCTTCATTTTATGAGCATTTCTTTTGTTACGTACTCTCACCGGCACTTGGTATTTTCAGACTTTTAACTTACACGAACTGGTAGATAAGTACCTACTAAGATGTATCGTCTCATGGTTCAAATTTTTATTTCCCTAGTTGCTAATGAGGTTTAATGTAATTTTATGTATTTATGGCTCATTCATTTTTCAACATTGGGGGATCTTCATTTCATACAATAGTACATTTATATTATCTGTTGAAGAAAACGGTTCACAATCTCCAGGAATAAAAACTGAAGGAGGATGAAATTCCTGAAAGGCCTCCTCAATTTTTTATAAAATTATGAAGAAAATTTCTATACCTCTGTTATGTGAAATAGTTCCAACTGCACTCTGTTATCACTTATTGAATAAAACAATGCATGTGAAAGAAGTGTAATTCAATCTGCCTTAAATAATCTTGCTTCTGTTGTTTTGAAATATATACTCCCGGAGAAGCTTTCCCAAGCTGACACCACAAACTGGAGATGTGAAGAAGGGTCCTACATAGCTTTTACCAAAACCAAAATGTTATAACACAAATGAATATATTCATGACATACAAAGTTGGTACTGAATTTTGTATATTTTATGGGGACAAGTAATGAATGTACTTCTTTACAACTATTCCAATTTTACTGGGTTTTGCCCATATGTTCTTTATCTTAGGTATTTATTTATATTATGTTACAATTCTTAATTTTCAGCAGATTTACTGGTTTATCTTTTATTCTTTCAATCTCACCTAATTGTTTCAAATTATGACATAGCCAAAGGCAAGATAACAAGTCTAGACAGTATATACATGTTTTGTTATTCTGTGAGAAATACTAATTATAACTTAAGTAAAGAAATCTTTTTAAGAGTAGACATAATGAGAAATAATCTATAGCTTTTAAAATAGTATTTCTGTTTTAGTCCATTATTTCCTATAAAACAAAACCATGTTGTGTAAAAAATTGATAATTGCTGACATATTTAATCAACAATTATTCTAGTTAGTTCAGAGCCTGTGTCCTAAGTAAGACAAATGTTTAAGTTTCCTGTGTGTACTAAGGATGGGAAGCCAAAGGTTACAGCAATTTCAATTTCATTTAATGTGAGGTAAACACAATGAAGGTATTCAACTAGCAGGGAGAAAAAAAATTTTTTTGAGAAAGTCAAACATTATAGCTCATTAAAGCTTTTAGGACTTTTTTTCTTTCTTGGTGTTATTTCTTAAAAAAAGGCATACAGAAACCTGAACTGACTCCATAATGCCTTGCATGGAAACCGATATTCACATTTCTACCAGTGCTTTTTCAGGCAGTTCTGTAGGGGATTTTTCTTCTATTTTGTATGTCACAATGTAGACACTGAATCACCATTCTCAGCCTCAGCAGATCTGCTTGTCCTGTAGTCATCCTGCTTCTACGTCACCCACTGAATCTTCTTTTTGACTTCATACCACTTCGTACTCCAACCATGTGGTTTTGAATCATAATGCTTTTGAATCGGGGTGTTTTATATTTCAAAACTTCACACTTTAGGTTCCGTGCCTCTGACTGTCACATATACATTTTCAACTGTGTAAGACTGTGTAAGCTGTGAACTGCTGTTACACTCCTTAAAAAGGAAGGTTTGTCTCTCATGCTTCGTCCAATAATATAAGAGATTGTACGGATCTCCTGGAAGATTATTAGTCTGGATTTGAATGTTACCTGGAATGTACTCCTCCACCAACCATCACTGTTTGTTACTTCCTGCTTCAGAAGCCAGCGATTACCCTGGATTTTTCCTAAGTGGAGTTTTACAGTTTATATTCTGCTCATTTACATGTGGCTTGTGGCTTGTACCAAGGTAAAGAATGTTTTAAAAGCATAAACATATAAACACAAAATTATTATACAAAGAATGGAGAAACTATACGTTAAAAGTATACTAGGTAATAAAGTATATTCAAAGCTTATTAAATCTCCATAACTTATCTATTGTTAAATCACTTTCTTAAAAGGGAATACGTATAAAGAACATTAATGTTGCTGACTCTTCTTAGTGCCAATAAGAGCTTGATCAGATGCGATTTATAAAATAAGAAATTCTGAAATGGCAAAGTCTGCAGTAGAGGATGTTAGAATACATTCAAGACAAAACCATAGCATATTCTTTCATATATAATGCATTCCTGGAAAGAGCTACGAGTCAAATATTTAAAAGTTTCCATAGACTTACATTTGAAAGATTGCATTTTCATTTAGTGAGATCTAAAGAATGCCAGTGAATTAATTGTACCAGTCATCATTTCTGGGTTTAATTTTATAGTTGAGTAGGGCAAAATTTATCACTGTGGGGAACCGGGTGAAGAAAGCACTGGATTTCTCTACTATGTCCTGCAACTGTGTATGAATATAAAATCATCTCAAAATGCGTGCACACATCAGTGGCTCAGTCCATTGAGTGTCTGCTTTGGGTCAGGTCGTGATCCCAGGATCCCATGGAGTCCTGCATCAGGCTTCCTGCTCAGCACAGACCGTTTCTCCCTCTGCCCCTCCCCCAGGTCATGCTTGCCCCTCACCCTCTCTCTCAAAAATAAACTCTTTTAAAGAATTATCTCAAAATATAAATCCATTAACTCTACCTCCTTTAGACAATTTTAATTACTGACCTCCATTATTTTGTGCCTTTTCTTTTCCTCTTCGGTACTTTATTCAAAATTTATAAGTTGGCTGGTTTAAGTCAAATTGGAATATAATTGTTGGTCAAAGGTTTGCTCTTTTTAAAATACCTAATTATCTCCACTTTATCTCATTATATTCATTTAATGAGACACTGCTTTGATTACTAGTGATATCATTTTTATTTTTCCATAGTCCACTCATTTTGTAAAAACTCAAGAGAAAACACTGAAAAATTAAAAGATTAAAATCATTGTGAACAAAGGCAAACGTTCTGATAGAGATGATGATACTGTAAAAAGTTCTTGGTCTACAGAGGGTCAGCAGGAAGTCACTTGAAATGGGACGAATTTGCTCACAGGAATTTGAATTTGGCACACGAAAGCCAATTTGAGGTGCTGCTCTGCGAGCAGCAGACAAGTGGGGTATCTGAAGCCATATACGAAAATGTAGGGTAAATATTGCAGAATGACGTGAAACTCGCAAATTCTTAGTTGGACAAAAGAAACTCCTAGTCTAAGAGTTTTTTTAAATAAGGATAAATCATTCTGAAGTTTAGAGATTGAAGGAATTACAATGGCCCTATAACAAAATACAGATGTTTAACTTTGACCCGTTGCCTCTCCCATTTGCCTCACCTGTTGCTCTCCTCAGACTGGCTTCCTGGGCTGCCTCCGCCCTCCTTGCTACTCCAGAAGAAAACACATCTCCCATAGAACTGGGCCTACATAGTCACTATTTTCATCTTCTGGTACACAACTAAGAATGTCTTGGAGCGCCCGGGTGGCTCAGTTGGTTAAGCGTCACACTCTTTATTTCAGCTCCTGTCAGGATCTCAGGGCAATAGGCTGGGTGCTCAGCGGGGAGTCAGCGGGAGATTCTCTCCCTCTGTCCCTCCCCCATTCTCTCTCTCTCTCTCTCTCTCTCGTTCACTCTCTCCCCCTCTCTAAAATAAATAATTTTTTTTTAAGTTGTGCCTCATTATTCCAGACTTGAGCTTCAAGATCACGAACTCTATTTCTTTTGAAAATTTTTCTGACAGTCTTATTTTCTCTTTCGTTCGTATCATGCATCTAACCCTCTCAACTGATGCTTTATCCTTAGCGGATGACTGCTCAGAGATCCTTCATCGACAAAGAAAAACAAAAAAGGCCCACAAAAATCCTTCCCTTGAATATATATCTTCTAAACATGGCCTTCTTTTGCTCCATGAAAAATAGCCATAAAACTGAGATTCCTTAAGTACAAGGTAAAATTTCCAGACTTACCTTTTTATAATGTCCATTCGGGCATTTAGATTTGTTTTCAGAAAAAAACATGAATTTTTACATGATGATTAGAGCATTCTTTGGTTTATAAAACACCCTATTCTAAAACATTTAATAGGGAACTCGAATTCTGCTAGAGAAGAATAATTTCATATACCCAAAACAACTAACAATAAGTAAACTTGGAAAAGAAGTAAATATATTTAATATATTTTATTTATCAATTCTATTATACATTTATTACTATATTTTATATATATAGTCATGATAAATTGCAATGATTTCAGACAAGGAATTTTCCTGTAGAAAAAAAATAACACCTGCCACCACCGCTATTACTTCTCTCTTCCCTACTATGCCCAAAAGTGCTTTGGAGCAGCCCTGGGGCAGTTACGGCCTCTCTAAAGCCCTTGCTGAGGTTAATGACAGGCACACCTGTGTCAGCTCCTATCAAGCTCAGCTCGTTCCCTAAACAGCTAAGAAATTTCTTAGGAATTAGTATTTATCTGAGCCCCTGAGGGCTGCTAGCCCACGCTGGGTGAGGGAGCCTCTGCCCAGACAGATCTAGACAGAGAATTGGACAGCAATGCAAAGGGACCCTCCCCCGCCACACACACACTTTTCCCCTTATTTTTTAAACTTTGTTTGCCAATCTGTAAATTCTAAAAGGTAGACTCAATACGAATAACACTATTTACCTCATTATTTCTTAGAACTGCCAAAAACATTTTAGTTTTTTTAAAAAAATAACTATTTTAACTTTCCACATGATGTCTGTGAAAATAAATTTTATATTAGATATCTATTTCTGTCTATACATGGTGAAGAGGGGAAAGTGTTAACTTATAAGCCTTTCAGGAATTTTTCTGAGCCTTTCTTAAGCTCTTTTAGGCTTAAGCTCCATAGGTACAGCCCTCAAGCAGTTGTCTTTGGAGACAGTTCAAATTTTTGCCAGTGAGCAATTCCAGTGACGTGGTCATTGGCAATAGGACCACTGATCTGCTGATCTCTGCACAATCTCTTATTTATCTCCCAGTGGTTTCTGCTTCACACGTGCTTCTTTTTGAGTCCTAGCAGCCCTGAAGGAAAATATCCTGGTGGACAGCATGATATGAATCTACTCTGGTTCAACTCACAGAAGGTTTGGGCTTGTATCTCTTTGCCCTTTTCCAACACTTTACTGAAGCTTCTCTTCTTTATCATAATCTTTGCGTAGGCCCAGGGCCATTACAAAGACAACAGATAAGAGTTAGATACCGAGTCCTTCATCTTCCCATGTGGCCGTTCAGGGGTCTCTCAGGAAACCACACTCACTCTAGTTTCAAAAGCTTGAAAATCTTCCCTTGAAGCTTTTAATTTTTTTTTTCCCCTGAAACATTTAAGAGACAAGTCATAGATGGTGTTGCCCCTCCCCTCTAAAAATATCAGTCTGTAATATCTAAGAACAACAACATCTTCTTACATTTGGCAATGTAAAATAATCTAGTTGAGGAACTTGACATTGATGACATACTATTATCTAATACGCTTCCATCATCCAGGTTTCTGAGAGATGCTCCATGATACCATTTATGACATTTTCCTGATCTGGATCCAGTTCCGGCCCTCGCACTGTCTTCGGCTGCCATGTGATTTCAGTCTCCTTTGATCTAGGAGATTTCTGCAACCTTTCCTTGTCTTTCACAACCACTGTCTCTCTCAAGCCCAGACCTACGGTTCTGTAGGAGTAGAAACTTCACTACTGTTTTCATTATTCATACTTCATCATTGCTGTTATTGATATCTCTTCCTCTACATCAGCCATCAGGACTGGTAGAACTGGTGTCCCACCCCCGTGTGGGCACCCTAACAAGATTATTACAGATATCTTTCTCTTCTTCCCTCCCCACATCAAAATAACCAAACAAGATGAGTGAGGGTGAATGTTGCAGAGGGGGATGCTCTGTCTAGGTAAATGCTGTGGAGCCCAGACTTAACCTATTTCTGGAGTATTAATTGAATAATCCTCTGTTCTGTGCGCTCTCATCAGATTATCCAACCCCATCATATATGTACACACTTTCTGTTTACCTTATGGAAAGAATTTATGAGTGAGACAACTTCTGTGGCAGAAGATACATAAGTTAATGGTGTTTGTATCATGGCCCATTTGTAAGAGAATGTTGTTTCTCTTTACTCAAGCATAGATACCAAGCTCTTCCTTCCCGCACTTCCTGTGACCACTCCTCTGGGGGAAAAGTGCACCCAGCTCCAACCTCCTCTATTAGAGGTTCTTAAAAAATATAGTGAGTTAATAGAAAAAAAATGAAAACTCAAATGAAGGTTATTCGAATGTTTAGGTGGTTGGTTGCTCTGCTGGGTGGTGAAATGGTGATTTGAAGTCATGAGCTCATACTCCACAACTAATCTTGCTGAGGTTATAAGCAGTGATAAATGTTCAGCAGATATTGGTCTAGCTTCCACATGATTCCCCAGTACTGAGTATGAGGGGCAGTGTCTGATGCTAACCTACTTCTCTTCCCAATGCCCACCGCTCCCTTCTAGTATCTCTTGCAATCCTTCCTGTCGGTCATGTTCCCAACTCTATTTTTCTTCCCTGGCCTAGCCCACATAATCCTCTAATCATCTCCTAGTCTACCAGTTGGAATGGATGAATCTTGATTTTCTTTCCAATATGATTCGTTTCTTTTCTTTTTTCTTTTCTTTCTTTCTTTCTTTCTTTTTTTAAGATCTGTTTATTTATTGGGGGCAGTGGGTAGAAGGAGAGGGACAGAGAGAGTCTTAAGTGGGTTCTCCGCTGAGCACAGAGCCTCACGCAGGTCTCCATGTGAGATGAGACCAAGATCTGGATGCCTAACCGACTCCACCATCCAGGCTCCCCCCAAATCAACTATTTTTCTAATCTACCTTCTGCTTTCTTCTACTATTCCTTTTGATACACAGAGACCTTATTTTTAAGAAAAAGAAGAATTTTATTTTTACTCTTTTTATTCTTCATCTAACAGTGCCACTTTCCCCTCAGCCCATCTTGAAGCCTCTGAATAACTTGAGACGGATCATATGTAATAAAATAAGAGATGAAAAAAGTATAAAAAAAAATCTCAACATATTGTCTTGTGACATTGGAAACTTAGTGAAGATTGACACCAGGGGACTTTACTGCTAGTTTTGCTGTGAAGGTTGAAAGAATTCAATAATGATTTGGAGAATACAAGTCTTAAATATTTAGGGGACTTATAGTATTTTTTTAAAAAAACAAAAATGGAATATCCACTTCAGAGAAATTAATGATTAACTTAGAATTATAGAATTTGAGTTCTCAGGATTCACAACACACTAAGATGGATAATTCAAGCAGCTCTTTGGAAATATCTTTCTGGAGTTTAGGAAAGAAGTTGGTCTGGAAATGTATTTGAAACAAATCTACACAGAAATGATGGATATAGACAATGGAGTAAATATTATAACTTAGTAAAGGGATTGGAGAGAAAAAGAGAAAAAGCAGGGGATAGAATCCTGGGAATGTGTACATTTGGGCAGAGAAAGGAAAGAAACCTATGAAGGCACAAAGGGAAAAAGGCACAGTGTGAGAATTAAAAAAGATTTATAAGAGCAACAACCAATATATCAATGAGAGTGCACTCCTCATCGAGGGGAAGGTGTAAAATATCACAGGAACTGAGCTCAAAGGCTCAAAGGCTGGGACCCAAACATACTCTGAGGAGGGAGCTGATGTTCTTACTGAGATTGTTGCAATGGGCAACAGGAGATGAAAGGAAAACTGAGTGGGGATAGAAAATTCAGGAGTCAAGCAGGGATTACTCCTCCGTGCTCTTTGACATAGAGGACAGAGAGTGCTTTAACGACTACCTGAGAAGGTAGAAGGTTTGAAGGAAGTCATTTTGATATAGGGGTGAATTAAGCATGAATAAAAAGTAGCAAGCAAACAGCCAAGGAAGACAGAAGATTTGAATACCTGGAAGGAGTGTGATCATTAGTGAATTAAATTCAAATTAAATGAGCGAAGGGGAACCCAGCACATTAAATAGGACTTTAATCTTAATAAGAAAAACTAGAAAATGGATATTGAGAAAATGATACTAAAATACCTCATATTGGGTTAGCTCAATTTCTACAGTGTAGGTAATGAGATATGTTGACAGTGGTAACAAGGGTAGGGCATAATTACAGAATATAAAAATGATCTGGAACAGTCTTAGTAATTCAGTAGATCTTCACAATCGAGGGTCCTTGTACGATTGATTCCACACACGTTCATTGAACCCAAAACGCAGCCCAAAACTAACGACACAGAAAATGTCGTGTAAAGATACCCAAAGTTTTGATTTTGGTAAAGTAAGGGAAGGAAATAAAACATTTTTAGAGTTTGAGCAATATCATTGTTTTAATGGTTGGTCAGAGTAGAGGCATGTGATTCTGCTGATGGCTCTAAAAAGTTTATTGCAGAGAGACTGAATGAGACAGAGGAGCCTGAGGGTGGCAAAAATAGATTTAATGAAGAATGAAAGGAGTAAGCCACGTGAAAAAGGCACTGGTGTTAAGACGCACTGATACAGAGGGATAGTCGAAGCTGTTGTGCAATAATCTGCAAGTGGTGGTGGGAATAGAAAAATATACTGATTGGATGTCAATAAATGCACTGGAGGAAAAGATGTCCGAGTTTCGCCACTCCAGATAACTAGGCTTTATTTAAAGCAGTACGAGGTTGGTTTGTTGTTGTTGTTGCTGTTTGTTTCTGTTTGGAAAGGAAATGTACACTGGGGCTTATCTACACTTAAAACTAGGATCCAAACAATGGGGTTTGTAGTAGTAGGCTGGCAAGGTACATAGTTGGGAAAGAATGATCAAAAGGCATAAGGGACTAAAAGATTTAGAAATAGACTCAATGAGACATGTTAGAGGGGAAATCCTAAATATGTCAAATATGTAAAATTCTGTTATTGGAAGAATTTGTATATTAATCATTTCCAGTACTCCATTTGGAATGCTAGCAGGATAAAATTGGACTATAAAGTTTAACTCACTTTATTTTCATTGTTCATCAAAGACACTTAAAGTTATGCTCATATTGGACATATATTACCAAATAGGAATATGCAATATTAATTATTCAACAATACTGCTTTTTATTATAAATTATTATTTTATTAAAAATAATGACCATTTTTGTGGACAAGATCCAATGGAGTAAGTCCTATTTCCATTGAATGTTCTTATTGAATATGAGAAATATTTTCATGTGATTTTATTGAACCAAATATTCAGTTATTGGAAGATATTTTTAAAATTAGCAATGAATTGAGGCGCCTGGCAGGCTCTGTCAGAGAAGTATGCAACTCTTGGTCCCAGGGTCATGAGTTCAAGCCTCCTGTTGGGATGTGGAGATTACTTAAATTAAAAAAATAATAATAAAATTAGTAATGAATCAAGACACATTTAGCAGTGTAACATTTCAAGCATATTTTGAAAAGTATTCTGCATACTTTGAGAGTGAAATCTCTAAGACAAAAGGATTATCTCAGAAACTAATACGTTTTTGTTTTTTTGGTTTTTTTTACAGATGTTTATCTTCTGGATTTCTTTATCTTTCAGGATTTCTAAAATATGATGACATATATTTTCTTTCTATTAAAAATAGAGAGGCTCTATTTTATTGTTGAACATTTCTTCTCTTTTATAGTGAACAATGCTTGGATAAGAAAATAAATAGAGGGGCGCCTGGGTGGCTCAGTGGGTTAAAGCCTCTGCCTTCAGCTTGGGTCACAGTCCCGGGGTCCTAGGATCGAGCCCCCGGTTGGGCTCTCTGCTCAGAGGGGAGCCTGCTTCCCTTTCTCTCTCTGCCTGCCTCTCTGCCCACTTGTGATCTCTGTCAAATTAAAAAAAGAAAAGAAAAGAAAAGAAATACAATGGAGATAGGAAATGCGGTTTACAAAGAGAAGGTGAAAAATTGTGGAAAGAAATACAATGGAGATAGGAAATGCGGTTTACAAAGAGAAGTTGAAAATTGTGGTTTTGTTTTAATTAGGAAGTAAATAAAATTAAAAACAAAACCAAAAACATTGAAACAAGACCAGGTGCTTTTTTTTCTTTTACCGTATGGAAAATTTCCAGAGTATATTATGGCCACTATGTGATAAGGCTTTGTAGAAACTGGTCAACTCAGGGGTCCTTAAGGATTACCAACATTAGAAACAAATGGGTCACAAGACGCTGACTCTGTTTAGTTTGTTGCTTTTAAGTCTTAACTTGGAACGATGAGTGGTCAAGAGGCATTGCCTTTCTCTCTCTTCACCCCCTTCTTCATTGTCCCATATTTCATAAAAAGTGGAATCACAAAAAGTGGCGGTTTTTAGGATGGCAAAACAGTAAGAAAAATAGAGGAGATAAAATGAAAGAGAAAAAACTAAGGAATCACTAAGTCTTTTTATTTAAAAAACAATTTTCCAAAACACGGAGGTGGCCAAAGAAAGAATAGAATCTGGAAACTGCATGAAGAAAAAGCAAAATTTCAACTCTGTAGCTTGGAAAGCATCAACACAAATTATCTGATGAGATTTTCAGATCTTAGACTAGAAGTAAATATTAGGTCATTGTAGATTTTTGTCAAGATAGATAGATGGATCGATCAATAGATAGAAACAATAGAATAGAGATATCTCTGGTTTGTTTCATTTCTCAGTAAACATACTGGTTGGTTGATGACGAATACCTGATCAAGAAATGAAAATAAAGACATGATTCAGAGTGGAGAAAAATATGCAGATGGTTATTTCTTTCTCTTTTTTTACCTGGACATATAAAAATTATTTAGTCTCAAATTAGAATTTTCAGTATATTTATTGACATTTTATGCAAACATTTGATAAGAAAAATGAAAACAGGAACATATCTATCAGTAGGACAAACATCAAAAACTCTAAAGTACATAAGAAAGTAGTCACAGTTTTAAATGAAAATATGTGTTCCTGTCCTATACTAAATATATAAAAAAGTACGATAAAACATTGTACCCATTACAAATTTAATATATATAATAAAAATTTAGAAATTGATAGTTTCCTATGTCTCTCTGCCAAGTTGATTGTAGGAAAATTAACAAGGTAAACAAGAACAATTTCTTAATTTATAAATTATTTGATTCACATATTTATTGCCAATGTTAACATTGTTTTTAATATGATTTTTCTTGGAAAAATATATTAATGATCACAAGCAGACTTTTGTATTATTGTACAAAGAATCCAAGAGAGATTGCACCTACAAGTAATGAGGTCTTTTTTTTTAATTTCTTTATGACCAAATGGTAAACAAGTCTAATTTATTAAATCATCATGTTTCTTTTCGGCTCAAAGAATACAAAGTTTTTATCTGCAGACTTTATGTTACATGTATTCATACAGATATTACATATGTTTCAAATTAAATGTGGTATAAACTGACAATGCTTCAAAGATAGTGATGTGGATATTTTTATCCTGTTCAAACATTTTCAGTCCTAGTCCTTACACTTTATAGACAGAACACTTACAATTTTAGAGCAATATTTTCTAGCAGGATAAATATTTTGCAGTAAAAGATAAATACAAAGGATAAAGAGTCAATTAGCTTGCTATCATTTTTCAAAAAAATGGACTGTAAGAAAGGATCTCAATTACTGTTTTTATGATTTTATTTTTATTTGAAAAAGCACAAAGGTCATCGTGCTTAATGCACAGGCCTCATAAGGAACTATAAGGTTTTTTCATTTGCGATCAGTTACCTCGTAATGTCTAGATAAATCTTTACAGTACCATAAATTTCCACAATATAAACTCAATAAAAGACTACATGGCATGTGCTCTGAAAACATCTGCACTTGCCATCTATAATATTTCTATACCAAAAAAGAGATTGTGTTCAACCCTCCCTTTAAACAATACTAACTAATTTGATGCAAATCTTTGGATTATGGTACAAAGATTTCTCTTGGATAGGAACAGGAAAAAAAAAATCAGTATCTTAGGCTTTCAATGTTAAAACTGGAAAAATGCCTTTCCCTTCGTGTAGTCATTTCATCAAAGCAAACTATGAGCTCAAAATCGTTTTTGGTACTGAAACTATCCCACAAAGCCTGCAAATATGCTATCTGGTGTTCTTCCACAACCACAGAAATTGAAGGAATATTTGCTATCATTTATAGTTTAATTTCATATTTAAGTAACAAAAGAGAGGTCACCAAGTGTACAAGGGTGTCATTTAATAAGAATGTGAGTGCTCATTTCAGCAGCACATTTACTTAAGGGAAAAAAAAATGGAATGATACAAAGAAAGCTAGAATGACCTCCATGCAAGGATGACATACAAATTTGTGACATGTTCTATATTGGGGGTTGGGATGGAGAATGTGAACTAGTCTATAAAAATAAGGGTACTGAGTTGTCTCTGGATTGAAGCTGAAAAAATTCCCAGTGATTACAAATTTTCACCTGCAACATGAAGTTTAATTTGTCAAACCTAAATTAAAAAAAAAAAAAAGAATAGAATGCATATATCTTAGATTTTTTTCCCAAAACTTAACTCTTGAGCTCAGTTCTCCAAAAAGAGCTTTATGTTTAATAGAATGTCATGTAAATTCAAATTCAAGCTGAGAAAGAATATTTACAGAAGAGAGTGAATAAAATATGAAAACCATGGAATTTTACACAGAGTTAATACTGTAGGGAAATGTATTAATAATGTATTTGTAGAACAATATGGGAATTTGATGGGGATGGGCTAAATAAGGGTTTTAACAATTTTTAAAAAGATTTTAATTATTTATTTGAGAGAGAGAGAGAGAAAGAGCAAGCAGGGGAAGGGACTGAAGGAGAAGGAGAAGCAGACTCTCTGCTGAGAAAGGAGCCTGATATGGGACTTGATCCTAGGACCCTGAGATCATAACCTAAGATGAAGGTAGAAGTTTAACCAACTAAGCTACACAGGTGCCCTGGATTTTTGACAATTTAATGGTGTATTTGTAAAAGAGAAATGTAATTTAATGAAGATTTCTCCTACTTTTAAAACAAAATGAGTGCCATGTGCAAGCTTCATGAGTCTCATTTTATTTTTATAGTTTTGTGTATGTATTGCATTTGTATTAGTATGGTAAGTAAAACTTTTAAGGCAATATAGTTAATATCTTTTCTAAGAAATAGTGTTTGCAACATAAAATCATAAATCCATTTTTGCTTGTTTAAAAACACATGCTAACATCCAGGGCTCAAAATATGCTGATGCAACATGCTCCATTAAAATTCAAAACTCAATCTGCACTGACAAATAAAATTTGATGTAGCATAAATGCATTGCTCACCAATATTTCTCTGTGCCTTTAACAGAATTCTTGTTTTTTATTATTTTTTTTAATTTTATAAATTTTATGGTTAACTTCACAGTTCTATCTTTTAGACAAAGTAAATTTTTAAAAAAGAAATAGCTGTTAAATATGTGTTTAATAACAGATCTCTGTGTTAGATCTAAACAAGCCGCTGAATAGAGTAGGAAGCCTCATGGCTTCCACTCCCTTCTATTTACTCATTCTAGCAAGTTATAGAAAATCTTGTGAACAATTATTCGAAAGGTAATGTATACTCATGGTAAACATAATTTAAAAATTAAAGAAATGTAGAGACTAAAATGAAAAATACCTCTCACTTTACTCTTTCTTCCTTACAGGGTCTCCTTCTAAGATATTTATTATATTTACATACATTTTCTTGCTAATATTTAGTATTGCTACCATACCTACATAAGTCATTTGTTTTAAACAAGTAACTCTCCTCAACTATCTTGTTTGCAGTAAAAATATAAATTAGTCATATTTCCATACCAATACTACATTATCTCCCACATTCTTTTGAACAGCTTCATATTGACATATCAAAATTTACATAATCATTTAGTTAGAAATAAACCTTTAAGTTGCTTCCAGCTTTTTGTTATTACTTTGATGCTGAAATGGAGATCCTTAAACATATGTATCATTATAACTTCTTAGAATATATTAGATACATTTTTAGAAATAAAATCTTTGGCAAACATTGGCTGTGAAAATGAATTTGACTAAAGATGTCCATATATGAAATTTATTCAATCCATTGCCTGCAAATTTATGAGATTGATAGATTTTTTTAATAAGCACAACTAAAGATGAAATTAATTCCTATTAATACCGATATTATGGACTGAATGTACCCCCTCCAAAATTCATATGTTGAAGACCTCAATACTAAACTAGCTTAATTTGGAGATGGGACCTCTAAAGTAACTGAGGTTCGAAGAGGTCATTAGGATGGCACCCTGTTCCAATAGGATTAGTATTTTTGCAAGAAGAGGCACTAGAGAGTTTGTCTGCTTTCTTTCATCCCACACACACTAAGGAAAGGCCATATGTGGACATAGCAAGAAGGTAGCCATCTACAAGCAAGGAAGAGTGCCTTCACCAGAAAACAGCCTTGCTGACACCTTGATCTCAGAATTCTTCAGCCAGCAGCCCTGTGAGAAAATAAATTTCTGATGTTTAAGCAACCCAGTCTTTGGTGTTTTCCTGTGACAGCCCAAGCCGGCTAAGACAACTGATGTTGTTATCACAGTTTTCAGTTAATTCAAGGGAATAATGATCTAAATCAAAATTGCTGATAGTTATCTAGACCAGCTTTTACACTTTCCATTTAGCTAGATGTGACTTGTTGATAGCCATTTCAATGCATTTTCAAGTAAAAAGTATGTGTCTATATATAAAGATGCCATAAAGGGTAAAAAACAGATTCATATCTTGGGAAATGGAATTCACGAAATACTTCATTTTCTTTCTAAGAAAATATTTACCTTTTTAGAAAGATATTCATACTCCAAAGAGTGCTTATAAAAACTGAGAATTGAGACATTTCTCAAAATATGAAGAGTAACGAGAATAAAGCTAGTGTGAAGGGAGAATTTTTTTTTAACAATTTTTATTTTATTTGACAGAGAGAGAGCAATCACAAGTAGGCAGAGAGGCAGGCAGAGAGAGGGGTAAGCAGGCTCCCTGCTGAGCAGGTTCTCTGTTGAGCAAGGAGCTCGATGTGGGGCTCAATCCCAGGACCCTGAGATCATGACCTGAGCTGAAGGCAGAGGCTTTAACCCACTGCTCCACCCAGGTGCCCCGAATGGATAATTTTTTGATGTGTATGTATCTATAGTTAACCCACCACCATTTTATTCAATGTCTATTCATAAGCAAGCTATTGTTTCATGCATGGAATAGAAATCAGTACAGAATAGAAATCATTACTCACATAATACTCAATTAACATTTAGAAATAAACTTCATGTATCTGTTCATTATATACTACTCTTCTACAACCCTGAAAATAAAAATCACACATCGCAAGGCAAGAGAAGTAATATTAAAATTTTGCAGATGGGGACGCCTGGGTGGCTCAGTTGGTTAAGCAGCTGCCTTGGGCTCAGGTCATGATCCCAGCGTCCTGGGATCGAGTCCCACATCGAGCTCCTTGCTCAACAGGGAGCCTGCTTCTTCCTCTGCCTCTGCCTGCCATTCTGTCTGCCTGTGCTCTCTCTCTCTCTCTCTCTCTCTGATAAATAAATAAAATTAAAAAAAAAAAAAAACTTTGCGGATGAAGAAACTCAGGCTCAAAGAAATTAGGAAACGCATCCAAGTTTCCAAAACCAGGAAGTTACGGCATACAGATACTAACCAAGATTTTAGGACTATCAAGGCTTGTGTTCTTTCACCTGAAATGTGTCCTTTCTCTCATGCACCTTCAAATTTGTGGTGGACAAACTCTGATGAGTGTCTATTCTACGTTAGCTCTGGTGAGAACATAATGGAAGGAGGAGCACAGGGGGTGGGACCGAGAAGTAAATAAGCAGAGTAAACAGAGTAATAGATGCTCTGATAGAAGCAGGCTCAGCGAGGATGGGAATTGACAGCTGACAGTCTGGAGAATATCAAAGAAGCCTCCCAGGGAGGGTGATGCTTGGAATGGTTTTAAAGAACCCATGAGAATTACCCAGATCAACCAGAGAACGAGCAATCTAAAACATCTGCCGTCAGACTTTGGTTTCATATAATACGGAAGATGCAAGCTAGCTTACTGCTCCAAGGCCCTGTTCGTGAAAAGATACAGTAAGTGTATGAATAAACACGGTGTATATATATAAACTACATTGATATTACGTACTTATAGTTTAGATAGAGACCATACATACTTTACTTACACTTATATGTACATATATTACATATTTGCATTTATTATTCTTTTTCTTTCTTTGTCAGAGAGAGAGGGAGCAAGCGAACAAGAAAGCACAAGCAGGGAGAGCAGCAGGCAGAGGGAGAAGCATGCTCCATGCTGAGCAAGGAGCCTGATGCAGAGCTTGATTCCAGAACACTGCAATCATGGTTTGAGCCGAAGGCAGTTGCTTAACCGACTGAGCCACCCAGGCGCCCCGTGTATTTGCATTTATATTTATTTCTAAATCTGCCATTGCTGGAACCCATGAGTTCATACCCCACTTTCACTCACATCTCAGGGTCCGTTCTAGTCTTCTCCCTTTCCACATTTGTAACTTCCTTCTTGAGCAGTGAGAAACCTTGGTCCCATTATTCTTAACTTATTAACATTTCATTCACCCTGTATACTAACGAATTTCTAACTACTAACTTCAGTCCCCCATCCCCTATATGGACATCTTGTTTAGCAACTCTTGCTCTAGGATAAACACTACCTTCACCTCACACTCATCCACCCCACATACAAACATCCTTCCACCCTACTTGGCTCTAAAACCCCAGAGCCGGCCACCCCTCCACAAGGATGTCCCACACCAGGCTACCGCACCCTATCTATACAGACCCTTCTGCTTTGATTCCGAACATTGCTCACCAGACCCACCCCAAAGTTGAGTTCAGACCTTTCTTACCGTGCTCTGCCCCACCTAGAGGTTGAATTGTTCAGGAAGAGAAGAAGGAAGGGGAAAGGGAAAGGAGAAGAGGGAACAGGAAGAATGACAAGTCCTAAGAACACAGCTTGCTCTCTTTCCACTGCAAAATCGAGGGCGGCGATCCTCAGAAAGGAAACGCCACAGATTTCGTGGTTTGAAAACCAGAGCCAACGTATAACTCTGTACTTGGAGTAGGAAACAAATATATTGATTTCAAGAAACAAACTAGTCAAAACGAAGCCAGACAAAATCTTCTTGGATAAGGATAGGATCCTGTGGTGAGGAGGAAAAGTAAGATTTTTGTATTTATCCACATGAAGCATGGATTTTAAAAATATCACCAGAGTAGACAGACATCTCAGTTTTTAGGGAATACCTGTTTGCTGGATTTATTCCACTCAATATTTATTAGCATAACAGGGTGAAAAATAATTAGATGACCCTTAAATACTTCGACAGCAGAAAATCCTCAATGGTCTTAATTTTTAACTCTCTCTCTCTTTATATATATATATATATGTGTATATATTATATATATATTTAAAACATGACTATATATAATGTTTAGTATCATTATATATATGTACATATATAATGTTTAATACAAAACTTCTTTTACAATGAAGGTATCTGGATACTACTGAGAAAACCTATGGTTTATGTAAAAAGTCATTTTCTTGTTTTTGTTTTCTTATTTTTTATTAAATGTATCCAAATATTTGAACAAATCAGAAATAAACTGAGTGGAAAGTTGCAATGTCTCCCTGATTAAAGTAGATGTTATTGATAGAGTTGGAGAATTATTCCACATATTAGTGCCCTCTCTCCTGCATTTGGGCCACTTTGGACATGGTTATTTCTACTTATAAAAACAACAACAAAAGGCCACCTCATGATGTTCTGCTTCAATTAAAAAATAATAGAGGGCGCTTGGCTGACTCACTCGGTGGAGCATGCAACTCTTGATCTTGGCTCAGGTCATGATCTCAGGTTGGAGAAGTGGAGCTCCACCAGGATCAGGCTCTGTGTTAGATGTGGAGCCTGCTTAAGATTTTCTTTCTCCCTCTGCCCCCTCCCTCCACCTCTCTAAAATAAATAAATGAATGAATGAATGAATAAATAAATAAATGGAAACCACTTGATGTCCAACAATACAAGACTAATGAATAATTATTTCCCAGCCATAAAATGAGATATCATAAGACCTTAAAAACAATTTGGGATATTGATAATGAAATAACCTAGAATATACCAGTATACATGAACATGATTTTATGTTTTTTTAAAAATAAATGTGTCTATATATTTGTGCACATGTACATAGAAAAAATTCTGTTTGGGTATAGATTAAAACATCATTACCTTCTTAGATAGGATTGGTTTTATGTTTTTTTTGTTGTTTTTCTCCAAATCATCTTTTTGTTCATTTTTTCCTCCATTTCTTCAAAAAATATTTATTAATATAATTTATTTTAACATAAACATAAGTTATTTATAATATAATTTATTAATATAATTCACAAGAAACATTGCGAGCACAGACAATTTCAACATTAGTAGCTACATCTGTACCATTTAGTTTCTATAAATTGGTTTAGATGTTTGTGCTACAAACAACAACACATTATCAAGAGGAGTTAAGGGTGCTATTGTAACTTACATAAAAGGAGTGTGACTTCAGGAAAAGTAGGTACACCCTCTTTATGTTAGATCCAGAATACTAAGGTGCTTCAACGGCCCCAAACAATATTGGTATCCTTTACCTTCTTTCGCTCTGAATTTGGAAAAAAGTCAATAAACATCAGGTGAGATTTAAACGATTATTTTCTCTGGCGTACACTGTATTCCTTTGAACTTTTACTAACAGAGGCATTCTCCTGAATTACTGCTTTTGAATTATAATAAGACCCATTTTGGAAGCATTTCTCTATGTTATGAATTGTAACCATGAAATTTTGAAGTAGGGTGCTGTGCATCGCCCAGACAAAAAGCATGAGGTCTGTTTGTGAACTGTTGCCCTCACCCTGACAGTAAATCATGTCAGAGTGAGATGGTTCTATCTGCAATCCTACAGTTTGCAATCCTACGGCAAGCTTTCATGGCTCCCACTCCCATCAGCAGAGAATAGAAGAGCCTCTTCCCCTTTGCCTTCTCCATTCCCTCCAGCAGTCTGACTTACACAGATCTGAATACAAATGTAGGTGTTGCTGCTGCTACTGCTACTTTCTGTATTAAGGCATGGAAATTTGGGGATTGTATAAGAAATTATCATTACTGTGACAATACAGTTCTTTATAATACTTAATGATTTTGAGCAAAAGACAAAATGGGGCACAGGAAAAAAGAGGAAAAGGGATGAACATGGATGTAACTGGGTTTTGCTAGTGTGTGAACAACATGATATATTCAACTCTGATACCATAACACCATGCTAGGAGTTAAAACATCCAGATTCCAGATCCACATCTATTGCTCTTGCTTTAGGCAAGTTTACTGTTACTTGATCCAAGTTTGGTGAGCCTGTTTACCTACTTGCAAAAGAAGAGATTCCACTAGATGAACTCTAATGACTTTCATCTAGAATATTCCCGTTCCATATTTCCACTAATGCATGAAGTCAGGCATTTTAATTTACAAGGTGAACTAAAGTATGTGAGAAGTGTGTCACACTTCTCAGAGAGCACAGCACTAACACTCCTCCAGGATTTGCTATAATTCTAGATGATGGAAGGTATTCAGTGAAGTTATTTAAATTCTCTGGACTTGGGCACCAGGGTGGCTCATTTGGTTAAGTGTCTGCCTTTGTCTCAGGTCATGCTCTCAGGGTCCTGAAATCAGTCCTGAGTCAGGCTCCTTGCTCAGTGGGGAGTCTGCTTCTCCCTCTCCCACTCCCCCTGCTTGTGTTCCCTCTCTCTCTGTCAAATAAGTAAATTAAATCTTTTAAAAAATAAATAAAAATAAAAAATAAATTCTCTGGACTTCAGTTGTCTCTCTGATAAGGTATAAACAAAGGCAAAATTATCCCTAGATTTCTGTTAAGCCCTAATATTCAGTAAGTCTATCAACAGTCCAGTTTCTGTACATTTTTTAGAAATAGAAGGCTCTGTCGCTAGTATGCTTTTACGTAAAGGGCATAAACAACTTTCTCTATAAAGCTTCCTTTATAAAGTGTTATCAAGAAGTGAGGCAAAAATCTGTCAACTCATAAATAATTTTTAAGAGACCATGACATTTTCGCCAACCCTTTGCTCACTTATCATTGTAGTATCAGGAAGCTCTGTGAACAGTGTGGTAGAGGCAGCAGAAGTGCAAATTGATAGTTAGCTCCTAGCCCCAAGGTCAGAGTCACATTCCTCCTGCATGATGCACTCCCAGGGCAGGAGATCCACTGGAGACTGAAATATACAGCAATGCCTTCCTTTCACGGAGACAGAGAGAAGGGATCCTTATACCGTGACTAGCCAAGGTGGGAGTGCAGTGAGGGGGGAAGGGGGGGTGAAAATTTTCTCAAATGAAGCTTTGAAAGCATCATTTAATTCTGTCTATATTTTTATAACAGCTCAGATCCTCTATACACAGAAAAGTAAATCACCTGACTTCATCTTTAACAAAAAGTGGAAAATGCTATGTCAGTTTAAACATTTGTGATTAGCAGACACACACACACACCAACACACACACACACGTGTGTGTGTGAGAGAGAGAAAAAAAAGAGAGGGAGTTTTTGTAATTAATATGTGTATTGCACTGGAATCATTAGTTTCTACCTATCTGCCAACACCCTCCTTAGGTAGTTTTTTCCATTAAAGTAATTTGACATTGAAATACAAAATTCCAATTTTATCTCTCACTACTTAGAAAGGACTTTGTTTAAATAAAATGTCAACTCACTGTCAAAAGAATAAACACCAGGAAATGTTTAGCTTCTCAAGGGGTGAAAGTGGTAGCAAAATAAATTTGAGAGATAAAGACTTTCAGATGTGTGTTGTTTTGGGGTGGTTTTTTTTTTTTTTTTTTTTTTTTTTTTAGTTTTAAGGGTGTGTATTCTGTAAATAGGAATACACATTAGGGTAATGGGACTGGTAACTGGTAACGTACACATCTTGAGAACAGACAGTTAAATTTGACTGGGGATTTCTAAACCTCGCTGCAACCTTTGGCAGTCTTATTATCTGCAGTGATTATTATGTTTGCCTCTGTGTCTTGCCTTCAGGAAAGACTTGTTTGATGGCTATTAACCTACATGTGATGAATCTGAGTGGCACAAAATAGTGCAGGTTAAAATTCTTTAACGATGGAAGGCGGCTTTTATGAAAGGAGACTTTGACATTTAAGTCAATTATTCTTTCACTCTTTTGGTGCTATTTATAATATTGATTATGAAGTTTATTTTAATATAGATTTTTCTTTCCTGCTTTCTCCTGAAGATACCCGTAACCTTATTTGACATTTTCCACGAGACATCTTATTTGTCTGTGTGCATTTGTGTATACGTTTCATGTGAGCGATGACAATTGGAAATTCGAGAAAGTGAGCTGTTCCGTACTCATTTATCTGTTTTACACTCCCTTATATGTGGAGAGCACTAACCATAATAAACTGTCTTTGCTGACCACCAAGCGAGGACGTCTTCACGCCATCTTGTAGTTTATGATGCAGGGTTCAAGAACACAGGGTTTGACACCAGACAGAACTACAGGCAAATTCTGGTCTGTGTGCACCATGGCATATGACCTCTCTTCTCAAGGCCTGGTTTTCTCAGCTGCAAAGTGAGGGCATGTTGGAGTCTTAATCTTGAAAACACCACAGTTTCTAGTTCAAACAATGGAGTGGTATCTAACTTTCTCTTTTGCTTCCTTTTGCATGTTCGTTTGCATTTTAATCACATTCTTTTTTTTTTTTTTAAGTTGTGTTTTACTCCTATTTTGCTCTCTTCCCAAAATGAAGTTATCTGTTTGAACAAAGGATGGTTCAAATGTGTACTGATCATGTCTTCTGTAATGGTTGAATGGGCTCCATGCTAATTTTTTTTCAGTTTCTCCAATAGGGTCATAGTATTAGAGCACAGGTCTGCTTGAAAAGACCTCAAGCCAAGGCCTTCTGAACTTCTCCATCACTTTTTCACCTGACCCTAACCCTTACATACAAAAAAAGTACAGTTTGCTGCTTCAACTTCTTTACTGCTCTGATGCAGTTTTCTGTTGAATTCTTTGTCCTACAGTTTGTGCAACGTGATTCTCTATAATCAGGTCCTGGGCCCTCTGACCTGAAGCAACTGATTGTACCATGGGTTTAAATGATCACTATATTGAGATCAAAGAACCAGAGAGTTCCTTTCATTCTGTGTCAACACCCTCTCAATAGTTATCTTTCAAACGCATTGTCTCTTTTTCAGGCAAAAGTGAAGCTCTATGTTTAAATCTGTAGTCATCCTTAGGCATTACAAAGTCCATTTATATCAATTATCTTTTTAATCCCTTCTACCAATAAGCTAATGCAGATAAGGCTGTTATTCTAATTTTATACACAAGAAAGCTAAAATCCAGAGGGGTTAAATGAGTTGTCCAAAGTTGCACAGTAGGCGGGGTAAAGAACTGAGATAAAACCTCACTTTTTAAAAATCGGAAACCATTAATATTTTTCTTCCAGTAATCATATGATTTAATCATCTAAATTAATGACTTGAGCCATTTATAAAATGTGAATCAAAATGAATGAAGACAGTACCAATAAACATTTTAAATTTCTCTTTAGGGGAAAAAGTGTGGCCAGAAATTGCATAATGATAACCTGGACATAAATTTATTAATACAACTTTGTCTGGAGAGAAAAAAAAATTTAAAAAGACCCTGAATGCATCACCCATATTTATTCTTATCAAAATATGTCTAGGTTACTTATTGATATAGTCCAAGAAACCAAAGTGTAAATAGAAAAGTGAATTGTTTAGGCACACAGACACGACACACAGTGTCCTGATCTGACTCAGAACATCTAGGATATATTACCAATTGTTAATATAAAAAATACAATACCTGAAAGAAAAAAAGGACATAAAGAAAATTTTAAAAATAAAGTTCTAAAAGAGATAAAATAAAGTACCAATTTTGTATTATTAAAGTCAGAAGCAAACAAATATATTGTGGAGGACTTTAATGATATTTTGCTAATGATATATCAGAGTACATAGTTAAGTTTTGCTATCTGAAATGTCTTATTGACCAAATAATATTGATGAAAATCTTATGAGGGGAGACTTTAAGTGTGGTATTTATTTCTATATAAATAAACACTTGCTCATTCCATAATTTGTATTTATTGGGGTGCCTGGGTGGCTCAGTCAGTTAAGCATCTGCCTCGGGCTGGGGATTGAGCCCCTTGTCAGGCTCTCTGCTTAGCAGGGAGCTGGCTTTTTCCTCTCCAGCAGTCTGCCACTCCCCCTGCTTGTGCTCTCTCCCTCTGTCAAACAAATAAATAATATCTTTTAAAAATATTAATAATAATTTATATTTTATAGCAATATTTATTTTTATTTATTTATGGTAATTTTTATTTCTTCTGAGATGGTTAAACCCTATTGCTAGGCATAGTATGATGATACCTGCATGTATAATTATAGATTTATGTAAATCTTCTACCACTAATACTGTATCTCCATTAAGAAGCATGTGTTTTGATTATACTCACATCATTGAAAGACTTCTGTGTTTTGGAATAGTTTTCCTATGAATGTATGCTACATGTGGGTGCAAGAGTTTTGACTCTGCATAATTATATTAGAAATCCACTTAAAAATAGATGTTTAAATGTAACTATGCAACTATTTTTACTAGGTATATTGTACCAAACTCACATATAATACTGTATGATAGAGAATAGCTATAGAATCCGTAGTATATTGCTGAGAAAGCCAAAATGTCCTCCATCTGATATTACTATTAACATGGACCATGTACGAATAAAGCCCTTGAAATACAAACGTGAATAAAATATGATCAGTGTACACTCTGAGCTCTAATTCATTGAGGACATTGCCAGAGAAGCCAACATAACCATTTCTGCCATTCCTCAATAGGAATCTCTTCCCGCCCCACAGGGCTCCTAGATTTTTCTTCTTTTCCTTTTCTTTCTGGGCTCTAGAGAACAACCTATAGTATTTTTCTCTGGCAGCTGGAATGACAAACTCTTTCTCCTCAGATTCTTCACCATGTAAGCCTGGGTTTATGGAGGATGTGGTCTTGTAAGCTATACAACATTTGTTACCACCCAGAATGTAAACATGGGCCATAGTCTACTTAAGAGTTCTACAATCAACCATGATTAAGAAAGAGGGAGATTTTTTTGTTTTAAGTGACAGACAATTCTAGAATTTATATCCTCTAGTTGCCAATTTTAAGTGTGTTTTAGAATCACTGGGGGATTATACATTAAAATTGAGTTTAATCTATTGAATAAAACTTATGATAGTTGGGACCTGAGAATTCCCATATTTTAAGAAACCCTCCTAAGTGATAAAAACTACTTTAAAATCTTATCATATAGTCATAAATTATAGCTGGTAAATATAATTCCGAGACATTGATCTCCAAATAGATAAGTAATCCTGGTTTGGTCATGTCAGAAATACAATATTTCAACTTGTATGAATATTAATATTTATCTAAAATAAATGGAGAGTTAAATTATCTCATGTTAAGGCTCAGACTGAAGATTATACTACAAATACAAACACAGATGAAATACAAAAAAAAGAGGTAGAGCTGACTTGTCTTCTGTAAGTATAAACTCTTTGAACCATGCATCATGAAGTAAAAATCAATGATGATATCATTAGATATGTCAAGAAACCATATAAAAATATCAAAAATTTTAAGATTATTTAAAATATGAGGAGTTACATCAAAGAGATTTAATGATATAGTGGAAGTATATGGAAACATTATTTATTTAAGAATTATTTTATTCCTGGGGTGCCTGCGTGGCTTAGTTAAGTGTCTGCCTTTCACTGAGTTCATGATTCCTGGGTCTTGGGATTGAATCCTGCATTGGGCTCCCTGCTCAGGGGAGACTCTGCTTCTCCCTTTCCCTTCCCCCACTGGTGCTTGCTGCTCTCTCTTTCTCCCTCTCGCTCACAAATAAATTTAAAAAAATCCTTGAAAATTAAATTATCTTATTCCTAATTCCTATTTCATGAATGTTTTGTAATATACATAATGTATTAGTACAATAATAAATGCACCTCATTTATAAATAAATGTACATATGTTGGGAAGTATTCAGGTAATTTTTACTCAAAGATGTGTACACTCAGAAAAGTCTAGAGACCTCTTCTTTTATCCAATTAAAGCATATCTTTCTTCCAAAAGTTTCCATTTTTTTGTGCAGGAAACTCATTCGAAGAAGAATAACTGAATATCCTTTTACTTCACAAGAACAATTTTCGTTTCTTTGAAATTCCTACCCAGGTGACACTATTCCAGTTACTTAGTCATGCCCAAGAATGACTTCCTCTTTTGTGGGCAAATCTGTAAATGGCAGAATAATTAGCTAACTAATGATTATTATTAAAGCATATGAGGCTATGAGTGCTGCAACTGAATCCCAAAAATGGTGAGACCACAGGCTAGTAGCAATAACTGATAACAATAATTTAATGACCGCTTTATAGCAAGCATTGTGCTAAAAGTTCACTAAAGGCAATTATTTTCTCCATATATAAATAAGAAAACACCTACATCAAAGAAACTAATAGCTTGTCAGAGTCATAAAAGACCTTTAAAGAGTTAACATATTCACTGGCAAATGAAGTGTTTGCTTAGGCACCTCTTGGCAAAGGACATTCCCAGGCAAATAAATACAACAATAAAAAGTATCCTCACATATTGATCGCTGGGAGTTGGAACTTGCTGATTTATCTACCTTCGTTTTACTGGCTAAGTCTTACACTTCTTTATGATATTGACTTTTTCCACTTATCAGTCTTCCTTGTCTATTGAATTAAGTGTCCCAGAACACGTATCTTCGTTTCTCATTTGTCTGTAATCTCTCATCATTATTTTCACTAGATTAAAAGATGTGTGAGAGCAAGGACCATATCTTTCTCACTCATCTTTATCTTTCCAGAGCCTAGAAGTATGTAAACATGGAGCAGATACCAAATAAATAGTTGGTGAATAAAGGACTGAATAAATTAGTTTGGTGTGATAATAGGCATATCTCACCATCACTTAGTGATATCTAGACAGAGTCAAAATAAATGCTTGTGGATTCTAAGTTTTGAAGGCCTCAAAATGAATAATAATCACAGCACTAGAGCTAAAGAAGTGTAGGTAACTGGAGAGTAAAGAGATACACATCAGACTAAACAAATTGGACCTGAACCCAAGAAGCTCCGGATTACTTGATCTGTGATATTAGTGGGCAGTCTCTCGATGTTCCTAAGCCTTGGCATCCTTATTTCTGGCATGCAAATAATAATAACATCTACTTCACAGGGTCTGCACAGAGGTAGATGTAACATGAAAGTAATAAAGCTTATGCTTAAAGCCCTGTGATTTGCATTTCAAGGCTCCAGTGAATGAGTGCAAGATCAAGGAGAGCAGTGATTCTCCACTGCTGAGGAAAACCTGAAATGTCCTGAACTTCATAGCTTTTATATGGGAAAAAGAAAAAAAGAAACTTAGTAGAATTTCCTGCAGTTTGAGAACAATCCTAAATGTTTATATGACCTTAGCTATAGCAAGCTATAAGACTGAAGGGACCTTTCCTAAATTATCAATGATGAAATACAAATTTAAAAATAAACTTACTGGAGAAAAGACGGATTTTCCCCTATTCTTCCTATAGAAAAAATATTATAAATTATTTTCACAGAAACAGGTCAAAATAGGAATCATAGGAAAATGTGTATATATGCATAATCTGACCAGTTCTTAGAATGCTTGATTTAGGGTTACACGTAGAAATAACCATTTAAATTGTCATTATAAAAAACAGATGTTAAATTAAAAGAATTTAATAGAGCTACTATCATCTCACTCTCATCAGACTAAAATTAAATAACATCTTTCTCTTTACTTGTCATTTACGTCTTCCCTTCCCTAACAATCGATCCTAGAGAGGTCATCCTAGGAACAATTAACACAACAATGCAAACATTTTATTATAAAATGTATACATCTAGACCATATTTTCAAATGATGATAAATATTGGAATGTGGAAAAGGTCCTGTTGTTACCAAACCACAACACTGAATTAGTGATTTGACTTTAAAGGGTAGGTCATATTTGTTAGAGCAAGGAAGTGCCAACTAACCCAAACAATATGTGTATTCTATTACTCTTCCCATTTGATGTTCGACAAAATAAAATGGTACCTACCCAAACCACAATATCAGGTTATGTATCCAGCTGGATTTTGTTTATTTGAATCAATATACAGGATTTTGCACGTTTATGGGTTTGTATGACCACAGCCACAGATTGGAGCCACTGAATGTATGACATTTTTACATAGATGCACATGTTTTCAATGATGCTAAACTTAATAATTTATGTATTTTTTTATATAGCCCATGAGACTGAAAGGCAGCCAAAGACAGCCACATCTAGAAATGCTGCTGATGTCAACTAAATTAAGTTTAGCATAATGTTGTGCAAAAAAGTAAAAATCGAAAATAAAATACATGTATCAAATGCAGATTTGGGACTGATCAAATAGCATAGGTCATGAAGGTTAAAAATATCATGCACTTCCATTAAGTGTATTAAAGAGAGCAGTTTTTGTTCAGTGACAAAGAATACTGTCCTCTCTTATATATTTAAAGGGTAAGACAGCACTAAAGGGAAGAACATCCTTTATCCAACTATGAAGAAATATAGATTATGGTGCGTACAGGGAACTATCAGTATACTAATTAGAGAATAGTTCACTGGAGATACAGGGTGATTTTTTAAAAGACAAACACGTGTTCTAGAATTATAATAATAATACTCTTATCTGAAGTTTATGGGAAAGGAGGATTTCCCCCCCCTGCGATTTTATGTTACTTACCTGATAACATATTAATGAAGTGGAAAATGTCATATTGGAATTTAGGAGACTACATTTTCAAAGCAATTCCAACTGTTAAAGCCTAGTATCTCCACGGATGCTTTCAGCACTTGTAGAAATTATTCAGAAGTCTGGCAAAGTCTTTTTACATACTATTATTTTAAATAAAGTTTTTAGTGCTTTATATGTGTGCTTATAAACTAAACACGTTATATTTAACAAACTATTTACTGATAAAATAGGTTACAAGAAGGACAATGATCATATCTGGAGTGTCCAACATACAATTGTAATTTTTAAAAAAAATCCATACTATACATTGCTAACATTTTGGAAAAACTGATCTTACAAAAATATTAGTATTAAAATCCCTGAATTCATTCTAATATATTTTATTGTCAACTGATAATGTATAACCTCTAGGATAAATTTGCAAGAATATGAAATAGTTGTCCTAATATTTGACAAAGTAAGCTTTCTTAATGACAAAATTTTGGCAAGTCTATGATTCTGCTCTGTACAAACCATTATTACATGAGGTTTTATTTAACAGATATATTGCCTGAAATGTAATCACATGGTAAAAAGTTGCTATAAATTGAATGAAAATGAAAACTACCTTAAATAAATAATAATTAGATAATTACTAGATAATAGATAATAATAATTAGATAATTAGATGATAATTAGGTAATATATAGTGCATATTTTTAAAATAATATAAATTTGTAAATTAGAGTTTGGAAGAAAACCTTGCTACCAAAGTGAAGTTTCAATATCAAACATGTTATATTTGATAAATCCTTGAATAAGGATTGGTTTTATCCAACTGTATAAAATTTTTATATTAGAAGAAATACTATTTTTCAAATGTCTAATTACACAAACACACCCACACATACACACACGTGCACACAATTCACAGGCAGACTAATTTTTTTTTTTTTTAAAGCTAAGCCCATATCAAAGCTGAAATATGGGAGAGCTCACACAGGTCCCATATTTCCCAGACTCAGGAACCGATTAGCCCTGTGGAAAAGTACTAGTTTAGCAAATACGCACTGCTCTTCTGAGTCTGAGGGTTTTCCAGCAAACAGAGATTTTGCTCTGTTGAAGTGCTTTGATGTTAGGAATCCAAGCACCCTACAAAAGAAAAGGCTCAGGTTCTCTATGCTCACCTACAGGTGTGGGCTGCAGGAATCCTTTCTGAAATAAACGGGTAAAGAAAAAGACAGAAAGAAGGGATGCGTTCAACCTGGGAAAGGGCTTCAGCAGACATCAGAGAGCAGCAGAGGGAAATCAGGGAAGCAAAATGGAATTAATGCATATTTAGAATTGTTCCTACTGCTCTTCCTATTTTCACGCAGTTTAGGAACTCAGTGGCTCAGTTTTTCAGAAATTCCTTAAACTTGCTTTTAAGCCTGTTCCTCCTTTGGTAAGCAGTATTGACGAATGCTGTGTGGGAGACAAGAGTTAGGACGGTAGAGAACCAGGGAATTCCCTACCTAATCTCTCGTAGCAACGTGCACTGTGTTTCCTAACACTGATCACGGTTCCAATTTACATTCATTTGGGAGTTAATTTGATGATATCTGTCTCTCAACTGAAACCAGGAGTTAAGAGACTGTGTTTGCTCAGCACTTGTCTGTAGCATCTGCAACACCGTATGACTCACACCAAGCATTCATTGTAATATTTGATTAATGCAGGAAGAAATAAATGCTGAGGTGCCTGTGATAAAATCCATTGGCTTAATTCCATTGAGGACCATAGTCAGCAGTAAGTCTAGCAGCTCTGAAGATCATATATTGACCCCTATCTTATAATATTTACAGATCAAACAAATTAGGTGCAGAAATGGTCGACATGAGTTAGCACAGACCCTTTTGATTTTTTGCCCTCTGTTGTTCTGGAATAGATAAAACAGCTTCTATCTCTAAATAGGGTCTCTTTCAAGAAACTCTTTACTCTTGTGTGTTTTTTTTTTAAGATTTTATTTATTTATTTGACAGAGAGAAAGAGAGCAAACATGAGGAGAGGAGGGGCCGAGGGAGAGAGAGAAGCAGGCTCCCCACTGAAGAGGGATCCAGATGTGAGACTCGAACCCAGAACCCTGGGTTCATGATCTGTGCCGAATGCAGACGCTTCACTGACTGACCAACCCAGACACCGCAGGATACTCTTTATTCTTACTGAATATTTATTTTTATATCTATTGTGAATATGCTACTTAGCTCTTTGAACTGGTTACTAAAATAAAGCAAGTATTGTCCATGATATAATTTTATTCATTTCTGACCTCAGCTTTGCATCTAATCATGCAGATTCTTTCACTGTACCTTTCCTATGTGAACTGTGAATGATACTAATGTTTGTGCATGTATGGATGATTTCCAGTTAACTTTAGAGTGTCGAGTGGTTGTGATTTGAGGAAATCGCTGAAGACATAAATTAAGTGAAAAGGAGTATACCTATCTTGTATAGTTAAAGTAGTTTGTGTTATCATTTGTGTTATAACTACATAATGGCTAATCAAGGGCGCCTGGGTGGCTCAGTGGGTTAAGCCTCTGCCTTCAGCTCAGGTCATGATCTCAGGGTCCTGGGATCGAGTCCCGCATCGGGCTCTCTGCTCAGCAGGGACCCTGCTTCCTCCTCTCTCTCTCTCTCTGCCTGCCTCTCTGCCTACTTGTGATCTCTCTCTGTCAAATAAATAAATAAAATCTTTAAAAAAAAAGTTTAAAAAAAATAATGGCTAATCAATATTTTGACAGGAGAAACAAAGGCAAGATTAATCAACAGATTATCTTTTCAGGTGTAGAAACGTATGTTTTCTTACCAAAAAGAAGATTTGTGATATTACTTAATTAGCATCTGCTAAGAGAGACTGTGTGTATAATAGGATCCTAGTTCAGGATCTCTCGATTAGCTAATGGTATAAACTTGGACAAATCATTCTGACTCTCATTTTACTCAACTGAAAATAAGGTATTTGGATCAATAAACTCCAAACCTTAAGTTTCACAGGGGTTATCATTCCAGTTCCGATATTCTTGCAAATTTTTGAATCGTAGTCCATAGTTTGTCAGATTTAATAATAACCAAGATAAAGAGTGAGAATAGCAGCAGAGAGTAGTTTAGGGTTTTATTTTAAAGAAAACATATTTTAGCTGACCTTGAGAATTAAATATGTAGACACAAAATATAAAATTTTAGAGCCTAAGAGCTCACTTGTTAGTTGATCATTTATTACTGAAAAATCTTACTGTATTAAACTGAACCACCTGAGCTTTAGAATTTTTCCTTGTTGGTAGTTGATATAGAAGCTTATTGGGGGGAAAAGTAAATGACTCATTAGAAAATATTATAAAAAGATGGGGATGAGGGAGGTAAGATGGAGGAAAAGGAAATGATCAATAAATAATAATTATTATTTTTGCCCTTAAAAGATTTTAGGTAATTGGTTGGTGAGAAACAAGAGCATCTACTCAGCAGTGAGGCACTGTGAAGTGTTGTCTCTCCCCTCTCCCTCTCCCTTATTCTTTCTGAGGCCTCCTCCTGATTCACAATTGCCTAATGAGCCCTACCCAGGGGACCAGTAAGCTGTGCATGTAAGCTGTGGTTTACTATAATTTGCACAAAGCTTTGCACTATGGTACCAGGTATATTTCTGTGTGTGTGCATGTGTGTGTTATATCTAAAAACCTACACTTTTAAGCACTACACAAATAAATGGCCCTCTCACAGATTGTTTTGCCATCAATCGTATCAGCAGATCCACTTAGAGTTTGTTCTGTTAGAGAAATTTCACACTTGGACTACTCTATACACTAATTTTGATTACTGTATTTGTGATGTTACTATCTACTAAATGAAAAGTTGTGTGGACCTGGAGTTAAATAAAACAACGGGGGTGTCAAAAGGCCAACTGTCCTTGACTATGTTCGGTTGAGATGTTCACACACTTGAGACATGTCCTTCCTCAGAGGTACCCATCACTCCCAGTCTGAAACAAAATCTCCCTCTTCCAATTAACATACCTCAATGATTGGTAATGACATGTGGATTTTCTTTACTGTTTAAAGCTATCTATAAATGTGTGCCAGAAAAGGAGTGCCTTCGTTTACTTATTACTTAGCCTGCCTTTCTTCTCACATTTCCCAGGGGCAGTGTGGGCGAGACCCGAAGGAGTGGGTGAGGCAGAAGGGCAACTTGTCATGTTCTCAGTCCTCACTATGGCTTCTCCAGGCTCAGATTTCCAGCATGTTGATTTTGTGATAAGGATATGCTGAACTATTATTTGGGGAAAGGCCAAATGAACAAGTAACAAAATCAAAATTCGGCCAAATTGAAGTCTCATCAGCATAGAAGCAATTCCTAAAAAAAAAAAAAAAAAAAAAAAGAAAGAAAAAAATGGAAACACTATTTAAAAATTATTTTCCAAAAAACTTTAATGGTTAGGTTTTTTTTTAAGTTTGACATTAGAATGTGTCAGTGTATTGGCACTGCCCCTAGTATCTTTGTTCAATCACCCAATTACAAGTTTGCAGTATCGTATGGGTGCTCAAATAGGATACTTACTGCTTGTATCATGATCATTATACAATGATTAAATAAGGCAAGGAGTGTCTCAACTTGCTTTGACACATCTGTATGTTAAATTTTAAAAGTAAGCAATGTTTTACAATCGATGGTGTTACTTGATAAATGTAACTATGTAAATCAGATGTTTATGATCGTTGTAATAATAGTTACTGAACTTTCTTTTATAAATTAGTGTGTACAATTTTGAAAACTGAATCAGAGTAAAACAGGATACATTGAGCATATTCTTTAAATAAATTAAAATTTTGAAAGGTAGGTGTTTACTTTTTCCCCAGGTCAGTAAAAGAAACAAGATATTTTCATCCAACTCTGTCAGAGGGCACTATAAATGGTGGTACTGTGACTAATTTATTAAACTATTTTTCTTTTTGTAGTATATGACCAAGATGAAGACCTGTTTTCATGTTAGCTCTTTAATCTGAAGTCTGGTGATAAAGACATTTCATTGAGTCAATGCATAGCTTAAAAATTTTTCAAAGATTAAAAATAATTACTGAATATTTTCACAAAGTTAACATGACTGCTTAACTTATATTTTTATCCATATTTTCATGTACCTGCTACTTCCACAAAATCACTTAAAAAAAAATCCTTAATCCTTGAATCTAGATATCTGGCAACACATCAAAGCAATCAGCATGAGAGATAAAAATAAATAATATTTCTCAACTTCCACCTGGATCTCCATTTTCACCGAATGTAAACTTTGTTCAGCATCTTTCCTGGGGTAGAATGATGGGCAGAATCATAATGACAGGTATCATCAGAAATATTTGCACTCTGAAGGAGTATCATTTTGATTTCTACTACACCTGGTTTCAGCAGACTAGTTTCTCTGCAAGCAACATTGGAGGTTATTTAGTATATATTATCTGAAAAGTGCTGCATTTAAACATTTGTTGAACATTCTTTTCTATGTTGAGAGTTGCTATTCTATCTTGTGGAACATCTTGCACAAATAAATGCCAAAGAGGTTATAAAACCTCTCTTCTTTTATGGAATTTGGCTGAATGAAAATGATGAAAACATCCCAATGCCTTTTTGCTCATGACTAGTACTTCTGTCACAGGTCAATTTAAATAATTTCTTTTTTATTTTATTTTTTAAATTTTTTTCACTCTTTTTTTTTCTTCTAGAGAGAGAATGAGAGAGAGCATGAGAAGGGAGAGGGACAGAGGGAGAAGCAGAGGGTCAGATCTTATTGGAGCATCCATATGATACTGGAAACTTGTAATTGGGTGACTGCACAAAGAAACTAGGAAGAGTGCTAATACACTGACACATTCTAATGTCAAACTTAAAAAAATTAACCATTAAAGTTTTTTGGAAAATAATTTTAAAATAGTGTTTCCATTTTTTTCTTGTTTTTATTTTTTTAGGAGTTGCTTCTGTGCTTCTATGCTAAGCAGGGATCCCGATGCGGGACTCGAGTCTAGGACTCCAGGACCATGACCTGAGCTGAAGGAAGTCACTTAACCAACTGAGCCACCCAGGAGCCCTTAACCAATTTCTAAACACATAACTAAAGACTGAAAAAAAAAAATTAAGGTCATAATTTCTTTCTTTTTTTCTTTTTAATATTTTATTTATTTGACAGAGATTGAGACAGAGTACAAGCAGGGGTTGGGGGGAGCGGCAGGCAGCAGGAGAGGGAGAAGCAGGTTTCGCACTGAGAAAGGAGCCCAACGTAGGACTTGATCCCAGGACCCTGGGAACATGACCTGAGCTGAAGGCGGATGCTTGATGGACTGAGCCTCCCAGGTGTCCCAGGTCATGATTTCTCAATTAACCATAACTTCACCGTATCTGTTCTATTATCTATGACAATTTTATAACAATTATGAAATTTCTACACTATAAATATTGTTACTTTTGTGAGATAAGAAATCTGTGGGTAAGGAGGTGAAGCAGAAACAGAGTTTATTTGATACGGTGACAATCTGTTAATCATAGAGTCATTGATCATGCAAAAGTTCAGATACAACAAAAATCATGTGGAAGTAGGTATTTAGTAAAATAACATGTTTGGATCAAACATGGAGTCTGAAGCTAAACTTTGATGACCATATATTGTATGGAGTCTTTCCATCTCCCATTCCAGGCCAGTGTCAGGGCTTGCCCACATTCTGAGGAAGGCATGATCTTGTGTGTTCATCTTCTCCCTAATTAGTGATATTACTTTAAGCATTTGCATATTTGAATTTAATCTTTAGATCTGAAAGACACCTCATCAGCATCTATGCTAATGTATATGTGACAAAAGAAAAACTTTCAGAGCTCTTCATGTGTTTCCCTTTTACCTCTCTGTGTCCTTGGCCTTCTCCTGGTCTGCCCACAGTGTCTGTTTCCTGGAGCCCTATAATTTGTTTCAGAAATTATGCATAGAAAAAGAACAGCACTCTGCATCTGATGTTCAATAATAAGACTTTGTGGTGAACAATAGTTTTGGGGTGCTGGATTTTCCAGAAATAGAGTTGTCTATTTTTTTTTCCCTCACCCTTTAACATGTTCAGAACCAAGCTTGGCTTGCTGAACCAAAGAGTGTTACATAAAATAAGTTATACATATTTGGGGTAAAGAAAAGAGGAAGGAAAACATTAGTGATTTCCAGGCCATGGGGATTGGAGGGGAGAAGACAGAATGAAAGCAGTCATGAAACACTCAAGTACATTCCAACGTAGGCTTGGAGAGGGGAATGTTTATTGGGTAAATCACGGAAGGGGGAGGCTATACTTCCAGTCATCCACCAACCTGGGCACATTCACCTCAGTCTGGTGGTCTGTCTGAGGGAGGCCCTGAGATGTCATTTTCCTCAGAATCTGTATAAGAGCTTGGAGAGACGGAGAGGGAAGTCAAGATGTCATAGGGAGAAATTCCACATCGATTGCCGTGGCTGAGTTGTGGCGAGGGGACAGAGGAGGCAGCTCTCAGAGTGTTTTATAGAGCCACCGAGGCCTGAGGGGAGTCTGGCCCTGTCAGGAAATGCTACTGGGCCTGATGAAATCAAAACATCACTACTGTTCCTATCACGGACTTCAGTGAAGAAACCAAGGCAAGCCTCACCTACATGGGTAAGTGAGCTGCTCTGTAGGACAGAAAAAGCCAGAGACGGATGCTACAACCCAGGGCTTTGGCACTTGGCCGCTGTCTTGAAGCTACACAAGCACCAGGTCATGTTTTAGGGACAGACATGAAGGGAGGGACAAATGGTCCCAGAGTTTGATTGCTCTTTTATCCAGAGACTGAAAACAACTTAAAAGGAAAGTTTAAACTATTTATTTAGCTAAGATAATTGAAGACCAAGGTGGGAGGGCAAAGTAAGGGTGAAAGAGATGGGAAGAATGAAAAGATAACAGGAACATGTTTTGTTTGTTTGTTTTCGTTTCCCTCTGTTTACTGATGTTACGATTCATCAGAAAATTTCAAAATAGCTTCAAGTTTATCTCAGGGTTTGAAGTCACAGGAAGAAGATACCTAGTGAGACTGGGAATGCAACCCTGTTTCCAGTGATCTCCTTACTTCCAAAAAGCCGGTCTTCAGGAAACCTAGCTTTCTTCACTGTGCAAGAAGCCTCTTCTCCCCGATCGTGTTAAGTCTATCTAGGGAGGGAACAAACACCCATCTCCTTCATGGCTATAAGTTCTCTCATCAGGCCACATTGAAGGAACAAAATATGCCTACTCTGTAGAAATTGAGCTATTCTCTAAAACTTAAGATTGTATTGCACTGGCCTAGGTCTGGGAACTGTTTCTAGGAAAAATTAATGTCGAAGTCTAACCAAATCAATTAAATGACTTCAGGAGACCATTTTAAAGTGGCTGACAATCTGTTTTTACCATATGAGATCAATGGCTGCCATTTCAAAAGTCTATTCATTCAAGTGCTCTGGGATAATGCTCAATTTCAGATGCCTTTAGCAAGTTGGAAAAGTCACTGCCCTCAGATGACTAAAGCGGAAAAGGTCAATTAAGTGACAGTCTATTCTAGTCTACCGAGCCTCTTCAGCCAATTCCAAAATATGAATTTATCGTTCAAGAGCTCAAAGGTTGTAAAAAGTCTTCTTCATTATGAATTAGTTATTCATAAAGGAATATTTATTTTTAAAGCTACTTTCTGTTTAATCCAGATTATATAAAACAGATAATTTTCAACTATTTCTCCAACTTGAGCCCTGTTCTGTGATTGTCCATTCATTCCTTGAGTTCAGATCCTCATTATTTTAGAATATTGTAAAAATCTCTTAGAAGGACTTCTTGCTTCTAATTTCTCCCACCTCTGACACATGCTATTGGCAGCCACTTCTTAAAGTGAGGAGCACTGAATCACTACCGTGTTCAAACTTTGTTTTACTGTCTTGTTTTTGTTTTTGCTTTAATATCTCTCTCCTGTTCAATTCGAACCGTCCTAGCTTTCTTAGACAGACATCCAAAATCTGCTACATATCTTACACATCTACTTTTTCAAGTTTGCTTTCCACCCTACAGTTTTATCCATCCTCATTCCGGGAACCCTGGAAATGTTCATTTTCCCCTTTACACGCTGTCCACATTTCCACATCGAGATTCTGCTCACATGCTTTTCTCGTGAAAGAGCTTTACCTTGCAACCTCTCCCACATATACCCTCACAGTTCCCAGATGCTTACATTCTGCTCATCCTGCCCCAAATCCATCTTACTACGATCTATACACTCATCTCACTTTATAGTCTCTTCTACACAAACTTAAGTTAGGTCTTAAGTTAACTTATGTCTCTTTTTTCTCTGAACTCCAGCAGAGCTTTACATTTAGTCTTTTTTGAAATATCCCTTTCAATTTTCAACAAGTATAGCAAAACTACAATTCTGGTTAAATCTAACACTACATTTAATCATCTCACGACAACATATGTTATATGAATATATTCATATTCCTAAAATGAACTAGAATAAAAACATACAACTCTGCTGATTTTGCTTCTAGCACACCCACGCTCTTCTGGATCCCTGTTGCATACTTCCAGTCTCTCCCTCTTACACCCACTCCAGTCCTCACTTCAGCTGCTGGTCTTAATCCTACATAACCAAGAAAAAATAGGCAATAAGAAGAGAACTTCAGAAACTCACACCAAGTCTCCTACCCATTGACTCTGCTTCTTAATGCACATAACTCTGCCCTCTTGCATTTTATCACAAATTCTCCTTGTTCCTTTTAACAGTAAATTTTCTACTTGGGTATTAAAAATTATTCTTTCTTGCCTAGGCAAGGATATCATTCCAGAGGTTCTCTTCCTTTTTTTTTTTTTTTTTTTAAGATTTTACTTACTTATTTGACAGAGGAACACAAGCAGGGGGTGCAGCAGGCAGAGGGAAGAGAGAGAAGCAGGATCCCTACTCAGCAGGGAGCCCAACATGGGGATCCCAGGACCCTGGGATCCTGGCCTGAGACAAAGGCAGATGTTTAACCAAATAAGCCACCCAGGTACCCCGTCCAGAAGTTCTCTCCTAATTCTACAAAATCACGTATCTTTCTATCTCTACTACATAATTGCTATCAGTATAAAACCATAATGTAATTGTGTTTTATGGAGAAAAGGAAAACCTTCTGGGTTTCTGTAGAATAGTGGCAACCATGTCATCAGAATTTTTCTCCCCAGCCCCTAAAAATCCATATAGAGCAAGAAGGAACATACATGAAACCACCCTAAACTCATTCCTAGATCTTAAATAAGAGATGGAAAATACTGCCATCTTTAATTTACATATAAGGAAGGAAATACTCATCCCCAAATGAGTAAGTCTTGATCTGGAACCCATACTAGATCTGAGAGTGAGGAGCAGACTGAACAGAAACAAGGAGAGGGTGGTGGGGCAAGCAATGGCAGAAAACATGAGTGACCCATGAGAGAAAGAGTTCCATGCTTGGACACTGAGGACAGATCACTGCATGGAGGCTGGGGATTATGGACAGGATTTAAAAGTTCAGGATCAAAACTAGTAGTTATGGGGGCACTTGGGTGGCTCAGTGGGTTAAGCCTCTGCTTTCAGCTCGGGTCGTGATCTCAGGGTCCTGGGATCGAGCCCCGCGTTGGGCTCTCTGCTCAATGGGAAGCCTGCTTCCTTCTCTCTCTCTCTCTGCCTGCCCTCTGCCTACTTGTGATCTCTATCTGTCAAATAAATAAATAAAATCTTAAAAAAAAAAAAACTAGTAGTTATGGAAAGGCACAACTTCTGGGAGAGAGGGAGGCATTTCTTGAGGGATTGATGCTGGCAGAACAGAGGGAATAAGGAGTATAAATTAAACATCCTATGGAAGCAGAGCAGAATTACCAAATCAGAAGACTTACTCATCCTCTCCACCCTTGAAATAAAAGGAGTCATCTATGAATAAAACCACCTTTGACTGAACCAAAAAAGAGTGTATTTTAGAACTAAAAAACTTAAAAATCACCACAACCAAACTCCTTATAGAGAATTACCTATTTTCACTGGTTTAGGAAAATCTGTTCTTTCAAAAGGAAAAGATGTTACCCTATATATTTTTATTCACTGAATTTTATATATGTGTATATATATATGTGTGAGTGTGTGTGATAATTATGACATTATTCATGAAAAAAAGAATTCATGATAAAAATAAACAATAAAAGAATTTAGAAAATTAGCTAAATATAAAATTAGTATTTAGAAAGCAATTTTTTCACATTAAAAACAATATCCGGTTAGAAGACATAATTTTAAAAGTCCTCGTTTACAATATTAGCAATGAAGTAAAATATTTAGGAGTAATGTTTCTAAGAAATGTACAAAACCTATATGAAAAAGCTTTAAAACATGATGGAAAGACACAGAAATAAACATGAACAAATGCAATGATGTTCTTTGTTATTGGTTTAGATGAGTCAAGATCATGGAGTCAAATCTTCCAATCTTGCATGATTATTTTCTCTATGAATCTTAGAGTCAACTTGTTTACCTCCAGGAAAAAAAAAAAAAAAAAGATTAACTATGAATCAATCCTGCTATGTGTGTCTGTCTTCTTTTCCTATTTTTTTTCTAAAATTAATTTAATTGCTGGTTCAGTTGTTTATTTTTATTGTTATATAACTTTGCATTATGTGAATTGTCCACAATATATTATCCATTGTATTGTTGAGAATAGTTGCATGGCTTCCAGTGTAAGAAAATTTCAAATAATTTTGCCATGAACTTTATCGTACATTTATTTTGGTGAACAGATCTACACATTTTTCTCAGGAACAATCTGTGCATAGAATTGCTTGTCATAGGGTATGCATATATTTAGGGTTTAGTAGATAATGCTGAAGTGTTTTTCCAAGAGGTTGTACAATTGACAATTCTGTCCAAGGTGTGAAAGAGTTCTGATCCTTAAATCTTTAGCAACTACTGAGATTTTTGTCTTTTTTTCATTTTAGTCATTCTGATGGGTATGTAGGAATCACAGTGGTTTTAATCTGCATTTCCGTGATTACTACAAAAGTTATTGGCTCTTTGAATAGTCTCTTTTATGAAAAGTCTGCCCAGATATTTAGACCACTTGGATTGTTTATCTTTTTCGTATTCATTTAAATAAGTCCTTTACATATTCTAGATATGGGATTTTGTGAAATATATAGATTGCATGTATTTTCTCTGGCCCTTCACTTTATTAATGCTGTCTTTGATGACTAGAAACTCTTAATCTAACATTGTCTAACTTATAAGGTATTCATTTATGGTTAGCAGTTTTGCGTACTGTTTAAGCTGTCCTTTTTTTTTTAAATTTTTTTTTTATTTATTTATCAGAGAGAGAGAGGGGGAGAGAGCGAGCACAGGCAGATAGAATGGCAGGCAGAGGCAGAGGGAGAAGCAGGCTCCCCGCTGAGCAAGGAGCCCCATGTGGGACTCGATCCCAGGACGCTGGGATCATGACCTGAGCTGAAAGCAGCTGCTTAACCAACTGAGCCACCCAGGCGTCCCTGTTTAAGCTGTCTTTATCTACTCCCAACTATGAAGATGTTCTCCCGTGTTGTCTTCTAAGAAACACATTATTTTACCTTTCACTTTGAGATATGAAACTAACCTGTAATTATTTTGCATAGGTGTGAAGTTGGATTCTGGATTCATTTTTATTTTAATTCTAAATCTTCAATTTTTGGAGTATCCATTCATTTTTACACTCAAAACATTAATGAATGGCTTCCACTTGAAAGAATGTTGCAAACAAGTCCTAAATCATCTCAGTATTTAATTATTACAGTTTAATAATTATTTATTTTTTTTGTTTGTTTCATTGACTTAAAAGACCATCTTTGGTTATATATAGAATATATTTTGGAGATAACATCTTCAATATACAAATATTTTTATTTTAGCAGTTCCTGGTTACCTCAGGATCCCCCATTTATTGAGTCACTAAATATTCTATGTTGTTATGGGGTCATTAATTGAAAGGAAGACACAAAAGAATTCAAGGGAAAATAAAAGTTCACTCTCAGCTTTAAGATTTCAAAATAGATTTCTTGAAACTCCTAGCACGATCTCAAAAAACAAGTCTTGGCAATTTGCACAAAAAAAGGCTGTTTGTTTTCAACTTTGTAAATCCTGAGTAATAAAATATATGCCATCACCAAGAGGTAAAGAGATTGATTAAAAAAAAAAAAACCCACAACAGATTATCCCTACTCAAGGACTGTATAAAATTTTGACAGTTATGAGAAACTGTCACTGAGGTGAAGAAGCAAAACAATTAGATGGGAATATTGGTTTCTTCCAGCTTGCCAGTGTTTGACAAAGTCCAGGGATGATAGAATATTCTGCGTATTTGGTAAAATGATAGAAAAGAGAATTAGGACCTTACTTCTGAACCTCTGGCTCTAGCAGCCTCACAGTTGTGTGCCATCATACAGTGGTGTAGAGTCAGTAAGGAGAATGAGAGACTAAGGTGTTTAGCCACAAGAGGACTCAAGAAGGTAGCCATTACTCCCAAACCTCTATTTTATCAAGGGAGAACATGGCATGTAAGTATCTGAAAGGGGACGATGATCTCAAAGAAGCTTAGTGTTTTGAACAAAGAACAACTTGAGAGGAACTTATGATTGGATGATGGGTATTCAATGGACATAGAAGAATAGAGGATGAATTCCAGGAGGGGACTTTGTATTCAATCCACAAGCCAAGGAGGCAAGGAAAGAGGCCTTAGAAGAAACCAATTCTGCTAATCATTGATCTCAGATGTTAAACCTCCAGAACTACAAGCAAGTAGCTTTCTGTTGCTTAAGCCACCCCAGGCTGCGGCACTTGTTACCGTCATGGTAGCAAACAAGTCCACTTCTCAGCTACTGGATTTATTTAGGACCCCTTAGAGTTTTAACACCAGGATTGAGAGAAAGTAAAGAATTGCAGACATGTGGGACCCCAGGGTTGTTCCCTGGGTTAAGCCTCTGCCTTCAGCTCAGGTCATGACCCCAGGGTCCTGGGATCAAGTTCTGCATTGGGCTCCTTGCTCAGTGGAAGCCTGCTTCTCCCTCTCCCACTTCGCCTGTTTGTGTTCCCTTTTTCTCTCTCTCCCTCTCTATCAAATAAAAGAATAAAATCTTAAAGAAAAAAAGAAAGAAGAGCAGAACCCTGGAATGAAATGTTATTAAAATGTTAAAAGACTGAGAAATCCGTGCCTGAGTTTACCTGAAAACCACTAAGTTAAGTTTTCTGCTTTCTAGAAGAATCAAGGTTTGTACTTGGACTGTTCTCTCTCAATGCCATGTTTGCCCTTTTGAATACTGTCTGGGCCTGGGAATTTGAAAATTTCATTTTGTACTGCATTGCTATCTGGCTCTTGGTTAGATTCTGTCAAGAGAAGAAATTTGCAGAAGATCAGTAGGCAAAAGGAACAGAAATGCTTTGTGCTTTTGGCTCTTGGAATGAAGCAGGTAGTTGTGGTTTCTGGTAGTGGCAGGTGCAGAGGTAACAGGGTTGAGGTGTTCCAAGTCCAGCGTTCTGGAGATAAGAGCTTTCAACCACCTCGTCCTAGTGAAGCAGTACATCTTAGCAGATCTAGTATATACTGGATCATCATGCCCAACAGTGTGTTAGACTTCCAGCTTTCTACACTGGGGCATTAGTAGTGTCCAATCTTCGAGTACATTCTTCCTCTCCCTTTACTCTTCAGACTCCCTCCTCCTCTCTCTCGTGGCTCTTTCCAACATCTTTTCGCTCAATTCCCTATATTAAATGCTTTTGGCTTGACATACTGGGACTGATCTCTGCATTCATAACTGGCTCATACAGAGCTTGACACAGACTTCAAGTTGGGTAACAGAAAAATAAAGTAACATATACAAGCATGTTCGTGAAGCTTTTTGTAATAAAATATTGGAAATGACTCAACTGACCCTTAACATAAGAATGGATAACACATGACATGTTCAAACAATCATATAATTAAAAGAAATAAAAGAGAGCAAAAACAACAGCATACGCAATAGAGAAGATGAATCTTAGAGCTGAGCAAAGAAAATCACAGAAAGTTACCATTTTTATGAAGCTGATACTATTTATATAAAGCTAATAACAACAGCACATCACAGAATACATTACTTAGAGCCATGTACATATGTGGGGTGAAAGGAAGAGAAAATAAACATTAAAGTTAGAATATTGTTTACTTCTGTGTGGTAGGCAAAGGCAATCAGGGAGGAGCACAGATAATTTTGAAGATACTTGTAATATTCTAATTCCTAAGCTGGGTGACATATTCTAGAGTGTAATTTCTGTTTTATTGTGAGAGGGTCTACGGTGCTATTCTTTCTATTTGAAATGCTACATAGCAAAAACAAGTTTTTAAAGATTTTATTTATTTGACACAGAGAGACAGCAAGAGAGGGAACACAAGCATGTAGAGTGGGAGAGGGAGAAGCAGGCTTCCCGCAGAGCAGGGAGGCCTGCGCAGAGCTTGACTCCAGAACCCTAGGATCATGACTTGAGCGGAAGGCAGAGGCTTAATGACTGAGCCACCCAGGTGCCCCAACAAAAGTAATTTTTAGAGAGGAAGGCATTTATTGTCCACTGAAGTTTGGAGCCAGAAAACAAAATTCCCATTACATGCGTGAATTATAATATATCTACATCTGTTTTCTGGACTTTTAATTGTTTTGCTTGGTTATGTGTTCACTAAACAGTACCTCACTGTTTTAATACCAGAAATTTACAATGTTTTAATAGTTAATATTGGCAGGTCATCGTTTTTAACATTGGACATGCTATCAATAATATACTTACGATATTGACTCATTATTATGGACGGCTTGTCTTTTATTCTAATTAGTGAAATGTTAATTTCTTAACATATTTCTTAAATGACCATTTTTTTTCTTTTAAAACTGGTTCTATTCTTAAAATTAGAAGTTTTAAGTACAATAAAATTATAGATAATTTTTTAAGTATATGTGTAATCATAGGCTTTTAATCATAGACATTATTGGCAAATACATGAATAAAGTTTGAGAAGTAAAACTTTTTATACATAAGGAAAGATAATTTTACCAAGGTACAGGGTAGAAAGAGAAGGCAGTTTGTTAGTAGTATTATATTATAGTGATTTATTTTTTTTTATTAAATTTAAAGTCAATAAAATTTAAAATCTTGAACTGTTTTATGATTGTTTTTTCAAATGGTAATATAAATGAAAATATATCTGGGCCACAAGGGTCAGAATGATCATAAACTTGAAAGAACAGAAGCCCATGTTAGCTTGTAACTTAGAAAAATAATAGTTCCATGTATTAAATTGGGCAGTTTAGAAAGTTGCATTTTTCTGATGAGTAAGATTCAATACGGTTTACTTCTGCAGCAAAATGGTGAGGTAAGGAGCTGGCTCCCTTGGCCCGTTCATATGCAAATAGATCCAGGCCAATGAAAAATGTTTTATTTAAGTCACTTAAAGTTTTTCTGTCTGCAAAATGATAATGATAATGTTAATCATAATTATAATAATAATAATTATTATTATTATAGGATCAGACTAAAGAGTTAACAATCTGGCTTGTTTCAAACCTTTGACACCACTTAGGCACTAAATTATTTGTTTATTTGTTTGTTTTTTAATTTGCTTATGCACCACACCCAGTGCTCCATGCAATAGTGCCCTCCTTAATATCCATCACCAGGGTCACCCATCCCCTCACCTCCCTCTGGTCCAAAACCCTCAGTTTGTTTCTCAGAATCCACAATCTAAATTATTTAAATCACAGTTATGTGAAAATCTTTCTCTTGCTCACCAGAGGTCACTTTCCATTAAACCTCCACTTTGTGGTTTCAGGAAAACATGGCAGGCATTTTTTGTCATAAAACTAAATTAATTGTGTCTGTAAATCACTGGCTGCCACACATCTGTTATGGCCTCATTTCTGAATAAAATAAGAGGAAAGAAGAGAAAAAAGTACGCACACAATGAAAATCGGCATTCTCTTAACCTTCATATTTTACTTTTTTTCAGTGGAAAAATAAGCATCCTCCTACAGTTAAAGAAATATTAGAGGCACAAATACAGTAGGGCAGGAAATTATGAATTTTCTCCTATTTGTGGAAACTGATAGTTTAAGTCTGTCCAAAAGAAACCTCACTATTTAGGAAAGAAATTCTATCAATGTATTTATTTAAAAGGTATTTTTATAAGATCTGTAGGAATCTGTGGATTATTTTGGAAAATGTTCCCCCATTTTTAGGGATACTGATTTCATTGTGGCTCGGTAGCTGCATACGACCTTGAACAAAGCAGACGTCTTGGAATGCCTTCATGCTGTCGGCATGGACCTGTTCTCTCCAGTTACTGCACAAAGGAATAGTTTAATTCCACTTGGAATATAGGTATGTTTGAGTTTCAGGAAATAATAGAGTACTGTTGATTAGTTGTGAACTAGAACAAATAAGCCACAAGAGGGCATATTTTTCTCGGTTTCATCACCCTTACACAAATAAGGCTTGCCTCGATTAGGTATCACAGGAATCCCTCCCCTCCTCCATTTTCTTAGAAGAATACACTATTTCTAAAGTATGTTCTCAGGGTGGAGTGGTGGTGGCCTGAGGTATTAAGAAAAGCAAACTCAAAGATGATTTTTTTCTTATATGATATATAAGAAAGGTGTTTATTTTTCCTTAAAATCCTTCCTTGAGGATTGTTTGTTGATCTAAGAACACTGTTAAAAAAAAATAAAAGAAAGAAAACACACACATACACACAACACAAAGAATCATTTATTTGACTATAAACTCTTCCATCCTGCACTAGCTATGTGGACTCCTAGATCGGGCTCAGAAAGGCTTTCCGACCTCCAGCAAATGTTCACAGTCAAGGAGGTTTTCTTTTCTGAGGTCTCGGGACTTGGGCCAAAGGGGTTGGGTTGTGTTTTTATTTTTATTTTGAAGTGCATTCCTGCTGAATTTAATTATTCACCACACCCCAAACCAGCTAAGTAAATATAACCTTAAGATTCTGGCTTGGATAGGTTTTGAAAAATAGCTGATTTTTTTTCTTTTTCTTTTTCTTTGTCTTCAAGTAAAGGCACTGTATTGTAGAGGGCTTAGAGCAGGAGTTAGAGCTGGGTGAGCTGTTCGTCTCCCTGGCCTCGGGTCCCTCACGTATAACATGAGGGCTGGAAGGTCTCTGAGGCCTCTCCTAACTCTGAATGTTTATGATTACTTATGATGTTAAAATAATTTAAAACTCAGAGACATTAAGCAAAGTTCTGACAGTTTTACATTCTGATTAACTCACCATAAACCATCTTCCGTCTTTACTTAAAGATGAGAAACAGATACATTTACTTCTGAGAGTTCTATGTATGTGTAATTAATATCGAAATAAAGATGAAAGGTGTGTTCTTTTCCATCACTAAGTATGACCTAATGATCTTAAAATGTAACTGCTTAATGATCCAGGGATGAATGGACTGCCGTGATCAAATGAAACAAATGGAAAAAAAAAATCTGAAGTTTATAAGGGGAAAACACCTGATAGAAGATTAGGAGATGGGTGAGCTGCTTTCAACTCATGCCATCACTTGTTCTCATTAGATACAAACTAATATACACTCCAGTTTTCTCTAATGAGTATAACAACATTTATCTGTCAGTACTGATACCTTAGTACGTGGGAAAAACGTTCATAAAGTAGTATTTATTATAAGGTAGAGAGGTTTTATGTATGATCAAGGTATGACTAGTTTTATAGCTGTGAACACGAAATGCTTGAGTTTTATCTCCATTTTCCTTGTCTCTGTACATAGAACTTTGCAGTTTCTTTTATCGATCTCCTTTTTTCCTTTAAATTCACCAAATTCTCTCTCTTTCTTCCTTCTTTCCTTCCTTTCTTCGTGAATAAAAGACAGTATAGAGAGAACTAAGACTATAGATTTTTGTTGGAAAAACTATTACTTTCTGCTGAAAGTGCAGCCAAATCCTCTGAGATCCTGCTACATTTAAATTCTGGACCCAGTAATTATCTTTCTCCTGTCTTCTTGGCAAAGGTAGCTATATGTGGAGTTGGAGAAGCCTAGAATATACCTATTTTACTCTTAGCCATCCCTGCTGCCTTCTCTTATGGTTCCCAACGTAGATTGATGATTCTTGAAATCATATAATTAGAAATTTATTATTTGGCTTCATTAAGTATTAAAATGTAATCCTATGAGAAATAGTGTATTTCACATACTCTAACACATATCTATTGCCATACGGTAAGAATGACTTACTCAGATTCCGTCTGAGTAAGCCCTAATGGAGATGGGAGAAGTGTAGTATATCAGAGTAAGAGGCTGACCCTCAAGACAAAATCATGTATTCAAAAATTTTTCCAAGCACCTGGAAATTGGACAGTGCTTTGTTCTTTTTTTCCTTTCCTTTATTTCTGTTTTTTCTTCTTTTCCTCAGAATAAAACAGGTAGAGAGCAACAACTGGGTAGTTCTAACTGATGATATACACACTGCTTTCAGTGTCATTAAGAATCACTTGTTGAATCTTGACTAGCCACCCTTGGAGATATATTAAACTGTCTAATACACCTTACATTTTAACAAAACTTAACGTAAAGAAGATTTTCCCTGCTAGGTGTTACTGCAAGGATTTAGATAGGGTATTAGCCCTACAGGACAGATTACCAGCTGCTTTTGATGACAGTGAATCTCAAACTCTTAGAAAGTGTTGTAAAACCATACTGATGGGATCCTGTATCTCAGTGGAAGTTCAAAAATAAATGCAGTGGCTGATCATCATCATCCTGTCCACTGTTTACAGTACCTAACTTATTAACTTACTTAACTGAACACCTAAATATTGTTAAACACCTACCATATGCACGACACTTAGAGAAGTACCATAAGGATTACAAAGCCATGGACACAGCTGAGGCCATTCATCACAACTTTGTGCTGTGCAGTTGATTCTGCCTGCTGTGTGCTCAGAGCAATTAAAAGGAAGGAAAGCACAGAACCCAGTTTCCAGATGTTGTCTTCCCAGGGTACATTCAGGACGCCCTAGTAAATGCAGTCTAAATCTGAAGTCAGGGTATTTCAAACTAAATCAGTTCAATGCAAATTCATAGGGATTGTTTTAGGGGCTTGGGGAAAAAAAGACAAAAAACAACCAACAGCAGATGAGCACACAGGCCCAACTAATTATGACATAACATGAAAGGGGCTTATAAGAGTAGTGAAATCAAAGTGCTTTGGAAAAATAGGAAGGAATGATTAATTCTGTAGAGGCTTTGTGGAAAAGGTAGAAATAGTAGCAAAGGGAGATGCTGTTTGGCTTGAGTATGTTAAGATAGGATTTCGACAGGAGAGAAAAGGGGGACATCTAGTTAACCGCAATTCTAGTTAAACACAATATTCTGGCCAATAAACTGACAAAATTATTAGACAATTAATAAATAGTTTTTAAAAGTCAAAAACTACTTATCATTAGCCTCTTACATGCAAAGCCCCAAGCTGTGCTGTGGGAGAAAAAGAGGTATTTTGTTCTTATAAGGAGGTTGCAATTTGGATTGAGGAGCAATGGCATAAACAGATAAAATGATATAAAATATATAGGAAAATGCAATAAACACACCAAGGGTATGGTTAATTACAAAACGGGGAGGGGGAGTATAACGTTAAATACAAAGCATTAAAAAAAAAAAAAAAGTTGCTATAGGTCAGAATAGTCTGTAAGGACTTAAATTTTCCTGTATCTAAAGAGGAAAATTATGGGGTTGGTTGGTGGAAAGTCAAAACCAAGGTTGCAGAAATGGGGCAGCATGAGACACAGGAAAGAACCTTGGTCAGAGTTAGGAAACTTGAATCCCTCCTGAGCCCGGCTCTGCCACTGACCATCTGTAAGTTGAAATGACGCGTTTAGCTTCTGTGGCCCTTAGCTCTCTGCTGCAGAGGAGACACTAAATGAAGAGTCTCCTCCCACCTTCCAGTTCTCTCATTGTTGCCACTGACTGCTCACTATCCCCAAACTAAAACACCACTTGTCATTTGCCAAAGGAGCTCTGGGACCTTACAAGCTGTGCTCTTAAATCAAGCTGACAAATGCAGAACCCTGTGGCTGCTTTTTTCCCCTACTCTCAACTCAGCTTTATGTTTGGGACTAATAAGTGCAAGGTGTGTGACTCCAGATCTCTAGAGTTCAATCGCAGAAAGGTTTACCATGCAGCTAAGGAGACCCAAGCTTCAGGACTCATCACTTGCCCTTTCCAGGACCCTGAGGGTAGTCTGACACTAAATTCACATGGTCGTTTTTGTAAGATCTGTAGAAATTAAGCTATTTCCGCATTGTTTTTTTTAAAGAGAATCCCACCTTTAAATTAAGTTCCAGGCTCCACAAAATGTGGGTTCATCCCTGGTCCCCATAACTTCAGCTTCCTTTGGCACGACCACGGCCTGTACAAATCTATAAAGGAAAACTCCGGACAGAAATAGATGACATAACTCTGTTGGCCTGGTATAAGGTAAAGGGGAAAGGAGATTTATATCTTGGGGGCGTTTTCTGCCTCAATTTCCCCTCCCCCCATCTTCCTGGTCCGTCCTCGTGCTAGCCCCTTAACGGAGGTTTGTTCTCCACGGTTCATACTAATGCTCGCTTTTTGAAGGCCAGTGGCTCCGGGGTTTTACATACTGGAACACGGATACTGTTTTTGAGGCTTAGGATGTTTCGGACATTGTGCGGTTTCTTCCGCGGGAGGTCCTTACGAATTTGGTGGTATAGAATACATAGGTCCCAAAGGCAGCCTGGCACTGGCTCAAACGTCAGAGGCTGCCGCACAGACAGTGCACACGGTGGCCAGCCCGGAAAAGCATGCCTGAGCGTGGCCGGAGCTCCATTTAATCCACGCTGCAGACAGCCTGCGCGCCGGCAGGGATGGACTTCGACACGCTGGGGAGGACTGGCGCGCGCGCACAGGAAAGGGGGGCCAGAGGGCTGGGGGAGGAGATCGGAAGGGGAGAGGTAATCCCCGGCGTTTTGAGCATCCCCTTTTTAGAAAGACTGAGTCTCTCCCAGGACAGCTGCTGCGGTCACACCACAAACTTAAAAGCCGCCCTCCCGCTCGGAGCGTGCCTTTCCTCGCCACACTCGCCTCCCCAAAGCTCCAGCTGGTGCCTGGCTCCCCGCCTGTCCCGTCTCGGCGCTCCGGGGCCAGCAGCGCCCCCTGCCTCCCCGTCTGGCCTCTGCGGCCGCAGCCTCCGCGCTCCGTCAGGGCCGCCGGCGGCTCCGCGGCTCAGCCAGGGCTGCCTCTCAGAGGAGCTTGCGCCGGTGCCCCGGGTCGCCGCCGCGCTCGCCCATAGCCCGCATCCCCTTCCTCTCTTCCTGAAAGGACTTCTGGCCCAGAGACAGGGAGAGAAGAGTTCGTAGCAGGTAAGGCTGGCTTCTGGTCACCTGCTACCCCAGTGGGAGGGCGCGCTGGGGACCGCGGAGTTAATTAAGCAGGGGTGACTAGATTTGGGGGGTGGCTGTGGGTCCGAAGCGAGGATGCGCAGCCCTAGGAGATGAGGAACCGTCCTGGGACGGGGAAAACCGCTCCGAAGCGGACCGCACGGAGGGTGGGCGCGCGGGGGGACAGACTGGGAATCAGTGCGCCTAGGAGCGGACGGCCTGTGCTCGCCGCGCCGGGGACAGCGTGGCGGCGGGGGCCGGTCCCACCGCCCCGCTGCCGCCGCCCGCGCCTCCTCAGCCGAAGCCGCCCGCGGCCAGCACAGAGCAAAGTTTTCCTCCTGAGACGCTCCCGGGAACTTCACTCTCTTCCTGGCTCCCTCCGCGGCCAAGGCGGCAGGAGAGCGCGTTCGAATGCGCTCCGTGGCTTCCGCCGGCTGCAGGTTCACTGGGAGACGCGATGGTGGGGACCGTCTGGAGAGGACTTGACCAAGGGTATCTGCGCCCTCGCTCTCTCCCTTTCCCATGGGCTGGGGGAGGGGACGAGGAGGCCGTAGCGGTTGTTTTTGTTGTGGTGCTTTGGGGGAGGGATGGGCGACGCCTTTTTCCTCGCGAGGGAATCGCGACTCCGGGTCTGATGGAAGCGTGCATCCTTCTAGACCCTGAGGGTAAGGTTGGAGTCAGACACCAGCCACGAAGCTGGCTGTCTGGCCAATGCGGTTATTGCAAAACGCACTCCTGCTGGAACGGGGCATCCCTGGGTAACCTCGACTTGGCTCGAGCTGGAAAGGCCCGGATTTGACTCCTGCTGGGAATTGAACGCAGTGGATCTACCCCGTCCCCGACCCCCGGCCCCGGGTGTCCCCTCCCGACCCCTTCCCGGCCCGCCCGGAGTCGAAGCCTTAACGGGCTGCCCTGGAAGTGCAAGGGCTGTTTTCGGCACTGGCACGTTCTTCTTCCCCGGTGACTTGTGTTCAACCTCGTGGGCTGAGTTGCTCTGCTTCCGTCCCAGCGCGGAGGGGACTTGACAGGAGGAGGAGACGCTGCGCTGTCGCTGGCGAGCTGGAATCCGAGGGACTGGACGCGAGCCGCGCGCCCGGCGGGCCAATGAGGGCCAATGAGGTCCCAAATTCCTGATTACGGAGATGGGAGTTAAGTCGGCGGGCGAACTTTTCGCCCTTCGGTCGGGAGTGGAGCGAGGACTCTTCTCCACCAAAGCCCCTCCCACCCTGCCTTAGCTTGTCAGTGCTGTTTGCACTAGAGAAGGAATGGGGGTGCTTAAAGTCTCAAGTTAGCCGCATAGGCTTCTCTTCCTGACTGTGTTTTGGGGGAGGCCCGAACGGGGAGGAGAGGAAAAGGTTATGGGGGAAAGTAGAGAAGGGATGAGCCCCCCTCCTGGGTCTGGTGCTGCTGTTGTGTAACCATAGCAACCGCCTGGGCGAGAGCGGTCCGAGCCTTATGGGTTCCGCACGTGGAAGGAAAAATGTGGAGGGCGGGGAAGGGGGAGAGCCTCATGTCATCACTCCAGTGATGGCTTCGCTTCTCCCGCAGTTCCGAGGCCAGACATCGAGGAGATGAGCAGGGAGGGTTGGGGTTGGAAGTGAGCAGTCCAGGCAGCCTTGGAATCGTGGAGACTCCTCCCAGCGCTAAAACTGGCTGGAGGAGGCATCACTGACAAGCTACAAAGTGATGGTCCGGGTCAGGGAGATGGGCAAAGACCTTGGCCCCTGGAAGAGAAAGGCCAGGAAATACAGGAAGGTGATGTGGGAAGAGATAAGAATAGGGTCAAGAGGTAGCTGAGAGACAATAAAACGGTGCTGATTTGGTCTGCCAACATTTCAAATGGAATTTGCCCATTTATGAAATGGAAAATTAGTGGAGAAGGGAAGGGATATTTTTCAAACACTGTACTGAATCCTAGGTGCTTTATTACGTTATCACGATTAAGGTTCCCAACAGTACTACACAAAATATCATTTTTCTCCTTATTTTTAAGGTGGAAAAAAGCAGACACACAGAGAGTTAGAAATGAGTGGTGTCCCATTTTGATTTTTTGCGATCCTAACGATAAATGATCATCCTTAAAAATGGAATTGACAATTAGAGGAGTAGACAAAGCAGTTATTCTCACTTTAGAAATGAGAATAACAAGATGTAAAGATGTTAATTGATATGTCCAAATATAAACTAGTAAGGGGCAGAGCTGAGAGTGGGACAGTTTTACCTTTACATGGCTCACCCTTCAGGGACTCAGGGAAGCTTTCCATGACCCCACCTAAAGAGAGGACCTCTCTAAGATTAGTTTGATAGTGCATCTGTATATCATAATTTACCAGGGAAGCACATCCAAGAATTTAAATGGAATCCATGATTGAGGATTGGTACAAACCACATCAAGTCTGTAGGCCAAGAATCATAGACACATGATATTAATAATCTATATTTACAGGTCTTATTGTACCTTATAGGGATTATTAGTGGCTTTAATCATGTTTGTAAAGGAAAAATGAAAGCAAAATAAACATATTTTGTCAAATAGTCGCCTCGTGGCTATATTGAGAAAATTTCCTAAAGTTAATGGTGTTTTCCTTCTTCTATTTATTGTTGTCACGACCTAAAGACTTACTTCATGCTTTGACAACACTGGTTTACCTTTGTGAAAGTCTGTTGTCCATCCATTTAGAAGAAGTAATAATGTGACTCCTTTTAACCTTCCCGATGACTGCCTGGGAGAGGGAGGTCAAGGAAAACTATTTGGCAGTGCAAAAGGTTTTGCAGTTGTCAGGAAACCATAATCAATAGCAGCAGAAACTAAGGGTAAAAGATAGAGAAATAATTATCTGGATTTTATTTTGCCTTCCTGAAGAATTGCCTGTATAGGTATGTCTTAGTCAATGAATTTGCTTTCTATATTTTTGCACCAGGATAAGTGGAATTTTTAATCTCTGTGCGTGTGTCGAGGGCTGGGAAACATGGGAATGGGAATTATTTTTGGTGTCAGGGAAGGTCAGGAATATAAACAATTACAAAGGCAGAGGAAGCACATGCACTATTTCCAGTGACAGGCTAACAGATCAACTATACGTTTGAACTTGAGTCACAAAGCTGAATTACTCTCACACCGTTTCTTTTCCAAAAGTAGGAAATACATTGTTTGGGGCTGGGGTTAAACTGAAGCAGGAAGTTTCAGGGGTACCTCCTTTTTAGTCTTCATACTGTATTCTCATTCTACATGGGCATTTGTTAGCCAAAGGAAGGTTTATCACAGAACGGAAGATGATTTTGATGAGGTCTTCTGGAATTGGCAAGTATCTCTGTCAACTAGTGTTTGTATACTGCTTGTACAGAGTTAGTAAATTAGGTCATCCCCATTTTTATTAAGTATTTGGGATGTCAACTTTTCAGTCTCAAGAGGAAAACATTCCAATTGGTGCCGGTTTAATGAATATTAGTATGTCTTCAGATTGTTTGTTATGGCTTCATTATTTTGAGAAAAACAGATGTGACTCTGAACTGTACTGTTCTGTCTGGGAAATATAAAGGTGTGCTGACATAAGTTCTTTGGGAAGCATTCTTGTCAATTAGCAAATGGTTTATTTAATGAACAAGAGTAACCATAGCTCTATTTTGAAAAATTATTATTCTTTCCATAAATACCTGGAACTATACAGATCACCCAATTAAATAGTAAGCTTTTCAACAGTGAGTAACACATTCCTTAAAAGAAAAAAGAAATATCCACATTTGTGAAATAAGTAGTAATAGCAATAATAATGATTGACCATGGGCGAAATTTGTTAATCACATTTCTTTCTACCTCCAAATTTGGTTTTAAAAATACTCCACTAATCCAGGAAACCTTGGCCAAAATCTCTTTCTTTTTATATCGCATCATACATTTCAAGCCAATATTCTGATTTTCCAGTGATTTATTTTCTTCTCTACTTTTGTTGCTTATGATCCCTGACTAGATCATAAGAACAGGGAAGGAAGGAATTGGTCTTTACCTTTTTAAACCTTCCATTTGGTACAATGCTAAACATATTCCAGGTGCATAACACATACTGAAATCTAATTCGTGAACTAAATATTTAATACAGTGATTTTGAATCAGTTTATTGCCTATATAAGATCAGATTAAAGATCTTTGGTATTACACCTTACTTTTTTCTGAGATTTTAGGAAGGAGAGTTTTTTCTCACAGCTGAGTTTTACCCTTTCATAGAAAAAAGTGGTGAGATGCTGAGTGTTTTATCGTAATGCATAACATACAGAGATGGTATAATGATCATGTGAAATAGGTATATAAGAACTTAATGTGGTGCCTAGGTGGCTCAGTCCTTAAGCGTCTGCCTTTGGCTCAGGTAATGATCCCAGGGTTCTGGGATCGAGCCCCACATTGGGCTCCCTGCTCAAGCGAAACCTACTTTTCCCTCTCCCACTTCTTTTGGTTGTGTTCCTGCTCTCAAGAGCTCTCTGTCTTTGCCAAATAATTAAATAAAATCTTAAAAAAAAAAGAATTTAGTAAATTGTTGCATGCTACAAAAAAGTAATTCTTTCATTTTAAAATTTCTTGTGTTTTTTAGAAAGACCAGTTAACCCATGAGTATCTATGCCATCTGTGACCATATTAGTTCACCTCAACTTTAAGTACCTAAGTATAATTAGAAAAAAGTATATAAGTAAAGCAAAATTTGCTATACACAGGAAATACATTGATAAGCAACTTTAAGGTCTTTGAAATGATTCTGAAATTTCATAGTAATGAGATATACTTAAATAATTAGGCAGTTTAAAATATAATTTATTAAAAACATAAATATTTAAGTACTTGAAGAAACTGGAATATGTAAGGAAGCACTATTCATACTTAGATTTTAAGTGATTTTAATGACTTTTAACCTATGTTCATTAATATTCTTATTTCCACGTTAATATTTAATAATTTCTCATAGTCTTAGAACAGGGTATCTTTAACAAATTGACTAATTTTTCACTGGTGAATTTAGACAGTTTGTGCATTCTTTTGCAAAGCTCAATAAAATATAGGTATTAACCTTCCATAGAAGTGTATAAAATAAACCGAGAATTAAATGACCAAGGGTTTCTAGAAGAATCTGCATCTATCATCTTTTTGAAGTTATGGTGTCTTCTTCAGAAATTAGAAATAATTTATGTTCTTTTTTTCTTCTATGGGTCACTTAACATAATAACGTCAACATTTTATATTTTTAAAACTGGTGGCTAATAGTGTTTTCTATTAGTGGGTTGTACTAGCAAATCACAGGAAAAATGGAACCATTTGCTATATTTTTCTAGTTAAATAGAATTAAGCATCATTAAATGGTACAATTACTACTAAGAATAAAGTCAATAAAATAAGCAAAAATGTCTAAATTACTGAGAGTCTTAAAAAGAAATATAGTACTCTTGCTTTCATGGAAAATAAATAAAATGGCATAGGTATATGAAGGTCACATTATTAAACTACCATCAGATAAACATTGATTTATTTTTTCTGTATTAATTATGCATTTTACTAGGTCTCATTTTTCAGTTAATCTTTTGCATATCTTAAACAGATGTCATATTTGGTTCAGAAATGAGCCTACGTAACTGACACCTAATTACTGAGTTTTAAACATCAGTAGTTGCCAATATACTACATTAGCAGAAATTAGACTAACGGAATTGCTCAGTAGTGGTATTGTCTGGAGTTGCTTTAGTGAAGAGACAGAGAAGTAGTATAATCCATACATTTATTATCAGCATGTATGAACTGCTTAAAAATAAAGTTCAAAGTACCCTCTTGAAAGGCTTAAATAGCTCCACAGAAGCCTTTTTTTTTTTTTTTTACATATTATGTTGACAGCTGAACCCATGCCTGATGATGTCATAATCTCAAATTGTATTTAAATAGTCTAGTTTTCTTTGACAGAATGTATAAACTCAGTGAGACTCTTACTCCCACTTTTTGTTTCTTTTCCTTATCAGAAAGACCAGTCCGTATCACATGAAACTCGGGTGCTCTTGCGTTTTGGTATTTGTTATTGTTGTTGCTTCTGGATAAATGTTTGCTCTTCATATCTGAACTGATAGTGAAAGAAAAAAGTGTTTTCTGAAATGAATACTATTCTTATTTGGAAAAACACTTCCAATTTTGAAATATAACACTTCGTTTCAAAAATAGATATTTAAAACTCTCAGAATTCTTTGTTTACTTGTAATGCTGAATACTGGGTTTGTAGAAATTAATATTAATCTGAGTTTTCTTGTTGAAATGGGCACATTTTTTTTTGTAGATCATTTATTTTTATAGTAATGATGTTCATCACAGATATCCTTCCTGATCATTATTTTTCCATTAATATCATGGAAAATATCATTATATTTTCCATTAAAAAACTGGAAAATATAGAAAATCATAAAAAAGTATTATTAATATTTTACTCATAAACCTACATGCATATGTTAATTTTTAGCTTAAATATGAAATTTATTTATTTATTAAATATTAAAATTTTTTGGAAAAATAAACTTTATATGTGATGGTTAGTGCCTAGGTCTTGTTTTCTAATGCCATTCTCCAGTAAAAGGAACCAGAGATTCTTAGAGACATGGCTGATTCCAGGACTGAGGCAGGAAATATATACCATGAACCTAGACCATCTTGTAATGCCAAAAAATTAAAGAAGTGCTCAACATACACATACACACACATACACAGACTGCCACTGCCACCACTACTACCACTACCACATACACACAATGATGGGTATGTCAGAGAGATAGAGAAGCCAGCTGAGAGAACTCCCAGTGGCCAATGTTGGAAGAATTTGAGCAAAAAAATTAAGTTGTACGGAGTATAACCCAAAATATAAAATAAATATCCATGAGATGATGCTAATATAAATAAATGATCAAATTCATTAGTGAATGGAGAAGAGACAAATCTTCCATGCAGAATTCCAAATAATTTATGGAAATACTCTGTTCTCAAGGAAGGGAAGCATAACTCCCTACTTCTGAAGTGTAAACTGAGAACGGTCTCTACCTGCAAATAGTACAGTATAGAAAGGGGGAAAATGGTATTTTGTAGTGGGTGAGCAAGCCTGACAAACACAAGCTCAACCCGGTGATCAAGATCAACATCATTCATAAAGCATGTTGATAGTATGAACTTTTTTTTTTTAAGATTTATTTATTTGACAGAAAGAGATCACAAGTAGGCAGAGAGGTAGGCAGAGAAAGAGAGGGAGGAAGCAGACTCCCCGCTGAGCAGAGAGCCCAATGTGGTGCTCAATACCAGGACCCTGAGATCATGACCTGAGCCAAATGCAGAGGTTTTCCAAATGAACCATCCAGGCGCCCTGATAGTATTCTTGATAAGATGAGATAAAAAGGATATTTTTGCATTTTCTCTCCCCAAAACCCGCAAAGAACCATGAGAAAAACATCAGGCAGATTCCAGTAGGGGTGCCGACTACAGTATAACCAGTACTCCTCAAACCTGTTATGATCATCAGAACCAACCAAAGTGTGAGAATTTGTCACAGGCAGGAGAAAGGAAGCCAAAGAGACAGGGACTAAATGTAATGTGGTGTCATGGATGGGATCCATGAAAAGAAAAAGAACATTAGGTAAACATTAAGGGAATTAGAATAAACTATGGACTTTAGTTAATAATAATATATCAGTATTGGTTTATTGACTGTAACAAATGTCCATAATATATAAAAATAATAGGGGAAACTACTATAGGTTGTAGGTTTAGGGGGACTCTGTAATATCTTCTCAATGTTTTTGCAAATCTACTAAAGCCTATTTTTAAGACTTATATTTGAAAGCACATAGATTAAGCATGGTGAGAAACCATGTAAGAGGTGAACCATTCTCTGGTCAGCAAAGCTAATGTCATTTAGTTAAATGCTTAGTTTAGTCCCCTAGTTCAAGGTGCTACTAATTTGCCTTTTTTAAAATGCTAAATATTATAGATCTTATTATGGTAAACACATATTTTGAATTAGCTGTTCTTCCTATAATTACATTTTTGAAAGAAAATGTGGTAATTGGGTTACTAAAAAATATCCAGATTACCATTATTATAGGTTTTCTGCAAAGATAGTTGTGTATTAGCCATGTCCTATAAATCAATCTTATATATTGAAACGGAAGGCAAACTTTTTCCGGCTTCACCCTTGCTATTTGGTTGATATTGACAAGATCCATCACCCGTGCCAGATGTCTTCAGTTCTGGATGATGATTATGCTTCCAAAATTCTTGCCAGCATGGCTCAACAACTATTTATTCTTTTTGCCCCTCTTTGAATCTCAAGGACATCTACTGCATTAAGTATGTTAAATATTATTCCCTATCCAATAATACACATATGTCTACTTTGAAAATTATAAATATACTTGGGAGGTCTCTATGTCCCCCCAAAATCTCCCAGAAGCTGAGACTCATCTATGTTCCAGCCCGTGTAGAGTAGGGAGGATACACAGGCTGCAATTTCCCTTTACGTCTGTGTGTGTGTGTGTGTGTTTGTGTGTGTATTTCTCATTTTTCCTTCTTTATAAATCACACATTATTCCTTCTCTTCCCTGTGTTCCAAATTGCTTGTATTTTTAAAAAAATCTGAGTTTCACTCTCTTGAAATAGGCTGTTCTTGCAATTGGACTGAAAGTTTTGTCATGTTACCTTTCTTATCTAAGCTTTTATACTGGAGTCCCATTTTTGAGTGTCACCTCATACTTAACAATTATTTGAGTTACCTGACTTTGTGCTTTATAGTTAACTATAGTTTCTGCTGAATTTGTGTTCTACTGTGGCAATTGTTGAAAAGTTTAGCTATGCTTTTTTTTTTTTCTGTTTTTAGTTTGCATGAGTCATAGCATAAAAAACACATTTGAAGAATTTGTTCAGGAAAAGTCATGGAAACCAATCCCAGAATATGTGACTAAAGGCCCTCTTTTTTGCTATGACCCAGTGAATTTCCTGAAATAATGAAAGTGTCTGAAAAAGACCCTGATCAATATGACTAATATGCTCTGGGTTCTCACTAGAATCTTAGATTCAGGGTTTTCATTTTTGTTGCACAAAATAATTGAATACATTATTTAAAAAAGAGAGATCCTGCCTATGGTAATTTAACCCGTCTGAAAGAGAAATGGAGAAATCTCATGTTCAGACCAAAATCTTTTAAAAGGCATACCAGTGACTATCCTGTCATCTCCTTTTTTACCTCCTTCCTATCAATGTATTTTCGGGTAATCGATGACTTGTGAATACATCATTATAACTAGAGCACATTTTTAAAAATCTTTGTAAATGAAAATAATCATCTCCAACCTTATCAATTTTGAGATTTGACTCTGTGTCAAATGACAAAATCTTTAGATAGTGCAACTGTATACTTACTAATTTCATCGTTGACGTATAATCTGATTCAGAATTCACTCTTTTGGCCCCACTAGAGCCTGTCTTGGAGTTTCATCTATTTCCCTTACGATAATTGAATTAGGGTGTTACACGTGGCTCTTCAAGCTGCATGGTAGAAAGTTAAAGCCAGACAAGTCTCTGCAGAAGTATTTGCATGATGAAGTCACATGTTATTATTTATGATATTAAAATGGGAAGTTAATACAAATCAGCTTTTGAAGTTAAGACTTCTATCACCTGTAGAGTAGCTGTTCAAAAGCATTTGTGCTGGGTATACAGATGAGAGAATAACATTTCATTTCACAGAGCCATGGGGATTGTTGTCTTAGACTGCAGTGTGATGAGGCTTGGCAGGGAGTGTTCATTGTTCAGGTTTTAAAAAGGGCAAGTTTTTGGCAGGAGTGACTTGCATAGAAGAGAAATGCTTTGCGTACACATGTGCACTCAATAAACCCTTCAGAGAGCTTGGGCTAAGATATTATGGATTCCTCACTCCACCCTACCCCCTGTCTCTGGATGTTGACTGTTTAGAGCCCTTTTGTTGTGTCACTGTCATAGAGGCCTTTTCATAGTCCAAGAAATGGGACTTTGGATTCCTATTTCAAACGTTATTAGAGTACAGTGAGTAGTCATTTCATACCCTGTGCACTTTCCCTTGAAATTTATTTAAAATAACAGTTGCATTCAGATATACTTTTCCCTAGTATTTACCAGTCACACAACCATCATCTCCATGACAGCCAACTGTCATCCTTTCTATATAGTTTGTGACCCTTGGTTATTTCTGATAATCAGAAATGAAGATGTAGAATTTTCCTTTTCTTCTTTATCGTGTACACACAATGTTGAAAATGTTTGTGCTTTAAGTACATAATGTATTGGGACAAGCAAAACCAAAAAGTCGTCTAAATTCCCCAAACCAATAAGCAAGACAGACCAGCATCAACCCCATGGGCCTACCTTGTCTCTACTCCTTCCTCATGGGGCTTTGGCTGCACTGATTTCTCCTTTCACTTGGAAAAATTTTGCCCTTTACTGTCACCACCTCTCCTAGCCCCTCATTGGTGCCCATTGTTTTTGCCACCTTCACATGCATTCCCTAAATAGCATGACACCTTTTGTGTTCCCATAGCTTATCACCAAGGCTTGTATGTAATAAGTTTATCATCTCTAATACATGAAATGATTCCATTTGGAACCTGTTGCCTCTGGTTTTTTTTTTTTTTTTTTTTTCTCTCGTCACTGCTTTAGATATGTAATTCATCATAAAGTTCATTTCACATGTATCTTCCTTCATCACAAAGGCTATTTCACGTATATCCCTATTACTTTTGAGCCATCCTACCTCTCCTTCCCTTTCCATCTTTTGCAAAGTATTTGTCAAGTGCCTGCACTGGGCACTGTGAGAGGCGCTGATGAAAGACACATAAAAACATAGCTCCCCTGAAGTGGACAATTATAAAAGAAGTCATTATCTTTATGGGTCACATCACATCTCTTTAGGATCTTAAATACAATAAACAAAAAGTCCTATTCATACTGTTGGTCTAGAGTCTTTTTAAAAATTATGTCATCTTCTTCCTTAACTTCTGCTTCCGCTTATGCCCAAGTGTCATCTCAAGCCCCAAGTTCTCTCTTGGGTCTCACTTATTGCACCGTACCACTTCAGCGCTTGTGGGCTGGCTTTCATTGCTCAATACTCCACTTATAAAGGAGTTTCTCTGGTAGCTGAAAGTTTCAGAGTCTTTGATTAGTGTAACTTCAAACTGGGGCTTTAAAGTGTGGGGGGGAAGATGGTGCAATCATTAAGACTCAGCCCTGTGGATGGAGACAACCTGGGTTCAGGTCTGAGTTCTGTCCCATCTGAGCGGTGCGACTCAGACAAGGGATTTGACCTTTCTATACCTGTTTCCCATCTTTCAGCTGGGGGTTTGTGAAAGTACTAACCTCATAGGGGCATGGGCAGGATTAAATGGTTCATATAGGAAATGAGTTAATATGGGAAAAATCAAATGCTATAAGGCACATTGCAATTCTATGAGTACAATCTCCTCTTTATCCTTATTCAGGTTATGCAAATTGTATATCAAGTCAGATTCTCACACCATCTACAAACTGTTCTTAATGCCTTCTTGTTCTTTATCTGCTGAATGATCTTCATTTCATTCAATGAAAGTCCTTTGGTGACCTCACTGTTTCATTCCTGGGTAATAGAAGGTTATTTTAGGATTGACTATCACCATCTTCTTATCTTGCACAAAAGGGCATTTAAAGAGACATACAGTTGACCCCTGAACAAGGTGGATTTGAACAGCACAGGTTCGCTTCTATCCGCATTTCTTTTCAACAAGTATATAGGAACGTTTTTCAGAGATTTACAACAAAGCTCACATAGCATTGTATAATCGAAAGATTAGGAAGTTACATCACGAATGCCTAAAATATATGTAGATACTGGTTTATCATTTGCCATACAATATACACAAATCTACTATTATAAAAAGTTAAAATGTATCAATTTTTCATGTTGATGCTCCTACTTGAGAGAAATGTAAACAAACATAAAGACAAAATATTAAGTCATAATGGCATAAAATGAACTGCAATGTGTACTGTACTGCTGACACAGGTTTGTAGCCACATCCTGTTGCTATTGCAGTGAGCTCAAGGGTTGGGAGTATCCACTAAAAACACAGTGTGACACTAATCATCTGCATGCAACAGTTTGTCTCTTCAGTAAATTTCTTTCCATAGTAAAAAGTAACCTCTTGTGGTTCTTGCATATCTCTCACTGTGGTTAGTGCAATACGGTAAACCTCAAATAAAACTATGGGAAGCATATGAAGGTTAGTGATGCTAGAAGTACCCTCCAGAAAGCAGAGAAAAGTCATGACGATACAAGAAAAAGTTGAAGTGCTGGTTATGTACTATAGATTGAGGTCTGCTGTGGCGGTTGCCACCATTTCACGATCAATGAATCCAGTGTGGGACTATTGTAGGAAAAAGAAAGGGAAGTTAATGAGGCCATCATTGCAGCTGTACCAGCAAGTGCAGAAAAACCTTCCACTTTTTTCAGAACAGTGTTTTTTAACTCTTACTGAAAATGTGGCAAAAAAAAAAAAAGTACTTTTTGTGTGGATGCAGTGTTGCTAATAAGAAAGGCATACCCGTAGACTCTAAGACGATTTGAGAAAAAGTGGAGTCATTATAAGACAAAGCAAAAAAAAAAAAAAAAAAAAAAGGTGAAGGCTCTAGAGCTGGAAAATGTTAATGCCACAGAAAATGATTTCATAATTTTAGAAAGAGGTTCAACCTATAAAATGTCAAGATAAGAGGAGAAGCATCTTCCCCGAACCCAGAGGCAGCAGATGAGTTTTCAGACACCATTACAAAAATTGAGGAGAACAGATATCTGCCTGAACAGGTTTTTAATGCAGATGAAAGTGCTTATTCCGGAAAAAGTGCCACAAAGAATATTTGTTAGTAAGGAAGAAAAGTGAGCACCACGATTTAAGGCAAAAAAGGATAAACTAACTCTACTGGTTTGTGCAAATGCAGTTGGAGTTATGATCAAGACTGTCCTTATCTATAAAGCTGCTAAACTTTGAGCCTTCAAAGGGAAATGATAAATATCAGTTGCGAGTCTTTGGTTGTATAACAACAAGGCTAGGACAAAGAGAACCCTTTCTCTGGACTGGTTCTATCCATGCTTTGTCCCTGAAGTCAGGATGTACATTGTCAGTAGCGGACTACCTGTTAAACTTTTTTTAATACTGGACAATTCCCCTAGCCACCCAGCACCCCATGAACTTAATACCAAAGGCATCAAAGGGGTTTACTTTTTGCTAAACATAATGTCTCTAATGTAGTCTCTAGGTTAGGGGGTCTTTGAAATTTTCCGGCTCATTACACATGGTACCCTAATGAAAAGATTGTCAGCATTTTGGAAGAGAACCCCAATAGAGAACATCATGGAAGTCTCGGGGGATTGTACCATTGAAGATGTCATCCTTATAGAAAAAAAAAATTGTGAAAGGCATCAAGCCTGAAACAATAAATCCCTGCTGGAGAAAACTGTGTCCAGATGTGTGTATGACTTCACAGGATTTATGACAAAGCTAATCATGGAAATCATGAAAGAGATTGTAGATATGGGGAAAAACGGGGTGGTGGTGAAGGGCTTCAAGATATATGTTTGGATCTTGGAGAAACTGAGGAGCTAACAGACACCACACCAGGAGAATAACAGAAGACAGCTTGATGAAGATGAGTATTTTTGTACCTGTGCCAGACCGATGAGGAAAAAGACATAGAAGAAGTAGTACAGAGAACAAGCTGACATGAGACAATCTGGCAGAAGAGGTTCAATTATTCAAGACTCCTTTGGGCTTCTTTTACATCATGGACTCTTCTATGATAAGGGCACTGAAACTAAAGCAAATAGCAGGAGAAGGATTGATACTGTATAGAAACAAATTTTTTACAGAAATGAAGAGGTAAAAAAAAAAAATCAGATGGAAATGATGATGTACTTCCATAGAGTTACACCAAGTTTGCTGCCTTTCTTGCCTCCCCTTCACCCCCCTCCCTCTTTCACCTCCGCCAACCCTAAGACACGCATCCCTCCTCTTCCTCCTTTTCAGCCTATACAACATAAGGATCACGAGGATGAAAACTGTGTAATGATCCACCTCCACTTAATGAACAGAAAATAATCATCACGCCATACAGTTAACAAACCTACCCGTTGTGTACATGTGTATCTTATTGAAAATCTAACTGTATGAGCTGTTTCTCTGTCATCACCGTCATCATATTCATCCTGTAGAACATCTAGTGTGTAAGGTGAGTAATATTTAATATAAAGTTAACAAGGTGTTTGTTGTCTTGCTGGTTTGTAAATTTGCTATATACAGTATACCTCTCTCCTTGGTAAATTGAAAAACTGTGTATTCACCAATCATCACAGATGAGTGGTTTAGAAAATGTAGCAATGTTTCCACTACGGCATTACAAATGACTGCAATATTGAATGCCATAAAAATTTTATAACAATTCATTCATTTGTGTATAGGCTAGGCTACTATCAAATAACTATATTGATTGTACAGTCAGCAGTTATACAGCTGCTTCTTCATTATCTGTGCTTCAATTGTTACACCAGTAAATAAATATGAATTTTTTTCACATCAACTTTTCCTTTTTGATGTCTAATGTTAGTAATACTGTAACATCTACAGTGTCTTGTACCATATGAGAGAATACTGATACAGGCGCTGACAGATGATTCATTTTATAAAAAGATGATGTAACTGGTATCGGTAACTATAGTATAGTATTCCAAGTGTATTCTCTCTCCCTTATGATTTTCTTAACATTTTCTTTCTTCTAGCTTACTGTAAGAATACAGTATGTAATACATATACAAAATGTGTGCTAATGGACTGTTTTTTATGGTATTGGTAAGGCCTCCGGCCAACAGGAGGCTATTAGCAGGTAAGTTTTTGGAGAGTCAAAAGTCTTATGGAGATTTTCAACTCTGGAAATCAGCACCCCAACCCCTGCATTGTTCAAGGGTCAACTGCAATTTGGTGGCAAATGTAACAGACCATGATACAAGGATGTGAAGAATCCAGGGCAAAGGAACCCATCAGTGCCAGTTTTGTCATAGAAGAAACAGCTAGTTCTAGAGGCTAAACAGCAAGTTAAAAAATCCGTAGGCACCCATCTAAATTTCCAGACTTATTTCTTAGATCCCCCTTTCTCATTTAGCTGTCTACTGCTGGATATGTAACATTTCATAGATCCTTGCTGTGCTCCTTCCCCAAGGAAGCAATACAGACTTATTCAGTAGCTTTCCTCCCCTTTCCTCCTTTCTTTTACCCAATGTGTAGATACCTCTTGAGCCCTCCAATGTGGGCCTGCTGCCCATTTGAACCCCTTGCTCATAGCTTACCTCCTATGATACTGTATAGAAACAGAATTTTTTTACCGAAATGAAGAGGTAAAAAAAAAATCAGATGGAAATGATGATGTACTTCCATAGAGTTACACCAAGTTTGCTGCCTTTCTTGCCTCCCCTTCACCCCCCCTCCCTCTTTCACCTCCGCCAACCCTAAGACACCCATCCCTCCTCTACACTCATCCACTAGCTTATCCCTCTGTCCTAATGAGGTATTGCTTTTGAAATGTTTCAATAAATGTTCTTCCTCTGCTCCAGTTTCAGAATATCTTATTTCAGGCCCCTTTGTAAAGAGTGAAGGGGAACAAGTGATCTAATTCACTGTCCACCACTAGAGGGGCTGGAAGTCTGCCCAGCAACATTTTCCTGAATTTCAGTCTCCTGTCCAGGGACCAGACCCTTCCCAGACCACATACCAGTGCTGAACTTGCCCTACTTGAGCTATCTAACTACTAAGAGAGCCCTGGATCCCTACTCCCTAAATTTTGGACTCCAGGGGACCTTGGAGAAACCTGCAATACAGCACTTAGGGATGAAGCTCACTAAGAGAAGCTGAGCCCTTATCTCTCAAGGAGGAAGTTTAGGAAGAGCCCAGAGATAAATAAGTAACTCCCGCATCTCACTGTAAGCAATCTAACATGCAAAGAGCATCTTTGTCTCATGCTGCCTCATCTGCTTGGCAGTTCTCTGGGATATAACTGATAGGAGCAGCAAGTGTGTTAATCAATGATAGTTTCCAGAAATTGAACCTAAAGGTCATTTCAGCTTCTGCACAAGTGGAAGTGAAACTGAATATGTTTTATGGGAAAATACTTTTCTAATGCCTGTCTTGGTACTTTTTCAGATTAGTCTATTCCCTTAATTGTCACTTTTGCTAGGAATCTTCACCAATATAGTAATAATGATTTATAAATTATGTATCTTATATTAATTATACATCTTGTAACAATAATAACTTATAAAACCATATTCTATTTCACAAGAAATAAAATGTTTTTGAGATTGGATAAATAGGATTTATTTGAAATCATTTCTAAATATTTTCTAAATAATCACAAAACCAGTCACTTTATATATATCACTCTCTTGGTATATATAGCTTTAGAATATGGCATTTTCTATTCTGTGATTTCTTAAGGATAATTTTGTTAGAGCAAATCAAGAGAAGGAACAATTTTTAAAAAATAGCATCAAGAGAGGCACCTGGGTGACTCAGTTGCTCAGCATCTGCCTTCGGTTCGTGTCGTGGTCTTATGGTCCTGGGATCGAGCCCCACATCAGGCTCCCTGCTCAGTGGGAAGCCTGATTCACCCTCTCCCACTCCCTCTGCTTGTGTTCCCTCTCTCGCTGTCTCTCTCTCTGTCAAATAAATAAACAAAATCTTTAAAAAAAAAATAGCATCAAGAGTCAACTCTGTCTTATTTTTATAACTTTACTCTCATTCTTATTGCTTTAATTACTTTTTTTTTAAAGATTTTTTAAAATTTATTTATTTGACAGAGAGAAATTACAAGTACACTGAGAGGCAGGCAGAGAGAGAGAGAGAGAAGGAAGCAGGCTCCCTGCTGAGCAGAGAGCCCGAGGCAGGACTCGATCCCAGGACCCTGAGATCATGACCTGAGCCGAAGGCAGCGGCTTAACCCACTGAGCCACCCAGGCGCCCCTTAATTACTTTAGTGAATGAATATTTACAAATCAGTAGATTTACCAATTTACAAATGATGGAATTTTAAGTAAAGGTGATAATTTATGTTACTTTTCCATGTATTTTGGTGAGGCAAGAGGGTTTCTTTTTCAGATGATTATTTTTAGGTGCCATTCATAGGAACCCGCCAAGCTAGTAGTGATTCCAACAGGATATAGAATACGTAATGATTTTTTCCTGCTAAAGGAAGTTGAATATTTTAGGTTACTGAAATAATCTTTAAATATTATTTTATTTGTATTTATTTATTTTTTTAGAGAGAGAGGGAGAACGGGAGCAGGAGCAGAGGGGCAGAGGGTGCAAGAAAGAGAAAAACTCAAGCAGGATCCATGCCCGGTGTGCAGGCCAACCTGGGGCTCAATCTCATGACCATGAGATCATGGCCTGACCCAAATTGAGAGGCAGGCGCTTAACAGACTGGGCCACCCATATGCCTCACTGATATAATCTGTGGATATAGAGGATACAGAGCTTGTGTACAGAACCACTTTAAAGCAGATATCATGAAACTGGTAGTAGAACCTAGGTCAACTTTACCTAAGTAGTTTATGAAGTAAAATAGTAAATAGTAAAATAGTAAATAGTAAATCCTTATTTTGTTGTCACTTTCTATTCCTTTTTTAAATTTCTTAGTACCCTTCCCATTTTTCAAAAGTTAATTCAAATCTCACCTTCTTTATCAGGGTTAGAAAGTATCAGGAAGTCTTTGATTGTCCTTCTCTTGATCAAAGAATCTAAAATAAGTCTCATAAGATAGCAGCAGTTATTTAATTATAAAAAATGTTAGGTGCTAGAATGAGGTTTTTATAGCCTTATGTACTATTAAGTTAATAAGCTAGGAAAATGTGCCAAATATACTATTTGCCTCCTTACTGTCATTTCATTTTGACTTTAATTTCCTTCATTCAGAATAATATTAACAAAAATACCACGTGAGAGTAAGAATCTATTAGTGTTCAGAAAATAATATTCCTAAAATTCTGTATTATACTCCAAATATATTGAATTTATGCATATCCAGTACAGAATTTTGCTGTTTCTCCAACATTGTGTATTTTGTTAAAACTTATTTAACCAAACTAGTACCTGAAGGTTTTTGTTTGTTTTGATCCCAGCCTTGGAAATAATCAGTGTAACCCTGGTAAATGGTTAATCTCAGAATGTTTAATTGGAAATCTCTCTATTAAAAATAACATTAATAAACAATAAAATATTCTTGCCTTATTTGTCTCATAGACTCATGATATTTCAGAATTAAAAAAAAAGAGAGAGAGGGGGGCGCCTGGGTGGCTCAGTTGGTTAAGCGACTGCTTTTGGCTCCGGTCATGATCCTGGAATCCCGGGATCGAGTCCCGCATCGGTGTACCTGTTAGGCAGGGAGTCTGCTTCTCCCTCTGACCCTTCCCCTTCTCATGCTCTCTCTCTCTCATTCTCTCTCTCTCAAATAAATAAAATCTTAAAAAAGAGAGAGAGAGAAATTAGTCCAATTTCTTAATTTTATAGGGAAGATTGAGGATGAAATAATGTGAATTCTTCTCTCCTCTCCCTCTTGACCTTCTGTTCTTCCTTCCCCTTCTCACTTCTCTCTTTTCCTTCCTTAAACATGAAAGAACAACTTCTGTATTTTAAGATCAGCACTGAGTGTTTGGGGAGGAATAGCCACCAGCTTGAGAAATTAATATTCCATATTAGTAAGATTAGTTGTAGTGTGTCTGGAAGCATATAGCTGTGTAGTCACAAAGCTGACTCCTATCAAGGAAAGCATCCTACTTCTTAAAGATGTTGACAATATTTTAGAAAATAAATATAATGTGTTATACCTGAATTGTTGACAATTAGACATTTAGGATAACTTCATCCTTCAAGAAACCTAAAGAAACAATAGATTTATTTGAAGACAACTCATGCTCATGCACATTCTCTAACTCCTATGTAAAGAAAGGCTTTTAGTAGTATCTCCACTATTTTAAAATAAAAATTTTAAAAGATCATACTTAAACATCATTAGAAGTTGTTAAGTAGTAGTTGCTGTTGATTATTCCTCATATGATTTGTTCTGAGTTGCTTGTAGAAAGGATGAAACTCTTATAGGACTGATGTCTAACTGTACTCATCCTCCCTCCCAAAATGTTAAGTAATGGATAGATTATGTGAGCAGACATACATCCTTTCCCACATTTGTTAAATAAGCAGCTCTGACACAAAATGCTGTCAAACCATTCATCTGTAGTGTAGACTTTAATCCAAAATTAATGTCCTCATGAAAAATATTCACGTTAATGTTATGCAGTACAGCTATGGGTTTGTTTATAGCTTTTTGTTTATAGGAGGTAGAGACTTAGCTAAAATGTTGCCACTGTCCATTTATCATCTGGATGTGAACAAAGAAAGATAACATTTTTGCACAATATCATGCTTTCTTGATGTGGTCACCTTTAATAATAGAAACCAAAAGCAACATTTCCCAATGTATTCATCATAATTCTACCAGGAAGCAGATGTGCAGTCTTATTTTTCTCAATCATGTATTTATTTTTTGCATTACATATTTCAGTTGTAGATATTTTCCTGTAGAGGGAAATTCCAACCTTCCTGGAATAATTCCCCGAGTTTTATATGGTTGTTGTTTTCTTTTAAACTGGCAAATAGATGTGAAAATACATTCTCCCTTCTTACATGTATTGGTCTTTTGATTGTATCTCTATACAGGTAGAGTTTGAATGCTTATAACTCTTCCTGAGGATATTTCTGTGGTGGTATAAAAACAAATCTCGGGAATTTTAGGGGGAAATAATCATATTCCTACTAAAATACAATCAAATGGGTCTCCAACCGTATTATCAGCTTCATAGAAAATTTTACTATTGGCATGCCTGGGTGACTCAGTTGGTTAGGTATGTGCCTTTGGCTTGGGTTATAATCCCAGGAGTTGTGGGATCGAGCTGATCCCAGTGGGATCGAGCTGATCCCACCGAGTGGGGAGCCTGCTCCTCCCTTTCCCTCTGCCCCTCACCCACTCATGCTCTCTCTCTCTCTCTCTCTCAAATAAATAAATAAAACCTTAAAAAAAAGTTATCTATCACCTAGAGGTAAAAACTTATAATTAAACTCATTATTCTAGCTCTTTCATTTCTTTTCTTTACTTATATTTTCTTTACTTCTACTGAAATTTTTTGTGCTTCCTCTACCCTTGACTGTACTTGGTCTTTCGAGACACTCTTAGTTTCATTTGTCCATGCATCCAACGTAGATCTCAAGGTCAGGCATTTTAAACAAAACAAAGCAAAACAAAATCAGTTTATTGTAACATTTCATATGCTAAAGCTTTGATGTAGTTGATGTCTTTCCTGCGCTGTGATGTATAATCTGGTTTGTGTCCATTATCTCCACAGTGGTTTCTTTTTATCTGTAACTAATGAAATACTTCTGATTCACCAGCCACTCTTGGTAGATATTTCTCTAGGGCCAATTGATTTGTGCCATGTTTCAGGACATTTTTTTCATCCAACTTTTGAAATTTTGTTAATTTATGCTCAATGTTCACAGTACCTGTACACCATTATTCAGACAATGGTATGATCAGTTGCTTTGGTCCTAATCTGTTCTATCCTCATGTACATAACCTCCTTCTCTTGTTTTCTTCTCTACATACCTTGTTGACCTTCTGCATATTTAACACAAATGTGTAGAATAAAATAGGGATTTTAGCGAGAGATTTTATTTATTTGTCAGAGAGAGAGAGAGGGAGAGAGAGCAAGCACAGGCAGACAGAATGGCAGGCAGAGGCAGAGGGAGAAGCAGGCTCCCTGCTGAGCAAGGAGCCCAATGTGGGACTCGATCCCAGGACGCTGGGATCATGACCTGAGCCGAAGGCAGCTGCTTAACCAACTGAGCCACCCAGGCGTCCCTTCTTTACTGAACTTCTTAATCACTTTTCTTTATTTCTGTTACCATCATCCAATGAATAACCAAATTTCATACAACAGTCATCTCTAATGCAATGCAGAACATGTGTTTTGGGCTTCATCGACATGGATTTCCATCCTAACTTTGTCACTTAATTGTCTTATAGCTTCGGATGCCTTATTTTATCTGTTCTAATTTCCACATCTATAATGGGGTAATAAAGAATATGTAATAGGTTACTGTGGGAAAGAAGGATAATAAGAATATGTAATAGGTTACTGTGGGGATTAAATAAATCAATGAGTTCACAGTTTAGGATAGTGTCTGCTCCTTAGTTATTCCTGCAGAGATGTTAGCTGCTGTTATTATCACTTTCCTCTGCTCTGTTTCCACTTAGTTCATCAAGTTTTCTTAAAATTTCCCTCCTTTCCATTCCCACTGCCAACACATGATTCAGACCTTCATGATCTTTTGCCTGAATAATTTTAATAGTCTCCTAACTCATATTCCTGTTCTCATTTAATAATAAGCCCTAACTAATTTAGGATTTTGCATTCCAAATCCTTATCTTTGTTTGGAACATGACGTTTTACAAGAACAAGGTCTTACAGAAAAATATAAGATTTAAACAAAACTAAAACATTAAGTATTGTGTGTGTGTGTGTATGTGTGTGTGTGCGTGTATGTATATGTATTTATGTAAATGAAATGCTGTTATAAATAAAAGCAAAAACAACTTCATTCTAACCAAGTTAGATTCTCAAAGTTATTAAATTTGCTTATGTTGTTAACCATTTCCTTGGCACGTTCTTCTATTGATTAAAAACTACTGCCACATGTAATATGCTCGGGTATGTATTTATATAATTTTATGTTATGGAGAACATAAGTTTAAAAAAAAAAAAAACTTGTGAACCAGTTTGTATTTTTCCTTGATATGTCTTCTCATATCTCTATATATCTCTCTCTGTTTTTTCCTACTACATATTATCTTCATAGTTTGCAATTCCTACACCACACATTTGTCCCTATTTTATGTGAGAGAGATCAGGAATAGCTGAGGCTCTTCTTTTGTTAAAAGAAAATGACCTGAAGCAGACTTAAAATGTTGTGGGTTTTTAGATATTGACATACATGTGTGTCAGGTTACTGAAAAAAGCCACAAGGAATGACACCATTCTGGGTAAGGCGTGATTTTCTCCTGGTAATGTGATTCCCTCATTATCAGCTATGCTCTGTTACTGCTGTTGTCATCCAATCCTTGCCCTAAGTGGCAGCAGAATCCAGTCTAAATGTCTTTGGCTGTAATCTCTTTTGCAGCTTAGATCACGCTGATGTTAGCCACATAAAACTATGATATCACTTCTCTTCTTATGTCATATCATGTCTCTTGAAATTTCACTCCTTCTAAAATTCCAGCTTAAATAACATCTCTACTACAAAATTTTCAAAATTTCCACTCCATTTCCTCCCCATCTCAATCAGGACATGACTTTTTTACTATTTCATTTATATATCTTTTATAGCACTTACATTCTGCTTAAAATACAACTGTTTGTATACAATTTTAAATTACATTGTTATTTCTCTGAGTAAAGGGCTACATTATATTGGCCAGCTGTAAACAAAATACAGCAGAGTTGTATCTAATATAGGTTCTACATTCTAAAGTCAGTATTTATTATATACGGTCTATATTCTTTTGAAAATTTGCAAAACTGAAATATAAAATGTATTATACAGAGTTTATGTGCCACATCAGGGGCTGACTTTCAGTCTCTCAAAAACATGCAACACTGAAAATTTCTTTCGGCATTGGATCAAGTCGCTATTCCTTCGTTTCAGAACAGATGAAGTAACTGGCTTATATTTAGAGGCTGTGTTGTATGAAAAAATCCATGAATCTTTAAACATGAAAATCAAATGCAGCTTGGTTAGATGCTCAGACTATGAGAAACGAAAATGAGTAAGGGCATTTCTTTTTTTTTTCCCCCTTGACATTATCTTTTAAGAGCTAGATGGTTCAAAAAGTCTCTCTATCTTCTTGGTTTTCATGACATGGATTTGCTTAGATTCACATAATTTTGGATACATACATACATACCTACATACATACAGGTTGTGGTAAAAATATGCTAGTTTTGGTTATATTAAACTTAAACAGGGGCGCCTGGGTGGCTCAGTGGGTTAAAGCCTCTGCCTTCGGCTCAGGTCATGATCCCAGGGTCCTGGGATCGAGCCCCGCATGAGGCTGTGTGCTCCGCAGAGAGCCTGCTTCCTCCTCTCTCTCTCTCTGCCTGCCTCTCTGCCTACTTGTGATCTCTGTCTGTCAAATAAATAAATAAAATCTTAAAGAAAAAAAAAAAACTTAAACAGTTCTGTCTGTCAAATGAGATGACCAAGTAAAAAGGCAGCCTATGGAATTGGAGAAAATAATTACAAATCACATATCTGAAAAGGGTTAATATTCAGAATATATAAAGGACTTCTATAACTCAATAACAACAGAAGAAAATATAACCTGATTGAAAAAAAAGGGCAAAAATCTTGAATAGACATTTCTCCAGAGAAGATAGAGAAATGGTTAACAAGCATATGAAAAGATGCTCAGCATCACTGATCATTAGAGAAATTCAAATCAAAACCACAATGAGATAGCACTTCATATCCATTGAGATGGCTTCCATCCAAACAACAAAAAGATAGCAGGTGTTGGTGAGAATATGGAGAAATTTGAACCTTGTGCACAGTTGATGGAAATGTAAAATGATCCAGCAGGTTAGGATAACAGTATGGAGTTCTTTAAAAAATTGAAAATATAATTACAACATGATCCAGCAATCCCACTAATGGGTACATGTCCAAAAGACTTTATAAAAGGATTTCAAAGAGATATTTTCACATCATGTTCATTGCAGCATTCTTCATATTAGTCAAGAGGTGGAAATAACCCAATTGTTCATCAATGGGTAAATGCCAAACCAAATGCAGCATCATATGTATATGTATACAATGAAAAACTATTCAGCCTGTAAAAAAAAAAAAAAAAAAAAAAAAAAAAAAAGGAAATCCTGTTACATGCTATAACATGGATAAACCTTAAGGATATTATGTTTGTTTTGTTTTGTTTTGCTTTTAAAGATTTTATTTATTAGTCAGAGAGAGAGAGAATGCACAAGCAGGCAGAGTCGCAGGCAGAGGCGGATAGAGAAGTAAGCTCCCTGCTGAGCAAAGAGCCTGATGCAGAACTCGATCCCAGGATGCAGGGATCATGACCTGAGCCCAAGGCAGCAGCCCAACCAACTGAGCCACCCAGGCATCCCAAGGATATTATGTTAAAGTGAAATAATCTCATTACAAAAAGATAAATTCTGTATGATTCCAATTATATGAGGTATCTGAAGTAGTCAAGCTCATAGAAATACAAAATAGAACATGGTTTCCAGGACCAGGGGCATGAGGCAATGGTGACTTGTTCAATAGTTTTAGTTGTAGAGGATGAAAAAATTCTGGAGAGTTCTTGCACAACAAAAGTGAATATGCCTGCTGATACTGAATTATATACTTAAAAATGGCAGGGCACCTGAATAGCTCAGTGGGTTAAGCCTCTGCCTTCGGCTCAGTCATGGTCTCAGGATCCTGGGATTGAGCACCGCATGGCGCTCTCTGCTCCAGGGGGAGTCTGCTCCCCCCCCCTCTCTGCCTGCCTCTCTACCTACTTGTGATCTCTGCCTCTCAAGTGAGTAGATGGAATCTTTGGGAAAAAAAAAAAATGGCTAAGATGGTACATTTCATGTTGCATTTAGTTTACCAAAATTAAAAATGATTTTAAAATACTGGTTTAAATAATTACTTTAAGTTAGGATGATTGGCATTATGTGATGTAGTGGTTCAGTTCAAGTAATTATTCAAGAAAGACTTCAATATGGAAACATTATTAAAAAATCATACTTTTACTTAGACCTTTATTGAAATCCATACTGTACTACTGAGGGCTCTATGACCTGAATAAAGTACCAGTTTAATTGCTCTGAGTATCAATTTTATCACAACCTACTTTGGGTTAAAAATAATGTATACTGCAGAAGCTGGAATGTGTAGGGTTTAGCACATAATAAACATTTTAAAAAGTTGGTCATTGTTATTATTGATTGTTCCATTTTAAAAATAAATATTTATAACATAGTGAAAGACTTAAGACTTCTTTGTTAGAACAGGCATCTATGATATAATTCAATTTATATTTGGAAGATAGGCAGGAATTACTTTCTTTAGTATTCTTGAAAGGGCATTCCAACATGAAATGCTTGATTATTTACTTGAATCAGAATTGAAACACTTGGCTAGTTGAAGGCAATTCTGGGACTGAGAAGAAGGGAGTCTCTGGATGATTGAAGCTGGATTTCTGAATTGATTCTTTCAGAAAAAAAGGGGCTGCTTTGCCCATTTTCCATCAATTTACATTTTTCATAGTAAATTGCCTTGGATCAGATAAAATTTTAAGTAACATCTTTCATTTTTTTCATTACTTTAAAAAAGAGCAGCCTTAATCATTCTCACTCTCTTTATATCCTTTCTGGTGGACACTTGATTCTTTCATTCTTATTTTCACTTAGACTTACCATTTTTATAGCCTTTGTGGGTTATTGTTGTTGTTGTTGCTTTTGTTGCTAGGTTTTTTTTTTAATTTCACTTATTTTTCAATTATTATAAATATGAATTTTTAAAATTTTAACTTTATGTTACTATTCACTGTCTCATAAGGACTGTGTTCTTTGCAAGAATTCCATGAGTTATTACTGTACTGTATGGTGAGTGATACTATTTTCTACTTTCCACAGATGAGGGAAGTGAGGCATAAAGAAATTAAATAACTTGCCCAACTTCTCTCCTACTACAGAGATGGGTTGTAGACCCAGATCTTTCATGGAGAGGCACTTTCAAAGGCTGCTTTTTGGTTTCTTCTTTGTTCTCTCTATATTTTAATTTTTGCACCTTTCTTTTAGGAATTTTCCCCTTCTCTTCAAAATGTAAATTACCATTTAGAATATACTACTTTTCCCTCTCCTGTCCCTCACCTTTCCTACCACAACCCTGTCCTTTTCAGGTCTTTAACTCACTGCTTGGGATGTCCTCAGCCTCTTAACCTCTGCACTGTGACATTCCATAGTTGACTCAGTTCCTTTACTTCTATCTTCCAAGGAATCTGAACATTTTAGATGTTATTTTCCTTTCAGTCAGTTCCAAGATGATGTTTCCCTCTGCTAAGTGTATTTCCTCTCGGCTACTGGAAACTTCTGTTCTGCAGATTGCTCCTTGGTGCATTTGGGAAGAAGTTGCCAAGTTTCTTTTTGTGCATATGCTTGTTTTTTAGTTCCTGGAAACTTGACAGAGCTTCCACTATTTTTCCACATTCTTCTTCCTCAAGTTTCACCTCACCCTCCTAGTACACCTCTGCCACATCGTTTTCTTTCCACCCTAGCTCATGTTAGAGTATCTTCTTGTTCTAAATGCTTACATCTACCCAAGTCTTTCACTGTCTTTTTCCATTGTGGCAAGAGTTGTATTTTAATCAGCTATGATATGTCCTTCTGTAAAAACAAATGGCTACACTTCCTGTAAAATATAGTGACTAAGTTTTGTTCTTATTTTTGACCTGATCTACTTCATTTGCTTCTTTCATTCATCTTTTATACTTTTAAGGAAATTGCTCTAATGACTCCCCAGAAACTCATGATGATGTGGCTTTATGCAGTACTCGCTGTTGTAAGAACTCTAAATGTTAATTGGTGGTGTGATTGATGACACAAATCACGTCAGGAATAGAGTGAAGTGGAAGTATCACAGGGCATGCAGTCAGAAGACTCTAGTCTTGGCTGTTGGTGGTTTTTCTTGTAAACCTGACTTTGGCTCCTCAGTAGCTCCTCTGATTCTCAGCTTTGTCTATTATAAAATGGAGGTTTAATAGTACCTCACTTCAAAGGTGAAGTTCAAATGAGATAAGACACTCACACATGTGTTACAAATTGGAAATTACTACCCAACAGGTACAGATGATTAATTTGGTTCTTAAAGCACAGAGATGAAAGTTTGTCAAGCACAAAAAAATTCTAACGAAAACAAATGGAAAATATGACCAGATCAGTATGAAAATTTTACTTGATTCAATTCTGTTGAGCATCAGATTTCCTAAAGTATTGAAATCTGTACCTTTGGTCTTATTTAATAAAAGAACATTTCTACGTGGCGCTTTGAATATTGGTGTATGTGAGGTGGTGGGTGGGTACCATACTTGTTTTGCTGACCGGATGATTGTAATCCAAAAATAATACCTGTGTGGGTAGTTCACAGTTTCTTCTTGTGATAGGCTGGGTATTCCAGTATGATTCATAGGGAAGATGCAGATGGCCTCCACGGACATGTGGCAGCGTGTGTTATTATAAATGAAGTCCACCTGGGAATCCTTTGCTTCCTTCTGTGAGGAGCCGTCTCACTCCCACAAGGGTGGTGATTTCAAGGTTTTATATCTACCCACATGTCTAATTATATAAGTGATTCATTTACGTTTTAATCTTTAAAAAGACGGTATTGCAAACCAACACATAGAATCGCTGGAAGCAATATTGAAAGGAGTTAACTTATTTTACTCTTTTCTGGAAACTTCCAAACGACCGTACATTCCAAGTCATGAATTAATAAGACCATTGTATGAACAAAAGATGGAGGGTAAAGCTAAATTTTTGAGTCTTTTGAGAATTGAGCTTGAATTGCTAATGTGCTTCTAACATTTCTTTATTCTGTTGATTGTGTTTTCTAGAATCATGGCAACATCGGTGTGGTCAAGTTGCTTGTTTTTTGTACATACAGGCTGATATCAGCTATTTCCCAGGACAGCACCCTGTTCCATTATCAGGCAAACAGATTTATCACTTGCAGGTTTATACTTCCCTTCCTAATCTTAGGGCTGCCTTCTTTTCTTCCTTTTTGCAATTGTCCTCTATAAACCGCTCCTCCTGGTACCGGGTTAAGCAATAATGTTTTTCCTCTAGATGATTTATCTCTTTTGTCTGTTTGTAGATAGCTACTCTGCCCATCAACTTGTTGCTCAGCCAAACTTCATGCTTGCTTCGTGCTTTAATCTTGCATCATAAATCGTTTTTCTCTGTATCTTAATCATTCTTCCATCATGTCTCTGAACTCCTTCCAGCTTCTCTGCACCTTGTGGATAATGAGGTGCCTGCGTCTGAGCTTCAGGTGCAGCCCTACCAGCTCTGTCTAGGAGGGTCCCATTGCCTCCAGTGCTGCTATGATGCCTCCTTATTCCCTGAGGTACTCATTAGAGAGACGATGCCTGTCTCTACAGGCAAAGTCAGCATGCTCCATCTCCCCCATTCTCCTGCAGCTCCCTTCTGCCTAATCCTTTTTCCAGACTGAAATCTCCATTTCTCTCTCTCATTTTCTTGCCCTTTAGCTCTCCCATAACTCCTTAGCTCTGTGTTGTGCTGTTTTTAGTTTACTCATCCTGCTGAACTCATGATCTAATCTGTTTCTTTTCCTCTCTTTCTTTTTTTCTTGATCTAACCCAACATCTTCTCAGTTCCACGGTGTCACGCTCAGTGCTAATTGGAATCTCGGCCACTCCCAACTGCACATGCATCCATCTCTTAACCACATCAACTTCTTTCACACATCCCTGGGAAAGAATACACTTGTTCCCTTATGTTTATTGAATGTCTTACCTTTTTTTTTGTTTGTTTGTTTTTCTTGCTTTGTTTGTTTTTTTGACATCCAATGGATAAGTTGGTTTGGCATTATTCTGTTAGGCTTAAAAATTTAATTTTATTAGATTAAATTAAATTAAATTTAAATTTGCTCAGGGAATAGAACTATAAATTATTTTTAATACTCTTTGCAGGGTGTCTGGGTGGCTCAGCCGTTAAGTGTCTGCCCTCTGCTTGGCATGATCCCAGGGTCCTGGGATGGAGCCCGGCATTAAGCTCCCTGATCAGTGGGAAGCCTGCTTCTCTGTCTCCCATTCACCCTGCTTATGTTCCCTCTCTTGCTGTCTCTCTCTGCCAAATAAATAAATAAAATCTTTAAAATAATACCACTCTACCCAGCTTAATAAAATAACATTAGGTTCAGTTTTTTTTTATCCATAAATTATATATTTTGGGGAACGATGTGATAGGTGTGATATCTCTGGAATAGTTACAGTGTAAATTATGGCTTGTATTTCTTAAATACCAGTTAGTCTTCCGTTCTTCTTTCACTCCATTCTTCCCTGCCTTTTCTCCTTCTTCCTTACAGTCACATGATAGTTACTGAAATCTCACCATCTGCAGCCTAGTGTGAGGGAGGGGTTGCCACACCTTTATTCTAGACCCTGCTCCTACAGTGATTACTGCTTAATACATCAAATCACTTACCTTTTGTCACTTGTGTCCTTGTACATAACAAGAGCAGGATTCAAAAATATGATGACTAAGTGAGAATAAGATAACACTTTATTCACAGCTTATAGGAACAAAGAGAGATAAATCCCAAATAAAATTTTGGATAATTGAGAATGATGGCGAAAATTTGAAAAGCTGGGTGTAAAACAGTGCAAGTCTTCTCATTGCCTGCTCAATGGATTTTATCAAAACAGCTTTGGAGTATGAATATGATTTGTATATGAGTGGAGAAGTGGAGAGAGAGGATGGAAAGCGAGCTGAGGAAATGTTGGAATAGTCCAGGAATTAGAGAATAAAGACAGTAAGGATTGGAACATGGAGGAAATTTTGAGTGTGGTACCATGGATTTGGGAGCTAACTTTGAAATGATTGGCTGGTCGAAATTGTTTGTATTGAGTTTTACCACTTGGAGTGTTTTCACGGCTAATCTAGACTCCTGAAACCCCCCTTCTGTGACCTGCTGGTATGGACTGGGGTAGGCGGCAGTGTGGAAATTAATTGTTACAGTCCCCTCAGTTGTAACAAAAGGAGGTGAAAGCGCTCTTAATCTCAGTTGGAGAAATAAACTAAAAATCTTTCTATTAGTATTTTGAAAGTATTAATCTGTCATTCAAGTTATTTTTATTTAAACCACATCAGTAATTTAACATTAACATCAAAATGGTTACCTTATTTGATATTAATATTATTCACTGTCATATTTTTAGTATTGACTTTCTTTATACTTCTAAGCAAATAAGAATCAATGTTTATTCTTATAAAGTAAAGAAACAGAATCAAAACTCGGATTTTTTTAACTAAATAAAAAGATAGGCTTGTGTCAAGGATAGTGAGATTTTCTATATGTTAAAGTGGCATTTATTCCTAAAGCATGTCAGCCTCTCTGCACAGTTACTTACTATGTTTATCTTTATGCAAACTCACTTCCATTTGGGAACTGTGGTACTAAGTGTTAATGGCATCATTATTCCAAACAAAACCTGTTAGAGCCATGGCTTTATATGATAGGTTTCCTGTGGGAATTTCCATGAACAGTTTGCAGTTTGTAAGATAGTCACATGGCATAACTATTTTTTTTTTTTTTTTTACTTCTCTTATACTGGTGATTTTCTTGGTAGACACATTAGTCTTTTTTATAAAGAGGTGTCAATTTCTGAACTTTTGCTTATTTTTATATGTATTCTTTATACTAAATAAATATGGATGACATATATGCGGTAACTTTGGGGGGACATGTAAATAACACATAAGGGATGGAGTTTGTTTCTAAATTGGTAAGCACCTACAGTTTTTCCATATGGAATTAGAATGCCTAAGTCATAAAGAGATTTGTTTTTCTCAAGAGATAATTTTGGGACTTTACAGTCTTGAAAATGTACTTATTCCTTCATTTGTTGAATCAAGTTCTAGCATTCTGTGAATACACGAAAGTTGAAGACTGCTTTTTTATTTTAAGAATTACCTATTCTATGGCATAGTATGAATTATAAGAATATTAACACCTTATTTTGTCTACATGTAGCATTTCTAAACATGTATATATATATACACATTGTCAGCAATAGATGATGAAAACAACTGATCTTAAGAAGAGAGACCAAAATAACTGAATAAACCAAAATAAAGGTGGACTTAAAAGCACATTAGGTAAAATAAAGGGAATTAATAAGTGTGATGAATTATGCTATTCATTATTTTCAACAACTCAACATTTAATTGTTCATTAAGGTACCTCTGTTTTTCAATGAAAAATCAAAAACTGTTTACTTGTTGTTCTATGATAAGTTCAAAGATCAGCCTAGTAATATTAGCCCCTAATAATGTGCATTCTATTGAAGATCAAATCTGCATTATAAATAAATGATTATTAGGGCCCCCCAGATGGCTCATTGGTTAAGCAGCTGCCTTTGACTTAGGTCACCATCTCAGTGGTGGATATGGATATGGATATCCATGAATATAGATAAAAGCAATCTCAGGGTTCTGGGATCCAGCCCCAAGTTGGGAATCCCTGCTCAGTGGGGAGTCTGCTTCTCTTTCTCCCTCTGACCCTGCCCACCCCCAGCTCATGTTCTCTCTTTCTTTCAGAAAAAAAAGTACCTAAAATAAAATATTCATATATGTATATATGATATACTTCCAAGGAAAAAGCTATAATTATTTTATTATATTTTTTCAAATAATAAATGTTTTATAGTCATTCAGTGCACAAATGCATCATTCACAAAATGTCTTTAATTAACGTCATCAATAGGGGCTGCTCACCAATTTGAGTGTAACTAAAGATTCCTGTATTCTTGCATGTTATTCCCTTGTTGAAAATACATTAGGTTTCAGGTTGGGCAAGTATTATTAGAGGTTTAATATGCACCCATGGAAAAGAAAATAACTAATTGACCCATTAGGGAGGTCAAAACTAAGACCATAGCCACAAAAGCACTAAGCTCTAATGAATAAGTTAACTAGCCTCCTAGTGATACAGTAAGAAATAGATTTTGTTCATTATCATTATCTCTTAGCAACATTTTTTTTTTAAATTATAAGAGAAAATGGAAGTATTTATATAATGCTAATGTGTTTAGGGGTGAAATGTACCAATATCTTCACCTGACTTTGAAAAATGTTTTTAAAAAATGAGGTGAATTGACAGGATGGATAAATATGGAAAAAGCAAGTACAGAAAAATGTCATTTCTAGCATCCACATGTCAGGATATGGATGTGTGTTGTACACTTTGATGTACATTTGACAATTTTTTAAATAAAACTTTGGAAAAACATTTGCAGAATAAGAAAGGCTATTACATCATTTTAAAGCAATCAGTGTGATAAAACACGAAGGGAGATGCCAATAATAACATGACATAATTAATTCCTTATAAGTAGAAAGACAAGCTATGCCATATTTTAAAATGAGAAGTATATTTTTAAGTAAATCTAAACTTTAGTTAAATTCCCTTTAGATGTATGCATTTTTTTAGAAAAAGTCTTTTCTCTAGATTATGTGTTTAAACCTAATTATTTTTTATGGTTGTCTATTATTTAGGGCTAACCTAAAGTTATCACCTTGTGTTGTATTCTCGTCAATGGGCTTATTCAGTTTTATGGTTCTCTCTGGTACAAAGTGCGCTTTATATTCCCTTTCTAGTTCCCTATAAACAAGGAAACCGTCTGCACTACTGTATTTCAAATCATTGCCACACTGATCATTACTTCATTTGCAATAAAAAGCACGAATAAACTGGGCAAGTGCATTTCATACATGCTCATTTCTACAGTGCTAAGAAGTAAAAGTCTGGTCAGTCTTGGCCCAGAGGAAGTGGCAGACCCCCCACGTGGTGGTATTTGTGTGAGGTTTGATGGAACAAGAGTGTACCTCCCTGCCCAGTCCCCTCTCTTCTTTCAAGTCTTGTTTCACCTTTTTAAAAATAGAATACTCAAGGTGTCTCATTAAAAAGTAAATGTTATCAACCACCACCACGGGTTATTTTTACCTGAGCTGTAATTTAATGTATATCCCAGAGAATCCTAAGAAAATGGAGCATAGGCAGAGTCTGGAACTTAGGAATTCTCTGATATCGATAACGTCTGAAGGTTTCTTGGTTCAGCAGGCACAAGAGGCCAGGCAGTCAGGACCAAGCAGAAGCAAGGAAGGGTCTCTTTGGACTGAGGTTGTGGAACGAGAGGAGACTGTCTTACGTGAGAGTTTACCAAGGCTAGCTGTCTTTGGATAATCTATGTCCGTACCACTTGCAATATTCTTTAGAGAAATGATCAGTTTAAAAAGATCTTGGATTACAAATGATTTTGGATCTCTGCTGTCTAACTCTTTTGCTTCTGTTTTTTCACTGAAACAAACAGTATGAACTCATTAGGATGCCTTGGGTCTTATTTGTCACATACTTTCTAATGTTGTCACTAGGTTAGAAATGACCTATAAAGAGTTACTGAGCTCTCTCTGAATTAGCAGCCATAGCTTTCTGATCCTGGCTCGGTATGAACAATTGCAATTTTCTGATATTTGCTCAGTATGAACAGTTGTAGTTGCAGTCCCAGTTTCTGAGGTTACCTGATTTTGATTGGCATGGGAACCAGAGCAGAAGACTAACAACTGTGCCAGGGCTTTCGACTACCTTATTAGTCTCATAGAATAATAAAATTTGCTGTATGAGCTACAAGTAATTGGTCAGCTTCTCATGGGGATCTGTAGTTGCATTTGTTTTCTAAAACACACTTCTATAAAAATAGAAATTACTTCGATAATGACATTATCAATAATATTTGAAGGCATGTCACTGCTATATAATGTAGGCAATGCTATTCTGTTATTAAGTCATTTCTAACTATCATATGCTATAATGTTCTATAGTTTTACTATTTTCCAACATTTCCATTATTTTCAATAGCTCTTAGCTTGTTTGTTTGTTTGTTTTACTACAATTAGCCTTTTAAACATTTACTCTGCTGGAGGTCATTTTCGTCCTTGCCAACTTCTCCACAAACCTGACATAGGTTTATCGTGTCCTCATATTAAAAACTATTCTTTTTTGGACAAGAACAGGTATGTCTTTTGACTACCAAATCAATTATTTTTTAAAATCTGAGATCATTTATTCTTCTCCTACCCACTTAAGCCCCCATGTTGCATCACCACTTCCTCAAATTTAGTTCCATATATTGATACCCCTTTTACTTGCTTATGGATAACATTGATCTTTTAATATAGAGCTTTTCATATACTGCTTTGCCTTAGCCAAAAAATCAGTAGTTCAATTCAGCTGTTACTTATTTACACATTTCAGTAACATTTTTGTCCAACAATCAGTTGAAATGATCAAAACCTACGATCAAAAAGTACTCTCTTCATGGGGCGCCTGGGTGGCTCAGTGGGTTAAAGTCTCTGCCTTCAGCTCAGGTCATGATCTCTGGGTCCTGGGATTGAGCCCCGCATGGAGCTCTCTGCTCAGCGGGGAGCCTGCTTCCTCCTCTCTCTGCCTGCCTCTCTGCCTACTTGTGATCTCTGTCTGTCAAATAAATAAATAAATCAATCTTAAAAAAAAAAAAAAAGCACTCTCTTCTGATAAACAAATTCTTTCCTATAAGTAAATATAGGTGTAAAATAAAACATAAAAACAAAACAACAGAAGGAATCAAATGATGATGATAATAATAAATGGTTAATAAGTCAGAGGGAAGCAGAAAATTGTACAGTGATGATATTTTCCTATATATTGTTATCAGGCCATAGTATACATGTGATAATGAACATTTGATATAATTAGAAGTAAAGAAAAGCACTCAGGGCATATACCATATTTGTAAGAGGTTTTCTTTTCAGATTAGTTTTTTTGGCTTATTCATTATTTTGATCAAAGTAAGTTCAGAAAACTTTTCTTTTTTTAGGGAGGATCTAAAATTTGTGACTTTATAATATGAAATAAAAATACTTAACATCTTTTAGGAAAAGGCTAATATAAAAACTTAAGATATCCTGGAACCTTCAATAATAAACTGAATATAGAATATTAATGCAAAAAACATTATACAAGATGCTTTGAGTATGTAGAAGAATAGTATCCAGACAGGCCATAATAATTAAATTGAAAAGTGCATGCCTGTATGATCATTACATATACACACAAATCCATTACGAAGCTCAATTTTAACTAATATTGAGATATATTCTTGTCTATTAACTCCTGATGAAGAACTATACACTTTTTTGAACTGATTTTGAAAATAATCTATTGCTGTTCGTTAAGCATGTCATACTCTTTTTGTTTGCTTGTGTGTTTGCTTTGTTTGAACTTGGGATTGGAAAAGATTTCCAGGATTTTTTTACATATGCATAAACATGGGGAAGCTCACCTGTTTTTATTGGAGATTTCCAAAGTAAGAAATAAAGATAGACTAAGTTTGATGAAAAGAGGGAATGAGAAAAATTAACAAATTTCACAGATAACAATTTATTTCCTCTACTCTATTTTTACACAGGGTTTCTGTGGCAGTTTCCTTTTTATGTAGCTTTACTTATCCTTTAGTCTCCGTAATATTAGATCACCTCTCTAATTCCATAGGGCTGTGTGTGTGTGCGCGTGCATGTGTATTTCTTTGTTGCAGGTAACACTGCTATTTAAACATTTATATCACTTAGCATTTCAAGAAGCTTTCAAATATTAAACTTTTATGTGAGGACTGGGTTATATTAATTTTAAAACCTAAGGAACATTATTTTGAAATGTTACTTTGTTTACCCCCCTTTGTAATGAAAGGAATTCACAGGAAACACAAAATAACATCATTACCATGGAGGAAAGTTGGTGTGAAAAAGTCAGCTTTGGACTCTTTCCAGCAGGGCTTAATTGTGGTGCTACAATGACGACATTGTTATATCACGCTCCTACCTACCAACTGAACTCAGACATAAACTCAGAAAACAGCAATATAGAAAACTTTCAATGACTATAATCTTCTGGTTTTATGTATAGCAAAAGCTGGAAAGTGTGGAGAGAGTAAAGGAGATAGCACAATGAAGCTTGAAGATCTAAGTGGTGAATTGATTAGTTGATAGCCTGCACAAATTCTTCCTCAGGCATGATTTGGTAGGTGACCCTACTTATAGAAATTACGTTTTTGGTTGTTTTTTTTGTTTTGTTTTGTTTTGTTTAATTTTCTAGAAAAGCACTTAGAAGTTTCCAGAGTTTTTCAGTTCATGGTAACTTAGCAGCTTGGTAATATTTTTAAGGCAGCATTAGGCCAACAGCCAAAAGCCAAGAATTCTGCTCATTAAATAGTTGCAGCCAAATAACTTATTGGTTAAGGCCAAACAACTTAGTAAGTTATTTTGTCCTGTTAAGCTAAATTGAAGGAAAAAATAAAATTAATACTTTTGTTTCAATGGTGAATAACCACAATTACTTATTAATGGGTGTGTGTGTGTGTGTGTGTGTGTATGCAGATGTATGCTGGGCAACTTCTCAAACCTTAGGAACAGAATGCTGCCAATTTCATTACCTTTTCCACATGGATTTTTTAGGAGGGACTAGCTTTTCGTCACGTCACCTGCTGGACACCCAGCTTCACACAGCTCTGACATCCTTGAAAGGAATGTTGCACTCCTGTGAAATACCTTGCATGGTAGTTTGCATAGTGTCTGACAGATGTCAAATGTGTTTACTCTGAAATTTCCAAATACCCTCCAGCATCCTTGGGCGGGGGGATGGGGTTCACTGTAGTGCTCCAGGGTGCCTTGGCACATGCTTTGGGAATCATGAATTTAAACTATTTATTGCTAATATGAATCATAGCCCCTGAATCTTAACATTGAAAAGTCAAAAATCCCTTGCCACGGTAGAGGTAAATGGAAAACACTGTAAGCCACCTGTAAAACCTCATATCTTATTCTTTCATCTCAGTAGTTTCTCACTTTCTCAGCCTGTTTATTGTGAATATTTCTCAGGTTTCACAGTATAACCTTCTGTGGTTTTGGTAATTTCATCTTAGAATACACAGTTATGATGCATGGTATCATCATCATGGCTTGAGGCAAATGTTACTTTTGTATTTTTAAGAGAACAATATTATCAGTGTCTGTTGGGACATTTAACATTTTGATGTGGCATTTTAAGAGTTGAACTAAATGTTTTTCATTTCTAATGATACTTTTCACTTAGAAGTGCTACTTTTTTTTAAACAAGCCATATGAAATATATTTTACTGAGCAGAGAGTTTCTGTGTTCTCACATGTATATCTTAGCTGCACATAAACCCTGGTGTGCTCTGAGTCAGAGGATTTGAACTAATTTTCCATTTTATCTCATTTTTGCATTTCAGTAACCCAGTTAACTATATAAACATTGTTTCCTTTTAAAAACAAATATCTTATAGAGATGTGTATTTACCCTCAGCTAAGGAACTCAGTGGATCTTATCTGGATTATTAGAAGAAATCACATATGAGAATTTTTAAACTACATACTTCACAATCAACTATGAGAGCTATTAGTGTCCCCAACTGAAGGCTCAGGACAGAAAGCTAAAGCAAGTTATAATTAAATGAATCATGAAGAATATAAATCAATTTTTAATTGTTAAAAAAAATGCAATAGCATAGAGCTTTTACTTATCTAGGGCAGGGCTAAGGCTAATGTTGATACTAATTTTTGTCACTGAAATTCTTACGATTTTGCAGACAAAGTTTGAGTTAATTTTTCTCCCACCTGTTCATTTTCAATTCTAATTTCCTACTAAAAACTGTTGATAAAGTTTCCATCCCTTTAAAGAATAGATCATCATAATCTTTTGCTGTGATAACAAATTAGTAGCAGACTTTAGTAGTAAGGATAATTTCTTTAATTATTATTCACTGGTTGAAATGATTTTCCACAAATGATAGGTGCTTGAGGAAATGAAAACCAGAACTAGTGTTCAGCAGGCTGGTTTGTCTGGAACCTTCTAAATTCTCTCAGCTCAAAGAGTTCTAAAAATCTAGGGGGAGACATAGCAGGGAGTTGGTCATATGGATGAAATTTTTTTGAAGGTAATTGGAAGGACATGTCACCTATGTTATACATCCAGGACTGACTCTGATTATTTCAGATACAACCACACAGGCAGAAAGCAATAAATTAGCCGATACTGTGATGGGCAGTATCTAGGTATATAAAACATTAGGAGAAAGAAATAACATGCAAAAATAAGATGCCGGAAGAAAAATAATTTTATTTCTTTCATTTCATCCAATTGTATCACCTAAATGTCAGAAACACAAGTACATGTTTCTCTCTGTATAGGTATGTGTACCTATATGTGAATGTGTGTCCAGTTTTTTACTCTAAATTGATTGTGGCATTACATTTTGCATGTGTGATTGGTATTGAATTGCTTTCTAGCTAAGTAGCTAGAAACAGGTCTGTAGTTAGAGACATATTTCAGATACAAGTAAGGTTGATTAAAAAGAGGGACAGAGTGGCACCTGGGTGGCTCAGTGGGTTGGGCCGCTGCCTTCGGCTTGGGTCATGATCTCAGGGTCCTGGGATCGAGCCCCGCATCGGGCTTTCTGCTCAGCGGGGAGCCTGCTTCCCTCTCTCTCTCTCTGCCTGCCTTTCTGTCTACTTGTGATCTCTTTCTGTCAAATAAATAAATAAAATCTTTAAAAAAAAAAAAAGATGGACAGAAACCCTGTGGCCATGGACAAGTCTTACTAACATTGTGGTCTGCAGCATGATGAACCACTTCCCTGGACAGATGGATGTTTTTCTGATTCACTGATGTATCCTAACGGGAATGCCAAAATGTCTTCTTTTGGTCTTTCTACTCCTGAGGCTCTTCTCTTGAATTGTCCGTGTGAAATGTGCTGCTCCTCGGAGCACCCACACAGATGATCAATGTTCTTTTGTAACCTGCTTTAAAAGTCTGATGCTATGTTTTCAAAAGCTCTTGGAGATTTTGCTGCTCATTTCTCCACCTACATAAATTTGTAACTATGTGAGAAGACTGGTTCTTGCAGCCCTTTCCTTCATTTCTTTTATCTGTGGTATCTGCCACTATGCTGGATTTTTTACTTTGAAAAATATCACTACTTGATATATTTTTTTAAGATTTTATTATTTATTTGACAGATAGAGATCACAAGCAGGCAGAGAAGCAGGCAGAGAGAGAGGAGGAAGCAGGCTCCCCGCTGAGCAGAGAGCCTCATGTGGGGCTCAATCCCAGGACCTTGGGATCATGACCGGAGCTGAAGGCAGAGGCTTTAACCCACTGAGCCACCCCGGTGCCCCACTACTTGTTTATTGTATCAGGACTATGACATGCTATCTTAAATGGAGAATTAAGTAAAGGATTTAAAAGAGTGTAACATGCAAAATGTGATGTCTTCTGTGTCTACAACAAAATTACAAAATACTATATAAATATAAGGTAGATTGAATTATCCTTTTATATCAAGTGTTCTTTCTTTATGTATATACATTTTGAATCTCTCAAAGTTTTGTGTTCAAGTCATCAAAAAGAACTTCTCTGCAAATACATTGTAAGTTTTCTCCAACATAGGGCCTTCTTGCCAATGGATTCTTTGTTGTGGTGGTTATTAAATGTACTCTCTTATCTTGTTCTGTGAGGAGGTTGACTTGTGATAATGTCCTGTTCATTTTATGGAAGCTTTTTTCTACGACCTGTATTTTCAGTACTCCTCATTTTCCAGCAAGGTAGCTTTTTAAAAATTTAGCAAATCTTCTTGAAGTAGACTTGTCCTTGACTTTACTTTTCCTGATTGAGGGTGCGATGTCTTTGCATCTTTTATTTGCAGAGAAAGTCTTTTCAATTTGTGGGTATGGTTCAAGACAGAAATACTGAGGGAGAAAGATATATAAGATGGGTTATATTTATTTTGAGAAACCATCACTCAGCCAGAAGAGAAAAGGTTATTACATTCACATCATATTGCTTGTCTGGGAATCTTTCTAGTGAGAAAACAAAAGGAGTCATAAAATTAAAGAAAACATTGACAGGATTTTCAGACACTAAGAAATGCCATCCCTCTTTCCTTTTTTTATGAAGAACCTCTTCCTGGGATCTCTGAAACCAAACAAATACCAGAAGCCTTTATTCTTTCTAAAATTTGTCTACATCCTGCTCTCTGAGATCCATGATGAATACAAATTGGAGAAAATGTTGTATTCCAATGGAGAATGATTACATAAAAATAGGACCACCATGAGATAGAGTCCTTGTTTTCCTATGTGGTCTCTGTCTTTTATAAATAAATTACTACATCTTCAGAAAGTTTTTATTATGCAGTTTTAAATCAGGTTGTAATTTCATGTCCAGATAAATAAATTTTGACTTTTAAAACAATAAAATTCATATAGAATTAACTCTAAGTAATACTGAAATTGTAGATAAAATGAAGCACTTTCTCAACATTTTACTAGGCATTTTTGGTTCAAAGATCAGTTATATTGGTAAAGAAATGCCATCTCAAATTTTAAGGAAGCAGTCAAATAATTTAAAAACTGGGGGAGAAATACCCAGCAAATTATCTGTTTTTAGTGATGTTGTATATCATTGTTTAGAAATTCTTATATAATCAGACCAACTCAAATGCATTGCCAACCTCCATGTAATTCACAGAAACACATTCTTTATCCTTCTTTTCTTTTTTTTTGGAGGATAGGGTGCCTTTTAAATTTAAATAGTGCATTAATATATTAAACCTATGTTTAAATGCATTTTTTAACTCTTTTCCCATTCTCTTTCTTTGAGTGCAAAGTGCATCACACACATCATAAATTAATACTGAGAGATCCAAATTTACTCCGATAGGGTCTCTCAGTGACGATTTTATAAACTAGGCCCTTGTTTATTCTGTGTGTGGCCACTTTGGTTATTAGGAGGAGTTACACTGACCGCTCTTTCCCAGATTTATGAGACTTGGCAAAAACCTTGAGAAAACAGAGCCCAGCTTCTTTCTATAGAAAACATTGTTAATACTAAATAAACATTAATTTAGGTAAACTAGTACTACTTAGCCCAACAGGAATACGCTGTTACTTAGATTTCCCTCTGATGGCTGAAGGAGTACATGGAGGAAATTGCTTTGTACAGACCCCAGAGAAGGTGAATTTAAGTAATAGTTAAGAGTCTGTGTTTAGAAACCTTCATGCTCATTCATTAAGGGCAGTACCACTCTGTCAGGGAGGTATGCTTCATGTCCTTCTCCCAGTGGGGAAAGATCAAGAGAACTCTCAATCTTTTAAAAATTAGCACAGTATCCCCGATAGCACAGTGATTAATTTTCTCCAGATTCCAACGAAAGCTTTGAGAAATAGACATACTGTGCCGTTAGTTAACACATGGTTTTCAAATAACTTATTACCTCTTGATAACATGGAAATTTATGAAGAGGTTAAAGCATTTTTAGAAAGCTAACTCTAACCTATGTCTCATTAATAAGTTAATGTCATGAAGACAGAAAGGGGGATGTTTTGTGTGCTAGGTTGAAAAGACAGAAACATAACAACTACAGTGGGTCACATGGAACTGGCTCTTAAGTTGGACAAACCAGATATAAAGAACAGTTTGGGGACAATCCTGAAAATTTTAATATAGAATGGATATTAAATGGAATGAGTAGTTACTGACAGGGAAAATGAAGATAATTAACTTCTATGCAGGTTACAAAATAGAATATTTAATATAATCGCATTGTGACAAAGTATATTTGTGTACATGCATAGAATAATATGGAAAGATAATACTTTAACAATGATAGTTTCTGAGTGGAGTGTGAATAGAGGTATGATGTTTTTATGTTCTTCTTTCTGATTATCTGTGCTTTTTAACTGCATATAATGCAAAGATACTACTTTTGTAATAACTATAATCTCTATTAATAAAAGAAGCAGCAGTAAAATTTACCTTGAGTTTTACAGTAAGGTATTTTTGGGAGAGAATGTACAGAAACCTTTGACTTTAGTCAGTGCTGGGGCATATGTCTTTGTTTTGTTGTGTAGAGTCCCAGAAATTGTTTTAATATTGAAAATTGATTTTTTTTTGAGAGTAAATTAGTCGATACAAAGAACAATACTCAGGCTTTGCTAAAAACTATCAAGTCTCTCTCTCTCTACAACAAGAAATAGATTAAAAGATTTTTTCTTCTTTTGGGAATTCTTTTTTTTTTTTTTTTAAAGATTTATTTATTTATTTATTTGACAGAGAGAGAAATCACAAGTAGATGGAGAGGCAGGCAGAGAGAGAGAGAGAGAGGGAAGCAGGCTCCCTGCCGAGCAGAAAGCCTGATGTGGGACTCGATCCCAGGACCCTGAGATCATGACCTGAGCCGAAGGCAGCGGCTTAACCCACTGAGCCACCCAGGCGCCCTTCTTTTGGGAATTCTAAATGTATTCTTACTTTTATCATTTTTATGTAATAAAACCAAAACATTGCTCTAAATAAAAGTGTTTGAAAAACTTCCCCCTCCAATCCCTAAGTCAGGTTACACATTCATTCATTCATTTAACACTAGGCTCTTACCCAAGGAGAACTTCTTGAAACTTGGATTCCATAGATTTGGCCCTTAATAAGGACACTGTGCTAATCAGGAACTGTTAATAATGTGTTTGTGTCTTGCAAGTTTTACACTATTGTTTATAAACAATAAATGATATATGACAAATCAGGAAATAAGAAATAAGAATTTAGCTGTAACAGGAGAGTTGAGCGAAATTATGTGCTGATGCTTGAAGTGACATCATGATGAATGTCTCAAGGTTTTGTTTTGCCTTTTAAAAAAAAAATTTTATTTATTTATTTGACACAGAGAGAGATCACTAGTAAGCAGAGAGGCAGGCAGAGAGAGGGGGGAAGCAGGCTCCCCAATGAGCAGAGAGCCCGATGTGGGGCTCGATCCCAGGACCATGGGATAATGACCTGAGCCAAAGGCAGAGGCTTTAACCCACTGAGCTACCCAGGCACCCCGTTTTGCTTTTTTTAACGTAAGTGATCTTGCACACATTAGAACAGTAAAATACTTCAGTTCATTTCCACTGATGCAATGAATTTACTTTATCCCTTTACATAATATATGCTATTATACAATGCCATTTAATTTAATTAGCTCCCATATTCAGACAGCATATAACTCTTGTAAGAATTACAAGTCCCAGGAGTCACTTATTACTCATTCAAGATTGATTGAGTATGAATAGGCTGATTATATTTTCACTCTAATTTGGATTTCAGAAGGAACCAGCTCTTTGTCCTGTTCGGCAAAAGCTTGTTTTGCATTTGTCTTTCCAATTGTCATGTCAACAGAGATATTATGGTTTGTAACCATGTTATGGAAATACATCTGGACATTTTAACCATCCTACCTGGTAAATTCAGACAGGAACAATGCCAGGTAAAAAAGAGTTCAGAGGCAGTTTCTTTTCACTTAAAAAAAAAAAAAAAGACATCTTTCTCTTTCCAATTAAAGTGAAGGAAATAATACTTTGTTCTAATCTTACATGCCCAGGAATACTCCAAAGGAGAATTGAGTCTTTGCTTTTAATGTTGTTCCTCTGTTTAAAAGAGTGGAAATGGGGGCGCCTGGGTGGCTCAGTGGGTTAAGCCGCTGCCTTCGGCTCAGGTCATGATCTCAGGGTCCTGGGATCGAGTCCCACATGGGGCTCTCTGCTCCGCAGGGAGCCTGCTTCCTCCCCTTTCTCTCTCTGCCTGTCTCTCTGCCTACTTGTGATTTCTCTCTCTCTGTCAAATAAATAAAATCTTTAAAAAATAAATAAATAAATAAAAGAGTGGAAATGTTTGAAATGTTCACAATAAACCTACATAATATCACTTAAATAAGTTATCCTATTTAGATGGCAACTTCCCCATCTCACCTTTTTATTGCTTCTGTTTTTCTCCTGAGCTCTTACCACATTCTGATACATTTGTCCTTTCCTTCTTGTTTTTTTTTCTGTTCTTTCTTCTAAAACATAAGCTGCTTGAATAGAGATTCTTTTCTCTGTATTCATTTAGAATCTGCACTGCCTGAAAATGTGCTTGATGCTTAGAAGTTGCTCAATAAATATTTTCTTGACTGAATACATTAATTTCCAATCACAGTAGTGGTTCAATTATTATTTTCAAACAGATAAAATAGAATTTTTCTCCATATGTTTGTAAGTATTGTATTTGTAAAATTCTATCATTTTTTTTACCTTCAAGTGTTTTTTTAAAGATTTATTTATTTATTTGAGAGAGTGAGAGAGAGAGAGAGAGATCATGAGTGGGGGAAGTGACAGAGGGAGAGAAAGAGAGAATCCTTAAGCAGACTCCCTGCTGAGGGTGGAACCTAATGTGGGCTCCATCTCAAGAGCCTGACATTGTGACCTGAGATAAAATCAAGAATCAGCCACTTAGGGCGCCTGGGTGGTTCAGTGGGTTAAGCCGCTGCCTTCGGCTCAGGTCATGATCTCAGGGTCCTGGGATCGAGTCCCGCATCGGGCTCTCTGCTCAGCAGGGAGCCTGCTTCCCTCTCTCTCTCTCTGCCTGCCTCTCCATCTACTTGTGATTTCTCTCTGTCAAATAAATAAATAAAATCTTTAAAAAAAAAAAAAAAGAATCAGCCACTTAATTGACTGAGGCACACTGATACCCCTCAAGTTTTTATTTAAATTCTAGTTAGTTAACATACATGGTAAATTTGGTTTCAGGTGTAGTAACATTCTGTCATCTCTTATAAATCAAGCCTTATAAACTTAATTTTACGAATATGTTAGTATATAGTTTTCAAATTATATATTTAAAATTTATAAGACACTTATTAATAGTAGCCTATAGTAATTTGTTAACTGTTCAGTAGTTGCAGATTTATTTAATTTTAGCTGTTTTGATCATTCTTACTTCTGCTGTGTTGATAGTTTAACTTTGCAGAGTTTTGATTTTCACCCGAGGAGAAAAATGTGGTGATTACTACTGTAATCTTGTTATGTGGTGGTTTGTCTTGATGAGACCTAACATAATGATATATATTATAATAGTGTCTTAGATTGGACTAAGTTATGGTAAATAATATTAATTTACTTTCTTAGAAATGCTCTCACAGTGAATTAAAAGGATTTTTCTTTAGACTTTGTGAGAAAGGTGGCAATTCCATCTTGTTACATTGATTTCAGGTCCCTTTAAGCCTTAAATTTAAGGCATTTGCTGATGTAAAATGATATTTCCATTGTTAAAAGCATATAAAAATAGCTATCCGTTTGAATGGCAGTTGATTTTTTATTTACTGCACAACTCGTAATGCCATTTATATCAATGGTCAATTCCCAGATCTGACTTTTTGACACATTAGTAACATTCAACACACAGGCTCTCTTAATCACCTCACCTTCCTTTAAAGATCTCACACGGATCCAGAGTGCCCCCCACCTTTGGTTTTCCTACTCCATCATTATCCGCTTTTTCCCAGGCTTGATTGCCGATTCTGCCTCATCTCCCTGCCCTTCACACAAAGGAGCATGTCCAGAATCGGTGCACAGACCTGTTCTTTCCTCTCTCTGTATTCCTGCCCTTGGCAGTCTCACCTCTCATTCCTGCCATGCATACACTGCTGACTCTAAAGGTATACTTCTGTCCTTGACTGCTATCCTCACCTGCTGACTTCAATCCAGCTGCCTTTAGCCAGGCTCACGTCCAGTACTCAAATTTAACATCTCCAGAACCCAAATTTTGATATTCTAGGAAACCTCCTCTGAGCATTTCTATCTTCCATCCCATATCCCAGTCTTTTGATGAATGGTATTGCCTCCATCTTTACAGCACATGCAAAATCTAACCATCACTTTTTACCATTTCCACAGCTAAGACCTTGGGTATTTCATTCACTGAATTTTAACCTTCTTTGTTCTTTGATCCAATTTAATTTTTCACTGAGACCTTCTGTAAGCATTTTCTTTATAATCGCAAACCCCAACCAGTGTCATTCTCTATACTTTTCTTTTTCACAATTTTTTTTTTTTCTCTAGCACTTGTCAGGATCTGTGTAATATGTCTTTTGACTACTATATGCCTCCCTGTACCCATGCTTAATAGAAAGAGAGCCCCATTGGGGGTAAGAACTTGACTAATTTTTGTGTGTGTTTTATCCCCAACACCTAGAAGAATCTCTATCAGGTTATAAATGCTTTATGAATTGTAGTTGAAAGAATTTAAAGCTATCAGCATTACCACTATCGAAAATACTCCTTAATTCTCCTCTTAGCTTCCTTCCAGCAAAACATATTATCTAATGTGTGTTTCAGACTTACAGCTCATAGAGCACATACTTCAGTTAGCTGTGTATCTAAAGCTTATGACAACTCTTTATTAAAAACAATTTTGGGATTATCTTTATTCACATTATAGTTCAACAGATTTTCCCCAAGGATGAGTTATACTATAGTAAACTGTTGTATATTTTGTTGAGTAATTTATTAAGGAATTTAATATGTTTTTTATGAAAGTCAATTAAATAGTAGTGGATAAGGGTAAGTTCTTTATTAAAGTGAAATCCCAATCCAAATACATTTTGCATTGTCTAAACCCTTGTGGATTTCCTCTTACTTATGTGTAGCCAAATAAGTTATAATGCAAAACATTAATGTGTTAAGTGTGACAAAAATGTTACCACCACATTGTTATTTATGATAATAGCAGGATAAGGTACTTAGGACAATAGTTTAAGTGACAAATACTGTGAACAAATATCCATTTTAAAATCTAGTTCTAATCAGTAATGGTTTCTCAGATTGACAGAAGTAAAAAATCTAATGTTAGATATCATTGCTAACTTTTTAAAAAATAAAATTTCAGTGATTTAGATTAACAATTTTGTTTTTCTTTCCAGAATTTCTTAATGCCTTCTAATGGAGAAACATACCATGTTTGAGTGCACGATTTTCCAGTACTTCTAATAATTAACCCTGCTATATTACTAAATTCTATTATACATTTCACTTACAAGTTTAGATTAAAACGTATAATAATATCAAATGAGCAAATGTATTGTCATTGCCACAAATAAATTTATTACAAGTTTCTTTCTTTTTTTTTTTTTAAAGATTTTATTTATTTATTTGACAGACAGAGATCACAAGTAGGCAGAGAGGCAGGCAGAGAGAGGAGGAAGCAGGCTCCCCGCTGAGCAGAGAGCCCAATGTGGGGCTTGATCCCAGGACCCTGGGATCATGACCTGAGCCAAAGTCAGAGGCTTTAACCCACTGAGCCACCCAGGCGCCCCTATTACAAGTTTCTTAGCGTTCTTCTACATACTGACATGTTCCTTTCAACCAAAGCCCAACCAAAGCTATTTATGGATACCCCTTTGTTTTCCTTGCTACAAATATCCCACCATTTCAAATATGATTGGAGATTATGCTGACAATAATAATTATAAAAATGTATTACTATATTTTAACTCTGCATCCTGTAGGCGTTTTTTGTGGGGGAAAAACAAAAATACCATCAAAATACAAATAGAATAGGTATCTTGTTACATCAGTGTCCTATTTTGTGGCTTTAAGTTTAAAACATTGGCAAAGTAAAATGTTTTCATTTTTTAAGCATTTATAGATAAGTGGTTTATTTGAAAAGCAATTTTATTTTATTTTATACATGCTTATTGAAACTTATCATTGGGCTTTGTTTCTGTCTTGGAGTCCTTGATTGGATGTGTCGATGATATACTTTCTTTTTCTTGAGTAAACCTGAAACTTATATCAAACATTTTGACAAAATCATATTCAACATTAAGTAAATGTCATGAATATGGGGCACACTCTCTTTATAAAGGGAAGCACTCTTGTTACCAATAAACTTTTTTTTCAGACTGTCTATATGGATATTTTTTTAAATTATTTTCATTAGTATATAATGTATTATTTGCCCCAGGGGTACAGGTCTGTGAATCATCAGGCTTACACATTTCACAGCACTCACTATATCACATACCCTCCCCAAAGTCCATAACCCAGCCACCCCTCTCCCTACCCCCAATCCCCAGCAACCCTGTTTGTTTTCTGAGATTAAGAGTCTTATGGTTTGTCTCCCTCCCAATCCCATCTTGTTTCATTTTCTCCTTCCCTACTCCCCAAATCCCCCACTCTGCCTGTCAAATTCCTCATATCAGAGAGATCATATGATAATTGTCTTTCTCTGATTGACTTATTTCACTTAGTGTAATACCTTCTAGTTCTATCCATGTCATTGCAAATGACAAGATTTCATTTTTTTGATGACTGCATAGGATTCCATTGTATATATATACCACTTCCTCTTTTTCCATTCATCTGTTGATGGACATCTAGGTTCCTTCCATAGTTTGGCTATTGTGGACATTGCTGCTGTAAACCTTGGAGTGCACGTACCCCTTTGGATCACTATATTTGTATCTTTAGGGTAAATACCCAGTAGTGTGATTGCTGGGTCATAGGGTGGCTCTATTTTCATCTTTCTGAGGAACCTCCATGCTGTTTTCCAAAGTGGCTGCACCAGCTAGCATTCCCACCAACAGTGTAAGAGGGTTCCCCTTTCTCCACATCCTCTCCAAATCTGTCATTTCCTGACTCATTAATTTTAGCCATTCTGACTGGTGAGAAGTGGTATCTCAATGTGGTTTTGATTAGTATTTTCCTGATGCCCAGTGATGTTGAGCACTTTTTCATGTGTCTGTTGGCTATCTGGATGTCTTCTTTGCAGAAATGTCTGTTCATGTCTTCTGCCCATTTCTTGATTGGATTCTTTGTACTTTGGGTGTTTAGTTTGTTAAGTTCTTTATAGATTTTGGATACTAGCCCTTTATCTGATATGTTTGCAAATATCTTCTTCCATTCTGTCAGTTGTCTTTTGGTTTTGTTGACTGTTTCCTTTGCTGTGCAAAATCTTTTGATCTTGAAGTCCCAAGAGTTCATTTTTATCCTTGCTTCCCTTGCCTTTGGTGATGTTTCTAGGAAGAAGTTGCTGAAGCTGAGGTCAAAAAGGTTGCTGCTGGTGTTCTCAAGGATTTGAATGGACTCCTGTCTCCCACTGAGGTCTTTCATCCATTTTGAGTCTATTTTTATGTGCGGTGTAAGGAAATGGTCCAGTTTCATTCTTTTGCATGCGGCTGTCCAATTTTCCCAACACAATTTGTTGAAGAGACTGTCTTTTGTCTTTTTCCACTGGACATTTTTTCCTGCTTTGTCAGAGATTAGTTTACCATAGAGTTGAGGGTCTATTTCTGGGCTCTCTATTCTGTTCCATTGATCTATGTGTCTGTTTTTGTGCCAGTACCATACTGTCTTGATGATTACAGCTTTGTAATAGAGCTTGAAGTCCGGAATTGTGATGTCACCAGCTTTCACTTTCTTTTTCTGCATTCCTCTGGCTGTGCAGGGTCTTTTCTGGTTCCATATAAATTGTAGAATTATTTGTTCCATTTCTTTGAAAAAAATTGATGGTATTTTGATAGGGATTCCATTAAATGAGTGCATTGCTTTAGGTAGCATAGACATTTTCACAATATTTGGTCTTCCAATCCATGAGCATGAAATGTTTTTCCATTTCTTTATGTCTTCCTCAATTTCTTTCATGAGTACTTTCTAGTTTTCTGAGTACAGATTCCTTGCCTCTTTGGTTAGGTTTATTCCTAGGTATCTTAGGCTTTTTTGTGCAGTTGTAAATGGGATCGACTCCTTAATTTCTCTTTATTCTTTCTTGCTCTTGGTGTATAGAAATGTAACTGATTTCTGTGCATTGATTTTATATCCTGACACTTTACTGAATTCCTGTACAAGTTCTAGCAGATTTGGAGTGGAGTCTTTTGGGTTTTCCACATAAAGTATCATATCATCTGCAAAGAGTGATAGCTTGACTTCTTCTTTGCCGATTTGGATGCATTTAATTTTTTTTTGTTGTCTGATTGTTGAGGCTAGGACTTCTAGTACTATGTTGAATAGCAGTGATGATAATGGACATCCCTGCCGTGTTCCTGACCTTAGTGGAAAAGCTCTCAGTTTTTCTCCATTGAGAATGATATTTACTATGGGTTTTTCATAGATGGCTTTGATGATATTGACATATGTACCCTCTATCCCTGCACTTTAAAGAGTTTTCATCAAGAAAGGATACTGTACGTTGTAAATGTTTTTTCAGCACCTACTGAGAGTATCATATGGTTCTTGTTCTTTTTTGTATTGTATCACACTGATTGATATGTGGATGTTGAACCAACCTTGCAACCCAGGAATACATCCCACAGATTGGTCATGGTGAATAATCCTTTTAATGTACTGTTGGATCCTATTGGCTAGTATTTTGGTGAGAATTTTCACATCTGTGTTCATCAGGATACTGGTCTGTAACTCTCCTTTTTGATGCGTTCTATGTCTGGTTTGGGGATCAAGGTAATGCTGGCCTCATAAAATGAGTTTTGAAGTTTTCCTTCCATTTCTATTTTGTGGAATAGTTTTAGGAGAATAGGAATTAATTCTTCTTTAAATGTTCGGTAGAATTCCCGTGGGAAGCCGTCTGGCCCCAGGCTCTTGTTTTTTGGGAGATTTTTGATGACTGCTTCAATCTCCTTACTGGTTATGGTTCTGTTTAGGTTTTCTATTTCCTCCTGGCACATTTTTGGTTGCGTATACATCTCTAGGAATGCATTCATTTCTTCCAGATTGTCAAATTTGCTGGCTTATAGTTGCTCATAATACGTTCTTATAATTGTTTTTATTTCTATGTTGTTGGTTGTGATCTCTCCTTTTTCATTCATGATCTTATTAATTTGGGTCCTTTCTCTTTTCTTTTTGATAAGTCTGGCCAGAAGTTTATCAGTCTTGTTAATTCTTTCAAAGAACCAGCTCCCAGTTTCATTGATCTGTTCTACTGTTCTTTTGGTTTCTATTTCATTGATTGATGCTCTCATCTTTAGATTTCCCTTCTCCTGCTGGGTTTAGGATTTCCTTGCTATTCTTTCTCCAGGTCCTTTAGGTGTAGGGTTAGGTTGTGTACTTGAGACCTTTGTTTCTTGAGAAACGCTTGTATTGCTATATATTTTCCTCTCAGGACTGCCTTTGCTGTGTCCCACAGATTTTGAACAGTTGTGTTTTCATTTTCATTTGTTTCCATGAATTATTTCAATTCTTCTTTAATTTTATGGTTGACGCATTCATTCTTTAGTAGGATGCTCTTTATCCGCCACGTATTTGAGTTCTTTTCAACTTTCCTCTTGTGATTGAGTTCTAGCTTCAGAGCATTGTGGTCTGAAAATATGTGGGGAGTGATCCCAATCTTTTGGTACTGGTTGAGGCCTCATTTGTGAAACATGATGTGATCTATTCTGGAGAATGTTCCACGAGGACTAGAGAAGAATGTGTATTCAGTTGCTTTGGGTTGGAATGTCCTGAATATATCTGTGATGTCTACCTGTTCCAGTGTCATTTAAGCTCTTTATTTCCTTGTTGATCTTTTGCTTGGATGATCTGTCCATTTCAGTGAGTGGGTGTTAAGGTCCCTACTATTATTGTATTATTGTTGATGTGTTTCTTTGATTTTGTTATTAATTGGTTTGTGTAGTTGGCTGCTCCTATGTTAGGGGCATAGATATTTAAAATTGTTAGATCTTCTTGTTGGACAGACCCTTTAAGTAGTATCCTTCCTCATCTCTTATTATAGTCTTTGGCTTAAAATCTAATTTGTCTGATATAAGGATTGCTTTCAGGATTTTCTCCTTGTCACTAAAACTTGTAAGTTTTACTTTTAGATGACAAGGTACGGACCCCTTCTTACTGATTTTGAGGGGGATTCTCTGTGCCTCCTGGATTTTGATGCTTGTTCCCTTTGCCATATTAGGGAAATTCTCTACTATAATTTGCTCCAATATTCCTTCTCCGCCCCCCCTTTCTTCTTCTGGAATCCCAATTATTCTAATATTGCTTCATCTTGTGGTATCACTTATCTATCCAGTTCTCCCCTTGTGGTCCAGTAGTTGTTTGTCTCTCTTTTGCTCAGCTTCTTTATTCTCCATCATTTGGTCTTCTCTATCACTAATTCTCTTTTCTGCCTCATTTATCCTAGCAGTAAGAACCTCCATTTTTATTGCACCTCATTAATAGGTGTTTTGGTTTCAACTTGATTAGATTTTAGTTCTTTTATTTCTCCAGAAAAGGACTCTATTTCTCCAGACAGGGTTTCTCCAATATCTTCCATGCCTTTTTTGAGCCCAGCTAGCACCTTGAGAATCATCATTCTGAACTCTAGTTCTGTCGTATTACCAATGTCCGTATTGATTAAGTCCCTAGTCATTGGTACTGCCTCTTGTTCTTTTTTTTTGTGGTGAGTTTTTCTGCCGTGTCATTTTATCCAGATAAGAATATATGAACAAGAGAATAAAATACTAAAAGGGTGGCAAGGATCTCAGAAAAAATGTACACTAACCAAGTCAGAAGAGACCCAAAACTGGGGGGGAGATGAAAGGGGGAAAAAAGAAATAAAAATTTAAAAAATAGAAATTTATATGTGTGTGTGTGTGTGTGTATGTGTGTGTGACTGGTGGATAGAACAGAGCTACCCACTTGATTTTGGGGGTATTCTGGTTTCTTAGAGGAAACTACCTCCCAAAATCTTAAAGAAAGAAAAACTTATATATATACAAAAGTAGGTAGGGGTAAACACGATGAAGGAATGGAATATAACTGTAAAGATGAAACTTTAAAAAAAAAAATCCAAAAAAGGAATTGATAAGTTGGTTGATTGAAAAAAGAGGGGGGAAAAAAAAAAGAGGAGAGAATCTGCTCAGGCTGGAGACTAGAACAAGTCCCTGTGCTAGATTTAGGGTATATTTTGATCTATTAGAAGTAATTATATCCCAAAGTTTTAAAGGAAAAAAAACTTATATATACACACAAAAGAAGGTTACATAAAATGAACGGATGAAGTATTGCTATAACAATGAAGATTTAAAAGGATTTGTTGTAAAAAGGTACTGTTAAGATAAACTAGTTAAAATTTTTAAAAGAGGAAAAGTTAAAAAAATAGAATAAGAAAAAGAAAAAAAATTAATTTAACTTTGCAAGACTAAAGAATCATGGGGAAAAAGCCATGAATTCTCTGCGTTGCTTTCCCCTAACTCTGGAGCTCCACAGTTATCAATCAGTGAACTTGGTCTTGGTTGGATATTCTTGCTGATCGTCAGCAGAGGGGGGTTGGAGGGGCTGTTGCAGTGAGTCTCAAATGTCTTTGCCCAAGGTGGAATTGCATTGCCCTTGCCAGGAGCCAGGCTAAGTAATCTGCTTGGGTTCACTTTCAGTACTTTTGTTCTCTGAACACTTTCCATAGAGATCTTGAGGACAGCAGTGAAAATTGTGGCCTCCCAATCTCTAGCCCAGAGGACCCGAGAGCTCAGGGCCCCACCACTCCTCAGTCCACCCTCACAGAAAAGCAGTGGGTCCCTCTCGTCTCTGGGTCTCTGGCTGCACTCTGAGCTCACCTGGCCTGTGACTGGGCATTTCTATGGCTGGCATATGGCCCCATTTGGATTCTACAAACCCAGCAGATTCCTGCCTTGTGTTCTCCTGTTCTATCGTCCTGGAGGAGGAAGGAGTGGGGGTCTCTCTGGATCTGCCTCTTGTGGGGTCCCTGCTCGAAGAGAAATGGTCCAACTGTGCCTTGGATCATGGTTTAAGGTAACCCTGAACTGAGAGCTCACTCCTCAGCTCTGTCTCTGTATTTGGCTTCCTAGCTCCGATTCCTGGGAGCTCAGGCACACTCAGACACCCCCTATCCATCTGTGACCCCACAGGCCCTGAGATCATACTGTCCTCGTGAGGGCTCCACCTCTGCTTAGCTTCTGGAGCGATGTCCCTCAGTGGAGCAGACTTCTAAATGTTCTGATTTTGTACTCTGCTGCTCTATTGCTTGCTGGGAGGCGCCACCCCCCACGCTATATCTTCCTGTCATTTTGGATCCACTTCTCCGCATGTCCTAACTTCCAGAAAATGGTTGATTTTCTGTTCCTAGAATTGCTGCTCTTCTTCTCTTCTGCCTCCTGTTGACTTTGTAGGTATTTGGAATGGTTTGATAACTAGCTGAACTCCTGGGACCTGATGTCATTTCAGTCTGCTACTCCTCCGCCATCTTGCCGAATTCCCCCCGTATGGCTTTTTAATTTGGGGGAACGGGAGACACACTAACATGACCAGATCTGCCATCCTGGCATTTTAGGTTTAAAAGAGACCCTAGCATTCCATTGGTTCCAGATGCCTTATTTTAAAGTAAAGGACAGTAAAGAAAAGGGCAGTAACACTTAGATCTGTCTTCATCTGTTTGGGCTGCTCTATAAAACTACTTGCTCACAGTTCTGGTGGCTGGAAATCAATATCAAAGTTTCAAAATGGTTGCCTTTTCCTGAGGAACTTCTTCCCAATTTATAGTTGGCATCATCTCCAGTGTCCTCACTTGGTAGAAGGGGCTAGGGATTTCTCTAAAGCCTCTTTTTTAAAGACACTGAGGCCATTCATGAGGGTTTCATCATCATGACTTAAGTACCTTCCTGTGGGCATTTAGGATTTCAACATAGGAACTTTGGGGGGGACACAAACATTCAGACCATAGCAAGGTCAGATTAATTGTCTAAGGAGAAAAACTGGTGTCAAAAAACTATTGCCTCAAACTAGTGTCAGGAATCAATGACAATACTGCTTTCTTCAGACTGGATAGTTAAATGTTTACTTATACCAGGATGTTTTCAGTTAAAGACCATTCTATCATTACAAAAAGATGTTTGTTAGTTATGGTTGCTATTAAAAAAATGAAAAATTCTAAGAGGCTGAAAATGAAGTTTCTTGGGTTTGCCTTTTGTGTGAGGACTATGCTGATTACACTAAATATGTTTTGAAGTAGAGGTATTCAGAATGTGTTTATATTTAATCTGATATTATTTTCCCATGTATTTCAATGTTGAATACTTGTAAATCAATTTACATATTTACTAAATATTCTTTATATATTACATAGGTATTCTAACATAATGTTATGTGTATAAATAAACACAAAATGAAAGATATTATAACCACTGTGAAAGTTAGGCACAGGAGATGTTTAGTTATAGTGCGTCCTATATTTTTATGAATATGAGTAGTATTTTCCAAGGTTAGCTTACCAAAAGAATTCCACAGTGTACTTTTCTTCTCACTGAGTAGGGTTGGGCTGCATTTATCATGTTTATAGGTGACACATACACTGTCTGTTAGCCATAAAATGAGGGCATGCTTTCTTTTTTCCCATTCTTTCTTTTTTTTTTTTTTTAAGATTTTATTTATTTATTTGACAGACAGAGAGCACAAGCAAGAGGGGTAGGGGCAGAGAGAGAATGACAGAAGCAGAATCCCTGCTAAGTAGGGAGCTGGACGTGGATGTGGGGCTCCATCCCAGGACCCCAAGATCATGTCCTGAGCTGAAAGCAGATGCTGATCTGACTGAGCCACCCAGGTGCCCCCCCAACATTCTTTCTTTATTAACTTCTAATCAATTCCATGTCAGTTATCATTTCAGACTTTTGATCCACACTTATTAACAGCTTACTAACTAGCGTTTCAGCAGTAACATTATTTTTGTATTTGATGTTGGAGAACATGTCTGTGAGATCCATAGCAAAAATGAATAAAGAAAAAAGGAAGAGCTTCGATATGCTAAAAGAAACACACAAACATAGAAGACTTGTTTAAGTACTGCTGAACTATCTTTGGCTGAGAGAGATGGAATTTTACAAAGACAAATCTCATCTATGAATTCTTATCTTCTGATAATATGACAGAAATTTTAAAACTTTACTTGCTCATAATTTTAGGGCAAATATTCTACATTTAAGTTGATTTAAAATAATTGCATTATAAAATGTGTTATAAGTAATAGAGGATACAGATCCTATCAGAGATTTTGTATCTATAGGTTTTAAACCTATCCTTAACCAGCTTTTATCTCATTTATTTATTAAGAGATTTTATTTGAGAGAGAGAGAGAGCATGTGCTCATGTGTAGGAGTTGGGGGAGGGGCAAAGGGAAAGGGAGAAGCAGGCTCCCCCCTGAGCAGGGAGTCTGACGTGGGGTATGATCCCAGGACCCTGAAATCATGACCTAAGCCAAAGGCAAACACTTAACCAACTGAGTCACCCAGTCACCCCATAAACCAGCTTTTAAAAACTATTAATAAAATGAACATGCATTTTTTTCCTGCTACAAAAAGACCCCCAAATGCAGTACTCAAAGGAGACTGTAACATCTTTGTCTGTTGTGCAGAAGGACAAATAATAGGGTGAGTAAGTTGCTCTGTTTGCCTTCAGATTCTTTCTATCTTCTTGCCCTGACTTCCTCCAAGTGTTGCCCTCGGGTGCAACGTGACCACAGCTGGCTTACAAGCACCTGGTCCACGTTCTAGCTTGTTGGGATAGGGTGTGAAAGGGAAAGGAGGCAAGCACTTTATTTTAAAGAAATGTCAAGGGCATTATACACATCACTTTGAATTAGTGAGACTTTATTAACCCTTTCTCACTAGCTCTGAGAAAAGGATGAGAAATGTAATTTCTACCATGTGCCTTACTCAAATTCAGGGCTGGTTACATTTGTATCCCTAACAGGAAATAGGAGTCTTTATACTGGGGACAGTTAGTCCTGCCATACGCATATGCCCGTTCGTGCCATAAAATAAGAGATCATTAAACAAACAACAGATTTTTTTCAAGGAAAACACCATTTGTAAAGTTACAAGCTAATTGGTATCTTTTAGTATGATTTCATGACAGATTTTAAATGAAACCACACCTGACTAAGAATCACACAAGTTGTTATGTAGCTATACATGTAAATCATAACCATGACTTTGGATGTGTTTTCTGAAATGTGGCTATTTTAGGCTGAGTTGTAAACCATTGGAGGATTTTAGGAAAATGAATGTACATGAGAGTTTGTTTTAGAATCAGATTAGATAGAATTAGGCTTCTACTTGGAGTCTCATCAGGTTCTAAGGGCTATTGAAGGTAGGTTAAGAAATTTTCTGTGTTTAAGCATCTTTCAGCATTTTTGAACAGATAAGAGGTGTGTACAATTCAAACCACATACAAGATACTTTGACTGTAAGTTAATGTGGTAGAAAAAAATGTACTATCGTGATCCTGATAGGGAGTGAATGTTTTGACCTGGAATTTATCCAGAAATGCTTTTTGGATGAGATTGGATCTGGGAGGGCAGGGCATCATGCACAGGGAGAAGGAAATGAACATGACTTGGATGGCAAGGATTCGTTGACCATCTTGCTCAAAACAGGGAGTGTACACGGAAGAACAGAGATTTATGTAAAGAGGAACTGGCATGCCAAACTAGGGTGTTTATATTTTAAATTAGAAATGGCATTTTGAAAGCAAGCACTTTAAGAAAACAAATCTGGAAACGGCAGGCACTGCCTGGATTGAAGTACAGACAGAGTCCAGAATACCAATTGTAGTAATTTAGGCTTACAGTCAGAGCAACTCAGGCTCCTTTAGTGGCCTTGAAAATGGAGTGGAACAAATTAATCCTGGAGGTTAAATGGCATGTACATTATGAGATGGCATCACTGACACAGACGACAACCTTGTTTGGTAATTAAAAAACAGATGTAACAGAGAATTCTTTACCTTTCCCTCTTGGGGTGTGTGTGTGTGTGTGTGTGTGTGTGTGTGTGTGTGTCTGTGTGTATTCTTGTCTATTTGATAAAGAAAAAATTAGAATAGACCTAAAAGTAAACTTTCTGAAATGAAGTTGAAAAAGCAAATCTGTGTAAAGGGGCTGTTAGGGCTATGTATATTGTCTGTTAGCCATTTTTGAAATATTTATATGCACTACCTAGGAGAACTACCTAATATCCACGTTAGGTCAGTGACATGTCAAGATATTAACTTTATATAAAAGGAGTCTCTGAGTTGTTGATTAAATTCCTAAAGACAAGATGTCCTGCATGAGATAAACCCAGGACTTCAGTCACATCTTTAGACCCTTAACTCAGTGCTCTTTCTGCTATAATGTGACTCATTGCCTGTGTTCTCTGTGTCCTTTACAAAATTATAACCAGAGAAGCTGACATATATTTTAAAAAGTCACATTTTAATAGTTGAGTTTGTGTGACAAAAATCTGTAAAGAGCAAAATACTGACAATGTCTTCTTCTAGTTGATGTAAATTTATTTTTCACAATAATAAGGCATAATTTGCCTTCTGATGGTAATGATTTTACCCTTTTTACAAAGAAAAACAGTCATAGACTAAGGTATAATTTAAATACTCTACACTTAGTTTTGTAATGCCATTGATAGATTGTGACAGTTTTTTCTGAAGTGTCTGAATTTCTGCACCAGATAGATGTTATATATGTTTGTTTTAAATGACTCAAGTGCAATATTTAAAAAATCAAAGTTGTAAGACTACTTAATACTGATGCTTATCACAGTCTGTGGCAGTCAGCCATTTTTGAGCAAATAACTAAAATAGTACACAAAATGCCTTTTGCAAAGAGAACTCTTAATTTTATTGGGGTAATGCAATGTAAGTTTTATTGAAGAGATGTCTGAAAAAATGAATTTTTTGAAGTGCCAAGTATAGGAAGATATCTTTTCTTCTTGTTTTATGATCAAGAATTCTTTGCTGTTCTTTGACATTCCAAAATACACATGCATGTGATATTATAATTGAACTTCACATTCTTTCTTGCCTAGGACAGCAATAATCTTTACTTCTCTACTTTTTTCTCAAGTGGATTGCATATTTTACCACTTAGACACTGTTCTCCCATCCTCTTTTAATCTGGATGTACATTTTCTTAGGAAAAGGTTTGTGCTATGAATGTTCTAGAAATGTGGAAATTGTAAAGACAGGATGGATGCTTGACAGATAATTCTTTTTTTTTTTTAAGATTTTATTTATTTATTTAAGAGAAAGAGAGAGCAACAGAGAATATGAGTGGTGAGATGGGCAGGAGAGGGAGAAGCAGACTCCCTGCTGAGCAGAAAGCCCTGGGATCAAGACCTGAGCCTAAGGCAATGCTTAACTGGCTGATCCACCCAGGTGCCCCTTAATGGAAAATTCTTAATATGTGCTTAATTTCTACCGATGTTCAGTTTTCTGCTTTGTCTTTTAGATAAAGGTCAGTAACTGACCAAAGATAGAAATAAGGAGTATAAAGGTGATAGTAAAGAAAGAATCACATTAAAATAACCTTTACTTATGAAAGTTTCTCCACTGAGACCACGGGGATGGGGGAAAGGGGTGAATCTCAGAATTTTCCAAATCATTAAGGAGCATTTGCTTGCTTCCAAATCTTAAGTACCAACAGAGTTCACTGACAGATCACACTCCACTGGGAGAGTGGAGCTATCTTAATCTGTAATAAAGAATTATCCTCAGAATGGCTAAGGTTTACTTTACATCTACTGTGTGGATAAGGATTTTAATATATATTACTTCAAAATGAAAAACATAACATGATGACAGTGTTTCCTAATTTTAAGAAAATCTTGTCCAGAAAGTGGTAAAACTGGAATTCGTACCTAACCTTACTTAACTCCAAATTTCAAATTCTTCACATTTCATGGCCTTTCTCCATACAGGGGTTTTCCGTAACATTCTCAAGTGAGGTCATAGAAAAATGTGATTCTGAACCCTCTTGAAAAAAAAGATATCCAGAAATACCAAAATACCAAGAATGTTTCTGACTCAGTCATTCCTTCTAATTTTTTTCTTTTCTTCTCTCTCTCTCTTTTTTTTTTTTTTTTCATTTTTGATATGGATTTTTGTAGCAGCTATGGGTCATTCTAATTTGGTCTGACAAAGTTTCCATGTGATTCTAGGACTCTTGAAGCTTGCCAGATTTTTCGAGTCATCATGATATCACACATAGGAATGATATACAGAGATTGTAGCTACTTATTACCGTATGCCACAGAAGTGGGCTGATAAAGGAAAAAAGAGAATGACGGCTTCTTTCATTTGTTGAACAAATATATGCTCCTCCCCTACTTTCTGCGAGGCACTGTGCTAGGCTTTGGTGATAGAGTGGTGAATGTGATTGATGTCCTTGCCTTCATGTGGCTGAAAAAGTGGAAGTGTCTGTAGATGGAAATTACACTTGTTCTGGAAAGAACAAATACAAATCTTGTGAGATGTATGGAATGGCCTAAATATTATTTGGAAAGGTCTTTAAACTGTACTATACTATAACATTTCAGTGTTTTGAATACTCTGGAAAAGTACAGCAGTTATAATTAAAGCTAAAGTTCTTTATGTATATAAACTCTTTTGGCTCTTAACAATATCCAAATAAGCTTTCAGGAGTAACTTTAGATTGGCTGACTGTCAAAACTGTTTATAAATATTAATCTCACTTCTGAGACTTCCTCCATAGACTTTTTTTGCAAACATATTTGGTAATGCCAAGTTGAATGTTCTCAAACAAAAATATTTGTTTTATTTTGCCTTTATTTTTATTTTCTAACAATTTCCATAACGAATAAAGCAATTAAGTGTGTTCTTTTGGTTAGGATTTCATTTTGGCAGTGCATATGGCCCATCAAATTCTTAGCTTAAAGAAAATAATGTATTATTATTATTTTAATAGGGATTTTTATCTGATTATACATTGAAAAAATTTACATTGTGGAATGAGGTTGGGAACTTTAATGTCAAGTTATACAAACACATCTGCAAGCATAATAGGAGTACATGGGAGTTTTCAGGCTTCCTTATAAGTTTTATATTCACTTTCTATCTTCGGGAAAATAGTTGCTATCACAGTCCATGCAAAAATGAAAAAGCTTTATGCTAAAGCTTTTTTTTTTTTTTTTTTGAGAGCTAGTTATGTGCCAGACAAAGTACTAAGTGCTTTCCTTGCATTATCTCATTTTATTCTTGCAACAGTCATATTTGATAAGAACTGAGAATCCATTATATAGGTGAGGGAACTGGACTTAGAGAAATTAAGTGAATTCTCTTAGTGTGTAAAGCTGATAAGTAGTGAAAATGGATTTGCAACCTGAATCATTGCACAGCCAAGCCTTGATTTCTTAGGCTGTGTCACCTCCCTGAGACTCAAGAATTTTATCTCAGTTGCTATAACATGTGGCAAAAATAAATGAACTGAATTATTGAGGATTTTGAGAGATTACCTAAAGTGAATTCTGCATTTAAAAAGCCAAACTACAGGGCTGATTTCATTTTTTAGTGAAACTTTCGAGGTCATGTGGATAAAACATTTTCTCTAGTAAAAAATAAAAATGGGGAAATGTCCACCTATAGCTATGTGCTATACACAGGAATTCCTTGCTTATCCTAAAAGAGTTGGGATAGCCATTTAAATCCAGTTCTTCACATATAGCAGAGGGTGCAAAGATGGAATTAAACACAGCTCAGAAACTGATATTAATGTGTACAATGTTATATGTCAATTATATCTCAAAAAGGAGGAAGGAAAAAGAAACTGATGTTGGTTAATAGGGAACTTGGTAAGGATGGCTGTGAGGGTAGAAGGGCTAACTGGACGGCCAAATATTCAGAACAGACTTCAAAAGAACATACAAAACATGTTATGCAAAACAAAACAAAAGGCAAAATAAGTTTACATGAGAAACATCAGAGGGTGTTTAGAAATACAGGGCTGTCTGATAAAGAAATAGAAATTGATCAGTTTCACTTCGTAAGGCAGCAGCCACATTTTTTTTTTTTTTTAAGATTTACTTATTTATTTTAGAGAGAGTGAGAGGGAGCATGTAAAAGAAGGGGCAGGGCAAAGGGAGGGCAGAGAGAATCCTCCAGCAGACTCCTTCCTGAGCGTGGAGCCCAAGGCAGGGCTCAATCCCAGGACCCTGAGATCATGATCTGACTTGATATCAAGTGCAGGCTGCTTAACCAACTGAACCACCCAGGCACCCTGTACCCAGTCCATTCTTTACACAGGCAGACTGCTCATGCACTGGGCATTTGTATGTTGCTTTTTAAATACAAATGTGTGTGATCCCAGAAACTACTCCCTTGTTAGTATTAAGAGAGTAGAGGTATAAGGAATTAATTTGCTTTACTACCCATGGCTCTTCAACAAGGTTCACACTGTGCTTCTCTGCTGCATATCTAGTATACTCAACATTGTTTCTGAAGGAATTATAGAGTCATACTTTAAAGCACAATATTTTCTGGTCACCTGGGTGGCTCAGTGAGTTAAAGGTTGATTCTTGGTTTTGGCTCAGGTCATGAACTCAGGATCATGAAATCAAGCCTTGTGTCAGCCTCCATGCTTCCTCTGCCCCACCCTGCATATATATATATGTGTATTATATACATACACACACACACACACAGTATACATAAAAATATATAGAATACATAAATACTTATTATTATATACACAATAATTATATAGAATATATTAAATAGTATATTAAAACATATTTTTAAAATATTACATATATAATATCTTCATAGGAAGATATATATAAAGAAAGTTTAAAATTTGTATTATAAAACAATATTTAATCATTTTACAATAATGTTATTTGGTATTACACAATATATTGTCATTTATTTTTAGCTTTACTAGTTTCTAATTAACGTGAATTGAAATATGCATTCTAAGGATAGTAAAGCTCATGTTATAGAAACATTGAATACTTACACAAATATATACAGAAACAATTATTGAATATGGAAAGGTTTTTTTAATATGTGCTTTTATCTTCCATCTTAGGGCTAGCAGATATATTAAGATGCTCTAAGAGGTGAACTAACTCTGAATCTGTGAGAGAGACAACCTCAAATCTTTGATATGCTGTAAATATAGTAATTTTGAAAAGTGTTATAAATAATACTTGGCATGTTTACAGACCTGGAATGATTTAAAAATGTAATCAAAGTTTTTTTTTTAAATTTACTTAAACCTAATTGAATATGAACATAATAACTAATTTTGCTCTGCTTTCAGTCAGGAGATACTGCTTTTCTGTTTTCTGGGTTATTATAAACTAAAAATTATTTTTTAACTCCTGTTACATATCAGAGAAAATTTTGCTATATTATGTTATATAATCATAGGGTGTTGATAGGATCAAGTGTGTTTTATGAGTTGGTATTAATTTTAAAATTTATTTTATAATAAATTAACAATTATTTAAATTAACTATTTAAAATAATCTTATACACGTGTCAAAGGATATCATAAGTTATCCAGTATAAAACATGTAAACTTCTAAAGTGGCATTGTAATTAGGCAGAGTAAATTGTTTTAACGAATGTGGAAAACAAAGAGCTAAGTTCATGAAAGATCTTTATACCCATTTTAAAAGTAAAGGCTAGTGTTAGGAATGGAAAATAATACACTGAGTGAAACAGGTTGGATAGCTGCATAAAAACCCCAAAATATTTAATTTTTTGTATTAAGTGTATTAAGATCCACTAAAAAGGATAAATTGAATTATAGACGTATGTTATTGCTATACTTTGAATATACCATTGAGTATACTATACCCTTCAATTCTGCATAGCCCACAAAGTTATTTAAATTCCCTTTTCCCCCTTTGATACTAGTATATTTTCTGAGAAAAAATAAAAAAAAACCCACACCAAAAGAACCCTAATTATTTTCATCTTTTTAATACAAGTGATAATCTTAAAGTTAGGTATTATATGTACTCACCAATCCTTATTCTACTTTGATTTTAAGGTTTATATGAAATTATTATTTTATTGGGTATTTATTTCTTTCCCTTTCCTGATAAATTATGTGATCTAATTTAAATGAAGAGCACTGGAAACACTTGAGGTACAATGTCTTATCCTTTATAACAAAATTCAAACAATCACTGGCAGCCTCCTCTTACACCATAAAAATGGAATTTGTTCATTTGCTGTCGTGTTCATTTGTCCTTTTTGGTGATCTCTTCTAATACTTTCTTCATTTGTCTTCATATTCTTGGAGGTTATATATTATTTTCCTAAGTATCTTTATTTTACGGGCCTTAAAATTTGTAGACATATATTTAGGTCATTATTAAATGTCTTTATATTCATAATTTGCATTTGTACTTAAAAAGAATTTTAATGGAAAATGAAGACAGATGGAATATAATGATTTCTAAAGATCTAATACTCATTGAGCACTTACTATGTATTGGGCATAATAGAGTGCTTTACAGCATGTTTTTTTAATATTTACAACATACAAGTTAAATACTCATATTATTTGCTATTTCAGGTGTGGTAAGTGAGACACAGTGAGGTTAAGTAACTTTATTGAGAAACAGAAGGCAAATGGCAGAGCTGAGCTTTGTGCCTGAGTGCTTAATTACCTCTTCTCTACTTCTGACGTGTCCCATCAGAGTTACAGTTATAACTAGGGCCATTTAGAAATGTAAATAAAAGAAATTTAACAATGCAACCCTCTAAGTGTAGAAAAATGGAAATTATAATGTCAGTTTATTTATAAAAGTTGTAACTTTATTTTTTAAATTATTGTTAGTGTTTTAGTAGTAGAACTAAACTAAATATGAGAATATTGACTCTGTCAGGGTTTGGGGGCATCTTGATTTCCGATAGGAGCTGGTAAAGAATTTGACAGATTTCACAGACTTTTATTATGGATAACCATCTTCCAGGTGCCTAGCCCTTTTCTGGGCTAGCATCCCCCCTACAGTGAGCATGTGCAAATTTATTTTGCAATAGACATCTAAGAAAGGCACAATTAGAAATGCAAATAAAATGGGTGCCTGGGTGGCTCAGTTGGTTAAGCGCCTGCCTTCAGCTCAGGTCATGATCCTGGAGTCCCAGGATCGAGTCCAACATCAGGATCCCTGCTCAGCAGTGTGTCTGCTTTTGCCCCTGACCCTCTCTCCTCTCATGCTCTCTCTCTCTCTCATTCTGTCAAATAAATAAATAAAATCTTTTTAAAAATTGCAAATATATGAAAAAGAAATAGCTCCTTTATAAACAAAAATTAGTTGTGTTTAGCTTGTAAAAAATAGTTCCCAATGCTACTGAAATAGAAAGATGAAAGAGTTCTTTGTCTTCATCTTACTCAAATAAGTTTAAGGGGAAAGAAAAGGGAAATTTTTAGGGTTAATCTCTGTTAGTTTTCCATTCAGAACTATAAAACAGATAATTATGCTTTATAAATTCTTTCAGTTAATGCCTAGATTTTCTTACCAGGAAAAAAAGAAAGAGAGAAAATAAAATGTTTCGCCCTTTCTTGTTCTGTACTTACATTTACTATCCCAGAACTGTTACTGTTATTACCCAGTAAATACTAATTTTACTACTCTAGATTAGATAGACTAGCCCCTGACCTACACATCAGAAAGAGATGAAAAAGAAAAAAAAAGATCTAAGCTCATTAAAACTTAATAGAATTTAAAATCCAGTTTCTAGATGTCCTGCCTTTCCAGTGTTCACTTGCCATGTGTGCTTGTAGCGCCGTATTGGACAAGATCCAGAGCATTGCCCTATAGCAAATGTTCTATTGGACATTGCCAAAGAGAGACTGGGAGCATCCCAGCAGTCACAGTCACTGGGTTGAAAGCCCTTCTTCATCTTCAGAAACATTCTCTAGACAATGTGGACCCCAGGATAGGCTCTCCTCCCCCCACTACCTGCCCCACCTCGCTTGCATTCCTGGAGGGGCTCTGTGTGTGTAGTCAATTGACCCTGCATCTGATCCTGGCTAAGAAGCCTTGGCCACTGAAGTACTGTCTCTTTGCCACAGTTTCCTCATCTGCCAAGTTCAAAACTGTTGAGTGAAAATAAAAATATGTGGATTATAACAATTGCATATGAAACATTTTAAATCAAGATTAAATCCATTAACATCTGTCGCCATCACTGAAAATATAAACAATAATCCTTAAAAAAACTATTACTGCCAAAAGTGCTGGAAAATGTTTTATTTGTTGAAAGGCTGCCTTGTTGTTTGCATAGTCATCAGTTGTGTTGAATTCAGTGTGCTAAAAACAAGTAAAATAACATTGATCACGTTAAAATTATTTTATTTACTTTTGTTTGTTTCAAGTTTTTGTTTAAATTCTAGTTAGTTAACATACAGAGTAATATTAGTTTCAGGAGCAGAATTTAGTGATCTATCGCTTACGTACAACACCCAGTGCTCATCACAAGTGCCCTCCTTAATGCCCATCACCCATTTAACCCAGCTGAGTCATAAAATTTCAAATACCATGAAATTAAAATCTACTTTGAAGACTGGGTTACTGAAGTCTGTCTGTGACATTACGTTTCCTTTCTCACACTGCCTATTTTTATTCCCAGGTAGTGCTGTTTATGAAGTGAATTATTTAAAGTCTCCTCCCTATGCAGATGGAATGAATGCCTCATGGTGCTAGAAAAGTTTATTTCCCTAGGTGTTTCATTAAATAGTGATGAAACAAGTAGTGTTAATGTGTTTAGTACATCTTTTTTCCTTAAAAAAAAAAGAAAGAAAGAAAGAAAAAGGCCATAAAGGAGTCATTTAACTTACTTTAAGTGTTTTGATCTTGAAAGTACATGCATTCCTGGAGAATTTATGTGAATATGAAGTTCAAGGTCAAATTTTTCTTGCCATAAGCCTTTTTTGCTTAAAAAATTTGCTGTTAAATATTGGAATTACTGGTAGGTTGATTGGATTTCTTGGTCTGTTTATTTAAAAGTTGAGGAGCTTCACAAACAATCCTTATATTTATTCTATATTCTATGTCTTAAAACATGACTTAATTCATTTGTAAATATTTATTAGTTTCCAATAGTTACAAGCTTGAGATTCTAAGTTAACTATAATGCAAACCCATGTTTTAATTTGGACTCACTGTGGGAAATTACTTAAATACTATTTTGTATACATAAATGATTTGTATAACATTTATATAATTTTTATAGCTTGGTAACTAATAATTCCCGGTATACTGTTTTTGAGGATATGGTGAATTTCCTGTTTCACAGTCTTATTAGAAAGTATGCATTAAGTAGTAAAAAATTTCTGTACATTTCCTTTTTTAACATAATTAATTAGTTCAATAAATATTTTATTTGAAAAATGCAGCATACATGTGAAAATTGTAAAGCTCAGGACCACCATGCATGTCAGGAAACAAAAAATTCTTAACTCTACACATTTGTCCATCATTCTTATGCTGGTGCCATCCTCTTTTCTTTGTGTGTCTTTGCATTGCTTCAACAGTAGTATAAGCCTTACAGAAGCAAACGCCATGATAATATCTTTTAATATAATAGAACACCTGTATTACTTTGAAAGAAAAGTTTCCTAGTGCGTGGTTATTTTAGATGACACAGAGACCATCCGAATACGGATAGTTTGTATATAGAATATTTTGTACATTTTATCATTAAAGAATGAGTTTAAGATTTAAATCTATTTGCTGATCACATTAGCAGGAGTATTAGATAAATATTGTAAAGTCTGGGAAAGTCTTTATTGGACATATAGCTCAATGTCTACATTAATATCTAGATGTATACTTCAGAAAAGGAAGTTAAACTTTTTGGATCTTCGCCAAAATATCACTCAGTTTTGATAATAATGACATTCCTTAAACATAAAAGCACAAAAATAAATTAGAAGATCCTCTGGATTATAAACACATGGCTAATTCTTATTTTATTATTTCTAGAGAATACAACTATTTTGCCATCTTAATTGCATTAATACCTGCCCAGCTTAATTTAACATTCTATTTATTAAAAAGAAAAACTTTTTTTAAACCGTGAGAGTCAAGTATCAGAATATTTGAGGTAGAGGTTGTTAAATTTTAAAAAATAATCAATTAAAGTAATTATACATTAATATTTTTAAATATTTTTTTATTTATTTGAGAGAGAGTGAGAGAGAGAGACCATGGACCGGGGGAGTGGCAGAGGGAGAGGGAGAAGCAAACTCCATGCTGAGCAGGGAGTCTGATGCAAGGCTACATACCAGGACCCTGGGATCAAGACCTGAGCTGAAAGCAGACACTTAACTGACTGAGCCAACCAGGTGCCCCATTTTATACATTTATATTTTGAATATAAAGGGCAGACATTGAAATTTGCCAAGTATTCTATAATTTCTATAATTATTTCCATAGAATACCTATAAATATTCTATAATTCTCAGAATGCATATCAGAATTCTAAAAGGTGTTCTTTTTAAGATCTTCTCATGATCTTGGTCATGAGAAGTTGCATCGAACAAACCATTCTCTAGTGTGAGATTTTGAAAAGGAAAATCTTAAGTCTTTGAATTGTGGAGTAATCAGATTAAAGGAGAGACCAAGTAAGATTATGCTCTTGGTGTTTTTTCTGACCCTATGAGATGATAACTGTATTTCCTTGAGTAGCAAAATGATAGGAAATTTAGGATAAGGAAGATGACTAGCATAAAGTCACTTACAGTAGTGGTTTTTTTCCTTTTCTTTTTTTTTTTTTTTTTGTATTATTTGAGCAATTTGGGCCTTAGGGACACTTTATTTCTTTAGGACCCCTTTACAAGCATTGTTTTGTTATTACTGTTATGTTCAGGAAAAAAGTGCCATCCACAGTAGTAATCTTAACAGGTTACACTTGTATGCGCTGAAGTTTTACTATTATCTTCTGTTGAACTGGATTCATTAGGGCTGAGATCCTATATAATTTGATGTGGCTGTAAGTACAAGCTTATAAGACATGTAAACCCAAGTAACATGTAACAAAAGGGCTTTGTTGAGCAGGTATTTATACGAAATATTTTCAGTGTATTTTAGAAATGTAGACATTGTGATTAAACCCCAGCAAATAAAAATGTAACTACTGTAGTGTATCTTTACTTACAAAGAATTCAGCTCAACTTTATAGCTGATTACTGATGCTATTCATGTTTAGTTTGGTATATGGTGAAATATCCATAAGGATTAAGGAAGTAATTAACATTTAATTAAATGTTCTTCATGATGTCTAAAAACATCAGATGGTCTCTCAGACTCCATGGGAATATACTAATCGTTGAGGAATTCCTGACTTCTTAAAACAATGAAGCCCATTAATAGTTAAAATTTTTCAATGAAAACTTTCTGCCCCATAAATTCTAGTCAGTGGTGAGAGTACTATACACTTGCACAGTGATTTCATACCCCTGACTGTGCTAAGTAGTAAGATATTAGATATATTAGAAAACATGCAAAAAGAAATTTAGAAAGGATGAGATAAAATACATGTACATGAAAGTTTTAGCATTCCAAGCGCCTATCCTAGTGGATCTTCATACATACCACTTGCATTCTTCTTTGTTATCATTGTACTTGATCCATGGAATAGAAGATAGCCCTCCGCAAACAAAAAACTTCTCTTTGTTTGCCTATATTGTCTCTTTGACTCTCAAGTCTCTTCTATAATTTCTGTCTGGTTTCTTGTCCCCATCCTTACCATGAAGTCGTATTACTAATATTTTATCAGTTTTGTGTATCCTACAGAAAAACCATCTAATCAAATAGTGATTCAAAAGTATGAGCTACAATTAAGCCAAAGTAAGCCTATACACTTAATACTACTAATTTGTGTGTAGTCATGATTCCTCATGTCTCTTGAATGAGTAAAAAAGTTTCAAGTGACCTTATGTGTACCACGAAGGTATGAGGAACCAATAACCCTTTATAAATTAAAAAATCAAGGATTCTTTGCCTCTTTCCCCAAAATACACATGCGCACGCGCGCACGCGCACACACACACACACCCCTGAGAAAAAATCCTGAACCTATGTGTTCAGATTTTTAGTCTCAAGACTTACCTATTTAAATTTTTGTCCTATGCATAGAATATATTTTTCACCATAATTATACATTATCTTAATGACACTTGGAATAGACAGATATAAGTAAATAAGGCAACTCAATGAAATTCACATATAAAATTTTATATCCCTTGCTCCTCAAATAATATTTTTGATGACTTACTATCCATCCAGTAAGCCCTGGACTCTTTGTATTCCTTTGGGAAATGGCACAAGGCCTTCTTGAATGTTAGATTATGCATTTGGATCTCTGATTTAGTGGAACAGTGTGTAAAAATCTCTCATAATCAGAACACTCTCCATTGGCTCCACATCTGAAGATCCCCAAGAGTGCTGTTTGTTCCAGTGAACATCTGGAATAGATTACATTCAGTTAATTGGCTCCAGGTCGAGCTTGTTACAGACAGTAGCATGCAGTATAACCTATGCAATTCACTAAATCCACCCACTTTAGGTTAAATCACACCTACTTCTCTCTGTAATTCCTCCCAGATGCAGGACACACACGTGTGCATACATAACACACACACACACACACATCCACATCCACTGGAAGGAAGATAGCAAAACATCAATAGATTCGTGGAGAGGTTGTTGGCTCTCCATTTAACCCATAAATTACCTCAATTAAAAGATTAACTATTGAATTCAGAGGATTGTTGGGAAGAAAAACAATGAATCAGGAACAGCAGATTATGGAGAATGACTGTTTTATAGTAGAAAAATATTTAAAGTTAAAAAAAAACAAGTTCCGGCAGTTTCAGGATTTTTGTTTTATTTTGTCTTTCACCCTTAGCATATGTAAGAACACGTGCATGCACTTACCGGAATGTCATGTAGCCAGGAAAACGGCACTTTGATTTTTAACTTATTTAACAGTATTAATGAGTTGGGTTACAAGGAACAGTATGACTACTGTTCATTGAAAACCAAAACATCAATCTTCTTAAGTTATAGTGTTGGAGGCACAGGGCACGTCTTAGCGATTAATGATCAGTTGGAGGAGTAGATATCTCAATACAGAGCCAAGGGCCATTAACCCCAACTGGTCATTAATTCCCAAGAAAGGTCCTGTACTGAGGTCATTATTGCTAATAAAATGCACACATGGAAAGTTCCCTCTCTTTTGCCTGTGTACCTAAACATACATTCGCATTACATGCCTTGTTGCACATCATGAAGAAAAAGGTAGTATTTCACATGTCCAGAATCTCAGAAAAACTAAACCTAATGAGAAGTTTAATATACTTAAATTCTATATTCCATTTACCTTTCCTTTTTTTGGTTGGGGGAGGGTATAGGAAGTAGGAGGAAGGGTAAGTGAAGTAATACATGTGTGTATGCCAAAGCTCTGGATCTTCTGCAATTAGTACCCATATTCTGCCTAACGTGTAGATAAAGGGAAAAATGAAAGGAACAGCCAAATGGGATTAGAGTCGCTGGTGAATATGCGTAGAATCTGCACATATGATCTAATATCAGAGGCAGTGTGGAGTAATGGCATTATTTGAGTCATAATATATTAGGTATCAAAACAGGCATCAGACACATTTAGCAGTTAGGTCAAGTTCATCTTTGGTGTCCTCTCTCTTCCACCTTTCTGGATTATGCTATTCTATCCCTTCTCATCATAGCAGTCTAACCAAGTCTATAATGCTCTGGCTTTTCAAGAACCGTTAATGAGTTATCACTGTCCTCTGAAACTATCTCTTTTTGCTTTCCATTCTCCTTTCACTGGCCTCTGTGCAACTATCCTTGTCTTGCTTAAATCTGTATGATACTCCTTTGAGCTATCTATCTTCCATAGCATCCCATAATTATCTTGATTTTAGAAATCATTTCATGGTGCTTTACTTATTTATATGTAATCAACTACTTTCAGAGAAGAGTCTTATTTTTTTTTCCTCATCTTAATAAATGGTTGGGGACCAGCTGTGATCTTAATGACTGTTACATATATATTCTTGTAGGTATGTTCTTATTTGCATAAAAGTAGTAAGTTTTTAAGGAGGATCTGTAAGTCAAAAATAGAATGTATCTATTTTTTACTGGTATAAATGACAAATTGAAAGATTGCATGATTCATTTCTGAAGAGATTGAGTAACTTAAAATGTACATAATTTAAATCTAATCTTGATAAATTTTCCTGTGGAGCAGCTAAAATGACTGTTTTGTGGCAGTAACAGACATTTTCTTCTACTACCTTTAAAATAACGCAATTATTTATTTATTTATTTATTTTGCAATTATTTATTTTTAAGAACTTATTTTAAATATATAAAGAAGGACTTTGTTAGTGTTTTATTTTATACATAAATGAAATTTTAAAAATTAAAATTTTCATGGACTGCTACTGATGGCATAGATCTTTGTGGTTAGAAGGACATTTCTGTTTTCTCTCAAATTATATTTAATTAATACTGCTCAAGGAATGTCAAGTAAATGTGAATATAATATCTCATATGTGGCATATTTAGTATAATACTACTTTTTAAAAATATTTATAATTTATTTTAGAGAGGGAGAATATGTATGAGTGGAGGTTGTTGGGGAGAGGGTTGGGAGGGGCAAAGGGAAAGGCAGAGGAAGAGGATCTTCAAGCAGACTCCCTGCTGAGTATGGAGCCCAATTTGGGGTTGGATCCCAGAACCCTGAGATCACAACCAGAGCTAAAATCAAGTAGGATGCTTAACTGAGTGGCCACCCAGGTGCCACAGTTAAATTAGTGTCTAAATTACCTTGATGATTCACATATGCAGTAATTTTCTAAATCAAAGAATTAAATATGCACAGATTACACACAAGACAGAATAGTTAGGTACTTCCTGTTGGTATCTTTGAAGATAATTAAATTATTATAATATAAATATATATTTAAAAATATGTATAAAATATAATTTATTTAGCATTCATATTTAACATTTCATGAAACATAAAATTTGTTGTCTGTCCTTAAAATGCTTGTCATGTATAAAAATAAATCAGTACATCCCTAAATTTTATTTTAATTCATTTTCCCAGATTGATCCTGACTTCTGAGATTCAAAGTAACTAGATCCCTGATATGCATAGGCATTTACTAAAGAGTTGATCTTTCATAAGAAAGTTCACTCATATTACACCTTTGCTTAAAACTAAACCATATAAACAGAGAATAATAATAATAATAAATAATAAGAAAATTACTTAAGGTAATTTTTTAAAGATGTTTTTATTATAGCTACAGCTATTACCAAGAAAGCACAGAAATTATTTGGACAGAAGTTAAAGCAGGTACTATATCTGAAATCTTTCTGGGAAGTAAGAATAGCAAGATTCTTTCTGTGGGGGTATATACAATGGAATACTATGCAGCCATCAAAAACCCCCAGAGTCTTGCCATTTGCAATGACGTGGATGTAACTAGAGGATATTATGCTGAGCAAAAGAAGTTAATCAGAGAAAGATAATTATCATATGATCTCTCTGATATGAAGAATTTGAGAGGCAGGGCAGGGGGTCATGGGGGTAGGGAGGGAAAAAAATGAAATAAGGTGGGACTGGAGAGAGAGATAAACCCTAAGAGACTCTTAATCTCAGGAAACAAACTGAGGGTTGCTGAGGGGTGGGAGGGAAAGATAGGTGGCTGGGTTATGGACACTGGGGATGGTATGTACTATGGTGAGTGCTGTGAAATGTGTAAGACTGATGATTCACAGACCTGTACCCCTGAAGCAAATAATACATTATATGTTTAAAAAAAAAAACAAAAAGGCAGTGGTAACTTTGTGGAGAAAGAAGAGAAGTTGAAGACTGCAAAAGTTGAAGATCACATGTTCTACCATACTGAAAAGCACCCAAAGACCTAGGGGTTTAAGAGGCCAACTCTAACTCAAGTCCTGACCACATATTTATATCTACTTCTTATATGCCATGTGACCTTAGGAGAACCATTTAACTCTGTACCTCAGTTTCCTCATCTGTAAAATGAGGTAAATATCCATCCTTCATGGCTGTAGTAGCATTATTAAAAGATAGACTGAGACATTTTAAAACTTTAAGTTTTTTTATGCAAAAATTGATTCCAGTCATGTAGGGCCAAACTGGAAGTGGTTAGCAAAGCTTTGCCTTCAGGAGTCAGGGACAGACTTGTGTGCGGAAAGTGCAGAAGCAAAGAAAGAATCAGCTGTAGCCTAAGGTCTATTGGTTGTTTGCGATTGGTTATCCCTAAAGCTTTGATTTTATGATTTTGATGCATTTATTGACTTAGATTTCCATTTGCTTAAGGAGGCCAAACCTCATCAAAGCCACCTGAGTCTAATGGCCTCCTTTGTTTAGTTAATTTAACAGCATTAAGTCATTTCATTTATGGAAAGCACTTTAAAACAAAAAGTATCTGGTACATATAAATATTCGATGACTATTATTTATAATTATAATTATCAGTCTTAGTTTGAAATATGTGTTTTAGTTTATTCCATGTCTTAACAAAGACAACTGGGGTGCATGGGTGGCTCAGTCAGTTAGAAGCAGTCTGACTTTGGCTCAGGTCGTGATCAAAAACAGAAAAAGACAACCAAGGCAGCTTATTTGTGGCAGCCTAGTTAATAACAATTTCCTCGCTTTTATCAACCCTTTTATATTAGTTTGTTTTTCTATTCAGTATTGTCCTGTGTGGAGTAGTATATACGGTGTGGGTAAGATTGCATCATCCCAGTCCTAAAATCTGTGGTGGTGACCCGACCTAATCATTCCTATTTTTTCAAATTTTAAGTGAATTTTTATTTTTATTTTTTTTAAAGATTTTATTTCTTTATTTGAGAGACAGCACAATCAGCGGGGAGCAGCACAGGGAGAGGGAGAAGCTAGCTTTCAATGGAACAGGGAGCCTGACACGGGACTCAATCCAAGGACGCTGGGATTGTGACCTGTGCCGAAGACAGATGCTTAATGGACTGGGTCACCCAGGTGCCCCTTAAGTAGACTTTTAAAACATCTTTATATCAGAAACAAGAAATGAACTCCCTGAAAATAACAGCTTTTATTTGTTTTTGCTTAGACATCTTTTTTCCTTGGGAATGATTTGGGGAAAGAATGGGTTTCTACTAGTATTCCTATCTGAGTAAAGACCTCATCAAGTTAGAAAGAGTTGGATCCTTCTGCATTTATGTTAGAACAAACAGACAAACTTTAATGGAGGAAGAAATGTTAATCATCCTAAATAGTTGAAATTTAGTTATGTCTTGATCTCTGCATCTGAATAAAGGCAGACCTAAGTTTTATTATTTATTTCTGATTTATTTCCCTTATAACAATTTGCAAGATCGAAAAAAAAATTATTTTTTAAATACTATACACATTCAGAAAATTATACCTTAATAAGTCTAGGAAAATCTATAAACTGCTGTATTAATAGCCACTTTCTTATTTTTTAGATTAAATTAACACCATTTGAAAGAGGTCATTGTTTTCATCATGACTGCTAATAAAAATGAGAGACCGAAGTTCAGAAGCCACGATTTTCACCTTTTCCATGCCTTGATGATACTAAGCATGACCATGCTGTTTCTTCCAGTCATTGGAACTTCTAAGCAAAATATTCCACGACTCAAGCTGACTTACAAAGGTAAGTGTATAAATGTTCTTCAGATTGTCTTTTTGGTTACTGTATTTCTTTTATTTAGAAATGCATACTGACTTCAGTGAAATGTTTATAATATTGACATCAGTTAATAAAATTATTATTATAAAACACAAAGCCCAATTATTTTTTTATTTTTATGAGGAAAATTATGCCAAAGGTGTTTGTGTACACTTTTCAGCTAATTATTTACAATAATCAACTACTGATTAGCATAATTAGGAGATTTTCGTCTGTAGGTTATAATCAGTTTTGTATTAAAACAAGTCAATCCCTAAAAATAAAAAACATTAATTTCATATGGCTCATGCTAATTAGTTTATCTCTAGTTTGAGACAATTTATATTTAAACACAGTAAGATATCTTTAAAAAGTTTATCACAGTAAGGTACCTTCAAGATCTCAAACATATGTGTATTTACTATTTTAAAAAGATCCTGTGAAAGGCTTGAAATATAGAGATGAAAAACTATTTAAGAAATGAAATATGCTAAGGTAATTTTTTAAATATTTAAATTAATATAAAAGCAAAGTTTATATGAGTTATATTTAGTCATCTTATATATGCATATGTTTGTGTGTATACATAGACAGACAAATATTCACAGAGAAAGGGAGGGCATGTCAAATTTTATGCTTGAAGATATTTCTTTTCTTGGGTTCTTTCATACTTCCAGTAATGAGAGGAATGTAGGGGACTTATAGTCCTTTATTCTGAACTTGGGAGGAAAAAATTATGCCTGTGCTTTTAATATTCACTAATCTTTAAGACAATTTACTTTCTGAAACCAGATGAAATATCAGTAATAAAACCTAACTTGATGTTGAATGGAAATGGAAATGGAATTAACATTATACCCAATATACATTTCATATGTTGATATTTATTTGGAATTTATATCTCATGAATTAAAGAGTTAAGGTAATATATTATTTTTGAGTTTTTATATTTTTCTAGGATTTTTAAAACAGGTAAAAAAAAAAAGGAAAAAACAACCAGAACTTTGCCTTTGTATGGGTGAGGGAGGATTAACAGGGAAGAGATATGAGGGACAACTTTCTGGGATTATGAAAGAGCTCTCTATCCTGATAAGGGATTGTGATTACTCAATTATGTGGCTTTTTTCACAACCCATCATATGCACAAGTCAGATTTGTTCATTTGTCTGTATTCAAAATTCACCTTAAGAAAAGGAACAGAAAACAAATATTAAACTCCAAACAATGGAAAAAGAGAGAGAGGGAGAAAGAGAGATGCAGAAAGTTTGAAAATAAAGAGATTGAAGGGGAAAAAAGGGGATGCTTTCTGGTTCCCATGATACGATGAATAAGATTAGAACATTGCATTGATGGGGCCCCTGGATGGCTCAGTGGGTTAAGCCTCTGCCTTCGGCTCAGGTCATGGTCCCGGGGTCCTGGGATTGAGCACCGCGTCGGGCTCTCTGCTCGGCGGGGAGCCTGCTTCCCTTCCTCTCTTGCTGTCTGCCTCTCTGCCTACTTGTGATCTCTCTGTCAAACAAATAAATAAAAATCAAAAAAGAACATTGCATTGATAATCTGTGAACAATGCAAAAGAAATCAGGCTTGCAAAGAACCTATAATAGTTAACAGTCACTGGTGATTCATTATGAGCAAAGCATTGGTATAAGGACGGTGTGTTGTCATTTCATCTTCACCAGCACCCGGTGTGGTGGGGATTATTACCATCCCCGTCCCTTATGTGAGGATGTGGAGGTACTGAGAAACTGAAAAATTTGCCAGAGTCTCAGACATAGTCATGACCCAGCCCCTGAAGTCAGCTTCATGCTGCATGAAGCCCAGGTGCCTGATCCAGTTTCTTAGGCCATGGTCACTAGCTGTTCTTCACTGAGGCACTTACAGACCAGAGTGAACTGGAAAATTGATTGACAGCAGCACTATGTTCCTATTTGACTGATGGTATGATTTCCAATTGTCAAAATTAACAGAGTTAAGAATTGAAGAAGGACAGATGCTCTATTTAAGATCACTGGGTGGCCAAAAGAGATCTACAGACTTGTGAGATGTTGTGCCTTTTGATAAAGTATGGGAAAAAATAGATTGTCATTGCAACCATTTAGATCATAATCACAGTTTCATATGAGTTGTTGTAAAATATTAGCCCAAATGTGGTAATTGATCATTGGAAAATAAATCGATCTCTACAGATAGAAAAACATCATTAATTAATTCCATACAGCTGCTACTAGTTAGTTCATCTAGTTAGAGGTTTTTTGGTTTTGTTTTGTTTTTTTTTATGGATATGATTTTGGACTTGGAATCAACCCTATGTGTTAAAAATCTTGTTTTCCTTATCTCTGTATCGACTGTTACTCCTCTCAGCGCCTAGTGTTATATTTTTTAGGTTTTTCTCTACATTTAGGTAATTTACATGTCGAAGTCTGGTAAGCAGTAGCAAAGATTGAATGTAGGATAGGAATTACATATATCTCCCAACCCCCCCCCCCACACACACACACAGTCCCATCTCCCGACACACACACACACACAGGCCCCTACTGGCTCCCCATATGAATAACTACTATTCATCTTTCCTAGGAGAAACACTCACAACCCATACAGGGCACTCCTCTTTCCACTTTAAAGAATATGGCATCTTCTCTTTGGAAATCATCTGTTCTGCCTTACCATCTCCATATTTCCCACCCACTTCCAAGCATGTGAACAGCTTCCCTGTCTACCTTTTCTATACCATATCTGAGAGTTTTGGAGGCAAGTAGGTCAAATCCCACTATTTTTAAGTGGGCTATTCCAGAATAAATAGTTATGACATACAAAATTCCTGCCAGTTTGGGGTTATGGTGACGGAAATTGCCTGTAAACCACATTCCTGCTTCTGAGATAATGATCATAAGTCTCTCTTGGCATTTTCCTTCTCTTCTGAACCTGACTAATGAATTGAGATCAGCCAGTACCACCCATGGCTTAGATAGCTTTGGGAGAGTCTGAAGTTTGTGCTTTGGGCATTAAAACACTGCCAGAATGTGAGGTTAGAAAAATCAGCTAAAGTGAAAAATTAATTTTGTTTTCAAAAATAACTTTTATGGTCACAGACTTAGCTTTGTCTTCTTTGCTTTCCGTGGTTCGTGCTTCCTTAGATGCTGACCAGAGATGCAGCCAGTATCAGTAGAGCTAGCTACTTGGAACAGCTGAAAGATTATTTTGAGGGATTTCTTAAAGGCCAAGAGAAAATGTAATAACCATTTTATCCAAAGAATGCTCTTTGATAAAGACTTAGCTTTGAACTTCTGAATCCACAGGAGCTCGTTTGGTTCTATTGTTTTGTAAAGAGATTTCCCTTGAGTTGCATATTTTGAATTCTTGCACATTATGCTTACTAAATCTGCTTCTTAAATAACAAGTAAGGAACCTTGAAGATGAGGATGTTCTATATTTCTGGATTTCATGTTATAAGTTTATTATATATATTTTGTCCCACAAGGTGGGCATCTCACAGTGATACGTATGTGTACAGTTTATACTTCAGATACAGTAAAAATAACTTTTGAGAGATAATGGATTTCAGCCCTGTCATAGTGTAAACATTCTGTATTTCACAATCACTGTGAAGGAACTTTTTTGACTTAAGGATATTTATACCCAGAAATCATTAGTATCTGTGATGTTATTTGTCTGGGAAATGAGTAAATGATATAAGTAACACAGATAAAAGAGAAATGGACAAAAACTTTGAAATAGGAGAAGAAAAATGAAAATTAATATACAAAGTCTCATTTCTTACGATGAATTGTAGGGTTTTTTTATACTTTTTTCTTTTTTGTATAGTCTCTTTAGCCTTTCTTTTTCCTTTCCTAATTTTAGATTTTAGTACTAATTTATATGTGAATGTCTTATGATATATGTTATACACGTGTATATATATGATACATGTATATGCATGTATCTCATATAGTCTTTTTTCTTACCACATCCTTTTTGAACCTGGCATAAAGAGAATTCAGCTATCAATTCCATTTGAAAACTTTTACCCTAAAACTCTTGCTATCTCAAAGAATCACAGTAAACCCACAAAACACCAGTATTAGACATGAGGAGGGAAACTCACCCACTTAGTATTTACCATATATTTACTCCTTCTGCAAATATGTATGGTGCAATCACTATGTTTAATAGGTCCAAGAAAAGTCGCAGTTCCCTTTGAATTTCTTTTTCAGATGAGGAGACAAAGAACAGGTAATCAAATAAATGAATATCATCTCAAATAATGGGAAGTGCAATGAAGAATATAAAACAAGAGAGTGACAGGCTCCAAGGATCCTCTTGGACTTTATTGTATCTGTTTTAGGATACCGTGAAAACCATTGTTTTTGTACCTATCTTTTAGATAAGAAGCTCTGAGACTCAGAGCCTGAAGGCCTTGTCCCCAAACAAGAAGTGTGTATTACATGGCAAAATTAAGTTGTGGTTTTTATCTCTGCAGTTCAAGGTCCAGGCTTTTGCTACCTGGTGTTCTTGAGAGAAACATTATTCAGGAATGCAGATATCAAGATACAAAAATATATATAAGTTTTCACCATTAACTTTTTGGGCAATATGTTCTCAATAACTATCAAAGTATAAGTTTTTGATCCTCCAAAACTTATATGTATTTTCATAGACAAGAAAAACTTAAAATCACCTTTAGAAGTTTTTCTTCTATTGTTTAACTAAAACAATGTATTTAATAGAATGGTTCTTTGTTTTCTTGGAATCTTCTGAGAAATGAGTGGATTAATCTGTATACTTTTCTTTTTTTTATAAATTACTTTATTTAGCTAAGAATGTAGCATGTGTCTTGGGAAGAGATTCATGGTTTTTTGACCCATGTAACTTATTTGATTTGAGTAGTCTAACATTAATTCTATTATCTTGAGTCAGCATGATTTAACAGTGAAGAAAGCCAAACTGCTTAGGTTTTAACTGTTCCTACTACTAGTTGTGAGATATCTGGATGTTTATTTTCTGTTCTGCCCTTTTCTTATTCATAACACAGTAAGTGTTACAGCAAATCTAAATGCATTAATTTATTTAATTCCAATCAGCATATTGTTAAGGTGTGTTCACCCATGTAAAGCACCTCAAACAGTGTTTGGTATAGTAAGCATTTAATAAATGCTGTCAGTTATTATTTTTTGTGAAATGTTATTATCCTGCTCCATATGAATGGTTGCAGACCAATGATTTCCTTCTGGAAACAACTTTGAAAGATATATAGATCCCTCTTGTTTACCACATATATTAAAATAGCTTCCACTTAGTCCCAAACCATTTTCTACTAGAGTTGGTTTCCTTCAGTTAAGTACCACACAAAGATTGTAAATTTATTAAAGGTACTTTCCAGTATTTTTACTATTATGGTCTTCTAGTAGGTAATAAGCCCTTACAGTTAAAAAGATCATTGTTGGCCTTGATAAGAGTAATGTCATTGATTGGTTGGTAGCCCTCAGAGTGGGTTAAAATGAATCATAAAATCACTCAGGGGTTCAGACCACATGATGCAATCTAAAGTGGGCATTTTTGTTGTCAAGTTCATGGGAAAAGAAGCTGGCTTGCTCTGAATACCTCTCCCTAAGTATTTAGTGAACAAACATTATCAATCTTATAGTAGGAATTCTCATGTAATACATGTATTTTTCTATAAAGCAAGTCATTGATGGTTTAAGTTTAGGAGATGTGCCATATTTGAATGGGGTCACTTGCTTTCCCAGATGTATTTTCTCTAAATTGTGACTGTTCGGCTTCTGTAGTTTTAAGAGTTCAAGGATAATCTTACTGTGTATGTGATATTTAACTGTCAACAGTTAATAACAATAGTTTCTGAGTGCCCATTACATTTCTGGCCTTGTTCTAGCAGCAAACAGAAGAGGCCAAAATCCCTGTCATCATGTGGTTTATACGCTGATATGGAAAGTCAGACCATACATAAGTACATTGCATAGCAAAATAGAAGATGAAAAATGCTATGGAGAGAAATGAATCAGGAAAGTTAGCTAAAGAATGGTGGGGGTGTGGTAGTCAAGTATGGTGGTAAGGAAAAGATCTCACTGGGAGAGTGATATTTTCACGAGTACTTAAAGAAATTGTTGTTAAAATTATGGGTATACTTGGGAAAGCAATCTTTTTTTCACAAAAGGAACATCAAATGCAAAGATTATGAGGTGAAAATGTGTCTGCCATGTTTAAGGATCCTAAGGAAGACAGTATGGCTGAAAAACAGTTGGATGGGGGAAAACGTTTGACAAAATCAGAGCGTTAATAGGAGGAAAAAGGATTAGATCCTTCCACTGTTGTCATTGTTAAAATATTGGCTTTTAGTCTGAGTGTTATGGAAATCACACTGGGGAATTTTGGCACAAAGGTGACACAATCTGACTCACTGTTATCGGATCATTCTGGTTTCTGTGTTGTAAATACACCAAAAGGGAGAATTCAGGGAAATAGACATGTTGTAATGATGCAGGTGAAAAATGATGGTCTTTGGGCCAGATCAATGAGGTTTCAATGAGGTAGGAAAAGAGGATGATATGTAGGTAGAGCCAACAGGATTTTTTGATGGATAAAATATAAAGTAAAAGATAGAGGAGTCAAATCTGACTCCATCTTTTTTGTTTTGTTTTAACTTAAGGATGGAGATACCATTAATTGAAATAGAGAAGACTATGAAGGAAGTAGATTTTGGAGGGAAATCAAGTGGACATGTTTGTTTGAGAAGACAAGATTACTAGATGTCTAAGTAAGATGACAGGAAGGCATTTGAGTATATAATTGCTAGAGTTCATGGGACATATGATTGGAGATATGAATTTGGCAGTTAGCCTATAGAAAATTTTAAATCTATGAGACTCTAAAAGATAACTAAGAGACATAGAAGAATTTGAAGGATTGAATTCTGGGAATCTCTCAAGCAAGGAAAGTAGAGAAAAGAATGATGAGCATCAAAGTGAACTGAAAAGAAGTGCCCATGTAGGAGAAAAATCAGTAGTTATAGGACACCGGAAGTCAATGAAGAAAGTAAAGGAAAAGGGATTATCAGCAGTGTCATATTCAGCTAATGTGTCTTCAAAGATAACAAGTAAAAATTAACATTAAATTCAATAAGAGTTCACTGTTGACCTTGATAAAGGCAGTGTGTTGAGTGGGAAAGCCAAGGCAGTTAGGATGGATACTTAAGAGCATTGGTTCAGGGACTGTAGGCAATTATAGATAATTCTTTCAAGGATTTTTTTCTGTAATGGAGACATGGGCAGTTGTAGCCAGAAGGAAAATAAAATCAAGAGATTTGGGTTTTTTTGTGAACTAAATAACATCATAATTATATTTTAGTTGAAATAATCTAGGAGAGAAATAATCCATGATTCAGAAGAGATGTGAGATAATCCATACCTTACTGAAGAAAACATTGATGAAACACCATTCTTTTCTCTAAAACAGGCTACTTTTATGTTTTTTATTTTATTTTATTTTTTAAGTAGGCTTCCTGTCCAGCGTAGAGCCCAGTGTGGTGCTTGAACTCACAATGCTGAGATCAAGAATCTGATGCTTAACTGACTAAGCCACCTAGGAGCCCCAGGCTACTTTTAGAACAAATGTTAATGAAACTGGCTTATTTTGCATAATGAACTATTATCTGGGTCATTGTTGATATCAGCTATTATTTAGATAGAAACAGAGGGCAAACAGATAGAGAACTGTTTAAGGAGGAATGTGTTCAGTTAGATACAGTGTTATAGGTTATAAGTAGTATATATGTTTATTGATTTGGATAGAAAACTCCAGGAACATGAAATAACAATCCCAAGGTCACATAAGAGATAATTAAAAAACAACAACAAAAACTGATCCCTGTCTCCTGCTTTTCAGTTCAATGGTATTTATACTACAGTTTGCCTGCATCCAAGCCTATTAATTAATAATAATTAAAATCTATTTAATACTGTATTTGAGCACTGTTCTAAACATTGATTGTGGAGGTTCACAAAATGATGGAAGTTACACAGTAGTGTAAGGTACAACATAAGACGTAATATTTTCATAGAAGTATCACACAAAAAAGCATTCTTGGAATTAGGAAGATGTGTAAATATCGCTGAGGTCTACAAAGGTCAGCAATATCCTCCGAGCAGGGTAAAAGAGAGCTACATCCTGAGACACTTCGGGTGTGTCTTTGGCTATGTGTAAGCCTGGAAGGGACTTTAGGATGGTCTTTGCTTAAGTAAAGGCAATTTTTTTCCAGGATTAAACCCAGTCAGCTCTTTTTTGGTTAAAAAAGTTCCTTTTAAACAGATGTTATATATGGTTGATTTACTATTCCATGAATTATTAAGGAGATAAAATTTTGTATATACCACTGCTTGTTTTAGGATTTTGCCTACCTAAAATTTAGCTCTAATTTTTTGGATCTTATTAAAGAAATTTTTACAATGATCTTCTTTCAGTACATGTGTAAAAATATAAATTCAAGGTCATTTTAAAAATTAATGTCTTTCTTTTCACAGAAAATTTGATAAATTGCCTCTCTGCTTCTTAAGAAGTTGTAATATATATTTTGTATTTTTGTAAGAGTCCTTTAAACATGCTGATTTAATCCTATTAATTAAAAGAGGCATAAATTAGAACTAAGTGCTTTTTACTTCCAAAGAGAGATACTCACTCATAAAGAGGTTTGTCTGAAGCTACAGTGAGCCAGACACAGTCAAGAAAGTAAGATAAATATTTTAGTAATCCCAGTGGAATGATGAAGTGGAAGAAGCAATAGAACTTGTCTGTGGGTACATTCCGTAAAAATATAAGTAGAGTTGTTTTGAAAAAGAATCTCGTTTTTCTAAATAAATGCTAAATCTTCAAATATAAAATATAGCTGTAGTGGTTGACAGGGCTTCACTTCAGAAGACCTTGATTTTAGCTGTTTCTCTGGCATGTACTGTTCATTAGAATGATGATTTGCTCTTTTGAGTCTAGTTTTTCTCATCTGGAAAATGGTGATAATCCTCTGGTTCTCCTTCAGGATCAAATTAAATAAAACAGGAAAAGCTCCTTGAGCTTTACAGAGCACAAAATGAATATCATGACAGGTTTCAAAGAGAGTCCAAGCAACATATTACTGAATTAACTGAAGTACAAATGGAAGGTCTTTACAAATACAATTATGTTTAGGCATCTCTGGTAGGATTTCTGCTGCTGCATTTAACAGGAAATTTGCTTAAAAGTCAAGAATGAATCATTATTTGTCATTTTTGCATCTTCCTTCCGGGTTAATGCATATGAAGTACAGGTACTTCCCTACTTTGTAAGAGAAAAACCGAGGGGGAATAGTTCGCATATCATTGATTTAAACCAAGCAGGTCATTTATTACTTATAGCAATTAAGTTGGTTATAATTTAAGTTAGGCTAATTTAGAATAAATTAGGGATGTGCAGATTTGACCAAGGTCGAATTGTAAAGGGGGAAAAAAAAATCTGGCCTTCTTGCATAAACTAACACATGTCATGTTCCAAGTGTTTGCAAGAAACTCTAGTGTGAAGAGGGAGGGGTCTAGCTCTTCTCTTCAGTGCAGTGGGTTCACTTTGCACTTTAGCTTTTCTGCTCCAGCTTTTGTTCAAGGATCCAGAGCATCAGCATAATCTGGTAGCTTGTTAGAATTAAATAATCCTAGCCCCTCGCCCTCTTCTAAATGAGAAACAAGAATCCTAGCTGACTTGAAAGCATGTTAAATCTTAAGAAGCCCTGTTCTAGAGTGTTCTGTTTCAGACCTCCTTCTCTTTCCCCTCCCCTCACCCCCAAGCATTTGGAGATAACAACAGGAACCTTTAATGACTGCAAAGCATTAGAGCCACAGCTAGGTCTTCTAATGGTACATTAACCTCTCTAAATTATTAATAAGCCCATAAATTCTGATTTAGATGGAAGCTAGGTAAACCAACACACATAAGAATCACTAGTTTGAAAAATTGATGGTTAAGTGTTTATTAGACTTCTTATATGCAAGAAGTGGCCGTAAATTACAGCATTGATTTAGACATTATTCTTATCTACAAGGGCTTCTACTTTTTTTTTTTTTTTTTAAAGGGACAAAGTAATTGCGAATATATTAATGCTGTAAGATTAGGATAATTTTAAAATAAATGTTGTTGAAGAATTTTGAATAAGGTTGGGTATGAAATGGAACTTCGAACATTGGACAAAACTCAGACTTTATTTAATGAATTATATATTGACACTGGAGGATTTTGGTCATGACCTAACTTAATTGTGATTTAGGAGGAAAAACAAAATAGACAACATCATGCGGTAGAGACTAGTGAAGGAGGAAGGCATAGAACAAAGTTGTTTATGAGTCAGTTGGGGATCTTGGCTTGACTGACAATAGGAATAAATATTTGAGGAGGAAGAATAAAAAATTTGCATGATCGAATCTGTAAGACTAAATTTAGCTGGGTGTTGGTAGGAGGGAAGTGAAATAGACTTAGAAGTACCGATTATTGGGGTGCCTGGGTGGCTCAGTGGGTTAAGCCTCTGCCTTCAGCTCAAGTCAGGATCTCAGGGTCCTGGGATCAAGCCCTGCATCAGGCTGTCTCTGCTCAGCAGGGAGCCTGTTTTTCCCTCTCTCTCTGTCTACCTTTCTGCCTACTTGTGATCTTTCTCTCTGCCAAATAAATAAATAAAATCTTAAAAAAAAAAAAAAAGTACCAATTATTTAAATACAGGTAAAAAGAGTAAGGGACCAAGGAAGGAGAGCTAAAAAGGATTCTGATTTTTTGGGCGTGGGAACTAAGTCATGTTGTTAAGTCATCAAACTCAGTAAGATCAGTTGATTGGGGGGAAAACTACAGTATCAAACAGGTTATTGGAAATTCTGAACTGTGATTTGATAGAGGCAGTGCAGTTTTAGGTATTTTATTCAAAGTCATCAGCAGAGTTCTAGCAATTTGTGAGACAAAAACTTATAGGAAACTATAAATGGAAAACATTATTTCAATGCTTATGCCTATGAATATGACTTGAAATTCAGGAAAACATTATTCTATGACTGTATTTTTAATCTCTCTTTTGGAAGTCTGTGTGCATATTTTAATGCAAAGTCTCTGGACACCTCTACCAAGAATATCTTCCTTGAGCATGTGAATAGAGGACATTTTCTGGAGAAACCTAGAGAAAAATTCTACCAGGAATTGACCTCTGTTTGTTGGGAGTGAAAAACAAAACTAAAGTTTTTTTGGATTAATGGAAATTAAATTTTAGGTCAGATATCACACTGAGTACCCAGCATGATAAATGAAAAACAGCAACAAACAAACAAAATCCAAGATGTAGTCACTCCAATTATTTTAAACTTCATAATAGCAAGAGTGAAGAGGTGATTCAAATAACTTCCAGAAAAAATAAAGACATATTCAAAGGTTGGGGATACAATGGCATGAGACTTCTCAGTCATGACTTTGAAAGCTGTTCATGTGCTTCAGATCACTGAGAGTGAATGCTATTCAACCCAGAATTCTGTATTTAGCCCAATTTGTAATAATTAGAGGGATTTTCACCCATGGAAAGTTTTAAAAATTTAAGTCTCAGTCACCCTTTCTTAAGAAGGTTCTGGAGATGTGCTCACCAAAATTAAGAAGATAAACCAAGGAGGAAGACACAGGATCTAGGAGAGGTGGGATTAGTAATAAGAGAGAGGTGGAAGGAAGTTTGAAAAAGCTGTCTATCAGGGGAGAGAACAGACCATCCAATCTGTGAGGAGAAGAAAGGGCCCAGTTGAGATGTCTCCAGGAAAAAAACAAAAAAAAAAAGATCTGACAGAATTTCATATGAAAATTTTATGGAGGCACCTTTCAGAAAGTGTGGAAAGATTTAATCATGATTTTGGGGCGCCTGGATAGCTCAGTCATTAAGCGTCTGCCTTCAGCTCAGGTCATGATCCCAGGGTTCTGGGATTGAGCCCCACATCGGGCCCCCTGCTCAGCGGTGGGAAGCCTGCTTCTTCTTCTCTCACTCCCCTGCTTGTGTTCCCTCTCTCGCTGTCTCTCTCTCTCTCTGTCAATTAAATAAATAAAATCTTAAGAAAAAAAAAAAAAGACGATCATGATTTCGAAACTAAGCATATGTCATAACTAGGAAATTATCAATAAAAGAAACAGGTTTTTTTCAAGAAAAAAAATTATAATGTTTTCCTGAAAATTACTTTTCTCAGTAGGAAAGAATATTTACGTTTTGAAAATAATGGAGTCACTGAATATAGTGTTCGTAAAAATGGGTGTGTTATTACTACATTAGGATCTTGATTGGAGGGAAAGAGTTGGCATCAGAAATTTAGATTGTCAACTTCTATAAATGGGAATTCAATGAAAATATTTGTAAATTCTGTTTTCAAAGATAGTAGTATATTCGTATTGTTTAGAAATATAAAACGGAAGAGAAAGTAAACGAAATGTTTTATTATGGGGACTAGATTGGAGGTGGACAAAAGAGGAGGAAGATGGCTTACATATGCCTTTTAATATTACTTTTTGGTATGCAGATACTTAATTTTGATGAATATAATTAATTTTAAAAAGTAATGTTGTTATAAAATATTGTCCTTTTCAAAAGTTATTCTCACAGCTCTTTGCTCTGTACATTCATTTGTCATGATCTTAGCTTAAGGAATTATTTGTTCCTGTTGTATTTGTCTTGCTATTTAGAATTCATACCAGGTGGTATTTTAAGGTATGCCCCTCTGATTTTATAAAAATTAAATTTACATACGTGATTGAAAACCAATCCAAATTCATTTGCAACATGGTGTCTTGATTTTAAACATTCCTTAAAATTTGAAAATTGAGAACATCTCCAGACCATGAAGGGAGTTAAGAAAATAATTGTCAAACTAGAATCAGTCTTCCTGAAATTATCCTGTCAACTACTTCAACTACTTCTGACCTTGTTTTTCTTGAAATGTACTAGGTACTTAAAATGTTAGCCTTCTTTTACAGGTCAGTGGGAAAAATTATCATAGCAAAGCTTTTGAGATTTTAAAAGGACTTATAATCATAAATTATGAATCTCACGTGTGATGGATTATATAAAGCATCTGCTGTTGAAAGCTAGCCAAATAAGAATAAGCCTGTGATTTAAAAGCATGGATGTCGATGGAAATGTGACAATGTAAAATTGTCACACTCTACCGCACATCCTGTCCTGGCAAGAACAAAGCTCTGATGATATAATAGGCTTTATTTGTTTCTAATTTATGTTTCCCTACATGGTACCATCTGATTTATTATTGAAATAGAGAATGTTTTAAAACCTAATGAGAAGAGTGATCTTCAGCATTCCATTGCAGAAGAGCAAATGGAAATCTGATTTTTTTTTCTTTTTTCTTTTTTCTTTTTTTGGAAGGAAGGAGAAAAACAGGGCTGGACTTCTCACTTAGGAAAGTCTTTTGTAAGGGTTTTGGGTCTGAATAATATTTTTTTCTTGATATATTTGATATTGTTGAGCAGTTAGCTATGGAGACTGATTGTACATAAATAGAGAATAATTTGTGTTTTTGATAGGTGGAAGTGAGCTATCTTGGCAACCAAAATCTTTTCATATGATCTCCCACCTCAGAAAACCAATTGAAAGTCAGGTGGGGCCAATTTAAGATGAGTTAAATTTCCAAAGTTTGATTCCAAGACAGAATCCATGCGTTTCCTTGGATCAAATGGTGAGGAAGCAAATACAAGCTCACAGCGAGCCAAAGGAACTCAGTGAACAACAACATTAGGGACTAATTTTCATTTGGAATGAATAGCTAGCTCCTTTTACTCAACTCTTGACCCAAACTGAGAACAGGCTTTTTGGGGGGGAATGGTTTGGTAGCCAAAACATCTCTGGAAACAAAGTCAAGAAGGAATCCATAGAAGGAATCTTTAACATGAAAGCCTTGGGGATTCAGAGATCAAGGGAGGAAAGCTGAATTTATGGGGAAGACAGGAATAAAAACTTCTTTACTTCTTTACTCAGACAGCTCTTCAAAGAACACGCTAGAGAGGTGACTGTATTTCAAGAAACCTCAGAACAGCCTTACTGATATAATGGTGATTTCCTTCCAAGACAAGTAGAGTGGGTGTGATAAGGTTTTGTGCTGAATATTTTGAGATCGTAGGGAAAAGCAATCAAGTTTTGATCTGGGCCCATTTTGAGTTGAAAGCTTTCTGTGCTGAGGAATTCTATTCCTTACATTGGAGTAGATTAGAAATTGACTTTCCTCAAAGGTGATTTTCTTTTAACCCCATGAAGTTCTGCCTTTAATAACTTTGATTATCTTCTTAAAAAAATAATCTGTTAAGTGTTCTTCTTTAAAGGTTATGGGAAGCCATTTTTTAGCTACATTGTCTTCTTGTAAGAGAAACTGTCAACTCCACCCTGTTCAGGATTTCTGGCAATAAATGTGATTTCAAGGGTATGGGATCTTGTTCACTTAACAAACATTGAGGAAGTCTGTCTTACTTAATCCTAAATTTATTAGATTCAAAGTGACTAACCACTCCCTTCCTTTCTGGGGTGAAGAGGAAGAATGTAGACCATCAGGTCAAATGTTCTTCAGGCTGAATGAACAATTGTATTAAGGGACACTAAAAGGGAGATACAAAGAATTCTTTTCAGAACAAATGTTTATTTCAAATAGGGGCAGTGATTACGGGATCTGTAGCCTTGCCCTCACAGAGAGGGCATCTGGCTGCGAGTGAGGACTTTCACTGTTAAGAGTAAATTGGTTCTGTGAAGCCCACTTAGCCATTCTGGACCTCACTGCATCGGTAACACATGAATCCGACAAGGAATATTGGTAGAATGAATTTCCTCCTAGTTGGAATTTCTTTATGCTCTATTTCTGTTCTTCCCAATGGTAGAGGGGATCTGCTCCAAGAAACAGAGCAATGCTGAGAAAGAGGTAGGTGAGGGAGAGTTAACTTGATACCTCCTTAATTTTAGCAAAGTTAGGCATAAGGTTCTAATGCCATGGAACTCCATTATTGGAAGGAGCTTAGAGACCATTTGGTGTCTCCACCCACAGGTAATGATGGGAGAACTAAGTAGCATTATTTGGCTTGGTAAAAGAAAGGCAGACAGGAATTTTTTTCCATTTCACTATTAAAGATATTTAGCAGCCTACAACTTTACTGCTGTCCTCTGTTACAAGCATATTTTCATTTTTGTTGTGGAAGAGCATTTCCTCTGCGCTCGGCTGTCCAATCCTTGAGATTGGAACTTGTTGCCAGAGTCTTTGCAATATGGGCAGAGTATACTTGGTGGTCTTAGGTGACTCAGTTGTTTGCCTTCAAAGTCAAGTTTTATAAAGGTAGTGACTCACTTTTTTAGTGCTAGAAGTGAGAAATTATTCAAAACATGGGTATTAACTACATCTGGGAAGTACACAGTTTCTGTGACTTTTGGACAGGTATTAGGAGATGTTGATGAAGACTCTGGATGTACCCTTCAGAAAAGTGCACACACAGATACAGACATAGGAAAAATCATGTTATTGGTAGGGGTTTTGGATCCTCAGAACCATCCTGTTGCTCTGCCGTGGTTAATTGATCTTGGAACATGAACACTTTGTCTGTGTCATCATTTGATTAAAATCCACCGTGGAAATGATGTCCATATTTTCCCTAGTGGAATAAATTAATAATCCTTGTTTCATTTATTTCAGAAAAAAAATCAGCTTGTAGCTTTTCCAAAAGTATATTGCTAGACCAAGAGTAAGGATTTGAGGGCCTGGGACATTGAGAGACCCTACAAGCTGAGAATAAGGCGATAGGACAATGAATTGCTACAAGAACAGTTAGAAGGAGTGATTACGGTGGATTAGGTCAAAGATGTAGGTAGACAGAACAAAGAATGCATTTAGGACCTAGAGGCAAAGGCTGCTGTCCTCTGAGGAGAGGTGAGGCGGGCTGAGTATGTACAGAACAGGCCTCTCTGAATGGCGTGTGTAAAGCAACACACTTGCCCCACCATGCAGAGTTTCTGTTCAAAAAGCACTACACACTATGGACAGTCTTAAAAATTATATGTCTGAGAATTGCCACTTTAGGAGAAGAAGAAAATAAACCTCTGAACTATATTGCCAAATTTTTAGTCTTTAACATTCATGAATTTTCAGCCTTCAGAGCCTGCATCCATTTCTGATCCCAGAAATCCTGGGGGTGTATTAGTTACAGGTGTGAAGATGCAGGGTCTGGAATTAACAACCCCCCATCCACACCCCTGGTTGTTGTTGTGTGGTATTTTTTTTTTCTTTTTCCTCCCCCACCCCCGGACTTTAGCTGTTGATCCTGTGGAAACAGAAATGAGTTTGCTTGGTTTGGCAGAAATGCAAGAAAGATAAACTGCTTGGGGAAGAGGGAACCTGTTCCAATCCCTGTCCCAAGGTCTTTTCAAAATCTACGCGTCAGCCTGAGAAATTTTCATGTGTAATGCCTAAGTCTAATTATTTAGTTTGGCTACAAAGGATTGGTGAAGGATGCTTTAATCGTTTTGATGCTAACATTGTTACAAGGCAACATTAAATCATTTTGAAATGATAATACTTTACGTTAGTCATTATTTTCACAGCTGTTTGTCCTTGTCACATTTGAAACTAAACCCAATAGAATTGGTTATAGTAAAAGAAAGCGAGTGACTACTTCAATTTTATTTCCCTGGTGGTACCAAAAGAAACAACAAATGAGAGGCAAGATTCTTTAACATCTCGCTCCCCTCATTAGCATTGCCATAACTCAGGGTCTTACCATCTTCCAGAAACTTCTGAGTAGTCTCTTTGCTCCCACTTTTCCAATTCCCATCCATCCTAAACACTGCAGCCAGACTTTTTTCCCCAACACTCAGTTAAAGTCTTTGTCACTTTTCTGTATAATATATTTTAGTGACTTCTGGTTACCTAGATGATAACCAAACTCCCCAGTGTGCCATTTTGGGCTCTGATTATCTGGAGGCTGGGTTGATGTCCAGCCTCACATGGACAGTATATGTTCTAGCATTCCAAATTATACTTTAATTCCACAAATATTTAATAAGTACTTAATTTGTCTCCAGAACACTGAGCTAGTGATTTGGATTCAATGATAAGTTAGACACAGTCTTTCTGCTGAAGGAGCTGACACTGCAGAGTAGGAGACATATTAAAAATGCAGTGTCTGAAGGTCCCTGGGGGGCGCTCAGTCCATTAAGCATCTGCTTTTTGCTCAGGTCATGATCCTGGGATTGAGTCCCCCACTGGGCTTCCTGCTCAGCGGGAGTCTGCTTCTCCTTCTCTCTATGACCTTCCCCCGGCTTGTTCTCTCTCTCCCAAATAAATAAATAAAATCTTTAAAAAAAAATTTTAATACATTGAATACGATGTATGATGCCATTATACAGTCCCGTGTTCTTCTGCCTTAAATAAACTTTTCTTTTTATCTTTCCTGTAAAACTTCCATTTGTCTTTCAACACTATTATTGGTTATCATCTTCTGTTTATATGGTGATACACAATTACTTGAAAGATTTCTTTTGTGTATACTTGTATTAGAATTTATTTCACTTATATTGTATTTTGTATGTGTATCTATTTATGGATTGATCTGTGAGCCCCTTGAAGGCAGGGCTTAGTCATGACCACACCCTTAACAGCATGCTCAATGCCTAACATGTAATAGATTCTTATAATTATCTGTGGACTGACTAGCTTTTTTTTTTTTTTTTAATCGAGGCTTCATGTCTACTTAAAGTGTGGAGTCCAACCAATGTGGGGCTTGAACTCATGACCTTGAGATTAAGACCTGAGCTGAGACAAGAGTTGGACACTTATCTGAATGAGCTACCCAGGCACCCCCTGAATAGCTTTTTAATATTAGTCCAGTTTTATTAAAAAAAAATACAGAGGAATTCTCATCTTCACAACTCAGGTTTAAGGGAAGGCAAGATAACATTCTTCTTTCATAGAACTTACTTTGCCCAAACTGAAATTTAATAATCGTACTCAAAGTAACAGTCAATATTTATTGAACTTTTCCTATCTTCAGGCTATTGTTTTAAGAACCTTGTATAAATGATCTCTTTTAATCATCCTAACAATTATATGAGCTGGGAAGTATAATGACTTCCTCTTCATAGATTTTGTAGAAAGTTTAAAAAATACATCATCACGATTGCAATCGCTGATAGTTATATAGAACCTACTGAGTGCTCGGCACCATTCTGATGCTGATCATATATGAAGTCCTTTATTCCTCACAGCTCCATGATTTATTAACAGCTTATATAATTCATTCCTCATTTCTGCTTTATGGTTAGTATGGAATGTTTATTGGATATGAGTCCTACAAAAATAAGCTTATGTATTTGTAGATGCTAGAAAATATTATTCCATGTGTCTCTGGTCTGAAAACCTGTTAAAGTTATATCAAGCTTAATAGAAAATAATTAATGTAGAGTTCAGACTTCTATCCAGTGTACATAAAGCATGATTCATGAACATTAATACCATATTTGCCTGAGAATTCAGATAGTATTGTTTCTTCTCCAGCATAGAGTCTCATGGTTTGTCAAAACTAAAATCAAAATCTGTCTTGCTGAATAAGGGAAATAACATTTAACCACTATAAATTAGTAAATTAGTAAAAAGAAAAAGGTGAAATAATAATAAAGCCTGCAGTTGATATATGGAATATATAGACTTTAAATTTCAAAGACTCAAAGATCCCTTTTACAGAGATTAAACAATGGCATGATACATTTTAGAAGTATCTTGATACCTATTCTGAGACATCGTCTTTTCATATTTTTCTCATCAATTAATAATGACTTACTTGAAAATAATGCTTTAGTTTTAAAGTCCAGCAATATCTAATGGACTTTAATAAGGAATGAGTGATATTATTACTTTATTGGTATTCAATATTATACAGTTGTAGAAAATGAGAAGCTAAGACAAATACTTGAGGCAAAATCTGTTGAAAAGATTTGGATTTCTATAAACCCAGACCTAGATTTAAATAAGTCTGTCCATATCACAACTGTGACTGAAAAAAAGAATTAGGACATACAGACACGTGTCAAAGAGAAATGGAGACTGGGACTGAGGTCACATTATCAACTTTACCACCACGTGACATTGTGACTTTAGGGCATGTAGCTTCACCTTGGAGGAATTAAATACCTTCATTTATAAAATCATGATTTAGTATTAATTGAGTTTCAAGGTCTCTTCTTGCTTTACAGTTTTGATCCCGATACTGGTTTAGGGTCATATATCTTTCAGAACCCATCTTCTCGGATTTGGCTACTTTGTTTACTTTCTGAATACATGAACTAGGAAGAGTATAATCCTCCAAACTCACCCATGAGTCTTAATGTTATCAAAAGTAGAGGGCAAAGAAATGCTCTGAGGTTTGTCACAATCAGTTTGATGCTAACTTTGCCTATATTAATTGATTTAACCCATGTGCAAAGGTGCTATATAATGATGCTTTAATTTATGACTTAAGAAGATGACCAGAGTTGTGAAATATTTTGCATTTAATTGCTTTGATACTCATTTTAGTGTCTTTCATTTTTTCATGTTAAATCCATATTGTATCAATAAAATACAAATGTCATAAATCATATTGATTTCTACATGAGTGTGTGCTTAAAACTGTATATTGTTTGCTTGTATCTAAATTGAAGCATTCATGCTGTATTTATTCATTTACAGAGTGTGAAAAGTGTGTATTGAGGCAAATAAATATTTTGCCAATTAATTTTTTCCTTCTTTCTATTCTCCTTTTACTTTCCCATAGACTTGCTGCTTTCAAATAGCTGCATACCCTTTTTGGGTTCATCAGAAGGACTAGATTTCCAAACCATTCTGTTGGATGAGGAGAGGGGCAGGCTGCTTGTAGGAGCCAAGGACCACATCTTCCTGCTCAGTCTGATTGACTTAAACAAAAATTTTAAGAAGGTCAGTTTGTTTTTACAAAGTTGACTGAATATCCATTTATCTTCATCTGTGCCTTCCTTTTCTTTTGTTTTAAGTGACTCAATGTCAAATCACTAGGTCATTTACATGTCCAAAAGGAGCATATTAAAAGGACACCTTGCTTGGGCTACACGTTTTAGATTTTTGTGGATTTAAGTACATATACATATTCTCCGTTTAGAGTGAATAAGCATAGTAATAAAACCATTGAGAATATGAATGAAAGAGATTATACAAGAGAAATGCAATGGTTTAGATTGAAAATCTGGCAAATGGGTTATTAATAATTAACATTTATATCTAAAGCAATTATTGCAAAATTAAGTTTTGTATTAACTTTCAATTAACAACCATACTTTTAAATTGGCAGTGTGACTATGGTGGCATTTTAACACCACACTGGTTTTTTTTTCCCCCTACACTCTTGTATTTTCACTGAATAGTATTCTCCAATGGCCCAATCACACTCAGAGGGTAAGATTAGTAATAACCCAAATATGAGCTCATGAAAAGCAATCTACCACTAAAAGAAAATATATGCTAATTATTGAAAAAACAAAAAGCAGCTGCTGCTGTGCTTTGCATTTGCAGTAGGAACATGGTACCCAAAGGAAACAGTGTCACACTTTAGGCTTTATAAATTATGACCAGCTGGTACTTTAACAAATACCATTATCTGTGCAAGCCAAAATGGATGCCAAGACTGGAAGGGATTGAAGGATGAGAAGTCATAATCCTTGACCCATTCTGCATCTACGAGACATCTTAGATTGTTTTCTCTTTCTCTCCTTTTTCAGAAGTATTCCCACCACCCTCAAAAAAATGCTAAGAGCCATTAAAGATTTCAGGTCAATAATTTCCAACACTGAATTAATAGAGGATTCTTTCCATTCAGAAAGGGCTATTCATAGGTCATCATAGAACTTTGAAGCTTCAAATAGCTTTCACCTCAATGATCACTTTTAAACCTCTAATTTGGAAATGCTTTTAATAACTAAATATTTATTGCTCAGTTATTTAATATCATTCAGGACTAGGAGATTTAATCTAGATAGGCAAAATATTTATCTCCATATATATTAATATTGCTTAGTTAATGCCTGCATCAGAAACAGTTTTTTGCCTTTTAATAATTTAATTTTTAAGTAGTTCTCCTGCCCATTTTTTAGGTCTACCAAAAGAAAAGGAGATACCTCTTATGAATGCTCAGACTTGAAAAAGAAATAGTCTTTGAATGCAAGTGTATATGCATGTATTAGATGATTCTAGAAGGTTTGAGGGTAAAATGTTACCAGTAGTTGTTCTTGATTTGCGGTCGTCCAAATACACTTACAAATTCATAAGATTATCTTCTTAAAAAAAATTAATTCTGTAGTTTGATAAGCTGTGAATTATGTGCTAGAATTTGAAAAGCTTACCTTCATTGTGCCATTATGATTCCATTCCATTTATTTTTAAGGGTGTATTTTTTCCTTAGTAATTTTTTTTTAAAAAGTGTTTGTATCAGAGAGCCTATTGATGGTATCAACTAATAGCTCATTCATCAATAAATATCTTAAGAGATAACTTCTTTTATGAAAGCCACTAAAGAAAATCTTAGTTTCACAGTTTTGCTTTAAGAGCTGCTACATAGCTAACAAAGCATTTTTCTAAATATGTCTCAGTTTTAGTATAAGAGCAAAAAGCGATTCATACTTTTAAGGGAATTTGTTCTTATGCTATTCTCTGCCTTCAGGGATTAGAAGAAAAAGTTCATTTATCTGAAATGAGTGTATTAGATCATTGCTTAAAATAAGTTCTGATAACATAACTTCCTTCTGTGACTATTTTAAGCAAATCTCTCTTTGGCTGCATTCCATCCTTGAAATGTGCTAATATTTAATAAAATAAATGTTTATGAAATATTGATTTCCCTCATGATACTATTGAAATAAATGGTTATTTGAACACATTGTAAAATTAGGGACTGTACCAGAGATTTTCTGCCCAGCTGATATTCCTTTATCTTTATAAAATGTATAATTCATGAAGAGGTTATGTATACAAAAGAAATAATTTATGTTTATGTAGGTATTCACATTGAAAATTTATATAAATCACTCCAGTGCTAAAAGGTACTCCACAGTAGCAAGTTTAAGTGTCAAGATGGAGTGCTTTAGCAGTGTTTAGACCTATGTGGTTTGCATTGGCTCTATGCCCTTCAGCAAAAATCCAAACTTCTCTGTGGAAGAAACCACACATGGTGGGATTCTGTGGGGCTGAAGGATGTCCTTTGTACGCCCTAGACTTAAAGCAATCTACAACATATAATTGAGTTAGGAGTGACTGGTTGGGGATATTTTTCTCTGGGAAATTAAAAAAAAAGTCTGCAGAAAGCATTCATTTGCAGTGTCAAATTTTAGGATATGTGTTTATGTAAAAGTCTTTGTACAAACAAGGATGTGCCTATTGAAAAATGGCCATCATTACTTCATAACTGCCGCAGGCCTTTAGTGGGGAATCCCCGGGATTTTTAGCAGCATCCTTTACCAGATGAATTCAGCAAATATCCTTTGTATTATCTTTATTCAAAAGAGATTTTGAGTCTTGTACAATGAATGGTACAGTTATATGCTCAATAGTTTTGATGACTAATGACTGTAGAGGAAGAGCATAAAAATTCAACCTTTTAGGATATTTCGCCTCTCTAGAAAGTAAAATTTAAGTACACCAGGTAGTTTGTTTTGTGTTTTAGGGTTTTTTGTTTTGTTGTTGTTGTTATTTAGATTAGAGGGATAAGATTCTGATCTTTTCTTAACAGAAATGACTATTTCCACAGGGATTTAATAGACTTAGCGGCAAGTGTAAGCACGCATGGGGTGGGATACTTCTCACTTCAAGTAGGCCTTTCCACTGTTGGTCCATAAGGCCTCTCTCTTCAGCTAAGAAATATTCTGTACATCCCTTTGTGGGACAGGTTCAGGATAGATATGCACATTGATTGGACATTTCCTCCTCCCACCACTAGACCAAAACAAAATAGTCAGAACCAGCCCAATGTGCTTCCATTCGAAGGGAAGGATGTGCATCTGGAACCATTTCTTACTGTTGTGCTATAGGTTAAATTCCCCCAAAAGCCATCCAGGAGGGGGAGATTAGTTTATAGGGTATTTGTCAGGAAGTGTTCTTGGGATCAACACGTGTGAGAGGGCTACTGGGGAAGTAGTATTAGATAAAGAAACAACTGAGCTGTGATGCAGACCAAATAAAGCCTCAGCTGACAGGCCAAACTGATAAGGTGGTGAGTATTTCAATATTTCCCTGTAGTGTAAGTGATAATACCATTATTCAACTGAGTTTATCTTATAAAAGAGAATCTCCATTTTCTCCCTATCTAATCCATTCACCATGACCATCAGTGTTATCTCTTAAGCAAATAAAAATCTGACCGTATTTCTTCTCTGTTTATACACTTCTGGAGTTCTTGATTTCCGATGAAGTTGAATGAACTGCAGATTTCTGTTGACTTCCAAGGCGCTCCCTGTTTCCAGTCTTGTTTTTATCCACTGTTCATTATTCCCTCACTTGCCATTTATTTTCTGCTTTCCTCCCTTCCTCTCTCTCATTCTTTTACCCAATATTCTCTGTTAGTTCCTTTCAAAATAAATTCCTTTCAAGTTCTGTGCTTTTGCTAAAACTTCATGAAATTGCCACTCACTTTTTTGCTCAATTCTCCAAGGCAGTTACCGAATTTTACCCTTCTATTGCTTTCTGCTCCCCAAGGCTCCCGTTATGGTACAGGAATTGACAATCCTTTGTGTTTACTACAGCATTTTGTATTTTAATATCAATGTCAGTTGTCCTACAGATAGAATTATCTTTATTCATTGGTATAAATAAGTATATCTCCCATCCAAATTATACCCTTTTTGAATGGGGAGTGAGCTATTTTCCAAGCATTTCTGATTCTCCTTTAGCGTATAGTACAGTGTCTTACACATAAAAGATGCTACAGAATATGTTTCTTCATTGTTTTTTGAATTGGGAATTTTGTTCTTTTTCTCTCTTGATCGTAAGACCAATGTGTCAGGCTTAACACAGAAGAAAAGACAGCTAAAATTTAAGGAAATTTATTACATTATATAATAAGAATAATGTCCAGAGTTTGGGTGGCTACAGAGATGGACTATCATCTGCTTAAAGACATTATCAAGGACACAGTTATTTCTGTCTCTTCTGTCTGTCATTCTTTGTTGGCATTATCCTTAGGTTGGTAGCAAGATGACAGTGACAATTTTAGGGGTCACATTCAGACAAGAAAATGTAAAGTGATTAAAGATCATCAGTTACTATGTCTCTTTCTTAGGATTAAGAAGACCTTTCTTGAACCCTCACATCTCATTGGCCTGAAATATGTCAATTCCCATTTTTGAACTTAAAATAGGTGCTTACATCAATCAATTACCTCAAGCAGAAGAAATGTGCAGGAATCAATTACATTGATCATTGCATTTACAGAGAGGGAATAGAAAACAAGTTTTCTGGACAAAAAAATTATTTAGGGACTCACACTTTTCTCATTAACTAAGGCTACCTGAGGCAAACAGATGTTTCTTCAGCCAGTCAAAAGGAAAAGTATATGTTGCCTATTTGGGGAGAATTATGAAGATTAGATAGTTCTGCAAGGAACTTATCTGGCAGGATTTATTTTTCTTTTAGGACATAGCCTTGGAAAGTATTCATTATGAGAAAACATCCTTGAGGTAATTCATTTTTCAACACCCTACATGGTGAAGGTCAAAAAATCAGCTGAACTTTACTTTTCTTGCTTATGTGAGAGTTCATCTGCCACAATGAAAGTTCTCTGTTACTCTCTAATGTATGTAAGCTTTATGAACTCTGGTCTTCTGCAGATCTCTTCAGATTTTCTTATACTCTGTAAGTTTTCTTCCTTCAATATTGTAAGAATTGGTGGGCTGAGGTTGTTGGGAGTAAGAATATAATTAACTGAAAGAATTAAAGACTACATAATTACTCTGTAGTATGAGTAGTTAGCATTATCCACTAAATAATATGCAGAGAACATATTTTTTAAATAAAATAACAAATACCACTTAAGCATCATTGAATATATATCTTAACAGAATTATACCCTAAATAATATTTCTTTGATTTTGTTTTATCTGTCTTTGGGTTGAAACCAACTATATGCATTGGGAGGCTTTTTAAAAAATATATATTTATTTATTAATTTTAGAGAGAGAGAAAGAGTGAGTAAGGGGGAACAGAGAGAAGAAGAGAGAAACTCAAGTACACTCCTCGTTAAGCGCAGAGCTTGACGCAGGGCTCAAACTCATGACCCTGAGGTCAAACCCTGACCCTGAGCCGAAACCAAGAGTGGGACATTTAACAGACAGTATCACCCAGGGACCCTGGGGATACTTCCTAGTGACCGAACTTAGTTACTTGGACTTCTGAGTTAATGAATTGTTGGGATCTTTCTATCTGAAAACGTTACTCACTTTAGAAGCATTTCAAACCATGCATGGGTGGAGTGAGCCTCTAAATCAAGATGTAAGCAACCAGGTCACAAAGGGGATGATTTATTAAATTAAGTATTTCTTTTGTATTCATATTATTCAAGGATTTATTCTTGGTTTTCTTTGCTTCTCACTCACTCTCTCTCTCTCCTCTTTTTTCTTTCTCAAGTGGGCTATAGAAGCAGACATATGTAGATCAATGAGAAATAAACTTACTCTGAGACTATAGTTATTGTTTATTTTACCTATAACCCAATAGCGACTGGTATATCAACTCAATGAGTGTAATAATAAACAACTTTATTTTACCTCCTGCAATTCTTTCATCTATCCTGTGGAACTCTTCTCCAGACCTGTCTGGTAACTCCAGCAGGCTACCATGGTTTTCTGGGTTACTCTAAGGTAGTACATGCAGTTGTTATCCAGCAATTAAAAGGCCTGGTCTGATGTAATAAAACTTTCAACCTCATGTAACATCAAACCTCTGATTCTTCTACCTGTTCCTGTTTGAACATGCCTTGTGAGGGAAGACTCCCAGCAGGGGGGTGTTCAGAGATTTGTCTTTGTCGCTACCTAGCACTCCTTCTCTTCCTGAAGCTTGTTAAACACAGTTTATGACCCCTCTAGTCAAATCAGAAGAAGGGAAGAGGAGAGGGCTTCGGACAAGTGTCTACTCTACTGTCATTATCAAAGGGACCTCACTTCTCAACTTTCTGGCCTTGTCAGATGTTTAAAGGTGACTTTTCTTTCAATGGCATCTTGGTGAGTTTTGGGGGGAATTTCCTCTTTCTGGAGTTCTTTCCCTCACAGTTCTCTGGATAAGTGTGACTACATTTCTTCTCTGACTGGTATATTCCCATTTTTTATCCTAAGATGGATTGCACTTTAATGAGGTATTAACTTCTGAAGTTTTTTCGCTCAACATTCTTGAACAAGACCTAAGGTGACCTCATGCCATCCCATTTTTGAGCGAGCATGGCTTCCATCTGTTCCCTGGAAAGCCATCATGTGTCTTTTCCTGGACACACTCTAGAAGTTCAGCCTGATGTCAGTATAGCCACTGAGTCTGGTCTCTGTTTTCCCTGCAGCTTGTCAGGCTTTCTCTCACCTTTAGACATTAATCTAGAATGCTCCAACCAACTGCATGTCTAATAGCAGGTGCTTCTTGAGGTCCTATCAGAATTCCTTTCCTGGCACCTACTCCTCACACTGGGGGTTGTAGGACAAATTATAGACCCGTCTCAGGTGAAATATCCTTCTCTAGGGAAAGGAAAAAGCTTTCTAATCTCCAGTTTCCGAGTATTTACAGCCAAACATGGGTGAAATTATCTATAGGATTCTTGGCTGCCTACATAAGGAATTTTTGCTTCTTGACCTAGCATTTCATTTTTGAATTTTTGTTCAGCTAAAACTTCTCTTTTAACATTTTGCCTTCCTGCCAAAGCCAAAAAATGAACCCTCAAAAGGATGTTGTTTTACCTCCAGATTTAATGGGCATCCTTCTTATATATCATTCCTGAAGTATACAAACTAGAACCATAGAGGCAACCGAAAGAAAAATGTTAATGTTCTTCGTAGTATTATTTGCCTTTTGACTAGTAGAGCCTCAAACAAAACATATGCTGTTTTACATATTGTTTTGCATGATTTCTGTTGGAATCTGATTCCATTTTTCAATGATCTTCGAAATTGATCTTCAAATGGTTTTCTTTCATTTTGAGATAATACTTAATCATCTTTGCTCCTTTTTAACTAATTAAAAAATCATTTCTCTTAATACTCATTTGTGCCAAAATTAAATATTATATCTAAAATGTTCATGGTGGGGCCACCTGAGTGGCTCAGTGGGTTAAGGCCTCTGCCTTTGGCTCAGGTCACGATCTCAGGGTCCTGGAATCGAGTCCCACATTGGGCTCTCTGCTCAGCAGGGAGCCTGCTTCTCGCTCTCTCTCTCTGCCTGCCTCTCTGCCTACTTGTGATCTATCTCTGTCAAATAAATAAATAAAATCTTTTAAAAAAATTTTTTTAAATAAAATGTTCAGAGTTACCTGGGTGGCTCAGTCCATCTGCCTTCAGCTCAAGTCATAATCCTAGGGTTCTGGTATCACCCACATAGGACTCCCTGCTCTCTGGGAGCTTGATTCTCCATGTCCTTCTGCCCCACCCCCCCGCCCCCGCTCATGCTCTCTCTCTCTCTCAAATAAATAAATAAATAAATAAATAAATACCTTTAAAAAAAAATATTAACAAATAAAATAAAATGTTCAAAGAGTTGCTGTGTTAAGTGAGATCTTTTAATGAGCCCTACCAAAAACCTAAAACTTATTAGTTAACCTTATAGTTTTCAAGGAAAAAGCAGTAGAATACTTATAATTTTTATGTTTAAAGTAATTTATGTTTGTTTTTTAATATAAAAACTCCTAAATATGTTTCAGGGGGAGGGAAGTTTTCCTATGGATTTTAAAATGAAAAATCACTGTACAAAAGCAATATATACATTACCCAGTCTACCTAACATAAACCCATATTTTTGTGGAATAAGTTGACACAACTTCGTTTTGCCTTACTAAAATTTAGGTCCCCACATTTGCTTCAGAATTTGACTCTGCTGGTTGTTTAACCACAAAATAATCAGAATTATTTAAAAGAAAACATTGGATAAACATAAATATTAAACACTTAACCTAGAACTTGCTTACGTTAAGAAGATTGTTTTTTATTTTCTTTTTAACAAAATGTTAGTAAGGCAATTCCATGTTTATAAATGTGACAGTTGTTTTTCTTCCACTTAACAGTCATAATGCAATTTTTGTACTATTTTTCTCCTTATTTAACATCAACTCAATATGTGATTATAAAAATTAAGTTACTTAAAGTTCATCACTGTGCCCCTATTTTTAAGCACTTATATTAAGAAAATAACCAAGCTAAGTGAGTTTGTAATTTTAAATACAATAATTTTTTAGTGGAATGTTTAAACACCCTCTCGCATAGCATGCATGAAAAGAGCTTTGTTATTTCCCTTTCCTTAAGGAAGTCTAAAACAAGAGGGTTTTCATACATGAAGATCCTGCATTTGCTTGTTTTATACTGAGTAAAGGCAGAAAGGCTTTTATAAGTCTGAATGACCTTCTGACTCCAGTTCTAACTCACATCATGGCTGAATAGGACAGTCCCCTCTAATGCTTTGCCCTATAAATTTATTATTTAGGGAGAAAGTCTCAGAATAAATATCTGCTCATTTAAAATCAAAGGGATTGATAAAAAGAAAATTGCCACCTTTTTTATTCTTAGTTAATATTTGAAATTAAGAAAATATAAACGTTGGAAACCATGTGGACATCCCAATAAGTTAACTTTTGTGATACGGCACCCTGCTTAGTTTCATGATGATTAATCTGTTCCCAGGGCCTGTGAAGCACATGCTTTCTAGTAACTGTAGAGGTAAAACAATCACCTCGTTCATGGACGTGTTGGCTACCCAGCCTGGGTGCCCATGGGCTGGTCCCATCTGGTCACTGTCACGGACTATCAGGATGTGGTCAGATTTCTGCCAGAACTCTCACAAGAACTCCTTTCCTGTCTCTAATTTTAAGAGAAACTTTGCAGATCACTTTTCAATAATTATTGAGTGCTTACTACGCATGTGATACTGTGCCAGGTACTAAAGAGAGTAGGAAGTAGAAGCAATGTTCTTTGTCACTCAAGATCGGTAGTCACTAAACTTCAGTGAGTCATTTATTTAAGTTGTACACTTAGGAAGGTAATGAAGACTGCGACCTGTATGTCATACAGAATTATAAATCTATCCACAAGCATAATTGCACTCCCATTCACATGTGACTGCAGCACAAATTCAAAACTACTAGTCCATTCATGGGTTTCCTAAAACTGCTTTTAGGTATCGTGATACAATAACATTCCTCTCACTTCTTGCAATATATGATTTTTGAGCTCCTACCCTGTCTCTAGCACTCTTCCAGATGCTGGGCATCCAGTGGAAAATAAAACTGGTTAGGTCTCTGTTCTCATGGGGCCTCCAGTTTCTAAAAGGAGTGTTCGATAGAGACCAAAAAAGGAAACAAATAAGAAAATATCACATAAGTGTTGTTAAAAACTGTGGTGATAATCCTGGGCGGGGGGGGGACCCAACTTTATTCATTCATTCATTCATTCATTCATTCAAAGTTTCTACTTCAATTCCAGGTAATTAACATAGAGTGTAATATTAGTTTCAGGCGTGTGATATACTAATTCAGCACTTCCACACACCAGCCTGGGCTCATCAAACAAGTGTGTGCTCCATAATCCCCGTCACCTATTTCACCCGTCCCCATGACCGCCTCCCCTCTGGTAACCACCAGTTTGTTCTCTGGAGTGAAAACTCGGTTTCTTAGTTTGCTTCTCTCTCCTTTTTCCTGTATGCTTGTTTGTTTTGTTTCTTAAATTCCACATAGGAGTGTGATCATATGGTGATCAGTGAAGTGGGGGCTCAAATTTACTATTCTAGTTCCATTGCATTCCATTGATCTTTATGCCCAGGAAAGGGTCCCAAACTCAATTTACTTGCAAAAGGAAAGTGCCCAATGGATATGATAAACACCAGTGTATTAGCATTCAGAGACATTTGGTGGAAGAAGGCTAAATGTGAAATCGGCTTTGAGCTGAGTCCTAAAAAAGAAAAGGGAGAGTCAAGTCTCACTCAAGACTTCATTCATGAAGGAAGGTACATGGGCAGATCATACCCAAACTTAAGAGTAAATCTCCCCATCCATAACAATTCCGTGCCCCTTCTCCAACCCCGGTCAGTTTTAATCATGCAAGCTCTACTTTTGGTTCTGTTGTCCTTATTTTTCAGGACATCATTCTTTGAGCTCAGATCTCCTACCTCTCTCTGTTCCTGGAGCCCAGAGCAGTCCTTACTCGCTTGGTTGTTTCAAATCCTTTACCATATGGCATTTAGGCCAACATTTTCCCAACTCTTTTTACAACTGTTCAAAACCATCTGCAGGGCGCCTGGGTGGTTCAGTAGGTTAAGCCTCTACCCTCAGCTCAGGTCCTGATCTCAGGGTCCTGGGATCGAGTCCCACATCGGGCTCTCTGCTCGACGGGGAGCCTGCTTCCTCCTCTCTCTCTCTCTGTTTTCCTCTCTGCCTACTTGTGATCTCTCTCTGTCAAATAAATAAATAAAATCTTTAAAAAAAAAAAAAAGGTACTTGGGCTGTGGTCCTGTCTATAAAACAAAAACAAAAACAAAAAAAAAACAACCATCTGCATTTTTAGGGCTCTGGATTTTTGTCCGTAATTAGGTTTTATGAATAAGTTGTAACTTTCCCTTCTGGGTATTCCTTTCAATTTTGGCATCTCTGAATTAGGCCAAGGGCCCTTTGACTGACCTTACACTGGCTAACTTGAGTCAATCATATTGCTTCTCCAAAGATGGAACAAAGAGCAGATATAATTAGAATTTCCTTAAGATGTTGTTATAGGCCTTTTCATTATTTGAATGTTTCTGTAACTTGCCTAAGATTAAATAATTAAAAATAAAGTGCCTGACATTTTCACCTTACTGGGTGATACTGTTAATATGCTTTATAAATTATGAATGAAACAATAATTGTTAGAGACATTGCAGCCTTTACCTGTGAGTTTTTCTAACCTGTTTGTATTCAAACGGAAGTAAAATTTCTTCAAAGAACAACAAAAAACAAAAAACACTTTGGATTTTGGATAGAGATAAGCAAATAAATCAGTATAAGATAATCAGATCATAGGTTGTATTTTTAAATGCATGCCACTCCCATTATATTTTCATAAGGAAGTTGATATTAAATCTCTTTTAAAAATTTGTTTAAAATGTAACTTTGTCAGTAGGGCCTGTCTCATAAAATGTAACTTTATAACCACTGAGCATATGTAAAGTGACACTGAGGACAATTTTCATTTCATTAAAATGATCTCTTATTATACTGTAATCTATATTCTATAACTCTGAAAGAAAAAATTTATATATATACATGTATGTATTTTTACTCTTAGTCTTTAAAAAAAAAAAACAATTTGGGGGCACCTGGGTGGCTCAGTGGGTTAAAGTCTCTGCCTTCAGCTCGGTCATGGTCCCAGGGTTCTAGGATCGAGTCCCGCATCGGGCTCTCTGCTTGGCAAATAAATTAATAAAATCTTTAAAAAATTTAAACAAAAAATAATAATATGGATTGAGTTTATGTGTCATCTTTGCACAGGTACCATGTTAATCTTCTGTGTATCATTCTATTTAGTAAATGTGCTGCCACAGTGAGGACCACATATATATTTTTAGACGTTAATATTTGATCCTTCTAAGTGAAATTTACACAAATTAATCCTTTGGAAATATTCTATTTCAGTTGTGAAATGTTAGGGAAACAACATAAATATAATAGCACGGTTAAATCAGTAAATTATAGAATATGGAGACTGACTTTTCAGACATACTTGTTTTGAAACATTAACCAATAAATTGTCACTTCCAAGTGAAGAAATTGTATAAATTTATTTACTTGTTTCCCAGAGTAGTTTTCTGTTACTAACTTGATCTATAAGATTAGGACACAAATTAAAATTAATTTGCAACCCCTAATTATTTAGTAGCGGTTCAATTAGTAGTTACACCCTGAATAATTATGTTGAGAGAAATTCTTGTTCATCTGGATCCACAGAAAAGATATGTTTGGTTTCTGACATCTGTTCTCCATGTGGGTGGAGAGAGCAGTGGTAAGCTTTGTACCTATTTGAGATCCTTTGTATCTAAGCACCAATGTTCCAAAGACTACTGTCTGCCAAAATGATAGCCTTACAAGCTGTCTCTGGCACATCATACAATGTTAATTAAGAGCTAGTGTTCCCTCAAAATGAAACCAGAGAGGAAGACAAACCATAAGAGACTCCTGATCTCAGGAAACAAACTGAGGGTTGCTGGAAGATGGACACTGGGGAGGGTATGTGCTATGGTGAGTGCTGTGAATTGTGTAAGACTGATGAATCACAGACCTGTACCCCTGAAACAAATAATACAGTATATGTTAATTAAAAAAAAAAAAAAAAACTAGCGTTCCATGGCAATACTTCAGGACAATTATTATGGCAGTTACGCAAGTAGCTTCTCTGCCTCTGGTATGTCTCTTTTTGATAAATGAAAGAAAAATATCCTCGAGTAACTTTCTAAGGGAGTCGTACAGCTGCATCAACTTTAGGGGTATGTGTTTTGTTTGTCCTGCTCATACAGCTTTTAATATAGCATGACATTGCATGTACCATGCTCTGAAGTGCAAGGAAATGTACATGTCATTTTACTGCCAATAAATTCGGAAGTCATGAGAATATTAAAAACCACTGCTTCAAAACTGTTCACGTTACCTAATGATCAAGAGGGATTTTTATGGATTTTGTGGACACTGTATTTTTACTGAAATAATCAGGGCTACTGAATATGATAATACCCAGTACTGAAATAATCTGTGGATCTCAGGTCCTTATTGGGCTTTTGTGTAAACCAAGCTGAAACTTGGGAGTATTCATGAATTCTGTTATTCTGTACTCAATCAGAGTTAGTAACAAGAGTTAACATCTCTCTGGATGTATCTCTGTGTGCATCTCTCTCTCTCTTCTCCCTCTCCATCCACCTACAAACACATACACACATATATGCACACATGCAAACGCTCACATATTGTGCACAAGTGCACATATACACGCACATATGCATACACACAATTTGACTAGAAGAATATGAAAGTGGTGAAGGACTTTTATTATGTATATAGAGATATAGTGATATGTATGTCACATATATGCCATTTCAAAACATTACTGAAAAACCGAAATATTACTCGAACATCTTTCTGCCAACCCCATATAAGTATATGGGTTTTTTGTTGTTTTTACTTATTGTTTTGCTTGATTATATTTTTAAATTCAATTAAGTGAAATTTTGCTTCTTTAAGGTCTTTACCAACAAAGCATTAAAAGGAATATTTTTTAAAAGACCCTTTATTCTAATGACTAGGTGGTGAGTAAAAGAAAATCCTGCTATAAATCATAATTAAAGTGATAGCTTTTAAATATTGGCACAACTACAATGATTCTTTTTACCTCCTTTTAAGTAAATGTTTTGAGGCTGGAAGACAATCAGATATCTCCTAGGTTGTTGTCATTAAGGTAATTCTATTTGCAATTCCTGAATTCTTGACAGCATTGTGTCAAAATAAGCCAGTGTCTAATCTTAATGAATCTTTATTTTTAAGGCTTACATTATCTTAAGAAATAAAATTATCTTTGTGATACTATCTTGAATTACTGTACAATAATAATGATTAAAGGATAATTTCTATTTATAACAGGGTCTAGACATTATGGGATTAAAGGTAAATGATGAAAAGTGAGATTACATTTTGGGAAAAAATATCCTTTATAAACAGAAATTAGAAGATTTATTTAAAATTGGTTTCTGGCGCTCAACAAATTCTCAGTGCTTAGGTATCTTTGTAAAACATTTACCCACTAATCAAAAACCTGATTCTCTGATGCTTGTAATTTTAGTTTTTTTTGCTCCATTAAGTAGGATGACACATTTCAATTTATAATTATGTGACTTAACAGTCAATTCAACTTACAATTATAGGACTTAAAATTAATAGCCTAAAGTGTACAACAAAACCATTAAAACATCTTTTAGAGATTTGTATTCCTTTGCAAAGAAAAGAAAGGAATCTGCAACTCCTGTTTTTAGCGTTAAGTCTTTAAGAAAAAATTAGAGTCGAAACTATTAAGAGCAAGTAATTGGAAACAATGGCTTAATAGTCGGGCTCTGTATGTTGGTCAGCCACTCGGGGTCCTGTGGTGCCTCCTGAGCCCAGTGACTCCATCCTCTGAGCTCTCTGCTCACTTTGTATCTCCTGGAGAAATGCAGTTACCTTCTCTGTTTACAGAACTATCTTCCTCACTCAGTGCCACACCTTGCCAGGCATACAGAGGGCCCTTTGTAATTATGTGTGTGTTGAAGGAATAATTAGTGAACAATACCCACTTTGTGCTAACTTTGAAACTTTCATTCAGATTTCAAAGAGGACATAAGGATAGCTTCTACATTTCATCACTCTTTAAATAACTCCCTCCTTCCTGAAGCCCCTACAGATATATTCAAAATCAATATTAGAAACATTTATCTCATGATTTGCTTTAACTCACTACCCAGTAAGCTGATTCACGGTTAAAAAAAAAAAAAAAAAAGAATCCTGTGATAATCTTCCTCCTCTTTAAATCTTATTTACTTAATAGAGAAGAATTCTGTATTTTCCTTTTCTTTTTTTATAGAATTTATACCAATATGATATTTAGATCAGAACAAATATCTGTAATTATTTGTTCTAACTTTATTTCTGAAATGTGATTGAAATTTATCATAAAAAACAGAAAAGACTAGCATCTGACATATTTTAAGGACTCAAAGAAGTTTTAATCTAGAGACCAAGTAAAAGGAACTAATGGTTAAACGCATTGGCAGATCATGGCTATGTATTCTGCATACCCTTTGTTTTAAGTCCAATGAAATCATTATAATATTCAAGAATCACTATAATATTACAAAGTCACTATAATATTCAAGAATCAGCAAATACCAAGTTACAGTTTTGGAGATTGGTTGCATGAAGTGAAAATACTTGATGATCCTGAACTATAAAAATAGTTAAGATGGTAAAATTTATGTTATGTCCATTTTACCACAGTTAAAAATAATAATAAAAATGAATCATTAAGAAAAAAATAACTTGAGACTGGCTTCAGTGTTTTTGCTACTAATGGTAAAAAATAAGCAAATATACAAACAATTAAAAAGCAACTGGAAGAAACTTTCAACTTTCCCAGCCACCGCAGTGTTCTATGCTTACTCTGCATTCATTCATTTATTTAGGACCTCATGATTCTAGGTAGATGATTGACTATTGTCCATCAGCCTGTGCATGGCCCATTTTGATTAATTTATTCTCTAATCTGCATTACACAACTGTTTTAAATTATGCATTAAATTCCTGAAATACCATCCCCAACAAAAGCCAAGGTCTGATAAATAGCTGTTCCTTACCACCATGTAAGCCTTCTTTTTTCCAGTCTGGAGCAACATTGCTCTGAATCCCATGTTCATCACTCTCTTGTTCTTCTTTTTACTTACTTATTCCATCTACCCACGTACCTTAAAAGTGTCTATTTTATTTAAGGTTTTTTTTTTTTTTTAACATTATTCTGAGGGGATCATTCTGTTTGTAATTTGGGGGACTGTACTTTTTTACCTGACAACAAATTGCTAATTTTTATTGCTGTGGTCTAGTTGTATTTTATGGCTTGCTAATTTTCAAAATTGTGTGAACACATAATTACCATTATTTAAACCATTTTTGAATAAATATCATCTTCAGGTCCTTTTTACGAGCCGCATCAAGGTTAGCCCATCACTTGAGTGTACTTGCTGGTTCTAAACATTCTGCCTGTATTTTGCTAGAGATGCCTAGGCATACCTTTGGACATAATTTGCAGCCTGTTAAAATGTGCTCTAGATGGAAAATCTTGCTTCTTTTTAAAATCTTAGTAATTTTATTGAATTTGCCTATTAAGAGAGTTTGAGTGGTATTCTCTATTCTTCTTTATTCAGAGCCATAAAACCCTAAAGTTTTACTATGAAGATAATACCATATAAATACTTGTGACTTCTAAGTCATTTGTGAATTCCACGTTTAACAAGTCTCTTTCGGTGCATTCCCTCAGGATATTTTCCTGTTTCCTCAGCTGTTAAGACATTTTCTGCTAACATTGGTGAGAAACATAATCAGTTTGTCAGGAACTCTTGGAACATATAAGCAACTCGGGAGTTAGTTCTTCTTGTTTCTTCTTGCCTGTAGCTTAGCACAATGTTTCTTTCTTTAAGCTAATGGAGTAAAGTAACTATTTGAGCCTTATTTTGCAATACCTTCTTGACAGAATTGCTAAAGTTTGTTAGGAAGAAAGAAAGAATGGAAGAAAGAAAGAAAGAAAGAAAGAAAGAAAGAAAGAAAGAAAACACGTGGGATAAATTCAAGATGGTTAAAACATGATCAAAAGCTACCAACCAAGGGATTTGCTGCTCTCATCCTTAATCATTTCCCCAAATAATAATTACTATGTAGTGACTGAGACCCACTAGGTCAGACAGACTTTGGGTCATATTTTGGCTTTGCCGGTGACTACGTTTGTGGCGTTACTTGACATGTTACTTAATGGCCGTATGAATGAGTTTTCTGATGTGAAAATGGGGAGAGTAACCCCAGCCATCTAATGAGGTCATTGTGAAATTTGAATAACATAATACAGACAAAACTGTTTAACTAAGTGACAGATGCGCCTGAGCTCCATACATGTTACGTTTGCCAGCAGACCCACACTGATCTTTGACTTGGCGTGATAATAATGCTTGTAACAAGTGTTGTTTCGTGCACTTCCCTGTACACATTTATAATGCCCCACTACTCTGGGTAAGTACCCAAAAACAGCGTAAATAGAATCTCTTAAGTAAATGCTATGCTGAAATTCTACTGGCATCATGTTAAGATTTTATGGCCTTCTCAGCATAATCTACCTATATTAAATTAAAAGATTGAAATATACAAATGGATGGTTCTCTAGTTTTTCCTAGAAAATTTTTTAGGGTGGCTTTGGAAAATAACTGAATCTCAAGATTTTTACATCATATCTAACAACATGCTTTTAGCTTGATATCCACTCTTCAATTTAACACTCATTCCCTGATTAGAATTGTAGGGTGTTTTAGATACTGAGATTCTGACACACTTTGAAATGTTTTACAGATTTATTGGCCTGCTGCAAAAGAACGGGTGGAATTATGTAAATTAGCTGGGAAAGATGCCAATGTAAGTATGAGACTTTAAAAATATCTTTGTTAAACTGGTACTGATATGATAATAAATATTTATATTGGTTTTTATTGAATTAATTGTGTTGGTATATTATTTTTAAGACTGCATTAGCATCCTGTGTAAAGATTAAGAAGATATAAAATATTTCTATCTTGGCAAATGGAATGCCATTCTTCTTAGAAATTTGGAAATACTAGACTTTCTAAAGTGCTAATTCTGGATATCATTTTTTTCTTCACACAAATCTCAGAAATGCACTTAAAATATTAAAAAAAATAAAAAAATATACCCATAGGATTGTATATTTTTCATTTATATACCTATATTTTGCAAATGCATACAAAATCATGAGTATTTTAGCATCACAAACATTCAATTGATATTTAAGTTAATTTGGATTAAAATTAAACTTGTATCATCCAGAAGAAAAATTTCAAGAGCTGACATTATAGAGAGACTAAGAAGGATTATAACATTCTGAAAAAGAACTAGAAATAATTCACTCTAAAATTCGCTTAAGCGTAGCTATATGAAATAACTTATAAAGGATAAATATTGAGGTTCTAATAGAAACTTCTGGTTCAAGCTGCCTTAAGGAAACCTATAGATACAGGAGACCTACTTAATTGCTTCGGAGGCATCCTGTCTGAATTGCTTTCACATTGTCCAAGTTGTCCTGCATTCTCCCCCACATCGTGTTGTCTGTTTTATCTCCAGCAATGATGGAAGAGTGCTGTGGCTTTCTGCCTCTTCTCCTCATCGGAGTGTTCTGATTCAGGCCAGATGCTCTGTGTTCTGCCCTGACTTCTTGCCCTGTGGTGATAGGAAGAATTGTGCGCTCTCTCTCTCTCTCTCTTTCTCTCTCTCTCTTTTTTTTTTTTCCTTCTTGGCAAAATAAATGACTTCCTGAACATAACTGAAGATGAAAAGAGGTTCTAAACTTTTCAGAAACATGGATATCTTGAGGCTTCTTGTGCAACAGGCTCTAATGTTGCTGTAAACACAGTAACCCAGGGGTATTAAGCTGAGCCATGCCTTTATATTTAATAACAACAAAGAGTGTGTGTTAGAGGAAAGCATAATTGGATACAAAAATTCTCACTTTATCAATGGGACAAAAATAAAACAACATGACACATGATGCCTAATAATTGAGGGGAAGTTTAGAAGACTAAGAATTTGAGGCAGCTGGTTTGCTCATCCATTTGTTCATGTATTTATTTATTCAACAAACATTTATTAAGAACCTAAATATGTACATAAATATGTGTATGAAAAGATACAGTTTTTACTGTCATGGAGCTTTTAACACATAGTAACGACCACTGCAACACAAAATGATCAAAACAAAACAAAAGAAAAAAAATTATGATTATGCCCTATTTTGTTTTCTTTCAGTATTAAATGTTATCTTTTCAGGCACATTTATGTTAACAGAAATATATCAGGGGCTATTAGCATAAAGGAAACAGGAAATAGTTTTTGCATTTATTTTACTTGAAATGAAAAAGATCAAGCTATTCTATAACACAGTCTTCTTCCTGTCTTATCTCTAATCTCTTCACCCTGTTTAATATCTTAACTGAGCAGGTGCTCAGGTCTGCAAATCCTCAGTCCTTTTTCTGTACCTGTAGGGGAAAAAGAGATGCATTGATTATGAGAGTTTTCAAAATTATTTTAATAACAGTACAAACATGCCATAACAACACAAATACTTTGATATTTTGTGTCATACCAGTACTGACTGTTTAAAAAGGAGGCAAGTAGGAAAAAGTGGTTTAAATTTCCTCCAATAAACTAATGTCAGTGTTCCCATGAGGAATAAAGACTCAAGGTCAAACAATCAGTGAAGGTTTTGTGACAATGTTCTCATTTCAGAATGTTCACTAGTTCTAGTTATATAGTAACTCAGTTGCCCTTATTATTAAGTTAAAGCAAAGGGTGATAAACTTCTCTGGTGGTGGTATCCTAGAGCATGTAGGACCCAGTATATGGAACCTATTCCTGCAATTCGTTTGTATTTGGGAGCTATAATCACCTTAAACCTTCAAGCACACCTACTACCAGCCCAGGACTAGAGATGTGGAGAGTTTTTCTCTTTTTACTGCAATCTGTAGAATTTGATGTTGACTCATGTAGGGATAATATCTCTGTCTCCTTCTGTTTAATCTTTTTAATCTTTTTAATCTTTAAAATAATAGTGTTTTTTGATTTTAGAAATACTAACACTTTTATAGCACTTACCATGTTCTAGGAACAGCTTCCAATGCTTTATAATCTTGTTTAATCCTTAAAACAATATCATATGCTAGACTTTATTATTATCCCTCCTTTTATAGATGAGAAGACTGAGGCCAGAAAAATTAAATGTCTTGCCCAGTATCATATATCTAGTAAATAGCGAGGCCAGGAATTGAATCCAGAAGTCTTGCCCCATAATCCGTGCTGTTACACAACACTGTGATCTACACATAAAGGTCTGAACTCTCTGTATAAGTTCTGAAAACTTTATCCCTCAAACTGTACCCCTCAAATCCCTTCTCTCTTCAGTGTCCCCATAACAGAGATCCTCAGTTTACAGCATTGCACAGATTTCAGCCGACAGAAAACTGAGACAAGTGTGTGGTTTTATTGACCTCTTTATTACCTTTGGCATTACCCTCTCTCCTCCCTTCTCTCTAGTAATTTTTACCTACTTCCCAAGAGTGTTTTTAGGATTAACAAGTGTTTGGAAAGACTGTCCCTTTACACAAAGGTACTATATAACTGGAAAAATAGTGAATTATTTACCGTAATGAAAGTTAACTAATTGGCGTGGGGAGGGAGTGGAAGATGAGGAAACAAAAGAGAACTATTCCCCTTTCTGGACCACAGTCTCCAGTTTGGTCCAAAGAAAGGAAATAGTGACAGGAAGCTATTTCATAGTATTTTATTTCTGCTTAGAATATTATTCAAAAGAAAGTCGCTAAAGAAATGTCCTTAGTCCTGACTATAAAGAGTGGAGTCAACAGCTCAGTTCAGGCAAAAGAACGCACAGGATGTGGGTAGCCTGGGTTGTGTTTGTCATCTTAACCCTAGAGGCACACTACCTTGTCAATGGAGACATGACGTAGACTTCAAGGATCCTCCATCGCCCAATTTCTGTGATCACATTCTTTCTTTCTTCTTTTTTAAAGAACGTCTAAAAGCAAAACAAAGTGCTCCTTGTCGAAAGTTTGCAAATTACATGGAAGTCATCCGTAAATATCTCCTCCCCCATGAACACTGCCCAGAGATAGCTGGTGACATTTTGATGTTTATTCTTCTATCTTATCTATTTACTATTTTTCAGAATGAAATCATTGTATACATAGTCCCCTAAAACATTTTTTTTTCACTTTGCAAACTGCCATGAGCATTTTCCCATGTCATTAAATTCCTTTTTATAACACAACTTTTAATAGCCACACTGCATTCCTTTATATATTATTTCATCAATCCTCTATTGTTAGAAGTTTGGTATATATCCAGTTTTTAGCTATTATAAGTGATGCGTCACATGAAAAATCTAATATGTAAATACTGAGAACATCTTTGATTATTGAGTAGAATTACAGGTCAAGGATATAATTTGGGGGTTTTGGGGGGGGTATAAAATTATTTATACACATTGCAAAAATTACCCTCCAGAACGTTTATGCCTTTTGTGCTTGAACCAGCAGTGCATGTTCATGAGGGGGTATATTTTGCCATACCCTTACTAATTATGGTGGGTATAACATATGGTTAATATTTACTGCTAAAATGTAAATGAATAAAATAAATGTATTTAATCTTTGCCAACAAAAAGAAAATTATTTTTGTTATTTTTGCCTGAAGTTCTTTCATCACTATAAATGCTAAATATTTTATGTATTTGTAAAATTAGGGCTTATTTTTTGGAATTTCATATTCCTATAATTTCTTTATTTTTAAATTTTAGTGTTTTCTTTTTCCTTACTAGTTATTTACAGATTTCAAGATATATATATTATTATATCATTATTATACATATTTTAAGATATATAAATATGTATAAAATATATTATTACTTTGTGATCAACTTACTTGAAAATATTTTTTCCCAATTATCCTATTTGATAGGATAAATTTGATCCTTTGAACCACTTTTAAATATTTTAATAGGCATACTTTCCTTTTTTTCTTTAAAATATTTTCCTCTGTCTTGCTACAACAGCTAGTTTTTGCTCTGTAGAAACTTTTATTTTAGATCTCGCATTTTTAAGAGAGAAATGTAATATGGGGATTTTCATGTATTTATTTTGAAGTGTTGACAACTTATCAAAATATTCTCAACACTGTAAGACCTAAGCACATACCTGTGTAGAATTTATCTCTTTTTGAGAAAGAGAGAATGCATGCATGTGTTATCAGGGGAGGAGCCGAGGAAGAGGGAGAGAAAAAAATCTTCCAGCAGACCCCCGCTGAGCATAGAGCAAAGCTGGGCTTGATCCCAGGACCCTCAGATCATGACCTAAGCCTAAATCAAGAGTGGCTGCTTAAGCCGTTTAACCACTCATACACTCTGTAGACTGGATTCTGTTCTGAGGTCTGTTAGACCCTGGAGCACTGTGCAAAGTCTGTGGTAATGACCAAAAATGTTTAATGATCACTATATTCTGCAAAATACACTAAAAATAAAAACAAACTTGATACCTAAGTCATGAGTGTCTCTCAACATATAACCTAAATAAATTAAAATTGGCAATTATAAATTAGTTATCAGAATATATATAAAGCTGAATTAGATTTAATTGGACTATATATAAATCTAGAGAATTAAAATTGATGCATTTATGTGTTGCTTCCCCCCCACCATATCTAGGGTGAAACTAAAATTCCAAGTATTAATACATAATACAAATATATACTAGCCTTTTCTTCCAAATATTTATTCAGTTTTACATATGTCTTATTTATTTAATTTCATTTTGTAAATGTATATGTGAGGTAAAATATTGAAGCATTACTTGAGAGAATCGAAAAGTTGATACTAGTTTTAAATTTTCTCTTTCTTCTGATGGAAGTACTAGTAGGTGGGGGGGAAGTAGGTGGGAAGAATAAGGAAGGAAGGAGAAATTCATATTTTTCCAAATTTGAGCATATTACTCCCTAAATTGAAATGTTCGCTCACATGCAACCACACTTGGAGTTGTAGGGAATAGCTAACAAATTAGCCAGCTTTCGGGAAAAGTTAAAAAAGCTGCTTCTCAAAATTATCTTTTCTCATGCCTCACGGAATTACACTGCCATGAATAGCCATGCAGGTCGCTAAGTTGAGTTAAATCAAGTTAATCATTGCTCCTGCTATTTAAGCAAAACTCCATCTTGCAGGATCTGTTCCCAGCTTTCTTCTCCTCCAGGCAACTATTGCCTTTCCCTTGCCTCCAGGCTGCTTTGAGAGTTACCCTCTCTCAAATTCACTACAGAACAGTTGGAGCAGAACTGACTTTTCTGTAAACTGTCAGACAATTCAGGGTTCACCCATAAATTATTCTGGTCCATGTCAGCCCAATCTGGGAGGAGGAGGAATGTCATAAATCCTAGCGAATATCTCACCAAGTCAGAAAACTAACATAATAAATTACTTTCCAGGGCTGGCTGCGTTTTCATAAGGTACTCCTAGAAAAGTTAAAGGATGTGAAATATTTTAGGTGTGATTCAGAGCTTTTTCTTTATAATCAGTAACATTATGTCTCCTCTGTGTATAAAATTTCACCCCGGACCTTATTAGCCTTTTTAAAAACAATGCTGTGTCTCTCATAGTCCCTACTCTTTCCGACTCCATAATTTTGTAATCTGGAAAAGAAGTGGCTTTATTTCTTTATACAAATACTTGTTGCAGAATCTTTTAAAATTGCTGTCATAGTTAGCGTGGGCTACTGTAAAAAAAACCTCAAAAACTAGGTGGCTTAAACAACAAACATTTATTTCTCACAGTACTGGAGGCTGGGAGGTTCAAGACCAATGTGCCAAAAGATTGGGTGCTTGATGAAAATTCTCTTCCTGGCTTGCAGATGACCATCATCCTGTTTTATCTTCACCTGGCACAGAGAGAGAGAGGGAGAGAGAGAGAGAAAGGGAAGGAGGGGGATAAAGGCAGAAAGAGAGTTCTGTCTCTTCCCATCATGATGATCCTCATCTCGGGGTCTTTTTGGAAAGCTAATTATCTCCAAAAGGCCCCACCTCCTGTTACCATCCCACTGCGGGGCTTAGGGTTTCAACCCCTGAGTTTTAGAGGACATATGTGCTCCCTTCATCACAATTACCCTCTAAATTCTATGACTATTTGTTAAAATAGCTTTTTTAAAAATGATGAAATAATGGGCAGCGAGTCAGTCCCTCCTCACTCCAGCAGTGTAATTCTACTCTTCCCCTCCCTGTGTCCTGTTCCTGGTATAGATCTCACCCTTGTATAAAGGGCTTCATGGTGAGGCGGGGAGGGGAGGGGGACGACCAAGAAATAAAAGTTCCTTCAGTGAGCATGAGTGAGTAAAATAAAAGCTGAAGAATGTTAAAACCTCTCATTCTAGTGATGAAGCCGTCATTACAGTTGATCTGGTGACCACAGACATTTTTAAACCCTTTGCCTTGGCTTTTCTCATATTACTGTGTCTCTATAATTTGTTCTAAGTCATGAGTATGACATAGGTACTACCTGAATTCGATTTTCGTTGGAGATTGCCTAACATGATGTTAAAGAATATGAAGCTAGAACCCCGTGGTGCCTTTGTGCAAACAGAAAATAAATTCTCTCCATCAAACACCTTGACAGAAAGGTGAAAACTGATATAATAAGGATTTTGTTAAACAAGACTATTTGCCAGAAAACTGTCTTAGTGAATTTGAAGTGTTCCTTTCTTAAGAGACTGCATATAATGAATGTTTGAGAACATACACAAAATATATGAAAATATTCAAGATAATAAAGATGTCTATAGTATAATTTGCACATTCTTAGAAGTGCCCCCACTCCCACCCCCCCCCACCCCCTGCCCAGCCTCAAGAGGACTAAGTCTGCCTATCTGTGAAAGAAACTTTCTTGACTTGTGTAGCTCTCTTGGAGACCGATAATGATACGGTCCCTTCAGGCAGTTTTAAGCAACTGCTTTGTTTATAGGAAAGCAGAGAACAGAAGATACCATTAATTCATTGTAACATTCTTCTGCGTTAGAATGTGCACATTTTATTAATTGGGATCTATGAATTCTTGAGACATAAAATTGCAAGGCTACCTGGCCCACGAAAATCCTAGAGACTAGGAACTCTGTACGACAAATAGGCGGGCATAGGTTTTCACTCTAAAATCTGAATAGCCACAGGGATATTGATATTTTATATAGATCGGAATCAAGGTAAGTAAAAATATTAATATCATATTATTTAACTTAATCCTGTCAGTTAAGTTGTTGTCTGCCTTCTGAAAATTGTATTTAATTCTAAAAACCACCCTACCAGGTACATCACTATTTTTTTGTCATTTGGGTTTTTTTGTAATATATTCCTTCTTAACAACCCTAACAACAAGAGTGACCCATTAGGTCAACGTCTGACCAGTGAGGAACCCATGGTCATTCAGGTAGGGAAGAACTAGACTTTTTCTGTGAATCCCAGTTGTTTTGTATGTTTATACCTTTCTTGGTGAACACTTCCCTATCTTCTAGATAGAGTCAATCTAGAATAAAAGTATATTCCAGCCCAGTGTTTTCTCAGGGGTTTTGGGGTCCAGGAACCTTGAAGCCAACAATTATGTAAAGATAAAGAATTACTTATGGGACGTAAATAAGAAATAATATACAATAACAGGAATGACTACTATGGAAAATGTAAGAGTCACTACTTAGAAGTAACTAGAGGATAGATAATATACGTTATAAAAATAATAATACGAGATATATTTTTAGGACCAAGCACATGCAAAATGGGCAGAAATATAAAAATCCCTTTAAAAATTTGACTTGGTGTTAGAAAATGGGTGGGAAAAACAAAAGACTCTTGAAATAAACATAAATTAAATCTTAAATGCTCTGTAACATTGAAAATAGATGGGAATAAAGTGGTAGGGCATTCCATCCAATAAGAATGGAATACATACATGGGAATACACAAGTGTGTTTGTGTTTGGTTCAGTGTAGCTGAGACGGTTGATGTTGTCAACAGTAGGATCTATGCGGGATAAAAATGTGAGAACATGACAGGTTTTGTTCTTAGGTAATTCCTGAAAGAAGGTGTGGATATCTCATTCTGTTGACATCCATTCTCTAGGCCCTGCTGAATACCGTGGAGATTTGCATTCTAGCTTTCTGATTAGTTCAACACCTGTAAAACTTCAAAAAAGCTTCAGTCACTCATTTAAGCCACAGTTTCTAGTTTGTTTTGCCTCTTTCGCTAAGTCAGATATTTAAGCATGTCTTATAAATCATTTTCATTTCTATTGTTTTTCTTAATGATTTATCTACTTGGAAAACAGGTGGTATGAATGATAATTTTTCAAAAACGTGAATTGCGTGCTAATGCTTTAATTTTTTTTTATGTCCAATAGACAGAATGTGCAAATTTCATCCGTGTACTTCAACCCTATAACAAAACTCATCTTTATGTGTGTGGAACTGGAGCATTTCATCCAATATGTGGTTATATTGATCTTGGAGTCTACAAGGAGGTAATATAATGAAATAGCATGAAAACAATTAGTTATAATATCTTGTCACTTAATGTCTTTGACATAAAACAGGCAGATTTGAATATAAAGTTTGTATCATATAGTTTATGAATCATAAGAACTCAGGTTCCCAGGCACCTTATAGATTGCCATTTTGATTACACACTTTATCTACCCAATAAAAAGTTTTTTATTAGAAGTTTTTTTAATGAGATGATCAAAATTAAAAGTGTAAAATGTTTCAAGTGTTTGTTTTCTATGGGCTCCATGTATGTCTTTATTTTCTCTTGAGTTTCCATTGTAATTAGGTCTATATTGGTTGCTCTTAGTAAAAATCCAAATCCCACACAACCTCGCAGTGGAATTGTATCTTATAAATAATTTCATTTTTCCCGTCCAGCAAATTTGACCTGTTACATACGGTGACAGTGGTGCACGCTAAGTCCAGAGAATTTTAATTATTTTCTTAAAATTATATAGTCATTAGCACACTGAACTCATTATTTCTGCCATGCCAAATTGCCGTAGTACAAATAAAGATGCACTAAATTAAGAGTACTATATTCCAGCTATCAATGAACATTTTAATAAATGGCAAACATGTAGATTTCAGTAATTTAATGAATAGCTAATACATTAAAGTGACTTCTTTGCATCTTGGACTGTGCCAGGCACGTTACATGGATTGTCTCTTTGAAATTTCACAAAGTTCTTAATTGAAGTTAGTACCTTTATAACTCCCAACTTACAAGTTAGTAAAAATGGAGTCTCAGTGGAATTAAATAACATGCCTAAAATCATCCAGCTAATAAGTGGTTTGGCAAGGAATTGAACCAAAGCTGTCTCTAGATCAAGCATGCCCAACTGGGCTTTAGAGTACATACTCTAAATTGTTTCTTTGTATGGGTTTGATGGGTTGTACTGTCATCCTTATGTTTATGTATATACCACTTGTGAATAACCACACATATTTGCAGGATAATTGGCTGTGTGTTTGAAAGTAAAGTCTGGGCTTATGGAACAGGTTTCTTTACATTGATTTAACTGATTCATGCAGAGATCAAACCCACAGCTGTGGCTGGATTAATTTTCCTCTCTAACCAACTTGTCTAACCAGCCCATTCTCAACTGTTTGAAAATAAAACAACCCTCATAGTTAAATCTCTGAACCACTAGGAGACTTGGCAACTTGAATCCATCATTCTTGGTTGCTGGTATAATGTTCGCTCGCCTCGCTTTGATGAAGGGTAATATATAACAGTAGCTCGTAGCATAGGGTGTAATTATATTAGATAGCCCCACAGCATGGATGTGTTGGGAGGCCTGAGGCTAAAGGCCAAACTCACAACTTGCTGAGGGGTGCACATAGTGTTCTCTAACCCCTAAAAGTCACGAGGGCTGAAAGGGAATTTAGATGGAGCTAATTACCTAGCTTGGGACTGTCAAGAGGGCTTGGGGCAGTCAGATATGCATGTTCTGTGACTCAGAGAATTATGGGTGAGCTGCGATGGGAGCCTGATGAGTTTTCCACCGATCAGGAGTCAGGTAATTGTAGGGCTACACTGCTTGAAGATCGTTAATGTTTTTCAGTGAGGAATTCACTGCTCTTCCAAGAAGAGTCAGAAGGATCTCCCACATTCAAGTAGATAAGGTTGCTCCTGAAGTGGCTGGAAAGAGGGACCGGCAGTATACATGAGGGATGGAGAAGGGAAGTGTAGGAAGTCCCCCTTCTGGGGAATACTGGGGCAGTGAGAGGAAAGAGGAGAAAAGCTCAAATGAATCCCAGATTTCTGTCCTTGGCAGTGAATTGGAGAGTGGTGTTACTGAGGTGAGAATAGTAACAAGTTTGCGAGGGAAACAGTGAGTGAGTTTTGTACGTTTTGCGTTTGGGAAATGTTCAGGGAGGTCATGCCAAGCAGCTGGTTGGATCCAGATTCCAGGGCAGGCGTCAGGGCAGTTGTCAGCAGCTAATCTGGGAGCCTGGGGAGCCAGAGTTTGAATTATGGCTTCAGTCACTTACCAGCTCTGTGGACTTACGTGCCCTGCATAAACTCCAAAAGCGTCTGTTTATTCAGCAAAATGAGGATGATGATAATAGTAACTATCACACAGAATTATTTGGAGGATAAAATGAGAAAATGCTTGTATGGGCTTTGGCAGAGCATTTGCTTCATTCCAGGCGCTTACTACTTACTGTTGAGCCATGCGAGGCAATAGGAGCGTGAAAGGCAGCAAGGCAAGGATTTTATAAGTGTGTATGGGAACTTCGTGTAAAAATAATGTCTGCAGTGTATGTATACATGCGTATGTATGTGTAAATTGTGTGTATATATGTGTACGGGTACATACGTGTGTAGGTGTTTGTGGGTTGTATATATATATATGTATGTATATATTCTTTGTGTGTAAATATATACATTTATTCTGTGATACTGGCAATGCCTGATATTTGTTTAATAATTACACTGGAGGTATGTTTTTTCCTCTGGGATCTCCCCTCTTCTTCCAGAAATCTCATCTTTAAGTGGGGGTGGTATTAACAATAATTTGCCTCATTGCTCTAATGATTAAATGTTTCCTATCACGCTCATCTCTTTACTTCAACAATACACGTTGGTACATCTTACGTAATTAATTATGCTGGAGGAATTTTCTTATGAAACTGAAGTTATCTCAAAAATGAGTGCCTTGTAATTCAGTCAGTTTATCTCCCAAAGTCCACTCAGTCAACCATTATTTTTTTACAAAATTTTCTTCTTGGCGTCCTTGACTCTGGTTTAAGGAAACTTGCTTTCCTCATAGTTCCTTTCTCCGGGAAATTATAAGGGAGACCTTGTCCTAAGCCTTCAAGATATCAGTGTTATGGGCTTATCTTTAGAATGTAATGAAATGTTGCACCTTAAAAACAGAAGTCTGTACAATGATGAGGGTTTATCTCGTACTCTTCATCAGCTGTGACATTCTCCTATTTTCTTCGTCTTTCCTTCTCTGGCACACTGGGCTTCAGTTTACTTTTTTCCCATTACAATATCCCATTATAGGCTCTAGAGTCCACAGTTCAAACATGACCCGTGGGAAATAATGTGCCCTTAGTGATATTTAAACACACATAAGAGCCACTGTCTACAGGTGTTTTTTTCCTGACGTCTCTCTAGCCCCATTCCCAGTTGGGAAGCACACCCTAAATGGGTTCTCACTGTACCTTTTCCGTGCCAAGGCTCCTATCGCAGCTTGTCATTAGCTGGCCTGTTCTAACTAAACACACTTGGACATGATCATATGACATGGTCATGGTGAGTCTATAAATTGATTTCAACACTTTTTTAAATCCATGAGTTTGAAACTCTGAGGTGAGATTCATTAACAGCAATGAACTTGGGGACAGCCCTGAGAGTTCAAGCTACTGCTGTAGCTCTTACTAGCTATATGATGCTGAGCAAAATAGTTAACCCCTTCCATCCTCAGTATTCCACTTGCAAAGCTGGAATTCTTAAAGTAGCTACAGTTTTAGGCTTATGGCAAGGATTTCGGAGACCATGTACATAAATTCCCCCGGCCCACAGTTAGTACCTATTCACTGCAGGCACTATTCCTGTTAACATTAAAGTGCATTTACTTAAAATTATGAAAAAGCCATTGTCAGTCATGCAATTTAAATTACTCTCACTCCTCTTTTTTAAAAGGTGGTCCTTGCTATTGGTTCTGTTCAGAAGAAACAAATCTGAAACGACAACACACTATGGCAAACAATCCGTTTCCCTCTATCCCTTGCGCTTCATTGCTTACTTTCTCGATAAGCAGCACTAAGTGTTCCTTTCTTATTACTCGTGTGTCCTGATATAACTTGGTAGATACATCATCTAGAGAACATTTCTGAAATGCTGGATTTCTCTAACTAACGCATGTGCAGGGTGAGTCATCAGCCTTTCTGCTGGGTGGTAGTGTTGTCATTGTTATGAAACACTCAAACTCATGGGGCCATATTCATTATACATTCATATTTTTCTTGGAATGTTCAACTTAAGGTGTTATTTTTTCCTGAATATTAAAAGTCTGCCAATGTCATTCTGTCTGTGGCCACTATTATAAAAATAGATATTTCAGCCAAAATAACTATGTGGTTTTAATGTGTACAGTGTTTTCATAATAATGAAAATACTACAACAGGGTTTTTGTTGTTGTTGGGTTTTTTTTTTTTTTTTTTGCCTACATTTATCAACAGATCTGTAAATGAACTGCCTGCCTTAGAATGATTTTATGTCTCTAAAATCACAAAGGCCTATTTTGTGTCACAAGGCCTATTTTGGTAAAGTTGCAAATGTATGAGTAAATAAACCACAATAGTAATGAAAATATAATTCTTAGAGTAATTTCATTTCTTCCTCTTCTTCTTCTTTTTCTTTTCTTTTCTTTTCTTTTTTTTTTAAGTAATCCTTAGGGGCACCTGGGGGGGCTCAATGAGTTAAGCCTCTGCCTTTGACTCAGGTAGTGATCTTGGGGTCGTGGGATCAAGCCCCAAATCGCCTGCTTCCCCCTCTCTCTCTGCCTGCCTCTCTGCCTGCTTGTGATCTCCGTCTGTCAAATAAATACATAAAATCTTTATTTTTTTTAAATATTTTATTTATTATTTATTTGACAGAGAGAGATCACAAGCAGGCAGAGAGGCAGGCAGAGAGAGAGGAGGAAGCAGGCTCCCTACTGAGCAGAGAGCCTGATGCAGGGCTCGATCCCAGGACTCTGAGATCATGACCTGAGCCAAAGGCAGAGGCTGAGCCACCCAGGTGCCCCGTAAAATCTTTATTAAAAAAAAAAATTTTTTTACCCGGCATGGGGCTCGAACTCATGAACCTGAGATCAGCAGTCACATGCTCAACGGACTGAGCCAGCCAGGCGCCCTATAAATTCATTTCTTAGATGAGGAAATTAGCTCATGGGGCTTAATAAATTTGTTATTAGCCTTAAGAAATATGTGTGCTTGCTAGTGATTTTGATAATGAGAGTGGTCCAGACTTAGTGAATTGATGGTTAGATCACTGCTTCCGATTGAAAAGTTCATTCAGTATTATCAGTACTACTTGGGGCAAACACAGACCAAAACCTGGGAATTGAACCTTGCCAGAAATAATATTTGCTGAAGATTAAGGAGCCCAGCATGATGCCTGTGCTAAACGCTCAATCAGTTTTTGCTGAATTAATGAGTTAGAATTTCGTTCTTATCTCCTATCTTCTTGCTGATTCTGCTCTTTAAAAAAAAAAAAAAAAAACTCACTTGTGTTAATATTTCTCCTAACAGGAAGTTATATTCAAACTAGACACACAGAATTTGGAGTCTGGCAGACTGAAATGTCCTTTTGATCCTCAGCAGCCTTTTGCCTCAGTAATGACAGGTAAGATCAATGGCAGGCAGGTCTCGCTTTTAGGTGGTTTTCTGAAAAGGTTTGTGTGGACTGAACTACATTTTTTTTTTTTTTTAATATTTTTTTTTTAATTTTTTATTTTTTATGTCAAGCAGAGAAAGACAACTATCATATGATCTCCCTGATATGAGGAAGTGGTGATGCAACATGGAGGCTTAAGTGGGTAGAAGAAGAATAACTGAACTACATTTTTTATTGAGTTAAAGATTATCCGGGATTACTCGTTCACGGGCTTTTTGATTATAGTATTTTAGTGCCGTATCTCTATATTTAGCATCCTTATCCTCAGCGGAGGACCAAGCACATCCTTCATTTCTACACAGTTTTAATTTTTTTTTAAATCTATATTTATTTATCTGGGAGAGAGAGTGTGTGTGAGCACAAGGAGGGGAAGGGCAGAGAGAGCAAGAGAAGCAGACTCCCCACTGCGCGGGGAGCCAGCGCAGGGCCATCCCAGGACCCTGAGATCATGACTTGGGCTGAAGGCAGATGCTTACCCCACTGAGCCACCCAGGCCCCGCTCTACACAGTTTTTAAATGAACTTCAGGTTGAATTCTTTTTAATGCAAACGACACATACTTTCTTATTCTATAATTTTATTTCGATGTCTTAGATTTTCTTATACGAAGCTATGTCCCTATTTGGCTTCTATGGAAGTTAAATTTAGCAATTCCTTAAACATAACAGGTTACAAAATATGCTGAAGATTTGAGTGCAAGGATTAATAATAAGATGTAGCAGATAAACTAATAAAACAAATGGTGGAATACAGGTAATATGAAATACAGAAAATAGAATGTGATAACACCTTTTCCCTCAATGCGAAATTTTTGTTAGCACATTCAGTCTTCTCTTGCTTTGTCTACATTTTAAATTCGCTTGTGAGGTGACTGTCCTGTTTAAAGAAGGCAGTGCTGTGTGGTCTGAAGTCTGTTCTGAGGAATGTCAGCACGACCTCTGAATTTTAAACATTATAAGGACCCCTTTTGTCTTGGTTTGGTTCATGACTTTACTCTCTTTTTATTGAACTTGTCTATCAAATGTTTGAATAGACGGTAAGAGTGAAGTACCATGACATTTTAATTTTCACTTAGTGAGAACTAGTGATCTTCCTTTGAAGTGAAAGCGTGCGTGTTTTTGTGTGTTTTGAAAATCGTATGACTGATGTTTAGTCTTTATCCTCAGAAAGTGAGATAGATGATTTGGGATTCTGATCTGTCAAGTGGGGTTGACAGAGCCTTAATAAAAACAATGGATTGCAGGCATCAGTGACCCCTCTTACAAATCCCTAAGTGATTTAAATACAAAGACAGTTTTAAAGCCTGGTCTACAGATAGAGTTTTTAGGTTGAAACACACACTTTTTTTTTTTTTTTTTGGACAATATGTTCAAATATCTATAGTTTTTTATGTTTCAAATGAATAGTTTGTTTCAAACTCTTACCAAGTAATGCCTTTTTGATGTTGTTATTTTTTTCTTCCGTTTTTTAAAAATTTGCTCCACAAATGAAATATTATCATTTACCATTAATTTTAGAAGATTGCTTTAAGAGAAGGAAGTAATACCATATCTATATTTATTTTACCTAACTGGATTTCTCTCTTCTGTGTATTGTTTTGTTTTGTTTTGTTTTCCTTTGGAAATTGACTCCTGTCATTATTTAGATTGGTTGACTCAAATAGTTGAATAACAGGTTATTTAGATGGATGTAATCAGAAGATTTAGGAAATATCTCAATCACTTATAGAAAGTCAGAATTTTAGGAGTGCCTGGGTGGCTCAGTGGGTTAAGCCTCTGCCTTCAGCTCAGGTCATGATCTCAGGGTCCTGGGATTGAGTCTTGCGTCTGACTCTCTGCTCAGCAGGGAGCCTGCTTCCCCCTCTCTCTCTGCCTACTTGTGATCTCTCTCTGTGTCAAATAAATAAATAAAATCTTAAAAAAAAAAAAAAAGTCAGAATTTTAAAGATAATGTTTCTGAAGAAAATTGGATTTTAGTGATAAAACAGTGTCTTTCACTGTTCTTATACATGGCCATTTATAAATCTAAATGTTCTGTAGAAATTAGTCTTTTTTTTTTTGTCTGTTAGGTGTACTCAACGTTGTTGACTATAAGTAAGGATTTCTTAAAATAGAAGCTTAGCTTTCAAAGGGCAATATATTCCAACGTAGGGTCAGCATTCTTGTCTCTCTCCTCTCCAAGTGCCCACTAGCATTAAGGAACAGTGGCCCACACCCCTCTTTCTCTCCCTCAATCCTTTTCTATTCCTCTTCTTCCCCCATTTCTTCCTTTTCTCTCCCCATCCTTCTCCCTCCCCTGCTCTTTCTCTTCTGCATCCCCACCCCCACCCCCACTTCTCTCTTTCTGGCAACACATGGATATGCATTTTACATAAATAACAGGACAAAGAAGTTCGGTATGCAGTAATAGCCACATCTTTTTCTTTTCAGGAATTCCTGTTTATCAGAACCATTAGAGATGTGATTAGCTACAAGGAATGCAACATGTTATAATTACCAAGAATGACTTCAGTGCTGAAAGCTCCCTTTCAGCAGAGGTTAGGCAGAGAAAAGTTGTGGTCATTGAGGTTGTGTCGGTTAAGTAAATACTAATTACGCAATCCATTCCTCATTATGGCATTTACTTTTTAGTAATTTTTGGGGGCTGCTACAAAGACAAACTCCTAATTATAGTGTATCTTTGAATTATTTGTGGGGAGAGGAGAAAGGAGGAAGAGCTTATTCATAAGAGAAGCTAATGCATATGCAGTTATGAATTCTGAAGACTTTGGCCATTTTTATCTTCAGGTCTCTAGCATCAACATACCAAAGTTCATTGAGTTATCCGGTCTTTGACGCTACAGATTTTTCAAAATTTGAATGTAAAATTTATGAAACAGTATCTTTTCATATTAAGCAAGGAACGCCTTTGGTTTCATGCCATGAAATTAGTGTATTGCCAGTAGTATCTGCTGCTGTACTCATAGAAGTCCTGTGTATTTTCTTCTCCCTCTCAGATGAGTACCTCTACTCTGGAACAGCATCTGATTTCCTTGGCAAAGACACGGCATTCACGCGGTCCCTTGGGCCTACTCACGACCATCATTACATCAGAACTGACATTTCAGAGCACTACTGGCTCAATGGTTAGTGCTTTTCTCTTTTCATTTTTTTTTGCCTTTGCTTTTGGGTAGATAAGAAACTCATTATTACTCATTCAGATGTGTTTGGGAATAAGTGGTTTAGCTTAACATTATAAAATACATTTGATTAATTTCCCTCTAAGACAAATCCCCAGGACCTGTTATGTATATAATAATAACAGCTGACACTTACTGAGAGTGTGCTATTGTCCTGATGCTGTTCCATGCTCTAATTGATCCTTTAAATGTCCACAATGACATATGAGGTATGCATTCTTATTATGTGCCTTTTACAGATGACTAAACAGAGTGAGGTTGAGAAATTTGGTCAAATTCTTATAACGGGTCACTTATAGACCCTGGGGCTCAAGTTGGCGATCTTTCTCCTGAAGTCTGTTTTTTAATGACTAAGCCAAATACTATCGACAAGGGGGTAGGTTGTGATGCTAACTTCTTTGGTTAAAAGTAATTTATACCTGGGTTGAATGTCCCTCTAAAATTTTAAGCGTATTAATATTGACATTAGTTTATCTGGGGACTTTTTTATTCTGAGTATTCTGAGTTTTAAGAAAGCCACTAATGAATTAATTGACTAATTAATTAATTACTGTTTGCTTATGTTCTCCTTACAGCAGGTCAGATTTAATCATGGTAGTCTAATGTTGTCTAATTATCATAGGACTTTATTGCGATATAGCGTGGCAGAATCACATAACATTTTGCCATTTAAGCAAACAACATTTCTCGTTCCCACCATAAATATTGGGTTTTAGTGCAGGAGGCCTTGGTAGACATTTCCTAGGGGCTATCTCTCCATCTCTCAGTATCATTTAAGCAGTGACAACATAAACAGAAGGGAAAAACACTTTAAAACATCTCTTTAGTCTGAACCTCCAGATACATTTGTTTACACAACAATGGGCTCTCCCTTGACCTAAGAAGAGCCTTATTAATGGGGAAGACAAATTTAGAATATCTCCCAACTATGTGATTTCTCATTAATTTCTCTACACTCAGTCAGGACAAGACTATCTTCTTGAGCATTGTGAGGTTTTTGTGGAAATACTTGGTTTGAGAGTGACTCCATGGATTTTTACCAAATAGAAAAACTTACCCATATCTGTTTAGGTAACAAGATATACATATGGCTTTAAAATGAAGTATAGATTGTATTTCTTAATCTTGGGATGGCAAATGTCATTAAATTGCTACTCTTTTCAGAGATTATTCTGTTTATCCCTTAACAATGACAGGTCCATTTAGAAGTCAATGGCATTGCAGAATTAATAATGTCGGAAATCTTTATTCAACTATTATTTGACTAGCATGTTTCTAATGCTGTGTGAAAAGGATCACAAAGGAAGACTTTAGTTGGTTTATTTAGTAACAACTTTTGAGGACCCTTGGTATAATGAATGCTGTTCTACTCCTGGGTTTACAAAGATGACAAGGGAGGGTTACTGACCTCACAGATGACGGCTACTGGAATCATTAGGAGAGAGTGGGAGTTGGGACTGGAAAGCTGTAAATATTATCCTGACACCACAGGGAAGTTAACTATGGCCTAGTTTTTTGTTGTTGTTGTTGTTGTTTTTTTTTTTAAGTATAATTGACACATAACATTATATTAGTTTCAAGGGTAAAATATAATAATTCAATATTTGTATATGTTGCAAAATGATCACAAAAAGTCTATTTGATATCCGTCACCATACATAGTTGCAAGTATTTTTCTGTGTGTGATGAGAACTTCTAAGATCTACTGTTTTAGTAACTTTCAAATATGCAATACAGTATATTAGCTATAGTCACCATGCTGTGTATTACATCCCCAGGACTTATTTTATAAGTGGAAGTTTGTGCCTTCTTACCCCTTCATCCATACCATGGTCTTAATCAGGGAAGCAGATCTTTGTTTTTTATAAAGGTAACTGACACTAGCATGACGAGAACACTAGAAGAGAATGGGGATAGTGAAAGAAGCCAGAGCAAGGAAATAGGAAAATACGGGACAAGAACAGAGGTATTGCCAGTGGAGATGGATGTGAGAATATACAGCAACAAATATTTTAAATAGAAGATATTTGTTTGGGGATAGAAAAATCCAAGGCTATGAGGATGGAATTCAAGAGAAGGGATGGATACTGAAGGAACTTGGTGATTAAAGAAGTCAGTAAAAAGGAAGAAAGGAAAAAGGAAGAAAAAAAGTAGAAAAGTCTTAGTGCAAAGATTACTGAATGCAAACAAAGGACTAAGAATTAGGAAAACTAACATTTGTGGTTCTAAGACAGTCAAAGCAAAATGCTTAGTGATTACGGGCCAGGAGACCATATGACCCATATGCCCTCATATTTCCAGTCTACCTCTAATGTTCTGTATCTCTCGAAAGTGTCCTAGTTTAGACAAGAATCACAGCTCTGTTTCTGTGGAATTAAAGAATGTAGGTTTAAATCCTGAATGTCACTTATTTGTGAACTTGGTCAAACCTTTCTGTGTGTCTACATTGTTTTGTCAAAAATTTGGCATAGTAATAGTATTTATTCACAGGGTGTTCTAAGGATTAAATTAGATCATATAGGGAAGATGATACTGGGAAGTCTAATGGAAGACAATTTTAAGAGTTCAGAGTAGATGCTGTCATCACCATCATAGTCACTATTCTTGATGGTAAAAAAGACAGGAGGTGGCACTAAAACACCAAAGGCTCTGTGGTCCACTGACATCTGATAAGCATTTATTAACTATTGACCACCTTTTTTTTCTTTCTCTCTGCATTTCATGATTCTGTGAGCTCATCCACTCTCAGATTCCCAACTGTTTCCTGTGTTCAAGTTTCCTGAAACTATATTTCCAAACCTTTTTTCTGCAACTCAGAGCCCTTAAAAATATTTATTTGCGTGTCTTATATTTTCCTTCCAGTTCACAAGAAAGAAACTGATGTTTCATATGTGAATAAAGAGATCTAAGCCTTCACCCTGATAGTGCCACAAGGGGGGCTTTGGTTATTTTTTACAAGTTGTTTAAGTTGTGATCCTTTGCTTGAGTTTCTTTAAATATATGCTGATACAGATAGAGATAGAGATATTTAAAAAACTAAATATGTAAAAATCTAAAATCCCTGGAATCTAATTTAAATTATCTTATTTTCCCTTTAGAACCTGCCATTCAACACCAGTTTCCTGACTTCTATCTATCTTAACTTTCTAAACATTATCCACCCATTTACCTTGAAGTTATCTTTTATTCCTTCCTCTCCCCCACCCTTTTTATCTTATCTATCACTAGGGCCTTTACTTCCGCCAAAATATCTATCGACCTTGTTGTTTCCATGGCCACCATCATTCTGTAGCTCATCATCACTAGATCTCTGGGTTTTTTTTTTTTTTTTTTTTTTTTTTTGATCTCTGGGTTCTTGCCACTATTTTATTCTTTGTTAATCCACTTTCCTGTCGCTAATCTCTTCTGCTTTAAACTTATTTTGTATAATATCACTATTTTAGGCACTTTTTTTTTTTTTAAGATTTTATTTATTTATTTGTAAGAGAGAGAGAGAGTGAGAGCGAGCACAGGCAGACAGAGTGGAAGGCAGAGTCAGAGGGAGAAGCAGGCTCCCCGCAGAGCAAGGAGCCCGATGTGGGACTCGATCCCAGGATGCCGGGATCATGACCTGAGCCGAAGGCAGCTGCTTAACCAACTGAGCCACCCAGGCGTCCCTATTTTAGGCACTTTTAAAGTATTATTTTATTTACCGGTATAATCCTGAGAGAATTACTATTCCCACTTTACATATGGGGGATAGACTAGAAGTCATATATACCGTGCACAGATAGCTAGTAGATGTGGGGTTGAAAGTCAGGAATGTCTTTCTTGCTCTCGATACTTTTTTCTTGACATTTTAGGATATATTTTATGATCGGCCTAAATTCTGTTGTTTTGACTGCACATCCCCTGCTCCTGGAGCCTTATTTACAGACAAAGGCGGTGCCTACATACTACGTTGTGCAATAGCAAACTGAGGATGTGGGTTTGGTTGCAGGTGCTAGAGCAGAGAGAGAACATGTGGTTGGGTAAGTGATGTGGAAGACCGTGGCAAAATCTCTGAAGTCAGGGTTAGTGAGAACATCAGATCAGCTGTTTGCTAATGGACAGGCAGCCCAGAATTAGAAGAGCATGATGTTTCAGGAGACCCATTCAGCCAAGGAGCTTCTCAGTTCGTGGAAACTAGGGCACAGCAAGGGAGAAATTATAGAAACTATATGAGTTTCTTATAATGAGGAAGTACTTGATTGGCTAAGGCAAAAGATTGACTTGCTTAGGAAGCATTTCTGTTTTCCATTCTGAGAAGTGGCCATTTTCCAGATAGAGTTACCCTGGGGTCCCAAGACAGAGGTCAGTGGATCATCTCGCTGGAATCAGGAGGACGGGGAAACAAAATACAGTGATTGGGAAACTGCAAAGATTACTGGGAATAAGGTTATCATAGACATGATCTTATTCAACCTCATATTCCATAAACTAAGATAACATGAAGAAGGTGTGTCCAGGTCTATTATCCCCAAGCCTGGCCTTCCATTCCAGTACCAAACCTCGGAAAGCAGTAGTGTACCCTATCTCTTGAGTCACAAGTTTGACTGCCCTTCTGGTGGCAGTTACGGGAATAGAGGCTATTTCTGCCTTAACATTGGACCTGATGTACCAGTTACTGATGTAGACTACTTGCTTTGAAGTGGCACTAATAGAGTAGACACTAGCCACATGTACATTTAAATTAATTAAAATTAAATGCATTTAAAATTTGGTTCCTTAGACATACTGGGCATATTTCAAGTGCTCACTGGCCACGTGGGCTAGGGACTCTCATGTTGGACAGCACAGATGTAAAACATTTCCATCATCACAGGATTTTTCTGTTAGACAGTGCTGGTCAAAAGGGTACTTATTTATTAACTGTGTGCAGTAGCTCACAATCAAATAATGCAACAAAAGTATAAATTTTCTTTACTGTTCACTTAGATGTATGTGAAACTCATGCCTTGGTCTCATAAAATTGTTGCGAGGTTGAAAGAACTGACAGATATTCGATATTTCAAATGACGGAGTCGGGGTCAATGTCAAATCAGTTTCTACTATACAGTAAAACATCATTGTATTATGTATTTCTGGTTAAACAGTTTGAAAGGTTTTCTTCCTGTTAAATTTTCCTCTCTGTACTTCCACTTTTAGTTTAGAATGCTAATTTTATGTTTGTGATTCACTAAACTCTTGTAATTGTAAAGCAATATTACATTTAGATTAAGTGAAATGTAAGAATTAAATTAAATTTGCAATTGAGTGTGTTTAAATAATTAACCTTTTAAAAAGTATGATCTTATGTGAATCTTTTTTTAAATTAATTAATTAATTTATTTATTTTAATAGACATATAATGTATTTTTATCCCCAGGAGTACAGGTCTGTGAATCTCCAGATTTACACACTTCTTATGTAAATCTTTTTTAAATCCATAAAATCCTTAATGCTTGTGTGTATCCCGTATTTTGTTCTTTGCCCTCCAAAATTAGCCAGAGCAAGATCAGCTATCCTCTTCACTTACCAGTCCAAGGATCCTTGTCAGAATTCCTCTAGGACTTTGTCTAATCCAGGTTCAGTAACCTTAAGAAGTGTGAATACCGACCTCTTCTTTGGGAGACCAATCCGTCTGCTAAATACCTCACCAGGAGGATGAAAACTTGCGAAGATGCAGTACTATGGGCGGTTTTGGATGAAGTCTTGGATGGTTCCACACTTCTCTTTCTCACTTTTCTTAATCAACTTAATCTTAGAACCATCAGGAAACGGGAATGTAGATACAAGTCTGAATGGTTACTCAAATACAGTTGAGTTTTCATGAGAATTTTAGGGTAAAGCTTAGAAGTATGATGACCATTTGGAAAATGAAAACAAACAATGATGCCTCTGATGCGTATGTTTTTATTTTCTTTGCTGGAGTAGATGAGAACTTCTGTTTTAAATTTTTATTTTTAACATATGGAGGCAGTTTTCATTGAAAGTTGTGTTTCATTGAAATTCTCCTGGAGAATTCTGTTGTCTGCAAATTCTCCTTCCACTCTGAAAGGGTAACATTTTTTAAAAGGGATAGTGAGAAGATATTGCAAGAAGTGAAGGAAAGGAAGGAAGTCACTATTTGTTCACGGTGTGGGTGTGCTCATCCGGTGCAAAGAGATTGGTGACGCATATCGCAGGCTCCGTGGGTTGATGCCATTTTCACTAGGCAGTGCCTCTACATGTCATACTAATAGCTCATTTGTGAAAATGCATGATTTTAAACTCTATCCCCATTAGAGCATGTCTTTTCAATGCCGAGGGGGGAAAATGTGCCATTGTAATAAAGCCCAGGTGTCTATTGTTATGATTTTAAATTATTTAATGCAACAACTGTGCATGTCATACACTGATTAAACGATAACTATTTTTACTCAAACTTGGCAGCAACTCAAGAAAGAGTTTCTATACTAAAATACTAGCATTAATATTCTTCTAAGACAGGACCTCAATTGAATCTGCAAGAAAGATATTCTATATTCTTGAAACGCATTTATTTTTTCCTCATGAGTATGCTTATTATTGAAATCACACAATAGAGTACTGTTTGATACTACCTCATTTTTCATAATTAGATTTCTTCCTATAATAAACATTTGGCTTCAAAATCCCCATCATTCAGTTTTCTCACAGTACTCCAAAATGGTTGACTTATAGGACTTAGAACCAACATTTAAAAGAGAATCCAATAAAATCAACAGTCACTGAATGTAAGTGATTATCTATCTATGAACATCTAGGATCTATTGATCATCTGTATTGTATATTAGCTAAAAGGTGAAAGAAATATAAATTGGCTAGTATTTACTCTATTTTCCCCCACTGATATCATAGATAAAATTTCTGGAATGTAGACTGGTGTCATATTCTACCTTTGACCATTTCAAATGGTGATACCTGAACTTGGATAGTATTTTCAATACCCAAAGTAGGTTTTTCTGTGCATTTCTGCAAAAGGAGAATAGGAATTGTCATATTTATTTGGTCACCCTGCAGACCATCTACATTCCACTTTGTCATAGAATTATTTTTTTTGTTGAACTCAGTAAACAAGTGAAGACTTACCAATTGTCTCCTCTAACCACTTCACCCATCTGAGTATCTGAGGAAAGCTTTACAAGCAACTCTGTCTCTCACACTGGAATTCCTTTTACCTGTAATGATTTTCTGTTTCACATCACTAAATTCTCATTTCCTCTCTAGAGAGAAAGGACTGTAAATTTGTACTACAAGGTTATTTTTTAAATTATAAATTCAACTCAATCATTAAAGTGATAGGATATAAATGTTACAAGGGTGACATGCTTCATGTAGAACTTTTATTTAAATTATATGAGTGCTATGATAAATTCTATTTGTGTGAATCCCCTTTTAAAGTTCAAATATTTGTTAAGATAAAACAAGCCAATCATATTCCTATAATTCATGTATCTTTTCAGTTTTATCCCTTTTGTGTCTTGCTCCTGCTCAGGAAGGGCAGAGGGAGAGGGAGCTAATCCTTAAACAGACTCCCTGCTGAGCATAGAGCCCACTGTGGGGCTCGATTATAGGACTCTGAGATCATGACCTGAGCCAAAATCAAAAGTAGGACACTTTGTGGAATGAGCCACCCAGAAACCCCAAAACCCTACATGGTTTTCTTTCTTTCTTTCTTTCTTTCTTTCTTTCTTTCTTTCTTTCTTTCTTTCTTTCTTTCTTTCTTCTTGGATTTTATTTATTTATTTCAGAGACAGTGAGTGGGAGAGAGAAAGAGAGAGAGAGTGAGCGCACATACATGCAGGGGAAGGGGCAGAGGGAGAAGGAGAAGCAGACTCCCTGCTGAGCATAGAGCTAGACTCAGGGCTCAATCCCGGGATTCCAGGATCATGACCTGAGCCAAAAGCAGATGCTTTAACTGACCAAGCCACCCAGGCATCCCCCAAAACCCTAATGATTTTCTAAATTTTATTTTTTTTATTTTATTTTTTTTAAGTAACCTAGGACTGTATGAAAAGTGAGATTATCAAGAGCGTAAGAGTCCACTGGAGTTCTAAACTTCAGGGAAAGAACTCAGAAATAATAAAGAACAAAGGAGAGAAAGTTCATGCACATAATTCCCACTCATTTTCCTCTTAAAGTTTCCCGTTTAAGCAGAGAAGAGGTTGGATAGGAAACCCCAGTGACCCAGCCTGACTGGGATGTCAAAGACTGAACTACCCATCACTTGGAATCAAACATTAACTTTTGTTTATTGAAGAAAGCTCTTGGGAAAGTTGTTTACTGGGCTATTGACCTACTGCTCTGCTTTAGCAGGAGATGATTTTCGGGACTCCTGGGGTACATGACAATAGGGCAAATGTTGATCTTCTTTTCTGTTTTGTTTTTGTTATGGTGCTGGTGGTTGTGGTTTGAAATTTTTTTGTCTTCTCTTGTTTCCTGCTCTACTTCCTAAAGACTGCTCTGTGCTTCCCTCCAGGCATCTCCCATTTTCTACTTCACTGAGGTTCTTTCTTCTCGAATAACCATACTCTCTATTTTGCCTTAATCAAAAGAACAGTTTCCAAATTAGTATCACCTCATTACAGATCTGTCACTTGGTTCATTCACAATGCTATAAAACCCAAACTTGAAAATGCCCCAAAGTTTTTAAACAAGGAATTAGTAATCCAAACTGGCTTGTCATTGGTGCAGGGCCAAGGGATTAGTTGAGTTTCTAATATTTTTTTTCATTTGACCTATATTATGGGCATCTTTCCATGCCAGTATGTTTAGAATGTGTACTTTGTTTTTATCAGCTACCTGTTATTTGAACAAGTGTGTGGATGTGCTAAATTTTCTATCAATCTCTTGTTTGTGTTCATAATCATGATTATCATCCTGAAGATTCATTTAATAATAAACTTATTGAACACTTACAAATAATTAATATTACAAATTAAATATGAATTAATATTATAATCATAAAACTCTATTTAATTTAAAATTTTAAAATTTTAACTTAAAAATTTAAATTTAAAAATTATATTTAAAATTAAATGTTATAATTATAAAAATAATTATACAATTAATATTATAAATTAAATATAAATAAATAAATTTATTGAAACATTTATTGAACCCTTATTGTGTGTCAGTCACTACCAGATAGCAAGTGCTTTACATACATTAATTCACTTGGTTATCATATCAGTTATCCTATTAGGTAGATGATTGATAGCCTCATATTAGGCATGAGGAAATTGAGACATAAAGAAGACAAAAATTCACATAAAGCCACCGTGTAGTAAGTGGGAGAGATAGGATATAAACCTGCAAAGAGTGTCTCCAGAACCTACAAGGGAGTCAACCCAAGCTCTATTAATTAGTTGTTTTAATTTCCCTTTTCCCTAAAAGGTGGCAAGTAACATCATGATGTATAAAAATTTGGGGTGTTGTTTCTAGTTTTCCCTAAGCTCTTCATTCTATACATTGTGATTAAAAAAAAACAACCAAACAAAACAAAACAAAAAAACAGTGACTCCATCAAATACAAGGAAAATATAAAATCGTAGATTCTCCAGGTTTGAAAGGACTTTCTAGGTAAATTTGTTGAGTTAAAGCAATTGTGAACATCAGCCAGTCATGTTCTCACCCGCTCTCTGGAATTCCTAGAGAACTTGTTTGAGATCCCTGCATACTAATGCATGTTTCTGTATCATGTCCTGTATATTTGTGGGTATGTCTCATTTTACTCATTCCATTTATGGTTCATATTTTTGTGTTTTATTTTTTATTCTGCTGATCGTTGTTTCCCATTCAAAGACACCTTGTTCCCAAGATGATGCTATCTTGGATGCGTTGTCTCCGTATTATAATCCATAGCTTCTTTTCTTTCAAACAGGAGCAAAATTTATCGGAACTTTCCCTATACCGGACACCTATAATCCAGATGACGATAAAATATATTTCTTCTTTCGTGAATCATCTCAAGAAGGCACTACTTCTGATAAGACCATCCTTTCTCGAGTTGGAAGAGTTTGTAAGGCAAGATATATTTATCTTACTTACGTAACATGTATGTGTGTGTATGAACAATTAATTATATAATGTTGAAGTAAAAGTCAATGTCCATCATTCATAAGTGGTAAGATAAATTCACACTATCTTACATGAATAGTTTTTACGATCCAAAAGTGAAAAGAAAAGAAAAGGATACAAATTTTTCTAGTATTAGGGTTTTTTTCGTTGTTTTGCTTTTTGTTTTTTTTTCCCCAGTAAGAACTGTTAACCAGGTTTGACTTAGATCTCTTTGGCAGCTTGCTCCTTATTTTGACAGGTTATCCCTTTGCCAGTATTCACTATTCCCGGTAAGATCCCTGCATTGTCCTGGACCATGGAAATTAAAATGCTTTTGGACATTAAATTTGATTTTGAAGTTGAAAGTAGTGTAATCACTGGAGTAACTTAAACACGAACAGAATTTTTATGAAAACACATCACACATGCAAAATTATGTATCTTTATAGGGATCGAGTAAGTTGAAAATGTGGTTATAGTAATACTATAGTAAATATTTTCTAGACCATTTATCTAGATTAGGCTTTGAGAATGAATGAGATAAGAAGAAAAAACAAAGCAAAATGCAGAACTTTTTTTTTTTTTGTGAAGAACACTGCAATTCATTTTTTAAGATTGCCATTTTATGTTAGTTACAGGAAAACAGAATTCTATGAAACACTTCCATTTGTTCCATTCAAGTTCTCATTTGAGTGAATACAAGCTTTATAGAATAGTAATGCTCCTGGCTCACACTTTGATTTCAGTATATTATTTTTTCAGTTGGATTTATCTTCCTTGAAATAACTTTCCTTAAATCGCCAGACACCTTTCATAAACTCTGTTATTAAAAAAGAGCTGTTAAGTTAATAAGTACTCTGAATAGGAAGCTTTTTTTAGGTCTTGTACAAACTTTTCATTTTCTTCTATTTGAGCCGATCACTTTTTTGTCTCCATCTGTACCCTCAGGCTTTTGAACACTTTCAGAGACAGAAATACAAACCATCACAGAGCTTAAAAGTGCTAATGAAAACATGGCTTTGAATGAGGCCAAGCACACATCACTCTTTTCCTAGTGTCCTAGCCACTGATGCTGCCTCCCCCTGATCCCTTTACCCCCAGGGGACAGACCTCTCTAAAAAGCATCCTCATTCTTTCAGAGTCCAAGAATTCACAGTAATTTCTCTTGAAGCCTCTTGCCTAGAGATGAATGGCCATTGCTTGGAGGAGTCGTAGCATGTTAGTGTACTGAAGCATGCTTTGTAACAACAGTATTCCGACCCTGAAAAGCGGGGCTGTGGATTGACATCATTTACATAAATGAACTACATTAAATATGTCAAAAAAGATTTACAAGTCACTCTCTGATGAACACCAATAACAAGTGTTTTGTGAAGGAGTTCAATACTTATTTCTTCGTAGGTCTAACACATGTGATAGAAAATCATCTGTTACAAAATAGTATTTGTACTCTATTGTTAAATGTACTGAAAGCTATGTGAGAGGTGGAAGAATATATTGAAGAAAAATGTAGTTGCCCCGTTTATAAAGTTTTATTTTAAAATTATGATAGAGACTCAACTACAAGCCTTGGGGCATTTTGTTTTAATTATGAACAAACTCCTATATAATTAAAAAGGCTGAGAGAATTGTAGTGCAGGAATCTTCCCACCACAAAAAACTCGAAGGCCACACAGCAAGATTTTGTCAAGCCATTGTGTTTGGATAAAAAGCTAACAAATTGTGAGATCAAATAAGGACATGTGATGGATGAATTTCCTCTAAAAAAAGAAGATATAATGGAGGTCCTTCTTACCTCTCTTCACTCAATCACTGTTTCTAGTTAGTACCATCTTCAGAATTTCCCACTACACATATGATCCGTTCGTCAAATGTTCACAACATTTGGTTTTGCATACATCTCTAAAATTTCTTTCTTTTTTTTTTTTTTTTTTTTAAGATTTTATTTATTTATTTGACAGAGAGAGATCACAAGTAGTCGGAGAGGCAGGCAGAGAGAGAGAGAGAGGGAAGCAGGCTCCCTGCTGAGCATAGAGCCCGATGCGGGACTCGATCCCAGGACCCCGAGATCATGACCTGAGCCGAAGGCAGCAGCTTAACCCACTGAGCCACCCAGGCGCCCCTCTAAAATTTCTTAATTGCAGCATGCTCTGACAGTTTTGAACTCTACTTAATAATTTAGGGTTAAAGTGTGGCAAAAAATGAGCACTTGTAAATGGAGATTTCACTGACAAGATGTAAAATGACTTGAAATCTTTTTATAAATATGTCAAAATAGGAAGTTTATATTTTAATGTTTTAAAAGATTTTTTTAATTTATTTGACAGAGAGAGAGAGCAGGAACACAAGCAGGGGAAGTGGGAGTGGGGAAAGGAGAAGCAGGCTTCCACCGAAAAGGGAGCCCGATGCGGGGCTCGATCCCAGAACTCTGGGATCATGACCTGAGCCGAAGGCAGAGGCTAAACAACTGAGCCAGAGACAGAGGCTTAATGACTGAGCCACCCAGGCGTCCCGTAAATAATAACAAGTTTAATTAAAAAGAAAACAACTGTTTGGCCTCATAGTTGCTGTTAAATATTATTTTCACATAAAATGTTCTTCTGACATTATTCAGAACATATTATTCCTCTCTGTTGGTTCCTTTTTTTTTTTTTTTAACCCCCATGGGATTATTACAACACTGCTTTTCAGTTTCAAGAAATAATAACAAATGTATGTCTATGCTATGAAACAAAATTGAGTTTGATAGATATAAGCAAAGATCCAAGAAGTCCGAGATCATGTTAGAGAAGTAAAAGTGAACTGTGTACACTTTACTGAGTTTAGAGAACTTTTTAGTAATGTGGGAGTTCTTTATACTCTTTATTCCACCAGGATATTCCTACAGGCTCATATATTTATAAATATTCTGGTTTTGTTGTTTTTATTTGTTTCCATTTGTAGCTGATGACCTTCAGCCTCCAAACTGGTGACAATTTAAGTGTTCCCTACCTCTTCAGCTACTAAACTCAAGTAAAAGTCATTTTATTGACCTGTCAAAGATAGTACTATTTGTGTAGTGTATTGTGATTGGTGGGGAGAAGGTTCATTGAAATAGGCAAAAATTACACAAAAATTATTAAAGATTGTTTATAGAATAAGAGTGAGTCTTTTCAATTCTGTAACCCACTCATTATTATATTATTTCATTATCTCAATAATAACAAAATATAAGATCTGGACAAAATGCAGTAATACACTAGACCCTGGGAGATAAGTACACTGCTGTCCCCTCTCTTTGAAATCTCCCAGCACACTGAGGAAATAGAGATACAAACCGATAATCACAATATTAAGTGACAGGTAGGAGCTGAGAATACTGCATATTTGACGAAGCTCAAAAATCAAATCCTATAGAAGGAGGAGGACTACATCAAGGAAAGGAAAGGAAAGGAAAGGATAAGCCTTTCAGGCAGTGTAACAGCATATATTTGGTTTCCAGAAGGGTGAAATTTTGTTGAAAGTAGAACTGGAGGGGTGTATATGGGGGGCAATGTCATTCGAGATTAGAGTGGTAATTTGGAAGATAAGAAGTCTTGTTTCCATATTAAGTAGTTCAAACTCTATCCTGTAGGCAATGAGAAGTTATCAATTTTTTTTTTTTTTAGAAAAGAAATGATTTGATGGATAGATATACTTAGCAATAATTTGAGGAACCATCTGGATTGAGAAATATTTGTGACTAAGGACCCTAAAGGAAATAGAAGTGAATAGAATAGAATGCATAGAATCTAGATATGGATGTCTAATAAGTCTTTAATTTGTTACTTTTCCTTTATTAATTGCTTAGTGTAGACTAGTCTGTCTACTCATACTTTACGTGATGATAGGAATGTTCCATATGTCCACTCTCCAACATAGGAGCTATGTGGCTATTAGTATTAACATTTGATTAGTGTGACAGAGGAGCTGAATTTTTAATGTTATTTAATTTTAACTGATATTAATTTAAATAGTATCATGTGTGTTATCAACTCACTGGAATTAAAATAAAAACTTTAAGTAATAAAGATAAGTAGTATCACATGGCTAGTGGCTACAATATAAATATAAACTATGAAAATATTCATTTACTTAACAATGTGTGCACAATGCTGTGCTAAATAAACAGTAGTTTTATAGAAGATAAAAAGAAAAAAGAAGTTATATTTGTACTCACTGAGCTTGCAAACTACTAAATGATATATGCTTTAAACAAGAAAACACAGATTAATATATCATTGGAAATTGTGGTAAGTGCTAAAGTGAGCGAGTGGTCACAGGGCATGGTTAGGAAAAATGGGTGGGATTTAGATTGGCTGTAGAAGATCTTCTGTCTGAGAAAGTAACTTTTGAACCAGATATTGAAAATGATCAGGAAATTGCAGGGCAAAGAGACAGGGATCGGGAAGAATATTCCAGGCAGAAGGAAAAGCACATGTGAAATCTCAGAGGTGGGAAAGAGCATTTAAGAAATCAAAGGGGCAGCTGGGTGGCTCAGTCAGTTAAGCATCTGCCTGCGGCTCAGGTCATGATCTCAGGGTCCTGGGATTGAGTCTGGTGTCAGGCTCCAGAGGGGAGTCTGCTTCTCCCTCTCCCCCATCCCTGCTCATGCTCTCTTTCTCTCTCACTTTCTCTCTCTCAAATAAATAAAGCCTTAAAAAAAAAAAAAAATCTTGAAAGAGCTTTGCTGTGATGGGAACATAACAAGTACGTGGGAAATTAACAGGATAGTGATTGTTTCCCCTTTAAAACATACGTAAAATTTCAAGTCATAAGAGGTCTTATCTTCCCCGTTCGTATACTGACTGATACTGCAGATAGCGACATCATAATGTATATGAGAGGCTGCAACAAGTTCCTGTCCTACTGGATCCTTGATGCATTTTAATTCTACCCTATTACTGTCTCAGAAACATTAATACCTGCCCATAGACACAGACTCCTATATTCTTAGTAATTGTGATTTCCAGAAGATAACCAGAGATGAGGGAAATTCACAAAGAGATATCTTCTGATATTTGATAGCAAAAACACCAAATACTGTGTAAGGGCATGAATTTTATACTTGGACATGTCGAACTTGAAGTGGCTCTGGGATATGCTGCCAAAATAGCCAGTTGAAAATGGAAACCTGAGGCTTGGTGGTGTCTGGAATTATGAACTTGGAAATCACCCATGTACTGGTGGTTCTTGAAGTCATGGAGGTGTGTGAAATAGTGCAGGGAAATATGTAGTATGAGATCAGTGAGCAAGGACACAATCCCAAGGGACAACAATATTTAAGGGGTAAAACAAAATAAAACAAAAACAGAGGAAAATACTATAAAGTCAATTGAGAAGAAATACTTTTTTTTTAAAGATTTTATTTATTTATTTGAGAGAGAGAGACAGCATGAGCAAGGAGAAGGTCAGAGGGAGAAGCAGACTCCCCATGGAGCTAGGAGCCCGATGTGGGATTCGATCCTGGGACTCCGGGATCATGACCTGAGACGAAGGCAGTCGTCCAACCAACTGAGCCACCCAGGCATCCAAGAAGAAATACTTTGATAGTAGGTGGGGAACTCATTGAGAGTGCCATGACAAAGGACAAAAGCTATTTCAAGAAGAAAGTAATTGTCAGTAATATTGCACACCAAAAGGAAGTCAGATAAGATTATTATTAAAAATCACATATTCGATTTCGATGACACAGAGAGAGAAATCAAGTGCACAAGCGGGGGAGCGGGAGAGGGAGAAGCAGTGGGGAGCCTGACAGTGGGCTAGATGCCAGGACCCTGGGATCATGACCCGAGCAGAGGGCAGAGGCTTAATTGACTGAGGCACCCAGGTCCCCCCAACTTAGCTTCTTAACTTAGGAAATGAGGGCACCCATCTCTTCCATGATGTTGTTACCAAGGAAGTGAGAGACTTAAATGAGATCATATGAATTTGGGTGTGGCAGATACTGAGGAAGGTGCTGGAAAACAAGAGTGATTTAACTAGGTCTCTATTTTCAAGCAATCAACAATGTAGAAGATTGACATGTGCCGTGTCATACAACAGAGAGTTAAATGTCAAAAATCACGTACACACACACACAACATATCACTCATACACACTCACACTTTTGGAGCCCGGTCAACCAACTGCGCTTGAGAGCGCACGAGTGGTTGTATGTTTATATTAGGGACAGGGGTTGGTTAGAGATAGGTCAGTTACTAAAGGTTAATGGGAAGAGATGATATTTCATTAGTTTCGATCTTTGAAGTTATGGTTATTATTTTGCCTTCATTTTTAGCAACATTTGTACTTGGAGGGTGGATCTTATTTCTGCATGTAGTCAAAAGGATTTGGAGACATGTCTGGTGAAAATTTTGTGGAGAATTTGAACAATGCAAATTTTAGACAAGAGACGTGGACAGGGAGAGACGCTAAATGTAGTAAAGAAGCTGAATTAGAGTATATTTCATGACAACCTCAGGAGAGTAAGCACCTCCATTCAATCACTTTCACACTCAGTATGTTTATCTTTGTATATGGCAGAACACATTTACTGATGAATTATTTTTCAATGGTATCCCTACTTGCCTACCAAACTTCTTACTCCATTTTTCTCATATTTAAAATAAGATGCTTAGCCTAGATGATTTCTAGAGCCTTGCCAGACTTTATAATTCTTTATTCTGTCATATAGCCAATATTTCAAGCACCAAATGGTGCACCTTACACCCTGGTCTGCTCTCATAAATGGTAAATTACACAGATCTCCATGGCAAGGTAATAAATGTTAACTGAAAGAACAGGTGAGACAGCCTGAAATAAACCTTCTGAATAGTCCTTTCAGATACTATTATTTATGTCTCTGTGGTGTTTATTACCACGTGTGTGTGTGTGTGTGTGTGTGTGTGTGTGTGTGTCCCTCCCTTCAAGACTCACTCTGTAAGTTACAGTGTGGAAATACCAGTCTCTTCAGTGAGGCTTGCTTGCAACGTTTCGCCTCAAGGCTGTTTCCCATTACTTTGGGATTCTGTTCATTTTTGGAAGCATTGTCCATTAGCTTACTTAAGCTCGCCCACTCTGGATTCCAGCTGTAGGTTATGCCAGTTCTCTTTTTTGTTTTGCAGTATTTCCTTTGGTCCATGCCAGGAATTCAGTTTGGATGGTCCTTTCACATAACTTGCCTGGGGGTCTCATTAATAGCCTTTTGCCTTGATTCCACTTGCATTGTCTACCTTGATATATGGTCCTTTTTGGACAATTACTGCCTTTGAAGATTTGTGTTTTTAGGCCGATGACACTTTCCGTATTTATTGATCTCTGCCGAGTTGTGGGGGTTTTTTGCTTACTTTTCAACGTGTCACTTACAACCTAAATGAGAGATTTAGAGCCACAAGTTACAGATGTGCTTTTGCTTCACTTCCATCTGTTTTCCTGTCAGAAATTCCTAGGCCAGGATTTACACTGTTGACTGTAGCTTTTTTTTTTTTAATTTATTGAGCTCTGATCCTACCTGAAAAAAAAAAAAAAAAAAAAAAAGAAACAAAAAAAATGCTTATCATGATTACATTTACTTAATTTTAACCTGTCAAATCTTAGAAACTGAACTTTTTAGTAGAGTTCTTTTTAGTAGAGAACTTTTTACCTAGTTCTGCATTTCTAATAATCTTTACAAGTTCTTGCGGTAGTTAGAAAAACATGTTCTCCATTTTGATTCTCCAATAGCAAATCAAAAACAGTCATCTCTAAACACGAGAGTCCCTTTTAGGGAAGAAAAAAAAAAAAAAAAAAAATATATATATATATATATATATATATATATGTTGTCTTGAAAGCCTCTTCAGAATAGATCCCTTAAAAATCACTGTGCTTAATACCTGCCACACAAGTTTTTTTGTTTATTTTGTTCTTCTCCTCCCCCCTTTGTCTGAGATGTTTGAGTTTGCATAGCTTTGTTTCTTTTACCATTAAGGGATTTCAAGATTATTTGTAGATGAAATAGAAGACTCCTTACTTTCCTATTTTGCTTTTATTTCTTAGTGGTCATAACCCTATTACTTTTTATTCCCCCATCTCAATGAAACAGTTAGATGAAACGTGGTTACCACACATTGCAAAGGAAGATCCGGGCTAAAAAGGAAAGCACAACGAGATAGTTGTCTCATTTGATTCAGTCCTTGTAATTCACTGTCTTCCATTAGTTCATTTAATGTATTAAAAATGTCCTCATTTAAGCTCTGCTCTCATATACATATTTTAGTGTATATGATGTGCTTTCCTAATGAGGCTCTTGGAACCTCTTATTCCAGATTTTATTTTTTGTTTCTGTCACATCATGATTATAGTTTCCAGCTTCTAAATAGGCCATTCTGTGTCTGGATTATCCTTATCATTTTTATTTACGTACCCAGCCCCATACAGACCATGTGTATTAAGTTTACAAAGGTTCTAAAATCCGCCCCTGGAAATAAGTGTGTGAAGCTCGAGGCAGCCCAGGGAGTACACTGGACAGTTGCTCTGAAAGGTCAGTTGCTGGGGTCTTAGCCCCAGTATTTCCTGGTGGAATGGGTCTTCAGGCAATTCAGAGGGATATCTTAACACGAGACTGTTTAAAAATTCACAAGGGATGGCTGTTATCATAAATGACAGATCAGATAAAGAATATGAATGCTGTATTGAAAAATACAAGAGGCATTACATTGCAAACACCAAAGTATTAAATTGCCCTAATCTTATACTGAATGCGTAAAAAGGGTCCATGGGAAATCTATGTGTTTATCTCAGTGGGGCAGTTTCAGTTATGGAAAAAAATACGTTTATTGATTTACAATATTGTAGTATTTAGATTACACTTCAAAAGAAACAGGTAGTATTAATTCAAACCAAAATCTCTGGGACTAAATGTCATTAAAAGCTAGAATTGGGGAGAAGTGTGCATATACCAACTTTATTTTTATTAATATTTTGTATTATTTTCTATTTAGTTTTATTTTCTACTCTTTAGTAAGGGTGAAACTTTCTCCTATTTTTAAAATGCACTTTTTTTTTTTTTAATTTTTTATTTTTTATAAACTACACAGATGATAGTTTTCAAAGTGTTTGGGGGAATTCCATTCTCTTGCCCGCACGAGGATGCAGAAGAGCATTAAGCAAAAGAACTAATTTTAAGCAAAGAAGAATTTATGAACCAGCCTGACTCCTGCATCAAACCTTTTTTCTTTCTCTTTTTCTTTTTTCTAAGTGCTGAAGATGTGCCATCCTTCAGTGTTTTTTGACTGGAAAAGCCTGGTGTCTTTCAACTTAAACTCATAAATATGGTTACAGATTTCTGAACGCTAATCTATATTTTAATGGAATACAACATGTTCACAGATGTCTTGTGATTTCGTTGATTTATAAAGTCTTCAGGCGTTAAGAGCGTAGAAGCTAAAAGTCAATTCTTGTATTTTCCATGAGCTTCTGTTTCCCAAGACATAGGTGAAAAGGATCATATTTATAAAGTGCTAAGAGATCCGCAAAGAGGATGATGTATACAGATAAAATTGTGTTTAGCAGATGAACCCAGCATAGTGACCTAAAGGTCAAAAGACATACTCAATAAAAGTTCATGTGTGACAGTTTGTAGCTACTCCACATGTCTATGTAAGATTTATAAGCACTTGAATCTGCTGGGACAGTAGAAGCAAAATGGAATCACCATTAACCTGCCTTCTGACTGATCTACCCATCAGTAGCCTATGAGTGGAAATCATAGTATTTCGTAATATGCAGCCATCACTAGAGCACCTGGCCCAGAGAGTTTATTTTCAAGCTGCTGAAGGATTCTAAATTGTGCTTTGCTTCATCTTCTGTCTTTTCTGTTTTTAAAATTAAGAACTGTCACAAACATATAAAAAGCCATAGAGAATAAGAAAACAGTCCCCCTCTGTGTTCACCCCCCACATGGAACCCATGTGGTCTCACTTGTTTACATTTAATTTCTTTGTTACTTTCATCTGCATCTTTGTGTAGAGAATGTCAAGGCTTTTGGCAATCTGACCACAAAGAAGCTGTGATAGAGTGGAGGCACAGAAGAGACAGTGACTAAAAGCTGCTGATTCTGACATCTCAATAATAAATCTATTGTGTTAGTGAGATAGTTGTGTTCTTTAGAACTTCACAAAAATAAGCAAGGAGGTGACAATTTAGTACAAAAGTGGTTACCTCCCATTCAGCCCTCCTCAGGGCTTAAAGTTTTCAAGGGGGGATTTTGTGGATTTGCAAACAAATCCAGGGACTGAGAGGTGGTCAAGTCAGTCAACTGACACTTCCTTTCCTACAGGAGAAATACAACTCCTTGAGAATTGAACTTTGCCATTCCAGGTCATGCTTCTGGATGTCTCTAAGAGTTACTATCCAGTCATTAAATGCTTATAATCCATCCCTGAGAACTATTATCCTAGAAATTATACTTCTTTACCTGCTGAGAGCAGGTGGCTTTCATCTTTGACCTGGATTTTTTTTTTATTTTGCTTGTTTTTTTATCATTTTATTCCTTGAGGGGCCAGGAAAGGGTGCTCGACGATTGGCAAGAACATTTAAAGATTCTTTTTGTTCAGAGAATTGCAATTTCCATTTGTTGGGTTAAATATATATATATATATATATATTTATATAAATATATATAAATTATAAATTATAAATTATATAAATATATATATTTATATAAATATATATATTTGAATAAATATTTATATATTTATATAAATATATATATTTATATATTTGCTTATTTATATAAATATATATATATTTATATATTTGCTTATTTATTTACTTCTTATATTATTTATATATATAATATACATATTATATAAAATATATATTTTAATTTTTATATAATTTATATATAATTTAATTTAATATATAAGTATATATAAAATATATATTATTTATATATCTTTATATAGTATTTTTATTTATATTTATAATATAATATTTTATACACACACACACACACACAGGCTACAGTGTAAGTCCCTTTCCTGTCCAACAAATTTGAGCCTCGTAGAATAGTTAGAACTGTTTCATGGTTTGTCTTGAATATGGATGATCACTGCAAATGGAAAAGGGGGACACTTTGAAAAGGGACATTTATTGTTGCCTTTATCTCATAAAATGTTTATAAGTGGATGTGATTGCTAATTTTTATGGAAGTAGTGATGTAGATACCTGATAGAGGAATGTTGTGGAGCAAATATTTGATATATCTGTTTATTCAATTAACAAAATAATTTGAGCAACGACTCTGCTAGCGGTAAAGCAGTAAACCAAACATAGTCCCTGGCATTAAATTCATGACAGTGGATATATTTCCTCATGTATATTGAATCAACACTATTTTTAGTATTTATTGCTAACTCGAAATGTGCAAATAAAGGCAATGAAAATGTTTAAATATTATAAATTTGTAAGTGCATTAAAATTGAAAGATTTTAACGAGAGCTTGGCTTAGTATGGGTAGGGCTTTGCTAACATAAAAATACAAAAGACAGAACACTTATGAATGTAAAAAGATATAAATCAAGGTTCATGAGAAAGATGAGAAGATATCTTACTTTTTATTTTTAAGTTTATTTAGAAATCTCTTTCTTTCTGAGTGATTCCAGATAATATATTTTCTCACTGGAATCCTACTAAACATTAAAACAGAATTCATCATTAATAGAAGGAAGCATCCGTGTTTTTGCCTATTCATATTAACATGAGAAAGATGAGAAGATATCTTTTTATTTTTAAGTTTATTTAGAAATCTCTTTCTTTCTGAGTGATTCCAGATAACATATTTTCTCACTGGAATCCTACTAAACATTAAAACAGAATTCATCATTAATAGAAGGAAGCATCCGTGTTTTTGCCTGTTCATATTAACATCTGGATTTATATTTATTAAATGATCTGAGGATGTTAGCAGTAAAAATAAAGGTCATATCTAGATAAATCTGTCTTCACAGCTGCAGCCATCGTTAATCATCCAATAGCTAGCTTAAATATTGATTATTTTTATTATTGAGCAATGATACTACAACAATAGAAGCACCGTATACAACACATATATTCAACAGCAAGTATAGACACATTGGTTTCTAGAGGGTTTTTATATGAAATAGATCATGTATTCATTTTCTTTCATTTATTTGTAGTAATACTTTATACTAAATAGCATATTACTAAATGACATAAATATGCTCTGATCTGGTATGAAAGCCTTCCTGGATTGTCTCGAATTTTCTTTTATAACATTTTCCTCCACTATTTTCATTTATCCCAGTCTTCATCTAAATGAAATTTGTCCTGGTTCTCTGTACATGTTATAAAGTGTTCCATCTGTTGCCCTTTCCCCCTAGTTTCTAGCACCTAGAATATTTCCTGAAGAGTCCAACCTCTGCATGTCTGAACTCAACCCTCACTTTAAGAACAATATTGAGTCTAACTCCACAGCAATGCCTGTTCTCCTTTTTTCCACTACAAAGACATTTCAGAGGAGACTTAACTCTTTTGGTATTTATCTATACTTTCAAAGGACATTTATCAATTTTATCTTGTATTTTTAGTTACTCACTAATCATCGAACATGTACTTATTAAACACCTGATAAGCAGGGTATTAGTGACATATGCACAGTAGGTGTTGGATGAAAGGAATAGGGAGTGCATTTTCTGAGAAGAATGAAAAATTATGAGAAAATCAACTAAATGTTCTTTTGCTTTGCTTTATCGCCACATGTCAGAAATTCTGAACAGTGTCAGTGTCAAAATACTATTGCCAGAAAGGTCTTTTTTTGGTCCAGTTTCCAAACAATCGCTGTACTTAACCATGGAGGTTCTCTTCTATATCTGCCAGTCCACATGAACTCGGGGAGACATGTGTTCCAAGACGAAGTGCACACTGATTTGGATCATTTAAAATTTAAAACAGCGAGACACAGCGCAAACTGTGAGGCACAGTATTTTGTTTAAGTGCAAATTTTAGTTCCTATAGGAAATATTTTATTGAATTTGAATGTCTTTAAATTTGTTTTTTTTTTCTTTTTACATTGTTATAAACCTAAAGAACAAATAAAGAACATAAAAATTATTACTTATGTCCACAGAGCTGTTGGTGAAAAGTATTCTGGTGTTTAGCAGAGAGGATATAACATGGGATTCACAGGTGCCTGCATGGCTCAGTGGGAGTGTCCAACTTGATTTAGGCTCAGGTCGTGATGTCAGGGTCATGGCATGGAACCCTGGGTCTGAGTCCGTGCTCAGAGGGTAGTCTGCTTGAGACTCTTTCCCGCCCTCTTCCTCTGTCCCTCTCCTCAGTGCACTCTCTCTCTGTCTCTCAAATACATAAATAAATCTTTAAGCAAAACAAAATAAAATGGGATTCACTCACTCTAGGTGCCCTGGTGCACCCAGGGTGTTAGATGCTAAGGCTATAAAGAGAGCTCCAGCCTATGGTCTCAGGACCTCACTGTGTTCTGAGTGCTCCTACAAATCTATAGCCTTCTGAGATTTGCTTTACTAAGATTATATCATCTGGAATTTGGGTTTCCATATCACCCAAGTTAATATGCAAAGGGATCTCTGTCTTCCCTCCCCTTCCCTTTCTTCCTCTCCCTTTCTTGAAGAATAGCAACTATTTCTCCAGCTTCGAATTCTCCTCTTTGGAGGAGCTATTTAGATACTTTTCTCTAATTTCATATAATTTTCAGAGATACAAGAAGCACAGGGAATACAGTTCCGAAATATTCAGAGTTAGTATTTCATAGCGAACTTTTATTAATTTTATAAAACATAAATTGCATGAAGGATAAATTTTTTTATATAATTTACATTTAGATGTAAGTACATTAATGGAAACAGTGACTCCAGAAGTAATTTTTGAAAGTTTGATTTAAGTACTTACAGTATTTGTGCCATGAAACAGTCTCATCTTACTTATTGAAAACATAGCAGATCTAGTCTGGTCAGATAACAAATTGTATGAATTTAGTGTTCATGGGAAACTATTAAATTAAAAATAAGAAACACATCTTTTTATGGTGTTATTGAATTTGTTTTACTGAATTGATTTAAATGCATGGGCTTGGTAATTGTCTAAAGAACAATTTAATGAAATATTTCACAGTGAGAGAAAGTCTGAAAAGACATCAGTTAGCCTTTAAAACAAGATTGGTTTTATGTGTATGTTTATGTTGCCTTATTGCTTAATTAATAGGGCACTAATTTTGGAAAAAGACTTTTTTTAAGTCTATAGCATATTTCTAAAGGCTGTACATCACGATCTTTATCATGTATATAATATACAAGTCATTGCTAGGATTTATTGAACGTAAGTTTTCTACCCCTATCCTAAGCATGGTATACAAATTTTTCCCTTTAATCATCAAAATAATCAATTTCAAGACACTATTCATACTTTTTTCAGTAAGGAAACAGAAACTTGGAGAGTTAAGTAGCCTTTTGTAGGCCATGGAGCACAAAGTGGTAGAGGTGAGATTTGATTCCAGGACCCAGTCATGTCCTGGGTCGCCCTGCCAGCATCTCATTCAGGAGAGCCGTGTTGTACACACCGTAGTCATTCACCCATGACAAAAGCATGAATAAGAAAGGACAAAACTGCCTTTTCCCTTATTTGAAAGTTCAAGGCGTTAAACGTGTAGACTCCCTGTCTTTGTAAGCAATGATGTTAAATCTGTATCTTTACTATTTTCTTTTTTTTCCCCCACCTAGAACGATGTAGGAGGACAACGCAGCCTGATAAACAAATGGACGACTTTTCTTAAAGCCAGATTGGTTTGCTCTATTCCTGGAAATGATGGGGCAGACACTCATTTTGATGAGCTTCGTGAGTCACATGCTCCTTTTTTTTTTTTTTTCTTAAAAATGAACTACTGCCTAATAAATTCAGCATTTCTTTTATTTTAGCCCCCCTTGGAGCCCAGGACAGCTTGTAGGAGTGTTATTACTAAATATACACACACAAAGAACATGAAGGTGCTCTAGGTTTCAGAGCACGTTGTAATGAAGCAATTCCCCTCTTTGTAAGCATCCTCATAGTTAGGAGGAAACAAAGCAGCAGCAAGAGACAAAGAGCTACCAGCAAAGGTTCACTGGAATCCATTCATTTTCCATGTGGCCTTTTAATTTGGAAGGCGCGGCAGTCTGTAGGCAGAGAGAACTTGGGTTCTTTATTCTGAGGATGCCCTCTGCTGGAGAGCCCGGGAGACTGGGTGAACTCACTCCCTCCGACTTAAAAAAAAGAATACTCAGAAGTGTTCAATGGGTCATTCTCTTGAATTTCCCCTCTTTACTCCTCTCAAAGCTAGTTCTAGAAGGAATTTTTTCAGCTATATATAAAGGTAACATCATCAAATCTTATCTTTTGAACTTGTTTTTGCCTTGCTGTGTAAAAATGATGTTATCATTGAATGATTTTTGCCATACGGTATTTAAAGTATATATTCACTCTTCATGACTGATTTCTCATGTGGTACATAAGCATGCTCACATCTTAAAAAACTTTTAATGGAGGTTGTTTACACATACTTTGGTATCAATACTGCTTAACTATTTACAAAATACTGAGCAAGTATTTTGCAGGTAATTAACTTGTGTAGCGATTTTTATATTTCTAGCAAATAGATAATTGAGTTATTAATAAGTTGACACAATTACAGGGCAAGACTTTTTTTTTACATCGGAGGGTAAAAACACCCTATGTTTTTAGTTACTCTTCTGTCAGAAGTCACATACTTCTGACTGGGAATAGTCATGGAGATTATCAGCGAATCATCCAATCATCCCATTTATAGGTAATTGAAATAGACACCTAAGAGGCTTGATATCCAGTTCAGTGCCACATAGCTAGTGAGAAAACCGGTCTTTTTTTTTTTTTTTAAAGATTTTATTTATTTATTTGACAGAGAGAAATCACAAGTAGATGGAGAGACAGGCAGAGAGAGAGAGAGGGAAGCAGGCTCTCTGCAGAGCAGAGAGCCCGATGCGGGACCCGATCCCAGGACCCTGAGATCATGACCTGAGCCGAAGGCAGCGGCTTAAACCACTGAGCCACCCAGGTGCCCGAGAAAACCGGCCTTTAACCCCTAATTTCTTATGTCATAATGTAACGACTTTTACTGTTATCTGAATTTTATACCTGTTAGAGTCTCAGAAGTACTGTATTCTTAAAGAAAAGGCAAATACGTAATACTAAAATATAAAAATATAATGAATTGTTATTTTTTCTTCCATTAATAGAGGATATTTACTTACTCCCCACAAGAGATGAAAGAAATCCTGTGGTCTATGGAGTCTTTACCACAACCAGGTAAGTTAAAAGCAAAACAAGGGGCGCCTGGGTGGGTCATTCATGAAGTGTCTGCCTTCTGCTCAGGTCATGATCCTGGAGTCCTGGGATCCAGCCCCACATCAGGCTTCCTGCTCATCAGGAGCCTGCTTCTCCCTCTCCCACTCCCCCTGCTTGTGTTCCCTCTCTGGCTGTCTCCGTCTGTCAAATAAATAAATACAATCTTTAAAAACAAAACAACACTTGGAATTCTTCTATAGAATTGTAAGGCATATGTAAGGAAATACAGTTGTATTTTCCGGCCCCTTCCTTTTATGTGGAAAAAAAAATACCCATTTTATTCTTTCACATAGTGTTTCCTAGAACTCTTTCAATATCAAAACATAATATGTCTCTTTGTTCTTTTTATACCAGCAGAGTACTTCCGTATCCATTGCCACAATTCATTTAGCTAATTTCCTGTACATAGACATCTCTATTGTGTCAGGGCTTGGCCATACGCACAACACATCAGGGACTAAACTTGTACATACGGCTCTTTCCCTATATGAGCAAGTAAGCAAGTACATCTGCGAGTTAAATTCACAGACTAAAGTTACAGGATGCAAAGGTGCCTGCATATACTCACCATAACAAATAGGTTAAGCTGCATGACATAGAAGTAGTATTACAGAAATACATGCCTCAGTCATGAGATGCGACACTCTTTGCTCTACTAACTTGGGCAAAGGAAGTTTGTATGACTTGCGCCAGGAAGATGGGCCAACCAGTATTAAAAACGGGACTAGAACCAAAGGTGTTTTCTTAATTTTCCTGTGTTTTTGTCTTCTTTCCATGTAATACTGTCCTGCACTTGTCACTGAGACTCTGTGACTTCCTTAAAAGTTGTCCTAGCATCTCTGAAGCTTTCTCAAAGAATATATGGACCTTACATAATTTTACCTAATATTAATTTCATTTAATTCAGTAACTTACATTAGAACATGGGACAGCCTTCTTCCTGCTACACATTACTCCCTGCAACACCTTCTTTGAACTCCTTTTTTACTTTTCCCACAGCTCTGCTATCACTATTGTTTATATTGACATTAGTATTGAAAGAATTGGCAGTATTGGTATTGGTATTAGGGAAATAGTCTTACTGCCTCCTTTCAAATAAATTATTAAAATAGTCTGCAGGCAAAGTATAATTTCTCTTCTGTGGGATTACCTTCCTTCAGTTCACCTTACACCTTATGCCAGTAGAGTTGGTTCAGATGACATCAGAAAATGAAATGCTTTGTGAAATTTTAAAATAAAAATAAAGAAGATACCCAAAGAATTCTGCTCTTTGGACTCCATTTTTCTGCAAATTCATATCTGAACTAAAAAGAGGCAGGAAAAGCAAGTGCCTGTAGTTACTCAAGTATGTCAGCGTTAGTTCTCTTGGCATCTTTCCATTCCCAGAACTGTCTTTGAAGTCACTGTGTGTTCCAACACAAGGCATAGACATGTGCCAGGGAAATATAGCCCCAAGATAGTTATGTTTTTTCTCTTACCAAGTTTTCTGCCCACCCAGAGTGTGAAGTTACAAGTCAACCCTTTGTTCTTGGTGTACTTTATTATTCTATTTTTAATGCCGCCCCAAGGACCGAGGTAATATTGGGATGCAGTGTCCCACCCTTTGTCCTATGAGAAGATGTAATTAATCTGTGACAATAGAAACACCATAAAGCATGATGTATCATTCCTTTAAAATATCCTACGCAGAGGATGTGATTTTTATGGGGGCATCACTGCCCTTCTTAGCAGAGTTTTCTCCCAGCTGCCTGTTTGCCCTCAGCTCCCAATGCTTCCCATTAATGTCATTCCAAGATTATATATATATTTTTAAGATTTTATTTACTTACTAGAGAGAGAGAGAAAGTGAGAGAGAGCACAAGAGCAGGGTGAGAAGCAGACTCCCTGCTGAGCAGGGAGCCGGATGCTGGGCTCAATTCCTGGACTCCGGGACTCCGGGACCATGACTTGAGCCTAAGGCAGACGCTTAGCTGACTGAGCTACCCAGGCGCCCCTCATTCCAAGAATATCAATGATTGAGTTTCCCATGCTAGAGAATCCTTGGCTTGCTTGTGTAGTGCTGAGATTTTAGGTCTCTTAGATCATAAAGGGTGATCTCATTTTAATGAACAGAAATCACTGAAAATTTTAGATGCAGAGATGTCTTTTATTTTCCAGAAGTTAAAAAGAAAATAAACATCTGAGGGCAGTGTTTCACCACTAATTTACTAAAACTTGTGAAATTCCAATGGAGCTTTTCTGCTTCTGGATTATGTTTCCTCCCGTCCTATGTAATTAAAATTAATTTTAAGTAATCCATAAGTTACATACATAAATTCAAGAAGAAATTCAAAAATTCGGGGAGAAGCACAAAAGAATTTCAACATTTTTTCAAATTAATAGAAATTAGGAAATTATAAATGGCCGATATTTATGGACATTCACTTGCTTGAAGAAAACAGAAATGAGGTAATTAATTTTATACCTAAATTGTTCCTCTATAAAAAAATAGGTAATATAACTTTTTTATTTTAGAAGTTCTTTAGAAGGCATTAAATGCCGCAAGAACTCCAAATAAATCTCAAAAGCATGTACATACATTTGATACTCTTTTCTGCATATTTTCTTCTGTTCTCATTTTTCTAGTGAATCCTCATGTATCCATCAAGTGTCAATGTAGATGGCCCCTTCTCTCTGAAAACATAACCAGACAGCCCTCTACTGGGGACCCATCTGTGTGTTTGCTTTGCTTGTTACTATAGGTATCCGTAATGTAACTGCTAGCACATTTTTTCAGGATTACTTGGGTGTAAGCTCCTTAAAGACGTCCACACATTCTGTCTGCAGCATCTCTCAGATGGAATGAGCTTCCCAAGTTTGTCCACACACCTGGTTATAATATGTGCCCAATAAATAAATGTACAGTGACGGACGTGCAGGGAGTGATTGGATCATGTTGCTTTTTTTCAGCTCCATCTTCAAAGGCTCAGCTGTTTGTGTGTACAGCATGGCTGACATCAGAGCAGTTTTCAATGGTCCCTATGCTCATAAGGAAAGTGCAGACCACCGTTGGGTGCAGTATGATGGAAGAATTCCTTACCCCCGACCTGGCACAGTATGTATCCAATTTCATAATCAAATTCTTTTCTGGAGCCCATATCCTCTTCCTAATTCTATTATAATAAACTATGCTATTCACCACAGCAACATGTACTGTGGGTTTAAAAAATACCTATTATTTATTCACAGTGATGTATTAGCGTTTCCATCCTTCTCTGGAACTTGACAATTTTTTTTTTCTTTTGAGTAAGAGCTTTAACTTCTACAGGAAATAGTGGGTTGTATCATAAGGAGCAGGCGATGCTGAAAATATAGTGCTTGTTTGCAGTAAGTCTACAGAGTCAAGATGATTTATCTTGAATATATAGGATGACAAATATTCCAGGTTAAATGAAAATGCCAAATAAATATTTATTTCCCACATACATCTCTATATGTAACTAGAGTCTTCAGGCCTTCATTTCTACTTTTCAAAGACTACATCAATTACAACGGTTCATTTATTTCTTTATTATGTGGCATCTGTAAAAAAAAATCATTTTGCAGTGTAAAATCTGTATTTGCATTGTAAATGGAAGGTTTTTGTTTTGTTTTGTTTTCACTGATGTGATTAAAACAGTTTAAGTGATTTAAATATTTTAGGATGAGCTAATTGACCTAATAAAAAGAGATAAATGCCCTTTTTCCCCCATATGTTTCACATGAGTATTTCCAACAGGAGATCTAAAGTAATTATCAAAATCTCTGTAAAAAATTGTTGACTTGGGGCACCCAGGTGGCTCAGTTGGTTAAGCAACTGCCTTCAGCTTAGGTCATGATCCTGGATTCCCAGGATGGAGTCCCACATCAGGCTCCCTGCTCAGCGGAATCTGCTTCTCCCTCTCTCTCTCACTCTTTCTCTCAAATAAATAAATAAAATTAAAAAAAAATTGTTGACTTAATCCATCCAACTCTACTGAATTTTATCTTTTCATATGTTTGCTCTTAAACAGGAAGCAGTTGGTGGCCAGACTTTCTGAATTCTCTTTTCATCTTCCTCTTACATAGCCTAATTACATTTGGGAAACACACTTTACAACCATGTCTATTTTCCCTTCTGTAATTCCTCAATAGGAATACATTTCAAGTATGTTTTCTGGACTGATTATAAGGTGATCACAGTTCTGTGGAAAAAGGATTTTTTTGCCAATAATATGATTTTCACTTACAAATTTTTTATTTAAATTCAATTTAATTAACATGTACTGTTTTATTAGTTTCAGAGGTAGAATTTAGTGATTGTCAGTTACATATAACACCTAGTGCTCATTACATCATGTGCCCTCCTTAATGCCCATCACCCAGTTACCCCATCTCCCCACTCACTGCCCCTCCAGCAACCCTCAGTTTGTTTCCTATAGCCAAGAGTCTCTTATAATTTGTCTTCCTCTCTGTTTTCACCTTTTCAAATTTTACCTTCCCTTCCCTTGTGTTCATCTATTTGTTTCTTGAATTCCACATATGAGTGAAATCATATGGTATTTGTCTTTCTCTGACTGACTTTTTTCACTTAGCATAATACTCTCCAGTTCTATCCACATCCTTGTGAATGGTGAGATTCCATTCTTTTTGAAGGCTGAGTAGTATTCCATTATAGATATATAGAGATAGATAGATAGATATCACGTCTTCTTTACGGTTAGGATGCACAGGTACTCTTCTAAAGGTTTTACAGATCTTAACTTCATAATGATTCTAAGAGACAAGTGCTATTGTCATTAATGCCATTGTACAGATGAGCCATGTCCAACACAGAGAGGTGCAGTAACTTGCCCAAGGTGACAGAACTAATGAGTAGCGCTCCTGAGTTTTAAATCCAGATACTCTGGCAGCAGAGTCCAAGGCCTTAGTCTTTGTAGTATGACATTATGTTAAAATTTTTTTATGTTAAAATATGTGTATTTCCCCCTTTGATAGAATAGAATACCTTTTACTGAATGTATATTCTATATATATGTATACTGAACTATAGTGTACTATAGTATATTCTATAGTATAATATATATAATGATATTATATAGTATATTATATATGAGTATATGTAGAATTTCAATTTATATTTTATATATATTTGGGGCTTTTTGAGGAAGATAGTTAAAATTCAGAGGGAACTCTAGTTGGGGAAATTTCACCATATTAGGATTATGGGGTTAAATATCACAGATCATCACATTTGGAGCTGCTTCTACATGAGTTTATTTTGGAAAATACTATGCCCATTCAGGCCACTAAAAAAAAAAAATTCAGTCATCCAGATGTTATTGGAGAATTTGGGACTGAAACTGTCTATTACAGAAAATGGTTTTTAGGGGGTTGGAGGGACAGTAGGAGAAGGAGTGAGAGAATCATAAGCAGGCCCCATGCCTGGGCTCGATCTCATGACCTTGAGATCATGACCTGAGCCAAAATCAAGAGTGGGACCCTTAATTGACTGAGCCGCACAGGCACCCCTGAGAAAACGATTTACATGTGTATACACACACACACACACATATATGTATATGTATATTAGTGTGTGTGTGTATATATATATACACTAAAAAATTGAAATTAATCATGAAAATGGTCATATGCTAATGCATCCAGATTGCATATTTTTTCCAATTATAGTATAGGTTAGAGGTGCATCCAAGGGACCTGTCACCACTTCTCTCCTCCTGCCTGAAGAGCTGTGAAATGCCATAGGAGGCTTGAAGATGAATCATGTGTCAGGGAGCTCTGGTGGCTCAGCGGTTAAGCGTCGGACTCTTGGTTTCTCTCAGGGTCATGAGATTGAGTGGAGCATCAGGCTCTGTGCTCAACATGGAATCTGCTTGTCCCTTTCCCTCTGTTCCTCCTTCTACCTCTCTCTCTCTCATGAATAAATAAAATCTTAAAAAAAAAAAAAAAAAAAAAAAAAGGAAGGACAAATCACATGTCCCAGTACTCTCCTCCTAAGAGCATAGCCCCTTCCTTGAAATCTGAATCAGCGACTTTTCCCCACCATGAGTAATGCATAAGTCAGCAAGGAGAGCTTTCCATCAATGAGAAAAAAAGTGTCCCATCACAGTAAACACACCAGTTTTTGCTACTTAGTTCTCAAAGTATACAGTGTTTACACTGTACATATTTTCTTAGAATTCAGATTTTATCCAGGAAATAGGCTGGATCCAAATGACCACAGAGATGCCTCACCTTTCTTTTTTTCTCTTTGAAAATTAAGAAAAGGAAAAATATCAGGCCCAAGAAAGTGTCATTTAACAGAATCATTTCTTTGGCCTTTCTAAACATCAGTGTTTCTCAAGAAATTCCTATACTTTTTTACATGTGTAAGTACACTCAAATCTGTAACTAAGGTTTGATAATTATGCCTCGTAACTAGAGATAGTTCCCAACTGATGAAGGTTTGACTTCTGATTTTTAGACTTTATGATGGTGTGGAAACGAACGTATTCCGTAGAAACCATACCTAGAATATTCCCTTTTGATCTTTTCCTGGGCTGGTTATATGTAGTGTGAGAATCTGGTGAGGCCAGGCACGGCACCAAGCCACAGCTCCCAGTCGGTCACACACACATGGTGTAAGTCACCATTGTGACTTATAATGGTCACACCATTGTAAGCTAGACAACCCATGCACTTAAAATCATTCTATTTTTCACTTTAGTACAGTATTCAATACATTACATGAGATACTCAACACTTGATAATCAGTAGGCTTTGTGTTAGAGGAGTTAGCCTAACTGTAGACTAATAATGTAAGTGTTCTATGCACGGTTAAGTTTGGCTAGGCTAAGCGATCACGTTGACCAGGTTAGGGGTAGTAAGTGCACTTGGGACCTACAATATTTTCAACTTAGAATGGGTTTATTGGGACGTAACCCCAACTGTAAGTGTAGAAAGATCTGTAAACCTTTCATAGCCCAAACTAGAGCCAGTATTTTTAGTGGAGACAGAGAAAGAGTCCAGAAAAACAGCAGCAGAATAGCATTCACTTTGATCAGGAAGATTATGTCCTCTTTATAGAATTTAGCGACACAAAAACGACTATTCTAGTTGCTGTCAGAAGTTGTTTATTTTGCTTTCCACTTTCAGTTAAACATAGGGGTCTTTCTTGTTCTGAAGTGGTAAGACGGGGATTAAATTTAACTCTACCTGAAACTCCGAATCAAATGCCGTTAACCTCAGCACCATTCTACCTTCCACGAGATCAAAGTGAGTAAAGAAACAGATTGTTTCCCCGAGGGTTGATCTGTTTTCTGCACAGATAATAATGCAGTGTTGACACCTTCTTATGGTTGTCATTTCTTTTCTTGTAATTCTGGGGCACACGTCTTACTTTAATAAAACCATTGCTAAATCATTTGCTTTGTACGAAAAGTCCACATCTTCAGTGAAAGCCACTTTCCACTGAACTTAAAATTTTTAAAATAGATTATTTTTAAAAACCTCCTTTGCGCTTACATTTCCCCACTCATGTTTTCATCAAGGTTGCTTCTAAAGTTGTGCTCCCCTGGTCCTTCTGCGGACAATATCACTGAGGGCCACAAACATTATGACTCTCCATGTACCACAGCTGCTTTCGTTTTCTAGTTTTGACAGGGTTCTGCACTTCCTGTGACAAAAGTCAAACCTAAACTCCTGGCCTTACCACGACAGCATTACTCTACAATGTCAAGCAGCCTGGAAACTCGCGGAGGACAAGGAGCCGTTCCTTCACTCCGAGGGATTCTCCTGCCCTCTGGTGTCCAAACTGAATCCCTGAACAAACTGAATGTTGCTCAGATGGGCTTTTTCAATCATTTTTGAACTTTAGGCCTTGATAGTAAGTTCCACGTGAAATAAAATAAGGAAGAATCCACAGCGAGCAGAACAGGTCAGAAATGAAAACCAAACTGAGGTCAGGCCAACAGTAGCAGGCTGCTCGAAAACGCAGAATCAGGAGGATTTTTAAAGGCCGAAGGTTTCATTTTTGACATTTGATTTACTTGGCAGTTTTATTTTCTGTTGATAAGGAATCTTATAATTCTTGCCAAAGTGCAAAATGTTAACAAATGTTTTCCTGAAAGTCAGCTTCAGTTGGTAAGCCATTCCCTTATCAAAAAGGTGAGAAGAGAGTACTTTAAAAATGTTTTATTGCCTTAAGAACACCTCCTGTGAGAGCTACACTTTTAACGGGTTTTTAAGTGCGCAATACACCATGGCCTGTAGGTAAATTCTGTGCAACAGATCTCTGGAACTGATTCATGTTGAGTAACTGAAATTGTAAACCTGTTCACGAGTGCCATCGCACTTTCCACTCCTCCCCACACCCCCCGCCCCAGGCAACCAGTGTTGTATCCTCTGCTTTTATGAGTCTGACTATGTATGTAAGTGGAAACATGCAGGTTTTTTTTTTTTTTTTTTAGATCTTTTGGACTAACTTACTTAGCTTTATGTGCCCTAGGTCATCTACATTGTCACATATTGAAGAATCTCCTTTCTTTTATGAGATTGAATCATATCCTTTGTGTGTATATATTACATTTTTGTACCCGTTCATCAGTTGATGGACATTTACACTGTTTCCACCTACAGTGTGAAGGTTACTCAAAATATGAAAAATAGAACCGGCGTATGATCCGGCAATCTCATTTCTGGATATTTATCCAAAAGCATTGAAATCAGGGTCTTGAAAAGAGATTAACATTCCCATGTTCATTGCAGCACTATTGATAATAGCCAAAATGTGGGAAGGACTTGTTTTTGAGGTTCAAATATTTAAGAAACGTCTGTTTCACTATTCTTCAAATTATTTTGCCACAGTTTTTGACAATTTCTAAACCTCTAATTTTGTAACAATAACTTCATTTCAAAATTCCATTGCCCACTAAATACTTACTGCTTTTACTCTGAACTGTTTTAGCTTTACTTGGAAAGATCAAAACTTACACATGGTTTTCCCAACTAAGTTTCCATTCTTTGGTAGGAAGCAAAAAGAGGTTGTTATAGGTACTCTTAATTCCGTAATTTGATTATCCTATGGGTGCCTTTAAGTCAAATGAAATATCAAATTACCTAGGCTAACCTGCTTATTCCTATTTATTGGCCCTCGTATTCTATAAAAACTTGACTAACAATTATTTATTTATTTATTTATTCATTTATTTATATTTATTTGACAGACAGAGATCACAAGTAGGCAGAGAGGCAGTCAGAGAGAGAAGGAAGCAGGCTCCCTGCTGAGCAGAGAGCCCGATGCAGGGCTCCATCCCAGGACCCTGGGATCATGACCTGAGCTAAAGGCAGAGGCTTTAACCCACTGAGCCACCCAGGTGCCCCTTGACTAACAATTATTAAATCTCAAATAATCCCTGAATAAACATCTCCCCTCTTCAACTCTATTTTAGAAGTTTAGATCTTTAGAAATATTGAACATCTTTTTTCCCCTCAATCAACTAGCTATTTCATTTAACCAACCCACTACAAAACGTCAACATTAACATTGCTTTAATGTTAAGTGATTTTTCAACTACGAATGCCAAATGTAAAACAATGAACTCTCTCCCTTCCTATAACATCTCAAGTCTTATCTAAACAAGAAGCCCCATTGCGTAGAACTCCTCAGATGGGCTTTTCTCAGCGTAAATCAAAGGTAAAGGCTAAACGTTGCCCACCCCACCCCCTTATTGTCTCTCTTCTCTGCTATCAGATAAAATCTCCTAAACTATGAATGTGAGTGTGGATATGTCTAACAGTCCTTATTTATTTCCACCAAATTATTGAACTTTCTAACACTGTAAAAGACACTGAAACGTTTCAAGATTCTTTTGATTCCCGGTCCACTGGAAATGTTGTCTTACCAAATATGCTGCCACGGACCGGCTGTGGGTCCTGGCACGTCCACCTGGGCTAAGAAGGCCATTTTTACTTTTAATGTGCCAAAGCATCACTGACTTGACTGTGATTGATTTGTGATTTTGCTTCAAAAAAGCAAATCCCTGAGAAATTGTGTCTTAGGGTAATAATATGTAATGTTAGTAACTTGTTCTATATTTAGTAACTTGATCTATGTAGCGGACTGGGTCCATGCAATGGCATTTCACCTAAAACTAGAGTAACTGCTTAAACATTCCAACTTCTACTTTGGCCCAAGTTTTTAACGGTAAATGTCTGTGATCACTGTGGAATCCACAAGTTTCAAAACTCTGTAGGCACCCTATCTTCTCTTTCCTGATCTACCAAAACTGTCGTGCATGAACAATGACATACTCCTGTAATACATTATTTTCGTAAGCTGATGATTCTTAGAATTGTATGTCTTCATTCATCTAAACTAGGTCCGAGTTGTGGTGTAAGCTGGCCCAAGCAAGCAAGGATTTTCTTCTTGTAGAAAAGAAATGTTTTAAGGCCAAATTCAAACATAGCATGAAAAAAGAAAAATACATAATTCAAAAACAGTATCCTCTATCACCTCACACTTCAGAATGGTAGAGTAGCTAAAATCAAAAACTCAGAAACAACAAATGCTGGAAAGGATGTGGAAAGAAAGGAACTCTTGTGCACTGCTGGTGGGAATGCAAACAGGTGCAGCCATTGTGGAAAACAGTATGGAGGGTCCTCAAAAAATTAAAACTAGAACTACCCTATGATCTCTATGATCCAGGAATCTCACTACTGGATATTTGCCCCCCAAAATATAAAAATGAGAATTCAATGGGATACAGGGATTCCTATGTTTACTGTAACATTACTTACAATAGCCAAATTATGGAAGCAGCCCAAGTGTCTATCAACAGATGAATGAATAAAGAAGATCTATATCCAGAAGATACCTATCTACATCTATCTATCTATCAATCTAATCTCCACACATACATACATACATACAAACAATGGCACATTATTCAGCTGTAATAAAGAATGAGATCTTTCCATTTACAATAAGATTGGAGCTACAGAGTGTCGTGCTAAGCAGAATAAATCAGAAAAAGACATACTGTATCATTTCACTCCTATGTGGAATTTAAGAAACAAACAAACAAATGAACAAAGGAAAAAAAGAGACAAATTAAAAAACAGATTCTTAACTGTAGGGAATAAACAGATGGTTACCAGAGGGTGGGTGGGGGGATGGGTGAGGCGATGGGGATTAAGAGTGCACTTACCATGGGGAACACGGAGTACGTTATAGAATTGTTGAATCACTGCAGTGTACCCCTGAAACTAATATAGCACTGTACGTTAAGAATACTGGCATTAAAATGAAAAGCTTGATTAAAGAATAGTATCCTGAGCTTCCTGTGGAAAACAGTATGGAGGATCCTCAAAAAATTAAATATTTAGTAAGACTATCACAGTGCGAGACTGTGATAGTCTTACTAAATGGGACTGAAAAATAACGGAAGAATTCCCTTGCAGCATCTGGCACTAGCTTCCGATTTAGGCACCTGCACAAGAGGACTAGCATTTTGTTGTTGTTTTGTTTTAAGAAAAGCTGTCCTACTTTATTAAAAATCTGTGGGGAACTTTAGGAAGATCTCATTTTAGGCACCACTAGCTCGTAGAGGCCTCAACTATATTAAGTTCAGTTTTATTTTCTCCCCAACATCTGTTCGCTGCATGGCCTACCTCTTGCCAAGGCTATCTTTAATTCTATCCCTTCAGCTTTTTGATTCCCGAAGAGAGAAGTGGAGGCAGGTGTACAATCTGGGCCTCCTGAATCTCAGTTCCCAAATCTGACTACACTTAACAGGGCATGTGACAAAACATCACTATCATTTTCCATTAACTGTATACAGGCTGTGTTTCTCTGAAAAGGTGAGAGACAACTGATCTCTAACATTTCTCAATTAATCTTTTCAGCTGGCTTTCAGCTTGCTTTTCCATGGGACCAACATTCTCTTTTAAGATGAAATTGTCCAAATCCCACATCACTTACTGTGTTCAATACTGTTTTCCTTTTTGTTGTATAGAAATTCCTCTAAAAGAAAGGAAACTTTTAAAATAGAGAAGGAGCTACAGCCATGTTTTGTTAAAGTTCTTGCAAGATTAAATTCAGCTTAAAACTATTTAACTTAGAAAGTAAATGATCCAGAATTGTTGGCTTAATTGTCTTCTTTAAATTACTACACAGTTAGAGTAGACAGAATCCAGCCTTCGTATAAGCTGGGGAGCTTAGGTCCAGAGGTTGAAATTCACTTGCTAAATAAAATTTGGAATGGATATTTGGAGATAGGAAATTCATTTCTTCAAATGTTAGAAGACACATTGTTTTATTAGACGTTGAACAATAAAGAGGAAACTTGAGGGGTTTTTTTGTTGTTGCTGTTGTTACCTTTTAAACATAGCAGAGTAGTCAACTTTCAAATATAAGAATAAAGCGGGTTTTTAACCGCAAAAAAAAAAAAAAAAAAAAGATAGAAAAAGAGACAAATGTATCTGTATGTTTGTACCCCTGGCCTTTCTGGCTCTAACATTAAATACAGGATCTTTCTTCATCTGTGTTATAAAATGCCTCTTAGATGAATCAGCGGGGGGATAGGATGGCACCTATGAAATCACCTTTTTTTAATATAAATACAAATCAGACTTCCTTTCCATATGTAGCTTATTTTTCTCAGCTTGCTAAAAATGAAAGCCCAGTTTAGTCTTCCTGTGTGCCGCGTCTTTCTTCCCTCGCCTGAGTCAATCCTCTGATTTGTTTAAAAGGAAAGTGCAGCCTGTAGAGAACAGCCTGAAGCAGCAGGGGGAGAAAACTTTTAACAGCTGTCTGGTGCCTTGCCAAGGGGCAAAGTGCTCTCAATGGATAAAACCTATTTTTATCCTCTTTTCCATCGCTTCCCACTGCCCGGCCAAAGGCCCTGTACAAACAGGCAGACCCGCCAAGCCTAAGACGGTCACACCTCGCCAGCCATACGTGCAGCCGGCCCAGGGAGATGGGTGCCCAACCGGGGGGGGGGGGGGCCGGCTGCGGGTGGGCTCAACCCTTTCCCTTCACGGTGCTCCCGGGCAGGTCCCTCTTCTGGGACACTCTCGTGCTGCTCTTGTTTCCAGCAAGAGACTTACACTTTGAAATTTTGGTATAGCTCTTTTCTTTCCCTCTCAAATTTTAAACTAACTTACGCCTTTTTCAACGTAGTAGGTGGAGACAGAGAAGTTCCCTGACTTATTTCCTATAGGAACTGAAGTGGTGGAAATCAGGCAAATGTTAAGAAAGCTGGAGCCCACATAAATGGTCCTCTACCGTAGAGTCAGATGGACTGCATCACTACCAGCTAGAAAGGAGGAGGACGTACATACAGACAAAAATTCACGAGATCTTTAATACCTGAGATGTATAGCTTTGATAGACACATTTCCTAGGGTTTGGGGAGGAAGCTAATATGATCATTGACTTCTGATGTACCATTTTCCCTTGCTTTTTTTTTTTTTTTTTTTTTTTTTTTAGGATTTTATTTATTTAGAGAGAGCAGCAGAGGGAGAGGGAGAGGGAGAGAGCAAACCTCAAACAGACTCCTCCCTGAGCACAGAGCCCGCCACAGGCCTCGATCTCTCGACCCTGAGATTGTGACCTGAGCAGAAACCAAGAGTCGACGCTTAACCGACTGTGCCACCCAGGCATCACTTGCCCACACTTTCTCTTTTCCTTTACGGGATTTTTCTTGCCTTCTTTACGGTCTTACCTGCTTAGGTTGCTTGGCATCTCTAGTTATTTTTAGATCTGTGTGCTACACAGCTGTATGATATCAAAGGAAAAATTTCACTGTTTTTAATGTGCTAAAATAACAATATTTAGTTCAAACAGTACTATCTTAAACCTCAGGGAGCAACTCTACCAAATCACTTTCGCTTGTGAAAGCAGAGTAGAGACACAGCCCTCAGAGATCATGCACAGCAATCTACAGGATAAAGATCTTATCCAAACACTGGCAGCATGCCAGATGGAAAAGCTGCCAGAGGGGGGGAAAAATGTATTTCCAAAGATCATTTTATAATGGTCAATGGAAACCAGGTTTTCCTTCTCTTCTTTTTTTCTAGGATTGTATTACCCTTCAATCTTTTTCGTCAGAGGTGAGCAAAGAGGATAATTGTCATGTTTGCTTCTTTGCTAAATTGTCCATGTCTTCATTCCTTTATACCTTACTCATATCAAAATTCCTAATTATTTGAAACTTTGGTATCAAAAACCGTGGCTTGAATGTCATGATACTTCTTTTGGAAATTGCCTACTTGCATAACTACAGCTGCAAAGTCAAGAGAAAAATATTTTTTCTTAAGTTGGAGGACTATTTCAAAAATGTAATGCAAGGAAAATCATGCTTTTGCTTTGATTTTAATGATAGACCATCCAGATTGTACCTCAGGCAGTATAAGCCATAAGCCCATTGCAAGTTGCCTTTGACTTAGCCTCAAATGTGCAGCCTATAATTGGGCAAGAGCTTTGTATCATTTGAGCCCCACATCCTTTTGAGTTGTAGCTTAATCTATTTAATATAGGGTTCCTTCCATTATCGAGCTGACAGATTCCACTTGGCTGGAGGCTAAGTGCTAGAAACAATGAGTAAAGACACTTAGATCTTTAGATTAGCATCCAGTTAAGAATATGCTAAATAATTACCAAATGGCTAATATGCTGTACCCTTTGGTGCAGACCCGGGACAAATAAATAGCTATCAGGAAAAGCTTAGGTTTTTTTGTTTGTTTGTTTTGTTTTGTTTTAAGACCAGACATGCAAGATTTCTATAAAAGATAGAAATACTCTCAAATTACAAATGGAAAATCATGAACATTTTTTAGTACAACTTCTTTGAGATTTCTTCTAATTTAGTGACCCGTTATGATTTTATTCCCTTAAAATTGGAGGTTGGGGTCACATATTATGACTAACTCCAGTATATTTCATTCCCTAAGAATGATCCTCTTGAGTTCAAGGATCTGTGAAGTATAGCTTGAAGCCTTGACAAGATTCTAATTAGAGCCTGGTGTAAATGGCTCATTTCAGGGGAGATTATGTTTCCAACTTGTCTAAATATGAAATTAGGGGGGAAAATCAGTGCTTTCTTATAGACTTTCCTTAATGTCACTCATTTTCTTCTCTACATCTGCAACATAGAGCCGAAGTTTTCCATTCCACAAGAATGTATTAGTCTGTTAAGAATTCAAATGTGATGACAGAATTGTTCTGAATTAACTTTATGAATTACAATATTTTGAAATAACAAAATAGATTTGGCATGAGGAAGGATAACTATTTGGTGAAAAAATCTAATTATAAAAGAATCCTCTTTGAATTCGTGTGTTCTTTGGATAAAGGCACACCAAATTCAATTTGTACTAGTTTGAACTTTTGTATTTTACCACCAGGGGGCAGGGTATGCTAACTATTGAATTAGTGAACTCAAAAAGCACAGAGTTTCAGACAGAAGTGAAAAACTCCCTGAATGGCTTCTCCACAGATCCTTTCAGGAAAGAGCTGTTGAATTGTTCACAGCATAATTTTCACACGAGTTATTTAAAAAACTGACTAATTAAAGTGTAAAACTATTAGAGCTCTTTTACAAGTAATTTTTATGATGTGGTAATTTGTTCCATTTAATTTTTAATAATTATGGGTTTAATTTAAAACTGCAATCATAAATGAATGAAAAGAAATTGAAAATAATGGTTTCTCATACATTCCTCCTGTTTATAGATCAATTTCTTCATAATTATCTCAACTCATATTTCATGTATCTACATAGGAAAAAGTAATCTTCCTAACAAATTCACTGTGGAAACTTCAGAAAATACAGAAAAAAAAAAAAAAAACATTTTATTTAGAAAGTTTTCGAGAAACTTGGGAAGACTGAATAAGCAAGGATAATCTGTTTTACTGGGTTCTCTTTGATGACCATTAGCCATTTCACCTGCCAACAAACGACAGTTGTCTTTTGAGATTTGAAGTTAATTCAAGAACAGAACAGTTCAAAAGACAACAGAAATATGTAGCATGGGGGTTTTATATTCAGCTTTCTGAGGTCAGACTTTTTGGAAGAAAAGACAATTGCCTTGGATTTGAAATTGTAAATTTTCACTTGTGCTAGTATAGCTGAAAAGAGTATTTCAAAAGCAAAATCCCAAATGGGCATAGATAAAGGACTTAAAATATATGCAACTTTGAATTGAAGTATAATGGACATATTAGTTTCAGATGAGACAAACTAGTTTCAGATGATTTGATATTTGTATATCTTGAAAAACATTCAATAAGTCTAGTTAACATACCCCATACAGAGTTATAAAATTCTTTTTCTTATGAAGAGAAATATTAAGATTATTCTCTTAGCAACTTTCAAATATGCAATACAGTGTTATTAACTCTAGTCACCCTTCTATCCACTATATTCTCATGAGGTGATTATTTTATAACTGGAAATGTGTACCTTTTGACCCCTTCACCTATTTTGCCAATCCTCCACTCCCTCCCTCTGATAACCACCAATCTATTTTTTGTATCTATGATTTTGGTGTTTTTGTTTTTAAGATGCCACATATAAGTGAGGTCACACAGTATTTGCCTTTCTCTGTCTGCCTTATTTCACTTAGCGTAATGCCCCCCGGATCCATCCTTGTTTTCTCAAATGATGAAACTTTGTTCTTTTTTATGGCTGAATAATATTCCACTTTAATAATTAAAGTGTCTGGGGCACCTGGGTGGCTCAGTGAGTTAAAGCCTCTCCCTTTGGCTCAGGTCATGATCTCAGGGTCCTGGGATCGAGTCCCTCATAGGGCTGTCTGCTCAGTGGGGAGCCTGCTTCCCCCTCTCTGTCTGCCTCTCTGCCTAGTTGTGATCTCTGTCTGTCAAATAAATAAAATCTTTAAAAAAAATAATTAAGGTGTCTTTGAGAGAGAAAACTGGATTTAAATATATTCAAGATAAACTGCTATTATATATAAGGACATGTGATTCTGTATTGATCCTGTTGACCATTCCTTTAATATTATCAATGGTGAGTCTTAAAAACCTTATTAGAAGTAGGTAGAAATTCCTCAGGTACATAAACAATGTCTTTACTCCTCTCCTCATTTCTTCTCAGTGTCCAAGCAAAACCTATGATCCACTGATTAAATCCACCCGAGATTTCCCAGATGACGTCATCAGTTTCATAAAGCGGCACCCTGTGATGTTTAAATCAGTATACCCTGTTGCGGGAGGACCAACATTCAAGAGGATCAATGTGGACTACAGACTGACCCAGATTGTGGTGGATCATGTTGTTGCAGAAGATGGCCAATATGACGTGATGTTCCTTGGAACAGGTATGCTAAAACCAGATTATGATTTCTTCCCAAAGAATTTTTCAGTATTAAATAAAGAAAACGAAAACTTCCAAAAGATTATGGGTCAAAATCGAACTGGGTAATTAGTAGCTAATATCTAGTCAGTATTCCTTAACATTGCATAACACATGCTTTTAAGTGACCGTTGTAAATATCTCCCTGCCTGCTTTAGTGTTATTTGAGATTTCAAAATAGATTTGTATGTTATGACTACAATATGCCTACTTGAGTAGGTGCTCAACACATATTTGTTGATCAACTATGGACTAAAATTAAACGAGCACATCAAAGCAATGCTTCTTTTCAAACTTCACATTTTCCTGTCTCTAGGGAGATTTTTGACAAACCCCCTCAAAGGATCCCTTCACCCAATTTTGAGAATTGCTGACTGAGTTAAAATGGCTTTTCAAAAATTAAGCAACATATTTTAAAGATCTTTAAAAGTAGAAAGTTGTTGAAAATTATTTTTCTTCTTGAATTTTGTGGATTATCACTTTCATAATTAGAGCCTATTTTATTTAATATTTTCATCTGTCAACTGAGTAATTATAAAACAATTTTAAAATCTCTCTTCAGAAAGGGAAATATTGCATATTTAGTATGTCTCAAAAAGAAAAAGAAAGAGGAAAGTATCATTTAATAAAATATCAGGTGAATTCTAATGGCAGTAAAGGTAACATGCATCATTTAGAACAAAGTACTTCATCCTGGATAAATGTTATATGATTTCATGAATCAGGTCTTGCATAAAGAAATAGAAATTAATAGGTTTTCAAGAAATGGACATTTTTATTGAAATAGGTTTTCAGAACTACAGAACAGTTTTATTTTTTAAAATATACTGGTTTTACAAACGTAGGGTTTATCTGGGAGTGTGTGTGTGCCATACTTAGAGGGCGTTTCTGGAATACCAGTTGTCAAGCCTGATTATGTTGCAGATGGCAATACCAAGACCCAGGAAAGGAGGTGATTCTCTCAAGACTATAGAGATTACTAGTGAAGTGACAAAATTTGAGATAATTAGTCTTTCACAAATTCCAAGGAGTTTACCATATAATTTGCAAAGCCCGTCCAAAGCATCCCTAGGTTAACATTTCTAGTGTTGTAAATGCCAGTCAGCCACTAGGTGGTACTACCTGACTTTTCCTGAGAAAATTATAAGGTAACTAAGATGGATAGATTTTTAATTATGACATTTGGAAAATGTATATTTAATATTTTTCAAAGATCCTAGAATCATTTTAAAAATTGCTAAATAATTCAGACTATTTTGTGCAAATAAGATCATTACCATACATGTGAATATTCTTCAACCCAGTGGCAGAATTTAAAAGCATCTATTTTGTGTAAGTTAATTTCCAAGTGAGATTTTTTTTTCTTTTTTCTAAAACGTTCTTTTGATTTTGATTGTCTTTTTGTAATAAGATGCTGCCTTAGAAACTGCAATGGTCTTTCAAATTTGGGTTACTCTTTTAAATTAAACTAAAATAATTTTAAACAAAACTTCAGTTTCTAGCCCACTAGTAAGGTTTCTGTAAATAAAACAGGTCTGATGAGTGCACTACAATTTTCAACATTGTAGATGGCTTCAGTGATTTCTCTATCATTTGTTAACATGATTTAAAAAGGTATATATCCGGGCGCCTGGGTGGCTCAGTGGGTTAAGCCGCTGCCTTCGTTCAGCTCAGGTCATGATCTCAGGGTCCTGGGATCGAGTCCCGCATCGGGTTCTCTGCTCAGTAGGGAGCCTGCTTCCCTCTCTCTCTCTCTGCCTGCTTCTCCATCTACTTGTGATTTCTCTCTGTCAAATAAATAAATAAAAATCTTTTTAAAAAAAAATAAATAAAATGTTAAAAAAAAAAGGGTATATATCCTACCTTTCATGGTAAGTTGGATATAAGTACTGAATAAATACGTCTTACGCTGAAAGAGAAAAAAAAATATTTTAGTGTATTTGCACCTTTCAAATTAAGTTACAAAAAGGTCATTCCGCTTTAGTTATAACTTAAACCTATATTTATGTATTTATATATATGTCTCATATATATAAATATTTATGTTTACATAAACCAATATTTATATATTATATATATGGCTAGGAATGTACTTCAAGTACACATCTTTTAATATATTCTTTATAAGTGTGTGTTTTATGAGCTAGAAACTCTCGTGTTTTGAAAGGAGAGAATCCCATCCATTAAGCTTTCTTCTTGCATGCTTTATTTAATTTGACTTCTTGAGAGGCATTGAAGAAAGATGAGGGAAACATTTTCAGGGTAGCTGGCTATATACTTACAGCCAAACACTGAAGTAGAAACAGCTGGATCATAGGTAATGTATTTTTTCAGACATTGGGACTGTCCTCAAAGTGGTCAGCATTTCAAAGGAGAAGTGGAATATGGAAGAAGTAGTGTTGGAGGAGTTGCAGGTATTCAAGGTAAGAGAGTCCAGAGTTCCTGAAGAGACGACGAAACTTAACAACACTTGGTTTAGAACAGTATGTTTAAATACACTGGCACTTTCCCTGGAGAAGTTTGTGCACTTAGCTTCTTTATTTTCCTTTTCCTTAGGCAATGGAAAAAAGTTGTAAAAGCAACTCAGAAGGGGACTCCCCTTTCCCTGTAGAATACCACTAAATTCAGAGCTCCTGGGATTGCCCCTCATTACTTTATTCTCTAAGCATATGGTCAGACAAATCACCACAGTAGATGAAAGCCGGGGGTCTCTTTGACTATCCAGATGCTTTTCTACTTCATAAATTTTACTTTTCAATTCTTCCTCAATTGAATTTCAGAAAACTGGAAGAGTGTGTAAATCACAGGTCCCTACTTTAATGTAAGGATTTTTTTTTTTAAGTTGCATGATAGTAAGTCTTCATTCTTTATGTATGCTACATTCCCCTAAAGAGTTAGTAGATCTAAAATCATAGTTTTCCAGATTTGGGGAATGTCTGACTTTTTGGGAGGGGGAATTAAATTTTGTGTTTCTTTCTTTTCTTTTCTTTTTTTTTAGGAAACATGTTTTTAATTATGTTAATCACCATACAGTACATCATTAGTTTTTGATGTAGTGTTCCATGATTCATTGTTTGCATATAACACCCAGTGCTCCATGCAATACATGCCCTCCTTAATACCCATCACCAGGCTTACCCATCCCCCTACCCCCCTCCCTTCTAAAACTCTCCGTTTGTTTCCCAGAGACCATAGTCATTTAACAGTGCATTTGAACTGTGGTGTTCTTTCTGGACATTTAGTAACATTTAGTTTAAAATTATTTTCTGAGCATAACATTAGAAATAAAATTTTATCTCTGAGAGGAGCCTGTAAAAAATATGTTGTTCCTTTCATAGCTTTGTGTTGAAAGAGTTCATTAAATCGGGCTGTTTCCCTGTGAACACCTACCGCCTTAAAATGGGGGAAGAACCCTCCACAGGGAGGAAAGTGAAGTAATTAACATGCTGAATTCCACAGGATCCTGTTTACATTGTGATGATAATAGTGGTCCAGGAGTTAACTAGAACAAGATCTGCTATGTGGCATCTACCAAAAACCAAGTCGTGGGTGGTTCCTGAGGGAGAAGCTGATGTCAAATATAAGTGTGAACCCAGAAGCCAAAAATATAACTCCCACAACACATAGAGCACTTTAGAATAAGGTTTACATGGTCAAGAGGAATTGTTCGGATTCCACCGTTAAAATTAAATAATATTTTCTTCATTAAAAAAAAAAAAGTTACTGGATAGAACTTTCTCATTTTAACATCTTTCTGTCATTTTTTATGTATTTTCTTAAACTTTTGGTATTTGCTTCTATTTATCAGTTTGAAAATATTGACCAGTGAAACATGAATGAGTAATAAACAGAAAGATTGGTAGATGATAAACAGATGAAAAAATTTTTGAAGCTTGCCATCCTTTAGTTGGGTAACTTTTGTGTTCATGTTTCTAATTTTCTATTGAATGCACAAAGCCATAATTTCTACAAATAAAGCTAACATTAGTTCACATCTCAAAATCATGTGCATCAGTAGCTTGCAGTGCTCCAGAAAGAACCATGCTCATCAGCAAGGAGCACTGTAACTCTTCAGAACTCTGCTACTTAAACAAGCTTTTGAACTACCCATCTAAGGAAAAGCAGAATGCGGTAATAAATAATTATGGAGATGTTCTTGTCAACGCTACTTTGAATTATATGGAAGCAGTTAAGATAAGCAGATTTAGAAAGAGAAGCCTTATGGGTAACTGGGAGCGATTTTCAATGCACGGAGTGTTTCTTCATACATTTAGGTAATTTTTCTGGAATAAGATACTTTAAAATACCTATTTTGATCATTTCTATTAAGGTGGAATTTACAACACATTGAAAGGAAATAGCAAACATTCATATCCTTTTCTGCCCTGTGTAACAGACCCTTTAAGTTTACTTCAGAGATTTTTGGTACATGATAAAACAACATATTGGCTACTATAAAAGACATTATTAATTACCTTTATTAACATTTGACTTCTTTTTTCAGCACTCATCAATCATCTTGAACATGGAGCTGTCTCTGAAACAGGTACTTTCTAATTTTTGTGTAAAAAATAGCCACAAAAACAACAAGTTACTCAAATTCAAGTTCACTGTAAGGAAAATCTACTAAAGTTGGAAGTTAAATTGTAAATAATGTAAAAAGCTCTAGATTATTTGTTTCTTTTTTAACCCATTAGAGGCCATTGTTTCAGTCTTGCCTTAGTTAAAGTAGAACCAAATATCATTAAGTGAATGATATATTCTCCACTTGCCTTGGCTCTTGAAAACTGAGCTCACTGTCTTTGTCTCTTGAGGATGTGTTTCTGTCAAGGCCATAAGAAATTCATGTAGAACACCAGCCCTAATCACTAAAAATGATTTTTAATCAGGGAATCTAGAAGTTAGACTACAGACGGTGGTGGTGAAGAGTCCAAGAGTCAACCTCCAGCCTTCCACTTAGTACCTGTCTCCTAAGGAATCAAGTTCCTTAAGGAAAGTGAAGTTAGGGAAATAAAATCCGCCTCCTGACGAATGGATGCTGCATGCAAAATTCTAGACAGAGAATTGCTACATTGTGAGTGGGAAGTAATAATAATAACAATAATGATATTAGATTCTGCAGTTCTCTGGATACTCCAAATCTTAATTGTTTCAGAGGTTCAGACTTGCATTAAGCTAAGAAAGCTATGGCTCCATGTGTTGAACCATAAGGCGTTGCTAACATTGTCTTAATCTCCTGTGCCTGGTTATGATACAGAGGGTATCAGGGACAGGATCTAAATAGGTTCCTTCTTTGGTCTTTTCTGTTAATTTGTCCATGCAACATTTAGTTCTTGAAAGCCTACGTCTATCCTTGGAGGGTATAGAAATGAATGACTGGCATAGTCCTTAACTTCCCAAAGCTCCCAGTGGAGCCAGGAGATGAAGGAGGAGCATACTGACAGTGCAGAGAAATAGTGGAAGCACATACTGGGGGAACACGAGGGTGTCTAAGAAGGAGCCAGGAGGCGCAGAGGAAGACAGCACGGAGAAGACACATGTACCCGAACTATGAAGGATGTTTCCATTAGCCAAATAAATTCAGAGGGTAGGATGAGGAAGCCTATGTCAAGGGGAGGAGGAGAACATCTGGAAAGTTGTGAAGAGTGAGAGACCTTGGCTGCTTCTAATAAGCTGGTGGACACTTAGAGCAAAGGGCATATGTGTATGCAGGAGACAAGGAGGCTCGAAATGAATCTGGGATGACAAAATAGAGGAGATTAGGGACATCCTTCTATATCCTCCTAAGAAGTTTAAAAATGTTATCTAAGGACAATGAAAACTTTAAAGATTTTCAGCAGGAATGTGTTGGGATAAGATTTTCCTCTTAGGAGGGTCCGTGTGGTACGCCATGGTGGAGGACGGACCGAGTCCTGGGGTTGAAAACAAGGCTGAAGCCAGGGGGAATATGAGGACACTTAGAAGTAATCCAGGAAAGAAATGGTGGCGGTGCCAGAGGCAAAGGAGAGGAAGAGAAGTGAAGGGCTCTGTGTAAGAGAAAAGAAAGGATACAGTGGCTGACCGCGAGAGAGGGGTCTCAGGGACAACTGCTCCCTTTGTGTCCCGGATGCCTCTCACCAAAGCAGGATAGCGGGGCTAAATTGAGGGCAATCAATAAGTCCACCTCAACGTTTTTTTCAAGATGCCACTGACTCTAGACAATAAGAAAGGCAAAGGAATGAGGATAGAAAAGAAGGGACACCTAACTTTTTATTTTTTTTATTTTTTTATTATTATTATTATTTTTTTGATGGAGAGAGCAAGAGAGGGAACAGAAGCAGGGAGATTGGGGGAGGGAAAAGCAGGCTTCTCCCTGGGCAGGCAGCCCTTTGCGGGGCTCGATCCCAGAACCCTGGGATCATGACCTGAGCTGAAGGCACACACTTAACGACTGAGCCACCAAGGCACCCCCTAACATTTGATGCAAAGAAAGGAATCATCAACGGAAACCAAAGTCTTAAGCAGAAGTAAAGACAGAGAACAAGAAAAAGTGAAGGGAGTTTCAAGGAAGGTATCATTCTTGGCATCAAACACCATAGAGAATTTAAATAAAGCAGACATTGGACAAGGAGCCATTGCTTTTAGCAACAGGGAAGTCCTAGCTAACACTGTCATGGTTTGGAGAAGTATAAGACATGTTTCTGCAGGCTGAGTACATATATGGTGTTTATGTCAATATTTATTTCTCAGGTCTTTCCCCCTTGTTCAATGTTTGACATGGTCCAGGAGTATTGACCATGAGTTCCCCAAAGGCACAGACTCTGGCTCCTTCAACTCTATCTTCTGTCTCCCTGCCTCCTCCTACACATACACTCTACAGAGCAGTGCATTCTTCTCAGGGCTTATTTTCAAAATGTGACTTCATGTGCTACATTTTTAGGATCCCGTAGCCTTTCATTCGTGATGTAGCATCTTTCCAACCTCCTTAATACTTTCTTCACAGTGATACCAAATATTTTCTCTTCCTCTTAGAACCCATTTTCCTTCAGGGATCAGTAAATACTTCATTAGCAAGTGAGATGGTTCAAACCACAAGACGGTTTTACAAATCCCTTTTCAGTCATCTGTCATGTCGGAGGCCACAGCAGAGGAAGACCCTCAGTGTTGCCTCAAGCATCTGTGCTTGATATAATCTACCAAAGCGTATTTTCAACCATTGAGAAAGAATTTGACGTCTTAATTCCTCAGTCTAACAGCTGGTTTTTGACCTTCTTAAATTACTGCCAAGGTTAGCCTAGCCCTAGAATGCTGTCCATTTCAGTGTCAACGTCATCCAACCACCATCCTGCCGGGAGTAGAAGCGATTGACTTACCTTCGTCTTGGTTATGTTTCTACACCAGGGCTTATGTTCTGTACAACGGACGCCCGAGGAGACAGATTTAGGTCTGTGGTGTGGTATTCAAGAAAGGAAAGTTCTTAAGACTGGTCTGAAAGATGCTTCCAATTCATTTGTCTTGCTTGATTTGTAGCAACAATTGTACATTGGCTCCCGCGATGGATTGGTTCAGCTCTCCTTGCACAGATGCGACACGTATGGGAAAGCCTGTGCAGACTGTTGTCTGGCCAGAGACCCCTACTGTGCCTGGGATGGAAATGCATGCTCTCGATACGCACCCACTTCAAAAAGGTAAGAGGCACATCGAGTTAAGGGATAGCCTTCTTTTCCACACAGTGAATATCTCACACGCATCCCTTGTCTTACAGTTTCATGAGAAAATAGATAGAAAACATGGTGTGCGGTAGGAATATTACAATTCCATGTTGTTTTACACTTGTGCATAAAACTCAGTGTGGAAGAAGAATAAAATAAAATATTCTGAAGTTCTGAAATGGGGAACTTTAGAAGTTCAGATCAATTGTTTATTTCCCTTCTCTATGTTAAATACCGTTACAAGTTTGTTTTCCTCGACTACTTTGCTCTTGCTTACATTCCTCCCTTCTTCCCTTATTTTTAAATATGTATATATTTAGCCTTACTGTTTTGCAAATAAAGTTTGAATATATGGGTTTGTAGAAGTGTGGATTACACACAGCCCACAGGCACCTCTCAGTGACTTGGTACAATTTTATTTCTACTACAGTAACTCTAACTTGGTCAGCTTCTGCCACTCAGAAATACTTAAATGTCAAAATGTTGCTCGGCTGTTTGCTGTTCATTGCTTTATGTGCTCTTAAAAATCATGCTATTTTGAGCCAACAAGACACACATGGGCAAAAGCACCGCAAAGCCATTCAAGCACTGATCTGGTTTCCGCACTGTTTTCAACAGCGCAATAATTGGAAAGAACCTGAATGCCATCAATATGACTGATGCTGGCTAAATGTAGAGCGATAACAATTTTTAAAATGTGTATTCTAGTAACATTTTTTTCTTTAGTATCGTTCAAAGTGTATTTCTCCTCTATGTAAAATGTCAGCAAATTGTATATGGTGGGGTTTTGTTTGTTTGTTTTTGTTTTTTTATCTTTAGGTCTGTAGTAACAAAATATGATGATAACAGGTGAGCATAGGTTAGTCCCATTAGTGCATACACACTTGTTTCTTATTTGACAAATCAGTCGAATTTCAAATTCCAGGAATCACAGATTCAATGTAGAGTACAACAGCAGGTACTGCTTAAAATTAGGAGATACTTTATACTCCCTGAAAATGTCACATTAGATGTGTATGGAGAGATACTATTATTACAAGTCAAAAGTAAAAAACCCCAACATTTCATTATAGTTTTTGGCTAAGAATATACTTATGATAGGGAGTCCTTGGGGAATAGTTTTCTTTTCTAGAAGCTAAAAAACAAGAGTGCTCATTAGTTGGTAATGAACCTTCAGTTTGATGAATTGTCCCTGTTTCTTAAGAAGCCAAGATTTAAAAACATTCTTGACCTCATGTACCTTATGCCATCATAATTTTTCTTCTTATATTTCCCAAGACTGTGTCTCTGATCTTTCAGACATGCCGCTGTGATATTTTCCCTTACCTTAACATAATGTGCACATGAGCCAAAAAAATGTACATGATAGATAAATCTTGTACGGGGTTATCACCTGATCAGCACTGCCCTGAAGGGACACCCTAGATGTTGCCGAGTTTACTGTGACTTTTATAGTTTCCAAAGTGCCGACATCAAATAGCCAAAGCCAATGAAAATATATTGTAAGAGCGTAAGAACTTCTTTAACACTGATGTAGCAGCTTTTTCTTTTTTTATGTAATAACGATTGTTTTAAGGAAATATGGGACAATAATGCACAACAGCACTATTTATTATTATCACTAACGCTACTCTCTGAAAAATAAAGTGAACAAGCTCTCAGCAGATAGGTGTGACTTTGGGCCACTCCTGCCGTCTCAAACTTGTACTTCCATTTGCACTGACAATACTTAACTAGTTGCTCAATCGAATCTATGTAACAGTGAATCTTCATAGGGTAAAGAGTTGTTTATTTTCGTTTACTTCCCTGACCACTAGCTAAAGCTCTTATATCTTACTACTTTTCCATTGACTGATGGCAAAAAAGAGGGTAGGGAGAGTTGACCCTGCTGGATGTATCTGAAACCTGGATTATATTTATAGTTGACCTGTTCTATTGAATAATTTGTCTAAAGTCAGAAGAGCACTGGGTGTTATATGCAACTAATGGATCATTGAACACTTCATCAAAAACTAATGACGTACTATACATTGGCTTACTGAGCATAATAAATAAACAAACAAACAAACAAAATAAATAAACAAACACATGAGTAAATAAATAAATAAAATAAAGGTCTAGTTAACTTATTTCCAAAACAGGATTCACCTCTCTTAGGACTCTATTGTTAGTAGTATTTGAAGTACTGTAAGAATGATGGGAATATTGCCCGGTATTTCAATTGAGCCATAATACAAGAGTAGTTCTGCTCTGCCACTGTTATTAGTGTTAGATGCAGACTTTATATATTACCGGCTCTCAGGCTTGATATTCTGAACCATTTAATCCCTTTTCCATAGGCGAGCTAGACGGCAAGATGTGAAGTATGGAGACCCAATCACCCAGTGCTGGGACGTAGAAGACAGTGAGTATAGCTTTAATATGCTTTCCTCCCATTTAAAACTTTAAGCCTAGTCTTTGTGTGTCTTTTTATGGTAGGACTTAAAATATATATTGTATAAGAAGCTCTTATTTTATATAATGGGTATGTTCTGGAACAGCAACAGGAGATTTTATAAATCAACCCCCTGTCTACATGCCTAAGTGAATAATCCTTTGTTATATCATTATTTGTTTCATATGTCTTTTAAAATTCCTGTCCTTTTTTTTTTTGTACTTTTTACTGCCTTATCCATTCTTGTAAATTTTAGAAACTGCTAATAAAGACAAAACAGGATATAGTCCAAAACATATGGACATTTAGGATAAACTCGCAGACCCTCCCAGAAAAGTTTGATGAGAGTGTAGGCACTTGTTAGAAAGTTAGCCTATGCATTGTTGGAGTTCATTATTAACTCATGGTTTCGTTCAATCAGTAAATGTTTATTAAGTGACTTCCATGTGCATGTAATTGTCCTGGGTACACTTTGGGACAAAGAAACTCCTTCGAGAGCTTAAGATTCTTTGGGGAGATGTCATAAAGCACAATTAGTGAAATGGGAGTTTAACAAAGAGAGTGATCACCAGAGGCTGTATTGTTCAGAGAAAATTTCATGGAAGATCTTGAGAGTCTGAGTACAAACAGGACAGAGTACAGAATAGAAAGACTTCTGTCGAGTCTGATAACAGAGAAAAAAACTCTAAGAGTATATATTCCAAAGCTTTGTTTGCTTTCCACTGTCAAGCTCTACCTTCAGATAGAAAGTGTATGCGCTTGCACACGTGCGTGCACACACAGCTGAATGCTGCCTCACATGGTTAGTGACCACCCCAGCACCGAACGAACCACCCAAACTTCGTAGTCTCTCACTGGTGGCCTTAAAGGTTTGTAGTTGAAAAACAAAACAGTATTTATCATTCATAATTTCACTCTTCTGGAAAATAAGCTCCAGTCCAACATCGTATGTTCGACTCCCCGTTCTAATGTGTGGGTGACTCCCCGTCATGTCCAGTGCTTCATTTAGCAGTCGTTGCCATGTGCTCTGATACGGTTTTTCATTCGCACACGTGAGATTTGTCAGGAGCCATTACGGGTATTGAAGAAACACCGGTGAATAAAAAAGAAACAACCCTCGCATCCCTGGAAATTCTGTTCACGTTGTGTTAGGGGAAGGAACAGGCAGGAAACGTAAGAACAAGTGCAATATATTCTGTCAGATAGTGATAACTGTTGTAAAGAAAGTGACAGAAAGCAGTTCCCGCAGAGGGTGGAGACAAGTGACTCATCATATCCTGTTCCTGCTACAACCCACCACACCCAGCTTTGCTCACCATCGTCATCACTGCCCCCGATCGAATTTTTGGCAGGGTCTCCAGCAGTTTCCACCTTGCCGGATCCAATTGCCAATTTTTAGTTCTCGTTTTTACTTCATGTCCAACTCCCTCCTCCTTGGAACACAGTCTTCGTTTGACTTCCATGCAGTCACGTCCTAGAAACAGTCCTTATGGTCCCATGAGAGCTGAGGGCTTATTATTTAGGAATTTTGTGAGCTGGTTTTAAGCCATCCATGGATTGATTTCAGGTGTAGTAGTAGTTTTTGCAGTAGGAAAATGAACAAGAACTACTAATCGGGGCTTTTTGTTTTCAAAGAGATGTGTCCCAGCGCCTTTAGCCTTCATGGCCTCACATCCTTCTGGTTTTCCCCTTACTGTACGGGCTGTCCTTCCGAGGGTTCTTCATCTGTCTTTTTCATCCCACCATCTAAACAGAAAATCTCTGCCTCTTTATTGCCTAACGCCATCAATTTCAATAGGGTCTGAGGCAATTCGCTCCCAAATCCAGAGTCCGGTTCTAAACCCTCTCCTGTGTGCAGACTTGTATGACCTGCATTCCCAGCCAAGAGCCCCTCTTAGATGCCTAATAAGCATCCCAAATTATATCTGAGAAAGAATTTGTGTTTTTTCCTAGACTTTAGTGTTCTGCAGACCTTCCCATATTAATAAATAGCGCCCCCACTCACTCAGCTGCTTAGGGACAAAAGCGGCCAGACGTCATCTTTTTTTTTTTTTTTAAAGATTTATTTATTTATTTATTTGACAGAGAGAGATCACAAGCAGGCAGAGAGGCAGGCAGAGAGAGAGAGGAGGAAGCAGGCTCCCTGCTGAGCAGAGAGCCCGATGCGGGGCTCGATCTCAGGACCCTGGGATCATGACCAGAGCCGAAGGCAGAGGCTTAACCCACTGAGCCACCCAGGCGCCCCCAGACGTCATCTTTTTATTTTTCTCTTCCTTTCACATCCTGGTACCAACCTGTCAGTAAGTCCTTATAACCCTATGGCTGCGTCTGCTCCTACTTCTCATTTCCTGTGTACATGTCCACTTAACCCAAACCCCCACCACAGCTCTCCCAGAGCTGTTTATTTGGTTCCCCTGCTTCCATGCTTACCCCTGGCCAATCTCTGTTCCACTTGGTAGCCTGAATGACCTTTCCAAAAACCTCCGCTTCTAAGAACAATTAGAAGAAAATCCACAGCCTTTACCATGGCCTCCAGACTCTGCTTACTGGCACGTGCTCTGAGCCCCTCTCGCGGTCGCTTTTACATGGCTCACTCACCAGCTTTCTCTTTCTCCAAACCCCCAGCCTCGTTCTGGCTGCAATTATACTTGAACTTGTTTCCTCTGTACCTGAAGAATTCTTTAGGTACTGTGTCCACATGGCTCCATCTTCACACCATTGAATTTTATAGTTAAAATGTTCATTTCTCAGAGACAACTCTTCTGACCATCCTGTCCTGACCATCCTCTCTCCTCATTCTACCTCCTACTCTCTGATCTGTTTTATTCTTACTTGTAGGGCACAGCACACCCAAATGCGATATTCTTTATCGATTCCATTCACTTGGCGATTTTGTCTCTGTCCCTGGAATGGATACTGTGCCGTAGGCACACAAGAATGTTTGGGTAGTGCATGGTAAAGGGAAGCATGCTTAGCCGGATGGCATTCAAGCTGCACTATGAGGGGAAAGACAAATTTGAAAGCACGCGAAGCACCAATAATTAAAGTCAGAAAGACCTCACATAGGTTGGGCTAAGTTTGTGAGTTCATGTGTACCCTGCAGCTTATAAGGAGTTGTTTCATATTTCTAAGGCAAAGCATTTTTTTTTTTAAAATAGAATTGACACCTGTAGAAGAGAAGCCAGAGACAGAGAATCAACTGTGGGAATTAAAGTTAAAGGTATGAGGGTATTTACAAACTATTTGCAATCTTAAGGAGATTTTTTGGTTAAGTTATAACTGACATAGAACATATAAGTTTCAAGGATATAACAAGAATGATTGGATATTTGTATACATTGCGAAATAATCACAATAGGTGTAGTTAGCATCCCTCACCACACATAGTTGCAGAAAGAATTGTTTCCTTGTGATGAGAACGTTTAAGGGGTCCTCTCTTGGCAACTTTGAAATATGGAATACCATGCAATTAACTATAGCCATCATGCTATATATTACATCTCCGGGATTTACTTATGCCTTTTGACCCCCTTCGCCCATTTCACCCATCTTCCACCTCCTGCTTCGGGCATCCACCAATCTGTTCTCTGTATTTGTGAGCTCAGTCTTTTTGTTTGTTTATTTTTATTTTTATTTATTTATTTTTTTATTTTTAAAGATTTTATTTATTTATTTGACAGAGAGAAATTACAAGTACACTGAGAGGCAGGCAGAGAGAGAGAGAGAAGGAAGCAGGCTGAGCAGAGAGCCCGATGCGGGACTCGATCCCAGGACCCTGAGATCATGACCTGAGCTGAAGGCAGCGGCTTAACCCACTGAGCCACCCAGGCGCCCCTGTTTGTTTATTTTTAGATTCTGTATATAAATGAGATCATGTGGTATTTTTCTCTCTCTGACTTACTTCACTTAGACTAATGTCCTCAAGACCCATCCCTGTTGTCACAAATGGCAAGATTTTCTTCTTCTTTATGACGGAAAAATATTCCATTGTGTAGCTGTCTACCACATCCTCTTTATCCATTCATACTTGATGGTACCCACTGCTGTTTTCATATCTTGGCTAAATAATGCTGCAGTGAACATGGAGCGATACATCTTTTCGAGTTAGTGTTTTTATTTTATTTTTTTTAGGTAACTACCTAGAAATGGAATTGCTAGATCATATGTTAGTTACATTTATCCTTTTTTGAGGAACCTCTAAATTGTTTTTTATAGTGGGTGCACTAATTTACATTCCCATCAGCAGTGCACAAGTGTTTCCTTTTCTCCACATCCTCGCCAACACTTCTTAGTTCTTATCTTTTAGACAATAGCCAGTCTGACAGATAGGAGGGGACAAGTCACTGTGGCTTTGATTTGCATTTCCCTGATGATGAGGCATGCTGAACATCTTTTCATGTACCTATTGGCCATCTGTTGTGTTTTCTTTGGAAAAATGTTTATTCAGTTCCCCTGCTCATTTTTAATTGGATTATTTGGGGAGTTTTGCTGTGGAGTTGTATGAATTATTTATATAATTTTTATGTTAAGCCCTTATCAGATATATGATGTGTAAATATTTCCTCCCACTTAGTAGATTGACATTTTATTTTGTTGATAGCTTTCTTTGCTGTGCAAAAGCTTTTTAGTTTGGTGTAGTCTTACTTGTTTATTTTTGTTCGTGTTGCTTGTACCCGGGCATCAAGTTAAAAAAATCATCAGTAAGATCAGTGTCAAGGAAATTACTGCCTATATGTTCTTCTGGGAGTCTTATGGTTTCAAGTCTTACATTTATGACTAAAATCCATTTTGAGTTAATTTTTGTGTGTAGTGTAAAATAGTGGTCCAGTTTCATTGTTTGATGTTTGGCTGTCTACTTTTCCCAACACCATTTGTGGAAGAGACAGTCCTTTTCTTATTGTATATTCTTGACTCCGTTGTTGTGAAATATTTGACTATCTACATGTATGTCGATTCCTGAAACTCTCTATTTAATGTTCTATTGATCTGTGCCTATTTTTATGCCAATACCATACTGTGTTAATTACTATAGTTTTGTAATATGGTTTGAAATCAGGGAGTGTGATACCTCCAGCTTTCTTCTTCTTTATCGAAGATTGTCTTGGCTGTTCGGAGTCTTTTATGGTTCCATCCAAATTTTAGGATGGTTTATTCTTCTGTGAAAAGTGTTGTTTGAATTTTGATCATGATTGCATTGAATTTTTAGATTGCTTTAAGTAGTATGGACATTTGACAATATTAATTCCTTTAATCCATGAGCATGAAATTCCTTTTCATTTACTTGTGCCTTATTCCGTTTCTTTAATGAATGCTTTATAGTTCTTAGTGTGTAGGTGTTTCACATCCTTAGTTAAGTTTATGCTTAGATATTCATTCTTTTTGTTGGAATTGCAAATGAGATTGTTAAAAATGGGAACTATAAAACTCAGAAATGAAACGAAGATTATTGGTAACAACAATGAATTCATTGCTTGTCAAACTGATATCGTGAGGACTTTGTGTCAAGGGGTCACTGCTTTTACTTATTGGATAAAGGATTCCACATATTCAGCTATTTCACTTCTCTCCTTTATTTCATTAATGTAGATTTTACTGACTTGACCGGTTCTTTGCTTGAATCAGTCTAATTGATTTCTCTCCAGTCCTGGCCTCATCACCTTACTATCAGCCTGCAAACTCCCTGCTTTGCTCGGGAGCTTTTTTTCTCAGGAGAATGGCATCTGTTGCTATGAAATAATGTGTGTCTTTCTCTTCCGTGATTGACACTGCGATCTTTCTGTGCATTAGGAATTTATTAACTGTGAAAATCGTAGATATAATCTGTTGAATTGGCAGGGATCGTGGATATCTTACAAGTTTCAAATGGAATCCACACATTTTGAAGGTTAGAGGAGGTTAATTCATAATGGTGTCAGCACGCCTGACTTAATCATTGCTGGTAAAACACAAACAAGTTCAAAAGAAGTTTCTTCAAAGGAAAGTCTAACTATTGGATAAATGTGCATTCATGCCATTTGCTGATAATTTTGTCTGCTTACATTTAGGATTCATAGAGGTCCCTTAAGCCTTACTCTTCGTTTATGCCTAAAATGCTAAGTAGGCCCATCTGCAGAATTGAGACATCTGAATATATGATGACAAAGTGCATGTTTGGGCCAGGCTGAACAGCCGTCATTTTTTATTTGATCAAATTTGAGCTACAGATCTTAGATCACACATGGGACACAGCCTTTGGCTACTCTGGATGGAATGTATTTCAGATGGTGCAGTTGATTTACGAGAATAAGGTGTCTGAGACACTGTTCCTTTAGCATCCCATTAACTGTCTTATGGCAAATGCATGTTGGGCTTAAGTATCCCTCTTTGAATAAAAGAAAACTGTTTTGTTTTGTTTTTTTGGTAGATAATGCAGATAACGTCCACATTCAGAGTATTACAGCATCTAGCTCAATAATCTAGCTAGAAGCATCTAGGTCAATATCATTATTATAGAATTTTATCAAGTATAGACCATTGTACTTACTTTTTTGATGTTAAAATGTCTTCATGTTATATGGTCAGCTCTGTGGATCAATTCACAATAGAATTTCTCTTAAAGGATGAAGTAAATTCTTCTTCTCAAACTATCCACAAAATTGGATGCATTTTATTACAAATTAAAACATGTGAAGCATTGAAAGACACTAAAGTTTTATTCAGTTCAGCTCAGAGAAATAGATTCAAGGTTTAGAGTTGGGTCTTATGAATTCTTATTTGAAAAAAAACAATTGCAAATAAATATATTCATGAAAGGTTAAGATTGCAGTGCAGGGATAGAGTTTTAAAAGTCAGTCTATTAGATAATATTTGAGTCTTAGGTAACAATATTATATTGTGAATTTCCTTTTTCTTTAATAATGTATATGAATCTTTCCCCCATAGCATCTGTTCTAAATCAGTCTATTTTCCCATTGCTTTTAAAATAAGGTCAAGGTTAATCTCCTATTCCATGTTTGCTTTCCAGGCATTAGTCACGAAACTGCTGATGAAAAGGTGATTTTTGGCATTGAATTTAATTCAACCTTTCTGGAATGTATACCTAAATCCCAACAAGCATCTATTAAGTGGTATGTCCAGCGGTCAGGAGATGAGCATCGAGAGGAGGTAAGTTAGAAGTCACCAAAGAATGATCATGTTGAGGGAAATAGTATAAAAGTTAAATCAAGTTTTGGTTGAGAGAGATGTTCAATGTATAGTGCCATACAGTACTCTCATCACTATTTGATAAAAAGGAAGATAACAATTTATACTCACTAACATAAAACTTAACAATGCATAGGAGATAAGAATAGGACAACTTAAACAGATACATTAACAAAGTATATTTAAAAGAGGATTGAATTTTTAGGAGAAATTTACATAATTTTTTTCAAAAATTTTTTTCTCATTGATTGTCTATATTGTAGAACAATTCCCTGATCAAAAATAAGAACACAATATTTTCCTCCACAGTAAGATAAGGACTAAATTCTAACTCAGATTGTGTTTAACTTCTATCATAAAATAAAGCAGGTTGAATATGTATAACAATAGAAAGATCTTTGTTCTATCATATGGACAAGTTGGATAACTAACTGGACATGTACCTTTTCATAGTTATATATTAAAATTAAATCAACAGGGGAAAGTAACATGGATGTTCCCTTCATCTTTTTTTACTTTTTCTGTTTCAGTCTATCTAGGACATACATAGGAATTGAAACAGTCACAGAGATTTTGTGAGGTAGATAGGTTATGTATGTTACTGAACTTAATGAGACGATTTCAGGTAGATTGAGAAATCCTGTATTATTATTAAAGGGCCATGAAACAAAGGGAAATTGGCAGGGTTTTTATTTTTCTCTTTCAGTGCCTAAGAGAAACCAGTGAAACTCATTACAGAGTTCTAATAGTCCTGATATTAAACTGAGGACAAGTTAGCGAGTAATTGCATGAACTTGGGATTCAGAATTAGATGTTCAATTGAATTCTGGTTCTGTGTTCTTTGGTAATATCACTGAGCCCATATAGGCCAGAATTTTCTAATGTGAACAAAATAAATACAAAAGTTACTATGAAAATAAAATGAGAAAATACAGAAGAGAATGTGAATTTCAAAGCAGAGGATTATTCACAAGTATAAAATACATGTATACAATTGCAGATAACTCTCCATCAGGAAGATGTGTGAAATGTGAACTAGCACTGATCACATGTTCAGTTGACTGCTGAGGATAATGAGCAGGTCGTGACTTCTCTAACACTTAGTTTCTCTGTCACATAAATAGGCAGACCAAATGCTCTAAAATACAGCCTCCTTGATAAGTCTGTAAACATTTAAGGGACACCCGGGTGGCTCAGCCAGTTAAGCATCTACCTTCTGTTCAGGTCATGACCTTGGGGTCCTGGAATCCAGGTGGGCATCAGGCTTCCTCCTCAGTAGGGGATCTGCTTCTCCCTCTGTCTCTCTGATGGCACCCCCCCCCCCCAAAATCATGCCCGCTTTCTCTTTCTCTTCTCTTGAATAAATAAATAAAATCATTAAAAAAATTAAATAATGTATGTAATCAGTCAGGCATTAGTATAATATAGTGGTTTTCAACGGCAGTTGATTTTTCTGCTACACTGTCCACGTCTGGCAATATCTAGAGACATTCTAGATATTGAATAGATAGTCTAGATACTGAATAGATAGTCACAGCTGGTGGGAGGTGGTGCAGAGGCTGCTCTTGGCATCCTGTGGATAGAAGTCAGGGATAAAGCTAAACATTCTTCAGTTCACAATTCTTCACAATGAAGAATTCTGTTGTCCCAAACTCAGTGGTGCTGAGGTTGAGAAGCCTTGCAGTAGAAGGACCAAATTTTATCATAAGAAATTGATGTAAAGATGTGTTTCACTGTTACATTAAGGTGGTAAGACCTTTCTCTTCATCTGAAATCTTCGAGAACAATTTTTTAAGCTAAAATGTTGACTCTGTACATAGTTAAAACCAAGGGAATACTCCAGTGTTTGTTATGTCAGATTTCTCCAATAAAACTCGATGCTTCATCATTACTGACATCCATAAATTCTAAGATTACAGCATATCCACATTTATACTAAATGGTTATTTTTCCCAATATATATTAAAGAATTTTCTGACCTGGAAGTGATTATGTAACTTTGAAACATAAAGCATTAACTTTTTATCAAAGAAATCTTGGGGGAATGTTTTCTGAATATTTTTAACATGAAGATTTTTAGTTACAGTGCAATATTTTACTTTTAAATGTCCCAAACTAGTATTTTGATTTTACAGTCAGTAAGTTTTGATCATCTCTCATCAGTAAAATAGAAATCTTTAATAATTATGTTTCTTCCATGGCAAATTTAATCTGACTTTTAAAAAAATATGTTGCTCTGCTTGGGGTAATCTCTTAGTTAGAGATACATATATTTGCCTATTCATGTTTGCATTCACGTCTTTTATCTTCCTGAAAAGGCAATACACTTTTAAGAGTGTATCTCTCACACACACACACACACACACACACACACACACACAAAAAGAGTGTATCACACAGTCATGGTGATACCATGCTCCATGAATCTTAATGGAGCAGAAATAGTGTATTTCACTTTAAAGTATCTTAGCTGTAATATTGCAACTGGTATTTTCATCTACATTGGTAAGTAGGTAGTTACACATTGTCCAGGATATGCGATCCTGCTTCCTGAACTGAGGAAAGGGGCAAGATCCAGACTAGATGTGAAGCACTTTTCCCAGCAGGCTACCTTCTGCTCCTGACCAAGGAGGTCACAGTTCGGAATCTTTCCCCTACTGAAAAAAAACCCGGGGGAGGGACTAGACTCTCCTGTGGCAAAGAGGCTGTCACCAGCTTATTCTCTGCCAGGAGGAGAACATTTCCTCGCTGAGCTGTTTCACAGTTGGGTGCTATTGGGGAGGTCATGAGTCACTTATCTGCTGACTTCCTTATAAAGCTACTCTTGAAATTGATGATGTTTACGCTGTAAGTAGCGAGTTAATCGGAAGTCCCTGAGCTTCTGCTGAACTCTTGGGGTCTGAATGACTAGAAGAAGTAATACCTTATGCCATTTGTGGTAATATCTTTTTGTGTGTGTAGCTTTTAAAAAGCATTTTAAAAACATCTTCAAATATTTGTATTTTTCTCTTTGTAGGCCCTTGTTTTATTGTTGTTCTTTCTATAATAAAAGTAATACAGGGGTGCCTAGGTGGATGAGTGGCTTTAAGCCTCTGACTTGGGCTCAGGTCATGATCCCAGGGCCTCTCCGCGGGGGGCCTGCTTTCCTTCCTCTCTCTCTCTGCCTGCCTCTCTGCCTACTTGTGATCTCTGTCAAGTAAATAAAATCTTAAAAAAAAAAATAAAAGCAATATAAATGGTTTTGAAAATATAGGGACATATAAAGAATTGTGCGCCCTCTGATGATGTCTATTCCAGCTTTTTTCCACTAACCATTATACTGTGAGCATTTTCTTTAACATTCTATTATAATATCATATTTTTCCTGGCCCTTACACCCGCTACCCTGATGTCACAGTCACCAATGATTATTCCATGTTATTTAAATAACATGTTTCCTCTTTAAAAAAACTAGTCAGCTTCCTGATATCTAAATCTTCCTCTGCTTTCCTAAATGCTTTCTTAGGACAGATCTTTTGGGGTAAGATAACTGAGTGAAAGGCTTTAATTTTCTTATGGCTTTTGATAAACAACTGTACATTGCTAATTTCTCATCAAAGTCACTATATTAGTACCTTTTCTGAATTTCTGAGGCAAAACTGTGTATTACAACTTAAGAACATCATTACTAGTTTGATATGAAAAATGTCATATAATCTAAACATATTATGTAAATATCTATATTTTACAGATTTATTTATTTATTTGGGAGTGGGAGGAAGGGCGGAGGGAAAGAGTGAGTGTGGGGCCTGACACAGGACTTGATCTCACACCTCTGAGATCAGGACCTAAGTTGGAACAAGAGTTGGATGCTTAACCAACTGTGCCACCCACGTGCCCCTGTAAACACCTATTTCTTTGAATTTTAGTGGCTGTGAATTTACCTTGTCATGTTTCTTAGCTGTTGGTTTCAGGTGTATTTGGTGAAGTGCTTTACCCATCATTTGCTTACTTTACATTGACTAAGAATACATTGATATATTCATTAAAAATCATTTTCACAGCCTTTTATATATTATCAATGTTAACATTCTTTTTCTCTTAATATATTATTTATTTATTTGACAGAGAGAGAGAGAGAGATCACAAGTAGGCAGAGAGAGAGGGGGGAAGCAGTGTCCCCGCTGAGCAGAGAGCCCCATGCGAGGCTCGATCCCAGGACCCTGAGATCATGACCAGAGCCGAAGGCAGAGGCTTAACCCACTGAGCCACCCAGGTGCCCCTTGATGTTAACATTCTAATGTTATACATATTAGAAGTAATTTACTATGTTCGTTGTCTCCAAATTTTTTGTTCCTCACAAAGAAGAGTTTTCTATTTCATGGGGACAAACCTGTAGATTTATATGTCTATGATTTCTCACTCATTATGCTTAGAAACTCTTTCCCCAATAAAACAGCAAATATATATTTTTTTCTAGTTATCTTGTGATGTTATTATTACCATCGCAATTTACATTTTCTATTTACACTTACTCAAAGGTACCAAATTAATCTAGGAGTTAGATATATACAAATTCAAATTTTCTTTTCTTTTAAATAACGAGTTGCTTCTGTACTATTTTTAAATAAGCCTTCTATGTTTGTTGCAGAGAAGAGCTATTCTTGAAGGCCCAGTCACTTCCAAGACAATGCAATACTTTAGCTCTGAGAGAACTGACAGGTGAATTATCTGCAAAGGAATTACCATTAGGCTGCTATTATCGGAGAGCAGAGTCCCTGACCTTTACCTGCTGCTTAGTACCTAAACGTCCTTTGTCCCTCTCCACGTTACTCTTTTCATTTTAAATGAATTGCCCTTCACTGAAGATCTACATTTAATAATGCCAAATATATTATCCTTGCTCACATTAGGCAAATGAATAGTCGACCTCAGTTCAAGCATGGTTTTGATTTAGCTGAGCGGTTCTTACTTATCACTTTTAGAGTGGAGAAAATTCCATGAGTTTAAATCAGTGGCCAGAGATTACATTATCTCTTTGTAAAGGAGCTGCATTTTCTAAATGGACTGTGCTGACATCTCACTGTCGAGATACAGTCTGCGGAATGTATCCTCTTCCAGCAGGGAATGAAAGCGGCACAGAGAATGGGAATGTAAAGTAGGCCAACGTGAACCAGCCGCTTCGTTGCGGTGGCACAGATTCCTGTCTCTAGATCGCAAAAAAAAAAAAAAAAAAAAAAAAAAAAAATCCTAGGAAAATATATCAATCCCAACTGTATTTTATTAGAGATAGGATTTCAATCAACGCCTATTTTTGAAGATTCGGGTAGGGAAAAAAAAAAAAAAAAACAAACACTGAAATAACCTAATAAACAATAGATCCAGAAAGAAATTTATTAAAGCAAGTTTTATATCTATGGGTCCAAAAAAAAAAAAGGAAAGAAAGAAAGGAAAACCAAGCGTTCCACGGAAGAAAGGAAAAGGAAGGGACCACACGGGAGTAAGGAGATGCCAGGTGTTTATGAAACATGGAGTCCTGTAGCCACGGACATGGCCTAGAAAGGAGGGAAGGGGAGCCGGACAAACAGGATACAGAAAGAGAATAGCAAGGATAATGATGAAGTGTTACATAATGTGTGTGAAATCAAAGTCATAATTTCTTCCTGTCAGGAGATTAAAGAGAACAATAAAAAGTCGTGAGTCAGAGCTATGACAATCTCTCAAAGCCACATGAAGTGCAGTTTAAGCGTTAGCAAGTGTCCCAGTTACAAAAAGGGAATCTAGAGATGAAGAGATGACATGGAACTGAAGTCACCCACTTTGACTGTCATGCTCATAACCACGGGCCATTTTCTATGAGGAGAATTACACAAATAAAGGCTTTAGAACGTCACCTCTCAGCTCTGCCACTCTCCCGCAACACTGGCAGGAGTCTATAATGTTCCTAATAATGCTTCACACTTTCACCTTCAAAGAGCTTTACTTTTAACCCCCCAATGCACCATATGCTATGTCGCCAACTTGATAAATGGAAGGACCAGTCAGGGAATATAAATGAGTAATCACGGGAAGCAGAGTGCGCAGATAAGGACCAGATCCTTCGCGATGGAGTCAGCGTTTTGTGATCTAAGATGTATTTAAAATTTACAGAATAATGCCTACAATAAAATCATTTGAAGGAAAAGGTACATGTAGTGTGTTAAATGTGAGTTTGTTATCTCTGTTGAGGACTGGTCCTTGAGAGTCCTCCCAATTCAAGTTCACATTTAATTTAGGCACGAGGCTCCCCAAATCTCTGAGAATGTAAGTGAATTCAACATTAATGTGTATTACGGTCGCATTTTAAAATGCTTGGGCCTTTAGAATAAATCCATTCTTAAAATAAATAGTATACACCCAAATCACCAAATGGGGAAAGTTAAGGGAAACAAACAAATGAACAAAATCCTGAAGGTGTGGATGCAGCCTGGAAGGTGGTTAGGCTGGAGACCATTCAGCCTCAGGAACCAAGGATCTGGGCCATGACCTGCCTTTGGCCTCCAGTGGTACCCCACCAGCTGCATTTCTCTGGCATGGAGGGTGGTTGGTATACTTGTTAGTTAATTGGGCCAGTAGCCAGAGATATTTCTTTTCCTTTTCTCATATTTCCAGAATAGGAGGGACTTTTTCCTACATATTTTTCACATAAAGATGCGGAGTTGAGTCCACCCACTGTGAATAAATTTAATTTAGCTGTCTTTCTACCTCAATTTCCGTCAACTGAAAGCCTACAGTACAGGGCAGATGTGTAAACTGGGAAATCTTCCCGACTTCTTTGTTGTTGTTGTTGTTATTCTACTTAACACCGAGACCCTCAACAAAATTCCACATGAAACAGGGCTCTGGTGTGGTTAAAGAGGCCTCTAGGCTTAAGGAAGGTAGGTTTGCTCTTCACACCAGCCCATGGGCCAGTCAAGCTCAAATGTTTGAGCTGTCTTTCAGGACTCTGGCTTCGAAGGGCAAAGAGCATCCCATTCCAGGAGGGGTTCTTTTTGTTCATTGAGTTTTCTCACACTTAAAATCACATTACTGTGTTATAGTATACCGAGGTATGGCAAATATTTCCACAAATGACATCATCTCAAGTATCACATGTACACACGGTATCAAAATGCGGTCCATAGTAAAAAGGGAAATTCAGCTTTAAATGTTGCTAACCTTCGAACTAGGGTCATTCTCAGTTACAGCTCCAAAACCCAAAAAGCTATATCCATGCTTTTCCATTAGACTGTTAACAAGTCACCACTTAAGAGTCTCCATATGCTATTCAGCTCGCTTATTGGGTGATATCCAGGAAACAGAGTAAATTCCTTTTGCACCCATTGTTCTATTTCTCCATTACAGGTGGTAGCATGCCCTAAACGCTCTTTTTCTGCACAAAGGCTGTCAATGTCTGGCTCTAGCTCTGGAATTTAAATACCGATTGGTGTTCTTAATATACCACTTGGTATCTAAAATCTCTATAAAGATGGTTAGTTGATAGTTTCCAGTTTTACTTCATTGGTTTTTATAGCTTTTCATTCCTATCTGTAGACTGGCAGAAAACTAACTATATTTAGAGGTTTAGTTAGATAATAATGAGAGGCAAACATGCATCTTTGAGGGCTGTTACTTTAATGGAATTTTTTAAATTCTCAACTATGGCTGATAATATTGCGCTCGATGACAGAGATGGGGATAGATCTCTTAGGTTCAACTAAATAAAACTAGGTTTGCCTCTGTTCATTTGCTCCTAGCCCTCTCTGTTTTCCATTTATTACCTACATTTTTCCAATTCTGCAGTTGAAACCTGATGAAAGGATCATCAAAACAGAATATGGGCTACTGATTCGAAGTCTGCAGAAGAAGGACTCTGGAATGTATTACTGCAGAGCCCAGGAACACACTTTTATCCACACCATAGTGAAGCTGACTTTGAATGTCATTGAGAACGAACAGATGGAAAATACCCAGAGGGCAGAGCACGAGGAGGGGCAGGTCAAGGATCTGCTGGCTGAGTCCCGGCTGAGGTACAAAGACTACATCCAAATCCTCAGCAGCCCGAACTTCAGCCTCGACCAGTACTGCGAACAGATGTGGCACCGGGAGAAGCGAAGACAGCGAAACAAGGGCGGCCCGAAGTGGAAGCACGTGCAGGAAATGAAGAAGAAACGGAATCGAAGACATCACAGAGACCTGGATGGGCTTCCTAGAGCCGTGGACACGTAGTTGTCTTTTTAATTTAAAGAAAAGAATTCTTTACCTGCAAAAATACCGCCTTCTGTTTTGTGCACCCTGTACACTAACTCATAAGAGCTTTCCATGGAGTTTTGCTAAGGCAAAGCACACGAGAACAATGATCTGAATAAGACTATATATGACGAATATGGCCTAGTAAGGGCAAATAATTCTTCTGAACCAGTTTTCCAAGAACTAAACACGTACCTGCAAAGTATCAGAATTATCCTCAAAATGGGGGCTTCACAGTTGTAAATGTTTGCTGTGCCGAGTTTTTGAATTTATTATGTGATGTAAATCACTGAGCGGAGTGAGCCTCAAATTTGGTATTATGATAAGGGGCTCTATTTCCCTTGTATGGCCATTAAGCATGGACTTGACCATGCCGTTGTGCTGTATATGCGTTCTTAGGAACAGATACATCATTCCACTCTAGAACTGGCTACCCTGTGGTTGGAGTTGGAGGGAAGACACAAATTCGTACAGCTCACGCTATCAGCAGGAACTTTCACTCTTGGTGCAGGGTCCAGGAATTTGGAGAGGTGCGTTATTTCAGACCACAGAGGTTACATTCGGTGTACAGCAGTGTGACTTACTGAAGGATATAAATGTTCCTCCCAGGGCTCCTTGTGACTTGTCAAGAGTTAACAAGTTCACAGAAAGGAGCTGTTGCTCCGTTATGTCTTTTTGGAATGTATACTGAGCTTCCAGGGATGGAGCCCTTCATAAATATTTTAATAAGTGACGGGAAAACATTTTAATAAGGGAAACACCGTGATGTATCCTGCGTCCTAATGGAAAGGCCTGCAGATGGGATTTGGTAAGAGACAGAAAGGACAGTGATAAATTCTAGCTTTGGGGGAAATTCATATCCTCATAAAAAGGAAGAACAATCACAAATAAACTGGGCAAAATGTTATGTAACTTTATTCACTAGAGTGTAAATAGCTGCCAGTTTGAAATCCATCTGTTAAAAAAAACTCCACCTTATAACAAACTGCTAGTGAAAGTCTGAGGAAAAGTAAATTTTCTAGATCATGAGAAGAATGAACACAAATTTATTTACAACCAATGGGATTTCAGTAGTACTTCCTCTCTCATTTTCTAAAATCTCATTATACTCTGTAAATTATTTCCATTTACTGCCTTTATTCCCTCCTGAATATTGGATTATTGGATTTTATTTGAGTGACTAGGAAAAGAACAATATATACATATAGAGAGAGATAGAAATAGGTAGACAACGGTGATGGGGAGCGGGGATATGTATTTGTTGAGTAATAGAACAAATGCAAACATGTTGACAACGGAAAGGGTTAAATTAACTCTTTGACATCTTTTCTTCACACAATCTTTTTGCATTTCTGAGATTGTATGCTGTAATTCAAATAGCCTTGTTTTAGTAATTTAATAATAAATAAGCCTAATGCATGTAAGGAAACCAAACTCACAGCATTAACATAAACATTCTTCACATTTTGTTCGCACTTTCAAATGTTTCCAATTTGACTCTCCCTCTCTGCGGACGTATGGTATGTTTCCTGCCTGTTGGAGCAGAACTCACCTTTCCTTCTTGGACCACGAACCCTTTGCCTTCTTCTGTTTTGCCTCTTCACGCCCTTTTTAGTGTGAAATGAAAAATTAGTCACTTCCTCACATGGAAGGCAGCCTTTCAGAAAACTGAATAGCAGACATTGCTCGTCTCACATGCATTCTGCGTGTCTTGAAAGAAGAGCCTGGGGGCGCCTGGGTGGCTCAGTGGGTTGGGCCGCTGCCTTCGGCTCAGGTCATGATCTCAGAGTCCTGGGATCGAGTCCCGCATCGGGCTCTCTGCTCAGCGGAGAGCCTGCTTCCCTCTCTCTCTCTGCCTGCCTCTCCATCTACTTGTGATTTCTCTCTGTCAAATAAATAAATAAAATCTTTAAAAAAAAAAAAAAAAAAAAAAAAAAAAAAAAAGAAGAGCCTGTGAGAACCTGTGTGGTTAGAGGGTGCCTTCTGAGAATTTCAGTATCATGTCTGTGGCTGCCGTTATGTTCGGAACATTCAGTCTTACATTCACTTCCTTTGCCTTGCTTACCTATCTCAGAGTAATCACACGGCTGTACGAAGTCAGGGACCCCTTTTGAAATGATACCCGTGAATATTTGTGGATGTTTCACTAGATGGAAACCTTAAAGTTTTGTTTTGTTTTTCAAAGTGAACCAGAAACAATCACTCTTTAAAAAGTAATGCGGAAGAATAGCTGTGGGGTTTGGGGGGGAGAATCAGGCTGCACATTGTGTATCACAAGGAAAGTGTTTGTGATTCCTGATCTGCTGGGTTTAAAAGTCCCAGGAACTTGTGGCAAGCTCAAAGCAAATAAATGGGAACATGTTTCATTTTTTAAGATTTCCTAAGATTTGTATATCAGACAGTCATGATCAAAGTATAGGTGACTTTGGGAAAATTACATGAAGCTCAAATGTTAGGATTGACCTATGTAATAAATTTGGTTTTCATCAAAATATGAATGCTCAAGCCATTTTTAATTACTTTTTTCTGATCTTAATTATTTAGATAAAATTTGGGTAACCTCTTTTACTTTACAGCTAATATTTTGGCTGCTTTGGATCTAAAACAGTAATTTATGATAATTGCTTAAAATATATTTGAAATATTGTAAATATTGGGTAAACAAAATGTCATAGAATAAAAAAAACATATGGGCAAAGGTTTATGTGTATTTATAAAGACAGAGGACATCTAAGCTACACTTAATTTTTTAACCTTTAACTGACTAGAACACTTCGATGGACAGTATGAATATATTAAGTCTAGAGATGAGATACAATATATACTTCCTCACCACTGAAGGTTTTACCAAATTTTCCTTGAAATAATGAAAAATGAAATTATAGTTAGTAGTTTTAGATATGTTTAAGAAATGGGCTATCTATGGAGAAGTCTTAAAATGTCTGCTTAGTCTTGGTTTCATATTTTTCTCCCCTGTTTTGAATACATACGTCTTTAACTTGCATATTCTCTCCTGCATTTCATTCCAGCTATTTATGCTGCTAAATGGAATCCTGCCTTTCTGCATACATTTACATTCAATTTATTGGGAATTTTAAGAGTTTGCTTAGAAACGAAGAGTATAAGTAATTAATTTATGTAGATCCTTTTTTTCCTCCAAAGAGCTCAACACACTACATTCATATTACTGAATAAACATTTCTGAAAACCAACCAAATTACTTAAGAGATGGAAAAATAGTCACAAAGAAATTCAGAAATTTGCAAAAGCTACAACAGTAGAAGAACTGCAGTCTACACCAGATCTCTTCAATCTGTTGGCTAACTGATGCTCATTTACAATATGCTGCCTACAAAATGGTCTTACTATTGAATTCTGCCTTTGGTCTATATTTCAGTTCCTTTATGCTATTAAGTTTTGTTCCTGCTGAATTGTATACTCGATTAAAAAACAAGTTTTCAGGGGCCAGTGCCTGTTTTTCAACATTATCAAAATTAAGCTTCCAAAGACAAGTTTCTATTATCCAGATGGCCACAAAACATGAAGTTGCACAATAGCATTAATTAAACACTGATTATTTTAAACTTAAGTATAAGCTATATTTCATATATATCATAAATACAAAGAAAAATTAAAACTGAAACAGCTTCTCTTTAGAATGTTACATTTGTCTTAGACAACATGTTGGAAAATTGATTAGCCTTATTGAGAATAGACAGTTTAGAAAAAAAGATATTTCAAGTGTTTTTATAGAAAGATATACTTTTCTCACAGGAAATAACCAAAATCTTTAAATAACTTGGCTTACATGTGAGGTTAAAAAATAAGATCTAAAATTCCAGCATTCTACATAGTGACAGTGCAAAGACAGGAACATGCACATGACTTATACCTCTCATTTAAATATTTTGTAGTGTAAAGTATTTATGGTAAGTTTGAGATAGATGTTTTTTTGGGGGAAGGGCAATAATCTATCAGTTAATCATGTAATTTAATTCTAATATTGTAAGTGGCTACCAATCAATTTCAAATTACAGTTTTGCTATTTTAAAAGAAATGTAGTCTTGTAATCTAAAATAATTGAAAATTGTCAAATGTATATTTTGGTTGTATTATAATAAAACACAAACATTAATGTTCTATGGTTATAAACAGAATGTTGCAACGTGTGTGTGCAAGTTTTGTTTTGAAACCTTAATTATGGTAACCGGATTTTTGACATGGAATTGCACTAAATCCATTACCTAAGAAAAAAATCTCCTGGTAAACTTCAGTAAATATGTTTTTCACCATAAGTATGCAGTAATTTCTCTTATGAAAGAAAGGTATATATGTCTCTCCCCAATCAATGTAGTTATATAGCTACACTTTACTGTGATCTAAATTTAGACTTTGGCAGACTGACATAAACATTACCATCACAAGTAACAACTTTTTATTTAATTTTTTTTAAGATTTTATGTACTTATTTGATAGAGAAAGACACAGGGAGAGAGGGAATACAAGCAGGGGAAGGGGGAAGTGGGAGGAGGAGAAGGAAGGGGAGAAGCAGGAGCCAGGAACAGGATGCCCAATGCGGGGCTCAATTCCATGACCCTGGGATCATGACCTGAGCCAAAGGCAGCTGCTTAACGACTGAGCCACCCAGGCACCCCCACAAGTAACTACTTTTAAGATTTCCAATGATCATCTTATGAGATTTGAAAGTACTCCTCTATATGTGTAGCTATAGGAGTATAATTTATTAAAGGAGTTAGTGAGGTTTTTGTTTTTGATTTTGCTTTAGAAAGAAATTTCTTTTAGAGAAAACTATGTTTCTTGCTAATTTGGTACATTTTGTGAAGGAAATTTTGTATTTGTAATAGGTAATATATACCCCCCAAACCTGGTTATGAAATAGCTTGTAGGGATACTGTACAAAAATATGTCAGATTTTGTGGCTGCTCTGGCAATCTCTAAACCTGAGAGTTTAAAATAACATATAATCTTTACAAGAAAAAAAATACTTTTATAAGGGGCACTTTTAGTAGAATCTTACTAGGATCATGTCCAAGTCGTTAGTGTAAATAAAACACAACACAATATTAATAATGGAGAAAATTCCAATTGTATTTGTTTGAATGTAGAAAAGTCCATGAGTAATTCTCAAGATGAAAGAAACAAGAGTTTAATATTTAAGTTGAGAATTAAATCATCTATAACCACACAACTTGTTACCTACGTGAACAGTTTTTCTAGCCCATGGAAGTCTTGCATCAGGAAGATGAAGCCGCAAATTACTTTACTGTTTCTTTCAGAAGATCATATACATTTCCTTTGTGTGTATATTGGTACAAACATACATCTTGGAGACTAATTTGGCACACCCAATGAAGTTTAAAATGTATATATTCCAAGAATCAGCTTTTCACAATTAAGTGCATACCCCTGAGAACCTTCAAAAATAGACATTTTCAAAAATAGTTATTGTAGGATTAATTATAATAGAAAAAAGAGAACAATCTGTGTGTTCTACAAAAGGAGAATGGATGAATTGGAAGTATAGTTGCTAAATGGATACAGAAGCTTACATGAGAAAAAAAAAAGATCTGCAGGATCAACATAGAAAATTTCAGAAACAATGTCAAATGAGTACAATCAAGAAGTGTAGGAATGCAAACAGAATAATACTGGGCATATCAAGTTTAAAGAAGCAAATGATACTGTTTATGGATACATACATTCATATGTAAGTAGTAAATATATAAAAAAAACACTCTGGAAAAGTTAAGCACCAAATTCAAATAAATTTTCCTCAAGAAACAAGAGAATATAGGGAGATACCATTGTTTTAATTCGGTTTTATTTTCTTAAAAAAATATCTAAACCCAATGTTGTATTTATATTATATTGCATATATTTGTAGGAACTAGTATATTTAAATGTTAATAGTTGACAAAGTTGGGCATTCAATTACCATTTCAATATATCGTTCTCTTACAGTTCTGTGTGCTTCAGGTATTTCACAGTAGAACACAAATTAAGGCTCTAAGTCTCAGAACAAATTACTCTATTGTAAATTCGAAAGGATGAGGAAAAGAGAGAATAGTGTATAGAAATACTAGGTACTCAACCGTTGTAATAGACGCAGCCCTCCAGTTCCATTTACTCTTACATTATGGACTTTTCCGGACACTCTGATTTTTTTTTTTTTTTTTTTAAACATGACAGCTAAGAGTTTGGTTGGCCTCAGGGACCCTGGGATAATGTTGAGTTTTCAAAGTAACACCTTATTGTTATGGAAATGCCTAAGGCATCTGGGATATTGAACTTTCGTGCTTAATATGCCAAAAAGACTCCAAACAGCTGAGTTGGCCTTTCTTGGTTTGAACACTGTTCAAGGTTGATGTTTAAAATATAGAGTTTCTTCTTTCTGGCTTACATATCAAAATTATAAACTGACTTATACTCTTTAGGTAACTGAAGAAGGAAGAGAAATACTTACAATTTGCAAAATGTCTTTAAATGGTCCCACAAATCATTACTTTGTGTAGGAAAGATTTTATATCAATATAATTTGCCCTTTTAATTTACTATTATGTTTTGTTTATGTATAGAGAAGGGCCAAAAGGCAGCCCGACATTTCTCGCCTTTTACAAATTCTCAATTTTCTTGGGTCCTGTCAGGGAGGAGCTAGTGTGTTTCAATATGTATTGCAGGAATATGCGGAGGGGGCATATTCAGAGAGTCTTAATTTAAGTACATAAACCTAGCAAAGAAGCAAATGAAACCAATTCATGAGATGGGAAGTTATCGTTTAGAATCAGGAAAAGGATTATTTAACGGGCCACATCCCTCTAAGCTTTTAATATAATGAAACTAGTATGAGCAATTATCTTCAATTACTGAATTGTATTATAATTGTAGCTCTTCCATACAGGTCATTTTTGCTATTGAAAAACAAATAAACAAAAACATAGAATCACCTGTTGTAATTTGCGTTGTTGACATTTGGAAGCGATCTCGGGTTTCAGTGGCCACAGGCAGTTTTGAATGAGAATTAACATAACTTACTCCTATGGGAAAATCATAGAAAGCTGGACAAGAAGCCAAGGGTCTGATTATTAGGAACTGTATGATTCAGATTAGATAGAGACTTAATCTTATAGACAGAGGGGGACATTTCGGTATTTTTAAGCAAAAAATTGACAGAAAAAGATTTTCATCAAATTTGCATATTAGATGCAGTGAATCATGTAAGACTGATGATTCACAGAACTGTACCCCTGAAATAAATAGAGCATTGTATGTTAATTTTTAAAAAACCTCATCTGATGGTAAAAAAATAAACTGCATATGAGAATTAAATATAAAATGAAAAATGACTTCTCAATTTCCATGTTTTGCAACTGGATATATGACAGTTAAAAAATAAAAGGTAAATACAGCTGCCCCCCCCCCCTTATGGGCAGCTTCATTTTCCCTGATCAACCATGACCTGGAAGCAGATGATCCTTCCACTCACCAACCGGCAGGTAACTCATAGCCAAATGCTACGTCACAGTGTCTGCATCCGTCATTGGCCTCACTTCATCTCCTCCCGAAGGCATTCTACCATCTCACATCATTGCAAGAAGGGTGAGTACGGTCCAATCGGGTATTTTGAGAGAGAACACATTCGCTTAACTTTCATGACAGTGTATTTTTATAATTACTCTATTTTATTATTAATTATTGCTATGGATCTCTTACTGTTCCTAATTTGTAAATTACATTTTGTCATAGGTATATATGTAATAGAAAAGAAAATCATGGTGTATGTGGGATTCAGTAATATCTGCATGTTCAGGTGTCCACTGGTGGTCTTGGAACGTATCCATCACTGATAGGGAGGATTACTGAAAAGGGGAGGGTGGGAGGTCATGGTTTCAACGTTAAATACTGAGTTGGGAATGATTTGAACAGTGTCTGGTAAGCAGTCTGATATACGGACTTGGTGCTCAGGAGAAATGAAAGCTAGAATTATTCTGTGGTCATTGACACGGGTGACAGAAGCAGGTGTGATAAGGCATGCAGTGAACATAAGCAGAAGTGGGTGGTCAACTTGGAGCTTAAATTAGTGTGTATCCTGATGTAAGTTATCACTAATTTTTCTGTACTTTAATGAGATATTGCTTAGGTACCAAAAAGCATACAAAATTATGAATTTGCCCTTTTTTTTTCGCCAGAAGCTAAATTGCTTGACAACTAAATCTCTATTCTTAGTATCTAGCAGTGTTTAGCAACTACAAAAGAGTTAAACAAGTGTTGTGAAACAACAAAAGAGTTTCCCTCAAAATTATTGTGATTCTTTATTTAAGGAACTAGTAAGAAAAGAATTCCACCAAATGGAAACATTTTTAAAAATTCCTGCTCCATGTGCTTCTTTTTAAATTAAATTGGTAAATTGATGAAGGTCTATTTTCATTTTGAATGCTCGTCTGTTTTAAACAACAATTACAAACTGGTATTGTTGGGTTTTTCCTCCTGATTCAGGTGGACTCCATGCCACAAACTACAAGATTTAAACTGATAGAAAAAGGTCCATATAATTTAAAATGGATGGTTTGTTTAAGCACAGGACTTTGTGCTTAAAAGCAGCTTTGACTTAAAAGAAGTCTTTAAAGAAAACTTAAATGATTTAAATTCATAGCGTAGTCAAGAATATAGATTTCTCTGACAGATATCCTTTGTAAATAGTATTTTATTTTTGCCATAGCATTTTCCTGTTTGATTCACATGTAAGAGCACATAAGTGTTAAATGAAATCTTGGGAAAACATTCTACTAGATCTTTAAAGCCAAGTGCTCAATAAAAGCAAACCAAAGTTTTAACAGTTTATCAATTCTCATCCCTATAAATGTTATTGGATTAGGTACACTGCTTACATTTACACATTTTATCTCTTAAACAGCAAAGTAAATTTCTGTCACTTGGAACTATTATGATGTGTTACTTCAGATGCATTATATATCTTAAAAGTGAAATACCGACATATGAGAGTTTTGATTTTAATTTGAACACAGGATGATATATGTAATTTGCAGAAATCAGTTCTTCAAGTTCCTATGTCTGAAAAACAAACATTCCTAGCTATAGCAATTTGCTTTCTTTGTGATTATATAAAAACAAAAACAAACTGCATCCCTCCCTTTTGGATGCAATATAAATTAAAGCTCTTTGTCAATGTATTTATACAACAGTATTTTACATATCAAGTATACAAATGATCTAAGGAACAAAAATATAAAAGTAATTATTTTGGTAAAAGTAGAGAGTTGTCTGAGATTTACATGATATAGATGTGCATCTGAGGGTCTAAAAAGGAACTCCATACCACACAGATTTAGACAAATCTCCTTTGTTTTCCACTGTACCTTACCAAGAGAGCTACTAACACAGAAAAGTGGTTTGTGGTATCTCTTGCCAACATGGGCAATTGGGTAAGGTGTCAGTTCACCCCTCTTAGTATTGTTATAATGGTGTGAGGGGTGATGGGGACCAAAGGGAAATAAAAGTGTGCTCTGTTCTTCTCTTACTGGTGGGGGGGATATAGATAAATTGCAAGGAGTCAGTGAGAGTGAATTAGTAGGATTCCACATCTTAAGTTAAAAACACCATTGTTGAAATTTTTTAGAAAGCCACAAAACTGGGCACAATCCCAAATTTAACATGGGCAAGCTGGTGAGTGAGGGTCAGTGAGGAGAAAATTATTAAGAGGAAATGTCAGGGGTAAGAGGGGATTCAGGTGGGTGCCTGAGTGGCTCAGTGGGTTAAGCCTCTGCCTTCGGCTCAGGTCATGATCCCGGGGTTCTGGGATTGAGTCCCGCATCAGGCTTTCAGGGAGCTTGTTTCCTCCTCTCTTTTTCTGCCTGCCTCTCTGCCTACTTGTGATCTCCCTCTGTCAAATAAATAAATAAAATCTTAAAAAAAAAAAAAAAAAAAAAAAAAAGAGGGGATTCTGGTTAAACCAACTTAACAGGGTTCTTGAGGAAGGCAGGCCAAGGTAATCACATTACATTTAGGAATGGTGAAGGGTGAGGAAGTAATGGGATATCAAGGGTGATCAGATATTGACGGTAGGGGATTCTGGATAAACTGACTTGACATGATTCTTATGAAACTGAGCAATACAGCAGGTCCTACAGGATGGACACTGAAGCCCCAGATCAAAGTCTAGAAGAGGGCTTAGGGGAGCCTACGTGAAGTTTGGTGAAGGAAAGAGTCTTTGTCTGTTTGATGTCTAGGGCCCAAGAAGGAGGGTGGTAGTGGAGGATGGAATACAGATGTGACCTGAATTTTTCACATGCACATGCTGGAGGCCCCTTGAAGTTTGGGAGGCAGATAGAGTGAGTCACCAGCCTGATGCCTGAGGCATCCATTCACACCTTTGTTTCAGCTCTGCAAACTTAATGGACTAGCTTAGATTCAGGGACAAAATAAACAAAGAGAGTGCACTTGCATGAACCAATGATAATAATGGTATTTTGCTGTTGTTTTTTTTTTTTGCTATGCAATTTTTTTTTTTTTTTTTTTTTTTTTTTTTTAGTTTTTTACCTTTTATCCCTGGGGTACAGGTCTGTGAATCGCCAGGTTTACACACTTCGCAGCACTCACCAAAGTGCATACCCTCCCCAATGTCCATAACCCCACCCCCCTTCTCCCAACCTCCCTCCCCCCAGCAACCCTGTTTGTTTTGTGAGATTAAGAGTCACTTATGGTTTGTCTCCCTCCCAATCCCATCTTGTTTCATTTATTCTTCTCCTACCCCCTTAAGCCCTCATGTTGCATCACCACTGCCTCATATCAGGGAGATCATATGATAGTTGTCTTTCTCCATTTGACTTATTTCGCTAAGCATGATACGCTCTAGTTCCATCCACGTTGTCACAAATCCCAAGATTTCATTTCTTTTGATGGCTGCATAGTATTCCATTGTATATATATACCACATCTTCTTTATCCATTCATCTGTTGATGGACATCTAGGTTCTTTCTATAGTTTGGCTATTGTGGACATTGCTGCTATAAACATTAGGGTGCACGTGCCCCTTCAGAGCACTACGTTTGTATCTTGAGGAGAACACAGGCAGCAACCTCTTCGACCTCAGCCACAGCAACATCTTCCTAGGAACATCACGAAAGGCAAGGGAAGCAAGGGCAAAAATGAACTATTGGGAGTTCATCAAGATCAAAAGCTTTTGCACAGCAAAGGAAACAGTTAACAAAATCAAAAGACAACTGACAGAATGGGAGAAGATATTTGCAAATGACATATTAGATAAAGGACTAGTGTCCAAAATCTATAAAGAACTTAGCAAACTCGACACCCAAAGAACAAATAATCCAATCAAGAAATGGGCAGAGGACATGAACAGACATTTCTGCAAAGAAGACATTCAGATGGCCAACAGACACATGAAAAAGTGCTCCATATCACTCGGCATCAGTGAAATACAAATCAAAATCACAATGAGATATCACTTCAGAATGGCTAAAATTAACAAGTCAGGAAATGACAGATGCTGGCGAGGATGCAGAGAAAGGGCAACCCAACTACACTGTTGGTGGGAATGCAAGCTGGTGCAACTACTCTGGAAAACAGCATGGAGGTTCCTCAAAATGTTGAAAATAGAATGCCTTAGGACCCAACAATTGCACTACTAATGTTTTGAACTATGAACTATAATCAGCTCAAACATCTGTAGCTGAGATCACCAAGGGAGAGAAAGAGTGCCGCATTGAGCAGACCAGCAGAACACAGCAGCTACTGAACTGTTGGTCCATGGGAACATCTGCCTCTCCATGGAGAAACATCTCCTGGTGGATGTTCCTATAAAAAGTGGGAGGTACGGGGCACCTGGGTGGCTCAGTGGGTTAAAGCCTCTGCCTTCGGCTCAGGTCATGATCCCAGGGTCCTGGGATTGAGCCCCGCATCGGGCTCTCTGCTCAGCGGGGAGCCTGCTTCCCTTCCTCTCTCTCTGCATGCCTCTCTGCCTACTTGTGTCTGCTACTACTGTCTGTCCAATGGGTAAATAAAATCTTAAAAAAAAAAAAAAAAGTGGGAGGTACCTACCTAGGAAGGTAGCCATAGTCCAGGTTTCCTAATGGCTCCTTTTAGATTGCTATGTTTCCACTTTAATATTGTTTTTATTTTAGTTAATTTTTAAAAAGATTTTATTTATTTATTTGACAGACAGAGATCACAAGTAGGCAGAGAGGCAGGCAGTGAGAGAGGGGGAAGCAGGGAGCCCAATGGGGGGTCTGATCCCAGGACTCTGGGATCATTACCTGAGCCGAAGGCAGAGGCTCAACCCACTGAGCCATCCAGGCGTCCCTATTTTAGTTAATTTTTTAGTGAAATATTCTTACATGGACTTTCCCAAGATATTGGTCACAATCTGAAATACAGCTTCCTGGGGAAAATGTGATTTGAGTTTCAAATGTTGGGACACAACACAAACGGAAGTTACTAATACCTACCCATTATTGCATGCATCTGATGTGTCAGCTCTTTTGAAGACATGATCTCAGTTAATGCCCGCAGCAACACTTAGACATAGGAATTATTGTCCACATTTTTCAGAAGAAGAAGCTAATACAGGGCAGAGAATAAATGTGTGACCTAATGTCATTACAGATATTATAAAGCTGGTAAGGGGCAGAACCGAGATTTGCATCCAGGCTGTTTGAGTCTAAATTCTAAGTTTTTAACAATAATAATACTGACTCTTGGCCCATTTGTAAATTGAGAATGTCTGTAATAAGTGTTCTCATTACTGCTATATGGAGACTTAGCTTTATTTCTATTAATAGCTAATCATTATGGAATTAATGTTTATGTAATGCAATCTGTATGAAATTCTTTTAACAACCTAATAAATTAATACTACTTGAATTTTTATTTCCTAATGAAAAAACACAGAATTCCAGAGATTAAATGAGCTTTCCAATGCTATTTTATTTTACACATACTAGTAGAGACACAATTTGTGTCAGTTCTAAATGCTTGAGAAATATTAACACATTTAATTCCCATAGTTTCCTGTGAAAACAGTACTGTTTTCATCCCGATTTTACAGATGAGGAAACTGAGGCACCATGTGGGCAGAGACTGTATTTGAACCCCATTTGGTAGGCTCTGACTCATTCTATATTATCTTGTAGCTGCATATTGATAAAAGTAGCACTGATTCTCAAGCCCAACCCTTAAACTTTGTTTTAGGAATAGCTATACCTATTAAGTTATCACAGTCAAGAAATTATACTTAGGATGAATTTGGATGACAAAAATAGAATAGTCATAGTAACTTTCCATGTGGCCACATAAGAATTATTATAAAGATTTGTTCTCTTTCTCCTGAGATGATGTCTTATTCCTCTGATTTCCTGAATTCATATATTCCTGTAGACTTAGAAAACACAATCATGGAGTTAGAAGATGGTGTGGAATGAACTGGGTGGTAGTTGATGCACCAAGTTAAATTATTACGCTCATAAATTCAGTTAGTAGCATTCTAGTTGTTCATTCACACTTATAAAATTGAAACCCTCCCTTTCATTGATATTTAGTTGTTTTTGTGTTTTAGCATTAGCCTTTCTGCTAAAACAATTGTGGTTCCCAGAGTATCAGATCAATCTCCAATTAGGGCTCTTTGTTAAGACTGAGAGGATCTCCGGGTCAGAAGTTACCTGCTCTTCAGCATAGAGGTAAAGAGTGATAGTACCTGTAGAACTGAAGTGACTTAGGACTCCATTTTAGAAGGCATATTAGACAGCCTCTACTGGAGGCTTAGTGGACTCAATTCCATTTTTCCCTTGGCACAGATTCCCTTCTCTCCAGGGAGCCAAGGTTATCATCAGGACATATATAAGGTAACACTATCAAAAGGAGTAGGCTGTGTTCACTCCAGAACAGCATTTACGTGTTCTGTGCTGACCAAGGTGCAGGAGTCATGACATAAGGAAGACTAGGTTCCAAAAGGAAGTTGCAGGCAATTACTCTTCTGGGTATTTATAAAAACAATGAACTACAGAGAACATCTTAAGACTTTGAGTGATTGAGTGCCTAGGTGGCTCAGTGAGTTAAGCCTCTGCCTTCGGCTCAGGTCATGGTCTCAGGGTCCTGCATCAGGCTCTCTGCTCAACAGGGTGCCTGCCTCCCCCTCTCTCTCTGCCTACTTGTGATCTCTCTCTCTCTCTCTGTCAAATAAATAAATAAAATCTTTAAAAAAAAAAAAAAAGAAACGACTTCAAGTGATTAGCAGCAAAAAAATAGAAAAAAAATTAGTAAAAGGTAAAAGGAGTAGTGATTAGTAATATTCCAATTTATAAGTTTCTGGTGAGTGGGAGCCTGGCAGTACTCCACCAATATTTTATTCTTTATTTTAAATTGTATCGTATTCATTTTTTTAATTTAAGAAACATATGTTATATGAACACATTATGGATTAATATATACTGTATAATCCTCCAAAATTATAAGAAAGAGTAAAGCAATACAGGTTTGTTAAACTGTATCTTTTCTTTCCCCTCAGAACCCTCTGTGGAAGTTTCCATGTCATTGTTGAAGTGCAGAGATCCCTAAACCAATAGGATCAGACATATTCCATTAGAACAATAATCTCTTTAGAAGCAGGATCTAAATTTTTCAAATGTGTGTGTCTGTATGTGTGTGTGTGTGCATGCATGTGTGTGTGTATAGGCAGCATTCACTCATCATTTTATTTCTGCTTTGAAGATATGTGAGGTAAGAAATTAATCCGGCTAGGGAAAAAGAAGAAAAAACATGGGAAAGTGTGTTTTTTTAGTGAGGATCTCAGTATGCTAGGAATCTGACAGAGATTTATCTCTTGCCCTGCCTGGAATCATCTCCTATATGATTTGTATAGTTTCTTTTAGCCTAAGAAAACTTTTATAATATGCTTCCTGGCTGTGTCTCCACAGTTTAGTTTGTCAAAGATGTTCAACCATATACTCATTTGCCTTAATACACACTCTTCCTGGGTAGGTGTGAACACATGCCTTGTGGAGTGGGTATCAAGTACATGTTTGTTGTGCATTATACCCATTTACATACACACACAGTGTGTCTACACTGAACAGATGTTATGAGATTGTGATCCATTGAGAATCAAGAGAAGCGAAGTAAAGGCTGATGAACAGAGCAAGGAGACTGGGATAAGAGAAAAAGTAAGGTTGAATTGGTAAGTTAAATCATAGTAGAGATTACAGCTTGAAAATTAACAGGAAATAAAACCTGGATAAGAAGCTGAGTGAAAGTCCTGTAAGAAAGCAAAGAAAAAGGCTCAAAAGGTGACACTCAGTTTCTCAGATTGATTTGGAAGTAACATATAAACATCTGAATCAGGGATTCTAGACAGATAGAGAAAACTATATGAACTATGGTCGAGTTATGGTCTGCAAAGAATTTTGCTCCAAGGGAAGAAGTAATCCTCAGCTAGAGGGATCCTAGTGAAAGTAGGGATGAAAGCCAATATGTAAAGCAAATGATGGTATTTCTTACATCCTGGTGACAGAGGTTGGGGGGATTATGTTGAAGGCAAGAAAGGATGAAGAATGGGGCTAAAGCCATGTGGATGATTGGAGACCCCATTCCTCCCTCCTTCATCACGGTAAGATTAGGACTCTATGTTTTAAGATAACCAAAGTGAAACATCCCTAGGAAATCTTCCTAGCACTGATCCTTTTTTTCAAAATGACTTAAGTTCTAGTCAAGATTCTACTGCTTTCCAGGTGTGGTTGACAGTCATCTTGACAGCATAAGTGTATTACCAACTCCCCTCTGACCAAAGAACCATTCCTTCCATTCATCTGCCATGTTTTTTATAATGCCATTTATCTTCTTTGAAAAAAAATAAAATGAAAATATATTTATCTTTTATTTCTCAAAGAAAAATCTCTACCAGTTCCAATTTTTTTCAACCTCCCTCTTATCTATATTATACCTGCACCTATTCTTATCTCTTTAACTGTACCTTAGAGGTTGAAGGTAACCTCTCCACTTGTACTCTTGGATCTCATCCATTTCTGTCCTCACCAAGAACTCACTACATCAATTCTTTTTTTTTTTTTTTCTTTTCTATTTTCAACATCACTTCTTCCTCAAATATATTCTCTGGTTATAGCTCTTCCAATCTCTTTTCTTTTACATTTATGTTTAAATGTAAAATTAGTATACTTTCTACATCTAGTTCTTCTCTTTTCCCATATTTCCCAAATCAGTAAGAATTGGAGTTCTGCTAAGATAACCAGTGACTTAAAGGTGACACTATTTTTTATTCTTCTCTTATTGGATCTCTCTCCCACCTCTGGCACTGATGATTGACATCAAATTAATTTCATCTTTGCCTCTATTACAGGAGTCTCTTTTGGTTCTTCCTTCTACTATGCCATTCTCCTTAAAGTCTTTTTTCAGCTTCTTATCTTATCTAGTTCTTAAATTATAACATACTCCAGGGAAGACTCTGAATTATCTGAATCCATAACCTTTTGGTTCAAATCCATGTTCTACATTTTGAAAACTATTTGACTTGAGGAAGGTTATGTATCCTTTCTGTAGCCCACCTGTAAATTGAGGATAACACCGATATCATAATATAATGCAATGTAAGTATTCAGCTCAACTTGCCATTTCTACTCTAAAGATTCTCAAATAGGCATCTTGTACTAAGATTCTTCTCCTAAACTCTTTGGGCAAAATTTCTGTTAGCTATCACTTTCAGGATTTACCGTTCATCTCAAAGCAACAGAAGCAAATCTGAAGGAAGACGTGACCTTAGTTGGGTGGATGGCAACATCCAAAATTTTCTCTCTCCTCATTTTGCTCCCAAATTTGACATCAACTATCATTCATTTATTTTGGTTAACTATCGTTTATTAACTCAAAAGAGAACCTAAATATTTTCTAGGTTTATCTTCTCTCATTATCTCAGTTTTGCCTTAATATTGGTACCTCCACTTGTCTCCTGAATAATTGCCAAATTGTTTCACTTTCTGTTTCCCTGACTTGTGCCACGCTTCTCCAATCTATCCTTCATGAGATGCCAGTGAAGTTTCTCTAACGGGGAAATCCAATAATTCCACCGCTTTTCCTCATAATTCTCCAGTACGTCCTTATGATTCACAAACTCCAAACATTTTATCTTACAGTAAATCCTACCAAGTCGGTCCCTTCCTGCCATTCTAGCTCATTTTCTATTAGTCCTTTATCCTGTTCTTTATACTCAGACATTACATGCAGGTTCTCTTTTGTGCACACACATATGCTATACTCTCCATTGAGACTGCCCATTTTCTGTATCAGCCCGGAAAACACATATCTATAGGGTCTCATATCAAAGAGTTGTTTCTTGGTGAATCCTGCCGTGAATCCAACCATCAGCCTTATATGTTTTATTTTCTTCTCTCAGAACATCTCCATTTATTGAATTATAACTGAATATTATCATTTGAGATTGTTTTGAGAATGTGCCTTGTCACTAAAATTAATTTGTAACCAGTACTCTTAACAGTCATTTGCAGACATGTAAATAATCTTTGTACAAGCATGAGTTCCAGTTCCATTGGTCTTGAGTTCAGTAAATCAGTGTCATATTTAAATGAGGTATCTTTAAACAGAAACACACATAAAACAAAGCTATGTATTGATTGGTTGATGTAAATGTACTGGGCACTGACAGGAACCTAACCCTGCATGTTTCCTCTGGGAGCAATGGCTTAGTATTTGTAATTTCATGATTGCAGTGACCAACGACTTTATGAAAAATTACTGCAGCCAATTATGAAAATCAACTGTATATTTATTTGTTTGCATGTCTGTATGTAATGTTTTGAGGGCTGTTCTCTCTTTTCATACTGTGTCTATCGGGTCTTGAATAATTCTTGACACAAAGTACCTCATAAATATTTGTTGAATGAATAACGTGCAAATGTATGTATGCAGGGATTAAAATATATGGCAGCATTATTTATTATGGTACAAGTATAATTTCTGAAGAAATAGAATAAGCTAGGTGAATTTCAGCGAACAGAAAGAAGAAAAAGATTATTGGAGAGCTGGCTAGGGCACTGCCATCTGAACTTCTATGTCCAAGGAAGAGGCATAATTTCAGTGAAAGGGAAGAAGTGGAGAGGTAGGAAGTAGCTTGAGTGAAGAGCCCTAATGAAGGGGAGCTGGAAAAGAAGTAACTAAGAACAGAAGTGTTACATGGGAGGCTACAGAAGCAAAGCTTAGCTTCCTTCAGATCCAGTGAGGGTTTCTAGTTTTCCTTCGCTATCTTAAATTTCTTGTGTACAAATACGTTGACAAACCATTCTATGTTTAGGACTGTCCTGGTTTTAGCATAGAACAAGTCCTAGCTTGTGGAAAAACCTTAATGCTAAGCAAACTAGGATGCTTGGTCACCCTGTGTACAAACTACTACTATTATTTTGAAGCATACCATACTTGCAAATTAAGACAGTGTTAATTTAGGTTCATCTATTGTTCATTAAAACTGTAACTGTCAAACTCCAATTACTTGGCAGGCACTGTTCAGTTTGTGAGGACATAAAGATGAATTTGATATTGCCTTTCTCAAACATTCCTGTGTCATGTCTCAAAGTAATTCATACTTTGAATTGTATATATTTATATACAAATTTATATACAAATATATAGAAATTGCATGTATTTATATATAAATCAAAATTATAAATATATATGGAGTCCGAATGGAAATTCACAACATTAGGTATTTCTGTTTTTTTTAAATTAAAGACCTTATTTTTTTAGAGTACTTATAGGTTGATAATAAAATGGAGAGGAAAGTATAGAGATCTTCCATGTATTCCCTGCACTTACATAGGCACAGCCTCCTCCATTATCAACATCACTCATCAGAATGATGCGTTTTTCACCAAGGATGAACCTATATCATACTCGTAATCCATAGTTTACCTTAGGGTTCATTCTTGGTCATGTACATGGGTTTGGGTTTGGACAAATGTATATTGACATATATCAATATATTAAACAGAGTATTTTGTTTGTAAGCAAAATCTCATGTGGTATTTCTACTCTTCTCTTACCCACACCACCCACTACCCCCTGGCAACCACTGATCTTTTAACTGTCTCCATAGTTTTGCCTTTTCCAGAATGTCATGTAGTTGGAATCATACAGTATATAGTATTCCCAGATTGACTTTTTTCACTTAATACCATGCAATTGAGTTTTCTCTATGTATGTCATGACTTAATAGCTACTTTCTTTTCAGTGCTTAATACTATTCCATTATCTGGATGTACCGCTGTTTGTTTATTTGTTCACCTCCTGAAGGACATCTTGGTTGTGCTCACATGTTGGCAGTTATGTACAAAGCTGCTATAAACATTTGTGTGCTGATTTTTGTGTAGGTATGAGTTTGCCCAGCTCTTTTGTGTAACTACCAAGGAGTAAGATTGCTGGATCAATTGGTAAAAATATGTTTAGTTTTGCAAGAAACCACCAACCTGTCTTCCAATGTAGCTGTACCATTTTGCATTACAAGTAATGAGTGAGTGAGAGTTCCTGTTGCCCCACATCTTCACCAGTATTTGTTGTGTTCCGTGTTCCAGATTTTAGCCATTTAATAGGCGTATAGTAGTATCTTGTTGTTCTATTCTTTATAGGGCTGAAAAAACAAAGTGTGATTCCAGAGAAAGGGAATCTTTAAGGGCTAGGGCTATTTTTAAGTTATGCTTAGATGGGACAGTTAAAAGAACTTGAAGAAAGAAAGATCTTTCTAACCTGGAGACAGATGGAAGGAAAAAACCTTCTGTTCCCTTATATGCTGCATGCTGCCAGGTTTTTCAAGGACACAGAAACCCATACCTCTGAACCACAAGAAAGAAAAATAAATAGGTTCCTTTCATTTATAGCTAAACTTCCATTAGAATTTGATATATTTTTTTCTTTAGTAAGTGTCTGTGATACTAGAATGAAAAATTTTTTATAATAAACAGTCATAACTGCATTCCCTATGAAAGTATGATAACAATGTAATTATTATACAAGATGGATAAATTAAAACACATTTTATCTTGGTTTAAAAACAACAGTTCCTAGTCATGGCAATAATCAGATTTTACTTTCTAAGTTATCTTCGGCTTGGTAAAAGTATTCTTACTTTTCAATTTACCAAATAGTTTTCAAGACCTCCAGAAGGTTCCAAAAGTCCTTCATATAAAAATACTATTATTTTCCCCCCCCGACTCAGTTCTTAAAGTTACAACTCCATCTCTTATTTCCTGAGCTAAGTGCTCTTATCATAGACTTTACCACTGATACCCTCTTCCAAGAAAATAGTAATTTGTGTATTATTGAAATGTTTAACTTGATTAATAACAAAACTGTATTTGTAAAAGGGGCTTCAATCAATTCTTTATTCAGAGTATGCAGTAGATACATAAACATTAGGTTCAGATTGAATTTGCAGTCATGTCAATGAAGGGAAATGTGATAGGCCAACTTGAGCTACTTGACTATATTTTGCGGGCTACAAGCTAAGATTAAACAAAATCATCCAACTTATATTGATTCCTATCAGTCTGGTGTCATTCAATTTATAATAATAGCATACATATGTATTTGGCAAGATTTAAATATAAACAAAAAATAAAGCACAACAGCTTCAATAGTTTAGGATTATACACTTGACTTTAGATTCATTAGACAATGAAACAACTCCTTAATATATTCTAAAATGATAAAGAGACAATACAATTTTATATAGGAAAGTGTGTTTAATGATGATCATCTCGTGACAATATGTACACATATTTGAAGCATGCAATGTAGCGGGAAGATAAGCCTGGAAACTAGAGTTTGGGGTACTGTTCTAGGAATTGACGCTAAGAGATTATGGACACATCACTTTGATTATCTCTGCCAGATTTCTTTCATGACACTGATAAAGGTGTTATAGCTGTGCTTCCCAAATAGTGGTTTTTGAAATACTCCTCTAGAAATTTTAACAGATATGTTGTTGGAAAGGGGTTGACTGATCATGTATGTTTTGGAAATACTGTTCTTTCTTTTTTTTTTAAATATCTTGAAAATTTACAGTGCATATTTGTAAATGGAAGATCTAAATAAATTAAGGCTGCAATTTACTTTTGGGGGTCAATGTGTTTAACAAGGTTAATTGAACTTGGATCACATTTTTCATGTCAATTTTATATGCATTTAGAACCTAGATACTTTTCAAAGTCTTTCTCATTTTTTAAAGAGATTATAGCTCAGAATGCATTTAAAATAACATACCAGTTAAAAAGAAATCAGTCTTTATCAATCTCATCTACACTAGTGAGCAATGGCAGAAATAAGGATATTAAGATATTTTGCTTTTACCAGACATTGATGGATGCAGAAAATACGGACTCTTATTTCACTTGTATAATGTAATTTTCTGAGCACAACATCACAATGCTTTCATTCCTTTACTCCACAGTTATTGGGGTTAAGGGTCAGTGATGAGGATTTTCTGGGTGAGAGGAGGAAGACAATTTAAAGTAAAACATTAGATTAATGTCTACTCATGAAATCCTTTCTTGGGAACAGGTCAGCAGGTTTGTAAGTTGGCTAAATGGTCATCTCTTAGCTATGTCAGTGTTTGAAATGTTGGGCTGTGTGGCAGGAGGGAGCCTGAGGCTTTCTCTACTAAAGAGCATCTTTAAAGCTATTTACTACACTGATTCCCTCTCATTTGGAAAGGGTTAAGTCTGATAAGTCTTGGATTGATAAAATTTTGCAGAAATTACAACCATATTCATGTAAAAAATTTAAAATACACATTATGGAAAATAGACCATTTCTCTTTCAGTCTCTAGAAATCGCATACATTTCTCCATGTAAGAGAGTGAAATAACCAACTGCTTTTTCCCTTCCTGCTATTCCCATGGAAATACCAACAGGACATACACGTAAGGAAAAGCTACATCACTGCAGAAAACTAAAGAAGTCTATTACTGAAAACCCCCAGAAATTTAAATCTTTGTTTTATCTAGACAACTGAGATGAGTTTAAAGGATAGCACGGAATAAACACTTGGGATTTTTTTTTTCCCCAAAAAGTGATCTCAAAAGCCCAGTAATATCCCTTAGGCAAAATGGAAACCACAGGGGAAGTTTAAGTGCATGGGATCATTGATCCAACAATGGGATACTTGGGGACTATCCCATGAATTGTGTGGCTTCTCCAGGTAGAGTGCAGATACGCACAACACACATTTATGCCAAAGGATAGCTTCACAGGAGTAAATCTGCGTGGTGTATACAGTAGTCTGTGACCATTAGATTGGAAGGTAAATAATTTTTTAAAATAAAAAGACAGTAAAATACAGAGTGGATATATAGTTGCCTCTTGAACAACATGGGTTTGAATTGTGTGGGTTTGAATTATATGCAGATTTTTACAGTGGAATACTCTAAATGTATTTTCGCTTCCTTATGATTTTCCTAATAACATGTTCTTTAGCTTACTTTATTGGAAGAATACAGTAAATAATACATAGACTACAAAATATGTATTAATTGACTTTGTTATCAGTAAGGCTTCCATTTAATAGTAGGTTGTTAGTAGTTAAGTTTTGGAGAAGTGAAAGTTATACACGAATTTTAAACTGTGTGAGGGGTCAGTGTCCCTAACCACTGTGTTGTTTAAGCATTGACTATATTTTGTAAGAGGGCCCAGTGGGTGGGTGAGCAGGAGGAAAATCTAGTCCATGTACCTAGTGCCAAGATGTAGATATTACCAAGTGGGAGCTACATTCACCTAGGGGAGAGGACACAATTCTACTCCAGATAAGTGTCATCTATCCAGAAGACACAAAAGTCAGAATAGACTAATACAAGGCCTCAAGAAAAGTGTATTGAAAGTGAAGTTTTCATAGACTTCATTGGTGGTTCCCATGCAATAAGCCACAGCACACACAGGTGCTCAGAAACCCAGCTGCATGCTTTCAGCATCGTGTAAGCTCTGGGGTAGGCTGGAACCCCAGCAGTCAATATCCTCCAGTTCAAGAAACTGCATCTGTTTATCTGTGCTTGCCATACATTTCCTAGGCCTGCGTGCCATGGAAAAGGCATGGAAGCATTGGCCTGCAACCCCTCACTCATTCAGGGAACTGCTACTTATCATTTTCCCACGGTGTGCTTCCTTCTGGAGAACAGCTCAGCAAAAACACCAAGGGCCCCACATGTATCCTACATGCCTCTACATTACAATATCTTTTGCAACGTCCTCTCAGTTTTAGTCTCTATCCTACTAACACGCAGCTCGTCTTCAGAAACCCCTAGTGCTTTCATCCATAGGATCACAAAGTTCCAGATGTCTTCATCATTAGCTTAAGATATAATAATAATACTTAATTAGTTCTCTCTCACTTTCCTTTTATTTTAATTAGTTCTCTCTCACTTTCTTTAGTTCTCTCTCACTTTTCTTCTTAGAAGTCATTTAAGTTAACACATTTCATATTTAAACAATTAGGAAAGGCAGAGGTTCAGGAGTCAGAGCAACTGCCTGGGTTTGAATCCCAGGTTCCCCATTTAATGAGGACATTTAACTTCAGCATGAAATGCACAGTGTGAGTGCATGTTGGGGAATGAATATGTGTTATGAGTATGTGTGTTGAGCAAGATAAATACTAAAAAAATAAGCACATGGGTGATATGTGTCTCATAAGTACAGTTCAGGTCAGTTCTATTTGTATATGGATTATCTCTAGTAAGTTTCTTACTGCTTAGTCAGTGTGGTCAAGTTGAAAATAGTCAATTTTTCTGCTGGGTCCATTGCAAAAATCAACCAACATTTTACATTTTTAATAGCTCCTCTTATCCTTTCTCTTACTTTGTAGGTCCTTTCTTGAGGCCCAAGATTTTCAGGTCTTCTTTTTTTTTTTTTTTTTTTTTTTTTTGCTTGCTTTCAAATCCAACCATCAGACTCTCAATTTTTACTCTGGCTGGATTATTTTCTACAACTTCTATTATAATTTCTGAGCAGAATTAAAATATTTCCTATTGGAGTTCCAGGTTTAAATCTTTGGAGGAGGTGAGAGAAGAAAATAAAGAAAATATAACAAACAAAATCAGTATGGAACAATATAAAACAAAAAGCCAATAGTGACATCAGAGCTACTTCTTTGGCTATCACCATTACCCTTTCTCTTCTTTTCCTTCAGAAACTCTGTTTTCTAGATAATTTCTCATTCTAGGCCTGGGTATAGGCCCTGCACTGCACATTAAAACCTCCTGAATATTCTTACCCTCTATCTTCTATCTTCTCCTCTCTCCCCTTAAGCAATTGCATTGGTATGAACCTGAACTCTGTACTTAGCAACCTTCATCTTGAATCCTTAAAGGGATTCAAAATTGAGACAAGTGGCTCAACAGCAGCACATTTCATGATGGCGAACCTGTTCACAGCAGCAGACAAGGGAAACACTTGGGTGGATAACTTCAGCCAAAATGGAATGAGTAACTTGAACATTGGGGAGCTTGTGGATTGATTAAGCTCAATAAATTGCCTGGAAGTAGGAGAAAGGCTGTCTGTCCCCACTTATATTTTTATAGATGATGCAAGCTCTGATATGCTATGGAATTTTTTGAAATGGATGTTATCTCCGTGTGATTTTAGCAAATCCTCATTATAAATTCATTATTTCACTGACGTTCTGTCCTTACTAATCTCCTTATTACTCTGTTCTGCTCCATTTTGTGGGCTTCCTGTTGTTCAGTTTTCCTGTTCATTGTGATCTACCCTGCACAGCGCTCGACACATAATGGATATCCAGTAAATGTAATTCTCATTTTTCTCTTACAATTTCTATGGGAGTACGTATTTTCCTCAAGTGTCTCCTGTCTGGTCCCCTAAAGTACTTTTTCCCCACACTTCATTCTGTATATAATTGGGTTGACATATTCATAGCTCTGGGCTTCATCATATCTATAATTTAAAGACAATGTCAACTTCAACTGCACTTTCAAAATACGAAAGGCCCAGTGACTATATTTGAAAGCAAATATGTTAGGCCAATTGTTTAGAAAAGCTATCAAATCCATCACTCTTTTTTTCTGAGTGTGGTGTTATTCCAATATTTATTCCTGAAGGGAGAAGTCCCAGCTTATTGGACTCAGTGTCTTTTCTTCTCACATGTCTCTTTACTCATCCACTTGTCCAAATTCTGTATTAGGAAAGAAGACAAAGGGTAGAGGTCAATGCCTATTCCTAAGTTTTCAAACTTTCCCCAAGTTCCCTTGAGAACTAGGACTCAACATTATATAGATGCTGTTTCTGTGGAGATAAAAAGAGATATTGTTACCCCACATGGTGAATAAATCATAATAAATCTAAGACACAGAACAAGATGAGCATTAGCAAGAGACCAGAGAGAGCAAGTTTTGGAGAATGAAGATTAGTAGATTGCTCCCTAATGTCAAACCAAGATCCAGTAGAAATAATCATTCTGGCATCTGACAGAAGAAGTCAAAGGTCAGGGTTTAATGTCGCCATCCTCTGATTTCCCAACTTCACTGAGCAGGTGCTTAATAAAGCATGATTATTTGTTATGTTTAAAGAGTTCAGAGCAAAGTAAGACGTAGAGTGATTACCCGCTCTCTTATTCTGGTGAGAACACTGTAACCTTTTTGTTAATGACAATTATCTTGAGGTCATTACTTTGTCAGACTTGATTTCTTTCCCGCAAAGTATGGAATGCAAAAATATTATATTACACGAAACTACTAATGTCACTGATGAGTCTTCATTGATTATAAAGAAGAAGAAAGCATTTAAGGTCAGCAGAAAGAGCCCTGAATGACCGGTGATTAGACAAAAATGCGTTTTACTGAGGCTTCTAAGTGCAAAGCTTGTGTAAAGCTGGCAGAAATTTTCACACAACCACAATTTATTTGTAGAAAGAAAGGGAGAAAGGGAACAAGAGTGAGATAGTGAGAAAGAGAGAGAGATCTTTTCCCAGCAAGTGTAATTAATGCTGATTGTAAAATCCCTGTTAGTGAGAATGTCATTAAACATAACAAACGTAACATCAGGAGTTTGAAACATTGCTTATTAGGCCCATTTCCTCTCCCTCTCTCTCACTTTCTTTTTGTTCTTAGAAGTCATTTAAGTTAACAAATTTCGTGTTTAAACAATTAGGAAGGGCAGAGGTTCCAGAGTCAGAACAACTGCCTGGGTTTGAATCCCAGGTTCCCCATTTAATGAGGCAACCTGCTGGGCATATTTCTTAACCTCTTGTATCTCTGTTATGTTGAAATAATGGTACGCAATTATGAGAATTAACAGTGATGATCTTTGTAAAGGAAATGCTTTTTGAAAACTTAACCCCCACTCTAGCACCTTAATCACCTTGCCTCCTGGTATTTATGCCCTTGCGAATTTCCCTTCCACTCTGAATCTGTGCTGGCTCTGTGACTCACTTGAAACCACAGCATGTGGGAGAGGTAACACTGCCCAAGTCTCAGATCTAAGCCTTATGAAGGCCTGGAAGTTTCTACCTTTGAGTCTCTGGGGGCACTGAACTACCATGCACTAAATGTGGCTACTGTGCTAGAGGGACCATATGGAGAGACCACATGGAGGGCGCACCAGTGGAGGGAGAGGACTTGAGACAACCTGGGAGAAGGGAGGCCTGGCCATGCCTGTATCCCTGCTCAGCCCAGCCTTTCAGCTCTCCCATCTGGGGAGCCAGAACTGTGATAGGACCACGACTGATGTTCCAGCCCCCATGGCTCTCTAACACCATCAGTATGAGAGACATAAAGCAAGACCAGAAAATGACTTCCAGGTCAACTCAAAGAATTATGAGATATAATAAATGATTGTTATGGGAAGGCACTGATTTGGGGGAAGATAGTTTCTTATGTAGTAGGTAACCGAAAGAAGCAAGAAGGAGAATGTGGAGTGGCTGTATTCAGGTGGTGGCTACTAGCAACAGGTGGTTATTTAGCACTTGAAATGTGGTGGTATGCCAGAGAAACTGAGTTTTAAATTTTATGTAAACTCATTCCTTTAAATCTAAAAGCTGAAGCAACATACAATTGTTATTCTGTTGTTTTCGTAGACTGACATTCCGCTTTACCTGTTTGTGTTGTCTACAGTACTGTTATTGGATTGGAGAGCTGTCAGGCACCTCTGTCTTATCTAGTACTACATAGAAACATATTGCCAAAAAAGGATTGCCAGTATACAGCATTAATTTTTATATCAAGGATTTACTAAATTGATAATGCTTTGGATATATTGGGCTGCATAAAATGAAAGGTGTTATTAATATTTATCTCACTTATTTCCTTGTATTTTTGAAATTTGACTTCTAGAAAAATTAAAATTACACAAGTGGCTTGCATTATATTTCTATTTAATGGAACTGTTAGGACCTAAGGATTAAATGTAGAATTGTTTCTAGAGTAGACTTTGTTTTTAGAATAGTTTTAGATCCCATACATTCCCACCCAATTTCTACTGTTAACATTTTGAATTAGTATGGTTCATTTTTTACAATGAATAGACGAATACTGATGTATTATCATAAACTAAACTCATTTTCTTTATTCATATTTCCTTAGTTGTCATGTAATGTCCTTTATCTAGTCTAGGATCCTACATTATTACATTTAGTTGTTGTGCCCTCTTAGACTCCTTTTGGCTGTCACCACTTCTCATTCTTTGTTTTTGATGACTATAGATGACTGAATAGTGGTCCTTGAAATATATTTTCGTGTCCCAATCCCCAATGCCTGTGAATGTGACTTTATTTGGAAATAGGGCTTTTTGTATGTAATTAATATGTAATCAAGGGGGTGCCTGGGTGGCTCAGTGGATTAAAGCCTCTGCCTTCGGCTCAGGTCATGATCTCAGGGTCCTGGGATCAAGCCCCACATTGGGCTCCCTGCTCAGCGTGGAGCCTGCTTCCTCCTCTCTCTCTCTGTCTGCCTCTCTGACTACTTGTAATCTCTATCAAATAAAGAAATAAAATCTTTAAAAAAATATGTAATTAAGTTAAGGGTCTTCAGATGTGATTGTCCTGAATTAGGGGGTGAGCTCTCAATCCAGTCATAAGTGTTCTTATAATAGACAAATAAAGGAGAGATATACAGACAGGGGAAGAAGAACTGTGATCCCAGAAATGAAAATGATGCATTCACAAGCACAGGAAGGGCAACAAGCACCAGAAGCTGGGAGAGTCAAGGGACAGAAACTCTCTTAGAACCTCTGCAGAGAGCAGAGCCCTACCAACACTGGAAAACAGTGCCCTTGACACCTTTGATAGTACTTGTCAGGCATTTTCTCCAATGCCCCCTATTGGAATTGGTCTGGTATTTTTCTTGTAGTTAGACTGGGGATATGCATTCTTAGAGGAAAATTGCAGAGATGAAGAGCCATTTTCTCATATTGTGTCAAATGTACATGCTGTCAACGTGATTTACCCCTGTTGGTGTTGACCTTGACCCTCTGGATCAGTAAGTGTTTCTCTACTATGAAGTTACTCTCTTCCCTGCCCCCTCCAACCCTTTCCCTTATTGTAACCTCTGGGAGGAATTTTGACAAGTCTAAATAAAACTTATAATCAACTGGAAAGGAAGAAGTAGCTGTGAAAGCTGCTGAAGGGAGCATAGACATTGGTAACTACTGGTCAAGGAGAAAAACAGATCAATAGCGACCTTGGTGCAAAACTGCCAGGGTCACCTTGGAAAATGAGGGGAGACCTTTACTCCTCTGAAATAAGAAGAAATAAATACAGGAGAGATACAGAGACAGAAATACTGACTAGGTGATGCAAAGGAAAGTTAAAGATCTCATAGATAAAGGTCTTTTCTTAAGAAAGTAAAATTCAGCTCAATAAAGCAAACCTTGAAACTTATTATATACCAGACATGGAACTTGGACCCTGAAGAATCCAAATTTAGCAAGATTTAGTTTCTGTCTTAAGATATTCACCATTTGAAAATGAAGGATATCATATAACTAAGGTATAAAAATAAATACAGCAATGGAGGTATGTTTTTAAAGGGCAATAGAAAAGTAGTATTCACATCCATCTAAAACTCAGGAAAGTTTCCAAAGATCAGCTGGTATTTGAGAGAAAAACCACTAACCCACAAAAACTGACATGGTAGCATGACCTAAAAATATTTGTCAAAATAGTTCTCAAATTTGCAGGTTCTGAAATGCTGTTTGTCACTGAACCAGAATTGATTAGACTTGGAGATGAAATTCAAGCCAAGAAAAATAATAAAAATATAAACCAGAAAGAAAAGTATTAATTATTTTGGTAACCAAAACTATCAGAAAAGCTCTGTGTGGAAAAATTATATGAAAAATTTAAGTGATAAAAGATTGTTTGATGGGAGAATGGGGTATTATTAGTTATTTATATGGATTCAGTGTGTAAAGGCATTAACCTGGTAAGCTTCAGTTCCATGGTTGATAAAAAATGAGACTAGAAATAGCTCCTATATTAAAGGATCAAATGAAATGAGGCATGCTTAGGACAGGGTCTGGAACATAATAAACTCTCAGGAATTGTCATTACTATGACCGTTACTATTTTTTCAGTCATCATGTTCCTTCTCCATCCCGGTTTCCTTCAATATGACACCCAGTTCATATTCACTTATACTCCTCTAGCAGCTAACAAAGTGTTTGTCACCAAGAAAAAACGAAATATGTAAGCTAATTCTACTGAATTATAGAAGAGTTGATTGTATCAAAGAGCAAGAAGTGGAAATAATTTAGAGCCTGATAGATAAAAGGTGCTTCAAACCAATTTGGTCTTTTGAAAAAAAGTTAAAATGAAGATATTTATCCATTAAAAATGTCTTATTAAAAGCCATCTATCTTAGTGCTTATGAATATGTACATTTAAAAAATGTAAACATGACCACAGCTACAATTTCTCTTTGCAGCCGTACTGTGTCCTGTTCTTGATTAAATGGAAAGAATTAAAGACAAGCCTGAGGGGGTGGGGGTTGGGGTGGTTGTGGTTTGGAGACTTGGTTGCTATTTATTAGTAAAAAATGGAAGAAGAGGTGTCATAAACTGAAACTAGGGAGGTCTAATACTAACTAAGTCACAAGGTTTTCTCTATGGACTGAGTTAAGCCCCTTAACAACTTCTCTGTTTTATTTTCTCCATCTGTTTTACCAGGCTATTGGGAGGATTATTTAGTTAATGTTGAAGACTATATTTATCAGTTCCACAAAATGTCTGTTATTTAATGATGAGAGAACACTAAACGACGCCGTGGGAGTATCACCGGGGCTAGCAACAGCATTATTGTCAGTTGAGTCCTTCAGAGACCCACAGGACAAAACATGAGAGTCAGTTCTCAAGCATTTGGAATTGTATTTCAACAATTATTTCTCCTTCTTACTCCCCAAGTCAGCTGGGTTTTCGACTTCGTGGGCTTGACAAGCAATTTATTTTTTATGATGGTAGAATTTTTTGAATGGTCTCAGCATAATCCCCAAAATGATTTCTTTCAACAGAAATTACAGTGACACAGTGCACTCCAAGGTGATAACCTTTTTTCTGCATTATCTCAGAATGTGAATGCTTCACTGTAACTCCTATCAAAGGGCTTTTCTCTTTTCCTTTTGTGAGAGAAGCAGTCTCATTTTTAGTAACATGATCCTAAACAACAGACTAAGAAGCCCTCAATATATCACATTTAAATATAATGTCTCTGTAGGATATACAGTACGGAGAAACTCTGAATAAAAAAATAACATCTGCTGAATACTTCTGAGAAGAAAAGCATCTCCTCTGTGAATCAGCAGTGATAAACAGTCTGCATTTTAACAATTTGATAAAAGATATCCTTCTATGTCGGGTTTCCCATACTTTTGATTTCTAGTTAAAGAATATTATCTCAGTACCTTGTAATGTGCAACTACATACAAACCTTACTTCAAAAGGGAACCATGGGGAAGCAAAATATTCTGAGACCCTCTTAATCAGCATACAATATGTCAGTCTAGTAAATAAAATCCCCACTTAAATGAAACCTCCATATGAGGTAAATCAGTCCTTTCAGGTCAGTAGGGTAGCATTTGGCAAATTACCTCTGTTTCTTGCTACCATGAGAGATTGATACTACTTGACTTATGTGGGCTAGCAATGCTCACCACACATCAAACCCTTCCGAATTGCTCTAAGGATCATGCCCCGTTTGAACAAGACTGAAAATATTATTAATGGATAATTTAGACGTTAGGCCCAAGCCTAGATTCATGCTGTTAATCGGTCAGGATACTGGCACTTTCCCTTTTTTAATTTATGTTTGTGCAACAGTGACATGAGCTAAGCTCGAATATCCTTCCAAAAACCTGGCCCGAATCCCTCTTTGTGTGGGTTTAATGTGTACCCTTCTTGGTATTTTTGTGTATGATAGTTGCTTTCCTACCAGGTCGAATGGAAGTTCAGAAACGACTGAAAGGAGTTCCATTTTCATGAGTCAAAATTAATCATGCCCCAGCAACATGAGTGTAGCTCTCTGGGTGGTGATCCTGAAGTAAATGTTCTCCCTTGAAAATGAAAACGCTCATTTGTGATCTTTATTGAAGGTTATCAAGTCTAGAGGGTGCATGTTTGGCGTGACTTTAGAATGTGGTCGCAGTAATTTCTACTGTGCTGCATGTTAATCATGTTAATACAGGAACTCAATTTCACGTCAGAATCATAAACAGAGCTGGAATCCCAGATGCTTTGTAATGTGGAGGAAGGTGGTGGAAACAGAGGCGTCGGGGTAAGGTCATTCCCAAAGGAAGTTTGATAGAAGGTGGAGGCTAAGAGGCAGATTCATGACCTGACTGCTTACTATCTCTTTGTCTTTTTTTCCCCCTCTGTACTAGGGCAGGGGCTTGTAGTAGATAAACACTTAACTTGAACTGACAATCATATCTGTAAGGAAACTCTGCCTAAGTGCTTCGGTATAAATTTCACATTTCAGCATCCTCCATATCTGCCACTTTCTCCAGTCAACCAGTTCTCCTTCCTCCTCACCTCCTTCATCCCCCCAGACCGGCCATGGATCCTAGCACAAAACTCAGCCCTAGATCATCACTCATATATCAGGGATGATTTGAATGCACTGGAGGTTGACTAAAAAATTGCACACTCGTTTGAGTCACTGTGTGTGAGGGGGTGGTTTTCCAGGCAACATGCACATTTTCATTGTGTCCCTTAATCATTTGAACTAAAGGTAGTGGTGGGTGAGTTATGAGGTGGTTGTCTTACTCCCACTTCTAACAAAACCAGTTTCATTTGTGACCTTGCATTTGACAAGCTCCTTCCTCCCCCTATTGCCTTGCTGGTTTGGGTCAGGGATGGACACCTAAGGTGTGGCAAATCAAATTAGCTCTTTGGGGAATTAAAACGTGAGAATCAGGGGCACCTGGGTGATGCAGTCATTTAAACATCAGACTCTCGGTTTCAGTTCAAGTCATGATTTCAGGACTGTGGGATCCAGGCCCACATGGGGCTCTGCCCGCAACACAGTCTGCTTCAGACTCTCTCTCCCTCTCCCTCTGCCCCTCCCACACCCCTCAAATAAATAAATAAATAAATATTTAAAAAATAAACTTGAGACTCAGAGAGGGAATTAATTGGCATGGAAAAAAAAAAAAAAAAAAAAAAAAAAAACCAAGGGGAATCATGTGTTAAAGGCAGCATTTCTTGGTGTTCTTCTGTGAGTGAATGAATAAAGAGAAGTCAGTCTGTAAAAAGCAAAGGAAAATGAAGCAAGTACATTGAAGAAGATAAAAATGAGAGTTTCTTTTGTGAATCTAGGAAGTAGAATACACCCTTAATTCCTTCTCAGTTCTTCTGAGGCCTGGCTTTTATCTTGTGTGTGGGTTTCACAAGACACTCATAAAGTTACTGTTCTCTTTTTGCGACAGAGCAAGTTTTTTCCTAGTGCTCTTCTGTACTTTCTTGTTCTCTCTCCCTCTCTCCATCTGTTTCTCATCCTCTCTGCCTTTCTCTTTTTCTCTCTCCATCTCTCAAGCTTATTTCCCCCTCCCTGTCATTCACCCTTCAGCAATCTCTCTAGTTCTCCCTCGGTCTGTTTCTTACTCTCCATCTCTGTCTAAACTTGAATTACTCTAGATTTATTTTCCTTGTAATTATGTAGGATGGTGAAGTGTTTAGACACCTTGGTAGGACCAGTGGGCAATCCGCGTTTATTTATAAGTGAATATTGTGTTTGGGGAGATTTCCTGTGTCCCTTAAATCACATCTGCTTTATCCGAGTACCTGTAACAGTAGAGTTGGTGGCCATGCTCTCTAAAACACTGGCTGTTAAAGGCTCTGCTGGCCTAATTTGGAAAACAGCGTGAACTGTTATCAGAGCTGCGATCTATTTTCAGACGTGAGAATGGAAATTGTGGGGTCTGAAAAGTCTGGAGTTAATACTGGTAAATCATATTTTTATATGATTTTGTATGATTTTATATGGTATATTTTTTAATGATATACTGATGAAGGCAACAATGCTCCACTGGTGATTCCCACTCCAAGGCTTCTCACAACGGCCCTTCTGAAATCATGGAGTAGAAGGGAGTTGTAAATGTAGAAATTTGGAATTAAATCTTTTGGGAACTCACTGAATAGAAAGGAGGGTGGCCTTTTCCAACTCTGGGGACAATATAGGAGAAAGACACCCTCACTTTCTGCTTGGAGCTATAGTTTCACATGTGGTAGTTTTAATGAGATTCAATTATCACCTGACTACAAAAATAATTGTCCTAAATGACCTAAGGTTATTCCCTTATCTCTACCCCAAGTAATTACTCGGTAACGTGGTTCCTCTTGGATTATGTATTATCTTAAGCAAGCAGTTTAAGAAATAGAACACTCAAATGTAACACAAGCCCCTTTCGTACCCTTAATATAAATTGTACTTTTTCCTTTCAATTCATTTTCTTCTCCGCCCTCTCCCACTCTCTTCCCATATTTCCTTCCTAGGACAGTAGACAAGAAGAATATAAGTAAAGACAGTATTTATCCTAGCCATGTTCTTATCTTATTGTTTTCAGTGTTTTACAATTAAGTATGTTTATTCTAAGTTTTTTGTTGATGTTTTTAAGCAGAATGGGGAAGTTCACTTATATTCCTGGTTTACTGAAAGCTTTTTGACGTGTTTTTTTCTACATCTGTCGAATGATGATATAATTTTTCTTTATTCTATATCAGACAATCACTATCTAGCCTCTAAGCCATAATTCTCATGGGAGAAAATCGGATCAGTCTAGTGTCAGGTGTGAATGTGGGTTCAGCCAACTGTAACCCAGGGGAGGAGACAGGTTAGGTCTAGGTGTGTCACTGCCCATCCAGTAGAAACTGTGCCCAGTATTCGGTGATGTGGTATGTCCAAAACGTATGTGGTGACTAGAAGATAATTGTTATATACCTTCTCTGTCAGTATCTTAACTTTATTTATTTGGTAATAACTCCTCTATCTAAAGGCAGCTGTTCAGTTAATAAGAGATGAATGCAAAATGTCATCAGCATTCATTACATGCTTATAAAAAGACACAACAGAAAACAACTCTAAAAATAGAATCAATAAGCCATTGGAAATCTATTCTTTTAAAAGTACTTTTTTCTTTCTTTCTCTATGTTTTACTATTGAAAGAGCATATAAGATTCTTCTTGCTAGATACGATTAAACTTTTAAACTAATTCATATTTAATACTCTCAATATACTTAAGAGATTATCATAAATTGGTAATTTTTTATTATATCTTTTGACACGATGCTAAATTTGACATTAACTGAGTTATTATGCTGGATAAATCAGTATTTTTTTAAAGTATTCAGTGACAGTGTAATAAACTTGAATGCATCTGTGCCTCGATGATAAATACATTATTGATATAATATACAGCAAATGAGGAAGCATTGTACAAGTTTTGGCAAGGTGGGAAAAAAAGGAAGAGTAGGGTGCCTGGGGGGTTCAGTTGGTTAAGCCACTGCCTTTGGCTCAGGTCATGATCCTGGAGTCCTGGGATCGAGTCCCATATCAGGCTTCCCCTGCTCTGCAGGGAGCCTGCTTCTCCCTCTCCCTCTGCCTCTCCCCCTGCTTGTGCTCTCTCTCTCTCTCTGTCAAATAAATAAATAAAATTTAAAAACAAAAAAGTGAAAAGAACTATATGAAATATGAAGTCAATGATTTGACCTTCTCCTATATATGCTTGAGGGATTGGGGAGATTTTCTATCAGTCAGACATTGCCAAAATAAAGCCATGTATCAATTTACCAATACAAAATGCTGAGGATTTTTAACTTAATGAAGTGACTTATTGGGAACTTAGCTTTAACTGTCAATATTTGAATTGTTATTAGCTTCATTCATTTTAGTTTAGAAAGCAACTTTCTTTTTTTTTAAACATCTTAATTTAATTTTTTTTCTGTGTTCCAAGATTCATTGTTTATGCACCAAACCCAGGGCTCCATGCCATACATGCCCTCCTTAATACTCACCACCAGGCTCACCTAACCCTCTAGTCTCCTCCCCTCCAAAACCCTCAGTTTGTTTCTCAGAGTCCACAGTCTCTCATGGTTTGTCTCCGCCTCCGATTTCCCCCAACTCATTTCTCCTCTCCATCTCCCAATGCCCTCCGTGTTATTCCTTATGCTCCACAAGTTAAGTGAAAACATATGATACTTGACTTTCTCTGATTGACGTATTTCACTCAGCATAATCTCCTCCAGTCCTGTCCATGTTGATACAAAAGTTGGGTATTCATTCTTTCTGATTGCTGTGTAATAGTCCTTTGTATATATGGACCACATCTTCTTTATCCATTTGTCTGCTGAAGTACATCTTGGCTCTTTCCATAATTTGGCAATTGTGGCCATTGTGTAGAAAGCAACTTTCTAATAAGACTGCATAATGGAACGATGGGAGGTAGAAATTTATGCAATCTTCTGTGCACACAACTCACTTGCTTCTTGGTATAAGATGTGGAGGAAAGTAATATCTTGACCAAATTGTTACTAAACAAACCCATAACTATTTTTATATCCAGAAAATAGATATACAAATGTACAGGGGCCACATCATTTATGACAATACAATTTTGACCCATAATCTGAACAACCAGCAGGAAAGGCAAACCATGGTCTTTGCAGCAATCAGCCCGGAACAGAAAGGAGTTGGTGGATAGACTCACTCAATGAGTGCCAGCCAGTATCCCTAATTTTTGCCCATGCTCCCAGCTTAGGACCAACTAGTGAATGTCAAATGTGCTCTTCAAACCAACCACACAGGATCCTCTACTTCTAGTTAACGTCGCCCTAGCTTGCTCATGGCAACAAACTTCAATTAAAGTTTATATGAAGCCTTCCCTCTTCCCCTCCCCTCCACAGTAAAGCTTCCCACTCTCGTGACTGCCTTTGAGCCTTTGCCAAACCCAAGAGGTGGTGGTTGACTCTCTTGGTATAGCAAGCTCTGAATAAATATCCCCTGTTTGTTCCCCTTTGGTGGTCTTATTAGGTGGTCTTCACTTATTTCTACAAGATATTTTTCTGTATCAACGTACATTAAGTATTCACTTTAAAACTTAATAGCAGAACAGTTCATTCTAACATGATATCTTTGAAAAGACATCTAAGGGGGTGCCTGGGTGCCTCAGTGGGTTAAAGCCTCTGCTTTCGGCTCAGGTCGTGATCCCAGGGTCCTGGGATCCAGCCCCGCATCAGGCTCTCTGGAGCCTGCTTCCCTTCCTCTTTCTCTGCCTGCCTCTCTGCCTACTTGTGATCTCTGTCTGTCAAATAAATAAATAAATAAATCTTTTAAAAAATTTGTAAAAAAGACATCTAAGTACAGTGGAAGACTGATTGTATGCATCATCTGGTTTCAGTGACACTCATTCAAACAAACCTTTAACAATGAAGAGAATGGCAACTGAGTATTAGTGGACAAGATAGATGTCTCAACACTTTCCTGAAAGATAGGCAAGTTACTTGACGGTTAATGCAGAGGAAGTCACACCTGGTATATAGCACAAAAGAAGCATATTTTCTCTGAAGAATGACAAAGAGACTGAACAAGGAGTTTTAAAATCAGATACTTTTTTTTTTTCTAGAAAGATTAAATTAATTTGGTTAAGAGAACTAGAGGATCTAATGTCCCAAAATAGAGATCCTAGAGATGCTTTTATTCTGGCTTTTCAAATTAGCACATAACCAGCTCTCTGACTTCCTACTCTAAAACATTACTAATCAAGGAGCTGTATCTAACCATAAGAGTATAGCCAAATGGGGAATTCTGCTTCTGAGCAAGATGCAATAGGAGTGGGTAAGATCAGAGTTTCCATTACCACAAATTTTTTAAGAAGGTGGTTAAATCACAAAGCTTATATTTGTAAGGCATCAGAATGCTGTGGAGGGGAAGAAGTCCCATCTGGCTAAAATTCCACAGATGGGATCATCATTCAGACATGAGCTAACAAAAGGCAGCTCACTTCCTTTGGTGTTTGGTGATTCTGAGGATGCACTTAGGACACTGTTTTGACCCAGGCAAAGGGCCTCTACAAAGGGGAAGAGAACCCCAGCAAGGCTTTTAGCTGCTACACAGAGAGGAAGTAAGAAAACCAGATTTTTGAAGGGCCTCAACAGAAGGCTGAGTTTGTGAAGAATGTGCTGAAGTCTAAGCAGCATCTTGGGGAAGGTCTGAAAATACGTGAAAGATGAAAGTCCTAAAGGGAATGGGAAATTGACACTGTGTGCCTGTAATCACCTTTCTCCCTGAGACACTTTCTGATGCTGGATAATGTCTAGTGGCTGACAAAGCTGAGCATCTAGGCTTGGCGTCTGGTAGACCACTGCTCTTCAAGGCAGAGATTTAGACAGTTGTATTACTGACTACATATGAGTTTCGAAACATATGAGTTTCCGTCTCAGTAAGTTACAGAAGGTACAAGCTACCACTCAATAGGAGGTGTCAAAAACATTTTTAAAAATCGTAAGCTTTTGACAACATATATGGTCAAAAACTAAAGGGACATGTATAGATCAGGGTGGAAGGAATATAATGTTGGATCAACCTAAATGTATTGATATCAGTGCATTAGGCAGAGATTCTGAATTCAGTGTGTTGATTGGAACAATGGGAATGGCTTTAACAATTTGCTTGGTTGATCTACACCAAGTTAAATTGAAATTGAAGATCTTCCTTGGTATATTATGAGGGCATGTAAGCAAAAACTCTTGAAAATGGGGATCCTAGGGTAGATTTGTCATTTAAGTTCTGCTCAATAATTCCCTTCGTATGTCCTTGGGAGAGTGTAGAGGATACTGTCATTATAGAGCCTTTTGGAAATGCCTGGTTGAGGGGAGTCCTGGAGTCTGCAAGGGAAGATGTCTATAGAGGCTGTTCTCCATAGGCTAGAAGTACAATCAGAATGCCTTGAACAGGACTCTCTGCATTCAGTGTGGATGGTGATGGCAGAAACCAACTAGTGACATTTAATCATCAGAGCGAAGGTCAGTGTGGTTACTGTAATGGGTATCACAGTCAATGCAGTAATTAGAATCATTTGACCTACAGAGATTCTTGCCATTGGCTAATTGATCATGGTCTCCCTAGATCTAAAATTGATGGCAGCCTACAAAAATCTTACTTGATTTATGTATTTAAAAGAGTTCTAAATCTGGTTAATGTTAATAGAAGTCTGACTTGAATTACCAAAAGAGAGTTATAATCCCTCAACCAATTCCTATACCTGATTCAGTTCACAGACTTAGAACTCCCAGAGTGTAGAGGCGGCCAGGATCCTTTGAGGAAGGACTCTGCAACTTTGCCAAAAACACACTATAAATCTTCTTCCTTCTTCAAAGAACTTGTGGCCATTTTTCAGAGTGACTGTGAATTTGGGAAGGGGAATAAACAAACTTTTCATGGATTACGGAGTATCGGCTCCAATTCTTAAAGACACCAAACACTACTCTGGCCCATAGGTGGTGTATGGGCTGATGGAAGTTAGGTGATCAAAGGAGGTTTTAGCTCAAGTCCATCTCAGACTCGGTCATTTGGGTCCATAAATCTGCCCTATTTTTTTTTTTTCCCAAATCCAGTTTTCCAATTCTTAGTTGGAATAGATGTACTTAACAATTGGAAGAATCCTCACAAGAGTACTTTGACATGGAGTAGGTAGCTGTTGTGATACTTCAGCAGAAAACACACAGCAGATGAGAGTTGGGTGTCTGGCCAGTCAGGGGTACCTGGGAGAGACACTAACAGCTTTCACTACTGCAGGTATCACTGTGAGGCTGGGTAAGGGAATGGACCCTGATGTTTTACATTTTTACTTGGATTTAATTTTCATTTTATTCCCTTTAAATTTTTGTATCGTCCCTTCCCATGTTTGAATTATATGTCCATATGATATTTTATAGTAATTTTAAGCAATTCAAAAAAGAGAAACCAAATTCTCCTTTGATTTTGCTCTTAAAAAGTTAATACAGTAATGGTTTAAAAGTAATGGATTAAAATCTTTTTTAAGAATTCTTATAGTAAAAATTGGGGACATCAACCTTTCACCCCAACATGGAAGTCTCCCTCTTCAGAAAATGTTGGTTTTTAAAATATCCTAGACTTATGCAAATTCTCATCATTTCTTCATGTTGACATTTGCATTGTGGCATGATAGCAAAAAGGCCTTTGCTGACATAAAGTAGATACATCATATGAGTGCTGGGGAGCATAGGAGCATTTTGGCCTAACTGCCTTATTGTAAGATTAGGGTGGGGACATAGAGGGAGGAAGGTGACCCGGCTGTGGTGGTAGATGTTTAGAAGAACAAGGATTCACAGCCACTACATTCCAGTGCTCTATTAACATACTTCCCAAATATTTGATGAAGTCCTAGTTTTCATATTGAAAGGTTTGTGTAGTTTTACTTTTCTGAAAATCCATAAAAGCCTTACGAATTAAAGACTGCCATTGTTAGATGTCCAAAGAGGGGGCAAGATAGGTGTTTAATTTGAGTCAGAGACAGCAAATAAGCCCTGACTCTCATGTAAACCAGTGGTCAGTCCCAAGGACGTTGAATAAAGTGAGAGAGAACTTAACCAATAACAAAAGTCTAATAATAAACAAGCACAGAAATGTGTCAAGCATACTATGTGGCAACATGTATGAAAGGGAAAAATACTTTTATGATTTGATCGCATATATGCAAAATATTTCTGGAAGACTACAGAGGAATTGATCATCAATTATCTCTTGACAGGGAATAAACTGGCTGGGAATAGAGAGAGAATGAAGAATTTCCGTTATCTATTATTATTTTTTTTTATAGTCTTCAAATTTGAACCATTTAAATATGTGGTTTACTCTAATTTTGAATTATGGAGAATTGTGATTGATATTATGAATATTATGAACTGAAGGTAGAGCTCTAAATTTAAAAGAAAACAACAATAATAAGTAATATTTAACAATAGCTTACATTTGTTAAGCACATATGTTTACCAGGCATTCTCACAGGCATCGCATCATTCAATCCTTAACGTTAATCCCATCTCTCAGATTTTGGGAAACTGAAGTTTGATGAGGTTTTGTTTTTAAGTTTTCTACAGGTTTGACCCTGTGTGAAAGAGAGCTAGAGCGCTAAGCCTTTGCGTTCAGTATGAGACTAAGAAATTATTTAAATATCCAGGTAAACACTGCTGTACCAATTAGGGTTATAATTTCCCCAAGTGTTTCTTGGTAAACGCTGCCTATTAGTGAATCCATATTTTAGAATTAGGCTGACATTGACTTTCAAATAAAAACATCGTTCAGTACCTAAGGCCTCAAAGATTGAACTATGTGGATGCAGAATTGTGTTCACTGCAACTGCGAAGTGGGAATATTTTCTCCTGAAGCCATTTAGTTACCCATAGCTGTGGACCTAGAATCACTCCACCCTTGGTGTCGTCCCTGTCTGGCACTGCAAAAACCTGGGAAGTAGAGGATTGGATGGTGCAATGCTGAAAGCCATGTGGAAAGCATTTTCTTCACTATTGAGGTTCAGTGTGAGTTTAAGTTCACCTTTTTAAAAGTCTTTATATCATTTTGCAGATTGTCCAGAATGATGCTTTGCACACAGAGATACCCTACAAATCCTACACATAATTTTCACATTTTGTCTTTGTAAGAGAAGCAAACCAACCAAATCTATGAGATCAAACCAGATTCCAACTTAGTATTACATTTCTAGAAGCCTGCTTTATGTTTTGTTGAGTGTCTAAAAGAAGAGCAACAAATAAAGTGCTCTTCGAAGGTTGTGAACATTTCCTAAAATATCCAAATGCATACTGTCTTCACACATGTCCTGGATTTATGACTCTCTCAGTGCTTCATATTTCTGTGGTAGATATTAGTAAATTCATTTCAATTATTCCATGCAGTTTTGAAAAGAAGATCTCATGTATAGTTTTATCATTTTAATTTCCTGATCTTTAACCTATAATTTCAGAATTGAGCCCCTTACTCTAGGATAATTATTAATTATTTTAGTTAAAAAAAAAGATTTCCTGAATTGACTCTCTTTTTGCATATTCAGATCATATTTGCCTCAATAACAGCATTTATCCTACCTTAATAGAAGTTCAGAGAACTAGAGTGTATCCTGCTTAGTGAAATAAGTCAAGCAGAGAAAGACAACTATCATATGATCTCCCTGATATGAGGAAGTGGTGATGCAACATGGGGGCTTAAGTGGGTAGGAGAAGAATCAATGAAACAAGATGGGATTGGGAGGGAGACAAACCATAAGTGACTCTTAATCTCACAAAACAAACTGAGGGTTGCTGGGGGGTGGGGGGTTGGGAGAAGGGGGGTGGGGTTATGGACATTGGGGAGGGTATGTGCTTTGGTGAGTGCTGTGAAGTGTGTAAACCTGGCAATTCACAGACCTGTACCCCTGGGGATAAAAATATATGTTTATAAAAAATAAAAAATTTAAAAAAAAAAGAAGTTCAGAGATAAGACTTGTCAACTAAGTGTTGTACACTAGAATAAGTGCATTCTTTTGCCATAAACTCAATAAACTGAATTCTATAAATTGTTTCTAGTGATTTATCGGTATGAATCTAGAGCATTTCAGACTCAGGATTATGCATTTCACATGTCACTAATGTTAGTACAGTAACTATAGCATTCTAATACGGGATGTCATTTCCTAGAAGTACTTCTATTTAAAAAGGAAACTATAATCTTCAAGAGCAAAATCAAATATCTCTGACACTGAATTTCATTTGAAACCCTATATTTTGTGGAATGATGATACAATGCATTTAACCTATTCTCTGTGTTACTAGATTTATTTATTTTTAACGACTGGCTTTAAAATTCCACTCTGAGGCCTCTCATGTCACTAAAACCCCTTTCCACCTGAAAATAATCTAGCGCAAGATCACACCTCTCGAAGTCCAATGTGATGGAAACATTTAAGTATCTCTTTGGAAGGAAGGAAATGCTATCTTTAATGTACTTCTCTATATACTGTGTCAACCTCATAGTTAAATTATACTATGGACTCAAACTAAGCTCTACTCACAGTCGCACCTCTTATCCCTTTATTAACCTTTAGGTTTTTACAATCTGTTAGGCATAGATAAACATGTGCTCGACAGACCAAAATCATACCTAGCCACCTGTCTAACTATTTCAAAGGCTACCAGTAAAAATACCTAGAGTATATAAACAGCACCTAGCTTCACATTGAGATGAACATATTTTCTATGCACCGCAATCCTTGTGACCCTATTTTCAGCAGCTCACATGGTGGACACCTGTGGCTAGTTGGTCTGGATTTGGGTGAGGCATAACATCTCAAGTTCAAAGTATGTTGCATTGTTTAACAAGAGTAGGGTGAAAATTAACCATGGGCGTGTATAATGAAATAGGTTAAAAAATATACTTGTGCACATGTGTAAATTTAATTTGGATTAAATTTCCAAATCCAGGAGATATTAGAGGAGTTACAAAATTGTTAAAAAACAATTTAAAGTATTTTAAAAAGGCCTTTAATTTGTCCTATGTACTTCAAGCTCTTATGTAAAAGAAAGCTTACTAGCACAAGCTGGCTATGCTCTCATGTAAATATTTTTTCAATAAAATTTTCTAGGTTTTTTTTTTTTCTTAAAGACTCTGCCTCAACAATTTTATTTTATGTTAAAAATAAGTAACGGGCTCAATAATTTGGGTTGAATTGAAAGCAACAGAGTTAATAAAATTCATCCTTAACTAGAAAGAATCTGAATATCTATCAAACAGTGCATGAAAGTAAGAAAGCTAAGAGTCATTATTATTATTATTTTTTACTATGGCAAGCTACTGGATTAAACTGTTACTAGCAGAAATATAATGTTCATCATATAATAGGTGAGTCCATATTATTATGTAATAGAGACACACAGTATTTAAATTACATACACCACGAAGTTGAATTGAGTTTTACTTAAAGAAAATATGAACTAAGAGCTAGCTATAAACTAAGCTTGGGCCTGTGTTGTAGTTGGGAAAAATGTAGACGCTAACGTTTGGCAACCTTATAAGAAGTCCAAAAAGAAAAAAGAAAAACCAAACCATTAGGGAATCACTTTGAATAGGGACAAGGAAAATGTAAATAGAAGCGGCATTGTCCATTGTTTCTATAAATCTGTTCTCTTGTTTAATTCCTAGTAAGTTATTCTTCAGGCAGTGGTCTTTGTAGGTCATAAAGTTATAAAGTTTAGATATCAGAAAATAATAAACATGTCATGAAATGCCATTGATTCTAATACAGGAGTTTTATGCTATTTGAATAATAAATGGTAGAAATTTAATTTGAAAATGCAGTATTCGTTACTGATACACAAATGGCTCTTTCCATTTCCTCCTCATTCTTTATCCCCCTCTCCCTCAGAGGAAGAATTCCATTAGAAAAATCTACTATAATAGATTCATTATCAGGACCTGATTCCATGATATATGCCTAGTTTTCAAGCGTCTGAAGAATGTCAGCAGATTCTGAGTATGGCTGAAAAGTGTTTGTTGAGTATGACCAGAAAAATGTTTGTTCAATGAGGACATTATTAACAATTTTTAGTATTTTTAATTTACAATAACTTTTTGTGTTCTATTTTTCTGTGATTCGAGAGATATCAAGAAGTTGCTTAGGAGTATATTTTTTGGATGCCTCAGAAATCTCATCATGAGCAATTTAACACTCATCACATTGTGTATCTTCATAGTAAGATTTGTAGCTAAATATAATCTGCTTATTGCCTCAGCCTATCTAAAGAGTCGATGATTTCTATTACACTGAATGTCATATGGCTTTGGCAGATTAAATTTTTTTTCATCGTTTTTATAATGATACTAGTGAGAATAGTAGGATGGTAAATGGTTTTAAAATAAGATGGGAGGGGGCGCCTGGGTGGCTCAGTGGGTTAAGCCTCTGCCTTCGGCTCAGGTATAGTCTCAGGGTCCTGGGATCGAGGCCTGCATCGGGCTCTCTGCTCAGCGGGGAGCCTGCTTCCTCCTCTCTCTCTCTGCCTGCCTCTCTGCCTACTTGTGATCTCTGTCTGTAAATAACTAAATAAAATCTCTAAAAATAAAATAAAATTAGATGGGAGCAAAAGATATATAAGCTACTGTGCATTCACATTGGCTTCTGCACCTTTCTCTAAATATATTATTCATATACATATATATGTGTGCGTATGTGTATATAGTCACTACATATTATTCTATATAGTCCACATATGTCTTTATTTTCTGAGGTAAAAGACATGGACACATATGGACACAGATTTCATGATTCTTTTTGGCTGAAATGGGTGTTTTCGAGCACTATGATTAAAATATCAGCAAGGAAGATACAATTATGTTGTCAAGGAATCAGCAAGGAACGTGAGATGTGTCACTGCTTCATTACTTCCATAATTCTTGGTGGCTGGCCCTTTAATACAGGTGTTGGTGGTTATCAATCACAGAGAATCTCTAGGCTTCTCTCCCCTTTCAATCAACTTTCACTGACTTGTTGATGCAAGGAGTGTGTTTGCCTCGAGCAACTGGCTTAAAAGCACTTGTAATTCCGAGAGGAACACTTCATGTTGTGGCTGTTCAAACACTGCAATTATAACTTTCTGCCAAATTTATGGATGGAGAGAGGAACCGACTTCTGGGTTCCTGGTGGAAATTACTGGTGTCCTAAGCCAGTGGAACAGGTAATTTTGAGTTATCAGCAGTCTCAGGAAGGTGCCTTTCCGTTCTTGTTTACCCTCGCATTTGAAATTTGAAGGTACTGTCCTACTGATGACAACTATTATATCAGCTGGAATGAGAATAGCTTGTGGAACCAGCATTTCCTCAGACCACACTAAGTGAAGGATTCAATAGTGTCACAATAATAATGGAAAAAAGCTCAACTCCAATTGCAGAACTGTGAGAATTACAGGTTCCTTCAGATCCCTCTCAGCTATTTTAAGCATTTCCTGTTAGGAAGGGGTTTCTAAATGCTCCCAAGAATAACTCCTTGGGATTTTATGAAATATATAGTTACACTTTAAGTGTACTCCTCCCCTGCCAAATCTAGAGACAAGTCTATGGGAGCTTAACTCAGGAATCATTTTAGTGCGCACTATTCGGGAGTTAATATTTCTGTCTCTCCTCCAAACCTTGTAAGATGTCTTCTACTCTCTTACCTTAGGAAGAGGTCCTTCCATCAGGCATCTCCATTTCGTATATGCTGGTCCACAAGCCGGATCCTGTAGACTTGCTATTGCAGGCATACTGATACTATAAAACAAAATTTATAATTGTGTTAAAAATATACATAAAATCTACTGTTTAAACCATTTTTAGATGTACAATTCAGTGAAATTAAATACATTCACATTATTGTGCAACCAATACCACTGTCTATTTCTGGAAATTTTCAACATCCTAAATTGAAACTCTGTATCCATTAAACAAGAGTTCCTTCTGCCCCGGAGCCCCTGAAAAGCACGCTTCTACCTTCTGTCTCTATGAATTTGACTACTTTAGGTACTTCCTATAAGTAGATTCATACTGTACTTGTCCTATTGGGTCTGGCTATTTTGCTTAGCATAATGTCTTCAAGGTTCATCTATGTTGTTACATTTATCAGAATTTCATTCCTGTTTAATGTTGAATCATATTCCATTGTATGTATAGCCAATTTTGTTTACCCTTTCATCTGTCAGTGGAAATTTGGGTTATTTCCACTATTTGGGTATTTTATGAATAACACTGTTATGAACCCTGGTATACAAATATTATTCAAGTCCTGCTTTCAATTTTTCTGGGTATATACCCAGAAGTGAAAGTGCTGGATTATGTGGTAATTTGAACTTTTTGAGGAACCAGCATAGTGTTTTCTATAGTGGTTGTACTATGTTTCATTCCCACCAGTAATTCACAAGGCTTCTAATTTCTCCACGTCCTTACAAATACTTGTCACTTTTTGATTTTTGAGAATAGTCACACTGATGGCATGAAGTGATATATCATTGTGGTTTTGATTTGCATTTCCCTAATGATTAGTGATATGTGTTTTTTCATGTGCTTTTTGGTGTTCTGATATTTTAAATTCATGCTACCATACCTAAGTTTAGCATAGCTCTATGCTAGCATTTTCATGTATGCTATATAGAGAAAGCAGTAGATTTAACCATCAAACTGAAGACCAAGAAAACAAGATCCTGGTTCTTAAACTGAAATTCATTTCTAACAAATTCCAGGAAACTTAGTAGGCAGAGCGCTATCCTAACATTACTGAAATCAGTAACTTGAAGAAGGTATACCATAAAATAAATAAATAAATGAAAGCCCCCCCCCCAAAAAAAAAGCCATCCTAGGTTGGAAAACTGGAGATTCATCATATGCAAAGACAAAATTTTATAAGAATCTTTCTTATAATAGTAGAACTAGAACTACCATATTTTGAGTCCACTGAGAATAACTCTATGTGAATTGCCAGATACCTTGATCTTGGACTTCTCAGCCTCCAAAATTGTGAGAAATAATTTTTTGTTGTTTAAGCCACTCAAGCTATGTTATTTTGTTATGGCAGCTTGAACCAATACAAACCTTCCTGTATGAGCAGATTTTCATGTGTAAAAAATATCTAATGGAATATTTGGCAATTTATCTTCAAAATAGGTCAGTGTTATGTTGTAGGAAGATGATTTGTGACTTTCTATTACCTGTCTTGAATTAATACTGGTTTTCTTCCTCAATCCCAAACACATCACTGAGGGAATATTCTCACTTCTATCTAGTGTTACAGAAAAGCAGCTATATTTCTACCTTATACCATTGTCTTCACCATTTTGTAGCATAATGAAATAACTGTAAACTAAAATAAGATAATTTACCTGATAATTTACCTGATTTTTAAATTTAAGTATGTAAATTGTCAGTGTTATGTATTATTGCCATATAGAAATAAAATATTTCAGGTCATTCCACTTGCTTTGATTTTCTAAATAAATTGAGAAGTAAATCCCATAATTCAATGTGCTTATTTCTAAATTTATAGGCAAATTTAGTATATAAACTTAAGTGATATATTAAATTCTTAACAATTTCTCTCTCTACATACTCATACACATCGGGAGAGTCTATGAATTATATGCAAATCAGGACTAAAACAAAAATAACTTCTTTAAAAGGAGAGAGGGTGTTTTTGTTTCTATTTTCTATTTCAAAACTCAAACCAGTGGAAGATTTGTAATTATAGACTATAAACATTGTTAGCAAATCCAACTGATAAATGTGAGACCACACAGCTCAAGAAGATAGTTTGTTTCAAGAGTTATCATAGTTGTCATTGATTGTTTCATTGGCCTGTGCGCAGTGGCAGTTTGGTCAAGGCTCTATTGATAACCGCTGGATTAAAAAGATATCAATAGTTGGGTAGACACAAACACTTGCAAATTGAGAACAAAATATCTTTCCAATCACTTGTAAGGGAAATCTTGCAAATGGTGTGTTTTCAATCCCAGGACCAGTAGAACTGTTTAACAGGGGTTGTGCATCTCTAGACATATTCTGGTGAGAAAAAAATCTGTATGGATCTGATGAAATATTACAGATAGCAGATTTATCCTCAATATATTTCAAAGAACTATTTTAAAATATTTCAAAGCATGTGACTTCAGAAAATAAAAATATATTAAAAATAAGAGATTATAATACTACAAACATTTTGTCTTTTGTTGATATATTTCCTCACAAGTCAAAGATCTCCAAGGCTTTCATTATAATATAGGTTTTTAGCACAAAATTTCAATGACCTTTATTGTAGCTTATTTACCTGAGATTTAAATATATTTCAGGGGAGAGCGATTAAATAATATATAACTAGCTTCCCAGTAGTAATAAATATTTATAGAAAGTACTCTCATTTTGTTCACTACTGATATGCATGCTCTACTTACTGAAATCAGACCAAATCTAATGTCCTTCTTTGGAGCAAAAGGTACTTTACACTTAGCACTCTTTTACTAAAGTTGAAATTCACACCCATTTTGCCTGTTGAAAGCATTTGAGAAAGGAAGCTTAAAGTTATCCAAGTAAGTGCCTTTTCTTTTCTTTTTCTTTTTTCTAAACATCTATCATCCACTCCTATGAGTTGTGTGTGTGGGTACAAAATTTAATATTTGTTTATAGTAAAAATAATTCCATCCACCCTCCGTCCTGGAGGTGCCAACTCTCAGACCCTCCTCCCTTGGCCCAGGCTGCCCACCCCGGAAGCTGAAAATAGGATATTTAGATCTAAAAAGCTCTACAAAAAAACTAGAGTTAAAACAAGATTTCATGGACTTTAATTCCCACAGTATTTAGCAAGCTTTGAATTTAATCAACATTATAAAACAGTTTATGTAAATGTCTTCCTCAGTGAGAAAGGAGGAATAAGATTTAATTTAAGGTATAGAGAATCAATTTAGTTGAATACAGTTTGAAAAAGACTGGACTTTATTCAAATCAATTATCTCCGGGCTAAAATAAAAACACCCTTTCTCTTGTGGACTATTATGCAAAACTCTCTGACTTTTATATGTATTGTGAGGCTATTTTTGACATAAGTAGATATAAAAACAATATAATTTGAATTTATTTAGTGTAACAAAAAGAGCTATAGAAATTCTAGAAGAAAAAAGCTATTGAGATACAAATTAGTTTGTAAGAAAACATCAAAAGGACAATTAATTCATTCTATTGAATACATTGTTTTTAAGTCTCTATAATAATTAATAAATTAAATTGCTTTTAAAAGGGATTATAAATGAAGTCTATTAACTTCTTATTCTAAAGTCACATGTAAGTATTTGAGTCGGTCCATCTTCTTAGCAAACCCAAGTTAATTTGAAAACTAGAATATTTAATATTCTTGTGTATTTATTGCAATGTCAAAATTTCTTTATAATATCTATAGATATAAAAAGGCTATTAGATATTGAATTCTTTTATCTCCCTTAGTAACAAGGGTTTACTTAGACTTTCCACTTAGTAAATAACATATTTTTTTATTTGCTTACTTTAGATTGGACTGAAATTTATAGCTATGTGATGAGATTAAACATGGAGAGTTCCACAAAAATAAAGCTTTATTTGTAGCATTTGAAAGTACCCTCTTCTTATTTACATGATAATATAAAGGGAAAAGATAGTATGTATACATATATATGTATTTTTATATAAAATATATAGATCTCTAATATGTAATATATATTTTAACAATAAAAAATATATTTCATAGGCATATATGTATAATCTTTATGCAATCACTCTACTGGTCAATTCCAGAATAAGTGAAGCTTTTAATGGAAATCTTTGCAGACTTGCCTAAATAGTTGTTTATTCACACATTTCTTCATAAAACATTTTATGATCTTCCTATGTGCTAAGCAGTGTGATAGTAACTAGAAGTTTATAGTCATCTTCATTTTTCTTTGGGAATATATGTATGTATGTATGTATTAAGATTCTTTATATAGGAAAGAAATGACCTCTTTATGATGTATTGCAAGCGACTTTGTTCCCTTAGCTTATCATAGGCATTCACTTCGGTATGTCATTGATTCACATATACTTGAATTATTGAGTATTTGACTTCTATTTAATTGAATTCATCAATCATAGTTTGCCAATTATGGATTCTGAATTTTAGTCATAGGAGAGATGGATGTTTGAGAACTTGAATAAATAGCATGTCTAAAACAGTTAATGTAAAATTTAGATACATCATTTTGTGAGTATCTAAAAAAGATGATCACTTATGCCATAAATGCAAAATAAAACAAAACAAAAACAGAAACAAATATATTGTTTTGAATTTCTATTTCCCATAGAAATGAAGATAAGAAAAAAATAAGGAAAGGGAAACATGGAATAATAAAATGATTCGTTTTTTTTTTTTAAACTCCAGAAGCATCACTGTTCTATAGAAATTCAAGACCAGAAGTGTTTGTCAGTTTTTAAGCATAAGCACTTTTAAAAAGTGAGAAGACTGATCTTTAACTGCCAATTTTAAAAAGACTAGGTTTTTCTGAATAAGGAGAGTATGTTGCCCTGTTGCCCCATCACTTTCATGGAATATACAGGAAACCTCTTCTTGAATCTGATTTGCCACAGTAAAGCAGTTTTCGAAGCCTGACTCTGTTACAGTCATCACAGTTTGCCTGACACTGCAGCCAGCCTCGTCAGGCGTCCAGGTGCTAAGCATTCTTCACAGTATAAAGCAGTTGACAAGTTGAAGATAACCAGAACTTTTGCAGAAGTCAAAAATGTGGTTTCTAGCCAAGACAATAAAAGGAATGTCTATGTGAGTGACAACTCAAGACACCAGGGGTGGGTGGTTAAAATGAACAGTCCCCATTGAACTGTTTTACAGTGACAGAAAATGTTTGCTTTTTATTAGTGGCGTGTGCGTGAGTGTGTGTGTGTGCATGTGTGCGTGTGCACACACACTTATGCATGTGGGTGGGGTACTAACATCTTTCAGTAAGGAGAAATATATCATTTTTATCTAAAGTTTTGCTAAAAATATGACACTCATGCAAGCACAATTTTGTTCCTGACGGTAGCTTGCTTTGCTCTATTCAATCTACATTCCTACTGTTCATTAGGAAGCCATAAATAGATCAGTTTATACAAAGAATAACACAGTTATTTTATTTCAAGCCTCTTTGAAAAATATTTACTTTAATTGTCTCTCTAGGTTTGCTGTAGCATTGAAAGTGTTTGAATATCCAGTGCTAATGCAGAAAAGATTCTGTGCCAGTTACACCATTAAGATACTCAAAACCCTGTATTCTGATAGAGTGGGTAGTGGAGAGCCTGGGGAATTTGGAAAAATCATTTTGGTAACCAAACATTTGTGATTTTAAATGGAGAAGCTAAAGATTGTTTAATGTTAAGAACTTCAAGACAGAACATCTGAGCAAGATCAGGCATATTATTATTGAATTCCACTCCCTAATTCATATTATTAAACTCTTCAGATCACTTTAATCTTATAAATCATTAAATCACTTCCAGTCCATCCCTGACGGCCCTCTCCAAACATTTCTAAACACACTTATTGCTCCCTATCTATCATTTGCATGCTTTTGAGAAATGTAATGCCTGTTCTTCTTGGATCCAGTATGTCCATATTGTTGATATTTAGGAGAGAAGATGAAAAGTAAGAAAAAAAAATCTGTAACAAATCCTTTGATATTCTGATAATTTCCCATGTATGAAAAAAAAATCACATGCTCAGGCATTTAAGAGCTAAAGTACAGTATTATAGGTAGACTCGAAATTCAGATATAGTAGAACTTAGTCTTAACCTAACAGCATATCAATTCTTAACCTTAACACCATATCAATTCAGAAATAACCCTTAGAAAATTGGGTGACTCCTCCAAATTAAAATGGAGTAAACACATTTTACATACAAAGCAGTACCTATAATTATATTACTGACCTCCAAGATTTAGACATGAGTACTGCCCTTGAACTTATTAATTCATACCAATGGGCCATTATTGAAAAATAGTATTTATACATATTGTGAACATTTTAAATGGTCATTTTATATCAAATCAGTGTGCATTATAGTTAAGAAAATACATTATTTGTATCTTCTTCACTGAGGTTGATAATCATCTTAAAATGAAGCAATTATAGTAAAGTAATTTGAGCATTAATTTTATCTGACCACAGTTCAACAAGCCAAAAATTTACTAATGCTACTTCCTCTTTTCCTGACAGTTGTGTCATAATCTCTTAGGAAGATATTGTAAGTCAAAGAGTGATTTACATATTTACCCATCTTCTTGGATGGATGTTTTGAGTTCATAAAATTTGTTATAGATGGTTTAAAAAACACATCCCACAGAAACTAAAGAAGATATATGTATTCAATTTTTAGGCAAGAGAAGAGATAATTAGAGTTAAGTTGGGAATATCCTTTTTAAAAAAAAAAAAAAGATTTTATTTATTTATTTGAGAAAGAGAGTGAGAGAGAGAGCATGAGAAGGGAGAAGGTCAGAGGGAGAAGCAGACTCCCCATGGAGCCGGGAGCCTGGTGTGGGACTTGATCCTGGGACTCTGGGATCATGACCTGAGCCAAAGACAGTCACCCAACCAACTGTGCCACCCAGGCACCCTGGGAGTATCCTCTTAAATATAATTTTATTACTGCCACTTAAAGACTACACAGTGACTTGATCAAATTGCTAAGGACAATTCTTTGAGGTAATAAATATCTCCAATGGTGGAGTTTTCCCCAAGGGTAATATGAAAAATAAATATTAGAAATTACTATAACTATACTCAGTTTCACAATCTCTTTGTCAAAAACATCACAGGTCAAAAGACTTTTTTGGCTATTTTGTCTAATGAAAGGAGAGACTAAAACTGATTCAATATAAAGCTTTCATTTATCTGAAGCACTTGAATCATCACTGTGACTCCTATTTTTTTTTTTAAGATTTTGTGTGAGACCCACCATGTTTTAAATTTAAAAGATAATTTTGTTGTGTGAGAATATTATTTCTGCCTGAAAGGACAACTACACATATTTTTTAGAGGATTAAGATGTACCTGTGGGCAATACTTTGGAGGCAGGAAGTCAACAGTTTATCTTTTCTCCATTTTGGCTATAAAATGACATTTTCCGAGTATCAGCAACTTATTTAGCTATAAGTCTTACTATAAGGAAAAAGGTGGTTAAATATCATGGCTTAAATGGATATGGTTATTAGGGACAAATTAAAAAAAACTCAGAAATTATAGGATATTCATATGTCCAATTCTTACTCTAGAGTAGCTAATGGTATATGAGAAATTTAAGGGTATTTGGCCTTCAAACCCACTGGCCCTCTGAATGGACTTCTACTTCTTTTTCTTAAGCCAGATACTTAAACCTGTACTACTCTCTAATCTGTTGTTCTAGCAATATACAGAGACTTGGATGACTAAATATTTGTCCTAGCTGTTATGGGACCATAAAGCAAGTAGATAGAGTCTTGGTATTGACAAAATTTCTTTTCTAATAGAGGAGAATGTTATAATCTAGATAAATATAACTAAGTACTATCAAACCATAGAGTCAGGAGTAATTTATTTTAATTGGGATTGCAGAAAACTTCACAGAGAAGGTGACATTTGAGCTGATCTTGGAGAATCAATAGAATTTGATAGATGGTGGTGGGTGGTAAGTGGGGGAAGACACAAGAAATATCCATGAGATGCAGCAGAACGAGCCAGCCATTTGCATGAATTTGAAATTGCAGCAGAGCTTTGTTGTAATTTTTTGTGATATATACCGGAAATTAACTGTATTCATTAAAACTAAAAATCTGATAGTTTTCCACTTAATAAAGTAATACTCTAGTATAAGAATTAAGATAGTTTGGGTTTTAAATAAATTTCACATACTGTTACTGAGTATCACTGTGTCTTTGTTTTATAAAAAGATAATAGAAAAGTTTGAGTGCTCAAAATTTAGTGAGTATTAGGATATTAGAAAAAAGTTAGGGACCCCTGGGTGGTTCAGTAGGTTAAGTCTCTGCCTTTGGCTCAGGTCATGACCTCACGGTGCTGGGATCAAGCCCCGAATGAATCGGGCTCTCTGTTCAGCAGGAAGTCTGCTTCTCCCTCTCTCTCTCTGCCTGCCTCTCTGCCTACTTGTGATCTCTATCTGTCAAATAAATAAATAAAATCTTTAAAAAATTAGATAAGAGCTTTTTTCATAGTATATTTGATCTTTATTATAAATCTTTCAGAATGTTTTTTAATATTAAATTTCTACTTTTCTACTTTTTTTTTCTTTTATATTATCAGGAGAAGCAAATTGGCAAATATCATTGAGTAAAAGAAAAAAATATATAATTAGCGTCTAAAACACACATAAGTTTGAATCCTATATGCTAAAAAGAGTGGCAATGATCAAAGTCTGATTTTGAAAATAAAATGATAGGAAATAGTTATTTATATTTATATTTATATTTATATCTTATGAGAGAAAAATCAATTCATCCTGCTTGATGTCATGTTTACTCTTTAGTGGATGAGATCATGGAAGGTGTGTGACAATCTAGATGAAAGCCCAATAAGGCCATGTGTAAAATGCTGATGTGTGTACTCACTGGTGTCAACAAATTATGAAGAATGTGTACAAGAGCCATGGGAATGATTGAGAGGCTGAACATTCAATTTCATGATAAAGTATCACAAGAGAATATAGAGAGATTGAGTAAACAACATAACTGCCTATGTGAATATCAAGAACATAATCCTGGTAAAGAAGTGAAACTATCTGGCTAGCTTGAGAGCCGATTGTTAGAAATGATAAACCAAACATGATCTGATGAAGCATTTTTGTCTTAATTTTTATATAACCTGTTAAATGAAAATTAATAGCACATTCGCTATTTCTACTGATGTGATTAGAGTTGGAAATGACAAATATTTGGCCATTCTAAGCCTTTAGTTCCTTGTTGATGATTTTGAGAATTTCACTAATATAGCTAGACAATTAATGTTCCTGAATCTTCAAAAAGGAGCCATAATCAATTAGAAAGCAGCAGTCTGGTTGGTTGAAAATGTAGTACATGTGCACATGGATCATTTTACTCAGTCTCTCAAATATGTACATGTTGTTCTTAATATAATATCTTTTCTTGTGGATATAACCTTATTAGAATACTAATCCCGATCACTAAAATTTAATTTTCTATGATTAAAATTTATTTCAGATGGGAGTTTTCTTAAGGGTAAGCTTATGTGTACACTTAATAATATCCAGAATCATTTTCACTTTTTGGTATTTAATTTTGTGAAATCATCCATATGTGGGACACATTTACTTTTCTCTATCTGATATAAATGTAATTACCATAGCATAATGACAGATAATTGTCCTCAAGGCATTACAATGGTAGGGTCATTAAAAACAGTTCCTTAAGAAAACAAAGTGATATTCGAACATTCCTCTTTCCTTTGTTTTCTAAGTTGTGTCATAAAATAAATGAAAGGGTAGAAAACACAACCATAATCTAGACATTTTTTAAGACTTTATTGATAAAGAACTTCATTGACAGTTTATCGACTTGGAGTTGATGAGTTGTTTTGCCATGTGTATGATACAGTCATATGTCTGATATGCATGGGAGATACAGCATGAAAATAGATTGAGTTAGGTAGTAGAAGGAAGGGATAAAGTGAAAAATGAGAAATGAATAATAAAGATATCAATACTGGTAAAATAGAGTGAGTAAAAGAGAACGGAAGATGTATAAGTCATCAATTTTTTTCTCAATCTATTCATATGGGAGCTTGAGCTCCCAGATTAGAATTTTAGCATTGACATTTTTATATCTTTAAAGTAACTTTTAATCCACCTTCTTAATTTTAGGCACTACAAGAATACAATGCAATAGAATTTTTATCAAATCTTTCAGACTTCCTGGTTGTAAAATAGGAAGGGTAAATAATCTTAATTAAGCATCTCTGATCTTTTTGGGGGTAATTTATATAAGGATAATTTATATATACTTACCATACATGAAACTATTTCCCTTCATGTCTTTTGGGTACAAGTTTACATAATAGCACCTCAAAGTCTCTTCCAACTCTAAGATTTTGTGACAACTTAGGAATTTCTAAAGGAACTTTTTTTTATTAGAATGGACAGAAAACAAAAAAAAAAATAAATAGAAAACATTCACTTAGACTCAAAATATATATGCATTGTATAGAGCATTTTATTACAAATATACCTATAATCAATATGTTGCCACTCTTCCTAATTAAATCTCAGATCATAGGAAAGTGATATTAGAAGTGACTAGTTTTAATATAGGTAAGTATAAAGATAAACCTTTTTTGCATTTTATATAATTTACTATCTTTTTCCACTTCAAGAAACAGTTCAAAGGCTTTTATCACGAAGTTCATAACCCCAAATGCTCAATAAATATTTAAAGAGAACTAGCTAATGCTAGTAATAAAGTTCTTCTAGCTATAAAACCAGCAATTTTGGCCTCCAAACTGAACTATCAGATGTATTTTAGGTATTTACAATCTATCAAATTGTTTATGAGAATCTGCAAAATAAGAATGATTGAAAAAAAAAAAAGAAAGAAAGAAAGCACTTTAGAAACAGTCTGGAAAGAACCTTTAAGACTAGAAGACTAGGAAAATAAAATTTGTAATGTACACCAGAGATATTTTTAATCTGTTGAATATATTGTGCTCTAAGATTGGTTTCATTTTAGAAATAAATTTGCTGTATAAAAGTTTATAAAACATTCTATATATTTTGCACTTACAATTTCAAATGTAACCAGCTAACATGACTTGTACTTCTGTTAACACAAAAGTGCTACACAGACTTTTTTTTTAGTTTTCTAATGTATGGGCTATCAGTTTGCCTTTATTCTTTTCTCTAGTTTTTAAGGTGAATTTTATAACTAGATCAAGAAAATATAAAGGCTAAAATTCTCAACTCAAATTCTAAAGATTTTTCAACTTATGATGAAGTTGAAGTAGATGTATATAGAGAAAAGAGAGCTGAAATGTATTTGGCAAAATGAGAAATTTTGATATTCTCTAACTTTAGAGATTGTATGGCTGATAGTCTTGGATTAGCTCATTTGACATAAATAGCTATGATTTTTGGAACTATGTAAATTACTTAAATGTATGAAAAGTTACTGTGTAGAGAATCGAAAACAAGGAAAACAAAGATAATCTTAAATGTTACTGCGCAATATCGGTCAACCTGGAAAATCATATTTAATGTCTTCAAGAGATATGAGTTAGGCAGATAATCGAAGTTTGTATCGAAATTTGGTCTCTGGGGATGATTGGCTCAGCTGGGTGATTCCCACTTTGGACCTCTCGTACGTACCATTAGGTAGCAATTACGTGGAGGCTGAGGCTAGTGATCTCTGAAGACATTTTGCACTCATTCCTGTGGTACCCGAGCTGGCATGGCTGGAATTCCTGGGGTCTCTCTGTGCTGGTTTTATGAGTTTTAGTCAAATAGGCAATTTCTCTTTCAATATCATTCCATTAAATCTTTGAGCTTCCTATTAATATTATCAGAGTTTACTACATGAAACAAAAGTCACAACCAAACATTTTCTTCAGAAAGATTAGTATTTTGGGTCTTGCATGAGGCTGTTGTGGAGCAAATCCCTTGAAATCATTAAAACCCCTATTATTTAACAACAACAACAAAAATTCAGTAAGATACGTGTTTAAGACCTTAAGGTCTTTCAAACGGCCTAACTTTTCTATGAGGCAGCACCTTTGACCTTAATAAAGGACCTTCTTGTCTCATTTGGGATTTTATCTTTGCTGATCTCTTAGTTGGAGAATATTTTGTTGTGGATAAGAAGGATTTCTTATCTATATCCATATCTAAATTATGTTAAAATGGGATTACTTTTTCTTTAATTTATCTTTCTCTTTCATATTATGAATGTCTAGAAGAAACAAGGTAGAACTTTAAATATTCAGTGTTGAAATTTTCTTAATTATCCACAAGAGAATTAAGATCCGTTTCTGTTTTCCATATTTCCACCCATTAATTTCTACAACAGTTGTTTTAGCATATAGTAGGTGTCTTTCCTTCACTGTCTCTTAGGCCCTCATCAATAATCTCCTTGAGTCCCTTTCAGTTTTTAATAACCATTTCTTCAGTGTCCTCCTAGCTCCTGGCCATGGCCTGGTATAAAAACAAATGTCACACATTTTATATCTTTTTTTCATGCAACTACCCCACCTCTAGGAACCAAATTCTGTTCCAGTTATTTATTGCTGCATAATGAATTATTCCAACATTTAATAGCATATGACGACAACCATTAAATTTTGATAAAAATTCTGTGGGTTAGGAATTCGGGCAGGTCACAGCAGGGATGGCTCCTCTGGGAAGCCTTATCTAGAGTAGGTTAATGGCTGGAGATGGCTAGGACAGTGTAAATAGAGCCATACGTTTGCAGCTTTTTTTTCTTTTTTTTCCCCTTACCATTTTGTGATCTGCTGGAGTTGGAATATCCAAGATGATTTCTTTACTCACATGTCTGGCAGCTGGGCTGGGATGGTTATTTTTCCATATGGTCTTTTTACCTGGCTAGGCTGAGTATTCTCATAGCATGGTAGTCTTAGTTTGTTATTTTTTACATGGCTATTGTGGTAAGTGAGAATTTCAAGAGTCTAGTATAAGAGTTTAGGGGTTTAAATGCTAGCCTTGAATTCATGAATCATTGGTTATATAGGGTCAGATCAGATTCATTGTTGAAGGATACTATACAAGGATATGTATATCAGGAGACACAGTTCATTAGAGGGCTATTTGGAGACTTAATTACCACAATACCTATTGCCCAAGTAAAAATATGTGCCCAGAGGCCAAGCAGACGACAGAAATTATAAAAGCATTTCTGGTAAGCTGGAATTTAAAATTAGGGTAGAATCCATGAATCTTAATTTACTTCCACCATTGTATAATTTTCATATTCTCTCCATCAGATTACATATCAACATTCATTCTATTGGGATTTGTGTGAAGCCTTAAAGATCTATGGCTATTTTAGGGTGCCTGGGTGGCTCAGTGGGTTAAGCCTCTGCCTTCAGCTCAGGTCATGATCCCGGGGTCCTGGGATCAATCCCTTGCATCAGGGTCTCTGCTCAGTGGGGAGCTTGCTTCCCCCTCTCTCTGCCTGCCTCCCTATTTGTGATCTCTATCAAATAAAATAAATCAAGTCTTAAAAAATATTATAAAAAAAGATCTATGGCTATTTTATAAACATTTTGTAAATATCAAGCTAAGAAATGTTGGGATTTTTTTCCCTCTGAGGCAGTCTTAAAATTTTTCTGATTATTGTTACAAATATTAATGATTTGTAACATAAGAATTTTAATTCAATCCCAAGACTCAATTACGATCATTTCTTCTTCCCTTCAACTTTTTATACCACGTTGTTCTACGGATGACATGTATGATTAAAACTGAATCGTTTTGAAATATATTTGAAAATTCTGGCCTATTTAAATTTTTTTATTGCTAACCTCAAGCTTAAAAAAATTGACTTTTTCTCTTAGTTAACTCTGAAAAACTGTCATAGACCAAAACATATATTGGGAATTCTAAAGAGATAAATATTTTCTGTATGTTAAGACTTAAGCTTTGGAAAGAGTAGAATCATAAGGGACAAATTGTGTGGATACTGATACTCTGTTAGTAAAATAGAGACTCAAAATGCTCTTTGAGTATGTCATTATCAGCTGAGACATTCTGGGCACAGCATGGAACACATACTGTGACTAATGATCCTGAGGATAAGAAGTGTGGAACAGTGCATAAAATGGTATTTGAATACACAAACCTTATGTCGCCCATCAGATCTGAGCAGGAATATTGTGTCTAGGAACATGAAACAGACCACCCGTTCCTAGGGTCAGGGAACCGGAAAAGAGAAGATAAGATAATGAATTAAGAAGGAAAAAGGGAGGCAAAACACAAAGCACAGATGGCAAATGAAGTAGGAGATAAAGGGAGAGGATGGCAGGGATGCTCTAGTTACATGGTTTTGTTTTTCACGTTTTTAAGTGAATAAACTAGGATAGATTATTTTAATAGCCTGGTCATAGTTTGTTTTCCTCCCCCCCCCCCCCACCGTGTACATCAGTTCAAATTATTTCCATATTGGAATAAATGGCACTGGTACAGATACAGGTGCGGGAAATGGTTCTCTGCTAGTGTTTCTATAATTCAAAACAGAAACAATCCTTCTCCATCCACCTTCTCCTTTTCTTCTTTGGGTTCTTTAATATCTTCTTCCAGGTTTCTCCAGATTTTTGCAGCTCCAGCTGCAAAACACACACTGAAGAGAGCACATCCACTGGGAGAAAGAGAAGTGAACTATTACCATGTGACCTCATTGCGAATCCTTCTCTTTAAATGGAGACAAAGCTCTTTGTTTCCTTCCTTCCTTCCTCCCTCCCTTCCCTCTTTTTATTTTCAGTTCATTTTCCATTTTTTAAAAGATTTTATTTATTTTAGAGAGAGTGAGAGATAGAGGGTATGTGTGAGCAGGGCCAATGATGGAGGGAGTCGGAGAGACTATCAAGCAGACTCTACCCTGAGCTCAGAGCCCTACGTGGGGCTCTATTCTCATGACCCTGAGATCATGACTTAGTGTGAAACCAAGAGTCAGATGCTCAACTGGCTGAGCCACCCATGCACCCCTTATTTTTATTCTTGGCTACCGCTAGAGCACATTTCTGGGGGACATGGGGAAACACCCATGATGCACTGTAAGTGTTCTCTCAGGAAGGGTTCTCTTTGAACAGAGGTTACATTGAACAAATGAAACCAATCCTGATAATTCTGTTTTGTAAGTTTTATTTCCATTAGGTTTGAAGCTTAAAATCTAGTCCTGTAATGTGTCTATTCGTAGTTTAGAGCAGAAGGCATGATTAAAGAGAATTTCTTTTTGATCCTCAATGTTTGACAGAGTGAATGGTCAGGACCACACAAGATTAGCTGAAGTTGTCGGAAATAAATTTTTAGAAGGGAAATGATGAAGCTACTTTCCTACAAATACGAATTTGAATTTTTGGAACTATTTCCAGAAAAAGTTCTACATATCTCTACAGTATTCTTCTACAAAGACCACACCTGGAAATCTGTGTGTTTTGCTCAAGGCGTTTTGCTGGAGAGGTATTTGAAAGGTATCAGAGAGATAAATGAAACCACCTGGAGCCCATTGCTCCAGAGGCAATCACGGGCCTTCCCGGCGAGGGAGTTATGTTCGCTTTACTGCAGCTGTCAGGCAGCTACTTTGTTCTTTACAGCTCCTCTCGAAACAATATCGATCAAAAGGTGTCAATTAGGTTTTATAGGTGGCAGCAGCTCCACTTTTATGAAGAGTTGTTATTAAATATATGTGAATAATATTGGTAATGCCTATTTAAATATTTATGAGGGCAAAAACATGACTCAAGTCCTAGAGGAAGATAAAAATGCTCACAAAATCAGGAAGCCTTGGGCAGAACAAAAGTACCTCCAAGGTGTTAAAAAATTATTTCCTCACCAAAAAATATTAAGGTCTGAGAGGAAACCTGGGAGAAGAATGATCAATATGAAGCATAGAATCAAAAAAGCTTGAGCAGCTCTTTTAAAATTGTTGTCATTATGCAGATTCCATAAAATGTGCAGAATATTTTGAATCTGCTTGCTCTTTAGATTTCATGAACTTATAAAAACATTATGTGAAATAGAATTTGGAGAATCCCATGCTAACAATAATCATATATTTCTTAGGTGGCTGACTGAGAGAGACAATATTATTTTTAAAAGTGGTGTTTTTAGTGCTTCAGAGCCAATCATTTTTTTTTAAACATTAAAAGGAGCCTTTTGTTGTAATATTTGTGCATACTTATTGTAGAAAGATAGAAAAAATAAGCAATAGTCAAAAAGTAAACTCTGTATTATGACCTCACAGATATTTTCACTTCTAAAACCTTATTCATGGGGCACCTGGGTGGCTTAGAGTGTTAAGCCTCCGCCTTCAGCTCAGGTCATGGACTCAGGGTCCTGGGATCAAGCCCCGCCATCAGGCTCTCTGCTCATCGAGGAGCCTGCTTCCCCTCTCCCTCTGCCTGCGGCTCTGCCTCCTTGTAATCTCCCTCTCTGTGTCAAATAAATAAATAAAATCTTTTAAAATATTTTTTAAAATAAAACCTTGTTCATGTCCTAAATGAATTCTCTCTATATTTAATCTAGATTTAGACGTATATATGTATATACAAATGTATACATAAAATGAGCTCAGACTACCATGTTATTTTGCAACTTCGTAGTTTCCATTGGCAGTAACTATTTCTGCATGTTAACAGGGTATTCAACTTATCAGGATACTCAGATTACCCCAAGATCTCTAATATTTGGTTTGGGCAGACAGGGATTCAATACAGGCTCATTTGTTGCATTTATTTGTTATGTACCTTATGGCTTTTTTCATCTAGAATAGTTTTTGTTGTTGTTGTCATTTAGTTTTCATTTCAAAGACTTCAAAAAAGCCTGGGCTGGTTTTCCTGATGAATGATCTGTCTTCATGTCTTATCTGATAGTTTCTTTGAGGTATCTTTTAACTTAACTTCTCTAACCCCTATATATTCAGCAAATGCGAATATGGATCTACAAGCCCAATGGATTCAAGTTATTTTTTCCCTCTAGAATGCGTTCTAGATGTTATTGTGGACTTCATATTTTATCAGCCCAGGAGGCTCATAATATATGCCTGAAACACCATGATGGATGCTGAGTTTGACCACTAAATTACAGTGATGACTAATGCCCCATAGCAGCACTGTTTGGTACTTTCCTGTAGAACTTGAAAGCAACACATGCGATTATAGTTGGGTCCTGCATAAATGTCCAATTCCTCATCTACTGACTGCATAATGGTTTTAACATTGCCTTTGGTCTTTTGACCTTGCTGATTCTATTTCTCCAGCCTAGACCTTTTTTGTTTTAATGTAATCAAACTTAACCATCTTTTTAAACGTTTTCTGGATTTTAATTATTTACAGAGGCTTCCTCTACTCCAAAATTACTAATGACTTTATAGTTTCAAAAAATTTAAAGTATTTAGATCTTTATTCCATTTGTAGTTTATGCTGGTATATGATATGAGGCACAAGACTAACTTGATCTTTTGTTTTTGTTTTTTGTTTGTTGTTTTTTTCACAAGTTGTACCCATTTGACCCAACACGATTTATTAAAAAGTCTTTAGCTCAGTGATTTGAAAGGCTGCCTTTAACATACACTAAATTTCCAAATGTGCATGGTTATATTTCTGGTTTTTTTGTTTCATTTCCTGTCTTTTCATATATCAATACTATTGATTTTGGGGACCTTATAATACAGTATATTATCTGGTAAGACTAGTCCTATCTCATTTCTTTTTCAGATTTCCTCCTGCTGTTCTTACTTAGATATTTTTTTCCATATGAACATCAGAATCTATTTGTCTATTTCCATTAAAATACCTTATCTTTTCTAGTTTATTTTGAATTTGTAAATTATTAAAGATAATTGATATCTATAAGATTTTGTTTCCTTCTATCAAATGGCATGACAAATCTTTCCATCCAAGTCCACTTTTGTGCCCTTCAAGAGTATGTTAGAGTGTTCTTTATGTAAGAATCAGTCCTTTCAAAAGGACTAATGTCTGTTTTATGTTTTATTACTCCCAAACCTGTAATTTGGAAAGCGTGTACATATATATAACCTGACATTAATACTTCCTCCTCTTTCCGATGGGCTAGCATACCTTTATAAAACGTCTTAATTTCTTCATTTCCTGCTGTTTCCTTTCTTTTTCATGTGTGCTTTGTCCTAACATATCATTGCCATTTGCTTTTAATTTATTATATGTTTGAAGCAAGACCTTCCATCAATACCTATGTTAACTCTCCTCTATGTGTCTTCTTTTTTGAAAGACATCTTTATTTTAAAATGAGGCTGAGCCATGTTTTAAGTCATATAAACTCTATTTTGGTGTTCTTAAGATACAGACTTGACAGGTTAACTTCAGAATTTAATATCTTAAGATATAAATTGGTTTTGTTTTGTAACAAAGACATCCGTACATATTTAAGCCCCCAAATAATACTTCCAAAAGTTAGTAAGTATGCAGTGGGTAATAAAATAAACTTTGCTCATCTATTGTGTCTGTTGTTAGAGAATCTGGAGCTACTACTAAAAATTAACAAATGTATTATAAAGTAAAAATATGGACATATTAGTAAATATAAATTTTTTTTTAAGGAAAACAAATAGTACAAATACTGAAATTAACTTTAATGTTTTCAGTGTTGATCCCTTTTAGTTGATCTGAGAAAAGAAATACTATTCTGGAGGCAAATCATAGACAGAGGCAGTGCTCACCTCTTGATAGCTGAAGTTATTCATGAATGTCTACATCTCCTAGTTCTCTGTAACACTGTATATGATAGAACATTTCTGAGTTCTGGAGAAACTAAGCTATTCTAGAAGGATTGGTAGGAAAAAAATCAATGCCAAATGAAACATTTAGTAGTAAGAGAAATTAGACAAAAATAAATTTTTAAAAATAAAAATAAATTTTAAAATTCTTTGTGAAACAAAAAATGTTACTGAAATAATCTAATTATCAAATACAGAAAGAATAAAAATATATGAATTAAATGAGACCAACTATAAAAACTAAGCCACCAATTATAGCAGAAAGCATACTAAAACCAGTATGAAAAATTTAAAGTAATTAGCAAAGAAAAACTGACATTCTTACAGCATATAATTTTAGAAATATATGAGATCTCTTTTTCAGGTAAAGAAACTAATTCTGAGAAAGGCGAAGGTTACCTACTGAGAAAATCCATCTTCTTATTTGAAAATAAGGATTGAAATTCAAATTATCTGAAAATTACTCTAAAATACTTTTTACTAATATATACTTTATGATTTAGACATGTTGCATATTAATAGTGCTAAATGTCATGAGAAAATTTATGCACAAGTAACTAATTATATAATAGTTTTTTGATGTAGAAAATTACATTTAGTACTTCTAAAAAAAGCTTAATTTATTTAAGCCAAGCATGATTAATATAGTATTGTTTTCAACTTTTTCCATTATATTGAGATTTGAGAAAAGGCCACCTTATAAATTCATCACATTGTAATGAATAAGGTATGAAAATTAACAACACTGAAGGAATCATATTAATAAATATGATATTCAAAGCAGAAGATGTAATATATGTTTAGAAACAAAAATTTATATTTTCCTAGGGGAGGGAAAGGAGCCTACATGTTCAGGTTCTAGGCTTATGAAGACACGATATTTAATATAATTTGGCAATATTTTATTGGCCCAGGCAATATTTTATATCTATAAAATCACTTTTTGTATAAGTCCCTTATATTGGCTTTTGAAAAACTTTACTAATATAAAACCATCATAGAAATATAACTAGGAAGTACAAAATAAAAAGAGTAAACAGCTTATAATTTACTCAGAGATCAGTTTTTAACATTATTGTGTTCATCTTTTTAGACACAAATGTATACACTTTTGGTCCTCTAAATAGGTTTATTCATAAATACTGTTTTGTAGCTGTGTTTTAAACTTTTTTTTCATTTCTTATTTCATCTATGTTGTAATTTCTATTTGTAGACCATTTAGATTTTCTTTCAATCATTTCACATTATAAATACTGACATGAACACCCTGTAGCTGTATCTTTATCAACTGTGCTGTAATTATAGTTGCCAAGGTGGCTAATATACTTCCATAGGCTTTTAGTATTGCTATTGTTTGTAGATTTCAGGAGGTGAAATTATTGTCTAAAGTGGAAGTTTTTGAGAATCCTTGGCCATGCTTAACTGGAAGGCTTTGCATACTTCTTTAATCAATATATTAACTTACTAAGTTTTATATATAATAAAAGGTATTGCATATTAAATTATGTCATGTAACACATAATGACATATGTGCATTTATTTCACATAAAAAACTATTCCAAAGGTTACATATAAGGCTAATTTTACTCAACAAAACTAAGATGGCTTACCATATTTTTCCCATGCAGACTTCTGAAGAAAAATTAAGGAAACTTTCTACTGATCTTTACATATTCTTTCTGATATTGTAGAAAAGCGAATGGAAAGGAAATATTCAAAGTAAAAGGTCAAAGTTTTCTACCACATTAATCAAGACTCCTAGGTTTTTAAAGTAGTAGGTTAGCAATAAAACTCCTTCCCAAATGGGCTATAGGGATTAAAACGGTAAACAGTAAATGAGTGGGTAAACAGTTGTGTTAATCTATGAGCCACTAAAATTAAAACGTTTAATCTTTTTTTTTTTACTTTTGTGATTTACTAAAGCATTCTTGTTAATCTCATTGTTATTACAGCTATTTTATATATCAGAAACTAAAATTGTATGTTATTAATTGACTTAAAAGATTGAGATTTTAAAACAAATTTAAAATATATCAATAGTTGAATAAAAAATAATTCCGGTATCTTCAGATTATGAAAATAAGATCATTTCTATTGGAATAAAGTGAATTATATCATACTGCAGGGAGTTCTTAATGTCTTTGGTGAAAGAGATCTGGGTATTTTTTAGGTCATCTGACATGATTTTAGAGATCCTTGAATTGACTTATAATGAGGAATTGGTTTAAACAATTGGAAATACAACTTTCATCACAGGTTACAACTTCCTACAGCTTTGAATAATGAAAAATCCTCTTGTTATTGATTAGTATGAGAGTTTATTAATATTGGAGAAAGAAAAAAGTATAATTGGATTCATTTTAAAAAGAAAATTGCTGAGAGAGGGGAGGTATGTAGATTGTAATTGCTCTAATTCTAAAGAAATCTAAATTCTTCCAAATGCTTAGTAAAATGAAAGGTGGCTTCAATTTAATGTGGAAAAATCCCATTATAACTATGTCTATTAAAGCATAATAGACATATGGAAATAGCTTGTGACTCAACTAAACTTTTATATATAATACAGTTACGGTATTCCTGTAAAATGCCAAGATCAAAAGCAGTCATCTACTATATTACTTAGGACTCTTTTGCATATACACATTATCATTTAAGATTACAATTTATTCAGAGTGGCTTATATTAGAATTAATTTTAATACTCAAACAAGCTTTCTTCTACTTACCTTTTTGTTGGCCACAGGGGCTGTCCTGTGCTATTTTAGCTGATGTTAGTTAACTTCTAAAGAACAAAAGATTTTCTTTGTTTAACTTATTTCATAGGGCTTAAGGGCTTTACCTACACACTTTAAAGGGATGCTGAGATTCCTAGTGATTTCATGAACAATTATGCAGTGTGACTAAGTCTCACTAAATTAGAATGAGTTAGGTTTCTAAAATCTGGTTGAAGGGATATTGAAACATTACATTTTTTAACTAATATGTTTAGTCGTTAAAGATATAGGGAAAAAAAAGACATAGGGCTATCACTCCTCTAAGACTATGACTCTGAGAAATTATTATTTATTTTTAAAAGGTTTTATTTATTTATTTGAGAGAGAGTGAAAGAGACAGAAGGGGCAGGGGAAAGGGCAGAGGGAGAGAGAGAAGCAGACTCCCCGCTGAGCAGGGAGCCAGAGGTGGGACTCCATCCCAGGACTCTGAGACCAAGACCTGAGTCAAAGGCAGACGCTTAACCGACTGAGCCACCCAGGCACTGGAGAAATTATTTTTAAAAATAATTATGATAAAATGCAAAGGCAAAGTAAATTTTTAAATGACAATTTGATTTACTGGAATAATTACAGAACTATAATTTGCCTTACTATCCTCTAAGAAACTATAACCTCAAATAAGATTTTGTGAATATTTTATAATAATATTTATGAGACTGACATGCTACCTACTGCACTAACGAGGCACCTTATAAAAATATTTAAACAAAAGGCCCTTAAATTAAGATACCACTATATGATTTACATGTGAAAACATGTTACCACATGAAAAATTCCATCCTAAAATTTCCCCCCAAACCTCAAGGGTTATCCACTGAGGCAACAGCACAGGTTATGTCGTGAAAGTCTGTGGTGATGAGCAGCCTGGGTCCATTTTCCTCTTTGGTATTGAAACCATATCCAACCCTCCAAACTTTCAGACCCAGGAACTTGGAAACATGCTGAGGCTCCACTCAGCCAGGAGAAATTAAAAACATAAAAGAAAGAAAGGAAAGAAAAATATGTTCTTCACATAGAAGGGCTGCAAAAATTTGTGTTTATTATCATTTTAACTGATGCTATATTGAGAAATAAAATTACAACATAGAGTATGTATAATAAATATATTAGTATAGGATAGGTTGATTTAGTCCCGTTAATACTCCTTTGCTCTGAGCCCTGACATATTGCTGAAATTCATTGCCCTAAACTACATGAAACCAATATTCTCTCTCTACTTGCCCTCCATACACGTTGCAGTATTCTCTCCTATTGCAGCCTCCTCCCTGAGCTGCCCCTTTGACCTCTAATAAATTCTTCCCATGGCAACTAGACTTTCAGGTCCTTTATCTTTCCATTTATCACTCTGGTTCAAAATCCTTTAATGGCTTCCCATCACCCTTAAACTAGCATTTCCAGATAAAATATAGGGTAAGTGCTACATAGTAAGTAGAACTATTGTATTATTGTAGTACTTGTATTGGATATTTTATAAGAAAAGTTATTCGCTGTTTACCTGAAATTCTAATCTGCATATTTAGTTGTTACTATGTCTATATTTGACAGATTCACTAATTCTGTCCCCCAAATTTAACCCACAAAGAAAATCCTTTTTGCCGGACTACAAACCTGACTCATTCTAGGACCTGCCTACCTTGGCTGCTGTCATCATCCTATACTAGTCTCTACCACACTCTTGTCTACCCCTTGTTTGACAAACTGTAGTTTCACCCATTGGCATATTGTCAAATCAACTTACCTGCATTAAAAGAGAGAGGTAGAAAAAAGAAAGTACAGTAGTCTTCCCTTATTGGTGGTTTCATTTATGCAGTTTTATTTACCTGTGGTTTGAGGTACCAGTGGTCACTCACCATCCAGAAGCAAATGATCCTCCTTTATTCATATAGTCAGAAGGTCAGTGGGAGCCTCAGTCTGCATCACAATGACATGTCATTTACCTCACTTTATATCATCACATAGGCATTTTATCATCTGATGTCATCACAAGAAGGGTGAGTACAGGAATATTTTGAGAAAGAAGAATAGTTTGAGAACAAGCACATTCATGTAACTTTTATTTCAGCATGTTATACTTGTTCCATTTGTTATTAGTTATTGTTGTTAGTCTCTTACTGTGACTAAATTATAAATAAAATTAAACTTTATTGTAGGTGTGAATGTGTATGAGAAAATATAGTAATGTTAAGGTTCTGCACTATCTGTGGTTTTAGACATCCACTGGGGGGGCTTGGAATATATCCCCTCAGGATAAGGTGGGGGAGCTACTGTAATTGAAACAGATCAAAGTGTGTAATAGGTAGGTAAGTAAAATGTTTCATAAAACTCTTAAGTTACGTGTGTGTGTGTGTGTGTGTGTGTGTGTGTGTGTCTGTCTGGGTGTGTACTAGATGGCAACATAAAATTAGTTTCTTACTGTGGGTCAGAGTCACATACTTTGAAAGCTACTTACTAGCCATATTGCCATTCATTCATTTCCTCAAACATGAAAGTGCAACCACTTTCCTACTTCTGGGCCTTTGCAAGGCCTGCTTTCTCTGCCTGGTATAATTATCTTCACAATACCTTATTATCTGGCTCCTTGTCATTTTTTGGTTCACAACTTAAATGGCACTTTATAAAGAGTCTTAGCACAGTGGCATCTGTTGGATGTGGAGAGCCTGCTTGGCCCTCCTCTAATGATCTGGGGCTGACAAGTATTTCCAATTCAGTCTCTCTCTCTCTCTCATTCACACACACATACACACACCCTCAATTTTATTTGAATTTATAATCAAAGAAAAGTTCATACTTTTCTGAGTAGGTTCTACATAATATATATATCATGTAATGTCACTTTTTTTGAGTTATATGTCAGTATCCCTCTTTGTTAAACACAGTCTCATATAATGAAATCTAAGAATAGGAATCTGCTTCCTTAATGATTTTGGTTGATCTAATTATTTATCTATTTGTTACAGTGTACAAGTACCTGATTATTGGAAAGTGGCCTTCTGTGGGGTGTTCTGTTTTTAATCCACAAGGGCGATTCACATGTCTTAAAGTGAAATAATTTGTAGAAATCTGTTTTGAGGATCAGAGAAAAACTCTTCTTGAATATGCTTACGTGGACTAACGGCATTGATTTGATTCTAAGTGATACTTATAAAAGCCTTTGCATAATGTCACTCTTTTCCATTTATACAGACTTCTAAAAAAATGAGCATGCTTATCTTCCAGCTACTAACAACAGATGTGCTTAGCATAAAATATCAGAAGTAGATTTTGCAGACTGTAGCTGAGATCTAGTAAAATTGGAATAAAAATTGGCCTTCAAGAGAGTGGTCTGCTATTTTCTTCTGCAAACCTGTTTCTTATTTTCCTTAGAAGTGAGGAGGAAAGGATGAGCTCTCAGTCATGCTTCTGCCTGAGTACTGCCTCTGCTTACGATCTCATTCAAGAACTTTTACAAGTTCAAATTGGTCCTTGTCTTAAAGATCTTCAAAAAAAGGTTTTTAAAAAGAGCAATCTCTTACGCCACTTTTATGTGAAGAAGTTTTAAAATTCAAATGCCTTTGCCATTAAGCATCCCTTTAAATTTTTTTTTTAATTTTGCTTTGAATGTAAGTAGGAGCAATAAAGTAAACTGAAAAGCATACGAGATTGCCTCGTATGCGACTGCCTTCGGCTAAGGTCATGATCCCAGGGTCCTGGGATTGAGCCCTATGTCCCGGCTCCCTGCTCAGCTGGAAGCCCGCTTGGCCTTCTCCCATTCCCCCTGCTTGTGTTCCCTCTCTCACTGTCTCTGTCAAATAAATAAATAAAATCTTTAAAAAAAAAATTTTTTTTTAAAGATTTTATTTATTTATTTGACAGACAGAGATCACAAGTAGTAGGAAGAGAGGCAGACAGAGAGAGGAGGAAGCAGACTCCCCTTGGAGCAGAGAGCCCGATGTGGGACTTGATCCCAGGACCCTGGGATCATGACCTGAGCCGAAGGCAGAGGCTTTAACCCACTGAGCCACCCAGGCACCCCAAATAAAATGTTTAAAAAAAAAAAGTATGACAAGGAAAGCTACTGCACATACTTTTAATATTCATAAGCACTTTTTAAAATTTTATATTCTCTAACACCACAATTTTCCTTTTAATAGCAATGGTGTGAGGCTTTCAAGTTTTGAAGAGCAATATTTGAATTTACCATGATGTTGTGGTATATTATATTTGTGTTAATAACTTTGGAATTACACTGGTTATTAACAACTTATATTTCTATAGCATTTTGCAGTTTCTGAAGCAGAAATTTATTCTATTAAATTCTAAAATACTATTTTTCTAAAAGCTTTGTAATATGTTTTGTTTGTGAATTAACAAACTAAATTCAATTTTTACACTATTAAAAAAAAAAATCTCTCCAAGACTTGGTATCTTTCCCATTAACTTTTTTAGTTGTCTTTATTCAATTCTAATATGAAACAATAAGCTCTTTACTAAATCTCTTAATCATTAGAAAGCATTGTGTAGCCATTTTACAAGCAGATAAAAATAATCTCTTCTTATGGAATTATAAGTCTTTGTTTCGAGTAAGAATAATAACATTTTGTTTATTTATTCAGATTTATCATACCATACTTTTCTAGAAATACTATGCATCTGAAATACCACGCAAAGAAATTGACCACACCAGTGTGTACTCCATTTTTTCATGGAACTGATTAGTTTTGTAATACTTGCATAATGACAAACCAAAAGTTTGTTATGCATTAGTGCACAAATAAAATTTATTTTTTGATTTGCTACTGCAGAATACATTTTCAAAACTAGTATTTGAAAAATTGTTTCTGACTTGTGGTTGGCCAGAAGTCTTGATTGCAGAATAACCCCATTCCTGAATGTAGGGCACTAGGCAGCTGTTGTTTTTCCTCAGAACTTGACAGTCGCGGTAGTTTAAAGCCAAGTCTTGATGCTTCGCTAAATTAGTTACCCTCTTCTCCCATGTACACTCACTGCCATTTTATAACAGTTGAGCGTCAAGCTCCTTCTCTTGAATGAACACACCCCTGAAATCACAAGTGACTGAAAGTTCGAGAGACCCAACATTTTTGGTGATCCTGAATTCATATTTTAATATAAAAATTCTTATAAAGAGGGAAGTAGTAAGTAAAGAAATGAAAGAAGCTGATACTGAAACCATAAAGTATGTCTGTGTAATGTTTCACTTTTGAGATTTCATCTATAAGTTTTATAGTCAGCAGTACTCCATCTGTGTTGTGTGTCATGCAACACTTTGAGAGCATTTTAGATATGATTTTCATCATGTTTCCTTCTCTCTGTCTCTTCTTAATGTTCTACATAAGTAACAAAGTTCAGTAATAAGTAGCTATAGTGATAAATCTGCATTTCTTGGAATGTACTGAAATGTGTTCTTCAGCATGTCCAGTTTTACAATCAAAACACTGGGAATTCTGCAAATCCTCCAAAAGGGTCAAAAACACTGGGATTTTAATTCTAATGTTTTTGCTTATGCTGGTCATAATATGAATTGGAATTGTTTTCAAAATGTCAGAAAGCATATGCTGACAGCATCTGTAGATCAATTGTCATTTCATGCTTATGGCTGAATGGAACAAATTTAAATGTATGAAATTTGGCATGGCTCTACTAGCTTTGCAAAGGATACTGTCTGGTTGATATAACCATGGTGGCCACGAGAATGTGCCTCTCAGATCTCCAGCTGCTTAAGACACTTAAGGAACTTAAGTATCCAAGGGCCTGTAAGTTGCACTCTGTAATTCAAATTGTTGCCTGTGCCAATGGGCTTCCCTTACACTGCTCCCTGCCATGATTCAGTGTGGTAGGGACACTGAGGTCAGAGTGTTCCAAGGAGATGCAGGATTCCTTTGATAAGTAATTTTGGCTTAAGGACTCACAGACTGCCTTGCCTAACTTTTCTTAGAACTGGACGGCAGTCTGAGATGCCACCACACTAACTCCCTCCCTCCCTCCCTCGAACCTTCCTTCTTTTCCACTCTCTTTTTCCAGCAGCCGGACTTGTGTCATAGCCTAGTGACTCTGCACTTGTCCTCTAGTGCCTTCTCCTATGAGAGTTCTTTCTCATTTAATCCACGGAGAATTCTGTGAACATGTAGGTCTATTAATTTGTTATTATAATTGAGTGCCTGCTTGTTATAAAATATCAAGGAAAGTCAAATAATTTCATAAGCAAATTCAAATAATTTGGTGAGTAGACAGGACAAAAATGATATATTAAAAGAAGTGCTTTTTATACCTCCATACCTAAAGATATGGTGAGAATACAGGGCTTATCTCCATATCACATAAATTAACAATAACTGAGTTAATGCTTTAAAAGATTTTGTAGTATGGTTAGAATTAACATATAATCTATAAGGGTTAAATAGTAACTTTACTTTATTAGGGAGGCTTTATATGTACTCATATTTCTAATATCAAGATTATAATGGTATCTTCATATGTTTTTATTTTCATGCTAGAAATCTAGACTATCATTAGCTATAGATCCCTCATTAGTATAGATCCCTTTGAGGAGAGAGACTATGGTTACTATATATTGTATTTCAAGTACCAATGAAGGCCAAATTCAGAGAAAGTGCTCAATGACTGTTCTCACACCTTCTTACTCAAATTGTTATCAAGACCAGAATTACCGGCATCATCTGGGAATTTTTAGAACTTCAGGATTTAGGGTCCCTTACAGACTCTATTGATTCCAAGTCCACACTTCTCAAGATATCAAGGTGGTTCATGTGCACATTAAAATGTGAGATGCCATGACCCAAAAGATTTGTCTATAGTGTTCATTCTTTCTCCATCCTCCTTCTTAAAACAACCCTAGTTGTAATCAAATAGTCTCTTCTGCCTCACAGCCATTTGATTCCACGAAGGTTAGTAGCATCTTTAGCATCAGGGGAGAAGCTACATTTATCTAACTTAGTGGTGGCCTGACCCTCTTTGCAAATGATTTGTTTACCCATGGGCCAATGAACTGGGAGGAAACATTCTCTGGAGAGAGCACTTCTTGGCAAGGTGCTATTTAGTTCAAAAGGAGAAAACACCCTTTTCTTTTATCTTGATTTTTTAAATTTTTATTTATTTATTTATTGACATGATTTTACTTTATTTTTTATCTTTTTTTTTAAATTAATTTTTTATTTTTTATAAACATATATTTTTATCCCCAGGGGTACAGGTCTGTGAATCGCCAAGTTTACACACTTCACAGCACTCACCATAGCAGATATCCTCCCCAATGTCCACAACCCCATTCCCCTCTCCCCCCCCCCCCCCCCCCGCCCGCATCCCTCAGTTTGTTTTGTGAGATTAAGAGTCACTTATAGTTTGTCTTTTTATCTTGATTTTGTTGTGTCTCTATGGGACTCCTAGTACTGTCTTAGCTTCTTTTCTACTTGCCTGATAACGTAGTCAACTGAAAGAAGATGGAACAAAAAGAAGATGACAAAAAGAGGACCCTGACCTATTTTCAGAAACAGTTTTCATCAGAACCTTATTGACCTTTTTCTCAATCCAATTGCTTTTTGAGTGTTTGATAAGGGCGGTCCAACTTTCTTCTGGGAACTCTTGTCTTCCACGGCCTATGAACTCCAGCCTTTCCTTCTGTGCTCTGACTCATCTGAATACTTCTTAAAATCAGCCTTTTCACTGCCTTTTTTTCTTTTAGGATGTTACCTGTGGAGAGCTTGCATTCGAGACATTTAATCAAATTCAGACAATCAAAATTATTTCTGCAGAGTTCCCCTCAAATTCCATTTCCCATCGCCATCACCCCTTGTAAGGGAGATGGAGTTATTCTTTCCCATTTGTTCTATCATCAAAGTTGGGATGTATGTTTTGTGATATTGTGATTTATAAGAAATATATATTTGGCCATTCAAATGACCAAAATATATCTCTCATATATACTCGGTCTTCACCCATGGTTCCCAAGCTTTTGGAATTTCCCGAGTGATAAGAGCAATGGGAGCATCTTTTGTCATAATATTTGGTCTCTTATCTTTAGTTCCTAAAATAGTTCTGGAGCCATAGAGGTAAAATGGATGTCTTGTTATTCCTAAAAAGCCCCTTGCCAGGACAGCTAGGTTTATGTTAATGAGGGAACTTCTGGAAAGTCCCTAAGGATGGGGGCTAGTTGCCAGGGAAGCTAACCATGAATAAAAGGTTGGAACTTTTAGTCTGACCCCCTGATTCCCAGGGAGAGGAGAGAGGATAGAGGCTGAATCAATCACCAATGGCCAGTGAGTTAATCAATTATGCCTAATTAATAAAGCTGTAAAAGCTCAGAATGACAGGGCTCAGAGAGCTTCTGGGTTGGTGGATAGGTGCAGGGATAGTGATGTACATGGAGAGGGCAGGGAAACTCCATGCCCTTTCTCCATACCTTGTCCTAAGCATCTCTTCTTTTGGCTACTTCTTAGTTATATCATTTCATAATAAACCAATGTGAGGCCATTACTAAAAATTAAAATGTTTCCCTGAGTTCTGTGAGTCTCTAGCAAATTAATGGAACCTAAGGAGGAGGCTGTGGGTGACTAGGTTTATAGCCAGCTGGTGAGAAGTACAGGTGACAACTGGACTTGAAACAGGCACTTGAAGTGGGGGCTTGGGGGCAGTCTGGTGGGATTGAAACTTCAACCTGTGGAATCTGATGCCAAGTAGACAGATGTCAGAATTGAGTTGAACTCTTAGATACGCAGCTGTCGTCAAAGCATTGCTTGATGGTGTGTGTGGGGGGAACCCTCTTTAACATATTGGAATGTGATCAGGATGCAATTATGTTTTTATTTATTTTTTTAAAGATTTTTTATTTATTTATTTGACAGAAATCACAAGTAGGCAGAGAGGCAGGCAGAGAAAGAGGGGGAATCAGGCTCCCCACCAAGCAGAGAGCCTGATGTGGGGCCCAATTCCAGGACCCTGGGATCATGACCTGGGCCAAAGGCAGAGGCCTTATCCCACTGAGCCACCCAGGTGCCCCAGGATGCATTTATGTTTTTATAATAGCATGTATCAGTTCTATATTGAGTTGTGTAATCTTCAATCTTTTAATACTCTATGGTTTTTAATCTAGTATGCTTTCAGCATTATAGAAATAATCAAATATTATTTCAACTGAATTTAAACCAAAAGATTCTCTTAAGGCAAACATCTATTTCTATGTGCCTTGTTGTTCTATATGTATAGATTCTACCTCTTCTGGTCTGAAATCTGATAGCTCAGTGTCCAGCAGTTAGACATAGTGCTTATAGAATAAATATATAAACAAATGACTCCAACACTCCAAATGTATAAAGTGTTAATTTTATTACCCTGTCATTTTGTTCCTCTTACATGTTTAATTATTGGATTAGTTGGAGGTGGAGTAGGAAACAAGAATCCAGGGATACACGCCTATATGCATTAAAGGCTTATTTAAACTTTCGTCTCCTATCTCTTGATTGAAGGATTTAAAACTACAGGGAAGAGCAGAAATAGTCATTATCATGTGAACTAGGACTAGAGTCAAGACACTACAAAATTCAGTTTTTATTTAATAGGGTTGACCCTTTACATGGAAAAATTCCTGCTTTTGATTAAGAACTAATTCATGGGTTATTCAGAGACAATTATGTAAGACCCTGAGATTTCTCATGTGTATGCTCTCCTGGGATGCAGGTGCTTAAAGCAAAACCTTGAAAGAAATAATAGAAATATAATTCCCAGATGATATCTTAGAATCATAAAAGATAGAGTTCTATTAAGAAGGAATTAGAGAAAATGTGTAAATTTCTTTGTATCTATACAGACTTTAAAAATCCCTCCTTTATCCATATAACAGAGACAGAAAAAGCTAACTCTCTAGTAAGGCAAAGGAGATATATTACAGAGCAACTGCATCTATAATATAGTCTACAATGCAATCACACCTAGGAGATTTATCAAGATCTTACAAAAATTAGAAAACCCACTTTCTTGGAAGTTTACAATTATTTGTGGTATAGTATAATACAGTTTATAGATTTGATCTTGAAGATGTTGTAAACAAGCTCCTAATTTGTCAAAGAGAGACAATGATTGCAAAAGGACAATGTACAATGCTTATTTAATCATGGTATAGGATATGGTGACCTGGTCTTCTGCATTATTAGGACATATTCTTGGTAAGTTCAATAGTATCAAGTTCATCAAACTTGAGAAGGCTGCTTCGTGTTGATTAAAATCAGAAGCAACACATATAAGCTACAATGCAAATTTATTTTCTTATGATAGAAATATAACTGTCATAGCACATTTTCTTTAGGCAAGCTCCATGAGGAGACCATTATCAGAAGATTGCTGGTTGACAAAAGAATATGAACTGGTATCTGAGAGGTGGGTCTACAACAGAGGGGTACTTACATGATTTGAATATTTTATGCCCACAGGCTAAAATAGACAGATGTATCCATTTTCTCAATAGATTCTCTTGCTCATTCCACAAAGGGGCCAAACTTTTGACTCAGGGCAATCTCTTCCTTGCATGATGACGGATGGCTGCTGCCAAAACTTCTCTCTTTTTTTTCCCATATTCATTTCTCACAAAAACTGGACACATTTTTTCTTTAACAATGTTAATATCTTAATCCATTTGCCATCATATTCTTTTTGCTTGCAAGTGATTCTATCTTTATATAATGATATCTTTGGCCTGATGTATAACATACAGCGTGTGAAATTTAGAATTTCACTCTAAGTAAAATCCTGTTTCTCTTATTTCCTACTTCTTGGTGGGATCATTTCTTGCCCTTTTACTCACTGACTAAAATAGCCAATGAAAGATAAAAGTAAATTATAGAACCACACACAATATTGTCTTCTAATTAAAATAATTTTGCATATTTATATTATTGAGAACTGTATTTTTGCTACCATCACTTTGTAGAATAATGATGAATAATGAGATAACATTTCAAAAATATCTGTTTCAAATAATGACATTTACATGGAGACATGGAAAATCTGTATATTATTTGAGGCTTGCATAACATTTAAACTGCTACTACATATGTAAGAAGGGTAATCAGTGACATTTATAAGGTGACTGTGTGGCAGTTACAGGGTTGATTAAAAAATAACTTTTCAGTCTTTAATGAAAGATTAAACAATTATTTTAAATAAAAGATTTTATGTGAACTAAAATTGTATTGAATTACCTTGTGTTTGAATGAGTTGATAAGTAATTCAATAATTTTGAAGCATATTTCTGAAGAAAAATGGAGCAGGGTAAGGGTAAAGAGTGAAAGGTGGTTGGTTGGGGAGAGAGATAAGGTGTTTTAAAAATTTTATTTATTTTATTTTATTTTTTATTTTTTAAATTTTTATTTATTTTTTATTATTTTATTTTATTTTATTTATTTGACAGAAAGACACAGAGACCGAAGGAACACCAGCAGGGGGAGAGGGAGAGGGAGAAGCAGCTTCCCACTGAGCAGGGAGCCTGCTGTGGGGCTGGATCCCAGGACCCTGGGATCATGACCTGAGCTGAAGGCAGATGCTTAATGGTCTGAGCCACCCAGGTGCCACTATTTTATTATTTAAAGATTTGTTTATTTCAGGGAGAATGTGAGCATGCGCATGAGCGGGGTGGGGCAGAGGGAGAAAGAGAGAAGCAGGCTCTCCACTGAATATAGAGCTCAATGCAGGAGCTTGAGGGGTCTTTACCTCATGACCCTGAGATCATGACCTGAGATCAAATCAAGAGTCAAATGCTTAACCAACTGAGCTACTCATGTGCCCCATGAGGTGTTATTTTAAATAGAATTATGAGGGAAGCCCCACTAGGACACAAAGGAAGTAAGAGAGGTATCCTTATCCTCCTGGATAATTGATAGCAGTATGTTCCAGACAGAGGTTATTACAAGAGTAAGACTAAAACAACCTACACTTGAACTTTTTAACAAAGAGAATTACCTTTCAGTGTGGCCATGAGCACATTATTCTATATACTGAAGATCCGAGACTGCAATGCAATCTAAAAATAAATGGCCCAGAAAATTTGGGGGAAAAGAAAGTTTTACTGCTAAAATTTGAAGGAATGTAGAATCCAGTCTCATTGTCTTATCACTTAAAGAGCATGTGTGTAAACATATCTAGTATTAGTCAAACCAATTCTAGGTAACATACTTGAAGAGGATGCCAAGTTGGATGTGGGAAAGTGGTAGTTGTTATATAAGGACACTCTTATATCCTTTTATAACATTATAAAGCATTACATGGGTTATAAATCAGCCTAGGGCTTGGTGTAAATTATTATAATTATTAAGAAATTGTTGTTTTGCTTGAATAATAGAGATGAGTGAGAAAACAGAACTATCAATAGGGTGAACAAATGATGGCTGACCAACTGTTAATCCTCAATCAAAGATGGTTTCTAAGTCTCAGAAATCTGTCAAGAAAGATTTTTCTTGTTATTTCCCACCTTTATGAAACTTTCTCCTGTGGTACAGCCTCTGTGTACTCAGTAAGTGCCCCCTGTGACCTCCTATCCTCTAAAGGTACAGAGACATAGCCACTCAGGCCTCTGTAGAGTCAAGTGTGGTGGGTAGAGAGAAGTACAGAATGAACAGGTAGTTGTCGAATTTCCATACATATCCCAGTGGAATCTCACTTTTTAATACAATAAAATAATAATAATCTCTTTAATAATCTCACTTTTTTAATACAGAGACTAAAATACCTAATTGTTCTTTCTAGCATTGGGTCTAATTTTACACGCTCCCCCCTACACCTGCTGTTTTCTTTTCTGTCCCAGAAATTTCTCATGTTTTAAGACTGAAGAGTGGAATGAACTTTTCCAACAAGGCTTCACTTCTATCCTTATCTACTTTTGGTAGGTACTGCATCTTTACTCAACAAAACCATGTATCTCTTTTGGCATAATTTAACACTACATATTTAAACTTATCTGTTCCCATGTGCTTGTCTGCTTCCATAGTGTAATACAGTTTGTTTGTTTTAATGCTGTTTTGACTCAATTTGGGCCCTGAGTAGAGGCAAGTTTCCCTTCTTGAGCAGCTAAATGAGCACTGAACCCCTCCCTAAGAAGGGAACCCTTCCTAAAGAGCTCTCACTCTTTGGGCCTCTATGCACAGGCCCTAATTGCCTCAGGGCTTGGTACCGGAAAATTAGAGTCACTCCCCTTCCTCCCATCTTGAACTTGCAAAATTATTCAAATTGGTCAATCCACAGAAAGCAAAGTTAACCAAACCAAACAGAGTTAACCCCACCCTTCTTGCCATACATATACTAGTGTCTAGAGCTCCAGCTTGTTATCCTGTCCCCAGGTGCTACCTCCTTTGTGACTCTATGCCGCAGCTTTCTTTCAGAGCTACAAGTAACAAACACTTTGGTCCGAGTGTCACTGCATTGTGTCCTGCCATCAGAAAAGTCTTTAAGTTTTATTAAACACATAGCCAGTAGATCACTCTCTGGTCCCTATCAAGAATACAGGATGAATCCCTAGCTTCTAAGCATAGTAGGTTACATCGGTCAACCAGGTGGAACCTCTCTGGGGAGCTTCCTATTCATTCTACCATTTCATTATTCATTCTTACAAACAGAACCAACCTGTGATCACCTGATATTGAATTACATGAAAATGCCAATATTCAATATTACTTGACTTACCAAAATGGCACTTTCATCAACCTGATTATGTATATACCTTCTCATATAACACATAGTTTATGAAGCATCTAGAGGTAGTAGACTTCTTTCGTCATTTCCCCAGACATCTATGTTCGTCCCTACCCTTCTTCAGTCAAAGGAGTTGGTGAAGTGATTGATTATACTGGTGACTCTTCTCTAACTAGCAATCTTACTGTAGCTCAAAAATAATACCTGTGCACTGCTGACTTCCCAATAGCAAGCAAAAAAGTGTACACTGGTTGGACCTGGTATCAAGGTCTCTGTCTACATCTGCCTTCTTCTCTAAGGCACCTACTGGGAAGGATAATTAGGATAGAATCTTCTCTCTTCACACATGCCTGTTACTGGTTTTTGCCTAGGGACTGGAGTTTGGTTCCTGGTAAAACCACCACAATGGAAATTAAGCAAGGCTTAGTGAATTAAAAAACAACAACAACAAAAAACCCCAAAATACAAGCAAACAAAACAAAACTAAAAACAAAACCCAGCAAGATTTAGGAAGGAAGTTATATTGCAGAGATCATGTCTTCTGTAATGGATAATGGGAGTGAAACTGTAAAGCATAACTGTGCATGCACAGATGCAAATACATTCATTTCATTATTCATGACCTAAGGGGAAAATCTGTTGATGACACAGCACACAAAGAGGGCATGAAATGTTACATCACAAAAAGGCTAAATTAGGGAAGAAGATGATATCAATTGTGGGAACATGGGTGGAAAGCTCACAATGGGAAATGAAGTAAAAAGCTTCTAGTTCAGAGACATCTAATAAAAAGGAGAAAAGTTCTCTTCAAAGACTTACTTGGATTGTAAGTTAAGTGATTGTTCTTGTAATATCTTCTTTTTCCAGAAGTTTCCTAACATACAGATGATTTGCCTCTGTTTTCCACCTCTCCCTGTATTTTATAGAGCTCAAATGCTAAAAATGTCACAGGAGTTTAAACTAACTGAATGTGGTCATTAGGACTTGAACTCCCTGAACTGTTACACTGTGGCCAAATTTTCACTCTAACAATCATAACGCGTTCTTAAAAATAAATAAATAACTTTGCTGAGTTGGATGTGGTGCTAACAAATAAACAGGGCAGTCTTAACACAAACTTCCCTGTCTTAAAACAACCCAGTGACTCTTCACGGTCTTTAAGAGAACCGAAATCATGAGCTTGGTATGGTTTTCTTCCCTTCCAGGACATGCTATGCTTTCCCTCTTGAAATTCACCTTTCAGCCTTAGGTACAATTTGTGTTTCCTTAAATCCAAAACATCTCTTGCATATGTGCTTATCACTGCCTTTTTTTTCCCTTCATTTCCACTTCTATATTCCATGTAAGCCCATTTCCTTAGACCTCCACTAGGCATACACACATTTGAAAGGCTAATTACTGCTACTTCAAGTCTCAAGGCATTTATTTCTTCCAGGAAGCCCCACCTAAATTGTATTTCCATGATTTTCTGTGATTTGTGCTTTCTCCACATAGATTATAATTTATTTTAATGCTATATTTCCTTACCTGTTAATTTGCTAACCAAAGAGTATACTCCTTGAGAACACATTCTGCTTCAAGTCTTTTCTAAATATTTGTTTTAAAGCAATACTAAATAATGTACCCATTTTTAATATTTTATTTAATACCTTCCCCATCTTTTAAAAAGTTGGGGGTTCTATGTCTCAATGCAAGAGAAATTACTGGGTCCCCCTACTTGGAAATCACATTTTGAATGATGCATTCCCAAGGAGCATAACAATTTGTTTTTTCCCCAAAGTCAATAACTCTGTGTCCTCTTTGGGCACCATTTAGTTTACTTTCAATCCTTCAACTGCAACAGAAGGTTATTTTGCAGAAAGGCAAGTATCAGTCATATACATATATCTATATATGTATATTAACCAGCTTTTTACCTATTAATTGAGAGCAATGAACTGGTTTACTTCTTATCAAGGAAAGAAAACCATAACTTTTAAAATAATAAATAAAACAAAAAATTAGTATGTTTAGCTACGGATACTCATACAGCACAGTATTTGTAATCATGACAATATTATACTTTCATGTTAGTCTAAAGCAACATTTTTCTTTTGTAACTATTTGAAAACTAATATGATAAAAGACCTAAGTACATTTTGATTACATAATTGTATTTGGCAAAGATTTATGTTTTTACCTCTCTGGATACTGAGATATAAAACTTCCAAATAATATAATTATCATTTATATTTAAGTTATGATCTTCAAAATAATACACATACATACAGACAAAATACACCATAAGTTTTGGGACAGAGGTGAAGTAATGTTTTTCCCACTTTGTAAAAATTTTCCATTTAATATAATGTATTTGAAACAATTTTAAACTGTAACTAATCATAACAAGGATATAATATTTCTTAATTGAAAGAAGAAATCATTCTACCCTGTTGATAATTAAGATTCACCATTGAAATTATACGTAAATAGGAACTGTTCTTGCTAAATTGATAGAAAATTTAGAAAAATGTATCAATAACCCATTATTTGAATTAAATGATTTAAATTTAGAACTAAAATTGAGAGATAATTTAGTTCAGGCTATCTATAAAAGAGTGAATTTCCTTTGTATTTTTCTCTTAAATGCTGTCAAAATGTTAAATCCTTCTTCCAACATATCTATAGTGTTGATTCTAATTTAGGTAAGTTCCATTCACTCAATGTTGAAAGTCTATTCAACGATTCAAAATTGTTCTTAATTTTAAAAATTTAATTTTTTTATCTTGGGAAATTTCAAAAGCGGGTTGAAATAGAAAATACAGCATAATGAACCCTCACTTACCCCTTACACATATTATCACAAATATCAACTCATGACCAATGCTATTTCAAATATATCTGTACCTCCTCTTCCTTGTTCACTACTTGACAAATTCCAGATATTATATCATTTTATCCGAAATTAAAGAAGTATCTGAAAAGTCTTACTATTGTGATTAAATTCACAACACTGCTATCATACCCCAAATAAGAATATCAATATTCCTTAAATATCGCTATCACTATCAATGTTCCTTAAATATCACTATCCATCAAGTTTTCCTGAATTTATTACTTTTTATAGTCTGCATGAGTCAGGATACAATTAATATCTCCTGTTAAAAATAAGACCAACAGGCCCTCATTGGAGTCACATGTTAAGTCCCATATTACCAAACCAAAATTTAACTACAATTGCAGCTCTCCCGGAAGTGGAATCCTAAACCAATCTGAAATTGAGGAGCACTAATAAGGTCATCTGGGAAGACTCTCGGCATCCTCTAAACAAAGGTAGCCTTGCAATAATCAACCTGGTTTTTTTTTTTTTTTTTTTTTTTTTTTAACATTTTTTCATATGTGCCTAAGGGACTCTTACTGTAGGGAAACAACTGAGAGCTGCCAGAGGGGGAGGTGGGTGAGGAGATGGGTAACTGGGGGATGGGCATTAAGGAGGGCACTTGGTAGAAGGGGCACTGGGTATTCTATGCAAGTGATGAATCACTAAATTCCTTCCCTTAAACAAATTATATGTTAACTAACTTGAATTTAAATTAAAAAAAAAAATCTTTCATTTTGTACCATTCCTTGAAGCTCTTTTCTCTCTGGGGCTTGGCTGCTGCCTGATTCAAATCAATTCTTGCACAGATAAACTCTTAAGGCTTTTCCTGTGCTTCCTTCCATCTTTTCGCAGGCTGGTGTGAGAAGATGCGACAGAAGAGCAACGAGCACCTGGGTGTGGGTACCTGTCATTCTTGGCTTCACGGCTGTCTCGCTGCCTCTGGGTCAGTCCCTGTCACATCCGAGCTCCACAGCTTTGGCGAGGAACGTTCAGACTTTCAGATTTCTTTTCCCATACTGGGTCTGGATTCTGGAGACCTGCTGGAGTCGGACTGGGTCCAACTGAGAGCCCAGACTGGTTCAGGGAACAGACTGGTAATGACCTGGAGCCGGTCTGAGTCCAGGAACGGGTTAAGTCCGACGGAGAACCCAGACAGGATCCGCCCGACCCGGTCCCACGCTCAGAGCCCAGACAGGATCTGAGGACCCGCTGGTTCCGGCTTCGAGCCCGGACTGCATCCGGGGACGGACGGGTTCCTGCTCTGAACCCGGACTGGGTCTGGGGACGGACTGCGTCTGACCGAAAGCCCTGGCTGGGCCTGGGTCGGAGGGGCTGGTTCCTGTTTAGAACCTGGAATGGATCTGGGGGCGGACTGGGTTTGACTTAGAACCCAGACTTGGAATGGGGATGGACTGGGTCCAGTTTAGAACTTGGCCTGAGTTAGAGTTAGAGAACGGACTGGGTCTGATTCCACTGGGCTGGGTCCGCTGTGAGGTCTCAGGTGAGTAAAATTTTATTTTCAGTTTGAACAAATAGGTCAAATTTAGGAAAGACAATCTTTTTTTATTTTTAAAAGATTTTATTTATTTATTTGTAAGAAAGAGAGAGAGAGAAAGCACGCAAGCAGGCAGAGAGGCAGGCAGAGGCAGGCTCCCCGCTGAGCAAGGAGCCCAATGCGGGACTCGATCCGAGGACCCCAGGACCGTGACCCGAGCTGAAGGCAGCGGCCTAACCCACTGAGCCACCCAGACATCCTAGGAAAGACAATCTTGAGTTCTATTGGCCAGAATGGCGAACTTTTAACCTCGATCATCATATCCATTTGCAAGATGACGTAGAGAAAAACGGGTGTCAGCCAAGCATTCACTATAGAGGGAAAATTATTTCCTTCTTCCACAGTTTCTGGTGACCAGGAGGGGAGCCCCTGGGACGTCGCCGCACTCCAGAGCCTGCAGACGGCGTGTCCTGGAAAAACTCGCAGGAACCAGCAAAGGGTGAGACTTCTATTAAAATCAGTTCTCTGTCTATGGTATTTGATTGAAAGAGGCCATTAAAATTTTATCTCTTTCCAAATTTTTTAAGAATTGCCTTTTCTAAAATTTTATTTTATAATTATGCAAAATATTTCCATGGTTCTAAAGTCCTGTTACAAAACAGGATACATTCAGAGAAATCTGTGTGTATTCCCAATAGGATATACCTGGTTCCCCCCTTCCTCTGTAGGTAAATATTTTAAAATGTGTATTTTTCCTTCTACTTTTATTTTTTTATTTATTTAAAAAAATTTTTTTAAAGATTTTATTTATTTATTTGACAGAGATAGACAGAGATCACAAGTAGGCAGAGAAGCAGGCAGAGAGAGAGGGAAATGTAGGCTCCCCGCTGAGCAGAGAGCCGGATGCGGAGCTCAATCCCAGGACCCCGAGATCATGACCTGAGCCGAAGGCAGAGGCTCAATCCACTGAACCACTCAGGTGCCCCATCCTTCTACTTTTAAATATAAGCAAATACAATCATACATATATTCATACTGTGTGTGTATATACATATTTATATATTCAAATCAGCCCTCCACCCTTTTTCTTTAAGTGGTAGAAAAGTGTATATATTTCCTCTATATTGCTATTTTCACTTAACAGTATATTCTGGAGATCACTCCATGGCAGTCTACAGGGATTTTATTCATTCTGTTTATAGCTTAATATACTCTACAGTGTCAATGTTCCATGTTTATATTATCAGCTCTCTTTGGGTTTCTTTTTTCTTTCTTTTACAAATAATGCTGCAATGAATAGACTTGTGATGGATCTGTCCATAATTTTTCCAGTGCAAAAGTGTGAAAATAGGGAGTGGGTTTGCTGGATCAAAGCCAAGATACTGCATTTTTTCTGTTTGTAGCCAAATTCTCTCCATAATGGTTTCATTTTAGCATACTTTTACTGGTTGTTATAAAATACAGTAAATATGAAAGTACAATATAATATCTTAGACTATTGTGTTCATCATGTGATTCTTCCTTTAAGGATCAAATTTCCTCATGTTTGAAATCATAGATGCAGAATGAATAAAACAATGAAAATTGAATTATTGTATAAAAGTTGGTCTAAATAATAAAGTGCTCAAACCACTAAATTATACGTATACATGGCAGAGAGTGCATGTCTGGAAATGATGCACCTGGATAAGTTAGTAGACCATAAATATTTTCTTATATTTATAGTCCCAGAGAATTCCAGATACTATTGTCTTGAATGCATTAAAAAGGCTTTAATGCTTCCCAAATACTCCCTTTCCATTTTGCATTTGGTTCTATATCGTCCTTTCTGTATTTGGGTATTCTCTAGAGGTTTTTATTTGTTTTTTGTTTTGTTTTCTGAGATAACTCTCAAAAAGCCTTTAACCTGAAAATAATGGAAGTACAAGGGAAGTTTCTGCAAAGTGGAACATTTTGAACCACTTCTGAAATATTTTAAAGTCCTCTAGGTTGTTACCTCAGTATTATGAAAAGTAGTTCTTTGTTTTTGTTTGTTTACTGGCTAAGAGTTCCCTTAAATTACAAATGGGTAACTGTTTCCTAGACGACTTGAAGACCTAGGAATGATTTTAAGAATGTTTCATATTCAGTGGGGCACCTGGGTGGCTCAGTGGGTTAAGAATGTTTCATATTCAACTCTGAAACTTGTTATGATCCAAAGAGCAGAGAATCAGAACATTTTTCATAGATAAGAAGAGGGAGGACCAGGGAGACCCAAACAAAACAACAGAAACACAACTGAGGAACTTCATTTTCAGTTTTGAGCTACTTCTTCTTACTCTTCTTTTTCTCTTCATCTTTGTTTTAGTCCATACTTACTATTTTTCCATGATCTTGCATCCACACCTCAGCTCACTTTTATGTGGCTTGTGCTGTTCTCTGAAATGCTCTCAAACTCTGAAACTTCCCAAGTTCACCACAAATAACCTATGGACACTCTTCAATTCTTAGCTTACTAGATACCACAGCTGCTTTGTGCACTGTTGACTTCTTCCGCTTTTTGTAACTACTACTTTAACATCAGGGGAACAATCCTGTCCTGGTCTTTTTTTCAGTTTCTAGACATTCAGTCATGGAGCCACCGATGGCCCTTTGCTCCACAAACTCCTCTGTCATGTAGGTAATGTTTTTGTTATTCCTCCAGTCCTCAATCTCATATATTTGTATGATTCCACATAAATATAGCTACAGAGTTTCTGAATCATGTATCTTATTGTCTTTGGTTATCCCATAAGCCACAAAAACTCAAAATATCCATCGTGCTTTACAGTCTTCCCCATTATTATTTCTTATCTCAATTTATGTCACCTTCACTAACATAATCTCAAAACTTGAGCTCTTATTTAAAAATTTCTTTTCCACATGCACCTCTAATCAATCATAGAGTCATGATATTTCTCTTGCAAGCCTCATTGCCTACATGTGTTTATCCAGGGACCAATTTAAGCTCTCTTCCTTTCATGCCTCTCAGCCCCTTTCAGTGATTCCCTAACTCATCACCTTGCCTGAAGTCTTGCTTTATTAAATGAAATCTATCATCTATATTGGGGCAGGATTCATTTAAAATACAAACTATATGCTGTCACTGGCCTGCTTAAAACAGCCACTGTAATCTCTTCACTTACAAGATATAACCCAAACCAACAAGAAATGCCTATCTTTCTGGGGCCCTGGGGAGCTAGGCCGGTTAAGCACCTGCCTAGCTCAGCCGGTTAAGCACCTGCCTTTAGCTCAGGTCGTACTTTCAGGGTCCTGGGATCCAGCCCTGGAATTGGGCTCAGTGGGGAGCCTGCTTCTCCCTCTGCCCTTTACCCCACCCATTCTCTTTCTCTGTCTCAAATAAATAAATAAAATCTTAAAAAAAAGAAAGAAAGAAAGAGAGAAAGAAATGCTTATCTCCCTAAGCTCATCCACTGAGTTTCTATGCTCACATGTCATGCATTTATTTTATGAGAAAGTGTTTCATAGCTCTGTGCCTTTGCAAATGTTTCCTCTAGTCAAAAAACTCATCTACCAGGCCTGTTATCCTGCTAGGTCTTACATATGCTTCAGTATTCAATTCATGAATTCCCCTTGAACAATCTCATCATTTTCTGTACATCTTTATTATAGTAATGACCACAAAAACAATTGAACTTCTGTGATTCCCTCTTTTCACAGCTCTACTGAAATTGGTTCAGTAATGGGGGTGACGTTCTTATGCTCTCAAAAAACTTATGACATTAATAATATTCTGTAAATGCCAGTTGCATTGGACTGAGAAAGATGTGTTAAAAATTCTACATTGACTATGAAATTAGATCAGACAAATTGGTAGAAAGAAACCCATACAAAGAAGAATTAAGTCGATGGAATTGAAAGAAGGAGAAAGAGCTAATAATATTTGGATGAATTGATTTATATCTTTACATTATACTTTTCCTCCTACAGCATTACTTAGTACCTGACTGACTGTTATTATATTTATGTTAGGTGATTTCAAACCTTGGGTTGACACAGTACTTCTTTGAAATGCTGATTTTTTTTTTAAAGATTTTATTTATTTATTTGACAGACAGATATCACAAGTAGGCAGAGAGGCAGGCAGAGAGAGAGGAGGAAGCAGGCTCACCATTGAGCAGAGAGCCCGATGTGGGGCTTGATCCCAGGACCCTGGGATCACGACCTGAGCGGAAGGCAGAGGCTTTAACCCACTGAGCCACCCAGGCGCCCCTGCTAATTTTTTTTTAAAAGAAATCTACTTTTTAAAGAGATCTAATTTTTTTAAAAATCTACTTTTACCCTATCTATGTTACACTACCTACTAATACCTGCTGACTGCGTAAAGGACACCTAAGTAATGTTTATGGGCTTTATATTCCCTAATTTATGTTCATAAACATAGTATTTGAAATTAAAATGTTTCTACTTAATATTGTTCAGTCCAAATTCAAATTTTATTTACGATATGGAAATTTAGCCTATAAGGTCTAAATATTTAAGTGACTCTAACCCTTAACCTTTAATTTTGATTTATTGCCATAGAAATACGATTTCCTACTTCAGAAAAAGAAAGATTTTGTAGTACTTCTGGGACACAAGAAATTTCTAATAACTTTAAGTAAATAAACACTAAGCAGATTGGGTTTTTTTACTCTAATTTATTATTTTTCATTTATTTTCCTTTTATAAATGATGTATAACTCAGTCTCTTAAAAGGTCTATAAAAATATATGACTATTCTTTTTGTATATGATGAAGGTCTCATATTTGGGAAGTTTCTTCTCTCTTTGAAACCTTCTTTTTCACCTTTAACCACATTTTAGAGATTAATATTTTGGAATGCTTTATCTTAAAAGTAGGCTATAAGTAGACTGTAGATAGAAACTAAAATCTAAACATAGAAACATAGAAAACTAAACATAGTTTAGAAACATAGAAAACTAAAATCGAGCATGTATTTAATTAGGGAGAGGTAAAATATAGGCAATAGAAAATTCTGCCCAAACTAAGTGTTTATTTTCAGCATGTGAACTCCTTATTAAAGTGTTCAGTACCACAGAGGGGTTAAAGAACCAGATATCCAAAAATAATCTGTATGTTGATCTAGGCAGTGAATTCATAGACAGCTATGGAATTAATAGGCCTTGTTATTTGCACTATATTTACAATCTAGGTTTTTTTTGGTTCATATTTCATGTTCATATTTATCAGACCTCTTTTTCTTTACATGTTGCATTAAGCACAGTTTAGAGAAAAAATTGTTGGCAAGTTGTATTGAAAATATACCTGTATGCAAAACATTCAAAAATAACTTGAGTCTTTTGGGGGCAATTGGCACACTGTCAGGTTTTCCCATCTTCCAGCCATCCATCTGGTAGGGCCTAAGCATGACCAATGCAAACAATCCTTACAGTATGAAAGATTGTTCCGGGAGAGCACCTTGGTGGCTCAATCGGTTGAGCATCCTACTATTGGTTTCAGATTAGGTCATGATCTCATGGGTTATGAGATGGTTCCCCATGACTTCAGGTTCTGTGCTCAGTAGGGTCTGCTTGAAGATTCTCTCCCTCTGCCCTTGCCCCTACTCACGTGCATAGTCTCTCTTTCTCAATAAATAAATAAATCTTTAAAAACTATGAAAAATTGAGAATTCTATGACAAATAAACAATAGGAATAGATGACTTCTTCAAAGCAAAACTTTTTAAAGTCCTCAAAAAATAGAAATTTAAAATATTATATTCCTAAATTTTTCCTGAAAGTTTATATGGTTCTTGCTTGGGGGATTGCTAAAAAGACCTAACAAGACAGCTTAGGTTTGAAAATTACCTTTGGAAGTAATATGGGTAGCAAAGAGTATTTCTGGAGAGTCTGGTAGGTAACAAATGTATACCCTGACTAAAAATACATTGAATATTTAAATAATTGCTTTGTATAAATTACATACATTATTTTACATATATCATCTTATTTTGAAAGTTTGTCTACAGTTGTCTTTCTACATACTTTTATGGGTTTTGATGAATTTAAGACCCATTTTATTAAATTTAGATATTTGTCGTATGTGTTACAGCATTTTTCATACTATGTTATAACTTCTTAAACATCATTGTCTCCCATGAGATAACTTCTATTTGAATAAAAATACTAGGTCATCATTGTATCCTTTCAGCCTAAAGAGTTCATGTTGCAAAGAACTATATTTTTTGAAAAAATAAATGAATATATGAAATAATCTAACACAAACTATTTATAAAGTCACCCTTAAAGTTTATGATGGTGATAAAACAAACAATAAACAAATGAGTAGAAATATTAAATGAAATATGAAACATTCACTGGTCTTCAATATTAGTTTTAAGTATTGTCTCAAAGTATTCAGTATTTGATGTATAATATCCAAAAAATATAGTACAGGTAACAAATAGGATTACAACCAAAGCTATTAATTATACTTTTCTGTACAGTAAAGGTAAAGGTTGTGTAATTTTTCCCTGTATATAAAACAAAGGAGCAGCAGAAATGTCAGCAATAACAAATTTAAGCAAAATTTCTCTTTATATATTCCAAACATTAAAAAAAAAAAGTATGAGCTCTCAAAGCTAAAACACGCTTGCTTTTAAAATCTGAAACTAAACTGAGTATATATTATCAGAGGACTATTGAATCACAATATATTGGATTACTCTAATTCAACCTAGCATAAATAGTGCTTTATTAATTAAAAAGAAGAATGTCAGGGAATCTGGTTTGAGTTTTACATACAACTTGGAATGTTAGAAATAAACTATGTTTTTGATATTTACTGACATTATGCTCAATTTGAGTACACAAAATTTGACAAAGTTTAAATCAGAGAAGCAGATGATAGTAAACCAGCTCTACCATTTTAATAATTATAAATTGATAGATCGATAATAACTACAGAGAAACTGAGGGAGTTATAAGTAGATAAACAGTATAAAGACATATAATGAACTTATCCATTATGGTTAATAAACACATTTCAGAAAGTAATAATCACTCTTCAAATTGATATTAGCTATCTAATCTCTTTTGCCTTTTGGAAATTAACTTAAAATGCTTCTTTTTAGTTTAAAGTGCAAAGGTATAATTTCAGCGATCATAAAAAACTACATGCACACATTCCAAAAGTGTACATCTTTAAATATTACAAACAAGTCCAGGGGGAGAGAAGTAAGTTACTTCCTTACTTCTAAAAGGAATGAATATAAATATTAGCACTATTGCCAAAGTATCTATCTTATCTAGTATCTTTGCATGTAAAATAATTTCTTAATTGCTTATATTGATTTGAACCTAATCCTTCTTACTGACAGTAAGGTGAACTAGATATTTCTGTAATTTCAACATCAGGTTTAATTTTGATATTAGGTAACATGCTGTTTCACATACTATAAGTCTTTGGTTACATTATGCATTCCTGTGGAAGATAACCTATATTTTTAAAGATTTTATTTATTTATTTGACGGACAGAGATCACAAGTAGGCAGAGAGGCAGGCAGAGAGAGGGAGGAAGGTAAGCACGCTCTCTTCTGAGCAGAGAGCCTGATGCGGGGCTCGATCCCAGGACCCTGAGATGATGACCTGAGCCGAAGGCAGAGGCTTTACCCACTGAGCCACCCAGGCACCCCGAAGATAACCCATTTTAAATATATATTTTACATGATGGCAAGTTTTAGGTATAGATCACTGCCGAAAAGAGCTTGTTATAGCACACTTGGGAAGAATCAACAATATTAATGTCTAGTGTCCATCATTTGAGGTTAAAATATAAATATTCAATAAGTTAAGTAGGTTAAACTATTTAATTACTAAGTAAATAAGTTCAGTTTCTCTCATGTTTACCATTTAAGTCAAAGCAAATGGTGACATTTGAAAAGACTAATGGAAAATATTTTGTCTAGATACTAATTTCATTAAATGCAAATATATAAATGAAGGTTGTCACATTCATAGCTATAACTTATTTAAGTTTATATAAATTTATAATTAAATGCAAATATATAAATGAAGGTTGTCACATTCATAGCTATAACTTATTTAAGTTTATATAAATTTATAATTATAAATATACTTTATGAAAAGGAAAATGTACAAAAGTTTAAAACTATTACCTTACCTAAATGTAGAATTCTATGTTTTAAATAGAAATGTGTTGCACCACCTCTTATCAGGTGTTGATCATCTGGAAGATAATAATTTTGGTGTTATCTGCTGAAAATATTTCATCTGTTAGAAGATTCAGAATATATGGAATAAATTAGCTATTTCTTTAGCACCTCTAAGTCACCTTCTATCTTTGTGATACATGTAAGTTTTTAAACCATTTGGCAGTTGAAGAAAAAAAAATAGATTTAGAGATGTGGAAATATACTTCAACACATTTTTCCATCTGGGACAGTTACAATTTTCACAGAACAATGAAGTAAGCCAAAGTGTATATACCACTTGAAGAACCTCTGGACAAAAACATCCATTTTGGCATCATGTAAACCACCAAATATACATGCAAACATCATTTCTTAATACCTCAAACCATGACAAATTTGTTACTACTTGAGTTTTGCCTTAATTTCAAAACATCATTATATGTACTCTAAGCTATATCAGAATCTGCACCCTGTTAATGGATCTGGTTAGTTCTGTTTTAACATTTTAAAAGTGTATTTGTTTGATTGTTTATTAAAGGGGACTCTGAATGGATAGGAAAGACCATAAACAGAAGGAAGAAAAGTTGGAATCACAAAAGCAGTAAAATTAAATATATCTATAAAAATCAATCAAGGGATTCACAAAATGAAAGGATGTAAGGTTTGACACCATATACCTAAAATGTGATGGGTAGAGGAGTAAAAATTTAGTGCTTTTAGATACTTAAGCAGGTATCAACTTAATATAGACTGCTATAGGCATGAGATGTTATATATAAAAGTAATGGCAACCAAAAATAAATAGGTAATACATAAGCAAAAATAAAGAGAAAGGAATCCAAGTCTGTTGCTAAAGAAAGCCAGCAAACTGAGAGAAGAGACTAAGAGAAGAAAGGAACAAAGAAGAACTAAAAACAAACAAACAAACAAACATAAAATAGGTAACAAAATGGCAATAAATACATACCTACTGATAATTACTTTGTACATAATTGGACTAAACAATATAAAACCATGACAGAAGAAATCAACTACAACAAAAAGTGTAGAAAGAACACAAAACATGGAAGGGTAACAACATGGGTCTGTGGATGGATTAACTAATAAATCAAAGAGTAAATAAAAAAATACATGGATACAAGTGGAAATGAAAACACAAGCATCCAAAATTGTTGGGATTCAGCAAAAACTGCTCTGAATGGGCAATTGATAGCAATAAAGGCCTACCTCAAAAAGCAAAAAAAATCTCAAGCAACTTAAACTTACTCCTTTCTAGGAGCCAGAAAAAGCAGAACAAAGCCCCAGATCAGTACAAGCAAGGAAATAATAAATATTAGAGCAGAGAGAAACCAAATTGAAATGAAAACAAATAATAGATCAGTGAAACCAGGAGCTGGTTATTTGAAAAGATCAACAAAATTGATAAACCTTTAGCCAGACTCATCAAAGAGAAAAAGAGAGACTCAAATAAAATCAGAAATGAAAGAGGAGAAATTACCACTGACATCACAGAAATGGAAAGATTATAAGCGGATATTATGAAAAATCATATGCTAACAAATTGGATAACCTAGAAGAAATGGACAAATTCCTTGAAACCTATTACTTCCTAAAACCGAATCAGGAAAAAATGGAAAATTTGAACAGAAAGATCGCCAGCAATGAAATTGGAGTAGCAATTAAAAAGCTACCAACAAAAAAAGGTCTGGCAATTGGGGCACCTGGGTGGCTCAGTGGATTAAGCCTCTGCCTTCAGCTCAGTTCATGTTCCCATGGTCCTGGGATCGAGGCCTGCATCGGGCTCTCTACTCAGCGGGGAGCCTGCTTCCTCCTCTCTCTCTTTGCCTGCCTCTCCACCTACTTGTGATCTCTCTCTGTCAAATAAATAGATAAAATTAAAAAAAAAAAAAAAAAAAAAAGGTCTGGGAAGAGACACCTTCACAGGTACATTCTACCAAATATTTAAAGAATCTCAAAGGAAAACTTCCAAATTGATTCTATGGGGCCAGTATCACTGTGATACCAAAACCAGATAAAGACACTACAGAAAAAGGAACTATAAGCCAATATCTTTAATGAACACTAATGCAGAAATCCTTAACAAAATATTGGCAAACTGAATCTAACAGTACATTAAAAACAAAAATCATTCACCATGATCAAGTGGGGTTTATTCCCAGGTTGCAGATGGTTCAATATTTGCAATTCAATCATTGTGATATATCACACCAACAACGAAAATGATAAAAACCATATGATCATTTCAATAAATGCAGAACAAGCATTTGATAAAGTACAACATCCATTCATGATTAAAAAAACTCAACAAAGTAGGTTTAGAGGGATCATACCACAATATAACAAAGGTTATATTATATAGAAAAACCTGCAGTTGGGGCACCTGGGTGGCTCAGTGGGTAAAGCCTCTGCCTTCGCCTCAGTCATGACCCTAGAGTCCTGGGATCAAGCCCCACATCAGGCTCTCTGCTCAGCAGGGAGCTTGCTTCCCCCCTCTCTCTCTGCCTGCCTCTCTGCTTACTTGTGATCTCTGTCTGTCAAATAAACAAAATCTTTAAAAAGAAAAGAAAAACCCTCAGCTAACATCATACTTAATGGTAAAAAAATGAGAGATTTCCCCTAAGGTTAGGAACAAGACAAGGATGTCCACTCTCACCATTTTTATTCAACATAGTACTAGAAATTCTAACCACAGCAAATGGACAAGAAAAAGAAAAGGCATCCAAATTGGTAAGGAAGAAGTAAAACTTAAATTATTTGCAGATGACGTGATACTATATATTGAAAACCCTAAATACGCCACCAAAAATTTACTAGGAATGATAAATGAATTCAGTAAGGTTGCAGGATACAAAATCAATATACAGAAATCTGTTTCATTTCTTTACACTAATAATGAAGTAGCAGAAGGAGACATTAAGAAAACAATTTTATTTACAGTTGTACAAAACAAGCAAACATACAGTTAACCAAAGAGATAAAAGATCTGTACTCTGAAAACTATAATGCTTTGATGAAAGAAATTGAAGGTGATACAAACAAATGGAAAGATATTCATTTCATGGTCATAGATTGGGAGAACAAATATTGTTAATATGGTCATATTGCCCAAAGCAATCTACGGATTTAATGCAATCCTTGTTAAAATACCAACAGGATTTTTCATAGTAGTAGAACAAATAATCCTAAAAGTTGTGTGGAATCACAAAAGACTTTGAATAGTCAAAGCCATTTTGAAAAAGAACAAAGCTAGAGGTATTACCATCCCAGATTTTAAGATACACTGTAAAGCTGTAGTGATCAAACAATATGGTACTAGCACAAAAACAAACACATAGATCAATAGAACAGAATAAAGAGCCCAGAAATAAACCCATGATTATATGGTCAAATAATCTTTTTTTTTTTTTTTAATAATTTTTTTATTTTTTATAAACATATATTTTTATCCCCAGGGGTACAGGTCTGTGAATCACCAGGTTTACACACTTCACAGCACTCACCAAATCACATGCCCTCCCCAATGTCCATAATCCCAACCCCTTCTCCCAAACCCCCTCCCCCCGGCAACCCTCAGTTTGTTTTGTGAGATTAAGAGTCACTTATGGTTTGTCTCCCTCCCAATCCCATCTTGTTTCATTTATTCTTCTTCTACCCACTTAAGCCTCCATGTTGCATCACCACTTCCTCATATCAGGGAGATCATATGATAGTTGTCTTTCTCTGCTTGACTTATTTCGCTAAGCATGATACGCTCTAGTTCCATCCATGTTGTTGCAAATGGCAAGATTTCATTTCTTTTGATGGCTGCATAGTATTCCATTGTGTATATATACCACATCTTCTTGATCCATTCATCTGTTGATGGACATCTAGGTTCTTTCCATAGTTTGGCTATTGTGGACATTGCTGCTATAAACATTCGGGTGCACGTGCCCCTTTGGATCACTACATTTGTATCTTTAGGGTAAATACCCAATAGTGCAATTGCTGGGTCATAGGGCAGTTCTATTTTCAACATTTTGAGGAACCTCCATGCTGTTTTCCAGAGTGGCTGCACCAGCTTGCATTCCCACCAACAGTGTAGGAGGGTTCCCCTTTCTCCGCATCCTCGCCAGCATCTGTCATTTCCTGACTTGTTTATTTTAGCCATTCTGACTGGTGTGAGGTGATATCTCATTGTGGTTTTGATTTGTATTTCCCTGATGCCGAGTGATATGGAGCACTTTTTCATGTGTCTGTTGGCCATCTGGATGTCTTCTTTGCAGAAATGTCTGTTCATGTCCTCTGCCCATTTCTTGATTGGATTATTTGTTCTTTGGGTGTTGAGTTTGCTAAGTTCTTTATAGATTCTGGACACTAGTCCTTTATCTGATATGTCGTTTGCAAATATCTTCTCCCATTCTGTCAGTTGTCTTTTGATTTTGTTAACTGTTTCCTTTGCTGTGCAAAAGCTTTTGATCTTGATGAAATCCCAGTAGTTCATTTTTTCCCTTGCTTCCCTTGCCTTTTGCGTTGTTCCTAGGAAGATGTTGCTGCGGCAGAGGTTGAAGAGGTTGCTGCCCGTGTTCTCCTCAAGGATTTTGATGGATTCCTTTCGTACATTGAGGTCCTTCATCCATTTGGAGTCTATTTTTGTGTGTGGTGTAAGGAAATGGTCCAATTTCATTTTTCTGCATGTGGCTGTCCAATTTTCCCAGCACCATTTATTGAAAAGGCTGTCTTTTTTCCATTGGACATTCTTTCCTGCTTTGTCGAAGATTAGTTGACCATAGATTTGAGGGTCTATTTCTGGGCTCTCTATTCTGTTCCATTGATCTATGTGTCTGTTTTTGTGCCAGTACCATGCTGTCTTGATGATGACAGCTTTGTAATAGAGCCTGAAGTCCGGAATTGTGATGCCACCAACGTTGGCTTTCTTTTTCAATATCCCTTTGGCTATTCGAGGTCTTTTCTGGTTCCATATAAATTTTAGCATTATTTGTTCCATTTCTTTGAAAAAGATGGATGGTACTTTGATAGGAATTGCATTAAATGTGTAGATTGCTTTAGGTAGCATAGACATTTTCACAATATTTATTCTTCCAATCCAGGAGCATGGAACATTTTTCCATTTCTTTGTGTCCTCCTCAATTTCTTTCATGAGTACTTTATAGTTTTCTGAGTATAGATTCTGTGTCTCTTTGGTTAGGTTTATTCCTAGGTATCTTATGGTTTTGGATGCAATTGTAAATGGGATTGACTCCTTAATATCTCTTTCTTCTGTCTTGCTGTTGGTGTAGAGAAATGCAACTGATTTCTGTGCATTGATTTTATATCCTGACACTTTACTGAATTCCTGTGTAAGTTCTAGCAGTTTTGGAGTGGAGTCTTTTGGGTTTTCCACATATAGTATCATATCATCTGCGAAGAGTGATAATTTGACTTCTTCTTTGCCGATTTGGATGCCTTTAATTTCCTTTTGTTGTCTGATTGCTGAGGCTAGGATCTCTAGTACGATGTTGAATAGCAGTGGTGATAATGGACATCCCTGCCGTGTTCCTGACCTTAGCGGAAAAGCTTTCAGTTTTTCTCCATTGAGAATGATATTTGCGGTGGGTTTTTCATAGATGGCTTTGATGATATTAAGGTATGTGCCCTCTATCCCTACACTTTGAAGAGTTTTGATCAGGAAGGGATGTTGTACTTTGTCAAATGCTTTTTCAGCATCTATTGAGAGTATCATATGGTTCTTGTTCTTTCTTTTATTGATGTGTTGTATCACATTGACTGATTTGCGGATGTTGAACCAACCTTGCAGCCCTGGAATAAATCCCACTTGGTCGTGGTGAATAATCTTTTTAATGTACTGTTGAATCCTATTGGCTAGTATTTTGTTGAGTATTTTCGCATCTGTGTTCATCAAGGATATCGGTCTATAGCTCTCTTTTTTGGTGGGATCCTTGTCTGGTTTTGGGATCTAGGTGATGCTGGCTTCATAAAATGAGTTTGGAAGTTTTCCTTCCATTTCTATTTTTTGGAACAGTTTCAGGAGAATAGGAATTAGTTCTTCTTTAAATGTTTGGTAGAATTCCCCCGGGAAGCCGTCTGGCCCTGGGCTTTTGTTTGTTTGGAGATTTTTAATGACTGTTTCAATCTCCTTACTGGTTATGGGTCTGTTCAGGCTTTCTATTTCTTCCTGGTTCAGTTGTGGTAGTTTATATGTTTCTAGGAATGCATCCATTTCTTCCAGATTGTCAAATTTATTGCCGTAGAGTTGCTCATAGTATGTTCTTATAATAGTTTGTATTTCTTTGGTGTTAGTTGTGATCTCTCCTCTTTCATTCATGATTTTATTTATTTGGGTCCTTTCTCTTTTCTTTTTGATAAGTCGGGCCAGGGGTTTATCAATTTTATTAATTCTTTCAAAGAACCAGCTCCTAGTTTCGTTGATTTGTTCTATTGTTTTTTTGGTTTCTATTTCATTGATTTCTGCTCTGATCTTTATGATTTCTCTTCTCCTGCTGGGCTTAGGGTTTCTTTCTTGTTCTTTCTCCAGCTCCTTTAGGTGTAGGGTTAGGTTGTGTACCTGAGACCTTTCTTGTTTCTTGAGAAAGGCTTGTACCGCTATATATTTTCCTCTCAGAACTGCCTTTGTTGTGTCCCACAGATTTTGAACCGTTGTATTTTCATTATCATTTGTTTCCATGATTTTTTTCAATTCTTCTTTAATTTCCCGGTTGACCCATTCATTCTTTAGAAGGATACTGTTTAGTCTCCATGTATTTGGGTTCTTTCCAAACTTCCTTTTGTGGTTGAGTTCTAGCTTTAGAGCATTGTGGTCTGAAAATATGCAGGGAATGATCCCAATCTTTTGATACCGGTTGAGTCCTGATTTAGGACCGAGGATGTGATCTATTCTGGAGAATGTTCCATGTGCACTAGAGAAGAATGTGTATTCTGTTGCTTTGGGATGAAATGTTCTGAATATATCTGTGATGTCCATCTGGTCCAGTGTGTCGTTTAAGGCCTTTATTTCCTTGCTGATCTTTTGCTTGGATGACCTGTCCATTTCAGTGAGGGGAGTGTTAAAGTCCCCTACTATTATTGTATTATTGTTGATGTGTTTCTTTGATTTTGTTATTAATTGGTTTATATAGTTGGCTGCTCCCACATTGGGGGCATAGATATTTAAAATTGTTAAATCTTCTTGTTGGACAGACCCTTTGAGTATGATATAGTGTCCTTCCTCATCTCTTATTATAGTCTTTGGCTTAAAATCTAATTGATCTGATATAAGGATTGCCACTCCTGCTTTCTTCTGATGTCCATTAGCATGGTAAATTCTTTTCCACTCCCTCACTTTAAATCTGGAGGTGTCTTCGGGCTTAAAATGTGTTTCTTGGAGGCAACATATAGATGGGTTTTGTTTTTTTATCCATTCTGATACCCTGTGTCTTTTGACAGGGGCATTTAGCCCATTCACATTCAGGGTAAGTATTGAGAGATATGAATTTAGTGCCATTGTATTGCCTGTAAGGTGACTGTTACTGTATATGGTCTCTGTTCCTTTCTGATCTACCACTTGTAGGCTCTCTCTTTGCTTAGAGGACCCCTTTCAATATTTCCTATAGAGCAGGTTTGGTATTTGCAAATTCTTTCAGTTGTTGTTTGTCCTGGAAGCTTTTAATCTCTCCTTCTATTTTCAATGATAGCCTAGCTGGATATAGTATTCTTGGCTGCATGTTTTTCTCGTTTAGTGCTCTGAAAATATCATGCCAGCTCTTTCTGGCCTGCCAGGTCTCTGTGGATAAGTCAGCTGCCAATCTAATATTTTTACCATTGTATGTTACAGACTTCTTTTCCCGGGCTGCTTTCAGGATTTTCTCTTTGTCATTGAGACTTGTAAATTTTACTATTAGGTGACGGGGTGTGGGCCTATTCTTATTGATTTTGAGGGGCGTTCTCTGAACCTCCTGAATTTTGATGCTCGTTCCCTTTGCCATATTGGGGAAATTCTCCCCAATAATTCTCTCCAGTATACCTTCTGCTCCCCTCTCACTTTCTTCTTCTTCTGGAATCCCAATTATTCTAATGTTGTTTCGTCTTATGGTGTCACTTATCTCTCGAATTCTCCCCTCGTGGTCCAGTAGCTGTTTGTCCCTCTTTTGCTCAGCTTCTTTATTCTCTGTCATTTGGTCTTCTATATCACTAATTCTTTCTTCTGCCTCATTTATCCTAGCAGTTAGAGCCTCCATTTTTGATTGCACCTCATTAATAGCTTTTTTGATTTCACCTTGGTTAGATTTTAGTTCTTTTATTTCTCCAGAAAGGGCTTTTATATCTCTCGAGAGGGTTTCTCTAATATCTTCCATGCCTTTTTCGAGCCCGGCTAGAACCTTGAGAATTGTCATTCTGAACTCTAGATCTGACATATTACCGATGTCTGTATTGATTAGGTCCCTAGCCTTCGGTACTGCCTCTTGTTCTTTTTTTTGTGTTGAATTTTTATGTCTTGTCATTTTGTCCAGATAAGAGTAAATGAAGGGGCAAGTAAAATACTAAAAGGGTGGCAACTACCCCAGGAAAATATGCTTTAACCAAATTAGAAGAGATCCAAAATCGTGAGTGGGGAGAAAGGGGATAAAAAGAGGTTCAAAAAGGAAGAAAGAAAAAAAAAACAAAAAGAAAAGAAAAAAAAAAGAAAAGAAAAGAAAAGAATTTTTAAAAAAAGAAAACACCTAAGAAAAAATGTAAAAAAGAAAAAATATATATATTAGATAAACTAGTAAAAAATCGTTAAAAAAGAAAAAGGTAACAGTTAAAAAAAAAATTTTACCCGAAGGCGAGAAAAAAAAAAATTAAAAAGAAAAAATTAAATTAACTGCAAGATTAAAAAAAATCACAGGAAAAAAGCCATGAGTTCCGTGTTTGGCTTTCTCCTCCTCTGGAATTCTGCTGCTCTCCTTGGTATTGAAACCGCACTCCTTGGTAGGTGAACTTGGTCTCGGCTGGATTTCTTGTTGATCTTCTGGGGGAGGGGCCTGGTGTAGTGATTTTCAAGTGTCTTTGCCCCAGGCGGAATTACACCGCCCTTACCCGGGGCCAGGGTGAGTAATCCGCTCGGGTTTGCTTTCAGGAGCTTTTGTTACCTGAGCGCTTTCCGTAGAGTTCCGGAGGACGGGAATACAAATGGCGGCCTCCTGGTCTCCGGCCCGGAGGAGCCGAGAGCCCAGGGCCCCACTCCTCAGTGCGCCCACAGAGAACAGCGCCCAGTCACTCCCGTCTGCCTGACCTCCGGCCGCGCTCCGAGCTCACCGAGCCTGCGACCGGTTCAAGGTAACACGGAGCTGCGAGCTTACGGTCAGCTCTGTCTCTGTAGCCGGCTTTCCCGTTCCAATACCCGCAAGCTCTGCGACACTCAGACACCCCCGATCCTTCTGTGACCCTGCGGGACCTGAGGCCACGCTGACCCCGCGTGGGCTTCGCCCCGGTTTAGCCTCTGGAGCGATGTCCCTCAGCGGAACAGACTTTTAAAAGTCCTGATTTTGTGCACGGTTGCTCCGCTGCTTGCCGGGAGCCGGCCCCTCCCCCCGGGGTCTATCTTCCCGTCGCTTTGGATTCACTTCTCCGCCGGTCCTACCTTTCAGAAAGTGGTTGTTTTTCTGTTTCCAGAATTGCTGTTCTTCTTCTCTTCGATCTGCCGATGGATTTTCAGGTGTTTGCAATCTTTAGATAAGCTATCTAGCTGATCTCCGGCTAGCTGAAGTAGTCTCAGCCTGCTACTTCTCCGCCATCTTGACTCCTCCCTATATGGTCAAATAATCTTTAACAAAGGAGGTATGAATATGCTGTGGGAAAAAGTTCTTCAACAAATGGTGTTGGGAAAACTGGACAACTTTCTTAAGCCTTACACAAAAATAATCTCAAAATGGATTAAAAACCTAAATGTGAGACCAGAAACCATAAAAATCCTAGAGGAAAGCAAAAGTAGTGGCCATAGGAACATTTTTCCATGTATGTCTCCCGAGGCAAGGAAAACAAAAGCAAAAACAAACAATTGGATGGCACCAAAACAAAAACTTTTGCATGGTAAAGGAAACAGCCAACAAAACAAAAAGGCAACCTACTGAGTCAGAGAAGGTATTTACAAATGACTTATACAATAAGGGGTTGGTATCCAAAATATGTAAACTCAACATCAAAAAACTCAGATAATCCAATTGAAGAATGGGCAGATGATGTGAATCGACATTACTCCAAATAAGAAGAACTACAGATAGCCAACAAACATGTGAAAAGATGTTCATCATCTCTCATTTTCAGGGAAATGCATATCAGAAGTACATTGAGATACCACCTCATGCCTGTGAGAATGCTAAAATCAAAAACACAAGAAACAACAAATAGGTAAGGATCTGGAGAAAAAGATACACTGATACTGGCATTATAAACTGGCACTGTGGAAAACAGTATGGCGTTTCCTCAGAGTTTAAAAATAGATTTATCATATAATCCAATAATTCCACTGCTGGGTATTTACTTAGGAAAAATGGAAATACTAATTTGAAAAGATATATGCATCCCTCTGTTTATTGCAGCATTATTTACAATAGCCAAAGTACGGAAGCAACCCAAGTGTTCATTGATAGATGAAGGGAAAATGAAGATGTACATTTATATCTATATAATGGAATATTACTCATCCATAAAAAAGAATGAAATCTTGCCATTTGCAACAACATGGATGGATCTATAGAGTTAAATGCCTAGTGAGATAAGTCAGAGAGAAACCTGTACCATATGATTTCACTCTTACATGGAATTAAAGAAACAAAACAAATGAAACAAAACAAATGAATAAAGAAAAAAAGATAAAACATAGTGTTTAATGTAGAGAACAACTAGTGGTTACCAGAATGAACTTGGGGGGGGGATGGGAGAAATAGGTGAATAGGATTTAGAATTCACTTATCATGATGAGCACTGAGTAATGTATGGAATTGTTGAATCACTATAATGTATACCAAAACTTTTAAATTAATTATACTGGAAATTAAAAATAAATAAATATTTGTTTTCAGTAGTTTGAAATGTGACAAAAACCAACTTTTAAAGGGAGGTATTGGAGATACATGGATACAGTGTCATTGTAGAACTATATATTACTTACTGATTGTGCGTTTTAGCCTTAATTCTGTTTGGAAAGTTAAAAGTTTAGCCAAAAATATAGAAAATAATCAATTTCTTCCATGGCATTGTTTTATCAAATAGACGGTTTTAATAAATTTACCAAATTAGAATCATATGTGACCTATCAAGATCTACCTGCTGTCTCATTATAAAGTCTGGAAATCTAAGTTCTTAAAAGTATACTTAAGTTGTCTTTTTCTCTCTAGTGATCCACTAATCAGACCAATATAAAAATTGTGACTGGTTATTTCAGTAAACACCTGTCATCCCCAAATCTTACAGAACTTGTGCTCACTTGAACTTGAAGTGTTAGAAATGAATGCAGAAATGTTTCTTTAGGTTCCTTCGAGTGAATACCAGAGTGGATCTATCTGAGGAGATGCAAGAATGTGTATTATGCACCAGGGTCATCTAAGGAAAAAGCCATGGTTTAAAATCCATTTTACAAACCACACATATGGTGGGTGAGTGCACCTGGGTGGCTTAGTCTGTTAAGCATCCCACTCTTAGTTTCAGCTCAGGACATGATCTCATGGTTATGAGATCAAACCCTGCATTGGGCTCCTTCAGGGCAGAGTCTGCTTAAGATTCTTTTCCTCACCTTCTCTAATAAATAAATAAAATCTTTAAAGTCACACCTACACACACACGTAGAAGGGTGCTTGGGTGACTCAGTCAAGCATCAAATTGTGATTTTGGCTCAGGTAATGATCTCAGGGGTTGGGAGGTTCAGCTCTGTTGGGCTCCACACTCAGCAAGGAATCATTGCTATTTTATTTCTTATACTCTTTGATGGAAACATGGATGGGTGTTTTATCCTTGTTATTTAAACCCCATGAATGTCCCTGTTTTTATGGAGATATATTTCAAAAAAAAAATTAAAAAGGAAAAGAGTGCTTGTAAACTGCCACAACAGAGTTTAGTATTGAACAGGAGTCACTGGGGAAGCTCCTCCCAGTGCCACAAATTTCTCTGGAAAGTAATTCTCTAAATTTGGAGGGTATGTGTTCCTTTAAAAAAGAAAGTCTGTTTTAAATTTGCTGATCCTGGACACCTGGGTGGCTCAGTCAGTTAAGCAGCTGCCTACAACTCCAGTCATGATTTCAAGGGTCCTGAAATGGATCCTGCATTGGGCTTTTTGCTCAGTAGGGGGCCTGCTTCTTCCTCTGCCTCCCTCTCCCCGTCTTCTCTCTCTCTCTCTCTCTCTCTGATAAATAAATAAATAAAATCTCAAAAAAATTTGCCAATCAGATTGTAGAAAGTGAAAGTCCGCTTGCTCAATGAATGCTAACCTATTACTAGTAGTTTAATTAATCCTTTCATATGTTTTCTGGTTAAGACAGCATAAGTAATATTTTGCATATGTACCATTGAAAAAGATTATAAGTATTTTCTTTCTTCATGCTCTCATGGAGTCATTTTCTAGACTATGGAAATCTAAACAATAAAAGAGAAGTAAATTTAATTTTTAATTTATATTTAATGCATAGCAAATGACTTATAGTGAATTTTTATCTACCTATTACATACTACAGGAAAATGCTTAATGACATTGTCCTAGCAAAATAAATGTTCTTATTACTGTATGGTTTATTACCAGCTTTATGTTTTTAAATGATCAACATCGTCAAAGTGTCTAACGTATATAGACTGTATCAAATCCAAGTTTGGAAGGAAAATAAATTTCTGACTAAAGCTATTGGATTTTAACAGGGGCTCATTAACAATATCAAAATTTATCATTACCACATACTTTTGAAAGAAGGGTCACTGACTTTTATTATTTATTTCTAGTCTAAAATAATATACTATGCTTTTGAATAAGTCACTTTAGAAGAGTCTTTTTCGCCATGTGTAGTAAAAGATAAAAAATAAATAGCTGACCCATCATTATTTGAAATTTCCAAAATTTGGATATATAAAACTATATTATAAAACTGAACTTGAATGTTCAGAATTACAGCTAAGAAAAGTACAGTCACATAACTTTCACTAACAAGAATAAATCTTCCTCTAGATGATGACTTAAAGGAATCCAGGTTTTTTTAACCTCAGAAGAGGCCTATAATATGTTAGTAAACTTATATTCTATGGTGACACACTGCATTGCCATAGATTAACCGAGCATACTTTAGTCTTGAAGGATTTATTACATTCTGGTCTACTGATCTAAAAGCCAGCAAGGGGACAGATGTGCTGGTGGCCAGGCTGTTTAGAAATATTCCACAAGATCACGAAGTAGGGTGGAACAAATTTTCTTTTTTCAGAACACCAGTCCAGTCCTGAAAAGACATTTTATAATAAAATCATGTTATCCTAGACTCTGATCTGCATATATAAAAATACCATCTTATAACCCTTCTCTCAGCTCCAGATGGTCCTGCTTAAATTCCCTTATGAGCAGCACTGTACCAACCACTGGACATTGAGCTGTCAGTGCTCCCTCAAACCCTGATTACCTCTTCCTTCACTTTTTTCTTTCCTCCCATATTTCTCCCTTTTGATCCATTTAAATCTGAATGCTTGAGCCAAGAAAAATATTTAAGTCTGCAAAAAGCAAAAATAAAATAAACAAAAAAGTTAGTGTCCTGTTTAGCATATATTTCATTTTATGAACTCATCAATTACTACCACTTTCTAAGTTTCGATATAATGTTTGCTTTTTTGGTGGAGTTATCAGAGAGATCCCAGTGGCCCCAAGTTTAGTATAAGTACAAAGAAATTCTAGGCCGAAGGGAAAACTTTGAGTCAGGAAGGAAATGATTATAGTTGAGGGAAAGATCAAAGGCAGTATAGCCTTGCAAGCTGTGATAAGTAGTTTAAGCTTTAATTACTTAGGGAAGACAATGAAACATTTTAAGCAGGGGACTTACACAAATTGATTTATATTTTTGAAAGATCCTTCTGATTGCAGTGGAAGAATATATTGTAAGGGCATCAGTAGAAGCTGAGGAATCTTTGGGGGAGTATTGCTAGAATCCAGGCAAGAAGGAGTAGTTACCTCATCATGATGGTAGTAGCAGGAGATATGAAGAGAAGTCATTTGACTTGAGATACTGTTTTTTGAGGTTTATCCTGTAAAATTCAACCATGGGATTGCTATGGAAGTAAATGGAAAGAGGATAATCAAAGATGACCACGACTTTTCAATTGAATAGCTGAGTGGTACCATTTACTTAGTGCAGGAGGCAAAATAACAACAGCTTTGAGATTGAGGACTGGAGTACTTTTTGGGAAATATCAGTGGTGAGATGGCTTCATCACTTTAAATGCCCAATCCTTTTTAGTATTAAAACAACCTAGAAATCTGTCTCAATTTTTGACTTGTAATTCCACTCATATGCTTGCAGTTATTACTGCAGTGCATTTGTTCTCAGTGTGTGGATCCTAAAACAGCATCAACAGCATCTGGATCACCTGGGACATGGTGAAAATGAAAATTCTCAGGCCCAACCATACATCCAATTCTGAATTAGAATGGCCCAGGAATTTTTGTTTTAGAAAACCCATCTAGGTGATTCTGATGTGTGGCAAAGTTTGCAAAAACATTGCTGTGGTACGATGCTCTGGGGCATGATTCAGATCTCCCCCTCAGGTCAGAGACGCTCGTTTTCCCAGCTTCTGGAAGAGCTGGTAGCAGAGAACTCTTAGGTAAGTCCCTCTCACTAAGGGAAATTGCTTTCAGTTAAAAAGAGCTAAGAGCTATCTGATTCCAATATCATACCTTCTCTACAGAGAAATTCTATCTCCCATGACCTGTAGATGGAGAGGCTGGTGTAAAGACCAGTCTTCCTTGCTTCAAGGTGGGGAACTATGAAGGGATATACCATTATAAGGATTCCTGAAAATGGCTACACATTGAACTACATTGTAGTTCATCATCTCCTTTTGTTTAATCCCTGACACCTAACAGGTTATTTTTTTCCCCTATAATACCCTCTAATAATCTTTTCGCATGCAAATCTAAGATTTTTGATTTCTGTTCCTGGGGAATCAGTACTACCATAATTACCAGTGACATTCTCAGTGCCAGATGTAATAAAATATTCAATATCTGTCTCATTTAGCTGCTGTAATATTTTTCTCATATGACTACCATTCCCTCCTTGAAATCTCTATTAACTAATATATATACATAAACTATATGTAACTATTAAGTATATATATTAACCATACATAACTATATCTATATGTATGTATGTATATATATATGTATGTATATGTACAGACTTAACACCATTCTTTCCTGGACTTTCTCTAATCTCATGACTTCACCTTGTCAGTGTTCCTTTGAGAATTCTTCCCCTCCATTTATTCCTTCAGTTTTGGTATTATTCTATTCTTTGTTGTCATCCATCTAGCTCTCCCTTAAAAATGCCTTACACCATGTTTTACATTAGATCTTAAGAAATTATTTATGATGACTAGTTAGTAATACTTTATTGTGTGTGTGAAATTTTCTAAGAGCACTTAAGTGTTTTCATCATAAAAAAAGTACGAGGTGACACGGGTTAATTAACTTGACTGTGGTAATAATTTCATGTTATATATTAATATATATGATATGCACATATATATTAGATTATCTTATACATTAAAAAAACCAAAACATATTGTACAATCGTACATATTTTGTTAATCACACCTCAGTAAAGCTGGGGGAAAAAAGGCCTCTCATATCCATGGAATCAAAAAAGATGCCAAGTTTATACTCCAGAGCTCCAGAAGTATATAGCCATTCATTTACCCTATGTTTCCAACTGGACATCTTAGCAGTACCCCACAGAGTGATTTATTCCACTTATATTGATTAGGTATATCTTAACGATCAGATATTCAAGTGCATCAGAAATTACTTCGTCAAACTCTGACTTGATGTGAGCAAGGACATGTAAGTAGAAAAATAAAATCATCTGATCTTAAGTGACGACTGTTCAGGAGATTTAAAACAAATACCTTATTGTTAGAATCCTCTGTTGATTGGATCATTAGATTTTAAAAGAAGTTAAAAAAAATTGGCAGCTCTTCCCACTGAGGAGAAGAGAGCCAATAATTCCAGAAAAAATTGCTATGTCATTCAATAGACTATATCCCCAGCTTTTCTTTCCATTCTCTCATTAAGATAGAGTCCAAACTTCTTATGATCCTTCAGATAATACCTTTAGAGTATGGCCACTTGATCTAATTTTCTAATCTCATATCCTGACATTCTGGTCTGACAAAACATCTTATGATTTGGCTAATATAATGTTCTCGTCTCTGTATGTTCCTATTTGCACAAATTGTTTATTTTACTTTGATGAAACCTCCTCAGTCTTAAAGATTTAAAGTTTTAAAGTCTTAATAATTGGTAATTATTCCACAATTATTTATTAACTACCTACTCTGTGCCTAGACGTATTCTAGAGACTTATGATATCTTAATAAATATACGTAATATAAATCCTTGCTGTATAGACTTTATATTCAAGTGCAAAGATAATAAACATTAAATGTAATAAATAAATATGCATGCCAGTATGTAATAACTGGTATGGAGTAACAAAACAGAGAAGGTTAAAGGAGACTGGGCAGTTCTGAGAGTGCAATGAGGCCTGTTTTAATTTAAAAAATGGTGATCCAGGTGAACATATTAAGAAAGTTTTCTTTAAGCATAGGCTTAAAGGAGATAGGGAAATTTCCCATGTGACTCCCTAGTGCAAGAGTCTTCCAATGTCAGGAACCAATTAGTGTAAGGACCCTAAGTGTGCACCTGATATGTATGAGAACCAGTAGGAAGGCACCGTGACCAGGTGAAGTGAATAAATGGAAGAGTAGGGGATGATGGGGTCATAGAGCTACCACGGAAATAGATCTCAGAGAATACTATGAGCCATAGTAAGGACTTTAGATTTTGGAAAAATAGGAAACTATTGAAAATTTTGAGTATAGGAGTGGTATAATTTAATTCCTTTTTGAAAGGTTTACTCTAGATGCTCTTTCAAAAATAGGCTATGGAGTTGACAAGGGCAGAGCAAGAACCCAGTTAGGAAGCTGATACAGTCATCCGTAAGAGGATGGTCACAGTGGAGGTGAAGAGAAATAGACTGTAGATATATTTTCAACGTGGAGCTAGAAATATTTGATAATGTCCTAAACTTGGAGGAGATAGGAATCTAAGATGACTCTAAAGTTTCCTACTTGAGCGCCTGGAAAAAGTGGACCGACTCTGAGGTAGGAATGATTGTGGGTAGAACAGATTATGGCAAAAAGATCCTAGGTGTGCTTGGTCATGTTGTTTGAGATATCCTTTAGGAGGTGTTTGGATTAAAGACTAGAGATGAAATGTATAGAAGTTTTTCCTTTTTGTTTTTAATATGATTGAGGTGTGATTACTGAGAATGGGTTGATATAGTGAAGGGAAATAGATACTGAGCCTAGGATATGCTGATATTAAAAATCATGAATGAAAAGAAAGATTCAGTCAGAAGACTGAGAAGAAATAACCAAGGTGAGGTAGGAAGAAAGCCTAGAGAGTTTGGTGACATACAAGCCAAGTTTAAAAAAAAGAAATGTTTATTGTGGGTGAGGGAATAATCAACTATGTCAAATTGAACTACTTTGTAAATTAGGATTCCTTTTTTTTATTGCTATATAACCAAATACCACAAAGTTAGCGGTGAGATAATTTATTAAAAGTCCATAGAGCAGCCCGTAATGTTTTACCTGGGTTCTCTACTCAGGATCTCACATGGCCCAAATCAAAATGTCAGCTGGCTGCTTTCTCAATTGGAGGCTCAACTTGGGAAAAATCTTCCAAGTTAACTCAGACAGAATCAAAACTATAAAAATACAATTTTTTTTAGTCTTTTAAGTAAATATTCATTAAGTATCTAACAATGTGTCAGTTACCCTAATAGGTGTTATAAAAATGAAATTATTAGTTACACTGAGATGTTTTCTACAAAAAAGCATAATATTATAGGTTACATAAAATATATAAATAAACTGTTATAGAGGTTATTCTAAGAAAGACATGTTCATTTTAACTTGAGGATGGGCAGATTTCAAACAGAATGTAGTTTTTTATCTGGATCCCAGATGACACCGCAATTTGTATAGAAGTAGACAGGTACTAAAGCAGTATCTCAGTTTGGTTGGAATACAGAGATAATTATAACTAGGACCAGAAACCAGAAGTACAGTTGAAACCATAGTCTTGGGCAGTTTGGGAAGCCTCCTCCCCTTTTCAAATATACTTTATTTATTTATATATATATTTGACAGAGAGGGAGAGTACAAGCAGTGGGAAAGGGCAGAAGGAGAGGGAGAAGCAGATTCCCCACTGAACAGGGAGGCTGATGCAGGATTGTATCCCAGGACCCTGGGGTCATGACCTGAGCTGAACGTAGACGCTTAACCAACTAAGCCATCCAGGTGCCTCTGGGAAGCCCTTTTTACAAGAAGAATGCAGTATCACACACACAAAAATGCCTTGGGCTACTCACAGCCAGCCAACATTTTGGGAAGTAGGATGGAGAAAGTCTTAATGGAAAGATGCAGCTGTCTTAACCAACTGTCATTAAAATATCTAAATTTTGCATATTTTCAAAAAATGTGTGACCATGTGGACACAAAACTAGGGCTTCTCCCTAGAGCCATAGAAATGGCTCATGCTGGAGGGGCCTTGAAACCAGGCTTCATTCCTTCAGGGTAACCCCATTTTTGCTGAAAGTGTAGGATCAACAAATCAAAGTAGTGTTGAAGGCATGGTTAACTGGTTGGTCTTTAGTGTTAATAAGGAACTACTGAATAAAGTGTACGGAATTACCTGAATGATTTGGGCCATAAACCACATTTTCTCTAAAATATCCAGATAACTAAGTGGGAGAAGGAATTTATGGAGTTTTAATTGTGTCATGATTTGTCCATAACATTTATTTCATCTTCCATGTTATATTACCTAAGTGTAATTACGAGGGGGAAAAAGTAGCCACTTATTCATGGATTTTATTAAATAATTATTAATTCTACATCTTTATGAAGAATAGATTTCTTTTTACAATTTTTTAGAGTTTTAAAACATTTAAAAATAGCTCTGAGATTTGTCTTTAAATCATGTTAAACTTTGTAGATAGAGTATTTAAAATTTTTGTTTATTGTTTCTATGCTCTACCTTATATTGTCTACTTCTTTGATTTCCTTTGCAAGCTATAATTGGATTTCTCTGACTGATGCAGACTTTAATTGAATATCGTGCCTTTTCTAATCTGTTATCTAAAACCTTATTAGTACAAGTGTAGTCTGTGGATCTCACTAAAGTTCAAGAAGAACTGGCCTATAAGACTTAAAAAAAGAACTTTCAGGAAGTTCATGGAGATAGTTTAAAAATTTTTGTCACAAACAAACCAATATCTTATGTAAATAAATCCAATTAATATGTCTTTATTTGTTCCTAATTGGTGACATCATTATGATGACATATTACCTACAGTTTTAAAACTGGCAATCAAAACTGATATTCCTAGCCTTCCAAACCTTCTAATTCCCCCAAAATCCCATCCATGAAGAACATGGGGAAAGAAAGTCTATTGATTTATGTGAAAAATGAAACACAATTTATACTAACTCTTCTGAAACTTTTACAAGATTGTGACAGACTGTAAAAAATAATTATTTGAAATCTAAGAGATCCACTTATATATTTTATTTGTTGGTTAGCTTATGATTTATACACATACGGATGCCAAAAATGAGCTGAAGTCCATTTTTCATTAGATTATAAAAAATTGTTTTATTCCTATATGTAAATTACCATTGGCATTTTTGCTAAAAATAATAACCTATTATTTGTGAAAGTTCCCTAATTTAGTTATTTCAATGTAAATACATTAGAGTAGTAGATTTTTAGAAGTGAAATCATGAAGATCAATCAATCCAACTCCTAACCCAATGGAGGAATATAGTCTGTTTTAAAAGTTTTTGTTAGGTTATTATGGCAGAGAAATTTTAGAGGCCTACGGCAATACTCAAGTTATATTTGACCATAGGTTGGAGGAGGTGTGTGAGGTGTGTGAGGTGTTCCTTGTGTCTTCAATTCAGAATCCAAGCTAAGAGACCAGCTTCCCTTTGGAACATTATGTTCTCATAACTGGGAAGAAACAACAACAAAAACAAGGATCTGGTAGGAATACCAATCACTGGCTTTTAGAACTTTGCTCAAATCAGACATATATTAGTTATGCTCATATTGCATTGACCAAGTTGAGTCCCACGTAGAGGCTTCCCATTGTATTTGAAATAATACTCCTTCCAAGAGAAGGCAGCACAAGTACCTGCATTTTGTGGGAATGAATCAACCTTTTACAGGGGAAGGGAGGACAAAAATATTAGGAATAAGATTTTTATATACCATTTAAGACTCACGTAAGTTACTTAAGTCACTTCCTTTAAATTGCACAATGCTGAAGCCAGTTCAGTATGGGGATGCATAGTCTGTAATAAGTAGCTATTATTTCCCTCTAGTAATAAAATCTCAGACATCAGGCAGCTCTACTCAGTTATACATTCACTGTTACCTCATGTAGTAAAATGTAAGCTAAGGCCGTTGTGAAGAAGGAAAAGTTTACCACTGGAGGTAAATTTTATCCTTTTTTTCCCACGCATTGGAGTGAAATGTTCTTTAAAAACCTTGCCCCTGTCACCCTCACTGCCTAATTTTCTCCTGTCCTTGATGGGCTAGCAGCTGCCTTGGTGCTGCTTCTTCCCTTTATTTCTCTATCTTTCCCCATCATAGCTTACTTCTACAGTTTTTAAAGCTTTATTTTCTAATATATAAATATTGTGACCACATTTCTATCAAGATTTTATTTCATTTGGAAAGCTGAACTCTATCAGTTAAATTGAACATGTCTCAAGAATGAGTCAGGAGAGAAGCTGATGGTGTAAATTGTGGATTCAGCATCAGGCAGACAAAGAGACAATTGAGTGAGTGGAGTATAGGTCATTCCCTATGGTTGAAGAGTGTCTTCTGCAACTCCTTGTTTGATCTTTTAAATTTCCTATGGAGAAACCATCTCAGACTTGTTAATGGACAGCTATAAATCAGTGAGAAGGGAAAAATTATAACTCTTAGTCTCCCATATTAAGCTTTTTATTATAATAGCAAAATCAAGTAAACAAGTCCATTTTGCTTTTATTTTGTGAGTAGTTATAAATTGAGATATATCTCCTTATTTCTTACACAGAAAATCTCAAACTGATAAAAGTAACACTTTTCTTTTTTTCTCATATTTTTTTTTCCTTGCCCAGGTATTAACAAAGTAAAATAAATAATTTGTTAGGCAATTAAAAATATTTCTACTAGAGGATGATGTATGAACTAACTGGATAATTTTCTGAGTTTTAATTTATGTTTGTATGTCTAGATGTGGCCTGACATTTTTAGCCTAGCCAAAAATTTTCCTGTGGTAAACTTAACCTTTTCTGTTAGAAAATCATTTGGGTTCTGTAGGAAAAAATGCTCAAAGAATGAGGATTTATGCTGTCAATTGCTTATATTAAAAACAATAAATTTATAAGTATTTATAATAAAATATTATGGTGTGTTTGAATGAACTTTAAATCCTTTGTTGAAAACTTCTGGAAGGAAATTATTTTAAAAAAGCTTTAGAAAAAATAAACAAAATAATCACATATACCTTAAACTCTGTGGATTACAAAATTACGTTTCACTGTAACACTGGCTACTCCTTCAAGTCTAATGGGGTTTCCATTTGTTTGAGTGACTAAACCAAGGTTCTGCACTAGAAAACGTTGTGTGGCTGATTTATCACTACTGCTCTAATCAGGGAGCTGTTTGTTCAGATAAACTCTCTTGCCTGAAATATTTTCCCTGCTGTTCCATTTTGTTTGATTGGAAAAGCAGTGATCCGCCATTTTTGTAGCAAAACCAGAAAACTTCCTTTTTGCCCTTCAGCAGTCTTTTAAAATATATTTCAATAATTCAGAAGTTTGTAAACTTATAGCAGGTATGACTTTTTGTCCTTGCAGAAATATGACCTCAGTACGAATTGGAGAATAAAGCCTATTCTTCCAGACTGGTATTTTTGTAGCATTAGATAGTATAGAAATTTGATCTGACTTTTAAGTCACTATTTTACCTTACAGATGGCAATAAAATTCTAATTGCATTCAGAGTTATGCTATTGTATTTCTTAAAAGAGCATTTTATGCATGCAACAGAAGTATGGTTACTGAAATTGAAACTCTAAGAGTACAGGTTTTTCATAGTTGAGGCTTTAAAATTTTTGTAGGGTATAATCATTTAATCATATAATTAGACTTCATATTGTGAACAGAGTAATCCCTCTCATACTTCCATTTCTAAATGGGAAAGTGGTTAAATGCAAATTGAAACCACTTAGAAATACCTAAGTAGCTGGAGGGGATTTGTCCTGAGAATGAGTTAGACCAAGGGTGATAAATCTTGCTTATTTTTAAATGTTAAATAGGACCCCCAAAGCACAGTTCAGACATAACAACTAAGTCACCTTTGTATGCAGTACTGTGAGGTGCTTCTTTTAGTCTAAATTCAATAAGAGCTATTATTAAAGGGAAAATGTTTAAATATAAACTAAGCTAAAAACAGATACATGATTTATATAGCTAATTTTATTCCATAAGTTTCTAGAAAATTGCTTTAAATATATTCTTTTGAATAATTTACTCCTGTTGAAACTTGTGTTAAATAATGGTGTGAATTTCATGTGGTGCTGGGAGCTGTAGAGAATAGAATTTGGGCAAAACTTGAAATTATAGGAGTCTTCTTTTAAAATTTTATTTTGTCATAAAATCTGACATAATACTTACTTCTGAGATGGAAATACTGAGGCTCAGGCTATATTCAAAGAAAAGATAGATTTGGGACAGTTTCTTAGGAAATTAAGGTTTTTATAAGAGGTTTCATATTTGATAACTTCCAGTTCTTTTCGTTGCATCACAAATACACATATGTATATATTCATATACATGTCAAAATCAAATAGAGAGTTAGATAGTTCTGTGTCCCTTGGAGATACTCCCATCACGTGTGTATGTTTTTGTTTGTTTGCTTTGTTTTGTTTTGTTTTTAGCATTTTCTTTCTGGCAGTACAAGATGGCTCATCTTGTATATTTCCTGCTCCATTCTTAGAATTAGCCATTTCTTTAAGGATCCCTTGTTTCTTCTATTGGAGAAGAATATTACAGAACATAATATGGGTGCTAAGTGTACTCATTGCAGCTGAGGTGGTGTTGCTACTAGGCCCTCTCAGATGAAAGAGTAAGGAGCTATGTGTGTGTATACTCACACAAGCATACACATATACCTGTAAATATTTCTATATATAATCATCAGAATCCATGTTAAGCTAAACAGGAATTAATACTGTTGCTTCCAGTTGTAATCCACTACCACATGGAACATTCTAGCCTATTCTTGTTTATATATGACCTTCCAATCCAATGGTAAAAAATATAGGTCCCGCCAAATGAAACCATATACTTTAAAAAAAAAAAAAATCTAGGTTGATTACAAAAAAAAAAAAAAAGTACGCAAAAACATTCCAGGGGTGCCTGAGTGGCTCATTTGGTTAAGCATCTGACTCTTGATTTTGGCTCAGGTCATAATCTCAGGATTGTGGGATTGAGCCCCACATCCAGTTCCACACTTGGCTCACAGTCTGAGATGCTCTCCCTCTGCCTTACCCTGTTTGCATGCTATCTATCTCAAGAATAATAAATAAATACATAGATAAAATCCTAGGAAAAAACCATTCCATAATTACATAGTTGTACTTTTTTTTTCCACACTAAATTTGAAGGATTTCAAAGACATTTTGAGGCTCTATAAAACTTGACTCCTTCATAGACATATGGTAGTAATGTTTTTAATTTCATATTATCCTGGCCTCAGACTATGACGCTCTCATGTTTTGTTTTATCCCTACATATACATTAAGCATCTACTAAGCACAGACAAATGAGAAGAACAATAAATTGTTGTGTTATAAGAATGTACCAGAAGCATGTGCAGATGATATTATGTAAGTCTGGGGTATCCAAACTTATGCCAAAATAGAAAAGGAGAAAGAAAGCTTCCTGAGAAGTGATATCCCAGGAGAGTCTTGGAAGAGAATGAGGGTCCAGCTGAAGGAGATTTTTCTAGACAGAATGCAGCATTGTCCCGGACTCAAAGGGAAGGTGAAATATAGCCAGTTTAGGAGGTAGCAACAAGCTTGCTATGGCTAACTTTGAAGATGCAGGTTGCAAGAGGTAGGACATGAATCTTAAGAGATGCTTGGAAGATAAATCATGAATGGCTTAATAAACCACAAAACACATTTTTATTTTACTGAAGTAAATTAGTATTTTCTGGATAATTTAAACTGGCATGTAGTGTGACCTACGTTGCCCTTCTAAATGATTACTTTGCTCTTAGAATGAAGGAAAGCCTGGCAGCATAAAACCAGGACTGCAGGTAGTAAAGGGATATTTTGAGATGATTAAGATGATGATGATAAGAATAAAAATAATATTAGGGATACCTGGGTGGCTCAGTTGGTTGGGCAGCTGCCTTTGGCTCAGGTAATGATCCCAGCATCCTGGGATCGAGTCCCACATCGGGCTCCTTGCTCAGTGGGGAGCCTGCTTCTCCCTCTGCCTCTGCCTGCCATTCTGACTGCCTGTGCTTGCTCTCTCTCCCTCTCTCTGTCTGATAAATAAATAAAATCTTAAAAAAAAAATTAAGTAGTATGTCATCCTTAAATGTGCCAGGCCAGGTTCTAGGTATTTTATATTTATCAATACATGCAATTTTTTTTTAAGATTTTGTTTATTTATTTGGCAGAGAGAGAGATCACAAGTAGGCAGAGAGACAGGCAGAGAGGGAGGGGGAAGCAGGCTCCCCGCTGAGCAGGGAGCCCGATGTGGGGCTCGATCCCAGGACCCTGAGATCATGACCCAAACTGAAGGCAGAGGCCTAACCCACTGAGCCACCCAGGCGCCCCATCAATACAAGCCTGACATGGGGCTTGATCCCAGGACCTTGGGATCATGACTTGAGCCCAAGACAGAGGCTCTAACCTACTGAGCCACCCAGGCACCCCAAGAAATCTATCAAGGATTTCTTATGAGAATTAAAAATGCCTTTCTAAATGATTGTGATCACTCTTGGGTCACAGTCATGATCCGCTCAGGTCATGATCCCAGGGTTCTGGGATTGAGTCCTGTGTTGGTCTCCCTGCTCAGCGGGGAGCCTGCTTCCATCTTCCTCTCTGCCTGCCTCTCTGCCTACTTGTGATCTCTTTCTCTCTGTGTCAAATAAATAAATAAAATCTTCTTTAAAAAAGAAACCTGTGATAGAGATAGATTTCTCAGTATTTTCCTCATTATTTCAGTTTACAGATGATGAGACTTAGAATGGAGCAAGTTTTTGAGCCCAGTTGTTTTGATACCAAGTCCAGATATGACCAAAGTATTATAATGTCACTCAGAACCTGAGGAACCCAGAGGGATACTGTAAATTTAGGTCAAAAAACAAAATTAAGGTGGAAATTATTCTTACTCTATTTTGTTAAACTGTCACTACCGCTATGCTTTTTAATAGAAACATGTAGTAGAAGGTCTATATTTTGCATGTTTCCTCTTACACCTTCACTGCCTGGATCCTCAGCATCTTGCTTTACTGTAACAGATGTTATGCCTAACTTCTTAGCTTATGGTTCTGCCTTCTTGGGCCAGACAGTGGCTTATTCTAGAGGAAATTGGCATAGCATAGTCACTCCAGCCATGCCATGATTTGAGTTTCTGGTTCCTCTGTCACATGTGTACTTTCATCTTTTACCAGTCCATTTCCCCCAAACACATGACTTGGGATATGTGGTCAAGTCACCTGCTTTGAAGTCTCATCTCATCCAAAGTAGAAAGAATGTGGCATCCTTGCTCTCCTTCTCCTGCTGTTTTCTTCTTCTCCTTCAGGAGACAGAGGCCTTTCTTTTATGAATAGACTTTTCAGTCTCCCCTTTTTCTGTCCATGATTAGCTAATAACATTTTCCCCGCTTTACCTAATTGTTCCATTGCTCTGTGTGTGTGTGTGTGTGTGTGTACAATAGTAAAGAAATTTCTAACCCATACTGCTGAGGGAAGTATTCTTTTCAGGTAGAATGCAGTACCTTTTTTTTTTTCTTTTAGTCTTAAAGACTCCATTCATTTCCACAGTTACTTAGGCCAGTAACTCTCTCCCAAATTTCTTCAGTGAGGTTTTGCTAAGACAAATGGTTTCGTCATACTCTGCATCCCATACTAAAGATATACCCAGCCTCCTAATTATTTTTACTTGTACACAGTAAAGTTCACTCTTTGTGCTGTAAAGTTCAATTGGGGTTGGCAAATGCATAATGTCATATATCCACAATTACAGTATTATAGAGAATAGTTTCACCATCCTAAAAAAATCCCTTGTGTTTCACTTTGTCAATGCTACCTCATTTCCAGAATCTCTGAAATATGTGGATTTTTTTTTAAGATTTTATTTATTTATTTGACAGACAGAGATCACAAGTAGGCAGAGAGGCAGGGAGAGAGAGAGAGAAGGGAGGAAGCAGGCTCCCTGCTGAGCAGAGAGCCCGATGCGAGGCTCTATCCCAGGACCCTGAGATCATGACCTGAGCTGAAGGCAGAGGCTTTAACCCACTGAGCCACCCAGGCGCCCCTATTCGGATGTTTTTAATGCCTCTTTAATTTGTCCTGCTCAGGAATTTATACAATTGGACCCATAGAACATGCAATTTTTTGAGTCTGACTTCTTTCAATTAGCAGTAGGCATTTAAGGTTCATCTATGTATGTTAATTACTTGATAATTATTTTTATTGCTAAATAATATTCCCCTCTAAAGATGTAGCACAGTTTGTTTACCCATTCATCTGTTGAAGGGCATCTTGGTGCTTTCAGTTTTGGGAAATTGAAAATAAGCTGTTACAAACATTCATGAGTAAGTTTTTATGCCATTTGATTAAATACCCAGGAGCACAATTATTGAATATTAAGTTAAGACCATAGTTAACTTTGTAGGAAACTGCCCAACTATTTTGCAGAGGAGCTATGCCATTTTTCAATCTCAGTAGCACTGAATAAGAGTTCTTGTCCCTTTATGTCCTTGCCAGCATTTGAAATCACCAGTGTCTTAGATTTAAGCCTTTTTAATTGGTGTGTAGGGGCATTTTTTTTTTTTTAATTTGCAGTTCCCTATGACAAATCATATTGATCATCTTTTCATGTACTTATTTGTCATCTGTGTTCTTTGTTGGTACTCAGATATCTTGAAGGTATTTTAATTGGTTGTTCGTTCTCATTATTGAATTTTAAGAGTTCTTTGCATATTTTGGATCCAAATCCTTTATCAGAAATATGTTTTCCAAAAATTTCTCACAATATGTGGCTTTGTCTCGGTGTGGATTTCATATTTGAAGAAATTAAATTTTTCTGGTAATGCTCAAATATTTCAAATCAAATGAGGTAATGTACTTGAAATGCATGGAACTGAGGTCTTAGTCTATGCTAACGTATAGTGTGCCCACATATAAACCATTATACTCATGGCCTGCACTCCCTTTTTCTCTTTCGCTCTTCCTCTTTCAACTCAACAGTTTTCAGTCATGTGTGTAAGTGAATGTTGGTGTGTACTTGTGTGTTTTACCTATAGTTTAAATGAATTTGGTTGCTGTGAGAAAAGTCAATCAATTCATTGGTCTTTCTATTGTGGATATTCAAGAAAAACAAACATACTGTGTCACCATTAAAATCCAAAGTGAGTAATAACATATCCTCCATTGCATCAAATTGGAATGTAAGCACTAACATGGTACCAGTGATTTTTTAGCTGTCTTCCCACCCAGTGGAAACGCTTGTGTATCAATGTTAGAATGTCTTTAAGCCCTGATGTTTCTGTCTGGAAATTGTTATTGTCTGTTAATTAATTTCAATTATGGCAGTAGGAGAATTATAATCATATTAAATGCTGGTATTTTGATAGTTTTCTAAAAAAGAAAAAAAATAAGTCCAAGATGTTTTTGTTCTTCTTGGATTGCATCATTCTTCATTAAGGTTTACTGAAAGAGCTCATTTGAGGTAGTTTTGATCGTAAATTCCATATGTCAACTTGTAAAGCTTAGTTGCCAAAATAAGAAGACTAGAAACAGAAGGGAATGCTTAACGAAGCATAGCACATACCAGCTAGTCATTGTTGGAAAATCATTGCTGAGTGAAATAGATGTGGAATTATTTTTGTGGGCTGAGAATTTTAGAAAGTAATCCATACTAGAGTAATGTAAATTGGTTATAGGTAAGTATATTTAAGGATATATATGTACTTACCTTTGCATAACATTTCCAATAGCTTCTGCATAACGATTTAATGATTACTGCAGTCTAGAACTGGTGAGAAAGCAAGCTGCTCTGTTGGTAAAGCTATCTTTTTTGAAGAGCAGCTGGCTCCTCACAAGACCACAGGTATAAGAATTTATGTTAGTTTTTCTATGGGAAAGAAAATGAAAACAAAGAAATGAAAGTATGGACATTTTCAGGTACTTAAGCTGGATTTTCTAAAGAGCATATAGAATCTTTGAGAGTAATGTAGAAATCTGTATATCACACAGTGGTATATGAAGGGCATGTTTGTGTCTTAACAGTTGCATAATTTTTTTTAAACAAAGGATGACTATTATACCTTTGGACTTCAAAAAATTATGGTTTTAGTAATTATAATTCTGCATTTGATAAGCCCAAAACTTCTTTATACTTTTCTATGCATTAAAGATAGTAATAGCTTATTACTCTGAAATCAAAAAAATCCTATATAGATTGAATATTTTATGTTCCTATATCACAAAGATTTATACTCTAAAAATTTTAGTCATTTAATTAATATTACAAATCCACATAAGTGGAAACTGCAGTATGATGAGATAGTTCTCACAATGAGGAATCAAAGTCATTAGAGCAGAATTGAACAGACAGCTAGATAGGACACTTGAAAGTGGACTTTACCATCCCTCTTCTAATGAATCATCCCTCATTAATATTGGAATTCATTAATTGAAGTAATTGAATTAATTTTATTCTTCACATGTTCTAAAATAATCACAAATTTTAGCCTTATTTTTTCAATTCAGTGTATATTTTAGTGGCTTTAATGCTTCCACCTATATTTTACTCTTATTAAACATTACTTTTGGGGGCTTAGGAGATCTGTAATCACATTCCTTTGTTGTCACTCAACATATGATCTTGTCTCAGTTTTCTCATATATGAAATAGAGTTTTCTTATGTAAAGCATCCTTACTAGGAATTGTACACACTAAATGTGATAATCCTAGATGAGAAACTAACATGGTGATCCGCAAGTAGAAAAAAAACAGTAAGCAGTCACTACTGCCAGTAGAATTGTGAACTGAGATGGTATGTGACACATGTTGTCAGTTTCACAGAATACTCTCAAATAAACGAACATTTCTTCTACTTTCATCCCAAATTCAAACTTAACATTTCCGGCAAGCAAGTACCCTGTTCCATTTTCAAAGGATGTAAACATTAGTTTGAAGAGCATTGAGCTTTAATTCTTCCAGGCTAATTGTTGAGATACCTTTGCTGAATAATCAAATGAAGAAACTTAATTACTTACAATTATCACTTTCCTATTACAAAAAGATATTTTCAGAAGCATTTGGTTTTTACATGTAGAATTATTCCTACACTGTACTGAATTAAACTATTATGTTATTTTTATTAAAGTCAAAGGAGTTGTCTGTAATAACTATTTTGTAGTCCTCATTGTAAAATGCTCAAATAAATGTATACAGCAAAGAAACTTTCTTGAATCTATTTACAAAACCACATAATTTTATGAATTGCAATAAATCTCTATCAAAATATTTTTTGGACTAGTGGCATAGATTTTATTACTATTAACTCAGAAAAAGACACCACAGTGTCGGCATGACATTACAATATATATTTAATTTATCCCCTTCCATATTTCCTTTTTCTGGCAAATATTTCTTGGCACAGTTTTCTGTGAACTCAATATCAAATATCCATACACTAAACCTGTACTTCGTGCTTGTGTAATTTAAGTCATTTAATTTTTTAAAGCATAAAAAGACAAATTCTGGTTTTTAGTGGTCCTTACTAAATCATGCTATGATTTAAAAAATAAAGGGCAAGAGCAAAACAGTTGCTGAGAATGTATAAAGCATTGAAGATGTTCCAGGAAAGGATATAGCAGAGCACAGCAGAAAGAAATGAGGGTTTTGCTAAGTTGATGAGTGAAATAGATGTGGAATTATACAGCAGACCTGCCATCCAGGTCTGCTACTACTAATATATATACATACACACATATACACATGTGCATATACACATAAATTCACGTGTGTGTATATATATGTATGTGTATGTATGAAATTTCATTAAGAACTTGGTTCCTATTTTAACATCTTGGAAGGAGGAGCAACCCTTTCTAAGATTTTAGTATTAGAATCAAGTTATTGAAATTTTACAATTAATTTTTTATTAATTTTTGAGTTCTAAACACTTTTCTCCTATAACATTCCCTTCTTTCCCAAGAAGCAAATGACCCTGCTAAATATTCTAATAAACTTAGATAATTTAGCAGTAGAGGTCATGGGAGCAAGTAAGTGTGTTTACAGAGGAGGTGATTAGATCATACTATCAGGAAAAAATATTTAGAATAACATCTTTGATATACTCGTCAGTGTAGTAAATGATAAAGTAAATCACTTATTTTAGATTATTTAGAATATTTAGATAATTTCAAAAATGCCAATGGTAACTATAACAAACATCATCTATTTTTATAGTTGACTTCTCTTTTGCGCCAATGTTTGGAGTTTTATATAATAAAAATACTTTTAGTGCACCTCTGAGCATTAATTTAAAACTGGCTGTGTATGTGTGTGGTTCTTTCCATTGCAGATTCTGAGGACATGTTTAAAGTATCTTATTACTTTCCTTCATGTTTAACAAGAACTATTATTACTTTGTGGGCATAATTTAGAAACTCTATGACAAACTAGTTAGTATTAGTCTGGCAGTTGAAAAGTATTAATTGAAGTTATTAAATATCAGGTTATTTTACAAAATATAAAGCTATAAATATCACATATTATGTTTTTTCTTATTAGAAACACAACTGAACTATTACCTTTGTATTCTATTTTTAATAAAATGGTATTAACTTATTTTCTTTTTATAATAAATATTTAATATTAACTTAATACCAACTTAAACGATGGCATCAAATTAAGTGATTGTTGAAAAATACTGGATTTATTTGAAAGATAATGAAGTGCAGTGGAAAGAACACAGACTGAATGTCAGTAGACATATCTGTAGGTCAGGATCTGCTCAAACCAGCTATATAACTGTCAATAAGATATTTGGCATTTTGGGGTCTCAGTTTCCTCAGCTATAAAATGAAATTTTAGAAAAATGAGTTAATCCCTTTATGTTTTCTATTGCCACCTTTAGTTGAGTTATAAAGACAAAAATATACATAAAAAGAAAGAAAATAATAGACATTTCTATTATGTAATAAAATGTAGGTGTTAGGCAATTGTTTAATTTATTTTTGGTAAGTACTGCTATTTTTTAAAATCTTGTACATATTTAGGGAGAAATAAAAAAGTTGAAAGCAGAATAGAGTATTTTAGAATATAGATAGTGGTAAAAGACAAAATAGATTTGAAGAGAGGAAATCTAAATATGAAAGTATAATCATAACGAAAAATGAGAAGACTGAACATAACTGAAAATAAACATCTTTCAAGCCTGTATATTTCTGCTTGAATGAAAAATATTTCTATTGTCCTACTACCCTAACTACTACCATTGATCTGCAATTTCTACTTGCTGCTCTTCTTCCCAGTTGTTGTTTTAAATTTTGTGTGAAATATAACTATTTGTAAAGTTCTTCCTGACAAAATTTCAGGGTAAAACTAAAATTTCAATTAGAAATTATATGGCTTTGAATGGCACTAACATGACTTCATTACAAATATTTTAAGTAACGACCACCAGCAAAGGAAGAAAATAAAGATCTAGCAGAATACCATGGACTTCATAATATATAAAGACAGCTAAAACGGATGTAGTGTGAAATTTATTCATTCATTTCAACAAATTCATTTATTTGGTGCTTATAATGTACAAAATGTCACTTGTTAGGAGTGACATGGGCAAGCATTGTCCCTGTGCTGAAGGAGTTAGTAAGTTCTGCTTCACTAAATAAAATCTTCCTTGAGTAGAACCACTTTTGAAGAAATCTGAAAATGGACAAAGAGTAAACTTTGGAGTGGAGGCATTGCTTCTGCCTCTGTTTGCATATACATGAGAGGAGAGAGAGAGACAGGGAAGTGGGGGAGAGGGAGAGAGAACCTAATCAGACTTGTTTTGGTGTTGTTAAGTTGCTATTGTGTAAAATGACATTGAAGTGCAGAAATTATAATCCTATTTGATTTCCTACTGACTGAAGGGCTGCAAATTGGGGCAAAATATGTCACATTAAGTGTTTAGTGAAGGAGGAAGAAAGTCATCAAGCATTAGCTACCCTCTAGGAATGCTAGTCCTGACATGTTTCAGACTTTTGTCAAAGTTGGAAAAGGAGGAGTAAAGTGAAATCTAAAAAAGAAGGATGCATAAACATGTTGGATCTCAATATCATTAAAAAGCAAACAAATAGTACATTCCAAATACACTCTATCCACATGAAAAATGCATATTTGGGGATAGATACCAAATTGATCATATTGGTTAATTTAGAATATGGAATAAAATATGTACATATCTTTGAACTATTTTGACTACTAATAAAAATGTAACATTTTCATAAAAAGAATAAAACCCTGGAAAAAAGGACCAGTGGTAACATACTCTGGCATTATTTACCCACACCCTAATAGTATCTACAAAAAAGAAAACCAAAAAAAAAAAAGAAAAAAAAACCACCTCTCTTTTTCTCTTTCATTGTGGGTTTTTGGTTTTTAGTAATAGTGTCCCTTTTTTGTTTGTTATTGTTATTAGGACACTATAAAAAGTGGATGTGGACAGTGGAACAAGGAGATGCTTTAAAGCAGTTTTTAGCTTAGTTTTCCACTTTTGGTTAGGGCCTGTCAACTGAAAGGCATGCCTTCTGCTTCAAGTCCTGATCACAGTTGCAGGTTGGGGCTGGCAGTAGGCTAAGAGACAGCACCCCGTGGTTCACTGGTATTGTGGCATAAAAAATTTAGTCATTGACACACTGTTTTTCATAAGAAATATTTTCTTAATGTCTACTATATAGCAAGCAATTAACATAAGCTCCTGGGAAAGTAGATTTTAATTTTACAAACCCTGTCTTCAAAAGACTTAGAATTCACTGGAGAGAGATACTCTCATAAACAATCTATTGTGATACAGTGTGATAGGACTATTAAAAAAGTCTGTAAAAGCATAAGGGATGGTGCAGGATTTCTGCATGAAACTGCTCAAGAAAGGCTACTTAGAGTGAAATTTAAGTTGGATCTTAAAAAAAAAAAAAAAATGAGCAAACGTTTGCTAGGTGGATTCCAGTTTGCAGAAAGGCATTTATTACCAGCAGAGAACATTACATCTGACAAACCACAGAGGAATTAAAAAAACGACAATTAAGGAAAGCTGAAAAGTTCCTTTTTCAAATTATAGGGAGAAAAGCAAGGAACAGCAGGAGATGGGACTGAGGATGAGATATGGGAAGGGGGACTTTCAGGCCCTGACAACGTTTGTGCTTTCTCTTGTGGGTCATGGAGAACCATGGAAGCACTTTTCGCAAGTTTATAACAAACCGAAGATCAAACCTTCCCTTTTTGGCATTGTTCATTTTCCATTTTTATATTGAGGCATGCAGTTCTTCCCAAATAGAGACAAGTGTCCTTTAAAAAGGCATTTTATTAATTAAAGTAGAGCCAAATTTTACTTCCCTGAATAGTAACGGGGGAGGAAAATGAATGTTCAAAGGGAAGGCTAACTCTATAATGAAGAATGAGTTGGGCACACCCATGGGCTGCCATCAAATGAAGCAGTCATTGTTCCTATAATTTTTACTTCTAAACATGTCGTCCGGGGGGAAAAGGCAAAATATTTTATAAGCAATTTAGATAATAAAATGGGCAGCTATTTAAACAACTTAGAGACCAGTGAACATTTTTTAAGTCATTTTTCCAAAAAGACTATGTAGTGTTACTGCTCTATTTATAATTATTTTATGAATGGTATATTCCTTTAGGGGATTAGCTCAGAATTTTACAAATATCATGGCACACAAATGCTGTACTTTGCGTTTTTGTTTGAATTGAGTTGTGTGTGGTCCTACACACAACTGGGATCATTGGCAGCTAATCCTCCTGTCTCCCAGAGAACAGAATTCCCATTGTTGCAGTTCTTCACTGGAAACAGCTGGGCTACCTTTCCTGGGTTAGTTGGCAGGATGGGCAGCTGCAGTCCCCAAATCACACAAATCACACAAATCACCAGTGAAGCTTATTTTGATTGCTAACTTCTGTTACATCAAGATACTTTTTAAAATCTGTTTTTCTCTATATTGCAGTAGATTCTTTCCATGCACTGCTTCACCCAGCAAAATGTTTGGGCTACGGGTCCTGTATTTCCACTGTAAAGATTTGAGACTTTCCCAGCCCTGGAAAAAATTACTCTCATATTTGTTGCTACATTCTGAATAGGAGAAAATCCTTTATTTCTTCCTTTTTTAGTTGTTTTCATAGTTCCCTCTAAAGTAGTTTTGGTGTTTTAGCGTATATCTCAGCATAGACTGAAAGTATATACTTTGAGTTCAGAGCAATTTGGGGTATAGGGAAATGCATGCTTTCTCTGCTGGGGAGGAAGATCCTCCATTGATGAACTTTCTTCTATGAGATGAGACAATTGCTTTTTTTTAGTATCAGCATGAGGCAGGATGGGATGGAGAGAGAACATGGGCATGACAGGAGGTGATCCAAAATTGCTAAGGTAGTTTGTTCAGAGCATGATGCTCTAAATCAGTTCACTGAGTGATTTAATGGGGAAACAGTATGTTGATTCATATGCAATATGACCCATATGTTACTAATATATTCCTTATAAAGGGATCTGAGCTTGAAAGTAGTCAGAAAACACTGTTTTTGTTCTTTTCCTTTGAGTATCTTCCCACAGAAAAAAAACTCTAGAATGTCATCTCATCTATTAGATCTCACAGGCTTTCAGATATTGTATTAACAGCCTTTAATAGTATTATATAATTTTTATTTATGAAAAATTCTGGTATCCTCTAAACAAAAACATCTATCTTACATCATATTTGATGTAGCTCAGGCTGACTCTTTCCCATTTCAGTTGCAGGGGATGCATACCTTTTTTTAAAATTTTATTTATTTATTTGACAGACAGAGATCACAAGAAGGCAAGAAGAAGGCAGAGAGGGAGAGAGGAAGAAGCAGGCTTCCCGCTGAGCAGAGAGCCTCATGCAGGGCTCAATCCCAGGACCCTGAGATCATGACCTGAGCTGAAGGCAGAGGTTTTAACCCATTGAGCCACCTAGGCGCCCCAAAACACCTTGAATATACCTTTGCTCTTCTTTATCCACCTCCTCATTTCATACAACTCATTCTGCTGCTTTTGCTTTCCCAAGGAGGCTGAGTTGGGCAGGGTGATAAGGATCAGAGGAGGAGACAGTTTTTTTGTGTTCTTGGATTCTCACTGTTGGTCACCTCTCCCTGGTATGTGTTAAATGCCCTGTCTGGCCTCTTCTAGCTGCTCCCTTTCTCTTGCCTTGGTGTCTCTAAGAACATTCTGTTAGGATCCACACAATCCAAGAGGCAGCCATTGCTCTAAGATTGTATTCATTCAAGATGGTTTATACCAGGCCATAGTTGGTCTTTCCCAAATGACCACAAGAAATGTTGCACATTTTTGCCTATTTTCTCCTTTTTAACCTTGTCACACTGACAGGCTTCAGTCTTTTCTAGGAAAGGATATCCAAGCTTAAGGGACATGTTCTTTGCCACTCTCTGCTGTAGTCTCTCAGCAGCTCTGGCCTTCTGACTTTTGTAGTTCTACATATATTCAGCTGAGGTGAGTTTTCCTTTCTGGCTGTTACCTTTTCTATTTCTTTGAGTGTTTTCCTTCCACTTACTTCATCTGGCAATGAGAATGGAAATACCTCAAAGAGGTTTTCCTCCAAATAATCTCTAGAGGTTCTCTACAGTGCCTCTAAGCATCTCTCATGCAGGCCAGCAGTGAGATGTGTTGTAGACATTAGAAGGCTGGTTTTGTTTCCTTGTTTCAAGCCTGGCACTGGGTACTTGTCACCATTGTTTTCAGCACTGCCGTTTAGTCTTTATTGTAAGAAAATAGTTATTCTCATTAGCATCTTGATAAATTGATAACAATTTAACATATCTCATCTATGTGTTTTGTCTGTTGTGGTAGGCTGATAATAGCTTGCAAGGATGAACCCAATGTCCTAAACCATGGAACCTGTCAATTTTACCTTACATGGTAAAATTATTTTTTTAATAATTTTTACAGTTTTTGAAAGTTTTTACAGATATGACTAATTTAAGGATATTGAGATGAGAAAAATATTTTGCATTCTCTAGTTGGGACCTAAATGCTATTACAGAGTCTTTGCAAGAGAGAGTAAGGGGAGATTACACACTTAGGAGAAGTCATATTAAAATGGAGGCAAATATTGGAGTTACAAGCACACAGGCCAAAGATGGCTAACATATATCCCTTCCAGCTCCTCACTAGAAGAGGTGAGGAATGGTTCTCCCCCTGGAGTCTCCAGAGGAAGGGCATCCCTAGTTTATTTCAGACTTCTGGATTCCAGAACTGTGAGAGAATAAATTTGTTTTTTAAGCTACTTAGTTGCTGGTAATTTGCGACAGAAACCATCAGAAACCAATAAATCTTTTATTACATATAACAAATCCATGAAATCTCAGACCTCATGTCACTTGACTTATCAGAAATATTTCATATTGATGACCTCACCCTTCTTATTGGCACACTTTCTTCACTTGGTTTCAAGATTCCACACTCTGATTTTTCTTCATCCTTCTGGCTAGTTCTTCTAAATTTTCTTTTAGATTCCTCTTTTCCCAGATGTTTTAATATGAAGAACCATAGGGCTATCTTATGTCCATATCTCTGTGTCCTTTCCTTATGATATTTTTTATTGTCATGGTTTTAAATACTATAATTACTTCCAAGTGTGTATGTCCAGTTCAGGCCTCTCCACAAACTCTGAATCACATCTCCAGTGACTATTTAATATATCTGGTTAGATGTTTAATAATTATCACTCAGTAGTATATGAAAACCATACTTAGAACCTCCCATTCCCTTCAGATTGAGCCCATCCATGGTCTTCCTCACTGCAGCTAAAAGTAACCCCATAGCTTAGACTAAAATTTTTAGAATTACACTTCATTATTCTATTTCTTTTTTATTCTATATCTAAATACTCAGCAAATATTTGTTCTTTTATTTTAACAGTATATCTAGAATCTAACCACCTTCCATCATCTTCGAAGTTACTATGCTCATTTAAGTAATAGTCTCTTACTTACTCTCCTTGATTCTATACTTGCTTCTTATCTGCTACATAGCTGTTAGAGTCATGGTCCACCTAAGGGAGGATTTCTCCTTCTGGGAAAGTGGATAGACTTATTTTTTCCTATTCTTCCCAGTAAGTACAACTGAAATTCCTGGATTAAGACAAATTTAAGAAGATTCTTAAAAGTGGAGAGAAGGTGGCAAACCCGCTAGAGGTCTTTCAGGACCCAAGAAACAATATAGTGGAAAGGTCCTTGGGGTTTTCTTTTTGCTCTATATATTCCAGACTGCATCCCTGGGAAGAAAGAAACCCAGAAACACCAACTGGTACATAAAAACTAACCAGCCCAAGTAAAACCTGTTTTCTCTGGCCAGTAGACCAGGAAAGGGGCAAATAATAGTGAATCTGTTCCATCAAACATCAAAAGGAAAATAAAAAAAAAAATCTATGGACTGAACCATACCCATGCCAGCCAAAGCAACATAGGGATACCAAGGTGTTAGTAGAGAAGGCAAGAGTGGTATCAAAAGGTTAAGTGGAAAGCCATGGCTTTTTCTGCTGCCATGAAGTAATGAGCCCATACTACCCTCCCCCTCCCCCCGCACACACACTCTATGATATCGGTGAGGGCTATATGGGGAGTATAGACTTTCACCACCACCCAGTGGTAATGAAGCACCCCCCCCACCACCACTTCTCACTGGAATGCTGTCAGAAGAGGTTTAATGAAGGATCAGGACATTGACCACCATTCAGCAGTAACAACATTATTCCCCCTTCCCCAGTACACACACAAACACAGTGTGAGTGGAGACCACTTGGAGAGCCAGAAATTCAACCCTACCTAGCAGTAATGAGAATACTCTCCCCCACCTCAAATGTCAGTGGAGGCTGAATTTGGAATCTCAACATTCACCCCATCTGGCAGTAATGAAGCAGCAACCCCCTTCACAAACCAGACTGGTTTTAGAGAGTACTAAAACACAAGATTTAAGTTTTCTAAGTCCAGAGTCTTTTAATACCTAAAATATCTAGATTCTAATAGAAAATCACTTGTCATAACAGGAACCAGGAAGATCTCAAACTGAATGAGAAAAGATAACAAATGCCACTGAGATGGGATACATGTTAGCATCATCTGACAAGGATTTTAAAACACTCATCATAAAAATGCTTAAATGAACAATTGCTAGCAGGCTTGAATTGAATGAAAATAAAATTAGAAAGTTCCAGAAAAAAAAAAAAAAGAGGATATAAAGACAAGCCAAATGTAAATTTTAGAACTGAAAAAAAAAAAATGCAATAACCAATTAAAACAAAACAAAACACCTCAGTGGACGGGTTCAAAAGCAAAATGTATAGAAAAGAGAAGGGTGTCAGTGAACTTGAAAATAGAACAATAGAAATATCTTGATTTGAACAATAGAGGAAAAAACAAACAGAAGCTCAGGGACATGTGAGATTATGATCAAATATCTAACATCTGTATCACTTTTATCACAGAAATAAAGGATGCAATATATTAATGGTAAAGTATTTAAAGAAATAACAGCTGAAATTTCCAAAATTTTGCAAAAATCTTAAAGCTACAGATTCAGGAAGCTTCGCGAATTGCAAACAGGATAAGCCAGTGGAATGCATGTCAAGAAACACAATAAATATCTGAAGACTGATCAAGAACATGAAAGTCTTGAAAGTGGCCAGAGAGAAATGAAACCTCATGTATAGTGGAAATACAATTGAAATGACAGTAAGTTATCTCCTCAGAAACCACAGGAGACAGAAAGCAGTGGTACTGTATTTTTTACAGACTGAAAGAAAATTTTCAACTCGAAATTATGTATCCAATGAAAATATTCTTCAGGAGTGAAGGGAAAATCAAGACATTATCATATAAAAGAAAAACAAAGAATTTGTTTCTAGTAGAGCTATTCTAAAGAATAACTTAAGGAAGTTCTCCAGATAAAATTAAAATGATAAAAGAAGAAATCTGGAAAGATCAGGAAAGAAGGAAGGAAGGAAAAATATGGAGCAAATATCTAACTATGGGTAATAAACAAAAACTCTTCTCTTGAGCTTTCCAATTTGCGTTTGATGGTTGAAGCAATAATTATATTCATCTAATGTGGTTCTGATTATATACTGAGAAAATATTTATGACAAATATAAGCAGAGGGGTATATATAGGGAGACAAAGATTCCAAACTTCAACCAGTAAAACGTGTCACTAATGATAGGGAAAAACTGTGCTCTAAGATGGCTGACGAAACCAGCAAGGGAATTCCGGTCCCTGTCTCAAAGCCCTTCCGGGTTCTTTTTTCCTCCCCTGTTTCCCCTGCGTGCCAAATGTACCAAGTTTGCGGAAGTACATGGGTATAAATCCCCCTCCCTGCTTGTGTTCGGGGCTCCGGCCTTTGGAGAACAACCCCGTCTGAGCCCACGGGTGTTAAATAAACCTCCAGTCCTCTAAAGTCTCCGAGTGCTGCTTGGTTCTTCCACCAGAATCCAGTCCAGGTTTCACAACGTTAATAGACTTTGGTAAGTTATAGGTATAAACACTATAGTAGCTAGAGCAACTACTTAAAAATCTTGCAAAGAGATACACCCCAAAACACTGTATATGCATTACCATGGACTTCTAAAATGTGTACATGTGAAAAAAAAAAAAAAAAAAAAGAAACCAGAAATAAAAACAGAAAACAAAACCCAAACCAAAAAATGACAGAATTGAGTTTACACTTTTAGAAGTGGTTACTTTGAATTTAAATAGTTTAAATATACCAAGTGAAAGATTAGTAGAGTGGATTAAAAAATCCTGATGGAACTGTATGCTATCTCTAAGAAATTCACTTCAAATATAATTATATACATAGTTTGAAAGTAAAAAGCTGAAAAAAGTAAACCAGAAAACCTTAATCAAAAGAAAACAAGAGTTGCTATGTTAATATCATACAAAGTTGATGTTAGACCAAATAATATCACCAGGATAGAAAGGAACATTACATAATGATAATAGGATCAATTCACCAAAAGGCTATAACAATCCTAAATGTTTGCACCGAACACCAGAGCTGGAAAATAGTGTGAAGTAAAACTGATAGAACTGAAAACAAATGGACAAATTCACAATTATGGTTGGACCTTGAAAGAATATAGAGGACCCTAATACAAGTATTAATCAACATGATATAATCAGTATTTATGGAGCACTCCAACCAAGAACAGTACAACACCCACATTGTTTTCAAATGTCCATGGAGTACATATTAAAATATACTGTATCCTGGGCCATAAAACAAACTTCAAAAAGAAGTCATAAAATAAACTTTAAAAGAAAATAAATGATACAGAGTATGTTATCTGATACCATGTAATTGGTCTAAAAATTGATAACAAAAGATGAGGAAATTTTCCAAATACTTGAAACTAAACATTTCTTGTTAATCCAAGATCAAAAAGAAAGTCTAGGGGTGCCTGGGTGGCTCAGATGGTTAAGTGTCCAACTTTTGGTTTTGTTTCAGGTCATGATCTCAGGGTCATAAGATCCAGGTCTGTGTTGGACTCAGGCTCAGTGCAGATTCTGCTTGAGTTTCTCTCCCTCTCCCTCCTCCTTGCCCCTTCTCCAGTCATTTGTGTATGAGCGTGTTCTCTCTCAAATAAATAAAATCTTTTCAAAAAGAAAGTCTCAAGGGAAATTTCATATATTGAACATAAATTTGTCCAAACTCACCTAATGTACAACACCAAGAGTGAACCCTAAGGTAAATTATGGACTTTAGGTAATTGTAATGTGTCAGTGCAGGGTTAGCCATGATAAACTTAGCACCATTCTGGTGGTAGAGACTATGCATGAGATATATGGGAAATCTCTGTACCTTCCTTTCAATTTTGTTGTAAACCTAAAACTGACCCCCACCACAAAGTCTTCAAAAAATATATATATTGAACAGAATAAAAATAAAAATCTGTGGGATACAGCTCAAATAGTGCTCAAAGGAAAACTTACAGCATTAAATGCTAACAGAATAGAAGAGAAAAAGTCCCAGACAATAATTGTACCTCCCAAGAAACTAGTAACTAGAAAAGAAGAGTAAATAAATTTAATGCAAGCAGAAGGAGGGAAATAATGAAGAACAGAAATTAATGAAATTGAACCCTCCCCCCCCCCCAAAAAAAAAAAGAAAAGAAAAAAAGAATGAATCAAAAACCCGATTCACTGAAAAGATTGATACAATTGACAAAACACTACCATGATGAACAAAGGAAAAAGAGAGAAGTCATCATTACTCACCTCAGGAATAAAATAGGGGGTATCATTACAGACACACTCCATATAACAAAGAGTAAGTGAATACTCTGAATAGCTCTACACACATAAATTGAGTAACTTACATGAAATGAACCAATTCCTCAAAAAGTATAAACTGCCACAGCCTATCTAATATGAAATGGGTGGTTTGAATAGCCCTGTAATTACTGAGAGAATTTAATTTGCATGTAAAAATCACTGAGGAAGTAAATCTTCAAGCCCAAGTAGTTTCATGAGAGAATTCTACTTAATATTTAAAAAATATACCATTCTGTTCAAAATCCTCCTTGATGTTCCATTTCACTCAGAGTAAAAGACAAATTCTATGACTACCAGAGCACACATGAAAAGGCCCCCAATTAGCTCTGTGAACTCACCCCCCACCACTCCACTTTTTGTTCCTCAACATCTGAGCACACATCTAATCAAATGGGTCTCCTTGTTCCACAAACACAGGCACAGCGGGCCCATTCCCACCACAGGAATGATGTACTACATTGCAAATTCTTTTTATTTTATTATTATTTTTTAAGATTTTATTGATTTGAAAGAGAATGGGAGAGAGAACATGAGAGGGGGTGAGGGGCAGAGGGAGAAGCAGACTCCTCGCTGAGTAGGGAGCCCGGTGCAGGACTGGATCCCTGGACTCCAGGATCCCGACCTGAGCCAAAGGCAGTTGCTAAACAAACTGAGCCACCCAGGCGCCCCTACACTGCAAGTTCTGGTTAGTATCTATATTGGTCAGCTCAGGCTGTCATAAAAAGTATCACAGATGGGGTGGCTTAAGAAACAGAAAATTTTTTCTCAGTTTGGAGGCGGGGAAGTCCTTATATAATCAAGTTGCCAGCTGACTTGGTTCCTGGTGAGAGCACTCTTCCTGGCTTTCAGATGGTCACCTCCTCATTTTGTCCTCCATAGCAGAGAGAGCAAAGCAAGTAAGCTTTCTGATACCTTTTTTTTTTTTTAAATTTTAAAAACTTTTTATTTTTAAAGATTTTTACTTATTTATTTGACAGAGATCACAAGTAGGCAGGCAGAGAGACAGGCAGAGAGAGAGGAAGGAAAGTAGGCTTCCATGCTGAGCAGAGCGCCCAATGCAAGGATCCATCCCAGGACCCCGAGATCATGACCTGAGCCGAAGGCAGAGGCTTTAACCCACTGAGCCACCAAGGCACCGCTCTGATATCTTTTCTTATATAGGCTCTGATTTAATGGGACCAAAGCCTCAACTCATAACTCCCATCTAATTTCCTCTCAAAGGCCTCATTTCCAAATACCATTACTTTGGGGTTTAGGGCTTCAACATATAAATTTGTGGGGTCACAAAATTTCAGTCCACAATAATATCCATTTGGTTTATTTCTTCACTTTTAGGTCTTGAATCAAATGTCACTTTTCAGGCTTTGTCATATAACTCTTCAATACCCATGCCTCTCCCAATGCTTTATATTTCTCTCCTGTGCTTTACTTTTTCTTTTATACTTGTCACATCTTATAAACCATAGAGTTCACTTATTTTTCTTTTGGTTTGTCTGACTCCTTCACTGTAACATAAGCTACAGGTGGTAAGATATTTTAATGTGTTTTTACTTTTTTCAACACTATCCTTACTTCCTAGAACAGCTTCTGGCACATATTAGGCACTGGATAAAAATGTGTTAAATAAGTGAATACCATTAATAATCATATTTCCAGATTCACCACTTAATCAGCCCAATTATTACATTTTGGAAGAATAGCATAAAGTTGAAAGTAGTTGAACTTAGATTTAATTTTTTTTTTAAATCTGAGGAGATAATTGTTCACAATGAGCCTGTTTTTTGTTGTTGTTGTTGTTTGTTTGTTTGTTTATTTATTTAGAGGAGAGAGAGAAAGAGAGGGGAGGGAAGGGGTAGAAGGAGAGGGAGAGAAAGAATCTTTTCCCCCCCTTTTTAAATAAGATTTATTCATTTGAGAAATAGTGGAGGGGGAAGGTGGGGGGAGAGGCAGAAAGAGAGAGAGAGACAGACTCCCCACTGAAGGAGTAGGGCTTGATCCCATGACCTTGAGATCATGACCTGAGCCAAAGCTAAGAAGTCAAAAGTAAGATGCTTAACCAACTGAGATAACCAGGTGCGCCAAGAGAGAGAATCTTAAGCAGGATCTACACCTAGCATGGAGCCCCACATAGGGTTCAGTCCCAGTACCCTGAGATCATGACCTGGGTTGAAACCAAGAGTCAGATTCTTAACTTACTGAGCCACCCATGTGCCCCAGTTAAATTTAGATTTTAAAATTATAAACAGTTTCTGAAAACTCTCCCTGTGGAATTTAAAATATATGAGAACCTACTTATTTCCTACATATCTGTGGCTTTGACTAGTTTTCTCTTTCTCATTTTTTTTCTCTTTATTACTTCATCGTTTAATTTCCATCTTGTAATACATCTAATTTTTCTTACTTTATTTAATTGCCATTGTCTACTATTTTATTATTTTATAGAGTGCTCATAAACTAGTCATCTTAACACTTACTAACATTTTAAATCTTTGATTAAGAAAATAGGCTTATAAATACTTTTTAATTATATATTCAGTAATATAATTTATGAATATATTTGTGTTCTCATTAAGTTCAAAGTAAGTGAATTATGCTTGAAGTTTTAAAAATTATATAACAGATAAGTATAATTTAAAAATTTTAGAATATTCATAAATATATAGATTCTTATATCACCTATCAATTGCCAGAGCCAACATATAAAATTTAAAAAAATAATATTCATTTCCTCACTGAAAAGATTATTTTAACCTAAGATAATCACTGGAAATATATACCTAGGCATATTGATATAAGAAGATCTCTGTATATAATATGTAATTAAACTTACATAAAAACAATAACTGTAATTTTTCTAGACCTGTTTGAATGAGCCTAGATTAAATTCATTGAAATAACTGTATGATGTCTTTATGTTGAGAACAATAAAATCTGCCCATTTAGTGGACACTTGTATTCTGATTATTCATACTTTTACATTCTCTTGAAATCATGTTTGTGGAATTTATAACTGTCAAAATTATAATTTTCTTATTTAGATTCATGTAGTAAAACAATTTGAAAGCTGCCAATTTTGCACATTATTAAACAGCATGCATGCCAAACTCTGATTTTTTTATTATCCTGATTATTTCTACTTTGGGAATTCCATTATAACAGTAAGTCAGCAGTCATTTGGGGCCTATCTTAAACTGCATATGGTACCAGCTATAATTAGTATTTGAAAAGGATCATAAAATAGTTCCACAGGGCTTTTTTTCCTTTCTATGAATTTTCTGAATCTATTTTACTGATAGCCAAAGAGGCAAGTTAATTTTATTGGATTTCCTTTCATGTTATTGAGTATTTAGTGTTAACACTTTGATATTATAATAATATATAATTGTTGATATTCTAATATATTGTTTCCATACTTGGAATGATGTACCTATATAATATAAATTATATAACACAACATATAGCAGATAAATGTTAACCCCTATTAATGACAAATATGAACACTGTATAAAAGCTCTGCAATCTGGTTTCATGGAACCAGAATGCCAAGTTTTCACCTGCAGTTAGTTGCTGGGGGAGGGTAATTGTTTTATTTTTACTCCTAGCTCTTGGGTAAAACAGAATTTAGGCCTGAGGCAGGCAGCATAAATTTCATGTTTTTGACTGCAGTTATTGACTTAGGAAAGGGAATATGGACTAGGAATAGGAAAGGGAAAAAATTGTATTTTATTCAGTACCTGGGGGGTAAAATAATGTCCTTTTTATTGAATATGAATGAAGAGGAATCCAGGTCCACCCCTAGAGTTGCTTGCAGTGATTTTGTGATCATGAGGTTACCCTGAAAATGGTACCTACACAGAGCTAAGAGATCAGAGAGGCAAGGCTTGGGAACATCTTTTGAGTCCTTGGTCAAGTTGAACCCAAAGCCACCCCTTGACTATTCATATGCATAAGTTATCACATTCCCTTTCTTCTTTAAATTGACACTATTGTTGATGTCTTTGTATATTTGCAACTGAACGATTTATAAAATTATACACACTGGATTATGTACTCTGGATTCACTGGTTGATTGAGAAATCATCACAGTTAATTAAAACCACATATGAGATTTTTAAATAATAATGATGTCCATGTCCTGCTCAATCAGTTTAAACCAGGATTTCTGGGGTTGTGTCATGGGCATGAGTGTTTTGTATTTTGTTTTCTTTTGTTTTATAAGAGCTCCTCAGATAAGTTTTAATATATAACAGGGTTTCAGAACTGATTTAGATAGAAACTATGGGTACTAAATCCAGGAAAATAGAGGAATTGGAAACAAGACATCACTGTTTCAGAACTGAGAAGGGATAAAAGAAATATGAGTTAGTCTTATTTTAATAAAAGAGGGGTTAAGATACCATAAATTAGAATTTTTACCTAGTCAAATAATAAATGTTAGTCTTTATTGAAGTAATAATTTCTAAGATAGACTTCTGAAAAGTTGTATGTGAAAGATGATTAAATGAGACATCCATCTTTATTATTTTTATTTTGTAATACTCTGGAATACCAAATATGCTCAAATCTTTCATCTTTTATAATGGCTTTACTTTTCAATTTCAGGGAATATTTTTAATAGTGAGTATCTGTGTATCTTGATAAATTTGTTCATCATGTCCGTGTCTTTATGATCAAGAATTGATGTCTTCAAAAGTACCTCTGAATTTAGGTATAGGTTGAGGCATTGTCCTCAAATACTATGTTCGTGAATCGCATTATTATATATCCATGCTCTTTGTCATATTATAACATACCTGTCCTCTTACTAAAGGCAGAATGTATTTTTCTGCTTCTTGACTTTAGGCTCAGCAATGTGTTTTGTTTTAGTCAATGGAATGTGAATAGTCATGATGTGAGGGCTTAAAAATCCGTTGTACAGTAGGGCATGTTCTCCCTTATAATTCCACTGTTACCTTGAGGAGAATATGCTCTGGCCAGCCAGCTGGTATGAGGAAGAGAATAAGAGACAGGTGGAATAGAACCAACTCAAAGATACACAGTGTCAAGAACAGTGTCATTACCATAGCCTGAAACAGAGATTCTCTGCTGAGGATTGGGCAGACCCCAACTGATAGACTCTCAGGCCTGGCAGAATAAATGATTGATGAGTCATTAAGTTTTTTCAGGGCATTTGTCATACAGAATTATGGCAATAGCAATACATTTAGTCTGCAGAGCAAATCTTTCTCAAACTTTTTTATTCTGGTAATAAAAGGCAGGAATATATATATATTCCTGCCTTGAATATATATATATATATATATATATATATTTTTTTTTTTTTTTTTTTTTTTTTAAGGAGCAATAGAGAGCATGGGAGCACCAGCAGAAGAGGGAGAGGGAGAGAGAATCTCAAGCTGACTCCCTGCTGAGTGGAGCCCAGACCTGAGTTCACAACCTGAGCTGAGACAAGAGTGGGAACGCTTAACTGACTGTGCCACCCAGCTGCCTAAGACACAATCTTCAATCATACATTTCAGGTAAAACTTAAAATGACTATACTTTGGGAAGCATTTGGCTTAAACAGTCTCTCTAAGATTCCTTTAGAACAAATACTTTATTTAGAAAGGAGACACTGAGATCAGTGTTTTTCTATTGATGCCTCTATACTGAAAATATAGAAAAGGCAACTAAAAACAAAGCCTAATGATTGTATAATTTTGCACAGAAAAGGACTTAATGATTTTGAAGGGCTTTTATTCTAGGGTTTTTCACTGATAATTACTCACCAAGTACTTTTGAGTATTATCAGTTTATTATTTTTTTACATTTCCAGATATAAAACTATTAACTTTTCACAGATCAGTAAGATATGTAATAATTTAAATTATCTCATTATACACTTTTTTAAAAAAAGATTTTATTTATTTATTTGACAGAGAGAGATCACAAGTAGGCAAAGAGGCAGGCAGAGAGAGAGGAGGAAGCAGGCTCCCTGCTGAGCAGAGGAGGGTTTTTGCCTTGAAAGCCACATAACTTTTTTTATATAATTAATTTGTATTTCACTTACTATAAACTGGAGAAATATTTTATCATTCTTTCATAAACAATTTATGTAATGAAATATTTTAGTGTGCAAATAAATTAGACAGTCAACTTCTTGAGTTTTGCTATATTTCAGTGTTGGAGGACTAAATCTTTTCAGCTCCCTTCTTGTAAATGTCCTATTTCAAAATTTTGTTCAAGCAAATTGGAATTAGAAATATCTAATTTAATGTCTTTACTGGTATTCCATGATAAGTGAACTTTAATGACAGTCTTTTTATTTATTTATTTATTTATTTGTTTGTTTGTTTGTTTGACAAACAGAGATCACTGGTAGAAGAGAAAGAGGCAGGGAAGCAGGCTCCCTGCTGAACAGAGAGCCTGACGCAGGGCTTGATCCCTGGACGCTGAGACCATGACCTGAGCCGAAGGCAGAGGCTTAAGTCACTGAGCCACCCAGACACCCCTAATGACAGCTTTTTAATGTTTTAATATCTGTGCTCTTTTCTTAATACTAATTATATTTACTGGAAAATAATTCTGCCATTTCATTACTAGAAAATCAAAATACTGGAACAGGTTAAAAAAAAATTTCCATGTAAGTTTTTTTTTTTTTTTTTAAGATTTTATTTATTTATTTGACAGAGATCACAAGTGGGCAGAGATATAGGCAGAGAGGAGGAAGCAGGCTCAATGCTGAGCAGAAAGCCTGATGTGAGGCTCAATCCCAGGACCCTGGGATCATGACCTGAGCTGAAGGCAGAGGCTTTAACCCGCTGAGCCACTCAGGCGCCCCTCCATGTAAGGTTTTTTAATAGTCAAATATATTAATCCTCTGATAGTTCTAAACTTTACGCTTTCTTTCATTCCTTTTATTCTAAAGCATTGTTTTCTCTTAAAAGTTTGTATTCTCTGTATAGGTAAACTAAACAATACCTTCCTTACACCTACAATGTCTTTCTCATATATTTCTATTTCAGCAAGCCTCGTTCTTTTGCTTTACATGTCTTTCTACCCAAATGCTGTGAGTAGGAAAATATTTAAATATTTCTTTTTTTTTTAAGATTTTATGTATTTATTTGACAGAGATCCCAAGTAGACAGAGTTGCATATTTTAATTTAGTGATTTCTAGCTTAAAGAATAGAAACATAATGGAGTGCCTGGGTGGCTCAGGCAGAGAGAGAGAGAGGGAATCAGGCTCCCCACTGAGCAGAGAGCCTGATGCAGGGCTCCATCCCAGGACCCTGAGACCATGACCTGAGCCGAAGGCAGAGGCTTTAACCCACTGAGCAACCCAGGGCCCTTTAAGTATTCCTTTACAGAGCCTAGAGAACAAAATAGCAGGTATTGTTCAAATAATTAACAAATGATAGCACACGTTAATGGAAATTAGTCAAGGCAGTTTCTTCATCAAACAGGGGCCATGCTGAAATTCTATGAATCTGCTGATGTGGAAGCCTGAAAAGTGATTTAGTAGCTCCTTAATGAAGTCGTTTTGTAGTATGTATTTGACAGTAACAAAGAGAACAGTTCATGTTAAAATGTAAAATGTGTTTATTTTCCCATTTAGATTGATGTTTTGTGTAACAAAACCTATGGGGAGCATAAACTGACAAATCTTGCATAGCAAGAGTTAGGGAATATGTATTCACTGCTTAAATGCACAATTATTTCCTCTTTTTCAATAGCAGTTCTCTAGCGCCTCAGTATCCCTCTGTAATAGAAGCACTTCTAACTGCAGAATATTTTGAGGACACAGAAGTCCTTCTCACAGATTATTTCCTCTTCCTTTTAGTAATGCTCAAAGGGGTCCATGGCAGCTACCCCCTGGAGTGTCAGTAGAGCACTAAACCAATGAATTTCAAACCCTAACTGTGGTTAACTGGTCATGTTTTAACCAGCAATAAGAAAAATGTCTCCAATTAGCAGACCTGAAGACAGAGCTAAATGATTAGAAAATGTCACAAAGGCAATGATTAGAAAATTTTATATAATATTTTAATATGCATTTTATATTTATGTACATTACATCAGAATACTTAATATGATTTACTGTAATAAATGTGACATATAACATATGATCTATTATTTCTTTGTGTGTTATATAAATTGGTTCTCATAATTGTAGACATGTACCTCCTGGTTTTTTGTGCTTGGTTTTTGCTTTTTTTTTTTCCAATTAAGACATAGTCACTCTTTCATCTTTCTTCATGACATTCTGTGATATACCAGGATGATGTGATTTAGTTTATATTAATTTTTTTTTTCTAGATGGATTCCTACTGTGCTTTCTCAGCAGCTTCCTTCTGCTTCATTTCCCAAACAATTCTGCAGAATCGGTATGTAGGCAATAAAGTCAATTGGTCTTGAAATGGTTCTAGTACAGTTCTTTATTCCCCCCTTCCCTAGGATAGAAGATTGATAATAACTGCTAAAGCTTCCAGGCAAAAGTAAGGACAGTCTTTTAGGAACAAATATCCTATTTCAAGCTCAGTGATTCTTAAAATACATGAATGGATACCATGAAAAAATATATATATATACGGATACACACACACACACACACACGCACGCACAGTATATACATATATGTGTTCATACATACACATATATATACACATACACATATATCAAATAATCACTTTCTCAAAAATCGTCCATAGAATAATAACAAAAAGCAACATTAAAAAAAAAAAAAAGATAGTTAAGCCAATTTTTAACTGGCTTAAGCCAGAACATTTTTTTTTTTAAGATTTTATTTATTTATTTGACAAAGACCACAGGCAGGCAGAGAGAGGAAGGAGAGCACGCTACCTACTGAGCAGAGAGCCCGATGTGGGGCTCGATCCCAGGACCCTGGGATCATGACCTGAGCTCAAGACAGAAGGCCAGAACATTATTAGTGGAATATTATCAACCACATATATTTTGTTTACATTGTATCAGTATAGTGTAATTTAACCTCTTCCAAATAATGGAATCTTATGTTTTAGAGATATATATTTTGAGAGTATGAGGAATGTTTCCAACATAAAAATAGGAGTTATTACATGCGGTTTTTAAAAATAAAAATGCATATGTTTTTGGATTTGGATTCATGAACAAATAATTGCATCCTATGTTACTGAGTATTGTCTTTATTCAAGTGTATGTAATATTTGCATTTATTTTTCTCTTTTGTGGCTGACACTTCATTACTAGAAGTCTGTGCCTTTTTATTCCTTGCCTCATAATTCAGATTCCTAGCACATAATATTGAATTTTATGGCTAAAACTAAAGTAAATCATGCACAGCTGTCTCTATTTTAGGTGTTCTATATGCTTATTCTGGCAGTGTTACTATTGTATAACTCAGTGTTATATAACGTTAGTGAATTGTTGGGTTTCCACAATTCTGGGCTAATTATGCAGACTTGTAACCATTTTCAATTTTTAGTCACTTTCATGAATGTTCTCTGAATGTGGTTGAAAATTTGCAGATGGTATTACTCAAACCTTCGTTCAAAACCACAGTGGTATTAATAGTAATATACTCTAAAAGCATTTAGGTCAAAGGTCAGCCAACTACCAGTCACGAGTCAAATCCAGCATAACCTGTTTTGATATAGCTTCCAAGCCAAGAAAGGTTTTTAATGTTTGTAAATGTTTGTTAAAGAAGGAGAAAAATGATATGACAGAGACTGTAAGTGGCTTACAAAGCCTAAAATATTTAGTATCTTGCCCTTTACAGTAAAATTCAGATAACCTGTTTTTAGGTTATCTCACCATAGTTATTCATTACTTTTATAGTTTCTTGTTCATAGTAGCAATTCAACAAAATATATTGAATAGGAAGGAGTGTTATTCATTTTAGGGTTTTTGTTAACTTTTAGATTCTAACACAAAAAATATTACTGTAAATGGGCAATTAGTAAATATTAAATATTTATTAATAATGCCTATAGTAAATAAAAAACAAATGATTCCTATAATATATGTATATATATACATATGAATTGCTTATTTGAAAATAAAAGAAATTATCCTTAATATTATCCTAAGTAAGAAAATTATTTTTAACAGATGATACTTGAACATTATTAAGTACATTCTCAACTCTGAGAGAACGATTGAATGCATATACTAAGAAGGCTTTGTGAATAAATTACTTAATGATACAGAAGTTTTTCAATGTGAGCTAGCAAGTTATTTTATTATGACATTAATACATTTTTTTTATATAATTTTTTATTTTTTATACGAGGAAGTGGTGATGCAACATGGGGGTTTAAGTGGGTAGGAGAAGAATCAATGAAAGAAAATGGGATTGGGAGGGAGACAAACCATAAGTGACTCTTAATCTCACAAAACATTAATACATTTTTGATGTGAAAGAAATGTTCACATAATTAAAAGCTGCAAATATAATAATATAAATCTAAAAAAATTACATTGTAGAGTATATCAAAAGTTGCATGTTTTAATTTAGTGATTTCTAGCTTAAAGAATAGAAACATAATGGGGTGCCTGGATGGCTCAGTCAATTGAGCATCCAGCTCTTGGTTTTAGCTCTGGTCTTGATCAGGGGGTTGTGATATGGGGTTCGTGATCTTGGGTTATGGGGTTGTGGGGTCTTGTCTATATGAGGCTCATGCTCAGTGAGGAGTCTCTAAAATAATAATAATAATAATCTCTGTCTCTAAAATAATTAAAATCTTTAAAGAATAGAAGCATAAGATACACCAATTACTATATTGAAAGATGTTTATTAATAAGAGTCCAGAGAAGTTTGAGAACTTAATTTTATAAAATTCCTTATATACTCTTCAGGAAATTTCCCACTTTATGTCTCTATGACTCAATCTCATTTATAAGCTGCCTCCAGTGTCTCTTAGCCAAAGTCCTCCCCATTTTAATTACCTTATTTATTTAATTTCAGTTTAAGGTAGCAGCATGCATTTTTGTCTATAATTATTAAAACTCAAAAGATGTAATGATCAGAAATAACCTACTCATGGATTTTAGATAAAAGTATTGAAAAGGTGATTTAAAAAAAAAAAAGATTTTATTTATTTATTTGAGAGAGAGTTAGAGAAAACAGGAGAAGGGGCAGAGGAAGAGGGAGAAGCAGACTCCCTGCTGAACAGAGAGCCCTGACCTGACCTCTATCCCAGGACTCTGAGATCATGACCTGAAGGCAGATGCTTAGCCAACTGAGCCACCCTGGTGCCCCCCCACCTTTTTTTTTTTTAAAGCAGTGATGTCTTTTTTTAACTAAAATGACACACCAACTTGAAGAGATGAAATATAATAAAACAACTTTTATTTAAGTCCTTCCTATACATTTATTACCTTTGGATGTTATTTCATTTTATTTACATAATAATTATAGGAAGCAAGTGCTGTTATCAGGCTCTTTTTATAGATTCAAAGTTGGAAGACCATATTCAAGGTCAAACAACTAATAAGTCTGAATTCAAATTTGAACTCCTAACAGTGGACAGTAGATTCTATACTTGAACAATTGTACACCACTTTCCAACTTACTCATGGTATCATCCTGGCATATATAACACAATCTGTAGTTGTAGGCCATATTTGGGGATCTAAGAAACATGAAAAAATTAAGAGAGAGAGAGAGAGACAGAGGGATTAAGAGAGAAGCCATAATGATATAAATTTCTTTTATATTTATAAAAGTTAAAACACTTGTATTGATTATAAAGTTATTAATAACTATACAATTTTATACATTTCATAGAAAAACAGTATATGGGAAGTGGCCTAAGACTGACAATCTTCACGTCCTTAAACTGTGCAGAATGCAGGCAGCTGCTTGCCACCACTTGACATGGGAATTGCTGGATTTTTCTCACTGTCGATTATTTTCAAACGTGGCTGCACACTGGAATCACCTGGGGTGCTTGAGAATTTCTAATGCCTGAGTTCTGCACCCAGAGGTTTCAATTTAATTAGTATTGGATGGGGCCTGAGTAGCACCTGGGATGTTTAGAAGCTTCTCAGGTAATATATTAGGATTCTTGAGAACAACTTTGCTTAAACTACTTGCTGCTGCGGACAGTCCTCACCCATTCACATCCCTGTAGAACAGTTGATAACTAGAGCTTTGATCTGCCCAGTGAAGGTTAAGAGCAGAGGCCAAGGTTTGAGTTTCTGAAGAGTATTTCACAAAGTATGGTCCCCATGAGCATCATTTGGAAACTGGTTAGACATGCAAAGTATGCCATCTTTTCAGTTGGGAGTTAAAAGTAAAACAAAAACAAACTATATTACATATTCATTTCATAATTCATATTTTAAAGGAATAAATAATTTGTCTTCACAGCACATGCCATTTCCTGCGGACTCAACTTCATGGTAAGTTTTGATCAGTTTGTTTGATTCATCAGTCATGTTAATATAGCAACCATATAGGGAACATATATGTTTGTGTATATTCGTATATATATGTTTGTATGTATGTATTATAGTATAATTTCTTTCAAGTCTGCTTTGGGTTTGCTGGTGTAAATATATGAAGTACTGGGTATTTATTTTGTAGCAGCAATGCTTGGATTTATATGCAACAAGTAGGTATCTAGTATAATCTGAGAATTTAATCTATAGAGAAATGCATAGTTTCAAAATCCATCTTTAAGCATGTCTATAAATAAGGTAAGTGTGTATATAATTTATATATGCTTATTTTTAATGTGAATATATAATATAATGTATGTTATACAAACATATTACATATTGTATTTATTTTTATTGTCAGTGAACTTTATATGACAGAGAAACTTTATATGGATATATACGCTCATTCAGTTGGATTTTTAGAGGCAGGATATTTTAAGAGTGTGGGGCTGGAGTCCTCTAGACCCTTGTTCATATGCAGCATTACTCATTAACTGTCATTTGAGCTATTACTTAGGCACTTCAGTTTTGGCTAAATTTTATTTCCTTTACATTCATTGCTTTAAGCACGAGACAGAGATGATAATATCTATTTCTCAGGTCTGCCAGGAAGTATATGAGATAATGTATGTAAGGCCATAAACTCTGTGGTTCTTAGGCAACACTGAACAGATAGTAGCCATTCTTCTTCCTATATACAAATATTCGTTTGTAAAACAGTAAACATTTTTTAAAGAATATATGCTTTCAACTATTTTAGAAGTTATATGAAAATAATCTTATTTTGCTTTTCTAATACGTTAATATTTTCAACATTTACAGTAAAAGTTTTGTGGTGGAAAGTTTCCAAGCTTACAGCACTACTATGAGATCTAATAAAAGGATCTATATAGTGGGCTATTGTTCTTGGTAAATGCAGTAAAACCTTGATAAAATATGACCTGCTACAGCATGAAATTTAGTATAATCCTATTGATTGGTGCTTGTAACTAAAAGAACCAGAAGGTTTTTGTTATACTGCTTTATCTATATCTCAGTTGTTTGGCAAAGACCCAAAGAATCATGTTTTAATGAAGTCCATCTTGGAGACAATAATGGAACAAAATACTTTCTTCTTCTTTATTATAAAGACAAAAATTGGGAAGTTTCTGTCTTGAAAGAATTGAGTTTGTAACACATCTGATAAGAATTGAATTATTGAAGTTGTTTGAAGTTAAAGTAGTCTATTGTTTCTCAAGACTATATGTTGTCTATAAAAGGATATAGAGGTTATCTTGATGATTTTATAATTTAAATAAAATTCAAAGATTTTAGTAATCTAACATAAACTCTCTTTTGTCAATGTCGCAAATTATTTTTAAAATTCTCTTGTATATATTTCAGGGTTATAGCATGAGAACCACTGGAGATTAAATACTGTGTTTTCTATGATTTGCATTTCAGATGCTATCTTAGTGCTTGTTGGAAAGTTGATATTCAGTAAATGGTTTCTGAATAAAGAGAAAGATTAGCATTGTTCATGCCTTGATCCATCACTATGTCTATGATTGACTGCTACTCATGTTGCTTTTATTGGAGGAGTTACTAATTTCTAGTCCTGGTGTTTTGTTCCATTTGGAGGAATATCAAGTAGGATAACTTTCTGACTTCTCCCTACCCTCTTTTGTGCCACACTGCTGAGTTCGAGAGTAGGGGCTGGGCTTGCTTTGCCAGCCCCATCTTACCACTCTTGGGATCCATCTCTTGGTGCAGAGCAGGTGCTCAGGTCTGCCACTGGCCATGTGGTAAGCTTGGAAGTAAAAGCCTGCAGGGCGGGACCTGTGGTTCTGTAGACCTGCTTATGACTGTGTGGATGAGTGTCTAATACCAGGGTGCAGATGAGACACTAACACCTAAGCATTGAGATGGTGCACACATCAGCCAATATCTGTATCTGCTTCATCAGTAACAAAGCCAATATTTTAATTTCTTTTTTTCTATTCCTCTATCTTATTTGTTTCAAAACCCAGGCAGGGAGAAGTGGATGTTGTGAATTGACTCTGTCAAACCTTAACAGACTTATACATATATAAATTTTATGTTGGAATTGTTAGGACACAAAGGGCTGGAAATGGGGGAAATGGGAGTGGAGGACATGCAAGCGGGTAATTACCACTTACCCAACTAGAGCATACCTGGAAAAACTTGCTACTTCAAAGACCAGTGTCGCATACTTGACAGCTCTTAAAACAAGAGATGTAGAAATATCATGGTGCCAGCAAATGCTAGTGAGGTGATAGTCATCCGTAGTTCCATGGCTACTGTTCAGTTTTGTTTCTTAAGTATTGTCACACCATGTACTATCATACAATATACTAGGAGCCTATTTTTCTGTCTTCTCCAAAGTGGTGCATATTTCTTAGCCACAGATATTCTTAAACTTGGTCCTATATTGGCAAAAATATTCTTCCTCATGCAACAGCTGTTTGTATACCACTATCACATTAAAATTGGGGAAAAAATCTCATGTAGAACATTTTCCTTTATATCTCATATATCCCATTTTTAGTTAGAGGTTCAACTTTTTGTCTCACATTAATATAATACTTTTATTGCACTCTATATTTACATGACTAGCAGCCTACTCTTCACATCTTCAGAAAACATGAAATAGGGTAAACATAATATCATACATTTCTGGTTGATACCTGTCCAAGAAGTGGGTTTTATTATTCAAAGCAAGTGGAGCTCAGTTGTAAAAATCTGTTATTTGGTATAGGATTTATCATCAGAAAATGAAAATGTGTCTCTCTCCAGCTATATGTAATAGTTATAATAAATAAACTATAATAATAAATAATAAAAATAAGCTACATAATAATAAACTACATTATAATAATATATAACTATATGATATATGCTATATAACTGTTTCATCTATCTAATATATAAACTTAAAATTGTCCCTGTTGTTTGATCCTCGTAAATCACAATGTAAATCTATTGAACTTTATTCTGTTCTTCTTCCTCCATCCTATATGCCTTTATTTCTTTGTGCTTCTGTCTCTCCCCTGATCCACTCTCCTCTACTTCTGCCTAGATTGAATTCCTCAAAGCACATTTGCCTCTTAAAGTTAAAACTCTCAGAACTTCGCATGGCGCATAATAGGTATTCTACAAACAGTTGTTGGATAAATGGATGAACTGGCTAATTAATTAAAGTACAGTGGCGAAGTGCAGAGGAGTTAAATTGAAATCCTAGCTCGATCAGTTTAGAGCTGAATGACTTAGGTTATAGTTTTAATCTCTCTGAACATCAGTTTTCTCCTCTGTATGTGGGGATAGTAAGTTTTCCTTTTTCAGAGTTGTGAGGATGAGAAGTATGGTGAGTTAAGTGTTTGGGATATATAGGTGCCCAGCAAAATATAACTAGATTGTTAATAAAAGTTTTTACATTATTAATAATTGAACATAAATAATAATTAAGAATATTAATCATTGATGCCAATCACTGATATATCATTGGCAATTTGTAATTATAATTAATAGTTAATAATACTGTATAAAAATAATGATGTTGGCTAATTGAACATAATAAAAAATAATTAATATATTATCAAAAATGAGGCCACATAGAATAAAGGACTCTAATGAGTCATACGGTATTTTAAAGGTTTGGAAGCAGGAGGGAATGCAGATACCATCATCATGTGGATGGCTTTTTCCAGGCTACATGCTTGGGACTCTCCTGAGTTTAAAACTTTCTTCCATTTTTGGTGAGAACCATTACCCAGAAAACAGGCCTGTGTGGAACCTGAGACAATGGCCTTCCCAGTGGGGCATTGATCTTTATAACTTATATTTCTGACATGAAGTCCCATTTTGACCCTGGCAACCAGTTTCTATGTTACGGTATGCTTTTTTCACATGCAGCTTTTCACTGTCTCCTGCAGTAATGGTGTAAGAAGCCTCTGAGCATTGTGTGTTTGCTCTAGTGGCAAACGAGAACGTTGAAGGTTGTACCATATTTTAGGTCCAGTTTGGGACAGCAGGTTTTTGTGTCTTGTTCTGAAACCCAACCACCAAGACATCATGAATAGTATAGCTTCTGTAAGGAAATTCCTTCTGAGTTTTAAATAAATGATTTACAAAGAAATTTTAGAAACAAACCTTCACAATTGCAAATGACCTATATTTCAAAAGTTTCAAATGACTCAGCATACAATTTACATCCACTTCAGAGTTTCTGTTCATCTTTATTTCATGAAACATAATGATCATTTCTCAGTGGACGACTTTTGATTTGGAGATAACTGGGCACACTATTACCTATTTAGTTTTTCCCATGTATTTTTCCCACACATTTTTCTCTTAATGTGTACCTTACCATTATTACCACAGTTCTCACATCACTGTTTAAAAGTCCACATTTGAAAAGCATAATGCGTTTATTAAAGGCTGATTTGTATTTGGCTTTATAGAAAAATAAACTTAAGAAAAACTTTACTGAAACCTGAATACTAACCCACAATGAGCCTTGCATTTGAGTGCGTGTAACTTTGCACCACTTCTGAGAAGCTGAGATTGTGGAGTTCCTTAACCTCTGTGTCAGGCCTTGAGGGAGACACTCTGAAATAGAGTAAGCCCATCTCCACCTCCTTTCTCTTTTCTTCATGATGGATAATACTACCGTGTCTTTCTTAAAACATTTTAAGTTTCCGAGATGAAAGATAATAACAGTAAAGAAGAAAGGTATTGCTTTGTGATTAAAATGAAAACAGATAAATTTTTACTGAATAATGAATGGCATTATCTCTGGCAAGACTGCAATAGAATGTTTTAGAATGTCATGGGATTTAGTTTGATATAACAGTCTCAATCTGAAGAGGGATCAAGGACTATCTTAATTTCAAACCTATTGAAGTTTTCTTAGCACATTCATGGTTATGATAAGAAGTTACAGCCATTTAGGCCTATTTGAAGTTTATGTAATGTGACCTAATTTTAATGTTGTATATAAACAAATTATATAGCCTCATAGCAAAAAACACAAATTAATTTAAGCAACAATTTAAATACTAGTATGATAAAATAATCAGTCTCTTCATGAGTGCAGCATTTACTTATTAAAGGTATGTCATATAATTACCTTATTAAATATCTCTATAAATCATTTTACTTTTATTTTATTTTTTTATTATTTTTTTTTTAGAGATTTTATTTATTTATTTGACAGAGAGAAATCACAAGTAGATGGAGAGGCAGGCAGAGAGAGAGAGAGAGAGAGGGAAGCAGGCTCCCCGCCAAGCAGAGAGCCTGATGCGGGACTCGATCCCAGGACCCTGATCATGACCTGAGCTGAAGGCAGCGGCTTAACCCACTGAGCCACCCAGGCTCCCCAAATTGTTTTACTTTTAATGTTGAAATATTTCACACAAATATTGAATATAATAGACCATCTCTTACTAAGCAACTAAATTGAGCACAAGTTAATGTTTTTCATATTTGCCTCAGAAAATTTTCTCCAGATTTTTTGTTTTGAAATTTTTAAAGCTACAGAGAAGTTGATAAAAGCATACATTGACTAACCCTTATACCTTCCCTTATACTAATTTAAACATTTTGACACTTTTGCTTTATCTCATTATCCACACATACATTTACACACACATGCTCATATTTAGGTCTATATGTACTTTAAGTTAATTTTGTGGTGGCATTAGGAAAGGGACACATTTATTCTTTATGGATATATACTTGTTTTAATACCATTTGTTGGAGACCAAAATTGTTCACCCAGTTGAATTATCTTTACACTTTCATCAAAAACAAATTGGCCACATATGTGTGGGTTCATTTCTGGGTTTTCTGTTTTGTTTCATTTCTCTGTATGTTTATTTTTATGTTGATAACATGCTGTCCTCCTTACTCTAATTTTAGAGTAACTCTTCAAATGAAATACTGATAATCCTCTATTCTGTCAGTCTATGTTCTATTCTTTGATAGTCCTCTATTCCAAGTTGTATTGGTTGTTCTATATCCTTTATTTTTCCATATAAATTTTAGATTTATTTTGTCAATTTCTTTAAACACACATACAGAGATTATCTTTGGAATCATACAGAATCTATTAAGTCAATTTAGAAAGATTTTGTGACCTAATAGAATTTGGTCTACCAGTCCTTGAACAGTGGCGCATATCTTCAAATACTTAAGCCATCTTTAATTTTGCTTGAAGTGTTTTGTAATTTTCATAGCATAGATCTTAGACATATTTTGTTGTAATTCTTGTTGTTTTTCATGATTTCAATAGTATTATAAATACTATTGTTTTTAAATTTCATTTTCCAAATGTTCTTTCTCATACTGTCTTGAAAGTATATTAAATTCATTTATCTTTAGTAGCTTTTTGTTGATCACTTAGCTTTTAGTATGTAAATAATTATATTATCTTAAAAGTATAGCTTTAGTTTTTCCTAATTTTTTATATATATATATTTTTTTCTTTTGCTTTATTGTACCTACTAACCTTTATTGCAGCTGCTAGAAATCCAAGAATATGTTGAAATATGTGATGAGGGTGGACTCCTTACCTGTTTCAGATCTTAGGCAAAAAGCATTCAGTTATTCACCATAAATTATAGTAGATGTAGTCTTTCATAAAGATGCCTTTTATCAGGTTAAGAGAGTCCACTTCTATTCTTGTTTTTTAAAGGATTTTGTCATACATGAATATTTAAGTCTCTCAATTTTTTTGTAGCTATGAAGATAATTATGTATTTATTTTGTATTCATTTTCTTTATTCTATCAATATGTAGAATTACGTGGATTGATTTTCAAATGTTAAACCAATTTCTATTTTGGGATTAACCTACTTGGTCAAAGATATAGAGATTACTAGATTCATTTTACTGATACTCTGTTACAAAGTTAGTTTTACCCAAAAGGTATATGTAGAGAAGAGTTGTAACTTTTTCAGGTGGACAGGATTTCCTTTATTTTTGCATTTGAATGTTTTTTTTTTTTTTTCTGTAAAGTGATCAGATTATCTTCTTTTTATTAGTTTTACCTCACAGAATGTTTGGTTTTCTAACATATGGACAGTTTTTTAAATATTTCATGTGAAATAGAGAATAAAGTCTATCTTTTATTATTGCAGGTTAAAATTTATGGGTTTTTTAATTTATTGTGCCATTTAGGATTTCTGTGTACTTACCCAACTGTTAACCACGGGATCTGAATTGGACTAAAAATGATGTGTTGAGTATCTGTTTTTAGTGTGCTTCTATTTCTTCATGTATTTCCTATGGTTTCTACTCTACACAAGTGTTGGGTATGTTATATGATAGATAGATCCTCATCATTCTCAATCCTAACCTTTAGCATTTGAAATTTTTGTTGTTACACTTAATGCTTTGGGTTGTGAATTATGCTTTATCTAGTAAGATTTTCATCTGTGCTTTTGCTTTATTATTGTTTTCAATGAATGAGTTAAGTCTACTTATACTGACTAGAGTACAGTTAAGTTTATCGTATTATTTTCTTTAATTTTGGCTTTTAAATAATGTATAGTATTTCTTTCTGTGCATTTCCTTTGTTCTTTTTACTTTGTATTTTTCTTTAAGTCAACTGCTGAGAAGGCAGGGGTAAATAAAACAGAGCCCCCCTCCATTACCCTAGAGGAGATGCCCCTTTTGCAAAGGAGATACTGGCCAGCAAATAGTAAATATGATATGGCTGAAGTCAATACTTCATATGTACAAAGTGCCAGGGCAAATATAGGGGTCAAAAATCAATTCTAATTCAGAGTGTTGACATACCTATTTACCATTAATTATTTTTTTAAAATCTTAAACTGTAATGACAATATTAAAGATATTTTAAAAGTAGTTAAGAATATTAGGAACCTAGACTTTCTCAGAACAAAGTAGTTTGCCTCAAATCATCAAAGTTTGTTACATACCTATTAAAAGATTTTCTTATTATAATCAATTGATCAATGACATGCTTAATAACAAATCCTTGAGAATGAAGCTCATTTTGTAAAAATCATGGGAATTCAAGCTGCATGTATTTTAATCACACATTGACAAACTCCTAGTATATTACTTAGTACCTAACTTCTCTGTTTCTTAACAGTTGAAGAGCTGTCTTAAATGTATGTCTTAAAGGTATAGATGTAGTTATTGGATGTTTTTTTTTTTTTTCCCCTACAGCTAACAAAGCAAAACAATAACAGTTATTTTAGGTAATACTTTATCTGAGTCTGCCTGGAAGAATCTTGATCTATGCATGTTGATTTGCCATGATTATTAGTATCCTTGTTTGCCCCCAAGTGTCCTTATTTAAAATTAAAGTTTTCCTTATTTTTTATACTTGATAATTGAATGGTTGTTCCTTTATAGTTAATGTGAATTCATTTCAGTGAAAAACATCAGCCAAGTTTTTCCTTTTAAGATTTCACCTCTGAGAAATAAAAGAATTACTTTCCATGATAAAGGAACTCTAGACATCCATAAGGAAATGAGGAGTGTACAAGAATCATTAAGCTGTGTTCTTCTTAGTTTTCCAGGGTCAAGTTTTCTGGAGCTGCTAGGGGTAAAGGGAAGCTCATGCCATTTCCTCATTTTCGGTTCTTGGCTCAGCTTTGAAGCTAAATCTTCCTTTTAATGACTTGACTTTATCTGTTCTGTCACTTCCCTGGCCAGGAATAGATTGCACTTGTCATATGCTGCTCTTTAGATCTGTTAAGGAATTTTTAATAGAATACATTGCTGGAACCCATTTTCTTTCTTGTTGCCTTTAGATGTTCAAGATTATAGGAATTCTATTTTATTAACTGAAATATCCATAGTATTTAGAACAGTGGTGGTTCAAACATATTACTGATGAGTGAAGAGGCATTTCTAATTTTTTATAAAGTGTTCAGTCCTGTGCTATAAATGTAAGGGGAACAGGGAACAAAAGGGAAAAAAACCATTATTAAAAAAAATAGGCATACATCAGAGATACTACCGATTCTGTTCTAGATGATTACAAAAAGCAAATACTGGAATAAGGCAAGTCCAGTGAATTGGTTGGTTTTCCAGTGCATATAAATGTTTATACAATACTGTAGTCTATTAAATGTGCGATAGCATTTTGTCTTAAAAAAAAAAAAGATCTGGTCCCACTCAGAGGTCTTGTAGAGGACAAAAGAGGCAAAGATAAAAAGACAATTGTATTAAGACTTAAATTGGGCAGTATATAATGTATTAGTGTCATGCAAGTTTAAGGAAAAGAAATGTGGAATCAGGAAAGTCATGGAGGAGATTTGCCTGATTTTGACCTTACTGGGTAGATAAATTTGCTTAGTTAGAGAACAGGAAACAAAACAAAACAAAACAAAACAAAACCCACCAACTGAAAAGAAAAAACCAGCAAATTCTTTCAGATGAGAAAGCAGAGGTTATTTTTGTGATATGGTAAGTGTCAAAGTGAATAAAACAAAATGCAGTGGGAAAATGACTCATTTGACAGTTTTTCTCAATTGGATAGGAAACTGCATTTACCCAAACCTAAGTACTAACGTTTGTAATATATTTTGTAGTAATAAGTAAATAGATACATTATTATGATATATAGAACTGTGAATAGAGTCTTATACTTCATAGTCTAAAGTTCATTATTCTTTTTCTTTAACTTGACTTATCCATTCTTCTAGTGATGAACACTGATGTTTCCCCCAAATTCCTGTTGATTCAAATAGTAGCTCAGCAACCATTTTTGTACCTAATACTATATGGATCTTGTATAAATTTTCTGGAATATCTATTCAAATGTAAGATCACTGAGTCATAGCTCATAACCCTATATTTGATTTCACCTAGAGCTTCTGGAAATAGAGTACTCTCTAGATTGACCCTAAGGTTTAAAATCCTACCCATAATGAACTATTGTCCTCCCATTTTCTCATTCTAACAGGTGTATTATCCACCTTTTTAATTTTGCTTTCTAATGGATATAAATTTGTATCTCCTTGTTCAAAGTAAAAATTTTTGAAGGGATACATAACGTTTACTGTAAAAAAATTTATTTTATTAAACTATTAATTTTTTATTTGCTACTGCTTGACAGCACACCTGCATTACTTTTCCTTAATCACTGTTGCTTGTTTGCATAAAATATGTAATGCAAATGCTTTAGTTATGAAGGCGCTGTAGTAGCATTGAAAATAGTAAAGACTAAGCAATTTAATTGAGCTAAGAAAAAGAGGCAATTTGATATATCATTTTTTGTATAAACAGTGACATCGAGAGCCGCCATTAGAATTCCCTAATATGTGACTAGGTTAAAAGTTATCATCTGTTGCAGATTTAATGAATTGCAATAGAATTACAGCAAGTGACCCTTGTAGGATCTTTAAACTTGATCGATCACAGTGTAATTGTCAAGGTAGAATAGCAATTAATTTTCATTAATCTAGAAGGTAATTAATACTTTTTTAGGGGAAATGGCTATTAAGTTGTGATTTAAGAGGTTTAGTAGCTTTTTTTTACAATTAAAAACCTTTGCTTAATTCACTGATTTCTTATAGGCAAGGGAGCTATTATAAAGCTATTGGTCTCTCTCTGTGTAAATTGATATATGACATACAACTAAAGGTAAAAATAAGTTTATATGTTCATGTGTTGTATGCATTTGTGTGTGTGTGATTGGTAGCTAAAATGTAGCCTGTACAAAAAATATTTTAGAGTTAAAAAGAAGACTGAATTGTTACAAATATTTGTTAGACTGTTTTAAATTGCAGGTTAATGTATTTACCACTTTTTAAAAATTCACTTTTAAAATATGTTAGTATGTCTCTAAATTCTGAAAAATGTAGTTAAAAAAAAATCTTACCTAAGTTTTAAAAATTGGCCTAAACATTCATAGACTTAATATTGTCACTATCACTCATGTATTTAATTAGAAAGAAAAAATACAATATATACTGTCTCCAAATCTATTACCTTCATTGCCTACAGCAGAGGCTTTCAAATAATAGTGAATGTAAAATACAGAAAATCTTGTTTAAATGAGGTTTGGTGGGCTTCAGCCCTAAAATTAATTATTTAGCAAGTGTAGGTCAAGATTTAGGGCTACATTTTGAATGAGAGTAGTGGCAGCTGATTCTATGGGCGTGTTTCTGAATGCAACATTACCTTAGATTTATTCATTTATACATTTTGTGTAAATAAACATAGTATTTGAATTTGTTTAGTATAAAATAAGCAAAATAATCTTTTTGTGGTTTGTAAATATCTTTAAATGCAAAGGGAGTTGATTATTTAATAAATCCCAAATTGTAAATATAATTTAGATTCATTACACTCTCTTCAAGAGAGCTGTAAATTGCTTCCTTTTTTCTTCCTTTTGTTATTTAGATGAGCTGAAGGGGCAGCATTCTTTACATTTCATTAGTAAAAGTGAAAGGGTTTAAAGGTCTGGAGGAAAAGTGAACTTTTTGCCCATCATTTTCCTTTTCCAATATTTTGACTTTGTTACTTATTGTAATTTTATATTTATAAAATATCTTTATGATTTCTATATAATGCCCACTTTAAAAATGAATGAACAAAACATAGATGTTTGGTAATTGACATAGTTAAAATTTCCATGAGTCAGGGATTTACTTCTGTATAGCAAAGGAAACCAACAACATAATGGAGAATCAGCCTATAGAAAAGGAGAAAATATTAGCAGTCACAGGTTCAGTGAGAGGTTAGTATCCAGAATACACAGGGTACTTGTGCAACTCAACAGCAAAAACCAATAAAAAACTTAATTGAAAAATGAGCAAAGAGTCTGAATAAATATATTTCCCCCCAAATAAGATCTGCAAACGGCCAGTAGATACTGTGAAAAAATGTTCAATATCCGTAGCCATCAGGCAAATGCAAATCAAAATGTAAGTGAGATACTACCTCACACCTGGGAATTATTAAACCTTAAAAAAGAAGAAAATCCTATTTGTGATGATATGGATGAACCTGGAGGTGTTATGCTAAGTGAAATAAACAAGACAGAGAAAGACCAGTACTTTATGGTATCACTTTTATGTGAGATCTAGAAAGAAAAATTAAACACAGAAACAGTAGAATGATGGTTGCTGGGGACTGGGAGTGTGGGAAATAGGGAGAGGATGGTAAAAGGCGAAATATATTTTCAGTTACAAGATGAATAAGGTCTGAGTGATGTGGGAAACAAAAGCCAAAGAAAAATTAAATTTCCGGACTACGTACAGCCCACTGACAAGTCCTTAAAATAGGCAGAGACATTCCTCTAGGAACTCAGCTGCCTGAATGTTGACACTTTGCTTAAGGGCAAAAGGAAATCTTAGGATAACCACCACCCCCCCACCAACACCCCCCACCCACTGCCAGGATCCTGTAAGTCTACTTTAACATTTAAAAATTCTTTTGGAAATATCCTTTATCTCTAAACCCCCCAAGATATATCTTGGCACTCATGCCCCAAGCATATAACCCACTGATATACATCTGAAGGGTGTCATGACTAAGGTTTTATTAGACAGTAATAAATGACTTTTTCCTAGCAATAGCCAGCTGCCGCAAGGTCCTGGAAACCTTGTTTCCAAAATTCCTTAGAGACTTAACACTATTCCTAACACCCTTCCAACTTGAAGGTATATAATGGCCATCCACATGACCCCATTGCAGCTCTTTTTGCTTACGGGTCCTGTCCATGCTTTAATAAAACCACCTTTTAGCACCAAATATATCTTAAGAATTCTTTCTTGGCCATTGGCTTTGAACCCTAACATCTTTTGGATCTAATGTGGAATATGGTGGCTGCAGTTGATTATACTGTGTTATATAATTGACATTTTCTAAGAGAGTAGAATCCTCCCAAAAAGGGGGGGTTCCTAAATTATACTCCTATATGTTTTTGGTTTTTGTTTTTTCTGGATGCTGTTTGACTGTGTGAATTCAGAAGAACTATAATGATTACACCTATATGTGAATCTGATCTGTGATGACAAGGTAACTTTGATAGCTGGGACATTTAACTATGAGGTTAGTTTAAAAAGTTCTTTTAACTACATCAATAAAAACTGTAAAACAAGCTTGAAAGGTACCACTGTGAACGAATATAAATGAAGAATTATACTTTAAGCAAATTCATTTATATTCATTCACAGTGGTACCTTTCAACCTTTTCAAGCTAAAAACTTTATTTTATTTTATTTCTATTTTAACCTTTTCAAGCTAAAAACTATTTTATCTGATTTGCAAATTGTATCTTATTGCATTTGTGATAACTAGAACCTGTCATTTCAACATGTGTATTTCATTCCAATATGTATATGTTAAAATGAGAAATTTATAACATTTAAAATCAAAGTTATGAATAAGTGTTTTAGAAATTGATTTATTTTCACTTGTGATGAGCGTTGGGTATTTTGTGGAAGTGTTGAATCACCATATCATACACCTGAAGCTAACATTACATTATATGTTAACTAACTGGAATTCAAATGGAAACTTAAAAAAAAAAAGAAATCCATTTTTTTATGATTAAGAAATTATGTGATTCATCATATATATATAATAATGCTATATAAAATATATGGGAAATGCATATGAAGAGGAACTTAAACCCTCTGTCACTGAGGCTAAGAAATATCTTAGCTTGAGTTTGTGATTAAATTCTGTTTGCTGGTAACTGATCTCTGGCAGAGAGTATAAATTTCTCATTATTAAATGAATTGAAGCATTGTGTCATTAAGTTAAATTTATTTAATGTAGTAAATAATTAATTAAATAAAATGTATTTAGCTTATAAGCTCATTAAAGGAAGATTATATAATATACCTATTTGTTTATATACCATTCTCCTCTTCTTCTTTATTCCATGTACCCTCTCCCTACCAATTCTCTGGCTATTAATGTCTTACAGGTAAAAAATTAGATTTATTTAGTTATTTTGTGTTATTGGTGCCTAAGTACTATCTGGTTCCTGCTGGACGTCCAGTAATTGTTAGTTTAAATAAATCAGGAATGCTTTCAAAGCACATACAAAACATTGTTTTGGGGACTATTTTCTATATTAACTTTTAATAAAACCTGAGAATATAACACTAAAATGTGGATTGTTGAAGGTGTTTTATGTGGCAAAAAAGAGTTAATAAGTTCCAGGTACACAGCTTTCTGGTCATGTAACCTGGTGGTGAAATAGAATTTAGCATACCTAGACAAATGAGATGATAGAATGTTCCAAGACAATATTTTCTTTATATATTAATTCTTTAAATTAGAGTTTAAAAAGAGTCCTGATAGCAAGCTGTGCAACATTAACGTTGGTGAAGAAAATGTAAAGTGCATTTTATTGGCCATACTGTTTATGATGATCCATATGCTTTGAATATGAAAAAGTGAAAACAAAACTAAACGTTTATGAAGAAAAGTAAAGAAGGCAGTAAAAATGAAAAAAAGTGTTTTTGAGTAGAATCAAAATTATATTTATAAAAGAACTTCACATTCAACTCTTACAGTAAAAGAATTTTGCTTAAGGCCATAGAGTACAACAAAATGAGCATTGTAGAAATAATTTCTATCACAGTTCTAAGTGTGAAGCAGCTTCCAGAACTTATACTCATGAATTGGAGAATGGATCAAAGTAGATATGCAAAAAAGCTGGTAAGATGCCTCTTGCCTCAGAACCATTTCTATTTCCAGAAAAAGGAACTGTCCCAAGTCAGGGTCAAGTAGCCCCAAACAAGGGGCATTAGCCCAAACAAGTAGCTCAAACATTGGTGAGATGTGAGGGAAGAATTTTAGGTTTATTGGTAGAAGAGCATCTCTGTGATACTAAGGAGAAAAAAAAATGTAAGAAGAAACTCAACCCTGGGGATTGGACAACAATGTAAATTGTATTCAAGGTCCATTTAAGAATATGCAGTCATCTAGGGCTCATTAAATCCCAAGGAGAATTGCTATGGAAACATTTTACAAATTGTGGCAGGAACTGATGGATGCCAGCAAGGCAGAGGCATTTGCCTTACATTTATTTCTTTCAGAGGCTCTAGGAGAAATTGGGAGGGCCTGAACCTCTTGCTAGTGACACCAAAGAATGTTGGTTCAAGAAGCCAGAGGCAAAAATACAAGATAAAAATACATTGTCGATTTTATATTGAAAATGCAGGAATGAATTCCCTGTTGTCCCATTTGACTCTAAGAGAACACCATATAGATTCTGTGGGTTAACTGATTTGATCTACATTCTCCCTAATGGGCCTATTAGGATGAGATTTTTGAAATGTATTCCCAGGTAACTAGGTGAACTGACTCATAGCATAGTGTATTGTCAGGTCGAGCTGTGATTTTTATTATGAAACTGCTGGTGTTGTTGGCGGAATATTATATATTGACTCATAATAGAAAAATTATGTTCTAGTTATTTAAGGAAGATAATTGACTTCTTTAAAGAATGTAATATTTGAAAAAATAAGGCATTGGACTTAAGGGAGAAAACTTTTTAAAAATATGCAGTGGAGAAAAAAATACATAATGTTATCAGTTTTTCCTTTCTGTTCTTTGGCTACCCCAAGAATTGGAAGAAATCAAAATGGGAAAGCAAAATTATATTTTATTGGAAAAAAATTAATAGATGAGACTAAGGTGGAAAAGAGACATAAGTCAAAGGGAGGGATGGTGAGGGAGAAGACAGAACCTTTGCTGTGACTGGAAAAAGTATTTTTTTGGTTTTTGTTTTTTTGTTTTTTTTTTAAGTTAGGAAAATTTAGTGGTAGATTCAAGAAATGTAGAAAAAGAAAGAGATAAGTAAAAACTTGATTATATAGACTTTTGCTATAAGCTGTTACTTGTATCTCTATTACTACTCAAGAGACTAATTTAGTTGAAATTTAAAATATTTTAAAAATACTATTAATTTGCTCTTGGCTGCTACAGTGAAACACATGTAGAGACTTTTTCATTTTGGACTCACTTTATCAGTCTGTTAGCATTTGTAGTTCTTTCCACTTGCAAAGTCTGTAGGTCATTTATCCAGATTACATAAACACTTGTCAAGATATTTTTATATATTTGAAAGGACGAGACAAGACTCCTGTTCTGCAACTCTTAAAACTGAATTGGTGGCAGTTCAGAAATGTCATTATTGTCTCTGATTTTTATATTCTTAAAAATACTTAGATTTGGAAGAACAAAGAATTTCACAAAACACTCAGTAAATTGGGTCAGTTATGGACAGCTTGACCAATTTATTTGTCATTAAAGATAAATCCGTTCTGGTTTCAGCTTCCTAATGTAAAAAACACAGAAGTATCACCTCAGGGTGCCTGATGGCTCAGTTGGTTAAGCGTCTGCCTTTGGCTTAGGTCATGATCTTGGGGTCCTGGGATCAAGGTTCCCATATCAGGTTCCCTGATCAGTGGGGAGTCTGCTTTTTCCTCCCCCTCTGCCCACTCCTCTGCTTATGCTCTCTTGTTCTCTCTCAAGTACATAAAGCCTTAAAAAAAAGTCACTTTCATTCTTAGAACAAGAAAAAGCTAAACAAATCGAATATGAGCGATTTTTCTTTGATCTGTCAGAGAATTAAATTTGCAGGGCAAACTGCCACTCTCAGATCTGAAGAAACTGGTGAACAGAGGAGACTTAACCAGGTTCTGATTACTTGAGCCACTGAATTTAAAGTTAGGTCAATAGGAATTTTCCAAAATTATATGTGAAGAGAAAAAATGAATGAAATACAAAAGCAGAACAGAACATCAAACAACTATGTGACAGCTTCCAAATATGTAACACAGATAATTGGAATATCATCAGAAGAAATAAAGAAGCAGAAGAAATAATTTTTTAAAATAATAGAAAATTTCCATACTTAATAACAGATACCAAACTCTGGATCCTGAAATCTAAGAAAGCATGAAGCAGGATAAATAGATAAAGAAATTTACACCTAGGCATATCATATCCAAACTGCAGAAAACCAAAACTGAAGAGAAAATCTTAAAGTCTGAGGAATAACACACCTTACCTATAGTAGAAAAAAGAATAAAAATTATAATGAACTTTTTTTTTTCAGAAACCATGCAAGTAAGAAAAGACTGAGTATTTCTCTTTTAACTCAGTATTGAAAGAAAAAAAAAAAAGCCCACCAACCCATAATTCTATACCCAGTAACAGTATCCTTTTAACAAGTAAAGGAGAAGAAGGCGTTCTTAGATAAACAAAAATTGAGGGAATTTCTCTTGAGCATGATGCAAACATGAAAAGGAGTATTTCAAGAAAAGAAAAATGTTATAGGTCAGATCTACATCATGAAAGGAATGATCTTGAAGAAGAAATAAGTGAAGGTAAAATATTTTTGTTATTATTGTGAAAGGTAACAGTTGAAAATAATATAACATATTGAAGTATTACAAAATCTGGATAAGCAAGGTTGATAAGGAAGAAGTGGAAGAAATTAGTAATGCTTTGTTAAAAAGTACATGTACTACCCTTGAAGTGGTATAATATTTACTGAAAGAGCACTTAGAGTAGCTAAAAATATTGTTTACCTTTTCTAAGGAAAGCACTGAATTTTTTTAAAAAGAAGTATAATTGTTATGCTAAGAGGAGAGGTAAAAATGGAATCACATGAATTGATCAATTAAAGTAAAAACAGAAAAAGAAAGCAAACAAGAAAAAAAATAAAAAATAGAAATGAATAGCAAATAGTTGCAAATATGACAAATATTAATCCAACTGTATAAGTACTTTATATGTGAATGGTTAATACCTGAATTCATTGAGAGAATTGTCAGAGTGAATTTTAGAAAAGCAAACTTTTTCCAACTATTTATTTTCTATAAGAAACCCACTTTAAATGAAGTCTTTGATAAATTAAAAATAAAAGGGTAGAGAAAGACGTACCATGATAACACTTGTCAGAAGAAAGCTGGAGTAGTTACATTAATTTCAGACAAACCCAACTTCTTATCAAACTAAAACAACCAGGAGAATACCACTCCACACTTCTCATCGTAGATTAAAATCCAAAAATCTAACAATACAAATGCTAGAGAAGATGAAGAACAATAGGAATTCTCAATGCTGATGGGAATGCAAAATGACACAGTCACCTGGCAAGACAGTGTGGCAATTTCTTACACAGCTAACCCTACTTTTGTCATCAAATGCAGCAATTGCATTCCTTGGGATTTACCGATATGGATTGAAAACTTGCATACATCAAAAACTGGTACCCGAATGCTTATGGCAACATTATTCATACTCACCAAAATCTGAAAGTAACTAAGAAGACCTTTAGTGGTGTTCAAAATAAAAGGGAGCGAGAGAGGCAAACCACAAAAACAGACTCTTAGTTACAGAGAACAAACAGGGTTGGTGGAGAGGGTGTGGGTGGGAAGATTGGCTAGATGGGTAATGAGAATTAAGGAGGAACTGATTGTGATAAGCACTGGGTAGCTTTTGAAGTGATAAATCACTAAATTCTCCACCTGCAATTAATATTACAGTGTATGTTAACTAAATGGAATTTAAATTAAAAAGTTGAAACTGAAAAAAGTATTCAGTTGGCCCTTGAATAGCAGAAGTTTGAACTGTGTGGGTCTACTTATTTGCAGATTCTTTTTTAATATAGTACAGTACTGTAAGTGTATTTTCTCTTATGAGTTTCTTAATGACATTTTCTTTCCTCTAGCTTATTTTAAGAATTCAGTATATAGTACACGTCATATAAAAATACATGTTAATTGACTGTTTATGTTACTGGTAAGGTTTTCAGTCAACAGTAGGCTATTAGTAGGTACATATTAGAGAGTCAAAAATTACACATGAATTTTCTACTGTGTAAGGGTTGGCACCCCTAAATCACATGTTGTTCAAGGGTCAACTGTATATCCATGCCATAGAATATTATTTAGATGTGATGTTACACTCTATTATAGAGTGGAGTACTTAATTCTTTGGTATACCTATTCTTTTATTTGCTGCCATATTAAAAACATTTTCCTCTACATGTTTTCCTCTGCTGTCCTCAGACTATTTCATAAATTATCATACATATGGTGCACCCATATTAATAATGAATATCAAGGCTTAAAGTGACAGATTGTGTGGCTTGTATGAGCAAAGTGAACAGTGACTATTTTTAGGATGAAGATAGTTAAAAAAAATATATATATATATGGTAAAGATGTTGCAATTGGGTTTAACAAAATACCAAGCCAAGAGCCACACAGCTGATGAGAGGTAGATTCTGTGCTTTTTACCTGACTCATCTGATTTAGATTTAAATGTACTATAATTATAATCCATTGTGTGAAATAATGGCAGCACTGAGCTTAGGCTTAAAATTAGTTTCTCTTACAATTAATTTTTTTATCATTTCTTGCTGTGACCGTTTATTGAAATATTTGTTTTTACTTCATGCACATCTATGTTATTTGAAAGTGTTCAGATTTATTATTTCATGCAGTTTGTACATAATACTAATATATTTGTCTACATATATTGTTTATGGTCTGTAAAGAAGTCCACTCAAATTTTTTATTTTGTGGGACGCCTGGGTGGCTCAGTTGGTTAAGCAGCTGCCTTTGGCTCAGGTCATTGTTGGGGTTCCTTCGGAGGGGTGGAGGCGACCGGACCAGCCGGAGGCCCCTTCCCGGGGCTGAGCGGGATGTGTCGCGAACCCGGACGCACCAACGGATGACACCAGGCTCGGGGGATCTGTCGAAGCAGGATCTCACTTTATTGTGCGGGGCACACCTTATATAGAGCAGCAGAAGGGAAGTGAGGACAGAGGGGGAAGAGCCAATAAGATCGGGCGAGAGGAGGAAGTGCCATAGGTTTCAGGAACCGAAACTGTGAAATTGGCGCCTTGTTGGCCGGAAGAGAGGCAAGCCGGCGCCATCTTTATTCTGGGCCGCACCCTGTGGAGGCACCTCTAGTTATGTGCCTTATAGGTCATGATCCCAGCGTCCTGGGATCGAGTCCCACATCGGGCTCCTTGCTCAGCAGGGAGCCTGCTTCTCCCTCTGCCTCTGCCTGCCATTCTGTCTGCCTGTGCTTGCTCTCTCCCCCTCTCTCCCTCTGATAAATAAATAAAATCTTAAAAAAAAATAGTTAAAAAATTTTTTTTTTAATTTTGTTGCTTTTGACCACTTTTACTGATAAATTTAGTATTTCTGTACTACCTTAGTTTTAATATTTATTTGCTTCGTAACTTGTTTTCCTTTTAGTGCCTGTATTTACTGTAAGTAATGCCAGTAATTATTTATAATACTACAGATAAGATAAGAGGAGAATTCAGTTGTAAGCATGCTTTTTTTGGTATTTACATATATATATATATATATATATATATATATATATGGACACATTAACGGTATTTTGCTTTTATGCATGTGGTGTTAAAATTTTTCTTAGGATTACTAGATAATATCACATATCTAGAAATTATTTCTTGCATAAGAAGTATAGCATATAATTCATTAACACAAGAAAAAAAGGTTTCACATTTTAAAAAACTCTCAAAATTGCTTTTGATAATTATATGATGAAATAATTTCCCCCCACACTAAATTTATTAAAAAATGGGATTCACTCATACTGTGAAATGTTCTACATGTAGGCAAATACGACAAATTATGGAATACATTCATTGGTACCAACAATGTATTTTTATTAAATTTATTGTAATAGTTTTAGATTTCTGTCTATATAGCTCTGATGTATAGATGTACTACAGTAATGTATCTTGACCACTTTTTTTTATCCAGTGTATTCACAGTACTATTTTTTCCTAAGTTCAGTTGATTTAAATGATCATAAGCCTTTTAAAAAAGAGGATGAGAAGAATCATTAGCCTCCTATTGAAACAGATGACTGACAAGCACTGGAATCAGGTTAATGTGAGGGTGACAGTACACACATGATTCCTCTCTCTCAGATTCCTGTGTTAGATACCCAGGTAGCCCTAGGAAATACAGTTAAGATGCTCCATTGATAGCATTAGCTTTGTAAGTTTGCCTATTTCCAGACTTTGAGATAAATCACAACAGCATATTTTCTATCAGTTCATACATTTTGACTCTAAATGTTTGTGGTTTCCAAATAAAAGTTAGAGGATGAAAGTTGACAGTTTCATGCCAACTTTATATGGTATCCATTATTTGTACGGTAGTATATCACTGTAATCAAAAGGAGCTGTACATATGGTTTTGACCAAAGAAATTTTCTATTAAAATAAATTATTTTTATTTTTGCAAGATGACCTTAACTGCCATAACTCATATTTTATACTAGAAGAGCAATATAAGGCTATAGTGTTTATTTTCTAACTGAAATATTTGCTAATTAATGTAGTTCTTCTATATTTTTCTCATTAATTTCACATATTTGATTTTGTTATTTTCCTACATATATATAACCTTATCTGTGGAAATTAAGTCATACCAAACATTTTATTTCTTTGTAAGAACAACTTTATTTTTTTAGAATTTTTTATGTGGGTACAAGGCATTCTATAGAAAATCTAAGATATTTTCATTTTTGTGGATCTTCAAATTAGTGGTTTTCTTTGTAAAAGTTTCCATTGTACCGGTGGTGTCACATCATAACATTTAGGAATGAAAAGTTATAAAATAGCAAAGCAGAATATAATAATAAATTTAAATAACATACAACATGTTGCCTTAAAGACCTATATAGTTATATTTTGACTTAATTACTATTTTCTTCCAATTAATATATTCTTTGTAACTTTATTCTTACTAATGAAATAAGAAAATATGTTAGTTCATATAATTTAAGCTCATTCTTAGCTATTTATTATTATGTATTGGAAATCAGCAAACCTTTCTGTAAGGGCTAGATAGCAAATAGTTTAGATTTTTGCATGGTCTATAGTCTCTGTTGCAATTACTAAACTCATTGTAGCACAGAAACAGCCCTGGACAGTGAACAAATGAATGTGGCTGTGTTCCAGTCAAACATTATTTATGGACATTGAAATTTAAATTTTATGTAACTTTCACATGTTATGAAATATTCTTTTTAATTTTTTTCCATCATCTAAAAATATGAAAACCATTTTTAGCTCACAGCCTGTACAAAAACAAACAGAAGGCTGGATTTGAGCTGTTGTTTGTCAGATTTCATTATACATTAGTAATCTGAAACTAGACCTTTAAAGAAAAAAATCAAAATTTTGATTCAGTATTTATAAAGATATTTGTTACTGGATTTTAGTTATGAGTAACATAAAAATAGACAGTAGTTTCTGCAAGAGAAGACATTATTGCTGATTCTTTTTAAAAGATTTGAAAGAAAGAATATTACAATGGAAGGAACTCAGTCATTGGAACAAGCCACTCAGTTTATTTATTTTTTTTAAGTAACATGGGGCTTGAACTTACAACCCCGAGATCAATAATTGGTTGTTCAGGGTACTTGTGGCAGGGTGGGGGGCCTCAATCATTTAAGCCCTGGACTGACTCTTGGTTTCAGCTCAGACTGTGAGATTAAGCCCCTGTCGGCCTCTGTGCAGCATGGAGTCGGCTTGAGGTTCTCTCTCTCCCTCATCCTCCCTTGCTCTCTCTCAGTTTCTCTAAAATCATAAAATAAACCTTTCTTTTAAGGGTTTAAGAAAAAAGATTTGCATGTTCATCCAACAGTGAGCAACACGCCCCCAAATCATTCAGTTTAAATGTAAACCTCGTTTTTCACTTAACTTTGAAAGTGATGCTACCTCTCTGATCCTCTGTATTGTTATCTAAAATATGAGGACAATGTGGCTAAAATGTAAGATAACTGTGAGAATTGAAAAAAAAATCTGTAAAGTGATTCAGTAGTTCATAGCTATCATAACAATCATATTTAATTTACTTTATAGTAAAAATCTATTAGAAGGCAAATTTTTATAGACCTGTTTCATGAAAAGTTACTGATCTATAGTTAGCTGAGGAAATAATTTTGATTTATTAACTTCTGTTTCATTTTTCTGAGTGTTCTTCATAGATAAAAATAATCTGGAAGAATATAATGTTTAACAACGTGAATATAAAAAAATTAATAGCCCACTAGTAATATACCTGTACCATGGTAATAATTTGGATATTGCAAATTTTTTCAACTTATAAATTGAATCAATTCATATATCAATTATATATAAGTTTATAGTTATATACTCATATACTTATTTAATTATTATTAAATATTAAAGTTTACAGCTCATTGTAACTTGAGTCTTCCATGAAATACTACAGTGATGACAAGGTACATCTCTGTGGTAACTCACAAGGTAGCAAAGAGGAAAGGAGACCTATTTGGTTAGCAAACATCAGACTTCAGAAATATATTAAAGTCCTCATTAATTCGAATATATACTTTGATATCACAGTTTTGGTTGTCTTCCAAAGTTTGTTTGTAAAATATGTTTCTGATTCAATAACATTTACATTCCCTAGCTATGAGCTGTTTCAGGAAGTTAAATAAAGTCTTTATGGGATATTCTACTCACTAGTTAACCTGAGTTCAGTCTCAAGTATAAAGTAAGTGCAATTTCAAACTAAATTACCATTTTTATCTCTAAATCTCTATAGGATCTGGTAGCACCAATGTTCTTGTGCCAGTATTCATCAAAACATATGTCTTGGCAGTGGATTTATCTGATCCAGGGATTGTTCATCTTCATAATGTTGCCTTTTAATTGAGCTCAATTTTTAGCATGGAGATCTTATATCAGAGTCACATGGAAAGACGTCTTTACATTTTTCTAGAGAGTAATGCAATTGATAAATACTTATTGATTATTTAGCTTATAAATGTCAACATAAATGTTTGAGTGTGGAACATTGAAGCCTAGAAACAACCAGAAAAGAATTTAGACAACTGTCCACTTCAGATTTTGTTTACCTTGGACACTATATCCTGTTTTTAAAATGAAAAGATCAAAACAATTTACTGGGCAATCAAGTATTTTTTTTTTCCCCAAACAACTTTTTGATGAGTTAAGTGTAAATGAATCAGAACCATATGGAAAGACTTTTTCTTACAACACACACTGCCTTAATGGGAAGAGTGTTTATGAGAATGCATTTTGGTTTTTAAAAATTTGAAAAATATTTTGAGAAATAGTTTAACAATTCCAAATGTGGTTTGTTCATCTGTTCCAGGTACAATGCACATCAAAAGAAAGTCTTGGAAACAATAATAACTCTAGGGCATGGTTAATCAGGGTGATATCTCTAAATCTGATGTTTATCAAGGCCTCCTCAACTGGAATAGGATAATGTGCAAGGCAGAGAAAGAATTGGTTCTGGCAGTTTGAAAAAATGAAATGAAAATAATTTGTGATCATCACATAAGCTTTCATTATCATCAAGTCAGAGCTCAGTCCCTTTTCCATCAAGCCAGTCCATAATTAACTTGTTTCTTGGAGCCCTTGAGGGGGCCAATAAATATCTCCTCTTCCCCTCCTAATTTCTGAAAAAATTAAGGAAATTTTTAAAAAAGGATCAAGAGGTGGAAAACTAAATTGGCACTACTGTTGCTGGGAAAACACATTTGGACATTAGAGAAGAAGAGGTTTTCCATAATCTACTTTCCAGTGGGGCCCATGAAACAACTCCCTTAAAGGAAGCTGAATCTATTGAGAGGGAAAATTAATCTCAGCCTCTAAGTGGCAGGTAAAAAGGAAAGGCACACTTTATGCAGAACTTTGTGTAGTTATTTTCCACTAAAACGAAACTAGGTCAAGTGTATCAGGTTGTTAATGCTGTGGTAAAAAATGTACTGCAAACTGGGTGGCTTAAACAACAGAATTTTTTTCTAGATCTAGAAGCTCGAAGTCCTAGTTCAAGATGTTGGTAGAACTGGTTATTTCTAAGGACCTTGAGAGAAGGATTTGTTGTAGGCCTCTCTGTTTAGCTTGTAGATGGTGCTTTTTCTGTTTGCATTTTTACACTGTCTTTTCTCTTGTCTGTATCCAGATTTCCTTTTCTTAAAAAGACAATAGTCAGTATTGGATTTATTCTACCTTCTTTTAACTTAATCACCTCTGTAAAGAGACTGTATAGTCGCAGTCTGAGGTACTGGGAGTTAGGACTTCAATATATGAACTTGGGAGTTGGAGGAGCACAATTTATCCCCAAACAGTCTGTAACCCATTCATCAGGATCTCATTTCACCTACAATCAGAATGCAGTCTGGGCTGTCTCTAACTCCACTAAGCGCACTTCTTTCAGGAACTCAGAACACGTGTTTAACTTCAATTCTCTTTTGAGCCTTATTTTTAAAGGGCCATAGATTTGATAGCAGGTACAAGATTATCACAGCACTGGCCTTACCCCTACCAAGCTTAGAAAACAAGCCAGTCCTGCTCTGAATAGCAGTTAGAGCAACCATATAATTATGTTCTGTTTCCAGAAGGGTTACCAAACACCGTAGAAGTGTTACATGATCTCTGAATGAAGAAGTGCAGATACAGAATTTATTCTTGTGTTTAGTCTCACCAGGATGTGTGGTTGTTTATGATGGTTGTCCAAAATCCACACAGAACCTAGGCTGAGTTGAGAAAAACTTGGCAGTCTTCATTTAACGTATCTGGTGAAAATATCCATTTATGGAAAATATTCATAAATCTTCAGTGCTCAGGGAACAGCATTCGTTGTTTTCTTATGCAGTTTAGCAATTTACGTTAGTGGCAGCCACAGGCAGAAGGTCTTTGATTTCTTTCTCTACCTCCAAAATTTTCAAATATCTTCATTACCATTTCCCCTTTGTCATGAAAAATTTAAATCTGGACCCTCTTTAGGGCTGTGAAGTGAATATTGAATTCACTTGTCTTGCAAATTTAAAGGCAGCAAAGAATATTTCTCCTCATAACACCTAAATGACGTTTACAAATAAACTCCTTTTTCTCTAAAATCAAATTCTTGCCTCAGCTGCATCTGCTTGTGGTCTTTCAGGATGTGTCCTGGCCTGCTGCTGGCACATGCATGCTAGAAGTATTTTTGAAGGTCAAGGTGTGCTATTCTGTACTCTGAGCTTGCCTGCACCTGCTGAAATCATGTGTAAGGGTTAAACAAGATGATTTAAATAAAATTTTTTTCCCCATGACCCATACCCCTTTAGGAATGGTTTTACTTGGAAATAAATAACCTAATAAACCTTCCTTTGTACTAAAGTAAACTCCTTCTTTAATTGTTTACATTTTTCATTTAGAAATTTTAAATTGCTTTACAATAACTGCTTTAAGATCATCTATTGGATAGTATCAGAAAATCTATTTCAAGAGCTCTGTGAATGATTGTGATTTATGGCCTGAGATTGGTTTGCAATAACTCTGTAAGTATTATGGATCACAGAATGTAGATTTATTATACATAAATGTGTAGAAAAACTGTTATAAAATTAAAGAAGGGAAGTTTCTGGGAAGATGTTTTTTGGGACACATCTGTTGTTGTGCCACTGCCCCTAACTCAGTCTGTGCTCCTCTAGAGACAAGCTTCTGCTGGACCTGGGAGGTAGCTGAGTGGGAATAAAACCTTCAGTGTTCTTGGGGTCCTGGTAAGCTGGTCTGGAATTTTAGACATAGCATTTCATAGTCCTGAAGTGAAATCAGAATGTCATAGATTCATGGATGCTAATGGGAAAGGTTTGCATTAAGTCTCCTGTGAGAAAGAGTGGTCTCCCTGGTACCCCAGAAGCTAAAAGACCCCAATGGCAGGCCATTTGTTCTCTACTTTGGAGAATTAGGAAGGGATAATGATACAAGAACCAAAGGTTGCTTAATGCCTCTGCAGATCAGTGGCATCTATACCATTTATCCTTTGGAACAAAGATACTTTATCTTCTAACATTCAAGGTAACAGAACTCCAAAACCAGAATTAGACCTAACAGGCAGAGGAAACAAATTCTAAGGCAGCTTGGTAGCTGTAAGAAATGACTATCAACAGGTTACACAGATCACCTTCTAAATCAGGGTGTTTCATTGAAGTGTTATAGCTGTGAAGGAATCCTGGCATCAGTTTGCCCTCAAAGCAGCTCCTTATTCTTCTCAAACTCTTCTCTGTATTTCTGGGATTGATCTCTACAGACCATTTCCAGGAGAATCAATTACTAAAATATTTACAGAAGTGTATTGCTGTATAGAAAAATGTGAAGATAGAGTTTTGTCCCATATACCACTGTAGTATAATAGTCCTATGCTGAAAATATTGCTCAGTTAAATACAGCATATAAAGATTACCAAAATCAGGCCCTGAATCAGATAAGCACATTGATTAAACATGTGTTTCAAAGAATATTGGGATAAAACATCAGCAGAATTAGATTTTATAGAGATTTGGAGATGGACACATAGCAGTTTAATCCAAAAGTATACTTACTTTATATTTAACTGAAACTTAGCTTACGTTTATTAGTGGATGGAGTATGTTTTTAAGAACCTTATTTAGTGGGCACGTGGGTAGCTTAGTGGATTAAAGCTTCAGGTCCTGATCCCAGGATCCTGGGATTGAGCTCTGAGTCGGACTCTCTGCTCAGCAGGGAGTCTGTTGTTTCCTTTCCTCTCTCTCTGCCTGCCTCTCTGCCTACTTGTGATATCTGCCTGTCAAATAAATAAATATTTTGAAAAAAAAGAACCTTATTTAGCTCCCTTGAGTGACTCATAACTTGGGGATGTACATGTTTTTGAATAAAAAATTGTGGGCCTTTAAGGTAATATGATATATTTGTTATATTGTGTACTGGCCCACAGTTTTAGAACTTTTGACTGTCAAACATTATTTTGTGACATCAACACCAAATAACCATCAAATGCAATTAAATAGAAGAATATAAAAAGATATTTTCATCCTTCATGTGTAGATTTTATGTCTGTAGATATTTACAAGAAACAATAATGTATCTGATTATAAATAAAACTTGAATTTTATAAAATGTTGATTAAATTAAAAAATTAGAGGCCATGTACTTTAGTGAAATTCAAATACTAGAAATAATTGATCATAAATATTAATTTCATGGAAATTATAAATTTACTTTCCTAGGTGATTGTTGGATTTAAGAAGAAAATTTATCAAAATATGTTAACGGCAGTTAGTGGTGTGGAGTCATTTTTACATTCTTCCTATGTCTACATATTTTTTTTATAACATTGGCTATTTATAAGCAGTAGTAAATTTAAAATATTTTATGCTCTTAATTGTTTTTTGCTGATCTATGGACAATCAACTGTAATGTGTCCCAATAAGAGTAAGTCATTTCCTCTAAATAGAAGAATAGAAATGGAGTAAAAGTAAAAGTAAAGTAAAGTAAGTAAAAGTAAAAGAGGAGTTGGGAGTAGGATGAAATAGGCGAGGATAAGGAAAATTCCTATCCTTTACAGAAGCATTAGTTTGAATTTTGGGCCTCTTGTTTAATCAATCCATCAAACAGGGAGTTAGCAGATTTCTCAAATGAAAACTTATTGACTACTCAGCCAAATAGGACTAGTAGTCCTTCAAAGTAGTACTTTGAAACCCAAAGTTCCGCTTTGTATATCTATAGCTGTTTCAGCTGGCATGTACATTTGTGGGTTGGCTTCCCTGAGGTAGGATGGATCGCATTTTGACAGTTGCTCCCTTATTTTGAGTGATTGATAGGTAAGATTTAAAATCATTCCTATATAGTAATAATCAATAAAAGTAAAAATCTTGACCTTTCATTAAGAAGATTATAATTTTGGGGTGCCTGAGTGGCTCATGGGTTAAGTGTCTGCCTTGAGCTCAGGTCCTGATCTGGGCATCCTGGGATCAAGCCCCACATCTGTCTCCCTGGTGAGCATGTAGTGTGCCTGCTTTTCCCCACAGTTCATGGTCTCTCTCTCTCTCAAATAAATAGATAAAATATTTTTAAAAATTATAATTTTGACTTTGCATCCAGAGTCTTATTTAAGGTAATTTTTTGAGAGCTTACCCTTCCTAAGTAGCTAAAGACAAGTCATATTACAAGAAAATGTATGCTCATTTCCCTTTAAGATAAATGCAGCAAGAATTTGATTCACTCTCTTCTAACTGATTTGACTTGCTTTAAAAATTGTCTGCTGAGCAGGTATTCCAGATCATTTTACAGCAGTGACATTTCACAGTTATTAAGGTATTATGATTTTCTAGAAAATGCTAACTCTGGAAAAATTGCTCATTATTTGAGTAGAAACCTAAGCCTTTATTGTCATTATTGCTTGCCAAACTGATTAGATAATTTTTACTTGTAATAGGCAAAGAAGAAAAAAAGGGAAAGCCAGTTGTCTATCTTGTTATTTGTATTTGTGTATGTTTTCTAAAAAATATTCAGTGTTTATATCAATTTACCATTTTATTTTTAAATACATAGATTTCATATTTTTAAATTCTCATAATAGTGTTATTTAATTATTTATCAATAATTATTTAATTATTATTTAATCATTAGCCATTTCACATTCACTTTATTTTTTAATGAAATTATAAAACAAAAAAACAAGCCCTGAAATTAAGTAACCTCAATGTTTCTGAAGGTCCTTCTAAGCATAAAGGCTTAGATAAGGCTTAGATAAGATAAGGTATAAAATTATACTGGGTTCAAGGACAGCTTTCAAATTTGGTTGAATGTTTCTCTGCAGTTGATCAATATTATGAAGTTTCAAATTCAAATTTTAAAAATATGCATGTCTACAATATATATTGCTGTCTTCATCACAGGGTTAGATAAAGTTGGGTTAGACAACAACAACAACAACAACTAAGAATTTCTTTTTAATTTGGAAAAATGCAATTAGACATTAGTAAATTTTTATTTACAGTTAACTATAAGCTCTTAAGTCTATAATTGAAGAGGGAAAGTGTATTTATTTTGTTTGGCCATAATTTTCTTAAGATCTATTAACAAGTTTGACAATCCATTAAAAACAGAACTAAAATTGATGTAGACATGTACTGTGGTATTATTTAGAGAGTCTATAGACTTACTAAAAACATGTAGATAAAACCTAAAGATGCTGAAAACCATTTTTATAATAATCAGATTGAAATCCTTGAGAGAGAGCTGGAAGGCTTTTTCATTATTAAACAGATGAGCTTGTCATAATGCAGTACATTTGGCATTTTACTAAGGGAAAACAATAAATAATATATAGAACAAAAGTACAGTTGCATAATCTTTTAGGTAAGAAAAGGTACAATTCCAAAACATGAAATTACCTAGTGTGTATCCCATGGCTATTTAGCATGCTTTAGATGGCAGTTGTAGAAAGTAAATACCATCCCTTTCAGATTACAGGCATCTCAGTGCTTAAGTTAAATTGGAATCTCATAATTAACATTGTCCCATAAAGTTTGACCTATTTCTTTATGGTGTTACCTCTGCTGGCTGCTGTCATCACCAACAAGCAATGTCTTGTCTCTTACCCCTCACTCTGGCTTTCTGTGACTGTCACTGTTTTGTTTGTTTTTGTTTTTGTTTTTATGACTGTCACTGTTAAAGCAAGTATATTTTCAGTGCAGCTCAGTCTTAGCTTTTCATCAGAGCTTGAATAGTTGTAAGGTATTCAGAATTTAAAAGGAACCTACGTATAACCAAACTGTTAAATAATGAAAATGAAAAGATGTTATAGGCTGGGTGTTTCTGAGGAATATATGATATCTGTTCCTCATGCAAAATCACCCTGAGGGTTTGTACTTCTCTCTGTCCCCATCATTGATTCCTCTCACTTTTTGTTCCCTATGTAGCATATAAATCTTAAAAACATTAGGTATGGTAAGTAGTTAAAGGAAACCAGAAATAAGACTCATCTCTGTTCTTTTAATTTGTTAAACACTCATCAAAATCTAATAAGTAAAAAAGTACCATAAATGTATAGCTTTCTGACTTTTCATTACTGAATATATCCATGTAACAAACAGCTAAATGCAGAGATTTGTTTTACCTATCTGTGTACTTCAAACAAATGGGATCATACCATTTGCATTGTTTTGTATATCATCTTTTATTCAATAATGCATTGTAAGCTTTATCTATATCATCACATGTCGATATAGATGATTCATCCTTATTGCTATAATGTATTCTTTATGAACTTATAAAGTTGTTAGAGTCAATATCAATACACAAAATAGAAAATGTAATGAATAAACAATATACTTCACATAGCATAAAAAACAGTTCATTTAGGAATAAGTCTAGGGTGCCTGGGTGGCTCGGTGGGTTGGGCCACTGCCTTCAGCTCGGGTCATGGTCTCAGGGTCCTGGGATCGAGTCCCGCATCGGGCTCGCTGCTCAGCGGGAGCCTGCTTCCTCCTCTCATTCTGCCTGCCTCTCCATCTACTTGTGATCTCTCTCTGTCAAATAAATAAATAGAATCTTAACAAAAAAAAAAAAGGAATAAGTCTAACAAAATATGCAAAAAAAAAAAAAAAAAACCTTCTATACTAGAAACTACAAAACACTATTAAGAGAATTTAAAGACAACCTAAAATCTTCTATGAAAATCTATGCTAATAGATTGGAAGACTGACTATTATATGGGTGTTAATCCTTTTCAAATTATTCTGTAGTTACAATGTAATTCTAGCAAAAAGCTCAGCAGGATATTGTTGCACAAATGAATAAGCAAATTCTAAAGTAAATACAGAAATTTAAAAGGTGATGAGTTAAAGAGGAATTTTTTTTTTTAAAGATTTTATTTATTTATTTGACAGATCACAAGTAGGCAGAGAGGCAGGCCAGAGAGAGAGAGGGAAGCAGGCTCCCCACTGAGCAGAGAGCCTGATGCAGGGCTCTATCCCAGTACCCTGAGATCATGACCTGAGCCAAAGGCAAAGTCACTGGTTATACTTTTATATATTTGGTTATACTTTTTATATTTGTCACTGGTTATACTTTTCCTACTCTGGCTCCAACTTACCCAGGTATTTAGCAGTCCACTTCTACTCCATCTGCTCTAAACACCGGTTCACCCTTTGTGCTACCATCAGGTATGTCTTTCATTCAGAACAAATTATGTCACTATTTCATAAATCATTTACTGTTACTGGTTGTATTGAAAATTACATTCACATTTCCTCATTGTTAAACTTCTGGCATCAAGACCTACCCTATCTTTTAACCTTCTTTCCCACTAATCCTGTAGTCCTGCTCTATATTCTGTAGCCAAATATAATCACTCCATGTTTGCTAAACACAGCTTGAATTCAACAATCTCCATGCCTTTTTCCATGCTGTTTCCTTTTCTGGAAATGCCTTCTTTCTCCTTTTCAATAGGTGTAATCCACCCCACCTACATCACCAATTCCTTAGCAAACCAATGCACACCTGTGAAAATACGTCTCTAATCCTAACAAAAGAATCAAGTCATCCCTTCTATTCTTTGAAACCCCATCAGCTTTCATTTTTGCAGCATTTAAAAATTTATATTTGGCTATGCAGAAAGTATTCCATTGATTCCACATAAAATGCCCCATTTTATGATTGAGTAAACAAAAATTCAAAGACCTCAGCTAATTTTCTGATCACAAAGCTCTTTATTAGTAGGGCTTAGACTTTACAGTGATCTGGCTCCAAATCTCTAGCCTTTTCTTCAGTCATATTATAACACCTACATTCACTGGATAATTTGTACCTGTTCATGAGCCATCACTGATGGTAGGTGATCTCAAACTTGAGTGGCCCTATTTATAGATCAGTAATATTTTGGTGACCTAGTATACCTGTATAGTCACTGGTTAGTCCGTGATTTCTCCTCATGGAGAAATCATTCATTCATCAATGCCCTAGACTTCCAATATAAAAGCTACTTTAGTAAGGCAAAATTTTTCATGTGCACGCAACCATTTTCTCCAAAACATACACGCTTCTGCCTGCTCCCTTGCCTTATGCTGGCACCTCTCTTTCCTCAACTAGTCAGGGCCAGTCTTGATGATTTTCTAGTCTCACATATTGCTGATGGATAATTAGCCACCTCTTTTGTCTTCCTGGGTCAACGCTGAGAGCAGGGGTAGTGTTTCCATGTTTCCTACTCCCAAAGAGCACTGTATTTCCACTCCTAGATGTGCTACTTTCCCCTTCCCCAGCCCCACCCAAGAAGAAAACTCGCCTTTAAAATTATTGCTGGTAAGTCGTATGTACTATTGGGAATTTCCCAGAATATGAAAAAATTTCATATTTACAAGAATACCAAAACACTAATTCAAAAGGATATATGCACCCATATGTTCACAGCAGCATTATTTACAACAGCCAAATTATGGAAGTAGCCCAAACGTCCATAGATGAATGGATAAAGAAGAGGTGGTATATAATGGAATTATTCAGCCATATTATTCAGCCATTAAAAAAAAGCATGAAATCTTGCCATTTGCAACAATCTGGATGGATCTAGAGAGTATAATGCTAAGTGAACTGAGGCAGAGTAAGACAAATACCATATGATTTCACTCATCTGTGAAATTTAAGAAACAAAACAAATGAATAAAGGCAGGGGAAAAGGAGACGAACCAAAAAACAGACTTAGCAATAGAGAACTAACTGATGGTTACCAGAGGGGAGGTGGGTGAAGGGATGGAGGAAATAAGTGGAAGGGATTTAAAAACACACTTACCTTGGGATGCCTGGGTGGCTCAGTGGGTCAAAGCCTCTGCCTTTGGCTCAGGTCATGATCCCAGAGTCCTGAGATTGAGTCCCAAATTGGGCTCTTTGCTCAGCAGGAAGCTCAAAATTTCTTCCTCTCTCTCTGCTTACCTCTCTGCCTGCTTGTGATATCTGTCGAATAAATAAATAAAATCTTTAAAAAAAATACACTTATCCTGATCTGGAAAAAAAATTATTGCAATAGTAAAGCCCTAAAAAGAATTATTTTGTAACTCAGAACTTTGATTCCTTAATATGGAAAAAAGTCCTCTTTAAAAAAAAAAAAAAAAAAAAAAAAAAAGGAAAGAAAGAAGAAGACCTCTATAAAATTTTTAAATAAACTCATAGACATTAGGATCAAATAATAAAAATAATAGAAAAGATGTAAACAAAATATAAGTGTTGGAGTTATTTTAAAGTGCTGCCCAACTAAGTAATAACAAATTTAAGGCTGGGGGAAAAAAAGATGTAGTAAGTTGCTCCAAAGACTTTCTACTTCAATGCATATGGCACTTTACATCAACCCTGGGCAGGATTATGTAAACCTCTTGCAGTAATATGTGAAATGGGAATTTTATTACTATAAATAAAGAAATGGTTAGAAGAGATAAATTGGGCAACAGAGCTCATCTGTAGAATTCTCTCCCTGAGTGCTGTGAAGTGTGTAAACCTGGTGATTCACAGACCTGTACCCCTGGGGATAAAAATATATGAAAAAAAAAATAAATAAATAAAAGACCTAAAAAAAAAAAAAAAAAAAGAATTCTCTCCCTGTCGTCTGACTATGCTCAATAGTTGAATTAGATGTTTTTTTAATTAGTTCAGTTTCTCTGTAGAATTGATAATGATGGCAGTGCTGATGGCCATCTCTCTAAAATACAGAGACATAGAGATAGCAACTTTAAATTATGAAGTATTTATAAAATACCTGAAAATGATTTGCGGTTTCTTAGTGGTCACCAGATTACTCAAAATTCCAAAGTACTTTCAATTTAGGATTATCACTCATGCAACATTCTTTAATTTTTGCCTATTGTGGTAAAAATCAGGAAGTTCCATCAAGGAATTTCATTTCCATGACAACAAGAAACTAAAAAAAAAAGTCATGATTAAAGTTTAAAATGGTCATAAGAGCATGCAGATTTGCAAAGATGTGATTTCAGGTAAATTTCTCCACTTTTACCTTGTAAATATCAAATATGTTTAATGCAACAAAGAGTATTATCTATGCTTTGTGATATTTGAAAATGGCTTTATCACTTTTAAACTGGAGGCAAACTAGAATATCTTTTTTCATTGTAAGTAATGTAAAAACAAATAATGAGCTGTTTACTTGAGGTTTCATTATATATGTATGTGAATTTCTTGGCCCAAAACAAATCCTCATCTGGCATCTAGTCTTGATTTCTAATAACACACCTCAATAAGAGAAACCAGTCCTTCTTGAATGAATATTTGTTTTAAGGGGAGGAAATCTACAAGTTGAGTTTCATAGTTATTGATCAACCTATCAATTAATCAATTTATTGATCTATATAGACACATACACATACATATATTCACATAATGTATTACAGAAGGACACGGAAACTACTTTTAAGAATTCTCAATGACCAAAGCTGAAATGATTTTATCAACAAAATAAAAAAGTAGTCCGTTTATAAAGCAATGTTTAAATTAATATCCACATGTCCATACTGATATAAATAAATGATTGAATAAATGAATAAATATGTAAAAATCCCCCATGTAGAAGAGTTCCAAATAATTTGGAATTATTCTAAGAGTAAAGGTGGATATTCTACGTTTAGTTGCTGGAGCATCATACATTATTCTTTAGGTATGGGCTGCATATGACTTTCTTCCAAAGAGTACAATATGGAAATTGAAAAAAAAGAGTAACTTCCAGAACAGAAATCTGATAAATACCACCTTAGCCGCATGATCAATGTCAAAATCAGTGAAAAGTCATGTTGAGAGTTTATATCCTTAATATGATTTGATGAGAATGGTGATTTACCCCTGTAGTCTTCCCCTACAAACCTAAAACCCCAGTCTAATCATGAGAAGAACATTATATAAATCCCAATTGAGTATCATTCTACAAAATACCTAACCAGTAGCCCTCAAAAATATCAAAGTCATCAAAATCAGGAATGGTCTGAGAAAACGTGACAGCTAAGAGGAGTCCAAGAAGACATGGTAACTAAACCTATCGATGTGGTATTATTGATCAGAGATCCTAGAACAGAAAAAAGGTATTAGCTTAAAAATGGAAAGATCTGAATAAAGCATGAACTTTAGCTGATAATAATGTATTAATTTTGGCTCATTAATTACAACATGTTCTGTGCCAGTTTAAGATGTATCTAACAGAGAGACTGCACATGGCATACAGAGGAACTCTCTGCATTATCTTTGTCATTTTTCTGTAAATCTAAACTATTCTAAAATGGAAAGTTTATTAAAAGTAGAAGGAAAAATAGAAAAGAAAAAAAAAGTCCATATATTAGATCAGAGTTTACTTGCATACATACTTACATATGTTTGAATATGTTTGTGTGAATCTTTCCCTGTCTGAGATTTAGTGTTGGAACTTATCAGCATTGCAGGGAAAGCATAAGAAAGAGCTTCTTTTTAGTAGCTTGTTTTATTTGGAACCAATTACCATATAGTTCAGAATTTATTTGAAAAGAAATTAGTGCCTTTTACTTTCACACTAGAGATAGTTAAGGATAAGGAATGAGTTGGTATATTTGAATCTCAACACAGTGTGCTTTGGTGCTTGGGGTTAAAAGTAGGGTTTAATCTGCATGGGGCAGGAATGCTCTCCAGATGCTCACTTTCATTTCCATCTTGCATTAAAAAAACAAAACAAAACAAAACCTGTATGGTATAAGCAAATGGAGAGGCTAACTACATAGGTCAGAGTGTTATTATTATTTTACCTAGAGATAATCTTTAGTGATTAGTGCCTCATGGATTTTACTATGTAATGAAAGCAGCTGTTTAACACTAAAGTCACTAAGCAGTTCATAGTTTCAAGACACTTGCATGGTTCTTGTACCTCCTATTCCTCGGGCATATATCTCTATCTCTATCTATACACACACATATGCATACATATGCTGTAAACAGTTTATTTGCCTATGTGTCGATTAATTTAACTGTACTTTTACATTATAGAGACAGGATTACGAAGAATTCTTCTACCGTTTTTAAAGACTGGAGAAATTCCCATTGTTTTATGTTTCTTTTAAAAGACTCCATTTGAGCCAGTCATTTGCTATTAAAAAAAAAAAAATGATGCTAAAACAGAAGTCTCTCCTAAATCAATTCCTCTAGTAGCCCCAATTCTAGTGAAAACATCAAAGTATCTAAATGAGGCGAGAGGCCTGGATTTCCAGTGACGTGGAGAGAGAAAATAGTCTTTCCACCTTTAAGCATAACATATGCTATAAGTTGAAGGAAAAAATGTCTCAAGTGGTATCCCTACACAGTGTCCTGTAATTAAACTCAGATGTAAGTTCGACCCTTGCACTCTTACTTCTCTCAAGACACTTGAAAGGACAGTGGATTAAAGACATCTAAGGGTTTAACCTGTGTTTGTTGCTTTGGAGGATGTGCTTTTTTTTTACCCAGAAGCGCCTGTGTCCGTCTTTTCAGAGGAAGATGTTTTCTTAGACACCTCAGGTTATTGATAGCATTCCAAGTATTGGTAACCTCATTTTGTGAATATGTGAACACTATCAATATGTGAATACAAATATGTAAGTTAGGTGATACAACAAACTGATGTGTGTAATTGCAAAGAAGATGGTTTAAATGGCGTGAGCTAATTTGGTCAAATCTATTTTTCCTGTTCCTGATTTGTTATGAACCCTCAGTGTTTTTGATAGATCTATATAATAAATTCAAAGGAAGAATTAACAGAATGTTTAAAGTGTGTGGGTTCAATAGCCCATCAGATCCTCCTTCATGCACGTGATCACTTGGTGTTAAAGTGCATAGATTGGTTTTGTCTTTGGCCTAAACTTCTGAATCCCCACTTGTGTGTGTCTGCGAACTCACACCTGAGTCTATGGGCATATGCAAACACTTTCAAGGTTTCCAATCAAAGGAAGCAGATGCTTTTTATGCAAAGTCCTGATTTTCACATTATGGATCACTGGGATTGACACTAACAGGAGTCATGTGTCTAATTCTTTGCATCAGCATGAGCAAAAAATATTTTCCACAATAGTAAATTATCTTCACTTCTCTCAGGAAATACAAGTGACTTCACCGTGAGGGAGTGGTTGTGTGAGTCAAAAGCATAAAAATGCCAACCATAAATAAAGGTGAAAAACCCTCATCCCCACTGGGATAAAATAACTTTACATTCCTGAGATACTGACTAGGGACAATTTCTTTGGAGATTTGTTTGGTCCAAGAGTGGACAGAAAATAACTTTTAATAATTTATTATTGCATTGCCCCAAATCACAACCTTGAACATAAAGGGAGAAAATCTCCTTTCAAATCAATTTTGCATTGAAAAGTGGGGAACTAAAACTTTGACAGGAAAAGTTATCTTTGGTAAGGTTTATATCTCTGAAGAAAAATGCATATTATATTTTGGAGGTGATATATTTATCATATACATATGTATTTGTTCATAATTTTAGTGTTAAGAAAAACAAACCAGAAGTCTTTTAGAAAGATTATTCTTCAACACAGTACAAATGATGAACACCATAAGGTGGTAGTGTAGATCTCATTATAGTTGTCTAAATACCAAGTAGGACTTTTTTTTTTTTTTAAGATTTTATATATTTATTTATTTGAGAGAGAGAGAGTAAATGAGCATGTGCAGGGGGAGAGGCACAGGGAGAGGGAGAAGGGAAGAGGGAAATAACCCCAAGCAGACTGTGCTGAGTGCAGAGCCCAGCATTGGAGCTTGATCTCACAACACTGAGACCTTGCCCTGAACCAAGAGTCAGATGCTTAACTGACAGTGGTACTCAGGCACCCCCCAACTAATACTTTTTTCAGTGGGACTTAAAGAACTATAATGCTTGCTTATTGATATGATTTCCACACATTCAATCTCAAAGCAGATAATATTACTTCTTCTCAGGAATTATAACACTAAAAATTTAAAACTTCACTTTACAGCTAGTCTTATACTTGAACTAAAGATCATTAACATATAATTTGCTCTAATTCTGACTATGGAAATGAAGAATAATTAAAAATAAAATAAATAAGGGCAGGTCAATTGCTTGGTTGTTTTTACGGCAGGGAAATTACAGTTCTAGTACTCAAAGGAACTCCAGACTGCTGCTGGCTATGAAAAGACCACTTTTGCATGACTGCTGTTTTCTTATCTGTCAAACACATTTAATCACACTCACCTTGTTCTACTGTATGTTGTCTGGCTTAACAAATTAATGGCTCTAAAGTGCTTTGAAAATATAAATCTCTATATAAATAATAAAACATTATTACAGCCTGGGGATAAGTCTGAGAGGGGTTAGAGTAATGACTTGTCCTCTAGGATTGTAAAGGTTTCAAAGACTGGTTTTTTAACTGACTATTTCTTACATTGATATAAAATCTTCTCTGGGCTGCCTTAAAACAGTTATGTTGGGTAATTTAAGACTACATAAGCAGTTACGATTGAAATTTGATGTTAAAAAACTATCCTTTTTTGCCAATAATATTGATATAACTAAAGCAACAGTGCACTACCCAATCACTTTTACTAGTTGTATACTCATTCATATATTATTTTGTATGTGTACACCTTCTCAAACTAAGGCATGTTTGATAATATGGGAATATGGGGGAAAAAGAAAACAGCTTAAGAAACTTGGTTTCTGGTCTCAGGAAGCTCTCAACCTTTTAAGGGAACTAAACGTAAACAAATTTTCTTAGTATATATTTGGATGTGCTAAGTAATCTTTGGGAAATGAAAAAAGAATTATTTTGGAATTGCAGAAGAAGGTGAGATAACTTCTGACACTGACATGCTAAAGGAAGATAGGGGTGTAGGAGAGTATAGGATCTGGGATGTTTTCATTAATGACCCAGCACTAGATCTAAGCATTGAAGCAGGTTAGACTTTGGAAATGCATAGACATCTTGGAAGACATAGGAGGAATAGCAGGAGCAAAGATAGGTAAGCTGAAAAACACCAAGCTTATTAAGAAAGTACTTAAGAGTTTGGGTTGTGTCAAACTGGATAGTAGTAGATAAAGCTCCAAAGATAGGTTGGCGCCAAGTTGTATAGGCTCTTGAATGACAGGTTGAAATGTGTGGGCTTTATTTAGTGGGAGATTGTAAGCTATTTCTTAAAGTCAAATAAACATTTTATAAGAGTTGTTTTTAAATAGTCAGAAAGGAAGACATTTTATTCAAGATGAGGTTATATAATTCATTTAGAAATGTTTTCCTTGCCCGTGATTAGAAAAATAAACAGTCAAATTGATACTAGATTTCTGACAACACAGGGATGATGATTTTTAGACTAAGGCTGCATGGGTATGAAAAGGCAAATGATTAAACTTTGGAGTTTAATGGAAAATTATTTTTAACTGAACAAGGACTCATTACTGCATTTATAAGACAATAGTTAGATTTGTGCAAATTTCAGTCTAAATGATGACCACCACAGGTGTCCCTATGGATCTTAAATTTTAGATCATTTCTGAACCGGAGAAATGTTAGCATTTATTCTATTCAGGAAGCAATAGAGTTTTAAAAGCAGGGATCTTAATTCCATGATTCATTGTGTATTCTTAAGCCAGTCATAGTGGTAACAACTTTCTCTTTGGGAAATCCCTTTGGGTACAGTATTAAAATGAGTTGGGAGGTAGTTTAGAAAGGATTTGGCCCAGACTTCTAACTTGTAGATGAAAAAAAAATTAAGAGCCAGATGTACAAAATAACGTGCCCAAAGCCACACAGAAAAAAAATCCTGACTATCAAATGTATATTTTTTCTCTTAATTCCGTGGCTTTTCAATTATAACATGATATTTTCAAAATATATTTTAGACAATATTTTGAAGTATCAACTTTGTGTTAGGTCAAGTCAAACGCATTATTTTCCTTTAATTTTTGATTGCTTTGAAAATTGTCTTTAATAATGTTACAAATATTATTCACTTGTACTTTTGTGATTTCTATCATACACCTTCTCTAAAATAAAGCAGAAATTACTTACGCAGTTCCCAAGAAGTTATCCTAAAATGTATTTTTATTTATTAAGTTAAATTTATTTATTAAGTTAAAGTTAAATTATACTAATGATTTGCTAATTTTCTAAATATATAACACAATCACACCATGGGTTTACATATATGATAAAGCACATTTAATACACTCTCTTAACTAGTTAATTTTAATATTCCATTTGAATTAGGGATTTCATCAAAGGAAGGCTAATGAGGAATCACCGTTTATTGTTAACTGAAATGATTTCAGTCTGACTTAGGATTTCAGATATCAAGAATGTTTCATGAAATAGCAAGATGAGTTGGCTGAGAAGCTGTTTAACCCAATGAGCCACCCAGGCACCCCATCTATGAAGCTGTTTGATGATCTCTGGTTCTGTAATGTATAGTTACACAAATTTAAGGTTTAGTTTTCCCTATTGATTTTATTTAGTTGTGACTGATCATCTTTATATCTTTTTTTATTGATTTAAATTTTCTAATTGTTTTTCTAGGATAATATTTATATCTATCTAGATGTTTCTATCTATCTATCTATCTATTTATATCTATCTATTATATCTATCTATCTAGAATAAATCTACTTGCTATTCAGTAGTTCTCCTATTTTTTTGGAGCATTTTAACCACATTCTATAATTCTAATATCCAATAAAGATAGATTAAGTGTTGAGAAATACATTTCAGTTTCTTAACCCCATGAGGTAGAAAGTGAACATGACTAAGCTATCCTGAATACTGGCTACATAAATTCTGATATAAAAATTTGGGATGGGAGAAGATTACTATACAGGAAATTTTCTGAATGTGTTACAATAGCTTTGCCTTTCTTCTTCCCATGGGTCTGCTTTCTCCTCCTTCTCTACCTCCTCCTCCTCTTTCTATTATTTGTTTGTTGTTGTAACATGTTATTGTTTTTGTCTCTTTATGTGAATAGAGTATTTAAAGAACTGTAAGCAATAAAGGCTACAGCCAGGATTGTCATGTGCTTTATGAAGCCAGCCTTGGTTACAACTTGTGAAGAGAAAAACACAAATTTCCTGCTTCATCTTTTTCTTCTGAATTTCTGGTAATTTCTTCACTGGCAAACTTTATCATAGAAACCCAAGTCGTGGGGGTGGCTTCATTTTCTCTACTTAACTTATGTGTAGGAACTACTGAACGGAATGATTACTGCTTGTACTGATTTCTCTTGGCTTCTGTAATTCGTTGCCACAAACTTAGTGACTTAGGACAACACAACTGTGTCATCTTACTATCCTAAAGATCAGAAATTTGAAATGAGTTTTACTAGGAATCAAGCTGTCAATAGGGCTTTAGGGAAAAGTCTGTTTCTTTGCCTTTTCTAGCTTCTATGGACTGCCTGTATTCATTGCCTCATGAACTTTTTCTCCATCATCCAAACCAGCATCATATCGTCTTCAAATCAACATCAGTCACCTCACTCTGACACTCTATTTTCATCATCACATATCCTTCTCTACCCTTTCAAGAATCCCATGATTACATTGGGCCACCTAGATAATATAGGCTAATAAACCCATCTCTTCATCCTTCACTTAGTTATATCTGCAAAATCCTTTTTGTCATAAAAAGTAACATACACATGGATCCAAAGATTAGGGTTGGGCATGTCTTTGGGCAGCTCTTAGTCTACCTATCACAGAATTTCTTCTTGTACAATTCATGGCCAATGTTATATATTCATCTCAAAATTTCCTGACCTAAAAATAATCTAAATCATTATTTTGCCTTTGCATGGATGCTAAGAGTTATACCAAAATTGGTTTAAAATAAGGAAGACATTTGTTTTCTGTAGGCAAGAGTATCATTTTATCATCAGACACCATCTGTGGGATGGATGAAATATTTTTTTGCCTTTCATCTAGGAAAATCCTAAAAGCTAATGTTTATGAAGCATGTATGCCCAACATGAACAATCACTCTCATTGCAGACACAGACACACGTACTTACGTAAGTTCACATTTTGTTACCTTCCCAAACAATGTCAAATTTTCCCTACCAACTTCATTTATTCAATTGCTTTGTTTTTATAGATTCAAATTTTCTTATCCTTTAGTGAATTGTAAAACTCAGTACTTCTCACAAATACAAGGTTAGTGAATATTTAAAAGACCTGGGTTCAGCTATGTGTTCAGTGTTTATTGTGCACATACCCTAATAATAGGAATTATAGAGAATAAAGTGTATACATTAAAAGTTTCTGGGTGAAACTATGCAGATACTCAAGCAGCAAACATAAATTCAATAAAACAAGATATGCATCAACTTATGAGCAGGGTGGTCTGCGGGTTTGGCGTTTGGAAGGGCTCCTCGGAAAACTTGTGTTCTGAGGAAAACATTAATGGAACCTGAGGATTTGGCTGGGTAAGTGAAAGGAAGTAGTCCTCATAGTAACAAAATGAGGTAGGCAAGAACTTCAGGACTGCACACAGAGAACTAATGGATGGAAAACAAACATGCACACTCAGCCGGCCAGTGTAGCTACAAAATAGAGATTCCTTTTTAACAGTAAACACAAGGAGGATCCATAAATTGGTGTTTGAGCAATTGTGTTTAATCTTCAAAGTAACATGATTATTTAATATAAATCTAATGACTTTTCCGTATTTGAACTATGAATTAGCTATGAAAATTTGAATAGGAAATTGCATTATGGAGCCCAGTAAGCAACTTGGATGAAGAGATTCAAAACAAATATGTGTGTGTGGGGAGGTGGACACAGAACAGTATAGGAGATTAGACTGCTACAGCATTGCCAGGATAGCATAATAGAGCTTCGATCTAGTGGTGGAAGAGAGAAATAGGCAAATCATGTTAATATTATACACACTGTACTCAAAACACGGCTGCATGAGGTATGTTTCATAGGTGGTGGTGGATTGAAAGTCATATCAAATATCTAAACATATGTGGCAGTAGTAGCAACGCTAGTTAGCTTTTACTCAATATTTGTAACATTCCAGTCACTGTCCTTGGGGTTTTTCATTACTTTAATCCCCACAATAACAGTTTGATATCTCATAATCCCCATTTAGATATGAGGAAGTAATAATGGCATTGAAGTGATTTGCTAAAGTGACCAATAAATAGATACTAGAATTTAACTATAGATTTTCGAACTCCAAAACCTATATTCTCCAGCTTACCAAACCAAAGATGCTGGCATTTGGCCTAAAACACATTCCCTTGGTATCCCCAAGCCTCATTTGATGTTAGAATTATTAAATCTCAGTATTAAAAAAAAATCAAAGCTCTCGTTTAACCCCAAATCCCATTCAATGTAGGAATGGCCATGCAACCACTGTAGGAAACGGGCCTGAGCACTTTCAGTAATGGAGACTTTATCAGTTCTAACTTAATTTTTTACATGGTCCAATGGCTAGGAAGTTTGTCCTTGTTTTGAGTTGAAATCTGCCCTATAACCTTCACTCTCCTGCTGTGACTCTGCCTTCTGGAATTACACACAGAAAAAAAAATCATGTTTCTCTTCCATGCTTGAAAATAGCCATCACAAGTCTATTCCAAGCGAAGCATCCACATTTGTCTAAATTATTGAACAAAGTGCCCCAATCCTTCACCATCTTCGTGCATTTTTTTAAATTTTATTTTTCATTCTTTATGCTGCTCAGCATGGTATAGATAAATCAGTGTTACTCATCTGTTTAAGACAATCTGCCATCATTTCCTTTACATTTTTCCTGGGTTCAGAAGATGATCTATAAGGCATTTTGATCAACTCTCCAAGCTTCTCTCCATTAGCACTAATCAACAAAACCTACTTTAGTCAATACCTTACACTCTCCACAATTAAAATAGACACTTAACTTGTGATAAAATGAGGCCTTAGTTCCAGCTGAGATATGAACACCTGTGAGGCTGGAAATCTGAGAATCGTGCAGGCACTTAATCATCGTTTACACTTCACATCTTTAGTGCTTAGCTGTGAAGGCCCAGCTTGTGACCTGCTGACGGCTTTTCCAGTAAAACAGAGGAGACATAAACCAGGGCAAATCAGATATGCTTAACAAGAGCCTTCTCTCCAGCTGTCAATGAGGCCCGCAGCACTGGAGATGCCCAGTAGGAGGCTCTCCTATCACTGACTTTTGACTAGTTGAGTGTTTGGTTAAACATTTTGAAAAGTGATAGGTGAGTGGGGTCTTTAGTTGAAGTTATGGGTCAAATTCCAGGCTTGCAGTAGCACACAGCAGACAGAGAAAAATAAATTACGGGGCTTTCAAGTATACGTAGACATAAAATATCTCATGGTATGATGGAAAGCTGAGCGCTATTTTGTAAGTTAACATAAGTAAGAAGTATTGCTAAAGGAAAGTTTAAAACTAATATTTGTTGTCAATAAAATACTGGCAAAAGAAAATGATGGAGAGGTGTGTATCAAAGGCTTATCAAAGACAAAGAAGGAAGTGAACCTGAGGGAAACACATTCCCCTCTTACCTTAACCTTAATGCTTTGGAGGATGATGGCTTAATTAACTTTGTCTTCCCAGCCTCTTACTCATGATATGTTAAAGTTATCAAAAGAAGGGAAAAAACACTTAAGAAAAGAAACACGTTTATTTGAAATGCATTTTAGGATGAAATTTTGTAGGGAAGATCTTATCATATATATATATATATATATATACATATATACATTTATACATTTATAAAAATGTTTCTTATTAGAAAGTATTTTTTGTCATGTAGATGTGATTTCTTGGTCCTACTTACATCTGTTAATTTAAAATGAACATTATACACAGAGATGTGTTTATTTGAAGTTATATATATATGTCTATAAAATATGTATCTTTTATATATATTTACATATATATGGAATGGAGTGATAATTATTTTCATGTATTTATGCCATTGTGTATGTCATGTATTTTAATGTATTGATTGCACAATCTAGGTACCATACTGATTTATGTGTACTATTAATTTAAATCAATCATGGATAATTTCATAATGCCTTGTATATTTGTTTCATGGCATATTTTAGACGTTAGTAAAATTACAAAAAATACCATTATTAACTAGAAATTTATGTTTTCCTACATTTTATATTTTCCATATTCTATATTTCCAATTCTGTATTGGACTTTGCTACATAAATTGTTTATAATAAGTTGCTCCATTAATAAAATATCTCATATTAATATAATTTAAATATTTAATTTTTTTTACAAAATCATGTAATTGATCCTCTCCCTAATATTTGACCTTCAGATGGCTTATGGTTATCATTTTCCCTATTTTAGACTAGAAGATAGTGAATTATATGGTGGCTATATGACTAGCAAGTCGTAGAGAAAAAATTTCTCTTTCTACCATGATTTTTTTCTACTTTATACAAACTTATTTGTCAAAAAACAAAAGCAGAAAGCAGCTTTCACATGTTCAATTATGTATAAAATGTGGTCTTGAATTTGCTATCAGTAAGTTTTTCAATAAAACTGCAAAATTAAGAATTAACTCGTGTCTTTCCAAATATCTAAGAGTCTAGGCATTAGCTGTTTTCTCTGACATTAAAAAAATTTTTTTGGGGCGCCTGGGTGGTTCAGTGGGTTGAACCTCTGCCTTCGGCTCAGGTCATGATCCCAGGGTCCTGGGATCGAGCCCCACATCGGGCTCTCTGCGCTGCAGGGAGCCTGCTTCCTCCTCTCTCTCTGCCTGCCTCTCTGCCTGCCTCTCTGCCTACTTGTGATCTCTGTCAGATAAATAAAGAAAAAATCTTAAAAAAAAATTTTTTTTTATTAGTATGAGAGAGAGGAGTGAGGAGAAGACACATGAGCAGGGGGAGGGGCAAAGGGAGAAGCAGAATCCCTAGTGAACAGAGAATCCTATGGGGGAGCTCAGTCCCAGAACCCTAGAATCATGACCTGAGCTAAGGCAAGCACTTAACCGATTGAGCCACCCACGTGCCCCTTTATCTGACATTTTTATCCAAATATATTTTGTGTAATCTTGTGGGAAAACTTAGAGAATGAGAGAGCAGGAGCTCTTCCTGGAGAGTCTTTATTTTGAAACAAAATAATTTTGTATTTTTTTTTTTCCAAACATTTCATCTATTTATTTGACAGACATCACAAGTAGGCAGAGAGGCAGGTAGAGAGAGAGAGAGAGGAGGAAGCAGGCTCGCTGCTGAGCAGAGAGCCGGTCACGGGGCTCCATCCCAGGACCCTGAAATCATGACCTAAACTGAAGGCAGAGGTTTTAACTAAGCCACTGAGCCACCCAGGGGCCCCCCTTTTGTATTTTTTTTAATTAATTTTTTTATTTTTTATAAACATATATTTTTATCCCCAGGGGTACAGGTCTGTGAATCACCAGGTTAACCAAAACTTATTTTTTCTTTCTAGATTATTCATAGACTGGTGAGGAAAATAGGCCTGGTTGTTTTTGTTTTTTTTTTTTTTTTGTTTTGTTTTGTTTTTGGCTAATCTTATGACTCAAGAGAAATGATTCAGAGACTGTAACACACTCCATGTTCTTGGCTTTTTGAAGTGTGCTTAGTACTCCATTTGGGATTCTTAATTTGTACTTCTCGATCTGATTTGGATAACATTCAGTTTCCCTTCAGCCAGCTGACCTGGTACAAACACACAATGGATTAATTCCATAATAAATTATGAGGGCAATAAACCTTTCTAGACCAGTTTGCCTCTTAAGTAACAATCTTTTATGTTGCCTTATAAAAGTGAACTTATGTTTTATTTGTAAGTCATTCTGGGCATAATAAACTGTTTGAATTTGGGGCACTTAGTTTTGGATCTGAGCACATTCTTTCTTGATGCATTGTTTTATGATGGTTCTGGAGCTACTTATTAGCCAAAGCACCTGAAAGTTCCTGGAGGACACTAACATCTAGTCGAAATAACATCACACCTAAAGGTGCATGGAAATATAGACTTTGTATAACTCTGAACTCCAGCTGTTTTTCATTTATTTCTATATCTTTTTATTTTATGTCTAAAGAAAAGTTCACCATTTGCCATCTGATGTTGTAATAAGATCACTGTGCTTCAGGTTTGTGTGAAGTTATATTGCATAAAATATGCACTTAGACCCTTTATGAGATTGCTCTTAGGGTGGGAAAGCTCTCTCAGGCAAATAAACAATGATGTGGATTATTTGATCATGTCTTGATGAACACTGGGTGGCAGAGATACCCAGAATAATAATCCTTGCCCCTTTGGGACAAATTGCTTGTTGTACTTTTAAAAGCCCTTCTTTTTACCTAAATACCAGTAATAGGATTATCTTAACCATCCAAGGGAATTTTATTTTGCTTCTTTTTGATTTTACTGAGGTGCTCAAACCAGAGTTAATAATCTCTATTCTAGAAATTTATAAAAGCAAATCAGAATAAAAATTTAGTTCCTCTTCTCTTTATATATTGAGGGTGAATTCTTTTAAAAGAAAGTTGGAGATACTGTACTTGAATAGCTTTCTTAATGTATCCAAATTGGTGGACCTTTTCGATTTACATTGAATCAGTAAATTTGAAAGAGTTTTTTTAATTACTGAGAAGAAGCTAGGGTGTTTTTGGTCCTGGGGAACTCATGGTAAAAATAAACTATTCTTTCATGGACGACTACCACTTTTAGTCCTAAATTCACTGTGGGAAGATGACCATAAAAAGGAGAATGAGATATAGTCATGTGGGCAAATTTCAAAATTCATATCTATCACCTTAGACTTGGTTTCTCTAACTGTACTTCTGTTTGGGAAATGGAGACACATTCAAAATAAAGAAAAACATGTTCTGGGTGCATAATAATATTTTCCATTGAAAATAGGGAGAAATATAAAACAACACTCCCATCTTTAAGGAATAAACAGTCTACTTTTTTTATGGCTTCTGTCTAGACAGCCTCACATGGTTCTTACAAAGATCAAATGAAAATATGTATCAAAATGCCCCCAAATCTGTGAAGCACTATGTAAATGGGAAGAAAAAGGATACTACAGTATTAAAAACTTCAGGTCAATTCAGTTCGTTTCATTTATATTTTAAATAGTCACTAAATTTATTACACTACGAGAGTGTACTAGTGATGACCATGAACAGAAACAATCTAATGGCCCATTCACTTTACATCATCTTTAAGGACAAGGCAAGCAGCTATGACTGGTAAAGCAAATACTAGTAAGGCCTGTTCCATGGAGCGTGAGCCTTTATGGGGCAAAGTTTGTGGCTTTTAAATGTTCACACTTGATTCCATGGATTAGTCTTTCCAAACTATCAGAGTATGTACTAGTTTCCTAGGGTTGCCATTACAAATTACCACAGACTGGTGGTGTGCAGCAACAGACTTTATTCCCTCAAATTCTAGAGCCTAGAAGTCCAGAAAAAGGTATTAACATAACAGGCTTTGCACCCTTTTAAGGCTCTAATGAAGAATCTTTCCATGCCACTTCTAGCTCCTGGTGATTACTAGCAATTTTCTTTGGTTTATTGCCTTCTAACTAAAATCTCTGCCTTCATCTTCACCTAGCTGTCTTTTTTCTGTGTATCTCGTTTGCTTGTGTCCAAACTACTCTCTTTTTACAAGGATACCAGCTGATCCATGCAACCTCATCTTAATTTGATTACATTTGAGAAAAACTCTTTCCAGATAAGGTCACGTTCACAGGTACCATGGTTCAGGACTTTAAAATATCTTTTTGGGAGACACAATTCAACCTGTAAGGATGTCATAAGAGCCCAAATTTGAATATATTTTTAGATAGAAGCAGCGATATAGTCTGTTTGAAGAATATGATCCTAGAATTGCACTTGGAGTGCATCTAGTATGGATGATAAACTTAATTTTATACTTAATTTAATTTCAATTAAAATAGCCGCATATGGCTACTGGTTACAATACAAGACATAGTTCTATCAGCTTTGCATAAAATTACAGGAACAAATAATCTACTGTTTAGATCTCCAGACATGTTTAATGGAGTGATGTTTGCAAATTGAAAGAAAGAAAGAAAGAAGGAAAGAAAGAAGAACAAGAGAAAAGAAAAAGAAAGGAAAAAAACAGTTTATTCACATCTGTGTTAAACTTCTTTCTTGAACTAACAAAGTCTTAAATTGAATGGAATAAGAGGAGAAATGATGAATAATTTTACTATATAAAAAATCATTAAGGAAGAAAATTTGTTCTGGCACAATTACTATGTACTTTATAGCTCATTTAACTAACTGCTCATTATCCCATGAAGTGGAAAAGCATCTTGGCGCTCAATTCCATCTGGTTAACTAAAGGTCACTGAAGACGCCTTGCGAAGCCAAGTGAAACTGATTATTTCTTAACAGATAAATGCTTACACCTAAAATTCTATTCATATATAAAGTATCAATTGCCACCATCTTTGGCAAATTCAGCAGAGAAATATTTAAAAGAAAATTAGTCCTTTAAATGAAAATTGCTCCTCTCTAGCCATAATGGAATTCTTTTATTAGTCCTATTTTTAGATATACAGTCAAGAGTATAAAAAATTGTTAATTTCTTGTTTTTATTCCTGCCAAACCATATTCTCTTTAAAGAGAGGGACTGCGTGATATTCAGTTTTTCGTAAATATGTGGTTGCAATTTAATTGGGACTTTATGCATTTATAGAAAATATGGCTAAATGAGTTAAGGATAATTGTTACAATTTTCTTTGGTTTCACATACCAGAACATAGTAATAGCTGTCTTGTATAGTTATCTATAAAATTTTTAAATATGTATCTCTCCATCATTCTACATTCTACATTCTACATCATTCTACATTATACATTTTATAAAAAACCTGCTTAATTCAGGAGTTTGCAGTCTGAGTATTATTTCTGGTATTTCTTCGTGTTGTGTTTGCCTCTTAGAATGACTTCTTTAAACTGCTTTGCAGATAGTCCTCATATTTCCTCATTTTTTGGCATCACAAGATGTAGGGCAAAATGGTCAGATGCCTTATGTTTGAGGTCAAATGTTTACTAGATTGAAAAATATCTTTTCTATGTAAATAAAAAGTAAGAGGTTATTTAAAACTAGAAAGAGAGGTAGTAGTGTGCTCTCAATTCTCTCATGTAATTTAATACTTTTATTTCTAAATTTACACCTACTTTAGGATAGGCCTAAATCCTTCCAGGTTTAAGATTTCTTATGAAACAGCAGTCCTTCAGAGGGAACTCAGTAGGTCAGCTTTCAAGAAAAGAAGGAAAAGCAAAGTATCTAATTACTGAAAATTCCAAGGATAGAAAATGTCTTATGCCAAGTCTAAAATATTTAAATTTTTCTCAAATTAATTTATAGCTGGGAAAATATGCCTTTCTAATTCTCAAAAATAAACTAAAAGGCTTAAAAAGCCTAAAAAAGCCTACTTGAATTGAAACAACATTTTGACCAGTTAAGTGTAAATGAATCAGAAACATATGGGTTAAGTCTCCTTGAAGTACTTACAGCCATAAATAGAAGAGAAAACGAAATAGTTGGCAAAAATGTTCTTTGGGTTAGCTGTGCAGTAATCATTTGAAAATTACTTGAGTTGTTCACCATCAATGAACAGGTCTGACTTATCCCATCAGAATGACTTTGAATGTGGTGAAAATCTCTGTGGCCCACTGAAAGGAATTCTTATTTCCCTCTGTCTGGATGCCATAGATAAGATGTCAAATGGCCATCAACATTTATCTGTGAATGAGCCTAGCAGTTACTGAGAAGGAAGTTATATTACTTTCTCTTGGTTATTTGGAACATTTATTTTAGTAATCATTGGGTTTTGTCTATTAAATGTTGCTAAATAGCATTTGGAATATAGAAGTTTAGGTCAACAAGATTGAGGATACATGCTGATACTTCTTAAGTATAGAATAAATAAGTAATTTTAATTTTGGAAGTAAACTCATGACTTTCTACTGTTAAGTATTTTGTACAATTGTATAAAGAGTCAACACTTTGTATTTTATCATCTGTAGTATATTTATATGATAGTAAATAATTGTTTTTATTTTAATGAATCCATTGACATTTGGATGTTTAATGAATCCAGCACAGCACAGAATTATAGAGAGGTAATTGCTTAAATATTAAAAATAAGAGCATATTTAAATTGAGCATATTTCATCTGACACTGGAAAAAACCAGTTTTTTGGATTAGTCTGTTTTATAAGTATGAGTAGTAATTTTTTAAGTTAGTATGAGTAGTAGTTTTCACCAAGCATTTGAATATAAAAAGAGGCATAAAGGCAACACAGAGCTGCTGTCAGGGTGCATTTCCCTTTCTTTTCCTCAATATATATATATAGGATACGAGTGTCCAGGCATTTTTAGGACATTAATTGGAAGGAGTAATAATAATAACAATAATAATAATATCATTATTAGTCACCTGCTTTTGACCAGGCACTATGTTGTATGCTTTATGTTTTGTTTTCTTTTCTAACTTCTTACTTCATTTAACCAATCTAGTATTCCTTTGTACTGTGAAGATAGACTGATAACAAATCATAAACATTTTTAGATTTAAAATTTTCATACAAATTTTGAGTGTTTCTTATTCAGTGGTTTCTGTTTAAATCTTTTCATGACCAAATTCTTGAGTTCAGTGTGTTTCCTGTGTAATCTGGCTCTTAGTTCTTATGTGTCTATCTTCACACAGCTCTACTACTGAATCATGGAGTTTTTGTGGAATTTATTTTTCTGAATTATAGAATTTAGAAAAGGACAGTAGGCAAATTATTTTGGAAAAAAGATGTGAATTCATAAGCCTCAGAAACACAGTGGTGGTTAATTTCAGAATGTTGAGAGTTTTTGTGGAATTTATTTTTCTGAATTATAGAATTTAGAAAAGGACAGTAGGCAAATTATTTTGGAAAAAAGATGTGAATTCATAAGCCTCAGAAACACAGTGGTGGTTAATTTCAGAATGTTGAGAGTCAAATCTCTCTATACTCTACACTGTAATCTCAATTATGTTTGAAAACAATAATTCCATAGATGTTTTCAGATAAAATAATCTCTTTCAGTAGGATGACTTATCTATGCAGTTAATGCATTCTTGGTATTGTGCAAAATTAACAATTAGGAGTGAAGGAGTTCATACCCATCCATCTGCCCATTTTACAGGGGTGATTGAAAGTCGCTGATTCAGTAGTATTAAAGTCTTTTTAAATTCTGGGTTTTTTCAACTTCTATTGATTCAACAACTATTGTATTTTTAGAGAGTCTTTCAAGTAAATGTGTGATTTGATTCTGTTTAAAGGATAATCCATTTATCTATCATTTGTATCTTACTTGCTAAATGAAAGAAATAAGAAAACAAAAAATAAATAAAAGTAAATGTATTTTAGTAACTTCAGAATCACATAAGTGCACATCTGATATGGGACTGTTATCCAAAATAAACAAAGAGCTTTTAAAACTCAGTAATAAAAAAATAAAATAAACAACCCAATTAAAAAATGGGCTGAAGACCTGAACAGATATTTTACCAAAGAAACTATACACATGGCAAGTAAACATATGAAAAGATGATCCGTATCATATGTTGTCAGGGAGATGCAAGTTAGAACAACGAGATACCAGTTCACATCTATTAGAATGGCTTAGGTCCAGAACATAACACTAAATGCTGCCGTGGATTTGGATCAACAGGAACTCTCATTCGTTGCTGGCAGTAATGCAAAATGGTACAGCTGCTTTGGAAGACAGTCTGATAATTTCTTACCAAACTAAATATATTCTTAATATTATGGTCCAGCAATCACATTACTTGGTATATAGCCAAAGGGGTTGAAAAGTTTTATCCACACAAAAGCCTGTGTGCGGATGTTTACTGTAGCTTTATTGATAATTGGCAAAACTATGCAGCAAACAAAATGTCCTTCATTAGGTGAATGGGTTAATAGACTGGTACATCCGGACAGTGGAATATTATTCAGTGCTAAAGAGAAATGAGCTATCAAGCCGTGAAAAGACACAGAAGAAACATAAATGCAATTACTAAGATAAAGAAGCCAGTCTGAAAAGACTCCATATTGTATGATTCCAACTTTCTGACATTTTGCAAAAGGCGCAACTATGGAGAAAATAAGAAGATTAGTGGTGGTGGTTGCCAGAGGTGTATGGGAGCAGAGAAGTGAAGAGATGAATCATTTTTAAGGCGGGAAAAATACTCTTTGGTATTATATTAATGGATACATGTCATTATGCATTTGTCCAAACCCATGGAATGCACTAACTGTAGACTTTGGGTGATGTATCAGTATAGGTTGATCTTTGGTAAAATTGCATGTGTTCAAGGGGTATAAGGGAAATCTCTGCACTTTCTCTTCATTTTGATGTAAGCTTAAAATTGCCTTAAAAAATAAAATCTTCACAAAGAAGAAATTTAAAAATCATAATGTTATGTCGGACCAGTTAGAAGTGACTAATGAAAATTAAGTATTTTAGGGGCAACTGGGTGGCTCAGCTATGTAAACATCCACCCACAGCTCAGGTCATGATCCCAGGGCCCTGGGATTGAGTTTCGCATCAAGGCTCCTTGCTCTGTGGAGAGCCTGCTTCTCCCTCTGCCTGCTGCTCCCCGGCTTGTGCACTCTGTCGCTTGCTCGCACTCTCTCTCTGTTTCTGACAAATATATAAAATCTTTAAAGAAATAATTTATTTAGTAGGGTACATTTTATTTAGCTTTTTATTACACGTGGGTGTGAGACTAATCTATAAGTTAGTCAGGAAAGTTTGCTTGATTTTGATGAGCCTGTTTCTTAGGTTTACCGATTGATGACTTCCTGTAAAAGGAAAGATTAATACTTAGTCCTTTGTAATTTTGCTTAGATAGCAAAGGTTCTATGTTTCATCAGAATAATTTTGGGTGATCTCTGTTGATTTCATTATTTTCTTGATTATTTTTCTAAAAGTCAAATTTTCCTCATTTTTGAAATAGCTTAATTTCCTTAATCCCATTAACTTTTTTGTTTCTTCTTAGATGTTTTATTGTCACTTTGATCAAGGAGGTAACCAAGCCCTGCTTCTCAAGTACTTGTGATCTTATCTTCATCAAGAGTCCAAATATCTAACAGCTTTTTAATTATGTCCTCCTCAAATTAGGTCCTAAGTAGTGAAAAAGTAATATAAAAATTTCACAATATTTTATGACTAAAACAGGAAAACCACAATTCTTTGGTCTTCTAGAAAGAGGTACTAGAAATAATTAGACTTGTTTAATATGTTACCATTGTAAGAGCTGCATGGAAAGAATTTCCAAATCTGAAGATAGCCTGCTTTGGGTAAATTTGTATAGGTTAAATATTGTTAATATATATATCTCAGAAGTTGTGTGTCTTATAAGAAATCTCTAGAGATACAAGAATGCCTACACTGACCTTTGTATGTTTTTATCTTCAGAGACCACATTGACCAAAACCCAAGTCTAAGAAATAGTCTGTTGTTTTCCTGGACTTGTGAATGCTGCCATATTTTCTTTGATGATATTAGAAATGATAGTATAGGGTTCTCAGTCAAAATTTCAATTATTATATAAGATATTTACTTGTCCATGACCTGACTGCTTTAATTTGAAAGTAGTATTTTCTATACCACGGGCTTTCAATTGGGGATGCACACCAGATTTCCATGAAGTTTTATAAAAGTACAGATGTCTGGGGATACTTTTGTCTTGCTGAATCTCTTTCTGATATACTTGGGAATTAAAATAAAATTCTTTCAGGACTATTGTGAATCTCAATATATTTTCCTCCATCAAAATTATAACCATCCATTTTCATAAATCAAATATAAAGTTAAGTGATGTCTTTGAAATTAAACTAAATAATTATCCTTAAAAATAATTTGTCTATTTTTTGAATCATTTTTATATAATCTTTATTATGCATGCCACAGAAACAATAAAATTTGTTAGTTACATCTTTCTTATTATGATCCTTCATCAGACTTTGATTTTTGGAAAATTATCAGTAATAAATTAACTACGACCATTCAATTTTTGACATGTGCAGATAGTTTTAGTTTTATTCTGATGATTAACCAGATGTTCTGTTATTTGCAATGTGACCAAATTTCTGTTGCTCACAAAAAAAAAAAATCTCAGAGGCTCATGGAAAAGGACCGTACTAGGTCCTTTAACTACTGACACTTCAAAGAACATACTCTTGGACACAGACTTCACCTAGACTCTGCGGATACAGGTTTCTGAACTTGTATCTCTTAGACAACTTTCAGACTCTAAAAGTGGACTGAGTCAGGATTTCCAGGATTCTCTCTATCTAGAAACAGATGGTTACATGAAAGCAAGCTATCGAACCAAGATGTATCAGAACAAGAGTTAGTTACAGAATGTGGAATTAACTCGAGCAGAATTTTATTGTAGTTATTTGTTTGGCATAATGTTGATTTGTTTTAATGCTTTATTTTCTGCTTCTACGAAGACAACTTTTCTCTCTCTTCTGACACTTTTCTTACCAATTCATAAACTCTGCTTTCATGGAATGAAATAAAACATTTTAAAGTAATAACAGATTCTTACTAGTTTTCCCAACATTCAGAAAATCTTCCTAATCACTTTTCAGCCATTTCAATAGGTTAGTAAGCATCTGTCTTCCTTTATATCAGGATTTTTCCAGCAAATTAATGAGAATTTTACATTTGGGAACAGTGCTTCTTTAAAAATTTATGGCATGCTATTTTTATGGAACAAAAGTTAGTTTTATTTACAGAGGCAACACTTACACCATCCTCTCAGGAAAACTGGTCTGTTAGACTTACCAGGTCCCAGTTATATGGGAAATAATAGGTTCCTTTCTGGTAGTTCAGGAACCTAAGTAAATTTGAGAACCTTGTGAAGAGAGGAATTTACTCAAATGTATAGGTACTATATGTGGGATCTAGTTGAGGAAACTGTGGGGCTTTTTTCGCCTAGCCCCTGCATAATCGGCTTTTCAAAGTCCAATCTGAAAATTTTCATCATAATTTATCTATATGTTATTAATCCTGTGACCTCAGTCATTGTCTAGTGCTGTATATATATCTAGATTTACAAAGCAGGCTGCGGGAGAGCTGTATAGTAAATTAATGTTCTTGCAGCATGTATCTTAGTAACTAATTATAGCATATGATAAATTTCAAATCACTCCAGCTATACTCCTTCCCCAAACCCCACATTTTCCTTTAAAACTGATCTTGATCGCTTCTCGGCCTTTTGGCTAAGATCAAGTGTAGTATCTGTTCTTATCAGTTTAAAACTGATCTTGATATGCTTATCAGTAATTTTTAATATAATCTGACTGTTACCTTATTTGCCTCTCAACTGCCTCCAACGCCGTTGACCATTCTCTTCATCTTGGAACATTGTCCTCCTTGCCTTCTCATATACTAAACTCTAATAGTTTTATTTCTGCCTTTCTTAAAGTTTCTTCTCATTCTCCTTTGCTTTGGGGAGTTAGGTTATTTATGTACAACTTTGGGGTTTAAGCTTACACCCTCTTTTAATCACTTTCATTCTTTCCTTGTGTGTTTTAACTCACTTCAGTGACTTTAGTTGTCATCTACATGTTGATCACTCCCAAGTTTCTATCATCAGCCCACTCTTCTGTTCCGGGTTTCAGACTCTATATGTAACTGCCTAGGAAACATCTGTACTTGATGGTATCTCACAATTAATGTGTTCAGAATTAATTCATGATGTAACCATCCTAACTGGCTCCTAATGTAAAGTTTTATCAGAAATCTTTGTATCTTATGTTACACCTCCCTCTACCTAATCCCTACATGCATCAACCACCACGTACTTACTAAATAGGTAGAATATAATTTTTCATAACATATATGCAAACATATAGCAAAGCAATGTAATTTTATAAGCTTCACCATTGTATCAGATTACTAGAACATATTTGGAGAAATGGTAATGTCCCTTAAAAGGCATTTACAGATTGAAATTTATCACATGCTATATTAGTTACTTTGTGAGATGGTAAAATTTCTTAAAACAAGGTAGATTGCTATACATCCAAACTTATTTAGAAGAAGTTCTACTTTAAGGCAGGAAAGTAAAATAAATTACCTTCCAACATTCTTCTGAAGGCTATAATTTTTCAGATTTCAAGAAGCTTTTAATAGGCATTTTCTGTTTGCAGTCTCCAAATTTCAACAATGTTCTCTCATATATTTTTTGTATGCTTCCTATTTCCTTAATAATACAATTTTGATGAATATACTCTCAATCATGTTTTGTTTGCGTGTATTGTTTGTTTTAATCTATGCAACTTGGCTTAAAATAAGTCAGTAAACATTATTGAGGTTTCCAAAGTATCCATTGGAATAAAATTCAAGGTTTAGGGAAGAACTGAAGAGAAAAGAAATGGATAGAGATATCATAAAAAGCAGAATTAGTTCCTGTTTAAAGAACACAATTTTCTCATTACTCCTAAAACACATCGGGTTGTTGATTATATAATTATTTCTTTCTGAGAAATTGCATTTTAGGTCTTACTCACCTCCAGTTTTAATAGTTTTGGGTTCTGAATTCTGCCAAATTAAAGGATAGCTCAAGACCTGCTTGATACAGTTCTAGAAAAACAGTTGATAGCCATCTTACTGTGCTTCTGGTAGCTGGTAGATATTACACTAAATGGCTTACAAACTTATTTTTTCCTTTAATCTCACTTTTAATCATGATTATCTTGCAAGATGATGTTGTGAGAAACCAAAGTTAATATTTATCAAGATTTTACAACTCAAGAATTGCAGAGCAATACTTGAAACACATGTCCCTGACTTCTAAATGTGAACAAAATGATATGGAAGTCCTCAAACATTTGAGTTTTGTGGTTTTACTTTCACTTATACTTTTGCCCTATGTTTTGGGCTATATAATATCTAATTATTCAAAAAATAAAGCTCCTCTGTGTAAGGGAGTGTGTAATATAGGCTTATTTTTATCATAATAATGTTGAATAATTTCCAAAAAAAATCAATTGCATTGAAGTTTTGAAATTCAGCTTGAACTTAAATTTCCTTTTTTTTTTTTTTTTTTTGCATTCCCTAATATTAGAGTGAAGATGTGGAATAAACCACCCATCATTTTGTAAAAGACTTTTCTGTTTCATTTTGGCCTTGGGCAAATTGTTGTGTCATCACTACACTAGAAATTAAGCTGTGTCTGTGATGACAATTACTTGTGCAATTTCCTGAAACCCCAGACCAGAGCTGAGACCATGCCCATGATTAAAGACAGCACAATAGAAACATAGAGCTTTGTGAAATATGGTATACATCTATTGCAAAAATGATAGGGCTTTTTGAACAGAATAAAGAATTCTTAGAGAAGAACTATTAAATTTAAGAATGCCTGCCTATTGCTTAGAGATTAAATATCTTATTTTTCATAGTTTTTCATGTGCTTGGGTTGTATATAAGACTTTATATTCAGTCCAAGATTTCCTCCAAATAAAATATTATACCTTTAACTGTATTTCAGTTCTGTGTGTCTTGATTAGATTTTCTTTTTGATCAAAGTCCTGATTTTCACATTTGAAATATTAAAGCACTTTCACACTTGTTTCTCATTTCTCAATTCAAACAGGTGAAGAGAAAAAAAATCTTTACAAGCTTTTCCTTTGGTCTGGTGGAGCTAATTTGCAAGATCTTGAATCTCTGGAAAACAGTTTGGTTTAACTATAAAAAGAAAATGAATCTTAGATGTTTTTTGATAACCTACAGATCACTGCCCTGATCAGCCATCTTTTTTCTAGAAAGACCAGACAACAACTGAATTACACAGACTGAGAGACAATTGAACCTGATTCTCATTTAGCTTTTTCAAACAGTAAATATCAAATCTGGGGTATCAAAGCTTTAGGATCCCTTGCGCAAACTTTGGTGGTAGTAGTGTAGTTACTGTAATGAGAAGCTGTTTTTTTTTCCCCTCTTTTAAATACAAATGCTACCATCCAGGCTGTAAAATGATCCTAATCTATTTCGTTTGAGTTATCTTTTTGAAGGCAGTGAGAATATGGAGCTCCATACGGAAACAATCTTTATTTTCCATTGGATGCATATGTTGCATGTCTAATGAAATGCATTTCACATATTTATTTTAAGTATGTGATAGAATTACAACATTGACAACTTTCATGATCTTCAAAAAATGTGATGCATTTTAAACATATGGTGATGTCTATCTCTGTCATAGAAATACTTAAATAAAGAATGTATAGTTCTGTAAATATAAATACATGGAATTAAATACATTTTATTTTTATATCTGTATATTTATATAAATGCCAAATATATTTGATATTTAATAAACAAGCATAGTTTTGAGATACTTAGATTTTTTTTATTTTGCTCATAGCAATTTTTGTAAATACTATAATAAAATGTCACTGAAATTCTGCAGGTGAGATCACAGTTGGTTTTCAATTTGGATTTGTCTGACAAGCAGACTGGTTGAGAAAGCTTTCTCTAAATTAAATCAGTAATGCAATAATTGCCACTTATATTTTGCTACAGTCAATGTTTTCTCTCTCTTACTTTCCCTAAATTCTTTAACTTACTGTCATTAATTTTATTTCATAAAACTTCCATTTGTTACTTATTTCAATGCAACATGTGGTGTCTTAAAATTATAGCAACAATAATAACTACTATTACACTAAGAAGTTAGAAATTATTCTAATTGATGACTAATCCATTCCTGAGTACCAATTTTGAGCAGAAATCAGACTGCTTAAAAAGAGTAAAACTAAAATTTTCTCTTCTTTGATATTTATTTTCTTTGCTACTGTAAAAAGTACTTTATACTTAAAGTTTTCCATTTGAAAGATAAGAGAATGTTTATATAGATCCCTACAAACATTTTTTATTTTTCATGTGGTTTCTAAGTAGATTCAACTTTCTGTTGTTAAGGCCTCAATGTAATCATAGGCAGTCTGGATAATTTCTCTTTTGGGTGAAATTTACATATAAAATAAAGCCAAATACTTAAAATATTTCCTAAGGAGATGGAAAAAGAAGCTTTCTCCTTTGAGATGTAAAATGTGCCTAAAACTTTTCTGCTGTTAGGTCAATTGTTTTATGATTTCCTTTACATTCTACATCACCTACTTTATGAAGTGGAGTTCAAGATTAAAATAAATGTGAAGCATATCTTAGTCTTTTACTGCTTTGAGGAGAGAATGGCGTATTTGGACAGGTGTTCTTAATTTGGGCTCCATTGACACCTAGGGGTTCTGGGGAAAGGATTCAGGGGGTTCATGAACTCCCTGAAATTGTATGCAGGGTATCATGTGATTGTGCATATATAAGTTTTTATAGAAAGAAGATCCATGGCCATCGAACATCCACAAGAAGTTAGGAACCATTACACTGTGGGTAAGATCTTCAACATTTCTTTCTAGAAGTCCTCGAGTTTGGTTTACATGATACTCATCACTTAATACACAACTGCTGAATTACTTTGGAAGCAATGAACAGCAACAATCTCTGTCTGGCTTTAGCAAAATGAGAGTTTTTTGTATATATGTGAAACAGCTCAAAAAACTTGAATGAATGATGAGAAACCAAATTTGGAAGGAGTTGGAACTGGGGCAGAGTACAGGTTCCAAGGGGTGGAAGCAAATTGGTAGTTTTATCAGGTGGTAACTGATGAGAACAGCCAGGAGCCAAACTTTTTCCTCCTTTACTGAATATTCTAAAGAAACATAATTCAAGGAGATAGTCCAGTTGTCCCATCCCTTGGTTAGCAGAGGTATGGCATCTTGATTAAAGTCCAATATGACTTCACAAAATCAGAGCGAGGCAATTTCCCTAAAGTTTATGAAGGGGGTGGTCTTAGAAGGAAATAGGGAATCATACAAACTAATACCAACTGCATGAAATACATGGAATGAGGATAAAATCCACTATGAAAAGTAGTCATTTCAAACCCAAGTTTAGTCTAAATGTTTCACCTTTCTTTGTGCCTATATACAATTTACTTGCTAACTCATAGAGCTTATCATATTCTGTTCTAAGTTCCAGTATCCATTCTGGGTTACCTGTTTTGCCTGGAACATTACAGTTACCCTTCAGCAGTCTCCCTACATTCATGTTTTGTTTCTTCCAATTTATTTTTCTCTTAGTAGACAGAGTAATCTTAAAATTTGAAATTAATTATGTCAATCCATGAACGTCTTTCAAGGACTATGCCTTTGGACAAAATCCAAAGTGTTTAACAAGGCCTGCATTTTTACGTGATCAGGCTCTTTGCCCTCCATCTCCATCTCAAGCCATTCTTTTATACTCCAGTGAAACTAGTATCCATTTCTTTAGAGCACCATGCTTCTTCATAGGACTTGCACTTGTACTGTACTTCTAAAATTGTTTCTGCAATCTTCTTCACTTAGTTAATGCCTATTTATTTTACCCCACAACTCCCTCTATAAATGTCATTTTCCAAGAAATTCTTTCCTAAACCCTAATGCCAGATTCCCCACTTTGTAATCTGGGTTTGTATCTGAATTTCCTATTATAGTCTGAAAATTTTGTGTTTAATTTCTGTCCATGAGAAAAAGAACCCCTTTTCTCTCTTGTTCACTACCCTACTCCCAGAAGAGCTTGAAATAAAATGATAAATACACAATCAATGAAATTAATTCTGCTGCTAGAAATCCCACTATTCAGATAATATTTTATTTCCCATTTTTATTCCTATTGTATAATGCAGAGCCTAGCATAATAGTAACATGAGAGATATTTGTTGAATGACTAAAATAATCACCCTACATTAACAAAGCATTTGCTATATGCCACAAAACATTAGGTACAGAACTTAAGTTTTCATAATCCCCATAATTATGGATGTCCTTTATTATCATCATTAAATTCAAAAATGAGTGAGTGGCATAAATTCAGTCTTTACTGAGGTCTGTCAGATTCCAAAGCTGCATCAAGTTATATCATGCTGACTGAAACAATTGCTTTTATAATTTAATAGCTGACTTTCCCTGTAAGTACTCAGTATCCACTACAAAAATGGTTAGAGTTTTTAAATGTAATAAGGGCTTTAAAAAGTATGTACATGGTGAGATTAGGTATATTTTTAGTTTGGTTTCTGGAAACAGAAATAACGTGTACTTAATTTGCTTTATATTTGTTTACTTGACATGCTTTCTCCTGTCATGGTAAATGAAAATTTAATACATGTTATTGGTGATGATAGTTTTTATATTTATCAAAAAGCTGGCATTCCAGAGAAAAATCATTTTAACAAAGGATAACTTATAAGCTGAATCTACTGTCTTGCTTTTTTGAAATGTTCTAGTTGCTATGTAAATCCTGCTAAAGAAATATCATTAAAAACATTAATAAGAAGCTAGTGGTCTTGAGGTAGGGGTAGGGAAAATGTGCTCTGGGATTTAGAAGCCTTGCTTCCACTTTCATTTCCATTACTGATAAAATTTCCATGATTGGCCAGGATGTTTTGATGATATTTTCAGATCTTCCTTCAGTTGATAGAGGGACAAGTTAGCATTTAAAAGCTCTCTGATTTTTCTTCAGAACTCTGGACACCTCAGGAATTAAAAGCAAAGGGGCTTTCGAAGATGGATTGCTATAAATGTCAGAAATAAAGACTGGTTGAAAATTCAAACAATGAGGATTTAGACACCCAAATCTCACCTGTTGCCCAGGTCAGCCACAAAACTGTCCTTCCCCAATAGTCTGGAAATTTTCATTTAGGGACATCTAATCAGAAGAATCAATCAATGGTGAGGGAAAAGCTGAGATGATGGAGTGAATATACAGGGATTGTCTGTATAGTAAAGATTAATCTGTGTTTTACCAGTCTGCTCTTAGAATGTTGGGGAAGGGCGGGACACCTGGGTGGCTCAGTGGGTTAAAGCATCTGCCTTCCACTTGGGTCATGATTCCAGGGTTCTGGGATAGAGCCCTGTGTCAGACTTTCTGCTCTGCAGAGGGAGCCTGCTTCCTCGTCTCTCTCTGCCTGCCTGTGGTCTCTGTCTGTCAAATAAATAAAATCTTAAAAAAAAAAAAAAAAAAAAAAAAGAATGTTTGGGAAGGGCAAACTCTGGGGAATTTTCTGAGGAAACTCAATAGACAATAAAATAAATAAGTAAGTAAGATATAAAGATATCGAAGAGATTGAAACAAAATACTAGGTACTCTCCTATAGGAAAGCTTCTGGTCAGCAAGCCTTGTCCAGGCAAATAAATGGTCAACTTAATTTGCACTGCCTCACTAAAAACAGCTATGGAAAGCAGGACATTTTACAGATGACTTCAAGTTGAAACTCAGAGATAAAATATAATAAACCAAAATAAAGAAAGAGAGAAAACCATAGAAAACAAAACAAAAGCTTGAAAGGAAGAAGGTCTTGAAAAATATTTTCCAAAAGACATGAAGCAAGAATAGCATAGTGGTGGAGTATCCAGAGAACAAAAAATGAGTCCTTGAAAAGCTTAAAAAAAATGTAAAAAAGAGACAGAAAATTAAGTAAGAAAAATTGACAACTAAAAAGTTAAAAAGAAAAAAGGAAAGAAATAGGTGTTTCACTATTGTATTAATATGAAATCTACAAAGGACAGAGACTAGAGAAAGAGATGAAGAAAAAGTTCCCATTACTGAATGCCATGATTTCATCTGAAAAGTTCCACTGAATATCTAACACAATAAGTGAAAATGAAATTAACAACAAAAAGCTTACAGGTCATAGAGAAATTCCAAAACCCAGGAACAACAACAACAAAAAACAAACAAACAAACAGATGGGGAAGAGGTGATTCCAAGCAAAAAATCTGGAAGCCAGAGAACAATGAAAAAGTAGCATCAAAATTCTTAGGAAATGTAATTTCAGTCTATAAGGTAATTCACTAATTGAGTATGGAGGTAGAATTCAGACATGGAAATTATTCAAGGCAAAATGCTGTGCCTGAATTACCAAGTTAATGCAAAGATTCATTATGACTTACCAAGTTACTCAAACTCTGGGTCTGTTCCTCCAGCTGTATAATAAGGAAGCAAAAACATGGATCTCTACTTTAGAGAAATAATGGAAGATATGATAAAAGAAGTAATACACATATAAATTAAAGCCTATGAACAACACAGGTTCTTTTTATTTTACTTGAAATTAAACTTTCACACACAATAACAGTCACTTATTACCTTTTCTTAAATGATCCATACTTTGATTGTGTAGTTCTCATTCTCTTCACCAAACCTGATTTACATTGAGAATTTGACATAAGGCTAAGTATAATGAATGATTCTCTTTAGATTCACACTCTCTTAGAAAATAACTCTCTTGGATAGACCAACCGAGTCCCCTAAGTTCTCCAACTTCAAATACCAAATTAATTTTTGGTCTATGCAATCACTTTGAAGTGCATTTATTTCCTAAATTGTTTTTAACCTAGTTTTAATGAGACAAAATAGGAGACAGATAGGAACTAGTATAGAATTGATAATCCTGTTTTAGCTTTCAAATTGAATCACCTACAAAACTAAGGTGCCTGGAACTCTGTTTAATGTTTTATTACTTTTTCTAAGAATGAATCATAGAATAAGATCCTGTGCAGATAGTTCCTTTTAGAAGAGTGAGTTAAGAAATGTCACTTTTTGAGGATTTTTTTGCTCAAACCTGTTTACAATTAAATATATCAATTAAACAAATAAGTAAACAAAAAATAGACATGTACAACTGTTTGTTGTCTTACTGCCTGATATTTCCTCCCTCCAGCTGGGCTTACAGTTTCTCAAAGGCAAGGGTTCTTTCTTATTTGACTTAGTCTCTTCCTACTCTGAGAAATGTATTTTGATTTGTAGGTGCTAAATGAGTACCTATGGAATGAGTAAATAAAAAGCAGGAAAATACTGTTATTATTTACTCCCCAACCAATCATTTGCTTCCCCTTGCAATTTTAAACATAGTTTGTAACTTTAAACCTATTTTAAAATTTTATACAAAACTTTCTTAAAAATGAATGAATAGCTGAAAACATCATTCACTGCTAAGCTTGTTCTAAGATTGTAACTTTTTTCCAGTTTTTTAAAAGATTGAGATTACCTCAGTATAAAATTGATGTAAAATTTGAAATTTATTTAAACTTCTAAGGAACTATTTAGGCTAATCTTGCCACAGATTCTGTATTATTCCATTGACTATCTCATAGTCCTTTAGAATGTAATCCTGACCATTTTAGGTCATGTGGATGATATCGTTGGCATTCTTAAATTTAATATAATAGGTTATGACAGTATCAGTTTCTGAATGGAATTTTCAATAATCACTACTATTAACTAAAAGGAGCATACTGATTTAGTAAGTCTGACCTTCTGTTTTAGTAAAAGAATTTCTTCACGTTATTTGTTCTTCATTTCTCACAGCAATATTAAAGTGATATTTGTTGCTGCATTCAGAATATTTTTGATTCTAGTGGTAACCTGGAATGAATATTCATTTTTCCTTATAATACTCAATATAATATAAATAGTATCTAATAGATGATGTAATGCCCCATGGCAAAATTCCTTCCTGACTTTGGGTCTTGTTTTTAGTAACAAGAATCTTAAATCTTTAAAATTTGTATGCTTAATGTTTATTTTGGGTTGAATTACTCAAGAACACATGAAATGATGTGCAAAAAAATTGTAAATTCAATATTTGACAGTATATCACTTGTTGCAGGAGCTCAAACCTTTCTTTTCAGAATCCAGCTGGTGAAGTTATCAAGTACAGGTGCATGGTCAAATAAATAAGAACAGAATCCATATTTACCTTGCCATAATTTAGTATAAAATGACAGATCCAGCAATGAAAAATGTTTATAAGCACTTTAAAATTATTCACAAATTATCCTTTTAAAAAATATTTTATTTATTTATTTGACAGAGATCAGAAGTAGGCAGGTAAGCAGGCAGAGAGCGGGAATGAAGCAGGCTCCCTGCTGAGCAGAAAGCCTGGTGCAAGGCTTAGTCCCAGAACCCTGGGATCATGACCTGAGCTGAAGGCAGAGGCTTTAATCCACTGAGCCACCCAGGTGCCCCTACAAATTATACTTTTACTACTTGGTTGATAACTGAATTTATACTTAGATTCTAGAATGACTTACTTTTCATATTTTCTTATATCAACTACAAATAAATTAAGAGGGTCTCCCAAACTTTTTTTTTTACTTAGCATAATCCATTCCTTCTTCCATAATGATGTATCTTTTAACTCATAGACATGAAATAATATTTAAACGGAATAAGTAATTCAGGCTTTCATCAGGATTGTGGTAGGTGGGAAGTGATTTTATAATTAGTGAAGCATGGTTATATACACTGTCATTTGCATGGATATCTAGAGCAAACATTTGTCAGATGGCTTCTATGCACTAGGCTCTTTGCTACACACTGGAGATACACCAGTGAAAGAGAACAAAAAATATCTACCCTTTTGGAACTTACGGCCTTGTGAGGAATACAGACTAGTAATAAGGAAATTATTAGATTGTGTATTGAGAAACAATCATGGGAAGCAGAGGGAGCTGTGGGGACACATGAGAGAATTTTTTTTTTTTAAAGATTTTATTTATTTATTTGACAGAGAGAAATCACAAGTAGTCGGAGAGGAAGGCAGAGAAAGAGAGAGGGAAGCAGGCTCCCCGCTTAGCAGAGAGCCCGATGCGGGACTCGATTCCAGCACCCTGAGATCATGACCTGAGCCGAAGGCAGCGGCTTAACCCACTGAGCCACCCAGGCGCCCACATGAGAGAATTTTTTAAGATTTTATTTATTTGAGAGACAGAGAGAGAACATGAGTGGAGGGAGGGACAGATGGCGAGGGAGAAACCGACCCTCTGCTGAGTAGTGAGCTTGATGCAGGGCTGATTACTCTGAAATCATGACCTGAGCGGAAGGCAGACACTTAATCGACTGAGCCAGCCCAAGCACACCGACATGAGAAAATTTTTAAATTTAGAATTGTAGACTTGGGGATTGATGAAGGAAGTCTTCCAGAGGAAAGAAATCAATAAGCTGAAATCAGAAAGAGAAAGATTAAAATTGAGTAGAAATTATCTGTGTGAGGGATGGGTGGGAAGAAAGATGGGATGCGAATGGAGAAGCTGTTCTAAGTTAGGAGGCTTCATGTGGAAAGGGGAGCAGAAACCCAGGACTGTGATAGTTATTTAATATGAGTAAAATTTTGGAGTAGGAGGTTGGATTCAAGGATGGTAAAAAAAAAAAAAATGAAGCTGGAAAGATTATGGGCAGCTAGATCAGCAATGCGAAGTATCTTTTACTGAAGAATTTTGATTTTATATATTGGATGATGGGGAACCAATAGAGTATTTTATGAATAGTATAATTAAATTTGAATTTGTGAAAAAGAATTATTTCGCTGCACAGATTATTGTGAAGATAAAATAAGACAAGAAAAGTTTGAGGGATTTAGAAATAATCTAGGGGAAGGACAATATTTGAAATAGAGTAGTGCCAATGGGGTAGAGTTAAGGAATGAAGGGATTAGTGGGAGGTATAATGCATGTATTTAGTGACTGATAAAAAATGAAGAGGTTGGCCTAACACTTGTAATGAATAGAGAGAACTGTAGAAAGAAAAAACTAAGAGGAAGCCTTGTTTATAACAGAGGACAATATGCTCAGATTTGTAGATGATGACTTAAGGAACCCGTAGGAAAAATGTTAAATATTTGGACATACTGAGTTTAGAACATCCTTTGGAACATAGGGGAAAATATCATACAATATGTGAGATTGCTCAATCAGTGCAGTGTAGGAAAGGAAAAAGAGCTGGAAGGAACACAGATATACCAATCTTTAAAAGAAAGAGATTTGAAAAAGGAAACATGAGTAGCTGAAAGAGAAGTAGTAGTGTGCTATAATAGAAGTCAAATGGGAGAGTCGGGAGATGATCAAACATATCAAATGTTGTGAGCTCAAGTAAAATAGGAATATTTTTAGAAATCCAATTGGTATAGCAATATCAATCTTATTAAAAACCATTGACTGGAATGGTGGAGGCAGAGAGAATTTTTGTTTTGAAGATATCAAGTGAATGGAAGAAGAGAAAATAAAGACGTAAGTTTGAAGTCTGGTTATGAAAAGCAGGCAAGAGAAGGCAGTGGCAGAGGGAGAATGTGAAGTTGGGAAGATATGGGTCTTCTCCCATTTTTTTTTAACCTGAATTTTATTTCGTTATTTGATTTGTTGATTTCTTTTTTAGGAAGGAAGTATTTGAGATTATTTGAAAAGGAAATTGAAAACATGAGAAACATTTTGATTAATGAAACACGGAAACATGATAAAGCAATATGGGGGACCCAGTTGAGACTCCTACTTCCCTGTTACTTTCAGAGATTTTTGGAGGAAATAGTCTTCAAGCTTAGTCCACTGCAATATTGAAACATCAGAGAAAGTTCTGCTGCTGAGTTGGTTCTCACAGTTCTTTTGTTAACAAGTAACTATAGAAGTTTGAACTATGGGAGTGCCTGGGTGGCTCAGTCAGTTGATCCTGCTTTTGGCTCAGATCATGATCTCAGGGTCATGAAATCAAATCCAGCTGTGGACTCCACACTCAGTGGCAAGTCTGCTTGAGAATCTTTTCCTCTTCTTCTCATTCTGCCCTTCCCCCTGCTCGTGCTCACTCTCTCTTTCTCTCTCTCAAATAAATATTTTTTTAAAATTTGAATCTAATTTCTTGAGATTATGCCCATTGAGATCAAATTTAGATGAGAAAAGTGATTTTCAGACTATAATCTGGTACACACCTACCTATTGCTACCATTTATAAATAACATTCACCTCAAATTAGCATAACACTTTCATGTATTTCATTTTTATTCTGTAAGGGAAACTAGAAATTCAGCTATTTCTGTGTCAGAAAACAACTCCCATGTAGTGATCACATGTTCTTCAGAAGACAAAATACCTTGAGGTGAAGGAGGAAAAGAATCCAAGTAATCTGTGCAGAAACCCGATTCTCTGAAAACACACAAATGCACACACATCATATTAAAGCATCACCTTTTAGGAATAAAGATTTAGGAATAAAGACAAATTACCTAAAAATTATCTCATGCTATACTTTATGCCTTTAGATTTCTTCCAGAAATGACAAATAGGAAGCCCCTTTGGGATGAAATGTACAGTATAGGGAATATAGTCATTGGTACTGTAGTTACACTTGTGGTGAGCATAGCAGAATATATAAACTTGTTGAATTACTGTGTTGTACACCTGAAAGTAATGTAACACAGTGTGTCAAACTACACCAAATATATATATATATATATTATATATATATATGTATATTGGATCCTATTCTTGACTCTCTCATTTTTTCATGTTGCCCAAGTCACTTAAACTTTCTGAATCTTAGTAGCTTCATCTGTATGAAATCTCTTCTAAGTAATCTTATATATATAAATACAACTAATTATATATAATCCAACATAATTATTTATACTTACATGAAAACTGTAGTTGACTAAATAATCCAACAACTTAATAATATATTAAATATTCCTAGAAGAAAGCTGTGTTATTGCGTATAATGTATGCTTAAGAAAGTCTGCTTCACCTAATTATGACGCTATTTGGAATTATTAGGTAAAAAAAATGGCTACAATAATTCCTTTGTTTCATAGGAGCATATATTTTGATATGCTTTAGAAATAAAATGTTTTGTTAACTCAGTCTCAACTTTTACATTTTTATACTATATAAAACAATTGAACTTTTTTCTAATTAGATAGTTTCGAAAGAGGATTTTTTTCTTTACTTCTGTGTAGAACTTTATTACCAGAACACATCTAGCAGTTCCGCTCTGGGATCTGGTAAGTAGAAAGGATTTACAAATGCATTTCCTATTCCTTTAAATGGGAGCTATAACTGTTCATTGAGAGAACAAATGTCTCTGTAATATTTCTTTTTGATTTGATACAGATGCAGTTGTAAAAACATTTTCCGGTTTTGCCAATGGGTCATGGCAAGAGATTCCACTGTTATTTAATCAAGGCTAAATAATTATTAGCATCTTAATCACCTTTTTTTTTTTTTGTATTACTGCTCCATTTTCATAAAAATATATTAGCTGCTGGGACGCCTGGGTGGCTCAGTTGGTTAAGCAGCTGCCTTCGGCTCAGGTCATGATCCCAGAGTCCTGGGATCGAGTCCCACATCGGGCTCCTTGCTTGGCAGGGAGCCTGCTTCTCCCTCTGTCTCTGCCTGCCATTCTGTCTGCCTGTGCTCGCTCTCGCTCCCACTCTCTCTCTGACAAATAAATAAAATCTTTAAAAAAAAATATATATATATATATTAGCTGTAAGATATTTAAATTTCAATCACTTTATAATAATTGTACAAAAAAAAGAGAAATGATTCCAGACACTGTGAAGATAGGAGCATTTAGACAAACTATAAAGACACTTGTTTTTTATCATAATTAATACACTAACTTTCATAAATATTAATACATGGGACATTTTGAAATGTTGATAGTTTTATGTCATAAGCTTATTTATAATGAAATTAGTATACTTAGATCTATAGACTATGTCCTACAAGTTTTCTTTTTATAATGAGATATGGAAATCTATTACTTTCTCTAGTTTTGAGGCCTATGCACATGGTTTGTTTATAGAAATATGGAGACAAAAAGTATGGCAAACTCATCAGCATCAAATATATTGTTGTAAAATAATGTTATTGTAGTGATTCTTAACCATCAACAATTATAATTGTAATAGCCATTAATGCATATTGGAACCTTATTCTGTATTCATTTATTAATCTTTGTAGTGTTCCTATAATTCAATATTACTTTTATCCTTTTAACAGTTAATGAAGCTAACATTATTGGGGTGCTTTTAGCTCAGGTCATGATCCCGGGATCTTGGGATCGAGATCCCCATCAGGCTCCCTGCTTAGCGGGAAACCTGCTTCTCCCTCTCCTAGTCCCCCTGCTTGTGCTGCCTCTCTAGCTGTCTCTGTCGATTAAATAAATAAAATCTTTAAAAAAAAAAAAAAAAAGGAAGCTAACATTAAGAGAACTTATGATCCCATAACTAATGTGTGGCAAAGCCATAAATTAAGTTCAAAGACTAACTGTTGTGCTGTCCTTTCTCTCAGGATAAACAATAGAGAGCTTCAGAATTGTTCCTTTTTAAGGTCCTGATACATTTATTCTCTTTTACCATCTCTTGTTATGCTTGCAGTGACCTACCTTCCTTACAGGTTTCAGTATTACCAACTTTTGAATATATCTCTCTCTTCTATTCCTCATTCGTTGTTGCACTGTAAGCCGGATATCACATGTTAATTTCAGACCCAGATGGCCAGATTAGTCCTGAAAGTTCCCACTCAATAATCATCAGTACCTCCAAACTGAAATTTTCCGGTTAATTTTTGGATGGGCCATTCCTGCCCACAACAGCTCAGTAAAAGACATTGATGGGTTCCCCTTTACTCATCATACCCAATTACCACTTTTGACTTCATTTCCTGAATATCTTCTTAATCTGTCTTCCCCTTTCTGCCATGACTTTATTTGCACTTCTTCCCAGACTCTTGTACCTTTATAATGGATTATAGGTAAACCTACCTTACTTGTCTTCTTTTGATTTTGTCTTGTGCCTATACAGTCCCTCGTCCCCTGAACGGTTAGAATGGTCTTTAACAATTACTCATCTTCTTCATTGTTTTTCTTCAGCATTTAATGTCTTTTAAGAACTTCCAGTCACTTTAAGATTCATCTTGTATTCATCAGCATTCTTTCAGAGCAGCCAATAGGAAAGATACAGAATACAAAATTTATTATAGGGATTGGCTCTTAGACAATTGAATGGGCTGCTTAAAGAGTTTATGTGTAGTTGTTGCATCTCTGTCTGGTCCTGAGTCTGAAGTCAGCATAGTAGGCAGTATGAAACATATTACTGTCATGAAACTTCTGATAGTGTTATTAACTGTATGTCATCTTCATATGGGAGAACAAGGACTGTGTTTTAATCTTTGAATATTTGCCTTAGTGGATCAGGTATATGGGTATATCATATGGTTTCATGTTTGGGTAGATGAAAATGGCTTTAGTTAGTCATTCCACTATTCACTTACTTCCTACATGTTAGTGATAACACTGGGTTTTCGTTTTTTTTTTTTCTTTTTTTAAATATTTTATTTATTTATTTGACAGACAGAGATCACAAGCAGGCAGAGAGGCAGGCAGAGAGAGAGGGCAGGAAGCAAGCTCTCTGCGAAGCAGAGAGCCTGATGCGGGGCTCGATCCCAGGACCCTGGGATCATGACCTGAGCCGAAGGCAGAGGCTTTAACCCACTGAGCCACCCAGGCGCCCCGGGTTTTCGTTTTTTAATGATAAAAAATTCCATAACTTCAGTCTTCTTTCCTGACAATTTTATACATAAGGGCTGAATTGATTTTAAGCTTGGCTGAATATAGCATCTTTGCATGGTTTAAATGATAAAGTGGAATTTTATGCATTTTTTTTTTACTCAGTCAACTAGTCAGTGGCATCATTTTTCAACTTGTCTTAGTATTTATTACAGTATCACAATTTTGTATATAAAACCAACACATGCTTAATTATTAAGCTCTTCCTAGACATCATTATTGTTCCTTAATAGAAATATCAATGTCAGAACTGACTTCCTATAAATATTCCCTAAAAGAAGATTCTAATGATTCAGTAAATAATGGATTAACCAATTAACCAATTAACTTTAGTAAGGGTACATGAAAAAAATTTTCTTGTTCCCTATGAAAGTAATAAATATTTGGAAATCATTGGCATACTGTTGGAATGTAAAGTTCACCAAAAAGATAAGAAAGAAAAAAATAGTCTAGCAGTGTTTTATGTTGAAGAATTTTTTTTTTTTTTTTTTTTTTTTTTAGAGAGAGATCACAAGTAGGCAGAGAGGCAAGCAGAGAGAGAGGAGAAAGCAGGAGGAGAGAGGAGGAAGCAGGTTCTCTGCTGAGCAGAGAGCCCGATGCGGGGCTTGATCCCAGGATCCTGAGATCATGACCCGAGCCGAAGGCAGAGGCTTAACCCACTGAGCCACCCAGGCGCTACTATGTTGAAGAATTTAAGTGTGTAACTTATTCATTCATGACTGTAAAAAATCTGTTAAGAATGAAAAACAAATAAGTTATTAAGATCACAGGACTAGGTGTTGAGATAGAAGAGAAGACGTGAGAACAAGATTAGCAGAATTAGATGTCAGAAAACCTAGTCTAGATCTCAATTCTACAACTTGTGTAAATGATCTTTTTAATTATAAAATTAAGGCGTGGGTCACATGATCCTTGATGATTCTTTGCGAACACTAGTAGCCTCAAACTAAAATTCCTTAAATTGATAACGGTTTAATAGTTCTTATAAGATATGGAGAGAATAAGCCAAGATGCAAGATATTTTACATAAAAACTTGTCTGGGAGACAAAATAAATTGACATTTTAAAAAATGTTTCATTTAACTATAAGAAACTGTGCACCACAGAGAACTTAGTTTTGTGACAGGTCATCATACGGCACTGTTCCCTTGCCCCATGCTGGGTAATTGGTCCAGAACTGACTCAGAGGAAAGATCACCACCTACTGTATATCACTTCCTGTAGCACCTGGGTTTTTCTTGGAATGTTTCCATCCACATGTAGATTATATCTAACCCTGATCTGTTTGCAGTGGCTGATAAGATCATAGCTGGAGGCACAGTGGCAGAGGGCCATGAAGATATAAAAGCATGTTGTTATTTTTTTCTGATAATTATATAAAGGGTGATTTAATTACCAGACTAGTCACTAACATATGATCAAATGGGATTTCTTGAAACACAGAGTTTCCTTCATGGTTTCCTGGTTGTAAATGAACTCATCAGTTTCCCATTAAGATTGATTTTTGTCACAAGCCTTAACACTCAAGATCCTCATAAATTATATCTTTAAATGTGCTGTGGAAAAGTGGAAAATTTACAAATTGCCCGAATTCTGTGTACAGGAAGTACCAGTAAAGGAAAGAAAAATGATGTCTAAGATATAGGAAGTACATTAAGCAGAATTCCGTAAGCTGTGCTGTTCCTGTAATATTGCTGATGTTTTGAGAGGAAGAAGTGCAGATCTTGGAGAGAAACCTATAATTTTATGGAAGGTACTTTTAACATTGCGTGTGTGTTTTAACCGTTTATATACTTGGCAATATTTTCTTTAGGCTTGACAAGATGAAGAGGCTTATGCATATTTTGTTAAGTGAAATTAACCAATATTTGACACACAGCCTTCTTTAGAAAAGTATATTTAAATTGATTTGATATTTTAAATAAGTTTGAAGACTTTTAATTATTGTGTAAAATATACAAACTGTGTATAGTTTTTAAATATTCAGCATTCTCTTTTTACAGAAGAGTAAATTAAAAACTAAAAAGAAGGGGAGGAGTCAAGATGGCGGAGAAGTAGCAAGCTGAGACTGCTTCAGCTAGCCGGAGATCAGCTAGATAGCTTATCTAAAGATTGCAAACACCTGAAAATCCATCGGCAGATCGAAGAGAAGAAGAACAGCAATTCTGGAAACAGAAAAACAACCACTTTCTGAAAGGTAGGACCGGCGGAGAAGTGAATCCAAAGCGACGGGAAGATAGACCCCGGGGGGAGGGGCCGGCTCCCGGCAAGCGGCGGAGCAACCGCGCACAAAATCAGGACTTTTAAAAGTCTGTTCCGCGGAGGGACATCGCTCCAGAGGCTAAACCGGAGCGAAGCCCACGCGGGGTCAGCGTGGCCTCAGGTCCCGCAGGGTCACAGAAGGATCGGGGGTGTCTGAGTGTCGCAGAGCTTGCGGGTATTGGAACGGGAAAGCCGGCTACAGAGACAGAGCCGACAGTAAGCTCGCAGCTCCGTGTTACCTTGAACCGGTCGCAGGCTCGGTGAGCTCGGAGCGCGGCCGGAGGTCAGGCAGACGGGAGTAACTGGGCGCTGTTCTCTGAGGGCGCACTGAGGAGTGGGGCCCTGGGCTCTCGGCTCCTCCGGGCCGGAGACCAGGAGGCCGCCATTTGTATTCCCGTCCTCTGGAACTCTACGGAAAGCGCTCAGGGAACAAAAGCTCCTGAAAGCAAACCCGAGCTGATTACTCACCCCGGCCCCGGGTAAGGGCGGTGTAATTCCGCCTGGGGCAAAGACACTTGAAAATCACTACAACAGGCCCCTCCCCCAGAAGATCAACAAGAAATCCAGCCGAGACCAAGCTCACCTACCAAGGAGTGCGGTTTCAATACCAAGGAGAGCAGCAGAATTCCAGAGGAGGAGAAAGCCAAGCACGGAACTCATGGCTTTTTTCCTGTGATTTTTTTTAGTCTTGCAGTTAATTTAATTTTTTCTTTTTCATTTTTTTTTTTTTTTTTTCTCGCCTTCGGGTAAAACTTTTTTTTTTTTTAACTGTTACCTTTTTCTTTTTTAACGATTTTTTACTAGTTTATCTAATATATATATATATTTTTTTACATTTTTCTTAGGTGTTTTCTTTTTTAAAAAAAAATTCTTTTCTTTTTTTTTTTTTTCTTTTTTCTTTCTTCCTTTTTGAACCTCTTTTTATCCCCTTTCTCCCCACTCACGATTTTGGATCTCTTCTAATTTGGCTAAAGCATATTTTCCTGGGGTTGTTGCCACCCTTTTAGTATTTTACTTGCCCCTTCATTTACTCTTATCTGGACAAAATGACAAGACGTAAAAATTCACCACAAAAAAAAGAACAAGAGGCAGTACCGAAGGCTAGGGACCTAATCAATACAGACATCGGTAATATGTCAGATCTAGAGTTCAGAATGACAATTCTCAAGGTTCTAGCCGGGCTCGAAAAAGGCATGGAAGATATTAGAGAAACCCTCTCGAGAGATATAAAAGCCCTTTCTGGAGAAATAAAAGAACTAAAATCTAACCAAGTTGAAATCAAAAAAGCTATTAATGAGGTGCAATCAAAAATGGAGGCTCTCACTGCTAGGATAAATGAGGCAGAAGAAAGAATTAGTGATATAGAAGACCAAATGACAGAGAATAAAGAAGCTGATCAAAAGAGGGACAAACAGCTACTGGACCACGAGGGGAGAATTCGAGAAATAAGTGACACCATAAGACGAAACAACATTAGAATAATTGGGATTCCAGAAGAAGAAGAAAGTGAGAGGGGAGCAGAAGGTATACTGGAGAGAATTATTGGGGAGAATTTCCCCAATATGGCAAAGGGAACAAGCATCAAAATTCAGGAGGTTCAGAGAATGCCCCTCAAAATAAATAAGAATAGGCCCACACCCCGTCACATAATAGTAAAATTTACAAGTCTCAATGACAAAGAGAAAATCCTGAAAGCAGCCCGGGAAAAGAAGTCTGTAACATACAATGGTAAAAATATTAGATTGGCAGCTGACTTATCCACAGAGACCTGGCAGGCCAGAAAGAGCTGGCATGATATTTTCAGAGCACTAAACGAGAAAAACATGCAGCCAAGAATACTATATCCAGCTAGGCTATCATTGAAAATAGAAGGAGAGATTAAAAGCTTCCAGGACAAACAACAACTGAAAGAATTTGCAAATACCAAACCAGCTCTACAGGAAATATTGAAAGGGGTCCTCTAAGCAAAGAGAGAGCCTACAAGTGGTAGATCAGAAAGGAACAGAGACCATATACAGTAACAGTCACCTTACAGGCAATACAATGGCACTAAATTCATATCTCTCAATAGTTACCCTGAATGTGAATGGGCTAAATGCCCCTGTCAAAAGACACAGGGTATCAGAATGGATAAAAAAACAAAACCCATCTATATGTTGCCTCCAAGAAACACATTTTAAGCCCGAAGACACCTCCAGATTTAAAGTGAGGGGGTGGAAAAGAATTTACCATGCTAATGGACATCAGAAGAAAGCAGGAGTGGCAATCCTTATATCAGATCAATTAGATTTTAAGCCAAAGACTGTAATAAGAGATGAGGAAGGACACTATATCATACTCAAAGGGTCTGTCCAACAAGAAGATTTAACAATTTTAAATATCTATGCCCCCAACGTGGGAGCAGCCAACTATATAAACCAATTAATAACAAAATCAAAGAAACACATAAACAACAATACAATAATAGTAGGGGACTTTAATATTCCCCTCACTGAAATGGACAGGTCATCCAAGCAAAAGATCAGCAAGGAAATAAAGGCCTTAAATGACACACTGGACCAGATGGACATCACAGATATATTCAGAATATTTCATCCCAAAGCAACAGAATACACATTCTTCTCTAGTGCACATGGTACATTCTCCAGAATAGATCACATCCTCGGTCCTAAATCAGGACTCAACCGGTATCAAAAGATTGGGATCATTCCCTGCATATTTTCAGACCACAATGCTCTAAAGCTAGAACTCAACCACAAAAGGAAGTTTGGAAAGAACCCAAATACATGGAGACTAAACAGTATCCTTCTAAAGAATGAATGGGTCAACCGGGAAATTAAAGAAGAATTGAAAAAAATCATGGAAACAAATGATAATGAAAATACAACGGTTCAAAATCTGTGGGACACAACAAAGGCAGTCCTGAGAGGAAAATATATAGCGGTACAAGCCTTTCTCAAGAAACAAGAAAGGTCTCAGGTACACAACCTAACCCTACACCTAAAGGAGCTGGAGAAGGAACAAGAAAGAAACCCTAAGCCCAGCAGGAGAAGAGAAATCATAAAGATCAGAGCAGAAATCAATGAAATAGAAACCAAAAAAACAATAGAACAAATCAACGAAACTAGGAGCTGGTTCTTTGAAAGAATTAATAAAATTGATAAACCCCTGGCCCGACTTATCAAAAAGAAAAGAGAAAGGACCCAAATAAATAAAATAATGAATGAAAGAGGAGAGATCACAACTAACACCAAGGAAATACAAACTATTATAAGAACATACTATGAGCAACTCTACGGCAATAAATTTGACAATCTGGAAGAAATGGATGCATTCCTAGAAACATATAAACTACCACAACTGAACCATGAAGAAATAGAAAGCCTGAACAGACCCATAACCAGTAAGGAGATTGAAACAGTCATTAAAAATCTCCAAACAAACAAAAGCCCAGGGCCAGACGGCTTCCCGGGGGAATTCTACCAAACATTTAAAGAAGAACTAATTCCTATTCTCCTGAAACTGTTCCAAAAAATAGAAATGGAAGGAAAACTTCCAAACTCATTTTATGAGGCCAGCATCACCTTGATCCCAAAACCAGACAAGGATCCCACCAAAAAAGAGAGCTATAGACCGATATCCTTGATGAACACAGATGCGAAAATACTCAACAAAATACTAGCCAATCGGATTCAACAGTACATTAAAAAGATTATTCACCACGACCAAGTGGGATTTATTCCAGGGCTGCAAGGTTGGTTCAACATCCGCAAATCAGTCAATGTGATACAACACATCAATAAAAGTAAGAACAAGAACCATATGATACTCTCAATAGATGCTGAAAAAGCATTTGACAAAGTACAACATCCCTTCCTGATCAAAACTCTTCAAAGTGTAGGGATAGAGGGCACATACCTCAATATCATCAAAGCCATCTATGAAAAACCCACCGCAAATATCATTCTCAATGGAGAAAAACTGAAAGCTTTTCCGCTAAGGTCAGGAACACGGCAGGGATGTCCATTATCACCACTGCTATTCAACATCGTACTAGAGGTCCTAGCCTCAGCAATCAGACAACAAAAGGAAATTAAAGGCATCCAAATCGGCAAAGAAGAAGTCAAATTATCACTCTTCGCAGATGATATGATACTATATGTGGAAAACCCAAAAGACTCCACTCCAAAACTGCTAGAACTTATACAGGAATTCAGTAAAGTGTCAGGATATAAAATCAATGCACAGAAATCAGTTGCATTTCTCTACACCAACAGCAAGACAGAAGAAAGAGATATTAAGGAGTCAATCCCATTTACAATTGCATCCAAAACCATAAGATACCTAGGAATAAACCTAACCAAAGAGACACAGAATCTATACTCAGAAAACTATAAAGTACTCATGAAAGAAATTGAGGAAGACACAAAGAAATGGAAAAATGTTCCATGCTCCTGGATTGGAAGAATAAATATTGTGAAAATGTCTATGCTACCTAAAGCAATCTACACATTTAATGCAATTCCTATCAAAGTACCATCCATCTTTTTCAAAGAAATGGAACAAATAATTCTAAAATTTATATGGAACCAGAAAAGACCTCGAATAGCCAAAGGGATATTGAAAAAGAAAGCCAACGTTGGTGGCATCACAATTCCGGACTTCAAGCTCTATTACAAAGCTGTCATCATCAAGACAGCATGGTACTGGCACAAAAACAGACACATAGATCAATGGAACAGAATAGAGAGCCCAGAAATAGACCCTCAACTCTATGGTCAACTAATCTTCGACAAAGCAGGAAAGAATGTCCAATGGAAAAAAGACAGCCTTTTCAATAAATGGTGCTGGGAAAATTGGACAGCCACATGCAGAAAAATGAAATTGGACCATTTCCTTACACCACACACAAAAATAGACTCAAAATGGATGAAGGACCTCAATGTACGAAAGGAATCCATCAAAATCCTTGAGGAGAACACGGGCAGCAACCTCTTCGACCTCTGCCGCAGCAACATCTTCCTAGGAACAACGCAAAAGGCAAGGGAAGCAAGGGAAAAAATGAACTACTGGGATTTCATCAAGATCAAAAGCTTTTGCACAGCAAAGGAAACAGTTAACAAAATCAAAAGACAACTGACAGAATGGGAGAAGATATTTGCAAACGACATATCAGATAAAGGACTAGTGTCCAGAATCTATAAAGAACTTAGCAAACTCAACACCCAAAGAACAAATAATCCAATCAAGAAATGGGCAGAAGACATGAACAGACATTTCTGCAAAGAAGACATCCAGATGGCCAACAGACACATGAAAAAGTGCTCCATATCACTTGGCATCAGGGAAATACAAATCAAAACCACAATGAGATATCACCTCACACCAGTCAGAATGGCTAAAATCAACAAGTCAGGAAATGACAGATGCTGGCGAGGATGCGGAGAAAGGGGAACCCTCCTACACTGTTGGTGGGAATGCAAGCTGGTGCAGCCACTCTGGAAAACAGCATGGAGGTTCCTCAAAATGTTGAAAATAGAACTGCCCTATGACCCAGCAATTGCACTATTGGGTATTTACCCTAAAGATACAAATGTAGTGATCCAAAGGGACACATGCACCCGAATGTTTATAGCAGCAATGTCCACAATAGCCAAACTATGGAAAGAACCTAGATGTCCATCAACAGATGAATGGATCAAGAAGATGTGGTATATATACACAATGGAATACTATGCAGCCATCAAAAGAAATGAAATCTTGCCATTTGCAACAACATGGATGGAACTAGAGCGTATCATGCTTAGCGAAATAAGTCAAGCAGAGAAAGACAACTATCATATGATCTCCCTGATATGAGGAAGTGGTGATGCAACATGGAGGCTTAAGTGGGTAGAAGAATAAATGAAACAAGATGGGATTGGGAGGGAGACAAACCATAAGTGACTCTTAATCTCACAAAACAAACTGAGGGTTGCCGGGGGGAGGGGGTTGGGGAGAAGGGGGTGGGATTATGGACATTGGGGAGGGTATGTGATTTGGTGAGTGCTGTGAAGTGTGTAAACCTGGTGATTCACAGACCTGGGGATAAAAATATATGTATATAAAAAATATATGTTTATAAAAAATAAAAAATAAAAAAAAAAAATAATAATAAATAAAAAAAAAAAAAAAAAAAAAAAAAAAAAAAAACTAAAAAGAAAAAAAATACTAATTTCCCAGTTTATCTTCTTAAATAGGGGTGCAGGATATCCTTCCCTTTGTTTTGGTTACATGAAAGAACTCAAGCAAGACAGGACAGTCTCAACACCCATCAGTGCAAGACCATTAGGAACACAGCTATATAATTAGACACATTGAGTTTGTTACTCATTGCAACAGAGAGAACACCATGAGACAAAGTTCACACACATTACAAAGGGTACCTGTTTTGTTCAAAGTCTACTGATGTAAGTATTAGTAATATCTTTTAAAAATATCTCTACAGTAACATTTGTAGAGTGGTGTTTGGCCAAACAACTGGGTACCTGGTCAGGTTGACATATAAAATCAACCTTCAGAATGGGTAATCATGGGGTGTCTCAAGTGATATTAGAATCTTTTATAGAAATTTGGGGGCTTTTTGGGTGTTTGGGACAAGGGTTTAAGGAGGCACCATTGTCAAGGGTGTCCTATAAATTAGATGCTGGAAGAAAAGTGGGACAATTTTATTGGTAATTTAATATATTTTATTATTGTAGGAGGAAGAGACTAGCATGAGAATGGAGCTATGATTGATAAAAAAGAGTGAATAGTCACTCATTTTAGCTAAAAGTCGCTCATTTAACCATTTTAGTTACTCATTTGGCATTTTGTGGTTGGCACAATGACCTTGTTTTTTGTCTGAGCTTAGGCACAATAATAAAATGACTTCGTTTTGTCCTACTTTATTTTTTAAAAATATTTTATTTATTTATTTGAGATCACAAATAGGCAGAGAGGCATACAGAGAGAGAAGGGGGGGGAGGAAGCAGGCTCCCCACCGAGCAGAGAGCCAGATGCGGGGCTCGATCCCAGGACCCTGGGATTGTGACCTGAGCCAAAGGTAGAGGCTTTAACCCACTGAGCCACCCAGGTGCCCCTGTCCTACTTTATTATGGACTCAGAATAACTTTGTCTGAGATTGGTATTCTATGAGATTGTTTTTGGTCAGTAGGTGGATAACATGGCTTAGTGGTAAGTGATAGGCCATATTTTAGAGGTAAGAAGGCTGCCCCCCCCCCTGTTTTTTCTTTCTGAACAATAATTTGACTTTCTGCTTATTTCATGTTGCTAGAAGAAGTTGTTTTCTTTCTTTCTTTTTTTTTTTTTTTTTAGAGTTCAGCCTTTTATTGAGCGGCATATAAGAAATTGGTTTTTGTTGGTTTGATTTGGTACGGTTTGGTTTTGATATGCTATCAAAATTGACATTTAAAAGTAGGAACACTTTATGTGTTATGTGGAATCTGATATATGAGGGACATGTTTATAACCTCACCTTCACTCAGCTTTACTTAGTCTATCACTGCCCTCTAGGTGTATCCTGTCTTTGTGTATTCCCACCAATACCGTTCCAAATAAATCCATAACCATAGGACCTAATTGAATAGATACAATTTTTTGTATTGTATTCTATTATGGATTGTCTGTTGCTGACTCAGTTTCTAACATGCTTTTTAAGTTTCCCTTTGTCCACAGATAAGAATCTCTTTCCCTCTGTGGTCCTTAGTTGAAGTTAACCAATCAATGGAGCACTAGTGCAAGGCAGAAGAGAATGATGCTAGATAGTTACAGTCTGGAGGTGGCTGCACATTCACAGAGTATCTCCAGAATGTACTTGAGAACCACCCACTTCACTGCAGCACAATAAGAATTAGTGGGTTCTTTTCAGATCTTCTTGAGAATTATAACAGTTTTTCTGTAAGACTTTAAGAACTACCTACGTTTTTGCTTCAAGCTGAGATCTTCATTGTCTCCTTTCCTGTCTTATCAGCTGCTATTCCTGAACTTTTCCTCCTCTAGTTCTTCTAAAATTTCTTTGAACCTTAATTCCTAGGTTATATTTTCTGCTTTTCCAAGTCCTCCAAGTGGTTTTGTTTTCTGAACTGAATCCACGTTAGTACAATGCCTACTGCATTCTTACTCTACTTTCAGATAGAGTCATCATTCTACCCTAATTTATGCAGTTCCGTCTACATAGTTTAGTATGTTGTGCATGTGTTGCTAGTACAGTACGTAAGTCATAGAATGGACATATTTTCTAGTAACATCCAACCAAAGATGAACCAAAAATTGTCTTTCAGATGTTAATAAATGTATTGTCAATATTATTATGATTTTGACACCCTTCAAGGATTAAAAATAGAATAGAATATGTAGTTTGACTCTGAAATGTTTACCACAAAATGGATAGCTATAAAATCTCAGGTAGTAGTGGTTTGAATATACATATTAATTTAGCTCTCTCATAAAATCCCCCTAACATGACATAAAGGTATAAATCCAGAAGGATAAAATGAGAATAAGACAGAATTTTTTTTTCCAAAAACTAGTATAACAGACTCTAGAAAGCTGAATCTTGAAGCAGCAGCGAGCAAGAAGAGGTGAAACCCAATCTGAACTGCAAAATCCCCCAAATTTCAGTTACTCTTCCCAGGATTTCTGGAATTGAGTCAGAGAGAGGGCATTATCAGAGGAAAGATTGGTTAAAAATCTATTATGAGGCATATAATTCCTCAAACATTTTATCCTACTGTAAGAAGCCACTTGTAGTTCAATCCTGACAAAGAATAGGGGCATTTTCTGGAGAGAATAAAGCAGAGAATCTCTGAACTGGTATATACCAGTTATAGTTGAGTATGAGGCCTTCACTAAATGTATGTATATTTATATAAAAGGCTGAGACAACCACTCCTACCCAGCCATCTTCCTTCCCTTAGTTCTCAGAACATTGGCTCCAGGCAGCAGACTGAAGCGTCTGCAGAATCTGACTACATTGAAAGACAAAACAGTAAAGATCCTGACACAGGGGTTTTCCAATGAAAATGGCCCAGCCAGGTCACTCTTTAGTGAAACCCATGGTTGACGTCCACACCCACATGTTCGAAATAGCTGAATCCCCTCCTCTTGAATATAAGTAAACAATCAACGATGAACAGAAAAAAATTCTTCAATCTGGAATTCAGTAAATAGAGGAAACAAAGTACAAAGGGAAAAAAATAAACTTCAAAAATTAAGTTACTATCATTTAAAAAAAGATTGTGTCTCATCATTCACTGAGGGGCCAAAATGTCTAGGCAAGCTTAATTGGCAGATAAGTGCCATACAGGAAGGAGACCAGTGCAGGATTCCAGTTCGCTGAGAACAGATGACGTGCACACTAGGCGCAAATGGTACTGAGAGGGAGTACACAAGATTTAGCTCTTTACAGAACACCAGTGCCCCAGGGCCAGCTTTTCTACTATGCAGGTGATACAGGTGGCATAGCCATGTACAACCCACTTTGTGTTACAGCAGAAGTACTTAAACCTCTCCTTCACAGAGACAGAAATACAGAAAACTGGGGATATCTATGAGGGCCATGGCCATATGTGCTTAAGCAGAAGGGAGGGATACATATTAAGTCTGAAACAGGGAAATATTTTCCCATACAAGGCAGTAAGCCCACCATAGGCTCAGAAGGTCCTTTTATCTCTGAGTAAGGAAGTGTTCCAGGCCCAGTGCCCATTCTTACATGACCAAGTGAAGGTTGAAAGACTGCATACTCAGGATTGCCTTTCCCAACAGGTATAAAAGACTGTGTAATAAAGAAAGAGTATTGTCTAAAAGGAGTATTCAGATAAGAAAAGAGATTAAGAGGAACATTCTATAAATTCCAGCATCCAAGTAATGGGAGTTTGATAAGAAAAGAACAGATAAGAACAGAGAAAAAGAAATTATCACATAAATCTTTGAAGAAAATTTCTATTTTCTTTGGGTAAATATCCAATAGTGGAATTATCATATCATATAGTATTTCTGCTTGTCAAATCACTATATTGTATACCTGAAACTAATGTAACATTGTGTGTCAACTATACTTCAATTAAAAAAAAAAAAGGAAAAAGAAAAGGAAACTTCAATGACTGAAGGATGTCCTTATCAAATGCTGAACAGTAAATGAAAATAGATCTCCACCACTGCAGATCATGGCAAAATTTTGGAGCAGTGAGGAACAAAGATTTATTTCTATATACCTCCAAAGAGGGAAAAATTGACACATCTACAAAGAATTGAGTATTGTGTGGCTTCTGACTTAGCAGCAGCACTGGAAGCTAATAGACTATGGGATAATATATTTAATATTCTAAAGGAAATTTTATGTATATATATAATATTATTTAGACATATAGCATTATATATTTATTTATACAGTATGAAGGTGCATAACTGTATATTTAATGAAATATCCAACACAGAACACTTAAAGAGCTGTCCAAACAACCAAATTCCAAAATCCTATAGATATTTTATTTATTTATTTATTTATTTATTTATTTATTTATTTTTTATTTATTTTTTTTTTTTAAGAAAGGAAGTCTTTTTTTTTTTTTTTTAAGATTTTATTTATTTATTTGACAGACAGAGATCACAAGTAGGCAGAGAGGCAGGCAGAGAGAGAGGAGGAAGCAGGCTCCCTGCCGAGCAGAGAGCTGATGCGGGGCTTGATCCCAGAACCCTGGGATCATGACCTGAGCTGAAGGCAGAGGCTTTAACCCACTGAGCCACCCAGGTGCCTCTATTTATTTATATTTTGAAAGATATTTTATTTATTTGAGAGAGAGACACACTCACACACAGGAAGACAGGGAACACAAGAAGGGGAAGTGGAAGAGGGAGAATCAGGCTTCCCGCTGAACAGGGAGTCCGATGAGGGGCTCCATCCCAAGACCCTGGGATAATGACCTGAGCGGAAGGCAGATGCTTAATTACTGAGCCCCCCAGGTGCCCCCTATATATGTTTATTTTACATTGATGTCATTTTCAAATAAAATGACAATGTATGGAACATTTGAGCACAACATAGAAAATACAATGGAGGCTGATATTTATTAGGGAAATCATTCTGCATTCTGTATCTGCTTTATAGAAAAAGATTATAATACTTTTCTTTATAGTCTTAAAACCCTGTAGTTGGCCCAAATTTTTGATCAAGGAAAGAAATCTGATTAAGTGGTTAATATTAGCATTGCTTAAAATAAAAACAATTTCTCAAATTTCTTAAAATTATTTTTTAGAACAACTCTTCCCCAAACTGTTTTACGCTCTTCTATAGTTGAACAAGCTATTCCTCCCAGATGATACACATATGCATTGGAGGTTGCTTGAAGATGTATCCTAGTATTTCACATGTAGTAAAATCCTTTACATCATGTCAGGCAGAAGGATTATCACTCAACAATGGTAGCTATTACTGTTAATAACTTGTAAACTACTTCAGGTCAGTTTAGAAATGGGTGAATTTTGGGAAAAGCAAGTATAAGGAAGAAACATTAACCTGAGTACTCCTTTAATGAATAATTTCTTTTTTTCCCAGTGATTTCCTATAGTTAAATTTGTCCTAGCTCACTAAGAAGGAGGATTGTGTAGATTCTAAGTTATGATCAAATTCAGGATATTACAGTTTTATTTTTACAAACAACCTCTGTTGGGCTTGCTATTTTTTTGGCACTTGACTTATTTAATTTTCTTTTCATTACATTTTCATCCATGGTTCATTTTTTCCAAAAATTATCCAAATGCCCAGAGCAAGTCATAAAAAAATCACTGCAAATATCAAGAAAAAATTTATTTCCATATACTTCCTGCTCTAGGCTGTTCTTTTTCAATTCGGACACAGACCTTGTGAATCATAACACTGGAAATTTCTATATTTTTTGCAAGCAGGTCTTTTTCAAGGTGAATACGAATTTTGAGCAGGAAAGCATTTGGCAGAAAATGTATAACAGCTTTCTTCTCCCTTTCCTTTGTGCTGAGCAAGTGCTCTCTAAAAAAAGCTGAAATCTAAATACCTATTTACATTGTTTGGTATATAGCAAATAATGCACACAAAAAAGTGCACACACAGAGAGAGGGTAAGAGAGAGGGAAAGAAAATACTGGCATCAACAGCAGAAGCTCCTAAAGGCACTGATGGGACTGTGTGAGCAAGTGGTGTGAGGGCAATGTGAAGAGTCCTGTATTTTCCTTAGCTCTACAAGTTTTAGTGAAACAGGTGTACTTTCAAGGCTGGCCTTAGGCGAATATTGAAGTAGGTCACTTGTGTTTTCTCCTTGATTCTGTGCACATTCTTCTCAATGTACTGTTTCTCTCCTTATAAACTGTGATTCCACTATTGCTTTTGGACTTCTCAGGGGCTCCCTTAATCTTGATGCTGGACCCTTGGTATTTCTTCACAGCCTACGATAGAAAAAGACATTAAGAGAAGAAAATTTTTTTTAAAGATTTTATTTATTTGTTTGACACAGAGCTAGAGAACGAGAAGGGGAACACAAGCAGGGGGAGTGGGAGAGGGAGAAGCAGGCTTCCCGCTGAGCAGGGAACCTGATGTGGGGCTTGATCTCAAGACCCTGTGGCCATGACCTAAGCCGAAGGTCTGAGCCACCCAGGCTCCCCGAAAAAACACGTTTTTGATTCTAAGATGGGAATTCTCTGTAATCCCCACCCAAACGTACCTGTTATCCTTTCAGGATCTTTTTCAGTTTCAACTTTACTGGCAAACATGTATAGGTTTGACTAAGTCATGCAATGATTTTCTGTGTTACCCTTTGGAAACCCTTGACTCCAAAGAACAAAAGCCAAAAACTAAAAAAATATATCATATTCTTCTCTATACTAGAATAATGCCACCTCACAGATTTTCAGCTTTCTAATGTCAGATATTATACCACATTTATCCTTGTATACCCTTCGTTATCTCTATCAGGAAATAGCAGATCCTCAACTTGATAGATGTGGAATTAATATAATTTAAAATAATGAAATGAGGGGCGCCTGGGTGGCTCAGTGGATTAAAGCCTCTGCCTTCAGCTCAGGTCATGATCCCAGGGTTCTGGGATCGAGCTCCGCATCGGGCTCTCTGCTCGGCAGAGACCCTGCTTCTGACTGTCTGCCTGCCTCTCTGCCTACTTGTGATCTCTGTCTTTCAAATAAATAAATAAAATCTTTTTTAAAAAATGAAATAAATAAAATAAAATAATGAAATGACATTCCCACACAGCTTTCAGAAAGAATGGATGATCTTTTGACATCTGTCATTTGGATACATTGTGATCATTTTTAAACTGTTTTTTGGCTGCTTTATTGGTCAGTTTCACACTGTCAGAACAGACAAATGTGGTACATGGTCTGCTTTGGCAATTGATTCATAGACACTTCCAGATGCCCCTCAGTCCTCTTGTAACATTTCGCCCCTCTGTGTCCTCCAGCCCTGTTTTTCTCCTTGACCTCATCCTGTTTCCTTCTTCCTTCCTATGAAGTACATGAACTGCCTTCTGTACTCATTCTTTGTGGTATTGCATTTATTTGCTGCTGGGAAATTCTGTGTTCATTTGGCATCAGCAGAAAAAAAAAAAAAAAGAAATTGAACACAATGAGGCAGACCACATGATAGATAGTTGTGCAGTTAATGACATGTCTTACGTGAAGTGTTGGACATTATATTATATTGTTTGCGAGGGCGCAATCCCAAGGGAAATTGCTACTCTGTTTGAAGGGCCGTTAATAAATATGGATATAATGTGGTTTTCTGCCACAAAACTACCATTCATTCCTTCAGGGTATCTGTTAACAAATTCACTTTTAGAGGACACAGTGAAGCACTGTGAAGGGAATCTTTGCTTAATCCTTGTTTTCCCTGGGAAAGAAGGATTTCCAGGAAGTTCGATAAGATTGCCATTTCCTATTGCACTGTCATGACGAACTTAGGGAGATACCATCCCGGATGCAGGTGTCCAGGTCAAAGGAAATAAAAGGGAAGTTCAAAAAACACTCCTCCCAAGGTTGCTGATCTTATATCTCTATTACTGTGTCATGGGCAGTTTCTGCGTGAGCACATGCTGAGAATCAGGCAAAACTAAACTGAGTGTCACACAAATGAAACAGGTTAAAAAAATAAAAATGTTCCTTGGAAAGGAGTATTTATATTTAAGAATACTGTAATGTTCACTTTAAAAAATGTGATAAATTGGGGCACCTGGGTGGCTCAGTGGGTTAAGCCGCTGCCTTCGGCTCAGGTCATGATCTCAGGGTCCTGGGATCGAGTCCCGCATCGGGCTCTCTGCTCAGCAAGGAGCCTGCTTCCTTCTCTCTCTCTCTGCCTGCCTCTCAGTGTACTTGTAATTTCTCTCTGTCAAATAAATAAATAAAATCTTTAAAAAAAATAAAAAAAAATGTGATAAATGGATAGGTCTCATGTTAAGTGTTCTTAACACACCTACACACACATACACACACACACACACACACACACAAAGTGGGGCCAGAGAAGATGGAATTGGTGGAGCTAATGGAGCTAATGAATACATTTACTACCTTTGTTGTGATACTGTTTTCATGGGTATATATATATATATATATATATATATATATATATGTCCAAACTCATTGAATTGTATACATTAATTATGTGCAGGGTTTTTATTTTTTTAACATTTTAAATTAACATATAATGTATTACTTGTTTCAGGGGTACAGGTCTGTGATTCATCAGTCTTACACAATTCACAGCACCCACCATAGCACACACCCTCCCCAATGTCCATCACCCAGCAGCCCCATCCCTCCCATCACCCTCCTCTCCAGCAACCCTCAGTTTGTTTCCTGAGATTGAGAGTCTCTTACGGTTTGTCTCCCTCTCTGGTTTCATCTTGTTTCATTCTCTACCCCTCTTCCCCTGTGATCCTATGTCTTGTTTCTCAAATTACTCATATCAGAGAGATCATTGATAATTGTCTTTCTCTGATTGACTTATTTTACTTAATGTAATACTTACTAGTTCCATCTATGTCATTGCAAATGATAAGATTTCATTTTTTGATAGCTGCGTAGCATTCCATTGTATATATAGTTATATATACCCCATCTTCTTTATCCATTCATCTGTTGATGGACATCTAGGTTCTTTCCATAGTTTGGCTATTGTGGACATTGCTGCTATAAACACTCAGGTGCACATGCCCCTTCAGATCACTATATTTGTATCTTTAGGGTAAATACCCAGTAGTGCGATTGCTGGGTCGTAGGATGGCTCTATTTTCAACCTTTTGAGGAACAGCCAAGCTGTTTTCCAGAGTGGCTATGTGCAGCGTTTTTATTGATGTTACTTCAATAAAGTTATTTTTAAAGCATTTAGAAATATAGAGTATGCTTTTTCCTTTTTAAAACTGGTTTTATTTCGAAATAACTCAAACTTACTGAAAAGTAGCAAGAATAATGCAAAGAATATTAATCCATAGAACTTTTGAAGTTTCATTTCAAATGTGTTCTTTATAATAAAAGCATCCACTCCAGGATGATAATGTACCCAACTGTCCTATCTTTCTATTCTGCTTCATTCAAGAACCTTCCTCAATCTTTTTCTGATTTCATGACCTTTATATGCTGTAAGCAGGGCTTTATTTTGTAGAATATTTCTTAATTTGGGTTTATCTAATATTTTCTCATGAAGAAAGTCGTGTTATAAATTTTCTTGGCAGAAATATCACAGAAATGATACTGCATTTTGGGGATTTTTGTTTGTTTGTTTGTTTCCTATCATGTAACAGAAGATTTTTTGTTGTGTTGTTCCAGTTCTTGTATTAACTTTGTTCATAAAATTAGAACAAATCATGGTAACTCTTTTTCTTTGTAGTTAATAAAAATTTTGTGTGGAAGTAATGAAACTATGTAAATATCCAATTCTTCAACCCACTGTCACCCACTAGTTTTAGCAGTTATTGATGTTTATTGCTTCTATGAATTTTGGCTAGGATGGTGTCAACTTGTGATTTTTCCATTACTTTTACTTGTATTCCTTTCCATTTATTTATTTATTAGTTTACTTATTTACGTCAGTGTTTATTCATCAATTCCTCTTTTATTCAATAAGCCATCATCTGTTAGTATCATTATCTAAATAAGACAATCTAGTCTTCTATTTAGCCAGTGGGAAGTCCTTCATACTGACTTCTGAATCCTTCTGCTATATTCCAGCTTCTTTACTGTCAAAGCATGATGTTTCTAGGTCATATTTTTCTGGCCCACCCTGTATTCAGTTACTTCTCTAACCCTCTCTTCCTTTCTGTGTGTGGAAGTTGAGAAGTCAAATGAACACTAGGTGGGTTCATGATTAAGGTAGTAAACCAATGCCCATATCTTTTCATATTTTACCTTCATTCTTTGTCACTGAGAAATGTGGATCCCATCATCCTTAATATATGTATGTATTTGTTAAATCCCCTATGTGTGGCTAATCTCTCAAGACTGCCAGGCTATTCTTACCACATGGCTCTGATACATAAACCTTTGGGCTGCCATTATTGGCCACCTTTTGCCCATACTGATTGTCTCACTTCATGTAAACCCTATGCCTGTCTTCATTACTAAAACTGTCTTATGTCTTTTGGAGGAGAAAAGAGAAGAGAAGACAGGAAAGGAGAGGAGAGGAGAAAGAATGTTCATATTTTAAACTCTATTATGTTTTAGAATGGATTGAAACATTCTAGACTGTGTGAGCTTTCAACAATTAAGAATAGGTATTTTATAATTATTGTGCTCTACATTATGCTAATTGAAACACTGCCATAACAAAATGCCTAAAATATAAAAAGTATTGTCTTGTTTTGACTATATGGAACAAATTGAGGGTGTCTGAAGGGGAGGTGGGTGTGTGTGTGTGGGGGGTAAATCGGTGATGGTCATTAAGGAGGGCACTTGTAATGAGAACAGCATAGTATATCCCAGTGTGAATCACTAAATTCTACTCCTGAAACCAATACTACACTATATGTTTACTAACTTGAATTTAAATAAAATCTTGAAAGAAAAGTATTTTCTAAAGTTTATTTATTGAACATCTTTGAAAAGAACAAAGTGGACTTACATAAGATATACCTAATATGCTATGCTAAATTTAAGTATAGAATTGTATACATAGAATAAAAAATTGTAAAACTTTCTCTGACTCTTAACTTGTCGAAGAAACACGTATTATCAAAACCCCAACATTTCTCTGTAAATACAGCTTTCCATGATTCCATTATCTACACTGGCAAGGTCTTAGAAATAATGACACATTCACTAGTCTTTAATAGACACATGATGAGCACAAGCTCCAGTCTGATCAGTCAGTGAACTAAATATAAAAAGAATGCTTTATAAAGTGCCATTTAGATTCCAGTGTAATAGAGATGTAATGCATATGTCAAGTTATTGAGTTGTCAACTTAAATAGAAGCCAGTATGTCATCCAGTAATTATTGCTATTTAGGCCTAAGGCATTAGTGCTAATATTAGCATGTGAGTGTTAAGTATGCAGAGTACAAAAGGGAAAAGAAGAGATTATATGAAGTAACCCTAAAGAACTCATTATGTTACTAAAGACCATATCTATCCTTTAGATATACACAGACATTTTAAAATCAGGAAAATTTTTAGGATAAACAACCCATCTGGGGGAAAAAAGACACCCAGGTGCAAACATTTACCTGTAATTGTAGGAAAATTTCAGTATATTATCATCATTCTACATAGGTAAATTACTTATGAAAATCATCAGAAGTCTACTTGAAATTAAATTTGGTGGCTCAGTTTCTAGCTGCAGTGATTTATTGACTGGCATTTGTGACTGCAGCTTTTTAAAAAATCCCTGGAATAGAGTATCATATTTTACTAGTATTTAAAAACCTAAACTTTAGGGACGCCTGTGTGCCTCAGTCGGTTGGCATCAGCCTTCGGCTCAGGTCATGATCCCAGGGCCCTGGAATCAAGTCCAACATCGGGCTCCTTGCTCAGCAGGAAGGCTACTTCTCCCTCTGCCTGCCCTGCCTGTTCTGCCTGCTGCTCTCCATGCTTCTGTTCTCTCTGACAAATAAATAAATAAATAATCTTTAAAAAAAGCATCAAAAAACAAAAAACCTAAACTTTAGCCCTGTAGAACTCTCCTGTAGCTCTCCACCTGCAAATCAGGTTCATGTTTTATGTACAGTAAGCTGGTATATACCACCTCTACCTACTAGCTCTCTGTTAGGGGAAATCACTTTCATTATATCAGAAATCTATCAAGACTAAGTAATAAAAGAGGCTTTTGAGATCTCACCTACAGTGGTTTGGAGATTAAACACCCACACATGCACACACATGCACACACACACATTAGGTCCCTCTTACAAGTAGTATAGCTAATTTAAAAGCACAGTTTATTTTTAAAGCCAGTCTTTCAAAGCGGTAGATTAAAACCTGCTGTTTGTAAGTGTATCGTACATGTGAGCAGTCCAAAAAAAAAAGAAGAAGAAGAAAAACACACACTCTGGCATCCCTTTCTGGCCCATTCCCGAAGAACGTTAAGTAATAAAAGGATCCATGTGAAGATTAAGATAAAATCTAGCAGGACCAACACTGTCTTTCCTAATTCGCTATGCAGACAACAGAGTCAGCAAAAAAAGGATTGGACTATTTCCAAATCCTTTTAAAAGCACATACTCTCTAAAGCAGAAGGCATCTTTATGTGAACAGACACCCGTGCACACGTTACCCCTACCCTGGCCTGAATTTTATACTAATGGATTAAAACCACACAGCGCAGAACCACATTCTTTAAAAGGAAGTATTCTATGTATTTAACATCAAGCAATACAAAGCAAAGTACAGGAAGGCAGATCCAGCCTGTAAACAGGCAGATGCTATTCGACTTCCTCTTTGGACTCTGTCCACATGTTGTAAACGCACGCTCTCTGCCGGCTCAAGTGTTCCCCATCCTTCGGTTCAGCTCCATTCAATTGTATTTGCCCCAGAAAACCTTCCCTTTCTGCACCTCACAACATGGCCCTAAGCACCCTTGTTTTGTCCTTCTGTGGCATTTTGGGCATGTGCTTCTATGGAAACACCTACCACTTCTGCTCAATGTAGATCTCCTTCACTAACCTTTAAAATTTCTTCAGTGCAGAGCCAGTACCTTCTGTTTGCCTTCCCAAGGCCTACCACATGGACAGTGTTACTCTGCAGATTTAAGGCGGTAGCTTTTCTCTGATCTTTGCTGAGAAAAGGCCTCTACATTCCCAAACAGGTTTACCTGGTTTCTCTTCCTAGAGAAGGGAGGAGGGGGGACTAAAATCAATCTTCATTTTTATTGCCTTCCCTCCTATTCTTTAATATACCAAAGACTAAACCACATAAAAAGGAATAAAGAAATTGTAACTACAAGTCTCACCTTAATTGGGGAGTGTAATTTGGAGATTTTTTTTTTTTTTTTTTAAGAAAAAATGAGAACTTTCCCTCAAGTGATCTCTCCTACTGGTTTCCTGGCATTTGAAAATATTGTTGTAGCAATAGACATCATTGTTCATTCCACACCATTAAAGAGATGTTCAAGATACAAAAGATTAAAATGACCTAACCCTAACCCTAACCATATTCTATCCCATTGTTATGCAGCATTTCCTTTCATTGTAAACCCCAAATACAAGTTAAGCCATTGATGGACAGCCTTTGTTTCAGAATGGATTTGGTAAGTTTTCTCTGTCTTTAACACTTTCTTTGATGTGAAAATATTTTTGTTGCTTCACAACTTTATACTGATGAACAAACATCTTGGAATTTCACATATATATTCCTTAACTTGATCTATAACCACCTTGAAATCATGCTGATGTTATGAAATAAAATTAAGAATGTTTTCTAGGCCTCAGAAAGTTTCAATAACATTGGAATTGTCTGTGTTTTTGTTTTTTGTTTTTTGTATTTTTTAACAGGTAAATGCCTTTTTTATTTTTATTTATTTATTTTTTTAATGACAGTGCTTTGACTGATTCCCCATTTCTTCTTTGGTAATTGCTAAATTGAAGTTTGTTTTACTTCCTCTCCTTCCTCTTGGGACAACTGTGGCCATTTCTACTTGGCTACGAAGACATATGTTTCCCTGTGTTTCAGGTCCCTTATCTTGGTAGCATGTAGTGCTCTAACTTTTTAAACTCTCTTCTTGGTCTATGTTCAGGATATTTTTTATTCTGTATACATTCTGTCTCTCTTTTGCTTTTATGACACCTCAAAGAGGATTATCTGCATCTGTCTTACTAGTATTTTTGAAGAACAAGCTTTTAAATTTTATTATTATTTCTATTTTTATCTCATTAATTTTATCTTTTTAAACTCTTCTCTGGTTTTTAACAATGAAACTTGAAGGACTTTTATTAAGAGTATTTAGAGGCATATTAGTTATTAATTTCTGTTTTTTTCTATGGAATGTGATACATATTTCAGGGTTTAGATTGTATCTAAGGTTGTAAAGTCATCTTTTATGTAATTTATAGAGTTAGTAACATGTATATCAGGAATTCAGTGTCATTGAGTAATAACAAATGTCAAATAGGCATAAGTCTTTATATGTCGGTAAGTTTTAAAAAATACTCATCTTCAGTATGGCATAACAGTGACTTTTTTTTTTTTTTTTAAATAATGCTGATACACATCTGCTCAAATAATGTTCTCATCTTGATTGACTTATTTGTTAGGAACAAGTTCAAATGCCAATGCAGAGGTTAATCTGTTGGGCGCCTTTATTTGAAAATATAACGTGACATCCCTTGACCTGCACTTGGCTTCTTGCATAACAAGAATGTGTGAAAGATGGCAGCAGGAAAAGGAGGGGAAGGTGGAAGTGTGGAAGGATAGAAAAGCATTTTGCAATTCATCATAATCTCAGTTCCATCATCTAATAAGATCCCCCTCCCACTATTCCCCCATAAAAACACCATTTCCTTTCTCCTTTCCCCCCAAATCATCTGATATAAATTATCTGCTTTGAAATAAATGCAATTCTTATTTGCATAATATTCTTTCTTTTAGGTCATTATAATTAAAAATTAAACCAGTATTTGGCAAATTTATTTGGGTATAATTTGCATACCATAAAATGTACCCCTTGTAAGTGACAATTTCATAATTTTTAATTTATGGAATTGTGCATCACTGCATCCAATTTTAGAACATACCATCAAGCCTTTTTGCAGTCAATCTTTTTCCTATCTGCATTCTTAAAGTCCATCTGAATTTTCTTAGTATATTCCCAGAAGTGGACTATATCGGTTAACATAGGTCATATATTTAAGTTTATATTTAACTGTGAAGGAACTACTAACTGTTTCTCCTAATCGGTTCTACCTTATCTACATCCTCACCAATGCTTCTCAATGTCTGGCTTTAAATTATAGCCATTCAGGTTAGTTTATAGTGATTTTAATTTTCACTTTGGTAATGACTAATGATGCTGTGCACTTTTCAATGCTTATTAGTCATTAATGTGTCATCTTTGGAGAAATATCTCTTCTACCAATTTCTAAAAATTTAGTTGTCTTCGTAACTGTCAATTCCATTTTATTGATCCATATGCCTGTCATTAGGCCAATAGTCCATTTTTTTAAGTGTAAACCATATTTTATTTTAAAGAGAAAGAAATGTGTCACAAAGAGAGAATATCTGTATATTGTCTTACTACACCTTGATTCTAAAGTACAATTAAGAGAAATATTAGACAATTATATAGATTTCCTATAGAGAATTTCAGTCATAATCTAGTAATCAGGAATAAACCAGTCATGTTTAGATTTGGTTAACTAGAATTTAATCACAGACATTCATTTGTTTTTATTTATGTACTTATTTGGCAAATATCCAGGGAGTAACTGTTATGTACCAAGCACCTTGCTAAGGTCTTAAGAATTCATTATTTTGATTTTTATGTTTTTATAGTAAGTTTTGAAATCTGATAATATAAGTCCATTCCAACTTTATTTTTTCTTTTTCAAATTCATTTTGGCTACTCTCGGCCCTCTGAATTTCCATATAAATTTTAAGACAATTTTTCCAATGCCATCCAAAAAGAAAGAAAAAGACCTGTTTGGATGTTGATAGGTATTATACTGAACATACGGTATACTGATCTTTAGGAAGGGGAATAAACTGGTAAACAAATTTTACATTTTGTTGTTTTGTTGTTTTGTTCTTAAAGATATTCCATTGAAAATAAAAATTTGTCTTGCAAATCTAAAGAAGAACATAATTATGAACAATCCAATTAAGAAATACTCAGTGGTGTTATCCTTTTGATTTGTAAGACTTTCCAACAGCAAATATTGTCTGCGTAGCCACCTTTATCTGGGAAATGGGACACAATGCCATTCAAAAAACACTGATCCAAATTAAGTATTAACCTCAGTTCTGCTATTCTTCTTCTACAGTTTGAGCTAATTAATTTTTCTGGGCCTTAGTTTTATCATTTAAAACAAGGCCTTAATATTTTATGAGAAAATAATATCATACCAATTTTATTCATAGCTGTTCTATAATTTCTTGTGAGTGTTATTTAAGAACATAATAAGCCACATGGAGCCAATTGCTGTCATTTTATTTTTTTGCATAACTAGAGAAATCAACATTTTATTGAGAGTCTAGCTGCATTTTCTATGGCAGGAATTACTTGTTTCATCAACAGAACTGAAGGAAATACATCCCTCGAGATAAATAAAGGAGAAGATGAAGGAAGAGGAGGAAGGCAAGTGGGAGAGAAGGAAAAGCAGCAGCAGCAGCAGCTTTGATTCATTGAAATTTTTTTTTTTACCTATATTTTCTTATTTTATTTTTTTAAGATTATTTATTTATTTATTTATTTGAGAGAAAGAAAGAGAGAGATAGAGAGAGAGAACAAGATCAGTCACTAGCATGAGGGAAAGACAGAGGGTGAAGCAGACTTTCTGCTTAGCAGGGAGCCTATTGCAGGACTCCGTTCCAGGACCATGGGATCATGACCTGAGTTGAATGCAAAAGCTTAACTGACTGAGCCATCCAGGCTCATTTTACCTGTGTTTTCACTTTATAGATGATTTAACTGCTTCACTTCTACTTTGTCTTTATTTTGAACGAGTGTTTACTTTTAATGGTTTCTTATGCTAACTTGAAAAAAATTAGCACATAATGGAAATCTAGAATTTAATTTAGTTCCATGTGATAACATTAGCAAATTAATAAGAAGAACAGGACTTAATCTATTTATGTTTCATAACATCTAGCATACCCCAAACAGCATAATGTTATATAATACAAAGCGCAATGCTGGATCCTTTGGCTCAACTCGTATTTGCTACTTACTAGACTTACAACCTTAGATAAGAAAGTTAGCTTCTCGGAAACTTGGCTTCCTAATTTGTAGTTTGCTATGGTGATTCCAGCTCTGTATGTGCAATAGGATTGCTGTAAGAATAAAATTAGACACCATGGGAAAACAATTTCTAAACTTGTAAGAATACTGTGCCACTTATTCAAATGATTTTGGACAAGTTACTTAATAACTCTGAGCTTCTGTTTCCTAATCTGAGCATGAGAATAATAGACATTATCTCGGAATCTGATCCCCAGAAAGACGCAGCAAAGGATCCAGCATATAGCAAGTACTCAATAAGCATTACCTACTTCTACTAAAAGTAATAATAGATATAAAAATTGTAATAATATTGATTGGGAATAATACTGGACTAAGTGGGAGACTGTAGTTTCTTTTAAAATTTGTTGATGAATTTAATGCTTTAACATATTAGGAGTGAGTATAATCATGTGTAAGATGAGGATAATAAACAAAAGGATCTCAGGTATTCCTTCTTGCTCTGAAACTCAAATACATTATTTTACAGGGTAAAATGTAAATGAACATTAATTGCATCTTGCTCTGAGCTTTCTCTCAGTTTTTCCATTATTGCTAATTTCACTTAATTATATACATACATATGTCCATATACACATACACATATACATATAAACACACAGTGTGATTCTTCAAAAAACGATGAATCTAGGTAATTGTATTTAAAATCATTTCTTTGCTTTTGGTTACTTTCTTTTCTTATCTGTTGAAAGAATCTTACCTGTTGAAAGTAAATATAACCTCATTTTAAGACGTCACCTTGACATTCTGTTAATCTGAATAATTCAAAAGAAAAAATTCCTAAATTCTCCATTCTTAAAGGTACCACTCCAGTTTCAACATTCCTACTTTTCTTTAATAAAGCTTCAAATTTGAGCAAAACTTCCTTTCTTACAGATGAGCAAATTTACATACAAATGTATTTATCACCTTCACAATTTTTTTCTTTAAAAGCTGCAGAAAGAGGAATAAAAATTATTGATTACTTAAATGCCCCAGTCTGGAAGTGAGAAAGGCTCCAGAGAAGTTACAGGTAACAGTGGAATGTGCCTAGTGTGACAACTGCAATGAATCCAATAATTACAGTATCACCTGGGTGAGGAAACAGCTACGTGAGCTGTCATGTACAGACCTACAATAAAACTAAGGCTTGTAACATTTATTATTTTATTTCTTAAAAAAATAAAGACAGGTGTCACTGGCAGCTTGAAACAACATTCATGCCTGTGCAACTACATTCTAATCACATTTAACAAATGACAAAAGTAGTCATTACCTGGAGTTTTTCCCTTGATGGCGCTATACCTTCTGGGGACAGGAGATAAATGAAGGAAAGCTGACACCTTCAGATGTTGTCTTGATTAGTGTTGACATTTTTCCTTGGGGCTTGACAGCTGCTAATGAATTTAACTTAAACATTGAAACAGAGGATCAAAAATATCTTTTAAACAAAACTTTACTAAAAGGTATATTGAGGCACATCTATCACAAGCAGTAAAGGCAAGTAAATCTAATTTGCAGTTTCTCAAATCACTACTATTAGCCCAGTCATGTAATTTTACTCTAATTTTTAGGTACAACTGCTTGACTTCAGAGATTATAGAAAGTACACTAAATTAAATTGGAATATTTCCCATACAGATACTTCATTCAAAGGGTCTTCCTATTTGGCATTTCTGGAAGAAAATCTAAGGGCATAAAGTACAGCATGAGATAATTTTTATGTAATTTGTCTTTATTCCTAAATTGTCTGTAAAGATGATGCTTTAATATGATGTGTGTGTATTTGTGTGTTTTTAGAGAATCGGGTTTATGGGCAGATTACTTGGATTCTTTTCCTTCTTCACCTCAAGGTATTTTGTCTTCTGAAGAACATGTGATCACTACATGGGGTTGTTTTCTGACACAGAAATAGTTGAATTTCTAGTTTCCCCTACAGAATGAAAATGAAATATATTGAAAGTGTTATGCTAATTTGAGGTGAATGCTGTTAATAAATGGTAGCAATAAGTAGGTGTGTGCCAGATTATAGTCTGAAAATCACTTTTCTCATCTAAATATGATCTCAAAGGGCAAGATGAACTATTCCCAGAGAAGTGCAAGACAGGGTCATCTGATAAGAGAATGAGAGAAAGGGCATGGAGCACTGGAGATTTAAGAAGGAAGTTGGGAAGCAGCTAGGGGTGGAGGTGCCAATCAATAAAGGTTACAGGGAAAGACTGATGGGCAGAGTGCCTCTCCGTTTAAAATAAAGAAGTTCAAACTTGTAGGGAGCCAACAAGTGTTGGAGATTAAGAGGATGTGGCAGGAAACAGCAGGAGATAAAGGAGTTTCTGGTTACCAATATGTACACTTAACTCTTGCTTTCTTCAGAGCCCAGAAACAAATGGAATTCAGTCTGAGTACCTGACAGGGATGGAAAAATGCCCTATTATTTTTTTAACACTGTGATACTAATGTGAGTCACTGATGCTTTTGCTTGTCCAGAATGCATGAATGTCAGAGATAATTCTGCAGCTATTTCAGTCTCTGTTATTATATCATAAGACTTTTTATGTGTTTCCCCCCATTTTGGGACGTGGGGGTATACCAGTAAGAGTAGAAGAAAAGAAGCCACATCTGAGAAAAGGTAGGATGATTTATGAAAGCCAAGCTGTTAACTGGTCAGCCTAGACACCATGAAGAATGGGATACATTCTGGAAAAACATGGGTGTTATAAGAAAAAAAAGTCCACATGGACCAGTCTTAGGGTGATTGCTGAATTTGCAAATGAGTATGGGGAACTTTATTCAAACAGAGAAAAGGGCTGTTAAGGAAAGACATGTCATTTAGAAGAGAAGTAAGCACTGTTAGGCTCCAGTAGGCATTTCTTCAAAAGAGCTTCAACAAATGAGATCGACTTTACCCTGGCTTTTTAGCTACCTTGAACTCTCTGCTTTGCTTCTTTCTGGAAAATAAAGGCAATATTCAACAAGGTGTAATTGCAGATGACTAAAGCTGTGGTGTAGAGAGGTAACACTGTATTCCAGACATTTGTTACTTTTGTTGGTCTTGTTGGAATTATCACATTTTTACATGGCAATTACTAATGCTAAGCACTTGATGTACTTTAGTTCATTTAACTCTCAGGACAATGTTATGAGGTGGGTATTGCTGCAGTTCTTAATGGCAGGGAGATTAAGCAGCTTTTTGGATCATATGGCTAATAAATAATGGAACCAAAGTTTGACCTTAGGCAGACTTACTCCAAAATTAATGTTCTTAAGCCTCACAGTATAATCAGTATTTGAATATAATTTGCAATCATTTGACACTAATGTATTTTACTCTTTGTAAATGGAATTCACACAAAATCATAACAGAGATTGTTCATGTATTATTCAATTATTCTAATTTTGGAAGTAGCTGAAACCATGCCCTTTACATGTAGTATGGGTGTGTGTGTGTCTGTGTTTCTATGTCTATATGTATTTTGTATTATCATTCATATATAGCCCTAGCCATTGGATTTTTGTGATCACTCTAATACCTTCATTCTCAACAAGAAGAAACAGGTGAAAACCCTAGCAAATTAAGGTAAAGGAAATATCTCTGCCCCTGTTCTTATCTAGAACCTCTTGGTTGTAGCCTGCTTTTGCATTATCCATTCATCCCATTGTGTGACCTGCTTGGTCCATGTGGTAGTAATTAATGCTGTAAAGTAAATACTTCCATCTCTCTGCCTTTCAGATAATCAGTAGGGTGTTTGTACCCTCTGTTTGGGTAGGGATCTATAACTGGCTCTAGCTGATGAAATATTAATTAAAATGATGTGTATGACTTTCAAGTGAAACTTTAAGAGCTTGCTTTGCCATGCTCATTTTGTCATATTTTCCTCTGTCAGTATTCCAGAAAGTTGTTTTCTTTTTCCTTATTTTCCTGTTGGGGAGGACAGTGATGATCCAGAAATGAATCTCCGAACAATCAGAGGGGAGGAAGGCATGGTATGAACCAGAGATCAGTGTTGTTTTGAGACTTCGAAATTTAGGCATTGTTTGTCATTTTAACATAACTCAGAATAAACTGAGTGATACAATCCACATATTACATAGCTACATCAGATTTTTTTTTTAAGGTTTTTATTTATTTGAGGGACAAGAGAGAGAAAGCATGAGCAGGGAGGAGGGACAGAGGGAGAGGGAGAAGCAGACTCCCTCCTGAGCAAGGAGTGTGATGTGGGGCTCGACATGGGGCTCCATTTCAGGATCCTGAGATCATGACCTGAGCTGAAGGCAGATGCATAATTGACTGAGACACCCAGGTGCCCCTCACATCAGAGTTGTTTTTTTTGGTTTGTTTGTTTGTTTTTTTAAGTATTAATTGCAGGAATTTCTCAGTTTCTTTTTGCAGTGTTCCTAGTTTCAGTGTTAAGAACTCCATAGATTCACTGATGACTCTGTTCTTCCTAGTCACAATCTCACAGGTCCTTATGGTGAAAGAACCTTAGGAGGGCCATGCTTGCATTTTAAACTGTCCCAAATTGACTACTAAGTTGTTTGAGTAGGCCTATCCTATCTGTGTCATAATGAGAGGAAGGCCATTGTAATGGATTTTAAGTGCTGTCCCTATTATTTAAAAGAGGTTTTATTATTTTTTCTACAGTAGCGAAGTGGTCAGTATAGCCTAAGTGTCCTGCATGAAATTAGTATTGCATTCCACAAAAGAAGTCTCGTGAAAATGTCATTTTGGGTAAACAAAGTGAAAGCACATTTTTAATGTATAAGTGCTAAACATTTGATAATGTGAAGTCTGTGTCTCCAAAGGGTCAAATGGAAAACTCAGTCCCTTCCCTTTTCTTTTCTTCCCTTCCTCCCTAAAATTATGGACTTTAATAAGCATTTCTAATTATTCATGTAACACTTTATGAGATACACTCTTTTGCTGTAACTGGTAAAATTTTTTTGTTAACTGCCATTGTTTTTTAAATCATTTTAGGCAACTTATAAGTAGGCCACATTTATTGCAATTGGACTTTCCATTTTCCTGGGCATAGTTGTCTCTTAGAACATCTAGTGCATTATTTTGCATGTAATAGGCAATAATTAAGGTATTTGTTGAAATTTCTACAATTCCACTATTTGTTAACACTTTGAGGGAAGTTGAATTTCCTGTTTTCAGACTCTTAACTTTTTCTTGCATTTTCAGATAAAGTAGTATTGTGTTAAGTTGTTTTAAGGCCTTAGGGCATAAGTAAATGGAATAATTGCAATATTGGTATAATAGCTGTTTTAACAAATGTACCCAAATACCCGGTGGTTCAGCCTGGTAGGAATTGTGTTATCTCTCAAGCACAAATCCAGTCTTGGTCTTCCTGTTTTGGTGGGGAGAAAGGATATTCTCTTTCATGCTGTCTGTCATTCTGAGCTCCAGTTTGATAATCTTCCACACATGACTTTCAGTCTTGCCTGGCAGGCAAAAAAGGAAAAACATGGATGGCTGCATGGGCAAAGTCTTTGAAGCTTGGCCCCTAAATATAACACTGCTTCTGCAGGCAGCCACTCAGTCACATGACCATGAGTAATCGTAATGAAGACCAGGAAATGTAACCCAGGAAAAAGTTATCTGATCTTTGCCACTGTATTTAAGGAGTTACTGTTACTTTGATCATTACTATATTTCATCAAAGCTAGGATTTATATATTTTTTTCTCTTTACTAACTTTGGACTATGACTGCACCTTAACACTGATGTTACAGACTTCCATTACGTTTACTTGGCAACATCTTTTTCTTTCTTTCTTTTTTTTTTTTTTTTTAAATTTTATTTATTTATTTGACAGACAGAGATCACAAGTAGGCAGAGAAGCAGGCAGAGAAAGAGCAGGCTCCCTGCTGAGCAGAGAGCCCAAAGTGGGGCTCGATCCTAGGACCCTGGGACCATGACCTGAGCCGAAAGCAGAGGCTTTAACCCACTGAGCCACCCAGGTGCCCCAACATCTTTTTCTTTTTTAATAGTACATCAAAGTATAATGAATTTTACAATTTATAATATGATATTTTTCAGTAAAATATTGTAATAGTTCAGCATCTTCTTTCCCAAGAAAAATTAAATTTTTAGTAGCGGTGGCAAATATCTGATAAATACTAAGGTGCTATTAAATGCAATAGCTTAAAAAGCTTAATTACACTAAGTGAGACCATAGGTATTGTTTCTGCTTTTTCTACGATTTTTCAGAGGACTTGACCATTAACAATAAATGCTAAAAAGCAATAAGTTAATCCACTGAAAAATTGAATTAGGAAAATACAGAGTAATTCTAAAGAATAATGCAGTCAGATATATCCATAAAAGTGCTACACTTAAAAAAATATATTTGATTGACCTACATTTCTTGATAAAAATAATAGTGCAGCTTATTAAAAATCAATAAAGTAATGTGATTAGAAGGAGGATAGTTAATTCATATATCTCATAAAGGATCTTGTTACAAAGGAGTCATCCCAAGAAACTTAAAATCTGACCATATTAGTTACATGGTTTGGAAGATTTCAAAACACTGAGGAAGCAAGGTACTACATGTCCAAAATAATAATGCATTTTTGTTCATTTCCATTTTAGCTTATGGTTTTTGTTTTCACCAAAATACAAAGATCTTTGAAAAACAATTCTAAAAAAAATCTAATGAGAGTAGAAATGTATGTTGACATTAAATATTCTATTAAGATGAGAAAAGGGGTATATTTAATGGAGTAGAGAGATAATACTCGAGCTCATTTCTTGATAATTTTTATTCTAATTTCAAACATTATGGATCATATTTGCTAAGGGAATCTTCCAAAGTTTTAATTCTTGAAACAATGACAAAAGAAAAATACTTTTTATTAATGTTCAGAACTTTTTTCTGCAGTATGGTTCATTAAATACATTTTTTGTCTTGAACTGCATTATATGTAATTTATTCTACTTTATGTAGAAATGCTTAGAAGAACCTAAGCAATGTCATTTATATGCCCTCTTTATGTATTAGAAACAAGTGCCAATATAAATATCAATAAAGATATCAAGTGTTTACATTAGGTTTTGCATTTCCACTCCTTAAAAAAAGCCATCCAGATTTCTAGTTGAAATGAATATGACTGATTCAAGCTTCAAAAAAGGTCCTATTTCTGTACTGTCTCCTCTCCAAACCTGTGTAAACATCACTTATCTTTATTTTTTGTGAACAGTTGTTACAAAATATGTTCATCTTCAAGATATTTATCCACAAAAATATAGTTACAAAATTAGTTTATGTGATTAAAAAATTGTCATCGTTATATGAACAAATTTCAGATTTTTTCTGACATTCTATTGATCCTAGAAATGGATAATTGAATATAAATTAGTTCACTTTTCTTCTCACTGGTAGTCCAGATTCCAGAATCTACTGATTTAGAAAGGCATTTACCCTCTGAATAAATCAGAGACTAATTGCCCATCATCTGAGCTCTAACCTAGAGCCAGCTACCTAAGCAAACCTCTAATTTAGCATTTTACATTATTGAAATTTTCTATTTTGTTGTCAGTCTCAATCACTAGACTCTAAGTTCATTGAAAGTGTTTCTGATGCTTGGCATAAAATAGTCACTCAAATGTTTATTGAACTGAATATAAGCTAAGTGAGTAGAATTGTAATTAGAATGTTGAATGAGCTGTTTGGGGACACATCACATGCTTTTGTTTATGGATGACAACTTTTGTTTTAGAAACTGAGCTAAAATCTGGTGTGTTAAGTATGTCGTACATAGACTGATTTCACTTGACATATAATCATTCATGATGCAGGAAACAAACTACTTTACAATTTAAAAGATCTCACACTGAACATGTTCTGATCTTCTTCATTTGTATGTTAACATTGGAGAGCTCCAGGGCTTAGACCAGTTTGCAAAATTGAAGTTCCTGTATCAAAAGATATTTTAAGGGTTATTGAGCATGTTTTCAGCCATATCAAGCAAAATTAAATCTCTGATCTAATTTTTGCACACAGTATTATAGCCAACACTTCTGTCATGCCTATGGGGGATTTTAGAGAAGTTACTTAAACTCTCAGTTTCCTTGTTTTAATATTAGAGAAATATAATCTCTTTCACGCAAGTGGCGTAAGATAATAAATTTAAGACATTAATTGTAGAAGTACCAAATTAAAAAAGAATTATAATCATTAATTAACTGTATAAAAAACTTTAGCTAAAACTCACCAGCTATAAATTCGATTCCTCCGAAAAAGCTCTTTTGCAGTATCTTATGTAACACATAGCTTTCATATTTCTGAGCTAGTTCCTGTTAATAATAATTTGAGTAGTTGATGAGAAATAAAAATACTTCTGGAACATCAATATGGAAGGTCAAATTCTGAGTTCTTAAGAGAAATGGTATGTAAAATTATTATACTTCAAAATAATCTTATCCAAATGTGCCTTGTTTAAAATTTTCCCCATCTTAAGGAAGTTTACTTAAAACCAAGCTATTTCCATAATAGAAATGTACATATATTTTCATGTATTTCTAGATGCTATCAACTAAGAATAGAATTAATGCCTGATAGAATACATAGGAAGAATATAATCTCACTGGTGCTTAGTTTGAGCAATTTCATCAAAGGCAGTATAGCTAATACTTTTGGGTGACAATAAAATATTAAATGTATGTATGTTTAGTGTGTTCAGTGGAACTTATCAGATAAAGGCAGAAATATTGTTAATAAGTAATCCTCCATGACTTAAGTATTATTAATGGGATTTGGAGACCTTGAAGACAGTATAATTCTGTATTTGAGATCCATTCTTTTCAGCTACTCAGGTTGGATTCCCTATGTGTATTTTGGCATTCTGTGCCGGAAGACATGTCACAGATTTCAGTTCCAGCTCATCTCTACTTATTATCACTAGACTTGTCAACCATATGAAATGACTCCCTAATGCGTACCATGTAACATAAGAGAGGAGTGTATGGGGGAGGCTCAAAAGCTACCACCTCAAAGAGCTGGTTTCTATTTCTACTCAACTTTTTCTGCTACAAGCCTACATTAAAACTTCTCTGAGGCTATTGCCTTAATGTACTCAGTACATGATCCATTTCTGTTTCTCACGGATCATTTGGAGGGATGTGTTCTATTGTAGAATATGCCTTTCATTCTTTAGGTAGCTAGCTGTCAACACTTCAGTCCTCTTCCTGCTGTCTTACACACAATAGGAAGCAAGTGGAGTTTTAAACTTGAATTAATGCACAGAATACTAAATGTAGTTTTATATCATTCTTATATTTCTCTAATTTTGCTAAGTGTTTACATTTTACTTTAAGGTTAAGAAATTACAGATTCAATACAACATTCTCTATTTTATTACTAGTCTTATTTTTACCTTATGTTAAGGAGGGAAGTTCTTTGCTTGTTAAAACAAAACATAGAACCTCCAGGATTTAAAGGAGTGGAACCTTCAGGTACGGTGAGGTAGCTAATCAAGCAGCTAAATACTTGATTTGTTGATTCACCAAATCTGCAGGGTTCCTTTCTTTCTCCAAAATCTTGAGGGTTCTATATTTTGTTTTAATGAAACTGACTTTTGTTATAGATTCATTAGCAAATCTACAGGCCCAACCTTTAAAACATATCTACTAAATATAGGCTACATGAAATGCCGGTCAGATAGTAGATGATCAATAAGTATTTGTAACCAGGATGAGTGACTGAATGTACCAAATGCAACCCTAGACATCTCCTCCACCATTATGTTCCTGCTAAATTACTGCATTTTCTTCCTACTTTGTGTCTCTGCTTCTGATATTCCCCTAAATTCTATTTTCAAAACAGTGGCCATAGAGTTTCTTTGGAAGTGTCATTGGATCCTGTCATTCTTTTGTCTAGAAGCCTCCTGTAACTTCTCATTTCAGAGTAAAAGCCAAACTCTATGCAGTCAACAAAGTGTGGTATGCATTCGAGTCTCTTATTACCTATCTAACTTCTTCTGTACTCTGCTTTGCAATCACCCTGTTCTAGCTCTTGGCTACCTTTGATGCTGTGATCTCAATTCTTTATCTTTGTTATTCGGTGTTCCCATGGTCAGAAAATATTCTCTTCCTCTATTATTGATTGCCACTTTAGCTTCATCAGATCCTTGTTTAAATGGGATAATTGGAAGGAGGATTTATATGGCAGATTAGTTTAGAGATATTTGCTCCCTCTCCTCAACCCATTCACATAAAAGATGTGTACTTTTCCTCTTCCTCCTCCTTGGCTTTTGGCCTTTGTCATGCAAATTGCTGATGGAATATTACACAGATCTTTCTTGCTTAAATATCATCAGGCTGGTCCATTGACCCTATGAGAATAAGAAACATATGGAGTAGAGAGGCAAGCCCTGCCTAGCCCAGACTAGAGCACCATGCCATAGCTGGCCCCCAGATTTGTGAGCTAGAGAATATTTATGGTTGTATGTCACTGAGACTTTTGTGGTTGTTTTTTACTTAGCACCCTGTGTTAATAGCTAACTGATACACCTTATTTGACCATCCTGTATAAAATTGTGCACAAGAAATAAAACCCAAAGTGAACAGATGTTTTTGCATCACGTCATCTAAAAAAAATTCTCTTTAATTTATTGGCCATTTAAAAATTTAGTGCATTACTTTTTTTTTTTTTTTTTTTTGGCAAAAATGCACCCTGCTTGCATGATTTTCCATGACAGTTGAGAATGCTTGCATAGCTTGCTCATGCCTTTGTGACCAATCAGAGCAACACAGAGAGCAGATGCTTTGGATATAATTTCCCATTCATCTTAGTTTTCTTTTCACAACACTTGATTCTTGCAGTTGCCTGAATGATTTCCAGAATGAGATTCATTTTATAAGCTCTGAGTCAGGAATTTTAGCATTTTGAAATAAACAAATGCACACAGATTGTTCCTGCAGAATAGCCTTTGGACCCAGAAGTTAGAGTAGTCTAACCATTCTCTTGCCATTTTTAGTTATTTTGAGCGTAATGAAATAAGCTTTTTCCAGGCATTCCATGCATTTCTTTGTCCCTAGTTCACCAGGCTTTGTCCACAGTTCTCTTGGGTATTCTTTTTAGAACTTAATATTTAAACATGGATATAAAAAGAATTTGCAACATGAGATTTAGCTGTGTGTGCAGCATTTTATTTATTTATTTTTTACATATGGTTGAGAGAGTTCATAGCTTTTTATTGATAGCCTGTTATTGCCCTAAGTGAATCATTCAGGAAGTTCAGATCTTATATTTCACTCATGTGGTTCTCTAATTTTTACTTCTTGTATCCTGGATAATTTAAATTAAAAGGTTTCATATTGTGGCTCCAATGACCTGATATATTTTCACTGATTTTTTTTTTTTTAAATAACCTTCATTGTAAGAAATGTTCCCTTATTACATTCAAATGTTTCTTTGATTAAGAAGGAAATGCCTTACATGTATTTAAGGCTTTAAATTCACCACTACCAAATCTAACATGGTTCATTTTTTTTTTTATTCTCAGTCTCTTACTCTAAGTTAAACTGAAATTTCTTCAATTTACATGCACAAGTGTATAGACAATTCTCCATACAGATTCATATCATAGACACTAGTCAACAATCTACTACACAGTATCATTTAGCCAACAGCTGATTAAATATATTTTCCTGAAAATACAAAAACAGAAAAATTAGGACATGGTTTAAAAAAATCACTACAACTTGTTTCAAATTACCAGTAACATTAAATTTTATTTTAAAGCATATATTATTATTTGTTGGATGACCTAAAAGAGAAATTTGTGTTGTGTTGTCTCCGAAAAATCTTCAGTTGTTTTCTTAGGCCAATATTGAACTTTTATTGTGTGATTATTGTTTATGAATATACTAATCTATTTTCATGTCATTCGTGAGACAATAGTTAACATTTTGTCGTACTTCTTTTCTGTTAGTTCTTTTCAACTCTGTTCAGTTTTCAGTTAACTCAAATGTACCAATGGACAAATGTGCTTTGTGCTGTCTACTAACTTGGGAAAGGATAATGCTCCTCACCCCCTTTGAATCTATAGGTATTGTCTTTAGTGAAAGGCAGCATGCTGCTTAATAAATCATTATATCAGCAGTTTCTCTGCATGTACCACACTGAGGGACAGCTCAAGAGCTGATGTTTCTCTCCTCCAAGCTACTAACCTTACTAACTAGGTCATGCTGTCAACCTCAGTTTTGGAACCCTATTAAGACACACAGAAGCAAAAAGCACATTTCTCTATTTCTCCCATACCTTTTTATCTCTGTGGTGTGTGTGTGTGTGTGTGTGTGTGTTTAGACATGATGTATTCATTTAAATGCAGTTAATCACATTTAAACATAAAAAATGGCAATAAAATTAAATATTTTGATGTGTGTAATATTTTTATTTGATGATTTATAACAACGTTTAAGACTGAATCTTACGTCAAAATGTAGTAGACAAGTGATTAATGATTATGAAGAGATAGCAAGTAAAATGGGCTGGACCAACATTTGTAACAGCACAGGACAGCTAAGACACACAGCAGCTCATCTTCTTTTATCTGTATACAAGGACACATTTTGAACTTTTGTATGCCTCAGTTTCTTTCCTGTACAATTGAATATCAACACCTTAGAAGATCATGGTGATGATTACCTGGAATAATGTATAAAAGCAGTAAGTATAATGCAAAGGATATAATAAGTGTTGAACATCTGTGAACAAACTGGATAATTAGCTTTACCTTTAGATGAACAAGAATTACTGGTATGCCTCAGAATATATATTTGTTGAGAATCTTTCTAAAGAACAAGATTTCATCTTCTTCCACATCAGAAACAACACATCCATCAAAATACTAAAATGTTAGCTATAGGAATGTGTATCTTCGTTATTTGAGAATTCCCAATATTAATGTTTATTATTTGAGGTGTTCGGTGAGACCAAGCAGTACTTTATCATATCAGGTATGGGCTCCTGGTACTCCAGAAGAATAATAGTACAAGACCTAAGAATTGGTAGGTTGATAAATCATTCAATATTTTTAGTTAGACCAGTATGATATTTTAAATGTAAAATACTATTTCTCAAAGTGTGCAGTTTGTTCTCACATACCTCAGGATGGATTATATTATATAGCAAGTAACCCCAAATACCAGTGGTTTAATTCGAACTGCTTGCTTAGGTTCTATGATCAATGAGTGATAACAGGAGAGCCTAGGGACTCATTGGAACCCACAGCAAGGGAGTCCCCATGTGTACACATGCTTCCATAATCTTCAAATAAAGGAAAGGTAGCAATTCATTCACATGTTCTTAAAGTTTCTGCCCCAGAATAAAACATGGTGCATACGCTTACCATGTTTTGGATAAAGTAAGTCACATTGTTACAAAGGGTGGAGAAATGCCCTACTAGATGTTTAAAAAGTAAGAGAAACAAAGTATTTCTCAAGAGCCTTCATAACCACCACAGTAATCATTTAGGATTTATATTCCTGATTATTTTTCATTGTTGTTTTTTAAATCAATGGGAATTAAAATATGTAACTATAATTATGTGAGCATTTGCAAAATAATCTTTAAAACTTTCTCTTTTCAGAAAGATAGGTGTTAGTGAGGCTTAAGCATTCTTTACAAGCATAAACAGTAAATGCTCCAAGGTGTCCAATAGAAAATCATGATGTTGGATTAAAATTGTGGTCCAAGTGTACTACTCAGATTTGTGACTCCAGAATCTTGTATTTTTCAGTGATTCAGAATGTCAGACTCAAAAACTCTGGCTCAGAATAACCAAATTTATTGCAGTTGAGTCATAAACCATGCTAGTTCTTTGATTAACAACTATTCCTCAGGACAGATGTAATCTTTCTGAAAAGCACATTCTATATTGTTAGGCAAAACACATAGAATAGCAAATTATGATTTAAAGTGTTGTTTAGTGAATATGGAATCAAGACATGTAGATTAGACTGTATCTGTAGCTAAAACAATAACATATGTGTCTCTGTTACATGTTGTGATAGATGCATTTGTCAACACCATACAAATACTCCTGTAGTACAGACAGTATAATTAGGGTCATGGGTCAGGATGTCCTCTCCATTAGAGCTTTAGTATCTATCTATCTATCTATCTATCCATCCATCCATCCATCCATTTATTTATTTATACTTTTTAGAGCTTTTGTCTTTAGAAGTATAATATAGATAATGGGCTAATCAATTATCAGTTATTGATTTTATCTTGAACCATAAATTGGCTTTAATCCCACTCATAATTTTCCAAGTTCATTTATAGTCACCTGGAATTAACATTAACATAATTTTTCTCTCACATGTGCCAGAAGTTGTTTCTATTACTACCACTATTAACACCTACCATTTATTAGATGTGTACTGGGGGCTTTATGTGTTTCATATCATTAATTTCCCCCATCTCTCAGTGATACAGGGATTGTTATTTTTAGAGATGAAAGAGAAACAAGAATTAGAAAGACCAATTCATTTTACTACTTACTCATCCAATGAGAATTCGGCAAAGTAGCAGAAATTTTAACGAGGATCTATGTGGTGCCAAACCGTACTCACTCTAGCATAATTCACTGGCACAATTCTGTTTTAACTATTATGAATTTCACTAATAAAGGAACTACACTTTACTATGATCACAATCCACATACCTCTTTTACACTCCACAATGAATGAGCAAAAATACAAATAGATGGCTGAGATGACAATGTGATAGTAGTCCATTTTAAGGTACAGCTAAAAGTTAGAATGTTAAGATTCATATATTTCATCCCTCATTCCTTTGGTTTTGTCTTGTACAACGAGTTTTCTTCCTTTGTGAATTGTTATAGTTGTTTGAAGGTTCCCATGTTTTTCAGAAAATTTTTTTTGTAAGTTTTATTAATTTGAGAGAGTGAGAGAAAGAGCCCATGGGCAGGGGGAGGGGCAGAGGGAGAGGGAGACAAGCAGACTCTCTGCTGATTGAGGCGTCCCAGGCAGGCCTAGGTCTGAGGAACCTGATAGGATGTTCCTCAGAGCCAAATCAAGAGTCATTTGCTAAACCGACTGAGCCATCCACATGCCCCTAGAAAATCTGGTCTTCACTGAGCGTCTCAGGTACACACAGATCCTTCACTGTTTGAAGATTAACTGTGGTAATCACTTCTAAATTCTCAAAGAGAAAACCAAGTCCCCTTTAATCTTGGCTAAACCTACTTACTATGAAAGAGATCGTATCTACTAAAAAGCTGATGAAGAAAATCATTGCCCCCATCTTTCACTTCTGTCCTATTTCAGAAAATCCAAGCTCAGTCAAGGAATAAAGAAAATGCAAATGCAGTCAAATCACTAGTATGTGGAAGGGTATGGATGATGGCCACATATGGAAGAAAAACTAAATCTGTTTCATCAAGAACTCTAGAGTTCTCATTTTCTGAACAGAATTGATCTTTTTTCTTATTATTTGATTAACATTTGTGAATAATCTGTGTTGTTACAACATATGACCCACTTTTTAAGATGGCATTCTTATAATCAATCGGATTCAATGTATGATTAGTCATTTAAATGAATGGTAGTTGGATTTGGTCTTCAGGCAAGTTGAAGCTCATTAGATTTTTATTGTAAAATTGCAGGCCTCCCCAGGACAGGTAAAGGAAATGATTCTATTTACATGATAATCAACTATGCTCAATATCAACATTTGTATATTTAAAAAAAAAGATAAGGTAGAGTAAATTGTATAAAAATTGCTAGCATGGTGGACATGGGGAGTTAGGAGAAGGGATTTGGGGGAAATTGGAAGGGGAGGTGAACCATGAGAGACTATGGACTCTGAAAAACAACCTGAGGGGTTTTAAGTGGTGGGGGGGTGGGAGGTTGGGGGAACCAGGTGGTGGGTATTGGAGAGGGCACGGATTGCATGGAGCACTGGGTATGGTACAAAAACAATGAATACTGTTATGCTGAAAATAAATAAAAAATAAATTTTAAAAAATTGCTAGAGAAGATGCAACTTGATTGACAATTTTAAATATATATGGTCTGTGTATCCTCAATAATAAATATTCCCAAGACACCATAAACTTTGAACAGCCATTAAACTGCCCAAGGCTAAATTAGAATTTAACAGTAAATCTCCAAAGAAAGATTCTGGGGAATTATTTCTTTTTCTGGCTGAGTTATCTATCATTGACTATCCAAACTACAGTAACAACAAACTGACAAAGCCCTTATATTCTGTACATTTACCACTGTTTGATGAATTTCTGATACACACAAAAATGGGAGGAAATTTTGATAGAATAATTTCGAAAGTTGGAATTCTTAAGCATCTAATCCCTTTCTAATTCTAAAATTAATAGGGAATATATCATCACACATAAAAGTTATTTTTATAGTTACGAAGAAAACTGAAATACATATTACCATTTTTTTCAGAGCTTGCTAATATTCTTAAGCATATTATATCTGTGTTCAGTAATTATTCATTTATTAAGAAAAAAGTGCAGATAAATTTAAAAAGGGAAAAAATCAAAATCAAAGAATAATTCAGTTTGCATTTCCTTGGGCCACTTTTTATTGTGTGGCCTTATTCCTGTTTAATGTTAATAACAGATGTGGCTTTCACCTCTCCCATCATAGCAGGAATTTCCTTTCATGTGTCATGTTGTTTTCAAGTTTTCATCACCATTATCTTCTTCAGTATTCCCCGCAGATGGGTAGGACTCAAATCCTTGAGAAGCATCCAATCCGATTGTTTAGATATACGCAAATTTTTAACATTTTAATTTCAAAGTCAATTATGTTGCCAGATTTGCTGTATGCCTGCTGGGTGAGTTAGGGTGTGTCACAAAACTTCTTTATGTTTCAGGATCTAGTGCTGTAAAGTAGTCATTGGTATCGATTTGTTCTTGGGAAATGTGATACATCTGTGTAAAATAGTATTCAATTGATTTGTTACATGAAAAGGTATATTGCTACATTAAAAAAAAATACTTCCTCTAGGAAATGTTGCCTTCCATGGCTATGAAATATTTTCTTAGCACTGCCTTAAATACCCCTTTCAAATATGTGTATTCTCATTTTTATTACTTGAAGTGAATGTTTTGTAAATATTATGGTGAACATTAAAATATATGCTATTCTGTTTACTAAGAAGAAATCAAGAAAATAAATGAAAGCAAGACATGATTCTAATTCTCAAGATAATCATAACAGAGGAGATAAAATTAAATGTGGATATGAAAAAAAATGTGCAGAATATTTTTTATTGGATTAATTGTAGTGCAATGTATATTCTGGCTCGCTAAATGTATTTAAGGTGGTTAATGCAAATATATAGTGCTACTTGATGATATAGGTAAAGGGGGTTTAACTGTGGGGAAGTAAGGGAGCAGAATAATACACCAAAGCCAAGAGTAGAGAGGTATATGTGATAAATCATACGTTTGTCGTCAAGCTTCCCAGGAGCCAAACCCAGGAAGTGAGTATGATTGGCAATAAAGAAAATTTGAAGAACAGTAAAGTAGTGATATAATGCTAATATAAAACAAACGTGTTAAAAATTTTATCGCACTCACTACAAGAGAAAACAATATATTAAGGTCAGTTCGAAGAGCCAAGGGCTTTTGAGAAGTGTGTGTGTGTCTGTGTTAAAATAAGTTTTAAAAATTCAGATAATTATGTAAATAATTAAATATCATAAGACTTCTGGATTAGAAGCAAAACTGGTTGATGTCTTCTAGGGCAAGGCATTAAAATTTGGACTTGCCTGTGCTATCATACAGAAAAAATTTCTGTCTCTACTGGACAAAAATCTGCAAATTTTATTAAATATGCTATCTTTAATACATTTTATTTTTTTAAAGATTTTATTTTTTTATTTGACAGAGAGACCATGAGCAGGGGGGAGGAGCAAGGTAAGAGGGAAAGGTAGGGTCCCTACTGAGCCTGATGCAAGACTTGATCCTAGGATCCTGGGATTATGACCTGAGCCAAAGTCAGACACTTAACTGACTGAGCCACCCAGGCATCCTCTTTAATACAATTTAAACAAATATTTTAACTAAATATATTCTCTTAGAAAATTCTTTGGTGATTTCAATACCATGTAGCATTGAAAAGATATATATGGCTCATGGTTTGGTCTTATTTCAGCTTTGCTAATTTTTTTATACTGTTAATTAACATTATGAAAAGATTATATTTATTTGGTCTTCTGTATTTAGCATTTTGTTCATTTATTTACATGTATTAATTCACTTTTTAAAATTCTTTTATAATGTAGATCCTGTTATTATTCATATCTTATTTTATTTTTATAGCTCTATTTTATTTTATAGCTCTATTGAGGTATAACTAACAAATAACAATTGTATATATTTAAGGTGTACATGTACATTTAAGGTGATATATGTATACACTGTAAAATGATTACCTCAATCAAGTTAATTACATATCCATCACCTCCCATAGTTATTTTTTTATTTTTTGTGGTGAGTACACATAAGATTTACTGTCTTAGCACATTGCAAGCATATCACCCAGTATTATTAACTATAGTCATCCTTCTCTGTACATCAGATCCCCAGAAGTTACTTACTCTATAACTGGAAGTTGGTACCTTTTGACCAGCCTTTCCCCATTTTCTCCATCCCCTGTTCCTGGTAACTACTGTTCTATTATCTGGTTCTGAATTCAACTTTTTAGATTCCACACGTAATTGAGATCATATAGTATATATTCTCTCTCTAGCTTAGCATAGTATACTCAGATTCCTCCATGTTGTTGCACATGGTAGAAGTTCTTTCTTTTCTGTGGGTTAAATAATATTCCTCTGTGTGTGTGTGCATGTGTGTGCGTATCACACATTTTTTGTCCATTCACCCTTCTACAGACATAGATTGTTTCTTTATCTTGACTGTTGTGACTAGTGCTGCCGTGAACATGGGAACAGAGATAACTCTTCAAGATCCTGATTTCATTTCCTTTGGTTATACCCAGTAGAAGGATTGTTGGATTGTGTTGCTGGCTCTATTTTTAAGTTTTTGAGGAAACCCCATACTGTTTTTCATAATGGCTGTAACAGTTTACATTACTTGTAGAAGTACTTATACACAACAGTGTACAAGAGTTCTCTTTACTCCACATTCGTATCAATACGTACTTTTTGTCTCTTTGATATTAACTATACCAATAGTTGTGACATGGTATGTCAGGTTTTGATTTGTATTTCTGTGATAATTAGTGATCTTGAGTACCTTTTAGGGTAATTGTTGGCCATTTGTATGTTTTCTTTTGAAAAATGTCTATTTGGGTCTTTTACCCTTTTTTTTTTTTTTTTAAGATTTTATTTGTTTATTTGAGAGAGAGAATGAGGGAGAGAGAGCACAAGCCGGGGAAGGGGCAGAGCAGAAGGGAGGAGCGTAGACCTCCCTGAGCAGAGAGCCTATTGTGGGACTTGATCCCCGGACACTGGCATGACCCAAGCTGAAGGCAGACAGTTAACCTCCTGAGCCACCCAGGTAACCCTTTTGCCCATTTTTAAACAGTGCTACTCATTTTTGTTGTTTTTATTTTTATTTTATTTAGTTTTTTGTTACTGTGGTGTATAAGTTCCTTATATATTATGAATATTAACCCCTTATCAGATAAATGGTTTGCAGATATCTTCTCCCATTCAGTAGTTTGCTTATTGATCTCTTTTTACTGTAGCCTTTGCTGTGTGGACACATTTCAGTTTGATGTAGTCCCACATATTTATTTTTTATTTTGTTTCCTGTACTTTTAGTGTCATATCCAAAAAATCACTGATAAGACCAATGTCAAGCAGTTTTTTCTTTATTTGTTTTGGTTTTATGATTTCAGGTCTTACATTTAAGTTTTTAATGCATTTTAATGCATTTGTTGGGTTTTGGGGTTTTGTTTTGTTTTGTATATGTCACAAGATAATGGTCCAGTTTTATGGCTGTGTTAATTTCTAGTTTTCCAAACACCACTTACTTAAGAGACAGTGCTTTCCTCCATTGTGTACCCTTGGCACCCTTGTTGTAGATTAGTTGACTGCAATCTATATATCTATATCTGTATCTGTATCTGTGATTTTATTTCCTGGCTCTCCACCATTCTCTTCCATGGATTTATGTGTTTGTTTTTAGGTCAGTATTATATTGTTTCATTACTCTATCTTATACTGTAGTTCGAAATAATAAACTGTGATGCCTCTGCTTTGTTCTTCCTTCTCAGGACTGTTTTGGCTATTCATGTCTCTTCTTGTTGCATACACATTTTAGCATTTTTTTTTTCCATTTCACTGAAAAATGCCATTGGAATTTTGGTAGGAATTGCATTGAATTTGTTGATTGTTTTGGATAGTATGGACACTTTAACAATATTTATTCATCCAACCTGAGAACATGGATATCTTTCCATCTTCTGTGTGTCTTCTTCAATTTCTGTCATCATTATAATATGGCTTTCAGTACATGAATCTTTGACTAGCTTGCTTGAATTTATTCCTGACTACTTTATTGTTTTTATCCCATTGGAAGTAGAATTGTTTTCTGATTTCTTTGTCAGATATTTTATTGTTAATATATAGAAACACAACTGGTTTTTGTACATTGATTTCGTGTCCTACAATTTTATTGAATTTGTTTATTAGTTCTAATATTTTTTTTTTTTTTGCTGGAGCTTTTAGAAGTTTCTACATATAGTGTCATGTCATTTGCAAATAGTTAAAGTTTTACTTATTCTTTTCTGATTTGGCTGCTTTTTATATCTTTTTCTTACCTAATTGCTCTTGGTTATGACTTATAATAATACAATGTTGGAAAGTGATGTAGTGAGCATACTTGTCTAGTTCCTGGTCTTAGAGAAAAAGCTTTCAACTTTTCACCATTGAGTGTTATGTTATCTGTTAGCTTATGTAACCTTTATTATGTTGAGGTATATTCCTTTTATACCGAATTTGCTGAGAGTTTTTATCATGAAAGAAAGTTAAATTTTGTCAAATGCTTTTTTCTGCTATACTGAAATGATCATATGATTTGTATACTTCATTTTGTTAATGTGCTGTATCACACTGATTGATTTGTAGATATTGAACCAGTCTTATATTCCTGGAATAAATTCTACTTGGTCATAGTGACGATTTTTTTAATATGCGGTGGAATTAAGTTTCTAATGTTTTGTTGAGGACGTTTCATCCAATCCATGCATAAGGGTATTGGCCTGAAATTTCCTTTTCCCATACTGTCATTACCTGGCATTGTAAATGTGTAAATGTGTTACAAATGCTAGCTTTGTAAAATGTGTTCAGAAGCTTTCCCTTTTCTCCTATCTTTTGGAAGAGTTTGAAAAGAATTGGCATTATTTTTTTTTTCTTCATATTTGATTGAAAACACACCCATGAAACCATCCTATCGTGGTCTTTTCTTTGTTGGGAGGCTATGGATTACTGATTAAACCTCTTTACTTATTGGGCTGTTTAGATTTTCTGTTTCTTTTTGATTTAGTAATGATAGGTTCTATGTTTTGGGGAATTTATTCTGGAACATTTCACAGCTTTATCAATATATCAACAAACAAAAAACATGTCACATACATAAAATGTCTAAAGTTAACTTTTTTCCTTTTTCTTTTTTTTTAAAGATTTTATTTATTTATTTGACATAGGCATTGAGAGAGATCTCAAGCAGGGGGAGACCTAGGCAGAGGGAGAGGGAGAAACAGGCTTCCTGATGAACAGGGAGCCTGATTTTTGGGATCATGACCTGAGCTGAAGGGAGACATTTAACTGACTGAGCCACCCAGATGCCCCAGAAATTCAACTTCTAAGATAAACTAATTTCAGCATGTACCATCAGATAATAAAAACAGAAACAATAAAATCAGAAGAGCAAAGTTTATCTGCTCTCCATTGGGCTGTTTGATATAAACCATGTTGAAACTGGTTACTTGTATTTAAATATTTCCTTTTGTGGGGCGCCTGGGTGGCTCAGTGGGTTAAAGCCTCTGCCTTCGGCTCAGGTCATGATCCCAGGGTCCTCGGCTTGAGCCCCACATCGGGCTCGCTGCTTGCAGGGAGCCTGCTTCCTCCTCTCTCTCTGCCTGCCTCACTGCCTACTTGTGATCTCTGTCTGTCAAATAAATAAATAAAATCTTTAAAAAAATAAAAAAATAAAAAAATTTCCTTTTGGACAGTATACATTTATATTGCTCAAATAGACCAGTAGACTATAAAGACATTTATTTACAAAACAGGGACAATGATATTTACTACACTGGGTTTGTTAAGGATTGAATGAAATTCATTAAGTAACAATAAAGTAAAGGCAACAATTGGTATGTACTGAATTAAGGTATTTTCCTAACTCCTTGCTAACTACTCAGCTAGATTCCATTGAGCATGCCTCATCAGAGGTTGCTTCAGAAGCCAAATACCTTTTCCAGTTTTGTGTCTTGTTGTTCTGAGTTCTTGTCTAGTCTCTGCCCCATTGGCTTATCTTGCCATATGGCTGGCTCCTTAGCACTCGATAATGCATGTGCTTTGATTTCTGACATGTTTCCTTAATCCTCACTGCTCCGATTTCATCTAGAATCAAGTTTCTTAAAACATCGTTTTACATATGAGGTGATAGTAAAACCTCAGTGAGTTAATCAGGAGAATATTTTTAAAAACATATCAATGTATTGAGTAGGTGGCTAAAAAATACATGAGAAAAGATTGAGATGCATATATAGCACTCATTGTTTCAAGAATCAGAGTGTTGTAATATGAACCTGTGAATACATTATAGGTAAAGTTGCAGGACAGGCACTTTAAAGGACAAAGATATCTGGGTAGTTGAACAGGAATCAATTATGTAAAATAAAGGCCACCTATAGTGACATAGTATATAAATAACGTGGTACGTATCATGATGTCGTAGGGTTTCAGGGAGGAAAGACTAACCCAAAGTAGAATAAGATGAAGAGGTTTTTGGATAAATATTCGTTTTGAAGAATAAAAGTAAAATATTGTCTATGTAGTAAAGGTGAAATATTTGGTATTCCAGAGCTGAAGCATCTTGAACAAGAAAAGTAAGATTAGAATAAATGTGGTCAGTTCATGAGCAGTGTTTGATAATTTTATTTTACTCATTCTTTTTATTTCCTTCATTCTTTTATTCATTCAGTCAAATATTTATTGAGTGACTACCCCACAAGACACTGTTCTAAGTACTACTTACTCATCAGGAAAAACAAACTCCTGTTTTAGTGTAAATGAGGATTAAAAAGATAATGGCAACTAGTGAGAAATGTTGCTGTATTTTCACCATTAGGGATTTACTTTTATTTTTTTTTTTTAAGATTTTATTTATTTATTTGACAGAGAGAGATTACAAGTAGGCAGAGAGAGAGAGGAGGAAGCAGGCTCCTCGCTGAGCAGAGAGCCCGATGCGGGACTCGATCCCAGGACCCTGAGATCATGACCTGAGCCGAAGGCAGCGGCTTAACCCACTGAGCCACCCAGGTGCCCCACCATTAGGGATTTAAAGCCAAGAAAGTAAGCCTGGCCTTTTTCTGGTTCCTTCACTTATGCTGTTCCCTCTACTTAAAATGGTGGCCTTTTTTTAATCATCACTACTTACCTTGCTACTCATTTTTAAAATCCCACTCAGGGAAACCTTTTCTAACTCCCTAGTTTTAGTGAGATTTTCTTGCTGTCACAACACTGTATGATTATCTTTCTTAATACTTAATATTTGCTATTTTACATAGTGTTATGTGAAATATATATATATATATATATCTCCCTTCCTTTGAGTTTCATGAGGGTAATGACAATCTTTGCCTCCTGATTCCTAGTGCAAGAGAACTTTCAGTTAACTTGTATAAGTTTTTAGATGCTCACACCTTAAATAATCAGCAGAGAAGAGCTATTATGAAAGTATTCAGTCTTTGAAATCCAGGCAAATAATATTTTAGCCAAAATTAATTATAGTTACATTAGTAAAATGTAATCAGTAAATGCAAGTAGTAAAATGTAATTGGTAAAATGTATTTTTCCCCAGAATTTAAATAAATAGAAAATATAGCAAAAGTAGTAAGCATCTCAATTTTAAAAAGTAAGGAAATGATTCAAGTTCAAAAATACCTTAAGCCACCTTTAAAGTCTTTACTGGGTTCCTGAGCATATGGTTTAGGTGTGCTTAGGAATCTAGGCAATGCTAGAAACCAGCATGAATTCACTAGGAACAAGTCATACCAAATAAGCCTCATTTCCTTTTTTTGACTGTGTTGTTAGGGTCTTAGATCAAATGATTGCTGAAGACATAGACCATAGTAGTTGTCAAAAATCTCTTATGATGTGCTAATGGATAAAGGAGACAAATGTGTCTGGATTATAGAAGACTCAAGTGGTTGAATAACCTGAGAATGTATATGAGTAGATTCCAAACTGGGTGAAGTTTTGTTGTTGTTGTTTTAAATATTATTTATTTATTTTAGAAAGAAAGAGCATGAATGGGGGAGGGAATGAGGGAGAGCGAAGTAAAGCAGCAGACTCCCCATTTAGTGTGGAACCTAATGTGAGGCTCTATCTCAGGACCCTGAGATCATGACCTGAGCCAAAATCTAGGTTTGGATGTTCAACTAACTGAGCCACCCAGGTACCCTTGGATGAAGTTTTAAAAATGAAATTAGTGTTCAGTTTTCTATGGCTCAACATTTTTATGATAAGAGAAGGAAAGAAAAGAAGGCAATTTAATTGCATTTGCAAATGAAAAACAGTGATAATGATAGTTTATATAGTGGGTAACAAAATCAAGATGCCCCAAATGTACATTCAGTGACAGGAAATGCAAAGATCCATATTTAAGACGAATTATAAATATATTCTATTTTATACCAATATAGGTTAAATATTTTGATTTGAGATTACTTCACATATAAAAAACTTGTTGATTTTAATTTGCCATAGGTTCATGGTGCACCTGCAGGAAAATCAAGTGGCAAAAAATCAGCAAAGGGTGTGATTAAAAGTCTGGATCTCAGAATAAACTGAGTTAAGCCTTAATTAGACTTCTCCTCTCAGCCATGATGGAGTAACAAGGACCTCATGTAATCTTTTGTTATAAGTAACTAGAACATGTGACAAAATATATGCAATAACTCTTTTAAGACGTTGTATAAGAAGAAGCACAAATCTGATCTCTGTAAGAAAGGAAACAAAGTAGGTGAGTTGTATAACCTCCCTAGCTTTCTTCCTAGAACCAGTTTCTGAATATTAGGTGCACAGGAGGGGAGTTTAAACAGCCCATCAGTATCACTGAATTGAGGAGGTAAAGAGTAGTTGAGAGCATCTGTTATGGCTGTAAACTGCAAGGTAGATTTTCAGAAAGAAGGAATATATGCAGGGAAAAAAAAAAAAGGGTTTTAAAATCTGCTATTGGACCACTTAAGCTTTGGCTGACTTTTTTTTTTTTTTTTAATATTTTGTTTATTTGACAGAGACAACAAGAAAGAGAAAGGGAACACAAGCAGAGGGAGCAGGAGAGGGAGAAGTAGGCTTCCTGCTGAGTAAGGAGCCTGATGTGGGGCCTGATCCCAGGACCAGGATCATGACCTGAGCCAAAGGCAGATGCTTAACGACTGAGCCACCCAGGTGCCCCAATAGTATGTTTGTTTGTGAAAAAATAATTCATATATATATATATATATATATATATATATATATATATATAGTTTAAGGTTAATATCATATTAGGTGCTTTAAAAGAAAAGTATCAATGGTCCTGAAGACATAGGACTGGAAACTCTCTAAAATGAAGCCCAGAGAATAAAAAAGACACCCTAATGGCAAATGGGATAATATTAAGCTACCTAACAAATATATAATTGCAGTACACAAAGTTAAGAAATAAGCACAGAATAAAATATTTGTAGAAATAGGGTTTTTTTTTAAATTGATGACAATTATAAATTTAAAATCCAAGAATCACAATAAATTCCAAAGAGTTATAAACACACACAGGGGCACCTGGGTGGCACAGTCAGTTGAGTGGTCAACTCTTGGTTTTGGATCAGGTCATGATCTTCGGGTCCTTAGGATGGAGCACTGTGCCGGGCTATGCTCAGCATAGACTTGGCTTGGAATTCTCTGTCCCTGTCTCTCTGTCCCTCCCCTATGCTCTCTTTCTCTTTCAAATAAGTAAATAAATCATAAAAAAGAAAAAAAATACATGCAAATGCACAAACACAACAAGCTGCATCATAATCAAATTGCTGAAAACCAGTATAGGGAAGAAAAGCAGCATAAGAAAAAGCACACTTTTTGAACAATAGAATAAAGACAAGAATTTTAGCTGACTTCTGTAAGAAATTATGCAAGCCGTGAAGGCAATACATTATTAAAGGCCTAAAAGATAAATTAAAAAGATCATTGTGATATTCTGTATCCAGAGAAGTTATTTAAAAATGAAACCATATAAAACCTTTTTTTTAAAAGATTTTATTTATTTACTTGACAGAGAGAAATCACAAGTAGACGGAGAGGCAGGCAGAGAGAGAGAGAGAGGGAAGCAGGCTCCCCGCTGAGCAGAGAACCCGATACTGGACTCGATCCCAGGACCCTGAGATCATGACCTGAGCCGAAGGCAGCAGCTTAACCCATAAACAAACAAATGCTGAATGAATTACTTTTCTGAGAAGATCTATAGTACATGAGATGTTAAAGAAGTTTTAGGTAGAAAGAAAGAGATATCAGATGGGAATTTGGGCTTATAGAATGGAATGAAAACATCAGAAATGGCAAGTATATGGATAAACAAATGACTTGTTTTTTTCTATTTTCATTTTATGGAAAGTTAGTATTATCATAAAAGCAAAAATTATAAACTATTAAAAGAATTATAATGAGTGTAGAAGTAAAATATATAACAATAATAACACAGGGAATGGGAGCAGGGAAATGGGAACAATGTTTAAGAAGTCTTGTATTTTAATTGAAGTGATACATTATTTCTGAAAGGTAAATAGTGATAAAGGTGGATATTTCAAAACTCAAGCAAATATATAAAATAATTAGGAGATACAATGTAATACTTGAAAATACTCAGTCCAAGCAAATTCAAGGAAATAGAAACAGATGAATAAAGAACAGATTCTATAAATAGAAAACAAATAAAAAGATGGTAGAATTAAATCTCAGTGTACCAATAATTACCTTCTATATAAATGGTCTGAGAAAATTCAACACACAGAAATATGCTGTCTATAAGAAATTCACTTTAAATACACACTCACCAAATATTAAAAGAAAAAGATGGAAAAGGCGGTATGTAAAAAACACACAAAAAAACAATTAACAACCAAAAAACAACGCAAAACCTTGGACTGGCTAAACTAATATCAGAAAAAGAAGATTTAAGAAAAGAGATATTATCAATGATACTGAGGGATAATTAATAATGGTAAAGGATTAAGTCATGAGGAAAATATAGTAATCCAATAACAAAATGAATACATGAAATAAAAACTGATAGAATTTAAAGGAGAATAACATACTTTACTAATATTTGGGGACTTCTACACTTTTTTCTGAATAATGAGTAGAACAGTAAGACAGAAAACCAGGAAGGATACAGAATACAAGAATTACATGGTCAGCTAAGATGATTTTCCTGATATTTACAGATCTGCTCCCAAGAACAGAAGAATAGAGAATAGACACAATTTGAAAATGTACATGTAACATTAATCCAGGTAGATTATCTAATGGGCCAGAAAAAACAAATTTGATAAGATTGGAATCATAGAGTTATATTCTCTGACAACAAAAAATTTAACTATAATTCGATATTGGAAAGATACATCAAAAATTTCCTAACTAAAGAATTAAACACACACACACACACACACACACACACACACACACACACACATTTCTAGTTGACCTAATGTTCACTAGAATTTTTTTTTATATAAAAATGTTATCACTATACCATGGTGGTTTATTTTATGTGTCAACCTAGCTCTGCCAGGATGTCAGATATTTGTTCAAGCTTTATTCTAGATATTTATGTGATGGTATTGTTTTGATGGGATTAAAATTTAGGTGGATAGATTTTGAGTAAATCAGATTGCCCTCCATTATGTGGGTGGGACTATTCAATTAATTGAAGGCCTAATATTAGAAGACTGATTACCCTTTTGAAAAGGGAACTCTGCCAGGAGACCGCCTCAGGACTCACACTGCAGAACTGGCTCTTTACTGGGTCTCCATCCTGCAGGCCTACACTTGAAGGTTTGGACTTGCCCAGTCTCCACAATTGCGTGACCCAGTGAATCTCTTAAATTTCTCTCATATGTGATATCTCTATGTGTACGTTCATGTGTGTGTGTGTGCGTGTATACATCCTATTGGTGTTGTGTCCTTGGAGAGCCCTGACTTGGCATATTAAAATTCATGAGGTATAGGTAAGGTTGTGCTAGAAAGAAATTTGCAGTATTAAATTCTTATAAAGAATAGTGTAAAACTAAAAAAACAAACAAACAAAAAAACCCCACAAAGCTTCTAGTTTAAAAAGATAAAACAAAAGGCAAATGAAGCCATAAATAAATAGAAGAAAGGAAATAATAAATATTAAGGGCAGAAAACAAAATAGAGAAGTGATAAACAACAGAAGAAAAAAAGTCACAAGATAGATATTTTAAAAAATGAATAAAACATAAAAACTCCTTTTTTTAAAAAAGATTTATTTATTTATTATTTGACAGACAAAGATCACAAGAAGGCAGAGAGGAAGACAGAGGTGGGGGGGGGGGGGAAGCAGGTTCCCTGCTAAGCAGAGATTCCTGACGCGGGGCTCCATTCCAGGACCCTGAGATCATGATCTGAGCTGAAGGCAGAGGCTTAACCCACTGAGCCACCCAGGCGCCCCCAAATTTAAAAACTTCTAATAAAACTAATCAGAAGAATTCAAGAGAAAAAATGCAAATTACTGATATTAGGAACCAAAAGTGGGACATTATTAGAGATCTTGTAGTCATTAAAAGGATAAAAAGGAAACAATATGAATATAGTTATTCCAGTATATTCAATTTAAGTGAAATGGAGAAATTAACTGAAAGAAAAAAATAAAACAAAACTGGCTAAAGAGGAAATAAAAATCTTAATAACACTATAACTATTGCAGAAATTGATGAACTGATTAAAATCGTTCACATGAAGAAAATTCCAGGGCCGAATGTCTTTACTAGTAAATTATATTATACATTTAAGAAAGAAATAATAACAATTCTTTACACATGTCTTCCAAAAATATAGAATTAGGAAATCTTCTCAACTCGTATTATAAAGCCAAAATTACTCTAGTGAAATAAAGATATAACTAGAAAATCAAACTACTGTTAAATGTCTTTTGTAAACATTAGAACTAAAATCTTTACCAAAATATAAGCAAATAGTATCTAACAATATATAAAAAGGATAATTCCATCCAGACTTTATCTCAACAATGCAAGCTTGATTTAATATTCCAAAATCAATCAGTATAATTCACCATATCAACAGAATTAGAAAGAAAAATAATGCAATTATTTTAATAGAGCTGCAGAAAATAATTTGATAAGTGTCACTCAGCAGAAACTCAGCAAAAAAAAAAAAAAGAATCAAAGAGAATGTCTCCAACCTCATAAAGGCCATTCTCAAAAAAAAAAAAAAAGCTAAACATCATGTTTAGTAGTAAAAGACTGAATGCTTAAGAATTAGTATAGGGAACAAGGACAGTTTGGTCACTATCAATATTTCTATTTACCATTGTTTTAGAGCTTATAGCCCACTGTAAGAAGGCAATGAAAATAAACACAATGCATATAAAATACAAACAAAAAAGGAACATTATATTTACAGAAAAAATAATCAGGTCTACAGAAAAACCTAAGGATTAGTAAAAAAACAAGTCAAACCAAACTCAGAAAAACCTAACTGCTATATCAAAAACAAGTTTAGCCATATCACAATATATAATATGAATATACAAAAATATATAATTACCTTTATGCTATGTGAACAGTTGGCAATTGTAATTAAGAAAACAGTATCATTTACTATAGTATCATTAAACAGGAAATATTTAGGCATACATTTTACAAAATATGTGCAAGATCCATTTAGTGAGAACCAAAACGTATTGTTCAGGGAAATTAAAGATTTTTAAGTGAGAAGACTTAATAGTGAAGGTGTTTTAATTCTTTCCAGAATTGTTCTGTGTATTAAATTTAGTATCAAATAAAATTTCAGTAGGCTTTTTTTTAAATTTTGTTTTTTGAGAGGTACCATGAATTGACAAACGGGTAGAATATACATGCAGATACATATATATGTATATATATAATATATATAATATATAAATAATATATATAATATTTTATGTGAATGTATATAGATATATAATGGAATTGCATCCCAAGACATACAGAACCTTTGCAATTCAAAGATGATAAACTACCCAATTAAAATTTTGGCAAAAAAAATTTTTTTAAACACACCCTTCTCTAATGAAGACATACCATACAATTGATCTATAGGTATATGAAAAGATGTTCAACATAATTGGTCATTAGGAAAATAAGAATTAAAACTTATTTTCTATAAGTACTTCTGTGTCCTATACGGTTAAAAATATAATTATCATATGGCCAAGCAGTTTTACTTCTGAGCATTTATTTGAGAAAAAAAATATATTTAGATTTACATTTTCCACATAAAGGCTTGACACAAATATTCATAGCAGCTTTATTCAGAACAGCTAAAACCCGGTAACAACCCAAAGTTTCATCAACAGATGAAGAACTGTACATATTTTAGTGTATAGATACAACAGAGGAGTACTTACCAATTAAAATAAATTATGCTGATTTGTACAAGAGTTGATATAAACAATATAAATAGCATACACTGATAAACCCAAGAGCATGGATGAATGTTAAAAATAGGGTGAGGTATAGAAGACTGTTAAAAGATTTCTACAATGTGGGATTCTGTTTATTAAGCCATATATTAAACCGTAAAATACAAAATTATAATGATAAAAAGTAGGTCAAAGGCTTTTGGGGGTTGGGAAGGGATGACAGTTGATTGAAAAGGTGTACTAGAGGGAGTGCTGGGATGGCTCAGTTGGTCAAATTTTGGACTCCTGATCTCAACTCAGGTTATCATCTCAGGGTTGCAGGATGGAGCTTCACATCAGGCTTCCCACTCAGCAGGGAGTCTGCTTGTCTCCCTCTCCCTTTGCCCCTCTCCCTGCTAGCTCTGTCTCTCTCAAATAAATAATCTTTGAAAGAAAGAAAGAAAAGAGTACAAGATGATTCCTTGGAATGATGGAAATGCTTTATATCAATTTAATTCATAATGGTGGTTACATACGCATATACATTTGTCAAAACACATCAAGAAGTACTTTTTAATGAGCATCTTTATTTGTATACCAATTGTACCTCAAAAAACGTTTTTCTAAATCAGAAACAAAGACATTTTTATAAAGACCTCATCGAGAACTCTGGAATCCTGCAGATCAGAGTTTGAATCTCAGCTCTGCCATCAACTTCACACAAGTGTTATTCTCTCTGGACTTCATTTCTCCTCATATTTAAGACAGATATGATCATGAACCTTAACTTTTAGAATAAGGAGAGGGAAAAATGAAGCCCTGCATGTAAAATACATAGCATAATGACCAGTATGTATGGTATATAGTTCAATATATGCTAGCTCATATATTGAACTATATGCTAGCTCATATATTGAACTATATTTGGAGGGAATTAGACTCATCCCTAAACTACCTTCCAACAAAGTTACAGTAAGTTGAGCATCTCAAGTTCATGGTTGAATAAAATTTGACTGTACTCTGGAGTTTATTTGTATGCATTCTGAGTCACTTAATATTATTCAAGGGAGTATCTCAGATATCCTAGGGAGACCCTCTTAGCAGATTCATAGAGCTGCAAATTACTTTTGTGCACAAACAAGAGCATGACTGTGATGAGAGAGGAAAAGCTTGCCCAGTCACAGCAGAGATAGCCACAGAGGTTAATAACACTCTCTGCTAAGAAGCTGTAGTTGTAGGATGGAAGAAAACTATCGTAAGTGTTATCAAAGAGCCTGCCTTGAAAAATCAACGCTATATAATAATATATATGTAATTATATATAATTGGATAGACTATTGTGAATTCAAAATCAATAAATGATTTGATAAATTCTTACTCAGAATAAACTAGAAATGGTGCAGCCCAGTATGTGTGCCTAATGCACATACAAAGAAATTTGTACAATGGACTGTGATCCATTTTTCTGTTTTTCTCATGTTTAATTTATCCTCAGTCATTTAAAAAAATACTAATTTTACCCATGTGGAGGAAAAAATTAGATAGGTAGTTCTGCTATGACACTGTTTGAATTGACATTTAAGTTTGGCCTACCCTTTGTTTATGTATATTTGCTTCCAACATTTATTGGATTTTATGGTTGAGAAGCGAGCTTTCTTCTCTCAATATTTTTGTGCTATTTTTAGGTTATTGATTATTGAATAAATGCTGAATCTAATTTTATCATTATTTAAAGTGACGATCATGTAAAAATTAAAGATTATACTTCTAGAAACAGAAATAAATGGGGGCACCTGGGTGGCTCAGTCTATAAAGTGTCTGCCTTCGGCTCAGTTCATAATCTCAGGGTCCTGGGATGGAGCCTCACGTTGGGCTCTCTGTTCAGTGGGGAGTCTGCTTCCCCTTTCCCACTCCCAGCTTGTGCTCTCTCTCTCTCTCTGTCTCAAATAAATAAATAAAATCTTAAAATATATATATATATATATATATATAAATAAATTAGATTATATTTTGATGTGATTATTTATTAAAGGTACTTAAAATTCTCAAAGGAAAACCGGAAGAATGTTTTTTCTTTAATGGAAGGAAAATACTTATAATTCTGAGGAGTTTTTAACTTCTTATATTAAGTTCCTGAACTTCTGAAAGGTAGGATAGATATTTCTGGATTTTCCATTATATGAAATGATTGAATTCTGTTTATTCAATGAGATTAAAAGATTTTCAGTTCTCTATGTTACAGTGAATGTATCTAATGTTTTCATAAAATACAGGTTTGTAAAAAGATGTGAATATATTGTGCTGTTGATTATTTTTTAACTCAATACATGAGAGGTTGATCAATAAGTAATAATCTGCTGCTGATAAAAACACTAAAAAAAGTGTCATGACTTAATACGGGGTATATAGCAAATAAACTTAAGTGTGTCATCTCTTTGCTTGCTTTAAAATGACATACATGTATTATTTGTTTTCCATAAGTATCATTTTATTTTAGTTTTCTATTTTTTTCATAAACATCATTTAATTTTTTTTAGTAATATGCTTCTACCTGAATGTAAAACAGGAATAAAATATTTTTGTTTCTTTTATAATTCTAAAACAATAATATTTAATATATTATTTACAAAATAGAATACCTCTTTAAAAGCCATCAAGTTATATGCATGAAAATACATTATTAACATGTAAAAAGTTGTTAGAAAATAAAGAATTGTCATAACAAAAATGAGTGTCAAAGATCAAGGAAACCGGGGAAAGTAAAGACATGCTAGAATGAATGTCTGATACCTGAGAGTAATTAGACTTTATTTTATGACCTCCTTTAGATTTAATATGGGATATTTGGTTCACTTGTTTTCTTGAGACCTTGACATCACTTATATAATTCATTATACAATACATAGGTCTTTCTCTAAGCTATATATATCTATGTCTTTTGCACTGAATACATAATTTTGTGCTCTTCTCCCTGGCAAAAAAGATCACTGCTCTTTTTCTTCTGACCTAGAATTTCTATAGTGTTGTTTTTCCTTAGATTCAAATATAATAAAGTGTTCAAAGTGAAACTAAAAATTTATTTACATAAGAGTTTGAACATTTAAAAGATTTATGTAGCTGAGTCTAAAGTTGATAACCATTTATTCATTCATCAAATACCTGGGAAGTCGCAAGTGTGCAACAGATACTGTGTTGGGCAGTGAGAATACCATGTTGAAGAACCAAAGAATCACTTATACAAAAAATCTTCTATAGCAATCTATCAGGAATTTTTTTTTTTAAAGATTCCATTTATTTATTTGACAGAGAGAGATCACAAGTAGATGGAGAGAGAGGCAGGCAGAGAAAGAGAGAGAGAGGGAAGCAGGCTCCCCGCTGAGCAGAGAGCCTGATGCGGGACTCGATCCCAGGACTCTGAGATCATGATCTGAGCCGAAGGCAGCAGCTTAACCCACTGAGCCACCCAGGCGCCCCCAACTATCAGGAATTTCAATACATGTCTGTTAAAGGGATTTTTTTTTCCTGCAAAAATCTATATAACAAGCTATGAGTCATAATTTTACAACACTTTGATTTGGATCAAATAGTTGATGGAAATGTTAAGATGTTGTGACCACAAATAAAGAAAAATAATTTTACAAAAATCTGATTAACATTATTCCAATTCCATAGTAATAAATGATTCTGAGAATAGTTTAAGATTTTGCAGTGATAATGCATAAAAACCTTAATTTTTGTTCCATATCAAGTCATTATTATGGCTGTCCTTTCAGAAAATTTTTTTATAAAAATATACCATGACAACTTAAAATATCAGTTAGCATTGAGGTTTTAATTACTTATTTTCAGGAAAGTTGGTGCTTTATATAGAATACTGCATATTATTTTCCTCTCTCTTACAATTTTTTTTTTTTTTTTTCCCTGAGAAATCTTGGATGCTTTCATCACAACTTTTGGTCTTGCAACCCTTTTCAGACATATAAAATAAGAGAACACACTTGGGGAAAAAAGGAATTTCTCAAAACTCCCTAATGTTTTACATATTGGGTTACAGTGTGTGTATATGCGCTCTTTAACTTCCTTTACTGGGAAACAAGGTATGAAGTAAGTAGGACAATTTTCCTCTGAATTTATGTTACAAGAATCTAATTATCATGGTAAATTGTTAATGACTAATAGCCCTCTAACCTGCTTTATGTCTATACAGACGCAGGATCAGTTTAAGTTCACTGAAAATTTCATGGCTTTAGCATTTAATATTAAAGTTGGCAGTGAAAAAGGAATATTTTGAGTGCCACTTCTGTATTGAAGAAAACACACATCATAGGAAACCTCTTGTCTTTAATTTCTAATTCATTCTGCATCACCAGAACATATCCATTTTTAATGTTTCTCAAATATTTTCAGCTGGGAGAAGAAACAGTGGGGTTAAAATTTAATGTAAAGATCCTTTCTGGTGAAATAGTGTGCTTGAAGGAAATCACTAGAGATTAGCTGGATGAGTCTGACTCATGACAGGGGGCGATCTTGACAGGAAAACGATGACCTACCCTCCCAAAACATCTTTAATAAGAAAAATGTGTGCTTAATATCTAGGGAGAGAATAGAGCACTAGAACAGAAGTTATAAATTTAAGGGAATCTGCTAACTCTTTTTCTCCCTGGGACAAACTTAAGACATCTTAACCACAATAAGTTCTGGAACACCCTAAGGTACAGACACACAGACTTATCTGTAGCAGGAGCTCTAAATACAGAATTGCATTTTACAATGATTATAACGATGGATTTAAGTGTAAATTCATATTCCTTGAAATCTATAAAATTCTTCTTCTGATATTTCTGTTTGTTATCTGGATTTAATGGGTCTGACCTATGCAGAAAAGGATTTCAGGGGATTGAATATCTGTTTAGGGAGAGCAGCCTGGCTTAGTAAACTAAGAATTGGAAATTGTGACTACCAGTTTCATAGTGATTTGATTTATAGCAGAGTTCCCTGCAAGAAAGAGTATATAAATTTTTTATTAATTCTTGGAAGACATGTTAGTATAGTACAGAGTTTCCCACAAAGCTGATTGCTCTGTGGAATGTAAGAAATTCTGTAATTTTATAATTTTTTTGCCGGCAAGTTTAAATAATTATTTGAATGCTCAATTAATACAAACTTTTATATCTTTGTGAGTTAGCATTTTCTTTGTTGAAGAAAGACATGTCATTTGTTTAATCTGATATCTGCTTTGCTGGCCAAACACTGTGGCTATTTATTTGCTTATTTATTTAAAAGCCATTATTCAGACAGATTCCTTTGTGAGTACTCTTTATTTTTGCTTGAGTACTGAATTCCATTACAGATAATCTGTCTAAATAAACACTATTGCAGTGAGTTGAATGTGATCCAGTTTGCATGTCGAGTGCAAAGATGAAGTTGCTTTGAATCAGAAGACTTTTACAAGTTGCAAATGTTCTTCTGACTTCTTTCTGACTCGTGAAAGCTTTTATAAATCTACCCAAATGTTTCTTACCCAAAGGGACAATCAGTAATTATAGAAAGGTGATAGAAGGCAACTGGTTGAACTCTGTTGTCTTAAGAGAGATCTATAAAGTAATTTCTTAGTCTTTCTGTAAAAGTCTCTTTGATTATCATCCGCTTTCTTAATAACCAACACCTATTCTTTAACACATACACACACTTGTTCATAGGAGGCAGATGATTATATAGCATTAATTTTTGCATCAAAACATTTCCTTAGATTGCAACTTCTGAAAGATCTTAAAATCACTAACATTCCAGGCAATTTTCATTGAATTATAAACTTTGGCAAATCTACTTGTTTTTCAGTTGTACAGAGAATTTCTAAAAATAATAAAAATTACTTAACAGGAAATTTTCTGGCAATTATGCAAAGAATAAAGATTTTTTGGTTTCTTATTAAAATTTTGAAGACTATATTATAAATCTCAAGAGACTGAATGTAATAAATGCAGTAGTTGTTCTAATTGATAGTTACCTCTACCAGAGCAATAAAACAACAGCCACAAATACAATTGGTGGGATTGTTAATTATGGAACTAATCTCGCAAGTACAGTTCCATAATCTAGAAAAATATATAATATGAAGTGATTAAATTAAAAGATGGAAGGTATTGAATAACCACATTAGTTTAATAAACCAAATATTCATAGACAACACTCTCTCCTAAAAAATAAAAATAAGTATATGGAAATGCTGTATTATATATGTAGTCCTCCATGCCACAGAGTGGAAACTTAGTAGTACAGAGAGTTGAGCTTGAAAAAATATGTATGTATATCTTAGTCTAGATGTAGAAACTTAGAAACACCTAATCAAGAATAAAGTTTGCTGTTGTCTCTCTGTGGCATTTATGCTGTTGACCCATGACCATGAGGACATGCTCTAAATTGTTTTCTTTTGTTTTAATACAAGTGATGAATCCCTTTGCAAAGAAATATATTTTCCTGGCCAGAATAAGGTGTCTGTGGACCAGAAATAACTGCCCTGTTTTCAACTGAGTTAACAATAACAGAAACAAAACATGTAAAATTTTGTCAGTTACTAAATTTCTTACTTAAAAGTTAAACCTTCACTAGCATTGATGGATGGGGATGGGAAACTTGTTGCAATCAAAATTTCAATTTAGATGTCTTAGCCAACAACAATGTTATTAGTACTTATTCCTGAGATTTTCAGCCTTTTTCTGTAACAAGCTGTGATGTTTCCAGTAATGCCAAATATCAAGAAATTTTCAAAACCAGTAATATTTAACTGTGTGGATTAAAATTTCACATAGCTTTATTAGTATTAGGTAGAGAAATTAAGAATAAAACCATGAAAAACATGGAACCAGGGAGTTGTGGTAGAAAACTTGTCTCCAGGAAATATAGTATTAATTATGTTTCCACAATACAAGAGATTAAAATCAATTTTAATAGTAAATGAAACACACATGAAAATACTATGATGGCACGTGTCTTGGTATATGTCTCTAGAGATAGGGTAGAAATGGTAAGGAATGAACAAATTGAAGCATTATTTTAAATGAAGGACCCATTCAGTCGTCCCTTCGCTTCGTTCTTCACTGTCTTCATCAACGCATCATCTGTACATTCATTACTTCATTAAACATTTGCTGAGTCTTGGATTTATGCCATGCCTCAGTGTGGTTATGCAGGATACCTCAATGTCAAGACACAATCTCTGACCATAAGAAGTGCATAGTTAAGTGGTGCCTGGGTGGCTCAGTCATTCAGCATCTATCTTTGGCTCAGGTCATGATCCTTGATCCTGGGATGGAGCCCCACATTGGACTCCCCACTCAGTGGGAAACCTGCTTCTCCCTCTCCCAACCCCCTGCTTGTGTTTTCTCCCCCACTGTGTCTCTCTCTTTCAAATAAATAAAATATTTTTTTAAAAAAAGTACATAGTCAAAAAGGAGAACAAAACAAGCAAACCCTAAAGTTGCAGTAGAGAATGAACAATACAACCATAGAATCATATAGAGAAATAGAAGAAACCAAGGGATTGGTAATTCTATTGGATGGGTCAGGAAAGGATATATATGGTTCCACATTGCTAAAACAAACCTGTATGTTGAGGAATCTGAAGGCTTAAAAACTTTAAGAAATACTGATTAATAAAAGAAAGAATTCTTAAAATTGTATTATTGGAGTTAAAGAGGACGTTCACAGAAAAAAAGAGGTGTGTACTAGTTTTAAAAATATAAATATCCATGAAAATGCTAGGATGAATCACAAAAGGTGGTGGACAAAGAAGCTCACAAAAGGATGGTGGATAAAGAAGCTTGATAGTCTATCAGTTCTGTATTTTTATATTAAAAAAAAACTATGCAACCTTTAGTGAGTTAAAATAACTGTAGACTTAATTATTGTTGATGATGCTGCAGATTGGAAGTCCAGGCATTTTTTTCTGCTGATGTCATCTAGGATCACTCACACAGCTGTGATTATCGGAAAGCTTGAATGGGTTGGAGGGTTGAACATGATCTCAGTGCTAGCAGGTGGTTGGCTGTCAGATCGGTTGCCTCAGTTTTCATACATATGGACTGTTATCCTTAGTAGTCTGAGCTTTTATCACAGCATAAGTGGTTCAGGGTTATCGCCCTCGACCCGCAAGGACGACAAGATGCCCCAGTTCAGATGCATCTTCTCTCTCTTTATTTCTGCAAGTCTACACACTTATATACACTTACATGACCGATCAACGAGCAGGGTACAGGAGGGAGCGAATCAGGCTGCGCACCTAAACGAACAACTTTTGCTAGCAACCAATGCTGTTTACCTCCTCTTTGGGCATTCCGCTTAGTCTCATGAGGCAACTTTTCTTGGCAACTTGCCAGGCGCCATCTTTTAATGACGGAGGCCACCCTGGCCAGGGGCCTGCCTCTGACAAGGGTTCCAAAGGATCAAGAGTGGAATCTGTAATGTTCCTCTTTTTTTTTAAGACCTTACTCTCTTTAAGTAGTTTCTACCCCCAACGTGGGGCTCAAACTTAAATCCCAGATCAAGAGTCACATTGCTCTGTGGACTGAGCCAGCTAGGCACCCTTGTAACACCTCTTAAATATAGGATCTGAAATTTCAACAGTGTTAATTCTGCTACACCCTATGACACAAAGACAGTTTTAATTCAGGAGGGAAGAAAAGTAGACAACTGAGAAATGATTTAGGTCAACATTATATAGAAACTCTCCAGTAAGTCAGAATTTTAAGTTAGGAGTGGTAAACCAGTGGGTATAGAATTGAAAGCAAGAAAAGGACAAGTTCTAAATTCTGGGCATGGGGACACTGACCCTGGCAGCAAAGGAGCCATAATGTAGCCAGAAGGCAGCTAATGGAATGAATGAGATGGTGGATGATAAAAAAGTGGAAGATATAGTCTGTCAAGAATGAAGTTTACTATACCTGTAAGAATTGAAGAGAACTCACAAATAATTGTTTGGTGTTTGAGATTGAGTTGCCTGAGACAGAAAATTTACATTCCTTGTCTTACCAGTTTTCTGATGGCAGCAGTCTTGGACTAATAATGAGTATATTGTGAAGTTTAAATTGATGGAAGAACCAGAATCTATAAAGAACTTAGCAAACTCAACACCCAAAGAACAAATAGTCCAATCAAGAAATGGGCAGAGGACATGAACAGACATTTCTGCAAAGAAGACATCCAGATGGCCAACAGACACATGAAAAAGTGCTCCATATCACTCGGCATCAGGGAAATACAAATCAAAACCACAATGAGATATCACCTCACACCAGTCAGAATGGCTAAAATCAACAAGTCAGGAAATGACAGATGCTGGCGAGGATGCGGAGAAAGGGGAACCCTCCTACACTGTTGGTGGGAATGCAAGCTGGTGCAGCCACTCTGGAAAACAGCATGGAGGTTCCTCAAAATGTTGAAAATAGAACTGCCCTATGACCCAGCAATTGCACTATTGGGTATTTACCCTAAAGATACAAATGTAGTGATCCAAAGGGGCACGTGCACCCGAATGTTTATAGCAGCAATGTCCACAATAGCCAAACTATGGAAAGAACCTAGATGTCCATCAACAGATGAATGGATCAAGAAGATGTGGTATATATACACAATGGAATACTATGCAGCCATCAAAAGAAATGAAATTCTTGCCATTTGGGACAACATGGATGGAACTAGAGCGTATCATGCTTAGCGAAATAAGTCAAGCAGAGAAAGACAACTATCATATGATCTCCCTGATATGAGGAAGTGGTGATGCAACATGGGGCTTAAGTGGGTAGGAGAAGAATAAATGAAACAAGATGGGATTGGGAGGGAGACAAACCATAAGTGACTCTTAATCTCACAAAACAAACTGAGGGTTGCTGGGGGGAGGGGGTTTGGGAGAAGGGGGTGGGATTATGGACATTGGGGAGGGTATGTGTTTTGGTGAGTGCTGTGAAGTGTGTAAACCTGGTGATTCACAGACCTGTACCCCTGGGGATAAAAATATATGTTTATAAAAAAAATAAATAAAAAAATAAAAAATTAAAAATTAAAAAAAAAATTGATGGAAGAAATTTGTCTCCCTTAATATTTACTCTACCACATTATGATTGGAGTATAAGATGTCTCTTCATTATTGACAAATTGTTTAACTAGCAAATTTAGTCTAGGATTTAGATTAGTAACATACACAGCAACATTCAAAGAACAATTGATTAATTTTAAGAAACTATTTAGTACAGTAAAATATTAGCAAACCAAATCTACCAACATACAAAATTTATACATTATGACCATGTAGGATCTATTCCAGGAATGTAAGATTGGTTTAACATGCAGGAATCAATTAAAGTAGTAAATTGTATTGGTAGACTAAAGAACAGAAATTGCATAATTATGCCAATAGATGCAGAAAAAAATATTGACAAAAAATGGAGCTCATTTATAATAAAAAAATATCTCAATAAACACAATCTGATAAAAGTCACATATAAAAGACCTACAGTTGCAGTATCTGGGTGTCTCAGTGGGTTAGGCATCTCAGGATCCTGGGATAGAGCCCTACATCAGGCTTCTTGCTCGGTGGGGGAGTCTGCTTTCCCTTCTCTCTCTGCCTGCTGCTCCTTCTGCTTGTGCTCTCTCTTTCTCTCTCAAATAAATGAAATCTTAAAAAAAAAAAAAAAAGGGGGCGCCTGGGTGGCTCAGTGGGTTAAGCCTCTGCCTTCGGCTCAGGTCGTGATCCCAGGGTGCTGGGATCGAGCCCCGCATCAGGCTCTCTGCTCAGTGGGGAGCCTGCTTCCTTCTCTCTCTCTGCCTCCTTGTGATCTCTCTCTGTTCAATAACAAATAAAATCTTAAAAAAAAAAAAAAATCAAAAGCTTTAAAAAAAAAAAAAAGACATACGGTTAACATCATAATTATGAAAGACTGAATGCTTTCCTGGTAAGATCAGAGAAAAGGCAAAGTTCCCACTTGAGCCACTTTTTTTTTTTTTTTTTCAAGTAGGCTTCAGGCACAGTGTGGAGCCCAAGGCAGGGCCTACACTCAAGGCAGGGCCTACACTCATGACCCTGAGATTAAGAACTGAGCTGCAACAGAGTCAGACACTTAACTGACTGAGCTACCGAGGCGTCCCCCACTTATAACACTTCTATTTGACATTGTTCTGGAGGTTCTGAAGAGTGAAATCAGGCAAGAAAAAGAAATATAGGCATCGATACTGGAAAGAAAGAAGTAAAATTTCTTTATTCATGATAAGATGGATCTGTATATGAAATTCCTAAGGAATCCTTCCACCAATCTATTTAGAACTAATAAGCAGTTCAGAAAGTTTGTGTTACAAGATCAGTATATATTAAAATCAACTGCATTTAAACATGCAAGTGGTGAACAATCCAATAATAAAAATAAGAATGCAGTTCCTTTCAGAGTGCTTTCAAAAATAATAAAATATCTAGGAATAAATTTAACAAAAGAATTGCAAAAGCAGTTCATTGAAAGTTACAAAACAACACTGAAATCACTTACAGTCTTAAATGGTAGAAACATCCTCTTATGAATTGGAAGATTTAATATTGTTAGAATGGTAATTCTCTCCATTACTCAATAGATTTATTTTAATCCTTACCGAAGTTACAACAGGCTTATTTATTTATTTATTTATTTATATTTGCAGAAATTGGCCAGCTGATCTTAAAAATTTAAAAAACCCCAAAGACCTAAAATCATCAAGAGAATTTTGAAAAAGCAGAACAAAGTCAGAGTGCTTTCATTTTCTGATTTTAAAGCTTATATAAAGTTATATATATATATATATACACACTAATTTATAATTTATATACTATTATATATTTTATGTGCACTATTTACTATACTAAAAATATATGTATGTATACCAATACTATATATATAGTACATTGTATAAGATATATATGTATATATGTAAATACACACACAGTTATAAATATAGATATCTTTGGCATAAGGATACACATAAAGATCCATAGAATGGAAGTCCAGAAATAAGCCCTAACATTTATGGTCAAGAAAACTCTAACTTTTCAATAATAAAGGTGCCAAGGCAATTCAGTAAGAAAAGCACAGTTTTTTCAACAATTGAACTCCACAGGCAAAAAGATTAACTTTGACTCTTGCCTCATACCACAAACAAAACAACTCAAATAGATTATAGGGGCACCTGGGTGGTCGAATTGGTTAAGCTCCTGACTCTTAATTTTAGCTCGGGTCATGATCTCAAGGTTGTGAGATAGAGCCCAACACCAGGCTCTGCACTGAGAGTGGAGTCTGCTTAAGATTTTCTCCCTCCCATTGGGGAGGGTACGTGCTTTGGTGAGTGCTGTGAAGTGTGTAAACCTGGTGATTCACAGACCTGTACCCCTGGGGATAAAAATATATGTTTATAAAAAATAAAAAATTAATAAAAAAAAAGATTTTCTCCCTCCCTCTTTCTCTACTGCTTCATCCTTAATTAATTAATTAATTAATTAAAAATTAAATTTAATAAATGAATTGTCAACTCACATGAAGGGATAAAACAATAATTTTTTAAGAAGAAAACACAGAAGAGAAATCTAAGACCTTGGATTAGGCAAAGACTTCTTAAGGTAAAACACCAAAACCTTTCTACATAAAAATAATGAGATATCACCTCACACCAGTCAGAATGGCTAAAATCAACAAGTCAGGAAATGACAGATGCTGGCGAGGATGCGGAGAAAGGGGAACCCTCCTACACTGTTGGTGGGAATGCAAGCTGGTGCAGCCACTCTGGAAAACAGCATGGAGGTTCCTCAAAATGTTGAAAATAGAACTGCCCTATGACCCAGCAATTGCACTATTGGGTATTTACCCTAAAGATACAAATGTAGTGATCCAAAGGGGCACATGCACCCGAATGTTTATAGCAGCAATGTCCACAATAGCCAAACTATGGAAAGAACCTAGATGTCCATCAACAGATGAATGGATCAAGAAGATGTGGTATATATACACAATGGAATACTATGCAGCCATCAAAAGAAATGAAATCTTGCCATTTGCGACAACATGGATGGAACTAGAGCGTATCATGCTTAGCGAAATAAGTCAAGCAGAGAAAGACAACTATCATATGATCTCCCTGATATGAGGAAGTGGTGATGCAACATGGAGGCTTAAGTGGGTAGAAGAAGAATAAATGAAACAAGATGGGATTGGGAGGGAGACAAACCATAAGTGACTCTTAATCTCACAAAACAAACTGAGGGTTGCTGGGGGGAGAGGGTTTGGGAGAAGGGGTTGGGATTATGGACATTGGGGAGGGCATGTGATTTGGTGAGTGCTGTGAAGTGTGTAAACCTGGTGATTCACAGACCTGTACCCCTGGGGATAAAAATATATGTTTATAAAAAATAAAAAAATTATAAAAAAAATAAAATAAAAATAAAAAAATTATTAAAAAAAATAAAATAAAAATAAAAATAAAAATAAAAATAAAAATAAATAAATAGGATCTTACCAAAATTCAAAATGTTTGTACTTCAAAAGAAAGCATTCTGAAAACATACTAACAAATAATAAGCTGGAAGAAAATATTTGAAAAGCACAGATCTGATAAACTCCTCATATTTAAAATAAACAAAAAATAAATCACTCAAGATTAAAAAACTCCAATGAAAAGTTAGGCAACAGATTTGAATAGTCACCACAGAGAATATATAAATATATATCCAACATCATTAGTTATTAGAGAAATTAAAATTAAAATCACAGTGAAATACAATTTCCTACCCAGTGTTACAGCTAAAGTAAAAAGAAGAAAAAGAAAAAGAAAACAGATGATAGCAAATGTAGTTGAAGATCAGAGAAACAGGAACTCTTATATGGTCTTGATGGGAAGGTAAAATTGCACGGCCAACCTGGAAAGCAGTTTGCCAGGTTTTTTTAAAAGTTAAACATGAATTCACCATTCAACCCAGCACATTCCCCTCCTAGGTATCTAAGAGAAATGAAAACATATGCCCGCATAAGACTTGCATGTAGATGTTCGCCGACGCATTACTCAGAATAGTTACAATTGGAAGTGACCTAAATGTCCATCAACTAAAGATGACATAGAAAAAATGTTGTATATCTGCAATGGAATATGAGTTGCAATAAAAAGGAATGGATTGCTGATCAATGCTACAACATGGATGAAATTCAAAAACATTTTGCTCAGTGAATTTTCAGTCATAAGAGACGAGTTACTATATGATTCCATTTATATGAATGAAAACACAATTATGGTGCTGTTTACATAAGTCAACAAATTTACTAAGCAACAACTTAATTGTATTCTTGAAGTAAAAAAAAAAAAATACAAATGAAACAAAGCCATTTTATTGAACACCCAACTCTGAGCTGGATCCCAAAGAAAAATGAAAAAGTTTTCTAGACTGGATGTCAAAATATGAGATTCTTGGTGCCAGCTTCTCCTTGCCAATAAAAATGTTGTGTTTGCAAGTACCTTAACATTTCTGGCTCCATCTATTATAAAAGTAATTTGGGATAGGTGATTCCTTAAATCCCTAATTACCTATAAAATTCCATGAGTCTACTCACTTCTTAAAAGTTATAGGAAGCAACAAAAAATTATAAGAAGCATCCATAAAAATCATAGGATGCAGTGTTAAACTCTGAAGTAATAATTACTATAACTTCCCCAATTTTCTTTCTTTAGCAGTTTTATGTTTTTAGAATGCACTTGGGTATGTAATTTCTAATTCTTTGGACCAATCACATTTCATTGAGTACCCACAATATGTATAAAGTATGAATGCTATGGAAAAAATTAAAATATATAGTACTACCTCAAAAGAATCTTTCATTCTCAAAATAGATGCCATAATGATGATATATAACTTGCAGAAGAATGTTAGATGTGATGGCTAACCGAAGAGGTACAATAAAACACTAGAGTATTTCAGGGCCAAAAAAGATTGCTTAAAACTGGAGGATAAAATAAGCCTTTGTGGGGGTAAATATAATTTGAATTGAATGTTGAAGAACAGATAAGATTCATATATGTGAAAATGTGAAGAAATTATATCCACTTGGAAAAATTACATGAGTAATATAGGAAAATTCAGAGAAAATCCTAGTTTGGCTGTATCGAATGAAAAAGTGAAGTAAAAAGGTATAAAGTGAGATAGTAAGTTTGAACTTGACTGTGGAAGAGTTTGAATGTTAGGAGGCTTTTCATTGATTCTTTTTTTTTTTTTAAAGACTTTATTTATTTATTTGACAGAGAGAGATCACAAGTAGGCAGAGAGACAGAAGGGTGGGGGAAGCAGGCTCCCTGCTGAGCAGAGAGCTCTATGCGGTACTCTATCCCAGACCCTGGGACCATGACCCGAGCTGAAGGCAGATGCTTAACCCACTGAGCCACCCAGGTGCCCTTCATTGATTCTTGATAGGTAAATCTCACCAACTCTTTTTTTTTTTAATTAAGACTTTATATTTTTAGGACAATTTTAGATTCATAGCAAAACTGAGAGATGCATGCACATGCATAGACTCCCTCGTTGTCAAAATCACTTAGAAATACAGTATTTTTTTTTTTAAGGATGAACCTACATTGATATATCATAATAAACCAAAGTCAATGGTTTATATTAGGGTTTACTCTTAGTGTTATACATTATGTGGATTTGGACAAATGTATAGTAGCATACTGGGTAATTTTACTGCCCTAAAAATCCTCTATGCCTCACTTATTCACCTCTGCCCCTCTTCAGCTTTGGCAACTAATGATTTTTTTTTTTTTTTTTTTTTTTTTTTACTGGCTCCATAGTCTAGCCTTTTCCAAAATGTCATGTAGTTGAAACAGAGATAGACTTTCAGATTGGCTTCTTTCACTTAGTAATATACATTTTAGTTTCCTTATTAACTTTTCATGACTTGATAGTTCATATCTTTTTAACACTGAATCATATTCCACTGCCTGGATGTGCCACAATTTATTTATTTACCTACTGAAGGGTACCTTAGTTGCTTCCAAGTTTTGGCAACTATGAATAAAGCTACTATAAATATCCATGTGTAGATTCTTGAGTGGCTGTAAGTTTTCAGTTCTTTTGGTTATACTAAGGAGTGCAACTGCTGAACCATATGCAAGATTATGTTTAATTTTGTAAGAAACCACCAGACTGTCTTCCAAAGTGGCTATACCATTTTTGCATTCTCAACAGCGACTGGAGTTTCATTTCTCCACATCTTCACCAGCATTTGCTGTTATAGTATTCCAGATTTCAACCATTCTAAGTGTATAGTGGTACCTAATTGTTGTTTTAATTTGCATTTCCCTGATAACATAATACATGAAGCATCTTTTTATATGCTTATATTTCCATCTGTATTTCTTCTCTGGTGAAATGTCTGTTAAGATCTTCGGACCATTTTTTAATTGGGTTGTTTTCGTGCTGATGAGTATTAAGAGTTCTTTGTACATTTTGGGTAACAGTCCTTTATTAGATGTGTCTCTTGCAAATATTTTCTCCCAGTCTGTAGCCTGTCTTCTAATTATCTTGACATTGACTTTCACAGAACAGGAGTTTTTAATTTTATTGAAGTCCAGTTTAGCATTTGCTTTTCTCATGGATTATAACTTTGGTGTTATAACAAGTCGTTGCCATACCCAAGGTCATCTAAATTTTCTTTGATGTTGTCTTCTGAGAGTTTTATAGTTTTGTGTTTTATATATGGATCTATGATCCATTTGAGTTAGTTTTTGTGCAGGGTATAAAGTCTGTATTTAGATACACTTTTTTGCATGTGGATATTCAGTTGCTCAAGCACCATTTGTTGAAAAGGTCATCTTTGCTCCATTTTATTGCTTTTATATATCTGTCAAAGATCAGTGGACTGAATATATGGGAGTCTATTTCTGGTCTCTATTCTGTCACACTGATCTGTTTGTCTCTTCTTTCCCTCATTCCACACTTGATTACCATGGTTTGAAGTTGAGTAGTGTCAGTTCTCAACTTTGTTCTTCTTCAATATTGTGTTGGCTATTTTGCATCTTTGCCTTTTCATGTAAGCTTTGTTGGTATCTATAAAATCAAATTGTTGGGATTTTTATTGCAATTGTAATGAATCTATACATCAATTTGGAATGAGCTGACATTTTGACAATATTTAATTTTCCTATTCATGAACATGGAATTTATCTCCATGTATTTAGTTAGTTAGTCCATCAGATTTTTGTCGTTTTCCTCACTTAGATCTTGTGCATATTTTGATCTGCTAACTTTTGAGTAGCAGAGTAAGTTTATCAGAGGTTTCCTTTAAGAAAATTTATCTAATTGTCTTGAAAAGGGAGAAACTGGAAGTTATAAGCCTGGTTGGAATGCAAGATAATAAAGATGTGAAGTTGATTAGTTGTAGTGAAAACAGAGAGTGTGACATGGAGGTAACTGATGTTGCCAAGGTAGACCTAACAAAATTTGTTATTACTTATGTAAGACCAAAAGATGCTGAGTTAATAATGAACAACAGTCTAAATTCTTTAACTGTTCTCTCATTCAGTTTTCCCAAGCACTGAATAGAAGTAAGAGCTATCATCCTCATTTTATAGATTGGAAAACAGCAGAGAAAATAATCCATCCATTCATGTCTGTAACAGACCATGATGGGTTTTGTTGAAATCTAATAGCTTAAGCCTGCTCTGAGTCCTCTCCACAAACTGTGACTTGAACCTTAGTTACTGGAAATATTGAAGTACACCATATGAGCAAAATTCACTTGAGATGGAATAAGAAAAATGATTTTGGATAGCTTGTTTTTCTTCCCTTAACATGTATATGTGTTTGTCTTAGTTTGTGAGCTCAGGGCTCATAAAGCATTGGAAAAAATGAATTTCATACAGAAGCTAAGAATTTTTAATTTATTTTTATTATTTTTTAAGATTTTATTTATTTATTTGAGAGAAAGACAGAGACAGTACATAATCAGTGGGGAGAAGGCAGAGGAAGATGGAGAAGAAAACTGCCCCACTGAGTAGGGAGCCTGGCATGCGGCTCTAGATCATGACCTGAGCCGAAGGCAGATGCCTAACTAACTGAGCCACCCAGGGGCCCCAGAAGCTAAGATTTTTAAATAAAAATCCCTATTGAAATTCTCAGATTATATATTAGCTAACTGAATATAATAAAAAAACTTTTTAAAAAATAAAGAAATTCTCGGACTATAGACCAAGTAAGTCACATGGATCATTATCATCATCTTCTTCATAGTAGAGCTTTTTAATAAGAAATTCCATCCTCCAATAAATGGGCAGTGCCTTCTATACTTTTCAAGTTGTATATGCTGTATATATCATTAAAATCATGTAAAAAAAGTGATAATGTGGAAAATGTCTTATAATTTTTATGAAAAGAAGATTAAATAAATATATTTATAGGCTACATGTGCATGTGTGCACATATGTGTAAATCTAAAAATATAAGGAAAAAAATACACAAAATTTTAACTTCAGTTATCTCCTTGTAGTGAGGTTATAATTTTTTTTTTTTTTCCATTTTGGGCTTCTTGGATTTTCTAATGATCTGACATTTATTATTTTCATTTTTTTAAAGGGCTTTAAAGACTTCATTCTATCCAAAATAATTGATGAACTGTTGCTGAACTATATAATTCAATTATTAAAGTTCTGTGCTGCTTCTAGTTACTTTGTTCCTAAGTAGAATTGTCGTCTTTCAAAGTTATACCTTTTGTCTCTTGCTTTCCTGTGTTATCTCATTTTATAGAATTCATTTTTGCATTAATTGTATTTTGCTGATTTTGATTTTTACCACTGTAGCTAGGACTGCTTGTTGCCTATCCAATATCCATTCTGTCCTTTTCCCTTAAAAATAGAACTTTGATTTTGTTGGGAGTAGCACAGCACCCAGTTAAAAATCAAACAGAAAAATTGAACAAAACAACACAACCTATGCATCCATACCTGCCTTGAAGATAAACACGTGTATAGTCTGGTCCATATGCTGTGTGTGGGAGTAGTTGGTGGGAACTTATCATAAGCTACTTAAAGAGGATTCAGACTCAGCATAAACATGTCCTAAATTATGCCTTTGTATTTCCTTTTTATTTCAATATGAAATTCAGACATGATGGCTGATGATGCAATAAGTGTCTTATTTCATTTACTTTGAAAAGTACTCTTAGAACTTAATCTATTTTCATGTTATATTCTAATATACTGTAATTATACTTCTAGGGGTTATACTTCTAGTAGGCCATAATCACCTGCCTCCTGTTGGATACCCCAGGATTAATTACTCACAAAATATACTCCATGTGATGGAATAATTGAACACTTAGGTGGAGTTTTTATCCTTTACATTAAGGCTACAGGGGGAAGACAGCAGGAATTTTACTTGGCCTAGGTTGGTGCTGAGATGTTCTTTTGAGTAAGAATTAGCATCTGCTTTAATTTTTTCACAAGGATATTTTGATTCATAATGGTAACTGTATAATTATAAGAAAGAATGATAATAAAAACAATAATAATAACTATAGTTTATTATAGTAGTTGAGTACTCTAAGTTGGACACATTAAGTCCATCATACTATTTAATTCTTATACCAACTGCTATTAAGTAGTCATATTTATTTGCACATTTCATTAAGAAACAGAGGCTCATATAAACTAAGCAACTTGGCAAAAGTCACACAACTAGGAAATGTTAAAGCAGGAACTTGGTCAAAGTTACATTTGAATTTTAAAGATTTGCTAAGGTATGAACCACAACGCTATTCTTCTACCATGTTTCCATTTTCTTTTATCAAAGTATATTCTTCCAGTTGATCTAAAATGGTGTCAAATTGGGGAGCCTGGGGGATGGCTCAGTCAGCTAAGCGTCTTCCTTTGGCTCAGGTCATGATCCCAGAATCCTGGGATAGAGGCTGGCACCTCAGTGGAGGGAGGGAAGGTGGTGGGGAGAGTGGTGGCACCCTCCATGCTCAGCAAGGAGCCTGCTTCTCCCTTTCCTTTTGCCCCTCACCCCCCACCAACCCAGTTAGTGCTCTCTCTTGCTATCTTTCTCTCTCTCAAATAAATAAAGTCTTAATTTTTTTTAAAAACTGTGACAAATTATCTGCATATAATTTAAAACAAAGGGAGTCTTTAAAACAAAGGGAATCTTAACTTTCACTCATTGTCATAGCATTTTGACCATTAAGGGATCATCACTGCTCTAGGCCTAATTGAGGGCCTTAGCCAAAAGAAAATATTTGTGTTCTTCCTCCTCAGATACTTGTATCTAGTGATAGTATTTACAGCCTAAAGAGGCTTAGGGAAATATGGGCAGTGTGAATTCTATATAGGTAAAACAAAATTGTTTTGCAATATATCAGTTGAACTCTGATCTTTTGATTTCCGAAATATACTAGGTTGAAGGCTGTTCATACTGTCAGCACATCCTTCTGGTTTTTCTTATCAATGGTTAAAGAATCTTGAGCCTGCATTGGCAGTCAGTACTCTAAATTCCCTCAACAGACATGCATTCCGTAAAAATTGGATAATAATGTAATAATAAGGAAGAGTATATACAGTTTATTTGGAGATAGCACATGATTATCTTTTTATTCAGAGCCTGATTTGCATTAGTTCCACCTTGCTATGTTATGAGACACTAGGCAAAGTATGACTGACTTTCCTGAACCTCGGAGAAAACTAAAGGATCTAGTATAATCAATAACAGTGAAATTGAATTTTTTTAAACATATGGTACAGTTACAGAAAACATGTATAATTATAGCTGCTGTAATAAGGGATCTAATAGAATCATGAAACTTTCTGCATTATTTTGTCCATCTTAGCACTTTTTCTACCTAAATTCAAACATTCACTTGCTTTTCATAAATGCTGTTTTTGCAGAATTTCATGCTCACAGCCTTGTGTTCCACATCTGTGTGGAAGAGCCTACCCAGGGAGTTGCTTTAGCATTAGACACATGATTAGACACTGATAGACACATGGCATTTAGTAATACCATTAACATACTCTGCACCACACAATGGCAACAGATGTCTTAAGTTCTAACAACTAATCAAAAAGTAAATCAGCCAACATAAAAAACATCTGGAATCCTAGAAATGGAAGAATTTAGTCAGAGATCATTCAATATTCTATCAAATTTGTGTTAATTTGTGAAAAGCTGTGCTGGATGTTTTTATGCAAATGAGGCCAAATATACATTTTACTCTGTGATCTCCAAAACCATTTACTATAGAAAGCACTTTGTCAGGTTTCGAAGCACTTCTTCCGAGGCCTGAGATAACTCAAGCTTTCAGAAATAATTCTCTTATTAAAGCAATATGTTCAAAGTGAGCAATGCAAGTCCACAGGGAATGCTGCTGAGAAAGTAATGGTCTGCTGGTGAGTTGATGGACTGCATTAGTGGTCCCAGCCAATCCGGAAGGAGGACTGACAGCAGCTCAATTTGTAATGTATTTCATATGGAGAACATACTCAGCAAAGAGCCTTAAGTATTAGAACTGTGCATTGGCTAATTAAACTCTTTGCAAATCATGGCATTGCACCCATGAATTATACTCGGGCCATTACTCTCTGATCTTTGGGAACATTCTTATCCACATATGAACAATAATCATAAAGGCAGATAGATTTACAGAGAATGTATTTTCAGTTTAATTTTCACTTACAATATTAATTTGTGGTCCCAGAAATTCATTTCCTGAGAAGAGGGAGACTTTGTAACGTTGTTGTTGTTGCTGTTAAATATTAAAAAAGAGTTAAGAATTTGAAAGTCTCTCAGGTGATTCTTAATGTTCCAAAAAAATTGTTATGGTGCCTTCAGAAATTAGTAGAATTCTGTATTTCAATAAAAATCGTAATTATTCCAAATGAGGACTTTCAGTACTATGTTTTGCAGTACTGAAAGTCCTCATTTGGAATAATTACGATTTTTATTGAAATATAGAATTTTACTAATTGAATCTAAAATTAAGATTTTAGACAAGGTTGCAGTCCTCAAAAATTTTAGTATTTAAAAGGCCATTATTTTTTCATATTTTGGGCAGCTGTGCCTGAAAATGGTGGTTAGGTTTATACTGTTTATCAATAGGTAAATAAAGAAGAAGAAATAAAGATGAGTGTTGCCTGTCTTTTGAATTTTCTTTTGTAAATGTGATGAATATTTAGCTGTGCTAAGTTGCTTCCCTGCATATTGGTGGCATAATGACATAATTCATTAACATAGCAAATATAACAAGAAAGCTATAGTTATTAGCACACAATTTGCAAGTTGTTTTTTATCTTGAGTTATCTTAAGGCACATGTTAAACTGTGAACTCAAATTTAACACTGCATTACTGCAGTGGTTTTATATTTTGAATATAATGTAGCAGAAAAGAATTTTCAGGCTGCTCCATAGCAAAACATGCCAGTGAGTTGTTATGCTTGTGTGATATCCAGGGTTCTCCCTTACAGCGTTATTTAATGTTTACTTAGATAGGAAAGGTAGATTGCAATTATTTCCCTGTTAGTATGCCATTTTCTGCTTTACTTATTTTTATTTATATGTTTTATTCAACCTCTGTTCTCTAGAGCATATAAACGTTAAGAGTCTTCTAGAAGTACCAAGAAATGCTTAATGGTACAAATCTCAAATGTACACAAAAACGAGTCTTAATAAACTACACTGTCAGAACATGAAAATTAGCTCAGAAAACTCGCCCATGAAATGCTTCCATTAGATGACAGATTTTATTTTTCCTAAAGAATAATCGATGATTAAAGTTTATCTCCAAATACAGAAAATTTGCATCAAGGAGAATGCTTCCTCGGGAGAAGATATACCGGGGAGTATAACTAATACTCTAAATGGTCATCTTTTTAAGCATACTTTTAGGAGAAAAAAAAAAAAGAAAGAAACTGAGATAATCCCAAACTATTAGACATGGGAACTTTATATTTATAGTCTTTGCACAATCATAGAAGCCGTAATGATCCCCTGATAGTATTAATTCCTCTTTCAGTTTTTATAAACTTGTCAAGTCCGGCACTTTGCTTCTCTTACAGCATTGACATTGAAGCTGAATGATGCTCAGATTTTTATCTCCTGGCATGAATAAAAAACTGTGTCACAGGGGTACATAATAAAAACGAATGTGAGGTTTACTAGAGATAGGGGACTTTTTGGATCAAAGCATATCCATTTATGAATGTTATAAACTTTTGATAAAACAAGTTGTCATGTGATGGCATGTTTATTTCAGAAGGATGGATGAAAAGATAATATTTTTAATTAAAAATAATAAGAAATTTCTTCCAGCAGGCAGACAATAGAGCTGGGGCATGTGGCTAACAGCTGGACGTTATTAAATATATATGAATTTGAGCATCTCATTGGTGATTCTTTAATAAAGCTATCTTTTTTTCTTTTATTGCTAGTGAGGAAGGTCACACATTTGTACTCAAGAGGACAAAACAGATGTCGATTTTACATTTTTTTCTCTAATTGTTGTAATCTTTCTCACAAACCACCTACTTTTTAGTTAATGGAGAACCATAAACTTGTCAATAAGATTATCTTAGTCATTCCTAGTAAAGCTGTCAGTCAGTGTAAGTTTCCGGTCCCTGAGGGATTGTTTCTCTTCTTCCCTTCTCCTTCCAAGATGCATAGCTGTGAGGGGAACTTTTTCCAGTTCTTAGGGGAAAGGTAAGGTTCATCTCTGATTGGTTCTATCCTCATCTCTGCTATCTAGTCTGACTCTAAATGTAAAAGCTGACCATGTACTCTGTTACTCTTTCCATTCCTGCTGTAATAGCAAAAGTGCTCTCCAAGGCAAATTATGCAACTATTATCCTCATCCTACTTGATCATTCCAAGCAGTATGCAGTTGTTGCCAACGAAGTTTTTCACTTTTATTTCCAAACCACGCTAGAAAAATTTGGCCATCATATGAATCATTACAATACAGTTCCAAGAGACCAAAACTGAAAACAATTTAAACAAACAAAAAGATGAATTTTTCAAGTCACAGGGACAATCGTTGAGTAGGACAGAAGGTCTCACTGACGACTGCATTAAGGACCTGGGAGCTTAAGGACACCCTTCATCTCTTCTCTGTCTGTGCTACGAGTGTGTTGATTTCATTCTGAAAACTTCTCTAAAAGGTCAGCGATCTCTCCCCTGGTTAGCTGTGAAGATGTGGTATTCTTAATAAACTGTGTACAGGCCCAGTTTGAAAAATACCTGGGAAGCCCTTCAGTTGCTTTACCTAAGACCATTCACCTATCATTTAGCAAGTAGGCAGTTTCCAATGCAGGTCATACAAGAATCACCTTCTTTGAAGAAGCATTTCACAGGGGAAAGAGTAGGAGAAAGTGTTGAAATAGACATCAGGATTATACATGCCCCTAAGTGTAAATAATTAATCATTTCACTGCCAATATTTTTATTAGAATATATCCACTTTCCTTAATTTCTTCCAGAGTCTTTGACTTATAACAGTCTTATGCCTTAGACCATGTACCCTTTTCTTAGTTTTTAGTGAAATGTCACAAGATTGGCTCTCTTCAATCTTAAAATGAACATGACTTGGCCCTGCTTTCGCCTCCAATCTCATCTCTACAGCTTTTATAGATCCTTTTTCTTGTTTCTGAAAACATACTCACCTCTTTCTTGTCTGAAGTCTTTTGACCATACATTTTACTCTTCCTGGCATGTTTCTCCCATTGGTTATCTCCTTCTCAGCTTTCGTTTCTAAGCTGAAGTATTATCCCAGAGAGACTAACCCTTATTGCCTTAAGTATGATCTTCATTTACCTGTAGATTCACTCTTTTTTGTTAATCTCTTTAAAAAGGTTTTTAAAATTTATCTCTTATTATTTATCTTTTATTATTTATCTCTTCCAGTGGACAGCAAGATCTACAAACACAAGGACTGTGCTTCTGATCTACCATTCTGTGCTTCTGATCTACCATTCTGTGCTTCTGATCTACCATTCTATCCTCAGAGGTTTGCCTTAAGCCAAGCATATGGCAAGCTCTAAAAGCCATTTGTCAACTCAGACGTTAAATGTTAAATTTGACTCTTGCCAACTTTTATCTTAATCTGTTGCAGCATTTCTTCTTCGGCTTCGGCTTCTGTCCTGCCTTCTCTTGGTATTTTGGTTCTAATTCCTTTCATTGTTTTCCTCTTCCTCACAAAACATTAGTCTTCTGGCAATCCTTATTTTCTTCTCAAACTATGTACTTTGACAAATCTGATGCTTTTTTTTATGGTTTTAACTACTGTTCATATGCTTAGTGTTCAGCAATGTTTTAGTTCTCCCGATCATCAGAATCATTCTCTGTTTTGCTGATTGACTCTTTTGAGTATTATTAAATGGAATTGAGCATTCTCCACCCTCTTCAACAACCTCACCCTATTTTCCAAAACCAAAAGGCCATTACCCAAGCCAGAAACCAAGAAGTTTCATCCAGTGTTCTGACTCCATTCCATCATTTGCTAGTTATGCCTGTATTCACATATTCCATCACCAGTATTCACCAGTAAGGAGAGGATATTTTGAGAGAAAGACCAGAGTCAAGTAACTATTATTATGGTATATGGTTACCATCATATTATTTTATTATTAGTTACTGTTAATTTCTTATTGTGCCTAATTTATAAGTTAAACTTTATCAGATTATGTATGTATAGGAGAAAATATGTAGATGATTTATGGGGTTCTATACTATCTGCACTTTCAGGCATCCACTGGGGGTCTTGGAACATATTCCTTTTGGATAAGGGAGGAGCTCCTCTACTGAAAATCTCTTTAAACCTCTCCTCCACTAAGAATATCTTTCTTTATCCTTTTTGCTTTCCTGCAGTTTTTAACGTCTTCTTACTACTCTCTCTTGACTATGTCTTTCTCATTGGGTTTTCTCAGGAGCTCCAAATTTCTCTTCTCCTATTAATCAGAACAAGTGAGTTAAATCCAGATTGCATTTTTAAACTTGCATTCCCAAACCTAAGAAACTGTTTTATGTATTTTGCCAAAGATTAGTTCCTACCTCCTCCATGATATAGAGAGTAACTTGGGTGAGTTACTTAAACTTTCAGTATTTTGATTTCCTTATCTGTGTGATAGAGATAATAGTATTAATCCCTTCATGTGTTTATCCCTGATTAAATTACTTAATACCTGTAAATGTAAACAATACTAGCAGTTATGTGCTTATTCAGTGTTAATCATTGCAATTGCTGTGGTTGTTTGTACTCCTTGGAAATCTCTATGATTATACAAACTTTTTTTCTTGCTATTATTATATCTTTCTCTTTATCCTTCCCTTTCTCCCCCTACCTCCCTTCCCCTGGCCCTTTTTGCTGTTAAATAAAACTAGTATGGAATCTCACAGAAAATGACAGCTTGAAAACCTGGGTCACATGAGAACAAGAAAACAGCAAGAAATGCATTTTTTTTTCTTTCTGCTCTCATAATGATTTTGATCTCTGCTTCTCTGTCTCTGTCTCTCTCTCTCTCTTTTATTTAATCTTTTGTATGCTTTATTAATCTTTTTGCACATGACACAAATATAATACCACTCCAAGGTAGTGGTTTAGAATCCCAAATCTGTATATCCTTATCTACTCTGGGAGGGAAAGTCTAATTGGCCCACATTATGGCAAAGGTCTACCCCTACTCCAGTTACCCTGTTTTTGAGATGAGTAAGTTCTTTATTTTTTTTTTTTTAATTTTTTATTTTTTATAAACATATATTTTTATCCCCAGGGGTACAGGTCTGTGAATCACCAGGTTTACACACTTCACAGCACTCACCAAATCACATACCCTCCCCAATGTCCATAATCCCACCCCCTTCTCCCAAACCCCCTCCCCCCCGGCAACCCTCAGTTTGTTTTGTGAGATTAAGAGTCACTTATGGTTTGTCTCCCTCCCAATCCCATCTTGTTTCATTTATTCTTCTTCTACCCACTTAAGCCTCCATGTTGTATCACCACTTCCTCATATCAGGGAGATCATATGATAGTTGTCTTTCTCTGCTTGACTTATTTCGCTAAGCATGATACGCTCTAGTTCCATCTATGTTGTTGCAAATGGCAAGATTTCATTTCTTTTGATGGCTGCATAGTATTCCATTGTGTATATATACCACATCTTCTTGATCCATTCATCTGTTGATGGACATCTAGGTTCTTTCCATAGTTTGGCTATTGTGGACATTGCTGCTATAAACATTCGGGTGCACGTGCCCCTTTGGATCACTACATTTGTATCTTTAGGGTAAATACCCAATAGTGCAATTGCTGGGTCATAGGGCAGTTCTATTTTCAACATTTTGAGGAACCTCCATGCTGTTTTCCAGAGTGGCTGCACCAGCTTGCATTCCCACCAACAGTGTAGGAGGGTTCCCCTTTCTCCGCATCTTCGCCAGCATCTATCATTTCCTGACTTGTTGATTTTAGCCATTCTGACTGGTGTGAGGTGATATCTCATTGTGGTTTTGATTTGTATTTCCCTGATGCCGAGTGATATGGAGCACTTTTTCATGTGTCTGTTCGCCATCTGGATGTCTTCTTTGCAGAAATGTCTGTTCATGTCCTCTGCCCATTTCTCGATTGGATTATTTGTTCTTTGGGTGTTGAGTTTGCTAAGTTCTTTATAGATTCTGGACACTAGTCCTTTATCTGGTATGTCATTTGCAAATATCTTCTCCCATTCGGTCAGTTGTCTTTTGATTTTGTTAACTGTTTCCTTTGCTGTGCAAAAGCTTTTGATCTTGATGAAATCCCAGTGTAGGGATAGAGGGCACATACCTCAATATCATCAAAGCCATCTATGAAAAACCCACCGCAAATATCATTCTCAATGGAGAAAAACTGAAAGCTTTTCCGCTAAGGTCAGGAACACGGCAGGGATGTCCATTATCACCACTGCTATTCAACATCGTACTAGAGGTCCTAGCCTCAGCAATCAGACAACAAAAGGAAATTAAAGGCATCCAAATCGGCAAAGAAGAAGTCAAATTATCACTCTTCGCAGATGATATGATACTATATGTGGAAAACCCAAAAGACTCCACTCCAAAACTGCTAGAACTTATACAGGAGATGAGTAAGTTCTTTAAACAAAAAAGGAACCATTGGCTTCTTTTAAAAACACTCCTTGTACGTACTTAAGCACCTGACCTTTAGGAAATGTCTCTTGTTTATCCTTTATCTCTAACATTAAGCACAGTCTTGGCCTATAGATGATAGTCAATAAATGTTTATTGGGAGAATCAGGTATTTGCTTTGTGCAGAATTTCACTCACTAGCAAATTTTGTTAAAGTAACATTTTAGCGTTTTTAATAAACTGAGTTATTCTTACATGTGTAAGTGACTTTAATTAACAAAAAAAATAGGTGTGGTTGATGGGGAAGATTGAAAAAGCAATCAAAGATGAAGTAAATTAATCGAGAATGAGATGAAAATAAAGGAAAAGATAGAATATTCCAACAGAAGGGGTATCTGGCTGGCTCAGTCACTTGCTCATCCAACTCCTGATTTCAGCTCAGGTCTGATCTCAGGGTCATGGGATTGAGCCCTGTGTAGGAATTAGCACTGGGCATGGAACCTGGAAGAGTCTCTCTGTCTCCCTCTGTCCCTGAATGGGTTTTCTCTCTCCCTTTCTCAAATAACAGTAGTTCCATCATTTGTTCTCAGTTATCCCAAGAGTTATGAGAACGAGAATTATAAACATTTCTTTTTTTTATATGTAATAAGTCTTAAAAGTAATTTTTATATAGTACTCAAAATATACATAATCTTTCTCTTACCCATATCCAAATTTCTAGGAGCGTGTTTCATTTTACCTATTTTTCTAAATATATTAGAAATTTTATTTTTCTAAGATTTTATAAATTTCATTTCATCTCGAAGCAATCCATGCAACATGATCAGTATTAATTTAGAAGAATTCATTTATAAGGTCTTAAAACTAAATGCACTTTGTTGCAATTCAAGGTACTTAATTTTACAGTCGTCTGAATGGTGAGTGGAATATAACCAGAAGAAACAGGCAGAAGAGAATCCTTAAATATACACATAAATAATTATTTAAAATTTTAGTCCTGATTCTTAGTTACACTTGTTACTCACAGAAGTCAAGCCATATTTTCATTATTAATGTATTTGTAAGGAAAACAAACAAACAAACTATAAACTAAACTAAATAGGAGCCATGGAATAGGAAAAAAGTGATTAGCAGCTTCTAGGGGAACAGAACTCACTACAGGAAATAAATGCCATTCCATTTCGATTTTACAAACAAATAGCTTAATTGAAAAGATTCTTAGTCTGTTGGAAAACCTCATCTCCCATTACATATTTCTTGCTCCATGTACCATTCCTAAAATATTTATTGATTCAAACCTGGTTAATAATACTGAAATTCATCTGTCTTCAGAAATGCTTACAAATTTTCAGATAAGTGGATGAAATATTAGTTTTTAAGTGAATGAAGTTTGTGTGCATATTTATACTTATACATACACACTTGTTATATCTACTAGCTTTGTTAAAATCAATTACTACTTTTTAATCACTAACATTTATATGACATAAATGTCTTCCTAAACATTTTAGATTGTTGAACCCCTCTCTATTTTGTCTCACAACTTAGAAACCTACTCCTAGATGATAAGAGTTCAATATAAACAAATACTTTTGCTCTTCCACATTTTTCTTTTCCTAAGGGACTCCTGGAAATTGCCCAGGGAAATTATCACTTGTTATGTTGAAAATCATGTGAAAACTAAAGAACTAGTTAACTTTTGTCTAATAACTTTTTTTTGTCTAATAACTTTTGATTAAAATTTATGTGATACATAAGATATGTAGCATAACATAAAACTGTCCGTAGACAAGTGTCGTGATAAGCAAGTTTACATTTGTCTTGCAGTAGTCAAAATACTTGTTGTTTGATCTTCTTTCCCTCTGATGTCAGAATCCAAAATTTCCTAGAGTTCACATGAAGGAGTTTCTGATAATTGTCCCACAGTTGACACCTCATCTCTAGCACATTCTTTTCATCAATACATCTTACCATTTTCTGGATGCCATGCTTTCTGCATTCTAAGATTATTTTCTGGTTGAAATATTCTGCTTTTACATTTCTAAACAAAAAAAAAAAGAGACAAAAATAGGTTAACCATAGAGTGGTGCATAATCCAGAATCCCTATTTGGTCACCCAAAAGAAATACAAAGCAATTCCATGCTTTTTTTAGGACACTTGAAAGACGTGGCAGCAAATCCAGCATCATTTATAGCAATAGCTTACAATATCTTATTTTTCTCTCCTATCTTTTGCCTCTTCCACCTCTAATAGGTGAGCTTTCTTCTTTGGTCACTCCTCCCCATTCATACTGTTATCACTTCCCTCTCTCTTAGTATTTAATTGATGGTTCTCCTTTCCTTCCCTATTTTATTTTTCTTTCTCCCCCATAGATGCTATTTCCTAAAAGACTATTCTCAATCTCTTATTTCAATCAAAATCTCCATTTGCCTACAATTCTATTTAGATAACCATATAATCTTTCTCTCCAGACTGGCGTTTGACACTATATTCTATACTCTGCATTTCAAGGGCATACTTTGGTTGGCTCTTGTCTCTATTCATAAAGTCTCCAGGCTATCTTAGTTTAATTATCATTTGGCTTTGTTAGTTAAAGTATCATTTTCCAAACATCTGTACTTTGAATTCTTCACTAAAAATGACTTGTTAATTTCTATAGATTTAGCTTACTAAAGCTTACATTTGCTCCATCTCTTTATTGATATATATGTACCAATTTATTAAAAGTTTTAATGACTGCCACCTACATATTTATTGTTCCTTCTTAACCCCTGTCAGTTGTCACACTCTTACCTCTTCAAGTAGGACTCTGAGTGTCTCAGATAGATATTATTAAGCACATAGTACTAGCCCACTGAAAATAGTGAGAGATAGAGAGAAGATTTGTTCATAATAGCAAATTAAATTTGAATAATACTAAAATCTTCAGAATATCATTCACTACTCCTATTCTAATAATCTCTAATCTATCAAGACATGCACTCCCAAAATTTGTCTTTGCTTATAATATTGATATGCTCTAGAATGCTTTCCTTATCTTGGTCTTGTAAAATCCTATCCATTAGTTTAAAATTATTTGAATTGGCATTGCATTATGGAGCTTTTTTTTTTTTTTAACTCTACCTATTTAGAAAACTTTGTCCCCAAATACTTTTTTTACTTTATGCAATGCATTTAAATTTTATTCCATGACTGCCTCTATGCTTCTTAAAATAAATAATGCCAATACCAATGTAAAATCTTACTTGGTTCAGTATATTTCTTCTTCTTCTTATCTCTAAAGAGGTGAATGGGAGAAAGAGATTTGAGGATTAAACTGATGAGAATTGTCTGATAATTTTATTCTAGTTTCCCCAAATTTCAAAATTCTATTTCATGTAATGTTAACAGTTTATTTTACATAATACAGCACCTAAAACACCTCACCTTATTAATTTTGAAACTAAGTATTTAGTTTATGACTTTGGCCAATATTTCCATATGGATTTTTTGTATAATGCGTCATAAATTTAATTGGAAACAGTACATTAAAATCTACAAAATATTTTCCCAGGTAATATTTAGCTAAAAATACTATTGCTTGCTATGATGCTTTTAGTCTCCAAGAATCCATAGCTGTAAAATGAGAAAGGAACAATGCTTATTCTGTTGCTGATAAGACCAAAATAATGTCAGTTTATGTATACTAGTTCACTGACTTTGCACAGTTGGGATGTAGTGATCTTCGGTTCTATACTAAAAGAACCTGTGTGTGAGAGAGATTAAGTAACTTTTGCAGTATTACACGGCTTCTGAGAATCCCAAGTGACATCTCCAAGTCTGTGATTTTTGCTGTACCTTTGTCTTATTTAGATAGGGACACTATACCTTTTGAAGGTGAACGCCTAGTAACCAAAAGCCAAAGCTTTCGTTGTTTGTGGTTGTTATTTCTACTTTCTTATACTATACTTATATAAAATTAATTATGGGATTTGGGTAGTTAAAATAACAAGATTATAATGATTAGCTATTTTGTGGATACTTCCATGTTAGTGGACATGAGCTTCTGTTGATTTTTCACTTGATATGTTGTGATCAGAAAACACACTCTGTATGATTTTAGTTCTTTTAAATTATTGAGATGTATCTTATGGTCCAGGATATAGTCTGTATCAGTATATGTTTTGTGGGTGCTTGGGAAGTATGGGTATTCTGCTGATGTTGGATGAATAGTTGTACAGAAGTCAGTTACACGCTGTCGAATAATGGTATTGCTGAATTCTTCTGTATCCCTGCTGATCTTCTATTCAGTTGTTCTATTGATTATTGAGGGAAGGGTGTTAAATTCTTAAACTCTATTTGTTGATTTGTCAATTTCTCCTCTCAGTTCTATCAGTTTTGCCTCATATATTTTGCACCATTTTGTTTGGTGCATACATATTTATGATTACTATGGCTTCTTATGGATTGGCCCTTTTATCATTATGTAATGTCTCTCATTTTCTCTGGTAATTTTTTTCACCCTTAAGGCTCATTCATCAGATATTAATATGCTGCTTTTACTCTTCTTAAAACTGTACAGTGTCGGAGAAGTACAAGTACCAGATGATTTCACTCATATGTAGAATTTGAGAAACAAGACAGATGACATAAGGGAAGGAAAGGAAAAATAAAACAAGATGAAAACAGAGAGAGAGGGGAACCATAAGAGATTCTTAACGATAGAAGACAGACAGGGCTGCTGGAGGGGAGGTGCTGGGGGATAGGGTAACTGGGTGATGGGCATTAAGGAGGGAATTTGATGTGATAAGCACTGGGTGTTATATGCAACTGATGAATCACTAAACTCTACCTCTGAAATTAATAATAAACTAAATGTTAACTAAATTGAATTTAAATTTAAAAATTTTTAAAAAGAAAAACACTGTATAGTATAATAGTTTTTCTTATAGAGTATATATCTATTACCATAATCAATTATTAATAGTTATATGTAACAATCATTATATTAATATAAATATTAATATGGAATAGATGCTATACTGATTATAATAATAAAATATATCATCCTTCTTCTTCTACTCTTTCTTCTTGTAATTAAGATGGCATCTCTGTATTTCTATCAGTATTACGTAGGTATGGCTGACTCATTAGTCTTTGCTTCTGTACACTGTGTGCTGTCACCAGAAAACTATATTGTCTGGACACCCAAGAGTATTATGGATTGTATCCATGGAGACCATTGGTCTAATGTCTAATTTCAAGAGGATAAGGGAATGAGAATACCTTATCCTGCACCTCCCAAACATCAGCTGAGTGACTCAGTTACTCAATGTCCAACTTCTCAGTCAATATGCTTGAGCCTTGTCACATGCCATGTTGTATCAACATGTGAAGGGGATAATACTTCTGCAGGGGGTGTTGGCAGTCCCAGGGATAGGCTACTATAGCTCTCTTAAAAGCAAACCTGGATCTCTCCAAGATGGACTGGGAAACCTTAGAAGGAGATGGTTGATTATGAGTCAAGACCTGGAGATTCCCTGCCCCGTTTCCCTGTAGCCACCCAAAGAGTCATGCTAAGAGTTACTGGAAGATGAAAAGTAAGAAGTGAGAGTAGTGGCTAGAATCCCAAAACAGGGAAAGAAAAAGGGAGATTGTTAGGAAAAGACTGACCAACCTAGAGGGAAGGCAGAGTCCTGTCAGAAGGAAATTCAGAGCTGTGTTTTAGGGTGGTTTCAATCTGAACATCTCTGGGTTGTGGACCCAGTGCTCTTTCTCTGCGCCACACTGTTACTTATTGGTTTGTTTCAACAAAAGCCTAATACTTTGGGTTATAGGGGAAAACACCTGTCATACCCTCATGGCACAGCAAAGGGACTAATTCAAACCCAACTTACACCAGGTTTGGAGGCAATAAAACACACAGCAGTTGTCAGGGAAGAGTTCCCTAACCCCGACAGTATTGATTTGAAAATTCTAGGGGGAAAAAAATGTACCAATATGATCAATGTGAAAAGCCACCACCCCTCTTCAAGTATAACCCGTGTGCCACCCTCCCCCAGGAATTAAAGAACCCAGGTAGCAGGGGGAACATCTTAGAACAAAACAAAACAAAACAAAAATTATACTGTATATGTGTGTGTATATATATAGCTCAGCCCAGTATACAACAGAGCCACAAAAGCATGACCCACATCACTCCAGTGGGCATCCGCTTGGGAAGAATACCCTAATTCCACAGTCTGGATGATATCGCCCACCTCTGGTACAGGAGCTCACTACAGGAGAGAAATTTACCCTGGACACTGAGACCACTGCCTTAACAATGCTCAAGGCTGCTTCTCCTAAGACTCTGAAACTTTGGACATCAGTCGTCTGTTTTGCTTCCTTTGATGTTAGGGATTCTATTACATTTTCTTAGCTAACTTTCCTTAGCCATGATAGCTGCACTCTGTCAAAACATACTACCCTATGCTCCCATGTCTGAAAGAAAATTTTTTTCTTACAAAGCTGTGTACATCTAGGTAAGCTGACAAGAGTTATTTTAAGCTACATTCCTAGAAGTGAGATTTCTGCATTGTAGGACTTAGACCCTTTTAAGTTACTTGATATTGCCGAAGTGGTCTCCAAAATGATTGTGCCTATTTACATTTCTTCTACCAGTAAATGAGAAGATTTCCCAAACCCTGGCCAAACTTGATACTGTGGCATTTTTAAACCAATTTCTAGGAATGAAATGCTACCTTAGTGTTGTCATTTGCATTTTTAAATAATTCATTAATAAAATCAAGTGTCTTCCCATCTATATAGCACTAGTTCTTCAAGCATATCACTTTGCTACATGAAAAAAATCTATATACTTACTGATAGCATTATTCTCTTTCTAATAGTGCATTATTACAAACACTGCTCTAGTGAAAATACAGAAATATCTTGTTATCTGTACTCTCATTATCCAAGTATTTGGTCTAACTTGCAAAACTTTCTATTCCAAAGTCATTTTTTTAGGGGTGGTGGGCATGCAGAAGGAGAGGGAGAGAGAAAATTTCAAGCAGACTCCCTGCTATGCTCAGAGCTTTACACAGGCTTATTCTCACCACACCAACATCATAACCTGAGGAGAAATCAAGAGCCAGGCACCCTAAGCCACCCAGGCATCCCTATTTCAAAAATCATTATTGAAACAAGAACCTGCATCTCGTTCTGGCATATAGAATGCATCACAAATATACCTCAGTTGTTCATTAGGTAGGATCAGAGTTATACCTTATGAGTGTCGTTTAAAATATCATGAATCAACACTCATCTTCTTAGGACATTTTTAGAGGGTATAGCCTTTCCTAGGCCCTAACATGAACCTTTCAGTTTTCTGAACTACTTTACACCTTCTCTTCCCTCTTCAAATTGTCGACAACTTTGTCCAGACTGCAGTCTCAGTAATGACCTTCCTTATAATACCATTGATTAAAAAAAAAAAAAAAGGAAATCCACAAAACCACTTGCATCTATACTTACATATTAGGCCTCTTTCTGTCCTTGTGTACAAAACATCACTGCTGATATTGAAGACAAATCCTTCCACAGCCTTGCTAGATCTTGTCATTGAACTCCTCAGAGCTTTGTTTCCTAAAATGTCCAATTTGTTTCTACTACATAATCAAATTTTCACTCTTTCCTGGATTATTTCTATCAGCATATAGCTATATTCTAGAAAGATTTCTTGGGACCCACATTCTTTAGTTATAACCCTATTATTTTACTTCTCTATAGCAACACTCAGGGAAGAGATTCTCAATTTTCTTGGTCTATTTCCTCAGCTTTTACTATTTTGTCCTAATAACTGCACTAAAAATCAGCAAATTACCAAGTCATCTGTCCTTATCTTAACTTCTCAGTAACTATTAATTTCCTTTCAAGCACCTTGAACTTCTTTCTCCAATTGGCCCCTAAATTGCATTCCTACTTTATTAGCTAATTATTCCATGATCTTTGTAGCTGACTTCTCTCCCACATGTCTAAGTTATTGGTGCCTCAGAGCTCACCCTTGGCCCTTCCTTCTGTAATTTCACACACTCCCTACAAAACTTTATCCAGTCTCATAACTTAGATACCATCTATCTATTTTTGACATCCAAATGTATATCTCCAGGCTTAACTACTTTCTTGATTATGATAACCACTAAATAATACATGGAATTATAAAATTATTATGTTGTGGACCTGAAAAAAATATAACACTGTATGTTAGTTATACTTGAATTTTAAAAAAATCCACAAAGTAGAACTTTATCCCCACATACACCCCAGTCTGCTTTTTCTCCCCATCTCAGTGAATGGCATCACACTTCTCTTATTGTGTTAGATCATAGGGCTAGAAGCCATAATTAATTTCTCTTTTCTTAATATCCTATATGCCAACAACCACTTTTAAAACTATTTAATATGTACAGGGTGGTAGAAACTTTGTCTATCTGCAAAAGCAAAAGTGGTTTACATTATAGGTGCTCGTCAAATATCTGTTGAGCAATGAATGAATGCAAAAATAAAATTATTTTTTAGGCGAAATATGTAAACCTTTTCTTAAACCATAGTGAGGTTCAAAACAAAGGGAGTGAGGTGTAGCATTGCTTTTATATGCTTATGTAAAAATATGCTCTAGAAATAGTCAATCGAGATTGTGATTATTTATGTTTTAAATTGATATTCCACTGGCATAATGGTTACTTCTCTACTTTTTCAGGTGTGTTGTTTTTGGCTTCCCTTCCTGGGTGGATTTCCTGATATTTTATACCATTTCCACATCTTTCAATCTAAATATATAATTTAAGAAAAATTAGCCATTTATGGAATAAAGATAGTCCCTGGTGACATTCCCAGGTATCTAGCAAAAGAAAAAGGCACACATAATTATCCAAGATGGATGTATAGTACTTCTGACAGCACAGGTTAAACAAAGAGTTGACAAATTCAAAACAGAGCAATTCCAATTCTTCATTAGAACTCTTGAGTTCTGGTGATGAAATATACAGTAGTAGTTAATTATTCTGATTTAGACTAGTAGGAAGGAAAGGACACTGTACGTTGTTATATGAATAAAAAACAGACTTTGATGGGTCACAGAATCTTTCAAATACTGAAGTTTGAGCCTTTTAGCTATAATACACTGGAGAAGTGTAGTGAATATCTGTTATTCTTATCTTGCTGGCATTCTTTGCTTCTTTTCCTTTAAGAGGGACAACTACTTCTTTCTCTGGGTGGAATCTATAATCACCTGGCTTCACTTCCTCAATATCATTGTACATATGAAGAAAAGTGTCCAATTTCCTTTTTAAATATTGATAAAAATCTTGGGAAAGGGATGCTATGCACTTTCCTTTGGCATTACTAAGTGTAAGTGTAACCCAAACTACATCTAGCGATGGCAAGGACACACTCTACTTGAGCATGAAACCATCATAGAGTAAGATTGAGCATGGAGAGGGCACAAAATAGAGGCTTATTTTACAATATTTGGTTGCACTACTACATTATTTGTATTCCTGGATTTGGCTATGACTAAATGATCCCTAAATTTTTATGTTTCTGGGCCAATATATTCTAGTATTTCTTGATTTTTTTGTCTCTTATAACTGAAGTGTCCTTATAAGCATAAATAACGCTAAGGTTTCTATGTAGATATTTATGTGATTTTTAAAAATAATTTGTAATTAAAATGCATTAAAGTTATTTTCAAAGTATTCAGTATCACTAGAAACAGAAAATATAAGCATTTAGAACATTTGGGTTTTATTTGAAGTGACAACATAGCAAATTGTTTTAAAAAAATCAACTAATAACACACAGCCTAAATGTAATTCTCACATTGTGGATATACTAAGAAGAGAAGAATTATATTAAGTGATTGGATTATTAAATGCATGATTTTCTTTATTCTGTCATTGTTACTTCTTAGTCTTCTTTCTGCATCTCTTTTTTTCTCTCAAATGCTTTTATTACTCTTTAAACTGTGTGTTATTTCATCGACCTATATGATTTCACCCCGACTAACATGCTAACTTCTGAATTTGTATCTTCTCCCTGATTTTCAAGTTTCTGTATTCCACTGTTGCTGACATTCTTTCTTACAAAAAAGGTTTAATTTATTGCTGTTATCTCTTAGTCTCATGTGAAATCATTATTAATATTACTGGGTAGATATCAAGAGAGAGGAAATCTGAGAGAGTAACAGCTTTAAAATCTGTTAGGGTACAGAATGATATAGCTAAATAGCAAGTCAGAAGAGGCTGGGCATGCTCATTAACTCCTTCTCCCCTGGCACCCTTGCCCAACTCATTTCCCACCTTCTCTTCTCAAAGCTGTTTTAGTCATGTAGGGGCCATCTAAATTAATAGCCACCATATTCAAATCCTGGGGGTGGTTATTGATTTGTCCCTTCCCCAAGTCCTGACAGCTAATCAAAGAATTTCCCCGTTCTCTATTCTGTTCCATTGATCTATGGGTCTGTTTTTGTGCCAGTACCATGCTGTCTTGATGATGACAGCTTTGTAATAGAGCTTGAAGTCCGGAATTGTGATGCCACCAACGTTGGCTTTCTTTTTCAATATCCCTTTGGCTATTCGAGGTCTTTTCTGGTTCCATATAAATTTTAGAATTATTTGTTCCATTTCTTTGAAAAAGATAGATGGTACTTTGATAGGAATTGCATTAAATGTGTAGATTGCTTTAGGTAGCATAGACATTTTCACAATATTTATTCTTCCAATCCAGGAGCATGGAACATTTTTCCATTTCTTTGTGTCTTCCTCAAGTTCTTTCATGAGTACTTTATAGTTTTCTGAGTATAGATTCTGTGTCTCTTTGGTTAGGTTTATTCCTAGGTATCTTATGGTTTTGGGTGCAATTGTAAATGGGATTGACTCCTTAATTTCCCTTTCTTCTGTCTTGCTGTTGGTGTAGAGAAATGCAACTGATTTCTGTGCATTGATTTTATATCCTGACACTTTACTGAATTCCTGTATAAGTTCTAGCAGTTTTGGAGTGGAGTCTTTTGGGTTTTCCACATATAGTATCATATCATCTGCGAAGAGTGATAATTTAACTTCTTCTTTGCCGATTTGGATGCCTTTAATTTCCTTTTGTTGTCTGATTGCTGAAGCTAGGACCTCTAGTACTATGTTGAATAGCAGTGGTGATAATGGACATCCCTGCCGTGTTCCTGACCTTAGAGGAAAAGCTTTCAGTTTTTCTCCATTGAGAATGATATTTGCGGTGGGTTTTTCATAGATGGCTTTGATAATATTGAGGTATGTGCCCTCTATCCCTACACTTTGAAGAGTTTTAATCAGGAAGGGTTGCTGTACTTTGTCAAATGCTTTTTCAGCATCTATTGAGAGTATCATATGGTTCTTGTTCTTTCTTTTATTGATTGATGTGTTGTATCACATTGACTGATTTGCGGATGTTGAACCAACCTTGCAGCCCTGGAATAAATCCTACTTGGTCGTGGTGAATAATCTTTTTAATGTACTGTTGAATCCTATTGGCTAGTATTTTGTTGAGTATTTTCGCATCTGTGTTCATCAAGGATATTGGTCTATAGCTCTCTTTTTTTGTGGGATCCTTGTCTGGTTTTGGGATCAAGGTGATGCTGGCCTCATAAAATGAGTTTGGAAGTTTTCCTTCCATTTCTATTTATAGACCCTCAACTCTATGGTCAACTCATCTTCGACAAAGCAGGAAAGAATGTCCAATGGAAAAAAGACAGCCTCTTCAATAAGTGGTGCTGGGAAAATTGGACAGCCACATGCAGAAAAATGAAATTGGATCATTTCCTTACACCACACACAAAAATAGACTCAAAATGGATGAAGGACCTCAATGTGTGAAAGGAATCCATCAAAATCCTTGAGGAGAACACAGGCAACAACCTCTTCGACCTCAGCCGCAGCAACATCTTCCTAGGAACAACGCCAAAGGCAAGGGAAGCAAGGGCAAAAATGAACTATTGGGATTTCATCAAGATCAAAAGCTTTTGCACAGCAAAGGAAACAGTTAACAAAATCAAAAGACAACTGACAGAATGGGAGAAGATATTTGCAAATGACATATCAGATAAAGGACTAGTGTCCAGAATCTATAAAGAACTTAGCAAACTCAACACCCAAAGAACAAATAATCCAATCAAGAAATGGGCAGAGGACATGAACAGACATTTCTGCAAAGAAGACATCCAGATGGCCAACAGACACATGAAAAAGTGCTCCATAGCACTCGGCATCAGGGAATACAAATCAAAACCACAATGAGATATCACCTCACACCAGTCAGAATGGCTAAAATCAACAAGTCAGGAAATGGCAGATGCTGGCGAGGATGCGGAGAAAGGGGAACCCTCCTACACTGTTGGTGGGAATGCAAGCTGGTGCAACCTCTCTGGAAAACAGCATGGAGGTTCCTCAAAATGTTGAAAATAGAACTGCCCTATGACCCAGCAATTGCACTATTGGGTATTTACCCTAAAGATACAAACGTAGTGATCCAAAGGGGCACGTGTACTCGAATGTTTATAGCAGCAATGTCCACAATAGCCAAACTATGGAAAGAACCTAGATGTCCATCAACAGATGAATGGATCAAGAAGATGTGGTATATATACACAATGGAATACTATGCAGCCATCAAAAGAAATGAAATCTTGCCATTTGCGACAACATGGATGGAACTAGAGCGTATCATGCTTAGCGAAATAAGTCAAGCGGAGAAAGACAACTATCATATGATCTCCCTGATATGAGGAAGTGGTGATGCAACATGGGGGCTTAAGTGGGTACGAGAAGAATAAATGAAAGAAATTGGGATTGGGAGGGAGACAAACCATAAGTGACTCTTAATCTCACAAAACAAACTGAGGGTTGCTGGGGGGAGGGGGTTTGGGAGAAGCGGGTGGGATTATGGACATTGGGGAGGGTATGTGCTTTGGTGAGTGCTGTGAAGTGTGTAAACCTGGTGATTCACAGACCTGTACCCCTGGGGATAAAAATATATGTTTATAAAAAATAAAAAATTATTAAAAAAAAAAAAAAAAGAATTTCCCCGTTCAGTGTTTCTCCAGTCATTTCTTCATTCTTTACCCTAGATCCTACTGTCCTCATACTTTGTCTAAAAACTGCAGCAACAACAAAAAATAAAATAAAAATGAAAACTGCAGCAACCTTGCATGGATCAAATAAGTTACTCACTGATGTTTTCATGGAATCCTCCTTGGAGTAGATTAGGAACCCCTTCTATATACTTTCCCAATTACCTGTATATTTGGTATCATTACATTTAGCACATACCACTTTATGTGTCTGTCTGTTCCTCTACATGAGGAGAAATTTCCCTTATTATTATTATTGTTCAGAGGTAAGGGATCTTGAGTCCTTTCAAAATATGGCAAATAGCATTTACCAGGTTTTATTTCCATTTTTATTTAAAGTTAAACTTTTCTGGTAACTGACCAATGAAAAAACCTAGGGAACTTATCTAAGTTATTAAATTTTTTGTGTATTTTCAGCTTTATATCTAGAGTTAATAATTTGCTTTATGATCCTCCGCCTTTTATATACATATTCTTCAACTAATGGCTATGTGATAGTATTCCTCAGATTCTGTGATTTTGGAACATGCTCAAAGTCATGTTTAATCCTCTGGATTATGAGATCTATAATAAACCTAAATGAAATTTCTCTTGAGCCTTATATAATTTAAGATTTTAGAACCTGAGTCCAAGTTGAGATGTTACCTTTGATGGAAATTTTCTTTTCCTCATTTCGTTCTTTACTGAAATATCACATCTTCATAAAGGTCTTCCTAAACCACAGTTGCAAAATAGCTGTCAGGCCACTGGGTGGTTCAGTCTGTTAAACATCAATTCTTGATTTCAGCTCAAGTCATGATCTCAGGGTCCTGGGATCAGCTCCATGATGGGCCCTGTTCAGCACAGTCTGCTTGTCCCTCTCCCTTCCACTCTGCTCCTCCTCCTGTACATGCTGTCTCTCATAAAGAAAGAAACAAACAAATAAACAAACATATAGCTTCCTGTGTTCTCTGTGCTGAAAATCTTCTGCAGATTGTTTTGTGTCTTCTTACCGTATTGCATGTTCCTCAAAGTATTAATTGTTAACTGACATAATGTGATTTTCAATTTGTTTGTTTGCTTATTGCCTTTCTTACTAGAAGTTCCTGTGATCACAAATTTTATTCTCCATTTTATTTCAAAAGTCTGGAACACAATGTAGCATATAGTAGGGCTACCATGGCTATTTTTTTAAAATAAAGAACAACTGGAACATCAATTTGTATTTGTTTCATTTTCCACTCTATATTGTTCAATAACGTATTATATTTTTTGTTTGCATTATTAATCAGTAGAGTTATTTCTCCTTTCCAATTTCAGCTGTGTTATTGGGGTTATCATTTCTCCATTTAATCTAAGCATAATATAAACATGATCTTTTTGCCTTTTGCCTTACCATTTTGTTTTCCTTGTTTTTATCTCAGCATCTAGTGATATCCTTTCCTTCCAGTACATTAATTAAGTACTGTTCTTTTACTTATTTTTGATGTATTTAATTTTGATAGATCTTTATTAAATTATCTCTTTTATTATTTTATTTCTTGGCTAAATTGCAGAGGATGTGAAAAAGCTAATTACTTGTAAGAGAACATTTGTATTTGGGAAAACTGTTCTCTCTTGGTTTCATCTTCTAAATTTAGTCTTATGGGGCAAAAAGTAAAAAGATAAACCATCAGTTTCACATCTTAAATTACACTGTCTAAGAAAGACAAGTAAAAATACAGCAAAGGATTTGTATAATGGCTGTGGAATGACACCCACCACAGTCCATTCATTTCTAAACAAAAGCAAACTCTGTATAGTGACTAGAATTGAGCAGGGTACTTTCAAATTATTGGTTAACCACATTAAAGGTGATGAACTGTAAAAAGGCAGTCACCAATATATCACAGTTACAGTGCATAGACAATGCATTCATCAGTCACTCTTTATGACTGTTGTCATGCTTCCATTTTCTAACTCTCATGGGAGCTTGAGGTATATATAGGTGTTGGAAAAACAACAAGTAAACTCAGGAAACATTTTCTGCTCTTGGGTACCTGTCACACTTTTGTACTTTGATTCATGTCAGGATTCAAAGGTAACTCTTAAAATCTGCCAGCTATTCAATCTTTCTTGAACTATGGTTTTTTGTCTTTGGGTTCATCTATTTCCTAACTAGTAGAAAAATACTATACCCATTTTAGCCTTTTGAGAGGAAAATATGAAGGTGCTATGGTATTTGGAATGGATATTTTCCAAATTGGAATTTGATTCTAATTTGACTCAGTTTAACATTCTCTCTGTCTCTCTCTAGATTTAGAAGGAAGCTTTCTTGAAAATTAAGTATTTTGAGTATGTGAAGTTGGTTAAGGGCATGGTTTCTAGAAAAAATTGTCTGTATTAAAATCCTTTCTTTGTTTTACTGTCTGTGATGATTCTACTGCATGTGATTACATGACAACAAGTTATGTTTTCTCATTCTTTTTAACTAAAAAATTATTTTAATATTGGTACTTAAATAATATTGTTGTTGAAGGACTTAAATATGTTAAGAGGTGAGAGTAGGAATGACATATTAGGTGCAATGCAAGTATTTGATGTTATAATTACTTTTCAGATTTGCATTAGAGATTATTAGGTGTTATTTAGAAAAAAAAAGTAAATCAAAAGGTAGGTGTTATTTAGGGAAAAATAGAAGCAAATCAAAACATGCACAAAAGAAAATTAAATCACCCATTTAATATGGTCAATAATCAGAAGTTTTTAAACTTATACCACTTGGATGCCAAAATGAGTTATAGAATGTTAGGTCTACTTATGGAATATGAATTTTTATACAGCTCATAGCATTTAAAATATTCTATACAGTTTAAAATAATTATTCTAGGGATGCCTGGGTGGCTCAGTGGGTTAAAACCTCTGCTTTCAGCTCAGTTAATGATCCCAGGGTCCTGGGTTTGAGCCCTTCATCAGGCTCTCTGCTCAGCAGGAAGCCTGCTTCCCCTCCTCTCTCTCTGCCTGCCTTTCTGCCTACTTGTGATTCTGTCTGTCAAATAAATAAATAAATAAATAAAATCTTTAAAAGAAAAATAATTATTCTATAGAAAACAGTATAATTATTATTGACATATTTCCATATTCCTATTTCTCTGCACTTTGGAAGTTTGTCTAAAGTAGTGGTGAATATGCCAATTTGTAAAAATATGATCGAATAGAACAAAGGATGTCGGCTGACTTGAACTTTTAAAAGACATTAGTGGCTCCCTATCTTGTAAATAAATTCAAAGTAATGTTTGGTTTTGATAGAGGAAGAAATTTCTTATCTTAATGTTAATTTGTTAAATCAAATATTGATAATAATACTTAGCAGCTGAAATTAAATTTTTTAAAGTGTTTTTACTTAAAATACTGAAATTGCTTTTTTGGGTGCCTGGAGGTTGAGCCTCTGCTTTTGGCTCAGGTCATGATCCGAGGGGCCCTGGGATCTAGCCTCACATTGGGCTCTCTGCTAAGCAGGAAGCCTGCTTCCCCCTCTCTCTCTGCCTGCCTCTCTGCCTACTTGTGATCTCTGTCTGTCAAATAAATAAATAAAATCTTTAAAAAAAAATACTGTGAAATTGCTTTTTAGAAAAAGCATTGATATCTAATATCTCTGGGTACTCTGAAATACTTTTCTCAAATATGTATCTTAAACTTACTACCTGTTGATTTAATTGGATAAATCTATAAAATAATGTGTAGTAAATCTTAGAGGATATACCTGGGTCTCAAGAGAGGTTTGTTATAGGGACACAGTGGAAGATATCTTGACTGTAGAAATACCTGGCAAATCTCGGGAGATTTAAAATATTTCCTTCAATAGTATTATTTTGAACAGAGGAGGGGATCCAAGTTTTGTGGAGCCCGAAGCCTAAACAACCTTGAGAATCTTCTTTAAGGGGAAAAACAAACAAATGAAAAAGCAAAGCAAAATTATAACTACAACATTGGTACTAATGGATATCTTGAAGAGAAAACAATACAACAAAATATAAATACTTACAAGCTTCAAGTCTATAAGGATCACATTCATCATCAATAGAATACATCATAGTCGAATATAATTTTTGTCATTAAAATAGGGATGTTCATTTCAGTTTACAGTATTTTTATTCAATAATGAGATAGTGATGATTGTTTAGAGGTGTGTCATGAATTTAATAGTATCTTCATCAATATATTTTATATCTAATAGCCAATAAAAATATTTTTCAGGTATTTTCATGTATTTCACTCTTCTTCATTAGATTATCAAAAATCAAGTAGCATATTTATTAGTTTCTTTTGAAGTGAGTATCTTCTTAAAGAATTACTACATCTAGTATTATCTTTTAAAAAGTACTTTTATCATTCATCTTTACTACCTTTATATCTCATTAATATTTCATCTGCATTTTTCTCAGTTCTTCAATCAATAAGCTTTAAAATGACAAAAGAAGACAAACTACAAGAAAAAAAATGTGACGTGAGTGACTAAGTGTTAAAGTTAAATTGGATCCATTAAGCCTTCAGAAAAACACTAATATGTGAATTAGGAAACCAGTGATATAGTCTAAAACTGACCCTCATTTTTTAGAATCTAAGTTTAAATGTTACTCACTCATGAAGGTTAGAATAAGAACTTTTCATTCTGTATATGTATATGGCTTAGATGATACAATATTCAATATACACAACTATGTCATGCCCAAAATTCCTCCATTTTGTAAATGTTACTGACACAAAAATATAAGTAATGCTGCAATGAAATAGATATTTAACCAGTGAGTAAATTTCATATAACAACTCCAGGAAAACATAACAAAATGGTTACCTTGAAAAAAAAAAAAGTATTATCTTCACTAAATCCTAAGAATACGTTCATTCTCAAAATGAATAGTGAAGAATATTAGCATAACACTGCATCCTCTTTAGTACCATTTATAACCTAGGGAAACATTAAACAATTGATTCTAATCTGAACAGGGAAATGTTATTTTGAAAGGAAGGTGAACATGTTGATAATCCCATTAAACTCAAATGATATAATTAACTTACATTCAGAAAATTAAAAAGGTTTGTTGGCTCAGGGAGTTGGTTTTTAAAAATCAGACCTTTCACCTCTAGGTTACCATTTTGAATCCAAACCAGATAAATAGAGACTGAAAATTACTAACATATGATGTTAAGTGATGGCTTATAGGAAATGGGTTGGTGGTCTCAAGTTAATCCCATGGACAGGTACCCACATCATTAAAAAGACCATCAGAGTTTGCAGTAATTTATCTCTTTACATACAGGCTTAAAAGAAACAAAGGAATTACTTGTAAAAAAATCTCTCAAGGGCAAAAAAGCAATTGGTTAAAATAGATTCAGGAAAATAAATGTTTCAAAGTAAAACTTATTTTTACAAATGATATCAGAACCATAAAATTTCTAAGATTATTAGTTCAATTAGTTTGATAAATATACATTTCAAAGCAGAAAATGATCCTTTGGATTTGTCAGTATTGGAAGATAATGAAGGAAAACAGAATAAAAGATATTTGAGCAGAATTAACACAAAATTCACTGTGTGTGTGTGTGTGTGTGTGTGTGTGCCTGAGAATGAATAGATTTTTATAAAATGTATTTAAATTTTATCAAAATATGCAGTGTAGCATTAAATATACTCCTATATCTCTTAAATATAATGATTTTAAATTCAAGAACTACCTTATAATGTTCATCTGTGTGATGAAAACGTTTCACATTCAGTAAACTGAAGTTTGTTCCTATAAATTAAAAAAGTCCTGAAATTCAATATAATATGCAGTTGAACTAGGATTTACTTTAAGTCAATTCAATTAAACTCAAACCACAGAAGCTGAAAATCTCGAACTAGAAACATCTTTCACTATTTCCTCATACAACTTTCCCTTTTTCCCATTTGACATTTGAATTTCCTTCTTGAATTTGTGGTCATTTTTTTTTTCTCTACTTCAATACATTTAGGAATGGAGAAATTATTTTTCATAAAACATTAAGTTCTATTCTGATATTGCTTGAGTGAATATTCTTAAATGTGTTGCATTGAAAATGTATATCCCAATCATATCCATCAGGGGGGTCCTAATTCTGCCTTCTTTGGTGACATCTAAAAAGTATTTTGTCTTTTCCCAAAAATAGTATTTCAAATTGATCTTACCTTTCAGGCATACTCAGTTACTGCCGAAAACTACATAGCTAACAGTTAAAGTAGCAATAGAAGCTTTGGCTTGCCACCTTCACCAAGTCCTGTGCTTTTAACCAAGATGCTATCCTGTCTTCACACTGCTGATGAGGAGGAGAACAGTGATTTCATGAATCAAAAAGAAATAAATGCATGTTGCATAAATGCCACTCTGAAGGCATTTGATAAAGTTTTAAAGGGACAAGGCTTGGACAAATGGCTGGTTACAAAACTACAGAATATTGGGCAGGACCGGGCATGAGTAATTTACAAATTGCATGACTTGTTAGGTATTTCAGGGTCTGGGAGGAAGAGGAAGTAAACAAACTCCAAAATTCTACTTTATTATATTAAGAGATGTGGCACAATCAGCTGAATTATGTTCCCAACAGGAAGTACAGATTGCCCAACTTGGTGGAGATGAAGTTTCCTTTTAGTCTTAGGTTACCTAAGATTGAGGGAAGATAGGACTTCTTTTTTTCAGCTATATTGAGGTGTGACTGACCAAGAAAATTGTAATATATTTAGAGAATACAGAGTGATAATTTATACAAATGTACACTGAGAAAGGGTGCCCCTCATTGACTTCATAAATACATTCATCAACTTATCCATCTACTCCCTACCTTTTGTTTCTACTTTTTTTGTTGAGAACATTTATGTTCTACTTAAGCTTTGTGAATTTCAATAATATAATACAGTGTTACCAGTTATAGTCATCATGTTATACATTAAACCCTCAGACCTTATTCATTTTTTAACTGAAAGCTGGTACCCTTTTACCAACCTCTCTTTATCTTCCCCCAGCTATTGCCAACCACTTTTCTACTCTCTTTCTGTGTTTGACTTTTTCTTCCTTTTTTTAGACTCACATATAATTGAGGTATCAGACATACATTGCATTTTAATAAATCTAAATTTTTAGATAATTGAAATAAGGATTCTAATATGAAATTCCAAATGAAATTGAACATTTTCTGGTGAACATGTATTTTTTAAAAAATTAATATTCCACTTGTGAAACAATAGTGGATTCAGTAATTTTCAGTTCTTTCACAAAATCATTCTACTGCAAATATTTGAGTTGTGGCCAGGAATTGCTAGTGTGTTAATTGTGGAGACTCAAGTTTTTAAACACTGTAGTGGATTTTTAGAAATGTTATGGAGCTTTAAGATAATGTAAAAATTTAAGAAATTGAGGTCCACAGAAATTGATTCATCCACACGTAATAGTTAACAAATAGAAACTCTAAAAATTAAATTCAGAAAGGTAAGTGGATCAAATCTGAAACATTTTATTCCATTGGTTTTATGCCAGTAAGTCACAGACCGCAGACGCTTGAGGTTTCCATATAAAACCGCATGTCTGTCAGAGGACTCTCGCCCTGCTTTCCTTTGTAATAAATACCCTTAAAAAGATCAAAGCATTTTTGGTACCAAACAACATAATGTAATTGATGGTTTTCTTTATTGAACAAAAAGCTTATATCCATAGGGTCAAAGTTCTGCACTTTAGGAAAGCCTACAACCTAGGACATATGTAACTACTGAGCAGGTCAGTTCATGTGCAAGTTATACTTGACAATAAGCAGGATTCTACTATGGAAGAACTTCTCTTCAGTAGGATGTAGGATTTAGAGCTTAAAATCATTTGCATGACATATCAAGATCACATCATGCTTATTGCAAATTATTTAAATGCATATAGGATCCAGCAATGATCTCAGATGAATGAAATGAGCTTGGTAGGTAATAGGGAATGGTGAAAACTGTGGCAAACTAAAGAAACCACATCACAGCTCAATTCCAGTCATGTGAGAAAGTAAACATAATTTTTTCAGATCTTTTGATTTTCTTTCAAGATCATTTAGAAATTCATGGTTTTGGGTTTTGGTTTTGTTTCAGGTGGAGGGGGGTGAGATAGAAAATACACTGGCTTTGCATCTTAACAACAAATATACTTTAATAACATTTTAGCAACCCAACAAAATACAATCTAAATTGCATTTAATCTAGAGTTCTTTAATTTTCTATCTCTATTGTAGCTATATCAAATATTTTTGAAATGAAGGAAAATAATGACAGTGAAAGCAAAATATGGAGATTTTTTTTCTCAGTTATCTTAAATCCTATGGGAAATATAAAAAAAGAAACACTAAGCATCTACAAGAAATAGTTTCTCTATAGGGAAGGCTATTCAGGTCTACTCTATGAATATAACCAGTATATGTTATCAACTAATGAGATTGAGAAATATTGTGATTATATAAATGCTTTATTTCCATCCTTTGGTTGATATACAAGAACCTGCCAATAGTAGTTTATGTCAGTAGCATAGCTACCTGGGGGAATGCATCTTCCTGGATGAAATGTGGGACCTGGGCACAGAGAGCAGGTATTTGTGCTTCCACACTGCTGGTGAGCTGCTATGTCTTGGATAACTGGAGGAAGGTTAAGATCTGGAGACAGAAAAATAAAACTGAATTATCTGTCAGGGACAGGAGACAAGATACCAGGCAATGCTTGGAAACACAGAAATCAGGTTTATATTGTAAAACAGATGCAGCAAAATGAAAGTGAGACTGAACTCTAGTAGCTTATGTCAGATTGCACAAGGCAGATGAGATACAGGGGAGGTCAGAGAGAGGAGGAGGTGCAGGAGAAACTTGGGCTGAGGCTCAGAGACTGAAAGAATTTATAGGCAGATCATCAAAAGACAGCAGAGTATCTGGAAGGCTTGAATACCTGGCAGGATATTGTGGTGAATCCCCCACCAAGTCTGGTTCACATTAAGATGTGTGTTTCAACTTGTGTACTTCCATTCTTGGCCGGGCAGGACAACCTGGACCTAGAATAGAGGTGAACACATGGCAGTATTTTTATACCTTCTCTTAATACTAGGTTCTGAAAAACAGACAACAAATCTACAAATAGCAGTCAAGGTCAGAGACGAGGGACTGTTTTTTGTCTTTTCACTGAAACTGCTCAGTCTACTTTATTGTCAGTATATTTGATCTCTAAGGACCCTTTTAAACAGACAACACATTTCTTGGTTTTAGTTATAGCATTGAGAAAGGGTATGGTTGTAGTCTAAACCATTGAACTGTTTCATGTGTCTTGGTTAAGGACGAATAACTACTTTGAATGAAAACTTTTATTTAACAGAACAATCTGGTTAACATTCTACAATAGAGTGGCAAATCTAGTTTCATCATTTTTGAAGACATTTTATGAACATGTACTATGTGTCCTGTATCATTATTGCATTCTGAAATGAAGAAGTGATACACAGTCCTAGCCCTCTGATATTTCAGGTTTAAGAAAGAAACATATCTGCGGACAAATGATCATAATAGCGTGATAAAGCATTGCTAACGTAGATATTAACAAATGCTATGGGGATAGTGAGGAGCAAGCCGATATTATCTAAAAATTAGGGAAGTCTTTATACTTCACTTTAAAAGTAATAATCCTTCAAAATCTTCCTATAAACTTCTCTTTTCTCTGCCTACCTGATTATTTGATATTGATGAATTAATTATTGATTAATACTGAATTTTATTGCAGCAATTTGTTGGGAAGTTCATAAGGTGGTATTACAAACTGAGTGGCTTCAACTCTGGAAATTTCTTTTCATTATCTTACAGTTCTGGAGGCTAGACATCTGAGTTCAGGGTTTTCCCCAGGACCATGTTCCCTCTGAAGGTCCTAGGGAAAGATATGTTCTTTGCAAGATTTTGGTGGTTTCTTGGCTTGTGATAGCATAACTCCAGTCTTTGCATGGCGCTTTCCATGTATATTCAACTCTGTGTCCAAATTTCTCCTTTTTATAAAGATAATAGTTATGTTGGATTAGGGTCCCACCATACTCTATTAGGACCTCATCTTAACTAATTACATCTGCCCAATGCTATTTCTGAATAAGCTACATTTTGAAGGAATAGACATTATAATTCCTGAATTTGGAGGGGTCAGTTCTACCCATAACATTTATCTAAACCTTGCTTATTTGAGAAAAGGCCCAAGTTCCCTGCAAAGGTAAGATGCTTCAAATCTGAATTTAGATGCTAACAGTACCAGATGCATACAGACCCGGGTGTGCCTTCTGTACACTGTGGGCACTTGGGAAATACTGGTAATAAGGTCTGCAAGTGAACTGGTGATTTGAAGGATTTGTGTAAGACAAATAGATGATTACAAGATGATCTAAGATCTAACTTGAGAAAAAATTTCTCTACTAACAGCATAGTTTGTGTTGGATTTATAATTTTTTTATAAAGTCACTTACAGGTTTTGCTGAAAGATTTGTATGTTTTTCAGTTATACTAAGAATTGAGTGGTTCTTCCAGGGTTTCTTGCAAAAGAAAATCTGTGGTAATACAAAACTATTTGGTTAGATGTATTCAATCTGGAAGGAGTAAGAATAGGTTCACCACGGCTCCATTTGGTTTGTCTGCCAGGAGGCGTTATATTTAAATGGTTAGAAAAGTGAGAGAGACAGATTGTTTTATTTATATAAAGAAGGATAAACTATGGTTACTCTACATAAGTGTTGGTAGATTACCAAAGAGTGATTGGCATATGCTAATAAGAAACCTATGTTTCATTGTGATTGATTTATCATATTGAAATATAGGACATAAGCTTTGCATTATAGCAGAGGCCTGTTATATAGAACCTAGGAGGGGTCAGGGTTGATAGACAGGAAACTTGTAATTCTCACCACTTTGACACAAGTGACACATTTTAAGAGGTGGCATAACCAATACTGAGATTAGTTTGTTAAAAAATTTAAGTCATGAAGTTTGTCTTGCTGTTGTATAATGAAATTTGTTATTGTTTTGTAAAAACAGTATTTGAGTAGTTAGTGTTGGTATAGCTTCTGTCATTTCTGAATCATTGGTCTGAGAGTAAAAGATGAGAAATTTAAAATTAGCAGTAGCGATGACATAATCAAGTTTGACATTTTCATAGAGAACATTACATCAAAGGAACACCTGTGGATACTCAAATCTTAAAAAAAAAAAAAGTTTAAGGCAAAAAAAAAGAGAGAGAGACTGATTAGCCAGAAGAGAAGAGGTGTAGGAAATTCAAATCCAGAGAAACAGCATAGAACCTGCTTAAGGATACACTATTAGGGATTCATGAGCAATTGAGAAAAGTAACTGAAAATGAAAGTGAGATGTTAGGGTTTTGGAAGGATGAAAGACAAGTGATAAAAGCCTGCAAAAATGACTTTTAAGGATAATGTTTGAAACCAAAAAAAAAAAAATTTTTTTTTTAAAAACCAAGGTGATCCCCAAATGCATAATAAAACAACTCCTTTCAGATCAGCATATCAGAAATGCAAATCCATTGGAGATTGATTTGATCTATTAGACCACTTTGTTGGCGCTGAAGTGATCCGAAGAGACTGCAAAGAATGCAAAGGAATTGAATGGGTGCTTTGTGCCTGGCCTTTCCTCCGGAATGATAAAGAAGCGTCTACCCTGGAGTTACTTTGTACAGAGAAGGAAGGTGAAGAACTGTCAGAGAAATCAAAACAAAGACCTGATTGAAAAAATATGAGAAATTAAGTGGCCATAAATCACTAAGTTCAAATGGTCTTCATCTAAAACTTCTGAAGAAGTTAAAGAACGATGTAGCTAAGCTACCACCAAAAATGTATCAACACCTTCCATCAAAGAGGAGGGTGATGAATGCCCATCTATCCCTGAGAATAGTCCAGTGTTACTTGTAAGGTTAGGTTTTAATAAAAACATGGTGTTGTCTAGAATTATTCATGCCTTAACAAAAAGAGTTTACTTTTTCCCCTGTGGAAAATATATATTTAAACAATTAGTTTAGTGGTTTTGGAGGACATTTCTCCATACATAGGCTTCCTTCCATTTTTGTTTTGTTTGTGTTGGTGGTTGTTGTTTATTTCTGACTATGTTTCTGTACAAGTTTGCAACCTTGAACATTATTGAGCATTACTTACCACAACACACTGATGGGTTTCCAAGGCAAGGATTGTAATCCAGCCATGGAATAACTCATGGCAACATTTGTTGGTTGTCAACTTGGTCTGGTTGATAAGCAATAACTTCATTGTTACAACATGTGGTGGGGTTTTAGATACTAAGCACCATGCTGAGACGGGTACAATAAAACCTGCTTGGAAACTTGATTACCCAAAGTAATGCATGCATCTACTTTGCTTAAGAGTTTTCTCACATTTTGGGGAGAATCGTTATGTTTAAGTTAGAGCAATTCCATAATGCCCAAATTAACTCAAATTAATAACTGGCTTGTGAGCATGTCAGAGTTTCTGGTGACAAATTTAGGGCCTCCCTTTAAAGACCAGGCATTGATTGCACAAGAGACTACAGCTCTCTGTTTAATTCTTAGCAGGTGGGCACAGGCCAGGCCTTCCCATCTTGCATCGCCAGTGAACCTCGAACATGACCTCTCCAAGGGAAAGAGAGGAATTCATTCGCCATGTTTACTTTATAGTGAAACTCTTTTTAGATAAAGGCTCCTAACTGTGCAGAATTGTTCTTAGTTAAGAGTGTGAGATGCGTGGCGTGACTGGTGTTTTTGACAGTCTCAGGAACAACTGCAGAGCCTGATCACCAAACCTAAGGAGTAGGTTCATGTGATATACCTAAGAAATCAAATGAGCTTCTTAATGGACTTATCTGAAAGTTGTGATATTTAAAAGCCAATTCATTTTGTTTTGCTAAAGGCTAAGGAGGAAGAGGTTTAACACAAACTCCCTTTATTGCCCCATTCTTGGAATTGCCAATATAAGCCAGGACTACCTCTGTTTCAAAATATTGCATGGTTCCCTAAAACATATGTCTGTCCCCCAAAAGAAAAAAAATAGAAGAAAGAAAGAAAAACTTAACAAGGATAGGATATTGCATTATGGGATGGAAAGGAGCCCTGGTTCAGAGAATAGTCAGTCACATTTGAAGATAGCATTGGATCTCAGTCTTTTTTAGATCACTGACAACTTTGTGAGTTTAACAACAACAACAAAAAAATATGGACACATTCATCAGAAAAATGTACATGGTATACATTTAGCAATGCATTTTCCATTGGTTTATAAACCTGCCATGGCTGTGTTCAGATTAAGGACCATGGACTGGTTGATACACTGAGTACAATAAATTACCACTTAAAACTGTCATTCTGTAAGTGCCCTTATAATCCTCTTTGCTTCAGGGATGTTACCTAACCACACTGAAACATACTTTTTCATCAAATGAAAGTAGAAGATGGTCTACATGCATGAAATGTAGTGGAACCATCGTTACGTTGATCATTAGGAAAACTCAATCTAACTCCCATTCTAACCATAATTGCTAGAATGTATAGTTTTCTTAATTCTCTGAGCAATACTTTATCAATAAATTTAAGAGATTGGACTAGGTTTTCTCTAAGGTCCATTCCTGCTTAGAAATTATATGACTACCTATATTTTTCAGGAAGAATTTCCTATTCTTATTGACTGCTCACTTAATAATAACAGAAGTCTTCTCTCAGTTGAGAAAAATTCAGAACTGGTAGTATTATATGAAATTGGACATCTGGGCATTTAAAAAGAAAAATTTTAAGTTGTTTTTAAAACTATATTTTCACAAGTTTATGAAGGTCTCTGTTTATGTCTCCCATTGGATTTTGTCTCTTTTTATTTCATGTACATAATCACTGTAGCATCTCTGTATTTGTGGGTGTGTGTATATATGTATATATATACATATATACATTTTTGTAATATATAATTTTATATAAAATTTATATTTTGTTAGCTATTACATGCTTAGTAGCAGCATAGAAAATATATCAGTAAATTTGTGAAATTTTATAATTTGATCTTTATGATTTTTTAAAAATATTTTATTTATTTATTTGACAGAGAGAGAGAGAGATCACAAGTAGGCAGAGAGGCAGGCAGAAAGAGGGGGTAAGCAGGCTCCCTGTTGAGCAGAGAGCCCAATGAGGGACTCGATCCCAGGACCCTGAGATATGACCCAAGCCAAAGGCAGAGGCTTAACCCACTGAGCCACCCAGGTGCCCTGATCTTTATGATTTTTAAGAAAAAGTGAATTTCCTTCTTTTAAATTTATATTTAATTAAGGAGTCAGAACATCCTGGACAGGAAGCGCCAAGCATTGATTTAAGCTGCCTAGCTCAAATACTGATTCTGTCCTCACTAACTCTTGAGCCTTTTTCCCTGTAAACTGGCACAGGTAGTAATAGTGCCTACTTTGTAGGGTGTAAGCAGAATTAGATGAGAGACATATATCTAGGTAAAATTTTAGCTTGCCAAATGCAGTGTGTGAATGTTAACTGTTAAACAAAAACATCACAATAAATGAATGAATGAATAAGTAAATAAATGTTAGCTATATTCTGCTTGATTTTTTTTTTTTGGTTATTTACAAAAGATATTTTAAAATGGGGGGGCGTAAAACTACAACTATATTCACTTTGATTTTTTCGTTTCAAATAATAGAAAAACTTCAATATACACATTTACGATATATAATATTCACAATTACCTCCAATAGAGAAAGTCCAAAATAGCTGATCTAAGGATAGTGTGATCTTCTGGGGGTCAGGAATCCAGGCTCCCTCTATGTTTTTCTCTAGTATTTCAGCTTACAGTTTTTATTGCATTGTCCAGGGAAACTGCTCTAGCTCTGACCACCATGTCTGTATTTTTGCCACATGGGAGAAGGAAAGAATGGAGAAGGATATCTTCCTGTTTTTTAAGGACATTTCTCCTACTTTTATCCTATGGGCCACAACCTAACCACAGGCCAGACTTAGCTGCAAGGTTTATGCTACGTGTTGTGTGCCTGTCTAGAAATTAGAGTTCCAGGACATCTGAGTGGCTCAGTCAGTTCAGCGTCTGACCCTTGGTTTCAGCTCAAGTCATGATCTCAGGGTTGTGAGACTGAGCCCCACGTCACCCTCCCCACTTGGCACAGAGTGTGCTTGGGATTCTTTCCCTCTTCCTCTCCCTCCTGCTTTGTCCCTCCTCTTATTCCTCTCCTTGTTCACATGCTCTCTCTCCAAAATATATAAATAAAATTTTAAGAAATAAATACATAAATAAAATTGGAGTTCCATTAGTAAGGAAAAAGACATTGTATATTGGGAAACAATTTAGTGTTTTTGCCACAAAAAACTAAATACATTATTTTTAATAACCAAGATTGAACTAAATCCACATAAAATACAATATAGATACTTCACGGGGCGCCTGGGTGGCTCAGTCATTAAGCGTCTGCCTTTGGCTCAGGTCCTGATCCAGGGTCCTGGGATCGAGCCTCCTATCGGGCTCCCCGCTCTGCGGCAAGCCTGCTTCTCCTTCTCCCACCCCCCTGCTTGTGTTCCCTGTCTCGCTGTGTCTCTCTCTGTCAAATGAATAAATAAAATATTTAAAAATATATATATATATATATATATAGTTACTTCATGGTTTAATGATAAGTAAGAGCAGTCCTTAGTTTCCTCAGCAGTCATTAATTTCTCTAATTATTTAATAACATTGTGAACTTTTTCATTACTCTTTCCCCATTATTCCCTGCACTTATTGTATAAACTAAAATATTTCATCTCTTAAGGAACATTTTCTTAAATCTTTTATCTTCTTCAGCTATTTCTTCTCTGTAATTCAATATCTTCCACATCATGCTCTAATCTTAGCACTTACGATGCTATAATCATGAGTTACATGCCTATATCCCTTATTAGAATATTCCTTGAGGGCAAACACTACAGCTGACATGTTTTTGTAACCTCAGGCCCTAGCACATTCCTGAAACATGGTACATTCAGTCACTGCCTGTTGAAAAAACGAGTGGAGTATGTGATGTAATTTATGTGTGGTCACATGTCAAACACTAGTAATTGTTTGATACATACAAACCAGAAATCAACTATTAAGTATGCCACATTTATTTGCTTAAACTACACTAGTAAAGTAATGGACCTTTGAATTATTACTATTATGTAATGTAACCAAAAAGATAAGCAGATTAAAAATATCTCCTTTCCCTCCCTCCTCCTCTGGGAAGGAAGGAGGAAAGTGAGGAAAGGGAGAATCCAGAGCAGTGATTTCAGTTTTGTGTGTGTAAAGACTAATGTCAAAATTCTGGCCCCATCTTTTGTAGCTGAAAGAGTGGACAAACAACTTTTCAGTTTTCAGCTTCTTTTTCTTTCTGGATAGACTTGAGAGGTCCAGAAATCATTGGTAAAGGAAAGGTACTGAAACTCTTTAGACCTGACTGCCAGAATGAAATACTGTCCCAGAAAGGAGCAGTTAAGAAAATATTTCTTACTCTTCTGGGTTCAATCTGTACTATCTCTGAGAATGAATGTTTGTCTTTGGAAAAAATTGTGTGTGTGTGTGTGTGTGTGTGTGTCTTGGCTCAATCATTAGTCTTCAGAAAAGCCTTTCCCTGGGTGCATGACATGAATTAGCCATAATGTGCAAGAGAACTGAGCTGTGCCAGGGGCTGCACATCTAGGTCAACTCACTAAACACTGAACACATGACATTGACTGTCTAGTCTCAGGAAACGACATGCACAGAATGGTCTGATAGAAACTCATGCCGTGAACACACTTTTCTCTGCCCATTTACCTTTTTCTTTCTGTTCTTTTGGAGACCTTGAGGTCACATTACAAGACTGTCCCTCTAACCTATCCTCGGGTTCCAGCTGCTCTGGGTCAGTCCTTAGCAATCCTCACTTAACCCTTCCTTCAGTCTCCCCTAGATGTCAATGCTCACGTTACACTGCCTTTGTACTCCTTCCCCACACTACTGCAGCCTCGGAAAGCCCCAGCCCTCTTACCTCTCACTGTCCTGGCTGCCACACTCTTTTTTTTTTTTTTTTTTTTTAAGATCTTTTCCTTCCTCTCAAAGCCATGGATCCTTCCGGTGTTGCAGCCCCACCATACCCACAATCCCCCATCTTCATGTTCCTAGTGTGTGTGGACCAACTTTCCATCAGTGATGGAGTCTCTTCTTTCAGGTGGGGTGATGAACATCTTATTTCCCTTCACCCTTCTTGTTGTCAGATTCCTGAATCTGAGGTTCCAGGCCCAGACCTGCTGTGGAACTAATAGTCTTCACAAGCTCATAATGGCTCTGATGCTTTTATCTTAGAATCTTTCATGTTCCTTTTGTTAGTCTCCCTCCACCACCAGATTTATTTTATTTTATTTTTAGATTTTATTTATTTATTTGACAGAGAGAGATCACAAGTAGACAGAGAGGCAGGCAGAGAGAGAGAGAGAGAGAGAGAGGGAAGCAGGCTCCCTGCTGAGCAGAGAGCCCGATGCGGGCCTCGATCCCAGGACCCTGAGATCATGACCTGAGCTGAAGGCAGCGGCTTAACCCACTGAGCCACCCAGGCGTCCACCACCAGATTTATTTTAAAAGCAAACCTCTTCACATCACATATCCATTGGCATTCAGTCCTATTTTGCCCATCTAAGCTTTTCCTGTACCACAGAGAAGGAAAGCTGGGAAGTATATTTCTCTGCCTCCTTTGTCTGCGTGTTTCTGGTTCAGCTCCAAGAATGAGAAGCACTTAAAACAAAATTTGGAAGGCGAAGAAGGAAAAAGCTTTGTCCTCTGATGGCATTTGTAGACTGGGTCATAGAAATAAGTTTATAGCCAACGAGGGATTTGTCAAAGACTTTTTTCTTTGTTTTTTTCAGATTTTATTTATTTATTTGACACACAGAGAGAGAGAGAAACAGCGGGAGGGGGAACACAAGCCCGGGACGTGGGAAAGGGAGAAGCAGGCTTCCTACTGAGCATGGAACCCAACATGGGGCTTGATCCCAGCACAATGGGATCATGACCTGAGCCAAAGGCTGACACTTAACTGACTGAGCCACCCAGGTGCCATTGCCAAAGACTTTTTGGGAATCTCCCACCATAGGCACTCCAGTCATTGGTTCTGGCTTTCTTATGACTCTTGTACGCCCTGGTTCCTTGGAGGTTATCTTCCTGACCTTCATTACTCCAGGCCTTCCCACTTCTATAAGTCTCAATTTTGCCTCCATAAAGCTTGTTCTTTCGAAAATGCCTAAAATGTCCTTGATGTTCCTGAAAAAAAAAAAAAAAAAAACAGCCTTGATCAGCTCCTTGCTTAATGTAAAAAATGTACAAGTGCTACTTGGACATATCAGAAATGGAGAAGGTAGTACATAGTTTACTAACATTTGGGAAATGTCATTTTGGAAATAAGGAAAATAAACAGGCAAAATTACTTTGGCTGGTGGGTAGATTTCAATATGGCTTAGGCTTGAAGATTTCATTACAATCATGGACTATGTGGGGTTTCAGCCATCTGATGGCACCTGGAGCATTTCTCTAACAAAAGTCAAAAACTCAAATGCTTTCAGGGGGCAGCAGATAGAGAAGATGAATAAAGCTGCCAGTATATAACCAATGGAGAATAGCAGTTCTATGACAGTCTGTGACAGTCTAGAGATTGCACACTTCTCTTCTTCCGAGGGATGCAGCCACTCCATGATATCTAATTGTTTCCCTGTAGAAATACAGATCTTGGGTTTCTAACTTTTTCAGTTTATTAGAAGACAAGAATCTAACTTTTTTACAAAATCTCCAAAATTTAATTATTTGGCAATAAATTAAAAAAACATTTCTGATCATTGTGTTTGCCCCCAAAGTGCAGTTTGCAAGCTGTTTCCATAGGCTGACGTTTTTTGGCTCCTTGACTGAACTTAATAATTCAAATATGGAAATGGGGCACCTGGGTGGCTCAGTGGGTTAAGCCGCTGCCTTTGGCTCAGGTCATGATCTCAGGGTCCTGGGATCGAGTCCCGCATAGGGCTCTCTGCTCAGCAGGGAGCCTGCTTCCTCCTCTCTCTCTCTCTCTCTGCCTGCCTCTCTGCCTACTTGTGATCTCTCTCTGTCAGGTAAATAAATAAAATCTTTAAAAATAAAAAAAATTAAAAAATAATTCAAATATGGAAAAACACACCACTGGAGGTTGGGGAAAGGACCTTAGTCAAAGTCAGTTTCTATTAAAAAGGATTAAATAATTCAATGATGGGTAGAGATTTAAAACATGGAAATATGAAGAAAGGTATCTTTTACAGTCTGGTGCACAAATTGAGACCAGGGAAGCTAGGTTAGAAAATGGGTATAATCATAAGAGACCAGGTTTCTCTATGGCTTTAATTACTGGATTAATTTCCACCTGAACTATAAAAACAAACATTTTACATCAGCTGCACATTTTGCATTCTAAGTTATTATTCCTTTGCATTACCTAAAGCCTAATCAACTCCTGTGGACCTGAGAAGTTGTGTGGAGAATGAATGGGCAGGGCAGTAAGGAGAAACGTGGACTTACGCATCACGATACCAGCCTCTCACTGTGTGAATCAAGAAAACATGGGAAGAGGTACAGTACAGTGCAAAGTGAGCAGTGAAGGGGTCCTCCCAGAACCCGAGCACCAGAGGCAAGCAAAATGTGTTTCCTGTGTGTTAAACGGGGGGACATAAAATAAACCACTCCCAACAGTGCCCTGGAAGAAACTGAACCTTGTAAAGACGGAGGGGGTTATGGAGAGCTGATACTAAGTTAGTAAATTTAAAATTTTATTAGTATGATCACACTATGCTTATTTCAACATAGCTTTGGTTAATGTACCAGAGAAATAAAGTATTTCCTTCTACATGGCTTTCAGCATACTGAAAGAGGTAATATTAGCCCCCTTTCAGTTTGGAAAATTTAATAAATGTAAGTTAGTTCAAATGAAGGCCATATATTTTGAGTAAAATAAGAAATTTTAGAGCCTGTTGAGATAAATTTTACCTTGTTTACATTGTCTTATGTTAAAGATAACCTATATGAAGCAACAAATTATTCTTAATTCTTAATAGGCTATTCTCATAATTGTTTAAAATTGCTTCTCTCCACATTTGTATGAAGTAAGATATTACATATCTCTGTCTCACTCTTTGATTCTGGCATCCAGCAACAACATATGGCAGAGAGCAGGAAAGAAGTCAACAAATAACTGTGGAATGAAGGAAAAACAAGTGAATTATTAGAACATTGTTCTGATTTTTCTTAGGTGAGGAAAATCTATTATACAAAGGAGTCCACATTTTAGAGTTTCCACTAGTGATTAGAAACATGATTTTTGAAAACAATTGTAGATCCAAATACTGTTCAGGACTGGAGTTGTGTAAGTGTGGACAGATCACTCAAATCCTCAGAATTTCATTTTAGTCATCTTTATACCTAGAATGATACCAATGTCAAAAAGTTGCTTTGAGATTGAAATGACTCTTAGTAAAGTGCCTAACAGATGGTTAGCACAAAGTAGATCAGAAAATGCTAACATTATTTAATGTCTATCAATATTTGATGACTACAGGAACCTGGATTCTGCTTAAAGTAAAAAGCCTAGTTCTTGACGTCTAATGCTAAAGCCTATTTATCTTTTTTTTTTTCTTATTTATCTCACTATTTAGTTTTTTCATATTTATTCTACTGCATGCTACTGAAATGAAGATACTTTTCTTTGTATAGTCAGAAATAAAGGACGACTACTTTTCAAGACACTGCTTTTGGTATTTGCTCAATTCCAATAAAATTCCATGGGCAACCTATATTACTTAATGATGCTAAGTTGCATTACTTTCCTTTGCTTAGTTTGCCAAAGCTTCACTAGACATTAATTATTATTGTCAAATTGTACCTAGGTCACCTGGTGATGAATTAAATAATGCATGGCATTGTACATATTTATTAAAGACCAACTCTCAGTATCATGACCAGAACAGATACAGCCACTGCCTTCCCTGAGTTTATAATTTAGTCAAAGTAAACTATGTTAAAAACAAAAATAAAATTCAGCTCTGGGAAAATGATATTCCAAATACATGCTTTGAAGCTCACCTCATCCCACTTCAAATGTCTAACCATGGCAGATAAAATATAAAAAAGCAAATATTAAAGAAATTCACTCTCAAAAAATAATGAAAAAAGATAAATATCTCCAAGTTCAAGAAGTTGCAAAGAATTGAATAAAATAATCAGAATTGAATCTGATGGCCTGTTGGATTCTAGATCTGGAAGCAGTCAGAAGCTGGTAGGAGTCTAACTTCTGTGGAACAGGAAAGACTGAATGTATTTGGGGTAAATACTGGGAAAAGGGCCAAACTCTGCTGGAAACCAGTTGCCAGAGTGGGGCTTTCCATCCTGCACATAATGGAGGGAAAAAATTTCTGATACTGGGGTTCTGCCTAGCATGAAGCAATTTGCTTGCGGAGGCAAGAGGATATAGAGCCAACCTCCCAACCAGAAACTGAGACAAACTCTCCATGCTTGGATTCCTGGATCTTGGAACTATTCCCATGGTGTAAGTCCCTCAGACTTCTAAAATAAGATCTGATTATAGACCAGAGTCCTGGACCAAGTAGAGGCAATCCCAAAACCACTAAAAAAGCAGAGATAGAAGCAGAGTGTGTGTGAGCATGCACCTGGAGCTTAAAATACCAAAATACATGAATAAATATAATTTTACAAAAAAAAAAAAAACCCTAAAAACAGCCATAATTACAAGATTTCAGAAGAGATTAAAATAACATAATAGTCTAAACTTATTTGATACCACTACTCTTGGAATCCTCAGAAAACATAACCCAAAGAAAATAGTCTAGAAATATATTTGAAACAAAAGGAAGCAAATAAAGCAAATGTAGGTGAACATAAACAATTTAGAAAATTTGGAAATAAAATAGTAGTTGTTGAAAGAAAAAGATATCATAATATATAAAGTCTGTGAGGACTCCAAAGGGGCATAGCAAACTGTAAGTAAGTCATGCTGAAGAAGTAACACAAAATGAAACATAAAATGGATAAAAAGTATTGAAGAGTCATAAAAACAGAGAAAGATTAAGATGCCTTATCATAAATTTAAAAGCAATTTAAGAAAAACAAATATGGGGGCACCTGGGTGGCTCAGTCATTAACCGTCTGCCTTCAGCTCTGGTCCTGATCCCAGGGACCTGGGATGAAGCCCAGCTTAGGGCTCCCTGCTCATTGGGAAGCCCGCTTCTCCCTCTCCCACTCACTCTGCTTGTGCTCCCTCTCTTGCTGTGTCTCTCTCTGTCAAATGAATAAATTAAAAAAAAAAAAAAAACCTTGGGGCACCTGGGTGGCTCAGTGGGTTAAGCCTCTGCCTATAGCTCAGGTCCTGCTCCCAGGGTCCTGGAATCGAGCCCCGCATTGGGCTCTCTGCTCAGCAGGGAGCCTGCTTCCCTTCCTCTCTCTGCCAGCCTCTCTGCCTACTTGTGATCTCTGTCGGTCAAATAAATAAGAAATAAAATCTTTAAAAATAATTAAAAAATAAAAATAAACAAATACAGGCAATGGTAAAGAACAAATACTTAATAAGACAGTGTCTGAGAAGTTTCCAAAACTAAACATCACATAAACCCATTAGATTAAAAATGATACCAGGTATTGCTCAAGATAAATAAAAACAAATCCACTCCTAGAAAAAATAGCAGGGTGCCTAGATGGCCCAGTTTGTTAAGTGCCTGCCTTCCGCTCAGGTCATGATCTCAGGATCCTGGGATCAAGTCCCACATCTGGCTTCCCGCTCAGTGAGGAGTCTGCTTTTCCCTCTGCCCTTGCTCATGTTCTCTCTCTCTCTCTCTTTCTCACTCTCTCTCAAATAATTAAATAAATTCCTCAAAAAATAGAAAAACAAAAAGAAAATAGCATCAAGGATAAAGGATAAATACGAAAGAAACCTTCAGTTGCGGTAAAAGACAGTTTTCCTCAGTGGTCTTATAGCAGACTTCTTACCCACAGTAATGGCCAGACAATGGAGTAATATATTAAAGATCCTACGAGAAAGATAACTGCCAATAAAAATTTTTGTATCCTGCTGAACAATTATCCAAATGCAAATGACAAAATAAAGCCATTTCTGGATAATCAAGGAATAGGAGATGTTACTGTCTTCAAGTCATAAGGGATAAGTCATAGGGAAAGTAAAATGAGAAGAAATCAATGGGATGCAAAAGCAGTGGTAAGCCCAAAATATTTTAACATATATTGACCTATCTCATTAACTGCTTCTGCATATAAAATAATACAAAATTTTATTTTTAAGAATATGGAACTAAGTTTTAGAGAATTATGTCAAGGAAGATGGAAGAAATTTAGTGTGCTGGTTAATTAAGATGTAATCAAGCCTTATTTTGTATAGAGAGGTTGGTAGAGATATTGAATGGTCTAAGAAATTTTAAGAAAGACTTATAGTGAGAGACTGAATAGATCAAAAGATGTTAACCAGGGCATATATTATACAAGGATGCAGACCTACATTTTTACAACACCCAGTCTGAGGGGTACCTGGGTGGCTCAGTGGATTAAAGCCTCTTGCCTTCGGCTCACTTCATGATCTCAGGGTCCTGGGATCAAGCCCTGCATCGGGCTCTCTGCTGGGCAGGGAGCCTGCTTCCCCCCCAACCTCTCTGGCTGCCTCTCTGTCTACTTGTGATCTCTCTCTGTCAAATAAATAAGATAAATAAAATCTTTACAACACCCAGCCCGAGTACCAATGCACATCCTTTGTAGTAATTGACCCAGAATTGCCGTGATTTAATCAATGACTATCAGTTTCCTATATTTTGCCCACCAACTCAGGGATCCACCAGGAAAAGTCAAATATGCCTTCCAAACCATTCACATAACTCGTTTCTAGTCAGATATTCTTCTAGCTTCCCCATGCCGGCAACCTCTAATCAGAGAATACGTGAAACTTTCCCCCTTTTTATTATAAAGCCTTTCCTCTCTACTGCTTGGCTTTAAATCTTGGCCAACAGTAAATGATGGTGGCAGTTCCCTTGCTAATACATGTTCTCAGTAAATAGCCTCATTTTTAAAAATCATTTGCATTGTTCTATTTATTTTCCCAAAAGCTAAATATGCATGGCTAAAACCATTAAGGATAACCATTAAAATAATAGACATATAAGTTATAGATGGTAAATTAACAGAATTAAAAAAGAAAGAGAATGGGGAGAGCATAGACATCTTTGTCAAATTAGCAAATGTCAAGAAAAGGTAAGTTAGGCCAAAAGAAAAGAAACATTTAAAAACGAGCACCAAATAATATCTCCAACAAGTCAATCTAAATATAAAAAATTTTTAACATTTAACATTTAAAAAATGTTAAAAAGCACCAAATAAAATCTTTAACAAGTCAATCTAAATATGTCAATACTGGGAGGATTAAATTCATCAATTAAAAGAACACTAGATTGTATAAAATTGTATCCATGTAAAATGTTATACATAATATAGAGACACAATAAAGCTATCTAGAAAGTTTGAAATGAATTTTCATGTGAAAGATGTATCAAACAAATACTAAATATGTGAAAACAGATAATATTAGTCTTATTCACAGAATTAAAAATAATTGAAAACACTAATTAGAATAGAGACAAGAGTTGCCCAATAACAAAAGAAAAATCTGCCATCAAAATAGAAGACTTATGACTGCCCATGGCTAAAACAAAATAAGCTTGAAATATACAATGAACAATTGATATAAATCTAAAGAAAAATTAACAAAGATACTATCATAGTTAGCTATTTAAATTACAGGTGGGTAATACAGTATACAATTAGAAATGAATGCATAAAACAAAAAAAAGTTTTGGGTAAGTAAGGAAATGGAATATTTGAACAAAACAACTAAAAGGCTTGATTTAAAAGGAACATTCTCCAGAATAGATCACATCCTCGGTCCTAAATCAGGACTCAACCGGTATCAAAAGATTGGGATCATTCCCTGCATATTTTCAGACCACAATGCTCTAAAGCTAGAACTCAACCACAAAAGGAAGTTTGGAAAGAACCCAAATACATGGAGACTAAACAGTATCCTTCTAAAGAATGAATGGGTCAACCGGGAAATTAAAGAAGAATTGAAAAAAATCATGGAAACAAATGATAATGAAAATACAACGGTTCAAAATCTGTGGGACACAACAAAGGCAGTCCTGAGAGGAAAATATATAGCGGTACAAGCCTTTCTCAAGAAACAAGAAAGGTCTCAGGTACACAACCTAACCCTACACCTAAAGGAGCTGGAGAAAGAACAAGAAAGAAACCCTAAGCCCAGCAGGAGAAGAGAAATCATAAAGATCAGAGCAGAAATCAATGAAATAGAAACCAAAAAAACAATAGAACAAATCAACGAAACTAGGAGCTGGTTCTTTGAAAGAATTAATAAAATTGATAAACCCCTGGCCCGACTTATCAAAAAGAAAAGAGAAAGGACCCAAATAAATAAAATCATGAATGAAAGAGGAGAGATCACAACTAACACCAAAGAAATACAAACTATTATAAGAACATACTATGAGCAACTCTACGGCAATAAATTTGACAATCTGGAAGAAATGGATGCATTCCTAGAAACATATAAACTACCACAACTGAACCAGGAAGAAATAGAAAGCCTGAACAGACCCATAACCAGTAAGGAGATTGAAACAGTCATTAAAAATCTCCAAACAAACAAAAGCCCAGGGCCAGACGGCTTCCCGGGGGAATTCTACCAAACATTTAAAGAAGAACTAATTCCTATTCTCCTGAAACTGTTCCAAAAAATAGAAATGGAAGGAAAACTTCCAAACTCATTTTATGAGGCCAGCATCACCTTGATCCCAAAACCAGACAAGGATCCCACCAAAAAAGAGAGCTATAGACCGATATCCTTGATGAACACAGATGCGAAAATACTCAACAAAATACTAGCCAATAGGATTCAACAGTACATTAAAAAGATTATTCACCACGACCAAGTGGGATTTATTCCAGGGATGCAAGGTTGGTTCAACATCCGCAAATCAGTCAATGTGATACAACACATCAATAAAAGAAAGAACAAGAACCATATGATACTCTCAATAGATGCTGAAAAAGCATTTGACAAAGTACAGCATCCCTTCCTGATCAAAACTCTTCAAAGTGTAGGGATAGAGGGCACATACCTCAATATCATCAAAGCCATCTATGAAAAACCCACCGCAAATATCATTCTCAATGGAGAAAAACTGAAAGCTTTTCCGCTAAGGTCAGGAACACGGCAGGGATGTCCATTATCACCACTGCTATTCAACATCGTACTAGAGGTCCTAGCCTCAGCAATCAGACAACAAAAGGAAATTAAAGGCATCCAAATCGGCAAAGAAGAAGTCAAATTATCACTCTTCGCAGATGATATGATACTATATGTGGAAAACCCAAAAGACTCCACTCCAAAACTGCTAGAACTTATACAGGAATTCAGTAAAGTATCAGGATATAAAATCAATGCACAGAAATCAGTTGCATTTCTCTACACCAACAGCAAGACAGAAGAAAGAGATATTAAGGAGTCAATCCCATTTACAATTGCATCCAAAACCATAAGATACCTAGGAATAAACCTAACCAAAGAGACACAGAATCTATACTCAGAAAACTATAAAGTACTCATGAAAGAAATTGAGGAAGACACAAAGAAATGGAAAAATGTTCCATGCTCCTGGATTGGAAGAATAAATATTGTGAAAATGTCTATGCTACCTAAAGCAATCTACACATTTAATGCAATTCCTATCAAAGTACCATCCATCTTTTTCAAAGAAATGGAACAAATAATGCTAAAATTTATATGGAACCAGAAAAGACCTCGAATAGCCAAAGGGATATTGAAAAAGAAAGCCAACGTTGGTGGCATCACAATTCCGGACTTCAAGCTCTATTACAAAGCTGTCATCATCAAGACAGCATGGTACTGGCACAAAAACAGACACATAGATCAATGGAACAGAATAGAGAGCCCAGAAATAGACCCTCAAATCTATGGTCAACTAATCTTCGACAAAGCAGGAAAGAATGTCCAATGGAAAAAAGACAGCCTTTTCAATAAATGGTGCTGGGAAAATTGGACAGCCACATGCAGAAAAATGAAATTGGACCATTTCCTTACACCACACACAAAAATAGACTCAAAATGGATGAAGGATTTCAATGTACGAAAGGAATCCATCAAAATCCTTGAGGAGAACACGGGCAGCAACCTCTTCGACCTCTGCCGCAGCAACATCTTCCTAGGAACAACGCAAAAGGCAAGGGAAGCAAGGGAAAAAATGAACTACTGGGATTTCATCAAGATCAAAAGCTTTTGCACAGCAAAGGAAACAGTTAACAAAATCAAAAGACAACTGACAGAATGGGAGAAGATATTTGCAAACGACATATCAGATAAAGGACTAGTGTCCAGAATCTATAAAGAACTTAGCAAACTCAACACCCAAAGAACAAATAATCCAATCAAGAAATGGGCAGAAGACATGAACAGACATTTCTGCAAAGAAGACATCCAGATGGCCAACAGACACATGAAAAAGTGCTCCATATCACTCGGCATCAGGGAAATACAAATCAAAACCACAATGAGATATCACCTCACACCAGTCAGAATGGCTAAAATCAACAAGTCAGGAAATGACAGATGCTGGCGAGGATGCGGAGAAAGGGGAACCCTCCTACACTGTTGGTGGGAATGCAAGCTGGTGCAGCCACTCTGGAAAACAGCATGGAGGTTCCTCAAAATGTTGAAAATAGAACTGCCCTATGACCCAGCAATTGCACTATTGGGTATTTACCCTAAAGATACAAATGTAGTGATCCAAAGGGACACATGCACCCGAATGTTTATAGCAGCAATGTCCACAATAGCCAAACTATGGAAAGAACCTAGATATCCATCAACAGATGAATGGATCAAGAAGATGTGGTATATATAGACAATGGAATACTATGCAGCCATCAAAAGAAATGAAATCTTGCCATTTGCAACAACATGGATGGAACTAGAGCGTATCATGCTTAGCGAAATAAGTCAAGCAGAGAAAGACAACTATCATATGATCTCCCTGATATGAGGAAGTGGTGATGCAACATGGAGGCTTAAGTGGGTAGAAGAAGAATAAATGAAATAAGATGGGATTGGGAGGGAGACAAACCATAAGTGACTCTTAATCTCACGAAACAAACTGAGGGTTGCCGGGGGGAGGGGGTTTGGGAGAAGGGGGTGGGATTATGGACATTGGGGAGGGTATGTGATTTGGTGAGTGCTGTGAAGTGTGTAAACCTGGTGATTCACAGACCTGTACCCCTGGGGATAAAAATATATGTTTATAAAAAATAAAAAAAAATTTAAAAAAAAAAATAAAAAAAAATAAAAGATATAAAGCAATTAAATTATAATACAAATATTATATATATGATGTAACAATTTAATATAAAATAAAATTAACAAATTCAATACATTTAAAAACTTGAATCAAATAGACAGTGTTCTAAAATATATATTTACTACCAAAATTGTCTCCTGGTAAAAAATAAAATGTGCTTAAGCCACTGAGCTCTTTAAAAGTTCAGTAATGAGGTGAATATCTACCCTTCAAAAAGTATCTTAGGCACAGATGATTTTAAAGAGCAATTTTTAAATGAAAATATAAATAATGGCTAACTTCAAGAGGCCATGTCAGATAATAGAAAAATAAGGAAGTCTATTCTGAAAATTTCATTTAAATGGAATCATACACTATTTGCTTGCTTTTGTCTGGCTTCTTTCACATAGCCTAATGTTTTGAAGACTCATCCATATTAATCATGTAGCAGAACTTAATTTGTTTTCATGTCTATGTAATATTTAATTGTATGGATATACTACATTTTGTTTATCCGTTCATCAGCTGATGGATGTTTAGGTTGTTTCCGTGTTTGGACAGCCCAAGACATTTATTAAGGCATTTACAAAGGTTATATAAGAAAATGATATTATATACCTCTCTCACTTATAACTATAAATAAAAAATCTTAATGAAAGAGTTTCAAATGAAATTCAGTAAGGTAATAGAAATATATCTTGATTATGTAGAATTTAATTCTAAGAATATATGCATATACAGCTACATGCCCCTATTAATACTATACACTGCATTAGAAGGAAAAGATGGTAATCTCAACAAAGCCCATTCAGTTCAGTCCTTTTAGCAAAGAAGTAAATGAAACAAATGCTTTAGACTTGCTAAAGGATCTTGAGAAGAGGGTGGGATTATGGACATTGGGGAGGGTATGTGCTTTGGTGAGTGCTGTGAAGTGTGTAAACCTGGTGATTCACAGACCTGTACACCTGGGGATAAAAAAATATGTTTATAAAAAATAAAAAATTAAAAAATAAATAAATAAAATAAAATAGACTTGCTAAAGGATGCCTGCTAAAAACATACAGTGAACTTGATACTTTTTATGAAAATAAATAAATATCTCTATTACATCATGCTCACTAATCTTATCTTGGAGATCTTACACCATGCAGTATAATGAGGAAATAGGAAGTATGAAAATTGGAAAGAATAAATACATTTGGTGTTTCTGTGCGCATATTGTTTTCTACAAATAAAAATGGGAAAAAAGTTTCCTAAGAAACTAACAGGGAGAACAGGTGCAAGTAGGAGACTCCATATGCATCAGACTCCCCAGGGCTAAGGAGGATCGGGAGAATGGAATAGCCTCATGCACTGTTAGATGGGCTGAAAGCAGGCACACTCCTAGGAAGGCAGACATTGGTAATCTTTCTACTCTCACAACATATTCAAGAAAATTGTGCAGAACATTCTAGTCAATAGCAAGAGTCAGTAGACTGTTGTGTACTTTCTTATCTCTTGTATTTTTTTTTACCAGTATCATTGTAAAATAAAGAAAGAAGAAAAACAAAGCAATAAGTGCAAAAAAATAAAAAGAAAATAAGTCTAGGGGACAGAGTTACAGAAAAGATATCATTTACGTTGTTTGGTTAGGATAAGTCCAAGAGGACTTGCTGGTAAAGGTTTAAGAATTTAAGTAGTGATTTCCTGAGGCAAGGTTGGGAGAAGAGCCTACCACATGCAGAAAAGGGTAGATATTAAAGCTCTGAGAAAAGAGGGAGTTAGGAAAGTTCTAGGGAAATAAAGAAAGCCAGGTTGGCTTAAGTCAAGTAGATGATGAAATGGACCTCATTGAAAGTGATCCTGGCAAGACTGTTGAGTTCTTTAAGAGCAGAAGGGAACGAAGAGACTGATGGTTAGCAAGGGCCTCATGCCATCAGTTCTGTTTTATGATTTTGTTCTGTTGTGAGAAAACTAGATCAAAAACATCAAGAAGAAACTAGGAAATACTAAACTGAAGATTGTTTCTGTTGTCCAGGCAAGAAGGGATGGTAGTGTAGACAGAGGGAAGTGGAACAATTTTAGAAATAGTGTAAACTAGAATCGGCAGGACTTTGTGATAGACAGCCCGTGGGGAGTGGGGGAAGGAGAAGGATTTTTTGAACTATGGCTTTCAGACTAGCTTGGACCAGTACTGTTTAGACTACAAAAAGAGCAAAAAATTAGAAAAGGAACAGGTTAGAGAAGGGTAGGAGAATAAAGAGAGATCAAGAATTCAGACACCAAAATGGAGATTTTTATATGCCTGCAGAGATATAAAATCAAGCAAGGATCAACCTATATCTGTTAGTCCAATAGAATGTAATGCTGAGTTCCTTTTTAGTGCTCTTTAAACTAAGCATGTTTACCTCTTACTTTCCAAAATTGCCTCTTCCTTTTCCAAATCATCCTCTTAAAATATTTGAGTGCTTTTATGTATGGATTTCAAATATATTTGATTTTCTTTTGAGTTGTAATTTTTTAAATCCATTTATAGAAATTCTAACAATATATATGTTACTGATTGCATATCCAATAAGCCATTGTGAATTGATTCTTTTGGACAATATTAATAATTTGTTGCTTATGATAATATACATGTTCATAGGGCCTTGAAAATTTTATCATGTTTTTATATAGAGTAAAGAGAAAAGTGTGCATTTAGATGTGTGGCAGCCAAAAATGGTGTTTAAAGACATTGAATTATATGTTTTTCATAATACTTCCACTTGACAGTTGATTGATTCTTTTTAATGAGATGGCAAGGACACTGAGCCCTAAAAAAAATGGATAAGAACAATTACAGTCTTAAAATTAGCTAACATTTCTTGAGGACTTACCATGTGCCAGACATTGTACAAAGCAATTTATAACCCTCTCAATAATCCATATGCTATCATTATTCCCTTTAGCAGATGGGGAAATAGAAGCAAAGCAGAAACAATAATGTACTTGAAAAATAAAAACTAAACATTCCTATTAGGTTAAGATTATCTGCTTTTACTTCTATATACCAGACAGATACTTAATGAACTTCAAATTTGGAGGAAAGTATCAAATGAGGCAAACTTCCAGACTTGAATTAAGAAGTGATTATTATCTGGCTCCACATTATTATAATGGAAATTATATTTTATCCCCTATGCTTATTGATTGAATAGTGTCTTTTGATTCAGGGAAGAATGTCTACTTTAAGTATCATCTGAGTTTACCATAATCATATTTTTATTTCCAAAACCCAGACCATTGGTCTTAACTGAAGAGGATGTTAACCATTTTAAAACATTTTAATATTATTTCAGAAACCTTGCAAAAGAAAATGTGGGAGGACATATTTAACACGACTTTTCTCTAAAAGAAGGTTGGTTTGTATTTACAGAAGGTGCCCACCTTTCAGAGCAGTATATAATTGCCACACTATACATTTTAAGCTAATACCAAACTAGATATGTCCTACTGAGTAAGTCTTTGTCTACTCTATTCATATTAGATACTGACAAAAATATCCAGAAGGAAAAAATGGTGATTCTAATATGAATAGTTAAAAACAAAAGAAAAATCAAATGGTGTATTAATACTTTTTGGCAAATTACCAAGTCTATTTCCATGGGCTTTTTAATAAAAGAATATTGCACTACTTTATCATAGTAGAAGATTACAAGGTTTCATTTTCCTTGGGAGATCACGACCTTCTTATTTCAAAGTTTAACCTATAGATGACTGATTATGTACTTCCACTTCACAAAAATCTCAGCACATGGAGTGCTGTACACAAAGTCAGCATTTTTATCTTTTCTGTGTAAGACTCACTTCAGAATCTAAGTACATTTTTTTTTCTGTCAAAGAAAGGAGGGCTTATCAATATAAACATTGAAGTTTGATTTTCTAATTACTGCAGGGTCCATGGAGTCCTAAATTCGCCATAGTTGTTGCCTTTTTGTTTTTAGTCAAGCTGTATTTTTAAATAAGAAACTACTGACTTACCGTATATTCAGCTAGGTAATATAAATATTTGCTGTTGTCCTGTTGTTTGGCAAGACTCACAAGCCTGATCATCCTCAATGTGTTATTGCATCATTAGGTGTTTAAGACTATCCTAAGACTTATGGTGCTAGGAACAAAATCTGTGTTTTTCCAAAGGTAGAAATTCAGACGTCTTCCACCAATAGCATGAATTGAAACCTTTGGTTATCTTCAAACAAATCCTCTGAATTCCTTTTTAGTGGTATGATGTTTCTACTGGTTTTCTTCCAGGTCTCTTTCAGTCTTCATTTTACCTGTTAGAATCTTGAAAGGTTTGGGATTTTTTTTCTCTCTTTGGTTTTCTTTTGATAGTTTTTACATCTAAATAATTTTTTTCATTTGCACAAGAAGGTTCTAGAGACCACACAGAGCTAGCATATTTTTCTGCATTGGTATTCCTTTTCATCTTTACCTTGTAGCTCATATCAAAGCTGTAATTGTTTGCTAGCCAGCAAAATCTAATGGCTCCCTCTGGTCAAAAGCTGTCAACAGCAATCTATCCAGCAGTGGGGGCATTGCCTGAAATAGAAAAGTATCGCATATGGTCCTGTTCCTTGGTGAGCCTCAAACAAGGCAGGGCTTAACATTTTCAAATACAAAACCATTACTAACTCTACATAGTAAGACCGGGGTCCTAACGTCATTAATAGAGTCTAGCATATCATTACTAGAGAATATTACCTCTTGATTCATTAATGTCCTATAGGTGAAAGATAAACCAGTCATTTATTCTGCCCTTTTTTTTTTTCCACTTTGATTTAGCAATGTGGCAATAAGTCTGTTTCTTAGATGTTAGATCATGATTTATTAGGTGTCCAAAAGTAAACTCGCACTCCACAATGGATAAAGAAAACAGGCCTCAAATGATCAGTCCAGATTTCCTGCTAAGTATAAAGACTGCTAAATTCATTAGGGTATCCAACAAAGAAAAAAACACTACAATATTAAAAAAGAAAAAGAAAGAAAGGAAGAAAAAAAAAACCCTCTCTCTAAAAGCTATAAAGCACTGTTTAGGAAATTCTGAGATGGGTGATTTGTTTAACATTTGTGTTATCACAATGGTATTGTGTAATCCTACTGACACAGTCCAGTGTAATGACTCTAAACATCAAACCAACTATTTAGCCTCATGCTGAGTTTCCCATCCAGGCTAATTAGAATTCTTGTCTTCTTAAAACATTTGTACTCATGGCTTTCGTGGCCCAGCCTTTTTGATATTTCTAAATCAGAATGCATTGCATGCTGCTAGCTTTAGTTGCCTCTTTATTCCTTCTGTCCTCTCACTGGATTGCCAGAATTCTCTTAGTAATTCCTCCAAAGAACCCCAAGAAAGAGTTTCTATTATCTCAGTTTAGAGGCATCCAGATTTAAGCAGACTAAAAGCAAAATATTCATCAAGTAATTTTCCTATGTTCTGGAGTCCCCTCTAGCTTTGTATCGTGTATGATGTATGATGGAATATGTGGATTGTTCTTGAGGTAGAAGTAAAAAACCTCATATACACATAAACTATATAGGGCTTAATGTACTGTTTGAAATATATGTCTCGTCTTAATTCTTCTGAAAGAATGACCATCTAGGTATAGGCTTTAGGTGATAAATTGAAGGAGAAAATAGTCTCTGGACAAGTAAAAGAGGAATTATTACTCATGTGTTCATATTTAGTACCATGAACAGCAAGGTACTCTGTAAAAGTAGGAGAGTTGCACAGCCATATTATCCATTACAAGGAATGTATTAGTAAGGTTCAGTTATAGATAGATAGATGTTATACACACACACACACACGTATGTGGTGTGTTTTTACTAATTTCTTTCTAATTAAGAAACTTCCATGAATCACTGGTAAGAAATTCAACCCCCACTGTAAATTTTAGACAGCTCATTAAATGCTACCTTGTCCTTTTATGGAAATCTTCAAAAAATACTTCAGAGATCATTATAAGCAACTGACAGCAAGTCCTACTGGAACCTGCCAGTGGTTTAATCGCAGTAATACATCCTACAGCTGAACTAAAAAGGGAAGAAGCCTTCAGTCTAAATTCAAACACATGAGAATGGCTTTGGTTTAATGAAAGCATGACAACATATTTGGTATTTTGTCTACTTTCCTGACACATAACTCCAAGGTTCAGTGAACTGGTAGTATGTTTTGTTCATTATAACATCCTCAGGCATTTCTAAGATGTCTGGGGTTTGGCAAGCTCCAAAATTAACTTGCCAAGAACATTTTCCATTAGTATTTACACCCATACGTATTTTCAAGGAAACAGTCTGAGTGTTTCTGATTTAATAAGAGCTATTAAATGTACAAATGACCCTTCAATACACTATGATAAATAAAACTTATTTTAAAGGGAAAAGTGAAAAATGAAAAGGAATTCACATTTGCCAATGAGCCTCAATTTTAAAAGATTTAAATTTTGTCTTAGCCTTAAAAGAAAATATTAAATTCTAGAATTGAATTAGAAAACCTTTTTGCCATGCATTACATCTATGCAATTTTATTTTCATTTTTCCATCTCTGTTTATCTTACCTAACCTAACACCAAAACATTTTAAATACTTTGGCATGGGTATATCATTTTACTACCAGTAAAATGCATTCTGGAATGCCTTTTATTTTAAGTAATCTAAGTTGGTAGTAATAGTAGTTGTTCACAGAGAAGGGCATAATTCAGCTTGCTAAAACAAATAACAAAATTAGGTGGAACCATATTCAATCTATCCCTAAAAGCTAATGTATAACATGTTAAATAATAGATTAAATACAATGCATAACAATGTGTAAGAATGCATAAACATGTTATTGTATTTTGAACACTGTAATAGGGTATTAATATCAACTATATTAAGGCACTAATACCTACTATAATTATACTGAAGACAATATTTACTAAACTTTATGTCATCTATCTCATGCTGCCTGAGGGCTACTTGTCACTGTTGTAATAAGCTAAATGCCAGATCTCTGAAGTTTCTAACCCTTTAAACTTGAGAATATTTTCCTGTGGAAGGGCTGCTATTTGGATCAAACTGTGTTCATCTGAGGAACAGCAGATTTCAGCCCACTCAATTGAGAGTATTCTCAGGAAAAAGAGCCATACAGGTTTCCAGAAGATCAAGGAGAGAAGTGAAGATAGACGATGTTGACATGTTAGCTGCTAAATTAGTTTATTGGGATTTTCGGCATCTCTTCTATCAACACTTTTTTCTTTTTAATTTGAGAAGCACTGTACATGACTTTTTTTTTTGTGACTTATGACTGTGCTCTTCAAACTGAGAGGTATTATCTCCTGAAAAACGTATTTTTCTGAGGGAGAAGCAGGTATGAACATTGTTAAGGAAGTCCCTTTCCTGCTCCACTTCTCAACTTTCATGAATACTCTTTGCTAAAATATGTGTGTCTGAGAACATATTTGCAGTCAAGATACTATGCCATCTTCCCCCTTTTACTTTAATGGAAGTATGGTTGACATCTGAAATTGTATTAGTTGACATCTGCTATTATATTAGTTGTACCACATAGTGATTTAATAATTATATATATTATGAAATGCTCACATGATAAGTGTTACTTTCTGTCACCAAAGGTACTGCAGTATTATTGACTATACATTCCCTATGTGATACTTTACATGCCAATGACTAATTTATTTTATAACTGGAAATCAATACTTTTTAATCCTCTTCACTCATTTTACCCATCCCCCCACACTGTCCCTTCTAACAACCACCAGTTTGTTTTCTATGATTCTATTTCTCTTTGTTTGTTTGTTCATTTGTTATGTTTTTTAGACAGTGAAATCATATGGTATTTGTCTTTTTTTCTGTCTGACTGATTTCACTTAGCATAATAGTCTCTAGGTCTGTCCATCTTGTCACAAGTGGCAAGATTTCATTATTTTTTTATGACTAATATTCCATAGTCTATATGCTATTACAGGGTTTATATCTTGTGTGTGTATGTGTTTGTTATATGTGTGGTTATGTCTTGTGAGTCCTATATGAGTGATGTGTGTGTGATATGGATGATGTATGTAGTATATATGTCCTGTGTGAGCTGTTTATGTGTAGTGTATGTGTTTGGTGTATGTGATATGTATGGTATAAGCTTGTTATATGTGTACTATGTGTGGTGTGTGTGTCTTGGTGAGTGTGACTTATCTGTGCTGTGTATGTATGTGTGTGGTGTGTGTCTAGTGTATGTGTGTTATATATGGTGCATATGTGTTGTTGAGAGATATAGGTGAGTTGTTTTTGTGGTGTATGTCCAGTGCAGGTGTCAAGAAACATCTTCCTTTCATTATTTATAAATGATTTTGAATTAATGGATACAAGTTCTTGGGAAAAGCTTTCATCCATGAAATTACACTATGCTTAGAATATCCCTCAAATAACAACTTCCTTTCATTATAATAAAATTATTTTTAAATTATGTGTGTAAGCACTAGGAAAAATTATGTGCTTAACTCCTTGAAATTATACTGTCCTTAAATTACATTGTTTTCTTTTTCTTTTCATCTACTGATGGGCACTTTTGTTGCTTTCATATCTTGGCTATCATAAATAATGTCGCAATAAACATAGAGTTGTGTATATCTTTGCAAATATGTGTTTTGATATTCTTTGTATAAATACCCCCTATTATTGGGTGTTATTGGATCATATGGTATTTCTACTACTTTTCATAGTGGAAGCACCAGTTTACATTCCCACCTATAGTGCAGAAAGGTTCTCTTTTCTCTACAGCCTTACCAACCCTTAATATTTTTTATATTTCTAATACTAGTTGTTTTGACTGGTGTGAATTGATATTTCACTATAATTTTGATTTGCATTTCCCTGATGATTAGTGACATTGACCATCTTTTCATGTGTTTATTAACCATCTGCAAATTCTTTGGAACTCGAAAAGACTCGAAATGTCAAAGAAGTCCTGAGAAAGAAGAACAAAGCCCAGATTTCAAACTATATTACAAAGCTGTAGTAATTGAAATAATGATACTGGCACAAAAATAGGGACATAGGTCAGTGAAACAGAATAGGGATCCCAAAAGTTAACCCATGCTTATATGATCAATTAATCTATGACAAATAAGACAAGGATATACAGTAGAGAATAAACCGTCTCTTTAATAAGTGGTGCTAGTAAAACTGGACAGCTACATGCAAAAAGAGATTGGACCACCTAGTACACCATACATAAAAGTGAACTAAAAATGTATTAAAGACCTAAATGTAAGATCTGAAACCATAAAACTCCTAAAAGAAAACTCGTGTACATCAACCTCAGCAACAGTTTTCTGGATCTGTCTCCGGGAAATAAAACAGAAGCAAAAATAAACAGTTGAGACTACTACTAGTTTGATAAATAAAAAACCTTTGCATAGTGAAGGAAACTGTCAACAAAACAAAAGTCAACCTACTGACTGGGAGAAGATATTTGCAAGTGTCATATCTGATAAAGAGTTAATATAAAAAATATATAAAGAACTCATACAGCTCAACACCAAAAAACAAATAATCCAATTTTAAAATGGACAGAGGACTGGAATAGACATTTTCCGCAAATGTTATGTCAGTTCTCTTTTCTAACCCCATCTCCCTCTTCCATTTATTCTCACATATCTTGGATCTTGCCATGTTTTATTTGGTATTCTATGTAAAAATCCCCAGTGTGCCAAATAAAGAAACAGTGAAAAAAAACCATTGCCTAAAAATTAAAAAAAAAAGAAACCTCCTTTAACTTCAGACACATGTATGAAAAGTTGGAAACTTGATAGGTCTTGGTATTGCCTGTTTTTAAACTTCCCAAAAGTTGAAGATGTACATGACTTTGATGACTGGGTAACAAATGCTTTTACAATTCGAGTGGTTTCCAGTGTTTGCTTTCAACAAAATTAAAGGAGGACCTAATTGAGTTGTCAGCTAATAAATCATTAAAAGTAATTTGGTTAAAATATCACAATATAATTTTGGCATGCAACACAGAAAGAGTTTAAATAATTGAGTGATATATCTCTGCTAGAATAATTTTCATTTCCATTTATTTATTTTTTAAAATATGAATTATGTTGCTTAATGCTGGCATTTATAACCATGAAAGAGAGGAGTAAATCTGAGGCTGAATCATGGATGATTCTAGAAATAAATTATATTAATCCATGTCTGCATAAAGTAATTAGAGTAAAAACCATTCATCTCATTAAAAATGAATAAAATTTGTCTAATAATTACCTTTCAAGTTATGGTTATTTTGATTGATTGTGTATTAGTAATAATTCTATAAAACTGAAAACAGTGCTTGCTTTGGAAGCATGTATACTAAAACTGGAACAATACAGAGATTAACAGAGACTCTGCAAGCAGGCCATGCAAATTCATGAAAAACAAATTCATAAAAAACAACCAAGTAAAAAAATAGAGAACAAATAATAAATATATTTTAAATAAGAATTTATAATCATCATTTTTTAAAAATTGTTGAATATAGATCTGTTCTTCCATTTCCTTTGCGTGAAATAAGGGAATAAGTGAAAACAGAGACTGTTTGAATGATAGGTATGTCACTAAAGTATCTACTGATGAGAGGTGCCTGTGTGGCTTAGTTAGTAGAATGTCTGACTCTTGATTTGGGCTCAGGTCATGATCTCTGGGTCCTGAGATCTAGCCTCTTGATGGGCTCTATGCTGCGTGTTGAGACTATTTAGGATTCTTTTTCCCTCTCCCTATGCCCCAGTCCCTTAGCCTGCACTCTCTCTAAAAACAAAACAAAACAACCAACAACAATAACAACAAAAACCCCACAACCAATTAGAATATCTACTGATGATATGATTTGGGTGAGATAGTTTAGACCCTTGTTTTACTAATAATATAAATAAGGTTTTAAAAGTAATAGTACAGGGGCGCCTGGGTGGCTCAGTGGGTTAAAGCCTCTGCCTTTGGCTTGGGTCATGATCCCAAGGTCCTGGGATCAAGCCCCACATTGGGCTCTCTGCTCAGCAGGGAGCCTGCCTCCCCCTCTCTCTGCTTACTTGTGATATCTGTCTGTCAAATAAATAAATAAAATCTTAAAAAAAAAAAGTAGTAGTACATGAAAATACAAAATTAAGGATAATTTTGAAAAGAAAATACCTAAAACTCTAGCAAACTTAACAAACACACTTCCAATCATTTTTGTCCTCTAGTCTGTGTATTATTTTTATAAAATATATCAGTCTCTTTTAAAGAAACTTAATCCTAATTTTTGTTATTAGAAATATCTCAAGGGAAAAATGTACAACAGTGAGATCATTTATGTTGACAAATGTGGTGGATAATTTTAGCATCATTGAGGGTAGGTCAACCAGATATTATGTAATTTATCCTGTGATATAATATGAGGTATATAATTTCACCAATGATTATTCTAGTCAAAAATGTCTCATTTGAATCCATCAAGTTTTTGGATTTAGCTTATAGTTTACTAAAAATATGTAGAAAGAGCAATAAGCTAAAGGATATTAAGAGGAAGCAAGCAGACAAAATCAGAAGGTAGGTTATTCTTTTGGAGAACTGTCCCATTCATGTCAACAAATCAGTGTTAATTAAAAACACACCTTATTAATGAAAATCTGGAAATATTCCATATTGAGGATGTAATGTTGGTGTAAGATAAAAATGGCATCTCAAATCAAGGAGGAAAAGATACAACTTTGTAATAAGTAAGTTTGTGTAATGAGAGCTATGTAGAGAAAATGAATTTGGGTCCAGTCCTTCCATCATATGCAGGATAACTTCTAAATGGGTTGGAGTTTTTTTGTTTTTGTTTTTGTTTTTGTTTTTTAATCTTATAAGTACTGGGCGCCTGGGTGGCTCAGTGGGTTAAGCCACTGCCTTCGGCTCAGGTCATGATCTCAAGGTCCTGGGATCGAGTCCCACATCGGGCTCTCTGCTCAGCAGGGGGCCTGCTTCCCTTCCTCTCTCTCTGCCTGCCTCTCTTCCTACTTATAATCTCTCTCTGTCAAATAAATAAATAAAATCTTAAAAAAAAAAACTTATAAGTACTAGAAGAGAACATAGGTGGTAGGTTTAACTAAAAATCCAGAGTGGAGAAAATTGTTCACATTAGGACACAATTTATAAACAAAATAATGGACAATGTCAATAAATTGAATAATTCATCACTGAAAAATGGGAAATGACAAACTGGAAAAAAAAAGCAATTTGTACAATAGATAAGGTAATCTGTTAAATCTATTAACATATAAAAACAAACAAAAGTCCCAGTGCTATAGAAAAATGAAACAAATATTCAGGTAGCTCAAAGAGAACAGGAATACAAATGCTTTGAAAAAAAAAATGGAAAGATGTTCTGCTTTGCTCATAATAAGAAATTGCAAATTAAAACAACCCTGAGATCCCATTTCTCACATATTGTATTGGCTAACATCCAAAAGTTTGGAAATACCCTCTGTGGATGAAAATGAATAAAACATTCATTGTATTGGTAATGGAAATGCAAAATGTTAAAACCACTTTGGAAGGAAATTTAGTAATTACCAGAAACATTTTTGCATTTGCTTTGTGACCCAGTAATACCACTTCTAAGAATATATACCAAAGATACACAGAGAAAGATACAAAAAATAAAATGATGTGTAAAAAGTTATTTATGGTAGCAATACCTAAAAAATAAAGCCTGGGAAAAAACCCAAATGTACATCAATAGTGGACGTGGCTTGGTTAAATGCACACAGTAAAGTAAACCAATAGAGTTCTAGGCAATACTAATCCTTAGATGACAAAAGGAATATGTCTATAAACTACTAAGGATTTTTCTCCAGTATATATTGTTAAATGAAGAAAGCTGGATGGAGAGAGTGGGTGTAATGTGCTATTATGTACAGGGGACGGTATATGCAACCTGTTAAGTGTAATAGGAATACATTGAATATAAGCAAACAGGGGTGCCTGGGTGTGCATTGGTTAGGCATTCGACCCTTGGTTTGGGCTCAAGTTGTGATCTGAGAGTCATGAGATCGAACCCCACGTAGGGCTCCACTCAGTGCAAAGTCTGCTTAAGATTTTCTCTCCCTCTGCCCCTGCCTCTCTCTCCTTTTCTCTCTCAAATAAATAAATTTTTTAAAAAATATAAAAAACATACTGTTAATATCTATCTATCTATATATATATATAGCTTACTGTAGTTAAGTTAATATCTATATATATAGATATTAGTTAATATCTCTCTCTATATATATAGCTTACTGTAAGAACTAGAAAAATAATTTTAAAATTAGAAAACATGGATACTTTTGGAAATAAGAGAGAAAAGGATAAAGCAGACAGAAATAACAGCTAGACTTCTTTGAATATGCTGTATCATAGTTATTTTTTTTCCTAGAACCATGTAAATATTCTGCATAATTATAAAACAAAACGTGTTTCAAAGGGGAAAGGATAACATTCCCAAAACCTAAAAGCAAACTGAAACAAATGAAACTATGTATTGAATTGATGGTATAAACACCCAAAGTGGAATTAGACCAAATTAACTGGACACCCCTATGCATATAGAGCAAGGACAAAAACATTTTTAAAAGTACAACTGTTTTCAGTTATGTTTTGTTAATAATTAAGGATACTATTAGTCTGATACAAAACTAGACACAATTATCCTCTTTTCCTATTTCATAAGGGCTAGATGTTTGGTCATAAAAGGTTTTGATCAAAACAGGTGGAGACATAGGCAAATATGACAGATGAAGTTTTCAAGAACATCAAATTGGGGCGCCTGGGTGGCTGAGTTTGTTAAGCGTCTGCCTTTGCCTCAGGTCATGATCCAGGGGTTCTGGGATCAAGTCCAACATCAGGCTCCCTTGCTTCTCCCTCTGTGCCCCCCTGCCCCGTATCTGTCATGAATAAATAAAGTCTTTTAAAAAAATCAAATAAAAATGAAAAGAAGTTTTAGGGACATCAAAGCTCAAAGCCGTTATTTATCTTGAATAAGATACTGATTGGAACAACTTTAGGTTTAATGAAGATAGTTTAAATATAATCTGTGCATTCAAGAGTCAAAAAGTGCAATGGAAATAAAAGAAATGGAGACAAAGGTATAATACAGAAATGGGAAAATGAAGACAAATGATGACAAACAGAGATCAAAAAAGAGTATGTACCATAAGTCATACTTCAGGAAAAAAAAAGGTCTTTATACTTAGATAAAGATCTGGGAGTCAGTAGTCTAGTATGTTTGGGATTGGGAGAATGTCCATATTGTTCTTGCTCCCTTCATTTTTCTAACTTTTTACACTGGGTATTTACTGCCTCAATAAGAATAGGTTATTTTATATAAGAAATAAAGCATACATTTATTTTTTTCTACCCTCAGGCCATGATCTCAGGGTCCTGGGATTGAGCCCTGCATGGGGGAAATCCCTGTTCAGTGGGGAGCCTGCTTCTTCCTCTCCCTCTGTGTGCTTATGCTCTCTGTCTCTCTCTCTCTCTCTCAAATAAATAAATAAATAATCCTGTAAAACAGGATTATAATTTATTAAATTATTCCCCGTTTCATTTGTTATATTTGAGAACGTTAATATTCTGTATGTTTTAAAAGAGTCATTTAAAGGGAACAATGCAAATCTAATGGAATTAAAACTCTTTATCATTTATTCCTTTACATATTGAAAGTTCTAAGATTTCTCAAACCACTCCTCATTCAAAGAGTGGTTTTCCCACAGTTTAGTTCTTCTTCTACCACTTGTCACTTAAAAGTTATACTTGATTTTGGTTATGCAATTGTTCTTAAGGTGCACATCTAGTGATTAAAACAGATTTTATTTCTGCCTATACTTTTCTTTGCCAGAGAGAAAATACATTTTTTATCTTTTATGTCATTACTGAAAAGACCCTCATCATTGATAATTGATTTTTTTAAGTATTTTTATGCAGTTGTTACTGTAAAGACATATTTAGTGATCCAGACTGTGCATTACTTTAATAGCCCACACAGTCTGTTACCAGAGTCTGTATTGTATGTTGTAAGCTAAATGACAAAGTAAGCAAGTAATTGGTGGGACTTTTACATGGTCCAGTGATGTAAATATCAAAAAAGGCATGCTTTCTATGCAGAGAGAGAGAGGGTATACTTTTCTTTTCTACAATCCCTTCTTTCAATATTTTAAAATTAATATTATTTACTAATTTGCTTTATGCCTTTTACCCCTCTTTAATAGCCTGCTTCTTGAATCTTCCCTTCAAATTATAGTCAAAGTTGAAAAAAAAAAAGATATACTTATTAAAGGTGATAATTACTCATGTCCCCAAAAGTATACTTTTTAGAAGAAATTTAACTACCATTCCTTTGGCAGACTGACAATATATCTTTAGTCAAATAGTGTAATAATCCTTTCTTATCCCATTTCTCACCCTGGTAAACAACAGCTCTTGGTTTTTTAAGGACTGGCAGTGTTCGTGGTCAGCAGTTGTAACTTTAGCATGTTACTGGAATGTCATTCTGTTTAGGGCTTCTGCATGTTTGGGAAACTATTAGGTTTGGGTATTGTGATTAAGCTGAAGGTCAGTTTGACCATAACTTTTTTATGGAGACTTTGAGAGTCCAGGTTTACTACTTACTAAACTGTTCTAAAATGAAGTGTGTATCCTTTATAAGAATCACATCTTAGAAAAAAAAAGTGTGATCCTTATAAAAATGATGCAAGTGATTTTAATAAAGGGGCTACAAAAAGGGGAAGCTATAACCTGCTCCCCCTTTTCACTCTGGCCCCATCTGTTGTAAATGAATAAAGGCACAAATTGGGTTTTATGCTGAACACTTTAAAGTCAGTAGTGGTTTAAGGTTATAAACAAATGAAAACCAGAAGGAGACTTGGAAGTTCCTTGAACCTATGTGCTTAAAGATAAAAGTTCCTACCAGGTAACTACAGTGAGAAAAATGACGAGGACAAAGCTGGCAAGTTTGAGAAAGGATACTTCCATATTCCCAATCACTTTGTACTCTGGAGTCAGTCTGTGAAAAAAATCGTTTTGAGTCTGGGCCAAGTTAAAACTAAAATTAAAAAATTAACCAAATTAAAACTAAAAAATGTTAGGAAAAAATGTATAAAGCTAAATTATTTCACCTAATGACTTCATTCTTTGCTTAAGAAACCTTTCTGTGATTTTTGTTGTTAAAATGCCCTTTCTTTTGTGAAATGACTATAGTTAGAGGTCATATTTCTGTTGTTTTTATTTTTCTCTTTAACTCCTTATCTATCCAAAAATAAGTTAGTAACTATATACAGATCAATAGTTATTTGTGAAATTGTACTAACAAGTGAAATGGAAAGGCAAAAGAACCACAGAATTGGTCCAATTTACTCTTATAAAAGTGCTTTACCCAACATGACATTGTGTTCTGACCTTTCTAACATAGCTGGTTAAGGAGGTAGACTAAGATATGAAATATAAGACATGAAGGATTGAATAGTTTAGCATTAAGAAATTCAAGAACAGTAAAGGAAATGCATTTAAGGGTACTGTTCCCTCAGCCTGGAAGCCTCTACTTTATAAATCCCCACACTTTTGAAAGGCCTTACTCATTTAATATTTGTCTCCTTTGTTAAGTCTTCTGGGCTACCCCCTTTTAGACTAAGATCTGCCTCTCTCTTTCACCAGAATATCTCCATAGGGAGTACATGCTCTTTAAAAACTGCCTGGCTCAAAATGGACATTTATCAACTCAAATGTTAGCTGAGCTGGACTGAGTTTATCTTACTTATTCTGCTTATTTGGCTTTTGATTACAATTACCATAGGTTTTTCCTATGTCTCATCTCATTTGGGAAGAAGAAGCTGGTGCCATGTAGTAATTCTGGGCTTTCTTTGTTTGGCCTGTCTGCCAAGATAGAAGTGGAGCCTCCAAGTTCAGAAGATGAACTAGGATCAGGTTACTAAATTCTGACCTAATGCTTTTTTCCTACTGACTTAGGATAATGAAAAAAAATGCACTCACTTTGTATTATGAAGATTCATGGAGCATCCCAGCTCTTAAAGAGGCTCCTATCAAATACATTAAATGATTTTAACAACTACAGAATGAGTGAGAGAGAGAGAGCAAGCTACAGGACAGAAAAAAACTATTCCTTTAAGAACAGACTGGTAGATTCCTATGAGAATGTGTTCTTACTGTTTGGCAAATTTACCCAGGGTGTGGAGATAGGAGGAACATCTACAGAAATTCTTCCATTTATAATGAGTTTGTACCCCAATAAAATAATTTTTGCCAAAACCTTTATTACTGGTAGATCAAGTAGTAAACTGGTTAAGCTCTAAATGAGGCATTTCTGTGGTCCTTTTGGACTGTTGGTATCTTCTTCCTCCGTAGGTCCTGGCCCTCAAGCCATGTTTGGTGGCCAGGACTTTCCCTGCAACCTTCTTTGATTTTTTCTCTTGTCTACGTCTAAGTACAAGACCTCTTGGAAAGTATGGAGGCTGAAGGCAACATGGTAGTTTCCTCCTTTTTTTTTTTTTTTTTTTTTAAAGAAGGTGATTTTAGCTGTGATAATCCAGCTCTGATAGGGTGAGACCTTACATTTTCATAATTACTAGGGAGACTTAGTAAAGTAATTTTGTAAGTACATAAATTAATCAAGGAATTTATATATTAATAAATATTTAAAGAAAGAATTTACCAAGAGTAATGAGAATCTGTGTGGTATATTGGGAAGACTTTCTGATCGAGATCAATTTTGGATTAGCACCAGAGCAATGTTGATACAGAATGGGATAGTCCAGAGCTGTGAGGGGTCAGAAGAACACTAGGACATGTCATCTGCACCAGGAATGGAGTAGGTAATTATGAAGAGTGGGTGGGAACATAGTAGAGTCCATGTAGTTCTTCTCAGCATTCTTCAAATACAATGGCACATGGAAAATAATGCCTTTTGTTTGTTACAACTGGGGTAAATAGAAGAGGATTGCTATGATGGTAAACACCTTCCTTGGACATCTATGGACTCCATTCAACAGCTCCCAGACCCAAAGCATGAATGTTTGGATAATCTAAAACCCATTTTTGGTGTATGAGTTGGAAAATAGTGGATAAACTCCTTTGAGCAGTTTTAATAGATTCTCAAGTTTGACACATCTAGGATTTCATATCCTGGAGAAACTACATTTCTACCTGCAGTATAGCCTTGGATTCCTATGTGTGGTCCTTAAGAAATGCCTTTACCCAACAGCAAAGACACACACTAATAAACTGATGTTTAAAATCAGGACAGAAAGAATGACCTTCTTTAAAAGAAAAATTATTGCTTTTTAAGTTGAAATTTTAAGCTATATTATTAACTTATTAATATATTAAATTATTTCAATCCTATGAAGACAGAAGCACCTGCTTTTGTGGTGCTGACAAACTATACATAAAATCATTTCTGAGGATGCCAAATCCTTGGAAAAAAATAAAGCGGAGCAAGGCATTCAATTGTGCCTGGGGTTTGGAAGTTGCTTCCAATTGGAACATCATGACAAGCCCACCTCAAGTTTATCTGAGCCCCACAGTATGTGAAGAGCCATGGCTCTCTGGGAAGTTAGTTATATTCCAGCTCAGGACACAGCAAGTGCTGAAAGTGGAGACAAGTTCAGAATACTTGATGAACATAAAGAATGAGCGTGTGGCTAGCTAGCACTTCCTGAGATGAGGAGTAAGAGGCCGTTAAAAGACAAGGGGAGAATCACAGCTGGAGGCATATCACCTACAAGCATGGTAAAATTATGATAAAATAAATGATAAAATTTATCCATTTTAGAAGGTTTGAAATTGGTAAGTCAGCATTATAGGGTTTACATTTTTTGTTGGTTTGTTGTTAGTTTTTTAAGTTTTTTATTTGAATTCCACTTAGTTAACATACAGTGAAATATTAGTGTCAGGTATACAATGTAGTGATATAACACTTCCACACATCATCCTATGCTCATTTCAACAAGTGCCCTCCTTAATCCCCATCACCGATTTCACCTACATCCCCCCCACCCACTCACCTTCCCTCTGGTAACCCTCAGTATGTTCTCTATAGCTAAGAGTGTTTCTTGTTTTGCCTCTCTTTTTCTCCTCTGCTCATTTGTTTTGTTTCTTATTACACATACGAGTGAAATCGTATGGTATTTGTCTTTCTCTGATTAACTTGTTTTGCTTAGCAGAATACTTTCTAGCAACACCCATGTCATTGCAAACCGCAAGATTTCATTCTTTTTTATGATGAATATTCATATAAATATATATTCATATAAATATATATATATATAAATATATATATTCATATATATATATATATATATATATATATATATATATATATATAATTTCCTATACACACACACCACTTCTTTATCCATGCATCAGTAGAGGAATGTTTGGACTTTTCTATAATTTGGCTATTGTAGATAGTCCTGCTATACACATTGTAGTGCACACATCCCCTTGAATTGGTATTTTTGTATTCTTCAGGTAAATATCTAGTAGTGCAATTGCTGGATTATAGGGTAATTTTATTTTTAACTTTTTGAAGACCTCCATACCATTTTCCACAGTGGCTACACCAGTTTACATTCCCATCAACAGTGCATGAGAGTTCCTTTTCATTCACATCTATCCTAACACTTGTTATTTCTAGTATTTTTTAAAAGATTTATTTATTTTAGAGACAGGATGAGTGGGGCAGGAGGGGCAGAGGGAGAGTGGCAGAGAGAGAGAGAATCTCAAGTAGACTCCCTGCTGAGCATGGAGCCTGACCCCCGGCTCAATTACTCAACCCTGACTGAGATCCTGACCTGAGCCCAAATCAAGACTCAGACACTTAACCCTCTGAGCTGCCCAGCATTTTTTATTTTAGCCTTTCTAACAGGTATGTGATGTCTCATTATACCTTTAATTTGCATTTCCCTGACGATGAGTGATGTTGAACTTCTTTTCAAGTGTCTGTTGGGTATCTGAATGTCTTCTTTGAAGAAGTGTTTGTTCATGTCTTCTGCCCATTTTTAATTGGATTATTTTGGGGGGTATTGAGTTGTTTCAGTTATTTATATATTTTGGATACTAATAGAAGATATTTGCAAATATCTTCTCCCATTCAATAGGGTCCCTTTTAGTTCTGTAGGTTGTTTCCTTCGCTGTGCAGAAACTTATTTTGATGTACTCCCAAGAGATTATATTTGCTTTTATTTCCCTTGTCTCAGGAGACATATCTAGAAAAATGTTGCCACAGCCAGAGAGATTACTGCCTATGCCCTCTTCAAGGATTTTTATGGTCTCAGGTCTCACATTTATGTCTCTAATCCATTTTGAGTTTATTTTTGTGTATGGTGAAAAAAGTGGTCCAGTTTCATTCTTTTGCATGTGGCTGTCCAGTTTTCCCAATACCATTTGGTGAAGAGACTGTCTTTTTTTCATTGAACATTCTGTTCTGCTTTGTCCAAGACGGGAAGTGTATTGCAGAGAAGCAAAAGTGGAATCTTAGAGATTGATTGGAAGACTGTTGTGGCAAATTGGGCAAAAAAATGATAGCTTAAAGTAGAGTAGTAGTAGTAGTGGAAATGAAACAGATTGGCTAAATTCTAGTTATAATTTGGAGAAAGCATCTTCTAGAAGCAGAAATTCAAAATTTTTAGAGGCCCAGAGATTATTACATCAACTTACTTATTTAAGAAGAGACTGATATATAAAACCAGACTGCTACATTTTTTAAAAAGAAGATAGCCTAAATCTAACCTGTCAAAATAGTTTGCCTTTGTATGGGGTGGGGGAAAACTTAGGAAGCAAAAAAATATCTACTTGCTTTGAGTGAAAGGCAGATTAGTCCTGCATAGACTTGGCCAGTATTGTCCTTTGATTTTTTTAAAAAATGATTTAAAGACATGCAGGTCCATTTTGGTGGTTGTAAAATATACAGTCTGGTCAAAATAGTGATCTGTTCATTTGGGAATCATTCTTTCTCTGTTGGAGAACATGTTTCTCTCTGACCCATTTATGATATGAGTCATGATGCCCCAGTAATAGCTCAACTTTCAGAATATAATATTTTCATTATAGACATGCCCTAAAGAACATATTCCTGGTTAATATATCCCAGTAGAATTCTCCTTATTTTTAATAAACAAACATCTATCTCTTTTTTAATAATTTCACCTGAAAATAAAAATTGGGAAAAGTAGTTTTCATGCTCCCCAATAAAACAAGGTAAACAAAAATATTAACAAAAAAGGTACTTGGGAAAACTCTTTGGTTATGTTTTCCTTTTTTTTTTTTTTTTTTTAAGGTTTATTTATTTGAGAGAGAGAGAGAACATGAGTGGGAGGGACGGGGGAGAGAGAGACTCTGTGCTGACAACGTGCTGAGCATGGAGCCCAGTGCAGGACTCAGTCTCACGACCCTGAGATCACCTAAGGCAGAACCAAGAGGAGGAGGTTTAACTTACTGGACTACCCAGGTGCCCCTCTTCAGCTACATCTCAAATACAATGGGTAGGACTCAGAATCTCATGTCGATGTCTCAAAGACTGCTCTAAATGTCAGTACAGGGAATGTTGCTGAAACCAGGAGTGACCATGTTAATGGAATGTAAAGCAACGATTTTTTAATAACTATATAAGTTTCTTAGTGATCAGGAAGTAATGTTTTAGGTTTATATGCTAACATGGTAGTATACTTCTTAGACAAATCCATTTTGCTGTGTCTCATTTAAAAGATATTGGATACAAATTTTAGTTTATCATGTAGTTCATTATGGTTTTTCCAATTTAAATAATAGAAAATGGATCCTATAATAGACAGAATAATATCCCCTAAATATACAAAGTTCTAATAGCTAGAACCTGCAACCTGTAAATGCTATCTTATTTGTTAAAAAAAAAAAATCTTTGCAAATGTGATTAAGTTAAAGATTTTGAGATGAAGAGATTATCCTGGATTATTTGGTGGGTCCTAAGTGATATCACGTGTATCCTTATAAAAAGAATACATAAGGAAGTTAGACACATAAGAGAGAAAAAGGCTATGAATAAGGTTATGAATGCTGACAGCCCTCAGAAGATGGAAGAGGCAAGAAACAGATTCTCCCCTAGAGCCTCTGGTGAGATTCATACTCCGCCAACACCTTGTTTTGGATCCAGAAATACTGATTCAGGCTTCTGGCCTCCAGAACTGTGAGACAACAAATTCTGTTGTTTCAAGCCACCCAGTTGGTGGTAATTTGTTATAGCAGCCACGGGAAACTAATACAGGTCCCCAGTCAATATTTTATAAAGAATCTCTGAATTTTCAGAAATGGATTTCTGATGTTAAATAAATGATGTGATGTGTGCATTTCCCAGTTTCTTGGATGAAAGCCTACTTTTGAAACATATATGCCTTTTATGTACCCTTTATTGTGACAAATTTTAACCACAGTTGCTTGCTCCACATTCAAAAATGAACTAACACTATGCTCTCTCCTGTTGTGATCACTTACTTAAACATTTGATCCAGTGTTTCCCCAGGCTTCTGTTCCTGCTCCTGTCCCAGTATCATCTACTGCCTAAAACTACCTGGTGGCGGGTGGAGGACATTGTATATTGAAAGTCAGAGTTTTAAGCTATTTTGAAAGAGAAACCTAGTCACAAATCACCCAGTGCAATAAGCACCTATATTATTGGTTATGTTTTGTAACACCAAAGCATCGGTGACTGAGAATAGTCCCATTTTGCTGAAATACAGAGGAAAAGTATAATTTCCAAAAGTTAAAAACATAATTCTTATACAAATATAGGATGGATGGATATCAAAAATGTTATCTGAGTTGTGCCTGGGTGGCTCAGTCGGGTAAGCATCCAATTCTTGATTTCAGCTCAGGCCATCATCTCAGGGTCATGGAATCATCTAGCCCAGAATAGGCTCCATGCTCTGCATGGAGTCCACTTCTCTCCCTTTGCCTTTACCACTCCCCTCCAAACTCTTCCCACTTCTCTGTCTCTGTCAAGTAAATAAATCTTTTAAGAAAATGTTATTTGAGTTATTTGAGTCTCAATGTTTTACCCATCAGCTCTTGGCTCTTGCTGATTTGGAATAGTTTGAAACTCACCTGTCTCCCATCTGGTTTTGGCCTGTCCACATGTAACCTCTGGTATTGGCTCCTCTCATGCTTGTTATAACTCATGGAAATCTTGCTACATTTGAAGTTATCTTTTCTACCTGGTAAAGATCAGCTGTATCTCAAATAAATAAAATCAGTTTGTGTTATTATGGATAGGATTCATTTGCATTGCTTTTAGGTAAGTATCTTCTACAGTGTTATCCGTGTTCTACTGGTTAACTTCACCCCTACAGAGCCATAAATAGTCTAATCAATAGAAAGGCACTCCCCTATAGGATTAAATAATCTCTTGAAGGTCAATTAGACAACACCCAGGACTCAATGGAAAGAATACTCAGTAATCTCTCTGGTAAATAGTCTCAAGCAGTATTGATTTATTGTGCTGTCATCTCTGATTAAATATTGATTTTGGGTATTACCACTCATTCTTATCATCACTCCTGGTCTATTTGTTTCTGGCTGATTATGCTTATTACCCCCATTTTTGGAAGAGATCCAGGACTTTCCTACCTCAAAGTGTGAGCCCGGCCAGAGTATATCTGGATCCAGACAGAGTATATCTCTTCTCACCTCAAATCAGAGATCTATGGCATTCCTGACATAATGAACCTCTTCCCAAGATAACAGACAATAAGAAAATCCCACCCCCCCACGTTATGGTATGGTCTTTCCCCAGAGACCTGACAAGGCAATAAGCATTAGCATGGTATTCTGAGTAGCATCAGCAGGACAACATGGCAGTATGCACAAGGCATCCCCTCTCTGGGGTGTTTGCACATGATGCAGTGGCTGTAGAACACTCCATTATCAAGGGAGCCCTTTTGAGCTCCATTTTCATTAAGAAGTGGCAGAGGAAGCCGAGGTTGATATTTTGGATCACAGGAGAACAGCAGCCAACTTTCCTCAGGTCAGGCAGAATACTAAAGTACTGTAGATTAAAAGAAAAAAAAAAAGATAATTTTGTTTCACTGTCAAAGTCTAATGAGGGCCAGGATCTATATATATGAATTATACACTAATAGGAATAAATATATTTAATAATAGTTCCCAAAAGAGGTTGCTTTTGCCAGTCAAGTGAATGGTTCCCCTAACTAAATCAGAGAATAAAAAAGAAAAAAAAATTAGTTTATATATCTTAATGAGTAACAATATTAATATCCAAGTTGACATGACCACTTACTTGCTAGGTGATATTGGGCAAGTTTTGTAATCTTTCTAAGCTTATTTGCTTTATCTTTAAAATGTGCATTAATCATAGCATTAGATGGTACACAGGAGGTAGATAGAACCGACTCTAGAGTACTGTAAACAAATATTGTTAGTCACTGCTGCTATTACTTCTCTTCCTCCTCCTCCTACTTCAACAGATACTATTTTATTTTCCCATAGTGTTTAGTATTAGTCACACTTATTGAAATAACAGAATTACTTGAAAAATGAAACCTACTTAAGCCAAGCCAAACAATTAAAGCATATTTATCTTACCAAAAATAAGGTGTCACATGGGTGCCCATGTGGTGCTATCAGTTAAGCATCTGACTCTTGGTTTTGGCTCAGGTCATGATCTCAGGTTTGTGAGATCCAGCCCCACATGGGGCTCCACACTCAGTGGATAGTCGACTTAAGACTCCACTCCCTCTTCCTCACCTCTCCCTGCCACTTTCTAAAATAAATAAATCTGTGGAAAAAAAAAAAGTGTCAGAGCTATTAAAAATGGTAAGACTTCATTATACCATAAACAATTATATGACAAAATTGAAATTTCAATTATAATAATGGAGCTGCCAAATAATTTATGCTTTGGAGATACCTCTATTAGTACATAAACAAACAGTAACGTTAAGAAGTTTGTTGAAAACCATACTTATTTTTTTCTACCATAAGCACTTATAAAGAAAGCACTTCTCTTGCCTCAGGCACAATACATAATAGATAGTTTGTAAAATTAGTTATCTAAATTTCTAGATTACCACAGAAAGAATGATTATTTTTTTTTAAGATTTTATTTATTTATTTGACAGAGAGAGATCACAAGTAGGCAGAGAGGCAGACAGAGAGAGGAGGAAGCAGGCTCCCCACTGAGCAGAGAGCCTGATGCGGGACTCGATCCCAGGACCCTGAGATCATGACCTGAGCTGAAGGCAGCGGCTTAACCCACTGAGCCACCCAGGCGCCCCCAGAAAGAATGATTATTAATGAAAGAAAAAAATTATTTCATTTGTTTTTGATTTTTAAAAAATATCTTCAATCTATGTTACAGAACTGTTATGCAAGGCAGAAAAAAATGTGTCAAGAAAATAGATGTAAAAATTATTAAAGTAATTAGACCATTTGATAGTTTCAATTAATAATTATGTAGTATTTGAAATAATTCATCTTCTGGTTTCTAACCCGTTAGTAATGACCTAGTTTTGTTACTCCCTCTTGCCCTTCTGTTTCTTTCAGCTTTTTCCTCACATGGGCTTATGCTTTACAACAGTGGAAAAGTACCTTCTTTTCATAATTTTCGTGCTACCTACATGGGAAATTTTCTGAATTTGAACACTCATATTTGCCATGTTTTGACATTAAGTACAAAGTTATACCATTTAATTTTTTAAAGATTTTTTCTTTTTTTTGTTGTTGTTAACCTTTTGAAACTTTTCTGAGCTCCCACAACTGCCTCTGACTTGCACATGTGTCACTGATTTCATCATAGTAGTTTCAGAATTTTAATTTCTACCTAAATCATTGGGATAAGTAAAAACCTAGAATGAATACACAAATGTGATATGATTTCTTATGTTAATGCAACTTTTCAGATTCAATTTGAACTTGAATATCAGTTGTGCTAACTACTTGCCATTTAAAATGATCCAGACTTGCTTTTTTCCTGTTACCAAATTCCTGGCAGTAAGTAATATTAAGTATGTACCACAACCAAATTGTACCATTCGGAGCTTAGAGAGAACACATAATCATTCCTTTCTGGAAGAGATTTTCTGGTGGCCTACCCAATAAAGGGGTCTAATTTGTAGTATTCATAATGCTAGGAACTTTATATATGTTATTTCTTTTGATTTTCAAAGTAATTCTCTAAATTTTATAACTATGCTTATTTTAGAAATAAGTAATTTCATTGCTATGGCAAAATCTGAACTTAGAGTCTGCATTGGTTTCCCTCCATCAAGATATTCCCCCAAGGTATAATGAGGAGTAAGGAAAGAAGTGCAAATAGGTCAAATAGAACATCTGTCAGAAGGCAAATTATTAGGAATATGTGGATCTAGCAAAATACCTACTGGATAAGGACTAGTATTATAATTGAGTGGTAATGATCTAGCAATTTGAATAAAATATAAACTTAAATAGAATACCAGATCCCACCAATAATTCCTGCCATGTCTAACCAAAACAGTACCAAGGACGAATATGTTATTTAAATCAAATGGTACAAAAAGATTTACATGTTTAATTTATTTCTTTCTTCATTATTTACTCAAGCTTTCAATCTTCTCTGTGAAAACATCACAATTATAAGCCTTAGAAACCAGGTCACCTGTGGGCGCCTGGGTGGCTCAGTGGGTTAAGCCGCTGCTTTCGGCTCAGGTCATGATCTCAGAGTCCTGGGATCGAGTCCCGCATCAGGCTCTCAGCAGGGAGCCTGCTTCCCTCTCTCTCTCTCTGCCTGCCTCTCTATCTACTTGTGATTTCTCTCTGTCAAATAAATAAATAAAATCTTTAAAAAAAAAAAAAAAAAGAAAAGAAAACAGGCCACCTGGAAGATCGAAATTTTCTTGAAAATCTCAAAAGGATTCAAGACACACACACACACACACACACTCTCTCTCTCTCTCTCTCTCTCTCTCTCTCTCAGTTACCCCTGATACTAAGGTTATCCCTGAGTATTTGAAACCTCATCCTTTTGCACCTGCTATCAATATCCCCTCTTCCTGAGAAAAGTCAGGACATCAGTTCATTGAAGTCTCAACTTCAGTGTTACTGAATTAATTGTTCTCGCATGTATTTGTTTACTATGACTCAATAATACCACATGGTGGGGCACCTGGGTGGTTCAGTGGGTTAAAGCCTCTGCCTTGGGCTCAGGTCATGATCCCAGGGTCCTGGGATCAAGCCCCACATTGGGCTCTCTGCTCAGCGGGGAGCCTGCTTCTCCCTCTCCCACTCCTCCCACTTCCTCCTCTCTATCTCTCTGCCTGCCTCTCTGCCTACTTGTGATTTCTGTCTGTCAAATAAATAAATAAATAAATAAATAATAAAATCTTTTAAAAATAGTAATAATAATACCACACAGTGATCTGAAAAACCGTGTTTCCAAACTCCTGTACCGAGAAGCAGAATTTCATTTTGCTTTTGAGCACTCTGCTCTTTTCAACTATTTCTGCATTTGTTTGGAGCTTTTCATAAGCTCATGCATTCATTAGATGTGTACATTTATTATGTCTTTATGACACACAAATCATTTATTGTTTTAATGTTCTAGGTGCTGGCAAAGTGTTAAATGTAAATTCTGTTTCTCTAACCTCCACAAGGAGTATGTCTCTTTTTTTAACTTCTTAGAAAATTTTATTTAATTTCAGTTTAGTTTAGTCTGTCATTTGTTTCAGGGGTAGAATTCAATGATTTGTCAGTTGCATACAAAACCCAGTGCTCATTACATCAAGTGCCCTCCTTAATGCCCATCTCCCAGTTATATCCCACCAACTTCCACTCCAACAACCCTGAGTTTGTTCTCTATAGTTAAGAGTCTCTTAAGGAATATATTTCTTAAGATGTTTTTAGTCTATATGTAAAATCACCTCAATCAAACAGAAGAAGAGGGCTTGAGTGCATACCTCGTATGCAGTTACATGGGAAGAAAGCTGCCAAGCAGGCTTTGGGTCATATCTTTGGATAATGTCAGATTGTGCAGTGGTGAAAATAATAAAAAGTACAGTAGAAATTGCATATCTAAGCAGACATCATGGCAAGGTGGAAATATTTATATGCAGTCGTTTCATTTTTTTATTTTTAATTTGTATATTGTGCTGAGAGAAATTGGTAGATATTTTATGGGCAAGGTTTCCTCAGTGATGTTCATGAGGGTATTTTCTAAATCTTCAAAGAATATTATTTAAATAATTTGATCATATTGCAAGAAGTTTACAGCATCTGGTTTAAACTCATGTATCCTGTATAGTAACATGAATAAATGGAGACATTCATCACTATGCACACAACAGAAATTGTGTTCTTCTATTGATATAATTAAATACTCATAGAAGCCTAAATGCATAATAGCTTCCAGACCCTTTGTTTAATGCCAAAAATCAATGGCTCCGCTTCCAATGAACTCGATAGGCATATGTTCCTAGTCAGAACCATTGTGAACCCTCTCCAGTTTCTAAACATTTATTGCTGGTACTGTAATAATAAACATCTTGCATTTATAAAATGTAATGTTGCCTAGAATTTTTCATTTTTCAAGAATGCTGAGCACACTATCTAATGGCTCTCATATGTCCAGTGTGCCCACGAACAATTTGTCTTCTGAGTGCAGTGTTAATCTGACACCTCAAGGACAGACCTGTTTTCAGAGGGACTCAAAGAAAAGCTAGAAACATTCATAGGCTTAATAACTACTGAAAATCCTAGTGAACTGTGTCTGGGATTACTCAGATTTCTGGATTGCATTACTTCTTCATGCCATATTTTGCTTAAATAAGAGTTATTAAAAATGCTAGGAGATTATTTTTTGACTTATTGCCAAATATGTACACTAAACACACATTTAATATATGGGCATATATATAAAATCAAGTTAATGATGACATTTATGGTTCAGTTGTTTTGTTTCTCATCTGGCTTAGAAATGGGTGTGTAACACTAACGTCCTTTCCATTTGTTTCAGCCAGTTGCGAGTGATAACCCCACAGCAGTGATGAAGGAAGCAAATATGTTCTTTGGTCATAAACAGTGTGGGGCAGCAGAGAAAAATCCCTCCTTAAAATCAAATCCAAGATTTTGATCGCAGGTCAAGAGTAGCACAGTAAGCATGAAGCTTTTCTGTGTTTGTTTGGTTTTTTGTTGTTGTTCTGTTTTGTTTGTTTGTTTTTTCTTTTTGTTTGTTTGTTTATCTATTTACCTCCAAAAAAAGAAAATGCAAAAAATGGGTATTTCTTAACAGTGCTATTCTGCTTGGAGTCAAAAATTAGGAACTCACATCACCATAAAATAATGGAATAAAAATTGTTTCCTGTAAAAAAAAAAATAACAATTGACAGAGAAGAAAAATACTGAACTAAAGCTAGAAACAAGGCAAAGATATTCACACCTGGGTCCATAATGTTTGTTTCTCTTATTTGACATGCATTATTAATCTTAACATTCCCCGGTGACTTGACTGAGACTTGAATACTCACACCAATACCTTGAGTTCAAAATGATGTTTTATACAGGTGTGAAGGTGAAATCAAATGAAAATGATATCCATCAGACTCACATACAAATTTTGCTCACTTCTTTGTCATGTTTTCCATTTTAGAATAAGGTCTTTCCCCACCAAAATTGTCAACTTTGTACCTTCACAGTGATTTAATGCCCCTCCATATTTCTTATTCCAAGGAAATAGTTAACTCAAAGCTTTGAAATAACAACAACAGCTCAAATGGAAAAAGCAACCATGCCCTCAGATGTCAGTCATAACTGTTTCCCTTACTGATCTCCTAGGTTATTTTTTGTTCTACCCACAAGCATACAGGGAACAATTATGGCCTGTATTTGATATTCAGAGGGCCAAAAGAATGTTTAAAGAATGCTTAAGGTAAAAACCATTTTTCATTTGAGTTTGGTATTTTAGACCATTGGACATTTTTACTTAGATTTTATCTACCAGTATTTCCACTTGGGCTAAAATGATTCACCTAACTTCCAAAGTTCACCCATCTGTTCAAACTCTAATATTGAGAGTTTGGTGTTCATGCTCTATAGGCTGGGAATCTCTCTAGAACAGAGGTCTGGAGTTTGGCATAAGTTCTGTGGTCCCATTATGAGAACAACAATCCTGTCTCCTTCATCCTTTTTAAAAAATTTCATTGAACAGAATTTTATTAAGATGTGATTGACATGGAACATGATACTGGTTTCAGATGTATGACATAATGATTAAATATTTGTATATTGCAAAATGATCACAGCAGTAAGTCTAGTTAATACGTATCACCACACATAGATACAAATATTTTTCTTGTGATGAGAACCTTTAAAGTTTACTCTCTTAGTAACTTTCAGATACACAGTAATAACAACTATAGTCACCACGCTGTACAATAGATTCCATGACTGACTTGTTTTACGACTGGAAGTCTGTACCTTTTGATCATTTTCACCCATTGCACACTGCCACCACCTACCGTGCCCTTGGCAACCACCAGTCTGTTATCTGTACCTGTGATTTCAGTTGTTGCTTGTTTGTTTTCTAGATTCCGCATATAAGTGAGATCATACAGTATTTGTTGTTCTCTAACTTATTTCACTTGGCAAAACGCCCTTAAGGGCCATCCATGTTGATGCAAACGGCAGATGATTTTCTTTCTTTCTTTCCTTCTTTTTTTTTTCATAATCTGCATATTCAATCACTTTAAAACAATTAACATTATCTTGTGTCAATTAAATATAACCAACAGCACTGGGTCTGTTTAAAATACAAGGGGAGAAAAAAGCACTGTGCGCCAACCTAGTATGATACACAACCAGCCAGCTGGCTGGCCACTGGGATGAAGGGGTAGGAGGGGAGGGGGGACTCCTGGACAGGTGGCTGGGTGCTAGGAGGGGTGCTGAGAGCGAGAGAGAAAGGAGAATGGGGGGGAATGATGGTCTTAATAGAGGAGTACAAAAGGCATGTCAGGAGAAGGGGCTTGGGGATCAGGGCGGATCCGGGATCTCCCCACCGGGACACAGTGCTGGAGGTGCTTGATGCCACTGCCTTTCCCAGGACCTGCCTAGCCTAACTCCCTCTTCAGGACTTGGGATTCAGATGCTTCTCACTCTACACAAGAGAGGGGGGGATCTTCAAGGGTTCATTTCCAGTTTTTTAAATCTTTCAAAAATGATCCCCCTGCACACTAAATTTGATTGGCATGACAAAATTGAAGGCAACTCCAAGCACAACTTCCTATATTTAAAAAGGAAACCATGGTTAATGGAGCAAAACTGAGAAAGAGGTATTCTTTGAGCTAAAAATAGCTTCAACATTCTTCTCATAGTTTGTTTGTTTGTTTGTTTGTTTTTTTTTTTATCTTGGCAAAAAGTTTCCTAATCAAATGAACAAATCCACAGTGAAGTAAAAGAGCACATATGAGTAGATGTTTATTCTGAAGAAGTTTTCAGTGCTATGCTTGACCTTTTTGCTGAGTTTCTGATTTTATTTATTGCTCTTTACATGCCAAGAACTGCTTACTTAAAGATACATTTATCTGCAATCTTTCTCCTGGCGTCATGCAATCTTTTCCGTTAGTGGAGTGATAAAGGCTGTGGCTCGTGAGCACATATAAATGTTTTGTTAATTCAACCTTAAAACTCAGTAGAAATTAAAACACTTTGTGTTTAACTACCAGTCTTCCTCCTCCAAAAAAAAAAAAGAATTTAGAAAAATGGTGAAACACTTATACAATACCCTCTATTTACATTTTATAACGGAGGTGTTATCTCTAATATAGATGGCTGATTATTGCTTCTTTAAGTAACAGGGCTTATAGCTTTCTAAATTTTCTATATTCATGTATATTTTATAAAAAGAATGACTATCCCCCACATTCTGTTTTATAATGTCTTATTTGCCTGATATCACAACAACATCTTTGCATGTAAATAAATACATACAATATCATTTTAGTGACCAAGTAATGCTTTACTGATTGTTTAATAGCTGTTTGCATTCAGGCTGTTTCCAACTTTTTCCTGTCAAGAATAATACTGTGATAAAATCCTTACAGCTATTGCTTCGAATTTCTACCCACTTACTTCACTCATATAGTTTCTTTATATTCAGTCCTAGGTGTGAAAATTCTGGGTCAAAGGGAAATATACATTTTGCCAATGTCCCTGGTAAGTAGCATACCAAGTCATGTACTGATTAGCAGTGTAATTCAATTTTTTGGAGGGGTGATTGTTCATAGTGTTGGAAAAGGTAAGATGAGTATTTAAAAATTTCCTTACCATAGGGGCATCTGGGTGGCTCAGTCTGTTAGGCTTCTGCTTTCACCTCGAGTCATGGTCCCAGGGTCCTAGAATCAAGCCCTGCATCTGACTCCCTGCTAGCCAGGAGTCCGCTTGTCCCTATCCCCCTTCCCCTGACACATGCTCTTTCTCACTCTTTCTCAAATCAGTAAAGTCTTAAAAAAATTTATTGTGATAAATTAAAATTAATAATAGCTGCTAGTATTGAATTAAGTCTGCAGTTACTTTATATATTAAAAAAAACATTTAAATATTTATTTTTGTCTAAGTGTTCTTTCTCCATCTTCAGACTTAGGTCATAAGCATTTACATTTAGAAAAGGATGAAATAACTTAAGTGAATGGAAACACATTAAACAAGAAATATAGTCTTTTTAGAAGAGGTTGGGTACCATCGACTCAGCCATCTCTATGAAACTAGCACCTCATTCTGTAACCACTTAGACTGAATCTCCACATCTAAACCTCTACAAAGACTGTAAAGTTTACCCTAATTATGGATCCTTCAAAAAACTGTGATGGTTCTTTTCCAGAGCTAATATATGACATCTAAGATTAACTCCTAAAAAATCCAATAATTCTAATTTAAGACAATACCTCAAAATAATGCAAAGGAATCCTAATCTGTTTTTAGAGCAAACTACTTTATAGAATTCTTTTCTACATTTTTTCCTTTGCAGCTATTTTGTGTAAAGGAAACATTTTAAAAAGTGAGTAAATTTAAAGTGGAACTGTGTCTCTCTTCCCCAAGAAAAATCATTCTTGCAAGTTGTGTTGGAGTACATCCAAGGGCAGTGTATATTGCTGAATATGCTTTCCCTATGAATGGGGTAAAATCTGTAGAATGAATACCCTAACAAAGAGTATAACCATTTAATAGGACAGTGATGTCAACCATTCTACTCTGGTGTTTTCCTATGGCTGTAGAAATTAAATAGTAACAGAACATAAATAGTAGTGAAGCAATATACAAAGCACGTTACTTAAAGTACATACTGCTATTCATGGCTTATAGAGAGCAACAGGAAATAAGAATGTTATGTAAGTAGAGTGAATGACAAGAATACCATAGTTCCTGATTCTTAGGTTGCATAGGCATTGCTTTGCATCACTTATATTTAATGAGGAATTATCATCTCAAATTCCACACAGACTTCTTCAAAAAGAGTCCCATCCATTGCTGTAGATTTACTGACTTTAGTTAAATGGCATGAGACCATGATTCAAGGACAAAATATCTACGATTGAATAGGTAACGTACAGATTTTCCATTAAGTTTAGCAAGAATTACTAGCATAGCTTCAAGTGCTGAAAATTACTTCAGAAAAATGAATGTCCCTCCTCCTCGTTTTTTTTTTTGTTTGTTTGTTTGTATGGTTGGTTTTGGTTTTGCTTTGCTAGGAAGGAGGGAGATGGATTGCTGGAAGGAATTCTTGGCATGTGAATGTTTGAATGTTTGGCAGACTGTGTAGTTCTTTCTTGTCTCTTTCTTTTCTAATATTGTCTATTTGTTTTTTAAGACATCAATATGTGTTCTACCATTTGATTCAACAAGATGCCAAAACAGATACTGAAAATGACTCAGCAAAATAGCGAGTTTGCTCTAAGTTATTATGTTCATATAAGTCATTAATATTATTAATAACCCCACATGTAGTACCTGCTGACATAGCAAAAGAACTCCTCAGAATTTTTATTTATTATTTATTAATTATTTACTTATGCTAGGTAGTGTTTGATTATGTAAACACATTTCTAATTATGACCCTAAAACAAGTAAAAAACAGAAGAAAAATATTAGCCACTAATAAAGTCAGTATTTTGGGGACAAATACACATTATTCAGTTTATTTTTCAAAATGTGTTCACTTAATTAGTGGCTTAACCACATAAAAAGTAACAAAAAATATGGCCCTGTTCTATCCAGGTAGTAATTACTAATACCAGTGGAAAACTACTTTATAAAAAATAACAAAGAAACTAAGAACAATATTGGATTTTTTTTTTCACTGCACAATCAATGGTCCATGAAATGTCATTATTTTTAATGATGTTAAGCTGGTTTATTTATAAATATACTTTTCATTCCATTATATTTTCATTCCATTATATTATATTTGTATTCAAAGCCTGTGGTTGCCTATTATACCATTTATGTTGCCTAAATAGAAATTGCTTGATGTCTATTCAGTTTTTTTGGAATGATGGTATACTTCAAGTAGCTTATTTTTTTTTTTAATACTATGTTGAGAAAGGAAGAATTTAAAAATTAATCATACTTATATAATATTGTTCACAATTAATTTTGTTTTAGTTCTCTGATGATGAACCATTATAAAGTAATTTAAAATAACGCAATATGTGGTGATTATTAGGACTCACACTTAGTATTTTTATACCTCTTGCTTTAACTAGTAAGGGGAAAAAAAATCTTAAGTACCTCAAAGTGACTTCAGGATAAATTAGTGTCACGATGAGTTCTTAAAAACCATTAGCATCTTCATTTCCAAGAGACAAAAAGAAGGAAAAACTTTAAAATTATGCATTTTTATTTTAATACCTGAGATGAATTTGATTATCTTTTTCCTTATGATAATTTTATAGACAAAAACCTACAAATATGTTAGCAGGGAATCATGGCAGAAAAACAAAAGTTCTCAACTCCATCTAATAGTCCCCTGTTATGAACCTGCCATGTGCCTACAACATATAAGGTGGAATGGACCGATGTAAAACATACATGATATGGCCCTGTTTTCAGTTTTATGGTTTCTGTGTGAGGGAAGACCTTCACACAAAACAAGTATAAAATAAAATAAAAAGTAATGACAGAAAGTTTAGCCCCCATACCATATGTTTAATATTCTCAGGGAAGTAGCGAAAAAGGAAATATAAAAGCATTTAGCATATGTGGAGGTTATACACAAATTAAAATTTCTACATTCCTAATTCTTGAAAAGACTGAATTTGTTTAATTCTTGCCTTCTCAATGAAAAATCAAAACATTTACAAGCTGAAATTTTGCACAAAGATTCCAGTATATTAACTTGCTTCTGTAATAGTCAGGATAGGCTCTGCTGCAGTCACAACCAGTATCTCATATGATTAATGATACAAACACAGTGGTTTATTTTTTGTTACGTTATGATCTGAGAAAGGCGTTCCTGATTGGAAGGCTGTCTTTCGCGTGGTGATTCAGTGACTCCGGCTCTGCCTTTTCCTAGGACCTTGTCACCCGCCACCTCAGCCAGCCAAAAGGGAAAATCAGAGTGAAGGAGGCACATCTGCCTTTATTAGAAATGGACTTATGTGCTGGAAGAACTTAGTAATGTGGCTACATATACCTAGAAAGAGACTGGGAAAGATAGTCTAATCACATGGCTGGCTCTCATTCTTTTATGATGGAAGGAACAAATAGAATATTTTGGACAACTAATGGTATTTTTAGCTCTTATTAAAATGTTTGATAGATTACAAACAAGAAATACTGATTTTCTTGACTTTAAGCCTCTGATTTTACTGGCATAATTTTGTATTTTCTTTTCATTCTATCTATAATGAAGCCAATACCTCTTTTTAAGATGGTTTTAGTGAATGTAGCAAGGACTATATGTTTGATAAAGTGAATAAAGCTATTAAATATAGTCTATAAGTTAGCATTTGAATTATTTTTGCATAAACACTTTGTTAATGAAAATTATGTATAGATTATACTGTAAATCCTCTCTCCAGTTAACACTTTTCTGATACAGCACCACCGGGTTTTTAATATCAAATTCCTTAAAATATAACTACATCTCAATGACATATTTTCTGATGATGTCTATTGAGAAAAAAGTTACATGTATACATTTTACATACATAATATACATATAATATTATATATCATATATGTCATATATATATCATATATGTCATATATATATATCATATATATCTCTCCAAACTTAAAGATTTTTATAAAATTCTATGGAAGGAGAGTTTCATGTTACATTGCAAATACAACTGTAGATTAGCAAAATCACAAGTTGATACATGTTTAGAAGTATTTGAGTGCTAATACAGGGGATATAGCCATACATGTGGCTAGCATCAAGAGGATCATCGCAGGATCATACTTAGTGCCTGTGGTCTCTCCTTGTATACATATCCTGAACTCGTTTCCTTGATGTCTGTCTTAGACTTAGCCTTTGTTTTCACCTCATGTTATAAATGGTCTTTAAAAGTCTGAGAAAGCTTTAAAGAAAAATGTGGGAACGTAAATAAACTATGAGAAGAGGATGTACAAGAGCAGAGAAAATAAAAGTAATCTTGTTTGGTAACACAGAGCCACCAGAGACTTCAAGAGCATCTGTGTACTCCAGTCAGTGCTTTGTGTACTGTAATAACAAGTAGTGACAAAAAGAAAGGCAGAAAGTCAGGGAGCATTCTGGGACTAATTTGTATAGCTGGACAAAATATACACCAATTTATTTTGGGAAAGCTTTGGATAAGCCTGGAAAAGGGGATATTTAAGTCAGAGTGATCAAGACACTCCTCCATTCTGGATTTTGTCAATTTAGGACAAAGTGAATGACACATTTGGGAAGGTGACAGAAAAGCTATGATGAAGAATGGTGAACTATTAAAGGAGCCAACTTTGAATTTTTCTACATATTCAAGCCATATTCCTTATTATAAAAACAGTAGGAAAGGAGCTGCTGCTGACAGTGAGGGTGATGCCATATTTCTGTTTCATTTACCAAAAAAGTATTAATAAGGAGACTATACCACTGAGCAATTGTTCAGTGTAAAAAAAAAAAAAAGTTTTCCTCAGCATTTATCTTGCTTATAGTAAAAGAAGAAAGCATCTGATAATAAGCCTTTGGTGGGGGCTGAGGTTTAAATTCAAGCTTATTTTACTTTTTATTCTATAACCCTCAAGAAATGCTCAGAAGAACATCACCAGCTGTGTAATTTCCACATCCACACTGCCTGATGAGAAGGTTTTTGTAAATTATATACAATTCTAGTTGATGTGCTTCATAAAGAAGAGAATATGGCCAAAGAAAATTCCACAAAGACGGCTTCACGTATCGGCGATGCTCCTGGTGTTCTAACACGGTGACAACATTGAAGGGGGTTTTCCTCCTTCTAACTTTGACTGTTTTAACCCACGGACTAAGTGTTATTGCATCTTTTATGGCCAATGACATTCATTTGCCTATACAATGTGCAGACTAGGGTATGACTGCCAACCAAGCTGCACCAATAGACCTTAGAAAAAACTTTTACATAAAAAGGCTTTGAAGTTTATTGGCAAGTCACAGCAGTGTAAATGGTAAATGGTAAATGGTATATGGAAGAGAGAAATTCTGAAGCTTGTGGCCAGTTGCAAAAACTTAGAAAACATGGTTAATGTTAGGGATGGAATTGTATTTGCAACGGCAATTGGCTTTGAGATCAATGAAAAAGATACCAAGATTCCTTTAGATTTCACTCAGGGAAATAAGTAGCAATAGTATGGAAAGAAGACCACAATGATGAAAACTTGAAAGAGCAGTCAGTGAAAAAAAAAATGAGACATCAACTTAAAGAAGTATGGGTTATGCAACAGTAGGCGTCATAATTGAGTATATCATGAGTAGCTTTTCTTTGAAAAGGGTCTGATGTCTCTTATTCAAATATCTTCAGACATGAAAACAAAACAAAAACCAGGAGTGTGAGCAAAGTTCCATTTTGCATTCATTTCAAAATTTAAAAGCCTCTGTTAAATCCCGAGTGTTTCAAAACCTTCTTGTTCTGTAATGCCATCAGCAGCACAAAAATCATGAAAAATGGCTTATATCCTCTGAGTCTAATAGTTCACCTGAAATTGTCCCTCTATCATTCCACTCATCCACACCAACATTTTCCACTCCCAGTGAAAATTACTGTTTTAGCCCTCTTTCCCAACTGGAATAATAGTTTATTCCAGGAAATTGCTATGGAAGAAGCTCCGTCTGATAAAAAAATACCTTAGAATGTGAATAGGTTCTCTCTTACAATTACCTAACTCTCCCCTCATAAAACGGAATCACTGACAATATGTAAACTAATGGGTGTGGCCACGTTAAAATAAAGCTTTCCTTAACAACTTAGGTAATGAGATGGGTTTTACCTAAAAGATAAAGATTTGCCAAATTCTGTGATTGATAATATCCAAATATGGTCGGTATTAATTACTTCTTTTTCTATAAAGTGCATACTGCACCTGAGACGGAAAAGTAGATTCTAATCCCCCTCCTTTAATTGGAGTTGGTTTTAGTAATTCGCTTGTAGTTAAGAGAATACAACGGACGCAATGTGTCAGGATTTCTGAGGCTGAATTTTAAGAAGCCTCACAGCTTCTTGGTGGGCCTTTTAGCATTCTTGTTCTTGTAATGCTTCGTATCTAACATGAGCCGCTATGCCATGAGAAGTCCATGGAGAGACCACACGTAGGTGTTCTAGTACACAGCTCCATCCACTTCCTAGCCAACGTTAACTGCCAGCTATGTGCATAAGCAATCTGGAAATCCAGGCCAGCTTTACGTTTTGATAACCACCGTGACAGCCGTCATTTAACTGCAGTAATATGAGAAACCCCAAGCTAAAACTACCCAGCTGAACCCAATCAGCTCACAGCATTATGAATGATAATACTATTATTGTTTTAAGCCACTTGTTAGGTTATTGGAAATAACCAAAATAACCATCTGGTTTCTTTCCTTTTTTTTAATAATTTTTTATTTTTTATAAACATATAAAGAACTTAGCAAACTCATCACCCAAAGAACAAATAATCCTTTTTTTTTTTTAATTGAGGTAGTTAACACACAATGTAATTGTACACAATTGTACACAATGGTAATTGTAGTTAACACACAATGTTACTTTAGATTCAGGCGTAAAACATAGTGATTCCACAACCCTGTATCTCATGTTATGTTATGCTCATCATAAGCTTAGCTGCCATCTGTCACCATACAGTGCTGTTGTTATGTTACCATGGACTATATTCCGTATGCTGTACCTTTCATTTCATATTCATTCCATAACTGGAAACCTATATACTCCACTCGCCTTCACTCATTTTGCCCATCTCCCCAGCCACTGTCCCTCTGGAGCCCAACAGTTTGTACTGTCTATTTATAGCTCTGTTTCTCTCTCTTTTTTTTTCCCTGTCCTTTTGTTTTATTTTTCAGATTCCACATATAAGTGAAATCATATAATAAGTGTCCTTCTCTGTCTGACTTACTTCACATAGCGTAATATACTCTAGGTCCAGCCCTATTGTCACAAATGGGAGGATCTCATTCTTTTTTAGGGCAGAGTAATAGTCCATTATATATATACCTATATAAAATATACATATATGTGTATATTATGCATATAATATGTATAATGTGTATATTATACATATATACACGCACATACATACATATATACACCACACATACACACACACACCCCACTTCTTTATCCATTCTCCTCTGATAGCCTTATGGTGTTTCCCTTGTAAGTAACTGTTTTGTTGTCTCTTGCTGCTTTTAAAATTCTCTTCTTTAAATGTTTGGTAGAATTCATCTGTGAAGACTTCTGTGCCTGGACTTTTGTTTGTTGGGAGGTTTTTTGATTACTGATTCAATTTCATTGTTGGTAATCAGTCTGTTCAGATTTACTATTTCATCTTGATTCAGTATTGATAGGTTATAAGTTTCTAGGAATTTATTCAACTTTCTAGGTTGTGTAATTTGTTGGTATATAATTTGTCTTAATATTCTCTAATAATCCTTTGTATTTCCATGGTGTTGGTGATGGTTTCTCCTCTTGTGTGTCTGATTTTATTTGATTCCTCCCTCTCTCTCTCTTTCTCTTAGGAGTCTGGCTAGAGTTTGTTAGTTTGTTTGTTTTTTCTTAAGCAAGCGCCATACCGAGCATGGAGCCAGACATAGTGCTTGAACTCACAACCCTGAGATCAAGTCCTGAGCGGAAATCAAGAGTTGGCCTCTTGGCTGCCTAAGCCACTCAGGTACCCCTAAAAGTTCATCAATTTTGTTGATCCTTTCAAAGAACAGCTCCTGGTTTCATTGATTTGTTCTGTTCTGTTTCTTTTTAATACTAATTTCATTTATTTCTGCTCTAATCTTTGGTATTTCCTTCCTTCTACTGGTTTTGGATTTTGTCTGTTCTCTTGTAAGATTAGCTTATTTGGTTTTTTTCTTGCTGCTTGCGGTAGGCCTCTGTTGCTACAGTATTCCATCTTAGAACAGCTTCTGCTGCATCCCAAAGATTTTGGACTTTGAGTTTTCATTTTCATTTGTCTCCGTGTATTTTTTTATTTCCTTCTTGATCTCTTGGTTGATCCATTCAGTTTTTAGGAGTATGTGATTTAAGCTCCATATATTTGTGTTCCTTCTAGATTTTTTCTTGCTCGATTTCTAGTTTCATAGTGTTATAGTCAGAAAAGATCATGGTGCGACTTAAATTTTTTTTAATTTGTTGAGGCTTGTTTTATAGCCTAAATATGAGATCTATTCTAGAGAATGCCCAATGTGCACTTGAGAAGAATGTATATTCTGCTGTTTTAGGATGGAATGTTCTGAATATATCTGTTAAGTCCATCTGATCTAGTGTGTTGTTCAAAGCCACTGTTTCCTTGTTGATTTTCTGTTTTTGTATGATGTGTCCATTGATGTAAGTAGGGTGTTAAAGTCCCCTGCTATTACTGTATTCTTATATATTACTTCCTTTATGTTTGTTACTAGTTGCTTCATGTATTTGAGTGCTCCCAGGCTGGGTTCATAAATGTTTACAATTGTCATATCTTCCTGTTGGATTGTTCCCTTTATGATTATGTTGTGTCCTTCTTTGTTCCTTGTTACAGTCTTTGTTTTAAAGCCTATTCTGTCCAATGTAAGTATTGCCATCCTGGCTTTCTTTTCACTTCCATTTACAAGATAAATGCATTTTTATCCCTCACTTTCAATATGCATGCGTTTTAAGTCTGAAAGGGGTCTCTTGTAGGCAGCATATAAATGTGTCGCTTTTTTATTCATTCGGCCACCCTATATCTTTTGATTTGAGTGTTTATCCATTTACAATCAAAGTAATTATTAATAGGTATGTATTTATTGTGATTTTGTTGCTTGTTTTGTGTTTGTTTTGTAGTTCTCTGTTTCTTTCACTCTTGCTCTCACCTTTCATGGTTTGCTTCTTTCTTTAGTGATAAAGTTAGATTTTTTTTTCTCTTTATTCTTTGCATATCTATTACTTTTTGATTTCTGGTTACCATTAGTTGTATATATAACATCTTATTAAAATAACAGTCTATATTAAGTTGATGGTTGCTTAAGTTTGAACCTAATCTTTATTCCTCTCCCCCAATGTTTTAGATATATGGTGTCATATTTTATATCTTTTTATTTTGTGAATCCCTTGACTAATTTTTATAGATATCTTTAATTTTACTGCTTTTGTGTTTCTTACTTTTCTTACCCCTACTTATGATCTTTCCTTTCCACTTAAAGAGTTCCCATTAACAGTTCATGTAGGGCTGGTTTAGTTGTAATGAATTTCTTTACCTCTTGTTTGTCTAGGAAATTCTTTGTCTTTCCTTCTATTCTGAATGATAGCCTTGCTATTAAGAGTCTTCTTGGAAGGAGGGGTTTTTGTTTGTTTTTCTTCCAGCACTTTGAATATAGCATGCCATTCCTTTCTTGCCTATAAAGTTTCTGCTAAAAAATCAGCTGATAACCTTATGGAATTTCCCTTGTAAGTAACTGTTTTGTTGTCCCTTGCTGCTTTTAAAATTCTCTTTTTATCATTACTCTTTGCCATTTTAATTACTGTGTGTCTTCGCATAGACCTCCTTGGGTTGATTTTGTTGGAAGCTCTTTTTGCCTCCTGGATCTGGATTTCTGTCTCCTTCCCCAGATTTGAGAATTTTTCAACTATTATTTCTTCAAATACTTTTCTTTCCCCTTTCCTATCTCTTCTCCTTCCAGGATCCCTATACTGTGATTGTTACGATGCTTGATGGTGTCACTCAGTTCCCCAACTCTTATTTTTATTTATTATTCTTATTTTTTCTCTCTCCTGTTCATTTTGATTGCTTTCCATTACATGGTCCTCCAGGTTGCCAATCAGTCCTTTTACTTTCTCTTGTCTACTATTTATTCTATCTAGTATATTTTTAATTTCAGTAATTGAGTTCTTCATTTCTAATTTTTTTTTAATGTTTTTTCTTTGTTGAGGGTCTTACTGAGGTTCTCTCTTTTCTCAAGTCCAGTGAGTACCTGTATACCCATTACTTTAAATTCTCCATCAGGCATATTACTTATCACCATTTTGTTTAGCTCTCTTGCTGTGCTTTTGTTCTGTTCTTTCATTCGGGACATAGTCCTGCATTTCCTTATTTTGTCTAACTCTCTGTGTCTGTTTTTATACATTAAAAAAGTAAGCTACATCTCCTACTCTTGAAAGTAGTGGCTTTATGAGGAGGAGGACCTCTAGTGCCCTGTGGTGCAATGTCCCCTGTTCACCAGAACTTGGTGCTTCAGGGGTGTCTCCTATGTGTGTTTTATGCACCCTGCTATTGTAGCTGAGTCACATTTGCCTTCAGTCCCACCTTTGCAATGGCTCTCTTTGCCTGTTGTGGGCAAGGTTTGGTCCTTGCATTGTTAGTAGGCCAGTCTGGGACCACCTTGAGTTGAGTCAGGCCAGGCATTTGCCAGAGCTTCAGAGCACTGAACTTCTGGGTGCTTTCCCTGTGTTGTCCCCTCAGACATTTTTGTTGATGGGTGGGTCCTACAGTCAAATCAGATGTCTTCCCCCAGCCCACTGAGCTGAATTGGTGTGTGTGATTATCTTTCCCTCTCCTTAGGGGAGCAGTCAGTTTGGAGTGGTTCTGGACCCTATCGATGTTGCTTGCATGCTGCCAGACTTGTGGCACTGCTTTGGATGGACTCCTGCCAAGGACAAGTTAGAGCATGGGGATTTGAAGGAGAATGTAGGGCTGGGGCAAGTATGCCTACAAGGTCTATTCTTGTCTGCTGGGGGAGGAAACCCACAGCTGTTAGAGAAAACTCCTGTTGGGAGTGTCTTGGAGAGGTCCAAGGAAAGGGGCAGGGGCAAGGTGTACTGTTAGCAACCTAGGTGGAGAGTGTTGTTTCCCTCAGGTGTCCTTGTATTTAGTCTGTAGGGCAGGGGAAGGAAATGGGGCCTGAAAGCCCTTTTGTTCTTGGAGATGTCTCCCAAAGATCCCTGCCTCTCTAGCGCATGCTCTGAGATTAAATCAAACAAACAAACAAACAAACAAACCCTTCTTCCTATATACCTGAAGCATTTTTCAAACTGCTGTTTCTATTCTATACCCCAGCAAGATGTTTGTTGTGCTATCTCTTTAAGGGCAGAGATTCAGTTTCCTATTGCCCTCTGGCTTTCTGAGAGCTGAGCTCACTGATTTTTAAAGTTTCAGGTGTTAAGCCCCAGTGATTATAAGAATTCATGGTTAGGCTAAATGTTGTGGGGATTCATCTTCCCTATGTGATTCCCCCATGCTCTGGCATGGTGTCTTCTCCCCTTGTCTGTGCCCAAAGCATCTCTTCCTCTCGTGGGTAGTATCATGAGTCAGATTGGCTCCCAACGACATCTCTTCCTTCATACCCTCTTCAGTGTGGCCTCTTCTCTACATTTAGCTGTGGAGAATTTATTCTGCCAGTATTTTGGTTGTTTTCCATTATTTACACTGATTTAGGTGTATTCATGGACAAGGTGAGCCTAAGATCTTCCTATTCCACTATTTTCCCTGGAAGTCTATTTCTTGACTTTTTGATACTAGCTCTTTTAACAGATGTGAGGTGTTATCTTATTGTGCTTTTGATTTGCATTTCCCTGAGGATCAGGAATGCTGAGCATCTTTTCCTGTGTCTGTTAACCATCTGTTTGTCTTCTTTGGAAAAATGTCTATTCAGGTCCTCTACCCATTTTTGGATTTTGGTGTAAAGTTGTATAAGTTCTTGAGGTATTAACACCTTATCAGATATATCATTCACAAGTATTTTCTCCCAAATGGTAGGTTGCTTATTTCATTTTGTTGGTATTTCCCTTCATTGTACCAAATCTTTTTATTTTGATGTAGTTCTAGTAGTTTATTTTTCCTTTTTTTCCCCTCTCTTCTGGAGATATATCTAGAAAAATGTTAAGTCCATTGTCCAAGAGATTGCCTCATTTTCTTCTAGGATTCTTGTGGTTTCAGGTTTTACATGTAGGTCTTTAATCCATTTGAGATTATTTTTGTGTATGGAGTAATAAAGTAATCCAGTTTCATTGTTTTGCATGTAGATGTCCATTTTTCTCAGCATCATTTATTGAAAAGATTGTTTTTACCCCTTGTATATTCTTGCCTCCTTTGTCATGTAGTTCCTTTTTGTGTAATAGTATCTGCATTTTTAAAAAATATATTTAGTACATTTGATAGGCTGAGTCATAACTGAATGCTTGTAAGCTATATAAACAATATAGTATATTGCATTTACTGCTTAATTTTTAAACAATCCATATCATTCTTTTATCAGAAACCAATGTTTTAAAACATATCACACTCCTAACATGGTGTTTTGCTACTTATATATAGTCATTTTGGAAAATCTGTTGAAGATTTGAGGTCACTGTGCAAAACATCATAATTTATCCTTTGAAATGATAGGAAATGGGCTTCCAGTAATCATTATACACAGAACCTCTGATTTTCAGAGATAAATTGGTGACATTAATAGGGACTGCCTCTGTAACATATTTTAGGCTGTAACTGTGAGTGATGCAAAGAATATTGAATTTAATATGATTCAGCCTAATTATAGCTTTGTTTAAATTCCATATTATTTGATCTATATGAATAATTGTGTGAATAACTTCTGGTATGTTTCTAATGAAATTACATCCAATATATTTGAACTAAAAATATTTGTTTCTATTAGATTTGTGTTGACAAGTTATTTGTGTTATGAATATGAGCAAAATCTTTGTATCTAGTTTCGTTAGGCTTTTCATAATAAGTGATAAATTTGGGAAATATTATTTTCTGAAGTGATTATTTACCTGTTTCAAGCTTATAGATAAAATGAAGATATTATCTGTCTACCTATAATAAATAAAAATCAATCTATAGTAGCTTTCCATAAAAATTTATCTGTGGTTTTCTTCCTATCAGTTCCTTCTGAGTGCACATCAGTAAAATGAGAAATAAAACAAAACAAACAAAAAAATTTGTACATCATTTGCCTTTTAACGGGGTTACATTGACCTAGGTTGCTGCCATGTTCACAGTTATTCAGATATAAAGAGAAAGACAAATACATGATTTACTAGTAGTAATAATCAACAACCTGATCAAGAACAACACAAAATAAAAGCTTGATATTGACCCTAGAGCATCAGGTGTAATACAGATTTAGTGAACACATTTTCTCTTCCCCTGAGCATTGCTTTGACCTAAATATGAACAACTTTCCTTACTCCATTCCATAGTTCTGAAAAAAACATATGTCAAGGCCTGGCTTGTAAAATCAGCGGACACCTTTCTATGCTTAGGCCAAAATTCCCTGAAACAGATCCAGGGAAAGCAACAGTTCTGATGGGAGATTACAGTATGTTTGACATTTTATATTTCGCTGTGTATAGAAAGCATTCAACTTACAAAAAGAAAAAAAGTGTACCTGTGTTTAAAAAAGTTCAAACACCTAACAGAACAGATACCATGTGTATTTGATACACTATAAACAAAATACCCCAACATGGTAAAGATGTAATTTAACATTATCACTAAAAAGTAAACAGACATTTACTATCACATGAAATTTTAAGCCTAATCATCAAATAAGGTGAAAAAACTATAACATATATTTAAATTGGCATATGTATAAAACATGGAGAAAAATTAAGCCACCTATCAGTTCAAAATATTGAAACTGTTCTATCTTCAGATTCTATAATCACTGAACTTCACAGAGTATATTTTGGCAGCATTATTGGATTGATGTCCCAAGGGTTGAATTAAAACAAGACTTGCACCATATGTAGACATACAAAATCTTACTTGTTGGATACTGCCATAAACAATATGCTACAAGCCATCTCAAGCTCTTGCTTCTTTCTCTGGGACTCCCAATGGTAGAACAAGTATTTTTCATAAAATAAATTTTCTTCCTAAATGGCAAGGCATAGGGAAGAAATAAAAGGAACTGTGACAGAAGCAGATACCAAATCCTGGATATCAGAAACTATAAGAATGATGGTGTGCCCACAGTACTGAGGCAATATGTAATTGGGGGAAACTTTATAGGCAACAGGGAATAATTCTTCAAGGCTGTAACTATGTCTTATGGAATTTCCCTGAACAATATGATTGTAGGTGAATTCCTACTTCATACTTCATTGGTTCTATTTTTTTATAGGAAAATAGATAAACTGCAAAATTCTAAAATGACCACTTGACAAACCTTAAAAAATAAATAAACCCAGAAGTCTTTTCACAGAAAAATATAAATTTAAGAAACAATTAGCTATCTGTTTGTATTGTCATATAATGAAAAACATCTGGATTAGTTTAATTGCTAGCAAAATTCATGATTGAATTGTCAGAATTAATTAGCTAGTGTGCTATAGAGATTTAGTATGCTGTAAGGAATGAAGTTTGCTATAGAAGAATTTATCTGGGCCTTATTTACTATATCAAATATGTTCTTAAGCAGGAAACAGAAAGAAGAAATTATAAACAATCCTTCAATAATGCATATTATCCCCCTGAAATTTGTGTTTGACCACTAACTAATAGTCCTAAGTAAGAGGAAGGGCACAATAAAACTGCTATTTTATTGCTCACAAAACAGATTGTATCACACAGGCTAACTTCTTCATTTGAGGTCAGCAGGTATTTGTGGTGGTATTTTCAAGATTCTGAATAAGCAATGTTTAATATTACTAGAAAGCATTTTCACCCGTTTCTGTTAGTTAATTTTCTCTTTATCAGGCATATGTCAGATATAGAAACACATGAACATTCTAGATCAGATTATATAATTTTGGGGGCACCTGGGTGACTCAGTTGGTTAAGCATCTGCCTTTGGCTCAGGTCATGATCGCAGAGTCCTGGGATGTAGCCCTGTGTCGGGCTCCCTGCTCGGCAGGGAGCCTGCTTCTCCCTCTCCCTCTGCCTGCCATTCTCCTTGCTTGTGCCCTCTGTCTCTGTCAAATGAATAAGTAAAATGTTTTAAAAACCAAGATTACATAATTTTTACAAGTTTCCAGATTCTAAGAGTATATTGACTAGAATTCCTGATATCACATCCCCTCCCCATTTTTCCATTTAAAAATTGGTTAATTGATGTTTTATTTATTTTAGACAGGTAAATATATAATTGAAAGGTTTTATATTTTAAAATGACTTTAAAAATCTTAATTTAGCCCAATTTGCAATGATTTTTCATTTTAAAATACAAAAAAATAAAATATTAGAATTTTGAAGGTACATTGACAAAAAATATGTATTTTTTTCTTTTAATGGGAAAGATGTACCAATGATATATTGTCAGTTGAAGTTCACTTTTGAGGAGTTTCAAACAGCTTGTGTATACTTACATGTGGAAAGCTATAGCAACAGGGCAGTAAAATGTTACTGCAGATCACTTGAGATTTAGCAAGAACCTTTTATAATATTAGGTAACCTCCTGGAAATGTGATTCTATCCTACCTTCGCTGAATCTAAGATATACTGCAAAGATTCAAATCCCTGGAGGTCCATGTGCTGCCATAAACAAAAACCACAATTGTTTTTTTGAAGCTTGTTCCATCATTCTTAAAGTAAGAAAGATCCATTCTCTCTATATATATATTCTCCCTCTCTCTCCATATTCTCATATATATGGATCTCTCTCTCTCTCTCTCTCTCTCTATATATATATATATACACACACATATATATATACACACACACACACATATATATATAATCTTCACATGGCTCATTCTTTCACAGTTGTTACATCTTCTCTCAGAAACACTTTCCCACAGGTCTTCCCTCAATAACATTTTTAAATTTGCAAACTTCCAAGCCCAAACCCACCTGTCCTTCTTATCCTCCTTCCCTTTCTGATTTTTCCCTGCAACTCTGATCCTTTAAGATAACATGAATTTACTTCTTATTTACTGTCTTCACACCTAGTTGTAAACTCCATGAGGGCAGAGTTCTTTTGTCCATTTGCTCACTGTTACAGTCCCGTTGTCTAAGACGAAGTATGTAGCATTGTAAGTGAGCCATAAATATTTCTTGATCTTGGTCTAGTGAGGGAAGAGCTGCCTGAAAAAGTGATATTTAAGCAGAGAAATAAATAATGACTAGGAGTAACCAACTCTAGGGGAAGGTATTCAAAGAGTGGGGCATTGGGAATAGACAACTTCTGAATCCAACAGAATCTGGGTCTAGGGAAGAACTGAAAGAAGACTTTCATGGCTGCAGATGAGGGGAGAAAGGAACAGCTAGCCCGCACACAGACTGTCTTCCACTTAGTACAGAATTTTCACGCTCCCTTCCTCGCTTCCATCCTTCCCGCCTCCCTCCCCTCTCTCTTCTCCTCCCTCTCCTCTTTCTTTCTTTCTTTCTTTTCCTTCCTTCCTTCCTTTCTTCCTTTAAAAGCAAACAACTAACTTAAAATTTGGAAGAAAAGAAAAAGAAACATAAAAATATTTGGTTTTAGCTAACTGAAACAAAAGCAAGTAGGGAAGCAGGGGGTTGGGGGGAGGAAGAGAGGAGGTGGGAATCAACACCTGTGAGCTCAAGTTTTAAAGGGCACATTCCTAAAATAATGGACATCATGAAGGAAAAGCAGGGGGGTAAAGAGCAGGAAATAAAAAGAAATAAAGAAAAAGCAAGAAATGAGAATTAGAGAAATGGAGAAAGAATGAAATCAACATTCTGTGCTTAAATTTCCGTTTCCATTCTCTCGCTATGACTTCCTTTCCGTCTCTTCCGTCACTATGACTGCTTTTCTTTTTTTTTTTTTTTCACATTTTTTTAAATTGCTTCCACCCACTGCAATTTGCTAACTTTCTCTAATGCTGACTTGATGCAGCCTTTCTCTTACTTCCTTTCCTTCATGGTACCATCATAAACACAGGTCCCTTGCTCTGTCACTCCCAGTACTCCCCACTGACAGTTCTAACAACTTCTAGCACTCCCCAACTTTTAGCTCCAACGTCTCTCTCTTTGACCCTAATGTCAGTTACCACCTGCCTGGTTCCTTCTTAGGATATACTAGCCTAGAACACCCCTCAGTCCCTCATACCTTTGCCTAACTCTGATTGTAAAACTAAGTGGCCGCTGCTTCACTTAGTTTTAACTAAGTTTAACTAAATCCATATTTTATATTTTTATTTACAAAATATGTCTTGGTAGCATGAGCATATCATTTATTATACTAGCCAAAGGCCATCAACATAATGGGACAGTGGCTGGAGCAACAGGCATGGGCAGAGAATGTCCTGCATCACAGTTAATTTTAGGGACATATCCTGGCTAATCTGCTTGATGTTGCTATCTCTGTTCCTTGAGAGTATCGTCTCAGGGTTGAAACAGGGCATTTCTAAACAGGGTATTTGGAACAGAGGCAGCAACAGCAGCAGCAGTGGCTAACACTTATTGGAGCAAAGATTATTTGTCATACGCAATGCTAAGCACTTGCCTTTAGTCTCACACATGAACATAACGGTATTTGTTGATTTCAAGAGTACGGTAGAAAGAGCCAACTGAAACTTCACTTTATGTTTTCTGTAATGGCAAATAAAATAAACCAACCTCTCTATATAATGTATAGGCAAAAGTTTCTCGATTACTGGTTGAAATGTGTATATACACATACACATACACGTACACGTACATATGCATACACACATACACACACACACACTCCCCATTCTTAAAAGAAATTCCTTTTTCTTTTCCTAAGGAAGCTCTGCCAGTGTTTTATACAACCATAGGAAAAACTTCCTTAGAATAAATAAAACTGTTCTATAATGTAATTCACTGCAAGTCTTTTTGAGACATACAATCAGTTCTCATTATCCATAGTAGTTATGTTTGATAAAATCACTGCAAATACTGAATTAATGAATACTGAACCTAGGGGAAATACAGGGGTAGGTGCCTATGAGCTTCTGGCCACAAAATTGTCATCAGCTGATCAATTCATAATCTTGTTTTAGGTACATTTCTGTTAAAGACACCTTATATAATATATTTTATTGATTCATTGACATGGAACTCAGAGCAAACAGCACTCTAACTTCCTGAACAGAGCTTAACTAATACATGTATTTTCCTCATAAGGCACACCACAGCCTTTTTGAGTTTAGGATCACTAGACAATACTTTGGCATTATGCTTGGGGGCCATTTTAAACAGCAAACTCAACAGCAAAATGGATAAAAATATGAAAAATGTGACACTGAAGAGACCACAAAAACAACATTTACAGTACAAGAGCTGAAACAAGAAGGCAGAGTGTCACCTTGTTCAACCTTAACTGGGAACATGAACATCAACTGGGTTCAAATTTTTACTGCTTTGTGCATGTCTGCAAGGACCGTGAACATACCATAATATTGAGTTGGCTGTTACATTACAGTGAGTAAGCAAATCTACAAATACGGAATCCACAAATAATGAGGAAGCTACAAGTGATGAGCCTCGATTGTGATTTGAATGATGGCACTCCCCTGCTTAAAGATCACGTGATGGCTTTGTATTACCTTTGGAATAACACAGCCTCCTTAACATGGGCTGCAAGACCCCTGCATCTTGTCCCTATTTGCCCTTCTAATTTCCTCCTGTCCTCTACACCCCAAAACACTGGTTTAATACATATTAATGACTCCCTCTTATAAATCTATTCTTCCAGGTCTAGCTTTTTCCGTGGCTCAGAGCTGAGTTAGAATTCATGTATCCGACTCCATATTGGAAATCTTGATTCAGATTCCTAAGGAGAAACTTAAACCTAACACAACCACAGCAGAACCCATGACACTTCCTCTCACTTCTGATTCTCCCTCATAACAATTAATGTCTCCATCATTCAAGAGAGGCTTGCTTCTACTTCTGAGACTTGGCATTGTTTTGTCCTAGGATAGATTCTGCTCCTTCTGGTGTTTTCAAGGCTGTCTCCTTCTTTACAGTCAGATCAAATGCCGCATATTCACTGACCCAGTCCATGACTACTCTTCCCTCCACATCATTCCATCACGTCAACTTGGTTCATTTTCTTCATAACACTTCTCACCCCCTGGAATTCTTTTATATATATAAAATAAACTGCCTCATTGCAATGGAATATATTACCCTGTAAGGCAGTGCATTCTTTCTCATTTACCATCTCATTTCTCTCACTTAGAACAGGCCAAGTACACAGAAGGCCCTCTGGTATGTGTTGCTGCCTGGTCTTTTTCTAGGACATTGCCTGCATAAACACTTTTCTACCCCAGAGCCATTGCTGTCACTCTTTCCTAGGTGTGGACAAGCCAACCATGAGTCATTCTTCAGATCTCAACTGAAATTTGACTTTCTCCATGAAACTTCCCCCATACAACCCATTCTAAAGCAGTTCTTCTTGGGGAAGGGGGAAAAAAGAGAGAGAGAGAGGGATGCAAAACACAAGACACTCTTAAATATAGAGGCGAAACTAAGGGTTGCTGGAAGGGATGTAGGTGGGGGATGGAGGTGGAGGAGGGCACTTGTGATGAGCATGGGGTGGGATATGTAAGTGAGGAACCACTAGCTTCTGCTCCTGAAGCCAGTACTACAGTATTGTTAACTGACTGGAATTGAAATTAAAACTTGAAACAAAAAGTAAGAAAAAAGGAAGGAAGGAAGGATGGAAGAAAGGAAGAAGAAAGGGAGGGAGGGAGAAAGGGAGTCTTTTGCTCCTGGATGTTTTGTCCCTTGATGTCTTATTTGTATCTGTATCATATTTTTACTTATTTAACATCTATCTTATCCATTAGCATAAGGGTTGGCAAACTATAGCCCATGGTTCAGCCTGCTGCTTGTTTTGTAAATAGCCTTTATGGGAACATAGGTCCATCTGTTTGTTTGTGTTAACTATGGCTGCTGTTGTGCTACAATGGCAGAGTTAAGTCATTGCAACACCGACCATAGGATATTTAAAGCCTATACTATTTAGTATCTGGACCTTTATAGAAAGTATGCTGACCACTGCCTTATTATTGCAGGCTTCTTGAGATCAGTCAGTGATTCTCTTTTAGAGACTACTGTATTCCAGATACCTAACATAGTACCATGCATTTTTGGTACTTAGCTATTATTTCTTCAGTGAATGTTGAATGATTCAGTATTAGAAATAATGTGATTTTAGACGTTTTTTCTTTTTTTTTTTTAAGATTTTATTTATTTATTTGACAGACAGAGATCACAAGTAGGCAGAGGCAGGCAGAGAGAGGGGGGAAGCAGGCTCCCCGCTGAGCAGAGAGCCCGATGCAGGGCTCGATCCCAGGACCCTGAGATCATGACCTGAGCCGAAGGCAGAGGCTTAACCCACTGAGCCACCCAGGTGCCCCTAGACATTTTTTCATATTAAAAAATAAATCAAAATCTTCCTTTTTAAAGATTTATTTATTTGAAAGAGTGCACATGTATGAGTACAAGTTGGGGGAAGGGCAGAGGGAGAGAGAGACAAGCAGACTTGCCCTTTCCACTGAGCAGGGAACCCTTGCAAGGCTCATCCCAGGACCCTGAGATCATGACTTGAACTGAATATCAAGAATCAGACATTCAACAGACTGAACCACCCAGGTGCCCCTAAACATAGTCTTTTTTTGTGAGTGCAGTTGTTTTTTCTTCTAAATTGCCTTGATTTTAATTGAGTTAGACTTATTTCCCATCATTTCCATTTGTTTTGGAAATTTAAAGCAATACAGAGAATTCTATCTAGTAAATTTCTAACTATTGCTAAAGTAATAAATAACAAATAGTTTTGTGTATTTAGGAGCCCCTTATTAAATTCACAGAAAATCCTAGAATGTGGTGAGTTGAGTTCTCGTGTTTCCTGCTGACATACAGGTATCGCTCCCTACTCTTTCTTGGCATGGCACTACTTTAGAGAGGATTTGCAATACTATTCCAAATCACCTTTCCTCCCATTGTTATAGATACGGTATTGTGTATCCTTGGAGGTTGGGTCTCCATCTTCTGTTGTACTGCCTTGAATGTAATCCATTTGAACTCCGTTCAGTTCATTTCTCACTGCTTTTCTAATTTGCCAAGTTCATTTTGAATACTTAATCTATCTTCCGTGAGTAGCCCTGTCTTTATTCTCTTCAGAAGATTGAACTCATCTACAAATTAGATGAGCCTATTCTAGACTCCATTTTCCAGGTCATTGAAAAAACACTTAACTGTCCCTGGAACCAAAGGTGACCCCTTCAAAACATCACTTGTTATGTCTCCCCAAGTTGACACTTACTCATCAGTAATCTTTCTCTGGGCTTGGAGGGCCATTCAGTCCATTGACTCTTGTTGGCACAGAGCAACAGAGCAGCAAAAAGTGTTCAGGAAATTATTTTGCTATCGGCTTCACTAATATCATGCAGAAGAGTAGATGATGATGTTTAGAAGTTGAATCACTTATGTATGTGGAGAATTATATTTTTTGTTTGTATAATGAACTCTGCAATGTGGCCTTTCATAAACACTGTGGTTAGACAGATAGTTGCTTTGTCACAGAAGTCTTTTTTTTTTCTTTTTCTAGTCTCCTTTATATGTGTATTCTGTGTTCTCTGTGTTTGAGTAATTACCAAGTCCTGTTCATCATACTGTTGCTTGGAATTTTCCTTTGCTGTGTTCTTTCAATCAGTCAAGTCATCACTACCTCTAACCAACTTATGGGGAAAAAATTCTTAACTGATAATAATCTTACTTCTAAGCTCTTGTTATGTTCTCAGGGGGAAATATCTTGTCGAAGATTATGCTGTTTCATGCTTTTCATTCTAAGGAATTGTAAGTGGCTTCTAATTTTCCCTCAAAATAAAATAAACCTCCTAATAGGGCATTTAGCACCTTCTTATCTTTTTGCTTTTCAGTACTTACAGCTCAATTCATGCTTAGTGTCCTGATAAGCAAGCAATGCAGTTACCAACATTATTTTATAATAACATTTGCTGGTAACAGAATATGCTTGTGTTAGCAGCATTTTTATTTTACAAATCTTTCATCTTTACCAATGTAATATTCTCATTTACTACTTTTCAAAAGCATTCCTAGGAAGAGCAATCTTATTGGCACTTGTAACTGGCTATATACATTCTTTATAATATTTTAATCATCTCTTGATTTTTACTACTGATAAATTGTGTGTTTGTCTGTGATATCTTATTAGCTACTTTGGACCCTTTGGAACAACTCATTAAGCCAAAAACAGAGCCTTGAATACAACATATAATTATACATGAGTTTTACTTACTAAAAATAAAAAGGTTTTAGTACTATTAACATCATTAATAATCAGTACCACTAAGGGAAAAAGAAAGGACATTTAAAGATATCACCTAATATACTTACGAATTCAGAAAACCAATTAACTAAACAACAATTAAAAAACAAAACTACCAATAATTTGAGTGCAATTTGATTGTCTTTTTAGAATCACATTAGTAATGTTCAACTTACATTTACCCCACTGGACATAGTAGACTTGACTATAGTAGATACTCAATAAAAAAATTGTTAACTGGAGAACCATTTATCGGTATAAATATATAAAGTATGCATTTCTAACTCCACTTTGCTATATTCTGTGTGTATGCAGGAACTGAGCCAGGAGAGAGAATAAGGGAAACTTACAACAGTGATGTATTTACATAGCACCCATTAAATACTGAACTTTGGGGGCAACTGGGTGGCTCAGTGGGTTAAAGCCTCTGCCTTCAGCTCAGGTCATGATCCCAGGGTCCTGGGATCAAACCCCGCATCAGGCTCTCTGCTCAGCAGGGAGCCTGCTTCCCTTCCTCTCTCTCTCTGCCTGCCTCTCTGACTACTTGTGATCTCTGTCTGTCAAATAAATAAATAAAATCTAAAAAATAATAATAACAAAAAGAATAGTGAACTTTGGCCACAGTGATAATTTAGTTAGTAATTTAATAATAATTACTAACGATGATAATTTAGTTAATAATAATAATTGTTAGTACCAAGATTGATTAATGAGGGAAAGTAAGATACATAAAAGTGTGTGTAGTGATTTCTAAATTTATAGAACCACTTTGTTGAAAAAAATTACTTTTCATTTCCTAAGTAACAACAGAATACAAGACCAAATTTACATGGACAGCGATGCTAAAATATTTAGTGTATACTCAATATTCAGGCATTGTTTTAGGTGATGAAAATTATAAAAAATGGAATTATGAGGAAAGACTGAAGAAGACAATGAAAAAGACAAAAAAGGGAAAAACTCGTAATTATAGGTAATCAAAGGTGCTGACAATCAATTTTTTAATAAACATTATTTGTAAAATAAAGACATGAGGAAACAGATGGTTTCCTAAAAATCTTATTAGAAAGACTTGACTAATTTATGATTAGATCAAAATACATATTATAATAGAGGTTTCATTCTAGATTATTGCTCTACAAAAATCTGGATTTACTAAGTGGGTTATACTGCCTGTACTTTTCCATCACATAAATAAAACGACATATGTAACATGCCACTGTGAAATGTTAAAGTATTGTAGAATGATTATTTGAACAATGAAAACCAGCTTTCATTCTTCTGATACTTCCTGCCTTTAGCATTTGCTTTATTTTTATTTTTTTCAGATTCCTTCAATGTTCTTTAAAAAGCAATGTCTAAATATGTATAATCAAAATGTGCTGTAGTAAACTTCCACTCAATTATGTGACAAGTTTTAAATCTTGTTGACGGAAAAAGTTTCTTTTATATAAGCTTGTGGAAATATTTCTGCAGTATGGCCACCTTTTTCTAATATGAATAAGGTAAAAAAGGAAAGAGCAATCATTCTTGGTAGTCATCGCTGGCAAGTCAAGCTAGGATGCATTTGAATGTGTATAATCACTAAATTAATCCAGATTAGGAGGCAGTCTACCAGATTTCTAATGACTTAGAATGTTACCATCTATCTCTATCACCTACCAAATCTGGGACTCTTGGTAAATCACTTAATATCTTGTAGCCTCAGTTTCCTCATTTACAAGATAGAATAAGAGTAGTAACTAATCCATAGAGTTGTTACAAAGAATAAACGAGTTAATACTTGTAATGTATTCATTTCCTAGGGCTGTTATAAAAAATTATAATCTAAAAAAACAAAATTTTTTACAGCTATGAGAAATTATATATTTTTTTCACAATTTGGAGAGCAGAAATCTGAAATTAAGGTGTCTGTAGGATTGGTTCCTTTTGGAGGCTCTGAAGGAGAATCTGTTCCATACCTTTCTCCTAGGTTCTGGTTGTTTCCAGCAATCCTTGGAGTCCTTGGGCATGTTAAAAACATCACCAATCTTGGCCTCTGTCTTTACATGGCATTCTCCTCTGAGTCTATCTTTATCCTTTTCTTCTTCTTATAAGAATAACAGTTACTAGATTTAAGGATGACCCTAAACTCAGGATGATCTCATTTCAAGATCCTTAGATTAATTATACCTGCAAAGGCCCTACATCCAAATAAATTCACATTCTGAGGTTCCTGGTGAGCATAAATTATGGGGAGACCCTACTCAACCCATCACAAGTACTTAGAACGGAGCTGGCACAGAATAAGTACTGTATCACCTTACAAGAATGAAAAATTGAAATAAGTAAAATAAAAGCTAGTAAGAAAGTGAATATATAAATTATGTGAGTCACATGCTAACCTTTATAACAGTGATTAAATAATGAGCTCAGTCTCTTTGTATTAACATAAAAAAATCTGGAAAGTATAATGTGGAGTTTTAACAAATAATCCTCAAAACTCAAGGCATATTATTAGTGCAAATTAATATGATTGCATTTTAAAGATCTATGTACCAAATCCGTAATAACCATAAATTTTGATGACAGAGGAGTAGTATAGCACTGGGAAAAAGAGAGAATATCAGAGTCTTCAACAACTTCTGTAAATTACTCTTAAAAATATTTTTTCAATTTAATTAACAAGAGCATCAAAATAACAAAATACTTGAGAATACAATTAAGAAGACAAAAGATTTGTCTTCACTTCTTTTTCAGTCATCTCATGGACATAACATCCTAATTCTAATTCACCATTCATTCATTCATTCATTCATCTTTAAAGTTAATGCTTTACAGAATCCTCCTTAAAATGTTTTTTTACCCCAAGTATTTCTGCTTCTTCAAAGTATCATAATTTAATTCAAGGCCTTCACCTGTCTTTTTCAGTAATAAACTTCTCATTTATATTCTAGGTGGTTAAAATGACCACATCAATCTTCCTTACATCTGTGAAGCCAGTACAGAAGCAAGAATTGCTGGGTAAACCCCCTTAGATTTACCCTTTAAGAAGGACTCAACAACTGGTATCAGCCCCTTCTACCCTTCCAATTTCCAGCAGTAATTTTGGACCTTAAAAATGATATCTATTATTAGCCAAGAATGGCACAGCCGAAAGATGCTAGATCCCTCTTTGAAAAATGATTCCGTACAATACTTGGAAAGCTATTTGTGGATATCTCTTAGTTGAACAAAGAAGAAACACTGAATAAATATTGATCTTGCTTGATCCTCTTGTAGAACTGATTTTCACTCAACCTCTTCACTCATCTCTAATTAGTTATGAAGTCTTGTTGCTTCTAACTTTAGAATTTCTTTTGAATCCAAATTTTTGTTTGTTTCTTTGTTCGTTTAGTACTGTTATCATTAGTTAAAATCCATCTGACCATTCTGAAGAATTAAGTTCAGGAAGTTTTTTGTGTTTCTGATAGATACTTTGAGAAATATTAAGACATATAAACGTTTAAAAATATTCATGACATCTGTACAAGACTACAATCGTGGGGCTCGATAGCAAGGATACAGAGAAGGACAATGATTATCCAATCATAAGCTTATAATCATTCCATTGTATAAAGTTCCAGTTCAGCAATCTCATCACATGTAAACTTCACAAATACAGATGGGAAACCCATTTTTTAAAATTGAGGTTTGGGGAAGTTCAACTACTGTGAAGTGATGGAATAAGGATTTAAATCAAAGACTTTTTCAATTTCACACTTTCCACTGAACCACAAGCACTTGGCATGAACATAGGGGTAGAAATGGGAATGAAGTGTAAGGAGGACTTAGGGTATAGAAGTCTACGAGGAGAGTCCTAAGCAGAGCAAAAGCTGATGATCAAATGAAGAATATAGGTCAGTGCCTTGAGTTATCGCAGCAGACTCAAAAGCTGTCTTGCCTTTTTGTAATCCCTTCCAATTAATCTTTCCAAAATATATTTATCATGTCAGACACTACCAGAAAACTTCAAACAATGTTTCTTTGTCCTGTATAATCTTGCCCCTCCCACACTTTCTCCATGATGCCCCATTTCAAACCCCTTTATATGATAGAGTCTGTTTTTGTCACCATTCCTGAACCACACCATGTCTTGCGTACTTCTGAATTCATGCAACCCACGCTGATCTCTCATTTTTCTGTCCTCTTATTAAATTTATTGTCTGTATCATTCTTTCTGATCATAAAATCTCATTTAATTTATTGTGTGTGTATATTTTCATCTCAAGTAGTTTATAAAATCTCTTGGGGTCAGACACTAGGTCTTGCTTTGCTTCTTTATGAAGTCTACATCAGTGACAACTTATAAGTAGCTATTATTAGTTAAACTGAATTAAAAATTGCCTGATATATCTTGAAGGATGGTAAAAATATGTATTTTTTATTTTATATGTTTAGCATTTGGATTAATATTCTCCAGTTAATTTGTATTGGCCTAAGTAAAATTCTAAAGTTGGTAAAACTATTTTTTAGATCTCTTTCATTTAAATGGCCCTGTATTACCTCTCACCTTCACCTAAATTTTCCCTCACACAGATCTATCTTTTTCCAGGCATACAATTCCCCGACTTAACCTCATTATGTGGATTTATGGTATTAAGACTCCCAACCAACCTGGAGACTTTTTGATGGTACATGTTACATTTTTGACACCCCAAGCTATTTGCATTCCATAAAAAACTCTTCTGTAATACAACTGGCCCTTTGAAGGGTATATTATGCTAGCCTTCCAGGGAGCACTAGCTAATGTCTTAAGCTAATTCAGAAGATAAAGAACAACATAAAAAAATATTCTAAGTAGCCACTTTTATCCTCCTCCTAGGTCACTAACATTTTTACTACAGTAAAAATTTTGGTAAGAATGTTCTTGACATTAGAAGGGCATTTTCAAGAAAATGTTTAAGATCTACTAGAGTAAGAAGTTGACTAGGATTAGTAATATTTTGTGTCATAGAATTCTATCATGCTTACGATCATATAAAATATTGCTCCTAAGTATTTGTTGAATTCCTGATTTTTCACTTAGTTGACAAAACTTGGTATAATTTTTTTCAGATCTGCTCATAAAAATATTTCCTTTGCTCTAATTCTATGCATCCTGTCTTATTGCTATTTTATCCTGTACTATTAAAATAATATGATCAAGTTAATAGAATACTAATGGTTTGGGATATACACTTTTATTTTTTTTTGTGCCAGTGCATGATGTATTTTAGAACTGATGAGTCAACAACAACCAAAAAATAACACTTTTCCCATCTTGTAGAACTGGTGAATCAGCAGAAACACAACTTTCCATCCCATCTTCACCTTACATATAATTGTAGCCATCTAAAGGACGCTAGCTAAAAACACTTCTGCGTAGAAGAGAAAATTGATCCCAAGCTTTAATGAGCTCTGTGTGTTTTATTTATTACATTAATAAGGTCTGATATTGAAATCATGGGGCAGAGAAATAGAAGGATATGGAGTATTTTTGAAGATATTCACATAAAGTGTATTTATATTTAAGAGTTGAAGCAGTTTTTTTTTGTTTTTTTTTTTTGTTGTTGTTGTTGTTTTGTTTTCTTTTCTTTTTTAGAATTGCTGACTTGCTACCAGAGATCAGCAGTACAAGGGCCTTGTATTGTCTTAAACTCAAAAGTAAGCAGTTTGGAACTCAAATTATTCACCATTTGGGCTTTAAAATCTTGGCCCAAGTGAGACACATGTTTTTTAAAAAAGAATCAAATCTTGAATGAGATAATATAAAATATCATGAATTTTGGTTTCAGTTATGTAATATATTAGTTATTTGAACAAATACATAAGACAAATATTTGCACATTGTTTTTAACAAAATATTTTGATAATGAATTGGAAATGGCAGATTGCATTTGGAATTTATTGAAACAATCTGATTAATAATATATCACATCCATATACCATAGCAACAATGAGCATAGTCACTATCAGTAAAACTAATGGGGATATTGTGTGTAAATAGGATTGTGGTAAACCCAATGGAAAGGAGTAGAAATCAGCGACAAGGTGGTTTGTTTTGGGGAAAATTCTGATTCTTACCTTCCTAAAGGGGGAAAAAAAAAAAAAAAACAGCAAGCATTAGATCATTAGTTCATAAACTAGGTAACATTTGATATAAAAAAAGACTCTTGAGAATAGGCTTATATGATTGGTTATGAATAAACCTAGAAATAAATCATAGTAAAGTCCGTATGTTTCTGCAGATCTTACCCAAACTTGGTATATAAGTTACACTGGAAACTCCCCAGGATATTGTTTCTTGGGATGTTTCCAATATATTCCATCTTAGCCAAGATTAAAAAAAAAAAAAATCACAATGAAAGTATTCATGGCATTTTATGTAAAACCAGGAAAATGTAAAGGTTGTTGTTTTTTTTTTTAATGAAAATTTTTGAAATTTGAAAATGCTAAAAGTTTGGCTGAAGTTCACAAAAGAGATTTTAGATAATCACAGATAAACTTTAACTTACTTAAATCCAATTAAAGAAAATTAAGTTTAATTGCTCTCCTGTAAAATATTTTACAGGTACATCTGTATTCTCTCATTAGCATATTTTCTGTAAGTTGAATAGCAATGTAGGCTTATAATGTCTTTAGCATATCCAAACCCTCACGCATACACACATACTCTAAAATAACTAGACATTGTTTAAAAAGGCCCTCTCCTTAATGGTGACTATGTACAAAGAGTAGTTGTTAACCATTTAGGTCTCTTCAAGTTGAATTGATCTTCTGGGTTGCATTTTTTTTTTTTTTTAAGATTTTATTTATTTATTTGACAGAGATCACAAGTAGGCAGAGAGATAGGCAGTGAGAGAGAGGAAGGGAAGCAGGCTCCCTGCTGAGCAGAGAGCTTGATGTGGAGCTTGATCCCAGGACCCTGGGATCATGACCTTAGCTGAAGGCAGAGGCTTTAACCCACCAAGCCACCCAGGCGCCCCCTTTGGGTTGCATTTAAATCACAACCTGTTTTTTCTGTTTCCTGTTTCTGTTGTTTTTCTTGGTACTCTATCCCTATTTTTGATACCATATATTTCTCCTTTATCATCTTTTAATACTTTCCTTAGATGTGTTCTTTGCATGTTAAAGCATATTTATTCTCATTCTCTTATTTTGGGTAGAAATATAGAGAGAATATCTCTGCTAATATTTAGCATGATTATTATAAACAACCAAAGCCGGAGGACTATAAATACGTATGTCAATGCACTTCGGCATATTACACAAGACCATGCTGTTATTCAAGACCAGAGTTTTATTTTGTTTATCTCTGGCAAAACTTTTAAATAAATGAAAGTCTCATTATTTAAATAAGATTTTTGCGAAACCATAACTTACTTTATTTGCAGATTTATTTTCTCTGTCTTTTTGTCTCTAGAAATAAAATGAGAGGATTTTTCTTTCTTTTTCTTTTTTTTTTTTTAATATACTGAGTAATATGATTTTACTGCTGAATAAAAATAAACTTCTGGGGCGCCTGGGTGGCTCAGTGGGTTAAGCTGCTGCCTTCGGATCAGGTCATGATCTCAGGGTCCTGGGATCGAGTCCCGCATCGGGCTCTCTGCTCAGCAGGGAGCCTGCTTCCTCCTCTCTCTCTCTCTGCCTGCCTCTATGCCTACTTGTGATCTCTCTCTGTCAAATAAATAAATAAAAAATCTTAAAAAAAAAAAAAAACTTCTGTTAGAGGAAGTAAAACATTTATTCATAGGAACATGGTAAAATATAAAAAGGAGAATAAGAAATTATTACTCAAACAATAGATTTGGACTTGTTTAGGGAAAGATGTAAAATGAATTAAAAATTCAGAATTTATTTATTAATTGAAATCCTCAGTTTTTGGGGCACCTAGGTGGCTCAGTGGGTTAAGGGTCTGCCTTCAGTTCAGATCATGATCCCAGTATCCTGGGATCGAGCCCCAAGTCAGGTCCCTGCTAAGTGGAGAACCCCTTCCCCCTCTCCATCCTGCTTGTGCTTTCTGTCACTATCATATCTCTCTCTCAAATAAATAAAAAATATCTTTAAAAAACAAAAAAAGAAGAAATCCTTAGTTTTCAATCCTATTCTTTCTTCTTCCATTGATTTGATTTGCCAGTTAGAGATAATAAAAAAAAAAAATATTTGCTGAAGTTATTTAATTATAAAAAATTGTGCCAATGAATTATTTTTAAACTATATGTCCTTTGACAATTCTTACCCTTACCCTTATTGGAGCTCTTAGCGGAACTTTTATCAGTGAGCTGGACAATATTTCTACTACCTGTTTGGATCCACAAAGCTTGAGTATTTAATTCTAAATTATAACTACCCAGGGATGCCTGGGGGCTCAGTCAGTTAAGTGTCTGCCTTCAGCTCAGGTCATGATCCCAGGATCTTGGGATCAAGTCCCACATCAGGTTCCATGATCAGCAGGGAGCCTGTTTCTCCCTCTCCCTCTGCCTGCTGCTTCTCCTGCTTGTGCTCTCCTTCTGTCTCTCTGACAAATAAATAAAATCTTAAAAAAAATAAATTATAACTACTCAGAGAAATAAGAGAAGAGATCATTTTCAATTTTTCCATAAAAGAAATCAATGATAATCATTTTATCTTGTGCAGGACAGAAATTATTTTGCGTAGAGACTGTATGATATGGTTAAGAGTGAAAATTCTAGAGTCAGGTCCAATGGAATTGTGCTTCCAAATCATAACAAATATATGACCAACTCCAGCTTTCCCTAGATGAAAAAAAAAGTGATAATAATAATAATATTGGCCTTACAGTGTCCATGTAGGACTCAAAAGAGATATCACATATAGGACTCTCTGCATAGTGTCTGCCATGAAGTTCAGTTATCATCATTATTAATAATAGGAGGTGCATCCTCTTTAACAAAGGAAAATAGCTCTCAACAATGTAGAAAAAAATGTAGAAATCGAACAGTTCTGATTTGTGGAAGTTAAATATATTCATTCTGATTACTTATATATTTTTGATTATCAGAGCAGTGACGTAGAAAGCATGAAGTTTCTGTGGGTCAGGGTGCTTGGGATCATACGCAGTATGCGGAAATACCTACAAGAGGATTTTTTCAACAATTGGACTCAACTACATTTTTTTTTAAATGTCCAATTGCAGAATGTCAATCTCCCTGACAGTGTAAATCTCCTTAAAGCAATTTAATTCAGATTAAAAAGATAACTGTGGCTTATATAGCAGAATGAGGGATCTGTTTCAAATCCGTCACATTAACACTATCAATAACCCATGATGACCCATGATTGAGTAGTTTTAATTAAGTTCAGTTGGAGTATTGGGGAGAAAGGTGCTTCATTTAATCCTTCATTAATAGTTAAAGTGAATATTGTAAAGATATCTATAACTTTTGTAGCTTGAACATCTTTCTTTTTTATTGAATTTATTGTTTTTCTTTCTATAGAGTAGTACCATTTGGGGAACTCTGATTCCCAGGAGCTTTAATGCTACCCCACTTCCAGCACTATAAAACAGAGGCCTGCTGTTTTAATCACGCCTCTCTCTCTCTCAATGTTGTTTGCGCCCTGGTACAACCCATCTGCCTTGAATCTAGTGCTCCGCTGGGGCTGCACACATCTGCCAGCCAGACTACCTTCGTACACAATTACTCAATCCACCGTAAGGCTCTTTAATAGGAAACAAGTGTGACAACGGCAAGCCTCTTTTTTTTTTTTTTTCCTCCTCCCTCTTAAACCACAGAGTCAAATAGCTCTAATAGAGATGAAGCTTGATAGATCCACCCAGGTGTAGGTGAAATGGTAGAGCCTCAGGGGTAATAGATGCTGTGCTCTCATGCTGAAGTTTAGCACTTTGTCCTGACCGGCTCTCTAGCAGCAGGGCGATGGGCTGCTCCTTGTACAGTTAACAAAGTCAACACGCTTCTTGCCGTTCACATTGATGCCTAATCTGGAGGGCAACCTGGAGCTAGGTAAGAACCGCAAAACAGCCCTCTGACTTCAACGTGTGGACAAAGGACAGCAAATGCAGTAAGTGGAAAATTTCTTCTTCCTTCTTTACTTGGGAATTAATTAGGGATGTTTACTCTCAGGGAATCCTCTAAAGGCTGCAAAAGTGAAGTAGCAAAAAGCCTGTGTTCATAACCCTGTGGATTTCCTCCGGTTTCGTTTTGCACAGTGCCTTGGCACTGTCACTGAAACTTAAATACTCTGCAAGTGACTTCCTCATTCAGAAGGTCTTGGATCTAAAATGTGGTGCTAATAATATTGCTAATTCAATCCTGCAGCCTGGCACATTATTCACGATTTCTGAGTGAAGCGTCCTTTCTTGTTGTCAGAAATGATGGTAGCAAGTGTTTGGTCACAGTTCTGAGAATTAAAAAAATACGTAAGCACATACTTTTCCTGAAAATAGACTTCAATTTTTATGCATAACTGTATTATATCACCATTCGTTAATGTGCGGAATTTGCTTGCCATTTTTGCTTAACAGATCCATTCTACAGCGCAATCTCTTACCAAAGAAAGGATGCTGAAAACTAAAGGCAGTATTAAGTTGTAGCAGTAATGACAATGATAATGAATTTTTAAACAAACAAAAGAAAACAAAAGGTTATTTGTTTAATAGCATAGGAAAAGATATTAAAGCCAGATGTAGGAAATCTCAACTTTGACTTTTTGGTCTTTCATGCTTGGTTTAAAGCAGCCTTCACTTTGCGTTTACTTTGCATTTACAACTTTAGATTCACCATTAAACTATATTTGAACTTCAAGTTCAGATTTGATCTAAATACAGCCCTGTTCCTTGAGCCCCCTACTCTGATTTTTACTTGGCTATGGGGAATCTTTTTACTACTACACCATATATCCTGAATTGTGTTAACAAGCTAACTGTGGTGGACTTTTTCAGGTGGAATGTCAGCCAATGTGAAAGAATGTGTTTGCTGTTCAAATGTATGATGTTCCATGTAAGAAATAAACACATGGGACATATGCCCAGACAAAGAATCCAGTTATGGGTTCCTAAATTCAGTCCATCAGATAGTGCCGAAAGATAATCATCTTAAAAAGGATGTGGTTAAAAATTGTCAGCACATCATAATATCTGTTTATATTCATTTGAGGATTTTTTTTTAATTTAGGCATTTTTTTTTTAATTAGTCTGGAAGGCTCTGTTATCTCAAAAGACAATGCACATATATAGGGTACATAGACAGGTGAAAGTAGATAAAACACTGTTGCATTGTTTAAATAATTCCCTACTGGCCGATGTTTTGTTTTTGTTTTCTAACTATTATAGATGGACATCATTGAAATTGATGTGTTAAAAGCCATGACGGTAGAATCCTGATGACTCCTTTGTGTATATTCAGAAATGATTTAGCTTGGATAAAGTTGCTGCTATGAGAGGTTTAATTAATTACCGCTGGTTAAATATATTTCTTTAAGAATTGCATTTGACATTACTGATGGTGAAGTAAATGCAGTTTAAAAGTCATTCTTCATGAAATACTTTAACCGACAATTGTTGGCATTGAATAGCGGTCAATGTCTACCCCCTACAGGGAGAGAATCTAATTTCACTATGCCTTCCCCAGTACATGAATACCACGGAGTACAGTTCACACATATGAATGCTGTAACCCTGTCAATGACTCCAGCAAGTGCCCCTTAATGAAAAGGTCAGGTCTGTGATTAATAGGAAGTCTTTTTCAAAGGCTGGACTTCACTTCAGCACTGACATTAGATTTGTTTCTTCTTGATTTACTTCACTTGCCTTTCAAAATATAATAAAAATCAAGTGGTGCTATGCTGTACTTTTTAAATACTTCGTGGTTAATTTTATGTGATGATAGCATATTGGTTAGTATATTTGGTTCAGTAAAAAAATAAGTGAAAAAAATCGTTCAAGCCAATTATTGAGGGCACAGGAAGATGAATGAGAGTATTACATTTTATCCAAAATGTTTAGAATAAATGTAGCCTTTGCTTAAATTTCAGTTAACTTAATAAACTTTAAGAGGCACTGTGGGGGTAGAGATGGAGTGACAGAGGAAGGGTTTGATATTTTGTATAAGATTTATTATGCTTAAATGGTAGCTATATGCCAGCAAGTAAATATACACAAGTAACTCATGCAAATAATGATTTTTCACTAATGGTGAATTTCATTTAAGGTTATATTGCTAAGTGGAGATAAAGACGGTGATTATATCTAGTGATATCCTCAAAGAAGCAATTTAGTCATCTATAATTACAATAGTGGTTTTATTATAAACATCCCAGTTAAAACTTATGCTGGAAGCATTAAGGTTAAGTCCAACTTAAAACTTTAAAAAAATACTTTTCAACTGGAATTATATTTTGCTAATAAATATCATGTTGAAATTTAAGTAACTTACAAATTACATGGTCCTTAAATAAATTCTTTTGTCTTTTCATTCATCTAAGTGTCCCATGTCTCTGTGGCTTTATCTGTATATGTTTTCAAATAAGATTGCAATAGGAGTGAATAATACAAATAATGTAACTAAATATAAAATATATGTGCTGTATTTATCCATGCAAATCCTCATGTGCTTGGAGGAAATTCTTTTAGAAATCACAGCATATATCGACTTATTTTAAGGGATACTCTTTCTTAAATAACTTATAATTTTTAAACTTGAATCAACATTTATAGGATTTAATAACTCTGCTTTCACTTATAACAAAGAAACTATGTTATATGTCAGGTTAGCAAGTATAGGTACAAATACAGTTGAATTTGAATGGCCACTCAAGGAGGAAACAGTGTAGTCAACTATACAGTGGGCACAGTATATCCCAGAGGTGCTCTCCCCTTGTCAGTGCCCAACAGGTATGTTTTCCAAGTACTCTTCTATTCAGGGTTCCATTTTTGTTCTGAATTGGAAGCAAACTACTTCCAGGTAGGGTGCTAATGAGTAACATTGGTTGGGCTCTTGCAAGGAACCAAACGACCCTGAGCCTTTTGTACCCATGATTTATTTAGTCCTCAGAGCCCAGTGAAGTAGGTACTGTTTCTATTCCCATTTATAAATGTACAAACAATGTGGTTGAGGAACTTGACCAGTGTTGCATAGTTAATAAGTAGTGAAACTTGGATTCAAATTAACTTGGCCTAAAAACAGATAAATCTTCCAAACACTGGAAGTACTGCTTCCCTAATAGTTGACTTTACTATCAGTGCAAAGTTGACTTTATTTCTATCACCTTATCAGAACTACTTGAATTCTGAAAGAGATTCATAAGTAGAAATAGATAGAACACCCAGTCAAACAAAGCATAGATAGTTAAATGCCAGTGACTATGAGCACACTTCAAGTTATATCATCATTCAGTATATAGAGCCCCTACTACTTTTCAGAAGTTTTACTACTGGTAAAGAAGGAGTTACAGTTATATTGCAGACATTTGAAGAACTGGTCCTTCTACCCTCGCTCAGTTGCTAATTCTCATTCCTATTAAGTCTCTGAGAAGAGTTTATCATCTGAGGGTATTTCTAACCAATCCAGCGTTGAAGTTAACAGGGGTGACTATAATTGCGATGGCTTCTCAATGAGTGTCACCTCCACACATTCCCACCACTAAGGCAGTGAAGAAAATGAGCTGTCAGTTATTCACTCCGAAAGATTTTCAGGCCTCAGTTATTCAGTAGGACCATCTGGATTTTTTAAATAGAATGCTAATTGAATTTTCCCTTTGTCTGTGGATATTTTTGTCTTGTAGGCATACCCTGGAAAACACCTACTTGAAATATTGCATTTCAAATACAGATTTTCCTAGAAATTGCTAGTATGTCTAACTGCCAGAACACTTTCTCTCCAAGACAGGCATTTATCCATATAATTGAGAATGTTCTTTGTAGAGAAGTCAAAAACAAATTACTTATGATAAAAAAAAAACCTTCAATTTCCTAATAGAACTTTTATCATGATGGGCTTGTGTGTCCTATCCTAGACAAAGACATAATATTCAGTTTAAAGGGAGTTTTATTTATTTATTTTTTCTAAAAGCATATTATCATTGTTAAGCCAAAACATCCAGTTGCTTTTATACAAATAAACAGGTTTATGCATGGCAAATGTAATGAACATGTGGAAATTACTTCAAATTTTCAGCAACCCAACTCACTTTCTTTGAAGTGGGTGAAGGTAAATGTTACTTTAATTCTCATATAACCTTTAGTGTTGATAAAAGATACCTAATGAACATATTTAAATGTGTTTGGCATTTATAAAACCAGAGACTGTTTTTATACCAAAGAAGACAGAGAAGAAAACAAGTAATTTTTTCAAACTAATCTCAAGATCCTGCAAGAGTTAATCTATAGTGACAGGATCTGAAAGCTCTAACTACCTTGAGGATTAATGATTACTTAAAAAACTTTGGTGAAAGACTTCCTCTATCACTACCATTACTCAAAGAGATCAACAGGCTAGCTTCTTGAAGTTAATCGTATCCTCGTAAATCCTTTTTGAATTATCCAGAAAATACTTCATTTTCATTTGTAGGTTCATCTTCAGTGGGAGAGTCTCCTCATCCCCTCCCCCTCCCTTTTTCACCTGATTCATTCCAAGCTTTCCACCAGGGCCACAGTCTACAGTTAATTCTGATGTTGGCTCGTACCTGCTTCCTTACTACTGGCTCATGTTCCAGGGAAATATTGAGAACACTGTAGGCTTAGCTATTGTGCTGATGGACAGTTCCATACATTTCTGGTGGTCAGAACTTCCACAGTTTCATATACCCGGAAGCCCAAACCAGTAGTCAAACACAACTCAATTCATGGTCCTTTGTATGGAAGGCTCTTGGTCCCAGGTTCCCTACACAAATCAGACTTCAGCTACCTTGGGTATATTTCTACAACCAATATCCAAAAGCTCTTCTTTTCTATCTTTGCTTAATATTAAGTATTCTCTTCATTTTAGGCTTATTGACACCTACAGTGTATTTTGAGCACTAGATGAATTTTTAATTTGGAAGTGAAGTACCATTTATCATTGCTGTGTGTTCAGAGTTAAAATTGCAGGTACCACAAATTCAAGGTTTCAGAGAGACATCTAATTAGCAGTCAACTTCATTTTGTTTTATTCCTTAATATTAGCACATTCAATTTTGGATGAAAAGCAGAGAAGGATGACCAGTGTTCTATTTGTATTTGCATTAAAAGTTTGAGGTTTTGACCTCGTTTTTTTTTTTGTTTGTTTTGTTTTGTTTTGGTTTTAAGATTTTATTTATTTATTTATTTATTTATTTGACACAAGCAGGCAGAGAGGCAGGAGAGCAGAGCTGAGCAGAAAGCCCGATGCAGGGCTCAATCCCAGGACTCTGAGACCATGACCTGAGCTGAAGGCAGAGGCTTAACCCACTGAGCCACCCAGGTACCCCTTGACCTTGTTTTGGGCCAGATGTGCTGATAAGCATGAATTCCACATGCTACATAATCATTTTCCTCATAATTGTATTTTCATTTACTCTAGAATTTATTTTCCCTAGAAAAACCATATACCATCAATTATGCACCCACATGTTAGCATTTATGCTTATATTTGACTGAATTACAAATCTAAAATTCTCCATAAATAGAGCACTGAACACGAGGTAGAACACTGAGGTTCAGTCCTCTTTTGACAATTATTAGTTCATTTTCATAATGTACTCTCATTTTTTTCACTTCTAAAATAATATTAGAAGCATGCTTTAACATGATCAGCTTTGTGACCAAATATTTAATTTATGCAAGATGAAAATTTGAGCAAAAGTAGCTGATGTTCAAGCCTTTTCATTTCCTTTAAAATACAAAATCAAATGTATGTGGGTGAATATACAGAAGAAACGTGAACTAACTACTGTATGTCCTGAGGTTACATTATTTTATTTAATCTCATATTGATAGGCAAAAGAAATTTATCATTTCCATTTGATAGATGAGCCGTGTGTTTTACTTTCTCAGTTCTATGAATAACATTAAACTAAAAATTATTTTCAAGTATATATTCAATATGATATTTGAAAGCAGCAAATGTGCACAAGCATGCCAAGATGCTCAATATACAGTGTAGGTTGGGACAGAAACTGTTTGTTTTTTTTTTAATAAACTTACAATATATTATTGGTTTCAGAGGTAGAGGTCAGTGATTCATCAGTCTGTATAACACCCAGGGATCATTCCATCACTTGCCCTCCTTGATGCCCATCACCCAGTTACTCCATCCTCCCTCCCCTCCTGCAACCCTCAGTTTGTTTCCTATGATTAAGAGTCTCCTGCATTTTGTCTCCCTTCTGATTTCATCTTTTCCTGTCTTCCCCTATGGTCCTGTGCTTTGAGAAACTGTTTTTATTTATTACAGTTCCTGTCCATTGGTCTGGAATTTAGAGACTCAAACTATTTCAATACATTATGAACCTCAGAGATGCACATATACACTGTATATATAGTAAGAGTCATACCTGATAATCATCTTGGTATTGCCATCATATTTTGATTCAAGAAAATATAAGAAATGAGTATGATATCGATGCCACATCTTTCAAGAAGGCATTTTCCTTTGGTACCTTTAGGAGAATACAAATGTTATAGATGATTTTATCATGTAGAAAATGATGTATATTGGGGGTGCCTGGGTGGCTCAGTGGGTTAAAGCCTCTGCCTTCGGCTCAGGTCATGATCTCAGGGTCCTGGGATCCAGCCCCGCATTGGGCTTTCTGCTCAGCATAGAGCCTGCTTCCTCCTCTCTCTCTGCCTGCCTTTCTGCCTACTTGTGATCTTTGTCTGTCAAATAAATAAATAAAAACTTAAAAAAAAAGAAAAGAAAAAGAAAGAAAGATCAAAATGTCATGACAAATGAGCAAGTGTGTTTTAGTTCTCTATCCACAGGCAGTTAACATAAAGTTTGAGAAGATTCATTTGGAAGGCTGGCGTGGCGTGTTTCCATTTTGTCTACAAAATTGGACTGTGCTTGCATATAGTTGTACTTATTGCCCAGAGAACTGCTGCCATTTGTTGCTTTGACATTTTAAGCGTATCTGCCCCTCTGTCAGCTTTATAAACTGTATATATACCTACAGATCAACATTCTGAAGGGCTGAAAAAGATCTAGATCCCTTAATTAAAATTCCCCAGGGAATTTTGTATCCTTTATATGAGATTAGACTAAGAAAGATTAAGACTGTGTTTTCTAGGACTAAAGCTCAGAATCAATTACGTTAACTGCTTAAATGAATAAGACTTCCCATAAGATAAGCCTGGAATTGCTTCCAAAGCTCAGGATACTAGTTCTGGAAGACCACCTTTGACATGGTAACAGGCTAATAAGACCCATCCATGGGATATCAGATGTGGCTCCAGCAATAATGTTATATGTCAGCATGTCTTCGGGGAAGAAAGTGAATGTGGCAGGAACTCTGGCTTTTCTGGAGGGAAGCAGTGTTGTGGGCAGATGATACTTGGGGAGTTCCTACAACTGTGACCACCGAAGTTTAAGGATTGATTCAAGCTATTTTTTCAGAAAGTTCTAAGGGCTGGGCAGGTTGAAAGCATTTTGAGTGCATTTACTGTTGGGGTTGCCAATTCTAACTACTGGATTTTTGAAAAGCATTGCTAAGGATTTATAATAGTGATAATTAAATAGGTGAACACTATCAAACTATATGCAGTTCAGGTCTACTAGTTTACTGTCTAGGAATAGGTATCAGCTATACAATAATCATACAATATATGTGCATTTATATACATAGTCTTAAAATGTATAGACTATAATGTCAAAGATTGTACTTGCATAAGGTCAAAATTAATTATATGCCCATGGACAGGTCATTTATTAACATTGCCTCAATATTTTTACCTGAGAACTTTTAAATAGATAATGTATATAGTTTATTTCTAATTTAAAATATGGATATGCATATTATTTCATTTGTGATAATATTATTGAACAACAGTACCTAAACAGAATTTAAAAATAAACTTTGGGTAAGATAACAGTGATGTATCATTCTTATGAAGGTGTGTGCTAATATTTTAAAGAATTTTATTTTTATGATACATTTAAATGACTAAAAGTCAGTCTTGACTGAATTAATAAACTCTTGAGTAATTATATATCCTTAAGTTATTTGAATATTGAAAAATGAGGACATTGATTCTTTTAGTTAATTTTGCTGGCTTCTGTTAAGTGCTTATCCTGAATTAAAGAATTAAAAAGCATTTCTTGCACTTTAAATAGATAATAATTTACCTTTTTTCCATTCTAGATAATTTTTTATTCTGTCAAACTATATACACCATAATGAAATGGAGATGGTACAATGTAATTAGCTGAAAATAGTGAACTTAATTTATCTTAAATTATGTGTAATAATAGAAAAAATATGAAACCATATTAAGAATGGTATTACTTAAAGAAATAGAAAAACATATTTCAATTATTTCATATTCTGTCTTGAAATTAGAGCTATGAATCCTTGGAAAATTTGCCAGAGATATATGAAGTTTCTATTAGATTTTTTTTGTAGCTGTTATACACAGCGTTTCTTATTTAGTAGATAATGAGTTTTAACATCAGCTGTAGCTGGCTCTCTTAATTTGGATGAACAATACACTTAAAGCATTTTTTAAAATTTATTTGTTTTAACAAAGACATGTCAAAGTGATAAGATCTTTGAAATAATGTGTATGGTTTAGATTTGATCCCAACCTGTGCTGCAAAAGCCATTAATAATTAAGACATGTGCGAAAGAAGGTAGAGGTAATGAGTTTTTGAAACACTGGTGGATCACTGTGGATTTAGACTGACTCCTAGCATGTTTTCATTGACTGAACCCCACAGTGAAAGGGCACACCTTTCTCTACTTAGAAGCCTAAAGAACTAGGAAATGAGAGAATGGGACTGACCTTCAGCAAATTTTGAGTGTTACAAACTTTATCTTTGACACTCTTCCATTCTCTTCACAACTTTTTCAATTCAGGGAGCCATTTCTCTTTCCTTCTCTCAGCAGTTGAGTCACCCTCATGCTCGTCGTCATCATCCTGACTTCCGATTACCCCCAAACTTGAATTTCTGCCAACAGCGGCAGTGTTGTCAGTTCGGAAAGCTCCATGCTCTTAAATAGTCGTTATTCTTTGGCACTGTCACCCTCTTCCCCAGTAATTCCTAAATCAAAACACTCATTCTTTGGGTGTAGTAATTACTGCTAGTTCCTGGACAGGAAGCCAATTCAGCAAAGACACAGCATGTTGAAAAGTACAGTTTGATGGGTATCTTTTAATTATAAAAGTTTAACCCTTTGGGGGGTATTTATATTTTAGGAAGGGCAATCTTTTGATTTAAAAGGTATTTCTAATGTCATAAGCTTCCCCCCCAAAAAAAAAAAAAAATTAAAGAGTTGAGTTTCAGGCCAAGGGCTGAGCTCGCTTCCTTTCCACCTCCAAGCTGAGATCTGTCTGTGGCTAGCTCTGACCCAGGAAGCTGCTCCCTGGCCACCAGTCTCAGTCAGGAGATGAGGATCTATTACAACTCAGTGTCAATTTCTGCTGTCCAGTCACTTTTGCCTGTTTTATTCTCGTGCGTGAAATATTTTGAAACCAGACACTGGAAGAACCTTACTGAAGGAAAATAATCTTTAAGAGAAGTTTTGAAATTTACTTTTAATGATTATGTGTTACAAGTCCATTTTTCACCTTCTGTACCATTCCAGGTGTTCCTCCTTAGCCCCTAACTCCCACATCTTCCATCCCTAGCATACCTTCCTTCTGAAATCAGTCGGAAATTCAGAAGGAGTGAAAAAGGAAAAACAGAAATACAAAAAGCCCTGCCTGAATGTTGCTAATTGAGGCAAAGTGAAGCCGATCCATGTATGAAGTATTGTTCCCAGTGGCTGCTGCCGAGATGAACATTAATCTTGTTTTAGTAAATTTCATTTATATAATTAATCATGTTGTCATTGGGGGTTAGTGATGCCGTTTGCCTTGGATAACTGCCGGATACCTCAGACCCTGACACTAGCCTAAATTTTCCTGACTTGCCTAATCTAAATGAGTTTACACTGAATTCAAAGTTAGTGTGCTAATGTCATTTTGCTCTAGCTGCTTTTGTTGTTATCATTGTCCTTGTTTTTAAATTGACCTCGAGATTTTACATGTGAAAAAGAAGAAAAATTAAATATTCCTAACCCTTGAACTTCACAATATGATTGATAAACCGTGGGTGTAGTTTTAGTGCTTAAACTACAGCAGAACATTATGGATAGCACAGTGTCGTTGGCATGGGTTCACACTGCTTGAGGTTGTACACTTTTTTAAAGAATGAAATATAGCTCTTTGAAAACCATTAATTTTATGGCGTCATTTAAATATCCTTCCCTAGTCTGAAATCTTGAGTGATGCAGAATCTTTTCCTGCTCTGAATTCTGTAACCTGTATTACCTATGTCATTTATTTGATAGTTGCTTGTCCTGGGGCTCTTTTCCCTGCTAGAGGCTAAGGTTCTTAGACACAGAGACCAGGACTTCCACTGTCTGTGTGCAACACAGCTGTGACAAAGTAGATGTTCAGTAAATACTTCTTGATGGAGAATTGACAGTCCCACCTGTAAATGCAGATTCAGGGGTCTTTAACTTCTTCCTCTATGCCCCATTTGCTATTTAATTGGCTATTAGCTGGAGCTGATTGATAGACATGAACACTTTTTTTTTTTTAAGAGAATTGGCAGCTATGTAAATATAGCACTTAACCTTAAGCACTGAGCCATTAACCTTAATCACTGTCCATTAACCTTAAAGCACCCCAGGTTTCTCCCCTTACAGTCCCCCAAAACAGACCCTAGGAATGCATTCTTCACCATGAAAAAGAATCTTAGTGGAATGTTTTTATTGTTCTGTGAGTGGCTATAAAAAAATATATTTTGGAAGGGAACATTTGATTCTATTTTTTTTAGGTAGATACTAATTAATTTTCCAGGTGTTCAAAGGAATATGCAAAATTGGAAAAATTATTTTGAAGAGCATGTTAGGATATATTTGGTAAGGAAAAAACTGAACAATACTTTTTAAAAGTACAATTTATAAGGCTGATAATCACGAGTGTATCACAAAACACTTTCTAATTAAACCTGTAAATATATGAAAAATAAGCTTTTCTTAGCTGCTACTAGTTATATTTAATATTAACTCCAGACATGCAGGAAGTACCACTTACTTTTAAGAACAGTGACTTCCTGAAGTATTTTCTGTCCAATATTGGAAATTCACAAAGAGAAGGATAAAAGAAATGTCTTCTTTATACACAACACTTTAGACTTACTCTTTAAGTATCCTCACCCATACATATAACCCATTTTATTTAAATAATAACATCTAGTTTCATAATCCTTTGTAGTCTACAAAATTTATATTTTCTATTTGGGGGTTTCACCAAAACTATATGGCAATTAATATTAATGGAAAGATACAAAATGTCAACTGTTAGTTAATGCATTCCAATTTCTTGTGTGTGTTTTATCTTCTAGTCTTTTTTTTTTTTTTAACCAAGATCTGCATTCACAACCTAGAGTTGCAGTAAAATGATGTTACAAAGTTGCAAAAGGTTTTGTGTGTAAGTTTATATGCAATTATGTTTTACAACCTCAGTCTTTGTGGGGAGAGCAGTAAGTCAATGAAGTTCCCATTGTATTTTAAACATAATACTTTTTAGGGTGAGGTGAAAAAGAATGTGGGAAGATGGCTGGCCTTGGAGAGGCAGAAGGAGCACCTCTCTGTATTCAGGAAAGCAACTTGATACTAATGGACTGATTATTTTTAGATTTGCCAAAGTACTCCGTTTTGTTCCAAATCCCAGAAGGAACTGACACTAGAAGGTGTGAGCAACTGAGGGCAGGGGAGGGTCTCCCTTACAACTGCATTTCAAGGTATATTTTAACAAATGTGAAATCTTGGTGGAAAAACAAACCAGTGTAACATGATGACTTCAACTCCAGAAAGATGTTACCTCCACACTGGCTGGTTAGCTGTTCCCTTGAAATTTTCAGTTACCTGACTGAGGAAGAAGGTGATAATGAGAGGGGGACTTGACAAAAGAGAGTTCGGGCAGAACAAGCTCCACAAAGGCATCAAATCCAATACTGAGCTTTTGTTTGGAGAATTAATCAATAGCTCTCACAGCAATTACTCTCCAAATGCTTAGTTGACTCTCTAAGCACTTCTGTCATTCCTTCATTCGTGCCCCCAAGGATGCTCTTGAAGGTACCAGGATACTAAGACCATACTAATTAACTGTTTCACTTTTTATTTAGTGATCCCATATCCTCACATCACTATATATACAGATAAATAGTTTAAACATGACCATATACACTGACATTCTTTCACACAAGGTGAGGAAAAATAAAGGTAGACTTAACGCAGAATTTGAGCAAATAAATGGAAATATATTTCTGTCATTCATCTTTGTAGAATGTCTTCTGCAGTACATACATTTATTCATTTGAGTAATGTTACTTAAGGAACTATGTCACATCAAGAATACTTTAGATCATTGCTGCTAGTGAAACAGTGATGTAAACATAAAAAGAATGTATTTTGATTTATTTTCTTTTAAAAACATGGCAGATACTCTTCTATCATGCTTTTTACTTGCAAAGGAACAACTAGGAATAAGGCAAGTTTTTTGTTTGTTTATTTGCTTGTTTGGGCTTTTCCCCCTATATATATGACTGTTACATGCTATTATAGAAGCCAGGTAATGGAAAGCTGATTAAAATATTATCTTATTTTTTTACAGAACTTGGCTAGGAATAATTAGTAATTGTTGCCATGTCTTTAACTTACAAGAGATGCTTACTTAATGATAACATAATCAAGAGCAAATTAAACCATATTGATATTGTACAAGTTTGTGTCTTAGATTCTTGAGGCAATTTAAAGAGTTTGGACTACATAAAATTCATTTCTAATGTTTTTTCCATTTTTACTCTGTCAGTTTTTTGGTTATTTACCAGTTTGAATGTTGATACATGAAAAACACAAGATTCTTGTAATTTACTTTATTAAATACTTACATAGCAAAACAATAGGCTCAATATGGAAAAAAAGAGAATTTTTATATTTGTTCAGTATTTTTCTCTTTTCACTTGGTCACCTGAATGCATAGCATATATTAGACATTCATGTTATTTGTTGAATAAAATTATTTAACTCATCAAATTAAGTGCTGTCAGTCTAATTTAATAAAACTGACTTCACAGTCTACTACTCTACTGCATTATTTTGCAGTCCCCCACCTGGTTGTTGGCTCGGTATTTCGATGGCTGAGATATATTTAAAATATTTTTTATTTTTTTAAAGATTTTATTTATTTATTTGATAGAGAGAGAGAGATCAAAAGTAGGAGGAGAGGTGAGCAGAGAGAGATTTTTAAACTAACTCTCTTCCCCTTATCCCTAGGTTCTAAAGAAATAAAGTTTTGTGGGAATCAAAAATTGCTACCACGAGTATCGTTTCAAATGAGAGCAGGAATGGGTGTCATAGATTAACTAGGAGTTTTGTAAGTAAATCCCATGTACATCACCTGTCAGTTAGCAAAATATTTGCTGACCACTAATTACTTAGAGAAGATTAGAGAAAAAAAATAAAGAAAATAAGGATGCCTCCTATTTGCCAACAAAAGCACCGTGTTGCATATTATGTGAATGTTTTTCTTAAAGACTGTTCTTAAAATTCATTTCAATCTTATTTTATAAAAGAGTTAGGTCAGAGTGTCCAACCCAACCCAACAAAGTGAGCTCCAACATCTGTATGACTGCAGTTTCTCACTTTTTTTTCCCCCAAACATTAAGTAGAAAGGAATTTAAGAAAAATGATATCTGTTTCATATGTGTTTTTTAACTTTAACACAGCAACTCAGCACACCATGACTACCCCAGCACCAACACAAGAAACAGCTAACCACTCATCACATTCACACATCCTGTCACACCAGATGAACAAACAAATAGGTGAGCAGACATTTAAAACAAAACAAAACAAAACAAAAAGCCAACTACAAAACCAGAGTCTGCCTCTCTAGCATTTCGTGATTGCAAGGACATTTCGGGTTGAGTGTGTCTAGTAAAATACAGTTTCACTAGGGAATGTGAGGGGGCTCTTCCTGCCCCTCCCGCCCCAGTCGCGGCACTCCTGGGACCCAGCACTCCTGGGGGCGGGGGTGAGAACTCTGGCGCCTGTAGCCCATCTGAGGCCTTTTGGAAGAAAAATGATGTCACAGATGTTTCACCATTCTTTCTCATCCTCTGTTTCCTTCTCTTTTCTCATACCTTTAAAGATTTTCTCTTCTCTCCAGTTCCTCTTCACTTTTACAACTTCTGTCATCTGTCCAGACTTCTCCTATCCTTTAACTAGAGGGGCAGTTTTTCAGACCAAATATAAACATTTGTTCCCACTGGCCCTTTATATTTTCTCTCAATTTTTACTCTGGATGGAGCTTCTTTTTTTCCCAGGGTAGATGTGAGGGTGTGAGTATCCTCACCTGCATTTCCCCTCTCTAGGGATGCCCTGAGAAATACTGGCTATTAATTAACATTTTATGATGTGCTTTACACTCTTCAGAGGAAATACACTTTATAAATGCCAAAGAGTAATAGTGCAGTTCTCCTCTCCTTTGGGTTCTGGATGCACCAGCTCTTACCCTCCTAAGATGGGGGAGAAAAGTCCTATTCCTTATTACACCAAACTATAGGACAAAATGTCAAGGGTTAAAGCTTGTACAAGGAGGAATAGTTGTACTGATCTCTAAATGTTTCTCTGAAAAAAAAAAAAAAAAGAGAGAAAGAGAGAGGAGTACTTGGCATAACCATTGGATGAGAAAACCCACTCCTCTGGAATTCTGTACAATATAAATAGGGAGCAGAATTTCTCACCTATGATTCCTGCAGTTCTTTCACTGGGGAACAACCTGCCTTTTTGAGAGGCACAAGCTTTGGGATCACTTGTCTCAAAGACCACCTTCACCACACAGGAAGGTCCTGCTCTAGGTGAAGTTTCTATGTGATGCTATTTTTGGCTTACACACAATTATGTCTCTCATCTGTTTGTTTTGTTTTGTTTTGTTTTGTTTTTCCTTTTCAATTAAAATATTGGAAGTCTGTTTCCTCTAGCAAGGAAATGTCAGGTTTGGTTCATTTCTATTCTCTTATGATAGTATTTTTAATATTAGAGTCAGAGAAATCAGAAACTGTCTTTTATTTTTTTTTTTCCCAAGGCCACGAGATAGGAAAGTGAAGGAGCTAGGATTCTCCCAGCTCTATCTAACTGTTGAGACAGAGCCCTCGTTGTTGTCGGGATGGAACATACACAGCCATGTAGAATTTTTGAATTAATCCAGATCTCCAAGATCTGGACCCATGTGTGTCTCCGGTATCTGGGCTGTCCTGCACTAAAGGTATGGAAAATAGAACTAGAATTCATTCCTGCCTCAGTGTGGTGTTATTCATTATATTTGTGTATTTAATTTTTTCTTTTAATGTGTTAAGTTTCCACTTTGGACCAATGCTTAAGATAATTCTTACAGTTTGGGGATTCTTCTTTATCATTGGAAATTCTCTTAGTTTCTGAACTGTCTGATCAGGTATTTCTATTCAACCATTCTCATGGTAATTAAAACATGTATTACATTTGACTTAAATATGGAATACTAAGATGTATCTATGGATGGCATTTTAATCTTTCCCACTTCTTTTATTCTTATAATCATATTCATTTTTAAGTTAAAAAATAATAGAAGATAATAATGTGATTAAACACAAAGATTAATGTGAAAAACTTCAGAGGGAATAAGAGGAAGGAAACTAATAAGTACTTAGATATCAGGTATTTTGCTTAACTATGTATATCTGTGTGCATGTGTGCACATGTGTGTGCATGTGTGTGTGTGTGTATGCACGCATGCACGCACATTTGTGTGTACATGCTTGTGTGGTTTCTTTTTTTCCCATTAAACCTAAACATAACTCTATGAAGAAAGCATAAATAATGGCTCAAAGAGATGGAGTTGTTGAGGTTCATATCTAGAGTTGGGAAAGAGCTGTGATTCAGACCTAGACCAGTCTAAAGTCAATTTTGTAACACCAAGTATCCTTGTTACTGCCTCTCGCTGTTATTGAAAATACCAATGGTCACTAGGTCACTCTAAGCTTATGCCAATATTAAAAGCTGTTGTTAATTAATTATATCCTTTCCTATTTTGCAGCGAGAGTATTATTTTCCTTCTTGAATGTCAATATTTCATTATGTTTTAGATTTTCCCTTCTCCATTGTTAAGACCTACTGATATGACTTGATATGAAGCCTTGGTTTCGTGGGCCTGTCTTCCTCTGGAATAGTATAGTGAAGTGTGTCGTGGTGAAAGTTTAAGAGCAGAACACTGCATTCTGACTGAATTTACCTCTTACCATATTATATGATTTGTCTGGTATATGAATTTGTTTTTAAAAGAAGATTTTATTTATCTCTTAAGTATTTAAAAGTATTTTATAATCTGAACCCCTGAGTATCTTATATGGTATCAGTGGGTTTGGGGGGCATGTTTTATCTGAAAAAGTCTAGAAAATTTGTTGGGGAAAAAAGATATGGATTAAAAGTTGGGATAAATATCAGTAGTTTCCTGACTAGTAAAACTGCAAAGCACTAAAAAGTTTTAACCTATTTCTGGAATAATTAAGCTGTTGAGTAAACTTTCATAAGGTCTAAATATTTACTTTACCTCCTCCATACCTCAAATCCATATTCCTTCAAAGTCCAAAGCCTTCTTCAGCATTTCTGTAATTCCTGAAACATGTCGCAGTGGGAGAATGGGATAGGACAACTCGTGTCTTTCTTTGTAGGCTGTGACTTTAAGCCAGGTTTCCCTCAATTCTTGAAAAAATATTTTGCTATTTCTCTTGATTTTACTTATATGGACATATAAGCACACACATATATTCATATATGCTTTCCTTTCTATTACAGCCATATATATTAATATTTTATTAGACTGGGCTCTCATTTTGAGGTTAAGTAATCCCCAGAGCTATCTACTACTGTTCATTGAGTTAGTCTCTTAAAACTCTATTAAATTTAGTTAGCAATCAGTGTCAAGTCAGTGCAGTTAATAATAATCCTGAGCATTCACCTAAGCTACTAAGGGAGGAAAAAATCTGAGAGTCAGGTGATTTGGAGGGCCACTATTCCTAGGTGTTGTTCACAATTATAAGAAGCGAATTTTTACTGGAGTCTAAAAAAGGATTTCCCAAGTCAGCCCTAGGTATAAAAGCATGTTTCCCTAGAAACCAGGGGGGGGTGGGGAAACATGCCTAGAAGTATGGATGGTTGAGACGGTCTTTTTGCGGCTGGGGGAATTGGGGGTTTTTGTTGCGCTCTGGCAATTCCAGGTCTAGATTTCATAACGCGTTCGTTCCTTCTCCCTCCCATGAGGATGGAAAGCCATTGGGATGGGTTGCTAACACAATTTCTATTTTTATCCCTCAAAAGACTGGAGTTATTGTCCTACAAATCTAAGCTTTGCTTTTTTAACATCACTGAGGATTTCAAGGTCTTTTGATTCTTCCTACATATATTTCTTCCTTTGTGTCATGGAACAATGAGATATGTTGACATTAAGCAACATTTTGAACCTTTTATTAAAATCATGATACTGAAAAAAATACCTAAACTTCCTCCTTTAGGGATTTTCTTGCATCTTTTTAAAGCTTTCTCTGTCTGTTTAATGAGGGAGATATAAATGTGATGAGTCTGAAAAATGTTAGCCTTTTAGGATGGTATTGTGTTGAGCAGTCACTCTGATCGCTAGAAAGAAATACTGTTGGGGGAAAACAGCACAGTTGAATATCAGTTCTCCTACAAGGCCACTCATAAGCATTAATAGTTTATGATTCAGGATAAAAAAGAAACATCCCAAAAGACAGGGAAAATGATTGAATTCTAGTGTTTATCTGGCTTTTAAAAAAAACAAAAACAGCTTCTTTCGTGTGTATTGCTGGTTATAAACTTCAGAGTATTTTGGAATACGTGATTAAAATATCATAATTCAAAAAAAATCATAATTCCCCAGTTCAGTCCTCCTACTTGTTTGTTGGAAGGCCTGTTAAAGGAAAGCCATCCTTTTTTTTTTTCCTTCCTCTCTCTACACTCAACGGTTTCATCTTCACTGTTTGCTAGCCGGTAGAGAATCAATCCATTTTTCCCTCTGACCCCAGTAATTTTATATATAAAATCCAATTATGAGATAAGGTGTCAAGTGCAGTCTTAAAGGAGAAAGAATTCAAACTCTCAGGCAGCCAAATGGGTGCATGAGACCAAGATTGAGCCTACTTTTATTCCTGCGGTACTCTTTTAGAGCTCACACTAAATAAGAAGTGTTAAAAATTAAAAGATAATTGAAGAAGGAGTTCTGGGATTTCTGTATATAAAGTTGCCATATAGCATCTATAAGTAAATATTAGCTGTTATATAAGCCTCGGGTTTTTTACATCAACTGACAGAGTTTTCATCTCAAATGCATCATGCTTTATCCTTAAGTTAAGCTGCTGGGTCTCAGCATGGTGAAACTCACCCACCAAGGCCCAGACTGTATTTTCTCATGTTCTCATCTTCCAGAGTATTTTTTAAAATTATTTTTAACAATATTTCACAACTAAAATAAAAAAATATTCCACTTCCACTCTCCACAGGATCATTTGTGTCTTCTCAAATGCTTTGTCATACTGCCTACTTCTAACCTAAAATAAAATGTATTTTTAAATAGGAACATACATTTGGCCAAATTAAAAATAAAAATGAGTTTTTTTAAGGACATTATTTGCAAGGAGAGCACTTTTCCTTATTTAATTTTGACCTTGAAACTTCTGATTATGGAAACAGTAGAGGATTTATGAACTCTTTATGAAGTATAATAAGTACCTAAGGAAACTTATAATTATTTTTTTTTCTTTCTTTTCCATTCTTCATTGGGTTATCTAGTGGTAAATTTAATAATTGGTGAATGTTTATTCACTGTGCTAATCTCAGAATAAAAGCTTTCCTACTTTAGTTTCTGTTTAGAATATTTAATATGTTTTTGTTACTTTTACTCCTTTTATTTCATTAACAATTTTTAAAGACACTAATAGCAGAGATTACCATTATTTCAGATTATGTTTAAGTTTGTATTTTTCTAAGGTCTATATTCTTCATGAATATAACAAACTATCACCATGGTTGGGAAACAAAATTAATTATCATGATTAGATGAAAGAACTCTTAACTTCTTGGTGGTAACAACAGATTTATCACTAAGATGCCTCTTTTTGCATAAATAATTAAACATTTTTATAGAAGGAATCAACTATATGTGAGAAGTTATCAAACTGATCCAAGTTACAGTCATATTTATTGGAAGAATGCTTCTACTTTTTTTCAAAGGCACTTTTCACGTATACCCCATTTAGCACATATGGGCAATTATTCAGGTTAAACAAAAAAAAAAAAAGAAAGAAAGAAAGAAAAGAAAAGAAAAAAAGAAAGAAATTCTTAATGATCATCATTTCCCATGTAAAAGCACAAAGACTTTCCTTATGTTTTGGGACACAAAAGAAGGAAGTAACACAACCTGTACTTTATTATTTTGTATCAGAGGCAAAGCTTTTTCTAAACTTTAAATCCAACTGAAAGCAGCTGCTGGAAAAATATCATTACACTGTACCTTAAGCTACAAAAACCAATTTAATGGTGACATTTTATTTTGTTCAGATGGTCTGCTCTTTTCTTCTGTTTAAACCAGTAAAGCCTATGGAAACTGTATCTGGATGAAATCACTCGAAGGTGAGGGCCCATGACCAAAAACATTCTTTAAAGATTACAGGGTTATAGTCAAACGGGATAGCAGCACTAACAAGATGGAAGGTCTCCCAAAGACAGGAAGTAATATTACATCATTCATATACCAAACCACACTTTCCCTTTTTGGGAGAAGGATAGAAAGTTTATTATTCAAAAATATCAATACATAAAACACGGGCATTACTTTTAAAACATATGTGGTATGCCTTTTAGGTCAGCCTATTTCTATTTTTTTTTAAAGATATAATCACTACTGTGACCTCACCAGGTCAAAATTTTTTCATAAAAATTCCTTGTGTGTTGACCATTTTATTTATTTTTCCTGCCTTGAGCTGTAAAAATGAAAAAAAAAAAAATCACCTCTGCTTTTGTTACATCTCAATATTATCACAAACAAAACCTGAAAAGTATGCAAAACTTGACTAAGACCGACCTAGCTTTTTCAAAAAATAGAGAGTATTTTACTACAGAGAGATGAATTTTTAAAAAAAAGAAAACAAAAACTACTCTTGATATGAATCCAATCCTCATAAATCTTTATTAGAAATACCCTGGAACCAGATTGTTTAATCTAGCGCCAGCCTTTGCTGAACATGAAGGTAAGAAATCTCTCTGCCTCTCTCACTAATTTTTCCCTTTAAATTATCCTTAACCAATAACATGCTTTTGTTCATTCATTCACTTATTCATAATGTATACCTTATCTCTGAGAAGGACTTAAAATAAAAGTTATAGATAGCAGAAAACCATTGACTTAAAGAGTTGATAAAAACAAAGAGAGTGAGCCGTATAAGCTAACAGTGTTACTGCGATAGAGCTTCCTGGCATCTAAGAACCTAGCAAAGTGCCTTTGTAAATGACCTTGAATGCTGTAAACGAAGCACCTGCTGCGGATTGTAGTTATAACCTTTGCATAAGTGAGACAAGTCTTGCCACTTAGGAATGACTCCCAGGTGGTCCTGGCACAGCCTGGTCACATCTGCTAGGCCTTAGAAAGATGCAAGTGAAGGTTCCACATGCTGGCATTGTGCCACATGACCTTGCTGAAAGTTTTGTGCAAATAAGGACTGCAAAAACTCCTGAGACATGGAGAAAGAGAGTTTCAAATTAAAATATTGGGTACCTCCAATAAGTAACTTTTTCCTAAAAGCTGCTCTAAACTTCCTTGACTCTTAAATGAGTTTATAGGACTAGATCATTTCCAAGGATTTACTCTTCTCTCCCAAATTCAGAACAACTATTTTGTCTCACCAATGGTAGCCTATCTAGAGCCTATCATTTATTCATTCAGCAAACATTTCCCTTAGGTTTTAATGAATTGAATATAATATCTATCTGCCTTAGGCTCAGAGTTCTAGCAGGAGAGACAAAGTGTAAACAGTTTATTAGAATAAGAAATAAGAAAAATATTCTACAATAACACTGTTATTTCCAGGCATGTTGAAGGAAGTGCTTCAGCCTTCTGATGTGGTCAAGAAAGTAGCTGTTTTGAGTAAGAGTTCGGTAGAGAGTCACTGTCAAAGAAAGAAAAGGAGAGGCCTTTTCTGTTAGAGAAAATGGCCTGCCTAAAGGTAAAAGGTGAGAAAAGGTTGGTAAAGGAAAAGAAGGTCAGTGATGTTGGAATGCACGGAAAATGGAAGAATGGCTTAACAAGTAGATAGAGGGGGCACTTGGGTGGCTCAGTGGGTTAAAGCCTCTACCTTTGGCTCAGGTCATGATCCAAGGGTCCTGGGATCAAGCCCCACATCGGGGTCTCTGCTTAGCAGGGAGCCTGCTTCTTCCTCTCTCTCTCTCTCTCTCTCTGTCTGCCTCTCTGCCTACTTGTGATCTCTGTCTGTCAAATAAATAAAGAAAATCTTAAAAAAGAAAAAAAAGTCGATAGATGCCAGGACATGGTGGTTCAGTGCCTAAGATCATGGATCCAGAGTCCAGTGCCTGGAATTCATTTCTGGCTTAGTGATTTATGTGGTCTACATCTTAAAAAACTTTATGTAACTCCTCTTAAGCTCAGTGTTCACAAAGACAATTAGATTCCTCCTTTACAGAGGAATAAATTAAGGAGTAAATTAAATAATTCAAACTATAACTGAAACTTCAACAAGATTCCAAAAACTGAAAAATGGGGACACCTGGGTGGCTCAGTTGGTTAAGCAGCTGCCTTTGGCTCAGGTCATGATCCCAGCATCCTGGGATGGAGTCCCACATCAGGCTCCTTGCTCAGCAGGGAGCCTGCTTCTCCCTCTGCCTCTGCCTGCCACTCTGTCTACCTGTGCGCTCTCTCTCTCTCTTTGACAAATAAATAAATAAAATCTTTAAAAAAAAACTGAAAAATACAAAATGCACATAGAGCTGCTGAATCACCACACACAGATTTTTGAAGGAAATTTCTGAACACTGGTCATCCTCTGAAACCATTTACAGGCTGAGAGTGAAGAGAAGGGAAGGGTTTATGAATAAATTTTATTAAGAAGAGTAGTTGCCAACTGGTGGGTATTCATTCTCACAGGAGAAAGGGGTAAAGTGGTGCCACCTCCACTTGGGAGCACCCCAGATGTGAGGGTCCCGGCTGAGGACATCTGGATCACTCATCAAGTTCCTCCAGCGAAAACAGGCTCTAGCATCGTCCAGGTCCAAAGTACCTCCTGTCCTGAACAGGCTGACCTGAACAGGCAAGGGGGAGATTTGTTGCCAAGTCTGGTGCCCCTTAATTCTAAACTGAGGCTGTGTTTTGTGGCTTAAATGACCACAAGAACTATCTTTTACCTAAGAAAGAACAGAAAATTCACAGGATTGTCAGTTTTCTTGCATAGGTAGAGAAGCGTAAACTTCATGAAAAAAAATGTTTTTGAAAAATGGTGGGAGACAAAAATGAAGTTTTAGTTTGATTGTGTCACAGACTAACTTGCTCCACATACCAGTTTAATATTAAAGGAATGAATGATACATAGTGACTGATTAATTTTTGTAGTGTTAGAAGCTATACCAAGCTATGAAGTATGTCCTGGATAAATTGAAAGCCATTTAAAGAGAGAAAAATGGTCATGTTTACATAGAAGAAGATAGCTTTGAGCTGAGGTTTGGATAAGTGTGTTGGGGAAGAGGAAGAAATTAGAGGAGGCTATTTAGGAAGCTGTAGCCTAAGTGAGTAGAGTAGACATGCTAGATATTCAGGGATAGAATGTAGGACCAAGGGACATGCACTGGAATGAAAAATAGGATATCTTTTCTGGTGTTCTTGTTTGGGCAATAAGAAATAAATGAAGAAGAATCAAGTATTTTATTTGTAGTATGTTGAATTTGGGATCTTTTTGAGCAGTCCAGAGAAACATGTACAGTTGGAAATAATTGTCCATGCTCAGGAGTCAAGGTTGTATTAGAAATTTTATTAAAAAATGAAAATTTTATTTTCTTATTTAGCAATGGCATTAATAACAACACCCTATAAATAATACCTATGAAAAGAAGGGGAAAAATCAATGATAGATCTGCATCATATATCCGAGAATGGCCTCATAAATTAGAAATGGTTTTCAGTAATATTAACTTAATTTAAATGAAATATTATGAAGTAGACATATAAAACAAACAAAAAAACTGAGCTATTTAATTGCGGAGAGGGACATATGGAGGTCCTTCCTCTAGAGTCATCCTTCATCTATTTTGAAGATACATACATTCCTACAGAACACTTAAGAGTCCCATGAATAGGGACACCTGGGTGGCCCAGTGGGTTAAGCCTCTGCCTTCAGCTCAGGTAATGATCTCAGGGTCCTGGGGCCTGCCTCTCTGCCTACTTGTGATCTCTGTCTGTCAAATAAGTAAGTAAAATCTTTAAGAGTCCCAGGAATAATTTGAAAATGCGGATCTTAGATTAAGCATCCCATATTCTATTTGTGTTTTACTGAAGCATAACTGGTACACAAAAAATTGGACATATTTAATTTGATTAGTTATAATTTGATTAGTTTGTCATATGCATGCACCCATGAAGGTATCATTACAATCAAGATAACAAGCATATTCATCATCTCCAAAAGCTCCCTCCTGCATTTTTTTGGTAAGAGCAAGTTAACAGGTTTGCTTTTTGGTAAAAGCAAAGGTAAACTTGCTTTTGGTAAGAGCAAGTTAATAGGAGATCGACCCTTTTAACAAATTGTTAAGTGTATGATACTGAGTTGTTAATTATAAGCACTGTTTTACAGCAGATACCTAGATCTTATAAATCTAACATAACTTATACTTTATACCACTCGAACGACAACACCCCCCCCCACCATTTGCCATTCTCTCGCCCCATGATCTTCCCATTTAATATACAAGAAATTACATTAGGAAAATGTAAGTGATTTGTTTAAATGTGCACACAATCTAGATACATTTATTTACCACATTTACCAGATACATTTATTTACCACAACAGTGGTAGTGTCAAACTTATGGGTTACCCTTAAGCCTCTTTATCTTTTAGGGCCATAGAGTAGATATTTTCTATATGAGACAACCTCAGGTCTCTATGCTTCTCACATAGAGAAGGTAAGACTTAAAGAAAGAAACTGTGTAATCAGACTTGAAACAACTCTTCCTGCTTCAATCCTCTCTTTTTCTTTATTTTGTTAATAGGAATACATGCTCCTGCTTCAAAAATAAAAAAGAGGTACAGGTTATACTATAAAAAGTCTTCCTCACACCTCTATGCTCCAAAAAGCAACTAAATGACTCTCATGTATCTTTTTATTTTGCATTCTCCATCTCTGATATCTATTGTCTATAGTCTAATCTCCATGCCTCAATTACAAAGAACTTTATAAAATGAAAAACAGATAATATCACTATTCCACTTACAAGCTTTTTAGGTATTCCTCTGACATTTAGGGGGGAAATTCACATTTTTTACTGAAGATTTTAAGGTCCAAATGATGTATACCTTGCCTACCACTCTAATGTTATCATACTCTATGCAACCCTTCCTTTACTACCTTTGTTCTTAAACCAATCAATGTCAATGACTTCAGCCATTGTACTGGTCCTCCTTTCTTTCCAGAATATTCTTTTCCTATCTTCTTATGGCAGGCTCTTCATCCTTCAGCAATCAGTTGAAAACACCAACTCTTCAGAGCCACCTTATTTTCTATCTGTCCTCCATTATAACTTTAGTACACAACTTAGAAAGATTTAAGTTCTCCTCTGTACTCTGCCCCTCACTTGCTATGTAACCTTAGGTCCATGACTTTCACATTTTTTTTTAAGTTGAAAAATAAGGATAATATTGCTTTATTGTCAGGTTTGTGGTGAGAATTCAATAAGTAGAAACTGTTATGTGTGCTAATTTCTGCCTTTCCTTAGCTCAGACAAAAAAAAATTTAGTTGAATTCCTTTTGTTAGATTTTAAAGCTAAAACTAGGAAAGAAAGAAAGAAAGAAAGAAAGAAAGAAAGAAAGGAAAGGAAAGGAAAGAAAATCAGGAGTATACCTGAGTAGAAATGGATATTGAAGGGAGATTAAAATTTCTAGATCACCAGCCATACCCATTAACTATTCATTAATGTTTACTATATATTGGGACTGATCTTAGTCCCCCAGCAGAATAACAAGGATATATATAATCAATAGAGGAAATAGAGATATAATTATATTATAATACATGTTATTAATGTAATAAGTGCCATGGGCAATGAGTCTATGCCTACAGTGTGGGCACAGACACAGTATGTGTTTTACAGCAATCCATGGGAACATGAAAGAAGAGAAGGCTTTATATAGTTCAGTTTGATTTGATTCTCAATTGAATAGTTGTTTAACAAAGAATAAAGGAAAAGTCATCCTAAACAGAACAATACTGATAGAACTTCAACAAATTCTAACACCGAGGGGAATGTAAAGAAAAGGCTCAAAAGGTAAAATTTTAAGGAACAAAGGTCAATGGAGTCTAATGCTCCTGTGGTGAAATTGTTTAGAAATTTTTAAGTGGTTATAAGGATTTGAATATGACGTGTCACTGGTAAGTTTTTCAAAAAGTATTGCCTTAAAGTGGTGCAGGCAGAACGTACATTCAGTGTGTAGAGAAATGAATGGAGTTAGAACATGAAAAATAGACTGAGACTACTGTTTCAAAAAGGTTGATGGCTATTTAAAGGGGAGATACTGAATGAAATTGTAAGGACTAGAATATTGAGGGAAAATTATTAAAATGGAGGAAACTTAAATCTGTAAGAGGAGAATAAAAGGCAGAATAGAGAAGATATTTGAAAATATGGGCAAACATAGTCAATAACCTAAAACATGTCTTCTCGGTCTGGAGAGAGATGAAGATGTCAGTTACAATTTGAGAGGCTGTGGGTCGAATGTATGCTGTATAGACTATGAGACAGACTCTTTCGCAACCATTTTTTCACTAGAGCCCTCTTGTCCTTTTAACTTTGGGTCCAACCTGATTGTGAGCTATAGGGTAGAGTAGGCATCCTTGTGTGTTAACTTGTTTCTGCTTTTAAAAGGGTCTTTAGGGGTGTCTGGGTGGCTCAGTGGTTAAGAATATGCTTTCTGCTCAGGTCATGATCACAGGGTCCTGGGATCAAGCCCCACATCGTCTCCCTGTTTGGCGGGGAGTCTGCTTCTCCCTCTGCCTCTTTCTCTCTCTCTGTCAAATTAAAAAATAAGTTAATTAATAAAAAATCATTTAAAGGGGTCTTTATTATTACAGACCCACTCAAAATCTTGAGAAACACAAGTAATTAAAAATGCCAGACTATAAGGAAGAATAAATGTGACTTAAAGGAAACCACCCAGACGAAAGAACAGACCACAGCTCTTCTAATTTCAAAAATAAGTCTCTAATAATCCTGCCGAGTTAATGTCAGTATCAGTGATCATGGAAAATTAGTTTCTCACATTCTTTCAAGGGTACTTTGGCTTCCTTACATAAAATTCCTTGGGAAGTCTCCAGGAGTCACAGTTGCTATATGTAAAATTTCATCATTTTTTTTTCTTGCTTGATTAATATGAACCCCTGAATTATATACTGCACTATAAAATATTACAGCAGCAGTATCCTAAAAATGTAAAATAAACTGAAAATCACGCCATACATCTTTTATTAATTCCTCAGGCTGCTTTGGTAATAAGGTATATTTTTGTCATGGGGGAAAAAAAAACATTCAGTATGTAACATGTCACTGCTTAATACCACATGGGGAAATGCTTTATAAATTGTAAGGTGCTAGTCATGTATGAGGCATTATATGTTCATGGAGAGAAAGGAATAATTAAGATATATTAGCTATCACCAATACTTGAAAAAAATAAAAAGTGACTTAAAAGATAACATCAGAAGAAACGTGCAAGAAACTGAATATCACAAAATTTTAGCAGTATTCCTGAAGCAGTAGAATCTTCAAACTTCTAAATCCTGCTATTGGAAACATGGTTCTTTGTGGCTAAGATGGTAAACTTAAAAATTGTGAGAGAATTGAACAACCTGGGATTAAGTGTGAAATTAGAATCAAAGAACAAAATGAATTATAAGTTTGTTTTTTATAAACGAGATGAATTCATTTCCTCTATGTGGTTTAATTTTCTTTCATTTGAACTGACTCCATCTTAATGGTATTCAAATTAGCTAAACATTAGTAGTTATATATTCTAAAGTACATTTAACCCTTCTCAGAAAGCCTCCCTTTATTTTGGTCATAAAAGGTCTCTACATAATTTAAAGGAAGGTGGAAAAGTCACGTATCTCCATTATTTGTTCATGGCCTACGCTGATTATAATGCACAAAATAGTATCTCTCCATGCATGAGTATCCTAAATTATGCATCTAAAGTTTGCCTTATTCAAAAGAAGTGAAGACAGCTGTAAAAAAGAGCTTTCCAAGTATTTGTACATCAAAAATACATATTCATGATGGAAAATTACCAACCAAAAATGTGCTCTTTGCAAGGGGCAACATTATAATTTTGCAAAAGTTAAATCTTGTTGTCTTCTTACGCTGTTCTTGTGTTACTCCTGATGGGACACAGCAGGATATTCAGTGGAGATCCTTGAAATCTCCTCTATTTGAATGTTTAAACATACTGAATGTAAGAATCACATTTTAAAGATATAAGTGACTGAAACATAAGGCAGCTCCAGACTGCTCACTAAGAACATTTATCAACATATTTAATCTGCAATTCATTTTATATCCCATGTATAGAGCGCCGTGTGTATTAGACGGCATTTAGAATGAACTATACTTGAAGTGCATTATGCGTTCTTAAATAAGGAAAATGACATATACTCTATGAATTTGGAGGTTATATTTAGGGTGCTAAAATAATTTTATAAAAAAAAAAAAACAACTATTTTAAAAGTGTAGGAATAAATAAACCTGCTTTCCAACTGAATATCTTGGGGGTTCTCCTGATTTGAAGTTTAAGTCCATCTTTGCGCATAAGTGTAGGCATTTCAATGAAGCTTCTGTGATGCAGTTTTATATTTGGATACACTGTGGTGTCAGTTGCAAGGAGTCACAAAAAACACCTGAAACCAAGATGCTGAAACCCTGGCTCTTCTGTTTCCTACACTGACTTCCTTTGGGAGCCTTGGCTTCTTTATTCTTGAATGGGGGGGTGGAGTCCTGTCTGTCCTCAGAGCTTTGTGTGTCTTAACTTAGATGGCATATAATAAAGCTTCAGGTAATTTGTAAAATACTGATCAAATGGGATAGCAGGTTATAATTCAGACTGCTGGTATCCAAGTCAACCAGTGTACTGGGAACATTGTAAAGTCTATGAGACCTAATACATATCTCAATTTTACCGAATGATGGATTTGAGAGAGTAAATGACTTTATATTCTTTGCTTCATAGCTAGATGGTAGAAAAACAGATATAGAAGAGTGTGTAAGTTGCATGGCTTTCTCTTCAAATTATTATTATTGTTGTTGTTATAGTTAATATTACTATTACTATTATTCTCATTTTAATTTTTTCTCAGGATTGATTAGCAAATTATAGCTCCCCATACTTCATAATATTTTTGGAAAAAATCCTGAAAATATAATTTATGACATATCATTGGTTCCTGAATCTATTGAGTCAAAAAAACAAAGCCAAACTGTGTCCCATTGCTTTATTTGCCTTTCAATCTGCAGGATTAGAAAATATAGTGGAAGGGTACATCAACTGTTATAGCACATGCCTTTAAATGAGCTTTAAAAATTCTCAATCAAGAATTCTTAGCATTTTGAGGGGCGCCTGGGTGGCTCACTGGGTTAAAGCCTCTGCCTTTGGCTCAGGTCATGATCTCAGGGTCCTAGAATCTCGCCCCACATTGGGCTCTCTGCTCAGCAGGGAACCTGCTTCCCTTCCTCTCTCTCTGCCTGTCTCTCTGCCTACTTGTGATCTCTGTCTGTCAAATAAATAAATAAAATCTTAAAAAAAAGAGAGAGAGAGAGAAACAGCTTGAGTTCTTTAGAGAGAACATTAAAACATTGAAACTCATCATTACTATTTTTCTTTTATTCTAAAGAAATAAAGCGTAAATAAAGTGTACTAGTCACCATCCTGTGGAGAACTTGCCCTGTATCAACAGATCTAGTGTGAATCTTTCTTGTTTTTAATAGTGCAGTAAACTTCTTCAATACTCGAGACTTACTGTTTAGAAATATGAATACGTTTTTAACAGCAATTTAGTTCACATCTTGCATGACCTTTTCTTACTGATATTACAACAACTTTATGCAACATGACAATGAGTCACATGTTGGAATGTAATGAGTCCTTGGAGGATTTTTATACAGAGCAAGCACAAAATTATGTATGTATACATAAAATTTAAAGGCAGGTACTGAGAGACTGATGGACTTAGATATACATTCAAAATAATTTAGTAAGAGTGGGAGCTGTCAGGTCACTATGTGAAATCCAGAGGATGAATGACCAGGTGGAGAGGTGGGAGCACGCCTGTAAGCACAGAGCTGACAGCCTCGGGCTTCCAGCAAGGGAAAAGCAAGCATTCTAATAGTCCAGGTGGGCAATCACAGTGTGTAAGTTGAAAAATAACCCCTAGAATATTTTAGAAAAAGCAATCAAAATTAAAAAGTGACATGCCAGTCTCATTTATTGGTTTCCATCATTTACATAGCCACAAACAGCTACCCTGACTCATAACTTTTTTCTCTGAATTAATGGCATCAATACGATAAATAATATAGTAAATTTTTTAAAATATCCATTTCTTCTCTTTAAAGAGAGACACTTGTAAAAGCTGCTGCATGTGTTAAATGAGCAGTTAAGACATGTCCTTTTTACCAAAAGACTACAGAAGGAAAATCATTCTCTTGGTGTAAACATGAGGTATTTCTTTTCTTTTCATAAACTTAGAATCTTCCTGTGCTTATAACGCTTCTGTGTTGAGAAGATGAAAAATTATTCATGTAATTTACCATCTTTCAACATGGAATGTGACATAATATCTACACAGTTGAAAACTTAGGTAGTAAACACAAGGTCTTTCCGAAGGCTACACTACCTGTAAATGGAAGTACCAGGTCAAGTACATTTAGCCCCCAGTCTTATGCACCCTCACTTCATGTACTACACTAGTGCCCTCTACCTATGGTGTCACTTTCCCTGGTTTCACTTACCTCCAGACATCTTTGGTGTGGAGGCAAATGATCCTTTTTCTGATGAATTATCAGAAGGTCCTAGCCTAACACTTCATCACGATGCTTATGACATTCACCTTACTTCACTTTCTCATGTAGGCACTTTATCATTTCAAGTCACCATAAGAAAAAGGGCAAGCACAGGACAGTAAGGTACTTTTTAAGAGAGAGAACATCCACTTAATTTTTATTACAGTATATTGTTATAATTGTTCAAGTTTATTGTTATTATTGTTAATCCCTTAGTTATGCCTAACTTATAAATTAAACTTTATCACAGGTGTATAATATATATAGGGATCAGTACTATCTGCAGTTCTAGGTATCCACTGGGGGTATTGGAACATATCTCCCCTGGATTGCATGGGGGCTACTATATGTAAGTATGAATATATTTATCTGATTGTTTCCTATAACTGTATAACATAAGCGGATTTTTTGTTGTTGTTCAATAATTGTATTTTCCCCCTGGTTAATATATTTGAGTAGAGTAGAGGTTAAATAAGGATTAGAAACTTGTTTCCCCTTAGGTATAATCAAACATATTTGTATTCTCAGGTCAGAACATTTCAAACGGATATTGAGAGGTTTTTTTACTTCCATTTAAAATATATCATTTAGTTGATTAAAAAGAAACACCTGAGATTGTGTCATTATAGAAATGTATCATTTAAACAAAATATTTTCTAGCTTAATTTGTAAGGATTTTATTACAAACATCATTTCAATTCGAATTTCCTATGTATTCAAATTACTTGAAACATTTTGAAATGAGTACTGTTTTTGGTCTTTCACAGTTACCAAAAAGGAAAAAAAGACAATTCTTCCTCCTCTCAATATTGTACCTTTCTCATCCATTAACTAGTATCAGCAACTGCCTTAGAGTTTGCTCTGCACTCAGATTTTATCTATGATAGAGCAAAGGAGCCGCAGACTGAAATGTGACAAACGATCATACAAAGCTACACAGATGTGGAATACATACAAATGAGCGAGAGTCTATTCTGTACTTGAGGAGTAACTGACACAGAGATGCTGGAAATCTGCCTCTTTTCTGTTCTCCACCCTTCCTGACCCTCAATTCCACACCAGAGATAGCATTATTATCAGATTTGTTCAAGGCACTAGGTGTTCAGTGGAGAATCTCAGATAGAGGCCCATTTATATTTGATACCAAAATTCATGTCTATTTAGATAAAACCCACAGATCGGTATGTGTGGTATCTTGAGGTCTGAGTTCGAGTGTCTTGGCTTTATCACTTAATAGTTGACATGAGTCAAGTCACTTTGGGTCCATTAACTTCAGGTTTTATCATCATAATGGGTATTTAGATTTAAATTACCAAATTTTGTAATTGCTCAGGGATTAAAAAGTCTAACATACAAATGGGGATCTGTTTGTGCATCCTTACAAAGTTTTGAAGTGATGGCACGGCTATTAAATGTAAATAAAGCCAAATGCACTGCGATTATTTGTGAAAGTTGTATGAAAACAAAATTCAGACTTCTATTTTTTTTACTTGAAACTTTAATGCAGTGATTTTTAAAAAAGGCTTTACTATAGTATACATAAGTATGCAGTTATATAGATCAATATATCAAAGTCTATTAAATACCAACTATTCATAAAATTTGAATCTTTCCACTTGGTTGATATTAGATTCTTAGTTTTACATGGTGGGGTTTTATCATTTCATATCTAGACAATTCAGAGTTAAATGGTTAAGAGATGATGGTAACTCCATAGGCATTGGCTTCATCATTGACTTCCATTTAAAATATATCATTTAGTTGATTAAAACTATGTTTGAGTTGATTAAAACTATGACACATAAATGCTCAAAAATTTTGATGAATGACTTCTGTATTAATTTAGAACTCCACAAGTTCTAAAGCTTAGAGTTTTCTTTGGGCCTTTAAGTAGAATAATAGATTATACCGTATTAAAACTTCATTCATCTTCCAGCCCCCAAGTTGACTTGCTTCAAAAAGCCTAAATGTCTGAGTGTCTAATTTATTTTTATAGGCATATCCTTATAAGCATAGGGGATCAGAAATAAGAAAGGGAGCTATTTTTTGCTTTTAAAATATTTTCTTTTCCCATAGGAGAATTTAATAAGTTGTGAAGTGCATAAAATAATTTTAGAATATCATCCAAAACATCCTTATATTTAGGCATCTTGTTCACAAGTGTTAAATCTACTTTAAGGCCTGAGTTGTCAGAGATCACATAAATTGGGTAGCTGCCAAATTTCCATTTCGGTTTATGCTGTGTAGACAGAACATGTATCGATATGACCTGCATGAATCCACCATTCAGCTGTCTCGCAAGCTATTTTAGCTATTGCCTACTGCCAACTAGGGAAGAAAGAAAATTCATTAGCTTGAAAGTTAAGGTAATGTTTGGTTGTTACATTGGTTAAATCTTTTTCTAGCTCTTCCTTCTTCCATCTACAAAATAGAACAGGTTTTTACTATTGAAATTTAGGGAAATACAACTCATAACTTTTAAAAATTGTTTACAGTGATTAATTTGAGGAAATTCTTATAAATTAGTTCTAAATTTTACATGGTAAACCTAACGCCATTCTCTTCAATTATATGCAAATGTATTGATAGGAAACTTATATGCAATTATATGCAAATATATTGATAAGAGACCAAATTCTAAGGAGAAACTGCTCATATTGAAATTTCAGAGATTATTTCTGGGTGGGGGGGAGTCCTTGAAAGAACGGAGGTTGCTTGCTGTTGCTGTCACTGACTCAAGACTGCTTGATTGAACTTAACATGTAATATGACAATATTTCTTATACCTTTTAAGTTATTGTAGAGTTATAAAAATATTTTATTAATCGCGCATCATTGAACATTTAGCAGTATTTTTAAACATTTAGCAGTATTAAATTATCATACATTCTCATAGTTTTGTCAAATACATTTTGTTGATTAAAATATTTTTGTAAAATACTTTAATGAGTGATGCTATTAAAGCAAAGAAAATCATGCTTCAATATGAATTTTGTACTCTCACTGAATGGAATGTATTCAGATTATTTAACTTATACAATATTTAAGACAAAAGTAAACATAATTTTATATAAACTTTCTGTTTGAATATTAAACATCTTCAGAAAAAAATATTCATCCCCATGCATCAAATTCACTTTAAAAATTAGGAATAAAAGTTCTGATATCTCTACCATATTCTTGCTGAAAAACTATCTTCCATGTTTTAATCAAATTCAACTTTTGGTTAAGAGGAATTAATATGTCACAACATTGTCCATTAAATTTATAATATAATCAGTGTCCCAAAATGAGAATTACTATTGATATACAAACGTGATACCAGCTAAATTGTTAATTTTTATTTGATATCTTATGTTTAGAACACTATGTTATCTATATTATAGTTTTAAAAATTATGCTAATCTTCAGGGTGCTACTTGTTAATATAATTAAAATAACTTTTTATTTGGATTACACATATAATAACCAGATTTATTAACTTCCACTACTGGAATCATATGAAATTAATTTGAATGTGCTTTATTTGACAGTGGTAAAAAGATTTAAAATTGGAATGCATTGTTTATATGGTTGAATATATATTTTCTTGAGTTTTGATCCTGCCACCAGATGGCAGGAAAAATCAGAGTCAAATAGTTCTGTAAAGCAACATGGATAAGGATTTTTTTTTTATTTCATTTTGGGTGTTTTTCTATTGTTGATGCTTTGCACAAAGCCCAAGACATCATAAATATAAGTGGAAGGACAATATCTGCTAAGTATTGGTTAAAGTTTTCTATTTTTTCAGGATAATCATGCTGTAAATAACTGTTAATATTTTCATGCTATCATTGATTATCATGAGTTTGAAAATTATAACTAAAGTTATTGCTTTAGGGATGTTCAACTTTCCATAGTAATCAGAGCTATCAGTCCCTGAACTTCTCTGGGTAAAACAACTGGTCACTCTTTTTTTTTTTTTTAATTTATTTATTTGACAGAAATCACAAGCAGGCAGAAAGAGAGGAAGGGAAACAGGCTCCCTGCTGAGCAGAGAGCCTGATGCAGGGCTTAATCCCAAAACCCTGGGATCATGACCTGAGCCAATGGCAGAGGCTTAACCCACTGAGCCACCCAGGCACCCCTGGTCACTCTTCTTCTAATAGCATAGGTGTTTACTTGATGTGGTGAGTGCTGTGAAATGTGTAAGCCTGACAGTTCACACACCTGAACCCCTGGGGCCAGTAATACAATGTATGTTAATTAAAATAATTTTTTAAAAAAGAGTGGCATGACAATGAACTGTATGGTTAGTGAATACTTAAAAAACAACAAACTCCCAGCTCAAAGTTAAGTTTCTTTTTGGTCAAGGCCAAGCAAGGATTTATCTATGGCTAATAAATGTTTTACTAATTCATAGTGTAAATATTTTAAAGTCTTAGTGTAATGCGGCTTGACAGCTTCTCTAAATGAAACCCCCCATTTAATTATAACACAGAAGAAAGGCAGAAAGAGAAAATATTCCCCAAACTGCACTAAGATTCAATAGTTTTTATATTTTATACATGCATGCTTTTTTCCTTTACTTTTTTCAGGAAAAGTTTAAAACCATTAACACTTTGACCATAAGCAAAAGAAAGCATTAAGCCGGACTTAAGAAAAATAGTCAAATAATTGATGCATGTATATTGTGGATGCATTTTTCATTGCTGTAATGATTGTTCCAGTGGATTGGTTTTTTTTGGACACAGCAGTGTTCTTTTTCTTGGTTTAAGTCATACTCTAATATCAAGAAGAATAGGCATTGTTTTCTTCCACTTGTAAAAGAAAAAGTGTAGCTAGAATTAAATCATCTAATCAGGTCAAGTTTGATTCACTGATATGATCTTTTCACAACAAATTTCTTTGGCTTACTAGCAAATGTTCTTACATGCAATTTTTTTTTCTTTTTTTTTTTTTTGCAAAGAAAGGCAAATAGCTCTTCTTGATTACAGATTACTACTTACTGAGATCTTGTAAAAACTGAAAGACTATTTAATACTAGAAGTGTTTCTTTCAGGTGGCTCCATTATATGCCATTTCCTGACTTTGCACAGGAGAATGTAGCATTTCGCTGTGTGAATTAGGACGAGGTTTACTTGTCATTCAAACTGTGAAATAAAGTCTTATCAACCATAATTTCCTCTGAAACTAGATTCAGAGGATATCTCTTTTCATGTATCTTACTGTTCAATTTGTATAACAACAGGTATTTGATGTGTGTAAAGTACAACTTTTATTTTCTCTCTAAATTTTCTTTGTCTTTGATAAAGATGAATCAAAAAACTGGGAAGTTATGGACTAGGTTAACATACAAAATTTCAATCTATTGCTGCTCCAAATCCGTGAAGATGTTACCCTGTGAACTTCCAATATTAACAAGAGGAAAGACTCCTAGAGTTTACAAAGAGTTACTTCCGAAAAACAGACCTCTGTTTACCTGCACAAATGGTCACAGAGGGTGACAAGTGACCCGGGGCACTAAGTTCAGGCAAGTTGTGAAGGAAAAAGAAAAATGACACCGCTGGTCAGTGACAGATGAACTTTGCATCCATCATGCTACTGCAGGGAAAACAGGTAGGGGAATTGTTGCTGCTGTCTGCTTAGCCTTTTATGAATGACAACCCATGGAGAGGTTCCAGGGGCAAAATACATAGTTGTCAGTGAGTGCCCTACTAGTATTTTGGCTTCTAAAGACTTTTTAAATAAATTCTTAAACTTAACTAGTTCTTCTTAGTAAATAGTGGCATGACTTTATATTTCATGCTGAGGGTCAATTAAAAAGGAATGACTAGGTTTAAAAAAGAAGCAAAGTCATGGGATAGAAAGCATTATAGAACTTAACCTGGGCCACAAAGACACCAGATTTATATTATGACTTGTGCCACTACGTACTATATGAGTGTTTTAGGGAATAGTGTACAAATGCTTTCAAAGGGCCACATCTTACTGATGAAGCTCTAGAACCTAGGTGAGGTTTGGTGGGCTGAGGTCTGGAGCCGATGACCAAGAAAGAATTCTTGAGACATCTTTGTGCAAAATGGTGGTTTATTAAAGCATGGGGACAGGACCTGTGGGCAGGAAGAGCTGCTGCCCCAGGTTGTGAGGGTAGGCATGTTATATACCCCGCGGTTGGGGGGGTGGTGAAGGGATGGGAGGTTTCAACAGAGTTTTCACATGTTAAGGAGGGCCTACAAGGTGCCAGGGGGAGGCCTTGCCCTTATGGCCTGATCAATGTCGTCTTTAGGTCAGGCATTAACATCAAGATAGTTGGGAGATTCTTGGTGGGGTGTTATGATCCTGCTATCATTTACATTCCCTTCTACCTCAGCCTCCTCCAGTTTATGGTGGGAGGGAGACATTAGGGCTTCAGGAACCGAGAGTTATTTGCCTCTGGAAATTTGTGCTATTGATAAGGTAACCTCCCTGTTTAGATCTCTAGGACATCTGTAGAGCGAGGGAGATTCCTGTTCTCCAGGATTGCGATCCCTGCAAGTTAACTATTTATCGTTTTATGGCAGTCGGGGGTGCCCGAGGAATGCTACACATATGGAGGGGGGCAGGTGGAGAGCGGGTGCAAAGTGCCAGCTCTTGCTCTGTCCTCAGCCAGCCTCCTGCTCCCCCATCATTACTAACAAGGTATATGATACCTATCTGGTTTGTTGGCATTATCAAAACTTGAATAATAGGATTCAGTTCTCCATTATGGTTCCATGACCTTACTGTGTTCACAAAACAAGTGTTAAGACAGATCACTCATCCAGAGTAACATGGAAGTGGTCTGTGCAGAAACTCAATTATTTCAGCTACTGTCTGTTTTCTTTGTATCTTGCCTTAAAATAACAATCTTGAGTCGACTTGGGAAGAGCTTGTTCTGTCTTGTAAACTTTGAACTTTTTAAGCTTTATAGAATGAAAGAACAGAAGTGTGATTCTTATGTGAATCTTTTTATTTGTACTCAGGTCTGATTAGTAAATAAAAGTTAAATAGATTTAAATAGGTAAAGAGAAAGATTTTAAAAAACTTTTAAATAGATTTGAAAAATAACAAATTAAATACTAAATTAATTTGAGATTATGAGTATGAGAAGAGGAATAGAGATTATAAGTTTCATTTATTTGAGGAAAATATTGTGATACTGAATAAGAGTAAAAGGAAGACTTTCAACTTCATCAACCTAACTTGGAAGAAGGAAAATTAGAGAGATAATGCTTTAAAAATATGAAACTATACTCCTATTGCCAGTAAGGTCTTCAGTGAACATGAGCTCAGCATATAACTGGTCATCAGTGATTTTCAAGGAAGAGTTTTGCCAAGGCAAATTTATTGTGAAAAATTTGTTTTAATATTTCAAACCATACAACTTCACAAAGTAGTACTGGATTTGTGGATTTTTGAGACTTCCTGTACAGGAAGATCTTAGCTACCTCTGCATGAAATACTCATCCGCATTTAAGGCAATTTCTATCTATTATCATGCTCTCTAAAAATCACAATTCTCACCCTAAGAGTAATCTGAATCTTAGGTTAATGATTTAGTTTCACTTATCAACTATAGTTTAGGGCTATAAACATCTGTAATCATTTTAAGAGTTATTTGTGATTTCTGGGCAAATTTGTTCCAGAATGGTTCAAAATTGACAACAGTAACTTTCATTACCAATGGACCTGACTTTAAATATCATCCAAAGGGGACCTTTTGCTTCCCAAAAGGGAAGAAAAAGTTTCTCCATTGTTCTAGGAGAAATGTTATGTGTGTTGCACATATATTTTTTTAACCCAGCAATTTTCACTCTGAGGATTTATCTTAAGTACATACTCTATAATCAATCAGCAAAAAGATATGTACCAGGGTATTCCAATAGTTTAGAATATTGAAAAGCTGCAAACAAAACAAATGCTTATCAAGGTAAAACTGTTAGAAAAAATTAGAGTAGTCTTGTGTAATAGAATTCTTTCAACTTGTTAAAAAGGAAATGTGATTAGATTTACAAAGTAAAGCTCTCCAGGGTAGGTTGTTAGTTAAAAAAGAATCCATTTCAAAGAAGGTATGCAAATGTGGCTATATCAGTGTATATGTAAAGGAAAAAATTACACAAGAATCCCTTCAAAGTGCTCAATTCAGGAAAGTGAGAAAATATTTGCAGAAGAGACTCTTTTATACCCATTTGTGTGTGTGTGTGTATGTATTTTTACAGGTATATATTATTAGAAATTATAAGCTATTATATATGTGTGTATGTGTGTATATATGTATTTACTATGAAGGTAAACAAATATTAATTGCATTTTTATAACTGAATAATTATTCATATAACTAAAACTTATTACTAAAATGTTTATTTGGGGATTATTTATGAATGTGTTTATAAATTTATGTATAAACATTTACAAATAATCATGCATACATTGCAGTACAATTATCACTACTATTTATAGAGTGGCAACAAGCTAAAAATCATGTAACCTTTTCATAAAGCATCTTTTTTTTTTTTTTAAAGATTTATTTGTTTTAGAGAAGAGACAGCCAGCACAAGTAGGTGGGGCAGAGGGAACAGAAGAGAGAAAATCTCAAGCAGACTCTGCACTGAGCACAGAGTCTGATGCAGGGCTCAATCCCATGACCCTGAGATCACAAATGGAGCCAAAAGCAAGAGTTGGATGTTTAACCAACTGCACCACCCGGGTGCCCCTTTATCGCATCATATTCTTTTTATTTATTCATTTATTTATTTATTTATTTGTTTATTTGACAGACAGAGACCACAGGCAAAGAGGCAGAGGAAGAGGAAGGGAATCAGACTCTCTGCTGAGCAGAGAGCCCGATGCGGGGCTCGATCCCAGGTCCTTGGAATCATGACCTGAGTTGGAGGCAGAGGCTTCAACCCACTGAGCCACCCAGGAGCCCCTGTTGCATCATATTTAAACAGCATAAAACTTTGGGGTAAATTTTGTCATACCCATTTTAAAGAAGAGGAAATTATAGCTTAGTTGAATAACTAGTCTAAGGTCTCCTGGCCATTAAATGGCTGAGAGTAGATTTGAACCCTTGTCTGAATCCAAAGCCTGAGTTTTGATTTATTATTCTTAATAACTTCTTAATGTGGTCATTAGAAATGAATATTAAGATATTCTCTAAGAATGTGACATTAAAAATGTGAATAATTAGCTGAAAGTTATTCCATCTCCTCTCCCACTCCATTATAATTAAATAATTGTAATATTAGAAATAATAAGCTAAATGATGATGAGCAGAGCACTTAAATGAGTGAGTAGGTTAGTAGGTAGATACTCAGCTTTCTCACTTACAAAGTAGACATGATAATAGGTGTTATGTCTGGTTCACATTTTGTTAAAAAAAAAGATGAGCTGCGGTACCTGGTTAGCTCAGTCAGTTAACCATCTGACTCTTGATTTCTGCTCAGATCATGATCTCAAGGTTGTGAGATCAAGCCCCAAATTGGGCTCCATGCTCAGCATGGAGTCGGCTTGTCCCTCTCCCTCTGCTCCTCCTCCTGCCTGCTGCCCTCCTTCTTTCAAATACATAAATAAAAATTAAAAAAAAATAAAAAGAGCTGGGGCCCCTGGGTGGCTCAGTGGGTTAAAGCCTCTGCCTTCAGCTCAGGTCATGATCCCAGAGTACTGGGATCGAGCCCCACATCCAGCTCTCTGCTCAGCAGGGGCAGGGAGTCTGTCTCCACCCTCTCTCTGCCTGCCTCTCTGCTTACTTGTGATTTCTGTCTGTCAAATAAATAAAGAAAATCTTAAAAAAAAAAAAAAGTGCTAATATTTATGAAATGGTGTGGGGAAAATGTCAAATGCTGAATAAAGTTTTACCTGATTCAGGAAATCTAATATTAAGACATTTTTTTCCCTGATGATTCCTAATATGCATTTCATTGATTCAAAATATCTTAGTTGCATTTTTAGAATTGTTGAATAGGAAATAGCAACCTACACATTGTCTTTAAGATATAACTAAAGCCAGAATGGTTGAAAAATTTAATCACTGCTGTCTTCTCATGACTTGTAGAATGAATTCCACAATGCATTAAAGGTTATGTTCCAGATTAAATGTCATGGTCAATCATTAAAATCCCTATCTTCTATAAACTCTAGACTTCTTGCCACACTTTCACTTTTAAGTGTTTGGCAACTATAATTAAAACTGATTCTCCACCTACTGCATCCCTGAACCCCTACAGGGAACAGTAGGGAAAACCATACCCATGCTCATTGGTCTCTCTTTAAATTGGTGATCAAGAACCTCAAGTAAGTCCTTTGTGCTAGCTACAAATCACATTAAGTTGCATGAGTCCTTCACTCTCCACCTCCCCAGAACACAGTTTTATCCCTTTTCTAAATTAGACTTTTGTTAATTCCTCCCTTATCTTAACTGGCAACTGATGACCTTGCATTTATGCACTGAGAAAACAGAAGCAATGGAAAGATGACTTCCAAAAGCTTTCACATCCTACCCACCCACCTGTGTTGTGTTATCTCTTCCAACTTCTTGGCTGTAACTGGAGATAAAATTGTCAGTTCTATCAGCAAAGACCCAACTTTCCAGTTAGGTCTGATCACATCTACTCAAAGAAATCATTCTCTCCTCCCTCTACTGTTGTTTTTTTTTTTTTTTTTTTTTTTTTTTTAAACTTTCTCTTTTATTGGATTTTCTCTGCCAGAATATGGTACACCTTATACTGTTGTTTCTCTTTCTTTAAAGAGAAAGAAAAAAAAAGTCATGGGATACTTTCTTCTTGCAGCTACTGCTCTATTTTTTCTATTCCTGTACAGCAGAATTATTTAAAGAGTGGTCAGTGCTTGTTTTTTCCATTTCCTTACCTTACTCTGTGTTTAACTTGGTTATCACTGCATACAGGTTTCCCTCCAACCTGTCCTTTGCTTCCATTTGGGCTCCCCTCCTGTGCAGGTGTGAGGTGTGAGAGCCTGGCCATCCCCGCTATGACTGTATGATGGGCAGAAACCTTCTCTTCCAGCCTGAGTTTTACGTGGTGTGATAGATAATTTTGTTGTCAACTTGGTCAAGTTGGGCACTACATTACTCAGAATTCACTTCTCCATATAGTTTTGATTAGTGTACAGCTCTCCAAGTCTTTTTTGTTTTATTCCAGTATAACAGACACAAAATATTACATTAGTTTCAGATGTGTAACATAGTGACTTAACTTCTTTATATATTATGCTATGCTTGTCACAATGTAGGTACCTTTTGTCACTTTACAACCCTATTACAATATCATTGACTAGTCTGTTTCCTATGCTGTAACCTTATTCTCTGACTTACTCATTCCATGACAGGAAGACTCCCTCTCCCATTCCCATTCACCCATTTTGCCCATCACCCCATTCCCCACCTCTCTGGCAACCATCAGCTATTCTCTACATTTATAGATCAGATTCTGCTTTTTGTTTATTCATGTGTTTTGTTTTTTAGGTTCCATATATGAATGAAGTAATGTAGTACTTGTCTTTCTCAGTCTGACTGATTCACTTGGCATAATACCCTCTAGGTTCATCCATGTTGTCCCAAATGGCACAATCTCATCCCTTTTTCTGGCTGAGTAATATTCTGGGGTGTGTGTATATATATGTGTAGACTACATTTTCTTTGTCCTTTTACCTACTGATGGAAACTTGTATTGCTTCTATATCTTAGCTATTGTAAATAATTCTTCAGCAAATATCGTAGTGCACTATCTTCCAAATCCGTATTTTTGATTTCTAAATAACCAGTTGTGGGATTACTGGATCATGCTACTTTTAATTTTTTGAGGAACGTTTTTACTGTTTTTTGCAATATGTGGACATCTACATTCCTACCAACAGAGCAGGAGGGTTCCTTTCTTTCCACATCCTCACTAAAATTTGTTATTTCTTGGGGCACCTGGGTGGCTTAGTCAGTTAAGCGTCTGCCTTCAGCTCAGTTCATGATCCTAGGGCCCAGAGATTGAGTCCTGCATCAGGCTCCCTGTTTAGCGGGCAGTCTGTTTTTCCTTCTCCCTCTGCTACTCTCCTTGCTTGTGCTCTCTCTCTCTCTCTCTCTCTCAAATAAATAAATAAATAAAACCTTAAAAAAATAAAATTTGTTATTTCTGGGGTTTTTTGTTTTGTTTTGGTTTGGTTTTTAATAGCCATTCCACCAAATTCTCCCATGCCTCTTTGTAGCCAAACCCTTTCTCTACTCTTAATCCCTGGCAACCACTGATCTATTTTCTGTCATGATTTTGTCTTTTGTGAATGTCCTAGACCAACAAAGGTTAATATAATAATAATAGAATCAATAGAATCATAAAGCATGTATCATTTTGATTCCAGTAATACATTTGAGATTCATTCATTTTATTGCATATATTTGTTCCTGTTGTGTTAAGTATCTTTTTCCAATTTATGGGTATAGTTCTGCTAGTTTTTTCTTAATGTATTTTGAAATGTTATTTTTAGGTGCATATATACTTAGGACTGTTAAGTCTTCTTTTTAGTTTTTATAATCATAAAATATTCCTCTTTGGCAATACTGCTTTTCTTGAAATTTTTGCCTCATATTGATCTAGCCATTCCATACCCCTTATGCTTAATGTTTGTATGGTATATATTTTCCAGTCCTTTGTTTTAACCTGTCTTTTGTATCAAAATATATAATTTTAAAACCCCAGACAGCACAGATATTAAGTGTTAAGTTCAGTGAGTTTTGATGATTTTGGCACTTGGGTTTGCATGTGTAATATTTGTTTTTAAAAATATTCTGCACATTTCCATCACCCTATGGAATCCAGAAGGTCCACTCAGCCTCCTGTTAATTTTCTCCACCTCATCACTCTCACAGAGGCATCTATGTTCTGATTTTTAATTACTATACAGTAGATCTGTTAGGTCTTGGGCATTACATAAATGAAATGATACAGTACATATCTTTTATATCTTGTCTTTTCCTCTCATTATGTTTTTAAGATTTTTACAGGCTGTAGTGAATCTGCATTTGTTTATTTATTATTCATTCATTCATTTATGCAGTTCTTTAGTTTTTCTATAGTTTTTCTATATTTTATGAATATACTATGGTTACTTCTATTCATTCTGCTTTTGATAGTAATGGATTATTTCCACTATAGGGCAATCATGAATAAGACTGCTATGAACATTGTTATGCAACCCTTTTGGTAGACATATGCTTTCCTTACTCTTGCAGAAGTATCCAGGAATGAAATTGCTGAGTCATAGAGTAAATGTATGTTTATCTTCTTAAGAAATACCCAAACAATTTTCTTTCTTTCTTTCTTTCTTTTTTTCTTTCTTTCTTTCTCTTTCTTTCTTTTTTTTTTTTTTTTTTTTTTTAGATTTTATTTATTTATTTGACAGAGAGAGAGATCACAAGTAGGCAGAAAGGCAGGTAGAGAGAGAGGGAAGCCGGCTCCCCGCCAAGCAGAGATCCCGATGCAGGGCTCGATCCCAGGACCCTGAGATTATGACTGGAGCTGAAGGCAGAGGCTCAAACCACTGAGTCACCCAGGCACCCCCCCCCCCCCGCAAATGCTTTTCTGAAGTGTATATACCATTTTGTATATTCATTAGTATCATGTTACTTTTGTTTGTTTCATATCCTTATCACTATTTGATATGGTCAGCCTTTTAAATTTTAGCCTTTTTGGCAGATGTATAGCATTATCTCATTGTGGTTTCAATCTGCATTTCCCTGTGACTTATAATGTTAAATGCCACTTCAAATATGCATTTCTTTTATGAAGTAGTTCTTCACGTCATTGTCTTTAGTTTATCCCTTAAGAGTTTATATACATATAAAACATATACTGTATATATAATAGATATATATGATAAGAATATATCATATGTGATATATATGAGATAAGAATATTTTATCAGATATTTGTATTGTAATATATTCCTCCCATTGTATGACCTTTTTTCCCCTTATTTTTATATATTTCTGATGAACAGAAATTTCTAATTTTAATTTTAATTCTAATTTAATTTTAAAATTTCTAACTTTATTTTGAAATTTCTAATTTCAAATTCAGCCTTTATCAATTGGTTGATGTATTTGCGTTCTATCTAAAAATATTTGCCTCTCTCAAATTTGCAACTGTATCTCTCTATATTTTCATATTTAATTTTATGGTTGTAGCTTATATTTAGTTTTGTGTTGGATCTTGATTTATCTACTGGGAGTTAAGGTCATGGTTCATTTTTTAAATTTTATTTTCATATAAATACCTACTTGTTCTAGCTTAATTCATTAAACAGACTTTTCCCACTGAACTTTCCTGGTGCCTTGGTTGACAATCAATTGGACATATACATGTGAGCCTTATTCTAGGGCTCTCTTGTTTATTCCATTGATACAGATGTAAATCTTTATACCATTATCATACTGTCTTGTTGAACACAGATTTAAGTACATCTTTAAATCAGATGGTTTAAGTACTTCAAAATCCCCTCTTTTTTTAGATTCCAGTTAGCTCTGCCTTTCTATATAAATTTGACAAATAGCTTGCTGATTTCCTCAAAAATTTTGCTGAGATCTTGATTGAGTTTGCATTGAATCTATAGCTCAATTTGATGAGAATGAATATTTTAACAATATCATATACTCAGTTTATTTAGGTTTTCTTTAATCTCTTCAGTAGTAGTTGGTATTTTTTTTTTAAAGAATTTATTTATTTATTTATTTGTCAGAGAGAGAGAGAGAGAGAGAGAGAACAAGCAGGCAGAGTGGCAGGCAGAGGCAGAGAGAGAAGCAGGCTCCAGACTGAGCAAGGAGCTGGATGCGGATTCGATTCCAGGACCCTGGGATCATGACCCAAGCCAAAGGCAGCAGCTTAACTGACTAGCCGTCCAGGCATCACAGTAGTTGGTATTTTAGTGAAGAAGTCTTGACAACTTTACTTAATGGCTAAATACTCATTGATGTCATTGTGATTTTAAAAACTTTTTTTTTTAATAAAAATAATTTGAGTTAGCTGTATAAGAAACTTGAATCTATAACTATGCTAACTTTATGTAGAAGTCTACTAGGTTTTTTGGTAGCTTCCATAAAATTTTCTACTTATACATCATGTTTTCTATAAATGTTTTACTACTCCTTTTTAATTTTTTATTTTTTTCCTTTCTCTTTGGCTAAAAGTTCAAGTATAATAATGTTCATGGTGAGTGGTGGGTGATGATAATATTTGATGATGATGATGTTGAATAGATGTGGAATGGTTAGACATCTTTTTCTTGTTTTCCTAATTGTAGAGGATAAATGTTTAATGCTTCACCACTATTTTGATATTAGTTATAGGATTCTCATAGATGTTTTTTTTTAGATTAAGAAATATTGCTTATTGCCATAATATGTTGAAAGTTTTGACTGATAGTAAGAGTTCTATTTTTATCAAGTTCTTCAGTTTCAGTTGAGATGATCATAAAATTTTCTTCTTTTATTCTATTAATGTGGTGATTCGCACCAATTTTTTTTTTATGTTGAACAGTTTTACATAAGACAGTTGGTCAGTTTGCACTGATCTTTTTATATGTTGCTACATTAGATTTGCTAATGACTTTTTAAAGAATGTTTTCTAGACTCGCAAGATCTGTCTAGAAGGAGTATTATTTCATTCTGTCTCTGTGAGGTTTTATTATGAGGTATACTGCTCTCCTGCAATGAATTTGACTATGGTTTGTCCCTTATTTATAAAAGCATTTGTATAAGATAGTTATTATTTCTTCCTTCAATGTTTGAAAAATTTTCCAGCTTATCTATCTGAGTCTTGAGTTTTCTTTGTGGGAGGAATTTTATAATGGATTCAATTACTTTATTTAGTTGAGACCATTGAAATTTTTCCATTTCTTCTTCTGTCAGTTTTGGTAAGTCATGCTTTATAAGAAATTCACCTATTTCATCTAAGTTGTCATACATATTAACCTAATGATGTTCAATAAATCACTTTATCACCTTTTAATATCTGTATGATTTATAACAATGCCTTTTCTTTCAGTCCTGTCATTCATAATTTGTGATTTTTCTCCCTTTTTCTTGACCAGTCTAGCTAGAGGTTTAACAGTTTAACTTCATTAATTTGTTAATTTTATTAACTTTAGATATTGATTTGTCATTTTCACTTCACTGATTTTTCCTCTTATTTTAGTTATTTTCTCTCTTCCAGTTAATTTGGTTATAACTTACTCCTCTTTTTCTACCTTCCTAAGATGACAGCTTAGGAAAAGTGATTTCACTTAGGAAAGTGATTTCTCTCCTTTCTTTGTATCTATAAATATCATTCAAAGCTCTGCTTTAACTATATTCCACATATCTTGATATATTGATATCTTGATTGTCTGAATCAGGAGTTTGGGAAGTGTTTTGCTGGGCTGTTCTGGGTCATATTTTTCATGCAGTTAGTGATGTCTGAAGTTAGCACAGTGGAATGCTGAAGCTACTGGAAGTTAGTCAGACCCCCCCCCCCCGCCCCGCCTTTTCTTTCTGTAGTTTCAGAGCTTAAGAAATCTTGTATGGTTTCTCCACCTGAGTTAGTTTAGAATTGCTTGTGTTATCATGACCTCAAGACATTCCTTCTGCTTAATGGTAGCTCAGGACTCCAAAGGCAAGTAGCCCAAGAACGCCAGGTAGCAGCTATACCACACTTAATCACCTAGCCTTAAATGACACATGGTGTTAATGTATCTATAAATATCATTCAAAGCCTGCCAAGATTCAAGGATGGGAGAATAGAAGTCATTTTGATTACAGGAGGGGTGGCAATTTACATCTCTTCTTATATTTTAAGAAGAGAATGCCAGGTGTGGAGAAACTGTAGCTATGTTAGAAAAATACAATGTGCTAAATCATCTTTGACCCGTGGGTGTGTATTACTTTTTAACAAAATACATTTTTACTTATTTCTTTCCCTCCTCTGCTCCAAATGTAATTATTAAGAATATTTGTTTACTTCTTTATTCTTTTACCAAGTGGTGTCTAGCACATGGTAGGTACTCATAAATATTTGAATATATAAATAAATGCATTGATTTTGTCTCCTGCATCATGAATTTACTAATTCCATTTTTCTTACCTGGAAGTTCTTATTTTTAAATTTTTAGTGTTTAAAGGTAAAAGTACTCTGGCTCAGTAATCCACTATGAATTCCATTTGCTTTTTTTTTCCTTTGTATTTTAGAAAATTGTTAACATTGTCAGAAGTCTTCACATGCACTGTCATTTGCCCCTTTTTGTGTGTGTTTATAGATTTAATTCCTTTTCCACTTGACAACAGTTAGTAATTCCACAACCAAGCTTTTTATAGCTTTAATCTAAATCTTCTTTGTGGGTGGCTAACCTTCGGCAGTCACTGTTTGAAAAGTCTCATCCAAAGTATCTATTTTCATGGCTCTGTTTTAATATCAGACACGATCCAGAAATCTTCATAGCGCACATATTTGTTCTGTCAAAATAAAATAATCAGGACTGCCGCCTTGCTTATGCTCAGTAGAAACACTGTAAATAAAACCAGTGCTGTAGTCAGTAATCTAAAGTAACAAAATAGTTTTACTTCTTAAAATATACTCATGAGTTAAGGCAGGCATGAAAGTAAGGTAAAATGTATTCAAGTGGGCACATGAACTGTCACTTCCCCTGGCCTTTCCATGCTCCGCTGTACTTTCTATATCCTTTTCACTGAGAATTGTCCGTAGGTTTAGAACCGAAGAGGGGGAAGGTAGAGGGAAAGGTTACGTGTGCATTCTCCTTCTCTAATTTCTGACTTATGTTCTAAGAGCTACAAACAGGAAAGAGAAGAGCCATTTGTTATTGTTTTATTTTTAGGTCTTTAAATCACAACAACCTGGGACTGGTACAGGTGGTTAATACTCCTTATTCTAAGTTCATGCTGGATCCAGCAGAGAAGTCATTGAATGTAGAAATTATTTAATTCTCTGGCTCTAAAGAGTTAGTTTTTTCACCTCCATTAAAAATAAGTATTTTTTCACCCTCTTTTAAATAAGCTTTTTAATAGGGACTACACAAGGAAAATCACCAGTGAACTAGTGGGTTCTCTCTTAGTGTTTACCTTAGTGTTCACCTTCTCACTGAAGCTCTTTTATACTGTTACCACTGCATCATCCTGCGCAGGTCCCTCTGATACAACAGTTTCTGGGAACACCCTCTTTCCTTTAATTTCTTCTGTACAGTTGACTCATATTGATACTTTCAGAATGTTGCTTTATTACACATTTAGAAAGAATAAACTATAATAAAGGAACTCCAATGAAATCTGTATTGAGTTAAAATAAAAAGAAAGTTTTAACAAAATCTTTTGTTACAATATACAGAATATGGGTCTTCAAGACCTGAGAAACCTAAAGTATTGGTCATTACCTTGCTGACATACTGTGATCTCTCAAACACTTGGCTGTTTCTCTGTGGTAGATGCCATCTTATTACCTACCACACAAAAGCTATATTCAGGGAATATATTCCCTGTCCTTATTCAGATGAGGGGAGAGATGCTCTTTCTATACAATTACCAGTTTGAAAAGCACGACTTCCCAATGGTTTTCTGGCCATCTGTGATGATATACATAATGAAGTATCTCACGCTTCAAGTTAGTCCCAACATCTTGCTTAGGGAAAAGTTATTTGACCCATTACAGCTCCATGAACCAATGTAATTTTAACTGCCTGACAACCATAATTACTATGCCACACCCATTATAATTATAGGCCTTGTTTTCTTTGGATGCCACCCTAACACATTAGTATGATGCCTTAATGCTGTGGAAAAAGCCAATTGAATTGTTTGAACCAACATACAATGTTCCAGGGCCATCTTATTCTATTTTTTATTTTGTTTTATACACATAGACACATACATAAAGTTATGTTTAATACACAGTTAAATTCTTGAGTACAGTATGTCTTCCTATTTTATGTCCAAAATAGACAGAAGTCAATACATATTTGTTGACTGCTGGAAGAATAGCCCTTAACCTCCTTTTGATTAACAAAGAATTCTCCATGGTCTGTGGTGTTTGGAAGTCTCTGAAAATACATAATGCTTACATACTTTTTCCAGCCCTTTTCAGGATGGATTGCTTGATTCACAAGGACTTTCTTCCATTATTCATCTGTGTAGGCATCAACATTTATTTCCTTTAATTTCTTAAAATTAGCTTTTAAAAAATCAGCTAAGGTTAGTAGGGGAGCAGTTAATGTCACTTGACCTGGGGAAACACCAATAGTAGACTGGAGTATAATTATAGGGAAATTAATTTTGGAAACTAGAAACTGAGAACTCCTGATTAAATACTGAATAAATACTTTGGTAGATTCATGTATTACACTCTTATGATGTTCTATTTGTTTTTATTCTATCAATCTGATTACTGTACATTTCAAGATACCTTTGTATTAGCATCCCCTCTTTGAAAATGTCTATCTCGAATACTTTGTTCTCATGTATCATAATGTAATAGCCATTGTAAAGAAAAAACTTTTCTTTAATGCTTTATTTTACAGCAGCTTTCCTCTTTTATTTAAAAAAAATCAGAGCTAGAAATAGAAAATTAATGCTATAAAAGCATCAGATTAATTTTGAAATTGGATTGTAAAGCTTTTAAGTAAAATATGTTCTACTAAAATGAAAAGGAGAAAGAGTATCTCATCTTAGAAGCATATTACATAAGAGTATCTTTGTTACAATATCAATTTAAGTAATAGACTACAAACTTGAAAGAAACATTCAAAGGAGAATTGCCAAAGTAGAGAGTTACTTTGAATACTAGCAATAAAATGTAATTACTAGCTCAAATGATACAAAATCCCACCTACCATTTTTGTCTACTTCAGTTCATCCTGTTATCCCTTTTTTATTGCAGAGCTGGTCTTCCAGGAAAGATTGGCCACTAAAGCTTACTTTCATTTGATTTACCATATATCACTCTTTGTTTGGTCCCTTTGGGAATCACCTCAACCATCCAGAGACCCTATTGTAAAACCTCTTGTGATCTTTTATTCCGAAGGATGATAAATAAAAGCACATAGAACTGAGAAGCTGTTTTAGGTGACAGTCACAGGGATTCTGCTTTGTCTGTGTTCCTATCATGGAATTGAACTACTGGTACTTAACCCAACATAAATGATAGTTTAAAACTGTTTGGGGAAGACAAATGAAAAGACTTTCAGAAAAATAAACAACTTCTCTTGTAGAATAAGTAATTTTTCCATTGTTTCCATATATAAACAATTGAATTTAGTCCCTCAAAAGAACATAGGATAAGTAGATAAAGGAAACACTATAGTTAAGGTCAGTCACAATAGGAATGTATTAATTTTTGCCCCATTTACATTAGAGAAGCATTCTAAGACAATTTGCACTCTGATTGATTAAATCACATTTATGATTAAATCACATTTTGTCATATTGACTAAAACACATATCTTGTCACTTCTATGTTAAAACGTTGAATGTTTCCCATCATTATTAAGCTTTGTTTGTACTTACTTACAAGGCATCTAGGAATCTGACTCCTTTGTCTACTTGGAAAACTATTGACTGTTCAGTGTGCAATTACAACTATATCTCATCTTGTATAATCTGCTCTGACTTCTCCAGGGAGAGGCCATCACTTTCTCTTCTGTGTTATTCTGCAAGTAGTTCTATCAGTGTACTTATTATGATGCATTATAAGTGTCTGCTTTTGTATATTTCTTCCTGCTCAATTGGAAGCCCTTTGAAGGCAGAATACTCAAGTCTTTGAATCTTTATACCAATGAATGCTGCTTAAATTGAGTTTTACCACATTCTCTTCTGTTAATAATTATAGATGCTGGCTTCATCTATTATTCTCTATTGTAGATTAAATTTTTAGGCTAGTTTTATTATGTTTCCATCATAAAATTTAGGTAGCCTTGCCATTCAAGCTCTACTTTGAAACATCCTTTATTTATTCTATCCATTAGCCAAAGTAAACAAAAACAAAATGCTTCTTCATTGAAATTCATTCAAATTCAATGATTTCTGGCTGTAAAATGAGTGTAAGCTTTATAAAGACTAGTTGGATTTTGAAGTTGGCAAAATATGACATCTTAGTTCAAAGAAGAAAACCTTTAAAAGACAGACTCATAAGATTCCAAGAATATCAAACAGGACATAAAACATCATTTGATGACTTAGGTGTCAGTGAATCATAATTATGGAAACTAGATTTCCTCTCATGTGGTCATGGCAGAAAAGGCATGTTTAAATACACTTTATTTTTCCTCCTCATACAAACTTGAAATCATTAAAAAACATCTATTTTCCCAAAATGTCCTCTAATTAGGGCTGCCCTTTGTGTAAAATATTTAGGGCAGCTAGATTGTTAAAAGAAATTATGTCTCCAAATAGCTGTGCCTTGTGCTATTAATGTTAAATTCTATTATTTCATTTGACTCTGGGATAATGATAGTGAATCATATTTGAGATATTTAAGGCTTATAAAGCTTACATAGCAAAAAGATCTTGAAAATATTATACAACTTAGTTGTTTGTTTCTTTGCCAAAACTAAATGTTGACTCAAACACAGTAAAACACACTCGCATGCATGTACACACACACTCTCACCCTCTTCTGTGTATGTGTAGGTATGGAAGGAAATATGAAAGTCTTTGAGACAAATGACTCGACCTTGAACCTGCACCATTTTCCAACATCTGGCACTCTCAGCCAATCCGTTTCTCATATATCCATCTCATGAACCCTATTTGTTTAATAAATTATCAAATACATCAAATACAGATTACTTGTTTACACGGGAAAGGTTGGAATTCCTTATTTTTTTTTACATCAATCTGACTGAATAATTATAATCTACCTAGTTTGAAAACACTTACCTAAACTGATCACGTTTATATCTTTTTAAGGACAAATGGAATGTCATTTTTCTATTCTATGAAATTTTAACTATCTTTAGTATTAAACAATCATGTTTGTCTAGAAAAATGTATTATCTGTTCTTTTAGCATTATATAGGAGTTCTGTAGTTCTTATAAAAAAATGTCTCCTTGCTTGGAAAGAATGTTACTTAGTTAATTATGTTGTTTAGGTCATACATATGTCAGAATATCCTTTTAATTATTTTAAAGTATTTAGAAGTATTCAGAGGGATTTATCTGAAATGGTTGATTAGTTCTATAAGGCTTAAATATCAAAAGCTAATACAATGAGTATAATGTGTTAAGCTTCTCTCTACTAACAATCAAGGAGGGAAGTAGTGTTGGAGCTCATTAGGAGCTTAAATTCAATTTGTAACTGAGTTCATGAGTTACATTTGGAGAGGAGAACAGTAGTGTAGTGAAAAATTTCTTCTTTTGAATTGTTAAAAATACACATGAATAAAAATGTGCTTTACAAAATGGTAGAATAGCTGATTGAATATTTAAATTTGTCTTAATCTTATAACTACATAATTAGTGCACTGTTAGGTTTATTTACTCATTTCTTACATATAATAAAAATTATATAATATTGGTTGTGGTCCATTGACCAGATCAATCAAAAATTACTATGTGTGAACATAAATGGATGATGGATGGATGGTTAGAAAGATAGATAGGTATGCAGATATTTAAACTGCTATGACAGGAAGTAAAGGTTTAAGAAAGAAATTGAAGTAGAGAATCTCTGGGGAGGAATGTAATTTATTTATTTATTTTTTATTTTTTTATTTTTTTACAATGTGACTAAAGAACCACTCTTTGGCAAAGTGACCTCCATGAGGTAGGGAGACTTAAGGTCATGTTCAGGGAATGTATTTATGCTGAAATAATAGCAAATACAAAGGCTTCAAGCAGAAATGTGCTTGGAGTTTTCAAGGAACAGCAAAGAAGTCAAGGTGGTTGTGGAGGAAGAGGGATAGGAAGTGTGGTTGAGGACATGTCAGAGTCTGCATAGTGACAAATTAATCTCCAAGTTCAATCCCCTTGAGTCTTTCCATAGAATTCTTATTGCACTGAAACCAGATATAGCTCCTTTCATGCTGGACTTACTGGAAAATATTATAATATAACACACACATTTTTTACAAATGCGTGTATTATATTATAATGAACTGAAATTCTACAATGATTACTATAATCTACTGGCAAACATGTTTAATATTTTATTCAGCAGTGTAATACTAGAATTTGTTAAAATAGTTTTCATTAGATAGACAATACACAACTTTTCTCAATGAATGAGTGAATCATTCAAATCCCTTTTTACAATGATAGGTAGCATAACATGGGTAAGAGCACAGGCTGGGATTTAGACTGACTGGGTTTGAATACAGTGTCTTTAGAGCTGTGTTTTTCTGCATACCATACAGATTACAATTAATATCCTAAGTTAGAACAGTATAATTTTCACTGATACCAAATTAGCTTACAAAACTCTGCTTCTGTATGGTTCTGCTTCTTCCTTTTATGTTGATGTCATAAACTATAAATTTATATATCCCCAATAATAGATGCATAATTTATTTTATGCATTTATCTTTTAAATCAGAAAAATAAAAAGCGAGTTATAAGTCAAAATTTCAATAACTACTACAATGTTTGTACCTATAAACTAATTTGAAGTAAGTAGTATTACATCTAAGTTGATGCATGGGAATAAATGATTATTAATATCAATATAGAATGAAAAATTGAAAAACTGCTATTTTTTAAATTAGTTACTTGTTATTATAATTGAAATTGTTCAAATGTAAGAAATAAAAATGTTTTCCAGGGTATTAAGTCAAATTACTATACAATTAAAATTTTTGAACAGAAATTATTATGATAGTAAGTGTATAGTTGAAATAAAATAAATTTTGTAATGGAAATATAAACTCATCATAGAATTTTTGATGGAAGGAAATAAATTTATAACCCATCTGTATCTCTTTATTTTTTTAGGACCTTTCAAGGGAATATTCCTGTCTTCTGTCATGTAAGTAAACATTTTATCCAGTAATATTCATCAATATAAAATTCCAAAAGGTTTTCATTACCTTATGAATTCTTGACCAAACAGCATTTTAGCTATCTATATTTATAATAAATTTATAGTTTGTAGTGAGTCTTGCAATGAGTGCAGAGCATCTAAAACATGTTTGAACTACTTATCTGCAATAAAGCAGAGAACTACTAAGTCACAAAGTAAGTAAAACACTTTTTATTCATGGTGGGAGTGGAGTTTTCTGAGCCAGAATTAAATATCTATTTATAAAACACCTAAATTTAAAAAGAAATTTAGTATAGAGCCTAAATTTGAAAGTACTTTAGCCAGTTACAGTAATCAAGCAAATTAGGGTTTTTCAAAGGATTGTGCCTTAAAAATTGCAGGTACCATGGGATCCTTAATGAAAAAGCCAGGAACTGAATTTTATTTCTCCTTGGAACAGAATCATTCTTCTAATTAGTATGTTATATTAGAGCTGTGGCTCCATGTGGATTAAAAATAGATGAACAGCCTCTGCTTCATGTTCCCCTGTGAAATGTTTGTCTTTACTCTGAAGCCATCTTTCCAAATACTGTTTTAAATCATACCTGTCCATTTTCAAAGAAAAGGGGAAAAAAATAAAAACGTGAGAACATTGCATTTTTCTGAATCTCGAGTTTCTATAATTTTTCCAATCTAACAGAAGGTTATTAGTCTAATTGAGATAGCTCCTGTCTTATTTTAAACCCAAAGTTCCATGTTTGACAGATTTTTTTTCAACTTCAAATCTTCACATTTACAGAGAAAATGCATGTGACTATAACTTCCTTTTAGAAATGCTGATTGGCAAAGGGTAACCACCAACAAAAAGAGTTCACAAATATCTTGCCAGTTACAAAAGATATCAAAGATTTTCATAAATTAATGCAAACAAGTCTAGATTTCATGGATGTACTTTTGAGGTCTTGTGGAATTAGGACCACATTATGTTTTAAAGAAATCCTAGGAGTTTAATTAACCAAATGGAGACTACTGCTATAATGACTAAAGACATAAGGTGTAAAATATAGAATATGAAATTAAATTAGATAGCATTTATTGAGTATTAAAAATGTGCTAATTTGGATGCTACATCCCTGTCATAGAGGTGAGAAAAGTAAGCATAGTATATATTTATATTGTCTAATGATAACCAGCTTGTAATTTTGATTTACAAGCAATTTTGATGTTTCAAACCTGCTTAAAAAAAAAAAAAAACAACCCTCTCACTTGAGAACTTGAGAGCCTGTGCTCAGAATTATACTATCTTCAATGACTAGAAAACCAGGACATGCACAGAAGCAAACTGATCTCATCTTAAAATTTAAATAAGAAAAATGCCAAAACAAGCCAAAAATGTCATTCTTCATGTCTGCAAACATTTATTTTTTTAAATTCCAACCTACAGAGAAGTTTGAAAATAATCAGAATTAGTACCTATATAGCATATCAACTTGATTTATTGGGTATCAACCGTTTTGCCACATTAGCTTTCTGCCATTGCCAAGCAATATTTTTCTCTGAATGGTTTTTAAGTAATTGTAGACATTATGAAACACAATCCCAAAATATATCAGCATGGATATTCTCAAAGGTAGGATATTTTCCTACTTAAATAGCAATTTTTTATCACACCCAAGAACTTTGATTTTGATTTTACAATGTCAAAAAAAAGATCTGAAACTCATTAACAGACAAAAGAGATTACTGAGTTTCCTTTTTTACACTCAGTAGTATGACATGGTAAATTTTCTATCAACTATTTTATACCTTCTGTGCCTTATAAAATAGAAGTGGTTAACTTAGAGATTTTTGTCTGTACAGATGCATATGATTTCTGTCTATTGAAAAAGATAACCATGACCCCTATATTGTATTGCCATCATCTTATATCTAACCCAGCAATGTAATATTAATAATCTTTCATTAATTTGCCTATTAATAACTTAGTTCATCATATAATCTGTGGTTTAACTTTAAGAGCTTACTGATTCCTCACTAACTGATAACCTAGATAAATTCTTTGACATATATATTTATTTTATATCCATGTCACATTTTTAACTTCTTGAAAATTATACTTTAATAGTAGTCTTCTCTAACGTAAGTCCTTATTCAAATTTCCCCAAGTGCTTCAAGAGTATTCTTTATAGTTCTTTATTGGCTCGATTATTTTGATCCAAGATTTGGTTAAGTATCCTGTATTATATTATTTTACATGTCCCTCTAGTTTCCTTTAATGTGGAAGAATAGTCCCCCCATTTCACTCTTTTATTTTTTTGTGATATTGACCTTTTTTTTTCTTTTAAGTATGCAGGCTATTTATGTTCTAGAATGTTCTATCCAAAAGATTTGTCTGAACGTTTAGTCATGATTAAAATCAGGTTGCACAATTTTGACAAGAATACTGTAGGTGATATTGTGTATTTACTATTTTATGAAACTTATATAACAGCAATGGCCCTTTTTTGGTGGGAATGTTAAGTTTAATCATGTGGTTAAAATGATTTCCAGGATTTCACTTGGTACTCTGGTTGACTGATAACTAGTAACTTGGTTAATGGGATTTTTCCATTATAAAGTTACCTTTTATTGCACATACTTATCAAGCTATCTGTGGGTGTTATTTTGGGACTATATAAAGATCCTATTCCACAATAATATTTTAGCCAATAAGAAACATAAGAGTAATGATTTCAGGAGCACCTGACTGGGTCAGTTGGTTAAGCATCCAACTCTTGATTTCTGCTCAGGTCATGATCTCAGGGTCATGAGATCGAACCCCATGTGGGGCTCCATGCTCAGCAAGGAATCTGCTTAAGATTCTCTTTCTCCTTCTCTCTCTTCCCTCCTGTACTCTCTCTCAAATAAATAAATCCTTTTAAAAAATAGTTACAATTTCAGGAGCATGTATAGAAAATTAAATGAGAATTATTAAAATATTTCATGTTTGTAAAAGGTGGTGTTTCCTTTGGAGGATAGAAAAGCAATTTTTTATTAATTCTTTATATTTGTCTTTAAAAAAAAGGACTCAACAATCAGAAATGGAAGTTTGCTCTGTGTACTGAAAATGTAAGGGCATTGCGTGTGTGTGTGTGTGTGTGTGTGTGTGTGTGTGTGTGTGTGTGTTGGGAGAAGGCTGTTTGACATCTTTATGTGTGTGGGACACTTTAAATTTAAACAAGTTTCCTTAAACTTTGAACCATTTCTGTGGAGCACTATGGCCTAAGAAAGTGTCATTGCGTAAGGTAAAATCTCAACCATATAACCATTTGCTTCTGCTTATACTTTGAGTTAAAATGGAAGAAGTCATGGAAACAGTTTAGGAACTTCAAAAATCCTTCATAGACAAATAAAAAGACTTGCTTTTAAAATAACTCATCCGGTCTAATCTTTACACCACTTAGAGCACAACTACAAAGATTGCTCATCAGGAAAGGATAAATGGAATATGCTGATATTTCTTCGTAAATGATCTAGCTCTTGTTTTATTTGCCTCTTACTCTGAACCATTTCTATATCAAAGTCATGTCTAGTAATGAAAGAGCTTTGGGGGGATTTCTGACTGACAGGTACCATTACTAATAAATTGCCTCAGAATGTAAAAATGTGACCCCTCAGGTGGTTCAACCACATTGTTTGCAAACTGTGACTAAGTATCAAATTCCAGCTTTTCTCCTAAGCACTCACCATGGAACAATACAGTCGTATTCTTTAGTGCTTTGGCATTGATTGTGTAGGTTATAATTAGGGATTCAGCTGGGGATGAATGGAGAAGAATGTGGTTGTGCAATTGGCTGTAACCAATCTGACCCTGCTTGATCCTTACTCCTTGAAAACCTGTGACCTCCCGTTGCCTCTTGCATGATCCATGTATGTGGTTCACACTGCCTCCCCACCAACCTTTCATCAATAGGCTTTTCAAGCCATTACTTTGCTTTGTAGCCTTATCGAGGCATACGTTTTGAATGATCATAAATACCATCTAGGAGTTCAAAGTTTAAGAAAAGTCACAGTGGGTTTCTTAAGAAAGAAAGTGAGACATGTTGCTGAACTTTATAGAAATCATGCATTTTAAAAATAAGCACGTATTTGAATTAGGGAAGAACTACAAGAGAATGGAGAAATAGAGAGAGAGATACAAGGTGCCTATTTTATAGAATCTATTATATCGCTAGGATTCAATTTCACAGATTTTACTGGATCCATCAAGATCCCATTTATAGGTGATCCATGACCTTTTGTTGAAAGAAAGAAAACAAACCTGAATCTAAAACAATGTCTTTCTTAATCCAGCTCTTTCTTGTTTGCATACGAGAAAAAAAAAATCAGAAAATTTCTCAATATCTATAGGAAAAAACTTGGGATTTTTCAATGACATTTTTACGTATCTTTTAAAATATAAAAAGTTTAATAAATTTGAGCTCATTCACTTTTTCCACCTGTTTTGTTGTAACAGTGGAATCAAGAATGTATCATCATATATACACATTAATATTAAGAAGCACTGTTATGTTAGGAGTCTATTTTTTAAAACGGGTTTAATATAAAAGACCAGTTTAGCTGTACTTTGGAAACACCATAATGGAAATAACAGAACACAGAGTCAATGTAATGACTCATAGTAATTAGGGAGCAAGGGAGAACTAGCATTCTAGTATCCCTACAAGACAAATCATTTCTGACGATAAGATGTCTGATTACATCCCACACAAGTTTTTGCTCCAGTAAAACTTTCTACTTTATCCCTTAAGTATGTTTAATTGTTGAAATAGAAGTCCATAACCACAAACACCCTATAATATTATTAAAAAAAAACAAAACCCAAGTAAGCCCTACCATTTTTCCCCTATTCCAGAGATCAAGTATTGCATAGGGAAAAAGGCTGTCTCTACACCTCCATTGATGTTTCTGAGATACGCTTAGCTTTTTCTTCTTAACACACACTTAAACACAGACACATAAATGCACAAGCATACAAACATTTTTTCACACACTGACTTACTGCAAATCCATAACCTTCTCTTCAATCTTAAGATCTGGGACCCATGAAAAGTTATACCCCCCTCAAGAAAAGCTAGGAGAAATTCCATCTAATAGTTGCCACTGTGTCAATATAAAGCCATTTTTTTAGGTGCAGATATCCTGGGAAAATAGTCAAATGGCTTTTAAGAGACCAAGTGTGAAGAAACAAATACTTTTGAATGCTTTAAAGGCATGGGGTTAAATGCTCCCCCAAGCAATTTGCCATTTCCGTGTTAATTCAGTTTGTAGAAACATATAATTAGAAACTCTAATACCTGCATTTTTCTTCCCTTTATGAGAAAAACATGTGCTAGTGCACAGAGCAGTGGATACACTAGGAAGGGAACCCTTTGTAGGATAGCTTTATATCTCCTGCTGAAAGCCACAACTACTGCATTTCCAGCAGAAAACAAAGCAAAATAACACTTTATTCCTTTATTGGAAACTAGCACCCCTCCTTAAAACTAAAATTGGTGCTTTCATGTAGCATTAGTTATTTTCTTCTTTACAGGTGTTGAACAAAGTAGCCTGGGGAGTATGCAATCTGGGCTGGGAATTAAATCCAGGTTGCTTGCTTAACAGTATAATACATTACCATATAGGCACTGGTTGACATTAAAAGAATGCCTTTTATCTTGAAAATTATAAAAGAAAAATGCCGTCTGATGAACAACCACAACAACTGCTTATAAAGAAAAAATACAGTGTGTATAGTTATATGTATATATATACACACACACATATATAATGTATAATATGCATATATATTAGGATATAAAAATATAATGATTCATGTGAATTTGTGTTTTCCTTTAAATAGCAAACAGTTGATCATATAATACAAAAGGGGTAACATTAGTTATGTTGTTCTTGATTCTTGTAAAAAGCCTAAAGAAATATTTACTCATTTATTTTGGCTTTTCCAGTGGGAAAATTGTCTTTAAAATGAATTTATTATATAATTAATGCTACTCCCTAATGCAATCTGTATTATTCTTTCCAAACATTAAAAAAATGAAAAATTTTTGAGAGAGAAGTATAATATTCATATTTCTTTAATGATACTAAAACTCTTGTATTTTACACCAAAGAAACTTGGGACCAAGTGCATGATTCTCTGAGAAATAAAATTCTTTTTTTTAAAGAATATTTATTTATTTATTTATTTGACAGACAGAGACCACAAGTAGGTAGAGGTAGGCAGGGGGATGGGGAAGCAGGCTCCCCGCTGAGCAGAGAACCTAATGTAGGGCTACATCCCAGGGCCCTGGGATCATGACCTGAGCCAAAGGCAGAGGATTTAACCCACTGAGCCTCTCAGGTGCCCCAAGAAATAAAATTCTTACATAATTATAGTAGTTTCTCTCTAAATTAATTTGCTTCAAAGATATCTCTTTCCACCAATTGTATTCCGTTTTATAATTTTTCTCACCTAACTTATTTGGTCCAAGAATGTCACTAATTCAGAAAGCACATTTACTTTCATCTCATTTGGAAACAATTAAATCAAGCGCACACAAAGATAGATTTTTTTTTTCTTTTTAATTCAAGAAGAACTTAAACAATAGATTGTTTTCTACCCATGGGTAATTAAATGAGTTCCAAGGAGGAGAACAATCTTCTGACCATGAATTTCAAGTAAATGCCAAGATGAATGTTAATAATGCCAAAATTACTAACCCCTTAAGTTTTGATTTAAAAATATCTGAAAAAAAAAAAAATCTGGACCTGGGGTGCTTGGGTGGTGCAGCTGATTAAGTGTCTGCCTCTCGGTCTCTTTTGAGATGGCGATCTCAGGGTCGTGATGTCTCTTGGGTGTCAGGCTCCGGGCTCAGCAGAAAGTCTGCTTGAGATTCTCTCTCCCTCTCTCTTTTTCCCTCCTCTCTCTCTCTGAAAATAAGTAAATGAATCTTTAATAAAAACAAAAACATTTGCACAGTTGTAAAAATGCCAAGGAAGTAACACTAAATGGTCTGATATGAAAGGTGCCATCGGGATTTGTGTAGTGTGGCAGGCCTAGGACGGCAGAATTTAGAGGGATGCAGAAGTAAAACAGTTCATTGGACTGTCACGCAACTGTAATTTTAAAGTAAGAAACTGAGAAGGGAGGTGATGTATGTGAAATGTGTGGTACCTCTGAAAACGAGAGAAAACACTTTTCCAAGAAGTGAGTAGTCAGAAATGTCATAGGCCACAGTGACGAAAAGTGAGAAAAAGGTACCAGATTTATTTATGTCAAATGAAACAGCATAAAGTTCTTGCTGTAGGTTCTGGGATATGGCAGGCACATAAGAAATGGTAGCTATTATTACTTTCAACAAGGAGGGATAGGATGAAAGCCTTAAAAGACCAGAGAGATAGGAAAGTGAGGAAGTAGCTGGATTAAACATGATTGGAAGTTGAGAGACAGGAATTGAAAATGAATTTGAAGTCAAATGTTTGGTTGTTTTGTTAGTTTGCTCATTTTTACTTTTCAAATAACTGACCAAGTCACTTGAAAAAGTAAATTGAATAAGACACAAGTCAGCTAGCACAGTGCCTGGCATGCAAAAATGCAAAGAGGAAACAATCGTTTTGCTTACCATATGTCATACCCAGTTTCATAAGCTTTGCATGAAAGCTTATTTATCTCACTTAATTATCACAAACCCTCATGGGCTAAGTGCTACTCTACCAGAGACAGCCTATCATTCCAATATGTAGATTTACGTATAAGGAAACGAAACTCTGTAAAGACTTTCTCAAAGTTAGTCACCTAGAGTTTTGTCTGACTCCTCTCCACAATGCCACGCTGTGTGGCAGAGGCACGCTGTGCCCATGGTACGTATGCAATTAAAAGGAAAGAAATTCACGGAGAGTACTCTGGCAAAACTACAGAGTAATTTCAGAAAAATGCTAGAAGTTTCAATGCAAAAGAAACATTCAATAAATGTTTATTGAGCAGTTGACTGATACTTTTCACACACTTCATTTTTCTGTGTATCACACATTTAATGGGAACTAAACAACTGAAGTAACAAGATAGAGTAGGTTATCATTTGATATTATAAGCATATAGGAATGCTGCTTCACTGTGCATCATTTTGAGTTTCTGGCCTGGTGTTTTAGTATGCCTTTAAAAATTTTCATTACAGGGATGCCTGGGTGGCTCAGTTGGTTGGACAACTGCCTTCGGCTCAGGTCATAATCCTGGAGTCCTGGGATCGAGTCCTGCATCAGGCTCCTAGCTCCACGGGGAGTCAGCTTCTCCCTCTGACCTTCTCCTCGCTCATGCTCTCTCTCACTGTCTCTCTCTCAAATAAATAAATAAAATCTTTAAAAAAAAAAGTTTCATTACAAACTTGGAAATGTAAATCCAGATTTTGAAATCTCAAACAATAGTCATACTTTTCTGGTTTTTGTTTGTTTGTTTTGCAAAAGAATATATAGGTCATATTGTCATTTATATAACTAACTGGACACAGAACATGAAATCCTACACCTTTTATTACCTTATGTCAGACAATAATATAAAGGCATCATCAAAATCATCAAGGAAGGCATGATCAAAAAATTAACACATGCCTCTTATTTGTGAAGTACTAGTACCCTGCTAAGAATTTTGACCTTATTTCATACCTGATGAAGTAAATAATGCCTTGATAAGGAAACAGAGGATTAAAGCATGGGTCCCAGATACCTCTCTAAGGAAAGAAAATAAAATAAAGAATATACAGATAGAAAAGAGAGAAATAAAACCTTTATTATTTTTTTATGATTTCTTCTTACATGTCAGACCTTCAACCAGGCTTGCTTTCCAGCTATATATACTTTAGCCTTTGGAAGTTTGCTTAATGAGAGTTAGTTGGTAGGTTAATTTCTTCACATTTTCTCTTGAATACAATTTTTTTTCACCTGCTTCTTGAAGTTCTAGGCATAGAATTTTAAGTTAAACAGTGATTTTCCTTCAATATTGAAAATATTATTACAGTGCCTCCAACTTCCATTGTTGCTGTTGAGATGCCAATTTATTACTATTCCTTTGCAAAGGGTATATCTTTTCTCTCTTGCCATTTCTAATTTTTTTTGTCCTTGAGGTTCTATTACTATTTTATATGATTATAACTACTAATCTAGAACTACTATACCTTATATTGCTATAACTTTTTCATAATTTTTTTTATTAACCCTGTTTGTAATTTCGTACTCTTCCAGAATAAAGTTAGATATCTTTCATTTATAGATTTATATTTGTAACTTCATAGTTAGATCTAAAAATTCATGATTATATTAATCTTTCTTTTCAGATATTGCCTTTTTTTTTCTTTTTCCTCTGGAATTTCAATTAGACATATATCAGCCTTCTTCAGTTCATCCTTCTATGTCTCATAGTAGTGGTTGTTATTTTAACTTTAGCTTCGTCAATATTTTCTTTAGTTTTACTTCCCAGTTCTTCCTTCCCCCCAGATGCACTGAATTTTTCACTTTTACTTTCTTCACTTCTAAAACTTTGATTAGATTCTTTTTTTTTAAATCTCCACAGACATTATATAGTCTCTTGAGCCTCATTCAAATTTTCACACTTACATTTTTTTTTCCCTGAAATTTATAAAAAATGGTTGTTTAAATTTCTGTCCTACACATCAAATACATGTTATCTCTGCAACTATCTTGTGCTAGTTTCACTTGTGGTACGTTTCTCCCCTTGGCTTTTATCTGCATCTCTGAGTTCTGAATTGAAGTTAAGATTCTTTAGTGTAGGGTTTTCATTTACCTTGGTCAGTTGCTTGGGGGTTCTCCTCACCACAAAATTGTGTAAAGTTGAGGAGAAATCTACATGAAGACCAGATTATGGTTATGAATCCTTAAAGAACATTTTTGCCTGTCACCCAACACCAGGGACATACGGAAGTTTATTTACTGTCCCTTTTGCTGCAGGTTTATTCCAGGGGCCATCTCTCAGGAACCTAGGTTTCTAGAACAATCTCCCACCATTTACTTTACTTTAAGGCATACCCAAGGCTTCTTCTGGTATCTTGTGTACCCTAAACAGCCATCAAAATGGACACTTAAAATCCCCTGGATTTGGTACATCATTGCTAAGGTTAAAAATTGGTGTTTAAGTGCATCTAGGTCCTAGGGTTTTACTTTTATTATTTTAGAGCCTCTATAGATTTTTACATTTATTTTATCATCAAAAGACATTTTAAAAGATACTTGTTACATTTTATATAGCTTTCATTTGTTTTCATTGAGAAATCTATTTATGTTTTATCTGCTAATTATTGCCAGTAAAAATTCTATTTGTGCTATTTCCCAACTCTGGTCACATATGCCTTCTTTTATTAAATGTGAATGTTGCTTTTCTATATATTAAAAGTATAGGTTTTAGTTTATAAATTTAGATTTATTGTTTCAGTCACCTGTCAGCTTTCATACTGATTCTGAGCCCTTTGTTAGAACAGATGCAAAAGGCAAATTAATGTTGATGTAACATATTCATGAAGTCATGAATTCTATAGAAAACTGAGATCCTATGAATTATACCACAGAAATAACATACCATTTTTACCTGAACTATTCATTAAAGATTAGCAAAGAAATGCACAGAGTGCTGTGACCTGTTGGTTCCATATAAAAATCTTTCTTAACGTGACAGTCTAGAAACTTCTGATTTCCCAAATTATATGGTGTATATATGGGTAACACTGAGTTAATCTCAGTACTTAAATCAGTTAAAAATGTTTTTAACCATAAAAAAAAAACTATGAGGAACAACAAAAAAACAACAAAACTAAAACAACAACAACAAAAAAACTATGAGGAATTTAAAAAAATATATCAATATTGTTTACACAATATAAGATCAGTTGTTTATTTGAAAAGATGCCTACAGGTAGATTTCATGTTTCATGGATCATCCAGCAAGTTAATAATACTACAAATGAAACTGTTCTCTGATTCTCAGTATGTTGATCATTTGTCTTAATGATTGTGTGTCTTGGCTACAGATGGTTTCTGTAGCTCAAGGAATCACACTTGCAAGACAGATAAAAAGGGCAAGAAGATACCAGACAGTTGTTTTCTTACACCTATTTATTTTCAGCAAATTGTCTTTCAAACAAGACCCCAATAAAATTAAATTTAGGTTGTTTTAGTCAGACATGGGCCACATGACTATTTCTAGCTTTGAGAAAGACTAGAAGAAAGAGAATCTTTTGGGAGTTGACAAGGGGGAGGAAGTTGGGGATGGAAGATGAGACGCAAACTAATGGTATCATAACTCCACCAATGGCCATTCAACGTCCATACCCATTTTATGTGGAAGATATTCACCTCTCTCACAAAGAAAACCACCCCAAAGTTTCATCTATTTATCACATATTATTCTTTTTCTATAATACCTAAGTGATATGCATTACTCTGACAGGTTAGACCTGACTACTCATGATCTGGAGACTTGAGTTAACGCAGAAGGCATTTGCCTTTAACACATGCCATAGACAGCTGTGGAGAAGAACTCTGATAACTTCATTTTTCATTTTAAATGTGAACAATCGGGGGTTGCCAAGCTGGCTCAGTCAGCAGAGCTTGGGAGTCTTGACCTTGCGATTGTGAGTTCGAGCCTTATGTTGGACATAAAGATTCCTTTAAAAAAATTATTAAATGTGAACAGTTGGAAACACACATCAGTTGCTGTTGATATCATATATCTCACCCTATTGGACAGTAAAGGCAGGAAACCCTATCCTGGCAGTGAAATAAGCTTCCTGATTAGTCAATCACTCTGTCATCATTGCTGTTCCAAAATCTTTAGATCTGTTACTGAGAGAGGAAATATTTTTTCTGTTTTCCGTTCCATTCACATCTGAACTGAATGTTGGGGAAGCTGTTCCTCCTGGAGGAACTGTGTTAGCATCCTTCTTCTCCTTGACAACAGTTTGGAGGCCCAGAGATTTCCACAGATGTTTCCAAGCCAGATATATTATTTTATTAGTGGCATATTTCCCTCACATTTTAGATCTAACCTCTTTGCTTTTAATCAATTCCATGCTTCTGTAGCTATGGTCAGAATTAATTATTTCAACATAATCTTGAAACTATGATAGTGTAGACATAGAAACTTGGGTTTCTACTAGAGCATTTGTCCCCTTGGCAAGACGTATTGGGAAAAGTCTAAAGCACCTCCTTAATGTATCTCCCAGTTAGACTGATGCTCATGCATGCTGGCACTTATACTAGCATCAAGTAGGCAAACAGAAGTTGGCTTTCTTAACCCTGTCACGCTCCAAATAGTGAACTCTCAGGCCAGGCTGCCAGCCACAGAGTGCCTGGCTTCCAAGGTAACTAAACAAACGTCAACGCTCTTAGTCTTAACTACTCATCCTACCAGCAGTTCAGTACCTGCTAGTACATTGCCTACATCCCAAAGTGGTTCAAACAACACTTTGAGAAAAAGTTTCACCAGACCTTCATGAGAGTGTCTAAAAGTCAGGAGTATCTAAAATCAGGTTTCTGGCTCTTCTTAATCCTCTTCCATGCAATACCACCTTTAGAGGCTCCCGCATCATCAACCGACTTTTGTGGTTCTGTTTTAAGATAAATATTGGCACTGACTGATGGCTTAGAAACCTTAGATGATGCAATACCTCTGCATTAGAATGTCTATCTACCTAACTGTTATCTTAACTGCCAAGTGTGCTGAGTCAAGTAGCACCTCAGGGAGAAAAGGGAGAAAACAACAGAAAGCTGGAGAGCATTCTTACAAGCTGTATTTGTGATCAGAAGGACCATTTTTTATTCTTGTAGTAAAGGAGTTAATACTCTAAACATCCCTGAAATTAACTCAGCCATTGGTTCCCCACTGTTACAGTAATAGTAATTCTTGAATACCACCAGCTTTCTTCAGTTAGCTTGATATATGAAAAGTATCAATAAAAAAAATGGTGTTTTGTCAAATGTGCAGGAGGGTTCCTACCAAAGTGCCATTGGGACTGGAAGGAGCTGTACACGTCTCAGTGTTCCTTGAAGACAATCAGTGGCTGCACTCGCCTTATAAATGCAAAGTGTCTTCCAAACACTATAATCTATTTAAGTGTTATATTTATTTATATTTTACTTTATGCAGATAATATTTGTGGCTGTTAGTTTGATAAAAAATAATCATGATAACCTGAGTTTAATATGCCAGCATAGAGAATAGCATGAACAAAAGGGTTAGGAAATCACCTGTGTCTCTTTCATCTCACCTTGCATGGGCAGTGTCCAGTTATATCAATTATTGAGTGTCCTTGAATGTATTTTAAGTATATCTTCTCTTTCTTTCTCTTTCCATCTCTCTCTTTTGGTTTAAAAGGTTTTATGTGCCTACAATTATATCAATTCTGTTTGAACATTCCTTCATCCTGATCCCAAACAAGTTTATTAATATTTTAAAAAATATTGTTGTTGGCACATGGCAACAGGAGAATAGGTGGAATACAATTTCATTCAAGCATGCACAATCTTTTTTCTCTACCATGGTGACCACTTTAAAATTTCTAAGTAGAGCGATTTAGCTAAACAATGGATCTTACATTATGCACAGGGAGGGTATCTCCAATCTGTATTCAGCAGGTATGTTTAGGATCTCTGTACAGTTTTATTAAATCTGACATATTAATGTTGCCAAGACTTTGGAGATTTGTGAATTGTTTTCTTACCAGCCTGGGCTAGACTACTCAGAGGCCAGGTGTGCACCGTTGAGTTACACAATTACATACTTGAAAATCAAAAGGGGGAAATGAAACCATAAAAGCTGCATAGACAGGAAAGCCAAATGTACTCTCAGGGTGCATCATTACATACTTCAGACTAGCAAAATAGGCCTTCCTTCTGTAAACAGTGGATAGAGAAATCAGAGAGCACATCACACTGGCACGTGGGGAGAGACACATAGCGATTAGATTCACTTCAGCAATTTTCTACCAGAGTGGAGCACACTTCCAACATAACTGGAAAGTCAAAGCCAAAATAAGCTTTGATGCTATTTTATCTAATCAAGAAAACTTCTGCGGTCTGTTTTTTCTTCACTTGATTTGGTATCTGAAAACTACAGAAAGTAGTTTTCTTTGCAAAGAACTTCACCACCAATCTGTCTATTCCCCACAATGGGAAACACAGAATCGGGACCCCGAGTCTTACTTCTTTCTCCATACAATATCTCCTTTTTGTAAAGTGTTCCTTGTAATTTGTTCCTTTGTAATTATAGAGTGATTTTGATTTTGGTACCTGCGATTGCTACCTATGACCCTAACAGTAAGGAAATATTCCAGTTAACTTTTACACTTTTATAGGCTTTGTCTCTATATAAACCTTGGGAGAAGAGAAGAGATTGGGAAGTTTTCTGCAGATAATACAACGGCACCTAAGGGAAAGTCCCAGGCCTCCCATCAGAAGCTAAACGTTCCTCAGATACCATATCCCTCTAATGACCTGCTAGCTACCAGAAACTTATGTATGTTTCTCTTGTTTGTACCTCCATTCACAGGAATTATAATAGTTCAGCCCCTAGAGAAGAGATGAAAGACAATTCAGTTTTACTTCATATTTCCTCTTGTTCTATGAAGTTGTATAAAGAATTGCTAAGAATACTATGGTTTGGTCACCTGGAAATACAGGAAGGTGTATACAATTAAGATACTGAAAATTAAACCAAAGAAATTATCTAGAATCCTTTTCATGGTAATTTTAAGCATAATCGACAGTACATTCAAACAGCCTTTGGCCTAAAAACATGAAAGAAAATGTGCTTGAAAAACAGTACAGATTCAGGAGGAATTATCTTTTAATTCTTTTAGTCTTCCAAAGGCACACAACAATTTCCACCCCTCTTTAAAGAGAAGTATAGAAGCAGTAAGGTTATGGTTACTTAACTACCAACTTCCCTGAAAACATCTAAATCCAAGACAGCTTAAGAACTAGGTAAATGTTTTGGAAAAGCTTTTTAAGCTCAGGTTTCTTACTTGAGCTAAGAACCCACCTGTCAACTTAGAGGCTTTTCCAGAGACATTGAAATTCAGATGTTTTGAGATCAGGAAAAGTCTGTTCATTGTTTCTTGTTGGAGGTGGTGGTGGTGGGTTTTTGTCTTTTGGGTTTTTTTTTTCCATCCTGGTGTAGAGTAAAAGTAAACTGTACCACAAGAAAATCCTTTGTTTTTAAGGTCATATTTTAACGTAGGAAACAAATTCAGTTCTATCTTTTATCTGTATTTACCGTGATTCATTTAATGAGGTTATTTCCATAGTGCACAGGTGGTAAACTTATCTCACATGGTTTTTATATAACAGCCGGGAATAGCGAGCCCTGAAGAGCAACATCTAATGGTATCATTAAAATGATTGTAAACATGCCTGTTATGGCAGATGTGAGCTTTTTTTTCTGTTGATATACATTCAGATTGTTTAGTAAGATCAAACAGAGTTTTAATATGTCAGACGTGTCTACATTCTAGCAGGTTCTGTTTTTAAAGAGATCTGTTTCTTTAGAAGTCAAGACAGCTATAAAAGAGCCAGACTACAGATCAGATTCAAAGTCAAAACTCATTTTCTCTGATTAGAGCAGAATTCTTTGTATCTGTATCATTTGGTCAACAGTTTCCAATGAAAGGAGCTCAAGCAGAAAAGTATTGCAGGTATTAAAATAAAATGGTGGAGGCAAGCGTGTCTTTCAATTAATAGCAGTTAGGCTTTAGCCAAGGCAAAATTAAATATTTTCAGTCATTAAATTTACTCTGCCCTCCTCCTAACCCTTTTACCTCTTCATGACCATCTTCTTCCTCCAGTTTATTACTTTATTTAGAATAGTGTCACATCATGTGTTCTAATTTCCAGACCACTTAAAATTAATTCTAGGAAAGCTGGTTAAGTTTGAAATTTTAAAGCAAAAACTTGGCTTTATTTTTTTCTAGCCGCAAAAGAATTATGATATCTCTGGCAAGTTCTACTACTATGATTTTTTAGTATTGGCAGAAACTTGTAGATTAAATATCTATATTTTGTATATATTTGTTATTTGTATGGAAGTGGAAAAATCACAAATAGAGCGTGTATCCCAATAAAGCTAATAACCATCAAATATAGTTGCATGAAGTACATCTGGCATTTTGTACAAATGATCTCATTTAAACTCTCTAAGCCCAAAATCACAAAAGCTAATAAATGAGGATTGTCGGGGTGAGGGGAGGACCTACTCTCTTAATATACTGCTTTTTCTTCTTTTTCCATTTAAGATGAGATGGTATAAGCTACAGAAACTTCTATATTATTGGGGCACCTGGGTGGCTCAGTGGGTTAAAGCCTCTGCTTTCGGCTCAGGTCATTGATTCCAGGGTCCTGGGATCGAGCCCCACATCGGGCTCTCTGCTCAGTGGGGAGCCTGCTTCCTCCTCTCTCTCTCTGCCTGCCTCTGCCTACTTGTGATCTCTGTCTTTCAAATAAATAATTTTTTAAAATCTTTGAAAAAAGAAACTTCTATATTATTATTATTTGAGAGAGTGAGTACATGAGCAGGGGAGGGGCAGAAGGAGAGGGAGAGGGAATCCCAAGTTCTACATCCAGCAGCATGGAGCACCATGGAGGTACAACCAGAGGTTCTATTTCACAACCATGAGATCATGACTTGAGCCAAAACCAGGAGTCAGACGCTTAACCCACTGAGCCACCCAGGCACCCCCAGAAATTTCTATTTTAAAATAGGTAAATACAGTGTAATTTCTCCACAATGGAGTTAGGGTAGTTTCCTCTTTGTGTCAGAGTACAAAATTTCACCAACAGTCCATTTTCCCCCCTACATTTACATGTAATCTTATTCTTTGAACTTATACTTGGAACCACAAAACTCTTTTGGAGAATAACATGTAAGAAGACATGTCATGCAACTCATTTCTGGACCGACACTGTGACTATCTCGGGCACCATTCTTCAGTTTCTCTCTTCATTTGCTGAGTACCTTGTAGTCCTTGTATTGTGGCCCCAAAACAGTGTGTGTCACTCACTTCCTTCGAGGAGAGCAGTACCCAAAGAACCGCTTAAATATGTATTGGATTCAGAATAAATCGGAAGTAAGTCTTTGCTTTATTGAACACTGAGATGTAGGCATTGTTTGTTTCTATCTAATCTATCCTATGTGTTGTGCCTGACTTAACTAGCTGATGTTGGTTATTGTAGAAGAAGGTACCAAGAGTGAGACAATGTTCAAAAAAAACTAATTATTGGCCCAGTGATTCAGTGATGGGAGAGCAGAGGGAGAACTGATAGAGTCTTTTGAAAGATGGAATTCCTTTCATGTAATAGCAAATTATTGGAATAATGTGAGTAGCAGCTAAAGTAACAAAGTTGTGACTCTGGTTTTAAAGCAGGGTGTTAATAGTGTGTATGATTTGCTATTAACTCTATTTGCCAAGGCACAGTAAGAAATAAATGGACTCAGACTAGAATTGGCTTCTTTGTAAGCAGAAGTGGAAGAGGTCGTGAGACTAATACAGAGCCTTTCACCACTGGTAAAACAATTACTTCATGATCTTAATAATGATGAATGGAAAAGTCTTTATCGATATATGTCTGGTAATAAATGTCCAACTGATTAAATAGCCTCAAAGCAAAAAACAGAATGTGTCACTCAAATATTTGGCAAAATCACTCAAGACAAAGAACAGGTTAAGAGTATAGCTTTGCTCAGAAATTCAAACACCTTCTATGTAACCCTGTTATATACAGAGAATGAAGAATGGAATGGAAGAATATAAATGTACAAGGTAGAAAAGAGCAGGGTATGTTCCAGGTTCCTAGATGCTCCCTTAACTTGTCTTTTTAGTTTGTAAGTTTCAGTCAAAAACCTGATATAGAAACGCTCACCTATCAACCCGAGACCTGCGTGAGCCTGAACTGGAGACCAGACTGGACCTGTGAGTTACCTAGCTTGGAAAGCAGTTGAGTGTTATTTCTTTCTAGATTAGTGGGAACAAATGGTATTGACTGACAGAGACAGTCTGTAAACAATATTCCCCACATGTTCCATTATTCTTCTACATGTCCTTGCTCCAGAGGTTAGGTGGAGCTTAGAACTAGTCTTCATCAGTGAAAGGTGAATAGAAGTGACACATGTATCTTTCAAACTAGAATACTTCGGCTTTGATTTTCTAATCTCTTTCTTTCCCTAACTTGGCAACAACAAAGACTTGTGTTGAGATAATAGTCACATGACTGAAGCAGCCTGGATCACTGGGGTTGCTGCCTGAAGGATAACGGTCTTGGGATGTCATGGGGGTACTTGTGGGAATGAGAAATGAACTTCCACTTGTTGGGTCTCAGATATATTTGTGTGTGTGTGTGTGTGTGTGTATTTTTTTTTTTAACTGCCATATAACCTCACCTTTCTTAACTAACCACCACTATTGCCACATTTCATGGAAATTATAGAGAGGCATGTTGTTTTCTAGTTTCAGACTGAAAAAAAAGTTTAATATTTTTAACAGATTTGTATTTGTTCATTTAAAAAAAAAAAAGATTTTATTTATTTATTTGAAAGACAGAGATCAGAAGCAGGCAGAGAAAGAGAAGGAAGCAGACTCAATCCCAGGACCCTGGGATCATGACCTGAGCTGACAGCAGAGGCTTTAACCCACTGAGCCACCCAGGCACCCCTATTTGTTCATTTTCATTCTTATATATTGTAATTATGAAATTGATCTCTCTTCTCCACCTTTGAAGTTACAAACCTAAAACTATTTTCTATGATTGGAATTCTGGAATACAGAAACCTAAAATAAAATTTAACACTTAATAACAAATCAAAAATAGTGTGAAACTTGCAGATGACAATTATCTTTCATTTCCCAGTGTCACAGAAAAGTGATCTCTGCCCTAACATCTTAGCAAAAATAAATGGAACAAGGAATGGATGAGTTATTTAAAGGACTCATTAACTTTCATATGACCCTATTTGTAATTGAGACAGTTGTGTCCTATAAGTACCCTCCAAGAAATGATTAATGAAGTTTCCAAACATTCTAAGTTGACTGACAAAGAAGGGAATGAACCTGTTCTTTACCCAAACTTCTGTGAGGTCCAGGCAAAAAGAGGGATTTATCCTTTAAATAATTCATGATAGTGTTTAATGCTACGATTTTTTAAATGTTACTATTTTTCCTAAAGTTTAAAGAGCTTGATAAACTAGGTAGATAGAGAGGTAAATTTATCAGTTTTCTATGTAAATTGATCAAATTCAAGGCAGGTTTATATATAAAATCCTTTAATCTAACTCTAGTAGTAACTGTCCATGCACTGATAAGCAGGGGAAGATTTAACTTCCTAGATATTTTCCCAGTGTTTTGTTCTATGTATTAGTTATAACCTTAAGAATACCATAAAAGATTGAATGGCTCTCTGTTGTGTTGATTACAGTGTAAGACTCATTTGAATACATTATAATTAGGCCTGTTGTTAGGTTAAGTAATAGGTCCTAAGAACTAGGATTATTTACATCAGTGATTAAATTCTCCTTTTCACTAGCGTAAGTTTGCAACAACTGTAATATTAATGTAAAATGTTAAAAACTAATTTTATAAAATATTAATATAGCAGTGTATAATTAGAAGAGAATTATATATTTTTTTCATATTCACTGTACTTTGGAAGTTTTCTTATGGATAAAGATAATTAACAGTCCTTTTATCTTTATAACCAATAATCCCCTTTTGAATTTTCCATCTAGTAAAGTATAAAAATTGGTTATGCTGTGGGAATATTCAATTATATTTTATCCCACATATTTGATATTTTCTTAGAGAAGTGCATTGACCTAACATACTTGGATTGTTCACATATTTTCAATTTCTTAAGTATGTAATAACTTGAATTTTTTCCAGTTCATTATTCAAATTAATCATTTCTTTGTAAGATAAGGTTTCTTTTTTCCAGTTTTATTGAGAAATAATTAGTATACATCGCTATAAAGGTTTGAGACATACAAAATGTTTTAATTCACATGTATTGTAAAATGATCACCTCAGTTGATTCAGCTAACATCCATCTTCTCATACAGATATAAATTTAAAGAAAAACAAAAGGAAAGAAAATGAAAAGCGAAAGGAATTTCCCCTTGTGATTTAGGATTTAATCTGTTAACAACTTTCCTGTGTGTTATGCAACAGTGTTAACTTTAGTCGTGAGACTATACATTATGCCCTAGTACCTATTTATCTTCTAACTGGATATTTGTACCTTTTGGCCACTTTCCTCCAATTCCCTTCACTCCTACTGTCCTCTTCTGGTAACAATAAGTCTGATCTCTTTCTATGAGTTCTTTGTATATATATATATATATTTTAATTCCATTTATAAGCAAGAGCATACAGTATTTCTCTTCTTTCTTTGATTTATTTCACTTAGCATAATGCCTCCAGTGACTGTCCATGTTGTTGCAAATGGTAGGATTTCTTCATATTTTATAGCCGAATAGTAACTTTCGTATGTGTGTATGTACATGTATGTGTATACCACAACTTCTTTATCTATTTGTTTGAAGTGATGTATTCTTGATTATTCTACTACTGTATAAGCTTCATAACTGGCTTAATAAATTCTTAATAAATAAATTAAATTAAATTAATTCTTATTTATTTAGCAGATATACCTAAACAATTTTCCTAAGATATCAATTAAGTCTTAAACTTTCTTATTCATCTTGAGTTACCCCTAACCAAAATTTAAGACCCTTCATAAAATAACCTCAAAATATTCGATCAACTGTATTTGCAAATAAGACTCAAATTTCAACTTTTGCTTGTTAGAGATATCTTCTTACTCTTTTCTGTCAGAATTTGGGCTTGAACAGGAAAAAGAGGGCCATCCTATCCTGGATAGGTCTGGTTTTGCAGACGCCAGAATATAGGACAATGAGCCCAAGTGTAGGTTAGTAGAAGATCAAAGAGTGGAATTGTGTCAAGCAGGTGTGACCAGGAGAACAGGGGAGGATGGTAGACAGAAATTGAATACTTTCAGTAATTTGTTGAACTTGTAAGTTTTTGTGTATTTTGAGGTGTAAATGAATGTCAGAGGGAACTATCTGAATTAGATTGGTTTGCAGAAGATATCTGTGCCTGTTCTTAAGGGGATCCTGGTGACCCAAGACAACACAAGAGAGTCTATCTATTGCCCCGTGCCATAAACAACTGCTACCAAGGTCATTGTGTATTAATACCTGGATGAAGTTAGGGGTTGCATGATGGAATATTCTTATGGAATGGGCTTAAGTTCTATAGGTTAACATCATGACCTACTTGAAGGAAATCAGAAAAAGATTAAAATTTAGATTTCCTGGCCGTACAACCAACTTCTACTTAAATTAGAATCATCCTCTGTTTATTGAGAAGAGCTTAGCCCAATGTAAAGTTTAAGGAACAACACTTTAAAGTTAGAAAACTTTGGGGCATGTGGGTGGCTCAGTTGGTTAAGTGTCTGCCTGTGGCTCAGGTCATGATCCCGAGATCCTGGGATCAGGTCCCATATAGGACTCTGCTCACTAGGGAGCTTCTTTCTCCCTCTCCCTCTGCCTGCCACTCTGCCTGCTTGTGTTCTCTCTCTCTCTGTCAAATAAATACATAAAAATTTTTAAAAAGTGAAGTTAGAAAACTTTAAGAAATAAAATGAGGGAGATTATCCCATCTCCTGCCCAAAACGCAATAGGAAAATAATGGCTCCCAAAAATGTCCACATCCCAATCCTTAGAATCTGTAAATATGTTATCTTACTTGGCAAAAGAGATTTTGCTGATTTTATTAACGTTAAGGGCCTTGAGATGGGAAGATCGTCTTCGGTCTAAGCCAACCTAATTACCTGAGTTCTTAAAAGCAACAAACTTTTCCTGTAGTCAGAGAGAGATGGCCACAGAAGAAGGATTTATTTCTCTGTGACTCATTCTGAAATGGAGGGGTCTTTATGCAAGAACCAGAGAGAGGCCTTTAAACAGAGGAAAAGTCAAGGTAACCGAGTTTCCCCTAGGGCCTCTGATAAGGAACATAGCACTGCTGACCCAAGGTATCAGGCTTCTGACCTATAGAACTGTAAGATAATAAATTTGTATTGTTTCCAGCTACTAAATTTTTGGTAATTCATGGCAGCAACAGAAAACTAATAGCCATGCCAAATCCATTCTGCTTTCCTGAATTCGCTCAAGATCTCCATCAGAGTGGTCTCCCCCTTCCACTGCCTATCCAAAGTGCAATCATAAATTCAGAGCTTAGAAAAACCTTTCCCTTGTCTGAACAGCCCTCTCCTGTTACTCTAACTTCCATTCCTGAGCCACAATACTGTAGCCCATACCCCGTAATACAACCTGCCATCGCTGTCTTAAGATTTTGTCCCTTTCACTTTTGCCGCCAACCTAGAGTGTAAACATACCAGAAATATGCTTTACCTCTTTTGTGTCTCTCCCAGTATACCTAGAACAATGTTCATTTTGACTGCTGAAAAATCAGGTGGGACAAATAATGATTTTTACAATTCTTTCCTTTAAATTTACTCTGTCATTTTCATGATATTTTATGATAAAGAAAGTAATTGAAATACATTACAGAAAATTGGTTCCATTTCTCTGGGAATATATGTTGGGCTCAATATTTTGAATTCACACAAAACTGGCCATGAAATTCCTCATATTGCCTTATAGTTCATTGTAACAATTTTCCAAAGTCTAATATGCTAAACACTCTCACTCTGAAACCTTACATTTCATTTACATTTTTTAACATTTGAATCAAAATAACCACAAATTAGTTGCCAAACAAATCTAATTTGTTTTTAGCAATTGTGTGTGAGTCATGGGGCCAATGTTTTTGCCGTACTTGTTACAAATTGTTTCTAATTGGAAACTACTGTCAGCAGTAAAATATGAAGAGAAAAGTCATGAGTACTTTGAAGTTTATTGGTACAAATATTGGATGGGTTTTCCCATATTAATTTTGATGAGCATGGAGCTTAGTTGTTCTCTTTTTTTTTCTTTTTCCCCTGCTTCAGTTTTGTCACTTCATTCTAGTTATGGAATGAGCTGGTGATTTGGGAGATATTTTTCAGAACCAGACCACTTCCTCAAGTAGAAGCTTTGTTCTTATAAATAGATACAATTGTATTCATATGTTTGGTAGATGAATCCAGTGGTGTGCGTGTTGAACAGAATCTCTCATGAGTAGTTTCCTCAATTCTGTGGAATTTCACTCTTGAATTTGATCAATGGTGACAATTCAATCTGAAAAATAATTTTTCATGATGACAGTATTTTTTCCCATAAACACACTTCGTCTTGCATGCATGTACTTAATTGGGTTAGGCAAGTTTTGGAGATGTTCACTATAGAGTTAAAAATTAACTCCATGAGTTATAACCAAACTCTTAACTATTATAAAACTTGCAATTTCCTCCAATTTATTAGAACTTCGTACAAAAGCATGAAAACATGGTCATGGATTTTAATTTTTAGAATTCATAAAGATGAAGAAATTAAACAAATATAGATCTTTCCAATTTATATTTTGAGTGTTTTTTTTTTTTTTTTAAGATTTTATTTATTTATTTGAGAGACCTGGGGGAGGGGCAGGGGGAGAAGGAGAGAATCTCAAGCAGACTCTGTGCTGAGCCTGGAGCAGGATGGGAGGCTTCGTCCCATGACTACGAGATCATGACCTGAGGATCAGATGCTCAACCAAGCCACCCAGGTGTTCCTACATTTTGAGTTTTCAAATATGTTTACTGTAAGTCATAAAAAAAGTATTTATGTCTAAATTAGCTGCAATGCATTTTTTAGTTTCTTTGGAAAATGAAGCTAAAGATTGCTTTTGAATATCAATAAAATTAGAGTATAAATGTTATAAACAACTCCATTTACCCAGAAATATTAGAAAGTTAGATTTTGTTTGGCTTTGCCTGTGATGAAGTATATCATCTGCCCTCATTACTGTGTCAGGATAAAATTACCATTATTGGGAAGTTGCCAAGGAGAGGAACCCTCTTCTGGGTAGAAAGGAGGGCTTTTGGGGTACGTGGTCAGATGAGCCTGAGGGAACTTATATAAATTATATTCCCTAAAGAATCATTACCTATTACTGGTAACACGTTGACACTCAGGTAAATGCCTTTTAATCAGTAGTAGCTGGAGGAGATTCATCATTAAGAATAAGGCTCCTGGGACACCTGGGTGGCTCAGTTGGTTGGACGACTGCTTTCGGCTCAGGTCATGATCCTGGAGTCGCGGGATCGAGTCCCACATCGGGCTCCCAGCTCCATGGGGAGTCTGCTTCTCCCTCTGACCTTCTCCTCGTTCATGCTTTCTCTCACTGTCTCTCTCCCAAGTAAATAAATAAAATCTTTAAAAAAAAAAAAAAAAAAAAAAAGAATAAGGCTCCTTCCGGGGCACCTGGGTAGCTCAGTGGGTTAAGCCTCTGCCTTCGGCTGGAGTCATGATCCCAGGTTCCTGGGATCGAGCCCCATGTTGGGTGGGGGGTGTCTCTGCTCAGCGGGGAGCCTGCTTCCCCCTCTCTCTGTTTGCCTCTCTGCCTACTTGTGGTCTCTCTCTGTGTCAAATAAATAAATAAATAATCTTTAAAAAAAAAAAAGAAGAAGAAGAAGAAGAAGAAGAAGGCTCCTCCCAATGGGACAAGAGCATTTGTCAAGTCACAGCTGAAGTTCAATTAGTTCCCTACTTTGGATGGAAACTTTTCCTACTGCCCTGAGATGTCTTCATGTGTCAAAAAGTTCTGTCTGTGAGGATGAATAGCAGAGACCAGGGCTAAAAATACCACATTGGGATGGGAGGTGGATTAAATTCAGTAGTGCCCCAGAGTGCTCCGTGCAGCTCTGATAATGAGGACGTTTTCACTGAATGGAAGCTGTCTTTGCATATGGTTAGTAGAAGAATGAGCAGATTACTATCATGAACAATAGAACAATTGCCATACTTAATGTCCTTAATAATGTTTCTTTTCTCCTGAAATGGCCCATTTTAAAGTACCAGTCCACATTTCAAACATTTTCATCTCTCCCCAGGACTGCAGACACAGTGCATATGGCCCTGTCCTGTGCAAATGCCGTGACAGAAAGGTCAGTCCAGCGATATCTACCTCATAAACACAAGCAAAGCTCTGATTCCCCATATGCTAGCAGTCATGTATTCTCAAAACATTGAATCCTAGATACACCTAGGATCACATGGCTAGAGAAGTATCTGTTACCAGGCCAATGGTGTTATTGGGAGCTTGCTTCTTTTTTTTCAATTTTTACTTGTAAATCTAATATTCCTAAATTCATTTGAAATGGTTTATTGTGATGTTTTGCTGATAATGACAATTTTAAAGATTATTTGAGCCCATTTATAAAGAAATGCATTTAAACATAAAATAGTAAAAGTAAGCTAAATGCCTATAAATCAGAGACAGTTTTAAACATTCTTTTGTATATGTGTATGCACATGTACACACACACACACACACACACACACACACACACACACACCATGTCCCACAGTTAGGACCATATTAAATGCTATTTTGTAATTTACCTTTAACAACATACTAAGGGAAATATATATGTTGGTGTTGAATATGTGTATATAAAAGTATATAATACCTGTACCCATGTATGTATACTATGTATATATGTGGAAACATACTACATATATATAATATTCATAAATATATATGCATTAAATATGTATATAGTTAATATATATGCATCTTAATAGAAGCACAATGCTCATATTCTTTTCATTTTTTTTAGAAAGAGGGAGAAAGCATGTGTATGGTGTAGGGGAGGGACAGAGGGAGAAGGAGAGAGAGAATCTTAAGCAGGCTCCATGTCCATCGCAGAGCCCCATATGTGACTCAGTCTCACATCCCTGAGATCATGACTTGAGCCAAAAGCAAGAGTCAGACGCTTAACTGAGTCAGCTAGGTGTCCTTATAGTGTTCCTATTCTATAATTCACTTAAATCTTCCTTTTTCAATAAATATGTGCTTTCCATTTCCATGGTTATTAGCAGTGCAGCAATGCACTTTCTTGTGTAACTATCTTTGTACACATATTTATTCATCTTTGGATGAATTCCTTAAAATGGAATGCTCGAGTAAAGAGCATACACATTAAGATTTTGGGTACATAATGCCTTTCACAAATCTGTTACTGATTTTTGTCACCAATGACAGTGTAGAGTCTTAGAGTTTGTATGAGTTTCATTCTCTATTCTCACTTTTAATCCTCATCCTGGCTACTGCTCATGAGATGCTCCTGAGATCCATTATTTTCCTGGTGAGTCACACCAGGACTTCTTGACCATGTTTTCTTAGTAACTATTAGCCGGGCTCTTTCTTCAACTTTGGGGGCTCTTTTGTGGAACTTCTTCATTCCTTAAGCCAGTATCATCTCATGCATGTTTACAATAATTACTTTTCAAAAGAGAGTATAGAAAATAAGAAAAAACACCACAACATTAATGGATATAATTTAAACTTTCTTTTTTTTAAAATTTTAATTGTGTTATGTTTGTCACCATACATCATTAGTTTTTGATACAGTGTTCCAAGATTCATTGTTTATGTATAACACCTCATGTTCCATGCAGTACAGGCCCTCCTTAACACCCACCATCAGGCTCACCCATATCCCTGCCCCCTTCCCCTCTGAAACCCTCAGTTTGTTTCTCCAAGTCCATAGTCTCTTATGGTTTATCTCTCCCTCCAATTCCCTCCCTTTACTTTTTCTTTCCTTCTTCTAATGTCCTCTGTATTATTCCTTACATTCCACAAGTAAGTGAAACCATATGATAATTGAATTTCTCTGCTTGATTTATTTCACTCAGTATAATCTGCTCCAGTCCCATGCATGCTGATGCAAAAGTTGAGTATTCATTCTTTTTGATGACTGAGTAATATTCCATGGAATATATGTACCACATCTTTATCCATTCATCAGTTGAAGGGCATCTCAGCTCTTTCTACAGTTTGGCTATTGTGGATATTGCTGCTATGAACATTGGGGTACATGTGGCCCTTCTTTTCACTACATCTGTATCATTGGGATAAATACCCAGTAGTGCAATTGCCAGGTCATAGGGTAGCTCTATTTTTAATTTTTTGAGGAATCTCCACAGTTTTCCAAAGTGGCTGTACTAACTTGCATTCCCACCAACAGTGTAAGAAGTTTCCCCTTTCTCCACATCCTCTCCAACATTTGTTGTTAATCTTTGTCATTCTAATTGGTGTAAACTTGTATCTCAATGTAGTTTTGATATAAATTTCCCTGATGGTTAATGATGATGAACATTTTTTCCATGTGTCTGCTAGACGTTTTTATGTCTTCATTGGAGAAGTGTCTGTTCATGTCTTCTGCCCATTTTTTAACTTAAACATCTGTTTTTTGGGTGTTGAGTTTGAGAAGTTCTTTATAGATCTTGGAAATCAGCCCTTTGTCAGGTAGTGTCATTTGTGAATATCTTCTCCCTTTGCGTGGGTTGCCTCTTTGTTTTGTTGACTATTTCTTTTGCTGTTCAGTAGCTTTTTATCCTGATGAAATCCCAAAAGTTCATTTTCGCTTTTGTTTCCCTTGCCTTTGGAGAAGTGTCTTGAAAGAAGTTGCTGGCGCCGATGTTGAAGAAGTTACTGCCTATGTTCTCCTCTAGGATTTTGATGGATTCTTGTCTCACATTGAGGTTAAACTTTCTTTATAAATAATAATGCTCATTTTTATTTTGCCACATGGTAGGCTTAGTGCTGTACATGCATTACATGAACTATTAAATACCATTATTAACATTTTTCTTTACAGTAAAAAAAGTGAAGCTCAGAGAATCTTAATTACTTTCCAAGAATCAATGAGTTGCACTGCATAGCCAATGAGTAGCACATTTGGGCTTACATCCACAATTGTATGATTATAAGTCTACTCTCTTTCTCTCTCTGTCTTGTTTTTATTGTGGCAAGAACACTTAACATATCTATCCTCTTAACAAATTTTAAGTCTATAATGAGTTATTGTTGACTATATATATGCAATGTTATAAAGCATATCTACAGAGCTTATTTATCATACATAATGGAAACTATATGCCTATTGATCAATAACTCTCCACTTCTCCCTTCTGTCAACCCTGGTAACCATCATTCCAACATTTGATTTTATAAGCAACTCTACTCTCTTAACCGTCATGATAGATTATCTGCGTTTGGAGATTCAGAAACAAATTGAGGTCCTTGCCAGCTCTTCAAAGGCATGATTCTGGAAATTAACTGTACTTACAAATTACTTTGTAATGAAATATAAATTTAGATCAGAGTAAGTCTTAGTTGATCTTATATTACTTTTGAACAAATAATCTGTTACTGAATTTGTAATAAAAGGTTATTGTTCATATATTCCCATAAAAATTGCAGACATTCTATGAGAGATAACTAGTTTAAAATAATATTCACATAATTATGATTAAAACAGAATTTAGGCAACCTTGTAAGAAACTAATTTCTGTACTTACTTGCAGACTATCCTCTCTAGTGTGCATTGGATAACTGTTAGAGCAAATAAAGCACTGCAGACGCAGTGTCTTAAAACAATCATCAACTTGATCAGCTCGGGTTTATCTATAGTAAGCTGCTCTCGTTTGCAGGTTCTCTGGGTTTATTACACATGGTCTGGGCTCAGTTGGGGCAGCTTATTCAGGGCACTTCTGTTCCACATATTTCTTAATATCCTTCTGAGACTAATGAGTTAGCCCAGGCATAACCTTCTTATGGCAAGGTCAGGAGCACCAGAGAGAGAAATGAAAGCACATAACATTTCCTCCACTAGCAGTTGGTGCACTGTTAACGCTGCCTTATTCTATTGGTCAAAGCAAATCTTGTGACCAAACTCATAGCCAATGGATGAAAATAAATCAGTCTGCTCTGTGGGAAGTACTGCAAAGTCACATGGAAAAAAGCATGAGGATAAGAAGTGGTGGGGGGGAGGGTGGTACTAAATGCAAATGACCACCAAGATAATTGCTTTTAATATGAAAATATAGTCTAGTTCCAAACTGAAATATCAACATGTTCTTAACCATTTGATCGTGGGCTAGAATAGTTTTCTGGTTTCCTGAAGGAGGAAAGGAACACTGCAGACTTCTTGGTTTTGGTCAGGTGTTTTCTTCCCATGAAATGATACTGCTCATGTTCTTTAAGAACCTCTTATATGTCTCTCTGGGTTCAGTTTTCGGCACCAAAACCTCTCTGTGAGTGACTCATTGAACTAGTCACCACTGTATCCACCCACTCAACCTCATGCCACAGCCTCCAAATCTGTGGCTGCTGTGTCACATAAGCATGGTGTGTAGAATCCAGAATTCTTACTCAACTGGTGCCAAAAAATCAAGTCTTAATGTTTAAGAAGAACATTTGAGAGTAATTTTCTGTGAGAAAAATAACTTGATTGCTGGGGAACCCGATCCTAAGGTGACTATTACTCACTCACAGTGAGTTAAGCGGAAATTGGAGGAGGGAATCGTAGCCCAGGAGTCTGACTGAAGATAGAAAGCCGGAAATGTCTAAAGCAGCTGAGGAGGTGAACATAGTTTGTCTAAAAAGATAAGGCAACTGAACAGAGTAAGAAGACATGAGCCAAATTTATACACACAAATAGTGGTAATAATCTCTGAGTATCCAATTTGGGAAGAGTGAGGAAGTTAATGGTGCTATGAGTGGCTTGTGATGAGAGAGATCAGTAATACTTCCAGGCTGTCATAGAAGAGTTCTCTGCCTTAGGAGAGACGTATTTTTGTTTTTTTGTGGATTTTTTTTTGTTTTTTTTTGTTTTTGTTTTTTGTTTGTTTGTTTGTTTGTTTGTTTTTATACCAGTTTACCAAGAATGTTCTGATTTTGGTCAAGATTCAAACTTAAAAAATAAAAAAATTGCTTTCTTGCTGTGCTTTTCAGACTCTTTTAAAACACAACAGGGGCGACTGGATGGCTAAGTCAGTTCACTGTCAGCCTCTTGATTTGGGCTCAGGTCATGACTTCAGCCTCCTGGGATCAAGCCCTGCATCAGACTCTGGGCTCAGCATGGAGTCTCTGCCTTTCTCTCTCTCTGCACTTCCCCATCTCCCTCCCCCACCACCAAAATAAATAAATAAATAAATAAAACCTTTAAAGTACAACTGTGATACCTGGCTGGCTTAGCAGGAAGAGTGTGTAGCTCTTGGTCTTGGGTTCATGAGTTTGAGCCTCTTGTTGGGCACAGAGATTACTTAGAAAAGTGAATAAGTGCACCTGGGTGGCTCACTTGGTTAAGTGTCTGCCTTCAGCTCAGGTCATGATCCCAGGGTCCTGGAATCAATCCCCCACATCAGGCTCCTTGCTCAGTAGAGAGACTGCTTCTCCCTCTCCCTCTGTCTGCCGCTCTGCCTACTTGTGCTTTATCTCTCTCTCTATCTCTATCTCTCTGTGAAATAAAAAAAAAAAATGAAAAGTGAATAAATAAAAACAACATAAATTTAAAAACAAACAAAACACAGTCAATGAGATAATAAATTAATGTTTGTACATTTTAATATTTTATTTTCTTAAATACTATAATTTTATACCATGATCTAAATAATTAAGACCTAAAAAATTCATCCAATTTCACATGAAAATATAAACTTTTGTTTTATAAAAATACTTTCTTAAAAAATCAAAGTATTCTACATCAGGGTAAAAACTAAAGAGAATTACAAATTCTGGATATTATTAATGTAACTTTAAATTCCACTTGTTCTAAATATCTGTGTCTGCCTCGCCCTATTACCTACTACAAATACAGGACTGAGACATGTTATGCATTACTCAGTAGTAACCATTAACATGCTATCAAATGGGTATATCTAATAATATAACAAATTGCTGAAGGAATAAGGCAATAGAACAGGCATTACTGCAAAGATGTTTTACCAATATTGACTCATGCAATCTGATGTCTGGTTTTCCTATGAAAATGACAAAAGTGGAATCCTTAAGAGAGATGTTTCTGGCACATGTGCATGTCTGCATATATGTGCCTATGTGCATATGTATGTGCATGTATGTACCTGTGTATATAACAAGACACAGGCAAATAAAACCTGTATGTACACACATATGTATATATGTTAAGTAAGTTACATATATGCTATCTATCCACACATCATTTATCTATATATGTGTGTGTGCATTATGTATCTGTCATCTGTACCTCCTTTTCCATTTGCATAGGTAGTGCCTTTGATTGCTTTTGTTGTCATGGAGAACCAAGGGGCTCTGGGAAGTTCTACCTCTTTCTGGGGGCATTTTGTATTAGCTTACAGTTTATGTAATCATCTTCGTATGCCCCCTCATCTTTTGTTACTAAAGAAATGTCGTATCTTACACCTTCATCTCTATGAATTTCAGTTTTCTCTGTCTACAAAATATACATTGTAAAAGTAATTTTGAGATGTAAATGAAATAATGTCTATTAGGATGGGCCACTGTTTACAATTACAAATTGAAATGACAGAATTTAGAAAGTAAAGGAACTAGGGTTGACCCATGGCTAAAATAGGAGCTCAACATAGCAACCAAGCTGGTTGGTATGTTTTACATTTTTGTAATTGTCTTTAAAATCTAGCTATTTGAAATTTGCTAGAGATTATAATTCACCTATAATTTCTATAGATATTCTATGTTTTATTTAAGAAGGTATCTGTTAAACTGTGTAATTATGGAGGGAAACCTGTGTATTAATAATATAAGGTATTAGGCTGTATGTGTGTGTACATCCCTAATTCTCTAATGACCCTCTGGAGCTCTGGAGCATGTGTTCCACAGTGTAGAGGTGAAGTATATGAATTGGAGTTCACATATATTACCACACTGAGTCCTCAGACATTCTTAAACACAACTTTCACCATTTCAGGCTCATTCTCAAAACTTGCCATGTCTTCCTATGCCTGCAGGGTAGATTACTAGTTCCTTAGATTGCCATTGTGGGTTCCCAAGAGTCTGGCCACAACCCACCCTTCTGTGCTTCAGTCCGTCTGGTATATTCATGCCACCTATGATTCCACAGTCAGCATCTCACCTTAACTTTAGCAGGTTTCTCTTTTTTTTTTTTTTTTTTTCCCTACCTGGGATGACTTCCTGCCTTGACTAAAACACTTAAAACTTCCTACCTTGACTAAAACACTTACAACGACCTAACACTGTATTTCTTGATCATTTGTTTATTATCTGTTGCCACTTTAAAGAATGATGTATTTTTGAGTGTAGAATCTTTATTTTGTTTACCTTTTTAATTCATAGGATCTGGATTACCATCTACCATATACTATATGTTCAGTTAATCCATTTGGAATAAGTGAATTAATGTTTTCAGATACCTAGGTCAGAAACATACATGTCCTTTCTAGTTTTTAGAATTAGGGTGTTAAAGATGGTATTTCATAAGAAGACTGCCTGCTCTAAACATCCAGAGACAAGGCTTTTCTTTTGTCCCAGGTCTGCAGCTTCTTTGTAAGTCTCACAAACACTGTGCATCTCAATGTCTCTTCATAAAACACTGGCAAATATTATTTGTCTTTGTTCTTACCATTTGGTGTCATGAAGCTGATGAACAAAGTACTTTAAATATCAAGAGTCATTTTTAACAACACATTATTAATTTCTGGGCCTAACTAAAAATGATTCTTCTACTTGATTCCAAAGAAAGATAATATTGTACATTTGGTTAAAAAAAAATCCCCTAAAAATAAGTCTATATGGAACACAGGATATTAAAATGCATTCTTCTTAAAAAAGTTCCCAGACATACTAACCTTGTAAAATGTCTGGCTCTGAGCTGGTTTGAGGTTTTGCTTGGACTCCAAATATAGGTTTGTGTATTTTATATGTCCATCTCTATAATTATTGATTTCCATTGGGATGCAGTCTTGGCAAAGTGAATTTATTGTATTCAGTGGGAACAACAATACTATAATTCTAAATGTGATAAATTAACATTGTATTCTGATGATAACTTCAGTTTCAGAGCTGGATACATACTTGAAGGAAAGTCTAAAAATATATCATTGAGATAAAATGCAGTAACTTTATAGACACAAATACTGAGAGAAAAAGATACACAAGAATACACACACACACACACACACACATACACACTGGCTGTATAACTAAGGTAAGATCAATATTTAAAAAAAAACACAGGAAGAAAGTAAACACAAAAATGAATGCCTTACTTAAATGTTTGACAATTTCTGAAAAATTATCATAATTGACTTATATTCTTAGTAGCAAGTGCTTCTTCTATAATCATTTGGCCACATCTCTGAGAAAAGATTGGATTCAGTGTCTTGAGAAATTAAAAAAAAAAATCTACCAATATAAAATCCATGGATTTTTATTTTGTAACAAGATTGTAGAAGTATTATATAACTTCAAGATGCTACCAAAACCAAACAAACAAAAAAGCTCATACAATTAATAAATCCAAATACAAATTCTGACCTACAGATGTGATATTTCAGTGTTCCATAAAATAACTGCCTTGGTTATAAAATAATTTTTGTCCTCCTAATCCTCTTCATAAAGGTAAGTAAACACACTTTGAATCACAGTTCATCTACAAAAGACAATGATCTAATTCCACAAGTAAGTTTAACATATAAGTCACCTTCTACTAGGTTCAAAAAAAAAAAGATCACATATAATGGAAAATAGTGGGTTCTAGTCAGAAACTCATTGTTTTGGTGAGTGAGATTCATTAAAAATACAATAAATGAGGGTGCCTGGGTGGCTCAGTGGGTTAAGCCGTTGCCTTCGGCTCAGGTCCTGATCTCAGGGTCCTGGGATCAAGTCCCGCATCGTGCTCTCTGCTCGGCAGGGAGCCTGCTTCCTCCTCTCTCTCTCTGCCTGCCTCTCTGCCTACTTGTGCTCTCTCTCTGTCAAATAAGTAAATAGAATCTTTTAAAAAAATACAATAAATGAACTTTCATTGTGTTCCTGAAGTTGTAAAGAAAAATAGACTTTTTGAGGTTTACACTATATTTTAAAAAAAAATTGGATTGTTAGTTATCAATAAGCTTAAATGTTTTGCTATGTGTTTAATTTTTCATACCACCTATAGCATTACATTATGCTCCCTTATTTACTGGAATAAACCATAATGTCTGAGAGAGCATCACTTCTGCCTTAGTTATATTTTTATATTTAGTACTTTCCATGGACTATGTGCAAAATTGCTATATACTTATTGAATATATTACTATGAATGTCCAACATTTTCCAAACCCAAGATTGATTGGAGATCTCTTTAAACAAACATGATTGCAGATTTGACTAAGGGAAATTGAATGGCTCCCAAAGAATGAAGTCCAATCTCTTTAGCGTAATTTCTGCTTTCATACTTGGATTTCAGCCTACGTTTACAACCTGAATTCTCTCTACATCTTTATAGGTGGGTCTACTCCCACTTCCCCACCTATATATTTCTGTTCCACTTTAACTGTCAGGAGTGCTGTTTCTCTTCCACAGGTGTTATCAAAAAGCTTAGACTCTTGTGAAACCTTAATTCAAATCCAGTCTTCTCTCTCTGAAATAACTGGAATAGGCGGAGATAGCTAGACTAGATAACCATCTTTTTTGAACATCTGTAGCAAATCTGTCTTTTGAATCCCCATAGAAATTTTTAGCACAACTATTGTTTCACAGTTCTATTGTAAGAAGGTATGTTTGATTTATGAACTTAACTCTTTAGATATATTTTAGAATTCTCAAAGACATAAACACACATTGTATAGATTATTTTGGAGAGTTTACGGGGTTAGTATAAGGACACTTCTTTTTAAAAACAATTTTACATAACCTAAAATAAAACAACTAGCCTTTATTGGCCTGTTTCTTTAATTGGAAAATTCATTAATTAGATCAAGTTATGGAGATATCCCATAACTGACCATTCCACACATAACCTATACATTGATTTATTATTACAAAATGCCTTTTACCTATAGTCCACCCCTAGTTCCTAGAAGGATTTTCCTGTCAATTGCTTTATATATTCTGTGTAGACAGGGTCTGAACAGGGAGAAATTGAGAGCAGGGGTGGTAGATTAATGGATGTATTTTATAGTTATTGTCAAGACCTTGGACACACTACTTAAGATCTCAGGATCTCAATTTGTTCAAAAACTAAACTTGGAATGAGATGAGCCTACTTTATAAATTTTGCAGGGGGGGAGGTTGTGTGTTGAGGTTTCTTTAATATTAATGATTTATGTGGAAATTGTTTAGAGTATCAGCCTGCTTAAGAACTGTTAAGTTTCTGCCATCACTAAATGAGTGTATAATGAAAAATCCTACATAATCAAATAAATGAATTTTTATCATTTTTATGGTTAGCTTTGGATAAGTTTACCTGTTGGTATGCCTGCTGTCGTAAAATACCTAGAAAATGACATGTGGATTTGCAATGAACATAAAGGCCTTTTCTCCGTTGTTGTTTATGGATAAACTGAATGAATCTCTTAAGGGAGCCTGAAGTAATTCTGCCTTGGAGTGCTCATCTATCGAGGCAGAAAGAATATGTACTCCCTATTCTTGCTTCACTGGGCGTGAAGCATGGTTGAACCTAATAGAGTCATGCAAGGTGAAGTGAGAATTGGACACCAAGGATGCATTTTCTACTAAATGCTAGTTTTTTCAGAAACTTAATTGATTATTAATAAAGAGGAGAAATTTACTGTGTTAGTAAATAAATATTGAGTATGTTGTCATAATTTACTATAATAATATTGCATTTCTTTACCAGTTATTACTCTTGTAATTATTTAGCACCTGTTTCTCTGCTGAACTGTCAGATTTATAAGAAGATAATATATTTTTGTTTTATTCAAAACTATGTTCTATGGGTCTACTTTAGGTCTGTGGTATCTCTGAGGTTCTTAATAATTATATAATGAAGCAAATTTTCACTATTGGAGCACTGCAATGTACTACTGTGGCTATTTGTTAAATCTGGTCATAAGGTACAGTGAAATCAATAATTAAGGGATATATAATACATAAGAACAAGAATTTTTGAATTTTTTTGAAATAATGACTTGTCTGTGATTATTTCAATACAGGTTTTCGTTCTTTTTTTAAATTTTTTTGTTTTTGTTTTTGTTTTTAAAGATTTTATTTATTTACTTGACAGACAGAGATCACAAGTAGGCAGAGAAGCAGGCAGAGAGAGAAAAAGAGGAAGAAGCAGGCTCCCTGCTGAGCAGAGAGCCCGATGTGGGACTCGATCCCAGGACCCTGAGAGCATGACCTGAGCGAAGGCAGAGGCTTAACCCACTGAGCCCCTCAATACAGGTTTTCAAAAGGCAATTTTTCCCCCTTGTAAATATAATATTCAGATAAATTAGTTGAACAGTTGTATCCCTAATTGTTAGTTTAAATTTTTATAACCATGTTTTATAACCATTCTATAATTATTCAAATATAAGTTGTAATATAATTAAATGTCATAATTTTATCTTATCCAAGATAAAATATTTCAAATACGAGCTCAATTCATGATACTGATCACAGGTTTGTTATCTGTTCACAGTTTCTCAGAATTATTGATGAATGGTCCAAACATTCGCGGTTTCCACCAGAAATCCAGAATTATTTATTATATCCTTACAGAAGTATTATCTTATGATGTTTATATGGATCTCACTATCAGAGAAGTGTCTGGTTCTAGTTATAAAAAACACAAATGTTAAATATATAATTCATTGAGGAAATACTTCAATGAAGTTGTTCCCAAAGGGGAAAATATACACGACGTGAATGTGATCAATAAGAAGGGATAACTGGAAGTCAGCTTTGAAGAATAGTCCCCAGAATAAATAAGCATATCATTGAACAAATAACAGATTGTGAAGGACAGTCAACTGTAGTTTGGAAAGAAGAGTCCAAAAGTGAGGGACTGCTTTACAGAACACTATTTGGAGATTAAGAGATAAAAGTTTGAAGCCGAGATTCACCACTTAAGTTCTGGGACTTGGACCAAATTACTTAAATTCTTTCCATCTCCTGTTCAAGGAGAAAACTGGCATCATTGTAGTGAGTGCACAGAGCACAAACCCAGCACCCTCAGACTTGGACTCTTCTGAACTATAAAGAAACCAAAAGAGTAATCTTTTTTTTTTTTTTGTCCCAAACTCTAAATATGTGTAAGATTTCCTTCCAAGCATGAGTGTGTTAAGAAACTGGGTAAAACCATTATATCTCTAGCTTCTGGTCAAAACTCTGGTATGTAGTATCTTTCCTTGGATTGTCATTTACTTTCCTGGGGCACAGATTCTACGTAAACACTCATCGGTTCCCCTTGCAGGGTTGAACTCACTCTTTCACCTTTATCTCTACTCCTAATTGTACTTATACAACCGTATTTTTTTTTTTTTTAATTCCCTGTAGTGTCATAACTAGAAGGTAATAGTAAGGCAGGATCCCGCTGCTGGCCAGTAAGAGTAGAGTTCATGCATAGCCCAGCTTTAATCAAGAATGGCCACTCGGGGGACGCCTGGGTGGCTCAGTGGGTTAAGCCGCTGCCTTCGGCTCAGGTCATGATCTCAGGGTCCTGGGATCGAGCCCCGCATCGGGCTCTCTGCTCAGCAGGGAGCCTGCTTCCCTCTCTCTCTCTCTCTGCCTGCCTCTCCATCTACTTGTGATTTCTCTCTGTAAAATAAATAAATAAAATCTTTAAAAAAAAAAAATTAAAAAAAAAAAAAAAAAAAGAATGGCCACTCGGCTTGTTCCAAGGCATTCTGTGTTCTTAACTTTTTAACTGCCCTCATTCTTGTGGTTTCAAGAATGCAAACAATTCCGCAATTCCACCTCATTTTTTCTCCCTTGTTCTTTGTTTTTTTGATTTTTGTTTTCTTTTCCCCTCTCTCCTCTGATGTCTGTATGTCCTCAGGGCCAGCCTGACTTGAACCTTTTATTCAGAATTTGCCTCTTTCAGTTCCAGAAATTACTCTTGATTCTTTTTTTCCTTCTCTTCTGTATTAAATTTTGCCTCACATCCATTATCATTACTCCAAAACACAACAAAAGAACAACAGCATAGTAATGTTAGTAGAAAATGGATTTTTGCTCTTTGGAAAGATAATAAATCCATAAGTTCTTATGTCATGTAACAAAATACACCTTGGATATTAAAATACTTAGTTTTTTTAATGCCATAAAACAATATGCTTTTAAAATTTGGTGGCTAACAGGGGTGCCTGGGTGGCTCATTGGGTTAAGCCTCTGTCTTCAGCTTAGGTCATGATCTCAGGGTCCTGAGATGGAGCCCCGCATCGGGCTCTCTGCTCAGCGGGGAGCCTGCTTCCTTCTTTCTCTCTCTCTGCCTGCTTCTCTGCCTACTTGTCATCTCTATCTGTCAAATAAATAAATAACATCTTAAAAAAAAAATTGGTGGCTAACATAATTAAATGTAAAAAAGCCAAATGATTAAAATACTAGAAAAAAGGAATAAATAAATTGGAAATGGTGATGAATTGCTGAGCTCAAAAGACAAGAAGATATTATACAGAAAGATACTTGATAAGACAAAATTAGGAGTTCATATTTTAAAAGATATATTTTAAATATTTATCTGTTTAGCCAATATTGTGTCCAAACTGTAAATTAAGACAAAGTGTTTTTAAGGAAATATGACAAAAGATTATGTTAACATATAAAATTTACTGATTTCAGAAACTTAAGCTTTTCAAAAATTATTAAGGACACTAAAAGGTTTTGTTTATATCTATCAATATGTAATGAAATAGATATTAAAACACATTGAAAAATATGTATCTATTACTTCATCTAAAATTGTAATAAACTAATCACATGTTAACACAAATACATATTCTAATGAAAAAATATTTCTAAAACTAATTAGTGAGAATGTAGCATTGCTTTGTATTTTTGTACATTTCTTTAATATCTGACTTTGTAGCTGGATTCTCAGATCTGCATCTTAATTCAATATGTGGTAATAGCACCAATCTGTAGTCTCTGGAAGACTACACCATATGCTCATCAGAAAATGAGAGTGAGGGGTGCCTGGGTGGCTTAGTGGGTTAAAGCCCCTGTCTTTGGCTCTGGTCATGATCCCAGCATCCTGAGATCAAGCCCTGCTTGATCTCTGTTCAGCAGAGAGCCTGCTTCCTCCTCTCTCCCTCTGCCTGCCTTTCTGCCTACTTGTGATCTGTCAAATAAATAAATATAATCTTAAAAATAAATAAATAAATAAAAGAAAAGAAAATGAGAGTGAAAGGGGCAGATTATAGTTTCATTTTAATTTGAACGTACTTTTGAGCTTGCAAAGCCCCTGAAAAGTTCCTGAGGATCACATTCTGTATATCTGTACAGTCTGTAAATTACACTCTGAGAACTACCGTCCTCAACCAGTCAGGGCCATGCTAGGAGTTGGTATTAATATCAATGTCACAAAAGCAGCATGGTGTATAATTAAGCAGGACTGAACTGGGTATGAAAGTAACCATCACAAATTTATCTGAACTATACAGTTTAGTTACACAGCCTTCCAAATTAGGTTAATTACATTAGTTTAATGGCAACATGTTTACATTATAGAATTGAATATAAAAAGATATAAAATTATATGTTTAATGTGATCTATTAAAATACCTTCAGACGCATTTTAAAAATTACTGGAGTTACATCTAAATAATGCTGCTAAACTTTTCTTTAAAAAGCACTGGGGGGAAAACTAGAAGAAAATGCTCAGAATTATCAGTGATTGCCTTTGGGACATGGATATGTATTTCCAAATGTCCAACAGTGCAAAGAGTGAGAATCCAGTCTCCATCTCCTGGGCTATTATGGAATTTTAGGCCCCTGAACTGTTTTCTCTCAGGGTTCCTGTTTCTCTCACTTAATGAATCAACTCTTTGTTGGTTAGAATTAAGTCCAGAGTAGTCATTTCCCAAATAATTCATTTCCTTTATCTTTGATGGATGGAATTTTCAATAAGGTGTGTCAGGAACTTGTCAGATGATGTGACTTTGCTGAAAGAGAATTTCAGCAGATGTCTATAGACTGACTCTCCCATTGCTACTTTGTTTGGCTTCTGAGGCAGCTCGGTGATCTGTGTCAGGTCACGTCATCCATTTCCTTCCTCCGGCAGTTGCTCAGTGGTACACTCCCACACTGCTGTTTAGTTTGTAATGTTCCCATTTTTTTCATCATCTATTTGATGTACAGCATGTTTCGTACCTAGATTAATGAATGAGCATTTCTTTTGCGCAGGCACAGTGCAAGGCTCTCTCTGCCCACTCAGTCCCTTGGGGAGCCCTGGCTCCGAGACTGGGTTTTCAGAGTGCTTCTCTGACACTTGGTAAGTTTCCATAGCAGGCTCTGTGGACAGATTGATTGCTTCTGTAGAAACATACATGAAGAAAACTGGTGCACATATATAAAGTTTGAATAAAGGAATTCATTTGATCTTTTCACAGAAGTCTCATGATATTCTTAGTTGCCATATTCTTAAAATATATTCAAGTACTACTGAGTTGGTTTGCTTGTCTCACCAACATTTTTTTAAAAGATTTTATTTATTTATTTGTCAGAGACCATGCAAATACGCAGGGGAGTGGTAGGCAGAGGAAAAGGGAGAAGCAGGCTCCCTGCTGAGCAAGGAGCCTGATGTGGGACTCCATCCCAGGACCCTGAGATCATGACCTGAGCCAAAGGCAGCTGCTTAAGGGACTGAGCCACCCAGGCATCCCTCAGCCAACATTCTTGTATGCTATAGCTTGTTTCCATTAACCCATCTTCTTGTACTTGAACAATTCATGTTTGCTATTTGAACTGCATTTTTATCTCTCTTGTCATGCATTTTTATGTGCATCCTTAATGTCAAAAAGTGTATAAGTATATCAAATTTAGTTGACGGAAGTGTAAAAAATTACTTGCAAAAATACTATAATTCCATGTAAGTATAAAAATGCTAATCATTAACAGACTTCTATTATAAATATAAAAAGGGATTCCATATGTACTAGGCACGTGAAACTTCAAGGATGTGAGTTTTTCTGAGAAGCTGTATCTGAAAGGCGAGATTGGGAAGTACAATGAGGATGATCTCACATCAATATATTTGTTCTTGGTCACCATCAAATCTGTTGTTATGTAACTCTGTCAAATAGCATCCTGGATCTTTCTGATATTTTTGTAATGATGAAGTTCCAGAACCTAGGTGAGGTTCGGTGGGCTGAGGTCCGGAGCCAATGACCAAGAAAGAATTCTTGAGACATCTTTGGTGCAAAATGGTGGTTTATTAAAGCATGGGGACAGGACCCGTGGGCAGGAAGAGCTGCTGCCCTGGGTTGTGAGGGATGGCAGGTTATGTACTCTGCGGTTGGGGGAAGGTGAGGGGAAGGAAGGTTTCAATGGAGTTTTCATATGCTAAAGAAGGCCTACAAGGTGCCAGGATATCTGAGGCCTATCAGAGGCCTTGCCCTTGGGGCTTGACCAATGTTGTCTTTTGACCAACCATTAACATTAAGATAGTTTGGAGACTTTTTGGTGGGATGTGACAATCCTGCTATCAATCGTCTTTGTTAGTGAGATTTAGGACATTTGTAAACCAAGGGAGACTCCTGTCTAGCAGGATTGTGAGCTCTGCAAGTTAACTATTTGCTTATTGTTCATGGCAGCCAGGGCTGCCTTAGGGATGCTACACATATGACTGAGGGGGAGGGGATGGAGAGGGGGGTGCAAGGCGCGAGCTTTTACTTTGTCTTCAGCCAGCCTCGTGCTCCCTCATCAGTAACAAAAGCTTAAATATGCCTACCAGTATTGTTGATGGACCCATAAAAGCCTGGAATAATGATGAAAAAGTTGACATTTGTTAAGGGTTTACCAATGGTTGGCCTTGAGAATTCTATAATTCTTTCAATACCAGTGTGAAGTAGGCATGCTGCTGCTGCTGATGATGTTGATGATTGCACTTTCATGAATATGGTAACTGAGTCTTAGAGGAATTAAATAACTTATTCAAAGCCATCCAGGTCTTTAGTGGATAGGAAGTACATTTATCTCCAAGATTCTCTTCAGACAGCCCATTCTTAACCATTAAATACATCATATAAAACTACATAAGCATTACTAAAGAAAGAACAAAGTAAACAAAAACAAATGGAAGTTAAACTATTTTCAAAAATGTCTAAAACTAGCATAGAAATAGAAGAAGGGAGGGGTGCCTGGGTGGCGCAGTTGGTTAAGCTGCTGCTTTAGGCTTAGGTCCAGTTCCAAGTTCCTGGGTTCAAGGCCCATGGAGCTCCCCGCTCAGTGGGGAGTCTGCTTTTACATTTCCCTCTGCCCCTCCCCTCTGGTGGTTTTGTCTGTTGCTCTTTCTCTTTTCCTCTAAAATAGATGAAGTCTTTAAAAAAAGAAAAAGGAAGAAAGAAAGAAAGAAAAGAAAAGAAAAAGAAATGGAAGAAGGGAGAGCCTAGAGGCAAGCTCACCTTCTAATTCTCTCCTGTGACATTTTTGCATAGGAAGAATGCAAAAGAAGAACAGCCTCCTCCCCCAAGTCCTAACCTTGAAGGTGCTGCTTTGACTCCTTAGTGATGTCATTTGTATCCACATGATGTAGCAATAGGAATTTTTCTTGGGATTTTCCTTCTTGGTGCACTTTTCCAGAAGGCTTAGCTTCCTACTCTATGTCATGAGATTCAACATTATTGGGGCATTGTTAGTGACTCTCCTATCGCATATGAATTCTTCTCCCTAATGATGCCTATTTATTCTTTTTCTTTGAATATAGACTATTGCATCCTATTTCAAAGACCTAATTCCTATGCTTAGCAAAGATAGGTGTATTTATTTGCATATATGCCTAGCTCCTTTGCTCTAGTGGTAAAATTTCCCCCACTGTGACATAGCACTTCATATTTTAAAAAAATTTTCTGTTTTGTTATTTTTATTTGTTCCTGCATATCATTTAGGAATGTTATAATCACTGGTTTCTGTTTTACACTATGTTTCTCCCAATCAGTATAGATATTTTTTCTTTCAAGTTGTGCAAGTTTCTCAAGTCCATTGACCTGTACTCCTGAAACAAACTCTCTCTGCACTTCATGAGACTGTGCTCCTGGCCAGTCATCCCTCCTCTGGGTCATCATCTCTAACAGAACGCATAGCCCCGGTGGTTCTCCTTGGTGGCTACTTCAGAAATTGTGAAAAACAGCTTATTTCTTTCCAAGATCTGGTCATTCCAAACTCCAGAAGCCCCTGCTTATATTTTAGGGTGTTTTCCTTTTTTTTTTTTCCTTCTGTTTCTGATATCCACAGGAACCAATTAACACTAATTAACACTAGCCTTTGAAAGTCAATTAGTTTTACACCGCCCCAAAATTGGAGTGCAAGATCTCTAAGAATTATACAAAATTAATTAAGCCCATCTTCTATGGAAAAAAATAAATTGGCCAAACCTAGGAAGTTTTCCGTAGGAGAAATGAGATCTTACATTTTCTTCCTGCCTTTGTGGCTTGACCACCCTGCCAAGAAAGGAAATTACGTTGTTTTTCTCTTTTAAAACTGACCCATGCTCTGTGTGATGATTAAGTACATTTCTTTTTTATTAACTTCCTGGTTAATTTCTTACATTGGTTGTGGAAAAGTTTCCTAAGGTTACATGTCTTTTCTTCAGTCTTTGTTTCTGGCTAATAGCATATGCACTGAAATATTATCACCAAAATCTCTTTTGTCTTTCCTGACATTGTTATGTACAGTGATACCTCTTTTGTGTTATTTAGCCTCCCTTTCATCTTTTTTTCTTTCAGTCCTTTGATAGATGGCACATTTGTTTACCTGGTGTCCTCAGGTTTCAAAATTTACTGTCAACTATGTTTGATGTGGGAAAGAATGAAGACAACCCAGTTCTAATTTTGTTTTGAACAATTTAGTTTCATTCCATTACTGCTGAATATATGACAACCAAACTAGAATACCCTGTTTTGCCTCATTCCTATATTGTTTCTATTCTGCCTTATAGTTTTACAGCAAAAGTTAAGTATACTTGTATAGCTTAAAAGGACTGTTGAAAACTCCCTCTCACAGTAAAATGTGTACTAAGCATATGAAGTTGCAGAGCATTTTCAAATATTCAAGTTAAAAGACAATATACAGAAAGAAACATATATTAAGCATCTAATTCCTAATAACAAAAGTTTTAAAAAGGTATTTATAGCTGTACATTTTTAGAATTCAGGATCAGTTTTCATTTGTGATTGTAGAATCCTTTAAAGCTGTAGACTATTTTTTTTTAAAAGACTTATTTATTTTTAGAGAAGGAGCACGTGCATGCAGAGGAGTGGGGGCAGAGGGAGACTATCAGACTCCCCGCTCAGCAGGAAGCCCACTGAGGGGCTTGATTCCAGGATGGCAAGATCATGACCTGAGCTGAAATCAAGAGTCAGATGCTTAACCTACTGAGCCATCTAGGTGCCCCTGAATAGTGCCTTTTTTTATTTTAACTTTTAGAATAACATGCATACCTGGAATTTCAGAACCTATCACTTTTCCAACAGCATAAAAAACTAAAATATCTTTGTACGGGCTTATCAGAAATAAACGTTTTATCATTTTAAAACTGTGTTTTATAATGAGATAATTCTGTTATTTGTATATACTTAAATTGAGGATATTTCAAAAATCAAAACAAATAAAACAATTAGATGAAATGACCCAAAGAAAATCGTCTTATAGTCAGACTTTTTAGCAGGTACAAAACTTATATTATTAAAAAAAAAAAAAAAACACATGGACTTTCAAACTGCATATTTTTCTCATTAAAATACATATTGTAAAGGTCTTGATTTCACAATGATTTAGTTTTACTTTTTGGAATTCAATTTACATTCACTTAATAGGCTTCTACTAAATCAACACTTACAATTAAAAATGCATTTCAGAAACGTTTATGTTTAAATATGTATTTATGATTACCTTGTAGGGTCCAGGCCATTTTCTTATAATATAGACTGGGTTAAAATTTAGGGTCCTGTTCATACTCTTGGAATTAGGGTAGACTCAAACAAATAAGGTCTGCTTTTGAAATCAGTTATAACATATAATATATATTAGAAAAAGTAAAATTAGTATTAAGAACAATAAATAAATAGCTATCTTACTGCTAAATTATCATTTTAAATGCCAAGCTAAACTTATTATATTGTATAGACTATAACATCAATACAACCCAAATCCTTACCTAGTTTTAAAATACTGAAATAAATTGCAAAAGAAAAGCATATTTTTAATATTAAAAATCTATGTCATTTATTGTGCATGATGGATAAAGAAGATCTGTAAAACATAATGCATGGATGGGAAATGTTGCAAAGATTTGTATAGAATTGCCATTTCTTGTTAAAGCCATTTCTGGAGACTTTAAGCTATTTCCTTTCATTCCAGGATGTTTCCATATATTTCCCTTTATAGTACTCGTTATATAAGGCATGATATCTTCAGACCAGCCAGGTTTTTCATCCATGTTTTATTGACCAAGGAATATACATTAAGAAATTACATTCTCAAACACTTACAAATTGGTCTTTTATTCCTGGTCTTTTTGTCTAAAACACTTTAACTTGAACTTATATATTTTTTTACATTTTTTCAATTTCCTCCTTAGTTTTGTCTAGATTTAGTAGACAGAAATTTTTCTAAGTGGAAACAGTATAATGTGAAACCTTGATCAGATTTTTTAAAAATACAGATAATACAAAAAGAAATGACATAGAAATTGTGGTGAGAATAATTTAAAAGTTAGTCATTGACTTGATAAGTTAAGGCTTTCTAGGAAACATTTATGTAGATTCTGGTTTTCTAAATATCACAGAAACAAACTGTATAAATATGGCATATTTCTATACCTGAATAAATTTCTAGTTAATTGACTGAGTGAAGTCATTTTATCCAACAAAATGGGTGAGCAATTGAGCAGAGCCAAGGACTTCAAAAGCAACTTTGTTTTTGTTATTCTGAAGTTGTGAAACACTGGAGGCTTGTTTTCTGGTCAAAACAGTTGTTTCTACTCTCATATTATAGACATTCTAATTCAGGGAATTCCATTCTGTAGACTTAATTTCCCTGAGAATCTTAACTGGAAATGATCCGTGTTGTCCTTAGCCAGTCATGAAAGTCTGGTATGCAGATGCTGTTTTATTCTAATGAAGTTACAGTGGTAGAAAAATTGATTTCATGACATGGTTGGAAAAATAAAATTTGCTATGATAAAAAGAACAGTAAAGCCGTATTTTCATATCATTTTTCGAGAAATGACCTGAATTTAGTCATTCTAAGTTATTTCTGTCCCCTCCATTTCCCTAGCAAATATCAACTATGCATCTATTTGTTTCTTGTGGTGGTGCATACCTAACAGATTGACTCAGAAAATGTGACATTTGTAAAGAATCATATTTAAAAGGGCCAGCATTGAATTCTTTCTCGGACAAAATTGCAAAAAAAAAAAAAAAAAGTTCTGATTGAAAGAGTAGTTTTCCCCTTCCCGCCCCAAAGGCAGAAAAATCCCAGCAGTATTGTTTTGTCTCTATCAGTGTTTGACAGGAGAAAACTTAATGTACAGATGATTTAATATTCATTTAGTGTCACTTAACTGTATGTTTTGTTGTTGTCATTTTAGAAAAATCTATTAAAAGAAACTCTATCCAAAGTACTGGCAATGTCATGCAGGGGAGAGGGGAGATAGAGGGAAAGGAATGGAAAGTGGAGGAAAGTGGAAATTGAATGGGTAAGATAATGGTACAGATCCAGACCTCCTTATAGGTAATAGTGAAACCTATTTTACAATGCTATATCTCTCATATTAAAAAGGAAATAAGAAATGGTTTGTTTAATAAGGGAGTAAGTTGAGAGCCATCTTACTACTTAAGGAAGTATCATGAGTTGAGCTGAACACAAATCTCTGCTCTAAGTTTTCTTAGCTGTATAGATGAAGTAAAGAGTAAGCAATGAGTTCATACAGAGGGAAATACATTGCCAATGCTCTTTAGTATATCTTTTTATGTCCAAGAACTCTCTGGATTTATTACGTCATTGTAAGTTTTGCTTTAAGTTTTAAATGTTTATAATATCATTTTGATGAAATTTTATTTTCAGCTAGAACATGGTGACATTTTTATTTCTCTATTTTTTCAGAGCATTAAGCTCATAGCATATGACTTGAGAGTAAGCATTAGTGTGTTGAGATAACATATGTTCTCAATAGGTAACTGACACATAAAAGAAGAAAAATGTGATTTAATGAAGCAATTTCAGAATTTGTAACTTAACATATGGTTTGAGAAGAGGATAAAATCAATAAACAATGTGGACCTGAAAGCTCACAGACAGAACTACTTCTTAGGTAGATCCCATATTTTATGACATTTTAATGTTGTGATCATTGAAGCTTTCTTATTCTCTCTGAAAAATATGCCATGGAAAAAAAGCGGCATTTCAGAATTTGATGTCCATTCTATAAATAGCATTTCAGGTCAGTTTCTCTTCTAATAAGACAAGGAAAATGAAACACTTTTCCTCCATATTTTATATTAATTCACTCATTTATGTTGAACTATGCTTTACCCATCTGAATTTTTATATCCACTATATAATATAAGTTATGTAGGAACACAGAAAAATATATTAGCTATCTGGAAAATATATGAAGAAATAATTTATATCATAGAGAAGAGTCTCTTATGTTAAAACTTGTTTCTAGATCACTTTTCTTTTTTTATTTCAGGATATTCCGAGAACTGGTACAATTGATGACCAAATTTCTAAAACACTCCTATTATATTACAAAAGAAAGAAGGATGTGTGTGTGTGTTTACAGTATATATTTGTTACAGATTAATTTGGTATTTTTTTCTTACCAATCCAAACTTTCTTACCCATTAGCTTCCCATAAGTGACATATCACTTTTTCCCATAAGGGACATAGCTCCCTTATTTGATCTCAATAAATACTTGTTGATATAATGAATATAAATGAATAATGTAGCCATTTGACTCCAGCCTGTTTATTTTCTGATAGTCTCAGATATTCCTCAGGATGCAATAGCATACTGTTACAGAATTTTATTATCCTTTCTCACCCACCCCTGAAACTACAGTCATGTTGTATAACTATGTCCTTGAGACATCCACATTTGGTCTTGGCCCTTAGAATGCTGCCAGCACCTTCTTTCCTTATTATAGAAAGGGGTATACCTTAAGAATGTAGTTGAATTTTTGAGGTTCTACTTATAACTTCTGGAATAAGGAGGCAAAAGATATCCTGCTGGGTTATATTAAAAATCAGATAATTCTTAATTTCTAATGTAGTATTTGAGAAAATAAACTGAGATTCAGGGGAGCCATTTTTCAAAGGCCTTTCCAAGATGTGGTCTTACTAGAGGAAGCCAAACAAGGTTCCTGGTCTGTGTGTGAATGGGGAAGTGGGCATTATGTGTGGGAAGGATAGGAGAGAGTTTTGAAAGCCATCCAGATCATTAGGAATGTTGATTTATCTTTATATAAGTGCTATGAATAAATTGTCACCTTATACATGATTCTAATCCTGACTATCTAAAAAAATACTTCCTAATATTTAAGGGGTGTGTGTGTGTGTGTGTGTGTGTGTGTGTGTGTGAGAGGGGAGAGAGATTGTGTGCGCACATATGCTTGCACACATGCTTTCCTGAGTTCATGTAACTTTGTCTTTATACTAAAATCTTCTGCCTTGAAAATAATATGGCTTCCAAGAGGGATCCAACATTTACACAAACCATCTGCACCCTTTTTTTCAATCACTAACAGTTCCTCAAGGACACCAAGTGTCATGATAGATCAAGTTGACTGCATTTCAAAGGTTCTTGACTTTTTTTGGAAACAGTAAATGAGAGATGAAGACAACTAAGTAATGCAAGACATAAAAATAAAATAACCATGGTAATTAAGGATTTAGGTGCTTGAATAAACAGTTGTGCTCTGAATCATTCTTTGGTTACTAAGCAGCATTATTAATGATGCTTTCTAAGAATTCTAAATTTAAACTTTAATATGGTAGAGCAGCCACTGTATTTTTAAACAATATAAATGAAAAATAAAGGTGACTATACCCATTGTTATATGTTTAATATGGGGGAAATACAGAATACAAAGACCCTAGGAACAATGTCTGGGCAATTGTAACTGAGGTCATTAGTTTATGATTTTCATGTTGTGCATGTCCAATCACAAAGGATATGTTTTTCCTAGTTTTGAGAAAAATGAAGTTACCAAATACATTAAACTTTTGTAGGAGTAAATGTATATTTTAAATTTATTGATTGTTTTCAGTGGAAAGTTACTGCTTTATGTATTTTTAAAGGAACCTACTGTCTCAGTCCCCACTCCCTGCAGAGTGCTTCGTCAGGCCCTATTACATAATAGGCACTATAAGAAATTCTTGCCACCTACATTTGGATATAGTGAAGGAGAAGATCACTCTCTATCTCTTCCTCAAGAATAGTATAATCTGGTGGTTAGGGTTATAGGCTCTAGAAGTCAGATGTGGTATGAACAAGGACTGTGTGGATGAAAAGGGGAAAATATGGGTTGATACGAGGAACCTTTTAGTGATCAGTTCAGTAGGGATTGACATAGATTAACAGAAAGGTCAGGATGTGGAACATGGATGTGGAACATAAATAACAAAAAGATGTCAAGGTTAAATTCTTGATTTCTGGCTTGTGCGACAGAACAGATGTGATAGCGAAATAGGGAACGCTAGAGTTAGTCAATTGGGGCAGATTCAGGGCAGTAAGAATGTTATTTCCTATTAGGATATATTGATACACCCCAGAGATATCAGGAAGGCAGACTGAGATACAAATGTGGCACTCAGAGGAGCTGTCTGGACTGGAGATAGCATGTTAAGAAACCTCTGAACAGTTATTCATTCAAGTCATAGGTACGTAGGAGCACGCCTGGAGATTGCAGTGAAAATGGAAAAGAAGACCTGGGAAAAATTCTAGGAGAAAATATCAATAAAGTCCAATGCTCTTATGGTATGAGGTAAGGTCAGGTGTGGAAAAACACTGTCAGGATTTTTAATATGGGAACCATGGATAAACAAAAAAATACTGCTCTGGTGGAGCCCGAAGAGGGATGGAGGGACAGTTTCCCTCTAGCTATGGTATATGTCCAAGTGACCTTCACTCTGCAGCCAATGTCTTCCTCCCTCTTTATCTCCTCCAGTCACTTATTCAGGAAAACTTTTTCTGACCTACCGCCCACTTCAACTCTCCACATTATACGCATATTGAGCAATTTATCATTCTTCAATTTATTTGAGTGGCTTTTTAAAACTAATATTGGGGGCCTTTTCTAGAATTTAATCTTCATGAGAGCAGGACCATGTGTAGTTGTACAGTTCACTTGAAACCCTAGCACCTAGCATATTTTGGGATATTGTAAGGGTTTAAAAACATTTGTTGAGAACAAGAGGGGAGATGGGAAGGAAAGACGAAAGTGGTAGAGGGAGGCAAAAAGGAAGACTGGAAGCTACAAGGGAATGAATGAAGAAGAGGCCAGGGGAATAGTAGGCTTCCAGGAAAATATTAAGTAGATTATATAACTCTGACATAGGGAAAAATATTACCTCAAAATGTTAAGTACAAAACACATGGAGTAAGTGAACAACTCTTAACTATATAACTTGATGAATTATACAACATGATACATACACACACACACAAACACACACACAGAGAACACCACTAAGGTAAATATAGGGTTCCTTCATGCCAGTTTCCAGACAATAGTCTCCCAGGTAAAACAACCATTCTTTATCAGTATAGAAACTTTTTCCTTTATTTTGAAATTCGTGAAATGGAAACATACATTATAACGTGTAACCTTTGGAGTCTGGCTTTTACTCAGCATTATAACTATGTGATTCCTTCTGATGCTTTAATAATTTGATGAAAGTAATCAAAATATACCTACAGAAATTTTAAATTATCATTTTTAAAGAAATGGTTTCCTTAGCCAAGGAGGAAGACAGAAATCCCAGCTAATGCTGAGTAACTGCATTTTGTAGTCTATGTGGATAAACTAATCTTAACTTTAAACACATGTTAACAAGTATTTAGTATTTTCTCTCATATATAATAATCTCCAAAACTAGCTCTTTTAATTAAAAATTCTGTAAATTTCACCTACTTCTTTCGTAATACTAAAATGTGAGGACATTAGCCAAGCCATGTTAATGTCTTTTCTGGTGAAATTTAACTTGAGCAGTATTTGTGTTGACTTTTTAAAAAATGAATTTTATTTAGAGCCATCTTAGGTTCACAGAAAAATTAAGTGCAAGTGTAGAGTTTCCATATTTATCCTACTCTGCATACATTCACTCTCCCCTACTGTCGGCATCTACATGAGTTTTTCAATCGGCATTATTGAGGTCTAGTGTAAGTGTAAGTATAAATTTGATGATTTTTTTAAAAGTCAAGTCTGAGCCAAATTTGGGGCTCCAACTCAAAACCCTGAGATCAAGAGGTCACAGCTCTACTAGCTGAGCCAGCCTGGCACCCCTAAACTTGCTGAGTTTGGACAGACATACGCAGTCATCGACCTACCACCACAATCATGCTTTGGAACATTCCCATCATTCTTAAAGTTCCCTTATGCCCCTTTCCTCATTTCACCTCCAACCACTGGCAAGCTTTTCATTTTCTAGGATTTCATAAGAATGATGTCATAAAGAATCTATTCTATTGTGGCTGACCTCTTTTACTTAGAAAATGCTTTTAAGAATCATTCTTGGGGCACCTGGGTGTCTCAGTGTGTTAAGCCTCTGCCTTGGGCTCGGGTCATGGTCTCAAGGTCCTGGGATCAAGCCCCGAGTTGGGCTCTCTGCTCAGCAGGGAGCCTGCTTCTCTCTCTCTCTCTGCCTGCCTCTCTGCCTACTTGTGATCTCTCTGTCAAATAAATAAATAAAATCTTAAAAAAAAAAAAAAGAATCATTCTTGGTGTTGCATGTCATCTTTTCCTTTCTATTGTTAAGTAGTTTTCCATTGTGCGGAAATGCTAAAATTATTGATCTAATCACCTGCTAATGGGAACTTGTTTTGTTTTTTACTTTTTGCCTACTCTCAGTTTGGAATACACAGCTTTGGGTAATTGTATCTTTTCATTTCTTTTTGGGTAAATACTTTGTACTTAGACTATTAGGTTGTATGGCACAGTGATGTTTTTAACTTTATGAGAAACTACTAACCTGTTTTCTAAAGGAGCTACACAATTTTGCATTCTTAAAAATAACTTGTGCAAATTCTACATCTTCATTCCTGCTTACAGCTATCAGTAATTTTAGTGGTAGCCATTAAGTAGAGCATGTAGTACTTTCTCATTTTATTGAGATTATCTGTATATCTATATCTGTGTCTATATCTCTATCTATATATAGTAATATGCGTTTTCTTATTGACTAATGATGCTGTGAGCTTCTTTTCTCGTGCTTGCTTGCCATTTGTATTTGTACTTTGGCAAAATCTCTATGCACATATTGCCCATATTGCTTAGAGCTGTGAACGTTATTTGTTGTATTATTATTGAATCATAGTTCTTTAGGTATTCTGGATACAAGTTCTTTTTCAGACATATGTTTTGAAAATATTTTCCCCCAGTGTGTTCTTTGCCTTTTAATTTTCTTAACAGTGCCTTTCAAAGAGCAGAGGTTTTTTAATTTTCGGTAAATCTAAAGATTCTACTTGATATTTCATGTCTTACAAGATCTTTCTGCTACGCATGATGGAAGCATGAACTATGATCCTTTAGCTCCAGATATTTTTTTGCCTGTTTATTACTTTTTAATGTGGTCCTTTCTTCTTCCTATCGTAGTCTGCTCTCACATGTGAGTTGATTAGCAGTCAGCCAAAGACATGGAGACTCTTCTGCAGATAAATCCAGGAGATCTCTCTCTTCCAGAGAATGATGTAATGGCAGAGCTTACTTTGATAATTTCTTCTCTCTGAGTGACCAGAGTCCTGCACTACCTGTTTTCCAGTGTCATCAAACCATTATTCTATTTATTGTGTGTGTGTGTGTGTGTGTGTGTGTGTGTGTGTGTGTGTTTTCTAATTGCCTAAAGCAGAAGAGTAAATCTGTCCCCTGTTATTACACATTGTCTGGAAACTTTAATCTTTATCTTCCATAATATTGGGAGTATTATAAAAAAAATCCATATTGAATGGATTGTCAAATATTTCCATTTGAGAAAATGTAATGCCAACAATATCCATATTCTAAAATATTCTAAGGAGTCCTTTGCTATTAATGAGTTCATAGATTGCTTCCTTCTTTAAATAATTTCAATGGGAAGATCCTTAATTTTCTATTTATATCCTGAGTGACTCCTCCTCTCATGATTTATGTTATTAATTTTTTATTGACATTTCCATTTGGCTGTTCCCATAAGCCCATCAGCTACCTCTCAGTGCCAAATTATCCTCACTAGACAAGTGCTTCCTTAGAGAATCAGTATTTGGCAGAGGGTGAGGTAGTATTCAAAAATCACTCTAGAGTATTTAGGTTGAGTAAGGCTGAGTTAAGTTACTTATAAGTATCCTAGTGACCTACCTCACTTGAAGGAAATTTTATTCAGTCATACACAATTTGATAAATCTAACTTCCTTAATTTTCCATATTGTCTGCCATAGAAGTCTTCCTAAAAATGACAGTGGTTCTTATAATCCCCCTGCTTACAGACTTTCCAGCATTTTTCATTACCTGGAGGAAGCTGAAAGTCTTACACATGGTATCCGACACCCCTTATGATGTAACTGAACTTTATAATTCCAGTTTTGACTCACTCTACTTCTCTTCCTCAAGAGTAGTATCATCCAGTGGTTAGAGTTAGAGATTCTAGAAATCAGATGTTTTTATTTTTTAGCTATACATTCATCCAAAATTTACTAAAATACCCTAATCCTCAGTTTGTATACTTATATAAATGAACTTAGGTAGTCACATCACATCCTTATGACAATTAAATGAGAGCGTGCCTTTCAAGCATATATAATACATGATGTCTGGCACTTGGTAAGTGCTCATTAAATACTTGTTATTTTTATTATCTATTAACAACTAGCTACTTAGAGTTTCAAAAAACATACTAAGCACAATCATGAGGCCATAATTTTGCTCAGACAATTTCCATTGTACATAGAGTTTTTAATTTTTTTTCTTATTTCTGCTAAAATTCTTGGCATCATTCAAGGTCTGATTCAAAACCAGGAATTCTCTACAACTTCTTGCTTGCTTTTGACAAGCAGAATTATTATGTTCTTCTTTTGCATGCTGATAACTGAGTGCTCTTTCCCCAGTTGTAAGAATTATATTAGTAACTATGTATTACCATATTTACCAATCTACTAGATTATGTGTTCATTTAAGAGATGTGGAAGATTTACAATTGAGATAAATCTATTGTGAAATATTAAATTGTGTGTGTCTGCACACATAATTATGCATATGTGTCCAAGAGTTTCTTTATGCCTATAATTGAATGTATCTTATTTTCCCTGAAATGTTTATGTAGTTGAAAAATAGAATTTGAAGGCCTGTACTCTTTCTGAGTTTGTAAAAATTTTTTAATTTTCCATTTAACTTATTCAGACAAACAAGATCCTTGTGCTCATGGCATTCACAGTATAGATTCTAAATAACTTACGTATTCCAAAGAAAAGAAAATAAGTTTCTGTAGTAACAAAGAATAAATGACTCTGATTTGAGAGTTTGGGAAAGGCTTCCTTGAGGAGATAAATCATAAGATGACATGTGAAGAAGAGTAGAAATTAATTTGTTTTGGAGTGAAAGGCAAGAAATGTGTCACGACCAAAGATTCTAAGGTGTGAGGGGCATAAAATTTTGGAATTATATTTCTACATTTAAATCCTTAAAGGGGAGATGAGCTGGAGTGTGTTGATAACATGTTCAGAATTGTAATTTTAAAAATCACTTCAGTGGCAAGCATTGTGTGGACCATGTTGAAGGGCAACTAGCGTTAGCAGGAGAAGAAGGAAGATATTCCATTCATCCAAGTTTGGGACGTTGGGCGCATGGCTGCATGCTATCAGTAGAGACGGAAAGGAGCAGAGACTATCCCGAACTAGTCAGAACCCATTACTTGCAGGATCTGCTGATGTAACGAATGTGGGCTGAAGAAGAGGAAAGAATGACTCCTACGTTTAAGGGAACTAAATTCAAGAAATTATAAGAAATGACTTCAAGTATCCTAAGTTGCAACCTGATTTGTACTTTTTGATTCAGAAAAAATGATTTCTAAGGACTTGGAATTTAAGTGGTATTTTCTAAGAAAGCAAGAGGCCTAATTTTGCCTTGAAGTAGTTTTTGAAGATTGATAAAATAAACATATTTGAAAGCAATATTTAAATCCTTAATATTGCATACTTAGACATTACTTAATAAATGGGCATTGGATGAATATATTATACTGGAGACAAGATCATGTTAACCACAGGGAGCATGGAGCATATGTGTTTCTCATATGGTTGATACTGTGGCAGTTCATGTCTACATGAAGTGAAATGGAGACTTTGCTTAAGAGATTATTCCAAAATTAAGTTCCAAGGCCTATTTTTCTACGATCCTCTTGTTCTTTAGAAATTGCTTCACTTCTCTGTTTTAATTTATACGTGGAGATATAACCATTACAAAGGTTAAGAAATTTTGACTCTCACAAGCGTTTTAATTTCCCTTTTACATTATAAAATATTTTAAAGAAGATATCTTAAAAAAAATCTGACTAATTAGTTTTTATACATCGATCAACTGTCAGTAAAAAATTGAAATCTTTACTCCAAATATATATATGTGTGCATATATATCTGTGTATATATATGTGTGTGTGTATAAATATATATATACTCCATATATATGAGTGATTCTGATACATTTTCATCAGAAATACTGAGATAATTATAAATTTATTAATATTCTAGTTGACCTGAAACAAATATTCCTATTATAAATTCTGTATACCCTTCTGAATCCATCTAGATAATTTCATGTTGAATTTAATGTAATTCTGTGGTTTACAAACTGAATGTCCCAGCTAACATAAATCCTTGCTAGAGTTAATAAATATCCTCAATCACAAATGTTATTCTCAGTCAAGGAACAGAGATCTCACTGGATTATTAATACATTTTAATACGTTTTTAAGTATTTATGAAAATGTCACTTTCTCAAGTTTTCTCTTAAGTACACTATGAATTCATAGCTTACAATTATACTCATAAATATTCAACTAGAAAGTTACTTAAATGATTTACTTTAAAAATCTCATGTCCAGGAATTACAGAAATATGTCAAGAAAATATTTCTTTTTCCTTGTAAGATTTAAATACTCTGAAAATGATGCAATTATTACATCATAGTAATTTTTGAAAATATGTTTGCTGCACAAAATTTGAATCTGTTGAATTTTCTTTTTAAAATGATTTTTTTGGGGAAGTCTGACTGGTTCAGTTGGTAGAGCATGTAACTCTTGATTTTTAGGGTTGTGGGTTCAAGCCCCATGTTGGGTGCAGAGATTACTTAAAAATAAAATCTAAAACAAAGAGATATATAGATAAGATTATTTTTTTTAGTCCCCCCCTGCCTTTTTTTTTTTCTTCTCACAGAAATGACTTCAAATATCCTAAGTGTCTATCTGAGTCTTAGAGTTATTTCTTTCCCCAACTTAATGCATGTGGTAAAATGATTTGTCTACAGAAGTTGAAAACTTTTCTCAGGAATACTAGCATTAATAAGCTCTTTAAAGATGCTGTCAGTGAAAATGGTCATGTTAAGGTTTTGACACTGCTATTTAAATTGAGAAGATAAAACATTCTTCACACCTACTTCACAACATTCTTTTTTGTTGTACTTAGAAAGACCAAAATTTAAGAAAACTCTCAAAATATTTTGCCATGTTAGCTATAAGAATGGACCTAAGTGCTCCAATCAAAATAACCACCCTCATAATTTTCAATTCCATACCTCATGTGCTCAGAGCCACAACCTTGGGGAATAGTTTTTCAAACATTCTTTAAGTTGCCATACCCTTTCCACAGTTCTTGCCAAAGTTCTACACAGTAGGAACTATGAAAATGCATGCCAAACCCTCACGTTCCTCATATAGCCTCTAACAGCTGCAAACCCTTAAGCTTCAAGTGCAGCTGCCTTAAGTAGAACTATTGAAGGGACCCACAAAGGCAGATACACAGATTACATATGTTCAATAACTTTAGAGCAATAAGAGTTATATTAAGGCCATTAAACAGGAGGGAAATTGCACCAGCATTCTCTAATTGACCCTGCAGGGAGAGTCTGATCTCCCTGATTTTCCTCCATCAGTAGCCAAATCATCTACTTTTGTTAGGATTATATATTCTTTCAACACACAAAGCCACACCAAATAAGAGTACAATGACATTGGTTCAGTTTGTGCCTGCCCACTGATATGTAATTTTCCAAGGGAGCACCATGTGAACCATTAATTCCTAAAAAGTCTAAAGCAATCCTGGCACCAAATTACTACTAGGGACCCTATATATGTGATATATATATAGATATATATATATCTATCAACATGGAAAATGGAACCTACCACAGACATCTGAGCCATACCATATAAAAACAAAGAGCAGATTCATCTGAGAGAAATAATTTAAAACACATTTTACTTCTAATTTTTAAAAACTAGCTTTAACCTTGCAGTTTTCTTGTTCTTAAATATTAAAATAAGTTCAGTTAATACTTTATTTTTTTTTCCTTTTCTTTTTAAGAATGTTAGGAAACTAGACATTTTTGAATTGCTCTTATGTTTTCAGCCTCTAACTAACTTTGTTTAGTTGAGTGAACACTATCAGAAAAGTCCAGGTGAAGAAAGAAACTGGCATTTAAAGATCTTTTACTGTAAATGTGGGCAAGTGAATTCCCGTCCCTGCCATTTTAGTACCCTTATATTCATTTATGCCCAATCTCTGTGCTGAAACTTCCCATTTCTTCAAACATCTATCATTAGAGACAAAGGAATAATTCTGGAGTTTGAAATAGGTGAAGTCTACGAGTAACTTAAATGGGAAGTGAGACAAAAATGTGTTTAAACTCTTGGGTGTCATAGTTTCCAAGTATAAGATATAAAGGATATTAGCATTTTAACCATCAAGTTCTAATTACCTGTTCTAATGCAAAAGAGGCACAATGTTAAAGTTTGGGCAGAGAACATAATTTTAAATAATTATTTAAATTATGGTTTAACTTTCTCATCCACCTAAACTTAATTATAGTTAAAATAAGCAGATTCATGTCACTACAGCTTCCTTAATGGTTGTCTTTTCCTCTGTCATGCTCTGTGTAAGCGCTTAATTTTCATTTATAACATCTTTACTTAATCACTGACCCACCATTGGAATATGTAGAGCATTTATCATGGTTTCCATATGTCTATCATTGTGATGAACATCTTTGTGAATAAAGCTTTTGTGAGAGCTTTGGTAAGATTCTGTATTCCTCAATAGTAGGTTCATGATTCAACTTCTGTTTGAAATGTTGTCTGAGATCTCACTCCTTCCTGAAATTCTTTGGTGGGAAACATCATTTGCTGGGCAGTTTTGTGTGCTGTTTTGTTATTGTCTCCCTTTGGAAGTGCTTCAGGTGCTGCATGTAGATCAGGATGGATATGTGCCAAACCCTCCTTTCCCACACTAAACATAGTGAAAAAGTATGACCTCAACCCCTCAATCCCCAGCTGCACAGGTATTTAAGGATCTAGGGAAGGTTCTTTATCAAGGAGATTCCAGTGATCAAGAATGTCAGCTTGCTTCATTAAGATCTCAACACAATGACCCTTCCCTCCAAAGACTTTTTATATTTTTAAAAATATTTTATTGGGGTGCTTGGGTGGCTCAGTCAGTTCAGCAACTGCCTTTGGCTTGGGTCATGATCCCAGGGTCCTGGGATGGAGCCCCATGTCCGGCTCTCTGCCCTGCAGAGAGCCTGCTTCTCCCTCCCCTGTGCCTGCCTATCTATCTACTTGTGCTCTCTCTCTGTATCCCAAAAAAAAAAAAAAAAAAAATATATATATATATATATATATATATATATATAGAGAGAGAGAGAGAGAGAGAGAGAGAGAATTTCTTTGTCAGAGAGACCGAGAGAGAAAGAGGGGTGCTGTGGGGCAGGGTGGGGGGAGGGTGGCAGGCAGAAAGAGAGAGAAGGAGACTCCCTGCTAAGCAGGGAGCCTGATAAGGGACTCCATCCCAAGGCTCTGGGATCGTGACCCAAGCGAAGACAGATGTTTAACCAACTGTGCCATCCAGGCATCCTGCCTTTTTATATTAAACTGAATTTGAATCCATTTCTCAGTGAACTTTAATGTTGAGTTCATTACGACTCAATGTTCCTCAGCCTCACCCATCTGCTGTAACTTAGGATATGGTTTTGAAACACTGTCTGCTGAGTGTGGCTCAGTAGGGCACAGAATGGAGTACTGCCCAACTGGCATTTGGGGAGATAAGATTGAAGTTACCTGTCATCTTTGAGTAAGATTTCTTTGTTTTCTCTTGAAATGCCTGTTTTAAGGGAAAATACAGATGTGGGCTTGGGCCTATGTATTTTTTGATGTTTTTGCACACATGTGTCAACAAAATTGTGCTAGGTACAATAAAACAGTTTCAATATTTTTCTTAATAGCCATTTCGGAATTTAATCACATTTGGCATAAAAATAATGCATTAAATTGGATAGCAATAAAATTAACTAAAATTCATCAATCTAACTATGAGCTAGTCACCTTCAATATCTTTAGGTTAACCCATGATTTTATCTTCTTTTGTAAGTGGGTTAACTGACTTAAGTTACTTGTTATTAGTCAGCTGGTGAGCCAGAATTAAAACTCAGAAAGTCTGCATAATCTTTCTGGTTTCTAACCACAGCACTGATCCAACTCTGTAGCAAAGATAGCTTTATATCTAGAGAAAGTATTGGCATAGGATAGGTAACAAATGTGCTATTTTTAGAAAAATTATATTTTGGTTATGCTTTCCTAACCTAAGTTAGATTTAGAAGGTAAAGAAAAAAGCTGTGATGGTAAATAATTTTTTTTCATATTTTAATGTGGGCAGGCTATTTTATAGGACTATTAATAAAGGTACTTAATAAATGTGCTTGTGTGTGTGTGTGTGTACATATAAATGGTAACATTTATCATCCTTTCATAGGCGAACTTGGGATGTTTCTGTCTAATGCATTCTCCTAGTGGAACTCCTGGTTTGTGTGCTTGTATAGATGACAAGGCCTTCTTGGCATTCTGGTTCCTCCTTCTTAGGCACATTTCTCCCACAGGCTCATAGAACACTGTCCTACTGTATGTAGATAAAATGGAGGTTGTGAAATGCAGTTCATGTTTTCATTCTTGCTTTGACTGAACATCTGCTCACCCAAGACCAGCTTTTTTTAGTTGCATCTACTCATTACTATGGTTACCATGGTATATACTCTATTTTAGGCCTGTATCTATTGGCGTGTGGCCATTCTCTTTGGGAAGAGAAAAGAAAAAGTTTTCCAGAGCCAAACTGGCCTTCTATTCAATAAATATGGTAATTTCTGCCTATGCTAAGTTTCCTTCCCTCCCCTTTCCTTTTATGTTTGGTGTTCTTCTGTTTGGAAAGGATCTTTCCATCCAACTTTTTTGTGTGGATTTAACTACACATTTTCTACTTAATTACTCCCTCTGTTTTGAAAAGTTTCCCCTTAATTGCACTCATATAGGGTTTGTTTCTATAGTTATTGTGATATTTAAATGTGACAGTTGCTTGCTTATATTCTTCTAAATATGGTATCTAAGAAGAAAAAGCTCTGATATTTCTTGAAGAAGATCATGCTGCTAGTAGATTTTAGCCACACTATAGACATGTGCTGTCCAATAGGAGAGAGAGCCAATAGCCTTATGTGGCAAATGAGTTAATGAATTGTGCTATTCTAAGTTGAATTTTACAAATTTTAAAGACTTAATAGAAAAAAGAATATAAAATACCTTAATAATCTTTATCAATTATGTGAAATAATATTTTATAATTATAAGTACAAGGAAATATATTACTAAATTAATTTCACTTTTTAATAATTTTTTAAAACTGTGACTGCTAAGAAATTTAAATTTAATATGTGATTCACATTGTATTTTAATTAGATTTTGCTGCTTTAGAGCACTTTTGAAAGTCAAGATGTCAGTAAGCAAAAAATAATAATTAGGGTATTCATTAATTGGGGTCATATTTGTGTTCTTATTGTCAGCTACAACAATTTCTTTGCTTAAAGGTATGTCTCCATGGTTCATAAATGCCTGTCATTCAAAGATAATGCATTTGAATTACCTAAGAAATGTGAATCACATAATCTTTACCTTCCAGCAAAAACTAAATATGTTTATGTGTGTGTGTGTGTGTGTGTTAGGGAAAGACAGATTATATACATTATAGATAGATTACATATATAAATAATCTGGTAGAATTATATAGCTAGATAGATAGATGTAACTTTTCAGTTGAGCTAATAAATTGTTATCCTTTACAACTATAACCTATATTTGTCAACGTAAAAATTTTTTTTAGTAGGGAGTAAACCTTCACAAGTCAAAATATACACCCAAGAGATTTGAGAAATAAAGGCCTAAAACTCATGCATTTTTTTATGAAAGGGGATTAGCTCATCATCATATTAAAACAATTAAAATTATGTTTTAATGTAAGTATATCTATTTTATAAGCCTATTACCCTAGGTTCTACATGCATTCAATATTAGTAACAAGTTTGTACTGGGGGAAAGAAAGAATTACTAGGGAATCCTAGGAATTTAGAGAATTTCTCCTCTACATCTTACATATCTATGGAATAGATCCAAAGTATTCCAAATAATTGATGCTTCTAAGGGTGGGTTTGAGTCGGTAAGGAGATCTTAAAGTATTTATATTAACAATTATATTCCAAATATCAGAAACACATTTAAAAAAAAAAAACTTGTGACCAAAAATATTCAAAACACAATACTTTGTTATTTTAAAACAATTTATTCTTTTTAAAAGATTTTATTCCATTTATTTGAGCAAGAGGTAGAGAGGGAGAGAGAGAAAGAGAGAAAGAATGAGCAGGGGAAGGGCAGTGGGAGAGGGAGAAGCAGACCCCCTGCTGAGCAGGGAACCTTGACATGGGACTCAGTCCAAGGATCCTGAGATCAGGACCTGGGTCAAAGGCAGATACTTAGCTGACTGAGCCACCTATATGTACCCCTAAACTATTTATTGGAATTTAATTATTTATTTTAATTTAATTATGTTATTTTATGATAAACTACAGTTATAAATTTTAGTTCTCTGGAAATTATTCTTATTCATAAAACATCATTTCAGGTGAAAAATATATTGGGGTTTCTCTTTATTAAAATACTTCCAGAACTAGAACAAACAATCCTAAAATTCTTATGGAACCACAGAAGACCTCAAATACCCAAAGCAGTCTTGAAAAAGAAAAACAAAACTGGAGGCATCACAATTCCAGATTTCAAGTTAAATTATAAAACAGTAATAATTAAAATAGTTTAGTACTGGCATAAAAATAGACACAAAGATCAATAAAACAGAACAGAAAACCCAGAAGTAAACTGACAATTATATGGTCAGTTAATCTTTGACAAAGGAGGAATGACTATATAATGGGACAAAGACTGTCTCTTCAACAAATGGTGTTGGGAAAACTGGACAGTCACGTGGAAAAGAATGAAACTGGTCCACCTTCTCTCACCATACATGAAAATAAACTCAAAATGGATTAAAGACCTAAATGCAAGACTTAAAGGCATATAAATCCTTGAAGAGGGCAGAGGCAGTAATCTTTCTGGCATGGGCCATAGCAACATTTTTCTAGATATGTCTCCTAAGACAAGGAAAATAAAAGAAAAACAAACTATTGGTATTATATTAAAATTAAAAGTTTCTGTAGGTTGAAGGAAACAACCAACAAAACTAAAGGCAGACTACTGAATTGGAGAAGATACTTACAAATGACATATCTGAGAAAGGGATGGTATCCAAAATATATAAAGAACTGATACAACTCAATACACAAACACACACACACACACACACACACACACACACACACACACACACATAATCTAATTAAAAAATGGGCAGAAGACCTGAATAGACATTTTTCCAAAAACATACAGATGACCAACAGACACATGAAAAGATGCTCAACATCACTTATCATCAGGGAATGCAAATGAAAACCACAATGTGATATCATCTTATACCTGTTAGAATGGCTAAAATCAAAAACACAAGAAATGGGACGCCTGGGTGGCTCAGTGGGTTAAAGCCTCTGCCTTCAGCTCAGGTCATGATCCCAGGGTCCTGGGATCGAGCCCCGCATCGTGCTCTCTGCTTAACGGGGAGCCTGCTTCCTCCTCTCTCTCTCTCTCTGCCTGCCTCTCTGCCTACTTGTGATCTCTGTCTGTCAAATAAATAAATAAAAATCTAAAAAAAAAAAAAACCCACAAGAAACAACAAATGTTGGTGAGGATGCGGAGAAAAAGGAACATTCTTGCACTGTTGATGGTAATGCAAATTGATGCAGCCATTGTGGAAAACAGTATGGAGGGATATATGCTCCCCTACATCCCTGCAGCATTATTTACAATAGCCCAACTCTGGAGGCAGCCCAACTGATAGATAAGTGGATACAAGAGGTGTGGTATATATACACAATGGAATATTATACAGCCACAAATAAATGCAGTCTTAACCATTTGCAATGACATGAATGGAGCTAGAGAGTATAATAATTAGCAAAATAAGTCAGTCAGAAACAGGGAGGTACCATATGATTTCACTAATACATGGAATTTAAGAAACAAAACAAATAAGCAAAGGAAAAAAGAGAAACAAACCAAGAAAGACCCTTAACTATCAAGAACAAACTGATGGTTATCAGAGAGGAGGTGGAAGGATGGGGATATAGGGGCAGGAACTAAAGAGTGACTTATCAGGTTGAAAAGAGAAAAGAAAAAAATATATATAATAAAAGAAATGATTTCAAAAAGTAAAATAAATAAAATATTTCCAATGTTACCCTTATAGCTCTATCACACAATGTACATCTATAAAATAAAATTTAGAGAATAGTAAATATATAAATAACAAACAAATTTGCATTTTCAAAATACTGTTCTTGGAGAAAAAGTGATCCAGGCATTTGGAATCATTTAGAGAGGAATTAAAGTAGCAGTGATTTAAGTTTAGTCTTTGATTGCTGCCTTTCGGTTAATTAGCTTTTAAGAAGAAACTATTGCTTTTGTCATTTAGTCAAATGTAAGAAAAGACAGCATGGATATTTACTGGGTTTTTTTTCAGTACACTCAGTAAACTTAAGGTTTAGACCCAAATCTATTAAATAGAGGAGATGGTGCAGTGCAGAAACTGAAAATTACATCTTTTCAGTACATTAAGTTTAAATTTCTGGAAATGGAACACAATGTAATATGGGAAATTCGAAAGTTATTTTGCTTTAAGGTTTAAAAATAACTTCCTTGATGCCCCAAGGCTTAGAGTTCACTTAAATTATAACAGATACTTAGTCTCTGTATATAAAAACATATGTTTTGGATAAAAGTCACAAACTGAGAACAGAAAAGAAAAGCGTCACTGCTCATAGGCATTATGACTTTGAAAATTTCCTCTGCATAAAACATTTCAAATTAGCACACTGATCAAACTCTCTTCTAACTTTCTGGCCTTGGAGCTATGGTTTCTTCATCTGGATTTTTCTTTGGAAGGTGCATATATCATGGCAAGCAAGAAGAGTTTGAAATTTTGAGATAGGAATGAGCATTCTTTTCTAACTTTCTATTAGTTAGAGGCAGCTGACTTCACTGTTTTCATTAGTTTTAAAAATTTCTTCTGTGATTGTTAAGGATTTTGATAAAGCGGCAAAAGAGGAGGATAGAGAGTATGGAGTCAGGGTTGTAGAAAATGTGAAACAGCCTCACTTTTAGTTGGAGAGTTATTGGAGTTGAATATTGGCCAACGGAGAGCTGTGTCCTTATGTTGCATTTTTACAATCTGATGCAAGTGTGAACACCAGATTAGTGATAATCAAGAAGGTTGTAAACATGTTTGTGATGAAGATTTTGAAATAGCTTCCACTGAAAATTTTGGAGGATTATAATTTTATAAGGCATTTCTTAAATTGGCACTACAAGGAATAAGTAGAAACTATTATTGTTTTTCTGATTTTATATAAGAAATGCTCCATCCAAGCTAAATTTTTGTCTCAAAAGAGCATTACTGATGGTAACTAAAAGACCAATGAACCGACTCTCTAATCAAGGCCCAAGTTAGTGTTCAAAGCAGCAATTTAAATTGAATCATTACTTTTTTAAAAAGTGAGAATGTATTATATCTTTCTTACCTTAAATAATAAAGTGACTCATAACTGTATTGTGTTAAGTCATTGCATTGATAACATGCCTACAGTGAGTAGAAACATTTAAAAGTAACCTATTTGGCTATATCAAACTTAATAAAGTTATTCAATCTTCAGATATACTCAAGAACTGTAAATATTTACTCTGCAGGAAGAGCTAATATGTAGTGATCGTTTTATGTATTTTTTTCCTCTACGGTTTTCTATGTTTTCTATATGAAAACATAGAGAAAGATCCATGTTTTGTATGAAACATGGATCTCTCCATCTGTATCTTAAAGTATATCTACACCTGTTTCATTAATAGAGCATAGCAAAATAGACATGTATTTCAAGATATCTGTGCCTTGGATTATCACAGCCATGTATTAAGGTTATGTTCTTTTAATTATACTGAATTGCTGCCGAGATACCAAAGATTAGTTTCTTTATATTGGCAGTTATAGTTGATCTCTTTTTAATTTTAGCTTCTAGTTTGAATGTTGGCTTTCAATTTGCACAAGATCTAATGTGCTTAGTTTGGGAATCAATAAAACTTGAACTTATCTTGGGATGCCTAGTTGGCTTGGTGGCTGCTTTCAGCCACCTTTCAGGTCATGATCCCAGGATCCTGGGATCAAGTCCAGCCTTGGGCTCCTTGCTCAGCAGGAGCCTGCTTCCCTGTTACTCCCCCAGCTTGTGCTCTCTCGTGCTCTCTCGCTCTCTCTCTCTCCCTCTGACAAATAAATACATAAAATATTTTTTAAAGAAGAAAAAAAGACTTTTTTTCTTTTTTAAGTCTAGACATTTACATATCTACAGACTGCTGTCTGTGAAAACCCAGCCTAGAATTAAGCACATCTCTTGATCTAATATGAGTATTATTTAAAGGAAAAAAAAGGGGGGGGAGGAGGGACACAGATTACATTGCCCTGAATAAGTGTTCATAATTATTTAGAATCACATTCTATTGTACAGCAAATATAGTATCTTTTTTTTTCTGGAAATGAGTCATGAAGAATTAGAATTTGGGGTTTATTTGTAACCTGATAAAACATTTGCTGTGAGCTGCTAGTAAGCCTCATAAGACCACACCAGTACTCACAGTAGCATATTACACAGTTCAGCGACCTATGTAGTGTTTGGATTCTTTGCTGGAACTCTTTCTGATGGAGTAACTAGTAATGGTAAAAACAAGTTGCTCAATGAAAAAGAATACAACTGAATCCTGCTTATGATAATGTTGTGACTAAACTGGAAAGACAGTACTGGAAGTTGGAGTTTTCATTTATTTACTTTTTTGCTTCTCTAAGTTCATTCATGCAAATGATATTGTTCCCAATGTGCCAGAACATTTCATTAATAACAGGGAAATACCTCATTGCCAGTGGGGTTGAACAGGCTCTCATCCACATTCCTGTTTTATTTCAGCAGATTGAACTTCCCTTCCTTCCATTTCTCCCTTTTTTGCCTCTAAAGGAGCATGCATGCACGCACACAAACTTCATTCTCTCTTATTACTTGCCAGCTGTAAGGCTAAAATGCCAAGCTCTAAAATGTGTGTGTGTGTGTGTGTGTGTGTGTGTGTGTGTGTGTGTGTGCGTGTTTTGTTTGTTTGTTTGTTTTTTGGTTTTTTTGTTTAGTTTTGTTTTTCCAAACAGCAGCAGCAGCAACATCTGGATCTATGCGACTTTAATCTTGGCTGGTTTCCTTCTTTCCTTTTTGGCCTTCCAGGCACCTGTGGATGTCCTGCACATATACAATGACATCAAACCATAGTTGGAAATCTGATTCTCTTGGTATAATGAACAATGATTAGTTAGAAGCATATAAAACCACAAACTGTGAGTAATAAAGAACAAGTTCCACGCATTGTAGGTAAGGAGCAATGAAAACCTAACTCAAAAATTAAGTGAATTTAAAACAGTTAATGAAAACTAGAGTCACCTGAATCTTTTATTTTCAAACTTTATTGTAAAATCATGGGCTGGATTAAAAGCAGAAATGCCCCTTTTGTGTAAAGGGGAAGGCTCTTGTCATAAAACATTAAGCCTTGATTTTAAGCTAAAAGAACGTTGGAGGGAAGCCAAAAAGTTCTTGCAAATACCCCTGGCAAATTTCTTAATCATCTTAGATACTTCTGGGTTTTCCTGATACCTCAGAGTTCCTGATGTCTTTTTGAACTCCTAACGGAATGACTGCAAAGTGGGATTTGGAGATTACTCAGAAAAGCAATCAACAGTTACAGAAAGAAAACCATATCTGTCACCGTAGTGACTGCTTGAAACTCCATTCTATGTAGGTCATATGGCATTCAAATATAAAACCTGAGATAGAGTGTTTGATCTACAAAACCCAACTGTGTGATTCTGGTCTTTATTTTCATGGTATGGACTCATCAGTCTGTTTTAAATGCCTTGGCTAACTACCTTCAGATATGAATATCAAAGAGGTAAGGGTAGGACAAAATCCATCCCCATACTTTTGACTCTCTTTGATATAGTAAAATCCAAACCATTCTTATATCAGGGAGTAAAGGAAGGACCACTGTAGTTGTTAGCATGAGTTCATGGGAGATTTGGGTAGAAAGCTGTGCTTGTCAAATTCTAATATAACCAGTCATTTAAGGGTGCAAAAAAATAAATCTAATATCCCATGTAACATAGGGGGGGGAAATTCATAGGATATAAGTAATACGATCAATGGCAGATGGATGTTTTGAGTAATAAAGGAAAAATAAATTAGGTAATATCCTTTAAGTGATTAAAATAATGTGAAAGGGTGCGTAACTCTTTCCATTCCCCTGCTCGTAAGCTCTATCATTGTCTTCAAAATGTGCACTTACACTGTTCACCTAAACTGATTGTCTTCATTGGAAACCAGATTAGTAGATCTTATTACTTTAATGCATACAGTGTTTTCCTGTATATTGTCTTCTTTAGTTTTGTTAATTGTTTCAAAGTTTTGGTATTAGTATCCCTAATTGTTTAGTAGGTACATTTTTAAAAATCATTTCTCTCACCCATACTCTCAATATTTTGACATATTTAAGAGATTATTGTCATCCTTACTTTGTGAATTATGTGATAAACTTATTTAAGATTATGAGTTAATTCACATTAATATAATATATTTTTAAGACTCATTTTGAATTCCCAATTAAGTGTATTTTTAATAGACCATCCACAAAAATGAGCAGTAGAATATATATTCAGGGCATAAAACATTTATTCCTCCTTAATATTAGCCAGTGATGTCATAAAATAACTTAAATATACTTGGTTTTGTGTTACTTTCAATTGAGTTGCTTCTTACAAGAATTAGTGTTTTCTGTATCATATCTTTATTCTTATCCATTAGGTATGTGGGGTATCTGATATTAATCATTATGTTTGGCACCAAATCCCCATAAATGAATAAATTATGTGTTGGGGTCCATCAATTAAACCAGCAAGTACAAGCATGAAATTTGCCAGAAAATTAATATCATAAAATTCTTGTAGATTAGGACATAATTTAAAGACCACAAAGGTCCCTTGTGAAGACACAAAGAGAAGTGCAAACATGTACTGTAAAAATAACAACTTTCAGAATTTCACTATATTCTCTCTTCTTTTTCACTAAAACATATTATATACTGTTGATTTTAATAATTGTTGTTTAGAGAAATATAGGAGAACAGTGTATTTTATAGCCGTTTGGTAGAAAAAACCAGGGCCCTCATCTTATTTCAGATTCTCATTGTTGTTCACTTGGATGATTACAATTGTCACCTGCTCTGATTTCAGTCCCTCTTCCAGGTTTCTGGGAACGTGTTCTTTCTAAAATCCCTCAGTGGTCATGTTTCTCCTCTGATTAAAATCTTCCTAAAATCTTTTGTGATGACAACCTCTCAAACCTCATTGTTTGCCTACTTGTTTCATTAAAACGTATGTTTTGAAACACACAACGGCACATCATTCATTGCACCTTCAATACTTTGCTGTCTCCATGACTTATGATACTGTCAGTTCCACCTGGAATGTCCTTACTGTTTGACCTCACCTTGCCTTGCTACATCCCCATGTGCCCGGCACCATCCAATCAAAAATCCCAGATTAAAATGTTTTCCTTCAGGAAATCTGTGACTCTGAGTTAGTTATTCACCCCCATTTTACCTCTGTATCTTCAGTTTAGTTACGTTTTAACACTCCTTTCCCTAATGAATTTACATTGGTCCCTTGGAGATTTTGTGATGCTTCAAAGCTGGAACCACATGTTATTTACACGTGCATTTCCTGTGTCTAGCAGAGTACGTACACGCTTAGCAAATATTTATTGAATGAAAAAAAGGAAAGAAGTGAGTGGGTCAAAATGAACAGAACAAAATGTCAGTACAATAAAGAATATTTTTATTCTCTGTAAACTTGGTGAAGGTTGTTGAAGTACGTCAAGTATAGTCAATTCTGTGTGATTGAGGGTCTGTCTCATCAGAAGAGAAACCTTCAGATATTATGTATAGCAAGCAATGTTGTGTTTGTCACATGTAAAACCTTCTTATCCTGAAAATTGCCATCAATTTCCTCTCTTTCCCTCTTTGCTCCCTTTTGCTTTCTCTTTTCTCTCTTTCTTCTAAGAACTAAGCATTTATTATTTTCCAGAAACTTTTCTAGGACATGGTGTTAAAGGGGTCATTAATATTTATTTATGGTTACCAAACTCTCTTGCGACAGTGCAAATGAGTTTTTGAAGTGTAAAGACGGGGATGGTAAAATGTTTTTTTTTTTTTTCCACATAGACTGCCATAAAAAATAACTAGTCTCTATTATTTCCAGCGCTTATTTGCTTGACTCATTTCTGGTTCTCTGGTTCTCTGAGTAATGTTCCTAAAGATTATACTGGCTCTTTTATTTCTTTATAATTTACAAAAATACTTATTTGTGAAAAGGGAATTAGGTGAAATCTAATAAAAACAGACTGTAGAAAAGAATGGAGTCACCCATACGTTGAAGATTTAATTCATAAAACTCAAAATTGTAATCTGTCAACCATCATCCCCCAAATTAGAAAGCTCTATAAATTATCTTTGTGTTATATTTATTTTGTTGTAAATGTAAGCAAATATTATGTTGTTCCCATTAATCCAATTTTGAATTTTACCATAGGCCGAAAGAACTTGCAAAAAGGAAATCAACCTTGGGGGTTAGCCATTCTTCAAGCAGACCCCTTTATCCAGCTGCTTTTCTATATTGAAGTTTGTTCCATTTGCGTGGTTTTAGGCTTAAAATCTGTAATTAAGTGCTACATTCTTTATATTAGCTAGTGACGGTTAAAGTGATGAACAGTTCTAGTTCAAAACAATGCTACTTTAAAAATATAAACTCATATTTATAAAATGACAGTTATAATATATAAATGGTGATTTTACGGATTTTAAAAAGGTCTCTTAAACAGAATTATTCTAATAGATCTTAGAGGATTCAAGAATATTTTTACTTATCCTCACTTTTTCTCTGTTAGCAATTATGCATGCTCTTTGATACTACTTTGACTATCTGTGAAGGACTCTAGTAGAATTCTTGGCACATACTGAGGACTCAGGGCTGCCCCACTTCCTTTGCTTTTCTTTCTCCCTCCATCCCTTTCTCTTTCCTTCCCTCCCTCTATGCATCAGGACTACTACATTTCAGTGGTGTTCTGCCTGATTATTCCATCCCAAACTGACCCCTTGCTTCCTAACTGCCATTAAACATACTTAGTGACTTAGAATTAAGTTATATTATGCATTTCATTTTTTTAAAATTTCTTTTCAGTGTAACAGTATTCATTGTTTTTGCACCACACCCAGTGCTCCATGCAATCCATGCCCTCTCTAATACCCACCACCTGGTCCCCCCAACCTCCCACCCCCGCCCCTTCAAAACCCTCAGATTGTCAGAGTCTGTAGTCTTTCTTGGTTCACCTCCCCTTCCAATTTCCCTCAACTCCCTTCTCCTCTCTTACTCCCCTTGTCCTCCATGATATTTGTTATGCTCCACAAATAAGTGAAACCATATGAATTGACTCTCTCTGCTTGACTTATTTCACTCAGCATAATCTCTTCCAGTCCCGTCCATGTTGCTACAAAAGTTGGGTATTCGTCCTTTTTGATGGAGGCATAATACTCCATAGTGTATATGGACCACATCTTCCTTATCCATTCGTCCATTGAAGGGCATCTTGGTTCTTTCCACAGTTTGGCGACCGTGGCCATTGCTGCTATAAACATTAGGGTACAAATGGCCCTTCTTTTCACTACATCTGTACCTTTGGGGTAAATACCCAGGAGTGCAATCGCAGGGTTATAGGGAAGCTCTATTTTTAATTTCTTGAGGACTCTCCACTCCTCTCCACTTGAGGAATCTGCCACTGTTTCCCAAAGTGGCTGCACCAACTTGCATTCCCACCAACAGTGTAAGAGGGTTCCCCTTTCTCCACATTCTCTCCAACACATGTTGTTTCCTGTTTTGCTAATTTTTGCCATTCTAACTGGTGTAAGGTGATATCTTAATGTGGTTTTAATTTGAATCTCCCTGATGGCTAGTGATGATGAACATTTTTTCATGTGTCTGATAGCCATTTGTATGTCTTCACTGGAGAAGTGTCTGTTCATATCTTCTGCCCATTTTTTTATATGATTGTCTGTTTTGTGTGTGTTGAGTTTGAGGAGTTCTTTATAGATCCTGGATATCAACCTTTTGTCTGTACTGTCATTTGCAAATATCTTCTCCCATTCCATGGGTTTACTCTTTGTTCATTTTTGAAAAATAGTGGAGAATCCTCTCATTTATAAATGTGCATCTAACTGAAAATAACGTATATCTATTGTGGGCAGAGATCAACTTCTAAGCAGATTTTGCACATTCCCGACTGGCTATTGCCTTTAAAATTTGTCTGTAATACTGTGCCTATAAAAGCCTCTAAAATTTTTTTTAAAACAAGGATTAAAATCTTATGCCATATACATTTTTTCAAAATGGAATAGAAAAGAAGCAAATAATATACATGAAAACATTTCATAGACACATACCATCTATATGTCCCATTTTCACAAGGAAATTTTACAAAATACAAATGAATTACTCTATATTTTTCTACTAACAATAGAGTGAGTGAGTATGGTTTGCCTATGAATTTTACTTATATATCCCAAGTGGAAATAAGTCAAAAGCAAATAAATTTGTGGTTCATAAAACACTTAAATTTAGTTTATAATATTTTTTTCTTTAATTATAGAATTGGCCAATTCAGAATTTGGCTGAAAACCTTTATTTGACCATTATCACTATGAATGGTATTGCACAGGCAACCACCATCTTTCCTCTGAATGACTACAAAAGCTATCTGGCTAATCCCTGTGCTTGTCCAGGCACCTTCCACAATTCCTGCTCTGTCAAGTCTCAGAGGGCCCTTTTAGAATACTCTTGGCCTCATCCCCCATTCTATACTTTGCCTTTAGTTACAAGGTTCCCTGTGGTCTGTGGAGTCCTTTGGAACTCACAAGGTTCCTTGAGCTGTTTCTCTTCTACCTGTGATTTCATCCCTTACCATGCCCCTCATCAGGCCATGAGAGCCACACAGGCCAAGAGAGCCTTCTTACTGTTCCTGAAATACCTCCACCTGTATACTTGGAGCTTCTGCTACCTCAGACTCTTCTCACACACATTTCATGGCTAACTTCTTCCTTAATTCAGATCTTTGCAAATGTGTCCTTATTAGAGAGGTTCTCCATGGCCTTACATTCTAAAACAGCACCTCTTGCTACTCTTTCTCTCCTTTGACCCATTTTGATAGCTTGTGGGGTACTTTTAATATCATATTTTAATTTACTACTTTATTTAAGTGTTACAAAGGCAAATGTTTTGTGAGGCACTGAGGATGGCTCAGTCCCTTGAGATTCAAACTCTTGGTTTTGACCCAGGTCATGATTTTGGAGTAGTGGGATTGAGCCCCTATGTGGGCTCTGTGCCTAGTAAGGATTCTGCTGGAGATTCACTCTCCCTTTCCCACAGCTCCTCCCCCTGCTCATGTGTGTGCGCTCTCCCTCTCTCTCTCAAATAAATAAATAAATCTTAAAAAAAAAACTTTGCTTGTCTATTATCTCAACTCCAAAGTCCAGAAGTGGTACTTATATATATATGTGTGTGTGTATATAAATGTATATACACACACATTCTCCTTAGTTATAGTCTATAGACTTATTATAAAAAAATCTAAATTGTGGGGTACCTTGGTGGCTCAGGGTAAGCCTTTGCCTTCAGCTCAGGTCATGATCTCAGGGTTCTGGGATCAAGCCCCACATCGGGCTGTCTGCTCATCAGGGAGCCTACTTCCCCCTCTCTCTCTGCCTGCCTCTCTGCCTACTTGTGATCTCTGTTAAATAAATGAATATATATATATATATATATATATATATATATTGCATATGAAGCATTTATTAAATTACCTATACTATTCCTTTTCATACTCTTTATTATACAGTGAATGTTTTTTTTTCTTTCCACTCAAATTTAAGTTCTTTGAAGGAAGAGATTGATTACATCTGCTTAATTTTAGTCATTGCTTCAATATTGAGTTCATGCCTTATACATTTTATCAAGCAATAAATGTGTATTGAGTATAGAAAGAATGTTATTTTTGACATTACCTTTGCCATTGATAATTATAATGTAGTCAGGGATATTATATGTAGTCAGTGAATATTTTTATCATTTTCACCAATATTGCAGTCTATTTAGCTAGACATATTTGATATGTACTTTATTTTTTATAAGCACAGATAATGATTTTAAGACCATACACTTTCTGATAAATTTCACTCTTTTTGAAAAAAGGAGTTTGGGTGGCTCCTGAATGGCTTAATTGGTAGAACATGTGACTCTCAATCTCAGCATTGTGAGTTTGAGTCCCATGCTGGGTGTAGAGAGGGCTTAAAAATAAAATCTTGGGGGTCCTGGGTGGCTCAGTGGGTTAAGCCTCTGCCTTCACTCAGGTCATGATTTCAGGGTCCTGGGATCGAGCCCCACGTCAGACTCTCTGCTCACCCGGGAGCCTGCTTCCCCTTCTCTCTCTATGCCTGCCTCTCTGCCTATCTGTGATCTCTGTCTGTCAAATAAATAAAATATTTTTAAAAAATTAAAAAAAATAAAATAAAATCTTTAAAAAAATGAAGAAGAGGAAGAGAAAGAAGATGAAGAGGAAGAGAAAGAAGAAGGAGAAAGAGGAAGAAGAGGACGAAGAAGAAGGAGGAGGGGGAGGAGGAAAAGGAGAATGGGAAGGAAGAAGAAGAGAGAAGAAGAAAGGAGTAAAAATGTTCAGGAATAATTTTTGAAATTTCCCATTAGATATTTTTTTAAATGATGTATTTTGCTATCTGGAATTCTTATTTGGTAAAGTATGATTGCCAGTGTATAAATAATCATCATTTTGTTATTTATCTGTCAGCCAAAAACAACATTTGCTTTGTTTCAACCATATGTTCTTTTCTTTTCGCTCTATGACAATCTTGTTTTTGTTCATTCATTGGACCTGGCAGATAACTATAAGGGTTTGAATTCCGAAGCCAATTCAGCATTAACTTTATATCCATGACCAATGTCAAATCTGAACTCTATCTAAGAACTGTTGAGTAATGCCATGTTAATCTTCTCTGTGTACCAGGTCTAACTAACACTAATGAACAAAGTTTGATTGGAAACCCCAGTAGATTACTATCATCCTATAGAGTTTGCTTTTGTAAGAAACCACCCTATGGATTTATCCCACCCACCTAAGTCAGGCTGCTGTGTCTCAAAAATATTTGAAAAAGTCTTCATACACCCTCTAATTAAAGAAATCCTTGACTCATGGAGCCAGGAATGTAAGTGGGTTCCACGGTTATGCTGGTAAATACTAGTTCTCCAAATCATTTTTATTTCTTTACACATTTTGATGTTGTGCTGATTTATCATTTTTCAAAAGAGCTAGGAAAGGTAATATATAATTAAAAACTTTTTAAAAATGTATTTTAAATCACACTTAAAAGCTGAAATGCACTACTCTCTTGAAGAGAAAAAACAGCCATATGTGATTTTAAAGGCATATTTAAAATAAAAATATTTGACGGAAATATTTTTATTGTGCAGATGTTGTGCTATAACAAAGAAAAATTCATAGGATATTACTTTTTGTCTGTTATAATACCAAAGAAATTAAATGTTGAATTAAAAAGTAAAATCCTTAGTCTGTGTTGTATAAACCCTGAATGACGGTAATCAACCATGATGCGTGACTAAGGCGCACATCTGTCCATATGATTTATGACAGAATATAATCAGAGAATAAGCTCTCCATTTTTTAAAGAACTATAGTTCATTGTAAGAAACAGTCATGTTTACATAGAAGCATGGAAGTATTTTTCATTTATACTATTTCTGTGGGGCTCTTTCCACTTTTCTCTCCAAATTTACTCTTTTTTATACATTGCATGCTACAAGTACCCCCTTGTGAACTTCCACTCAGGAAATGACATGATTTCTTCTCATCAGAGAAATGTTTTCTTTTTAAGAAGTGAATAGTACTTATATTCTGCTTTAGTTGAAGGTGGTCTGTGATACTTGGCATGCTTGATTATATAATGACTAATACCAAAAGAACCTGTAGATTAAAAGCCTTGCTAAAATGCATATTCGTAAACTTTAGCTGGACTGTAGTGAATTCTATCTTCCCAGAGGAGGGACTCAAGCCCTCATGAGCATTTGATATCTTTGATTGGCATAAACATTACAGTATAGAGAAAAAGGCACCATTAGTTAATGCCAGTCTATTGGTAGCTAGTTTTCAGAGATCTTTTAAAAAAAGAATCTTATCCTTGTTGTTACTAGTTAAGCACTTATTATGCATTTAATTACATTCAGTAATTGATGACATTCATTTAAATATTTGTTTAATCTTTACTACAGGCTGACAAGTATATTATTATTTCCTTCACTTTACAAGTTAGGGGACAGGCTAGAGTTGTCATTTGCCAAAGATTGCCCAGCAAGTGAAATGATGGAGTCAGGTTTCCAGTATAGGTGGTGTGACTCTGTCAGTCAGGCTCCTAACTGCTGTGCTCCCTGCCTCTTAGGAATGGAGCCCCTCTTCTCAAATGCAGTCTCCTTCGGGAAGCCCCTAGTAAGTTTAAAGGTGACGGATGTGATTTCTCATTGCTTTAAATCCTCAAAGACTTTGTTTTGTATCTTTCCTAAATTATGCACATTTTCCTTGAATACGATTAAAATGATGATGACATGAGATAATACTTTTGAGGAGTATTTGTTCTAAAGTATTGACTCACTTCTTGCCACACCATGATGGTACTGTCCACATTCTATATAGGACTAAACTAAAGTTTAGTCGCACAACTAATTATTTACAGTTTGATTATTTGAACCCAGTCTGATCCCAGATAATGTGTTTTAAAAGTTATTGTCCTGTCATTATTGCTATACAGTGGAGAAAGATGGTGCTTTACTTAGGCTCCAAAGCACTTCTATAAAGTAGTATCCCCACATTGTAATTTTACTGATCACTATCCCCCATCTTGTGTCAGAAAACATGAGGCTGTAACTTAGGGGGAAAAAACTCGGGAAAAATATATAAGAAAGAGTACTTTTATTTTTAAGATTTTATTTATTTATTTGATAGACAGAGATCACAAGTAGGCAGAGAGGCAGGAAGAGAGAGGGGGGGAAGCAGGCTCCCTGCTAAGCAGAGAGCCTGATGTGGGGCTCCATCCCAGGACTCTGGGATCATGACCTGAGCTGAAGGCAGAGGCTTAACCCACTGAGCCACCCAGGCCCCCCAAGAAAGAGTACTTTTATTAATTAACAAATACTTGTAAAATTAAACATGTAACCCTATTTTGCCAAAATATAAAAGTAAAGATGAGCTGAGATTGGAATGATCAAATTAGACCAGGCCTCATAAACTATGTGTTCTCCTCCATACATTGCATCCAAACCTCTTGGTTTTTTTATCTAGGTGGACTAAAATATAAGAAAATGTAATTGTAATCAAATGGTTATTATCAAATAAAACCCTCATTCCTAAATTCCACAATGAAAAATAAAATTCAGCTAAATACATATTTGACTAACATTAGGTACTTCACCAGGGTTAATGGCCATTTTGTATTTAGTAGACCTGTGGTACTGACCTTTCTGTATATCTTATCATTTAATCTTCACAGCAATCCTGAATGACAATTATAATCATACTCTTTTTGCAGAAGAAAAATGGAGGCACAGAAAAATTAAATAACCTACACTGGGGAGCACAGCACGTAAATTGTAAAAGTTCATATGATTTCAAATCTCTACTCTCTTGTGAAATTAAAATACTTTACTCTGCATAACACAGTTAAATAATGCACCTATTTTATCTTTTTACAGTGAACTATAAATGCTCTATGCCCAGGTCTTAATTTATACAAGTAACTGGATGACAAAAGGAAAGGTCAGTTTCATTTCATTTAATGAAAAAATTAATGTTTCGGTTCTCCTAGAATGAGAGGCACAGCACACCACACAACGCCATCTAAGGAACACCGGGTTTTGGTCAGGAGGTTGAAGCAGGAGCAAGAAGAGAACCTTAGGACAAGGCCTTTAATGGGATTTCTTCAGGAAAAACAGTGTAAGGCAGAGGCACAGTTTAGGATTGGCTAGTTTGTACAATCCCAGCAGGTTTTGTGCTACAGGGCTAGGCTCTAGTAGTCTGGTACCTGACCCTGGGTTCATTCAGAGCACAGGAAATATGGGCTTTATCTGTGAATTAGATAAGAATGTAAGTGAAGATTTTGATCCACAGACTTGGATCCACAGTTATTGCATGTGCAAAATATATTCCAGATAAATTCTGTACTACCCCCAAGAATAAGCTTCCCTGGGAAGCTCAATCTCTCCCCAGGTGTGTAAGGCCCCCAGGAGATATCAAAACATTATATGATATAGAAAATTAAATATAGACATTCAATATAAATATTTAATTTATAAGTAAATATATAATAAATATATAATATATAATATAATATATATTGCATATATTATATATAAATAAATATAATACAGTAAGTATGACCATAACTAATGTACTTCTATATTGTATAATAGCCTTCCCTCTCATGTAGAAAATTAATAAAGATTTCTATACTGTTCATTTTTGCAAATGAATTGTATTTCCCTTTAAATTTTTATAAATAACCTATACGACCAAGCACATGCATTTAATCATATAAGTAGTTGATGCTAGCAATATGAAATTTACAGTATTTCATATTCATATTTACAATATGAAATTTACAGCAATATGAAGCAACATTTTTCATTCATTTAATGTACTTTTAGAAATTCTCACAGGGCACCTGTGGGGCTCAGGCAGGTAAGCGTCTGCCTTCGGCTCAGATCATGATGCTTGGGTGCTGGGATTGAGCTTCATGTGGGGCTCCCTACGCAGCTGGGAGCCTGCTTCTCCCTCTCTCTGCTCCTACCCCCTGCTTATATGCTCTCCCTCAAATTAATAAATAAAATCCTTTAAAAAATACATAAATCTAAAACAAAACAAAAACAAATAGAAAGACAAATTCTGCTTGGGAGGAATTCCTGCTAAAACTTAGCAACCTTTTTAGTGTACTAAAAGGAACATATTGTTTTTACTATATACAGAGTAAGTGCAAAATCTATAGATACAAATGGTAATACATTATAACACCCAAATGGTAATACATTATAACACCCAAAGACAACGAATCATTTTCTTATGGGAGCAAGGAGACTAAAATATATATCCCCTGTTAAGTATCATTAGGGTAAAATACTCATTATCAAGTGCTCTTGACATGTAACCTGGGCATAGGTGATTCCATAATCATGAAATTGCAGGCCCAGGAAACAAGAAGGAGAACAGTGGAGAGCATGACATCAACCATGGCAGCAGGGAAGTGGTTCAACTGAAGTCCTTGCTGCTAACAGGGCTCTTGATTTCGGGTGACCTACTAGGGAGCTTTATTTTACTACCTTCACGTCTTAAAAGTCTGTTGGAGTCTATGAACTGCTTCTTAGATTGATATTTTTAAATGCAGACAAGAAAATATACAGTATTAAGGGACATCTTTGTGGCTCAGTGGGTTAAGCCTCTGCCTTCAGCTCAAGTCATGGTCTCAGGTCCTGGGATCGAGGCCCCGGCTCCTCGTGCTCTCTGCTCAGCGGGGAGCCTGCTTCCCCCCTCTCTCTGCCTGCCCCTCTGCCTACTTGTGATCTCTGTTTGTCAAATAAATAAATAAAATCTTAAAAAAAAAGAAATAAAATAAAATATATAGTATTTCAAGGAAAAACAATTTTATTAAAATTAAAAGAATAATGAAAAGAACAAATTTGTGATTTAGTAATGCATGCTTTTTAAAATTAAAGCATTAAATAAGAGGATCTAGTGGAAGACCTTGTAATATCATAACTTGAAAAAAATAATCAGTATAGGAACATATTGTGATATGAAAATATCTAATTACTTTTGTGATACAGTTCTAGGTATTACTATACCACTGTGGTTTGCTATTTACATCCAGTTGAAAGTTAGTAAAATATATATATTTTTCCTAATCCAAGTTCATTGATCACTTGAATTTTACACCATATTCTTGGTGTTCTGTTTAGCCTGGGTAAGAAACTTTGGTATTCTTAGGAATCTTTTTTTTTTTTCATGAATAGGAAAATGTTTACGTCAGTGTCTTTGATGTCATCTGCTTCTTTACTTGCTGCCCACTTCAACTCGTCGCCCTTCTAAATACTGTACCTCAGAAGAAACCATTACATTTGTAATTTTTTTACAAAACTTGCCAAGCACTTCATCAGGGCATGGAGAGAGTAAGCTAAGCACTGTGGCCTGTCTACCCTTCCAGCTCCCCTTTTCCCACTACATACCCCTAGTCAAAAACTGATACTGAAAGGCCACCAGAGCCTAAGAACTATGTTTTTTCAAATCAATTCTGTCATTGAATATCCATGTTCATGAAGTTTACTCTCCCTCAGCATTCATATAAAGTGAATTAAAAATACCTAACTCCCTGAAATGTTGTCAGAATTGATATTGCATAAAGTGCTTTAATCAGGCTTTGAGTTTTAATAAATGCCTAGTAACAGCCGTTACTGAATCTTGAACTCTGGGCTTGGTGGCTGATGCCTATTGAATTACTATAGTAATCAGCATCTCTGTGGTAGATAAGGAAACTCAAAAGCCCTTGAAATGAGGGTTAATGTTTTATTCAGCCTTGTTTATTTGCAATCTGGTGAATATGTACATTGGTGATGATCATTTACATAAATATCATTAACAGCACATTCCCAAGACCATATCTATGAGTATAGTGATGATCTCTAAGTGGTTTGATCTCAAGCAAGTTGGTATAGTTGATATCTGGGTGGTGGTGTAGTATTCTAACACACAATTCACATACAGGTGTGATAAAGGTAACTATATAAAAAATGTTATTGGGCAATACAGTGGTACCTGAAAGTCATTTAATGCCACTGACCCATTTGTTTTATTGTGTATGTTATTGGGCACAAAAAGAACTCATTTATTTACATACTAACTGATAGCAATAGAGCTTTTAATGATTTATTTATTTAAACGACATTTCAAAATTGTGATAACATCATATCTATTAACAATTAGTTGGTGACTATCAATTTGATATTAACATTTAATAGCTAAAGAAAGCATGGGACTAAATGTGGAAAAGCCATATTTCTATGTTTTAAATGCTACTATAAAAAATTTACCAATTTTATACTATATACCTAAGAATTATATATCTTTTATTTTAATGGATGAAGAAAAGAAGACTCAGATCTGACCTAAAAGCCATTTGATGAACAATTTGTTTTGCTTATTTTATCATTCATACTTTGTTTCTTTTACTGTATAAAAATGTACCCGATATCTCTAGACCAATTTTTTTTTTTAGGAAACAAATATATCTTTCCAAATAATATTTATTTCAAAGCTTAATTAGAAAGCAGACATTTTTAAGGCAGTTTTGCAGTTTCAGGACTTCCCAGTAGTTGAATTTTCATGGAGTTTGTCCTAAGAAATGCTGTCCACCGGAGAACAGTTATTTCAGTTAAATAATTTATTGGCAACTCAGCGACCATAGTAACTGATGAAATATGTTGAGACAAGGAGTAGTCAAGTATAGTGAATGTGAAATGTACTGCGAATTTTAGAATAGGTAGAGCATATGCCAGGAAAAATGAAGAGTAATGCCTATAAAATTATGATTATATTTGTTATTAATATCTTTAAGCTGAAAGAATAGTGATATTTAGGGAAAGAGCATTTGTGTCAAAATAGAAATTAAAACTAAAAGAGTGACCCTATGCCAAAAGAATTACTAGCCTATTTTAACACCTGGAAAGGATGATTTGACACAATACATAATATCATGGGTAAGTATCAAATAGCTTGTATTTAATTTTCTATACACAGCACACTTGCCTCAAGAAAATCAGAATAAAACGTAGGAAATTAAGTGAAATGGAAGAAGAAGTAAAAGTGCATTCTTAGCTTTACTGTTTTCACGGTTACCTTCAGTGACCCAGTTTTCTTTTGTCTTTTTTCCCCTCCCAGGAAAGAATCTATACATTATTTCCACAAGTTTTGTATAAAAGTCCCTCAAGGCTACATGCAACTAATGCTTCTTTGGGACAAATGTAGCCTGAGGGATGGAAAGAGTTTTTTAGGGTCCAGAAGCTGAATCTCACATTAATATGGAGAGGTATCCTATTAGGATGATGGCTGCCCGCTAATAGAACTTCCTAATGTGTGAATTATTTTTTATTTTTTTATTTTTTTGCTGGTATCATGAGTTCTGTGCTGGGCGAACTGGTTTATTTGGAGGCTGCTACTTGTGAAAGCTTCACCTTTTCCATTTTTAGAAAATGTGAGGCAGCGAAAAGGTTTTTGACAAACTGCAGATCCTGCAGAGTTTCATCAGCTTGATGGCGGGCACCCCTCCGCTCTCCTCGTCTCTTCTTTGATTTGACCACTAGCAGTTTTGGAAAAATTTTCTTCTCTTGGATTATAGTTTTAAAAGAAAGTAAGAGAATGTGATTTGGGAAGATTAAAAATCTGCTTTATAAAAAATCATCAAGTCCTAGGAAAGAAGACTCACAGGAGCTCTGAAATGGTAATTCATGCTCTCTCTCTGTTTCTCAATGTTTTCAAGGAGTGGACTTTTAATATGCGGAGGTAGAACACCTTTTTTATTTTAATGAGTGATATGGTACAGCAGCAGTGTCCTCTCTATGCTGCAAAAGCAAAGGAGATTTTGGTATGTGAGTCAATAGATTTTTTGTTTGTGCACCTGTGTTCTGTATGTTGTGAAATAGGTCCTTTTCTCAGCCCCAGGATTTTACATTATTATTATTTGAAAATATTAGCTGATTTGACTCCAAATAGTCTACACATCAGTGCCTATTTTGCTTTTAGTGTGCTTACGATGATACTGAAAGTTAAAAATGGTACATACAACTTAAGGCAGTGGTCTTTCTAACTAAAACAATTTTATCTCAATTTCTCCCAAATGACAGTGAAAGAAAAATATGAAAAAATGGTAAAAAGCATCTTTGGCTTGAAAATAGGGAACACTTTTTAAAATAAATAACAAAAGCCTCAAGAAAATGAAGTTTGAGGAAATGGACTCAAACTTTAAAAAGTAAAATAAGAAAAAATTCGTACTACGAAAATACTGAGAGGAAGTAATTTCTACAATTTTAACCGATGCATATATTAATTTTAATACATCTATTTGAATTGGATAAATTTACAATGAAAAGTAATAGCATCAAAACATATAAAGATTTTATATCAAGATTTAGTATCAGATTTTATATCAAGATTTAGTATCAGAATAAGGTATTTGAATGTAATTCAAAAAATAAGTTTTTGTAAATTTTTGAAGGAATTCTTAACCATAAACCTGAAACATTGCTAAGTTTAATGATTTATAACAAAAATATGTAATTGATTGGTTTTTTTTATCAGTATTGTATGGTGGTTTGTTGTATTATTGTATCACATTAAAAACAAAATGGAGAGAAACTTTGCTGGCTAGAGATTGCTTACACAGTTGTTTAAGAAGGCAATAAACTACTACAAGACTGGTTGTAACAGAGAGAAGTTAGACAATATAGCCGATATTTCAAAAAACAGAATTCAAACTCTGTATGTATTATTTTTGTGCCAGTCATCAAAAGATAGAGTTTGTATCAAAAGATAGACTTTGATATCTTGGGGTCTTTTCTCCATGGGGCTTGTGTCTCTAGTTGTAATGTCAATAAAACCACGGTCCTCAAATGTGAAAAATAGCACAAAAATATCACAAGAGAATAGTTCATGTCCTCTCTAGCCTAAAGGTTTATATTTGCATATTCTACCTGTGCACTGAGAAAATTTACCAATTACATTTATGTTTCTTTAAATTTCAACTTGATGTGATGCTGTAGAATCTTTACAGTATTATTCTGATAAGATTAATTACCCACTTGGAAATCAACGGCTTACTGACCCAATCCTCCCAGCTAGCAGTTAGTAGAAAATTATTCACCACAGAGAACTTCTCCAGATAATGATCTTTTCAGTAAGCTATTTACTTATTCCTCATATTTCTACAGTGCTGTGAAAGACTTTTTATGAGATTGAAACGAATCAAACTACTTTCATCTAGTGTTGCACTGTTCTTTTTATAACCAAACAAAACCAAATTTTTTTAAGAAAAATGGCTTTTCTGATAAAATCTCGCGTGCCATTTCCCTGGAATTCCTCCTGCTCTAGTAAGACAGATCGGGCATAAAATGAGTCCTTTCAATAGCAGTCATTGCTTGGCTGAGCAAAATCGACTATCGTCTCTGACATGCTGTTTTCTCTGCACCTCTGGCTTCTGTGCACTTCTGATTGTATTGTTCAGGCAGTGAGGCTACACTAAGTTGTGCTATGGTAACAGATGGTCTCAACATCGCGGTGTCTTTATAATAATAAAGTTTATACATTGCACATGTTGTATGTTCATCATGGGACAGTTAAGGCTCTGCTCCATCATTCTAAAATGAGGAAGCAGATCTATCTGTGACTTACTAATCTCAGAGCAGAAGGAAAAGAGCAAGGGAAGAACCATGAGCTGGATATGAAAGCTTCTGCTCAGATTAGGCACATTTATTTGCAGTCACATGTCATTGCCCAAAGCAACTCATATGACAATATGAAAAGTCAATGCTGCTGGAGGACTAATCCTCCTGCAGGGACGGGCCCAACAGGGACCAGCAACACTCATCTTGACAACAATACAATCAACCCTAAACTGGTCGCAAATATTCACTTCGCTCTCATTTAAAATCTCATCTTGTCACAGTGTCAGACTCAAAATCTAGAACCAGATGAAGATATGAATCTGAAGAACTAGGAACTTAAATAAATAAATAAATAAATAGAAACATTTCTCTACTTTAACCCACTGAGCCACCCAGGTGCCCCTAATTTCTCTACTTTATCCCCCTGCCCAGCCTCCCCCCACCCCACTCTTCTAATACACTATGGTGGAAGAGCAAGATACTTTCTTTTTTTTTTAAGATTTGATTTATTTGTTTGACAAACAGTGATCACAAGTAGGCAGAGAAACAGGCAGAGAGAGAGGAAGGGAAGCAGGCTCCCCGCTGAGCAGAGAGCCTGATGCGGGACTTGATCCCAGGACCTTGAGATCATGACCTGAGCTGTAGGTAGACGCTTAACCCACTGAGCCACCCAGGCACCCCAAGCAAGATACTTTCAATCAGGAAGAAGTGAAATACAAAGCAATCACCATGTAGATCGTAGCAAATCTGAAATGGTAGTGGGCATGATTTTTTCCTGGTTCTGGGAAATGTTCCCTGATTGCTCCTCGGTTCTAAAGTCTTCCAATAATTGCCTAGCCTGTTATTCTCTTTCATTCTTAGCTGTATCCTCTGACAGATCTTTTACATTATTCTTCGTCCCTGGAGTTAACTGAAGAAGGAATTGTAGAATATGCACCCCCTGCAACCCCCCGCCCCATTCCCTGGGCAGGCTAAGCAGCTTTCTTAGTCTGATTTTGCTGCCAGTAGAAACCTGGGAATCCTAATGTTTACTTTAAATTTCTAACACTCACATTCTCTTTTATTCCAGTCTGAGAACTCATTTGGCAGCACAACTTTCTTAAAACGTAGTAGGCTTTTTATATATAGTATCTTGTTTTATTTACAACCATGCGCCAATAGCCTCATCTATGATTTTTTTTTTCTCTAAACTCTGTTACCTTCAATTTATTTGGCTTCTAAAAGACTTGTACCCTTTTTCATTCTGTTTTCTCTGGGTCATTTCATGAATCAAAGTATTTACTGTCTGCTACCTTAATCAGTACAGACACTCTGGATTTGCTCTTTGCTAAGATGCTGAGTTACAATTAGCTTTTGGAACTCAAAGCTTTCCACAGTTTTCTCTTCTACTTATTGGAGAAAAGAAACAGTTTCATCTTTCAATGCTGTAAGATCTGTAAATTCCAGATTCTCTCTGTTCCTATTGATTCTGTTTACAAACTGGTCAGTACCAACTAAGGCGTAAGCATAACTTGAAGCCACAGCTCATTTAGAGCATTATTTGCTTCAAAGCGATAGAATTTTGCGGTTTTACCAAAAGTTTCTCCATTGTGTTACATGGGTTGCCATCTTTCCAACCTCTAGTAAAAAATTGCTTACTACCTACTGCTTGACCTCAGGGCTGATATATAATTTACTGTCACTATAATACTTTACTTCTAAGCACCAAATTTCACATCAATCAACAGAGGCTAAATTTACACTCAGGTAATTAATGGCTCTACAATAAAAATAAAGATTTGTTGCTGTCACTCACATGATAATTATTTTGTGTGATGGTTTTAGTTCTGCATTATTTTGTACGAGACTCAAGAATTAACATATATCCCAGGAAGAAATTTGATGACCAAATCCTGTTGTGGCCCCTTAGCTTCTGGTCAGAAGTAGACCATGTCACTTTTATTCACACTTTGTCTTCCAAAGCAACTTACATCGCTCATTCTTAAGTCAAAGGCATGGGAAGTATAATCTTCCTGATATGGAAGGACACAGTTGGGCAGGGATATAAAGATTTTGACAATAATGCAGTATTACCCATTTGTCTTAGAGGAGACAAGTTTGAAGGTACATAAAATTCGGAGTTATATGACTAAGGTCTGCTACTTATTGAGTATACTAACATGCCGATTGCTTGACATTTTTGGATAATTGTTGTTTTTCTAATGGAGCTAATAATGCTGATGCTGCTTATAATTATTTGACTTGTTGATATTACCAAGATTAGTATAATATAGATGTCTGATTCTAATATTGGATACTCATTGGGGAAAAATAGAGTGCCTTGTAATATACAGTTTACAAGATACCTAATATATGTTTGTAATTTTTATTTCCTTAATGTTTCCAAGAAATTAAGCCACAGATTTATGTCAGTCTCTGTCTTAATTAGAATTTTTCTTCTTGATCTAATTACAAAACTCGATGTGTTCACTGGGTGAAGCCTGAGGGGTTTTTGTAGGCAGAAGACTCAAAATATGTTAGGACATGGGCCAGGTCTAGAAAGAACTTAGAAGCCATGGGATACACTCTTGAAGGGTAGAAAGGTTGGATGTTATATTTTTTTAAAGAGATCTCTCTTCACTCATACACATTTATCTGTGAAAATTGCATACACTGCTAGAACTTTCTATCAAAATCCTACTCAACAAGCACAGTTTTACCTATTAAGTATAGAAAGGAATATGGTGCCATTCAACTTAAGAGGAAAGGAAAAAAACAGTTCTTTAACAGGTAATTTAAGGATGAAAGCCTATTGTTAAAATGTTTGAGACAACAGAAAAAGAACAATAAAGAATTAATTTGATTTATTCTCAAATAACTGTGATTGCACAATAAATAGCTTCAGACTTATAGACTTATAGCTTCATTATTCCTATAAATACTACTGTTTTACTCTCAAAATTGGATTCTTTTGATTTTGAGGGCAATAGAATTTCAGAAAAAAAAAACACAACTGTTTAAAAGTATATCACAGCTGATAGTCTCAAAAAAAATGATAAATAAAAGTGTATGATTTAATTAGAGTCAAGTAGCCACTGCGGTTAAAAAGATCTTATATTTTATTCACAATGTTACAAAAAGAAAAATGCTAAATCTACATTGCAAATAACTTTAGATAAGAGATGTTGCAAACATCAGGAAGTTTCAAAAAATATTTGTACCAATAATGTTTATAATATGATTAAGAAATAGTAGATTCTAAGTCTTCTAACAAATCATAGATATTCAGTATAAGAAATCCTACATATTTAGAATAAGTGATCACATATATTCAGAAGGAAATAGGCATTCTAAAAATTTTGTTAGTACTAAGCTTTTGGGTGATTCAAGCTTAAAGTCTAATTAAAATGTATCAAACTATGGACAAATCAGTTAAGGATTCTTCAAGATGTGTATATGTGTGCTATGTGCTTGTATGTATGTGAAATACATTCATGGATATGCCTATGTGTTGTGTATATGTTATACATAATAGAAGATATTTTGTAAATTGTATATGAATGTAAATAATGTGTACCAATCATGAGATGTATACATAAATGAAAATTTACAAGGTAGCATTGTTAACCTGTGTACATTCAAGCATTTAAGCTATAGCTGATTAGTTTTGTAATAGTTTAAAAATTTTGTTCCCTTTGAAGGGGAAATTGTTTTCAATTTTTATAATTATATATATTTTTAAAGATTTTTATTTATTTATTTGACAGACAGAGATCACAAGTAGGCAGAGAGGCAGGCAGAGAGAGAAGAGGAAGCAGGCTCCCTGCGGAGCAGAGAGCCTGATGTGGAGCTCGATCCCAGGACCCTGGGATCATGACCTGAGCCAAAGGCAGAGGCTTTAACCCACTGAGCCATCCAGGTGCCCTATAATTATAATTTTTATTGTTATTCTTAAAAATGTAACTTTTAAAAACCTTTAGAATTATTCTTTACCATTGGAGTTCTCTTCATGACCTCTTAGTGACCTAAAACTGTCCTAAGAATTTTGTCCAGGCTGATTTAAAGTCTGTTAAAAAAGACACTAGAAGTTTATTTAAGGCAACAATTGTCTTGAAAGGTCCTATAAGTAAGGACAACTGCATTAATTTTCTATTTGTATATACCTTCTAATCTCACTGAAACATAAAAAATGATGTTTTTAGCTTCATGTCTTAATTCTAAATTTGGGACAGTCAATCACAGTTTACAGTTTGGGAAATTGCTTGCTTACAACATAGAACCATGCAAATATTTTAATTAAATTATATTTACTTTCAGCCTTTATCAGAACCAGTCTAAGACCAAGAGATACAAGCCTGTCTTCAGTCTTTTGAAACCCTAGGTCTCATTATTTTAATTGTGACCTTGTCCCATGGCATTTCAAATATATTAAATCTTTGTCCTATATTAAACATTTTTGTTTATATTAAAAATTTGAGAAGACTTTATAAATCTGCCCTTTCATTATTATCTTCTAGGATTTTTTTCAATAATTACCATGCATCTTGAGGGATAATTGCAGAGTAATTAAGAGTAATTAAGAGTAAAAAATCTTAATTATAAGAAGTTTCAATTTATTAGTAAGATTGAGAGGTTAAGTTTAACAGGCATTTAGTTTCATATCCCTTAATATCTGATTTGCATCTTTTTTTTCATATTCTAGAAACCATTAATTTTTTACAACCTAAATAGTTTTCTGGAACCTTTTAAAGTACATGTTTGATCCTTGAGTGCCTGAAGAGATTCTTTAGGCATTCAGGATGCCTGAAGAGATTCAACCCCAGATGTATGTACTCTAAATCTTGACTATGTGTCTTTAATCCTCTGTTTCCAGGCTTGGAGGCTGGAACACCCCTGTAGTCTGGTTTGGATTCTTACCTCCAAGCGTCCTAAGAATTGAGTACTTGGGACCATCATCATATCCATCACACTGTCCTCCAGATAATAATTTAGTTGTCTGATTTCCAGTAACATAAAAGAAGGAGATGAGAACACATTCATTCATCTTCTCAAATATATATAGTCATTCAAATACATTGATCCACTTAAAATATATATTGATTCTGGGTGTCTCAGTGGCTCAGTTGGTTGGGCAACTGCCTTTGGCTCAGGTCATGATCCCAGAGTACCGGGATGGAGTCCCGTATTGAGCTGCCAGCTCTACAGGAGTCTGTTTCTCCCTCTGACCTTCTCCTCTCTCATGCTCTCTCTCACTGTCTCTCTCTCAAATAAATAAACATAATCTAAAATATATATATAATATAATAATACAAAATATATGTATATATATAATATAAGTAAAATATATATGTGTGTGTGTGTGTATATACATTCCATATATTTAACGGCCAGGCTTTTTTCTATTCACTAAAGATATAATGGCAAATAAAAATCAAGTCCCCACTCACTAGGGGTTATATTTTATCTGCACACCTAATTTAATTTTGCACCAAAAACATTGCTTAATATATTAGATATAGCTAATAAGTATTTTTAAATGCATAAATAAATAAATAAATATGGAAATCATATAATTAAACGTAAGAATGAAGTTATTTAAATTTACACACTGTAGTATAATTTAAGTATTCAGGACAACACATATCTTCAAGTTATTTGAAATATAGTACATCCACTAATGCAAATCAAAAACAATTGGAATTCTGCATTGTAAATGAAATTAAACTTCAATTGATTGGTTTCTAATTTATTCATATGTTTTTCCCAAATGGCCTCATCATCCCAAGTTCTCACAGGAGAAAAAGAGGAGAGATGGAAGGAGGAAAGGAGCAGGATTGGGAACGAGAACGAGAAAGAACGAGGTTAAATTTGGAATGAACTTCTCTGGAAATATTAATGATAATCTTAAGTCTTTCCAATAAATTTGCTATGTTACTTTTTTTTAAAATGACCAATGTAGGTTTCAATTCAGTTAACTCCTAGTAAATCATTGTTTAATGAAAACAAGTGGAGCAGAAAGTAGAATGTTGCATTTGTTCTTAGTACATCTCTGTAGGAACTGGCAGACATCAAATTTGTCAAAGTCACAACTCCTTCAGAGTTCCCAGGAGAATACCAGGATCAAAGAAAATAAATAGATAAGATAAAGACTGACATTTTATTTGCAATAGGAGTTTCCCATTTAAGATTCACTTGTTACTATCGTTTTAGAGCAAGTTAAAAGTATGCTGGTTAGGAATCTTTACCTGACACTAATGGAACCTCCTTTGACAGATTTTTTTTGTTGAAAAATTATATGGTGTGAATTGAAAAAAAGAACTGTCAGGTTGGATCAGATATTTTGTATTTGCAGGTGCCTTCTTGGTTCATATAATGTTCCCAACAATAGGTAGAAAAACTCATCTGTGCCAGCAGATTCTCTACATTATCAAAGAAGATGCATATTTTCATTCTAACAAGTATGTTTTAATCACAGTTATATTGAATTAACTAATATTCCAAGTGTTGGTTTTTTTCCCCAGTGTGATGGTTTCATTTGATCAATTACGTATAGAGATAAATGAAGTAGTAAAATTTCCATTGTGTAAATAAGCTGTTTTGATTAAATCATCCACAGCATTTTTACCCAGTATTTTGATATACCAGTATGTTATTGTTAACCCGAGAACTGCGTTTGTGGCAAAGATTTTATCAGTGTTTGTAGTGTATTTTCTTATCAGTTCAAATTTGTTTATAGTCCTAACCATATTATATTTTGCTTCTCCACCACCCTCTTATCATTTCTTTCTTACTCATTACTCACTGATTTCATAGGTATTTCTGGAACAATCTCTGTACAATCTTGCCTCAGGACCTTTGTATTTATTATCCCTTTGTTCTTGAATATGCCTTCCTGACTTATCCACCTGGTTTCTTCCTTCAACTTCAGGTAAAATGTCACCAACTCAGCGAGGACTTACCTGACCATCACAAGCAAATTAATACTCAGCCACCTTTGGTCCTCGTATTTCATAACACCTGCTATCACCTGACATTACATTATGAATTAGTGTATTATTTAGTTTATGGTTTATATACAATTTAAGTGTCTCAAGGCCAGGCCCATCAATCAGTAGTTAATGCTGCCTGAAATAGTGCCTGGAACATAGTGAAAATAAATATTTAACAAATTAATAATAAATATTTACATGGGTTATGAACAATTAGACCAGTTAAAGTTTATGAAGCTTTTCATGAAATAGAATATTCATATCAGGATAAAAGAAATTTCAAACATATAAAAAATGGAAGCCCTTGTATTTGGAATAACACCTCCCTGTCTTTAGGCTTTCAACAGCAGAAGTCAGAAGGAGATCCAAATGCTGAAGTATTCTGATCTAGCCTCTGTAGACGTGTAGGTTTTCATGTGGAAGGGATTCAACTATGTGATAGGAGTAAGGCAATCACCAGAAGGGCATAAGAAATCGCTAATGTGCTCAGAGTAAGTTGACCTCTTACTGGCCAAAGCTGCCCTCTGCGTAAGTCAAAAGGACGCACCACTGTTGCGCGTCCAGGGAGAAAATCCCCATTCCAGCCTAAAGATGTCCATCAAAAGTCAGGAAGAATTCACACATCCTTTGCTGGGTCAGAGAGCACTATGCTTAAGCTTTGAATAGTTATCCTGAAGCCCTGTCCACCCCTTCCTGACAAGACCTCACAGCCATCCCCCTGTCCTTGCTGACACTGGCAGCCTCATCGTCACAGGGGACTGTCTTGGGAAAAACAGGATTTGATTTCTCATGCCTGTTCTCTCATTTTATGTCAGTAGCTGAAAGGAACCCAGAACTTCCAGGGCATTCCTGATTCCTCCGTCTCTAATCTTCATCGCCATTCCTCTCTGCCTCCTGATACCTTTTCACCACGTTCTCTTGAACTCACCAACAAAGCCCCTTTATCTTCAACCACTTATATGTAATTTCCCCTTATTTTCTCTCTAAATGAAGCCTGGTTCTTCTTTGATGACCCTGCTTCTCATACGGCCTCCAAGAGATGGCTATTTCCCTACCACACCACTTAAATCACTGAGATGGGAGGTGAGGTGACGTTCCCTTGCTCTTCAGTGTCACTTCCAAAACAGTCTCCTTCCTCCTCCCTGAAACCTCCTCTCTGATCTCATGGCAGGAGCAGATACCAGCTGCTACTCCTCTTTATAGAAGTCTTTTCCCGACCTCTGTCACTTCCTCTCTTCTGTTAAGATTTTAGTTTTAGCTCAATGTCTCTCTCTCCAAACCTTTCTTGTCGTAAAGTGTGGTAATTTCAGTAGCCACGTAGACTTCAAAAACACTAGTCTTTCTGTTAGATTCCTCTTCTCCAAAGATCTTGTTTTTTACCTGTCACTCCCTTGAAATAATTTCACTATCATGTGATACATGTGTCCAAGGAATATTTAACATGGTATTGACATTGGAGTTTCAGTGTTCGCATATACACTTGGGGTGATAGATTATCTATTTATTTACCTATATACCTAACAAATTCTTTGCTTAAATCAACTCTTAAAGGTTTCCCTAATCCTATTGGATTGTAAGGTAGCCAACAAAAATATGTTATATAAATGTATATAGTAAAATATTGTTTGTTTTTCAAAAATATAGTAACCTGGAAATCTTCTATATTTCTCACAAAATATACAGTTAAAAAAAAACAGGATTGGAAAAAAAAAACAGGATTGGATATAACTGTGAGAGAAATACTACTTCAGAATGCAGTTTCTATGAGTTAAATAAATTTAAAATTGTTTAGTAAGGTTAGTATCTAGCCTGTGAATCTCCATTGCATACTTTTTTTGTTTTGACCAATTTGTGTATTTTCTCAGTTGAAACAACTTCAAGTCTCTGGCCCAGATTTGAGTTGTCTTTATTTTGTTTTCTAAATTATTTTTGTTATTCAAATGCAAAATAGTGTATGATTAATGACAAAGAATCTGTTTTAGTAAAATAGAATTATTCAAAGGATGTTTTTATTTCATATTTTGAAAGATTTTATTATTTAAAACTTCTACTTACTTTGCATATGTGGTATAATTTCTTTATCTGGTGAGGAAAAAAGCTTTTGTTAAAGCAAAATCCAGTTAGTTGCTAACAGTGCCATGAAATTACTGCTTAGCTGGGTTGTCATTGTGAGCCTTTCATCATCAGTAGTGAAAAATGTTAATGACATCATAGCATTATGAACAAATCAATAGAGCGTGTTAGAGTTTCAGCTAATTCTCAAATAAATCAGTTATTCTTTACCAGAGTTAGAGCCTAAATAATGAATAATTTCAAAGTACCTCAAATCCAATTAGGGATTACAAATAGTAATTTGGTTAAAGGAGGCAGAGTGAAATGTTTGTCAGATTCAATGTCTGCTTCCCACAATGCCTTTTTCCTTCCTACATTACATTTTCCTATGCAACCTTTAGAAAACATTTACACTGACTTTTAATTTAGTGGAACACCTATTAACTGATTGCTAATTGAATTATATTGGAATTCTAAGAATGAACTTGCTTATTTTTATAGGGGACTTAAAGTGTCCAGAAACTTAAAATAACCAATTGGACTGAACAGATGTACCTCAGGAATTAAGAATTTTTCCAGAAGAAGGTAAGAGATCTTAAAATATGCACATTTTTGCATGTTAATAAGTTTTGGTGAAAATATAGATACTAGTATATTTCTTTGGTGTATAATTTAGAGGATTTTTTTTTTAATTAAAGGTACTTTCTGTTTTTACTTAATCTTTTATTCTGTGGAATGATTTGACTATATGAGATTGCTGTAACATTTCAAAAAGAAAATGGTTTGTAGGAAAGCTACATTGCCACTTCAAAACGTCAAGATTGAATCACCACTATTTTGGTGATTTTTTTTATTTTTTTTATTTTTATATGTAAGACTTAAACAGGATTTGCCATATTCCCCAAGAGCCACAGAACAAAGATAGCTGACGTGTGGGCAGATTGCCATCTAGAAAGATCCTTTGGCTAGCCTGCCTCTTCTACATTTCCTGGACCACATATGGTTACCATCAACTAGAATCCATTCAAAGGCTTGAGTGCCAAGCACAGAGGGAGGAGTCAGTTTTTAATGTGTTACATTACATTATCTTAATTTTGACCTAAGATGTGAGACTGAAATATTACCCTTAAAGTAAAATACACTTAGAAATCTAAATGTATACATACTACTTTTTTCTTAACCCTCTTTAACTATGAATGTTCCTCAAGCTGCATTTCATTGTAAGTACAAAGAAAATTTAGCAGCATTAGGTTTACCATCACACTGTATTATATATATTGCTACTGGCAGGAATTGCTATGAGAAGAAATGAATAAAGAAATTAAAACATGTATTTTAAGATCTAGGACAAGTGCACAGGAATTATAAGAAAAGAACCCTGAATCTAAATATTATTTCCCTTATAGGTGTTTGAGTTGAATAAAATTCATTCATTAATTTTATTTTATGTCACTAAAACTAAGGAGGTCCCAATTTTATTAGGTCTCTTGGGATTTAATTAGATGGTTATTTTTATTTTAATGTGAACAAATGCCTTTTTCCTCAGGTTTTCATAATTAATACTTTATATATACTTTATATGTAATTTATATTATATATTTTAAAAATAAGATTTTTAAGAATTTAAAGGAAATTACAATTTTTATATGGAAGCATCACTTACATATACAAAAAATTTATCACATAAGGTAAAAATTTAGTAATAGGAGGTGAACATTGAAGCTGTTAAAGTTAATTTCAAGTCATTATAGATTTTTAATTTTTTATGTCACATCCCATATCTTTCTTTTTTAATTTATATTCAACTAGCCAACATATACTACATCATTAGTTTTTGATGTAGTGTTCAGTGATTCATTAGCTGCATATAATACCCAGTGTTCATCACAACATGAACCCTCTTTAATACCCATCACCCAATTGTCCCATCTCTCTAAACCCCTCCCTTCTACAACCCTCAGGCTGTTTCCTGGAGTCTAGAGTCTGTCAGTTTGTCTCCTTCTCTGACTCAGTTTTCCTTCCCTTCCCCTATGATTCTCTGCACTGCTTCTTATATTCTACATATGAGTGAAACCATATGATAACTGTCTTTCTCTGATGACTTATTCCACTTAGCATAATTTCCTCCAGTTCCATTCATGTCCATGTAAATGGTAGGTATTCATCCTTTCTGATAGCTGAGTAATATTCCGTGTGTGTGTGTGTGTGTGTGTGTGTGTACCACATCTTTATCCATTCATCTGTTGAAGGACATCTGAGCTCCCTCTGCAGTTTGGCTATTGTGGACATTGCTACCATGAACATTGGGGTACATGTGCCCCTTCCTTTCACTACATTTGTATCTTTAGGGTAAATGCCCAGTAGTGCAATTGCTGTGTTGAGGGTATTTCTATTTTTAACTTCTGGAGGAACTTCCATACAACTTTCCAGAGTGGCTGCAGCAGCATGCATTCCAACCAACAGTGTAGAAGGGTTTCCCTTTTTCTGCATGCTTACCAAAATTTGTTCTCTGTCTTGTTAATTTTAGCCGTTCTGACTGGTGTGAGGTAGTATCTCATTGTGGTTTTAATTTGTATTTCTCTGATGGCAAGTTATCATGTCTCATATCTTTAGTACTGGTAGGTCAATAAAGACTTCAAAATACGACTTTTGTACTGCCAGTTCTCTATATGTATATGTACATATGTACATCCATATAAGTATCTCTCTATGTATATGTATAAATGTTCATTATTGGACTAGATTGATTTTTAGCCTTCCAGAGTGCCAGTTTCCTGGATGCTAATTTTCCTTAGTGCATCTTGTACATAAATACTAAACATTACTTTCTTTTTTAGCAAATAAGAACCTTCTAATTTTCCAATTACAGTTGCCTCAGGGTACTAATGAAGTAGGAAAAATTCACAAAATGCATTTCTTGGATAATAATTAAAATCTGCTCCAAATTTATGAAGGTCAAGGTATATTTGAAGACGTATACTTGAAGATCAAGCCAGTTTTTCCAAAATGACTTATAATCTCAGCCACCATTGAAATGGATGAGTCTTAAATTATTGAATACAATTAACAGTGTACATGTGAGACTGAAGTAGGATAGGAATTAGGAGTCAACCAATGAATTTTTATTAAAGTCAAAGTAACTAATTCAACTAAAATCTGATGAAATTTACTTCTAGGTAGTGCATCTAATGGAACTATTTGCAGAATTGAACTTTTGATTCTAGGCTTTGAGTACTACAAATGTAAACTGGGGTTGATAAATATCAGTTGGTTAGAAAATGTGATCTCATCATCCCAAATTGGAAGACTTAAAACTTTTATTTTGTTTTGTTTTGTTTAATTAACGTCCATTTCATTGACAAGGTTATTCAATCCCTTAGTTTCTCCTTTTTTTTTAAACAGAAGTAACTTGAATAAGAATTATTATCCTGTCAGATGTGTAATGTATTTAATGTAAATTATTATTTAAAAAAGAGTAGATAAACAGTATATTTTGCTTGTCCTGCTAATTCTGTTGTTTAATGGCTTACTTGCTGAGAGAATACCAATGTAGCAAGGTCCAAGATATATTTTTCTTTCCTGAATCTGAAAATTGTTCTGTAATTATTAATTATTCCCTTGACACAGCTCCATATATGTCTGATTCTAAATAAATTCTCAATTGAAAAATATAGATACTTTACTGGTAAGCTCATGACAAAGATTTCAAGCATTTAAAAAAATGGAAACTATAGTTAAGAAAAGGATATACTAATTTAGAAGAGAGGAAAATGAGATAATATTCCACATTAACTAAAAAGGAAAATTGAAAATATGTGGATGAAGAGGGACGACAATTTCAGTTTTCCTTTTTATTGCTATTTCACTTGAGATTCATTCTATATGACTACTGAATAACTTTGGTATGTTTTTAGGAAGGTTGTCTGATACAATAGAATAAAATGACATTCCAAACTCATATAGTTCTGGAATTTCAAGCTGAATCACTTTGTGAGCTTGAGATAATTACTTTGCCTTATTTAAATTTCTCATTTGTACATGGGAACTAGTAATACCTACTTTTACTTCCTTATAATTTTTACAAATTTTAAAATATTTTATAATTTTTTAAAATTACATTTTAAATGTATGTTATAATTTTCTCTTTCTTTCCCTATTTTCCAAAATACTTTTTATTCATTTAATTAAAAAAAATGTTCTGCTTTCTTCTGGTTATTTAAGAGTTATTTTTCTATTCTAGATTATGAACTTTTCAAGATTAAAAATATTTTTTCTTATTTATGCCTGCCCTTACCCATCAGTTTAAAGATAGACATCATTTTTTAGTGAATGACTGAAAGAAAGAGTAAGAACCTTTTTATACAGACGTGTTGCTGTTGAATTGAATTAAGCTGAAACCATTTAAAACACTTGAATACTCTTTTAAAAAGTCACTATTTAATAGACTTTTCCAAATGAAAAATCCTCTGACTCAATAATATATCTACCTATTAACTTAGCTTGTTTAATTTTGATTTCTAAATAGGGTCTCTTAGCTAATAACATAATAATATTTTATTCTGTTTTAACCACTTCTAAGATTTTCAAGGAATTAGAATATATCTTCCTTATTGTAGAATTTCCTAGCCATTTTTCAAAGAAAGAGAGAAAGGTAGATTTCTCAGGTGTGTAAGAAAATCATTCTGGAACTGAGCTCCCATTCAATAATAGTAACAAGAAACATAGTGATCTGCTTAACCAACAAGCCCTCACCTTCTCAGATGTTGGCTCAGATGTTAGTGACCACAGGGTTAGAAGGAGTACTCAGAGGTCTGGCCTCACTCCTGAGAAAAATTTAACACTTGCCTAACCTCCTTTACATCTAGTGAGGATAGAATTGAAGTGGCCATGAGTAGAGGGAAGTGATACCTACCTCTGAAAATTTGTTTATATGTTTGTACAAATTCTATATCCAATTCAGATGGAATCATTTATTTATTTTTCTAACTAATAATTCCTTCTTCATATGGTTATTTTTCTTCTTCTATCTTTGATAATTTGTGCTAAATGTTTTTAGGTCCACAGAACTTCTGAGCCAGAAGGGTTTTAAGAGATCACCTCATTTACATAAGGAAACTAAGGCCAAGATAAATCTAATACAAGTCACAGACATGAGGAACCCAATTTCCAAACTCTAATTTTAGAGTTCTTTGTTTTATATCATAATATCTTGCTCCCAAGATACTCTTTTTCTGGACTTTTTTTCTTACTCATTTTAGGATTATCTGTTGACTGTTTCCATTATTTATCAACATTGTCTTCAACTGAAATTTGTAACTTTCCTAGATAAAATAGAGATGACATCCTCCTCTTCCTCAAAGACAAGACTGGCAATAGGTAAAAATAATTGAGCAAGATTGAGAAATAAGAGAAACACATTCATAGTACTACCTCAGGAAGCAATCCTGGTCAGGGAATGACTTTTTATGTCTAGCCAAATATATATATGTGTATATATATACACAAACATATAGATAGATAGATAGATCGATAGATAGATAGACAGACAGATGCACACAAAAGGTAACACAGTGCATAGAACTTTTGTCTTTGTTAAACTCAGTGAGATGTGTAGCTTCTTTGGGTGAAACCTCTGTGTATTTATTTTTCTTTACTAACTTTATTGAGGGATATATTAGGTAATATAAACTCCTTATAAACTCCACCTGTTTTAAAGGGCTCAATTCTATGAGTTTTGACAGTGGTATATACCCCTAAAATCACCACGAGAAGCAAGATACAGAATATTTCTATCATGCCAACAAGGTTCTTTATGACTCTTAATTTTTTCATACTCTGCATTGGTTTACATTTTATATAAAGAAAATCGTGTAAGTATGTATTTTTGTATATTTTTTTCAGTTAGCATAATGGTATAGAGATTTATTTATGTACTTTTTTGTATCAGTAGTTCATTTCTTTTTATTGCTGAGTAGTATTCCATTGGGGATATACTACATTTGTTTATTCATTCATTTATTGATGGATAGTTGTTTCTTTTGACTTTTGTGCATTAATTCCCTATGAGCATTTGTGTACGAGTCATTGTGTAGACATGTGTTTTCATTTCTCTTGGAAAAACACATAGAATTAGAATATCAGAATCTTGGGTACGTGTATGCATAACTTTTTAAGAAATGACAAACAGTTTTCCCAAGTAGTTGCACCACTTGGCATTCACCTGAGCAGTGTGTGAGAATTCCTGTTGCTCTGCATCAGAGGTCTTCAAACTATAGCTCTTGTGCCAAATTGGCTTTATTTGTAAATAAAGTTGTATTGGAACACAGCCACACTCATTTGTCATGAATGATGTGCTTCATGCTACAAAAACAGAATTAAGTAATTGTGACAGAAATCATATGGACCTCAGATTAAAATATGTACTTTCTGGCCCTTTCAACAAAAAGCTTGCTGATCCCTGCTCTGCATCCTTGCAAAATTTCTTGTTGTCAGTCTTTCTTAATTTTAGCCATTTTAGTGTATATGTGATGGTATTTCAGTGGGATTTAATTTGCTTTTCTGATGATTAATGATATTGAGCATCTTTTAATTTGCATATTTGCCACCTGCATATCTTCTTCTCTGAATTAGCCATGGAAATATTTTGCTCTGTTTTTTTAACTGGCTATTTCCCTTACTATTTTTCAGTTGTAGGAGCCCTTGATATATTCTGGATACAAATCCTTTAGTAGATAGATAAGTTTCATGAATATTTTCTCCCATTCAATGACTTTCATTTTCAAATTCTTAAGTTTCTTTTGAATAGCAAAAAATTTTAATATTGATGAAATGCAATATATCATTTTAACCACTTGTACTGTTGGGTACTAAGAAACCTTTGCTTATCCCAGTTTAAATTTTTTTCTCCAATATTTCTCCCAAATTTTTATTCTAAGAGTTTTATTGTTTTAGCTTTTGAAGGAAGGACTCTGACCTAATTTGAGTCACTTTTTGCACATAATTAGGTATGTTTAGATTAACCTTTTTTTTTCCATGTCAGTGTCTAATTGTTCTAACATCTTTTGTTGAAAGATCATTTCTTTCCATTTCTTTACCTTAAGAACGTTGTCCAAGATTAATGGCTTATTTCTGAGCTAATTGTTTCCTTTGGATTATAACTACTTTTGCCAATGACACACCATCTTGAATTTTAAAGATTTATACTGTTGTGAAATCAATGACTTATATAAGATGACCAATTCAGCTGTATTTTAAAATTTCTTTGGTATTTCTGGGTTGTTTGCTCTCCCATGTGACTCCTGTACCCACTCCGTCACACACACAGAAAGCCTCTTAAAATTTTATTGGAATTCTGTTGACTCTGTAAATCAATTTATGTTTCTTAGAGTATCTTATTATTACTAATACTTAATTCAGTTTTACTCTGATCAGAGAACATACTCTGATATGAATCATTTAAAATCTACTGTGAGTTATTTTAAGACCCATCATATGTGCTTCTTTAGATCCACTATGTGTTTACTGATTTATTTTTGTCTAGTTTTTCTAATAAAATCCCTTCCTATGGTTATATAATGGAAAGATTTTCTCCTTTAATTCTGTCAGTTATTGTTTCTTATACTTTGTGGTATTTTTGTAAATTCATACACATTTACACTTTATACATCTTTCTAATGAATTGATCCTCTTATCATAGGTACCATTTCTTTTTATCTTTGATAATTCTGTTGACTTAATGTCTTATTTTAGCTGATTTTAAAATAGTCACTGCAGGGTTTTTATGCATAATATTTGTATCTGTTCATTTTCGAGTCATTTGTTAGAGCTGCAGTTGAACATTTAATGATTCTGATTTCTCTTCCTTTGTGTATTCCTCCATATCTTCCATGCTTCCATATCTTGGCTTTGTAAATAATGCTGCAGTAAACAAACATGGGGTGTGCATATCTTTTCAAACTAGTGTTTTCTTTTTTAGTAAATACCCAGTAGTAGAAATACTGGTTCATATGGAAAATCTATTTTTAATTTTTTGAGGAAAATTTATACTGTTTTCCACAGTGGTCACATCAATTTACATTCCCACTGACAGTGCATGAAGTGATATAGCATTGTTGTTTTGATTTGTATTTCCTTAATCATTAGTGACCTTGAGCATTTTTTCATGTATCTGTTGGCCATCTACGTGTCTGATTTGGGAAAATGTCTATATATGTCCTCTATCCTTTATTTTTAAAGATTTAATTTATCTGTTTTAGAGAGAGAGTGTGTGTGTGTGTGCTTGGGAACAAGGGCAGAGGAAGAGGGAGAGAGAAACCCAAGCAGAATTCACAATGAAAGCAGAGGCAATGTGGGGCTCAATCTCACAACCCAGAGACCAGACCTGAGCTGAAACCAAGAGCCAGACACTTACTTTACCACCCAGGTGTCCTGTCTCTGCCCATTTTTAAATTGAATTTGATTTTTGGTATTATGGTGTACAAGTTCTTTATGTATTTTGGATACTAACCCCTTATTGGTTTTATCATTTACAAGTATCTTCTCCATTTAGTGGGTTGTCTTTTTGTTTTGTTGATGGTTTTCTTCACTGTCCAAAAGCTTTTTTTTTTTTTTTTTTTTTTTTTTTGTATAGTCCCAGTAGTTTAATTTTACTTTTGTTTCCCTTGCCAAAGGAGGCATATCTAGAAAAACATTTCTAAAGTTGATGTTGAAGAGATTACTGCCTGTTTTCCTCTAGGAATTTTTTGGTTTCAAGTCTTACATTTAGGCCCTTAATTTATTTTGAGTTTACTCATGTGTATAATATGAAAAAGTGGTTCAGTCACATTCTTTTGGTTGTAGCTCTGCAGTTTTCCCAATACCATTTGTCAAAGAGACTATCTTTGCCATTGCATATTCTTGTCTCTTCTGTTGTAAATTAATTAACCATAATAGCATGGGTTTATTTCTGGATTCTCTCTTCTGTTTTGCTGATCTGTTATTTTTTTGTGCCAGTACCATAGTGTTTTGATTATTATGGCTTTGTAGTGTATCTCGAAATCTGGGATTGTGACACCTCCAGCTTTGTTCTTCTTTCTCAAGACTGTTTTCATTATTCAGGTTCTTTTGTGGTTCCATGCAAATTTTGGAATTTTTTGTTCTAGTTCTGTAAAAAATGCTGTTGATAATCGATAAGGATTACATTAAATCTGTAGGTTGTTGTGAATAGTATGGTCATCTTAATATTGACTCTCCCAATCCATGAGCATGGAGAATCTATTCATTTATTTGGTTATCTTCAATTTCTTTCATCAGTACTTTGTACTTTAGTACAGGTCTCATCTCCTTGGTTAAGTTTATTCCTAGGTATTTTCTTCTTTTTGGTGCAATTGTAAATGGGATTGTGTTCTTAATTTCCCTTCTGCTACTTCATTATTAGAGTATAGAAATGCAACAGATTTCTGTATATGTATTTGGTATTCTGCAACTTCAATGAATTCATTCATCTGCTCTAGTGGTTTTTTGGTGGAGTGTTTAGGTTTTCTGTATATTGTATTATGTCATCCGCAGATGGTGAAAGTGTTACTTCACCAATTTGGGTGTCTTGTTTTTTTGTTTTGTTTTGCTTTTGGGTTTGGGGGGTGTTTTTGGTTTTTGCCTGATTGCTGAGACTATATTGAATAAAAGTTGCAAGAATAGATATTGTCTTGTTCTTGATCACAGATGTAAAGCACTCATGTTTTCACTATTGAGGATGATGTTAGCTGTGGGTTTTTCATATATGGCCTTTGCTATGTTGTGGTATATTCCCTCCAAACCTGCTTTGTTGAGAGTTTTTATCATAAATGAATGTTGTATTTTCTCAAATGTCTTTCTGCATCTATTGAAATGATTATTTGTTTTTGTCTTTTCTATAGTTAATGAGATGTAAGACACTGATTGATTTGCAAATATGGAATCATCCTTGCATCCTTGGACAAAATCCCTCTTGATCTCATGATGAACGATTTTTTAAAAATACTCTTAGATTTGGTTTGCTAGTATTTTGTTAAGAATTTTTGCATTTATCTTCAGACATTGATTTTTTGCATTTTTGCATTGATTTTTGCATTTATCTTCAGACATTGGCCCATAGTTTTCCTTTTATGTAGTATTTTTATCTGGTTTTGATATCAGGGTAATGGTGGCCTCATATAATGAATTTGGAAGCTTTCCTTTCTCTTCTATTTCTTGGAATCATTTGAGAAGAGTAGATGTTAACTCTTCTTTAAATGTTTGGTAAAATTCACTTGTGAGGACATCTGGTTCTGGATTTTTGTTTGTTGGGAGTTTTTAATTACTGATTCTATTTCATTGCTAGTAATGAGTCTCTCCAAATTTTCTGTTTTTTTTTTCCTGATTCAGTTTTGGAAAGTTATATGTCAGTAGGAATGTACTTATTTCTTCAACATTTTCTAATTTGTTGGCATAATTTTTAACATTTTCTTATAATGTTTTGTAATTCTGTGGTGTCAATGATTATTTCTCCTCTTTCATTTCTGATTTTATTTATTTATTTATTTATTTATTGACTTTTCTCTCTCTCTTTCTTTATGCATCTGGCTAAAGGTTTATCAATTTTGCTTATCTTTTCAAAAAGCCAGCTACTGGTTTCATTGATTTCCTATTGTTTTTTAAAATCCCTATTTCACTTATTTCTGCTTCAGTTTTCATTATTTCCTTCATGCAGCTGGCTGTGGGTTTTGCTTCTCCTTTTCTTCTAGCTCCCATAGGTGTAAGATTAGAATGTTTGTTTGAGATTTTTCTTGCTTCTTGAGGTAGGCTTGTATTGCCATAATCTTCCCTCTTAGAACAGCTTTTGCTGCATCCCAGTGATTTTGAAATGTTATGTTTTCATTTTTATTTGTCTCTTTGTATTTTTTTTTAATTTCTTCCTTGATTTCTTGGTTGACCCATACATTGTTGGTAGCATGTTATCTGTGCTTTTCCACATTTTTTTCTTGTGATTGACTTCTAGTTTAATACCATTGTAGCCAGAAGAGATGCATGATGATTTCAGTCTTTTGCATTGGTTGAGACTTGTTTTGTGGCCTATTCTGAGTAATTTTCCATGTGCACTTGGAAAAATGCATTTTCTGCTGTCCTTGGATGGAATGTTGTGAATATATCTGTTGCACCCATTTGGTCTAATGTACCATTTAAAGCCTCCATTTCCTTGTTGATTTTGTTTGCTCATTTGTTTTAAAAGGATAAACATCTTTCTTACATGGCAGAATATTCGTTATAGTTTTGACATGTTCTTCATTGTCTTTGTTTTCTCTAAGTTCTGTATTGGTGATTTTAGGGTTTTGTTGTACTTCTTCATTCATGTTGATAGTTTTCTTCATGAGGCAGATAATTCTGGATTGTATATTGGTATATGGGTGAGATATCCAACCATTTCTGGAAGCACTTTATGAGCTAAGGTTGGGGTGGGAAGGATTAGAGAACATTTTGTGGACCTTTAGACTGCACTTTATATTGGCCAGTAAACAAATCAGTCTTTTCACAATGGGCCACCAAACAACAACATATGAAAGACATGTGTACTTTTTTGAGTCCTATGCAGTTTATATAATAGTTGACAGAGGGGAAGTACCTCCTGATTGCTGATATTTGGGTGCAGGGTGGGGGAAACTTGGTCTTCCAGTCTTCTTGTAGTAAGGCATGGTATTAAGTCCTCATTGTCCCAGGTTCCTCAGAGTTAGTGGGCTTGCTCACCCTAAGCTCTCTGACTCCCCTCTGTCATGTTAAATAAGTTTATGTGAATTCTTATCCCCAAAATTCCTTGAAGTCTTATATTGCTATAACCACTTTTATCATCCTCATGAATATAGTGGATGAATACATTTTTGTTTGGTTACAGTTCTTTTATTATGTCTTTACTGGGGTTAAGGTAGGAAGACAAGGTGAATTTGTATGTTTAATCTTTCTCATTTAATTGGAATTCACATTATATTCTAAACAAATAAGCAGATATTTAAAAAATAGATTTACTTGACTTAAATATTTTTATGGATGATGATAATGTGTGTTCAGAGGTTTAATAGGCAGAAAGAGTAATCTCCTGAGTTTTTCAGGAAGAGATAACTAGACCAGTGATTAATCAGTCTCCCTTCCTTTGTGGCCATATTTTGTGGATCATTTTATTACTTATTGGCACTTTTGCCATATAGGAAGAAAAGAAAACTCAGATCTATCCACTTGAATATATGCTTAGAATTTTTACTCAGAGTTTTGATAGAGGAAGAATTGGAAATTATTGGCTAAAATGATACTTTGAGATTATATGCAGATTTCATTACTTATGTTATTTTTGTACTCCTGTTACCATAGATAATCGACTATAATTTATGTGGGAGTATAGACTGAAATATAGTTGCAGCTCATCTGGGTTTCATCAAAATTATATCCCTTTTGGGCCACAACTGGACTTTGAAACAACTTATGTCATGTCTGGAAGTGCTACCCATAGTCATCAGGGATTTGCCTGAGGTCTGCGACAGTTGCCATGGAATCTGTCCTACCACACTCTTCTTTAGTGAAACCATAACCAATAGCAGTTAGCCAGAACTGAAAATAACAAAAGGTGAAGAAATAAGCAAGAAGAAGAGCATTAACTATTGCACTTGTAGACTGTTGTATGTAGATCCATGTCAATTAGTTATTATAAATGGAATTTCTGGAAAAAGTTATTTTAATCTATATTACACAAATTGAGACACAGGTCCTCATGTTTTGGGGGAGTTTTAGCCCATATCATTTTAAATATGTGGTCACAAGTTTGTTTGAACTTTCTTTGTTGAGGACATTTTTCTTTTGTTTCTAAAATAGTGAGGTTAAAAGAAAAAATCAGACCAAACCATAGAATAATTTTTTAATCAGAAGAGCAGGAGTTCAGATAAAATTTCTGAATAGTCTGTATTTAAGTAGCACTTTCCAAGATATTTATAAAATCTCAAAAAAGACTATCCAAAGGTGTTTAGAAAGCAATCTTACTGAATAGTGCTTCAAAACTGACATGACTTGAAGTTGTGTTAAAGCTGTAAATATATTGTCATATTGCGATGTTGTGATTTATTTGAGAGGGAGGGGGATTTATTGAAGGTATGTAAAAAAATAGCATTTAAACAATTTTTACTTAACATCTTTTTTTATTTGTTTGTGTTTTAGAGAGGAAGATAGAAGGGGAAGAAGGGCAGAGAGAGAGAGGGAGAATCTTAAGCAGGCTCCATACCCAGCATGAAGCCTGATATAGGGCTTGATCTCACAACCCTGAGATCATGACCTGAGCCAAAATCTACAATCAGATGCTTAACCAATTGGGCCACCCACGTGCCCCTCCCTTGACATTTTAGAGAGCATTTTTTTTTACTCACAATACTAAATTATCCTTGGATATTGATTAAAAAGTTATCAAGAGAGGTATGGAGATAGAAAGATGAATAAAATAAAAGCATGTATAATAACAAAGGATTCTAGGGATATGTAGAATATACTTATTCACATCAATAGAAAAATCAATTGCAGTTTGATAATCATTTGAGACCACCCTAAATTTCCATCAAGCAATCGAGAAATCTTTCGGCACAGTGACTACTCTAACTTGCTATATTGACCACCAGTCTGAGAGCAAATGGACTGAGACATTTATATTTTGATTACTAGATAATATGCAAAATATATCCATCCTTTATCATTAATCTCATCCAATTTATAAACTAGGAGATATGTGTGTTGCTTGAATTCATAATTTAAAAAGAGGGTTCACGGGGCGCCTGGGTGGCTCAGTGGGTTAAAGCCGCTGCCTTCGGCTCAGGTCATGGTCCCAGAGTCCTGGGATCGAGCCCCGCATCGGGCTCTCTGCTCAGCGGGGAGCCTGCTTCCTCCTCTTTCTCTCTGCCTGCCTCTCTGCCTACTTGTGATCTCTGTCTGTCAAATAAATAAATAAAATCTTTTAAAAAAATAAAAATAAAAATAAAAAGAGGGTGGCCATTTTGAAGAAACTGCATAAAATGGTTGTGTCAGTTGTTCTGCCAAAATGCCTAGTTTCAATCTCATCATTGATCTAGCTAATTCAGTATGAACCGTCATGTCTCAGCTCAATATTAATTCCATAAAAAACTTCATATCTTATAGTACTTGTCACAGTTATAATTTCTTGTTATAATTTGTCTTCTATAAATTACACTATTTATTAAGTTGGGGATTATGTTTCTATTTGCTAACTTATTCACTCATAGTTGCTCAATTTGCATAATGATCATTTGATTAGTTGAGCTTACATTTAAATATTATATATTTTGCTTAATTACTTTTATGGCTTCTTGCCATTTCTAATAATATATGAGAATATTATCTATAAAAGTAGCTTTGAATTGTGCATTTATGAACATATTTGAGTTGTAAAACCCAACCATAGTAATGGTTATCATATCACAACCTTTTGCAAAATTATTCTCAATGTGTTAGTTGATTTATTTTCAAATTCATAATAAGAATCGTTGATTATAACTGGGAGTTAAGTGCAACTGAGAACTGGTAAACTACACATACACACACACAACACACACACACATATGTATAAACTATATATATGTATAGTTATGTAATTATATATATAGTTTACAACTTTGGATTGTGTATCAGAGGACATATACAAATTTATTTACTCTCTAGTTGTTTTGTTTTACCAAAGAGAGCAAAGTTAATTCAGGAAGAGTTTTTAAAGATCATTCTGCACAACTTATTTAGGTATAAGAATTAAAGAAATGAAAATAAGTAAAACCATTTGTCCCAAACAGAGTCAATAGAAATCATAGGTATAGAAATCAAATATTTGAAAGCTATAAAGACAGTTCTTCTACAGCCAACATGTGGGCTTCATTTCAGTTATTTGCTGCCTTAAAATTTTTATTTTTAAAAAAGTTTTGCCTTAAGCAAAAATAAATTATACCTACCATGTTTTGTGAATGAAATAAATGTTTGCTTCTACAACCTGGTAACTTAGTACAAGAATATCCAACAAAAAGGGCAAACCTAATGTCAGTCATTTAACAACAAAATGATAGTGTCAGCATTTTTATTAATGTTTATTTTGAATCAAGAGATCATTGTCTTATAGAAATATTCTAGACCAATTGCTAGTCTAGACTCTGATACTATATGGAGGTGCCTTGTAAATTAAATCCTTTCATATCCCACAGGCTGAGATCATGCACATCTGAGATGTGTTAGCTGAAATTCCACACAATCCTCAATTGCCAAGTTTGGATAGAGTGAACATAATACTAAAAGTAAGAAGACTAAGAAAAATTAACATTAAAAAATGTATATTATACAAAGGTCTTACAGAAAGCAGTGAGAAGAGAAGGCCCTCTAGCATTCTTTACTCCCAGATTTAAACTTGAAAATGAATTGTTTTTAGCTCCAGGGAGGAATTACGAAGGTAGGGAAAAGGGTTATAAACCTGAACAACCAAATGTGAAAAAATCAGACAAAGACAAATACTGTATGATCTCATTAATATGTGGAATCTAAAAAAACAGAAACAGAGTAGAATGATGGTTGCCAGGAACTTGGGGGGAGGGTGGGAAATGGGGAGATTTTTGTTAAAGAGTACAAAATTCCAGTTATATGAATAATAAGTTCTGGGGATCTAATGTACAACACGGTGATTAAAGTTAACAATACTGTATTGTTAATTACTTGAAAGTGGCTAAGAAAGTAGATCTTAAATGTTCAAAACACACACACACACAAATATTGACTATGTGAGGTGATGGATGTGTAAACTAACCTTATTGTGGTAATCATTTAGTAATATATACATAAATCAAATCATCATGTTGTATACCTTAAACTTACACAATGCTGTATGTCAATTATATCTCAATAAAGCTAGAAAAAAAAAAGCAACGAATTAATTCAGAGGTATTTTCTGAACAGCTTTCTCTTGAAAATGCATAAATACAAGAAGTGATTCCTTCCCTCAAGTATCCATCAGTTTAATTGAAGTTGTATTTTTGTCACCATTTTACCAGTTTAACATTCATTTCCTGAATATTTAGAGTATTCCAGGTATTATGATAAATTATTGGAAAAGAGTAATAAAAATAAATGCCCCATAATCACAAGAATGTCATCATGGGAGCAATATAGTAAAAAGTTCAATAAAATATGGTAAGTGCTAAGATGGCAGAGTGCCCACTTCTCAGTCTTCACTTAGCTTTCATATAATTCCCATGAGAAGACTATAGGAATTTAATTTATTTAATTATAGTGATAAATATAGACAAATAACCTAATATCAAACTGACCAAAGCATATAAATAGGAAATTACAACAGACCACGTGATAATGTACAGCAAACATATGAAAAGGATGCTATTAGTAGTAGGGAACTTCCAGCTACACCAGTAATGAGATAACAGTTTTCTTCCATTGGGTTGGAGAAAATTGAAAAGAAGATATCTAGTCATTATTTTCTAGGGTGCCCGGATGTGGGCACACTCATTGCTGGAAGGTATCCAAATGACCATGAATTTATGAAAACTAATCAAGAAATATCTTCTAAAATAAAAACACATATACAGTTGACTTTTGAAAAATGCAGATTCAAATATTCACATATAATTTTTGTTTCCCTCAAAATAACTATTAATAGCCTACTATTAAGCTAAATGCCAATAACATAAACAGTCAACACTTATTTTGTATGTTTTATATATTATATAATGTATTTTTAAAATAAAATAGACTAGAGAAGGGAAAATGGTAAGAAAATCATAAGGAAAAGAAAATACATGTATGGTACTATATGTATATTTATTGAGAAATAATTTGTGTATGAGTGGACCCACACAGTTCAAATCCACGTTGTTCAAGGCTCAACTGTATTTTATTTTTATTTTTTTAACTGTATTTTAATAAAATAACAACTAACCAAAAAATAAGACAAAGTAACAAGGGCAAGCATAAAAACCCCCGATGAGTATCTAAATGGGGAAAATTAATGCAGTTTTAATGTATGCTATTGAATATTGCACATTTAACAGCACACAACAGGTGTTTGCATTTGACTGGTGGCTATTCATGATGTTTGTTTCATGGGAAAAAAACATTTTTGCTAGGCAATATTTATATGGCTAGTGCTTTTTTAAACATAACATAAAACTCAGTCTATGATATTTAGGTATTTATGTTTGCATCAATGTGAAGGAAGATGTGGAAGGAGCTACTGTTGACCTCAGAAACCTGGGGTGTGAGGAAGAGAGTTAATACAAGTAATTTTTTTTTAAAGATTTTATTTATTTATTTGACAGAGAGAGATCACAGGTAGGTAGAGAGGCTGTCAGAGAGAGAGAGAGAGAGGGAAGCAGGCTCCCCGCTGAGCAGAGAGCCCGATGTGGGACTTGATCCCAGGACCCTGAGATCATGACCCAAGCCAAAGGCAGCGGCTTAACCCACTACGCCACCCAGGTACCCCTAATACAAGTAATTAACTTTAGGGGCACTTGGATGGTACAGTATTTAAGCATCATACTCTTGGTTTGGGCTCAGGTCCTATTCTGAGGCTTGTGAGATCAAGCCCAGCACTGGGCTCCACACTCAGCATGGAATCTGCTTGAGAGTCTTTCTCCCTCTCCCCCTTTGCCCCTCCCATTCATCTCTCTTGCTCTCTCTTCTCTCAAATAAATAATCTATATATTTTTTTAAGGAATTTAATTTAAAATTTTCCCCTTACGCAGCTTCTTATATTTCTACTGGTTGAAGGAAACACATGTCTATTTTGTTTTCCAAATATTCATTATAACAAAACATATAGATATTCTGGAAAATAACGAGATAAATGTGTTGCAGAATTTCTTTTCCTTTGGTGCCCAAGGGTTCTGGCCACACTGCTTTGAGGAATGCAGAGGCAGACCAGACAAAGAGTGGTTGGCGCCAATGCAAAGTTTATTGAGTGATCGTACAAAGCTCCTCAAGAGGGAAGGGACCTGAGAGGGTTGCCACCAGAGTTTCTACGTCTGGGGTTTGTATGGGCTTGTCGGTGGGCTGTTTTAATCTCATTAACCCTCCAGGGCCTGTCCTCTATTCAGGCTTTTGTCCTCTATATATCTCATAGGGAAGGTGGAGGCCTTCTTCTAGGGTGGTATAAAATCCCTTCAAGGTTGGTTTCCTCTTGGGGTGGGGGGTGGGGAGGAGGCCCTGTCTATGCCTGACTTCCTGCTAATTATCCTTTGTCAAATACACTTGAAATATTTTTTACATTATTAATTGTAAAAAAAAAAAAAAAAAAAAAAAGCCTGTGGCTTTTTCCCATATGTGTGTACAGGTAATCAAGAAATTGATAATATTATTTTTAAAATTAAAGTATTTTGAGCCAAAATAGGATTATTAGCTTTAGTTTGTGCATTAGTTTGTTATCTTTCATCCTATCTACTAGTGGGTAGGCTTGAGTAGGTAATATTATCTTACTTTACAAATGACTTGACCTAGTCCATAGACCAAATATAAGAAACACTATTGATTGATGTTCAGAAGCAAGCCCTGATATCCTTAAATAAATCCAAAATCAGCTGTGAGGAAGCAACTCCAACCCCTTTGAGAAGATAGTCTTTCAGAAAACCCAAGTGCTGCTAACTTGGCTCTGAATCATGTCAATCCATTACACAGGGCACTATGGATAACATAGCTAGGATGAGGCTTCATAGCAATGACTGGTCCAGATGTTTGAATTCTGATTATGTTTGAGATGGAAACATTCAGAAATATGTGCTTTAATTATAGACATGGAAATAATTATTTCTCTGCCTCATCCATCACCCTGCCAAGGCTAAGATTTTTGTAACTACTACTTTGTCCAATGCATTTGTAAACAGACGTTCCACAATTTTGCTGGAACTGTTTTCAAATTACTACTTGTATATAATTTTCTTTGAGAGATATGTAAATCAACATTCCCATACATACATTAATATATTCACCAATTAGGGCTCTCCTAGTTGATCCACATGAGAAATTTTCAGAAAAGCAGGCAAGATATTTTTCACAATATAAATAACACTAAATAGACACAAAGTGTAGACTTTTAAACTATAGCTACAGGACTTTGAATGTTATGACTAATTCTAATATTCTGATAGAAAAAGATATGTCATTATCACTTTTGTACTTTTTTATTTACACATTCTTGCAACCACCAAATATTACCTTCTGTGATAAAGTTTGATGAGGAGAAATCGGTAATGGGTTTTGGTTGATTCTAATTTGTATGTTTTCTGCCTCCTACATATTTTTACATGATATTGCCTTCAATTAAGTAAACTATTGAGCATTGCCTCCACTTTCAGAATAATGGGTCTTCTCTAAAATGTTTTTAATTTTATCTGCTCAGTGATTAGACTTGACCCAGCATTTTCAATAAGAAATAGTTGCATATTGTAGTGATGGACTTTAAAAAAAAATAATAAGCATCGATCTACCACAATCTGACTAAATTATTTAAAATAAATTCACAAAATTAGCCATAATTTATAACATCAATTTTAAATGAAATCTTCAGCCATGTATCAGACTAGCACATATTTTCCTTTCCCATTTTACCTTCCAAATAAGTACTGACAATTAGGCAGCACTTAACATTTATCATGCTTATCTTCGCAGCTGCAGTGGCACTAAAGGTGACTAAGAATGGCAAGAGGAGTTTTTTGTGAAGAGTTTAAAATAAAGGGAAATAACGATTGATTTCCCTTTGCTTGTTGAGTGGTTGGAGGTAGATAAGCGGATTTGTAGTGAGGTCATCATTCACAATTGGATAGTAATTTGAAAATGGATTAGCTTAGAAGTAGCAATTTCTGCTCCATGGGTTTTAGTGAAAAAGTCTGCCTAATTCTGTAAGAGACCTCATAAACTGGCAGAGATCAATGCCTACCTAATGTGCCATTATGCACTGGGCACACTTCAGTGATTACAGCACAGCTGTGGCTGGGTTTTGCCTGATATTTCTTTAGCACTCGCACCACAGGTGTTCCACATGATTATTTTGCCCAAAGGAATAAACTCTTTAAAGAATTAAAATGGACGAGAGGCTTTTCTTCCTGACAAGCTTTTCACTTTTTAAACTAAGAAATGACCAGTGTCACATCTCAGTAATGCCAGCCCTGTAACAAATAAAGACTAAACAAATTAAGAGAAGGAAATTATCCTCTATTATATGTCTGGATGGCACATTCTTATGTTTAAAATTTAATAGCCCAAGACTACCTGCCTTTGTAACTTGAAAGAACATTATACAAGTTCCGGGTTGGAAAGGTTCAATGTTTTAAAGATTAAGGGTTTCATCTTTAAGTGTGAGAGCTAGCACTAACTAATTTTTAAAGTCCTTTAGTTCTTCTTCTAGGTCATGCCAGTTCATTGGCAATGAAGAATAGGAATGAATTTACAACAAAATTTGAATATTAGATCCCCTGCCTGTAATCCTTAGATTCTTATCCTCCTTGGATTTCTTTACTGGTTGTTTGCAAATATTACATATAAGAACAATAAGTATATTATTAAGGGAAGGTAAAATAATTTGAACTGCTAATCTGTAAGAGTATAAACAAATAAATTCCACTTTATACTTTAAACAAATAATATTTAACATCTATATAATAATATTATTTATCTGGAAATTTTTATTTTGTAGCTCTTTAAATTTGATATGATATATAATAACAATAACAATATATAATATACATATTGTATAAATATTATTGTTACATAATAACAATCTTTCAGGGTAATGCAACACAAGGAAAGGAATTTATTGACAATAATTTATGATTAGTGCTTTGCCACTAGTCTGAGCAGTATCTAGTATAGAGTCTAAAACTTTCAAAGTCTTGTTTTTATGTAAGACAGGTGATATGTTTGTAGTTAATAACAAATTTGCCAGCAACATTACATTCAGTCCACTGCTTGACCTGTTCTGGAGAAAATGGAAACAAGGTTATGACTGGCCAACCAATACTGTTTAAGATTTTAGGGGCAAAGCAAAGGATTTCTTGTCTCAAATTATTCCTTAATCTGCTCATGCAAAATCCTTTCAAGAAAGGACAATTTATCTAATCTACAGTTGGATGTTAATCTCTAAATGAAATACTCCTAATAGAGGAAGCATATTGCCTTGAAGAAGTTTAGTTCATGTAGTAAGAATGGTGATAGTCCCATTTAATAATTCCAAAGAATTGTTATGTTCAGACTTTCTATGAATAATTAGTTTTTCTTAAAGGGACTTAATTCAGAAGAGAAATGTTTCCATGGTGAGGGGACTCATCATGCCATTTGGAAAACACACACACACACACACACACACACACACACACATCACACACTGGGAGAATTGAGTTGAGAAAAAGAGGCAATTTGAAGGCTGTCCCATGAAAGGAAGATGAAGTTGGCTGAGTGAATCCACCAGGGAGTAATCAGTTAATCTGTGGTCCTCAGAAACTCTCTAGAGGAATATAAAGAATAACTTTTTAGCTTATAAAATCCTCTCAAAATGAAATGAACTATCTTGAAGTTATTACAAAGGATAACTCTTCTCTGAGGTTGCTTGAACTTATTTATTAATATTGCATTATATTATACAATATGTGCAAATATTAATCTATAATTTGTAGAGTAATATATAACATACTATATATTATATATACAAATCTCAATAATACATTCTAAAAAAGATAAAGATGGAAACATCCATTGCCTCAAGTATGGGAAAATAAGACTCCACGTTGTGTTTTTGTATGGAGAGGGTGGTGATGCTCAAAGAAAGATACTGGAATACAAAAGGTAAATTCTTCTCTCCTTCCCATTTTTCTAAACCCAGCATTGATCATCAGCATCATTTTCATTGTCATGAGTTTAGTAAAATTAATTGAAATAATCAGATTAAATTCACCCTCTCACTGACCTATTAGAACCTTCAATTCACAATAAACCCCAAAGGCTCAAGCTGAAACTGCAGATGTTATGGCAAATCTGTTCCAAAACAAGAACATTTGTAGTGCTTGGTTTAGAAGTTTACACAATGGCACGCTGGACAGAAAACTGAGGGTACAGATTTTTCTAAACTTACCTCCATTTAATAAACATGACCATAAATGTGACAAGAATGTGTTGGGGCTACTTTTTAAGGTATGTAAATATGTAAATGAGCACTAAAAAAACAAATGGAAGAAACTGTAAAAATGTAGCTGAGATTAAGATTTGCATCATTTGATAAGAACTTCTGTTGGAAAGGTACTTGAAATGACAGTTTCTCACAAACCATCTTCTAATTAGAAAGGTTTCTCAAAGACACACTCTTTTGAAATTATTGAAAAATGAAAAAGAAATACTTCACATTTGAATCAAATGGAGGAGACCTTAAAAAAATGACCTCAGTGCTACAGGCAGGTTGGATCAGAAGACCCTGAGGAGGATGTCCCACAGCATCAGCCAGGAGTCGTTGGCTTTGAGCAGGGCAGAAATCAAACGTTAGCCTAAGAATGTGAAAGCAGAGCTTACTGAATGGCATAAGTGACAGAATACAGATGAAGGAGTATCTGGGAGACTCATAAAGGAAAGGAGAACTGAGTCTCTCCATCCCTTGGGGCTAAGGATTTATACTGGAAAGAGAAAGAGGTCAAGGATGCGTTCCTTCAGGAATCCAGGGTTGGGTCCAATCAGAGGTGAGTGACAGGTGAATAATGGGTTTTATTTAATAAGTCGTGGAAGGTAGGGGTATGGATGCCAACATTTTTTTGAAGCCAGCATCCTAGAATGTATTTGGGATCTGGCTCTTCCTAGATCATATCAAGGTTTTGGGGTCCTAGGACAAAACTGAGACAATGGTTACCTTTCTTGCTTCCTCTTTGGAGTAGAAACATAGCTTCTTTGGTTCCTACTTAGATGCAAGGTAAAATACAGAACACGAGTAAGTAGGGCCTAACATGGAAACAGCAAAAATGGAGCCTTTCCAAAATGGCATCCCTTCAGCTTCCCCATGTCATTAGTAACTACAACACCTAGAGTAGGTCATGGATTTTCAGAAACCAAACAGGCGGGGAAAATGCAGTGAAGAACATAAAGGACTTAGCCTGGTGGATGCGGAGTACTCTTGGAGTGATCTCTTGTATAGAATGAATTTTAAAATGATAAAAGACAAGAAAGAAAGAGAGAAAACAGCAATAACAATAAGGAAAATAAAAAGTTAAGAGAATACTTAAAAGAAAAATGAGATAATGGTATATTGGGAAACCATAATAGAGGATCTTTTTCAGCTTTAAAAGACACCATGATTCTAGAGTTTTAGATGATTTGAAATGAAAAAGTAAGAAACCATGGCAAAAGTTTAGTTATTTATGCTAAGGTAGAGTAATACAAATTTCACAGAGCTTTTATTTTCTTTGGGAAGATTGAAAACTAATGATTTGTGAGAATTTTGAAAGAGCAGTATGTCGGATGGTACCTGGGATGTGATCAGGGCCGCTCATTATTTTTAATGAAATTAGCCCATTAATTTCAGTATGGGCTGAGTTAATCACTTAAGAAACTTCTTTTCTCTGTGAATGACTGTGTAATAGGAAATAAATATATTTTCTAAAAACTGCAAGTGAAGATGCATCATGTGATACATTTGTTCAGATGTTGACTATAGATTATTGATGATATGAATGGTATCGAATACTATGATCCTTGGAAATATATTATTGGTGCATTCTTAAATGGTACAAATGTAGTTCCTTGAATTTAAAAAGTGATATGCAAAAATACAGTCAGGGTCCTAAGACAGTAGAGCACAGCATTAAAGCATGTGGGCTCTGGGGCAAAGGACGTTGGAGGAGGATTTCAAAAGTTGCCTGTGAATTCTGACAATTTCCTTGAGTTCTGCCTTCTGTTTTGATAAACTTGCTCAAATTCTCTAAGCCCTGTTTCTATAAAATGGGAAGAAACAATAGTTCCTATATCAGAACTATTCTGAAAGGTAAATTAATAAAGAATTAACAGGGTTTTTTTTTTTCAAGAAATGTTAACTATTATTATCTAATGAAATAAGGATTCTATCAAACTAAAGATAGTGAATTACAGCGCTTTGAATACGTTTTCTTTTTTCCTTTCCTAGAGGCTTGTGTGTGATATTTATTCTTTAACCAGGGTCTATTATTTTAGATAAAACTCAGCAATTCTTGAATACTTTTTTAAACAGAAGGTATTATATATCGAAATGGAATTCTAAACCCGCTGCATTCTTTATCTGCATTACTTTGTATCTGTGTTTTACATTCTTTTGCTCTCTTGTGTTGAATTCAATGAGACTTCAAGATGTGAATGAATGAGTTTGCCTTGGATACATGTCAAACCAAAGCCACCACTGCTGCATGGAGGTGACTTATATTTATTTCTTCTTTCCTCCCTTAGAGTAAAAAATCCACTGTTCTGCATCTTTTTAGCTGAGGTAGTGGTCAAATTGGTGAATTAAATGTTTTAAACTAAATTTAACATTCCAAAACTTCAGCAGCACTCAAATCATTTATAATGTATGCATATTTATTGAGGGCTATGCTTTTGCTAATGTGAACAGCTATTTTTTTTTCTCTCCCAAGAAGTTGTCAGTTAACAAAGAAAAAAATTCTTTTACAGGCAACTCTTTTATGAGAACCATCTTGTCAGTTAAAAACACAACAAAACAGTCAACAAAATTCTCAGAAAAAAATAAAGATTTTTATGCTAACATTTATTCTAGTGACTTAATATTATTGGCATCACAAGCCTTTACATATTATTATTTAGTTAAGAAGAAATATAATAACTTTTCTGTTAAATGAATTGGGTTTATTACTTCTTGCCATAATCACATATCTTAGGAATCCAACTGTGTGAACGTTTGTGTGCATGAATATGCACGTTTTTGTTTTTTTTTTTTTTTTTCCTCAGATACCTTTGTTATACCTGCATTGCTTTCATTTCCTGGAAAAGCCTTTAGTAGAACATAAAGTCAGAATTCTTTATGTCTTTTGTTTAATGTCCTCCCAAAGGTCTTCAGGCACCTGCTATTTTGTCTTCTGTATTTAAATAGTAAAGAAAGTTTGATTTTCTTCTCTGAAGCCACCTGGGAACTGTAGATAAACAGCATAAGTAAAATGGGGGAGGAGAAATTAAAACATTACAACCACAGCACAAATACTAAAGCTTTGGTTACAACTTTCAAGACTTATAAGAGTACAGGAAAAATAACAGAATCTGTCCCACCAAGCACACATTGAGACCTGCTGTTTTCCCTGTTGGTGTCACATGGCTTTGATTTTCATCTAATTGCAAGAAAACACAAACATTGGCAAAAGCTTTACTGGATGTTTGGTGACATCATTGTGTTAAATAGGAATTTTAGTGTGTAAAGAAAACTTCTATATATGTCTGTTTGGCTTTTATTCCCACAAACTTAACAGACCCATCAATCAGAAAAGAAAGATCATTTAGAAATTTGGAAAAAGTTTTGATAGTGAGATTAAAAAATAAGCACATTCTCCTACCTCATGACCTTGGTTATTTATAACTTTGAAAAAGTCATTCCCTTCATAGGATACAATGATTAAAGGGGATTAAACAGCATTCCGTTTGAATTGCTCAATACTCTACAAAATAGGCACTCAAATTGAAGGCCGAGAGTTGTTTTTAAGTTTTGATGAGTGTGAGGAAATGAAGCATTTTTCCCTCTAAAGTTGGCCATTTATTTCCCTACCCCTGACTGATCTCACTCCGAAATTGTGTAGGAAAAGTCTAATGACTTTAGTTGCTGATATTGTCAAGTAGAATAGATGTAGGGCTATATCTGATGTTTCCGTATCTCAAAGTCTACTTTTCATATTGCTCCTGAATCATAATACGCAGGGGGAAAAGAAAGGAAAAGGTAGTACTTAGGGAATGATAAAGAGAAGCTAGTCTTAGGCAATCAGGAGAACCAGGTTAAATATTTCCCTAATAAATGGTCCCTTTGCTGTTCCTAATAACCACAGTCAGCGAGGAGGTAAAGCAAACACTTAGAGACAGATATACATAGCACTGACTTTAGAAGAGAATACAGGTGCTGAAATTTCACTTCAATTTAGACTTTACTATAAATTCAGCCCGATACACTTATTTAGAAATATGAACACTCAGTTTAACAAATGTGTGTATCTGTGTTTGCATGGATTGTGTCCGTGGTCAGCGTGTGTCATTGGCATACTGATTCTGGAATGATAACATCTTGGGTGTTCTGACAACAAACATTTAAGTGTTCAGGTAGGTCTGGAAGCAGACTACCCAATACAACCCCATGACCTTGACGCTCTCAAACACAAACACACACTCATGAACCTGTGCACCCTTACATAATTTTTGAAGATTAACAATCCATATTAACCTTCTGCATAATTTATATAATTTTACTATTTTATTCACTTTTTTCCAAAATTTATTTTGTTGTAATACTTTATTTTATTTTTAAAAGAAAGAAAGAGGGCACAACTTCTACTATATAGAAAGACTAATATTTATCCTCTAGGAAATCCTGGTTCAAGGATATCTAACAAGTAAAGAAGGCAACACATAAGAATGAGAGTAGAGATTTCCAACATTAAGAAGGGAAGATGACAAGATGTTTTAGGGTTAGAAAGATTTAAGTATGTTTGTTAGTAGATGAAGGAGAAAGTCAATAGAGATAGCATGAAATTTTAACAAGTTTTGAGGTTGAGAAAAAAGATTACAAAGATGATTATACTATCTGTTTAATTACTAACATAAAAAGGAGCTTGCCAAAACCTTTTGGAGAGGAAACATTTCTGGAGATTTGAGAAATGATGTGGTGATTTTAAAGAGAGTGAAAGTGCTCTGTTACAGCACAGAAAGAAATACAATAAATAGTCCTCTAGAAAATTAAGGGTTAAAAAAAGACTTCTAAACTAGCTTTGAGAGTCCAGCAATGGTTTTAAAATGTGAGCTCACTTTGAAGCTAATTGAAAAAGGTGGATTTATTCCAGAAAAAGATGATGAGTAGGTGTGGATGGGGGTGTTGACAGGTGTCATCTTTGGTAATGTAGGCCTGTGGCAGTCAAGAGCCCAGACAATTTTGAATGTTATGGAAAAGATCGTTTGAATAGATGGTCAAGAAATTATACTTTAATAAAGCTTCTGGGGAACACGTGTAATGGCTACTTCTCTGTTGTTGTTGTTGTTTTTTAATTATCCATGAAGATATAAAAGAAAAAATGTCATGGAAGGGGAAAAAAAAAAAGACAGAGTTAAACCATAAGACATTTTAACTCTAGAGAACAAATGGAGGGTTGCTGGAGGGGAAGTGGGTGGGGGATGGGTATTAGGAGGGCAATTGTGATGAGCACTGGATGTTATGTAAGTGATGAATCTCTAAATTCTATTCCTGAAATCAGTATTCCACTATATGTTAACAAACTAGAATTTAAAAAAAAAAAAAGTGAAACAAACAAAAAAGGAAAATGTCACAACACTATCAAAAAGCATTTTAATAATGACAGTGAACATTTATTGAGTTATCATGTCAGCCAAACATAGTCATATGACTCAGTTTATCTTTGAAGATATTTTATTGTTATCCGTAAATTATCCTCATTTTTCAGCTGAAGAAATTGAGCTCAGAAGTTAAGTAAAATCCTGACGCTTTAATACCTAGTCAACAAGAGTTGGAATTTGAACCTGTGGCTAGAAAAGCTGTTCTTTTAAACACCACATTATATTGTTTAATAATAAAGCTTATGAGATATTGATTATAATTTCAAGTGGAAACAAATTGGGAAAAATATGGTTTGAATGTGAGAAACCCAGGCTTCTGGTGATGAACTAAGCCATTTTCCCCTGTTTTCTTGGAGGGAGGAGTAAGCTGTTCCTATACAGTCCCATCCAAAAATATCTCCTGGGTGATGCCCACTTAATTATTCACACACTAACTCTAGATTTTAACTGACTTCCAAACAGCTGCCCTGACTCCCTAGGAGTAGCAGTGGATCATGTCCAGCCATCTCTCCAGACGGCCCTCTGTTTTCTTCAAGTGGTCACCCTAGAGCTAGCCTTCTCTTTTTTTTTTAACACCACAGACTTCTATTGATGATTATTGTACCAATCTCACATGTCTCCATCCAACTCTTTCAGTAATGTAGAGAAGGAAAAAGAGAATATAATCCTTGTATCAGACTTGAGTTATCCAGGGGCATCTGAGTGGCTCAGTGGGTTAAAGCCTCTGCCTTCGGGTCCTGGGATCAAGCCCCGCATCGGGCTTTCTGCTCAGCAGGCAGCCTGCTTCCCTTCCTCTCTCTCTGCCTGCCTCTCTGCCTACTTGTGATGTCTGTGGAATAACTAAATAAAATCTTTAAAAAAAAAAAAAGAAAGAATTGAGTTATCCAAAAAATAAAACTTTAAACAGTTAGAGACAATGACAGTGGTTTTACAAATGCTTTTGAAAAACGTAGGCAAATTTTAAACACAATATGTGTCTTCTTACCTAGCACTGAATTTAAGATCAAATTGAACATAACCCATATAATAAGAATAGAAGGGATGTCAAGAATACACAGGATTCAAGAAAAGAAGAAAGAAGTGTATGAGTTACAATCATCAAGTGGGAAAATTCCATCTTAAAAGATATATTCTCTTATTTGGGGGGAAAGAAAATAAAACCTAAATTCAATGATACGCTATTTGAAAGATGAAATGCCTAAAATTTGCTATTATAGAAATTTGTATTTTTTAAAGATTTATTTATTTATAGAGAGAGAGCAAGCAGGGAAAGGGGCAGAGGGAGAGAATCGCAAACAGACTTCTCGCTGGGTAGGGAGAAGCCAAGACTTGTGAGACCATGACCTGCACTGAAACCAAGAGTCAGATGTTCTGCTGAATGAAATACCCAGGTGCCCCTGGAGCTTTGTAAATTTTAACAGAACAATTAAAAGCCAAAAAATGGATGAAACTCTATCTGGTCACTAAAATGAGAACAAAAACGACAGTGCAATTTTAATATTTCTATACAGACATTTCACTGAAAAAGAAGATTAAATAAGAAAGTTACTTTTGCACTGATAAAAAATGCATAGTTCACAATCCGGACATACTGAACTTTAACTCTGATATTCATTGCATGGAATAGTGATCTTTTACAATAAGTTTCCTTCCACCAAAGAGCTCACATTTGAACTCAAGAGACACTGATTTGTGCTAATAGAGCTGTACAAAGAATACTATGGAAAATATATAGCAAAGAACATCTAAATAGATTGGGAGGTCAGACAATACTACATGATTATATTAGGAATAATCTACATAAATTTGAGGTTACTTGACAGCACAAGAAAGGAAAAAAATATAATCATTAGGAGTAAATAAGCAGCAGACCAATACCACACATCTCTGTGAACACACTGGCTTCGAATTCTGATACTTTTGACTACCTGCAAAAAATGTTTATTACCTTCTATTATTAAACACACACACACACACACACACACAATGCTTTGCTCTGTTTCATTTTGCTTTCATCTTTTGGTTTAAGCTAATTTTATTTGAAAAAAATTCAAATTGCCAAAAAACTGCAAAAATGCTACAAAGAACAGCTGCATGCCCTTCACCCACCATTCACTCTTGCCAATTGCTCAGGCAGTGATCACAACTGAATCCAATCCAGCATGGGCCCTAGCACCCAGTGGTCATGTCACTCTTATCTCCTTCTTATCTCCTCATTTTCCCTTCACTTTTACAAACTTGAAATTCTTGAAAATATATAAGGCATTCATATTATAGAATGCCTCAATGCACGACTGTCTATGTTTCTTCAAGATTATACCTAACTTGTGCATTTTGACCAGGAATCCTTGTTGTATCCTATCAATGAGCATATGATACTGATACGTCCCATTTTGGATGGTGTTAACTTTAGTAGTTGATTAAGGTGGCCACTGCCAGGTTTCTCCACTAAAAAGGTACATTTCTTTTGTTCTTTGTAATCAGTAAGTATTTTGCAGAAAGATATTTTGAAACTAACTGAATATTCTTTTCATCATCCTATTTCTCACTTTAATTTTAAAAACTATCGATAATTTTTGTCTGTGGTATTACTTTAGTCATTATTGATGATTATTTGCTGATTTTATTCATACCAATATGTTTCTTAGTTGATATTCTACTGTAAAAAGATATTAATCTTCTCCCACTCCATTTATTCATTTATTATAGTGTGAACCAATGGATGCCAATTTTATTCAGCATTTTAGAATCATTTTTATAATTGTCCACAGTTGACCAATGAGCATTCTTTTAGCTAGAGCCTTAGTCATTTTGACATATTCAAATCATTCTTTAAGTACTTCATTACTATCTGAGACAACACAATGTTCTAGGACTTTCTCTGCTGGAACCCAGAAATTAGCCATTTCTTCCAGGAGCCCTGGTTCCTTTCAGTGGAAGATGGTGTGTAGAAACCAAGGTCTGAGTGCTAGATGTAATTCTTATTAATGGGGATTTTGGTACTCAGAGGCCTTCTCAGCGGACAGAAAGAACTAGGAAATACAGATATTCACACATGTGCATGCCCATACATAGCTTCACATCTCTCTGTGTATCTATATTTGTACCTATATATTAAACCATGACTTCATATTAATAGATTCAAGTATTTTAAGACTTCATTTTTTTCAGAAAAGTTTTAGATTCACTGCAAAATTGAAGGGAAGGCACAGAGATCGCTCATGTACTTCCCAGCCCCACACATATATAGCCTTTCCCTTTATCAACATCCCCACCAGAGTGGAACACTTGTTACCAAGTTGATACCTGAGTCACTGAGATCATGCCTTTGGCATTTTGTCTTAAGAGTCATTATCACGTGCAACGTCATCTAGGTTTTCTCCTGTGTTATTTTTTAGGGGTTTATCACTACATTTTATATTTAAGTCTGTGACCCATTTTCAGTTAACTCTTGTTAAAATAGGGTAAAATCTGATCTAGATTCATCTTTTTGCATGTGTATATCAAGTTGATCAGCCCCGTTTATTGAAAAGTAATCTTTTCTTCATTGTATTGCCTTTCCTTCATTGCCAAAAGTCAGTTGACTATATCTAAGGAAGGTATTTCTGGGTTATCTGTTCTGTTTTACTGATCTATTTGTCTATTATTTTACTAATACTGCACTGTCTTGATTACTGTAGCTTAATAGTAAGCCTTGAAGTCAGGTGATGCCAGGTCTCCATATTTGTTATTCTCCTTCAGTATTGTATTGGCTTTTCTGGGTCCATTGTCTCTCGGTATAAACTTTAGAATCTGTTTGTAAATATCTGTAAAATAATTTGCTAGGATTTTTATTGGGATTCCATTGAATTTATAGATCAAAAAACATCCTGACAATATCAAATCTACTCATCCATGAGCATATAATATTTCTGTTCATTTAGTTCTTTGATTTAATTTGTCAGGGTTCTATAGTTTTCCTCATATGGATCTAGTACATATTTCATTAGACTTATATCTAAGTATTTCATTTCATTTAAGTGATACTGTGTTTAATTTCAAGTTCCACTTGTTCATTCCTAAAAAGAAAAGTGATTGACTTTTGTTTCTTAACCTTGTATCCTGCAACCTTGCTATAATAACTTCATAGTTCCAGGAGTTTTCTCATTGATTTTTTTTTTTTTTTTTTAGATTTTCTGTATAGACAAAGCTTTGAGTTTCTCACCAAGTATGATGTTCACTGTACATTTTTTGTACATATTCTTTATCAAGTTGAGAAAGGTCCCCCAACTATCCCTTATTTACTGAGAATTTTTTGTTTTTTATTTTTTTCCTGAGAGTTTTTATCATAAGTGGATGCTGGATTTTGGCAAATGCTTTTTCTGCATCTGTTGACACAATCATGTTGTTTTTCTTTAGCCTATTGATGTGATAGATTACATTAATTGATTTTTGAATGTTGAATTGTCCTTCAGTACCTGAAATAAATCTCACTTGATTTTGATGTATACTTCACTTTATACCTTTTTGGATTTGACTTACTAATATTTTATTGAAGATTTTTGCATCTATGTTCATGAGAAATGTTGATCTGTAATATTCTTTACTTGTAATTCTTTGTCTAGTTTGGAAATAGAAAATGCTGGACTCATAAAATGAATTAGGAAGTATTCCTCCTACTTCTATCCTATGAAAAAGATTATAGAAAATTGGGCGCCTGGGTGGCTCAGTTGGTTGGACGACTGCCTTCGGCTCAGGTCATGATCCTGGAGTCCCGGGATCGAGTCCCACATCAGGCTCCCAGCTCCATGGGGAGTCTGCTTCTCCCTCTGACCTTCTCCTCGCTCATGTTCTCTCTCACTGTCTCTCTCTCAAATAAATAAATAAAATCTTTTAAAAAAAAAATCATATTAAAAAAAAAAAAGATTATAGAAAATTGATATAATTTCTTCCTTAAATGTTTGGTAGAATTCATGCCTGAATCCATCTGGGCCTAATGCTTTTTGCTTTGGAAGGTTGTTAACTATTGATTAAATTTCTTTAATATGGGTCAATTCTCATAGCACAATTCTTCTTATATGAGTTTTTGTAAATTATTGTCTTTCAAGGAATTGGGCCATTTCATCTGGGTTATAAAACTTGTGGACATAGAGTTGTTCATGGTATTTCATTATTATCCTTTTCATGTCTGTAGGGTCTATAGAATAGATTCATTTTTAATCTATTATTAGCTGTGACTGTGCAGTGACTTTTAGGCTGAAATAGGAGAAAGGGAAGAAAAAAGAAAGAGGAGAAAAAGCTTTGTGTTGTTAATTTTTTTCAAGACTTTATCATCTTCTCCAAGGACTCACTGACTTTTAGAAATAGAAGAATGCCATTTTTCCAATCTCCTCGTTTTACACCTGAAATAATTGAGGTGGAGGGAAATGATACTACTTGACATTAGGTAAATATAAATCTATAAGTTTTACCCACAACATGAAGGTGGTCTAATGCAATACCTAACAAGCATTATTTTACATTTAATTACTAAAAAGGAAATAAAATGACTAAGATTTAACCAGTTAGATTTCATATTTATTGAGTAGCTGCTATAAACTGGGCACTATTTCATTATTTGAATCTTTCAATCTTTTCAACAAAAACATGCAGTGGTAATTAAAAACCATTTTATTTTTCCTAAGATTTTATTTATTTATTTGAGAGAGAGAGTGAGAGAAAGCGAGAGCACGAAAGGGGAGAAGGTCAGAGGGAGAAGCAGACTGGCTGCGGAGCTGGGAGCCCGATGATCCTGGGACTCTGGGATCATGACCCGAGCCGAAGGCAGTTGCTTAACCAACTGCACCATGCAGGCTCTCTAAAAACCATTTTAATAATGAGAAGACCAGTGCTCAAAAAGACTAAATTAATTGCTTGAAGTCTAATACAATCATTAAGTATGGCTCCAATTTTGCTGAGTTGATTTTAAATCTGCTGAGCTTGATAGTACCTTACTACATAAGGTATTTATAATAACAGAAGAAAGCCTAGAGTGAACCATGCCAAATGGCAATCAAAATAAAATAAGCATTGATTTTTAAAATTAGATTGTGGAAGTGACTGATGTTTAAAATTTTTACCATCTTATTTTTGAAATGGTGAATACACTCAAAAGTTGGTCTATTCAGTACCTATATGCTGGAAATTGTGCTTTTAATGGAAGATATGATGATTAAATCATACCATCAAAGACTTAATTAACAATCTGTATTTGGGAAAACATGTAGTTAATACAGTTTTACTAGTATATATTAAATATAACGTTAGGAAATGCTTTTTGTGAAATACATACAAGTCATGATAGAAGTACAGATTAAGAAGCTAGCGAGTACCTTCAAAAAAATGAGAGAGAAAGCAAGCGAGAGAGGGATGTAAGAGATAAAAGATATTTCCTTTTTGAAATAAGAATTGGAGGTAATTTGCTCATTGAAGCTGGGCCATATCTACCCCTTTCCCTGCTCTACCCCCATTATCTACTAGTGTTGCCTGGTTCGCTGTAGATGCTTAATAAATATTTATTGAATAAACAAATAAAAGAATGGGTTTTGGGTGAATAGTAAATAATATGGAACTGAAACTTAGGGCATGGAATGAGGAATGGCAAAAGGTAAATCTGAAAATATTAGTTGAGGCATATTATTAATGTTTTCGCTATCACTATATAATCAGGACATTGTTCTGTGAACTTGAGTACAGCATACAAAGGAAAGATAATGTGAAACACACAAATAATTTTGAGGTTTCTAGTAGTCATGTTAAAAATCATTAGTAGATCCATACTCTATATTAAATACCATTTATATATCATTAGGGTCAAAATTATTGTTTCATATCATCAATATTAAAATTAATGAAATATTTTTCATGTTGCCATTGAAATATTCTATTTTACATTTACAGTCAATCTCAACTTAGATTAGCTACATATTTAAATCCTCAGCAGGCACATGTGCCTAGTAATTACTATATTAAACAGACTAAGTCTAGGAGTCTTGCAACTAAAAGTGTGGTCCTTAGACCAGCAATACTTCAGAAGTTGGTAGAAATATAGAATCTTTGGCTATACTCCAGATCAACCCAGTCGAAATCTGTATTTTCCCCAGAACTTTGGGTAGTTGTATACACATGACAGTTAACAAAACACTGGTCTAGATAAACAGCTGCAATGTTAGGTATGTGCATCCCAAGCAGTACAGAAGATTGAAATTTGGAAAGATCAGAACAATTGTTTATATTTGTCTTGAAACTACAAAGTAAATAAAGGTTTACATATATATGATATTATATTTACATTGGTGCTTTTATTTCATGCAAATGTCAGATTGTCTCATATTATTAATACCTGATAACCTGAGGTAGGAGTTTGAAGTTCCACAAAGGAAAACAAATATATAGCATCTGTCATCAATGCCTGGTACATGGATTGGATTTATGGATTTTATTATTTATTATGTTTCCTAGCAATAATTAAGCTAACAGAACAGAGACTGTAAAATATTTTTGCAAGTTTGTTTTTGTGAATATAAGAAAACAAAACAAAAAGTGACAGAGCTAATCCTTTTAATTCTTCCTCAGTTTCAATCATAAGTAAAAAAAAAATAATGATGATACAATCGGACTTACTAAGTAGTAAGGTGAAACCCCTTAAATGAAAATATCTACTTGAAATATAGATTAACATTTCTATAGTTAATGGTGAATTTAGCCCCCAGTGTATATTGCACTTTGAGATACTACCTAATAATAGTATAAAGCCAGTATAATTAGTAAGACGTTTGAAATATTTTAAATTTAATCTTCTTTGTTAGGCATTTCCTCCATTCAGCTTTGCCTCGGGGGGTTCCAATTTACAGCAGTTGTCTTAATATAATTATTAATAGCACCCTCTCTTGTTCTCAAAAGAGACCCTGTTTGGAAAATAAATCGTTTGGTCACTGTTTATCACATGAACTTGAAATTTGTCTTCTGGGTGTTTAATAATGGATGTAACATGTAAGTATAGTACATGTACACAATTTTAAGATGAATGACTATATACTCTGGTAAAAAAAAAAAAATTTTTTTTCGTTATGTTAGAGATCACACAGTGAAGACCTGACTCGTGAAAAACTGGAATGTTTCCCAGGTTCACTCTGAGCCCTGTGCTTAATTATTCCCGGCAGCCCCTTTCAGGCCCGGAATATGTGTTCCCTCTCATCCTGATGCAAAGTGACAGTCTAAGCAGAACTGTGTATTTTTCCCTCCTCTCTCTCCTCTCACTGCTCCCTAATTGTGGGAAGAGGGGGAAATAATTGTTAGGAATTTCAGAGACCTTTCCTGCATTGCACATTGTTTACTGACCGAAGGAAAGGCAGAATCAACAGGAGGAAGCCACTTAACCAAGCTGAGAGAGTGGCTTGGAGAGCCTTGAAGGCAAATCTGCAGACTACGGAGTGGATCATCCACTTAACTTCACCTGGGACAAGTTAAATGTACTCTGAAAGTGGAAATACTTAACATTTAAGCAGAAAAATCAAGAGATAAAATTGAAATGGTTAAAAATGGGCCCTAGTCTAAATTGAGAGATGTGCATATAGTCTCAGAAACCCTTTTGAGTATGTATTGAAGGAAATAAGACTTACATAGTTGTTCTTTGTCATTTCATGTAAGCACACTACTATTTTTTATTTAAACTGAAGAGAATTAAGATTAACAAACTTTGGAGAATGAGTGATGAAATGTGAGTGACCCACAGAATGAGACATGTAAGGACTTTTGGGGAGGGCTCAAATGATCCAGCAATCTGAATGCCTCCTTGGAAATCAAAGAAAGGTAGGGTTATCTGTCAAAAAACATTCTTCATAGTGGAGAAAATACATGAAGCAGGATACAAAGCCTACCAAACATAGCAGACATTTGGCAGGGAATGCCATCAAAAATTTAAATTGCAGGTTTACATGTTCTACTTCGAGAATGTCCAGTCATATACAATTGTTCCCTCAGCATCCCCAGCACTGCCTACACCATATTTGGTATTTTTCACATAGTGATGAAACGTTCAGGTGGGGGCAACTTTTCCCCAAAAGTTGTCTTTGGAACACTGACTTTCCCAATATGCATAGGGAAAAGATACCACTGTCAAGTAAATGTAGGACAACTTTCACATTTTACTACTCTCCTAAAATTCACTTTGCACATTCACATACTTAACGGTCATAGAATTTCTTACAGTAGCCAGATTTGTTCTTTGACTTTCTTTATTTCACCATTAATTAAGCATCTTAAATTTAAGAAACTTTACTGAGTAATGACTATTAATATTCCAGGAAACTAATCTCCCGCAGAAAACATTTTGGAAATTGCCAGGATGGGGGAATATTACTAGTATACCACTATTTCTAAGATGTTATTGACCTTGATATGAATACCTAAGTTTAAAGAAAAGCAAAGATAGTGTTAAGAAGCATTTTTTGAAATTTTAGTTGGATTTAGATTTCTCTTGCTCAGTTATTTGACCTTTCTCTGTGTCTGGAATAGCGATATTCTAATTTTCACTCCTACATTAATCCATTGGCAAAAGCTTAGTTAACAAAGAACCTGACAAATAATATTGGTATATTCTCAACATGAAATCTGTGATTCTAGGATCGACATATAGATCGATCTATCTATCTACCTATCTATCTATGAATTTTAAGCATACTGCATATTTCTGAAATGAGGTAGACATACCCTCAGAAGTACAATGTTGAAAATCACCACTGTTACCATTTGGATGATATAATATATTGTTGGAAAATAACTGCCTTTACATTTCAGCTCATGATTATTATTTATTTCTTAAGGTGAAAAAAAAGCTAGGCTAGAAAAATAGAAAATTCCCTGAAGAGTTTCTTGTTGGTGCCTAGGGACTATATGGTATAAGTTTTCCAGATGCTCAGAGATAATGGTGTAATCTGACCTGCCTGTACGATGGTTAACTTGGTAGAAGTGTGGGAAAGTATCTTTCTGCACTGGGCTTTGTAATCTAGTCTCATTTACAGTCAATATGAGTGATATAAGTTGAGAATAAAATAAAGCCAATAAATACTATTGGTGAGGGAAAATGATACTTAAAAATGTGCCAAGGTGTTATTACCAATACAGTTTTATTCTGTTGTCTACTTCCTCAATTCAAGTTCTTTTAGCCAAAGTCACTTAACATATTTGAATTGAATAATAAATGTATTTACTCTATTACTGCTATTTCTCAGCTAAATTTAGTATTGATTACTGATAAAATGGATAAAAACATTTATCCACTGATAAAATGGATATAAAATGGATATAATTACAGGTGATTACAAATTATTGAGTTAACAAGCTAGTAAAGTGACAAGCATCTAAAAGTATTAGATCTTGAGTTATTGCAAAAAAAAATTTCAAATTCCATAAAATGAACAACAGGTGCATGTAAAATTATCTTGAATATATCTGGCCTTCTTTTCACAAGTTCTAAATTTTCTTTGTGTGTGTGTTTGTGTTTTTTTAATGTGATCAACTGTAATGGCCCAATAGACATAAACTGTGATATAATTTTACCAAGCTAATTGAGAGTTCGGTTTTAGTTATTATATTCATAAATTCCATCAGTTATCCAAGCTGCGACAGCCAAGGTGCTGGACACTCTGGGTTTATCTTTCAACAGGACAGACATGGTTGACAAGCAAACACACTAAGTAATTTTATTTAGTAATTGAAAGGAGTCCTGATGTATAACATTATTTCCTCACATCAAAGACAAAGGTTGCATTATGAGAAGCATGCTATTATAATCATAATATTTGCCTCTTTGGTAGTGTGTGTTCCTGAATTTCTGGGAATGTCTTTTCTGGCTGGGTTTCAGTGAGACATAACCTTTGAAGAATATTGCCAGATTTGAGCCCACTTCACCAGACCCTCCTGTATCTTTTTTTATTAAGGTTAAAGGTGAGGGCCATCACTGTAAAGTAAAGGATAGTCAGCGACTTTGGGAAGTTTATGATTATGTTGCTAGTATTTGCTCAAGTACCAGAATTACCTGGACATTTGGCAAAATGAATTCCTAATAATACTCAAAAACCAGATAGAACTTCTTTATAAGTCTGATGATCTGATTTTTTCCTTTATTCATATTGATATTTCCATTCAAGATTTAGTGAATGGAATTGTCCAGAAGTATTAATTTTGACTCGGGTTGAAACTGTTGAACTAGTTTTGTTTTGTGGGTCCATATCTTAGTAGCTTCAATTGAGTATGTATCTGTGTCTTTTTAAAATTAGTACACTTCAGAGGAGGTAACTAAAAAATAAGCAGAGAAAGAAAAAGAGGAGAGAGGAAGTCAGAATGAGATTAGGACGAAAGATGATACTGTCTACAATATATAGTCCCTGTGTAAGTCTTAAGAAAGATAATGGTTCTTCAGTTTGTCCCATGATAGCAAATTGCTTCATAAGTATGAATGAATAGAAGCAGAGAAATTGGGTCCTATTCCTATGACAAATACCAACCTATTCACCAGGTGAACAGCTGCCCCAGAGATTGAGAGAAATAATCTACTGGAAAATTCCATTTTGTAGAAATTGCTCTGTGGCTAGAACTCACGAAACACAATTTCTGTCTATAAATTGTGCTTCTTTTTAATTATATATTTTTTAAAAACGTTAATTAATAGATTATTTTAAAACTTAATGTTTGCAGCTGTCTTTTATTCCCTTTTCCCCCCTAAAACACATGCGCACGTGTGCATACACATATGCGCACGTACACACACATACACACACACCCCAATCTTCGTGTGTCCCTGAGGTTTACCAACCAGGAAAGCAAAACGAATCAATAAAACACGGTTTTATATAAGAACAGAAAAAAAGAAAGAGGGGCGCCTGGGTGGCTCAGTGGGTTAAAGCCTCTGCCTTCGGCTCAGGTCATGATCTCAGGGTCCTGGGATCGAGCCCCGCATTGGTCTCTCTGCTCAGCGGGGAGCCTGCTTTTCCCTCTCTCTCTTCCTGCCTCTCTGCCTACTTGTGAGCTCTCTCTCTGTCAAATAAATAAATAAAATCTTAAAAAAAAAAAAGAAAGAAAGAAAGAAAGTTTAAAAAAAGAAAGAAAGATTATGGCTCAAGCCAGTGAATAGTAAACTAGATCCCAAAGAACAAAGCCCTTCAAACTTGCTGGGAGGAACCAGGGAGTGGAATTTAGCTCTCAGATTTGTCATCTTTCCTTGGTTCTCTCTTCCCCTGCATTCACTCTCACGGGCAGGTCAAAGAAAGGTCTGGTATGTGGTATACGCTGCAGCGAGTCTGTAAGGCACACAGCTGTTTTTGTTTGGTACACAGGTGTTTCAGTCTTTATTTTCCATCATGCCAAGAGCAAAGTTTGAGTGGAAAATAATTCACAAAAATTTCTGTACCTGGTTCACAGGATTAAGCCCACCTAGGTAGAAAAGTAAAACAAGACTCAGTGCCACCTCAATTCTCATGACCAACCAGACAAGCAGGTAAATCATTTGAGACGATTTCTAAGCTTAATCCTTTGAAAACTGATCTTACCTCAGGGGGATACCAAATCATATTCTCCATCTAAATATTCCTGCTTCAAACTATACTTGCTCAACAAGTTTTTTAGGAGAGAAAAACGTTTTTTTGCTTTGAAACAATGTGAATTCATCCTAAAGAAAATGCTTTATCCTTATTTTCAGCAGTTATATGATGCTTCTTTTAAAAGGTTACTTTTTATTATAAAATAATTACTATAATCTGTTTATGTTTTCTGTAGAAGTTGGTAGACAAAAGCATGCATATTGCTAAAGACACTAAAGTCATTATTTAGTGAAAAGTTATTTCTGCCAGAGTCCAATCACAAAGAAATATCAAGCAACTAACTTTTTCTTAAAGGAAGTAAAATGCTGTATGGATAGTTGCCTTGTGCGAACTTATATGATAATAATGTAATGTTTATCTCATTAACTTTATTTTAGGCTAACATAGAACATGTTACAGAGGCAAGTTGTTTGACTTGAGAGATAGGTGACCCCGATTTTAATCTGTGCTCTGCCATCAATTAGCTGTTTTTTTTTTTTAATGTAATTCCCTTAACCTCTCTTGATTTAAATTCAATTATCCTTAAAATTGGAGAGTTTGACTATATTATCTCCTAGGTCCCTGGAAGCTCTAAAATTTCTGTGATGCTAAAAGGCCAACCTCACATAATTCCCATCTCCATCAGTTCATATGCCTGTATCTGGCCCAGTTTTGATCAGGGTTTATATGAACTAATGACATGGATATTGTATCCAAATATAAGCTACTTCAAAGCTGTGTTTCACTTCCTAGGGTTTCTTGATATATATTTTTATTTTATTTTTTAACATATATTTTTAAAGCTACGTATCAAATAATTAGCATTTTAATTTCAACAATTAAACCAAATCAGATATACCAGGAACAGAGTGTTCTAATTCTGTAAAATGATAAATGCTGCTAAATAATCTGGTATGTATGTATGTATATATATAAACTTTTTTAGTCAGCTAACAATTTCAGGCTATTTGTTGATCCAGGATATCAGAAGGAAGGAGAGTTTCCAAAGAGAGAAAGAGAGAGAAAAAGAGAAGGGAAGGAAGGGGGCCGATAGGGAGGGAGAGGGGAGGAAGGGAGGGAGGAAGGAAAGAAGGGAGAGGAGAGGAGGGGGCTAAGAGCATTGAGGTGAGAAAAGCCTTCTACTAGGTGTACAGTAGGCTTCAGTGTGTTTGCAGGAGGAGTCCCTCTGAGGTTGCTCCATGATCCGCCTTATGTGTGAGGAGCAAATTAGAACCATTGCTTTTCCTTGAGGTGGCATTGCAATTCTCAAGAGTGGTGTGGATACCCTGGTGGGTCATGAGTAGTTGGAGGTGAATTTCAAGTAATTTGATATTTGTTAAAGGAGCAAACTTTGCAAATGATTTTCTTTAAAGTAAATCAGAACACATTTAGGTTAAGCCTATAATAATAACCCTTTTGCTTCTATTCTGACATTCTGTCTTGAGAGGAAAGAAAAAGTAGAGGGCTGTAAATTGTTCACAACTGTGATAGTAAGCGCCTGTCTACCTGAGAAAGTCAAGGAAACCCTTTGGACGAGAATTACATAAACTGAACTCAACTTAGCCTAAGAGAGAAAATACTAGGAAGGAGATGGATAGAGGTTTGCCTCAGACTTTACTGAAGCAGACACTTAAATAGTCCATTGAGCCTTCCTATCTCATTTGGACCTAAAACTGTCTGGGCTTCATTCCCTTACTGCGGGGAAACCATTCCATTTCAGACTGGAGGTAGGACAGAAAATGTCACAGCGCGTGCGCACACACACACACACACACACACACACTATGCTATATATCTCTTTGTGTATGTATAGATATGCTGAGTATTTTCTTTACATATTTTATATATAATACATATTACATTAATGATATTATATATAGTATTTATATGTATGTATAAATATTATTATACACTTAGCATCATATAATTATGTTGTATTATTATATTATTTTATAGTTATACAAATATAAATTTGAATATATATATTCATATACATACTATGTATGTATATATACTATATGTATATATATGAATATATATAGTATATACATACATACTATGTATGCATATGAATATATGTGTATATGTATATATGTATATACACACATGTGTATATACATATGTGTATATATGAATATATATGTTGAATATATATACATACATGCATATATATATATATATGCATATATGTAGTGTGTGTTTATCTCCTGGGGAAGGTCTCTGTTTCCCTCAGGTGGTTTGGTAGGTTGATATACTTCCACCTTACAGACAAATCACTGCGGCCGTAAGGACCTGGTTCTGTACCAAGAGGACCAAATTGCAATGATGTGCAGCTTCACCAGAATAAACAGGATGCTAATGTGGAAGGAGGGTCTAAAAGTAGTGGTTCTCTGCTGAGTTGAATGCAAAAAGGGTTTTATATCAATTAATTTGATTATCCTCTTCAGTAACATTTATTTATTTGTTTGTTTGTTTGTTTGTTTTTAAAGATTTTATTTACTTACTTGACAGAGAAAGACACAGTGAGAGAGGGAATACAAGCAGGGAGAGTGGGAGAGGGAGAAGCAGGCTTCCCGCCAAGCGGGGAGTCCAGTGGGGGCCTCCATGTCAGGACCCTGGGATCATGACCCAAGCCCAAGGCAAATGCCCAGTGACTGAGCCACCCAGGTGCCCCTTCAAAAACATTTGAAGAATAAGAACAAAGTAAGAGTTACCTAGCCACCATTTCCATTTTTAAAGCAGTCCTAATGCAATTCAAATACAGTTTGCATATATGTTGCTTAAAAGAATCAAGTTACAAACAAAAAATAGAAATTAATACACTAACCAGTCTGTTAAACTGTGAGAAATATAAACAAGCAGTTAATATGATTTAAAAATGGGAAAAGGGTTTCCTGCCTTAAAATTACAACTTGACATTTCATAACTGTGACTGAAAAACAATGCTGATGTAATTTTGTTAATCAGTCCTCATGAGTGTGTTTGAGTATATGTGTGTGTATGTGTGTGTGTTAAGGAATATTTGGTGACTTAATTAAATATTTTAGACATTTTAAATGACCACTGAATCACTTTTACTTTAGCTTTGACTTTTATACTCTTATACAGACATAGTCATAAAGCTAAAGATCATCTTGTTAATTGTGACATTATATTGGGAATTACATTATAATAGGAATTACAAATAGAAGCATATGTATTTTCAAGCATAGGTCTATGTATGTAGGAATACTTTGAAGAAAAATTCCATTTTTAAAGACCCAGGAACTATTGCTAAAAAATAACATTTTGTTGGCTTAAGTACAGGATTTAGTTTATTACTGTTTTCTGACAAATTTACTCAGTGTTAGGCAAAATACTAGGTTCTAGGAATTTTAAAAAACCTATATAGTGATCTGTACCATTAAGAAGTTGATAACTGCACATTTGTGTGTGCAATGTGCACATATATAGGAAAGTTGAATAGAGATAAGAGAGTTTGAAAACATATTTTAAAATAACATACTTAATACTGTATTTTAAAAGTTGCCATTATACCTTTTGCTAAAATTGGTGAAATTCATTTGACAGGCATTTTTGCCCAATATGCTGAAAATTAAATTAAGGAATATGAAATGAGTTTCATAAATTTGACTTTTTCTCACTTATAATCTGTCATTTCTATGTGTATGATAAACAATCTGTAACTGTGATTTTATGGACACATCAATGATTAGGTAATGCTTATATTTAAGGTTGTAAATATTCTCAATAAGCTCTTGTATATAATATTCACATCGTTTCTGAAACATTCTAGCAAGTCCTCTGGTGACCAAACCTCGGCTAATTCATCATTCCTATTTTCTCACTCACCAGCTAAAGCAATTTCCTTCTATTTAGGTGCCAGTTGGCACTTCAAGTTTCTTTTCAATTATGTTTTTAATTTTTTTGAGTTGTGTTTGGCCTCCCATTTCAGTCCAATTTTGGATAGTACCTCTTTTTCACTGGATACTCATAAGTCTTTTTTTTTTTTAATTTCTTTTTAACTCAAAAATGTAAATTCCCCCAAATTTGCCAGAAGATAATGATTTCATATTCCATTGTAACAGGCTCACACTAATACTGTTTAATTTTGAAGTCCCTTTCTCATGTCCATTTTCATTCATGCTGTGGAAGGCCAAAATGGCTTCTTGCTTTCCCTGCTACTGCGGTACTACTATTAAGTTTCCTAAAACACCACTTTGACCTATCTAAATGTCTAGAGGACGCTCATTTCTTACTAAATTATGGTCTAATTCCAGTATAAAACTCAAGAAAAAGCAGTCATGCTGAGATTCTAACAATTTTCTAGCAATGTTTTTATTATTTATTATATATAGCTTGTGTATCAGTTATGTCTCCTGTGCTTTAAAACATATCATGAGCTTCATCCAAGCAAGAATCCTTGCTCACAAGGAAACACAGTGGTCAGAGTTTGGGGCAGAGAGGAAACAGGGGAGGTGGGGGCCAGAGACCTGTGACTGGCTTAGTGTATTTGGTGAAGCTGAGTAGTGAGTGCAGATAGAGGTATGTGAAGAGGGGTTTCAAACAGTTAGGAATGGTGACATAGCGAACACAAATATTTAGTTCTGGTACATTCAAAATATTTGTTAACAAAATTGTGTAGCCCTCTGAATACTCAAAGAAGAGAGCAAAACATAGTTAGGATTCTGAGATTTGCTTCAGAGGTCTTTTCTCATATTCACAGGAAAAGAAGCATAAGCTAGAGCAAAAGCAATAGCTCAGAGAATATGTACATGAGTTTTGGAATCAAATAAATATAATTAGATGTGATTGTAAACTTAGCTTTGTTGTTTCCTAGCCCTCACAGCTGAGGTAATTCTTTAATTTTTTAATCCCCAGTTAAACTTTTTTAAAATTTCAGGGGTACCTGGCTGGCTTAGTGGGTACAGCATAAGACTTTTGCTCTTGGGGTTGAGTTCATGCCCATGTTGGGTGTGGAGACTACTTTATAAATAAATAAATAAATGAATAAATAATAAAAAATGAAGTTTTGAAAACAAAACTCAAGTAGAAATCTTGGGAGTTCTCTGGGCTTGGAGAAATGGGTTCAGGCATCTGCAGAACCTTGGGTGGCTAAGAAAATGGGCCAGTAGGCTGATGACTAGGGTAGGAAATCAAAATAGAGGCCACATAAGAAACCCAGTTCAGAAAATTGGGAGAGTTGTTTGGACAACTTGAACTCATAAGAATCTGGAAGCAAACTAACCAACATTAACACAGTAAGACCCAGGACTACTTTCCAAAGACAGTGACTTGGTATCTAAATTTCCACAGAAGAACAAAAAAAACAGTGATGCAGAAAACTGAGTGTGCCCTGGCTCAAGTCAGCCTCAAATGGTCTCAAGAAGAGCTCCTAATCCCTCTCCCCTCCAAATTAAAAACTGTGTTTTGTTTTTTTAGGCATGAATGTGGCTCATTCTCATGATGAATAGTGCTCTAGGGTACTAAAGTCCTGTATGGTTATGACGAGCATCTCAGATCTGTGTACATGAATGCATTTTATCTGAACCACATGGATCCACAATTGGGTTAGAAATCTAATGAAAATACGTTATCTTCATATATCTGGTATCCCTGAATTTATTGCTGTTAAGGAGCCAGAACAAAACCACAGGAGTAATTTTTCTTATAGAATTTTGGCTCCTCTACTGCCATCCTTAGCCAGAAGCACAATGCCTAAGTAGTCAGGAAAGTTAAAGAGAACAGGGGAAAGAGTTATTGACATTGTTGTAGGCCCCCCAAGTAGTTTGTTTCAGGTTACTATTTATTTTTCTCAAATATTTACATTCTCCTATAACACATTCTGGAATCATCATGTTGGATTGTCTGAAGTATTCCATCTATGCGAAGAACTGAGAAGATATTTGTAAACTTGTATTGGCAGGAAGACGGACTAATGAAGATGTAAAATATTCATTATCTGGTTAAAACAAAAAATAGATACTGCATTAATACAAGAAAAGGAAGAAAATAACATAGTGTCATAAATAGTAGTGGAGGATCAATACTCCATGTCTGTCTTTGGTGGAAGTAGTGATAATGCAAACTCATTTATAATTTGTTTATAACTTTCATTTAAAGGGAAATTACTTGTGCTGTGCTTTACATCTCACAGTTTCAAGTATGTCAGCATAGATTTTTAGTTCCATTACTCAAATGTCAGTTCTAACACTATAAAGAAAAAGTGCACTAATTATTGGTACAGTTTATATTGGGATGCATTATTTCCTGTCAGGACCCAGAAACATGATTATGATTATCTTATGTATCTCATATGTGCTCTCTTTTTAATGAACACTGTAGGGATATAGGATAAATTTCTGGCTTTCAAATACTGTAAAATCTGTTGTAGGAAATAATGAGTTTGAACATCATTTCTAGAGATAACTATTAAAGCGTGTGTGTGTGTGTGTGTGTGTGTGTGTGTAGAGAGAGCAAGCAGTAACTGCAGACAGTTATGTAGCATTGACAATGTCCATATATGTTATAAATGCTTTGTATATATAAACTAATTTGATCCTCACAAAAAACTTTGTGTTATATACTTTTATTGAATGAATTTCAGAGACACATATAGTATAAAATATTCCAATAAGGGAGGTGTAAGACAAAAATCAGGCTAAGAAAAAGATGTCCTTTTGCCAACATTAATATCATAGACCTTACAAGACTGGGTTTTTCTAGTCTGAGGCAAGAACTTCTAACGTTGTGTTCTGTACTACCTGCAATATTACCAAGTAATATTGAGACTTCCAGACCTTGAGTTTGCCTGCCTGCACATACCTGGTTGTGGTCCACAAGGTTGCATAAGAGGACAGATAACATCGCATATGCATATAATGAAATGTCTTTTAGAATTTGAAGATAGCTTTAAAAAAGTGGGTCAGTGGGAAAATAAATTGTCTAAGGGCTAATAAAGAGGAAAGTTACTGTAAATAAATGAAAGTTCTGTTTATTTGAATTATGCCCAATTTTAAGAGACCTATAAATGTATAATTTATACCCAGTATTATAGCTTCTTAAAGACAAGTCCTTCTGGGATGCCTGGATGGCTCAGATGGTTAAGTGTCTGCCTTCAGCGTGGGTCATTTACTATTCTCCATGCTTGTGCCCACTCGCTCTCTCTGTCAAATGAGTAAATGAAATCTTAAAAAAAAAAAAAAAAAAAAAAAGGAGACAACTCCTTCAACTTCCTCCTCAAATAAACCATGTTTTCTTCTTTCCACGGTTCATCCATGAGATGCCTATTCTGTCTGCAAGCTTAACTCTGATTAAGCCATAGTAGAGTTTCTACAAGCTCTTAGTATATCATTTGTGACATGCTCATCTGGTCTGTAAGGCTGATGGAGCATGAATAGGAAAAAAATTATTTAAGTGTTTACCATACATTGGGGCCAGTCTGCCCAGAATTGGTGAATTAGAAATTGGTTTAAGTGTAAGTCTTTCTACTGGCTATATTTGTAAAAAAAAGTTGTTTTATCACTCATATCTATAGGTAAATTTATAGATATAGCTATAGTTATAGATATGAATGCTTTTTAAGTGTAAGTCTTTCTACTGGCTATATTTGTAAAAAAAAGTTGTTTTATCACTCATATCTATAGGTAAATTTATAGATATAGCTATAGTTATAGATATGAATGCTAGATAGAGCTAAGCAAGATTTCCTTCGCTCTTACTTTCTTGAAAAATAATTTAATGCAAAAAAGCTACCATCTTTTTAAAAGTTACATATGTTTCATTGATGTATACAGTAGTATGATTATATATTGAAAATACAGCAATCCTGAAAAGAGAAATTATGTTAAAGGTGTACTTGATATGGTTTCTCAATTGACATAAAGCAATAATGTGATGAAGTAGCATTAAATTTACTCCACTGAAAGTGTACAAAGTCCTCCGGGACAGGGTTAAATGTATATAACTTTGCTTTTATAGATGCTCTTAGTTCAAAGGACCCTGCATATCTGTTAAGAGAAGCTCTCCTCTCTTAAAAGAAGATAACAATGATCACTTTAATGAATGGCTGTGAGGATTATAAAATTGCTGTACCCATTGGAGTGTCTGGTACAGATTACTTTTTAAACACGTTTAAATATTATTATTATTATGAAGAGAATTATATATTTTTTATCTTGTACTCCCATAAAGCTTGTAAAGGTATATTAGGCTTAAAAGTTTTGGTTATTCTCATATCATTTCATCCATTTATTCATTCATTTATTCACTCATTCACTTAATATGTATTTATTGACTATCAACTAAATGTTAGTCCACATTTTAATTGTTATAGATGCAATAAAGTATAGAGAATATCTGAAAAGCTTCAGGTAGATGATCATATAGAGCGTCCAGAACTCTTGCTATGCATGTTGGTATCCTGAGTCTTAATGTAGACCACCCCCTCACACCAGAAACAACAGGGGGCCTTGCCCTCCTTTCAAGGTTTGTTGTACTTCCTAGGGCTCCACTTCCTTTTTGACTGGACTAATCTCCCACTTCTTCACTTATGGCTCCTTTTAATGTCTTCTCCTAACTAAATGTCCTCCTTTATGGCATCTCCATCTCCTCCTGAGTAACATTTGACCTTAGCAAGGAGAGATACCAATTCTTTCCCAGCACCATAAATATTCCTGTTTTCATTTCTAAAATAAGTACCTAGGATTTATTGCAGGAAAAATTAAATAATAATTGTTTATTTTTATGCTCTTCTTTTTTTCTCAGGAGCATATCTAGGTCACACTTTCCCCAAACCCCTCATCAGATCCTTTCCCACCCCTCCCCCCACACACATGTGCAAACATATATATATATACACACATATACATGTGTATATATATCTTACATACTTTTCATTGAAAGGTCAGTCTTGCAGAGCTATAAGGAACCAATTTCTGTTTTCAGAATGTGAGAGTGGAATAGGAAATTTAGAAAATTTTCTCATGTCCTTGCTAGTAATTTATCCTAAAGGTGATATCCAAATCCAGGACATAAAAAAACAAACTCTTTTAAAATATACAAGTGACACAGACTCAGTAGAAGAACATTATTCTCTATACCCTATCATCTGTAGTATAAAGTGAGTGAAGAAGTTGTTCTTAATCATTGTTGATTAGTTAGGAATACAGTGTGGTTTCTGAATGTTCTGAGGCTTTATGTTAATGTTCTTGGGAAAATTAATTCATATAAATGTTAAGTAGAATACAGATATCTCAATATTGAAGTTGTTCAAACATACTGGTCTCTAAAACATCAGATCATCCTAAGATATCCAATTTCTTTGCCAGAACTTTAGTTTCTTGGTCACAGAAACCAGTTTTGTGCAACAAGGGAAATAGAACAGATGGCAAAGCCACAGCTCAGAAAAGAAAAAAATAATCATCCCTTCTGGTTTAGATAATCCCTAGAGTTTTGCTTTTAGAATAAGACTAGTTTCCTATGGCAATACCTTAAAAAGAAGAATGAGGTTTTGTGGTTGGAATTTATGACTAGAAGTGAGGAGTACTAGGTTATAATTTTGGTTGCACCATTTATTCATTGTCTCTGAGAGTGGTAAAGTAGCCCTGATTAATAAATAAATATTGACAGACTGTTTCTAGGACTCTGTGAAAAGCACACTAAGCAAATATTCGTTGTCACCAGAAATATTTAAAATATGATTATTCAAATATCAGATGACAAAATAAATGAAACATAGGAAAGATTTATTTTCACCAGTCTGAAAATATGTAAAATCATGTAGAAACCAAGAGTGATTGTTTCAGATTTTTTTTTTTTTTGCAAGATTGAGAGAATGATATTGGAAAGGGTAGCATTATCTCCTCAAAGTACAGTATATAAATCTTTCTTTGAATTAGTATGTCACATTTTCTCTTTCCCTTGAACTTTTACATGGTAGGAAAGAATTCCTCAAGAGTTTGGCGGAAACATCACTTTACCAAACATCCATCTATGAATACCCATCATGCACAGGAAGTGAGGTGAATTTAATAAAATAGTCACAGCTCGACCATGGCAGCTTCTGACCTCTGGAAATAGAAGCTTTTGGAAGTCAGAACACTGGCTTGGGTACCTGGAGTTCTCATCCACCCACTGACCACCCCCCCACCCCACCCCCAGGAAGAGACAGCCTAGTAAATGAAGTGCTGGATGTGAATTTAGATGGTAGAGGAGGTGGGACCAGTCATGCTCTGACCCTGTGTAAGCAAGTGCTGTCAGAAGAAAGTAGAGAAGGAAGCTTTGAACACAAAGACTTGACCTCAGAGCTTAAAGGGAGAGGCGGTACTCTCTCGTGTCACATAAATCATGAATATTTGCAATTGCTTTTGAGTTATCATAGAGAAGGTGCAAACATGAGAAGTAAAATGCCATTCTAGTTAAAATGTCCAAAATAGGACATATTTATCTTTATCTTTATCATATTTATCTGATTTTTATCCACATGTTTCTCTTTCATTGGTTTATTAAGTTATTTGGGTCATGACATTCGTTCCATCTAAACCATTTTCTTCACATTTGTGAATATAAACACACCAGTTGTTGCTATATGTAAGAACTAGCAAAAATTAGCATCTTTATACCATGTTGTTCTGGGTCTTTATTGCTTTTCAGTTTCATTTATGGAGAGCCAATGCACACACACTGTTGATGAATCAGATTTGGGAAAATCACAGCAGGCTTTGTTTGGTTTCCCTGTAAGGAATACTGTTACAGAGTAGGTACACATTCTTGTCCCAAAACAAATGATTTGAGTATTCTGCTAGTGCCTATATGTTTATGCATCTTAATACTTTAAATGGTACCTTATTACATTGTATGAAATTCTAATTATATACCAAAGAAAATTAAAGGTAATGGAGGTCTAAATTTCAGAATCCATTATGGCCCCAGATCCCTAATGTCCTGGGGAAAAGATCTAAGTTTTAAAACAGGTAGCATGGTAAACTAGCTTTACAGTAAATTTGAACTGCAGATGGGTTACTTGTTACAAGTTCAAAGAACTCCAGTAGAGACTAAAATAAAAAAAAATAAATAAAGTGCCCAGCCTGTTTTTGATGAGTGTTTGACATTTATTACTTCCTTTGACTTTTTCTTTTCCCTTAAAAAAAAAAAAAAAAGTGTGATTTAGAAGGACCAAACCTCTGGCTGTGATAGAGTCAGAAATTTAGTTAGTCAGAAAACGATATTCCCTTGTCACTACCATTTGGTTCATGGAAAATCGTGGAGACACTGTCTTTTCCCAGATGATTTTTGACAGTTTTCTAAATCTCCCTTTCAACTATCTTAGCCATCTCGATCTGGAATACCTATGCCATGGGAAAACTCAGAGGGGAAAAAAGAAAAGCAAAAATATAATATATTACCTTTTTAGATTTTGGTTTTTCCAGCCTCCATTTCTGCTTCACCAGCAAAGAGAATAATTATCAAATAGTGAAACTGGAAGGGGTACTGTCTGGCCCAGCACAACTGAGTTTCTATCCAGGGAGAAAAGTCATTATAGGGTTCAAAATACTTTTTATTTATGTCTCATAAACAAGGTTAAAAATAACACCAAAAAAGGATGTTAACCATATGCCATCTCGCAGTTTGTGACTAAAGGGGATAAAGTTACCAAAGTTCCCGCAAGTCCTTTGAACTTGAGAGCCAGTGTGCCTTTTCTGTTCCATTGTACAGTATGATAAACAGTAACTCCTTCATTGCTATTCTAGAGTGTGTGCTAGGCTCCCTTTGTTCAGCAAATACAGTATAGCACATCATTTCTACTACTGCAGTTAACCAAATACTTCAAACAGATGCTTATATTCACTAGGCTTTTGTTTTCCTTTTAGCCCCTTAAAAAAAATTCTTTTAGATAAAATCATAATTGAAAAGTCATAGGCTAAAGAACATGCAAAGGATTCTTAGATATCCAAGCAGTGTATAAAGACTTTAACCAAGATTTTAAGAATACATTTCATCATTCAAAAATAAACAAGTTAAAAATAAATCATTACTTTCAGGTAACAATATTTTTAGTATTTCAAGACATATAATATATCTACATTTACTACCTTCATTTCCCAAATTCACATACACATACCACTTATAGACATCTAAATATGGAAGAACAACATTCTTCAAGGTACCTGAACATGTCATTTCTTATAAAAAAAGAAAGAGAGTCACGTTCACCTACATTGTGCATGTATTTAAGCAAATAAAAGGACCACAGATTTGCAAAATCAACTGTACAAAGACTTGAGTTGGATGTGATGTTGCCCTCATCACGTGATCATTGTCACCCCTGTCACCCACACTGTGTTCTCAAAGCTCCAAATGCTAATTGCATGTTGTAGTTTATTCTTGTGCTTTGGGAAAGGATTTTAAATCTCCAGATACTCAATAAAGCTGAATAAAAAGTGATAGAAGGAGGATTGTTTCATCTGCCATCACAGTAAAAACGACATTATAGTTTTAAAAGTCTTGCCCGTTGGCAATTGTTTGTATCTCAGAAAACATGCTGCAGAATGTTTCTCTCTTTATTTTTGGAAGTGACTTTGGTTTGGCTACCAATTACTAGGCATCCTTCCTCTTTTTCATTAGCAATATTGGTTTCTCATAATGAGACTGATGATGGCTGTGACCTCAGCATAAAATTATAGGAGTTTTGCAATCAATGGAAATAATACAGCAAGGGCACAGGGGAGATCAGCCTCTGAAGTTTTCTAGTTACACCGGAGAGAAGGGCCGATGTAGACTCCAGAAATAATCGCCAAAAACTGTAATTTTGAGTACTTCTTTAGGTCTCAAGTTTCAACAGTTCTTGTGACATAGCAGATGTGTTTCTGAGCATTGCTAGTTGAAATTCCACAGTCTTTGTGAGAAGGTCAAGTTCAGTGTTGAAGAGGAGCCCGGTGGGCGCCTGGGTGGCTCAGTGGGTTAAGCCGCTGCCTTCAGCTCGGGTCATGATCTCAGGGTCCTGGGATCGAGTCCTGCATCGGGCTCTCTGCTCAGCAGGGAGCCTGCTTCCCTTCCTCTCTCTCTCTACCTGCCTCTCCGTCTACTTGTGATTTCTCTCTGTCAAATAAATAAATAAAATCTTTAAAAAAAAAAAAAAAAAGGAGGAGCCCGGCAGTGAGGGAGTATTGCCTTTGAATGAAGGGAGCCACGGAAACCCTAGGTGGAGACCAGAGTGAGCTCTCCAAGATCTCAATTCTTTATTCCTCAGTTTAGTCAGGTATAACGTGAGGGTGAAATAACATCAGCCTTACAGAGTGGTTGTGAAGGAAGCAGAGATAATATACATGTAACTATTCAAGGAGTGTCTATATGATGATAAATGTTCAAAAATATTGATTGTTATTTCTATTTGCTGTATTATGTTTCACCTCTGAGCCAAGGCCTGCCCATGCCAGGTCCTTAATGTTCCCGGTACTTCACTCCGTGATCATCTACCTTCAAGTTAAAGCTTTGGAGCCTCATTTTAATTCAATCTACTTTTCACTTTGCCTTGATCTCCAAGGCACACTTGCTTCACAGAGGAAGCCCTTGTCAAATTTTACTTCATTAAAATGTGAAGAAGGCCATTAGAAATAATGCTGTCATGAACCTCTTATAAATGCCTTTTGGTACATATGTGTAGGCCAAAAGACATGGTCATAGCAACATGTAAAAATACACAATGATTTTAAAAAGGTGATAAAAGCCAGATTAATAATTACGTCTCTAGATGGGTAAGCTAATGACTGAGAGGCAGCAGAGGCAAGCTGCTGGGAACTGGGAATCTGTTATATCTTGATTGGGTGGTGGTTACATGTTACGTGCGTTTTATAATGATTTGTCATCTGGCACTTAAAATATGTACACTTCACGACTGTCCAACTAAAATAGAAATGTTCTAAAGATGTTTGAAGAAGAGGTAATCTAGAAGTAAGTAAGGATTGTCATGATATGCGTATGATTTAAAATTCACATTGGATTATTATGGGTCATTGCCCTCTGGTTTCCATTCTCAGGAAAGTCCCTAAGCCTGCACCTCACCTCTTAGGAACAAGTCCTTGTAATTTTTGGCCCTGCACTCAGCTCTGTCTCCCTTCATTCTTTTTCCTAGTTAGTTTCATTGACTTTTAAATCATTTCCTGTTATTTACTGAAAGGTTTAGCACCCAATTTAAGTTGTTTTTTCCCATCTAAATCTTACTGCTATCTTATGCAAATTCAATGTCTTTGTTTTTGCTCAGCTGACAACCTGCCCTCTCAGTTCCTTGGGCTCATCTCCATTTGTCTCAACCTTAGTGACTTAAGTTCCTTACTCACATATGGGCCTTGTCATCACCATGAGGGGTTTGGAATAAAAGATTGAGATGACTAAATCTATCACAGCCTCCTTCGTTTGGGCACTCTTATTCAGGGATTCCAAGAGAGCAGTTCATTCTTTGTCTCATTCACACATCCAGATAGCCCGATGGCTCTGTTTTCTCAGTGGTTACCATGTTTTCATTTCTTGACCATCTTCCTCATTTAACTTACCATTAACAGCAGGATAACACCTCCTTCCTCCAGGCCAGTTCATCTCCCCAGCATCTTTCTGTTAACCCCCAGCCTTGGATCATTTGTACCCCCTGTCATCTGCAGGCTTCCACTGGAAATCGCCAGAGAAAATCATGAAACAATGTAAGTTGGCAATAGTACACACTCCTGATGACCAGCACCAAACAGGCTCTGATTCTACCCCGTGGTTCTTAGTTTTCCTCATCAACTGTTTCTGTGCTTCTCTTCAGCAGTCATTTCAAAATGTACTTATCTTTCTTATTTGCAGCCTTTCCCTCCCTCTCAGAGATAATTTAGCCACTTACTGCAATGGAGAAAATTACAGCCATCAAATGAGAACCATCCCAAATTTGTGCCACTTGATGGATAAATATAAGGGTCCCATCACTTGTAATTTTCTTATTCCATTTTGACACAGCTGCAAATGTTTTCTTCCTCCTGTTCAACTTGGGTCCTGGACTACGTCATCTCTTCTTGCAGCTCTCATGCTACCTTCTGTGTCTTCACTCCTGTAGCCTCACTCTTACTTCTATACCAGACAGTTCCTATCATGACTTTACAATTCTCTTCCATCTAAAACTTCCCTCTAGCCCATTCCTCCCACCAACTACCCCTCCTCTTTTTCTCTTCTTCCTTTCACAGCTAAATATGCTACTGTATGTAGGTACCTATGTACATATATTTATATATAAACACATATGATATATACATACTCAATATATGCATTACATATCTATATCTAGCTATAATGTAAATATACATACACACATATATAATACATAGGTTGTGTACCTACACCTATTTTACATACTGTTTTGTCTCTGCAAAAATGTGCTCATCGAAGTTGCAAATAACTAGGTGATAACCAGGTCACTTAATCTAATAGAGACTTTGCAGCCTTATCTTAGTTTTTTTTTCTTTGGGGGGGGGCTTTCTCTCCACTAATTTAGAAACTCTATGAGGACGGAGGCTAAATCTGTCTTTCTACTTTTGTATCTCCAAACCCCACAGTAGATCCTCGGTAAATATTTACTATGTAATTTAATTAATGCTATAAAAAGTCGTATAGTACTCTTTACCAGAACTTGCATTTAGAAAAACATTAGCCTTTTTACAAAGCATCTGTTACTTAAGCACAAAGGAAATATTTACTAAAGCTTTCAGAGCAAAGCTCTCTTATTCAGCTTTAAGTTCACACTTATGGCATTTTAAAATAAATTGATGAGTTTATGTAATGCAATTTCTCTAAATGCATAAGAGAGTAAAATAGTGTATATTATATTGTATCATCCAATATGTCTTGATTCTTTGTTGTATAACAGACTTTTAATGTTTCCGTGTCTTCCGGAATTACTATGCGGGAACTTATTTTTCTAATTGATATGTATGGGAAAATTTGGTTTTTATAGAAGATAAATATTCTTCAAGAACAAAGGAAATATCTTAGGTAAGCAGTACTTTTTTGACAGGTTCATAATTTATGATGAGACTTCACTTTTGGCAATGGATCTTAAATGTTTATCCCATGTTGTTGTATATGCTACAACAGGCTCAATATCACCTCTGGGGGGAAAAACCAAAAACCTCATTCCTCCCGTGTTATTCTGTGGTTGCCTTTTTATGGACGCTCGTATTCTTCTATTTGTGTTTGAATGCTTTCTCCGTACTTTATCCCTCATAACTGATTACCAGGCCTATGTCCCCATGGCTGACTATGATATTATGTGATACTATGTTTAAGAGCACCAAAGAATCACAGTCCACCAGGTAACAGTCAGGTGACCTAATGTTGATCGTACTCCTACTCAGTACATACCAAAATCTCTCCAGAGAGCAATGATGTTGGGGATGGAACTTTCCATCTACTCTGAAGACACCCCATAAGAGTCTATTCTTGGGTTTATTTGAATATTCAAACAGTTGCATATCATTTTGACCCCTAATAGAATTACTTTTCTCAAAGTATAGAATGTTATTTTTAAAAGGCATATTATTTTTATGGTTTTACTTATTTTAAGAATATGTGACATCAATTTTCTCAGGACCCTAAGAGGAAATTTCTCCAATTGTGATACCAGGAATAAATATATCATATGTTCTCTGCAATTGGTTTATTTTATTGTGTGGACTTTGAATCATATTCTTGATTGTATTAACCTTCATTGTCTAAATAGCAGCTCAGAAGGAGGCAAGGAGGTCTGAGTTCTCTTGTTCCGGGTTAATCAGAGGATAGCTACTACTCCTTGTGAGAGTTCTGTAGATTCAGTGACCCACGGATTTCTCTGGATACAACAAACTGCTTTTGCTGCTCAGGGGAAGCTCAGTATGTGGTGAGACTAGATGAGTCATGTAATAATAAGTTTTGTGTAAAGGGTACCGGGGCGGTCACTAGCTGTGTAACATGGTTTCTTGAGGGAACTCTGCTCCATGGATAGCCTTTCAAACTATGAAGAAATGTAGTTTTCTTGAGTCAGCCTTCTGGCTCAAAAACAGTCTCCCTGTCTTCACTTAAGCTTAGATGTCCTCACTTAAAGATAAATGAGAACACACTGCTTATCCTGGAGTCAGTTCTTCTGACCATGTGTATCGGCGTCAAGTCCTCCTGTCCACTTGGAAGCAGACTCTTGGCTCCTGATCATGTAAATCAGTCCTCCTGGCTTCTAACCTGCTGTTTCTCAGTCAGAAATTCCAACCCAGCTGCTCTCCTGATGACTTACCAAAACATAGCACCTTGGATCAGGAAACGGTACTTTTCATTTTAACCAATGCTCCTGGAAACCCAATGCACCATAACATTGATAGAATAAAAGATTGCATAGAATAAAGAAATAATAGTGTTATTAAAGCTTTAGTATGTTGCAGTTTGACAAACATTTCCCTTGTTGCATAAATGGCTTAAAAGGCATGAGTTCTATTGAAACTTTCTTATACTATGAAATTCTTATGATTAAAAATAAAACTACAACTCTATGAATTTTATAACAACTGTCTCATCTACAGTTATCAAAATATATTTAACTCTTCAAGAGATTATCTCCACTCTGGACATGGGCATTTTTTTTTCTTTTGCCAAATTGAACAGAAAACAAAAGTAAGAATCAATTATTCTATAATTGACAAGTAAGAGTTGATTCCTGATAGATTTTATAGGAAGTGATGAAATCAGGATAACATACTGTAACTCTGGAAGTTTTCCTTTATCCCATATTTTTTAAATAACCTATTGTTATAGGTAGCCATTTGGAGAAAGTTTCCATTACTTAGAAATAGTGAACTATCAACTTACATTGAATTGTAGAAGCACATTAAAATGGAAATGTAAAGTGCCAAGCTTGTTTTAGAGTTCAAAAAAAAAAAAAAAAACTTCTTGGCCTGTGGCCAAAATATTTGCCTCCCAAATGTCATCTTTAGAACAATTTTTTAAACCCTCTGTGATTGCCTATCCTTCCACTCAACTCCCAGCAGGCTAAAGCAGACTCGCATAGTCCCACACAGATGTAGACAGAGAAACTGCTCATTATCAATCAACGAACACAAACAAGTTGAAGACTGCTCCGTTCCCCCTGTTAAAGGTAAAGAGGCTTAAAGCCCCTGAAGAGTTTATTATTCTGGGCCTGAGATCGTCAAAGTCATTTGATTTTGACCTGCACAGTAGCCACAAAGGTTAAATTGAGGTTAAGTTTTCTAAACAAAATGGAAGCAATTAAACAGTTAAATGATGTTGCTTTATTTTTGTTTGTTTGTTTTTAACCCAGAGGCCAAAAAAGGTATTTATGTAGTCAAATTGTAAATTTTTGTACACTTCTAAGGAACACAAGTGATACGTAAGAACTTGCCTTTTATGCTTAACTGTATGTTTTACACACTATTTTTTTTTCCACTAAAAGTAGCACAGGAAGAATATCTATATATCCAGCCAGTAACTGATACTAAGATTTCCCTCTTTGCAATAGGATGTCTTAGAATTTTTGAAGTCTATCATTTCCAATTAGACAGGAAAAAAATCAGCTTTGTTGAAATGGGATGTTAATATTACTTATATGTTTGTTTGAATATGGTCAGTTAGAAAGAAAACTGTTCACAGAGGCAAACGATCTGGAAGTAGCTATTTTCCTTCTCTTGGAACATTATGCAAGCATAACCTACTTTGTTTTTATTTTATACAAATCATTTTCACACTCATTATTTCACTTGACTTCTAAAATAACTTTATAGACATTTGTCAAATAAAACAAACAAACAAACAAAAAGATGACATGACTTGGAAAAAAAACCACATATTTAGTGAGAGCTGGAGTCACACCCTAGTTCACTGCTGATTTCATACATTACAATGTATCAGACGTGGAATCATGTCTCTTTAAGTATCATGGAGTATTTGGTTTTCTAATAAATATACATGTTTTTGATGGTATTTTTAAAGAATAACTTTTTAGCACTATAAATAATGGTTGAGATACTATTTACTGAATCTTGTGTGTCTGCAAAAATAAATTAACCCACTACTATGGAGAAGGGGAGACCTGGCTATGTTGATTGCATATGCGTATGTTGGCAAGAAGCTTAAAAAAAATTGGACTGTGAGCAATGTAAGTCTTCTTTCTAAATGCCTTTTTGAGGTTGATCTTAATGGCTATTCTACGAACAGATACTCCCTACTTTAAATGAATCTAAAAGAGTTTTAGGTAGAGGGGTTAATAAAAGCAGGAGGGTCTATTCGAAGAATGGCGCCTTCAGACATTCTCTAGATATTGAAACAACCTACAGGTACAGTAGCTGGAGGGCAGGGGCTCCCTTGAGGAAGCAGATGACTGGCATCCAACAGGATCTAGAGAAGCAGTTTATTTCTCTGAAACAGGGAAGGGAAAACACTGAGTGGCATAAAATATCATACATCACTTGCCAAGTACAGATACAGACACACCCAGGTTTCCTGTTGCTCATGAGGTTAGAGCTTAGATCACAGATGTCCAGCCAAAGGTGGCCTTGCTCTGACCCAGATCATGTCATGAGGGAAGGAACAGTCACTCTGAGGAGCAGTTCTCTTTGTTGTTGTTGTTGTTGTTCTTTGAAGCCCTACACTCCCTAATAGTGGGAATGCTGGGCTATTAAAGGTCTTAAGGAAACTTTTATAGTGTCTCCTAGGTAGAGATTGTCCCAACACACACAGTGTCATTAAAACAAAAGAAAACAAAACAAAAGATGTCAAAAAGTGGGATTTTTTTTTTAGGTGGTATACTTTAAAAACACCTTTTATCACTATAAACTTTATGGATACACTGTTTATTGAAACGTGTCTGAAAAAAATATGTTAGCTCTTACAGATAACTGGGCTAAAGAAGGCAGTTTTTATCTTTAGGCAGAATAAGGAGAGACAAATTTTAGAGGAAACTAAATGTATATCTGCTGACTCTCCAGAAAAGACAAATGAGTACTCAGCTTATGGTAAAATGGTTGTTTGACCACATGCCACAACCTCCCGGCAAAAGGTTATGCATCTCATCCTTCCCTTTTGTTGTGAAGTGTTTACTTGCTGGAGCGCGCAGAAAAAAACACAAGTGATACGGGAAGTAGTTGTACTTCTTAATTTGTCAGAATGGTGTGGTCAAAAATTGAAAGTATTTTTGAATTCTGTATCAATAATTTCCCCTCATATAAAATATTAGTCACTTCTTTTGTAAAAGATAGGCTAGAAATTATTTGAAGAGAAAGCAAAGTATTAGAGAGGAAAAAATGGACAAGAGAAAACAAGGATTAATTGTATCCATTTAGGACTAATTATGTCTGTTGCTTACCGGAAAGGAGAAAGCAATAAAGGTGGGTAGAATGTATGGTTATTTATTTACTTATGGGATAGTGACAGGAGAATGACTGCTTTATGCCATCCAGCACAGAGCAGAAAGTAGTTCAATGCATGTCTTTTTCTAACCATAAAGCGCCTACTTAGTTGATTTGTGTAGCTGTAATCCAAAAATAAATAATGCCTGAAGGATTTTGAAGAAACAATTTAAACTCAACACTTACTTTACTTCTAAACACTGAGTAAGTCAACATGTGTAGTTTCTAAAGTTCTTCTGAGGTTGACACTTTCTGAGCAGTGGCATTTTCTCCTAGACAGCTCCCTCGTGGCAGTAGTGGCCGTGGTAGATACGGCGATCATGAATTTGGTGGGGCTGAGTTTATTCAAAGTATGAGTGTTGGAGGCAGAACAGCTATTTATTCAGTATCTTACAGGTATTTCCCTTAGCATCTTCCTTTGTTAACTGGCCAATCAAAATGTTTGTTATAGATTAGAAGTCATTATCATTCTTTATTGATTTACCTTTTCCTAACCAAAGGTGGTTGGGTTTGACATTTGTTTTCTTTAAAAATTGGATAATTTGTTTCCCAATTACAAATGTTACACACCAACCTTCATAGCTGTGAATTCTGGAATCAGAAGGAGATAGGGCTGCTACTTTTTTATATTATTATCTTTTCCATTTTTCTAAAATTTAAAATATGATAGATCAGAAAGGAGTATGTCAAGAGGTTAACATTGCTTTAATCTTGATGGTGAGATCTGAGTGCATGCTATATATATTTTATTCTGTAGTTAAGATATTTAAAACATTTTTAAAGCCCCAAAACTTCTTTGTGGGATCCACCAGAGAATAAAAATAAGAAAGCTAATTGAGCTACATAGCTGCCATTTAGAATTAATTACTTTAAAAATTTGAGAATGAGTCTTTTTAGGTTTGCTTTTTAAGTCTACATTCTCATAAATTTGTTGATTTGTTTTACTTTCCCCAGTTTTTTCATCCTGTGTACAATTTGATGTTTTGGGTTTTGTTAAGCATTCATATTTCACCAAATTTTGCCATCCGCAGAATTTGTGATATCATTTAAGTGTAATCTTAAAAATATGATTTATAACCATATCATTGTATTGCATTGTGTCATTTTACAGTAACTATAGATCTAGTCTTTTATTAGTAGATGTTCTCATTGTTTTCAGTCATTTTCTGAAAAATGTGATAAATAACTTTATATAAATGTGATAAATAACTTTATATAAATCATTTTGATGACTTCCTTAAGACTAATTTTGAAATAAAATACATTCTTATACCTCTTACACATATATATGTATAAAGCTGTTTTCTAGGAAGGTATAATTTTTCTTCTGAGATGAGTATGCTAGTGCTTAATTTATAACACCCTCCACTAAAGAGAAAAAAAAACAAATAGGTTTTGGGATTTTTGTCATTCAGGGGCGAAAATATTAGCTCACTTTTATTTGCATTTATTTGATTGCTTTTTAGGTTGAACATTAAATATATATGTGTATTATATGGTCCTTTGAGCTTTTTATTTTAGAGATGACCTTGTTATAATCAGGGTTTAGTGTTTGGTTTTTTAATACATATAATTGGAATTATCAACCTTGTGTTATATTTGGAATATAACAATATTACTAGTTTGTATTTTATTTCTGGCATAAGTAAGTTTGAGATCTTATGTTTGCTTGTTTTATTTTTTTCATCATTTTCCCATTTCCTTTGTGCTTGGAAAGTCCTATTAGGTTCCTAGGATTGGAGTAATCCATGACCATAAACTTGGTATCTTAAGATGATAAGAATTTATTCTCTCACAATTCTAGAAACCAGAAATATATCTGTATCACTGGGTCAAAATCAAGATAAGCAGGCCACTGTCCTTCTAGAGGCTCTAGAGGAAAAAATTAATTCCTTTCGTCTTCCAATTTCAGAGCCAACTTCCTTGGCGCATTGCTGTCTTGAAGGCAGCAGTGCAGCATTGTGATACCTCTCTACTTTTACCTTCACATGATCGTCTACCTTCTGAGTGTGTGTGTCTAATCTCCCTCTGCCTCTCTCTTATAAGTCATAGAAAAAATAACTTTTCTGCCGTATTGTGTCAAAGCCAAATATTAATTTGGAGATGGTACATGTTTTAACCTCAGACTTGCCTTAACTTAGACTCATAATGGTAGAAGTAGTGATTATGTATGAATCTCTACTATACATGGAAGCAACTTTATCAAAGGATGGTCTCCAAAGATGATTGAAGTCAGTAATGTGGTTCTGTCCTTAATTCTAACTCCTCAGACTTCGTGCCTCTGATCTCATTATATTCCCCTAAATATGTTAAAAATATTCTAACCACAGTTGTTTTCTTCTATGACCCAATTCTTAAACTATAAAAAGAAATTGCTACCTATAAAATATAATTGGTATTGCATTTTTAGTCAGAAAGATAACCAGATGCTTTAAAAAATGAATTCTTTATACAAGATTCTCAAAACTTATTTCCTCAAATAACAGCTCTAATATTTCAAAAATATCATTTATGATCCGTGTTTTTCATTTTTCTTTGATATGTGAGTATAAAATGAGTATGCAAGATGGCTACATAAAATGGATTTCTTACAAAGTGTTTAGTGGATGAGGTTGTCTATAGGCAAGGGATTTATTTACAAAAAAGTTTAGCCCCACTTTTAAAATAAAATGTCTAATATTTCATAAATTAAAAAAGATTTTTCTGACAATTAAATTTTTGTTTAAGTAGATACCTAATAAACTATTAATATTTGTTGTTGTTTTACTTAAAGAAAGTATTCGGGCGCCTGGGTGGCTCAGTGGGTTAAGCCGCTGCCTTCAGCTCAGGTCATGATCTCAGGGTCCTGGGATCGAGTCCCGCATCGGGCTCTCTGCTCAGCAGGGAGCCTGCTTCCTCCTCTCTCTGCCTGCCTCTCTGCTTACTTGTAATTTCTCTCTGTCAAATAAATAAATAAAATCTTTAAAAAAAAAAAAAAAAAAAAAGAAAGTATTCATAGTTGCACAATCGTGGAATCTTGCAGACTACCCTGAAATTTAAACTATCTTTAAATTGAAAAAATAGTTTTATTTTAGTATTACTGTTATAATGTATTTTTCTTGGTCTATATTCATAAAGTTCTTGGATTTGAAACATGTCTTTAAATCATTATAGTTTCCACAGGTGCAGTTAAAGAAGAAAGATGTTCATATACGCACTTATCCAAATAAGTTTTGTATGAAGTAAAATATTTAAAATTCTTCTGGAAAATAGAACCAACATAGCAAAACTTCACATCTTGATTTTTACTTTTAAAAAATTACGTAAATTATTTAATATTATGTATGAGTAATTACCAGTAATCTGCTCATAAGCTATAATTCTGCCTTTTTCTTTAAACCAAGGTAACTGAGGCTGATTGAAATACATAAATATAAATTAAATGGACAGAGGGATAAAAATGTTTAAGTTTGAAGGGGTTAATGATATATATTTGATTCCATAGTTGTTTGCTTTGAATAGGATGCTGAACATGACAATTTAACAAACATGTGAGGTAGAGGTATTATTACAAAACCAACCCATCTAAAAATTATAAGACATTGACTGGTCTGTTAATAAGTATTATTCACATATATAGATTGGCAAATAGATAAATAGTACATAAAAAGATACAGATATCTAGATATTAATACACTGATGTATATCAATAACTATGGATCTCTAAGCCAAATGGAAAGTATATTTTGCTGTTCTCCAATCCAAAATGTATTTTTAGCCTAGCACAATTTGTTCTGTATTTGTTCATTTTCCCCCATGTAATATCACTAGCTAAAGAAGAAAATAATGCTTGCTTCTCCTTCCCCAGAGTTGAGTTATTCAGTTTATATCTATTACACTGACGAGAAAACCAAGATGGAATGATAATAATCGACTTGTCTTTTGTCATATAGCCAATTATGGGTGGTAGAAAGCCAGAATCCTAATTTCTTGCTTTTTAGGCAGTAAGTAGTAGCCCAGTTTTAAAGCCTGTATCGCTTGGCCTCAAAACCAAACCACTCAGTCTCTGATATACTCCTTTTATTTGAACTTGTTGAAACTTCAGTTGCCAGAAGGCAGAGAACTTCTTAGTCTCCTGAACTTAGAGGAATCGTTTTAAAGTCAGTTGAAGCACATTTGTATATTCAAGTTTTGTCATAAGACCCCAATTGGCCTGAGTTTATTTTTAGTTAGTATTTCATTTTCTTGAATCACATCTTAGACATACAAATAACATACAAATGAATAACTTAATAACTACGTATAGTATGAATACTTTCAATTTAGATAATGTAGTTGTCTGTAAATTATTATCCCTCATCTCAAAAATTGGCTTTCAGAGAAAGTGATCACTGGTATCTGGTGAATCATTTCCTTCTCATTCTTTCAAGAAGTCTTGTTCACACTGTTATCTGTCCTCAATGGCTTAGACATTTACTGTGGTCACTATAGATTACCCACTGTTTTCTCTGAACAGTTGAAATGGCTATCAACATTCCTCTGAGGGATTCTCATCTATTATACTAAAAAATAACCCATGCTCCACAAAATCTGGCTTCCTCATTTCTTCCCACGCAACCTTTCTATTTGTCCATCTGGTGATCTGTGATATTGTCTTCTTTTTACACATGAGATTTCTGATAGCATTGCAGTCAGCAATGATTCCTACTCTTGTATGCATGGCTGTGAAACTTTTTTAAAAAAGCATTCCTAAAGCATGTTTCTATGAATTGATTGTATATGGGTCTTGGTGAAATTTAACTATAACACACCATAATGACCAAAGGCATAGACTTTGGAGCTTGACAATCAAGGGAATAGTTCAAAATTAATAGCTATCTGTTTTCTAGATGAATGCCAAACTCCTTGTCTTGGTCAAATTGATGTCAGAGATAGAAAAATTTTAGGAGAATGTGGCTATTCATTTGTGGCTAATAGAGTATTGGGAAGATGAGTGTCATTATGAATGAGAAATGATTTCAAGGGAAGGTTGTAATGACATTCTAAATAAAGAGCCTGGAATGTCAAACTAATATATTGGTAATGGCCTTTCTCTCTTACAAAGGGAGACCATCATATTCAGAATTTTAGCACCTTAACACTGATGTCTGTATGACTAAAGGAAAAGAGAATTAGAAATGTGTCTCAGGAGGCTATTTTGGGTTAGTGTCCCAAACAGACCAGTGCAACTGGGAGTGAGAAGCAAATAGCACCTCATCTAAAACCTTACTTCATTCACCCACTAGCAAATATGTGAGAGGGACATAATCAATGCAGGTATGGTTCCTAGCTATGAGGCACCAAGGAGAGGAAGTTCAAGTCTGGAGTTGTAAACCCAAGCAAAGGAGAAGGTAGTGATGCATTTAAAATCAAAGGCATGGGAGAATACAAATTTGGAAAGGAAATTAATGAATTCTCATCTACCCCTGTGGAGTTTGAGATAAGTTCAAACTTATTTTATGGAGTAAACAACAGGATGCTAAGTGTGTAACTTTGATTTTTAGATAATATTTGAGAATCACCCAGTAAGGATGATATATGAAGTCATGGGAGTGAGGTAGATTAGTGAAGAATATGTACACTGGAAGAAATGCACTCTGATCATGGGACCTAGAAAATGTCTGTCCTTAGGGGACAAGGAGAATAAGCTGGTGAAAGGGCTTAAGATGCAGAGATAGGTAACCTGGTTTAAAGTAACCATGCTGGGGTACCTGGGTGGCTCAGTGGGTTAAGCCTCTCTGCCTTTGGCTCAGATCATGATCTCAGGGTCCTGGGATTGAGCCCCACATCGGCATCTCTGCTCAGCGGGGAACCTGCTTCCCCCCTCTCTCTGTCTGCCTCTCTGCCTACCTGTGATATCTCTCTCAAATAAATAAATAAAATCTTTAAAAAATAAATAAATAAATAATAAAGTAACCATGCTGTTGGGGTGACCACCTGGCTCAGTTGGAAGAGCAAGTGACTCTTGATCTCGGGGTTGTAAATTCAAGAGTCCCATGCTGGGTGTAGAGATTATGTAAAAATAAAATCTTTAGGGGCACCTTAGTGGCTCAGTTGGTTAAGCTTCGGTTAATTTCAGCTCAGGTTGTGATCTCAGGGTTGTGAGATTGAGCCTCATGTTGGGCTCCACTCTAGGTGTGGAGCTTGCTTAAGATTCTCTCCCTCTCCCTCTGCCCATCCCCACTCCCTCTGTGTTCTCTAAAAAATAAGTAAGTAAATAAAATCTTTTTAAGACGTAAGAAAAAAATTAGTAAATTAACCATGCTGTTAATAAAGGTAACATACTTTGTTAGGAGGAGCCTTGTCAGACTCCTTTGAGAGCTGTTCAAGAATAAAGCATCAGTGGTTTGGTGATAAGTTCATCAGCAATTGACCCTTACAAGAATCCTCTGAATACAGTAGTTGGAGTCAAAAAATTAGATTAAATTCCATTTTGTTTAGAAACAAAAGGGAAATGAGTAATTAAAACAGTTATATATAACTAGTTTCCTCAAAGTTAATGTAGTTTAATTGGGCTATTTTTCATATTATAATAATATATATTCTTACAGGAATTTTAAGTTATACTGAAATGTATAAAGAAGTGAATTCATAAAAGTATCAGCATGCAAAATTTCAACAAATGAATCATTAATTTAGCAAACATTTTCCCAACTTGTATGTAGTTACTCATATTAAGCACAAGAAACACATGTGTATGATAACATGTAATATTAGCTGTATACACATATATATAATTGTATATAATAGTCCAGTTCATAATATTTCATTTCACACAGTAATATCATAAAGTTCTTGCCATATTAGTTAATATAAAATGTATTTCATGGGGGTGCCTGGGTGGCTCAGTGGGTTAAAGCCTCTGCCTTCAGCTCAGGTCATATCCCAGGGTCCCCACATTGGGCTCTCTGCTCCTCGGAGAGCCTACTTCCTCCTCTCTCTCTCTCTCTCTGCCTGCCTCTCTGCCTACTTGTGATCTCTGCCTGCCAAATGAATAAATAAAGTCTTTAAAAAAAATGTATTTCATGACTGCATGCTATTCCACTAATAGTTATATAAAATAACTTAATAAATTCACTATCTGTAAATAAAAACATGTTTTTGCATACTTGTCTGATAATTGTCTCTAGATAAATACCAATTTTTTTAAGATTTTCTTTATTTATTTGAGATAGAGAGAGAGTGAGAGAGAGAGAGCACAAACAGGGGGAACAGTAGGCAAAGGGAGAAGAAGGCTCTCCACTGAGCAGGGAGCCTGACGCAGGGCTTGATGCCAGGACTCTGAGATCATGACCTGTGATAAAGGCAGATGCTCAACTGACTGAGCCATCCAGGTGCCCCAATACCAATAATGTTTTAATGAATACACATTTTTAAATCATTTTCATACATGTTACCAAATGCTTCTCCAAAATGTTTTCAACAAGTTGCACTCTAAGCCAGTTGAAGTTAAGGTTTTCCAATATACCAAATATAGACTAACAGAAGAGCAAAACTTTAGGATATTAACTATATTAATTAGCATTTGTTTATGATAGAAACAATTACCCCAGTTACTTGACCCTCTTTAGCAATGCTCAGCTCTTAGGAACAAAAATGCAAAAGATTATCCTAGATTTGAAAATTGAAATCACACACATGGCAGGCAGAAGTTCAGAGTCAGAAAGAATACAAATCTATAGGTATGGGAAATTACTGATGAAACTGCCAGCTATCTAATCTAAAAGAGGTAAGAGCTCAGTGAGAGCTGAGGGTGAGCTGGTGGGGACACAGCTCCCAAGAACAGGAGATGTTTATAAAAAAAGTAGAAGTCTTTGGGATTGAAGAGGTCTAGGTCATATGAAGGGATGGTTAAAAAGCATATTAACTTGAGTGTTAAGAACCCAGAGAAGGATAATCAAAGAATGTTGTCATCCAAGTAGGTGTAAATCAATGAAGAAAAGAGCCAATGAAGTGGAGAGATTAAGAAAAATAAATGAGAAGAAAACATTAAAATTGAAGGCAGGCACATCAAAAGTGGAGCAGGTATTGATAAATAACAGGGCAATGGTGTTAGTATAGAAAGGAGTAGGGAAAACACTGGCACCTCTTTATTCATGCATGGCTACGAGTATGGGGGAGGATCTCAGGATAGGTAGCATTATCAAGTTTGGGTCAGGTTTTGGTTGAAGTGGAAACGGAGGCAGTATTCTAGAAAAAGTTGAGATAAGTAGGGTTTTTTAAATTTGCTAAATGAGCTAGAATGTAGCCAGAAACAAATCCAGTTCAGAAGGGTCCAGAGAATGAAAACACTATGGCTTGATTGCCACCACAACCCCCCAAAAATCAATGTATTTACTTTTGCTCTGGCTTTTTATTGATCTCTTATGCTGCATTATGGCTATGAGGTCACCATTAAAAGAAACAAATGAACTAGCAAGACCCATAACTTTGGTCCTATAATACTTTATTAAAAAATGAGACAGTTGTTTGTTTGTTTGTTTGTTTTTTTAGTACAAAGCATCTAACAGATTCACATGATATCCCTAATATTTTAAATTTATTATTAGTTACATATCTTGTGCATTTGAACAGACACTGAAGGCTAAGTTCCTACCAAGGCTCTGAGCTTCACTAAATGCACTGTTGTATCTTTGCATGGCAGAATTTGCCAGACAAAATATCAGGTCACTTAGAAAATGCAGCAAAGGTATTATTCTTAAAATACTTAACTTCTTGGGATGCCTGGGTGTCTCCGTTGGTTAATCATCTATCTGCCTTCAGCTCAGGCCATATTCTTAGAGTCCTGGGATCGAGCCCCACATTGGACTCCTTACCCAGCAAAGAGTCTGCTTCTCCTTTTGCTACTCCCCCCATTTGTGCACACTCTTTCTCTCTGTCTCTCATATAAATAAAACCTTAAAAAATATTTACTTCTTGATTCAGTATAATGTAATTCTGAAAGAAAATAGAAAAATCTACTTTGCTTACAACAGTTGAGTAGAGAATGAGACGGCATTATGGTGTTACTGAATACATCAGTGTGGTGTTGAAGTCTTCTCAAGGCTTTTAGATGTTTTAGGCTCACTGTTTTCCAATCATCTACATACAGATATCCCCACTAATGTAAATCATACTTGTTGACAAAAAAGACAATATTCATTTTATTGTCATGCACAGTGATTGTATACTTGTAAATTTATGAAATTTTACCATACATAATAACCTGTGATAGCTGGTTTATACAAATATAATCCTTACAAAACCTTATGAAGTAAATACGATCTTCCTTGGGTTTTCTTGCCGTTTTATTTTGTTTTTTAGTTTTTGATGAAGAAAAATAAAGACAGGTTGCAAGTAAGTAGCAAAACTGCCACACCCATTACGGATGTAGGTTTGAATTTTCAAACATGTTTAAAAGCATTTCTGCTTGGAATGGCTAAAATGAACAAGTCAGGAAACAACAGATGTTGGTGAGGATGCAGAGAAAGGGAAACCCTCCTACACTGTTGGTGGGAATGCAAGCTGGTGCAGCCACTCTGGAAACAGTATGGAAGTTGCTCAAAAAGTTGAAAATAGAGCTACCCTATGACCCAGCAATCGCATTACAGCGTATTTACCCTAAAGATACAAACGTAGTGATCTGAAGGGGCACGTGCACCCAAATGTTTATAGCAGCAATGTCCACAATAGCCAAACTATGAAAAGAACCTACATGTCCATCAACAGATGAATTGATAAAGAAGACATGATATAGATAGATAGATAGATAGATAGATATGCACAATGGAATACTATGCAGCCATCAAAAGAAACAAAATCTTGCCATTTGCAACGATGTGGATGGAACTAGAGGGTATCATGCTAAGTGAAATAAGTCAAACAGAGAAAGACAATTATCATATTATCTCTCTGATATGAGGAATTTGAGGGGCAGGGCAGGGAGTTGTGGAGGGTAGGGAGGGAAAAAATGAAACAAGATGGGATCAGGAGGGAGAAAAACCATAAGAGACTCTTAATCTCACAAAAAAAACTAAGGGTTGCTGGGGGGTTGAGGGGTAGGGATAGGGTGGCTGGGTGATGGACACTGGGGAGGGTATGTGATATGGTGAGTGCTGTGAAATATGTAAGCAGACCTGTACCCCTGGGCCAAATAATACATTATATGTTAATATAAAAAATAAAAGCATTTCTGCTTGGCTTGAGTATTCACCAGAAATATAATTTTTACCCAAGAGAATCAATGTGTGTAAGAAAAGTTTTGTTCTTGACCAATAAATGTATTAACACCTGAAAGAATAGATTAAACTGAAAAAAAAATATCGTATGTTTGAGAAATTCCATGTTAACCTGACTTTTATCTTTGGTCAGACCAAGGTTTTTGTCAGCAAATGGGAAAGCCCCCAAAGTTACTGAAATAACTTGAAAAAGGAGTAGAACAATTCCAAAAGCAGTTCTACCTTAATTGCTTGTCATTTTCCTGTCTAAAACAATATTCTTCATTTCATTCTTGGTTACTCAGTACATACTGAGAAGGGACTTGATATCATCAAAAGCCACAGGAGCTGGTCTAAGGAAAGAGTTGACCCTTGGCTCAGACTCCTGGAAATAATCTGAGGTGGTGCTGAGCTGGGAAAGCACCTAGAACAGCAAAGACGATTAGATGTCTGTTTGTATAAAGCATTCTTTTGCATTTAAACAGAACTTGGAGGCATTTCAAGAAAATGAATGAAAATACAAACAACTGAGTTTGTAAGAAAATTAGAAGAAAGAAACTGGGAGGAAAACTTGTCTCGGACAAGTTTTGGGAGACTGAATACAGTGTTATCCTAGATGCTGGGGTTCACATGAAGAAAAGAACACATCAGGGAAGTACAATGAAGAAAGGGCTAGCATTGCCCTTCCTGACAAAGGAATGGTTGTTGGGCACAAGCTTGCCATTTTTGGTATTCACAATGTCTGTATCTTTACTGATTGGTGTGTGTGTATCTCTGAATCAGCAATATGTCCCTGAGAGATGAGTTCAGATCTGTTACTCTGGACATGGGCTTTTACATTTCTCATTGGAAAAGTGGATATTTTCACTTTCTTTATTTTGAAACTGTGCTTCTTTGTTGCAGGAAAATTTTAAAATATTCCATCTATTGAACTGAATATGTTAGTTCAGCAAATGGGTTAGTTAGTTCCCATTTGCTGACAAATACCTTAGTCTGAACCTCGTTAAGTGGTGCTTTTGATTTTTTTGTCAGTTATTAATCAAGGCATACCAGCTTTCTTTTAATTTGATATTTAAAGATCTTCTTATTTTATATATATGTATATAGATACATATATATATATATATACTCACACATATATACATAAACACATGCATATCTTTGCCTCCTTTTGTTTTCAACACCCTTCTTTCTCCTTCCTCTGTTACTGTTTTTCTTCTGTTCCAAGAAGCAAGGGTAAGTATTTTAGTATATCCCCTGTAGAGGGCTATTGTCCTGCCCACCTTAGCCTTGGCTTTATCTCCTGCCCCTACACTGAGTCAATTAAAATGTATGTCCCAGCCTCAGCAATAGGCTGATGTCCCCAGGGTATTATTTTATCTCACAGAATTCAAACTTCCCAGTTTTTTCTAACCTCAGAGATTTCTCTTTTTCCCCATGACTTACTTACTTACTTACTTTATATTTTATTTATTTGTTTGTTTGCTGTAGCTTTGCCACATTGGAAGCTTTGCTATAAATATCTGGTATGCCATGTTAGTTAGCATTTAAAAAATGTAATAGAGCTCTCCTCAAAAATTAAATGGGGAAGATACAATGTCATCATATTTTAGAGTTTTAAGATACTGTTACCACCTTGTTTATTATTACTACTCCCAGAAAAGTTCTCATCTAAGTTTCTCTTCCTTCTGTTTATCCTCCATTTGATGGTGATGCACTCTCTCTGTCTATCAAACCTCATGGATTTTTATTCCTAGCCTACATGATATATTATTATGAGATTGCCACCTATTTCCTTCTCTCTCCTACATTCATACTCTGTAGATAGACACATAAGTTATTGGCTGTTTACTATGATACAAGCACTGTGGTTGGTTGGAACTAAGGTATTAAGGTAACTAAGACACATTTCCTGTAGTAAAAACCAAAGTATATTTTGGGAAATAATAAGTGAAAATGAACCATGCCAGTACAGTGAGATTCATGAAAATAAATATATGTGAACGCACCAAGGCTGATATGATTCACTATGTTTGTGAAACTTGGAAAGGCCTAAAAGAAGAAGTATCAGGTGAAGAGATTTTTAAAGCATAATTAGGGCTTCTCAGTCAGAACAGAGCACCAAAGCAATCTAGCCACAATGATTAAATTATCCATATATATATATACTTGACTGAGATATGTTAAGATTTTGGATAAACTGTAAATACATTTTGGAATAACTGGGACAGGCAGCTAACAGAGAGATGGTGGAAGATAAAATTAGACATACTGACAAGAGCCAGATTATTAAAAGCCTTTTTTAGAACAGTAAGGAAAGAGAAAGCATTGCAAGACTTTATGTAAGATAATATTACTAGTTTTCTTTTAAATTAGATAACTGTGTGATCAAGATGACAAGTTTTGAGGTTGTTGTGAAAGTGTAATGAAAAGCAGTTGAGGGTCACCTCGGTGGCACAGTCAGTTATCTCTTGGTGTCAGCCCAGTTCATGATCTCTTGGTCATGAGATTGAGCCCTGTATTGGCCTCCACACTCAGTATGGAGTCTGTTTGAGGTTCTCTCTCTCCCTCTCCTTCTGCCCTACTTGTGCACCCTCTTTCTCTCTCTCTCTCAACTAAATAAATAAATCATTTTAAAAAGGGAGAGAGAGAAGTTGAGACACCAGACCAAGGCAAGGACAGTAGGAACAGAAGAACAAGGTAAGATATAGTTAGAGATTAAAATCAGAAGATCATGGTGACTGAATAGGTAAAAATATTGGGAGAGGCAAGAGCTAATGTAAGTGAAAGGACATGGTTGGCTTTGACACTTCAAGATTATCATGTGAATTAGAGAAAAGTATAGATGAAAGAGAAGTGCTTTATTTGGGATAATAATGAATTTAGATTTGCCCTGTTGAAGTTGAGGATGTGTATATGGATGTGTCTCCAAAGCAGAAAGAAATACGAGTTTTGCAGTTTGGAAGAGGGTTATTGGTCAGAGATACTCATTTGGAAAATATCAGAATATCCATAATAGTTGAAGCTATGATAATGAGGTAAAATATCATTTTCAAAAATGATTAGACTGAAAAGAAAAGAGACTCAGGGGTAAAACTTCGATAAAGAGTGAGGATACAAAGAGGTGATCTAGTCAACAAAGCTGTTGGGGAGGGAAGAGAAGGTCATAGACCTGTGAAGCAAGAGTTCAGTGAGAACTCTAGGATGGAAAACAAAGGAGGAGAAATTTCAAGTAGGAATTTTGGTTGATCAACAGTGACAGGGATAAAAATGATGTGGTATGTATAGGCCATGGAATATTACTCAGCCAACAAAAGGAATGAAATCTTGCCATTTGTGACAACATGGATGGACCTAGAAGGTATCCTAAGTGAAGTAAGTGAGACAGTGAAAGACAAATGCCATACAATTTCACTTATATGTGGAATCTAAACAAAACAAAACAAAACAAAACAAATGAACAGAAACAGACACTTTTAAATACAGAGAACAAACTGGTGGTTTCCAAAGGGGTGGTGGGGTGGGTGAAAGAGGTGAAGGGGTTTAAGAGATATAAATGTCCAGTTATAAAATGAGTAAGTCTTAGAGATGAAAAATACAGCATAAGGAATGTAGCCAATAATATTATGATAACATTGTATGGTGACAGTTGGCAACCACACTTACTTACCATGGTGAGCAGTGAATAATGTATAGAGTTATGGAATCCCTATGTTGTACACCTGAAACTAACAAAACATTGCATGTCAACTATACTTTGTATATTCCTTTACAATGAATGTTAAATGCCAGAGATTTGAAATAAGGTGATCTTAATGTCCTACTTAAGGCATTCTGTCCACTACAAAGAACTGAGTTTTGAGTGAGGGTAAGATTGGAGATAGTCTGAGTTGACTCCCCTTATAAGAAAGTTGGCTATAAGGAGAAATGGAGAATGGTTCATAGCAAAAGGGGAATGTTGAGAATGGGGAAGTTGTTCTATCCTGCCTTTGTTTTTCTTTTTCTTTTCATAAGATCATAAAACTGACCATGTTTGTTGACTGGAAAGAAAAGAACCAAAGAAATGTGAAAGAGAGGAGACATGACAGAGAAAGGAGTTGATATGAGTTCATTTTATGGGTACACTTTAGGGACCAGAGACCAATGGTTTTATATTGCAAAACTGAAGGTAAATTTTTATTTTTTGTCTCAGTGCTATAGGAAACCTTTAGTGAAGTATTTTCACTGATATAATTCTAGAAATATAGGACTTGAAGACATTGAAAAATTATAAGAGGCTGCAAGTCTCCATTATGATAGTCAGCAGAAAGCAATAAATATTTTAAAGAGAATCCATCTGGGAAATCAAAATTCTGCTGATTGATATACTGAACTTAATCAGCAACCCAATATTAAATTCTGTTGATAAGGAAAATGGAAGAAAAAAAGGTATGTTTATGAGAGTCTAGTAACTGCTATTTCACTCACTATGTGCAAAAGGAAAACTACTTGTAGGGAGTATTTTGATGAGTTCTTTTTGTGGTTTTAGTAATATTAAGCTTAAAAAAATGCTTTACAGTTGTCCAGGGCCAACAAATATTTGAATTATTTGGCTTTATTATTGAGTGAAAATGCTACTGCTCAAAGGGAAATTAGAAAAAATATAACTTTTTTGCCACATTTAATACAGAATACTAAAGCAACTTTATAATGATCTCCATGTTTGCCCAGCCCAGCCATTTTTTTAGTATGAGTCCCTATACTGCCAGTTAAAAACAACCCCCCAAAAAGTGATATGAAAGACAATCTCAAGTAAGTACAAAAGTAAGTTACATACAACACATGCACTACATTATAAAAGTCAGACTCCTGGAAGAAACACCTGGTACACTCAAAATAGGTAATTTGAGAAAAGTTTAATAAAAGGACAGTTTACAAAGGTGTGGGCAGGGTGTAGGGAAATCACAAAGGATAGTGCTATGTTCTAGGCCTTTAACAGAAGATGCTATTACCAAGCAAAGGACTGAAGGAGAGAGGGAGAAGGTGGAAGTGTTTATATTACATGGAAAAAAAGACAGTAAGCACGCAGCCAGATCATGGAATCCTTGAAGGAGAAAGCAAGGGAAATAAACATGGGACCTTCCTCTCTATCCCTTTCTTCACTCATTCTCTCCTCATGCTGGTAGTCTCCATTGGTAAATCCCAGATAAAAACCAAAAGATACAAAAGCCAGTTGATCGAGTTTATACCTATACTGTTAAACTCCCTGGGCACAAAAAGGAAAAGATAAGATAGAGGATTCAGAGGCAAATAGAAGATATCTAGCACATATGTAGTTTATTTTTAACATGAAAAATGATACGGCATTTTATTAAAAAGAAGATTCTTAATAATCCTAATAAATGCTAAATAAATAACTGAATAATATCAGGTCAATGGGGTATCCTTGCAGCCTTTTTCAAGTCCCCAGATTTTGGTCCAGCACTGGTTAAAATTATTTCTGTTTTCTCTCTAGTAAGATGGTCGCTGTACTGCACAGTTCCCAACCAGATGATTCAAATCTTTATTCCTGCCTTCAGAAGCTCATGCTAGCCCATTGTACTCTGCCATCACCTTATTTTAGAGCACATCTGTGCCGCCATATTTTGGCATCCCACCAATGTCAGCCGTATTTTGCTTTCCATACAGGTAGAACAGTTCTAATCAAAGCATTACAGGGACATTTTTAGTTTTTAATTGAGTTTTTCTTACCAATCTCCTGCAAGTTTTCACCTACTACCTCCCATGCACGTGTGTGCACGAGTGTGCACGTGTGCGCGCGCACACACACACACACACACACACACACAATCACCAACTAGCCCCCAGTAGCTAAGAAAGAGGAAATTACTCAGTGATGAGAATTTCAAGCTGGGCAGAGGGGCAAGTTTCTACAGTCTGGTAGTGGAATTACTTTGCTTAAACAGGGTTTTTTGATTCCATGCAATTCGCATCACACAGGTGGTCCAAGTCAGTAAAGAAATAATCCACTCCCCTAGGCATCAGGACTAATACTTTTAAATAGAATGCATATGAGGATGCTTATGCAGAGTTATTGGAAAAACATTCATGACTATAGGAGTCCTGTTTACAAGAGTAAGATTAATCTAATAATAAAGTGGCTTTGATATACCAGAGTTCAAGCAAATAAATTGAGGAGATGGATAGAATGACTTTTCCAGTCAGCTGTTTCATTTAAATGCATTTTTCAACGATCACACAAGACACACTTATTAAACATACGTATATTTTTTAGTTTTGCTGTTGTTTCAAGAAATGAGAAGCCAAAGAAATCCTTGTTGTATCCAAGTTAGGAACACAAATCTTGACTGCCTTGAGATTGAAAATATTCTAATGAACACTTTGATCTCTCTTGAGAAAGACTTCATACAGTAACCACTTGTATATTTTTTTTTCTGTTCTGTTGATTCATATATATATATATATATATATATATATATATATATATATATAATCTCCCGACTGAACAGAGAAAACTGGTTTTCTGCCAACACCTGTCTAAATTGTAACCTATGCAGTTCATTTTAAAGCACTCACTCATTTATCATTCACAAATTAACCTTGTACAGGAGAGCTGCTCTCATTTCCATTGTATTTTTGTCCTCCGAAGAATGAAACTCAAGCATTAAACAAGTAATAAGAGTTGAATCTGGGAGGCAAATTTAATGCAAAGAGGATTTTTAATGGCATCTCTATAATTATAGACATTAATAACTAACTATAAATCTTCATTTCTCAGTTCCACAGTATTAGGAATAGAATGGTAATTTGTACTAGATGTTTTTAAGGACCTTATGCCAAAATCATGTTGCTTTGTTTTAGCTTCAACTACTGGTTTTTGGAGAGTGGGAATCAGAGTTTATTATACAACATAATACTGAAATACTGTACAGAATGATTTTAAGTGTTTGCCTCTTTATTTTTTAATTGGAATATGATATTACCACCATAGTATTGGCTATAAATCTTTGCCCAACTCTGGGGTGGCACTTTAAAAATCACACCTATCTTAAATAATAGTAATATTTCAAAAAATCTGTGTTACTCTAGTAGGCAACAAGCTGCACTGAAAAAGTTATAGATGTGATTTTTAGTGTATGAACACTTATTCTTGTAAGATGTGCCTTGTAACTTTATTGCAGACAAGTTTTTGAAGTGCTTTGAAAATTCTATGGAACATTTGCAAGTCTGGTTCTCCCAGCACCCCCCCCCACCTTTTTTTGTAGAGCTTTATGGGCTCGGCTTATACATTTAAAGGCATTTTCTTTAAAGACTTTCTTATAGGGAAGTCCATGGCAAAATGTGTGATTTCTGACACCTTTCCTGTTCCCAACAGCACCATTCTGAATTTATGTTCCCTGTCCTGAATCCTGTTCCCTAGGGATAGAGACAACAGAATGTCTCATTTAATAGTTCATTTCTGATTTGCCATCCCTTGAATACTGAGCACTCTTACGTACTTGGAGAGGTATCATTTCACCTTGGACTCACTCCGAGGTGATTTAGTATCTTTCCAAATGCTCTTGCGCAATTAAAATCTACCTTATATACAGTATGTATGTTGCAACTGAATAAGAAGATACATTTCTATATGACTTTCAGTCAGGCTCTCAGGGGAAATTTACCACACAGCCAACTAATAAATAATAATGTTTAAACTTGGCATCCACGACTGTTTAAGTGCTTTTCAGAAATTAGCTCATTAATCTTCATGCAGTTGCTTGTAAAGAAGACAGCAAGTTATCTTCTTCTTCCCACTCTCTTCTATTATACCACTCCACTGGCCTAGAATTCTATACTCTACACTCTATACTCTTGTGCCCGCGGGCCGACGGGCAGGTTCCTTGGGTGTTTCTCCAAGGAGCAGGGCACACAGGGCTTGAGAGTCTCTGTGTTCCTTTTCCTGATAGGACCAGAGAGTTCACAGCAGCCCTCAGATTTCTGTTTCACTGGTGAAGTGCATGATCAGAGCAGGCAAAAGCGCTGAGTATATTGCACGAGCTGACTCATTGAAACCGATCTCTCTGGTTTATAAACAGGGCCTCACTTCTCGTAAAGGAAGCCCTGGCAACCTCTTCTGTGTTCATTCTTTGCTGGTCGTAAAGGGGATATTCCACTAATGGTAGAACAACAGACCTTTAGAATCTGCTTTGTTACCGTGTTACGGGGCTCAAAAGGAATAAACTTGTATTTTGTTGGTTTAAGAATTTTGCATAAGTTTGTTTAAGGATTTTTAATTTCTTACCACAACTCTGGATGTGTTATTCTTGGTTCCCAGAAGAAAAACCTGTGGCTTGTCGAGATCAAGCACAGTGTGTGAGATGCGCTGAAATGTTCAGTTATGTGCTCTTTTGTCGTACAGAGCTCTGATCACAACCAGATCTGCTGATCATGGTTCATCTCTCTTTAGAGTCTGCATGATGCTTTTCTAGGATTATATTTCAATCTGAAACTGAGAAGGACAAAATATAAAAGTTGCTGATTGACTGTAAATCAGAAAGATTAGAATTTTTCAAGCACAATAAATACCATTTTAAAATATTTCCCATTTGTCGTACAAGAATTCTCTTCTCATTCTATACTTCCTCATTCCTCTCTTCCCCAGTTTTCTTCCTTCTACTGACTTAGACTTCCAGTACATACACCTGAGTAGAATATAAAGCAGGCTCAACTTATTTTCATAATAGGAATTGGGCTATTACTTTTTTACGTGCGGTATCGAAGGCTCACAGTCCCCAAACATTCACAGATTCAAGGGGAAACCAATGACTCAATTAACTTCTACTTGAGTAGTTACCAGCTGTTGGGAAAAGATCTGTGTATTAAGGGAGGCATCATTCAATTGGAGAGTGACAAATGAATAAGCATGAAGTCACATCCACCTCCCAGTGAGTGATGTGACAACAAATATTATTTATTTCATTAGTGGTACTTGAAAGAGTGCTCAAGGTGTCCTAAATCTCTCTTTCTCTCTCTCTCTTTCAGTACTCACACAGCTTTAAGAAAAAACTAGACTGGAATGGCCTCTGTCTTGTTTAATGGATTGTATATAGTTCATAACGTATATTTTCATGGGAATGTTATAGCTTTGTGTCAGTGCTCATTCATCATGGTGTTGTTTGTTTTTTAAAAACCTAAATAGAGCAAAAGATTAAGTGACCTTTTACTCCCTGGTATATTTACCATACAATTTCTTATAAATAATTAAATCTGGAGAATTTGAGGGGTTTGTAAAAAAAACACCTAAAATCCTTTGTGTCACACAGAAAATAAAATTCGTATGGCAATATTTGAAATTTTTTCTGGATTTTTCTATAACTTACAAAGCAGAAATATTTGATTATTTGTAGAACTCATGTCTTTTGAGTTAAATCTTTGACTAGAAAAAACATGAATAATTGATTTAAGGGAATCACCTATCTCATAGGTCACTTTTGTGTTTTCTATCCTTCAGTTAAATTAATCATCTTTAAATTAATGTTAAAAATAGAACATGAAGAACAGAAAGTAAATATTGTCTTCAAGTGAATGACTGAGTGAAAGATGAGGGAAAATGCAAGCGAAAATTATAATCCATTTTATTTATGCTTAATATTTGAAAAACGTAGTTGTGATAAAATATTCCATTGTCCCCTTTTAATTTTTGACATATTTCTATAAAAGCCTTTTAAGATATTTCTTGGCTATGTACTTTCATTCACATATTGGTTCTCATTTTGGGCAAGATTTCGTTCTATAATTAACCTTATATATACCTGGATATTTATTTCAATAGAAGCATGTAATACAAGTCTCAGGTTTTTTACTGGTGATCCCTGCAACTGGGTTCAGTTAAGATAAGATTTCTATTTTATTTCTAAACTATGATATCATCTTATCTTTCCTAAAGTTCATGATATCTGAAATTCTCTAGATGTCATGTTAATTTTATTATCTTTATTCCCCATATTGGTTTCATATGTTGAAGCCTTAGCTTTTCACACAGATATAAAGTATTTCCCTTCAGAGCCTATGTCATGTCCTTTTTAAAATCCCCATTCCACCAGCTAACCCTTGCATACAGAAACACATTGTATGTTGAGTTGAATTTTGAAACCTAAGTAACTTAAATTTTAGGTGTTGGTGATACAATTATCTGTAATCCCATCAAATGAGCTTACTTTCCTTTAAAATAGGAAAGAAGCATAACAGTTGGAAACATTATTGGTAAGATCTGAGCTCTATCAGGATTAACCTCTGTATTAATCACAAAGGGACAGTTTCCAGACCAACGTAACACATTGGGCAAGTATACACACACAGACACGCACATCCCTAAGCATAGAAAGGTGACAAACCAGTCGTAATACTCTGATGGTTTCTTCCTATCCCATTTTTGAAAATATTCAGTGAAGCTTCCTGTGACCACGGCAGTCTCCTTACTGTCAGCATTCCTTCTCCTCTTCCCCGTCTTCCGTTCTCAACCTTTCAGTGAATGTATAGATCTCTTCTCAGTCTATACCTGCTTCCTCTGTTGCCAGGATGAAGGAGTCTGCTATAAAATATTTGTTGCGTGATGTGTCAAGATTCCGTCAGGATAAGAAAATGTTCTATTCAGAACCATTTTTAACTAAGGCGATGTGTGTCTGTGGCAGAAGAGCCATCTGAGAAACTTACTGAAAGAACAGATGATTATGCCTCATACCTCTGGACCCTGAATCAGAAAGTGCAGAATGACTTCCTGTATATTCATATGTTGAATAAGCTTCCTCTGTCATAACAATGCACAGCCAGTTGGGAGAACCGTTGCCCTAGCCCAGGTGTCACACATGGTAGGTATTATGTGCTTAAAGGATGATTTAATGGGCAAATGAATGAGGCCAAAAAATATCAATTTAGAACCAATAAACCTTTCTATACTGAAACTAAATATAATACATTTTTGAAAAATAACTGATGACTATGTGAAATTTGTACACATATTCTTTGGGAAAGTCTCTCCTAGGCTCACAGTTAATAATAAGTTTTGAAACAAAAATAAAACTAATTCCTTGTAGGTTGCTTTGTCAGCAGCTGTCATTTCCAAGCCTCTCAGTTGTGCCAAATTGCTAAAGGCAGTATGAGATTTTAATTGTTTTGGGTTTTTTCTGCCATCTTTTCTGCTCATTATATTACAACTGATGGAGTGTCCTGCTTGAATCTCTTCTGATGTGTCCAGTCCTCCATATTTTATTTTGTTATGTATAAGAAGGGTCTTGGTGGCCTGGTTAGTATCTATTTGTCTTTGATGATCTGCCTTCTACTTTATCAGTAAATATAAGAAGATGGAAATACGATGTGATGTTCATAGTTTAGAGGCTATGGTTAGTGTCTCAGATACAAAACACCCTTTATACATCTCAGTTTAATTTTTGTTTGATTGCCTTATCATTGAAGAGCATAGAACCTAAACATCAGAAACAATGATAACTTAATTTTTTTTAATATAAATCTTGTTATCTTGAATTTTTGATAGGAAGGACTAGACTGTATAGTAAATAATACTCTAGAGAATCATATCATCATGGCAGAGCTGAATGGTATTCGTATATATGATAAAGCCAACCTTCTAGAAGAAGTGCCATGGCTAGTTTCCCAAGTACTTTTGGGGGAGCGATAGTTGCCACGCTTAGAACTTTCATAGCATCTCTATACATTTCAACATCGATTCAGAAAAGTTCATACTGGGGCGCCTGGGTGGCTCAGGTCATGATCCCAGGGTCCTGGGATCGAGCCCCGCATCGGGCTCTCTGCTCAGCAGGGAGCCTGCTTCCTCTTCTCTCTCTCTCTCTCTCTGCCTGTCTCTCTGCCTACTTGTTTCAAATAAATAAATAAATAAAATCTTTTAAAAAAAAGTTCATACTTTTCATACTATACTGAGGACTAGTTCTAGAGACCTTCTGTCAGACATCTTTACTTCCTATTCCTTGCTAGGCCCTGCATAATCAATTCATTTTATTAGGGAATGAGGTAAGAATCTAGCATTCTAACAGGCAACAAAAAATAATTATTGTAACATCTTTACCGAAAATCCTTGAACTTTTCACTAAAGATCATCTTAATCAGATATCGCCCTCATTTGTTTATCAATTTTCCGTTAGTGATGTAGAACCATTACTAGAACCCAAGAGAATTATGTACATTCAAACTCTTTAAGTGGAGCATGGAGTGGGTCCTCTATACCAACATTTTTTACAAATAGTTCTTATTTTGCGTGCACCATCAATTTGTTGTTGGGATCCTAAGACAGGAAACAGTGACATAAACAGAATTAAAGACAGATGAGCCCAGAGTACTATGATAGGGAGGTTAACTATAAAAAAATAATTTTACTTCACCACTTAGAGTTGATTTTTCTAAATTACAAAAAATTAAAGGATCAAGTCATAGGAAAGTAAGAGCATACCAAATGTCACAATTATATTTCTATATAATGTTTAAATCTCTAAATATCACCAATGCCTCATTTCTTTATTTTTTTTGCCTTATTTCTTTTTTAGAAATGACATTAAACTAAGAAATTAAATTCATTTCCACTATTTAATGATGATGTCTTCATGACTTCATGAAGACCACAAAATAATTAACAGTTTTGAAGTTTTTAATACTCAGTTTGATACTTCTTTTTTTTTTAAGACTTTTATTTATTTATTTGACAGACAGAGATCACAAGTAGACAGAGAGAGAGAGGAGGAAGCAGGCTCCCTGCTGAGCAGAGAGCCCGATGGGGGGCTCGATCCCAGGACCTTGAGATCATGACCTGAGCTGAAGGCAGAGGCTTTAATCCACCGAGCCACCCAGGTGCTCCTCAGTTTAATACTTCTAAAAATAGGAGTTAACAAGTATTGTATCAAATTTATAAAGTGTTAAATGACTCCCTCTTTAATGTTAAGCAATTTTTCTTGGATAATTTTATCTCTGGTATACACCATTTTGTATGTGAAAGCAAGAGAACTAGTAATTACTTGTTAATGATCCTTAACCTATCTGAATGCAGAAGGCATGATCATATATGCACATAATGGAGTTTGCTAGGTCTAAGAATGCTAATTGTCTTCATTTAGCTCTCTAGAGTAGAATTATAGATATAATTTAGTTCCTGGGGTATAACTTCTTATTTATGATGACACGTCTTTAACTTTTTACTCATCTCTTCAAATGCACATCTAGGAATCATACCATAAATGTTCCAAACTATGGGGATTTTGAATGGCAAAAATTTAAAAATAGACTTTAGTTAAGAACTATAAAATGATCCTTGTGTAGTCTGAGATGGGCCAGAATCAGTATATTAGTCATTTTAGACTTAAAAATGATGCTGTAATCAAAAACCTGAAATCCCAAAAGACTTACATCTTGTTCATTTTATATCTTTTTGCAAGACGCCTCAAACTCTGTTGTGAGTCTTCCTCACGTGGGTTACAAGTTGAAGGAGTAGCTGCATCTGAGACAGGGTTGAGGGAGAGGTGGTGGAACCAGAGGATGGTTCCCACAGCTTCTGTTCAGATGGTGCAGCAGGATTACTCATTTTGCAGCGGCCAAAACAAATCAAATGACTAAGCCGAATTTCATTGGGGTAGGCAATTATGATCTTGCCATAGGGAGAGGCAGCACATGATTAGGTACCATACCTCAGTTTACTTTTCGAAAATATTTTTTCCAAATAGAAGTTACATTAAATTATATATAGAATGACATCTGGAATTGTTTATATAAATATGAAAGTTGCTTAATTAACATTGTGTGAGAAAAATTTTTCTTCATAATCTGACATAGGAGAAAAAGCTTTCTTATATTTCTCAACTTCATAAATATGTATACAACTATCTGACCTTATTTTAATGATGAGCAACCTTTATAGAAATGTATTAACACTCTGGGATAAAAAAAAAAAGAGAGAGAGAGATTTGACATTCCTCTTCTAAAATGTGCAATTATTATTATAGCCTGGCTCAAGTATTTTTAACAACAAAAACAACATGCATAGATGGAGGCACTAACTCCAAATAAAAATATATAACTACTTCAGATTAAGAATTAGCATAAATTTGCCTATAAACATCATTTTCCTGTTTTAGAGATAAAACCAAAATTATATCATATGAATTTATAGAAAGCATCATATTTTTCATCATTCTCATTTCTCTAAGATTGAATTTAAATTTCTTTTTGAGATCTTTCCGTCAAGAAAATTTACTGTATAAAAATCACATTTTCTTCACTTTCCATCATCAGTAGATACATATTCATCATCATTTAAATATTCTTTTATTATTAACCACTGCAGGTTTTCTATAAAATCCTCAGCAAATTTCAAAGTCCTTTATAAAAATAACATTTACAGTATTTTTAGTATTTTTAATTTTAGGCTATTTGTGTAGCACTTATAAATGGGAAATATCTTGAAGGTGTTTCTATAGTAATAACTGGCTATTGGTAGGTATGGAAATTAGATGTTCCATTCAAAATTATAAAATTAGGTGTAACTTTATTCATATCTCTCCTTCTTACTTGCAAGAGGAATGGGTGCCTAAAAAGAATAAAGGACAGATGTAAGCTCCCAGGGGAAGATAATTTTAAAAAGAGATTTTAAACCTTGGGTCCTTTGACTTCTTCCTTATTCTCTCCATCCCTTCCTTCTCTGCCTCCTTCCTCATCTACTCCTCCCTCTCTTCTTCTTCTTTTTAAAATGTAACCCATTTAAACACCATAGCTCATGGTACAGCTAGCAAGCAATATTAAACATGAAATTTAGAATGGGAGCTGAATTTTTAAACACTTGATTTTTTTACAAGCATGTTCATTACCATAAAAGTAGACAGGCCTGTAATTTAGAAATAATAATTTTGTTCCCTTTTAATGACAGACAAAGCACATCTCAACGCCTCAGCAACGTATATTTGAGAGTGCACTTTTTATTGCTAATTTCTCCTAATCTGGAAATATTTTGGTATTTTTTAATTATTAGAGAGGAGGAAATTATAGTACAAATGAGTTAATTAATTTTTGCTTGAAATACTTATGAATGAAATCTAAATTCTTGTCTATCAAATAGAGGCATTCGTTTCATTGAACTGAATATTGGTTTCAGGAGAATATGGAATACACACTGAAAACACATTACAGCTGTGCCAATCTTTTTGCAATTATTTTGAATAGTTGACTATTTGCCCCATTTGACAGTTTGTGAACATGGTGAATAATTTAGCATTCATGCTGCTGCTGTTTTGGCACAATTAACATGAGTCGCATATCCACTGTTATTCAAACTGATTGCAATATGGGGGGAAGAGAATCACTACCTTAATGTTCATTTCTTTGTATTCTATTTTTTTAAAATTAATTGCAAGACAATGCTAAATAAAGCACAATGAAGACCACTTGTATAATGACCTAAAAGTCAGTGAGGACATCCCTTTTTATTAAATTCCTGATACCAATTTAGATCTGGTATCTAATTTTAGAATTTTCTTGGAGAGCCTGTCAACTGGACGTCCATGTATTCCAAGCATGTGCAAAATATTTATGGACCTCTGTGCAAAGCCAAAGACTGCCATGTCATTATGTATATTATCGTCCATTTGTCATTCTGCCTAACATGACTCAGAGGCAATGACTGTTACACAATTTCTTTCTTATTCTCAGTGGCATAATTTGAATTTAGTCTTCTGTTGTGTTGTTTTAATCTGACCAAAAAAGTCAGTATAATTTAAGCTCGAGATGGGGTCAGGTTTGGATGAAATACTTTAAAAATATATTTGCCATAGATTCTTAATATCTTAATACAAACAGCTACTTTCCCAACTGCTTTTTTACCTTATAAGAAAGTCTGAAAGGCTGATTGTTTTTTACTGCTGGAGGAGTCTCTTTTAAATACAGAATCAAAATGATCATCATCCGTATTTGTTCAATGAATGTGTATTAATGTTTAGGAGTTCATCTATAGATTTAAGGTAATAATAATAATATTTTTTTTATACTTTTTTAATTTTTTATAAACATATATTTTTATCCCCAGGGGTACAGGTCTGTGAATCACCAGGTTTACACACTTCACAGCACTCACCAAATCACATACCCTCCCCAATGTCCATAATCCCAACCCCTTCTCCCAAACCCCCTCCCATCGGCAACCCTCAGTTTGTTTTGTGAGATTAAGAGTCACTTATGGTTTGTCTCCCTCCCAATCCCATCTTGTTTCATTTATTCTTCTTCTACCCACTTAAGCCTCCATGTTGCATCACCACTTCCTCATATCAGGGAGATCATATGATAGTTGTCTTTCTCTGCTTGACTTATTTCGCTAAGCATGATACGCTCTAGTTCCATCCATGTTGTTGCAAATGGCAAGATTTCATTTCTTTTGATGGCTGCATAGTATTCCATTGTGTATATATACCACATCTTCTTGATCCATTCATCTGTTGATGGACATCTAGGTTCTTTCCATAGTTTGGCTATTGTGGACATTGCTGCTATAAACAGCTGACACCACAGTCTTCTCTTAGCTCTGTTGTAAAAGATTGCATGTTTTCTATGTGGCATAGAAAAACATACTTGTTTAAGAATGAATGAAAAATAAATCCTTTATTTTCCACAGTTGTAGTTCTGGATGTGTTAAGAATTCCTTCATTGAGGGGCACCTGGGTGGCTTAGTCATTTAAGCATGGGACTCTTGATTTCAGCTCAAGTCATGATCTCAGGGTTGCGACATGGAGCCCCGAGTCAGGTTCTGCTCTGGCTGTGGAGCCTGTTTAGGATTCTTTCCCTCTCTCTCCCTCTGCCTTTCTCCCAACACCTCCTCACCCTCCCACCCCCCCCCCCAACCCCCCTTGTTCATTCACTCTTTCCTCTCAAAAAAAGATTTTTTTTTTTTAATTTAAAAAAAGAATTCATTCATTTAGTAAATATTTAGTTACAGTATTTAGTTACAACAGGGCACCCTGTTGAGGACATAGCCTACTGCATCTGTTTGCATGATTTTCATGTGTTCGTTCCACCTCCTCTTTTCAGAAGATGAAAGTCCAGGAGAGATTTGTTTAAGTGCTGTGCACTACCGTGAGTTGGCTGTGGGTCTTTCTTCTTGGTGCCTCCATGTCTGTCGTCGCTCCTAGTGATTTGCACATTTCAGTTCAACCTGTTTGTGTCCTGGGAGTTATGTGATATTTTAGAGGTGATTTTGCATCATGACTTCAGGGCACTGGGTTAATTTAATGTTGGCTTCATACACTCTGTTTCATTTCCCAACTCTTCAGATCCTGCCTGGAGCCCTTATTCTTGCCACCTCGTGCGATCAGGAGAAATGTTACCGCCAATCCTGTAATTACCTTGAATATCCAAAAAGTGAAATATTTAAAATCCAGAGTGATTTCTCATTGTCCCCTTTATTCTGCAGTTTTCACCAAAAACGTCTGCCTTCTTCCATCCTCAGTCATACATGTCAGCTTTCAAAAAAAAAAACCTTTGTTGAGTACCTAGTAATATGCTTACTGCTTAGTTTACAAGGCAAAGAAGGTATAATGTTTCCCTGTGAAGGAAGGAAGGAAGGTGATCCTTACACAAATCATTACAATATATTTTGAGATTCCATTATAGTCACTAAGAGCGTAGAGTGTCAGGAATCCAGAAATGGGCACAGACAACTGTGTAGAGTTTTAGGGAAGGTTTCAAAAACAAGACGACATTATTGAGATGGTTCATGAAGGATGGGAAGGAATTTAGTCACTAGAATATCTTCGGGTTTCTTAATAAAAGAAGCAGATTTTGCCCCTCTACAGTTCTCATGCCTATACACACTGTAAGCTTTCCATACTTTGTATATAATTGGTATTCCTTTATCTGCACCTGCCACTCTTGACACAATTCTTAGGAAATTCCATTTAGGAAAAATGAGGCATAAGGGCAGCACACACAGGAAGTGTGCTGTTATAATATTAGAAGAGAATGCCATAAAATTAGTTCAGTTAGATAACAGTCTCAAGTGGTTGTGAGTGCAGCTAAATGTCCTGTAAGAAAACAATTCCTGATATTTGTATTAATTGTATCAGACTTAGGATTATATAATGAAATAATTAAGATAAGCATAATAAACTAATGATGCCTTTCAAACTAGAATTAAATTCTGTCTCTTTCCTCAGAATTAAGGTGGAAAAAGGAAACAATTGATAAAAGGAAAAACTCATAGAAAATGTATCTTTAACTAAAATAATACCATCCCAAAATTATGTTTTTCTTCAAATAATACATGCATGAGTTTGTGTGGGAGGAAAAAGGGACCTTCAAAAGGAATGAAGAAAAAATGAAACAAAACGCATACCAAGGGGTGCCTGGGTGGCTCAGTGGGTTAAAGCCTCTGCCTTGGGCTCAGATCATGATCCCAGGGTCCTGGGACGGAGCCCCATGTCGGGCTCTCTGCTCAGCAGGGAGCCTGCTTCCTCCTCTCTCTCTGCCTGCCTCTCTGCCTACTTGTGATCTCCGTCTGTCAAATAAATAAATAAAATCTTAAAAAAAAAAAAAAAACCCTCTGACCAAATGCTTTATTACTATTATCTATATGGTTGTTAATTGCACTTCTTATTTTAATGACACTTAGAGGGGACCTTAGTAAACAGGCACACATAGCCACACATGTATGTTTATAACAGAATGCAAAGAGAACACACACAAAAAAGAAAGGCACAGGTACTCTCCAGAAGCTAGAATGTAGAAAAAGCTGATTACTTCATGTGAGCATTAAATGTCATTTTAAAATTTCTCATCAGCAAAGGTTAAAAGGAAATATGTTTCTATAGAATGATAAATGAGTATATCAGTTCTTTATTAGAGAAAAACTTCCTTTGGCACTAAATTCTGGAATTTATTCTGTGTATTATTATTTGAGATGTTGATTAATATAATGAATAGTCGGGCGCCTGGGTGGCTCAGTGCGTTAAGCCTCTGCCTTCGGCTCAGGTCATGATCTCAGGGTCCTGGGATCGAGTCCCGCACCGGGCTCTCTGCTCGGCAGGGAGCATGCTTCCTCCTGTCTCTCTCTGCCTGCCTCTCTGCCTACTTGTAATCTCTCTCTGTCAAATAAATAAATAAAATCTTTAAAAATATATATATAATGAATAGTCGTTTCCAGACATAGTAGAGTATATTTTGTAAGATCATTCATGTTATCAGCCTATAGTAAAAGCTAAGGGCATAATATTATTATACTGTGGATCAACAAGTCAATTTCTGTGTGAAACCTGCTCTCGAAACCTGTTTTTACACTTGGGGGAAAAATGAAGAAATAAATTGAAGTCATTTGGAAGAAAAGAGATTTAATTTCCCCAATGTGGTGACGGTAAAGGAAAATTGTGTGCCTTCAGTGGTTTCCATCTTCCGAGTAGATGTTTCAATACTTGTGAATTCAAAACTCTAGGGTGGTAAAGAGTTTTTAAATCTCATTTCATATTTGAGAAAGAGAGTGAGTGAGTTAGCCTAAATCAGCTGATTACTAGCTCATTATTTCTCTTGTAGTTGGTCTTCCCCAAACCCTCTGTAATTCAGATTCTGTGCTCCCCCCAACTCTGTTTTTGCCCAGTGCAGGGCTGATTTTTCATCCTACCACGTCCCTCTCCCATATTTGGCTGACCTTCTTAAAACTTTCTACCTGGATGTCCTTCCCCGGTTATTTGTCCCTCTTTCCTGTTTGGGGTCCTTCTCCTTTGCCCGTTCCTTAGTGCCATCCAAGTTCTGTCCTTAGCTGACTTTTTCTTTCTACATTGATCCTGTCTTCCACATACATCCCCGTCTTGGTGTCTGGCATTTGAGCTTTACACTAATTTACCACGCTGATTATGTGTACATCAAACAATCCTCTTGAGATCATCAGGTTCACAATTGAACCCTCTTGTCTTTCCTCAGGCATATCCGTTCCTCTTCTTTTACTTGAATCAGTTAATGGTTCTATCCATCCATCTCATGGTCAGGCAACTACTGTAAATAATTGTATTATTTATAAAAATGTAAGAACAGCATAGGAATTGTGAAATCCCACTTTTCTATTCTTTCCTTTATCAAACCTTCCCTGTGGACTAGCATGCCTCCTTTGCATTTACCTGGTTGACTTCTCTCTCCTATCCATAATCTACTACCATGGTTCCGTGCCTTGTCACCTCTGGTGTTGACTGTTAAAATAGATACCTACCTTGCTTTTCTACCTTCCTGCTGGTTGCTAGTAATTATCTCCTTATAGGCTCATTTACCTAAAATGCAAATCTGGGGTGCCTGGATGGCTCAGTGGGTTAAAGCCTCTGCCTTCGGCTCAGGTCAAGATTCCAGGGTGCTGGGATGGAGCCCCACATCGGGCTCTCTGCTCATCAGGGAGCCTGCTTCCTCCTGTCTCTGTCTGCCTGCCTCTCTGCCTACTTGTGATCTCTGTCTGTCAAATAAATAAATAAACTTTTTTAAAAATAAAATGCAAATCCACCTATGGCTTTCTCCTCTATAAAGTCCTTCTGTGTCTTGTCATCACCTGTATTAGAACTGCAAGTGTGACTCTATAGACCACCTTTGATTTGGCCCCTGCGGATTTCTCTTCCCTCTCCTCTTTACAATTTACACCCTGTTAATGGCAAAATTGCTCCCATTTCCTCTTACTCACACATGCTCTCTCCTGTTATGTGACTTTGTACTTTGGCTGAAGCCCTTACACGACCTCCTCATCTTTGTTCACCTGCTCTCACTCATCATTTAAGACCAGTTCAGGCACCGTCTCCCACAGACACCTCTGTAGAATTCTCATCGGGCTAAATGCCTATCCTCTGTGCTACGGGAACAATTAGCATGTATTTTCTTTTCATGTCACTTTCCTTTAACTAGAATAGGCCCTCTTCAGAGGCAGAAATCACAATTTTTGTCTTTCCCTTAGCAACTACCTGGATATGAGTGTTAAAGATCCATTGAAATAAGTCAAATAAAAATCGATAGAGCTGTTGGTCCTTCCTATCAAATACATATCTCAGGGTAACAAAAATGAGAGGAAGGTAGATTGAACATGTGCATTTTGGTCTCTATTAACCCTTTCTGAGGAAGAAATTTTACTTATTAATTATCCTAAAATGATAGGAATAATAAACACTCTCTAGAAACTGCTTCGACCAAACTTTTCTGCATCATACCAATTACGTTTAACATCAGAATCATGGATTTGATCTTCATCTCACATTTCTACTTCATGGACTAGAACAGAAGGTGTATTATAAATATGTTTTATTTAATTGATATGTTGATATTGGGGCCATTGTAAGTATTTCAAATATTTTAACCACAGTAGTAAATAATAGTTTTACATTCTAATCCCCAAATGAAATTACAATTTTAAGTGGAGCAGCAACATGAATCATTAAATTCTTGCTTCTAAAGTAATTAAATATTGCTAATTTTTAAATGATAAATTTTATGCTGTAGTTTGGAAATACAGTTTAGAATACAGTATTTTAGGCAGTAGAAGGAACCAAAGATAGAATATATCTAGTCCAGCTAACTCATTTATAGAGAAGGATATTGAAACCCCAAGAAATTCATTATCTAACAATATAGGATTGGTTAGTATCCAAGCTGGAAATAGGACTCATGTTGAGTTTCTCCCATCAAATGTACTGCCTGCCTCCTTACTTAGTCTTTAGCAATACAATCCATGTATTTGGATCAAATATGAGATAGCACCCACCCATTGCTTCCATCATACACACCCCACCATGTAGAGTAGTTAAATAATGGAAACTTTTTATTGTTGTTACTCTTACTTGGACCACTGAGAAACATGAAAGGCTTATTCCTGAAATTAATGGAATGTTTTGTTAGAGATCATTCATTTCTGCTTACAATTTTATTACAGATTTTTTCCCAGTATATCCAGTATATGTAACAAAATGGAGGTCCGAAAAGTGATATTTCATGTCCAGGAAACATGAAATAAATCACTCAGAAGAAAAAAAAAATGTAAAGTGCAAATATTAGTAACAAAGAAAATAATTTTCTCAATACTTAAAATGTAATCAGTGCATGTAGGTCACTAGCCCATCACTTGTAAAACAACATACTGTTTAGATGTTGAACTCTATTTTTAGAGAATTGAATATACACGGTATCCATTTCTTGTAATGAGACTCAGGTGATAGTATTTACCTTTAGACCGATTTATAATGCACTAAGCTAGAACCTGCACTTTTCTATATCCTAAGAGTCTGATTTCTGAAAATAGCCTTTATCACTTTTTCCAAGACTGAAATCTGAGAGTAATTCTTCAGAATAAGGAAGTGGGTCAAAGCCAACTGTTCCACTTGTTTCAAGATGCCAGAAATCACACGAGTTTGTATTATTCGAGAAAGAAGAAAAATATTTTATTACATATCATTGAAAACTATGTCAGACTAGCTAAATGCTTTAAAACGACAAGAGTAATTATTTTCATCTATGTTTTAAAGTTTATAATTAAATGGCATCTAGGAGACTGTTGGTGTATATTTCTATAAGGCTAGTGTTAACATCACCGTTTCAACTCGATTGTAGAATTTTGTGGTAGGAAATGTGTTCATTTGTTTTTGAATTCTTACAATCTTCACACGTTCCTGGAACAGAAGTTTAAAAAATGTTTGTTGGAGTATATTTAATGTGTGTGTGTATATGTGTTCATCTATATGTATATATGTGCACGTACATACCCACATATATACAGATGTACATATACACGCAGGCATATAAAAATACATAAGACTAAAATGTATTATAATCTGTGGAAAAAAGATATCCACTTAATTCAGAACCCTCACTATCTCACCATTTTAAGGTCCTTGTTATCGACACAGTCTTTTTCTCTTGTGGCAGCACTGTTTCAGTGTAGAGCATTTGAAGGGAAACCTGCCTCCCTCACCAAGAGCCACACCAACCTCAGAGGAAAAGGGTGACACATTTTTCCCACACCTACTTCCACAGGAAGAAGACTTACCCCTTAAATGTTATAACACCTGATATTTAGCTTATAGGTCAAAGAACTGGGCAAAACGAAAGCCATTTCTGTCAAACCTATACCTAATGAAATTCTATTATTTAAGGATATTTCATCACCCTACTACAAAATACTTTGCTACATATCCCAAATGAGAACACAGTAATTCCTTCAGTTAAATATAGTTTTTAAAAAATAACAATTTTTGCTTTTTTTAAATTTTTTTAAATAAGCAAATGGTCATTGTTTTTCACACCAATCTTCCTGAGCTCAGGAATACGTGAAATTCTTTGAGTCTGTTTTTGACAGAATGGGCAGAGTTCTTCTGAAGACCTTCAGGTTTCTTTCAATGCCTGTTTTTGCTGTTCATCTGAAAATAACGGTTTTGACAGCCAGCTTTGTCTCTGCTACCAACCCCATCCCGCATCTCCATGACAATAGTCAGGAAGTCATTCACTTACATTTATGGGGGACCCATTGTGTGAAAGGAATTGCACTAGGAACTTAACAGGAAACAGTCCATGTGAGTCTCACCATTGAAATGACCTGTAATTAAAGTGTTATTAAAGGCAAATATATTCATGATATGTGCACTTAACTGACAGAATGAATACATATAAATATGCTCAAAACACAACACATACATAGAAAGATTTAGTTCATAATGCAGCGTAATGGTGGTTGTGGTGACTTACAGTTACAATAAATTATTTTCTAAGACTTTGTAGAGATTTTACTATAAAGAGGGCACTAACCAAATTACAGATAGAAGAAACTAGGGAAGGGAATACTTAACTATAATACTAACGTTTACTATAATATTACACCTGGAAAAGGGTTTCTTGCCCATTTTTTACAACATCCAGTCACTCATTTTCATAGTTGAAAGGATGACAGAAAGTATCGCAAAGCTTATTTAATGAAAACACGTAGAAAAAAACAAAAAGAATAGCCATCAAAGAAAACCTTTAGAGTAAATAAAGGGGCATCTTCTGTGTGCAATGAACTAAGTTTTTTTTTTTTTCTTTTAATTCACAATGTAAAATTGCTGGCTGATTTCTCTTTTCAAATACTTTTAAAGCATAAATGTATTGTGGAGATATTAGCATTTCCATAAATCAGAATGGGAAGAAAGCTGTAGTGTCAATCATGTAATTTTGATGAAATTATTCTGAAATGGTATGAGGCAAAGGAAACCTGATCTCGTTGCTGGGGTGGCAAACAGCCCACCACTGTTAGATAGCTCAAGTGCCACATCCTGCATCTTGTTAAATGTAACTCAATCCAGTCTATTTCAGCAGAAGGGTCTTTATTTTCATCCTGGCACTCCAGTCTTAAAGTAGACTAAAGCTTAAGTTTGTTTAAAGCTACAACATGATTATTCCTATAAAATAATTAGTGACATTTGAACCACTTTCTGATAGGCTCGATTTAGTGGGAGACTAAGTGGCTTTCCGCATGTATTGAATCACATTTGAAAACGCTGCTTAACTACATTGGAAGCACAGCATTTTTGATGTGGATTTTTAAAATTCAGTGTAGGTTTATAGAACACGATTCTTTCTTTAAAACCTGCTTCACCTATCCCACTGCTTATGGCCAATGCCTCTAGAAAGTTTTGCTACGGACTGATACTTAACGTGAAAATAGAAACTATCATTCTATTCAGAACGTCGCGATTGTATTTTTATACTTCGCTATGTTTTAACTTCTGCCAGTTATTAAGAAAAAAGTAAGTATGAAGATGTACTTATTTTGTAAATTAAGATATCCATAATTTATTTCTGAATCTAAATGCTATTTGGTGGGTATCTATCTGTAGACCTGAGAAATTCTTCAAAGATCGCTGTGTAGTGTTAATCACTGCCACGTCTTTGCCTATGTATTTTAACTGATAATGCAGGTGAAAGGGAAATGTTCCTGTTGAAACTATTATAGTAAAACATTCCATTAGGATGGAAAATTAACTTATTTACCAGCCAATCAAGATTCCCTGGTGTTCTAAAAACAGCATGAAAGAAAACTCTTCAACAGTGAAAATACTAAAGAGTGCCGTTGACCTATGAAAGGTAATGACTTAAAATATAAATAGTAGCAGGAGATATTCCCATAATAGTTATACAGGTGTTTCACCTGATGACCTAAACTTCTCTGCTTCCCAAAGTTAAGTATGACACTTATCTGGGAAAATAATTAGCCCTGAAACATAAATATTCACTAACTAGGAAGCTTGCAACTCATGTTATTAAAACTCACTTGCATGTCGAGGATTTAGTCCTGGTAATGGGTCCTCTTCCAATTTAAGGCTTCATTTACGATAAAAGATACAATTCTTTCTGTACTGTGCAAACTGTGAAAGGTGGAGGATCTCAAATAAACATCTGGCCAATGAGTCACCAACAATTTGTTCAGAGGTGAAATGCTGTTCCCCTTCAGTCTGCAGCTGCCTACAGTTGCCGGGCTGATTAGTAAAGGAGACCTCATGCTTGTTAGTCCAAGTCATGGTTTCTTACTACAGCTTTCTCTACTCTTTGTATCCTAATTTAGATATCTTATTCTCCATGGTCAAACCTGCTGCACTTGATATGTAAATTTGGTGCATTTAAAACCTAACATGTAATACTTGCAGGACAGTTAAATAATAATGCAATATTTACAGGACCCTAAAATTAATGACAGCCTAGCTCCTCCATTCTGCTTTTTCATGTAACATTTGTAGTGCCCACTGCAGGGATTCTGAAGGGGTCGTCTTTTCTTTCTCCAAGAGGGCATTTTAGGATCACTGTTTCCTTTCTCAGCAATATTTGACATGATGTCCTGGTTCCTCCTCATTTTCAATTCTGATGCCCAGAGGTTGAGCCAAACTCTGCGACCGCAGAGGCTTGCTCCCTTGGGTGTGGATGCAGAAACTTGGCCTAGGAACCCCAGCTTCCTGGATGTGCTTGTATTGGGCAATGCCCAGTGTGATATCTGATTTGATCTTAACGTGCTTTGGGAAGAGGGGGACGATCAACTTCATTTCTAGACAAAGAAACTAAAATTTCACTGGTATTGCTACAAGTTGTGGTCTTGTGCCTTAAGCCCACATATCCTGTCTCATATAATACATGCATTTTCACAGTCGTGGTGGCTTTCATTCTGGGAGTTTTATAACCACCATTCTTAATTTTTAAAATGAAAAGAGAGAGAGAGAGAGAGAGAATTTATTGCTGCCATTTGGAAATACTATACATTTGGAAACCTGTTAGAATGCTCATTTCAATTAGCAACTATATCAGCAACATACTATCATCATTTGAAGGCTAAGGAAATCTGAAGAGAGATCTTTAATCTGAGAAGAACTACATAGCTGAATAACAATAATAATAATAAAACAATGAAACAATGACACCTCCTATGCTTTGAAGGAGGAGCCAATGCTATTCTCTTTCATGGGCTGTACTATCATTACACTGACAGCATTTTTTTTTTTTTTTTTACATTAGCAGCATTTTAAATGAGCCAATTAGAACTCTCTGTAATGCTGTTGTCTACATACCCATACATGCTTAATATCAGAGCATGGGAAACTAGTGCAATTATATCTGCGAATAAATTATTTCTACCAAACTATTAAAGTTGTGAGATTTCTGGGCCACAATATTTTCAGTATCTAGGATATTTTCCCTCTTACACTTTAATTAATTAGTTAAATAATCAATCCATTAATTAATAGGTTAAACCTTACTCTGTGCTGAGTGCTATGCTGAACACTGAAAATAAAATTTTAAAAGTTTGTTTCTGTTCCTTTTTGACATTAGAGTGTACTAAAGAAACTTAAAAAGTAGTACGAGCTATAATAGGTCTATGCACATAGTACCATAGACTCACAGAGGAGACAGCTCCCAGAATCCTCCTAAAACATTGTGAAAAATTATGCAAGTCTTTTTCTTTTCTTTCTTTCTTTTTTTAAGATCTTATATCCTGAGTCCCTAATGCAAAATCCCGATATTGGCAGATTAACTTTAGGGGAATACAATAGCCTGTAATCGTAAGTAATCCAACAAAATATATAGATAATCTGTCATCAGCTAGGGTCTTCTGCAATAACAAAGAAGATAGAATATGAGAAATGAAAACAGATACAGGATTTGATGAAAAGAAAATACCTTTTCACCTTTTTTTCTACCTTTGAAACTAATAACACACTATATATTAATTAATTGAATTTAAATTAAAAATAAAAACTAAAAGAAATTTTTAAAATTAAAAAATAAATAAAATAAAGAAAGAAAATAGCAGTAGAGTTATATTTTAAATGCATGAATAAGTAAATCCCTGCAGGCCAAAGGCTTAGAAAGCTTTGCAGACAGTTTTTATGCTTTCAGGTAGAAAGTTACCAAAAAATAAAAGATAAACTGCTGCTCCTCACAGGGAGTACATACCACTGTTCTCAGAAAAGTTGGAATTTGTTTTGCAAGTCACAATGTTTGACATCTACGTGATTCTCAAAATTTTGTTGAATGAACGGGTACATATGAAATAAATACTGCAAGAGATATGATAAGTAAAATGTTTTCGAAGGTGACTGGATTTGAGAGTCTAGTTACAATCGCATCTCTGGAACCTTGTGAGGTTTGCTGGGTCCCACACAGTGGCAAGCGCCTACAAACTCCTGTTGACAGCCCAAGAAATAGATCAGCATGTTGAGCTTGATTCACTCAAATTTGGTTTTCTTATTTCTCTAAACATTTTTATTTTGGCTTAACAGAATCAAAATAGGTTTACAACATCATGAAATCTGTAATGATTAATATGTCAAAATGAGACGACCAAAGACCAAACCATCTGCTGCTATCAAAACCAAAAAATCAGGGAGATCATATGATAGTTGTCTTTCTGAGGGAGACAAACCATAAGTGACTCTTAATCTCACAAAACAAACTGAGGGTTGCTGGGGGGATGGTGTTTGGGAGAAGGGGGTGGGATTATGGACATTGGGGAAGGTATGTGCTTTGGTGAGTGCTGTGAAGTGTGTAAACCTGGTGATTCACAGACCTGTACCCCTGGGGATAAAAATATATATTTATAAAAAATAAAATAAAATAAAAATAAAATAAAAAAAAGAACAGAGGAAAAAAAAAAACAAAAAATCAAATTCCATTTCTACAAAGTTACACCATGAGGGACGCCTGGGTGGCTCAGTTGGTTAAGCAGCTGCCTTCGGCTCAGGTCATGATCCCAGCGTCCAGGGATCGAGTCCCACATCGGGCTCCTTGCTCCGCAGGGAGCCTGCTTCTCCCTCTGACTCTTCCTTCCACTCTGTCTGCCTGTGCTCTCACTCGCTCTCTCTCTGACAAATAAATAAATAAAATCTTTAAAAAAAAAAAAAAAAACAAAGTTACACCATGAGAAATGTACTCACTTGTTGTTAAAAGCTGTAAGTTCAAAAAAATTCACATTATTATTTTTATGCCTCAAATGGAGTTTTATAAAATTCACTCTGTTAATATTGAGGGGAAGGGTCTTTGCTCTAAATTACTAAAGCCATGGATCAGCTTTTAAAAAGCAAGTATGGGAATCATCACATTATCATTTAAATCCTCAAGTCAAACCATTTTCAACTTGGATCTGTAATTTAAGAAGAGGCAAGGCTGGGCATATTGGATATTATTTCTCCTCTCATTGATACAGCAGGCATGAGAAAATGAATTTATGTTGATGGATTTTCAAAGAGATTTATTGGATGGGTAGGCCCTGAGGAAAAATGGGGAAGATCTGATTTTTCTTCCTAAATCATTTATTAATAATAATAAATTGTTAGCTAATAAACAGGACGCTTCCTGATCTTTCCCATAAGGTGACAGCTGCTCCTATAGCCAACACAGTGAAATGACACCTGGCATATCATTCTAACCCAGCCCCATGCCACAAAGGAGAAAATGGAGGCCCATAGACTGGACCAAATGATACTTAACACTTGAGACAGCAGAGGAAAGGGAAGAAAATAACTGAAGCCTTTCGTCCTGACTCTTGCAATTTGGAGAAATCTGTGCCCTTGAAAACCAGAATACACTGCAGATTTTGAGTCACCATCCGCCAAGCAGTTGGTTTTGCCATTATAATAAACCCTTTTAAAGAACTTTAATTCTAGGTTTCAGCATTTCTGTTCTCCATCGTTATCAGTTGTGAACTCTTTAAAAACATTAAAAGAAGTAAAGGGGAAAACGCTGTTCCTAGAATATAGAGATTTTAGAAAACTTTACATCTGAGGTGAAACAGTCTTTTCAGTGGGGAACAAAAGGAAACTATATGCATCTGCTTTGCCTGAGTCAGATGTAAAGTAATCCTTGAAACACCCCTACATAGTTTTTTTATCTTGTTTATTTAACACGGATCTGCTTATTTATTTATTCAGTGAGAAGGTGTGGTGTGTGATATGCCTTTTCTGAAAGCCAAATAATTAATAACTTCATATTCTGAAACACTCAACAGCCAACCTGCTCATTTCATTTGTATTCCACGGACGCCTCATTTTTTCCTCCTCACTGCCTGGCCTGTACTGATCAGTATTAACAATGGGATTTTTGTCTCACTTGAAAACTTTCCTGTTCCATTTGAGTTGAGGTGGAGACACTCTCACTTAAAAAAAAAAAAAAAAAAAAAAAAAAAAAAGGGAAAAAAGCAGGTATTTTGATATTTTCATTGTTTTGTTATTTCAATATGCTAATATGCAGGGACACTGCATTCACTTATCAGATAATCTGATAAAGAAGCTGTAAGTGATGACAAACTCCTTAAGTAGATGGAAAAGAAAAACTCCCGTGTTTAAAACATTTTAAAATGTTGGAAAATACGATCGATTTAGAACATCAAAGAAAGAGAGACTGGAAAAATAATCATTCATGTTCCTAATAAGTGGATTTTTAGCCACTTCTGGCAGCTCTGATACTAACCATAAACACAATGTTAATTCATCCTTTTTTGTCACTCTTTTCCATCCCCCATTCAAATTTGGTAACCCAATGAAACTCACCTACTTTGTCCCAGGAATCAGATTCTCAAAGAAAGAGAAGCTACCAACTCACCTTACCATTCATAAACTTACTCTATAATTCCTGATACCCTTTCTTGTCTAAACTCTTCTTGAAATATGCAGCCACAAGTAATCTAACTGCCCAGTTTCTGGTCTCCTGCATTGATCTAACATTTGTCACTTCAATTCATTTGAAAATTAAGGAGTCTTTTAAGTCTCTATTTGTGTCAAAGTATTATGAACATTGATGTCACAAGAGAAAACACAAAGCAGTTTGTTCTTCTTGTTGTTGTTGTTTTCCCAAGCTGTTACAAAATTATTCCAGAGGAAGGATGAGTTTATTTTCCTGAAATCTCCATTGGGGGTGGGGAGTGTAGAGGTAGGGGGTTGGGGGGTGGGGAAGGGGAGTTAAAGAACTCTTCCCTTGAAGAGTTAATGCTTCCCTAGAGAGTGAATGGCCTTTGCCTTTTATCAGTTCCTCCTCTCAACTCATGCTTTCACATGTTGCTTATACTAAAAGCATTCACAAGGGTCAGATTCTGAAAAGTTTAACTTAATTTCTTAAATATTGCTTTTAACCTGCCACCCCCGGCTTCCAGTGACTACTACAGTAGTTCTCAAATCTATCATTTTTGGCTAGAACAAATAATGCATCAACTATTTAGTTTGCCCAATTAATAAGATGTCTTCTGATCTTCTAAAAAATGTTTTCACCCACGCAATTCTTTTTTAGAAAAAGAAAAGGTTTCAAATTCCCTGTACTAGAAAAACCCTCATTAAAAATGAATTTCCAACATGAGATGTCAGAGCAAGGACAAATGTTAGACTATGACATTTGCTATAATTCTGTTGATCACAGGCCTTTCTCATATAGCAGTAAAGCATCCCTTGAAGAAAAAAAAAAGTAAGAAATAGCAGATGTTAGATAGAAACTAATATCAGGGGGGTTTTCTTTTCATTTATTTATTTATTTATTTATTTTACATGTGACTCAGTTGAATAACACCTTGGAGAGGGTACCAAAAACTTGTCTGTTTTTAGTATCGGTTTCATTCTTGGTATTACTTCTTAAAGGGAACTGGCTAACCAGCTTATGTCTAAAATTCTGAACTCAGTTATTTCTCTTCAAGAGGTCATCTCCTTCTGTCAGAGACACACACTTTGGGAGCAGTACTCTAACCAAACACAATAAAACAGGTGGAATGAGATTACAGGGAGAGGCAGGCATGTTTATCAAAGCGTACCATAACTTCACTCCACTAACGTTTTAAATACATCTAAGTTATATTTCTCTTTATATTCTTTTATGCACAAATATAGGAAGAGTTTTCTCTTACCCAGTAAGATCTATAGGGTATCCATAATCTGAGGAAGTGCTTGGAATACCATCTCACAAGTTAGAACAATCATTTCTGCTCTTTAATGACAGTGTTGGTTGCCATCCCGATTTGTTTTATATAAATAAAATACAGAGAGTGGGCATTTAAAAAAATACCACATCGGCTTTATCCAATACATGCAGAGGTCAAAAATACATTTTCAATGGAGGAAGGCTTTGATATGTATCTTCTGTGACCATACAGGTCTTTGGGGAAAAACAAAACTTAACCAACCTGTTGAGAAGTTGGAAGTGTTGTTTCTCTAGAAAATCAAGCACACCACCCAGAAAACTGTCACTCTCACTCAAAAGTCTTTGTAATCCATCTCAATATGGATTTGGGCGAGGTTAAAAACTTCCGATTTATGTGACAGCAAGGTATACAACAGCATGATCATCATAGTAAGCACCTGCTCAAATTTGACTCTGTAGGAAGAGCTGATCACATCTGAAAAGTTGGAATTTACAAAGATATTAGGGATTCAACTGCAAGTCAAGTTAATTATAGCATATGACATAGACTGTGAGTTAGAGAATCATTGAACATGGACTACTTTGAAAAAAAATAATATTTTTCCTTTATGCTTAAATAAAATTTAATGTTAAAAGGTCAGTATATTATTTCTGACTTTTAAGGAATAGTAAATGATGCACTAACATCAACGGATAAGGTGACGAATAGGGCAGGCTTGCTCATGCTGGAGCTTAGGCCACAGACCATCAGAGCAGGGAGTGATGTTCCTTAGGGGGTGAGTCAAAATTTTCCATTTCACACACACAGCCAGATTTTGAAAAGTTCTGATAAACACCCACACAGATCCAACCCTACCTTGTTCCTACTTCAGCTGAGAAGTGTGTTTAACCTTCATTATCCCTTACGTGTTTGGAAGTATAAGAAAAAAGTTGAAAACAACTTGAACCCTGACGAAAGTCAAAGACTTTCATAGAGGTAGAAATATAGGTTGCAAAATACTTTTGTATTTTTTCAGGCATGTAGTTTTTCTTTCTTTCTTTCTCTCTTTTTTTAATTACACTTAAAATACCTATGGCATGGCTACACTTTTCTCTTATTTTATAATTTAATCAGTCGAACACAGCTATGCTTACCCAAAGAATTTACTGTTTGCATACTTCTTAAATTAAAAGCCCACAGATAAGGATATGTGAAGGTGAATTTATTAAGCTTTCAAAATTTGGAAGGACACAAAGATCATAAAAAATTTAGAGGGTAAGAAAAACATCAAATACAGATAAGTATATGAAAGTGGTTTTTTTTCCAATTATGTATGTGTTTCTAAACATGGGGTGTCTGTGCTACCAAATTCCAGACTTCAACATTAATTTAAATTACTTGTTTTACAAAATTAAATAACTCTGTCCTGATTTTGTGGTTCAAAATCCAGATTGAATGTCTTTCCTCCCCATGGAGTCAATTCTGATCCTCTTTTATCTGAATTTTACCTACAACATTTCATTTTTCCTGGAACACATCAAAATGTTTCAGAATTAGACACTACGCAAGTGAAATGGATCCATTTCTAAATTTGTTTATTCTGCTTAGTTTTGACAAATATAAACTTGTTCCCTACCTAGTATGGAGAGTTAGAGAAAAAATAAATATTTAAAGACATTTAATATATATATTAATGAAAATGGTGCAACTATTTAAACTATTCAAACTGATTATACGTGATATTTCAAGAGGATAATTCATTAGTCCAGTCCTCTAAATAATCCCAAGTAACATGAATTCCTCTGTAGAATAAATGTCTATAGAGGGTAATCCATGGAAGACAGACAAGCCTCTTGTTGTTTGTAGCCTTAATCCATTGCCCAGAGCGTGAAAAGTGCTCAGGATAACAAGTGTGAGAATCAGTAAAATCAACATCATTTTTGGATTTTATTTTCTTAACAATACGTACTGATCAATAGGCTTGCGGAAACTGACAAATACAATACGGTCAGTTTGATGAATCAATCTAGTGAAGTAGAGAGAATTCCCCCACCCCCTCCCCCATTCTCCCTCCTTTAAATCCTCTTCATCCTCTTCCTCCTCCTCCTCCACCCACGCACTCTAACACACACACACACACACACACACACACACGCACGCACACACGAAGAGAGAGACAGAGATAGTGACAGAGAGACGGACAGAATGGGGGAGTGGAGGGAGATGCTTTTTCCCTATAGGTCTGTAGACATCAAGTCATGAGATCACGAAAGCTGTAGTGACAGATGCTTAGATCTTTTTTCGTAAGATTACTAAGTAAGCCACTTGCAGTAAGTGTTTACATTTGTAATTGGGAGACTCACCCTCTTCTTTCAGTTGAGAAATTCCCACACTATTGAAGTAGGGGTCTCTCTTCTGTATTTCAATTGTGTGTGTTGTTTGGGGGGTGGGTAGGGCAGAGAGAGTTGAGGAATAAAGAGGGGAAAGTTCTGTCCTATTAACTTCTGTATCTCCCCAACCCCCCAAATCTTATAAGCATATCAGCTTTGGAGAAAAATCAAATGAAAAATAGAAGAGAAATTGAAACACCTCAGACACAATGTCTTATTTAGGAAAAAACTGAGAGTGTCCGTTTGACTCCCTGAACACACACACTCGTGTGCACAAAAATTTAGTAACCCTTCGCTGTCTTCATGGAGACACCGAGATATCCTCTGTACGTTGGTCCTTGACACTCAGCAGGGACTTTTGTGAACTTTGTCATCTTCCTCTGCCCTTTAAACCAAAACTAGGGAAGTGGCTTTAATTAATTAGATGTGATGCATTACAAATGTTAGCCAGAGCATTCCAGAAGCTGAAAAACCATAGATGTTTTTAAATTCTGAGTATCCCTTTGAGTTGTAATTTATAATTCTCAGTGGACCTATATTTGTCTTGAACTGATTATTGAAATGGGCTTTACTAGGAATTTCTTCACTGAAATTGCAGTGGGGCGGGGAAGGGGGTAGTTGAGCCAAGGGGGTTTGTTGGGAAGAGGGAATGATCTCTAACAAGGCTTTAAAACCTTCAGTGGTTAAAGTTACAGTGGTGAAAAAGATATACATATAGACATATATGAATATATGTGTGTATCTATATGTATATATACATACATACATATACACATATAACACACTAGTTCAAAGGAATTATACCATGAGTATCAGTTGTAAATTAGGTAGGTAGCAGATTTCAGATTTTTTTAATCAAAATTTCACCTAAAAATGGCTATAAAACAACGCGTGCCTTGGGAAGTAAATTTATAGCTACATGCCTTTCACAGGCACGCTGGAGGGTTCTGCTCCCGGCTCTAATCTCTATGAGATGTTTTTTGCATGTGTTGTGTGACAGGAGGGAAGGGGAGTGGGTTGAGCTCGCCTGTTCTCCCATTGTCAGCCAGTCTAGTGAGTGTTGGGAAAACCTGTCTGTGGGATCTTGTGTCATCTCTCCCTACATGTGTACAGGAAAAGTCCGCGCTGCTCACGGTTCCTCTCTCTCTCTCTCTCTCTCTCTCTCCCCCTCTCTCTCTTTCTTTCTCTCTCTCTTTCTCTGTTTCCCTTTCATTCTGCTTCCCCGGAGCCGAATGAAGCAGAGAGCAGGATTAGAGTCCGCCACCGGCTATCAGAAGAGCCTAGATAAAAGGAACTGCTTCTTAAGCACCACTGCCGCAGCCCTTGTTAATTTTTTTTTTTTTTTTTCCTTTCCACACAACAGTTGTGCCTCATTATCTGGTGCCTGGCTCGATTTTTTTCTTTCTTTCTTTTTTTTTTTTTGGAGGGTTTGAAGTTTCTGGGCTTCAGTGACTATTACAGAAGAAGAGGTGTTAGTGTTGCCGTGTGGTCTTGATTGTCTGCATTTATGAATGAAACTGACCTAAATCACCTGTTACCTCCAGTTTCCAGATTGTTTGAACTTCTCTGGCCGCACAATACAGAGGGAAGGCTGAAGCAGCCTAGGGACCTACAGCGCCTGCAGCATGGGCTGGTTCGCTAAGATTGTCTCTCTTTTCTGGGGAGTGTTACTTACAGCGAGAGCAAACTATCAAAATGGGAAGAACAACGTGCCAAGGCTGAAATTATCCTACAAAGGTAAATCTTTATTTTTCTTTTATTTCGGCTAGCTTTGTAATGCCCCCTGCCCGCGCCCCCCCCCCCACCCCAACCTTTTCATTCCTTGAACTCCCTCCTAACCCAAACCATAAAACCTTGAGTTTAACCTGGGAAACCTATGTGATTGTGTGTATCTTTCTGAGATGATTTAAATACTTTTTTCTAAAAGCATGTCTCCTGTTTGATATACGACAATTTAAATGCAAACAAAGAACATTTAATCACATTTGCAGAGAAGAGCTGAATGCCTGGTAAATGCTGAGCTGTATATGTGATCATATGTTCTGTTAATTTTTCTGACTCTACTTCTATGAAAATATCTTTAAAAAAATCGCTATTGCAAAAAATAGTCTCTCTGTAGATGTGAGTGCCTCACCTGTAGTAATTGTTATGACAAATTGTATTTTCTTAGTTTTAGGCACTAAATGGTTAATCGTCATCATGAATATTCAGTTTGTTCAAATCTGACAATCAGATGCTTAACATAAGCAGTAGATCATGGTTTGCCAAGAGAATATAAACTGGAGGGAACAGACTAGTTTTTCCACAGTGTGTTATGATTGTACAAAAGACTGTGTATTTGGCTAATTGGTGTAAAGCTAAAGCCTTTGAAATATAATGTTATTTAATTCCATATGTACTTCGGTGAGAATTGAAGAGACATTACTTTCTGGTTGTACAGCTAGTTGTGTGAACTACTTTTCAAAAAGAGTGTAAATTTAAGAAAGAAAAAAGCTTTATCACATGGTTGCTGGTACTAAAAGCTTTATCACATGGTTGCTGGTACTTTATTTGGTTACAGTTTAATGCCTATGCTTGGTTTTTAATGAGGACTTTAAAGAAAATATTTGTTCTGTATTTGTTTAGATAGATTTTATAGATGTGTATATCAAATAATGATAACATAGATTGAAAATTACATCTATATATATAACTTTTAATGAAAGAGAATGTTTATGTAACCGAGATATTAGGAAAATGGAGCTGGAGATTAAAATGTTTCAGCTCAAGTACTTTTACTCCCTAAGGTGTTGCTTTCTTATGATTCTCAGACTTCGGGAATTGGGGGTGGGTCAGGAGGAAGCTTCAGTTATATTCTGTTTTTAGCCTATAATGTGAAAGAAAATCATTGAATCTGTCTGTAGAGATGTCTGTCTCCTGCACACTGCTTTTATGCCAGAAACATATTCTTTAATTTTCACATGATGGGGAACATCTCTTTCTGAATGCTGTAGTGTGAATGAGGACCACCAATAGGAAAGAGAGATGTAATTTTCACACTTTGGATTAGAAAATTCAACACCTATTAAATGTGTTTATTTGGAATTAATACTTGCTAGATTAAATACCTTGGGTTGAAAGATACATTTATTTTTCCTATAATAGTTTCTTATAATGAAAGTGAGAATGGACTGAAAACATCAGCAAACAGAATTGCAGTTATATTTATCGTGCAAGATTTAAAAAAATTATAAAGCCCCTATTACATATTTAATTAAATCTCTATCTCTAGTAACTGTCTTTAAATTATTTTTAGAGTATATGATATTATGACAGCTGTATTTTCCTCAGTTTTTGCTTTCCATCTTCATTCTTGTAGAGGATGCCATCAAATAATACTTAGGTTGATGGTCGATTTTATCCAAGTTTATATGCCTTATGAGTAAGTTTCACATGCAACTTTACTTCTTGAAGATGCCAATGGCTCTATGTTATAATTTTAGAGTAACAGATTTGAAGCATGAAACACACTTTTAAAAATCTACTAAATTTGGAGATACTTGTTTAAATCCTAAATAAGTTGTAAAATAAACAAGAATTGAGAGTTATCTTTATTTTGCAAGAATTTTATTTCCAATGTAATAGATTACTCTCCATTATAGAAGAGGTGCCATTCCTTTCCATGCACTAAACAGATAACATTCAATTGGAATAGTACTTTGATATGTGTACAGGCTTTAAACTTGTATACATTGACAATGTGTATCTATTGGACACTGTCTTTATAAACTCCTTTTAGCAATGACATCAATTAGAATTATTCTGCTTTTTTTTTTTTTAAGCAAAAACTGTCCCTCACGTACATAACAATTCTATTGAAATACCTAGGGCTTGGCTATTTGGTAAAATAAACTGTGAAATGAACAAGAAGAAGAAGAAGAAAAGGAATAGTCCAAGCAATTTTTCTTCTGTCATTTTATTGATCTGTCATTACCTTTTTGTCTCTACATGTTTTGCCAAAGCAAATGCCTGGTAGCCAATTGTCAGTACTTTGTTTCTAAACTATAATAGAGATTTTTTTTTTCTTAGCTACTTCTTTTTCCTTCTTAATTAGATGTCAAACATGGTTAAAACATCCACTGCTTGGCCCTTAAAAATATTCCAGCATGATTCATGAAGAGTTAAATCCCTGCCAACCCTAATTTCCCATGGTCACTTGTTTTCAAAGATCCACCATTAACTCTCTCTGTTGCTCAGGTTGCTAAGAGGAAGTTAACAGGCAATCACTGTGCTTACTTTCTACTTGTCATCTTGCCTAGTAGGAAACGAAAGAGATTTGATATGTTAAATGAGAAAGAAAAAGAAGAAGAAGGGAATCTTTGTAGTGCATATATATATACCTAATAAGGTACCTCTTTACTTTCTAGGAAAAAGGGATTGAATAGATGTGTTCAGGACCATCTGGAGAAGTGATAATATTAGAAAAATGGGGTATGCTGGCTTTTCCTCTGAACCAATCTGATTTAGAATCCTTGTGGGGGAAGCAAATGTGAGAACTCTGTAAATCTCAGCAGTCACATACAAATTATCCTCAAGAAACATCCACTCAGAGATACTTTTGCTTTCCTTAAATATATATAATATAGCTAAATGTTAAAATGTTTCTCTTTAAAACTGACGCATAACTGTTTATTTCTTCTACAAAACTAGTCAAATTTCACTTTTCTCATGAAAAACCAGACTATCATATAATCTTCCTTTTGGAATGTGTGGTACAATGAAGACTTAAGAAAAACCTATGGAAATCACAAGGAAATAAATTAGGTTTGGGGTTTTAAACAAATGACAAATGTTCCATCACTCAGTGTGATGAGCTTTTCCAGGACACTGAGTGCTTCAGTTTTAGTAGAAATCAAAGACACATGCAAGTTGGAATGTGATGGTGATCATGTGAATCCAAAGGTTAAATCAGTGCCTTTAACTTTACTTTCATAGGGAGGACTTAGTAAATAGCACCTAAATGATTGTTTTAAAGGCCTTCTTTTCATACTTTGCAAAGCTGTTCTACCCCCCACACCAAGATTTAGAATTATTACAATGAGACTATCAGTTAAATCAAAATTTTCACACATATCTTTCTGATAATAGAAGATAGTGTTTAACTAAAAATGATGAAATAACATTTACAAAAGCTTTTTTTTCATTACTCAGCACCTTATGATCACTTCAGATTTCATTAATATGAATAATGATTTACTAATTAAACTTGGTGACTCTTCAGAGATTTTTCTTTACTTCTACCAAAGCACACAGATACATGCATACAAACATATATATGTGTATATATGTGAGTATGAGTATATTTGAATGACAAAACTTCATGTTGATGTCTTACAGCTGAGAAAAAGTAATCTTGGCAACCTACAGGTTGTGAACTTTATGAATGCTTTGCAACAATATTGTTACTGTTTTACAGTGATTTTCATATTTTAAATTATGTATTTATTTATTTGTTTTAGAATGGGTGTGATCTTTTGGGTCCCATGAAAAGTCCTCATGGATATCTCAAGTATTCCCATGATTGTATAATATGGTATATGTCTTATACTGATAATCTCCTCACAGCTAAAAAGAAAAGTTTCTATGAGAGGTAGAGGAATATATATATATTCATACACAGCCACACAGAGCAAAGAAGTTATAAATTCATTGCAATATCTATAATATATTTTCTCCTATAGTCACTCTATATTTGACATCAGGTCTCTGACTTGCTGATTCTCATTTAACATGGTCTTTTTTTCTCAAATTCTGTTAACTTTAAAAATCACGTTTTGATTCTGAAATCTTCAATTTAAACACACTGAAAACCAGAAATTTTTATTCACCTACTTAATAAATATATTCTGGAAAAATAAGGCAAAATAAAATAAAACAAGATGCTAAGTCACACATCTTGTGATCCAATCCTGGTCAGATCAAGCACAGGCTAGTGAAAGTCTCCAATTTGTGGCTTCTCTGATTAAAACTGCTGACCAGATTGGCCTTTGAAATAATAATTTATACAGTGTAGACTTTAGCAAGCAGGAAAATAACTGAGACCACAAAACCTTGCCATTTAAAATTCTAACCCACCAGATTTTGATAATGATATTCAGTCATTACTAGCTTAAAGAATACTGAATACTCAAGAGATAATTTTTCCAATTCTAACTTTATGTTGTTATTTCTCTTCATATAAATGATTTCTAGGTTTCCACTGCTGACAGGGATATAAAATACATGACTACTTAGACGACTAAATAGATGTATAGATCTCTGAAAACTAATTTCTCTTTGTTTTCTTACTTTCCATTATCATATATAAATCAAACAACAAAATTAACAAAAATGTTATGATTTTTGCTGAATGACATTTAAATTCTGTATTCAAACATTAATGCAAATAAATTTAATTAAAATCAGTTAATATGATCGCATATGTTCCTTGTAAGGAAATAAAAGTAAACTTTTGGTTGTGGTGCATAATCTATTTATGCTTAGTGTGAATGTATAATTATACCTCAGATATGTACTTTAAGGAAATTTTAAAGTTATCATGAACTTAACTCAGCAATAAGAAATTTTGTGGCTTACCTTCTCATCCCAATTTTTCTTATTTAAGCTTCAGTGACATACCTACATGTCACAGTTCAAAGGTCGAAATTGCACACCTTTACATGTTTGGGAGAATTTTGTATCTAAAGTCAGGACTACACTAAATAGAATTTGTACCTCAGTTGTTCTAAAACCTTCCAGAGACACCAGTACTGAATTTTTAATTAGTCATTATCTAATAGCATGCATTTTCAAAGTCGTGTATTATATCATGGAAAGTTACATATTAATTGATTAAGACATTGCACTCATCCAACCTTTATGAAAAAAAAAATCTATGATGAAAGGATTCATTAGTGCAAAGTTATTGGTAAAATCTCCAAAACTCATGACAGCATCTAAGTTTAGTGCGTGCAGTGAAAGCTTATTTTAAAAAGACCAGCAGCTGTAAACATAAATTAGAACAAGTGTGAGTCTAGGGATAGATCTTACCCCTCATGACTTCTAAGGTGCTATTTAAAGGAATTATCATGATTTGCAGTTCTATGCTTCCACTAATAGGTGGCACTAGCAATTTGTGACAGCTCTTTCATTAGTTTGGAAATGGGCAGGCTGCTAGGATAAATATACACAGAGTAATGTGTGGAGGCCAAGTTTGGAAAAACTGGCAGAAGAGTCAGGAGATGTAACATGCCCAGTGCAGAAGCATTAGTTAAAATGCAGTTTGCTAAAGATTTTGATGTGCTCTGTACGTACATTTATTGGTACATTTGGACCCTGGAAAAGGAAATGGTTATAAATAAATAAGTAAATAGATGGTTGGATTTTTTTTACTTATATAGGACTTTACAAGTGAAATTGATCTGTAAAATGTAAAACAAAATAGTGGGTAAAATAGTAGTACCAAACAATCAGAATATGGAAGGACAACTTCATGTGTCTTTATGTATATTAAATATTTATATACATTCATATATATACATACATACATATATATACACACACATATCTTTTTTTTTTTTAAGTCTGAATCATAAAATGTTCTTAACAGAAATGACGCAGCCTGCCTGTGGCACATTATTGCCATCGTAATTGTGGAGTAGCTAATTGAGACAGTAGGATGTTTAGTAAATCACATAAGGTATATTTTTAAAAGTGACTCCTTGTGATTTGTAGGTTGTTTTAAATTATTATCATAATTAAACATAGGGAAGAATCAATAAATTGTATCTGCCACATATAAGTCCGAATGTCTCCAGTTACTATCTCCTTCTATTGCCAAGACATAAACATCAGTATAAATAGGAATTCACACACTATTTCGAAACAGTAACAAAGCTGGACTCTGTCAAACCCAGGATAAGAAAATATACAATTTACACACACTCAAATTAGGGAATGAAGATAAGCAAAAATAAAATACTGTCGATAAATGTGAAGAATAATTGAATCTTAGTATTTTCTACAAGTTTAGGATAAAACTTAAAGAGACCACAAATTTAGAGAATCTTGTCTTCTCCTAAATGAGTCGTTAAACCTGCACTTCCAGATTTCCATTGCTTGGAGAGAGAGATGTGACATGGGAAACAATGTTGACCAAATCTCACAGTACCTCACTCTGTTGCCGAAATCATAAACATGTCTTTTGATAAAATATAGCATCACCCACTTGAGTCTTCATCGGCGAACTAAATGGAGCTTAGTACTATTGAACATGTCAAATGACTTCTTTGGTTTGTAAAATTACTTAAAAGGATCATCTCTGTAGTGCCAGACGGCAAGGTTGTCAAGGCCAGGTCTATTATTTCTCATCATTAGACTCTCCATGGCTACAACCATGACTTGTTGAGTGATTCTGGGCTTCATTTGACACACCTTATTTTTTAAATGCAAAATGCCTCTGTGTAAGTGAGTACAGAAAGAATGCACGTGTGTAATAAATCAATTCATTGCGTGTGAATTGTACATTGTAATGTAGGGAAAGTAAGCTTAGGGCTAGACACTAGGGGAGAAAGCTCTCCGCTGAGGCACTTAGAAATGCACAAAGGGTCTGGAAGCAGTGTGCTCTCCACAAACAGTACCTCCTCGGAACCAAGCTTGTTTCCGGACTGAATCACAAAGTGTCTGGCTATCTTTACCTCCCTGCAAGTAATACATGGAGAATATATAGCAATACTTACATCTTGGAAGATCCTAGGAACCAGGTTGATGAGTTGTGTCATGTCTTTGGAGGAACACCCTGATTTTTTTTTTTTTTCCATTATTGTGTCTTGATACACATAGCCAGAAAAGAAAGTGAGGAAGGCTAGTCTAAAACCAGAGAGTGGCTAAAGATAAAATGTCTTATCGTCCGTTTCATGGTGTCCAAACATTTGTGTAGAACAGATCAACTCTACCAAACAAACTTGAAAGTCCAATCATTTTTTAAAAAATTGAAATCGACTATATTTCATTGTTCCTGCTTTTGCAAGAATCCTGGTTTTGCTTTCTGACAGCTCGCTAAGATGTCTTCCTTGCTTCCTCTTATCTTTGAGTCGACTGATTTTTTTTTTAGTCCACTTATAGGTCTAGAACTGATGTCTACAATATACATCAGTTTATGTGCTTGGTGTTAAATTCTTATAAAACATGTCGGTCTTGTGACAAAGCAGAAATAGCCACAGGAAAGGACAAGAGGACAACTACTAAGAGTACTGTGTATACAAATCAGAGCTATTAAGTGACATTAAAAAGTAATTAAGATCTCATCCCAGCCCTTAAGTAATATATGTGGGGAAAGCCAAAACAAGGTTGTTTATAAGCGAGATCAAATCGAAACTAGACAAGTACTTGGGAATTTTCATTATGTGTGTTAGAAATTTTAGTTTGTTTATCTTCCAATTTGAAATTTCAAGAGAATAAACTTGGCTCTGCTGTGATCATCCTTTAAAAGAACCTAGATCTTCATCAGCTATGCAAATTTCAATTATTTATAAATTCCATTATTGTAATTAATACGTAGTTTTTATTTGTATCCTGTTTGTAAAATGCACACAGACACACACAAACACATATGGCATGTGACAGTTTCTTCATGAACAAGTAGATTTTTGGGTACAGTGAATATAGTAGAACTTCGGAGGAAGGCTGTATCACATCTCCCTAAAAGTGTCAGTCTTTTTAAAAATAGGATGCAAAGAAGGTGGACCTCAAAAGAGAAGAATGTGAGAAGGCAGAAGTAGAGAAAGTGGTAATTACCACTATCTAAAACTATTTCTTTGTGGCTTGTTTTTCCTTTCAGGAAGACAATATATTTTTACATAGCTTACAAAATAGTATAGTTATGTTTTCCGCATTCAAATGTGATCCAGAAACAAATCTGTCCTTTAACAAGGGAACTTAAAGCTGCAGCATATCAGGCTTGGAACTTCATGGAGTTAATATGCAGTTGTCTAGGTGTGACTGAAAATGAGATCGAAGGGGGGACAAGTGATAGCCTATCTGTAAGGACTTCTCCACAGTGGTCACAATCCTTCTCTCCTTTGGGATTTGTCTGTAAAGGACATTGAACAGGCTTCTTTCAAACCAATGGAAGAAAGAAAGGAAAGTTGCGCTCAGTTATCCAGTGTAGAAAACACTGTTAAGTATAGCTCCTTGAGCTTATAAAATATATTGTATTAGAATGAAGTTTTCTTCCTGTGTTCCTAGCTATTTCCTATGGTTTTCTGCTTTATTATTTCCTTAATCGATCCGCCAGCAATTTGTGAAAAAAGTAGTTGCTATTTTTATAAATACTTGTTTTTTAATTTGAAGGCACCCATGTCACTTATATGATGAGTATCACGTATTAAAATGTTCCTTTAACTGTGTATTTCCGTTATGTACCATGTTTAATTGTAAAATTATATACCGCATATCTTTTAATTTGCTTAGCCATCCATTATCATTCTGGATGTTTCTCTGGTTCACTTAGGAAAACATTGGTTTCAACAAACAGCTTAGCAGTATTTTGGCACATTTCATAATGTATTAGGAAAAGTTGTTGGTTCTTGGTCATGTGGAAATTTGATTATAATAGTGTAACTGTACTTGTAGAACTATATATAAATGAAGAACTACATAAATCAATGTGTTTATATGCACTATTTGTGAGTGTATATTCATAACAAGTACTAGAAAAGTTACATTCAAGTCATTATTTTTCCAAACAACATTATGTTTAATTGTGGATTGTGGAAAGTGGAATGCTGAGAAATAGTGAAGATATCAGGTCCTTTGCTTGATATCGGGTCTTGGGTACTTCAGGATTGGCTATGACCTTCTTTCTGCCCTTTAATGTTGGATCTTCCCAGAACATTTTCCACCGTACAAAGCTGCTGGGTAACGGAGTTTTCTGTCTTCATTAAGGCATCCCTACTCGAGGAAGCCGCCAACATGCCTCTTTCAGTGGTCCTTCCATTGAGCCTTCCCAGCATTTTGGCTCCTTAGTGTCCTGCTTCCACTGGAATGCACACAGTGATCAAACTGTCAAGTCCTTCCTCCTCCAGAGTTCAGGGTGTGAGCAGGACAAAGATTCCCCCAATACAATACCCTTCCATCTCTCCAGATTTAAAATATATCATCTTTTTTTCACTGATTCTGGCTGCCTTCCTCCCTCGTCCTCTATCCGCATCTTTGCCCTAGAAATAGTCTTCATCCACTACCTTCTTGTCTTTTCCAAATAAATCTTATTTAAGCTTCTCCTTTTGAAAGAAAATCCTGTTAAGTCCCCCCTGGGAATATGGAAACATTTCTAGGCCTCGAAAATTAAAAGCCCTTATGTCTCTCTTGGGAAGAGGTTTAGAACTTCTTATTTTTATCAGATGGCTCTCCAGAAGAGCAAACAAAATGACAATTTCTTAATTAGGTAATCTTGCTGCTTTAAATTTTCAGTTAGTTACCCCTTCTACATCCATGTACCTAATGATCTAAACTAGACATTGTGCCTGATACAGAGGGTACATCCCATAATTTTAGTCCAACTGCCTCGGCTTTATACATATAAAATAAGATGATCAAAGGACAAAATAATAACCTCCTTGACCCTTGAAATGTAGAGATGTTTCCCAAATGATGACCCAGAAGCAGAAAGCACACCCAACCAGAAATTCTTTACCCAGGGAGCTTTCCCCATCTGCCCAAGCCCCTGCCTGCTTTCCCAAACACTACGAACTCTGGGCAGGGGTTGAGCCAGCTAAGGTCTTTGGCATTTATCTCTTCCAGGTGTCAAAGGTTACAGAATATCTACACCTCGATCTCTCATGGGGAACTCCAGCTCAACTTGTTCAAAACTGCGACCACTGACTTTTCTTCAAATGTGTTTGTCCTCCTTATTCCCAGTTTCAGAGAATGTTGTCATTTTGTCCCAGCTGTCCAGACCAGAAGCATCTTTGTCTCTTCTCTCGCTGGCTCACCCCATGTCTAACTAGGTGTCTGGTGGATTTTACCTCTTGAGTCACTCCAATCTGTCCGTTCTCTCTTCCACGTTAAGTCAGATCCTTATCATCACTTGCCCTACTATGGCAACAGCCACCTTTAATTACTCTCTCTTTTTTCCATCACTACTGGCTACAATTCTTTCTGAAATTCCAAATCTAATTATGCCTTTCCTTTGTTTTAAGATTTTACTGATTAAAGTCCAAGCTCTTAACTTGACCTAAAAGAATGATTAACTTAAAGGAGTCTAGGGCATAGAGGGAACTAATTGGAGGTCTTGGAGTTGTTCACATATGAGGAAATTAATCCCTGTGTAAGGATCATGATAATGAAAATGAGAGAGGAAGGCTGAAGATGAGCTGTATTGAATGTAAAGAAACATTAGATTTGGTAAATGACTGTGTGTGAGGAGGATCTGGAGAATTCAAGGATGATAAGTTTTAAATTTCTGCAGGTAGGAGTGTGATACAACAGTTGGTAGTAACTGGAAAGTGAAACTCCCCGCATTGCAGCCTGAACCATGCAACCACCTGGTACCAACTTCTCAGCGTCACAATTGTGAACTTTCCTTCCTGGGAGCATATCTTGCCAGACTTAGTTGTTTGTTGATGCTATTCTTGCCAATAAACATTGACTTGAGTATTTCCTTTCATAAGGCTTTTGAAAAGGCAGAGAAGTATAAAAAGTATATGGCAATTATCCTGAAGAGATTTAATGACTTAGAAGGGGAGATTATTGGGCAGATTATTGGGCAGATTATTGGCTTTTGAACATCAACTGCTTTATCTGTTTTCTTGTTGTTGTTGTTGTTGTTTTAAATATTTTATTTTTTTTTAAAATAATCTCTACCTCCAAAATGGGACTCAAACTTCAAACCCAAGACCGAGAGTCACATGCTCTACCAACTGAGCCAGCCAGGCATTTTCTATTCTCAGTCAAGTACAGAGTCTTACACATGATAGTGCCTTATTAAATTCATGAAGTAGTTGAAGGAATAAGTGAGGAGGTGACATAAAATCATCCCAAGTGAGAGGACTAAGGAGCAGAGATGAGGCCGCTTATCAAATAGATCTGAGTATAAGACATAGCCTATTATAGAAAGTGAAATATGGGACAGAAAGTCATTTATAATGGAAGAGGTAGTTTGGATGCCTGGTAGAAATTTTTGAAGAAGACTATGAAATGCAAGCTCCAGATTTGAACAGTAGGTGATGAAACCTTTTAAAATTTGTAAATGAGTGGTGTGTGCAAAGCAATGCTTTAGGAATCCAGAAACCTGGTAGCTGGCCTTCAGTTCTGAGTTAATGAGGCATTAGCTGAGACGCTGAAGCAAGATTCTAAAACAAACGGCTACAGTACAGATTGGACCTCATATAGGGACCTTGTTCTCCTGGGGTACAGAGACTCCATATGTAGGCAAGTAGTTCTGCCTTATCTACATGGAGCAATACATTTTCACACGTCCAGAAAGATGGAAGTTATTTCTAAGAAAAGCTGCAGATATTCATGCTTTCATGTAAAATGTTAAAGTCCAACAATCTAGTATCATTTAGGATACAGCCATCCACTTAAAATAGTCTATTACCTATTAATTCCTTCCAGTTCTCTTAGATTCATGGCGGAGCACACATTTAGGACTTCCGATGAGGTATTGTGCACACAGCTTCCTCTGTCACAATGTCACTCTTTGGGCAAAGCAAGATAAAACAAGATATCGAGGGTGGCCCTTTTGTTTTCAGGTTACGATATGGGGGCTCATCCTTCTTTAATAGATTTTTTTTTCTCCTGGACTGGTGTACAGGGATTCACTCCTTTGCACTTGATTCTTACTAGACAGAATGGGAAGCTGTGTGCAAACAAAGGAACTACTCCTAAGACTCCAGTTCCCTGGTAGTCTCTCACACATTGGCCCTGAGCCACGGAGTTTCTTGCTTTCACTGCGTGTTCTTCATGTTCAATAGAGTCTCAGCCTGCTTTTGCTTCCCGAGGTGCCTATTCAGAACAGAATTAAGGTTCCCTTGGCACATTCTAACAGAGCACACATCCTCTCTCTATCATTCAGCCTTCTAATCCAGACAGCTTCTTGAGAAAGATTTCCAGCATAACAGCAAAATGGGACCAAGTGACTAGAAAGTTTTTCTTGCATGCCTGAAATCACTTAGCAAGGCAGAGTAGAGTCAGTGTCTGTTTTGTTCAGTGTTGTTTCATCAGAAATAAGATGAATACTCGTCTCATGGGCATCGCTCTTTAGCTGTCAAATTAGAGAGGACTGTCTACCCTCTGATAGTACTTCTGTCCACAGCTTTATAAATATTAGCACATTCATTTAGGAAGAATCTGTTTTGACTGTTTGAGGCAGATGCCATATAAGGAAATGAAATTAGTGATGCTGTGCTGTAGTAATTTGTTTTTTTTTTTTTTAAAGATTTTATTTACTTATTTGACAGAGAGAGATCACAAGTAGGCAGAGAGGCAGGCAGAGAGAGAGGAGGAAGCAGGCTCCCTGCTGAGCAGAGAGCCCGATGCGGAACTCGATCCCAAGACCCTGAGATCATGACCTGAGCCGAATGCAGTGGCTTTACCCACTGAGCCACCCAGGCGCCCCAGTAATTTGTTTCTTTAGTACAGATCTCAGTCTCTAAGATTGAGGCATACCACATGTGACACACACTATGGACCTCCTTCTCCCAAATGGTTTTTCCATTGTACATATTAACATCTTTTCAAACAACTGTTTTCTTAGAAAAACTGAAGATAGAGGTAATGGCCGAATGTCTCTCATATGCCCCACCTGAACAGCCAGATTTACTGCCTTTTCATGTTTCCGAAAGAATAAAATTTCACATTCTTGGAGTGTACAAAATGAATTCCAACGTTCTGTCCTTGGAATTTGCAAAATAATTAAATTCGATGATATATATTATCTTTATTTAGTGTTATTGAGCAGGAAGTCATGCTGTGTTTACAGTGATCAAGTGCTTGCTTGTTGGCCTATTGGAAATTAGTGGCTTTTTAAAATTCAGCTACTAGCAAAGATTTCACAAGGACAAGAGGAATCTTAGCATAGCGAAGAAGGCATTGAATTGAATTGACTCTGAGGCTAATATTAGCTAATAAAGCTAATAACATGTCCACCTCCTAACATGCAGGTGGAAGTGGACATGTTATTAGCATTATTAGCCTCAGGTTGCTGTTCACTAAAGTGGGAGAATTGCTGCTTTACAGTAACTGGTAGCTGGTATCGGAATAATAACAATATATTATGATTTGCCCAGTCACAGCCTCATACAAAGAAGGTTCTAGACACCATGTTTTGCTCTTTGGTATGGGTATGCATGCACAAATTCTCTATTACTTTTTGTGAGTTCAATTAATAACAATAATACTAAGAAATTCACAATTGTTACATTTGTATAGCACTTATTTCAAAGACTTGTAAAATAATAGTCTGAATGTAGAAGACATGAGATTGGTCGATGTCAGCTGGTCAGGGAACATTTGAGGAGGCTTTGTCAAAGGCTGGTGTTGAAAGGAAACGATGAAAACACAGCTGAGTCTAACATTAGGCCTTTCAGTCCAGCGTGTGTGAAGGTAAATGTCTTGACGTTGACCTGTTGCTTGACCAAACTTCAAGTATGACTTCAACAGAATCCGTATGCATGTATCCATAAAGCTACTGGGGCAGATGAAGGCTGGTCTCTGGCTGTGAATACTTACTGAGCCAGGCTGAGCAAGGAAGCACCTGTTTCTTAAGGAAAGGGTTGCTGCATCTCACAGACTATAAGTTCCAATTCATGTTTTCAACATGAACCAAAGTCAGTCATGTAATATTTAGGAAAAATAACCAGGAAATGACTAGTTTTATTTGCTCCTGTACTTACAGCATATCCTCTTAAGTAGTGTAATGGTTGCCTTAATATTATTTTGTTATGACTTAGTCCATGAAGACACAACATCCTTCATGACAACTTAAAGAGTATTGAATTCACATAGGAATTAGCACAATATTTCTATTTTATATGTCCCTGAGTCTGAATGAAACACTGTAGATATAAAGTCTAGGGCTTTCTGACCAGTTCTGTAACCACCTGTGATTGCAAATACTCCATTTGCAGGAAAGGGGATATTCGGTCATCAAGAAAATAAACTTGCAGTCTGAAGCCAGTAAATAGAATGAAGAACATGTCGAGAGTAACTTAAAGGGGCTTTTGTCTAACAGAGGACACTTGGAAGCCAGACTAGGAAAGCTAGACGTCCTTAAGAAAGGAGGTGACACTAACCACATTCGGCTTTTAAAGGATTTTTCCGGAAGGCAGAATTCCTTTGGAAAACACTTTATGCACCAGCATGAATAAATTTCTGTGGTGCTCCAGACAAAGATGAATTTTATTTCATTGTGGCTTTCGCCATATTACAATGCTCATAAACTATTTTACCTTATGCCAGACATGTGGAAGCAATCAGTATATGTAAATGATATGTGAAGGTGAGGTATAGTCTTAGCTTAAAAACTTAGACTGTCTCTGGTTATAAATTATAACCACATCACAAAGAGCAACTTGCCTTTTAATGGTAACTTAAATGTAAAAATAATCAGTGGTGAATTCTAAGTGTTCCCTTAGTAAAGTACAATAAATGTGAAAAACAGTTCTACTTTGTGCCGCTACCTTATTTCTAGGACACAATATTCAAAGGCAAATATTTTTTACCTTAAGTAATTGTTAATATGTAAGTAGCTGTAGTAAGACGTAATTATGTCAGTCTGTCCCTGAGAAACTTTTCCCTAGGGTTGCATTTTATTTATTTTTTACTTTTTCATTGATATATAATTGACATACAACGTTAATTGGTTTCAGGTGTACAATATAATGATTCAGTATTTGTATATATATTGCAAAATGATCACCACAATATGTCTAGTTAACATCCCTTACCAAACATAGGGGCAGAATTTTTTTTTTCTCCCTTGGGAGGAGAACTTTTAGGATTGACTCTCAGCAACTTTCAGAACATTTTGTTTTCTTACCTGTAGTTACCATGGGTAGATTGCAGCTGGCTACAGTTATTCTTTATTAAAATAAATGCCTCCCCTCTTTTCTATATCTATGAGTTTTTTGCCTGAATATATTCTTTCTACTTACATTCATATGTGTGTATGTATATATGTGTACATATGCTTCATAACATTTCATAAATTTTGAACATATGAAACTGAATCAAATCTCCTTGACAAAGAGATAGATATAATAAAAATAAAAATTTACTCTTCTTTAAATTCAAAATAGCAAAACTCTCAGTCTCAATATGATAATGCTATGCCTCTTTTAATATATTTCTACCTTTTGCTTCATATAAAAAGCTGCATATGAAGATAACACAAATTCAAAGTAGTGTTACTAGACACACACACATGCACACATACACATGCTAGTGGTAGGAAAGAAAATAAGGCAAAATGAAAGAAACAAAAGATCAATATTGAAGCATTTTCTTATTGTCTTTGCAATGGAAAAACAAAACAAAACAAAACATAAAAGGTCAGATTTTGTTACCCTGCAATCAGATCTCTTTTACTCCATGATAAAACAAACAAAGAATAAACAAAGTTACACTTATTCTAAGATATTTATCTGAGGAAACCAAGAAATAAATTATTACACTAAGTATTTAAATAACATTTACCAATATTTGGAGCAAAGGAAGTCTCCAAACCTTGGCTCATCCTGCTACCCTTCTTCCAATGGGCATGTTGTGGGCCAGGGCCTATGAGAAACTAGGACAGAGATAAAGAACATTCCCTGCACAGAATCCTTGTACCCTCCATCATCATTCCAGACTAATTAGGGTTTAGCATGCCATTGAGCTAAATTTTTTTTAATATAAAGTTTTATATATATAAATATAAATATAAAGTTTATATATTTATATATTTATATAAGTATAAATATAAAGTTTAATATAAAGTGTTAATATAAAGTTTTCACGGAGCGCCTGGGTGGCTCAGTGGGTTAAGCCTCTGCCTTCAGCTCAGGTCATGATCTCAGGGTCCTGGGATCGAGCCCCACATCGGGCTCTCTACTCAGCAGGGAGCCTGCTTCCCCCTCTCTCTCTGCCTGTTTCTCTGCCTACTTGTGATCTTTGTCTGTCAAATAAATAAATAAAATCTTTAAAAAATATATTTAAAAAAATAAAGTTTTCACAAATAAAGTTCATTCTACAGTGTGCTATGCAAATGCCGGTTGCCTTTTAGGGTTAACTGCATAGAGCAACAGTAGAGAATTTTAAGGAGAGAGAGAATGATGGAATGGAGGAACTAAGCAGAGAAACCCTGACTCAGTGGGCTGGAAGAGAGACCTATCTTTCCACCTGGGGTGTGTGTGTGTGTGTGTGTGTGTTTTGTTGGTGTTGCTGTGGTTTGGGTTCAAGTATGACCCTGATTTGTCCTGGTGTATATTTCCACATTACTGTACTTTTGCTTCTTTAAATATTACTCTCTTTCTCATCAGGAAATGTTCTTTAAAAGCTTCTAAATTCATTTCTAAGAAACAAAAAGTTAGTAAATGTAACTATACATTAACCACTGTAATGATTACTAAGAATAGGAAAACACATAAGATTATTCCCTTTTCTTAAAAAAAAAAATCACAACACTGTGTTTGACAGATTAAAGGACCCAACGATGAGGCAGTCTGGTCCATCATTTATGCAAAAAAACAAATGCTATGATGTTTAGAGGTGGCAGTGGTTTGTTAATTATGCTATGGTATGCTATTGAGAATGAGGAAAATATGTTTTACAGGGAGTAAGAATTAAACTGGATTATAAGAATATGTAAAATTTTACAGGGAAGATCCTGGAAGGCTTTTTTGGTAGAAACATAGTCTGGACACATGGGACATTAGTGTGTACAACTTATTTATGAAAGAGTAGTTAATTTAATCTTAGATGGAAAGGAATGGCTAATAGTGAGGCAGTGCAAACCAACTCAGGGAATCAAAAAATGTCAGTAATTGATGATTCTCTGTAATATTTGATCATTACTATAATATCTACTAATAAAATATGCAGTGAAGTACACTGTAACTTATGGAACATGCACAGATAAAGATGGCATGCGTTCTGCCCCCAAGGGGCTCTGTTTAGTGGAGAAGGTAAGCAAGTATGTCAAAACACACATTATGGGACAAATGTAAGAAGAGTAATGTATCCCAAAAAAGAATGGTGAGAAATCAGAAAGGTGAAATATCATAGAGAAGCAACATATCAGGAAAGTCTTTATGTGAGAAGAAACACTTGAGGTGGGCATCAGAGAGCCTTTTGGCATGCATGGAAGAGAGAGGAAGAATGGAGAACATTCTAGGTAATGGAAATAAATTATAAACAAAAGGAGAGAAAGAGTCAAAGACATTTCATGAAATACTTAACCATTTTAGTTTGCCTAGGCATAGTTAAGAAAATCATATAGGGTAAGTTCAGGTACTAATTGAAATAACTATGAGCAATTAACTTGACTTCTCTGAGCACACAATGCATACCACAAAAGAGGTGTTCAATAACTGTTCTTTCTTTTATGCTTCAGTTTCCAATGAAAATGATTAAATAACTCATAAAAGTTGTCATCATCATTAATTTTAATTGATGTATATGAGTGCATTCTGGGTGCATGGCACTGAGCCCAGAACCACACTCTAGTTGAAATCAGTAGAACATTGTAGTTAAGAACATGGTTTTCGTAATCAGATTTGAGCTCAGATCTGACACATTGTGTGTGTGATCTTGGATAATATACCTCACTAAAACTCAGTGGTTATTTGTAAGTTGGGGATACTAAAAGATCTACCCTTTTAGATGGTTGTGTAGATTACATGAGGCTGGGAAGGTACTTTGTAAAATATATCATGGGGGAGGGGGCGCCTGGATGGCTCAGTCTGATAAGCGTGGGACTTGTTTTTTTGTTGTTGTTGTTTTGGTTTTTTTTTTTTTTTTTTTTAGATTTTGTTTATTTGACAGACAGAGATCCCAAGTAGGCAGAGAGGCAGGAAGGGAAGTAGGCTCTTTGCCCAGCAGAGAGCCAGATGGGGGGCTTGATCCCAGGACCCTGAGATCATGACCTGAGCTGAAGGCGGAGGCTTTAACCCATTGAGCTATCCAAGTGCCCCAAGCATGGGACTCGATTTTGGCTCATGTAATGATCTCAGGGTCCTGAGATCAAGCCCTGCATCAGGCAGGTCTGCACTCAGCTCAGAGTCTGCTTGAGATTCTTTCCCCTTCCCTCCTACCCACCCCCCACTCCTCCAACCCCCACTCATGAGCTCTCTCTCTTTCTCAAATAAATATAAATACACACACACGGAACACTAAGCAAAGTGGTTGGCATGGTGAATGACTAGTGAGTATTAGACATTAATAGAAAATATAAGGATGGCTCACAGTATGAGATATCAGGTCAAGTGGTGAAAGTTTAAAATAGATAATAAATGTAATGGAAATGAAAAAGAGATATTCTTTAGGAAGGAGTGAGATAAGAGCTGAGGATTGAAGGAAGGCACCAGTGAGATCAATCAAGAGTTGAGATAATGGTGGGAGCAATTAAGTAAATGCATAAGCTATACTTTGAGGGAAAAAAGCAGTTTGTTTGACTGCCTTTGCTCTCTGTTGTGGTAACCATGGGGTTGAATAAATCATTTCAGTCTTTGTGGCTCCACTTGATGATGATACTAATTATTGTGTCTGACTTTCTATTATTCTTCTTCTCTTCTGAGAAGACTGATAAGCGGCAACTAGGCCGCTCACAAGAGAGTTAAAAAAGCAAAGTGACTGATATTCCCATCGTTATAGTTATGCTGTTGCTGTGATCTACCCAGACATTTACCAAGACTAACTTAAGTGGGTAGGAGTGAATCAAATCAGAAGAGTGGAATCTAGGAGAAGAAATAGTTGCTGTGAGGCAAGATTGGGGAAGGGGAAACTTTACTTAAAAATATACTGGTTCACGCTTTAGATTTTCTTATATCTCTCATCCATTTGAGACAGAAAACTTTAACTTACAAAATTATTTAAATTTACAAATGATACCGAGTTATTTATTGCATAACAAGAGTAACTAAAGGGGGATGTTTTATGAATATACTTTATGAAAAGTGCACATAATAGATACTATGCATGGAATGCATAAAAATTATTATTACAAATGAGTACCTGCTCCCATAATCTCCTTATATTTCATTTGTTGTTGAAATTGTGCCAAATATGTAGTTCCTTTTAGCTCAGGACAAGAACAGAAAGATTTTTACCTTTTGTAACAATTATGGGCAGATGCTGTAGGTAAAAGATGAAGATATGATATCATAATCAGAAGAATAAAATACATGGTCTATCAAGGATATCCAAACACAAGTATCCTATATGCAGGTTATTTATTATAATATGCCTTTTGATAATTTGAATGAACTTGCTTCATCATGTCCTTATAACTGTTTGAAATAGCATTTTCCTAACTTTTTTCCTGGATATTCCTAATCCCAGGGGCCTATTCCAAAAATTTTTTCAAGAAACCTGATAGCACCACTGAAGTGTCCAGTTTTATGGCTCAAGACTAGACATTATTATGCATCAATGAAAGAAAGCTTAGATGGTGCCATCTTTTTTTTTAAACTTCCAGAGCCATTTACCTTCACTGCTGACAGTGAGTATTGCAACCTCTAAAATTAATGCATTCTACTAAGAAAGATGGCTCCAGACTGAATTATCTGAATTATTGACTAAAGTTAATCAGTCTTTGCTTTCAGTTCACAAACTAGCATTGTCAGAATTGCTAGGAAATGTGAGCAAATGTGGAATACTAGGAATGGCTCTGTCAGATTTGAAAATTCTGTGAAACACTTAAAGAAATATTTAAACATTCTGAAAGTCTACTCTTGAGTCTTAGACGCTAATTGTGGGAAGATCAGCTCAGTTGGTACAAATACTGATTTTTCTGCTATTGTGCTCATTTTTAAGCCACTGTTCCAGACTCTTATGGGCATGAATCTGACACCCTAGTGGTTTGCCCTGCCATCTTTCATAAATAAATACCTTCATACATCTTAGAAGATAATAAATGCAGTTTTTTTCTCTTTTTGATAGGTATACATCAAACTCATGGCATGTTTTCCATTAAATACAGGAAGAGAGAACCATTTGTGGTAGAAATTCCAATAGAAAACATATTTACCCCCCTCTGATCTCTATTCCACTCTGGATAATAATTTTTTGACTTGGCTGCTCCTTTTTTCAAAGTACTTACCAGTCACACTAATTGGGACCTTTATTTAAATTGCTTCAGCAATTTACAACATACCACAGAGTAACCTCTTAATCTGCACTTTGTACCAAGATTTGTATCTACTGAAATTTAAGAACTGCATCCTAAATAATTTACAAAGTCAAGGAAATAAGATAGTTCATATATTAAAAGGGGAGCAACTAAATAGAAAGAATTATTCTTAGAAAAAAATATTGAGAGTTTTAATCAGAATTCCATATTTAGGCTATCACAGATTTACCGTTTCCCATGCCAAATAAAGTGATAGGAGTGCTGTGAAAATTTAATGCTTGTTAGTGTTGGTGAATCACTGTGACCGTAAATAAAAACTGCTATAAAACTTCAGAGCATTCTTTAGTGGGGCAGGCAAGGTTCACATAGAGTCTGTTCCTTTGCCTACTTCCAGACATGCAAGATCCATACATCAAGCTTTCAGTAGTACTTGCATCCACCTGATAAAATGTTTATCTGAATGCTTTATTCAAAATGATGGATATAATAATAGTAAGGAGAAAAAAAATAAAAAGACTACTCTAGGTTTCCAATCAAAGCATTTGCCGGCTATTATTTAAATAACCAAAACCATTTATCTGTTTATTTCTTGCTCTGCCCTTAAGTCATCTAGATAACTCCAAAAGAAGAGAATACAATTTGTTCTCAAGAAAATTCCAGTTTTTAACCCTAGAATCAGGGTCCCAAATAACACCGAATGCTTACCCACATACCTCTGAGCGGTGAGCCCTTGTGACTCAAAAGCAAGGAAAGCAGACACTCAGGATAATTATCTGACGTGGTAGAACCATGAGGTGCTGGCTTCCTATTCCTTTTTTACTGAGAATGATTGATATTCCCCAGTGTTGATGTACATTGATGTTTGAATATGGTTAGCAATAAAACAATTGCTTTAAGTTACATTTAAAAACTTCTGTGTTTCTGTTACAGTGAATAATGGAGATAATTTTAAAAAATCAACAATCATATTTAATGAATATTTATTATTAGCCAGAAGTACTGCTAAGATTTTTCTGTGAACTGTCTTATGTAATCATTACAACCATTCTAGGCTGTAGACATGTCCCATCCCTTTATGGACAAAGAAACCAAAGCAGAAGTAGAACAAGTCACAGAACTTGTAAGGAAAAAGAAATTTAAGAATTATTTTTTAATTGCTGTAAGAGCTCTTAACATGAAGTCTATCCTCTTAATAAACTTTTAAACATACAATACCTACTGTTGACTATGCTATACACTATGTTGACAATGTTGTACACTAGATGTCTACAGCTTATTCATCTTGCTTAACTGAAACATTATGCTTGATGATTACTAACCCCCCAAACTCACCCCTCCAACTCCTGGTAACCACCATTCCACTCTTTGATTCTATGAATTTGTCTATTTTAGATACTTTACGTAAGTGAAATCATCACTTTTAATCATTGCTCTCCACTGAAAAAGATCTGATTCCAAGTGATTGGAAGAAATCACCGCTTAAGGCTGCAACTGTGTAATTGTATATACTCATTACAGGGGAAAAAATGGCTTTGAAATTAATTAAAAAATCACAGTTCTAAAACTCTTGATATAATTAGTGCTGTGGGGCTTGGGATGTTAAACATTCAGAGACTATTGCATTTCCAAGAATTAAAACAGATTATTTATCTATTCCTAACTTAAGACTCATACCAATAACTAAAATATTTGGGCATATTTTTTTTTTCCTGTAAGCATTAGGGCCACATTAGAAAAATTGAACAATTAGGACTACAAAATTAATTCTAATTTTAGATCTTTATTCTGTATCTTTATTTAGAAAATGTCATGGTTTTCCATAAATATTCTGTAAATATCCCATTTATATTGAGATACAATTCAAACACCATAAAATTCACCCTTTTAAACTGTATAATTTAGCGATTTCTAGTATAGTCACAAATTGTGTAACCATCACCATCACCTAATTACAGAACATTTTCATCATCCCAGTAAAAATCCAATCGCATTAGCAGCCCCCATGAATCGACTTCCTATTTCTATGAATTTACCTCTCCTGGACATTCCAAATAGAAGCATACAATACATACAATTCTTTTACCGGTTTTTGAAGTGAATCAGTATGTGTAGTTTTCCAGCAATGTATGGTTAATCATATGCAATTATATACTTACATAATTAAGTTTACTGGACTGAAAAAAGTAATATATGAAAAGTACTTTTTACAAAAGCAAATCGTTTTAGTCTGTTTTGTTGATGCTGAAGATGTTTGAGCATACAAACCATTACCCTAAACATTAAGAAAATTTTATGCAACACTCAAGTGAAACTTCTATAATATGGCTGGTTGAGGTTGAAATAATGCAAAACCTCTGTGTTCCACAGGATTTACTCTCTAAACCATAAATCCCTTTCTAACATCCCAGCACTACCCCAGCCTTGCTGGCAAATTGGACCTGGTTCACATAAAGGTTCCTAAGTTCTGGCAACATTTTTGACAAATGAATGAAATCAGAGACTACAGTCAATTGTCACATTCTGCTGCAGATCCTTTATTGTAGGCACTACTTCACAGTATAACTGAAATGGGCAGTCCTTATGAAATGTTAAGAGGCTCATCACTCTTTCAAGAAGAAAGAGAAAAACTTTCTTTTAGATAATGTGGCTGCTCTCGTTTTACAGTAAGTGATGAGTTCTTCTGTTCAGGGATAAGGACAAGTTGGCAACTATGAACATCACAAGTTATATTTTAGTTTCTAGTTCAGCTCTTTCACTTAAAAAATGTTCTGAGAGGTGCCCAGATGAACAGTTGGAATACTTCATGATACTTTCCTTGATTGTCACACACTTTTAAATAATTAGTAAAGGAACCAATTATGCTTTATCTTGTATTTCTGGACCCTAGGATTTGACTTACATTTCATATTTCTGCTTCTCAATTTTACATATATATATTTCTCTGCAGGCTGGGCCTCTCCCATTGGATGGACCAACTTCAGTTCATATGTAACTTGACTCCCAGTCAACCGGAGTTCATTAGGTCCTCCTCTCAGACTCACTCTCTTGGCCACTACCACTCAGTGTATGGTACCGTCATGTACGCAGCTTAGTAGAGAATATGTCATGCGGGGTTTCTGCATTATAGTAGATGTATTTGAACCCATCTTTCTCATAAATAAGTGGCATTTTGTATAAATGTTCTTAAAAAATAGTTTGGAAGTTTCAATGAAAGGCTCTTACAGTTTGCTTGTTCCGTTTTTTGTAACTAGTAATGAAACTTGAAAACATGATGTGACCAAAAATAGCCTAAATACCTTAAACAGAGAGACTGAGGATGTGGATAATAACTAAATTGTTAAATAATAACTATACTTTTGCTTCAAGGGATAATTGCTTGTCACTAAACTTTGCCTCTGAATTATAACCATAAAGTGTTGGAAAAAACCAAAAACTTATCCTTTACTTTGTGATAAGGACACAAAAGAACTCAGAATTTAGTCATTAAATTAATATTTTTCCCAAAGTCTTCCAGGTACATACACCAGGAATGTGTCTCTCAGGTTAAGAGACTTAATACTTGATCAGGTAAATGAACTTACCTTCTTTTCTATAACTTAGATACTTTCCAAAACAAAAATAAAAGAGATTGAATTGGGGGTCAGGAAATTATAGCCTGTGGGATAAACAGCCTGCTGCCTGTTTCTGTGTACCTTGCAAGCTAGGAAGAGCTTTTTATATTTAAAAGATTGGAAGTCAAAACAAGAGTTATAATGTAAAATCATATGAAGCTCAAACTTCAGTTCCATAAGAATGAAGTTTTGAGTTTTGTCAATTAAAAAAAAAATGTGGAAATGTTCTCTCTTGTTCTAGAAGGGCCCACACAAAATCTTCAGTGTTGCCTCTTGGTCTGCAGTGCCAAAGATATTTACTATCCTACCCTTGAGAGCAAAAGGTTTCTGATCAATGAACTTAGTGAGTCTTGGAAATGACCAAGCTATTTATTTTTGGCCTTTTAAAGATCAAAAATCAATTTGATCCCAATGACTGACAGTGTGGAGATGTATGAAATGAATATATTGGTTGGTTGACTCACAAAATGTAGACAAATTCTGATGCAAAACTTAAAAAGACTGTATTTGAGCTTTGAGGAAGTATAGTGAAATCTTGCTTTTGATCATTTAGCTTTCTTCCTCTACCACTGAACTTACAAGTTAACAGCTGCTCTTTCTCTCTTTGACTGTTTGAAACAACTTAGTATGGCTTGTGTTGTTATTCTCATGGTACAGCAAATGCAGAAAACTCAAAATAATTATATTCCCATGTAAACAGAATAAAATACAAAATTTAGTATAAACATATTTTAAAGTGTTTAGCATTAAATAGTTTGGCCCTCTCTTAATGGGATACTTTCTTTCTTATATAAATTGTCATTTAAAGTGTAAGAATTCTATTTTCTTTATTAGTAGTTTTGTTTATTCTTTGTTCCATTTAATTTTTTTATCTACTAGTTAGCTGGTCAAGATATTATTTATCTGGACTTACATGATAAGATAATGAAAAACAATTGAAAGTAATGCCAAAATCAACATGAAATTAATTGGCCATATTATGGTAAATTGATAACTTTCTATTACAGTTTTGAAAAGAATGAATTTTTCTAGGATTTTGTCTATTTGGATGCAGAACACTCTCTAATCTTGGTCAGGGCAAAAGTGTTCATTTACATATTTACATTTAGTTTACACATATAAAAAAGCTTGACTTATTTTAAGGTAGTATAAATCTCTGTCAGTGAGTAAGTGCAAATCTCCTTCCATTCTCCAACCCAAACAAGGAAATACAATTTACGTTTCATTAGATTAACAGCAGAAAGCAGCCTTTTTTTTTCATGTGATGTCACGCATTAACCCTGATGGTCACAACTTGAAACTGAACTCTATGCTCACTTTTGTTGAAAAATTTGTATTGTTTCAGAATAGGAGGTATATGTTGATTTTGTACCCTAATTGAAATAACTATTCAAGACACTGGAGCACCATTCTTTATAATTCAGTGTGATCGTGTATTCCATCACCCAGCAGCTCAATTTCTTTCTTCTACCATCTGTTCTTTCTATCTTTCCTCTCTGCCAAAAATCGATAGAACTCAATGAGCAAAATTGAGCTTTTCTGTAACCCAACCATATTGGGATTATTTTGTTCACAATATATTGACCTAGTTCTTACACTGGTCCAGTTTAATTAGGTAAGCTCTCTGTTTAAAAAAATGCACATTTACCAAACTGTAAACATTAAATGAGTGTTATAAAAGCAGCCAAAATGTTATTGTTTCAACAGTCAAGATTTTAAGATGGCAACACTTGGCAAACAGTAAGCCACACACTGTCTGTTTTCAGCTTGGAAATCTCTTTATACAGCAAGAGCTTTTCATGAGAATCAATTGTACACATCCAAGGAGATTGGATAATTAAATTTTTAAATGCAAAGAAGTCTGAAAATATTATCAGAGATCTTACATATATGTGTGTGTCTCTAAAGGCAAGTCTATCACAATATTCACAAAACCCTAGAATAATTTTCAGTTGCGCTGTTCCATTTGAAAACTCTATATAAAGTTTTTTGCACACATATCAAATCTATCTCAGATGATTGTTGCAAATATAAATACAGCATATAGAAGAATATGTAATGGCATTTTCTAGCAAGCCCAAATCCTCACAACATTTGCTGTTGTGAAACCTTATTAGCATAAAAAAACATTGTGGCCAAAACTCTGTAAATTACATTTAAAAATTCATTGCAATGTTCAGCACCTGAAGAATTACAGTAGTAGTTGCATGGTAACTACCCTTTAATTTTGTGTGTACTTGTATTACAAAAAGTCACGTTCGTTTTTTTAAAATGAAATGATAGGCTTTTATAATTAAGAAGATGGGCAAAATGTAAAGAAATGCTTATATAAAAATGCTTTGTTATCACAAGAGATTGAGTCATTGTAACTTGGAGTACCAAGATGTGCTCCCCTTCCATAACTTATGTCAAGGCTGTGCTAACAAAGCTGTTTGCCCCTGATGTCTCATTCATCTTTGCAACTTGAAGACTGAAATTGCAACGTGCTTGGTGACACTTACATTTGTCATTTTCTTTCTTTTCATTTTTCTTTTTAAAACATTTTTTACTTTTCTTGCTAGAGCTCTCTTAGTAGAAGGCACTTCATTTTTAGATAAAAGAATCCTGGAAGAAAAACAGCTTTAGGTCTTAGTATCTCCTAAATATGAAGCCATTTAATAAGACAAGTGATATCTTCTCTACTGAAAAGCTTTAAAGATTCATACAAAGGAATTGTTATTGGTTATGGTCAGTTTTAACAAATAACATCTCATTTTTAAAATTGATTTCATCTTTTTTGTGTGCATTAATAACAACGTTGCACTCTGTGATCACATTATTTAATGTTACTGCCCAAGAAAGTGTCATTATTTCTGGGATTGATTGACTGGAGGCTATTCATTGTGACCTAACAGCAAAAAGATGGTATTTTTGTTTTTAGAGCAAAGAAGAAAACTCTGAAAAAAGTTTTTTTTTAATCTTTTTGAATCTTTTTATGAATCTTTATGATAACATCATAATAATTCTTATTTAAAAAGCAGCAAATTGATTAAATTAATTTTAAAATCCTTCACGGCCATTTACATTTTGTTCAGTAATCAAGGTTTATAATAAAGAGGATTTATATAGATACATAAATTACGATGATTATAATGCTCAAATTTTAACATGGTAAACCAGTGATATTACGTATCCTGTTGGCCAACTTATTAATTTTATTAGTCATAAAATTAAGTTTAAGATGATTCATTGCTTTTACTCTTAAAGATTTGTGGCAGAGATAGGGCCCACAGCTTATATTTTTTTACCAGTTTATGATGCTCCATTGTGTTCAACAGATAATATAAGTAATGGAAAAACTGAATGTTCCTATTTTCTTCTCCATATTTGTGTATAATAGGAATGTTATTTACATTTTACAGTAATGTTCTTTTCAGTGCTCGCTTCAGCACATATACTAAAATAGTTATTTTCATCACAATACTTAATGTATTGGAGAACAATGTAGAGTTCCCACCACTGAGTATACTTTCAAATCACCTGCTGAGACTGAGAAACAATGAAATAGGGACACCTAACTTTAGTGTAGCATCAATCATAGTAGATTCAACATTTTTTAAAGCTTGTCAGTGGTATCCATGCTCTAGTGACATATAGTTCAATACAGGCTTGAGCCCTCAAGAAAATAAAGTCTTATATTAACAGCCACATAGCAAATAAGCTTAAATCATTATCTGATAAATTTAGATAATGAAGACAATTGTAAAATGTATAATAAAAGATTAACTCAAAGGGCAGAGAGACTCATATATGCTGTGAGCTAGTAGGTATTATGGTAGTATCCCAATTGGTTTTCATCAAATTCTAAAATAAGATTCTATTCTACTGGGGCGCCTGGGTGGCTCAGTGGGTTAAACCTCTGCCTTCGGCTCAGGTCATGATCTCAGGGTCCTGGGATCAAGCCCCACATCGGGCTCTCTGCTCAGCAGGGAGCCTGCTTCCCCCTCTCTCTCTGCCTGCCTCTCTGCCTACTTGTGATCTCTCTGTCTATCAAATAAATAAATAAATAAATAAATAAAAAGATTCTATTCTACTAATCTAATTTGTTTATGAAAAGTATAAGTTGGCTTATTAAGTACATAATTTCCATAATTCAATAGCCATCATTCATTTCTCTCCAGTTGTAGAAAAATGTGATACTCCTTTTTGAAGCGTACAGTAATTTCTTCTGCCAGATAATTTTGTAGAAAGGCTGTACTTCCCTTTCAATACTTCCTTGTGTGTTTGTAATATTGTTGTTATCTTACTAATGAAGACAACCAGGGTGCCTGCGTGGCTCAGATGGTTGGGCGTCTACCTTCGGCTCAAGTCATGATGTCCAGGACTTGGGATCGAGCCCTATGTGGGGCTCCCAGTTCGAGACAGAGTCTACTCCTCCCTCTCCCCTTGCCTCCCCCCGCTGCTGTGCTCTCTCTGTCTCTGTCTCTCTCTCTCGAATGAATGAATAAAATCTTTAGGGAAAAGAAAAAGGAAAGAAAGAAAGAGAGAGAAAGCAAGCAAGCAACCGACACCACAGAAGCGTTCCTGTCTCAAGCGTTAGAAATCAAAGCAATGGAACAGAGATCTCTGCACATGTGGGCTGCAAACAGAAAAACTGAATTTGTAAAAGTGCCATACGTGAAATTAGTAAAAAGAAAGGGCTATACACATTAATTTAGTTTGAATTTTTGCACAAGTCTTTTGAATATAAGGAAAAACAATCCAGGAGACACATTATTTTGTCTTACAACCTCTTTGTTTATTTTTCATCTTCTTTTTCAGAAGCAGTGTTTTCTAATTAAAAATCATCTGGGTGGCTCAGTGGGTCAAGCCTCTGCCTTAGGCTCAGGTCATGATCCCAGGGTTCTGGGATCGAACCCTGCATCAGTCTCTGCTCAGCAGGCAGCGGGCTTCCCCCTCTCTCTGCCTGCCTCTCTGCCTACTTGGGTCTCTCTTTCTGTGAAATAAATAAAATCTTAAAAAAAAGAAATGCAAAACATTGTATTCATTATGGGAATGTTTTTCAAAATTAAGCCATTTCAACAAATGATCTCAGTATTGATAGTTCTTTTTTTGTTTGTTTCTTCCATTTGTATTTAGAAATGGATATTAGAGTAACTTTTCTTTTAATCTCTTGGAGTGATGTGAGGCTTGAACTAAGAAATGGAGACACTGGGAATTCTTAAACCGTATATCTAAATGACATAGAAAAATCTGAGCCATATGACTGTCATTTCTCCCTGTCTAATTCTGTTAACACTGCTTCCAAGTTGTCTGTATCGTACTCTCCACCTCATAGTTTCTGACTTTTCATAACTTTAATTGTCTCGGGTTCTTCTTACAACCTTCCCTCTGTGTCTGGTTGCTTGCCATATTCAATTCTCCATTTCTCTGGTATTCAAAACCCCTAAGAGAGTAAATTTAATCTTTTCAGTTAGAATTCAATAGCAAAATATTTCTACTGAAAAGAGTTATTGTACCAGATGATGCCAGAGACTTCTAGAGTACCAACTTTTGCTAAGGCAGAGATCTCTGAACCATTAAATTTTGTTTGTGTAACATAAAACATTGCAGCAAACTACTGTTCCCTTTTATTCAGAGGGATGCTGTGGGTGTGGTGGACACTCAGAGTTTTAATGACTCCTGTCCATATTTAGCTGCCACCTGGACACCCCAACCACAAGTCCCATAGGTAGGTTGAGGAACATACATGTCCTTTCTGGAGCAAAATCTTGAGTACGTTTCCTCCCCTTCTAATTTTTTTTCTGCGGTCAGTAATTTCCCTTCATCTTCCGGATAAATTCCTTATTTCCTATCATGTCTTACAAGATGCATTATGCTTTTAAATCTGTCTTTTGATTATCACATCTTTCTGCTCTGTCAGAAAATCTAAATTATTTTTGTAGTATTTATTCAGCAAATATTTACTGAATACTCACTATATGATAAACATTCTTCTAGGCACTTTATACAGTGATAAACAAAATAGACAGAAAAAAGTTCACAAAATACATTGTCCATTATTAACTCAACATCGCTGTTACTTATCTCATCCGTCTTATCTTACCACTTACCACTTTCCGTATTTTATATAATCCAATATCACATGTACTCATGTTTACTATAAATATAGTCATAAATAAAAAGTCTAACTGGAGTCTTGATACAAATCTGTACATTAAAATGAGGATTCTATGTCACCTGGGCCTAATGCCATAGGAATAAGGAATGTGTTAAAAATTAAGAGTTGTTTACTTGACTTATTGTTTCAAAGCATAAAGGGAAGTGCTTTCTAATAGACAAGAACAAAAATTGTTAAGCCAAGTTGCCCACATTCTCTTCTTGAGCTATCTAGCACACACAGGATTTTAAATAAAATTTCTCACCATAAATTAGGAGTAATAATAGAACCTACCTCATAGGGTTATTGTTAGGACTAGCTATGCTAATATAAGAGTACGTGGTCAAATATAAAAATAACATAAGTTGAAGTGGTTGTAGTTAATAGGTATTGTTATCAACAAATACAAATGTGTGTCCTTTCCCAGATATAGGTAGAAGCCCAAGCACAAAAGAGAAATGTTTACTCAGCCACAGAGAATAAATACAATTCTTCAGATTTATTCTAAGAATTTTGTTGTAAAAATCTTGCTATTTTAGTAAATTCAGAATAAATCATGGCAATGAATATATCAGTGAATTAAGGTATATGCAGAATTACAAGAAATAGTTCCCAAATCATTCAAGTATCTTTTATGAGTGTTTACGTTTGGTTTTATAATTTGACATCTGTATTAAAATTGTACTATATGAAATTAATTGACATTTTCCCCATATAAATGTCATTCCCTCAAAAATGTAAGTATGGGCCATTGGAAATGATGATTCAATTAGAAAGTGATTATAATTTACAAACAAGATTTCTCCCAAACGTTGGCCAACATGAGTTCATAAAATTTAGACTGTAGAAAATATCTGTTTATATTACAATTTCATTGTTTTACTTATTTAAAATGATATCTAAGATAATATACTAATTGAGGGATCATGCTGTTCTGATCTCATTTTATGAAAATATTTTGTTCCAAGTATTTCTATGCATTTTTGATAGTAGAATGTTTAACATTATTTAAACTAAATTTGGTGTCACCACTGTTCATCATTTTAACTTTGCTGTTTCTGAAAATTAAAGGCAAAACCAAAAATACTCACTTACATAGAATAAGGACAGTTATATTTTGTGGCTTTGGCATATATTTGCTCTCACCACCTACTCACAGTTTGCTTCTTTAAGTGAGCTTTAAAAGGTATATTGGGGCGCCTGGGTGGCTCAATCGTTAAGCGTCTGCCTTCAACTCAGGTCATGATTCCAGGGTCCTGGGATCGAGCTCCTCATTGGGCTCCCTGCTCAGCAGCAAACCTCTTCTCCCTTTCCCACTCCCCCTGCTTGTGTCCCTACTCTTTTGCTGTGTCTCTCTCTGTCAAATAAATAAATAAAATCTTAAAAACAAAAGGAAAAAACAAAACCAAGACACTTCCTTTCTCCACTCTTTAAGTAAGTAAGTAAATAAATAAATAGTATATATCTATATGTCATAAATACATATATATCATATGTAATAACAGAAAACACACACACATATATAAAACTTGGAATTTTAAGTTTATTCTTCTAAGTATAATTTATAGGATAAAGATAATTTTGTACAAAGCATACAAATCCTAAAAGTTTGGATTTGGGGATCAACAATTTAGAATTAAAATGCAGCTACAATTTGTGTGGTGTTTGACAAGTTATTTTATCACTAATATTCATTCTTTGTTTGCCTAGAAAATAAATTTTAATGGTCCTTGCAGAGTATTTGGAACTTGAGTTTCTAAAGGACTTACCAGCAATTGTATTAATTAATCACTTGTATTTTCCCTGACTTTGGTATACAACTCCTAATTCAAGATCCCAGCCTCTATGTAGCTCTCTTCCCAAGTACTTATGTGAGTTCCCAGAGTCTCATTGCATTTTCAATAACAAATCTAATTCAGCTAATATGAACTCTCAACCAAACAATGCTGTTAGTTGTCTGTGCACCTCCATTTTCCTGGGGCCTTGTAGCACTAGGTGACACAGACACAGCTCTGCTAGGCACTGAGAAGTAAGACCTTTTCTGAAACTCCTCAGCAAAGCATTACCTCTAAGATTTTGAAGTGTGCCATGCTCTTGGGTTGTTTGTCAGTAAGTAGAAAACAATAGTTCCCTTCCAGTCCTGCTATGGAAAGAGAGTAAAGCTTCTGTCTGCAATTTGAAAAGTGCTTTAAATAAAATACATCTCTCAATTTTTCCTTAAACCTCTCTTTGAAAAACAACAACAGAAAACAAGCCAGTCAGGAAGCATATGGGCCAAAAGACAAATTGCATGACAACTTAGAAGTATTCCCCAATTTTTATCCCTGAAATTTGCTAGGAAATTTCTCCCTTGCTCCCTTCTTCCCAGGTCCTGAAACAAATGAGAGGTCCCCAATTCCTGAAACCAAGCCAAGTCTGGATCTCATATTTGGCTCCAGCTGGGTATTCTGCTTTACTTCCTTGTCCACACCAACATTTGTAAGATCCTACTAGCTTGTACATAATGGATTAACTCCACTAGTTACTCACAGATAATAACAGCATCTAATTGTTTCTCTAGTTTCTCTTTTATTAGAGAAAAATGAACTTATTAGAGAAAAATGACATTTCAGAGCAAACTTTATGCACACATCATTAAAATATTATGTTTATAGTATTTAGTAGGAGTGACATGAAGCTGAATATTCTTGCTCTTTCATTAACATGAAATGCAAAATTTAAACATTTTATTCCAAGTAAATCCAGTAAGACCTTATGTTAAATACTGTATACTTAAGCAGGCTAAACTCTCAGGATGGGAATTAGGGTCAGGATTAAAATTAGTACAGAGCCAAGCAGTTTTTGAATACATTGTTGCTATTTTTAATGATAAGCTTGTATCAGTGTGCTGGCAAATGAAGTATTAATAGCATCAGATAATTTAAATATTGATTCTTCCAGGATATTTAAGAAATAGAATATATCCATATTCTTCCCACTGGCAATTGGTTTGTCAACATTTTAAATATCTGTTGGCTTTTGATCTTAAGTGAAGTCAATATGCAAAAGTATTTTACTTATGAATGAGCACGCTTGTCCTGCACTGCTTTGGACCAGTTCCAAAGTCAGACCATAGAGATCAAGGTATTTCTGCGATCCATAAATCACAGTATTTCTACAATCTCCAATGCAGAAAAGAAAATATACAGTATAGAATGAAATCATCTCATACATCACTTCAAACACCTATTTCATGGACTCAACTACTTTTATAGTTTAGCAAAGTAAAAGCCTTCTAACGGTGGTTTTCCTAAGGTGGAGGTGCCGGAACTCTTGGGGTCCCAGGAGTGTGCTTGGGATGGTTTGCGCCATAGAAGGTGTTTGTAGGGTAAAGACTGTGTGTTCACATTTTTAATTCTGAACTGATTAAAAAAAGACTTCGATAAAAAGCATTCTCTTCTACTCATTCCCAGGAACTAATTCTGATGAGTAATTCTGTCGGAGCAAGTAGAATGTGGCCTGTGTTAAGTTTAAATTCAGATAGGCCTGACACTTGCTAGCTCTGAGGGCTTACCCATGTTTCTTTACCTCTTTGAAGAGCAGTCTTCCCTTCTCTAAGTTGAAATGACTCTACCTACCTCATAAAGTTCTTATAAGGATAATGGATATAAAAGGTGCAAAGGGTACCTGCCATCAGTTAGAGCTAAATAAATACTTTTTTCCCCCCTTAGTCCACAAAATAGTCTATAGTAAAAATATTTCAATACCAATATTTGGTGCAATTTCGTTAGTGAGAATAACTGTGGAATCACTATACTCCTCAAGAGTGTCCCTTTTACTGTAAGGTTATAGTACCTCAGGTTTTATCAAGACCTTATAGCTACCTTTTGTGGTTTAAAAAGCCGTGAGTTATTTCAGAAATAAATATGGATCATAAGTCAATCGTATTTTGAGGATCAGCTTATGATCTTTATGCCTTTATTCCTTCCAGTGTGAATATTGATGCTTTCTATTGTGCGACTTTTGTTCTCTTGGTTTCAAGATTTCTTTTCTGGCTTTCTAAAAACAGCAAAACATCCAAAATATGTAATTCACTGTATTAAGTCCATCGGAACACAATTGTCCACACCCAACTTGTAATAAGTAATTACCTAAAGCACGTGGTTAAAAAGGGTATTTTCAGTCCTCAAATTACTAGGACCATTAATGCTTAGATTGCATCAAGAGCTAAAAAAGCCTAGCCATATTTTTTGACAGTTTATTCTGTGGTTGAATTATAGTATCACTAAGTAACACACTTATCAAACTGCAAATTGCCTTAATGTTGAATGCTTTTCTCTAACTGGTGTGAAGAGGTGTATTCTAATTTTATTTCCCCCACAATTACTATGTCAGCTCGCTTAGAGATACAGCAAGGATAGACTGATAGAGCTTTATGTAAGAGTTGTACATATAAAATGTTATACTATTCAATAGGATTTATGTGTATTATTTCTTAAGGAAAAATATAGTTATAAAGATGAGTGCTTCCAAAACAAAACAAAACAAAACAAAACACCCTATTTCTTTTAAATTACTGTAAAATGAAAAAGTTAGTGTGGAAGCAGTGAGTTTTTTGTTTGTTAATTTGTTTTAATTATCTGCTTCTGTAAGGTTTAGCAATCTTGAATGGATTGGATACTTCTATGGGTATAGAAACAATCCTTCAATATCACCATAGCCGTATCAAACACTAAAACATCAATTAGAATTTTTTGGATATTGTATCTTTAAGACCTTGGTGAGCAATTTGAAGTGGCTGTTCACTATGCCTAGTGGCAGATTTTTCTAAAGATTTTTTGTAAACAGACGAAATTGGGCAAAAGGTACAGTCCTGTTCTTTGAAAAGAAAAAAAAATGGGAACAAAGCAATGTATTTTGAGCCAATGAAAATGCAAAAAGTCATTGCTTACCAGATCTAGCAAGTCAAATGAGGCTTGCTTATGAAATTATAAACTCTTACAGAGGTCAACTTTAAAAATCAGTCCATAACATTTTCTATAATTTAGGACTGAATTGTGACCTATTATACAGATTTTAGAATTACTTGACATCTACAAAAACTAACATGTACAGTTTCCTTCTTTGCTGTCATCTTGTAGAATTATTATATTCTGTAGAAAACATTGTGTTAAAATTATAGAAAAACAAATATAATTCAGGGCATCATAGCAATATGCAATGATCAATGAAAGTATAATCAACAATGGTATTTCACTCAAACTTTTTTTAAAAAGATTTTATTTATTTATTTGAAAAAGAGAGAGTGCACAAGTGGTGGGGTGTGGGGGGAGGGCTGAGGGAAAACAAAAAGCAGACTCCCCACAGAGCAGGGTACCTGCTGCAGAGGTTCAATCCCAGGACCCTGAGATCGGTGACCTGAGCCAAAGGCAGATGCTTAACCAACTGAGCCACACAAGTGCCCCCTCAATAATTTTTTATTCACAATTTATTCAATCAATAGTTTTTAAATAGCTTCAGTGTGCTAGGCACTGTTACGCAGAGGAGGTACCAGGAGGCACAGATATGTGGCCCAGCTGACATTTATAATCTAGTTGTGGGAAGGAATAGTAAAAAAAAGTTACAGCCATAAGTAAATATATGGAGTTCAACCCTGTGATAAATGCTATGAAAAAAATAGGATATCATGAGAAAATTTAACAGTGGGATCTATCTTAGATTGTAACATCAAGGAAGCCATCACTGAAGCAATTAACATTCAACTTCAAATATAAGGTTCATGGGGCACGTGGGCTGCTCAAGCAGTTATGCACCTGCCTTGAGCTCTAACCCAGTGTCAGGCTCCCTGCTCAGTGAGGAGCATGCTTCTCCCTTGTGCTCTACTTCTTTTTTCCCCTGCTCAGATTCTCTCTGTCTCAAATGAATAAAAAGAAAGAAAGAAAGAAAGAAAGAAAGAAAGAAAGAAAGAAAGAAAGAAAGAAAGAAAGAAAGGAAGGAAGGAAAAGGTTCAAGTTAATCAAGTGGAGAGCAGAGGGATAGGATTGCAAGAGTCCGGACCAAACTCATAGCATCTGCTAAAGACCCCAAACAGAAAAGAACTATAGATCTAAGTATGGTGAAGGTGAAAGGAATTAAAAAGATACTGACCATATCATGGTAGAGACTCAAGCAGAGGGAATGCCTAATATGATAATATTTTAAGAGAATCCCCCTGATTATTCTGTGTCCAATGCATTGAATGGTGTAATTGAATTTATTTAGAATTATATTGCATTAGTCCAGGAAAGAGGATACTGTCTCAAACTGGATTGTTCCTGGTGGCAATTGAAAGGTGTCTGTGAGCTTGGAATGTATTCTAAGGATAGAATTAACTGTGACTTACTAAATTTTGCACTTTTCTATCAATTTTTCTGTAGTTAAAATCTCAACAGTGTCTTAGAACAGTAAAATTGCTTAAACAAGCTATGTGCTCTGATTCTTCAGAAAAGATAGCTAGTGCTACTTACACACACACACACACACACACACACCCCATTAAAGTAAGCAAACATGCAAAATTCACCTTTTGGCTCTTTCCTAGCGATCTGCTCTGCAGAATCCTGTTAACCTTGTTTGTTAGTAGTCAATGTGTGGTCATCAACAAACCTTGAACATGAATTCTCAGATTAACATTCAACAGGTTCTGAACTTAAGGCTTTTAAGATCCCCGCAGATGTTATTCATCTTTCAGTGACGGAGTATGGTATTTCAAGGAGGTAGACATTTTTTCAGTAAGAAAAACAGTTAATAACTCATAGCTATACCTGCATTTTTATAGGCAAACAAATTATAAAGTACTGTTATAAGGATTTTGGAGAAGTAGAGATACTGGTGTGAAGGAAAAACAGATTTTAATACTCAAAGGAATGTTAATGATTAGCGTCCTTTCTAGAACATGCTATTTGGAAGAGTACATTTTTGCCTATGAAAATATCCCAGATAATGTTAAAATTGCATTAAGCATTCAATCACTTGGTCAGTATATACTACTATATATAATATTACTAAGCTTGAAAATTTTAATTCTGATTGCTAATTTTCATGTAGGAGGATGTAAAGAAAAAAATACAGGATTCTGTACATGTATTTTAAGTCAGGGCAGGCAAGCAGATTGAACATTTCAAGTTTGGTTATCCACCTTTAGGTGAAAAGGTTAGTTACAAGTAAGGATTAAGTCTTGATATTGTTATACAGAGTCCCTTTAACAAAAGAAATTGAGACGTTCTTAAAAGGATTAACATTTTATGGGTCAGGATGGAGGACTATGACTTTCATTCAAATAAATATATAAGGAAAAAAATCCTATAGCTAGAACACACAGCTGGCGAAAAACATCATATTCCCACATACATTTCATGTCTTTTTGACATGTGTATCTTCACTGTATACAGACTTATATGCATACAAACTTTCCCACAGAAACATGCCACATACGTAGAATTGGAATGTATATTTTACAAATAATCCCCTCACAGACAATTCAGGCAATAAATACAAAGCAAAGTAATATAGCTATCTTTTCCTGTGGCTCACTCAATTATGAAACATTAATCTAAATAATTTTTTCTAATAGATTATTTTGTAAATACTCTCAAGTCATAGAATGACCCACAGAATGCTATCATAGCTCTAACAATAGCATTTTAAGGGTCACACTTTAAGAGGTTTGTGATTACCTGTCAGGAGGGAAAGTTTGGAAAATGTACTTTTCTGCTATAAGGCTCACAGATGGAGACTTTAAACTTGAACTGAATCCAAATAACTGAGTAGTCATGATACTCTGGTCACCTCAGGAAATATAAACCCCATTATTTCTTTTTTTCCCCCTGACACCTCATGTAAATACTGGTAACCATTGATTCCAGAGGATGATATGAAACAAAAATGAAAAAAAAAAACCACAATAAATTTACAAAATTCCAATTGGAAAGGATTGTCTAGAAACTTTAAAAAGTTGGAATCATTATAATGTCCTCAGAAAGAAAAGACTTTAAATATATTTAGATGTCATCATTCTTTCTCTTTTTAAGTTAGCTTAAGAAATATTTAGAAGTAGGTATTTTACATGTGGTGTTATAGAGGCAAAGAAATTCACAGACTCTTGCCAGTAGCTCCATCATAAATCAGATGTGGACTTAATATGGTTTCTGAATCTTCCTTGGGTTGGAAGCTTTCTGAGCTTTATGAATCTTCCTCAACCCTAGAGTTAAAATGGATGTATTTGAAAGTAATTATATTGTGTTGCTTCAATGTCAGAAAAACATTATTAGTATAACTTTAACAAAATCTCAGATCTCATCAGCAAATAGAATGCACACTTTAAACACTTTTCATGGATAGAGTAGAAATATATTTAAACCATTTTGACTTCAATCTTTTTCATCTTCCCCTATGTAATTAAAATAACCTAATGAGCATACAGAACAAGGAAGTGTTAAAGCCGAGAAGCCAGCATTTGGTAACTTCTTAAGGGCATATTTGATACAAGTTGACACAATTTCTAATCTTCTACTCAAGAGAAATTCCCAAAGTGGAAAAGATGCCCTATTTGAGGTCGAGTGTTTTTTGTCAGGTTGTTTGGGAAGAACAAGGCACACCTGGCCAAAACACATCAACCTCTTAAAATATAGAAGCTGCGGACTAGGAAGGTATAGAGTTGGTGAAAGCTAAAATACATTCAAATTGTCTCAAACTTTGGAGTAATTTAAAAAAAAATTCTATGAAAATCTAATGGGACTTGAGCACATTTGAGTCTAATTAAAAGAGACACTATTTTATGTAGTCCTAGTTATGCTGATCCAGCCATAGGAGGAATCCTGCATAATGAAATCTTGCATGGGAAAGAGTGTTGATAGATAGAGGTCTTGAGTTGGAAGTATGAGGTCACTGGTTTATATCCTGAGGAGAAAACCTGGACATATTCCATGAAAAACAGCTGCTTTTTAAAATGTAATGTCTTGCACACAAATGGAATTAAACCCGCTACTGTCATTTTAAGGATTCCACAAGTCTCAAAGAGAGGTGGACATTTGGACTCAATGCTGCTTGAGCATGAAAATATAATTTTCCTTGACATAAATCAATAACGGAAGAAAATACACTGCAGTCAGAGTACATACTTTATGACTTGAATTATTTACATTTATTGAGGCTTGCTTTATGGCTTAGAATATGGACTATCTGTGTTTTGTATTTATTTGAAATGGCTGTATATTGTATTCTTGTTTAGTAGAGGTATTCTACAAATGTCAACTACGTCAAGAAGGTTGATAATCTGTATCCTTTATGCATCTTTACCCTATACATGTACATTTGGGAGGGTGGTCTGTCAATTATTTGAAAAGGATTGTTGATATCTCTCAATATAAAAGTGGATTTGCCTGTTTCTCTGTATAGTTCTATTAGTTTTTACTTCATGTATTTTGAAGTCTTTTAATCAGGTGAATAAATATTTCCAACTGTCATGTCCGTTTAAAAAAAGAAATAAAAGTGCAGGGATTCACCCCCCACCCCCGCGTCAGCCCTTGTAGAATTCCGGAGATCTCACGAGATTTGGCTTCCTGCAGGAAGTGCGGCGAGGTTGGGCTTGGTTTCTCTGTTCTGTGAGACTGTTCTGAGGCCGGTTGTATTTCACCTGTCTCACCCAGCCCGCCTTCTGTTTTTTTTAAGTGGTGGCGCATTCTACTATTTCAGCGTATTTACAAGGATATATTATTTTATCGTTTTAACAAGGAATAATTAAAAACAAAACAAAACAAAACAAAAAAACACCCAGAACACCGCCCACGCCGTGGTTTTAGCTCCTGAATGGTTGTTTCCTACGGCCGGGCTGACCCGTCAGAGAGACCCCGGCGTCTCCTAGTAGGTAATTCACCCTCCCGCCTGCACCCGTGGGGAGGGGCGTGGGCGCTCGTGCTCTGTTTCCCCGTCCCGGCGGCCGTGGGAGCTGGGCTGGTGGACTCGGGAGTCACCGGAGCAGTAAACCACTGCGGAGAGCTGAGGGAAGGGGGCAGGTTGTTCTAAGGCCCTGCTGTAGATATGCCCCGGGGCATCCAGCCGGGGCTCAAAAAGTGGAATTTGGAAGCCCCTTTCTGAGCTGTCTTCCGTGGAGGTTTTGTACAAACCCTTCTTGTGCCAGGGACGACGCTGTGTTTAACGAGTATTTCAGGGTAGTCAACCTGTACCCCCGTAGGCGTGATTAGGGAATGGGGTGGGCCCAGAATTTGGTCCCCGTCTGAACGGGTTGACGAGAAGAGCAGGATATTCAATAGCGTCCTAGTGTGAGTTCCAGGCCTGACTGGGCCACTGCGTGGCTTTGGGATCTGGATATTGTCCTCTTAGCACTGGGGCTGGGCTGTCAGACTGTGCTGCTCACAAGGCTTCCTTCCCCCACCATGCTGGCGGGAACGCGCCTTACCCTTCAGACTGGCCTGCGGGCTTGGCTGGCGAGCAGATTCTGAACGCGCTGGCCCATTGGCCAAGTCCGCCGAGAGTGCAGGAGCGAGGAGCGGCAGTAAGTGCGCTGAGAAGTTGTCATCTCCCATCTCAGTGCTAGTCAAGCCCACTTCTCCTCACACAGCGGAAGCATTGCGAGTCAAGGACATCCGCTGATGGCCGGCACGCAGCCCTGTGGCCTCAGCCTTGTCCAGTGCCGTGAAGACCCCGCCAGCTTTAACACCCAGTTGCCCTCGTTCACTGGGCCAGCTCTGGAAAGACTCCTCACTCTCACCAAGACAGATGGACACACTCTGAGTCCCAAGGCCTGAATATATCAGAGTAATGATGTACCTGTGTGTTTATATCTGATACATGCTACAATATATACAATGGCTGTACAATAATACTGTTTTACAAGAAAGACTTGGCCCAAAATGTACAGACTCTGATATATTTTAAAACCAGAAAGAAAGACAAAGGGAAAAAAAAAGAGAGAGAGAGAGAGAACTCTTTTAAAACTTAAAACATAGAGTGACTTATGTTTTAGTTTTCAATTCTAGGCATATGATTGCGGTTGTAGGAAACTATCCAATATTTTTATTCAGACAATGCCTATTAATCAGTTTTAGCTGAATTAGATACTAAATATTTGTCACACCAATTTTATAACCTTTCTTAGTTTTTATTTATTTATTTATTTTTTTAACCTTATATAGTTTTTCTTTAGTTTGGAAAATTATATTAAAAATAAGGGAAGCCTGGGCAGCTCAGTGAGTTAAGCCTCTGCCTTCTGCTCAGGTCATGAACTCGGGGTCCTGGGATGGAGCCCTCCATCCGACTCCCTGCGCAGTGGGGATCCTGCCCCCCGCCACCTGCCTCTCTGCCTACTTGTGGTCTCTGTCTGTCAAATAAATAAATAAAATCTTTTAAAAAATTTTTAAAAAGTTAAAATCATACTAAGGGATCTACCAAAACCATGTAGCATCATTATTACAACACTGTTACCTGCCAAGAATACAAAAAATTGAAGACAACAGTAGAGCACAAAGAAATTGGTCTGCATTTATTTTTCAGAATAATTAGCCTAGACAATGTCTATCATTTAAAAACTCCCACCAAACTATTTTCACCATTTAACAGCCCAGTATTTATTAGTAAGTCATATTTATAGTAATCAAAGTCTGCCATTAATATGATAATATCTCTCTAAATATTTCTTGAAAATAGGAGTGCTTTTATATAAAAAGACTCTATCATATGAGGTTGAGAAACATTGAATTTAATAAAGTTTCCTTAGGGAAATTTCCTCACAGCAAGATTTCCAAAAGGCTTTAAGGTGTTAATTTGAAGTCTAGTGTAATGAGAAATGCAGTATTCTCTCAAACTCAACTTCTCATGAAATTCTTTATTCCATGGAGCATCAAAGCAAATTAGTGTTTTATGGAACACATCAGTGTTCATTCATTCATTAATATGTGTGTTTGCTTTCATTTGGTAAATAAATAGCTTTACCAGTTTTTAGTATCCTAGATAATGGCATATAAATGTACAGAAAATATTTTCTAGTATTGTTTGGGATATTCAAGATATACCCAAATTTCTGTTTACCAACGATAAGAAATACTGTTAGAAAGTAGGGAGAAAGTAAAAGGCTGTATAATTAAAATTAAATTTCACTAAAGTAAAATTTGAACCTCAAATAGTATATGTACATTAAAGGGGAAGTTCATGGTAGTATTGTTTAGTTTACAAAACAAAAATACATTTAATAAAAGATTGGCCATGAAAATAGTGTAAGGTCAAATACAAGAATTCATTTAAACATATAGAGATTAAAATGTGCACCTTTTCTTTTATGCATTTATCCCTTTGATAAGAAAATATACTTTTTTATCCCTATTTTGTTGCCCTCACATGATTTTAAGGTAAGAGTTCTAAGGTCAGTGATAACTCTGCTACAATGTATTATTAAATCAATGTGTGTATTTTTTCTGAATGTTACAAATCAATTACTGATAGTTCAAAAGCTCTCTCTTTCTTTGATGTCTACAAAGATGATAACCAACTGTATGTATGTGGATGAGGTGCTTTCCTGATAGACCGTCTTTTAACTGCATGTCTGTTGATAATTGGTACTTTTGCAATAAGAGCATTTTCAACTACCTGAATCAAGATTTTCATTGCAATATCATTTACTGGTTCCTGACAGCTAATGAAGTGGCAAAGCAGGGCTGATAAACTCCAGAGCCTATCAAGAGGGTTGAGTGTAACATTTTTTAAATTCTGATTTACTAAATGAGGTGGAAGTCATTAAGTTCATCAAACAAACTCAGCTATGAACTTTTAAACTAATTTCTTGAGTTTTTAAAGGAGAAGTAATTTTTTCCCTTTGAGTGATTAGAAATGATAGAACAATAGTTGTAATTAGGAAAGCTAGAATTTTTTTTGATTTTGTAATTCTAGTTTCTACCACTTTTTGAGTAAGTAGTGGCATTTAGCCTAACAAGACACAATTGCCTGTTTTAGATAATTGCCTTTAAAGAAAGTATAAAATTAAAATAAATATTTAAAATCTTGGAAATCTTATTAAAGAGGTACTGCCAGTTTGGGACATAGCAAAATACAAAGTCTGAGTTTTCAAAGCAAGTTTCATGAAGTGGAATTACGTAGGTTATTGTTTTCATAACAATTTAGTAATTTGGAGAGAATTTTTTAAAATAAATACCTATTTTTGAAGAAATGTTCCAATTTTAAAGATAAAAATTATTTTCAATTGTTTAATCCAAAACTTAGCAATAACACTAATATTATAAATGATTGGTAGAGATAATCTCCTTTTAACTATTTACATGCCAAATAAAAAGTATCAGGAAAATGAAAGAATTTAGAAATTGGTGACCTTAGATAATATTATATGATTCTTTCATACTCACACTGAACTGTAGTGACTAGAACATAATACCACAAACACTTTCTCTTCTCCTGACTAAAGGCAAGTTTTACCTCTATTATTCTCTATTCAAACTAATGGGAGAGTGTCATTTTAAATGTTTATTAAGTCAGAGATTAAAAGGAGATCATATTTCATTCTAAGCAATGTTTATTATTTATCATTCATTCTAATACTTTCATTAGTGTTTTGGCTTGGGTTTTTTTGTTGTTGATGTGAGAGGGAAACGATAACATTTTTGATGAAGGATAGAAGGAAGTTTAAGAAGAAATTAACTTATGCTGCTTTCTTTGTGCATTCTAAAAGAGGTAAATCTAGTTCTGAATTAGATTTTTGTTCTTGTGGGGGTAAATGTCTGTGTCCTGCACTGGTCTAGAGAATATTTAGTGTCTGCTGTCCTGTTCAGCCCAGAGATGTGCTTGATTTTAATGGGCCCTGGCAAAGCAAGGATTTTCAACAAATATTCTGGATTCTTAGCTTCATCCTAGGCAATCACTGAGTTGTCCTTAGGGCTCTTAAACCAAACCTGGCTCACATTATCTTTAATTTCAATCCCAGAACATGATCTAATCTTAGAATACACTTATAGCAGAATATGCTTGGAAAACAAAAATTGAACAATTTCAACTTGTCTTATTTCCTATTTAAGATAAAATTATTAAATTATTTTTTGTACCAAGTAGATTTTAAAACTAATACTATGAGGTTGTTTTGGCAAAAAAAGAAAGTATTTGGGCAGAGCAGATTATAGGAGAACTAAAATCTCCCAAATTATCTATATAATAATCCCATCTACTTCTTTGTTTTGTGTATGTCGAAAAATTATAAAATGTCAATGCATTCTTATGTGTGTACTTCATTAAACCATCTGAATTCCTTTGCTTAATTTTAATTCTGAAATGTGTCCACTCCAAAATTAAACACATTATTAGGGGAAACATATTTATAGTGTGTCATCATAAATAGGATATTATTGTTACTAAGATTGGAATGGCCTCAGAACACATTGTATGGTTTTATCTAAAGATCTTTTGAGTTCATTGGTTTTTCAACACCCTCTGCTCCCATCTCTGTTCCATCCCTCTACAGGGAAATCTGATTCAAATAAAATCCTTTTATGGGCAAGCCAGAAGCCTTCGTAATTAATCTATTCTAGTTAAAGGAGTGGGACATGCCTAGGTATGCTGTATGAATGCCCTCCCTGTTTACCTCACTCCTCCCCCCCATAAAGACAGTCAAATAAGCTTTCAGGTGAACAACTTCTACTTCTTTAATTGAAAAACTCAAATTGTTCGTGTTTGTAACACAAAAGCACCATGCAGTTTAGAGAATGAAGAGACTAGAGTGGTAAGGGGAGCAAGATAAATTATGGGTAATCTAACCCAGATGCACTTTTATATGCTCATAAACATGTCCCTTTTATCTACCTAATCAGAAATGCATCTGTTCATTCATTTGACAAACTTATAGTAAATACTTTTTGTTAACTAAATCTGTGGTTTCAGTAATTCCTACCACCATCCACACACCCCTGCTCCTCTGATTTGGTTACTTGATTGATCCTTGAGACTGTCCATATGATCTGGACTTCCTTTTGACCTTCTCTCTCTTCCAACTCTAAGAAATAGATTCTTATCTCCATCAAAAAGAGACACCTATGAACACTGAAATAAGTACATTCTCCAGAATATTCACACTTGAATGTATCAGTTTTTGTCCATGAATAAGGAAGGCTTCTTTCCTCCCATAAATATATCTTGGGGTTGAAATGATGGAAAAATACTGATGAAATACTCACTGTCTTTCTTAAGTAAAAACTCATTTGCTCAGCATTAGAAAAATTCAAATAAATCATTCTTAAACAGTTTAACACAATTCTTTTTTTTTTTTAAAGATTTTATTTACTTATTTGACACAGAGAGAGAGATCCCAAGTAGGCAGAGAGGCAGGCAAAGAGAAAGGGGGAGGCAGGCTCCCCGCTGAGCAGAGAGCCCGATGCGGGGCTCCATCCCAGGACCCTGGGATCATGACCTGAGCCCAAGGCAGAGGCTTTAACCCAATGAGCCGCCCAGGTGCCCCAGTTTAACACAATTCTTACAGTGAGCGTATATAACAGATAACAGGTAACAAGTTCATAACTTTTGAATTCTCCATATGTGAATATTTTCCTCCGTTTTCTTACTGGAAAAAATAAAGTAAGCAATTTGTAAATGTCAGAAAACATTTGCTTCCTTATAGTTATGTGTAATACGATAGTTATTTGAAAAAGACCCTGAAATGTATGCTATGGTACTTATAAATAATTGACCAGGACTGCCTGAAAGAAATTAGATGTTCAATTGTATTAGGTAAGCCTCCTTTTTGTTCTCTTTATCTTTGCTAATGATAATACAATGCTTGCTTCTCATAGGCATTTAATGAACAGGGACTGGTAATAGAAACCTGCCTGTAGAGAAACCTTATAAATAATTAAGACATAAAGACAATCAAAAACAAAGTTTTAATCTCTGTATTACTTGCCTATCACCCCATGCACTAAATTAAACCAGTGTGAATTATAAAAGAAGGATCTATACTTTAATTGGAAATTTTTAGTGACTAATCATCTTGCACAGAAATAAGTGATCAGTTGCAATGCATAGTTATATTAATCACTTTTATTCATATTAAAACATTTAGTTGCTTTATGTAATACATTTAAATTCATTTTTATTTTTCCAAGGAGAAGTAAAGATTATAGATTATGTATGTATCATGCATTAGTTTTTTAAACATTGTTAGCAACTTTTATGTTTTTACTATATATTTTACAAAAACTAACCAAGGATCAGGCAGCAAAAAATTAGAAAAATTAGTCATAGTTTTTCTAGAAATTTATTAAGAAAGAACATTAAACTAAGAGCCAGAAGAATTTAATAGAAACCTGACCTCTGCAGCTGTTTATGCTTTTTGTAAATGGAAGTGATCAATAATTAATTAAGTATAAAATATAAAATATAAAAATTAAATAAGTATAGTTAACCATTTCTTCTACAGATAACACACATATGGCACTTTGCTAACTTTATATCTAAGAGGACTAAAGCACATATCCATGCAAATGAGTGACATCCAATTAAAACACTAGTGTATGTTGTGATCAGAATGGATGGGACCTCAGAAGAGGGAGTAACACCTGCTAATTCTCAAGGCTTTCATTGGAGGTTTGGCCCCTAACTGTACCTTGAAGCATGAGAACAGTGAAAATAAAATGGAAGGAAGGAGGGGGCAGACCAGGTTTAGAGAAAAGTAAATTTGCCATTTCTGATAGAATTCTGGGAACTTACAGAGACAGGCATAAAATAAGATAGCAGAGGAAAATTAGGGACTATGCCTTTATCAGGGACCCTGGTCCAAGGTAACAGTGGTGGGTTCAGGCACCTTAAAAGTATTGCATTTTTGAAATATGCTCTGGTCACTTTGTATGGTCAAGCCTTGAAGAATATATTGAAGTTGAGAGAAACTGAGATAGGGAACCAGTTAAGCTATTGCAATTGCAGTAGTTTTTGTGTTTAATATTACTAGTTAAACAAAAGTCTGAAAACTTGGTTCATATGGTTGTTGTATGTAAAATGACCATAATTGTACTTAGCATAAAGAATCTTAAAAATAAGCCTGTTTATTATAATTTTATAACCAGGTTGTAAGTAATTTAAGGTTTAGATGGCATAATTTTATTAGTCATTTGAATGGAACATGTAACTAATTAGAAAAGCTAGAATATAATCTGAATGCAATATGTAGTGCTACATTTGCTTTTTTTAATAGATGCTTATTATTTACTTTACCTGAGTTTTTGTTGAGATGTTTGTTGTTATTTACTTTACCTGAGTTTCATTTACCTTAGTTTTGTTTACTTTACCTGAGTTTTGTTATTATTTACTTTACCTGAGTTTTTTTAAAATAGTTAAGCTGTTTTAAATAATATTTATTGAGATACTTGTTTCTATGTAAGAGTAATAGGTATATGCCAGGAAAATGTTCCAGAACTAGAAAAACAAAAATAAATAACAGCATATTTTAACTCTAGAAAGGGAGCTTAAGAGATGAAGCAGCTATTAATCTACGTTTGTACATGGCACTGTGTTTTACAAAGGAAAGCATAGTACACTGTCCTTAAAAGTTTGGGAGAGCCTTGACCTAGATCCTCAAAGGTGAGTAGATTCTCCTGTGCACATGAAGATGAAAATTTGAGAGCACTGGGAGAATAGAGAGCCCCTAGGCTATGGTAACTATAGATAGAATACCCTTGAGTTAACTGAAGATAATCCTTCTTGTGTATGTGGTTAGAAGTATACCTTGAATACAGGTTTTAGTTGTGATGATGATGACGGTGGTGGTAGTGGTGATGTCACCTTTGTACTTTAGCTGTACTTTCTCTCTTTATGGACATTTTCCAATAACTTAATAGCTGTATAGATTCCTAGAGTTTAGTTCAGTAATAAAGTATTTGAGGATGAAAATTTTATGATTTGTTAACTATTTGGTTACTAACTCTGTACTACCTAAATATATGAAAGTATGTGATAGATTTTAGCATTCTATCTGAAAATGTTTCATGCTTTTACTATATTGGGTATATTCTCTTAAAAATGTATGGTTTGATATTTCTCCCTCTCTTCATTTAAGATGGATATGTTTCTCTATTTTATTATTTTATTTTCCTCTTTTTCCCGTGAGATTCAAAGGAAAGGGATAGAGTAAAAGTGCCTTTTTTCTCAACATAACAGAAGATTTTTCTGGAGGTAGTGCTAATATGGTTTATTGGGCTAAACCTATAGAGGGAGTTCTGTTAGAAGATGATTATAATAATCAAAGGAATTATGAATTGAGTTATGACAATGACTGAGGATGTAAGCAAAAGAAAATACACAATAAATTATTACAGGTTTATACAAAATGAATGAATCTGTGGATGATGAAGAGGTTCTGGTCCATGATCATTTGGGTCAATGATACCTGCAACCAGTTTTAAAACATACAGAAAGGTGATGATATCAGTAATGGAAAGAAGAAAAGGGAGTGAGTTCTGTCCAAGTCACAACTCTCAGGTATCTGTGCACTATCTGAATAGAGGTTTCTGATAAACCTTTGTGTGGCATTCAGAGGGAAATCTGTCTTGGAAGATAGACATTTAAGACATGTAAAATACTACTAGTGACAAAAGAAACTCTTGTAGAAAAGATTACCCATGGAGTTACTACTGTGTATAATAGTTAAACTACAGAGCATTTAAAATAATATAAAGATTTAAGACATAGAATAGGGTAAGAGCAAAAGAACCTGGTGTCCTGGTGTCAGATGGGAGTGGGTATCTTGACTTCATACCACACTAGTTCTGTGACCTAGGATATTCCCAATATCTATCTGAGTAACTTTTCTCATGAGAAAAAATGGGAATGAAAACTGTTACCTCACAGCATTGTTGTTGTGGGAGACTAATGAATATACCTAGACATCGTTCAGCAGCTTTTGATATGGAATGCTCTTCCACATCTCATTCAACTGGTCAAGGGCTTACAAAGTCTTACACATTTTTTTAAGGCCAGGTTTAATTGTCAGGCACTTTCTCCAAGGGTTATCTATTTTTCCTGGACGCATTAATTTTTCCCTTCTGTTAAATTTCTTAGCTCTCATTATTCTCATTTTTGTTCATTTAGTTTTTGCTTCTCTGAGGGCATTTGTTGCACTTCCATCAAGGTTTTATTAATCTTTATATTCCACATAGTTGTTAGCCAATGCCCATGTGTAACACATATATAAGGACTGGGTAGATTTTGAATTAGATTAGACAATGAGGAAGTAACTCTCCACACATATTTTTCACATTGTAAAAAGAATGAAAAATAGAAAAACAGATTAATATTGCAGGTAGGCCTGCTATTGATGTTTTACAAGCATATTGAAGAAAACTATATTTGAGGAAAAATATACTGTCCTTCCCTGACAGTGTGGTTTATTGTGTGGCATCTAGCAGCATAGAAGCTGGGCTTGAGCTGGTAATGGACCTTCACTTTTCTGAAACACAAGTATGGGCACTTTATCCCTTGATCTGGGAGTCTGTCCAAGTCAAGAAGCTGATTATTCACATCATCTACAAATAAGAAGCATCTGTCAGAGGAGAGTCCTGGCATAAATTCAATGTTTGGGAGACGTTAGAGATCAGACTATTAGCAAATAAAAAGAAAAGAGTTGGAAGAACTTTGAGAAATGTTCTAGGCAAAGGTGGTGGGATTGTGTTTATATAGAGTGTTGTGTGGCCTCTGGCATGGTCTGAGAAAGTAGTAAGATAAAAGTTACTCTCACGTCAGGATGTTTACATGTGGTACTTATTTTGAGTGTTTACTGACACTGAAATTGGAAGATAGACTTTTCCAGGCCCCTGGGTGGCTCATTGGGTTAAGCCTCTGCCTTTGGCTCAGGTCATGATTTCAGGGTCCTTGGATCGGCCCAGCATTGGGCTGTCTGCTCGGCAAGGAGCCTGCTTCCCCCCTCTCTCTGCCTGCTGCTCTGTCTACTTGTGATCTCTCTCTGTCAAGGAAATAAATCAAATCCTTAAAAAAAAAAAAAATAGAGGAAGAAGATAGACTTTTCTAAGTATATTTGAATAATACCTACCAAACTTTGTTAATTGAGAAAATATACTCAGCATCACTAAAGAAATAAAAGCATGTAGACATCCATGAATATTGACTCTATCTATATAATAGCAAGATGCACTGGCTAGAAATGCTAGAAACAGAGTTCATCATTGACAGTGTATCTTAGAGGAGTAGTTGCCAAATAGAAGTCTGTGGAAAGCTATTACCCTTCTCTGTGATAATTTTAAAATCAAGTCCTTGGAGGGGCGCCTGGGTGGCTCAGTCAGTTGAGCATCCAACTTTTGATTTCTGCTCAGGTCATGATCTCGGGGTCCCTGGGATTGAGTGAGCCCTGCCTCTGGCTCCCTCGGCAGGGAGTCTGCTTCTCTTTCTCTTCCTGGTTGCACACTCTCTCTCTCTTAAATAAAAAAATAAATCTTTAAAAAAGTAAAATAGAAGAAATCTTGAAATAAAAATAAAGTAGTAAAAATAAGGTAAATTTTTCTACAATATAAATTAATTCATATCTAAGAATTATCTTTTTTGTGTGCGTGTGTTTTCTTCCTTCTCTTTTTATTGCTTTAATAAAGTGCCTCCTTTTTTGTATGAAATGATATGTCAATAGTACTTGTTTCTCTTATTTTTATAATGAAACAAAAAGTGACCAACTTTTATTTTAGCTCCTATTTTGCTTTGGAGATATTTTTGGTTTATGAAATTTAGGAAGCACTAAAATGTGGGATCCAAAACTTTGGACTTTAGTGAACTTTCCAATATTTACAAATATCTGGATGTAGTCCTCATTTAGTCAAAATATTTGACTTCATATAGATCCAGCTTTGACTTCTTTAAATGGGATCTTTGACTGTTCTATGAAAGGACAAAGTTCAAGTCATGGACAAAGGGCATAAGTCTAAAGCCATGAATGAATACAGGCAATTAATTTGAATCCAGAAACTGGTAGGGTCCTATTACCATTCACGCTATAAAATTTAGAAGAAGGGTAAGAAAAAGGAGAAAGAGAGAGAGAGAGAATGAGAAATGGAAGTCAGAAATATGAAGAACAGTGTGATTATTGTTTGGATTTGAAGGTCAGGCAGTTCTTATACTATAAAAACGTCTAACTCTGGGCGGTCTTGCATTCTAGATATTTATTGATTTTATTGCCTTTTGAGAATCTGACCCAGTTTTTGTAATATAATCATCTGTAGAAATCTATTTTTATCCTAAAGATAATCAGTCTGCAGGAACATTCCAGCTTTATTATGTAGAGATAAGTAGTCATGTATGATTTTGATATAAATTCTCCCATCTTTTTTCTTTTATGTATTAAAATAAACATTTAGGAAGAGCATCAGTTCATAAAATAATTTTTCAAATTCTTAAATAATGTACTTATAGTGCATTAAAACACTAACTTTTTTTTCCCTTCAAACGTGGCTACATTAGAGACTATGATGAATTCAGAAAAAAGATCTGAAAATTTATAAATAAATAATTAGAATGAGAATTAGAATTGACTCATTAGGGAAGATCATGGTTCTTTTTCCCTAATTAGTTGGTGGGATACCTTCTTTTCTCAGTTATAAAGAAATATAAAATCCCTGGTAGGGAGGTACTATGAGGGTCTCAAAAAGACTCTTCTCTCAGTTATAAAGAGATAAAATTCCTCATAGGTAGAAATTGGATTTAAAAGGAATAATTAAGCAAAATCAAGTATATTTGAAAGTGATAGAAAACACAGCTGCTAACCCATACTCCAGGAGAATACTGCCTTTGTGTTTAATGAAATGATCTGGCAGTAACATTTTTTTTAAGGTGTTGTTTGTTTCCATTGTGATGTCATACAGAAACCATTACAGATTTCTCTAAGTTGTGTGTATCGAGGAACCAGTGATTCTTGCCGCACAAATTTACAAAATTTGACCTGTAACTTATTTTTCAATTGGGTGAATATTTTCCTTGTTTGGAATTACAATACAGGTATGCATTACATTTATTATTTAAAATTTAGGTTACAGGGGCACCTGGGTGGCTCAGTGGGTTAAGCCTCTGCCTTCAGCTCAGGTCATGCTCTCAGGGTCTTAGGATCAAGCCCCACATTGGGTTCTCTGCTCAGCAGGAGCCTGCTTCCCCCTCTCTTTTTGCCTGCCTCTCTGCCTACTTGTGATCTCTCTGTGTAATAAATAAATAAAATCTTAAAAAAATTAAAAATAATAAAATTTAGGTTACAGAAGTTGGCAAACAAAAAGAATATTTCGCTGTTCTTAAAACAGCATTTATATTTAATATTAATATAAACCAAAGAACATATTGCTCTTCTTATTTATCCCTTCACCAGGCAAAATTGTAGTGTTATCAAGTTAGCATATTTGGTAGAATAGTAATTTTTCAGTACATTCCATCTGGATCTTAGTTTCCTACTTCTAGTCAAGAATGTTGAGCATATTAATGTTTTACCTCTACTTATTCTCACAGATGATAATGTGCTCAACTATGTAAACAATTGTTCTAGGTATTTTACATGAATTATCTAACTTCACCTTCATAATAACTCTTAGAAGATGTATTATTAACCCCCCTTTTCCAAAAACTGAGGCCCAGGTAGCATCAGGAGTTCATCCTAGTTTGCATAGCTAGTAAGTACAGTGTTCTAACCTATACCTAGGTGACTCCATGTTCTGTAGATATAGTAGTTGTCTTCCTATAACTATTTCCACTTGATGCTTAGAGCTCCCTTATGTAGTTTCTACATGTTTCCAATTAAAATCCACCTTTGTGTCTTTTAAGGAATCCTCCTGTTGCTTAATAGTTATAAAAATGTCTTGGTTTAGACCCAGCTGACTTTTTTTTTTCAGTTTGCCTAACTCCCTATGTGTTTGATTTCTCTTGTATTAGGGTACAATTATTATAGATTTTAGAATTGGAGGGAGTGTTGAAGGGTATCTTCTCTATTTGATAATTAGTAGCTTCTTGAACAGCTATTCAGTCAGTCAGTGAACATGAACATAACGTAGCCCCTGCTTCTCGTAGTGGTCCTTTCTGTCCTTATACAGCTCAGGGTATGTGAAATTTCAGTCTTATATTGATCTCTGTAGCATTGATTATTTGCAGTTATTGGGACACTGGCGAGGGGCTGAGATTTAAATTCAGATATCATGTAGTGAATTCTGTTTTTTCTCTTTGAAGACTAACTAGCTCTCATTTATTTCAGATGTAACTCATGAATGAAGTTCTTACTCCATCTCTCCTTCCTTTTTTTTTTTTTGATGGGTGTTAGGGAAGGATAAGGCTAATCTGATAATTTACTGTTTTTCATGAGTGAATTAGAAAATCATCTTTTAATAATTTGTTAATTCTTGTATTTTTTTATGTATTAGGTAGATGGATAGATAAATCAATAGATAGAAATGGACATTCAATTTAATATTTACTGACTGGTAATAAGGAAAAAAAATCATGTGAGTTGTGAATAGTGAGCTATTAATTCTGTATTTCCTGATGCGAGGGAATGTTAATTCTGGCAAATAAGTCATTTATATGAGTGATTGACAGTGTGATAGAAGCAATCAGTAATGTAAGCAAACATTATAAAGAAATTATTTCTGTGAGAATTTCTTGGAGCATGCATTTGAACTAGCTCTTAAGAATCAATACTTTTTTAAGATGGTGTATCATTGTAGATGTCAGAAACAATGGAAGCCAAGGCTAAAATGTGGCAAATGCAGAGCACATTTTCCTATAGGATGCAAGACATGAGGGAGGAATATTGGGTTAGGGTCTAAATTCAAATGGTAGTGGCCTGGCTAAGTTAAGGAGTTTGAAATGCTGTTTCTTCTGAAATAGCATTTTTGGTAATATGGAGAAGGCAGTAGGAGAAATCAATAAAGAAGGGAAATTTGTCAAAGGGTTAATGACCTGGGGTCAAGGCTGGGACAGAGGAAGGGTCAGCATTGCTGCTTCCTGTCCTTGGAAAACACTTTCTACATTTTGTGGATGTTGATGAAAAGGTTCTACTATTTGTGCATTGGAAAAATCTGAATCATTGATTCAGGACACAGTTTTGGAGAATCCTCAAATTTCTATCCCATGGAAGAGGGTTTGTGGTAGCATATATACATAAACTTTTTTGAAGCCAATAGTTAAAGAAAACCTCTTCGGTGATTCTCAACAATTGCCTTTCTAAAGCAAAAGTGGATTTACAATTAACATTATTATTATTTTTTAAAAAATCTTTTTCTCACTTATGTATAGGTCTGAAAGTTCAACATTTGCCCCTTTATAGCTAAAACAAATAAAAGAATGATAACAAACTGAAAAATTTGAAGTCAGATAGTAAAATTCATGTAACTTATGTTTTCATAAAAACCTAATTTGGTTTCTCTATATATGTCAGTTACAAAATATTTCAAAAGACTTAGATGGTAGAATTAATGGTTTCATGGTCAAAAAGACATGTAGAAATTCGTAACTGTAAGGAAGCCCTATGGGTGCCTAGGTGGCTCAGTCCATTAAACCTCTGTCTTCTGCTGGGTCATGATCCCAGAGTCCTGGGATTGAGCCCCAAATTGGGCTCCCTGCTCAGCAGGGAGTCTCCTTTTCCCTCTCTCTCGACTTCTCACCCTGCTCATGCTCTCTCTCTATATATCTCAAATGAATTTAAAAAAAAAAAAAAGGCTCAAACAACTAGGAGTTTAAAATGTTTCCCCCATACTACCTCTGCTTTTTGGCCCCTATGCTTATCCTTCTAGATAGCGACTTGGAACAGATGAAACCCCTTAAAAAAGTCTTTGTAAAATTAAAGACATTTTGGATACAATGCTGAGCATTTCTTTCTATCATTGCATGCAGAGAGATTCCATTAGATTAGTTTTGTGATGAGGTATTTGTGTCCCTTTCTTTTGAAGGAATGTGTGGTCTTGAGTATGAAATGAGCAAACTAATGGGTGGGATTTCCATTTCAATGAAGTGTTAAAAAAAAAAAAAACAACTCCTGTATATTTCATATTTCTTAGGACCATCAATAAGAACAACCACTGATTGGTAAATACAGCAGGCAGTAGTTAGATTGCCATGTACCAATAGCCCATGCTCATGTAGGACCTCACATTAACACCCAATGTCTTGCTTTGTTACCTTGCAGAAATGTTGGAATCCAACAATGTGATCACTTTCAATGGCTTGGCCAACAGCTCCAGTTATCATACCTTCCTTTTGGATGAGGAACGGAGTAGGCTGTATGTTGGAGCAAAGGATCACATATTTTCATTCAACCTGGTTAATATCAAGGATTTTCAAAAGGTATCTTTATTCTAATATATACACTGTAGTTCTTTTAAAACATCTCAACCTATTTAACAGTTAATTCTCTAGCTATTTAACAGGGTGACAACTGGAAAAATTGTTAAAATTATTATTTTATCTTTTCAGATGCAAGTAAAAGTAATGCACTGATTTGTTTATCACAAATCAATGGATGCAGTAAACCATAAAAATCATCAAGGAAGAAACTGTAGTAATTTCCAATGATCATTATAACTTCAGCTTGTCTTTCCATATTTATATAATTTTTGCTGCATAAAATTAAGTATCTGAATCATTATAGACATATAATTAATGTCATGTGTGAAATGATGTATATATATGTATGTATAAATTTATACATCTCTTGGGGAGGGGGGCACCTGTGTTGCTCAGTGGGTTAACCTCTGCCTTTGGCTCAGGTCATGATCTCAGGATCCTAGGATCAAGCCCTGCATGGGGCTCTCTGCCACCAGGGAGCCTGGTTCCCCCTCTCTGCCTGCCTCTCTGCCTGCTAGTGATCTCTCTCTCTTTGTCAAATAAAATAAAATAATAATATTTAAGAAAAAAATATTTAAACATCTCTCTGTAGTACCAACAAATGCAGAGTTCATCAGTCATCATACACATGCCTAATCCGGTGTGTCACCTATTTTTGTAAAACGTTTTTTGGAACAGAGACACTGTCAGCCATTTACATACTGTCTATGTTTGCTTTCATTCAACAATGGGAGAATTGAATAGTTCTGATAGAGATCATCTGGCTCACAGAGCCTTAAATATTTACTATCTGGCCTTTTACACACACAGTTTGCCAAACTCTCATCTCGAAGATCAGTTCTTCGTGTGAAGTTTTTACAAATGTGGTCATTTAGACACCAGAAGTCTATTGGCTTTATCCTTATTCTTTATAGTGTTTCTGGCTTATTTAATTAATAACTTATATACAGTTCAGAAAATAAAAATAGATTGAAAAGTTAGTGGAAATTATGCTGAGTCCATCTGCTGTGCTCAAAGTCAGTCATTTTTTCACAGTTAGTATTTCTAGTCATCATTCTCTGAGGGACAAAGATCTTTTATGCGGTAGCTTTTGTAAGATTGCTAGTATAACATATTTTTTAGAGTACATTCATGTCAGTTTTTATGTATGTTAGTTTTGCTTCTTAACATTTAGGGCTTTAGGGTGGTGTTCCTTAACTTCTGATAAACTTTAACGGATCGGACAATAAATTTTTAAAAGTAACTGAATTCTATAAAAGCTTTTGTTCTGGTTGGAGAATATTGCTTTAAGGATCAACTGAAGATAAAATTTAAAACTGATTGTTATCTCTAATAGAGTATACCATTGAAGCTAAGGCTTTTACTTTCTTATTACTCAAACACTAAAATTCTGACTGTGCATAAAGATTTAAGTCATTATATATATCATATAAAACAGCGATATTCCTTACTGATATACTTTGGGATTAATATATGGCATTTAAAAATCACCTTTGATATTCCTTTTTCTAATTTTTCAATCTACTTGATTTCTAAGTCCTCTCAGATCATAGCCATATCGCTAAGGTTATCTGTTGCCTAAGAAAACTGGTTATCCGTTTAATTTTCCTTAAATGACAAAAGTATTTACCTTGGAGTCCTTTGTAAACATCATAAAATAAGCAGGTTTTGTTGTTTAGTGAAAAGAAGTCATCCTTTTTATGTAATGAATGAAAATTCTAAGAAGATTAAGAAAAATTTTATATCTTAATAATTATATCAGTTCATATTTCAGTGTTTATAACACTTTTATCATTTTATAAAATTCATATATGTGAATAAAAATAAATGTGCACGTATCTGTAGATAATATGTGAGTACATAATACTTCAGAATATATATTTAATGTTTACCATTCTTCTCTAAATAATAAAATAATAAAGATTTTTAATTTAAATAGTATGTTCTAGAATTGAAAAGACCTAATTTTCATAGGAGACAACCTACTGTTTTATAGATGAGGAAAATCCCAGAGCCATTTGTATGTCTGGGATATAACCACAGTATCTTCTACCAACTAGACTTGTAATAAATATATACTGAAGTACTGAATTAATTAAAATTAGGTGACTTACCCAATGGCATAGTATTGTTATAGCTCCTGCTCTTAAGGTTAAAATCATTATTCTAATGGAAGACATATTTCTAATTCTAAAGCATCTCATTCCAAACTTATTATTTAATTATATCACACTGTCTATAGAGCAAATGCAGTTTACTTAAGAATTCACATATATTTGTCTATTAATATTCTTCTTAACCTATGTATAATGCTATTCAACATTTTCTGAAGCTTCTACTCTTGTGATAAACTTTATAGGGGTCACTTTAGGATATCATAAATAATTCTTGAGGGACTTGTAATATTAAAGATAAGATAATGAACATATAAGTGCATAGTAGGCCAATCCTTGTTAGAGACAACATATTCTCAGATTGGGAAGGACCATGAAAAGATTCTAGGCCTTGATAAAAGGGTACTATTTCTTTAAGGCATAAATGCTTCCTTACTAAATAATGACTAAGAGGGGCTGTCATGAATAGAAGCATGAGGAAAGGAAAGTATAATATAGATCATGAAGCCCTTTCAATATGAGAATAAGAAAGTTTGTCATTGTTAGTTAACTGAGAAATTTTTGAGCAAAGAAGACAAAATATCACAGGTTAGCAAATGTAACTGAAAAGTTAGGAATTATTCTTTGTGGAAATTATTACTGTTAGAAATGACAAATACATATATTTTTATATAAAATAAATATATATATTTATTCCACTTACTTACAGTTATCCTCACTAAATTGCTTTCCAAAGTAGAATTTTTTTAAATATATTTTTTAAAGATTTTATTTATTTATTTAACAGAGATCACAAGTAGGCAGAGAGGCAGGCAGGCAGAGAGAAAGGAAGGGAGGCAGGCTCTCTGCTCAGCAGAGGCCGATGTGGGGCTCAATCCCACCCTGGGATCATGACCTGAGCTGAAGGCAGAGGCTTTAACCCACTAAGCCACCCAGGCCCCCAAAGTAGAATTTTATATGCTGAATTTGTTTTACTCATGCCAGATTTTTTTTTTTTTTTTTTAGATTTTATTTATTTATTTGACAGACAGAGATCACAAGTAGGCAGAGAGGCAGGCAAAGAGAGAGGAGGAAGCAGGCTCGCTGCCAAGCAGACAGCCTGATGTGGGGCTCCATCCCAGGACCCTGAGATCATGACCTGAGCTGAAGGCAGAGGCTTTAACCCACTGAGCCACCCAGGCACCCCTCATGCCGGATTTTTAAGCTTTATTTATTTATATATTTTTACTCTGGAACTCTAGAAAGTTGAGAGTTCATATCCTTTAAGTATGAAAGAATTAATCATAATGTTACCAAAATTATTTTCATTAACATTTGACATAAGAGAGAAATGATAAAATGAGGCCCATGCTTCTCAACACCAACAGTCCAAGAGCTAAAAAAAATTAGAAAAAAACTTGCCTGTTTTAATTAAAAATTAGATGTTTTAATGATCTGTAAGTTTTATGTAATGTAGCTGGCAAGCTTAATATGAAAGTCCATAAATCTTAGCCCTTCACTGTATTATTATTATTGTGTCTTTAATAAAAGTTATTATTTTAGCCTCCCATTGTAAACTTTAAGAATAGATCACTTGAGTTTTCCACAGCCAACATAAAGATGGTGTTGTAGAACCTGTGGAACGAACTACCCAGCATTTGGCTATAGGAATTCAGAAGTCAGGGTAATGTGAATTTTAAGGATATGCATTTACCATTGTTATATTGTTTTTTATTATGTGATTACTATATAAGAACTTTGTAGAACAGGTCAAATAATATTTTTAACTTACATACAAAGATATACATGAAAGGAAAAGCACATGAAAAAGAAAAGAATACATGAATTAAAAGCTTCAAATGATAAAAATGAATGCATACTCAAAAATTTCTAGGGTTTTTAAAATTGTGACATGGACCTGAAATGCATTTGTTATGCCATCATAGGTTATTTCAGTATGTTCTACATTCTTGCTTATAAATTTATTGTATTTTGTTTTTTGAGTATCTAGATTGAATATCACAGCCCTTATACAAGTTCATGACCATATATAATGAATTATCAAGAGGTTCCCAAATAAATGATGATCAGTCATTTTGAGACTAAAAGCTATCTAGTAGACATAAATTATTGCCACAATGTTTGGATATTTTTTATATACTTTTTTTTTTAAATTAACTCTTACCAGAGGACAAAGGCGAATTTTTAAAAAATTAAATTGTTCTGCCCCAATACAGATAGTAGTCATTTGAATCGACCTGGGGAACTGAAAAATTTTGTATTAAAATTTAGAGGAGGGTATTTACATTAATATAATGAGGATAATATACCCACAGTCCTCTAAACTACCAAAAAAGTCTTGTCTTAACTAGCACTGTCACTGTAGTCATAGAATATAGGAACCTTTCAAATTTAGCAAAAATGTTATCAAAGGATGAATGTGAAATATTAGGGATGAAGACACAAATGTTTTTTGGTTAGTGTAAGTTTTTCCCACAGTGGCGAAGCTTTTTGAGCTATTTGCTTCTTCATTTCCTTCTTTATCACCAGAAAGCATACAATGCATTCTTACCCACTGTCCTGTCCAAAAAAAAAAAGATTCCTTTCTAAGATTGGGTTTTCTAAACCCTCTTAGTGGCTCATTCTAGTGTGTCATACTGAGATTTGAATTAGAGAATAGGATGCAGAGTACCCAGTGTTTAAATTTCATGATCAGGGGTGCCTGGGTGGCTCGGTGGGTTAAAGCCTCTGCCTTTGGCTCAGGTCATGATCTCAGGGTCCTGGAATTGAGCCCAGAGTCCTGGAATCTGCTCAGCAGGGTATCTGCTTCCCCCTCTTTCTCTGCCTTCCTCTCTGCCTACTTGTGATCTCTTTCTCTCGGTTAAATTTCATGATCACTATTTCATGATAAAGACATTGATTTAGAAGAATGTAAGCCACATGTTATGTTTATTTCTACCTCTCTTCCCTAGATTTTCACATCCTCCCCATGTGCCTGAGAGTTGTCTTCTCTATACTACTTAGCTCTGTTGATACATAAATTCTGTGTTGCTCAACTTTCATATATAGCAAATTCTGATGGGTAGACAGATCTGGAATGATTTAAGTTCATACCAATTAACTGATGCCACTGCCAAATCTAAGCTGAAAAGTCCTTGTCACATAATGTTTTGTGGAACTTTCTTTATCTAAGTTGCCCCAACTTGGTGTAGCAGTCTGTAATATTGGATCACTTAGAGAACTTAACGTGGCATAAAGTTGTGTTTTTCTCTGTCCTCAGATTGTGTGGCCAGTATCTTATACCAGAAGAGATGAATGCAAGTGGGCTGGCAAAGATATCCTGGTAAGTATCAGTCTACTAAATCATCTCAGTAATTGCATAAGTGATCTGTTACTCTATCATCACTTTTGTTCAGTATTATATTAAATAAACACCATAATTTACCTGTGTACTTAATCACTTTAGAAACAAAATATTTAATTTCAGATATTGACATTTTATTTAAAGAAAGTAGGTAAAAGTAACAACATGCCTAAATAAGCAAAAATATGTTCCCTTTGAGGATTTATATATATGTAAAAGGTAATTGACAAAAGCAATTTTGCAGCATATGTACTCATATTCAGTAAGTCACCTTCTTTGTACAAATTGGTTTTCATATGTTAATTCCTCTTGAATTCCTTTTGGATGATATGAATTTTTTTTTTTACTTCTGAGTCACGATTAAATTACCACTCCTTTTTTTTCCATTCTATTCTTTTCTTTCTTTTCTTCTTTCTTCCTTCCTTCCTTTCATACACTCTGGTTTCTTAAATAAATATAGATTGAGTAATGACATAACAGGCATTGTCCTGGGTTCTATGGAAAAAAAAAAAGAGGAATGGTAAGCAGCTCTACAATGGTTTTACCATTGTAAAAAGATATAGGCCATTTTTCCTAAAGTAAACTTTCGTCAGTAAAATTAAGTGGGTCACTGTTTTGAAATATAGCCAAGTATTAGCCAGCTATAGCACAGATCATAAAAAGCAGTTATAATCATTTAAATCAATAAAGTAAAATGAATTACAGGATTGAAAACATACATAATTTGTGTTATGTTATGTCTTAGGTATTTTTGGATTTCTAAAACAAGAAAAAATCTAAATGTTTTATTTGTATCTTGGTATTTAGAAGAAATTTACCTTAGGTGGTTAAAAACATACATTAACTTGAATGTATATATATGTAGGTATGTAGATATTTTCAAGGGACACCTTGATTGATTGATAGCAGTTGCCCAAGATGTTGTATATGTTTAGAATGATTTAGAGGTGGAATCTGAGTTCATGGGGAAAGAATGCCTCAATCTGGTAGCAGTGTTTGCTATAGGTAAAGGAAGGTAGTTAAAGGAGCACAAAGTACAGATAACCCCCATCCTTGATTAACTATGTATTAGAAAACATGGGAAATTTCATCCTTGAAATTTTTATTTTAAATACAGTATTGATAAGTTACATTACACCTTCATAGCACAATAAACACTTTTCTAATTATGTGAAAATAGGCCCAGAAAAAGTGTGTTTTATCAAATATTAAACCTTCCCAAATTGATGCATATGTTAGAACTATTGGAAAGGGGTAAATAGAAAGAACAATGAAGAAGGAGTCCAGAGAAGTTAGGGATTTTATGTTGATCCTCCCAAGGACTCATTAATTCTACTTATGAAGTACTTTAAGTTTTGGAATGCTTTATTATTTTACCTATTACATGAGACATTACATGTGACATTACATGTTTTACAATTGTGACAAAGAAGATTAATAGTTTTTGTGAAAATTATTTAAAAAAAGAAAATACTTCACAAGTATAAGGCAAAACACATGACTGAATACACAAAGAATTATTAACATCACAATGCCATGTTTACCTTTAACAGATTATGTTGAAAGATTTTAATGTGGTAATGACTAAGGACAGATAGAAATTGATATTTTACTGGTGTGACTTTTTAAAAATAGACTCTTTCAGGGCACCTGGGTGGCTCAGTGGGTTAAGCCTCTACCTTTGGCTCAGGCCATGATCCCAGGGTCCTGGGATCTCTGCTCAGCAGGGAGCTTGCTTCCGTCTCTCTCTCTGCCTGCCTCTCTGCCTACCTGTCATCTCTGTCTGTCAAATAAATAAATTAAAACAAACAAACAAAAAAACAGACTCTTTCTCTTTCTATCAAAGTTTAACAAGTGAAGACATGGAAACATAATTATTGAGACTCTTTCCTGTGTTGAGTACTATGATAACTTAAATGCTATTTTGTTAATGTAATTTTAATAATAACTTTATGAGATGGGTATCACTACCCCTATTTTCTTGATCAGGAAATAGAATTATCCAGAATATTCATTCAAAATCTTTTCATTCAAAATTTTAGAACATTTTGAGTACATGCTAGAAGTTGAGATCAGAATTTCTGTGCCTCTGATGAAGTTTTTGGTGTCATATGGCATATATGGATTTGAACTTGCCTATTAACACACAGAAACTAAACAGTGAAGATTCTACTTAATACCTGTTCTGATTTCATCAAGGGTGTTTGGCATGACAACCACCTCACAGCATTCCTGTAAGACTGAAACAATCACAAGTGAAATTATTATATAGGTTGTAATGCATGATACAAATACTAGCTATTAGTATTATGGTATATTTAATAGAGTTGCTTAGGCAATTTCTAATGAAAACATCATTAATGTAATTAATTTGGTCCTCTTTAAAGATCATGACCACTGAGGTATTACACTATTCTGAATTTAATTCAGTTTGAAAATTAAAGATACTCTGATTCTGATCTGACAAAAATATCTGGATTTTATAATAAGCTCTATAGTCAAGTACAGAGTATATGATTTAATGAGTGAATCAGCTCATTCATTTGCTGAGATAGCCGATAATCTTTTGTGTTTGTGGTTTCCAAAATTCACCTCAGTGCCTTTACCTTGTATTTTATGGCTCCCCTCTGCCTATCCCTCCTCTCCTCTTCTTTCCTTCCCTTCCCTTCCCTCCCATTCTGGTGTCAGTACTAAACAGTACTAAACAGAGGGATTCTGGTGTTAGCCCAGATGCAGTGAGTTCAGCAGCTGCAGTCAAGTGATGTGCTGCGCAGTGCCCTATGAGGAACCCTAACTGTGACCTGGGAGGTTTCCTCCCTAAAAAGGGCAACTTTAGTTCACTATCCAGGCTTATTGAAAATGCTTATGGGATTCAAAATACTAAATTAAAAGGAACTAAGACATGAAGAGTTTGCTATCTGATACAAGGTATTAATGGCACCTGACCATTTCATACTGCGTTGTGATAAACATGCTGACAACTTACAAATCATGTCACATACCTTATGATAGAGACAGATAATTATGTAAAGATGTAAATTTATGAAGGTTTAATGGTATGGCAATATTAGTCATATTAATCTTTTCAAAAGTGAACTAATGTAATATGATAAAATGCTCTTTCTTACTATTCTACATTCTTTTGAATTAAATTAATTCAATTGCTATATATTTTGTTTTCTCTTTGTTCACACTTATTTAATGAAAGAGAAACACGATAGTTTTCATATATTTTTGTTCAAAAAATGTATCTTTACTCTAGCTCCAAATACTAAACACCAAACACTAAAAAATATATTCAATTATTAAAATATATAAATAAATAAATAAATAAATAAATATTTATATATATATATATTTCCTATAATTCAAAATATATTTTATGTACTCCAAATGCATTTTGTTAAAATTTGTTTTCTTTTCAGGGAGCCTCATTTATGTACTTCAGTTTATATATTTATTTTATTTAAATAAAATACATGGCATTTATTCATTATTTTGGACTTTAATACACAAATGCATTTTTTCCATGTCTTTCTTAATATGTGATTTTAGAAAATAGCAATTGGTTGATTTCCTGGATACCATTAATATTTTTACCAGTAATTTCTTAACCGCTTAGACATAAAGACTAAGCATAAGGAGTTTTTGAGAATTTTCATTCAATATGATTGATTTTTAAAGTGACACATAGATTGATAGAAATTCTGCACTCTATCTTGAGTAAATAATAGTCAGCTGTGACATGTGGACAGAAATTCCTTTCAAAGAGCCCCTGTGAATGCTGAAAGCCACAAGAATGAGACTTGAGTAGTTTTTGCAGCCATTGGACTGCAAGATGGAATTGTAACCAAAATAAGAACTGACCTGAACATTTAGAGAAAAGTAAACTAGTTAGTCCTTGAGTGCACTCCATGGTTTCTAGAATCTGAGTACTGTTCTCTCTGGTTTTAGTGTTTTCTTAAGAAGTCCTCCAGAAGTAAAGTTCATATATACTTTTTAAAGATTTTATTCATTTATTAGAGAGATCGAGAGCAAGTGAGTGAGAGAGCCTAAGCAGGGAGAGCAGCAGAGGGAGGGGGAGAAGCAAACTCTCTTCTGAGCAGGATGCCCAACACAGGGCTCAATCCCAGGGTCCTGGGATCATGACCTGGGCTAAAGGCAGAGAGTTAACCAACTGAGCTACCCAGGTGCCCCAATAAAGCTCCTTTTAACAAACCTTCCTGGAGGAAGTGCTGCCTTCTCGGAATTAGATTCAGATGCAGGAGTACAATAAGAAAAGTGAGGCAAAGACACTGACTGATTTTATATATATTGAAAGTGGATCAGTCTTAAATCTGATTAAGATGGTTAAGATGGCACAGCCACCTGGGAAGTCAGGATATGCCACTGGATTGAACTTACATAGTTCCTGTCCATCCATAGTTCCTTACCCTACACAGTTTACTGAATGTACCATCATACAAAACATTGAGTCCCTTCCCATTTTCCCAGGCAGCTGGAAAGATACACAACATCATTTCTTATGGCTCAGTTTTGCATCAAATACATATGTTAAATCAGCAGCTGGAATTCAAGTAACTATTCCACAAAGATGGACTTTGTGGTAGAGAGGGAATCTGCAATCTGGGAGACATTTATATTCCCTTTCTTTCTTCATCTATGTGTAGTTGGAGGGAGAGAGAGAATATAAATGGATCTTAGAGTGCTAATAACGACATTTCTGAGAACATCATTAATCTGTGTTTATTTTTTCCCATTGTGGAAGTGAATATACCAGATATAAACTAATATGCTTTCTTGGTGTAATAGGTTCTACACTTTTATATAGTTGTGGCATTTCTATATTAGGGGAGTTAAATGCTCATGAACTTTTCCATTGTTGTAACTTGAGAGTTGTAATTTGAAAAAAATTGTATATTATTGGACAGAGTCCTTGAATAAGGAGATAAATGCAATCCAGATATCTCTATTCTGACTGCTATTATTCACCTTTACTTTCATTTGTGATTTTTTTCTGGTCCTTAAAATCCACTTTGTTATTCATAATAACATTTCTATTGAGGGATTAACTTCCTTGACCCTGTTTTGTAAATGAAAACTGAATACATGCTAAGCTGGTAAAAGAATCTGTTTCAAATCAATAGCTCTCTGTATCTTCTTTGTTTATCCTACTAAACCATCTCTCTTTGCACTAAGTTTCAATAAAACCAAATGGCAACCGTATGACTGTTAGAAATATTTTGAACATCATTGGAAATCAAAATTTCAACCATCTGAGATGAACACAAAAAAGCAGATTCTCATAACATTGCTATTGTTGGATACATTTCAAAGCGTATTGTCATGCACCTGAATTTTGGGACATTTTTCCAATTCTTGAAGGATTTATTTTTATATTTTTGCCTTTAGTTATTCATTTTTAATGCTATGATGTATATTATAACATGTCTATCAAATTTATCATGGCTCAAATTGCAGGGCCTTAGCAAGGCTGTTTTTTGCCAAGTGAATGCAGTGGAGAATTTGAAGCCACACAGGCATCTTAAGTTTCATTATAATCCAAAATGCACATTAACCCTTGAACTTCATTTACTTTTTGAAAGGTCAAAGTTGATATCAACTTTTTTTATTTTTTATTTTGTTTTAGGGACTTCAAGTCATATTATCATTTTTTTTAATTTTTAATTTTTTATTTTTTATAAACATATATTTTTATCCCCATGGGTACAGGTCTGTGAATCACCAGGTTTACACACTTCACAGCACTCCCCAATGTCCATAATCCCACCCCCTTCTCCCAACCCCCCTCCCCCCAGCAACCCTCAGTTTGTTTTGTGAGATTAAGAGTCACTTATGGTTTGTCTCCCTCCCAATCCCATCTTGTTTCATTGATTCTTCTTGTACCCACTTAAGCCCCAATGTTGCATCACCACTTCCTCATATCAGGGAGATCATATGATAGTTGTCTTTCTCTGCTTGACTTATTTCGCTAAGCATGATACGCTCTAGTTCCATCCATGTTGTCGCAAATGGCAAGATTTCATTTCTTTTGATGGCTGCATAGTATTCCATTGTGTATATATACCACATCTTCTTGATCCATTATCATTTTTTTTTAATGGTAATTCAATTCCCTCTTAATTCTACAAACATCTTAGATCTTCATTATACCTCAAAACCTTAATGTATAGTTGTTGGGAGATAATTTTTCATGGTTCTTTCACACAGTTCTGCACATCTGATGAATAGAGGCACTGACTGCCTATTCCTATTTTGCAGAAAATCCTAAAAGATACTTATATAGTGAAGAGACTTGGAAGGTAGTATCTCTTTCTTAAAAGGCTGGTTTGGGGTGGGGGGGGGAGGCTGGTTTGCAGTCCTTAAGAAATAAAGTCTCGCTTGGTACAAAGGGCAGGTATGCTTACTGCCCAATACAATAAACTAACATCTCTCACAAAATGTAATGGCCAGTATGCTTCTGACTAGTATAAAATATTCAGGTTCCCTTAACCCAGGGCTCCTCTACTGTAATGCACCTCATTGCCTGTGTAGGTTGTCACCTGGCCCTTTTCATTCTGCCCGCTGGGAATTGGAGCTTGGGGAACTAGCATAAGAAATGCTGATTCTAAGACTATTGTTATTTTTGTGAGTAACAATGTCCTTTAACTCTGATTCAGGAACTGTGTAACTTCTGCCAGCATCCATGAAACTATTTTAGTAACTTGTTGTAAGTTAGACAAAATCACAGACCATTTACAGTTCTTGACAATATTGGTTATAATTTCTGTGGGCATTTTAAATGGTGAAAGACTATGGTCACTGTGTTCATTTTTAAATATGATTCCCATGATGAAGTCTGATGACACTTCAGGTGTACAGATCACTGATTTTTCATGAAAGCCAGTAAAAATCTTATAAAAGCTATAGGAATGAGCATAGACTTTCATGCACATGCACATATGTGTGTTTATTTCTGCTCGGGGATCAGTATCAGGTAAACTGAGCAAAGTGATTATAGTTTAAATTCAGCATTCAGAAGTAATAATAATGTAGAACATATAGAGTAATAGTAGAACATATAGAGTTGTCTAATCAGGTTATACAACTGAAAATAATGTAGCATTGTGTGTCAACTACACTTTAATAAAAAAAGAAAAATTCCATGTAAGTAGACTAAAATATATATGTATATTTTATATATAAATGTATGTGGGAGTTTACTCTATATACCAGGTATTTTCTATGTGCATTATTTTTATTAACTAATTTATGTAACTCGTATTTGCTTATAAGGTACATATTTTCTTTCAAAGTAACTGAAGAACCAGTTTTGTATTTTAGGCATAAGATATATGGAAAATGAAGCTTTGTCATTAAAGTTTTTTTAGGAACTAGATTTTATTCACATTTTTGATTAATATTTTTTCTAATATGGCAAAATAAGATAGTAATTATTATGCTTGAATTTCCATGGACCAGGCCTCATATACATAAATTTAGGGTTTTTTTTAATCTTTTAGATTCAGGATTAAAATTTAAATGCATTTGCAAAGTAAGGCTAGCACTTAAAATAGAGATAATATATAAAAACTCACAGAAGGTTTGGGGATTTTAGATTGAGGTTGTTGTTGTTGTTAACTGGAAATTTTAATTGTATCCTTCACTGGTTAGAATGAAATTGAAATATTTGACATTGGTTGACAAACTGTTATGTAGATTCGATTACACACTGTATATCACTCAGGTATCAGTGTACATACTTTCAGAGTAGAGTAAGCATTTTATACTTTGAAGGGTTTATTAGAATGATTTGGATCGTTCCTCTGGGATTTTGGCCATTGACTTTTAACTACATAGTTAGCAGGTGTTGCTGATCAAACTGACATGAAGTTTCTTTCCTTTTCCCCCCCCCTAAAATTTTATTTATTTATTTATTTGACACAGAGAGAGAGATAGAGAGAGAGAGAGAGAGATCACAAGTAGGCAGAGAGGCAGGCAGAGAAGAGAGGGGGGAGCAGGCTCCCTCCTGAGCAGAGAGCCCATCATGGGGCTCAATCCTAAGACCCTCATGACCTGAGCCCAAGACAGAGGCCCAACCCCCTGAGCCATCCAGGCACCCCTGACATGTAGTTTCTAATAGTCCTCATTGGTATTCTGCTTCTTTATGCACTTGAACATCTTTAGGAATGGATTTCTACTAATTTCTGATGTATGTTGACCATCATATCATAGATTTAACATCCCATAGATTTAACTCTGGGAATATTTTTCTTGGATATGACTCTGTCTCAAGGCAAATAGGCTATAATCAACATTTGATAGTTTTTCTTTGATTTGGTCATGTAGCAATAAAAATCACTTTTATGTCTATAGTCCATCATAAAACTTCCTTAAGTTCTATTTATATCATATAATTTTTATATATTTCTCTTTACCACATTTTTAAGAGTGGTAAGGAAAATAGGATGCAAAATTATAATAACTAGAATTTTGACACTATTTCAGTAGACTGAGAATCTTAAATTTTCTTTTTAGCTTTTATGTATTCAGAGTAGAACATTCTTGGAGACTGTCATAATTACATTCAAATTGAGTGCTACACATACTAAATATATTGTATTCTCTATACTGTATGCTATATAGATGTGTGTGTATATGTGTGTGTGCCTGTGTGTGAATCAAAATATTTTTTAGTTTTGTTTTGTATATGTGCTGCCGAAGTGAGCACTAGTTTTGTGTTTGAAGTGATACCAAAATTAATATAACTTATTGGTTCTAGATCTTAATATGCCCTTAAAAGAGAGGAACCATTCACATTTAGAAACAAACACAATGATCAGCTAATAACTTGTGTTTTCTTTTTAAATGGATCAAATCCATATTCCCTTTATATCACATATCATAGTGAGGTGTTTTATGGTAGTAAGGTATCTCCTTTTTTTAAGTTAGGGTTTGATCAGAGACCAGAACTTGTATGAGTGATGTTAAAAAGGATTTTATTACAGGGATTTGACCTTATACAGTTGTGGAAGATGGTGGAGAATTTTATGGATTTCTGCAATCTATTGCCACTGAGTCAAGTAATGGTCCTGAAGCTGTTGTAAGTCACCAGGACTGGCATTAGGGAAGAAAAGCTCCCATGAAGTTGGAAGAGCAAGGACAGACTGAACCCCATAAGGATAAACTGGGATCCATAAGGACAAACTAGAATCAGTGTCTCTTTCACTACCTCCAGCTTTGTTGAGTTGGCTGACCTACAGAAGAATTTGGTGTTTTCTGCTATGGAGCTGCACGAGTTCTAGGACCACCCTCTTACAGAAGCTAACAAATAAGACAGGTAGAAGGTTAAGGAGCTGCAGGCCTAGATGCTACCCCATGCTAGCAAGGTGGTTGGCCAGCAGATCAGAACAACTTTGAGAATTTTATGGTTGCAATTCAACTACTGCCTTCCATATCTCATGCAGATTTCTTTTATGGTCAATCTTAACTAGTTTATGGGAAAGAGAATTCTAGGAAATGTAGTTCCAGCTTATCTAAGTTGACACAGTGCAGTTCTGTTACAACTATTAAATAGTTGCTGTATTTGCCTTTTGACTGACAGTGATTTATGCCATGTACCACTTTAATGAAAGAGTAACTATAATTTATAGTCTTCTACACTTGGAAGACTGGAATTTCATGAAAATTCTAATGAACAAAATAGAAATTCCCTTTGTAACAAAAATGGCTACAGATTAATATTCAGTACCAATTCTATTAAATCCACCTCTCCTTATGTCAAGTATAGGCTTAAACTCTGTTATCTGTCCTTAAAAGGAAGAAATAATTCATATAGAATTCTCACCCAAGTCATCCCACAGTACAGTGAATGATGTGAGAGCTAAGGAGATGTGGAAATATTCAAATCAAATAAACATGATTTCTTATTTTAAGAATAAGATAACAGCTAATGATTGATTAAAAAGTAGTAAGGCATTATGCTCTATCATTAATCCTAGTTTAGTTGAGGAGACTGAGACTCATAGATCCTAAATAACTTTCTGATAGGCACACAGCAAATGAAAAATGTTGCCTGAATAATTTTAACCCAGGTCTGACTAAACTTTTAAAGCATCAGATTAATACCTCCATATTATTTTTATTTTGTTATTATTATTTCATTACTTTTGCTCTATATGTTTTTTTTGTTTGTTTTTTTAAGATTTTATTTATTTATTTGACAGAGAAAGATCACAAGTAGGCAGAGAGCGAGAGGGAAGCAGGCTCCCCACTGAGCAGAGAGCCCGATGTGGGACTCGATCCCAGGACCCTGAGATCATGACCTGAGCCAAAGGCAGCGGCTTAACCCACTGAGCCACCCAGGCGCCCCGCTCTATATGTTTTTTTAAGTTTATTTATTTATTTAAGTGATGCCTACACCCAACATGGGGCTCAAGCTCATGATCCTGAGATCAATAATTTGTATACTCTTCTGACTGAGGCAACTGGGTGCCCATATATGTTTTTCTTAAATTCTCTGAGAATATCTTTTCAAATATAAATACCTATCTTTAGAAAAACTAACATTTTTATAAAATATTAATAAATATAAACATCTTTTAAAATTTTAAAGTTCCAAATTTTCATTATATTCAGAAATTATTTACAAAATTAATAGATGTAATACCTATGAACACATATATCTATTTGTGTGTATATATATTATAATATAGATTATATATTATATGTGAATTATTATAAATGACCAAGAAGTCTCCATTTATTAGAAGATATGTTAAGAGAACATTTTATATTATTAACTATTATAACAGCTTTTAGTACTTTGGACATTAAGTATTACAACCAAAAAATTTTTCACTTTTCATATTAGACAAGGCAGAGGGTGGAAGAGAGGTATATGTGAATGAAATCAAGTATTCCTCTAAAATCTGGATTTCATTTTTATTTCTCCTTCCTCACAGTTGTATCTCATGTGATTAAAGATGAATTTCATCTCCTTGAGTATTAAATCTATTATAATAAAGCATATATGTTAGAATTAAATATGCCAACTACTTCTATCCACAATAAATCTCTTTAGATTGTAATTCTACCTATTTTGTGTAAATCATGGACTTAGTTGCTTAAAGGCATAAGCTTTAAGTACTCAACACATTGCATAAAATTGGAAACCACATACTGTCATTGAAATGAGAATAGGGATTTTTTGACCACTTAAATAGTTCTCCTGGCATGGCAGGAAAATATTTAGGTTGATTTCACATAATACTTTACAGTTGTATGCATTCATTTGAATAAAGATGAAGAAAGGTTATGCTTGGTACATATTGTGGACCACTCAAAACCAAATAACTCCAATGAATGGTGCAAATGTGATAATTACATTGATAGCACAATATAAAAAAATTTAAGCTAAAATGTGGATATCATCAGTTTCTCTGGTCATATAGAATCTTAAAGTGAAATTGCTTAAAACTCGTTTTAAGAGTGGGAGAAAATTGTCCTGGACAACTTTTGTTAATACCTGTATGTTCTATATATAGTTCCAATGTGTTTAGTCTTTTTTTTTTTTAAGATTTTATTTATTTATTTCACAGAGAGAGATTGAGATCACGAGTAGGCAGAGAGGCAAGCAGAGAGAGAGGGGGAAGCAGGCTCCTCGCTGAGCAGAGAGCCCAATGAGGGACTTGATCCCAGGACCCTGAGATCATGACTTGAGCCAAAGGCAGAGGCTTAACCCACTGAGCCACCCAGGCACCCTGTGTTTAGCCTTTTTGATGGAGTTTGGAGGTTTCAAGTAATTTGAAAGGAAAATGTTTATAGAATTTTAATCAGGATTTCTAGAACCTCAAACAAATAGTCAATCCTGAGGTGAAAAAAATCAGTCAAATGGGGCATCTAATTGAAATGAGCATTGAAATAAAATGATTTGGTAGCCCTATGTAGGAGTCTTCATTTAGTTTATCACATCATTCAAGCCACTTTAAAATTTATTTTTCACTTACCATAAGTTTTATTTTTTTATTTTGTTTTTAAGATTTATTTATTTATTTATTTATTTGACAGACAGAGATCACAAGTAGGCAGAGAGGCAGACAGAGAGAGAGGGGAAAGCAGGTACCCGATGTGGGGCTCAATCCCAGGACCCTGGGATCATGACCTGAGCCCAAGGCAGAGGCTTTAATCCACTGAGGCACCCAGGCACCCTGTCACTTACCATAAGTTTTAAAGATGTTATAGCTTGATTAATATGAATAACCTGACAAACTTAAATAGCAGTCAAATAACGCCAATTTTGTTGTCCTAGTTGGATCATTATATAAAATTCTCTGGAAGTGCCCAGGTAACTCAGTCACTTATGCTTCGGATTTTTGATTTCGGCTCAGGTCATGGTCGCGAGATGGAGCCCTGTGATAGGCTCTGCGCTGAGTATGGATTGTGCTTAAGATTCTCTCTTGCCCCCTGCACCTCCCACCCCTGCTCGCACACACATTTTCTCTCTTTAAAAACAAAAAAGAAAAAAGAAAAACAAAAACAAAAAAAACTTCCCTGAAATCAGAATGAAACAAAGCATTAAATTAGGAAGGTCAGTTGGTTTTATTTTTCTATCATTCTTAATAGTGAAGGTGAAAACAAAGGTGCATGGGTGACTTAGTCGGTTGGGCATCAGACTCTTGATTTCAGATTGGGTCATGGTTTCAGGATTGTAAGATTGAGCCCCAAGTCCTGCTGGAGCTCAGCACAGACTCTACTTGAGCTCCTGTCCCTCCCCCCACTTGCATGTGCACGGTCTCTCTCTCTCTCTCTCTCAAATAAATAAAACAAATCTTAAAAAAAAAAAAAAAAAAATTGTGAATGTGAAAATGTGTCCCAAGGTGGCAGAACAGCCTACTCACTATACTATAAGGTGGATGAAATTCCAGGTCACAAATTCAATGTTAGATGACTAAGATTATAATTAGAACACAGTTAAATCTTAGTTTTTATTACATATGCCTCTTTGAAGAAGAGATATCTAACATCCTTTAATGAATACTGAGGTATTAGGAAGACATGATTATGGATGATCTGGTCACAGCTGTAATAGCACAGTGTCACAAGAAAAAAAGACAAAACATTATGGCAAAATAAGTATGGAACAGCTTAAATAGAGAGAGGGATGAAGTGAGTGACAGGAACAATCTCATGGATTACTGCTTTGGCACGAAGAGTCTAGTATTCAGCCAGTTTGCCAAATAAATTGACCAGACAAAAAGAAAGTCAACAGATTAACTTCAGGAATTAAGCTTATTAATGGATTTTCATGCAGAAATGTATCCACCCATCATGATAGGAAAAGAATTCCTTTGCTTTCCCAGATGGTAAATTATACATTAAAATATTTCTACATAAACTACTGAGGGGATAGAGACTTTTTTCTTTTAAATGAATGTTCGCTGACCTGAGGCAATGCTATACTATACCCATTCATTTGGGGTGGATTTTTATTTGAACCAGAACAAGTTGTTTGATTTAATCATGAACTGAATATATTTGAATAGAAATTGTTCATCTTCACAGCCTTCTCTCCTCTTTTCTCTTATTTAGAGTAACATTTCACTACTCCATCCATAATTTAAGAACATGCAAGGAGGTAATTGGAATTGGAGGTAAATTATATTCTTTTGTAGAAAGTATAATTATCAGAAGTTAGTTAAAAACACCTCAGTTCTGTTTTAATTTTCATGCATGGAGCAGTTGTTTTGACAGATGGATGGACTTTATTTTTGTAACCGTCCGGGAAAAGTCTGTGTAACATAGTCTAATCAGTGCTACATATTTGTAATGTTTGTTTTTGAATCACAGTGCGTTTGGCTCCTGTATCTTTTTTCTGGGGGTAGACATTTTCTTTCTAATTTATTTTTCCAGGTTGATATCTCTTTCGTGTAATTCCTCTATCAATTTGATCTGAAAGCACTAGAAACCTTTAAAATGTAAGGGCGAATGGTTTGTCACTAGGGATGATGAATCATTGTTCCTCAGGTGTGGCCTTGGGGTTTACTGGTTTATTACTGCCTTTGCTTTTACTTCTAGGCAAAGTTAACAATTTATAATGCTTTGGGCCTGGAATATATTTCAGTAGAATAAGAGGTCAATATGGTTGCCTGACTCTCGGGAAGCCAACTTGTTGCTAAACTTGTCTGTGTATATCAACTTGAGTTCCAAAAAGGATCAAGGTTTGAAAAATGAATTCATTTTGAACTGATTACATTTTCTTTATTGCGTTGTAAATCCGCTGGTGCTAAGCAAAGCAGTGCAGTAGTTTAATGCCAAAAAGTACATTACATTCTAAGTTTTAAGAATCATCATGGTTCAAGAAAAGGTCAGAATCACTCTTCTGTCTCCGTAGAACAGAAATGTGTGAAGTGTGTTTCCTTTTTCTGCCACGCTTCCTTCTTTTTTAGAGGAATGTCCAGGCTGCTTCCAAATAAAATGAATGTCCTGTTTTGGAACATTACAAATAAGAAAGAAAAAACAACACTTGGCAGCAACAAGCTAGAGAATGAAGGCAAATGAATGACAGAATTGATAGTCTTTTATGTAGATTTTCTGTTTTAAAGAGCAGTCCTTATTAACAATGCCTCTTTCAAGTTTTTGGTTCTTCTCTGTCCCATACTTTTAAATCACTATTCCTTTGCAGGTGTTTTTTAACCAATTTTGAAGGTATTTTATTCAGTTTCTTTGTTTATTTCAAATGTCTTAACCTACTGTACAACCCAGGAAATTTCTCCCCATTCTATTTGCATCAGCCCTCACTTCAAAATAATATTGAGCTAGCCCCTGGGCACGGCAACAATACAACCTGCTCGCCAGCTAGGAGAGTTCATTGTGGAAATGAACAGGATCTTTCCAGGCCAGTAGGGTGGGTCTACTCCTTTTGTAGCAGGGATACTCTGTTACCAGTATTCTCAGTATAAAAACCTTCGCCAGGTTTCGAAGCAATGTCTCCTGTTTTTTTTTTTTCCAGCAGCTCTGTAGAAGGATGGCTGTCATACTATAGTGATGCTTTTTTGACAGTTAATAGAAAATAAAATTGTGATATTCAGTGTAGTTCAATTCCATAGTTTTCAAGAACCCTGAGTTTTTAATTATTAATTACTGCTAATCAGTTGCCCAATCTGTAAGAGATATGAACTCACAGATTCTATCACCTTCGGATTCACCTTGCAGAGATGACGGGAGTCTTCATTTGTGTTCACAAGTATCGTGCTCATAAAATATTTCCTCTTTTTGTGGAAAAGTAGGATCTATTCTCAGATTTCTAGGATTTTCTTAGGTATTACTAATGGGGTTAGAGAATTTGGATTTGTATTCAAAATTACATGAATATCTTTAAAGGCATGGCAGGCAAACTGAAACCCAGTTCTTTTCTAAAATGAACAAGACATCCATCTGGTTCTGCCACTATTATTTATTAGAATATTTGTTTGCTTACCAGTATATATGCAGCCAGTTTCTGGGTTTCAACATATGGTGCCAGAACTGGTTATTTATAATCATGACTGCTTTAATATTGAGTCCACAATTAGGGACGGCTGTCTTTATGTAAAAGTAGAGTATGTGGCCACCTACATGTTTCAAAAAAGGGAATGCCGTAAAACATTTTCCTGAAAATGACTTCTTTGCAAATGACTGAATATTCTTTAAAGTACAAATAAATCCTTTGGGTAAGACTAATGAATGCCTCATTTGTAAATGAGTTTATCAGATGTTTCCCTGTCCATAACCTCTTTCCTCTGCCTAGTCATTCATGCCCTTGCCTCTTGGGAGGAGAGAAACTGTTAGAGAATGGGGAGTTTGTTGTTGAGAGTCTTGGAAGTTAGGTTTTAAACTGTTTCGTCTCAAATGTAGCTTTAGATATGAGTAAAATCTATATACTCTTCAAGTTAGGGAATTTTTCTTCATAACAACTTGCAAAATTAATTGATTTCAGAGCTTAATTGTGTATGTTATAATTGTTTTACCAGACAAAAGATTCAGGATCAAAGTGGCAAAACAGTAGTAGAAATTAGATGTTTATTTTAGTTACCTTTCTAAACTACTCAGCCTGTGTTAAAGTAATAAGGATCATAACTAGGAAGTTACAGAATTTACCTTAAATTGGTCTACTTCACCTTTGGAACAGTGTATTTATGGGCATCCATAGGTTTCATCCCAGAAAAAATCAGGAATGATGGAAAGCAACTATTTAAAATTTTTTTTAAAAAAATTCATTTGAAGTCCGGAATTGTGATGCCACCAACGTTGGCTTTCTTTTTCAATATCCCTTTGGCTATTCGAGGTCTTTTCTGGTTCCATATAAATTTTAGAATTATTTGTTCCATTTCTTTGAAAAAGATGGATGGTACTTTGATAGGAATTGCATTAAATGTGTAGATTGCTTTAGGTAGCATAGACATTTTCACAATATTTATTCTTCCAATCCAGGAGCATGGAACATTTTTCCATTTCTTTGTGTCTTCCTCAATTTCTTTCATGAGTACTTTATAGTTTTCTGAGTATAGATTCTGTGTCTCTTTGGTTAGGTTTATTCCTAGGTATCTTATGGTTTTGGATGCAATTGTAAATGGGATTGACTCCTTAATATCTCTTTCTTCTGTCTTGCTGTTGGTGTAGAGAAATGCAACTGATTTCTGTGCATTGATTTTATATCCTGACACTTTACTGAATTCCTGTATAAGTTCTAGCAGTTTTGGAGTGGAGTCTTTTGGGTTTTCCACATATAGTATCATATCATCTGCGAAGAGTGATAATTTGACTTCTTCTTTGCCGATTTGGATGCCTTTAATTTCCTTTTGTTGTCTGATTGCTGAGGCTAGGACCTCTAGTACGATGTTGAATAGCAGTGGTGATAATGGACATCCCTGCCGTGTTCCTGACCTTAGCGGAAAAGCTTTCAGTTTTTCTCCATTGAGAATGATATTTGCGGTGGGTTTTTCATAGATGGCTTTGATGATATTGAGGTATGTGCCCTCTATCCCTACACTTTGAAGAGTTTTGATCAGGAAGGGATGTTGTACTTTGTCAAATGCTTTTTCAGCATCTATTGAGAGTATCATATGGTTCTTGTTCTTACTTTTATTGATGTGTTGTATCACATTGACTGATTTGCGGATGTTGAACCAACCTTGCAGCCCTGGAATAAATCCCACTTGGTCGTGGTGAATAATCTTTTTAATGTACTGTTGAATCCGATTGGCTAGTATTTTGTTGAGTATTTTCGCATCTGTGTTCATCAAGGATATCGGTCTATAGCTCTCTTTTTTGGTGGGATCCTTGTCTGGTTTTGGGATCAAGGTGATGCTGGTCTCATAAAATGAGTTTGGAAGTTTTCCTTCCATTTCTATTTTTTGGAACAGTTTCAGGAGAATAGGAATTAGTTCTTCTTTAAATGTTTGGTAGAATTCCCCCGGGAAGCCGTCTGGCCCTGGGCTTTTGTTTGTTTGGAGATTTTTAATGACTGTTTCAATCTCCTTACTGGTTATGGGTCTGTTCAGGCTTTCTATTTCTTCATGGTTCAGTTGTGGTAGTTTATATGTTTCTAGGAATGCATCCATTTCTTCCAGATTGTCAAATTTATTGCCGTAGAGTTGCTCATAGTATGTTCTTATAATAGTTTGTATTTCCTTGGTGTTAGTTGTGATCTCTCCTCTTTCATTCATGATTTTATTTATTTGGGTCCTTTCTCTTTTCTTTTTGATAAGTCGGGCCAGGGGTTTATCAATTTTATTAATTCTTTCAAAGAACCAGCTCCTAGTTTCGTTGATTTGTTCTATTGTTTTTTTGGTTTCTATTTCATTGATTTCTGCTCTGATCTTTATGATTTCTCTTCTCCTGCTGGGCTTAGGGTTTCTTTCTTGTTCCTTCTCCAGCTCCTTTAGGTGTAGGGTTAGGTTGTATACCTGAGACCTTTCTTGTTTCTTGAGAAAGGCTTGTACCGCTATATATTTTCCTCTCAGGACTGCCTTTGTTGTGTCCCACAGATTTTGAACCGTTGTATTTTCATTATCATGGGAATGCAAGCTAGTGCAGCCACTCTGGAAAACAGCATGGAGGTTCCTCAAAATGTTGAAAATAGAACTGCCCTATGACCCAGCAATTGCACTATTGGGTATTTACCCTAAAGATACAAATGTAGTGATCCAAAGGGACACATGCACCCGAATGTTTATAGCAGCAATGTCCACAATAGCCAAACTATGGAAAGAACCTAGATGTCCATCAACAGATGAATGGATCAAGAAGATGTGGTATATATACACAATGGAATACTATGCAGCCATCAAAAGAAATGAAATCTTGCCATTTGCAACAACATGGATGGAACTAGAGCGTATCATGCTTAGCGAAATAAGTCAAGCAGAGAAAGACAACTATCATATGATCTCCCTGATATGAGGAAGTGGTGATGCAACATGGAGGCTTAAGTGGGTAGAAGAATAAATGAAACAAGATGGGATTGGGAGGGAGACAAACCATAAGTGACTCTTAATCTCACAAAACAAACTGAGGGTTGCCGGGGGGAGGGGGTTGGGGAGAAGGGGGTGGGATTATGGACATTGGGGAGGGTATGTGATTTGGTGAGTGCTGTGAAGTGTGTAAACCTGGTGATTCACAGACCTGGGGATAAAAATATATGTATATAAAAAATATATGTTTATAAAAAAAAAAAAAAAAAAAAATTCATTTGACAGAGAGAGGGATTGCAAGTAGGCAGAGAGGCAGGCAGAGAGAGAGGGGGAGGCAGGCTCCCTGCTGAGCAGAGATCCCAATGTGGGACTCGATCCCAGGACCCTGAGATCATGACCTGAGCCGAAGGCAGAAGTTTAACCCACTGAGCCACCCAGGTGCCCCAAGCAACTATTTAAATTTAAAGAACAGGGCGCCTGGGTGGCTCAGTGGGTTAAGCCGCTGCCTTCGGCTCAGGTCATGATCTCAGGGTCCTGGGATCGAGGCCCGCATCGGGCTCTCTGCTCGGCAGGGAGCCTGCTTCCCTCCCTCTCTCTCTGCCTGCCTCTCTGTCTACTTGTGATCTCTCTCTGTCAAATAAATAAATAAAATCTTTTAAAAAAAAAAAAAAAAGAACAAATACTTTGCTCAAGTTTGGTTTGTATCCTCATTTTATGAGGGCATAGAGATAAAACCAAAATAATCAGCTGCAAGCCCAGAAGCCCAGAATATAAATGTCATATGGAAATGTACTTACGTTATTGTAACACCTCAGTTATAAACTCTTACTGACTATGAGAAAAGCCCAAATGCATTCTGAGCTTTCACTAGAAAAGTCACATGTCACAGAGAGGGAATTTGGAAGTGTGTTATACACTTAGAGCTGCTGGGATTAACTGAATCTTCTATTAGTTTGTCAGCCTTGCTTGCAATATAGTCTGCTTTTCATCTTTATCTGCATTTCTAGTTACATATTTGGTTCTTATTCCCAAATGTTTATAGTCAAATACCTAAAATTAGTGAGGACAGTCTATGATCAATAACAATATAATTTTCTAAGAAGTTTTTATTATTTAGCTTGTGAATATACATTTGACTATTTTCAAAATGGATATTATGTATTCCATGATGAACTCATACTTTCTACTCATATGTATTCAATTCTTAAGATTTGTTATATGGTTAAGAGACTATAACATTTTATTTGAAGCTATTTTGACAGTTTGGGTTTTTCTTTTCATTTTTTATTTTTTTATAATATTGGTATAGATTCATCTGTTTAAAAATATTTTTCAAAAATTGAGTCTTCTCTGCTCTGGATTTTTTGGGCCATAGGATTATCAGTTTATATTTTGACTAGCTGATTTTCCCCCAGATCTTTTATCAATAGGAACAAAAGTCTAAAATTCCTGTTCACAAAAACAATTTATTTATTTTATTTTATTTTATTTGGCAGAGATCACAAGTAGGCAGAGAGGCAGGTAGAGAGAAAGGGGGAAGCAGGCTCCCCGCTGAGCAGAGAAGGGATGCGGGGCTCTATCCTCAGCCAAAGGCAGAGGCTTAACTCACTGAGCCACCCAGGTGCCCCCACAAAAGAATTTCTTTAACAGGACCTACATATAGAATAAATAGAAAGAGTATAAATAGCTCTGTCCATTTTATTATTTTTCTTTCCAAGTGTTTATTTAAATTCTACTTAGTTAACTACCTATTTTATTTTTAAGTGATCTTTTATTCAGAAAATAAAATGGCAGGGATGTCTCAATGTCTATAAATAATAATAATATAGGATTAGAATATCCTCTTATAACTAACTGTTCTTTACCTGGGGGATTCATGGCTATTGGACAGTTGATCCACGTATGGGTTCAGGATGTCCATAAACCTCCTGAAAATATTCATTAATTATATCCACTCTACAAAAGATCTTTCTATCTATAGACATTTTATACTGTAACATCTTCTCTATCTCATATAAATATATCCATATTGTCTTTGAGGCTGAAGCGACATTTTCGAGAGGAAAAGCTCTACAGAGCTTACCAACAAGCAGAACTGAAGTTCAAAGTCATCTACCCATCACTACTGGTTATTAATGATGTTCAAAGTTCATGTTTAATAGAAGGTTGTTTCATCTTTTATTTTTATTTTGTTTTTCTAAAATTAAACTTACAGCTAATTTTTGCAAAGAAATTTCACTAGTGTATTCTTTAAATATCTTTAATTAGCCATGTAATTTCCATGTAGTTACTGGTTATCTGTACCGTTACTCCACTTTGGTATAAATAGATTGCAAAGAGTTTTAATGAACAATTATGGAAGAGAATATTTTATTGCCCCCCCCAAAGAACAATAATGTCTGCATTTTAGTTCATTTAATAATAATATAATATAATAGTATAATATAATAATATAAACAAACAATAGAAAAATATGCCTTTTTAAAAAATGTTGTTCAAAGGACACAAAAGAAATCTGTTCAAGCATGCCTAGCACCCTTGAGGATCTTTCAGTCATGTTGACTGCTAGAACTCACTGGTTTTCCTTTTGTTTTACAGAAAGAATGTGCTAATTTCATCAAGGTGCTTAAGGCTTATAATCAGACTCACTTGTACGCCTGTGGAACAGGGGCTTTTCATCCAATTTGCACCTACATTGAAATTGGACATCATCCTGAGGTAAAGCTGTTTAAAAAAAAAAATGGTATTTGTCCATGACCTCTCCCTATTCAAATGCTTCATTACTAATTTCTTCAGCTCATTTAGCTTCTGGTTTGCTATTCAGTGGGATCTACTTCAAATTCAGATGCTGTTATTAATTTTAATCTGTGAATGTGAAAAGAATGAGACCATCACTCAGCAATAACTATTGAACTGGAGGAAGGAAGGAAGAAAGCATTTGCTTTCACCCTGGATTACAGAGTCCAATCCATTTTGCATGTGCAGCAGATGTCAGCAAGCTGATTGTGTACTGTTTTCTCCTTCATTTGTATATTGCCAGCTTTCCCCTCCATTTCCATCCTCAGCCAGAAGTGTCTGCCACCCCAGTTGTTTTCTTCTGCCTAGGGATTAGAAGCATGCCATATATGTGCATGATGATCTGATCTCGTGTTTCACCTAAATTATTCACATTTGTGTTTTTGCTTTATTTCTCTATTCTGAGCTATAATTTTAGCAGTATGGAAAAGAAAAAGAAATGTTTCTTTAATTTATTGTACATAAAAGATGTTTCAGCAAGGAAATTAAAGTTAGATAAACTTAACTAAAACTGGAGATATTAGGGAAATATTTAAAGGAAAACTTACAAGTACTAAAAGCAGTTCCATGAATTGGGCATACCAGTAGCCTTCAATTACAAGCTCTTTTAAAATTTTTTGGCACAAAATGCCAAGAAGAACAAAAGCATTCACGTGAGAAAATCATTTGTGACAGAATTTTCTTTCAAATTGGAACTCTGAAATACTCAGCAAATAAAGGATTTGTTCCCCCAAATATTTCTGAAATCCTAAAGATAAGATATAATTTATATGTTAGCCACTTCTTTATAGATTATCTCCCTAAATTTTCTTAAAGTATCCCAAAGTAATACAAAAATGTGCTTTCAACCAAAAGGCTTAGAAATCAAAACAGTTTGTGCTATAACTTCTTTGTATAAGGAGACACCTTAAAGACATGTGGTTTCTAGACTAAACACAATTATTATTACTTTACTGATCATCCTGGAAATATTAAAATACTTCCCCAAGGTCACACCAGTGCCAGCAGTTGTTCCTCTTTGGCCTGTTCCCCCAGTGCATCCTTCTTCCTCTCCCATACAAGCATGTATATGGTTGTACCCAAGAGTTTTAAGTAAAAACGAACCTTAAGGAAATAAAAGGCAGTTCTACTTAAATTACTTGCTTCATACTGATGAAATTAGAAATAATATCTTGCACAAGGTCTAGAAGACTTTGTATGCTTAACTTTTAGCACCTTCTGGATAAATCTCTCCCTCTTTGCTTCTTTCTCAGCTATTCCTATGGTTAGGCACCTTCAGAATTAGGCCTGGGGTAATTACCCCATTATTCTGTATTCAGGAGATGCTCTAGACAACTTCTTCCACATCATATTGTACTTTTTTCAGTCTGTCAGGGATTATGCTGTATAGGGCAATGGAATCAGGAGAGCGGAGCTCCTAACACAGATTAATAGAAAAGATACCCACTGTGGAGTCACAACTGGCTTCTGACTTGTTCTACAGCTTTGGAGTACTGGAAAAATTTCCTTAACTTCTCTGAGATGCTGTCTCATAATATATAAAACAAACTGAAAAGAACCCCATTTGATCTTTAGTGTCCATATATTGTAAATGAGAGGTTGACTCCAACTGCCTTTCAGCCCTCCTAGTAAGAACATGACCCACTGACATTTTTTGTTAGAGAATCTCAAGAAGTTCTAATCCCATCATTGTTAAACAGTGTTCTTTGCCCCAAAGTACAGGGCTTTTGTCTGACCTCAGTTGGGACTAGGTGCTTGATCCAGAACAAGCTACTTACTTTCTTTGTGTCTCTGTTTATATATGGCTGTTGTGAGAGTTTAACATTGTCTAATTGGTAGCAGGTACTGAAAAAATGTCTATTATCATTTTAAAAATATAAATCTACATCTCAGACTGTTGCTGTCTTTCATGATAGTAATTGTCACCTTGTACCTCACTTTATCAGATCTTATAAATTACTGCACTGGGCCCTTATTTTTACCAGGTGATTCTTGCAATTACCTTAATTCCCTTCATTTTAAAATTTGAAGCTTGGATGATCTTGATGGCCATTTAAATTAAAATACCATATATTGTTCTCATATTTTTATCATTTCCCCCAAATATTGATTTTCTTTATCTTTTTGAAATTGCTATTTCGTAGAATTCACAGCATATTTCCTTTATAACTCCTCAACTATTCATTGCTCCCTTATGGGTGGACAGAGGAAAGGAGAGATACAGGTTTTGGAGCCAGGCCATTTATCCAGGAAATGGAGGAGGCCATCTCTTCCATTGAAAGAAAGAACGAAAGCTTCCCTTCTAATTTTTGAGGTAGGATTATTGGGATGCAAATATTTTCCTGAGATTCTGAAACTCAGAGCTTTTGAGAGAGGTCCTCCTTCAGAAGTTCAATGATCTTGATTTGCATGGCAGCTATATATTGGGTAATACTGTTCCAGACTCTTTAAGAGGTCAGAGGGTAGATGATTATGCAGTCATCTGGGTGAATTTGGAACAGTCTAGACAGTCAATCTAGGAAATTCTGGAAAAGATATTATCAAGATAGCTTGTCTAGACAACATAAAATTTAATTTTCAAGTGCTTAAGTTACCTTGAGAGAGAATCTGTTTTAAGTTGATCTGTGCTGGTATTTAAAATCCTGTCCTTGGATTTAGACAGTTACGCTCTGTGAAGTTGAGAAGAGACAAGGTGTGCTTCATGCTCTTAGGAAAAGAATGACAGCAATGGAAAGACTAGAAAAGGAGGATATAACAAGGTGAACAGGACTGATTTGTGTTACGAAGTTTGAAACTTTTACTTACTTACAAGGATGTCTTTACATTTAAAACCTGGACATATCTTTTTAGTTTATAAGTAGCACAAATAATTCACTGCCTCACTAGATACTTGCCTCACACTATATAAAATAATGAAATAGTATCTTTTTTAAACCTCTGCCCTGCCTTTAGATATTACAAATAATTTTATCACACACAAATAAGACAATTTGCTTTTCACTTTTTTTTTTTTTTACTTTGACGACATTTTAATATTCAGTTTTCTCTTTGCAGTGTTCTTTCTTTCTTTTTTTAAAAGATTTTATTTATTTATTTATTTGACAGACAGAGATTATAAGTAGGCAAGAGAGGCAGGCAGGGAGAGAGAGTAGGAAGCCGGCTTCCGTGGAGCAGAGAGCCTGATGTGGGGCTTGATCCCAGGACTCTGGGATCATGACCTGAGCCAAAAAGCAGAGGCTTTAACCCACAGAGCCACCCAGGTACCCCAACAGTGTTCTTTCTTTAAAATAACTAATTATCTTATGTTGAGTTCCCTAAATTGTTGAAACTCGTTCTTAGAAAATGATACTATGGACTTATCATTTCAGATGACTGAATGCCACAGAAGTAAAGACATCATTTTTGAGGCAAATCAAGACTCCCTTTATCATTCAATAGCCACAGATCTTGTAGGAGGAAATTAACAATTTCTTTAAATATAATAGTTTGCAAATACATTTAAAAACTTTTTTTAAAAAGAGAAAACCCATGCTTAGTCTTCCAGTTATGGCAATAGACCTTAATTTAGCCTCCTAGCATTTTTAATAGCAATATTTACACTCCTGAATATTGTATTCTGAAATCTACTCTTTCCGTATAGTGAATGTCTTCTGACCACACACAGTATGTCATTGATTACCATATTAAACACATTTTCTGTTTTCTGTGGTACAATTGGGAACTGGTAGACCTATTAATTAACTCCAGTTCTATAAGATGTGTGTCAATCAATTCTTGATTATCTGCCAATGGTACTTGACACTGTAGATAACTGCTTGTGAGGTCACATACTTTATACACATGTGTGTGCTTGTCATAAAAATGTACGCGGAGTTCATGGAAGGAATGATTCCAAGCAAGAATACGGATGAGTTTTGAGTTTAAGCTCTCAGCATCCATGCCATGCAAATGAAAAGTGTAAGTCATCTTTACGAGACAGAATATTCCCAAATGGCTTATAGTATATGGCATTTCCCCTTCAAATTTACATCTGTTAATAAAAAAAAAAAAAGTATGAATTTAGGAGGAGTATAGCTTTTCAAAAAGTCTCTGGATGTTTTCTCAAATTCCAAATGGGCCTTTTCTATATACTGGGCAGGAAATCTAAAGAAAGATGGACCCAGATGAGAGCTGGAAAATATTAACTCTATAAATACTCTCCTAATGTCATGATCTCAATTTATGATTGAACCAAAGGGACATTAAGAAATGCAATGAAGCTTAATGGCTATCTCCAAGGTCATTTCTACAGTGACAACCAATATATCTAGATATACAAAAAAATGTTTTGTCTGGTTCTTCCCTTCCACCAACAATGTCTTTCCTTTTATGCAAAATTTTGAATCATATGCTCTTAGTTACAGTCTCCAAGGGGTAGTTAACACTCTTTTGACTATTTACACATCTAATCTAACCTTTTATAATTGAGTTATCTCTCTCAATGCATTATGCTATTAACCCAACAGAGCCCAAGTTTATCTTTAAGAGAAAATACTAAAGTTGAGAAATTTAGCTATCTTGGTTAAACCTTGAGGAGTTACTTTGGGGCAGGTTACATCTTTCCATCTTTCTTAGGTTATACATTGGAGTCTGCATTGACTTTGTAGTTGACTAATCAAGGCGGGAAAAGTCAGGATTCCTTGAAGATTTCTTCTTGGGTACTCATTATTCCCATCAGAAGCAGCTTGTTCATTATTTGCCTTATTAACTGAGCAAAATGTGGTTAGCACAAGTCTATAATGGTTTCTAGGTTTCTCTTTCCTAATCTTCCAGTGCTTGAATCACATTGGAAGGTAGACATGTATAAGTTACCATCCTAAATAAGCAATGCCACCATTTATATTGCAAATTACATTTTAAAATACTCTGATGTTTGTATTTGAGGAAAAGCATCCTAGTTCATAGATTCTGAGTGAATTTAACAGCTCAGTAGTATATTTTTCATGAGCTATTAACATTCTAAACTCTAAATATTAGCAGTAAGATAGTTTTTCAAAAGTAATAGAATTAGTAGCTAAGTGAGGTGGTAGGCAGAACTAAGTTATGATTAGAAAAAAAGACTAGAAAAGAAAAAAAAAGAATTCACAAATGATACAAAAAAGAAAGTGAGAGAGTGCCAGAAATCCCCCACCACTGTTTTTAAAATATTCAAATCACCATTTTATTTTTTGACTTGTTGTTCTAAATATTTGATATGAAAACACCTAGTTATGATATTAATATTCTTTTACCTTCTAAAACTTATTTGATTCAGGTGTAAAAGGTGTTTTTGCTTTTCTTCCCCTGACAATATTTCACTACATTTTAGTCCTAAGAACAGTGCCAGATAAAAATGGAAAAGTTAGCATTCAGTTCTTAATTTGTAGGGTATTTAGTTTCATGTTTTATCAGATCTGGTTCACCTATTGCCAGAAAAATAATTTGGACAAAATTAAACAGTTTTCTAAAGGCCACCCATATTGATGCCATGATATCATTATCAATTACTTATTAAAAGTCTTTATTATATATCATACTTAATTTCTGAATGGCGTCTTCATTCACAGTATAGATACAGGGACTGATGCATATACAGCATATTAATCAAAATATTTTTCTTCTCATGAACTTTCAGTAGGTACTTTGGATCAAAGACCTTATATTTACTGGGCCTACCCTATCACTGGAGGTGTATAGTACCCAAGTTACTCTTTCCCCTTTTTATGTCGTTTTTTTTTTTTTTTTACTGATTCCTCTGCATTCATTCCTCATCTAATCTATTTCAAGAGGAAATTTCTATCCATAAAGACTTTAATTTGTTTGTTACCAATATTACATTTTACAGGAAACACACAGAGTAGTAGTACTAAACCCCATTGTCTGCTCACCGCCTTGTTCCATTTTTTTCTTCTGTTCCATTCTCCTTCTTTCACGATGATCCTTTGAACTCTGGTTGTGTGTTTTTCCTTCTTTATCTCTGTTTCTTCTTGTCTGTATTATTTTCTTTGGTATCAAACTTTAAGATAGTGGAAATACAGTTTGGATATATAAGAGAGAAACGTGTTAGTTTGATGTATTTGAAACTTAGAAAATATAGCAGAATAGACTTAAGTGAATTTCCACAGATCAGAATATATTTGCCTTCTTTTGCAGTGTGTTTCAAACGGGCATCAGCAAGTTATCTTGTAGATTTGTTGCAGATGACTCAATTTGATGATAATCTGAAAAAATAATATAAGTACATTCTAAATTATTTGGATAACTACCACATAATCATGTAAAACCTTAAAATTATAGTCTCTTTGTTTGCTTGAGGATTATGATCCTGTGAGTGCCAAGAACACTCCTTTAATTTTCTTGGGCTAATGAGAAAGAAACAAAGGTTGACTTGATATGCAAATGATATATTCCTGCCAAGAATAGGCCAAAGTAAAGTCAAAGTGGACTGTGTGAAGGAAGTTTTGCTGTGGTTGAAATAGAGAAAAGTGGTTAGAAAATTAAATCATTTCAGAGCACAGAGGAGGGTTGAACTACTAGCCCCAAAGACTGTAGCTTCTGGACACTAGAACCATGTTCATATTGTTAGAAAGTATTTACTTTTTAGAACACATAATATCATTACCATACTGTGTTACTGTTGCTAATTTTAATTGTATTTGTTTTCTAGTTTTATTGGTACTGAATTTTAATCATGAAGAACATATAATTCTACAAATTTACTTACTGTTAGAAAATATATGATGAAAGATAACTCTGACAGCCCACTAAGAATAAACCTTGTGGTAGGTTTTAAGCAGATAGCATTCCCTGTTCTCTTTGTTCACATCTGAGGACACTCTACTTGCCCTAGTGTAATGTCCCTGGTCTCAGGCTCCTTGTGGTTCTCAGCTGCTCCAGACATAACACATGTGGTCAATTTGGATGGGATGAGAGCTGGGAAGTAGAAATAACAAAGGCTGGTGATGAGAATTAGCGTGAGGTGATGAGAATAGCACTGAGGTGAAAAGGAAAGACATAATGAGAAAACCAGAACTTCTGGAATAACAGTTTTATTTATTAAATAGATTTGAAGGTATACTAGGAAATAATGAAGCTTAACATTTATATCTTGGGTTTTTTAGAATTGTAGCTACAGTTTGCTCACTTGCTACAACCAATGCCCAGGTGAAATTGGAGGTAAATTGTATTCAGATGACCGATTCAATAGAGCTAAAACTAACTTTAATAAAAATATAGGGTATTTTTGTATATATTTTTGGCATATATATGTATATCCTATATATATTTTTATTCTATATATATCCTATATATTCCTATATTAGGAAATATTTTTCCTAAGCAAAATCCTAATGGTAATAGTGAGGAATGTAAGTACAAATGTCTGCCCCAAAGAGCTAACATATATGTAAATATCTAACTTCAACATAGGTGAAAACATCAGTAGTAATAACAGACTCCCAGCAGCAAACAGCTAATGAGCAAAAAACAGATGGCCAGGGATGGCTGTTTTGAATGTGTTCTTCATTCAGTCTTCATAAAATCTGTTAAGCTAGGTACTCTTTAAGTTCTCATTGCACTATTGAGAAAGTTAAGGTTCTCATGGTATTTTGGAATGTACCTGAGACAAGCATCCTATTCAGTGGTTTGTGTCTGAATCCACAACCTTCTCCTTTAAAGGGAAGTACCAGCACATTGCAGTGGGAGAGAAGGGATAAAGTCCCTAACTGTAATTTAAGGGGTTAAATTCAGGATTTTTGTGTTGTATTTATTGTATCTCAAAAATAATGTGTGCCTAGTTACAATAAGGTGATGACTGTGAACAAGGGGGTTTCATGAAGTGAACAAAGGTGGTCACATGTTAGCTGGATTTACGACAATGGATGAAGTATTGATGGATGTGGAAGACAGTAAAGGCTAGAAGGACAGAATAAAAGGACAGAGTCATAAATGGGGAAATGGCAAATATCCCAATGTGCAGGGTATAGTGATTTCAAAAAAAGTAGGCTGGAAAATTAGGATCAACTTGAGTTTACAGAAGCTAGTCAAGAGCAATACAAATTTTAAGAAAAAACTACTATTATTGCCATGATTGGTTTTGGAATATATTTTTGCGTAAACATAAGTTTGGTGTAAATGTAAATGGGTGGGGATACAGGGTGATGAATGGACATGTTGGTATGTCCATATTGAGACTGTGGTGAACATTGCATAGTGTGACATGAGAGCCTGAACTATACTGAGTGAAAGACACTGAATAATATTTAGAATTCTCGTAGGGAAACAAGAATAAAAATAATATCCAAAGCCAATAGATGAAGTACACCTGGGAAGAGGACAGTGTTTAAATGCTTTAATGAAAAAATGGTTTCCCAATTCTTTTGTGATAATTAGGTAGACATTTTTTGTAGCATATTGTGGTCCGTGCTCACTCAGTTTTCACTTCTAAGTCTACAAATAAGTTGAACTTATGTTGTTCATAAAACATTTAACTGGCATACGCACTTATGTGAATGTCTCACCCATAGTGTATCACAAAAGCGTGATTTCTCCATGCTTATAAATCTGGAGAATGCTATTTTGTATAATGCATATGTGAAAGCAATTCAAACACACTTTGTTTAGAAAATAAGAAAGATAAACAAACAAAAAAACACTAACAGAAAGAAATAAGATATATAGTACTTAGAAACAGTGATTTTAATGAAAAATCCAGGCTTTATTTTTAATTTTATTATTACATTATAGCTTATACTGCCTCTATGAAATGTTTATGCAATGTTTATCTTTTGTTACTCTGTTCAGTTTCTTTCCTGCTGTAACTACTCCCCATGATTTTTTCATTAATTTTATTACTATTAATGGCTTCATTATTGGGATGCTTGATGGCTTTATCAGTATTATGGCATTTGATTTTCACAACTCTGTGATGGGAGCGCTATCTCCATTTTTCAATTTAGGAAATGAAGTTTCAGGGTCATTCAACACATACCTATATCATCACACAATTAATAAATCTGTTGTTATAACGGTCATAATGTGGCTTTGGGGATGACATAAATCTTGTGTCTGATATTGTACCACTTACCTCTTATTGGAATGATGCTGTACCTTTTTGTTTGTTTGTTTTAGCTTTTTTATTGTCATGAGTACTTAACACAAGATCTAGTCTCTTAGTACCTTCTTAAGTGTATGATTCAGTATTCTCAATGGTAGGTACAATGTTGTAGAGGTCATCTCTGAAATTTAGTCATCTTTTGTAACTGAAACTTAATACTCATTGGGCAGCAACTCCCCATTTCCCCTACTTGCAGACCCTAACAACCACCATTCTACTCTATGTTTCTGTGACTTTGACTGTTTTAAATTCCTCATTTAATTGGAATTCTAGAGTATTTGTCATTCTGTGATGGCTTACTTTACTTAGCATAATATCTTTCAGATTCATTTCAGCATTATTCACAATAGCTAAGATAGAGAAACTAAGTATCATCAACAGATGAATGGATAAAGATAATGTGGTCTATACATACAACAGAATATTATTAAGCCTTAAAAAGGAAAGAAAGCTGGATGTAGTCAATAACATGTACTACATGTTTGTTAATACTCTGGGCTAAACACTCTCAAAACACTGAATTTCAAGTAAAATGAATTACAACTTGCATTACTAGGAATGTTCTCGAAAGAAACATTAAGTTCTTCCCATTAAGAATGTGACAGTGCCTGTCAAGTTGGTAAAATTTGATAGCAGTAGCAAATTCATGGAGTCCTTTAAAGGATATGATAGTAATATAATCAGGAAGTTATGTTTCAGTAAAAGAAGTGCTAGGGTAGCTCACAGAAACACTTTTTGTTTCTACAAATTCTCTATATAATCTAGATATTGAGCAAAGATCAGCAAAACATACTTACTTGTGCTTCCACTTAGACACACAGGCAAGTGGTAGTATGTTTTATAATCCGGAAGAGTTGTAACTCTTTTTGACCCAAAACGGAAACTCAGAACCTGTAGCATTAAGAGCAGTATATTTTAAGTAAAATGCCTAAAATATATTTTTAAAAAATGAGTTTTGCAACTCATTTAAGTTAATATTTTGATTATGCACTATTTCAAGAACGTTGAAAAGTCTGGATGCTGATATATTTAGAATTCTAGATTCTCTAATAAATAGAAAATATGTAATTTTATATTGTATACAAATTATCAAGTAACAGAAGACTCTCAGTCATTATTCCATGTTTCTTGATATGAATGGGTATTATCAAGCTATTTATGCCTATGAAGATATTAAGATATTAATGTATTCAAAAAACTTCATTTTTTACTCAAATTTAATTTTGTACTTAAGAGTATTTACAAATTCCAGCTAGAACAAATGCATTTAGAGAAATGTATATTTATATGAAGGGACATCCTTTAATCATTGCCTAAAAAATTGAATGGTGTAGGCCTTAAAATTGTATTTAACACAGTTATCGGTATCTGCATATTTTGCCATTATACGTTGGTAATTTAAATCTGTTCCTATATAAGGAGTAGAATCTGGTATCAGTGCCGCAGAGTACAGCTTTGGGATTTGTACATTGACATGCAGGAAATATATTGTTTCATGTTGTCAGAAATCAAACTGTATAGAATGACTACTTTCCATTTTTATTTTATTTTTATTTTTCAGTCTGACATTTTAATTCAATTTTGCATCTCTGGTCACTGAAAGCAATCTCAGGAATTGCTGAGTGGTTAAAAAGAGAGTCTAATGGGATCTAAAATCAATTCACAGGTCTGTCACTGATTCATTGTGTTTGTGACTTTTGCTGCCACTGAAATGACAGTAAATTGGTGTCCTCAAAATTTTCACACTTCAAGATTTCTCTTGTGCTAAAAAAAAATACTTACCTAATATGCATTATGTATATATATATATATATATATATATATATATGTATACTTAAGAAAATTGGTTAGTGATTAAGTACAGAGCTAGCTTCTATTTCAGCAAGTTACCTCACTTGAGATGATCACAAAGCTTTCTACAGAGGCTAAATGTCTGAATCTCTCTAATGTTGCAAATGGGGTTTTGTATACATGCCAGGGTTCAAGCTCCTTTTAAGTGCTTTCATCCTGGCAAACTTTTCTTCTTTTGATTTACATTTTGTTGGCATTTAATAGCTGTCTTACCTCATATTTAAATTACTTAACCTGGAGAGGATGGATGTTTAGTGCCCCACATTTACTTGCCCTTTGCTGGCCTAAATCTTAGTGACAAATGTAAGATTTGCAGTAAGGAATACCTTTTCTTTGTCTTATGTCATGCTAGTTAGCAATTCTAGTTAATGCCTTGACACTACATCAAATTTTTGCTAATAGCAATATGGAATTTTTAAAGTTACACCTAAAGTTGCACAGTCTCTTAGACATATGTTAAAAACTTTTTTTCCTCCTAGAATAGGAAAGAATAACTTACCTGACAAATGACTGGGAAAAGATTATGTAAATGACAAACAAAATATAACCATTTTTACAACACAAATGTCCAGATGACTAGAAGTGAACTGATATACCCTTGTTTAGAAAGTGCGTCAGAGGCAATCAGTATTCCCATCTTTTGATTAAAATCAAGTTCAGTAAAATGAAAACTAAAATGAAATGATGTGTTTGCTGTATGAATGACCAAAAATTTAGTCACCTTTACATTTCCACCTTGCACTCATCAAATTCTGAAACTTTACTAATCTCCTAAGACAGAAATGGAAAAGTATTTTTCAGCTATGCTGCTAAGAAAAATTTTGATCTGGAGGATTTTAGTACCAAAAATTAAGTTGGAAAACTTGATGTCTACATAACCACTTCAGGCCAATACCGTACTGAACACAAAGCTCAGCAATATCTGGTACCTCAGTTAAAAAAAAAAAAATTATGAAAATAAACTTATATCCAGAATTAAACTGTGACCACAATTTCAGTAAAATTCTTGCTCAGAATACATGACTATAAAATACTGTATCTTACTGTTGCTATCTACCTCTTCTAATTTCTGTCCTTCATTTTATAATGGGAAATTTAAGCTCAGATTGCCTAAGTAGTATTCCAAAAACCCAAGGCCACTTAGTGGTAAAAGCTGAACTGAAACTCAGTTCTCCTGACAGCTAATTCACCTTTCCATTTCACTACATTGCCTTCACTCTCACTGCCAATCATGTGAAAAAAAAAAAAAATGAAAGAAATTTTCATGTATGTCAAGCTATTTATGAGGGTTTTCCCCTCCAAATTAAAATAATGTGAATAAGTAACCTTAGATAATTGTTTTTAAAAATATAGTTATCTTTTACTTTCTTTGTAATTTCAGAGAAAAATCGTTAAGATTTCTTCCACAAGGTAGTATTTACTTATTGAAAATGAGTCAATTTCCTCTTCAAAACAGGTAAAATTTGAACGTTGATGTAGTGCTTGACACTATTTCCCTTTATTCTCAAAATGTAGCTGGATTTAAGATGATTTCTATTAGTTGAAGCAGTCAACACATATCAAATAATATCAAAGGAAGTAATTGAAAACATTAGGAAGGCAACCAGAACACAGGGATCATGCAAAATTTCACCCACACACCTCTACATACAGTAGACAAGAATGACTAAATGCTTTGATCTTTCCTGGATAACATGAAAGGGTAAAGGGGGAAAAAGCAACATCTGTTAGAAAAAAAAGTTTAATGAACAGGGTGGAGACTAGTTGAGTGTTGACATAAAACATAAGAAAAGAAAAAGATAAAATGCGGAAACAAGTTTATTTATAGTCACAGACCTCGAAAGATCCAAAGAGATAAAGTTGGATTTAGAAAAAAAAAACTAAAATAAATGCAGTTTGATTTATATTTAAAGCATGTATAATTCCTACAGTGAGTTCTCTATAATTGTTATCAATAGGAAATATGTATGTAATGTTGTATATCTCTATATGTGATATAAAATATATCTCTATATGTGATATATAAAACTATATGTAATATATATTATATGTATGTGTGTGTTTCTATCCATCGGGATGGAAATATCTTAGACAAAATTGTGAAGGCCTAAAAAATATAAGTCTACTTAGATTGCCTTAACATACATTTGTAAATACAGGCTTTAGGTTTCTATTTAACATAAGGAAATAACTGCCTGTCGTGGAAAAAGTGATTTTTTTGAAACAGATCGGTTCTATATACAAATGGAATTTACCTTGGCAATGTCCATCATTCAATGATTGTCACAAATATCCAAAGCAAAGGCGTTTTATCAGTACCTTATAAATTTGTGGGACTTTTAAGTTTATGGGTTTTTGTATCCCAAAAGATTTTGTTGTTCCAGGTGGTTTTTCTTTTTAGAATTGACATATTATGCTGTTTTAAGTATAGATTCCACTATGATGTAACTTGGTATTTTTAAGGATTTTGGATGCTACAACAGGTGTTACCAACCTTGTATCTGGTGGGTGGAATGTATGTATATGATATTCTCTCATATATGCTTAAGAACATTCTGGAATACAAGTGGATAAAGTAATATTAGATCCTTACTCTTAGATGGACATAAACTCTTAAAAAAATAGTAACAATAACTATTGAAAATGAATTGTGGGCAAAAAAATGGCAAGAAATCATAATCATAGATATAATGAGAAAGTATTTAGGACAAGAAAAAAATCTTTTTTGAAGATTTTATTTATTTACTTGACAGAGAGAGTGAGAGGACAAGTAGGAAGAGCCATAGGCAGAGGGAGAAGGAGAAGCAAATTCCAAAGGAGTCTGACGCAGGCCTCTATCCCAGGACCCGGGGATCATGACCTGAGCTAAAGGCATATGCTTAACCAACTGAGCCACCCAAGCATCCCCAAAAAGATGTTTGCCCCTTACAGGTCATGCCTGTGTATACTAAACTATGTCGGCTTTTCTAGTTGACATTAGACCAGAGATGTAAAGTTTACCGTGATACATAGTTTCCCTTGATGAAATAACACTTTTAACTCACTTCTTCCTCACTTCTACCACTTGGCCTGTCCAATCAGGTTTCCACACTGAAGCCAGAGTGGGCTTCTTAGAAAGCAAATGGTAGCTTTCTAAGACATTTTCTTGCTTTCTTTTAATCCTAGCGGTTAGAGAAATCTGCTCTTTGGTCTAGGTCCTTCTAACCCGCTTATTTGACCACTCTCCCCTGACCCCTCCTGACACTCTGGAGTTTCTGTTTTTCTTTCAGTTATTTTACATTCCCAGTCTCTCTCCTTCTAGGTCTTTGTGCTTATTGTTTCTATTTCCTGGATGGATCTTTCCCCTGATACTTACTTTAATAAATCTGTCTGATCCTTCTGATCTCAACTCAAGCATTACTTCCTTAGTTTATCTCCCATCTTTTATATTGTAGATAATACTATATATTAGCAGCACAAGTGAGGAGGCAGACAGGTAAGTAGATACATATATTATAGTAAATCTGTAATAGGGATTAGAGAATTTGTCTGAAATAGGATATGTATTTGCAGGTAGGATTCACATCATAAACTCTAAACTGCGATGTATCATTTCTTTATCTCTCAAGAGTTTCATATTCTTGTATTTTTCCTGGGCAAAAAGCCACAGGGTATAAATTAGAATGAGAAATAAAAATCCTCAGCTAGTAGGAACCCTTGAATAACACCAAATAATCTCTTTAAAAAAAATTCTTGTGTACTCCATATTTCAGTAGAAGTCATTTTATACATTTTGACATATATTACCACCTTTATGTTAGGAATAATCCATACTCATTAGCATAAACTATGCTGAAATTTTATACTTTTGATTTTTTGGATGGGTATAATTGTTTTATTCCTCATATGCCTAAGTCCTTAGTAGAGGACAGTTTTAATTAAAATTTTCACATTAGCGGGGGGACACTGAGGTGGTACAGTTAGTTAAGCGCCAGACCCTTGGTTTCAGTTCACATCCTCTTCTCCGGTTTCCCGCTCAGCAGGGAGTCTGCTGGAGTTTCTCTCCCATGCTCTCTCAAATACATAAATAAATCTTTAAAAAATCTTCCACAATAACATTTACACAGATCTACAATTGAAAGTTATTCTGCTGTTAGAGCCTTTTATTAGCAATTCAAGAAAGAGGTAGTTGGAGGATATACATGGTCAAACTTAAAGGAGGGATCAGAAGAAGCAAGGGGAGTCAAAAAGGGAAGGAAGGAAGGAGAAAGGGAAGGAAAGAGTGAAGAAAAACACATCAAATTCCACTTTGGTAAAACAGGTAGGGCTAATGATGGAATTTGTTACGCAATAATAGTAGCAACAACAATAGAAATTTGTCTTTTAATTTCTATTTTGGGCCCTTTGTTCAAAATGAGTAGAAATTCCTTGTACTTCAGTTCTTTGAATATCGACACTTAATGATTCTTTGGTTGCTTTCACTTACAACATAACATCTGTGTTAAAGTCTACATTTCACTCTTGGAGACAAATACACAGGAAGCAATAAATATAATAAACAATGTGATGTTCAGCAGCAGCTTTTCTCCTTGACAGGGTAGGGAAGTGGGAGTTTTAAGTTGAGAGGGCAAGGAGACAAGTAGAAGGCAAAGACAGAAATATGTACACACTACAAAGATAATAACTGAAGGTAGCCTTAGGAGAAAAGTATGCACCGCTCTTTGAGTTTCGAATTAAAGCTCTGTGAGGATAAAGGCAGATTTGACTTGGGTAAAAGAATTGCCTTTCATCTTCCCTCATCAGGATTTAATTGGCAGGAGATGATACAACCTGCTTAACAATCAGGTATTTCAGAGGTTGAGCAGTTTGACAAGGAGCAGGTTTCTCTCAAGTCTCCTTAAATGCCTTTTCCCCACTCTGACCAGCGTGTATTTGGCATGTATGAAACATTAGTTCACTAATACTCTCAGAGAGAACAGACCACAGATTAACTAGAATTCAGACTTTAGAATTTAGCGGAATATACAGAGTTATGTAAAAATGCCACCTTCGTGTCCATGATTGGGAAGAAATAGGACATTGTAATAGTATGGCATTTAATTTTGTATATAACTTACTGATTTATATTCTAGATAAAGCATCTCCGAGTTCTGTGATACTTGGCATGTTAGAAAAAGAGCATCATAATCAAAATCACTGCATGTTTTTGACTAAAAACTACTGAAGTAAACTCTTTCCTTATGAGTTATTAAAAGGGAATACATTTGTAGATATTCGTTGTGAGAAAAGTTTGAAGATACTGCCTGAAACACGGGAGTTGGAGTAAAGCAGTTTTTCCTAAGCCTGACTGAGTTTTTAGAAACCACTTTGGATTAACCACAATGTTAGCTAGTAGAAGAGTTAATTGTATCATTTCACCTCAAAGAAATACTGTGCTTGGATGTTTTTAACCTAGTAAAGCACTCTGCTAAATAGATTCTGAATTGTGACACTAAATACTCCTCATTCTGATTCTTACCCACATCTTCTCCCCAGCACCAAAGATGATAAGGTTTATGGTTTTAGTTTGGAGTTTTTCTCTTCTGATTAGATATGAAATAAGAATATTTTGTGTAAGAGCATATTCTTTTTATCAATATACACTTCTACAGCAAGCCATCGGACACATGTTAGATACTGGATAATATTTATTAATTTGGGCAAGGGAATAACCACCAGTGTCAGCATAGTTATAACTTTAAAAGTACCAATTTTAAATGTTCTTGTTTTTAATTAAAAAAAAAACAAAAACAAAAAACCTTGGGTGCCTCAGTGGGGTAAAGCCTCTGCCTTCGTGCCTTTGGCTCAGGTCATGATCCCAGAGTTTTGGGATCGAGCCCCACGTCATGCTCTTTGCTTGGCAGGGAACCTGCTTCTCCCCTACCCCCTACCTGCCTCTCTGTCTACTTGTGATCTCTCTGTCAAATAAATAAATAAAATCTTAAAACAAAAAAACAACTTAAATAATATTTGTTCCGCTTTGATTTATTTTCTTTGCTTCTAGGTTTAAACTTAAATGCCATTTTACATTTGTTCAACTCTGTGTTGTATGTTTCCTGTTCCTTGCATTTGGATTGAAACTTTTCTCCTTGCAGAGAAAACTTGCCATTGCCATGTGGTAGACTCTTCCGGCACATACTTAGGCAAACTATCTGCAAATACTGTGTTACTTACCTATTGTTTAAGGAACAAACATTAAGTAATACATTTTCAGAAATGAAAAGGGAGGCATCTCATGATTCAGCAGCCATTAACACTCTCTCAAATTCCTACATTTTTATTAAACGTACATGTTGATTTTTTTCCTGACAGATACCCTAACTTTGTACCTGAACTTCCATGGTTTTACTTAAAAAGTTCTTAGCAAGGACTATAGGCACTTACACCTCCAGTGGAATTAAAAAAAAATAAAAAGGATCTTTTGTAATATTTGTATTATTTTATTACTCAGAGAATACATGGAATCAAACTTCAAATCTTTCAAATAGTCACAAGCACAATTTCTTTATTTTCTATTATAGGACAGACCTAACTTCAAATCTTTCATAATATAGTAATAATGAGATTTTCAGATATATTGTCATGTCTTACTTGTTTGGTTCCTATGTATCTGTTAGATAATTCAAATTAAAAATCAATTTTGCCTCATCTATGTATATCATAACCTTTAAAACTGAGTTTCATAACACAAAAGATATCCTTTCCAGTTAATAAATCTGTTTAAATTAATATGTAGTATACTTAAACTGTAAGTTGTTTGTATGTGCATGTGTGTATATATACACACACACACACATATACACATATATATAAAATAGTTTTATGTACATATATTTATATACAACCTATATAGATAAATATATATACACACATCATTCTTTAGAGCTGCATAATTATAAAAGAAACACTGAATTTGTAAAATGAGGCTTGTAAAAAATTTACCATAAGAAATGGTAATAACCACTTTGAAGGAATGTGTATATATATATATTTTTTTAAGATTTTATTTATTTATTTGACAGACAGAGATCACAAGTAGGCAGAGAGGCAGGCAGAGACAGAGAGAAAGTGGGAAGCAGGCTTCCTGCAGAGCAGAGAGCCCGATGTGGGGCTCGATCCCAGGACCCTGAGATCATGACCCGAGCCGAAGGCAGCAGCCCAACCACTGAGCCACCCAGGCGCCCCAGGAATGTGTATATTTTTATTAGATATTTTGGTAATTTGAAATAATAATAAAACTTTATGTGATTTAGATACCTCTCATTTTATTTTATTTTATTTTATTTTATTTTATTTTTTAAAGATTTTATTTATTTATTTGACAGAGAGAGATCACAAGTAGGCAGAGAGGCAGGCAGAGAGAGAGAGAGAGAGGGAGGAAGCAGGCTCCCCGCTGAGCAGAGAGCCCGATGCGGGACTTGATCCCAAGACCCTGAGATCATGACCTGAGCCGAAGGCAGAGGTCTAACCCACTGAGCCACCCAGGTGCCCCATCTATCATTTTAGTCAAGTACCTGAAGGTTACACTTTTACATGTCTTTCTTCAAAACCACAATTGCGTTAAAATCGGTAATTTTTTAACTTTTTCTGTTTTATATGTGAAACATATTTGCAGTATGGTCATTATTAAAATATTAATAGTTGACAAGCTTTTGTAGATTTGTACCTACAGAGTTAAAAATACTCTTGTTGAATTGACTATCAGTAAGGATTTGATTTATTTTTTAAAAATGGCAAAATTTGTACCAGTTATACTAATGGTAATATATGTAATACAGACCTGCAAGTGGAATCCCAAACTGAGCTAAACTAAGGTCTTAAGATTTCTGTTCCTATTTAAGGAGAAGTGTTTAACAATGCTCTGAAAACATGCTGCAAAGTAGTGCTTGAGATGAGTGTTTACATATAATTTTTCACTAAATGGCATTTTTTCCCAGATAGCTCTAAATTGACTCATCCTTCAGTCTTAGGAGAATTATTACTTTGATGATTTTATTCTTAGAATAAACTCAAAAAAAGTCAAGCAAATAATTTCAAAAACCCCTTTCCATTGTTTCAAATTTTGAAAAAAATTGTAGCATGAAAGAACATTCACAGCAACAAAAAGACTTCTCAATAACCAAGGGATGATTATGTCTAATTTATTTTTGAATTCTCAAAATAATATTTCATATTATAGTGATTTTCACTTTTTTGGATACTAGGTTGAGAAAAATAAATAGGATCATGCATTGCATACCATTTTTTAAAATATGCCAAATTTTATAGTCAAAGAATATTAAAATATTCTGCTGTCTTTAAAATCTAAAATATGTCTTTATAATCAATCAACGTACAATACAGAGTACCATTTATGCTGTATTATGATTATTGTGAATAAAATTGAACTGCAAATGAAATCTTGCCTTAAGTAACTTAGAATTCTACTTAGAGACATAAATCTAAGTTAACAAACATTTTCAACAAATACTTTTTTGTGCTCATTTTATGATGATATCAACATTGGTGTGGCCTTTACTGCTCCCAAAGCTACCTGGGCATTTGGGGAAGAAATCATATGTAACATAAAGCAATGCACAGTTACAATATAGTTACATAGAAAGTACCACAGAAACCCCAATTTGGGAATATCCAGTTTTGCCTAAGAGTATTTAAGCTTGTTCCAAAGGAGTTAAGAATAACATCATTTCCACAAATGGGTTAACACTGTAACGCACAAAGGAGTAATGCAAAATCAGAGGAATTCCAGCGATAGTAAAAGAATGTAATAATGGAGTTGGCTTTCAGAGAACAGAAGTTGATGGGAATGAAGTGTTTGGGAAGTGTTTCAAGAGGATAGTAATAACAGCATAACAATAAAACAGCAATAAACTATTTTTTAGTTATTTCTGAAAACTTTTCTGTATTGTTGAGTTCTGAATTGTTGACTAGGAAGTTAATATGATAAAAGCAGGTTTTATAGAATTTTAAATTGCTGGTGGAGTATGTGATAAAGTGAGATAGAGCATCAAAGAAGTACTGTAGAAAGCAAAGCAGAATTTGGGGTAGATATAATCACAGCCGTATTTGAATGGTGAATGTAGAAGAAAAGAAATATAAGAGCTTCTTTGGTAGAAGGATAAAGATAGATTCGATAATTGATAGATAATAAAGAACAAATGAAACTGATAAGCCAAGGGTATGTTCTGGGATTTGAACATGTGTGAGAAATAATGAGGATTTCAGTGTTAAGATTTGGAGCATAATTAGGAGAATTAACTTGATTATAGGATCCTAGTCCTAAGAAAAGTGCTTGGTTTGCACTGTGTGGACGTTATAGTTTAGAAGAGACATCCAAGCAGCGTGTCACTTAGGCAAGTACTGAGCGGAAAGAGAAAAGAAGTGTGAACAAGGAAGTCATGATATGAAGTCCTGAGTAATAGTTAAGGAGAAATAAAATGCAAGAAAGCCCAAGACTTCGCCTTAACAAAAACACTTTCGGTGAAGCAGGGGGAGAAGTGATGAAGAAACAGGAAATGGTGATAGGTTGGAACATACACAGAGTGTTCAAAGCAGAAAATCATCCCTTAAAATAGGTACTCAGAATTTCCATGTTCAATGAAAATACCAAGGAACGACAGAAATGACCAAAAAACAAAACAAAACAAAACAAAAACCTTGGGAAAACCCCAGGGGAGTTAAAACAAGAAAGTTGTTGGTGTTTACTAATATGGCCCTTCAAGTGAAAGAATGGGAATGGAATTCAGGGAAAAAAAAAAAGTGATAATGTGGAAGGAATAATTGAGGAAAAGGGGTAAGTATAAAATGAGTTATATGTGAAATTTGGCTGTGAAAAGAATATAATTCAAGAGAGTCTAGGTCAGCAGGAAAAGCAAATTGGGCAACTGGCTAAATTTATCTTTGTCTTTAAAATATATTTCCCAGTTAATCCTAAGAAAAAACCCAAGACTTATCTTTGTTTCTCAGGTCTATCATTTGCTCCCCAGACCCCTGGTTATCATTTTGAACATATGAAGAAACAAGTTAAGACAACTTGTGGTAGAGCAAGATTAGAAATAATGGTTCCTTGTTCCCAGAGTGTTTTCTCAGCATACAAACCATATCTTTTTTTTTTTTTTTTTTTTTTCTGTGGATTTTAAAAATCATAATGTTTCATGTAGCAACAACCTTAAACCTATTATCTTCTGTTATAATACCTTGGCCATGCATATAATTTTGCAAATTCCAGTTCTGTTAATTATTAGTTGTACCCCTTGGAGCATAAGCAATGTCCTTAACTTTCACGTGAATAAAATAATCTCTACTGCATAGCACGTTTATGAGGAATATAAATATATGAAAATAACAATAAATGTAATAGCAGAGTTTCTGTGTTATTATCACATATGAGACAACAGCCTTAGGGAAGTGAAAGTCAGAGAGACACAACTACAAAGCAGCAGAGCCTGAACTCAAAGCCAGGTGCTCTAATTCCACAGACTGTGGAAGTGCCCAGCACAGGGCCTAGCATCTTCCTGTGAGGCTGCCGTGATTTAATCCTGGTACCAGAGAGAGAACTGGTGGAAGGAAGAGTGCTAGTAGTGCTCCAGCACCAGCAGCAGGCTTTACACCATTGAAACACCATTGATGTTCACCCTCTGGTTCTGTGAAGGAATCCCACAGGTCACCTACAGAGAATTTATAATAGCAACAGGGATAGGAAAAACAGCATTGCTCCCTCCTCTTCCCTGATCCTGCATGGCACCTGTCTTTGGAAATTGAAGGAATTACACTGTGCCAAACAATGACAAAAATGGAACAAAAATTACATAGAAGGCAGGCAGTCTAGGTTAACCATACATTTGAGGTTCCATTGTATTTCTCTGTTCCAAAACACTAGACGCTTCCAAGCTTCCAACTAACAACCAGCCACATCTTCCTGATCCTGCATTCATATGCATCTTTTCCATTTTGCCTCCTTTGTTTTCACAAGTTCAAGGGGGATACAGAAATATTAAAAGAGAGCAATGATTTATTTTTCAAAAGGTAAAAAGATACAAAAATTAAGAATACAACATTGTGCTGGAGATAAACTTAATTTTATCACATTAATAGTTCAACACATGTCTTCCATGTTTTGTCAGTTTGTCCTCTGTTAAATATTACTTTTATCTGCAAAAAGATTTCAGAATCACACAACATCCAGTTGTTCTGTCGTTCATAACTTTGGCACACGATTCAAGATATTCCTCAACTTCGTTCCTATCATATTTTCTCCTTTCTTGATTTTGCGGCCGTTTTTAATTTCCATCTGTATCTACTCACTGTCTTCATCCCAGCCCACCAGTTACTTTTTCCCCCCAGAACAGTGTCTGAGATTTTATGGTGAGGTCCAAAGCTCTGTGTAATACGATATCCTCCTACATATATGTTCTCATTTCCTACAACACCCCCTCTCATCCTCCCTTTGCTCCTCCTAAACTCAAATACAGTCCATTGATGCAGTTAGCCAAAACATATCTCATTCCAAATGGAGCATCCTCCCTTGCTAATCCCGGCATATCCTTATCCTTTATTCTTAATATCCCTTGAGAATCCCACATTGTCAGGCATCATATTACATAGGCATTTTCAGGTTTCAACATACTGTAACTTTACTTTTCCTGATGGCATTATCCTTGACGATGTATAATGACTGTGAATAACAGCTTACAAGTCAGTTTTCAGAACATCGGACAGTATATATCTATAAAGACAGAAATAATTCACTTATATGTTAAGTGATGAATCACTAAATTCTACACTTAAAACTAATGGTACACTGTATGCTAACTACCGAATTTAAATGAAACTACAAAAAAATAAAAAATAATTCACTGACTGTTGAGAACAGATCCTTACTTATTGTGCTCATGTTCAGAAATTTTGACTTACACATTAGGATATTTGAGGGAAGTAGATGTTGTGCCTTTTTATTAATCTACTAGAGAGCTGCCCGATTTTTAATTTTGCCTTATGTGTACTGCATTGACGTTAGCAAAATTTGAGTGTCTTCAAGTGGAGGGAGCTAGATTTCTAATACATACCGTATCTGCGTACAAGAAGTTAAATAAAAGGAGACTAAGCTTGAATTCCTTTTTTTTTTTTTTTCTTTTAAGACCACAACATTAAGTAGCTTTCCAAAGAAAGTGTTTGTTTTGCCTATTTGGGGAAAACTTTTTGTAATACCACATAGAGCAACAACATTTATATTGCTAACCATTTAGTAATCTAAATGAATTTTACCCCCCATCCTTATTATTTCAACTAAGTTATGAGACCTTCTAAACAGAATGAGTATAGGGGATTATTTTATGATTTATGGGAAATTGGAATAATCACAGCATGTCATAAGCAGTTTTGCCTACCTTTTTATACATTTGTTCTCAATTCTAAATCCACCTATGCAGAGAGCTGATTGATCTTCTTGTTTTCAAATGTTTTTGAATGAAAATTTATAAAGCAACATGTACAGAATTGCAATTCATTAGTTAGACCTGATTTCCCTGCTATGTTATTTCAGTATCCTAATTTTAAAATTGCTTTCACATAAAGTGTATGTATCATTTTAGTTGATTATTATTTAGTCACTTACTCAAAAAATAAGCAGTAATTTTGAAGACTATTTGGAAAAAACAGCCACAGTCATTTTTCTGGTTTTTACAATTGATTTTTTACAGCATTATTATGAAAATCATTAACACTTAGAGATCTGAAAGAGGTAAAAAATAAGAGAACTGTAGCAAAACCATAAGTAATTTTACAAAACTAAACGAGACTCAAAAATCAAGCTAATGAACATACAACAGCTGAAGTTTCATTGACATGGTTGGTGCTTCTGAGCCTGCCACACACCCACCACTTGTATGATCACTGATGGCCAGCCAAGCAGAAATCTGGACTTGAAGCCGGTCAACAAAACTAAACGTAATTATAATGGCACTTGAGATGTAGCTTGTATTGTATAAAGAATAATGCCTTTATAGAATTAGCTGTGGATTTAGGAATACATGTTGTAATAGTAATCCACAAAGGTTACCATGGAAAGAGGCAGGATTATTTGCTGGAGATTCTAAGAGATACTGAATAATTACTCATTCTCTCTGAACTTTAGCGATTTTATTAATTTTGATGGACTATGTCAAATAGTAATATTAATAAATCTAAACTACCTAAAAGCCCTACTTATCCTTTATTTGAGTTAGTTATCATTTTGGTTTTATTTACATTTATTATATGCAATTTTAAAAAATTAGTCATATTTTTAAAGATATATGGTCTCAAATTATTATTTAGTTAATTGTATTTGTATTTAACTGTTAACCGATATTAGTAAATATATATTACAAATTCTTGTAAGTAGCTCATAATTTATTGTCCTTTAATATAAATTTAAAGATAGAAAATATTATTTATCAGAAATTAGTTTATCTAATTATCTGATTAGTGATCAGTTTTCAATCAAATTTGGACCTCCTTTGCATTTTGACAATCTGTGTTTTTTAAAAATATTTTTTGTATTTCTATGAAGAGAAATATCCAGCTGTTCAATTCTAATATCAGATTTTGAGGATAGAAACTATTTTTTATTATAACTTAGATGGCACAGTAATGAATGGCTCTAGCAATTCACATTATATGTTATTTAAATGATCCTGAAAAATTTGGACAACATTTGACTATGTACTATTGTAGGTACTGCTCTGAGAGCATGATACCTGCAATGTTTTAGTAATGCCACAAACTCAAAATTTAGTTTTTCTATCCATGTGCAGATTTTAGGCTGAAATTTTTTGTGAGTTAGAAGTAATAATGGATTCATACAGGTATGAGCTTGAACTCAAAACTAATTGTATTATAACCTTTGCCTAGATTTTCTATGTTCAAGATGCTTTTAGATTTTCTTGGTCGTCCTTTGTAAAGGACCTCAGGACAAAGTTTTTACAAGGTAATGTAATAGTACCATTTCTTTTGAAATTAAAGAATAGCATTTTTATGCAAGAACATAAAAAAGATATATTTCTTTTGCAAACACAATTGCTTTATTTAGCATTATAGGATTCTTCAGTGATCGTAATAATATTCAAAATTACCTAAATTCCTCAGTATTTACTACTCCACAGTATACTCACTGCTTTTTTCATTATCCTTCCCATTCTTTTTTTTTTTTTTAAGATTTTATTTATTTATTTGAGAGAGAGAGACAGTGAGAGAGAGCATGAGCGAGGAGAAGGTCAGAGGGAGAAGCAGACTCCCCGTGGAGCTCGGAGTCCGATGCGGGACTCGATCCCGGGACTCCAGGATCATGACCTGAGCCGAAGGCAGTCGTCCAACCAACTGAGCCACCCAGGCGTCCCCCTTCCCATTCTTTTATTATCATTTTGAGCTTTCCACTTCCCACTTCCTGCCGCTTATCCATGTTTTTTAGCTTTGTAGCTAAAATGCAGCACAAATAAATAATTCACCATTTGAAAATGAATGAAAAATATGTAATATAGTCTGCACTTTCAAAAGTGTTATCTTGCCTCTGACTGTGCTAGTACACAACAGTGGCATGTCTGATGAAGCCGATGATAACATACTGGTAACGGGAGCAGAATTAAGGCAAAACTACAAAGGAAACCATAAAGTTACCCCAAAGGTAGAATCTTTTTTTTTTTTTTTTTTTTAAGTAATTTTCTTCTGGGCACCTGGGTGGCTCAGTCAGGTAATTGTCTGCCTTCAGCACAGGTCATGATTCTGGGGTCCTGGGACTGAGTCCGACATCTGTCTCCCTGTTCCAATGGGAGCCTCCTTCTCTTCTGCCTCTCTCTCTCTCTCTCTCTCTCTCTCGTGAATAAATAAATAAAATCTTTTAATAAAAGGTATTTTTCTTTTGCCACCATGAGGCAAGTCATCTTCAATCTTGTTCACCATTGCATTAGGGAGAAACAAATAAAAAAAAGGCAGAAGGCAGAAAAAAATTGGGACACTTTAGTCTGTATTAAAATTTTTAAAAAGTCTGTTTTCTTAACCTTTAACATACATTATAGTCTGTGGGTATCTATATCTTAAAATACTTGTAAACCCACTATCATACTTAAGATTTTAAAATATATTAAGTTTTATACATATTTATATGTAACATATATATGAGGTTGAATATATATAATACATAGGTATGTATATGTACATATATGCATGCATATTTACAACTATAATGCAGGTGTAAACATACTCAGTAGTCCAACTTAACTTTTTTATATTTGCATGTTTTATTTCAGTTTCTCCATTAGCATACATTTTATTTAGGGGTTTTCTGATTGTATTATGTGTATTACCCATCACCTGATCAAACATAGACTTGGGTAGATAGTGACAGTTTTGTTTTTTAATTTACCAGTGCCTAGACCGAACACAGTTTTGCTAAATTTTTCTCTTCTTTTATTCTAACATCTGTCCACTGTCCAAGTTGAGTTATTCTTCAAAGTATGCCACAAATATGTCATGTGCATTCTCTATTCAACTTATTTAAATTATCTCTTTATTTTGAATTTGCACAAAACAAAATATGTAGGAATGTATGTCATAACTTAAGGTAATTAATTTTTACTACTCTCAGTTGTTATGTGTTAATATTCTCCCCACCCCTAAAACTTTAAATTTTTTAATGACAAGGAGTAAAGTACATTTTTTAAGAAAAATAAATGACCGATATTAATTGAGCTTTTAAGTGCTCTTAAAATTATTTATAATAAAGATTCATTGTTTTTTGTAATTGAAAATGTCGATTAGTATGATATAAAGTTCCAGTCCATGTGAATGGTACTTTTATATGCAGAGTTTGTCAACATCAAACATTGTATTTAATAAACCAAATAAAAATTTTTGATTTATTCCAGATTATATAATTATAATTGTTTATTTGATAACAAAGAAATCTGGCTTAGGCAGAAACTACTTCTACCAGTTAGATTCATTTCTAAATAATTCAGATTTTTACTGTAATAGAGTAGAAATGATGACCCCGAAGTAAGCTCAACATATGATACAGAATGTCTATATGGTCATTAATTTGAACGCAAAAGAAGTCACCAATGTTTGGGTACTTCTATGAGGACTGCTGTGCCTGTATTTTTCAGTAGTTAACTATACAATCTTAAAGCTCAACTCTTAAGGATTCTGGATAATTAATTTAGGTGTAAATATTTGGAACAGTCCATTTTTAAAATAAGAGACATTGTGAAGAGCAGTATGTATATAGATCAACTTAGTTATATAAAAAGAATAAGCAAAAACTATGGAAATTTATGATGCTATGACAGAGTTTCACATCACTTTGAAGTCCCCATTAACTTCTATGTTTAACCATGATTAATTGCTAAACCTTGGAGTACTTCCATCATGAAATATGTGAGCATGACCACCTTCCTTCTGAGGACTTTGTCATATGAAATAAATCTGAAAAATGGGGACTAGTAGATATAAATGCATTGTATTTTTGGTGATTCAGTTAAGTTATAATACTTTATAGGGGTTGCAAACTCAAGTACCTATGGTGACTCTACAGGTGACTTATATAAAAAGATGAAGAAGGAAACACAAAACTGTAGGGAACAGTGGAAATGGATTGTCTCATGAGAAGTCCTAAGTCTTACAAAAAGGCATTCAAATTCAAGATTTCAAAACCTTGTGCCAGCAAATAAAGCATGTTTCCTGGCCCCATTTGGACCATGTGCTGTGTTTTTGGAGATTTGCTTAGATAATAAGATAAAGAGACCCCATTTTTAAAAAATATATGAGCTACATGATTATTGCATAAAATACTGAGAGAAAAACAATACAAATAGAAAAAATAAACAAATAACATAAGCTAGAGATTTAATATTATAATGAATTTCCTTCAGTTTTTTTTTCATGCACCTTACATAATTATTGCATTATTGCTTCAAGAAGGTTTTCATAGGTATTAATTTTAGGTATTATAACATAATTGGTAGACACATCTATTATAATGCATGTATTGTAGTCAGTTATGTAGGTATAATTTACCACTCCTTTTGTATTGGTATTTAACTCTTTTTTCCAGTATTCTAAATTACATGATGAACTTAATCTTGTTTTAATTTTTTCCTTTTCTTTCTTTGCATTTGTATATTTTTCCAAAATTAAAATAATCAGTGTGTGGACATTTTTGAGGCTCTTTCTAATTCTCATATTAATCCCTAAAACTTAAATTCTCATGATGAATTCATAGTAATTATTCTCTCCTACAAAACCTCTGCCAAAATAATAAATATTTAAATATTTCCTAATTTGCTAAAAGGAAACATATGATTATGACAATACTTAAATGACCAAGTTTCACTTAAACATATCTTGGTATAAATACTTCTATTGGCTTCATTATTTACCAGAGAGTATCTTTGAAGCAATCTTGAAATGTAAAGAAACTATATGAGTAGATGTCAATACTTCTTACAGTACATATGTTTCTTTCTGTTGACATATTTACATTTAAGTTGATAAAAATTTCCAGTGGTATCTAATCACAGATGTGACAAACACATTTATGAAAGGACCTGTTAAAAAGTAATAGCTGTACTTTCATAATTTAGGGTAAACAAATTCTGGTGCTTTATGAAACGATAATATAGCAAATAAAAAAGTAACTATGCTTTGAACATAGAAGACTTAAAATGCACATGGAAAGAAAGATCAATTTAATTCTTCCACTATTTTATTGTTGGGGTGGGGGCAATGATTTGCTCTTTGGTTGAACTTACTTTATCAGGTCTTACTGGGGTAAAGCACTGTGGAGTGAATTGTTCATGTTCTGGAATTTCTCATTCTAGCCAACATAGAATTTTTCCTTTCATTGTTACATACCTTGGGAGTTAACAGGCACTTGTAGCTGAATAATTATACTATGACAGGTATGTGTTATCTGCATAAACTCAAATTAAGCTCCTATTAAAAACATAATCTGCATGAAGTATGAACACATATGCTTTCTGTTTTCCTTGGTTTATATCATTAATTTTAATGATGACAGAAAGCAGATGAATTATGTCACTGTTTGTTTGAGGAACCCAGATAAATTCAGGTTCCTTAAATTTAGAGGGCAAATCCTATTTAATCCAGCTGTAAGGGCTGTATATTGTTACAAAGATAAAGTGATACTAATTTTTCACAAACTTGGGAACAAAGCAATTTCATTTTTTTTTTTTTGCAAATAAGGTTAGAAACATGTTAATTCCTTCTACTTTACTATATTAATAGTATAATGCAAGGACTGTATTAAATACAATTTTATCTGTCATGATCAATTCAGTTTAGATTAACTCAAGGTCTAACATGTAAACTACAAGGAATGCAGAGTTGAGTTAAGAGATATTATGACAACATTTTATTTATGATGTGTATTCATGAAGTAACATGGTTGTGCAAATCAAGTACCAAAAAAATTGGGTTTTTATAAGTTCTCCAGCTATAATTGATTTTAGAAATTGGCTACCTGGCTCAGTATATACTAGTAATGTGACCTTAGGTGAGGCACTTTTTCTCTTTTTTACTCCATCTACAAAATTAGGATATTTCAACTCTGTATTTCACAACTCTGCAAACTCAAGGGATATTTTGAGGGTGAAAAATAATACCTACAAAGGACTTAGAAGATTGTGCTTAGCTAATAGTGGCTTAAGAGATATTAGCTATTGTTATCATTTTTGTTATAGCAGTTATACAGTTGATTTTGTAGCTTTACTTGCTGAGGAAAATACCCTTTCCACGTGTATAAATCAAAAAAGTAGTGGTAGTTATTGAATAAATATAATAACAATTACTACTGACTAAATATTTTAGCATCAAATGACTACATTTTGGATTCAAAACCAAATATTATAGTTCTTATACATCTAAAACTACTCAAAACGAGGGGCATCTGGGTGGCTCAATCACTTAAACTCTGACTCTTGGTTTCGGTTTAGATCCTGATCTCTAGGATGGGAAACCGAGCCCCATATCAGGCTCTGCACTGGACATGGAGCCTGCTTAAGATTCTTTCCTTCTCCCTCTCTTTTTGCCCCTCCCCCTCACCACATATACATGTTCTTTCTCAAAAAAAGAAAAGAAAAAGAAAACCTACTCTAAACAATTAATATGAAAAGAAGGCATAACAATGTGTTTTCATTCTGAATTACTTTCACTGAGGTTTTCTCTTTGCTTGTTTGCTTTTGCTTTATATTCCAATTAATAGTCATTTATTTTCAGTGATGTTTTATTTTATTGCAGAGAAAGATACAATTCTAATGTATAATATGGCTGAAGTCATAGTTAAATATAAAGCAGAACTAATATATTATAATCATAGCAACCAATCAAATTTGCTTTATTCATATAACATTCAGTAACAGAGACCAGGGTTATATTTCTTTTATATCTTCTTCAATGTACATTGTTAAATAAATCTTTTTGACAGACTAGCTTTTATGAAGTTTATTGTTTGTTATTGGTCTTATATTCTTTTGAAGAGCCAAGGACTTTTAATAGTTCTCAACTTTGAAATCACTATGGAAAATAAGAAGGTTCAAACAGGCTAGGAAACTGTTTGAAGGATTAGAATAGCAGAAGAATTGGGACTAAAGTTCAGAAGTTGAATTTATAAAAATAAATGAATTCCAAGTAACAGTATATACAGAATGAAAAAGAAAATGGTTTTTAAAAATCTGTATATCCCTGCATTATGCTCATGGAGAGTGGACAAAAACCCAGAAGCAAATATCCAAGTTCAGAGCGGTAGGATAATAAAATCATAACATGTTTGAAATAGAAAGGTCTTTATAAAGTAACTGATTTGGAAACTCTTAATGTGACTACCACATAAAGTCAATAATCCCTAAAGACTGCTTATAAAACAGGTACATGCTTAGCTTCAGTTTTCTTGAGGAAAGAATCCATAGCTTTGCTGGAAAATGCAAGGGGGTTCTGTTGCAAAAGAAGTTAAAATAATTTGAGCTACAAAGAAAGCTTGACCAAATAACTTGACCAAGACACAACATTACAGCATACAAAAATACTCTAAACTGCTAAAATGTGTAAAAACACCTAATTCTCCCCTCCCCGACTATGGCAGTCATTCTTTTCCTGCCACTAGGCAGGGATGTCTCTCAATCATCCTGCACATCACTGCCCGATTCATCATAATATTGCCCCTCCTTGATGCTATTGTTCTTCCGTGAAAATTATCACTGTGTCACTGACACCTTCTGAATACACACTAAAGTGCTTATTTTGGCACAGAAAACTTTTCCCAGTTTGATTCCAAATATATTTTTTAGCCTTATCTCTTACTGTATGGATATATCCTTCATTGTCCAAGTTCGACTTTGTTATTTATCAGATATGAATTTATTTTTGAGTGCATTTTATTCATGCTGGTTCCCCTGGATAGAATAGTCTGTCTCCCTTCCTCCTCTGCCCTCAATGAGTTCCTCTGACCCTCTGCACCCACAACCAATGAACACACATACACGCACATGTATGCTCACAGATACACTCATCTCTCACCAAAATACGTCTTTCAAGTGTGAAATCAAATGAAGCCTTTTTTCCTATACTGAAACAGGAAATTAACCCCATTTTGAACTCCTGTGACTTCCAGTTTCTACATTTTAGGGTACCTCTAACATACTATGTATGGTAAACCCATTTTTTTAAATATAGTGGTTAAAAACATCAATTTGGAAAGAGTTCTGCTATCAAATTCTTATTCTGCCACTAATCAGCTTTATGACTGGGGATTTTATGTAAATATCTGTTTCTCATCTGTAAAGCTGGTATAATAATAGCATTTGAAGATTAAAGTGAAATAATTTACTTGAAGTACTAAAACAGATTGATAGTGTATGTTCATTGTTAAATGAAATAACCACCAAATAGCTTTATAATCATGTAATATTGTATGCATATAATGTGCTACTGTTACATATTTTTTGTTATTTCTTGTACCTTCACATTTCAAATATATTTCTTAACCACAGATCACTATGTATTTATCATATAACTTTTATATTAGTGCTTTATAAAACTTTCTAAAATACAAAAATAAAATTTATGTATTTTATAAGTAGAAAATTACATTTGGCAAGCCCAAACAGCTCTTCTAGTTTGCTTATATCCAGGAGATACTTGGTGTAAGTTCTGTTGAGTTCAAAATGGTGAAGTGGAACAGTTACACTGGAGTGATAGGGTACACAGGAGAGAGTTTCATTGGTCAGAAAGATTCTTGAAGCTCTACACAGGAACATTTTGGTAATTCTACCCTCAATGAAGATGTCTCTAATAAGAGGGTAGTATTTATTAATAAGGCCCAATGAAAATTATTAAAGAGAAACGGCATGTAAAAGCAAAAAGACTGTATGGTTATAGGTTTTATTTTTTGACTAGGTTTTATTTTTTATCACTTATGCAAGAGTAATCCCATATTTGAAATGTGTAACAAGTATCAATAATAATAACAATAGGGACGCCTGGGTGGCTCAGTGGTTTGGGCTGCTGTCTTCAGCTCGGGTCATGATCTCAGGGTCCTGGGATCAAGCCCCGCATCGGGCTCTCTGCTCCGCAGGAAGCCTGCTTCCCTCTCTCTCTCTCTCTCTCTCTCCTCTCTGCCTACTTGTGATCTCTGTCTGTCAAATAAATAAATAAAATCTTTAAAAAAAAAAGAAAAAAAAATAATAATAACAATAATACAGAAAAATTAAAGAGTGTGATATTTCCTAAAACAAACTTTAAAACTCGCTTTAATATTTGAATTGTATCATCTGCCTCTAACACACAATTGTGTTCATCTGGGTTGTATCCTTAAATAAATCATTAGCCCCTCGAGTCTGAGGCTTACGTCCTTTCTTTTCCTATTATATAGTTTTTCTATAAAGCCTCTTTGACACAGTCCCCGCTCATTTTATTCACTCATTCTTTCATTGAGCTTTAACTCAATTCTATTGTAGTATTTTTAAAAAATACATAGCAAATAAGATTTTTTCCCTCAACTCAAAATAATTTAATAGGTGAAAAAAGAACATATGCATCATGGAATATCGAAGTTGAAGGTAACAGATGACACTAAGAGGGTATGAATAGACTGCTCTGCAAATTCCAGGGAGAAATTATTTTTTTCTGCTGGGGAAAATCAATGACCATTTAATGGATTGCATATCATGACCTAAACTTTAAATAATGAATAAAATGTGTACATTAGAGAAAAGTGATTCAAATGGAAGAAGAATGACATGCCTGACTATTTGGGACATGTATTTATTCATCTGTACTGCCATTAAAAGGTATTTAGTATAACCCTGGTTAATAAAAATAAGTGGTTTTTTGGTATAATTCCCTACTTATAGATTTAATGGCTTTTTTCTTTTTTCTTTTCTTTCTTTCTTTCTTTTTTTTTTTTTTATGATTGTGGTGTGATGACAAATCTTCTTTTCTTGGAGGCCTTCCTGATTTTCCAGTTTTATTCTTTACTGTTCAGAGACTGGGATTTAGGATCTAGAGCTGCATTGTCCAGTAGAGCTTCTGTGACAATGGAAATGTTTGTACCTATGCAGGCCTGTCATCAAAATTCTCATGTGACTGTTGAGCACTTGAAATATAGCTAGTGTAACTGAGGCATGGAATCTTTAGTTTTAATTAATTAAATAGCTGCATGTGGCTCATGGCTATAATAAAGTAAATTCCAGGTGAATTTGATCCACAAAAGCAGTCTCCTTTGGGCAAAATAGAGTATGCCACAGTATTTCCTGTGAGATCCCATTACATCCTATCTTTGCTGAAGCCAGTATAGTCATTGCCTTGCAGTATTGTTAATTGGGATATGCACAGAGAAAGCTAATAAATTATATCTGAAGCAATCTCTTAAGACTTCTGCAAGGAAGAGACTTTTTAATTTACTCTTAAAGGAAAAGAAGTTCAGCCTGGGGTTGAGGGATGAGGAAGGGTAAGGAGAGAAGAAAGAGGTTTCAAACAGAGATGAGAATAAAACATAGTGTGACCAGGGAATACTTGATAATTCAATATAACTGGCAAATAAGGTGTGTCTTGTGAAGTAAGAGAGGAGAAAGAGCAATTTGAAAAAAAAAAAAAAGAATAATGCACATTTTTAAATACTGTCCATGTATTTGTTTGACTTAATTTTATTTGGTTTCCCAGCCAAAATGGTCATTCTGTTATATATATGTAGGATTTTCTCTTTTTTCTTTCTTTTTACAAACATCATTTATGTTTTAATCATTAAATACCACAACTGAAATTACAACTTTGTTACCTAAATTTATTACTTGGGGAAGATTGAGATTTAGGAAATTTATTGCCATGATGTCACCAATGGTTTCTAATTTATAAGACTTTGGATTAGACATTAGCACAGTTATTATTTCCTCTAATGCCTTACCTCACCACAGTCTAATAACATTCAGGAAATCCAAAAGACAAAGGGGAAAGAGTGGTCTTGAAAGCTAAAAATAGTTGCTGAAAACTGATGCAATCATGTAATAAAATATGGCTCAATAACTTATATGATATGCTCACAGTATCTGCTAAAGCAATTAGAATCCATGCAGCTAGATTTTTGTTCATGGATTTCTAAAAATGAATATTACTTCAACCCAACTAAGACATAGAAAGCTATGAAGTTTAATTGTGTACATTGGTCTTAGGATTTCTGGTCTTATTACTTGCACTTGTGATCTATTTAACACTAAAACAGAAAATTATTGAGTAACAATCAGATTTCAAAAGGCCTCTAAGCACAGCCAGAAGGTTGTCTATGTTATATGTTACATATGACAACATAGGATGTTATTATTCAGTTATATTAACACACTTGTTTTGTTCTGTTTTGTTTTTTCACAATGGGTTAATATTTTTACACACCTAATAGGCCTTGCTCACAAGATAACAAGAACAACAATGTAGGTGTTTCTTTATATCAATCACATTGAATTTATCAGATATATTAAAAGGATAGTCTCTTTTAGTTGAGAAATTTTACGCAGACTATAATTAATGATATTGTTCAGGATAGCTTTTGAACTAGACTGTGGTCTAGCTATAGGTAAGAAAAATTTTCAGTGCATTTTTGGGAATTCATGGGATTTAGAAATATTTTAAACACCTATCCTAATTTCCACTGATGAAAATACAGGCAGGCATTTCTACTGTGGCACAAGAGATACCGATCAATATGGGAAAGAATGATTTTACTGTAGCAACTATTAACAATGCAAAAATGAAATTAATTTTTTTTTTTTTAGAAATTACTAATTTGAGTTGCAGAAGGATTTAGGAATCCCCTGAGGCCCAGAATTAATAAGGCAGAGCCAGATAGATAATAATTCTATCTGATATCAACACCTTTGCACCCCATTATAGTATGTAATAGGTATAAATTTTACACTGTAAACATTCATATGTAAGAAATGTCTTTTAAGTCCCTATTCAGGAATCAATTTATGTTTATTCCAGGCTCTCTTATTAGAGGCTGAAAAGGAAATTCAGTGCTTTACTCTTTAGTAGAGTTATATAAGAATATAGAATTACCCAGAAATTTGGGTGAGGGTTACATTTAAAAGGAAATGCAGAAACAAAAAGGCCAGCTTTGAACACATTATCTGACATCATGACAAAGGGTAGTTTTTAATCTTCTCTTGAACCATAACTGCCATGCTTAACCTCTCTGCTATGAAGTTTAATCCTTGACTTTGTAAATCAAATATTAAACATGAGGTTGGGAGAACTTCTTATCTACCTTGACATTTTCTTATTAACTTGGACACAAGTTCCCAGACATCAAGTGTCTCATATTTGGTGGGTAACTCCTCTATCTTTTGTCAGTTTTGCAAAATGTCTTATAAGGATAAGAAATTTTTAATAATACTGAAAACAATATTTTCAACTACATCATCACTTCTCTCTGCTTATTATGAGAAATAATCACCTATGCAAATTCTAATGTTTCTGTAATTTGTAGCAATAGAGTCTATATCTTTTACTGAGCAATTTCTTTTGGATTATTACCTAATTTTTATCAAAGTATATCTAAATAATACTTAAGAGATTCTTCTGTACTTCTTGTTGGCATATGTCACATTTCATATTATCATTTAATATTCAAGTACCTATGATAAATTTGTATTTGCTAATAAGTTTATAATTTGGTTACTTACATAACTATCTTAAAGTAATATTTCTTTCAGATTATGCTAGGAAAGTTTACAGCAATAATGATAACAATATGTGTTAAATTTTCATATTCTTTTGTTATAGTGGTTATGTGAACAGAATTAAGTAAAAATAGAGTTCTCTTTTATTGTGCTGCTTTAAAAATGCTTTATTTCAGTTCTTTAATCCTTATAATAAACATGGGAAGTTAAATACCCTATTGGCACTGACTTTTAGAGACCTAAGGCTCAGAGAGATTAATTGGTGACCAAAGAACCAGAGCTAATCCTTGGCCCAAACAGGGCCTGACTTCTGACTCACTACCCATCCCACTACAACTTAGCACAGTTCTGAGAAACCTCATAAATTTCTGTGCTCTGTAAATTTCAGAACTCAGCTGAAGGACCATCATTGCCCTGGGACAGCTAATTACCGATACAGAACCATTGCGAGCAAAGGATAAAATCAGTAATTCTCACTCACAGTAATAAAGATGGAGAATGCTTTTGGTTTGCTTCCTTTTGTACTCTTCTTCCCTAACTCAAATGAATTTTAAGAGTCATAATTTGAACCTCTGCCATTAGCTCCATCAGAACTACTAAATGTTAAATAAAGTGATCCTTATAGACCATAAAATGAACACCCTTTATTATTCTAAGGAGATGGAAAATACTTTATGTGAATAGTAGAGAAATTGCCAAAAAAAGCTATTTTATTTCGGTCTGTGGACAAGTTAATGTGCTACTGGAAAAAGCATATATATTCTGACCTAATTAATTCACAGAGAACTTGGTTCTAAAAAGAGTGCTTAGAAATGACCCCTTCCCCCAATTTACTCTGCTCTCACATAGACATTGCTTTTCAGTAGCTTGATGCATTCTGAAAACAGGGTCTCTGTCATGAGTTAGCTATTTCCTTCTTAAGGCTTCTGTTGCAGAGCTTTCTGGAATACTTTCTACCTTGGTACTTGTGTGTATTTCTGTAGTCAGGTAGTCAGGTATTCACTCCAGTTTCTGGGTATGTGAGCCTCAGTTGAGCAGATTTTCCCCTGATAAAAATGTGTCACCTCTGTGCTGTTGTTCTGATGACACTACTTCCAGGCCTACCTCCCCTAACATCCAGTTTGATATTTTACATTTACAGAAATTGAGAAAGATAGTTTTCAGGTATTTCCCACCTTCTAATTTGAGTAATTTGAAAATGCTTGAGAAGCATATAAACAGGAAAGTTGTAGGAATGATAGAGTGAGGAAGTGACTGCTGTGACTATTTAGCATTTCCTTCTGGAAGGTCCATAGGGAAAAATAAAAGTGTATTTTGTTCTAGATCTAATATAGCAGATTGCTATTTTTTCCTCTTTGTGGAGGGAGAAAAAGAGTCATTTAAATATAAAATTCTCTCCTTTAGGGTTGTGCTTGGCATACCTATGTGATAAGATGGTCACTCTATTTATGACATGTCTTATTCCTTGTAGTTCATTTATACATTATTACTTATACCATGCTAAATGTTACTAAAAATCACCAAGCTAAGAAGATTTTGGCAGTAATAATTGGTTTTAATTTACTTGGGTAATTTTGCCATCTCTAAAGTTTACCAAATAATATCCCTGGATGATGGACATGAGTATTCAACCTCTCCCTGATTAACAGATATGTTAACATACTTCCTCTTATAAATATATTCAGCCCTTTGTTTTCTTCTCTACAGGATAACATTTTTAAGCTGGAGGACTCACATTTTGAAAATGGCCGTGGGAAGAGTCCGTATGACCCTAAACTGCTGACGGCATCTCTTTTAATAGGTGCGTAGTCAACAATCAGTTAAATAGTGCATTTTCTATAGATAATAACCAGATTGCTGTTCCTTTTTATATATCAAGACTTTCCATTATTAATCACAAACTATCTTAGGAGGATGTCAGTTGAGGTATTTTCAAATATTTTGAAAATGAAGAGAAAACACTAAATACTGTTTTGATTTTTACACTCTCTAGTCTGTGATTCTTTTTAATCAAAGTGGTTTAATAAGTGTCTTTAAAATTGCCTGCTCTATCAGTATACATCCCCACTAGAACTTTAAAATTTATATTCTGAGAGAAAATGGTTTTGGTTTTCATTTTATGAAAGAGGTGGTTCCAGGGGGAATTTTGACAAGTCAGAGGCAAGAATGATATTCAGTCTATCTTATTCAGTGTCATTACAAGATTTGTCATACTCTCAACATTTGGACAACTTAATCAGCACAATCAGTTTTAATGGTCATACAATTGGCAGAGACCCTATTGTGTTACTTGAGTTAATGAAGGGCCTCTGTATTCATCTTTTTTTTTTTTAACTTTAGGTGTTTGTTTTTTTTAATGTAACAAAACACTTAATGTATTTCCTCTACACATTCTTCTAACAATCTTCTTTTCTGTTTGTCTTCTTTTTTTCCTTCAACAATGTAGCTGGGGAGGAAATGCTTAGTCATAGTTCTAAAGGTTGGAAATAAGAAGATAGAAGCAAGCAGAAGGAGAAAACTTTAATCTGTATTGAAAGATAAAGAATTATTTCCACATACTTTTAATCACCTTTAGACTATGTTAAATAAATGCATGAAAAGTAATACATCACTAAACATTCTTTTTTTCTTTTCTTTTAACTTTTGGGCATACCAACAATGAAAAACACAAAAGATTCTGAGTCATTACCCTATTCCAGAATATATTTTTCTGTATGATCATGTAGAGATTATATAACTTTTATTTCCTTTTCTTTTTTTTCCTCTTTTTTAGAAGATGTAGGAAATAACTATTTGATAATAAAAAAAAGTGAAACTTATGGAGTATAAAATTTCTAATTGACCTTTGCATAAAAAATCTAGATTTTTTTTAAAAAAGGAAATATAGGTTATTATTTGATGGTGTTTTAAGTTCAGTTTTGCCAATCTTTTGTTTTTAAAAATAACTTTTTTTCTACTTAACAAAATAAATTCTAGTCATACTGACTACAGCATTAAGTATGAAGATACATTTTTCCAGTATTCTCTAGTGTTTACTTTACTACTGTTTCACTGATCTCTTTTCTATTAAGAATAAGAACATTACTACATGAATTATCTTCTCTATTGCTTTTCAGATGTAGACAATTTCAGTCCATTTGATCCACTTATGGAGCTTTTTAACAAAAGTTTAAGACCTGAAGGAATGCAGCGAGTGCAACACACTTATAATTTACCTATTCACAGATGGCCTAGTGATTACATGTGGACGACTTCCTTAAGTGCACACACAGAGATGTGAAAGTTTTCTTAAGCAAAAGGGAGGAGTTCTACCTTGCTCAAACTTGCAGCCTATACTTACTTAAATTGCATACAGGATAAAAAAAAAAAAAAGATATTCCTCAAAAAGCAGTATGTTAAGTTATGCCTAAAGCAGCTTTAATTTGTGGTATGTTTCTCAGTGGGGATTTGCTTGATTATTTATTTTAATATTCCATTGAGAAAGGATGATGACAAGTAAGTATTACATAGTTCATATGGTATGCAACCACACAAAGGCCACAAAGAATATGAAACTCCATAGTTTGGGTTTTATATTAGAACTTCTTTGAAAAAGCTGTATAAGTTTGTGAAAAGGAAAAGAGAATGAGGGATGTTTCATGAGTCAAGAAAAGGATGTGTGGCTTTAAAAAAAAATAAAAAAAGGCAGCTTTTAAATGCAAGTCTAGACTTCACCTATCCAATCTGTAAAATAATCGAGTAAATTTTAGAGGTGTTTGGTGCTTCTTGACAAGGAAAATTATTCAAGCCAACATAAATTAATTTCTGAATCAGCTGGATAGCAAGATACAAAAAAATGAACATGTCATACTAGACCTTGTAAAATCCCTCAAAATACCTGCAACATCATTTTAATTGAAGAGCTGAGTTTGTTACCTGTTTTCTTTGTAACTATGCTATAAATTCTTATTCTCGTAGTACATTTAATTCCCTTTGTTGAGTTTTTCTTGTCATTTTCTCTTCTACTGTTTTAAAAAGCATTTGATAGAATTGTGGGTTTTTTTTTTTTTTACTTAAGTACTTTCTATAGCACTTCCCAAACTTCTACATACAGGAATTACAGGTGTCTCTGAAATACACAGATTGTGCATTGAATGTACTATTGGAAAAGCCTATGTGCCCAAGAGATTTTGCATGTATTTTCCTCATCTCATCACATATGAGAAATTTTCAAGGTAGTTCCAGGCTGTTTCCTTCCCCAATACTGGAAAATAAAATTTCATGTTTGACTCAAACCACATATAAACTGGTTAGAGGAGTCTTCACAGCAGATACTTTTTATATCATCAGTCAGCCCCTTATTAAGCAGTTTCAACCATTAATAAGCTTTCCATCCAGATAACAGCTTAAAAATTAATGAAATTTATCAATGCTTAGTATACATTTTCAAAATGCCATACTTTTTTATCATTAATTTTTTTAATAGACTTTACTTTTTAGAGCAGTTTTAGGTTCACAGGAAAAGGAGAAGATATCAGAGATATTATATATATCCCCCACACCCACTTGTATAGGCTTCCCTATTATCCACTTCCTCCACCATAATGGTACATTTGTTCTAAGTGTTGAACCAACACTGACACATCATTATAAGTCACAGATATAAGGAGGGCACTAGGAGTACTGGTGTTATATGTAAGTGATGAGTCACTAAATTCTACTCCTGGAACTAATAGTACACTGTATATTAACTAACTGGAATTTAAACAAATTGTCATGGGATTTTAAGCTGATGGCCACAGAAAATATGGATTCTTTCTTGAACAGTGCTTAGCTACTAAATTAAGTCTCCAAATCCTATAACATGTCCTAAGTTTTTGGAGGACCATCAGGGAAGAGAGGGAAAACTGAATGGGAAGAAATCAGAGAGGGAGACAAACCATGACAGACTCTTAACTCTGGGAAACAAACTGAGGGTCACTGAAGGGTAGGGGGATGGAGGCATGGGGTAACTAGTGATGGACATTAAGTGGGCACATGATATGATGAGCACTGGGTGTTATACACTGCTGATGAATTTTTGAACACTACATCTGCAACTAGTGTACTATGTTTTGGCTAACTGAATTTAAATTTAAAAATTTTATAAAATAAATCTCCTTAGTAAGGTTAGTTTTTCAAATGTCCCTTAATAAAAATCATTTTGTCAGTATGAAATTATTGGTATTTATTTTTAAGTATATCTTGTTTCATCCACCTATAAATATTTTAATTGTAATGACTTTGTTTAAAAATCCTTTATTAAAAATAGTTTCTCCCCTACTCAGAATAAATGCCAGGTGTGTACACAAGAATAATATCTTATATTTTCCACACTAATTGTCAGCTCACATTTTCATGACGTGAAAGGTGTAGTCAACTTGAAAGTATTTTTGTTTCCTCATTGTATTGTTCCCCAGGCATTGTAGTGCTAATAATTTAGAAATAACCTATCGCTGAGTAATATTGTTGAAATCTATTTTGGCAGTCTAGGACTTTTAGCTATGGTCTATTTCCCCAAGATAGAATTCTGCCTTGCCTCAGGAAAAAAAAATAATTTGACAGTAGAATATGCTCTTACTTGGTATTAGATCACATGAGATACTCCCTAAATTAATGTTATAATTGAGAATATTATTTGAACCTTCCTGAACCTCAGTTTCTTTATATGTAAAATGGCATGGCCATGCTGATTCCACTAGTTTGTTGTGGAAGTTAAGACAATTTAATAACATACCATGTTTGGTTACTTAACATATTTCTGGAATGTATGTCGAAGTAGAAGCCAAGACAAAAAATAACAGTGGTTGCTATAAAGGAGTTTGAGAGAGAGATTTGGTACCTTATTAATTTTGTACCATGTGCACATGTAAACTCAAAAAATATTAGTTTAAAAGGATAACATAAGTAAGAAGGCCAGCATATTATATTTATTGGTATAGAGAAGATGCCTTATATATGTAAAAATGTAAAATTATTCCCATACCCTTTCATTCTCAAGAAATGGATTTCATCCATGCCCTGCATGTGTGTGCATGTTTGTGTGAGAGTGTGTATAATCTGTGTGTAAGAGAGAGACATAAATTCATTTTTTCTCTGTTTCTAATTACTCCTCTATTCTGTGAGTGGAATTTACTCAAGGTGTTAACAACATAATGGCTTGTCCTTAGGTTTGTTTGATTTTTGCTCAACATCCATGTCACACGTTACACCTGTGTTAGTAATGCTGTGATTTCATCAGGAAATGTTTTTTTTTCACCTTCTACTTCTTACCACACCCTTCTTAGGAATTGCAATCCAATACAGTAACTGATCTAAGCCACATTTTTAGCTGTGAACATTTGAGCTGTGAACATAAAGTCCAGAAGTACATATGAACTTTTGTTTTTAACACATGCATCTCAGGTAATTCTGCCATGGTGGAAATGCATTTCACTAAACTCTTTGTTCACCTCAGTAAAGAATGCTTTCCATAGAGAGAGTTTGGAAATCTTACAGTTAAGAAAGAATGGCAGGGTACCCAAATACTAACTTTCATATTTGGTAATTTTTAGATACTTAGTTACATCTGTCAGCACTGATTTTTCTTGGTCTGATGTATTATTTTTGAGTCATCAAACTTGCTATGTGGTGTCTGTTGTGAAGAGACTAAAAACTTTGTTGGACAGAGTATCCACAGCCACTTTTTGATATATGTAACAATTCCTTGAACATGTTTATATCATCAGTTTAATAATATTGGACAAATGTCATATTTTCTTTCGCTATAGCTTAGTACATATAGAAAACCAGAAGTATGCATTTTAACCATGATGCTATTTGAATCATTGTAGGATACATTTACCTAATACTTCAGATTTTTCAAGAAGACTTATATTAAGGGTCAGGAAACCGGAAAATTAGCATTATGCCCAAGAATCAACATATAATTTGATAACTTCATAAATGACCTAGGAACTTCAAGAGAACTTTGACAAGTAGACATTTTTTGTTAAATATATTTGTTCTCCAAAAATAAGCCAACTGAGATATAGTAAATTTCTTATACTCACTTATCATGAGATCATTTTATATAGCCACAGAATGTACTAACTCTTTAATCCATAATGGAAATTTATAAGTATATTAAATAAAGCACATTCTAAGTTGACTATAATTTATTTGCTTATGAGAATGCAAAAGTAGGATATTCTATCACCTGTACATTTGGGTGTAATAAATATGTCCTACAATTTCTGTGGAGCATTCATCCCTGATAAGAATCCTATAGATGCCTCTGCAGAAGGTCTGGTTTAAGGCCTCATATATAAAAAACAGTTACTGATAGTGAGCATTGACAATATGAGAATGTACCTTTCATGGCTACTTAATCATCTGGTGCCCCTACAGCTCCCAAAAATCATGTTGACTCTTGCTAAAAGTAATAGTCAGGTGGAAAGGAATTTCTTATGATTTGAGGCAACCAGTGCCTAAACTGAAAACTTCCTTTGGTGTCTAAGTCAGTTCTTTAATTCTGTTTTCAGTAATAAATTGATCAGTAGCTTTCCTACTGAAGAACTCTCTCTAAATGACCTACTTATCTGTTGTCAAAAGAAAAGCAGAATCAAACTTTCTGCCTTTGTCTTCATTTATATTGATTTTTGCCTTGCTTCTGTGGAAATTAGTGTAAAAATTATACAAGTGTATAAATTAGTAAGAGAAACAAATACTTATATGTATCCAAATAATACTTGCTTTTGGTGTTGATTTTTTTTTGTTTGTTTTTGTTTTTACGTTTTATTTATTTTATTTTTATTTATTTTTTTTAATTTTTTATTTTTTATAAACATATATTTTTATCCCCAGGGGTACAGGTCTGTGAATCACCAGGTTTACACACTTCACAGCACTCACCAAAGCACATACCCTCCCCAATGTCCATAATCCCACCCCCTTCTCCCAAACCCCCTCCCCCCAGCAACCCTCAGTTTGTTTTGTGAGATTAAGAGTCACTTATGGTTTGTCTCCCTCCCAATCCCATCTTGTTTCATTTATTCTTCTCCTACCCACTTAAGCCCCCATGTTGCATCACCACTTCCTCATATCAGGGAGATCATATGATAGGTGTTGATTTTTTACTTCCGAATCTCCCCTGCATAGAGTTTATATGTAATAATAAGTGTAATTATGGATTTTACTCATGCTAAAGCAAACAAACAAAAAAAAAGTTTGGGTGAAATAGAGGAAAGGGACTAAGTCTACTAATTTCTACTTATATAGTAAAATAAGTCACAGAGAAGTTAAAAAAAAATAACATTCTTTACTCTTCCATTTCTGTTTATACCTCCTGTTAGGCATGTTCTGTCTGACTACGCTCTGGTATGAAATTGTCCAGTTGTCTCTTTTTGTGATTCTCTTTTCACATTTCCTGATTCTCAGAACCTAACATGTCATTGAGAGGGCAATGAGGTTCAACTAATAATTTAATACTTTTGATTTTTCAAGGTAAAGAGGATTCAAGGCATCCGATGGTAGGTGTACAACATTAAAATATTTGAAATTAGTATGAAAATTTTAGGCTGCTTTTACAACACATTTTTAACTGGGGGCCTGTTATTCACACAGATCAAGAAAAATAATTTACCTGAAGTTTAGAAATCCATCACATCTATTTATAAATTATTTATAAGAAGATATAATATCAACCTTAATAAAAGTGTTACAGCGATTGAAAATAAGTTAAAATTAAGGAGACAGTAGGAATTTACATATTTCAAAGTACCTTTGAAACTTATGGCTTATTCATAGCATTTTTGTGCTTTTAGAAAATGTTTATTTTTTTTTTTTACCTTGTCAGATAAAATGTTATTGCAGATATTATGATGAAAGCAGGTCAAATTTGAACTTGGTATTTAATTAGGTAAAGAGAACACAAGATGCTTTTGAATCCCAAAATACCATGACAATTTTAGAGTAATAGAGTACCATTCATTTACGTACTACTTTGTACTTACTATATTGTCAAAGTGCCATTTTTACTTGCCCTGAGTCACAGCAATCCAAAATAAATGATCACGGTCTTAAAACTCATTTGTAAGAAAAGGTATCTTTTTATTAATATTTCAAGCTAGACCTTGGAGTTGTGTAGTGATTCACTCTGCTTAGCTCTTGTCCACTGCCTTGGACATTCTCCAAAGGTTGGTGCATTCAGACACATTAGAGAACCACAGGTCCTACCAAAGGAATTGATTGACTTGGATCACTGAGAATGTCTATTTTCATTATAAAACCTTCATCGTAAGTGAGAAGTGAGGATATGAACAAAGAATATCACATGAGAAATCAGTTAACAAGACTTTCCCAAAGGCATTTATGCTTAAAGATGAACAGGAAGTTTTTTTTTCAGTTTATCTAATTAATATGAAAATCCTTTGGAAATGATAGTGTTACACAAATGTTTAAGTTATAATTTATCTACTCCTATTTTATTTTCTGATTATTTTTCAAATCAGTGAATACAGAAACATTAACTTAACCCAAATGACCAACAAGATAATATTAAGTTTACTACCATTATGGTAGATTTTTTAGAGGAAAATTTTATATTTTTTAATTGTTTTATTTTGCTGATAATTCACTGTCAGTAAGCAGGCAATAATGTGTTTCATGGATAAAATAAGAGGACTACTTTTCTTTAAAAAAAGAAAATATAATTTTTACAACCTCCAGTTTATTAAGAGCTGGTATGGTTTAGTGTAAGAGGATTGGGATTAAACAGGCCTGAGCTTGAACTTTCACCCTTACTTTCCTGGTCATCAACTGAGCAACCTTGGGTTTCTCGAGCCTTAAAATAGGGATAACATTTACATCATAGGGTTGTTGACAGATCTAAATGAGATAATTTGAAAGTCTCAAGTCACTGCCTAGCTGCCCTGCAAACACAGAATGGTATTCAGTAAATATTAACTTTTCTTTCTCCTCCCTTTTTCCTTTTCCTTTTCCTTTTAACCTGGTCACTGTGAGTCCTCCATTATTAAACTCTGACATGGAGTTAGAGTTTAATTAAGTATTAATTAAATAATATTAAATATTAGTTTAAGTAAATATTAAATAAGTAGAAATGAATCCAAAAACACAGTAGAATCTTTAACTGTGGTGATTATGACCTCTATTTGTGAAAATTTCCTCCTCTTCACAGTTTTCTTCTTTTTAAAAATTTTTTACTTGTACTTATTGAAGTAAAATTTCTACACTCAACATGGGGCTTGAATTCATGACCCTGAAATCAAGAGTCATGTTTTCCTGACTAAGTCAGGCAGATGCCAGACATAATTCTTTTATATCTTAAATTCTTTTTAGACTATGTGATGACTTATAGTAAGTTAGAACATTTTTCCCATTTGATATATTCAAAAATAAAAAGCAAGAAAACAGTTTGGGGGAGGAAAATATTAGTCCTTTCTAAAGTATTGCAAAATCTTACTCAGGTACCACTAAAAAGGAAATATATTGTGAAAATTTAATTTCCTTTAAAATAAAAACTATAAATAATATTTTATAGTGGTATCTTACCCTAGTAAATAAGGATATTAGAAGTGCAATAGCTTTACACATATAAAAATGTAATGAATATAGTATGCCTTTTTTCTTTTGCCCACATAATGTAGAAAGGAATAAATGTTATGTTTTAGTAATATCCCCGAAATCATATTTTACTTCATTTTACAAAGTTCTTAATGAGTAGTCAGATACTTAGTGAACATTTACTCAAATATTTTTAAGAAAGACATAGGATAAAAGTAAATAACTGCTTAATGATGCAGAAAGCATTTCTCTTTCTCTCAGGGTCTTTACATGAAACTTACTTTGTGTGTTTTTTCTTTCCTTAATTTAATTAAAGGTTGTGTACCTGCTTTTATTTTGTCACAACACAGATGGAGAATTATACTCCGGGACTGCGGCTGATTTTATGGGGCGCGATTTTGCGATCTTCAGAACTCTCGGACACCACCATCCAATTAGGACGGAGCAGCATGATTCCAGGTGGCTCAATGGTAGGTGGTGGGGGCCAGGGCCCAGGCATGCTACATAACATGTATAACTGTACTTCACATGGACAACTTTCCTTTGACTTGAGACTTAGTGTGCAATTAAACTCATGGTGGTGATTCATGACTGTGGGTGTGAGAAAACAGGGGAAGATGAGAAAAACGAGATTAAAAACTCAGGAAAATATTTGCTTCATGCCAGAATTGAAGTTTCTCAGTAGTTAACTGTGGAAAGAAATAGATCTGGGCTGGAGCTGCGGAAGGGAGGCAGTGGAAATAGATAATGGCTTACCGGTCCTGTCTTACACAGATACCACAACAAATCTCATGATGTAGTATTTTTTTCCTCCACACCTCTCATATTGCCCTGAGAGCGTCATACGCATTCTTGAATGCTTAAACAGATTGTAGTGCTAATAACATTATGTTGGAAGTGTTTTCAGAATTTCAGAGGATTTTTATATGATTTCATTTGATTCTCTTTTGATCTTCTTAATATCTTCTCTCAGTTTGTTTAGGTGAGAAAAATAAGACTAATATTTTATCTAAGATGATCTATAACCTAGTAATGGAAGACTTGGAGCAGGAACCCAGTTTCTTGAACTTCAGGCACTGGCTTCAACTTGATCAAATAGATTTTTTGCTGTCTTTCTCTTTTTAGTATTAAATAAATTTAATAGAGGAGCAAATGTTCAAAATGTATATGCCTAAAATAAATAACATTTTTATTCATATTTGTAATCCTAATCTATTCTTCTATGTAGTTTGATTTTTTTTTATTACTCACACATTTATTAAGAGTTTTATAATGACCCCCACAATATTGTAATGTTTTTCTTATTCACTATCTCCATATATATCTGTCTTTAGTCTTATGAAATAAAGCTGTCCAGACCCTAATCTGCCATCTATGAACTTTTACCTGGTTTTACCTGCCTCATTAATAAGGATGGAGCTCATGGGCTATAATCCATCTATGTTCTCAGTAAGATGCTTGAATATCTCATTCTTTGAACTTCTGCCACACCAGTTTTTCCTGCCCTTTTGGGGCATCCAGAATTCCTTTTATCACCTCTCTCTTTCATTGGTTTGTTAGAGAAAAATCATACTTCTGGGAATCTTGCTGAAACTTCAGGAGACGATGAGTTCTCTGTGATAATTTTTGTTCTGATATATTTTCATACTGTAAAGTGACTATTCAAAACATAAAACATACTTCAAATTACCTCAGCCAGCTTCTCTGCCCTCCTGCAACATTTCTGATCATCCTCTTATTTATGTATTAGTGTGAATGGTGTGCCTCTGACCTTCCATGTTTGACCACTCTGTCTTTGCTCTTAATTTTATTGTTTTTTAATACATTTATCCAATGTACATTTCTTTGCTGTCTTTCTCTCTCTCCTTCTCTGATTTCTTCCCCTGACCTGAAAACTTGCTAATCTATTCTATCCAAATTCTTCCTTTAATCCTAGTATGATGTAAAATCCCTGGGTGTCTAAGTCCATAGTCTGGTTAGGATCTTGTTTCCTCAATATTTTCAGCAACATTAGCCATTTTAAACCTGAGTTTGAGCCCATGGAGCTGCTTCTCCAAAAGACACAAATAACTTTCTATACCCTGTTTTATAATCAGTATGTCCATTTGGATACTATCTCTTGCAGTATTTCTTACTGTTAAATACCCCTTTCTCTTTAGAGTGTCACTTCTCTTAGCTTCCCTCATTTCTTGCTCTGCCAAGTTTCCAGTAAGTTTGACATCACTTCCCCATTGTTTGTATCTGCAAACAATTGCAGATGATGTATAAGATCATTCATAGGGGCGCCTGGGTGGCTCAGTGGGTTAAAGCCTCTGCCTTTGGCTCAGGTCATGATCTCAGGGTCCTGGGATCGAGCCCCGCATTGGGCTCTCTCATCAGCAGGGAGCCTGCTTCCCCACATTCTCTCTCTCTGCCTGCCTCTCTGCCTACTTGTGATCTCTAGTCTATCAAATAAATAAATTTTTTAAAAAAGATCATTCATAATTGAGTACAAACACTGTGGTAATCAGAAGGGTCTGGACATAGAATCAAATACCCATGCTGGGGGGTTCAGGAGGAATAGTAGGTGACCATATGAAAAATTAGAGGCCTCACCAAGGAAAAGAAAAGATCCTGAGATCACCATAAAACTATGTGTGCAAAACTATACAAGAGCCATGCTCCAACAAAATTGCAGAGAACAATTTTAAAATATCCTCTGTAAATTATTAAACTTTGTGTGGAGTCAAAATCATGGGGAGGGGGACTCTTAACATTGCTATCTGGTCTGTTCTCAAACTGAAATATTTATGTAGGAGGGGAAAATGTTTTTATTTAGCAAGAAGGAGACTTTGATCTACAAGAACTCTAAAGGGCATACAGGCTTTCACTGTCCATCCAAAAGAAAATCCAAGAAGATGGAATAACATAAAGGAGAGTATAGTATCCATTTCATTTTTATGGCCTTGGAGGAAAAAAGTCATCAAGTTAAAGCTGCTTTTGTGTTGCACACTTACATGTTGACAGCTGAATCTGAAGAATTTACACTGTGGAAAAGCAGTCATTGTCCACAGCTCTGTACTTCATCTTGCAAATGTGTGTAGTTCATTTGAGAATTCAGTTATCAGTCTCTCAGCACTAAACGTGAGAACTGATTTTACCAAATTAGCACAAAGGTTACATTTGACAGGGTGCAGAAACCAGAACTGCTGCACGAGGGAGGATGCAGACACATTGGAGAGAGAACCAAGGGACTGTGTGAATCACAAGCCTCCTGAAACTAAATGCCATTCCAGAATAAAATTGGAAGCATAATGTTTACATATTCATGCATAAAATAAATGAGTTTGAGGCATCAGCGTAGACTACACAATCATTTGTGCTGCCAGAAGTAATAAATACTACCAAGGTACTTTTTGAAAGGTCTTTGGGGCTATTAAACTTAATTTTGGCACAGGAGTGACTTTTCTCAAATCAGTTCAAACCTATTCAATTATTTTGGACGAATCAGTTGACCTATTTTAGATGACTTTAATTTTTGTTTTTGCTAAAGAAAAAAAACAAAATCATTTGCCTAGAATTAGATCTTAAATATCTTGATTTTTTAATTTCACTATTTTCATAATCACTAAAATTTATATTTTTATAATATCATCAGTCAAGGTTTAAATTTAGCTTCATTTTAACAGGAAAAATTAGGAATGAGTAACTATTTTAGATGAAGAAACAGAAGAGAGATGGAATCTGTTGGCTTTTATGTAACTGCTTTTTAAAAAATAATTAAATTTTAAAAAAATTTTAACTCCGGTGATTCACAGACCTGGGGATAAAAATATATGTATATAAAAAATATATGTTTATAAAAAATAAAAAATTAAAAAAAAAAAATTTTAACTAAATTTTTTAAACCCTGGATTAAGGTTACTAGTTCTTAGAATAACTTTTGATTTCATAAAATGTATTTATGTGTGTTTGACATGATGTGCCTGAATTCACTATTTTTCTTGTGTATTAGAAATTCGCTCTTTTATGTCATTTTAACTTCATTTTAACTTCAGTTCCAATTTCAACTTACTAACACTGTGAAACTTAGGTACAGTTGTTCTCTATATATTCATAGTAAGGAAGCAAATAAGTTTATGTTTCTGTTATAATAATGATTTCTTAACATTTAATATGTAAATGCCACTTAGTTCTTATACATGTTAGCCATTCATTAGAGCAGATGGATGGCTAACCTACATTTATTTTTCTTCTTGATGGATGCTATTTCCAATATTGTTCTTGTCTTGGGCTAATGCTGGGATGCAGTGTGATATGGAGGAAAGACTGGTCTTTGGAGTAAGACAAACTGTCACACTGACTCCTTTAATGGAGTTATAATATTACTTAACCTCTTATAGTTGTGGAAAACTGACCACATGATAATGTGTAAAAACTACTAAGTGAATGATTGGCATAGAGTAAGCACTTAATAATTGTGAATTTATTCTGTATCCTTTATCCCACATCCATTGGGTGGAGCATGCTTAGGAAGCTTCGTCAGATCCATTCTGTGAGTTATTTCATTTGAGTCAGGGTGAAAGGGCAGTCAGAGTCAGGTTTAATATATGAAACCACATGGATCCTTGAGAGAGCCAAGGCCCAGTGAACACAAACAGACCTAATTACAGTGCCCAGAGTGTGAGGCCTTCCCACTCATTTCAGGAAGACCTGGTTTCTTTTAGTGGAATTTCCTAAAAGGATCGTGCCTGTGGATAGACCAACCCACTTGCTTTTTTCTATAATTGAAATGGCATGCAAGTCATCATTCCACTTCCTTTCACTTGTAACACTCATACCAGGATGGCCTGCCCTCTTTGGAATCAGGATAGCTTCCTCTGTGGTCATGTACTAGGATATTTCATGTTCTCCGAAGATTCAAGTTTCTCCACAAGACATTTTTATGAAAATAGAACCAAGCGGTGTGACCGCAAGTAATCTATGAGAGCACAAATTAATATTACATAGTACATAATCTGAAATCACTTGTATAACTCTTTCAATGCTCTATTTTAATACTACCATCTTTAAAGGCATATACTGTCAGTATCCAATTAGACATTTTTATAAGTAAAATGAATTATCTAGCTTTGCATAATATCAGAATTCTTCATGATACCAGTCTGAATTATTTCTCTGGCTTAAGTACATCAATATTATTTTGCTGACCTTGGGAGAAAAAGCCCTTTGGATGCCTTATTTTATGGTTATATGAACAAATGAGTATTGTAGAAATTAAGTGACCATTCAGTTAAAACAACAACAACCTTAAATATCCTATTGGTTTTCATAGCATATGAAAAAGCAGCAGGAATATCATCTTTTTTTAACTTTTGAATTACATCTCCTATGAATTGTACTTTGTATTCATTAAACATGTAAGGCATGAATGTAAGGAGTCAAAAATAAAAACGATAATATTTTTGGTTATTTTTGCTGAAATGATCCCGAAACATAGATGTGTAATAGTTCAAAACAATCTCTACCTAAACACAACTAAATAGTTATCTGAGGTTTTTTCCTCATGAGTCTATTGCCCAGAAAAATTTTCATACTGATAAATAATGCATACCCCCCAAAAGTATCTTTTTTTTAAAAAAACAATACACAGCATGAAATTATTCTACTCTCCAAATGATGATAAATTTAATGAAATCACTAAATATGCTTTTTCTTTTCATAAGGACCACAAAGTTACCAAAATATAACTTTATTTGGTTGCTTGTTCTGAGGACCTATTTTCTGTGTCACATTTCTCTAAAGAACATAATTACTTTTAACTGATTTTGTTTGAAATTACGTAGCACTAATGAAGAAAAATGAATAAAATTTTGAAATAAAAGTTAATTCATTAGTGGCAGTGCTTAGGAAATGATTCGTTTTTTCAGGCCTCTGAGGCAATGTACCTGAATACAATTGTTCGGATATGCTATGTTAACTTTTTTCAGTGATATGCTAAAAAGTACAACGTATTAGCCACAAACTTCGAACCACTTACTTCAGAATTTATCACTGAATGGTGAAAGTAGAGAAGTAACATTTAAGAAAATTATTACATTTATTTTAAGGAATCCCACTTTTTTAAATTAAAGTCTATGAAAATATAGAAAAATGAGACAGTATCTTGGAAAATTCTTTAAGTAAAAGCCAGCTCTCTATTTCTTCTGGTTTTTAACATTTTTCTCTCTGGTCTTACCATCAGTTTAATGAATAGAGAGCCTGTCTATACCAATTTCCTCTTCTAGACTCACTACATTCAGAGCTCACTGGGCCTCAATAGGGATTTACTGCTGACTGGGTAATCTGGGTTCATGTGTGCAGTGACATCAAGCAAGAGATTTACCCAAAGAAGTGGATGCCATGACAATGCGTGTAACCATGGTGTGACCGGCCTCTCTGACATGGCTCTCAAAAGCTTTCCCTCTGTGAAAACAGAAGCCTGTTTGCAAATTAATTAGTTTCTGGCGGCAGCTTGATTGTTGACCCAGAGTTTGTAGAGTGGAAAAACAATCAGATTAGTGTGCTCAGGGTAAAAGACCAGTGTGCAGTTGCGTGTGGCTTGCTCAACTATTGAAACTATGAATGGACTGAAACAAATTCTTTTCTGAGAAGCCTAGGCAGAGGTTAAGTGTGATGAGCCTAGAGCTCCCCAACAGCAGGGGCTGGGGAATTAAAGGATTTTACCCAGATAAAGCTGAATGACGGCAAGCAATGCCATTGAATTTTAATGGCATGGATAGTTTGGGGGGAAAAACAAAAAGCAAAAAACAAAACAGAACACTTCTTATTTTTTGATCACTCTGAGGGAGAAGAGTAAGTTTGCAGTATTATTAAATGTCCACTTGACCCATACTTCTATAGTGGTAGATTTCAGAAGCTTTCAGACAGGAAGGTTTTAATTCTAATGTCTAAAAAGCTAATATGAAAATATCAAAAATGGGAAAATGTTAACAAAGAAACCTGCCTTTTCATGTAGATAAAGTGTCTTCTCATTTATATACCCTATTTCTGCGGTGTAATCTTCACATGCCCGATAAAATTAAATCTGAGTTAAGGAGAGATATTGACTCCTGAGAATTTGTATTATGCTGTTTATTTTTTAAAATTACCAAATCAGATAATCATGCCTAGAAATGAAATCTGCAAGTTTAGGACAAAAGAAATTCTACATGCAGTTTTTGATGATTAAAATTTGTTTCAGTCAATAAACTGTTATTTACAATTTACTTTTAAGATTACCTCCCACAATGAGCCATGTATACTCTTTCTTTTTAGATACCATTGTCAGATGTCTCCCTAATAACAGCTCCTATGGCTATCTCATATTCCCCATTCAAAAATCATTTGTCTCTCAATTTACAAGTGAAATGAATCTAGATTTTGCTGCCTGTCAAGTTCTTTATCATCTAAGCCTAAATAACTTCTCCAGTATTAAACACTAATACACTCAAATGAAATAGAGTTGGTCATCCTTATATTTACTCTTTTTCATTTAACCATACCACACTCTGGATTGATTTTAATCTTTCCACCTTTGAATCTTAAGAGCACATAGGTGTTCATATTTGGCCTTCCACTTCACCTTATACTTCAGGAAATAAAAAGGAAGAAATTTTTTTTTTAAGATTTTATTTATCTGACAGAGAAAGAGAGATCGCAAGTAGGCAGAGAGACAAGTAGAGAGTGAGGAGAACAGGCTCCCTGCTGAGCAGAGAGCCCAGCGTGGGGCCAGATCCTAGGAACCTGAGATCATGACCGAGGGCAGAGGCTTAATCCCCTCAGGCACCCAGGTGCCCCAAATATAAGAAATTCTTAAATGAATATGCTATGAAGGCTCTGGGGTCACATTGCTTGATTTTGTATCCCAGATCCTTCCATCTACTACCTACACAACATTGGAGGCAATTCACTTATTTTCATCACCCCTTTATGATCTATAAAACACAGTTAATACTAATATCCTGTTTCTCTGAGGCTGCATGAGACAGTCCATATAAGTTAATAAGAACAGTGTCTGATAATATGGTACATGCTCCCAACAGCTGGCGTTGCCACTGCTGCCATTTGCAGTTGGCTTCAAACATAGCGTGTATGGCACCTTTGGTAGATTCATAGAGTGAACCTGTTTGAAGGTGATGTTTGCCTTTGTAAACCTGCTCTTGGCCTGCTGTGTTTTAATTAGTTGTTGTTGTGGAGCACTTATTACATCCAGAATATATAAAATATTTAGCTTTGATATTAAAGTAGCAAATAAAATTTTAGTCAAAATTTTAATTAAGAAGACATTGACTGCTTTGATGAATCTAGGAAAATCATCTGTCCTGCTCTGTCACAGTTTAGCTTTAAATTTGTTCATGTGTGGATGTCGTCTATACCCCTTGAGATAGTAGAGTCTGTGGAGCCTGACTGCTTGAGTTGGACATGAGCTGACAACTGTAGATAGCTGATAGGAGATTTCTGTCTTCATGTTCCCTTTTTTCTGGTGTAAATAATATTTCTTCCTCTGGTAGCTGTGAGGGTTATGTGTGAGTAGATTCATATAAAGCCTTTGCAAAGGTGACTACTGTATCAAAAACGGACAAAAGAAATCAGTTGATGTTAGCTGGCTTTATAATGTTATGTAAGAATTATAAGGAATGGAACAATAAATATGCCAGGTCGCTAAAAATGTAGTAGAGTGCATACTCTCACTTAACTGAGCAGCCATATGTTTCTAGGAAAGCAATGAAAGTGGCTGAAGGACAAGAGCAAAATGGTGAGGTGGAGTGATGATGACATATGCCCTTTCCTTAGACTGAGTCTGTACATACAGGATTTCTCACCTAAAGAGGTCTCTACGTTTTGATGGAAGTAACCTACCACTCCTTTGCTTCCTTAAAAAAATATGTATTTCTTAAACTTAATCACACTAAGTTACTTACGCATGACCAAAAGGCATTATAATGCTCTTAACTTCATGTATCAGTGAAATGTAAATTACAGAATGTTATCCAGAAAAGGGGTCTTTAAAATGTTTTCCCATTAACATTAATAAGGAAGATTTAAGTATGTTTAGATGCTCTTGAAAAGAACATTTTCAAGGGGCGCCTGAGTGGTGCATTTGGTTTAGTGTTCAGTCCTTGGCTTTGGCTCAGGTCGTGATCTCAAAGTTCTGAGACTGAGTCCTGCAACTAGCTTCACACTCAGTGTGGAGTCTACTTGAGAGTCTCTCCCTCCCTACTATTCCCTACCCCCTTTCAATTTTCTGTATCTCTCTCTCTCTCCCTGGTTTTCTAAAATAAATAAATACAGTCTTTAAAAGAGAGTATTTTCAGTTTGAATTGTGTCACTATATACACTAACCAGATTTAAGAAACTAGATAAGAGAAAATCAAAGCCCCTTCACTTTCTACCCCTACCTCCCACATCCTGCTCTCATCATTCTCTCAGTTTCCTATAGCACTTTTGGATCATCACATAAATTTTGCATGTTAAGCTGTACATCACTATCCATGTGGTACTAGAGATAGATAGATTCAAAAATAAAGATATACACCTGAAAACTAATAGTAATTCATTAGCAATAATAATTTATAATTATAATGTAAGTATGATGTTTTATATATTAGAAATGTAGTTTTTAGTATTTTGCTCAATGATTTGCTAAATTATGACATTTTTGGATTTAATGTAAGCTGACAGTATAAGGGACCCATCAAAAATGTGTCTCTTCACATGAATTTGTCTAAATTCACATAAATCCAAATAATCTCTTTTGCTCATTCGGTTGCCAAAAAAAAGTACCAGGGTTTCATTTTCAAAGAGAGCTATCCCATTTATACATTTATAAAATCATAACATGAATATATATGGGAAATAGGTGACAGCAGATTGAGCTTTCCCTTTGGGATCCACCTGCTTTTTCTGCTTAGCATACAATGGGATTTAAATTACAGCCAGTATAGAATAGTGTTTTCAGTTTATACATTGTCTTATGACCCACTTAGAATTTAGTGAACTTTAGTATCTCTGATCTGGAAAGTTAAGTATTGCACAGGCTGGTATCAAAATGATGGCTCCCATGTAATTGCTATTTATGCATAGAGTTAGTGTTTATCAAATATGTTTTCTAAACACGTTTACGAATAAATGAACAAACTGTACAAATGTTTTGCAGGATGATGGCAATCTTGTAAGTCATACGAAAATAAGTGAATTCTGAAGATAGGCAACAATAACACATGGATTACCATAAAACATTACTCATTTTGGGGTGAATTAAAGGGAAAGAAATGTAGTTATACTGGCAAATCACATTACAGAATTTGGACTTATAGGGCTACGCTGAATCAACAAGGTGTAGAACACCTTTCGTCAGTTACTTTCATGTGTTTGCAGAAATCATACTAAATAATTTGGTTGAAGAATGATTATTGAAGTAGTGGGCTAATGCTGTTTGCCATAAGAAAACTAATGACTGGGACGCCTGGGTGGCTCAGTTGGTTGGGCTGCTGCCTTCAGCTCAGGTCATGATCCCAGCGTCCTGGGATCGAGTCCCACATCAGGCTCCTTGCTCCGCAGGGAGCCTGCTTCTCCCTCTGACTCTGCCTTCCACTCTGTCTGCCTGTGCTCGCTCTCGCTCGCTCTCTCTCTGACAAATAAATAAATAAAAAATCTTAAAAAAAAAAGAAAAGAAAAGAAAACTAATGACTGCCTTTTCTGTTCTGTCATTGCTGATGATTTCCTTTAAATACAAGAAGAAAAATCACATTCCTTCATAGTTACCAAGGTAAATATAGCCAAATCTGATCAGCCAGGCAGTGTCCAAATTAAGAAAATTATAGTGAAATTGCCTTTGAAAGACCTTGAGATAATTGTGTGTTAATGAGTCTTAAAATGTGAACTAATTTTCCTTCTTTTGTCCAAGCTGAAACTATTTTTATTTCCTTCCTTCGTCATTAATTTCTGAGAGCAACTTGTAGAAAGCAATTGAAAAGAATGGCTGGAACTAGGAGCTGGTAGCATGAAATAGAAAATAATGGCAGACTGTTAACAGGTCCAGCTTTGATGTTGTGCAGTGCACAAGTCATTTGGTAGTGATACAGCAGAGACAGCACCAAAGAAGGTAGCCATGCTAGGAAGATTTGCAGACTTGTTACTAAAATTTATTATTACTTTGATTAATTTTATCATTTTGATTTTTTAAATGTGGTGCAACTCCACTTAGCAATACTGCCTGTAATACTGCCTGTAAGCCCCTCATGTGAATTCCTAAACTCGTCATCCTTGCAAAAATCATAGTTATTCATAGATGTTTCTAGTATGTTAGTAAAGAATGTCCTGATAATAACAACAAAATGAAACTTCTTCTAATATACTTCAGTACAACTGAGGCAGCTGAGTAAGTCATTGCTATTGTGATTGATTACTAAAAACTATTGCATGTGTTCTAGGATACAAATACATGGGTAATCATAAAGAGGGAAAAACCATTTTTAAAAAAACGATTCTGTCACTGGATAGAGCCTGCAAAGAAAGTGAAAAGGAAAGGAGAAATAAATGTTGAAAAGATTATTTCCTAACCGTAAATAACTTCCTGATTAGATTTTGTCTGTGTCCCTTAGCCATAATAAACAACATCTATCATGCTAATAAAATTTGTAATACACAAACCAAAATAGAAACCCCCCTAAAAGTGCACCATAAAATCTCCTATCCAGCCAAGGTCTGTCCCTGAAGTGTGTATTGTAAGTTAGATGTGATAAATACTAAGAAATTTTTTCGTAGTTCAGAGCATTGGAAAATGTTAGTAGAATGTATAATAATTCCTGAAAATACTCAGATTGTCATTTTATTTCTTAATATATGATAATCAACAAGAACGATTTAAGATACTATGTAATATGATATGATAGAGGTTAAAAAAGCTACATTTTAATGGGAAGTTAAGAATAGATCACTTTTAAGCAGAGAATAAACTGATTTAATAGGTGATTATTTTTACAAAATAAAATATACTTATTTTTCATTTTTAATGAGTATTTTTTATCTCCCCAAGTCTAGTCCCTTTTCATCTCAGTCAACAGTATTTGTTTCTCTGTGCATAACAAGTTTATCACTCACCCCAGTTACTGACACGACATAGAATGCTTCTCTCCTTTTCCCCTGCAGCTGTATTCTAAATCCTCCTAGATTAATGATAATAGCATGGTGAATAGCTAGCTACCAACATATTTCTCTAGGCAACTTCCATTTTCTGCATGCATTAAGCACTCTCTAGATACCAAGAACTGTTATAAGAAACAGCTGAGTAAGAGCGATTCCTGCCCTCCAGGATAGTACTTACCGAACTTTTTATAAATGAAAAATCCTAGAAGTATGATCATATGCATGTATTTTCAAAGATGTCTTAATATCTTAAAACCATTATTTAAAGGGAAGGGGTACTATCCATTTTTCTTTCAAGGAAACAAATTTTATTTTTTCAGTTAATTTTCAGACTTTGATTCAATATCAAACCTAGTGACTGTTTGAGGCTTTCACTATGAAATGATAGTGAGGTATAACAACTTATGAAGGAAGCTGTCTTTTGTCCGTACACCTATAGTCTTCTCTTAGAGACTGTGTGTTAAGGAAGTTCAAAAAAATTAAGAAATTGTTTTAAGTATATAAGTTATAAGGAAAGTTATAAGGAAAAAGAATGCAAATTTGTTGAAATCAGAAAAACTGTAGATAATATGACATTGGCTTTCATGTTATTTTAATGTTAGATATTCCTAATTATAAAGACATGCAGATGACCAACAGACACATGAAAAGATGCTCAGTGTCACTGATTATTAGGGAATTTTAAGTCAAAACTGTAATGAGATGTCATCGCACACCTGTCAGAATGGCAGCATCAGCAACATAAACAGCAGGTGTTGGTGAGGATTCAGAGAAAGGGGAATCCTTCTGCACTGTTGGTGAGAATGCAAACTGCACCAGCCACTCTAGAAAACAATATGGAGTTGCCTCCAAAAGCTAAAAATAGAACTACCCTATGATCCAGCATAACTGCTACTAGGTATTCACCCAAAGAATACAAAAATACTAATTCAAAGGTAGATATGTACCCCCAACGTTTGTGGCAGCGTTATCTACAGTAGCCAAATAATGGAAACAGCCAAGTGTCCATCAACTGATGAATGGATTAGGAAGATGGGGATATGTATATTTCTTGTTATGTGGTCTAATAAATATATTCTAATAGTATATAATTATATAGGACTCAGAGTATTGTTCAGATAATGGTTCTACGTATTTTTTAATAGTTATTTTATTTGAAATTGGAAGTCCACTAGAAAGTGGAGCTAACTTCAATTTAATCCATATTAAAGGCATTAGAAATCATTTCTTACTATTAATAAAATAAAATGGCTAACCCTGTACTTATTACAAAATAGACAGGGAGTTTTTGATTACGTATCTGTAGAAACAACTTCATGTTAGTACTCAGAATACACAATGATTCTTAAAGCAGAAACAATTGGAAAGACTTGCAAAAACAAAAAAATAAAAAAGGTAAGAATAGTGTTAATACAGTACCTTCACTAAGCAAAAAGTGAAAATTGATTTAAGCATCAGAAGCAATTTTAAAATGAATCTACCACACTGTAAATGCTGTAACATTGTTATTACACTGAATATTTGAAAGTTTTGATAATAATTAAAGCAATGGTTTGAGAAATTGTTGTCCTTACCTAAGGAAATAATTGAAATAATCATGAACAATTGAATCCTATACTTGTATAATATTTTATGCTTTTCACAGTGCTTCCTATAAGATCACTTCATCCTCCCAAAAACCCTGTGAAATAGAAAACTGCGAATAATAAAATTTAAGCAACTTACAAGAGAATAGTAGCAACCTGCTATTGAGTGAAAACTGAGACTAAACCCATATCTTCTAAACTCTGTTTTGTCTCTGACATGTTCATTATAGTATTTACCATTTTAAACTTTGTGTATTTCTGTTCTTTGCTAAAGATATTACACAAAGGAAATGTTTATTAAGTTAGATAAGAAAATGCGGGCTCATCCGTTTTTAAAAAGGAAAGATTTGCCAGGGTTAAAGGATTTTACCCTATAATAGTTCATAGAATGAATTGTCTTATTTATGCATAGTTTTAATCATTGAAAACTTAGTATATACCTTTGATGCTAAGAATTTGGCCCTCAGATGAGCAGCATGTGCTTCTTTGGGAGCGCATTAGAAAAGCAAAATCTCAAAATAAATAAATAAATAGATAGATAAAAATAAAAATAAATAAAAGAAAAGAAAAGCAAAATCTCAGAGCCTACCCAGACCCTCTGAATTAGAATCTGTACTCTATCAAGATCCTACATTAAAACTTGGGAAGGACTGGACTAAAACATTACAAAGTATATTATATCTTTGATTATTCAAGAGACATAGAGACATAATAGCTTTGTTCCAGTCTACTATCTTATATCGCAGCTTAAATTGACAGCACACAAGAATGTGTGTATGTGTGCTTCTGTGCATTCATTGGTTAGATTAAGTTATTGCTCCTGATGTGTGTGGTCTAATTTAAACTCCCCAATTCCTCTAATCAGCCTTCTGAAATTAGAGGCTTTTGCTTCCATTTAAACTGGGGAGATATAAGTACTAGCTACTTGTGTCCTTTGAGCAGATTGGCTGGAATCTCAAGCCCAATCACTGGTAAAACCTCTATGTAAGGCTAATAGGACCTACCTTACCCTGCTTGAATCCATTCTGCTGAGACAGTGTCAGATTAATACAACTGGTTGCATGTTTACCATAGCCCATAAACTCTTCCACAACTGCATGTCTTGGCAAATGTTAAGAAGTAAAAAAAAAAAAAAAAGAAAGAAAGAGATTGTGGTAGAGGTGATGACTTTTAGGGTTCAGTGAAACCCCAAATAATTAAAATTTAAAAAACTTGTTTCAAAACTGTTATAAATTAACTGTATTTCGCTACAGCTGGACTAGTACTAATAATATTTTAAATAATAAAGCAGATGGGAAAATAGCAACATAGAATTTAAAATATGTGATAACTCTCATTTTTCTCTAAACATCTTTTTGTCAGAGCATCAAAATTGGGTAGATTTTTAGTGCAGAAAAACAGAATAAAACCCAAATACAAAACTAAAAATTATACATTTATGTTACAACTTTAAATTTTAAATTATAGGAGTGTGGTATGATTTTTACATATATGACTTCCTGTATTACATATTTATATATATGATTTTGTATATTATACAGTTATAAAATATATGATTTTATGATAAATATTATTTTATATGTATAATAGAACCCTCCTAAAGAACTTCCCAAATATCATATAAATATAACCAACAACTTTTTTACTGTTTAGTTCACATAGATACAATCCTAAAACAAAACTCACAAACTAAGAATAAGGAAAGTTGTTTTGTTAAAATAACAGTAATTGTTTGTTTTCAATAAAGTGTGATTAGGAAAGTACAGAAAATAGTAACTAATGTAAAATGTGAATTGCTATTTCTTAAGGGGTAATATCTTGCAAATTAAACAGGATGTATAATAAGATTTGTTTTCTGCAAATTCTAATTACTTTGAAATTATGCTATAAATTATCATCTGCCTTGAATTTCCCTTCCTGTATAATTAGACATTTTCAAGAATCAAAACTGTTATTGTCTCTTAAGAACAAAAGCCATGGAAACTGCTAATTATATCACAGTTGAACATGTTTTTCTTCTTTGATGAGATCCCATATTTCCAGCATTTTTGAGAACACTATCTGACCAGAGGATGATAGAAATGCTGAAGGTCTGCTATTGTTGCAATCAGGATAATTAGTTTCTATCTATAATAGCATTCATGTTATTAAAAAGTTGCTAAGGTCTGTGTCAAATAAAAATTGACCTAAATCTTCCCTGGTCCCTAAATCATTATTTTATTTTAAGAATCAGGCCACATTCTTATAGAATTTTTCTTTTCCCTAGACCCCAAGGGTCTAATCAGAGGCAACTCACAGGAAAACTCCCCATCAATGCAGTCCTTGAATGAGGGCTTGAATTACTATCACGTCCCAGGAAGTGGGCAGATATAAAAAAAGGGCATTTTCCAATTTCAGTTATAAAGTTGACTTCTTATTTCAAAGAGTAAAAAAAAACTTTGTGAGATCACATACTGAGAAATTTTGACAAAGCAAATTTTTTGATTATATGAAAATCAGCTTTTTTTCTGAATAAAACTGTTATTGGAATTCATTAAGTTCCAGTTTTGCCATCTGTAATTCCAGTATTACAAGGATGATATAAATAATAGGAAGTCTCTTAACTCATTACCTTAATATTTTAAAGGAAATGTGTTTTATCTTATTTATTTAATGTTGAAAAGTAAGGTGAATCAAATGACTTTTTCTGATTAATTAAAATATGTTAGTGAGGAGTAAAAGAAAATGTTCTTAACATAATAGGAAAAAGTTGGACCCCCCATTAAAGTTCTTAATGCAGAGAAACACTATTAATTTAGGTACTAATGCTGTTATAATTCATTTTTAATAATAGACTTTATTTTTAGGAGCAGTTTTAGTTAGGTTTGTAGCAAAATTGAGTGAGGTACAGAGATTTCCATGTAACTCTATTCCCACACATGCATAGCTTCCCTTTTTATCTACATCCATTACCAAAGTGGTACATTTGTTATAGTTGGTAAACCTACACATTGTAACCTATACATCATTATCACCCAAAGTCAATAGTTTATGTTAGGGTTCATTTTTCATGTTATACATTCTGGGGATTTGGAAAAATATATGTAATGACATGCATCCACCATTATGCCATACAGAGAAGTTTCACTAATCCTCTGTGGATTTAAACATCATCTGCGCTCAACCTGTTTGTTTTCCCTACTCCCTAACTCATAGCAATTACTCCTCTTCTTACTGGCCTCAAGAGTTTTGATCTTTCCAAAATGTCAAGTAGTTGGAATCATACAGTATGTAACATTTTAAGATTGGCTTCTTTTGCTTACTAATATGCATTTAAATTTCCTCAATGTCTTTTCATGGCTTTATGGCTCATTTCTTTATCACTTTGAATAATACTACATTGTCTGGATGCAACCTAGTTTATCCACTCACGTCCTAAAGCACATCTTGGTGTGTCTGTCAAGTTTTGGTAATTTTGAGTAAAACTCCTATAAACATCTATGTGGAGGATTTTGTGTGGATATAACTTCCCAGCTCCTTTGGGTCAACCAAGGAGTGTGATTACTAGGCTACCTGGTAACAATATGTTTAGTTTTGTAAAAACAACAACAACAGGGTGCCTGGGTGGCTCAGTGGGTTAAGCCGCTGCCTTCGGCTCAGGTCATGATCTCAGGGTCCTGGGATCGAGTCCCGCATCGGGCTCTCTGCTCAGCAGGGAGCCTGCTTCTCTCTCTCTCTGCCTGCCTCTCCATCTACTTGTGATTTCTCTCTGTCAAATAAATAAATAAAATCTTTAAAAAAAAAAAAAAAAAAAAAAAAAAACAACAACAACAAAAAAAACACACCAAATTGTATTCCAAGGTGGCTGTACCATTTAGATGTCCCACAGCATTGAATGGAAGAGTTCCTGTTGCTCCATATCCTCACCAGAGTTTGTTGTTGTCAGCATTGTGGATTTAGGCCATTCCAATAGGTGTATGCTGATACCTTGTTGTTTTAATTTGTAGTTTTCTAATGACGTGGTGTGGGGCATCTTTTTCTGTGCTTATTAGCTAGCTATCTCTTTTGGTGAGATGCCTGTTAATGTCTTTGGCCCTTTTTATTTTTTTATTTTTTATTTTTTTTGCTATTTTAATTTTTTATTTTTTATAAACATATATTTTTATCCCCAGGGGTACAGGTCTGTGAATTACCAGGAGTACACACTTCACAGCACTCACCAAAGCACATACCCTCCCCAATGTCCATAATCCCACCCCGTTCTCCCAAACCCCCTCCCCCCAGCACCCTCAGTTTGTTTTGTGAGATTAAGAGTCACTTATGGTTTGTCTCCCTCCCAATCCCATCTTGTTTCATTGATTCTTCTGCTACCCACTTAAGCCCCCATGTTGCATCACCACTTCCTCATATCAGGGAGATAATATGATAGTTGTCTTTCTCCGCTTGACTTATTTCGCTAAGCATGATACGCTCTAGTTCCATCCATGTTGTCGCAAATGGCAAGATTTCATTTCTTTTGATGGCTGCATAGTATTCCATTGTGTATATATACCACATCTTCTTGATCCATTCATCTGTTGATGGACATCTAGGTTCTTTCCATAGTTTGGCTATTGTGGACATTGCTGCTATAAACATTCGGGTGCATGTGTCCCTTTGGATCACTACATTTGTATCTTTAGGGTAAATACCCAATAGCGCAATTGCTGGGTCATAGGGCAGTTCTATTTTCAACATTTTGAGGAACCTCCATGCTGTTTTCCAGAGTGGCTGCACCAGCTTGCATTCCCACCAACAGTGTAGGAGGGTTCCCCTTTCTCCGCATCCTCGCCAGCATCTGTCATTTCCTGACTTGTTGATTTTAGCCATTCTGATTGGTGTGAGGTGATATCTCATTGTGGTTTTGATTTGTATTTCCCTGATGCCGAGTGATATGGAGCACTTTTTCATGTGTCTGTTGGCCATCTGGATGTCTTCTTTGCAGAAATGTCTGTTCATGTCCTCTGCCCATTTCTTGATTGGATTATTTGTTCTTTGGGTGTTGAGTTTGCTAAGTTCTTTATAGATTCTGGACACTAGTCCTTTATCTGATATGTCGTTTGCAAATATCTTCTCCCATTCTGTCAGTTGTCTTTTGATTTTGTTTACTGTTTCCTTTGCTGTGCAAAAGCTTTTGATCTTAATGAAATCCCAATAGTTCATTTTTTCCCTTGCTTCCCTTGCCTTTTGCGTTGTTCCTAGGAAGATGTTGCTGCGGCAGAGGTCGAAGAGGTTGCTGCCCGTGTTCTCCTCAAGGATTTTGATGGATTCCTTTCGCACATTGAGGTCCTTCATCCATTTTGAGTCTATTTTTGTGTGTGGTGTAAGGAAATGGTCCAATTTCATTTTTCTGCATGTGGCTGTCCAATTTTCCCAGCACCATTTATTGAAGAGGCTGTCTTTTTTCCATTGGACATTCTTTCCTGCTTTGTCGAAATTTAGTTGACCATAGATTTGAGGGTCTATTTCTGGGCTCTCTATTCTGTTCCATTGATCTATGTGTCTGTTTTTGTGCCAGTACCATGCTGTCTTGATGATGACAGCTTTGTAATAGAGTTTGAAGTCCAGAATTGTGATGCCACCAACGTTGGCTTTCTTTTTCAATATCCCTTTGGCTATTCGAGGTCTTTTCTGGTTCCATATAAATTTTAGCATTATTTGTTCCATTTCTTTGAAAAAGATGGATGGTACTTTGATAGGAATTGCATTAAATGTGTAGATTGCTTTAGGTAGCATAGACATTTTCACAATATTTATTCTTCCAATCCAGGAGCATGGAACATTTTTCCATTTCTTTGTGTCTTCCTCAATTTCTTTCATGAGTACTTTATAGTTTTCTGAGTATAGATTCTGTGTCTCTTTGGTTAGGTTTATTCCTAGGTATCTTATGGTTTTGGATGCAATTGTAAATGGGATTGACTCCTTAATATCTCTTTCTTCTGTCTTGCTGTTGGTGTAGAGAAATGCAACTGATTTCTGTGCATTGATTTTATATCCTGACACTTTACTGAATTCCTGTATAAGTTCTAGCAGTTTTGGAGTGGAGTCTTTTGGGTTTTCCACATATAGTATCATATCATCTGCGAAGAGTGATAATTTGACTTCTTCTTTGCCGATTTGGATGCCTTTAATTTCCTTTTGTTGTCTGATTGCTGAGGCTAGGACCTCTAGTACGATGTTGAATAGCAGTGGTGATAATGGACATCCCTGCCGTGTTCCTGACCTTAGCGGAAAAGCTTTCAGTTTTTCTCCATTGAGAATGATATTTGCGGTGGGTTTTTCATAGATGGCTTTGATGATATTGAGGTATGTGCCCTCTATCCCTACACTTTGAAGAGTTTTGATCAGGAAGGGATGCTGTACTTTGTCAAATGCTTTTTCAGCATCTATTGAGAGTATCATATGGTTCTTGTTCTTTCTTTTATTGATGTGTTGTATCACATTGACTGATTTGCGGATGTTGAACCAACCTTGCAGCCCTGGAATAAATCCCACTTGGTCGTGGTGAATAATCTTTTTAATGTACTGTTGAATCCTATTGGCTAGTATTTTGTTGAGTATTTTTGCATCTGTGTTCATCAAGGATATCGGTCTATAGCTCTCTTTTTTGGTGGGATCCTTGTCTGGGATTGGGATCAAGGTGATGCTGGCCTCATAAAATGAGTTTGGAAGTTTTCCTTCCATTTCTATTTTTTGGAACAGTTTCAGGAGAATAGGAATTAGTTCTTCTTTAAATGTTTGGTAGAATTCCCCCAGAAAGCCGTCTGGCCCTGGGCTTTTGTTTGTTTGGAGATTTTTAATGACTGTTTCAATCTCCTTACTGGTTATGGGTCTGTTCAGGCTTTCTATTTCTTCCTGGTTCAGTTGTGGTAGTTTATATGTTTCTAGGAATGCATCCATTTCTTCCAGATTGTCATATTTATTGCCGTAGAGTTGCTCATAGTATGTTCTTATAATAGTTTGTATTTCTTTGGTGTTAGTTGTGATCTCTCCTCTTTCATTCATGATTTTATTTATTTGAGTCCTTTCTTTTTTCTTTTTGATAAGTCGGGCCAGGGGTTTATCAATTTTATTAATTCTTTCAAAGAACCAGCTCCTAGTTTCGTTGATTTGTTCTATTGTTTTTTTGGTTTCTATTTCATCTATCTTTGGCCCTTTTTAAATTGAGTTGTTAGTTTGCTTAGTATTGAGTTTTAAGAGTTCTTTATGTATTTTGGATAACACTTCTTTATCAAATGTGTGTTTTGCAAATATTTTCTCATAGTCTGAGACTTGTGTTCTCATTCTGTCTATAATTGTTTTTTCAATAGATGTATGGGTTTATTTATTAGAGAGAGCATGCATGTATGAGGGTGGGTGGGGAAGGGACAGAGAGAGAGGAAAAGAAGTGGGCTCCCTGCTGAATGTGGAGCCCAGTGCAGAGGGCTCCATCTCAGGACCCTGGGATCAGCATTTGAGGTGAAATTAGGAGTCAGACAGTTAACTGACTGAGCCACCCAGCCGCCCTAAAATGCATCTTAAATAAGTGTAGTTTTTCTTACTTTACATGTTACCAATGAGTGAGATATGACCGTGGATTGGAGTGTAGTAGAAGGAGATACTGTTATGTTTTTCTTCCTTCTCAGAGAGATTTAAATCATACCTGTACTGTATATCTTTGGTGTGGTAATTTTTTTTTAGTTTACTGCTTAAGCACTGAAATTTAAAAAAAATAAATCACCCACACATAAATGCACTTGTTTCATCTCATTTAATAAAGCAGAGTAAGCACACTGTCTAAAAAATTTGATGAACTTTCTGGCAAAGAGAAGAAAAACGTGCTGTAATTTTGAATGAAGTGAGTCAGGAATACAGTTTTTTGAACTGCTACCAATTTCCTCTTTAAGAAAATGTTTTAGTGTGAAGTCACTATTCAGTAAGATCATATAAATTACTCGTTATCATGGAAAAATGACTTCTCTAAATAGAAAGTCCTGTTTTCTTTGGATTTAGAAAATGAGGGTTTGCTGCCTTGGTTTTCTTCATCAAAGTTTGAAATTTATTTTTATTTTGTATTGTATGCAAAATATTATAATTACTTTATGATCATAGACTTCAGTGATAACATGATTTTGTATTTAGAGAGCAGGGATTATATAATATGTATTCCATTTAATTTCTCTTCATATTGAAAGTTCTTGTAAGGAAAAAATACTAAAGGATAATTGTCTTTTTTTCCAAACCTTTTTAATTTTATAGAAATTTATTGGGAAAAAATTCTATATTAAGTCCTTTCTGTCTTTAAATACAATGAAAATTAATATCTAAATTATTACCTACAACAACATGTATACTGTGTAGTCATTATGAGATAATTAAAAAAAAATGGGGAATTATTTCCTCTGTGAAATTGCATCTGATCTCAAAAAGCAAATGTTCTAATCTAATCATACAGTAGTTTATATTTAACATAATTCAAAAACATAATAAATGTAGAGGATCAAAGAACAGCTTATAATGATGGATGAGTGCATTCATAGTATGAATTTATTTAGGTTCTCATACAAGGAAGCATCTATAAATATTGTAACTTCCTGTAGTTAAGAGGAACTAAATAGTCAAAACTTGTGGAAATGCCTAAAAACATTATAGTTGAAGTATCTGAAATAAATCTTAAAGACATCAAAATATTTCTAATCCATATTTATCAGAATAAAGCACAGACCTCTAAACTATTGTAGATAGTGTACTTGTAAATAACAGGAAATCATATGCAGCTCCCAAAATCTGCAGTAGATAAAACCAGTATGATATATAGTGATTAAGGAGCATAATTATATCATTCACACATAGAAATATTGAATAATTGCTTCTTTTATAATCAATCAATTAAAAAGATCATACACTTATAAGATAAAAGGGTAGAAACATAGACCATATTTTGATAGATAATAAACAGCCATTAAATAAGAAGAAGAAAAGAGGAGCATCTGGGTGGCTCAGTCAGTTGAGCATCTGATTCTTGGTTTTTGGCTTAGGTCATGATCTCAGGGTCATGAGATGGTGCCCTGAAGCTGGCTCTGTGCTTAGTTGGGGAGTGGGGAGGAGTCCAATTCAGAGTCTCTCCTTCTGCCCCTCCCCCCAGTTGCGCATGCACTCACAGCAATTTCTCTCTCTGAAATAAATAAATCTTTTGAAATAAGTGAATAGTAAGAATAAAATAGTCATATGAACTCCTGATGTATCCATTTAGTAAAATTAGATTAATATATTAATCACTCCTTAAAAACTACTTTGTACTAATAAACGTTATGTTCCTGTAATTTGAGAAATTCAACAAAACAATTAATTATAAGATATATGTGATAGATAAGTCAACAACAAAAACACAAAATGTATTTTCTTAAAAACACATACATATATATACACACAAATACCTATTACCAATTTACTTTCTGAACATAGATAATCATATAAAAATATTCCTGTTTGAATAGATGAGGTTAAAGACCATAATAATTAAGTAAAAAGAAGATAGATGTTGTCTATAGACAACCCACTTTACAATGAAGGTTTTACTATACCAAATTTGTATCTTAAGAAAATCTAAGTAACGCTTGGAGCTCAAGTTCAGTTTTATTTGAATTTCTTGATTTTGCTGCAGTGTGAGTTTAAGACTGAGCCATAAAAATAAGTATTAGTTGAAGAAAAATAAACTTCTATTCACCATCCATAGCAATTATTTTATTTACACATTCATAACAAAAATTGTTTTATTTATTTTACTTTCTTAATTTCATCTTAACCCTTTTATGTACCTAATGTAGGGAAAAAATACAACTTTTTAATAGCTTTCAGGAGGCATAGAAGTGTTTTTTCAATTATTTTCTATGAAAAATTCAATTACAGGAAATTGGAATAATTTTATAGATGATTACATTAACCATATATAGTTCTGGTTTTCATTTTCCATGTAGATTCTATAAATTTGCAATTTATAATTTATTATGTATCTATCTATCCATCCATTCCTCTTAATCCGTCAACCATCTTTTTTTTTTATGAATTCAAAGTATATTGCAGACATCAGAATACCTCTCTTATATGATTAATGATAATATGTGTTTAATATTCGAGTATGGATATTTTCAATTCAGAAAAAATTTATATGGAATGAAGTACACTAATCTTAAGTGTACTATTCAGTGACAGTTTGACAAATGATAACTGTCTGTTATCACCCAAAAGCCTGTCAAGATATGGAACACTCCAGCAAGTTTTCTTATGTGCTTTCCCAATGAATTCCCCCATCTTCTTACCCCCAGAGGAACCATTATTCTGAATTTTCCATGATAGATTACTCTAGAATAAAAACGAATAGAAATTTCTATAAATGGATTTATACAATATGTACTGTCTTATTGTAATGGTTTTGAAGTCCATCATTTCACTACATATATCAGTAATTTTTTTCTTTTTATTGCTGTGTAGTATTTAATTGTATGGATATACCACACTGTGTTTTTTCCTAATGATATGCACCTGGGCGTAATGAAGCTACTATTAACATTTTTTTTAAAGATTTTATTTATTTATTTGACAGAGATCACAAGTAGGCAGAGAGGCAGGCAGAGAGAGAGGAAGGGAAACAGGCTCCCTGCTGAGTAGAGAGCCTGATGCGGGGCTCGATCCCAGGATCCTGGGATCATGACCTGAGCCGAAGGCAGAGGCTTTAACCCACTGAGCCACCCAGGCGCCCTATTGTAAACATTCTTGTTCAAATCTTTTTTTTTTTATCTTTTTTTTTTTTTTTTAAAGATTTTATTTATTTACTTGACAGAAATCACAAGTAGATGGAGAGGCAGGCAGAGAGAGAGAGAGAGAGAGAGAGAGGGAAGCAGGCTCCCTGCTGAGCAGAGAGCCCGATGTGGGACTCGATCCCAGGACCCTGAGATCATGACCTGAGCCGAAGGCAGCAGCTTAACCCACTGAGCCACCCAGGCGCCCACATTCTTGTTCAAATCTTATTGTAGACATATGCTTTCATTTCTCTCAAATAACTGATAATGAAATGGCTAAATCATAGGGTAGGTGTATGTTTGGTTTTTTAAAAAATGCCAGACGTTATTACACCCCCACCAAAAACTATGTTAACCGAGAATGTTAAACTATGGATTGGTGTAAACAAATTGAATATTGGTGAAGTCACTCTTGGCATTATGTGAAAGAAATAATTGTAGGAAGTGAGACTGATAACAAGAAGCTCAAAAACTATTTAAAGGGTAGAAAAAAATTAAAGACCTACAGTAAGACGTGAAGGATAAAGATAGATACTAAAGAAGTTTAAGAGAAAAAAATAAAACTTGATGATTGATAAAATGTCAACTTAGAGAAAAAAGACAAGACTAATCCCAGGCTGCTTTGTTGAGGGACTTCAACAAATAAGGTAGCCTTGAGGAAGATCAGATACTTTGAGGAGCAAGCATAGAAATGATGGAGACACTTATTCTGAAGAACTAAATATGCAATACTAGTAAAGTTGGTCAAAAGTCAGCCAAATAATGTCACACAGAGAATATTTATGAATTGGGGAGTCAAATTGATTAAGATAAATTAAAACCAGTTTTATGGCAAAGGGTGAGAGGCAGTAACCATTGAATGGTATACTTTGAGTATTTCTTTTTCTTTTTTATATTCTTTCATTTAACAGCTAAAATAACATTTGATTATCTCATAATGGTTATATACAACCGTATGTTCTTTCTTATACTTAATATAACTAAAACAACAATAATTTAACTACTGGAAAGATGATGAGTATACTTCATGGTATAAATTTATTGACAAAGAATACAAGGAAAGATCTGTAATATCACAGCACACCAAATTTTGTTGGGCTCTGAGTATAGCTCTTCAAGTCCCAGCACTGAGAGTAAAACTTCTTTTGAATCTTTTAAACCATATGTCTTTATCTAAGTCAGTATAGAGAAGAATGTCACTGCTGCTCTTTTTAGTTTCTGACTCATTTTGATCTTCTCCTTCATTATAGCTATCTGATGTGAAAAAAAGCAATTGATTTGCTCTTTGTTTTTGCCCTGAAGCTTCCACTCCTGTTCTTTTTTTAAAAAGATACTTATTTTTGTTGACTTCAATAATATGGTTTTTTTTGTTGTTGTTTTTCCTCCCCCTCTGGTGAACAGCACATGGCTAAACAGTGAAGTAAAGGTAACCAACCATGGGAGCACAAAAAGGACAGTTGTATTTTATAATAGTGCATTCGTCTACCTACATGTGTCTTAGCTTTGTTAGATCATTGGTTTTTTTTTAATGTTTATTTGTCAGAGAGAGAAAGAGAACCAGCAGGGGGAGTGGCAAATAGAGGGAAAAGCAGGTTCCCCACTGAGCAGGGAGCCTGCTTGGATCCCAGGACCCTGAGATCATGACTTAAGCAGACACTCAACCCAGACACATCTAGGCATCCCAGTAATATGGTCTTTATAACATCTCCATATTCTTACCTTAGGATGAGAATTTGAGATGCAAATATGTCAAATAATCTGTTCATAGTCACACAATAAGTACAGAACTGAGCTGAATACTGTGACAGCCCCTTAACTGCTACACAGTTTAACTGCCATCCTCCATGTGAAGGCAGTTTACAAACTGTAAGACAATTACATAAATAGAATAGTGTTCAGTTGAGATCAAGTTAGCGAGCAAGTATCTTAAAGTGTAATACAGTATCATATAAGGGGCTTTGAAGATGAATGACAAAAGCCTGCCTAAAAAGAACTTAGTGGGGACACCTGGCTCAGTTGGTTACACCTTTGCCTTCAGCTCAGGTCATGATTCCAGGTCCTTGGGATTGGGTCGCACAACAGGCTCTTTGCTAAGCAGGAAGCCTGCGGTTCCCCCTGCTTGTTCTCTGTGCTTGCTTGCTTGCTCTTTCTCTCTCTCTCTCTCTCTGAATCTCAAAAAAATAAATAAATAAAAAGAAATTAGTGAAGAAACATGTTGTATCACTATGAGGAATAATCCAGAGTAGTTGGGAAGATATAACTAACTGAAATTTAAACAAAATATTGTGAAAACCCAGAAGACAAAGTTTTACCTGAATAACTTAAAGTACTTTTGAAAGGTATGTGAAAAAGGCCTTGAAAAATTGGTGTGATTCCTCATAGAGAATTCACATAAGTGAAGTTAAGAATGAAAATTCTGGAAATCCAAAGTAGTGAGATAGAAAGGTATAAGGGAAAATGCAATAGGAGTTAAGTCTAGAATTTTATTTGGTGGATAGGTAACAAAGACCTGAATGCATTTTTTTGTGAGAGAGAAAGAAAAAGTGCACGCATATGGGGGAAAAGGGGGTGAGAGAAAATCCTAAGCAGGCCCCAGGCCCAGTGCAGAGCTGCTCAGGCTTGATCACCACCTGAGATCATGACCTGAGCAAAAATCACGATTAAGACACTTAACTGACTGAGCCACCCAGGAACCCCTACCTTGAATGCCTTTTAAAGGAGTCTAAATTAATTGTTTAGCTAATGGACAACCGTCAATAAAACTGAGCATATGAAATTTCAGTTGGGAAGAATGATTTGAAGCAGGAGTAAGAAGGCAGAGCAATATTCAGGAGAGAGATGAAACAACTTGAATTAAAACAAAAGTAAGGAGGAAAATACAGTAAGAAATCTATTAGGGTCAGAATTGATCAGAAAAGCCAACCTAGTAGATACAGAGTATGAAAATGGAAGAACATTTTCTCTTTGACTGTAGGATTGAATAAGGGAAATTGTAAGGTAGTTAAGCTTGGTGACACACAGAGGTGGAGGCACCTCACTCCCCAGTGATGTTCGTGATCACTACATGGGTTTCTTCTTCTAGGTCCAGCATCCCAAAGTCTTTCCACGTCCTCTTCATTAATGTAGTTTCAGTTAAGAAAACTTGGGGAGTTTGTTTGGTTATGACCCAATAGTTTAAATAGCCTTATTTTGTGGTGGTAAAGAGCTGCAAGGTTTTTCACCAATTTTTTATTGATGTTAAATGCTGATCTCTTTATTAAAATAGTAAACAAAATAGCCAAATATATAGCTTAGAGACATTATTGCAAAATACATAGGTGTAAATACTTGTGGCAACCTGATACAGTAGGAAGAACTCAGCTCTTGTTCACGTCCTAGCCTTCCCAGTTATTAGAGGGCACTTTGGGCATTTGCTGAGTCTTAGTGTGCCAGGGTTTCTCTCTGGCACAGGTGTGGATCAGAATAATGGACAAAAGGCGCAAGGAAGGGCATAGTCAATGGTACTGATACCTTCCCTTACCATCCGTGTTCATTTCCAGTCTGATCAGCCTTTCTATCTTCACGTGACTCATCTTGAACCATTTAAACTACCCCAAGGGCTGTTCATAGTTTCCCAGCCAGCTAAGCATCAAAAGTTTTTCCAGGCCCGTTCCTTGGTGGCTAGAGGTTTTCTCTTCCACAGCCAAAAATGATATATCCATTCTGCTTAGGTTGTTAGCGAAGAATGTGAGATGACCTTAGGCTGCATTCCCTGCATTCCCAATGTGCTGGAGTTCCCACTCACAGTCTTTTCATTCTTTGGGGCCTTTTCCCCCCTCTTTATGTTGCAGCAAAGCTGAAAGAGGAAGAAACCAGTCACTATGACTGCCACTCTGGTGCGTTGGGTGTCATCTGGTGATGATTTTTCCCTGTCACCAGTTGCCCTGCAAGCTAGCTTAGAAGTATTTTGAAGCCTGAGGCTGTGACATTGGAAATCGTTTTTTATTATAAAAATACAGTCTTAAAATTTACATAATTTACAATTTGCCTTTATTCTTCTCAGTGCTCTTTAACAGGTTTATAGCTTCTTTATCAGCTGGCTTCTGATTCAACTTGCTTTAATTAGCAATCTAAGTTTCTATTACCATTAACTTTTAAACATGTATTTATGGAAGATATTTCACTAAGTTTTATAAATGGTGTTTTAAAATAATAGCAGCTAGCAATTTTGAAGGCCTATGATATGCTGACATAGGTAGGTGGTTAGGTAGAAAGAAATAGAACATAGATCGATCGATCGGTATATGGATGGATAGACAAACACACAGATGTAGATGTAGATGTATTCTCTAATGTAATTCTCCCAGCACCCCTCAGAGATAGGTGCTTTTTGACATATAAGGAAACTGAGGCTAGTTGACATTAATTCTTTAAAGTTACAGATCTAGTGGTTGTGAGAAGCCAGGTTTCTATCTAGTTTTATTTGAGGCCTATCATAGGTTTTTTTTTTTTTTTTTTTTAAAGATTTTCTTTCTTTCTTTGAGCAAGAGAGACTGTGTATGTGCATGTGTGCCTATGTGTGTGTGTGTGTGAGCCGGTGCATGAGCAGAGGGGAAGGGCAAAGGGAGAAGGAGAGAGAGAACCTCAAGCAGACTTCCAGCTGAGCGCAGAGCCCCATGCAGGGCTTGAGCTCATGAACTTGAGATCATGATGTGAGCTGAAATCAGGAGTCCCTCATTTAGCAGACTGAGTCACCCAAGCACCCCCTGAGAGTTTATCTTTATACAGTGAAGGGACAATTTGTTTCTTTTTATATTGATAATTGAAAGTATGTTTAGCAAGGATTTTTCTGCATGAATGGTCAGAATGTCAGTGGAGCTGCCTTTCAAGTATGAAGAAAATAAAACTATGTATGTATGTTTTGTGAACTATATACATTTTTAAGCCTTCGTTTTCCTCTCATAGACAGTGTCACAGTTAATTCAGAGAAAAAGAGAGAGAGAGGGATAATTTGGGTTGTTTCCCTTCAGTGGGTTTATGTTCCCTTTCTGCTCTGGAACTTTCTCTCATGCTTAACAAGAGGCCTATTTCATGGTGTCAGACTAACTAGTTCTTGGGTCACCTGCATAAGAGCTTGTCATCATTTATTCCATCCTCCATCCAAATGAACTATGTGTAATTTATGTCCTAAAAAGCCAATATATGTTCTAACTTAGACCCCAAAATTTTAATTAATCATCCTATTAATTTAATTCATTTAAAATAAAAAACATACATTTCTACAGTTTTAGTTGTGTGTTCTTATTCTCTGGTGGCTTTTTGATGGAAAGGATAGGTCCAGCCAAAGGCTGGTCAAAATGTTTCTGTACCAGAGATTTAGATTGATCCTAATGCTGAGAGCAGCAAAATGTGTTCATTATTTAAATAAGCTGAAGCTGCCAAATGAATCATAAAGGCAGCCGGGTATCCTGTGCCAAGGTGTCATTTTCATTAAGTGTGAGATTGCACCTGAAGGACAGTTTAATTTGCAGCTGCTAAAAATATTTCGACAGAGTGATACTGTTACAAGTGGCAGGTGGTGCCCAAACGTGAATTTTGCAAGAAATGCCATCTGTGGGATGAGGTGTGGGAGAATGTCAAGGGGGTGGTAAAGGAGATAAAGGGGGAAAGAAAAGAGAGATGTATTTACTCAGCGTTTATTGCTATTATCATAACTAAAGATTCCATACTTCACATGATAGCATTGGCCCAAGATTATTACATATGGTTATTTGTTCAGCTTCTACCATGTGCTCAGGGCATTGCAGAAGTACCACAGCACCTGTAAAGACAGAGTTTCTTCCCCAAAGGCATACCATTTAAACTAGGCAGATGAGAGAATCCTTTCTAACTCTGTTTACCTTTCATAGTGTTTACATTGCAATTTTGTGCTGGCAAGATTAATGCACTTTGATCCTGCTAAAATGGATTTTGCCACTTTCTTTTGATGTTCAGCTTTTAGTACACATCTACATCGATTCCCTGCCTCATACTGTAAGAAATATTTTCAATTGTTCAAGCTCAAAGATTTTGTTAAATCATTCTCTCTTGGGATTTTGTGAACTTCGCAGAGTAGACAAGATTGAAATGTGGAAAGGTATTTAGAGACATTATAATTGTTTACATTATTAAAAGATCTGTATATGTGTCTATTAGTTCAGTGGATTTGGCCACATTGAAATCAGGAACTTGTACACAGAGACTAGAAATAGACATTCTCTACTTTAATGGGATACAGAACACAAACCTAAAAAGCAAAAGTAACTAGTGGGTTTCAGTTTTTTGTTTTTTTTTTTCATTTCTGTCTGCCATTTGATGGTAGTAACTAGAAGTAGAAAAGCTTTCTTTGTGACTATCATGATCTTTCTTTGATTCTCAAGAACTAATAAAGTAGGTCAGTATGAATGAATTTGGGTAAAAGTTTTCCATGGGGAGTTTTTGATGACAAGGCAAGTTATTGAATTGCTTGTAGTTTTTCAGGACAATGGTAATCTCTGACCTCCTACATTGTTTTTAGCTTCATAAAATGGAGAGAAATATTTTGTTATTTTAATCCTATTGATAGACTCTAATTTTGAAAAATTACAAACAGATCATTAATTTTACTGTATTAATTAACATAAAAGGATCTGATCATAAACAGAAGTTTCTCCCATGTTTAAAGAAGTACATGAAATTTCATTTTGAAAACTTGCTGTTGTGTAATAACTCTTAGAAATAGTTGCAATTTAAAGAAACATGTCTGAGCATTTCTTGAACTGGGAAACTACACACTGCTGGGTTGGGGCTACGATGAGTTCTGTTCTTCCCGATAGCTTTAAAAAACTGTCAAAACGCAAGAAAATGTGCCCTTTTCTTCTAAACAGACGCACACACCCCTGCGTATTTTAGCTTAGAAAATTCATTTATTAATCTATTCACTCATTTAGGAACCATGTTCTGTTTCAGACGTTATGCTTAGCCTGGAAGAAATAATTGGGGGAAATAGGGAGATCAGCTTACAAGGAAAGGAAAGAAAACAAGTGATTAAAGTAGAATTTTCTGGATTCTAGTTGAGGAATATACACCAGGTGCCAGGGAAAGGTTTGTGTGTTAAACGATGATAGACAGTACAAGATGGTTTGGAAAAGGTGAGGCCAGAGGCAGAGAAAACAGATTGAATGTGACTGCCAGGAGAGAAGAGATAAGGGCCTACATTTGTGTAGTTGCAGTGAGACAGATTCAAAATGCTTAGAGAAATACTTTGTTATATATAGAAGCTGAAGGCAAGGGAGGGAGAGATATCAGACAAATGCCTGTCATAACAAATATGAAAAGAAAGATAATAGAGAAAGAATTAAATGTTATAAAAGAGGTAAAAAGCAAACTTTCATGTTATGTGAACTAAATGCCTATGAAGATAAGAGATTGGGTGTTTTCTTGAATGATGAGCAGATTCCCTAAGGTATGAAAGAAGGGAAACAGTGGTCAGTTCTGCTAGAAATATAAGTCAAAGTTAGTTTGTGAATACCACTGATTGCCCTTAGTTTGTTTTTCGTATTAGAGATACTGTGAACAGTGCAATTGCCAAGATTTCCCATTTTCCTCTTATTCTAGAAAGCTTGGAGCCAAAATTGTGGCCCATCTCAAATACATGTTTTAGTGAATGTAGCTTCTACTTTTAGACTTGTTACTGGCTCATGATAACATTGGACTTTCTGTCCTTTCTGCTTGCCACATCTTAGTTTATGCTACTTGGTCATATCCTATGACACTTGAAATCTATTCTGGAAATTATGTGGTATAAATGCATTAGTACTTTTTTTTTTTTTTTTCTGTAGCACTGTATGGATGGCTTAGAAGAAATAGATAATACATGTGTAGAGGAACAATTAGATGATTCCAAAAGTATAACTGCAAAGTAAAAAAAAACATGAATTGTACAAGCAACATTAAGATTGTAAAACAGGGAAAGAAGTGGCAATAATAGCAGGAATAAGTTTGATAATAAATTGGGAGGGCAAAACAAAAGTCCTGCAAGAAATGGAAGCAATTTAAGATAAAATAACAGTTTATATGTAGGTGTTGATGTTGACATTAGCCAAAATGGAAAGACAGGAGCAGAAGCAGTTCTAAGAGAAAAGTAGCTAAGTTTCTTGCTAGTTGTGGTGAATTAAAATTGTAGTGAGGTCCTTATGTAGAAAATTTGAGCCAGAAGTTTAAAATGCATACTTGGATCTGGAGAAAAATCAAGGCTGATATAGTTTGAAGATACCTGAAGCTCTAAAAGTAAATCAGTTCCTAAAGAAAAAATCCTAAAATTTTAACAAAATTAAGAATGTTGAAACAGTGGAAGAAATGCTACGAGGTTACTTCATTTATAGGAGTAGGGGGGAAAGGAAATGAACCCCCAAAGACAGGCATTTAGGAAGCATCTATATTTGGGGATTTAGGAAAAAGGAAAAGGGAAGTCATAACAGAGATAGTGAAGGCTAGATAATGAACAGTTCAGATTCAAAGTCACAGAAGCCACATGCCAGAGAAAAAAATGATAACTTTAGGAGGGGCGTGAAGATTTTGTTGTGCCAATGGCTGAAGATCCAGTTGTTGTTGATGTTTCTGTTGATTATCCGTAGAACACTCACAGGTGGTGAAATGCCGAAGCTAGATAGTAAGAGTTGAGAAATGACTGGTAAAGAGGACAGGGAGTCTCAGCATGGGCACTCTTCTCAAGTCCTAGGCCTCAGTGGGGGCGAGAAACACGATAGAAGCTACAGCATAGAGTGTCAGCGGAAGTTTTTTGTTTTCTTTCGTTAGGGTGAAAAGATGTTAAAAATAAATATCTGACACAGAATCACTAAGGAGGGAAAGACTGACATTCCTGAGAAGAATCAACTTCTTGCCTTCATTTTCAACTCCCCAATTCCTAGATTTTGTCCTGTGTTCATCACTTTTCTCGTTGCGTTAGATTCTGTCCTCTTTGCTCTTTGTCCTCTATAGCCTACTACCAATTTAAAATAACTTCAACTCTATTTGCCATTTCGTTCCTGAACTTCTGTATTCCTTAGCATGTGGGACAGATTCACAAGCGTCTCACTTTAAAAGGTGCATGAAATTGAAGTCCTCTTCCTTCTCTGCCTCTATCCTCCCCGTGTCTGTCCTTTCTCAGGTGTTCCTATCCCAGTAAGTGATTCCTACCCAACCAACTTTTCAATCAGACATTTCTTTAATATTTACATGATTTTTGTCACTGCTCCCTACATTCAGCATCTCAGCGAATGCAATCCATTCATTCTGTTTTCACATAATCCTTTCGTACGTCACCTTCTCTGTTATATCATCCGAATCACCATCACTTCTCACCAGCCTCCAGAGTGGTTTTCATGCCTTCATCCTTGTCTCACTATATATATATATATTTTTTTTATAGCAGTCACAGTGATCTTAAAATAGGAATCTGATAATGTCATTACTATGTTTAAAATATTTCAGTGGTTTCCCGCATAGGCATTAGAACATTATGCTCCTGAACAATACTTCCTCCTTATTCTGGCCTCTGCTTAACTTTTTGTCATCGTCTTTGACCACCTGTCTCTTCATGGACACTCTCTGTGTACAACATTGTGGTTTCTCTGACCTGGCGTGTGTTCCTTCTACCTGGGATATTCTTGGTTCTTCTTCAGCTCTTGAGTTACAGGTCCTATCTTCTGAGAAAAACTTTCACTAATTCCTTTAAGTCAAGATTAATCTTCCTTTCTATTTCCATTGCATTTTTTTCACTCTTACTTTTGTTCTTCTTGTGCATTTTAATTTTTTTTAAGATTTTATTTATTTCTTTGACACAGAGAGAGAGATCACAAGTAGGTAGAGCAGCAGGCAGAGAGAGAAGGGGAAGCAGGCTCCCACTGAGCAGAGAGCTCAATGCAGGGCTCAATCCCAGGACGCTGAGATCATGACCTGAGCCGAAGGGAGAGATTTAACCCACTGAGCCACCCAGGCATCCCTTTTTGTGCATTTTAATAAACACTGTTTAATTGTTGGTATTCTCTCTCAGATAGAAAACATTTTATCATAATATCACCTAATGTTTCATAATCCAAATCTAGGAAAGATTTGATGAATGAAAATATAGATGGTACATGATTGCGTGAAAAATAGAGATTGTTATTGGAGCATTATTTCGATTATTGGATTGAGAGCAAATAGAGGCTTTAGACCTAGAAATGAGGAGAGATCATTTTTTCCACAGAAAGAAAGAAAAGAAAAATTGGGAGTTGGGGTGAAGAAAGGAAAAAGAGGGAGTTCTCACTAAATGGTTTTGGTTCTGTCAGTACTGATTTGAAGACAATCAGAATGATTTTAAAGAGTTGCTTTTAATAAATCTATAGTAAGCCACTAAAGTAAATAAAATAATTCCTTAGTAACACTAGGATTCTTGTTTAGGATAAATATCCTGAGTTAATAAATAGCACATCCATTTACTATGATTATATGATTTTCATCATCCTTGCTTAGATTTAGAAACATAGGGGGAAACGTTTTGGGGTTTTGTAAGGCAGGTGAAGTAGAGGTTCAGGAGGCTAAGAGGTTCGAGGATAATAGGGAAAGCAATTAGAATGACTGATTAGAAGGTTTGGATTGGATAAGAATTCACCAGGAAGGAGAATAGATTGAGAAAATAGGAGGAAGAGTAAGAGGACAAAATGTAGTAAGGAAGGGGAACACAAAAATTGAGGAATTCAGAAGGTAGAAAATGTATATAGTGAGAAGTTTATTTATTTGTTTGTTTGTTTAAGATTTATTTATTTATTTATTTGACAGACAGATCACAAGTAGTCAGAGAGGCAGACAGAGAGAGAGGAAGGGAAGCAGGCTCCCCGCTGAGCAGAGAGCCTGATGCGGGACTTGATCCCAGGACCTTGAGATCATGACCTGAGCTGTAGGTAGACGCTTAACCCACTGAGCCACCCAGGCACCCCGTGAGAAGATTTTTGACCCTAGAGAAGATTTTCTAAGTTCGAAATAGTAGAATGAATCCTTTTAAATTTTTGAGAGAGATTAACTAGAGACCTATTTTATTTTGAAGTAGGAATGAATGTTTTTCCAAGAACAAATCCTAAAGTTCTTAAAGACAAATTTCATTAGAGTGACATTGTTTTCCTTTGATATTCTTTTTTTATTATAATAAATTTGTCCTTTTTCAATGTATAATTTATGTTTTGGTTGTTTCTGAAGCTTTGTCAAACTTAATTCACCTACGGAGTCCTCCATGCCTATAGTATCAGATATTAAAGGAAACACTATGATTGCAGGCCCTTTCAACAATGAATGTGCTTGATAACTTGCTTGAATTATTTCCCACTAGAGTCCATACTTGTAAAATGATAATTTTCTTCACATATTTTAGAGAGAGAAACATGATGCTTGATAACGCCTTCTGTCGTGCCCAGACACCAAGCGAAGAGAATATCTGTTCATGTCAAATATTGTTTGCTTTCTTGTCATTTTGGTACTTCTGATATGACTTTTGCTAGATTATAACTTTCTGAGAACAAGGGAATATATATTATTCATGTTGCTTTCTACGCAGTGCCTTATGTGTATCTGCAAGCAAATAAAATAGCTGGATTTAATTACTTGAAATTCTTTAAGTTATGCAAACATTTATGTGAACAACTACACTAATTTAGGAGGTAATATTAGATGAATTTGTCCTTCATTGCTCTAGTATTAAAGAAGAAGATGTATGACTTTTTTATTCTAATTCTGTAGCTGAATAATGAGAACTCCAGATTTAACATGTGATTAAGCCTTCCTTTCACTATTATCATAATGGCATAATATAGTACATTTGTTAACATTTTACAAAGTTGTTTCACATGCACTATTTAAGTTTAAAGTATTTGTTTTGATATGAAGTATTTATGAAAGACAAAGTGAATAGAATCCAATTTGAAATAACTCAATTTGAAGTAAACCCAATGAGAAAATCAGTCATCTCAGATCGGAGAGGTAAGAGCTTTGCCAAAATGTCGCAAAAATTGCAAGTTACTGAACTGAATTCTTTGACATGGAGGTTTGTGTTATATATGTGCACACACACACAATGCTGCATTACTGGGACCCTGTTTTCGTCAGTAGGGTATGAATTCTTTGATTTGTAACATACCTGTTCCTACTATGTCACACAAGTTATTCTGCTCACCATTCCTCATAAGACACAAACACATATATACAAACATATTTATGTATATGAACAAGTAGAAATTTGTGAAGAAAAATAAGCTTGCAATAATTATTAAAATTAAAGTAGTACATTATTTTATGTCTTTTTAAAGTTCTGGTGCTAAGTGAGCCCAAGTTTTAAATCATTTCCCCACTCTTATGCCACAAGCACACTGAACCTTGAATATGAATACATAATAAATCGTTATTTTACATTACTTGCAGAGTCTGTATAATTTGCCTGAGTAGGATCATGGAGTGCAACCTGAATTGCATGGTCCCAGAGCAAATGCTAAAAGAAGGTTACAAGCATAAAACACGTGATAACAATGATTATACACAGGTGTAAAGATTAGGACTAAATCACATGGATAAAGCTAGTTCTAGGCTTCTGACCTCTTCCCTGGTTTCTCAAGTATGGTACTGACCTATGTGTGGATATTTCATTTCTAACTTAATAACATAATACACCATGGGAGTTAAAGGTAGATTATTGTAAGAATTTAAATACCTGCAATGTCCTAAGTGGTGTCAGTGAGATGAACTCAGCTTCTTAGTTTTTACATCTTAAAGCCAGTGAAGCTATTCTGTACTTTGATTTGTTTGTCCGTATCATAACCACATCCATCCAAGTATTTACAAAGTTTTGTTTTGTTTTGTTTTTTAGATGAGGCTCTGAATATTGCTAATAAACCTTCCACATAATCTAGCCAGTCTTGTTTTTTTGTTGTTGATGTTTGTTTGTTCTCTCTTTCCTTCCTTGCACAGATATTCTCTGAATGACCACTGTGTTTTAACCTGTAGGATCATAGCAACAAACAAAACATGCCAAGTCCTTATTTTCTTGGAATTTTTATTTTACTGAAGTGGGGAGAGAGACAATAAACAAGACCAGAGAGAAAGAAAGATCAAGAAATCACAGGTGTTTAATTATGTTAGGAAGAATAATAATGCATGAAAATTAACAACCAAAAATAAGGATTTCAGTGCTTTAAATAGGGTAGTTAACAAAGATCTGTCTAATAGTGCGATATTTAAACAAAGACCCGAGTAAAAGTAGGAATCCAGTAGCTCTAATATATGAGGGCAGAGGATTACACAGGGAGAAAAATCTGAGGCAGGACTGAGAGTACTTGACTTGTTTGAAGACCAGAAGGAAGTGGTATGGCTGGCTAGGACTAAGTTAGGTAAGCAGGGGTATGTAGAAAAAAAGGCTTATGAGGTAGGTAGTAGGGACGAGATCATAAATGGGGTCTGGTCACAGGAAAGACTTTCTATTTTCTATTTATTGTGAGAGATTTGGAAAAATGTAGGAGGGTTTAGAGAGGGAAGCGATATATCGGGAGTTTCACTCTGACTGTTGTGTGAAGTAATAGAATAGGACTGGTGAGGTAGAAATAAGGAGACTGCTAGGAGTCCATCCCTGGCCATGGTGGTCTGGGAAAGACTGGTCATAGAGGATTTGGTAAGAAAAGGTGATGGTTGTGCCCATGGATAGAATGTGAGTTGTGAGAGACAGAAAAGATGCAAGGGTGGCACCAGAATACCAAGGTGGCTTGAGCGCCTAGTAAATTCACTGAAATGGAATTTTAGTGGTTTCTCGTTATTGTTTTATGTGGCTCTCTCTTCCCTCCCATCCAGTCTTCGGTGGAAACTAGAACAGACCGATTTGTACTTTGATTTAAACTATTGTATGCTTAGAAGGAAGAATAGCAATGATGATGGCAATAAGCAATATTTGATAGCCTTTACAGTTTTCAAAACATTCTAATATCCAGAAATGAATTTTCACTGTGTGGTCTCACTAAGGATTTTTGCACCACTCCTAACTTTCCAAAAAAGAATTAAAGAATCTTTTTTCTGCAACATAAGGTGATTTGTAACATACTTTAAAATACATAAAGAACAGTTCACATGTACTGAAAACTGTGAACTAAGGAAAGATTAATTCTTTTTTTTTTTTTTTTAATTTTTTTTTTAAATTTTTTATTTTTTATAAACATATATTTTTATCCCCAGGGGTACAGGTCTGTGAATCACCAGGTTTACACACTTCACAGCACTCACCAAATCACATACCCTCCCCAATGTCCATAATCCCATCCCCTTCTCCCAAACCCCCTCCCCCCGGCAACCCTCAGTTTGTTTCGTGAGATTAAGAGTCACTTATGGTTTGTCTCCCTCCCAATCCCATCTTGTTTCATTTATTCTTCTTCTACCCACTTAAGCCTCCATGTTGCATCACCACTTCCTCATATCAGGGAGATCATATGATAGTTGTCTTTCTCTGCTTGACTTATTTCGCTAAGCATGATACGCTCTAGTTCCATCCATGTTGTTGCAAATGGCAAGATTTCATTTCTTTTGATGGCTGCATAGTATTCCATTGTGTATATATACCACATCTTCTTGATCCATTCATCTGTTGATGGACATCTAGGTTCTTTCCATAGTTTGGCTATTGTGGACATTGCTGCTATAAACATTCGGGTGCATGTGTCCCTTTGGATCACTACATTTGTATCTTTAGGGTAAATACCCAATAGTGCAATTGCTGGGTCATAGGGCAGTTCTATTTTCAACATTTTGAGGAACCTCCATGCTGTTTTCCAGAGTGGCTGCAAGATTAATTCTTGAAATATGTCAAAAGGAAGTGAAGAGAAAGTGAAAATGGACTGTAATGAATGGTATTATTTATCTAACTGTGAATTAATGTATATCCGATAATTTGCCTCTCAGATCCAAGGTTCATTAGTGCCCACCTCATCCCAGAAAGTGACAACCCTGAAGATGACAAAGTATATTTTTTCTTCCGTGAAAATGCGATAGATGGAGAACACACTGGAAAAGCCACTCATGCTAGAATAGGTCAGATATGCAAGGTAAGGTCAAGAAAAAAAGCAATTGAGGAGGGTTGCACTGTCCAATCATGGTTTTATTTCGTTTTCTTTTCCACATATGTGCAAGTACAATGAAAAATATGGCTCAAAATCTTGACTGATCACTGCAAATATTTAAATGGCAAAGAATGATTGGAAGCATAGTTGCTTGTGCGTGACTCTTCACAGGCAAGCATGTATGTTGAGGCGAGAACACAGTATGTCATACTTACATTAAATGAGCTTTGAAATTTTAAAGCAACAATTTTTTTCATGTTACATAGGAGAACATACTTTTTTGTATTCTCAGATGTAGCAAAGTTTCCTACACTGTGTAACTTTTGAACAGACGTTTATTGGTGGAATAGCTAAAGCATTAATGTAAGCGAGAAAAGCGTTAAAGCTTGATTTTATAAATTGATTGTAGCATCCTATGTACATAGATGTGAACACACAGATGTAATTGTGATGTTCTGAACTTTGAGGTCATTTATTTCCTGTGTGACACAAAATTGGGTATGTTACATTATAATGTTAGATATATAGAATAAAAATTGCTCAATAAATGTTTATGGCTTAATTAGTATCAGTGTGAAGACATGGTAACAATACCATTCTTTCCCACTACACTGTATAGTACAGGATATATATACAGTATGAATAAAGCCAACCACTACTATAAATTCAAGCACCTTTCATCTCAAGAAAATCACAAAGGCAGATCTATTAATGTCTTCAATGGAATTTTCTTTTTTTAAGAAAATAGGAAATTTTTGAAAATCTCTGTTGCAGGGATTGGTTAGCATCTTTCCTTCCCTAGTCATGATCGAATTATTTATCTCTAGCATATTAAGTTGCTGGAAAATTAAAAGTTTTCACAGTCGGAAACATACAAAAATATGTGAAATGTATGAGAATGTTCCCCAAAAAGTATAAATCATATTTAAAAGCACTAATTACAAAAGTTAAAAAAACTTTATAGTATCTAGAATTATATAAACAAAATATAAGTCATTGTTATGTTTTTGAAGGAACACTCATATTCCTTCAAACATATGCACATAAATATTATTTTAAAAGGCTTTATTACCAGTAAATACATACTATCATAATAGAATTTATTGCTACACTAAGTAAAAATTTAGTTTCATTTTCAATGATGAGGTAAGTGAATTTCCTTTATTAAGAATTATGCAAATACTTTTTCAGTGTGCTGTTGTAAAGTCAAAATTGTTTCAACTGTTTAACTTATAAAATATTCGATGCTGATATGCTTTTGTTTGGGATCTGTTTTCAGTGTGGGTTGCAAGGTATGCATTTATTCTTCCATTCAGTAAATACTCTTAAATGTATTGTACCATTATGTTCATTGTACGTTGTAAGTCATTCCTTGAATAAGGTTTGCATAGCTTTGACCAACAGTATAATAAGAAAACAGTTACTTGTATCTATGATGGAATTACTTTTATTTTGAGAAATGAAGAAGTTCTAGATCTGTCTCAAAGTATGAAGATGAGAAATATTTGAAATTATTCATATGCACATTTCCTAAAACCAGTGTTCTCTTTTTTCAGAATGACTTTGGGGGGCACAGAAGTCTAGTGAATAAGTGGACAACATTCCTCAAAGCTCGTCTGATTTGCTCAGTGCCGGGACCAAATGGCATTGACACTCATTTTGATGAATTGCGTGAGTTGCTGATGATGTTGTATAGAGAGTATCTGTTCAGACTTTGTGATAAGCACCAAAATGCAACTTTTCCTAATTTTGTTTTCAAACAGAGGATGTATTCCTAATGAATTCTAAAGATCCTAAGAATCCAATTGTATATGGAGTGTTTACAACTTCCAGGTAAATAATATTTTACTATCTTGTTAATGTAGAAGCTTTGTGTCTTTTAGGTGCTTTGTGAGTACCCATAAATTTTGGAAATACATTTTTGAAAGAACAATGTTGGCTTAACCTCTAAGCTGTTGTAGATTCCTGGATGGTTAAAATAAGTTAGGATCTAAATAGTCGTTTAAAAAACAAGTTTTTTAGCAAAGCATATCATCACTATAAATAGGATGAAAATGTGTCGTGTCCTATGTATAGCTCTGACTTGAACATCTGAGTCAAATGTAGACTATTCTGAAAAACAGAAATCTGAGTTTTGATCAGAGCTATTAGTGCTGTAAGCTGCAGGTGTCCAACTTCTTCCTTTCCTCTCCTTTCTCTTCCCCTTCTTCCTCCCTCATTCTCCTCCTATCCCTCCCTCGCCCACCCCTTTCTCCGCGCCCTCCTCCTTTCTCCATTACCCATTTTCACAAGGCTTTTGCTGCCAATCAAGCAGCAATTATCTCCTCACTGTCACATTCAGTATAAAATTTATATTACCTGGAATTGTTAAAATTAAACAGGCATTAATCCATTTCTTCTTTTTCCCCGTTACCTAGTACAGTGGTTCTCAAACATCTGTCTGAGCAACCATCAGAGTTGCCCAGGGAGCATGCTAGGCCCTGCCCCCAGAGTTTCTGAATCTGTAGGAGTGGCATGAGGCCTAACTATTTGCTCTTCCATTAGGAAAATATCGTCATTAAATTCTCTAAGTATTTACTGAGACTTATTATGTGTTAGGTATGATGTGCAATATGTAATTGATGTTCCAGAAAAGCAACTAGGCATCTTTCTTCCCTCATGCAGCTTGCACTCTACCAAATGTTGTCTGTATGGAACAGTTTCCAGTAATAAATTCTTGTAAACACGTGTTTTTCATTTAGTGTGATTTATATGTAATTTTCTGTAGTGAAAGATTGGTTAAAAGATAAGCATTCCATATTTTAAGTGTGCACAACTGTTTTATACATCTCTCAAGTTGTATTTATATAAGTACAATAAAATGGAAAATTGTGACAGCTCATGGCAAACTTCCAGTTTGTTTTGGGTACCTGATTCTTGTCAAGCAAAATGATGGGGATGATTGCTATAGTACTTCACTTTGAGTAGGACGGAACAACTACTAACTTAAAACAATTTTCTGAGTTAGGAAGAGATTGTTTAAAATGCCTTCACACAAATCAGACTGTGTAACTGGCTATAATGCTTTTGGTGATTTGGGAGTTAAAAATAATATAATGTGCGGTGCCTGGGTGGCTCAGTGGGTTAAAGCCTCTGCCTTCGGCTCAGGTCATGATCCGAGGGTCCTGGGATCGAGCCCCATATCAGACTCTCTGCTCAGCAGGGAGCCTGCTTCCTCCTCTCTCTCTCTGCCTGCCTCTCTGCCTCCTTGTGATTTCTGTCTGTCAAATAAATAAATAAATCTTTAAAAAGATAATAATAATAATAATATAATGTGACACATCATTTGACATTATTCCTTTTCTGTACCAGTTTCAGCTTATAAAATGACTTCTTAAACATTCTTGCTTGCTTAAAATTTCTCTGGTTTCAGTAATTATGCTTGAGGTTTAACATATTACAAAGTTTATATTTGTATTTCTATTTGATATCAAAATTACATATTACTTTGTAGAAGATCATGTATACGGCTTTTTCCACCAAAGTTTATGTATATAAATGTGTATCTTCGCATCATATATTGTCTATACATGATATAAATATGTGTACTATCAGTACTAATGATGGTTTCTTCTATGCCTTCTATTTTTGAGCAATCATAATTTGTTATCTTGTGTCTTGTTAAAATACACAAGACCTTTTTCAGTCGAAAAAGATCCCAGGTATTATTTGGATTGAACTTATGTTTAAGTCTTGATAGTTGATACCTGATATTTAAGAATTTAGAACAACTTAAAAACAGTTGTCTTGTCACTGTATAAGGATGAAAATCTGTTGTTTTTTCTGTCTCCCTTTTTAGTAACATCTTCAAAGGGTCAGCTGTGTGTATGTATAGCATGAGTGATGTGAGGAGGGTGTTCCTTGGCCCATATGCTCACAGGGATGGTCCCAACTATCAGTGGGTGCCTTTTCAAGGAAGAGTCCCCTACCCACGACCAGGAACTGTAAGTGGCCTAGGTGTTTTATTTGTTTGTTTGTTTGTTTATTTATTTATTTATTTTTGTTATCTCTATACACAGTGTGGGTCTTGAACTCACAACCCGGAGATTAAGAGTTGCATGCTCCTCCAAATGAGCCAGCCAGGTGCCCTCCACCTTTTTTTTTTTAAATAGTTTTTTATTAATTTATGGCCTAGGTGTTTAAAATACCGAAGGAATAAATGTATGCTGAAGGTTAAAAAAAAGCAGCTACAAACAGGTATTAACTATGGATAATGTAAAACATAGGTGCAAAGACTATAAACAATGGCAAAGCAAGGATTTTTTATGATATTGTGGAATTGTACATTTAAAAACTTGTTTTTTACAACATCAGTGGTTAAGTTCAGTGTTTACCAGTTATTAATAACCAAATTTTTGAGAAGTAGAAACTGAGTAGGTAGCCTTATTTATTATCTTTTCTGAAGATGGCCTTCATGGAGAATGGGAACAATTAGGATAATCTGAACTTGTTCTTCCTAGTTATAATGAAGGCTTCAAGGATTGCCCATTAAATAGGAGGAAGAAAAGTTTTAAGTCAACATTATTTTCCCATGGGAATGGGACACATCCCTCAAGTAGGTAAAGAAGATATTCTTTACCTACATATTTTACCTACATATTTTAACAGACACTGTCTCCTTTTGCTGACCTTTCTCCTTTTTCCCTCCAGCAACCCTGAGGCACATTCAGGCTTTAAAAAAAAAAAGAAAAGAAAAGTAGAGGGAACTCAAAATAAAACCAGCTTTGAATCTGCAATTTAAAGTAGGGAGAAAAAAAACAAAACAAAACAAAACAAAACACAACAGAAAAACCCCAAAGGCTTCAATATGGCAGAAAATGAGTGAAGTTATCAATGATGGCAGAGGCCATAGTATACGTGGACTGAGCATCTGGTTCAGTGCAACATTTCTAATCCTAAAAATCTCTAAGGAAATAACTTCATGTGAGGAAAAACTTATATTTGAACTTTAGCCATGACTTTAATTTTACTTCAGTTTTGTTCCGTTAAATTCAAGTAATTTATATTTTATATATTTTATTAAATGTGAGGCTTTTAATCTTGTTTTTTCTATTTATAAACTTCTTTATGAACAAACTGAAAATTTTGCATTATAATATAATAATATCATAGATATTAGTTCTAGCTGATGATTCTTGTAGATAAAAGAAACCTACAGAGGCTTTCAGAAGAATGAACAAGCAAAACAAGATGAAATATTGATTATATGAAATCAAATGGGTTTTATAGAAATCACAAGATATATATTCCATTTATTAATGGCAAACTGCTTTTACTTTGTTGGTGATGGCTGTTTATATCTCTGTGGTTCATTTATGTGAGTGTATTTTCAGTATAACCTGACTCTAGTTTTGCTTTAAATTCGGTGGAATTTCTTCACTGTGCTGGATATTGTACTGCTATTAGAGATATAAAGGTTTTGATCTGAATACATATACAGTGCTGATAGACATTAGAAATTATTGTGTCAGACCCTATTCTAAGAGATTTATATTTTTATATATATTATATTCAATAGCCCAACTGTTGCTATCATTTCCTTTTCACAGATGGGGACTCTGAGGCTAGGAGAGGAACCAGGATTCAGTTCAGGCAGTTTGGTTCTAGAGCCTGTGTTCTCACTCATTCCTCATAGAGAGTTGTTAAAACATGGGACATTAAGTCAGCAGTGTGTACCGATTGTTAAAGACAGAAGCAGAGTGTAATGCCTACTCTAGGAATTAGAGAAGGGCTGCCAGAAGGACGAGTTCATGAATTCAAAAAAAAGTGGCATCTGAGAATAGTCATTTTGTCAACACTAGTGGAGAAAAACATACTCAGTGAAACATATTAAATAAGTAACTTTATAATTTACTTAAAAATTCCTTAAATCCTTTAACTGTTGTATTAGTGCATTATTATGGTGTGTGTCTCCCTCTATATACAACACACATACATATTCAGAGATAGATAGATACTCTTCCCATTTCAAAACAAGTTTATTTGTTTCATTTTCCATGAATTATTAATGACCTGTATCAAGGTAATGGCAAAGACGATTGATTTCTCCTTCTAATAAGTCTCTTGTAAAATCAAGAACTTCTCTTAATTATAGTTCATTTCCCAGTGAACTCTTACATTAAATGGCAAAAAGTTATGTAGCTATAAGATAAAATGTAACAGGTTGGAGATATTGTACATTGAATGCTTGTACCACATAGTTAAATGCAATGAAAAGAGACACAGTAAAATCTGAATTTCCTCATTTTTGTCTTACTGCGTTATGGGGAGTATTTATATCCAGAGCTGATGTTACGCCAGCGTAGCACGGGGCATCCTTTCTGCTTCTCTGTAGCCATCATCGCTTTAGCTTGGTCCACTCTTGATTAGCCAGTCGCAGGGCCATGGAGATTGTTAAACACTACGAATAACATATTTCCTTATCCTTAAAATTAATTATTAATGAGATAGTATTGATACTTTCTGTGGTGCTTTTTCAGGGTTATGTTAGCAACAAAGCAGTAAAAAATAGTGTATACTGTCCTTTAGTTTGAAAAGAGCATTTGTATTTTAGAGTAATGTCACAGGGGGAAAAAAATGTATCCAAGAAAATTATTCTGAGATTCTCTCCCATCCAAGTACTAACCAGGCCCGACCCTGCTTAGCTTCCGAGATCAGACGAGATCGGGCGCGTTCAGGGTGGTATGGCTGTAGACATTCTGAGATTCTCTAATCTGATTATTAATTGGATTTAGTTGTCACATATTCCATTTCTTATTTCAAATACTTTACCATACTGGTAAAATATATTGTGTTGCCACTAACAGAGGCATCAGATTCCTGTACATTGAATTCTTCAGATGTGTTTGTAGTTTTAGGTAAGAAATGGTGACATAACTAAATCCCACTGAATTTTCAGAGATGTTTAGGAAATGTATGCTATATATTATATCTACTAATGTTAGTAACATTATGTTTTAGTTTATCTGATACTTAATTTTAAAGAAATACTGACAGGTTTAGATTTAGTTTATGATTATTGAGATTATAAATTATAGCATAATTTATAATTCTATTTACTGTATTTTAATCAAAAGATATTCTCTTTCTCCTAACAGTGTCCCAGTAAAACATTTGGTGGATTTGACTCTACAAAAGATCTTCCTGATGATGTTATAACATTCGCAAGAAGTCATCCAGCTATGTACAATCCAGTGTTTCCTATTAATAACCGCCCGATAATGATCAAAACAGATGTAAATTATCAGTTTACACAAATTGTAGTTGATCGAGTGGATGCAGAAGATGGCCAATATGATGTTATGTTTATTGGAACAGGTAAATGTTTTAATTTTAGCTCTGAATTTCCTGCCAGAACATTGTTTAACTGACTGAGTGTGCTAAGAACTGAAGGAAGTTTTTATAGTCACTGTCAGGATAGAGTTAACTTCCAATAAACGACTAAAAATCCTGAACATCTACCATGACAGGGTGTTACTAAAAAAGTAACAAGCTGATGTATATTGATTTAAGCCCAATCTCCTTTTCAATCAAAAGCTGATAAATGCAGTCAGTAAAGCTAATGATTAGGTAGACAATCGATGTCTATAACTGAATCCTAACTCTTTTCTAGCCATTGGCTTTTTAGACCCAATTTGTATAGGTCAAACCATGGTAACATTCCCAAGACATTCAATGTTTCTGGACTATATTAATGCAAATGATCTGAACTTTAAAATTATCACAGGGTGCAAATCTTCTGGCAAATAAATTTTGGCTAGTGTTTTTGCCGTACAATGAGAGAAAACAAAACAAAACAAAACAAAACAAAACTTCATCAGGGGAACAGCAAAATGGACTTAAAGAATCATCAGACACATTTTAGTTCCATTTCTGTAGAAATGTAACAACAGATTTCTGCTAAGTCCATGATTACCAACAAACATTTTAACAGGTATATTTTCAGAAGGAATCCCATTGCTATTGTATTTTCCCCCTACTCTCTTCATTAATACTATTTTGAAAGCACCAGTCCAAAACTGAAACTTGCTAGTTAGGGTAGTTAGGGTCAGATTTCAAGGCAATAAATTTCTAGTCTCCATTAGCTTTGTTAACTGACATAAATCAATGAGAAGCAGAGTGACTGCTCTGCTGAAACCTTGTATAATAGCATGTATTTTCCCTTGGTAAGAAACAGAAAAAAACTGAATTAACTACAGGGGAATGGTCATTGTGTGGTAAGTGCTTTAAAGGTTTAAAGTTTTATAACGAAATTGTGAACTACTTGTTATCAGATGTAATGGTGTCAGATTCTTAGCAACATGGTGCAGTCTACTTTTTTAAGTGAGAAAATTTATCAAATAAAAGCATCCCACTGAGACTCAGTTTGATAAAAATTAGTGAATCAAGTATCAACTGCTGGCTATATAAATCTTTAGAAATTATAAAATGATAGGATTTGTATTCAGTTAATGTCAAAATATAATTAGATCTATCTACAGAGTAATTAAGTTTATTCAGTAATGTCACACTTAGCTCTTTTTTCACCTCTTGCCCAAACATGTTGAGAAGTCCCTCACTCATTGTCTGTGCAACAAAGGCTTGCTTCCAGGTATTTGACCAAGAAATTCAGTCATGAGTTTTTAATTCCTCTTGGACACAATCTGTCTTTAAAGGAACCAGTTTCATGAGTATGTTGAATGTCTGAAGATGTGGATGGCTATCGGTCAGTACAGACCAGGGTCATCTGTCAGCAAAGTAAATTGATTACAGTAATTTTATCTTTTAACTGAATTGCACATCACAGTATATTGATCCTAGTTAAGTAATCTGATTCAATTTGTGTGAAATTGTTTGAAATACTACTCGGTAAAACTAGATCTGGAACACAGATAAAGTTATGTTTGGATACTGGAAACCCTTCAGAGGCACTGAGTAGATTAACCTAATTTACCTTTAATCTTTGGTGTCATGAGTAGTCTAAAGTCCTATAAACATAGAAGTAACCTTTTAACAGAGGGCATTTTTTTTTTTCACATTACAAGGGACATGCTAGCAAATTTTCCTTCTTTTTTTCACTAACAACTTATCTTGATCTCACAGAACACATCATATTGATGCCCTGAAAATGGTTATCAGTAGTTATTCAATGAATACATTGAATTATTTTTCTGATGTATGATTCTCTTTTCAAATAATGATTCAGTTAAACTGGGCTAAAATGAGCCAGCTGAAGCTAAAAATAATTGATCAGCTGATCAGAACTGGAATGTTGAAATGTTAAGTGTCCGTTTTTTTTTTAATTTTAATAAGATCCTGTTCTTTTTTCTATCAAGGAATAGAAACATATCTGTAAATATTGGAAAAATAATATATCCCCTTAAAACAACTTGGAGTAAAAGCAGCAGCTCTTTTCCTTAAAACATTTTGTCTCTTTTTGCAGTGAGAATTAGGGTAAACAATGCTTTAAATCCCTATACAGTGTTTCCAATTTATTATTTATGCCTGAATTTTACATTTCTTTAGTACTCTAAAACTGATTATTCAAGACATTAATCAAACCAGTTTGTTAGCCAAACCTGCTTAACCATTATTGAAAAACCACCGGAAAAAGTAATCCAAGGTGTTTATTTTGGGAAATCAAGTTATTGTCATTCATCACTTAATGGTCATTGAGGTGTCTTTAGGGGCCTGTTAAGTACTAAAGGCTTCCAGGTGGCAGGAAGATGAGCAGCAAGGCTTGGAAGCTCCAACTACTGTTGCTTGACAACATTCCTTGCATTTTGCAACTGCATTAAGTCTTCACAAGGAGTCCCCGCTTTCACAACAAACCTGTCATACCAAATTAGGATTATCTTTTTTTTTTTTTTCTGAGATACCTGATAATGGAGATTAAAATATTTTTTAAACACGATTAGTTCAACCTAGTGATTATTACATATTTTTTTTAATTTTGCAAGTTCAGGATAAAGCCATCTTCCATGCTTCATATATTTCTAAAAATTCAATTTTTTTTTATTCCACAGCTATGTTTGTAGTTTATCTAGTTGCATGAAATACATTTGAATATATACTTTGCTACTGCTATACCAGAAAAATAAAAGGAAGTCTGGGGTCAAATACCAATTCCATTTATTAATGCTATCCTTTGTTCAGATCTATTTAAATTGTGTTCTCCCCCTCTACTCTCTTTCAAAGATGTTGGGACCGTTCTTAAAGTAGTTTCAATTCCTAAGGAGACTTGGCATGATTTAGAAGAAGTTCTGTTGGAAGAAATGACAGTTTTTCGGGTGAGTGCTGCTCAATTTCAAGTGTCAACAAGTTCACTTGTATGTCTTTCCCCCAGGACAGCTGCACACTGAACTTGGTATGGACAAGGAGTCTAGCATACCCTTCTAATTAGCTTGTCAATTAGAAAGCCAGACACTAGTCAAAATAAACCTTGAAACTTTCAGTGCTAGTTAAATCTAAAAATGTAAAGAAATATATTCTTGGCTCATATTTTGTGTTCTCAATAATAAAATATATGATTTACATTTTATATTTATATAAGTTACCTCAATGAATAAACTTATGTTGCTCCCCACCCCCAAATTTCCCCTCTCATGCATTATGGTATAACTGGAATGAGAGGCAACGTCCATGAATGTTTTAAAGGAATGATATCAGAATGACAGGCAAATGAAGATGTTTCAGTCATTTTTGGGCTTATTCATGAATTGTTTTATTATATTTTCTTAAATCATTTGTTATACCCCAGAATTGAGGTTTTTATATCACTGGTGCCAAATAATGTTATGGGTTCCTAGTCTACACACTTAAGAAATATATGGATATTTGTTCCTTTGTCCAGAATCACAGAGGGCCCAGGTAAATTTGTATGGTATTGGGGATAGAGGCAGCAGGATATGGGTTGAAGAGAGAGAGGAGAACCAAAGTAATATCACATGTACTACAATGTCCATTGTTTCTTTTAGATAGCTAGCTAATAGGAAGAGTTTCAATTGAAATACACCTTGATATAAATTATTTATGAGATATGACAGGGCAATAGTGCCCATAAAAGGTGTTACTTCAGTTTTTATTAAAAGAGTAGTGGGACGCCTGGGTGGCTCAGTTGGTTGGACGACTGTTTTCGGCTCAGGTCATGATCCCGGAGTCCCGGGATCAAGTCCCGGATTGGGCTCCCAGCTCCATGGGGAGTCAGCTTCTCCCTCTGACCTTCTCCTTGCTCATGCTCTCTCTCACTGCCTCTCTCTCAAATAAATAAATAAATAAATCTTTAAAAAAAAGAGTAGTGCAAACATATGAAGTTTTATAACTATAGAATAAATTGGAATTAGAAGAATAGGCAGAAAGAAAGAAAACATTAGATCTAATCTCACAACTCAGAGTTATCTCATTTAGTCCCCAGTTAGGTTCTTGCTTACTATTCAGGAATATTTTGAAGAAAAAATGAAGTAGAAAATGGCAAGCTCCTAATTAATTAACTCAAACAATTAAAATTATGATTGGCACTGAAACAGATAACTGGTCAATCAGAATATAGGTATTTTGTAATAACAACTAAAACAGTGTTCTGGTGGAAAGAGTTTAGGCTCTTCACTCACATCTAAATAGCATTTTTGGGGAATACTTATATGATCTCTTTGAGCTTCCCCATCAGTGAAACAGCAAGTGTAACACCTACTTCAAGGAAGCTAGAAAAATTAGACATTTACATAAAACATCCAGGACAGTGTCAGGTACTATGCTCAAATTTTATTAATACAGTTTTATTGTTTTAGCTTAGCTACACTGAAAGTAAGCCAGATATTTAGTGGAGTTTTCTGTTAACCCTTGGTTTAAGACTTCAAAAGCCTAAAAATCATCATAATTCTATTCTGATTTTTTAGAATCATGTACTTTGGCCTTATTTTACGTCTAGTATAGAGTAATAACTAAACACTGTTGTTCACCAAGACCCATTTCAGTATATACACATTGATACTTTAGCCAACAAATTCAAAAATACAACTATCCAAAAGGACTGGTGTTAACAATATAGAGTCCTTCTAGATTTAGCAAACACATCACGGACACTGAGGGGCAAAAAAGTTAATTGCTGTCTTTGTTCATTGTTGTCTCCACAGCCTAAAAGATTTTCATCCAACATCTATTAAATGAATAAAGGAATCAGTATTGATGAAAAAGTGAAATATGAGAAATTAAAGAGTTTATGGTCTTCCTCAGAAAGGCCATACTTAAAGTGAGGTCCTAGAATATGTGGAAAACAAACTGGGAAAAGCAACAAGTTATCCTGCTGATTATATCCCGTAGTAATCTCTAGTGGAAAGAAAAAAAAAAAATTACCAACTCTATGTATTTAGAAATTTATGTTCCAATCACTGTTATAAGTGAAGTTACAGGAGATACTGTGAAATATTATGATAACTTAAAAATGTCTTATTTATATCCAGACTCTCTTACTTTTGTATTTGTCATGTTACTGTTGTATATTTCCCTTCAGTTGTTTATATTTAATTCCTTATATCTCTAGGATTTTAAATTTATCATTCACACCTTAGCCATGTTCTTTAGTACATTAATAAAAATTCTAGTTTAAAAAGATATGAATTTAAGGTAATCTAGTAAATGACAACAAAATCTTGAGAGGTTGAAAGCCAACAATCTCACAAGCAAAATATTTAATAATCTATTAGATTTTGTTAATATTTTGCAGTTTCCAGAGAAATACACAACTGAATTAAGCCTATGATAACTATTGGAATGGCATTTTTGTGTTAAGATATCATGAGAAAGGTTATTAATCATTCTCCTACAATTAAGTACAAACAGGTGATATTGTGCTGGTAGACAAGTGTTTTTTTTTTTTTTTTTAATTTATGCTTTTATAAAAAGATAGTTTGCAACCTGGGACACATCTCCTTCCATAGATAAATGTTCCAGTTCTCTCCCATATTCTCTGTTATGCATTATTGTCATTATTATTTCTTTGGCACTGAAGTAGACAAAACATATTTGGGCAAAGTTTAGAGAAATATTTACTTTTAACATTCTATTCTATCAGGCAGAGTTCATACATATATTGTGGTCTAGCAATTGGAATATTTCACTGTCAAACTTTGTTTAATTTTGTAGTGGGAGGGAAAAAAACACAACACATTAAAGCGATTGCTATTACAGTGAAACAAGCAGAGAAATGTTACAGTTTCTGTATTTCTATTTGAACCTTGCATGTCATTCCATTTAACATAAAATAAAATTAAAAAGTGTTAACCTGAGCATAACAGTATTTTGACAATATAAATAGACAAGGAACAGAGTTAGAGTCATAGTAGTGTCTGATACTCTTGGAGTTTAATGTCAACCAACAAGTTAATTTTACTAAAATATCATCTCCAGGAGACCATGTTCCGTACGTGTCCTTGCTAGGCTGAATAAAGCAAACTTCATATAAAAGCCTGAATTAAAGCCAGTACTATGTCCATTGCCATCTTGAGGTTGGTTTTAGGAAAACACCCTGGCTAATCACAGAACATTCCATTGGTTTCAGTTACATCCAAGAGACTTTTTTTTTCTGGGTGAAATCAAATCCCAATCGGAGTATAGAAAGAAAAATATTCCTCAGTAACAGAAATTTCCATTTTAGAATAAAATTTTAATAGGTAATAAAATGTGAAATAAAATTGGCATTGGTATAGGAAATGATTTTAAATTGCCATTACATATTCAAAATGGTATTGAAATGGTACTGGAGTACCAAGACACAAACCTAATTCCACGTATTACTTGTAATCATAAGTCTGTATTTGGATCATATTTACTAGTGATTCTGAACAACTTGATTAAAGTCAGTTGAGCCTCAGTTTCTTAATTCCTTAAATTTTTAAAGTTTTTACAAATTAATTGTACTATTAAGTTAATATTAGTAGTAAGGTATTATAACCTTACGATGGGGTCTTCTTTCCAGTTCAAGGAAAATTTTACCTTTGCGACAGTGGAGTGTTACATCAAGTTGCTGTGCATTTAGTACAATGGATTTTATTTATAGTCCTATTGACTGCAAAGGATGGCAAGGCAGTTACATTGATAACGCTTGCATTTTAAACTCAATTTATGCAATATTCCGTGAACAGCTGAGCTACAAATGAAAGAGTTTAATTTCCATTCAAATGTAAAACATAATTGATGCTTTCTAAAACCTAGTCTATTAACTCATTCTAAAGGAGCACCCGCGTGCTTTAGCATCCAGGGAGTTAAGTCAGATTCTCCTGGGATCAGCAGGTTGCAAAGCTCTGCAAGCACGAAAGTTTAATAAGGACTGGATTAAAATATCTGAAAAAAAATGGTAAATTAGAGTCATAGAAAATCTTGAAAAGATGCTAAGTTTTTAATTTCATTTTTACTTGAACACCAATTAACTTTGCAATTGAAACCAGTTTCATGAAAAAATGCTTATGAAGCTACATCTGTTTTAAATGGAAGTCGTATTCACCACCAGCTATTTCTCAGAAAGAAATATAGCTTATTTAAATGGATGTCATCTTAATATATTGTCTATTAAAATTCAACGGCCGGCAGCAAATAGCACATCCTATTCCAAACTGCTACTAATTTACTGGTCCAAAAAATAAATAATTTTCTTTTAATTAGAAATTCTAGGATCTTAATTTAAGAATGTTGAAATCAGGGGCACCTGGGTGGCTCTCTCGACTAAGCTTCTGCCTTCAGCCCAGGTCTTGATCCCAGGATCCTGGGATTGAGTCCCACATTAGGCTCCCTTCTCAGTGGGGAGCTTGCTTGTCCCTCTGCCTCTTGACCCTCCCCCTGCTTGTGAACTCTCTTTCTCTCTCTCTCTCTCTGACAAATAAAGAAATAAAATCTTAAAAAAAAAAAAAGAGTTCCAAGGCATAATGATATTTAATAGAGGAAGCAGTCAAAAGAAATGAGTAGTCAGTCATGCCATATAAAACAAAGAAGTCCAGTAATAATAAATATAGAATAAAAGTGTTCATTCACCAGTATAGTTCATTAGTGATTTCTGCTTCTAAGATTCATAGGCCACCTCTCTAGGGGAGGGGCTAGCCTCAGTGGGCTGAGGAATGAGTGGCATTGAATGGGATATGAACAAGTAAAGACAGTGAGAATAGAATCCTCAGATTATTTTCGAAGGAATTTCAGCTGAACTGAAAGATTAAGGAAAGATCTTTTTAAAAGATGACCACCTTTATCTCAGACAAATTAAGAGGAAGGAACAGAATGCAATGGGGAAAGTGGAAGAGATAGGAGAGGAAAGGAAAAATTGGCAGAACATTCATTTATCTTTCATTCACTCAATTCATTTAACAGATTTTTTTGAGAATTTATAAATACCAGAAACAATCCCAGATACTAGGAATATATCAGTGACTGAACAGCCAAACATCCCTTTCCTAAATTAGAGTGTGTGTGTGTGTGTGTGTGTGTGTGTGTGTGTGTGTGTGTGTGGTGGGGGCTGGGGGGGTCACTTATGGGGACAAACAGGAAAAAAAAAAATATGAGACGCCTGTGCTGCTCCTCCTTACATCCTGTCAGCCTCACTGTATGCCCCAGGACTTCTCTGACAGCAGGCAAAAGGACAGGAGTTCCAACTGGAGGTGTGGGAGATTTAACACTCCTGTGGGCATCCAGTGAGTAATGGAATGAATAAATAGTTTTCCTGGTGTAAATCTCAGTGAACAATTTTGAGAGTCATTGTCTACTCTCTTCAGATTTTCTCTCATGGTGACTTCCATAACAAAACAATTTTTTTTCTTTACTTTTTCTCCTTCCTGTCAATCCTTCATTCCTTACTCCTGCTCCCTACCTGCAGATAAGAACTTACCTCAGACACTGCTTTGAGGTGTTGGGTCCCCCCAAAATTGGGTACCCCAATAATGGGTCCATGATTAAAGGAGCGAGGCTGATACAAAGCGAAGGTCAAGCAAAGCTTTAATTCGCGCCAAGCATCAGGAATCAGACCGATCGTCAAACAGACCGGTCAGGGCCGCCCCTCCAGAGAGGATGACCCCTCCCTGCTTTCCAGACTAACTTTTATAGAGCAAAGGCCATGTGGTTGGGCCTCGCCACACACAGGTGGCCAGTGAGATTGTAACACACACAGGAAACTACACAGTGATGCTAGACGACCAATCGAATTACAGTTTACCCTAGTAGATATTTGATTTAGCCTATCACACCTTGGTTAGGATTGGCGCCAAAAGGCTCCCAAAGGTTGGGGGCCCAGACTCCTTGGTACCTAGAAGACAGTATGTGCCCCCGATTGATTGAATACCTCCACCTGGCCTGACCCACCCTTGTATTTGGACTTTGTTACCTGGGACTGGTTTCCCCGACTTGCTTTTAAGTAAGTTCCCCTGGGGGGACAAGGTCAATTTAAGTTTTACAACAAGATGGCAGTTCAACCGGGGTGAGGCTGCTCTGGCTGAACAGGCCCTTACAGGGGTCTAAGGGGAAACTCACAAGGCACAAGATAAATGTTATATTTATATCATATATATGTTATTATATATATTATATATACTCATTAATACAATATGTATCTGTGTATTTCCAGGTAGTGATAAGCACTAGAAAGGAAAGCTAAAGCAAGTAAAAGATACGGGGGTTGTGTGTGTATATGTGTGTGAGAGAGAGAGAGAGAGTGAGAAAGAGAGACAAGAGATTTGAATAAACACTCTGTGCCAAGCACATTTGTAAAGTACTTTGCCTTTATGAACTCATTTAGTCTTTTCATCAATCCTACAGGGAAGATACCATCATACTCATTTTTAAGATAAGAAAAGCGAATTACAGAGAGGTTACATACCTCCCCTTCTATCACACCTGTGGCCAGGTTTGCATTTGAATCTATGCAGTTTGGCTTCAGAATCCAGCTCTTCACACTTTGTTCAGGGCTCAGCTATAGTCACCTAAACAGTGAGCCTTCTAAGATTCTTCTTCCCACCTAAGCCTCTTTCTCATTAACCACCTCTGAAACCCTCAAGCAGTCTCCTTCTTAGTATGATGAAGAATACAATGGAGCACAGTTTAGTGAAAGTAAATCTGAGAGAATGTAAGGTAATGTGTTCAGGTGAATAGCCTTTTGGTAGTCTAAGTTAATCAAAGAATGGTATTTATTTATTCAAACTATATATGCTCATGATGGGCTTCAGCAGAACACTCATTGAAATATATTGGTGGTTATTACTCCCCTAGTTATTATCTCTAGATAGCCTGTTGATAGAAATTGAAGAGATCATGTACTCTGGCAAAGACATGTAGTGTAGGCCTTTGCACATTAAATAGTCATTTTGATAATACGGTAATCTCATCCTGCTCTGAGCTCTCACAGTCCTTGACAGCTGGAAACTAGCCTAATACTATCAACTTGTAGTTGGTGTTATTGGGAGCTGGCCTGGCACTCACAGCCCAGCGTTCTCCATGTGAGCGTGCAAGTTCTCACAGAACACAAGCATCAGGCAAGGCTACTCTGTGACCATGAGGAATCAAGAAAATAGCAAGACCGGGGCGCCTGGCTGGCTCAGTGGGTTAGGGCCTCTGCCTTCAACTCAGGTCAGGTTCATGGGGTCCTGGGATCGAGCCTCTCATTGGGCTCTCTGCTCTGCAGGGAGCCTGCTTCCTCCTCTCTCTGTGCCTGCCTCTCTGCCTAGTTGTGATTTCTCTCTGTCAAATAAATAAAATATTAAAAAAAGAAAGAAAAAAGAAAGACCATTCTGTAATCCTGTCTGAAAACAGACAAGACCATAAACATTGTCCAAACCACCAAAAATGACCAAATATCCCCTATCCTGCCTCTATGAGTAATGGCTACTTCTTTACCAACTTTTACTTTATCCTCATTTTGCTCTTCCCTCATCCTAAATAAGATGTATGAAGAGACGAAATCATAGAATTTCCTCTGCTTTCTTTGATATCCCATGTGGAGCAAACACCACTTCCTTGAACCCTCTCTCAAATCAACCAACAGAGGCCCAAAACCTCTGTGTTCTTTCCAAGACTCTTCCGCTGCGCAGTCTCATGGTCTCCCTTACTGCCATGAGCAATAACCCAACTTGATCAACTGCAGATATGTATGTCTTTGACTGGAAGACATTAATATCCTCCTTTTGTCTGTGCCACGTCTTCGCTACTCATGCACGCACCTTCCTTCATGTATCTTATTTCCCAATTACATTGCTTTTTGTAGGCACTGAAGTTAACTCTCTCAAAGCTTATGTTGGTGATCTATGTTCATTAATGTTAATGACTGACTTTTCTAATTGAACAAAGAGTTCACATTTTCTTTTTCTTCTTTAGGAGCCAACTACTATTTCAGCAATGGAGCTTTCCACCAAGCAGGTACTATCATTATGTATTACAGTCATTTTGTTAATTTGCTGTTTCAGTTAGATAAACATAGTTATGATTCATCAGATTTTACAGCTTTATTAACAGTAGTCTCCCACCCCAAAAAGAAAGAACATTCTTACAATAAGCTAGTAGAGTGAAAATTAAAGATCCTTTTCATTGCCCTCTGTTTTTGACCAAGCTGACATTCCTATAAATATATTTCTTAGATCATTGGTGGTTGTAAATTTTCATTTACAGCATTTCTTTTTTGGGTCATTGTAAAGTTTTGCTTAGTAATTATTTTTATCTATCCTTAAAAATATCATGTATTTTTGGTGTGTGATGTATCTTTGAGAATATAAATTGGTGTATCTTTGAGATGGTATATCTTTGTGTATATCTTTGGTGTATCTTTGAGAATATAAATAAGTTTACCACTTAATTTAATTTGCATAAATAAACAATATTTATTTTATAAGCTAATAAAATTTTGTACTGGGCTGTATATGTTTGGAGGATCTTGACTCAAAAGTCAACTTTGCTTTTTCAGTAGTATTTTGTACTAGAGAAAACATTTAGCTTGGCTGCATATAAAAGGAAAACAGCAAAATAGTCACTGCCAGTGATAAGTTATTAAACTCCAAGAATTCAAACGTTAAGGACAGTGTGTTAATAGGCTTTGCATTCACATTGAATGAATGCTTTGGCAAGACACTTAAGAAACACAAATGACTTCTAAATGTTAAATTATATGTTCAAAACAAATATAATTTTAACTTTTAATAAGTTATCTTTTCCCCATAAATGTTACATAGCTTTCTATTCAGTGTATCAGTGGTAACTCAAAAAAAAAAAAAAAAAAAAAAAAAAAAAAAAAACAAAAAAACAAAAAACAACAACCCCCAAAAAACCTTGGATACAGAGTTGAAATTAATTATTAAATAACCTAGAAGAAAAAGCCACAATGGAGTAGGAAGCCCTTCACTGGCCATTCCAAACTTATATGTGAAATTGTTAAATATGAAAATCATTTGGTTAATCTTATTGCTGAATTGTTTACATGTTTTATCCCTGTACATGACACTAAAATACTGTGCCAGTAAAACTCAGTGTATATCCTTTCCACACTTACATATCAAAATAGATTGATAATCTCTAAGATATTTAGAGAAACTCAGAGTGCAGATATTATTGACCCTGATACTGTTATCTTACACTTCATAAGTATGTGTTCACCTGTTCTTGTAATCTAAAAATTGTCAAATGTTGGCAAGGAAATCCGGGGATTTCCAGAAAGGAAGCTAGACTGGGATATTCTTTCCTTTAATGATTTTTTAAATTATTTATTTATTCTCTGCTGGGTTTCATTGCCATTCTTAATTATGTTACATATAGTTTTATAAAAAGTTTCTTTTTGTTTAAGTATTTTTAAGTACTTTAAGAATTGCCTATTAAATGTAACATGCTTCACACACACACACACACACACAGAGAGAGAGAGAAAAAAAAAAAAAACACCCAAAATACCAGAAACAGTTCATCAGTTTAAAATACCATGACATAAGAGAAGTATTCCTACCCTTCATTTTCTGTTACTGGCAGTTTGATTTCATTTAGATCTGAATCAGTTTTACTCATGCTTATGGAAATTTTAAAAGTGAGGCAGTAGTTTCAAGAGGGTCAAATAGTGTTGCAACTAATTTTCTGGATAAATGGACTCATCACCTGTTTATGACCCGAAACTTGTTAAGGAGGCTAGTGAGAAAGCCTGTGGTGATGTTAAATTGGGCAGAAAAAGCACATCAGGTTACTTGCTAGGGACTGGATTATGTTCAATGGTGCTTGCAAGCCGCCCCTATATTTTTTTCTAGATGGCGTAATTAGTTTTGCAATTCTTTAGTAGTACTGCAGAATAATTATAAAATGAAAACTAGACTAGTTGTATTTAATTTGGGGCATTTTATCACACTTTTCATGATAGTTTTCGTGGCAGTAATTTTGGTTGCCCTATTTTTGGTTTTTAATTCCCATGTTAATTTCTCTGGTTTCCTCCTTAAAGGAATATGACAGATTTAGATACTGTTATTTAGGTAATAACTCCTTCCCAACTAAAATTTCATATTCTTAAAAATTTGTGTGAATTTCGCTTATGCTTCTTAAGTTATTGGCTAGTCCTAGAGATCTTTTGATTTGGTGTGACCAACTTGATCAGTAGTTTTTTAAATAGTTCTGACCACAATACGGTGTTCCACAAGTCCATATTCACCAATGCCAACCATGATTGTGGATATGACTACCCCATTTTAACTAATTCGTTTCAGTGTCTCATGTTGGGCACCTGGGTGTCTCAGTTGGTTAAATGTCTGCCTTCAGCTCAGGTCATGATCCTGGGATGCTGGGATCAAGTCCCACATCAAGGTCCCTGCTTAGCAGGGAGTCTGTTTCTCCCTCTGCCCCTCCCCCTGCTTATGCTGTCCGCCTCTCTCCCTCTCTCTCTCTTTGAAAAAGAAACAAAAAAATATATAAAAATTTTAAAAAGTTGTCATGTTTATTTCATCTTTTATTGCATTGTGATTGCCTGCCTTCAGTACAAACTAAGTTTTTTTTTTTTTTTTTTTAAATATGATTTTGAAGGAGAGAAAGGACAGGAGGGGGAAAAAGTTCCTTCCAATAGTCCTTTACTAATATTTTTCAAATCACAGCCAACTTTTACCACATTCTGGTTCTATGGAAGCTTTAAGAGAAGTACAAATCAACATAAATTTCTCTTGACAGAGAGCTTAACAATACCCATCTTTTCCTCCCAAGGACTCAACTACTGCTTTTTTTAATTTGCCATGATTTATAGAATCTTTTGGTTCATAATAAAAGATGAATATATTAAGAGATTGAACATCCATAGTACATATTCTGTTTACTACTAAACTAGAATATTGATATAAATAGTCTTTACTACTGAAATGCAATAAGCAATATGAATCAGGGTAAAAGTTATCAAGGTAACTGTTTTAATAATGGCTTACTTTTTACTGTATTACGTTTTCTCCCTTATTTCCCTTTCTTTTATTAAGATATGTTAGCTGGTTAGCTTTTAAACACAGAATTATTTTGTGTTTAAATACTTTTTATATCCCCATTAATTTCATAGATTATAATAGATACATCAGTCTTCAATTTATGTTTATTTATGTTGTTCATCTTTCAAAGTAATTTGTAAATGTAATTTTAATTATATCCATTGCTTTCAGGCAATTTGTAATATTAAAAGAGCACATCATGTTTCAAATATTAGCTTTTCTACAACTTCTTTTTCATTTACATTGTAAAGAAATTAAAATACAATTTTGAAGTCTTTTCCATGTGTACCAATACATGGTTCAGTATTTATTCAACTTTTATTTAAGGCTTACTATAGCCATTCAGTCCTTTAGTACAAGAAAAGGAGCTATGATACTAATTACAGCAAAAAGTGGAGATATTATGAAAGTTTTATTTGTATTTTATCTTGTATTTACATGTATTTGCGGTTGCTCAAATGCTACACTGGCTGAACCGTAAAAAGCATTTTTAAAACTGTGCTGAAATCCTGGTTTGGTTGCTGCCACAAAGTTTCTCCCCCCATATTCTACCTCATTTGGTAACTGCAAATTCATTGAGTATAATGGCATTGTAAAACATTTTATCTGAATGCATACTTTAAAGATCTAGTTAAACATGCTCATTTTGTGACTAAGAAAGTGAAGTCTTAGAAAAATTAGGAGAATGGCTCAAGATGACACAGAGAATTAGTACAGGGCAAGATTTAGAATCCAGGTACCTTGATGGCCAACATAGCACTTTTCCACAACAGCCAAGTTCTGTGTTCAAGTCTACTGCACCAGCCAGAGTGTACATTTCCCCATTTGATGATCTTTCAGATGAAAAGCAGTTGAGTTGTTTGGTTTAAAGTAATCTTCCTGAAGGTAGTGCAAAGACAAGACAGTTGATGTTGAGTGAGACTTAAAATGCGAGCACCAAAGCTTTCCTCTGGAGGACTTATAGGAGGGCAGACTATATCACAGGCAATGATACAGGGCACCCATGAGTCAAATGCAAATGTTCCCTGCTTCAAGACCAAGAGAATACATGGCAATATAGATTTGCTGATTAATCAAAATTACAAACAGCAGAGAAGTTTAAAAGAAAAAAAAAAAGAAAACTTTCCAAGAACAAAAACATTGAAGATTTGAAAATTATATTACTGTGTCATCTTTAATTTAAATTTTTATCGTTATTGAGATATAACTGATATATAACCTTGACTGTCTTCCCTTGGTTTTATATTTTAAAATACACTTGTTTTAGCCAAGTATTTAGATGTTGCTCTTGGTCTTTTTAAATGTTCATATGATCTGCCAGGCTTTTGACAAAATTGCCAATAATGGGATTTTTTTGAACCCATTAGCATAAATCTATTTTTGATGTGTTCCGTATAAGTAACCCTTTTTTAGAGAAAAGATAAAAAAAACACAACAGGATTGTTTTGACATAATACTAAACTTTTCCCACAGCAACAACTATATATCGGTTCCACCACGGGGGTCGCTCAGCTTCCATTACACCGCTGCGATATTTATGGGAAAGCCTGCGCAGAGTGCTGCCTCGCCCGAGACCCTTACTGTGCCTGGGATGGCTCTTCATGCTCTCGCTATTTTCCCACTGCAAAGAGGTAGGAGAAAGACCAGAAATAAATGCGAATGTTTGCTATTTATCTTACTTGAATCTGTTTTTAAATAGCTTTCTTCAGATAAGTACATCACCTTTTTCTGATGAATGAAGAGTGGTTTAAAGGGATTTGGGGTTTTTTTCCTTTCTCTTAAATAGTCAAAACAATCAGAAAAACATGTAATTATAGTTGGGTACCAAATATAATGGAACAAATGGTTTTAATAAATTACTGAGGGAAATCTAAAACATTACAGTACTGTCCTTGAATGTTTACACTCGGAAATTATAAAGTTTTCCAACTTCATTTTACACAGGGGGAGAAATGAGGGCCAAAGCCACAGAGAAAGTCAGAAACAGAATCTAAACTGGGCCATGTGCCTTTTGACCAAAAATGCTTTTCTCTCCAAAAATACTCTTTTTTTTCTATCCAGCAACATTCTATCCTGGTTTTAAATTTTAATAAGGCAATTTATGTCATTGGATGAATGGATAATTTGCAAAGAAAGTAATTTATTTACTTTTAGAGTCTTAGATAGTATACAGGGTTTCAATTATAAAAAGTCAAAAATTTTTGCAATTTTAAAAGATACTACATTTTTTGTATAATGCTGACTAACTAGCATCATACTATATCTTTATTTGATGCAAAATATATATTTATTCGACCCCTCCCAAATTTAAAGACCACGGTATTACCATAGTATCATCTTGTGTTTGTAGTGTTTGAACTTGAAATATAAAACCACATGATAATATCTTTGTATATATTACACAAATATTTTAAGCATATTCATAATATTTAACAGCATCTTTCTTGGACATGCTTAAAAGTTGCTAAGATATGCCTAGAAGCTATCTAAAATAATATGTTTAGATAAAACATAGTTATACATTGCTGTCTAGGAGATTGTGGGCATTAGGAACAGGCATTTGATTATTTGATACAGTACTGTTGAGGAGTACTGTTAACCTTCAGGGAACTCTTAGACACATCTTAAAAGTTGTGTACAAACTGGGTTTACTTAAGCTTCAAAAAATAAAAACACTTTCTTAATCTGACAAAATATTCACCTCAGCATACTCTCTACAGCAAACATATGGCTACCTGTCTCTGTAGATATTTACTAGTATTTCAGAAACAAGCAATGAAAGCAATACACAGTAACTTGCTAATATAAACCCAAAGATTAACAGTATGCACATCAGCCTTTTGAAACATAAAATAGAAATCAGAGTTATCAAGGTCCACTGCCTTTTAGGAGTAATAAAATTTGTTTTATTTTTTACTGTAGTTAATGTTTTACAAGAAGCTGTGATGTGGATTTTTTTCATTGCTAGTAAGCTGTGTTCTACATTTGGGTCATTTAACATGTTTTGAAAAAATTCTAGGGGAAAGGAATAACCCTAATATGTACTTAAATCTTTTGATTACATACTTCAGATAACATTGGCTGTGTTAAATCGTGTACAACTTAAATTTTTCATATATAATCAGTCCATATAGATTAAAACAGTTATCTTGTTAATATTAAATGTAAGTGTAGTAGTAGCTAATTCCATTTAATAAATGCAATTTCCTTAAGCCTTCAACATTCAGAATTAAAATAACATGTTTATATTTTTTCATAAACCAACCGATTTTGCTAGAAGTTTAAAACTGAAACAAAAGTTTAGTGTGGAGAAAATGTGTTACTGAGTAAAGGAAACATGGATAGTTTAATAAATAGGAATATGCAGTTTTTATAGGAATAAAATTAAATTATTTAAGGTTGAACTTCTGTGGTTCTTAATATCACTTAGATCTAGGTACTTTTAATATTGGAAAATATAAAATTCATGCTTGAATTAAAAATGAGTACCATTACATTTCCACGTGGAAGTATATGATGTTACCTATATTAGCAATAACTCGATCAAATTTTAAGCTTTTTTTTTAACAAGAAAGAAGATAAAAATGAGATAACTACATCTATAAAAAGTTAAAAACCTGTATATTATATATTTGAGATATGTTTATTGCATACCTATAATTCCAGACTGAAGGAATTATCATTAACACATTTTTGTTGTGCCTTGAAGATTTTACTTAATCCAATTCCATGTGTCTTTGAAAAGGATGTTTAGAGGCAGGCCTCACAATTTATATATTCCTTGTGATGGCTTTTTTCAAAAGCCTAAATGGCAGTAAAAAATGCCTTCCCAAATGCTTTGTGGTTCGTGTTTCACAAGTTCCCTTGTTGGCTCAATTTTGAAATGCGCAACATCTGTTTGATAGTCTCACCAATTCTACAAATAGAAATCTATAAATACTTTAGTCTTCTAAATTTATGAATACAGTAACAATTTCCATGTTGGCAAATGTGAATGGCCTTTGTGAGAACTCTTTTCAGGGGTGGTAACTAACTTTGCAGCAAGACAATATTAATTAACATTGACACAGAAAATAGTTGGGCAAATGTCCCTAGTCTTTTTCATTCTGTTATATGTAGCCTATCTCCATTTTTAGCCTCTTTCTCAATCTCCACATCCTACTTGCACTGAGATAGCTAGAGACAACCTCCTTTCCAGTCAACCACCAGCAAAGTAAAGAAAGAAGACACCCAGAATGTGTTGCAACTAATATTATCTGAGCAACAGTATGTAGGAAGAGATCTCTTTAGATTTTTATAGCAAATTTGGCTTTTCTTAGAGGTGAGTCCTCCTTCTGCCATCTTCCTCTGACAGGAGGCAGACTTGCTCTACAATATTTGTTACCGCACTTCTTCTTTTATTCATTTCACAGGTAAATCAGTCTGCAGTCATAGCTGTAGGATCACAAAAGAAATGTTTTATTAATGAAAGGTTGATATAACAACCAAAGAGAAAAATTCAAAAGTAACTTAAAACTAGATTTCATAGGGATGCCTGGGTGGCTCTGTCTGTTAAGCGTCTGCCTTCGACTCAGGTCATGATGCCAGTGTCATGGGATTGAGTCCTGCATTGGGCTCCCTGCTTATCAGGGAGTCTGCTTCTCCCTCTCCCTCTGCTCCTCTCCACCACTCTTGCCTGCTCTCTGACAAATAAATAAAATCTTAAAAAAATGGATATCACAGAATTAATACTTTTAAATTTAACAAAAGGCTATGTAAGGAATTATGTATAAGTAAGTATTAAGAGAAAGAAAACAATCGTCAATTTTAATTTGCAAGTTCACTCTCCCATTAGTGAACAGAAAAAGGAAGTTTAATTCGGATTATTGAAGAAACGGGTTGGTATTCTATATTTTGTGCCTTTTTCTCAGAATTTAAAATGTTAAGAATTTTAGAGTTTCCTCATGTTACATTCTTCCTGATTGGCATCCAGTTGTACATAAACCATGAGTCTTTTGTTATAACTTTGAAAAACTTTACTGCATTGTTAGTGCATTTATATATTATTTTCCATTTTGATCACCTGGAGACTTCTCCTACAGGTGTAATGAGCTGCTTAAAAAAAAAAAATTCTTTAGTCAGATACAGATGCACGTCTTCCTGTAAGCTCCGGGTGTCTTTGATTTTTGATTCTTCTTAATTCTTATGACAAATTTGAAGATGGGATAAGAATGCTATAATACCTTTTAAATGTAATTGTTTTAGACGCACAAGACGACAAGATATAAGAAATGGAGACCCACTCACTCACTGTTCAGACTTACAACACCATGGTAAGTTACAATACTTTCATCTTTCAACCTGCTAATACCAGGGTAAGTCATCAGCAGTAGTGTATACCCACACATGTGCATGCGGGGCACACAGCAGTACCAGAATACTTAAGGAAATGCAACTGAAGAGAAAGGAAATCTAGAAGAAAGAAAATTCTAAAGAATACTAAATGGTGAATTTTGCTTTTTTAATTGCAGATATGATAAATCCAAGTTTTAGATCCTCACAATGCTTAAATTTCAATTTTCTCATATTACCTAGAAGAAGCCAGGTTTAATACATGCTTTCATATGTAGTTAGCAACTTGAGAGCAACGGGCAAGAGAAATATTCATTTAAATATATTAAAGAAGAAAATGTAGCCTTAAAATAAGCCATTCAAATTATTATGGTGATGATGCAGCCCTTCTATATTGTTATTGGGTATCCTAGTCAAGTAGAAGATAATTCTGCTCTCTTCACATTGATTTTCTAGTAGGATATTCCCTTGAACTGAGGATTTGGATTGTTTCATTTTATGCTTCCTTAAAGATGTCAAGCCCTAATTAATATCCAGTACTTAATGCTGGAATATCAACCAAACTTCCTTTAAAATGTGGTAAAATTGTAGTATATCTCACTCCCCCCATTTCAACCCTTTACAAAAACAATAATGAGGTTGTGCTTCCCTCTGCTGGGAAAATATATCAATGACATCACAGCTAATGAACAATTCATAGTTAAAAATAGCTGAAATACAAAATGTAAATATGTTACATGTAATTGAACATAATTACCTTATTAACTTTTTTGGTGTCTTTTACATTGATCTTAAAAGAAAGTCTAATATTTTTATCAGTTAACTTGGATTTGATGCACTACTTCTGGTATACAATATTCACGTTTCATGAATGTTAAGAAAGAAAACACACTGCATAAATAACACCCCAACAGGCATTCCAAAACCTGGCTACCTTCTGGAGGTCAGATCCCCCTGTTGTGTATCCTGTACGTGCTGGTATCTGATTCATGAATACTCACCGGGTTGTCTGGGGGATGCCAGTAACAGAAGATAGGTACCCACAAATTGAGCCTATATTTGGGGTCCATCTTGCTTGCACAATTTCTTGCCAAGAACTTTACTGTCTGTTATTGTTCTCATTATAAAGAAAAAGGATACCACTGAATTGGAGCAAATGTCATGATTTTTTTGTGTTTGTGCAGGTAGGGTAGATTATTGACATATCCTCCTTAAATTTTTCACATGATGTATTTCAGCTGGACAACCAAACATTAACTAGTCTTGCATTAATCTATTTCATGTACAAATATTGAATTATGATCAGCACCATTTAAGCAATGCAGTATTATGAATTTGTCATATTAAAGAATCTTTTTGCTCAGGTATGGAGAAGCTAATGATAAAAACTGCAAGTAAAAGAAATAGGACAATAGAATTAGAGCTCATTTCTGATCATACTTCAATCTCCATATCAATATAGACTTTGCTATTTTGCTCACTCATATTTCTAGGGTTATAACAGATGCAATTATCTTGAATATTATAGATATTTAATACACTTTTATTGAATGAATCTAAACATTTGAAGCTACAGCACAGATACGTCCCTTACTGTTTTTGGTTTTTAGTAAAGATTTAAACTAAATAGTATCTATTATTTATTGTGAAAATGACTTAAGTCATACATTGCTATTAACACAACCATATTTAAAAATAGATTTCTTAAGAAACATCATTGACCAATCAATTAACTAATAAAAAATGATTATATACTACTACATGTAAGATACTATGCTATATTTTAAAGATTGCTGGCGAATTACTGTAGACATATCCATTTGTTGAATAATCTAGTTCCTTCATAGACCCACTTGGTATTTTTTGAAAATGGTATATATGCTGGAATTGTGACATACATATAATACAAAGAAGAGCTGACCAAAAGCATATTTTTTAAAAAGTAAGACTGTGTATAAAGAAATATTGACTGTTGAATGAATGGCTTTTGGAAAGTGCTTCAGATTTTGAAGTTCTGTTTTGATGAAGTTAGAGTGATGAAAGCTTTTAAAAATTGAAAATATAGAATTGCTTAAGTATAGAAAGTAAACATGACTCAATTTTTCTTTTGATACTTCAGTCAAAATAATATAGGAAAGAAAGGGAATTTCTGTGGTTCAGTGTTACTGGGTGTGTGTGTGTGTGTGTATGTCTGTGTGTGGAAACAATGCTACCTAAATGCATGTGATATATGGGAAGAAACGGTAAAATAGTCTCAGAAGTTCAGAAGAAATAAAACATTCCCTTTTAGAAGGCTTCTTTCTTTTTTGTCTGCTTGTATTACTAATTAACCAAACATGAAAACTATATACCATAGATTACGGTAAATTTCAAATGTTTGGAAACTAAGTCAGGCATTCCCATGGGGCCAGGCTGAGTCTTACCATTAGGAAACAGTGAATTATCTTAGAATAGGTGATGTCAATTTTTGAGATAAAATGGGCAAAAACCCAGGGCCCAGCCCTGTGACATCTTGTATGTTGTCTTGCTAGTGTCACATCTCACATTGAATAAAATATATGTGCTCATATGGAAACATACAAAGATATGAGATGTTTTCCCAGAAAACTGCTAAGCAACTTGAAGCCAAATTATACAATTCAGGACAATCAGTTCCAGCTGTAATGGTAAACATATTCTGTAACACTCTATATTTTACATATCCTGAGGTTTTAATAGAAAGACTATATAAAATAACTCTGCATTAAGGTAGAAGAAATTTCACTCTCGATGAAACCTTTAACACTCACTCAGCTCTTTGCTCCCTCTTGTGTAAAGGCAGCACTAATGGGGAGCGGGCCTAGGTGTCACATAGAAAACTCCAGCTCCACCTTCCTTTAATCTGGCACACTCTTTTCCATCACTAGTGGCTATTCACCTAGGGAAATTTTAGTATGAAACCCTAAATGTGTATGTGCTGGCAGATCTTCTTGTCTTCTCGCTCACACCTCATACAAAATGCTAAAGAGAAACTTCAGGTTGTTTCCATTATGTTGTTCCCTTCCCTAAAATAACTTATGCACAAAATTGGAGCTTGTCTGACTTTGCCTCCGAGAGCATGAGTGGCTGAGTCCATTTACCATTCTCCCTTCTTTACTAAACGAGAATGAGTAGTATTACGATCTCCATGCCCAGAAAGGGACAAACCATATATAACAACATTTAAAAAGGTTAACATCATCTTGGATTTTTGAATCTTTGAAATATTTTATGTCCTAACTTTAATTCGGTACCATCATTGAATTTACTTTGTGTTTATTCTCTTGGCTGTTCTACATACATGCATTTCCCTTCTAGCATCGCACAGTAAAACATCCACAGAATTCAATCTTCTTAATTATCTCTGCAACTGGCTCATCTCAATTTATGTCTCGGCTGGCATCAGCATTGTTCCAGAATTTCATAAAACATCTTGGCAATGTCATCTTTGTGGTCTGCAGAGCTGTAAACTTAGTATTTTGTAGCAATGCTAATCTAGTCTCTGTTTTAGCTTATTTTATACACACAGAAATTCCAACTGAATCTGAGCATTTAGCCTCAAGAGAGGTCTCAAAACTTGATAGATGAGCATGATGTCAGCCCTAAAAAAAACCCCAAAACCCTTAACTTTAACAAATTACCAAATTGTATCAAGTCTAAGATGTCACTGAATATAAGGTGCACCATTTTTTAAGGACTGCTAAGGAAGAAAAGCTCTCCAAGATGGATACTCTAACAGTGATGCCAGCATCAAGCCAGCTTACAGTGTTTTACTATTAGTGAAAAGAAGAAATAAACTCCTATGAAGAAGACAGCAAGGACATTTACTTGTTTCACCTATAATCATGGGTGGTAGAAAAGGGAAAAACCACTTCTTGAATCACAGGGTGATACTCAAAACATTTACTTTCTGAATTCACACCAACAGTGTGGACCAAGTACCTCAGACAAGACTTTAGTTTAAAGAGGTGTCAGGGGTGCCTGGGTGGCTCAGTGGGTTAAGCCTCTGCCTTTGGCTCGGGCCATGATCTCAGGTTCCTGGATCAAGCCCCACATCAGCCTCTCTGCTCAGAAGGGAGCCTCCTCCCCCGCTCCCCACCCCCGCCTGCCTATTTGTGATCTCTCTCTGTCAAATAAATAAAAAAAAAATCTTTAAATAAAATAAAATAAAATAAAGAGGTGTCAGGTTAGGAGAGACACATGTATCTGGCCAAAGTGAAAACAAACTCTTTCCAGAAGAAAGCAATTTGAACTCAGGTCAAGAACAGCTCTAAGACATATTCTATTATCAGAGGTATTAAAATATACAAAGTGTACATTCTGGAATGAAATTCTAGAATGAAATTATTATAGTATTATCTTGTAAATAGGCAAATCCAATTATTCCATAGTATAGGTGTGCGAGACATGCGCGCGCACACACACGCACACCTGAATAAGAAGAGGTTTGAAATATTTTGTACTATCATTGTTCCTTACTCAGTTTTTAAATATTCATAAGAGATCACCCAACTGTTTATACACCCATAACTTAATGGTTGTAAGGTTTTTAAAGCATGCTGTATTTTTTAAATTCCAAAAATAAGGGAAACATATTAAAATACAAGTTGGTATTATCATTATTGTTTATGGAAGGTTTCTGCTTCAGTATATGGGTGTTTTCCATCATCTATCATATCTCTTGGGAAGAAGTAAATTAAAGTCCATGTTTCCTGATGTTTAAATGTAAAAATTCCTATGGTAATTTTATTCTGCCATATATATTATATATGCTTTCTTGGTAAAACATTTGCTATAAAATCATAAAAATAAAACATATGAGATATTCAATATAGAATAAATAAACATGGTAATAGGTATCTTCATATTGGTTGTGCTTTTTTCATAATGAAATTTCAGTCTGTTTTATACCAAGAAGCACTACAGCCTTCCACAAACAAAGGTATCAAGCATAAATGTAAATGCAGTGATTCAGGTGGCTTCAGTGTTAACTTCATAACATATCAATTTCATTTCCATATTTTAAATTAATTTCTAAAAATTAAGATACTAGTGACCACCTCTAATACAATAATTACCTATGAATAGTAAAGTTAAAATACCATGGTCTTATCTATCTGCTTGTTTATCCATTATATATGCCAACAAGAACATTTTAAACTAACATCCACAGGAATCAGTGGGTTGAAAAAGATGGGAAACTACTTGAATTGTAAAATTTTACATGCCGTATTCTGTTTGGTAATTATTTCCCAGCACCAGAGACAGATCTTAATTTAGGAAATAAAACAAAGTAGTTTAAAATCTGATATTTTCCCAAGTTGATAAATTTTAAGTTTAAATTTTCTCTAAGGTTTCATAATTGAGTCTTTTTTTGTACTTGACAGATGCATTAAGCACATGGACTTTAATACATACATATGCATGCATGCAAACTCACATTCAGCTAGTTAGTAACTAGTTGGTACAAGCATCATACAAAACATTGGAGAAATATTGTACTAAGCATTTTATCAATAAACAAACAGGACCCCTGTTATGTAGCTTAGTATATACCGTAGAACTTGTTCTCAATGTACTACAATATATGAGATTATTAAGTCAGTTTTAGCCATCTTAATAGTCTGGCTGAAAAATATACATGAGGGCGTCTGGGTGGCTCAGTGGGTTAAGCCGCTGCCTTTGGCTCAGGTCATGATCTTAGGGTCCTGGGATTGAGTCCCTCATCAGGCTCTCTGCTCAGCAGGGGGCCTGCTTCCTTTCCTCTCTCTCTGCCTGCCTCTCTGCCTACTTGTGATCTCTCTGTCAAATAAATAAATAAAATCTTTATATATATATATATATATATATATATATATATATATATATATCTACACACACATGAATGTTAGGGGTAAATGAAATTTTTTGTCTTCAATTTTATTTATTTTTAGGTATTTTAAGCCTTCCCAAGACTTAACTGATAAAATGACTTTTTAGCTACTGCTATTTAAAGGGGGATTATTCCTTCATTTGAAGTCAAATTAGGTTCTTTCCTATTGATAAATGACGATTTATATTTTTAGAAAAGAACATCTAGAATCTGGTAAGGAAAATCTAAGTAATGATGTTTATACTTAAGAAAGGCATTTTGAGGGTGCTTAGGTAGCTTATTCATTAAGCATCTGTCTTTGGCTCAGGTCATTATCCCAGGGTCCTGGGATCAAGCCCCGCATCTGGCTGCCCGCTCAACAGGATGCCTGCTTCTCCCTCTCCCACTCTCCCTGCTTATATTCCCTCTCTTGCTGTGTCTCTCTTTGTCAAATAAATAAATAAAATCATTAAAATATTTTTTTAAATTAAAAAAATAAGAAACGCCTTTTTGTAGTCTTGTGTGTTACCGAGAGCTTGTGGGCAACATTTCCTTTTGTCCTTAGTTTAGCCTTAAGTTATTGAGAAAAAAATTTGCAATGTAAAATATTAACATTACAATTTTAAAGTTACAATTACAAATGTAATTATAAAATGTGATAAGAACAACTGGAATTAGATTTCCCTTTATGTAGTTCAGCAACTAAAAATATTTGTTAAATATTTCAAATAATTTGCAACCATTTCCTCCTATCCTAAATTAACTTTTACTAGTATATTCATTACTTATGAAGTTCAACTTTAAAAGAACTTTCAGGGGGAAACGTCAAAAATTATAATAGAAATTAAGTAGTTGAATAAATACAGGGTTTGCTATCTCACCCATCTCTATCTTTTTTTTTTTTTTTAAAGATTTTATTTATTTATTTGACAGACAGAGATCACAAGTAGGCAGAGAGGCAGGCAGAGAGAGACCGAGAGGCAGGCTCCCTGCTGAGCAGAGAGCCCGATTCGGGGCTCGACCCCAGGACCCCGAGATCATGACCCGAGCCGAAGGCAGCTGCTCAACCCACTGAGCCACCCAGGCGCCCCACCCATCTCTATCTTTTTTCCATGATATCACGTTCTTACATTATTAACATTTCAATCCTGGGAGACATTTATGGGGTTAAAAAGGAGAGTGAGATAAATGGAAAGCTGAAATGTGATGCCTTCTGTTTCTGCTGTATTGGAAGAGAATCAAATACTAAATAAGGCCTTTAGCAACATGATATTTCTGGCCAAATGATGGATATCATGACTTTTTGTTGTTACAAAAGGAAGCAATTTATTTAACTTCTTTCTTTCCTCCCATTCTTTCTGGTTTATTAGCCTCATTTCATTTCCATAAATTATCCCACTAAAGGAGGAAATGATTAATTGAAGATTGCTTCCTTAAAAACATTATTTCTTGTCATTAACAACAGCGATATATTGTTAACGTTGTGTTATTCAAACACACTGTGGTACTTTTAAAATAATTTTAATGTTTGTTGCTCTCAATTATTTTCCTTTATTCAATTCAACTCATGAGAATTCATTATGCCAATTTAGCAACTAACTCTACACTTCTTGTCTACTGATAATTTTCTTAGCAATAGTTTATATTCGAAACAGTTGCTTTCTAAGTGCGAAATGTATTTTAAAATAGATTAAAATGGGATTGGTTTCTTTCTGGAAATGTACAGAATTACTCATTGGCATAGACATCCTTTGGACTTATAGGTGTCCCTGGAGATGTGAGAATGTATTCATATAATTTCTCTAATCTCTTTCTCTTCTTATCATCCCATATTTGGAATTTTTTATTTTGGAGTGTACTTGATTAGTTATCTTCTACCACCATATCTCAAATCAACTCTTGTAACATTATAAAACAAAAAAACTAGAAGATTTGAAATGTTTATATTTGCCAAGGTGGTTTAATAGCATATTCTGTCATAATCAAGGTTATAAATCCTATGCCCTTTTTTACCTGATTAAACTTTTAAACCATTTCTTTTATGTAATTATGATAACTCTGTGTCTGAGGATATCAAAGTTACATGAAATTTTAGCTTTAAATGCAGTGTAAATAGTTACCTGGATTTTCCATTCAGCAAACATCAGCCAAGGGTTTATGGCTGCCTAGTGCCAGGATTATAAAACATATGGTACAGAGGAAGACAACCAGATTAATAAATAATCATAACAAATAAAATTACATGTGTTTGCAAACTATATGTAAAAAGATTTTTAGGAAGCATAGAAGAGAAAATAGTTTATTTGATGGTGGTCAGGAAGTAGGATTGATGTTGGAAAGCAGTTCATAATTTGTCTTACTCTGAATTCTCAATAAAGATTTTAAGTTTTGAATTAATAGTTGAAACTATCACAAGAGCAGCAGTAACAATAATAGTACCTCACATATTTATGACGGTTTCTGTGTCCAGGCATTATACTCTTATTTTTATATAGATAAATTTTTAACAAAAAAGATACTAAAAAGGGTTATAAAAACTTTATGTTGTTCAAAATTGCTAGATGACCCAATAATATATTTCAGATGATGTGTAATTATTTGATTAAAAACAAGGATAAGACAAAGATAGCAATAATGTCACACAGACAAACAGGTATACTGACAGAACAAAACCAGGCGTGAAGGGAGAACATAGTCATCGTGAAGTTCTAAGGATAGAACGTAAATTTGTCTAATGAGTTTTTTTAGCCAGTGGTGAGGGGAAAAACTGATCAACACATGAGCCACAGAATTAATTCTTTAAAAATTTTTTTTTTAAAGTCAGTTTTTCAGGGCACCTGTCCAGCTCAGTCAGTAGAGCATGCGACTCTGGATCTCAGGGTTGCAAGTTCAAGACTCATGTTGGGTGTGGAGCCTACTTTAAAAAAAAAAAAAAAAAATCATTTACTCAAGAGAATCTCAATAATTCCTAAAACTACACCAGAAAAAAAAAAACAAATCTCCCAAGGTGAATATCAAGAAAATAGTGCATGGCAGTGGACACCGTACTGAACAGCATTGTGACATGAACACAGTGAGCACATCAATAGAGTATTCTTTCTGGGCTTCCTCAGCATAGATCAGAAGGACCCCATCCAACACAATTCACAAAAATCAGTCATGTTATGGGAATAACCCAATGTGTTCCATGTAAACTGCTCTCGGATCAATTAGTTTAATCCAGAGGGAGATCCTCATTTATACTTACCCTGAATATGCAAGATTTCCTATCCTTTCCTATCCTATTCCTATCTTTAATCAACAGTGTTTTTCTTAGTTGATCTTTTGATTTTTATTGGATAATTTTAAGTTCAGTAATATATGCACTGAAAAATATTTAACCTATAGCTGTACTGTGCTACCATTTCAATGTAGAGCTTTTTGCTTTAATAAAGTCAAAATGATAGTATGTTTGGCATCCTAAGGAAAAAAAAAATTGAAAATCTAGTAAGACAAGAATCAAAATATTGTCCCCTGTTTATATTTTTTAATAGAAAGATAGAAACAGAGACAATGATTAGGGGGTATAGGAAATAAAGGCAGGAGAAAGAGAAATAGAGTATTATCAGAATTCTGAAGTGTCCTATGTTGTGCGACATCTACTCAAGCATTTGGGGTAGAAGGATCAGGAAAGGAAATGGATAGTTATTGAGTGCTTCTTGTTGGTCTAAAATGTTTATTGGGTATCTGTTTATAAAGTTTCAGGTATGGGGAAATCAATAGAAAAAATGTTTATAGGTTGTTATAGCTGAGCACCCAAATATAGGAATGCTTGCCTAGGGCAATTTAAATGAAAATTATGGTGCTAAGTTAAAATTTGTGGATGATAGAAACATTGTACTGTAGAAGAATTAATGGAAACTACTATATTCAGTGGAAATTTAGTTTTTGCAGTTGTTACTGATGGCAGCAGAATCTAACGAAACATAGAGTAAGAGAATCTCAAACCAAAGAAAGACAATAGTACCTATGCATAACGACTCTGATTGATAGTTAATATGGCAGAACTTGTAACTTCATTGCTTACTAACTAGAACACTTTCTTTTGCTTTTTTATTTGGACAAAAGAGAGAAAGAAAAGCCAGATTTAAAGGGGGAAAGAGTACTAATGGTGTTGGTGAGAGTAGTTATCAAGGCAATATAAAGACCCCTGGGCAGTGAACTAAATTCTCCAGTTGTGGTTCTTACTCAGGTGGAAAACTACCTGAATGTCATGTTTCTTGAAGAACTTCACAAACTATTGCTATTATAAACTAAAAGCAACTTAGTATAAATTCTTGATTAAATCAAATACCATCTTATGCTAGACTGTACTACAAGTAGCAGATGAAATGGTTTCTTAAATATAAGAAAATATTTACTGTTAAGGAACTTTTGGATGTCTGGGTGGCTCAGTCAGTTAACCATCTGACTACTGATTTTGGTCCAGGTCATGATCTCAGGGTTGCAACATTGAGCCTGGTGCATCAGGCGTTAAACTTTGCTCTGGGCATGGATCCTGCTTTAAGATTCTCTCTCTGCCTCTTCCTCTTTTCTCTCTCTCAAAGAAAAAGAAAAGAAAAGAAAACTTCTATTTTATTTCTTTAATTTATTTATTTTTTGTATACTGGGAAACAGTTGCTGTCACCACAAGAGAACCTGAGAAAATAAAAACTGAACAGGTTTCCCAGAATTAGAAGAAGGGTTAACAGAAAACTCTCTATGGAACAGATAGAATGATTAAATTAATTGGGAAGAAGACAATTTTATGTATATTTGAAAATGTACCTACTGGATGTTACATTTACATTAAACTCTATACTAAGCTTTTTTTTTTTTTAAGATTTTTATTTATTTGACAGAGAAAAAGATCACAAGTAGGCAGAGAGGCAGACAGAGAAATATAGGGAAGCAGGCTCCCTGCTGAGCAGAAATCCGGCTGTGGGCTCCATCCAAGGACTCTGAGATCATGACCTGAGCCAGAGGCAAGGCTTAACCCACTGAGCCACCCAGGTCCCCTATACTAGGCTTTCTTATTATACAAGGTATATTGCTCTTCCTTACTGTGTGTCAACTGATCAACCAAAGGAGCTCTGTGTTTGCAAAGAAGAACTTAGATCTTAAGATTTTTACAGATATCTCTCATAACTTAGGTGGGAGACAAGTCAGTTCTTATTGTAAAGTTCTACAAGAAAAGTAGGCCTGGATAAGCCAGAAGATACTGGTGGATCATCATGTTATTTGCTTCTAATTCTAATGTTTTTTTTACTCTTTTATGCTGTCATGTCTTATGAGTCATTAATACGTAGAGATTGAATGAAAAGACTTTGCCTAAAAGTTAAAGGATTTTTTAATTTAAACTTTTCTTTTCCTTTTTTTATCTTATTGGAGTAAGGAGACTTAACGTGAGACCCACCCTCTTAAGTTTTGAAGTGCACAATACAATATTCTACTCTGTAGCACACTGTTGTACAGCAGATCTCAAGGTCTGACTCACCTTGCATAACCGAAACTACATACCCATTGACTAGCGCCTACCCATTTCCCTTCCCACCTCCCGCCCCCATTCCCTGACAACCACCATTCTAACATCAGCTTCTAGGAGTCCGACTACTTAAGGTATTTTATGTAAGTGGGAACATCATACAGACTTGTGCTGTGACTGGCCTCTTTCATTTAGTTTTCCCCAAGGTTCATCTGTGTTGCTACGTTTTGCAGATTTCCTTCTTCTTCTTTGTTTTTTTTATAAACTGAATAATATCTCAAGTAAAAGGATCTCTAAATCAAAGTTCAAACTGCAAAGCAAGGAGGGAAAAAAAATGTGACAAGGTACTCTAAACATGGTATCACAGGAGATTTTCCAGTGCCCATTAGGCAGAGAGATTCAGTTCACCTCTATCCAGGGAAGCAGATATCTTGCAAACTAGCACAGCAACATGTGTCATATCCATTCATTCAATGATATACAAGTAATTTCAGAGGGCGCATTAAAAAGACTACCATATTCAACATATATACTGACATACAAAAATAGATCTCCAATATAAAAAAAAGAAAATGTGACTTGGGATCAGTTAAATGTTGTTCCTTTACATTTCAGTCATTTCCTTTTTCCAGGTTATTGAGCTGTTAAATAAGAAGGGACAGATACTTCCCAACTTTTTAGAAGAGTTTCATTTCACAGTTTAGGGTGATAGAAAAGAAAACACTGAGATTGACCTCCCTGGGGATACCAAATGTCCACCATGGCAGGGTGATATTAGGAGTTGGTGGACATAAACCGTATACAGGGGTTAGGTAAAAGCAGGATTTTGGAGAGCTTCAAACCTAGTGAGAGCAAATCATGTTGTCTGTGACAGACAAAAGTTCTCAGTTGATTAGAATGAGAGTAAAATTGTCAAAGTGATGCCAAAAAAGGTGGGGGAGGGACTTTTTTTAAAATTAAAAATCTAGCTGAGTTTGAAGTAGAGAGCAAAAAATTTTCATCTGTCTATACTGTCAGCCCTCCATGCATGTGAAAATATATTTATTATTTTCTAAATTAATTTAATGAGTTCCAGATTGTACAGGATGTCATAATGGAAACAGGATTATACAAGATAATAACGAGGGTTTTTTTTTTTCCTTCTCTAAATGAGTTTTACCTAGACTCCCTGTGTCCTACTTTTGATCTTAACTGTGTTTCATTTACCACATTGAAGGAGGTTACATAAAGGGTAAAATAATAGAAATTTAATCAGGAAACAGGTTTTCTTATTGCTACATTTTATTATATACTCTTGCCATATTCTTTAGCCTAACTCTTGAAAATAATAGAAGATGTATCATTGTAAAATAAGGACAATTGAAACCATATTGCTTTATAATTGTGCATCTTTCTTCTGAGCCATCTCAAACATTTCACACCAATTGATCTTCAGAACAACCTTGTAGATTATTTAAGGGTTATTGGTGGGAAATATAAACTTCCTGAACTCTACCTTCTGTAAAATACTAAATAAATATTAATGGCTGGTGAATTTAATTTTAAGATGAAAAACAAACATAAAGAGGCAACATAATTTCTCAGAAACAGTCTTGTTTCCAAAAGTTCAAATAACTTTTCTGCTAGAGAATAGTACCATATGAACTGGTCCCGTTAGTGAGAGCATAGAGTTTTACAGTTAAAATAATTTCTTGGAAAGTATTATCACAGCATATAAAGATGTATAGTTAAACTGCACACATGACTGCTTCTTTTACTGTAATGCTATTTTCTGGTAGACAAATCTCTCTATATATGCTTTATATAACTTATACCAATATAATTAGTCTATTTAGGCAGGCTCTTGAGTTTTGTCACCTTACGTCCCGTGACATTTCTGCCATCCTAAATCAATTTGGAAAAGACACCTGACTAGGCAACAAATTTATCTTCTGAATTTCCAAAGGAATACTTTGGAAGGTTGAGTTTACTTCTCTAATGTTTCCTCATTTCATTTCCTCATCACCGGCCAGGTAATCACCATGGCCACAGCCTTGAAGAAAGAATCATCTATGGAGTAGAAAATAGTAGCACGTTCCTGGAATGCAGTCCAAAATCACAGCGAGCTCTGGTCTATTGGCAATTCCAGAGGCGAAATGAAGAGCGAAAAGAAGAGGTATAGGAATGAAATTGACTGGATTATTTCTGTCTAACGTATAATGTTAAGTGACCCCAGCATGGTTGACTTGAGGGTGAAAAAATACAGTGAATCTCTTATCTTTTTCTTAACCCACCAATAGTCCATTCATTAAAGGAGCATTCCCTGAAGGCTGATTTTAACAGGCTTTGTGCTAGGAACTGGAGAAACAAAAGTAAACTGTTAAGACTTTTGTCCCAGAAGCCATTTGGGAATGTATTTGAAAGTCTTCTTTTTCCTTGTAGTTGCCTACAAAGCAATTTGTTATCTATGTTTGTGTGCAAAAGAAAAAAAATCAAATCCTCTACTAATTTTAACTATTGTTCAATTAATTCCCCTATCCAAACATGTTTTCTTTTCTCTATTAAGTTCCTCCTCAAATGGGGGGAAAGGTTTGAGAATGGGAGTAGGAGATTTAGGATGAAGGGTCTGCCATCCCAGTATGAACTCTGATACAAACTATGCATGTAGCATCAGACAGATCTTCCTCCTCAATGTATTCATTTATTCTGTGTAAAAGTAAGGAAATGTACACAAAAAATCTCAATGCTCTGAGCCTTTAAAGCTTTTTAAAAGTATGAAATAAGTGTAACTAACCAGGTCATGTAGCTGATTGGTAAATATATTCTTTGCAATTTTATAAACACAATCTGAATATAAAGTTTAAGGTCCTCCCTTGCCTTTTTTGACATTTGAAACATCTTTATATAGGTAATCACATCATACAAATGTCAGAGTTGATTTTATATAATCTTATACCCTCTCAGCTTAGGGTTTCAGAGATGTCTGTTGTAAACTATATACAAAACAAGAGGGAGGTTAGACATATTCAAGAGCGCATCTTCATATTTATGTCACATGTAAGACTTAGAAAGTGGGTAATTATTAAGCATGCAGCCCTTTGCTTTCCACTGCTTGCTGAACTGCTGATTTTTTAACTTTTTCAAATCTTCTGAGTTCATTCTAACACTGCACTGTTTTCTGATATCATGGTTCTGTATTTCCAAGATTTACTGTTAACTTTCACCTATATTTATATACCTTCTTTCAAGTTTATAAATAGAGTGTTTCTTTATCCTTTTATTATATTGAATATTTTAAATTATTATAATGAAAAATTATATTAAGACAGTAGACCCTCTCTTAATTTTGCAAGGCATCTTAAAATTGATTTACAGAAATTTCTAACTCTTTTTCTGAAGGACAGCTGCTATCATTTCTCTTAAGCTAGACATTTATTAACTGTTAAAGTGTGCCTCAACACGTAATCTAAATTTTTACTGAAACAGAGTTCCAGAACTTCTCTTTCTTTAAATATGTATATTTTTGCTACCATTTCTCTTCTGCTAGATCAGAGTGGATGATCATATCATCAGGACAGAACAAGGCCTTCTACTGCGTAGCCTGCAACGGAAGGATTCAGGCAATTACCTCTGCCATGCCGTGGAACATGGATTCATGCAGACTCTTCTTAAAGTGACCTTGGAAGTCATTGACACGGAACATTTGGAAGAACTTCTCCATAAAGATGATGATGGGGATGGGTCTAAGACCAAAGAAATATCCAACAGCATGACACCTAGCCAGAAAGTCTGGTACAGAGACTTCATGCAGCTCATCAACCACCCCAACCTGAACACGATGGATGAGTTCTGTGAACAAGTATGGAAAAGGGACCGAAAACAGCGTCGGCAAAGGCCAGGACATAACCAAGGGAATAGTAACAAATGGAAGCACTTACAGGAAAATAAGAAAGGTAGAAACAGGCGGACCCACGAATTTGAGAGGGCACCCAGGAGTGTCTGAGCTGCATTACCTCTAGAAACCTCAAACAAGTAGAAACTTGCCTAGGTAATAACTGGAAAAATGCAATATACATGAACTTTTTTCATGGCATTATGTGGATGTTTACAATGGTGGGAAATGCAACTGACTTCCCCCAATTATAAATTAAGTCCATGAGTAACTTTGCTAACAGGCTTTCCTCCTAATACCAACACCTAATAGAGGTCAGGTGAACGCAGATGTTCACTTTAGCAGACTTAAATGTTTCCTATGAGATTTCATTGTACAGGTTTCGCTTTCTTCTTTGCCTGAGAAATAAAAATGTCATTTGCCATATTGCCATCTAAAGAAGAAAAACTGCATCAGCAAAGCCATTTTATTGAACTGAAAAGTTTAAAATAAACTGCATGGATTTATGAAGCTGATGAATATTCCAAAATACAGTTGGATTCAAGGATATTTTTTTGTCTACCAGCACTCATGTTTATATGTACTGGAGGAGTAAAATGATACTGAATGAAATGGTCTGTGGAAATATAAAAAACATAAACCATCCATCATCCAGAAGAAAAATGGAATACACTGATCTACTACTGATGTCTTCTTTCAGCTTTGATCTAAAGATGTATTTTATTAAAACTATAATTTAAATGTACCATGACAAATATGCAGTAAAAATTAGCTCTTTTCTAAGCTAGAGTAGGTTTTTGTCTTAGTTATTGTGCTGTATAGCTTTTGTTTTAAAAACTCCAATCGTGTGCTGCTTTTTTCCGACCTTGTGTTTTTAGTTCCACAAGAGGGATAGCCAGTAGTGTTCAAGAAACACATAAACATCATTTACCGCTGTTTCCTGAAGCCTGCATATAAATTAGGCTTTATTTCTCTGAGGAATTCAAACAAATAACACCTCCCCCTTCTTTAAGTATTATCGAAAATTGAGTTTAACTTGCATAATGTTTTCTAGAAAATACAGAGCATTTAACCAGCAAAATCAGAAGATGCAAACTGACCTGTTAAATGCCTTGTGTTGTACCTAATGGATCAATAAGGAGAAAAGGAACTGCATAGTTCATGAAAAGAGTAAGCATTGTTTAAATATGACATTAACAGAAAAACTCTTAATTCTGTGCTTGAAAAGCTGCATGATATTTGAGACATAAAAATCTCCCATGATTCCTTTAGGAATTACATCTCTGTCACTCAAATTTTTTGAAAAAAGATCAGTAATATGCAGAACAACTTCTTAAAAGCAAATTTCCCAACTCTGTTTACATCTGTATCAGCTGTCTTTTATCTCATCTTGTTTTAAACAATTATCTGTCTAAGGAACATATGATTTGTTTCATGTTGATGGGAGCGACTTTTATACAAACTGTTTTCCAGGGCACAGCTCACACTCAAAACATGTAAAACTTTTTGTTTCCTGCAGCAATTTATAAAATAAGGTAAAAGCTGATCAATAAAGGACTTGCCTTGTTCCTTGTCCTAACATGATTCCTTGAGAATCATTGACTTCAAGGTGTATAAGACCTTCAGCATTATGATACTTTTCTCTTGCACTGCACTCACCCTTCCAGGAAGCCCTCCCTAGATCCTTCATCATGCACAGAAATGCAAAGGAAACATCTTCTTGCTAATTAATGAAAGCAGCATTGAAATTCTAACTCTAGCTGTCTTGGGATTCTAATTAACTCAGCATTAATTTCTCACCTCAGACTACAGTGAATTTTTTTTAAAAAATTCTCAGCTGAAATATTTCACAGATGGAAGCTCATGTTTCAGTTTTAGTGATTTGAATAAACAATTTGTTAATGCCTATTCCAAATGAAAGCCTAAAAATATTCTGCACTCAATTTTAGGCTCCATTGATGAATACAGTGTTACTTTTAGAAATACATCCTCAAATGGTATTTGAATTTTAAATTATTTGAAGGACATATTTCTGTAGGGAAATAGAAATGTTTGAAGTACTAATTAAAGAACAAAGAGTACTCCAAAAATAGGTAATTCTTTTATTTTCTTAGAGTATCTTAACTGTGCTAAAATTTGGTGTTGCACTTCCTTTGAAATTTGCGGCTGAAACAGATTTATTTGCAACAAATATCTTAATTCTTATTAGTCCTCAAAACGAATGCATCTGAAGGGCTACAGATTGAAATTCTATGATAACTTTAGGGATGCCTTCCAGTGTCTGACTGAGTTTTGTTTCGCATTATGGAAAACCCAGAGAAAGGAAGTCTAAACTTCAATTAAAGAAACAAAAGAAGCAAATCTCTGGCATGTCTTTATAAACCATCAGGTCTGAGTTTTCAAAGAAAATTATAGATATAACTAGCAGATAGATAACTCTTAGTACAGTCATACTCTGCCAATGTGTATTGAAGGGGACATTTTGCACGAAAAAGTAATGTCCCATTTAATTAAGTTTTTCTAGACTTTGGCATATTGCATGTATCATCAGAGTTGGAACTTTGTTAAGAGGCTCACATGACCATAAGCAAGTTCTGACAGCAATCTTACGATTGGAAAAAGTTCATCGCAGCAGAGAAATTCTGGCCCAGTTGAAATCCAATGTGAAATGTAAATGCATGTAAATGCACACTCAATGCTACTTTTATGTACAATTTAGTGATTTTCAGTGGTAATGTGTTTAATATTTTTGCTACCTACACATTAGGCAAAAGAGATGTAAATACTTTTGAAAATAAGAGGAAGGACAGTGAAATACAACTTTATATAGGTTCTCCATATCAGTGTGTTCAACATCATCCTGAAATGCAAGATTTCCCCACACAGGTGACAAGGGGGGTTATGTGCTATTCAAGGGCAGAGGCTGTGTGCCCATTCAATAAGCATGTTTTTTTGCCAGGTAGTAAATATGTTCCATATCTGTATTTATCACTGCATTTCAGATGGGAACTAGAAAACTGGAGAGACAAATGTAATGAAACTGCTGCTGTAAATTATTCCTTTTAGCATGTATTCAGTTGCTAAATACACATTTCTTCAAAATATTTGAATTCAGATGTCTTTACTATTCCCTGTAGCATATGGTGTCAAGGAACATAAGTTTTAAAAATGCTGAGAATGAGAGTCGGGTTGCTACCTAACAGATTTCTTCATTCTAGTCTTCTGTGAACTGGGTTCTGTATTTATGAGGACGATGTGCATTTTGATGCCCTTTAAGTTAGATACTGTTATTTTTACCATGCCTAAAAAAGGACATGTGGGGATGAAATTCTATCATGTGTCATTATCATGATCAGTTTGGTTTTATTCAGGCTCTGCAAAGATGCCAACAATTGTTACTGAAGTTACCTATCCTTAAAGTTATAAGGAAGCCTTTTATTAACATGAAGTGATTAGTATAATATTTTGTAATCTCTGTTTTATGAATTCACTTTTAAAACACAGTTTGCATTCAAACTTTAATGGAAATCATCCAATTTGATGGCTTCAAAGACAAATTTAACAAACGGGATTCAACATCATCTTACTGCATTATAGTGTATTAGATATAAATTGCCCTGATGCCAAAGGCGTACATGCTTTTTATTTTAACTTTGTAGTAATTATTCAAAGTCATTGTTAATATTTGCAAAATATACTTCCATAAAAAAAGAAAACATTATTTTTCCCAAAGTTTGCAAAAAGCCTATTAGTTTATCTGATTTCTAACAATTTTTTATACTAGTTAATTAAAGAAACACATTTTTTTAAAGTGCATACACTAAGAGAACTGTAAATGAAGAGAGCATGGAGCCACGGAAATGGAGCAGCCATTTTCACAGACAACCTGACCAAAGAAAACAGCTTGATTTTTATTTCAAACATGCAAATGCACACAGGCAAAGGTAGAGGTACCAGATCTAACCCCAGTGGATCAAGTGATTTTGAATATAAAGAAATTGGGCTTCTGGACACAAAAATTGGCTTTTGAACTTTAGAACCAGACTCCTACCTGTTCAACTAAATTATATTGGTAGATCTTGTCTATCTCTTATGTGCCGGGCACTGGTAGGTGATGAGGATAGTAAAACGACTTACCATCATTTTACTTGGCAAGCGTTTCCTGTTTCTTCCATCTCTAGATGAAACTAACCACCTTCTCTGCACTAAATCTGTGCCTTGTATTTACTTTTCCATTGCCACACTTATCACAAAGGTGTCATTTCTTTGTTTAGACCCTTATCCCTTTCTAGACTGAAAGCTTCTTGAGGACAGAGTTTGTATCTAATTTACATGAACCCCCTCCCAACCTCCTGCCCCAAGTATCTAGCATGATGGCTGGCACAGGAGAAGCTCAATAAATCATTGCTGGAAAGAACCGGATCACGATGTGAGTGTCGCATGAATAGTGTCACATGCAAACTCAAGATAAAAGTGCTGTGGGATCCAAGAGGAAGGATTTCGTTTGAAGAGATCACGGAAAGCTTCAGAGCAAAAATGGCATGCAATCTAGGAATTGAAATACAAGTTAAATTTGCCCTGATGAAGTAAAAAGAGCAATATAGGCAGGGAAAAAAAAATCAGGCAAATTGAAGAGAGTTGTGAAAAAATGCTTTTATTGCAGGAACAGGTATTCCAAATAGAGTATGGGGTTCATAAAGAAAAGGAAACTGCCCCACTACTATTAGTCAAAACAGTGTATTAGTTTGATTTTTCCTGGACTTTGGTTTATTGCCCTCTATTTGTACTCCACAATTCTCCTCTCTGGCCATTGATATTACTCACTCTGCTGCTTTCTACTCCCTACCCCTTTCTGCTCTCCCTCCCTCACTTCCCTCTTCAACGTTGACCTCTTTTATCTTTACATAGCTGGAGTCACAGCACTTGACGTTTTCAAACTAATCTTATGCCATAATCTCCTTTCTAATCCAACCAACCTTGCTTTTGTGCAATTTGGAACTCAGAGGAACAGCTGGGAGAAGATAGCTTTGTCAGGCTGCTCTTACGCAGGTAGAAATAAAAGCTTCGCTTATGTGTCACCTGTCTTTAACATTGCGCCACTCGTCTAGTGTTGGACCACCTGGACACAGGTCCAACATTGCCTTGCTAATTAATAGGGTGGCCCACAGACCAGACTTCATCAAAGATGGCATTAAAATATGAAGCCTGTGTTTATTCAGTGAATACCCCAGATGGAGTATTTACGGCTAAACAGTGATGAAGGTGAGGTTAGCGCAGGTAGTTGACAGGCAAAGACTCCTAAGTAAAAAGAAAAAAAAAGAAAAGAAAAAAATTAAGAAAATGAGGAGCTTAGCTGCATCCTGAAATTGTCAACTGAACACCACCATTAAACTGTCAAGTTTTTTCTCACATAACAAAAGACTGTATTTTATTTCTCTTAATCTAAACATTATACTTGTAGACACACTGTTTATTTATGTAGTACCTAAGCAAAAGTTTTCGTAAATGTGTGTAAGTCATCCCAATTTGGGTAATTCTGAAGTCTCAACTTCATCCTCTCTCTGTAAATCTCACCAAAGCATTAGACCTCAAGTAAATATAATTTTTAAAAAATCCCTGTCATTTGTGTAGCTCAATTCTTAATGTTTTGATTGTTTTGTTGATGGCTAATTCCAGAGAGGCTTAAACTGTTTTAGGTAAAGTTGTATGTGTAAAATCAAGCAGCTTTTCCGCTTTAGGAATTTTTTTATTATACCTCAAGTTTTAGGAAGTTTGCATTCTTGAATGTCAATAAAAGAATGACACTTTCAGTAGTCTTCAAATATTTTTGCTTTTTTGTTCACTGTTTTAATTTGCTGATAAATGTCAACAAATGAATATAGTCCTCTCTATACCATTTGATAAATTCTACTTAAAATTATGTACTGACTAAATATGGTAGAATATGATTCAAATTTGAATTGTTGGCATTTACCAACTTCAGAAATACTGCTTATTCTCTTCTATGCATTACTTTTGACCTTAATAGTTCTTGTTGAAATTAGTTATGTTTGAATTGATTGAGGATGCAGGTTAAATTATTACTCAGTGAATAGTAATACAGCATCAGAAATAAAAACCAGCACCCATATGGAAAAGTGTACTACTATCAAAGAGTACATTGAATTCTTAAAATCATGAAAATATTTATTCAGAAGGGTTTGGGTAAATATTCATCTAAGATTATTATATTACTAAAATAATAGTCTAGTCATTTAGGAACATGCCATTTTTAAGATTTCTCCTTTAACTTTATTCTTAACCTCTCTAGAATTTACAAAACAAACAAAAAATTCCCTAGGTTACAAAATCTCTAATCATTTAAAAAGTAACATATGCTGTTTCCCCCAGTGGAGACTGGAATATAATTTGTAATTGTTCCCATATTCGTTTCTTCCTAAACTCCCCTTTGTCATTAGACAATGTTTATTAAAATTATTCATATCAAGGAGCTCTGTATTCATTACTGAGAAGTAATATTCCCAAACTCATTTAAAGGAAATGTTTATGCATTGTTACAATATTGTCCAGTTGATATCAGTACATATGAAATCTAAGTACAAACTATAATATATATAATTGTATTATACTATAATTTAATATTGTAATACTTATAAAATCAATCAAGCAGAAGTGTAGAGCATTAGTAAAGCCTTACTAAAGCTACTGCTTGGTAATAGTAATGTTACATTTTTTTATATCACTTTATAATGTTCAAGGTATTTTTGTGATCTCACTCGATTCTCGTTATATGAAGTAGGGCAATTTTATTATCACAGCTTTGTAGGAAAGAAAAATTAGGAGTGCCTTACTTAGATCTAACACTTAGCAAAATTTAAACCTCTCAGTACAATCTTGTTATTTGATCCAATTAGAACAGAAATTTTTTATCACCACATTAGATCATATAGTGAAAATAATCTATTAAACTTCTAATAGATTGTCCCTACAATATGCTTTATTTTAGTTTAAATCATCTAAAAGCAAGGTACACTCAAGGAAACAATTTATTGGCTTGGGCACTTGGTAACATAAGCTAGTAGAACAGAAAATGAATGAACCAATGAAAAGTTGGTCAAGTGTTCAGTTATGAAACACGAATTGATGTCTGTCATTCACTTTCTCTTAAAAAAATTTTCAAAGAAAAAATGGGTTTCTTCATGCATCTTTTACTTAAATATTTGAAATGAAGCAAAAAAGGGAGAATATTCTAATTGATACAAGATGAGCTTTCTTCACATATTTGACTCTGTGACCAAAATAGGAAACAAAAATAATTTTGGAATCATATATGCATTTAATGCATTTATAAAGTCTGCTTTTATAAATGAAAAATATTTGTTAGAATATACCTCAACTTTTGAAAAACAATGTAAATATCCTTACAATAATTTAACATATCAAGGATAATATCCCATAAGTAAACTTCAAAAATTATTGGCATTTTAATAAAAATATATAACTGGATCAACTTTATATGTACTTTTCATGGACTTGCTAATTCTTGGTATGTAATATTTATCAGTACCTATGTCTGGAAATGCCAGAAGAAATCCTATGTAGATTCCCATTTTTCAACAGTAGTTAAAAATATGTATAAATGTATTCAACTTAAATATGTGCAATATTTTAAATAAGTTATATTTTTATTTGGCACATATATCTAGATGACAATTTAAAATTAGTTACTATTAAGTTACTATGACTTTTAAAAACTAATTTCCAAAATTTTCTTCTACCTCCAACAGTATCTGGCCTATCTCTCTCTCCTTCCAGTTAACAGTCCTTCTTGCAAAGTTCAGTGTCCTCTCCAGTAGCCCACTAACAGCTCGGTTCCACAGTTAATTGCCCTGTGCCTCCAATTCATCTTCAGTCGTCAACCAGAGATCAGGAAAGGTTTAACAGCACGTAAAAAATAAAAGTTCAAGGACAAGTGAGATCAGCTCTGGGCAGAAAGAGGAAAATAAAACACAGTTTCAAGTAATAAGGAGAAGTTGTTTTTGTAAATATGATTTAAGTCTTTAAGTCTTTTTTTTTTTAAGATTTTATTTATTTATTTGACAGATAGAGATGACAAGTAGGCAGAGAGGCAGGCAGAGGGTGGGGGGAGCAGGCTTCTGTCTGAGCAGAGAGCCCAAAGCAGGGCTCCATCCCAGAACCCTGAGATCATGACCTGAACCGAAGGCAGAGGCACCCCAATATGACTTAAGTCTTAGAAGATGAAGGCATGGGGTGCCTGAGTGGCTCAGTGGGTTAATCCTCTGCCTTTGGCTCAGGTCATGATCCCAGGATCCTGAGATCAAGACCCATATCGCATCGGGTTCTCTGCTTGGCAGGGAGCCTGCTTTCCCTCTCTCTCTGTCTGCCTCTCTGCCTACTTGTGTTGTCAAATAAGTAAATAAAATCTTAAAAAAAAAAAAAAAAAAAGATGAAGGCATGAATGGGATCTGAGTTGACTTTGGAAGCAGGAAACACCTCTTTCATAAGGGAAAATAATGAAGTGGCTTTAGAGGTGAGCAAACCTGGTTTGGATGCCAGTTCTACTTCACTTGGTGAGGTTTTGTTTTGTTTGGTTTGGTTTTTTGCTTTTCCCCTGACCTCCAGCTCTCCCATCTGTAAAACAGATACTACCTCAGTCCTTTTATCTGTGTAGGACAGATGATAGAAAACTCATTCATAGAGGTGGGGTAATAATTAGCATCAATATACAACACTACCGATAATGATACATACTGACTTTTATCCATTTCTGTCATGATAATGATGAAAAAAAAAAAGGATGTTCTTTAATGTTAAAAAAAAGCTCTTGATTTTATCTACTAACACCCTGTCTAACCTTTATCCCTCCACTTGTTGTCTTGGTTTCTTATATCTATAATGCCTCCCTTTTTCCATTCTAAAGTAATAATCATAGCAATAACAGTAATTTCCCTCACTTCTATCATTCACTTGAATGCTTTTCTACTTGACTAGTCCCATAAAAACTCTCACAAGAAATGCTGAAGGGACTCCCAATTAAAGATAAAGAACTTACTGTGCTTGAATTTTATCCTCTCATAAAACATCATTAAATTAAGATATCAACACATTTATCTTAAGTTCCAACTAGGTCAACCTTTAATTTCTAATTTTTAGAACTACTCTCTGCCATCATCACCCCAAAGGAGATATCCTAAAGGTGATTTAGTCAGTTGTTCTGTACCAAGTAATCTCTGGGGTGTGTGTGTGTATGTGTGTATGTACGTGTAGAACATATAGTTTCCAAAGTTAGCATTTTCAAGCTTAAAAAGAAGACATTTCTGTATATGTTACTTCATAAATAATCTTCTGGGAAACAATTCTTTTCATATAGGATCAAGTAAACAAAGTATATTACATTAAGTACAGATCTTAATATACAGCGATGTATAATGAAAAGATATGTATAATGAAAGATCTTAAGATACAGTTGAAGGAATTCAAGTGCTGATGAAAAACTTTCAAAAATAGGATCAAAAGTAAAAAATAGTGTAGAAGAAATTATATTGATTGCAATAAAATATAATTTACAGGAAGAAACTGTGAGAACAGACATTTATTCATAGTCTCTAAAGAACACGTGAAAAGGAGCACTACCATAATTCACACCTAGAAAGATAATAATTTATGCAAAATCACTCCCTTTAAAAAGTAGAGATGAAAAGAGACATAACACCTCAAAACCCTGCCAAGCTAAGGATAAACATAAGAAATAAACCATATGTGTTGTGGGAGGCAAATCCACAAAGAAACTGTTAGGCAAAAATTAGACCAAACTATGACATGATCCAGATGTTCGCTAATACAAAGGTCTCAGCAAAATCTGAGGGACTTCAAGGTCTGGTAAGAAAGAATAAAAGGTCTGAAAGTGCGAACGCTGATGGGCTTCAATTATTTGGTAATTCTTTTTAAATAATTGCCTTTTGTTTGAAGTATTGTCATCTTTCACCCGTAACTATCTTGGAAATTGATAAGAAGCAGCATAAAGAGATGAAACAACAATGCAGGCTTTGAAGTAGAATTATTCTGTTCATAGGAATTTTAAGAGACCATTTGGTCTGGGTCCCCAGGAAAGGCTACTATATATATTAGAAAAACTGGAGGAAGGAAAAAAGAACAAGACTTGTCAGAAAGTTATGCTGTCCATAACTGAAAAGAGCATTGAGGTCAAACTCAATGGGCAGTATCCATATTCATGATAGCACCTTTCAGAGAACTTTCAGAGAACACTGAGCTGGATTTCCTTTTATACTCTAAATCCAGGTCTGCTCTCTGGGTGTCTTGTAGGCTCTGGGTTTCTCAATCAGCTTCTCCTCAGTCCCACTATTCCTCACTATCTTGCTCTGAATACAACACAACTCATCTTGTCCACAACGTTCATTTATTGGCCACGTGATGACAAACCATATTTAACATGACGTGAAGGGATTGGAAGAGAGTGCTTAAAAATTAGGAATTTTAGGAACATAGAGCAGAAAAATCTCAAATGCTGTGAGAGTATGAGGAAAGAGAATAGAAGCTGGGATAGGCAAGGGAAGAAAGTGCTTTGATCTTCAAAGGAAGGAAAAGCATAAAGGAACAAACGCTTGTGTTCCTGTCTTCTTCCTCTTTTTATCCTTCTGGAGATCCCACCATTATGGGCTGTTGATCTCTGTTGGTCCTCTCTGGTTTGGTCAACCATGCACTAACTCCATGCTACTCGAAACATGTGGCAGAAGTGTGGACTACTGACAGCAGCAGCACCTGGGAGTTTATCACAAATACAGATACCGAGGACCTGTCACAGACCCACAGAATTAGAACTGGCATTTTAGCTCAGCCTTCAAGTGATTTGTGCCTACATTCGTGTCTGAACAGCCGTGTTCTAAGTGACTCGTTCCTGTAGATTTATCTCATTTTCTTTTAGGGCACAAATTTAGATCATTCTTACCGTATTTCATGACTAATTTCTCAAGATTTCACTGGCCCCCATAGGCTTTCTCCTGCCTGAATCCTAAGAAGGTTTACCTGTCTCCAGGGTCTGTTGGTATTAGGGGTACAGATGCTAAGATGTATGGGTCCTGGAATATCACATCAAAATTACTTAATCCATTGATAAAGACAAACAATTGTATATTTTGAGAACGACTGTAATAGAAATTAATTGGATGTTGTTATAAGTAACATTTACCCCAATACTGGCTGTATTCGAAGTAGGAGAATTTCGCTTGGGAGATGTTTCTGTTATGGGGCATCTGGGTGGCTCAGTCAGATGGTTGCCCAACTCTTGGTTTCAGCTCAGGTCAAGATCTCAAGGTCATGAGATCAAGTCTTGGGTCAGGCTCTGTGCTCAGGGGCAAGTCTACTTGGGCTTCTCTCTCTCCTTCTATACCTCCCCCTGCTTGCTCTGTCTCTCTCTTTCTCTCTAAAATAAACAAATCTTTTTTTTTTTTAAGAAGATATTTCTATTATTTAGATTTTTAAAAAGTGGTACTTCCTCCAAACTCCCTTTGTTTATTCTTGGATAAAAAGAATATGGAACATATCAACAGTATAAATAGTTTTATCTAGTTCTTAAATAACACCTTTAAGAGAGTCAATGCAGTACAATGAGAGAGTATACTTCAAAGACAATGCCATCCCATTTCCTTTAAGTTCCCCGAAATAATGAAGGTACAGATTTTTCAGGACTATTCCAGGAGGAGGCTTCCTGAAGTTTGGCAGCAGTATGAGAAGGACTGCTTGAATTTCTCAAACATTTGTTTCCCAGTAATGTTATAGTATTTCAATTCTATGAAGAGAATATGGCAATTTAAATATGTCCTATAAATCGAACAACTCAGATTACCAACAGAAAGACTTTTTTTTAAAAACAGTAATCAAACACTATTTCCTTAGAATGTGTTGGTGCCATTAAATCCTAATACTGTAGAGAGCCAACACTTAAAAGCATAACCAACATTAACAATGTATTCGTGTGTACATGCCATATATTTTTGAGATTTATTTTTTACTTCATCCTGGGTGGTCTCCTACTGCTTTTTACACTACAACCAACTGATCCCTAAGTTCAGGGTTATTGAAAAGCATAATAAATAAAATCCATGTGTGCATTGTTTAAGTACCAGATGATATTTACAAAGGTTTCAGCAGCTTTGCCAGTTCACAGCCAGCAAAAATTACCAATGTCTACCATTCGTTGTATAATACAAATGTTTTTATAATGTTAAATTCACCCCAATAATCTTTCCTGGCAAATTCAAGTACGACTGCACAGGAATGATATTATTTACACTGCGCTCACTGTTGCATGTCAAAGCAACAGATACTATCGGTTTCAAGAAACACAGGACCTTTAGTGAAGGTTGCAGATCCATACTTCATATCAACCAGGAGAGGTGTCCTTAGGAGAAAGTCTCTGTGCTATTGTTTCTATGCAAATAGTTGATTGATTAGAAGCAGAATGCAGACCTATTGAAAAAAAAAATCACTTCCAAAAAAAAAAAAAAAAAACACCATTTATAACTGAAGTACTGGATGTTTTCTGTCAATGAGATTTCAGGAAGCGAATACTTTAAATTAAAGCTCAAGGGAGTTTCCAGCCACAGAATTTGAAAAGTGCAGTTTTCTCTTAAGCTCTCTGTAAATCATTTTAAAATACTGCTGATTTGCTAATGTGTAACACAGACTCCTAAATTTTGGGGGTGGGGGAAGAATAAATTGGGAGCACTGGGAATGGGAGTCTGGGGGCAATTTGGGGTATAAGAAAGAATGTTTCCAAAGCACATATAATACTCTAATTGAGAAGTTGGTGAGGATAAAGTCACCGCCACAGAGGTGCTAGTTTACTGTCCCTGAGTCATGAAATAATTAATAGTGTACCATTGAGTATCAGCTTCTTGATGGAACTTAATAAGAAGTTATATTTTTATATTTTTAACATAAAAGGACAATCCTCGGATAAAATTTCATATGGCATTAACAGCTATGTCTTTAACCAAAAGCCAATGCTAAAGAATTTAAAAACCCAAATCTCTATTGATAGTAACCCACTCCAATCTCAGATCTTCATTGACAAATGTGTTGTCTCCAGATATATTTGTGACAGTTTCCTCAAGGATCAACGAGCCTTCGGGAACTGTTTTATTGACGATGTACAGTGGAGAATCTATATTCCTTTCCTAGCCAATTCCTGTGCTGACCCCCCCCCCCCGAGCAGTGGCCAGTGGCTTGTGAGTTATAATTGTTCTGTAAAGTGGCCTTAGTCAGAAGTGTTGGAAAATTGTTCATCATGGCAGAAGAAAGACACTTGCCAGTGTGTTCTTCATCCTTGCCACTCTAGGGAAGAGAAGACCACACAGGACTAGCGCAGAGGAGAGTCAGGAGGACTCTGGCCGCTTTCAGAGAGGAAGGAAATCCCTCCCCAGGGCAAAGCTGAAGAGCTGTGTATGGTTGAGAGGTCAAAGGAGATACCAGAAAGTGGAAATAGGGAGAGAAATGGGAAAGAAGGTAGAGGTAACCTCCTTCCTTTAGGAAATCTGAATTTTCAAAGAGAGAGTTACTGTGATGCTAGAAGGAAGATGATTCTTGTTTGGATTTATCTAAAAATGGATGTCGTGTTGGGACTGGTTCAGGAAGTTGCTTCTTTAGCTGGAAATGCAGGTTCTCAAACCTCGGATTGTTTTCTCTGTGTTCTTAAAGAGCTGTGTGCATGTGCTTGTGTTTGTGTGTGTAGGCGTGTCTTTTAATTGATTCAAACATGATAGCCCTCTCTCCATTTATTCAAATTTTAAAGCAGCTGATATGTAGAAACCTGATTATCAAAGCTGAGTTTGCTTGTTGAGATTCTACATTCTTCATGCCTCAAGCGTCCATCCACCTTCTTCATCTTTGCACTCCGTACATCATTAGCCAATAGAATGGATTATAGCTCTTCTTCCACTAGGAATGTACAGTTCCATGGAAAGAAACCCAATTGCAGATTCACTCTGTAGAGCCTTGTCCTTCACATTTTGTCTAGAGACCCTGCTGCTACCCACCTTCAGTTCCTGCTACTCTTCTACATCCAACCTAACTCCAAGCCTCTATTAATACACATCTGTGGGCATCCCAAGCTAGCTGTTACCTGGAATCCTTTGAGTCGATCTCTGCTGATATTCACATATCCAACACCAGGCATGTGCTCTAGAAAAATGCAATAGTCCCTAGTGCCACTATTGGTACCCTTCCAATTCCTCTACTCCCCCAGCTTTACTATTCCTGACACAGTCTAATTCCTGGTATGTTCCACATAATTGAAAAATAGGAGCATTAGGTCTGCATAAATTTTTTAATTCCCTTAATAATCCCTTTTAAGAGCTCATTTAAACCCCTACAGACTTCAGGCAAGATGAAGATTTGGGCCAAAGATTTTTGTCTGTCTCATGTGAGAGTATTCAAATGCATTATTCTCATTTACTTCCTTACAGTGCATTTTTTAAAGGAGAAGATGAAAATTAGGCCTCCACATCTTTCTTCAAACTCATTCCATGGATTCTGGAGGAAAGAAGGTAAACCAAGTAAGTCCCTTAGGGTCTGCTGCAAATATTTTAAGACTGTTCCAAAAAGATTGTAAACGGTGATTCTAACAACCTCTTGGGTTATACATATTAACATAAAGAAAATAATTGCTGTAAGTAAGGGAATTTGAGAAATCTAAGTGATAATATAAAATATTAAAAGAGAAGTCTCTGAGGGCTTGAAAGGGTCTGCCCCAAATTGTATTATCCAGATTACTGACTCTTTTGCCTGCCTATGAAGTTCACTCTACTTTCACTCTCTCCTCTTTGAGAAAGCTTTTCATCTCTGCTTACAACTGTGGATACTCGGGTTCTTGTACTATGGTTATAATCTAAGCCCACTTAAAAAAGAGATCATCCCGTCTCCTATAATGCATTCATATTGTCACCATACACCACATTAACTTGAGCTTTACTCACCAGAAACAAATATGTATGACAGACAATCATCTGTCCCAAGCTTAGAATATGTAAAAGTTAACAATGAAATAATAAATGTTATGGAAGAATTGACTCTAGGCTCATGAAGACCAACAGAGATTGATGCATCTCATTGACTCTCTCAGAAATTATTTATCAAGTCCTTACTTGGTTCTAGACACAGGAGATATAAATTTACTTCTAGGAGATTACAACCTTTAAGAGGAGATAGGAGTTGATACTAAAACATGTAATAGAAAGTGATGAACATATTAAGAGAACAAGAGGTGTCCATGCCATAGCAATTGATAGATGCCATTGTCTAAGAAGAATCTCAGAAGTAATTCTTGAACAGTTCCCTTCTCTCTGGGTGATTCGGCATTTTTAGCCCCGTTGCACAGAAAAATGGTCAACTAACGGAAAGCGCTAATGCTAGAGTTCATGTCTCGTTATAGAGTGCTTTTCATGCTAATTATCACTGTCCCTATGATGTATAAAGTTAACATAAATATTTCTCCATGGTAATTGAAATATTTATACAAATTCATTCATATAAAACATTTTGTGTAAATATTTTTGAAATTTCAGGAATAAATATTTCAGCTTGGTAACTTTCTGCTTTTTTTAGTTTGCCTACTAGTAGCCTCTGTGACTTCATACTTAATCCCTCCTTAATAATTGTTTTGTTTTTTTATGTAGAAAGATCCTAGGAGTTTATATTACTCATTTCCTTCACATAACTGATGCTGTGCACAATTTATATTTAGCTACATGTGTTCAGCTTTTAAGAATATATTTCAGGAAGAGTTCAATCTTGAGAATGGGTTTGTACTGGTGGAAAGCATCAACAGGCTGTCAGCTTTGCAAGTAAAGACTTCTCAGGATATGAGTATCTAGGGATTTTGCAAAGGCTATTTTCACGTCATAAAATGTCTCAGTCTGAGTTTCATGGCAACTTTTGTTTTTGACATTTTATTTCTCAATTCAAAGACATCTCAATGTGTCATTATCTTGAAGAATGTAACATTACATGGATCCAGATGAGTAACAAAAATGCCATGATTTTAGCCAATCTGCACCTGCCATCTTCCCCGGAAACCCGCTCCTGTGTGATTTCTTTAGATGAAGCAAAACTTTTTACAGATCGTCCTGCAGTAATTCCCACCTGTTATGGAGTTGTGAAACCCTTTCATTATTTGATTTTTGTTCTCCACCTCTAGCATTTTGGAAAAATTTGAAGGAGTTTTAATTTGATCTAATATTTAAAAAAAAAAAAAAACCTGTGATGAAAATTCAATAATGAGAATGGAAAGGAGATTGTAAAGTAATCAGTAGCTCTTCTTTTTAGATTGGGCTCCTGGACAAGGAAATGCTTCTGTAGATGATGTATCTTTCTATTCCTCTGATCCATATATCATCACGCCAAGAGACCATATTTCATTCATTCGTTGTTTATTCATGCATGCATTCATTCATTTGGTCCGTTGGCTGTTTAGTCAGTAAATGTTTGATGAGCATTACTGAAACCAAGCATGGTCCTAGACGCTGAATATTTAGTGGATAAAAAAGAAGACAAAATTCCCATAGTAAAGGCTCTTTCATTTCAATGTGTGAAACAATAAAATATCTGAAAAGTAGATGACTAACACCTAGTTATTCACAGTCTTCTTTAGCACAAAGTGGTGTTTTGCACATAGTAAATGTTGAATAACTATTTGCTGAATGGAAGGTATAGTTTGGCTTTGCTATTTACTAGCAAACTATCATCTTTACCAAATGGAAATAGCAATAAATAAGTATCTCCTAGGTTTCTGTAAAGATTTACAAGTATAAGGTATTTAACATGTAAGTCACAGTGCCTCATATATAGTAAATGGTGGGAAGTGTTCACTTACATGGGCACAAAATTATGCATAATACATTGTGTTATGTGAAATCTAAGGCAAGGAGTTAGTGATGTTCTGGTAGGTGGTTAGATAGAGCTCAGTGGGATTGGGTGACCTAAAGGCATCATGAAGAAGGAAATAAAGACATGCTATTCATTCTTCACCTTCAAGGCTGGTACCTGACAGTTTAGAACTGAAAACAAAGATATATAAAGGAGTAAAAGAGATTTCAACTAATGATTTGAATCAGCCTGACAAGTGCTGGTGATAGCTTCGTGAAGTAGAAAATAGGTCAGTGTTGGTGTGAAGGCTGTAATGGTTAACCAGGCAGTTCCACAGCTGTGGCTGAAAATTAGTCTCTTCCATGTGGCTTTAATATACAAACTGAAGTGGTGAAAGTCCTGGGAATGGCAGATGTACCAAGTGAGAGAAGAAAATGCATTACAAATACTAAAGCTGGTAGTTATGTTATTTGATAGTCCCACTATTTGCACTATCGCCCTTCCCTTTTATTATTATTAATAATTAAGTTTTGGTTATAATATACACCTTGGTTCATTAATTCAACAACTTCTGAGTACCTCTGATGTGTGTGTACTTTAAAATGGAATATCACACAGAAATCCTTTAATATGGAACAAACTCCTCCATATGCAGTCAAATGCCCTACCCCTGAGCTATACCCCCACAAACTCCTCCATATGCTATCATAATATAAATTCTCAGCTATCTGACCCTTCCCATCCTTCCACTTACGTTGATTTCTGTTGTTCAACCCTGGAAGAGCTTTCACTTGCAAATTTTGCTCCATGAACATAGACTCAAGTGGAAACCATTTAATGGAGAACTGGCCCCAGTCCACTGTAATCTCAACATCTGTCCTTCTCAAAATTAAAAACCTCCATGGGGGAAAATGACACATTGTAAATCATTGTAAATCTGTGATAGTTTCAATCAGTGTCCGTTGGTAGAATTTAACTAATGCTATTTGAGGTTGTAATTACATGAATAGAGTCAAAGTGTTTCACATATGTTGATTCCATACACGAATTTAGCTCATTTACTCAATTCACCAAGTTTATGAAAATATAGTAGGTGTCATAAATCACAAAATTACAACCTTCACTGTTGGAGAACCAAAATAAACAAGTGAATAAGTATACTTGCAAATACTGAATAATTAACTCACCCAGAGAGTATTTCCTTAGCATCTAAGGTCTTACTTGTTAGAAACCATATCGTAAGAAAGTATGCTTTCATTTCTAAACTTTCTTATGAGCTATCGAGAGTATAACCTGGTTGGATAGGGGAAAGGAAGTAATATGAAATCCACTGAGTAAATGGGAGAGCTTAATGAGGAGAAATGTAGACAATCTACTTATTCAGGAACATTTTCGTAACAGCAATTCTTTTCCACTACTATCTTTTAACTCTGAAATCCCAGTGGAATTGAATATTATATTTTCTTATTTGGATTGATTTCCCAAATTCTTTGTTAATTGAGAAAGCTGATATTATATGAATTCTCCAAATGACTGTGGTTTCAAATGAGAGGTACATTTGTAAGAGGACTTTAATTCCTCTACTTTTGAAATGAGAAGACTATTAATCTTGATTACATATTATTATAGCACCTAATATTTTAAATTTAAATCAAACTTAAAAAAAAACCTTTCCCATTAGGATACAACAAAATTATGTTTTAAATATGGTGATTTTTTTTCCTCCAAAGTAATTAAAGCTTGTTTCATAAAGATTTTGGGCTCCTTATTCATTGCTAACTAACTCAACTCTGAAACTTAGCCTATTGCATATCTTAGGTTAGCTATATAATAAAAATATCTACTCTGAAATACTGGGGTAAAAGCTAGATCTGGAACTAAACTATCTGGGTAAATATTTCAATTCACAGTATCTCAACCACCTTTCAATTTTTATCTGTACTTTATAATTTTTTTAAATTTAATTTTATTTTTTAAGTCATTGTTTATGTAAGTTATTATTACTTTGATCACATTTATAACACATTAATGAAGAGTGAAATAACATGAGAATAGAGGAATATTAAAATGTTTATGCAAAAATATGCAGAAAATAGTCTCAGAAGTATTGTGGAATATGAAATACGATTTTTAGAAGTATATATGAAATGTCATAAAAACATACCAACCAACAACAATATTATATAGAAAGTTTTTCTTTTTTCTGAAAGTTACCAGCTACTTAACATCCCAAATACTCTTAATAGATAAAAAAGGCAACTGCCACTTCATACTTTCATCTAAATAAATTGTAATCATCTTTTCATATATATTTTTCTTCTAAAAGAATAGATGTCTGTAAATTCTGTGCCACATACGAGAAAATACAAACATGACTCTCCTAAAATCTGGCTGAGGAAAGCCAGATTTAGTTCTTTGTTTAGTTCTTTGTAATTGGGATTCTTTATTCAAGCTATTTTGGGCCAAGTGTATATGAAGAATAGCAGTAACGAGATGATTTCTAAAATCAAATATTGTGACCACAGGCAGAAAACAATATAATAAAGTTGTTGAGGAAATGCACCTGCCACACAGATTACTCTCCAGCAAAACAATGACAACAAGTAGGTCAGCCCAGGAGTGAACTCAGATACGGTGACAGATTTCAAGCCAAGATTTCACACAGTTCACAAGACAAAGAGGCAAAGGCGGTGTCAGATTCTATAAAGAATGAAAAACCAACAGAAAGGCTTGGGTGCTCAGAAAACCATGACCATAGGTAGCCAAGGGACTCAAACTATGAAGCCTTAACCAAAGCTTAACCACTATCTTCCCAGTGAGAGAGGCCCCGATCTCCAGTGAGGAACACAGAGGGAAATGACAATGAACACAAACCCAAAAAGCAATGGCAAATATAAAATCTTGATCCTTTAAAGGCATCGCCCATATTATTTATTTTATCTTTATCATAAGAATTTCCCAAGCATGCTTCTATTCTAGCTCTCATTATATATCTCTATAGGGAGATATATACTCCATATTTTTATCTGACTGGTATCTTAACCAGATGATAAACTTTTTGAGAGAAAAAGAAGCGTGTCCTTTTTACATTTATATCTGTAGTTTCTAGCTTAGTTCTAGACCCATAGCAGTAAATAATGCAATAGATGTTTAATCGATTCATTGGAAGTTAAAGTACTACAAGAAACATGTTAAATTTTCTTACCAAGTGTATTATAATTAATAGTGCCATCTTCGAGTATGAATGAGTACTGTGTTTGTGTATCTATATACATCAGATTATCAAGTTTATGTAACTTGAATTTATACTATAGCATTGCACAAAAAGGCGTATTGAGCACACACTATATTTTTCTTCCCTCACGTTATACCCCCGAACTGCAAGAAAGTATATATGTATTTTTTAAAATTGCATAAATGTAGAGCATGTTGAAATGGGAAGCAAAGTTCCAGAAGATCAAAACTCAGTTACTTCTGATAGACTGAAAGGAGACAAATTTTAATCAAGTGGAAGAATGTCATCAGCTCAACAAACTTTTGGAGGATTAGGGATTTTAAAATGTGACAGGAGTAAAGCCACAGCAATTCCCTGGGGGATCCCTGGAATGGGAGGGAACTAGAGTAACCATAGTAGGATTAACTGACCTACAGCAAAGAGAAGAGTCTCTCTGCCAGACACAAGCCGGTTTCCCGCCCCTCCACCCCCTCCCACAGGACACATCCCTCTCCACCCAGACAGGTTACAGTATGAGTGTTTGTTCCAAGGTAGACTCCAGGGTTGGAGACAAAACACGGTGAGGGTTAGAAAGTCCAGAATAAAAGAGCAGAAACATCTCTTTCTAAGGTTAATCTTGCACCTCTGCCAGAGCCACCGAAAAGGGTGAATAGGAAAAGGGCCAGGTGTCGTTTGATCACTCTGTCTCGGATAGGCTTCAAAAGGTGCAAGAACCCAACATCTGAGAGGAAAGTTGAACTCCAGATTACCACCGTCTGATGGACCACAGGACACCATAGGAGACTCACCCCCATGAAAGAGAAACAACAATGGGAGAAAACCGATCAAACAGAGCAGCGATTCTCACCCACTGCTGGGTTGGAATCTCTTCAAAGATTGTTGAATGTCAGATAGCATCATGGATTTGGTCCTGGGTGCTACCTGGAGATCAGGATTTTTTAAAAGCTTCCACATGATATTGATGTGCAGCCAAGGATGAAAGCTTCTGTGGTGGGGTATCTATAACAGGAATTTAAAGCACCTCTAGACCCTCATACAGTTAAAGCAAAGATTGCATCTTTGATGCCCATTTTGCTATTCAAAGTTTTTTTTTTTTTTTTAAGACTTTGTGATGCTATGTGTATCTTCTGCCAGGTTTCTTCTATTACCACCGACTTTTACTGGGAAAGAGATTTGAGTAAAGAAAGGCTATGTTGCATTAGAGTATCTCCAGGGATATCCTAAAGATTAACCAAACAAAGGCCACATAAAATAGAATTCCCTTCTTGTATTCAACAAGGTCCGGTGTCTGGTCCTTACATGCTCCGAAACGTGATCTGCCACATTTCAAGAACCAATGTGCTCAGGGACACTGACTCCAGACCGCAAAATACAATATGGAAAGCAGAGGGACAGTTTATTAATTTACAATCAGGAACTGTGAATGAAAGAGAAAAGCATGCTAAAGGAGATTTTTATTTTGCATGGAAGCAGAACGAGAGGCATTAGTCATACGTCTCAAATAGCACATGTTTGAGGGCCTCAGCTATGATGACTGAAAGCATCACTCCCTCATTCATTTATTAGAAATGTACTAAATTCCTATTATGTGTCAGTATATACATGTACATATATAGAGAATGATTCTTGTCTCAGGAGCTGACATTCTAGCAGTGGGTCAGATGAAGAAGATGACAAAGGAATGAATGCACAATCAAGGAAAATGTCAAGTGGTGAGTAGAAGTGGGTTTAATGGAGTCCCTCCAAATCCGTGTCTACCCAGAACCTCAGAATGCAAACTTGCTTAGATAGGATTTTTGCAGAAGTCGTACTGGATAGGGGTGGCCCTAAATCAAGTGACTTCCATCCTTCTAAAAAGAGGAGATACAGAGGCGCCTGGGTGGCTCAGTGGGTTAAAGCCTCTGCCTTCGGCTCCAGTCATCATCTCAGGGTCCTGGGATTGGGCCCCACATCGGGCTCTCTGCTCAGTGGGGTGCCTGCTTCCTCCCTCTCTCTTTGCCTGCCTCTCTGCCTACTTGTGATCTCTGTCTGTCAAATAAATAAATTTTTAAAAAATCTTGAAAAAAAAAAGAAGAGGAGATACAGAGAGACACAAAGTCAGGTCCCTGTGAAGACAGGGGCCAAGGTTGAGCAATGCTTCTACAAGACAAAGAATGCAAGGAGCCATGAGACCCGAGAAGAGGAAATGAAGGCGGCTCCTCCCAGAATCTTAGTGGAAAACATAGCCCCTCTGGCAGCTTCAGACTTCTGCACTCCCGAACAGAATATCTAGTTTGCAATAATTAGTTATGGGTGGCCTTCAGAAATTAATAGAGCAGTGACCCATTGTAGATAAAGATTTTTTTTTTTAAAGTGGAATGATAGAAGGTCAGTGAACAACACTGTTTCTGGGAATTGAGTGAAAATAAAGAGCTAATTACAAAACAAACAAAAAATGAGCCCTTCAGAATGCGCAGGGTAGAAGAAATGGCTGCAGCAAAGACACTCAGGCTGTAACAAGCATGCATATTCCAGGAAAAAAAATTAGGCCAGTATACCTGGAGTTCAGTGGGCTGAGGGTAGAAAGATAGGAGACCAGATTAAAGAGAACTTCAAAATGCATGTAACATAGGGATTTATATGGATTTTAACTTTAAGCACAACTTGAAAATGTGGGAATATCTTAAAAGAAGCAGGATGTGGACTCAACCTGATTGAGGATTTTCAAAGGCCTATCTGGTTGTTTTGGAGAAATGTATTTTATTTGCTTAGACCTTCAACAACTAGCATGTGGTCCTGGAGGGGATAGTGTGGGGTGCGCTGGCCGTGTCATACCTCGGTCTAACTCAGTCCGGTCATGGTAGCGTGTCTTAGTACCAGTGATGTGACAGAGGAAAAGCTGAAGGATGCTAATGGAGGAAAATATCAACACTAAATAATTGTCCCGACAAGCAGGTCTCCTTTGCATTTGCTTTTTATTCACTCTCATTGCCAGCTACTGATTTTCTAAACTGAGAGTGAAGGGGTAAGACCCATAGCTTATCAGCTGACGTTATTGGAATGTTCTCAAGCTGAGAATGACTTAGAGAAGTCCTATTTATTACCTGTAGCATTTCTCACAGAAGCACAGAGCTACATAGCAGTCGAATGTTTTACTAACTACACCTGAGAATTCGAAATTTCTTATAAAATGACAAAAAAAATATGCTAACTTGAAGTGATAGTTACTAGCTATCGAGTCCAAAGGGCAAGTTATCTCGTGTTACATAAATAAACAAACAAATTACCTGTATACACACACACTCAGACACAGAAAATGTATGTATATGTCTATGTGTATGTGTATACACACTGCATGCTAATGATCTTAATTTATTAATAATAGGTTTATTTATTATTTTATAGTAAATATTTATCAATATAACTATAATAATTCTGAAAATGCTGAATTATTTATAATTCTGAAAATATTCTATAATAAATACATTTATCAATATAACAACTATAATAATTCTGAAAATTTCCAATGTATAGCTTCAGTATTTGTAATTCACTAAAAGGAAAATGAATAGGAGGTAAGTAGAAATGTTCTACTAAGAAGAAGTAGTGATAGAGATCTAGGATAATATTCTATGCCCAAGTGAATTTGCTAGCGCATAAAGTTGAGAATAACAGCTAGTGAAGGCATGATTCTTTGGTCACCGATTTTTCAGGGGGAAAAAAAATCTGGACAACTTATGCTCACCTGGGGAGCTTGCTCTCATCAGCTAATTTTGAGAACAGGAAAAAGGAAATTGCGTCCCAGGCAGCTTGACATGAGACAATGGAGCAGTCTCCTTATTGCTTAAACATACAGCATTGTGTGAAGCCGTTCTGCACTTGGCTTCTCCCAAAAAGCAAAATCAGTCCCAAAGACTAGTGAAGATATTGCAAAAGGAGGATTTATTGAGCTTCATTACATCTTGAAAGGATTAGTTGCACCTGCACATAAAGAATCTCAATCGGTTCAGATAAACGGGGTGAAGGCGCCTTCTTTATTATATTTCTTTCACGGAGAGATAAGTGAAGGACACTCCTGACAGTTTCAAAGCCTCCAGATTTGCTGCTGAGGAACAAGAGTGCCATCTTCTGGTAAATGAGAACACACAAAAGGCTTTCCTTCACTTGGAAGGAAAGTTATTAAACAAAGAATATTCAGTTATTCGAAACTGAATTACAGAATTGTTGAACATGATCATTTCTTCCTTGGGATTTTATTCCTCCCTCAGCTGCATAAAAGTAAAATGCACTCTAAAAAGTAAAGTGGGAATAATGAGGATAAAGGACAAAAGGATGTCTTTTGACAGAGATTAACAGAGCAGTTCTAATTTTACAACTAAGAGAGGTTTTCTTTTTTTTCTTTCCTAACTAGTTATTTGTATTTTCTTTTAAATGACTTCAGATAAGTTAGCTATTAAATAATCTGGAAATTCTTGATGAGTAAAACATAATGTTCTCTACTCAAGGACATTAATATCAATATTTTGAATTAGAGAAAGCATAATAGCTTTATTAATGCTGAATTATTTCAGTAACTTCTTTGTCCCACTTAAGATATCACTCACTTATGCAAAGGAACTTTACATTTATCTCTCAATTTCTGACCTATAATTTTAACAATATGCTGTATACATTGATATATTATTATTTTTTTAAAGATTTTCATTTATTTATTTGACAGACAGAGACCACAAGTAGGCAGAGAGGCAGGCAGAGAGAGAGAGAAGGAAACAGGCTCCCTGCTGAGCAGAGAGTCCAATGCGGGGCTCGATTCCAGGACCCTGGGATCATGACCTGAGCTGAAGGCAGAGGCTTAACCCACTGAGCCACCCTGATATATATTATCTTTTAATCATCACACTGAAACAGTTCTGCCAGCTTGGTCTACAAAATACACTTTGTTCCTGGCTTCACTGACCAATTCCAGAGCCCCCATTGGATCAGAACTTCACATAAATTCTCCAGAAAACTAAGCCGAGATGAACAGAGCCAAGCTCTTCCCAGATCTCCCTTCACAGAAGGACTTGTCCCGTATTTGACCTTCAACCTTTTTAGGAATTCCTTAGCTGCACTTAGTGACTCTCGGAACTGCTCCAGTCCCCACAGTGGCCCATACTCAGTGACTGGTGGGTACGGGAATATAAAGGAGAGCCATTTCAGCTTAACTCTGGACTGCTCTCATGGACCATTTTCGCTTCAGAGCAACTGGTAGGACGGAGTTCTGCCTTCCTGTGAAGGATGTGAAGTCAGCCTTTGCCCAGTCCTGCTACCGGGCCCTCCCTTCCACAGGTGTTAATCCCAGTGGCATTCCCTATGCCACTTTCTTTCTTTCAAGGAAACTCCATCTCAGAGTCAGCTTCCAGGAGAATCCAAACAGCATCTCCAGCTGCAGGATTCCTGGGACCACTTCCTTTGTTTTTTCCTCTTCGGTGGAAAAAGACTTTATTTTTTAATTTAACTAAAAAATCTCTCTCTTATAAAATCTTTTCAAATACACATTTACATCACTAAAATACAGTAAAAGGCATGGTTTGGTGCCACAGTCTTTATTTTATATTGTTGAAATATTTTACATAGCCTTATATATATGTGTGTATGGGAGTATATTGGTATATGATTTAAATTGGAAAGCCTAAACGGTTTGTTGGATCAGTGGTTTTAATAAAATATGTGCTTCAGATAATTTTTTCCTGATAATTTGAGATAATTATTGATCTGAACTCTTTTATCTTTGCAAGTTAATAAAGTATACTCAGTACCTCCAGTTTAAGAAGAGACAACAAAGATTTTAAGATGGAAGGAAAATGCCCTCTAGTGGTAAATATTAATAAAATAAGTTTTCTTTTTGAAGCATTAAACTCAGAATCTTGTTTAACAAATAGTTATTAAGTGTCTACTAGGCACTGGGTGCTATGCTAAACCCCAAATACAGTTACGAATAAAAACAGAGCACAAAGCCACTTCCAATGTGCATTTTAATGAGAGAGACAAATTTTAAAAAGAAAACCATGAAAATAATAGTGCATATTTAATGAAAAAGAAGAGGGGAAAAACAGGATTCTAAGAATGAGAACAGCAAGAGGGGAACTTATTTTATTGTCAAACTCTACTCACTTCTTTATTTCTAGGAAGCTTCAATCTCCTCATTTATATTTTGTGGACTAAGGATAATTGTTTTGTTTTGTTCTGTTTTGTTTTGCTATTGCTTTGCTTTAAACATTTGGGACATGTGAGTGTATGAAACTGGAATCATAAATCTGACAGAGGATTCCAAGCTGAGTCCATTGTCAGAGACATCCTGGAATACAAACTCACATATACAACATCTAAAATTTTATATAGCGATTTTGCATGTTTTGTAAAATAACAAAGAAGAGAGATCTCATTGTATTACAGTAGGAGGGAGTCACAGATATGTAATAATCCAGAACTTTCCTCCCACTCCAAAAAGAACATAATCTCATTGGTATAAAGAATCTCATTGGTATAACTTGCGGAAATCCCCATAACCTTATCAATTAAATGGGCATTTGGGCAAAAGAAAAACAAAGTTCAAGATCCTACAAGATCCCATTACTTTCATCATTGATGTTCCTTGGCTTCTTTCAGATTTTGTTGTTTACAAATTATTTCCTTACAACTTCATCTCCCTGACCCACTTCCACAGTTTAGGCTTCTTATAAGTAGTTGGCAGCAGGGTGGTGAGTGTGGCCGTAAGAAATAACTCTTGCAATCTCGGTGACTTTCTACTATGAAAGTATGTTTGTTTACATTTGTTCATATGAAGTCTGGTGTTGCCCTTCAGGACAGAGGTGAGAGAGTGTATTTCCGTGCAAGTCCTACAAGCTTGCAGATTATGGAAGGTGCATCACCTTCAACTAATACCTTTAAGGTCAGCTTGGGAGTCAAAACATCACATAGTGGGTGGAAAGTAAGAATAGAGATCACGGAATTAGCAAGCTCCATTTTAGGGCTATGAGGATCATCCCACTGTCATTTTGTGGTCAGAAACCATTCATACGGGCGTCTGGGTGGCGCAGTGAGTTAAGCCTCTGTCTTTGACTTGGGTCATGGTCTCAGGGTCCTGGGATCGAGTCCCACATTGGGCTCACTGCTCATCGGGGAGCCTGCTTCCCCCTTCCCTCTCTCTGTCTGCCTCTTTGCCTACTTGTGATCTCTGTCTGTCAAGTAAATAGGTGAAGTCTTTAAAAAAGAAAAGAAACCACTCCTATGCCAAATCCACTGTCATGGAGTCTAAGCATCTTATTTCCAGTGAGAGAGGGAAATAGGACTGGTGGAGAGTTATACATCACTGTCCTAACATTTCCAAAAGATCAGCCATTAGCTTTATTTATTGTTGAGCAGAAACAAAATAGCTTTGAGTCTCATTTTCCTGAAAATGTGAAAATGGATTCAACAAAATCTTCTTGACAGCGGTGTTTTTTCTTTCCTTCAAAAATTTTTTACTGGGGGCGCCTGGGTGGCTCAGTGGGTTAAAGCCGCTGCCTTCGGCTCAGGTCATGATCCCAGGATTCTGGGATCGAGCCCCACATCGGGCTCTCTGCTCAGCGAGGAGCCTGCTTCGTCCTCTCTCTCTCTGCCTGCCTCTCTGCCTGCTTGTGATCTCTATCTGTCAAATAAATAAAATCTTTAAAAAAAAAAATTTTTTTTTTTTACTGGAGTCTAGATATCACACAATGTTACATTGGTTTCAGGTGAGCAATGTAGTGATTCAGCTCCTCTATATGTTACATCAGGCTCACCACCAGTGTAGTTACTATCTGTCACTGCACAATGCTATTACGGTATCACTGATTATATTCCTGATTTTATTTCCTACGTTACGCCTTTTAGTCCCATGATTTATTCCTCCCATAACTAGAAATGGGTATCTTCTACTCCTGTTCAACCCTTTTGTCATCCCTTTATCTCCTACCCCTCTGGCAACCATCAGTTTCTCTGTATTTACAGGTCTGATTTTGCTTTTTGTTTGTTTGCTATTCATTTGTTTGTGTTGTTTTTTGGATTCCACATATGAGTGAAATCGTATGGCTTATGACTTATATGGGTTAGGACACATAGTACTCTCTGTGTCTATCCGTGTTGTCACAGAAGACACAACCTCATCCTTTTTATGGCTACGTAATATTCCTGCATGTGTGTGTATATGTGTGTGTGTGTGTGTGTGTGTTTGTTTGTGTGTGTGTGTGTGTACCATATCTTCCAATCATCTATCAGTGGACACTTAGGTTGCTTCCACGTCTTGGCTATTGTAAATAATGCTGCAGTAAACACATGGGCACATATATCTTTTCAAAATAGTGTTCATTTGGGGGCAGGGGGCAAATATCCAACAGTGGAATTATTGGACAATATGGTATTTCTACTTTTAACTTTTTGAGGAGCCTTCATTCTGTTTTCCACGGTGTCTGTACCAGTTGACATTCCCAGCAGCAGTGCACAAGGGCTCCTTTTTCTTTACATCCTCATGTACACTTCTTATTTCTTGCCTTTTTTACTTTAGCCATTCTGACAGGTATAATGTGATATCTCATTGTGGTTTTGACTTATTCAGCAGTCTTGAGGTTCATACAAATAATTTATGTGAGAAGGACTAACCCAGGGTTAGACCTCCTGTGGATGCCAAAATTTTAATTTTTTAACAATGGATTTATACCCTGAGCGTCCTAAACACTGAAAACCTCCCTAAATAACTACCTAATTCTAGAGATTATTACCTAATAAGATCAATGTGCCATCCCTTTGTTGTATCACATTTCTGTTTTACACTCATAGCTTCATGCAGAGTAGTGACTCTGAAATTGCGAATTCCACAAGTGAGGCCAAGCCGCATGGGATAATATGTTAAAGACCACTGCATCTAAATAGGTGTCTGCCTTTCTCAAGAAGAAGAAATATGTAGAGAAATGATCAGTTATGTATAATATTGGAACCAAATGTAGATAGTCCTGGGTCCTCACTCGTGCTTAACTAATGCTGGCAATGTAGATATTACATTGGGCAGTTGAAGCTGTAGATTAACACACCCTCTAATCTAAACTAAGCTCTATACTCTTTGTGTCTCTTCTCTAAGAAAAGGCACTTCAGTGTTGTCATGGTATTCAGGATATTGATTTTTACACTGCATCATATTAATCACCCATGGAGTTAGCATTCCTCCTTCTACACATTTGATTCAAAGTTCAAATGTGATGCCACTGGCCTGTTTACAAACTTTTCCTGTAACTTTCTCCCTAACCTAGCATACACTGGTATGATCCTAAGCTATATTCCTCACTTTTATTTCTGGCTACTCCATTCTATTCAGGCTGCTGTGCAGGCTAAGACCCACTTTTATTATAATAACAGATATTCTCCGTGTACAACATGACCTGTCATATTTCTCCGCTCTTGTCCAGGAAATGATTTTATGCTTCTCCTTATTCTTATAATTCTAGCTCAAATGCCATACCTGTGAAATCTCCAACTGTTTCTCTCACCAAAGAATTGGTGTCTCTCTAGGCAGTGCTCCCACAAAATTAAAGTGTCTTTCCCTTTGCATTTTTTGTCTGCATACCTTCCACCATACAATGCAAATATCCTAAGAAACCTTTCTGTGGTGTGCCTGCATCACCAGCTCTCTGATGGGATTTAGATATGTGTCTGGGCCAGTAACAGAAGGGCTCATGGTGAATTAACCCAGTGCTCAAATTTAACTTACAAATGATTGGGGGGGGGGATTTTTTGAAATTCAGATTCTAATTCAATAGGTCTGGTGTAATGTATGAGATTCTGCATTTCTAATAAGCTCCTAGCTGAAGCCAGTGCTGCTATCTGGAGAAAACACTTTAAATGCAAGGAAATGGGTATGCCCGTCTACAAATACTTACTCAAACTGAAACAATGAAACAAAAAACTAGGCAAGGAAGACTCAGTATTGTCAAAATGTCAGTTCTTCTTACTTTGATGTATACATCCAGTCCATTCTCAATCAAAATCCGAAATCCTAGCAAGTTATTTTGTCGATATCAACAAACCGATTCTAAATTTTATTTGGAGAGACAAAAGACCTGTAATAACCAACATAATTTTAAAGAAGTTGCAAGACCAAAACTACCCTACTTCAAGATTACTATAAAGTTACAGTAACTAAGCCTGTGTGCTTTGGGTGAAAAAATAGACAAATAGAACAGTGAAATGGAATAAAGACTACAAAGTAGGCCCATATAAATATAATCAACTTATCTTTGACAAAGAAGCAAAAACAATATAATGATATAGCAATAGTCTTTTTGACAAATGGTTCTGAAACAAATGGAATACATATAGAAGAAAAGGAAAAAAGAAAAGAAAAGAAAAAACAATCTAGACATAAAACTTATACCCTTCACACAAGTTAACTTAAAATTGATTACAGACCTAAATGTAAAACACAAAGCTATAAGAGAATATCTAGATGACTTTGGACTTTATGATGACTTTTGATACAATATCAAAGGCATAACCCTTGGAAGAAGAATTGATAAACTAGATTTCCTTAAAATTCAAGACTTCTGCTCTTTGAAAGACGATGCTAAGAGAATAAAATGACAAACCACCTACTGGAAGAAAATATTTGCAAAAGACATCTGCTAAAGGACTGTTCTCCAAAATATACAAAGAACTCTTAAAAGTCGATGATCAGAAAACAAACAACCCAATTAAATAATGGGCAGAAGACCTTAACATCACCTCACCAAAGAAGATATTCACATGCATATAATCCTTAAAAGATGCTCTACATCATGTATCATCAGGAAAATGTGAATTAAAACTACAATGGAAAACTTCTACACACCTATTAAAGTGGCTAAAATACAGAATACTGACACCACCAAATTATGGCAAAGATGCAGAAGAATAGGAACGCTCATTCCCTGTTTGTGGGAATGCAAAGTGGTACAGCCACTTTGGAAGAGAGTTTGGTGGTTTCTTACGAAGCAAAAGATACGATTCAGCAGTCATGTTACTTGGTATTTATTTAAAGGAGTTGAAGATGTCTGTCCACACAAAAGCCTGTACACATATTGATAGTAGATTTATCCCTAATTGCTAAAATTTGGAGCAACCAAGATGTCTTTCAGTAGATGAATGAGAAAACTGTGGTATATTCAGACAATGGCATATTATTCAGTGCTAAAAAGAAATGAGCAACCAAGCCCTGAACATGGAAGAAGTTTAAATGCATATTAATAAGTGAAAGAAGCCAATCTGAAAAGACTGCATACTATGTAATCCCAACTGCATGACGTTCTGGAAAAGGCAAAACTACTAAGACAGTAAAAAGAACAGTGGTCATCCAGGGTTATGGTGGGGAGAGGGGAAGGGGTGAATAGGCAGAGCACAGAGGATTTTTAGGGAGTGAAACTGCTTTATGTGATATTTTAACAATGGGTACATGAAATTATACATTTGTCTGAACTGGGAGAACGTACAACTGTAAGACAAGTAATAACGACATGTCACTGTAGGTTCATCATTGGTAATAAATGCATCACTGTGGTGGAAAATGTAATAATTTCTGAGGCCATCCATGTTCCAGAGCAGAGGAAACATGGGAAATCCCTTTACCTTTCTCTCAATATTGCTATAAAACTATTTTTTTTAATCTTTTAAAAAGCTAATAGGGGCACCTGAGTGGCTCAATCCTTTAAGTGTCTGCCTCTGACTCAGTTCATGATCCTGGAGTCCTGGGATCGAGCCCCAGGTTGGACCCCCTGCTCAGTGGAAATCCTGCTTCTCCCTCTCCCACTCCCCCTGCTTGTGTTCCCTCCGTGTCAAATAAATAAATAAAATCCTTAAAAAAGAAGAAGAAGAAGAAAGCTAATAAACAACAACAACAACAACAATACTGTTTTTGAATGCGTTGAGGCTAGGTCTAGGTTGCATACTGCCAGCTTGGGATGATCTCTTCAAGGTCAAGTTAGCAGGACCTAATCGTAAAGGACATATGATTAGGATCTCAGTGCCCAGCCAGTGTGTGACCTAGAGCTGTTAATAAATAAGAGTCTGTCAATAAATCAGTAAGTGACTGAGGAATCATGAAAATGAATGGGGAAAATGTTCAATATAACATCGAAAGAGTAATTGATAGTCTTTACTTTTCGAAACGTATCTTGTCCAACATCACCGGGGGTATCTGTGCACATTTCTTAACGGGTGCTGCTCTTTTCCCATCTACTCTCAATGAGGGCAATTCTATTTTTTTAGTCATCTGCAAGGAAACTAGGCAACTCCTAATTTTCTAGTTTATAAAGCATTCAGGAAGGCACAGAATTCTGGTATTAGGTCAGACGAATGAAATTATAAGTAAAATTAAAAACAATTATGGAATATGGGGCCTGGCAAACTAGTAATATACGTGGAAAAACATTGGGATGAAATGTATATGGGCGTTACATTCTTTAGTTCTTTTCCCCTGCTTAGGATTTAGGTGATCATATTCAAGGAACTAAATAATCCAAGAGGATGCTGACTAGTTGAGTTGAAGGCAGAGAGCAGGTTATCGGTGATCATGAAGAAAATTATTTTAAAGACACACCCACTAAAATATCCTGTCCAGCCACTTGATATCTTTCCTCTGTTTCTGCAGAGAAAATGAAAAACGTTCCTAAGCTTCTTTGAGCAAAATCATGGACGACCTATTACAAATAGAAGGTAGGTGGCAGCTTAAAACCGCCACAAGTGGAAAATCTGATTTCTGTAATAATGAATTTTGGTAAGAAGCAGTGGTTTTAAACAAGTTTGAAAGCTCAAGACCATCAACATCTCCAAGCTATGAGTCAGAAACCTAAGAATAAGATGGTAAACATCAAGGAAATAAGATCTTGATATATTTCCTCATATAGCTCCTTGGGTTTTTTTGTTTTGTTTTGTTTGAGGGTTTTTATGGGTTTTTTTTTTTTTTTGAAGATTTTATATTATTTATTTGTCAGAGAGAGAGCACGCACAAGCAAGTGGACCTGCAAGCAGAGAGAGAAGCAGGCTCCCCACTTAGCAAGGACCCTGATTTGGGGTTTGATCCTAAGACCCTGGGATTATGAACTGAGCTCAAGGCAGACCCTTAAATGACTGAGCCACCCAGGTGTCCCTCACACAAGTTCTTGTTAAAAAATTTAGAATATGTTAAGTTTACTCTAACATAAATTAAAATACGTGTTCGAGTTTATTCTTGTCCTTTCTTGATGTCCAGAATTGGTAAAGACAATTTTACCTTGAGAATAATGTCTTCCATAACACGGTAATCCGGATACTTAGTGGGAAATGGACACTTTGTATGATCCTCTTTCTTAGTCTACTACATAATCTTTTTCTCTATTGTTCCACTAGAACAGTGCTTCTCTAGGTGTTTTCTTTGGACTCCTGGGGAACCCTGAGTCCCCTTCTGGGGATCCATAAGATCAAAAGTGTATTAATAATAATATCAACCTGTTATTTGCCTTTTCACACTAGTTAGTTCACAAGGCTATGGTGGAGTTTTTCAGAAGCAAATAGAAGAATCCAGACATTTTCTCCTGTCGGATATTATGGGATTTTGATAAAATGTAGAATATCTCCAATCGAACTGCATCTACCAAACTTGATGAGTTTGGAAGCAGATCTATTACAAGACCCTCCAAGAACGAACACAGTCTTACTAACACCTTGATGTTTCCTTGTGAAGCCCAGTGCAGAGAACCTGCTGAGCCACACATTTCCTAGACATTCAAAACACTGAAATTGAGAGATAATATGTGGATGTTATTTTAAAGATTTTACCGAATTTTTGGTAATTTGTTACAGTGTTAATAGGAAACTAATACAGAAGATACTAGTCCTATATTTTTATCTATATCTATTTTATCTATATTATTTACTAGTCCTATATTTTTATCTATAAAAAAATAAACAAGGGTGCCCGAGTATCTCAGTCAGTTGGGAATCAGACTTGGTTTTTGGCTCAGGTCATGATCTCAGGATCATGGGCTTGAGCCCCATGCCAGGCTCCAGACTCACGGTGGAGTCTGCTTGAGATTCTCTCCCTCCTTTTGCCCCTCCCCTTCTCGCTACCACCACCCCCACTTGAGCATGCTCCCTCTTTCACTCTCAATAAATAAAATATTTTTTTAAAAGCAATCTTCACAAAAGACTAGTAGTGAGACATCTGGAAGTAAGGATTTTTTAGACTTAGGTGAAGAAAGTATATGCTCTTTGAAAAAATAGGTACAATTATACAGACCACATTTTATGGCATAGGAAATATAAAAATAATGCTCTCTGCCTATAGAAGGATAAAAATAAGTTTTAATCTTATTCCCATTAGAGGGTACTATGAGCAATGTGTCCCTTGGCTTTTCTGATCAGTATCTCAGCAACATCCATAAACAGATGGTAAAAAAACTGACTTCGAAAAACTAACGATATCCTAGAATCCTTGGTTAAAAAGATTTTTTTTGTATTTTCATATCACACAGAAGTAACAATATCAGGAAAAGCAGCAAAGGCTTGTGGCTTATATTAAAAATTTAGAAAATCTTTCCTTTATAAACAAAAACAAGTTCCATATGAGAACAACTAAATATTGAACATAAAGACAAAAGATTTTTAGAAGTAGGGTTTAAAGAGATCACTTTATTTTTTAAAATTATTTTAAAAATATTTTTTAAGATATTATTTGTCAGAGAGAGAAAGAGAACATGAGCAGGGAGAGCAGCAAGCAGAGGGAGAGAAAGACTCCCCACTGTGCAGGGAGCCCAAGACCATAAAATTATAAATAAAAAATTAGATAAGAAAGTAAATATTTAGTAGCAGAAGAAAATCACAATAAACCATTTTTAAAGCTGAAAATAACACAAACATTAAATCTAGTGAACTAACACTTTATTGATGACCTGATAGACTTTTTTTTTTTTTTAATTTTAAGAGTTTGAGTGAGCAAAGATCGATTTAAATTGGGCAGTGCCATACAGAAGAGGTCTGCCATCAGAGCCAAGGGAAAGGCTTGTAAAAGCGGAGAAAGGAAATGATCTGATTGGCTACAGTACCAAACCTTGGTGGCCATTTGTGGTCGGTTGTCCTTAGCAGTTTGATTTCGTGACCTGGAGGTGTTTACAGGCTTAGACGGTGGTTTGTTTCCCTAGGCCACCACGGCACAGGACCCATCAGTCTGATGGTCTCCTTGTTTAGTTACTTTAACAATTCTTCCCTTTGGCTCATCCTCTCACTCATGAGAGATTGACTGAAACGTACTGGTGCTGCTCCCGGTTGCGATCAGAGTTAAGCTGTTCTTGTTTCATCGTGAAACTCGCAGGTTGTGATGTCAAATCCCTGGAAAAAGTATTTTGCTGTTGATCTTGTTGTTCTTTTGGTTCTGTTTCTCCAAGGGTCAGGAGAACACCCACTATCTACTGATGGCTGTGAACACATAGTGAAGACTTTTGAGAGCAAATAAGTTGCCCGGTAGACTGTAGTGATGACAGGGTGATAAGACAGAGAGATGGACGTGTTCTCTTCAGCCAGGACCCCCACGAACCAAACTTGTTGGTATCAAATAAATGAAAGATTATACTTGAAGGAGCATCAACGTACTTTAGCCAAGTGGCTTATTTGTTAATTTCTTATATTTGCTATAATACTAGAGGCATGGATCCAAGTAGAGTAAGAAGTATTTGCCAGGGCACAGACTCTTCCTTGGTCAGCCAATATGTTATCTAAAACAATTCTATTATTTAAATCCATCTTAGCAAGAGTGTCTAGGAACTTTTGCTGTGTAAGCATTGATGGTCTGATATTCTTCTAATAACACTTTTTTTTAAAGATTTTTTTTAATTAATTTATTTGACAGAGAGGCAAGCAGAGAGAAAGGAGGAAGCAGGCTGCCCGCTGAGCAGAGAGCCCGATGCAGGGCTCGAACCCAGGACCCTGAGATCACGACCTGAGCCAAAGGCAGAGGCTTAACCCACTGAGTCCCCCAGGCGCCCCATAACATTTTTTTCCTACATTTTTGGTTACATACATTTTGATTGCTTCTTTAACAATAACTTTTAATAACATCTATTATAAAGACAATAGAAAAATACCTCTGTTAGAAATATTTCTGCCTCACAACTTACTATTTGTAAGTGTCATTTAAGACATTATAAGACATCTAAGACATGGGGAAACATCTATCAAGTTTCTTCCTATATAAACATATATAAGCATAATCTTGCAAGATATATGAGAATATTCCATAGTCTCATCATAGTAGTATACTGCAAGTTTTATATTACTTTAATTATCAGTTTTACTGATTATCCTACTGATTATACTAATTACTACTTACTTTAATTATCAGTTTTTCAAATGTATTCATATGATTCCTTTCCCTTCAGTAACTGATCATCATATAGTCAAAGAGCCTATCGACTATTTACACTCTTCCTTTTCAATTACTACTTCTAATATTGACCTAAAAATACTTGTTAAAATTTCCACTTGGCTAAAAATATTTGTTACCACTCACTTCTAGATATAAGCATATAAGCATGATTTTTACTCATATTATTGCATATTCCTATCATTCTGTTTTATATTCCATTTTTATCTCAATTTTCTCTCTTTTTAAAAATAAATACATTTTAAAGTGACAAAAGAAGGTACCCTTCAAATATGCCCAAGTGAAAAATCTGTAATTTCTCTCTTGTTTGAGTAAGCATTCCAAATTGTAATTAAAATAGCCTTTATTGACTTTTAAGTACATTTTCACATTTTGCTTATGTTCTGGCTTTACTTTCAAGTCTTCAAAAATATATTTACAACGTTATAATAAGGAGCAGACGTTCTCTTTAGAGAAAAACCCAAGTTGTCAGCTATATTTAAGATAAACCAAAGGGAAAACTTGTAATTGTAGCAAAATACCAAAGCATTTTCTGGTACTGTAGCAATAGTTTTTTTTTTTTTTTTCTTTTAATAATATCAAGGTTAGAAGCTGTTAATGGCTCATAGTCTGTGTATTTACTGGTGTTTTTGTGGGATGCTTGCAGTTCTTAAAAGTAACATTGTTCTGTAACAGCCTATTAATGTTATTCAATGGTAAATTGCAATTACTGATTTTCCAGTGATCACACAATCAAAAAAATCACTTAGACTGTTTTCCCTCATAATAGTAGGACATAGTAATTGACATTGTTTGTCATTTCCTACATAATGTAAAACTTACAGCTTACGAGCAATAAGAGGTTTATTTATTTAGATTATTAGCTTATACATATTTTCTCATAATTTAGCCTTAAGAATTATTTATTGATTGATTTTTTTCATCTGAGACCTGGTTTTAGTTAATTTTTACCCTTTTTTAATTAAGTTTTTAATTTTAATTCCAGCACAGTTAACATACAGTGTTATACTAGCTTTAGATATGCAATATAGTGATTCAGTAATTCTATATATTACTTGGTGCTCGTCATCATAAGTATACTCTTAATCCCCCCCACTTACTTCACACATTCCCCCCCACTCCCTTCCCCTCTGGTATGCTTTATTTTAAACAAGTACCCTCAGTTAAAGTTATTGTTATTTTTTTCAATAAGAACACTCTTTACTTGAAGCATACTTCAGCATACATGGTTCTAACAGATATATATATAAATATGAAACAGTCCATCCAAGAAAAATAGAACACATGTTTTCTTCAAATACACACAGAAGAATTTCCTGGTTAAAATCACATAAAAAGAGACATGACAAATATTGCAAATTTAAGAAGACTGAAATCATACCAAGTATATTTTCTAACCACAGTGGTACAGAACTAAAGATCAACAATAAAACAAAGCTGGAAAACCTACAGAGTAAATATTTAATATGTAACTATTAAACAACATGCTATTGCAAAAGAGTGGGCCAAATAAATCAAACAGCAAATCAAAATATGCCTCAAAACAAAAGGAAAAGAAAACACAATATTCCAAAACCTATGGGATGCAGCAAAAGCAGATGTTAGAGTGACATTTTTAAGATTAGGGTTTTTTTTTTTTTTCATTTTTATGTTTCCAATTGTCCATGCAAAATGGATTGTATTTCTCAATTAATTCAATACTTTGGAGGAGGTTTCCATTTTTTATGGAACATCGCTTTTCATCTTGACCGCTGAAGGCAAAGAGATTTTGCCTAAAACTGTGTAACTGAAACTCTCTTCTCAATATTTCAAAATAAAGTTGAAGTTTTCTGGTTCTGCATGTAAGGAGCTTGGAAGCTGCTACTCCATCCTCATAACAAGTACAAACCAGACTGAACTAAAACATCAACGACTCTTCTTGCATCCAGAAGACAGGGGAGGACTCAGGGCAAACTGCTGCTTCTGAGATTAGAGAGAAAAGCAGGCAAAGGCAGGGCGTTGCATCTTTTTTTTTTTTTTTTAATTTCTTTTCAGTGTAACAGTATTCATTGTTTTTGTATTCATCATTTTTAACTGAGGGTACTTGTTTAAAATAAAGCACCAGAGTGGAAGGGAGTGGAGGGGAATATGTGAAGTAAGTGGGGGATTAAGAGTATACTTACGATGATGAGCACTGAGTAATATATAGAATTACTGAATCACTATATCCATGCAATACGTGCCCTCCCCAATACCCACCACCTGGGTCCCCCAACAGGGAGCTGCATCTTACCGGAGCAGAGACTCGAAAGTGGAAAACAGCTCAGTGGAAACCAGTGTAAAGGTAGGAAAATCTGGACTGTAATTGATGAATTGCTGGAGGCCCAGGTGTAGACAAGTCTGACAGCTACCAACTCCAGGGGCCCCAGCTACAAGGGAGCCCCCACAATATTTACCTGGAGTTAGGTCTCACATACCCATAAGCCCAACCATCATGTTCCTTGGTATTTACCCAAAAGAATGAAGAACTTACCTTCACACAAAGACCTTCTCCTGAATGTTTATAGCTGCTTTATTCATATTTGCCAAAACTTGGAAGCAACCATGATGTTCCTTCAGTAGGTGATGGATAAATGGTGATGCATCCAGACAATGGAATATTCTTCATGGTTGGAAGAAATGAACTACCAAGTCATGAGAAGACAGGGAGGAGTGATGAATTCACATTGCTTAGTTGAGAGGCCAAGTTAAGAAGGCTACATACTGCATAACACTCTGAAAAAGGCAAAACCATGGAGACAGTAAAAAGAAGAGTGGTTGTCAGGATTGAGGGTGGGGGCAGAAGAGATATGAATAAGCAGGGCACCAAGGATTTTTAGGTCCCTGAAAATACTCTGTATGATACCATAATGATGAATACATGTCATTATTTATTTGTCCAAACCCATAGCCTGGACAACATCAGATAAACGCGAGTATAAACTATGGATTTGGGGTGATGATCATAGGGCAATGTAGACTCATCAGCTTTAACAAACGCACCACTCGGCTGGGGAATGTTGATAGCGATGCCTGTGTGGGGTGACGGGGTATATGGGAAAGCTCTGTAGAGTTCCCTCAGTTTTGCTGTGAATCAAAAGCTGCTCTAAAAAGATAAAGTTTCAATAAAAACTAAAATAAGATTGAATGTTATTTCTTGCTTATTTTTCAGGTAGTTGGTTCAGTGCATTTTTATTTGAGTTACACGCTAATGAGGCAAACATGGTCTTGAGACCAGGGGAGAGGTCACAACTGCAGGTGTAGGTGTCAGTGCTCTCTCGCACACACACACTTGCATACACATGCAAACACAGTCTTTTTGTTAAGAATGGTTTACAGAAAACAAACCAGGCAACCTTTGGATCTCAGTGAGACTAAGGAGGATCTCATAAAAGTGTGATAACTTTAAAACGTTGTTTCAAAATATTTTGAATGAAATGTGATATTTTTGTGAATTCTATGTTCTATTTGATTCTCTAAAAACATTACTTTGATCATAGTAATAAAAAGCTCTCTTTCATTAAATAGTTTTTTTTTTTTTTTTTTTTTTTTTTTAAAGATTTTATTTATTTATTTGACAGAGAGAAATCACAAGTAGATGGAGAGGCAGGCAGAGAGAGAGAGAGGGAAGCAGGCTCCCTGCTGAGCAGAGAGCCCGATGCGGGCCTCGATCCCAGGACCCTGAGATCATGACCTGAGCCGAAGGCAGCGGCCTAACCCACTGAGCCACCCAGGCGCCCTCATTAAATAGTTTTGATGATGATTCTCAGCTGGTATAAGACTATATAAAGATAATATTTGTCACAGTCTATGACATCACATCAACATTAAGCTGCTGCTTTATTTGTGAATGCTCTGTTGACTGTGCACACTGAGGAGGTTTGAAATGATTCATCTTCATTTTTTTATTTATTTTGTATGTGTCTTAATTCTTATAATTTTTATTATCATCTTTCTTATCTATAATTTTTTTATGAGCCATGGGTCTCCAAATATATATTTTATATATATGCAAACATATTCACAGCAAAATAAGGAATCCTCATGACAATACAATCCTCATTTCTGCAGCTAATCACATAGTTGTAGCTGGTCTTTATAATGACATTTTCCACTATCCATTCTATATTCTCTTTACTCCAAGCAAACACCTAAGCTGGTTGTGCTGCTTTGTCTGGTGAGGTGATCCAAACCTTCATTCCTGAAGGGTCAGGGCCACTGTAGTCCTTCATGAATTAGACAGTTGTAGCTGTCCAGTGACTTTAATGACAGGACGTGGTAGTACTAAGAAACAGCTAAGGGATCTGTGTATCAGACCTGCTCTTCCTTATTTCCATTGTGAAGCAGCTGTTCAATATCCTCTTCGTATTCAGGGGCAGTAACCTCAGTAAGTACGCTAACTCCCTTCTTTGCCTAAAGATACAAAGGCCTGAGGGGTCCAGGAAGGCTGGGAGGCAGTCTTTACTTCCAGCTCAGTGGATCATTGTTGCCTCTCCTAGTGGAAGCATTCCTTCCTTGGATTCTAAGTTGTCTAGACTGGCAGAGCATAAGGTTTCAGAAACAGAATACCAGGTGTAATAAATAATGAGTGATGTCATTCCCTCTTCTATTCCTTGAGTTGTGGACTTGTGAATCCTGGCTGTGGGAAAAACAATACCATATATTGGTAGCTGATTTAGAGCATAGGCAGCCTCCCAGAGCACACTGACCTAGTCCTGAAAGATACTGCTACCTAACTGGCGTTGTAACTGAGTCTTCAAAAGGCTATTCCAAGGGGTGCCTGGGTGGCTCAGTGGGTTAAACCGCTGCCTTCAGCTCAGGTCATGAGCTCAGGCTCCTGGGATCAAGCCCCGCGTCGGGCTCTCTGCTCAGCAGGGAGCCTGCTTCCTCCTCTCTCTCGGCCTGCCTCTCTGCCTGCTTGTCATCTCTCTCTGTCAAATAAATAAAATCTTTAAAAAAAAAAAAAAAAAGGCTATTCCAGCATTCTGTCAAATCAGCTGCTTCAGGTTGATGGGGAACATGGTAAGATCAATGGAGTCCATGGGCATGGGTCCTCTGATGCACTTTGTTGTTGTGAAGTGGTTCATGGATCAGAAGCGATGCTGTGAGAATACTATGACAGTGGGTAGGACATTCTGTAAGCCCACGGATGGTAGTTTTAGAAGAAACATTCCATGTAAGGAAGGCAAATCTGTATCCACAAAAGTGTTTTCTCTAATAAAAACAAACCCTCTCCCTTTCTATGATGATTAGCAGTCCAGTGTTACCAGCTTATCACCAAGTAGCAGTCTGATGGTGGTGGTACAGTGCCATGGGGGCTCAGGGTTGGTCTCTGCTGCTGTCAGATTGGGCACTTACTTGGCAGTAGCAATAGACAGATTTGGCTCAGTGAGCAGAAGCCCATGTTGTTGAATCCATGCATAACTCCCAAAATCTGTATTTCCTTTTCATCAATGCCAGTCACTGTTGAAAATTCTGAATCTCCCTTTTCTAAAGGATGAGTGAAAGATATCCTATAAATTTTTGGCAGTGTAGCTGGATCCTTCTGCAGGGGGACCTGTTCTCCCCTTCATTCAAGGTGTCCTGTGTCTGAGAACTGGCTCAAATCTGATAATTATTTGAAAGGTTTTAACTTTCCTTTCCCGTCTGCTGAGACAAGGACTTAAGGAAGGAAAGAAGGAAGGAAGGAAGGAAGGAAAAAAGGAGAGAAAGGGAGAAACCAAACAGACTCAGTGCAACTGGTATGCTTAGACCACTCTAGTAAACAAGTGAAATCTGGTACAGAACAAGCACGTAGCCCCTGATTGGCCTATTAAAATGTGGCTAGAATTTGTCTGAGAAGACCTCATTTCAAGATAACAGTATTTTTCTGAACGTACATACATGCATCCGCATTAGTTTTGCAATGAGTGAAATGCTACAATAATTAAATCATGATCGTGATATATGTTAACCAAAGTAATAAGACGTTTTGAACAGCTAGGAAATCATAGAAATAGTAAAAGACTTAATGCATTAACTAGGTCATTTTAGGAACAATATTATGTCCTTTTTAAGGTAATAAATTTTGTGGCAATGTAAATGACATGAAAGACAAAATTACAAAGACAGCATAATAGTTTTATAATTATAATTATAAAAATTGTATAATAGTTTTAATCTTTAAGAATTGTTTGTATTTAAAAAAAGAATTATTTGTATTTTAACATTTTTAACATTTAACAAGCAGTGTTTAATTTTTTAACAATAGTATTTAATTTTTAGTTGTTTCATGTAATTTAGGTCATGATGATTTCAAGAAAAAAACTTAACCTGGGGAGCCTGTGTGACATGGTCTGTTAAGTGGATGACTCTTGATTTCAGCTTAGGTCATGAACTCAGGGTCATGAGATCAAGCCCTGTGTCAGGCCCTGCCTTGGTCATGGAGCCTGCTTAAGATTCTCTCTCTCCCCCTCCCTCTGCAGCTCCCCACTTCGTCTCTTAAAAAACAAAACAAACACCTATTTGGTTATTCTTCTCACAATGATAAATTAAAAACATGGTATCAACATAGGATAGGATAAAAACTCCAAGGTCATTTACATGAAAACTTTGATAAATCAATTACAATCCTGACATGATAAAGAACATGTTTGAGGAATCGAAAGAAGTATAAGACAAAAGTATTCACCCATAGCATATTTTGTTTTCCTCATAAAAAGTTCAGCATAGGATAATTGTAAGAATGATTCAAGAGGACAATTCTTCATAATTTTCTGCTTGTGGAAGCTAACATTTTAAATAAAAAGCTGGTCAAAATGATTGCTGTAGTCTGTCAACTATTTTAAACAGTTTAAGTCAATGTAGTCTTGAGAAAATTCCTTCTGGAAAACATGCTACTGAAAAACATTTCTCTGAATTATATACCCCAGTGCACAAAAAATCTTAATGATATTATTAAATATGCTATTTGAAAGTAACTGCATATTTAATATTTTAGTATTAGAATATGACTCACTCATAGCAATTAAATTTTTTGAAAAAACTGTTTTTTGAATGAAAAATGAAATCTTTAGGAAACATGTTTCTGTTTAGTAATGAAATTGAATAATAATGTATTTTTTAACATAAAAATCAGCATTTCTTCTCATAAACCAGAAACTCATTCTGTATGCTGATTTTTTTAAGTTCACACTTTGGCCATATTTAATTAAGTAACTTAACCACTCAACATTGAGTAACATCTGTATTTAGTGCCCCTTGTGATACTTTCAATTAACCAAAGTATCAAATTAACCAGAATATGCTATTTATTGCTAGTGACAAGAACTCTAGTTAAGAGATCCAAGAACCAGAGTATAATACTTCCCATGTTATCAGAAATGGGAATTCATGGAATTATGATCAATTTTGAACCACTGAAAAATGAACACTTTCAGAGTGTAAAAAGTGGCTCTAATGAAAAAAAAAAGTGTACAGATAGTGTAAGAGTTAATATGAAGGAATCACACATGTGTATATGAAAGGATATCCGAGAAAGGAATTTACTGCGACTTAACTACAACAAAGCGATTTTGAAAAAGTCATATGGAAGAACTTTTTGATATATTATACCTTAAAGCCTTCACCAAAGAAGATGGCGGAGGCTCCTTTTTGGAATTCTAAATGAAAAAGTAGACCGGATTTTATCTTTCAGACTTAAAACGCATGTCATGTCAGGAACCGAACAGACGACCTTTCTGTTCTATGATTCCATTATTTGAAAGGTTTGTGAAATCCCAGCCCTTAGACTGCTTTCTGGTGCTTGTCTCCTGTTAAGTCCCACAGGTATATTTTCTTCTCAGGCACCAGCCCACTTAAAGCAAAGAAGTCATGGGAGTTGCCAACTCATCAAAAGCAAGGTCTAGTCCAGCATTAACCTAATTATATGCTGCAACCACTTTCTTATGCATCTGGGAGTAACTCCTTGGCTTCCGGCCAGTATCTCTGGGATTTGGTTTTCAAGTGGCATAGCCAGTTACTTTAAAATGTTTACCTCCTGAACGCCGGAGATGGAATGTCATCATGACAAAGGAGCAAATTCACGGCTGAATCCAAAGCTTCTGCTCATGGGAGCCAGCAAGGCTTTGCCAGTGGCCAGAGAGCCGCAGTCCTTGGTTTCCCTGGACTCGTATTTTCTCAGTAATGATGCAGTATCTTGTACATTATGATTCACTCTGAGATGATGAAGTCATTATGCGCCTTGCTTTTTCTTTCAGAGTATTGGTAAGCATTTTTTAAGGAAAACTTTATACAAATCTTTGAAATGTTTGGCAAGGAAATTAGGCAAACATCTGGAAAAGAAACAGCATCACTATTTCCATCCAAAATGTATTTTTGTTTCATGTCTATATATTTTTTTTTTCACAAAAGACAATACACAAGTTCCTCTTAGCCATGTGCTTTTTTGAGCAAAAGTGTCTGGAGAGTCCAGGGGTTGTCTTCTGGAGCTTAGAAAAAGAAGTTTGAATTTCTATTCCATCCCTACATTTCAGAGGGCTACAGTGTGGCCCATAGAGCTGTCCCATATATTAAATCAATACCATTTACTGTTGGAAGGAAAATATAATCTGCACCCAATAAGTAGAAGCATAAATACAGCACCACAAGGAGGTCACTCAATAAGTGCTTTTCTTCTTCATCCATTGCTGCTGAGTTTGGCTGGTTTTCCCTTATGGCGGTTTGTAGTCTCTGTCTTCTGATATGTTCTCCTTGGTGGAGTCTTTATGAGGTGGTTTCCTGAGCTGTTAGAAGAGACTTTTCCACACTCATTGAGTAGCTGCTTTGATGGATCTTAACAGCACCTTCGAAAATTCTGGGGGAAATCTTTTCTTAGTTGAGGGTTTTAGATATTGGCTATATAACTGAATAAGGAGTTCCATATTTCAAAGTAGTGTGTTTGGAAGGGTGCCCATAGTAAAGAAAACATTAATAGGCATAAAAAGCCAGCATATGGATGCTATAAGAAGTATAATGGAAAATGTCCAAATAAAGGAGTGGAACCTTCCAATCAAAGGGTGTGAGGGGCAGTAAGGAAAATATGTTCTCTCTTATGTTTCTGCCAAAATATGAGGACAATACAACCTACAGAGTAAATTCAGCAGATGCTGGAAACTGCAAAAAAGAACACCAGTCATAGCTAGCTTAGTTTAAAATGACATACTATTTATGTTTATATTCAAATGCATTGGTATTCTATGTTAATTGATAAATTTTTGTCTTATTTAGCCTATTAAGACAATCTTAAATTAATGTAATTAGCTTGTACCCAATTGTTCATACAGAAAAAATAAAACACTAATAATCATTTCCTTAGAAAGGCCAATCTAAAAAAGATCTATGATACCGTAGTCTCCCTTATCCATGGGGGATGCATTCCAAGCCCCCTAGTGGATTCCAACCATGGATAGTATCAAACCCTATACATATAACCTTTTCCCCTATAAATACATATGTATGATAAAATTTAATTTATAAATTAAACACAATAAGAGATTAATGACAATGATAATAACATAAGACCATTATAACAGTATGCTGTGATAAAAGTTATGTGAATGTGTGTATCTCTCTCTCAAAATATCATTGTACAGTACTTACCCTTCCTTTCTTGTGATGAAGTGAGACGATAAGACCCTCATGTGACAAGTCAAAATGAGGTGACTAGTGTTGGCACTGTGCTAGTAGCTCTTGACCTGCAGGAGCAACCAGACCATGGCTGACCACAGGGAACTGAGTCCACGGATAAGGGGGGACTCCTGTGAATCCAGAACCTAGTCAGCTGGTAATTATCTTTAAGGTCCTATTATGCACGTAGTTATATGGGAGCCACTCAGGCAAGGAATAAGGCATAACTGCTTCTTTTCAGGAGTTTAAAAGCTAGTTAAAAATGATGGCTGGCAACATTTTCTTTGTCCACACCAAGGCAGTTATTTCAAGGTTTTTGATTATAAAGAGTTTTTTGTTCCCAAATTCTCAGGAACGCTTCTTATTTGGAGTCCTGAATGCAGATGTTAAATCACTTTTTTTTTTAAATATTTTATTTATTTATTTGACAGAGAGAGATCACAGTAGACAGAAGCAGGGAGAGAGAGAGAGAGAGGAAAGCAGGCTCCCTGCTGAGCAGAGAGCCTGATGTGGGATTCGATCCCAGGACCCTGAGATCATGACCTGAGCCGAAAGCAGCGACTTTAACCCACTGAGCCACCCAGGCGCCCCTTAAATCACTTTTATTTGATGCACAGAGCTTTAGGTAGAGTTGTCATGTGTTATATAAGATTTAAAGACTTTTTTTCGGGTAAGGCATAACACCTGAAGGCTCAGAGAGATGGGAGACAGACCCATTTATTACTTACAGGGCTAACTAGAGAAGGTCTCTGGGTAGGGCCAAGAGGGACAGAGCAGGGACAAGGCAGCAGCAAGCTGGACATATACGAGGCAGTTCGAGAATGGCAATGGGACGGGATTAGCACGGGTTCTCAAGTCCCCTGCATATTGCCTACATTGAATATTTTGGTGGGATCAAAGGCAGAGGGGCAGTCTCAGCTGTGCGTTACCTGGCCCTGGGGTGATTAGGGTTGACTCATAGTGATTTGGAGTGTGAGAACTCAATAAGCAAAGTAGTTGGGTATGTACTTAATTAGCTGCCCAAGAAAAGGAACTTACTGAACTCTAGTCAGGGACTCAAAACTGGGTCAACACATCACAATTTAAAAAGAAAACTGTATGGAGTGCCTGGGTAGCTCAGTCAGTTAAGCATCCGATAATTGGTTTTGGCTCAGGTCATGATCTCAGGGTCCTGAGATGGAGCCCAGTGTCAGGTTCCCTGCTCATTGGAAGTCTGCTTCAGGATTCTCTCTCTCCCTCTGCTTCCTCCCTCACTCTCTCTCTCTCTCTCCCTAAAGTACATAAATGAATCTTTAAAAAAAAAAAAAGGAAAGTATATTACATAGTCATACAGATTCAAAGTATAAAAATATTATCTATAATGTATTCAGAAATTTATCATTCATATTTGTAATACATATTTAACAAACACATTGATCCCATGATAGACACTGAGAAAACAGAGATGAATAAGTCTTCTCGTTCATTCAGTGAGGAAAAAAAAGTGATAATGTAGTTAAAAATGTAAGAGAGTCATAACCTAAGGTAATGTTGGAACACAAATATAGGTGTCACTTTTCTGGCCCAGACCACTCAGAAAAAACTGGCACCCACAGGATGCGTCATGAAGAAAGATACAGAAGCAAGACATAATTTAATAAGCAGAAATCTTACCAAAAAGCCTAGTACAAATAAATTTCATAAGTAAGTAAAAAAATACCCAGGAAGATCAAGAGACCTGGCTTATGCCACAGATACAGCAAACAGCCTAGCATACCTTCCACACTTTGTATTCATCCGTTATTTTCCCTTGCAGGTCAACATCAATGTTGTTGAATCACAAACTTTACATATTTGACCATTTGGACGTGATATATGAGCGTTATAATTACCTGGCCAGGAGGGTCTATCATAGTAAAGAATAGGCTTGGAATGCCACTTTTTTTTTTTTTTCCCTTACTAATACAGTATTATTTGTCTTCCCTCTGTCAAACCCTGAGCCAACCACTTTCCTGGGGAGGTACATTCCTTTTCCAGGCTGCCTGGGGAGGTATAGGAAAAAGAATATACAGGGCAAATGAGACTCGGGAGAAAGACCAATGGGAGGTGGAGACAGCTCCTTCACATGGTGAAGAGGTTGGAGAAAGGCCACCGTCAGGCAAAAGAGCCCCATGGCCTCCTAGAGGGCAAAGCCCAGAATGGTGTAGGAGAAGAGCTGTTGCTTCCAAGAGGGATTCCTGGCATAACCATTCTGAATGAATGTGTAATCTCTTCTGTTGGACGAGTGGGCATCTGGGTCCTCAGCTTAGACCTGAATTTGATGGCGGCTGTCATCAGGGTTGAGCTTTGTCTAAGAGCACTGAAGCAAAGGCAAGGAGTAAGATAAAGTTGCGATCTCGTGCAGAGACATAAATGAGTTCTCAAAAGGTTAAATGTTAAAACCAAGGAAAATGTAGGGACCAAATTAAAGGGTTAGTGACACTTAGGAGGAGTGAAGTAGATCCTGGAATGCAGCCTAGAAATACACCTTGAACAAAGATTAGAGAGGAAATTTGTAGTGAATGCTGCTGACCTAATCTGTGGGTAAGGAGGGAGCTTTTCAGGTCTCAATGTGTTAATGGTGGAGTCTACTTACAAAAAATCAAGCCTTTCTGTTTGTATTTTATGACATTTAAATAGCTCTATACTGGAATACACAATTTTTATATAGTCGTAAACTATATTATACTTTTTCATTTTAACAGAATTGACTATATGGTATTGATCCAGAACCCATATAGAATTAAACCTTGATTTAAAAGAACTACCGATATTTAGAGTCTAATAACATTTATTAGGTGTAGCTTTAGAGCTCCCACTATAGGAAGGTTCGTAATACAGTTTCAAATGCTTATAATCTCATTGCTTATAATCTTATTTGAGATATGCAAATCAACATGGCCAAAGAAACGTACAAAGTGTTTCAAACGTGCACACCATTTATGTGAAATAGTTGGCCTCTTGGTTATGATTGTTATGCATGCTACTGAAGATATAGCTGTGATTTTGCAGGCTACATGCATAGACTACATGCATAATCTTCATTCCTGAACCAACCTCTGAAACTTCAGTAATAGGCCTCAAAACTCAGCTTGTCCAATTCGAACTGACTTCACTACTATTCTCCTGTTCAGAGTACCCCTTATTGCCTAAATTAGGTCTTTTTACATTTGGCTTATCTAAATTGTGATCAAAATGAGATACAGTTATTGAATTGGGTTGTGCGGTCTTAAAGCATACACAAATCGATTTTACTCTTCTACTGATCTCTTCCACTCCAGCTTCACTACCATTTTTGTGGCATTGACTTATGGACAGTTGTCCTTGGAATGTTGACAAATTACTGCATAGTTTTGCCATTGAAGATGCTTCTGCATCTCCCATATTGTTCTTATAAATAATATTGTTTTTATAAACACCATATCTCCATATTGTTCTTATAAACAATATGGGAGATGGATTTTACTTCATTATCCTATTAGATAACCTGTCTTCTATCTGTCAAGCTTGGTCTATTACATCTATTAAGATAACTGACACACCCTAGCTCATTTCTGCCATTTCTATTTTATATTTTTATGTGTCACTTTTTCCATTTCTATTTTTCTTATATCTTAATTTTTTGGCATACTGATTGCTTTTTCATTTTAATCATTTGCCTTTGGATAGAAATATTTTGAAATTTTCTCATATATAATTAACTTAACAACTTTATAAAGTTATTTAGTATCTCAATCCCCTATCAAAAAAAACCAAGACACTTAGAGTACTTTAATTCTGATCTCCACTTTAATGATTAATATGCTATCATTACGTAGAATTTTAGTTATATTTTTGTTAAATATAGTTAGACTACACTATTATTACCTTACATAGACAACACATATTTCAATTTAATTACATATTTATTTGTTTCTTTGCTTATTATTCTTTCTTGAATCTTAGATCTCTTTTCCTTAAGTATACCTTAGATATCTTTAAAAAAAGATATACTTATCTTTTTTTTAAAGATATATTGAACATTTATTCATTTGGGATTCTATTTTCATTTTGTCTTCCTATTTTATCCCATGATTGTTCTTATTGATTGCTTTTATTTGTCCCTAAAACTTTCTTCAGTTTTTTTTTTTTATTAGTCCATCAATGAATTAAAAGTATGTATGTATTCAATGATTTGGAATCTCATTGTTTCATTTCCAGAGGGTTATTCGATATCCAGACCATGTGCTTCAGGGGAATGGATATCAGAGAGGGGTTTTGATTTGGAAGACTGTATAAGAAATGTGAGAAAAACGAGATGTGAAGTAAGACCTAAGAAAGGGGAGTCTGCATTGAAGACTCAGAGCATTTCAAGGGCTAAGATTTTTTGGAAGAAAAAATCTTATGAATATTTTTATACTATAATAGGGATTGTGAGTCAAGGTCATTGATAATGACATTTCAAGACTCAATATTACTACCATTTGATGGTCATGATACCATGACCAAGCTAATATAATGTTTTAAAAACAAATGGAGTTCCATAATTTTTGTTAACGTAAGGCCACATCTGGTAGCTCTCTCACTTAGTAATTAATACCTTTAACTTTTAAAGACCCTATTTGGAAAATAGACACAATAATAATGACTTACTAAAGATAAAACAGGATTCTGGCCTTCCTGTCATATGTAGAGTGAAAGTGTGTTTGTGTCTCTGTGTTTAAAAATCCTTTTCCATCTGTCTTAAACTCCTTCGTCCAGATCTTTTACATCTGGTCATCAACTTTGACCCAGCGATGGGATTTAGTCATCCCACCATCTGGTGTTCTTTCTAGCCTTGCTCTTGACATGAGGTTTCGGAGAACTTCATATTGTAACAACGTGGGATTTTGAGGCTGCCAGTTTTCGGCTTAGCTCATCACTCAAAATGTTCCTCAGGACTCCTCTGTAGGCTCCTTTATACTAATCATGCAAATGAGTGTTCTCTCTGCTGTAATTCAAATACATCCTTTTACTTGCCTTTTTCACTCCCTCAGTCTCCAAGAGGATTCAGCCTGGTGTTTTGCAAAGGCACATGGAATGAATAAATCAATTAATCAATAACTTGATTCCCCCTTTCTGGAAATACTTCTTCTACCCCTTCTTTTAGCTATGTTTCTTATCCTCTGAGTCACAAATTAAGTATCAACTACTATCCAATAGCATGGGTTCCAGCTCTTACCTATTGAAAGATTAGCATTTGAATTGTGTCATTTGTTAGATGTGGCAGTGCGAATGCAAATATGATGTTCTTCTCCTTTTTACATAGGGTGAGTGTCATGTAAATGCAGGTGCATTACATTTTACTTAATTCTACTTTTACAACCTATAGGAGATTTATGTAACTATTATTTGCCTTTAAACTAGAAAGATGACACTCCTTCCAGAAGTATAAAATGTACAGGAAACCCAGAGACATCAAGATAATTAATTAGTTCTAAAATCACTCACTTGCTGCAAAAAACCATTATTTCTACTTTAAAATTAGAAACAACAACAACAACACAATTGGGTTGTGAGGGGGTTTTGTGGTCAAAAACACTTAATTCAGTGACCTCAAAACAACATTCTGTAAACTTGCTACCGTTTGTCAGAATACAAATATCATTGACTGAAGAAGCAAAAAAAGAAAAAGAAACCAGAAAACAAAAACAAAAAACTGACCCCAAAACAAACAGAAAACCCCATATGACAAGATAATTTAGCTGGGTTAAGAAAACTTCTATTCAGTTTCAAATATTTATAATTAATATAATTTTATTTTATCTATTTACAGTAAAATATAACTGTTTCACTTAAATAACATTAGGCTTTTATATAAGTGAAAGAAAAGTCTAATCTCTATTATCTCCACTTGAATTACTATTGTCACTTGTAAATATAAGGTTTCCAGTACATCTGTTTTATAATCCTCCACCTCCTCCTTTATAAATCCCCTTTAGGCAGGATGACTGGCTAAAGAATTTAAATGTCATGATGGCTCTAAACCCGCTGCCATGCTTAAAGAGCCCTTCCTGGAAAGAGTTTAGTGAACAGGCATGGAGAATGCCATTCTTGAAAGAAGATTGGAGGCACCCAAGAATGGTTTTTTTTTCAGCAATTTAGTTGTCATGTCTCCTCAGATTTAACGCTAATCTAAAAAAGAACTTCCTCTTGATTTGTACTTATGATATAAACATATACATAAAACCAAGGTTTGAGGGAAATCAGGGCTGCCACAATGTGAATTATCCCATTGGAAAAGATTATTCTGCATTTTTAATGGATGTGCATGTTTGACTCATATTGTACTCACGTGTACTGTTCTTATAAAATGGACAGCTAAGGTTTTATAAAGAAAATGATGTGTGCGCTTTTTCTAAACATTGACCAATATCCTTCCTTCATTTGTATTTTCTTTCCCCTAAGACTATGTTAGGTATATTCGGGAATGTAGAATCTATAATACAGGTAGCAAAATTCATTTTAAAAAGAAACTTATCAAAAATCTTCATTTCTTTGACTACAGTAAAGGATTTAACTGATAAAATCATGCAATTTTCATTCAAATGGAACGTTATATATTGAATTATTTCTTATTCTTATGTAAGATAATTGGGAAAACAATGTAATTTAAATAAGAAAAGAAGTCATAAAAAAGTCAAAGCTAGATAACTTAATCCCCTCCCTTAAAAACCTAGATGTATTCTAAACTGTCAATCAGGATGAGAATGGAACATTAGGAGGGAAGATGTAGTTGGTAAATGCAGTGATAGAGCCCTGAAAGTGCCAAGTTTTGTAAGATAAATCGCAAAATTTGAGGGTGAATCTCTTTTCAGCAGATAGAATTTTTCCAATGAACCATTATTATTCAGTAAAGATAAAGTTGACAGAAGGTTACTGATGAGGCTCATGTTAAATTGTTACATATTCTTCTTTGTAAAAAAGCCACCAAAGTGGATTGAGTATGTTTAATTAATTTTCAAACTCTAAGGAACTAATAAGCTTTAAAGATAATCGATAAGTAGTAATAGTAGCTGTAATAATAGCTATAATAGGAATTAGCAATTGTCCTATAGTAGTAATAATAGTAATAGTTGATATTTATCAAGCACCTATTTCATGCTTAATATATACAGTAAACTATATATATTAAGCCATTTTCATGAATTAAGCACATGGTCCAAGATCTTAATGCTTATATGAGGTGAAGCTAGAATGAGAAATTCAATGGGCTAACTCCTGAGCCCAGCCAGTAGGCTCTGTGTCTCCGTCTGTATCATCAGTATCACCACATGGGGGATGAGAGCACAGAGACGACATAAACTAAGTCTTTAGAAAGAATACATAGAATATGATGTTTTATAATTATTTCTTAATTACTTTTAAGTGGAGAAAAGAGATGAGTAAGGAAAAAGAAATGGTCTAGGCAGACAATAGAAACAAAGATAGTAATTTTAAAACCATTTAAATGTGCTAAATTAATTCAAAAAGCTTCTAAGCAGAGAGCAATAAAAGAAAAATAGAAAAAGAAAGAAAATAGGCTCATATTCCATTATGCAGTGAGCAAGGGCAAGTGCTCTCTTTAAATTGATGGGACATTTTACCAGTGAACGTTGGTGCCAGCCTCATTCAGGGCCCATTACAGAGCATTTACCCCATACAGGCAATTGGAATCCCAAGCTCTAAACATTGCCATTTCTGTGAGGATAGTCACACCACCCACAGGCAGAGGAGACATTCACGGGGGGACCAGAGCCATTCATGTTGACTACATTGAATGTAGTCAACCAGTACAGGATGCCAGTGAAATGATGTATTTTGGGGTTAGAGCTGCAGGCATTTTGTGTCATTTAAGGGTGATACATAAGCAGGGGGAACTGTTTTGCTGACTGAAATGGGAAAGTACAGCAAATAAGCAGAGAGAGAAAAAGGAGATCCAGAGGTTAAGTTCAGTGAGGGTCAGCTTCCGAGGTTCTGTGAGACAAGGCTCTCTTTCTGTTCATGTCTCAAAGTCTCTGAGTTGAGGTTTATTTCACAGCAACCCCTTATCTGATCCTTGCGTAAGTGACTCATGTATCCTTGAAATTAAAATGACCTTGACTGGAACAAAATAATAGTATACCAATTTCCGTTTTCTTATTGGAAGATGTTAATTCGGTTTAGATTTAAGGAAGGAGGTGTGAGAAGTGAAAAGGTCTGGCTTCATGTAATTTTTTTTTTTCTTTTTGGTGAATGGACAAACACCAGAAAATTAGCTTCTTGGAGATAAGTATGATGAGATATTTCCTAAGCCAGACCCCCTAATTCAGTAGCTAAAAGCCTTAGCCTCTGGTCAAAAGGACACCTAGACAGCAGAAGGCAAAGTAAATGAGAAATTCCAGTACCCACAATTGAAAAAGTTACACTGAAATTCAATACAAATGTATCTAAGTTATTTGTTTTACTTAAAATTTTCTCATTATGATTTTTTTTCACCATCAGGTTTTAAATTGGTGACATCACAAAAATGACATTTTTGTCATTCTTTTCCACAAAGGAATTACATTTTTTGACTCATTCAGTTAACATTTATTTACTGTCCAACCTCTGCTTGGTGCCAGGGTTTCAAAGGGAATAAAATATATTCCTAGTATAAAAATATCTTCCAAGTTACAGGAGAGAATACTGATTTTGAAGTACAAAATCATATTAAACTTTTAAATTATGTTATAAAACTTGATAATAACTTATTAATTTTCCAAAAATTAAGTTATTGTTGAAATTAGGTTCAGAGCTTTATGCAAATCTGCTTAACTGATGATGAATCTTTCTTAAAACTTATTTGTGAAATAGAATACTGATGAACATTAAATTAAAAACAAATCTGCCTAATGATTTAATAAAGTGCTTATGAAATACTTAAGTTTCAACTATGTCATAAATATTCTATCAGACAAAAATAATATTTAACACATTATCCTCCTATGGGTTCTTCTGGGTTGACTTGTGAAATACACAACTTAGGACTCTACTTGAAACTGATGCACTGCATGTTAATTCATGTTGTGTAAATTAAATGTGTTATTTAGTGCAAGGGAATATTTACTTGTGCATTTACCAACCCTCACCACATCAGCACTAAACTCAAGTGATAATATAGAGTAGGTGCTTAATAAAAATTGTTGAATAAATTAATAACTCAAGAGTAAGCATTTAAAAAGCTATTTTCTATTCTAAGCAATACACAAAATGAAAAAATAACTTTCTTAAGGGCTAGGATATATTTAGGAAAGTGATACCAATATAAATACTCTATGGTTTATTTTTTACCTTCTCACTTTGCTTTAGGAAAGTGATAGTTCATATAATGTCATTAACTACAAGGAAATGAGGTAATATAATATAAATGTATCATTTTGTGCAGTGACATACGGAACTATTTCATGGATGGCCCTGGTAAAGATTTTGGACTCAGACAAAGAATGAATATGTTTTTTTCTGTCTTTCAGTCCAGTTCAAATTAGAAAGGCATGAGTGTTTTCAAAGAAAAATCAAGCACACTTATAGTAGATACTCTTTATACCAAACAAATTGTTAAAATTATTTCAGAAGGGTAATCCTTGATTTTTAGATATGGATGAGCCAATCAGGGGACATAATTAAAACCAAATGCAAAGAAATTCATTCATCCTTTTGAAATGCATAGGTTCTTTATGTGTGTGGATATAAGACATGGAAGAAAGGATATAAAGATAACTGACAATTTTGAGCACAGGTAAATTTAGGTAATTATATTTAAGTATAAAAATAATATGACAAAATAAATCAACAATTTCCTCAAACTTCTGAAGCCCATTGACATTTCCTAAATTTTGTTTCTTAAGAAAAAGATATAGTCTTAAAAATTATAAATATAATTCATATTTATTATAAGTGAGACATAATATCCTCTATATGACCCTTCCATATTTTCTAACATTAGTAACTTGAACTTCTGTATGCAGTGATATCCTTCCAACATTTTCTGAGTTCTTTTTTTTTTGAGAACTTTTTTTTTAAGATTTTATTTACTTATTTGACACAAAGAGAGAGAGAGACATCACAAGTAGGCAAGGAGGCAGACAGAGAGAGAGAGGGAAGCAGGCTCCCCACTGAGCAGAGAGCCTGATGCGGGGCTCGATCCCAGGACCTGATCATGACCTGAGCTGAAGGCAGAGGCTTGACACACTGAGTCACCCAGGTGCCCCCATTTTCTGAGTTCTTATATTTACCTGTGTTTCACTTGTCAATACTCATTCTATACTATTGTTCTTAACCTTTGCTAGGCTTGAGGACTAAATGTAAAAATCACAACCTAGAAAATAATTGAGGGGCACTGGGTGGCTCAGTTGGTGAAGCATCTGCCTTCTGCTCAGGTCGGGATCCTGGGGGCCTGGGATCGAGCCCCATGTCAAACTCCCTGCTCAGCGGGGAATCTACTTCTCCCTCTCCCTCTGTCCCTCACCCCCACTTGTGCTTGCTCTCTGTCTCTCTCAAATAAATAAACAAAATCTCTTAAAAATAAGAAAATAATTGAAAAGAAATCGACTTCATAATTTAAGACCTTCCCAAAAAAGAAAATTCCAGTCTCAAAGTTTATCTTTACTGGCATATTTCTCCAAATATTAAAGGAATAAATGACATACAATTTACACAAATTATCTCTAGAGAATAGAAAAAGATGAAATATTTCCCAGTTCAGTTTTTGAAACCAGCATAAGCGTCTTACCAGTATGTCATTTGAGCATTGCAAGAATAGAAATTATGGCATTTCTAAGGTATATAGATTAAAAAACAATGAACAAAATAGTCACAATCATATCTGTGTTATATGTATGTAGATACACATACAGATAGGTATCATATATGCACACAAACATTTATAAAACACCATGTCCAAGTTGGAGTTATTTCAAGAATTTGAAATTAATTACTGTACCCCAATAAAAGTAATTTATCACCCTAATAATAAGGGTAATAAAATAAAAATAAAATATAAAAAATATAAATATAAATAAAATAATAATAAAATATATATTACATATATAATATATAATATACATAAAATATATAATATATAAATATATAAAATATATAAATATATAATAAAACATATATAAATATATAAAAATAAATATATAATATAATATTATATAATAATATATAATAATAAAATATGAATATAAATATAAATATATAAAAATAAAATATAACCATTTCTGATGCAGTAAAACCATTTGATAAAATTCAATAACCCAATAAACTAGGAATTAGAGTAATCTCCCTTAATGTCTTAAATGATTATCTACCAAAAACATCTACATCTAGCATACTAAAAGATGAAATATGTAACTCTTTCTCTTTAAGATAAGGATATCCAATCTCAACATTTTTCAGTTTTGTTCTGAGGGTCCTAGCCAATGAAGTAGAAGAGAAGGCAATTAAGCTTATAAATGTATTGGAGAGAAAGAAGTAAAATTACATTTATCACAAATGATATGTTTGTTTGAAAATTCAAAAAAATGTACAAAAGTATTAGTATTAATAGGTTAATTTAGGAAGATCATTAAATGCATGATCAATATGTTTCCCTACACTAGCAACAAATAACTGGAAAAATTATTAAGTACCATTTATAATATTGTTAAAATCAAGTGTGTTAGATCTTTTTGAGAGAAATGTGTTAGATTTTTGCTGAAAGAATTTTTAAAGGACCTAAATAAATATTGGGATTTTCTTGCTCATGGATTGGAAAACTCAGTATCATTCTCCCAAATTGATCTATAGTTTTAATGCAATAAATTTAAATTTCAGTATGCTTTTTTAAAAAGATTTTATTCATTTTATTTGTCAGAGAGAGAGAGAGTACAAACAGGGGGAGCAGCAGTCAGAAGGAGAAGCAGACTCCGTGCTGAGCAGGGAACCCAATGTGGGTGAATTAGACACTGAAAAATTTAGGAGTATATTTCATGATATGGCAGTTGGTCATTATCAGGAGTCCAAAAACAGGTGAATATTCGATATATCATTATGAATGAGCACCAGGTTCAGTTCAAATTTAGACTTAAATAGCAGCACCTTTATGTCAGTGACTAATAGTTATGTATCTCAATATGTATTCTTCTTTTCTTCTTCTTCTTTTTTTTTTTTAACAAAACCCTGGTGACAATGCACAACTTCCCTGAATCTTGGTATGGCTATGGAACTAAATTCTAGCCAATGAATTCAACCCTACAATGATGGAGGACTGAGTCAGACAGAACTTGGTAGAGCGATCATTCTAGCCCGTTCTATTCCTTCCTGACAGATACTTACTCTTTGACAAACATCTGGGTCTGTACTATGTGTTAAGATCTGTCCTTCATGTTTTATGTGTACTCTCTGGTATAATCACCACAATCATCCTGAGAGATGAGAATCACAATCACCTCCAATTTAATGACAAACTGAAACTCTTGAGGAGGATAGCAAGTGAAGCATGGATTTGAATCCAGGCTGAGGTTGTCAGTGTAATTTTGTTGAACACGCTGATTTTCCTTCATGTTTTATTTGTTGCACCTACTGATGACATTGTCCTTAAGTATTTGTATTTGTGTTTTCTCAACCTGCTCACAAGAGGTTTCCAGTGATGTGTCTGTTTCCGTTGGTGTTTCATCACTTTTATGACTTTCCTCTGAAAAAGACCAAATGTTCTTCTTGTTTAGTTTGCTCCCCCTATTTCTAGCATTCCATTTGGTGTGTTTCTGAAAGATATCCTGAACAAATACTGGCTGTGGCTCATTGGTGGACATGGTTTTGAGAGGGTACCATGGAAGCGGGGCACCTTGGTGGCTCGCTTAGTTAAACCTCAGACTTTTGATTTCAGCTCATGTCATGATCTCAGGGTCTTGAGATGGAGTCCCACCTTGGGCGCCCCCTCTGCTTTTCCCCCTCTGCTCCTCTCCCAGCTAGTGCACACTCGTTCCCTCTCTCTAAAACAAACACACACACAAATAAAATCTTGATACCATAGAGGCATGTGTTCAGTGTGAGGTGAGAAGGAGAAGAGGAATTAATGCCTAAGATCATGGCTACGGGTAATTACCGGTGATTTTATTGTTAACGAGAGCTATAACCCTCCATTTTTTATTCTGGAAAAATTCTTAGTATCGTTCCATGACTTTCAATCTCATCAGGTAAGTATAATGAGTAAAATTAGTTGGGAGACTGTGTGTTTCTGGCTTCCTAAGTTTGTTGTCTCACTGTTCATGGCAGCACCTACTCTGTACAGCAGATGGCATGGTTGTGTCTAGCTACAGAAACATGAGCCTCCAAAACGAATATTCATGATAAAGAAAGTGGCAGTTATAATTAGTCAAGTACGAGCAACATTATTTACGTGGGAAGTAACCATATATTTAAAATTCCCTTTTGCCTTAATACATAATTATTTAATAGAGTGTGTCTATAGGTACGTGCCAAGTTGAAGTATATTTATAGAGAGATATTTGGTTGTATAAACCCCATAAAATGCTTAGCATTGGAATCAATCATTGCATAAAACACTCCTCATGCTCATAAAACTGAACGCTATTGAGAAGCAATAATCAATAAATTACAGACACTTTCCCAGAGGAATAGCAATATGATGTGTGTACATTGTAAAAAAAAAAAAAATTCAAGTTATCACTCTGAAAATGTTGGTATGTTGGACAACCACCACATTGTGACAGTCCTGTACCACTATCCTTGGAATTCACTAGAACGCTTAGGTGCTTCTAGTGCCTCCTTGAATGGAGTATTGCTTTTTATTAAGAACATGACTAGAAAAAAAAAAAAAGAGCATGACTAGGGGCTCTTGGGGGCTCAGTGAGTTAAAGCCTCTGCCTTTGGCTCAGGTCATGATCCCAGGGTCCTGGGATCGAGCCCCACATTGGGCTCTCTGCTCAACGGGGACCCTGGTTCCCCCTCTCTCTGCCTGCCTCTCTGCCTGCTTGTGATCCCTGTCTGTCAAATAAATAAATAAAATCTTAAGAAAACAAAAAAAAAGCATGACTAGCTTCACTAAATTTTAACTCCAGAACTGAGCTGATATATACCACATGGAGTCAGTTATTCACTCTTGTTTCCTTAACTGGAAAATGGGGGTGATAATAATTGTACTGCCTTGATAGAATTGTTCTAAGAAATGAGTGTCTTAGTACATACAAGGTTTAGAGTACAGAAACATCCAATAAATATTAACTGTTAGTAGCAGCAGCAATAGTGGTAGTAATAGCGACTATAGTGTTCTGGCTTCTGAAGATAATAACAAAGAAGCAACAATACATTGCTAACAAGAAATTTTAAGAAGAGGAAAGTATATATTTTTACATGGGAAATCATGTCCAATACATTTGATTGTAACTGTGTTAGAAATGGTCATCCATAATCTCATTTTTGAAAACCATGTTCAAATTATAAAAGCAATGCACTTGCTAGTGAACCACAGAATTTTGTTGTCTAGGACTAGTTTGGTGTTTCTTCTTCCTACCCTGAAATAATATCTACTGGGTTAGTCGCCTCAAGGTAAAGGCTCTCTAACATCAGCATATGCTCTGTCAGGCAAACACAGTAATAACACAACACTCTATCTGAAAAACAGTTGGGAACATAGCACATGTTAAAATTATTCCTTACTGAAACGATAATAATTGAGGAAAACTTTGAAACTGGGACTTAAGAGTAATAGATTACTCTCATTGGTTAGTATTTATTAATGAGATTTTTAAGGCAAAATGAATAGTTTGATATAAAATCCTTCAATTTGCATGGGATTATAATAAAATAGTGTCTTCTCTCTAATGAAGAAATAATTTTTCACCTTTGGAATGTTTTGCATGTAGTGCAACATTCATTTTAAAAAGTGGAAGAATTTGACATCTGCATGATTGTTTATATCTTCTTAGTTGGTAAGGCGCTGAAATGGCCCTACAATAATTGCATAATGGAACCGAGAATGTGATGTTAGAATCAATAGTAAAAAACACACTTTTCTTTTTTTCTTTTTTTTTTTTTCAGACAACAATTCCCTTGCGGGGATTGGATAAGGTAGAAATATTGAAGGCCTTCGCCTGTGTGTGTCATGAAGAAGGAAAAACAGGGATTAGATCAACCTATATTACTGCCGATAGCCCCAAGATGTGCCAAAAAGTGGTGGTTAAAGCAAAATCTATCTTTTTGCATATATATACTTTTCCCATCTACTAAATGGAGAAAGGAGAAGTATCTATAGGCAATGACAATAGTCAGCAAACTTGAAATGATTACTACGCCCAGTATATTTAGAAAAAGACAAAACTGCGTTTTGCTTACAAAATTAATTCTCGAACTCATTCAAAATTCACTATCTAGATGTTTAAACACACAAACTGTATAGTCTTTCTTTGATTATATACAATGAATAACATATTTGAGTTTTGAGTTTTACCTTGCATGAAAAAAACACAAAATTTTTATGTATAACTTGCTGGGACAAAAAAATGTGCATATGGTTCTCTCTCTGTTTCTCTGTCAAGTAAATAAATCTTTAAAAATGTACATACACATTTCTCCCAATTGAAGAATGATTTATCATAACTTGTAAATCTTTCTTGATAGATATTATAAATAAACAACGTGAAGAAAAGGATTAGGTAAGAACACCTAACTTCAATTTTATTAGGAAGTAAAAATCCAGGCCATTAAGAACCAAATCTCACAGTCCAAATTCAGTGGCATAACGATGGGTGTGGACTTAGGGAAACAGTATCCAGCTCTGGCAATGAACTTCAACCTCCAAGGTTACAGCTGGAGATAAGTTGAATCATGTATATTGCTTACCTGCATGGTTCATTTATCTATACGGATTTTTGGTAAAAAATATACTTAATTAAATATTTATGGAAAAGTGAATGAATGAATGAATGAATGAATGAATGAATATACTCTATGGATGGGAGTGTTCTGTCTGGTTATATAGGACATTTTGGCTATAATCTCAGTTATGGTTAAACAAATCCCATAATTCTGTTAGATAAGTATTTAGTGCACTTATTTAGTCTGGAGGAAATTCTTCTAACCTAACTTCAAACTTAACTTTGATTTCCTTTCTCTACCTCTTCAAGTACACCAGTAACAGATGAAACTAAAAAAGCTGCTTTTACAAAATAAGGAATCTGTTTTGTATGCAGTTTATAGACACAATTGAATTCAGTATTTCTAGAAACTTGTGATCTTGGGGTAACACCATAAATGTATTAACTGCACCAACTGTGTATTTGAACTCATCATGATGAAGGTAAATTTTGTGTATTAATTATTTACTGCTGCTTCATAAATCAACCCAAACATTAGCACATGAAACGACTCAAATTATCTCACAGTTTCTGTGGATCAGTAATCTGGGCACGGTTCAGCTGGGCCCTTTGTCTCATTGTTCTCACAACACTGAAATTAATTTGTGGACTTGGGTTTGCACTCTTAACTGAAAGGCACAACTTCTCGGCTCTTCTGTGGATGCCAGGAACATTCAGTACCTCTCAGGATGCTGGACCGAGGGCCTCAGTTTCTCTTCATCTCTTGACTAGATTCTGTCCTCAGTTCTCCAACACAGCAAGCTGCATCCTGAAAGAATGCAAACCCCAAAAGCAACAGAGTCAGCTGTCAAGGTGGGAGTCACAACCTTGTGTAAGTAACCTAATGACAAAAGTCATATCCTGTCAGCATTGCTGCAATTTTTTGGATGGAAGCAAGTTACTCAAGGGGAGAATATTACACAAAGCTGTGAATACCAGGTGTGGATTTTAAGGGTCATCATAGAGGCTGTGAAGTACAGTATGGCTTGGTGAATTTGTCCTTAAATTGACAGACATTATTTTGTGCCCAGACAAAAGATTCTAAATACTTTTAGCAGATAGCTTGTTTTGTGATTTTAAATTTCATCTGGATGCTCATGTTGGTTTAATTCAAGCTGTTTCACAATGTAAAGGTTGGGAGGGAGAAAATATAAATACATATATAGGAAGAAAAAGTATCCTGTGAAATCAGCAGGAGAAAATTTGCTGTAGCTTCTGCTCACGTCCAAGAAAACTGGAAGGCAAGAAAGCCCCTTGCTTATGTTTTTGCCAAACCATACTCTCTGGAAATTTAATAGATACTGAATGAGTTCATGATGAAGTATGGAAGAATATGGCTAAATTGCTTAGACTTTTTTTTCATCTTCACTATTTCTTCAAAGCCTTGAAAATTTGCCTTTTTCGTGGTGGTTTGGGTTTGAGAAGTTTCTTTTATCCTTTTTCTCATTTACAAATAGACTAAAACATAACAGGGCAATTCACAACCACTATTTTAAGTCCTAATGGCAATGGCATTCTTATGTAAATAAAAGTGAAGTTGAAATTAAAATAAAGATTACAAACTTTTTAAAAAAATTAACATATAATGTATTATTTGTTTCAGGGGTACAGGTCTGTGGATCATCAGTGTTACACAACTCACAGCACTCACCATAGCACATACCCTCCCCAATGTCCATCACCCAGCCACCCTATCCCTACCTCTCCATCCCCCAGCAACCCTCAGTTTGCAGATTACAAACCTTTTAAAACCTACTTTCCCAGTAATGCCTAAGAACACTTAGTATGCTGCAGATACTAAAACAAATCAAAAGTTGTATTTTAACCCTTATATTTAAAAAAAGAAAAAAAAAACACCTAGCTGTAATAAAATTAATATTAGTTTCCTGAAGGAATGTTTCCAGGGTGTTCTAACTTTATGGTGAATCTCTCATAAAGATCTCCTATATCCTATTTTTCCTTCTGGAAGAACTTCTCGTCTTCCCTCCTTTCTCTGACTCCTTTTTTCCCCTTTCATTTCTTCTTGTTTTTCTTCCTTTTATAAAATAAGAGTAATAATATACAGTTTTATTCCCTGCCCTATGTTTTCCTTATTGTGCACATCTCATTTATCCAAGTTCTAAAAAATTAATTAGCTTCCAAATCTTCCTTTGTGTGAATGTGCTAGAGGTGAATTACTATCTTAAAATTAAGATTGTTATTGTGTCTTCTTATTTAAATATGCAGAAAATAACTGAAACGTCTGCTTTGAGAGGCTTCCTAGAAAGATCATTAAAAGACCACAAAGGCTAAGAAGTTTTTCTGAAACAGGAAGATGTTCTTCCGAAAAGGAAGAAATGTATTAAGGTACCCCCTTTGCTATCCTGTCATCATGCTATGTATTTCTATTTTAATTTTTTTATAATTTTATTGCCATTCTTTGAGTATTCATGACACTGAATGTTCACAAATAGTTATGGGTCACTGGTGTTTCTTTAGTAAGTTGTCTTATCTCTTATTTAGTAACATTTATTAGTTTTGATTTGAGTTTTCTGATTTATAGGATATTCCAATGTTTGTGTGTGGAAATGCTTTGATTTGTTTTGAATTTCCATTGCTTTTCAGAATAATATTCTCTAGATCCATTAAGTATTTGCCTATAGATTTTATCCATTTTTAATTTTTATTGTAATATTTTAGCGTGAAATTTTAGCACGTAAACACACATTTATTATGTAACAACATACACACTTACACGGTATGTTGTGTGGGTATGCAATTTGATTTTTTTGCCCCAAGTGGACAAATACTTTAGCACTATTTGGTGAATATTCAGCTGATTTTCTATTGATGTGTAGCAATTCCCACTCTGCTCTCTCTCTTTCCCAATCTTTTTCTCTCCCTCTTGCACATGAAACACACACACACACATACACACACACACACACACCCTTTCCACACACTATTTTCTGTCTCATTGGTTTGCTTTGTCCATTCCTTAAAAAATGGCACACTTCATTGTTTTACTCACTGTAAACTTACTATCTACATTTTCCTATAGAACAAGGTATTATGCATTGTTCTTTTGTAGGCTCTTACTCCATTGCATATTGTACTTGTGGGGATTTTGTAGTTGCAAAATAGAGAAATCAGACCACGAAATAAGGAATTTATTGGTGCATTTATCAAGGAATCCCCTTCTTAGGTGGTGTCCTTAGGTTCTCATTCATATGTCTTTCTCCTAGACTTCTCCCTGTAAGTTGGCTTCCTTGTTCCTGCTTCTGCATTTGGACATCTGACAGATCCAGGCTTATATCAGCCCATGCAGTCATTCTGGAGAAAGGAAATACTTTCTCTTTCCCAGTGTTTTTATAGAAAGTTTGAGATTTTATCAGATCTCTGCCAATAATGTGCTTGAAGAATAAGGTAATTTATTGGCCAAGCCTGAGTTGTATCCTCACATTTTAAAATTCAGAGTAGGTTGTGTGCCTGGGTGGCTCAGTGGGTTAAGCCTCTGCCTTCAGCTCAGGTCATGATCTCAGGGTCCTGGGACCAAGCCCCACATCAGGCTCTCTGCTCAGCAGGGAGCCTACTTCCTCTCTCTCTCTCTGCTTGCCTCTCTGCCTACTTGTAATCTTTCTTTCTGTCAAATAAATAAATAAAATCTTTTTAAAAAATAACATTCAGAACAGAGTTCAGGAATTGGAACTTCTAGTAAAGCCACATGAATGAGGAAGTCAGATTCTTAAAATAAATCTGGGTGTTACTTCCAGAACAAATGAAGAAGAGGAAATCAAGCAAAATAAAAATAGGAGATGTTATACACAACTCTAGGACAGAATGTAGTAGCAAATTTCAATCTCCAACTTAATAAGCTTTTTACTTTATTTTGCACAAATTCTACTATTTTTAATGAGACAACTTTGCATATATGGAGTAGAAAGCTAGAATAATAATACAGGAAATAATTTTGTTTCATAAATAATAGCAAGAATTTTTTGCTCTTCTGGTGAGCAAGAATTTTTTGCTGTTCTGGTGAGATTTGGAAAACTTATATACTGTCATAATACCTCTAGAATAATGAAGCAATCTTTCTCTTTTGTTGTGCACCTTAATGAGTTTCAAGAATCGATTAAATCAAAGTGCTAAATAGTAATAAAATCACAAAAAACTGGTTGGATATAACATAACCAAAAGGTAATGTGCAATAAAAAAAACAAAAATCTAGAGCAGTATGTGTAGTATACACTTTGGCTAATTACTATATTGTCCCTTTGTCCAAAAGACATTTGTAGATGATGTTTCTAACTTCACCATAAGTTTCTATATAACTGAAACCACATATATTCAGCTTCCAAGAAGTTAATTTTAAATATCAATTTTTAAAGGGATATTATTAGAACATGACCGAAAGTGAATCTTGGCTTTTAGATTTCCTGTCTGCAGAACTTATACATGACTCTATCTTACTTAAAATAATTAAGACATTCAGATTAAAAAGGGGGAAATCATAGTTTAAGTTTTATTTCCACTTAAAATTAATTATAAAATCCTATTCACAATTTTCTGGGATCTATATAATTCTAGTTTTTATATAATGGAAAGTAGGATGCATATATGTAAAAGTGTAAACTTATTTTCAAAATAGCTACAATGACTTATTTCTTTTTAAAAAAAAATTCTCACTTTTTTAGGGACTTTCAGTTTGTTCACTACAAAAATGTTCACATCATTTCACCTGCTATGTGTAATAGCACTAAATGAGAGATGAGATTATGTTGATAGTAAGGAGGTGACCCAATTAAATCTAATTATCAGATTCTGTTATTTTTAAAGCTCATCCCTTTCTATCTTTTCCCCTCTAATTTCCCCAGAGATTTCACTCTGGAGTCTACAGGATTTGAAAATGCTAAACTTCTTCCTGTTCTTTGATGCTCATCGAGAATGTTGTTTTATAAAGCAGTCATGGAAATAAAAACTTCTACTTACTCTTCCAAATGCTCTTCCTTTAGGCAAGTCTCTTAATGAAATCCAGAATTTAAAGCCACCGCAGCAAAGTATTTAATTTTAAAAGAAAGTTATATTAGTATACATTAGCTAAAATTGGGTGGCTAGGCCATGAAGACAAGAGGCATCAGAGCTGTCTTTAATATCAAAGTGCTACCACACTGAAGAGGGATTATAACATTTATTTTATTTTTTTTTTCAATGTTCCAAAATTCATTGTTTATGCACCACACCCAGTGCTCCATGCAATACATGCCCTCCTTAATAGCCACCACCAGGCTTACCCAACCCCCTACACCTCTCCCCTCCAAAACCCTCAGTTTGTTTCTCAGAGTCCACAGTCTCTCATGATTTTTCTCCCCCTCTGATTCCCCCAACTCACTTCTACTCTCCATCTCCCCATGTCCTCTGTGTTATTCCTTATGCTCCACAAGTAAGTGAAACCATATGATAATTGACTCTCTCTGCTTGACTTATTTCACTCAGCAAATCTCTTCCAGTCCTGTCCATGTTGATATAAAAGTTGGGTATTCATGTTTTCTGATGGAGGTGTAATACTCCATTGTATATATATATATAGACAATATCATCTTTATCCATTTGTCTGTTGAAGGGCATCTTGGTTCTTTTCTCAGTTTGGCGACTGTGGCCATTGCTGCTATGAACTTAGGGGTACAGATGACCCTTTTTTTCACTACATATGTATCTTTGGGGTAAATACCCAAGTCGTGCAATTGCAGGGTCATAGGGTAGCTCTTTCTTTAATTTTGTAAGGAATCTCCACACTGTTTTCCAAAGTGGCTGCACCAACTTGCATTCCCACCAACAGTGTAAGAGGGTTCCCCTTCCTCCACATCCTCTCCTACCCTTGTTGTTTCCTGTCTTGTTGATTTTGGCTATTCTAACTGGTGGTATCTCAATGTGGTCTTGATTTGAATCTCCCTGATGGCTAATGATGACGAACATTTTTTCATGCATCTGTTAGCCATTTGTATGTCTTCTTTGGAGAAGTGTCTGTTCATGTCTTCTACCCATTTTTTGATGTGATTATCTGTTTTGCGTGTGATGAGTTTGAGAAGTTCTTTATAGATCCTGGATATCAGCCTTTTGTCTGTACTGTCATTTGCAAATATCTTCTCCCATCCTGTGGGTTGCCTCTTTGTTTTGTTGACTGTTTCCTTTGCTGTGCAGAAGCTTTTGATCTTGATGAAGTCCCAAAAGTTCATTTTTGCTTTTATTTCCTTTGCCTTTAGGGACATGTCTTGAAAAAAGTTGCTGTGGCCCATGTTGAAGAGGTTATTGCCTATATTCTTCTCCAGGATTTTGATAGATTCCTGCCTCACGTTGAGGTCTTTTATCCATTTCAAGGTTATCTTTGTGTATGGTGTAAGAGAATGAACAAATTTCATTCTTCTACACATAGCTGTCCAATTTTCCCAGCATCATTTATCAAAGAGACTGTCTTTTTTCCACTGTATATTTTTTCCTGCTTTGTCAAAGATTATTTTTTTTTTTCAAAGATTATTTGACCATAGAGTTGAGGGTCCATATTTGGGCTTTCTACTCTATTCCACTGGTCTATGTGTCTGTTTCTGTGCCAGTACCATGCTGTCTTGGTGATCACAGCTTTGTAGTAAAGCTTGAAATCAGGCAACATGATGCCCCCAATTTTGTTCTTTTTTGACATTTCCTTACAAATTCAGGGTCTCTTCTTATTCCATATAAATTTTAGGATTGTTTGCTTCAGCTCTTTGAAAAATGCCAGTGGAGGGGCACCTGGGTGACTCAGTGAGTTAAAGCCTCTGCCTTTGGCTCAGGTCATGATCTCAGGGTTCTGAGATCGAGACCCACATTGGGCTCTCTGCTCAGTGGAGAGCCTGCTTCCTCCACTCTCTCTCTCTCTGCCTGCCTCTCTGCCTACTTGTAATCTCTGTCAAATAAATAAATAAAATCTTAAAAAAAGAAAAGAAAAGAAAAGAAAAGAAAAGAAAAATGCCAGTGGAATTTTGATCAGGATGGCATTGAAAGTATAGATTGCTCTAGGCAGTATGGACATTTTAATAATGTTTATTCTTCTGATCCATGAGCATGGAACGCTCTTCCATCTTTTTGTGTCTTCTTCAATTTCTTTCACGAGTGTTCTGTAGTTCCTCGAGTACAGATCCTTTACCTCTTTGGTTAGATTTATTCCCAGGTATCTTGTGGTTCTTGGTGCTACAGTAAATGGAATCAATTCTCTAATTTCCCTTTCTATATTTTCATTGTTAATGTATAAGAAAGCAACTGATTTTCTGTACATTGATTTTGTATCCTGCCACATTACTGAACTGCTATATGAGTTCTAGTAGTTTGGGGGTGGAGTCTTTTAGGTTTTCCATATAAAGTATCATGTCTTCTGTGAAGAGAGAGAGTTTGACTTCTCCTCTGCCAGTTTGAATACCTTTTATTTCTTTTTGTTGTCTGATTGCTGTTGCTAGGACTTCAAGTACTACGTTGAACAACAGTGGTGAAAGTGGGTATCCTTGTCGTGTTCCTGATCCCAAAGGGAAGCTGTCAGCTTTTCCCCATTGAGAATGTTATTCACTGTGGGTTTTTCATAGATTTTATGAAGTTGAGGAATGTCCACTCTATCCCTATATTTTGAAGAGTTTTAATCAGGAACACATACTGTATCATACTGTATTTTTGTGCATCAGTTGAGAGGACTGTGTGGTTCTTCTCCTCTCTTATTGATTTGTTCTATTACATTGATTGATTTGCGAATATTGAACAACTCTTGCATCCCATAGATAAATCCCACCTGGTCATGGTGGATAATCTTTTTAATGTACTGTTGAATCCTATTAGCTGGGATCTTGTGGACAATCTTGGCATCCATATTCATTAGGGATATTGGTCTGAAATTCTCTTTTTTGGTGGGGTCTTTGCCTGATTTGGGGATCAGGGTAATGCTGGCTTCAAAAAAGGAGACTGGAAGTTTTCCTTCTGTTCCTATTTTTTGAAACAGCTTCAGAAGAATAGGTATTATTTCTTCTTTGAATGTTTGATAGAATTCTCCATGAAATCCATCAGGTCCTGGGCTCTTGTTTTTTGGGAGATTTTTGATCACTGCTTCAATCTCGTGACTAGATATTGGTCTACTCTGGTTGTCAATTTCTTCCTGATTCAGTTTTGGAAGTTTATAGGTTTCCAGGAAAGCATTCATTTCATCTAGGTTGCTTAACTTATTAGCATATAACTGTTGATAACAATTTCTGATGATTATTTCTATGTCCTTGGTGTTAGTCGTGAACTTTCCCTTTTCATCAATAATTTTATTAACTTGGGTCCTCTCTCTTTTCTTTTGGATTAGTTTGGCCAGTGGTTTATCAATCTTATTGATTCTTTCAAAAAAAACAGCTTCTAGTTTTATTGATGTGTTCTACTGTTTCTCTAGTTTCTATCTCATTGATCTCTTCTCTAATCTTGATTATTTCCCTTCTTGTGCTTGGGGTTGGCTTTATTTGTTGTTGTTGATTTTCCAGTTCTTTAAGGTGTAAAGAGAGCTGGTGTATTCTGGATTTTTCAGTTTTTTTTGAGGGAGGCTTAGATGGCTATCACCCTTTGGACTGCCTTTGCTGTATCCCAAAGGTTTTGGACATATGTATCTTCATTCTCATTAGTTTCCATGAATTGTTTAAGTTCTTCTTTGATTTCCTGGTTGCTCCTAACATTCTTGAGCAGGGTGGTCCTTAGCTTCCAAGTGTTTGAATTCCTTCCAAGCTTTTTCTTGTTGTTGAGTTCCAGTTTCAAAGCACTGTGGTCTGAGAATATGCAGGAAATAATCTCAGTCTTTTGATATAGGTTGAGTCCTGATTTGTCACCCAGTATGTGGTCTATTCTGGAGAAAGTTCCATGTGCACACGAGAAGAATGAGTATTCTGTTGTTTTAGGGTGGAATGTTCTGTATATATCTATGAGGCCCATCTGGTCCAATGTGTCATTCAATGCTCTTGTTTCTTTATTGATTTTCTGCTGGGATGATCTGTCTATTACTGAGAGTGGCATGTTAAGATCCCCTAGTCTTAATATATTCATATCAGTATGAGTCTTTATCTTGATTAACAGCTGTCTTATGTAGTTGTCTGCTGCCATACTGGGGGCATAAATATTTACAATTGTTAGATCTTATTGATGGATAGACCCTTTAAGAATGATGTAGTGTCCTTCTTTATCTCCGACTACAGTCTTCAGTTTAAAATCGAATTTATCTGATATGAAAATCACTACCGCACCTTTCTTTTGAGACCCATTGGCATGAAAGATGCTTCTCCATCCCTTCACTTTCAGTCTGGATGTATCTTTAGGTTCAAATTGGTCTTTTATAGACAGCATATGTACGGGTCCTGTTGTTTTATCCAATCTGAACCCCCGTGATGCTTTATGGGAGCATTTAGGCCCTTCACATTGAGAGGGATTATTGAAAGATATTTTTATTGACATCATGTTGCCCAAGAGGTCCTTGTTTCTATAGGTTGTCTCTGTAAATTTCTGTTCTTTGTCACACTTGGGTTCTTTCTTCTTTTATAGAACTCCCTTAATAGTTCTTGTAGTGATGGCTTGGTGGTCACATACTCTTTTAAACCTTGTTGGTCTTGGAAACTCTTTATCTCTCCATCCATTTTGAATATCAGCCTTGCTGGATAAAGTATTCTTGGCTGCGTGTTTTTCTCATTTCGTGCCCTGAATATCTCTTGCCAGGCCTTTCTGGCTTGCCAGGTTTCTGTGGATAGGTCTGAAATTATTCTGATGGACCTTCCTCTGTACATAAGGAATCTCTCCCCTCTAGCTTTTTTCAGAAGCTCTTGTCTAAAATTATGATTCATTAGTCTCACAGTCAAGTGCCTTAAGGTCTTTCTGGATTCATTGATCTTGGGGGGGGGGGTGTTCTTTCTGCCTCTAGGACAGGAATGCTGGTTCCATTCCCCAGACTGAGAGAATTTTCATCCTGAATTTGTTCAACTTTATCTTCTAGTCTTCTCTTTCTCCACTCCCTCAAGGATCCCAATAATTCTGATGTTGAAACCTTTTGTGGCATCATTTATTTCCCTAATTCTGTTTTCATGGCTTCTAAGCTGTTTTTTCCATGCCTCCTCCTGATTCTATCAGTTTGTCCTCTTAGATCACTAATTCTATCTTCTGCCCCCACCCCTTAACCTAACTGTTAGAGAATTTAGATTTAGATTAGATCTCATTGATAGCATTTTTAACTTCTTCCCAGGTGGCTTTCACTTCTGCCCTTAGAGATTCTACTTTGTCACTAATGGTTTTCTGTAAGCTAGCCATTTGCCTGGATAATTGTTACCCTGAATTCCCTTTCTCACATACTGTTTATGACTGTATCCAATAGTTCTTATGGAGAGGGCACAGTCTCTGAGTTTTTCCTCTGCTGGGTATTCCTCCTTCTAGTAATTTTAGTGAGAGGGGGTTGAGGGGATGTGTAGATGAATATATCAACCGTGATCTAGGCAATGTGCACTCTGGAATGCTTCTAAGCAATCAGAAGTCACCACCAAAAAGAAAGAAAAAAGAAAAAGACAGAGAGAGAGAGAGAGAGAGAGAAAAGAGAAGACCCATCCAGAATGGGCCCCAAAGGTAAACTTATAAGGTATACAAGCAAACCTGGACAAACCAAAAGACTGACACAAGTAAATGACAAGAATAAAAAGGAACCCAGCCAAAATGAACCCCAAGGATAAGGTTTACATAGTACCAGAACAAAAACAATGCACAGAAACACTGACAGGAGAAAAAGATGGGAGGGCGGTTATAAATCCTCAGTGTGGGTGAGGCAGGTTATTTTGATTCTTCCTGGGTGCATCTTGATATCTTTGTTAAAGGACTTGACTTTCCAGAGATAAAGGGAGATTAAAACTGGTTTATATAGAGAGTACTGATTAGGGAAAGAGAATTACCTTGAAGCTTATATCTATATGTACATTTAAAAAAATAGAAAAGAAAAAGAAAAACACAAATATATATATGAAAAAAGTTCAAGTTAAAAGGTTATTATGGAATATGTTGTATTAAACCTCTAGTTGTAATGCTTTGTCTGTAAAAAATAAAAAAGAACAAGAATAGTGAGAATGAATTAAAAATAAAAGTTGTATCTATGAAATATACAGATTTTAGGGCAGTACTGGGAGCTTAATACATTGTTTTCTCGATGGTTTTACAGTTTAATGGGAACCCTGCGGTGGTTCTCCTCTGGTTCTTTTGGCTGGGTTTCTGGGGTAGGGGCCTGCTGCATTGTTTTTCAGTCAGTCTTGCTTGAGTTGAGTCCTCCTGCCCCCTATCAAGGGGTTGGGCTCTGCAGAAAATGGTTTTCAGACTTTTATTCTCTGGAGGTTTTTTTCTTTTTTTCTTTGGCGGTGTTTTGCGGCTTTTGGGAGGTTTAGTGGAAAGCAAACTGTACCCAGATCTCTGTCTCCCGGAGAAGCCTCAGTCTGCTCTCCTCTGGGTGTTCCAGAACACACAGACTCCCCCTGAACTGTGCAACCCCCCACAGGCAGTGCAAGTCCCCAGCCGCCATCTCGGGGGTCACCTGAAGTGCCTGCTTATCTCTGCACCCCCCGTGCTACTAAAACCATGAGCACTATTGGTCCAGGGAGCCCGCTTCCGGTGGCTGCCTTTGCCGGGACTGCTGTCTGAGGTCCAGACCTCATGGTTGTGCAGGTTGCCAGAGAGGGACCCAGACCAGAGATCTTCCTGAGTTCCTTCAGGCCCAGGTTGGGAGAGTCTAGACCCTCAGCTGGTCCTAGAGACCACCAGCTAGGAGGGCCCACACAGAGCTCTCTCAATCACAAGCAGGGAGTGGGTCAGACCCTGGTTGCGCAGTGCACACAGAGCGCAAAAGGCTGTACTTCTAGAGAGCACAGGATGGTACCCACACCAGACTCCCTCATGTGGGGGCAGGAGTGCACCCCAGCTGAGCGGTGGTGTAAGCTGTGCAACCCCAGGGCTCAGGGACCATAGCTTTGAGGTTTTGCCGCACTCTCTCTGGCATGGGTTGTTTCCGGTGGTGGCCATCATGGGTCTGTGGGCTTAGGCCTTTGTCCGTGACTGCCCAATACCACCAATTGCCCTGTAAGATCTTTTGCTCTTTTTGAGTGCTTTTAACCAGTCTCCCAGTTAATGCTGGCCCCCAATCACGGGGCACTTTCGTATTGGGGTATTACTTTTCAATGGGTTGCTTCTGGTGGGTCCCTCCCCCTTCTGTTTATCCTCTGATAACCATCCGAGCATTCTCACTCCACTTCACCTCTCCACTGGTGTCTTGTGCCCCCACAAGATCCAGAAGAGTATAATCGTAAATCTCAGGCTGATTTCATGGGCGTTCAGAATGTTCTGGTAGATTATTAGCTCACTTTAGGGGACCGGTTGAAACAGGGTCTCCTACTTCTCCACCATCTTGCCCCTCCTCTTAAAACAATTTTGAGAGGCTTCTCAGAGAATACTTTAAACCAGAGGATGAGATGAACATAGCCTACATAAGGAAGATGCTCTTTAACCGTTAGAGTTGCTCCTGAGTCAACTCTTTGCTAATTTTGGGCTCTTTTCTAGAGGGAGGCACAGGGAAGAAATTGGGTTGGATAGTCTTCCAAGCCCACTTTCTATCTGAGATCCTGGTGATTAAACCTTTAGTGAATCTAAAGTAAGTCTTTAATTTCTTCTGTAAAACTTCTGTCTGTAGCACAGCTCCCAATATTTTATTAATATTTACTGTCTAATCATATAGTTAATAAGGCCAAAACTCTGACATTAGAAAAAAATATTATACATTATTCTTATAATGCATATCCTTTTATAATATTGGTTCTTTAATATCATTCATCACAGTTTTGCTTCACAATGTTGACTTTTTTCATTCTGTTTTCTTGTGGAAACAATAAGGAGAAGATATCACTGAGCAGGCAGTCATTAAAGACTTTCATGGAGAGGCAGGATTTTTCATGTTTTGGCAATAAGTTGTAACCTATCATAAATTTACCCTAAAATACACAAAAATAAAGCAAATTTAGTAAACAAATAGCATTTATATTGACTGAGAAAGGGAAAAGATGAAAATATGAACAAAGAGCCAAATTTTATAAGTTCTTAGGAAAACTGAATATCAGAAAGTAACAGCACTGAAATCACCTTTTAAATTTTATTTCTTGAATTTGCCTTATGCAAGGTTCAACATTCTTTGTAGTTAGTCGTCTTGCATGTTAAAAAGAGAAAAAGAAAACACTGCCAAGTATTTTCATGAAATTGTGATTTCACATTCCAGAAGCAGGGCTTGAAGAGTACTTACTGGTTAATGGACTATAGATGAGTGATTTTTATGACTTTCTTTTTGTTAACAGATAACAAGTAATCTTGTCAACAGAAGCATCTTCAAACATATGAAAAGAAGCACATCCAAAGAAGTGAGCTGTTTCCTTTGATGCTCTCTTGATAGATGAGGTGGGCTATCTTATAAGTCACTCACTATTGAGACCAAGCTAGAAAAATTAATTCCATGTCAGGCTTTATTTGTTCATTTGCAAATCAAAATAAGTTACAAGTAACAAGTAACAAAACAAAAAAAGAAAACACCACCTTTACCTATTGACTTCAAGTTGCTCTCTGAGAATTTAATTAACAGTTTCAAAATTTGTAAAGAAAAGGAAGATTACGTTAAGATGCAAGTCATATTGGGGTTTTTCTTCATCCTGCAATCATCTGAAGGCTATAAGTGGTGACAGTAAAGAAGGAAACCTAACTTGCTATATTGTGGAACTGGACATCAGAAATGCATAAAAGTAGGGTAGAAATAATCCTGCGTAGAGGATAAAGATATTTTGGTTTTAGCCATGACTGTGAAATGGCTAACCAGGTGATCTTGCAAAGTAATTTCATTTAGTTATTAAATTTCATAATTTGTAAAATGAGGGATAGGCTAGACACATTATTTTCAAATAGATTTTGCCCATGAAATTCTGAGGCAGCCATGGAGTTTCACCATCTGGATCTTTCTTCAAGAGAGAACCTTCTTTAGGGAATGTAATTAGCTGACAGCCTCTTTAGAATCAGATCGGCTGCTCTTTTCCTGGGCTTCTTCCAATAACAAAGGACAGTGGAATATAAGAACTGTGTTATTTGTGCCTCATAAGAGTAATTTCGATCTTCCATCAGGTGATTTTTGCTCAGTATCTCTCCATCAGTTTAGTGGGAGTTGCTCAGAGTTGCACTATAGTTTGAGGCTTTTACGAACTCAATGGTTCCCCTTCCCTCTCTTCACTGGTATCAGATCAACATTGTGGTCTGGAGTGCACCCATGTGGCAGCAAGGAGGATGTACCTCAGACTTCCAACAGTTGGGAGAAGAATTGACCAAGGGCTCCATCTGCTGTGCCTTGACAGCCACTGCCAAGTTTGCGAGGAGACTGGTTTTCACAGGATGCTGCCCACAAATGACTGAGGGATAAGGTAGGACCATTCCTGGTAGACATAACATTCCTCTGAAGGTTAACTTTAGCTTGAGAACCTTGCTGACCCCTGTCTTAGATTGCACAGCTATCTGAGATGCTTCCCTTAAATATTCCCTCTTGCCTTCCCTTATATAGGACTTGCATTATGGTCTGATGACTCTCCCAGCCTTCTCCAGGCACCTGCTTATTTCCTTTCACACAGGCATTTCTGTTATAAAATGCTGATTTTTAAAATTTCATTTTACTTATTTATTAGAGAGAGAGAGAGCATTAGAGGGAGAGGTCAAAGGGAGAACAGACACTCCGCTGAGCAGGGAGAATTACGAGAAACTCGATTCTGGGACTCAAGGATCACGACCCAAGCCGAAGGCAAGTCAACCAACCAACTGAGCCACGCAGGTGCCCCCAATAAAATTGTGATGTTTTATATACCATCTTGGCATCTGCTTCCCTCAGGATTTTGATATCACATCTCATCCTGTCCATTATTGCTGTTCCTTCTCACTTTCATCCTCTACAGATATTTCCTGCAATTAATATCTTAACACTCTTAGCTCCATAGTGGCATCTGATTTCTAGAGGTCCAAAACTGGCACAAATACTTTCTTTAAGTGAAATTCAACAGGAAAAGGCCACTACTGGAAGTAATAGAATGGGCCTCTTCAGACAGAAGCAAGATTTGGAGGCCAAAGATTTCCTTATTCAGGGCCACTCACCCCACCTTTGCCTCTAGTGGGAGCTCCTGAATCATCACTGAGAAATGCCTTAGGATATGGGACAGACAGTTTGGAAACTCAAGAACAAAATGTCCTAACACATTAAATGGTATAATACTATAACAACGAAAAGGGTTTTTTTAAGACAATTTTATGTATTTTTAGAGAGGCAGCATGAGCAGGGGGTCGGGAGGGGGAGTGGAGAGAATCTTAAACCAGCTCTGTCCCCAGCATGGAGCCCCCATCCAGGACTCAAGCACACCACCTTAAGATCATGACCTGAGCTGAAACCAAGAGTCGGACACTTAACCAACTGAGCCACTTAGGCGCCCCACATCTAAGTGTTTTAACTGGAATCCATATACAACCTTTATAGTTCTCTTCCCAAACCTGAAATTTTACCACGAAAACCAAGCCATAGTAGAAATGTCCTCTGGCAGCAGCCACAAAAATCAGAGCACCAAACAAGAGTTAAAATTCCCTTCTGTGAAATATGGGCAACCCAGAGCTAGGCAGAGAGAGAGAACAAAGATGGCACCCACCAGTCTCCCTTCCCTCAAAGCAGCTCTGCTTTTAGATGTCAGCCAAGCCAGAAGCCAGACTCTCCGGCCAAGGCTCCTGGATGAGCCAACAGGCGTGTTGCACAGAAAAATGGGGGAATGTTTCAATCTGCCGCCTTTGCAAAGCCGCAGGGTAGTGACCTGCCAGAAGTCTTCTAATTATTTCCGTGCCATGGGACCCAAGAACACAAGGTCGCCAGGCCTCCAGCGCCAGGTCATCAGGGGGTATCCCCTGGGTGGCCCCAGAGTGCACAAGTGCTCCCGCCCGGGAGCTAGTGGCGCTGGAGAGCGTGGCCCCGGGAGCGCAGATGGGGGGGAGCGTCAAGATGGCGCCGCCGAGCTTTGTCCCTCCTGGGCGGTGGAGCAGGCGCCTACGGATGTGTGTCTAATTAAATGCCTGCCAACCAGGCTAATACTTTAATATAAACAAAAGAGCCTCCTTCCTTCACTGGCTAAGATCAGCTGTCTCCGCGCTAGGCCCCAAGAAAGGTAAGTCCACCGCGTCAGCTCCCTTGAGAGCCATTTCTCAGCTTGTTACAGCTTTGTGGGTATCTCGGGGTTGTTTTGCAAAGCTAGATGCTGTGGACGCTGGTCTCTCACATGCAGGTCTTAAACTTGTGGGTGCGGGATGTGGGGTTCACACATTTCACTCAAGGAGACGCACTGGGTTTTGAGGTCGGACCTGACTGGGGTCATTGGGTCATTGCGCTGGAGGCTGGGTTTTTGCTGAGATTGTCTCATTGTCTCAGCCTCTCCTACTCTTCTGGATGTTGGTTTTTATGTTTTTGTTTTTTTTGTTTGTTTGTTTGTTTGTTTTTGGTTTGTTTCTACTTTGCTCAGTTTGTAGTCTTTGCTTAGCTGGCCTTTAGGGTTTCTCTCCCCGCCCATCCCCACCAAAGGAAGTTTTTTCCTGGGTTTGGATGGCTCAGTCCTTTAAGCATCTGGTTTGCGTTTGCTCAGGTCATGATATTGGGGTCCTGGGATCACTCTGCCCCCCCCCCCCCAATGTGTTCTCTCTCTCTCTCTCTCAAAAAAATAAAATAAAATAAAATAAAGGAAACTTTCATATATAGCTGTAGACTCGTGTATCTGTTGGAGGTGAGTTGATGATCTCCCTAGGTGGCCAATCTTGAACCAGAACCTCCCTTTCTCTTGTAATTGAGAATTTTCAATTTGATTTAATCTGTTTCTTTGTTAGACTTTTACCCGTTCCTGATTCTACTTGTTGTTGCCTCTAATTTTATGTGGTTTGAGATACCAGGCAGATTTGTTCAAAATTGTATGTGAAGACAGAGGAGGATAAGAGAAAAATAATTACATGGCTTGAGTGTAAAAATCATTCAGTTGGAGTCCATTGTAGACAAATACTTTTTTTCCCAGTTTATTTTATTTTATTTCTTTTCTGTGTTCCAGCACTCATTGTTTACGTACCACACCCAGTGCTCCATGCGATACGTGCCCTCTTGCACCTTGAAAGGAATTGAGCAGTTAGCACTTCGTCTAAAAATTTCATATTTGTTTCCATTTCCTTGAAAAGCACTTTGTTCAGTATCTAAGGTGATTGTCCCTTGGTCAGTGAGTACCCTACCTGAGACTTAGCTTTGCTAATTCCTCTTATAAAGAAAACGAAACCATTTTATTTGCTCCTCTGTTGCTCTGATGGGCAGGTCTGTGTGTGGAGGTGGCTGGGGGTGAGGCAGGGCTGGAGCAGGCAGGAGAGAGGAAATACTTCTAAATTAGACAGGTGAAAACAAAAATGTAGTATAGAGATAGTACACCACGTAGATTAGGGTGGATATATAATAAATCAGTGCCTAAAGAAAACTGCCCTATTAATATAATCATTAGGGATTTTAATAAAAAGATAGCAACATAACACATCCTGAGACTAACAGACTTTCAGATTCTTCGAATAACAAGGATCAGATCTGAAGTTTTATTCATGTCAGTGATCCAAGCAGTTTTTAAATAGTTTACTTTTCTGTTTGATCTGGAATGCAAATTGCTCAGACCCATTCACTATTGTAAGCATTAAAAGGGGAGTTTGTTCACATTATTCTGATATGTCATCACTTTTCGGGGTTCATTAAAAAGGTAAACATGGTTGATACCTGTGAGTTATAGTCAACTCAGCAGGCATTTAAAACATTAAAGGTATGTGTTCCCTTTCAAAAGAGAAGGAGCTGTGCAAGCAGTAACTTTTTATGTCTAGAGTAAATAGGAATTATTGTCTTTTGTGGTAGTCAATTAATCACCTGGAGTTTTACATGTGATCCTGGCTAGGTTAGAAAGCTTTATTCTTTCTTTCTAACTCTTTTAGCTTTGAACAGTTATTATGCTATTAATTTCTTGGCATTCATTTTGAATAATTTAGGAAAATGTTTATATTTCATTGCTAATGTATGATGCTATCCTACCTCCTTTATGAAGTCTTTTCTGGCCACAGGCTGTCTTCTCTGATAAGAGTTTAACTTGTTTTCTCTACCTGTAATTTGTCACTTTCTACCTTGCACAGTAATATCTTTGGCCTATGCATGTATTACATCCACAAACAGATTTTAAGCTACCTGAAATTCAGGCATTTATCTGAAATTTCTTATTTCTTCAGTCTTTAATTCATTAATTTTTTAAAATTGAAGAATAGTTGACATACAGTATTTTATTAGTTTCAGGTATACAATATGGTAATTCAGTATTTATATACATTATGAAATGATCACCACTCATTAATTCTTGGTTGCTTTGCAACATAATTTTCCTCAGCATATAACATGATTTTTTTCCGTGTAAATATTTCACTTTGTATTTTAGCTTCTGGCATATTCTGATAATGCAAATAAGATACTGAATACAACTGAAAATGCCCATATTTTATGACCTTAAAGCATAATTGAGAAGTCAAATACTATAAACACTGAAGATGAAAGTTAGTTATTTACCTATTTATATGTAGATTTTCTGAATCGGTGCATTTCATGTACATCAAAAATGATTTATCATCTAGATAAAAATCTGTCTGGAAACCAACCTGGCATTCAGCTTGGCAGCTGCTTAATATTCATTAATCTAACCATCCGGTCCTTAAACTGAAAAATTAAAGAATTTGGGGCCTTAAGAAACATGGATACAAACAGCTCCTAAATTTCACATCTTAAAAGATCATCTCTAATGATCTGTTGTCATTTTGTGTGTGCATTTAAGCAACAGTTACTGAGTACGTACAATTAGTAATTTTGTAAGTAACAGAATTCCACAATGGAAAAAAAATCAGAGCTCACATTTGTGTGTGTGTGTGTGTGTGTGTGTGTGTGTGCATGCTTATGTGTTGGAGTAGGGATTGTTAGTGTATTTGTAAGATGTCAAGTTGTTATAAATAAGCAAAGAAAAATAAAGGTCAGTAAAGTGTACAGGTTGATGGATGTGGGTACTAATTGACACACATGGGTAGAGAAGGATTCTATAATGAGGTTATTTGAGAAGAGACATAAATGAAGTAAACCATTTGATTATCTAAGGAGCAAAGTTCCCTGAAGTATAAATGGTGAGTACAAAAACCTTAAGAACAGATCTTGCTTGGCATGATTAAGGAATAGTTGGTGACCTGAACAACAACAACTATCTGAACAAGGGGAAATGTGGCAGAATATACAGTTGAAGAAGTGGTCAGGTATCTGATCATAGCCTCTTGCAGGACACAAAGAATTATAGATTATATTCTGATTATATTCTGATGGTAAACCCTTGAAAGTTTGGAGTCACTTGAGATCTGATCTGACTTACACCATATACGCAATGGTTAAGACAGACTATCAGAATTAATGCACTAATAAAAAATGATTTACACTGTTGAACTTAGCAGGTATTTAAAATGTTAAGTATATGGGCTCTTTTTCAAAATGTCATCTATGTAATTAAATCATGTCTAGGACTTTGAATCTTAGAGATTAACCCCCAAATACTAAGATTTGTTCATTTGTTAGTTATTGTTACTGGTGACATTGTTTCTGAGTACTGGGGAACTTCAGAAGAGTTTGGTGACCTTAAGGCCAAGTGGGTGGTGCTGGTATCCATTGCTTAGGCTCTCAGCAGTTTGGTATCTCTATTTGCATGATTCACCTGGTAGCCTCATTTTCATAGGTCACCTTCTTTAGTCTCTCATATGAAGTAAATTCTGAAAACCAGGCACTCTCCACAATTAAGAGACATTTTTGCCAAATGCAACTTCCACTACCAAATAAATATAAATAAATAACTAAAGGACTTAGATTGACTTTTTTGGGCCAGTTGTCGCATTCTCAACATAAGCCATGGAACAAGGCCCAGTCCTCTGCATTTGGAGCTTCTCCCAGTGATGTGGGAGAAAATCTGCAGCAAGACGTTCATGTAAAAAATCTCTTCTCCAGTTAGAATGACAGAGACCCAGTAAGAATAGAGAGCATCTTAACAAAAAATAGAGATTCTTGGGAGACAAGATTGTAGTGAAAGTAATTTTAACAGTAACATTCCTTCATTCATTAAACATTCATTGAGTGGCTAGTATGTATAGGCACCTAGAGATTCTGTGGGTGCGGTGATGAGCAAGTCAAAATCACTTGTGGCTCGTGTATCCGCATTCTGTGGCATTTTTCACCTCCTCCCTCCCAAACTGTACTCTAGTCAATCCTAAAAGAAAAAGTTTTCATGAAGGGAAACTTCATGAAGGAAAACTTCTTGTTCTGGAAGGAGGGATATAATTTCTGAGAAACAGAAGTCTGGCTGGTGTATTTGTTCAAAGGAAGGAAAGTCAAAACGCTTTGTGATCATATTATCTCAAAAGCTGGTAAGTTTTAGTTGTATATTTGAATCCCTGGGAAGCTTCGATAAAAATCCCAAAGCCTAGCTTGTACTCCAGGCTAATGCATTCAGCTCTCCGGGATGGATGGGGCTCAGGCATTGTTAAAGTTCCACGGGTGATAGGAGTTTTCATCCAAGATTGAAAAACCACTACAGTAGCTTGATGGTGACTTTTGTTCTCCTGGGTATTTTCTTGGGCAAAAATATATTCCAGAACATATGTATGTATATTTGTATGTATGCAAATCCACATGTGTATGTGTTTCTCTTTATATGGTGCAATTACAACATGAAGCAGGGATTATCTGACTGGACATATATTTGGGGGACTTCGTTTTGCTAAATACATCCAAACTCTTCTGTAAGCTGTGGCAATTTGGTATACTAAAAAATCGTTTTTGAGATCACTGCAGAGAAGACTCTACCAGGCTATGTAAACTCCCCAGTAGTAGTAGTAGTAGTAGTAGTAGTAGTACTAATAGTAGTAGTAATTCAGCATAGTTTCTGACTAGAAGCTGCATTAAACCCATGATCATGTGTACTACCCTAATTAATTTTCCTAAGAGAAAACCAGCAGAATCTCTCAAAGGTTAGATTTTCTCTTAAAATAAGCTGAAACTTGTTCGTTAATATAACTCTTATTCAACTATTAGATGTCGATATTACTGTTTCTTATCAAGCAAACTTGGTTGCTGTTGAAAGCCCGTTTCTTGCTTGTGATTAACAGATGTGTGAAAATAGGTGATACATACAAGGGCACTAACACCATCCCTTGACCAGCACAGCTGTGCCTCTGTCTCTCCTGGTCTCTGTTTCTCTCAGCAGTGGCTCTAAACGCATACAGACAGAGGAAAGCATCTTCTTGAGGAACTTAAAGTGAATTTGGTCTCACGAAACAATAAGAGAATGGGCCACTGATGTCCTCTGCTTTAGGGAAATAATGCATTTCTTAGTGTGGGGTAGAGAACCAAATCAACATTAAATTATCTCTGTGTAAGTAAATTACATGATATCAGTAGTTAAGAAACTTGAATATAAAAACATGGCCTGAGGGGTGCCTGGGTGGCCCAGTTGGTAAAGCCTCTGAATCTCGGTTTTAGCTCAGATGGTGATCTCAGGATCCTGGGATGAGCCCGGTGTTGGGCTCCCTGCTCAGTGGGGATTGTGAGATTCTCTTATTCTTCCTTTCCCATCCCACGTGTGCACCCATGTCTCAAATAAATAAAATCTTGAAAACAAAACAAAATAGCAGAAAACCCCCAAATAGCCCAATATATGAAAAGATTTCTGATTTACTTCCAGATCACTTGACATCCATCTTTATAAATCCTTTGATGGTACAACCAAAACCTTTAAGCAGTTGGATTCCCAGCATCTCTCCTCATCCTTCAAGTAGGATTCCAGCTGTGATCTGTCCAATGTTATGATGTTACTATCAGATCTAGACCGAGTGTGCTAATTATTCTTTTAAAAGATGCCAGGATTTCTTCATGCAATTACAATATTGTGCTCTTCTTAAAATGATTTCAAAAGTTGATTCCACCACACTGTCTCTGTTGCTTATTGGTTTTTATTGTTTTTGTTTTTTTTTTAAATAAAAAATGGGGTTATTGTATTGATATTATTTTAGGATACATGACAAATAGTCCTTTTAACAGTGCATAAACATGAATAGACCATACAGGGGTTTATTGCTGAAATTTCAGAGTCTGTTGCTCTTGGCTTCTTGATCTTCCACATTTGCATGGAATAAAGAGCCTGTGACCACTTCATTTTGTTGCTGCCACTACTGCCAGATATAGCAAAGCTAAGACATGTTGCTTTGAGTTACATCCTAGTAGTTTTTGTTAGTATTGTAATTGAGCTTCTCCACTTTAGTTCACTCAAGGGGTTCTGTGGATATCTTGATGCATTCCATATTATACATGGTCATAAATATCCTGTGGAGAAGAACTTTGTATGATATTTATTGATTCTGTGGTTTTGACATGGGTTCATTCTAGGGCTGTGATTTCTTTTTTATTGGTAAACAGTTCCCCACCTTTAATTATGTATAAGTTATCCTCACAGAAAAGTGAAAAGAACAAATATGTTTGCGGCACATGCAACCAAATTGTAATCAAAAGCAATGTCTTATCTGTCCTTCTCTGCACTTCCATCATCTAGTTAACAAACTGGGGTATTTATTAGACTCCACGGATGAACACTTCTCAATTTTAGTGTGTATATGCAATACGTGGGGATCTTAGGAAAATGCAGATTCTGATTCAGAAAATTTAGGGTGGGGCTTGAGATTCTCCTTTTCTGAAAGGTGCCGAGAGAAACCACGTTTGTCCAAGGACCACATTTGAATAGAAAGAAGCTAGAACTGGCTTAAAATCTAGATTCTTGGGCTTTGTACTGCACTTATTAAATTGGACTGCATTGAAATCTCCATAGAAATCTGATTGTTTTTTAATTTCTCTATTAATTCTGGTGAAAAGCAAAACTTTAAACCACAAACTATGAGAAACAATGTAAATAGCTCAACAGGATAAGAGTTTAATTTCAAATGAATTTTTCTAATATCTTTTAAACCTTGGAGGAAGTTCATCAAATTCCGTGCTGCTGAAGATTGAACTTTTAAAGTAGAAGCCTTTGGAAAGGCGGTGCTCCATCAGGAAATATCTTTTTTCCCCTACGTGTTTCCCTCAATCCAAGGTGGACTGTTTCTCAGAGCAAGGCTTCTGGTGCATGGCCTCTGTGATGTCGGAAGATGGAAAGCACATCTCCCCCCAACCATTGCTGTGTCCTCACAGCATTTGAGAGCAGGCTTGAGTCTGAGGCGGTGTTCCCAGGGCAGCTAATCGCGCCATGCCCAGTGTTGCTCAGTGTAAAGGGAACCTTCTAATAGTCTATCATTTGGGGGGCCTCCGATTTGCTTAACACTATACCTAAAGTTGAAATTTTAAGTTATGTTATTTTCCAAGTGTCTTAGAATATTCATACCATATGAACACCTTTATGTATAAATCTGTCACATTTTGTATTTCATTAAGATATATTTTAAGAGGTGAAATATTTAAACATAATTATTTTAAGGCTACCATTATATAGTAAACAGTTAAATACTACTAATTTATAGTTTTTAAGAAGAAACTATAGAAACATATCTTTTACTTTATCCTTGCTAACATTCAGCAAAACTTTTCTAAAAATAATATGGGAGGTTGAGTCGTGGGAATAGAAATGAGACAAGATTGGCCTTGTGTTGCTAACTTTTGAAGCCAGATGAAGGATACGTGAGGTCTTATTATTCTATTCTGTCTACTTTTGTACATGTTTAAAATTTTCCTCAATAGGGGCGCCTGGGTGGCTCAGAGGGTTAAGCCTCTGCCTTTGTTTCTGGTCATTATCCCAGGGTCCTGGAATCAAGCCCTGAGTCCGACTCTCTGCTCAGCAGGGAGTCTGCTTCCCCCACCCCTCTCTCTCTGTGTGCTTGTGATCTCTGTCAAATGAATAAATAAAATCTTAATAAATAAATAAATAAATAAAATACTCAATAGAATGTGGAAAAATACTTGGACTCACTATAATAATGCAGCCAGACAAACCTTTCTTTTTTTTTTTTTTTTTAAATTTATTTATTTGACAGACAGAGATCACAAGTAGGCAGAGAGGCAGGCAGAGAGAGAGGAGGAAGCAGGCTCTCCGCTGAGCAGAGAACCCGATGTGGGGCTCGATCCCAGGACCCTGGGATCATGACCTGAGCCAAAGGCAGAGGCTTTAACCCACTGAGCCACCCAGGCGCCCCCAGACAAACCTTTCTAAAGGAAAATCTGTTCATATTTGTCCCCTCCTCATAGTCTTTGGTAGCCTCCTTTGCTCTCAAACTTTAAAAGAGATAACTGAGCTCATATGGCCCCCTAGGTTCTAGCTCTTGTGTAATTATTAAACTTCATCTTAAACAATATTCTCCTTTATTCTCTAAGATTCTCCACGTTGATTTATTTGCGTCTCCTGTGACATACTTTTCATCTCTGGGGTCACATTTTCTTTTCTCTTTGAAACTTCTTTCGCTAACCTCTAATCCCAGTTTCTCATAAGTATTTTTTTTTTAATTTATGATTTCTTTTTCTTTTTTTTTTTTTGTAGTTCAGTGTCCATATTTTGTCCATCTCCTCTCAGATAACTTTTATTTCTTCTTTTACCTTTATTTTCATCCAGTGCTTTTGATTCTATTGCTGTCACCAATTGAGTATAAAGCATTTGAATTTTGCTTTTGATACTGATAATGGTAGTACTGATTCTCTAATCATTATTTAGTTTATTTTCATTCCTTTCTTATTTCACTCAGCCTTGCTTTGTTCAGCTTATTATAACATTTGATATTGAGCCTTGTTTTCTTTTATTGACCATGAAAATGATTTTAAAATTCTTTCATTTCATCTAGTACATTATTTTTAGATGCGCCTCCTTCATGTGCATTTTCAAAGCCCTGTTTCCTCATCTTAGGATGAGCACTTTCAGAGCACTGTTTCCTCATCATTCATTTGCAGAATCCTGTCATTAATTTTGCTTAAATTGGGTACATGCCTGTGGACTCTGAGATGGAAATGTTCATGCAGAGGTTTAAGCAAGAGTGTCCTTCAGAAAACCATTTCTAAGATGTAGGAAAAGCAGGATCAGGCAGAGGGAGAAATTCCATCCTAATGCAGTTTAAAAAGTGACCTCAGCTGTGCCTCAGTTTACACTGAGAGCAGTGTGCTAAGGAGACAGAGGAACCCAGCCTTGAATCACCCGCCCCTGCATTAGTGTGACGGGGCAGTTGGTAATGAGGATGCAACTTTGAGACTTCAGCAGCCCAAGTCCTGTGAGCTGGCAGATTAGATACCTTGGACATCAAAGGGTCCCTGCTATCTTCTCAGATCTACTTCTAGTGATTTCATCCTGTCTTGGAACAGTTTTCTCAGGATTCTGGTTTGTCTCCTCTCCAAGGAACCAAAAATTGAAGGTTAGTGGAAGAGACTTAATTCCTTGTTGCTCCAGCTGATTTAAAAACTCATTGTCTCTTTCCTTTAGGTTTCCCCATGCCTGTGGACAGCATCTTTGCTGCTCCCCATGGCATACTTGGTGAGGTGATCCAGACTAAGCCCCTGGTCACTGTGTCTTAGGCCAGGCTGCTGCATTTTTTTCATTTGTCATCAGGTTTGGTCAGGGGAGTGCCAAGAGATACCACCTAGATCAAAGCTCTCTTTGTCCTGAGATACAATAGTAGCCTTTTTCAGATGATCAGTGTCAGTTACACCAAGACATCATTTTTTCCTTTGTATGCTTTACTTAGGTCATGGGATCCTGAAGTGATTGGGTGGTAGTCTTAGCTTAGGTTCAGTGTAGCTTGGGTTCAAATGAAACTCTTAACTCTCTCCCCTGGTGGAAGCATTTTCCTCTTTGTGAAACTGGATTTTCAGATCAGAGTTCCTCAGTCTTGCCACCATAGACATTTTGAGCCAGATAATTCTTTGTTATAGGGAACTTTTGGTATATTACAGGAGGTTTAGCAGCATCCCCGGCCTCTAACCACTAGTCAGAGTAGTGTCCTCTAGTTGTGACAACCAGAAACATCTATGGACATAGCCAGACATTCCTCCTTCCTTCCAGGAGAGGCAAAATGATCCAGTTGGCCTAGGCCCACAGAGACTAAATTATAGAGAACAAGAAGCTGTGCGTCCCCAGCTGTCTCACTAGGAGTGACTGTACTACTGTCCTTTGGTCCTAGTATCCGTGCAACCTACCATTTAGGAACAAAATAGGATTCGCTAATTTAGGGAATGTACCATGTGCTTATGGAGAATGGCACAAGGTGTCCTCTCCAAGCTGACCTGTGGTCGCACTTTTAAAAGATCATCTTCACTCTATTTGCCCAGAGCCTTGGGACAATGGTGGGAGGAGAACAGGGTAAAAAATATTTGATGAGTCTATGGATGTAGTCAGCACATTGTGAGCCAGACCTTTCTTTAGCAGGACTTTATTTGTTGTCAAGTCCACATCACCTGTCTAACAGAGGTACAATCATGATATTTTGGGACCTGGATTATTAGTATTGATCCAGACCTTTTGTCCTAGAACTAAAATCCTTACTCCTCTTTCACAACACATAGTTGCCAAGTATCTGGTCATGATTTCTTTAGAAAAGCACTGGGGGTATCACTGTCATCCACACCCATAGTCATGTTGTACAGTCCTTCCTTATGGGGACTTGATGCTTCTTCATCAGTCAGTAGATTTCAGTCATCAAGTTGGCTCATGTCTGGAAACTGGATCTGAGAATGTGACGTTTTATTGGGGAGACTGCCCTCAGCCTTCTCATTGTCCATCTCCAAAATTTTTTATTGTACATATTCAGCCATATTTCTGTTGGCTTTTACACTATTTTGTGCCTCAGAACATTGCATTCTATTTTTTCAATAGTTCCCTGTGTGTCAGGATCACAGGCTGCCCCTCAAACCTTGCTACTCATTATGGTAATTGCTCCCACCTGAATTCTGTTGGTTAAGGCCTACCAGCTGGACCCTATTATCTAAGGATCCTTATTACTTTCAGGGACTTCTGTTCTGAAACAGCATTTTCTGTGACAATCCTAGCCATGGGGGACAACCACCATAGAGCTTCCCAATGATCCTGGCTAACTCTCACTAATATATATCTTTATGTTTGATGAGTGGAGTATCCTTTGGGCACTCCCACTGAACATAGTTGGCTTGTGGGTTTTTCAGTCTTATCCAGGAAGAGGGACCTCACCAAGAGATGAATCTGTAGACACCTTATCTTAGACTTTCCAGCTTCCAGAACCATGAGAAATACATTTCTCTTGTTTCAGCCACCAGTCTGTGGTGTTTTTTTATAGTAGCCTGAGTAAACTAAACAGACCTTCCTCCAGCAGGTAGCTTGGGGGGGTCACTTTCTCCAAACGTCCAAGGCCATCCTAGTAGCTTATTAACAGTGTTTCATAGGGTCTCTGCCAAAATATTAAATCTCATATTTTGGGAGAACTCTTTATATATACCTTTATGCCTTTCTTCTTGATCCCACATCCAAAATATTTTTTCTTCTTGCTCTAGTACATACTGCTTAGATGTCAAAGCTCTATTTCTTTTCCTCCCTTAGAAAGTCCAACAACTGCTTCAGTTATACTGAAATTTGACTCAAACTATTAGTCCAGTGGCCAGGCAGGGAAAGAAAGGTACATTCTGTAGGACAGAACATACTATCTTACAAGGCAGAGGCCTCTGCATTGCCTACAAGCAAGGTCAAGAGGGAATACTAATATTTAAACAAGAGACTGAGATGCTTCTGCAGATCAAAGGGTTCAGGGAGCTGTGAAGTTTCAGAACTCTCCAGAGTCATAAAATAAGATGTTCCCTGGGGCGTCTGGGTGGCTCAGTGGGTTAAAGCCTCTGCCTTCGGCTCAGGTCATGATCCCAGGGTCCTGGGATCGAGCCCCGCATCGGGCTCTCTGCTCAGCAGGGAGCCTGCTTCCCTCTCTCTCTCTGCCTGCCTGCCTAATGTGATCTCTGCTAATTAAAAAAAAAAAAAAAAAAAAAAAAAAAAAAAAAAAAGATGTTCCCATCTGAAATCTCAGGCCTCCATTCTTTACCTACCAGTGCCAAATCTAAGTGTAACAAACTTGCCAGGGTTGAGAAGTCAAACCTCGCTAGAGATTTCCACCCTTATGATTAAGTTCTGGGCCCAATCTTCATTGTGTTTCTGCACTTTAGCTATCGGTGGTGGGGATCTCTTCATAGGCATCCAAAGAAACAACCCTCTGACTTTCACATTTCATCTTAAGCTGATGATTATTCACCTTCAGACTGCTCTTTCTTTCTCTGATGCATCAGATGTCTCCCTGTAGCAACCATCTAATTTCATAGTTGTTAAAAAACTACTTTCCCCTGTCCCTTCCAAATGCTCAGGACATGCCTTATATTCTGTTCCCAGGCATCTGTCCCCACTTCCTACCAGCGAGGGTCTTCACACTTGCCTCCCTAGAGAACACCAGGGGCTGCCAGTGTCCTGTTGACCACCAGAGAAGGATCTTCTTCGTCATCTGGCTGGCTGGTGAGTCAGGCCTCCAGTTCTCACTTTAGAGTTGGCTTCCTAGGACCTTTGCTAATGCAACTCCCTCAGGCCAGATTTCCTGGAAATGAAATGATTAGAGGTTTCTGTACAGGAAGTTTATTGCAAGGACATGCTGGACCACTCCTGCAAGGCTGTGAAGAAAGTGGGATTGGGCAAGAAGAAAAGCAGAACTGCGGTTCAGTCTCAGTATTGGGGCCTATCCATGGGGAGCTCCAGAGCTGGTGTGTGTGTGTGTGGCCCTTCACACTCATCCCAGCAGGAAACAGAGAAGCATAGGGAGTTTCTTGAGCACCATCTCCTCCACAACACTTAAAATTAGTGAATTTTATTGTGTATAAGTTATACCTTAATAAATAAATAAGAGGAAAACATTTATACTCCTAATGGCAAGTAAAATAAAATTCTAAAATAATATTACAGGGGACTGAAGATTTTTCTGAATATGTCAGGATGGAGGAGAGGGTTAGAGTATATATATATATAAACTTTAAAATCCCCTTTAAAACTCTTTTTGCTCAATATCTGACTCTTCAAAGTACTTGCTACCTCTCTTCTGTACTCTTATTTTGCCCTACTTGGAGCATTTCCAACATCGTCTTGGGCTTTTTATCTACATCCATTTATCTCCCTGACCATTTCTTTCTCACGTAAGATAATTTCACTCTCAGCTTTTGCTGTTCACAGCTCCATCCACTGATCTACTTTACTACTCAGGATCTTCTTTGGGATCCATCCACCTTTGAAGGTTGAAGATGAGATTATAATTCTTTGTAGTCAATATTTTATTCTCTCATGTCTACCTATGTTAATTACAGCCCTCAAATGTTCCCTATCAGTGAAAATAAAATCTTTTAATATTTATTTCAAAATGACCAGTAGTTTTTATTGTTTAAAAATTATTTTTAACAATTTTTCTTATAAAAACATGGATGGGACTGGAAGAGATTATGCTGAGTGAAATAAGTCAAGCAGAGAAAGTCAATTATCATATGGTTTCACTTATTTGCGGAGCATAACAAATAACATGGAGGACATGGGGAGATGGAGAGAAGAAGGGGAGGTGAACCATGAGAGACTATGGACTCTGAAAAACAACCTGAGGGTTTTGAAGGGGCGGGGAGGGGGTGGGAGGTTGGGGGAACTAGGTGGTGGGTATTAGGGAGGGCACGGATTGCATGGAGCACTGGGTGTGGTGCAAAAACAATGAATACTGTTACGCTGAAAGGAAATAAAAAAATAAAACTATAAAATGATCCAACAAAAAATGTTTTTATTGTTTAAAAATTGGATAAAAATTAGAATTCAACAGTATCTACTTAACCCAAGGTGCCCTTTGAAAACTAGATTAGGCAGGAGAAGTTCAAAATCTGTCCTTCGGCAAGATGCTACATTCCTCATGATAGAGTATTTTAGATAAATGTGTATCAGAAATTAGTCTTTCAAGCAACATTTTATTCTGTTTAGAAAAATTCATGACTTTACTACAGATATATGTATTTCAATTAAATGGTGGTACAGTGACAATAAGATTCAGTTTAAAAGTTGATTGCAAATGAGAGCAATAGCTCATCTTTTAGATATTGAAAACTGTCATCAGATCTCTGCCTCAAATACTGTCTGTTTACTAAAGAAAACCTGTAGGAATATTTATTAACCTATAGGTGAGCTCAAATAGGTGGGTTTTTTTGTTTTTGGGGGTTTTTTCTTATGCCAGGAGAGGAAATTGGAAATTTCTGGATGGAGTCATAATATGAGAGGTAATGGGAGAAAGTAATAAACTGGGTAGATAAGCAGTTCCTTCTAGCATGAAAATGTGCTGCTCACCCATGTTCCCAGCAGATTTTTTTTCTTTTTAAGATTTTATTTATTTATTGGAGAGGAAGAGGGAGAGAGAGAGAGAGCCCATAGAGAGAGAATGAGAGGGAGAAGCAGACTCCCTGCTGAGCAGGGAGCCCAATGTGGGGCTAGATCCCTGGACCCTGAGATCATAACCTGAGCCCAAGGCAGATGCTTAACTGCCTGAGCCACCCAGGCATCCCCCAGCAGATTTTTTAATATCTTTTTTTCTCATTCTTTCAGGGCCGCAGATGAGCTGCTGTAACACTTCGCTGGACTCCCCTAAGGTTTTTTTTTCTGATTCATTTACCAATCCAAAGCCAGCTTCCCTTTGTAAGGAAAATGCATTGAGGAAGAAAAAAAAATCTATAATATCCAGGACCATCCCAAATAACTTTAAAGTAAGCATGTAGACTTTGCTTCTTAAACTTACACCATCATTTTATACAAAGCAAGGATTGCCTCATGCTTGATCCACTGTGTATTGTGCTAATTTTTGACAATAGATTCTAAAAATATGCTGCTTAAATATAATGCAGGCATTCACCATGAAACCTGATTATTTAAGTATTAACTCTAAAAACCTTAGAGATTATGAGGCTTATTGAGTTGAACCAGCCTCTGAGGATAAACACTCTTGAAAAAGTCCACTCACATTCTATCAGGTAATTTTATGTATACGGTTATTTCTCCCAAACATGGTGACATTGAGATAAGCTCAAAAATTTCATAAAATGAAAAATACTGGATTTTCCATTTTTAGTAAGCAGAAGATGATTCTGTGCAGTTTAAGAAAAAATGTACTTATTTATCTATCATAAACTATCAAAGTTCACTAACAGTGAGCATTTAAGGCTCATTCTGTGAAGCAGAATATTTGCAGAAATTCATCAGATACTTGTTAATGTTTACAAAATTAAGCATTTCTATACAATGTATACTTTTTAAAAACCTCTTAGGCAAGCGGTAAGATAGTCCTAGGTCCTTCCAGAAAGAGAAAAAGCCAATGCAGACGTGCAGAAAAAAGAACAGAAATTATCTGTTTGGATGCTCCTTTTTCTTTTTTTTACTAAGATATAAATACCGTTCTCCCCAACTCCAAGGTTATACATTATTTATGTCTATACATAAATAGAGAATTTTTATCTTTTGACTCTACATGAAAATTTAATTTAATGGAAGTGAATGCTATAATTGAGATTTTAGTTGGTATTTTAATTTTATTTAAAAAATATTTGTGCTAAGGGTACAATCAATCAAAGCATTGTTCAAAATGCTTTATTAATATTAACTCATTTACTCTTCTCCATACTGAGGTGGGCAATATTTGATAACCCTATTTTACAGACAGGAACAGGCATAGAGTAGTTAGTAACTTCCTGAAGGTCACACAGCTGATAATTGGAAAAGACAGAACTCTTTCCAGGAATTCACTCTCTGGAGTTCATACTCCCAACAATTGTACTATGCTGGATAGTAGAATGATAAATTATAAAGCTGGAAGATATTTAAAAAATTGTATTTTTCAAATTTACACAAAATAAGAACAAAAATCAGTTTAAAGGAGCTCTCTACCTCATTTGCAGCTTCTGTCTCCACTCCTCCTCCTATGTTATCCTCATTGACCCCGGCATGTTCACTGTCAAGCCATAAAACACCATAGCCTAATGGCCAGTATGTTAACTTTCTGTTCATTAGGCAGCAAAGATTTAAAGAAAGGGTCTTGGAACTGTGCTTTTTAAGTTTGCATCCTGGTTCTGCCATTTAGAAACCACATAACTTTGCAAGTTATTTACCTTCTCTGGGCCTCCATTTGGGTTCCTGGGAGGATTAAGTGATTTAAAATGAAGAGTGCATAGTTAATGAACAGGTCAGTCTTGCTGTTTTTATGATTTATCTAGGTAGAAGCACCTTCTTCGTAAGAGGGTTGCAAGTTTTAACTCATACCTTCTATAGTTCTCTCAAGCATCCCCCTCATTGCCAGGTGCCTAATAGGAGGTCAGCAATGGGTGTGAGCTTCTTCTCTCAGTGGTTCAGTTCTTCTAACTCTCTTCCCTAGAGTGTGGCCATTTAACTGGTCTCTTTGCCAGATTTTCAGCCAGTTCTACAAATAGTCTGATTTCAAAATCCAATATTGAATTATACTATATCACAGAGTAAAATTTTAAGTATTATAAAATCATTCAGTGTCCTATGGACTTAGATTCTAGCTGCTTTTTCCTGCTTCATGTCCTTAGTTTTCCTTATTTATATACCCTGTGTTCCTGTCACACCAGAGAAGTCACCTATCCAAACACACTTTTATACCTCTGTGCTGGTAGTCATGCCTTTCTGTCTACTTGAATGCCCTTTTCAGTAGCTACTTAGCACAGATCCCATTCAAAAGTTCTCTATGACCCTGTTCAGTCATTTGGAGATAATTTATTATTCCTTTAACTGTGCTTCAAAGGTAGACTACTTGTAATCTTCCTATAGTTCTAATCACCCTCCATAGTATTTTAAAATAATTAGTTGTATACCTACCTGTTGTGTCACCATGCAGGAAGAAAATGCCCTGTATTCTTCTCTACAGGAAAAAAAAAAGCCTGTTATTTTTATAAGTTCTCAAAAATATTTGTCATATGCACAAAATATAGATCAAATACTTAACGGTTCCTCAAGAATAATTTGGAAAAGGTAGCTTGTCAGAAATACAGAAGGAAAATAAAAACTTAATATTTACATTGGAAATTGGTTTGCATTCAACTTCTAAAAACAAATTTGGAAAATAATATAAAGCAGATACTCAGTTAATGGGAGCAAGATGGAAAATGCTATTGCCAAACCATATTTAAGAGTAATCAAGTTCTCTAAATTGAGCATAAGTCTGAAGCATGATCAGGTTAACAAAAAAGAAAAGACCAGTGTTATTTTGCCTCAGTTGGAAACAGAGTGTGGGGAAATTTGTATTTTTCCCTCAGAGAGCAGGGTGACTTTATTCCTTCCATTAAGCCAATTTTGTGCCAAACCTTAGCCAGTGCTTCAGATCTTTATTAATACCTCTTTCCCACTGAGCCTGTTTATCCCATTTTGTGCCTCCCTTTCTCTGCTCCCTAACTGGTTACTCCCTCACCTTTAATTTTGTGTTAATGAACATCAGTGTGATAGCTTCCCTTATATTAAATGGGTATTTCGTATAGCTTTATGGATTTAGAGACCTGATTAAAGATCACCTAAGCGTTGAATTTCTCTTAGATTGGCCATGCAATATAGTTGGTCAGTCAGCAAATTCATTAAGTATCTAATTATGTCAACCATTGTGCGCTGCAGTATTGTCAAAAGAAGGGGATCATTTGGTTGTGGCCACAGAAACCAGATGATGAAGGGGATGTCATCATTTGGAAAGTGTCACAATATGTTGCACACGTTGTGCCACTGCTGTGGCTGTAAGGCCTGCCGCCTTCAGAATCCAGCTGGTGGCAAATGTGGCTATCAGTCCAAGTGGAAGAGAACGTATCACTGGAGTGCCAAGACTACAAGAGGATATACCACTGGGAACATCCAAATGAATCATCTACAAATAGTGTACTGCAGATTCCAGCATGGATTCTGTGACGTAACAACACCGAGCCCCAGGAGGGCCACTGGTACAGCATCCAGTTCATCCTTACGATTTCAGTGATTAGCCACAGAATAAATGTTCCGGTTAAAAAAAAGAGAGGGCGAGAAGGAAGGGAGAGAGGGAAAGAGGGAAGGCAGACAGACAGGCAGACATAATCATTATCCACATAGAGCTCACAGGTCCGGGTAGTGGGAATAGTGTGTGTACAGACTTTGGGATGAAAAATGATGAGGAACTGTAGAGGCAACTGGAGGAAGTCAGCATTTTTTTTTTGCGGCGAATACAAAGAATTGAATACATAAGGCTAGAGATGAAGGCAAAATGATTTGAAGTCTTCTAGTTGACTTCAGCAATTTGTACTTGATCCTTGAGTTCTTTCCTTCCTCTTACAAAGAATGGATTTTCCTTGAAGTTATCAAAAGCTGTTCACTCTTCTTGTGCACTGTACCCCGTCTCACTTAGCCTACTGAAGACTTTGTTGCTGCAATCGCATATGTGCTCTCTGTCCTGAATAATTTTTTTCATACTGGATCATACCTATAAAACTATAAGTCCACATTTTACAAAATAAGAAGCCATTTATCACCAGTCCATCTTCCTGCTCCATTTTTCTGCACCCCGTGTAGAATATCTCATCCCCAAATTTATCTGTACTTAACTGTCTACACTTTCTTATCAGTCCATCGTAACATAATTCTGTCTGGATTTTGTCCCTGTGCTACACTAAACCTACTTTAGCGAAGTAATCTGTGACCTTCATTATGCATGCCTCAGCTGATCCAATAGCATTTAACAGGCCTGCACCTCACTCTTAAAATTTCTCATTCAGATCTCAGACCTAAGTCCACCAGTGTAACTAACTTTGTTTGAATACATATCACATTGTCTGAGTTGTTTCACTAAAGCCATTGTCACTAGTCTTTTAGTGAGTTCAAGAGAGTGTTGGTGCTCATAGCTTACCAACAGTTTTCTTTAATCCTTTCTTTTTTTTTTTTTTAAGATTTTATTTATTTATTTGACAGAGAGAGATCACAAGTAGGCAGAGAGGCAGGCAGAGAGAGAGGAGGAAGCAGGCTCCCTGCTGAGCAGAGAGCCCGATGTGGGGCTCCATCCCAGGACCCTGGGATCATGACCTGAGCTGAAGGCAGAGGCTTTAACCCACTGAGCCACCCAGGCGCCCCTTTAATCCTTTTTAATACTCCTTTTTTACTCCTCAACTCCTGAAGCTTTGATACTCTAGAGATAAATAAAGGTCTCAGAGTAGTCTAGCAGGTTTTCAGCTACCCACATTTGACATTTCTACGTAGTTGTCTCACTTTGGAATGTACAATCTCTGATGTTAATGGCTCATATAAACTGAGATGAGAAAAAATTCATTTTTTTATACCCATGTATCTTGAGATGAATCACAATTCTTCATTTAGAACAGAGAATCAGTCTACTTTGGGACTCTGAGGTCAAAATTTCTTCTGTGTCATGAAGTTGCTAGGTAGCTGGTAGTTGAGACGGTAAGGCCACTTTTTTCCTTTTCTTGACAGAAGAGCTCCAAATATAGGTCCCCAGGGAACAACATGCTTTCTTTACTCTAAATCTTTCCACCCAAGTAGAGTAAACCATATGGATGAGAAAATAAGGAAAAAAAAAAAGGCTGCTCTGCTAAGTGCATGGTGGAGCCACTTTAGTCACATGGGTAAGCCCATAATGGACTGAACTTCTTAAAGTTTGTAAAACCTCTTTCTCTGGGAGAGCCAGACCCTGATATATTATCCTAGGAAAGAAGACATCTTGCAAAGTAAAGTATAAAAGTCTGAACATATTGGAGAGGAAAATAAAGAGGAAAATTATAAATAAAAATATAGATGTTATATTTTACAATCAGGAAAAGGAAGAGAGATGGCTTGTGAGCTTAATGATTTTCAGCTGTATTTTTTTTCTTAATCGCAGAGCCCAGTGTACCTTGCAGTGTAATTCACCTTTTATCCGATAATAGAAACAAACATATATATGGAATTATATAGTAACGTATTTAATATATAAAAGTGTAATTATTTTACATGTTAGAAAATAAGTCTTATTTTTAAAATCACATATTTTTGGCATTCTTATAAAGGAGAAAAACTAGAAACATTTCTGTTTTAGTATCATTCTAAATAGTTACAGAATTTCAGTGTTTGTGTAGCTTGTAAAATGGACTCTCAAAATCATTAAACAAAAATATGGATTATAAAAATCACATAAGAGTTCTGCCTTATCTACTTAAATCTCTCAAAAACATTCATAGTTTAATGTTGTTAAATTTCATTGTCAGCCTCAGAGATACTGTATTGATAAGGATAAAAATTTATTGTTAAGCTTTTGATATATATACAGAGATTTGATTGATAATCTCCATCCATTACGTAATTGTGTGATTATGTAATGTTGGAACCTGCACTTACTTACAAAGTAACCATTTTGTCATTTCACATCTCATTTCATTTTTGTATCAGATGCACTTACTTTGAGTATACTGTTATAATTTAATTACCTGTGATGACCATGGACATCAATAAGACTACACAACTTAAATAGATCATTTTATTTCTATAGAGACTTCATACATATATAGCTGAAGAAGCAATTCATACCACTGACATTTTGACATGCCTAGGACATAACAGCTATCCACCAATGCATCTAACCATATGGTATATTTCTACTAATGAACAGCCACACTCATGCAAGTTCTGATGCTGCCATTAATCTTTTCTGGATGAATTTAAAGAGAAAAATGATAAATAACTTGGTGAGGTATAGGGATGGAAATACAAGTTCTAGATTAAAGAAGAACAAAGGAAAGTTGAGTGGATAGTCACAATACATCTTGATTAATATTTGTAGTTAATTAGTCAAGGATATTTGAACTTAACATGTCTTACACAAGGTGCTTTACCGCTATTTAATCTTTACTGTTTTCTGTTTATTGACTATCTTTCCTGCTAAAGTGGATTGATTTTTCTCTTTATGCTTGGTACCTAGTCCCGTGAAAAGAAAACATTTACAGTATAAATATAGTAGTTATAATATAATATAATATAATATAATAAATATAATATGTAACATTATATTATATTATAATAATCTAATATAAATATAGTAGTTTTAAATTATGTACTAAAAAAATTGTATATTCTCTTCAGTTAAGTCAGTATCCAAAACAAAATATCTTAGTTTTCCAGTAGTATATTGTGAAGCAACATTGCCTATGTAATACTGTTGATAGATTAAAAAAGTCACATGTGTAGATGTGAGAAAAGAGGATGCGCCAAATGCTCATTGTCCAGTTGGTACTAAAGAGAAGTTTTGCTTTGAATTTTTAAGTTTAGAATGTGTGGAGGACAATAAGAGGGTTTGAAATTTCTAGCTGAACCCTAACCTTTAGGTGTTTGTCTTTGTTTATTCTTGGCAAAATGCAGTTCTATTTCAGAGATAAAAAGGTTTAAATGGGCTATTAAAAATCTCCTTGAACTTCAAAGAGCCCTTAAAGCGAACATTTCATGAGTTAAATACGAATGAACAAAACCATGTGGGTTACATTTCCTTTAAATTTTACATGCATTTAGAAATTAAGGAAAGATACACACAAAATAAATTCTCAGTTTTCATTAGACTCTACATTGAGTGGTCAATAATGCCATAACTTTGTCTGTAATGAGTTTAAAAATTAAGTATATCTGAAGCAGAAAAATGCTTTATCAGTAAATTAGAATGAAAAAAAAAAAACCTTACCATGATACAAATTCTCAATGTCACCAAAAATTAGCTTAGCAATTTTCTCACTGTACATGACAATGTACTATAAAATGCTACTAAATTAGATCCAATCTCTGCTTTCTGGGATTTTACAGTAATTCACACTGTGAGATGAGTTCATTTATTCAACCTAAAAAAGAAAACTAATACATAATAAAATATATACAGCATAATTTACAAAGTGCATTGTGCTTTTCAAGACAGCATATGTTGCTGAAGAATGACTATAGACATGCCAAGTCAGAATCTGAGAGAGAGGGGGGATATGGATGGAGGAATTGAGAGCTCTTTTGTGTTACATCTGGAAAAGAAATGAAATCTTATATGAAATTTATTTTTCAATGATGACAAGATAGTAGCTTGTCAAGCTACAGTTTGCAAGGACATTCTATCTGGTGCTGGTGTAATCAAACCAACCGAGGACACATTTATTGAGTCCTGGCTGTTGCATTATGCTACTACCAAACATTCCCAATGATGATAATGGTTGGGAACTCTGTTTTCAAGAGGTATTCTAATGGAGCATGGAATCTTGGAAAGAAATGAACAATCAAGTTTTTTATTCTTTTTTTTTTTTTTTTTTTGGCTCAAGTCATTTTAGGATCTCCAAATTGAGAGGGAAGACAGAAAATATGAAGAACTTTCTAAAATGGCAGGAACCATGTTCCAGCAAGCCCAGTGAAATGAGGCTCAAATATAAATGTGGCCAGCTACATCTATTATGTTTATGTTTGGTCATACTTCCCAGTCAGTGTTTTCTTCTGGATGATGATACAGGTTTCTAGGATTGTTCTTGTTGACTCTGCTTTCTCTCTCATTAGGAATCATATTCACAAATGTATTCTAAATTGTGATGCCAGAGTGCCTTCTGTGGGAGGCATTTTATTATAGCTACTATATTAATTCTTTAGACCTTCTCTGCTTAGAATATAATGCCTTATTCAAAATTCAGCTTCTCAGTTTTTGTAGGGATCAGATGGAATTTTTTACTATAGCTATATGTGCAATACCTTATCAATTAAATTGAGAAATCATATTTGATTTTTATATTGTCAATCTCAATACAACCATGTTTCTATTTCTCCTGTATCATTTATCTAAACGGGATACTATGCCCAGGACTAGTATTCTAAATACAGTGAATCCATAGTCACAATCTTGAATGTATTATGTTCCCTAGGTCTGCTTTTTAGGAGCCCAGAGTTAACTGGCATCCATCAACTTTGTTCTTTTTTTTCCTCCCCAGAAAAGCACAGGCAAACAATTATAGTTCTTTTTTTCAAGCACATCAAACAAACTTGTTGCCAGGACCAAAAACTGATCTCTAATGTTTGAAACTTTACCCAGATTCTGATCTCTCATTGAGAAGAACTGACATACCCAATTTAGACACACATACAAAGACTCTATTTTAAACAGCAGTGGCAGTGTTTTGTTGTCAAAGACCTTACAGGTCTTTCACAGTTCTCAGCAACTAAACAACATGAAGTTCTGTAAAGAGAAATCTGTTTATTTATATTGTTTCCCAGAAGACATCACTCTTGATCAACTCAATGCTGGCTTGTGGAAATGGAAGTTATTACTTCTAGTTCTGAGTTAAATATTTTCTTCCCAGGGGAAACCCTCAACTCAGTATGAATACCTTTTTATTGCACCAAGGTTTAAAGAGGCATGACAAATAGATAAGCGGACTTTGGTACAATATTTCTTGTCATCCTCATCAGAGCATTTTTGATAGCATGTAACTATTTCCTGTAAGGTCACAGGGATATCTCTTGAAAGCCAATGGAAAAAAAGCATGCTGGGCTGTCCTAGGATAAGAAATGCCTGCTGGAAAGTTATCAGGAATGAAGGAAATTACTCTTGGTATAAGATTTTGTAGTTAAAAGCTTGGAATCCAGAACCAGACTGCTGGAGTTCAAATCTGAATTCTTCCATTTGTTTGCAGTGTGCTTTTGACATATATCATTTCTCTCTTTCTCTTATTTCTTCACCTATAAAATAGGGATGATAATATTTCTTGTTACAGAGGGTTATTTTAAGAGCTAAAAAATACAAAGCATTATAGTACCTGGCACATAAAAATACATTCACTAAAAGTTAACCACACTGAGAATCTATTTATTGATAATGTGACATTAATATTACCTGTAGGCAATTATTTCTTCAATACTTGTCTTTAGAGAAAGCTACTTCTTTACATAAAATAATAACAAATTGACTCAGTTAAAATCCAAAGGGGGAGCAGTTATATAAATCATTAGAGTAACATCAAACAAGATAGCTCAATGATACAAAATATCCATGAAATAACATTCATATAATATCAAACCATTGGGGGACCCTGTCTGGTTCACATGATGAAGAATGTAACCCTTGATCTCAGGGTAATGAGTTCAAGCCCTATGTTGAACATAAAACTTGCTTAATATCAAACCCATTTATATTGGTGGTTTTTCTTATATTGCACAAAAATTCTCCATGAAGTCTGTGCTTCTATGACTTTAGTATGTATCAACTACAACTCACCAAGATGTTCTTTGTCGTTTTTGAAAGTATAAAAATGGTTATAGCAAAGGAAAAACTGTATGTGCAATAATAACACTTGGTAAGTAAAGATTATTTATTTATTTATTTATTTGACAGACAGAGATCACAAGTAGGCAGAGAAGCAGGCAGAGAGAGAGAGAGAGAGAGGAGGAGGAAGCAGTCTCCCCGCTGAGCAGAGACCCCGATGTGGGGCTCCATCCCAGAACCCTGGGATCATGACCTGAGCCGAAGGCAGAGGCTTTAACCCACTGAGTCATCCAGGTTCCCCAACATTTGGTAAGTAAAAGAGAAAAAAACATTTTACATAGAGAAATCCATTGATTGTATGTATCCGTTGATTGTATGTATGTCTTTTAACCTACATACACTGCCTCTGGGATAAGGTGGAAGTATGAATTGTCTGCTAAATCTACAACATTGTCCCCACCTATTTCTTTTTTTTTTCCTAGCAGAGTTTGTCTTCTCCTCTGATAGCTGAAAATATCAGCTGCTTGTTCATTTTTTTTAGCAACTTGTAGTGAGGACAAATGGGCATACAAACTAGTCCAGACCAATGGAACCTGAGAGGATGCCTGGGATTTGTTTTTTTCCTTTCTAGTCAGAAAAAACTCATGGAGGGAGAATGTTCTTCATTTGCATATGATGTTTTTGACTGTGGCACCATCTTGGACCATAGAGCATAGAGGACAAGCTGAAAGTGACTTGCATTCAGATTTTGTGTTCTATGAAAAGAATATGTCTGTCTTTTCAACGACTTTTAGTTGGGTTGTCTTATTTGCAGCTGTAAGCAGTCTGATTCATAAAGTTTATCAGAACATGGATCAAATGTTAGAAACAAAACAACTTCCAGTTTTGTTGGTAACTGCTTGTTACAGAAACGTGGAGGAGCATGAAGGTGACAGAGGGCAGAAGGAAGGAAACATTGCCATTTTCTATAGGTGTGCATTGCTTTGCTTGAGCAACAACATTCCTTCCTTGTGTGGTTTAAGAATATATGGGCTTTAGGGGCGCGTGGGTGGCTCAGTGGGTTAAGCCTCTGCCTTCGGCTCGGGTCGTGATAGCAGGGTCCTGGGATTGAGCCCTGTATCGGGCTCTCTGCTCAGCAGGAAGCCTGCTTTCTCTTCTCTCTCTCTGCCTGCCTCTCTGCCTACTTATGATCTCTGTCTGTCAAAAAAATAAATAAAAATTAAAAAAGAATATATGGCTTTAATCATACCATCAAGTATAATCTCTGTGCATAACAAATGCTAATATAATTTACTGAATGAATGTGGAATTCAAGAAAATAGCTTCTCAATGAACAATGATAACACTGAGTTTTAGTGTCTTTTGTATCTTTGTTGATTTTATCTATTTCAGATGTCAAGACCTCTTTGTCATCTGGAGCCCTAAAAATAGCATTCATTCAGAACAGACTCACAGTACTTGTCTCTCCTAAGCTATCCAGTAACCAGTGCTTGACTTATGAAAGTCCTATTCATCTCTCATTCTGTGAAACCCCTGTAGAAATCATAATGCTTTTTAAACTCAGTATGTTTACCTTCCAAGCAAAATCCATTCATTTTTGGACTTCAAATTCTGTAGTCTGACGTAATCCAAACAATTTAATTTTTCTCTCAATTAGGTGATAATTACCAACTGATAAATTGTTAAGGTATTTGGATATAACAGATAAATTAGTTGTAGAATATACAAAGAGGGAGATAAGTAAAGATCTCTGTTAGCAATGACGAGACAGTTCTAATCAAATCAGAAAGCTAGTTAAAATAAGGGACACCTGCGTGTCTCAGTCAGTTATTTTTGATTCTTGATTTTGGCTCAAGTCATGATCTTGGGGTCCTGAGATTGATCCCCACATCAGTCTCCATGCTCAGTAGGGAGTTTGCTTGAGATTGTCTCTTTCCCTCTTCCTCTGCCCCTGCTTCTTCTCTTTCAAATAAATAAATCAATCTTAAAAAAAAAATTACTGGTTAAAATGATTAATTTACCAAACTGTGAATCACTTTTCTATCTCAACTTTTCTGCACTATTAACATTTTCAATGAAATCAGTAGTACGATCCTGAAAGTGGAAAATTCTATGTAAACCAGTATCCCAAAATATGTGATTTTTAAAATTTTTGAGCATTAAGGACTGTTGACTTCTTTATTTTGCAAATACATCTATGGCTGAATCATACTTCTTAAATATAGTTACTGTCATGCTTACTATTTTTTGGAGTTTGGGATAATTTTTTAAAAATCTTGTAAAATCTAAAATTGGAACCAACTTCTTTGCATTGGCATAGACATGGCATCTAAGAGATTATGAAACTTTATAAATATTTAGGGCATCATTTTCAGAGTTAACATGAAATATTTAATCGAACAAGTGAATTCTTTATTAAACATTAAATTCTCTGTGGGGCCTATAAAATATTTTACTCTGCTGTTTATAATGATAAATGATATCAAAGTATAAGGGAGAAGATACATTAATTAGTGCAGAATCCATATTATGTCTTCAGGAGAAATGGAAGTATATATGTGTAGCAAATTTGCTGTAAGGACACTGAAATTGTGCATTGTCTTGGGAAGGTACCAGAAGGTGAGAGTTTCTGTCAGGGAAAAGGACAGAGTGAGAGCAGCCTGTGATCTCTTCAACAAGTCATGGTTATATCTGAGGAAAAAAATCACAGGTTCAACACCACGAGCATTAAAGAATAATTTTAGATTTCTCTGAATGATTCCTGGGCATATGAGGGGGGAAGTTATCTTCACATATGATAGCCAGAGCTTCCTTAAAACTCTCCTGGAGCATGTCTTGCTTGATATTCAAGTTTTATTCCCAAAAGCAAATGATTTCTATCTCGTTCTCCCCTTGCCCCCCAACTTCTTTCTTCACAAACCCTGCCTAGCTCCACGTTTTTCCCTTCCCCAGTTTCTCCTTCTGCTTTCCTATCCTACCAAGCAAAAAGTGGCTCAGCCATGAGCACTGCTAAGACAGTGTTTCTCCTTTAATTAGGCTCTTGGAGGAGTGTGCATATGTTGGGGTGTGAGGGAGAGTCTCAGTTCTTCCTGCTGCATATAATATATAGGTCTGTGACAGTGTATTTGTTGCCTCTAACCTATGTGCATAGTGCTTAGCAGTGGGGATCCACAAATGTATGTACACACAAATATATATAATGTATATATATTATATAATTGCCTTATTTCAGATCATATGGCACTAACTTTTTTTGCAATTCAGGCTTTTACTGAAACCCACATTATACATTTCCTTATATGACTTCGCTTTCCTCTCAAGGATATTTGCTAAGATTTTTAGCAACTTCATTGCTCTTACACCTGGCACGCTCATGATTATTTTTTGCTTTGCCTGGTTTCACCTTGTTTCTGTTTCCTGGGCTCCACAACGGTCACCTCATGATAAGCCTCACAAAAAGACTTGTATGCAAAGGTATAAAATTCCAGAAGGAATGTATTTAAATAATATTCCAAACAAGTGAGCCCCCATCCTCATTGTCAGCTGTTCTCCATTTTATTAAGCCCTGTTCGTGGTTCAGGATGAGCTTCATGTCACATCTATTCCGCGCTGACAGGAACTCTGGGCTACATATCTCTACTGTCCTCTCAGTCCAGGTGCCTAGCCAGTTCAACTTTCCACTCATGTCAACATGTCCCAGCAGAGTAAAGAGTCAGACTTAGTTGTCCCATATTCTTCCTGTTTGATTTTAATTATAGCCCCCCTCTGCTAGAACATAACATCCTTTCTAGTCCTGTTCTCAGTAGGAATAAAGAATAATTGGTCATATTTCAACCATTTCCCCTTTATCTGAAAGCCATCATATATTCATTTTCTCCATGCTATCTGATTTTATCCCAAATCCTCCCTGCCATTTTAAGAACATACCACAGCTAAGGAATAACTAACTAGTTATTTCATTATGATTTATTGTCTTTACTTTCAATTTTATCTGTATTTTTTAAAAAAGAATCAACATTTCCTAAATGTATTTAATTTAAAATATTATTTGCATTCATGGACATTTAACCATTTAACCACAGTTTTCACTCATTTCACTCATGTGGACATTTAACCACAGTTTTCACTCATTGCACTCATTTCACTCAGTTTTCACTCATTCTGAAATAACCTCAGATACCTCTAAGGAGTATGTCTTCACGGGATGTTTTTCCACTTCCATATACAAAGCAGTAGTGTCTGGGAGAGAAACCACAATAGAACAAAGCTTTGTTTCATTTAACCAACAGGTTTTCTCAATTTCAACAGGGTTTTTTTTTTTTTTTATTATTAATATCACTCATCTACTCTGAATAGAAACATTTAGGAAAGTATGATATTCGCTGTCCTTTGGCTCCGCATTTCTAAGTAATTTTAAAACTTGTTTTAGTCCATGGAATAACCAGAAAGAAATATCTTTGAGTTATACTCAATAACCAGAAAGAAATATCTTTGAGTTATACTCAGTGAAAATACTTGACTAAAAGTACCGAAGTGCATTTGTACAGAGCCACATCTAATTATGGTGTTTGTGTCTCAAAGATTGGGTAATGTTGCTAATGATGATGATTATTTTTAGGTCTTTTCCATCATTAGCCCTAATGCACTTGAGTGGTACATGAAGCTTAGTGTGGGTGTGCAGTTCAAATGAGTATCGTTTTATGACGAAATTGCTTAGGGTAAGTGAGTTTCCTTTTCTAAATAATTTTCTTTCAGAAATAAGAGGGAAGGAACTCATTAGTAGTCAAGGAACATTCACTGTCAGGCCATTTCCATTTCCTCGAGGAAGAAAAAGGGCTTTAAAAAGCCATTATGGGTAATGGTAGATGAGCATCCAGAGACCGATGTCTTACAAACTTTAGGAGTATGGGAGGGAAAGAGCACCAAAACAATCAGGAATTGTTTAAGACAGCTTTTTTGTTGGGGGGAGAAAAAAAGTAGGTCTACAGTGTCTCATGAGATCTGCCCTTACATTCCTGGTGTTCAGATTCCCCTGCCTCTGCTATACGCTCACCCTTCATTCTATAACTGTATTCCGGTTGGGGATTGCGAGTAATTCTTGTCATGTGATCCATCCATCCACTCTTCCACAAAAAGGCTTCTTCCTCAGAAATATAAGAAAAATCAAAAACTTTTTTGAATAATATTATGACACAGAATTTAAAAAATGAAACTCTTCATTCCTTGCTTCTTTTCATTTCCCCCTTTCTTCCATTCTTTCCTGTCAATCATCTGTTGACCTATGACATATATCCAGCATTTTGTTATATTACAGCATGCAGTTCAGTTAGATTAAATAGACGTGTATTGAGTATTATGTACAGGGAGTTTACCACCTTTTTTTTTTTTTGAAATTTTAAGTAAGTTCTGTGCCCAATGTGGGGCTTGAACTCACAACCCCAAGATCAAGACTTACATGCTACCAGCTGAGTCAGCCAGGCACCCCAGGAATTTACTACTTTTAGATAACCCTCTTGCAAAGGTCAAAAGTCTTAGAATTTTAAAGGCCAAAGGTGAAAACCTGCAATTAAGGATTAAAGACAGCCACACACACTATCTGTCAAGCAGAAGTTCATTTGGGTGCTCATATGTACAGGCTCTCCTCATTCTTTCCATGATATCTGATTGGTTCAGTGATAGGACCTCTTATTTTTAATATTTCTGTGACTGTGGTTTTGTATCTAAATCTTCTTATTTTGATTGCTTGACTCTTTCTATAAACCGCATTCCAGATCCTCCTGCTTTTTCTCCTCCTCCTGCTTTTTCGGGTCTTAGCCATCAGATTCACATTACACCTTACACCTCTGTTCATTTGCTCTTGATTCAACTTGTGGTTTTTGCCCCAGGACACTCTTTCAACCATTATGGGTCCACACTCAGCAGCTATTTAAGAATTCCTGGCTACTTTGGTTCCTCCCATCCACAGTATTAGACCAGTCCTGGCAAATGGTTTTATCCAGTTTTTAAAGACGTGGCTGATACTTTCCCAATATTCATTCATTTTGAAGGAATGAAATCCCCACATTAAAAAAATTTATATTGTATTCATTTATTTGTCAGAGAGAAGGAGGAAGAAGAGAGAGCATGAGCAAAAGCAGGGGGAGTGACAGGCAGAGGGAGAAGCAGGCTCCAGTGTGGGCTCTGTCCCAAGATCCTGGGATCATGATCTGAGCCTAAGGCAGAGGCTTAACCACCTGAGCCACCCAGGCGTCCCTCCACATTTTTAAAATCAAGCTCATAGAATTCACAATGTTCTACTTTCGTATTATTGAAAATAACTCTCAGGAATCCTAGACAAAGAGTGAACAAGTTAATGTTCTACTCCAATTTCTTTTCCTTTTAATTCAATCTACCCTTGCAAACACAGCCACAGGACTCCCTACCACATTCCTGTATGCAGCAAAAGTGGAATATTTCTTTCATCTCTCTTAAGATGAAAGAACTTAGATGTCTTTGTTTAAATACCTTAACTTGGGTCATAATGTTAATCTTCCTGCTGATCTAGTTTTAGACATTTTTTGTTCTTTCCATTTACTCATCCAGTCACCTGCCTACCGAAACTCCCTACTTTCCACATTTATTCCAGAAATACAGTTGCTATCTATGTCCCTATTCAAGGCAGCTGATAGTTTTTCCCAGTAACTAAAGTTACTAGGAAACCCTAAGTCTTGGTGAAAACAAGAGTCACACCTTAAAATACAAAAATATTCAGGACACCAGAACACTGAAAATTACATAACAAATGAGACATGGTCAGAAGATTCAAGGCAGATGTGATTAAACATAATGCAGATTCAACAATATGTTTAACTGAACCAGAATGATTAATAGAAATCCAGCATATCAGGTTGGGCCTCTGGGATGATGCAATTACTGCAGCTTTGGGGCAGCTAAGACAAAAGAGGAAAGATTTCTTTCACCACTTAGTTTCCGGCAAAAGAAAGCCTATTTTGTGTTTCTTGAGTATTAAGTTTTTCCCCCACCTAATTTTGAGCATAATTTTTTATATCTTATTATGTTAAGGTGTTTGGAAAAAAAATAATGTAATGGTATTTTAATCCTGTAGCTTCCACCTTCAAATATGTCTGCTCCTCCTGCATTTGCTTTTCACACATTTATTTAATCTCCTGTCTTTTCTCTCCTGGATAATGCAAAAGCCTCCTTCCTACCTGATTGCCCACTTACCTCTATTTGTACCTCTGTTGTGACAGAGCAGCCAGCATGATCCTGTTAAAACATATGTCCGATCAGGTCATTTCTCCCTTGGAAACTGCCAAAAGCTCCCCATTTAACTCAGAGTGAAAGCAAATATTTTGAAATGGCCTATCATGTCCTATGTGATCTCCAGGAAAGAGGAAAATAATTATAAAATGTGGCTTTGAGGTGCAGGAATGAAAAAGAAATTGAAAAGCATGTTTATAAATCAGTGAAACATTGTCTGTATAAAACACAATGCCTAATTTGTTAGAATTTAAAATTAGAACATAACTGAAATAATGGACAGTAAGATAGCATGCTTGAGGAAGGGATGATCAGAATTAAAGTTTATTAAAGCCCTTCTACTTTGAGTGGGAGGAGTTAGGAAACTGATCAAACCTGGACTGTATTATTGCAATCAAACAGCCTTACGGTAGAGCTTTACCTTAAGTTTATAGTAATGATTAAGAATTATGCTGCTACATTATTGTATAAATAATCCTTTCAGGTGGAATAAAACTTCATATGTAAAAGAAGGCATAGAAAACACAGAAAAAAATGTTTCTAAGAACCTATAGGAAGATATCTTCAGGGCTTGGGCTAGAACAGGGTTTGCAAACAAAACAGAAAAACAATAACCATGAAAGAAAAGACCAATGAACTACACATTTAAATTAAAAACTTCCATTTCTCAAAAAGCACTAGAAAACAATAAAATGATAAGCCAGAAACTAGGAAGTAGATGGCTTCCCAGAAATAACTCATACCAATCACTAGACAAGCATACAGAATTAATGTTGATAGTGGGAAAGGCTGTGCAGCAGCAAGGAGTCTATGGGAAATCTTGGTACATTGTGCTCAGTTTTGCTGTGAACCTAAAATTGCACTGAAAAATAAAATCTTATTTAAAGAATCATGAACCAGCATTTCACTGAGAAGGAAACAGAAAAGACCTTAAACATAGGAAAATTGCTCACTTTTGATAATTATTATAAATGTATAAATGCAGACTTCAATTAGTCACCATTTCCATTGATACCCAGTAGATTGGCAAAAATTCTGTCTGATGATGCCAAGTGCTGGCGTGCATGTGAATCAATAGAACTGTTTTATACAGCTGGTAAGTATGTTTATTGTACAGCCAGTTTAAAGGCTAATTTGACATGGCCTTGTAAAAATGAATATGTGCAGTTTCCAGTATTTTACTCTTTTACAGATGTGCTAGGATACAGTTACGTAGATGATATCTATAATAGCTAAAACAACTCACATATCCTTGGAAAAGACTGTGTATAAACAAACTGTGGTGTATAAACAATGGAGTATTATACAGATATTTTTGAAATTATTAAATGGAAATAAATGAACTATAACTCTATGGAATAATATAGAATATTATAAAAAAACACTTGAAAAAAGATATCATGAATTACAGCAATAAGATAATATTTTCCTTGCTCTCAAAAGAAAGCAAAGCCTCTGCATACACAAAGCAATAAGATATTTCAACAAAGGAAAGAAAGAAATGATTAGTCCAAAATTCTGAATAGTGGTGGAATCTGAAGGTGAAACAGTGGGATGGAAGTGGGCATACAAACTGGTGGATGTAAGGGATTGGCAATGGTCTGGATCCAAAGTTGAGTGGTGATGATAAAATATAAATCCTTTATTACCAGTTTCCTAGCTTTTGTGCCAATTACATATTTTCTCTTTGTTTAGGAATTCTGTTTAATGGATGCATTTTCACAACATCCATTTATTGCAGCAATCATTTATCAGTAAAATATATCAAGTGTTTAAAAATTTGGGGGAATGGCACATTCACAGAACACACTTATCACCTCGCAGTTTTACCTCCTGAAGATTCCACAGACTTATAATCAGTTGAGTAAACAAGGGATTCGTTTCTCAAAAGTTTAAATTCGAGCTGAACAAAATTCTACACTAAAACCTGTTGCATTTCAATATAGGGATAAAAGTCAGAATCGTACATTTCCTTCTTAACCCTAGTATTTCTAGAAAACTATACAGTAGTGTTCAGGAGAAACTCCTGTTGAGAAGTACAACAACATTCAAGACCTTAATTCAGACTTTGAACCATTTTACTCCAAAGATGAGAGTCAGTGCTAAGTTGGGTACCTCGTGGGATTCCGGTTTATTTTATCACAGACTCGAGTCTACTCTGTCATGCCGTGTCTTCCCTTCCTTTGGTCCAGATATGCTAAAAGCTGGAGGATTCAAGTACAGTTTATGTATTTATGAGGAAAATAGATTTTGTATTACAGTGTTTATTCCCATGCCAACTCTGCGCAGGCTGACTCTTCTGGGAGAATATTGTAGATTAGAAAATAGCTAGGCTCATAAGAGGCATTCTCAATGTGCCAGGAATTAAAACAGAGAGAATCTGAGCTAAGTCATTATAAATACACTATAAATACACTATATGTATATAACTGTCTCATGATTCTTGGACATTTTGCCAAGACACTAGAGCACTCTTCTGTCATCATTATAAAGTACTTGAGCTTTATTCCAAGATGAGCTGATCTGTATTCTACCAAAGTATTTGCAATATTTATTTTTACAAAGCTTGACAAGTGAATGAATGAGTGAGGGAATTAATGAATTTTGAGAAATAGCTTAAAAAAAAATAAGTCTACACTTCCTTTGAATGATAGGAAATGTACTCCTCACCAACAGAGGTAAAATGTGTCCTTCTTACCCTGGGCCCTAAATTACTGCTTTTATAAATTTCAGGAGAAGGCCCTGCTGGCCAATGCAGACAAACAATCTTGGCAGCTGCATCAGAACTTTGAGTTGTAAAAAAAAACTCAAGTGTTTTCTATAGAAGCCACATCATCAGAGTGTGGAAAATGTCATTAAAATAGGTTGAGCTACCGTTCCTCCTCTTCTGTGGGCATGTGGGCTTGTGTAAGCTCTAGACCTATAACTGGGGATGGGGCTACTTATTCAGGCAGCTCTTCCTTCTCATTAGAGCCGGTGCTGGGGATACAAAGAAGTATTAAGACACAGCAAATACAACAGGTTTACTTAGGTAAAATAAAAGTTCATGAAGTAACCTTGTTAATGAACAAGGTTAGTTAACCTTGCGAACAAGGTTAACTAACCTTGTTAATTTAGAACTTGTCGTATCACAGGCATTGTATGTAAATCAGGCTAAGCCATCTTGTCCTGACACAATTATAAGTGCAAATATTTGAAAAACCAGTTGAGCACTAACAACAACAACAGCAAAACAACAACAAAAAAAATCAGTAATAGTTTTTTCCAAACTAAAATGGCAAAAAAAATGCAGAATCCTGAAATATACATAAATTCCCGGATATTTTTATTTTAAAGAAAGATACTTGTTTTCTTTCTTATTTTATTTCTTCTTTCTTATTTTGTGTCACAGCTATTAGATTCATGTCCTCTCTGTAGAATCAAGGGTAAATGGCCTTTGAATGTGGGGTTCAACATTGCACCAAAGGATACACTAAGCAGCTCAGACTCCAGACTCTTGTCACTTCCTTTTGTTCCATTTTTCCTTCTTCCCCAAAAGTTCTTTTTCCAAAGACATGTTAAAGCCTTCTTGCATTAAGAGCATCAGATAGCACTTCCAAGTTATGTCTGGGGACCTTTTAAACAGCAAACCACCAACAAAAAGCACAGAAATGCAGGGGGAAGGGAAAGTGGCAATAACTAGACCATGAAAAGGACACTTGTTTAAAGAAGAAAGTCTGAAAAAAGAACACAGAGCATGGCCTCATTCGACCTCAGCTGGGAACATACATGTTGAGCTACTCAAATTTGCAATCTGCAGATGACTTCAGAGGCACACCCTTAGTATTAATTTTGGGTTATATATAAATAAATTTTAGTAAGTGGGTAAATTTCCAAATACCATGTATTTGAAATACCTTGAAAAATTTATCCTAATTCTGCTTATTTCATAAGGAATAAGCCTATCCCCTTCACAGGAATTAGCCTTTCCCATGTGTGAAGATAAATAGTTAACATTTGGTTAACATTTGATAGGTGCCAACCAGCTTTTCAGAGGATTTGCATTTATTCATTGTTTCCTTACCACAGTTGTATGAAGTAGAAGCATCATGATCATCATCTCTATTTTTAAGAGAAGCCAAGAAGAACAGAGAGGTTCCATTATTTGGTCAAGTTACACAGTCAGTAAGTGGAGTAGATGGAATTAAATGCAGGCTGTCTGGCTCCAGGCCTGTCCAGTGAAGCACTGTGCTACTGCTCCCATGGCAACTACCCAGTTCTCCCTACTGCCAAATGTCCTGAACACGCCCAGTGGCTTGGTCTCAAGTAATCCCTGTTTGGATAGTTAGGTTTTATCTCTGAGTCAAATTAAAGTGCAGAAAATTTTGTATTTATACAATATGATCTTGGCTCCTTGGGAGAATACTTTTCACAGTATTTTGCCCGGGGCTTATACCAGAGTACACTGTAAGTAGGATATGGCACTTGTTACTTATTTTTTGGAGAGATGTTTTTGAGGATATTATTTTCAATATTACTCCTTGTTCCCAACATAGAGAGCCATGTGAGTCATTTCTCTCAGGCCTACTGCCATGAAGAGCCTGAATAATTTGCAAGTTTCTTTTCTTCTTTTAGGATAATGTGAGTCAGATTAATAACCACGTTTTCTAAATGGGTGCGAGGAAACCCTAGAATTTTAAAGACCGTGTATCCATAACCTACCTAATCCTTGGAACTTGCGATACTATATAATCATTACCTGTTTTAATTCTCTACTTCTTTTAGATATTTTATTCTATTGGATTTCTACCTCTTACATATATCTGTATGAGCTACATGAAAACAACTGTGGGATGAAATGGGGAAGCTATATAAATCAGTCAGTCCATAAACTTGATTTGCAGTCCACCTCATTTTCTGTCACTGTCTTCTAATGCATTCTGACTTGTGAACACAACTTTGAAAGTGGCATCGAGAACTGAATGTGAAATTCCAGATATGCTCTGACCTACATTCCCAGGCTTGTTCCCACTTGCTTTGATCTCCTTTTATTTAGAAGATATCATATACTCTGTGTCTAACTTATCTTAATTCACAGTTAATGGGATTCTAATATTTTGTTAAAATATAAGGATATTCTTGGTAAGTTCCTGTTTAGATAAGCATTTTCTTTATTCTTCTTTTCATTTTGTTATTTTATTTAATGTTTTTATTGAAGTATAATGAACATACACTGTTGTATGAGTTTCAGGGGTACAGTATAATGATTCAACAATTCTTTGTGTTTTTCAGTGCTAATCAAGTTAAGTGTACTTGTAATGCCCTCTATATATTTCACCCATCCTCCCATCCACCCCTCCTCTGGAAACTACCAGTTTGTTCTTTGTATTTAATAGCTTTTTTTTCCCCTTCCATTTCTTCTTCTCTTACTCTCTACCTTTGTGGTTTGATGGCTTTCTTTAGTGATATGGTTGGATTCCTTTCTCTTTATTTTTGTGTATCTGTTCCCATTATATTTTTTTGGTTACCATTAGGGTCATGTAAAACATGTTACACCTGTAGCCATAGTGGTCACTCGAGTTTGAATCTGTTCTAAAGCACTAAATTCTTATCCCCCTTCCCATGTCTTATGTATATGATGTCATACTTTACATTCTTTTATTCTGTGAATCACTTGACTGATTTTTATAGATATAAATGATTTTTCTGCTTTTGTGCTTTAACCTTTGTACTGGTTTTATAAGTGATTAATTTACTATTTTTACTATGTTTGCATTTACTTGTGATTTTTTCCTTTCATAATTTCTTATTCCTCATTATGGTCTTTTCTTTCCCCTTTAAGATTTCTTGTAGGACATTTAGTGGTGATGAACTCCTTTAACCTTGTTTGTCTGGGCAAGTCTTTATCTGCCCTTCTATTCTGAATTATACTTTTGCTAGAGAATTCTTGGTTGCATGTTATTTTCCTTTGATATTTTAAATATATTTTGCCACTCCCTTTGGGTCTCCAGAGTTCCCACTGCAAAATCAGTTGATAACATTATGGGGTTTCCCTTGTAAGTAACTTTTTTCTTCTCTTGCTGCTTTAAAACTTCTCTCTTTGTCACTACTTTTTTCTATTTTAGTTATTGTGTGTCTTGGTGTGGTCCTCCTTGCATTGTATTTGTTGTGGGCTCTTTGTGCCTCCTTGATCTGAATGTCTGTTTCCTTCCCAGATTAGGGAAGTTTTCAGCTTTTATTTCTTCAAATAAATTTCTGTCTCCTTTCCTCTCCTCCTTCTGAGGTGCCTATAATGTGAATGTTATTATGTTTGGTGATGTCACTGAGTTTCCTTAACCTATGCTTATTTTTTTATTATTCTTTTTGCTGTTCATTATGGTTGCTTTCCATTAATCTGTCTTCCAGCTCACTGATCTGTTCTTCTGTTGCCACTAATCTATTACTGATTTCTTCTAATGTGTTTTTAATTTCATTTTCTGAGTTCATCATCTCTGATTGGTTCTTTTTTATATTTTTATTTCTCTCTGCTGAGAGTCTCACTAATATCCTCCACTGTTACACTGATACACTGAGTATCTCTATGATGATTGCTTTGAATTCACCATCAAGCATATTGCTTAACTCCATATTATTTAGCTCTTTTGCTGTGGTTTTGTCCTGTTCTTTCATTTGAGCCATATCCCTCTGTCTTCTCATTTTATCTATAAGTATATTTTTAAATAATTAAAACCTTATTTTAATATCATATGCATTTGTTTCTATACTTATTAAAGTTAAGCTCAGCAGCTTATTTTTAAATCTTATGCAGATAAATCTGAACAGGGCCAAAATAACTACATTTTCTAAGAATGAGTAGATGAACCTATATGGGTGTGAGCAGTGTTACAACTGCATAGATTATGCTCCAAGGTAAGCAAGGGCTCTTAGCTTTGTAAATGTTGTCAACATAGCAACACCATCACATCAATTTAATTCTAGAAGTTCATACTAATCATGATTAAAGAATATTACTTTTGCTACCATTTTTTCTAGAAATATAGTTATTTATTATGGGTTATAGATTTGCATATTTTTTAAAAAAAATTAAAACATGATAGGTTTGAAAAAGTGAAATACCCCTATGAGTTTGTGTATCTTAGAACTTTAAAAATAATTCAAAAACATCATAAAGGAGCAAGCAAGAAAAGAGAATACACTGCTTCCTATCTTCTAGGAGGAATCAGTTAAGCATGTTGTAAATTAAAATGTGGCTTGATTTCTAAATAAGTTAATTTTGTTTTATTAAGAATAATTTATATTCTATTTGAGACTTCTAAAAGATTTTAAATACTGTGTTAAGAAAAATCGTTTCTGGGGTGCCCGGGTGGCTCAGTCAGGTAAGCATCTGCCTTCAGTTCAGGTCATGACCCCAGGGTGTTGGGATCGAGCCCTGAATTGGGCTTCCTGCTCAGTGAGGAGTCTGCTTCTCTCTCCTCACTTCCCCCTCCTCCTGTTTATCTTTCCACTAAAGATATGATATTGAATATAGATAAAGAATAGCTTATGGATTGACTTTTTTTTTAACTTTGATAGGTGCACTTTGCAAGAGGTAGTTAAGTAGATAGGTAGGTAGATAGAAGATAGAAGATTATGTGTATGTGTCAAATCATTAATATAAAAAGCAGAATCCTCACTATTCCAGAGAACCAGGAGGGCAGGCCTGACTGAAGGTAATACAAAAGGTAATACAAAGTGAAAATATGGACTGCATTTTTCCAAGAATTTGCTCAATTTTAAGCATTAAATTTAAGCTTTTTATTAAGACCGTTCTGAATTTTAAGTACGCAAATTTAAGTGGGGAGAGAGGGAGAGTGGGTAACTAAACTTCTTTAAAGTGATAAGAAGAAAAACTGTTCTATAATACGTAATATGTATTATTGTTAATAGGTTATTACAGACCAGTATTGAAGAATTCTCTTGGCAAAAGATAGACATTTTGATACACAGTAGTTCTGACATTTGTAAATGTAGCCATGTAAATTATTTTTTAATGCTTTCACACAAGGAAAAAGTGCTTCCTTGACTAAATTATATCAATGAGTGAAATAACAGACTCTTCCTTAGGTATTCATATTCTTTTTGATAATCAAAATCTTAATGTTTTAAAGATAATACAGGTACTTTTTGATCTATGGCTTTTTTTTCTTGGCATGAATCCCTTAAAATAAAGTAAAATTCATCATTTCCAACTTATGTCAAACTTAAGGAAACAGTCCTCCTTCTAAGTAGTGGAGACAAGTTTGTTGGCAAAACTATAGAAAATATAAGTTCAACTAACAAAAATATTTTTTATTGGAGAAGATACATTTATGTTTAATTTATCCAGAGTCTAAAGTCACCTGAAGTCAGCAGCGAAGAACTTGATCATGAAAGCAACATTTTAATTTCTATGCAAAGGACTGTATGTTAAGAAATCACTTAACATGGGACTTTAAGCCATCTAAAACTAACATTTTTATGAACAGAGTCTAAAGATGATGGTATTTTTCTATGTTTGATACAAATTTTAACTCTTGGGATTTGGAAATAATAGAAATAAAAACTACCAAATTAAAAAAAAACCCACAAAATCTTATTCTGTCCTTTAATTTATTAATTGGAGGCATAATATTTAAAATTTTTAATTGTAACATTCATTCAAAATTAATTGAGCACAACTCTGTGCTGTGCACTGCTTTAGGCACTTGTATTATGTAATTGAATCTAGAACTCATAGATCCTATTTGCCTTCTCCTTGTCCTGACTCACTTATATTCTTTCTTTTTCTTTCTTTCTTTTGCATATATTTGCCATATACTCCAGTGGGTGCAAGATTTTTTTATTATTTTAGTCATTAATCTAGACCTGTGCTGTATCTGATGGGGTGGCCACTAGCCATAGATGATGTGAAATTTAATTTAAATTTAAAATTGAGTTACTCAGTCTCACTATCCACATTTTAGTAGAGTCCATAGGATTTTATGATGGATTGGATGAGAAATGAAGAGAAAGAAGCCATCTATGAGGCTCCTAAGTCCTTTGTCCTGAGCATTGCTATGGGTTGATTTGCTAACAATTGAAATGAGAAAGACTGTGTTTGGAGATTAGTTATTGCTTTTGTACATGTTAAACTGAAGATATCTATTTGACTTCTAGGTGCAGAAATTGGATATGGGGGTGAGGAGGAGTGGGCTTTGGCTATACAAGTCAGGCATTCAAAAGAGAGGTTTAGGGGCGCCTGGGTGGCTCAATGGGTTAAAGCCTCTGCCTTTGGCTCAGGTCATGATCCCAGAGTCCTGGGATCGAGCCCCGCATCAGACTCTCTGCTTAGCAGGGAGCCTGCTTCCCCCTCGCTCTCTGCCTGCCTCTCTGCCTACTTGTGATCTCTCTCTCTCTCTGTGTCAAATAAATAAATAAAAATATTTTTTTTTTAAAAAAAAGAGAGGTTTGTTTGAAGATTTTAATTTGAAAGTTAATAGCATACAGATGATAGTAAAGCCTGAATCAGATCACTAAAACAGCAAGTGTAGACAGTGAAGAAGAGATAAAGGACTAAGACTTCAGGCATGCCAAAATAAAGATACCAGGTAAGAACTGAGGAAAGGGTGTATATAAGAGTATGGTATCCTGGAAGCCCAAGTGAAGGGTATATCAAAGGGGCAAAAGAAACAATTTTTAAAATAATATTTTGTTTATTTATTTGACACACACACAGAGAGATCACAAGTAGGCAGAGAGGCAGGCAGAGAGAGACAGGGAAGCAGGCTCCCTGCTGAGCAGAGAGCCCGATGTGTGACTCCATCCCAGCACCCCAGGGTCATGCCCTGAGCCGAAGGCAGAGGCTTAGCCTGCTGAGCCACTCAGGGACCCCAAAAGTAAACAATTTTGTTAAATCCTTTGATAAGTTGAATATAATGAGAACTGGAAATTAACCATTTGATTTAGCAACCTAGATGCCTCCAACAGAAGCAGTTTCTGAGAAAAATTAGAGTGAAAGCTTGATTAGAGGGTATTTAAGAATGTATTGGAGAGTTTCAAAACAGAGCATAGAGGTGACTTTTTGAAGATTTTTGCTACAAATGTGATAGTAGCTAGCAGGGAAATGGAGTCAAGAGAAAGAACTTTCCCAGTCAGGAAGCAAGAGCTTGTGTGTGTGGTGATGGAATGATCCAGCAGGGAAGCAAGAAGTATTGATGACGTAGAGGGAAAAGAAGAGAATTGTTGGAGAGAGGTCCTTGCTTAGAAGAAAGGGCATAGAATCTGTGCTCCCATGGAGTGACTGACCTTAGACAGGCTTGCTGGGCACTCTTCCATAGCAATGCATAATGGAGCTCATACATGAACAAATAGATGCTAGAGGAGGTACACAAGGTGGTGGGAGTCTTGGGAGTTCTCTTTTGAATGCTTGCTTTCTTCAGTGGGGTGTTGGGTCATTGAGAGTGAGCATACTAGAGGAGATTTGGGGGAGTCGGGGTTAAAGGAGGAAGTGGAAAATAGACATTTATGAGTTTATGATACATAGTGTCATTGGCTGGCAATACTGAGAGTCCTTTTGAGGTACAAGGCACAAAGTAAGGTAAGTCCGTATGATTGTGTGAGTTTTCCCCAGCTTTCATTCATGCAGATACAGTTGTGGAATGGGGAAGAATACATTTAACCATGGTCCTGGCTTTGCCAAACTAGTATCAGAGAGAAATACAGGTAAGGAGATTAAATTCATAGACAAGCGAGTACTTAAACTCATAAAGGGGGTAGAGCACCTCATGGAGTGAGGAGCAATGACAAGATGGTAGCATCTAGAGCAGCGGTTGTTTGTGTGGTCTGGGCACTTTTGAAAATTCTCTCATATTCTTGCAGGGAATCCAAACTATTTTCACAATACTAGTAATATGTTACTTGCCTTTTTCACTCTCATGCTCTCATGAATCTACAATGCAGTTTTGCAGAAGCTCATGGTGTGTGATATTGAAACAGATTTAATACAGAAACAGATAGGAGACTCCATCTGCCTTCTTTAACTAGACCTTAAAGAGACTGTCAAAATGCAAACAGTCTACACTTCTCTGTGAATTTATTTTTGCTTGGGAAATGAAGTGATTTCCCAAATGTGGAACTTGCTACTAAAATGTGTATTTATATTTATGTATGATAAGTTTACTCTTGCTATTTTAGTAAAGTTTTAAATCTTTTTTTTCATTTTTAGTTTATAATCCAACAAAAACCAGTAAATATCACCCACATAAATAAAAGACTTTAGGCGTCTTTAGTAATTTTGAAGACTGAAAAGTGTCCTGAGACTTAAAAAATTGGAATTGATAAATATTGGTAAAATTTGGAATTGGTAAAAGTATTGTTGAAATCATAGTAAAATAAGGAATGATCTGGAAAGATAGGAGGTATTAATAAAAGAGTAGAATGCATGACATTGAGGTGGAGGAGGAATTAAAGTTATTGAGTGCAAAGTCTATAGCAATGGTGTCTGATAAAATTTTCTATGATAATAGAAATGCTGTATATTTGGGGCTGTGCAGTATAATGGCCACTAACCATGTGTGGCTATTGAGCACTTGAAATGTGGATAGTGGACCTGAAAAGTGAAATGTTAATTTTGTATTTAATTTATTGCATTTAAATATAAATAGTCACATGTGTCTACTGTATTGGACAGTGCGGTATAAGACTGTATGGCTGAAACAGATTGGAGGACAAGACTACTGGAAAAGAAGAATTCAGCAAATACGGGCCAGAGTGTTGGAAGGATCAGCTATGAGTGTATTTTGTATATTGGAATCATCAAGCATTGGGGCACCTGGGTGGCTCAGTGGGTTAAAGCCTCTGCCTTTGGCTCAGGTCATGATCTCAGAGTCCTGGGATCGAGCCCCACATTGGGCTCTTGGCTCAGTGGGTTAAAGCCTCTGCCTTTGGCTCAGGTCATGATCTCAGGGTCCTGGGATCGAGCCCCACATTGGGCTCTTGGCTCTCCTTCCTCCTCTCTCTCTCTGCCTGCCTATCTGCCTGTCAAATGGGTGAATAAAATATTTTAAAAAATCATGCATTATTAATAACCAAAATGACTAATTTTCATAGATCACATAATATGTACCAGGCTGATACCCTCACATGTATTTATTCATTTATTCAATACAGTAGCTCTGAGATTTACAGTACTCTGATGTCTGTTTGACAGTTGAGGAAACAGACAAATAGCTGTTAGGTAATGGGTCATAGATGCCAGGTAACATGCAAGGAGGTTGAGGCAGATATAAATCCAGGTATTCTGACTTCAGAGTCCATTCTTTTAGTCTGGACATCATATTGCCCTTCTATCTGAGGTTGTTAATCTTTTCAGCTCTTTAAATATTGCGGGTAGCTGATTTGACGCTAACTACATTCTGTACTAGTTGCTAGACACAATCCTACTTAAAGGGCTTAAGAAGCACCTCTAGGAAGACTTTACCAATAGAAAATACATCATATAAATAATTAACAGGTGTGCCTGGCACAGTGCTTTTTTGAACCTTAGCTGGTGAGGTGTATTGATGGCCAAAATTCCTTTTCAAAGGGAGAATATCAACCTGACTGAACTTACATTTTCCAGTTGAGCTAATTAGCCCTCCTGGCTATTTTAGTAGTGCTGATAACTGTAAACACTTGTAGGTATTCGTGATGATAATATGGAAACACTGCATAGACTTTTTCCCAGGGTACATTTAAATATCTCCAGGCAAGAGTGGTGTTCCTTTGTCCAGGACATGAGATGGAGCAACATTAGCTCTACCAAATCCTTATCAATACCAACAATGATAGATTTAGAATGCATTTTGTTTATAAGTGCATTTAGGTTAATGATAGATTATAGACAATCTTTAAACAGTTCTAGCAACAGAATGAAATGGTAACATAGCTAAAAGAATTTAAACTCCTTTTAATTAAAGCATTAAATTAAGAAAAAGGTAGACATATCAATTACTTGAAGGTAATAATTCATTTACTTGTTTTTTATTCTTGTCTCTTGTTAAGTATTTAACATCAAGACATTGTCTCTGCTTTCAAGTTATAACACGTAGTGTTAGAAAATTAAGAAGAACCTGCAATATTCAACCTTCAAAGAAGATTCAAGTATTTGATAGTGAATAATAGTTACACATAAATAAAAATGTTATAAATATTACTTTTTTTTAATATTACTTTTTTTTTATTAGAGTAGTTTCTAGAAGAAATTTGTTAAGAGAAGTGTGAGGTCTGTATATATAGTAAATAGTATTTAGAGCCCTGATATTTTTCTCTATATATTCAGTGCCTCTAGTATGACATCAGGAGTTATTATACCTCTCTCTGTGCCTTTTATTTTTCCATCTGTTGGATTATCATGATGACTAATATCTGTTAACAACTCTCAAAGGTATAATGAACCATGCTTACTTTTCACAGAGCTTTGAAAACAATTTTTATTACTTTTTATTACCTTCACAGTCTGATGCTGCTACAAGTTTGACAAATTTTATTGCTATAATACATTTTATATGAGTATTAACTATAGAACAGACATTATTATCTATTATTCAAAAAGATATTTCCAACTATGGCATTTATTTAGAGGTAGACATTCTAACCAGTTGCTGTATAATATCTCTAGTTACTTAAGTTTATTTTACTAAAATAAATGATGGTTTATTTTTCTTCTTTATCAGGGCAATACCTTTGTCTAATTTATTTCATTATTTGGTGAGCCATTATGTACATATTTCACTCAACAAACATTTGGTGCTAGCATGTACAACTTAAGTTAGAATGATGTGAAGAATACAGAGGCATATATAAATGATTTCTGTGATATTGCACTTAAAAATTTAATTGAAGAAACAAAAGTAAAACAGTATAATATACTTATTGTATAGTATAATAAATATAGTACAGTAAAATTAATCAGTATCACAATGTACAGAAAATAAAATATATTTTATTCTTTATTTTTGTAGATAGATGACTGGCTGTTTTGCTTGCTCTAAGTGTTTTTTGTTTATATGTTTGCTCTAAGTCTTAAATCTATCATTTATATTCTCTGTGTATTTTTATTTTAGCTATTTCTAGATATATACTTAGCCCATTCTTTTCTTAGTTCATTATTGTTTTAGAACTTCATAGAAACCATTGAAATAGTTTCCTTTGGTCATCTATTTTTTTGCCTTCCTATTTGGAAGTTTCTGTTGTGTGTGTGTGTGTGTGTGTGTGTGTTCCTGCATGTGGACCTTCATTTATTGTGTGGGTAATTGGAGCTTGTGGTGGTCAAACTCTGAAGAAGTGCTTTTATTATGATGGTATTTACTTGTAATTTAAATTGCCCATCAGCCTAAAAATGTTCATGTTGTGCGATTGGCTGAATTGTTAATAGGGAAGCTTGTGTGGAATAGTAACAAAGCATTTTGTAATACTAGGTCAAAATAAAAGGGCCAAGAATAGGAAGAAAAGATTATAACTGTGCAACATTTCCTTGTGATCTAAAATCCATGAAGATTTTCACCTTTTAGCATTTTAATGAACATGTTGTGATTTTTAAAGTTATAGTATATTTTACCTTAGTTTTATTTTGACAATTGCATCCTTTTATTAAAAGAGAGCTACAAGTTAGTGATCTCTTTAAAATCATAAGGTGAGCTATTTTTGGAAAGGAAGAAAACAAAAGATAAATCTATCCTTTTGTGCTGTGCATTAAGCATTTGTATCTTTTCTCTATTTTAGGATTTAGATAATTTAGCTCTTTATTTTCTAGCAGTAAGGGAAAACATTATTGTTACATCAGAGCATTTCTCCATAAGAGTAAAATTGCTTATTTTCTATATTTTTGGGGATTTTCCACAATGCAGCATACACTGAATCTCCATGTTTCTATATAACTTGGAAGATTTTATTAACTTTCTTTATATTTGGTTTGATAGTTTATTATTTTTATAGACAAGGTATATATATTTAACTTAAACTTTAACACTTCACACTCAACACACACATATGTGTGTAAACACACACCCAGAAACAGAGACAGATTTAACCTTTTAGTGCATTTTAACCTTACACTAGTAATTTATACTACTATGTTGTATTAGTATTACTGATTCTATTACTTTGAAGAGCAACAGACATTTTTGAGGAGTTTGAGGACAGAAGGACATTGGGACTTTTACAAGACAGAACTTACAGATTATGAATTTTAACAGCAATCAAATTAAAGGAACTTTTATTGAATGTCAAAAATCATGGACTGTTTAGGGACAGTGCTTAGCACATGCGATGATTGGTGTGACTCTCAGTACATCTTTTTTGAGATAATGAGATACCTTTATCTACCTTATTGATTCTTTTTGCTGAACTACTTTCCTTTGGCTGAGGATGGCATAATACAGTGACTGGCCACAGTGCCACAGGCTCGCAGCTGAGCTGAGGGAGCAACCAAGGACTTTCTGCCAGCACTGAATCTCATGTGTACAAAGATTCTTCATCTTCAGTGATTTCTTGATACCCTTTCTAGAATCAGATTTTATTTGTGCAACCCTAATCCATCAAGACATCTCAGCTAGGCACATGGTTTCAGCTATCTGTATTCACTTTGCAGGGTGAACCTGAATTTGAAGGGTACTTAGAACTGCCAAATAATGCTGTTCTTGCATAAGCCTTTTGATATCATATTGTTTTCTTGTGGGTAAGAAGCTTCAGTTATATAATGTACTTGTCTTAGATACCAAGAAGCTGAGTAGAAGAGTCATTAACCGGATGACAAGCCAAAACTGCAGACACATATTTGATCACTGTTTTCTTCTTTTTATTTTTAAAGGGCTTCTAAGAAAGTTATTTTTATAGCAAAAATAACAAAGCAATCATAGAGTTTATTAAAAGGAAATTCTGAATAAAATATTCTGTCTTCTTCTTAGTCTAATAGAACTGTTGTCAACATAGGTCAGATGATTGTGCCAAAACGCCAAGATTGGTGATGATGCCACCTAACAGATACTACAAACTCAGAACAATATCAGCTCAGATCAACACGAACGTTGGTGTATTAATTGCCAAACCACCATATTTCAGACTGCTTCATACTGAACTCAATGGTAGCAATTGAAAGGTTAGGTCATTAGTTCAGAAGAAAGTAAAAAAAATAAATGAACTTAATATTACATAGTATAGAGTTCTCTTCTAGAGAGAAAGCTCATGTAAACTGAGAAAATAACACTTTACTTAAGAAGTAAATTCCTGACTTCACGGAAAAAAAAATCACCTCAGACAGCATTTATTCTTACTGTGACTGTATTTTCTTGTCCTGGTTCTCCTGATTAGCTAAATTCACAGTTCTCATTAGGATTTCCAGAGCAAGATGCCACTCTGCATTTTGGTGTGGGCTGATAGAGGCTGTTGAAAACTGATTCTCATTTTGGGCTGAAGAGAATTTTCACTTGAAGAAAGAATGAGATGTTCCAAAAGATGACTTATTTTCTTCCTCTATAATTTAGATATTCTATTTCCCGCATTGATTTCCCAAGGTCAGAGATAAATAGTTATGCAATTTGCATTTTCCTCCCCATTGCAATATCTGGTATGTAACAAGGTTCTATACTTCATTGAAAAAAACAAGTAAGTCGCATTATTTTCCAGTCTTCCCTCATTTATTTAATTTCATTAATAATAATTGGGGAAAAACATTAAATTTTAATAATACAATTTTAATATAGTATGACATATACCTCATATAGTTTTATATTTGACTGTAGTATGTTAATAGCATATTATGATGTACTATAAAATATAACTGATGTTTCAAAGGAATGTACTGATATTCATAATAGAACATGGATATTATGTACTATATTATGTTATATAATTGTATTAATTATGAGTGCATTACTTAAGTTATATGTAATACCATCACATTAATATTATTGCATTAAAAGCTCTTTTGAGGGGTGTCTGGCTGGTTCAGTCAATAGGGTATGTGACTCTCAATCTCAGGGTTGTAAGTTTGATCCTCATGTTGGGTATAACGATTACTTAAAATTTAAAAAAAAAATAATAAAAAAGTGAAAGTTCCATTGAGTACTTGTTATGTGGTAGCTACTGGGTGAAGCACTGTATAGCTTCTAATGTAATCCTCAAAATTATTTCTGACTTATTTTCCCATTTTCCAGAGAGGGAAATTGAGGCAAATTAAATTGCTTGCCCAGTGAATAGAGGAGCTGATATTCAACCAAAATATGCTAAATTCTAAAATGACTTCAGTAGACACATCTTAACAACTCATACATCACATCCTTGTAAGAAACAACAGTGCACAAATCTGAATTTTTATTTTTATTTTATTTTATTTTTTTAAAATTCTAGTTAGTTAACAAATAGTGAATATTGATTTCAGGAGTAAAATTATAGTGATTCATCACTTACACTTAACACCCAGGGCTCATCAAAACAAGTGTCCTCCTTAATAACTATCATCTGTTTCTCCCATCCCCCACCCACCTTTCTTCCAGGAACCCTTAGTTTGTTCTCTGTAGTTAAGAGTCTCTTATGATTTGCCTCCCCCTCTCTTTTTTTCCCCTTTCCCCTTTGTTCATCTGTTTTGTTTCTTCAATTCCACTTACGAGTGAAAATATGTGGTATTTGTGTATATACATATATATATACACATACACCACATCTTCTTTATCCATCTATCAGTCGATGGACCTTTGGGTTTTTTCCATAATTTGGCTATTGTTGACAGTGCCACTGTAAACATCAGGGGGCATGTGCCCCTTTAAATCAGTATTTTTTTCTCTTTTGGGTAAATACCTACTAGTGCAATTGCTGGGTTGTAGGGCATTTTATTTTTAACATTTGGAGGAAATTCCATACTGTTTTCCAGAGTGGCGTTCCCACCATGGCGTTCTTCTCATCCTCACCAACATCTGTTATTTCCATGTTGTTAATTTTACCCATGAGATGATATCTCATTGTGGTTTTGATTTGTATTTCCTTGATGATGAGTGATGTTGAGCATCTTTTCATGAGTCTGTTAGCCATCTGAATGTCTTCTTTGGAAACGTGTCTGCTCATATCTTCTGCCCATTTCTTAACTGGATTATTTGTTTTTTTGGGGTGTTGAGTTTGATAAGTGCTTTACATATTTTAGATACCAATCCTTTTTAGCTATGTCATTTGTAGATATCTTCTTCCATTCTACAGGTTGCCTTTTAGTTTTGTTGGTTATTCACTGTGCAGAAGCTTTTTATCGTGAAGTCCCAGTGGTTCATTTTTGCTTTTGTTTCCCTTGCCTCCAGAGCTACGTCTATTAAGAAGTTGTTAGGGCTGAGATCAACGAGGTTGCTGCCTGTGTTCTCCTCTAGGATTTTGATGATTGCCTGTCAAACATTTAGGTCTTTCTTCCATTGTGGATTTGTATTTGTGTATAGTGGGAGAAAGTGGTCCAGTTTCATTCTTTTGCATGTTGCTCTCCAGTTCTCCCAACACAGTTTTTCACTAAAGAGATCATCTTTTTTCCATTGGTTATTCTTTCCTACTTTTTCAAAGATTAGTTAACTATATGGCTGCAGGTCCATTTCTGGGTTTTCTGTTCTCCATTGATACATGTGTCTGTTTTTGTACCAGCACAGCACATACTGTGTTGATAACAACAGCTTTGTAATACAGCTTGAAATCTGAAATCGTGATGTCTCTGGTATGCTTTTCTTTTTCTTTTCTTTCTTTCTATTTTTTTTTTTTTAAGATTTGATTTATTTATTTGCTAGAGAGAGAGGGCAAGCGAGTGAGAAAACAAGCAGGAGGGGCAGAGGGAGAGGAAGAAGCAGGCTCCCTACTGAGCAAGAAGCCCAGTGATGCCTGGCTTCATTCCAGGACCCTAGGATCAGGACGTGAGCCGGAGGCAGATGCCTAACCGACTGAACCACCGAGGTGCCCTTCCTTTTCTTTTTCAAGATTCCTTGTGCTATTTGGGATCTTTTGTGGGTTTATACACATTTTAAGATTGTTTATTGCAGCTTTGTGAAAAATGCTGGTGGTACGTGATAGAGATTGCATTAAATGTGTAGATTGCTTTAGGTAGTATAGACATTTTGACAATATTTGTTCTTCCAATACATGAGCATGGGATGTTTTTCCATTTCTTTGTGTCATCTTTAATTTCTTTCATAGTGATCTGTAGTTTTCAGAGTATAGATCTTTCCACTTTTTAGTTAGGTTTATTCCTAGGTATCTTATGGTATCTGGTGCAATTGTAAATGGGACTGATTCCTTGATTCCTCTTTCTGCTGCTTCATTATTGGAGTATAGAAATTCAAGATTTCTGTACATTGATTTTTGTATCCTGCAACTTTGTTGAATTTGTGTATCGAATCTAGTTTTTGTTTTTGTTTGTTTGTTTGTTTGTTTTTAGCAGAGTCTTTTGGGTTTTCTACGTAGAGTATCATGTCGTATGTGAATAGTGAAAGTTTGATTTTTCCTTGCCAATTTGGATACTTTTTATTTCTTTTTATTGTCTGATTGCTGAGACTAGGACTTCCAGTACTGTGTTAAATAGTAATGGTAGAGTGGCAATGTCTTTTTACTGATTGTAGGGGAAATATCCCCAGTTTTTCTTCATTGAGGAGTATATTAGCTATGTGTCTTTTATATATGGCCTTTATGATGTTGAGGTATGTTCCCTTGCTTTGCTGAGGGTTTTTATCAAGAATGGATGCTATACTTTGTTAAGTGTTTTTCCTGCATTTATTGAGAAGATCATATGGTTCTTATCCTTTTATTTTATTAATGTGGTTTATCACACTGATTTTCAAATGCTGAACCAACCCTGTAGCCTTATGAATAAATAATCCCACTTTATCGTGGTGAATAATTCTTTTAATAAACAGTTGGATTTGACTTACTAGTATTGTGTTAAGAATTTTTGCATCTATGTTAATCAGGAATATTGGTCTGTAATTCTTTTAAGTGGGGTTTTTGTCTGGTTTTAGAATCTAGATAATGCTGACCCTAAAGAATGAGTTTGGAAGTTTTCCTTCCATTTCCATTTTTTGGAACAGTTTGAAAAGAGTAGGTATTAGCTCTTCCTTGAATGTTTGCTAGACTTCCCCTAGGAAATTATCTGGCCCTGGACTTTGGTTTGATGAGAGATTTTTGATTATTCATTTGATGTCTTTGCTAGTTATAGGTCTATTCAAATTTTCTATTTCTTCTTTTTTCAGTATTGGTAGTTAATATGTTTCTGGGAATTTATTCTTTTCTTCCAGATTGCCCAATTTGTTGGCACATAAATTTTCATAATATTCCCTTAAAACTGTTTGTATTTCTGTCGTGTTGGTTGTGATCTCTCCTCTTTCATTCATGATTTTGTTTATTTGGGTATTTTCTCTTTTCTTTTAGTTAAGTCTGACTAGGTTTATTAATTCTTTCAAAGAACCAGTTCCTAGTTTCATTACTCTTTTTGTTTCTACATCGTTTTTCTCTGCTCTAATCTCAGTTATTTCCCTTCTTCTTTTGGGTTTAGGCTTTATCTAGTGTTACTTTTCTAGCTCCTTTAGTTGTAAGGTTAGGTTGTATATTTGAGACTTTTCTTGCTTCTTGAGGTAGGCCTGTATTACTATACTTCCCTCTTATGACCACTTTTGCTGCATCACAAAGGTTTTGAACTATTGTGGTTTCATTTTCATTTGCTTCCATTAATTTCCATTTTGCTTCCTTTAATTTCTTGGTTAACCCATTCATTCTTTAGTAGGATGTTCTTTAGCCTCCATGTGTTTGTGATCTTTCCAAAATATTTTTTGTGTTTGACTTCCAAGTTCTATAGCGATATGGTCTGAAAATATGCATGGTATGATCTCAGTATTTTTGTACTTGTTGAGGCCTGATTTGTGACTCAGTATGTGATCTATTCTAGAGAATGGTCCATGTACAGTTGAAAAGAATGTGTGTTCTGTTTCTCTAGGATGAAATGTTCTGAGTATATCTGTTAAGTCTATCTTGCCCATTGTCTTATTCAAAGCCATTGTTTCCTTGATTTTCTGCTTAGATGATTTGCCCACTGCTCTAAGTATGGTGTTAAAGTCCCCTACTATTATTGTATTGTTATCAATGAGTTTTTTTAAATATTTGTTATGGATTGATATATATTTGGGTGCTTCCAAGTTGGGGACATAAATATGTAGAGTTGTTAGATCTTGTTGGATAGACCCCTTTTTCATCTCTTGTTATAGTCTTTGGTTAAAATCTAGTTGGTCTGATGTATAGAGTTACTTCAGCTTTCTTTTAATGTTCATTAGCATAATGAATGGTTCTTTATCCCCTTACTTTCAATCTCAGGCGTCTAGGTCTAAAATGATTCTCTTGTAGGCAGCATACAGGTGGGTTTTGGTATTTTGTCCATTTTGATACCTGTGTCTTTTGATTGGAGCATTTAGTCCATTTGCATTCAGAATGATTATTGATAATATTAATTTAGTGCCATTGTATTACCTGCAAAGTCGGTGGTTCTGGAGATTTTCTCTGTTCCTTGTTAGTCTTTGTTGCTTTTGGTCTTTCTTGCCCACTCAGAGAGTCCCCTTTAATATTTCTTGCAGGACCAGTTCAGTGGTCAGGAACTCCTTTAGTTCTTTTGTGTCTAGGAAGCTCTTTACCTCTCTTTCTGTGTATTAGGTTTGTTAGGTTTCTTGCTCCTGAGAGTGATGGCTATATTAAGAAGAAGTCCTATAGTGTCTAGGGGCTGGTGCTTCAGAATGGTTTTTTGGTGTATGCTTTGTGCACTCTTTTCTTGTGTTTTGGCTGCTCTTTCTCTCAGGTCAGTCCTTTGCAGAGTTTCTCCTTGCCTGTAGAGGGGAGTGTCTGGATCTTGTCCACTGTGTGTCAAGTTTTAACTAGGTGTGTTTGGTCTGCTTGTTAAAAAAGGCTAGATTCTGGGGTGCCTGGGTGGCTCAGTCAGTTAAGCGTCCGACTCTTGATTTCACCTCAGATCATGATCTCAGGGTCTTGAGATTACCTCTCTTTGTGGAATCTGTTTAAGATGCTCTTTTTTCTTCCTCTCCCTTTGCCTCTACCCTACTCTCTGTCTCTTAAAAAAAAAAAAAAAAAAAAGAAGAAGAATGCTAAATCATGTTTCCCCTAGAGTTTAAGATTTGCAGCACTTGATGGTCAGTAGACTCCCTGTGTGTTGGGGGTTTGTGCTGGTCTTCTGGAAGGGGGCCTGCTGCTCTCACTTTCAGGCATACTTATGCTAGTTCAGAAACACCTGCAGAGTGCACGTAGGCAAAGCTTGGTGTAAGTGGCTCAGACCTCCACTGTGGGGCACTGTACTGCTCAATGAAGTCCATCCATGCTGATGGGGGCGGGGGGTTGAGCGTGGCCTCAGCTGGCTCTCTCCTCCCTAAAGAGGGAGCCTTTGCACCCAGTGCTATTCAGTAAACTCTCACTGAAGAGTGAATATTCTCCCCTAGTTTGTCCTAGGCATCCCTCAGATCCCAGCATCCAACCTATATGTGTCTGAGCCATATGCCAACCAAGCAGCATGGTGCTTCTGTGTTTTATCTCAGGCGTACCAGCTGGTTTTCAAAACTACAAATTGTAGGGACAAGGCGGGGCAGGGACCCACACTGATCCTCTGGGGAAGGATCTCATCACATTGTGGCTAGGGCCAGTTTGTCCCAGAAGGACAGTTACCTGAATGCACAGGGGTCAGAGTTTATGGGAAAACACAGCAAAAAGCCATCATCCAGGTTAGCTGCCCACACCAGACATCTCTGTTCCTCTGCTAATGAATGGAGCAGCTCAGTGGTGATTGCCAGCTCTTTTGTCCCCAGAGAAGCAGTGCCACCTCTCCTAAATGCACTCCAAGAGTGGGAGCTGTCTCTCCCAGTGCAACCCAGGGTATCCTCAGACCACGCTGTCCACTCTGAGCCTCTGTCCTCCTTCTCCACAGAAGCACCTAGACACCCACCAGCCTCCACCTCCTAATGGTGCAGACCTCTAAAACTTGAGTTTTTGAGCTCTGCTGCTTTTAAAAACTTGCCATAGTCAGCCCCTCTTGTTTTACATCAGTAGTTTTGGGAAATTGTTTCTGTTTTGCAATCCTCTCTGCTCTTCACTCTCCCTGTCTCTTTCATCTGCCCATGATCAGGGCTCCCTCTCCTCTGCAGCACTGTGAATTCTTTTCTCCCCCAAATAGGGCTCCATTGTCTCCTACCTTCCACGATGTGGCCTCTTTTCTCCTAGTTGCACAGTTTGCTCTCAGTCCTCAGATCAATTTCCTGTGTATTCACAATGGTTTGATATTTATCTAGCTGTGTTTGAGGGTCGAGGCAAGCACAGGGTCCTTCCACCGCTCCACCATCTTAACTCCTCCCCAAGTCTGCATTTTTAAAAGACTATATCTGCTTCCAAGTGAAACTACTCACTATGCCACCCAACATATAAATGTTCCTATACAGTATCACCAGAATAATCATAATTATTTTAGATGATACATGCATACTTTTCATGCATTATAAGTTGTGCCATATTTATAATAATCAAACTGCTCCCAATAGCTCAATTCAACAAGGAGAGAAACAGACGGATGCTAACATGGCTTATCATCATTGTTTTTCTTAAATTCCAAATTTCAGTTGATATTAACATAGGAAAAGCAAGCTAATTAAAGTAAAAAAATCAGCTGATTATTTTAATGCCCAAATGACAGCACTTGACGGTCTGTCACCAAATGTCACTCTAACACTTAGAATTTCTGAAAACTATTATATTTAATGGAAGAGGATATGGGATATGTGTAACAGGTGCTGCCAACTCTGTCTTCTTGCAAAGCCTCAGCTTTGCATTGAGCTGTTAGAGCACTGGGGAATCAAAGGGTACAGAGGCCTGCATACACTCCTCTGTTGAAAAAGGAGCCCATAGCTAAAGCTTGGAGGTGCATTGATTAGCTCAGTGAGAGTACACAGCATTGAACACCTTGTATCTGTGCCTTCTGCCAATCAGTATGTCACCAATTATATTAACTGGCTATAATTAGTGAGTAAATTTTGTCCCAAATTATTTTAGTGCTTCTTTAAAGGGATGGGAATGTGTGTGTGTGTCTGTGTGTGTGTGTACACGCGCGCTTCCTTTGCCATAGTGTTCTGAATGTATAACAAATTCTTTTTTCTTTTCCACCTCTGTAATTAGATGAAGAGCCTTACTTTTTGACAGAAACAAGGGAAGCCTTCCAAGATGACTACTTTCTAAATTTGTATAAATTTTTCCTAGATGGGGTTCTGATTTCCTAAATCCTTTTGTTCATCTGCAAATGTAGAAGCTTGCCATGTTCTGCTCTATCTGAATGGAAGCATTATATTTTAAATTTATTTCTTATGTATCTTTTTTCTAAAACCTCAGAATAATTCCAGCCAAATATTCTACTGAATGCCAAGAAACCATGAGTATAAATATCTTATTCAAGTAATTATCTCACAGACAGTATTCTTTCAAGAAATGACATGTCAGTTCTTTGTGAAAAGGATTAAGTAATTTAAGTGTAAAAATCCCTAAGATGAGTAGTTAAGGCTTTCTAACTTTTAGAAGTATTATATGTTTAAGTTGAATTTAGTCTGAGATATGAAGATTATGCAGTTTTTTAAACTAAAAATCGTATCTGCAATGAAGTAAAGAAAGGCTTAATTTACCACTGAAAGACTCCTGTTCATTTAACTTGTGGCCATGAAAATGTTTTTCAATTAGTGTTGATGATTTAATGACATACCAGAAAATAATAGAAAAAAACATTAAGATTTCACATGTATTATCTTTCTATTCTGGAAGAATCATCAATGACTATCCTTCTATAATGAGTTGTCACCCTAGGAAAATGAATGTATTATAACTCAAAATCCCTTAAGCATAAAGAAATCCTTTACATAGATTAATATAAATTTTTAAAAAAACTTATAAGAATATAGTACTTATCAATTCACCTGAAAACTTTAATATTGCTGTAATAAATATTTAGTTCTGTTTCTAATCTTAATAGTGCTCTCAATCTGAGGCAGGTTCAATGTCAGTGGGTAAAGATAGTAATGTATAAGATTATTAATAAAATAGATACCCACTTTACATATTGGTAGAATAAAATATAAGGAATTTTTTAGTTTCTTTTTATCTGGAATCCAGACTTTTATGATTGAGCCTACTCTGTTTAATTTTTAAGATTAAGAATTTCAGTGACATTGACCAGAGTTGGTCACATCTGTGTGGTCCTTAAGGTGTATGATCCAGAGGCCTCCATGAGATGAAGCAACTATTTTCAATCCACTTTGGACATGCATATAGTCCTTAGGTATCTGCAAAAATAATGACTAAGAAATAAACAAAAACCTACAAGTGAACACCTTTGCAGTTATGGCTTACACAGCTAGTTAGTTAAAAAAAAAAAAAAAAAAAAAAAAAAAAAAAAAAAAAAAAAACTTTTGTTAAATTGGCTTACATTAATAAGCATAAAGATTTGGCACTAGATTTTAAACTTAACTGTAAAGGTGAATTGATTTCATCAGTCAATAAAGAGTCCATATGCATATATGCATGAATTACTGTTAGTAACAGTGTTTTCATGGATGTGTTAATATAGCTACTTCTTAAGAGTAAAGAATGGCAAATGTTTGGGGCACCTGAGTGGCTCAGTTGGTTGGAGGGTCTGCCTTCAGCTCAGATCTTGGTCCCAGAGACCTGCACTGAGACCTATATCAGGTTCCCTACTCAGTGGGGTGTCTGCTTCTCCCTCTCCCTCTGCCCCTCTGCATTCTTGTGTGCATGTGCACACATGGTTTCTCTCTCTCAAATAAAATATTAAAAGAAAAAAAAAAGAATGAAAAACCTTTAAGAAAAGTAAAATAAACTGCATGACATCTCTAGCTTTTTCCCTCTCAGAGTTCAAAAGCCTGACAAGTTATAAAAGGCACAGATATCCACTTGTACAAAATCTAACAGACCACAAAATAAGGGATAAACAAGATGAAACAGATCTTCATTAGGTAAGGCTGAGGACTCAGCATTAAAGCAAGGACTTCAAAATGGCAAATAATCCAAATTCCTTTAATATTTGGTATTTCAATATATCTTTGACTGTTTAGTGTTATAAAATATATGAAACTGTATACTCTACACAAAGATAAGAAGTCTGATGATGCAAGAGCATATAAATTCTAGATTATGACTCCTTTTTACTGTTGTCACTACTGATACAAAACACACCTGTTGATTCACCTTTTACTTTATAGCAATCGCGGGGCAGGAAGTGTAAATCTTGGGGTATCTGGGTGGCTCAGTCATTGGATGTCTGCCTTCCCCTCAGGTCATGATCCCAGGACCCTGGGATTGAGCTCTGCATCAGGCTCAATGCTCTGTGGGAAGCCTGCTTCTCCCTCTCCTGCTCCCCCTTCTGTGTTTCCCTCTTGCTGTGTCACTGTCTGTGGAATAAATAAATAAAATCTTAAGAAAAAAAAAGGAAATGTAAATCTTTTAACATAAGGAGAAGTTGCAAAACTTTTGTCTGTGTCTGCCACTGACAGATTTCAGTATGGAGTTAAGTTAGAATAACAAAATAGTTCAAATTTTGTTTCTTGTCAATTAAAAGTGAGAAATAAAATGAGTAGATAAAAATTCCTAAAATATTGAAATTAGGATTTGCTCAATGAAACTTGACTTTGTAATGTTTAAGTATTGAAAGCATACCATATAATTTAAACAATAAAGAATCCATAGCCATATTTACATTGTAATTTCTACTTTGGCCATGAATTTTATTCCAAAACTACCAGGTGACTGACAAGCAGAGTCATGTAGATTTGCATGTATGAGTGTGTGTTTTCTTAGATAACGTGAATTCTTATGATTCATCATTTTTCATATTATCTTTTAGAGCAAATTTGTATGAACCAATAGCCAATAAAAATTTCATGTATAAACATTCCCCTCCACAATTTTAGTTTGTATACCTTAATCTGAAATAATGAGGAAAAAAGAAAAGCTGGGCTGCTGTTGTCTTATTGAGAAAATGAGATCCCTTGGCAAAACTGCTCATTTCTAGAAGTACTTGAGCTGAAAATGAGAGATGTCTAATCAAGGAGCTGGACACAAAGGGAGCAAATTAAAGATCTTAATCCCAACTGTGATCTTAATTTTTAACTTAATTTTGCTTAAATTAAATATATCTTTCTATAATTCAATTTCTTCAGAATTAAAAGGTCATATTAATTTTACCAATTGCCACTTATAAAAATAGTGTCATCACTAAGTCAAAAGTGTTAATATAGATCTCGAGAGTTCAGTATAAAACTTTATGAATAGTATCATTACTTGTAACAGTTTCTTGTTTTACATAGAAGTTTTAATCTAGAATTTCACTGTATTTAATAATAATAAAATGGCCATATAGTTTTTCCAAGACTTTGGGGCCAGATTTTTTGGAATTCAGGATTTGGGAATTTAAAAATGTTAAATGGTATATATACTGCCATATCCTATGTCATATTTTCTCTAACAGTGTAGGGCTACAGTTCATAATTAAACAAATGCCTGCAGTGGGAAATATATTATTTTCCTTATGAGTAGCCTTAATGCCAATTTAGGTTAGATTTTATTGCTAAGTGAATTACAAAAAGTCTATTATTTTTCAAAGTATTTTGGATTTCAGAATTATGGACATGTAATATTTATCATTATGACAACTATTTGTTTTAACCCCTTTTAATCCTTAAAACAGTCCTGAATGCTGGGGTTACACACCCCACATTGTAGTTAAGGAAATTGAGATTCAGAGAGTACTACAGATTTGTTGATTCAAAGTCCCAGTTGAGTGATTTCCACCATATTATCTTTCTGCTAGGCCAAGCCACCTCAGAAAAGGAACATGAAAAGATAATGTAGGTGAAAGAGACATTTTTTCAGAATGAAGGGAAGAAAATCTCTAAACCTCTTCCCACATTTAAAATTTATTAGGAAGGAAGGTGCTATATTTGTAAAAACCTATTGTAAATTTGAGAATTGATAAAAAGGATATTTCTTGACCTTACTCAGCTTTGAATTTGATCACTGCAAAATCTGACATTTCTTTCTCCAATTACACATCCACTCTCCTGTTCTGGAAGGTGTATATTCTGTTCTTGAAAAATGCAAGATTTGATTTAATATCTCAGTTTGCATAATAAAACTCTTGAAATCTCAGTAATAAAGTGTAACAAGGAAAGTTGTAACAGAAGATCAGAACTAGATTTGTATGAGTTTAAATCTCAGTTTACTAATTACACACCATGGGCAATCACCATTGAGAAGTAGAATAATAATAGCTCTCCACCAAGGTTCTTGTGTGGCTAAAGGAGGTGGTAAGTGCTTAGTAAATAGTTGGTACTCAGTAAATGGTAGTCATGATAAGTCCACTTTTTACAATGAGGAAGAAGGAACATTAAATTAGGGGACTTGCCCAAGGCAGTATGTCCTGAATCACCCGGCATCCAATTTAGTTAAGCAAAAGAAAAGAGGGAGAGAGATAAAAAGCTTTTCTTTAAGGATATGGATTCTATCTTTTTACTTTATTTCTTTAAAAAATAAGAACAAGGAACTATGTTAATACATAGGTTAGAGTCTCTCGGGAGGTTGTAGTCAAGCTGCCTGTCATCTTGAGTGGCAGTGATCCCTAGGCTCATCTATAGATGAGGGATCAACTTCTAAGCTCATGCATATGAGTTTGGGCAGGCCTATTTTTTTTTAATTAATTAATTAATTAAATTTATTTTTTATTTATTTTCAGCATAACAGTATTAATTATTTTTACACCACACCCAGTGCTCCATGCAATCCGTGCCCTCTATAATACCCACCACCTGGTACCCCAACTCCCACCCCCTGCCCCTTCAAAACCCTCAGATTGTTTTTCAGAGTCCATAGTCTCTCATGGTTCATTTCCTCTTTTAATTTCCCCAAACTCCCTTCTCCTATCTCCCCATGTCTTCCATGCTATTTGTTATGCTCCACAAATAAGTGAAACCATATGATAATTGACTCTCTGTGCTTGACTGATTTCACTCAGCATAATCTCCTCCAGTCCCATTCATGTTGCTACAAAAGTTGGGTATTCGTCCTTTCTGATGGAGGCATAACACCCCATAGTGTATATGGACCACATCTTCCTTATCCATTCGTCCGTTGAAGGGCATCTTGGTTCTTTCCACAGTTTGGCGAAAGGCCTGGTTTTTATGGCCTGTTGGGACTAGGAGTCTCAGTTTCTCTCCAGCTGTTGGCTGTCAGACCTTCCTCAGTTCCTTGCAAATGGACCTCTCTCTAGGGCAGCTAATAACTTAGAAAGTGGTATCCCCAAGACCAGGTGATAAAAGAGACTGTAAGAAAAAGAGAGCAAGAGAGAGAATGTCTACGATAGAAACTATAGTCTTTATAACCTAAACTTGAAAGTGACATGCCATCATTTGCCCCGTCACCTACTGATCACTAGTCCAACCCTGGTACAGTGTGAAATGGTACTATGTAGGATATGATACCAGAGGGCAGGGTTATTGGGGAGTATCTTGGGGGAAATACTGAGAATGCTCAAGTAGAAAAATTTACCTTCATATTGGGAATCCAACGTGTATGCTGAAATAGTAAGTTTAAATGCGTCTTATAGTATCTGTCATGTATTGGTACACAGTAAACAATAATTTCCTTCATTTTTGAGTAATTACTATTAAATAAGAAATTCAGCTATTTAGGAGACTTTCTAGTTATATAAGCTTTTTTATTTTGCCACTCTGAAGTGAAAATAAGAGCAAACATTATATTGTTGAAATTATTTCCATATTCCCCTTTCTCATCAACAAAATTAGACATGTTCTTATTCTGAGTCTTGCTTTGTTAATATCATTTTCAACCTACAGTTTATTTAAAGGATTTTTTAGAACCATGTCCATTTTGTGAGGGCATTTTATAGTATGCTAAATACCATATTCACACCCATAACAGCTCAGCAAACGAAAGCTGCAGTGGGTTGCAGGGCTTCCTTTCACAGAACTTGCAAGGCAAGTGAGCAAGTCAGTGATGGGCTTACTCCAGCCATTTCATGGTTCAGGGCAACTGGACTGGTTTGAACCTCCACTTATTAGAGGTGTGATTCCTAGTAGTCTGCATGCCTCTGTGAATATCAGAATTACACATGGTTAAACTAATGATTATGGAACAGAGAGCCTGCAGTTGGGTCTTTGTGAAGCCATAAATCAGGGTACTCTAAACAAAGGAATTTTGTACGTAATAGAAGCCTAATTCTCAGTAGCGTTTTTATCTTCAAAAAACTACCAAGGATACAAATGTTAATTGATAATGGTAGATCTGAGCTCTTCTCTCCATTTGGTATGATGAATGTTGTAGAAATTGCAGAGAATACATTTATCAATGTAATTCATGAGTGAATAGAAACACTACATCCAAGTTTGGGAGCTGTGTGATTTCTAGAAAGGGAGGACTAAAGATACAAACTAAATAATGAGATGCTTCAGTCATACCCTGGAGGTCTGAGCCTGGATGCGAAATAATTAGCTTAAGCACTTGTTTGAATTGGTTTTGAACAATGCATTGTTCAAAGTGACTGCAATTTTCTTGTTCCAGAAAGGGAACACAATTAAAATTTGAATGTATAAGGAAATAAGGCCCAATTTGGAGTATTGCTGAATGATCAAATAATCTAAAATTGTTTATACTCAAAGATTTGTTTTTCTATTACCACCCCCCTCCTTTTCTTTCTAGTCAAATGATAGGGAGAAGAAATTCAATTTAAATGAGTTAATTTGTTGTGTGGGGCTCTTGACATATTACCTTATTTAAATATTATGATGAAAGTATTATGATGAGCTATGCCTTTTTTATGCCTACTTTACAAATAAGAAGATGAGGTTCCAAGATACTAAGAAATTTGCCTGAGATTACAAAGTAACTGAGGGAAGCCAGATCTAACTTCAAGTCCTATGTTTTTAATCCATTTACACTTCTACATTCCTGGCTGTTTGAAAATATGTTAATAATTATCAAAATATATTTTGGATGAAACCAATTCAGTGTCTGAATCTTTATCATTAAGAAAAGAATTTAAGGGGTGCCTGGGTGGCTCAGTGGGTTTATGCCTCTGCCTTAGGCTCAGGTCATGATCTCAGGGTCCTGGGATTGAGCCCTGAGTAGGGCTCCCTGCTCAGCGGGGAGCCTGCTTCCCCCACCTTCTGCCCGCCTCTCTGCCTGCTTGTGATCTCTCTATCTCTCTCTCTGTCAAATAAGTAAATAAAATCTTAAAAAAAAAAAGGAAAAGATTTAAAATGTATCATTTTAATATAGTCTGTAAAACATTTCGAAAGAATTAAATATCTTTAAAATAGCAATCGTTATTCATAATTTTATCACTAGAAAAATGAAGAACCTTTTTGAATTTTTTTTAAAGTTCACAAAAATTCTCGTAGTATAGAAATTCATTGCTCATAAATTTGGCAGTTTTCCACAATAAAGATTTATATGCATAGGTAGAGTGCTCTTATTCTTCAAGAGAATAGAAGTGATTAATCAACTGAATGATCTTTCTTCTAGTAAAACATCTGGTGTCATACAAATATAATAAACATTAGAAAGAGCTTGGCTGTTGTGAGCTTTGACAGATCACTGAAATAGAGGGAGAGGTCCTCCTCTATTCTAAATACAAAATTTAACAAAAAAATCTCTTGCCATCTGGTTCTGGGTTAACGTTAGTATATATACTACTTATTGATATTGTTCCCAAGTGAAAGATACTCCTCATCAAATTGTAGAATGTACTCTCCTATGGTGCATATAATTAATTTGTGGAACTTTAGATACTCTAGAAAACATAGAACCATTACTTATGAAAGACCATACAGATAGCCAAGTAATAGAACAAGGCATCCAGTCAATTCAGTCAATTTATAGTTGAAAAGCTTTTGTATGGTCAAAGTTGGTAACTAGATGAAATTATCTGGGATAACTTAGAGATCGGATTTAGATCAACATGTATTAACTTTTATTTATATGAATTATAGTACTGTATTAGCTATATAACATGTTAAAATGCATTTTCATTTATTATACATAATTAGAAATTGAAGTAAAATTTTCTCCTGAGTTAAAATTGATTTTTTTAAATACTGACTGAAATATTGTATAACTTTTTTTTTTTTTAGATTTTTATTTTTATTTATTTATTTGACAAAGAGAGACACAATGAGAGGGAACAGAAGCAGAGGGAGTGGGAGAGGGAGAAGCAGGCTTCCCGCTGAGTAGGGAGCCCGATGCAGGACCCTGGGATCATGATCCGAGCCAAAGGCAGACGCTTAACAACTGAGCCACCTAGGCGCCCCTAAAATATTGCATGACTTAAAAAATTGGTGACACATTGCTTTTACAAGCCAAACTTTAAGACGCTAAATATAATCTTCTTAAATACACAAATTATAATACCCACATTCTTAATTATAGAATAAGGTATATTTTATTTTATGAAATCACGCCATCATCAAATTCACTATATTTACACCATTATCAAATAAAAAAATTAAAGCCAAATAACAAAATTCAAAATATAAATGCATTTTTACCTGCTAAATAGAAGTGTTCCAGACTTAATTATACAGATTTTAACCCTTTATTTTTCTTTTATTGAGGTATAATTGACATATATGTTATTTTCAGGCAGATAACATCATGATTTGACATGTATATACACTGAACAATGATCACCACAATAAGTATAGTTTCTCTTTCATCATATAAGGTTACATAATATCAATTAAATATTATTAACTATAATCAGCATACTCTATATTACATCCTATGACTGACTTATAATGTGACTGGAGTTTGTACCTCTTGCCATCCTTCTCCCGTTTTACCTAATCCATAACCACTTCTCTTCTCACAACAATCTATTCTCTGCACCTCTGAGTTTTGTTTTAGTTTGGTTTGTTTCAGTAGTACTCCATTGTGTGTGTGTGTGTGTGTGTGTGTGTGTGTGTGTGTGAGAAAGACCCGCGGATCCCCTTACCCAAGAATTCAACTCTGCCACAGGATGCAAACAGCAAGAGGGTCTTTCATGTGTGTGTTTGTGTACCATATCTTTATGCATTTGTCAGTTGATGTGCACTTTGATTCTTTCCACATCTTGGCTCTTGTGAATAATGCTGTGATGAACATAGAGCTACAGATATTATACCAAATTAGTGTTTACATTTTTCTGGAAAATACCCAGAATTGGAATTGTTAGGTCATATGATAATTCTGTTTTTACTTTTTTGAGAAACCTGGACACTGTTTTCTGTAGTGGTCCACCAGTCTACATTCTCACCAACAGTGCCAGAGAGTTCCTTTTTCTCCATATCTTCATCAGCACTTGTTATTTCTTGTCTGTTTGGTGAGAGCCATTCTGCTTAGGTGAGAGATGATGTCTCATTGTAGTTTTGGTTTGAGTTTTTCTGGGTTGGTGATGTTGAAAATCTCTTCAGGTACCTGTTGGCCATCATTATGTTTTCTTTTGAAGAAATATCTATTCAGATCCTCTGCTCACTTGTGAATCAGATTGTTTGTTATTGAGTTGTAGGAGTTCTTTATAAGTTTTGAATATTAAACCCTTACTGGATATATAATTTTCATATATGCATATAATGTGCATGCTTACTGAGTTTAGTGGGACAAGGCCATGGTGGAACACAAGGCTGGAGTGTACCTATCCATTGCATTTAGCATATCAAGGCCACAGGAGAGCCCTGCACCAAGGTGGGCCCACCAGGTATATCAGAGTGGAACAAAGGAAAGCAACAGGGCAGGGAAAGCATTGCCAGCAAGATAAGAGCAGGGTGCAGAAATGGTGCCCACCAGTGCCTCTGTCTCCAGAGAGTTCCAGCAGACCCCCTTCCCTGTAGCAGATGCTTTAAGATTAGCCAGTGAAATCTTCTTCACATACTGTCTAGGCACTTTTCAACCTGCTGCTTCTGCACTAAGCCCTATAGTGGATAAGTCTATGCATGAGGTCTTCAGAAGCTGAGTCTCTTTTTCATAGCCCTTTGTGTCTCCTGGACATAAACTCCATTGATTTTGGAGTTTATCTCTCTAGTACAGGTCCCAAGGGTTGAGGTGCATGATGTGGGGCTCAGATTTCTCACTCCTCAGAGATACATTCCGCATTTGTAAGAGTTCTCCTGCTTGCAGGTGGTTGTGCCAGGTGTGGGTTTTTTTGGTGAGATGGCATCTCTACCTTTTCTTCTTGTCTCAGTGTGGCCTGTTTATCCTTGGTTGTAGAAGATCTGTTCAACTAGTTTTCAGGAATTTTTCGGAATTGTTTTGTATGTAGCTGCTGATTTGGTATGTCCATGGGAGTAAGTGAGTTCAGGGTCTTCTTAATGCTGCCATCTTGAACCACCATCCATATTTTTACCATTACACATTTTCTTAACCAAAAGTAATACTTGGTGTTACATGTAATTTTGATGTTACTGAATAAATAAAACAGGAGGAAATTTTGTCATAATTTCTTTAAAATTGTTCTTTAGAGCTTTTTTGCAGCCATATAACTATATACATTTTGTGCAGCTGAATGAATTTCATATAAGGAAAAGGTCCCAAATCACCTTTTATAAATTTAAATGCTATATAATCAAACAACTACTTACAAGTTCTTACTCAATGAATGTAATAATAATCGAAAGTCTAAAGGCATATTTTATGGTTATTAAGTTATTACAGTGAAATGAAATTACCCAGTATTTGGTGGGTGATTCATCTAGAAGCAGGGTAGAGTTATTCACTACTTATTATCATCTTTTAAGTTTTATTGTTACTAGTCAGAATTTTAGAAATGAGTTAAAACCATTTAAAAGTCAATTTCTAGGGCAAAATTTTCAGAGATCTGTTTATGCAAATACGATACAAAGAACTAGAAGCAAGCAAGTACTAGAAGAACATAGAGTAATAAGTAAACATGTGCAAGAATGAATATGTTACATTTTAGTAGATTAAGGAGTTAAGGTGAATGTCCATGCTTAAAGAAATCATTTCTTATAAGAACAGTTTAAATTGACAAGGTAAAATTTTAAAAACCAAAGTGATCTCTAAGAACAAACATTTCTGTGTGTTTTCAATTACATAACAACGGCTGGCATTTATTGAATGCTTTCTTGTATCAACAAGCATCTCTCACTCATTATCTTTTTACCTTTTGTGGTCCTCTCAACAGCCTGAAGTAGGCACCTTTGTTACCTGTGTTTCAGAGTGGAGGAAACTGAGACTCAGAGGCATCATTCACGCAGTCAGGCAATGAGGTGAAGAAGTCAGCACTGGGATATATTTCTTATTTCAGGGCCCATAGCCTTCAATTCTGTGCTAGGCCGTCCCTTCAAACACAACTGATAAAATTGTATTCTAATTCAGTTGGAAATTAATCTTAAAAAATGTGTGTTAGGATGAAGAAATAGAAATCTGCTGAGAAAAGAAAAGGGTCCAAAATCAGAGTAATGAGAGGGAAATGAGATTATTCTGTGAAGGCAGATGTAAGACAGAATAAAGGCAGAAAAGGAATGACTATTGAGATAACCTAAGTGGAGGTTGATGGGATTTGAAAGCAGAGATGTGGTAATAGAGAAAGGGATGAGGGCAGATATTCAAGAAATATTTAGGAGGTGAAGTTGGTGGAACTTTTTACTCGAACAAATTTGGATATTAGGTGAGGCAGAGTTTGACAACAACTCCCAGCTGCTTTGAGTTATTGAACTGATGGTTTATCAATGATTGCTTTTTAGTGTTTTGCTTTAATCTAACTATCCATATCTATATACACACACTGAAATAGAATTTTCATGTAAATCCCATAGGGAAGTTAATGGACATACAACAAGATCTAACGCTTTCTTTCTTTCTTTTTTTTTTTTTTTAAAGATTTTATGTATTTATTTGACAGAGAGAAATCACAAGTAGATGGAGAGGTAGGCAGAGAGGGAAGCAGGCTCCCTGCTGAGCAGAAAGCCCGATGCGGGACTCGATTCCAGGACCCTGAGATCATGACCTGAGCCGAAGGCAGCGGCTTAACCCACTGAGCCACCCAGGCGCCCCGATCTAACCCTTTCTTAAATAAAGCTTCTCATCGTCTTACTTTTGAATCTATGTTACAGACTAGATGTTTATGTTTATGTCCCAAAAATTCCTGTTGAAATCCTACTTCCTGATATGGTGGTATGAGGAGGTGAGGTCTTTTTGGGATGTAATTAGGATTAGATGAGGTAATGTGGAGCCTTATAAATGTAGTTATAAGGGTCACAGAGAGCTTTTTTTCATTCTCTTGTTTACCAGGTAAAGAATCATAAAGTAACCAGTCTACAATCTGGGGATAGTGTTCTCACTAGCACCTGACCATGCTGGTTGGCTCTCTGATCTTGACTCTCAGCCTCAGAACTTTGAAAAATTAATGTTTATTGTTTAAGTCACACAGTCTGTTTTACTTTGTTATAGCAGTCCAAAATGACTCAAAGTCTTATATATATATATTTTTTTTTACATTGCTGACATACCCAATGTTGGATGTGAAAAGTATTCCTTCTCAGCATTGGGTGATCATTGAGCACATTTCCAGCTCAGGGACAGTATTGAAAGACTAGTCTGTATTACTTCTTGCACTATGTACAATGTTTTGAGAGCTTTGCCTTATGGTAGAGTATCTACATATTCAAATTAGTGCAGGGATAGGTAAGGTTTGTGCAAAAAGTGGACACTGAGAAAGTATATAGTGTGCTATTTATGCCACATTTTCTTTAGCTATTCCTAATTTGTATTACAGTACTCCAGAAAAACAGAATCAATCAATGAAGAGAGATTCATTGTGGGGACACTAGTGACTATGGGAACTGGAAGTTCAAAATTCCAACAAGAGTTGATGTTGCAGTTTGAAGTCTAAACGTCTAGAGAAAGAATTTCGTTCTTTTCAGTGTTGCAATATTTTCTTTTAAAGCCTTCAGCTGACTGGATGAGCCTACCCATATTATGGGATATAATCTAGTTTAACCCTAGTATAATCTAGTATAACCCAGTGTCTACCAATTTAAATGTTAACCATATCTAAAAAGAACCTTTACAATATTTAGACTAGTATTTGAGCAGACAAGAGGGCAACATAGTCAAGGCAAGTTGGCACATAAAGATTTTATTTATTTATTTGACACAGAGAGAGAAAGAGAGAGTGCAATAGCAGGGGGAGCAGCAGAGGGAGAGGGAGAAGCAGGCTCCCCACTAAGTAGGGAGCATGATGCAGAACTCTGTCCCAGGACCCTGGGATCATGACCTGAACTAAAGGCAGACGCTTAACCAACTGAACCATGCAGGAGCCCTCTTTTTTTTTTTTTTTAAAGATTATTCATATATTTATTTATTTGAGAAAAAGGTGGGGGGGCTAGAGAGAGGAGCACAGGGAGAGAGACAAGCAGACTCTGCACTGAGCCAGAGTGCAATGTGGGGCTTGATCTCACAACCCTGAGATCATAACCTTAGCCGAAATCAATAGTCAGAGAGTCAACCAACTGAGCCACTCAGGTGCCCCTGCCTTTCATTCCAAAGGCAATAATTAGTTACTTATAAGTCATTTTATACTTCCTGTGGGTTTTTAACACAACAGTAAAAAAGTGGTAACTTACTTAGTACACTGCATTCTTTCTGATCCGAGGCCAGTGCATCAAGTGAGACCCATCTGTATAAATTCATACTTACTATTTTTACAAAATGTTAGACCAGTATTTAAACAAGATTCAAGAGAATTCTGTTTATAAGCCAGCTAGTTATATGAGAATCATTGATTATGTAAAACACTTTGGTCAAGATAGCGTAATTTTAGGAATGGATACAATAGTAGTTTTGTTTGATAGAGAAGCTAAATATACCAAATTTTGACAGGAAGTAAGAGTTCTTTTTCTTATGTATTAATTCATGGAAAAAATTATAATTTGCTTTTATTCTGTTTGAGGACCCAAATAAATTTTCTTAACAAATAGAGATCAAGAAAGCTTAATGTAAAATGTAACTAACGCTGAAATTATGTAGTCAGATTCTATTCCTCATAGAATTTTATCAAGCCTTTGATAATATTAATATCTCATGATTTTGTATATACATAAAGAAGGAGAGTATAGTTAATCAAAAAATCTTTGGGAAAAAATTAAAAAAATTAATACGCAAATTTTTCTAAGAAATTTTTTATTACAAAAATTTATTAACATATAAGTTGAAAAAAGTTACAGTAAATAGCTATAAACACTTTAGCATGTATTATTAACTAAAAGTTCCCACATTTGTTTACATGCCTTTTTTATGTAAAATTTACACACCGTTAAATGCACAAATATTAGCTACACCATTCTCTGTATTTTGACAAATGCATATGACTGTATAATATAAATAGCTATTAAATATTGCTGTTCATCCAAAAGGTTCCCTCCCACTCTTACCCACTCAGTCTTTAATCCCACCCTTCAGTAGGTCATCACTGTTTTGACTTTTTCTTTACTATAAACTAATTTTGCCTATTGGAGAACTACATATAATTAGAATCACACAGTTTTTGCTCTTTTATGTAAGATTTGTATCACTCAGCATATCTTGACAAATCTGTGATTATAGATATATTTATGTTTATATATATGTGCTTTCTGTTGGATTTTAGCATTTTGGCAAGCATATTTTCAGGATTTATAATACACATATTAGAAAAACACCGCATATACTTTAATCCTTTTGAGCACCAATAGTAGATAAACCCATATATTTACTTTTTAAATTTATTCAATGGGTCTGTGTTTGGGAGTTTACAGTCTGACTGGAGAAGCATGAGAAAGTCAGAAGTATCAATTAAGTTTGTTGACGTTAGGCATCACTACTCTCAGAGCCACAGAGCTACATACAAAAGAATGAAACTAGACCGCTTTCTTACACAAAATAAATATACAAATATACAAAATATACAAAATAAACTTAAAATGGATTAAAGACCTAAATTTAAGATCTGAAACCGTAAACTCCTAGAAGAAAACTTAGGAAGTTATTTCTTTGACATTGGTCATAGAAACGTATTTCTAGATATGTCTCCTCAGAGAAGGGAAGCAAAAGCAAAAGTAAACTATTGGGACTGCACCAGTATAAAAAGCTTTTATACATAGAAGGAAACAAAGCAAACTACAAAATGAGAGGAGATATTTACAGTTGATATGTCCAATAAGAGGTTAATATCCAAAATATATAAAGAACATACACAACTCAATGCCAAAAAACCCCAAATAATCTGATTTTAAAATGGGCAGAGGAACTAAATAGACGTATTTTCGAAGAAGACATATCATTGGCTAATAAACACATGAAAAAGTGCTCAACACCATAATCTTCAAGGAAATGTAAATAAAAACCTCAATGAGATATTATTGTCAAAATGGCTAAAATCAAAAGGTTAAGAAATAACAAGTGTTGGCAAGGATATGGAGAAAAAGGAACTCTTGTGTTATGTTGGTGGGAATGCAAACTGGTGCAGCCATAATGGAAAACAGTATGGAAATTCCACAAAAAATTAAAAATAGAATTGCCATATGATTCAGTAAATAATTATACTACTGGATATTTACCAAAAGAAAATGAAAACCCTAATTTGGAAAGCTATGTGCACCCCTCTGTTATTGAAACATTATTTACAGTAGCCAAGATATGGAAGCAACCCAAATGTCCATTCATAAATGAATGGATAAAGAAGATGTGAGGTGTGTATGTATATAATGGAATATGTCTCAGCCATAAAAAATAATGAGATCTTGCCATTTGCAACACTATGGATGGACTTGCAGGATGTAATGCTCAGTGAAATAAATTAGACAAGGAAAGAAAAATACCATATGATTTCATTCATATGTAGAATTTAAGAAAACAAATGAACAAAGGAAAAAAAAGAGACAAGCAAAATGGACTCTTAAATGCAGAGAACAAAGCAGTTGCTGTCAGACAGGAAGTGGGTAGGGGGATGGGTGAAATAGATAAAGAGGATTAAATGCACTTACAATGATGAGCACTGAATAATGCATATAGAATTGAATCACATTGTACACTTGAAACTACTGTAACATTGTATGTTAATTATGCTTTAAAAATAGGGTTTATGACAGAAGCAAATAACCAAGGATAATACAGAATTTACAATATCGCTCATTTTATATGGTTTACATTATATTAATAATGCATATGTATGTTTATTATATGTTATGCTAAATGGGAGGATTTGGGTGGTTGTTTTACTGGTATGGGCATGTCCTTGATTCTCTTAAAATGAAAACTGCTTTACATTGAATTCAGGATTCAGATGGCAGTGAGTGTGTTGAGTTGGGTAAACATATTCAGAAGCCTGATTTATAAAAAATATAAAATCACTAATAATTTTAAAAAATCTATATCAGTCAAAAATATATAATTAACTTAAAGAGTCATAGTTGCCTACCTTTGCTATAAAATGTGAATAATGAATTGTTTAATTTCTTAATGAAATATGTACATTAAATAACCAATTGTAGCATAATAAAACAGGTATATTGCCATGTAAAATAAACACATTGTTTCTTCATTATTTTTAATATTTAATATTTTAATATTTTATTTTTATCACTTTGTCAGTAAACTGTTAAATCCACAACTCACCAAAAAATCAATTTGATGAATATTAGTTGTAGATAAATTAAAAATGATTTAAAAGAAAGCAATTCTAAAACCTTCATTATTTACATCTTCTATAAAACAAACGACCAGTTTTCCTTTCACACGGGAAGTCCTTTACTCTCGTACATTTTAATCAGAGCCAAAAGATATTTTCAGAAAAGATTATATTTAAAATGATGACTAAGAAATTACTCAATTCATACAGTAGTCAATCTGTTATTAAGTGATAGCAGTTGCTGTGATAAGAGCATATCACAGCCTCATGAGGTTGGGTGAGATGAGGCCAATATTTATTCACACTCACATTAAAATAAGAGATAGAGTTTTGTTTTCAAGATATAGCCCTTTTATGTTTTTAAAAATAACACATTTGAAATGATTATTTTTAAGTTTTTCTATCAAATGATAAAGGCAAAAATGGTTTAATGTGTGATTTACAGGAATGAAAACATGTACAGGACTGCAAATCCCAGAACTGACAGAACTATCAAGCTGGAAGCATAATGTGACAGATTGCATATATCTCTCACTTGTGCTAAGCATTACTAATAATTTCAGGCAGAGAGAACAAGTACATGACAAAAACAAACATAAAATAGCTAACTGAAAGAAAACACAAATGTTACTTAAAATGTAAATAGCATTCACGCATATGAAAACATCACCTACATGAGAAAAACACCCAAGATGTGGGCTCAAAAATGACAGTATCATAATGTAATTTAAAAACTCTCTTTGCCACTATACCTAGATTTGATCAGTGCATATTCTATGGCTATATCAATACCTGTAAAATACCATCTATTCATTTTATTTATGAATAAGTAGCATCTATAGACTATATGAAGCATCACATTAGGCACTTGAAAGAAATGTGTTGGTAAACACACAGAGCTTTGCATTTATCAGTGGGTAGCCTAATACATAAAGTAAATTATATAATACGTTAAAACGTGATCAGAAATGTCAGGCATGGTGTTGGGGGACCACAGGCAATTTTGAAAGGATGATTCAGGCTCATCTTATAGCAGTGGAGCTGTAAGAAGGAAGTTGAAAGAGCAACCAAGATGGTATCTAGAAGATATCCTACACAAAAGAAGAACCATACAAAGAAAGACAGAGGGGACTATGTAGCTGATATAATAGAGATGGAAGGGAGCCATCACATATTGTATTTGCAAGTCACGTTAGGAACTTTGGTTTTGACTCTGAGGGAAATTGGGAGAGAGTTTGCACAAAGGAGAGACTGTACTAGTTGGAGAAGGATTAAGTGGTGGTTGTATAAGGCAAAGAAAGGAATCAGAGGTGACTCCAGGGTTCATTGGTTGATTGGTTTTTTAATCAGAACATTGAAGAATGGATTTCTAAGGGGACACTATATCCCAGTTATATATCTCATTTTATGCCTGTAATCCAGTATAGTACATCTTTTACTTTGAAAATACCTAGTTGGAAAGATAAATTATTTGGTTTTCCTTTGGTCACTGAAAGAGAGATACTGTTAGGGAGGAGCAGTGTTTTTAGTTGAAGTGTTTTGTGTGATTTATCTGTAGAAAATGTAGGTGAAAGTTTGAGTAGGCAGTTAGATATGAGTCTTCCATCTCATGTCATCTCACTTGGGACTCAGTTCATGGTTGACATTTAAAGCTATGAGACTATGTTAGATTATCAGAAAAAGTGAAATACAGATAGAAAAGGAAGAAAGCCAAGGACTGAACTGAAGTCAGGGATATGAACGTTTACAGGGTGAAAACCAGCCAAGGAATGACCAACAAAAAGAGAATAAGCTGTCATGAGGTGGGAGGAACACCAGGAAATATTGCTGTCTTGGAAGCAATATCAGTAAAAAATATCAGGCCACGTTAAGTCCCACATTGGGCTTCTTGCTCAGCAGAGAGTCTGCTTGGGATTGTCGCCCTCTCCCTGTGGCCCTTCCCCTCCCTGCTCATTGTCTCTCTGTAAAATAAATAAATGTTTAAAAAAAGAAGAAGAAGAACATCCTCCTACATACCCATACCACCATTCTCATATCTAAGAAAATATCAATAATTCTTTACTATCTAATAACACATTCATGTTCAGATTTCCTTAACTATATCCAAGATGGCTTTTATAGCTGTTACTACTATTGTTTTTTAAACCAGAGTCAATCCATAGTCATGCTTTGCATTAGGTTGTTATGTCTCTTTAGTGTTTTGGGTATATTTTTGGTACAATCCTCGTGATAGTTTTAAAAGATTGATTGATTGATTTGAGATGGTGGGGGTAGGGGGAGGGCTAGAGGGAGAGAGTGAGTCTCCAGTGGACTTCTGCTAAGCGCAGAGTGGAAGATGCAGGGCTGGATCTTGTGACCCTGAGATCCTGGCCTGGCCTAAGACCGGGAGTTCGAGGCTCAGCCAACGGAGCAGACCAGTGATTAAAAAAAAAGAAGAAGAAGAAGAAGAAGAAGCCATCTTGAAACTTAGCTAGTTATAAAGCAAGCATTTTATTATATATCACAATTTATGGGTCAGGAATTTGGGCTGGGGTCACATGGGTGGGTGATCCTTTTGCTTTTCTTACTATTGACTAAGGTCCTCTGTGGAGTTGGCTGGTGGAGGACTAATCTGAAGGGACCAGTACATTTTCCCTCGTATGTGTAGCTTCTTACTAGGGATGTGTGGAAGGTTGAGTTAAACTGGGGATGATCTACTGGAACACCTACAAATGGCATTTCCATCTTGGCAGTCTCAGTAGAATCAGACTTATTACATGGTGAGTTAGGGCTGTTCTTTTAGACAATAGGTTGAAGCTGTCTGTCCCTTAAGTTCTGGTTCTAGAAAGTGGTACATGGTGACCTCTACCATATAGGAAAGGGGGTACAGACCTCAACTCTCACTGACAGAAGTGTAAGAGAATCCGCGGCCATTTTAAATCTACTGTAGGAAGACTAAACGTCAGTTAAATCTACTGTAGGAAGACTAAACATCAGCCAAACATAAGAATTAAGATTGACAATTGGATTTAGTAACATGATGATCACTGGTTTCCTTTATAGGAGAAGTTTCCATGTCCTGATGATGATGAAAGCTTCATTAGAGTAGATTTATAACAGAATAGGAGAGCAAGACATGTTAGATAATGTTCCCTTTTAACCCTGGGTGATAAAATTGAGCAATTCTCAAAATAAAATTGCAGCTTAAATTACTCTGAATACTTTTCTAAGAAATAAACTCAGGTCTTTCAGAGCAAGCAGCAAATAGTGATCTTAAAATCCAAATAAAAGTTTCTTCAAGCATTTAGTGTTTTTCATGAAGTAGACATGAGGAACTATATCCTACAATAATGAAATATCAAAAAATTATTTCATAACTTAAGCATAGATGTATATTTTTTCGTATCCTCAGTAATATCTGGCTCAATCAAGACTTTAAGGAGTAAAATTAAAACAATAACAACAATACAAAACACCTTTTCCTAATCCAGCTAAAATATAAATATTTGCTATCTTGTTTTATTATAATTTGTATTAATTTTGCAATTTTAAGAGACAGCTTTTGCTTACTAAATATACAGTTTTGAAATAAACTCAGTTTCTCAAGAAATATAAGAAAAATACCTGGAACCTGGGCAGAGAATAGCAATAATAAATAAGCCATTTTGTAAAAGGCAGAAGATTTGTATCATCTGAAGAGAAATGAATGTTGAATAAGCCATTTGGGAGTAAAAATACATGACTTCAAAGCCATGTTTTAAATCTAAAATTCTCTTTCAGTACTTTAGCTTATTTAAAGATTGTTGGTTGATCAAATGCTTCAATAAAAAATAAAACTACAGCATTCTGTTCACTACTATTTCAGCTTTTGTACAATAAATGTGTAATACTAAGTATGAATATTTAATCAGTTAAATTTTCAATGATAATATTGCAAGGCTAGTAGATTTAAACTTTGAAATGGATTGAAAAACAGGATTTTATTTATTTATTTATTTATTTATTTATTACCATTTTTTATTTATTTGACAGACAGAGATCACAAGTAGCCAGAGAGGCGGGCAGAAAGAGAGAGGAGGAAGCAGGCTCCTTGCTGGGCAGAGAACCCAATGTGGGGCTCAATCCCAGGACCCTGGGATTATGACTGAGCTGAAGGCAGAGGCCTTAACCCACTAAGCCACCCAGGCTTCCCCAAAAACAGGATTTTAGTTTGCAGGTTATTTGCTATAAATATTTAAATGTATAAAGTAATTTTGGTATACCATATAATCTAAATGACACATAATAACTAAAGAAGGTATTTCTAAGGGCCAAAGAAATATGTTCCATAATTCAGACCTTGTAATTAATTTAGATGATGGAGAATAGAAGGATCATCTGTAACTATTGGCACCCCTTTTTGCTGATGAGTATTTGCTGTAGCTCTTTGTATTTGTTACTATTATGTAAATAATTTATGTCTTTAAACCTTCATAACATGTATTGGTTAAATTATGTTATCAACTTGTTTTAGCAATTCATTCCTTGCTAAGTAGTGAAGTATTATAGGGGAGTCTACAAAAAAGTCATACAATTGATTAAAAAGAGTCTCTGTGTTTTAAATTAAAGATTTTCAGATGAAGAAATATGTCTATTTTTTTTTTTTAAGATTTTACTTATTTGATAGAGAGAAACACAGCAAGAGAGGGAGCACAAGCAGTGGGAGTGGGAGAGGGAGAAGCAGGCCTCCTGCCAAGCAGGAAGCCCAAGGCGTGGCCCCATCCCAGGACCCTGGGATCACGGCCAGAGCCGAAGGCAGACTCTTAATAACTGAGCCACCCAGAATATGGGTATCTCCCTGAAATATGGATATCTTAAAAAAATTTTTGAGAACTACAACAGGTGCTAAACAAGCACAAATAACCTGCAGTAATTTCCATTTTCATTCACCTATACAAGAGATTTAGACTGTAAGATAGCATGCAGGAGTCCTATTTGAAGGATGTATGAATCAACATTACTATTTACTGGCAGTGCTGAAATTGGCAAAAATTGTGAACTAACCCAAGGTTATTCATGCCTTTAAATTATTCTCACCATCTTCACTCCCTATTCATCAACCTTTTTCTAGTTCCAATCCTCACCACAACTCTAAAGTCCTTCTTCCTACTCCTCTGTGTTCCTTCAAGCTCCTCTGTTCTGAATACCCCTGTGGGTCTCTTGCACCTCACTCTGTGTAAAATGTCCAGTAAGCTGATTTTTAGCATGCCCTACTTAGTTGATAATCAGAATAAAAAGGGATTGATACATCAAAGTGTTAGTAGCTTGGCCATTTATTATTAAATTAATCACCATATACTGTAGCATGTAGATAGATGAACTTGCTATACAACATGTGATGCAAATGTTGATTTCTTTCAGTTTGTATATACTGTATTATTAGCATATAGGGAACAGAGTTATGTCCATGGAATAGGCACTAGTTACAGAGAAGGGAAACTCTATGTAGCCTAAGCGAACTTGTTTTAGTCAAGGTTGCCAGACAATCAGAACCAAAAGTATGTACTAGAAAGAAGAAGAGAGTGGAAAAAGGTGAAGAAGGAAAAGAGGAGACAGAGAGGGAGAGATTTATTATAGGAATTGGCTTATGAAGTTGTGGAGGACAAGAAGTCCAACATTCTGCTCTCTGCAAGTTGGGGAACATGAAAAGCCAGTGGTGTAATTCACTGCAAATCCAAAAGCCAGAGGCTTTGATATCAGAGGACAGTAGACAGTGGACATCCAGTTCAAGAAAAGAAAGTAAATTCGTGCTTCCTCCATTTTTTGGTTCTTTGGGCCCTCAACAAGTTGGAAGACGCCTTCCCACATGGGTGAGGACAGTTCTCCTTTACTAGGTCTAGTGATTCAAATGCTAATCTCTTCCAGAACCATCCTCACAGATACACCCAGAAATAATGTTTTACCAGCTACCTGGGCATCCCTTAACCCAATCAAGTTGACACATAAAATTAACCACACACATAGGTTTCTGAAACTAACATCATTTGCAGTCTACCTTCATGAGTTTTGCCATACTAGCATGCCTCATGTACTATTATTTAGTTAATTTTTTAATTTTAAATCAATTCCTTATTTGATTTTAGTAAATGTATTTAGAAAAGAAATTGTATATCACAATGGTAAATGAAAACCCAGGGTCACTTGCCATAAGTAGTAAAGATTAATAACTACTATTTAGTTTTAAAATTAATGAATATTAAATATCTGTCCATGCACTGCCTAAAATAGACACATAAAAAAAATGGGATATGAAGTAGTTTACTTCCTGTCATTTAAAATATAAACAATCTAGGGAACCTGGGTGGCTCAGTGAGTTAAGCCTCTGCCTTTCAGCTCAGGTCGTGATCTCAGGGTCCTGGGATCAAGTCCCACATGGGGCTCTTTGCTCAGCAGGGAGCCTGCATCCCCTTCTCTCTCTGTCTGCCTCTCTGCCTACTTGTTCTCTCTCTCTCTGTCAAATAAATAATAAAATATTTTTTTCTTATTTTTATTTTTTTATTTTATTTTTTTTCTCATTCATTTTTTTAATTTAATTTTTTATTTTTTATAAACATATATTTTTATCCCCAGGGGTACAGGTCTGTGAATCGCCAGGTTTACACACTTCACAGCACTCACCAAAGCACATACCCTCCCCAATGTCCATAGCCCCACCCTCCTTCTCTCAACCCCCCTCCTCCCAGCAACCCTCAGTTTGTTTTGTGAGATTAAGAGTCACTTATGGTTTGTCTCCCTCCCAATCCCATCTTGTTTCATTGATTTTTCTCCTACCCACTTAAGCCCCCATGTTGCATCACCACTTCCTCATATCAGGGAGATCATATGATAGTTGTCTTTCTCTGCTTGACTTATTTCGCTAAGCATGTTTGATCCATTCATCTGTTGATGGACATCTAGGTTCTTTCCATAGTTTGGCTATTGTGGACATTGCTGCTATAAACATTTGGGTGCACATGCCCCTTTGGATCACTACGTTTGTATCTTTAGGGTAAATACCCAGTAGTGCAATTGCTGGGTCACAGGGCAGTTCTATTTTCAACATTTTGAGGAACCTCCATGCTGTTTTCCAGAGTGGTTGCACCAGCTTGCATTCCCACCAACAGTGTAGGAGGGTTCCCCTTTCTCCGCATCCTCGCCAGCATCTGTCATTTCCTGACTTGTTGATTTTTGCCATTCTGACTGGTGTGAGGTGATCTCTCGTTGTGGTTTTGATTTGTATTTCCCTGATGCCGAGTGCTTTGGAGCACTTTTTTCATGTGTCTGTTGGCCATCTGGATGTCTTCTTTGCAGAAATGTCTGTTCATGTCCTCTGCCCATTTCTTGATTGGATTATTTGTTCTTTGGGTGTTGAGTTTGCTAAGTTCTTTATAGATTTTGGACACTAGTCCTTTATCTGATATGTCGTTGGCAAATATCTTCTCCCATTCTGTCAGTTGTCCTTTGATTTTGTTAACTGTTTCCTTTGCTGTGCAAAGCTTTTGATCTTGATGAACTCCCAATAGTTCATTTTTGCCCTTGCTTCCCTTGCTTTTCGCGATGTTCCTAGGAAGATGTTGCTGTGGCTGAGGTCGAAGAGGTTGCTGCCTGTGTTCTCCTCAAGGATTTTGATGGATTCCTTTCGCACATTGAGGTCCTTCATCCATTTTGAGTCTATTTTCGTGTGTGGTGTAAGGATATGGTCCAATTTCATTTTTCTGCATGTGGCTGTCCAATTTTCCCAACACCATTTATTGAAGAGGCTGTCTTTTTTCCACTGGACATTCTTTCCTGCTTTGTCGAAGATTAGTTGACCATAGAGTTGAGGGTCTATTTCTGGGCTCTCTATTCTGTTCCATTGATCGATGTGTCTGTTTTTGTGCCAGTACCATGCTGTCTTGATGATGACAGCTTTGTAATAGAGCTTGAAGTCCGGAATTGTGATGCCACCAACGTTGGCTTTCTTTTTCAATATCCCTTTGTCTATTCGGGGTCTTTTCTGGTTCCATATAAATTTTAGAATTATTTGTTCCATTTCTTTGAAAAAGATGGATGGTACTTTGATAGGAATTGCATTAAATGTGTAGATTGCTTTAGGTAGCATAGACATTTTCACAATATTTATTCTTCCAATCCAGGAGCATGGAACATTTTTCCATTTCTTTGTGTCTTTCTCAATTTCTTTCATGAGTACTTTATAGTTTTCTGAGTATAGATTCTGTGCCTCGTTGGTTAGGTTTATTCCTAGGTATCTTATGGTTTGGGGTGCAATTGTAAATGGGATTGACTCCTTAATTTCTCTTTCTTCTGTCTTCTTGTTGGTGTAGAGAATTGCAACTGATTTCTGTGCATTGATTTTATATCCTGACACTTTACTGAATTCCTGTACAAGTTCTAGCAGTTTTGGAGTGGAGTCTTTTGGGTTTTCCACATATAGTATCATATCATCTGTGAAGAGTGATAATTTGACTTCTTCTTTGCCAATTTGGATGCCTTTAATTTCCTTTTGTTGTCTGATTGCTGAGGCTAGGACTTCTAGCACTGTGTTGAATAGTAGTGGTGATAATGGACATCCCTGCCATGTTCCTGACCTTAGCGGAAAAGCTTTTAGTTTTTCTCCATTGAGAATGATTTTTGCGGTGGGTTTCTCATAGATGGCTTTGATGATATTGAGGTATGTGCCCTCTATCCCTACACTTTGAAGAGTTTTGATCAGGAAGGGATGCTGCACTTTGTCAAATGCTTTTTCAGCATCTATTGAGAGTATCATATGGTTCTTGTTCTTTCTTTTATTGATGTGTTGTATCACATTGACTGATTTGCGGATGTTGAACCAACCTTGCCACCCTGGAATAAATCCCACTTGGTTGTGGTGAATAATCCTTTTAATGTACTGTTGAATCCTATTGGCTAGTATTTTGGTGAGAATTTTCTCATCTGTGTTCATCAAGGATATTGGCCTATAGCTCTCTTTTTTAAATAATAAAATCTTTTAAAAAATAAAATAAAATATAAACAATCTAATGGCCGTCCAAAAGAGCAAGTAAAAAGATCCGTTGATATGAATGCTTTCTTTGCCTGATCTCTGTAAATCTGAAGATAATGATAGTAAACTAAAAATTGACAAGGAATTGGAGATTTGAAAAGGAGGATGGTGAGAGAGAGAGTTTGTGAAGTGGAAACAAATCATGAAGTGAAAACCTTGTAACCTACCAAAAAAGAAACTCAAATATGCACAGAAGAAGCCTGTAAGGAACCAGTAGATTTGCATTAATTTGTACTTCAGAAATCAAAGATGTTGAGAGCAGTGTATACAACCATAAATGAATCATTTAAAAAAAATCATTCCTGCTCCTTTCTAAAGCTAATCCTTCCTTATGTACCTTAATCCACATCACCTCTCATCTGCTCAAGAGTAGCGATCCAGAATTTCTCTCCAAAATCATCCATGCTTTCTAATCTACTAGATCCTTTCCATCAGTATTCAAATATACTATGATTCCTGGCAGTAAAAACAAAAAAAAAATCTTATGATTCTATTTTTTTGACCATTTAGCAGTCAATTTCTTTGGTCATAGAGAGAGTTGGTCAGTTACTTCCTCGATTCTCTGTTAAATGCACTTGAATGAGGACTTTGTTCTCACTGGGCCACAGAAACTAGTCAAAATCACCAAAGACCTTTGTTTTACAAAGTTCATTAGCCAATTCTTATTACTCCTCTTGCTTGACCTATGAAAACTCAATGTCTCCTGTTGAAACACTTCATTTGCCTTGCAGAACAACTCTCTTGGTTTTTATTTTCTTTCTCCCTGAATGACTTGTTATTTCTTCTTCTCAATCTCAGTCTCCTATTGTTGGGATGCCCTAGTCTCAGGCTTGCCCTCTTTTCTTTGCAATGTATATTCATTCTTTTAGTGATACTATCAAATGTTGTGTTTTAAATACACTATTTATGCCAAGGATTTTCTAATTTTTATTCTTACCCATCTCTCTCTGTCTCTTTCTAGGTCCAAATTCATATATTCAGATGCCTATCTGACTTCATTTGGATATTTAATCTCAATATCTCAGATATCCTTTCCAAATACATATCTTCCTCTCAAATTTCATATTTCTAGGTACTCAGAAATCACTATTTTGATTCTCTTTTCTCTCACGTTTCAGAGATCATTAATCAGAAAGTCTTTCAAAATATATCTAATATCCAAACAAACTCAATTCCAGACGACCATTTTCTCTCTTCTATATTACTGCAACCTCTCACTGGTTAGCTTCCTCACTGATCAATCAGTATTATTAATTTAGCACAATAGTTCTTTTTTAAAAGGTAAAAATTATTTTCACAAAAATGGAGCTTCGCTTTCAGCTACTATACCTGATTTAATTTGACTCTCCAGGGACACCTGGGTGGCTCAGTTGGTTAAGCCTCTGCCTTCAGCTCAGGTCATGATCCCGGGATCCTGGGATCAAGCCCAGTGCCAGTCTCACTGTTCAGCAGGGACTCTGTTTCTACTCTCCTTCTGCCTCTCCCACCACTCATGCTTTCTCTCTCTCTCTTTCTCTCTCTCAGATAAATAAAATCTTTTTTTTTTATTTTTAAAAACTGACTCTCCACTGGATTCAGAATTTCAAGGTCAACATAGTATAGCCTGGTCCTATTTAGGTATAATGATCCAGCAATATTCTTGCTATCTTTGTGCAATTCTTTGTCCTGTGTCTAGGAAAAATGGAAAATGTGTTTCTAAATAGTATAATTAGAGTAATTTTCAGTGACATGCTTATCTAAAAGAAACCATTTGTCTTCTATAGTAGCATATCTTCCTACGTATCTAGGAAGCTTGAGTGATATATTTAATATTTCAGAATATTAGCTCATCTGTGAAGAACCTGTATAGCATTAATGACCTGAAATGGGAAGCCCTATTGTTCTAACATGATTAATGGTGTAAAAATGTAAACTAAATAAACTATTTAATTGTATCAACCTTCATGTCTCCAGACTTAACATTTTTCTCTCCTCTACTGTAGAAAAATTGAGGCAAATATATAGACCCATTCTTTGATATCTGACCATAGCTAGCTAAATCTAATAAAATCTTCAAAATACAGCTTTATTTAAAATTAAGGATGTTTTGAGAATGTGTTTTCTTACTTTTATTTCTTTCTCAGAAAGTTTCAAATCAAAGTATAGCTCTTTCAGATCTTGGTTCAGTTCCTTTGATTCTTTCTCCCTTCCTTCTTAAGAACAGAATACTAACTGTATTCCTTTCGCAGCTCTCAGAAGGAAAACAAAGAATTGACACAGTGGATAGGATATAAAACAACAAACCATCTCATTTTAGAAGTACCTATGTAACCATTTTATTGGTATAAATATTGTTTCATTTTCCTAATGGCATTTGTTGATGCAGCAGCATGGTAGAATGGTTAAAATTGTGAGCTTTTGAACCAGTTCCTGTCCTCTTTCAGAACCATATATACTGTTGTTCTGTTTCACCTCAGGGGTCAGTCATTTTGATCTCTGCCAAATATGATTAATTTTACTTTGTAATAGATTCATTATGCCCTTAACATATAACTTTAGGTGGACAGTTTTAGTCAACAAGAAATAATACAGTCCATGTAGAAATTTTATTTTGCATGATTCTCCCTGTTATTCCTTCACTCGTGTTTCTTTTTGTATTTTTTATCTCTCAGCCTTCAGTAAGATTTAGATTCTCAGTTATTTGACCTCATCCACTTTTCCATCAGTGCAGATCATTTTAGATTGAAGACAAAATTTTTGACATCTCCTGTCTGACTAGCTTAGAATTAGTAGGATAGTTGGTTACTCAAAATATTTTAAGTAGGGAATTTTTAAACAAATTCATATAAAATGTATACATCTTGTTTTAATATAAAGCATAAACATATTTGTTAACTTCCCAATTTTGTGATGGAGAGTAAGGCCTCTTCTTTGAATATGGGTCCATTAAACTGAAATTTATCATGGTATTTTACATAAAGCATACCCATAATGAGCTATAATTTTTCACTTCCAAATATGTTAAAAAGGTTAAGAAATTAAAGATACTTAAAAAGCTGAGTAAATAGTAATTCTAGATTTTAGAAATTTTTCTTCCAACCTTTAATAGCTATTTCTAGCACACTAAATTTGACAGCAATTTTTTTGGTTGCTTTGTCCTTATCAAGATTTTCCAAAGCATTCTATTGTTAGTAGACACCACATCTTCTTCTCTTTTTTTCTCCCCTCTATTTGGAGTCATATTTCATTTGGTTTGCAGAATAATGACTGAATTCTATAATTAAAATTGGGATAAATAGGCTCATGGAACACCTGATTCTTGATTAGAATACAGCTCTACGGGTGAGCAGGAAAGTTCAGGTATTTTAATCAACAGCTTAGTATTCCAGACAATTCAGCATGTTGTAGATCTTCAGGAATAAATTGACTCTGTAGTATATGTCAATCAATCATGGGAATGGTTTAGGTGAGGTAAATTACAGTAGCTTTTATTGAAATTTTAATGGATCATGATGTCATTAGTCTCTTTTCTGTTTCATCTTACCTAAAACCACTTTTAGTAATGAGTTGCAGCAGAAAAAAGAGACAAGGTGAAAGAACCCACATTTGAAACACATAAGTTATTTGTATGCCTAAAGTCTTAAATTGGAGTAATATATCCATGACATATTCAGTGCACTAATTTTTAGGAATATTTATTATTGCGAACAAGTGAATGGTGCATCTAAAGATGGATAGATAGATAATGAATGAACAGAAAAACTACATATTAGCAGAATAAGAAATGGTACATACTTCTTATTGAATCAATAAAATTTTAATTAATAACCCAGGGTGATCACATTTGTTCTTAATTATTACATGTAGTTAGTTAATTTTCTTTTCTTTTCTTTTCTTTTTTCCCCAAATCTCTTGGTAAGTACTCACTTTTGCTTAAATTGTGCTAGTCTTTTTATCTGATGCTGACACTATAACTCGTGCTTTCTTGGTTGTAAGCTTACCAGTATACTCTTTATCTCTGTTTCATTGGTTTTAATTAGAAGGATTAATGTATGCTCATTGTATTAGTTGCTAGGGCAGCTGTAATGAAGTACCCTAAAGTGAAATGTATTGCCTCACAGTTTTGGAGGCTAGAATTCCAGGATCAAGATGTCAGCCAGCTTGGTTCCTTTACAAGACTGTGAGAAAGCGTATATTCCAAGCCTGTCTACCTAGCTTTTGATGGTTTGCTGGTTATCTTTACTGTTACTTGATATATTCAGAATATTTCATCCCAAAGCAACAGAATACACATTCTTCTCTAGTGCACATGGAACATTCTCCAGAATAGATCACATCCTCGGTCCTAAATCAGGACTCAACCGGTATCAAAAGATTGGGATCATTCCCTGCATATTTTCAGGGACCCTGCATATTTCAGACCACAATGCTCTAAAGCTAGAACTCAACCACAAAAGGAAGTTTGGAAAGAACCCAAATACATGGAGACTAAACAGTATCCTTCTAAAGAATGAATGGGTCAACCGGGAAATTAAAGAAGAATTGAAAAAAATCATGGAAACAAATGATAATGAAAATACAACGGTTCAAAATCTGTGGGACACAACAAAGGCAGTCCTGAGAGGAAAATATATAGCGGTACAAGCCTTTCTCAAGAAACAAGAAAGGTCTCAGGTACACAACCTAACCCTACACCTAAAGGAGCTGGAGAAAGAACAAGAAAGAAACCCTAAGCCCAGCAGGAGAAGAGAAATCATAAAGATCAGAGCAGAAATCAATGAAATAGAAACCAAAAAAACAATAGAACAAATCAACGAAACTAGGAGCTGGTTCTTTGAAAGAATTAATAAAATTGATAAACCCCTGGCCCGACTTATCAAAAAGAAAAAAGAAAGGACCCAAATAAATAAAATCATGAATGAAAGAGGAGAGATCACAACTAACACCAAAGAAATACAAACTATTATAAGAACATACTATGAGCAACTCTACGGCAATAAATTTGACAATCTGGAAGAAATGGATGCATTCCTAGAAACATATAAACTACCACAACTGAGCCAGGAAGAAATAGAAAGCCTGAACAGACCCATAACCAGTAAGGAGATTGAAACAGTCATTAAAAATCTCCAAACAAACAAAAGCCCAGGGCCAGACGGCTTCCCGGGGGAATTCTACCAAACATTTAAAGAAGAACTAATTCCTATTCTCCTGAAACTGTTACTTGACTTGTAGAAACATCATCCTAATATCTGCTTTCATCTTCACATGACATTCTCCCTGTGTATATCTGTCTCTTCACAGGTATTCTTTTATAGGTTCACCAGTCATATTGGAATAGGGCCCATCCTACTGGAGTATGACCTCAACTTAGCTTATGATAATTACATCTGCAAAGCCCAATTTCCAAATAAGCTCAGGTACTGAGGTACTAGTGTTTAAGACTTCAGTGAATAAATTTCTGCAGGATATATTGCAATTGGTGTCACTTTTTATCTTTGAATATAAGAATTTATAGAGAAATTCAACAAGTGCAAATTTAGCTAGAAGGAACTGTCATGACTAATTTAACACCTTCACTGTATATCCCATAAGTGAGGTAAGAGCCTGTATTACCAGGACACAAGAATTAAAATCCAAATAATATGACCTAACAAATTTACATGGTTAGAAGCAGTAGATTTTTAAAATCTAATTTCCTCATCACAGGAAAGACAGAAAATCTTCCTTCTGACTTCTGCTTCATTTAGAATTATAATTAAGAGTTATAAACAGGTTTGGTGCTTGGGTGGCTCAGTTGGTTAATCTTCCGACTCTTGTTTTTGAAGCTCAGGTCCTGATCTCATGAATCCTGGGATTGAGCCTGCCTATGTCGGGCTCTGCTCTCAGCGGGGAGTCTGCTTAAAGCTTCTCTCTCTCTCTGCTACTCCTCCAGCTCGTGTGTGCGCACACTCTTTCTCTAAAATTAATAAATCTTTTTAAAAAAGAGTTAAAAACAAATGAAATTTTCTCTTCATCATCAGTATCTCTAAATTTCACCTTCTTAATATGAATTGTCCATTTTTCATTGTCTGTACTCTCCTCCTGTGTGTGCCTACATAAATAATTTAATTATAAAATATATGGTTCTTTCCCCTCTTCAGCAATGTTCACATAAATATAATATCCTCTTTAAAACACAGAGTACTTTAGTGATCATGTTTTGTTTTTTCTGTTTACTTACCATCTGGAGGTTTTCAACATTTCTTCTTCTATGTCTTATCTTACGTTGTATATTTGTGTCCTTTCTCTTTTAGTTGGATTTGAAACTGATTTGTAAGAATTACATTTGTTTATTACTCAAGTTTTAATATGATTTTCCTGTTACTCATTTTGGAAATTTATTTTATTTTAAAATTAAATTTTCTTAAATTAAATTGCATAAAATTTTTATCTCTGGGTGTTATGATATTTATAATACACTGTATTTTTCAGAACCTCTGTATGGATTTTAAAAGTAATTGGGCAATGGTGAGAACTGATGTAAGAATAGCAATTAGATCAAATAATCTAATTTAGACTTTTTTAGAAATAATTTTTTTTCAAAATCATATAAACAAAATCTTACCCCAACTTTATAATTTTTAAATGTCTCCTTTTAGTGTTAAGAAAATTATAGCTAATAACATAGGGTCCCAAAGAGCACTTATTTGCATTTGTTACTCCCTCTAGAGATCAGCTCTTGCCATTATAACTCAATCAAAAATCAAATTAAGCCTCTTGACATAATTGGAAGTTTCAAAGTGATCTGAAGAGCACAATTTTCTGTTACATATGTCAAAGCTAGATGGGAAAAATACCATGGGAACAGAAAGGTCAAGGGCTAATCCACTCCAAAGTCATTAAAGATCATATTTAAATTGCTTCGGAAACTTCAAGGTTTTTTAAGCCGTCATCAAATTTCCCACCAAAACAAGGTGCCTCTGACATGACAGCTGCTCTAGACAAAAAAGGAAGAGAGTTCCTTTTTCTGTCATGCTGAAATGGATCTTTGGCTTTCAAAGTTTATTTTTTCATGCAAATATTTGTATTACACAAATTTAGTTAAATTTTAAAACAAATTTGTACTGTGTCATAATAGTCTTTTTAAGTCCAAATGAGCCTATTTCAAATTGACTTTTATAAGACTATATTTGTAAAACTATTTGAGCAGTTTGCACAATGCCATCATATTATAATGTTGAAGGTAAGGAGTTCCCCATTTATCCTGAGTATATCACCACCATTCAAGAGCTAGATCATTGGATTAGTTACATAGAGAATTAAGTCTACCAATGAGCATATTTTTAACAAATTGTCCAGATAAGATAATTATTTTTGGCTCTCCTTCATTTTGGCATTGGAAGCCTATTTTATTTTAAGGCATTAGATCATAATTATTAAAACGTGCTAGGGATGCTATAATCAAAAGTGTTGGACACACACACATATATATCCACAACACTGTAGGCAAATTGATAGAAAAAAGTAAAGTACATAAACATATCTAAATATGTACATATTTATGCACTTACTGTGTAAAAAAATCCGCATTTATTTCAAAGGGAAAATAAATGTATAACTAATGGTTTTAGCAGAAGATAAAAATAAGGGAAACAGTAAATCTATGAGACAGTACGCAGCTTGGAAATGAAATATGCCAGTATGACCAGATGCTCTTTTATCCATTATATAGACAGTTGATTGTTGCAGTATTATTCACAATAACCAAGATATGGAAACAACCTAGGTGTCCACAGATAAATGGATAAAGAAGATGTGACATACATATCTGTATATCTGTATAGACATAGAGAAATAATGGGTATACAGAGAGATAATGGAATTTTATTCAGTCCTGAGAAAGAAGGAATTTCTCACAAGATGGACAGACTTTAAGGGCATCATACTAAGTGAAGTAAGTCAGAGAAAAACAGATACTTTATAAATCCACTCATATGTGGAAGGTAAGAAAGCTGAACTTATACAGAGAGTGTAGAATGCTGCAACAAGAGGACTGGCCAGATTGGTTGGTGTTGGTCAAAAGATACAAATTCCAGGTATAAGACAAATGAGTTCTGGGGATCTGATGTACAGCATGGTAATTTTAGTTAACACTACTGTATTGCATACTTGAAAGTTGCTGAGAGAGTAAATATTAAATGTTCTCATCGCAAAAAAGAAACGAAAATTAAGGGGCACGATGGAGGTATTTGCTAACACTATGGAAATAGGTGACTACAGGTGCTTCCTGAAACTCATTTCCCCTGCTAACTGCAAACATTTTGTAATATATAAGTGTATCAAATTACTATGTTGTACATCTTAAACATAAACAATGATTTATGGCCATTTTAACTCATTAAAGTTGAAAAAATTGAGATAACAGCTTGCATAAAACATATTGCTCTCCTTCATATGGGTAGGTCTCATCAGATCAGTTGAAGGCCTAAAGAAAAGGTTGACCCTCCATCAAACAAGAGGGGATTCTTTCTGTCTGATGATCTATGAGCTGGGATTTCACCTTTCTTCCCGCCTTTGAACTCAAATTGAAACCGGTTTTTTGGGTTTCAAGCCTGCTGCTGTATGAAGTGCAGTTACACTGTTAGCTTTCCTGGTTCTCTGCCTTTGGACTTGACAGGACTATACTGTTGGCTTTCCTGGGTCCACAACTTGGAAACATCCTTCAGATTAGGAGACTTGCCATCATCCGTAGTCAGATGGACCAGTTCTTTATGATACACCTTTTTCTGTATTTATGCATACTCTGGTTTTTTTGTTTGTTTGTTTCTCTAGAGAACCCTGACCAACACAATCATTTAAAAAAAAAATGAAGCAAGAAGGATTAACTAAAAATTCAACTAGAGTTCACATCTATTAGGGACAGGGAGGAGGGGACACACAGGGGACCAAGCTCACTACAGGGCTCTGTTGCTTCATCTGGGTGGTGAACATGATGTTCACCTTATTATTAGCCTTTAAAGTGTACTTTTATCATATGTTCTTAGTTACAACTACAACATTAAAAAATAATAAAATAAAACAATAATACCAAGTGTTGGTGAGTTGGAAGAGATTGATAATCTTAAAAACTACAGGTGTAAGCATATGTAAAGTTTGCTGATGTATTTGTTGAGGGGCACTGGGCAGCTCAAATAAAATGTAAAATATGCCTACACTTTAACATAGGATTCTAACCCTTAAGACTTTGCCCTTCTGAAACAGATGTGGCAGTAAATAAGAAGGTATGACAATAGTATTCATTGCAGCATTACTTGGAGTGACAAAAACTGGAAACAATAACGACCACCATTAGAAAAACTGAACAAATCATTTCAATATCCGCATTATATAGTTACTATATATAATATATATTTTTAAGTTGTTTATATCTTTAGATACTGACCCCAAAAGCCAGTAGCTACAAGATATTATTTAGAGAGAGAAAAAAAAAATTGTTTAGTGTGTGTAGTGTGATGTCATTTTGTAAGAAGCAGGTTGGGAGAGCAATGGGTAATGAATGGAGTGTATCATTACGTTTAAGGCCGGTTTTATGCTATCTAAGTTTTATTTTAAGTCAAATCAAATATAAAAATCTAAACATCTGGATTGGTTTAACACTCTATATTGCTGTCATGCAGACATTTTGTTTAAGAACTTAATGTTTTAGACAGGAGAAACAGAAGTAAATTATTTGCTCTAGGCATACTGATTTTCAAAAGGAAAAGTTCAAGTGCTAAAATGAGAAATAGGTGACTACATGTGCTTCCTAAAACTCAGTTCCCGTGCTAATATCCAGAAAAGATATATACTTCTCTTCAGCAATATCTGCGACCAGAAGGTAAGCAGTGGAAGAAAAGAGAAGAACCACAGCGTATCCCAGATTCCCTCTTCCCTCTTAAATGCCTGCTCACCTTAGGAAAAATCATCCTTCATCCTAGACAGAATGATAATGTGGCATATTACTGCATCTTTCTACTCGTCATATTAATATAAGACCCGTTCTAATGTGTATTTGATGCACATTGCAGGTACAAAATGTAAATGTATTCTTGTATATGAGGTTATCATTTTACCATTTTTAGAGTCGAAAAATCTGTGTCTATTTGTGTACCTATATAAGATAACCTATAAGATATATCTATAGCCAAACTCATAGTAACTAAATGTGCTACTGTTTTCCATTAATTAATTTTAAAATGTTTTAGATTGAATTGTGTCCCCCTTAAGATTTTTTATGTTGAACTCCTAACCCCCGAAGTAACTGTATTTGGAGGTAGGACCTTTCAGGTGGCAATGAAAGTTGAATGAGATCATAAAGGTATGTCCCTAATACAGTGTGACTATTATCCTTCTAAGACGAGAGAAAGAGATGTCTGGGATCTGTGTGCGAAAAGACAGGCCAGACACACTGTTAAAAGATGACCTTCATCAGACCTCTGGAGAAACCAAAGCTGGCAATACCTTGATCTTGGATTCAGACTTCCTGGCCTCCAGAACTGAGAAAATAAATTTCTGATCTTTAGGCCACTTAGTCTGTGGTGTTTTGTTATAACAGCCCAAGTAAACTAATTTATACATATGGCATGTTACATATATTGTTTTACAATATGTTATATAAGAGATAAAATTATTTATAGTTTTATATATATATATATATATATATACACACACACAACACATATATACAGGTTATATATATCATACAACATATAATTGTTACACAACATGTACATAGGCAACATATGTGCATATGTATTTGTGTGCTGGGGTTGCTGTAACAGAATATAAGAGAGAGATTTATTTTCTTTCAGTTCTGAGGACTGGGAGGTCCAAGATCAAAGTAATATGTTATATATGTAACAAAAACTTAGAAAGGTGTAAGGTTAGGTGAAACAGTCTCACTGTATTTGCTAAAATAAAAAATACACTAAGTAGAAATTCTTATCCTAATCATACAAATTCTGTTGTGCATAGAATTTGGACATGCTAGTTTTGAACGAGGCTAGTTTTGAGTGAGTCATACAGTTATTTTCCTTACCGTCTTCCTTCATCCTCCTCCTATTCCTTTATCCACATCTGGTGTGAATGGAGAGGATGTTTGTTACAAATGATTGTAGATTTATGGTCCTAGAAAAATTGAAATGTGTACCAGGAGGTCAAATCATTTAACCAGCTGCTCCTGGATCATGTTTTATTACTTAGGATTAGACTATGATGATACAAAACCATTTAACATGTCCCTGGGCCCCTAAGGAACATACAGACTTGCTTAAGTGTTCATGAATCAACCACACTAATAAGGAATTGAATTGTTTTGGAAAATCTACTGGGAGAAAAATCCACTCCTCATTGGAGATAGTTATGAAGAAAAAAAGACCACATGGCAGGATAGGTTTTGAGATAAGGATACATAACAAATTATTTTCCCTCAAGAAATCTCTCTAGAAAGCAGTTAAGTTTATCTTGAGCAAGAGAACACAGTTACAGTAAAAAGCACAATAGACACGGAATTCTGCATATGGAAATTTAGATCTCTAGATCATGTAAACTCAGTAAGGCTGATATTAACCCCTAAGGGGGCAAAAATTGGATCTTGGGGAGAGTGAAAAAAAATTGGATAATACAGTGGGTTGTGGCCCTTCAAAGAACTGTAGTGTATAAACATATTCTGTATATCTGGGGTGAGGGACAGTTAGGAAAAGAATTATCTAAAGGTTCCTTAGGGAAGTGATTATTTTAAAAAGTGATTATTGTTAAAAAAAAAAAAAAGTTAAACACTGCTCTATTAAACTGCAACATGGATAAAAAAAAAAAAGTAGCTGGACCTGTTTGTGCCCCTGTGTGCATATATATATATATGCACACAGGGGCACCGTGGCTCCGTTGGTTGGGTGTCTGACTCTTGATTTCAGTTCAGGTCATGATCTCAGGGTCTTGGGATCAAGTCCCCTGTTAGACTCTGCACTCAGTGTGGAGTCTACTTGAGATTCTGTCTCCCTCTGTCCTTCCTCTCACTTATGCATACCTGTGCGTGTACATGATATCTCTCTCTCAAATAAATAAATCTTTAAAAAATATGCACAAAGCGGGGCACCTGGGTGGCTCAGTGGGTTAAAGCCTCTGCCTTTGGCTCAGGTCATGATCTCAGGGTCCTGGGATCGAGCCCCGCATCGGACTCTCTGCTGGGCAGGGAGCCTGCTTCTTCCTCTCTCTCTCTTCCTGCCTCTCTGCCCACTTGTGCTCTCTGTCTGTCAAATAAATAAATAAAATCTTAAAAAAGAAAAAAAACCCAAAACAAAAAAAAAAAAAAACCTCACAAGCTTATGTGAGCCTGATAGCTTTTACTCTGAAACTGAGCATAATAGGCCATAAAGTTCAGTGGACAAAAAAGGCATGTTATGGAACAAATGAGGCATTTACGTTCCTGAAAACCCCCGTTGGCCAACCCACTGCCAACCTAGTTCCTCTCTGGCCTTTCTATCACACAGTGCTACGCAGGCTATCCTCTTTCCTTTTTTCTCATTTTATCTCTTATATGCTAAACCCTACCTCCTAAAAACACACAAAACTTCTCTTCCTTTCACACAAGAACATCCAAGATCTCTTCTCTAGAGCATTAGAAATAAATGATATCTGGGTTACATCCCTAATTCTTTGAAGATTTTAACTTCTGGCTTAATGTCTGTGATGGTTCAGTCTGTGTGTCAAAATAGCTGAGCTAAGGGATGCCCACATACTTGGTGAAACATTAATTCTGGGTGTGTCTATAAGGATATTTCAGAAAGATATTAGCATCTGAATCTGCAAACCTAGTAAAGGAGATTATCTTCCTCTAATCCAGTGAGGGCCTCACTAGAACAAAAAGGCAGAGGAAGGACAAAATGGCTCTCTGATTGACCTAGGACATCCATTTTCTTCTATGCCTGAACATCAGTGCTCCTGGTTTTCAGACCTTTGGGTTCAGACTGATATTTATACCCTTGGCTCCTCTGGTTCTCAGGCATTTGAGTTTGGATTGGAACTACCACACCAGCTTTCTGGAACTTCTAGCTTGCAGATAGTAAATCCTGGGACTTCTTAGCTTCCGTGATCCCATCAACCAATACCCTATAATAAATCTCTTTCTGTCTCTCTCTCCATATATGTCCTCTTGGTTCCATTTCTCTTAAGAATACTGATAATATACTGTGACTCATACGAAAATGACTCCTGTAACATTTCTAAGCAATTTTAACATCAGTAGTGATTATGCTTCTTATTTCTCTCACTTAGCTCTTCAACTCATGATACTACTACTACTACCATTTTCCTTTCCCTCAACTTCCTTCATAACTTCTAATCCATTTTATGTTCCACATAAAAATCTTCAAAGAATTAGGGATGTAACCCAGATATCATTTATTTCTAATGCTCTAGAGAAGAGATCTTGGATGTTCTAGAACATCTTATGTTCTACCATCTTTATTTATTTGAAAAAAAAAAAAAATCACACGACTTTTATCTTTCTCCATGCCTATACCTACACAGCTTATTATGGCTGTAAAAAAACACATACTCACTAGTGCATCATCTTACTTTAAGTTTGTGACCATTAATTAACCTGGAGAGGGCCTTTTTCCTGACTAGTAATTCTACTTTTTTTTTTTTAACTTCATTACATCATCCTTCTTTATTATAACTTGTTATGCGCTTCCTTTCTGTTTCCTTTCTCAAACGATAATCTTGCTTCCATCAGTAAGAAAGTTGAAACATCAAGAGGTTCCACAGATTTTTACCCCCAAATCTACCCCTTTCCTACATTTGTATCCTTATATTCTGCCTTTCTGTATTATCGTAGATTACCTATCTATGTCCCTACCTGAGGACAGATTCCCTTCATTTCTATATTAAACTTTATTCCCTTCCATCTATAAGGACATAGCTGTAGAATTCTCTACCTCCAACATTTTCAGTATTTCCCTTTTACTAGATCTACTGGATCTTCATAAAAATTTCAGTATTACAAACATACTATTATTTTTCCCTTTTCAAAAAAATAAGCAAATCTTTCTTAAACAGAAAGATCCTGTTTTAACCACTGACCACTGTAGCCTCCAAACTGGTCTTCTTTCTTCCATACTCCCTCTTGCTTCCCACTGCTGAGTCTGTTCTCAACATTATAGTCAAATTTGCCTATTAAATATAAACCCAGTTATATCAGTCTCCTCAAATCCTTGCAAAGGCTTCCCAGGCTTAACTCAGTTTAAACCACATCTTTACTAATCAGAGTACCCTCCCTGTCCCTAGCCTTACTTCCTGATATCATCTTCTCCCATTCTGCCTCTTGCTCACTCCATCCAAGCCCCATTAACCAGTTAGGTTTTTCCCTCTTCCTTATCATTTGCCATTCCTTGTGCCTAGAATATATCTTCTTCACCTAGAGATATCCATAAAGAAACACTTCAAAGTCCATCTCCTTAATGATGCTTACCTAATTACTGTATGTAAGGACATGATCCTCTGCTATCTGTGAAAAAATATGTTTTGTCTGTTTTGTTCTCCAGTATCTCCAATGGTTAGAGCCATGCAATTATATATGTATTTGTGCTTAAGTATTTCAAATAAATTAATGAATGATTTTGAATGAATGAATGCTATTAATGTTGACCTCTTCTTCTTCACCAGTTCCCAAAACATATTATACAAATGATTAGCTGATAACTATTTAGTCTCTTCACCTTGTTTTCTCTCTAAAGTAGTTGTAGTTTTTCCTTTTCTTATTCCTTTTCTTTTCTTAAGATACCTGGGTAACATCTCCTCCTGGCTAGTTAACTTGTGGTGCCAGGTAGGGTAACTCAGCAACATGGATTTTATGCTCACTAAGGCTAATTTGGCTGACCATCACTGTGTGTCCAATCTGCCAGCAGCAGAGACCAACGCTTAGCACTCAGTATGAGACAATTCCCAGCTACCAGGTGGCAGGTTGATTACATTGGATCACTGCCACCATGGAATGGCAGCAGTTTGTCCTTGTTGGAATAGACCCTCTAGATGTGAATTCCCTTTCCCTGCCCACAATTTTTTTGTCAAAACTACCATCCATGGACTTAGAGAATGTCTTACCTATCATCATGGTACCCTATACAGAATTGTTTCAGATCAAGAAACTCATTTTGTAGCAAAAGAAGTATGGGAATGGTCATATGCTCATGAAATCTCATTAAATTCACTGGTCTTACTGTATTTTTCATTTTCCTGAAGCAGCTGGCTTGACAGAATGGTGGAATGGCCTTTTGAAGATTCAGTTACAGTGCCTACTGGGTGGAAATACTTTGCAGAGCTAGGGCAAGGTGTTCAGAAGGCTGTATATGCTTTGAACCAGCGGCAGATATAATGTGCTATTTCTCTGATAGCCAGGACTCAAAAGTCCATAAATAAGGGGAGTATTACCCCTTATGACCCACTAGCAAATTTTTTCTTTCTCTTCTCCTGACTTCATTCTCTGCTGGCTCAGAGGTCTTAGTACCAGAGGGAGAATGCTTCTATCAGAGTATACAATAGTGATTCCATTGAACTGAAAGTTATTCCTGTTATTACTCTATTACCCATTATTACCCCTCATGACCCATTATTACCCCTAATGACCAATAGCAATTTTTTTTTTTCCTTTTACCCTGACGTAATTCTCTGCTGGCCTAGAGGTCTTAGTTTCAGAAGGAGAAGTGCTTATACCAGGAGACACAATGATTCCACTGAACTGGAGGTTAAAACTTCCACTCAGATACTTTTGCTTCCTTATGCCTCTGAATCAACAGGTTTGCAGGGGTGATTGATCCTGACCACCACTGGGAAATTGAACTATTCCACAATGCAAGGAAGATTATGTCAGAGTACAGATTCTTAATATCTGTTAGTATTACTCTGCCTTATGATGAAGGTCAATGGAAACTGCAACAACCTAATCCAGGAAAGATTAGCAATGGCCCAGATCCCTTAGGAATGAAGATTTGGGTCATCTCATCAAATAACCAAAAGAAGCTGAAGTACTTGCTAAGGGCAAAAGCAATACAGATGGATAGTAGCAGAAGTTAGTTATAAATACCAGCTGAGGAGTTGTAGAAAGAACTATAATTGTCTTGAGTATTTCCTCTTTACCTTGTTAGGAATGATTATGAATATATATGTATATACTAGGTAAATAAATTTTTTTTCTTTACTCTCTTGTTCCTTCATTACAAAATATAAAATGTATTGCCTCTGTATCAGTATTTAAGTATTTTCAACTTTTATATCATGCATTTCAAATTAACAGATATCAGGAGAACAGTAAATATCACTATGGGCTTTACTTCTTCTAGGAAAGGGGTTAATACATTTTTTACTATACATGGGATAGTTGTATCATGTTAGGCTGAATTTAGACCTTGTTATTGTCTCTTATTTGGAGATTAAGTACTATTTAAGATGTGTATAGGTGTCAAGTTGTTAAGGGGTGAACTTATAACAGCTCATTTTTATGTGTTAACTTTACTGGGCTAAAGAATGATCAGATAGCTGGTGAAACATTTTTTTCTGGGTATGTCTGTGAGAGTGTTTCTGAAAGAAATTAATATTTTAATTAGTAGGCTGAGTAAAGGAGATTGCCTTCACCATTGTGGGCAGGCATCCTCTAATCCATTGGACTGAATAGAACAAAAAGGTGGAGGAAGGGTTAATTCTTTCTCTCCCTGAGCTGGGACACTCTTTTTTTCCTTCCCTTGGACAGCAGAGTTCCCAGTGCTTAGGCCTTCAGACTCTGGGACTTAACACCAGTGGCCCCTACCAGGTTCTTGGTTCTTCAGATTTAGACTGAATTACAGCTTTCCTGCATCTCTAACTTGCAGATGGTAGATTGTGGGACTTCTTAGTCTCCATAAGCACATGAGTCCATTCCTATAATGATCTCAACTGTCTGTCTGTCTGTCTGTCTGTCTATATTTCTATCTATCTAGTTCTATAAGTCTGTTTCTCTTGAGATCCCTATACATGTGTTTAGGTAACAAATTACCCCAAAACTTAGTGGTTTAAAATAACCATTTATTATGCCCACCTACTTTATGGATCAAGGATTCAGATAAGGCCTATCAGGGATGACTTCTCTGTACTCAGAAATAGCCAAAGCCTAAAATGCAATTCTAGCTCCTGACGTGTAGGAGCTAGAATTATCTGCCAAGTTTGTAGATGCTAGCTGCCCACTGAGTCTCAGGTCCTTTCTAAATAGGTCTCTTCACAAAAGCTAGTTTGAACTTCCTCTCACTGTGGTGGCTGGCCTGTCAGGAGTAGGCATGCCCAAAAGATCAAGCCAGATGGAAGCTGTATTCTTTTTATGACCTAACCTCAAGAGTCATATAATATCACTTCCACTGACTTTTGGTTGGAGCAATCATAAATCTCCCACCAGGTTTAAAAGAAGGGAACATGGACCTATCTCTTCAAGGAAGAAGTGTCAAAGTTTAAAATTAGATGAGATGAGAAATACCATTGTAGTCATTTAAGAGAGTGCTGTCATCCACATTTGCCTTTGTAGGTACATTCAAGAATTTCCTGGTTCTTTGCCTCTTCACTGATGAATCTAACTAGGCATTGTTAGTTTCTGTAATTCAAGGTGAGAGTCAGTCACACATGTAACATTAGACCTGTTCTAACAACACAAACATATATAACAAAGTGTGTGTGTGTGTGTGTGTGTGTGTATAGGTATGGCAGTTCCTGACACAAAGCCCCTAAATACCATGACATTTCCTGAGTGATAGAAACATGTTTTGTTCTAATAGGACAACTTTTGACAGGCCTCTAGACAGCTTCAAGGTGGGAGCTCATCGCCAGAAAGATGATACTTTGATTAGAAGCCTGGGACTTTCAGCCTCACCAACCCCCCCTCCCAGGTTGGGAAGGGAAGGTGGCTGGAGATTTTAGTTAATAACCATTCATGCCTACATGATGAGACATCTATTAAAAACCCCTAAACATGGGGCACCTGGGTGGCTCAGTGGGTTAAGCCTCTGCCTTCGGCCAAGGTCATGATCTCAGGGCTCTGGGATTGAGCCCCGTGTCAGGCTCTCTGCTCAGCTGGGAGCCTGCTTCCCCTTCTCTCTGCCTGCCTCTCAGCCTACCTTTGATCTCTCTCTCTCTTTCTGTCAAATAAATAAATAAAATCTAAAAAAAAAAAAAAATCCTAAGCAACAGGCTTTGGCAGGCTTCTGGGTTGGTGAGCACATGGAGCTGCCAGCAGGATGGCATGCTGAGCGAGGGCATGGAAGCTCCATGCATCCCTCCATGTGGCTCTTCCTGAGTTCTGGGAGCTATTCTAACAAATTACTAAACGTGATCAGGAGTTTATGGAAATAGCCGTTTATAGCTAGTTTAATGAGAGGTAAAGGAGGCCCTAGACTTGAGGGGAGGCAGTCTTCTGTGACTGAGCCCTTAACCTTTGAGCTCTGCAATAAGTCCAGGCAGTTGGTGTCAGAATTGAACTGAATTATTGGATACCCACTTGTGGGCTGGAGAATTCAATTTTGGTATTATAAAGTGCTGCAGAGTAGGGAAGCACTGTCACAGAAAAATCTTATTTATGGGACATTTTAGGATTCACTTTTCAACATCCTCTTTCTGCAGTATCAACAATAGATAGACACCCAGTGTATTCTGAAGCTTTATTTGGAGATGCCCACTATTACAAAGTTATTTTTCAGAGTGAACACATCAACCAGAATTGGGGGCTAGCCAAATGATATCTCTTACATTCTCTTTAAGCAATTTACTTTAATAAGATTAGCATTTCCAGTCGTCTGATTTGTACCTCCTTTATTATGGTTGCTTTTCGCTACTGTCCCTTTTGGACCTGTGCCTGTTGGTCCCAGATTTAACCTTCATCTTATCACAATGGTCCAGACATGTTCTGACCAGAGAATAGCATGTGATAGAACCTCAGTAAAGGTTAAATGAAGTTAAAGGGTTAAATGAATATTTCCTGACTTAATCCTTGACTGCAACTTGAGAGGTATGTATTACTGTCTGCATTTTATAGATGAGAAAGAGGGCATGCTTAATCTTGCTATACTTTATTTAGGAAGTAGGAGACAAATTAGACCTCAAGAACTCTCTTAGCTTTCTATATGACCAAGATGCCTCTCTCTGGGGTTAATTCTGCACCTGTTCTCCTCTTTCATGGCTGAGGAGCTACTCATTCCTGATCTGTGAGGCGTCAGGATTCTGCTGTCCTCCTGAGCCTACAGCATTTTGCTTGCTTTGTCCAGTGACATATAACTATGGTTATTGCAAAACTGTTGGGATGAACATTAGAACACCCTTAAAATAGGAACAATGTGATATGAGATCACCGCTGTGTTTAGGAACAGAATGTAATAGAATATAAACCTTGGGATGGATTTGGTTCAGGCTGTTTTTTCAAAATGTTAGGCTTAGAATCTGAGAATCAGATAACCATATGCAGGGAAAAAAAAAAGAAAAGAAACTGTCTATTTAGAATATCCCCTTTAAAAAAGATTACCCAAACTGAAATTTCCCAAATTGGGCTCATCCACCAAAGCAAAAGCCAATTGAAAATCACAAACATTTAATTTTTGCTATGGAATGAGTACAGAAATAGAAAGATGCTGCTTTCCCTCTATGGTTATAATACTTAATGATTCAATAAAATAAGTAAAAACATAACTACAATACAAGGCAAAATAAAGTAAGTGTTATAAGAAAGACCCCAGTAAAGTGTTATGGGGAGCTGAAAGGAAGGTCATAGAATTTTGTTAACCAAAGGGCAGACCTTTCTTTCTGGCATTGGGGGAGTTGTTCATTGGTAGGGCAGCCTTTGAGAACAGCAGAAGACTGCGCAGAAGTGAGGCCAATATTAAGTGAATTTAATGGCTGAAACCGTTTTCTGTTCCTGGGCTTGTAATTTAAAGTCATTATTGGGCCTTTGAGGGTAATCCCAGTAGAACAAGTCTAGGGACTTTGGGCATAGGACAAGGAGAGCGGGGTTGAAGCAACAGCAACTTCTGGTAAACAAATTCTGAAACTTAGTATTAGGTAATCTCTCAGGAACAAAATTCCAGCTATCAGAGGGATTTTACAACTGCAATATATTAAGTTTATAGATATGGGTAGCAGCACAGGTGTGTCTTGAACTATAAAAATTGAAAAAATGAAAATAACCTCCTAATAGTCATAAGAAGGTGGAGAATGCCATTTTTTTTTTTTCTGTGAAATAATGGAAATGCATCTGGGGCCTGAAAGTCCTTAAAGTGTTGAATAGGAATTTGATGACTTTAGTAAACTGGACTGTCATTTTATTTATAAATAGAGCTTATATTTGTGGGTATAGATTGTCTTCTAAATCACTTGTATTTTGTTGAAGCAACTAATCCAACTTTAAAAGGAACATTTCGTTCTCTAGATCTCAGTTATTTAACTGAGTTATTTTATTTTCAATAAAGAGATGGATATTTAACAAATTGTTATGGGACATAGAAGCTTTTGGTTGTGAAGTTTTAATAACGGTAGTCTCCATTTATCTTCCAAGTTAAGAAATAAAGTGGTCCCTTTAACCTATTAATCATATTAAGACTGATCCTTACTTTGTTTATCTAAGAAAAGATGAAAGCCTGGTCACCCCAGGCATGCGACATTGTCGACAGACTTTTCAGCACTCCTTCTAATTTATGGCTATTCTGTGGGAACTGAAAAATATTCAGGTGGCTGATGGTAGACATCCCAGTGATTTACTCACAACATCTGCTATCCGACTACATAGGCTCCATTCAGACGTCAGCTTCTTGTAAAACGATGTTCCTCCTGATTTCCATCTCTTGTGCCGGTCGGTCTTGATTGACACTGGCCTTCAGATTGGTACTGAAAGAGTCTGTCTCCCAAGAGAATGGTCATGAATAAATTTACTTTTCTGAATCATATCATATTTAGCCAGGTAGTTAATAGAAAAAGGGGGAGATGAAGAAAGAACGATAAAAAGAAACAAAACCCTACAAAAAGAGTTAGAGGAATCTTAACCCTTAGGATTTCATATATACTTATAAAATCCTGTAGTGTACTTTTATTTTTTTAAGAAAGCAATCTTCCAGAATAAGCATCTGTAAGCTTAACCTTGAGCTTCTGACATTTATTTGTGAGAGATGATTACAGGGAACTGAATATAATTACTTTATTTTTATTACCTGCAGGGAAAGTAAGAATGTATATATCAGCATGTATTTGTGGACTAAACTCAGTGAGCTAATTATGGTTTAATAAAAGAAACAATCTCAAATTTCTTATCATGAGGATTAAAGTCAGTAAAGCTACAGATTATAAATAAACATTTTAGCAATTAATCTGTAGTAAAAGCAGTTAGTTCCCACTACATTAATGATCCACTCTGAGCTTATTTAATGAATAAGGAACACAATAAGAAAGTCAACTAGCTCTAAAAATTGTGTCGCCTTGGAAGCATGCATGTTGCAAATACCCCATGAGTTTTCCAAAGGCATAGTATACTGAAACCAAAAGCAAGTTTAGAGCTGTTAAGGAGAAACAATATCTTGATTGTTTTTAAGGTTACATCAAGCCATTTGGCACAGAATAAAACTGCTTAAACAAAACACAGAGAGCTCATCTAAAAATCTTTCCATCGTATTATTATGTACTCGACACCAAGATATGCTTGGGCTGGGCACACAGCCTCTAATTCCATCAGGTGCCAACCTTGTAACAGCCCGTAGCAGTTTTCTTCTTTTACCAAAAGAAAACCCAGTACAGCCTCGAGATCAGGACCACCAATCCCAGAATCTGGGTTGGGATCCTGGCTGTACAACTTGTTGAGTGACGTGGGACAAATCATGTCACTGTTTTTTCGTGAGTTTCCTCATTTGTCTAATGGAAATCATTTACTCACTAAATAGGTTTAATGTGATTAATGACTAATCACTAAAATGATTAGGTATACGTGAGGTCTTCAGACAGCACCTGGCACATAATCAGTGCTGCATAAACATTAGACATTATTAACATGACTGTACTGACTAGAGGGAAAAATGCACATCAAGCATACGGTGGCATCATGTACATGCATGCGTGTTATGTCGTCTCCTGCGAACATCTCTCTGAATGCCCCCACTACTCTCTTGCCTTCTGCCCTCACCAGGCTCACATCCCCCACTTAATCACCTGCATACAAGACTCCATTTCTCACACAGAACAGCTTCTCTTGGTTTCAGCTTATCCAATCTTGGATCCTCTCACCTTTGCTTCATATTGTCTTCAGACACATGAAAGTATATTTACTGTAAACAGCGAATGTGTTTCCTCTCAGCAGCAAAAGATCTATGAACCAGTATCCAGCCTTCTATGATAGTGGGTAGGGAATTATAAATAACTGTGGGGTTTTTTTGCTAATACAGGTAACACTACTGTTAATGTGATGTATGCCTTATTCTCATAAACATTCTTTGCCACCCAGTTGCTTGGTGCCATTGGAGAAAAATGAATATATAGCAGTTGTTTAGTATAGTAATTTAGTGTAGAACATGAAAATGGACTTATTTACGTGTTGAGGCTACTTAGTCCCTAAAAATCATGGTTAAAACCTATCAATAGGTAAAAATATGTGAACAGGTGTTCTTTAATCAGGACTTTACAAATACTAAGCAATATTTTATGTTTGCACATATTAGTGCAGTTTTGTTCATGGAGTAGTATTTGGTAATATTTTCATGCAGAGAGATAGTAATACAAGATAAAAGTATTTAGCCATTCTCCTGTAAACTTTCACTGCTTCCCCATTCAGGAAATGGTGAAAATTCAGAATACTTATCTAGCAGATTGTAAAGAAAGTCATTGCCTTTATTACAGATTATCTTTTTTCATTGTTTCCTTCACTTTTTTTTTTTTTTTTTTTTTGGATGCAATGGCCACTTGTTTCCTACTGGGACATTTAAAACCAGCTGTAAATATCCCCTCTGTTAATTCCCTGCCACACATAACCACCCCCCACACCCTCCTACCAGCTACACACACACTCTCGGTGCAGATTTAATTTGTGTGTTCCCCTCACCTGGATTTTTAATGATATTGTAATCTTTGCATTTGCTCTTGCAGATCTGAGGATTTCTGCTTCCAATACAATTTGAAAGATGTCTGTCCTAGTTAGCAATTTCTAGGCCCACAGTACGTTTCTGTGTGGAGCTATATGAAGCTATCTTGCATTTTCTCTTTCTGAAGATTTTTTCTCTTTGTGTGTTTGCTTAAATATGAGCTAAAGGTCTGAAGGCTCTCATTAAATCTGTGGTGATCTATATCATATTCAAATACCTTGGTCTTTCAGCTATAGAAGGGCAACTGCTTGTAGCAGGGGGGAGGTCTCAGCTTGGCAGACATAACTAACCATCACAGGTGTCTGAGACCACAACCTGCCTCAGAAGGATTATCTTGGGGTCCACTGGGATTCAGTTTGCATAAAGGAATGTGAGACTTCCTATGCAGCACGGGAAAGAACCCTCCGCCTCTCACTCCCAACCAAGAGTTATCGGCTTGGGTTGATGTAGCTAAATTGTATCTGCTGCTCAGAATTTCTTCTGGTCCAGTCTTTCTAGTGTATTCTTGATTGATGGCTGAACATAGGTGAAATAAAAGAAAAAAGAAAGAAACACTTAAAACATGTTTTTTAAATTTTTTTCTTCACTTAACTGAGCAAATCTTAAGGCTCAAGATAGTAGAATAAATGTCTGGTGTTCTCAGGAGTGATGGAATGTGGCCCTGACAGCTCTAAGTGGGGTCCCTGCAGTCTCTGCACGGTTGGTGGGGACAACAACTGCAGCCTCTCACGCTAGGGTCGCCACAGGCAGCCAGACAGGTGGCGTGGAAAGTGTCATATATTAGATTGCTTATGAAATAGAGGAAAGCAAAAGAGAGGGAGGCAGGAAGGAAAGGAAGAAGAAAAAACGAAAACCCTCCATAGAACCAACAAAAAATGCTATGTGAAGATCAAACAATATTGCTACTTATAAAAAAAGACCAATTCTATTAACTTTTGAAGGATTTTAGTAGTAATTTCCGTTGCTATTTTCTTTCTCATCTTTGCAAGATTTTGCTCTAAAAGTTAAATCTGAGGGTCACCAAATAAGGAAAAAGAATGTAAATTAGAAAACTTTTGATGGCATTTCAAAATGTTTCAGCCTAAATGCGTTTTTTTCTTCCCAACTTAGCTTGTTCTCTTAAACTTACTCACAGTTTTATAGCTACTTCTTAAAAAGGGAAAAAGAAAGCAATGAAAAAGAAAAGAAAAAACAATTCTTTTTCTCTTTCCAGAAGAGAATTGCTATTTTCTTTTTTTTTTTTTTTTTTTTTTTTTTAAAGATTTTATTTATTTATTTGTAAGAGAGAGAGAGAGTGAGAGCAAGCACAGGCAGACAGAGTGGAAGGCAGAGTCAGAGGGAGAAGCAGGCTCCCTGCGGAGCAAGGAGCCCGATGTGGGACTCGATCCCAGGACGCTGGGATCATGACCTGAGCCGAAGGCAGCTGCTTAACCAACTGAGCCACCCAGGCGTCCCGAGAATTGCTATTTTCAGGAGCATTTTCCTATGAGGTTCATGAATCATTCTTGTCCTCTTTGAAGGGGGTTCTTGTGACAGTCTTTATGCCTTAGCAATAATATTACAAATATTTGTTGTCACAACAAATATGCAAAGTATTTAGTACCCTAAAATCTTTCAGTTTCATCCATCAACATCTTGATGTACTTGATGACACAATGTGAGCATAACTTAAATATATTGTATTTGATAAAAATTAGAATAAGAGTAGTAAGAATAGTTATATTTTTATAAGCACTAGATATAAAACTTAAAGACTAAAAGTTTTTGTTTCCTGTAAATGATAACAATGTGAACTTTAACATGAAAAAATGTTAAAATTTCTATAACATGTTAAAAATATTTATAAAATTGATAAGCTTTTAGCAGCAAATGAAAGCTCTTTAAATACAAATGTGTAGTCTTCATTAGAACTGTTTTTTTGTTGTTGTTGTTTTGTTTTGTTTTGTCTTGTTTTGTTTTCTCCTGGGGTGCTTGGGTGTCTCAGTTGGCTAAGCATCTGACTACTGGTTTCAGCTCAGGTCATGATCTCAGGTCATGAGATCGAGCCCCCCATTGTGCTCTGCATGGGCGCCCCATGCTCAAGAATGAGTCTGCTTGAGATTCTCTCTCCCTCTGCTCCTCCCACCCCATTCTCTGTCTCTCTCTCTCTCGCTAAAATAAATAAATCTTTGAATAAAACTATTTTTTCCACTAATATTTAAATGAACCACTTAAAATAATTTTAAGAGTCTGATTAACTTGTTAATTTGATTTATAAAATGATATAGTTCATAGTCTATTTTACTATTGATCTCCCAAAAAGGACATTGTACCATATATACCCACTAGGAAGTATGCTAATGAACAGCCTTCTACTTATGTCCCTTTGTTAAACATAAGGTAAACTCCCCAGAAATATTTGGTTCACATTTTTAAGTTAACCCACTCTATGGAGCAAGTATTCTCCATGTCAGCAAGAGTTGATTATTCCCTTAACTTAAGGGATGAATGGGAAGGTCTTACTCTGTTTCTCTCACAATATCAGAAGCGGAAAATTGGGAATTCTACAACTTCAGACCTGCAATATCCATAAACCAAGTTCAATACAAATAATTATTTAGAAGCTTCTGTGTACTGAAGACAGTATTAGATAATATAGAAGTATAAATGTGGATATAAGAAACAGCCTGCTTGCAAAAAAGAATCTGACATGTACTAAATAATGTCATACTAGGAATAACTGGACAAGGGCTATAAGAGAGCCCTATAAGTCGTCAGAAGCTCTGAGTTTAAGTACATTTACATTGATTTTAAATTTGAGTCCTCATAGTTTGGCTATTGTAAATAATGCCACAATAAACATCAGGATGCATGTGTGCCTTAGAATTAGTGTTTTTGAATTTCAGGGGTAAATGAACGCTCAGTAGTGAGATTCCTGGATCATAGGGTATTTCTATTTTTAATTTTTTGAGGGACCGCCATAGTGTTTTCCACAGTGGCTGCACCAGTTTGCATTTCAACAACAGTTGAAATGGGCGTTCCTTTTTCTCCACATTATCACCAACACTTGCTGTTTCTTGTGTTTTTGATTTTAGCCATTCTGATAGGTGTGAAGTTATCTCAATGTATTTCGATTTGCATTTCCTTGCTAATGAGTAATGTTGAGCAACTTTTCATATGTCTTTTGGTCACCTAGATATCTTCTTTGGAGAAATGTCTATTCAGATCTTTTGCCTGTTTTTTAATTGGATTATTTGTTTTTCTGGTTATTGAGTTGTATTAATTCTTTATATGTTTTGGATACTAACCCTTTATCAGATATGTCATTTATAAACATCTTCTCCCATTCTGTAGGTTGCCTTTTAGCTTTGTTGATTGTTCCTTTCTCTGTATAGAAGCTTTTGATTTTGGGGTAGTACTAATAGTTTATTTTTGCTTTTATTTCCCTTGCCTCAGGAGACATATCTAGAAAAATGCTGCTATAGCCCATGTCAGAGAGATTACCACGTATGCTTGCTGGAAGGATTTTTATGGTTTCAGGTCTCACATTTATGTCTTTAATCCATTTGACTTTATTTTTGTGTATAAAAAAGACACAAAATTTTATTTTTTATGGGCAGCCGTAAAAAGAATGAAATCTTGGTGGAATCTAGTTTGATTCCTTTCCATGTGGCTGCCCACTTTTCCAGACAACATTTGTTCAAGAGACTGGGTATCCCATTTTATATTCATTTCTCCTTTGTCAAAGATTAATTGACTATATAATTGTGGGCTTATTTCTGGGTTTCCTATTCTATTCCATTGATCTATATGTCTATTTTTACACCAGTACCATATTGTTTTAATTTCTACCATTTTGTAATATCATTCGAACTCTGGAAATGTCAGTTTTGTTTTGTTTTGCTTTGCTTTGCTTTTTCAATATTGCTTTGGCTATTTGAGGTTTTTTTGTGGTTCCATGCAAATTTTAGGATTATTTATTCAACTTCTTTGAGAAATACTGTTGTTATTTTGATAGGATTGCACTGAATCTGTAAATTGCTTTGGGTAGCATAGGCATTTATTTTATTTTATTTTATTTCATTCTTTAAGATTTTATTTATTTATTTGACAGAGAGAGAGATCACAAGTAGGTGGAGAGGCAGGCAGAGAGAGAGAGAGGAGGAAGCAGGCTCCCCACTGAGCAGAGAGCCTGATGTGGGGCTTGATCCCAGGACCTGGAATCATGCCCTGAGCCGAAGGCAGAGGCTTAACCCACTGAGCCACCCGGGCGCCCCTAGCATAGGCATTTAACAATATTTGTTCTTTCAACCTGTAAACATGGTATGTTTTTTTCCCTTTCTATGCATCATCTTGACTTTCTTGCATTGGTGTTTTGTAGTTTTCAGAATACAGGTCTTTCACCTTTTTGGTTAAATTTATTCCTAGATATTTTATTGGTTTTGGTGCAGTTATAAATGGGATTGTTTCTTCTTTTCACTTTCTTCTACTTCATTATAAGTGAAGAGGAATTCAACAGATTTCTGTACATTAATTTTGCATTGTACAACTCTACTGAATTCAGTTCTAGCAGTTTTTTGGTAGAGTCTTTAGAATTTTCTATAGATAGTATGTTGTCTAGAAATAGTTTTATTGCTTCCTTACCAATTTGGATACCTCTTATTTTTTTATATTTTCTAATTGGTGTAGCGAGGACTTCCAGTACTATGTGAATACATGTGAGAGTGGATATCTTTGTCTTATTCCTGATCTTAGGAACCTCTCAGTTTTTTTTCCCATTGAGTATGATGTTTGCTGTGGGCTTTTAATATAAGGACTTTTTTATGTTGAAGTGTGTTTCCTCTAGACCTGCTTTGCAGAGGGTTTTTTTTTTATCACGAATGGATATTGTACTTTGTCAAATGCTTTTTCTGCATCTATTGAAATGATCATATGGTTTTTATCCTATCTCTTGTTGATGTTATGTATCATAGCAGTTATTTTGTGAATATTAAACCACCCTTGCATCCTGGGAATAAATCCCACTTGGTCATGTGTATGATTTTTAAAAAATATATTGCTGAGTTCAGTTTGTTGAGGATTTTTGCATTTATATTCATGAGAGATATTGGCCGATAGTTTTCTTTTATTGTAGTGTCCTTATCTGGTTTTGGTACTGGGGTGATACTGCCTCATAGAATGAATTGGAAGTTTTCATTTGTCTTCTACTTTTTGGAACAGTTTGGAAGCATGGGTATTAACTCTTCTTTAAATGTTCAGTGGAATTCACCTGTGAAACTGTCTGGTCCCAGACTTTGGTATTTCGTGAGTTTTTTGATAACTAATTGAATTTCATTGCTGGTGATTAATCTATTCAAATATTCTATTTCTTCCTGTTTCTGTTTTGGTAAGTTGTATGTTTCTAGGGATTTAGCGATTTTTTTCTAAATTGCCCAGTTCATTGGCATATGGATTTTCATTATATTCTGTTATAATTGTTTGTATTAATGATTTTGTTGCAGCCCAAGTGTCCATCAGTAGATGAATGAATAAAGAAGATGTGTTATATTTATATATATCCACAATGAAAGATTTTTCAGCCCTAAAAATAGAATGAAATCTTGCCATTTGCAACAACATCGATGGAGCTAGAGAGTATAATGCTAAGTGAAACAAGTCAGCCAGGGATGGACAAATACCATATGATCTCACTCATATGTGGACTTCAAAGAAAAAAACAAGTAAAAGGGAAAAAAGAGAGAGAGACAAACTAAAAAACAGACTCTTAACTATAAAGAACAAACTGATGATTACCCGAAGGGAGGTGGGTGAGAGGATGCTGGAAATAGGGCATGGGGATTGAAGAGTGCGCTTACCATGAGAAAGTCTTTCTATGCAAAGTTCCCGATTAAACACCCTTTTTGTCCAAAAAAAGAAAAAAGAAAAAAGTTGACTCCTTAGTAAATCTTGTTCCTTTTCTTTCTTTTCTTCCATTCTGTTATTTATTTTTTTTCAAAGAATTTAAAAATATAGTATCTTGTCATTTCAGTGTATAAAAAGTTTGGGCAATATCTTCAAAGGGAATATAAAGAGGAACTGGAACTTGGATTTATTATTGTGATATCTATAATACATTGTATATTTTATTTTCTGAATAATGAGTTGTTGACAAATTAAAAAGACAATGCTGATTGTTTCACATGTTCAACCCTAGATGGAAATGGCTTTAGAATCGTTTTAAAAGCAAGAATTTTTAAGCGTCCAAGTGCTTTAAAACACACAAATTGTATTAACAGTGATTGTTCAGCATGGAATGCACATCAATCTGCTATGGATTTTAAAAATTTCCCTTCCTTTCAGAATGCATTTATGCATTTGGGACACAGTTTATAGAAACTTATGGATCTGGAGGGATAAACACTGCATGCACAAAAAAAAAAAAAAAACCTTCTGTGGTTATGGCATAAGATCCCTAATCATTTGTTTTCAGTTTACTCAAAGAAAAAAGATAATAATTTTGGCAGTTCTTAATGAGCAAACAGATGATATCAGTTAAATTTCCTTCATAGTACATGCAAAAATATGAGTTATCACCACAGATTTCCATTAAGCAGAAGATTCTTTAACAAGGTTTGGATACATAATATTGATCTTAATTTGGGAATTTGGTATAAGATAGAGGATGATTATCTATTTGATCAGCAGGAGAGCCTTGGTGTGTTTGTGTGTATTTTGGATTTGTATTGTGCTCAAAGGTTTTTTCCCTCTGGTATCTTAATTAGAAAGTGTAGCCATCTTTCCACTAACATGTATAGTCTGGAAAGTTAAATAGCCTGGCTTGTGAAAATATCGCTATAAAGTTCTTGCCCTATTTATCCCTCCCAATTTTATGAAGAGTTGATTTTTTAAAGTTGTGAGAATAGAAGAACTATTCATATAAATTATAACGTTCAAAACTTTGATGAATGACAGTTAAAATGTATTATTAGGTATCATATACAGCAATACTACTCTAGAACTGATAAAACAGTACATTAAATAGTAACCAGAGGGGGAATTGAAGTTTCCAAATCTCTGCTTTTCAGTGCAAATACATATTTTAGCCAATCGTATTTCAACCTGCAGGCGATAACCTAGGATTGACATCCCCTTCCCCTCAGAAAAGAAGTTGGCAATCTTTGCTGTAAACCAAGGGTAGAGGGTAGAGAAGTACTTAACTAAATGGCTTCCTGGGGCTGGAGAGGGAGGGACATGGGAAGGGGACGCGCTTGAAGGGAAAGAAAATCAGACATGTTAATGGGAATATTTTGCAACATTTCCCCCTGCAAAATACAAGTTCCCAATAACAATATCAAGAAGAGAAAAGAAGTTGAGATTGTATAAAAAGTATTCATTAAAAATATTAGTGATGAGCGAACAGAAGGCAAGCTGAGGACAAAGCAGAAGCTAACACCCTACAATCCCAACCCCCATGGGATATATGTGACATTCCTCATGCATTCCTGGCTGCCCTAAAGCTAAGGAAAGGGAAAACAAATAGATAGCTTGTAGAGTCCACAATCCTGCAAGACCTGAGTCTCCCTCAGTTTACTTACAAAAGCCTTAGCAATAGGTTCCAAAAGGAAATGTCGATACAATTAAAAGTCCTTATAATCTGCAGCCCATTGGCAGATAATTGAAGCGGGCAGACTGTAATGTTCCTCCAGGAAGTTCCCAACTGTCTTCATGTTAATACCTTGCTAGAAGGAAAAACAATCTTAACTTGACTGCTAGGCCTCGGGTATCCTGTGAGTCTTCTTTAACTATGAAAATCTTTTTGAAACCTCCCTTTTTCCATACCTCATCCAACCCCATAGTATATAATCAACCGATTCTCAAAACCCGGTGCAGCAACTCTTTCTGCCCACGGGTCCTGTCTCTGTGCTTTAATAAACCACCATTTTGCATCAAAGACATCTCAAGAATTCTTTCTTGATTGTCCGCTCCGGACTCCATCCCACCGAACCTCACCTGTATTCCAAAACACATCATTAGGATTTGCTAAAATGGGTAGAGAGGTACATTGCCATGGAGCTCTGGCTCTGAATCCTGTGACACCAGCTTCCAAGGGGTTCTTTGCTTTTGTCATCAAGGAGTCCATGATGGTCTTGTCCCTGAGCTCCTAAATTTACAAAATCAGTCATTTCATTTCCCATTGCATTTAGAGGATATCATATATTCTTTCAGTTGTAATTCAGTGTTATTAAATATTGAAAACTTACTGTAGACAAAACACTGAGAATATAGCAGTGAACAGGACATAGCCTCTGCTCTGTGTTTTGTGGTCTTACAATCTGAGATTGGAGGGGAGAGCACAGTCCTAAAATAAATAACATCAAATAAAGGAGGTTCAGAAGTTTTGATAGTGCTTAACAGAGCAGCTTGACTTAGGCTGATTCCTCAAAGTAAGACTTTCCTAAGCCATTAATAATTCATCTGATTTCTGAATGAGAAGTACATGGTAATTTACTCATGATGAGGAAGCAGATGGAAGGTTGTATCCAAACGCCTGGAAGGGGAGAAAAATAGTGATAGTGTGTCTTCAGCAACTTAAACAAAACTCAGAGTGGCTGAGGCAAAGACAGGAAACAAAATGATATGATGAGATAAGTAAGGAGAGAAATAGAGGCAGAAAATGAAACATTTCGTAAGCTTTGCTACGAATCCAACTGAAAGGCCTCAGCAAGCCACCATCTCAGTGTTTTAAGCTGGGGAAAAATATGATCAGATACACATATTAGACATATAATTTTAGAAGCAATGTAAGGGGCGCCTGGGTGGCTCGGTGGGTTAAAACCTCGGCCTTGGGGCTCAGGTTATGGTCTCAGGGTCTTGGGATAGAGCCCTGAGTTGGTCAGGCTCTCTGCTCAGCGGGGAGCCTCCTTCCTCCTCTCTCTCTCTCTGCCTGCCTCTCTGACTACTAGTGATCTCTCTCTCTCTCTGTCAAATAAATAAATAAATAAATAATCTTTAAAAAAAAAAAAAAAAGAAGCAGCAATGTGAGAGCCTGGTATAGGATTAATATGCTTCCCTGTTTTAATTGCCAGCTCTTCATCCTGTTCAGAAGGGAGGGTTCTCTAGGATGCAGATGGCTGAACATGTGACACCCAGTGCTGGGTAGATGAGATTCACAATAGTTTATTAGCCCCAGGGACTCATAGTTTGGGAGAAGAGAAAACCACCTATCACAAAGGGCCATATGGGGGCTGTACCAGGGCCTGTGGGAGACAGGCTTTGCATTATCAGGGGAGTGAGGTAGTCTCTGTTTCCCACAGAGGAATGATTGGCTAATTTGAATAATAGTACCAGTAGCTACCTGGAAACTGAAGCCCAAAAATCAGAAGTAAGTGGGGAATGCACCTGGTCCTACTGCTAAACAGGTTGTTTGTCTGGGGGACTTTATCCATAGTGGGGAGGGGAAGCTTCAAATCCCTCTCCATTTTTCCATGTAGCAAGGCACACAATAGTAGTGGACCTTAATCTTGGGCCTTATGTCACATTCCAATGATGAAACCCCAGGGAAGAAAATTTGTGTAGATGTGAATCCTGAATATCTCTGAAAGTTCTGAGCTCCCAACCCTGTATGTGGAACTCCCTAGCTCACTCTCTCTCTCTCATTTCTATTTTCTTCCCCAATCTCCATCACCATTTCCCAACACAGAACAGAAAGCCTTAGACTCAATTGTTTCTTTCCTATAATATGGAAGAAAGTTTTCAGTGGAGCCCTCCAGGCTTGGTTCTTGAAATGCTAAAAAAAAAAAAAAAGGATTTAGAAAATCCTTTCTGAAGTCAGCAATCTGGCTTAACAGCTTTTTGTGGAACCAAAAAGGTCAAGTGCCCATCAGCCTTTGCCCTGGGGAGGCAAACACAAGAGTTTGTACTGGGGTGAAGACTTGCAAGAACAGGTTTTGTGTGGGGATTAAGGTGCATTCATTTAATATTTGTCAATCTGTGTACATTATCATAGACTCTTGTCCACAAGTTTTGAACACCCTACATAAATACATCCTGATCATTTACCCAAAAAAGTCACTTAAACAAAAAAAAAAATTTTTTAAGATTTTGTTTATTTATTTGACAGAGAAAGACACAGCTGAGAGAACACAAGCAGGGAGAGTGGAAGAGGGAGAAGCAGGCTTCCTGCCCAGCAGAGAGCCTAATGCGGGGCTTGATCCCAGGACCTTGTGGTCATGACCTGAGCCCAGAGCAGACACTTGATGACTGAGTCACCCAGGCACCCCCCAAAAATATCACTTAAAAAAATTCTGCAGAAATGTCTTTGGATATTTTCCCCCATTGAATTATTTCCAGGATTTCCACTTAAGTGCCCGTGGAGGTGGTGGCTGTGCTACCCTGGGAGCTGGGGGATTATAGCAGGGGAGTGACAGAGGTGGGGAAATCCTGTGAGTCACCAGAGAAAAGACCTGGTCTGGAGTTCAGAAAGGGAGTCAGTCTTACAGGAAGGGTATGAAAGTCATCCGTTCATAGATCCACGTAAAAACCATACTGGCGAATGGGATTTCCCAGGAGAGCACATCTAAAGAGAGAAGGAGGCCCAAACCCCAAGGACATGAGAGGTAGCATCCCTGAGCGTGTACCACCAAGAGAGAATACACTAATATTAACTTTCCAGATTTTCCACAGTAACCCTGAGTGAATATCTGTCTCAGGAATCAAGTTGTTTATACACAAGTGCCCTTGCCATTTTGAGGTTTCAGCTCGGTCACCATCTGTGTGGAGTTTACCTAAGGAAACTTTATTTTATTGTATGTGCCTCTGAACAGGTGTTAGAAAATATTCACAACCTCGTGCTTTGGGCGCTGCTCTAGCTACATAATCCAAAACTCTCTAGCCTCTCACCCAAGTCATATCTCTGATTTGATACTGGACCTTCAGTGACAGTGATGATACATTTCAGAATATTCATTGCAAAAATAGTCACATTCAGCACTGATACCTGCAGTCCCATGAATGCGTCTCTCAGATATGCATGAAGAATATCTCTATTAGTTTTGTTCTCAAAGGATTTTGTGCCTCCTTGGTTGGATAGAGGAAGCATCACTTTTAATTATAAACTTAAAATCATAGGGGAAATATATTCCTTCTCACATTTGTCTTCAAAATTTGCTCTGTCAATTTGAATAGTAAGATAGTGTTTTTTAAACTTTTTCTCTGCTTCACATTTCTGAGATTTGTACAGAACTTCTAAATAATGCATTTCTAAAATCCAGTTTATAATGGCACTGCAGGAGCTCATGGATAGTCCCTTCTGACTCCTAAGAAAAAGGGAACAAGAAATAATGTCTCCCTGTGCTTTGTTTTGAAATGTTAACCAAATATTACAAGAGCAGATTAGACAAGCAATCCCTTTATTTAGCTGAGTAATTGCCCACTTGAATCCCTAAAGATCAGTTATTGTAACATGAACTATAAGATTTCCACTAAGAGTCTTAAATGAGTCAATAAAAGGTCATGTTTATATTCATTAAAAACACTTGAAAGAATAATATTAACATTGACTTTGAGGCCATGCCTGCACTTGCCCACTGAAAAGTATTTCTTTAGGAAATACACTGCTTTCGACATCAGTATTCTTCTAAGTATGCAGCAGATGTAACCATTAAAAATCACTTTCAATATCTTTTGATTTAGTATTAATAAAGTGAAGACTGTGTGAAGTTAATTTGTATGGAAGGAGGTTTTGTTTAAACACTAATGCTGTTGATATCAGCCACTCAGTTTTCAGAAGCCTCCAGAGTGTGTAACTAATGTGCTGTTCAGCACTATTGTTTTTAATCTGGCAAAGTAGATGTTAATGAGGGGATTTCTTACTATCCTTGTCCATTCTTAATATCCTTAGTCCATTCTTAGCAGACAAATTGATACATATAGTCGAATTTGCAAAATCACTATGCACTTGGCTAGTATAAAAGAATATGGATCATTATGGGAAATTGTAGAGCACTAAGTAAATTATGATCGCTACTAAAACTTGGTTTAAAAGGTTTCATTGTCTCAGAATACACTTTTCAGTTACGTGCACTATAAAATGATGTAATGAAATATGTCACATGAATTAAGAGTTAGAGAAGTCAGAGTGGAAATATCAATGAGCTAAAACCCCCAAAATTCAGTGTGTTCTTAGGCCCAGTGTAGCGTGGACTTTTCATTTATTTATTTTTCATGTTAGTAAAGAATTTATGACTTGAAATTATTTATTTGTTAGATTGTTTCTTTGTCAAATTAAAAAAAAAAAACCTAATCTCATTGCTTTTTGGTTTATAACTGTTACATTTGGGAGTCATTCTGTAGGTTTTAGGTCCTAAGATTAAAATTATAATTTTAGACCTAAATTGAAAGTACACTTCTATGATTTCCAATGTGTTGGGGAAAAGAAATCTGTTGGAAAGATATGTATACCATTAACAAAGAATAGTAAAGTCATCATGACTCTTGGAATAACACTAAAAAGCCAAGGAGAACTTGGGCTTATAACACCTAAGGTAAATTTGCTAAGGTGAAAATGCAATGTTTCAGAATAGATTGTATCAAAGCATTTCAAAATTATGAGTCTGCTAGATTGACGACATCTAAGAATCCCCTTGTAAAATCAAACTCCAAATTAGTTTTTACACCAAGCTATAGAAACTCAATTCTTTACAAAATCAGATTAAATTGGGGCCAAAGAGAAGAGTTCAATACAACCACCATTGGCCTAATTCAAATCCTCAAGCCCTTTGTCACCAGTGGAGACATGGTCCTTGGGTATCTGCCATCTTGCAAGTAATAAGCAGGATTTGTGATCATTACCAGAAAATTGAGAACTTCAAAATGCAGAAATGCATGGAACTTCATTCTAGTACCCCAAATCTAGAACTTTGAAAGGCAGTTCAGATGTGCAGCAGAAACCAGAAAGGTTGAGTGTATTTAAAGCCATAATGACGCCACCATTTCTGTGAACATCTCTAAGGCCTTGCAGTAAGAGTAATTTACAGACTCACACTCTTTACAGCCACTCTTGTTATCTTAAGGAATGACAGGGATTCAGATCTCAAAATCTTAATTATGACTCATTTGGCAACTCATCCTTGGCGTTTGACAGATGTCAAAGTTTAGTGTGGATGAAATAAAGCCAACAGCCATCTCCAAAGGGGTAGTACTCTCATATTCCAAAAAACCCGTGGGTCCTGAATATGGTCCAACACTTTCTTTGGTTTTGGCAGATAGGAAGAGTGATTACAACTATCACGAAATCATGTATTCCCTGTAAGAAAGACAAAGGATCAAGGAGGTTAAGGAATCAACTGTTAATGCATGTGTCTCTTCTCCTTAGAAAGCTTCTCACTGGTAAACTGAGAGGTTTTACAGATGGGAGAAAAGTGGAATCTTCTTTTGCCAAATACAAGTGAATGAATTAAACAATGAGTCCAAGTGAAGGTCTGAAAGAGAAAATTAGAAAGAAATGAAAATTGTTGTCACTGGAAAAAATGAGAAAGAAGTTATATTTTTAGGAAATTAAAACAGAATGATCTTATTCTGTTATTTAGAATTTTAATGATAATGTGTTAGAGGTAAAGAGGGCAGTCTTTCAAATTAATTAATTTTAAAATTTATTTTCCAGAATACAGATTTTGATCCTTTTTACTATTTTTGAAAAATAACAGGAGTTACATTGAATATTCTTTCTAGATGCTTATCAAATTTTTCTTTCTCAAAACATAGGATCACTTCATGTTCTTGCATCTGGGTTGAATCCAGGTCTCCAACTTCTGGCCAATGGAAGTGGGTGAAAATAATATATGTACTTCTTGAGCTATTTCCAGGACCTTTTTTGGATGTTCTTTAGGGACCATGAATTTAAATGATCAGAATCACAAGATGAAAAGACACTGAATCCCTGGGTACTTGCTTGAAGGTAAACTGCCAAAAAGAAGCAGTCCCAGTACACATCAGACTGTGAGGAAAGGAGGAAATAAATCCTTTGTTGGTACTGACTTTATAAGATCTCGTGACTTTATAAGATTTCATGTTTTATTTTCAACCAGAGGATACTTTAGTGTACTCTGAGTCACAAATTGGTATTATGTGAGGGGTACTGCAGAGTAAAGACCTAAAATATTTCATATAGGTTTAGAGACCAGGTGATGGACAGCAAGAAAACTGATGTTGAAATTTAGAAAAGTTATGATACATATTGTACAAACATTTGGTAAAACTGACACACGCTGTAACTTAAAAGGCAAACTATGTGTCTATTTGACTAGATACTGTAAGGGTTAATGATTGAGGGGAAAAAACCAAACAATTAATATATTTTGAACATTATTGACTACTTTTAACAAGGTGTTACCATCAAAGAGAGGAACTTGAGAGTTAATTAGACATTTGCAAGCAGAAATAAAGGAGAATAAAGTCCTGAAATTCTCTGCCTTGTAAAGTTGAAAACAAAACAAAACTAATTATAGACTCTAAGTCATTCTTGATGGTATTTTAAGAGGAATGAACAATGAAAAACTGGTAAGATGTCTTAGATGAATAAAAGAAATCAAAACTAAAATCAGCGGCACCTGGATGGCTCAGTCAGTTAAGCATCTGACTTTGGCTCAGGTCGATCTCAGGTCCTGGGGTGGAGCTCCAGTCAGGGTCTGCACTGAGCTGAGGGTCTGCTTCTCCCTCTTCCTCTCCTCCTCGCCCCACTCCAGTATATCCTCTCCCTCTTTCAAATGAATACGTAAAACCTTTAAAATCAGTATTTGTAGAACCTTCCTACCCATTGTCCAAAAGAGGTGGTTACCATTAAGTTAATAAAGAAACAAATTAGTAAAAAAGCAATGAAATGAAGATATTTAAGAACTATATCTGGAAAAGAAATTTGGTTATGGGATTACTGGTATAGTGGTCCCCCCTTTTCTACAGTTTTGCTTTCTGAGGTTTTAGTTACCTAGGATCAATCTCTTTTGGGAAGTAGATGCTCTTTCTGACCTATCCTCTGAAGATCAGTAGCAGCCTAATGCTCTGTCACAATGCCTGTATCATTCACCTCATTTCATCTCATCATGTAGGCATTTTATCATTTCATGCCATCTCAAGAAATGTAAGTACACTGTGATAGGGTATTTTGAGAGAGAATGAGAAACAGCACATTTATATAACTTTTATTATAGTAGATTGTTGAAATTGTTTTATTATTATTGTTGTTAATCTCTTGCTGTGCCTGATTTATAAATTAGACTTTATTACAAGTATTTATGTATAGGAAAAAGCATAGTATATATAGGATTTGGTACTCTCTGGTTTCAGGGATCCAATGGGACTCTTCTCCACTGTTCTGTGAAAGGGAAGTATCTGCAAATGACCTCCAAAGGCTGAAGGGGCCATGAGACAGAAGAAAAAGGCTGATAAGTCCAGCTTGACAAGAAATTTTTTTAAAAAATATTCCTTTTTTAAATTTTTTTTAAAAGATTTTATTTATTTATCAGAGAGAGCAAGAGAGCACAAGCAGGGGATGCTGTAGGCATAGGGAGAAGCAGCCTACCTACTGAGCAGGGAATCCAATGTGGGACTCCATCCCAAGAACTGGGGATCATGACCTGAGCCGAAGGCAGATGCTTAACCTACTGAGCCACCCAGGTGTCCCAAGAAATGGTTTCTTAAAGGGACTTACAGACAGATGCATGTCTTGGGTGGCCACAGGATGAGTAGATCCCCATAACTGTATCTCTAGTAATGCCTGCTTTTATAGTCCTAGAGATTGGGAAGATAGTGCCAGTAGACTACCTGGGAAGAAATATTTGAGAATAGTTGGGTGTCATGGTCTTATCTCCAGAGCCGATCAAAGACATGTTCCAGTAATGTAGAGAATGATTAGATAGAAAGAAAGAATATTTTGAGAGGTGGGGTAAGGAGCTGTATTCAAGAAGTCTTCAGGTTACAGAGTGGTTCCTCATGGAGAATTTGTCCAAGATGGTGTTAGTCTCACTCACACACCAGTAGATAAGGTAGAACAACTTTACATGTAAATGGCAAAACAAATCAATAGTCTATTGGTTTGATAGAGTTTTATTGGAAAAAATCACAAATTTGAACTAAAGCCTTTGACTGTTTCAGACTTAAAACAAAACAAAACAAAATAATAATAATAGTAAAACCTTGAGCTCCAGATTTTCCATTAGCATGGGAGACAGCATTTGGAGGCTTCTAGCCCCAGTGAAGGTATTCTTGCTAATAATGCTCACTTCAGATATAGCCAGGAAGAACAATGGACTAAGAGGAGTATCCAAATGGTTAAATCAAGGGGCCATGGAGAAAAGAGAAAAAATAATTCCTTCTAGGGAAGTGAATTTGTGCCTGACTGAGGTAACTCCATGCTCAAGGCAGTAGCCCTTCTAGAAGTCTTCCTAGTGGGGTTTCAGAATTGTAACAAGAGACAGTGTCCTCTGTGTGTCTTCTATTCTTTCCTTTCTGAATAGGAAATTCTATTCTTTATATGTTCCACCACTGGGCATAGTGTATGTGTGTGCAAATGCATGTGCGTGTGCATGGGGAGGTAGCTAAAGAACTTGTTCATTTAGTCGATAGGTTGCCAATATAAAAGAAATCATAGCTCAACTATTGGAGAGAGTCGTGTTTTACCAAAATGTATAGAACGTTGAGCTTAATGCAGTCACTGGAAAGAACTTTGATTTTTCCTCTTCGGGGAGGAAATGAGTGCATTACATGTAATAAAGAACAAGCAAAATTGGTAAATTATTTAATGATCCAAAGGGTAGAGTGTGTTAGAAATAATTAGGTATTCATGAAACTGTTACCTTTTCCTTGGCTCAGAGTGAGATTATATTCGCAAGCCTTCTTCGCAATTAACCTGGGATCACATGAACATTTATATCTAATGGAAAGTGGGAGAATCATGAAAACCACTTCTGCCTGGCTGTTAATATCTCTTTTGGGAATATTATGTAGCTCTCTCTTGTCTTTCAGCTCTGTTCCGAGGTTGTGCACTCAAGATAGTGGTGGTACAAGATGGAAGCATGCTCGGTCTCCAAATCCCCTCTTCTAGAAAAGCCTAGGAATGTCAGAGGGAGAAAACATCATTTAAGGTATGCGTTATAATACCTAGTATTCCGTATAATCGATCGTTGACCTATTTCTTCCACTGCCACTATTTCCATTCGATCTACACTCTCTCCATTCTCACCCATCCGCCACCCAGATCAGAGTAACGTCCCAGGTGTGATTGTGTTCTCTGTAAACATTCCATAATTTGCAGACTATAATATCATTTTCAGATTATGAACATAGAATATAAGGTTTGAAACACTCCTTTATTGTCTACCTCAATTTTTTTCTAGTGCCTTTGAAAAAACACTCCCTGTTTTTATTTATCTGCTTGTAAATTTCCTGTTCATTTCTCAAGGCTTCTTGTGTGCAGTTTTCCAGTGAACTTCAGGGGCAGGAGTAGGGGTGGGGGAGAAGTGTGCTTGGTTATTTTTTTCTCCATTGTCTCACAGCAAGTTACATATTTCTTTTATTTTTATTACAAATATTTGCTGATGCGTATGTTTAACTGTAAATATTCTCCTCAAATAAAATCTAATTTAGAGGTGCCTAGGTAGCTTAGTCAGTTAAGCATCCAGCACTTGATTTCAGCTCAGCTCATGATCTCAGGGTAGTGAGATTAAGCCCTGCATCAGGCTCCACACTGAGTAGAGAGCCTGATTAAGATTCTCCTCTCTCTGGCAGGACATCTGGGTAACTCAGTGAATTAAGTGTCTGCCTTTGGCTTAGATGCTGATCCCAGAGTCCTGAGGTTGAGTCCCACATGTGGTTCTTTGCTTAGATTCTCTCTTCCCTCTCATTCTGTCCCTCCGCCTGCTCTCTCTCTCTCTCAAAAAAAAAAAAAAAAAAAAAAATAGGTCTTTTTTTTCCCTTAGTTTAATTTATCCTTATATTGCCATTTGCTGACATAGTTTATACACATATTAGCCCCATATATGTAATAAATATAACAAATTAAAAAGTAGCACTAGAAATGTTTTTGTATAGGCCAATTTATATAGTTATTTAATTGTCAAAAGTAGATTTTAGTTGAAGAATGTCTCTGGAAATTCCTTTTATCATACATTTTCCTGTCTTATATTTTTATTATCTCTTCATTCATTATTGTTGCTCTTCACACATAAAAAACTATTCAGCATAAAGCTTCTGTACAGTTTTTATTATGTCCTTATACTTTATTCATGGTACTTTTATTAGCCATGTTTATCACAATCTAAGAAATCTTCACTATGAAAGAGAGAAATAGTTGTATCATCCTTGCCCCCAGGTACAACTAAAATGTGTTTTTAATGTACACTTAATTATTACTGTAAAACTAAACTGGTAGTCCAAGCTGCATTCAAAATCAAATCACATCGCTAATTTTATAGAAGACAGTGAGCTTGGAATTACAAGCCCATGTCCATTTCTGTCTTACTCTTACTGAAAATTGAAAATTGACTTCTGGTTAAATTTTTAAATGTTTTGGATTAGACTATAAAAATTGACTATTTCCCTGTCATTAGCACACTGAGATGAGATCAAATCATTTATGAATTCCTTTTTGCCAGAAAGTGATGTCTCTTAGACCCTACCAAGAAGGAAATTTAAAACAAGCGCACTTTCTGACTTAGAACTTGATTTTATAATGAGGTGTCATTCTGCAGAAACAAGGAATTATTTTATGCTAATGCTGTATTTATTTCCTTGGTAATGTCAAAGAGACTTGCCTTGAACATTTTATAATATGACTTATTATTCATAGCAGTGACAGCTGAAGTCATAGTTTTCCTTCACATTTCTTCTAATTTATTTAGTTTGCAAGATATTTTGCCACCAAATACATGTGAGGGTTCCTATAAGTCAACAAATAGAAAACTGTGAACCCACGATGTAAGGCACTATGCTCAAATGGAGAGCTATAATGTAGCGCAATTCGTAAGCCAACTACCATTCTGGAATTGAAAGTATTTGTTTTCATATATATTATATCATGTAATCTTTATTAAAACCAAGGTAGAAAGAGTTATTACTACACCTCCTTCCCTTTTTACCAATCCATTTCTATTTGAGTTCAGTATAATAGTGAGTGCTTTTCCATTGTCTTGGCTCAGGAAAAAAAAAAAAAAAAAAAACACAAAAACAATCAAACTGATTTATTTAGAAATACTTGAGTGGAGATGTTGAAGATAGGCTTTTCTATTCATGCACTTAGGGTTCCAGGATCCACTTTCCAATTCTCTAGGGCTTATGACTGTCTGGAAATGATAGACGGATTCTCTACATGAGGGTGGGTCTAGTGGGGACTCAGCAAATCTTGGGAAATGTACCCAGAATCATGTACACTGAGTAGTTTCCAGGTAACATGCTGGCTACAGGTGATAGGAAGCACTCTTCCAACACCTGTGGGAAGAGAAATGGCTACTACTGCCCGCATTAAACTCCTTGGTGCCAGCCTTGGACATGTTCTCTCAAGTGATTATCCTGATGATTACTCAATTCCAGTATACCTGGTCCTAGAGTGAACCAGCCACTCCCTATGACCCACTCTTTGCCCATGTCTCTTTAACTAAGTTTTATACTCCTATTTCCAGTTCTACTTCCTTAATGCTAGGATTCACTCTCAAATCTGTAGGCTGTAGTCACCTTTCTTAAACTGGTATCTTTGCTCCACACCTTTCCAACCTCATGATTCCACATTGTCACATCTCCTAAAACACAGATCTGATGTTATTTCCTCAAGAACCAGGCTTCTTAGCATAAAACTCCCCTGGTCTGATAGTCCCCATCTTTGATCACCCCATGCTTCCCACGGTGGTTTAATATATGAGAAACTTTTTGAGTGTTCTCTCCATTCACAATGCTCTCTAAACCATTAAATCTTTGCTCATGTTCCCACTGCTTGGAATGACCTTTTCCCTCCATTTTGAATGTAAAAAATCAAATATCTTTACATCTGCAAATTTCCACACAGTTTTAACAGGGAAACGTAATGATGGCTCTTTCCTCGACAAACTTGTCTTTTAGGCACACTTATTCCATCATTATCAAATGCATAGAAAAATTTTTGTGAATATGTCTACCTCATTAATTGCCAAAGTTCTTAAAATCAAAGCAAGCAAAAACCATGAGCTTCAATGGCCCATTGCAAGCAAAATACAATTTATTTTCTATCTTCAGTGACTGTTAAATTTTCACCAGAAATTCCTGCATCTTTCTTCACGATATACTTTTATTTGAAATACTCTGGCTTATTTCCCATTATGTTAAATTTCTAAGATTCTATTTAAATGTCATTGCTATTATGAAACCATTGGTGTATGAATAATACAAACAAGATTATTTTCTTTTTTAAATGTATAATTCTACCCTGCTTCAGAAACTATTCAGAATTTCTTCCTCTATTCTATCATAGCACTGTATATATCAACAAGAACACAGAATATTGTTGTTATCAAAGAGAAGTATAATGTAGTAGATAAGAACAGTGACTCTGGAGACAGGCAGATCTAAGTATAAATCATAACGCATCCATATACCAACTTTGAATTTGGGAGATTTATTAACTTTGCTAAGATTAAATTTACTGGGAAAGCCAATTTCACTTAAATTCAGAGATTGTTTTATGTGCATTGTGTTTATTAAATGACACATTTTCTATAAAATACTTAATGAAATATCAGGGAATAATAAGTTCGACAAATGCCAGCAATACTAGATGATTTGTACCTCATTTAAGTGAGGAGATTGGGGAAACCAGATAAGCCCTATTTCAGGCCTCCAGGAAATCTGGCAATTCCATAACAGCCTGTCTAAGAGGGCAGGGCTGCATTTTGAAGCAAGACTGTCTACTATATTTGCAAGGAGCACAGCAGTAAACACTGGCTAAAAACCACTGTTTTCTATTTAATGTATCTTGAAGTCAAGCACACTACTTTAGTTGTTTTGCACCTTTATAAGTGAGTATAATTGTTGGCATAAAGCAGGTGTCTCAAAATATTTTGTAAACCTGAAGTGGAAATCTGAAGTTAGATATTATTCCAGTTTTTCATTCAAAACTAAATTATATGCTAATTTTAATAGCTTCCCACATCCTATCTTCGTTGTTGTTCGTTTTTTGAGAAAGAAACCATTTAGCTACTGAGGAGAGGGTTTCAAATTGGCACTGAAATAATGACATCACTGTGTAAGAGTATAATGAACAATGAATGGAATGTGGGCTTTTGAACATGGAGAGCAATATTTGGAGCAGCACATTTGCTCTGCATGGGTGGTAGTATTTGGAAACATTCATGGTAATGTCTGGGTCATTAACCAGGTCATCCAGACTGCTACTTAGAGGCCATGTCTACGAAAATAACTCAACCGAACTATTTCCTCCTGGCTGTTCAAAAAGTCATAGTGTGCCCTACGCTCACACCTAAATTTGAAGCCTGTCAGTTCAATAATCGTGCAAAGGAGAACAAAACTTCTCGAAACTCTTGTTCCAGGTTAATGATAATCTGATCTCCAAAACATGGTTTGGAGAAACTGATTTTTTTAGTCATATATTTCATGTTAGACTAAATTGATACAAAGTTGCTTCAACCTCCTAGAAATAAAAGATATTTTTTTTTTCTGGTTCAGGAAAAATTTATGTCACGGGATTCTTAGACTCATTCATTTTCACAGAAAGGTGAATGGAAGAAAACTTCACTTGATAGAAAATCATGTAGATGTCACTTTAATGTAAAAAAAAAAACTGTTCATCTCAAATTTCTCAAATTTTTATTTTAAATATCTGCTAAAAGTATGCTTTCTATGTAAATTTTTCAGTTTTTTTGTCTCAGTTAATTGATTACCCTGTGGCTAAACTGTGATCTGTATTTCATGTCATTTTGTTTTTAAATACAAAATGAGCTATAACAGTATTTATAGACTTTGATGGGCTTATAAGCTAGTATTTCTACAATAGCTCTTAATGTAATTTATATTTGCCTTTTAATATATTGAAAAAGTATTTGGTGATTTGGGCTTCCTACACAGGCAACCAAATAATATATATGGACTATACTACATAATACATGTGTTTCATTAAAATATATGGATTTCAGTTTTTTGTGGGCCAAGATCCAGAACATGAATTATATTTTCAATATCACCTCATAAATTTATAAACTAGAACATGCTATATTACCCAGATGCTCTCCTTTCAGAATGTGGAAACCCACTAACAATACACTTATTTTAGTGTGTATCTTTTTAATATTAATGATGTAACCTTTCTCAAAGTATAGTGAGGGTAATTGACTAATGATGTGCACATTTTTGAGTCTAAGAAAATCAAGGCCCTTTTAGAACATGTTTTTGGAGGGAAAAAAATCTAAATATAATTGGGGGAAACTACTCATTCTCCAAAATGAACTCTAAGTATCAATGATCAAAATTTGATGATAACATTCAAAATTAAGATAATAATAGCATCTCTACCATGGAAATATAATGTAGATCAATGAAGTGTTAATTCTATACATATTTGTTAATTCTATACATATACATATTTATTTTTTCCCATCAATTCCTAGATTATTTCTATGATACATATATTTTATATTTAAAACTTATATATTCATAGACATACATATTTTATATATATAGTTTTTTATAAGAGTCAAGAATGGTATTATAGTGAAATATTAATATTTTAAGGAAAAGGTTATCTTTTAAAAGTTTGGTAAATTCATGCCAGATATCCTTGTAGAAGTATCAGCAATTTAAAATATCTTGAACAGTGTGTGAGAGTACCCATTTCTCTGTATTCTTTTTTATTTAGAGTAATATAAATTTTAAAATCATTTAAAATCATTGCTAATTTGATAGGCTTTTTACCTAATGTTTTACCCTAATGTTTTATCAATTTGTAACTATTTCATTGCTAGTGCCACTATCATCTTTCATCTATTGTAGTTGTTTTTTTTTCCTTTTCCTTTTGTGATATTTTTCTTTTGCTGAACATTAAATGGCATACATGTAATGCCTAGCATCCACTCTACCTTTGTGGTAGAGTGAGGATACAATAAGAAATAGAATGCAGAGTATGCAACTGAAGGGTAGCAAGAATTCCTTCATACAGTGGTAGATAGAACTCGGGGTGCTTAAATGTCTCCTTTACCAGGATAATAATATATGTTTGACAAGACCTGAAATTCACAATCACTCTGGCAGGTTGCCACGTACAGCTATCATTATGTATAAAACTTTAGGCATTGGGACTCCTGGGTGGCTCAGATGGTTAAGCATCTGTCTTTGGTTTAGGTCACGATGCCCAGGTCCTGGGATCAAGACCGATGTTGAGGTCCCTGCTCAGTGGGGACTCTGCTAATTCCTTTCCCCTTCCTGCTACTCTTACTCCTTCTGCCTCTTCCTGTGCTTGTGCTGTCTCTCTCTCAAATGGATAAATAAAATATTAAAAAACAAAACAAAACATGCCTCTGTAAAGCACTAGGGAGGCATGAGGGAGCTGTTTCATCCTTTGAGAGTTTTTATCCTAGTTCTGTTAGAAATCAAAGTGAAGAAAATTGCAACCAAGCTCTCATTCACTTTTTGTATTCATACTCAGACCATTTCTTTGTAGCCTGGCCTTGCCCTCACTGGAACAGGACTGAGGGAAGAGGACTCTTATTTACTTTCTTCCTTCCTTCCTTTGAGCCTTCCTTCCTTCCTGGATTTAATTTTATTTTAGAGAGAAAGAGAGAGAGCATGTACAAGCAGTGGGGAGGGTAGAAGGGAGAGAGGGAATCTCAAGCAGACCTGCTGAGGGCTGAGGATGGAGCCCTCTGTGGGACTGGATGTCAGGATCCTGACATCATCACCTGAACCGAAATCAAGAGTCAGATGCCCAGCCAACTAAGCCACCCAGATGCCCCCAGGACTCTTATTTCCTGTGAGAAATCATCTCTCCTGCCTCCTTCAGTCCTCTTCACTTGGATGAAGGGAAGGCACGTAAAGGATTCATGTGATCAAGCATAACCAATAATAGAATTCATCTTTGACTTCATGACTGGTCCAAAATGAGTATGTAGCTCACAGCAGAGAAAATTCAAGCTTATTCTAGATTTTGTTGAGGGATCCCTTTTCTTCTTTGGTAGTTAGCTAAGAAAGTTGGATATATCCCCAAACTGCCAGCAGTCCCCTTGCCATCATGGGAAATGCAGCCAACATACTGGAACACAGAACAGAGAAGTGGAGAAAAAGTTTAGATGCCATAGTTTAAACAGTTCTTTCCAGCTATGTATAAGTTTTCCAGCTTAATGAACAAATACATCCCTTTTCTTTTTGTTTTTCCCAAGATTTTTAATTTTAATTTAAGACCACAAGTAGGCAGAGAGGCAGGCAGAGAGAGGGGAAGGGAAGCAGGCTCCCTGCTGAGCAGAGAGCCCGATGCGGGCTAGATCCCAGGACCCTGGGATCATGACCTGAGCTCAAGGCAGACACTTAATGACTGAGCCACCCAGGCACCCCCCTCTCTTTAAATTCTCCATTTTTAATTGTGTTTATGAGGGTTTTTTCATAGAGGTTTGATGATTTTACCTTTTTCATATTTTTATGCAATTCAGTCTGACTTTTACAGTTTCTTCCTCAGGTAACAACATGTTTGCAAAATCATACTGTACCTATTCATTTCACCCATTTAAAAAAAAATCCCACTTGCAACATATACTAAATTCCCATTTTATGAGTCTCTTTTAGTTGGTGTTTCATTGCTTTCTCTGTCTTTTGAAGATAGTACCATATTCATTTTTATTATTTTAGTTTTTGAAACATTTTAATGTCATTATTTTTTATTCCTGCACAATTTTCCTTGCTGTTACTGCATTTTGATTGCTGGGGTAAAATAATTTTATCATGCTCCCTAAGGTAAATATATTTGATTATAGTTATAGTCAGTGTATAAATTAATTGATTGCAATTCCTAATTTTATAGTGTTAAACTTTGCCATTTAAAACTATAGCCTATCTCATATGCTATTTAAATATCCTCAGTGATGTTTTATGGCATTTAACAAAGAGGCCTTACACATTTTCTTTTAGCTTTTTTCCCAAGGAACTCTATAATGTTTTCTTTTGTAAAGTTATTTTTTTCCATTATGTTGAATTACTGCGTATAGTGAGTATACTAGAAATCTATGGGCTATGGCATATTCCCTCCTCCCCTTTTTTAAGAGAGAGAACATGAGTGTGAGGAAGAGAGAGAGGGAGAATCTCAAACAGGTTCCATGCCCAGCGCAGAGCCTGATATGGGACTCGACCTCAACCCTGAGATCGTGATCTGAGCTAAAATCAAGAGTCAGTCACTTAACCACTGAGCCACCCATGTACTCTGTGGCATATCCCTTTTTGTAAGACAGTGGTCATCTCATATTAGTTTTAATCCCCAAAAATTGTTTAACTAAATCTTTTGGGATTAATTGGTAGAGAGTTGCATTTTTGTAAACCTCAATGGTCTTTTCTCATCCTTTCCAGTGTTCAGAACTTTTATCCCCTCTGTGGATTGACTAATATTTCCTATAATATGTTACATATTACTGGTAATGGACATACTGTTTTATTTCTGACACTAATAGAAATACTTCAAAAGTTTCTAGTATTGTTGTGATAATCATAATGTATGTGTATGCATATGTTTATATATATATTGTTAAAAGGACAAACTGAGGCATATTAAAATTTTAAGGGATTATTTGTGCAAACATTAATTTTAACCCAGAAGTGCCAAACAGGAGGCCATTAGGAGCACCCGTGAACAGCAGCTAAGGGCAGGATATTTGTTGATAGGGAACATGTGGAAACAAAACAAGGAAATCATTTGATTGGCTCCAGCTTAAGCAGTTGCATTATTGGGGAAAGCCTAGTTGACTCTATTTGTTCTTCTTCACCTTGAGGCATTATCAGGAACTAATTCTGCCTTAGATTTTAGTTTGCTTACTTGACCCACCAAGGCATGAAACACCTCAGTCTAATGGCCTCTTTGTTTGATTACACTAACAGTATTCATATACAGCTTAAATTCACATGGTATATAATATGCTTGGATTGACAGGGAAGGTCTTAGGGCAGAGTTGTAAACATAATTTCTTCAGCGGAATGCATACCTAGCCAAAAAGCTATGTGGGCACCTTGATAAACTGAGTCACACACTGCTTACCTAAAGAGGCAACCATCATTAATACTGAAACTGTTGCTTTTCTGATTAAATTTAAAAACAGGCTTTTATGATACAAATGTTGGCAAATCTTTAAAAATATGCAAAATGGGGGTACCTGGGGGCTCAGTGGATTAAAGCCTCTGCCTTCTGCTCAGGTAATGATCCCAGGGTCCTGGGATAGAGCCCCTCATCGGACTCTCTGCTCAGCGGGGAGCCTGCTTCCCTCTCTCTCTCTGCTGGCCTCTCTGCCTACTTCTGATCTCTGTCAAATAAATAAATAAATGATCTTTAAAAATATGCAAAATGATACTATAATGTTGGACCATTTGAAAATTCCAATGCCCCAGGACAGCAACAAAATACATTTCCTGTCCGTTTCATGGGGCATCACGGGTTGGCCGCAGCTGTGCTGCTTGTGTGCTCCACGTCATATTCAGGTCAGGCTAGTGGAGTTGCAGCAGAGGGCAAAAGGAAGGTGTTGAGTCATTCAGTAGTTCTTAAAGCTAAAATTAGTAACATTCCACATGCCAAAACAGTCACATGGCCAAAACTAACGTCTATGAGGATGGGAAATCTAATTGGCTAGAATGGGGCACAGCATAGTAACTACTTCAGTCTGTAGCAACTAATGCATAATCTGTATGAGTATAAAGTAGGACGAACAGAATTTGTCAGCAGGCCACGTTTGGCTTGTGGGCTACCATCTTGTGAACTTTATTTTGTACTCTTTAGTTTTGAATTCTAGTACAAAAACCATATGATTTATAGTCTCCAATTCACTGAACCAAAAAATACAGTTGATTTGGTGAATTGAAGCTGGGAATCTTCCAATATCAATTGGAAAATAGAAGAGTCAGAACTCCACAATAGCCTTTGGTGGCCTGTGGAAGAATCCCTGAACCATCAATATTGAGTAATTATTTACAAAATCTAGAATTAAAATTCTTTCCTGAAAGTCAAGACAAACACACAATATCATTTTTTACCCTACAAATTTCCTAAACTTGTTTTAAAAGTCAAGCAATGAGGCCTCTGTGTTTAAATTTCTAATTGTTGTATAGATCAGAGATGTCATTTAAAAATACTTTTTCCTAATCGAATAATGGCCTTCAGAAATCACAAGCTCATTTCAGTGAAATCGGTTCATTAATTTATCACCTGTCAGCATTTCTTGTTATTTATTAGACCTTTTCAAGGTATTTCTTATTACCTGAAAATGTTTCTTGAACCAGTACAGTTGTTCAAAGAAAGACCTCCTGTCATAGCTGCAGGGAGGGCTGTCAGTGGACCACACGCAGCTGGCAGCCCCTTCAGGACCTCCTCAGCTGCAGTAGACCACTTTGCCCAAGGTTATGCTCCTTCCACAGCTGCCTCCATCCTGTGACATATTGATATGGGGATATATCAGTCAGCCTGCTTGTAGGGATATAAAAAATTTGCAGTCTTGACCTAACTTGGAGCAGTTCTTAGGTGTTAGCTCCAGAACTACTGTGGGATTAGCCATCAGTAGATGCACAACCTCTTCCTCCGTCCAGTTCAGCCGCTCTGCTCTCCCTTCTTCCCTTTCCAAAGAAGCTCCTAGAAAGCCTTCTCTGGGCTAAACTTCATTTCAGAGTCTGCTATAAAGAGAACCCAACCTGAGGCAGTGTTGGAATACCCTTTTATTACTTTGTTGTCATATGAAGTAGGAAGAAAAACAGAAATTTCAAATCTCTAGAATTCCACATTCACATAGTAAAAATTCTAATCAAATATGAAAATTAAAACATTTTTTAAGAGAATGAGAGAGAAAGAAACAATCTTAAAATACTGTGGTAGAATAACTAAATATTTTTAACTGTGTCTATTGATTACCTTGATTATATTTATCAATTATTTATATTTCATCTAATTACTAAATATTACTTATCCTTGTGTGGTGATTGTATTTTGTGACTAAGTCTGTCATTAATGTGTGATCCCTGAATTGTTCTGTGGGCAGATACTTCATGGTAATATTGCCAAATCTCCCAAATCTGTGCCATTGTTCACAACAGTGCACATATGGTCAAATGATTGCATCTGGGGAAAGGAATGAGGTGGGTGAGTTGGAAAGAGGACAGGGAAGAACTAGTTTTGTTCTGTTGTTTTTAACAGTACTGACTTTCTAAAATCATTCCATGAAATCTTTGTATAAAAATAATTTTTTAAAATATTCTAGGCATTGTTGTGTATACTTATCTCATCCAGTTCTTCCAAGAAACTACAGTTTAAGTCATTTGTTCAAGGTTGCATATATTTAGCAAAATAAAAGTAAACTTTGAACCCAAGCAGTCTAATTCCAAAAGGCCCCACTATGGGAATTACTGCATAGTATAATTAACCCCACCTTTAAGCTAAATAAATGGTACAGAAAATAATTGTTCTGGAAGTTCAGGCATGACATGAATTGGTAAAGATAGCAGGATGAATTAAGTATTTGACCTGTCCTTTAAAGTACTGATGTGAATTTGAAATAAGGAGAGATATCAGGAGGAAAACTCTGTGTGTATGTGTGTGTGTGTGTGTGTGTGTGTGTGAACTCTATCTGCAGACAGCAGGAGAATAGTGATCAAGACTATGGAGATGAGGGCGCCTGGGTGGCTCAGTGGGTTAAGCCACTGCCTTCCGCTCAGGTCATGATCTCAGGGTCCTGGGATCGAGTCCCGCATCGGGCTCTCTGCTCAGCAGGGAGCCTGCTTCCCTCTCTCTCTCTCTCTCTCTCTGCCAGCCTCTCCGACTACTTGTGATTTCTCTCTGTCAAATAAATAAATAAATAAATCTTAAAAAAAAAAAAAAAAGACTATGGAGATGAAATAATACAAAATAAACATTCTGTTCTAAATTATTGATTTATTTTAACATGCATAATTAATTAAAAAATATAATCCTCCCTGGAAAATTCATGAACAAAAACAGTATCAGTATTAATATATCACAAATTTCCATATAAACAACTTGACATGAAAAGCAAAATTTACAGAGCCCCTGGATGGCATAATCAGTTAACGTCTGCCTTCAGCTCAGGTCATGATCTTGGGGTCCTGGGATCTAGCCCCACATTAGGCCCTGCCCTCTCTCACTCTCTTTCTCTCTCAAATAAATAAATAAGTAATCTTTAAAAAAATATAATGGCTGGTATATGCACACACATCTATATTTAAATATTCATTGGGAGGACATCTGTTCTCTCCTATGATCATTGCTAATCATACCCACTAAGGAAAAGAAAAGGCAGTAGTCAGTACCTGCTCTTTGATGCACGTACTCATTCTGCCTTTTTCAAAGGGGGAAAAAAAGTAAAAACCTCCTGCACAAAAAAGCTCTTTGTGGATGAAATGTTTCAGCTCAAATGCCAAGAAATATCTTTGGCATATTCTTGAATTATTGATCAGAATTTTGTTTATGCTTTCCTAACTCTATAGAAAATTTGACTATCACTCCCACATGTTTTCAGCCTTGTGTGATCATGTGCCCACTGCAAGGCATAGCCTGTTTTTTTCCCACTTAAATAATGAGTTTCCATTGCTTAGCAAAACAGCTATCACAAGTCAGTGCTCAGTAAATATTTACTGAATTGATTCATAAATGATCATTTCATGTAACACTGAGAAATTTTTCCATGTCTATTTCCCATTACACATTTGATGATAGATCCTTTTTCGGGAATGTTGCCAATGCACCACTTCAGAGATGGTAAGTGATATTTTAAATGACACATGACAAAGAAGAATAGTAATTGTAATTATATCAAGTCTTCTTGAATATATAGAAATTTCTACTGGTGTATATAGAAATTTCTACTAAAGACTTTAAGTGGTTTTGTTTTTTATATAAGTGACCACAATATTGAATGTACCTTTAGCATTTCACTGGACTCCCGAACTAAATATATGATAAAGTGTATTTTTTGTTCAGCTGAACGTGAATAAGAACATAGACTTGCTCAGTTTTAGAAATGTTCTAATTAATGTAGAAACTATAAATATGCTACTCTACTTTGTTTTCTTTCAACTTCCATAAAATCATTTTCATTTATTCTTTTTTATAGTGATTGGCAGGATTCTTTAGGAATTTGCCAACCAAAATTAACAACTGTTTTTTTTTTTTTTTTCAAATTAATCAGTGGCTTCTATTAATAGGCCATTCTCCACAAAATGTGTGAAAGGGTTTCAATGCCAAGAATGCAAAGATAAAATAATATGCTGTATGGTAAAAATGCCAGTTAAATATGAATGTATGGAGGACAAAAATTTATCAGATTGATTTAAAGAATCAATCTTTGGTTTATAAAATCAATCTTTTGGTTTATAAAATTATGAGGTACAAAACAATTTAAGAGAAAAATATTTCTGAATATTTCTTATTTGCTAGTGTTGCCTGATAAAAATCTCATTATAGAAGGTCAGATTTTCAACCTTCCATGATTTCCATTTGGTTTCTAAAGTAGTCAATCTGGAAATATGAGTGAGCAGTTACTTCCAACTTTAAATTTTGGGGAATGTAACTAAAAATTGGCCCAAAAGTATATTCATTTTTGCACTGCTACAGAAATCATTTTAAATTATTTTAAAATGTTAAAATTTAGACATATATATTTTCATGCCTAAGGAATATTATATATATGGTATATATAGTAATGTATTCAAATGTTATATATGTTTATTTTTCTAAACCCATTTAATTCTATTAATTTTATATTTTCATTATCTATAATTTTTTTTTCTTTTAGAGAAAGTGTGTGTGCATGAGTGGAGGAGTGGAGGTAGGCAAAGGGACAGAGAATTTTTTTTTTTTTTTTTTTAGATTTATTTATTTCAGAGGGGGATAGAGAGAGTGAGAGCAAGCCCTGTGAGCAAGAACTGGGTGGGGGAGGGAAGAGAAGCAGACTCCCCCGCAGAAGGGAGAGGAAGAGAAGCAGACTCCCCCGCAGAACACAGAGGCCAGCCCCGAGCTTAATCTCATGACCCTGAGATGATGACCTGAGCCAAAATCAAGAGTTGGTCGCTCAGCCAGCTGAGCCACCCAGGCACCCTCGTTACCTAAAAAGTTTTAACTATTGTTTCTCAATAGTTGTTTGTTACCTAAAAGTTTAACTATTGTATTATAACCACAATATTTTCTGTAAAATACTTAACAATAACACACTTGGAAAGTATGATTAAAATTTATAAATTGAAGAGAAATGAAGTCTTTTATTTTAATAATTCCACAACGCATTACTTTCGGGATTTGGAAGTTTATGCATCTAGAAATATACATAGTATTGCTAAGAAATCCATTATCCCTAGAACATGGAAGGCAGCATACAGGAAAAACAGTGAGTTTTGAAAGCAGCTAAGGAGTGTTAGATAATTTAACGGTCATTCTTTTAGCAAGAAAATGGGGGATGATAATAAAGTTTACCAGAGTGGGCTCTTGTTAAGGTTAAACCACCTAGCACATGCACCTAGGCATATTAGTCCTTCAGAATTGTTGGTTTATTTGCTTTTCATTTTTTCTCGATTTAGGCATGAAAGCATGGTAATACATTGATGGTTAAAAGTGTAATCTCTGCATTAGAATATTTAGGTGTAAACATAGTTCTGTCATTTAACAAATATACTGACTGGGGAAAGATAGTCAATCTCTCCTTGCTTCATCTGTAAATTGGAGATGGTATTATCAGTATTTACTTCATAGTGTTTTCCTGAGTGTTAAAGAAGTTAATACATTGAGTAATGAATTTTTAGATATTCTTTATACCTATAAATGAAGGTTGTGATTTCCCATTAATAATTACCTATGTTAGTGTTTTTCCATACCTGTAGTAGGTTGAAGAGGGTCCCCCCAAAATTCGTGTCTACTCAGAACCTCAGAATGTGATCTTGTGTGAAAATAGGGTCATTGCAGATGTAATTAAGGTAAGGATCAAGACGAGGTAAGGATCAATAATGATTTAGATTTGGGCAAAGCCTAAATCTAATGAAAGTGTCCTCGTAAGAGACAGAAAAGGACACAGAGAAACAGAGAAGGTGATATAAACACAGGGACTAGAGTGACACAGCTACAAATCACTGGAAGCTCGGAGGGAGGCATGGGATGGTTTCTTCACATCACTGATAATGGAGTTAGAGGTATACAAGTGTGAGCAGATCAAGTCTCTGGCACCTCCGCATCCTTAAAATAAACACTCTACAAATAGGAGACTCACTAGCATAGAGAATTATCTTCAAAGCAGGAATCATCTCCCTTGGGATATTTAGGTCTCCTTTTATGGAGCATTATAAATACTGCTGCTGACTGCATTGGGTCACAGTGACTACTCTATATAGGACATTAACACTCCTAATCTGGAAATATCCTACCGGGAAAGGTTTGAATGAATTTAATGTAAAACTTACTGATTTTTTCACACTAATGTAAGTAAGTAGAGCATTTAACAAGACATTTGCTCACAGCACACGTGATAAGCGTCAAATAAATTAATCAATATGCTGACTCTGTACAGTATTATTTTGTGTTTAGTCTCCAGCACAAAATAATATTGTAGAGAGTCAACGTGTTCTTTAGAGGGTAGGAAGATCTTCACTTCAGTCAACATCCAGGAACAGTCTAAGCATCCCATTTACAAATTAAACTCTAAAAGTGATTTTGGACACAAAAGCTGAGTAATATACAGTCTATTATTACCTTAAGTATTTTGCTACTTGAAAGTTGAGGAATTCACAAATGCTCTTACAGTTTCATTTTTAACACCCATAATATTCTTAATACTTCATCAAACTTTGCAAGGAAAAAATCTCTGAAACTCTGTCCTAAAGTAGGTGGAATTAATTGCCTGGATTTCTGAGTGGTTAGTACATTTAATGGGAAATTAGTGTTGTAGAATTAGGGCATGTTAAAGTTATATCAATCAGTTTTCATCCCAATTATAGCTTGGCTAAGGAAAGAAATTAAAAAATCATTTGATGACAGCTGTATCTTAATAATAGGGATTTGGATTTATTTTAGAGTACATTTGATGTCTTTCTTTATGTTATATCTGATCATAGATTACATTTGGTACCTTATTTGAGAAATCAACAAATTGCTTGCATTTTGCAATTTTCTCCTTAATAGAATAACCATCATCAATAACTGGCATGAGACTTTTAGTCATTACCACTCTATTTCAGAACATTTGTTTATATACAAATGAATCCTACATATAGGTGATTAGCAATGAAATGAACTGTGTGATTTTATATCCTGACACTTTACTGAATTCCTGTATAAGTTCTAGCAGTTTTGGAGTGGAGTCTTTTGGGTTTTCCACATATAGTATCATATCATCTGCGAAGAGTGATAATTTGACTTCTTCTTTGCTGATTTGGATGCCTTTAATTTCCTTTTGTTGTCTGATTGCTGAGGCTAGGACCTCTAGTACAATGTTGAATAGCAGTGGTGATAATGGACATCCCTGCCGTGTTCCTGACCTTAGCGGAAAAGCTTTCAGTTTTTCTCCATTGAGAATGATATTTGCGGTGGGTTTTTCATAGATGGCTTTGATGATATTGAGGTATGTGCCCTCTATCCCTACACTTTGAAGAGTTTTGATCAGGAAGGGATGTTGTACTTTGTCAAATGCTTTTTCAGCATCTATTGAGAGTATCATATGGTTCTTGTTCTTTCTTTTATTGATGTGTTGTATCACATTGACTGATTTGCGGATGTTGAACCAACCTTGCAGCCCTGGAATAAATCCCACTTGGTCGTGGTGAATAATCCTTTTAATGTACTGTTGAATCCTATTGGCTAGTATTTTGTTGAGTATTTTAGCATCTGTGTTCATCAAGGATATCGGTCTATAGCTCTCTTTTTTGGTGGGATCCTTGTCTGGTTTTGGGATCAAGGTGATGCTGGCCTCATAAAATGAGTTTGGAAGTTTTCCTTCCATTTCTATTTTTTGGAACAGTTTCAGGAGAATAGGAATTAGTTCTTCTTTAAATGTTTGGTAGAATTCCCCCGGGAAGCCGTCAGGATATAAAATCAATGCACAGAAATCAGTTGCATTTCTCTACACCAACAGCAAGACAGAAGAAAGAGATATTAAGGAGTCAATCCCATTTACAATTGCATCCAAAACCATAAGATACCTAGGAATAAACCTAACCAAAGAGACACAGAATCTATACTCAGAAAACTATAAAGTACTCATGAAAGAAATTGAGGAAGACACAAAGAAATGGAAAAATGTTCCATGCTCCTGGATTGGAAGAATAAATATTGTGAAAATGTCTATGCTACCTAAAGCAATCTACACATTTAATGCAATTCCTATCAAAGTACCATCCATCTTTTTCAAAGAAATGGAACAAATAATGCTAAAATTTATATGGAACCAGAAAAGACCTCGAATAGCCAAAGGGATATTGAAAAAGAAAGCCAACGTTGGTGGCATCACAATTCCGGACTTCAGGCTCTATTACAAAGCTGTCATCATCAAGACAGCATGGTACTGGCACAAAAACAGACACATAGATCAATGGAACAGAATAGAGAGCCCAGAAATAGACCCTCAAATCTATGGTCAACTAATCTTCGACAAAGCAGGAAAGAATGTCCAATGGAAAAAAGACAGCCTTTTCAATAAATGGTGCTGGGAAAATTGGACAGCCACATGCAGAAAAATGAAATTGGACCATTCCCTTACACCACACACAAAAATAGACTCAAAATGGATGAAGGACCTCAATGTACGAAAGGAATCCATCAAAATCCTTGAGAAGAACACGGGCAGCAACCTCTTCGACCTCTGCCGCAGCAACATCTTCCTAGGAACAACGCAAAAGGCAAGGGAAGCAAGGGAAAAAATGAACTACTGGGATTTCATCAAGATCAAAAGCTTTTGCACAGCAAAGGAAACAGTTAACAAAATCAAAAGACAACTGACAGAATGGGAGAAGATATTTGCAAAAGACATATCAGATAAAGGACTAGTGTCCAGAATCTATAAAGAACTTAGCAAACTCAACACCCAAAGAACAAATAATCCAATCAAGAAATGGGCAGAGGACATGAACAGACATTTCTGCAAAGAAGACATCCAGATGGCGAACAGACACATGAAAAAGTGCTCCATATCACTCGGCATCAGGGAAATACAAATCAAAACCACAATGAGATATCACCTCACACCAGTCAGAATGGCTAAAATCAACAAGTCAGGAAATGACAGATGCTGGCGAGGATGCGGAGAAAGGGGAACCCTCCTACACTGTTGGTGGGAATGCAAGCTGGTGCAGCCACTCTGGAAAACAGCATGGAGGTTCCTCAAAATGTTGAAAATAGAACTGCCCTATGACCCAGCAATTGCACTATTGGGTATTTACCCTAAAGATACAAATGTAGTGATCCAAAGGAGGACATGCACCCGAATGTTTATAGCAGCAATGTCCACAATAGCCAAACTATGGAAAGAACCTAGATGTCCATCAACAGATGAATGGATCAAGAAGATGTGGTATATATACACAATGGAATACTATGCAGCCATCAAAAGAAATGAAATCTTGCCATTTGCAACAACATGGATGGAACTAGAGCGTATCATGCTTAGCGAAATAAGTCAAGCAGAGAAAGACAACTATCATATGATCTCCCTGATATGAGGAAGTGGTGATACAACATGGAGGCTTAAGTGGGTAGAAGAAGAATAAATGAAACAAGATGGGATTGGGAGGGAGACAAACCATAAGTGACTCTTAATCTCACAAAACAAACTGAGGGTTGCCGGGGGGAGGGGGTTTGGGAGAAGGGGGTGGGATTATGGACATTGGGGAGGGTATGTGATTTGGTGAGTGCTGTGAAGTGTGTAAACCTGGTGATTCACAGACCTGTACCCCTGGGGATAAAAATATATGTTTATAAAAAATAAAAAATTAAAAAAAAAAAAAAAGAAACTTAAAAAAAAAAAAAAAGAAATGAACTGTGTGAGAAATTGTCTTTTGCTAATTTTACAAAACAAACTGTGTTGGCCTTAAAAACAAGCCTTACAATATAAAATATACCCTATCAAAAATTTCAAAGGAAATAAAAAATCGCTTAAATAAATACTGATCTTTTTATCATCTAATTCTAGATTGACTTGTTTGCATCCATGAATCATCACAATATAGAAAGTTTTAATTACACAGATAAACTAGAAATCATGGGTCATTTACCAAAGGAGCAAAACTCATTAAGAGGTCCTACTGAACACCTAAGGGGATAAGATGTAAGTTGCCTTGGATGATTCTAGTGACACATACACAAATAGGCTTTGTATAAAGAAATATAAAACTTTGTCAGAAAGCTATTGTATGATCCTTGCAAGAGTGAAGAAACCGTAACTCTAAGACACTACTTTGATTATCACAACATTGATAAATTGTGAATCCAGGTTAATGAATTCACCAAGAGGCTGGAGTTTATACCTGATCTGTTTGAATTAATTTGTACCATAAGACTCTGACTAAGAATACTCCTTAAGTTAGGAGTCTGTATGTTAAGCTTAACTACAATATCAGTGAATTGGAAGTGGAATTTTAGTGTAACAGTACAAATAATTAACTGATCCTCAGTTCAAGATTAATAAATTATCTAAAAGAAAATATGCCTATTAATGTCTGTTTTTGAGACAGTTGTATCTAATGACTTTAATTTGAATGTGTACTTTTATTTTCCATAATCTACTACTTAGTACATTTTAGTATGATATAGTGAGGTAAAAGAACCATGCAGGCACGTTATCAGAGAAGTACATTTCTTTGTATTAAATAGAGTAACTTAATAGTTAATATTTCCCTAAACCTTAGTTGCTTTATCTTTTTAAACTTTAGTGCATTTTAATCTGCTATTCTAAAATTTAGGTAAAATCCTTAAAACAGAATGATATTTTGTGATCTTTGTAATCAAAATACTGTAGAGGAATAGGAACTAATGGTATCTAATAGTCTTCTAGAGTGAATTAATATCCTAATAGATTTTAGTAAGTGCACTATTATGGTTACAACATGGCATGTGAAATCTCAAAGTGAACACAAGATGTTGAAACACTCACGTGATGGCTGTTCACTCAGCAAGCAGGCAGATAATAGAGCAATATTCTCACTTATATAATAGAACACCTGGCTTAGAGACCTGTTGGCACACCTGAGGTCAGTCACCTGATCCAAAACAGCTCCGGGCCTTAGTTTCTGCCTCCACCTACAGCGCTGCTCAGAAGAAAGGCTCAGTAGTCCTTCGTATTTTCTAGATCTGGTGTCCATTCTTCTCTTCCACAGCTTAATCCACAACTTTTCTGGTTTCTACCTCTCTACTTACTGAGACTATGAAGACTTAAGAGCTCATTCTGATTCTGTTCTATAATGATGAGATTGAATGGTTCATTAGAAAAACTTAATTAGACTCTTTCCTTAACAATAACCAAAAGAACTGTTTGCCCTCCCTTGAAGATTAGGAATACCAGTCATTAATTAGAAGATGGTCAGTCTCTTCTCTTTGGAGAAGAGAGACTCTGTTCCTTTCTAGCAAATTATTTGCTGTCATCCTTACCATTACAGTCCTCCTCTACCCCAGTATAGGGGAAAAGGCTTCCTCCTCTAGTAGGAATAAAAAACATGTCTGTGCCTACCAGCATTTATCTGCATCATATTTTGATGAAGTCCTGGGACCTCTCTGTTATCTAAATACCTGCTTCCCCACACAAAGCTCCTTATATTTATGAAACTGAATTCAAACACTTCACCGAATCTCTTGTCAACTCCTAACACCATTGCTTCTTTATCCCTTAGCCTCAGTCATCTGGAAAAATTCCAGTTTTTGATTAATCCAGTTGTAGGCTTTTAGACCCACTGAATGTTTTGAGAAAATGACACACACGTGGGAGTGATTGTATAGAAGTCCATGGACTCCAACACAGACTGGGTCCTTGAACTTGTCGAGAAAGGCAATCCTGAGTTGACTCCTTCTATTGCCCATAATAACTATTTCAGACCTTTATAGTTTTCCTAAAGGCATGCCCCCTCAGTACGTCCTTACTTTCTCTTGTCACTTGATTTCAGCTCTCTCTCAGAGAGTAAAAGGGGCTCTCTCTGTTGCTCACTTCACTCCCCTCCCACTGGCCTCCTTTCTCTTCCACCCCTTGAAATAGAATCTGCTCAGATGTTTTTTCCTCAATAGGGGGAAACTTGTGCTACTTTCCCTAAAACTGCAAACTCCCCAGCTTTGATTTTCGATCTCCCTCTCTTAACTCTGTATTTCGCCATAGTACTCATCACCTTGTAACGCACTGTATAATTTACTTAATTATGATATTTATTATTCTTTTCTGTCTTCTCCACATGAATGTGTCACAAAGACTGGGATTTATTTGTTTGCTTTGTGCTCTGAGTACTCTAAAACTACAACATAATAAACATTCAAAAAGTATTTGTGAAATAGATAAACAGATAGTTTTAAAGTCCATATAGAAATAAAGTGCTTCTAAGAAGCTTAGCTTTTTTGTTAAAGAGGAAGCTATAAAAAGAAATTATAGATTTTAAAATACTGACTAAAAATGACCAAGAAAAGACTATAACCCAACTGTGAAACATAATAGATACTCAGAGTAACATTTAGAATTTTATAAAATTATGTCAAGACAGAAAATTCACAATAAACAAAACCTCTTAGGCATTCAGTAATCTGTAATCTAAGTAATTTTACAGGTGAGTTTTACTAAATACTTACTGGAAAGATAATCTCTAACATATTCATGAAAGGAAGTTGATGTAACACATTTTATAAATCTAGTTTAATTCTGATTCCAACACCATAAAAAAGACTTTCAAAAAAAGATTTTAAGGGCTCCTGGGTGACTCATTTGGTTAAGCATTTGCCTTCAGTTCAGGTCATGATCTCAGGGTCCTGGGATCGAGTCCTGCACTGGACTCCCTGCTCAGTGAGGAGTCTGCTTTCCCACTTCCTTCTCCCCTCCACTCATGCTCTCTCTCACTTGCTCTAACTCTGTTTCTGAAATAAACTTTAAAAATCTTAAAAAAATATTAAAAATTTTTCATTTGTGACTGTAAGTATGGAAATCCTAAGTAATACATTTAGTAACTGTATCCAATAGTATATTAAAACAATTCAGTATTTCCAAGTGGGGTTTTTCCATTAGCAGAAATATTTTTTATAACATTATTTTTTAATGTTTTGATGTAATTTATCACATTAATAGACTAAATGAAGGAAAAAGGACAGTTGATAAAATTCAAAACCCATTTAAGTTTAAAAACATTAGGTGGATTGGAATATAAGGCAACTGCCTTAACTTCTAGAAAACATTACATTAAATGAAGAAACTTTAGAGTCATTCTTATTATATTGAGGAACTGAACAACTATGTTAATACTTAGTATGGTACTATAATTTCTTGTTTATATCACAAGAGAACAGTAGATTTATGGATTAGAAGGGGGAAATAGTACTGTCATTATTATTGTATATTTACAGACACAGAAATACCTTCCTGTATGTATCTAATAAACATACCCAGAAATGACCAATACCAAAACAACTTTTAAAAATCCATTATTTGGGACGCCTGGGTGGCTCAGTTGGTTGGGCGGCTGCCTTCGGCTCGGGTCATGATCCCAGTGTCCTGGGATCGAGTCCCACATCGGGCTCCTTGCTCAGCAGGGAGCCTGCTTCTCCCTCTGCCTCTGCCTGCCATTCTGTCTGCCTGTGCTCGCTCTCTCTCCCTCTCTCTCTCTGACAAATAAATAAAAATCTTAAAAAAAAATTTATTACTTATATTTTAGCAATAACATAAGTGAGATTATAATAATAACAAAGATATATTCACAATGGCACTTGTAGGTGGAACTTTTAGGTGTTTAAGAATCACAACCTATTAGTGCAGAAAATAATTATACCTTAAATGTTGAAGAATGGTAAACTTTTTAGAGAAGTGATAATACCAAATGTTAGCAAGGATTTGTGGAAGACGCCTGGAAGTATTTTGCAGAATTATGTGTGGATACCCAGGGATCCAGGGATCCAGTGCTTTCAGTTTATACCCCTCAGTTAATAGACTAGGTTATCCTCTGCGCTTAATAGACTAGGTTGTCGTCTGTTAATAAACACTCTCAAAATCTGGGTTTCTTAAACCAACACCGATTTATTCTCACATCACGTGTCCATTATGGATCTTGTGGAGGCTTTTCTCAGTGTTGTCTTCGTGTCTGGACACACACTGACAGAGAATTACCATCTGGGATATTGCTGGTCAATGTGATAGACGGGGTGAGTGTTTTGCGGGGAGTATTACATCAACATTTCAATGGTTGGACCAGAATTGACATATGTCACCTCTGTCACATTGTCCCATGCTTTCATTTACCCAAAAGGCAGAGAGCCAGAAATACCTCATAAGAAGTATTAAAGGTAACCATGGTTTGCCCTTCAGGTCGTTTAGCACACTTTCCCTTCCACCAGCGAACTGCACTCAGTCCAGAAATCTTACAAGATTATGGGCACGAAGCTCAGAGTCTAGGACCTCTCGTACTGTGTGGTTAGTCTCTACATCAGGTCCGGATATGTCTCTTCTTGATTAAGAGACATAAAAGACCATGGACCTCCCACACTGCCAGTATACCATCGTGGAACAGGGACAGCCATACCAAGTGCTCCGCCTCACAAAAGTGGAGGAATGAAGCATACGTTGCCCTCATGGGTCCACCGCAATTCTGAAATATATATGGCCAAACACATTGGGAGCTAACGTGTTCTCAAAATGATGGGAAAATTCTCACATGGTTTCATATGGGGATTTACAGTAAGGTGATTAAGGCAACATTTGTGGTTGTCAGAGTTGAAAGTATCTAGAAGAAATGACTGGGGAGATGGAAAAGTAAAATACAGTAGATGTGTAATAATTTGGAATACAACACTGAATAAAGTAAGAAATGAAATACTGAACAGCATCATAAACCTATCTCATAATGAGTGTTAAAGAGTGATTAAGATAGAAAACCCTTTAACATAAGTTTAAGAAAATCATAAAAATTATTAAAGATTTTCCAATAATTTGATAATTGTTAACTTACAGCAAAGATATCAAAGAAAATGCCCATATAGGAGGTAGAATAAGATGGATCCAGGGGAACCCTGCGTGGTTCAGTTGGTTGAAGCATCTGCCTTCAGTTCATGTTAGGATCTCAAAGTCCAAAGATTGAGTCCCACATTGGGCTCCTTGCTCAGCAGGGAGCCTGCTTCTCCCCTTTTTGCTGTTCCCCCTGCTTGTGCACATGCATGCTCTCTCTCTGATAAATAAATAAATAAAATCTTTGGGGAAAAAAAAAAAAAGGAGGGGGGTATCTGGGAGAAAAGAAAAAATAAAATGAGGTAAAGTGGTATTAAAGCAACCTTATATTGATTGCTAATGGCAATGCCCAGTGAACTGCAACACTAGTTTATGTCTACTCTTTTTTTTTTTTTTTAAGATTTTATTTATTTATTTGACAGACAGAGATCACAAGTAGGCAGAGAGGCAGGCAGAGAGAGAGGAAGGGAAGCAGGCTCCCTGCCGAGCAGAGAGCCCAATGCGGGGCTCGATCCCTGGACCCTGGGATCATGACCTGAGCCGAAGGAAGAGGCTTTAACCCACTGAGCCACCCATGCGCCCCTAGTTTACGTCTACTCTTAGCAGCAAAAGGTGGTAATGAGTAAAAGTTCACAAGGAACATATGAGCAGTATATTGGCCTATAATAGGAGATCGCAGTTAGCTCACAGCCAAGACCACAACATATTTTGAATAGATGTTATGAGTTACATATGCCAATTATTTGTGTAACGCACTGAGATGAAATGTTCTATAGGGAATTTTCCTTACATCTTTGTGAAAACTCGGTGCAAGAATAGACACTTTTTGTCAAATACTCTTCACTGTACTTTTATATTCAATATTGGATGATGGTGTTCTGGATTTCCTCTCCCAAAAATGAGTCCTATAATTCGGTTCACTCATTGCTTTAGGAATGCAGCCTATATTGGGTTTTCTTATTTTTCAAGTTTTGGGGTTTGTTTTATTTTGTTTTCCTCAAAAAAGCAAGGTGACTTCCATGACTTGGTCAGCCTGCTGGATAGTTTTAATATAGATTTGCTTCTCAAATGAAAGCCTAACCTCATTGACCAGGTCAAGTCCCATGAAACAAGAGGCATTTAAAGAAGGTAGAATTTAATTATACACAAGAGAACTTGGTTTCAGTGCTGTGGTCATAAGTGTCTGCTGGAAAATCTGAGACTGTAATATGAGAGTAGAGAGAGTAAGAGAGTCCACCTTTATGTGGACAGTGTATGCCTGATTATTTATATTTACAACTCATCTCTTCCTCGCTCCCTCCCCCACCCCAATCTTTCATTTGCACTTAAGTGATAATAGCCTGTAGAAGTCAGTATCTGTCTAAGTATAACTAGAAGTTTACCTTTAGATAAAACTGAGCTCCTTAAACGTTTATAAGTCACTGTGAATAACAGATTTTGGAAGGCCATTTTGCAGCCAATCAAAGCTACTTGAGATTGAAGCCTAGATAAGTAAATACTGGGGAATTTTTTTTTTTTTAAAGATTTTATTTATTTATCAGAGAGAGAGGGCGAGAGAGCAAGCACAGGCAGACAGAATGGCACGCAGAGACAGAGGGAGAAGCAGGCTCCCTCCCGAGCAAGGAGCCCGATGTGGGACTCGATCCCAGGACGCTGGGATCATGACCTGAGCCAAAGGCTTAACCAACTGAGCCACCCAGGCATCCCGGGAATTTTTTTTTTTTTTTTTACAAACAGAATTTTCTGGTATTATAAGAAAAGATAATAGTCTTATTTTGGTAAAATACTATCTACAATGTATACTCTTTTCATAAGAGTTCGTAAGAATATTAGGTAGGTGTATATAAAATTCATTTTTAGTGTATAAATTAGAGCAATATGCCAATTAATCGAATACTCACAAAACCATGCCATTATGTGGTTAGGAAGCTATGTAAGCTGAGTAAAGAAAGTTATAAAAAAAAAGTTCACAAAAATTAACACTGACTTTTTAAAAGCAAAATATTGACTTCAGCAAACCACTGTATTATATGTCAATTTTGTTTGTTTATTTATTAAAAGATTTTTATTTATTTATTTGACAGAGAGAGTACAAGTTGAGCAGCAGGCAGAGGAAAAGGGAGAAGCAGACCCTCCACTGATCAGGGAGCCCCATGTGGGGCTGGATCCCAGGACCCTGGTATCATGACCTAAGTCGAAGGCAGCTGCTTAACTGACTGAGCCAGCCAGGTGCCCCAATTATCCCTGTTGGTGTGTGTTTGAAGATTTTATTTATTTATTTGACAGACGTAGATCACAAGTAGGCAGAGAGACAGGCAGAGAGAGAGAGGAGGAAGCAGAGGAGGATGCAGGCTCCATGCTGAGCAGAGACCCTGATGCAGGGCTCGATCCCAGGACCCTGAAATCATAACCCGAGCTGAAGGCAGAGGCTTTAACCCACTGAGCCACCCAGGCACCCCATACCTGTTTTAAAAAGAGTCCATAAACAGACTGATACTGAAAAACTTCAAGATACATTGTTAAGAGGAAAAAAAAAATCAGTGTTTAAGACAAATATGCATAGTACATTTTGTGTAAAAAGAGATACGAATATATGTTTGTTCTTCATATATGCTTAAAGAAACTCAGGAAGAAGAAAAAAAGAAACTCAGGAAGGCTGAAGAAGACTTTTATATAAGAAATTAATTAATATCCCTTAAGGATGGGAGTGGGGTGGTTAATATCTAGATGGGGACTGGTATGAATGGAGGACTTTTCATTGTACATCTTTTTACAGCTTTATTTTTTCATTTGTTGTAAGCTATTATTACAAAAGCTCATATTTTCAAAGAAAAACATTTTGCCAGATAATGCAATTATGGAAAGATCATCTTTAAAGAGAATATACAATCAGGGAACTTGTTGTAAACTTTGCATTTTGATCTGTTTTCTTCTCCCCGAAATTCCATGGTAAGAAACTCAGTTTATTCACTTCTTAATGAATGCATTACTTGAACTTTACTGTAAGATTGATTTCCATGTGATATTAATTTCACAGCTTTTAGGTTCAGTGGGAAAACCAAAATACAGATCTGAATTACGAACTCCCAAGTTGTTTTCCAGGCAGGAAAGACAAGGTGCGCCACTTTCTAAAAACAGAAAGACAGAGTTTACTTTAAAATGATTCATTCTTTTCTGTTGCTTTTGTCCTTTTGAGTAATTTGGATGGCTCACCAAATGAGATCACAGTTGGACTTTGGAGGCTTACCACACAGTATTGTCAATTTACTATATTGGGACCTTGGATCAAAAAATAAATGGGGAACTCCCTCCCTGACTCACTTACTCTCTCTCTCTCTCTCTCTCTCACACACACACACACACACACACACATACACACATAGCATACAATGATGATACTGGTCCATACACACTTACCTTGAATTGCAAAAGAAAGAACTAAGTAAAGTGTATACAGTTACTGCTATAATGGAACATGAACATCTATATAAAGCTACTTTAATATGGAGATCCCATATGAGTTTAGGTGATCTGGAAGTGATTAAATAGGGTTGTGATTCAAAACCAATGAAATAGGGACACTTGGGTGGCTCAGTTGGTTAAACGGCTGCCTTTGGCTCATGTCATGATCTGAAGGTTCTGGAATGGAGTCCCACATCGGGCTCCTTGATCAGCAGGGAGCCTGTTTCTTTCTCTGCCTACTCTGCTTGCCACTCCCCCTGCTTGTGCTCTCTCTCTTTGACAAAAAAATAAATAAAATCTTTAAGGAAAAAATAAAAATAAATAAAAACAATTAAATAAAACAAAACAAAGATGGGAAGAATTTGCTGAAATCAATGAAATTTCAAGTTTAAAACATTACTTCTAACAGAAAATGAGTTGGTGAAATAAAATAACTCTAATTTCTATCTATATACCATACACTTAATAAAAGAAGTAGAGTTCATTCTTTTTTTTAACTAAAATACCAAATTTAATTATTAACAATAAAGGGGTGTACTAAAACTTTGCTCTTTAATTACAAAGGCAAAGATTGAACTATGCTTACGTTGGCAAAAATAGAATAATCTTTAGACAAGTTACCATTAACTGATGTCATTCTAACAGTTTATTTGTATTTAAGAGGCATCAACAGGAAGAAGCAGCTATTAATTCTACCAAAGCTAACATTTATTTCAGTCAAAAACACACAGAACTGGATTTCTAAGCCCCTTCTATGTGCAAAATATCAAGTGCCTGCTAGTCATCCTTACTGGGAAAAATCAGATTTTTAAAAATATTTTCATTTATTTATTTGAGAGAGAGAGAGAGTGAGGGAGAGAGTGAGCACAAAGAGAGAGCAAGAAGGAGAAGCAGACATCCCGCTGAGCAGAGAGCCGATGTGGGCCTCCATCCCAGGATCCTGAGATCATGACCTGAGCTGAAGGCAGAGGCTTAACTGATGAGCCACCCAGGGCCTTGAAAAATCAGATATTTTTTTCCTGAAGAAACACAAAAAGAAGATTATTCCTAAAAAACTCAGGTTACCACATATAATATATATATATATGTTCTTTGCTAACTGTTGTCATCCCCCGATCCTTTTCTTTTTCCTTTCTCTATTCCAACTACGGTACTTAAAAATGAAATAACTGGGAAGACCTTCTTAACTGCTTTTTGCTGCGATCCAACAGACCCCCGTCTTGTTTGTGGCAGTAGTGGTCCCGGCTAAAAACAACCCATTCCCCGAACTCTCTTATATGTAGCAGTCAGGAAATGACATAGTTCTGGCCCATGAGATACAGAAATCTACTGAGTGGTATTTCTGAGAGAAGTAAGTTTGTAGTAAAAGATGAGAAGTTTGCGTGCTTTGTTTCTCTGTCTCGAGACCTTTGCATGAACTGGTTTAGTCCAATAGCTCTTTTGAACCATTTTTTAAGGTAATAGAGCAGTGAGCTAGAAAGACATAGAAATCATCCCATTAGCCCTGTCCTGCCTAATTCTAGTCTTCTTAACATAAGACATCTATTTTATCTTACATAGTAGCATGTTGTTTTCTGTCAAATATGGCTAAATCTGATACTAAATACAGTGTTCCTGTGCTCTTCCACGATGCCCACACATTTATCACTACATATTTCTCAGTATTAAAATTGCTGATTGGTGTAATTAGGCCAGGTCTTTTAATTTCATGAAACATTATTGTTTCTTTAATAAATAAAGCAATTTAAAAATTCTAATATCAGTTCTACTCCTAATATCATTTCGTAAGTGAAATGAAAAGTATTTTAACACCAAAAAGGTGGGAATGACAATATTAAAAAAAGAGAGAGAGAGAGAATTTGGCTTTTTAAACAAAGTTTTTATTTGCCTGTTTTTTTAAGATTTTATTTTTAAGTGATGTCTACACCCAACATGGGCCTTCAATTTACAATCTGGAGATCAAGAGTCACATGTTCTACTGACTGAGCCAGCCAGATGCTCCCAAGAATTTGGTTTTATAAACACTTGCGACATTGTCTCCCCAGAGAGCTTAAAACTTTTTCATAAATCAGCATGCACCTTTCTGCATATCATTTTTTGGGAATCATGGCACTGAACTATACATTTCTTTGGGAAAACCCACTATATTTTTCTCCTGAGCATAGCATCTGACACTGTTCAAGAAACATTTGCTGGATGATTGAATCATCCAAACAAATTTTCATACCCAAAGAGAAAAATGATAAAGAGAAAGAAAAAAAAAAGTTCTCTCTTTTCCTTTACCGGCATCATGTGAAAATAATTGTAAGTGTTCTGTGGTGATCAGTGCAAAAATGAAAATGATGACTCATCCCTTGGAGTTTTGGTAAAATCTTGTCACTTTGAGAAGAAAAGCCTATCTTTTGGTAATCTAGTCCCACCTCTAAGTGCTTTCAGAGGCAGAGACCTTGGAGCAAAATCCACAGGTTCCAGGCCTCTACCTACAGTAAAACCTTCCACACAGACTCTCCTGCTGTGGCCTTGAGTTTTCTCCTCTCTGAAAGAGTGGGGATTGTACCAGATGATTTTACAGTATTTTTTGCTCTGGCCTGCTATGATTATTATATATTAAATATATATAACACAGTCCTCTTAGATGGGGTTTAAGGGTCCTTTCTTTTTCAGCCTCAGGGCAGATGGGAATCACCATCTCTGTGCTTGAAAATCACTGAAAACCATTACTAAGTGTATACTTCCAAAGTCCTTGGCAATCTGAATAACTTCATTTCCTGTTTTTTCTCCTGCCTCTTTAACTGTAGAGCTTAAATTGAATAAAATGACTTAAATTATGAATAATACACTGGAAGGTGGGGAGGGGTGATTCCTATATTTGACACGTGCTAGTGCTCTGCTCATGGGTGATAGGGGTAATAGAATTAGTAGTCACTTTTAAAATTGGTCCCATACATAGGAAAAAATGCTGAAAAACAGCTATTAAGAGGAATTTTAACTGTTTACTTTTATACTCTCTACTAAACTGTAGAAATAGTGTCATGTGTGTATTTCCATCATTTATCTTGAAAGAGTGAAAATGCCACATGGGGACGGCTGCAATGTTGTTCTCTAATTCTGCTTTAAAAAAAAAACAAAGTTTAACCTTCTAAAAGCATTAGGGAATAAGATCTGTGGAAGTCTTGAACAATATGCAAAGGGAATGGGGAAAGAGAGCAAATGGTTCAAGAACAAAGATTAGCCAAGTTTCTTTAGGCTCTGCCTCATTTCTAGTACAGGAATTGTAGAACCATTGTTTACTTATTTTCAAACTTTTAGACAAAGACTCTCAGAACTGAACAATAAGATCTCAAAGTACGAAGGTAATTAATCTAACTAAAACTCATTTAGAAGTATCAGCGACATCAGAGAACAATAGCAAATTCATTGTGGGTGAAGAAACGCCTTGCAGGTGGAGAGCTCTTTGTCATATCTCGGATCTAGGGAGGAAGATCCAAGATATTCATATTAATGAATCCAAAATAGATCAAGTCCTCAGAATACATGTTTCTCTGGGGCTGTTTTCCTGGTTGGTGGTGTGTCTTCTCTTGTTTGTTTACCTAAACACAGCCACTGAGAGCTCCGAATTCAGCCACCCTGGTGTCTTTTCCCTCAGGCTCCCTTCCTAGATCAAAGGACAACACCCTGGTTAAAAGGGAGAATAGATTCTTTGCAAGGCAGAGAAAAGGGTAGTGCTGGTATATACCTGCCAAATTATTGCTCAACAGTCCAGTTCCTTCACCCCTAACGCACTGAATCTTCTCCCAACAAACATTTGGACTTGACATTGTCAGGATCTTGTACAGTGCCAGGACCAGGAAGGCTTGAGGACTCATTTGTGTTGTGATCTCTAGCATTGCATGTGTACCAAATTAGCACAGCGCAGAAGTGAAGGTATTCTAAAATCGTTTATAGAAGCTTCCTTTTCTGCATCTGTAAAATGGGTATAATACGACCCCCTCTTAGTTGTTAAGAGAAATAACCGAACCCAAGTAAAACAGCATAGTATCTATCTCATCTGAAGGATTGTTCTCTGGGTTGAAATGACAGCCTGTTTGTAAAGTGCCCATAGTGTGTGGTATAACCATGTTTGCTAAATGAAACAGTCAGCATTCAACAAATATTACCTAATAGTCTTATGGCAGTGTTGCCACTGATGTTGTTTTTCATGGTGATGACTACCGATACTTTTAAGAAGTCTTTGTCTAGTGTAGAGTACAAACAGACCTCCAGATCATTTTAAAATGATGACCTAATACAAGGAATACACAGGGCATTAGGAAAGCCCCATATAGGTGCGCTCATATGTTTGACTTGCTCTGGGCTTATTTTTTAAAAAAGAAGCCAGTAAAGAGTCTATTTGTTGAACTATGTCGTCAATCTTGCATCTTTCTGCACTTTTTTTGTTCCGAAACACTGAAACATAAGCTCATAAAAGCAGCTAGAGTTTATGAGGGGAGCACAATATTGGCTGTGTCCTAAGAAACCCGAAAAGGCAGTGGTGGTAGTGTAGCTGTCAAGAGATTATAAGCATGAGGAACACAAGGCTTTGGTAACAGAAATTCGGGCACTTGTATTGCCTTAGGCAAAGGAAGGAGGCATATTTAACCCTTTCATATTTAACCCTTTGACTGGAAGAGAAACTTAGCTGGAGCATAGAGAAGCAAGACTACTTTCTATGAACGCAGATGGTGTAATGCTTGAAGTTACATATTTTCAAGTCTGGCTTGCTTCTCAAGACACTTTTCTTCTAAAATGGCCGGGCCTTTACTGGGACTCAGGATCAGCAAAACTGAGAGATCTACATGGCCTCAGCAATTGGAATATGGTAGTGTGAGCCCTTGGTGTAGGGTCTCCTCGAAAATGTTCATCATTGTCCCAAGGTTCCCTACCTTCTCTGTGGTTTCTCTATCGGTAGATCAATTCCAGACAACACTGGAATAAAAATCGCACTTCTGAGTCCTTCCTTAGGCACACAAATAAGATCTGTTAGGAAATACGCATGCGATCTGGAAATGTGTATTTTTTTAAAAGATTTTATTTATTTATTTGACAGAGATCACAAGTAGGCAGAGAGGCAGGCAGAGAGAGAGAGAAGGGAAGCAGGCTTCCCACTGAGCAGAGAGCCGGATGCCTGGCTCGATCCCAGGACCCTGGGATCATGACCTGAGCCGAAGGCAGAGGCTTTAACTCACTGAGCCACCCAGGTGGCCCTGGAAATCTGTATTTTTAAAAAGTTCCTACAGGTAATTTTGATGCTTTGTCAAATCTTGCCAAAATGCCAGATTCATACTCTGTAGTCCATTACTACCTCTCTGATACACTGAAAATATGTAAATGTGAAGGGCAGCCAGAAAGTGATAGTTATTTAGTAACCAAAATTTTTAGAGAAAAAAAAAGTTTGTGAAATTAAAAAGCGCTTTAAAAAATCACTTTGAAATCCCAATTAAAACTCTTCCAATTACAAGGAAATCCGTAAATGTATAAATCCCACTTAACCTCATTATAAAGAGTTTTAGGTATGAAAATAGTATCAAGAAAAGAAAAATCCACACAAATGACTTCTTTATAACAAATTAATCTTTAGTTGTAGACTATCCATTTAATACTGTAAGCACATTAAGCAATGTCAGATGTAAGAGAATCTCTCTGGGCTACATTTCCCTTAATGGGTTTTGGTGGAAAGCCATAGAGTAATTCTAATTCATATTTAATTCCCGAAGACACAGATAGCCCAGAGAGTTATCAAGTTAAATGCTAGTAATTCTAAAATACTTTTAGTATTTGAAACTGATGTAATATTCAAATTTGGATCTTAATTCAAAGGCCTTGTTTAAATTGCTTATCAAATAACCGTTTGCTGTTTGTTCCCTAAATGTCAAATACCAATGAAGGTGAGTATATATTTCTACATATGTGTGTGTGTGTATGTATAAATGTATGGATATATATGTATATACATATATGCTACCCTGTATTTCAGAATACCTTTTGGATGAATTATCATGATGACACTAAATTCATAAAACCCAGTTTAGTGATAACTTCATATCAAGAAGTAAGCACTTGTTACAATTTGTAGGTATCAGTGCTGCTCAATATGATTGAATTCTGTTTCTAATATCCAAAATATACAGTATTTAAGGCAATGGCCACATACGTTTTTACCCTTATTTAAGTTAATTTTATCACAGTATTTTGACAGTTTAAAAAAAAAAAAAAAGTGTTTGGAGACACCGGGCTGGTTCAGTTGGTGGAGTATGCAACTCTTGATCTCAAAGAGTTTAAGCCCCACATCAGGCATAGAGATTACTTTAAATTAAAAAAAAAAAAAAAATTGTTCATTGATTCACAAAGCAATACTCATATATTCCCTGTTAAACTCATTCTTGGAGAGAGTTCTAACAATGTCAACTATAACCTACACCAGTGTTTCTGAGTGTGGTGCCAGATCAGCAGTATCAGTTATCAAGAAACTTGTTAGAAATGTATATTGTTGAACTCCTCTCAGACTTACTCAATCAGAAATTCTGCATTCCAGCGATCTGTAGCAACACTAGTAGACATGCTAAATGCTCATAATGGTTGGGGCGCCTGGGTGGCTCAGTTGATCCAGTGTCTGACTTTGGCTCAGGTCATGATCTTGGGATCCTGGGATTGAGCCCCGCATCAGTCTCCCTGCTTAGTGGGATGTCTGCTTTTCCTTCTCTGTCTTCCCTTCCTCCCTGCCCATGCTCTCTTTCTCAAATAAAGAAATAAAATCTCTAGACCAAGCCCCTGTTTGGTTCTGCACTCAACATGGAGTCTGCTTGAGTTTCTCTCTCCCTCTACCCCCTCCCCAGCACCTCTCTAAAATAAATAAATAAATAAAAATAGTTTTGTGTCTGTTTTTCCTTATTCTCACTAACAATAGCAAACAAAATAGTAAACAAAACAAAATAGTATGCAAAAAAATAGTAATTTTTGCCTCAATATGCTGACTGTAAAACAAAATTATTTTACTATTTTGTATTACCCTAATTATATGGCAGGTGAGTATCTTTGTAGATTTATTGGCCACTCAGTAATTTGACAGAGGTAATTTCTGGGTTTTTTGTTTTGTTTTGTTTTAGTTCTTGGATACAGTTTTTATCTTACCATTAAGATTTTAATTGCATGTGGCTTTCCTTTGAATTTTTTTTAAACACTTTTTTTTTTTTTAAAGAGCGAGAGAAAGGGAATCTCAAGCAGACTCCCCCCACTAAGCTTGGAGCCCCATGTAGGGCTCCATTTCATGATCCTGATGAGATTGTGACCTGAGCTGAAGTCAGACACTTAACCGTGCCACCCAGACACACCAACCATTATGAGCATATAGCTTAACTGACTGAGCCACCCAGGTGCCCTAAAACTCTGCTTTTATATAATTTTACTTTCACATTTTTTAATCTATTTATGGATGGTTTGAGGTAATGACCTAAATTTTTTTTCATATGATGGCCAGTTGTTGAAACAAAGATTCATGCTTCTCTGCTGATCGGGAAGTTACCTTTGTCATATTCAGTTTTCCTATTGTCATGGCTCTATTTCTAAATTTCATTTTCTTTTTCATAAGTCTATGGCCTTTTGATTATTATAACACTGTAACAAACTTGTTATCTGGAATTATGTCGTTTACCATTTTTCTTTATATTAAATATATTTTAGTTAATTTTGGGCCTTGTCTATTTCATATGGATTTAAGAATGACTTGTTAGTTTCTCTGAAAATTACCATAAGGTTTTGATAAGAATTCCATTATGTCTTCGTGGATCAGTATGGGGAGAATCTACATGCTTTTCACACTGAATAACCCATCAAGAATACCGCTTACATGTCTTCATCTATTTAAGTCTTTGTCCTTATCAGCAAAGGTTACCCCCACCAGCCTGCATTTTATTCAGTGGATGTTGTAGTTGAGTACCTGTGTTGTTTTAGCTGTGTGTGTTTATAAGTCTGTGAGTTGCTGAGGCATACTAGTAGCTGTGTGCAAAAATGCGGTGCAGAGGAGGAAGCCAGGCCAGTCAGCACTCCTTCCATCCCATGTATGTGTGTATATATGTATGTATGTATGTATGAATAATGTCTCTAGTCTTTTTAAATATTAGGCCTCTCTGACATGACCAGGAATTTTTTTTGAGCTTTTATATTTGAGTTTATTCTTCATTTAACTTTTAAAACACTACTATAGTTGAATATTAAAACAAAAACAATAGCAAGTAGTGAGCTATGGTTATAGTCCTTCACTCATTCACTACTGCACATAAAATGCCAGCAGTGTTATTCACTGGCCCCATTAAGAGGTCTGACACTGAACACCACCCCTGGGATGATGTTCATCATCCTCATATGCTTCCCCATTGTAATGGCACCATCTTTCCTGATTTGGATCAAAGTCCACCAGTTCTACCTGGTCCATTTCATCAGTCTCTTCTACTTCCTTCCTCTCAGGTAGGAGTTTTTCCAGCAAAGAGAGTTTATCAGGAGACACAAAGCCATTCTCAGGAAAATTTACCTTAAATTCGATGATGAGGCGACCCTTCTCATATGGCCTACGATAAATTGGCATGCCTTCATTTAGCATACACTTGATATCTCCATGCTTGACAATTTGACCTGGATGAGAGGTGATGACAATGGTTCGGTTGTAGCTCTGCAAAAGAATGTGATTTGCGATAAATGTGAAGGCCGAGGTGGTAAGAAAGGAGCAGTTGAGTGTTGTCCCAATTGCCGAGGTACTGGAATGCAAATAAGAATTCATCAGATAGGACCTGGAATGGCTCAGCAAATTCAGTCTGTGTGCATGGAGTGCCAGGGCCATGGGGAACGGATCAGTCCTAAAGATAGATGTAAAAGCTGCAATGGAAGGAAGATAGTTCTAGAGAAGAAGATTCTAGAAGTTCATATTGACAAAGGCATGAAAGATGGCCAGAAGATAACATTCCATGGTGAGGGAGACCAAGAACCAGGACTGGAACCAGGAGATATTATCATTGTTTTAGATCAGAAGGACCATGCTGTTTTTACTTGGCGAGGAGAAGACCTTTTCATGTGTATGGACATACAGCTGGTTGAAGCACTGTGTGGTTTTCAAAAGCCAATATCTACTCTTGACGACCAGGAATCTTATAAAAAAAACTTTCAGGGCATATCTAAGCATGACTATTCTTTGCTGTAGGTATTTCTACTACAAATCACCTCTTTTTCTTAGCATCGTGATGGACTTTCTCTGGGATTTCCTTTTGTAGGAAAAGTCACATTGAAAACTGGGCAGAATTTGGAGGCAGGTTAGGTAAGGGATGATAATACCATGTAGATCACCACTTTCTGTGACCTACAAAATTGGAAATATTGAAGTTAACGCAGACTTTTCTATCAAATTAATTGTATGTTGTAAATCTACCCCTTATAAAGATTAAAAACAAGACAAAGAAACAAATGAAACCTCCATGTCCCCTAGCCATAAATACTATTTACAAGGAACACACGTAGACAATAAAGAAAAAGCCCTCTGCAGAAACACACAGAGGGAGGGAGATTGCTAGACATGGAATTGTTTATTTCTAGCTTTCTGTTTTCACGCAGCAGCTCCTGGCACAGAAGCGAGGTGAATGATATTCTCTCAGGAAGCTAAGATAGAGTCCACTCAAGTTCCCAGAACTTCACTGCCCATGCCTTCCTCTTCCTCGGCACCCTAAAACACTGTATTTGTACAAGAAAATTTCTCAATTAAGTTCATTAAATTTACAGGATGTATTTCTCATTAAAAATACCTTAGTCATGTATTGCTAAGTAACTGCTTACATAGTTCTAGTCTGGACAGGGAAACTAAAAAAAATTTCCTCACCCATTTCTTTTTTCTCTCATTCTGATTATTAGTAATTTGTAACCTTTGCACTTGTAGCCCTCACATTAAGAAACACTGGGATAACTATTTGCTTGGCAGTTAACTAAAGAAAAATGCTCAGTTTCTAAAATATTTATTTGAAATCTCCAAAATTTTAATTATGTCAGCAACTGCATGAATACCTCAAAACAGAAGAAAGATGTATTACTATTTCCCCCAATATAGGCTTCTAGAGTTGGACTGACCGACCCAAAGACCAGCTGAAGATGAAATTGAAAACAACTCCATATTTAAATAACATCTTAGTCTGTTTTTCATTTTTTTACAAAATGAATCAGGAATTATTTATTTAATTTTAAATAAAGAAAAAAAAGTGCCAATGGAACATATTAGAAGTACATCAAAACAATACTTCACAAAGCTTTGAAATCACTGATCTAATTAGTCAGTATAATCACGTACTTAAGGATATAGCTGCATTTTCATTTTCACACTGGACAAGCCTTTATTCGACATAAAGGTAAGGATTTTGTCCTGTGAATGAAACATCCTATCCCTGTTCTTTACACTAGGGGGAAGTATGTTAATTTTCTTGCCCTCTTTTAGTCATCGCTAATATTTAAAAGGAAATGTTCCATCTTAATATTTTTGTAGGTAGTCTTCCTTGTATTTTACACACTTGGAAAATAAAAACAGGAAATTATTTTTACAAATATTGCTGAAAACACAGACATTCATATCCAAGGAGCTGATCCCCAAACGTGTGTTAAGTACCTTTCTAAAGTAGTCACAAAAGAACAAAATCAAAAACTTTTGTATACAGGACACCTGGGTGGCTCAGTCAGTTAGCGTCTGCCTTCAGCTCAGGTCATGATCCCAGAGTCCTGGGATTGAGTCCTGCTGCGGGCTCCCTGCTCCGTGCTGAGTCTGCTTCTCTCTCTCCCTCTGCCTCTCCCTTGCTTGTGCATGAGCTCTCTCCCTGTCTGTCAAATAAATAAAATATTAAAATAAAAGTTTTGTATGCAATTAGAGTAATAAATTTAAATGAAGCTATTGATCTTTCATCTATACAACCAGATGGGCTGTTTTAGAGTCTCTTTGTGGTGTGCATATTGGAGGCAGGAAGTAAAAGTATATAAAGATAAAGAAAATGTAAATGTATAGTGGTTTAAAAACATTTCCCCAGATTCTTTGACAATCCTTTCATCATGAAGTGCAGCTTATGTTCCCTCTCCTTCAAACCGTGTGGGGCTTTATACTTGTCTTGACCAATAGGATGTAACATAGGGGACTGCCTTGACTGCTAAGGCCACATTAGGAAAGGCCAGGTAGCTTCTGCTGACATCTCTTGAGACACTTATTCTGGGAGCCATCACTGTGCCATGTGCAAAGACAAGACAGGCAGGTCCCATCAAAGGGAATAGAGAGATGCCCACAGAACTCCGGCTCTTGGCATCTTCCCAGGTCAGATAACAGAGATGTGAGTGAGGAACCCCTGAGTTAAGCCTCACCACTCCCTGACTGCAATCCATTGAGAGACCCTGAGCCAGAACTGCCTGTCTGAACCCAGATTTGCAAACAGAATAAATGGTTGTTATTCTTTGAAGACACTGTTTAAGATTGTTACACAGCATTAGAAAAGAATCAGTGTATGATAAAACTAGCATTCACAATGTATGCACTTGAGAAATATTAAGACTATTTTCTCATAGTGCTTAATAGTATTGCCATATAAACTTATATAAATTATAAGCCAGCCTAATACTGAAAACATCTTGGAGGTAAATGCTGACATATGATTTTCCAATGGTGGAAAAATTATAGCTTTCCTTATGTTATTACTACCAATAATTGCTTTGATTTCAGGAATACCTTTTCTCTATTTCTGTGACACATTATTAGAATAGCACTACTACTTGAGATCAGAATGCAGAATGCAAGAACATGGTTTATTCTTTTTCTTATGAAAACAAGTTTGTCCTGATTAATCTGTCAGATTCTTTCCTAAGAAAATTGTGTATGTTCCCTCATTATAATTTCCATTAACTTACTCTATTGCATTCTAACTTGTTCTTTCTCCATTGGGTTATTGCTTTAAAATGTCTCAGACTTTTTTAAATGACTGCTGGTTTCCATGATCGTAGTTCTATTTTCCTAAATTAGATGCAGTGTAAAAATAGGACTTGGCTTTATTATGTTTCTTTTTTTTTAAATTTTTTTCACTATAAAGATTCACTGTCATACTCCTTTAGTTTTATATATAGTGAACCCTTATTTCTAACTCCAATGAAATGCAAACTAAAAATCCAGATGCTGTATTGCTATTCTTCTGATATTATACATTTGCTCTCATTTGTTTCTTATTTGCGTAATTTAAGATTTTAATGTTTTTACTGGTGTCCATGCACTGAGCTGTTCAGATGCATATTTGATTCTCAGGATCTGAAATCAACGAGGGATGGTTAAATCTTGTAGCAATTAGCTTTCTTTGAGTAATGAACCACTTCATCAATTAGAGGCTTAAAACAACAACCTTTTATTTAACTCAGATTCTGCAGTTGGGATTTTGGATTGCCTGAGTTGTGCAGTTCTTTTGGTCTAGGCTGGTTTCTCAGACATGCCTGCCAGGAGAAGTACATGTTTTATATAAAACTGATACTTTACCAAATACCTAATTCCTTCTAATTCTAACAGTTTTCAATTTCCACTTCATGAAAGGGAGAAGCAAAGAAATCTTCATAGTTAAGGTGAATTGATGACTTAAGTTTTTTGGATAAGTCCAATAATCCATTCAAAACACCATCTTGTTAATGAAGGAAATACTCATTGATGAATTATCCCCCATCTGCAACCCTTCTTTTCACCGCTGATAAAAAAGTACACTAAACAGAAACAAGAAAAAATTGCATTGCTGCCTTAAGAATGATGAAATAAATGAATTTTGGAGAGAGAGTTGCTTCTTTTAGGATACTTTCCTCTATCCTGTAAAACTTTTCCACAAATGCCTTCTTCCGTGGTGCTTACTGCCAATTTATGTTTTACAGAGAGGTTCTACTGTGATTTGGCCATGAAGAAAGAATTCCTCATTAGTTCAGATTTATTCAATGCTAAGGAATTTGCTTTCATAATGTGTTTTGATTTCTGAAGCAGCAAAACTCATTGGAAAGAGATCTGTGTAAAAAGTTCAATAAACCTAAAATGATGTTCCTCTTTAGAAAATCAAAATTGTTTTTGCTCCAATTTTTCATTACTTTGAAGAAAAGAATAACACGTTTCAATGTCACATATGCATTAGGGTTAAAAAGCAGAGAACCATCATGCCAAGTTTCACTTATTCATACACCATTTTATAAGGATCAGCTCTACTAAACTCAGTGTTTTGCTGTAAGTTGACTCGTGTCTTAAAATCAAATCCCACATTATTCTCATCCTAAATAGTAACGTTTATGAAGTCACAAACTGTATTCATTACTGTTTTCTAATAAACATGACCATTAACAGAAAACAATTTTTCTATAAATTGTCTAAGGTCACTGTACATAAGACCCTTAGTAGCCATTATCTTGTATTTTTGAAATTTTCACAATTGTTTGAGAATTAAGACCAAGAGTAACTATTTTTCCTTTCCCTAGTGGTACCTTGTAAGAAAAATTGTGCTTATAACAGTGGATATTTAAGACGAATTCATGGTAGCGGAGGTAATGTGGAGTAATTAGTTTTGTTCTTAGTGTCGTATTTTTAAGGCATCGTGGATAAACTAGAGAAAGTTTCTAATCAGAATAAGAAAATTTAGACCAGTTCAGGGCTCCAGATTATCCCAAGACTAAAGGTACTCAGACAGAGATGGAATGAGTAATTGCCAAAAAGGTGCGCATGGACTATATGCACCAATAAATAAGTTCTAGGATTCCTTATAAGGTTTATAGTCTTTATTATCCCATTGCTTTGGTCCACTATAAAATACTTGTGATTTTTAATGTAGTCATTATTAAAACCCATTGTTTGATATATTTATAGGGAAGAAGTTTTCAGGATTCTATTGTGGTTCTTCTTTAAAATTTAGTAGTAAAATAAGAATTCCCTAGAGTTTTCAATGACAGTTCATCCTTTCTTATATGCTGGATCCTTTCTTATATGCCTGAAAGTAAGCTAGAGAAAAGAAAATGTTATTAAAATCTTAAGAAAGAGAAAATGCATTTATAAGTACTATATTGTCCTTATCATTATCATAAACTTATGTCATCAGCTTGTGAGATGAGCCATCTGTTAGTACATATGTCAATACTGCCTTTATGACATGAAACACTGTAGATGTGATGTGTATTACTAACAGAAAATAAAAAATGGAAAGGTAATGTGAAGAAGAAATTCATATTTATTTACGGGTATAAGGATGTCATGCATTGATAATGAAGAAGCAGTAATACAATTGCTTTACGGTGGCCTAATATAATTGATATGATAGCTTCATTGTAGTCTAGGCTATACACTAATAAATGAACCTAATACTATTATATGGTCACGTGATTTTTTGAAAGCAAAGTCATAAAACAGCAAGAAAATAAACACATTTATTAATTTTGTTTTGTTTCAAATATCACTCACCTTATGCCTATGTAAAAATAGGCTGTCCATTTCCATATTTAAGTCTTGTGCACAGTGTTCTGCATGGTGAGTACTTAGGCAATGATAATGATGATCACACAGAAATGTCTCACACAGTTCTTGTTGTACAGTTATTAGATTTTCACACAAAAACACACACATACACACCAGGTAAGTTTAACTGTATGGTGCGATGATTATTTAGTCTTCATTAACTATAATAAGTGACTAATAATAAAGGCCTTCATCCTCATCATCCTTGCATTGAGTAGGCTGAGGGGGAGAAGTTGGGAGGTGGGCATTGGTCTTGCTGTCTCAAGGTGGCAGAGACAGAGGAGATAGAGGAGGTGGAAGAGAAGGCAGGGGAGTCAGGCACATAGGGTATAACTTTATAGAAAGACACTATAATTTCTGTCTTTTTGCTTTTTCATTTCTCTAAAAATGTTTCTATATGGTACCAATCCTTCTTCTGCCATCTGCTTTAGTTTCATTGCCCATGTCAGAAAGGGTCCATGTCATAAAAGAATCAAAAGCAGTCTTGAATAACTGGAACTCTTTCTGCTAGACTGTCTAATGTCAATTTGTTTCTGCACTGCTTCTTCTATGTCTTCTTTCTCATCGTCTGGCACTTATATGAGAGCACTCATCTCCATCAAGTTGTCTTCTGTTAATTCTCTGTTAGTTCTTGAATTTCTCCAAGATCCAAGATCCATATATTGAAATTCTTCATCCCCTGCTTTCCCCCCACACCTATATCTACAATCTCTTTCATGATTTCTTTGATTGGCTTTGTCATAAGTCCTGTGAAGTCATGCACAACATCTGGACACAGTTTTTTTCCAGCAGGGATTTATTATTTCGGACTCGATGGCCTTTACGGCTTTTTCTGTAACAACGATGGTTCTCCAATGAGGTAATCCTTCCAGACTTTCGTGATGTTCTGTCTATTGAGGTTCTCTTCCATAATGTTGACAGTCCTTTCCATAACGTACCATGTGTAATGAACCTTAAAGATCCTTGAGATCCCCTGATCTAGAGGCAGAATTAGAAACATTATGTTTCGAGCAAGTAGACCACTTTGACACTTTTGGTGTTGAGCTCAGGGATGCTGGGTGGCCAGGGATTGTCTAATATCAAAAGGTGTTTAAAAGGCAGTCCCTTACTGGCAAGGTATTTCCTGACTTCAGGGACAAAAAGCTTCCATGGAACCAATCCAGAAGAAGGGCTTTTGTTAACCAGGCCTTGTTGTTATACAATCAAAATACTGGCAGCTGGTATTCATCTTTTCCCTTTGAAGGCTCAGGGGTGAGCAGCTTTACTGTTATGGGCAGTCCTGATCATAAACTTGACTGTATTTGTACAAAACAGTAGAGTTAGTCTACCCTTTCCTGTTTTAAATCCTGCTGCTCACTTCTATTCCTTAACTATAATGTACTTCATAGCATTTCTTTTCTAGAATAGGGTATTTTCATCTGCATGAAAAAGCTGTTCAGGCTTTTTCCTCAATCATTTTGTTTAACAGTGTTCCAGAACTTGTCTGCCTCTTAGTCCTCAGATGTTTCTCCTGTTATCTTGATGTTTTTTAAGCCAAATCTCTTTGTAAATTATCAAACCATCCTTTGCTGGCATTAAATTCTCAAGCTTTAGATCCTTTATCTTTTGCTTTTGACCTCAATTTTTCTCAAATCACAGTCTACATAATGCCTTTCTTATAGCAGTCTGGCCTCCATGTAAAAGCTGCATTTTCAATCCGAGATAAAAAAGGAATTTTGCAAAAAAGTCCAAGGTTTTGTGCCTGCTGGGGTCGTTCCAGCTACAGCTTCATGAATTTCTTTCCCTTTTTACATTGGTCTTTATGCTGGAATCCTTAACTTGAAATTAAAATGGCAGGTAACTGTAGTTGCAGATGTCAATCTACAGTACACATCAAGTCATTCAACTTTTTCTTGTACCATCATGACTTTTTTCTACTTCTTGAGAGCTCTTCCGGCATCACTAGTGGCCCTTCCTGTGGGGCTTGTGGTGTTGTTCAGAGTTTATGGTATTGCACTAAACACGTGAGAACCAGGAGAGATCACTTTTTACTGTGATGTGTGATTCCAGGAGAGACAAACTACTTAAACGCAAAAAGGTGATTAGCATCGCAGGGTGTTTTAAGCAGGTAACTGAAACACTTCAGCCCCTGCAATAGCAACAGGAGGTAGCTATAAAATTCTTATAGTAGAATAGTATGTGCTACAGTTAATTGTATGCGGTTATGATTTAATAATGCATCTTTTTATTTCTTTACATTTCTCTCCACTGCAAATTATACCATGTATCTTCTACAAGTGTTTAAGTTTTGATAAATTTTAACTTTTTATAATTGATTTGTACATATTTTATGTAAAAGATAAACACTATCTACATATATTTTATGCATTGATGACATATCTAGGTTTTCCTTAATTTTTTCAATATGCTAGGCTGTGCAGTACAACTGCAGGTTTTTGTTTTTTTTTCCCCCAATTATTGCTGATTCCAAAACATTTTTCCATTATACTTATTGAAGAAAATCCATGTACAGGTGGGCCTGCCCAGTTCAATTCCATGTTGTTCAAGCATCAACTATGTACAAATTTGGGGGAAATTTTTTCATACTTTAAATCTAAATTTTTGAATAAAATGAATTATATCACGCATTTATTTATACGATATACATTTTTAGTTAATCCATTCCTTTTTTTTAAAAGATTTTATTTATTTATTTGACAGAGATCACAAGTAGGCAAAGAGACAGGCAGAGAGAGAGGGAGAAGCAGGCTTGATCCCAGGACCCTGAGATCATCACCTGAGCCAAAGGCAGAGGATTTAATCTACTGGGGCACCCAGGTGTCCTAGTTAATCCATTCTTGTGGAAAAGCAAGATGTTAGACAACAGAAGTCTTATAAAATCATTTTGACAGTCCAGCAGAGGAATTTTTATGAAGCATTAGATGAGTCACTACACCCCTATGCAAATGATAGTTATGAGTCTTCTCATTCAATAAAATGTGATTTGAATGGTGTGTGATTTCATTCTATTTCATGAGAATGAAACACTAAAAAACAATTCAAATCTCAAAAATTTCACATTTCAAATTTTCATGATCAAGTTCACATTATTTTTTAATTATACCAAAGTGCCAATTTGAATGAAAGCACAATTCAGCTGCTGTTTTCCTCCAAACTTATATCCTGTACTTCATGTCTCAAAAAAATGTGGGAGATCATAAAAGATTTATGTTAATGTGTTAAATTGATGTAACATAGATGTGATTCTCCAAATTGTATTGGACCATAGAAGTAGAAGTAAAAAGTACCTTCAGCAAGCTTATATTACTTACTTTTTATATCAGATCAAATCAAAATGGATTAGTTGAGTATTGTATATGTCTATGTGTGTGTGTGTATGAAACTTGTGCTTTCTACCAGTAAAATTTTAAGTTACACTTGTTTAAACTTGCAAATATCTAAGTTAAGTCAAAATAACCTACAAAAGTAAACTTTTGAATTTTGAATATGAATATGTTATGAATATTTTAATTAATCAGTAGAAAACTCTGATCATTGAATAGACTGTGCTCTTAGTTCTAAAGTGAACTTGGTATTATTTTGTATATCCCTTAATAAAGATTCATTTCCCTAAAAATAAACAAAATGTAGGCCTTTAGGAAAGGTATTATAATTATTGTTACCTTGCTCTATTCCATTCTTATCAAAAGGGGCACTGAATGTTACTAAAGTTGGAAAACCATTTCTTTTAAATCCATCCATCTAGCTAGCATTAATTCAAAGGAGAATAAATTTCAAGTTACAGGCAATTTGTAATTGTTTCAAAACATGCCAAGTAATTCATAACAAAGTTTTTAGGTGATCATCCCAAAGTATGATTCAAGTATTTCTTCTAAATTTCAAGGTATTTAAATTCCAGGTGTTTATAATACATCTTATAATGTCCTTCAATAAATACATCTTCTAGTGTTCTAAAATTAGGTTGAGGTGATGGTTGTAAACTCTTTATATATACTAAAAACCATTCAATTTGATACTTTTTAAAAATGGGTAAATTGTAAGGTGTGTGAATCACATCTCAAAAACTTTTTTTTAAAAAATCTATCTTTTTTTAAAAAAAATATTTCACGTACATACCAAATTGTGTTTTTCCCCATTGCTATTTCTCATACCTACACCTTTGTCAATTCTGCTTACTTAAAGACCCCACTTTGTACATGTCTCTGTTAGGAACGACCATATAGATTTTGTATAATTATCTGCTTACTCCTGACTAAAGTGTTATGTGGTCATTTGGCAGTAGAACTTGTGGTTTATTTTTCTCTTGCTGCTTAACATGGTAAATAATACATAAAAATAAATATTGAACCAGTTAATTAACTCATATGGTAAGGTAATAAGAATAGAAAATAAAAATTATTATCTGATAATTCTAAAAATAGAAATATGAAGTTATTACATATACTACCAAAAAGATGCCAAGTGTTGAATATATGGATAGGCTTCAAGTTATGTGGATATAAACTTAAAAATTCTAGAGTAAGATGATTCAAAATTTCAACATACTTCTCCCCAACCTTACCCCAAAATAATACCACATCAGTTTTCTGTGGAATGCTTTTTCTCGCTGTATTGTAAATCTGGAAAAAAAATTATAGCAATCAAATTTACATTCAGAGCCCTGCTAACTTACTTTTGGTTTCTCTTATGAGAAACTCTTCATGGTAATGTTGATAATCTCTCAAAATCATTAAATTTTGGCAGAATTGTTGGATAAGCAGTAACATACCTGAAAGTCCAAGTCCAAAAAAAAAAAAAATTAGTGAAGCTGGAAAACAAAATAAATGGTCTAATGTTTTGTTAATAAGGTAACAGTTGAATAAAAATCCCTCTTTTCTTTCTAATGAGACATGTTAAATATTTAATATGCAGTAAGGACTCTATATTATAGGATATTTGATACTCATGAAGTTATGTTCATGTTAATATGTTTCACTGAAACATACCAATGTAATTGGCAAACTTAAGTTCTTTTGAAAGAAAATGCATTGAATCTTAAATTTAGTACTTTTTGAAAAATCGTTAGTTTGTACTATTGCAGTTCCAGAAATTTGAAAAATTTTTATTTCACCTTGCAGATTTATAGATCTCTTTAAAAAAAAATCACTGACATGCCACTTTCTTCCACTTAAAATCTAGCCATGCCTTAAATGAGTAATGGAAACAAACCTAGTGTAAACTAGCTATAAAACAGTGGAAGCCAGTTATATTATAACTTGTTGTTTAACAGACTGTATAATTCAAAATATTATACAAAACATGGTTATATGCACTAAAACCTCTTCTTCCATGATTGTGATTCATGATTTAGTACTATATAACATTACTTTTCTAGAACTCTAGGATTACATGTGTTTCCTACTGTATTATGATTATGGTAAAGAAAGTCAGGCCCTCAAAAGTGTCTCAATCTGATGAAAGAAAAATGTATTTTGTTAGTGATCAACTATAAATTTAAAAAAAAAAACTTAAGTATGTAAAAACTGCTTTCTAGTCACTTGGAAAACCAACTGCTTGACATTGATATAATTAGGTAGACTTTAATACACTGCTGTAACCCTTTTACTGATACCAACATAGAAAACCAATGCATTCATAAAAATTTTATATAAAAAAATCCAAGAGTTCCTAAATGCTTACTATATAAAAATACTATAATATTTTTTAAAAGTGAATGGAAAAATGTCAGAGAAACTAATTTCTTTTTAACCATTATGTATTCCACATTAAGTGTTATTACTTAAAATGCCTCATTGGATCCTTTTCAATAAAAATACAATACAAAATTTATATAACCTTTTCCATTTCATCACCAGAAATGAAATTCTCTGCAAACACTTTGCTTGGCCAGGGTCTTGCGACTGAATCATTGTCAAGTGCTAATTGGCGAAAGAGAAGGCAGTTTGCAGTAAACACCTTTCTCAGTAGAGAAAGTGCTGGGCTGAGAAACCCCAGTTCTTTGAACTTTATTAGCTGTTCAACAAATAGGCTTTTCATGGTAACAAATGCTTAGCGTTACATCAGCACTGAACAAACTTATTTGTAACTCTGAGTATGTGGCAAGTTTCACTGGCTTAGTTTCACGATTAGTTTTATTACTTATAAAAAAAAATCTAAACAGTCTGATAACATGGAACAGTTAAAAGTTTTTGTTTGGACAGTTATCCCTCCCACTGAACTACAGAAAGACCCAAGGTACAGGTACAGATTTATATTTATTCTGCAGTGAAAAACTGCAGCGTGTGTAGAATTACAAGGCTCTAATTTCATTGAAAGTTTCTGTAATGTCATAAACCAAAAGACTGAAAAATAGAATCTTTTAAATCCTGATAGGAAAAGTGAAAGACTCGTATTACCTCAATATGTTCTGTAATCTAATCTGTGTATCATTTGTTTCTTAAATGACCCATTTCCTATTCCCATATCAAAATTTGGAAATTTTAAGATATTCAGAAAAAGTTAATATCTCGTTTAACATTCAATAATAACCAACTTAAAAACTCATTTCAAATTAACTCTTTTCTTGCCCTAGAAATAAGACCAAATCATATTAAAATTTATGACTTCAGTGAAAACATCTATTAAATTGCACATATAATTTGGAACAGTTTAATCAGGATCTACCTTTTGCAAAATATTAGGCAATTATGATGGCAATAAATCCCAGAGTGACTTTAAGGGAGTAAGAGTGAATCTGTAAACCTTCCTGTGTAACTTGGTGTATTTTACAGTTCTACAGCTTCTTCTAAACTAACACTGCTACCATTTCCTCAAATTTAAGTATGCAAGTTGGCTTCGAGAATTTAATTTTTACCAGGAACAGAGTGCCTTTGGCTGAGGAAGGCTTCATTAACAATGGATAGTGGTATCCCAGGAAGCAATATTGTGAAAAAACTATGCTACTCTTCATAAGGGTTTGTATCTTATTCCAAGCTGCCCATAGACTTGCAAATGTACTTTAAGGGCAGTAGAGGTACATATAAAAGTTTCAAGAGTTATTTTCAAACAAAAATCAATGTGAGATATCTGGAAGCTGAAGGGAAGCAGATTTTGGCATTAAAGTTATCTTGTGCTAAAGGCAATCAAATCCCAGCAGATTCTGAGAAAGTTCTCTACCTCCCCTTTAACTGCCTCAATTTACTTTGGAAAGGGGGTCTATGCCAAGAAGAGAGCTATTACCAGAGATGCCTTTTTACCTGAGAAACTCATCTGCATAACAGGGCGACCTTTGATCTCCAGACTTCTCCTTTGCCTTCCCTGGAGTTGCCTTCCTTCCTTTTATATACCCAGACCCTGCCCCTTCCTTCAGCTCAGGATATTATTTAAGCCTCAGTAACCTGACTGCTCTTCGGATCTCATAGTTTTATGAGGACCAGTATGTAAGAAATTGAGGGTTGTTTTTTTTCTGTTAATCTGTTTTATATAAATTTAATTGAGACCGCCCAAAAATCTAGAAAGGAAGAAGGGGAAATGTTTCTACTCTTATAAAGCTTAGCGTAAAGGCCTAAGTCTTAGCCTCCTGATGTGATGAATAATGAACGCAGTGTGGCTTTGGCGTTTAGATGTCACAGCACAGCATTATTAGAGCACACACTGCAGCGGGTTTCCTCCGTGTGCTTCCTCTGCATGTTTCCTTGTAATTAGTGCCCCATCTGAAACCATAGCACAGTGGTGGCGCTTGGGCAGTTGAATCCAAAGTAACAGGAGGCTGGAACTACAGTGGAAACCACAAGCACAAACACTTGCCCCTTGTTCACAGTGAGTTGGATGCTTAGTGGTGTGGTTGAGAAAGGCCAGCTTTAAATCTGCAGGCATAAGATAACCCACAGGGATACTTGGGGGAAAAAAGTGGAAGAAATCTTAAGGGATAAGAGGTTTCCTAGAAGTGGATGGGGAAGAAATATGGGGGAAATGTGTTGATTACGTATGATCTGCAACAACACAATGTATGGACATATATCAGAGGTACTAAAGTTCTGGTTCCAGACCACCACAGTAGAGTGAATAATGCAATTACGTGAGTCAGATGAATGTTTCGATTTCCGAGGGCATATAAAAGTTATGTTTATGCTATCATGTAGTCTGTTAAATCTAAAATAGTTTTATGTCTAAAAACCAATGTGCATACCTTAATTTAAAAAGACTTGCTAAAAAATGCTAACCGTCATCTGAGTTTTCACCGAGTCATAATCTTTTCACTGGTGGGAGCTCTGGCCTTGATGTTGATGGCTGCTGACTGATGAGAGTGGTGTTTGCTAAAGGTTGGGGTGGCGGTGGCCATTTCTTAAAATAAAACAGGGAAGTTTGCCAAATGGTTTTCCAAATCCTGCTACTGCTTTATCCACTGAGTTTCTGTAAAATTCATAGTATCCTCACCAGGAATAGATTCCCTCTCGAGAAACCACTTTCCTTCTTCATCCATGGAAGCAACTAATCATCTGTTCAAGTTTTATTATGAGATTGCAACAATTCAATCCCATCTTTAGGCTCTACTTCCAGTTCTAGTTCTCGTGCTATTCCCACCCCATTTACAGTTACTTCCTCCGTTGAAGTCTTGAATCTCTCAAGGTCATCCATATGGGTGGGAATCAATTTCTTCCAAACTCCTGTTTATGTTAATAAACATATGTTGACTTCTTCCATGAGTCACTCTCGTTCTGGGTGGCATGGAGAATGGTGAATCCTTTCCGGAAGGTTTTCAGTTGACTTTGCGTGGATGCATCTGAGGAATGGCAGCTATTGCAGCTATAGCCTTATGAAATGTATTTCCTCAGTAGTAAGACTTGAAAGTCAAAACGACTCCTTGATCTGTGGGCTCCAGAGTGGTTGTTACCTTAGCAGGCATGAAAACGACATTAATCTTATACAGCTCTCAGAGCTCTTGAGGGACCAGATGCATGAGCATTAATATTTGAAAGGAATCTTTATTTTTGAGCAGTGGATCTCAAAGTAGGCTTTAAATAGTTAGTAAACCATGTTGTAAACAGATGTGCTGTCTTTGGGGCCTTGCTCTCCCATTTACTGAGCACAGGAAAAGTCGATCTCACAAAGCAATTAAGGGCTCTTAAGATTTTTGGAATGGTAAATGAGCATTGACTTTAACTTAAAGTCACCAGCTGCAGTAGCCCCTAAAAAAAGAGTCACCCTGTCCTTTGAAGCTTTGAAACTGGGCACTGACTTCTCCTCTCCAGCTATAAAAGAAATAGATGGCATTTTCTTCCAGTAGAAGACTGTTTCTTCTACACTGAAAAATCTGTTGTGTAGTGTAGGCACCTTTATTAATGATCTTAGCTAGATCTCCTGAATAACTTGCAGCTTCTACACTAGCGTTTCTACTTCCCCTGGCACTTTGATGCGGTGGAGGTGACTTCGTTCCTTAAACGTTATGAACCAATCTCTGCTGGCTTCAAACTTAGTTCTCTTACAGCTTCCTCATGTCTCTCAGCCTTCATAGAGTTCGAGAGGATTAGAGGCTTCCTCTGGATTAGATTTTGACCTCAGGGAGTACCGCTGGTTTGATCTACCCAGACCCTTAACTTGTCTCTGTATCAGCAACAAGGTTGTTTCACTTTCTTATCATTCTTGTGTTCACCAGAGTTGTGCTTTTAGTTTTTTTCAAGAGCTTTTCCTTTGCATTCACCAAGTGGCTCACTGTTTAGCATAAGAGGCCTAGATTTCAGCCTACTGTGGTTTTTGACATGGCTTCCTCACTAAGCCTAATCATTTTTAGTTTTTAATTTAAAGTGAATGACACATGACTCTTCTTTAACTTGAACACTCAGATGCCATTATGGGATTTTGAACCAATCTAATTTCAATATTGTATTTCAGGGAAGAGGGAGTCCCGAGGAGAGGGGAAGAGATGGGGCAGTGGCCACTCACTGGAGTAGTCAGAACATACACAATGTTTATCAGTTATGTTCGCCATCTTATGGGTGCAGTTCATGGCACCCTAAAACAATTACAATAATACCATCAAAGATCACTGATCACAGGCCACTGTAACAAATATAATAAAAATGAAAAAGTTTGAAATATTGTGAGAAATACCACAGTGTGCCACAGAGACACAAAGTGAACAAATGCTGTTGGAAGAATATACACTTACTGGTAGACTTGCTCCACACAGGGTAACCATGAACTTTCAATATGTAAAAAAGGCAGTTTCTGCAAAGTACAATAACACAAGGTATGCCTATAAACTATGGACTTGCTGCCATTCTTCATTTAATAGCACTAACAGAACTCATTACCACAAATGAAAATACTCTGGAAATACGCTGACTGTGAACTTTGGAAAACTTTTGTACCTAGTGTAATGGGCAATGAGACAGTCTCAGTCATGGAATGATTTTTGCCATATTGTTCTTAAATAGTTAAAATCAGATATTTACAGATATATGTAAGACAGTCTTATCCTGGATAATATGTATGTCTGTATACATATATTTATGTATATATATATATATATATATATATAATAACCTTACATAAATAAGATCATAAGCTGTTTACTCTTTTATAGTAGTCTTTTGTTTTTCTGTTACTTGACTCTATCTTTTCTCTTTCCCATACTTCTCAAGCAACATGCCTCCCATGACCTATGGTAGCACCTCATGTGAGTATCTTATGCCTATATTTTGAATACCACTGCTTCATTTTTTATGGAATTAATGTCTAGAAGTTAGACAATGCCTAGATTTCTCTGTTAAAAGTTAAAAAAATAGATGACTAGATGCTAGATAGAGCGATGATAGGTAGGTTGACAAGTAGATAATTAACAGATTATCTTTCAGATGTATTTATTCAATAGATATTACCACATTATTTTTTAAAGAATGTAATTTACTCTTTCACTGAATTTTCCACTGTGACAAGCATCCTGACTTGTTTGAATATTTGCCAATATTTGAGCATTTCCCTTCTCACCAGTTGTGTTTGAAAGCTTTCCAGTTTATCAACTCTTCAGATTTACTTTTGTTTTTCTTTGTGTTTTCTGTTTATAGCCTTTGCCCATCATTCTTTTTTTGAGCTCTTTGAGCCTTGGTAGAATATAGTGGATATTCATATGAAACTGTTGGAATATCCATGACATATTGTTAATTAAAACTAAGCAAGTGCAGAGTAAGCTGTGCAATATAATTACATACTTGTTTCAAAAGTCAAGTAATCAAATACCTCTGTAGGTGTGCATTTATGCCCATGGACATTGAGTTAGTGAGAAGGGTGTTGAGGAGCATCACAGCCAGCTTTCCACATGGGTTACACCTGGGGTGCGAGAGTGGAGGGGGACGTGGGGGTGATGTTCATTGTGCATACATGCATTCTTCTAGTGTATTGTTTTGTTTATATGATGAAGTACATTACTATGTTTGCCATTTATAATTCTAAGGAACTTTAAATATAATGAAAGGTACTGTGTCTTAAGTGATAAAAGTAGGACTGATTGGAAGAGGAAAGGTATATACTCCATTTCTCATAAAAGTACTCATTGAGCCTTCATGGCTCAGTCAGTTGAGCATATGACTCTTGATTTCCGCCCAGGTCATGATCTCAGGGTCCTGAGTATGAGCCCCCCTGTTGGGCTCCATGCTGGGTGTGGACCTGCTCAAGATTCTCTCTCTCCCCCCCTGCCCCTCCTCCCTTTGTTTGCTCTCTCTTTCTCTCACTCTCCATCTCTCTCTCATTCTCTCTTTCTCATTCTGTCTCTTAAAAGATAATAAATAATAAGTTGTTTTAAAAATAATCATTGTAGGGACACCTGGGTGGCTCAGTCTGTTAAGCATCTGCCTTCATCTCAGATCATGATCTCAGGGTTCTGGGATCAAGTCCTGCATCAGGTTTCTTGCTCAGCGGGGAGCCTGCTTCTCCCTCTCGCTACTGCTCCCCCTGCTTGTGCTCTCTTTCCCTCTCTCTCTCTCTGACAGATAAATAAATAAAATACTTATAAGTAAATAAATAAATAAAATAATCATTGTAACCATTTTGTTCTTTTTTTTTTTTTTTTTAAGATCTATTTACTTATTTATTTGACAGAGAGATCTCAAGTAGGCAGAGAGGCTGGCAGAGAAAGAGAGGAGGAAGCAGGCTCTGTGCTGAGCAGAGAGCCAGATACGGGGCTCAATCCCAGGACCCTGAGATCATGACCTGAGCCGAAGGCAGAAGCTTTAACCACTGAGTCACCCAGGCACCCCTCATTGTAACCATTCTAAAGGCAAATTCAGAAAGAGAGAGAATAATCTCCTATTCTACTCATAAATTTAATGATTATTTTTGTACCATTCTGAAATTGTCTTTTTAGTACCAGAACACTTGTTGGAATATATTTATATTTTGACCAGTGAGTCTTTAGGACTATGGAAATTAGTGGGAAATGATGATATTATGGAAAAAAGTCAATCAAATTTGACTAAAAGCCAAAAAATTTCATGAACCAGCCTTATCTGCCTACAACCACAGCTTGGAAAGTAGCTCTAAAGAGCTAATACTTGCATTAACTCATGAGACTGTTCCACCATTACTTATTAGATGAATATATTCTGTGAGATTCAAAGTCTGTTCTTATGCTGCTTATGTAGGATTAAGACTATTTTAGAGTAAATATGATTTTCAAGAAGAAATCTCTGAAAAGGGAAATGTATATAAAGTAACAAAATTTGCCAGAACTTTGTAAGTAATTTGGGGGCTCCAGAAAGATAATCAGTTTAGGGGAAGACTGAATAATTCCCTAGTCATTGCATAAAATTATATTTGATAATCTTATATTCATCATGAACATCTTCATGATGAATATATTTTTAAAATATAAAATCCTCCAAGTGAAATCAGTCATTTAACATGAGATGCATGAACTATAATGTTGATATAATCTAATAATATTTTAGCATTAAGAAATGAAAAAAAATAATGTAAACTTCCAGGCAACGTTTCCTCATCTGAAGAATGCAGTAATTCTTCTGCCCTTACCATACTTATAAGCTTTCTAGGTATAAATTAAATAGCTTTTTCATGTGTTTGAGTTCCCATTTAAAAAAAAAAAAAAAAAAAAGAGGATTTTCGCTACAAATCACTGCATTGAAATACTAAACATGTAAAAATCAGGCTGCAAACTATAAATGTCAGATTGTAATATCTTTGTATTAGCAGAGACCTTAACTCAGTTTAAATTTATGAGAAATATCTTTAATGTGAAGACAACTAGAGATTATGAAAAATTGGAACAGAATATGGTAAAGTAACTTATAACTTATTTGATCCAGTTTGAAAGAGGTAAAGACATGCCCCCCTGCGAAGGGATCCTGCTGAGGGGCCTGAATTCTGACATTAATGCTCCTTTGAGAGTGTGGAGTTGTTACAAAGAAAGTATTATCTGGCCTACCCTTAACCCAGTAGTTCAGATTTCTTGAAACCATTAATTATCCAGTCTCCCAGCAGTGCACTGAGGTAATGAAACTCAAGATGGGTTGATTTTACATTACTGGGGGACTGGAAAGAATGTGGAGGGACGCATATTGACCGGAAGGATTAGGCACGTGAGAGGCGATGTGGCAGGTATTTAGGGGAAAAGGCAGTGATTTCCAATGACCTGGAGCTGGGGCCAGGTGGAGTCGCTTGAAACACTTCTCTCTGGGTTTCCTCTGCATTTCAATCTCTTACACAGCTCTTCATAACAAAATCATTTGTCATCATTTGTTATTGCCTAGGATTCTATCCACCATCTTCTCATGTTCTCCTTCTTAAGTAGTGTTTGAGTAATGTCTATAGCATTTCCCCCACTACTGTAAGGGATATGTCAGTCTGTTCTCATTGAGCCAGAAAGAAATGACCTTTGGTGATACCTCAGTTAACGTTTTGTGCTTGCATTTTTGAATAACAATGCTTTCAGTCTAGAGCTAGTTTAATTAAGAAAAATGCAAGATAAAAATTCAAAGGGAATATATATCAGTAGGACTGAATGGAAGAAGACTATATAAAAACCAGTATTTGTAAAACATCTGGACCAATTAAATGAATCATAAAATGGTATTGAAATTCCAGTAAACTATTTTATGGGACACCCTTAAAAGAGAATATCCTGTAGCCATTACAAAGAATAGAGCAGAAATAATAAAGGATATTTCTCAATATAAATTATTAAAGGAAAAAGCAAAACATATTTGCCACAAATGTTTTATTGATTTCCAAAATGTCTGCATCTTTTCCCATCATATATAATTTCCAATGTCAAATCTGGTATCTTTTTTTTTTTTTTTAAGATTTTATTTATTTATTTGACAGAGAGAGAGCACAAGCAGGTAGAGCAGCGGGCAGGGGGAGAGGGAGAAGCAGGCTCTCCGTGGAGGAGAGAGCCCTATTCGGGACTTGATCCCGGGAACCTGGGATCATGACTTGAGCCGAAGGCAGACATCCAACCAACTGAGCCACCCAGGTGCCCTCAAATCTGGTATCTTGTTTGCAGTTACTTTTTCAAGTATAGCAAGTCTTGCGTTTACCACATTTGAAAATAAATATTTATGTGTATGTATGTAAATATTTAAGAGCATGGTGCAGTATAGACTTTATATTACTCTATCATTGGCATAATCTTTTTGAAAGGGTTTAATATACACTTAGAGCCTTCTGAGGCTGAAATGTTTTCAGAAAGCAAAAAATTGAAATAGTTTCTAAGGAGGGGAATTGGGGGTCTGATGGTCTGGAGTGCAAAGAGATATATTTGGATAATAGACTGTATGCTACTGTTTCTTTAAGCTTTTTAACCAAATGAAGGTATTCTTCAAAAACAATTTCATTTTTAAAAATTATGATCCTATAATGTTTACATGTATTTACCACTTTATCTCTCAACCTATACCATTAAAGGATGTTATTCCTTTAAATATTACTTAAAAAGTTTAAAATCCATGAAATAAGAAGATTTAAATAGTACAATAGCTTATAGTTTTAAAGAGCAGATCATTGGATCAACTGATAAATATCATCATTGTGTTTCAGAATTTCTTTTCCTTTAGTGCCCAAGACTCTTGTTCATGCTGCCTCAAAGAAGGAAGAGGTAGACCAGAGAAAGGGTGGTGAGGAGCAAGAGTATAAAGCTCCCAGAAAGGGAGGGGACCCGAGAGGGTTGCCATTGGAGTTTCTAAGTCTACGTGTCTTTATCGGATTGTTGGCAGATGTTTTAATCTGATTAACCCTCCATGCATCTGTCACCGAATCACGTTTTTGTCCACACACTTATCATCTACCTATCAGGTACTTGTTCATGTGGAAAGGGTGGAGGGCTCCTTTCAGGGTGGTGTAGAATAACAGGATGGGATCTTTTTCCTTTTAAGAGTAGCTTCCTCTTAGGACAGGTTGCCTTGCCCCTACCTGCCTTTCTTCTGACTATCCTCCTGAAGAGTGGCCCTGGTGGGTGACCACAGAGCGGTGTACAATGCTAAAGTGAGTGTTCATAAAAATAGGGACTTCCAGTTTCTTCACACCCTTGCCAACACTTACTATTTTCTGTCTTTTTAATTATAACCATTCCAGTGTACATGAAGTGATAATTTCATTGTGGCTTTAATGTGTATTTCTCTAATGAAGAATGACTCTGAGGATTTTTCATGTGCTTGTTGGCAATGTGTCATTCTTCTCTGGACAAATTTCTCTGCAGACCCTTTTATAAAATGGTGTAGCCCTTTGGCAGCCTGGCATTCTTCAAAATGTTAAGCACAGGGGCATCTGGGTGGCTCAGTCGGTTAAGCATTTGACTTGAGCTCAGATCATGATTTTGGGGTCCTGGGATCGAGTTCACTGTCTGGCTCCATGCTCGGGGAGAGTCTGCTTGAGATTTTCTCTCTACCTCTTCCTCTTCCCCTCACGCCCCCCTCAAATAAATAAATAAATCTTTTAAAAAATGGGAAGCATGAAGTTTCCATAAGATCCAGCAGTCCTACCTCTAGCTGTGCAAGTACCCAAGAAAAATAAAAACACATGAGCATTCATAGTAACAACATGTCTCATAATAGCCAAAGGTGAAGACAATCCAAATGTCCATCAAATGATGCATGGATAAATAAAATATGGTATGTCCATATAATAGTAAATTGTTAGGCCATAAAAAAGTTATGAATTATTGATACATGATACAAACATAGATGAGCTTTGGAAACATTGTGCTACATGAAAAAACAACAATGAAAGATTGCATACTATATGATTCCATTCATATGAACTTTCCAAATTAGGCATGTCAATAGAGACAGAAGACTGGAGATTTTCTAGGGCTGAGAGGATGGAGGCAAATGGAGAATGACTGCTAGTGAGTGTTTCTTTTCTTTTTCTATTTTTTTTTTAAGATTTTATTTATTTATTTGACAGAGATCACAAGTAGGCAGAGAGGCAGGCAGAGAGAGAGAAGGAAGCAGGCTCCCTGCCGAGTGGAGAGCCCGATGTAGGGCTCAATCCCAGGATCCTGAGATCATGACCTGAACCGAAGGCAGAGGCTTAACCCACTGAGCCAACCAGGTGTTCTGAGTGAGGGTTTCTTTAGGGAGTGATGAGAATCTTCTAGAATTTTGATGGTGATACAACTCTGTAAATGCTAAAAACCATTGAACTGTTTACTTTGAATGGGTGGATTGTATCAGATATGAGTTGTATCTCAGTAAAGTTTGTTTTTTAAAGAGAGGATAGAGCCCATTGTCTTCAAAAATCTTACAATCTGTATATTTCCAAATTATTAATGTTGTTGTTGCTATAAGCCTACTATGGGTACTAGGGAAACAAGGAAATAATCATGGTCAAGTGTGAATCCTTTTTCGTATGTTGATATATTATTCCGCAAATGTTTCCAAGGGGCTTGCCGTAGAGTGATTAATACAAAACAGGATTAGAGATACAAAGTTGAATGACAAAATATCTGGATGGTAGGTAGAGAGACAAGAAGAGTGCTAGATGTATGGCACCAAATTCTGTGACTTTATCCCCAAATACGGGAATAATGGTAGAGGTGGAAAGATTTAACCAGCAAAGATGACACCAAAATTGGTTTCATAGAAAGTAAGCCAAGTAAAGGTTACCGTATATTCTGAGACTCACCCTCCCTTCCCCACACCTTCCACCAGGGATTTGCCTTGACAGGCATATTGTTATTATTTGATCCTCTCTGCTAGCCACAATTGACTAGACCATAAATAAACCCTTGACCCAAACTGCTCCAGATGTTCCCTCCTAGGAATTAGGAATTTGGACTTGATCAGTCTGTATAGTTGTAACTTGAACTGAAGGATGTCAATGCAGGAATTTTAGGTCTGCCATTGTCTGTTATCCCTATAATGAAACCAGGAAAGCCAGGCTGGGGAGATGGATAAAAGACGTAGAGAGAAGCAAACATAGAAATAAAAAGCAGGTACTACTGGGTTACTGATAATTTGCTCATTTCTTCTTCCAGGCCCAGCAGCGCTTTGTTTTGTAAGAGACTCCAGTACTTCTAATAAAATCACCCTTTTGGCTTTAGAAGAAAAAAATAAAAATGAGGGATAGAAAGGGTGTGAAAAAAGTAGGAACTGATGTCCCATCTGAGGAGCTGGCATGTTCCAGGACACAAAACTGTGGCATTGGGCCATAAATTTATTTGAATATAGATATGTGTATTTTATATTACATTATTAGTTTATCACAGTAAGATAAACTGTATACAATCATTATCAAGCATGTATCCTTATTAGAGAAAATCTGGCAAAATCACTCTATTCATAGTAATGACACAGCAATCTCCAAATATCAATGAGCATAATGAGAATTCTCAATGGGAAGAAAGATCTGGTCCCAATGGAAGCTCTTATTCCTGCCCCTTCCCTAAAAACCCAAGCTATTTCATGGTTTTGTCTTGTTTTGTTTTTTCTTTCTGAAATTGTTATGTCACAGAAGATATATTTGTAATTAGAAAGAAGTAAAATATAATAGCAGAACTTAAGCCTTCTAGATTAGAAATGTAAACGAAAAATACATTTAAATTTAAGATTCAGAATTGTTTTTCCAAAGTATAAAGCAAAGAATGAACTTAATACTTAACTCACTTACATACATTAGAAGTTTAAATTTAAAAGGGTTCAGAAACGAGAACTAGTAAAGAAATAGTCCAGTGAAATACTGAGGTAAAATAAGGATTAAAAGTATAAAAGTCATAAAAAATGTTCACATCCTGAATTAGGTAAAATGAATGAAAATAAAGTCACTGATAACTTTTTTGGAGTTTATCACTCTCTGTGGACTTTTAGCCAAGAATGCAAATCTCCAGGTTTATTTTGTTCATCTGACTCTTTCTCTAGCATCTCTTTGCGTGGATTGATCTGTATGCGTTTCACTATGTAGCAATCTCTTCCTATTATCATACAGAAGAATTTAGCAAAAGACATAATTTTTTTCAGTGTCCCATCCAGACATTGTTCCCCCAGACCCTTATTCTAAGGCAGCCTCACTTAGTATGGACAATGCCATTATAACCAGTGTAGTTCCAACAGTTAGCATATTGCATTAAAAAAAAAAAAAAGAGGATGTCATTTTAAATTCTTAAACCAAATCATTTATGCTTTACATATATAATTCATGCACAATTTTGAGTAATGTGCTAGGAGGATTAAATGTGTCAACCAAGTTATGTCTCCAAATAGGAACATTTCATTGGTTCAGGCGAGGCTGGTGGATGCTTGAGGTTTTCTTCGTAATTTCTGCCTCAGATAGCTGCTTTTAGATCATTACAGGTCTAACTGAAATAATGCTAATGTCAGTTCACTCTTCTATAAATAACTCTATTGAAAATAATTTCTGTATTTTGTATAGCAACATGATTGTACATATCAGACTCGATTACAGATGTTCCTGCAAATAAAGTTATGGAGTTCTTTATGATAAAAACTTTGTGTTGAACTGGATTTAGGAGAGCGTTATACGTTTCAAGTGTTAACAGGAAACACCGACTGACAAAGTCACGTAGAGTAAACCAGTGTAATCTATTTCCCTACTATTCGCTCTGTATCCTCTAAAGAGCCCTTTCCCTACCCTACCTAAGTTCTTTAGTTAGAATCTATGTCCTGTTCATCCTTTCATCTCCAGAGTCTGGCACAGTGCCTTTATACTATAGAGATCATTTCTTCAGTCCATTCAATTAATAGGAAGTTACCGAGTCCCTTGCATTGCCAGGCTCTATTCTAAGTAATGGGTTAGAGCAATGTAAAAATCCCTACCCTTATGGGGCTTGCATTCTAGAATAGGGAAACTTAAAAAAAAACTTATAAAAGGTAAAAATAGAAGATAGAGTACACAAGACACTAGTAAATGCTGTAGGAAGAAATATATCTTTGAACAAGAATGGTAAATGATAGGGTAGAGAGTGGTACAATTTCAAGAGAGGTAGTCGTGTGCGTTCTTGATGAGGTTATTTCTGAGTGAAGACCCGAAACCGTGAGCCGAGCAGCCATGTGGAAATACGGAGGAGGAGCACTGCAGGCAGAGGGGAGAGCAGGTGCAAGAAACCCAGCAAAAGGCTGCCAAATGTGTTCAAAAGAAGCAGTGATGTCAGTGTACCTACTGTATGATGAGCAAAGGGGAAATTAGAAGCCAGAAAGCTAACAGGGACATCTAGGTCATTCCAGAACCTGGAGATTTTAGATTTAATGAGTTGGGAGACATTGAAGGATTACAGCAGAAGCATGACATAATCTGCTTTGTGTATTTTACAAGATCCCTCTAGTCCCTCTGTTGAGACTGAGAAGAGAAAGGGCTGAAGCAGGGAGAACATGGCCATGTAAGGGGTGAAGAGGCACCTGTAGCAGCAGGTGCACACATTTAAAAAAAAAAAAAGAATGGGAGATGCAAACAAAGTAGACCAGGGAGGCAGGGAGAGAACTGCCTGCAAAAAGAAAATGATAGAGTGTGATTTGCTGAGCTCTCAGTGTGTCACAGAGAGAAAAGGGTCAGGAGCAGTTGCTATTTGCTTGTTTGGCCTTCCACAGGTATGTGCTTGGGAAAAGGAGAAATCACATTTTTTAGATAATAATAGATATTCTTCTTTGTCACTATACTACAGCTCAGTAAACTATAGTCTTTTAAAGGTTAACTGCAAAAGAAATCTGAATCCGTATCAGTGAACATTTTGCACTATTGCAATGAAGTTCTTTGGTCTGTCTTGCACTTTTAAAAAAAAGATTTTATTTATTTGGGAGAGAGAGAGAGAGCATAGAAGGAGAGTGAGATGGAGAAGTAGACTGCCTGCTGAGCTGAGAGCCCAGTGTGGGGCTTGATCCCAGGACTCTGAGATCATGACCTGAAGCGAAGGCAGATGCTTAACCAACTGAGCCACGCAGATTCCCCTGTCTTGTAATTTGATTGGGCTTTTTATTCATGGGATTGGGTTTTATAACATCGTGTTTTGGTCATTTGGTAAATAACAGCTCACTGAATTATGTAAATATTCCACATGTTCACATATTTTATTATACAATATTTTTAAATATCATTTTCATTTATATCATGCCCATTTCAGTAAAAAAAAAAAAATACACACTTAAGTATTAGGAAGCACAAGGTGGCAAATACAAATTGTCTATAATCATAATTTTCATTTGAAAGCTCAAAATTTATCCCTGGCAACAAATTGTGTTAGTTGTTTTCCTTGAAATGACTCACTTTCTTCATTTGTGAGGAAATGTCTGCCAAATACGCAGTCAGGAATTGCAATAATTTGTCTGTCAGTTGTTCTTTCAAATAAAAATGGCATTTCATGAAAAAAGCATATGTCGTTTTTCTAGGGACAACTTTTGTACGTTAGTATGCAGCAGAAATGTTTTGTGTCACACAGAATGTTAAAAAGACATTCATGGAAGTGATGTGAATATTTTTACTGCTTCCTCTAGGACATTCTTAAATGAAAGTGACTTTTTTTTTTTTTTAACTCCAGGTGCCTGTTTGTGGTTTCTATTGTGGTTGGTGCCAGAACCTTGACCATGTGACGATACCAACAAATTTTATCCTCTGTTGCTTTTGTACCTTTGGAGCTAAGGTCAACATGGAGAAACAGGCAGACAACATGTAAATGCTAATATGAAAATAGTTTTGATTTCACAGACCCCCCCAAAAAGTTCATGGATATTTACAGGAGGCTGTGGATCAAACTTCAGAAACTGCTGGTTCAGGAGACTAGGAGAGTGAGTGTTCTGGGAAGATTATATAATCATCAGGTTGCATCCAGGTTCTTGGTATGAGCTTAACGTGTCTGGTTGTGTGTTTCTTCCTAACCTTGTTCATCCATGTGGATATTGGCTAGGACTAGATAAAAGGTAGAATTAAACTAGGATTATAGCTTGGCTGAGCAAATATAAGGAAGGGAAAGGGTCAAGAGAACTGAGCGTGCATGCCAAAGAGTGATAAGGATTCAGTCTGAAGTTCAAGCTGTAAAGTGAGGAAAGTTAGACCTGATGGAGTGAGGAATAATAACCAGTAGGATTAATGAATGCTGTGTCAGAGCGGGGCCAAAGGATTGTTTTATTTGGTTCTAATTTGGAGCTAGAATGTTGGGAGATGACAGTTGGAGTGTGAAATATTTGAAAATGAGATTAAGGATATTTAAAATTACGAAAAGTGTCTAAGGTATGACCAGGGAGTGAGCAGCTGCAGTAGGGTCAAAAATAGAATTTTTGGAGGAGAGAGAGTTGAGAACTGACAAATCATCTACCCACTAATATATCAGAGTGAAAAAGAGCATGCACTTTGAAGCTTTACTGCCATAACTCAAATCAGGTAGACTTCTAGCTGTATAATTTGCTCAGTTCTCCTGGGTCTCAGTTCTCTATATGGTTGATACAGTCAATGATTATATTTATCTAATTCATGGTGTTGTTATAAGACTTAAATGAATTAATAGATATAAAGCACATAGAACAGTGCCTAGCATGCAGTAAAAAAACAAAAACAAAACCAAAACCAAAAAAAAAAAAAACCAAACCTTGTATCAATGGTAAATGTCATTAAATCTATTCAAGTAATCTGGAATTATGGGAAGAGGAATAATGAGAGAGAAAGCCTTAGTAAACCAAAAGTTAAACTGTTCATTATTGGAGAGGTTGTAACTCAGGGGCTATGACAAGGAGGAGAAATTGGTGACACAATGTGATAACAATTGAGATTCAAAACTGAGGGTTGTCAGAAGGAGGGAGGTAATGTGGTCTGGAAGTGACAATTAAGACCAGTTAGGATCAGTAAGGGCCCAGTAGTATGAGGAGTACTTGTGAGCACTAAGGGCAACAATGTCTTCAGGCAAGGGTTAGATTTAATCTTCCAGATTCTCCTCTACATTCAAGTAGCAATTTTTAATTATTTTCTATTGATACTTAAAGTCGTAAAATTAAAGTTAACTCCTTCCTCCCAAGTGTCCACTTGCTCTCTACAAGTCACCATATTCTCTTGAATTTATCTCTGCACAGACTTTCATTGGTTTTGATTTTCCCCCTTTGTTTTAATTCTCAGTGCCACCAGCCAAGATCAGGCCAAGTTACTCTGTGCCTGGCTGTATATTATTATCCTAGCTGTTGGCGTTCACTCAAGTCTGTCACACATTTTTTTCCCTCTTAAGCATTTCATCCTGAAGCAAATCTCTGTCTGATTCCTTTGCTTTCTCAAAAAAGAGAAGTGATGATTACAGTTTTGTTAATATTTGCAGAAATCTCTTTGGCCTAGTTTTCAAGGTCTTCTTTGGCCTAGTTTTCAAGGTGGCTTCTTTTAGCCACCAGCCCAAATAACCTCTGAGCTTTACCTCCCACTGTAAGTTACAGAACATTCCCAGTATATTTTCCATTACTGTTCAAGAGAAGTCTCTTCCTCCCTCTTCCTACCACACTCCAAGCAAATGAAGAGCTAAGGTAGGAGGCTCTTACTACTCATTTGATTCCAATGTGATGAAGATGGCAACATGTGGGCTCCACTTACCTGTTGTGCTCTTGTGGTTTGTACTTTACAAACAGTTGTTGCTGTTGGCCAAACCCAATGCTTATCCGTAGATAGCTGAAAACTTTAAGTGGGCTTGGCATTTCCTGACTTGTGACCTCAGGGAATTTCTTATGGAAATTTGCCCTTATGAGGAAGAGTACTCAGGATATACATAATTCTTCTTTTTCAGCTAAGAAGATAGACAATGGATAAAAATGATATTGGACCCTAACATTGAGGAATGTGTCTTTCAGGAAGCCCCTGTAGGGAAGAAGGGTAATATTCCCTCCACCCTTGTAGATTCTTGGCTGAGAAACAACATTTGCCCTCACACCCCAGTATTAGAAGGCAGATTAACCAGAGACAAACAAACAAGTCTAATAACATGTGTACCCCTTGTATACACAGTTGAGTAACTTACTGAAATGACTCAAGCCATGACCTAAAATATCACCTCCAGCTAACGATAGAAGAAAGATGTTAGGAGTAAGGGAAGGGCATTTAAAGGAGATTACCAGAAAAAGCACAGTAAACAAGGTTATGGTTGTTATATGGATTTAAGACTGTGCCTTCTCCATTGATAAGAGTTTCTAGAGACTTAGTTATCCTTCCTGATACAGAGAAGGAGACACTCTTACAAATGGAAGTTTCCCTTATAAATGTCAATATCTTTAGCAAAAGTGTAACTTTTACTCTTCTTAATTGGTATTTCAGGATTTTTAGAGCTTCTTCTGTCTGCAGTTTCTTAAAAATAACAAGTGTAGATGGGCACAGTGGCTCACGCCTGTAGTCCCAGCTACTCAGGAGGCTGAGGCAGGAGGATCATTTGAGCCCAGGAGTTCTGGGCTGTAGGGTGCTATGCCAATTGGGTGTCAGCACAAAGTTCGTCATCAATATGGTGACCTCCTAGGAGCGAGGGACCTAAGGAGAGATGAACTGGCCCAGGTCGGAAGCGGAGCAGGTCAAAACTCTTGTGCTGATCAGTAGTGGGATCACTCCTGTGAAGAGCCACTGCACTCCAGCCTGGGCAACGTAGCGAGACCCCATCTCCTGTAAAAATAAATAAATAAATAAATAAGCCTAAAATAATCCTTATAGCAAAGAGGTATATTTTGGGGTGGCAAATTCTGTTCCCCTTTACCCCACATTCTTCTGCAATTAGCTTTGTCAGAAGAAAATTTTTTAGACCAAGAAGACCTTCCAGAGGCATCCATTAAATATGGAAAAAGGGGATGGGATTCAACTGTATATAGAAGAAGTCTCTAGATGGGGTAATTAGAAATGGAGCCCTCTAATGAATGGGGGTCATGTGCCTGGGACAAAATTTATTTATTTTTTTCTTTTTTCAGGAAGAGGGACAGGCAGAGGGAGAAGCAGGCTCCCTGCTAAGCAGGAAGCCTGATGCACTCTGGATCCCAGGACGCCGGGATCATGACTCTAGCCGAAGGCAGACACCCAACCAACTGAGCCACCCAGGTAAGGGACAAAATTTATTAACATGTACATTATAATCCTATTTTTTCCACTTCTGCAGTAACAAGACTATAATTTTTATAATGATTTTGCTGTACCTCTTTCCTCTTCTGTGGTTTTGTCAACCGATTCCAGAATTTTTTACAATTCAGAATGTAGAGAGTGATGGAAATACACTGGAGTTTAGAGAGAGTAGGGAAGGATTTAGCATAAAAGATTAAGAGAAAAAGGGGGGATGGGGAGTACAGAAGCCTTGTGCTTTGTGATGAACTGAATCTCTTCATTTTTGTTTAGAAAATTGAATTAGATATTGGACTTTTATTTATTCCTTCTTATTTCTGGATTTATTCCCATGCTAGTCTATAGATAGACTGGACCATGTAGGCCTTGCTTTTATTAGGATTTTAGTTTTACATGTTGCTCACAGTGTAAGAAAACTTCTTTGCCATTTCCTGAATATACATTACTATAATCATGGTTCCCAAATTTTGAACCAGCATGCCATGGTGTGCTGTAATAAACTCTTAGAGGCACTGCCAGATATTTTAAATATTCAAAGAAAATACACTAGTATTTGTTGTATACTGTATGAACTACTGAAATAATTTGTTGGGATTTATACTACTTAATAAATGGATATGTTGTTGACTTTAAAAATATAATAACCAGTATTTTACTAGCAAAGTGAATTTTTTTGGAAATGGCAGAGAAATTGCAATTTGGGATAAACAAACTTTGAGGAACAGTTGGCAAGTATGGAGAATGAAGGAGAGGGACTTGTTTTATCCAGGAAAGAAGGAAATTTTGGAGGGTTGTTTTGAACAAAAGTTTATTGGAGAAGGGTAAGGATTTGAGGTTGTGATGGTTTCTCATTGGCTTCGAACAGTGCTTAGTGTACTGTTGCTGGGGCAGGAAGAAATCTTCCTTCTTTTTGTTAAAAGCAGATGAAATTCCTGTGTGAAAAATGTCCTCCCTTGTTAAGATAATTTTTATCTTCCTTCTGCTGGTGGTGCAGGCTGCAGTGAGTGGTTCATTTATGAGAGCTCCTCCTTCAGGGATTTCTGAGTCCATTTTGAATGAGATTTCCTTTATTTATTTTCACATGATCAAGTATTTTATTTTCTTATTTTTTTGGTTTAAGATTGTTACGAAAGAAATATTGAGATACTAAGTCTCATGATAGAAAGTTCTATAACCTTTCCAAATTCCACGCCTTCTGTTACTGCTTTCATTTGACCCAGAATGGTTTATTCCCCTATTTTTATTTGAAAAAAAATTATTCTCTACTAATTTTCATAATCGGTTTCAAAGGCTGCCTCCTCTAGAAGGACTTCTTTTATACCTTGTGACCTCTCTGCCACCATCCTCTGAACTTTTTTGTTCTGTTTTAAAGAGAAACAGAATTTGCCACCCTAGAATGTGCCTCTTTGACATAAAATTTTTTTAGGCTGACTATTTTTAGGAAACAACAGACACAGGAGAAGCTCTGAAAACAAAGTAGGTTACCCTTTTGTTAGAGACACTTTAAAAGAAACCTCCATTTGTGAAGGTGTCTTCCTCTCTGTACCAGGAACAGGAAAATGACTAAATCTCTAGAAACTTTTATCAATGAAGAAGGCACAGTCTTAAATTTGCCTAACAACCCTACCTTGTTTACTGTGCTTTTTCTAGCAGCCTTCCATAACTGGCCTTCCTCTACCCCAACATTTTTCTTTTGTCTTTAGCCAGAGAAGGTATTTAAAGTGGTGACTTGGGCCATGTCAGGGAGTTACTGCATTTTCCTGGGTCTCTCCCAGATGCTCAGGGGGTATACATGTTATTAAACCTCTCTTTGTTTTTCCTCTGGTTAATCTGTCTTTTACTACAGGGATGGGTGTCTTAGCCAAGAACCTGGAAGGGTGGAAGGAAAATTATTTTTCCTCCCTTACAATTAAAACACTTGTAATGTTGTCTACTATCCTCTCCTATAATACTACACATTCTCTGAGAGCAGAAACCACATCTCATTTATAGATTGAGATTTTTAAAGATGACAAGAACTTCAGAGATTATTTACTCCACACCATCTTTTTCACAAATGAGTTCAGGGAAGTAGGAAAAGAATAGTTAATTGATTAGAAAGCAGCCCAGTAACTTAGCGGCAGAACTGAGGAGTCCTGTATCTTCTCATTCTTGATAGCATTCCTTTCTGCAGAGAATCCCAAATGATAGATGTCTAAAATTATTGGATGACTGTATTATTAAAGTGATGATGGAATTAAATTGACTTTCTTTTAATAATCAGGATAATATAAATTTTCAAGAAATGATCTCCTAAGAAAAAATTAAATTTAATTCACCATTTATTTTTCTTTGACATTGACCTTCAGATAATTAAGGGGTAATTTCTATTTACATTTATTTTCTGAGTGAAAAATCTGGGCTTTAGGAATTTTCTTTACATTTCTACCTTAATGCAGTCAGAAGTGTGATAATAAATACCCAAATCATTATATTTACTTGAAAAAATTATACATCTATAGAACATGTAATAGTGTGAAATTTTGCAGCTCCCTGGAAATTGGTAATTTTATGTTTTAATTAGAAATTATGCTGTTATTGCCTGCTATGTGATTTTTTTTTGCCATATATAATTTTAGCTTACATTTAATGAGTTTAGGACATTTTGTAAAATAATAGAATTATTCTTTTTATACTATCTACAATTAATTTTTTATAATAATCAGATATTTTTCTTTATTTCTTTGGAAAAGAGTATGTTAAAGGTTGTTGCTTTAAGAAATAACATAAAGCAAAACCTAGTTTTACCTGATTTTAATAAAGCATAACACTGACTTTCAAACTTAATATGTAATGATTCTAATCACGTATTTATAATTTTATTTAATTTTAATGCCTTATCTTTTCTATATAGTAAGGACTTTTTTTTTTTTTTTTTTTGGTAGATTAAATGGACCCGAGTTACCAAATCTAATCATGAACTCTGGAAGTGGTTGTATATAAACTAAGTGTACAACTGAATTCTCTTTAGAACACTCATACACACACCCATGTAAATATATATTATATAAATTTAGTTGTCTCTACAGTCATAGAACTACCAAATTTTCTTGAGAAAGTCTATTTATAGACTTTTAATAAGTTACATTTATTTCCAGAATTCCATAGTGAACACTGTCACAGAATAAGAGTAAAGAAAATTTGAGTTTTAGGCTAGATTGCTCTATAATGCAGTAGCTTGTTTAAGACAATTATTTCAACTGTGAGGGAGAGAGAGAGATCTCTTTAAGCATGATTTAAGTCAATTTTATTCTTGATCTCAAGTATTTTCATATATGGCACCTTTCCTTTTTTTTTTTCCCCTTACTCATAGATTTTTCAAGTATTAAAGTGTCATATTAAAGGATCAGGTTTTTATGGAAGAATCCATTACATGAGTTAGATATTCAGGGTAAGACTGATTTCTCTTCTATGCTAAATAAATGTCATAAAAATTTCAGTAAGATTTTTGTTAATATCATATTAACTTGCGAATACTTCAACCAACGATGACCTGATTTTATTGTAAGCTTTGCATCTGAGGGCATTTCACAATTTACCTTCCAGTTAGCACTCTAGCATGGCAAGGTGGAGGAATTCAAATAACACATGCCACGCATATTTCAGCCCTTGGATTTCTGTTTGGATGATACTGGAATTGTAGACTTTCAGGCAACCAAATTATTTGCTCTAATGAAAAGGAATTGAGACTATTTTTACAACGTAGCAAAGATTTCATCCTTTGAGCCCCAGTTATGCCTAACATAAAACACACCACTCATCATCTCTCGTACTCCTGAATGGTTCTTCAAAATGTTTATTTTAGGTAGAGAAAGCTTCTTAAATATTTCTGGAACTAACCATTTAAACAAAGAGTATACACAATACACTTTGGAATGAATATTACAGACAGAGAATCGTCATTACAACAAGCAGGCAAGCACAAAGTAAAGGCTGACCAATTTTTTTTTTTTTTTTTAACCCAACACTAAAGCTGAGAAGTAAACTATCAGGAGATAAAGAGCAATCAAGATAAAAAGATCAAAATGACTTACTCAAGTAGATTTCTAAAAGCCTTTCTCTATTATACTTGCTCCATAACATTGAACAGGACTGAATAGATTTAATCCCTGTGTGAATCTGATTTATCTGAGGATATTTTGTGATTAAAAACTCTACTTACTTTTAGACTATCTGCCTTTGATTAAAAATAAAACAACCTCTTTGATTGTTTAGCATATACCAAGTAGTTTTAGTCTACTATGCTGATTATTCTAAAGCTTCTATAGCTTTATATTTTAAAAGTACTCCCTCATATTACTTTTAGCTGGTTTGAACTGAACTCTGCAGTTCTGTGCAGCTGGTTTGCTAAGTAACCTTGGGGAAGTCACATAATGTACTTCTGCGATTCCGTTTCTTTCAACTGTTTAAAGAGGGGAAAATAACCCTTGTATCTCAGAGAGAATATGCTGGCTCTATAAAATACTAAGATGTACGCGATGGAAGATATTTAATAGATGAGCCTCTTTTATAAAACAAGAGTACAGGTTTCCCTCACAATCTGAAAGTAGAGTGCTCCTATGAAATCTTGTAAGTCAAAATGGCATAAAGCAAAGAAGCAATTACTATTAATTTAAATGGGAAAAATTTCAAGTTTCTCAGACCCAACAAAATAGCCTCTCTTAGGCTTTTCTGTTCTTCTGATTTTCTGATCTTCTGCATCTTCTAATACATCTGCTAATGGATGCAGAAAATAAAAACAGATAAAGCACAGATGCTCACAGACACTATCAGAGCTGTGATTTGGTGCCGAGTGTAATTCCTGAGGAAGGAGCTTGGCGGTGCCATTCTCACTGCTTGGGGTGCAGGTTGCTTCTATGATGTGTGGCTGCACAATAAACACTGAGCGCTATTTTTTCTTTTTTTTGTAAAAATGAAAATCCTCTTTAGCTTTCTTTCAGCTAGTGAAAACAGGTACTAATGTAGGTCTTTCATTAAAATGAAATGGTGTAATGCAAACTTTCAAAAACGGGGTACTTGCATTATCTTTTTCAGCATTCCCTCAAATCCCCCATCAAATTTAAGAAAAAAAAAATCTTACCCATCGTTAATAATCTTGATACATACTTTGGGCTCTTAGGGGAAAGGGCTCATCTGTTAAAGAATTATTGACGCTCCCTCCCTTCCCAAGAAAAACCCTTTCACCTAAATGAATAAATAAGAGTGGAACAGGGAATGTTATTTTATTTAAGAAATTAGGGAGCTGGAGTGGGAGAAAAGTAGCAGGTTGGAGCAACTCACCCATCCTAGGTTTGGTAGGAAAAAGGATTAGGAACAGAATTGACCTCAAACCTTCTGCTTTTTGGTGCCTGGGTGGCTCAGTGGGTTAAAACCTCTGCCTTCGGCTCAGGTCATGGTCTCAGGGTTATGGGATGGAGCCCCACATCCGGCTCTCTGCTCAGCAGGGAGCCTGCTTCCCCCTCTCTCTCTGCCTGCTCTCTGCCTACTTGTGATCTCTCAGGGTGATGAATTTATAGGTTTTCTTAATTTTTAAACAAAGAGTATACACTCTTAATTTTAAATAGTTCTCGGATTCCTTTTTTTTTTCCATTGAGGATAAATGATTTTATACTTGATAAAATGAAAAACAAAACAAAATGAGTATTTGTAAGTCATACAATGTTTATAATATTTAAAACAGATCAACCTTTTTAATTTTAAAAATCAAAAACTTGAGATAATACGATTTTAAAACTGGAGATGATAGTCCAAATTCTTTATTTTTTTCAGCTAAAGCAACTGAAACCCAGAGAGGTAAAATTACCTCCCGAGTTAGGCAGTGTATTATTGCTAAGTACCCAATGTGTGCCAATCCTGTGTTTCTGTCATGGTTTTGTTTGCTTTCTTCATTCCATACAATTAGGTAGATGGTACACGTGCATCAGTTGTGTACGACATTTCAGATTGCACCACGGTTTTGTGCCAACACCATCTTCTGGGTCAAAGATCTGGCCTGTGCCAAATCTAGAGATAGACTTTTAGATAGTATGTTCTTGTACCTCCTCCTCTGTTTCTTAATTTGTTGTCTGTTTGGTTTTATTTAAAAAAAATATGTTTAAATCATGCCAAGATCATGTGGTCTCTGAGGTTGTGGTAGTGCGGTCTTCACTTTGATTTATGGGGAAACCTGGGACTCTCTCCCAGGGAGCCTGAATGCCTGCCACTGGTGGGGACTTCTGAATGCTAAAGAGCTCCCCGCAGCTTCACAGCCCTAGGTAAAGTGGACCATCCACATTCCATCCATTCCTACCAACGAGGGAGCTTGACAAGCCTGCCTTACAGAGCACAGCTGTGGACACCCCTGAGAAAATTCCCACAGTCCTAGGCCTTATCAGTCCAGAAATCTCCACTAGGATTCCACCCGTGGAGCCCGCCTCCCACACCTGCACCTCCTATGCAGCCTCCTTCCCTTTTGTGGGGCAGATGGAAACTCAGGGAACTTCGTGACCGTGTTTCTCAGTTACTCAAGCAAACAAGTATCCCTACCCCATTTCTCATTATTTCAGCTGTGTCAAACTTCCAGAAATTCGAAACCCAGAAAATAGCAATACAGTCAGAATTGTAGCAAAAAGTGTGATTTCCTGGAACTCTTAAGAACTCCTTGAGATTTTATAAAAACAGCCACTGACTCACACTATGATGGAAAGTAGATAGAATTTTAAACAATTTGGCAGCTAAGATCAGCTTAATTTTTCCTTGGGAAAGTATACAAATGGGCAAATATTCCCACCCAATCTATTTAAAATGCATAGATGAGCATATCCCAACATTCCACGGACTGTGAAAAAATGTAAAAGTTCTTGAAGAAATAAGATTTCTTAGTTCAGTGACTTACATGGTTGCAATATTAAATAATTTTACAAGAACAGAACAGGAATTGGGTACACAAAGACATGTAGTGTAATTAGGTACTTCGCAGTTCTTAACGATGACCCCAAAGTGTTCGTAAAAGAATAAAGCTCTGAAATAATTAGTTTCTGAATCTTTCACCAAATACCAAGAAATCTGGGCTAAAAGAACTGCTTTAGTGTTGTATTTTTCCTTTTTCCTTGAAGATACATGTACTTGTCTTGGATTTCCTATTTATTAAAAATGATGAGGAGGAGCTGCATGTTCTTGAGGGCCTTAAAAAGGAAATTAATTGTATGTGTGTACAGCTCTTACTAAGTAACAAGTTCCAAGACTTGCATACCCCTGGGCTTTCTCTCAGTCTCCCCTGCTAGTTTCTGAGCCCAAGAAGGCTGAATTTCAAGCTGGAAGTTTTCCTAATAGCAACCATAGAGATAAATCATATTTGAAAGATTTTGGTGTCTTCATGATGTTCGTCAGGGTGTAACTAATAATCAACCCCTCAGATTGTAAAATCAGGTCGAAAAATTATTGAGTGAAGTAATTGCAGCTGCACGGACTTGTTTATTTCTAAGTCAGTACAAATTGTAGAATCACACATAATCATAATCATAATTTTAAAGGAGCAGAAACACAAATCACTAGCCTGCCTTTTGTATATAAGTGGTGAAAATTATTTTGTAATGCCCTTATGCATTGTGCATTAATCAACAAACCAACAATTAAAAACACAGACTAATATTTTGCTCTTCTAATAGTTGAAGTTACAGAGAATGGTTCTATACATAATTTTGTATTAATTGTTTTTTTTTAAGATTTTATCTATTTATTTGAGAGACAGAATGAGAGAGAGAGAGAGAGCATGAGAGAGAGGAGGGCCAGAGGGAGAAGCAGGCTCCCCACAGAGCAGGGAGCCTGATGCAGGACTCAATCCCGGGACTCTAGGATCATGACCTGAGCTGAAGCAGTCGCTCCACCAACGAAGCTACCCAGGCACTCCGTAATTGTTGTTTCTAAGAATATTATAGGTCCATACAAAGTGGTAAGAAACGAACATATGATATATACAACTTAAATTAGTTTGGATATCAAGTTCCATAGTGTTTGTTGTCAAACCAAACAGTGAGAGAAGAACAGTGAGAGAAGAGGAGGGGTCGTGAGCCTCCCAGCACAGAAACCAGAGAGCCTTCTCCAGAGTAGATTAAGGTGATGATTATTAGGGGAAATTTGGAAATTCAAGGGAGTCTCAGCCTTTTTTTTTTTTTTTTAAATATTTCATTTATTTATTTGACAGAGAGAAAATAGAAGATCACAAACAAGCAGGCAAGGCGGGGGAGTAGCAGGCTCCCTGTCAAGCGGAGAGCCCAATGCGGGGCTGGATCCCAGGACCCTGAGATCATGACCTGAGCTGAAGGCAGAGCCTTAACCCTCTGAGCCATCCACGTGCCCAAGCGTCAGCTTTTTATTTATTTCCCTTCTTCAGGCAACCATGATTTGGCATCTGTTCTGCAGACGGTGACTGCATCATGAAGCAAACCAATCCCTCCCCTGACTGCTGGACCAAGGGTCTAGTTGTACTCAGAGTTTGTATTTACAAAGTGAGATACTACTCCCTTCTTGAAATTCTCTCTCCTCCCTTGGATCTTGTATGCTACATCTTGGGTTTGTAGTTTCTTTATTCCTCACAGGCTCTTTTCCCCGTGTCAGACAGTGAAGTGTTTCTGTTCTCTTGAGTTAATTCCTCAGCCAAGATCCGTTCTTGAATTTTCTCCTGCTGAGTATTCACATCCAGTCTCACAGCTCCAGTCTCAGGATTTCTCTGGAAGCCACAAGCCAGTGACTGCCAGACAACAACCCCAGTCCATCAGCTCCTGACCTCTTCTCACACGTCCCGTCTGCTGCCTTACGTCTCCATGGGATCTTCTACAGGAATTTCACATTCAGCTTGTCCAGAATTTAATGCCAGATTTTGTAGTTAGTGCTGTGTTTTCTGGCTTATTTTTGGTTCCAGCGAATACCCTGCAATCCAGGCAAGAAAACCATGAGATGACTCCTCCTTATTTACTCACCTCCAAATAATGACCCCGACCTGCTGATGACATGTTTATACAGATACGTTCCTTTTTCCCAGTCACAGTTGCCAATGCCCTGAAAATCTTACATTCTTTTTCCTGGATTATTGCAGCAACCTTCCAATCCCAAATTTCTCCTTCTCAAATAGATCCTCCTCAGAGCTGCCAAAGTGATGTATATAAAACACAAATACATACATACAGTATCTCTGCTTCAGCTCATCAAAAGCCTCCCATTACAAAAGGGATTAAGTTAAAGCTTCTTGGCACACCCTCCAAGGCCTCCCTAATCTTCCCTTTTCCTAGATCCCCAGCCTCATCCCTCCCTACTTCCCCCTCCACTCCCAACCCCTGCCTGCCTCTTTGCTCATCCCATTTCCTTGCCCCTACCTCCAGCCTTTCATCTTTTAGAAAGTCCCTACTTGTCTTTTAGGTTCAGGAAATTTCTTACTTCCTCTTAGCAATTTCTCATCCCTCCCCCACTTCTTTCCCAGCGGGGATTGATACCCTTAGCAATCAAGAAAATGTACTACTCTCTGTCACGTTATTACAGGAAACATCTTCACTTTCTGACTTTCAGTTCATGCCTACCAAAATCTGACTTTTACTATTCTGTCCCACTGAAACTAGAAGGAAAAGCCAGTCACCATTTTGAGACTTTGAAAATGGACTCTCTGAGGCATTGGACCGTGTTGGCACTTTAGCCAGATATTTGCAGCTCATGTGAGTCTCAGTTTAGTCTCTTTCTCATTATGCAGTCTTTAGCAAATTATATGACCTCTCTCTGTCTTGTGTTCCTTATCTACAAAATGAGTATAATAGTGTCCTCTATCTCAAAGTTTATGTGATGTGTAAACACATGGAAACTGCTAAGCACAATCGCTAGTCCATCATCATGGACATCAGTATTACTGTTATTATTCAGGGTTGATGTACATAGTAAATGTGTCTGTGTAGGTATGCAAGTTTTCCTGTAAGCTATAAATAAGTCTTTTCTTGAACAATGACTCTGATGGAGATATAATAGATTTGTTTGAAAGCTAGATATAAATTTTTCACTTATTAAGTTAAGATGCCTTCCAAAGAATGGCAATAGAATAGTTTCGGAATTATAATACAATAATATAGATAAATATAATAGATGTTCCAAGTATCATATTTAGGCACAAGGAAATCTTCCCATTTAAAATATGTATTTTCTTGCCCATCTTAAATCATTTTATTTTAGAAGATAAAATAATAATAACTCTGAATTAACATTCTTATACATAGTTTATAGAAGTTTCTTGGCCTTTACAGTGCATTCCTAATTCATAAAATTAAACCTGTCTATGTTCTTCTTGCTAAGAAAAGTATTTTTTCCTAAATTTAAAAAAAGCACTTATATTGTCCCAGAAATACAAATCATTGAATCTCAACTTGTACTTTTATTGTTGTAGGCATTATATAATTATTTTGCTTTCCTTAGAAAATAAGAAACCGGAACAAGATCTTAATTATGTAGTGAAAAGGCTATTTTAATCAAAAGTATTGGTAGTATTACAAAGTGTCAATCTGTGGATAATTGTTAAAGTGGAAAAGTGGTCTTTCTTTTCATTTCCTAAATGAGTCTTCTAATAGAGGCAGAGTGCAAGTGTGCTGTCCCTTTGTCACCTTACCTGGACCCATCTCCCATAGGCTGACTCCTTTCGTCAAGATCTTTTCCTCCCCATATTGTTCATATTGTCTGATCAACACTTATTCTCTCCATGATCTTTTCTGCATTTTGACTAGGTAATGTAAAATTACTTCTGAGTCAATATCTTAAACCTCAGAAGTAACCTACAGATTTTGTAGTACAGGTTTTTGAACACATAATGAAATAACATAATGGTAATATTTCAATGGTTTGGGAAGCTGAGCTCTCTGGCATCTTAAATTTGAGTATATCCAGAGGTGACAATTCAACTCCCTCACCTCCCAAGGTAACAGTATTTCTGTTAATGCAAAATGTTGTGTTATTCTTTATAATTAAAAAAAAGATTAAAATTCTTCCACATCTTACCAAAAAATCTTAAATACTAATTTATATGAGTAACCTTTAATTTTATAGATAAATATTTCTAGAACCTATGTAATCAGATAGATGGCCACAACATAGAGAATACATACTGCTATTCTAACATGCTTCCATCATTGCTAAGATGGTAGGGTGGTGAGAAGTAAAGTAATTTTCAAAGTAAGAGAATAATAAAGGAGTAAAATATTAGACAATAATATATAGCCATGATTATCTTAAAAGTGCCTACTGGTCATACAGTACTATTTTACAGTTTATTAACATTGTAAAAAAAGGTTTTGGAGATCACCCACACTTTTTTTTTTTTTTTTAAAGATTTTGTTTATTCATTTGAAAGAAAGAGCATAAGCATGTGAGTAGCAGAGGGAGAGGGAGAAGCAGGATCCTACTTCCCAGCAAGGAGCCCAACATGAGGTTTGATCCCAGGACCCTGGGATCATGACCTGAGCCTAAGGCAGTTGCTTAACCCACTAAGCCACCCAGCTGGCCCTCACCCACAATTTTTGTGATAAAAATGTATATTTTTCCTCAAAAGGTTGTAAATGGAACATGCAGATGTTTACAAAAAAAGAAGTCACCTTCCTGAAGAATGGTAGTACCAGGTATTTTCCCAACTTCACAAGGAATTATGGCAAATCTCAAAGTGTGGGAAATTTATCATATAGAATTTTTATGTACACTGCCGATGCCCCATTTACTTATGAGACATCTGGAAATAACATAATTATTTGTATTACCAAAATTGCAACTAATGACAGTCTTCTATTTTAATAGAATACATTAAAATGTAACTTTATCATAATCTCCTTTTTAAGAATTGGTAAAATGGTTTCATAAGAGTTTGCCAATAATTAGATTAATATTAAGATTTTAAATTTTGTGGGTATGCTCCATCCATTTCAAAAGTAATGAGAAGAATTAATAATGAACCTTCATTATTATTATTATTATCATTCAAATCTCTATAATAATACATCTTATTTCATTTTTAATCCTTTTATGATACACTGACTTCTGTCCCAGAATATGTGTTTTGACTATTAATGTGGACAATCTATTTTAGTCCAGGAATTCTCAAATTTATCTCATATAGCTGAATCTTATAAATACCCAAATCTTATAAGTACTCTTATAAGTGCTCATTAAGTGTTAGGAACTTTAATTTTTGGATAATTAGAAAATCGTTTCAGTCCTTAATCATTATAAGGAATTTAGGTTATCTGACGCTAATATGGGAATAGAATATATATGTATCCCAGGAACCAGCCTCCCATAGGGAGGGACTCTGGCTAGGGAATGTCATAACCAATTTTTGACTTTAGGGAGCCATAGTTTATGTCAATTACATTAGTCTCTTGTCCAGGATCGACACTGCACTCTACAACCCCTGAGCGCCTCCAGTCCTTGACCCTACCATTCCTACACTGTCCCTCCTGGCCTACTTTGGTTTTTATCACTCTTATTTAGCCTAATTACATCCTGTTGGTCAATCTTATCAATCTGCCTGCTCTTTCAACTTGTATATCTTCCTTCATCATATTTGCTTAGGAAGACACCTAACCTGTGAAATCCACCTCTTTATACATGTTGGCTAATAAATCCACACTTCCATGCCTGGGTCTGATTCAGTTGTTGACCTCATACCTCATAGTCAATTGATAAGCAAATCCCATCAGTTCCACTTAAAAACTATGTCCAGAATCCAAATAATTTCTCTGCACAGTCAGTACTGTGTCTCTTGACCATGCGAATTTCATCATGTTCCTGAAATCTCCCAACATCAATTTCAGGTTGACCATTCCTCCCGCTCATGTACCCAGTCAGTTCTCAATATAAAAGCCAGAATAATCCTTTTAAAAACGTGATGTAGATTATGTCTCTCTGCTTCAAATGCTACAGCTTCTGTTGTTATTGGAGTAGAAGCCTCCCCTTTCTGCCTCATCTCCCATTTCTTAGGTCCTATCTCCCATTCTGTATTCTCTTGTGCTTCACTGCAGCTGGCCTTCTCCTGGTCCCCAGGTTTCCTGAGCTATTCCCAGATCAGCCTAGAAGTGCTCCCTGGTGCCTCAGAGCCTTTGAACTCATGCTTTTGGCCTAGAATGCTCTTTCCCCTGGAGGTTAGATTGGACTGAAGATGGAGAAGGGCTTGTTTACTCACCTCCTTCAGGTCTTTAATTATCTTTAATTATCACCTTCTCAGGAAATCAGTCCTGACCACAGGATTTAAATTTTAACATCTCCACCACCTACTACCCTTTCTTGATTTTTTTTTTTTTTACCTCTATTGCATTTACCATCTACCACAATGCAATCTGTTTTTGTTTCTTTATTATTTATTGTCTTTTTCCCCTCAGAAAGCTCCATTAGGTCATTTGTCTATTTTATTCACAGTTGATTTTTTTGTTGTTGTTTTTTAGTCCCTAGAGCAGTGCTTGAATATAGGTTTTGCTTAACATAGTCTTGTTACATAGATTATGACTGTTCTACAGTTATTAGGCTTCTTTTTTCTTAAAACTTTAGTTATTTATTCAGGGGAAAAAATCAGTTTTTAACCATCATAATTAGTAAGCATTTAGCCTCTGGAATCTTGTGTTCTCTTTTTGGGTGCACTTATTACCAGTTGCATGACGGTAGAGAAAATAACAATATCCACTTCACAGAGTGGTTGTAATACATTAATGGAGATGAGGCATGTAGAGTGTTTTCCAGAGTTGCTGGCCAGAGTAAACACTGGTCATGGTTATCCAGTGCATTTATTAAAATGGATTAGGTGGGCAGGTAGGTGCTACTGTATATCCTGCATGCTTTAGCTCATGAAATCTGCTGACCATTGTGACACAATTACTGTTGTGTTCGGAAACCCCAGAAATACCTGGACTCCTCCAGACTTCCAGACCGGGAGGGTTAGTATTTTCTCTGGACTTGTCTCATGTCATGTGTATACTATGGATATCTTAATTTATTCTGCAATGACTCACACTCACCAGTATTTATTAGAAGTGTAAATAAGCCCATAAATTAATGGTAAAAATGGTAGGGAACTATAAGAAAAGTTTAAAATAACAAGAAATCATCTCTGACACCCAGGCCAGTGCAGACACAGCAGTGAGTCCCTACAGGGCATTCCAGGCTCTAGGGATCCCCGAAAGCTCCCCAGGGTTTGCCTTTTCCATCTGGGTGTGGGCCTGTGACTCAGGCTGAATCACTACCACATAACCAGTGCAGCTGTTTCCATTTTCAGAGCTGGGAGCGCTTCCTTGGCCTCCAGGTTGTCAAAGGTAGTCATTTGCAGTGCATTTAAAACTGTTGAAGTGACTTCGGCCTTAGAAAAGCAAAAATAAATACGCCCTGTTTTTAGACTTTTGAACCCACCTGGGAGCCCAATCCTAAATTACAAAAAGGAAAAAGTTACTCTAGCTCTCCATTTAGAAAGCTCTCTTGCACCCGGACTCTTTTGATTCAACAGCACATTCTAACATGGAGGAAAAAGAGAAGAAGAGAAACATCAAACGCTTTAAGAATGGCAACTTCAAAAAAAAAAAAGTCATTGGTCACAATTTAGGACTTCAGGGTCGAAAGGAACTAGAATTCATCTAACTGAGTAGCAGGGGATTGTTAGTATATACATTTATATGAAAATACACTTATTTTGGAAAAATGTTTTGTTACTGTTTGCGGAAGATTTTGCAAGGTAGTACGTGGTAAAGTATTTAAAGCTATAAGTATTAAAGATGAGTTAGATCAGCCTCTGGCTTATTTCCCAGAAAATATAATATTCTATAAAGGAAAGCATTATAATCAGTTTCTTATGCTATTCATTCAGGTGTCTCATGTTTTACTGAAATTTAAACCAGGATCTTCAAAGAGAAACCTACTTAAAATGTAAAGCAGTAAGACCAGATACCAGCAGGAGGTGAATGGTTTTTCTGTGTATGTATGAGAATTTAAGATGCATGAAATTTATAACTTTCATAGAATTAGTAGAAATAAAGTGTACCGCAATATTGATAGATTTATAAAATTAGTACAGACTTATGAAGGAAAAAAGGGCTCAGTTTCACTCTCATAGATAACATAATCAGATAATCCTGTTCAGTTTCAAAAGCTAAAACAGATTAAGGAAATGCTAATCACTGCTCTAGGCACAGGCCTGTGCTTGGTGGATGTTGAACGAATAAATGAAGAAAATCAGCTGTCAGCCAACTGAGAATGAGACAGGTAAACACTGAGAGGCTAAGAAATGCCTGGAATGAATTGCACAGGTAGTTATTAAGGATAGTCAAATGATATATAATGGCGTCCAATTATTTCTGCTTTTATTAATTTTTTTTCAACATCCAGCTCCAATTTATTTTCCTTTTTCTCTTTTGGGAAGTTGAAGGGAGAAAACCGCAAAACACAAGAAGGCCTCCAGGTTGGGTAGGGCGCAATGACAGTGGAATGGATGGGTGGTCATGCCTGCCCGTTGTTGTGGATGACATTGGCAGTCCCCCTTTGCGTCTGACTTTGGTGCTGTTCTCTCAGCTCTGGGTTCCGCTGCTTCATCTGCTCTGAGAACTAATTGCCGGCCTGCCTAGATGAGACTGGCCAGGTTGTTCTGCAAGGAACTGGTGCCAGAGTCCCCAGGGGGTTGTTGCCACCTGCAGTCATCTCGAACCCCAGCTGTTGAACTTGGGAGATGGCTCCTGAGGTTTGGTGCCCTATTCATGGAGTGCCGATTGTGCAGCACGCCAGCGAAGTCCGAGCTGCCAGCACCTCCCGTGGGGTTTGGCACCTGTCCCAGCTTCCTTCTCTGTCTTTGAGCTCAGCTTGCCCGTCTAATGCTGGGATTCAGCTCGGAGGCCCACTTGCTGTAAGCTGCGGCCACCACCAAGGGCCTCGAGCACCTGCCGGCAGCTTCACTGCAGGACAGGTCTGTGTACCAGGTGGCCCGCGGTCCTCCCTGCCCCTGTCGTGCCAGGTTCATACAGGGCCGCAGCTTGTTAGAACTGAGGCGTTGGCCGCAATGGAGTGCAATGGCTTTCCTGTGAAAGTGCACCCAGCTTCAAGTTTTCTACTATCATCTGCTCATTTCTTCCTTCCATTCTGAGGCGTTCAGGCTCGGCTCAGTCTTCTTCTGAAGGTGCTTCACTTGGGGCTCTTCAGCTCCCATGACATCTCCTAGCCGGCTTCTGCCGCTTTAGATATTTCCAGAATAGTCCGAGGCGGTGCGCATTGGCTGTCCTCCACCGTCAATCTAAAAGTGGTCTCCTGGCACTGGATTGGAATATATGGGAGGTACAAGAATGTATATTCTCTTGCTTTTGAAGTTACTTGCCAAAGGTATAGAACTTAAGTAGCCAGGAGAAGCTCAATGCTAGAAGAATTGAGGTAATGTACCCTGGAAAACTGTTTTATCGCTATTACTTATTCTGTTCCTTTGCTCTGTCGTGTAGGTTCTTAGAACCAGTTTTGTACCAGCAGGGGACATTTACAGTGATTTTCACAGTGACTGAGGGACACTGGCGGCATCTGGCAGCCGGCAGCTGGGGATGCTAACCATACTGCGATACAAGAACTGTTTGGCGCAAGGACAGATCTCCCAGAACATTGAAATATCTTGCTTAACATTCATATCATTGAAATACTTATTTATAATGATCTGAACCTAGAATCTTGTTTTTTACATATGAACACGTAAGTACTCAAGGCATGTTTTTAACCATACCAGATTTTCTAAGAATACAACTACAGTGTAAATGGAAGTGTTAAGGTGACATGTTTATTTATTTTTGTTTATTACCAGGGCGGTCATTACAAAATACTGTGGGAATGTCTCCTATCCTTCTATTTAAGGCCTAGACTAGAATTGGCCCTTAGTGGCCTTTTTCCTGGTGGTGTTCCTTAGAGCATCCTTCCCTATTAACAGGAATTTTGACCTGAGTAAAAGACTATTTTTCAGGAAGGTTTAGAGAAGAGCTGCTGTAAACTGGCCACCCCAGGCATCCTTTCCCTGGTGTTGCTAAATCTTACGGGGACAAAGGGACCTCCCAAGAAGAGGTAATCACAAGCTCATCCTCACCCTACCAGCCTAAAGGAAAAGGAAGCAATTTAGAAAGAGGAGAATCCAAACAGAGAACACTCCACACAGCAGAGCTTGTAACCCCTTAGCTCCTCCCTGGGAAAGCTCTTCCAACGCAATGGCCTACTTTGTCCCTCTATCAATACTGAGAAAGAGAGGCTTAGTGCTACTCCTATAGTATATAGCCAATACTTAAAATAATTCACTAGAGCCATTTTAAACTATTTTAAAAATCACAGGCTGCCTTAGCCTGGGGCCTATAATTTGATGACCTCTATTCTACAAAACAGTAATCTTCCATAAGGTGATTTATTTATTTATTTATATTTTATGTAGAAGTAATGGAAGATTTGAGAGGCAAAATGTAGAATTGCAATAGAGTGGATCTGGTCCCAAACAACTACAAATCATATTGAAGACAATAATAAAAGACAATAAAGTCATCACGAAAGGAGAAGAAAATGTCCTTTATTGGGTATGTAATACATGCTTGTAGAATATGTTGAAAATTATAAAGGAGAAGGTTAAAATTATGGAAACAATTTGCTTCAGAGTGAAACACAGCTAAACTCTATTTAGCAAGATATCTTTGTATATGTAAAAGTGTGACTTTATATACCACTTTATATTCTAATTTTCCCACCTAATATTATTTCATAAACTTTGGATATGTTATTAAATGGGCTTCCAAAACATGCTTTTAAATGGCACCCTAAAATTCCAACATAAGGCTGTGTCACATTTTATTAGGTCCTGGTATCTTGACAGACCAGTAGAAAACACAGTAAGGATAAGTGAAAGTTCAGAGGATGAGTAATGATTACTCAGTTTAACATGTTAAACCTAAAAAAAGAGCGGCTGCAGGCATACCTAATTATAGATTTCAGAAGATGAATAGGGCATCATTTGAAGAAGCACCTCAAGGGAGGATGGGTACCTTTATATTTGAAGGGGAGGGAGACACCTGGATGTATTTTTTCATTGTAAAGTAAATGGCTATTTAGAAAAGCATTTTTAAAATTGGCCATAAGGTGTTTGAAAAGTCTTAATTCTTCCAGATATGTTCCTGAAATACAAAATAGAGGTTTTACACATCTAGACAGAAGAGAACACTTTGAAACCTACTGTAATCATAATTCAAGACAGTAAGGAGTTGCTGAGCTGCTGCTAAAATGTTCCTTGTACATTGCCAGCATGGAAAGAACGAAAAGTAAATAGTATGAATAGAGTGGTTCCTCCTGCTTGAGAGTAACAAAAGTCTTTGCAGCAGTGTTAAGACAGAGCTGATATGTCAAATACAAAAACGCCAAAATGAATTTTGTAGTTGTGTTGGCCTCTTGCAAAAAATTTTACAATTTGCAATTCTGATTTGCCCTCACTTGGTGTTATGAGTAAAAAATATCACACCAACATTTCTTATTATTAGAAAAGTAATTTATTGTCTTCTGACATGCAGATGAAAAAAACCAGAATAGATTAATTAAAATATAATCATTTTTAAATTGTCTAAATTCCAAAAATCTAATTATTCTACAGAGTTAACAAATTACAGGCATTTGTTTTAATCTAACTAGGTATAAGCATTTCTCCAAAGCTTTCTTTAAATTTCCTGAATTTATTGAGAGACTGTGTGTGTTTGTGTTCATGCATACACGTATATCATTTGTTACTTAATGTAAAGCTATTCCGTGGGATTTTTTTCTATGAAAATTGCTTTATGGAAACATATTTTATTTTATTTATTTATTTATTTAAAGATTTTATTTATTTATTTGACAGAGAGAGATCACAAGTAGGCAGACAGGCAGGCAGAGAGAGGAGGAAGCAGGCTCCCTGCTGAGGGGAGAGCCCAATGTGGGGCTGGATCCCAGAACCCTGGGATCATGACCTGAGCTGAAGGCAGAGGCTTTAACCCACTGAACCACCCAGGCGCCCCAATGGAAACATATTTTAATAAAAGATCCCTTAGTAACAGCATCAAACCTACACTCCACAATGGTGTTCAAGGTACAGTTACAAATATTTTATGAGTGTCTTTTTTTTTTAATTTTTTTTAATTTAATTTTTTAATTTTATTTATAAAAACAGGAAATTATTAGGTCAGATGTAACTTTAGTCACAATTTGGTTAGAGTCTGACCTCAGAGCACAACAGCAAACTGTCCTAGCTTGAATAGAGATAGTCTCAAAAAATTACACAAATAGCCAAAGTGAATATAACCAAACTATTTTTTGCATATATAGATCTTAAAATTACTTTTTTTTACATTTTTTTTCAAAAGGTTACTGATAACTTATTAGAAGCCTTTCAAAATGCAAAGTGCCTCTCAAATAATAAATTATTGCAAAACAGCTGTTTAAAGAATAGGATGAATGTCAAACAGGAGGTGAATCATGTAATATGAAATGGACGTTTTTAATTTCCCTTTATGTGCCTGTCTTGACCCAGAGTGCATTTCTCTCTCATCACTGCCTTAGGGAATAAGGCAATAGAATATGGCAAAGGTGAAGGGATGTACTTGTTGATACATATTGATTGTGTAACTGTGATATGAGACTGTACTGCCCGTCCTGTTGGAATCTCTTTATCCGTTGCTCACTTTGAGGAAGGTGGTGACTCTGCTGAGGATTCCCACAAAACGAGAATTTTCGGGGGGCCTTCTAGGAGTTTGGACAACCTTTAGGGGCCATCTGTAAGAAACAGAAGCCCTTGGTCCTACAGTCACAAGTTGCTAAATTCTACCAAAAACCTGGGTCAATTTGGAAGTGAATCCTTCCCTTATAGTTTCTAGGATGAGACCTCAGCTCTGGCTGAAACTAGGATTGCTGCTTTGTGAAACCCTAAGCAGAGGACCCAGGTAAGCCATGCCTGACTACTCCCATAGAGACTACAGGTAATAAATGTGTCCTCAACCCTTGAGTTTGTGGTAATATTATTCCTCAGCAATAAATAATATACTTACCTAGAAAAAAACATGGTTGGGGCGCCTGGGTAGCTCAGTCATTGTGTCTGCCTTCGGCTCAGGTCATGATCCCAAGGTCCTGGGATAGAGTCCTGCATCAGACTCCCTGCTTGGCGGGATGCCTGCTTCTCCCTCTCCCACTCCCCTGCTTGTATTCTCTCTCTTGCTGTCTCTCCCTCTGTCAAAGAAATAAATGAAATTTAAAAAACAAAGCAAAACAAAAACATGATTGGTGTGTCAAGATTTTAAGGTTGTTGTGAAAAGAATTTTGAATATTTTTTTATATGCCCAAAGCATTCTTTTGCTGAGGATTAAATGTTTGTAAATTAGGCAATTGAAATGAAGTGGATCTTTAAATCAACAGAAGGAAATGGTCATAGAACAGGTTGAATCTTGATATGAGTTGCATGCTCTTGATTTCTTCATTTTTGTTTTTGCTTTTTTTTTTTTATTTCTTAAATTTTATTTTATTTATTTATTTTTTTTAAATGAGAGCTGACAAATTAGTCATTTAGTGACATGAAGAACATCGCTCACCTGTTTTGGTGATGGGTGGGTAGGGGGTGTGGGGGGTAGATTATACATTTGAGTAGAAAATTTTTGCAAGAAAGTACTGAGAGGAGCCATGAGTTAATCAGTAAAACTGATTCTAAAGAGGATAAAGAGCCCATCTGACTTAGTGTTTGCATCTTTAAAGTAACATCCTTCCTCCCTGCCATGACTTCCTGCAGCAATGCCTGGCTACTTTTGGTTTGGTCATGGAGAAAACAAGTAATCCGGTTTATCCAAGGTTGGAGTTTTGCCAGATGGTTGAGGAATAAAAGAGAGGCGTAGGAGTTTATTTATTGGCAAAGCATCATTAGAATAGGGGAAATCTTAGAATCAAAGCAGGATAAAGAAGGAAGTAAAGACAGAAGGCTGACAAACTGGAAGAAAGTCAAAAGGCAAGTAATCTAAAGGTCCAAATAGGATATACAGCAGAGGTTGTAGACGTCAACCCACTGTTGGGCTTGCTCCAGTTTTTCTACAGCCTGAAGCTGGAAGAAGAAAAAACAAAAAGTATTTTACATTGTTAAATGGTCAAAAAAAAATCAAAGGTGTGTATAATATTTTGAGACATGTAAAAATTGTAAGAAATCCAAGCTTCAGGTCCAAAAAAAATTTATGTTTTGAACACAGCCATGCCCATTTGTTTATATACTGTGTACAGCTGTTACCACACTATCATGGCAGAGTTGAGTGGTTGCAACAAAGAGTGTATGCATACAAAACCTAGAATACTTGCTGTCTGGTCCCTGAGATAGAAATGGAAGGATTAGAAGGATTAGAAATCAAAGGAGTGAAAAATTAAACTTATGGCAGGTGAATTTTGCTCAGAGGTTGGCTGCAGAGTTAATGCTTTTAGAAATAGAGCCAGTTTATAGTAAAAATGTCCAAATTATAACTATGAGATTGAAACCTAGAGAGACGTTCATTGTTGATGATTAGAAGGTCAAGGAATTGAAAGTGTTGTTGGGCAAATCAGTCATTTGACTACTGAAATTTTCTAGAATTCATGAGATAGGTGCCTTAGTCTGATGAAAAATGAGAGGTAATTAAAAGGTGGTAGGCAGAGAGTGGTTGGTTCAAAAAGTTTAAACTCCAAAATCACAGAACTTTTTAAAAGGAGAATGAGTAGTTGCCTTTGAGGAAGATGGGTATTGAGCATAATGCTCTATGTGCCTGTTTTCTCCCCTCCCGTAGACCAGAGCGGTGGGAAACCCACAGTGTCCTTTTGTGGGGAGGAGAAGATGAACTTGGAAGCCCTGTTCTCAATAAAACAAGGTCTTGGTCACTACTAAAAGGAGTAAAAGTTTATTTTTAGATAAAATTTTCAGGAGTGTATATTAGTGCCAAAATAGTTTTAAATGATCATCTTACTTATATTCAGCACACAGCGTGATGATTTAAGATATTTTTCTTTTTTTTCAAAATTTCCTCTAGACTAGGTTTATCTTGAATTGAGTATATTCTAAAAAAGATTATAAGTTAAAAAATGTATACATAGTATATACATTATTGTTTCAGTTGCTTTATTAAGGTATAATTGACAATAAAATAGACATACTTAAGATGTACACTTTGATAAGTTTTGACAAATGTACACATATACTTGTAAAACGATCACTATGAATCCAAATGGCAAATAGATCCATCACCCCTGAAAGCCTTCATGTTTAATCATCCATTTCTACTACTAATAAGACTTTTTACCCAATTTTAACTTGAAGTATCTGGTATACTTCCTTTCATTCATTGGTTCTTTCATTCTTCAGTAGTGAGTAAATGAGTACATTGAGATGAATGCATTGAGATGAGTATATATGCTCAGGCTTTAAATGGTAATACTGTATAAACTGAGAGTATACACATTATCAGAAACAAATATCATTATCCCAACATGTAAGTAATAAATATTTTTTAATCTCCTGGTAAGTCTATTTTTAATAAAGAAACAAATCCCTCAACTAAATGAAATTACTGTAAGGCACAGATTTTGTAAAATATTTTGCTCTGCATATTTAGTTTTTCAGCAGCTTTTTATATTCCTTTAAATTCTGACCTTGTTGTAAGCGTGTTAAAGAGTATTCCTATATTGATTGTAGAATATTAGCTCTATTTTATTCTGAGAGGCTGGATTGTCTTTCTGCAAAGGTCATTCATTTCATTAATGGGAATGGACAGGTATTGGGTTACCTACTACCTGTATCTCTTCCACAATACACAGGAGGCATCCCATATCTACAGCAATGCCTCTGAATATATAGAACATTAGGAATAACAGAAGAGCCAACTTATTTAAATCTTGAAAAATCAATTACCCTTTTTGTAATGTTAGTTCCAGAAGTACCTAATAAGAGGTAGTTCTTAAGAAAAAAAAAAAATGTTTTAACCCATTGTTCAAATGGCAGCAGTTTTTTTTTAATTTTTAATTTTTTTTAGATTTTATTTATTTATTTGACGAGACAACGAGAGAGCATACGCAGTGGGAGCAGCAGAGGGAGAGGGCGAAGCAGGCTCTCTGCTGAGCAGGGAGCCTAGTGTGGAGCTTGATCCTGGAACCCTGGGGTCATGACCTGAGCCAAAGACAGATGATTAACCATCTGAGCCGCCCAGGCACCCCAAATAGTAGCAGTTTAAAAAAAAAAAGGGGTATTTAGAGGCTTCATGCAGATCTTTCCATACCCCCCAAAATTGAAATGGAACTTATTTAATATCTTAACATGCTAATGTTAATACAAAAACAATATAGAAAATTCTATAAACTTTTATTAAAGCTTTGAATATAATTGTATCAATTTCAAAATATTTATTCTACTTAAGTGCACTCATCGTATTTGTCTCCATTACAGATGCTAGAAAATAATGCTCAGAGAAAGGTAATTAAGGGCACTCAGCTACATAGGATTAACTCAGGATTCAAAATATTCCTTTTTACTCTAAATATTATTCTAAAAAATTCTTCCATGTAAAAACATCACATCATGATATTTATAGATGGTTGAAATATAAGAAACTAGGGTTTGATGTTATGAATTATAATGATGTTTAGTTTTTACCTTCTTAGTAATTACATCTTTTTAACTTTTTGACTTATAATAAAAATATAGAGTTATGTTGTATGAGTTGGAGTTTTAAGGGAAGAGCTTAATAGGCAGAGGAAATACAGGTGTAAAGGCTCTGAAATGAGAGTGTGCTTGGTCAGGCTGAGAACTGTCAAAAACAGTCAGTGTGATTCCAGTGGGGTGAGAGAGAAGAAAAATAGTTAAGGTCAAAGACATAGCAGGGGCCCGATCAAGAAGAACCTCATAGACCACTTTAGGTATTTGACTTTTTATTCTAATTGATATGGATTGGAAAGCCATTGTTGGGAAGATACCAAGACATTTCCATTGCCTGAGATGGGAGTAGTAGGTTTACAGATTGAAGGGCAAAGAACAAGTCAGAGACCAAAAGTTCTGCTTTGAACTATTTATTAAACATCCATGTGGACATATATAGAAGGCAATTAAATATCCAAATCTGTTGAGTATAGTCAAGGGGTTGAGTTTTTTGATGTGAATTTGGGATCATGAGTACACAGATTTTATGAAAAGCCCGGTCGTAGATTAGGTTAGTAGAGTGTATACCAGTAAGGGTTCAATGGAAGAAGTAGAACCTTCAGGAGATATGTGTGGATTTGTTACAGGGATTTGACTATACACGTTTGTGGAAGGTTGATAATAGGTAAGGCTGGGGTCTTTGTGTCTGATGCTCAAAGTTGAAGTGCATAGAGAGGCAGTTAGAAGAGAAGAAGGTGTAAAGTTACGGGGCAGGGGGAGGGGGAGGGGGATAACAAGCTGGAACCCGTAAGTAAGAACTTGAATCCAATAAAGACAGGACTGAACTCAGTGTCAGCTCATGTTGCTTCTGACCTTCATGTTGTGGGTGTGGAGGAGAAGCCAAGCTCCTTAGTTACGGAAACACATACACTTCTCTTAGGAGACAGAAACCTAAAGGAGTTCCCTGGGAAGGTGGAGTAGTTGCGATTGCAAATGAAAGACTGTGTCTGTGTTACAAAATGATTGCTGTGTTTTTTTTGTTGGTGGTTTTTTTGTTTTGTTTTGGTTTTGGATTTTTACACCCTTCAAATCTCCCAGGAGTTTCCTGTTTGGCCCAGCCTAACTGGAAAGAGATAAGAAAGGGAATTCTGGGGAAGGTAGTTCACGCTTAGCCAAATCCTCAAAGTGCAAATCCACTATAGGAGGTAGGTAGAGATGGAGAGGAGATGAGAGAATAGGTCTGAGTCCTGTGGGACTCAAAAATTCAAAGGTCATGAATATGAGGGTTTCTAGGAAGTATCCTTAAATGTAGAGAGCATATCCTTCTTCATTAATTCCCAGTTATTTTTTGGCTGCAAAGAGGATGTGTTGGCTGGAGCTTGCACTCGGAAATGGAGGCCTCCTACTGAGGATGGATAAGCAAGATCAAAAATGCTCATGTTTGTTATTCATTAGTTAGTTAGTTCATTGTAGTGCCACACCAGCCCTGGACATATTCCTGGACTGTGTTTATAAGAGAAGTCAGATTTGTCATATTTAAACCACTTTTATTTGGTGTTTTCTATTACCTGCAACAAAACCCAATTCTAATTTATAGAGTGGACTCAAGAGAAAATGAGAGGTGAACACATAAAGACATTGTAGATAATAGTTTGACAGAAGTACCTAATAAATTGGAACTCAGAAATCAGCCTCTCACTAAGGATGAGGGAGGGCAAGGACAGATTTATTTTTTTAATTTTTTTAAAGATTTTTTAAAAAAGATTTTATTTATTTATTTGACAGACAGAGATCACAAGTAGGCAGAGAGGCAGGCATAGAGAGAGGGGGAATTAGGCTTCCTGCTGAGCAGAGAGCCTGATGCGGGACTCCATCCCAGGCCCCTGAGATCACGACCTGAGCCGAAGGCAGAGGCTTGACCCACTGAGCCACCCAGACTCCCCAGATTTATTTTTATGAAGGGAAATGTTACTACATTTTTTATGAGGTTGGGGATTATCCAATAGAGAGGAATTATTTAATCCTCTAGAAAAGAATTAACTTGATGCAAGGAATTATGAACTGAATAATAGAAATAACAGAAAATCCCAAGAGAAACATGTAGTTTACTTGATTACTTATTCAGATTGGTGAAACTTACATTCACATTGTTTTCTCATTATATGGATATTAGTATTTTTGTAGTTAAAGACAGCATTCTGGGAATTTAAGCAGAGTAGCATAATTTTTAATCAGGTAATCAGAAAGAGATGATATATCATTTTTGAAAAAGATATTTTATTTTATTTTATTTTATTTTATTTATTTGAGAGAGAGAGAGAGCATGCACACTTAGGAAGGAGGAGAGGCGGCGGTGGGGGGGGGGAGGAGAAAGGGAAGGAGAAAAAATCCCAAGCAGACTCCATTCCAAGTGTGGAGCCCAACACAGGGCTTGATCTCTTGATCTAAGCTGCAACCAAGTCAGACACTTAACCAGGTGAGCCCCCAGGTGGCCCAGATATGTCATATTCTTAATGTCATAAAAATTACTTCATTGGAAATAATTGTTAAAGCAGACTTTTTTGTTTTAAAACTTACGTTACTCAGGGAATCCTAATTACTTTTCATACATAGTCATTTTTTGTATTTTAGTCCTGGATAAAGTTTCTCAGATTTGTTGTGGGAATATGATGCACCAATTAGCTTTTCATGCTTAGCTATGAAAATTTCATTCAAAGTGTGCGATTTTATTAACATTCCATTTTTATACCTTTCCTTACAATGGTAAGTGGTCCATCTTCAGATCATTAAGCAGTTTATTAAAATTCTCCTCAATTAACTTTAGGCATAATTAATTTTAGGCATAGCTATTGCACATACACTAATTTATCCTTGGAAACATTCTAATTTCTTATTCATATCTAATACAGTTAAAAATATTCTTTCTGGGAAGGACAGTTTTGTTTTTTGTTTGTTTTGGTCAGCAAGTATAGTGGGGTTGGAGTTCAGGACAGTAGATATTTTCTGTTATTATTTTTGCATAATTTATTATGTATTATACACATAGGATTATAAAAAGAAAATGGAGTTATATGCAATTATATTATTATCCCAGAGTTATTATAATATTAGAGATGCTTTAGGTATGAGATGCAATAATCCTAACATCAGGGATGATTAAATGTAGTTCTAAATACTATCACATTTTCAACTGAAGTTGCTAAAGTTCAGTCAACATGTTTTCACAAGACATATTTTCCTATTTATTCCATTTGTTTCTGACAAGATTTATGGTCATCCCTTCAAAATGTAAAAGCCTTTTCATAAGAAATGTTTTCTGAATAGAAATCTTAATGTTCTTAATGTTCTCCAAGAACATTTAAATTATTTTCCTTTAACTGGCAAGACCCATTTTGTAGGTCATGCATAGTGGCCATGCTCGGAATATGAAGTGTGACATCAGTGGATCAAGCACATTCTTTCTTTTGTAATAGGAAACCAGTTGTGAGCAGGAGCAGGTTTGTGGTTTCGTTGATACATGAAAACCTGTAGTCCCAGTCTCGGCCTCCACGTGGTGCTAGTGTTATGTACTGGGCCCAAACTACCCAGTAATGCAAAATAACCACTCAGACTACCCATCAAAAATAATCACAGTAGGGAAACAACTGATTCAAATAAAAAGGCACCATACCTGAAATTTTGCCTTATGCAAAATTTGGCTTGTGCACAATAATAATTTTGCCAAGTCATTTGTAGAAATTATAGTGAAGCTAAATAAAAGATGACAGGAAATAATGAGTTTAGAGATTCTTATTTCATCTTGGGGATCTCACCAATGGGTTCAATATCACTTTTTGTTTTTATCTATGTATTATTTTCTCTCTTCTGTAGATGGTTATTTGGAATGGTGTTGAGGAAAGGAAATCCTTGGAAAAGAGACTTCATAAGATTTCTGCCAGGATTTTTCTTTTGTCATTCCGATTCCTTTGAACTCTAAAATTCACTTTCATAGCCAAAATATGATTTATTTTAATATTTTGATTTTCTGTCAGATTCTTCACAACTTTAAAGTTAGTGTTTTGTTTTCATTTATTTTAATGTGAAACAGGTATATTCACTGAGTTGATGGCAGCATTATGTGATATATAAAATTTTATATCCATTTGCCAACTGTATGACAATTGAAGATACTATAAAATATTATAAAATATTTGGCCTTCTTGCTCAGTTTCTTGCCAGCTGACTAATGGATAATTGCACTGGCCTTATCTAATTCCTTCCTTTTCTTCTTTGATAATGGGACACAACTGTTTTTCTTCACTCTAGGCTTACACATTGGCCTTTCAAGACAAAGTGAACAATGAAAGAAATTATTCAAATAATTAACAGAAATTATTTGGTCTCTAAATTTCTTAAGCCATACAGAGTATATTTTACCTCTATTTTTTTCCCACACATTTAAGTATTTACTGAATAAATTACTCCATGTCAACTGGTTTGGTTCTGGCCTTAGCAGTGGTAGTTCAAAAACAGTGTGTGCAGGTTGCAGAGAAAATGAAAGAGGACTCAAGACGAATAAGGAAAATAATGTTTAAAATTATATTGAATTATCAATTCAATTACATTGAATTACTATTCCTGTCACTTTCCTCTCTCCTTCTTTTCCCTTCCCTCCATTTGTTTGTTTTTTGTTTTTTTTTTTTTTTTTTAAGTAAATAATCCAGAAACTGACCTTGAAAAAATAAGATCACTTCATGCCTGGAAGACAATAAATATAAGTGGTCTTAAATTCTAGAATGAGATTAAGGATGCCAGTTGGAGAGATAACTTCTTTACTGTAGTTTGTGGCACTTATTATTGGTCTTGTCCTGAGTTCATTTCTTAAGTGGACTGAGTATAAAGTGTTGTCTTTGGTTTAGGTACTTTAGTGGTAATGTTGTTTAAAAATGTTGAACTCTTTTGGACAAAATCATATAAACATCAGAAACTATTCCTAAGTGATTTATTACCCTTAAATCCTTTCTTAGAAACGTCTTTCTTCTCCTGTAACTGTTTCTAGAAGTGAGTGTTGTGTGTATGTGTGTGTGTGTGTGTGTACGCACATATATGTATATATATTTCCACCAATAACTATTGTTGCCTGACAATTTTAAAAATACCTATTTATTACACAACTATCAATGTAGAATAAAGATAATTAGGGAAAAACTATTTGCTTAATTCCTTTGCAGATTTATTTTTTAATCATTTTGCCTACTGTGTTTAGCTTCAAGGTATGCATGATTACCAAGGTAAGAAGACAAAGCTAACAGCCTACAAGGGCCAAATCAAGTCAACTAAACAAATCACTAAAACCTGTGCAGTAGACACTTAACCTGAAGTGGGAAGAACAGAGTGTGTTCTGCCATCTGCCACCACCTCAGACAGAGGATTTTATCTGGTGGGTTCAGTCACAGAGGCTGTTGTCAACTAGATTACCAACTGCCTTGAGTTTTTATTCTAAAACTATATATATATATATATATATATATATATATATATGGCTAACTATTAGAATTTATTAAAGGTAAGTTCCTGTTAGTATAGTTGTTCAGAAGGATCCCTGTGCAGTCTTATCTAAATGATACTTTCCGAGAAGACATATGGAACGGTTGGAGCACAGGCCCTAGAGTATGGGTTTAAAATGGCAATTCTGTCACTCACCAGTGTTTCACCTCAGGCAAGCTGCTTGGCATCTGTGTCCCAGATTCTTCTTATGTGTAAAGACAATAAAAATGGTTTCTATTGCATGAGGCTATTTTCTGGGTTAAATTGGATTATATGTGAATATGCCTTACAAGGTGCCTAGCATATATGGAACACAACAAATTAACCTTATTATTAAAATATATTACATTACATTGTAATAGTATTTTTATTCCATTAATGGAATCAGTTTGAAGTGCAGTGCTAGATGTTGCAGATGTGAGTCACACATTACTAACAATTCACCATTGGCGCCACCAATAACTCACAAATATATATTCCAACAGACATAAACCAATAAATTACAATGTATTATGGAAGTTTCTATTACATTTTTTATAGCAAGTGATTGGAACTCTGCCTTTTTTAGGAATTCTCTACAACTCATAAGGAAGAGTATAGGGAAAGCTCTCAGGACCTACAAATTATTTTCAAATTAATAACACACAATAATTTTGTTTTGCCATAAAGAGGGCATGAGAAGCATCACTACACTTTGATTAAAATCAGTTAAAGCTGATACTTGAAGAAAGAAAAACATTTCCTGTTTTTCTTCATTGTCAAGGACCTAAAACAAAATTAGAATAAACCTAGTGTTAAGTCAGAAACAAAGAATTCAAAATTTTATAAAAAATACAGTTTTGGCTCAAATTTTGAGGTTTTTCTTTTTCTTTTTTTTAATTTGTTTTGTTTTTTAAGAATTGCTGGTTAAAATAGAAAATAAATGAAAAACCATTCTATTGAATTGTTAGCTCTCTAAATGGTGACTTAAAGAATGGCGTCAAACAAACTTCTTTCAGCAAGTGATGGGAATGTATCTCGATGGTTCTTACTGATGGGATGCCATTCTTTGGACCACTCTTGATAACACACAAAAGGAAGTTAGTTGTCAGTTTCTTCTCATCTACGTGAATCATGGAATGTGGGAAACGGCCAGTCCGGACTTCGGGAACTCTCACCACGTCTATAGTATAAGGTCTTTGCACTAAGCAGCCAGTAAGTGCATCTGCAGTCTCCGCGTGTAAAGCCTGGTGGTAATGACGGCAGCAGCTGCAGCACTGGCAGGTCCTATTGGTGGGACATTTGAGATGCTCCAGATAGCAGGGTTAGTGAGAGTCGAAGGAGGATTAGTGAACCTGAAATGCTGCGACCACCGGAGAGAAAGTTTATCTTTAGTTCCTAAAAGGATCATCATCATTGTTCTTGCAATACTTTGATGTATTAATGGTTTTAATCATAATTGTTCTTAAGATGTACTACCATCTATTCACCTCCCCTTACTGCTTATGACATCATTTTTGGGTACAGCATTCAGTTGGGAAAATGAAGGGCATGTCCCATTTTATTCTAAAAGTGATGTAGGGATTCTCTGTATCTCTTAGCCCTCAGTTTCCACATCTCTTGCTGGCTTATGAGTAAGTTCTGCTGAAGTAAGTCTTAGTGACAGTTAGGAAGGAATTGCAATATTAGTGACTTACTGATGCGCCATGATCAGCTCATGCTGATTTGTTGTAACAAATCAGGCAGTTCCTGTTCATGTAAAATGTACTGCGGGTCCAGGGAAGCTTTCAGGCCAGCTGACCCCAGTGTGGTGATTCAGCAATCTAAGATGCTTCAGTCTTACAACTTCACCATTTCAGTGTGAGTCCTCCTCCTCTTCTGCAAGCTGCTTATCCTTTTCTGCTAGAAAAAAATGTGAGACAGAATTGTGTGGGAGCATTTCACTGCCTCAGCCCAGAGGTGACACATTTATTTGGTGGTCAGAATTTGTCACATGGCATCACGTGACTGCTAAGGGGCTGGGAAATACGCTCTCTCATATATTTCTTCCCTGCCTGTCTTCCTGGGTAGGAAGGAAAAAAAGAATGGATATTCTTGGGAGCATTCATAAGTGCTGCATCCCATAGTAAATGAGAACACTTTAAGTCATGCAGAGGTAAACCCTTACAATTTTTGTTGGTTTTCACGTCTTTGAAAAATATCAGTAGCACACCAAGCCTATGAGGTAATGATTTCATTTTATATAAATTTTTTAACGATTTTATTTATTTATTTGACAGATTGAGATCACAAGGAGGCAGAGAGGCAGACAGAAAGAGAGAGAGAGAAGGAAGCAGGCTCCCTGCAGAGCAGAGAGCCCGACGCAGGGCTCGATCCCAAGACCCTGGGATCATGACCCGAGCCGAAGGCAGAGGCTTTAACCCACCCACTGAGCCACCCAGGAGCCCCTCATCTTATATAAATTTTAATTGCATACTATGTTATTACATTAAAAATGGTGAGAATAGCGAACGGATGTCTAATGTTTTAATAAGACTGACCTAAAGGAACCACTATAAAACTCAGATTTTAGTATGTATAACTTTAGGCATGCTGGGAATATCAGTTGGGGCATATTTGGCAAATACCCGGTGTGATTCAGTAGCAGATTGTCTGGGACCACATCCTGGGAAGGATTATTTCAGAGGCCAGTTGTTCTTCTGCTATTAAGCAGAGAACCAGTGACAGAATCCACCATAGGGAAGCCAGGGAAGCCTGGGAATCCTCATGAATACTCCATTCCCCCAACCCCGTTTTTTTCCCTCACTACCATGGTGTGACCCAGCAACAAATGGTTAAGATTTTGGAATGCAACATTTGACCTGGCAAGCAATACCTTCAGAATTGACATTTGCGCCTGGGTAGCTCAGTTGGTTAAGCATCTGACAGACTTTTGGCTCAGGTCGTGATCTCCTGGTTGATGAGACTGAGCCCTGTGTTGGGCTCCTAGCTCAGTGGGGAGTCTGCTGGAAGATTCTCTCCCTCTGCCCATCCCCCCACTCATGTGCACTCTCTTCTCTCTCTAAAATAAAGAAATCTAAAAAAAAAAAAAATTCCATTTCCCTTCTTACCTGGTTTTCCATGTTGTCCAATGCTGTTCAGATTGGCAGTCTAGCTCCTCTGAAATCAAATATAATAATACCAGTAGGTACTGTCGCTAGTCCCAGAGCTCTTTAGTTCACTGAAGCTATTCCTTCAACATTGGTGGCAGGTCAGTTTTTTCTCGGTTTGTTTTTTTGTTTGTTTGTTTGTTTTCTATTTCCATGTTTCCCAAGGGTACCTAGAAATTTCTTCCATGAAGGTTAACATGTCATGATGTCCTGATTTGTCTATAATATTCTTGGCTTATATGTGGTTATTAATAGAAGACTCTTACACTCTTAAAACATACCTTGTTTAGATGATACATTATGTGGTGACCCTGCTCCTGAGGGTCCTTCTTGTTTTATTTTATGATGCAAGTGACCGATTTGGTCTCATAGACTATCGATCATTCCATCCATAGGGGCTGAAACCGCATGGGGGCAGTGTGGCTTTGGGTAGTTTGGATATTTTAGTATTTTTGATCATTTTTTTTTTCTTTTGGCATCATCTTTAGGTTATAGACTAGAGAGAAAGGTAGAAGGACATATGGAGGAATAAAAGGGAATAAGCAAAGGCATTGATAACTGAAGGATAAACCAAAACACATTTTGAGAAACCCAACAAGCTCATTATTCTGGCGTGTACTTTAAAGTGCCGTAATCGAATCTGAAGGATGACACGGAACACCGAAGATGACTCTCGGTATGTAGCTTGTATGCAGGTAACTGGCATTCGTAACATTCATGGTTTCATGGACAGTAATGGTTGACTTTTGTATCCTAATGAACATGGATTTTGTATCCTAAATGAATAATCCTAATGAATCCTCAGGTCCATAATAGAGTTAGAGCAAGCACTGCACCATCTTAAGTAGAATTTCAGTTGTATGAGCCAGGCCATATATTTGTAATAAAAGTTATATGCCCAACATTTACTTTTCCTGGAATCCTATTAGATAACACATATAAAAGCTGCTATTTACTTTGTAGTTACTTCATTTCTGGAAGAGAGCAAAAGAGGATTCCAAAGGTACATTATATCACATTTAGAGCAACCTTTAAGTCTGTAGCTCATCAGACTGGCTTTTAAAATATGCAAGCGCCTACAGAGACCACCCCAGGTTAAAAGTTTCTAAATACTTCATGTTGCTCCACTGTTAAATAATGTTTAGAGTTTGTTATCTTTTGTAGAACTTGGAAATCTAATTATTTATAATATCCAGTGACATTTACATTTTACTAAAATATACTCTGCCTGTTATAGAACGTATCATGCTTAGGAAAATGGATAGATAATTCATGGCTCTACGTTTGCTTATATATAAAATGCAAAATATCAGGATAACCTGTGCCATCTTTTTGTTAGAATCATATGATTTTAAACATATAATTCTCAAGAAGTGCCCTTAACAGTACCATTTAAAAACAGTAAGAAAAGTTAACAGCTGAAATCATTTGTTTACCATTTAACTCTCAACTATCAAATCACCTACCTATTCAAGTTTATTGGTATCTTAAAATAGTGACATCCATTTCCATGCCAACAGCTACAGAGTGTTTGGTTTAGTTTTTGAGATTGATGGAAAGTAGATTGTAAAGTTGACCTGTTGTGTTAAGCTTATTTACACAAACATAGTGTCTTGGAAAATAAACTCTGAAAGTGCATAGTGGGAGAATTTCACATCCTGACTCTTCTAATACCTGCTTTACTGGAATCTGTCAGATAGAGAACCTCAACTTTTCCACAGGTACCTTATGTGGGAGAAAACCTCTTCAAAATGTATTCTTAAACTTGGGCTGAAATTTATGACTAGCTTTAAGGAAAAAAAAAGAAGAAGAAGAAGGATTTGCTTTAAATTGGTTTGAAGAATTTGCTTAAGTAAAATAAGTTTTTAGTATTAACACATTTATGAAACAATCACAGGTGACTTTTTAAAAATCAGGCTCTTGAAACATACGTTCCATCCGAGAGTTGAAAATAACATTTCTAAGATGTAATCAATTAAAAAAAAAACATAAATGTGAAAAAAAAAACAATTTCAGTGGAAACAAATAACAAAAAACCCCCACTGTGGGTGCTGGATGGTGGCAAATAGATTATTTAACATGAATTTGCATTTATTCAAGGGTTAATCTTGGTGAGTGAGCATTTAAAAGCCCCTTCCTGAGGCTCCATCCTCTTCTGTTGTATAAACCTCAGTAATCAGCGTATTATATAGATCATTCTCCCTCCTGATCCGCCCTCCCCATCAAAGCATGGACTTGTCTCCTGCGCTGAGTGACGTGGGGCCAGTAATACTGGGAGGGCGGGTGGGAGCAGGGCATGTGGACCAGAAACACTTCCTAGAAACAGCTCAACCCTGCCTGAACTTTCCCTGTAAACACAGCTCGCTGACAGAACGGCATCCCTGCTGGGTGGATCCTGCAACTCCTGGAGGGAATGGCACTTCTTGTTTTTAATTAGCAAGGTGAAAGGTGAATTAAAACTAGCTGTTTGGCAAGTCAGTGCAAAGACTGACCGGAGAGTCAGAAGAGAAAAGAGCTCCACAGGGAAGGCAGTGCGTGTGCTCTGGGATTGTTTCTGGTTTTTTTTTTTTTTTTTTCCTTTTCTGAATGAAGCGCTTGCCGAAGTGACTTAAAAAAAAAAAAAAAAGAATTACAATTTCCCCCTGAGTCTGTCCGCATAGTTGCTGAAGAGAGCTCTGGACAGGACATGGCTCTGAAGGCTCACTCCTTGGAATGTCCTCTTGCTCCTGGCTTATAAACAACTGTCTTCAGGGAAGAAAGGTTTTACATATTCCGAATACAGCCTGACAAATGGCACTTTGGGACTGTGCTTTCTGATGACAACGCGTTCGATTTCTGACAAAGCCTCTCACGCGCTGCCCCTGGAGGGGAGTCCTAAGTAAAACTCAGACCCACCTGAAAGTGAGGATCGGAGGGGCGCCCGGCGAGCCCGGGGAGCACCGAGCACGGCAGCATGGCATCAGCTGCGAACCTTGTCACCTGGCTCCTGTGGGGTTACTTACAGGAGCTCTGGATAGGAGGGCACACGGCTGATAGCCCTCACCCCCGCTTACGTCTGTCACATAAAGGTAGGTCACCTCTTCAGATCCTTTCGTTAACAAAAAAGAGAGAGGTAGAAATTAAAGTCCTTTAACACAGATCTCTGTTCTTCACAGACCCTGAAAATGCAGCTGAAAAAAATCATTGCAAAACTGACCTAAGATTCTAAGTACCTCTAATTAGCATGTCAGTACTTAACCACACCTGAGAATAGTGCAAAACCGCATGCCAACTTAGAGATGTTATTTTTGTCTTGTAAATATTACGTTGTATTAATGAGAAGTTCATTCTCTAGCAGACACAGCAGAAGAGGGCAGGACGCAGGTTGTAAATTGCCTTGAGGGGCTGAATCCCCCAAGTTAGCAGTTAGGTATTTAAATACCGATTATGCATTTGGGGAAGCAAGGATGTGGGAGAAGGGCTTTAGAAACAGAAGTGGAGTTGATTATGGTTCTGTGTTGTCCATAATGGGGATGAGGGGAGGGGAAAAGAAACAAAATGATTTCTTATCCAGGATAACAGAGTCATCACCATGTAATTAGAATGACTAATGAGTGATATAAATTAGCTTTTTAGTTGAGTTATTAGAATTTCTTTTATGTCCAGCAAAAATATTTTCAGAGTTTATTAACAATCCTTGTAAACTGAATTATATTGATTAAAGTATTAAGATACTATTCACTAGCATCTAGTCTTTTAATGTAAATTCATGTTGCTTCACTGAATTTCTGTCTGTCAGTGCTTAAATATTTTATTCTGCAGCTATGTCTTGGAAAGCAGCATTTGCTCATAAATAAATTATCAAAAGATAGCTTTTGCATCAGGACCAGTAAAAGCCAGTTGTGAATAGGCTTGGTGATTCTTCCTATAAACAAACAAACAAACAAAACCTGCATGTAGAGAGAAGGTGACTGCTGACCTAAAAGTAATTTGGAATACATTTTCAGAAAGAAGTATTTATTATTACTAATCATTGAGACAGATAACAGTTGCATAACAAGAATTCCATAAGAACCATTTTTCACTTGTGTGAGCTTTAATATCGTCCCTATTGTAGAATGAACAGAAACCTGTAGTTTTGAAGCGTAGGTGTAATCTTTACCAGAGGGAGAAACAAAACAGGAAGCCTCAATCGCATATGATGGGATTGACCTTTATTTTGGTTTTATTGGACAATCATCAGTTGATATTGACCATAGAAATTTATTATTTTTACAATAATTAACAATCTATGAAATTTTTTAAAATTTATATTGTTTTCCTATAGCACTCTCCAGTAGATAACATAAGTTTAAGAGACACATTGACACTAAATTTGTAAGAATTTGAAATAGAGTACCTAGCATTGACACTGATTATTTGAATTGGGAAGGAATACCGTGGTATGTATCAAAATGCATATTTCTAAGAAGTTTGATCAAATATATCAAAATTTGGTGTGATGAATTATGGACAAAGAAGGATTTCAGAAGAAGAACATAATAAATGGATTGTTTTTCTTAGGCAGACAAGCAGATAAGCTGCAAGTTTTGGCGAGTTACCATTCTGCTACACATGACATTAGCCTTTTATACCTCATTATTAGGGTACTTGTTCTCAGTAGTTCAGTATTAGGGTATTTTCAGAGATACCTTCTTGCAGTATTTCATTAGCTTGTAGTATGGTCAGAGCATACTAAAATTCTCTAATGCATCTAAATGCTATGCATAACACTGTGATCAGACTTATCTCCATTACATCCTTCTTGTTTTTTTTTTCATTCCATCTCTCTGTCATTGATTTTATGGGTTGTGTTCTTTGATGTGGGAATAGAACTGCTATTCTCTGTGTGTACACTGGCCTGGAAACTACCACCACATTTCCCTTTGGTTTTTCTTAACCTTTTCATTTAACGGCACTGGCTGAAATGCTCACTGTTGTGCTTTTATACAAAGACAGTGTATAGTTACCTGAAAATAGAATGTTCTCACTTGTGCAGTTTAGCTAGCTAGCAAAATCAGCTGAAAGATCACACGAGAGATATAACCTGAGGCAGCAAGCGCCTACCGCAGGTGCCTCAGTGAAAGCAGAGGACTGGCAGAGCAGAAGTGTGCAGCCCCATCAGTCCACTGTAAGCTGCCCCCACTTACTTTTTACCCTTTGGAATTCAGTGGACCTTTTAGGGGGTATACAAAAACTATGAGGGTGGTATTTCAGAGTATAATCTCTTACTATCTGGTCACATTTTAGTAATGGGTCAGTTAGTTGATTGATATTATACATGAGTACGTGATCCTTCAAAATAAGGAGCACTGGATATAAATAATGTAACACCTCTGAACTGCTGCCTAACCCTTAGGATATAAATCCAGCAGGGCTCCCTGGAGGTGATCTCCTCCATTATCAGGATGGCACTTGAGACCACAAGCCTAGTGTCTCTTCCCAAAAAGGAGGCAAAAGTTTCAGTGTCATACACAAAGTTTGAGCTAAATTATGTGAAAATACCCATGGCATGCGCTTTCCTCTCTCTTCCATCCTTCTCTTTTTATGGAAGTGGCATGTTCTAAAAACAGAGCTTAAGAGGAGGGGAGGCCATTAGAGCTAAAAGGGAAAAAAAGGCAGAGAAGGTGGGAAGACAAGGTAGAAAGTTGGTATCAGATATAGAGCATCCTCTTACGTATTTCCCACTACCCTCCACCTGCAGTGGGATAAAACGGAATTCCTCCCTCATCTTACTGAATATCCACTGCACTCCAATGTTAAGCAAATATGCTGAGAGCAAGCCTAGTGGATAAAGCTATGAAACATTTACTCTTGTTGAGGCAAAGAAGGTATCTTTTAATGTATTTTGTAGGTCTAAGATAAATTGGGTGAACAAATAAAAACTTAGCAAGGTGGTATCCTGCTTTGTAAGACTTTTCAGTCAAGATTTCAGTTGACATTAGTGGTACCAGAAAGATACTTAAGGGTTTATGGATAGTTAAGAATTACAGCCAACTTTATAGCCAATAACCTAAAGAGGATGATATTGATGTGATTAATTCAGATTTATAATGTTCTATCCAAGGATTTCCTTAAAAAATAGCTGAGATCTTCATGACAGAAGTGAAGGAGAAAGAGAGGAACGGGAATAGAGCCCTGCTAGATTCAACCACTTCTCTCTATTGATGTCTGTTCTCTCCTTATCTATTATCATCCTGCATTAATGAGGTTACAGGGAAGGCAAAAATAACCCTCTTGATAATGGAGCTCAGAGAAGAAAAAACAAATGAGCAAAGCACCTTGTCAAAGAAGAAATCCCAATGTCCATGGAGAACCCCAGAAATTCAATCAAGGGAGTTTGGCAGATAGGGTAGGTAATCAAAGACCCAATAAAGAATTACAATCACAGGGGGTGCCGGGGTGGCTCAGTGGGTTAAGGCCTCTGCCTTCTGCTCAGGTCATGATCTCAGGGTCCTGGGATTCCTGGGCTCTCTGCTCAGCGGGGAGCCTGCTTCCCCCTCTTTCTCTCTGCCTACTTGTGATCTCTCTCTGTCAAATAAAAAATAAAAAATCTAAAAAGAAAAAAAAAATGAATGACAATTATAGAAACCAGGGAGAGTAGCTGTGTAATCAGGGGATGTTTGGTGAAGAGATAGAGAAGTAAAGGCATAAATATGGCAGAAGATCTTTCCTAAAATATGTTGACATTATGAATGTAGATTCTAGCATTGTATATATACGTATAAAATTGGGATATAGGGTATTAATTAGTCTATCTATATTTAGTTATAACCAATTAAGAACAGATATGTCTTAGTTCAGAGAGTTCAGGATTTACAGTCTGAGGTCTCCACTCCAACTCTAGTCCTTCCACTTATACTAATAGTAATTGTGACTCAGTTTCCTTAATTTGAAAATAGGGATAATAATGGTGCTTTTTGAGAGTATCAAATGAAATGGCAAAACTGTGAAAATACTTTATAACCAAAAATTATTTTGTTAATATTTCCTGAAGACTGATATAAGTTGAGAAGTTTAGAAGGAAATGTGTCCTAAAGAGAAAAGTCTTTAGGAATGGCATGAGTTTGGATATCAATAAATGCTGGAATAATGTTAATAGGGAAGACAGAAGAATGGTCTTAAGTAGCATAAAATATATGGTTTATTCTGATAGGTGGCATTCACTCAAAATCCCATCTTCCATACCTTTGGCTTCTGGATGTAATAATTTAGAAGATGATTGAATCATCAGTGTATTTTTCTAAGATTCATGGCCAGTAGTTTTGCTTTAATAGTATGTGCAATGTATCAATTAATTTACATTTTCATTTTATACCCAACCTTCAATTTTTTTTCCAGTTTTTATGAAAGAAAATTGAGGTAGAATTCTAGGAGAGCACAGTAAAAGCGGAAAGTTTTAAGTGATCAATCATCCTGGAAACTGTAGTATTCATTTCATATCCAGAGCAAATAAAAGACAGGCAGTGACTAAGCTAGTTTTTCCTAATGGAGCTCATAGCTCAGCGACTAACTAGGTATTATCAGTAGTGATTCCCCGAGTGAATATGCATTATTTAGTCTTTATCTGGAGTTTGGGTATTACAGTGTGAAAACCTTTGTCCTTTATATAGGGATAGGGGGAGGGGCGGTCAGAGCTAGCAAAAACAGTAAATGGAATTTAAAATGAACTGGGCCAATTTCAGACTGAAGAATAATTTAGTTGCATAAAGCCATTTCTTACAAGTTTTTATGAAGAGAGTGTCCTGTCCATAATACAGAACCAATACTTGTTCTTGACTATTAAATATATACAGTAGTCATGTTGTCACAGTGGAGTATTCTTTCAAACGTTTGTTGCCCTATCATTACTTTGCCGTCTGTGTTAGATTTGTCATGTAGCCTGAGGTGATTTCATAGAGGGGGTCTCTCTGGGATGAGATCAACTTGGTGGCCTCAGTTCTAAGGCCTCATAATAAAGAACCAAACGTCAAATTGGTCATTGGTGGTAGACATTACTGTTAGCAGTCTGCGAAGTCAGTGTTATTTCTTCAAAGATATCTTCTGGAATCATCATCGGGAGTTCTTAGTGGGAGAGTGTGCAAGGATTTGCTCCTTTATCTTTGTGCATAGAACTCTTCTGTGGTTTAGTAGAGGAATTTCGTCTGCAGGAATCCAGAAATGGCACTTTGCACGCATGCATGCCCCTTTATCCATAGCCACCGCAGTGTTAAAGTAGTCTTGTAAGGTCAGTCTTAGAGAATTGAAAACCAAACAAAAGTGAAATCATACCATTAAAACATTTTCTAGAAGGTGTGGAGTGAAGATTTAAATTTATTTTCTTAGTTTCAAGATGCAGGGCTAAATGCTGGTTATAGTCTTTTAGCACAACATCTGACACCCTGGAATATTATATAAATTCTACAAAGGATGATGGTTATTTTAATAATGATTTTTTCTCAGGATGGTTTTAAATAACATTTGAAGCATAAGAGACACTATCAATGTCACTAGTTATTTTTTGTACTCGTGATAAAGATGACAGTGACAAGATTGAATATTACATAGGTGGGATTTTCTGGACTCCGAATGAAAAGCATGTGTGAATGCCACAGTTGAACCCAGTATTATAGTCTCTGAAGAATGTGCTGATTTCAAGAACAGAGATGTCTTTGGAATTGATGATTTGACTTCATAGGATGGCTAAGGCAGCTGGTAACTCAAGAAATGTTCAGCCTCCATTAGTACTAATGGCTGGTTCAGGGTATTCCCACTATATGGCCCTCTTGCTCTGGTAATCTTGCCTCTACGAGTGTGGAAAAGGGAAAGAGAAATCCATGACTTCCTGATTTCTGGGGCTTAGAAATATATTTCCACTCCCATTCCTGGTAATACTCTCAGCCATTATTGCTCTCTGTTCAATGACTTAGCTTAAGGCTTTGGCACAGTACACATAGAAGAATAGCGTAGACCCAGGAATTACAGAACACTCTTACATTCTATTTTCATGGGCCTAAAGACTCTAGACTTTGGATGAGACATACTGAATGTGAATCTTGCTTCTGGCTATATGATCCTAAGGTCCTTATCTTTTCTGATTATGAATGTTCTCGTGTATAAAATGGTGTGATATGTAACTTGCAGTAAACTGAAAGAATTACACAAGACAATGCAAATTATTTGGCAAATATTTGAGCGTGGGAAGCTTTTCAGAGGTTATTCAATGAATCAGAAGTCAGAGAGAACTAGTCTCCCCTGGTTCCCTTTTTTTAATTCTAAAAGCCATCATGATTTAATCATTAACTTAGAACTGAAAATAAGGGAGGATCCTTAATCAGTATGGTTTTTTACTTGCAAAGATTTTCTTTCATGAAATCTGGCACTTACTGTAGTAGGTGACTAGAAGGAACAAGGAATATTGGGGTCTCTCATGTTTGCAAGTCACTGTGGAATAATTATTATTATTATTATTATTATTATTATTATTATTATTATTATTTTTGGAAGTGAAGGAATTAAATTTTCCTTAATTGGAAAGTTGAAACTTAAAGATAAGAGGAAAGTTGGAACTTCGTCTGATGGCACCTGGGAGATAGCAGACCAAAGCCACAAAATAAACCAAAGTTACTCACAAAGGTTATTGTAGACCCAGCTTTGTAAAGCACATAGAACTATTATTACTAAGACCAGACCACACTGTCAAAAGTTAAACAAAACAGTATCTTAGAAGCAGCTATCAATCTAGCATGTACTGCTTGCTTTGAAAGCAAAAGAAAGCTTTCCATTCCACCTTCCCCTGGACAAACAGGTAGGATAGCCGGTGTGGGCCGCAGTTCCCCCTCTCTTAGTAGATGTTCGATAATGCTCAATGAGTGGATATATACATGAACCAAAGTGATTTAGAGCCCTGCTTTTGAAAGGATAGTGTGATGGGGGATGGGGTGAGGAGTACCAAGGAAACTTAGGAATCCTGAAGAACTATTTATGGCTCCTTTGGTAAGACATGCATGAGGAGAGAGGCAGAGGGGCCAGGGCCTTCTCTCCCTGTTCCCCTCCATTCCTCTCAGGGCTGCATGGTAGTGGAGCGGCCAGAGCTGGACATCCTCCAGACCGGTTAGCCATATTCACACATTTATAATCAATGTTCTTGTTCTCCTTCATACCTTCTGCTGCATTTGTATTTCCTGGGTGATTACCACACCCCTCCCATTTTTTTCTCTTACCACTTCATTCTTTGATTACCATGCTGTGTTGCTGTCACCAGCACCATCCTTCGTTTTGTCCTCTTCTGCTTTTTTTCCAGAAAGGTATTTTTATTTCTTCCCCACCCTAGGCCAAAAGTGGAATGAAACATATTTGTAGCGAATGGTGTATGTTTCCTGGCCCTCAGCTTATCTTCAGTATTCGTTTCGTTTTTGTGGTCTAATTCAGTGAATAGACAGGACCTTTGAGTTAAAAATCAAAGTTTAATTACACTTCTTTAGCAATCAAACTTTGTTGAAATTCATGACTTAGGACATAATGAAATATGCTAATGTGGCAAATCCTTTAGTATTTGCTTAATAGTCACCTGGACAACTTGTCCTCTTTGTTTAGCCTGTGTTTCTAGTGGGATCCTTGTGACTCTTATGACTATAGGAAATGGACTGGGAAGGAATTAGGGTACCCAACAGGAGTAGATATTCCTGCCCCCCCCCCACTCTTCGTCTCAATTTGGGTTAATTTTAAGTTAGCATATTCTGTGTAAGTCTCTCTCTTTCTAGTCCATTTTGGTTTATTTTTTCTGACTTTTAAATTTTAATTCATTGAAACCAGAATAAAAAAGAGGTTTTTATTCACAGGGTAGAAAGAAGAGCAGCATCCCAGAGGCTAAATCTTAGTGGTGATGTGACATAGCTAGACTAACTCCAGAACCAGAAAGGAACAGAGCAAAGAGAATGGGGACAAAGGAAGGGAAAAATAGAGGTCAGCTAGGGACACTGACCTTTTCCTTTCTGGACAATTCCCTCCCAGGAAATGATGGGAAATGAGGAGGGCTTTAAATTCAAAGCTCAAGATGCACTGGGGAACTAAGCCAAAGAGGAATGTACTGACAGCATTGCTTATAGCTATTCATGCCTCCTGATTGCTTTTTTCCTAACCCCGAGTCCAAGAGTTTATTATGGACCGTGGGGTTTCTCAGATCCTTTCCAATTCTAGAATTGTAGGACTCTGTTCCTTCCCTTATGAGACCTCCCAGTGTGTATAATTTCTCCAAAAGACATTTCAAAATTGTTATTAGGAAACAGTATGTTCTAGTGGCAAGAATAAGTATGGACTCAAATTTTAAAATCCTGGGTTTGAATCTACAGTGCGTATATCCTATTCGATGCTGTATTATTCTTGCTAAATCATTGAATTTAGCACAAGTGTAAAGGGGCTTTTCAAACCACAAGTGTAAGGGGCTAATGAACACAGTCAATCTCATGATTTTTGTAAAAAACTTAAATGTATCACGGAAGTGGATATTGTGTTGTAATGACTTACAGTGTTCCCTAGTTTATGTGATTGTCTATAAACATTTTAAGATTTTTGAGGGCAAGGGGTATTTTTATTTTATTATTTTATTTATTTTATCTACCCTTGTGAATAGAATAAAACGACTTACTCAGATCATTCCTAAAGCCAGTAATTAAAAGCTGGGTGTTTAGTATCTAGTGTATAAAAACCAAACAAAACTTTTTATTGCTGTTGTGGCTTCTGTGTTACAACCAAAATGACAAAATGATAAAACCTTACCTAATTTTTTTGAGAGGTAGAGCCACTTCTAAAAAATTCACCTGACAGAAGGCTTAGTTGAATTTCATTGCAAAGGAGATGAAGTTACTGGGGATTTTCTTTCGTTCCCTTTCCGAACTAGGGTCCCAGAGGGGATATGCACTGGGGTGCTATGCAGAGTGTTAGAGACTGGCAACATCAGCATCCCTGGGGAGCTTCTGCAGCAGTAATCCTGGAGCTTTCAGAAGCTGTGTTTTAACTAGCCCTGCAGGTGACTCAGTGTACGCTTCGCCAGAGCAGGAGAGACTCTCGGTGGGCTAAGTGGGGTGATGATGCTTCAGGGGACCCTCACTTTCAAGTTACCGTTTTCATTTTTTTCCTCCTTTTAGGTCCATCACCTGGGTTAAGGGTGTCATTTATTCAGTTTTCCAAATCACTCCCTTGGTCTTCATAAATATACTTACATTCATAATATCTATTATACCATTCTCTACCCACTTTTTTTTTTACTAGATGATATATATAGGTAATTTAGCATGTACATTGCATCTGTTGTGAATGATCATCGATGATATAAATTATGAATGGTATCATTGAGTTCAGACAAGAAAACATCAAATATTGACAAATTATGGAAAAGCATTTTGTAAGATTCTAGAACTCCTTCATCTCTCAGGGGAATGTTTTCTGGGACTCATGAAATTAGGTCCACTTCATTTTTCTTTTGGTTATGCATCCTGATCGTTCCCTTCAGGGATTCAGAAGCTTCTGTGCCTTTTTAAGAAATATTTATTCAGTCATTCACTTATTCCATGATTATTCTGTTGCGCTTCTTCTAAGCTTTAGATATTGACTATCACGCTAGGGGTCTAAGAAAATAAAAAACACAGTTTTGTAGATGTGATGCATTTTCTGGATGGGACCCTGGGACTGTAATAGTTAAAAACACAAGGAAATCTGAATAAAGTCTGAGTTTTAGTTAGTAATAATGGGACAGTATTGGTTTATTAATTATGATAAGTATACCCATATTAATGTAAGCTGTGCATAGGGGAAATTGAGTATAGATATATGGTAACTATCTGTACTATCTTTACAACTTTTCTGTAAATCTAAAACTATTCTAAAATAAGAAGTTTAATAAAACACACACACACAGAGCATCTCTACTCAAACACTATTTCTGAGAAGCTTAAAGCCTAGTTTTAAGAAGAGACAACTCATGATGGAGCAGGATTTTTTTTCTATTTGCAAAGTTAACAAAGACAACGTATGGAAGCATGGGGTTGGGAAGAAGAACCAGAACACAGTCTTGGAGATGAATAGGGTAAGAAGTGAGGAGCAAGTCATCTGTGTGTAATCCTATCTTGCCACCCTCGCACCACCATCCCGCTGCCTATAATGTGCTGTGTCCTCCTAGAAGTACAGTTATCCTTGAATATCTAGGTCACTGAGTTCTACTGTGTCCATAGTTTCCACATACAATAGTATCACAAATGTTTTGTGTTCATGCTCAATTAAATTGTCCCCATTTCTAAAGTCATTCATAAAGAATGACTTTAAGCAATTCTCCACTTTTTTTTTTGCATGAATAATATGACTAATGTAAACAAAGGTAAATTTTGAAATTTTGGAAGACAAATTTATTATTTTATTGTTTGAACCCTTAGAATCTAATCCACTTTGGCTACTCAATAAATTTATTTCGACAATTGCATTTAATATATAGAATGTAATTGTTACATTTATTCACATTAATGTCACCAATCTGACTTCTTTTTTAGCATGCCACATCTATTTAGTAGTTTCCTAATATAGGTGGCACAAAATGAGGTGTGGTAGGGCTTGCTGGGGGAGCATTCAGAACTCAGGAAAATGGATGAGAATACTTCTCTTCTGCTCCTGCTCCAAAATGTTAGGCCCTACTTTGGCTTCAGGTCTTCTATTATGAAAGTTTTGAAGAGAAATCCAGAACTGCTTTAAAATTATTCAGGAAATATCTGTATGTTATTGGAAGGCACAGTTTAGGCCTTTGGCAGAGAGTGGTTTGAATTCATCTGGGCCATTACGTGATCAATGTCACATTTCCAGCATCTTTTCTTCCCATTTGCTTCAGTCATGATCTCCAGTGTCCACTGTAGCCTTGCATTCATTTCTAGAGTGATGAACTATGAAGAGAGACAGAGAGGTAACGAATGAAATCAGAAACAAAGCCAAAAACAAAAGCCAGACCTTAAAAGAGTAGTAACTTACTCAACACCTTCGTTTCTGGAGAATATTCGAAATGAACAAAAGCAAGAATATATGTTTTGTTTTTATCACTTTATCCCTGTGCAAAGGTTGGTTTATGAATAGTTTGACTATGTTGCCTTTGTTTTGTGGATTTATTATTTTAAAAGCATGGCTGTGGGCAATAATATAGTGAGAAGAATAAACAAGGTATATTAAGTTTTGTAATTAAAGTTAGTTTATGCAAGGTATTTTCAATTTATTTCCCAACTCAAGTTAATTGAGAAAGAAACAATAAAGAATGTATCTTAAGATTTTATCTAACAAAAATTGGCAGTGTATTTTGAAATAGTTGTATCCTTCAGGTTTTTTTTTTTTTTTAGTACCATACTAATTACTCAAATATAATAACCTAATATGAAAGAAGAAATTGATGGACAGAAATGGAATGGTGAAAAGTGAAGTTAACTCAGGAGAAAGCACACATTTGTCACTGTCCCTTTCTCCTAAAAGGAGTAAATAAATATGGGAACAGGAAGCACCTGATTATTTTATTTTTAGAAACTAAAGTTGTCAAAATAAAACATAGGAAATAGGCTCATTTTGGTCATTTTGAGTAAGGTCAAAATACTATATGTTTAGAAGAAAATGTGGAAAGTAATGGAAATAAAATGATTTCTTTTGAAATAGCTCTGTCATTATTCATGAAACTGATAGAGCTTATTTTTCCTTATGAGAAGAAGAAAAAGGAAAGAAATTTCAAGTTTGACATTATCATGATGCATGAATGTTATACATATTTCTGGTCAGATGAATGATAATATAATAGATACTTTATAATTGCTTAGAACTGGTACTGGAATATTGAGCTTGCTGACAGTTTAAGGGTCTGCTTAAACTTGAGTTAACCATATGGTGTATTCTTAGAATAGCCATACCACCCATGTTTAAAATTTAAATTAAACAGAAAAAAAAATCTTTTTTCAAAGTCAAATGTTACCATTTTAATTGATGTACTCAGTTAGCCATATAACTATACCTTCTTATTAATAAGGAGATACAAAATATTTCCTTTTAATTGTCCAGAATGAAGAAAGAGAAGAGAGAAGCTCGGACTATGAAATACTACAATGGATATTATGAGCCATCAAAAAATATCAATTACTATCCTGTTGTAATTATGAGAAGTTAATATGTTTGAACTTCAACCCATTAATATGTTTTGATTTTCTAATAATTTCCTAATGCAAAATCCCCTTGTAATATTTAGATTACCACAGTAAGAAGAACAATATTATAGTTAAATCAATTACACTTATAATTAAAAGATGTAATTATATCTTTGTCATTATATTTCTCAGAAATAAGATAAAAGTTACATATTGGGCACTGCTTTTGACAGATTTTTTTTGCCAAATGTTTTTTACTTGCTCCAAAATATGAATGCCCAAACTGAAGTCTGATGTATTTTAAGATTGTAGAAGAATTTTCCATATCTGGAGAACAAAAAAGAGAAGTCTCTAAAGCTTAAAATCAATAAAATTAGGCAAAAATAAAAATAAAAGGTTAGAAAATTACAAACAGTGGTAAAGTCTATGTGCATATAAGGCAGTAGGAACACATTAGATGCCTTTTATAATACTGTTCTCAGGAATGCAAAATACATAGAATACAGGATTTTGGGGGAATGCAGTTACATTTTGGAATATATAATTATGTTTACTAGGCATTTACATGCCTATATGAGTGAATATATAATAATATGAATATAATTGTTCAGATTAGAATGCCATTTGTCCCATTAGTCTGCTAATATATACCCACTGCATTGTGAGCACAGATCTTGATATTACTTTAGTTTTGAATGTCCAAAATACTGGTAATATGAGGAAATGTACATGCAGCTGATCACTACTAAGTTTTGCTGTCTTGGAATAAAACTTGCCTGCAAAGGCCCTGCTGTAGGGAGTGCTGCCCCTGCGGAAGTTTGTGGAATACTGCAATTGAGTTACCTCCAGCTTGGGTGCACTTCCCTTCTCGGGTTCCCTAGCCAGGCTCCCAAGTTTCCATTCACGCTGCTCCCAACGCAGTTTCCCTTTGTCTTCATTGACTATTTTTTTCCTCTTAACAAATAGGCCCAGCTGCTCCTGCAGCCGGTTGCCCACACTCCCCCATGCTGCTCTTGCTGAGGACGGCAGCCAGAGCGAAGCATAACAGCTGGGATTGGCTTACTTTGGCATCTAAATAATTTTGGGTGGGTCCATTCCTAACTTTATTATTTCATTTAATTTGTATAATCTTTCCTTCTGCTGAACTTTAAAAAAAAATAGGTAAATGATATTGTTTCCGAAATGCTGTCTTTATCTGGCTGTGACTTTTTTTTTTTTTTTTGAAGATTTTATTTATTTATTTATTTATTTATTTGATGTAGAGAGTGACAGTGAGAGGGGGAACTCAAGTAGGGGGGAGTGGGAGAGGGAGAAGCAGGCCTCCATCTGAGCAGGGAACCCAATGTGGGGCTCCATCCCAGGGTCCTGGGATCAAGACCTGAGCCAAAGGCAGATGCTTACTTAACTGAACCCTCCAGGCGCCCCCTGGCTGTGACTTTTACACCGTGCTGCTCAAGACAGATGAGATCATTTTGCACACTTACCTTTTCCACTCTGAAAAAGTGGACAACAAACATTGCAGAAACAAATTTATTTATGTGATACTGGACACTGTACTTACCCTTTCTCTGACTCAAATAAGATGGAAAAAAATTGCCCCTCTGCCATTGATTGTGATACGGATTAAATGAAGGAACATTTGAATTCTTTTAGAAGAGTGCCTGATGCATAGTAAATGCTCAGTCAGTGTTGGATAGACAGAAGGTCCGAAGGAGAGAGGGGGAGGGAAGGAGCAATGGAGAGCACTGGAGAGTGGGAGTGGAGCAAGGGAGAGGAGGGAAAATGGAGAGTGGGTGACAATGAGAAAGAAGAGAAGGAGGAAGAGAAGGAGAGATGAGGAAATAACTGCTGGACTATGGAAAACCAGTGAGTATGCTTGTGTAGTTAAGACCAATGGTGCAGGGCGCCTGGGTGGCTCAGTGGGTTAAGCCGCTGCCTTCGGCTCAGGTCATGATCTCAGGGTCCTGGGATCGAGTCCTGCATCGGGATCTCTGCTCAGCAGGGAGCCTGCTTCCTCCTCTCTCTCTCTCTCTCTCTCTCTCTGCCTGCTTGTGATCTCTCTCTGTCAAATAAATAAATAAATAAATCTTTAAAAAAAAAAAAAGACCAATGTTGCACATGTAGAATTTTTTTTTAAAGATTTATTTATTTATTTGAAAGAATGCATGCCTATGCATGAAATAATGGGGGGGAGCAGAAGGAGGGAATCTTTTTATTTATTTATTTATTTGAGAGAAGGAGTGAGAGAGAGCATGAGAAGAGAGAAGGTCAGAGGGAGCTTACTCCCCGAGGAGCTCGAAGCCGATGGGGGACTCGATCCCAGAATTCTGGGATCATGACCAGAGAGGAAGGCAGATGCCCAACTGACTAAGCCACCCAGTCGCCCTAGAAGGGGAAAATCTTAAGCAGACTCAGAATCTTAAGTGCAGAGCCTGATGCAGGACAGGATCTCAGGACCCTGAGATCGTGACCTGAGCGGAAACCAAGAGTCAGATGCTCAACTGACGGAGTCACCCAGGCACCCCTCACAGAGAATTTCATTTATCTTCTTACAACCAAAATAAAAATCAGCAGTTAGAAAAGGACTGAAGTTTAGAAAAGCTTGTGGAATTTTATCCAAATCAGTGAATTTTCTTGAAGGTAGGAATTTTTTATTTAATCACATGCATGCCAGACAGGTAGTCAGACATGTTTATCACTTTGGATTTATACACTGCCATGAAAAGGGCATTCAGTACCAGATAAGGAAGTCCATTCCATTTTTAAAATTTTTGTTTTAGGGGCGCCTGGCTGGCTCAGTGGGTTTAAGCCTCTGCGTTTATCTCAGGTCATGATCCCAGAGTCCTGGGATCGAGCCCCACATCAGGCTCTCTGCTCGGCATGGAGCCTGCTTCCTCCTCTTTCTCTGTCTGTCTCTGTGCATACTTGTGATCTCTGTCTGTCAAATAACTAAATAAAATCTTTAAAATAAAAAATATTTTTTTTTGTTTTAATTTTAAGAAATCTCAGCATCGAGCTTGGGGCTTGAACTCAAGAGATCAAGAGTTGCATGCTCAACCAGCTGAGCCAGCCAGGCACTACCAAGTCCGTTACAATTTTTAACGTTCTGAGGAGGTATTGCATACCTGATCCCGAATCTGACTGACTCTATCTTCTGGTTTTTAGTTGTAGTTCTTTTCTCTAATACCATAAGGTATTAGAGGCAGAGGTCCACACGCTTAAGAGAGTCATCATGCCCTTTTGTGGCGGGGGGTAAACATTTCTCCTGCTGTGGTTATCCTGACCATGCTGCCAGGGTGCCCATCATGCTCCTCTTTGTCACTGCCCACCCCCCCATGGAGCACCACAATCAATACTCAAGAGATGCCTGCCTTGTCCTCAGAATAGTGGTGCTGTCAACTAGTGACTTTTATTTAAAAATAAATAAAAGTGACTTTTTAAAAAATATATATTGAAAAGTGACTTTTATTAAAGACCTGAGTTTACAGCAGCTCATTTGGCAAATATGCCAAGCTATTGGTTTATGTTGAGATTGCATTGCTGTTAGATTTTTCACATAGACTCTAAGGCAGCATGTTCCTTTATTTCACATGTGTGGTTTATTTGTTGAAGTGAAGGAAAACCCTCTCTTGCTCTCTCTAATGTAGAACCTGAATCATAAGCATAATAACAGCATTTGGTGTCCTGGAAAAGGACGTGAGCTCCAGAGTGAGACATTCCAAAATTTAAAGACTGTTTTTTGCTATTGTATTTAACTTTTCTTAACATCAGTTTTCACATTTATTATCTTTAGAAACTAGCAAGTTAGAAATGGTAAAACTTATGTTTATTTTAGAAATTCCTTTAAAGTTTTTTTTTTTTTTAATTTAAAATACACATTGCATGAGCTTTCTCTAGAATGTCAGTAGTTGGAAGAAGTTTAACGCACATTTAAGACCATTTTTAAATTAACATATATAAAATATATGCTTTTGGCTTTCGGGAAAGATGTAGACCAATAAGTGTCATTGCTGATTTTCTTCATAAACATTCCTAAGATAATTTATATAATTACAGTAAATTAAAGGTTAGTTTGAAATTCTTTAATATGAAGAAACAAAACATAACCTTTCTTCACAGCTCAAATAAACAGAAGACTTTTTAAATGTCTTAACAATTTTTATTTAAAAAGAATCTGGAATGGTCACCACAACAGAATGGCAGAATTAAAATACCACCATAGCTGTGATTGCTTAATTTTGTAACTTTAATTTGCTGTCATTTTGTAGATTTGCCAGTCTCTCTGGGTATTTGTAGAAAGTACTGAAATCTTTTAAAAAAAAAAAGCATATGATTTTTCAGAATAATTTTTTTCATTAACTCCTTGTAAGTCAGATAGTAAGCTCTAGAAAAATAATTCACTGAGAACTTTGTATGTTAAAAATATGTGTCATTAAAATTAAATTTTTAAAAAATCTGTTTTTTTAATCAAACTTATTTGTGGTGTCTGTTCTGTTCTTGTTATAGGATTAAGTTCATCAAGTGCTTTTTTTCCTGTATACTAGTTTATGAGCTACTTACACTTTTTTGGAATTTTGAATGTAGAGGAAAAATGACTCTAAAAATAATATTGAATCAGGTGGTCATCAAGTCCGAAGAACACTGCATATCCATTGTTTCTTAAATCAATTTATAGCTTTCTGGTCTCACTAATGTAGTTATGGTCCATCTGCTTTATTACAATAGCCTCCTGACTAACATCTTACTGTCAGTCCAATTTACTCATCATACTACAAAGTGATCATTAAAAATGCAAATCTTACTCATTTCATTCCCCAAAATAAATCTTTAATGGAAAAATACGCATGGCTTTTTAGAGAAAATGCCTACTTCTTGGCTTGGTACACTCGGCTTCTCGTGATCAGAGCCCTGTTTACTTTTACCCTTCTTTCTTGTTATGTATCTTATTTTGAGTTCCAGTCTCCAGTGATTCTGAACTCCATGACATTCTGGACATCTGTCAAGCCTTTTCTTGCCTCCAAGCTTTTGTGCTTTGCCTTTGCTTCCTAGGATGGCTTTTTTTTCTTTTCTTTTGTCTCCATCTTCCCTTCCTCTTCTGGTTACTCTTAATGTCTGCTCATTTTTTAGGACTTGATTTAGACACCGTATGCCTTTGCCAGTCTTCCATTAACCTTCACAGCAGTTACATTGTATTTCAATTGTCGATTTATGGGTTACGTTCACTAGGATTAACTTGTTGGGAATAGAGACAGTATTTTATTCATTACCATATCACAAGTATGTATCTCAGTACCTAGCAGAGAGTAAGAACTCAATAAATAAATGGATGAATGTGTTGTGCTATGGCCAACTGGCCTTTTCTGGGTGTCCATTCTATACAAGAAATGTGGGAAAAGCTATACTTCATTGGCACAAAAGAATCTTTCTCTAAGAGAGCCATAAATAGCCTGTTCACAGATAATTCCAAAACTACTCATAAATAAGTTACCCCAAAAGGTTGATATAACTTTTTTTAGTGTCATGAAAGAATACTTTTTAAGTACTACTCTTACTTTGTACAAATTCCAGATCAGCATCTTTGGTAACATCTAGTATATGAAACAGCCTTTTAAAAAGCCCATCAAACAGTGATTTACAATTTCCTCCTTCATAAAATCACTTAGTTACCAATGTAGCCAAATTATAAATTCTAGTAAAGGAAGTAGAAGCTCTTTATACTCTGTGACACAGTTATGGAAAAATATTTGGTGGGGTTAGTTTCATTCCTTTATAGTTAACCTCCTTAGGGCATTTATAAGCCCTTATATATGAAATGGAAATTGATCATTCTCAAAGGAGAAATTATATCTAAATACGGCTACAAAATGAAGATCATGTAGGGACATAAAACAGTAAAAATAAAAGTTAATGCTGAAAAGGAATTTGTTGACCACAAAAATACTTAAAATTATGCTAAGATTTATTTTATACTTTGTATTTTTTATTTAAAACAATAATTCTTAACATATGTTTTAGAATTTTAACCAAATTAGTTATTTAAAATGGAGATAGAGTATGAATTGGAATATTTGAAGAATGTTTCTTGGCAGATGTGGGATCTCATCTGGGACTTGAAGGATGGGTAGGACTTCAGTAAAGGGAGAACAAAGATGAAGACATGGCAGACTGATACAAAAAGTCAAGACTGGTAAGGAAATTGTAGGGAATTTTTAGGAGAAAGCTGAACTTTGGAAATAGAGCAGGTAGTAACACTGAGTATGTATACTGGGGACCGTTTGCTAGGTATATCCTTTTTCTTAGAAGGTGTTCAAGTGTAGCATATTGTGATTTTTGTAAACAGAAAAATTCAAGTGTAATTCCTTTTCCTATTCTGGCAAAATGTCCCATCTCAGAGCTAGTTATCTCTAACATGAGATAATGTGGTGTTTCTATTTGCTCTAGAATGTACTTGTGCCAGAAGTAGGAAATGCAAAAAAGAGAGTTTTTTTTTCTTATGTTTAAAAGGTCCTAACATGAGTGCTAATTGCCCTAGCTACTTAGATCAAGTTTTGTAATAATCCAGGTATTTCTATTTTGTTTATCAAAATGCCATTGTTCAAAATGCTTTTTTTTTCTTTGTTTACAGTCTGTATACCCCACTTGTCAAAAGATTAAGAAAATAGACTCACAATTCACAGCTGAATTTACCCCCAACTGAACATAATTATTGAAAAAAGAAAAGCATAGATGTGGAAGGAACCCCAAAGGTATCTAGTTCATGGTTTAATCTGTTCCAGGGCAGAGATTGAACCTGCCACAGCACAGGTACTTACTGAAGATGTGGTTTTCTTTTCTTTTCCTAATGAACTTAATCCATTTTACTACCTTGAGGCAGGATTGTTTAAAACCTTTCCTGATGAAAAAATTCCATTTAATAAATAAAGCTTTCAGGAGAGAGATTCCACAACAGCTCCCAGTATTGAGAGAAACTCAGTGTTTAGAAAGCCGACTGAAAACACGTTCTTTATTATATCTCAAAGAGCTCATTCAGGCTACTTCCATTTAAGACCATCCTCTCTAGTGTTGTGCAGTTCACTTAAGATAGTAAAATTGCTTTATAGTTGCTATAATCTGCCTTCTGGTGGGAAGGTGTGGGTGTCTGTGTGCAAACCCCTCTCCTCTAGTGGGAAAAACAATGATGGAGATATATAAGGTGTGGCATTGTTAATGTTAGTCTTTTATGACCTGAGAAAGTTCATGTAGTTTTAACCTTTCTTTAAAAACAGAAATTTTAAAATTTCTTTCTTTAAAAGAAACTGTCTTTCTTTAAAAACAGAAATATTCCACCCCTGCCAGCTTCTAGGAGCCCCCGCCTTCACCCATGTGGTTGCCCATGTTATGGCATAACCCATCTGGGCCTGGTTTTGTTTTGTTTTATTTTGTTTTGTTTTGTTTTCCCCCTTCCCTCTGAGCCATAGTCTGAGCTTTCAAATTATTATTTTATTCTGTCTCCGGGTCCCTCACTGCCACACTATGTGCAAGGAAGGAGTAAAAAAACAACATGAAAGTGAATTGAATGTTGTGTATCGCATGATGTCTACAGGCATTTCAGAACAGTTTAGAGGCATCAGATCACAAAATAAGGATTACAGTGGTGGTCATTTCAGGTTACTTGTAGGGATAAAATGTAAGATGTGCTACAGAAACGTTTACAAAAGTGCGGGGTGCAGAAAAGGTGCACAGTTAGTATTAGCTGTTGTTATTTGCTCTGATGAAGGTGGCATTGGTAGTAGTGTCTAAACACATTGCAGCAGGATCTGTGTCTTACTTGTTTCTATCTTCTGCGGGGAATAGAGTGCTTTGTCCTATTCATCGGTATGTTCAGTACATGTATGCATACATATATTCAATAAGTAAGTCTTGATTCAACCCAACAAAATTCTTTATTTAAGAACAATAGGTAGGAGGTGCATGGGTGACTCAGTTAATGAAGCATCTGCCTTCAGCTTAGGTCATGATCCCAGGGTCTGGGGATCGAGTTCTGCATCGGGTTCCCTGGTCAGTGGAGAGTCTGCTTCTCCCTCTATCCTGCTTGTGATCTCTCTCTCTCTCAAATAAATAAATAAAATCTTAAAAAAAAAAAAAAAGAACTATAGGTAGGATGTTACTTAAGCATTTAAACTGTTGTGAGGTACTACTTGAGTTGTTTATTAATCTTTTAAGTCTTCATTGGATACCTGATAGAATTGCACAGTCCTCTCTCTCTTTGGAAGTTAGCATGGCTTGTGACTTGATTTGGCCAATTAAATGAGGTCAGAATTGAAAAATGGCACTTCTGTGCAGAAACTGTTATCCATGAGGCCGAGGGTGTGATTTGTCACATGTCCTCTTCCTGCCTCAGCAGTCACAAATCCACTTGCCAAGATGGAGTTATCCGGGTGTCAGTGTTCTTTGCTAGAACACTGACAACCTGCTTTGGATACGTAAACTGAGTCTGAGATTTCCAGGGTTGGTTTTGTTGTTGTTGTAGAGTAACCTGCCCTTTCTTAACTGACAGTTGGCAACGCATTTATTTGCGAAGCAAACATTTTTGCTACTAGACATGACGAAGCAAACTATTTTCTCCACACACATAAATTACCTTCAGGTGTCACTCCGTGTAACTGAACACGCCGTGCCAACTTTCTCTACACTAAATGTGGTGAAATTCTTTCCTTACAAGGAAGAAACACAGCATCTGTTGTATTTGAACAGGAAAACTGCTTCTGGCTAGCTGTCCACAGTGCTGAATTGGAAATAAAATCTGCCTGGCTGTTTATCTCCCGATTTTTAGCACTTTGCAGCGATGACTTTGAGGAGCTAGACTTACCTATGTCATTGTATCTCACACTCGCTCTTCTGTCATCTTGTGCAACGCTAAGTGCAGAGTGTAGTGACTTAACTTGTGACAGGTACAACTGTTAAATAATCACTTGGGATTATTCAGGCCGACAGATCAACTCTTCTCTCAGTCGTAGCAAGAAGACTGGAAGGTGGAGAAAATCCTCATTGCCATTCTTCTACATCACATACTTGGTTTTTCACTGAGAGATTCAACAGTATTTCTGGAATTCCTGTTTCTTTGCTCTTATATATGAATCTTGCTTTGGATTTTAAATGCTTAAAACGATGTTACATCTTCAAAAGTCATCTTGGGTGTATTTTTTCAGTAAATGATTATAAAGGAAATTACATTGCTTATTCTCTAATGGGAATGAGTAAGGAATTAAGATGAAAGACAAGGTGATAATGGAAACTGAAAAAAATGCTATTTTGAAAGAACTGTCTTTTAAAATTTGTTGGCACCATCCTCAAGAATTTATCCTTAAGCTCTTGAGTTTATCCTTAATTTTTCACATTAGTTTACCATCTTAGTATTAAGAATTAAAAATTATAATATGGTGGTGCCTGGCTGACTTAGTTAAGTATTTGGCTCTTGATTTCCGCCCAGGTCTTGATCTGAAGTAGAGCCTGAGATTGGGAAATCCACACTCCCCAGCGGGTCTGTTGGAAGTTCTCTCTCTCTCCTCTCCCTCTGCCCCTCCCCCTGCTCTTGTGTACATGCTTGTGCTTGCCTTTGAGTAAATAAATAATCTGAACAAAAATTATTTCAAAATTGAAGTATGGATTATAAAATACAAAAGAATATTAAATGCAGAAAAATACAAATAATCTTGATTCTAAAGCTTCATTAATCACACCCATGTGGGATATTTTTAGGCCTGAATTCTTGGCCTCATGCTAGGGTAAGCCTGTTTCTCTATGTATATAGTAAATAGAACTCCTTGTTTGTTCAATTTTAGATGAAATGAGTAAAGAAAGAGTACTTTCTGAAAGCAGCAGTCATTTCATATTGTTTTGTGGTTTACAGTGCTCCTTTAAAAACAGCATGCTCTTGTTGGGTCTATTTTAAACACTCATACAGTCTCATTCACAAAGGAGAATTGATAATTCCTGCCCATGGATTTTTTTTTTATTCTGTGCATTTTAGATTTAATTCTATATATTATTTACTTATTGATGGAAGGATGGTGAGAAGGACAGGATAGGTTAAATGGATGAATTGAGAGATACTAAAAAGGCAGTCTCCTTTGCTTTCTTGTTGTAGAACAGTTACGATGTTAGGGTGCTTCTCCCAGTGTGAATAAAAGTTACTATTTTTAAGTATCTACTTTGTGTTCCATGATGTAGATGCACTATCTCAAATCTTCCAATTAGCTTTATATTATTATTCCTGTTTCACGCATAAGCTAAAAGAAGCTCATTCATTTGGGTACCTTGCCCAAATAAAGCCATGTAGCTGTTTAGTGATAAAACTGGATTCAAACCCGGTGTCTGTTCTTTCTGAACAAAACAAGCTGAATTATGGGTATAATTTTGAAAGATTATTTTCACTTAGGATATCACATTGTTTTCCCCGTGATACATAGATTAGTCTTCACTGTGTTTTTCTATGTGAAATATTGGCTTTTATCATACTAATTTTTAAGGTTGGACAAATTTTGTTGAAGCATTACAGTATGAACTCTAAAACATGGCTTCCAAAGAACTCATTCCTCATGGTAAGAGGACACCTATCCCAGAAATAGACATTGATGTGTTTTACCTCATCCCTAGTGAGAATGGAGCGCTCTGTTCTTTGAAATCCAGGGATAAAATTAGACAAGGTAGGCCTAAACTGCACAAACCATACAATTGCCAAAATATACTCTTGGCATTAGGAAGGCACTGGGGACTCAACAGGTATTTTGTTTGCTTATTTTTCTCATCAGCTGAGAACACAGTCAAATTTGGGCTATGTGACCCTGGGTATTTTGCTACCTAGGACTCAGTCCTTCATCTATAAAAATATACCAGCCTCCTGCCTAAGGTTACTTTCTGGATTAATTTGAATGTCATATATGAAGTTTAAATCACAGTGCCTATCATAGTAAAACCTTGAAATTATAAGTATTTACAGAAAACATGAGAACATACATTAAAAAAGAAATTGTATCACCATCTCTGTATTTACCTCTGAGGGGTGAATATATATATATATGTATATGTATATGCATTAGTTATTGAGTGATATTCTGAATAAAAATAAAGCAGCTTAAGGAAGATAGAATGTACTAGGGCTTCTTTTTTACATAGGGTGGTCAGAGAAAGCATCTATGACACATGATATTAGAGATCTGAAGGAATATGGGAAGTTGGGGGAAAACATTATGGACAGAGAGACTCGCAAGTACAAAGTCACTAAAGCTGGAGCATCCTCTCTCCTTTTGAATAGTGAAGTGGGCAGGAAGAACAGTGAGAGAGGAAATCCGTGAAGTGATCTGTTGGTCTTGTCTGCAATACTGAAGACTAGATTTAGACTATATGAATGGGAATCTGTTGGGGAGTTTTGAATGAAAAGGCTTTGTCTGACTTTCAGGTTGAAGAGGTTACTGACTTCTGCTTAAACAATGATAGACTCTAGGGACCAGGATTGAAACAGGGAAACCAGTTTGGAGCCTCTCTTAATAGTTCAGGTTAAGAGACTTAGGTAGCATGGGTGAGAGTGGTATTGATGGAGACAGAAAGAAAAGGTATCATGGATATTAAGGTAGAGCTAACACAATTTGCTGATGGATTGTATCGGGATGTAAGAGCTAGAAAGAATCCAAGGATGAATCCAAGGGTTTCGTCCTGAACAACTGGGACAATATTGTTGTTGCTTCTTCATGGGGAAGGTTGCTGGAGAAGCAAGTGTGGTAATGCTGAGAATAGTGTGGTCGCTGGATGGAGTCTTAGGTCAAGGAAAATGACAGTTATTGGTGGGCCATCTGCAGCATGATTGCCTGATAGTGGAATGATCTGGCAAGGAGAAACAACTGGTGATGTACAAGTGGGACTGAAGTCCTTGAGGAGAGCAGTGATAGGATTGACTGAAGCAGAGCACAGGCCAGGCTGCTGCAGCTACGCAGGACTGTATGGGATAGGAGTATTGACAAAGGTGATCAGCAGAATTGACAGCAGGTGGGAGACCTTGGGATTTTTCTCTTGATAATTTCTAGTTTCTCAGTTGTATGTGAAGCAAGTGTCCACTGTGGGAGGAGCAGGAGGAAGGAGGTTGTATTAGTGAACCTGAGTTGCCATAACAAAGTGGTGCAGACTGGTGGCTCAAGCAACTGAAATATATTTTCTCGCAATTTTGAAGACTAAAATTCTGAGATCAAGGTGTCAGCAGAGTTGGTTTCCTCTCAGGGCTCTCTCTTTGGCCTGTAGATAGCCATCTTCACCCTATGTCTTAACACGGTCACATCCCAACCTCCTCTTACATGGACACCAGTCATGTTAAAGTAGGGCCCACCCTAATGACCTAAGGACTTCATTTTAACTTAAACACCTCATGAAAGGACGTCTCTCCATGAACGGTCACATTCAGACGTACTGGGGACTAGCGTTTCAACTTGTGAATTTTGAGGGCCACAGTTCAGCCCATAGAAAGATGGCTGAGTTGGAGGAAATGGTCTGAATGAGCTATGGAAATTTAGGAAATTTTCCCTACAGAAATAAGTGAAAATTAGGAAATTTCAGTTGATTCTGTAAACCTGTTCAGTCATAGTCCCATCATTGTAATATCTATAACATTAAAAACAAAACAAACAAACAAACAAACAAAAAAGGGAGGCACCCAGGGAGGGGTGCCTGGGTGGCTCAGTGGGTTAAGCCTCTGCCTTTGGCTCAGGTCATGATCTCAGGGTCCTGGGATTGAGCCCCACATTGGGCTCTCTCCTTGGCAGGGAGCCTGCTTCCCCTTCTCTCTTTGCTTGCCTCTCTGCTACTTGTGATCTTTGTCTGTCAAATAAATAAAAAAATCTTTAAACAAAACAAAACAGCCAGGGATAGGGGTGCCTGGGTGGCACAGATGGTTGAGCAGCTGACTCTTAGTGACCTCAAGGTCCTGGGATCAAGACTCTCCAGCGGTGGGCTCCAAGATCAGTGGGGGGCTCTGCTTGGAAGATTTTCCCTCTCCTTCTGCCCCTCCTTCCCACACTTGTGCACATGTGCACGTGCTCTTTCTTGCTCAAATAAATAAATAAATAGATCTTGAAAAAATTTTAAGAGCAACTTAAGTTTAAAGTTTTAATAACTCTATTCATGCCCATTCAATTCAATAAATGTTTTCTGTACCTATAGTTTGTATTCAGTAGTATAAAATAAAATAGAAGCTAAGAACAGTAGCTCTAGATTTCTTCAGTATACATCTGTGTGTTCCAGGTATTTTTGCCAAGTGCTTTACACTTGTTATTTCATTAATTATACCTGCAAAGTGTTAAGATTAGAAAAGTGGAAAAGAGAGAGAGATTGATAAAGTGAGCTTTCATCCGATGACCTTCAGATTAAAGTCCTGTTTCTGCCACTTCCTCATAAAACCTTATATTCTCTGAAAAGTCTCTGTGCATTTCTTGCTTCAGGTATTTAATATATAACATTTTGTTCACATTTTACTTGTAGTTTGTTCTTAAATCAAGATTTAGTATTTTCCATAAATATTTTGATTTTGTTTTACAGTTCACTGTAGCATATATTTATACTTTCTATCCAAATGGAGGGGATTCTCTTTGGATCTTTAAAATTTGTCGTGTGTAATCATTCAGTGGGCAGTATTTAATTTTATTATAATAAAATACAATGGAAAATTTAAAAAATATAGCACATTATGTAAGTAGGAAACTAACATACATGATCTCAGGATACCATTTTTTGTATCATTGATGGAACTTTTTTGGGTTTCATGGTTATGCTACATGATCAAATATATAGCAGTGGTGAAAATTATTCAAAAAATATTTAAAGAGAGGTACAATGTCTGTTTAACAATAAATCGTAGGGCATAATGTTTAAATTACCTTTTTCAATACATAGTAATTTGCCAGACATTTCTCTATACTTTCTCAATACTTAGAAATTTGTCAAATGGCTTTTCTCTTAGTTCTTGACAGTCATCCTTTTAATTCTTAAAATGAATGAAATTTCATATTACAAATTATACCTTAGTCTACTTTTCTTTACTTAGCTCTCTGAAGCAATGAGACTTGGGGTTTTTACCACCTATGAAAGCTTAAATGTGCTCATAACAATTTTGGATCACATGCCATTTGAAAACCGGAAGAATACTGTGGATTCTCAAGAAAAATCCAAAACTTTGCATGTGCACTCAGAATGTTGTATGCAGTTATAAGGGTAAAGAATGTGCTCTGTGGGCAGAGAAGATATTTACATTTGTAGTTTATGTCTTGAGAATCAGACTGATAACACAATCCCAAAACATCCAGTGATGTTTTACATTCAGAGAAAGTTAAGTTGAAAAAAAGAGTTAAATATGTCTTGATATTTATTTGATATTATATGGATACAAAAGCTAACTGATTGAATCTGTCCTTTTTAAAAGTTATGTGAGTACTGCCTGACGTCATTTCATAGTGGGGGATTCAAAAGGAAAGGCAAATTAGCTCAGTGGGAGCTAATCTGAGCATCATGTCAGTGGTTGGAATAGCACTTCTCAGTGCTCATTTAGAAGTTCAGTATTCCTGAATTATTTCCAGTTCTACCAATCAGAGAGTGTTGGTACAGCTTGACAATAGTATCATTCCTGTGGATTTAACATTTAAGGAATGGGAGCACATCTCATATCCTGAGTAAATAGCCCAAATACAACACAAAGATTGTGAAGTGACACAATTTTTTAGCTTTAATTTCAAACATTTTTTGGAAGCGTCACCTTACTAGATCTTATTCTGTATTTTAAGATTAGTCACGATATAATATGCAAGTAGGAAAATACATGTATTTGTTTAAAATGATAATATCTAACTTGATTTAAAAAAAAAAATTCTCATTGAGATTGCCCAGGAAATGGATCAACTGCTAACATATTAAGATTCACAAATCATCAGTCCAATGGCTTTTTGTAGATCACACTGACAGGAAAAACCATTAACCACTCTGTCTCTTTATTATATAAATCAAGACTTTCAAAGATTTTTCAGCTTAGGATGCATGGAAGGTACCAATCTTACAAGTTCTCAATTTTCTCATCACATACAGTTACCTCAAGCTGGTGAATGCCAACCAGAGAGATAATGATTGCAGTTCACTGAAGTGTAATTAGGATTCTGGGTCTCAAAATATTTAATAAAATATTTGAGATGCCAACAGTTTATTATTTGTTTCAGCTGTTTTTAATTTTAAAATTGTGTCTCCTTACATATTTAAAGGTTCATATAATAACAGATTTCGATGCATATCTAAATAGTAAGAGAAAACCATTGAGGTTTAAAATCAAATCCAGAAAATTTTATCACTTCTGCTTGAATTCGATCTAAGAGCCCTAACAGCCAGGCACTTTTTCACAAATTGTAGACAGCCTGATTCAGAGTATACACATAGGACTTAAAAGGAACAAAATATCTGAAGAGAGGAGCTGCCCTTCTCTGTACATGCTTATTACTTATTAAACTAATTTCACTATACTTTTCAGGGGTGGGGATGAAATTTCTTTGTTCTCCTTCAGTTGGTTTGCTTTGCAAATGCTAATGCACCTTATTCCAACAAGGAAGCTCTTGAGTTGTTAGAGCCGTTTATGCTTTCCAGAAATGTGGTTATCCTTAGGTCCATTAGGTTAACCGCACAATTAGGGATATGAATCTTTATTCCCTGCACCTGAAGACATTTTTGGCAGAGGATGATTTGGAAAGATAAACACATTTGACTTCCTATTCAGTTTCTTAGCACATCAATTTTCTGCTTTTAGTCTTTAAAAGATATTCACATGGGCAAGAGGAGTAACCAAAGAAAAGTGTATGCAAGTGTTTGTGTAATTACTCGTTACAAGTACTGTGGTGTTGCCATAGATGACTACGACGATTAAATAGCTAGCTTTTCATGTAATATTTTAGAAGAATGCAAAGGTCTACAGCAGACAAAAATAAAATTGTGGCTTAAGAGAATAGAAGTTATTTGCATTGTGAGAAAATCATTGTTTTTGGTCTTTTCCTTTATACTTTAAATAGAGTCGTACCCATCTTACTGCTGGTATTAAAGTTAATTAAACCAGTATATTTAGTTAAACCATTATATTTAAACTCACATTGGGTAGACTAACTCCTGATCTCCTTAACAGAATGCCTACAGCAGCATCTAGTTTTATTCTGACAAGAAATGCCATTTTTCTATATGAGTAGTTATAAAAATAGTATTAGCACTTAAGTCTTACGAATACAAAACTTTAGGGGTGGCTCAGTGGGTTAAGCTTCTGCCTTCAGCTCGGGTCATGATCTCAGGGACCTGGCATCGAGCCTCGCATCAGGCTCTCTGCTCGGTGGGGAGCCTGCTTCCCCCTCTCTCTCTGCCTGCCTCTCTGCCTACTTGTGATCTCTCTCTCTGTGTCAAATAAATAAATAAAAATTAAAAAAAAGAAAACACAAAACTTTGCTACTTCTTTCTTGTAGTAACTTACAGATATTGCCTCTTCATGTTGTAAGCAAGAAAGGATCAGCTGCAAGCTTTCGTGTTTTTACTCCCTTTTCTCTTCTATGTTTCATCTCCCTAACCCAGTCAACAAGAACTGAAATAGCCCAACGCTCATATTAACACATGAACTTCAGGGATTTCTTTGGGTGAGAGCTAATGATGTACATATTTGTACCACTTTGAAATGCTTTATTACGCCCGGAAGTAGAGATCTTTGACCAGTGAGTTAATGGTGTTTCATGGAGAAATACAGCATTGGGTTAAAAGCTTATTGGGGAAATACTATATAATGTAACTAGTTTTTCTTGGATGTGTACATAAAACAATACAAAATTGCACAGTGTGGGTGGGCTAAATTTCAATTTCAGTTTTACTTAAATATTATTGAGGACCTACTCTGTGCAAGCTGTGATACTTAAGAGGGATCAGTGTACTTTTAGCTATTAAGGGAATTATAATATAGCAGGAATAATGATACATGCAAACAAATATGAATGGTATGGGTAAAATGGAGCAGCAGAGGGAAATTATAAATGAAAGGTGGGAGGAATCATAGCAGGAAAAATGAAACTGATGTTTAAGAGTCCATAAAGTTTAAGGTAAGTTGGGACAACCAATTTTAATCGTTTTACATTTTGAGATTCAAGTTGATAGAGTCAAGAGCATTTTCTTTTGATTCTAATGTCTTAGTTGGCTCCTGGATGCACCTGCAAATGATATTATTAGTCCTGGCCCACTTTGAATTATATCATGACATTTAGAATCTGTTGAACTTAAGCACTCATCTGGAAAAAGAAAATGTACTTCTAAATGTTAGGTGCTTTAGACCTCTGAAGGTAAGATGAGGGCACATATTTTTGGGAGGGAGAGGAGCCATGGAGAGGGGCATGTTCATTGGAAATTATTGAACATTTGCTGTGTGAAAACAGATTTTTAGATATAATATCAAGAAGGGTTGTATGAAGGCAGTGGTAGCTCATATGGTAACCGTGACTCATGATTTGGGACCACCCAACACTTCAGAGAATATGGTTTGTTTTTCTCACATTTTCTACTGCATCACATTGCTGTTACTGACTTTATTGTGTCTCCTGATGATTAAGCAGGGATGGAAAAAAAAAACTACACTGCCCCTACCCTGAAACAGAATTAAAGAGATAAAATTCTCATCCACCCTATTCCCAGTGTAACCCAGAGCATATTGGAATCCTCTCTATTATTCAGAGTTAATAAAAATGTTTTTTTTTTAAGATTTTATTTATTTATTTGACAGAGAGCGAGAGATCACAAGTAGGCAGAGAGGCAGACAGAGAGAGAGAGGGGGAAGCAGGCTCTGCTCAGCATTGATGCAGGGCTCAATCCCAGGACCCTGAGATCATGACCTGGACCAAAGGCAGAGGCTTAACCCACTGAGCCACGCAGATGCCCCAATAAAAATATTATTCTTCTTCCTCCCTACTCTCTCCCCCTCTCCCCTTGTTTTGCCTCCCTTCCTTTTTACAGTGGTGCTATTGGAAGTATACAAGCTTAGTCACCATTTATTGAACTCTTAGTATAAAAAGTTATGCTAAGAACATTAATTACATTATGTTTTATTCTTAACAGCTCTGCTTCAAGGTATATTTTGTGTCTGATTTTTTTCAAGTAAAAGAAAATAGCATGTACTAGGTTAACCAAACAGTTTGGATTTATTATAAGGGACAGTTCATAATCCAAAGCACTACATATAACCAGACCTCAGGAAAGGAGAAGAATCATGACCTAACAATATATTAGGAACTCAGGAAGGAAGCTCTCTTTTATCTTTGGTTTTATCTATATATCTGTAGCTTGGTTTTCTCTCCTTCTCTATACACAGGACAAGAGAAAGGTGGTCACTCTACAGGTTCCAGAGACTAGCCAACATTAATGACTATCTGTCAAGCCCTAGGCCAAATTATTGGGAAAAGAAAAATTTGACTTTCCTAAGAGCTTGACTTAGCTATCCAAAACTGATGCAGAGACCTTTAGCTGGAGAGTTAGATTTACTTGGATTAAAGATGGATAAAGAGTGTGCATAAAAACCATCTTGTTTGCATTCCCTAAGATGAGGATAAATCAAAGAGGGTAACTAGTTTATCCAAATTGACATAGTAAATAAATGGCAAGATGGGATTTCAGAACACAGTTTTTTTAGTTTAAAGTCCAACTAGCTTTTGTTGAATCGTGTTGGTTTTGTCTTGGTATCCTCTTAATACTATAATAGGTTATTATAAATATGGTCTTCTTAAACAACACAATTTTATTATCTGAACAGTTTGAGAGGTCAGAAGACTTAAATATGTTGGAAGTATCTATCTTCCTTCTAGAGGCCATTGGAGAAATCCATTTCCTTACCTTTTATACTTTGAAGAGACCTCCTCCTTGCCCCCTTCCCTCCTCTGTTTTTCTCATCTTACAACGTTCTCTCACTGTGATCCTCCTACCTCCCTCTTAAGAGGACCCTTGTGACTGCATTGGATCTACCCATGTAATCCAGGATCATCTCCCCATCTCAAAATGCTTAACTTCTTTACATTGTTAAAGTCCTTTTTAACATGTAAGGTAACATATTCACAAATTCTAGGGTTTAGGGTGAGAACATCTTTGGGGAGGCCATTATTCAGCCGACCACAACTCTCTAGATTCTACTCCATGCCTACTTAGTGCTGCCATTGGAATTACTGCATAATCTTCTTTTTACAATCTCATTTTCTACACATTTTTAGTTCTTCTAGTTCTCTAAGATTATGACCTTGTGTGACATAAAAAGCACTATTTTTATTTGTTTCACCATCATATTGGCTGAGATTCTTCCATTCTTTCAATAGTGACTATTTCTTAATCTTGGTAATTCCTGAATCCTTAATTTCTAAAGTAATTCGTCCATTTTTTGAGATGAACTTTGACACAAAGTTTTAATTTTGACAGGCAGAGATGAAAGCAAAGGGAGGGCATTTTCCAGAGATGGGAACAAAGGGAAGGATTTTAATGAACAAAGGCCCAGAGGAACATATGTATGGTAAAGCCACAGAAAATAGTCTGTTCCCCAGTCTGTAGGTCACATTTGATGGAAGGATGAAAGAGGGGAAAATGGATTAGAAGCTCTATTTTGAAAGTTTTAAAATTAATCAGCAGTGTACTTAGGTGATATGATTGATAGCAAATGATTATTATCTAAAAATTAAGTTTTATATAAATCTATTACTTTTAAAATGTGTTTATTGTGTGGAAAATGCTTGTATTTTAAAAGCCTGCCATTCTTTACATACACATGGATTCTATCTTTAAAATTCCATAAAGGTCTTTCAAGAACAATTACATGATCTATTGTTTAGAAACAGATAAATAGGGGCACCTGGGTGGTTCAGTGGGTTAAAGCCTCTGCCTTCAGCTCGGGTCATGATCCCAAGGTGGTGGGATCCAGCCCCGCATCAGGCTCTCTGCTCAGCGGGGAGCCTGCTTCCCCCCCTCTCTCTGTCTACCTCTCTGCCTACTTGTGATCTCTCTCTCTGTCAAATAGATAAATAAAATCTTAAAAAAAAAAAAAAGAAAGAAACAGATACACACACACACACACATACATACCCCACACAAAGCCACCTATGCATTAGCAGGACCTCAGGCCATGCTGGAGGTAAATAGCACTGGAACCCTATAGACATACCTTTGAACTGGGATTTTTTTTATTCCACTTATCTCATTCTGTAGTTCTAATGGCTTTTAATAGTATTGAATGATTTTCTGAATGTGGAAATTAAGTTTATATATAACTGTTAGGTAGTAAGTACCCAAATGGACTATATATGTGCTCATTTCTATTGTATTCATCTTGGGTAGAACTATTCGTGTTGATGTTAACAAAAGCCAACTTAATTTTACAGTCATTAAGGACCAACTATGAAAGTATTTAGTAGCTATAAATCAGCCCTGGAACAAAAGTGAGTTATTGAATTTAAGCTCACAGTATAAATGAACTATTTTGGCACCCATTAGATTAAAATGATTAAATTGCTTCTCTCCTGTGTCTCATATTCACATAGGAAGTTTTGTACTTTTGCTTAACCACAAAATACTTTACCCTCTAGAAGGGAAAAAAAAAATAATCCCATAGCTTTTTAATGAAAGGGACATTGTGTATGTGTAACTTAATGTTTCCTCTAGATTTGCTATTTTAGAAAGGCCTAGAAGTGGAAAATATTAGACACTAGTGGCTTACAATTACATCATTCTGTATTTAATTAAAATGTGTCTTTAATTCTTCACTAAGGCTTTCAAAACCAGAGAGATTTATCTAATTATATTTTTTCCTTTTTAAAAACTAGAATTCTTCTAATTTTCGTATTTGGCATTAGTTTTCTAAAGGATGATAAGTGATAAACCCAAACATTTAAGTTCGGTTAACTCAGAACTGTTTTGCCTATGAAAATTTTCCTAGTGTCTGTGCTTATAAAGAAAAATTTCCTAATGTTTACTGCCTATCCACTTACTTAGTTAATGTATAATAAGAGCCACATATTTAGGGATAGAGTCCTTTAGAAACAGGAAGTTTTAGAGATATAAAAATGCGTAACATATATTTTGTTCTAAGGAAGGAAAACAGATGTAGAGTTAAGTGTATGACATGTAATGGGATGAGTGTTAGTAAAGACATAGAGAGATTTTAGGGAGCACCAAGTAGTGTCATGATAGGCTTTCTGGAGGTAATTTTTGTCATGGTTACGTCTTAGGAGCCTTGTTGATTCTGAGCATTTGGTCCCTTTAAGAGGAGATTGGAATTCTCCCAGCTTAAGCTCTGCAAATGCTCAGAACAGCAAACTGCCAGCATTATTAATGCAGTGTATTTCCAAAGGGAGGACTCTAGCCTGTATAATAGCATCGACTCACCATTGATTTTTATATATAAACACTGACTCAGTTATCTATATGGGCAAAGAATGGATAACTAAGACCCAAGATCAATGTATAAAAGCCACTAGTATTCAAAACTTTGTATTATTTAATTATTTCAATGTGTTCCTTCACTAACCCATTTACTAAAGTAGACCAATAAAATATAATGACAACATTTATCATGGTGCCATTCTTATTGTTATTAAAGGCTTTCTAAAACAATCATATTTGATACTGTGAAAACTCGAAGTCTACAGAAAGATACTGAAGAAATGCTGGATCTAAGATCCTACTGAATTTAAGTTTTGGCACAGCCCCTGGGCCACCTGGATGATCCATTCTAACACCTGCCACCACAGGTGGGTCTAGCTCACCTCTGCTCTAGCGTTCACAGTTTCAGTGGAGCCAACTGGCATTAATCTCCATATTCATGAAAGAAAATAATATATGTGAGAGCCTTTTGGAAACCACAAGTGACACATTACTATGAGTCTTGATAATAATAGTACGAAGTTGGGTGCGGTGCCCTCCAAACACTCTCCTCTCAATTTCCAGAGACCATCACCAGAAATGTACCTGACCATTTTTTAATGTATATCATTTCTAATTTCTCTCGTATATATTCCTCTGTACCTATACATATATATTTTTCAATCAGGATGATTAAGTTCTTCCTTTATACCAAGGTGTGGTGTATTAGTTCTATTAGAACAGCGGGGGGTAGTGGTGGGGTATTAGAATTGGATTTGATGATAGATTATAACAACTTGAACCTATATTATCTAGAGAGTGAATATTTCATAAATTTGTACTATTTTACTACAAAAATAACCAAGAAAAGTATCGTTGCATATTATTGTCTTAGATATGTTTAACCTCTGTTTGGACAAAGTTGCATGTAGTACAGTGAAATGTAGCATCACTTACTGATTGGAAGTGGGCAGGAGAATTAGAAAGCTTGCTAAATTATGACAATGTAATGAACATGTTCAAAGGACACTTTCTAATAGGTTTCATGAAAACCACAACCAATGAGTGAAAGCTGGTCACATAGGAACATGTGTTGAGTAAAACACAGTCAAGATAGTAAAATGTCACTGCTCAAAAACTAAAGGTTTTTTGGGTAGTGACACATTTCAGTTAGCAAAAATAACTATCGTAAAAATACCAAGTTTGTTGTTGTTGTTGTTGTTGTTGTTTCCCTGGCATGAGGTCTGAGTTGTACACTGACCTGATACTTTCATGACCACCAAGGCTTTGGTGGGCTTAGATCATAATTTCAAGTGTGTGTGTGTGTGTGTGTTTTTTTCCTAGTCGTTGTCTAGTCTGACATACTGGCCATAAGATTTTGTGAATCACACTTTTAGTGTCAGAAGAGATACGCAGATGTATCTCTTGCCAGGAGTATAAAGTATGTAGGGGCTATCCATAATATCCATAAAAGAGATGATTATACTGATGGTTCCATAAAGGCGAGTATTAGTGTTCTTTCTAGAAGTGTCAGGCAATCACCTGCCCAGCTGGTCTAGTCATCATTCCATAGATTTATTGAGACTAGTGTGGTCATGGTTTTGAGGTTTAAATGGGCACACTGTAATTGGGGTAAATCAAAGGATAAATCAAAGGACCATTAATGGAACTGTCAGGTATGAGAGGTTTCTAAAGCCCTGACTTAGGAAGTTGTCACTTTCAGTTAGATTATAATATTGCTTTCTCTGTCATATAAGTTCCTATAAATACAGAAAGGCCCAAGATGTATCATGAGATCAGAGGGCACAAGATCCCATGTCAAGCATGGGAAACAGTACCTAGAGGCTGGCGAGCAATATCTCCTGCCCAGGGAGTAGAAAAGCAGGTGAAGGAAGAAGGTTGGAAAGTAAATGTGAACAAACTAGTCTCATGGCTTTTTAAGATATATGTACAGATAGGGGCGCCTGGGTGGCTCAGTGGATTAAAGCCTCCGCCTTCAGCTCAGGTCATGATCCCAGGGTCCTGGGATCAAGTCTTGCATCGGACTCTCTGCTTGCTAGGGAGCCTGCTTCCTCCTCTCTCTCTTTCTTTCTCTCTGCCTGCCTCTCTGCCTACTTGAGATCTTTCTCTGTCAAACAAATAAATCTTTAAAAATATATATGTACAGATAGATATGGAAGTAGAGTAGTCTGTGTTTAGTTATATATTTATTATATAATTAAACTACAACACTTACACATGCATGTGTTAATATATATACATATAGCTCTTGTCTTTATCCACTCAGAGAACCAAGAAGCAGTGACCCTCAGGCAGCAACGAGCATGAACAGCATATAGCATCCTCTGCTAAAAGGAACCAGGGTTCCTTGGAGAAGTGGGCAGATCAAAGCAGGGAGTACAAGATGAACCTGGAGCATTAATGTGCCATAAAAAAAAGGAAGAGAAGGGGCGCCTGGGTGGCTCAGTGGGTTAAGCCTCTGCCTTCGGCTCAGGTCATGATCTCAGGGTCCTGGGATCGAGCCCCACATTGGGCTCTCTGCTCAGCGGGGAGCCTGCTTCCTCCTCTTTCTCTGCCTGCCTCTCTGGCTACTTGTGATCTGTCTGTCAAATAAATAAATAAAATCTTTAAAAAAACAAAGAAAAGGAAGAGAAGAGAAAGAACAAAGGGATGACAGATGGAAGGATGGAAGGAAAGGAAAAGATGAGTGGGGTGTTAAAAGGACACAGGAGCCAACCTGAAAGAGCTCGCCAAGGCCAATGCTGGAACAGTTCGAACAACAATTAAATTATGACATAGTGGATTACAACCAAAAGATCAGCAGAAGATCTGTGAGTCCAAACTAACAAATAAATTACTAAAATAAGTAAATGGGAGAAGGGACAAATGTTTCTCATAGAAGATTCTAATTAAAAGTAATATTAATTATTTATTAATTACTTATTACTATTAATAGTAATAACCATTGTAAGCAAGACACAATGATAGATACTGCAATTAGTGGACAGAAGTTTGAGAAGAAATAGAATGTTTGCATAGTCAAAAAGTATGCCTTCCTAAGGTAGCTTAATTACGAAGAGAAAAGATAGTAACTTTGCAATGGGGAAATATGGCAAACATCATCTTAACCAAGTGATCAGGGTAAACAGCCCCAGACTTAACCAAATTATAACCACCCCCGGGCTCCCTGCCATGTGATGCACTAAGATGAGATGCACCTCTTTAGTGTCCTTCCTAACAATTCTTGACCTCAGTCTAATTTTGGGAAAACATCAGACAAATCCAAATTGTATGACATTGCGTGAAATAGCTAACTAGTACTCTTTAAGTGTGTCAGGGTCATGAAAGACCAGGAATGAATGAACAAATACCATGGAATGGAAGAGACCAAGAAGAAAGGACAACACTTACAATCTGGGATCCTGCAACAAAAACAGCATGAGTGGAAAAACTGGTAAAATCACAATGAAGTCTGTAATTTACTTAGTAGCACTGCACCAGTATTAATTTCTTAGTTTTGGTAACTGTACCACAGTTAGATTTTAACATTAGGGAAACCCAGGTGAACAGTGTAATAACTCCATGCTGTTTTTGCAACTCTCTAAATCCAAAATCATCTCAAAATTAAGAGAAAAAAAAGAAATATAAGACTTGTCAGGAAAATAGCAGTCATTTTATAGGTCATGGAATTGTGAAAAGCTGCCGTTGAAGCAAGCATACTGCAATTAGGATGCTTTTGGTTGCAAGGAACGGAGAAACCAACTTAATTGTCTTAAGTAATTGCTTATTTAACTGAAGAAATAATGGAAGCAAGTGGGTACAGGACCAAGATGTTCAACTGAGACTATGTCTTTTTTTGATTTAGAGTCTCTTTAGTTTAGCTTTACTTTATAAGCCAATTTTATCCTCACCCTAACGAGAGAGCTGCAGTTCTAGGCTGATCGCTGGTGTCCAGAGTGAGACACCTGCCGATTGCAGTGGCTTTCTTAAAAAAAGTGTAAGGGTCTGCTCTCCTCGAAGTTCCTAGGAAGCTTCATCCTCTAAAGATCTAACTGGATCTAACAGAGTTGGATGCTCAGTACTGACCCAATGGCAGGTGCAAAGGGGATCGCTTAGGCCATTTGTCATGGACCTGGTTTCTGAAAGCAGTCACTGGCCAGAGGATTTGAACTATTCTGCCCACCCTGGACCTGAGGATGGGCTGTTGAGCTGCATGGAGCTGTGTAAGTGGATGAACTAAACTTAGGATCTCAGGAAGGACAAATGATGGCTAAGAAGGAAAGAAACAGCCCGATATAACATATTTTTCAAAATAAAAATTGTATGCTTGATTTGGGACTAATAAATCGATATTCTAATATGGAAACAATAGAAAAGAATATGGGAAATTCACACCCTCCTCAAAAAACTAGGAAGGTCTGCTAGGTCTGCTCTCATCCTCTCTGTGGCCATGGTATAATTATTTTCAGCAGTCTGGTAGACCCAGTAGGTTTACTTATTAGGCCTTTAGATTCCATCACTGCCTAATCTGATCCGTTTCCATTCATTTCAGTCAGCATCTTGGAAATGGTTCTTTTGTTTACATGCATTTGGCGCATTTCCCATCCCTAATTTGATCACTTGCACCTGGAAAAATGGGTAATTTCATTTGAAGTTTCAGGTGCCCTCATTAAGGAACAAAGCATTACGTAAGCTTCCTGCTGGCTGAACACATTTAAATTGTTCTCACATAAGCGCCTCACCTTCTTACACACAAAATGTTATAGGAGAAGCAAAACAAAAGAGTGTCTTTTGGTAGAGAAGGTAAAAATATTCCGTTGTCTCTAGAGAGAAAGAATCTTTAATTGGAGTAAGCTGGCAATGCTCTCTATATCGGCGCTGTTCACTCTATGGAAAACTTGCAGCCATAATGACACTAGTGAGTGTATTGTATAAAGAAAGGGCACAACTGGGGCACTTGGGTGGCTCAGTGGGTTGAGCCTCTGCCTTCGACTCAGGTCATGATCTCAGGGTCCTGAGATCGAATCCCGCATCGGGCTCTCTGTTCAGCAGGGAGCCTGCTTCCCCCTCTCTCTCTTCCTGCTGCTCTGCCTACTTCTGATCTCTCTCTGTCAAATGAATAAGATCAAAAAAAAAAAAAAAAAAAAAAAGGCATGACTGGTCTATGTCCCTCCAAACATTCACATAACTTTTTCTTTTTCTTTTTTTTAAAGAATTTTTATTTATTTATTTGACAGAGAGAGAGAGCGCACAAGCATGCAGCGTAGCAGGCAGAGGTAGAGGGAGAAGCAGGCTCCCCACTAAGCAGGGAGCCCAACATGGGGCTCAGGATCCTGGACCCTAGGATCATGACCCGAGCTGAAGGCAGACGCTTAACCATCTGAGCCACCCAGGCACCCCACATAACTTTTAATAAATGTGAAGTAGAGCCTTTTCCACTTTTTAACAATTTTAGTTTTAAAAATTATCATCCATACGTAATTAGAGTTTTGCTGATGCCATCATGGGAACTAGTTTAAGCTTTCTGTGTTTTCTTACATATTTCCATAGTGTATTTTAAAATATTAAAAATTATACTGATAAATTACCCTTGCACTGAGGCTCGATTGGATCCACAGCTATAGATCTGAACTCTTTTTTATCTCAAAGTATCTCACTGCTTGACGATTTTCTCAATGCGGAGAAGAAACCTTGACCTCTTAGTCTGTTCAAAAGAGAGTTCATTATAACACAGTCTGAACCTGTCCTCCCCCCAACATGTTCACTTTCAATTGAGAGCCCCAGGGAGGTGATAACCCTGGTGGTGACCTTGGCCTTTAACTCAGGCTGCCATCTTTAATTCCTCCCACCTGCCTTTTGGCCTCCACTTACAATTACTAAGTACTCTTGATTTTAAAGCTAAGTGGTTTGTTTGTTTGTTTGTTTGTTTTAATCTGTGCTTTCTTTTCTATTCCCACAATGACCCATCTTGTTACAACAGACTGTGTATTTTCTACCTGGCCTCAGATTGTCTTCCTGTCCCAGCAACTTCCCGCCCCCAACACCCACAAACACACACCCACACTCACACAAACAGCTTTCAGGGAGAATACTACCTAGATTTGATTTCATGATCTTCTCATTCCCTGCTTCAGAATTTTTGATGGCTGTCTAATAACTAAAGTCTAATAAACAAGGCTGTTGATAATCTGGCCACCATCTGCCTTAGTAGTCTACTTCAGTGAATCCTTTAGGTCTCAGCCTAATTGACTTTATTTGTGTCCTCCTTTTAAAAAATCCTTGCTTCTGTCATCTGTCATTCTCCCAAGACCCCTTTGTCTCCTGTTTCCTCTCTTCTCCCTGTCTTAGTTGCGGCTGCTGTATCAAAGAACCATAGCCTGAGTGGCATAGAAACAATAGGAGATGCCTGTTGTTTTGGAGGCTGGAAGTCTGAGATCAGGATGCTAGCATGGTCGGGTTCTGGTAAGAATTTGCTTACCAAAAATTCTGCTGAATTTTTGTTGTATCTCCACATGGCTTCCAGAGGGCAACAAAGTTCTCCAGAATCCCAATTATAAGGGTGCAGATTTCATTCACAGGGATTATACCCTTATGACCTATTACTTCTCAAAGACCCCATCTTCTAAGACCATTAGCATCTTGGAGGTTAGGATTTCTATCACCTTGGGGGTTAGGATTTCAACACAGGAATTTGGAAGGGACACAACATTCGGTCCATTGCACTCCCTAACTAGGTTTTCTTCAGCTGTTAGATCCACTCCCTATATTTTAACTAGCACCTCCATGGGAATTACTCCCAAGTTCAGCACCTTTAGCTGACATACTTTCCTGACTCAGAACTGCGAATCAGTCCTACTACTTTATATATTCCTCAGAGAACAGATTGAACCTATCACTTTCCTCTCCCCAGTCACTATGTCCCTGTATATTCAATCATCAACTGTTGATAATTCTGCCTCCTAAACAGTACTGCAATCTGAGAAAAGTTCCAAGCTTTTTGGTGTAAAGGGAATATTGACTATTGGTGGTGGGAGGGGGAGATAGAAAAAAATATAAATTCAATGATCTCAGGGTCCTGAAATCAAACCCTGTATCAGGGTCTGTGCTCACCACAGAGGCTGTTTGTCCCTCTCCCTCTGCTACTCCCCACCACTCTCCCTCCCTCTCTCTTCCATAAATAAATAAGTAAATAAATAAATATCTTTAAAATTACATGAACCAGAGAAAATGCTAAAAATACAGGATAGACTCAAATAATACTTTAAAACCTGGAAATACTTAATGCTTTGTAAACGTAGCAAGCAAATTATTACCTCCAACATATCCATTAGCCTAACCCTAAATATATATTTATTTATTTTATTTAGCTTCTATACACACTTAGCACAAAGCTTAAGTTTGATATTGAATAATGATCCTCATTAAGAGCTGCAGAATAATTTAGAAGTCCCAATTTCATCCTTTTACATGTAAACAATATTTTAAAAATAGAAGTGTCACCATATACAGTATTTCTAAAGTTTATGGCAAAGATTTTTTTCATTACATTCTCTATAAACTCTGTTAAAAATATGCAGCAACATATGAACACCATGATTGTTAACATACAAATACTTTTTGTTTTATTCCCATAACTAGAACAGAACATTATATTTATAAAGCAGTATTGTGGTTGCATTTTTTTGTATGACTATACTTACAAGACAGAATAATGTTACAAATGAATCAAAAATGTTGGATTTAGAACTACATAGGATACATTAGCGTACATCAACAAAAAATCTTCACCTAATCCCTATCCTATATGCTATAATACAGTTGTTTTATCAAGGAGAGCTCTAGTTCTGGTTTCTTTTTATTTATTTATTTATTTATTTATTTGGCAGAGAGGGAGAGATCACAAATAGGCAGAGCAGCAAGCAGAGAGAGAGAGGAAGAAGCAGACTCCCCGCTGAGCAGAGAGCCTGATGTGGGTCTCCATCCCAGGACCCTAGGATCATGACCTCAGCCAAAAGCAGAGGTTCAACCCACTGAGCCACCCAGGTGCCCCTAGTTCTGGTTTCTTTAAGTGAAATGAGCATTCTGCACTTATATGCTCATTATAAAAAGAAAAAGAAAAACAACTTTGAAATACAAAACAATAACACTTTTTTGTATCTTCTGGAAAAGTTTTAGCTGTTTGACTTCAACTCATGTAAAGTCCTCATGACTTTGTTTTGATTATTTATATGGTTTGATTCTATCCCACTAAATCTGCCCAAACTATTTGTTTAATTTCTACATTTAAGAACTGTACAATAAGTAGAAATGTTGAAGGGATATTCGAATTCAGCTTTACCAAATGATGGTTAAAACTAGTTATTAGTATTATATTACATGTGATGAATATGAATGGATTCCTAATATAATAGACATTTTTATATTTAACACCTTCTTTAAACTTGGTGTATGGAACACTAGACACACTCCTTAAATGATACACAGAGTGTAGTAATCAAATCTTCCTGTGTAGGAAGAAAATCACCACACTGTAAAGCAGCAACTACAACTTGCTACTGACAGGAGGTCCCATGATATCCTGTAATCCAATAAAGATTTGCACACATGCAAAACATTCCAAAATAAACAATTCTGATGGTGTGTCTACATTCTGCTTATCTAAATTGTGTCAGTTTTATTTCTACTGGCAGTAAAACTAAACATTTATTTATCTATTCTTTGGAGAATTACTCTTTCTTTGCAAGTAACTCTAAGATAAAGTTATAGTGTATGGATGACATATGGAAATAAATGGACAGAAAATAAATAACTTCCTCATCAAGAGCTGATGGCTTAAATTTTCATTTCACCAAAAAAACAATTTCTCTTTCATTTTGACTAAAGTTTATAAAACATTTTTTGTTGTTTTCATAAATGAAGATGATTTAAGTTTCATGTAACAAAACACAGCTGACTGTGGGTTGACATTGAGAAGGTTATCATGTCACATCCCAGGAAGATCCCAGTTCTTCAGTGCTATCAAGGATTCTGTTTATCATTTCATCTGCCAACTCCTGATATGATCACTTCTCCCCTTAAGCTGATTCCCTTCAGGGCCCTAACATGACTTCTGTCATCACAGGCATCGCAGGTGGACAGCAAGGTCCAGGAGAGAAAGAAGACTGTTCCCGTTTGTGAAGCTGTTATTATAAACAAGAAAATCCCTTCCTCATTTCTTAAACAAAATTACATACATACATTACATCACATACCTCTGGTAAAGTCAGTCATGGCTAGGAAAAGGGAATTACCTAATAGACTAGCCAATATTCCACTTTTTAGTACTTCTCTGTGCACATGGTAAAGGTGATAGTGGATGAGCAGAAAAAACAGGGGCTCTGATGGCAAGAAATGCCCTTGTTAGGCAGCATAACACTTCTGATAGTCACCAGACGTGTTTGTGTGTTAGCCCTTGCTTATAAATTATTCACCCTCATTTAAGAGAAGAAAATGTACATAAAATGTTGTAAACAAATTTGGGTATTTAATACCTCTTTCTAAAAACTCTCCTTGATATAGAAAGATGTCTAGAATGATACACAGTGAACCTCCGGTAACTCCAGGGAACAAAATAGGGAATATGAAGGGAAAACACTTACTTTTTAATTCAATGCTTCTATGTAATTGATTTGTTAATCTATTAACTTAAAAATGAAAATGGGTTTTTATAGCTATGCAGTAAATTACAAAAATGATTGTATTCAGAGAAATATTTTTTCTATAATTTTAAAAAGGCAGTAGTGAGTGAGTGCTGCCGGGTCACATGCTGTTATGAATTTATCTGAGGAACCCATTTTTCAAACTGTGAGGAGTCTATCATTGGACACGGTATAAGAAGGTATTTAAGGAAAGTATTAAAATGAAACAGGTTGTTAGAGCAAGCCTGAACTGTTAAGTCACCTTGAAACCTGGCATTTCAGGAGTGTTCAGATCTCCAGCATCCAGTAACACAGCCACTAACTACACAGGGTTGTTAACCGCTGGAAGCATTGCTAGTCAGAATTAAGATTGCTGTAAGTGTGGAATACATACTCACTTCCAATAAATATAAAATATCACTATAAATTTTATATTGATTATATATTAAAATGACATTTTGAATGTATTTGGCTAATACATTAAAATTATTTTCATCTGATTCTTATTTACTATTTTAAGAAACATATCTCATAAAAGATGTCAGGTTATATATGGGGCTCACATTTGTGGCTCACGTTACGTTTCCATTGCACAGCACTGTCTAGGTGTCTCCCAAGGAGGGCTGGGTGGATTTCTGTTGTGGGAGAGCTCTGCAGCCTCCTTGAAATCAGCAGCTGGATGGACTAGGTTTGAAGTGAAATTACCAAACTCAAATCTTTATATCTCTCAGGGACAATAGCACTGCTTAATCTCATAGTTAATTATAATCTAGATGTATATCATCTAGGCAGAATCTATATAAATAATAATCTTAGGTGGGGAAGAAACTTACTCTGAAGAAACAAGAGGAGGATATATGGAATAGGGAATGGTGACTTACTAAAGTCTGAGGATATGAGTAGTGTGGAGAGTAACAGAAGATCCTGTCAATCAGATAACTTCTGGACTAGTCGGAATGAAGACGGGGTAATATTACAGTGATTTCAAGAAAATGATAGTTGACCAAGTCAATGAAGTACCCCGAAGGCTGAGGACACACTAGATTCTGACTCGGGAGTGGAGCTGAATGTGACAGTGAAGAGGATTTCCGCTGCTTTCCAATACATGCATCTCAGTTTGGTGAGCCAGTGAAGATGAGAAGTGGGGGAGGCGTCTTCTGGAAGGTCACAGGATGTCACCACAGAGACGGGCTCACCATTGTCTCTTGGGAAGCCCATGAGAAGTAGGATGCTGAAACTGAAGAATGCCGCAGGAGCTCTAGGAAGTAGCCTTAGGGATGAGATTTCCAGAGATTACAGGAGTGGGGCTGCACTGAGATCGCACGTTTCACTGTTTTTGTTTGTTTGTTTGTTTGTTTGTTTTTATTATCATGACCTTCATCTATGTGTCATGCTAATATGCTCTGAGGCAAATGTGGACTACAATTTAGAGCATTCAGGAACAAGATTAAGGCATTTAAAGACCATTAAAATAGAAAAAAGGTTTAACACTTTTAAGCTTAGAGGTCTTAGCAAATCCATCTATAATAATGTGTGACTTTTGTCATCTGCTTCAGTAGCTTGGAGTACTAATAAATGACATTGATTTAATATTCGAATTAATTTCTAGAGACTCTTCACATTAGCTGGGCCTGCCCTTTCTCTGGATGTCTCCACCCAGACAGAGAAAGTCCTCACTGCTTTTAAATGTCCATCTGCCCCAGCATTCAACTACAGAGGTTTTCACAATTCTTTTTATTATTTAAATAAGCAGGGATTTGGTTTCTTTAAGCATATGAGAATCAATTATATGCAGTTTTAAAACTGAGGGACTTTTAACATTAAAAGCTCTCTACTCAGTGGAGAGACTGCTTCCCCCTCTCTCTGCCTACCTCTATGCGGCTTGATCTCTGTCTGTCAAATAAATAAATAAACTCTTAAAAAATAAAAAGAAAAAATAAAAGAAAAGCTACTAAATAACTATGCATTTATCAGTTTTATTCCAATCAAATCTAATTAAATTATATATGTGAAAATCAAATTAATCTAGTGATAGCTGAAGTATAAAACGTTATAAAAATGTACAAGTTACTGCTTAGAGTAGCATTTAAATATTTTAATTACATATGTAATTCTCAAATACCTGTTCGGGTTAAAAAATCATATAACAGATGCATATTTTATAAGCCATAGTTATTTCCACTCCTTTTTTGCAATCATTATCTTTAAAATTTTTGTAGTGTACTTTTAAACGTTTTCCTATATAAGCTCATATATTTATAGATGTGTTTTTTATGATTTTTTGTGCATGTATGTGTATTTACATGACCATATAAGCATGTTTTTCACATATGTATTTATTTCTATCTGTTTTCTACATAAATGAACTCATATCATATAATAATAGAATATTTGAGAATTGGATTTTCAGTCAACAATATATCCAAAATTCTTGGGGCGCCTGGCTGACTCAGTCAGTAGGGAATGCGACTCTTGATCTCAGGGTCATGAGCTTGAGCTCCACAGAGAATGTAGAGATTACTTAAAAAAAAAAAAAAAAAGGGCAATGTATCTGAGATACTTGCCATAGGAGAACATTTAGATCTACCATATTTTCATAGTATGGATAAAACACAATCAGTAAGGTTGAGGAAAGCAAGTTGCTTTTCCATTTTGTCCAGTGCTTTGTTGGCAAACTGTAATGAGGGAATAAACTATATTTATTGGTCTAGAGTGGATAAGCCTCCAGGGGTTTCAGATGTAAGAGGTTAACCAGTATCATCATGTCTGTTTACATACAAAGAAAACGCATCCAGAAAACATCAGAAATTTACCAAGGTCAAATAGTAAGCTGTGTGGTCATGTCTGAGTGTAGCTGGCCGTCTCCCATTTATGCCAGTGATGTGAGAACAGATTGTACTGCAATAAGGATTGTGTAAAAGGATGGATTTCTGAACTGAATACATAGTTGTGATAAAGCAGTATTTCTGACTAAGGGGCGAAAAACCCAAATACCTAATAGATTTTATGGACTATAGGTTGTATTAAAAAGAAATTGAATCCCCAAACTCTAAGTGACTATGACAGCATGGCAGCAAATATCCCAACACATGTGCGGATACATTGCTTAGGTAAATTGGCATTTTAGTTTCTGTGTGAATGAAATTAATTCCTTTTGCAAAGGATTGAACTCACTGAATTTCTACTGAGAATTACAGTGAATTCTTCTTAATGCCCTGGGCTTAATATCTGAAGACACAGTTTAGAACTCTGCAACACCCCCTGCCACCAATAAGTAGCATATGTATGTCCACAATTCTTTACCTTCTTGCCTACTAAAAAAAAAATTCTGAGTCTGCCAGCTTGGCTCCTGGTCCTCTGCTAAGCTTCATCAGGGTAATGGGTAGGAAAAAAGGAGATGCCAGAAATACTAGGCTAAATTGGAAAGGATAGCTTTATTTCTGGAAGAGAAAAGTAATATATTTGTAAAAGGAAGGAAAGGAGAAAAGTTTTTAAACATTTGGAGAAGAAACATTTTTGTGGACAGTTTCTGTGTGAATGAAATTAAGAACACGTTTTTGCTTACATTATAAATGGGATCTCTTTTTGCCATTTAAGAAAAACTTAGTAAATCTTGTAGTAAATTTGTTATGATTTTTCAGTTGTAAGATTGAAGTGGTTAAAGAAAATAATTTGAAAAAAGTAGACTTAGTTTGACAAAAAACTTTTAGCATGATACATAAAGGTTACCATTAGGTGTGTAAAATTGAGCAAAACAACTGGAACAAAAAAATTTTTAAATATTTTTAAAAAAATAAAATAGCAAGGATAGAGATAGAAAGTATTGGAAGGGAAAATACAGGTATGATACATGGTTGGTCAAGAAGATTTAAAATAAATAGGCTGAAGAGAGTCAATTGAGAATAATGTTGTCTTAAAATATTTTAGTATGAAAGAAATAGGGCATCTAATGAAAACAGAATAATAAAAAAGGTGAATCTTTTAGATCTTTTAGATCTTAAGGTGCAAGATACAAGTAACTGAAGAGAAACAAACTATTGAAATGTACTAATGCAAAGCAGGTGTGATTAAATAACAAGTTAACTATTTCCTACAGATAGGATTAAAAACATTTTAACCCAACAGGTGACAGGCACATAATTGAATTTCGAATTTCTGGTCTAACTGTGATTTATTCCTATAAGAAATATTAAATGAAAGTGGAATTAATAGTATCTCCTGTATATTTTTGGATTAGATACCCTATCTGAAAGTTAAATATAAGAATGAATGATCAACATGTATATTTCCTAACAGCCTCAATGCCGTGATACTGATATATGGAATAACCTTTGAGCCTTAGACTCAGGAAAGTATTTATTAATTGAGAAAAAAAACTTTTAAAATAATACTTTGAATAACATTGTAGCCAGCACTAACTGGACACTTACTAAATTCCATGATTTTACTAAATTTAAAATAAGATACAGTATTAACTCATTTAATTCTCAAACAACTCTGAGAGCTAGTTATTATTATTACCTGCATTTTAGAGAAAAGGAAGATGTGCATAAGTTAAGTCATTAACATCACTGAGATGTGCATAAGTTAAGTCATTGCTAAGGTCACCCAACATAGAAGTGGTGGAAATAGGGGTGCCTGGGTGGCTCAGTCGTTAAGCATCTGCCTTTGGCCCAGGTCATGGTTCCAAGGTCCTGGGATTGAGCCGGATTGAGCCAGATCAAGCCCCACATCAGGCTCCCTGCTCCACGGGAGGCCTGCTTCTTCCTCTCCCACTAGCCCTGCTGGTGTTCCCTCTCTTGCTGTGTCTCTCTGTGTCAAATAAACAAAATAAAATCTTTAAAAAAAAAAAAATGTGGTAGAAACAACCTAGAATCCAGGAAATCTGGGGCAAGAACATGCGCTCTTAACAATATTCACCATTGGCTCACTCAGCAGTTAATCCAGGCTATTTTTAAAAGCCACAGAAAAGTTCATTTTTAGGGAAAGGCAATCACTCTTCAAAGACATAACTTTTAAAACCAATCTGATGATTCTTAAGTGGAAGACTTTTATCCTCCTAATTATTTCTGTGCTTTTCAAGGAATAAAGGTGTACTTCTTGTGCATATGCCATATAGAAAGAGCCGTTACATCAGATCTACACCACCTTGTTCTAACCTAATAATTCATTTGTATTCCCTGTATTCTTTATATAAATATAGTGAATAAACCAAAAACTACGTTTGCTCTAATTATCAAGAGCCTCATAATCCATAACATATTCTCAAGCCTCAAATAATTTAGAATTCTGTTAACTTGAAAGAGTTAACACATATCATCTCGTTACAAGCAATCACTTGACATAGGATTTATTACTATGTTTGCACTTCTGACATTTTCTTCACGTGATGCTATTCTGCAGCAGATTCTTCGGTTTCTGCTTACCAAACTTTAGAAAGGAATAAAAGAGAAACAGTGAATTTTAAGAGCTTCACAGTATCCAATTCTTCAGATCCTCGTCCACTCTGACCTTTATTCCATAACCTTCGGTGTACAAAATGCAGAAACATGGCTGTTCTCGTAAGACTGACCTTGAAGTTTCTTGCACTGAAAGAAATAAGGAAACCGTGTATTTTTCATTTCCTTTCTTTCCTCTGTCTTCATGCATACCATGACCCTTTAACTTGAATATAGCAATTTCCGAGCTCAAGGAAACCTGGAGTCTGTATTTATGCTGTTGACTATAGAGATTATTTCCTTCGCTGGAGCATGGTGGGTAATGACAGACCGAGCATGAGGAAGCGGAAACCTGTAGATTTTTATTATAATGTTTGGAGGAAGATAAGTTTACTTAAAACAACCTCTATTATAGTCCCTTCTTTGGCTTGTTGGTCTTCAAAGATAGGTTCTCGCTGATTAAAATAGCATGCCAAATCTCTTTGGCTGCTTAAAATGATATCAAACTGGAACATTATATTGATGGAACAGCTGAAAAGATCTTCAAGAGTCTCCAGATTTGAGATTATTACTCTTTTGTTGGCCACAAACCCATTTGAGATCTGATGGAAGCTCTACATGTTCGCCTTTGAAAGAGGTATGTTTGACTATAACTGTGACATTTGCTTGATTGGCAGGGATTCAGGGCTCCTCAGGTCCCCCCAAAAGTCTCCTAGTATCAGATTCACAACTTTACTCTAGCCCAGTGCCACTGATTCATAGAGAATTAAAACAACTTGGTGATAGGAAGATGACAACCTGAGGATGTGCATTCCGATGAGTGCATTGATCTCTCCTTGCACATACATGTACAGCGATAGTTCCATTTTTTATAATACATGTAAGTTGAAGTTAAGTGCCCCAGTTTCTGCCTCCCATTTTCACATGGCCTTCTCTTCCTCTGTCCTTGTGTCACTTATACCAGGATACTTGTCACTGGATTTAAGGTCCACCAAAATGGTTTTATTCTGAGATCCTTAATTATATCTGCAAAGACCTTTTTCCAAATAAGGAAAACTTATTTCCTAATAAGATTACATCCACATGTTCATGTTGTTAGGGTTACCGTTCAATCCATTATAGTTAACCATTACTGATCATTTGTTACGTACAGGGCATTTGATGTACTTTCTCTTTTGATCTTACCAAAATTCTGTGAAGTACGATACCCACCATAGATGAGGACCTTCAGAACTACAGAAGTTAAATAACTTCCCAGACTTCACATGGTTTAGTCAGCGGTGGAGTTCTTGCTTGGCCTATATCCCCACTATTCAAGAATTAAGGATTGTTAACTAGTTACCCAAGGTTAAGCAAAACACAGGAAATTTCTTAATGTCCTCTTGGACTCTGTGGTTTAATCAAATAGAAACTGTATGAACACAATTAGCTGAGATACAGAGTAGAAGATACATACAGTGAAGAGAAATCTGTATGAACTGTTCCAGATTTTCAGAGGAAGCTGATTTTCCCAGCCACTTACCAATTTATGGTTCCTTTTCAGAGGAAGCTGATTTTCCCAGCCACTTACCAATTTATGGTTTCCTAATACCTAATATAACAAGACTGATTATAAATGGCTTCTGTGATTTTCCCATTGCTTTAATACTCATTTTGCAAATCAACACTGTCTTACTTAATGTGCATTCAATAATTTATTTATTCAGCTTATGTCAAGGACCAGAGAATTGTGTTATACACTCAAGATGGAATGCTTAAGGAAAAAAAAAAAAAAAAGCCAAATCTCCCCATTCCCGCCCCGTGTACATGTTAGTGAACGAGATAAACAGCAATGACATGAGAGGGCAAATACATAAAATGATCACTGTTTTCAGTGAGTGCTATGAAAGCAGCGAACTGGGGAAGGGATCCTGGTTTAAGTGGGGAGGGCCAGTCAGGAAAGACCTCTCTGTGAATGGGGCGTTGCTGTTGAAGTGTGAGCACAGAGAAGGATTTACCCATGAGAAGAGCAGTGAAAGGGCATTGCAGACTACACAAACAGCTGGTACAAGTCACGGAAGACCAGAAAATGCTTAGCATCTTCAAATAACTGTAAACAATGGCTAGTGTGGGAATGCCACACACTGTGAAATAGGCAGGGGCTAGAGGATGAATGACTTGCTCAGGGCAGGGAGTGAGGCTATTTGCTGGGTGTATGGGGTAAATACCTAACGGCGTAAGTAGGAAAATGATACAACTGAGTTCTTTTGGGAAGATCGCTTTTGCTGTTCTCTGGAGCATGACCACCTGGCAAGTGTGGGGGAAGAGGGACAACTGAAGGGACTTTGAGAACTTAAAACTTACCTGTCAATATTCAAAGTTCATTTAAAAGATGGCCTGTCACTGACATACCTGAAGAGTACACTGTAGTTTTTTAAAAAAATTTACATGTACGGTCAACAGGAGCATATATTCGTAGCAAATCAGTTATCTGGTACCTATTATCTTGTACTCCACAAATGTTGAATATATGATATATATGTGATGTAAGGTGGATATTGTTATAGGGGTGGCGTGTCATTGTTAATGTAAAAGAGAATATCTATCTAAAAACAGTTTCTCTCAAGTAAGAGATGAGGTGGCAATCTCATGTCTCCAGCATCTGGCCACCCAAAAGAAGTTAATTGATCAATGATAAATAGTGGGGATTTTTACCTGGTCTGTGTGCTTCTCTGCAACTTTGTTTTCATCAACCGTTGATTCTAGACATGTCACTTTTCCATCATGAACACTTGACAGATGTAGTCTATAGAGCAGAATTACTGCTGTTTTCAGACCTTCACTCAACCAAAGTAGAATGGAAGTATATTATTTATTGTCTAGATTTTCATGTATTTGGACTTGAACAGTCTAAAAATAAAGTTGCAGTTTGTGTCTTAGGAAAACTCTATTGCAGTTAGTTGCCAATTCTGTTTTTCATTATCAGTATAAACTGCTGATCATATATATATATTTTAAGATTTTATTTATTCATTTGAGAGAAAGAGCCAGCACAGGAGCTGGGTGGGGAGGCGGTACACATAGGGGAAGGGGGAGAGGGACGAGCAGATTTGGCACTGAGCTCCAAGCCCAAGCCAGGGCTAGATCCTGGATCCCTAAGATCATGACCTGAGCCAAAAGATGGTCAGCTAACTGAGCCACCCAGGTGCCCCCATTATTTTATTTTTTAGAAGTGAGATTATAGTCTTTCTTCCTTGGGGTGCCTGGTGGCTCAGTCAGTTAAGAATCCAGCTCTTGATTTCTGCTCAGGTCAAGTTCTCTGGCTTGTGAGGTCCAGCCCAACCTCAGGATCCATGCTGGACTTGGAGGTAGTTTAGTAGTCTCTCACCTTCTACCCCTCCCCCACTGCATGCATAAGCGCTCTCTCTGTCTCTAAATTGAATGAATGAATGGATGAATGAGTGAACCCTTTCTTCCTTGTATGTATGAGAAAAATACTTGTATTTTTTACTGCAGTAGAAAGCAGATTTCTCTCCATGACTTGGACGTTAAGGAGTAGTATAGTTATGACCTTTCATTATGCTTGCTTTAAACAACTTTAGTTTTCTTATGATGTGTAATTCTATTTCTCCTCACAGCACATAAAGAGGAATAATGTTGGTATTTTGCAGTTAATTACTTTCCACTAGTAGAAACAGTGACAGGATTTCCTATTGCTAAGAAAAATCCCCCAACCACCATCCTTGATTGGCAGTGTAGACAAAACTTCTTGTGAATGAAATTAAGACATTCCCAATTCACTTCTACCGATATACTCTGACAGACTGTTTCACATAGAGTTTGAGTCCTTTTTTTATTACTCTGACTTCAGTAGCAGTTGGTCAGCTAATACCTTTCATCAAATTCCAGATTTTAGTTATCACTTGTAGTGATGAAAGTATGTCATCTGATGCCATATTTGTTTTTAGATTTAATCTACTGATGTTTGAAAAATTTCTTTTTCGTAGTGCAAAATTTCATTTATTAAATTGAAAACATTAAAAAGTAGTTCGAAATTTTTGTTTAAAGTTCTATGTAGGTTAAGTAAATAAACATACCCTAAGAAAAACAAAATAAAATGGTATTTGTAGTTTAAAACCCAGTGGTTTTATTATTCATTGGGACAGGTCTTTCAGACAGGAAAATTGATAGAATTCACTTCCCCTTTTCTACAACATAGAAGTTTAAGTTACAAGAAAAATAATTCATTGTCTCTGCCTGTAAATACTATTGTGAGCAGTGCAGTGATATACTGCAATGGAGTATATATGGAACATTCTAAAACACAGTGTGAAATCTTTAATGGTAAAATAATACACAATGGTAGGGACTTAGAAAATGTGTGTTGAATTTTATTTTTAAAGGCATGTGAGAAGTGAAGGACCTCAGCCATGGTATGGCTCCTTGAACAATGCTGAATCTTACGAAGTTCTAAGTCTTAATTCCAGTTACCAGTATTAAATGATTTTAGCATTCTGATGCTACTTTTCAAAGACTAGGATAGTGTATCAGTTTCAGAGTAGACATGGGCCAGGCTTAATTTATGAAACTTTTAAACTACTTAAAATTAATTTAACTTTGTTCTTAAAACCCAAATTCATCATCTAGGGAATGTAACTATGCATTAATGAAGATCTGATATCATTTTGACGTGGAATTCAATGTATTAATAGGATCAAGGATTTTTTTTTTAACTTTTGGCCCCTATATTCATTAAACAGACATGCACAGCATTTAGTGCCTTGTATCTGCTTGGAACAGGAGTTTAAAAAACAATACAGGCTTTGCCTTCAAGGCAAAAAGAAGAGGATTATATAAATTGACAATTATATTTCGATGGCATAAATACTAAACTAGGATTAAGGAAACATAGAAATGAAATTTATCAGATTGAAAAGTTAAAGAAGGCCTCCCAGAGAAAATTCATGAAGTGTATTTGATGAAAGACTTGGAATTAGCTGGGAAAGTGTACTCAGAGAAGTGGAAAATCATTCATTTAGTAAGATACAACAAAGAGGGATGCCTGGGTGGCTCAGCCAGTTAAGTGGCTGTCTTTGGCTCAGGTCATGATCCTAAGATCTGGGATTGTGTCCAGAGTCCTCATCAGGCTCTTTGCTCAGTGGGGAGCTGCCTGCAATTCCCCCTGCTTGTGCTCAGTCTCTCTCTCTCTCTCTCTCTGATTAAAAAAGAAAGAAAGAAAGAAAGAAAAGATGCAATAAAGAAATTATCAAAGTCTAAGTAGAAGAAGGACCAATGAAGGTAAAGAGAAAGGGATACACATGATAGACATCATGTGGATAGAATATACAGGATTTCATGAGAAATTAGAAATAAGGGAGCTGATTGAGAGGAAGGATGGGGAATAACTTGAGTCAGTGATTTTAACTAAAATGAAGGTGGTGGTAAGGCTGAATTTACTTTTGACCACTTTACTTACTTCACAGAAGAAATGATTAGTGTAAAGAAAATGATTTTGAGAGTAATCAAGAAATTTCTTATTTTAAAAATAGGAAATAGATTAGAATATTCTATCTGTTTGTAATTATTCTTGCTCTGTTTTAGGAAAAACGTTGGATAAAGACACATAAGATGATACCAAGTTCATCCTCTTATTGAAGTCTAGATTTTTGTTGCTATGCATGATTTTTTTTTTTCTTATGGAATTGACTCATAGATTAGATTGGTTGTTTAGGCATAGATTAGAGTGTGCTTTGGTAAACTAAATTTGGTAAAAGCAAGAATCTTTATCATGTTTATAAGAACCTTTATCACGTTTTTTAAATATTTTATTTATTTATTTATTTGAGAGAGAGCATGAGAGGGTGGAGGGGCAGAAGGCGAAGGAGAAGCAGACGCCCCGCTGAGCAGGAAGCCCAATGATAGGGGGCTCCATTCCACGACTCTGGTATCATGACCTGAGCCAAAGGCAGAAGCTTAACTAAGCCACCCAGACACCCCAAGAATGACTTATTCTTTCAGTGAGTTCATTCACTGTTGGTCTTCTAAAAACAAATTTAACAAGGCAGTTTGGCTACTTTTTAAACTAGACCATCTTTTTCTTTTTTTAAGATTTTATTTATTTTAGAGAGAGAAAAAAGAGCATAATAAAGAGCAGGAGAAATAGAGGGAAGGCAAAGGGAAACGCAGACTCCCCACAGCAGAGGGCCCAGCAGGGGTGGATCCCAAGACCCGAGGACCATGACCTGAGCTGAAGTCAGATGCTTAACCAACTGAGCCATCCAGATGCCGCAAGTAACTAGACCATCTTAAATTGGCTGTGGGAAGTGTGAATTAGGAAGGAAAAAAAGAATAATTGTGGAAGTGGACATACTGGTTTCTAGTTTTTATTCAAATCCACATTGTATTTATTTTTTGTATTTATTGACTGGAAAATTACACAAAATATTTTGCATTGAACTAGGTTTCTATTAACCTTGTTTTCTTATTCCTTATTTCTTAGCATATAATGATTGTTTTCCTGGAGTGTTATGTAGAATTATCTGCCAGTGTGGCAGGCCAGTTTTAAATCATAATTTTATTTACTCTAATCCAAGTCAAAAATATACTAGACCCATTATGCAACTCTAAATTTTATTTTTTTGTCTATACTATAGATGATAAATTGAATTTTTTAAAAAGAGCTTTTTAAAAGATTTTTAAATTTCAATTTTAAAATTAAAAATTGGTTAAAATTTTTAAAAAGAATACTTAAAATTGTTTTGCTTATCCAAAGTGAGATTATCACACTAGTCTAATCAAAATATACAAGTAGGTTGCATTTATGTAGTTTATTACATAAGACACAGTTGATATATTAAAAAAAAAACTGTTAGTTTTTTTTTAAACCTCTGTCCTAATAGAGCTAAGGATAATTAAGTATGTCATTCAAATATATCAAAAGTAAAGTCTAACAAAACTTCAATTCAGGATATACCTGCAAATAGTTAAATGTTATAATGTAATAAATTATATCTTTTAGAATTTATCTTAATAAAGCATGGCCAAATTTAGCTCTTCATATATTCAGTACTTAAAATATAAGTAGTCATTAATTGAATTCCTATACATTTCTGATTAATTCAAATATTCGTACTAACTGATTCCATAACTTCTGTAACTTTTATTATTCAAGGTCTTAACAAAGCTCTACAGGTCTATTTGAATAAGCTGTCTTTTGTTATGTCTACATTTAATCAAATTTAGGCATAATACATTTTTATTCTGAAGTCATCTGTTTTTTATTATCCTGAGTCCTAGGTTTCCTCTTAGTTACAAGTGATTCTACTGTAAGAGGGAGTTTGCCTTGGAATAGTTGTGAAAGACTATGTTCTTTACCTGCATATTAGTAATTAGACTTTCATTTGTTTTATGAATTTCCAGGAATGGTTAAAACATTTTTCTGGATTGGATGATGCCTTTGGAATAGCCCAAGCTATGAATTCTATCTTTTATTGGCTTCAACAGTAGAAAAGAAATGTTAAACAATATAGCCATGAAACCAAATTAAATGTCAGAGACTGAAGAAAACTTCTTCGGGGATGTGTTAAATATTTTTTGTTGTTTCTTTGAAGTACTTTCTTATGAGAGAGCTGTCCCAGTCATAACTGGATGCGAACATTGTTCTTTCACCAAAACTTTAGAAAGGTAGAAATTATGAGGTGATACCCCTTTTCTTACATGTGCCAACATTGCGAGTTAATATTTAGATCTTTTTCAAAATTTGGCAGCTGTTTAGCTTACATATGTTCCTTAAAAATCAATGTATTTCAGGTTAGTTTATTTAAAAGTGAAAAAGAATAATGTCAAAATTGAGATGATATTTATATGGAGACATTTTTTCCATTTCCTTGTGATTTATTAAAATATAAATGCTCTAAGATTATTTATACTTACAATAAATATGAGAGAATAACACAGGATTACATGATTTCCAAACCTCCAAACTGAGATCTATTTCTTTAGACTTTTATAGCCAATGTTCATCTATTCTTGCTTTAAGCTCTCTGTCATCTATCACATGCTTCATCTAGAATTAAAATAAGTGGATAATCTTATAACACTTTAAAAAATTTGTTTCAATTTTATCTAGTTTGCATTATTAGAAACTTATATAGTCAATGAATTACATATCTATGTATTACATTACAGTGTAAAATAAATGCAGTACTAATTAAGTGGCTGCTTGCAAGACATACGTGAGTTTTTTAACTATTAGAATATGTCTTAGATACTCTAATATTTTGAGAGTAACATCTTGAGCCTTGGAAAGTTACTGACATCCTATTGTTCAAATTCTGACTTAAGTTAAAATAGTCACGAGTATGGAAAAATACAAACTATACAACAAAGGGCTAGGGTAGAACATACAGTTTTTAAAACTTTCTGCATTTTGGTCCCATTGAGAAAAAGGAGCCCTGTATTCTTTTCATGTCACTTAATTTATTTTTTATCCTTTGAATTTCTTTTTTTTCCTTTTTTTAGATTTTATTTATTTACTTATTTGACACACAGAGAGAGACACAGTAAGAGCGGGAACGCAGGCGGGGGGAATGGGAGTGGGAGAAGCAGGCCTCCTGCCAAGTAGGGAGCCTGGTGTCGATCCCAGGACCCCAGGACCATGCCCTGAGGCGAAGGCAGACACTCAATGACTAAGATATCCAAGCACCCCTATCCTTTGAATTTCTTGAGTTTTACATAAAATATGTCTCAACTCTCTTGTTAGGGCTAAGTAGTGCTATCCAATCAACCTGTTTCTCTGTATCTATCCATCAATCCATCTATTTATCTAATATTCTGTCCACATATATCTGTCATTCTATTATGATCTACCTGTTTAAATGTAAATTTTAATGTAATTTTAAATTTAGGCCTAATTCTTTGCTGCTTTCGATAGGTAGTAAGTGGATAATACATTTAACTGAGGTGAATAGAAAACATATTGCATAAGTGAGAGAATGCAAAATCCAACTTCATAGATTTTGAAATCATATAGAACACACATAACTGTCATGGAATTCTAGCTATGATAAAGATGGCTAAACATAGTTTGGTCATCTTCGTGCTGCGTAATACATTTTACACATTCATTTGGGGTACCCAAAACCACGTATTTGTATAACATATCTACTTACAGAAAAAGAGCATTAATTAGAAACTCCTTGGTAAATTTTAGCCATTTTGTGGTTATCTATGCTGTGACATTTTCCTCTTCTACTTTATAAACAGAACACCAGTTTTTAGCTGGAATTAATGCTGGTTTAAAGTTTACATTTCCCATCCTTCTTTATAGTTTATATACTATTTTCTTAACATTTGCATGTGTCTGAAATTTTCCAACTTAAGTTTGATATATTAACCATCATAATTCAATAGAGTGATAAACTTCTAAAGAATGAATGATCATGGTATTAGCATATGCAAATAAAAATTTAAATTATTTTAATAAGTCATTGGCTATAAGAAACACACTTGTAGTTGACTGTAGTGTATATAATATTCTTATAAGTAATTTACTTTTCTCCATATGTTTCCAATCTCTTTATGTTCTTTTTTTTTTTTTTTTAAGATTTTATTTATTTATTTGACAGGGAGATCACAAGTAAGCAGAGAGGCAGGCAGAGAGAGGCGGGGAGTGGGAGAAGGAGGCTCCCTGCTGATTAGAGAACCTGATGTGGGGCTCGATCCCAGGACACTGAGACCATGACCTGAGCTGAAGGCAGAGGCTTAACCCACTGAGCCACCCAGGCAATTGCTTTATCCTGATATATATTCCAGTGCATATTCTTTGATAGTAATGTGACACCATTCACTGGAATTCTCCTTTCTTTGTAAACTAATATAAGTGAATGCACTGTTGGAGGCTTGAAGCTATGCAACTGAATAAATATTTAACCACCCAAGTGCTTAACTCCGTGAATAAAGCTTTCTAAATGGTGTTGTAAGTAGATGAATTTATCTAGTTGTTCATGGGTTTGATGAAATTATACTGTGAAGGTCAAAGCATGTAATCTTGTCCTTTTATTGAGGATTTTATTGAGGATTGAGGATTTCTAAGTTGGTACTTTCTTCAACAAATGCAAGGAAAAATGTTAAACTATCTTTCCTTTTTCAATTATTTGAAGGTTAGAAAAATCAAAGAGGGGAGATGATATAGATCTTTGATGTTCAGAAGGAAAATGACCTACAGCTTACAATAACATTTAATTATCACTGAGAGCAGACTGTGTCGCAGCTGTTCTAGATAATTATGAGCCCAAGGGCTGACATAAAAATAAAAGAAACCATATACTTTTGCATGAGAGTTTTGTTTCTTAAATCTCAAAAAGAGTAGAAAGCATAAATGTGAGTAGAACATCAGGCACGTTGAAAATGACTTTTCAGGGTGCTGAGTGGTGAGCGTTTGACTCTTGATTTCAGCTCAGGTCCTGATCTTAGGGTTGTGAGGGGCAGCCCCATGTTGGGCTCACATGCTAGGCATGGAGACTGCTTAAGATTCGCTCTGTCCCTCTCTCTCTGCTATCCCCCCACTCTAAAAATAATGACTTTTCATAAATACTTGTTGAAATTATTGTGGAAACAAATAAAATTTGTCTCTGATAGCATATGTAAGTAAAATTAATCAATGATATTTGTATTATTAAGTCTTAGTATATAGAATTATTCTTTTTTTATATTGTCACTAAATGATACATTGTGTTTAAGATATAGTTCATATAGTTCTTGGAATATAATCCAAATCTTAACTGTGGTTTGATTCTACCTTGTAAACAGGTGATCATACTGTGATCTGTTTTTATCCAAAGAACAATTTTAAGATATTCCATCTTTCCTGCCACCTTTCTCCAACGAGGGGTAGGGGAAGAGTGGTGTGCTGTTATTTCTCGTCTTTTCAATAAGGCTGTCTTTCAGCGTAAAAACAAACTTAAATTATGATGAATCAGAATTACTAAACAGATGCACATTTCGGAGGGAAGTGACATAATAACCTGCTTCAAAGCCAACAGCCGAAATGAACCACCAAATGGAGAATTTGTTTATTTTCTTCCTCAGCAAAAGCTGTTGCTCCCCACTTCTGTTTATTGTTCCTTTTATCAGTTCGTTTTTGCTGCGTATCAAACCACCCTGAAACTGACTTACTTAAAAAACTCCAGTTTCTTGAGTCTGTGGTTCCGTGGTTGGAATGGACAGTACTTCTGGTTTGTGATAGGTTGGCTGATCTCAGCTGGGCTCTGTCCTATGTCTGTTCAGCTGCCAGGTCGGCTGTTCACTGGGTGATCTAGAATGGTATCACGCATGTCTGGCTGTTGGCAGAGGGTCAGCTAGTGGACTGTTGGCTGGCATTCTTCACTTCTCCACATGGGCCCTCATTCTCCAGCCGGTTAGCACAGGCCTGTTCACAAGTACAGCAAGAAGGAGGAAGTCTCAGGAGGCAAACCCCAGTGAAGTGACTACTTGAATAGTATTTGCTCTTATCCCATTGTCCGAAGAAAATCACATGGATCAGTGTAGGCTTATGTGGAGGAGAATTACCCAAAGATGCAGATACAGGGAAGGGACTTATGGCTAGCAGTCTACCTCTCTCTCTCTTTCTCTCTCTCTCTCTCTTTTTAAAACAATTCTTTTTTTTTTTTTTTTTTATAACTTTCTATTTTTTCTCCCCCCTCAGAATATGGCCTCTCAGGACACCTGTGTGGCACAGTTGGTTGGACATCCAACTCTTGGTTTCCATTTAGGTCATGATCTCAAGTTCCTGAGATCAAGTCCTATGTTGGGCTCATGCTCAGCAAAGTCTGCTTAAGACTCTTTCTCTCTCCTTCACCCTCTGGCTCTCCCACTCTGTGTTGTCACCTGCGAACTCTCTCTCTCTCTCTCTCTCTCAAATCTTTTTTTTTTTTTTTTTTTAAGATATGACCTCTTTGTCATTGTATGTGTTATGATCTTTGGAACACTTTTTCATGATAAAGATTTCTCTCCCATGGCCATTATGTCTTTCCATTTTCTTTTCAAAAATTAATTTTATGGGGGCCTGGGTGGCTCAGTGGGTTTAGCCGCTGCCTTCGGCTCAGGTCATGATCTCAGGGTCCTGGAATCGAGTTCCCCATCGGGCTCTCTGCTCAGCATGGAGCCTGCTTCCCTCTCTCTCTCTCTGCCTGCCTCTCTGTCTACTTGTGATCTCTGTCTGTCAAATAAACAAATACAATCTTTAAAAAACTTAATTTTATTTTCCCACTAGTAAAGAAAAACACAATTATTTCCCTTTGTTTTTAAATTCTAAGTAATTCTGGGAACAAACTTGAGATGTCCTTCGGGCAGAGAGTGAGGCCTGAACACTAAAAATTCTGCAGAAAGATTTTTGTAATGCAAGTATCTGAGGATTTGGTTTGCATTTCTATTTAGTAAAGATGGGGAGGAGAAGTCAAGGTTAATATTTGAAGATTAAGTTGCAGTCTTAGTATTTGCATATAAAACACAGCATTGATCAGAGGGAGGAGACATTATGGCTCTAAAATTTACGGTCTTAGTCCATTTTTAAAGCCTTACTTAAAACGTTAAAATTCTTTTTTTTTTTTTTTTAAACAGGCTTCCAGGAGATAGTGACAAAACTGGTTTTAGTTATTTTGAAAATTAACTGTATCCTATAAAATGCTAAAGAAACAGTATTATACAAGACTAAAATATTTTAGTGATAAAAATAAAAACCTAAGAAGAGTGGAATATCTAATATATAATAAAGCAGCTATTTTTTTAAAGATTTTATTTATTTATTTGAGACAGAAGGAGAGAGATTGTGTGTGTCTGAGAAGGGAGGAAGGGCAGAGGAAAAAGGAGACTCCCTGCTAAGCAGGGAGTCCAATGTGGGGCTTGATCCCAGGACCCCGGGATCCTGACCCAAGCTGAGGGCAGCCACTTAACCAACTGAGCCATCCAGGTGCCCATAATAAAGTAGCTATTTTTATTATCTCCAAAATTAAGAAGGATAAAATGAATGTATATATCTCTCTACTTATGATGAACTGCTTACCTTAAAGAGGTATTGTAAGGAAGCTTTTAAATAAAGTGAATTCCCTAATTTTAAAGGTTATAGTTAATTGCAGTGGATATAGAACATTACAAACATATGCTCATTATTTATGCATAAATCACAATGTCTCTCTCCTCCGGTCATTTTTATAACTGACCAGTTTCAAAATAGTGATAATGACAAACTAGATTGCCCCCTCCATGTCAACTTTTGCCAGAAAATGTCAATTTTCCTATGACAAAATTTGTCTTAAGACAAACATTTGCATATATGTCCATACACTGATGCATATGGTATGAATTTTAATTTTATTAAATATGATAGTGTATATTTGATTAATTTAGGATAGTTAAAAAAGGATGCTTAAAAGAATGAATAAAAATTGACAATAACATTCTCCTTCAACATAAGTGTCCTTTAGAAACCAATTTTGAATAGTTTCTATAATTTTCAATGATTCCAAAATTTAAAAAGCTAACCTTTATTGAGTATATATTATGTACTCAGGATATGTCATCCATAGTTCTGACAATATTGCCAATACTCCTTTACAATGAGATTGATAGGGAGAAATTAACTTGTCCAATATCAAATAACTATAAAGTCCAAAATGAAAAGATTCCAAAGTTCCTGTGCCACATTTTCTCTATAATTTTTTCTTGGATGGAAAAATAAGATTTTCATAAGCAAATTTTTAGGCAATGATGCTTAATAATGAAGATGACTTATACAATGGTAAAGACAAAATAGGGGAAAAAATTTCTTCAAAACACATTAGAATTTAGAAAAGGTAAAGATGTTGGGAGACATAGTCAACACTACTAGTTTACACTGGGAGACAGCCATTAAGATAAAACAGAATGATACTGTCTTGGACCTACAGGCTACACTGTGAAGTGAAGTGAAGTGAAGCCAATACTACAGTATGTCGTACTAGAACTTGGGTAAAAGGATGAGGCCAAGAGTTAGTAACACTGAAATAACAACCACACGTATGAAGTACAATTCAGAAAAATGGCAGAAAGTCCAAAGAAGAATCAGTTATTGAGTAAAGTTCCAAAGGTGGCATGTGAGAGAAATGAAATGAGTTAGGTGTTTTTAGCACCAAAGAGTGAAAACATTGAGTAAGAAAATATAGAAATCATATACAACTTTAAAATGTGTTAAAAAACTTGACTGATGATAAGATTTAAAATTCTCTGAAGAAGACTTATTAAAAGAAACAAATTGTTATGAAGAAGCTATCTTGTGAGGGCAAAGGAGGAACTTCTTTATTGTCAGTGTGATAAAATTAAAGAATACCAAAGAACATCATAAAATTTCCATCTCTGTAAAGTGAGAAAAACATAGAAGCTATGTGTTTTGTTTAGGCTGCAGCCTTGAGGCAAGGAAGCTGAGGCAGGAAACGTCTTATGATATAAAGTTTGGATATCAAATATATATTCTGGATACCAATATACAAATTGATAATGAATCACAAAACACATCACATCTTCATTGCACTTGCTGTCTATTCCCAAGAAATATTTTTCAGTTCGTAACAATTTCTAAGCCTGTTTTTTCTCTTTTTAAAATATATTTTTTCTTTTTTCTTTCTTTCTTTCTTTCTTTCTTTTTTTTTTTTTTGCCAACCATGTTATTGCATCTATTACATTTTTCCTCCAAATAGATACTGAACAGCAAGTATGAAGCAGGCACTGAGTCAGGTGCCGAAGTGACAGCAGTTAAAAAGATAATTTCCTGCCCTCATGGAGAGGACTGGGGAAAAATGAATAACAATTGTTAAACAATAGTGATTAAGGAACAAAAGCATTTACCAAGAATATTTTAGCCAAGTGATATATTGATGGAAAACTTTTTAAAATATACTAATAAGAGTGCAATGTGGAAAACCCTGACTTTGAAACACCTGGACATGGCATTTCAGGAATGCAAATGAATGATTTTTTTTTTTTCAAATAATACTTAAAGTTCTTTTTTCTTTAATTCCTTGAAATGTGGTTTTCCCAAATTATGGTCCATTTTAAAAAAATGCCTCACTCTGCAAAATATATGTAGAAAGACTAATGCAATGACTGTTTAGAGAAAGTGAACTTACTGCCCACTGAAAGATAATATTTTAATTCTGCATTTTATTTTATTTCTAAGATTAGCTTATATATAGCATTCTAGGAAGTTTGACAGCTCTTATTTGGCCCTGTTTTCATACATGGTAGATTGAACTGATTGAAAAATGAAGGGAGAACTGGCCAATCTAGTTGAGTTGTTGTCATCTTAGGTTTAAAACTGGTTGATTGTATTTCTTTTTTGGTGAGTTGAATTTTAGGCATCATTCCAGACAGATACCGAATAGGAGTTGATTAACAGCTTTGACTCCTGTGGTCAAAAGGAAGAATAATGTGAAAAGGTTTTGTTTAACTTAGAGAAAGGGAGGCTAAATGGGGATAGGAGAATCATTTTAGTCACGTGTTCGTATTTTCTTATGGCTCAAGTACTGAGGAAAAATAGGTAAAGTAAGAGTAGACGACATATTTGGATTGAAAGCAAGGAGCAAGGATTGAAAGCAAAACTGATTCTCAGTTTCGGCATGCATGAGAATATTGCTAAAACCCTGAGCGCTGAGCCCCGACTTTTGAGTTTTTTGGTTACATCTGTGCTAGGACCCTAAAATTTGTGTTTTTAATAAAGTCCTAGAATCTGCTGCAGCTGCTAGTCTGGGTACCGTACTGGCATCAAGTATGCCTGGTTATGGGTGGTAGCCTTTGTGTATAAAAGTCGTCAGAACAATCAAAGCAAAAATAGTAATTAATAGTAGGGACAGAGGTATAGCATTGGCAAGAGAAATAGTTACAGGCCAATTATACTTTGTCTATAGCCCATTCATAGAAGAATCTCTTTTTCCTGTCAAATGTATAACATGACCACTACAGCCAGAGTCCTATCTTAGAAAGGCACATTCTATCCAGACTATCCCTTGAGACAGGCAGACATCAGCAGCTAAAACAGGGTATCTTATTCCAGAGGATCTTCTGTGTAGAACCCAGCTTGTCTGTTGTAAAGCGAATTTGCTTACAGCTGACAAAAGTACCTTCTTCAACTTTTAGAAGTGCCTATTATTGGCAACTGACTCTAGGGAAACAAGTCTATAGGTCCTAGTGTGAGCTTTTTGGGAGCATGAAGCAGAGACATAACCAACCTCTCTCCAAAACAGAAAAGAGGGGAAGGTTATTCCATAGATACTAGAAAAGTGTAATAATCCAAGAAGAAGCAGCAGGTAAGTAGAGCTAATTTTAGGGACACAAGAAAGTCCATTGGAAGGAGAGGAGTTGCTCTCAAGGGAGATGTTACACACCTTCTCAGCTGTCTGAGCTCTCTGTCTACTGACTTCCTTGTTTCCTCGTGTTGTACACTTCCTCGTGAATTTGGTGGAATCAGCTCCCTTCATAACTCCGTTGTTCATTAGTTCCTCAGTTCAGACTAATGCAATTCTTGGGACAGCTTGTGGGTTGAGTAAACTTGCAATCAGGGACAATGTGACAGATACAGTAATGAACAAAATAAATTCCTTCAAGGGAAACTCCTGGAGTTTACAGTGGTATGATTATCACTTGTGATAGGACATGGTCTTTTCAAGTTCATAAGACTGTGGAAAGGATTTTAAATCTTACCATCAGTCAGTTTTTTAAACACATTTTAAAGTTGTATATGATTTCTATGTTTCCTTACTCAATGTTTTCACTCTTTGGTACTAAAAACACCCAACTTATTTAATTTCTTTCACATGCCACCTTTGGAAACTTACTCAATAATTGATTCTTTGGACTTTCTTCTATTTTTTTGAATTGTACTTCATACGTGTGGTTGTTATTTCAGTGTTTCAGAGATTTTTAGAAAGTTCATTCTGGCTGCCACTACCTGCAGCCCTGGATGTATCCCTGGGATTCAGAATGATTCTTGGTAGAGAATATTTGGTAAAATCAGGCCCTTTTCAATTTAAAATATTCAACCAAATAAATAAATAAATAAATAAACTGTAAGAAATGATACCAAATGTAACCGGAAATCATCCTCCAAGCTTTTCAGCTTTACAGTTAAGAAAACTCTGTGGTTTTTAAATTATTCTTTTAAAAATGCTCTTTTCAAATATTTCCTTTGAAAGATCTTCATTTCAAATATGTAGATTCAATTCTAACTAAAATACTGAATGTGAGACTGATAAAGTATGAATAATATCCTTGGTTATCCAAGCTTGGGTGGCTCAGACGGTACGTGTCTGCCTTTGGCTCAGGTCATAACCCCGGGGTTCCTGGGATGGAGCCCTGTGTCAGGCTCCCTGGTCAGGCTTCCTGCTCGGGAGTCTGTTTTTCCTTCTCCCTCTGCCCCTCCCCCTGCTCATGCTCTCTCCCTCTCTCTCAAATAAATAAGGAAAACCGGGGATGGGAGGGGGAGCCATGAACTACATGCCTCTTTCCCACCAGAGCTCAAGTCAATAGTGAACTTAGTAGGGATTTTGTCCGTGGTTTTCTCTCAAGAGGGGTTCTGTGGCTAAAAACCGTTAGAAAATTCAGTCTTTAGGTACTAAATTAGTATGATTTTCCACTTAGCTAAGCTAAAATGTCCTTTTTTTTTTTTCAGTTTTATTTACTCTAAAATCAGTGATGCCACCATACACAAGCAGTAGGTTATCATAAAATACCATTTGTGTTAGCATCTTGATAGACTACTTACCCCAAATGAATGGATGAACTTTTAGAATCAGTTCGTCATTATGCAGCTGCAGTAAGATTGGCACACAATATCCAGAGTGAATTGAAAATGCTATCAGCTCGTTACCGTGAGAGCTCATGAGACTGTAATAGGGTGCTCTTGCAAAGGGCATATGCTTAAAAAAAGCAGCTTAATTCAAAGCATCAATTGATTCCTTGAGGAACAGGCTGTTAAGAAGGAAGTTGCCTGCCAGAGGGAAGAATATGATCAGGGATTAGGAGGCAGGCGAAATTGAAAAACAGGAAAGGAAAAAAATGGAAGTGTTTGCAAAATCCTAAAAATTCTACTGTGAAATTATTTTTTCAGGTCAACAGAGAGGTAAGCCATCAAAAATCTAAGGGAATCAGAGGAGAATGTTTTGTCATAAAGGAACAAGAGAGGAATAAAGGATGTTTCCTTTGAATAAACCTTCTGGTTCACTTTGTGGAGCATTAAAAGTCATTCAAAATGGATTGTTATTTTGAAGATCAACTTGAGTTCTCACTTCTGTCATGTTGAAAGCATGGTTAACTCTCAGTTTATCCTGTATTTTCACATTGTCCACTTGGTAAATATAGATTCCTTGTTGGTTTTGTTAGGTCTATGAGAATACCTGTGCTTTCTAAGCACATTTAATGGATGCAGTAAAAGGATACAAAAATTCCCATATCATATATAGTAATTTCTTTAGGATTTTTTGGTTAGTAATTTCCAATAAATTAAATCGTACTTTATCATGTGTCTTTCTTTGGAAAACAGTACTATGTAATTGACAGTATTAGCTTACCTCAGTCCATATGCTTGAAACTCTCTTACATACTTCAAAAAAGATAGAGTGTGAATGTTAAAAAGATAAAGTAGAAACAGGGCCAGGGGGGTGGTTCATTTGGTTAAGTATCTGACTCTTGGTTTTGGCTCAGGTCATGATCTCACTCAGGGTCATGAGATTGAGTCCCCCCCACCCCCACCCCAATGGGCTCTTTACTCTATGCTGAGTCTGCTTTGAGATTCTATTTTTCCCTCTCCCTCTGCTCCCCCCAGCCAACTCTCTCTTTCAAATAAATAAATAAATCTTTTTTAAAAAGATATAGGAACAAAGAATTATACTCAAAATAGTTTTCTGAAAAAAGCCTTTTCAAATGTGCAAATTGCATTGGTATATAGATAAGGTGATTTGTTTAAAATGTAGAGCAGTTTTTAAAATTTATTTTAAATTATTTATTTAAATTTAAAATTTAAAATTTAAAAATTTTTAAATTTATTTATTTAAATTTAAATTTATTTATTTATTTATTTTTAAATTTTATTTATTTGACAGAGAGGACAAGAAGGCAAAGCAGCAGGCAGAATGAGAGGGAGAAGCAGGCTATTCACTGAGCAGGGAGCCCGATGTGGCACTCCATCCCAGAACCCTGGGACCATGATCTGAGCTGAAGACATTGCTTAGCCAACTGAGCCAAACAGGCACCCAATGAAGAGCAGTTTTAAAGAATATTTTTTATAAAAGTTACAGTCTTCTTTCTTTTATAAATTAAATGAGTATGTATCAAAGATTATTTTAACACATTAAAGAGAAATGTAATAAAATGTTATCTTACTTCTTGAAAAGAGAATTCTAAAACCCATACAATTAAAGGGAATAAGGAATTTTGAAATGAATTTACAAAAAGATGCAAAGCATCTATCCGTAAGAGAATAATCAGTTGCATACCAACACATGTAATGAAATTGCATGTCTTTGGACAAGAATCCTTTTGATGATTATCAGTTTTTTATCTAAAAGGCAATTAGGTGAGCTAAACATGACACCACAGTTTTTCCTACTTTTAAAGTAGGGGTGGAAAGGATTTAAAATCTTACCATCAGTCAGAGATTTTCTAGGGGTGCCTGGGTAACTCAGTAGGTTAAAGCCTCTGCCTTTGGCTCAGGTCCTGATCCGGATCGAGCCCTGCATTGGGATCTCTGCTCAGCAGAGAGCCTGCTTCCCCCCACCCTCTGCCTGCCTCTCTGCCTACTTGTGATCTTAATCTCTGTCAAATAAATAAGTAAAATCTTTAAATTACTCTTTTCTAAGATTAATAATTATTAGAATGTTAAAACAAATATGAAATAACTAAACCATTAAGACAGAATTTCCATTAATAATTACTTTTTTCCCAGCAAAATGCTAGTCTTTTATATATAAAAATGTATATATGCATGTATATGTAAATATATATTATGTGTATTTATATATAAATGTATGTGTTTTATACATATAAATATATATGTATAGATATAAAATATACATAGTTTGTCTTCTAATTCTATCAAATACCATTAGAGGAAAGTATCATTTTAACAAAGAGGAAACCAAGACTCAAGAAGGTGACCTTCCCGTGCTACCATAGCTAGTAACTAACTCTCTCAGGGAGGATTTGGACTTAGTTTCTTGTTCCAAGTCCCTTACTGTTTTTGCTACATCAAAATTGTTACAAAGAAGGGCAATAATTAGTGATGCTTATTAAACACCAAAATGGGCTTCAGTTATCAACTGACCATGTAGCTGGTGAAATGTATGGTTCATTTGAAACCTGTGAACCCAAATAAGGTAGACTAACCATCACTTTCAAGGGATGAACTACAGGTAGCAACTCAAGGAAAGCCAAAAAGAGGGCCAAAATTGGAAGATTATATTTTATTTATGTTGTATTTCTTTTTTTTATGAAAGAAAATACATTTCTTGAAAATTTGATTTTCGAGTGACATGACACATTATTAGTTATTACTAATAATTCTAAAGATAAGAATTTTAATCTTCCATTTTTAGAATGCTAAAATAGGAAGATTATTGCCTCATTTTATTGTGGTTTGTCTTGATAGCATTGATTCTCAACCATATTTATATTAAAATGTATTCAAATATTGAGTTCAGTTCTGAAATATAGCCATAAATTAAAAACCCATCTGGAATACATCTCTGCTAATATTAGTGGCTCTGTTATTGTTTTCCAGCTTTATAATTTGACAACTGCAATTTTTGAAAAGTGGATAAATGTATATTTTACAGCTATCTTTCCCTCCCCAAATGCCACATTCTATATTTTAAAGGGAAACTGCTGAAGAAATGCTCTTTAAACAGTGCTATATTTGTCTCTTGAAACCAAATACCAGTAGCAAAGATAACCACAAAAAAGTTATTCAGTCAAATCTTGGTACCAGCCCTATAAATTAAAACAATATGGAATATATGTTGTTTTGAAAAATCAGGGCTGGTATTTCTTGAAGTTTATTACCTGGTTTATTACTTATGGTAGAATAGGGCACCTTTGGTGATGGATTAATCAGGGTACTTCAGAGAAGCAGAACCAATAGGATGGAGAGAGAGAGAGAAATTTATTATAAGGAATTGGCTCATGTGGTCGTGGAGGCTGAGAAGTCTCAGAATCTGCAGTTGGCAAGCTGGAGAGCAGGAAAGTGATGGTGTAGTTTCAGTATGTAGATCGGCAGTCTGGAGACTCAAGAAGCACCAATTTTTCAGTTAAGTTCAAAGGCAAAAAGCATACATACTGTCAGCTCAGATCCCAGCTCAAGCAGTGAAATAGGTGGAGTCTCTCTTCCTCAGTGCCTTTGTTCTAGTTTTTAATTGATTGGCTGAGGCCCACCCTCATTAGGGAAGGCAATCTGCCTCACCAGGCCTCTAGATTCACTTGTTAATCTCATCCAAAAAAAAGTACTCTCCCAGACGTGGGCAGAATAATGTTTGACCAAATGTCTGTGCATTCCGTGGCCCAGTCAAGATGACACATAAAGTTTAATCATCACTGGTAATATCTTCAAATTTTTGCCTTTTTCTTTTTTCTTTTTTTTTTTTTTTAAGATTTTATTTATTTATTTGACAGGGAGAAATCACAAGTAGATGGAGAGGCAGGCAGAGAGAGAGAGAGAGGGAAGCAGGCTCCCTGCTGAGCAGAGAGCCCGATGTGGGACTCGATCCCAGGACCCTGAGATCATGACCTGAGCCGAAGGCAGCGGCTTAACCCACTGAGCCACCCAGGCGCCCCACCTTTTTCTTTTTTAATGGCTTGATTTATCCCAAGGGTTTCTCTCATCATTTACTGAAGTTGTTTACTGTACGTTCCATATACTTTCCCAGGTTTCTAAATTACAAATACTATGAAAGTTATTATAAATATATTTTAGTTAACAAGTTAAATGGAGGGCGTATTTGTACGAGGACCTCAATTTTCTCCTACAACTTCAGTGAACAGAAAATTGTTTATTCCTCTAAATGATGTTGATATAGGAAAGCCATGTTACTGGGTTTAAAGACTTTATGTAGACGTACAAATAAAGCTAGTTATTTTAGAATCCTGTTTTATACATTTTGAATGAAGTGATAATGCTTTATTCCTTGGAATAAAACTAGAGTTGGCCTTCACACATCCCTTCAAGAGTAATTTTTAATGAGGAAGATGGAGCATGGAGTAGTGTCCACTTAACCAGATAAACTTTATTCTAAAGAGACACAGCCAGCAGCCACAATAATTTCGTTGTTCAGAAGAGTAGGAGGAAATTGGAATATATTTCTTCCCAGCTGTCAGCATCTCTATTGACATAAATTACGGAATATAACTTGTTATTTTAATTTATAGAAACTCATAAAATAATTTCCTTGAATAATTTTTAAAATATTAACGAATGTTTGTTTAAAATAGCTATTTGAGGAGTGCTTAGGTGGCTCAGTTGTTAAGCATCTGCATTCAGCTCAGGTCATGATCCCAGGGTCCTGGGATGTAGCCCTGCATTGGGCCTCCCTGCTCAGTGGGAAGCCTGCTTCTCCCTCTCCCACTCTACTGCTTGTGTTTCCTCTCTTGCTGTGTTCCTTTCTGTCAAATAAAATAAGTAAGATTTAAAAAAGAGAGAGAGAGAGAGAGAGAGAACTCTACAAAATAACTATTTGAATTCCCTGAGAATTCTTAATTACTGACATTCATGATAATTAGTGAACACAGTTTAATATTTTTAAATTGGAAATTATGGGCATTGAAATGCTTATCATGTAGATGAGAGAGTATTAATTTTATTTTCCCATAATAAGAACACTGATTATGATAAAATCCTATCATAATGTACTTTGTAAATTGATTAAACTGTATCAACATAAGCTATTAATACTTATATGGACAAATGTGCAATAGTGATTATTTGATTTTATGTCCTATTTATAGATTAATACAAATTACTTATCTTTTACCTGCCCAGTGAAAATTAGGTAAATTAAAATTTATTTTAACTTAAATGCATATAATTGAAGAAACATTATAAATATAACTGTTACCTAAATTTATTAATAAAGAGTAAATAGGATTTGTCAATATTTGTAAATATTGACATATTTAAGTGCTTTAAAAACTTGTATACTTAATATTCAGGAGGGAAATACTTCTGATATATGGACTTTAGAAATAATTGAAAAAAGAAAATAAAATCAGAAAGAATAGGAAGAGCAATTTAGGCAAAATCATTAGATTTAAATCAAAACACATGGTAGGAGAAGTTAACATACCCAGGGGGAAAAAAAGAGAGAGAAGGCATCGTGAGGATGCTTAAAAAGGAGATCCAGTTTCCTCATGTGCAAAATGCATAAGCCAGAGTCTCTCTAGGGGTCTTTCCATCAGTAAAAGGTGTATAAGCTGATTCTTTCATTGATTTGCACTGAGACATGGGCAATCGTGATGGTACTGTACATCAGTTTCTTACATGGGAAGCATATTTGCCTCTAGTGAGAGAAATGAGTAGGTAAATAGCAAAAGTAATAGACGTAATTCAGGATATGGATAATTTTAGCTGATAAAACACATATGTTTGTGTCTCTAGTGGGAAAAAAATGCTGTGACTTTTACCATGTGCTCTGTTCTTTCAAACACATGTAAGTGGGAGTGGGTAAAAGAGGAAATGCAACACACTCATCCATAAACATTTTGATGCAGAAAGCAAACTATCATTAGGCAGATTGACTCCTGGGCTGAGTGTCAGAGCAAACTATTTTTTTTTCTGGCGAAATGAATTTCTAGTCCACAGTCAGTGACAATAGGAAGAGTAATGTTTGCTTGACGATTCAAAGCTGCATCTGTTCTGTGAAAGAATGATTATTCCACTTATATTTAAATGTTTTCTCTTGAATGGAATTGTTTCTATAAGAAATCCAGGTCTTTAAAGTGTTTAAGAAAATGTTTATGCTCTTTATAAACCGAATGCTCTGAAATTATGCATTAAGCATAATACATGAGAAACTTCTTTTACTTTAAGTGGCAACATAATTGCATGTTATTATTGCTGGATTAGCAAACTATTGACATATTAAGTATTGTAACCTGGATTTTTAGTCCCAACGCCTTTCCTCTTCCATTTTTTCAAGTGTATCTACATTTCTAGAATTGCCCACAAAGCTGGTTGAGCTCTATATAGATTTTGGAAGACTTACTGGTTGCTCATATTCATGCTCAAGGCCTGGAGAAGCATATGTGCTGCCTGATGTCAAGCAATTTCGTTAAAGCTTTTTTATGTGCATTTATCATTCAACTTCTTGTTAATTTGACAACCTTGATTTAAGATTACTATTAAAATCTGAGAATAAATTATAAATTTTCATAATGCTTTTTACAGTAATTGTCATTTTTCTCATAAAATGTAAAAAAAAATTTGCTTTATACATACAAAATGCATGACTCTGGGTTGAAACCTTGTCATAAAAGAGGTTTATTGGGTTCATTTCTTAATTTCTGTTAACATAACGATTATATGATTATAACTATTGACATATTTAAGTGCTTTAAAAACTTGTATACTTAATATTCAGGAAGGAAATACTTCCGATATATGGACTTTAGAAATAATTGAAAAAAGAAAATAAAATCAGAAAGAATAGGAAGAGCAATTTGGGCAAAATCATTAGATTTAAATCAAAAGTGCATGGGGATTCATAGTACTGTTTTTCTCAGCTCTTGTATGTCTGAGAATTTACACGATACAGTATAAAAATCTTAACCTAAAAGAGACATTACCTAGTTTTTCAAAGATGAGTCATCAAGAGATTTTTTTACTTAATTTGTGGATTAGGATTCTGTAGATGAAGAAAAAAAGTCTTTTTCTTCCACTTTTTCAGATTCTCAGTTGTGGATCCATAACAAAAACAGATTAATAAGAGGAAAGCATACAAATGTATTTAAACAAGTATCACTTTTATGTGACACAGGAGCCTTCAAGGAAATTAAGACTCTAAGAAGTGGTTAAACCAAGTGTTTTGTTTTGTTTTGTTTTTAAGATTTTTTATTTATTTGACAGAGATCACAAGTAGGCAGTGAATCAGGTGGAGAAAGAAAGGGAGGAAGCAGGCGCCCCGCCAAGCAGAGAGCCTGATGCGGGGCTCTCTCCCAGAACCCTGGCATCATGACCTGAGCCGAAGGCAGAGGCTTAACCAAGGCAGAGGCTTAACCAAGGCAGAGGCTTAACCCACTGAGCCACCCAGGTGCCCCTAAACTCAAGCGTATTTATACTAGGTTTGATGAAAAGTGGAAAGTCCTGGGCAAAAGGATATGCGTAAATGCAGTGAACCAGGGTGATACTTAGCAAGGCCTGCTTATTCAGATTCTCTTAGCATTCCTCATCTTCAGAGACCTGGATGCTCCTTCCCTCTGGGGTAGGAAGGGCACCTCTCAGGTGAGCGTCTTATAATCTGCTTCAGGAGAGAAGCCTTTTAGAGTCCTTCCCAACACCTGCCATTCCCCAGTTCTTTCGGTTTAAGATTTTCAATATGCCAAGGTACCGTAATTTGGGGTAGCATGTTTTGAACCCCATCAGTTGATACCTTTGTGTAACTATAAACTTACAGACCATGATGAGAAATATTTAAATTTAAAAAAGTTAATTAATAGTTAAATAAAAAATGTTAAAATCTGTTTGAGTTGCATTTTCCGTATTGAATAAATGACAGAAATGATTCTTCATGGTGGCTTTTGCCAGCTGTTTTTGGAGTAAGCAAAGCCCTAAAATCACTTAATTCATTTAGTCATTCATACATTCAACAGGCATGTATTGATTACTTGCTGAGGCCAGATACTAAGCTAAGCTTTGGAAATATAAAGATGAAGAAGACATGGTACCAACTTTGAAGCAACTCACGGGAGGAAGCTGGAAATTCCCACTTGTGATAGGTAGTTGAGTGCTGCGGGGTCTGGATGGCCATTACTTTGGTAGAGACAGAAGTCATTCTTGGCAGACAGAATGACGTGTGCAAGTTCATAAATGAGTGGAAGAGTATATGTATTTTTCAGAGTCAGATGGTGGCGTATCCAATTGCACATTGTAGGTTCTTTTGAGATGCCCTTTATATATAATACAAAGACACTGTGACCAATTTAAAATAATGTCTAATAGAAAACACAATGTATGTGTGTGTAATAGTGGTAGCACCAGGGTTTTTAGTGTTCAATAGTTGGCTACAAGTGAGTTTGGCTTGGTTTCATGTGAATTCCACACAGTTTATCCCTATAAAACATTAGGTCTCAACCCACAGTGATTTTGCCAAGACATATTTGGCAATATCGAGAGATATTTTTGTTGTTACAGTTAAGAGCTTGCTACTAGCATCTAGTGGGCAGAGACCAGGGAGGCTGCTAAACATTCTAGAATGCAAACAGCACATAGCAGAGAAAAATTAGCTGGCCCAAATGACAATAGTGCCAAACATAAGAAACCCTTCTCTGAGATTACTGTTGGCCATATTTTACGAAAAACACACAGAAAACAAACCTCCAAGTTCTCCGTATTTATTAATATACATAAACGTTTTAGTACGAGTAAATTGTGTTACAAATTATAAAATATGTATACCTGTGAAAGTGTTACCCACTTAAGATCTAAACTTTCTCCATTTTATGTCATCTACCTGTGTACTCTTTCCCCAGCTTGTCTTCATAATTTATTCTGAGAGGTGGTTATTATCCTGAATTTTATGTTTTATTCTTACCCTTTAAAAATAATTATCCTTAAATAGTTTAATTTTGCTTGGTTTTGCACTTTAGAAAAGCAATATCATCATCTATGTGTTCTTCTGTTATATATTTTTATTTTACTCAATATTATGTGATAAGGAATCTAACTTTTTTTCCTTTTTTTTTTTTTTAAAGATTTTATATATCTATTTGACACAGAGAGAGAGATCACAAGTAAGTAGAGAGGCAGGCAGAGAGAGGGGGGAAACAGCCTCCCTGCTGAGCAGAGGGCCCGATGCAGGCCTTGATCCCAGGACCTGAAACCATGACCTAACCTGAAGACAGAGGCTTAACCCACTGAGCCACCCAGGTGCCCAGGAATCTAACATTTTTGAGAAAGCCATTCTTTCACTTTTGCTGCTGCATATACCTTATATAATTTATACAACCATCATTTTTGACAGACATTTGGGCTATGTTTTTTATTTTTTGGTGCTTTAAAATGATTTTTAAAATGTTGTCATATGCCTCCTAATGGATCTATATAACAGTTTTTTAGGATTTATACTTAGAAGTAGAATTGCTAGATCCCAGAGTATGTGAACAAACATTTAGATAATGCTATATCGTTTATACCAATTTATAGTCCTTCCGCCATGGGTGTATGAGTGTTACTTTTGATTCCCATTTTTATCAACTCTTAGTATTATCTTATTTATTTTGGTTCCATCTGATGAGTCTAATATGAGACCTCACTAAACTCTTAATTCTGTGATTATCACTAAGAAGATTGAAAATTTTTCATATGCATATTGACATTTATATTTCCTTTTTAATGAAAATCCAAACATATTTTATACTGTATTTCTGTTAGGATGGATCCATTTTTTTCTGCTGTTGATTTGTGAGTCTTTGGATGTATTTTCCAGTCCTCTTATGAAATGTCAAGAATTATTGATCCTAAGAAATTGTTGGAGTTTTTCCTAATCAGCTTATCAGAAACATGACTCTTCTGATGGACAAATGATGAAAGAATGTTAAGAAAAGGAATTTGCAGGGACTCCTGGGTGGCTCAGTGGGTTAAGCCTCTTCCTTCGGCTCAGATCATGATCTCAAGGTCCTAGGATCAAGCCCTGCATCAGGCTCTCTGCTCAGCGGAGAGCGTGCCTCCCCCTCTCTCTCTCTGCCGGGCTCTCTGCCTACTTGTGATTTCTCTCTTTATCAAATAAATAAATAAAATCTTTAAAAAAAAAAAAGGGAAAAGGAATTTACATTTTGAGGTATTTTATTTTTGCCCTCTTAACTATTTATTTGCTTATTAGAATCTGTCACAATTTAGTAACAGTGAAATATGGAAACTGGTGGCTAGTCTATAAAACATGAAAAAAATTCCTAAAAGGATCATGTTTCGGGGCACCTGGATGGCTCAGTGGGTTGAAGCCTCTGCCTTCAGCTCAGGTCATGATCCCAGGTTCTTGGGTTCTGGCCCCACATTGGGCTCCCTGCTCAGCAGGGAGCCTGCTTCCTCCTCTCTCTCTTCCTGCCTCTCTTCCTACACGTGATCTCTCTCTGTCAAGGAAATAAATAAAAAGTCGTTAAAAAAATAATTTTAAAAAAGATAATGTTTCCCAAATAAATGAATAGAATGTTAAATAGTAACTTCTTGTTTACACTTAGAATGTATTATTGTGTTTACCTACTGACAAAGGTATGTCACAACTTATAAAGAATCAACAAAAAGGGAGGAACAAAGAGCAACAACTCTATTTCCCCGTTAGGAAAGGAGAAATAGAAAATGCTGAATTGAGGTATTGCCTGCTTATGATTATGTATATATTTTATATATAATGTATATATTACATATATGTAGTGTGTATATATGTATGTACACACACACACATACTTATATGTGCATATAAAACATATGCATAGGAGTTCAGAAGTTAGCCTGTGGGAATCAAATAGAATAACCATTTTAAGATACTAACAATATGATCAGTCCTTCAACGCAGTAATTTCAGATGAACACAAAGCATCATCTGTCTTACACAATTGTGAATGTGGGTGTTGCCCCTTCTTCACATATTCAAGACCATATGTGTTTAATATTGAAGGGGGATTTAGACAAATGAAGACAGTTGATTTCCTTGGCTATGGATATTTCTTTAACATATTTTCTGTGTATTGACTTGTGTAACCTCAAGCAGTGTGAATAAAACTGTGGCCTTAATACAATGGCACTAAATTCATATCTCTCAATAGTTACCCTGAATGTTAATGGGCTAAATGCCCCTGTCAAAAGACACAGGGTATCAGAATGGATAAAAAAACAAAACCCATCTATATGTTGCCTCCAAGAAACTCATTTTAAGCCCGAAGACACCTCCAGATTTAAAGTGAGGGGGTGGAAAAGAATTTACCATGCTAATGGACATCAGAAGAAAGCAGGAGTGGCAATCCTTATATCAGATCAATTAGATTTTAAGCCAAAGACTATAATAAGAGATGAGGAAGGACACTATATCATACTCAAAGGGTCTGTCCAACAAGAAGATTTAACAATTTTAAATATCTATGCCCCCAACGTGGGAGCAGCCAACTATATAAACCAATTAATAACAAAATCAAAGAAACAAATCAACAATAATACAATAATAGTAGGGGACTTTAACACTCCCCTCACTGAAATGGACAGATCATCCAAGCAAAAGATCAGCAAGGAAATAAAGGCCTTAAACGACACACTGGACCAGATGGACATCACAGATATATTCAGAACATTTCATCCCAAAGCAACAGAATACACATTCTTCTCTAGTGCACATGGAACATTCTCCAGAATAGATCACATCCTTGGTCCTAAATCAGGACTCAACCGGTATCAAAAGATTGGGATCATTCCCTGCATATTTTCAGACCACAATGCTCTAAAGCTAGAACTCAACCACAAAAGGAAGTTAGAAAAGGACCCAAATACATGGAGACTAAACAGCATCCTTCTAAAGAATGAATGGGTCAGCCAGGAAATTAAAGAAGAATTGAAAAAAATCATGGAAACAAATGATAATGAAAATACAATGGTTCAAAATCTGTGGGACACAACAAAGGCAGTCCTGAGAGGAAAATATATAGCGGTACAAGCCTTTCTCAAGAAACAAGAAAGGTCTCAGGTACACAACCTAACCCTACACCTAAAAGAGCTGGAGAAAGAACAAGAAAGAAACCCTAAGCCCAGCAGGAGAAGAGAAATCATAAAGATCAGAGCAGAAATCAATGAAATAGAAACCAAAAAAACAATAGAACAAATCAACGAAACTAGGAGCTGGTTCTTTGAAAGAATTAATAAAATTGATAAACCCCTGGCCCGACTTATCAAAAAGAAAAGAGAAAGGACCCAAATAAATAAAATCATGAATGAAAGAGGAGAGATCACAACTAACACCAAAGAAATACAAACTATTATAAGAACATACTATGAGCAACTCTACGCCAATAAATTTGACAATCTGGAAGAAATGGATGCATTCCTAGAAACATATAAACTACCACAACTGAACCAGGAAGAAATAGAAAGCCTGAACAGACCCATAACCAGTAAGGAGATTGAAACAGTCATTAAAAATCTCCAAACAAACAAAAGCCCAGGGCCAGACGACTTCCCGTGGGAATTCTACCAAACATTTAAAGAAGAACTAATTCCTATTCTCCTGAAACTGTTCCAAAAAATAGAAATGGCAGGAAAACTTCCAAACTCATTTTATGAGGCCAGCATCACCTTGATCCCAAAACCAGACAAGGATCCCGCCAAAAAAGAGAGCTATAGACCAATATCCTTGATGAATACAGATGCGAAAATACTCAACAAAATACTAGCCAATAGGATTCAACAATACATTAAAAAGATTATTCACCACGACCAAGTGGGATTTATTCCAGGACTGCAAGGTTGGTTCAACATCCGCAAATCAGTCAATGTGATACAACACATCAATACAAGAAAGAACAAGAACCATATGATATTCTCAATAGATGCTGAAAAAGCATTTGACAAAGTACAGCATCCCTTCCTGATCAAAACGCTTCAAAGTGTAGGGATAGAGGGCACATACCTCAATATCTTCAAAGCCATCTATGAAAAACCCACCGCAAATATCATTCTCAATGGAGAAAAACTGAAAGCTTTTCCACTAAGGTCAGGAACACGGCAGGGATGTCCATTATCACCACTGCTATTCAACATAGTACTAGAGGTCCTAGCCTCAGCAATCAGACAACAAAAGGAAATTAAAGGCATCCAAATCGGCAAAGAAGAAGTCAAATTATCACTCTTCACAGATGATATGATACTATATGTGGAAAACCCAAAAGACTCCAAAACTGCTAGAACTTATACAGGAATTCAGTAAAGTGTCAGGATATAAAATCAATGCACAGAAATCAGTTGCATTTCTCTACACCAACAGCAAGACAGAAGAAAGAGATATTAAGGAGTCAATCCCATTTACAATTGCACCCCAAACCATAAGATACCTAGGAATAAACCTAAGTAAAGAGGCATAGAATCTATACTCAGAAAACTATAAAGTACTCATGAAAGAAATTGAGGAAGACACAAAGAAATGGAAAAATGTTCCATGCTCCTGGATTGGAAGAATAAATATTGTGAAAATGTCTATGCTACCTAAAGCAATCTACACATTTAATGCAATTCCTATCAAAGTACCATCCATCTTTTTCAAAGAAATGGAACAAATAATTCTAAAATTTATATGGAACCAGAAAAGACCTCGAATAGACAAAGGGATATTGAAAAAGAAAGCCGACATTGGTGGCATCACAATTCCGGACATCAAGCTCTATTACAAAGCTGTCATCATCAAGACAGCATGGTAATGGCACAAAAACAGACACATAGATCAATGGAACAGAATAGAGAGCCCAGAAATAGACCCTCAACTCTACAGTCAACTAATCTTCGACAAAGCAGGAAAGAATGTCCAATGGAAAAAAGACAGCCTCTTCAATAAATGGTGCTGGGAAAATTGGACAGCCACATGCAGAAAAATGAAATTGGACCATTCCCTTACACCACACACAAAAATAGACTCAAAATGGATGAAGGACCTCAATGTGCGAAAGGAATCCATCAAAATCCTTGAGGAGAACACAGGCAGCAACCTCTTCGACCTCAGCCGCAGCAACATCTTCCTAGGAACAACGCCAAAGGCAAGGGAAGCAAGGGCAAAAATGAACTATTGGGATTTCATCAAGATCAAAAGCTTTTGCACAGCAAAGGAAACAGTTAACAAAATCAAAAGACAACTGACAGAATGGGAGAAGATATTTGCAAACGACATATCAGATAAAGGACTAGTGTCCAGAATCTATAAAGAACTTAGCAAACTCAACACCCAAAGAACAAATAATCCAATCAAGAAATGGGCAGAAGACATGAACAGACATTTCTGCAAAGAAGACATCCAGATGGCCCACAGACACATGAAAAAGTGCTCCATATCACTGGGCATCAGGGAAATACAGATCAAAACCGCAATGAGGTATCACCTCACACCAGTCAGAATGGCTAAAATCAACAAGTCAGGAAATAACAGATGCTGGCGAGGATGCGGAGAAAGGGGAACCCTCCTACACTGTTGGTGGGAATGCAAGCTGGTGCAGCCACTCTGGAAAACAGCATGGAGGTTCCTCAAAATGTTGAAAATAGAACTGCCCTATGACCCAGCAATTGCAGTACTGGGTATTTACCCTAAAGATACAAACATAGTGATCCAAAGGGGCACGTGCACCTGAATGTTTATAGCAGCAATGTCCACAATAGCCAAACTATGGAAAGAACCTAGATGTCCATCAACAGATGAATGGATCAAGAAGATGTGGTATATATACACAATGGAATACTATGCAGCCATCAAAAGAAATGAAATCTTGCCATTTGCAACAACATGGATGGAACTAGAGCGTATCATGCTTAGTGAAATAAGTCAAGCAGAGAAAGACAACTATCATATGATCTCCCTGATATGAGGAACTGGTGATGCAACATGGGGGCTTAAGTGGGTAGGAGAAGAATCAATGAAACAAGATGGGATTGGGAGGGAGACAAACCATAAGTGACTTAATCTCACAAAACAAACTGAGGATTGCTGGGGGGAGGGGGTTTGGGAGCAGGGGGTGAGATTATGGACATTGGGGAGGGTATGTGCTTTGGTTAGTGCTGTGAAGTGTGTAAACCTGGTGATTCACAGACCTGTACCCCTGGGGATAAAAATATATGTTTATAAAAAAAAAATAAAATAAAAAAAACCTGTGGCCTTTACTTTGCAAAAATAATGGACTAGAATAAATCTCTGCAGAATAGTGAAAGGGTGTTCAGACATGCTAATGTTAATAGTGTGGATGATGGAGTTTGTTTGGTTTAAACTAAAAAAAGACTTACTGATTTTGAATATTTAAAGTCCTAAATGGGATTATTGACCATTCATTGCTAAGGTGAAATTGGTAAGGCAAGAAATGCAGAGAACAAAACAGGGGAAGAGAATTGAATTTGACCTCACAAAGATTATATTCTAGGAAAGTGAGAAAACATTCACTTTGCTAACATTTAGAACTTGTAAAGCGTTTGTCTGGAGTCTAGCAGAAGATGGAAAAAAAGGGGATAACTTTAAGATATTGTTTTAGTGGTGATACTGATGGAAGTGTCCTATGGATATAGGGCTAAAGAAAGATGAGTTAGACATTGGATATACATACAGGGAAGTTATGATTCAGTGGGAACTGATGAAAGAGTAGAAGCAGAACTTCTATTAATTTTTAATAATGAGATAGGATAAAAATCAAACATAAAAATGTAAGAATACATCATTAAAGAATTTGTGTTAGGGTGTGTATCAGGAAAATAAATAGTGATGAACATCTAAAGCAGTAAAAGAATAATTGGATTCAATTATCAGACTAAGTAGTGGAATTAGGATTCTAACTCAGGTCCATCTGGTAGATATATGTTTAGCTGTATCCTTTAGAGTATGTGATGACAGTACTTGAATATTTAGAGATAATGAGGTTAGTATTGGTTGGTTGAGTGACTAAATGAGATAGTGTGATAAAATACATCATAAATGAAAGAGATTTACAAAGACAAGTTGGTAGGGGTATGGTTATTGATAAAGATGTTTCCATATGATTGGAAAATCACTTCTGTTATGTGGTAGAATATAAATTTCACTATTGAAAATTTATTTTATTTGGTGAGGAAAAAATGATAGCTTAAAATAAGATATGGTTTCTGTTTTGTTCTATTTTTGTATTTCTAAATTCCCAGAAGGTAATCACGCTGATATATTCCTTTGTCTTGGGGGCATATATAGTAATGGAAGAAGTTACCAGACAAAGGTAAGCCGTCTTCCTGGCTTTTGTTTTATAAAACATGAAAATATTGAAGGTATGTGCTTAGACTGGGAGAGGTAGGAGCTGAATTTGTGAATGAGAAGAATCCTTAGCTCAGAAAGTCTAGGGACTTGGGGCATCCTGCTTTCTTTTTTTTCTCTAGTGGAGACTCCTACTTCCCTCTTTTGTCTCTCTCCGGGGATCAGAGAGAATGCTGTGTGGTATACTTCAGAGAGTGTGCTTAGTGCTCTAGGCACGAGGATTCTCTGCCTCAGGAAGAATCTTGATATGTAAGTTTTGGAAACACTAGAGAGCTAGACACCCTATGAAGGGACTGTACACCCTGGAACCACAAACCTTTCAGAGGTGGTAAGTGTGGATCCAAGACCAGAGAATATGCCTACCAGATACTCTCCCCTGATATGAAAGACCTTGAGAATCTTCTCAACAGTCTATAGAGAGGGAAGGAGTCTCAATAGTACAGTTAATTGAAACTCCTCCTTCCTTTTTAGTGGAATTAGAGTCATATATAATTTTAGTTAGATAAATAATGAATTATTCTTGTACCTAACTAGCTACTGTAATACTTGTAATTTCTTGAAAGAAAAAAAAATTCTGGGAATGGGAAAGGAGCAAATCCCAGACCTTTATAGATAAACTTGTTTCTAGCAAGCAATGAAAACCTACTGTAGGGCTCTAAGGTGAAGCAGACTTATATTAATTAAATATTTTTAATTCCCTACAGAATTACAAATCAGTGTGAGTGTGTGTCTGTGTGTAATGTGAACAAGTTCCTCTCAGTTCTCCTCTTTTTCCAAAAGCTCTTAAACGTGTATGAACATGGGAAAAGGAGAGGCCTGGGGATAGACATAGTGTGTTAAAGGAGTAGAGAAAGATTAATTCTGGAACAAAGGCAGGAAGTAAAGGAAACTGAAGCTCTGGTTTGTGAGCCCATCTTGGACTTACTGGAGCCAGATATGGAAGAAGATATTCCACTGTGGGTAGGAAAGTTCCCCCGTCTGGCTTTGGCAGCCTCAACCAGACTGGGAAATACTACCAATTCCTCATTCTTACGTATTTTATTTTCTGTTGAAAGATTGGTGATTACTCTAGCATCAGAGTGGGCGAATTTCTTCGTATGTCTGCCTTAGTAAGCCTACTGGAGTCTGGCAGCTTGCCTCACCTGGCAGCTAAAAGGCAGGATATACCCCTCTGCAAGTCTGTGGGTAGAAGAAAATTTGCCTTGGCCTGTGTTTGTTTTAGACAGACCTAATAACCACGATCTCGAGCAACAACCAAGAGATTTTGGCAAGTAGCCAGTTTTCTAAGGTTAAACATAAATCTTGAAACCTAAGTTGATAAGAATAAAATAATACCATGCATTCTTCATTTGGGGGTGTGTATAGCAAAGTGTGTCTGACAAAACTGCCATTACTTACCTTAGTTAGGCTGTGGAAGTGACAGAACGGGTGGTTCTGTTGTGAAGAGAAAGTACACTCATACCAAAATTGGAGTCGATGGTATTTTTTGTGTGAAGTCTAGGCTTTCTGCTAGAATTTTAGCAACAATTCTGCAAACAAGAGAAGTTTACAGACCAATGGTTCTGAAGTGGCATCTTGATGAATGGGTCTTAGAATCTCAAACTTTATGTGTTACCTATGGGTGAATAAAACACGGTTCCATATACTGTGATCTTTTTATTCTGCTTAAATCTTAATTAAAAATAGCCTAAAGTAAGGCTTGTTGAAGCTTGCAAAAAAGTTAACTTTATAAATTATTTATACATAAAATAAAGCTCATAAATATTATGAATCTATCCATAATAAAGCTGTATTATTATACATTATTTATTCATAAATAAAACTATAATGTTGATTGGAATATAATTAGGACTCTAATTCAGTATTCTAAGAAGAAAATTTGGCTCCTGTTAACATTTGTTAATTCTTTACAAACTCAGGGCATACTCACATGGGCAGGTGGTTGAAATTTTAGGTAGGACAACTTACAGCTTCATTTCGGTTGCTTATAGTTTTCAATTTCTGCTATTCTTGTTTCATCATCAGACAGGATGCTTGCTTAATTTCATTTTCAATTTATGTTGTCATTCACTTTGTTTAAATAACTTTGAGTAAGATAAATATCTCCATCAATAGAATTTTTTTTAAAGATTTTATTTATTTATTTGACAGAGAGAAATCACAAGTAGACTGAGAGGCAGGCAGAGAGAGAGAGAGGGAAGCAGCTCCCTGCTGAGCAGAGAGCCCGATACAGGACTCGATCCCAGGCCCTGAAATCATGAGCTGAGCCGAAGGCAGCGGCTTAACCCACTGAGCCACCCAGGCGCCCCTCCATCAATAGAATTTTGACCTAGGATTTAGTAACAATCTAACTAATGTGTTTGGTGTTTTGAACACATACTTGCCATATCTTTATTGTTAAGGAGATATATACAAATATAGCTTGAATGTGCACTGTCTAAATTTAGTCACTGGTTTATTCTTCATTGGACTATGAGACTTGGTAGAATAATGAGATCTTTTCCTGGTTTCAGAGAGCAGCATTGAAAAGTTTGAGAGACACTGATAAAGACTGATTTCAAAGTATTGAATACAAATCTAATTTGTATTTGATATTGACACAAATCCAATTTTTAAAAAGATTTTATTTATTTATTTGAGAGAGCGAGAGCAAGAGCCAGGCGGGGAGGGCAGAAGCAGGCTCCCCATCAAACAGGAAGCCCAACACAGGGCTTGGAGCTTTATCCTAGGACCCTGGGATCATGACCTGAGCTGAAGGCAGGCGCTTAACCAACTGAACCACCCAGGTGCCCTGAAAAAAATCTAATCTTGATGCAAAAGTGAAATTTAAATGAGCTACCAGAGAAAACAGAAATGCATATAAGACTTAGGAATAAAACTGTAACAGGAAATGTTGGCCTTTTTCTGCTTGCTCTCTATCCTTGCCAGTTCTTACTCCTATTTTGCTAAGACTGGCACTTGTACTTTTGAAGATACCCTCCCTCCCTCTTTCCCACCCCCAACCCTGCCATTGACCCTACCCTCCTCCTGTACTCACTACATTGTCCTTCCTTCTGCACTCCCAACACACACATACAACAATGCACCTATAACAGTGCATCAAATACCTGGTATTCCCCTACCTAAGTTATCAAATCACCCAACAAACCTGTAATTGTTCGGGTTACAGATCCCTATAAATATTGGTCCTTTTGTGGAACTATCTTATAAAATACTAATACAGTTAATTCCATTGGCTGAATGTAGAACTTATTTCTAAAATGAAAAGATAAAACATAAAATATAAGCATGTAAGTTCTACCTCATCCAGTATCCAAAATTGATATATTATAACACTGGTCATCTTAGAAATGTTTATATGAATAAATCTGTTACACTACTAGAGAATGGTTTTGACGTACATTTTCTCCTAGGCTATCTGCACTAAAGGGAACGGAGCCCAGTCATGGGCCCTTAATCACTAGAATTTGGCATTGTGCTGTACTTTCCTAGTTTGACTCTCGCTGATTATTTTCTCCACTATGATCTCTCTTTCTACCACTTTTTGTTTCCATTTTTTTTAATTGTTTTGATCCAAGAGGGTGAACAAAAATTTTTGCCTAGGAAAAGTATCATACTAGATATAAAGCTACAAGCTTAATAGAGGCTTGAAAAGCTTGCAAGAAAAATCAATAGGCATTTGGGGATTGGAAAGAGACATTTGTCATTATGGAGGGCCCCATAAACATCTCTGCAGCCTGGAAGGACAGACACAAAATGGGTAAGAGTGGAAACTGGGTGAGGCCATGGCCCAGAGGTTTATCTTGATGCCAAAGGTTTTTAAAAGAAGAACATTTGCCATTTTATCAAATTAACATAGTTCTAAATGCATGATGTTTCCTGCAGAGTTTTCTCACTTATGGCTCTCACTTCCAAACATGCCTAACACTAAATGGGGTAGATGATGTACAGTAAAAGCATAACTTCAAATATTCATTTTGGTTATAATGAGTCATAATTTAGTTGTTGGATTTAGCAAGGTCAGTGGATCCTGATTTTCCATTAGTGTATTTTTGATACTTGCTCATTAATTTTTTCAACTGGCAAGAATGAATTTAAGTTTGAAGATGATTTTATTTAATACCCTAATGGTTCCCCTTGAATTAGAAAAAAAGTAAAACTTCTAATTTGATAAATGAACATCTTTTGTCCAAGTCAAGGGAACTATTGAATCATGGTTTTAAAAACACATCACTTCTCCAGGTAGCTACAAAGGAGTGAGATGGAGGTGCCTGGGTGGTCCAGTTGGTTAAGCTTCCAACTCTTGATTTTGGCTCAGGTCATAATCTCATGGGTTGTAAGCCCACATTAGGCTCCTCAGTGGGGGAGCGGGGTCTGCTTGGGATTTTCTCCCTCTTCTCCCTTTGCCTCTTCTGTTCTTTCTCCTTCTCTCTTGCTGTCTCCCAAATAAATAAATAAATAAAATCTTTAAAAAAAAAGAAGTGAGATTAAGAGCCCTGCATACATGGCATATAAATGTACGAATCCACAGCAGGAGACCTGCTGCCTTAGGTTCAGAAACTCACCTTCATAGCTCAGATTCAGAGGTATTGTCCTAGAATATCAGCTCTACCTGTGTATAGACGATAAACAATTAAGTCTAAGTTTTCCCATGAATAAAGTGAAAAAAATAATAGTATCTTCCATACTGAGTTGTGATGAGTAAATAAGGTAATTCATGTAAAGTACTTAGGACAAAGTACACAGGTGGAAACTTAGTATCTGGCAGTTACTAAGTGAATTCTGAACACAGCGATTCAGAAAGCTTTCTCTCACCAATGAACCTTTCATGCCTCCCCCAGCGCAGCCCTGTAGTCTCCTAGAGATCAACCAGTAAATAGTCATCACCTTGAGGTTTAGAAATGATTACTATTTATATATATAACTGCTCAAATGAAGAAGTAACACCATTTCTGAAGAATATTATTTGACAGGACACACACTGGATTTCTGTAAGCACTAGAGTTCTCAATTGTCTGTAATTAGGGTTTTAAGTAAATGGTGAGGTAAGGAAGGAAACAATATAAAGAATTTGTAGAGTCCACTTAAATATATTTTAACCAGCTGCCATTAAAGACCCTTAAAATGTTAGTATGATCTCCGAGCCAATTATGCAAGTGCCTGTTTCCAAAATGTCTTGTGAAGTCTTAGGAAACAATTTAATTGGTACTTTATAGAATTTTTTTGTTAATGTCTTTATTCTAAAAGGATCATACTCAATGAAAGAGGAAAGAGAAAGCAACGATTTAAAGATTTTTGAGAAAGAAAGCCAAATGGAAAATATAATGACTAAAGAATTATTGATCTAATTAAAGTTTAAACTGATCAGTTTGAAACTAGAGTGGTATAAACATCACCCTGATATTGAGGTTTCAGCTTGTGTGTGTGTGTGTGTGTGTGTGTGTGTGTGTGTTTCCCTACTATAACCCAGCAAAAATGGGAGTATTATTCGCAACTCTGAAGTCAACATTGTGTACTGCATCATTTCATAGGCATGCAGGACAAGTCCAGGGAAATAAGTTATTCATGTGCTTCAGAAAAGAGCCTTATTTAACCAATTTCCTCCATTTCTTTCCATTTATGTCATCTTCTGCCAGGAGGAATTCAGTTTACTCTTAAGTTGCAGTTGAACTGTCTTAGCTTGTTGATTCCCCACAAGCACTTTTACATATATATCACCTTAAATTTCTGGAGCCAGTAGACCACAAACATCCCATTACAAAGGAGCTTGTTAAGAGAATGATAGGAGTTGGAACTTTACCATATTGAGTAATCAAAAATACAAACTCAAGTTTGCATTAGTCCAGACACATACGCAGCCTCCTTGGAATCACAGACAAGGTATTTTAAATACTTGTAACCCCTAATGGATTTGGCTTTTTATCTTGTCTAAGAAACAAAGAGAAATCTATTTAGTTTTCTCTCATCATTGCTTTTGGAATAACAAGTTCAGTATTTCAAAGGATCTATGAAAATTAACTATCATATCTAAGACAGATCTGTTTTTTTTTTCTTTTTGGTTGACTTATCCAAACTACTTTACATCTATTTGTCTCAGTTTCCTCAAACCCAGAGTCCTTCCATCCATGTGTTTTATTAGTACAAAACTATCAATAATAATAACTCTCACTTTCTGAACACAGACTATGCATAAAGGAATTTATACATTGTCTCTTACATCAGATGTACAAGTAGGTACAACTGGGAAAAACTGAGGTCCATATTAACATGGGAAGTAACCTTCTAAAGTCTCAAGACTGGTTAACTTCTTTATTTTATGTATATATACATATAAAGTATCTTTTTTGAATGTAAAAGCCACAAAGTTTCAAACTTCTCCACTATTTATTTGGTTATAATATGAATATATAATTTGGTAACTCAGTAAAAAGTTTTTGAGCATCTACTGTATACTACTTACAAGTGGCTTGGAGGTAGAAATACATTCAAAACCAGATAAATTACTACCTAACCTTTGCTTATTAGGAATTTATAGTCTAGTGAGAGAGACAGAAAATTTAAGTTGATTATGAAGTCAAGTAACTATAATGTAAAGTGATAGGTATAATTTGATAGGAACAAAAATCTTCTATCTTCTCTCTGCTTTTTGCTATTTTAAGTTATCCTTTCTGATAGGACATTAATATTTACAGTATTTATTAAAGTATTATGTTTTTAGAGTGATATACTTAGAATGCATATAAGCATTTTAGAGACATAGAGTGAGTCACACTCTAAGGACAAAGTATTATTAAATATATTTTGACCATATAAATTCTTAGAAAAGTATCTTCATAAAAATATATTGGATTATTCACAGTTCAAAGACTAGCAGGATTATTTGACATCCCACTGATACAGGAGTGTCCCAAATTGATATGGCTTACTAGATTAACATTTAGATAAAAATTATGCCTAATGGACAATTTTATATCTAAAATGATACCCATATCCTTTTATGCAAAAAAAAAGTTCATAGAATAACAAATTGAATTTGTTCTCCAACATCTTTTGAGATTAAAATTAACCTTAAAAAAGAGAAATGAGACTTTTTTGTTAATCATTATAGACTGAACATGAACATTAGCCTTCATGTTTTCTCCAGACTTTAGATGTTGTTAATGCCCATGGAAAATTTGGTAGGAATGGCATTAGGAAAGGAGAAAAGGGTGGGGAACATGGCAGTAATAATGGAAAGAGAATCAGAGAGGAATTAGCAGCATTAACATTTGGAAGGCTGAAAACCCAAGAGGTAAGTGGCAACTGATTTAGCAAACCAAGAAAGCTGAATCCTAAACTGGAATGAAGAAGAAAGAGTAAATGCAGTCTACTGAGAGAATACCCTGACAGTTAAGGAATTGGCAATGCCAGTTTATCTGAAATTTGGATAAGGTGGGGCTCCATAGGAAGACCGGTTGGAAATCTGTTTAACAGGTAGTTAGAACATGGGTTCCCGGGTGTGTCAGTCAGTTAAGCATCTGCCTTCAACTCAGGTTGTGCCCAAGGTCCTGGGATCAGTCCCACAAGGAGCTCCCTGCTCAGTGGGGAGTCTGTTCCTCCCTCCCTCTCAGCCTCTCCCATGGCTGTGTGCTATCTGTTTCTCTCAAATAAATAAATAAAATCTTTAGAAAAAAAAAGTATTTAGAACATTAGACCCCCCCCCTTTCCTTCTAAGCAAATTTCCGAGTGGGGGAATCCAGGCATACTTGAGAGGAAGAATAACTTTTCTAAAAATCCGGTGATGAAGAGAAATTTTACTAGCATGTGGAACTTCCAGCTCACCTCTCTTCTGGGCTCTCAGAGGCTGGCAGTAGGCTATACCTAACAAAGAGTGTAGAAGGTTTGTGATGAAGGACACTAGTCCAAAAGTAATATCCTATCCTTTCTTAGAAAGTTGCCAAACAAAACCAACCTGTAGGCCTGTAGTTGAAGAGTCCCACTTACCCGGTTAGCACTTCTTACCAACTTTCCTGTGCCCCAGTCTCATTAATGAGCAGATAGTCCTGAGATTCACCAAGTATTTGAGGAAAGGCCTTAGTAAGGGATTGAATTAGAGAATCTAAATTGTTGGGGTGCCTGGGTGACTCAGTGGGTTAAAGCCTCAGCCTTCGGCTCGGGTCATGATCCCAGGATCCTGGGATCGAGTCCCACATTGTGCTCTCAGCTCGGCAGGGAGCCTGCCTACTTCCTCCTCTCTCTCTCTGCCTGACTCTGCCTACTTGTGATCTCTGTCAAATAAATAAATAAAATCTTTTTAAAAAAAAGAATCTAAATTGTTATATCAAAAAGATTTAGAGAAAAGAGATTATATAGAAGCAATGACACTGAACTAATTAATGGATGGTTGGACAAATATGTAAAAATAAATATACGTATTGATATCCTCAGAGATAAGAGGACTCACGGCAGTCACAAAACAAGTTAAAGAAAATCAGAGATGGGGCCGCCTGGGTGGCTGAGTCATTTAAGCATTGGACCCTTGATTTCAGCTCAGGTCGTGATCTCAGAATCATGAGTTTGAGCCCCATGTGGGCCCCATTCTCAGCTAGAAATCAGCTTGAGACTCTCTCCTCCTCCCCCAACTTGCCTGCATGTTTGTGCGTGCACTCTCTTTCAAATAAATCTTTAATTTTTTAAAATCAGAACAAAAGAGAGTTCTTTACATTAAACATTTAATAGTTGAAAAAAAAATCAGTAGGTGAGTTGGACATAGGATTAAGGAAATCTCAGTGAAAGAACAAAAAGACATGTGGATGGGGACAACCAGAAAACAAAGAAAGGGAAGTAATTAATAAAATAATTAAGTCTATTTCCTGGAATTGAAGAGCTAGTTTAAAGGATGAAAGTATTCAAACTCGGTTATTAAATTTTAAAGTACTGGGATCAAGAGAAGATCCCAAATACTTCCAGAAGACAAGAAGAGTTTCACACAAAGGACAATGCTAGAATGGTATGGGACTTTCCAATCACAGTACTCAGCTAGATGATAGTATACCACTTTCTTCCAAGCTCTGAGGTAAAATCATTTCCAACCCTGAATTTGACTCCTGACCAAATTATCAGTGAAATAGAAGAGTAGAATGAAGTAGACTCTCATCAGTTTTTTTTTTTTCTTTAAGATTTTATTTATTTATTTGACAGAGAGAGAGATCACAAGTAGGCAGAGAGTCAAGCAGGAGAGAAGGGGAAGCAGGCTCCCCAACGAGCAGAGAGCCCGATGCGGGGCTCGATCCCACGACACCGAGATCAAGACCTGAGCCGAAGGCAGTGGCTTAATCCACTGAGCCACCCACACGCCCCGACTCTTGTCAGTTTTACTTCCCATGTGTACTTTTTTTTTTTTTTAGATTATTTATTTATTTATTTGACAGAGATCACAAGTAGGCAGAGAGGCAGGCAGAGAGAGAGGGAAGCAGGTTCCCCGCTGAGCAGAGAGCCCGATGTGGGGCTCGATCCCAGGACCCTGAGATCTATAGCTGAAGGCAGAGGCTTTAACCCACTGAGCCACTCAGGTACCCCTTCCCATGTGCACTTGCCCTGGAAATTATTGAGGACGCATTCTTCCAGGCCAAGAGAGAAAGCCAAAAAAATGATAGTCAGGAAACCAGTTTTTAACTTGAGAGAGGAAAGGGAATTCCCAGGTGATTATGAACAGAGATCCCCCAAATAATATTTGTGTAGCTGACCAAGAGGAGTAAAAGTCAGGTGACTCCAGAAGAGATTTATTCAAGAGGAGAAAATCGATTTTAATGTATTGACAGGAGATTGATTACAACTGAGAAAAAGTTCTGAGATATGGCAATGAGAAGTTACACAGAAAGAAACAATAAGATAATGATTCTGTGGTGGAGGGGGTTATGACATTATACTAAGCTAAATGATTCAGCTGTCAGAAATGCTTATATAGTTATAATAATCTAAGAATGTAAGAACAAACACAGATTTAACAAGAGCACAGTTTGTATTCTCTTCCTATATGTGTGCATGTTTGTGATAAGGGTTGCTGTGGTAGGAGAGGCAGATGGAAATAGACAGAGAGTATGGAGTGTGGGGTTTCTTTCTGAAGTGATAAAAGTGTTCTAAAATTGACTGTGGTGATACTCACTGGTTTATCATTGATGTACTCATCAATTGTACTCATCGGTGATTACACTAAAAACTGTTTAATCATACACTTACTATATACATGTACAATTGTATGGTATGTGCATTGTACCTTAATAAAACTATTTGCAAAAAGAAAAATTAAGGGGCACCTGGGTGGCTCAGTGGGTTAAGCCTCTGCCTTCGGCTCAGGTCATGATCCCAGGGTCCTGGGATCGAGCCCCACATTGGGCTCTCTGCGCTGCAGGGAGCCTGCTTCCTCCTCTCTCTCTGCCTGCCTCTCTGCCTACTTGTGATCTCTGTCAGATAAATAAAGAAAAAAATCTTTAAAAAAAAAAAAAGAAAAATTAAGAAATGATGAAATAGCCATCTTATTTATTTAGAGATTTGAAGATAAACATTAAAAAGTTATAGCTTGAAAGTGACTCTCTATGAATCAGTGTCCCTCAGGCTGGGCATTATTGACATTTTGGGCCAGGTGGCCCAAAAAGCAGGTTGCACAGAGCTATCCTGTGCATTGCCAAAGGTTTAAAAGCACCATGGCCTCTACCCACTAGATGTCAATAGCTACCCTCACTCCTTAACTCCATTAGCGGTAACCAAAATGTCTCAGGACATTGCCAGATGGCCACCCAGGGTCAGGGGCTGGAGGGAGAGGTGGGTATCCCTCCTTAAGAACCACTGCTCAGATGGGCAGTTGGAGCATGGGGAGAGCTGCAATGTGGAGACATGGCTATTTTTTTATAACAAATATTGCAGAATATTTGGCTAAAGTGTGAACATGTATGTTTTAGCTTGGGCTGCTATAACAAGATAGCATAGTCAGAATAGATTAAGCAACAGGAATTTATTTATTTCTCACAATGCTGGAGGCTGGGGAGTCCAAGATCAAGATTTAGTTTCTGGTAAGCCTCCTTTTCCTTGCTTTTAGTTGGCTGCTCTCTTGCTTTGTCCTCACCACGTGAGTCTTGCTCTCTTCCTCTTAAAAGCCCGCCAGTCCAATTGGATTAAGTCCCACCGTTATGAGTTCATTTAATCTTAATTACCTCCCAAAAGCCTAATCTCCAAGTACACATTGAGAGGTTAGGGTTTCCAGATATGAATTTTGAGGGGAGAAAATTTAGTCTGTAACAATGTATAAATTTGAATAAAGTAGAAACTCAATACTGGATATTTTCACAGGATACCTATAATAAAATCATCAACAAAAATTATTCCTTTATTAGATTGCCAGTGAGGTTTCTGTCGCTGAAGAAGTTTTTTTGTTTGTTTTCTTTTACTTTTTTAAAGCCTTATTTATTCGAGAGAGAGATATAGAGAGATATAGAGCTCACGGGGGGGGGGCGGCACAGGGGGAGAGAGAACAGGAAGCCCAATGTGGGACTCCATGCAGGGCTCGATCCCAGGACGCTTGGATAGTGACCTAAGCTGAAGGCAGCCCCTAAACCAGCTGAGCCACCAAGGTACCCCACTGGGGGTGTTATGAACAGTACTAGGAATACTATTTTGTTGTTGTTTTCTTGTTTCTGTTGTTGTTTTGTTTTGGATAGTTATATTCATTTGGCAATGATCTCAAATTGTTATTGTAAAGTTTGCAGTGGTTTTCAACACTATCTCAGTGTATCTGGTTATTTAAAAAGTGAGCTGTTTCATAGTGAGATGTTCTATAGGCAAGATTTTTTTACATATTAAACAATTTCTAAAGATTTTATTTATTTACCTATTTATCTGAGAGAGAGAGGGAGAGAGAGAGAATGAATGGGGTTAACAGCAGAGGGAGAGGGACAAGCAGACTCAGTGGGGAGCCTGACACATGGCTTGATCCCAGAACCCTGAGATCATGACCAAGCCAAAGTCAAATACCTAACTGACTGAGCCACGCAGGCACTCCCGGCAAGATTTTTTTTTTTTTTTTTTGCTTCTTTTGTTTTAGGTAGGCTTGGGCATCCATTTTTATCATATTGTTCATGTGATTCAGGAAAAAAGAAACAAACATCCCTCAAGCATGTTTATATCACACCAGAAATATATAGACAGTTACTCTATTTTTATAAGTTGTTATCAGTTATTCAAAATCCTAAATATGGTATTAGTGACATACATTTGCCTTAGTTGGTCTAAGATGTTCTCCTGGACGACTTCAATCATTTGATGTTGTGGTTATTTCCCTGTATGCTCCATCCTTTAAACACTCATTCGGTTTAAAGTTTTTATTTGGTCAGTTCATTAAAAAAAGATCAAATCTTCTTAGTCAAAGTGATCAAAGCTTTATTTAGATTTATAAACAAATAATTAATCTTAGTTTTACTATCACATTCATCAACATAGTAAAAAAACTACAGCATAGGTGCTTTTGAAAAAATTACCCCATTTATCAAGCTGACATTTTGGCTCTTTCACAAAAAAAGCAGATTCCATCATTGGTGTATATAGAGGCAAATTCAAATCAAATCATTCGTTCCACTTGGAGTTGTTTGATTAATGAGATCCTGTTTGGTTTTATTAATCTTTCTGCATGCCTCACGTCTTTCTTTTGACACATAACCATTCTCTTTGAAACCACCTTCATTTTTTTATGTATAATGCAAATTTGATTATAATTTAGGTTTAGAATTTGTTTCCTTCTAGAAATCTTCTCGTAAACCATTTATAGGACCTTTATTTGTAAGCTAATTATTTTTATCTCCTCTCCTGCATGTTGTGAAGGTGTTTTTCTAACTTCTGTTAATAAAACCCACCTGGCAAAGAAAACGAACCATTAAAATAATTAATTGAGACCTTTTGCTTCAAGCATATATGTCTTACCATACCTTTTAGAATATGAAAAGTTATATTAGTGCAGCTTTAGATTTTAACATCAGAACAGCATGGCCCTTAGTCATTCTCAAGGTCAATGACAGGTCTTTAATGCTGTCTTTGAAGCAAGTGTGAACGGAATCATAGTTGCTTTTAAGAATTCTATGGCTACTGTGCTAAATGAAAGCCAAGTATATTTAATAGACAGATGAATAGTGTAAATGTTTACCATGTCAGCTTAATGGATTAATTAACCTTTTACTGGTCTCTTGACCACCTTTAATGGACTTGTTGCTTATCTTATGTACTGTCAAAACCACAATAGTTTTAGGCAGGAAACATAGTTGACAGCCAACACCGCTGCTCCTTAGAGAACAAGGGAGCTCTGCCTTTAATGCTCACTGAATATAGATTGGAGGTTTGAAACTCCGTTATGACACTCTGGCAGGAATCTTTACCTAAAAATAGGAAGGTTATAAATTCAAGAGTTTGACAAAGCAGGGCACATACCTCCTAGCTAGTGGATTCACAGGGAACATGATCTATTGGAGATTAGAAGTGTCCTAGAATCAAGATATAATTTCATCCCTGCCTCATGTGCTGTATTTTCAGGGTTTCAGAACCCAGCTGGAGACTGTTAATCAGAAAGGAGTCTTACTCCTACACGGGAATGGTTTCTCATTGCTCCTGCAAGAAAATCCAGTCCCTAGCTTGAAATCCAAGACTATTCAAAATCTGGATTCTGATTCCTTTTCTAACCTCTTCGCTTTTTACCCTAATTCCACCCTTCCTAAGGCAAAAATACTTATTTTAACAAGGGGGGAGGCCAACTGTCTGTAAGGTCAGGAAAGAAATCGGTTAGACTTTGTGAGCCATATAATTTCTGTCACAAACTACTAACTGAGGCAGGAAAGCAGCCAGAGATCATACATTAAAACGTGGTGTGGTTGGGTGCCAGGACACCTTTATTTACGAAACAGGTGGTGGACTTCACTTGGCCCCTGGGCGGTAGTTCTCTGACTCCAGTTCTAGATCAATTGGTTTACAAACCGTGACTTGTGGCTGTTTCATAGAACATGGAATCAATCCATAGACCACAGCCAGGGTTTTATTTATCTGTGCAAGCTTAAATTTCTCAGCCACTGTTTATTGTAAAGGTGAACCCTGATCCTCATGATGGGTTTATTTGTAGGATTTCTGGTAGCAAGCACTGGCACCAAGCCCTCGGAACTTTCCAGGATTAGCAGCAATGGGGATCTGCCACCGACAGGATCTGATCATATTTGATGAGGATGTCTTTGGTGGCTCTCTTGGAAGCCTCACCAGTGTGCTCCTGGTAATGGGCCACTCTCCAATTCGAGGTGAATTGAAGATTGTAGAAATCTGGGCCACATGACCACGCCCCTCCATCAGCCTCGAAGGTCCTCACAGGTGAATAGCTTATTGCTCAGGAGCAGAACAGGTCCAGTAGCTTCTACTGAAGCAAGTATGGCTGGATTAGGGGCCTCATGTTCCCTTTGATGAGGCATTTGCCACGTTTACAGTGTGGCACGGTGCGGCAGTTTTCTTGCATCTGAAGACATGCATAGACTGCAGACGTCCCTTGGACTGCGTGGCTGCAGGCATAGACAAGAGTTCCTCACCTTGTGGATCTGCAACTGGAAAAGGCCAGTTTTTGTTTTATTTTTATAGTAGATGCTAGTTTCTATTACTCTCATATTCTTTTAAAAATTCTGGCGGATGCCTGGGTGGCTCAGTGGGCTAAGCATTGGATTCTTGTTTTTGGCTCAAGTCATGATCTCAGGGTTGGGAGGTGGATCCCCAGGTGGGGCTCCCGCTCTAGGGGAGCTTCATTGAAGATTCTCTCCCTCAGCCCCTCCCTCCATGCATGAGCTCGGAGGAGCTCTCTCTCAAATCTTAAAAAAAAGAAAAAGTTCTGAAAGTATGATAAAACAAGAAACAAAATTAAGTATGATTATAAATGGAAAGATGTAAACTTATTTACAAATGATAAGATTGTATTACTCAAAAATCCAAGAGATTCACCTGAAAACCCTTTAAAAGGGTGGGTCCCAAAGTTACCTATGCATGGGAATCACCTGGGGGAATGCCATTAAAAACTTAGTACCTGCTTCTCACTCCAAAGAGATTGTGATTTAATTGGCCCAGCTAGTGTTTTATTTCTTTTTTAGAGCTGGGATTAAAAAAAAAAAAAAATCAGAAAATACCAGTGTGTATGTATTGCACATAGTAAGAGTACAAACTGTTTTTGTGAAACCTTGTTTTAATTTAATTTTATTTTATTTTATTTTATTTTTAAACAATTTTTCAGTGTTCCAAACCTTGTTTTCAGATGTATACTTTATGTCTATGTGTGTATTGGCTGTGAAGTGAAATCTATTTCTTACCCGTGAGCATGGTGTAGAAAGTTTGAAAGCTGCATTAAATTACCTAAAATATGTGTAGACTTAAAAGGGGAGCTACACTGGGGCACCTGGGTGGCTCAGTGGGTTAAAGCCTTTGCCTTCAGCTCAGGTTATGATCCCAGGGTCCTGGGATCAAGCCACATATCAAGCTGTCTGCTCAGCGGGTAGCCTACTTCCCTTCCACTCTCTCTGCCTGCCTCTCTTCCTACTTGTGATCTCTGTTAAATAAATAAAATCTTTAAAAAAAAAAAAAAGGCAGGGGGCGGGGAGCTACACTGACTTCCTTTGGAATTTGTTACCTAGAATAATATTTGAATTATTGATAGAGCTTGGGGTAAAGAGGAAAACTCCAGAGACAAGAAGTCCTTCCAGAAATGCCATCATGGATATCACAAAGGGAAGTGAGGTCCTCTTTAGGACCCTGGCCTACAGCACAGCTGGGAAAGCAGGCGGCCAAGGATCTTACCCACCCGCGGTGCCTAGGCCATCGGACTGATGACAGTTTCACTAACACTACTTTTCCTTTTCTTCCTTCTTAATGATTCATATCTCAGTTAAGCAGAATAAGAGAAGAGAAGGAAGTTTCCGATGCAGGTAGCTTCTCTTGGAATGAAATAATCCTGGTTTAGGTGAAAGAGGGACTTCAAACCCCTCCTCACCCTGTCTTGTCTCAGATGAAGGATCTTGGTGGCATTTTTTCCCGCTCTTCTCCTGCATCCTGACCTTGCTTGTCTTCTTTCCATAAGTGACTCAAGCATAAATTGAGGTGCAAAAGGGGAGGTTATCTTTTAGATTGTAAATTCTGGAATTCTGTGATGCCCTAAGGAAATTCAGGTAATGTTAGGCCCAGGGGGAGGAAGAATAGGAGGGAAAGATATGGAGGGAAGTTATTATAGAATGGCTTTTTGCTTTAGTTATTTATGTTCGGGGGAGGGAGAAATCCTACAGGTTTGTAAAGGGTGAATGAGAAAACCATGTGAAAATTAATTCATCTACATTTAAGATACAGAAAGGAAGTCCTGTCAGAGTTCCTCACCATACAGATCACATGGTATTTAGTAACAAATTAATTTTATTTTTGTTTTTTGAAATGGGTAAGCTTCTCACCTAGATAATACCTATAAATCAGGAAGGACTTCAAAATCATATGCAATCATCTGTCCTTTTTTAATTTTAATTTCTATTAAACTGAAGTATTGAGAATAAGAGGTAATAAGCACGGAGAAGAAAGTAGATCCCGGGTTTCAAGATTCCTGATTAGACTGTTTCCATTATAGCAAACTTCTTTCTTCTCTTCCTAAAGAAAAGGTTACATTTTGCTTTATGCTATTACGGAGTCCATTCATATATTTATTCATTCAGGAACTGTTTATTGAATTCTTGTTATATGCCACTGACTCTACTAAGTGCTTCTCTCTAAAAGTAGAACAAGCAGACTTGGTGTCTGCCCTCCGGAAGCTCATGCCTGAAAACATGGAGACATTGAATGTATCAGAGAGAGACACTGAAAATGAGAGATACTTTGAAAATACTCTGTTCTGGAGGGCAAAGGCAGTCGAATATGGGTTTCTTACATTCCCATGTCTGTCAGTGTTCATAAAATCCTATCTCCTAGAATGTGAGAACAGTTTCCTAGCTCCATTTTCTGTCTTTAAGTTAAAAAAAAAAAGTCAAAGACTATAATTAGAAAAATAAAGATGTGATGAAATAAGGAAACCTCAAATGCTAAGAAAAAAATCTCAGATTTGTTTTTTTAAATGTTGTCTTAACATTTGCATTGAAATATCTCCTCAGTGTTTCCTTAATTTGTACATGCTTTTACCCAGAAGAAATAAGTCAGCAACACATGATAATTTTTAAAAAGTCACGTTTATCATGTGTTGGTTTGAGAGCCAAAAGCCAAATGTCCCACCTCCTGAGAATGGCCATATGCAGCAGTGGAATGCAAATATTTATACTGAAATTATTTTCATAGGTGTCAATCTTATGTCTTAATATGGTTCAAATTAATCGAAGAAAAACAGATCGTTCTACCATAATTTATACAACAAAAGAAGTAAAATAATTGTTGAGTAAAATATTTTGGTATCTTTAAAGTATGCATTTTAATACTTACTATTTGTTCAAAATTAGAAAGTAAATTACAAATAAGTAATAAATGTCATACAAACATGAAAAACAAATACAGATAGTTGAAGACATCTATAGTAGGCATATTCCAATCCAGAAGCATTTACACACAGAATACTTACTGTTTAGAGCAAACTAAGATTTAGGAGTTTCCTCAAGTTGTTTGATTTATTTTAAGTTATTTGATTTTCTTACAAAGTAGAAATAAATATTTTTATTAAACCAAATGATAACCTTACATGCTTAATAAGAGGAGTTATAATATTAGACAGCTATTAGGGCAGACTGCTTGTAACTTATGTTTTATTGATTGTGTATACTAAAATAAAACTTTGATACAATTGCAAATGCCGAATTCTCTTTCTTTAAGAAAATCCATTTTCATTTCATTCCATTTCATTTCATTCCAGTTTCAGGGAAAAATGAGTATGTATATATAAAGATGTATGTCTGTACATATGTGTAATATATATATATACACACATGTGAATCCAATTGATAATATATGTAATATACACAATATATCACAATATATTTAATGTAAGATTTATATATTGCCACAAACACATTGGATTCATGCTATACTTACTAGAATCTTAATTTAGAAATATAGATATTTTGGAAATTGTTCCATGCCCTACAAATAAAACTTATTCCTGATTTTTAATGGCTATATAGTGTTCTACTTTATGATCCTTCCATAATTTACTTAGGCAGTTCTGACTGAAAGGTACAGTATCAGGATACCTGGGTGGCTCAGTCAGTTAAGCATCTGATTCTTGATCTCAGCTCAGATCTTGACTTCAGGGCCATGAATTCAAGACCCAACTTAGGTCCATTTAAAAAAAAAGAAAGCTACAGTATCAACTTTAGAGCTTAGGAAAGAATTAGAACAATTAGTGCATAGTTGAGGGCACTGTGTCAGTGAAATGAAAAAATGTGCCAACCTAAAGAAATTGCATGATTTCCATATTTAATACCACATAAACAGAATTACTGAGACAATGAAACTAAGACACAGAAGGCTTAAAAAGTGGCAGATCTGATCATCAGTAAGTACAGTCCAAGTGCATTAAGATGTTATCTCCATGTCCAGTCACTTCTAGATGTGTTTTATTAAGTTCACATAGGCAAGTGGATGGTTCCATTTTGTCACAACCCATATATGTGACCCATAATCTTCCTTTTTAATGGAATTATTAGTGCATTGGATTTAGACTAGTATTCTCTAGTGTTAATGTTCTTTTAAAAAGCATATTATTTGATTCCTCATCAAAATATTGTTAGATGAAGCAGATTGCCAATGTTACAGAGGTAAAATGGATGCTCAAAAGTTAAAGGATGTGCCTAAGACCACACAGATCAAAAGCATCAGGGCTGGAACTAGAAAAGTTCATAAAGAAACTTCCAGTGTTTGTTGTCCTTTTGCCTCTCAACAAATAAATATGTACTTTTATTTTGAACCATAAATATTTTGTACACTGTTAATATCTTCCATTATGGTGGTATGGCCATTTCTGTTCCCAAGAATTTCCACCCAGTCCTTCTTTGAGCAGCGGTCATCGTAGCACCTTCAAATCACCAACCAAATGTGAAAGTCACCTTCGTCCTAGGGCTGGTTCCTAACACTCCAAAGAAAGCCTTGAACATCTAGATAATCTCTGAGCATAATGGTGGTTGTTCCATTTCCCTTGTCAGCCAAGAGTAACTCCTTTTCTTTAGGGGGTACTCCTGAATCCATGTAGATTTGGAGAGGCTGACAGTCAGGATCTCAAAAATCACTCACCTCTTCTCACCATAGTGATCAAACACAGTGTTCTATATCCCTGAACATAAAATTAGATTCAGAGATTGGGCCTGAGATGCATCCCAGGATCATCAGAGTTAGGACCCTTAATTCTCAAAAATAGTGCCAGAAGCGTGGTTTTCCCCGGGTTGCAAGAGGTCTGTCCAGATACAATGCAGCCCTCCCTGGGTCTGCTGACAACTGTACTGAGTAGTCCTGACTATAGATGTATCTTCTTCCCTCCATCTATAGTCAGGACTACTCAGAATACAATGAGAGACAGTCAGTGGTGGAGGGAGGCAAGAGATAAAGATCACTAACTAGTGGTGAGTCCCTGATTTCAACTGCTGAGGCTCAAATTCCTTTGACTCTGAGACATGTGTCTGCATACCTATCAGTCACATGAATCCCTTTTAAAACATGCTTGGTATGATGAGAGTTGAAAGTCTGTGTCTGAGAGAATACTGGATTTCTGCACAAGTGTCTCTGCCTAGGATTCTCTTCCATGGATTCCCCACATGTTGGTAGGGTCTCCCTCATGCTGCGCAGCCTTTTACCAACCCCCTTTCAGGTAATACTAAATCCCACCTCTACTAGCTAGAGTCAATAGTGAATATTCTCATCACCTCAAACAGCCACCTACCTAACTACAGCTGTTCCGGGATTTTAAAACCCTTCATATGTATGGACTATCTGCATTTACAAAATGTTGGTGAATTTTTTTGAAGGCAAGGTCTAGTTTCTTCATGAGAAATTCAATCTCTTTACCCACTACTGATACAATTTTTGTAAGACACATTTTGCTAGCTTTTGACAGAAGTAGCTCAATTTCCCCCCAGTGATTTAGAGTATACAGAGATGGCTATTAACTGTTCTATAGCTTGGCTCATGCCTTTGTTTATCAATAACGCTTAGCAAGGAAGTGACGTCACGGGCAAACAAAAGCAAATACACTAATGGGGTTGTTGGAGTAGAGTTGGAAGTCATGATTCTGTCCCTAAAGAATGTGCCAAGCTACACTTCTCCCTGGAAGAAAAGAAATGGCCTTTCTCTTCTTTGATCGAGAATATAATTTTCTAGTTATTTGAAGAGGTGCTTCCACTGGGAGTCGTAAAATTCTTTAGTTACTATTGAAAACACTTATGTTACATTCCAGTGATCACTACTTGCATGATTTAAAATACTCCACCCGAAAGATAATCCTTAATGGGGGTAGAATAGGCAACTTGAATGCTCTTCTAATCTCAGATCTTGTCTGGAAGATTTTTCAAAAGATATAGCACTCTCATTATCTAAAAAGTATTTACTTGTCCACTTGAGCATGTTTTTCCACATATTTAAGCCCTTTACAGTATAGCTGATAAAAAATACCTGAAAGAGTCTCTGAAGATAAGACTAACAAATCACTACATTTTCTCTTAAATTTTGTTGTGTCCTTTTATTCTTGTGTTACTTTCTGACAATGTATTTGTTCTAAAGGGTTTTTTTTTTTTTTTTTTTTTTTTTTTTTTTTTTTTTTTTAAAGAAATTGAGAATGTAGTAGCCAGGTTAAATGGATATTTTATTTTATGGCTCATATTTTGCAAATGGAGTCAGTAAGTGAAAGTGTTAAAATGATAGGAGTAGCTTCTTTAGTGAGATCTTGGCTTCTACTTGTTCAGTCATTCTTGTTTTTTGTTTTCTGTTTTACCTGTAGGGATAATTATTTAATATAAAAATGAATAGTAAGTTGAAGTGATTGTGAAGGAAGTTTAACAGTATTTTTTATTTATGCCAAACTGTGCTCTTGATAATAGCGTCTTACAGTTTTGATTTAAGGCTTTATTACTCCAGCCATGTTCATGGCAGTCCGTGGTACATTCCAGCTAGTTTGAAACAAATTGTGTCATCAGTTCCAACAAAGGTGCTACTCAGTTCTTGATGATAACTGTATTACTCATGTAATTTCAAAAGAAAGAGAAGGCAATGTTGTATGTTGTATTTGTGATTTTTGATGTTTTGCTTTTTATTCTTTCCTCAAGATGGAGTGTAAATTTTTGAGTTCCCCCAACCTAAAAATGTTTAATAGGTCCTTTGTTAAAGATTAGTTTTTACAATTAACAGTATATAAGACTGTTGGTACTTTATATATTTTTAAACATTTTATTTATTTATTTGACACAGAGAGATCACAAGTAGGCAGAGAGGCAGGCAGAGAGAGAGGGGGAAGCAGGCTCTCTGCCAAGCAGAGAGCCAGATGTGGGGCATGATCCCAGGACCCTGAGACCTTGACCTGAGCCCAAGGCAGAGGCTTAACCCTCTGAGCCGCCCAGGCGCCCCTGTTGGTACTTTATACTGCAAACCTTCATTATGCTAACCTAGATGACAGTTACTTATGTCTTATCAAAGAGAGCATTATGCAAAAATTTTGACAAAAGCTATAAGCTTATAATTATATGAGTAATGAAATATAAATTAGAGAACCATTTTCATAATATGCATAAGCAGGGGTTATGAGTTGTCCCTGTAAACTTTATATTTTTAACCATTCACTTTTTATTTCCTCAATTTCTTTAGCAGAAACATTAGGTTTTAGATGTAATCACTATGCAAATGTTTTTTATAGTAGTTGACACAAATGATATAGTTTGCCTGCACATCACTAATGACCAAAGTCATTAATGACCCCCAAAAAAGAACTGATTAAAAGGGCTTTGTAAATACTGTAATATACCTGATTCTGAGAAAAATGTATAAAGAAAATGTTCTCTTAGTTCAGGAAATCATTGAAATCATTGGTCTACCAACTAAAAGTGAACTTCCTAAATTTCAAAGGTGGAATATTTAATCCCGAATGCTACTATTACATCTCTGCCACTTGTAGATTTTCAGTGTTGAAGTGCAGATATATTTGGACATACATTTCTGAGGCTCTTGCACTATATAACATGGCCTCTTGGATAACAGAGGTAATTGGGCATATACAGGCAGAAGCAAGAACCTAAGCCTCATGTATCCTATAGGATCAGGGCTTAATGAGGAAAGGGCTATGTTAGTGCTGACTGCCTGGTCTTCTGTTGTCCCTCTTTGCCCACCCTACTACAGGGAAAGAGCCAAGTCCAAACCCTGGAAGTAGAGCATTAATTTTCCTGAACTGCCTTAACAAAGGACCACAAACCAACGGGCTTGAAACAACAGTGATTTATTCTCTCACAGTCCTTGAGGTGAGAAGTCCCAAATCCCTGCGTTTGTAGAGCCACGCTGCTTCTAAAGGATCCACAGAAGAATTCTTTTTTTCTTCTTCCTGGTTTCCAGTGCTCATGCTCTTGTTCTCTCTCTCTCTCTCTCTCTTTCTCTCTCTCTCTGTGTCAAATAAATAAAATCTTAAAAAGAAAAAGAAAAAAAAACTCGCAGACAACAGAAACTGTGGTTGAAGGAAAAAAAAAGATCTTTATAAAGATTAGAGAAGATACTGCATCTGTCAGACAAGGTCAGGTATTGTTTTTTTTGTTTTAAGGAAGCTCTACACCCATCATGGGACTTGAACTCATGACTTCAAAGTCAAGAGTCACATACTCTATCAGCTGATACAGCCAGGTGCCCCCCCCCTTTTTAATATGTATGTTTTAAAGTGAACTCAGTATCCAATATGGGACTCAAACTCATAACCCTGAGATCAAGAATCTTGTGATCTACTGATTGAGCTAGTCAGGCACCCTTGATCAAGCACTGTTTTTTTGAAAAGTAAAAAATAAAACAGTTCTGTGAATTTAGGAGGAATAAAAAATCACAGCACAGGTTTGGGAGATTAAATTTGAGCTAATATCCCAGAGGCAGAGGGGAAAAAAAAAAAAGACAAGAAAGGATGGAAAAAACAAGAGAAAATAAGAAAATTTGGGACCAACCCAGAATTTCAAAAAAATAAGCATTGAATGAAGAGAGAAGAGGGACTGTGTGAGAGAAGTCATCAATAAAGTCATTGAGGAAAATTTCTTAGTACTTAAAGAAATTTATTTCCAGATTGAGAGAGCCCATTATAATGGATGAGAACAAATTCATACCGAAGCAGCTCATGATGTTTTAGAACATGGGGAACTATAGGAGGCACTACAAGGTTCTCAAGGAAATAAAGAAGTTACACAGTTTACAGGGATTAAAATTGCTTTGTTCTTCAATAGATTCAGCCCTAAAAGCTGGAGGCACCAGAGAAATGCTTCTAATTTCAAAGAGAAATGATTTCCAGAATAAGACTCTGTATCTAGCCGAAGTATCACCTAACCTAGAGGACTGTATGAATCCGTTTCAGACATGCAAGTTCTCAGTTAACCTTGATGCACCATTTCTTAGGACACTGTCAGAGGATGGTTCCACTAAAACAGGAGAGCAGACCAACAGAGTTAGATCCAGAAAGAGGGGATACAGGTGAGGAAGGAGTAAAAGGAATCCCTAGGATAAGAGTGATGGATCATCTTTAAAAAAAAAAAAAAAAAAAAAAAGATTATTTATTTTTAGAGAGAGAGAGCACAGGTGCAGGAAGAGGGACAGAGAGAGAGAGAGAGTCTCAGGCTGACACTCTGCTGAGCGTGGAGTGGGGCTCGGTCCCATGGCCCTGAGATTGTGACCTAAGCTGAAATCAAGGTCAGATGCTTAACTGACTGAGCCACCCAGGTGCCCCAAGAGTGATGGATCATTTTATAATGAAGGCATGCACCGACAGTGCAGCCAGTCCACTCTGCTTCTGGGCAGAGGCTCCGAGAGAGTTCTCTAGGGTGGTGATGCTGACAGACTGCCAAATACGTCTGGAAGCACCGAGAAGGGATTTAGGCAACTGCTGCAGGTTGGACATGGGATTTGTGATATGGGTATAGAAAACTAAGCAGAAAAAAATGCTCCAGAGAATATTCAATCTGATGATTAAAAGTACCAAGAAGAAAGAAAGCATATCCCTATTACAGTATAACTTTGTTGGAAGATAATCTTTAAAAAAGTAACAATATTTTATTAGTCCAAGAACCTGGAGTTCCATGCTGTGTACAGAGACTGAATAAGTTGCTAAAACACACCACCTGCTTCCAGGAATGCGGCTCGGTTCCTGCACAGATTGTGTTCTCCGCATTCCCAGAAGTGCTAGCTCAGTGCGTAATGAAACAACTTGGAGTTTCTTTCTCTTTTGAATAAGTACTCTCAAAGAGCAGTCAAACTGCTCTGCTTTCAGAACATGAGGTCCAGGTTTCCTAAAGATAGTTTTGGTCCTTTTATTTTATTCTGCTGGGGAAGATATGAGAACCTCATGTCCTGTAGTGTACTTCAGGTAGATCTGTAGAACACTGATGCATTCAGAATTTTGTAAATTTCTCTATGGATATGACTTCTCTGTTAAGGGGAAGGAAGCACTCTCCTTGTGAGTTCTGTGAGGTAAACTTGGCTGAGTATAAATAAAAAATGTAAGCTTTGCTCAAGCCGTGTTACAGTTTATGAAGTCTTAAGTAACAGTATTTTAGTTATTACAGAAAACAAAGTAGTTTCATATTCACTCATGATTATGAGGCAAATAGGTGGGTCCTCTTGTATGGAATTTTTAAATGAGATTTTATAGCATTTTCCCCAAGAAAGGTGTATCAATTTTTTTATTTTTTTATTATACGTTATTTACTCATTCAGAATGCAGTTACCAGTTATCATCTAGGTCTCAGGCAATGGAATTGCAAGGACAAGGCATGGTTTGCCCTCATAATGGTGTAGTCTCAAAAAAGAAAAACACATCAATATCCTTATAATTTGATAAAATGCATTCGCAATCATAGATGTAAAAGGAAAATATGTGCACTGGGAAAGGCCTTAATAATGTCCTTGTTTATGGAAAAGCTGAGGAAGAAAACTCTACCAAGGAGATAGAGTGATGTCCGGAGTATAAGAAGAACATACCAGAAAGTATCAGGAAAACCCAGAACAGGCAGAGTTCAGGATGGCAGAAAGGCTACCAGGGAAAATTCCAGGGGGAAATAAAGAAGATAATGACAGGAAAAAGTTAGCAGTCACTTTGACAGGGCAGCAATGTCTGATTATTTTCTTGAACGGAACTTCCATGGATTGGTGAGGTTGGAACCCTTTGTGGCAAACTTGTCTATTGGTACCGTTTTTGTGGTATTTTTAAAAACACCACCCTGGGCTGCCTGGGTGGCTCAGTGGGTTAAAGCCTCTGCCTTCAGCTCAGGTCATGATCTCAGGGTCCTGGAATCGAGCCCCACCTCGGGCTCTCTACTCACCAGGGAGCCTGCTCCCGCCCCCCCTTTGCCTGCCTCTCTGCCTACTTGTGATCTTTCTCTCTATCAAAAAAACAAAATCTTTAATAAATAAATAAATAAAAATAAAAAATAACAACACCACCCTCTGATTCTCTCCTACCTCCATTCTCTATCTTCTCTCCTGAATAATCTCTCTCATTCTTTGCTTAACCCAAAGCTTTTTTTTTTTTTTTTTTTTTTTTTTTTTTCCCTTAGGACCACTCTTCTTTGTGAAAATCACTAGCAAAAACTTCTCCTAAATCACCTAACATTGAGGTTAGGTCGATGGCTGTTAAGCCTCTTAGTCCTTAATAGTGCTGCTAGTAAGAAAGAGGCAGAACCTCTGCTGAGCGAGTGTGGTGTGAGTGGCTGAGCGAGTGTGTGGTATGAGTGGCCCTGAATGGGTTTCACTGAGGGGCATTGACTCGGGCACATCCCACTAGATCTTTCGCCCTGGCTGTTGGCCATCCCCTTGTCTGTTTCCTTGGATCCGTCCGCTCTCTCTGCTGGGTTGGCCCTCACCATGTTCTGTTCAAGTCACGGTCAGTAGTTGCCCAGACACTACAGTTGTAGGCTTCCCTGCCTTCTTCATAATTCCTTCAATCCTGAAACTTGTTCTTTGTGATTCATTAAGGGTACCAGGAGTAATAGGAAAAAGCAGGAAATGAGGCGAAGCTGAATGTCTCAGGCAAGTTGAGCAAAGTGTGATGGGAAAGAAATCCTGGATGAGTCAGTGAACCAAAGAATGAGGGATTAAATTTCAGTTAGTAACGGAAAGCCCAGTAGAAGGAGGTCATAGTAAGAAGAGTAATGCTCAACATATCCTGTTTATCCCCAGTGTATCTCCTGATAATGTCATAGATGTTATCTCAAGTGCTGTCTTATACTGCATTCCCCAGAACATTTTTTTTTAATTAGCGTATAATGTATTACTTGTTTCAGGGGTCCAGGTCTGTGATTCATCAGTCTTACACAACACTCAACGCTTACCACAACATATAACCTCCCCAGTGTCCATCACCCACCCATTCTCCTCCAGCAACCCATAGCCTGTTTCCTGATTAAGAGTCTATTATGGTTTGTCTCCCTCTCTGATTTCATCTTGTTTCATATTTTCCTGTCTTCCCCATGATCCTCTGCCTTGATTCTTAAATTCTGTGGAAGATCTAAAGATGCGTACTGGTGGGCAAAGGATTTACTTAAGAAGTGCTCCCAGGGGAGACTGGTAAGGGTCACGGGGATGAGGGGTGGGCTGGGCACAAAAATTAGGGGAAAGACAAGGATCGCTTCAGCTTGTTCTCACAGGGAAACTTTAGGTTGTAAACTAACCCTTAGAGGTGCCCTGACTGAGGTGAGGGATTTGGGTTTTTATATCATGGAGTCTGTTACATATTGGTCAATGGCTGGCCGAAGAAAGAAATTGCCGGGGAACTTCTGGCTTTCTGTGGTGTTGGCAGAACAGCTCCAGTACCTGAGGGCAGTGATCTGAAAACAGCCATGAATAAAAGATGTTACCAACTTAGAGGTAACACAGAAAAAGAAACAAAACAAAATGGGGGAAATGACCTGAGGGGATGTAGATGAAGCATTCGAAAATTAACAAATTGTGTAGGACTGGAATAAAATGGCGCCTAAATTTGCTCTCAGACCTTTCCAGGGATACCTAAAATGTTGCCTGCTGCTCTTTCTGGAAGTGCTTTTTTCTATCCTTAGAAAGTCCGAACTCTGCATCCTGGCAGAGACTGGTCTCTAAGACACTACAGGAGGGAGTGTGATTTGAAAAGAAAATGTTCCTTGGCAAGAACTCCTACATACGTCCCTATAAAATTTCCACTGGCATTCTGTGCATCTATGCACAGGATCTTATACAAATCTTAAAAGGTCCAGGTGCTTCCCAGAACGGGGACCAAAGCCTCTATTAACTGCAATGAAAACATTGTATTTACAGGCCGACTGCAGAGGAGGGAGTTAGCCATGTGGCTGACATCTTACCCTGCACTCGAATGCCCCACACTCAAGGAGCCCCAGGGTGCTGTTGGGAGCCAGCCAGCCAGAGCTGGCTGCTCTCCACCTTATTCTCTAGGGCAGGTGTTAGTAACAGGCCAGTTACAAAGAATCTGAACTTGCCAATTTGCCATAATGAGCAAGGCTAAGTTTGGCTAAAAATTGTCTCTGAGTGGCTCTGTCTTCAGGTAGACTCAGCAGTAACATCTGTCTATCCCCAAAGCAGTATTTGAATTGGAAAATGCTAGATGTGCATATTTTCCTTACATGAAATAGAGGTTAGCATTCCAGTCCTGATGAGAGGGGTGGATCTTGTTCTTTGAGAGACTCTTACTCCCTTCCTGTGGCAGAGCTGGTCTTGGGCTCTGTCTCATTGGTCCTCCCCAGCCTTCCTTCCACTGAGCCCACATCCAGATTTAGTTCCATTCCCCACTGGTAGAGCAGTCGTGGTGGTAGATGTGGGAGGTGCTAAGAAAAAAAAAAAGCATAAGAGAGAAAGGTCATGTTGATTCCATCACCAACTCCTTCTCTTCCAGGTACTTTTGTGGGTGAAGGAGCTGAGTAACTGAGACAGGGACAGCTCTCCAGCCCGTTATGAGATTCCCCAGGCTCCTAATGAGTGGAATTTGCTAACTGTATTCTCTTAGGCAGAACTTGAAAGCAGAGATGTGAATGGCTCTCAGTAAATATTTAAATGGTTGCATGCTCTCTGGGTCAAAATAGGTTGGGTCTATTCTACAGGGAGAGATCAGAAAATTGCCCGAAAGGAGGTAACATCTTAGCAGCACCTCGACAAATGAATGCCAGTGTCAATTTGACTGTTAGCCTTCTTCAACTGTAGCTTCTATATCCATTTATTTTTCACATGTTTATTGAGCATCTACTATGCAGCAAGTGTGGCGACTGAAAGGCAAGTGCAGTGCTAAGGAGCACTGGGCAGATGAAGCAACCTGCCTCCTGTCCTACTTCTGAACCTGGAAGTTTGGACGTTGAGAAAGTTCCTTAACCTCTCTGTGCCTTGGTTTTCTCGTCCATTAAAGGGCGCTGAAGAAAGTTCTGTCAGGGGTGGATGTGCGGGTTGTGTGGCATGTGGGGTAGACGTTCAGGGTAATAACTATTGTTATTACTGTTCATGCTTGGTTCTACTCACACAGAAATCAGTAAGATAAAGTGCCTAAGACTCTTCTAGTTTGGGTGGGTCTAAAGGGAAGAAAATTAATGATTATAGTTCAGTATGATAAGTGCTGTAATTGGTCTATTCCAGAGCTGTGGCAGGGGTTTCTTAGTGCAAGGAAGGGAGGGTGATGTTAGGGTTTGGTATGAGTTTTGAAACAGTTAACCTAAGAGACAAGATGATGAGGTCTCTGGAAATGATACAGACCTGAAAAAACATGGTGCCTTCCAGGAAGGTTACATAATTTATTATATGCACCACTAGAGGAGATTCTGGAAGCCTGGTAGGGAATGAAAGCAGGGTAATGGAAAGTGCCAGGGCCAGTCCATGCTTTAAAAAAAAAAAAAAAAAAAAAAAAAAAGTCAGTTTGCTTTGGAGAACATTAGGCAAGTAGAAGTCTAGAAAGTTTACTCTTGGTCTAGTGAGAACAATATATTTGAGTTGAGGAGTCTGAAGGCCAAGATAGGAGAGAAATTTATGAGAAAGAATTGCAGGGAGGGGTTTCGTTGGCCTGAAAAGCAGGGAAGGAGACCCCTGTGGAAACAGTAGTCATATGGTAAGACTGTGGAGTAACAGAAGGCCACGTGGAAGCTTCCGTGAGCAGAGGGCATTGCTCTAGTCTGGACGCAGAGGATCTCAGGGAGGAGAGAGGAAGGACAGGAAAAAACATTACCACAGGCATTCCCTGACATCGGGTGCACTTTATCCTCTCCTTTGATTAATGACTATAATTTTCCGCTATTTTGATGTTTTATGTAAATCTTTTAATTTTATCCTTAGAGTAATTCTATCTGGTAAGTGCTATTATCACCATTGTATGGATAAAAGAAACTGATACACATGAAGTTAAGTGATTTGGCTAAGATGAAATAACTAATAAGATAAGCTTTTACTTGAACTCAGACTGAAATCAAAGTTGATTTTTACAGAGTTTTTCCAGTCTTTGAGCCTCTTTCCTAGTTATATATGTATATCCTCTCCCTCTTTCCCAGTCTCCAGTTTCAACCACGGGTATTACTATCATTCTAGATTTCCTTTATCTTTTCCTTTCTTTACCTGTGATTCTAAAGTGTTCACTGATCTGCTGTCTCTTATTTCTGGGCTACTGAACATATTTGGTAAAACCCACAGTAATTAATTCACATTCTCAAACTTCAGCTGAATCCTTATGATGTTCCTCAGACAATTTCCTCTATGTATCTTGTCTGGTCTGTGGCCTTTCCCCATAAATACCTCTCAGAGTGAGACTCCTATCCTTACGTACCGTCTACAAGTCCATCTCCAACTCAGAAGATGTCATATTTTTCTCCTTTCGTGAGGAAAACCAAGGCGATCCTGTGGACTAGCTCAAATTTCTGTTCCTTCCGTAGATTCTTTCTGTCGACTTTTTACAACCCCTCACACATTTATGCGCCTCGAAGGCAAACAGTAGCTTTGGTAGATTTCTAAGCTCCTGATGGAATTCACCCTCCTAATTACTTTCCTCACCCGCAGTCTCCAAACCATTCTTCATGGTCCTATTTACTATGCCTGTATAAACACATCCTTATTTACCTCTGGTTCCCCCCAAAATTTACCTTCATTTCTTCCAATTTGCTCTTGCCTCGGATCCCAATAGCTGTTTAAAGCTAGAAAATCTCTTTCTACTGCCCAACAGGTACATGACGTATCTCACTATCATCTGAATTTTGATCTCTAGTGGTATTTTGGCTTTTACGTTCTCTTTCTCTCATCCCTTACTTTACTTTTTCCGCTCTTCTGCTCATGATTATTTTGCTGCTGTAGGCTGCTGTTGTCCTTCCCCCCAACCCCCAATCCACTCCATTCTTCGTGATAAGGTAAGGGAATAGCCTAGTCAAGAAAAATATTCTCTCTCCTTAGAAGAGGGCGGGTGATAATGAGGAAGCTAGTATACCGCGCATTACAAATTTTTTACTTAGTGATTAATTAATATATATATATATATATTTACTTTTCCCTAGCATGGATTGGAGGGAGTAGAGCAAAAGCAGCATTTCTTGGAGTATGAATGCAGTCAAATTCTGAAATAGGAATCGTTGTTCTTCTCCTGAACTTATGGGTAAATAATGCTTGTGAAGTCGTCCATGTATTTAGAACAGACTCTGGAAGCATCAGTGCTTCATGGCCTCTTCCTCCTCTGCCTCTACAAAGCCAACTTGTTCTAAAGGCCACGAAGCAGTCTTTCATGCTCTGTCTAGCATGAGGCAGCTGCAAAAACACATGATGAGGAGCATCAAGGCCATGGGTGAAGTCTTTCCTTGTCAAGGCAGATGTGCAACTTCAATGCCTGGCTTGTAGGCCCTGAAAAGAATGGGGAGGATCTGGTACAGGAACTTTAGACATGTGTGGTGGTCCTTTCATTTTGGTAGTCAAAAGTACATTGAGTTTAAAATTGTATCCTGGGGAGGAAAACGTCGATGAAATGGACACAGTATTCTCATTGTAACATTCCCTTTATATATATATTTATATATGTGTGTGTGTGTGTGTGTGTGCGTGTGTGTATGTATATATATACACACATACACACTCTCTGCTATATATACTCAGAACATGCATATAGGATGCCTTAGATTGTTCATCTTTACTTTCACTGCTAGAATTTATTATTGTTGTTTCACGGGAATGCCCTGGTAAGAACCAAGAGCGCTCTAAAACATGTCTTGTACAGTTAAAAACAATGTAGCCAAGTGAAGAAACCTGACTATTGAAACACACCATTTTGAGTCCCCACGTGTTAAATATTTAAAATTAGGTGCTTTGAAAATATCGGAATACATTGGCTTTCTTGGTGACAATAGAAGTGTTCTATCTGTTCTAAGGATTTTTGTACAGTTATTTATAATTATTGAGTTTACATAATACTGTCTTACTCTGTTCAGTTACATAAGCAAGTATTATCACTCAGCTGTGTCACAATCAAATAACAGAAAATCATTTTCTTTTTTCCCTTTTTTTAAGAGATTTTATTTATTTATTTATTTATTTATTTATCAGAGACAGAGACAGAGCACAAGCAGGTTCCTATTGAGGAAGGGGCCCAATGCAGGCCTCAATGCCAGGATCCCGGGATCATGACCTGAGCCAAAGGCAGACACTTAACTTACTGAGCCACCCAGAAACCCAACAGAAAATAATTTTCATGTTGATGTTTTTTAAGTATGGTTTACATTCTGAAAGATTCAGATTTGCAATATCTTTATTTTTAATGGAATTATATTTTTCCTTAAATAATTATAACTTACTCTGAATTCTCCAGGTAAAATCGATAGGCCTGAGTATCTTTACGTTTCTGTTTGATTGTTCGTTTTTGTATCTCTGTGAAACAGTGTTTAAAACTTACTAAAGGCCTGTTTGGAAAAAGATATTTAAAAACAGAAAATATTTGTCATTTAAAGGAGGGAAACTGAAGCAGCAATTCTTTTATACATTAGTATACCTGGAAGTTAGTATTGTGCATAAAAATGCTTATTCAGTTAACGAGTACAACTAAGTTTACAGGGAGGAAAATTACTTGATGGTTGATTGTGATATGTTACATAAAAATGTAATGACCTAAGGGAGTCACTGAAAACTAGTTTTTTTTTTTTTAATTTTTTTTAAAGATTTTATTTATTTATTTGACAAACAGAGATCACAAGTAGGCAAAAAAGCTGCCAGAGAGAGAGGAGGAAGCCGACTCCCAGCTGAGCAGAGAGCCCAATGCGGGGCTCGATCCCAGGACCCTGGGATCATGACCTGAGCTGAAGGCAGAGGCTTTAACCCACTGAGCCACCCAGGCGCCCCAACTAGTTGTTTTATATAAAGACTCAGTATTTGGGAGAAAAAATATCAAATCCAATTTCTTTTTTTTTTTAATAGTCTAGAGGCCTTGCTATTTCTAGGTGAGCAGTCTACCTTAAGGATCCCTGGTAATAGTTATTTCTGTAGTAAACTCTAAGGTTTAAGGTGATGGGTGAGTAGTCACAGTGCAGGCACATCTTGGACTTTTCCCAGAGGATTTTGTGATGGAAACATGATGCACATTAGGAATATCCCCTCTTCCAAGCAGTCCTTACTTAACAGGGGGACAGTAGGCTAAGGAAATCTGTATCATTTTATGCTGGTTTTTGTGATAATTTGTACACAGAATTCAGATCATCTTGAATATAAAAGAACAATTCAGGCTTAAAGCCCCAAGAACTTTATAACCACAATTTCTTGGGATTGAGGACGTTCCTTCTTTTCCTAAGAAAAGTCCTTTATTGAGCTTAAAAAGTGCCCCACAGGGATGCCTGGGTGGCTCAGTTGGTTGAGCAGCTGCCTTCAGCTCAGGTCATGATCTCAGCGTCCCGGGATCGAATCCCACATTGGGCTCCTTGCTCAGCAGGGAGCCTGCTTCTCCCTCAGCCTCTGCCTGCCATTCTTTCTGCCTGTGCTCGCTCTCTCTCCCTCTCTCTCTGATAAATAAATAAAATCTTAAAGAAAAAAAAAAAAAAAGTGCCCCACAAAGTAAAACACTGGCAGGGCAGGGAGGTTGCCTGAGAGGCCTCTGCCCCCTGCCTGCAGCTGCTAGAAGGCAAAGGAGGTGACGGGGGAAGATGATGGGTTGGGGGTTGGAGGCTCTGGGTTGGGGGCGCCTCCGGTGGACTGATTGTTTCTCCATCCCATCTGACTGAGGCCCCTGCTTTGCTTAAATTCAATCTTTTATTTGCCCTGGCAAGGACAAAGGACATTTCAGCTAGTCAGGCCTCTGCTGGGGAGTGGTTACTGTGTCAAGGGAGGGGAGAGAGTCATGCATAGACAAAATAATTTTTCTTCATTTTTTTTACTTACCATATATATGCTTCTGTAGGAAAAAATATGTGCCAGTTAGCAGGCAAAGCATCTAAATAAATAGGATACTAATCATTCCCCAGTTAGGATGTGGTCACTCCATGTTCCTCTTACTAACTCTCCCAGTTCTTAAAAAAAAAAAAAAAAAAAAAAAAAAACTTGACAAATGCTCGTATAAGCAGCATATTTCTATTTCACCAGATACTGTTATTAAATGTCTAGTTAATAAATGTCTAATTAGTAAATCTAACTTCATTGGTCTTTGTTCCTCCTTAGATTAAGAATAGGAATTTTTTCTCCTTCTACAGCTGAGGAGTTTCCAATTAAAGAGGGAAACAAAACCTAGATTGTGTGTTAAGCTTGATATTACATCAGCCAGTAAAAGAATATAACATTTATTTATACTTAAAGTCAAGTTTGGTATGCAGTTACATTGGGCAATTAAGAAAGTTTTTATTTTTCTTCCTTTTTAAGAAACACAGTCTTTGGGCAAAAAAATTTACAGAGATATACTTGAAGCTTGTTAGATTCTGAATTTGGACCATTGGTACATTTATACCAGAAACTTGGAAATTTTGAGAGCTTGATCAAAATATTATGGCATTTATGGGAGACATACGTAACTGGTTAATGACATTTGAAAACCAATTTTGTAAGTTCTGAAAACAGTGTAATTTTTGTTTCCCTAAATGTGCTGAAGTCACCCAGCTAAATTGCTTCTCTTCTAATATGAAAGTATATGTGTAGGTGAATTTTTTAAAGGAGACCCAGCCTTTAATGGTAAAAGAGAACCTACATACGGTCTCCTAGACATTTGATTTTGTGGCAAGTGCACATTAACTATGAGTGATGTATTTAAATCGATAAGGTTTTAAAATTTGTTGGTGCAGCCAACATGGGGCAATCGTTGCATTAATTTGGTTTTAGAAAAATGTGTACTTTTTGCTTCTAATTTAAAACATTTATGGCACCTCAGGACTGATTTCCCTGGGAACTTTGCACAGAACGCTTGGAAGTGTTATGGGAAGGGGTAATTATGCTGTCCAGGGAATTTGTCAGGGAACAGAACTGTTGGAGATTAAAGGAGATGTGACGGGGCAGGGGTCACAGCCTTGATTTTGAGCCAAGACTCACTATCACTTTTTTAATTGAGTCTGAAAACTAGAAAGCTGTGATGTGGGAGCCACCTATTACCAGGGAGGACACATCTAACTAATTGGAAATGAGTGAGCATGGGGCTTAACAACTCCAAAAACAAAGAACCAGAACTCCCAAATATGAATGGCAGTTCATTAAAACAAATAGATAAATAGAGACTTTCATAATTGATGTGTTCCCTTCCTTCCTTTGATATTTTAAAAACAGAAATTCATTTTCTAGAATATGAATACATTTAGCCTCTATTCCAGCTTCAGTAAGACACTGAGAAAGGCACTCTGCATTCCCAGTGATGCTTTGGTTTTCAGAGCATTTTTGTTTTTATGTATTAAATAAAGTTTATAAAATTGCATTGTAGTCTTATACCATATCATCATTTCTGTATCACACCAAAATTAAAAAGCCAGTAGAAATTATGTCATGTTGTCATATTGAAAATACAGAAGTTGCGCGTTGGGATATTTACAATGTACTGATTTGCTGAATTTAGCATAACTGCCTTTGTGAGGGCTCCAGTTCCTTTTCAGCACATTCTCATTCATACCTCAGATGATAAATGACTAATTTCAGATACCACTTTTCATAAGACTCAGTTTTATAATTGCAAAATAGTTAATATGCAGTTACAAAGAACTCTGGCATCTATTTTGTGTTTCCTTGTTAAGCTCCAATTCATAGCAAGTACAACTGTCTCTATAATTCCTTAATTTTTCCCCATTTCCTTCTTTCAGAAGTCGCAGAGTATCTAAATAACATAAAATGCCTTTTTGGAATGTAATACCTTTCCCTCCGCCTTGCTTTATCCACTGTCTGTGGACACAGTGCAATGATCATCCATAGTTTCTATTTCGAGAGTTCTGTGGTTTGGGGGTCTCTGTAAATGAAAACAGATCAACAATTTCAGCCATTAGTAATTCTACCGCGCACTTACAGCTGCTTGGGATTGCCAGCCTGAGACACCTGCTAATTCTATATCCCTGTGCAGAGACTCTTCCTTTCTCCCACCCCTTTTTTTTCTTTTACTGTCTGAGAAGTGTACTTGCTTTCTCCCAGCACAATTTTAAGGGAGTAGTAACAGGATAGACTTGGGAAAACAGAATAAATCAGCCACTTGGAGGACCACTTCAGTTAACTGAACCATGGGAGTCAAGTAGATGAAAGTGTCAGTCCTGGGAGATTTCTGGATGTGGAAATCAATTTCTGGATTTCTGGAAGTATTTCTGGAAAATACTTACCTTTATGTGTTGTTCAACCTGCAAAATCAGTTATAGTTCTCTTTTTCCCCATTTTCTGTACATAAACAAATGAGAACAACAAATGGTGATCTTGAATCTCTTGTAGTGGAGTAACGCTGACATTGTGTGCTCATAAAATACTTCTGAGTATTTCTCAGTATTTCTCAGAAAATACTTCTCATCTACTGCAACATGCCATGGTCTCTGGCTGTTTTAATGTTGATCTTAGAGAAGAGAGAGGGACCCTCTCCTTGACACTAACCTTGCTGGACATGTGGAGATCTCATTGGTCCAAATTCTTACCCCTTAGGAGCCTTCTAGCTGCTCCTAAGTAGGGACTAGATCCACTCAGAGCTTTTGAAAATGCTCTGCTGAGCAGAGGACTGCGGTCACTTGGAATAATCATGAATGTTGTTTTATACTCAACATTAGAACCCTTTGACAAATCTGCTTCTTCGTGTCCTAAAATGTCCACTTGATTTCTCACTGTTTAATAAATACACTTAAGCCAGACCCAGAGAGCGGATTCACCTCTGTTATTGATAAGCACTGTGTACAGTGTTCCAGTGCATTTTTGCAGTGCATGAGTTAGACATGGCCTGATTTCTTTTAGACTCGATTTTTTACCTCAGTTGCTTAAAAACCTTACAGACGACAAGATGACACTTATAATTTACTAAGCTATCTGGAGAGTTGAGTCGCTCAAAATCAAACTTGGAGAATTTATTTTTGAGTTAATTCCCCTTTTAATCGTCATAAATCTGAATGATGAAGCACCATCTTTTAAAAATAAACTTTATTACAGGTTACATATTCAAGGTTGGCCATCACACAAAATATGTGAAATCTTAAATAAATTAGCTTCTCCAACATTGTACAAAATAGATTCATCGTGTAAAAGGCGCCTAATGGGGCAGATAAAGGACATTCCACTACGTGTCAATTAATCACGTCATAGACTACGTACTGAAGCACCTGGGAGCAGCCACATTCCCTTCCATTATTAATATGTTGATATAATATTCAAGTAAGCTTTTTCCCTCACCCCGTCTTGGTCTATCTGTAATGTCAAGCAGTGATCAGTTTTATTTTCCCGCTGTTGTTGATTCAGGATTGGATGATGACTGGAGCATTTTGATAAGTTTGGTATTCTGACACCTCTTGTAACGGACCCATATGCGTGTGCTCCTGTGGCTGTTCGCATATCGTTTTTGAATCTTGTCCTAATAGCTGAGCTCCAGCAGAATCATTCTACAGCAGAGGTTCTCAGGTTTGGTGGCCTGTTAAAATTCCCTGGGGGAAGTTAAAAATGCCAGCAGCAGACCAAAAATACCCAACTGTCTTGTCCAGGGACTCAGGCATCAGTCTTTTCTTTCTTTCTTTCTTTAGTGTCCTGGGGATTTCTACATGCAACCAAAATTCTAGGAAAGAACAGATTCAAAATCAGCGTAAAGAAAGTCTCCCTTTCTGAGCCCTGAATTTACCAATAAAATAATGTTTTTCTGTCGGGTTGATGGGTGCCAAAGTAAATTCATGGCCAAATGACACAGACTTTTGTGACACCATTCCGACATACCCTCATGTGTCATGGAGTGTGTCTGATTGCCTCCAGAAAACCAGGTTAGAAGTGAACAATTCAGTTAGCTCTGGACTTCCTATTTTGGTAACATAGCAAAGCTTGTGTGCCACCACCTAGAAACCTGGGGCAACATGATGAACGTTGTATTGGTGTCAACCTCTGCATTCCCCCAAAGCTCCCACATACCCCTAACCTAATACTATCCTTTGTTTCCACGTGAGAAACCCACTTCCTCTGGGCTCATCAAATGTTTCATTTACACTAGACCCAGTTTAAGGACCCAGACAATGTTAAGTTATTAGTGGATAAAGGTTTAAGCTATAATCCCTCCCAGAGGTCCCAAAATTTTAATAGGGTCTTTGAAAGCCAGAAATATCAAAGTTGTGAAACTTTAACAACTGGAGAAACCGGGAGGGATTGAATAATTGGACTCAGAGGCCCATCCACAGTGCCCCTCTTCAAATTATACCACATAGGCGTCTTGCTCATTAGGTTAGTCCCTCTGGAAGGCATTAAGCTTCTGTTCGTAGTAAGTTCAGAGGACGCACTATTACATGATCAAAAAAAAAGTAATAAAAATTTTTGTCTTTTTGATTCCAAATATAGTGTCCTTTTCCCCCAAATGTGGTATCATATTGGTCATAGAAGTAGGGTAGTCAGTTACGTTAGAAATTCTTATTTTAACCATGGTAATTTGTCACTGATAAACCATAGAAACCTTTATTTACTAAGGGAAGTGTGCTAATGAATTGCCTTCTAAAATTTTAATTTACCCTAGATAATTTATTGTCATAAAACTCTTATAAGATGTCATATATACTAAACTTTCTCAATGAATATTTAAGACATGAATGGGATGACTGTAGAATTTTTTTAAAAAAAGCAATTGACTTTATAGGAATTACAGCCTCTTTTAGTAATTTTGCCTTTGCCAGAGATAATTATGTTACCAGTCATTTCATTCATTTTTTTTTAATATTCTTGGATGTTCCCCCTATAAACCTGTTAGTAATTTTGAAAGTATTTACTGATCCAGGTACAGTAATACATGTTTTTATTTCTTATGTAGGAAATCAGGAGGCTCTCAGGGCTGGTATGGATAAGTTCTCCAAAAGCAGGCTAGAACTCGATGCCTTTAAATACCTGAGTCTCATGTCTGTTAATCTGCATTATTTTAGCAATATGCCCTACAGCCCAGATGGTCATTTTCTGATATTACTTGCATTGTTTTAATTTCCATTTTTCTTTTATCCCTTCTGAAGTGAAAGATTTTACACTCCTGCTTACCGTTCCTCCGTACATTAACATTATTTGTTTCCTCGAATTCTCAGTCTTTCTCTCTCTCTCTCTGTCTTTTTCTCTGTCTCTGTCTCTCACACACACGCACACACATACACACAGCTCTGAAGGTGATAAATTCCAGCAGTCACCAACCACGAGCATTCTAAAATATTGCATCATCCCTGTGAAGGGTGTCTGTTGGTCAGGAAGGTTAATGCATTTGCTCCTCTCCAGTGGCAGAAGCTATCTCTTCTTGGACATGGCAGGAAGAGAAAATTGACCTCCTGTTCCCAATTTCATATGGAATTTTTTTCCCGGATAGGGGCACTGACCTTGCCAGAAGGATCCAAGCACATGTAAAATCATATTTGACTTGATGATGGATGACCAGTTACCTGGGTACAGGCATCTGCTCTGATAAAGTCGGGGGCTGGGGATAGGGCAGCTATCTGTTACTCTTTTCAGCTGCATTTTACTTTTGCCTTCAGCTGGCAGAAAAGATATTTTCAGAAATACAGTTGATTCTCAGAGGAGCTGATGGGCAGTTCTATCATGAACGATAGAACAAGGACCTGATCTAGAATGTCCTGGCAGAACTTTGGTTTCAGTCTTTCAACTTGTTCTACTAATAAATTGCTTGTCTTTAGCTAATTTTGTAGTGAGTTCTACAAGGTGCATTTTAATTTGTCCTCTAAAAAATGTCTTCTAAGTTTTCTAGACTTTTTCTTACTTACCATCCATTCTCTTGTTTTCAGCATGTGTGAAAGGGTATTCACTTTTGCCAACTTGTTTCCTGAGGGATAAGGCTTTGGTTTAGGGGATTGCCTTATAATTTACAGATGTATTATCAGATCTTTAGTTTTAATTGTAGTATGACCTAATTGACTTTTTTTCATTTTCTTAGTATGTGAGGATGAAATTAGAGGATATTTGATTCGTGTCTTCCCCTTTATATGTAAAGCCTATCAAATATTACAGGAAAACTGATCAGTAATGATACTTTTATTGTTTTTATACTGATAGTGATAGACTTTTTTAAAGATTTTATTTATTTACTTGACAGAGAGAGATCACAAGTAGGCAGAGAGGCAGGCAGAGAGAGAGGGGGAAGTAGGCTCCCTGCTGAGCATGGAGCCTGATGAGGGACTTGATCCCAGGACCCTGAGATCATGACCTGAGCCGAAGGCAGTGGCTTAACCCACTGAGCCACCCAGGTGCCCCAATGATAGATTTTTTTTTTTTTTGGACATAAGATTTCAACTGATAGAAAATTTTGTCTTCAACACTAATTATTATTTTCCCATGCAGCTAAGACTAATGTTGCAGTTCTCACAGTTGATAAAACTAACAAAATAAAAAATTCTAGAAAGCATCCTTTGGACACACTGCTACTTAGTATTTTCCCTAACTGGAGAGGATATAGTTCATGATGTGATACAGTTTGTGAAGCTAGAAGGAACTTAACTGATGATTTCATCTATTCCTCTTATCCTACAAATGGGGAAATTAGACCTCCTGTAGATGGTATATTCAATGGCAAAGTTGGGAACAGACCACAGATGTCTGTGCTTATTTAAATTAATATTTACTTTTGGGGCACCTGGGTGGCTCAGTGGGTTAAAGCCTCTGCCTTTGGCTCAGGCCATGATCTCAGGGTCCTGGGATCGAGCCCCGCATGGGGCTCTCTGTTCAGCAGGGAGCCTGCTTCCTCCTCTCTCTCTGTCTGCCTTTCTGCCTACTTGTGATCTCTGTTAAATAAAATAATAAAAATTTTTTTTTTAATTTAATTTTTATTTTTAAGAACATTATATCTATCCTCTTACTTGAAGTTAGTCAGTGGGTCACAGGTTTGTTTTTTTTTTTCCCCCATATATTTCATTTATTTCTAATCTCTTTCTTGTCTGATCCTCTGCAACTTGTGTTTTTTTCTGATTGTTTTGATTGGATTGCACAACAGAAACATGACTGCTGTGAGGTAGGTAGCCTTTAGGATGCATGAGGCAAGTTATGAGAAAAGGCTGAGGCACAGGTTGAAAAAATTGCCTGCTACAAAGGTGTTTGTGGCCATTTTTCAGGGCTAAATATTATTTGATAAGTGCATTAAATATGGAAAAACACCTGTAACACATTCCTCTTTTTTTTTTTTTCCTGTAACACATTCCTAAGAGATTTATTGTACTGAAAACTTCTGACTAATTTGTTTATGAAGAAAGTATGTAATGATACAAACTCTTCTGTTACGGTCAAATAACAAAATGAACAAAATAACATGTTAGATCCAGAGCTATCAACATTGAACTGAGTTGTGACCCACGGAAGTTTTAAACTTTTCCTGTGAGCCTCTATTCCTCATCTATAGAATGAGGAACATTATGCATCCATTGTTGGAGAGTTATGAAGGGGAAGTAGAATTACGTGAATTGGATATTTCACGCCACACAAGACCTAGCACGCAAGAGCCTTTCTGTGAATGCAAGTTCTCTCCGCTTCATAGTTTTCAAAGAAAACACAGGTGGTCTTTTAAGGTACTGTTTGCCCTGTGACACATTATAAACAACAGGGGTTTCTGATGGGAAGTGAATCTGTGCTTATTGAGGATTGCTGGAAAAGGAAAACAGAAGAAGAATTTGTTAGCAGCTTAGTCACTAAGGCAGCTTCTTGTGAAAGAAAGTCATCAGTGAATTGTACACATAGCTTTGGTTTGTCTCCTCTCTTGGCGTTCCTCAGCCACATTTGAAGAGAACCCATCTCCCTAGGGGGCCGATTACCTATGAAGAGGCATCCGGTTCACATGGTAGCAGCTACAGTAATTGAGGCATGTAATTTCAGAGCAAATGAGCTTTTAGTGGTTGTCTAGCATTTCCAGCGCTCTCAGATGAGGGCAAATACATAGCCTCATCTCTGTATCCAGATACACATCTACCAGCAGTATTATTGGTATGATTTTCTTTGTCTTATAATGTGAATGAGTAGATTCAATTCCCCTTTAATTAATGGGATGTCAAAAGATTATAAAATTGCCCTTTAGTCTGCCTGGATTTGAAATTCAGTTATTATTCTGTTAAGAATTGAAACTATGAGGAAATGCAATGTTAATAGAAAAAGTATCCAAGTAACATAGTAGTCACTACTTTATGTTAATATGTGAGACTGAAAACCACAGATATTTTTAAGGTACACACATTCGGTGTGTTAGATGCTCATGTGGGATGTCTGCACTTCATATTTTTTTAGAAAGGATAATTTTTAGGATTAAATTATATGGCTTGAGGGGTGCCTTTATAAAGATGAGACTGTGATCTCTATTAGAGGTCAGGAAGTAAGAATGCAGAGGCTATTGAGCTGTCACGTTTTAACACCAGGTCAAACCATGCACTTACCTAGGAATTGACAACTCTGTTCTTGCAAAAACAACTACCAAATTAAATACTGGAAAACACATAAAAACTCAGTTTAGTAATAGCCAAAATGTTGGAAGAATTTGTACCTGCTCTTCTGGTACTTAAGATTGAAATTTCAAGGGTAGAGATAGTTTATACATTTTATATTGAGCTTATAAATGAATAAATGATAAAGCAGATTTTTTAAAAAAAGATAAATTTTCTCTTGCCAGCTAAGGTAGATGTGGACTGAAAGAAGGAATCGAAAATTGTTCCAGCCTACTCTTGGTAGCAAAGCAAGGTTTTAACTTAAAATACAGAATGACTGTTTACCCTGATCATAATAATCAAGTAGTTGCAAAATTTCGCATTTCACTTTAAGCATATATAATAAGTCTAGAGAGTCACTATGTCCACTTGACAGAATATAATTAAGAAAGGCCTATTTTTACAGGGGAGGTTTTCATTCAATGCCCAATAATTTATCAACATCAAAGAGAGGAGAAAGAAATCCGTACATATTGGCCATCCATTATGAATCCTTTGATTAGTTATTAAAGCATTTCATACATAAAAAGTTGGAATTCAGAGAAATTCTTTTCATTTCACTCAGCTTTATCCAGGGCCTAGCAGATGCCTAACACTGATCTAGGTTCTGGGGCTATCACAGTGACCAAGATGGGAAAAGTCAGCGCTCTCATGGAATTTATTTCTTGTCAGAGGAAGAAGATACATAAGTAAAGAAAAAAAAAAAAAAACAAGTAACATTGACCCAGTGAAGAATGCAACAGCCAGTGCCTAGGTGGGAACTTTCAATACTGTGGACCTGGAAGACTTCAAAGAGGGAGGAGCCCACTCTAAGGGAGGTCAGAAGGATATCAGGCAGAGGGAAGAGTCAGGGCAAAGGTCTCAAGCCTGTGCCGTTCAGCTTCCTGAGCAAGGGAGAACGTGGGGCAACATCCAGGGTGAGGTAGACGACAGACAGATCACATTGTGATAGACTTTGAACTAAGATTTTAATCTAAGGATATTGGGAAATGGTGGTAGAGTTTATGCAGAGGAAGAAACATCATGTCTCAATATTTGGAATGAGTCACTGGCCACTAAGAGGTAAACAATAGGAAGATGCCTCGGGGAAGGATAAAGCAGAAAAGGAAGAGATTCTTTCACTGGTCCAGCCTAGAAGTTGTAGTGGAGATGTTGAGGATAGATAGTGCTGCATTCAGAGCAAGAAGAATCACAAGAAGAATCTCTTGTGAAACCAAATACTTCACAAGATTAAAAGTGTCATTTCCACTGATTTGTGGAGCATAAGGAATAACACGGAGGGTCTTGGGAGATGGAGAGGAGAAGTGAGATGGAGAAAATCGGAGAGGGAGACAAACCATGAGACACTGTGGACTCTGAGAAACACAGTGAGGGTTTTGGAGGGGAGGGGTTTGGGGCTTGGGTGAGCCTGGTGGTGGGTATTAAGGAGGGCACTTACTGCATGGAGCACTGGGTGTGGTGCATAAACAATGAATTTTGGAACACAGAAAAGAAATAAAATAAAATAAAATGGAAAAAAAAAGTCCCATTTCCTGGGAGTAGAAGACTGAAAAAGTTTGTTTATAGGTGGAAATAAAGAGTTTATTCTTCATTTGCTACATTGGAGAAGCCCATTTGTTGGACTCTAGGAGAAGATAGCAAGTAGACACTTGGCTGAACGAGTATGGATTTTGTGATTAAAAAACTGAGAGTCAGGTTACTCTGAAGAACTTCAGACATCAAATATTTGAACCAGTATGTGAGAAAGTAAAAATGTGATTCAGATTTTAGCTAATTTGCTTGCTTCTTGTTGTGTGATGGTTAGTTATTAGATAAAATATTTTATGTGATAGACCAAAGATCAATAAAATTGTTGTTAGAGGGAGATACAAAATTTTCACAAAAATATAAAAATGTAGAGGTGGGGGAAATGGATGTAGGTATTCAAAGGCACAGACTTCTAGATATAAATAAGTCATAGGGATGTAATATACAGCATGGTGTCTGTAGTTAATAATACTGTATGGTATATTTGAAAACTGCTAAGTTATTACCATAAGAAAAAATTATAATTATGTGAAGTGAGAGATACTAACTTATGGTGGTTATCATTGCATAATATATATTACATGTAGATAAAATCATTATGTTGTATATCTTAACGTAATGTTATATCCCAGTAAAACTAAAAAGAAGAAAAAATATGCCATGTATTAGCATGTATTACTCTTACACTAAAATTTTCAAATACAAAATGAAAAAATAGACTTTTTTAAACTTCTTAGCGTTTTTAAATTCAGTTTAAACATACAGATTGTTAAGGATACATTAGTTTAATAGCATAAAGCATTTCTTTTTTTTTTTTAAATATTTTATTTATTTATTTTGACAGAGATCACAAGCAGGCAGAGAGGCAGGCGGAGAGAGAGGACGGGAAGTAGGCTCCTCGTTGAGCAGAGAGCCTGATGTGGGGCTCGATCCCAGGACCCTGATATCATGACCTGAGCCAAAGGCAGAGGCTTTAACCCACTGAGCCACCCAGGCGCCCCGCATAAAGCATTTCTGAGTTAATATTGAAGTATATAATTTAATACCCGATTACTCTAATTACATTTATGTACAAATTAGCCAACTTCAGAAATCAGAAGGCATCTTACATGCATGTTTTTGGTGGGAGTATAGATTGAGTATCAGAAGTCAAGATTGTTTAAGTATGTGTTAGAAGGAATGAATTATAAAATACTAGCATTCATTGATCATAAACCTAATTCCCACAGAATATGATGTCAATTTACAATAGCATTATATTTTATTACTCTTTCAGCTTTAAATACAAAACAAGAGCCAAGCCATTGTGAAATGTCATCATCCAGAAAAACCGGCTTTTAAAATATGAATGTGAACAAATCCACTTAGACATGTCTAACATTAAAAAATAAGCAACACATGAATAAATGAAATCAAAGCCTTGTTACTACAGAGAATTTCATAGACCGTATGAAAATATTTTGAAAGAGGAATGTTCACACAGTGATCGGACTTGCAGCGTGCTGTTAGACTACCAAGAGCATTTTATAGGACTTGTAGAAACATGCCCCCCACCCCGGACATACATTTTCAATGACTAATAGGATAGAAAACATGATAGTATTTCATGTATATTCTTGGCTTCCTTACCTTCTACTTTGACTGAATATTTCACATATTTTCTAAAATATTTGTTGCTTGGATTTGCGTATTTCTCCAGGCAAGTGTCCAGAAATACCTGCAGAGTCAAATTCATAAGAGGCTTAAAGGTCAGCTTTGGGTGAATCATTTTTCCCCTCATAGGAAAGAACCTTTCTCAATGGCTAGTATTCAGTAAAGCCTGGCTGTATGTAAAAATTGCCTCCACAGGAGTGGCCTTGGTAAATTATATACTGAGTACAACTTTTACTATATTTCATTCTAGTGATTGAATGACTAAGAAAATACTATACGGTGGCCCTTAAAAGAACTCCTAGTTAATCTGTATGAGGAACGGTAGTAAATTAGAGGTCACAGATGACAGAAAATAATTGTTCAAACCAAGTGAGCAAAAGTGGATTCAGTAGGGAGCTTCAAAAATGGAACTGTAGCAGAAGTCTAGCGGAAGTCTAAGGGAATTAGAGTCTAAAGACACAAGATGGAAAATATGGTCCTGAAGGCAGGGAGGATGGATGAGAGGATGGAAGAGTTGGATCATTAGCAGTGTCCTAGGAAAGGAACCATCTCATCAATGCCTCTGGTTGTAAAACCGTTAACACCAGGACGACGAAGGCACTTCCATTGGGAGCAAGGAAGCTCATTGCCTCTTCCCCCATCAATCCCCAGCAGAACATTTGTGCATGGGAGTTTGTTGACATCCAAATTCAGCCTCTGGGAGACTGAGCAGGTTCTCAGGCCACTTCTGCTTTGTAACATTGTGTGTGTGTGTGTGTGTGTGTCTCTGCATGCGTCCGCACACATGTGCTGTTAATCGCCAGACAACTGGTTAATGACCCCAATCAAGAATTAGCTACTTACTAAAGTAAAACCATAACCCATTAAAAATATATTTCTAACATGGTTGAAGCACGCATTTCTGTATTTAAGGGTTGAGCCTCCATCTCTCGACCGTAACTTCCTGTCACATAGAATTTTAACAGTTTGAAAAGTGCTGAAGTTCAGACGTTGACAAAGCAGCTGTAATCCCATGGAAAAACAGGCTATGAACAGAAAGAGAAAAATGGCAAAAATAAAGACAAAGTACTCTATGTGAAAAGATGCCTTAATTCACCCATAATAAAAGAACTAGAAATTTAATTTGTATTTCCCCAATCAGACCAGCAAAAATCCTTAACTTTACTAACATAGTGTTGTTAAGGCTGAAAGGAAATAGTCACTCTTACACAGAGTAGTAGAATATTAAGCTGATAAAATCCCCACTGAGGTAAATTGGCAATAACTGTTTAAAAAAAAAAAAGCTACAAATTCATGGGTTTTTTTGGCCCAGTAATTCAGCTTCTAAAAACATATCTTACAAATATATTTTCACATATGCAAATCAACATATGTTTATGTATATATATTGTAGTACTATTTTTAATAGTAAAAATTTAAAAGAATTCAAATGCGTGCCCATAGGTGATTCCTAAAATAGAATATCATGCAACTATACCCTCTCTAAGTTTTGATCAGAAAGATTTCTGAGATGTATTAAGTGAACAAAAGCAAAGTAAACGAAAGGGTTTATATTTTGGTTCTTTCTGTGCACAAAGTTGGGAAGGTATTAGAGATCTCTATACCTTATTTGTTGTATATACATAAGAAACTCTGGAAGAATATCCAAGAAACAAGATACAGTTAAGCCATTGAGGGCAAAGAAGTGATAACTGTAGAGGGAGAGGAAGTCTAGACAGGAAGGAGTTTATTATTATAAACCTTTATGTTCTTCCTGGTTTTGAACCATAAAATGTATTTTCTCTTTTTTTTTTTTTTAAGATGTATGTATGTATTTATTTATTTACTTGAGAGAGAGAGAGAAAGAGAGAGAGCGTGCAAGCAAGGGGAGGGCAAAGGGAGAGGGAAAGAAGCAGACTCCCCACTGACTGTGGAGCCCTGCGTGGGGCTCTATCCCATGACCGTGAGATGATAAACTGAGCTGAAATCAAGAGTTGGAAGCTTAATTGACTGACCCACCCAAGCGCCCCAATATATTTTCTTAAAGAAAGAGAAGAGACTGGGGCCCCTGGGTGGCTCAGAGGTTTAAAGCCTCTGCCTTTGGCTCAGGTCATGATCCCAGGTTCCTGGGATCGAGCTCTCTGCTCAGCGGGGAGCCTGCTTCCCTTCTTCTCTCTCTGCCTGCCTCTCTGCCTACTTGTGATCTCTCTCTGTCGAAAAAATAAATAAAATATTAAAAAAAAAAGAAAGATAAGAGAAGTAAATGGGCGTAATTATTATTAAGTACGTAAGCTTAGAAAACCTTACCTCTAAAATGATTTTAAACAGGGTGCCTGGTGGCTCTGTCAGTTAAGTGTCTGCCTTTAGCTCAAGTTATGACCTCAGTGTCCTGGGATCAAGCCCCATGTCAGGCTCCTTCCTCAGCAGGGAGTCTGCTTCTCCCTCTGCCCCTCACCCTGCTTGTGTCTTTCTCTCTCAAATGAAATAAATAAAATAAAATAATTTTAGAGAAATAAAATGAGGGATACCAAAGTCTGTTTGTGTTATTTTTACAGAATTACAATGATCCTTATTATCTCTGAAATCCCCCAATGAGTGCCTAATACAGTGGATGTCTTTATATATATATTTTAAATTTTTCATCAAATTGAGTGACTGTATTATCCCAATCTTTAAAAACTTCAATTTGAAAACATGAAAACATACTTTTACCTTATTGTGTAAAATTTGATAGCTAGCTTTTTTCTGTTTAGTCACTCAGGTCTCTGTGTTTACTAGGTACCTGGTTTTGCTACTACCATTTTCCTCTCCTGCTGAATAAAAAAAAGTTTTCAACCCTCTTTTTATCCAGCTTTTGCCCCCCTTTGGTACATGAAAAACAGTTCGTATTTTTGAAATAAATATGGTCATATAATTGCTCATTGAATCTTTGACAGCAACCCCCCCCAACATCCTTAAAGGAATATTGAGTGAGTGACGTACCGAAGTCCCAGTTCAGAGGAGCCTCAGCACACAGGCTCAGTTTAGGAAGCTCATTCACACAGAACTTGCACTTTAGCCTCCAGTGAAATGTGATCCCAATGAAACATTTAAAGAGGCAGTCAAAAATAAATTGTTTAGTTATCCACTTTTAAGTAATAGCACTTTATATTCTATGATTTTGTTCAATAATTTAAATACATGAATACAAATACATGTACAATGAATGGATAGAGACTGATTCTTTGTAACCTTGTCCTTCCTTCACCTTGCATTTGTCGACTTAGACACCAGTAATCTAGAAGAACATGTATAATACTAAATAATGATAATTTATGTAAGATAAGAAGACAGAGAATCTTAAAATTCTGACACTATCTTGTTTTCCTTGACCAAGGAAATTAAAGGCTAGTCAGATACATCCTTGATCTCTTTTTGCTTTCCTGATGGTTAAAACCTGGGGCACTGCAGTCCCTTTTGAGGACCTCTGCCTTGTTAAGACAGAATTGAAAAGTTCAGAGAATGCATGAAGGCTAGCCACTCGATTGCTAGAAAAAGCAATTAGCAAACGACTAAGCTATCCCCTATTTGCACTTAAAAAAAAAAAGTTAATTGCTTATTTTTTTTTACCACTCTGTTTCAATATTATTACAAACCATTAGTCATCATTGAGCAGATGTGTCAAAGTCATCATTTTGTAAGAAATCTTTTTCTTTTTGAACCATTAAGAAGTCAAAGAAAATTTCTGATGGTTGCTTCATTTCTCTATTTCACTTTCTTTTTTTAATTTTTTTTTAAGCTTTTATTTATTTGACAGAGGGATAGACAGTGAAAGAGGGTGTACAAGAAGGGAGAGTGGGAGACAGAGAAGCAGGCTCCCCACCGAGCAGAGAGCCTGATGCGGAGCTCAATCCCAGCATCCTGGGATCATGATCTGAGCCAAAGGCAGATGCTTAACAACTGAGCCACCCAGTTGCCCCTCTGTTTCACTTTTACTAACAGAGCTTACTATATGCAGTTCAGTGTTTTCTTGTCAAATTAACTTGAAGACATGCATTGATTCAGGAAATAGTGAAAAGTTTAAATTCCTGGGTCTCAAAATAAATAAATAAATAAATGAAATAAAATAAATTCCTGGGTCTCAGGAAGTTGCTACTTTACAGGTGACCGTAGAGGAAGTGTGCGTTCGAGAAGAAAACCCTCCTCCCTTAGAAACCTTTTTTGCTTGAGAGCTGAACAGTGTGTATCCCCTCCTTCCTCTTCTTACACATGGGCCTGTGGAATTTAAATATATTTTGACAAAGTGAAGAGAACTGTCTCTGTAACATATTGATGCCAATGAGTTTTAAAACTATTTCCCTTGCAGGTTAAAAAAGAAAGGCCCTGGGAGGAAATGACTAAATCCTTTGTGTATATCTTCATTGACAGCTGATAATTAGCATGCGGCTTAGCGATAATAATTAGTTCCCTCTTGAGAACATTTCCGGATGAACTCTGAGTTGGTGCATCTCAGTTTAGTCTTGTTTTTGTCCAGTCCCTCCCCCAAGTAATTCATGTTATTTTTGGAGTAGGAAGAACTCAAGATGAGCTCTCTCCTTTTACCCGAGTCAGCGCTGTCCATTATTCGCACTGTGTTTTCTGGAGATTACCTGAGATTAGAGTTTCTTTTGTCCCCCTCTTCCTGTATGTTTTCCAATTCTTTCATCTAGGTGGCTTGAAGCAGTGCAGACGGATAAAGAAGTTAGCTATTGCTTGCTAAAGATGCCAAGCCCATGGGCTGTAATTTGGAGCTAAAATCACTAATATGACTTGAAGTGCTGACTTGAAGGCTAACAGAAGGAAAAAGTCTCGAGGGAGGGAAGCTTCTTGCTTGAGTTTCTTTTGCATTTAGTCCATACCTTAAAACTTCTAGTACATCTTAGAAATGAAGCAAATGAAGTAAAAACATTTTTATTTTCTGACAAGAGATGTACAACGTGGAAAATGTCACCAATTGACAAGTCAACAACAGGAAGACTTATGTAGTTACTTGAAATAGTTTATGTAATACAAATTAAAGGAAATTAAAATTGATATTAACCTCAATTTTCCTGTTGATGTTGCTGCTGTTGAGTTATTTTTAATTAATACTAACTGTTCAATGTTGGGGAAACCTTCCTTTTTATCTTATTTATATCAGCTCTGCAGAAATACTTTAGACTTCAGACATATTGTAATCCCTTGATGGACTAGATTTTTCTTCATTGCTTCTGTGAGTTCTATCTGTAATAGGTTATGGAGTCCTTGTTAGTAAGAAACAAGCTTTTCTTTTTTTTTTTAAAGAGTTATTTATTTATTTATTTGACAGAGATTACAAGAAGGCAGAGGGGCAGGCAGAGAGAAAGAGGAGGAAGCAGGCTTCCTGTTGAGCAGAGAGCCTGATGTGGGGCTCGATCCCAGGACCCTGGGATCATGACCTGAGCTGAAGTCAGAGGCTTAACCCACTGAGCCACCCAGGTGCCCCAAGACATGTCTTTTTACAAAACAGAGGTGATAGTTGTTCTTCCTTTCTTTATAATATTCTTCAACATACTGAAAGATCAATAATTTGCTTTTATAGCTGTGCTCTAATTAAATACTTTCCACTAACTTTTTCCCTAATAATTCTGTTTCTTTCTTTAAATTTTGGAATTCCATAATTTATCAAACTTTACTGGTCTTGTCTTATTAATTGCTTTTATTTTTACAGTGATCTTTTTACAAATAGAAGCACACTTGCATTCCGAGGGATTTCATATGGATGAACTAGATGAATGATTCCCTATCCCAAAAGAGAACAAAAATGGAAGTAATATTCTCTGTGCAGACAGTAAGATTTATTGTCCACTTGAGAGAGGGACTTTAACAACTCACTTTTTTTAATATTTGAACATGTTCCTTAAAACTTGGTAAGATTATACTGAATGTCTCTAAACTGTAGGTCAGCTTATTCAGTCCACTGGAAATACAGATTGCAATGAATTTATGTCACTGTATATTTATTTATGAATAAAGACAGACTAGATAGGTCTGTCTCTGGGATTGATACATGTACTTAATGGAGACAGCTCTGACCCCCCCCTAATTATAGGGACCACACTACTTACCACATGGCTTCTACATTTAATCATGATGGTTAATTGATTCCAAAGTAGCCAGTCTTCTGAAAGTTAGCGATTTATGAACTGTGAACACTGGCTAAATCAACTACATTTTTTTCCTTGGGAATTTAAATTCAAAGATGCAAAAACTATTGTGGTATTGTGGTGGGGTGGGAGCTGGATGGTCATACAACTAGGGGCTAATGTACACCTATTCAACATGAGCAAACTAATGAATAAACCCTTTAGAATCAGTATAGTGAAGTAGTGGCATGAAGAAAATCAAGAAGCAAAGATGCACCAGTTTTCAATGAAGAAATTATCTTGTGCTTCTCTTGGTTTTCCAGTTAATATGAGGCTTGGGTTTTCCATCCTTGGACCTATATTACTCTAATTTAATCTCTGTTCATTGAAATAATTAATGTCCTTCCTAACATGGCCATCAAGTCACTTTTGGTAGATTGCACTCTGATACAAATTCAGGTGGCTTGCATTGAGGCATGGAATTACAAGCAGAGGTGTGGCTCCTGATACCTAATTTTTTATTGTTTTTGTTTTTGTTTTTGTTTTTGTGGTGTTAGGTGTCTGTCATTGTATTTTTCAGCTATTAGGAGGACCTCTGGTCAAGTTTCTCTTAGTCTTAATACCAATGTTAATACTTAATAGTCAGGGTTCTCCAAAGAAACAGAACCTGTAAGAGATATATAAAATGAGTTACTGCCTTACACAGTTACAGAAGCTGAGAAGTCCTGTGGTCTTCTGTGTGCATGACAGAGAGACAGGAAAGCTGGTGGTTTAGTTCAGTCTGAGTCTGAAGGCGTAAGAACCGGGAGAGCTGACAATGTAAGTCTCAGTCTGAGGGCAGGCAAGAACCAACTCAGTTGGATAGGCAGGGGAAAAAAAGGAAAAAGAGTAACTTCTTCCTTCCTCCCTCCACCATTTGATCTACTCAGACCCTCAACACATTGGATGACATCCTCCCATGATGCTTTAGTTGGTGCATCAAGTAAATGGTAATCTCATCCAGAAACACCTTAACAGATATACTCAGAAATAATATTTAGCCAAATGTTTGTGCAATCCTGATCTAGTCAAATTGATATATACAATTAGTCCTCATGCCAACCAATGTTCCTAAGCAACTGATGGACTTTTTCTATAGTGTATAGTGACTTTTACTTTGAATTTTGGGAAGTCTGGGGTAATTTTGGTATTCATTTTAACGATGTATAGGGATATTAAAGAGCATCTTTCAGTTAATAAAATTAATTCCAGTCTTCCATTATTTTCCTTAATTTTCCCCCTTCATCTTGATAACCCTAACATTATATTTTTTCAGTTAACTGTATTTTTATAAGTCATCTCAGATCCTTTTTGGGAAGAGGCAACTTAAATAATCAGATAAGACTAGAAAATTGGAGTTAGTATTTAAGTATAAATATGTACAGCCTTTAAAAAAAACATTTCTATTATAGAATTTATTCATAATGGATACTTTTAACCGAGGATGTTGGAGGTCTAGGATGTTGGAGCATCACAGACAGTTAAGAACAGTTTGGGTCATAGAGAAAATTAAGGAACACAATCAGGATTTATACCTGCAGAAACTGACAAGAAATATATAAACCATCACATTGATATGTATCGGGCAGTATCATGATTCTGAAATAATATCTCTCCCTACAAGCCCAGACTTCTTAGGAATCTGTAATTGGCACTACTGTGTTGTATGGTGATGGTCAAAATAGAAAGTTGCAGAAGCAACTCAATAAGCTTCTCTCATTTTGTGAAAATGTTTAAAGAAAACTATAGTCTATTCATTGGGTCTTATAAGTTTAAAAAGGTAAAGTGACTTTAGGAATTATTCTAGGAAGTGTCTTCATAAGTAAAATGAAATTTATTGACTTACCGCCTGAGGCATGTCTATGATATTCAACTTAATGTATCCAAACATATCTTGGCAGCAGTTTCCTTTGAGGCAACATAAATAAAATAAGATCCACAGTTCCTTATAACTTAAAACAAGTGTTCTTAGACCCTATATATCATTGAAATATATGAAAAGTCATAAATATTTTAACTACTTCCCTTTAGGCAAGTTTAAATATGGCACATGTGATATTTACACTTGTTCATTATACTCCTTCCATTTGTTAAACTTCCAAAACACAAGTTTTATGCTGTACTTTGAAGGGCTCTAAAATATCTGTGTGGTTTTTTTTGCCATGTTTTTATGACCTCCACTTTAGAAATGCAATGTAGTCAAAGACTTAAAATTTTTGAAGGTGGAATAGAGGTTGACATGTAAGGAAACCATCCACATAAATGTTAGTTGGTATGACCAAGAGGCTTAGATGGTTGTTCAAGGTGACACAGGTAATTAATGGCAAAGCCAAGATTTGCATATGGCACCTCAGATTCTCCGTCTACAGGACTTTTTGTTATGACATACACATCTGTTGTACTTTAATTCTCATGTTTTTTTGTTTGTTTGTTTGTTTGTTTGTTTTTGTAATTTGAGTGATTTTTTGTTGTAATAATGTATGTCTATAGGGTGGTTATTTTAATTTCTGGGCATATGAGTTTATCAGTAAAATAAAGGACAGTGGTAATTTATTTTATTTTTAAAAAGATTTTATTTATCTATTTACTGTAGAAGAGAGACACTGCAGTGCAAGGGGCAAAAGGGGAGGGAGAGGGACGAGTAGATTCCACACTGAGTGTGGAGCCCAAGGCAGAGCTTGATCTCAATAAAGCAAGAGTGGGGTACTTAACTGAGTCACCCAGATGCTGCAGGGCAGTGGTAATTTAAACAGTTACTCCATGGCTATTCACTGTTGTGGGAGGAAAAAAAAAAGATAAATGTAAAGGCCATAAGCAAAGAACATTTTTAAAAATTTGCATTTTTTGGACGTACATTTCAGTTTTTTCTCTTTGCATTTTCCAGACTGTTTCTCCTTGGGTACATGAGTATATTTTTGTGATCTCATGGGATAGACCTGGCTACCAGAATGGGAAGATGGGTCTGAATAAAAGGTGATATACCGGAGTAAAATAAGCTTGATACCTCAGTAATCAGTCTCTATTACTACAGACAAAAAAATAAGAACTACCACCATTAGACTATTAGAAATAGACTTAAGTGTGGCAGAAATTGACGAGTTATAAAAATAAGTAGCTGTTGGGGCGCCTGGGTGGCTCAGTGGGTTAAGCCGCTGCCTTCGGCTCAGGTCATGATCTCAGGGTCCTGGGATCGAGTCCCGCATCAGGCTCTCTGCTCAGCAGGGAGCCTGCTTCCCTCTCTCTCTCTCTCTGCCTGTCTCTCTGCCTAGTTGTGATCTCTTTCTGTCAAATAAATAAATAAAATCTTTATAAAAAAATAAGTAGCTGTTAATGTCGATCTCTCTTTATTCAGGGGTAATAAGGTCCCAGTGACCTCATTGGGAAATAAGTAAGGTGATCTCTAGAAGGAACTGATTCCTGGAGTGCCTCCTCTACTGGTTGGGCTGTCCTTCATTTGATCTCAGAGTTTTTAATATGGCATAGACTTTATAATATGGCATCCACTCTGGCAACACTTTAGGGTGTGCTCTTGTATTTTATTCCTTTCATCACTTTATCATTTTCCAGCAAACTTAATTACCCAAACTCTGCACCTTACTGGATATGGTTTAGAGACCTATTAACTCTAGATGATGTGTAACCATTCTTTTTTAATTGCATCCTTTCAGATAATGATTTCACTATCCATAAAACTTGGAGAATTTTAGCAACCTATTAGAATAACAGGGGGACATTTTCTGGAAAAGAGTCCATTTAGCAGCCCTGATATAAAACCATAAGTGATCATATATAAAGACAAGGTGTAATGCCACTAGACGGTGTTGATCCATATTTTTGTTATGGTATCAAATCCCTAAAATGTGCATCCCTTACTGTTGGTAGGTGCCTAAGAAGAAAGGAAAATGATATGATTTTACCTTGACAAAATTGTTAAACGGGAAAAATTTGTCTTTCGGGATTCAGAACCCCTGATCATTCCTCTTTCCTCCTTCCCGGATAAAGCACCTAATCATTCTTTGCATCCCTCCTTCAAAATTTGTTCTCAGGGGCGCCTGGGTGACTCAGTGGGTTAAGCCGCTGCCTTCGGCTCAGGTCATGATCTCAGGGTCCTGGGATCGAGTCCCGCGTCAGGCTCTCTGCTCAGCAAAGAGCCTGCTTCCCTCTCTCTCTCTCTCTCTGTCTGCCTCCCCATCTACTTGTAATTTCTCTCTGTCAAATTAATAAATAAAATCTTTAAAAAAATTTGTTTTCAGATTCTTTATTTAGGTGAGGAGTCAAATGACTCAGTATCACTAGTTTTACCTTTGTAAGAGATACTTTGATTTAACAATATTTCTTACTGCATTTATTTATTTTTAAAAAGATTTTATCTATTTATTTGAGAAAGAGAGAGAAAGAGAGCACATGAGAAAGCACATGAGCAGTGGGAGTAGCAGGCTCCCTGCTGAGCAAGGAGCCTGATGTGGGGCTCAATCCCAGAACTCTGGAATCACAACCCTAGCCAAAGGCATCTGCTTAACTGACAGAGCCACTTGGAGGCCCCAGCAACATTTCCTATTTCAAACTAAAGGGTTTTTATTATTATTATTATTTTTTTAGTGTAGTTGACACCTTGTGTTACATTAATTTCAGGTGTATTAAACTAGAGGTTTAAACTCAGCCCTACTCCACAAAATTTTGGACACCTACAATTACAGAGTAGAGATTTAGACAGTAAATACTTTTATTTTTAATTTATTTGAGAGAGAGAGAGAGCAACCATGAGTGGGAGAGAATGGCAAAGAGAGGAGCAGACTCCCCACCAGAGCAGGGAGCCCAACATAGGGCAAGATCAACGCAGGGCTTGACCCCAGAACCCCGAGATCATGATCTGAGCTGAAGGCAGATGCTTAACTAACTGAGCTATCCAAGTGCCCCAAATACATTTTTAAAAAGATTCTGTCTATTTATTTGACAAACCATAAGCAGGGGGAGCAGCGAGCAGAGGGTGAGGGAGAAGCAGGCTCTCCGCTGAGCAGGGAGCCTGGCTTGGGGCTCTACCCCAGGGGACCAGGATCAGGACCTGAGCTGAAGGTAGAGACACTCAACCGACTGAGCCATCTAGGCACCCCAAATACATTTTTAACAGAAGGGGAAAAGGTCCTTCCTCTCTCTGTTCCCAGAAGCAGAGCAGGCACAGTGCGTGGAGATTGGTCACATCTCATCCTGCTTTCCTGCTTTCTGGAGTTTAGTGTCTGGTCACTAGTTCTCCCCCATTCTCTGTCAAATGTGTTAGGCTTTGACTTTCAGGAAATGAAGCTGTCTTTGAACTTGTCAGCATTTCCCAAGGGGGCCTCCCAATTTTTCAGCATGCAGGGTCCAGTCTTAGGGGCAGTACTTATATCATGGAAGGCTCTCCTAAATCACCTACCAAGCTTACATAAACAGTTAAATACTTAAATGCTGTAAACAGTTAAATACCTTCAACAAGCAAACAGATGCACATGCATGAGACGTGTGTGTCAGACTGTGACTTTCTTTCTTTCTTTTTTTTTTTTTTTAAGGATTTTATTTATTTATTTGACAGAGATCACAAGTAGGCAGAAAGGCAGGCAGAGAGGGGGCGGGGAGCAGGCTCCCTGCCAAGCAGAGAGCCCGATGCGGGACTCGATCCCAGGACCCTGGGATCATGACCTGAGCCAAGGCAGAGGCCTTAACCCACTGAGCCACCAAAGGGCCCCCAGACTGTGACTTTCTAAAACTAAGTGTATGTTAGTTGACACAAATCACTTGCGGTTTCTGCTGTAGGCATGAATACATAAACGCCAGCTAAAAATCAAGAGAGATCTCTTAGAGATCCCAACCAGTTTTATCAATTGTCCCTGCTGAACTGAATGCTATCATACATTACCTCATTTTTTAACAACCTGAGAGTTTCCAGACTCGGACACTTTGATTTTGGATGTAACTTTCAAAACCAAAATCAAGTGGAGACATTTTATGTGTATGTGTGAGTTGGCGTGCATCTGGAATTAAATGGACATGCTTTTAGAATATTTTTTGTAGATTTGGAATTTTTGTTGCATACAGAGAAGTAAATATAAAATTTACAGTAAAATGACTTTTCTACATAGCACTTTACATAAAGATCATGAAGGTTAACTCTTTTTGTATTTAAAAACATAGGATATCTACCTTACATATTGAATTGAACTTTTTAGATTCACATATTTGTAAAGATTTTAATTTGTGCACATTAAAATTTATTCCATTACACGTTTTTACTTGTTAAACAATTTTTTTAGTTTTTCTTGTTTTGTCAAGAAAGACCCTTATCAATATGGAGCACTGAATAAATTTAAAATGTACATGATTTGATAGACATACATATCATGAATAGACTACTACAGTAGTCTACTACAGTAGTCTAAATTTACTACAGTAAATTTAGTTAACGTCCATTATGTCACATAGAATTTTTTGTGTGTGTGATGAAAACTTTCAAGATCCACTCTTTTAGCAGCTTTCAAATATGCAATACACTATTGTTAATACACTGCGTATTTTTAATCTTTTGAGTAATAAATTCTAAAGGCTTCATATTAGTGATAAAATGATTGTTCTCATACCTAGTAGAACTATGTAGTTAATAGAGCCATGAAAGAAGTGTTATAAAGGTATTTGTATTTTCCCTTTTGTTTACCAAACATTTTCTTCTGCGTTTCAGAACTCTTGGATCTAAATCGAACATCGATCTTTCATAGCCCTTTTGGGTTTCTTGATCTCCATGCTATGCTGCTGGATGAGTATCAGGAGAGACTCTTCGTGGGAGGCAAGGATCTTGTGTATTCTCTCAGCCTGGAACAAATAAGCAATGGCTATCAAGAGGTATGGAAACACTGAACTGTGTATCAGGAGGGAAAGAAAAGGGAATGGGGAAGATAACTTCTTGCATGGTGTTACTTGAATTAGTTTTTGATTGTTGGCCATTTTAATATTCTGAGTGATTATTTTATTGGAAGAAATAAAACATCCATGAAAAATGAAGTCCTTTTGAGAGAAGTCTATAAAGTATCAAGAATGAACTTTTCTAGTGCACCACAGATCTCTGTATTCCCACAAGACTTGGGATTGGTGTGTCTGACATTCCTGTTTGCATGAAGGCCCTTGTCACCACACCCACTGTCCTGAGACCTGGGTTTGGAACATGCTTTTACCAGCAGTCCCTCTAGGCTTTATGACTACAAAAACCCCAGCCTAGAGAAATAAGGATGCGTGACCTTGCTATAAATATTAACTCAGGTGGGTGCTCCTTAAATGCTGGTGGATTAAAGTATATTAAAATAGGCAAGTGTCCAACATTTTCAAGCAAAGGTTGAATGTGATGAAAAAAGATAGCACTTAGAGTCTCTGCTTATACAGAGTTGAGTCTAGTTAAAATTTTTTTCAGACCCAAGTCAACCTTAAAGCATAAAGAAATATTTAGATGATAGTATCTTTCTGGCATAAAACTTGAAGAAATATTTAGACGATAGTACCTTTTTGGCATAAATGTATGTATTACATAATACATTTTCTTTACAATACACATTTATTTTTATGTTTGTCAGAATGATCAGTGTCCATATTTTTTAAAGTCACCTAAAAATTTATGATGCACAACAGCCTCCTTTCATCTCTGTCAGTTTCTAACCCCTAGAGAAAATTATTTCAACTCTTGTTACTTTTTCTGATTCTTACCTCCATTTTTCTAAATAACATTTGTATGCTATTCTTTCTTGATACCACTGATGTTAGACATTATCTATAGACTTTCTATTAAGGAAGATGGGGACTTTAACATTCTTTTCTTGCACTACCATAGCTAAAATATCTCTGCAGTATGTGAGAAGCCCCCACTTATCTGTCCCTTCATCTTCGCAGTTTAGCTTTAGCACAATTTTTATTTAAGGAACAACTATCAACATTAGTGTAATTAGGAAAATAGATCACACTTACTTATTTTTTTGCCACTTATGGGATTAAATACTATCCCTTCTTTTTTTCTATTTGCTTACATTTTATTATATTGCTTTCTCTAATTTTTCACCAAACACCAAACTCTCTACCCAACTTCCTCTCCTCTTCTCAGTTTCCATCAGTTCCAAGTTTTTGGTTTTTAAATTAGAGATATCTTTCCTGGTTTTCTTACCGTCCCAGAGTTTAATGCCACCATTATCCTTGAGCATGCCTCTACCTCTCACTTGTAGAGTTTTCTTGATGAGTTTATATGACCTTTTAGTGAAATATGGCTTCTGGTAGCTTCTTGAAGAAGGATCCAAAGTAAACTTCTGAGTTTTTTATGTTTGAAAATAATAATACTCAAACTTCACATATAATTGATGAATATAAAATTCTGGAATGAAAATCATTGACTTCAGAATTTTGAGGATACTGCTCCATGTTTATTTAAAGACTTTCAGGATAGCTGTGAGAAGTTAGTGCCTTTCTAATTTCAAAGTTTTGTATGTAACCTCTTTCCTTCCACTATATCCCCCTAATCTTGACACTAAGTGCCTCTGTATTTTATATTTTTCTCAAATTTCTCTTAGAGTTGATATATATATATATATATATATATATATATATATATATATATATTCCATTTACATTGGGCCTTCTACAGGAGACCTCATGGCTTTCAGTTCTGGAAAATATTTTTTAAATATTTTTTCTGCTTTCCATTTTCTTCTTGATTCTCTTTCCCTCCCTGTTCTGGCCTGTTTATTGTACAAACGTGGGACCATTGCTCCTAATTTCACCTACGCCTGTCCAATTCCTATTTTCTGAAGGACCACGGACTTCCAATTTCTGAGAATCTCTGAAGTTTTCATGAATCAGCTTGCTTATTGGCTCCCTTCACCTTGTAAGCATTTAGATTTCAGTTTTTCTAGTGTGCAGAGCCATTCAACACTTTTCCATATGTCAGAGAACTTCCACAGTGTTGCTGACATTTCTTTGGCTTCTCCACTTAAGTTCTGTCTTGTCCTTTTTGGATTATGTCCTTTCCTATCATTTGAGTCGTTGCAAGAGGGAGTGGAAGCACATAGTCTTTCCTTTTTACTATCATTTTCCATTATGTTTTCTCAATAGTTCATAAAAGACAGGCTATCTCTTTATATATGTAATACATATATAATATTTATATTATATACACACTCACACGTACATCTGTAAGACCATCTATGACCTCCTCCTTCTAGTCAAGTTCAGTGGTTTTTCCTCTCTCTGCTTGGATAGTCTTTCCACCACTAACTGTGATTTTTACCATATGGCTCTTATCTTGTTCTCTCCGTTACATCATCTATGTTCTCCGATTTTCTGTGAAGGAATATCTAAGCTAGGGATCCTAAGTATTGAATTCATAGAACAACCTCTGTTATGGACTGAATGTCCTCAAAATTCATATGTTTGAGCTCTTAACCCCAAGTACCTCAAGTATGACCATATTTGGAAATAAGACCTTTAAGGAGATAAAGTTAAAATGAGGCCATTAGGTTGGGCCCTAACCCAGGCTGATAGGTGTCCTTATAAAAGGAGGAAATTCGGTCACACAAAGAAACATCAGGGTTGTGTGCCTACAAGGGAAATACAGTGTGAGTCACAGTGAGAAGGTAGCCATCTATAAGCCAAGGGGGGGCCTCAGAAGGAGCCAATCTTGCCAACACCTTGATCTTGGGCTTTTAGCCTTCAGAGCTACGATAAAACAAATTTCTGTTGTTTGTGCCACCCAGTCCATGGTATTTTGTTATACCACAGCTATAATAAACTAATACAATCTCTATAAAAATTTTAAGTATGTAAATATGGAAAGATCCTTCAAGGGATGGGACATCCTTAAGATTAAGAATCTTTGTGTTTTGGAAGTGGTTTTTAAATTGTTATCCTTGGGTCAGGATCATGTAACCCTTATGGAGTTTGTCCCTGGAATCCACATTTATAGCAGGCTTTCTCGATGATTCTTCTGTACACAAAATCTCCTAATGATTTTCCTCAGCTGTTGTTTCTGACGTGGAGCTGAGACCAAGAGGTATCAGCTTCCCACATTAATGTGATTCCCCTTTTAGAGTAAAGGAAATTGAATCACCTACTTATTCTCCTTAGTTGTTTTGCCCTAATGGTGTCCTTAGGCCTGTAATGCTGGAAAGACTGGGGAAATGACCTGGGAAGACTCTATAAGGGACAAGGAGAGTGGTAGGGTTTCATGAACTGCATCTTAGGGCGCTAAATCGAATACTATGTGAACTTTGAAGCTTAAGGGTGCCATATCTCAAGAATATCAAGGAAGGTAGCTACACAAATTATTAAACTGAGTAACTTTGTTGCATTCAAGGGTAAATCCTCATTTTGTGGAGCCTGAAGTATATACAATTTAGTGACCCCTTCAGGAAATATCCTTATTCAGACATAAATCTCAAAATTGCTAAGGTCCTTCCCTGGGTCAGAAAAGAGTCATATTCCAGCAAGGAGCCCTGAAGTAACTTCACCTCACTGAGGTAAAGTTCTGAGGTAACTTCACAATGAGGTAACTTCACCTCACCTGCATTTATAGTTTTGTACTTTTCCTTCTTGGTTCCACAAAGTGATTAGCAATGAAAGTTCAAATAGAAATTTTGTATTTGCTTTCAGTAGCATCAGGATTAAAGCTAGGTCTGCCTGATGTACCTTTTGTTTAAAGGAATGAACGTGAGAATGAACATGCCTTGGTGCTTTCCAGGCTCTGAAGATGCAATGTGTCTGCCTCTGGGCCAGGCTTTCCTCTGATCTTTTCTGAACCTTGTTCCCTCTATTTTTTTTTTTTTTTTGTAACCTGTTATTGCATTTTTAATCTCTCCTGCTTTGCTTGATCTATCTCTGGGTTTCTCATCATGAGTTCTATTAACATTATGAATTATGAGTTCTATTAACCTACGAATAGGTGTGAGCTGGGGAGGGCATGGTAGACTGTTTCGCTGTCCCCGGGGTTGTATGTAATAGATGTCAGCAATACACATCCCCCCAGGCATGACAATCTAAAAGTCTCTGGACATTACCAGATTCCCCTTGGGAGGCAGAATTGCTGAGGTCAAACAATTAAGTCCAGCCCATCATTCTATGAGCAAGATCCAGACCACACCATAGAAACATCTCCCCTTAAATATGTATCCATGTGATCCCAAGTCCCTCCTTTTCCCCCTGAGATCAGGTACCTGAGTGTAGCCAAAGCCCACTATATTTATCTCTTAGCTTTTAATAACTTTTGAAATGTAATATTCAATACATAAAAGAATATGAATAATGTAAACATGTTAGAAAGCATAATAATGAAACCAACACCAGTGAACCCCATACTCATCCAACTCAAGAATGAGAATATCACCAATCCCACTATAGGCACATCTACCTTTACCTCCCCATCTTTCCCTCCTCATGCCTCCTGCTGCATATAAGTGATTACTACCCTGTATTTTATATCCATTTTTTGTTTTTATTTTTAAAAGTTATTATAATAAATGTTTTCCTGTATACTATATTATTTAGAACTATTTGTTTTGAGCTATATAAAACTCATATACAATAGTATATGGCAGTCTTCTGGGATTATTTTTGTTGTTGTTTCGTTTTATTCGGTATTATTTCTTAAAGTCAGTCATCTTTCTTATAGTTACTGTTCCTTTGGTGTAGAAATAGAATAGTGAATTAGGACCACAAATTAGATTTCCAGATTCCAATCCTGACTCTCATTTATAACACTTGGCAAATTCCTTAGCCCCTTTACACCTATATTTGTAAAAGGGAGAAAATGTTAATCATTTCTGAGGACAAAAATAAGTTAACGTAGGTAAGGGATGAAGAAGTATGCTTTGCACACATTAGAAGCTATGTATAAGCTCTTATTAGTCACTTTGACTTGTATGTAATATATTCCATTGTATGACTCTAGCACAGTTTACCCCTTACCTATCAAAGGACAATTGGATGGTACCCAGGATTTTGCCTTATTGATGTTTCTATGATTACTATAGTGATATCTCCTAATATGCATTCCTGAAGGAATGCCTGTAGTGCATATATTCTGGATATGTCTGTTTACAGGTTAATTGCTGTTGATGTTTACCTATACAAAATAATGCCTAATGCTTCTCCAAAGTAGAAAGTAGTTATACAAAGTTCCACTCCCTCCAACAGTGTTAGAGTTCTTGGGATCCACACACCCTCCCAACCTTCTTCCACTGGTCTCTTTGATCCACATATTTTTTAGCAGTCTTCCCTTGATTCATTTATTTATCCCCACCTAGTACCTCGCTGTCTTGGCAACTACAATAGCATTTTTATTTATTTTTAATTTTATTTATTTGATTGTAATTTTCATAACCCAATAGTTATTTCAGAAGCAGGACATATACATTGTAAAAGATTAGAAAATACTGACTAAAAAAATATCATGCAATAATAGCAGATAGTGATAACTGCTATGGAGAAAAATAGAGCTGGTTATTTCAAGGTTCAGTAGCCCATTGTGGCTAGTGGCTCACATAGTGGATTGTGAGGGCCACAGAAGGAGCATCACAGTGTGTGGCTGAGATTGATTTCAAGGGAAGATCAGTGAAAGATCAGAGGATGGGGCATCCATTAGCTAGGGCGATAGCTGACGATTCATCCTTCTGAAGAGAAAGACAGTAATCTAGGTGAAAAAAATCTTTCCATTAATAAGGAGCACGTGACAAAGGATGATGGTGGATGACTACGAGGAGGGAGAGCAGGTGGTATTGTGATCACATGTGCTTCAGAGCAGCAGGGGTTTTATGTTTACTATTTTGTTTTAAATTTTTATGGGGTAGATGAATTTAGGGTGAAAATTAATTAGGAGTGGGCAAATATCTTTCTTAACATGTGGGTTTAGATTTTAAAAAGTCACCACCATTAGAGATGACTGGTAGAGAAACAAAAGTTTCAGGGCACATGGTGGTTTCAGTTAAAACAGGAAGGTCAAGGAACACTGGAAAACAAAAGTGGGAGTTTCAGTGGATTTTGCTCAAGCCAGAGCAGGCGTTTGAGATGATTTAATGGAAATATTTGATGGTTCAGAAGGGCAGAGTCAGGTTGGGACCTGTGCAGAGCTTTATGGGGGTGAGCCAATGAGTCCAGCTATTAGCTGTTGAGCTCTTGGGGTCGGGAGTGTCCATGCTTCCCATGGGGCCTGCAGTCACAATGTAGGAATGTGTCACAATGGATTAGCCCTGATAATCTCCTCAGGAAGATGACTAATCGTAATTTTTAACTTTAGTAGGAGATAGAAACCATTAAACAGGTGGATCCTCTTTCTCCTATTACCAGTGCTGCTACTTCTGTGTGACTTTTCTCCCTCCCTCCTTATTACAGGTGGGGGTGCGCTTTCTCCATTCCTGCTATCCCTGCTCTGTAGCCCACCCTGTTGACTTTTTTTAAGGATTGGTTATGTTTTATCTTTTCTATATCATTTCCTCTCTTTCTATAAAATCAGCAACAAATACAGTTTTGTATAGAGGGTCTTAAAAAATTTTGTGTGTCATGGATCTATTTGGAAGTCTGCGGAAGTCTTTGGACCCTCTAATGTATTAAATCATTTTGTAGGATTACCAAACAAAATATTGAAAACAGTTACCAAATTATAAATATTTGGAGATAAACCTATCACACTACAAGAATAATATAATTCATAGTATAAAAACATGTAGCTTCTTAATTAGTGTATTAAATAATAAGACCTAGCAACTGCTCTTTTCAGTAGTGTAATTTCAAAGTAATGATGAATGTTAATAATGTTTTGAGATACCTGTCACAACTCTCAAGTAATATTAAGATACCTTAATAAAGATATTTTAGTAATATCTTTAAAATAATATATTTAAATAATATAATATCTAAAAATATATATAATATCTCAAATAATATCTTTAAAGTAAAGATATTTTAAAGATATCTTAATAAAGACATTTCTTGGGGCCCCTGGGTAGCTTAGTCGATTAAGCATCCAACTCTTGGCTTCAGTTCAGGTCATGATCTTGGGGTCATTAGACTGAGCCCTGCAAGGGGCTCGATGCTCAAAGGGAGTCTGCCTGAGATTCTCTCTGCCCCTCCTCCCATGCATGCACACCTGATCTCTCTTTCTCTCTAAAATAAATCTTTAAAAGAATTAAATAAAATATCAGGTATTTCTCTTCATGATTAAGCTACGGGTATACTTTGATTTATTTCTTTGCATTTATATTATAGAGGTGCTAATTTTAGTTGGAGATTATGCAAATAAATAATGATGTAATTTTTTAAATCAAAGCTGGTAGATTTCCTGAATTCTTTTTTCATGCCATAGTTAACAGCTCTTGCTTCACAATCTTCGTCTTATAAAACATTCTAAAAAATTTGAGTGAAAATAAATGGAAAGCTCTCATTTTTGCAAAGTTGTAGATCCTTGTTTTCTACTCTCATTTACCTTTTTAGTCTCATCTCCAGTTACCACACCAGCGCATTCCTAGCAGATCACTTGTGTTGTCACTTTTTCCAGCTTTCTTGGGATATAACGACACATAACATTGTGTAAGTTTAAGGGGTATAACATGTTGATTTGGTAAATTTATATATTGCAAAATGATTGCCACCATCGTGGTAGCTCCATCATGTCACGTGGTTACAGTTTCTTTTTCGTAGTAAGAACATTTAAGATTTACTATCTTAACAACTTAACTTTTAGTATATAATACTAACTTAGTATTAATCATCATCATCATGCTGTACTTTAGGTCCCCAGAACTTACTGTTATAACTGGGAGTTTGTACTCTTTGATTAACATCTTCTATCTCCATCCCTCTAACCCCCCTTTCTGGCAACCACTGTTCTACTCTCTGCTTCTATGAATCTGACTTTTTTAGAGTCTGCATATAAGTGATATCACACAGTATTTGTCTTTCTCTGTCTGACTTATTTCAGTTAGCATAATGCTCTCGGGGTCCATCCTTGTTGCAAATGACAGGACTTCTTTCATCTCATGACTGAATAATATCCCACTGTATACATGTACACCACATCTTCTTTATCCATTCATCCATTGACAGACTCTTAATTTCCTTTGAATATACAACTAGAAGTGGAATTGCTAGATCCTATGGTCACTTTAGTTTTAATTTTTTTGAGGCACTTCCATGCCATTTTCCATAGAAGCTATGCCAGTTTACATTTCCACCAGCACTGCAGAAGAGTTTCCTTTTCTAAACATCTTCACCAACACTTTAAAAAAATTTTTTTTATAATAGCCATTTTAACAGTTGTGAGATGATATCTTGTTGTGGTATGATGATGATTAGTGATGTTGAGTACCTCTGTTTTCTCTTTAATATCTCCTTATTGTTACACACTCTCCTTCCCTCTAACATATCCACTTTTTTTTTTTTTTTTTTTTTTTTTTTTAGGTTACCTCCTTTCTCTTCTAAACTAGTTTTGGAGAAGGTTCCCCCACCCCTTTCTTAATCTTTGTTCTTATTTTGATTCTCATATTATATTGAAATTGGCTGTTTAGTTGCCAGTCTACTGTATAAGATTGCTCCTTTATAATAGATACTGTGTTATATTCATGCTTGCAGTTGTAGGCACTCAAAGAATATAGATACTAAAAGAATGTAACTGTGTGTATTGTGAATCCTGACTTCATCCAATAAATATGTTCTCTTCATCCTCTGCTCTTTTGCATTTGCCCTTGTACTTACTGCCAGAAACACTTTGAAACTAATTATTCTCTAATTTCTTTTAGGTTAATTTTGTCTGCCTTCTGTCCCCACCCCTACCCCCACCAACCACCTACCCACTTACCCACTGGCAAACAAGGTAGGATCCTGTTTTAGTGTGGGGGTAGTTTTTACTTTGGCTGCACACTAATAACATTATTTACAAGGTAAATAATATCGGCCATGATGTACCCCACCCCAGACTGAAGTGTGGTTTTTAAACCACCCCCCAGGTGACTGTTATGTGCATCCAAGCCTGTGAAATAGTGAAGCGTTATGTGTCCTTCTAAGCTTTAGGAAATCTTGGTCCTATATGTGATGCTAAATAAATAATTGTTTTATGTATAATAATCAGAATTTTTATGAGTACACATAGGTAAGACTACAATTTTGAAATAGATAAAAACTTACCATTTAACAGACTTAGGTATATTTGCTTTATGAATTACTTAGTTCATAGAGTTTCCCAAACGATGTAATAATAGTCTTTTGCACTGAAATTCTTCTTCATTCAATCTGTATTTTGACTCACACTGAGAAAAGTCAATCCACTTTTGGATCCACTGTTAAATCCTATTCACTATGAAAATTTCAATTATAATTCTATTTGTTTTTTCTTATGGTTTTATTTTATTCTGTGAGAAATTCACACCTGCCACAAGAGAGTAGCTTCTACAAATTGCTGTCTTCAAAGATCTCTAAAATCCACAGATAACGTGAGACTTCGTGATTAAACTCTAATTTCACCTGGAACTTTCTGAGAAATTAAATTTTTTTTTCCTTTTTATCTTTAAAGCCTTTGGTGTTAAAAAAAAAAAAAAAAGAAAAACTTGGATTAAGTTAGAGGAAACCATTATTTGAATGAAAAATCTTAAAACATCTTGCGATTTTCTGATCATAATATGACAAGATCAGGACATTCATATGAGTAAAAATGTGGAAAGGGAAGGACAAAACATCCTGGCAGTCATTTTTCACTTGAATTCCTATAGGTACAGCCTGTATCTGTATCTCACTTTCAATAAGTATTTGTATGATAAAATCCCATAGTCTCAAAATTGGGATAGAGCTCTAACCATGGAAATTCAGGGCTACTCATGTTTAAATTGTCTTTTGTTTTTCATCTGTTAAAAACATTCCTCATTAAACTTTCTTTTGCTTATTACTTAATTTTAAAATTACAGTTTTAGGCCTGGGTGGCTCAGTCATTAAGCATCTACCTTCAGCTCAGGTCATGATCCCAGAGTCCTGGGATTAAGCCTGCTTCTCCCTCCCTCACTCCCCCTGCTTGCATTCCCTTTCTTGCTGTGCCTCTCTCTGTCAAGTAAATAAATAAATAGAATCTTAAAAATAAAATTACAGCTTTGTATTGAGGAAGCACTTCCAATCTAGAAAATTTGAAAAGGAATGTATATGTTTCCCCTCACACCTTCTACCCCAATGCATTTATACTTCTTGTAAAGTCAAGATGTAGCCAGAGAGATAATGATAGTTTATTATGTTATTATTAAATTCTCAGGTTAGCAGCTTTATACTCAGCAGAATTAAATTTTATTTTTAAGTGATGCATAGTTTTTTGAACTTTAATCACTGGTGTAGTTTAATTGGACTTAAGTCTAAAAGGATTTAAATAGAATCATGGAAAATTAATGAGTTAAGTTTTTTTAGAGTTAAGTCATAGAAAACTGAATATGTTAGATATATCACAATCATGCTCAAGAAGGGGGAAAAAAAGCACAAAAAGTGCTGGTATTTTCTAAGCGTTTAAAAGCCAACATGGTATTTACACAATTATCCAGTCTTTTAAAACAGGATCAAAAAAAACTTTTCATGTGACTTTAAAATATTTTAATAATGTATATGCTTTCAAAATGATGAGTAATAATATTCATTAGTAAACTAAAACTAGTATAATCAAAAATAAAAATCCCTTTAATATTAAATAAGGTAAATTTTTTCATATAGCATCTAAGAATTATTGAAAACATTTTTGTACTGTTTTTTATATGCCATGAGAAAAATTTATTTCCTTATTTGCATTTATCACATTCATTTACGGTTACCACTAAGGAAGTGTTAGATACAGTATATTTGTGTTTCTTTATTTGTTGAAAGGGTGCCCTTTTTTGTCCTGATCAATATTTTATTTCTAAAATGAGGTTCAGCTGACCACAGTTAATTTTTTGGAAACTTAATAAAAACAGCCAACATACAAGTTTTACTTTTTACTTCATTTTAACTGTCTTAATTCATAGATACTCTAACACTTTTTACAAAGAACAGAATGTAAATACAAAGAACACAGGATACGTTGCCAGACTGCATGGACTCCCATTTCCGGTCTGCCTCTTATGAGTGATCTTGGGCAACTTACTCCACATCCCTATTTCTCAGTTGTCTTACCTGTGAGGGAGAGGTGACCGTAGTACTTACCTCACAGCTTTTATGAGAGGATCCATTGAGTCATTAGATGCCTAGAACAGTCTGTAGATCATAGTAAGTGCCATCTACCTATTTGCTACCATGATTACTGTCTAAACTAGACATTGAATCAGCACACAGTTGTCACGCACTGCCTTATCTAAGTAAGGTAGAAGAGTCCGACATGTTTTGAGGGCTGTTGAACTACATTTTGGATACCTACATGGAGATATGAAGAATAAAGACATGAACAAAATAGTCTATACCCTAAAATATGTGTAATATAGTGGAGAAGATACATACACATTTGCCATATACAGCACAATTTAAATAAAACTATCATAAATGTCTAAAATACTAAGAAAGTATACAAAAGCTGGTGGGTGGGGGTTCCTGGAGGGGAATTAAATTTGAATTGGACTTTTAATGATACTTAGAATTCCAATTTGTACAAATTGGTGGTGGGAACAGAGTGAGTAGAGGAGAGAACAGAAATTTTAGAGCAGTTTAAAATATTGACTAATATCCGAAGCAGCTACGTAAAGGGCGGAGGTTGGGGGGGAGGGTGGGATGTGAGTGGTGGGAGCAGGGTACAGAGTGAGAATTAAGGATGGAATTATAGTTGGGGACCAGATTGTGATGAATATTGACTGACGTGCTGATGAAACTTAATCGAGGCAATGCATGAGCTGGTGGGAGATTCTGAATATGTGCATAACATAACTAGAATTACAGTTAGCATGATTACTTTAGCAGTAGTACATTTAGGAAAATGGAGCTCGAAGCCATTAAATAGTAGGGAGAATTGAAAACCGGATCTGTCTGCGGAGCCTATGCTCTTTCCACTGTGTCATACCACTGAGAAGCAGATGACTGCTTTGGTGCAAACCCCATGTCTCCCAGCTGGTCTTCACTCTGCCATTAGCCCAGCCTTTTGTTGGGCAGTGTTTCTTTTCCCTTGGTTCTAACACTGTTGGCATGACCGCGTTTTACCTTAGTAATGGTGAAGTACTAGTGGAAAGGTTAGTCGTTGGTGACAGGAATGGAGAAAAACTACTGACTAGTATAAGAAGGAACTATTCCCCACTTGTTTACTTAGGGCAAAGATTGAGAGCCACACTGACTGTCAACCACGATATTCAGCCATGGTAATAGATTAGCGGGGCGGTGTTCAGTCTTTATAGTGCCTTGCCATCAGTGCTTATGTGAGGATTACTGAAATTTGCTGAAAAACAAGGCAAAAATTTTCTCTGAAAGGTAGGTGACAAGAGTAGTTTGAAGGATAAAATTTTCTTTTCTCTTTTTCCATTTCCCAAAGAAATCAAAAGTAGGTATTTTTATTTAAGTCCCCAAACTTATTGGACTTCATAGGCTATCCCATATTAGTAATAAACTTGAATTTAACAATCATCGATAGTTTTCTCTAAGTTTATAAATTTCAGGCTTTTTTTTTATTTGATGGAGAGAGATCACAAGTAGGCAGAGAGAGGAGGAAGGCTCTCTGCCAAGCAGAGAGCCCGATGCGGAACTCGATCCCAGGACCCTGAGATCATGACCTGAACTGAAGGCAGAGGCTTTAACCCACTGAGCCACCCAGGCACCCCAAATTTCAGGCTTTTTTCTAAAATTATTCCTGCCGTTATTCTTTTAGGCTAGCATTACACTAGTTAATTTGGATATCTATACATACCGTTCTTTTAGACACTTGCTTTTAAAACTATTTCTGTTTTTCCCATTAATTCAACTTTATTGCATCAAAAATAAAAAGAAATTCTTATATTTTAGAATTTAATATTTTTACTGAGTAGAAAAAAGCATTCAAATATAATTTGCATATAAATAGCAGATGGTAGTTTACATTAGTGTTAGGAGTTGAGTAAATTTCATCTATTAAAAAGGGCAAGCATGAGGCCAGTAATGTTTTTGTAGTAATAATATTGTCCTGGTTCAAATGCTTTGGCATATAAACATTTCAAATACAAATCTTGTTTATAGTTCAAAAGATTATAATTCTGGCATATAAACTACTTAAATAATGACAGTCATTATAATTAAGTATAAAAGCATAAACACTAAAAATGATTATATGTCAGGTTAAAGATGACCATTTATAAACCATTAGGACTCTTAGTGTGTTATACTCAAAATATATTTTTTTCATGATATTTGTAGGACAAATGGTTTAAATATACATTGATGGGCATGGGTACTATGCGTAGATGTAAAATGTAGAAGGAAAAACTAAAATATAAATAAACATTTTTATTTGAATAATAGAATTAGAGAATATATTAGATGAAATTATAATAGTGTCTAAGGTAGTGAAATATATTTCATGAAGAGAGATTTACTTGATTATTTATTTATTTATAAATGGAAATTTTTTTTAGACAGTTAAATTATTCCTTCTTTGTGGATTTGTTTTTGCTTCTCTAAATCTCAGTGTCACAATATCTTTTAGCAGTAAGTTGTTAAATCTTCAACTGTAGCATAATTATGAGACTCACTAGGGAGTCCAGAAAAAAAATAGCTTTGTAATTTAATTTTTATTTTATATTTCTCCTTTGAGATATTCAAGAATAGTAAATTGCCTGTAGATGTGAATTGGAACCATTAAATTGTATTATAGGAGGATTGTGATGAAATGATGTGTATTTAACCTTTTGCTTTTTATACCTTTTTGAAACAGAAAATTTGGAAATAGTGTTACACCCTGTTGTTTAACTGCCTTTAAAAAATGTTGTGTGCAGAACAAATAGCTTAGTTTGATGGGGTTTTGTTGATGATAAACTCTGGAGCAGAACCAAAATACATCCTGACTTCTACAACAAATGAAGAAAATAATTTCCTTTGCTGTCTTGGCAGAATACTTGTACATGATGGTTTTAAAATAACCCCATTTTCACAAGGTCTTGCTCTCTCATCTTTTTCACTTGAACAAACATTTGAAATGCCATCCTGGGCCTGTAAGGGTTGCTAGAAAACCAACTGAAAACAACAACAAAACTTGAGTAAATCTATAATGACATTGTTCTTTGGAGAACTCCTTAGTATTGAACTCTAGAGTACTAAGTGTTCATAATTTAATCTTCTGCATCTCTCCCATCCTCTCAGAGTGATCTGGTTAAGATCCTTCTCTCTATCTTCAGAAATCCCACCAATCTTTCAAAGCTGAGATTTTTGTTAATTCATACAGAATTTCCTCCCTGGTTAAACTGAAAATTGTTACTTGTCTCATTCCTTTGCCATTGTTTACAGCAACCTCTCATGTCAGTGAAGCTTCTCTCTCACATTTTACTGCAGATGGATTTTACAAAGAATGTGATAACTGTGTATTGATTGATACAAGTCAATCAATAGACAATGACTAAGCAGTAACCACATTGAAGGTGTGCCCCGTTGGGATTGTGTGCTGCTGGGGATACAGAAATAAGACATTGCCTTGCTCTCTGTAACTTACAGATGAATATGAGAGCTAAAGTTAAGTACATAAATCATAATATAATCCTAAGTAGAGAAAGTAAGAAGAACAATATAGGGGATCAAGGCAGGAAGAAATATTAAGAAGATACCAGGAAAGGGTTTTGTAGTGAAACACTTTGTAAGATGTGCCTGCAAATGACTTTTTCTTTCTAAGAGCAATGGGCGTTATTACATTTGCTGCTAAAAACAATACAGATTCTGACAATCCTTCAGAAAGCCATTTTTCATATTCACTATCACAAACTATATTATCTTAAATTGTAAAGGATCTGAGATTTCTACCTCACTTGTAAGAGACAAGTTAGCATGATAACATTTCCTAGATGCTGCCAGAAGAAATGAGATTCCTGGGTCAGGGACAAAGGACTGTATTAGCCCCAGATTAGCATGTAGCATGGCCATGATGTTTGCAGCAATTGCTTTGCCCCGTAAGTGCCACAGGGGGTGGCACATGGCATCCCAGGTAGATACAGTGAGTATGTGTTATGCCTGAAAAACCTCAAGCTTAGGAAATAGGAAATCTCCTAAGGGCGTTACAGCAAACCTATTCAGCCTTTGTCTAGAGGGAAACATTCACTTTATTATCCCGGTCAGGAAACCAGTCTTCGTTTTCCCTGGAGGGAAGTTCTATCTCTACCTTCAAGCATGTTTGAAAAGATAATGGGGAACAGAAGCTTTCAGAAGATGTGTAGAAATTCTGTAGAGAATTGCCCCCCAAACAATGTATTCAAACAGTCCTAGAAATAATGGTTATGAAGCAATCATTTAGGGGAATAGAAGATTCTGTAGTATGCTGAGGTAGTTTTGCTGGTCTGGATACAATTTCAAAGTTGAAAAGCTGAACTTGGTATATTTTTCTAAAGAATTGGTTGAGTTTTACTTGGAAATTGTGAAAATGCAGTTTAAAGAAGTCATCATTTTACATAATGAAAAATGAATAAGAAGGGATGCTAATATTTCAAGAAAGAGGAAGAGCCCTGTATTTCCCAAACTGTATAAGAATATAAAGTAAGATTCAAAATTACAAATGAGGTGTTCTCTGATTTATTGATGCTGATAACTGAATTAGTCATGAAAATCTTTCCAGTGATAGATGATTCTAAAATAAATTTGTATTTATATTTACTTGTGTATATATAATATGCAGTATATGTAATATATTGTGTGTATACATATACACACAATATAATATATATACACACAATATAATATATACATACATATATAATATATATACAATATAATATATTGTGTGTATATATATATATAGTCCATAGACATGTGTCTACATATGCACATATTCTAGCATATCCTTTTGAATAATTTATGCATCCACAGTAAAATCGTAATTCCAAAACCAAATTGAGTCTCAAATGAAAGTGAGCCTTAGAAATCATCTGAAAAATATCTCACCCCATTTGCAAAATGTTTTCCAAAATAATGGGTCAGTAAAGTTTATAAATTGTACAGCCTCACTTTTAGGATGCTTACCCTTTAATGGTATTAGTGACTGTGCTGAAGCTGATGCAGGGTTGCATCTGAACTTGATGCTGATAGGATACATGATGTCTTTCCTAAATCACATCTGATCCACTGCTGGATTCACTACTGCCATCATGAACATTGATTCTAGGATTATATGTGGGTGCTTTTGCCTTTTTAGTTGCTTTTCTTTTACATTTTTAGATTTTTCCCTTGTCTTTTTTCTTTGTTGCAACATAAATGAAAACACATGATTTTTTTTTTAAATTTGTATATTGCACTGTGAACACCTGATGTTGAATATTGTTAGTAAGAAATTTGGGGGGCCCATTACACTGATAAGAATATCAAAGGAATATTTACACCTGTAATTAAAACCATAGAGTGCTTACTCCTATGACAATACGTGTAATTATGTAAAAATCATTATAATAAAATGCCTTTGACACCACTTTTATAAATTTCCAATATTATTCATGTATCAGGGACTGGATTTGGCTCCATAATGTGTGGGTTAAGTGATAAGCCTTCTAGCACATAAATACCTAACATGTTATTTTATGGTGCGCAACTTTAAAAAAACAAAAAGATTAAATCGTGACCGTATTTAGGATTCAAACATAAATATATCAGTTTTCAAAAACTAAAATGACTACAGAGGTCAGTCAGGTAAAAGTAAAGTCTGAAGTAGATCAGAGAGGAGAGTACCTGGCCCATTTCGAAAAAACAGAAATCTTGATTTTTATGCAGAATTTCACATTTGTAAATGTTGACCACTAAAAAAAAAATAATTAAAGAGCATGCTCACTAAGTAAAAAAAAAATACTTCCTTATCAACAATATCTAATATTTAATTTGATACCCAGAATGTTTTCTCAGGCTAGCAGAGCACAGAAGGGGATGGTGGTAGGTGGGGGGGGGGGCAGGAGGAGAAGTCAGGGAGAGAGAATAGGGGCCTTAAGGGGACAGATTGCCACAAATAGGAAGAGGGTCTGGTCACTGACACAGGCCTAAACAATAGTCTAATGACAGTAAACACTGACCCTGGGTACTTAGGAAGCTATACCTAAACCTTTCCCCTGGGAGCTCTTGGAGGAAAAGTTCATTTGTAGAAATATTAATCTTTCGAGAGGCCCAGGCTACTCTGCTGGTAAGTTCCTACTCCTTCACCAAAATGTTAACGTTGAGAACAGAAGATGATCACCCAAAAAAGAAGAGAATCAAAGAAATATTGATGTAGCCTGGCTCAAAGTTCTTGCAGGGAGGTAGGAGAAGAAGAGAGGACATCTTAGGAGTTCTGTACCCCAGTCCATATGGATCTAAGGTGAAAGTATTTGAAAGAAATGCTGAAAAAGTTACAGGGTATTCTGATTTGAGCCAGTATCCCTCCAAACAGAATCTATCATCAGGATGCTGGTAATTTGGGTAACCAGCAGGAACCATGAAGATGACACAATAACATGAGATGTTGCACCCCAGAATTCTGAGGGAGACACAAGAATGGGGTTCAGTTGAGCTTTTTCAGCCTGGTGGGAGTGGGGGATTGATCCACCAGATGTGGGGACAAACAATTAATGGGAAGGCTTAAGGTCTTGGGGCAACTTACCACTAGCTACACTTACTCACATGGATCCCATTCCTTGGTTCCCATCCATAGATGTATGGCATTGTGGGGCTGGACAGAGAAATGTACTTTCGTTTTGTTTTGTTTTTAAAAGGAGCTCCCTGGATAATACTATATCTTTGATAAAGTTGTGGCAAGAGTTAAGCTGAGTATTGAATCTGAGGTGCTTAGAACAAAAATTAGAAAGCTAACAATGCAAGTGTCCATGAAGATACGGGGATATTGCTGCTGGAGTATGAACAAGAGACCATTCTGGAGAGCACTCTGGCCCTGTGTTAACAGATTAAATATATGCTTTTCCTAAGAGCCAGTAATTCTCCTCCTAGGTTATATATACAAACTTCACTCCATTCCTCGTATATACCAGTGATGCTCTTTTACTGATGTTGGAGGGACATGTACAGAGATGGACCATGTTTGATGTGGTGGCGATCTGGAAGCAGTCTGGGTATCCCTCCAAGATATAGGAATCCTACATCCTTTAACCCCTCACTTAGCTTTCATTACCAAGTCCCCACACACCACATTCTGGGCTAAGTGGTAAAAATGCAAGGGGAACTCAGGGAGGTACCTGACTTGGAGGAACAGATGATCAGATTCAGGGCAAAGACTCGATGGTGGAGGTCACAGCAGGTCAAGCACAGAGCAGGGCTGCCTGAGGCATGCGTGGCCTCTGAAGGGCTGAGTCTTGAGGGAACCTTTAGAAAGCCTTCGTTAAACCACTAAGTTTTAGCATGAAATAAAAGCTCAAATATAAGTGTCTTCATTAGGCAAATACTGATTATAAAAAAGATAAAGGCTTGACTTATCTCAGGAAATGGAATGAAATGAAAACATATTGGGAACACAGCAAAAATGAAATGGTTTTTCATTGTGGTTTATTTTTGCATTTGCATAATAGTACATAATCTTTTATTTCAGATACACTGGCCTAGTACGGCACTAAAAATAGAAGAATGCATAATGAAAGGAAAAGATGCGGTAAGTATTACTCACTGTAAATTAAACACATCATCAGTTCTGTCCCTGGTTAGTCACAAGGGACTGACTCCCTAACCTCTTATTTCCTCCTAAAAGGCATATATACAGTTCATTCAGGAAGAAAAAAAAATGCATACACATATTAGTACAGACATATACATTATATAGAGATCATTATTTATGAGTTGATTACAATGTGAGCTTAGAGTAAAAGAAGCTGAGGTGTCTCTAGATCTTGGTTTTGGTTTTATTACTTATGAACTCAGATTTATGAATTTCTTATAGTAATGCTTATCTCCTACGTAGTTGGGAAAAATACTTTCAGGTAAATTTTTATTATTATTATTATTATTATTTTTATAAACATATATTTTTATCCCCAGGGGTACAGGTCTGTGAATCGCCAGATTTACACACTTCAAAGCACTCACCAAAGCACATACCCTCCCCAATGTCCATAAACCCACCCCCCTTCTCCCAAACCCCCTCTCCCCAGCAACCCTCAGTTTGTTTTGTGAGATTAAGAGTCACTTATGGTTTGTCTCCCTCCCAATCCCATCTTGCTTCATTGATTCTTCTCCTACCCACTTAAGCCCCCATGTTGCATCACCACTTCCTCATATCAGGGAGATCATATGATAGTTGTCTTTCTCCGCTTGACTTATTTCGCTAAGCATGTTACGCTCTAGATGTCCATCAACAGATGAATGGATAAAGAAGATGTGGTATATATACACAATGGAATACTATACAGGTAAATTTTTAATTCAAGAGAAAGCTAAGTGGATTCTTTATGAGATTTCATTTTTCTTTGATGGGTAAATTAGAACCAAATGAAGAAATAAAAGGAGAAAAGCAGAAAGAAAGGAGAAGTCAAAGGCTTTACCTATCCCACAACGTGCTTTGGGTCTTTCCTTCTGGAAGAATCCATCTTCAGTCTGTCCATAACTTCCACAAGCACGTGAGGTTGTGCGAAAGCAGCAGCTCTGACCCAGGGCAGAGCCCGCTAAAACATGCCCGAAGGGACTTTAATGTGCTAGGAGTCGGTGCCTGAGGACACAAGACACACAGTTGGAGGAAGGCATGTGCACATCCCCTTTTGAAAGTTAACTCATTCTTTCTTTTTCTTTTTTTGGTGAGAAAAAAATATCATGTGAAAGACTAACACACGTCATACCAAGTCCTGAGTCTGTGGCAACTGGGTCCCAGCCAAGGAGCGAGTCAAGACCTTCTTGCTGCCTTAGCCCACAGCATGATGCTGACTACTTGAACACACTCTTAGGCTATGTCAGCCTAAGTCCAGTAGAGCCAAAATGTAGTCTAATTCGCTTATCCTAGGTGTGACAGTGTTTCGTGACATAAAAAGCAAGTGCTCATGGTCATAGGAAAATAGACTATTTTTTTCCCTGCCTGAATGAATGATCACATTTTCCCAATGATAGGGAGTCACCTTCAAAATAGAATGATGTATGAGTGGGAAATTGAGGAAAATATATCCATGTACTCGGGATAATCAGGTCAGTAGTATGTTGCTCATTCTGAACAAGGGAATGCTATACTCTGATCACTTCTGGTAAGATGGTTCTGGTGGCTTTTACATCCAATATGGTGCTATGAGAGATTTTAAAAGTCATAATCTGTCCTTATGAAATGTTACATTTACTGGCTACTGCACTGTTGATAGCAGAGTAATATTTAGCATTTAAAGAGTTTAGTATTTTGTAATTTATTTTAAATGGAACTACAGTACCTAATTTACCAGGAAGAAGTTTGCTAGAATTAATTTAGACACGTTGGTTTGAGCAGTTGTAAACTCTCTTCATTCAGCATATATTTTTTTAATGTTTTGTTAGTCGCCATACAATAATACATCATTAGTTTTTGATGTAGTGTTCCATGATTCACTGTCTGTGTGTAACACCCAGTGCTCCATGCAATCTGTGCCCTCCTTAATACCCATCACCGGGCTAACCCATTCTCCCACTCTCCCCTCTAAAACCCTCAGTTTGTTTCTCAGAGTCAGAGTCTCTCATGGTTCATCTTCCGCTCTGACTCCCCCCACTTAATTTTTCCCTTCCTTTTCCTACTGTCCTCCATGCTATTCCTTATATTCCACAAATAAGTGAAACCATATGATAATTTACTTTCTCTGCTTGACTTATTTCACTCAGCATAATCTCTTCCAGTCCTATCCATGTTGATACAAAAGTTGGGTATTCATCCTTTCTGATGGCTGAATAATATTCCATTGTATATATGGACCACATCTTCTTTATCCATTTGTCTGTTGAAGGGCATCTTGGCTCATTCCACAGTTTGGCTATTGTGGCCATTGCTGCTATGAACATTGGGGTACATATGGCCCTTCTTTTTACTACATCTGTCTCATTGGGGTAAATACCCAGCTGTGCAATTGCTGGGCCACAGGGTAGCACAATTTTAATTTTTTGAAGAACCTCCACACTGTTTTGCAAAGTGGCTGTACCAACTTGCATTCCCACCAACTGTGTAATAGGGTTCCCCTTTCTCTGCAGGCTTTCCAACATTTGTTGTTTCTCACCTTGTCAATTTTGGCCATTCTAATTGGTGTAAGGTGGTATCTCAGTGTGGTTTTGATTTGACTTACCCTGATGGCTAATGATGAACATTTTTTCATGTGTCTGTTAGCCATTTGTATGTCTTCTTTGGAGAAGTGTCTGTTCCTGTCTTCTGTCCATTTTTTTACTTGATTATTTGTTTTTTGGGTGTTGAGTTTGAGAAGTTCTTTGTAGATCCTGGATGTCAGCCCTTTGTCTTTAGTTTCATTTGCAAATATCTTCTCTCATTGCATGGTTGCCTCTTTGTTTTGTTGATTGTTTCATTTGCTGTATAGAAGCTTTTTATCTTGATGAAGTTCCAAAAGTTTATTTTCGTTTTTGTTTCCCTTGCCTTTGGAGACGTGTCTTGAAAGAAGTTGCTGTGGCCAATGTTGAAGAGGTTACTGTCTATGTTCTACTCTAAGATTTTGATGGATTCCTGTCTCACATTGAGGTCTTCATTCATTTTGAGTTTATCTTTGTGTATGGTGTAAGAGAATGGTCAAGTTTCATTCATCTGTCTATAGCTGTCCAATTTTCTCAGTACCATTTATAGAAGAGACTGTCTTTTTTCCATTGGATATTTTCTCCTGCTTTGTCAAACATTATTTGATGATAGAGTTGAGGGTCCATATCTGGGCTCTCTATTCTGTTCCATTGATCTCTGTGTCTGTTTTTGTGCCAGTACCATGCTGCCTTGGTGATCACAGCTTTGTAATACAGCTTGAAATCAGGCAACATGATGCCTCCAGCTTTGTTTTTCTTTTTCAACATTTCCTTGGTGATTCGGGGTCTTTCTGGTTCCATACAAATTTTAGGATTGTTTGTTCCAGCACTTTGAAAAAATGCCTGTGGTATTTTGATTGGGATGGCATTGAAAATACAGATTGCTCTGGGCAGCATAAGCATTTTAATAATGTTTCTTCTTCTAATCCATGAGCATAGAATGTTTTTCCTTTTTGTGTCTGCTTCAATTTCTTTCATGAGTGTTCTGAAGTTCCTAGAGTACAGGTCCTTTACCTCTTTGGTTAGGTTTATTCCAAGGTATCTTACGGTTTTTGGTGCTATGGTAAATGGAATCAATTCTCTAATATCTCTTTCTATAGTTTCATTGTTAGTGTGTAAGAAAGCAAGTGATGGGACACCTGGGTGGCTCAGTGGGTTAAGGCCTCTGCCTTCGGCTTAGGTCATGATCCCAGGGTCCTTTGGCTCAGGTCATGATCCCAGAGTCCTGGGATCAAGCCCCACATTGGGCTCTCTGCTCAGCAGAGCCTGCTTCTTCCTCTCTCTCTGCCTGCCTGTCTGCCTACTTTTGATCTCTGACTGTCAAATACATAGATAAAATCTTAAAGAAAAAAAAATTTTTAAAAAAAGAAAGAAAGTGATTTCTGTGCATTGATTTTGTATCCTACCATATTACTGAGTTGCTATATGAGTTCTAGTAATTTGGGGGTGGAGTCTTTGGGGTTTTCCACATAAAGTATCATGTCATCTGCAAAGAGAGAGAGTTTGATGACTTCTTTGCCAATTTGAGTACCTTTTATTTCTTTTTTGTAGTCTGATTGCTTTTGCTAAGACTTCTAGTACTATGTTGAACTATAATGGTGATAGTGGGCATCCTTGTCATGTTCCTGATCTTAAGAGAAAGGCTCTTAGCTTTTCCCCATTGAGAATGATATCCACTGTGGGTTTTTCATAGATGGATTTCATGGGATTGAGGAATGTTCCCTCTATTGCTATACTCTGAAGAGTTTTAATCAGGAAAGGATACTGTATTTTGTCACATGCTTTTTCTGCAAAAATTGAGAGGACCATGGGGTTCTTCTCTCTTCTCTTATTAATTTGTTCTATCACATTGATTGATTTGTGAATATTGAACCACCCTTGTGTCCCAGGGATAAATCCCACCTGGCTGTGGTAGATAATTCTTTTAATGTACTGTTGGATCCTATTAGCTAGGATCTTGTTGAGAATTTTGGCATCTCTATTCATCAGGAATATTGGTCTGAAATTCTCTGTTTTGATGGGGTCTTTGCCTGATTTGGGGACCAAGGTAATGGTGGCCACATAGAGTCTAGAAATTTTCCTTCTCTTTCTATTTTTTGAAACAGCTTCAGGAGAATAGGTATTACTTCTTCTTTGAATGTTTGGTAGAATTCCCTAGGGAATCCATCAAGTCCTGGACTCTTATTTTTTGGGAAGGTTTTGGTCACTGCTTCAATCTCGTTACTGGTTATTGGCCTATTCAAGTTGTCAGGTTTTTTTTTGTTTGTTTCAATCTTGGAAGTTTATAGGTTTCCAGGAATGTATCCATTTCTTCTAGTTGCTTAACTTATTGACATATAGCTGTTGATAATAATTTTGATTACTTTTTCTATTTCCTTGGTCTTAGTCCTGATCTCTTGCCTTTCATTCATAATTCTATTAACTTGGGTCCTTTTTTTTTTTTTTTTTTTTGGTAAGTCTGGCCAGTGGTTATCAATCTTATTAATTCTTCAAACAATCAGCTTCTAGTTTCATTGATGTGTTCTACTGTATTTGTGGTTTCTAATTCACTGATCTCTGTTCTAATCTTAATTACTTCCTACTTATGTGTGGGTTAGACTTAATTTGTTTTTTGTTTGTTTTGTTTTGTTTTGTTTTACTTAATTTGTTTTTGATTCTCCAGTTCTTTAAGGTACAGAGATAGTTTGTATATTCAAGATTTTTCCATGGATTTTTTTTTTTTTTTTTTTGAATGACTCTTGAATGGATAGTATTTCCCCTTTGGGACCACCTTTGCTGTATCCCAATGTGTTTTCATTCCATTGGTTTCTGTGAATTCGTTTAAGTTCTTCTTTGATTTCCTGATTGACCCAAACATTCTTGAGCAGAGGATGATCTTTAACTTCCAAGTATTTGAATTTCTTCCAAACATTTTCTTGTGATTGAATTCCAGTTTCAAAACACTGTGTTCTGAGAATATGCAGGGAATAATCTCAGTCTTTTCATATTGGTTGAGACCTGATTTATGACCAACTGTGTGATCTGTTCTGGAGAAAGTTCCATGTGCACTTTGAGAAGAATGAGTATATTCTGTTGTTTTAAGGTTATGTTTAAGGAATGTTCTGTATATATCTATGAGGTCCCTCTGGTCCAGTGTGTCATTCAAAGCTATTATTTTTGTTGACTTCATGCTTAGATGATCTGTCTATTGCTGAGAGTGGAGTGTTAAGGTCCCCTACAATTAAAGTATTAGATATTTCCATAGTTTGGCTATTGTGGACATTGCTGCTATAAACATTCGAGTACACGTGCCCCTTTGGATCACTAAGAACCTAGATGTCCATCAACAGATGAATGGATCAAGAAGATGTGGTATATATACACAATGGAATACTATGCAGCCATCAAAAGAAATGAAATCTTGCCATTTGCGACAACATGGATGGAACTAGAGCGTATCATGCTTAGCGAAATAAGTCAAGCAGAGAAAGACAACTATCATATGATCTCCCTGATATGAGGAAGTGGTGATGCAATATGGGGGCTTAAGTGGGTAGGAGAAGAATAAATGAAAGAAGATGGGATTGGGAGGGAGACAAACCATAAGTGACTCTTAATCTCACAAAACAAACTGAGGGTTGCTGGGGGGAGGGGGTTTGGGAGAAGGGGGTGGTATTATGGACATTGGGGAGGGTATGTGTTTTGGTGAGTGCTGTGAAGTGTGTAAACCTGGTGATTCACAGACCTGTACCCCTGGGGATAAAAATATATGTTTATAAAAAATAAAAAATTATATTAAAAAAAAAGTATTAGAGATTTTTGTGGGATAGACCCTTTAAGAATGATATAGTGTTCTGTATCTCTGACTATAGTCTTTAGCTTAAAATCTAATTTGTTTGATATGAGATTGCTACCCCAGCTTTCTTTTGTGGTCTGTTGACATGGAATATGGCTCTCCATCCCTTCACTTTTAGTCTGGATGTATCTTTAGATTCAAAATGAGTCTTCTTTAGACATATAGATGGGTCCTGTCTTTTTATCCATCTGCAGCCCTGTGCCATTTTATGGGAGCATTTATGCCATTCACACTGAGAGTGATTATTGAAAGATAGGATTTTATTGTCATCATGTTGCCTGTGAGGTCCTTGTTTCTACATATTGTCTCTATAAATTTCTGTTCTATATCACTCTTGGCGTCTTCTGCCTTTTATAGAACCCCCCCCCCCTTAATATCTCTCACAAGGCTGACTTAGTGGTCACATATTCTTTCAATTTTTGCTGGTTTTGGAAGCTCTTTATCTCTCCACCCATTCTAAATGACAGTTTTGCCAGATAAAGTATTCTTGGCTGTATGTTCTTCTCATTTAGTATCCTGAATATGTCTTGCTGGCCCTTTCTGGCTTGCCAGTGCTCTGTGGACAGGTCTGAGATTATGCTGGTGTTCCTCCCTCTGTATGTAAGGAATCTCTTCCCCCAGCTGCCTTTAAGATGGTTTCTTTGGTTTTAAGATTCACAAGTTTCACTGTTACATGCCTGGTTGTTGGTCTCCTCTCCTTGATCTTGGGGTGTTCTTTCTGCATGTAGGACACACATGCTTGTTTCATTCCCCAGATTAGAGAAGTTGTCAGCTAGGATTTGCTCAAATATATTCTCTCTCCACCCCCTCAGGAATCCCAATAATTCTGACATTGGAACATTTCATGGCATTGTTTATTTATCTAATTCTGTTTTCAAGGCCTTTAAGGTGTTTGTTCTAGTCCTCTTCCTGTTCCTTCCTTTCTGTAAGTTTGTCTTCTAGATCACTAATTGGTTCTTCTGCCTTGTTTACCCTAGCTGTTAGAGTATCTAGCTTAAATTGCATCTCATATATAGCATTTTTAGGTTAGGCCTAATTAGCTCTCATTTCTGCCCTTAGAGAATCTGTGTTGCCATTAATGGTTTTCTCCGGCATAGCTATTGTCTTTATAACTGTTACCCTGAAGTCTATTTCTGACATCTTCCTTATGTCCATATCCATTAGGTCTGTGGGGAGGCCATTTTCTCTGGTTCTTTTCTTTGTTGGGAGTTCCTTCTCCTAGTCATTCATTCAGCATATTGATCATAAAACTCATGTGGTGATCTAGGTAATAAGATTTGTTAAGCATATAATATGTATTTGGTACTGTGTTTAAGTAACCAGGGAATATGAAGAAGTGTAAAATAAATATTCTGTTCTCACAAAACTTTTAGTTGAATCCCGATGTAGGCAAACTAGAGCTCCTTGGCCAAATGTGGCCTGCCATCTATTTTTGTAAATAAAGTTTTATTAGAAACTAGCTGCACACATTCATTTTTGGATTGTCTATGAGTGATTTCATGCCATATTTATAGAGGTAAGTTGTTGAAACAGAGACCAGATGACCATTCAAATTAAATATATTGCTCCCTGGTCCTTTATAAAAAAAAGTTTGCTGATTTCTGCATTGCAGTCTTACAGTAAAAGTGTAAGATGTAAGTATAAATGTAAAATGTTATTTCTCTTGGTTACCTTTCTATGTATTTATTGAAAATTCTCTATGAAAGTGCTTTGCATAAATTTATAAGTTTAAAGATATGACTTATTTTCCCAAACATCAAAACTCTGTAATGCCTTAAAGCCTGCATATGTTTCTTTAAGGGTAGCCAAACTTTCTCCAATTATTGGTTTTCTGACTTTATGTGATTCATTTCTTTATATGTACTTTAAAAACATAACAGCATTGGGAATAAATTACTTAGTGGAACATGCATATTGCCATGCAAATCTTTGTGATTGAATAAATTTCTGAACAGTACTATTTTTACTCCTCAGTTATGTGCTAGAATACCTGAAAAATGATATAATCCTATTATAGATATAATTCATGTGGTAAAGCTAATATGTGTTTTGGTTACACCAGTCGGTTCTTCCACTGTTTCTTGTAGCCCCAGCCGAGAGAGAGTTGAACATGAGATTTGTGGGGTCAGGAAAAACAGAAATCAAAACTGGGCTGAACTTTTTTTTTTTTTTTAACCTTAACCAATTTCTTCTTTCTGTTTTTCTGCTTTAGAGTGAATGCGCAAATTATGTTCGGGTTTTGCATCACTACAATAGGACACACCTTCTGACCTGTGGTACTGGAGCCTTTGACCCACTTTGTGCCTTCATCAGGGTTGGATACCATTTGGAAGTAAGATAATTTCATTTATGTCAATAAAATTCATGCTTAAAATTACCTTTTTTTTTTTTTTTTTTTTTTAAGAAAGGCTATGGCATTTTCTTTGGTGAAAGAGAAATGCATTTGTGATATACTGATTAAGTTTTTCCTAAGTCAGGTAAATGATCTCTCCAGACCTTTATTTTTTTGAAATATTTTATTTATTTATTTGACACACAGAGAGAGAAATCACAAGTAGGCAGAGGGGCAGGCAGAGAGAGAGGGGGAAGCAGGCTCTCCACTGAGCAGAGAGCCCGATACAGGGCTTGATCCCAGGACCCTGACATCATGACCTGAGCCAAAGGCAGAGGCTTAACCCACTGAGCCACCCAGGTGCCCCTCTCCAAACCTTTAAATTCCTTGCCAGCTATATTACCTGTGAATCAATTAATTTTTTACGAACTCATTCCCTGAACAGCTTCATTCACTTAATTGTGCCCTTTAAAATATTTCTTCATATCAAAATGTGTTCTCTGTTGTGTTCTTACATAAATTTTATTACTGTAACCACCAAATTAGAATGTACATATAAATATATATAAAAATAAATTTCTATAAACAAGACTAGTACATATAGTATTTTACAAAGGATAGGCAAAGACTTGTTGATTTTGTAATTTCTCTTTTTTTAGACAGGTGAAATGAAGGAGGTGGTGTTCGAGTTGGGGGATGGGGTAGGTTACAAACTACAAAATATTAGTAGGTGAGAGCTATATGCCCCAGACCCCACTACTAGGTGGTTAGTATAAAGAAAACAAATCTCAAAAAAAGAAAAGAGAAGAGAGAAAAGAAGAGAAAAGAAAGAAAACAAATCTCAACTGAATTCTGTTATACAAATAACATTGACTAACAAACAGGCTTGATGATCAATTAAAAAATACTCTCTGCTACCTTTCTTTAGGTCAGAAAACAGAATCCTACATGAAGAGGGGATAAAGATAAAACAGACATCTCAGGGCGCCTGGGTGGCTCAGTCAGTTAAGCATCTGCCTTCAGCTCAGGTCTTAATCTTAGGATCCTGGGAGATGGCACACCACATTGGGCTCCATGCTCTGCATGGAGTCTGCTTCTCCCTCTGACCTCCCTCCCCCACCCCATCGTGCACTCTCTCTTGTGCTTTGAAATAAATAAATAAAATCTTGAAAATAAAATGAAACAGGCATCTAAATATTCTGTAGTAAAACAGCTACAGTCTCTTGATTCATTTTTTTTAGCTCTTGATTCTTATAATCTATTTATGAAAGGATAAAGTAACCCTAAAATATTTTCACCTGCCATATATAAAGAATAACATTCATTTTACTGGTAAAAAATTATGTCTGATATCCCTTACACTAGTTAACACTCAGGTGCATATATAATTAGCAGTATCTGAAAGGCTTCATTTCAATGCCTCTTGAGAGGGCCCCTGATTGAGGTACTTCAACTCCTAAGTGTCCTTATAGGCAGGATTTTTGATTAGCATATTTTCAAAATTAACTAACCACCTCTACTTGTAGATTAAGGCTAAGGAGCATACACAAACACATCGAGTGTACTCACTGAATTATTTTAAAGAAATAATACAGCTGAACTAATGGAAGAACTTTAAAAAGAGACGTATAAAGGAAGTCAGCCCAGTGCAAGGTCAGAACATTTACATGTATACAAGGTGTACAGACAGACATGTATACCTATATGCAAAGTCAGAATATCTACATTTTGTGGTGCCGACCTATTGACAGCAGATCCTCTCAGTTTTCATTACTTCTGAGGGGTATTATCCCTGGATATAGAATTGTCCCTGGATATAGAAGGTTTGTCTTTTTTTTTTTTTTTTCCTTTCAGCTTTTCAAAAATACTTGATTGTTTTCTAATCACTTTCTGACATATATTCAGGTTTCTTTCATATTGATATTACCCTGTGTGGAATCACTTTATCTTTCAAGATTTCCTCTTCATTTTTGGTTTTCTGTAGTTTTTCCATAGTGTGCTTGTTTGTGTGTGTGTGTGTGGTAGTGGTGGTAGTGGTGGTGGGAGACTGATATTTATATTTCTTGAAATATTGAGATTTTTAGATAAAAAGCTTATGTTTTGTACCATATTTGACAAATTTGGGGCCTTTAATATTTCAGATAATATTATTTCATGCTCTTCTCTCTATCAGAGATGGGTGTGTGTACATGTCCATGTGGGGGAGGGGGCAATGTGCCACAAATAACTGAGATTTTATTCATTTTTATTCAATCTTTCTTTTCTCTGCTTTTCAATTGGATAATTTCTATCCATTTATTTTCTCTGCATTTCAATTGGGTAGATTCTATCCATTATTTTCAGGTTTATTAATCCTTTCTTTTGACATCTCCATTATGTTCTTAAGCCCACCCCAGTAATGGTCAAATAGGATAATATACTTTTCAATTCTAAAACTTATTTTGTTTATATTTCATTTCTTTAATGAGCATTTCCCCATATTTTTATTCATGGTGACTATTTCTCTTTAACCCCTCAAACATATTTTTAACAACTGCTTTAAAATCCCTATGTGCTAATTTTAACATCTGGGTCAACTTAAGGTAAGTGTTCATTGATTGCTTTTCCCTCTTGACTATAGATCACATTTTCTTATTACTCTGCATGTCTAGTAATTTTTATTGTGTACCAGACATTATGGATCATATATTTTCAAGATTGCAGACTTGATTATCTTTTAAAGAGAGTTGGTTTTTATTCTAGCAGGCAGCTTACTTGTCTGGACTCAAACTCAAACATCTCTTGTGATGGTTGGCAGCCAAAAACTTCTTTCAACTTTCCACACGGTGTTTTTTAATGCTTTGCTTGCACATGCCGTCAGGTGTCAGCCAAGGATTTGGGAAAGAATGTATACATGCGTTTGAGGGTGCCTCCTTCCATTTCTGGGTATCTCCTCTTGGATTCACTGACCTGGTACTTTAAGTCTCTCTACTGACTTTCCAAGCTAGTAAGTCTATAGCTTTCTGCTTGAGTTCTAGCTGTTCCTCACCATATGGATTAGGGAATTTCCTTGAGTGAAAAACCCTCTAGTCTTTGCTCTTAATGGATTTCCAATTTTAAAATAATATTTAGTTTATCATCATTATCTGTGTGAGAGTCCAGACAAGCTCATTGTCATTGGCAGGGGTGGAACTATGTGTAGTTCATCTTGGTAGATATTATATTGAAGATTTTTTTCATGTAACTATCTAAGTATCAATGTGATTGAAAATGCATTTTGGAAAAAAATCTACATGTGTCATGAAAGGAACTCATGAATAATAGGATAATAAGAACACTGGAATATTTATTTTCAAATCTTCATGTGGAGGCTTGATAACATTTTATATGAGAATGAGAAGTTACACATTATTATAGGCAAGGAAAATTCTTAGTTTAAAAAAACACAGAGGCAGGCACATATGGGATAAGTTTGCAGACATTTAGTCAAGTTGGTTGGGGGAGTGTCAGAAGATAAAACAGGGGCAAACTGGCAGAGGATTTTAATGCTAGAGAATGGCATTTTATAGTTACTTCTAAAGACAGCATAGAGACCATGAAGGAATTTGAGCAGGCTTGAATGACATGACATGAGTAATATTTAGGATTGTTTCAAGCAGAGAGAGATGAAAGGCAGAGAGAAATTAAAGGAGGCAATTACAAAAGTCTGGAAGATCATGAGGATATTTAACAGTATTATCACAATAGCAAAGGAAAGGAAGTGTGGAACTGACGTGTGAAGCTGCTCAGCAGGAAAGGTTATATAACAACATTTTATTGGATGTTGCTGCCTAAAGGGAATTAAAAAACAATTCCAATTTTATTTCTTGATGACTGAGAAGAAAAACAAGAGGGAGCTGAGGAGGCAGAGTATTTTTTGTGAAAACATTTAAAAAAATGCTCAGTGTTTCTCAGTTATAACTTCTTCATTTCTATGTATAGTTATTAGAAAAATTGATCTGCATGCTATGAGAGGGTGTAATCAGAATAGGTTGAATTATTGAGCCCGAGGTAGTTAATTGTCCCTGAATGAGTCTCCTCTCTCTTTCTCCTTGTCTCCTTACCTCCATCCAACCGTCCATTCTATTCCTTCTCTCTCTCCCTCTCCCTCTATCCGTATGGTTGGAAAATTTCATTACTTACCTGGCAGCACATGTCTAGGGAGTATAGTCTAAATAGAGACTGAGCAGACAGAGTAATATAAGGCAAATCAGGTTATAATCACTTGAAATAGGAAAAGAATATTATAAAATGACAGACAACATCAGTGCTACAGAGAGGGCAGTTTTGCGAAAAGAATGAGTCATTAGAATGCAGGAGATTAAAAAGTGACTGAATAGTAACTGAATAAAGACAATAATATTACCTATTTAATCCAGAATAGAATTGTAGAGATTTGGGAATTAATTGTGTGTGTGTGTGTGTGTGTGTGTGTGTGTGTGTGAGAGAGAGAGAGAGAGAGAGAAAGAGAAAGCTAAGATCTTTAGACATGATGTGATTGCCTAAAAAGGTAATTTGAGTAAAAAGGGAAAAGAGCTAAATATGGAGCCCAGAAATGCCAATACTTGAACTTCTAGTGGAGCAAGATATGCATTTTCTCTCTCTTTCTCTCAAATAAATGAAATAAGTCTATTTTCTTAAAAAAAAAAAAAAAAGGAGGCCTAGGTGGCTCAGTGTGTTAAGCATCTGACTCTTGATTTCATGTCAGGCAGTGCTGTCAGGGTCATGAGATCCAGCCCCACGTGGGGCTCTATGCTCAGCAGGGAGTCTGTTTAAGATCCTCCTTCTCTGCCCCTCCCCCTGCTTGTATATGTGCTTGGTCTCTCTCTCCCTCTCAGATAAATAAAATAAGTCTTTAAAAAAAAAGAACAGAAAGGCTGGTGGAGGAAGAGAAACCCACAAAGATATTTGGAAAAAATGACAAGGAGGTTAGGAGAGAAATCAGAATGAGATAGCACAGAAATAAAGGAGTGATCGCCAAAGTTAGAAGTTTTAAAGAGTCAAAAGTGTCACGGGACCTAGAAAGTCTTTGGAGGAATTTATGAGAGTTTCAGTAAAATGTGCATACAAGCCATGGTCTTCTGGCAGTAAAGATTAAAGCCACTATTCTCTTGAATCACTTTTATCTCACACTGCATTATTTTCCATATTTTATTGAAATATAATATAAATACAAGAAATATATAGCATGTGAATGAATAGCTAGATCATTTTCACAAATGGAAGATCCCTTTCTTACAAGTACCCAGATCAAATGCTTTATTTTATTTTATTTTATTTTATTTTCTATTTTCACCTCTTTTTCTTCTCATAGGGTGTAAACTCTTGGGACATTTTTTCTCATATGCCCCTTCTAGTTTAGTCTTCATTTTTAAAATTGTTTTTCCTTTTTATTTTAAAGTCCTTCCTGACTTCTGTCACCTCATTTTTGGGTATTTCTAATTTTGCCCATGGTTTATTTCTTCTATGATTTTCTTAATTTCTTCGAAGTTCTATTGAAATACTAAATTGTGGTTGCTTCTTACCTATTTTGTGGCATATTTTCTGACAAACTGTCATTATCTGTAGCAAATGTTTTTCTGTTCCTTTTTTTTTTTCTTACAAGAACACTGTAGTGGATTTAGCTGTGATCTTTCTCTGTTGCTCATTTTTATGTAATGTTAGTTTTCCTGAACTTCTAAAAGGGAAGTGTGGATCAGAATAGATATCTAGGACCTTCATGTTCCAGAACTCACCATTCATGTTAAAAAATATGGAGAACTATGTATACACGCTTCTCCTGGCTATCGTCCCCTCACCTTTGATTGGGATATTGCTCTTTCTCTGACCTTCTATATCTTTTTCTTGGACAAATGGTATTGTAATTTCAGCAGTTTCTTCTTGGAAGAGAAGTGGGCTGGTGAATTTTGAGGGTTCACAGAGCTTCATCCTTCCCATGAACCTCTTGCAATCCCTCACAGATTGAATTGGCAAGAATTCCTCCCAAGTTCAGCTGATGATCTAAAGTGATGCTACACCCTCGGTGAACACTTGGAAATTCAAGAGTTCTTTTTTTTTCCCTCAGGTTTATCAAAACTTGGTTTCTTCTCTCTACAAGATACAAATATCGTGTGTGGTTTATGGCTCATGGTAGTTCATCCAACCTGCTTGTATTTGGGGACTCATGGAAATGTCTCAATGGCCAGTTTTGCTCTAACTGTGGTCAGTGAGATTTTGGTTTTGTATTTCCAGTCCATCTATCTGTTTTTCTGGGAAAATTTATAGTAGAATGTGTGCCTCTGCTGGTATCCTTACAGGCTCACAGTACCATTTTTTAAAAGACTTATTTATTTCAGAGAGAGAGAGAGAGCACGAACAGGAGGGGCAGAGGGAGAGAGAGAATCTCAAGCAGAATCCATGCCGAGCACAGAGCTCAATGCAGGGCTCAGCCTCACAACCCTGAGATCACAATCCGAGCCGAATCCAAGACTCAGAAGCTTAACCAACTGTATCACCCAGGTGCCCCTCACAGTACCTTTTTAAGTAGTGAAATGCTATAAAAGTATAGAGTAATATGTAAAATACGTTTATGTCTCCCTCTAGTTTTACATATCTTCCAAGGAAAATGGAAATCATATTTTATGTAGAGGTTCAGATAAAAGCAAATAGAGGTTCAGGTATAAAACATGTATTTCTGGAGAACTGGCAAAGACCTTGATCTCCTGCAAAAATAAAATCACTTTTGTTACTGACCAACCTAAGTTTCTGTCAGAACACAATGGCTTCAATACGATATTAATATATTACTGTTTGTATTAGTTTTCTATGATGCAAAAAAATTATCAAAAATCTGACAGCTTAAAACATACATTTGTTATCTCACATTTTCTGTGGGGGAGGAGTCCAGAGTGGACTTTACTGCTCAAGATGTCTCTAGGATTGCAACTGTCTTTCCAGAGTGCAATGTCATATCCCAAGTTCTTGTGGTGGTTGACAGAATTCAGATCCTTGCTGAACTGTAGGGCTCAAGTTTCTGTTTTCTTGACGTCTGTCACCTTCACAGTTCATGGAGGCCACTGCAGGTCCTCGCCACAGATGTTTTAAGAGTCTGTTTCTGGGGGAGACAAAGCAAAGGCATTTTAGAGGCAAGGGTGAGAAATGAAGTCACTGCTTTCTAAACTTTGTCAGCAGCTCTCCTCTTAAAAGAAAGCAGCATTCCTTTTGGCGAGAACCATAGGAATTAAGGGATGAATGTGTGGGCCATCTCTAAAGTTTGCCCAAACTTGGGAAAATACGATTATCCTTATGGGCATAAGCATTTGAATGTAGATTGCTGTGATGTGTCCTTAGTGTAGGGTGTGTTTTCTCAGTGTATTTTTATTGAAAGCCTATTTAGATCAGTTTTTTTTTTAAAGATTTTTATTTATTTTACACAGAGAGAGAGATCACACGTAGACAGAGAGAGAGGGGAAGCAGGCTTCCCACCAAGCAGACAGCCTGATGTGGGACTTGATCCCAGGACCCTGAGATCATGACCTGAGCTGAAGGCAGAGGCTTAACGCACTGAGCCACCGAGGTGCCCCTAGATAAATTTTTAATTCTGCACACTGAATTAACCATGCAACTATGCTTGGCACCGACTGTTCTCAATAATGCATTCTTTGATTTTCAGTGTGCAGTTTTGACACATTTCCTCAGCTATTTAAGTTTGGATATTATCGCCTTCAAAGTCATGAGGCTTACACATATCCCTCCATCCGGTATAAGTCTCTTTTGAAAATGTGTTAGAAACTGTACGTAAGTAGGGGTTCCTAGCAATTAGTCCATATTTGTACTTCACAGACTGAAAATTTGTATTTTCTAGTTAAATATTTTATAATGTGCCAGTAAGAGATTATATTTAGACATAACAGGACTCTTGCCTTTTAGAGCCATACATTTACATACTACATACACTCATACATTTTACATACATACATTTTTAGATATTTTACATATTTTTGCATATGACATACAGAGTTTGGACTCTGTATGTCATATTTTTACATATGACATACAGAGTTTGGACTCTGTTTTTTCAATAAATATTGAAAATATCTTTTCAGACATTAATACCTAAACATCCAAACTAGATCAAAGCATCCATGTTATGAATACATGGATTTTTTTTTTTTTTACATCAAATATATTTTTTGACAGGTACTTAATTTGTATTTGTTCCTTAGTTAAATTTTGGTTTTTTCTTATATCACAGAGTAAAATTCCATTGGGTAGCCAGCAAAACTAGTAACAGTTTCTAGAGGTTTAAAAAAATCACCCAGTAGAATTATATAACTGATGTCAGTATTTTGTTTTACACAGCTCTGATCTGTTCATTTAATATTCTTCTTGTTTTTCAGGAAGAGATAGGTTTATTTTTATTTCATGAATTATTTTGTTTAATACCAACCCTTGCCACACCCAGCTTCTAAACCCATAAAAGCAAAGATTTTTATTTAAAAAATTTTTTTAAAAGATTTTATTTGAGAGAGAAAGAGCACAGAAGTGGGGTGGGAGGAGCATGCAAAGAGAGAGAGAAGCAGATTCCCTGGTGAGGTGGGAGCCTGATGGGACTTGATTCCAGGACCCTGGGATCATGAGCTGAATCAAAGGCAGCCATTTAACCATCTGAGCCACCCAGGTGCCCCCACAAAGATTTTTTAAATTCATTCTTTCAGGGGCTTTCTGTTAGGTCCCTGTTTATTTCTGTTTGTTTAATTGCAGTTATCTTTACAGTTGGTGAAAAAAAATGTTAAGGTAATCATTTTAGAATAATTTTGTAAAAATCAAAGGTGGGCGTTGGCCATTTAAATAGAACAAGCATACAAAGACTGTGCATCAAGTATTATGCCACATTTGTACTTTCAGGAAATTTTTATATATTAAACTAGCCTTTAGTTAACAGGAATGTCCAGATCATAACTCACACCAAGGTATTTTTGTAACCCTTATTGGTCACATGTTTTGTAGGGTAACCCTGGTTGTAATTTCCTGACCCATTTTTGTGAAAGTACACAGAAATGTTTTATTGATTTAAAAATTATGGCAATTTTTTATGTTCTCATTTCAAATAAGTGATTAAAAGGCAATATAGATCACCCTATGAAATCAGGTTTAGGTTTTGTTTTGGCCTCACTCTACATTTTTCATTCTGTGGACCAGGTGCTTGTTTATGTATTTTGTACTGAAAATGTAGTGAAAATTATGGCAATGAAAATAGACATTACTTTACAGTAAGACCTTACGGTTTTTTGTTTTTTTTTCGCAGCAGAGGATGGAAATATTTCGTTTTAAAATATTGAAAATTAAATGGTGGAAGGGGAAATTATATATACTAACATAGTAACTATCAAAGATAATATATCAGTATTATCTTCTTCTTTAAAAAGGAAGACAAAAATCTTTTGAGTAGGTCAAGAAGGCTCTTTCAGGTTTAATAGTGCACTGTATCAAGACTTATTTAGAAACTAGTATTAGGAGATCTTTAAAACAAAATCAATATTTTAAAAGAAATGATAACATTTTTGTCAGCTGGGTCCTCCAGTCATTCTGTACATTGTTTCTTCTGCCTTATTTACTGCAAATCAAAAGTGAGTGTGGGGCTTTCACCAGGAGCTTTGCAGTCGATTATTTTTGTGATGTTTCAAACCCCTCGGGTATTTTAAAGTGCCTGCCGAGAGAGGGCTTGCTCCTTCAGGTCCTTCTCTTCTGTCACTTCTAATAGGAGAGCGTCTTCCATGATCTGGTGGGAAGGAAAACGTTTCCTTGTGCTGCTTTTTCTCTGAGGATGATTCCATGAAAGCTCTTAGAAAGGCAGCCTGCCTGACACACTTTACTTACATCGTGGCTCTCTACTTTGCAGCCTTTCTCTTCAGCTCTGTGTGCTGTGAGCAAGGGGAAGGCGCAGAGAGAAGTTGGGTGATGCTGTGTGGTTGAGCAGCTTCCCCATTGGCCCCTGGGAAATGAGAGAGCAGGAGAGGCTGATGTCAGGCCATCCACAGGGAGCAGAGAGCTCTGCTATAGAGCTTTGGGCTTTGTTTCCCCTTAAAAATATGAATACATGGAAAAAATCAACAACAATAACAACAACAACAAAAAAAACAACGTGAAAGTGCTGCCATGTCTGCTTTGGCCCACCTCTTCCGTGACACCTTTGTGATCATACTTGAATGCTGAATTTTCCAAGCATGGGTACGTGTATGGGTTAAAACAAAAACGTTAAGCTCCACTTGAGGTTCTGATTTTGTTGATTTGAACTCAAAAATATTTCATGGACATTCATTATATGCTAGGACATAATAATCCTATCTCATTCATTTAAATGGCTGCATAGTATTTCATAGAAAGTGCGAATCATAATGTACTAAATGAAGTGTTTTATTGTAACCCTGAGTCCACCCCGAGGCCACAGTGAAGCAAAGAATGAATGTGGTGCTTGCGTGGTTGGGCACCTAAAGGGCAAATGAGCTCCTCATGGCTCATGGAGCAGTAAAGCATTCATGTCCCTTTAGTTTAATCAGTTGTTAGAAACTGGCAGCCGTATGCTTGATTCTGCTCCCAGCTGTGCTCTGTGTGTCCCAGTGTTTCTTGTTTGTTCTGGTTTAAAGAGCCTACTTTTGAAAACTGGTTGGTTTCACGTTGTAAATTGTGAGTCCTCTTGAAGTGACATGAAAAGAACCAGTTGGTGCTGAGTAGTTGCTGCGGGACCCCTCACTCAGTGGCCATGCCAGCAGCAGTGCTCCACCATCCCCATCACTCACGCGTGCGGCCAGACTCTTGCCCAGCTGTCACCTCCTGCTGGTCCTGGCAGGCATTTGCATTTGATGCCCAAGCACTAGAAGAATTAGGAGCTGCCCCCAAAGCCGTAAGTGCTTAGAATCTAGTAGTCGTCCAGTAACCTTGGAATGAATAAATGACGTGTAGACTAATGAGTTGGTGAATGGGTTTGTTACATTCCCACTTTGATGTAAAACTCTGTTTAGGATACTGAGAAGTCCAGCTTGAGAAATGAGTGGAAGCGTTGATAAAATACAATTTTTAAGTACCCTCTCCCACACCTTTTTCCTTTTCATTATGTAGATTTGCCCACTCTTGAAAATGCTTGGTGATGAAATAATAATATTTGTTTTTACTTCTCTGGTCTTTATTTATTTATTTTTTAATTTTTTAAAGATTTTATTTATTTATTTGACACAGAGAGAGAAAGAGAGAGAGAGAGAGAGAGAGATCACAAGTAGGCAGAGAGGCAGACAGAGAGAGAGGGGGAAACAGGCTCCCTCTCTGCCCAGTAGGGAGCCCAATGCGGGGCTCGATCCCAGGACCCTGAGATCATGACCTGAGCTGAAGACAGAGGCTTAACCCACTGAGCCACCCAGACACCCTTCTCTGGTCTTTAGAACAGAAATTAGGCATCATGACATGGACAGCAGAGATATTTTTTAGGTATGCTTTTTTGTTAATTTACAAAATGCATACAGAAAAGTGTATAGATCAAAAAAATCATACTCACAATTAATTTTTACAAATTGAGCACGTCTATACAGCCAGTATCCAGATCATGAAATAAAACATCACCGGCACCCCAAAATCTCTGCTCTGTACCTTCCCAGTTACTATTCCCTGCAGATAAACACTATTCTGACTTCCATCACCACTGATTAGTTTTGCCAGTTTTAGAATTTTATGTAAATAGAATCACATGGCATATATTTTTTGTGTGCGCAGCTTTATTTGCTTAGTAGGGTGGTGAGATAAATCTGTGTTGTGTGTAGTTGGAGGTCATGCGTTCTTGTTGCTGCATAGTATTTCTTTGTATAGATATACCTCAGTGTATTTACCTATTCTTCTTTTGCTGACTATTTGGGTCGTTTAAGTTCTGTGCTATTGTGTTTTTGTGAACATTCTTGTGCATGTCTTTGGTAAACATTGGCCTATGTTTTTCCTTAGTATTTTCTGGGAGTAGAATGAATGCATTGCGGTGGATACATATGTCTAGCTTTAGTAAGTACTACCAAACTGTTTTCCAGTCATTGTACTGATTTCATGCCCTACAGCAGTGTGAGTGCTCCAGCTCCCCCCTGCTCTGCAGACAATACTGGGCATTGTCTTTTCTTCGGCCATTTTGGTGCATACGAGGTGGTATCACGTTGTGGTTTTAGTCTTCATTTTCCTAATGACTAACAAAGTTGGAGCATTTTTCATATCTTATTGATGCGTAGAATTTTTGAGTTACTCTTGAAATGAAGTCTCTGCCTGGCCAGTGAAGAGCTGTTTGACCTTTGCCAGATGGGTTTGCTGAGGGAGTTTATGAGAGAGCAAGTATAAAATATGCAAGTCAGTTTGGGAGAAAGTAAGTATCTATCACTGATAATTATCTGTCACTGCTGGTATGACCCCTTTCTTTGCTTTTCAAAACTGATAGAAAACTTAAAATAAGGGTCGGAAATAAAATTGGGAGGGAAAATAGTGGAAGAGAACGGTTGGATTATACATAAAGAGATGGTGGGAAAGAGGGAGCAAGGAGGGCAGTAAGACTAATAGTTCCTGATAATGATATTTATCTTCTTATCAACCAAGGTAAGTCTATGAAGAAAGAATTAGGTCTTACTGGAAGGAATAGTGCAGAGATTAGTGGTATGAGCTTTGGATTCATGAATCCCTGAGTTTTCTTCTTTTTTTTTTTTTTTCATTGTAACTTAACTAGATATTTTACAGGGTTACCCATTACAAAGTCATAGTCATTCGTGAGAATTAAATACATTAAAAAATAAATATAAGAACATTTTAAGTCTAAAAGTAGAATATAAGTCACATATAAATTTAAAAAAAATGTAGCCCAATAGTGAAGTAAGTACGCAACAAAAAGTAGCTACTTTTATGACCTTTCCCATCTTTGAGCTTTGAGATAAATTATGACATAATTCTGTATGTAAAGGACACTGACAACATGATGAACAGTATCCACAGTGTAAGTCCATCACAAAGAAAAAGAGACTTTCTACATGAGGACTTTTGTACCTCATGCCAAAAACTTAATGTTTTCATAGTTTATCACTTTTCACATTTATAGTACTCTGACAGCTAGAGATGATCTCTTTCCCTTATGTGATGGCTGCTGGGTAATGGTAGATGTTTTGTGGTAGCTACATTAGCCTGCTTTAGGTTGGAAATGATGTGAAATGGATTCAGCTTTTAAATATTCTCTTGAAAGAATCTGAAGAATTTTTGAAAAAATACACCTTAAGATGTAATAAAATTCTCTAACTCTAAAGATATGTTTGACATTCATTGAAACTTAGTAACTGTTAGGAGAAAATGTGCTAACCTGGTGGGTTTTTCTTATTTTCAAGAATGTTTTCACGAAGACATTTGAGTAACATTAGGTGATTAAGTAATATGTTGGCTCCTTACAACTAACTTGAATTTTATTAGTGTAGTCAACTTAAATTAGTTACAAATTTAATCACGTGCTATACTGCTAATTCACGAGCATGATATGGAACAGATGTACGTAGAGCTAAATTTGGTGGTCTAATTAAAATATTGGCTTAATTAAAATGACTTGCTTATTCCAGTCTGGTAAATTGAATTTTCTCAGGTTTCACTTCCCAAAGGGAGATATATTTAAAATAAGTAGACTCAAATTTTACCCATTTATTGTGTTAACTTTTAAAATTCTTTAATGTTTTGGGTATCTTTTCCTGAAAATTTGCTTGTGTAGATGAAACAACGAGGCAGAGAAAGGTAAGGAGTAGTGGAAAAGTTCCATAGGAATACAGGATTCTCGGTGTGTTGGATTATATATAAAGAGATGGTGAATCTCTTTATTCATAATTTTGGTGAATATGAAAGAAAATGAAGAAAACAAGGAAGAAGAAAAGAAAGAAAAAAATAATATAAGAGACTCAAGATTTAAATGTTAAATATGCTTTTTATATGTCCATCCATATTTTTACACCTGAAACATTTGTCCAACTTTTGTAGTCTGTGTAGATTGAGGGATCAATATGTAGATTCAGCTTTATTTCCCAAATAAAATTCTGGAGCAGCATTAACAAGGTATAGTTTCCTCCCATCCAAAGTCCTCAGGAAAGTTTGTTTTCCTGCATAATTCCCCATTTTCTCATTTGTAAGATGAGATAAAGGGTCACTTCTAATTTAAAATTACATAGCAATGAAATAATATCATCTTCTTCACAGTCTTATTGTGAATATCAGATCATCCCAGTAAGAATCTTAATAAATGTAATGACTGTATATTGAGTACATGCCACGTGCCAGATGTTTTTGTTCCTTTGCTTTGAGCTCCTAACTTCCCACAAGGGAGGAATAATCACTCTCATATAACAAATAAGGAAAGTAAAAAGAAGGTAAATTGCTTCTTAATGCTGCACAATAAGTATACAGACTTGGACTTCATGATCCAAGGCCAAGTTTTTTGCATTATGCTGTACTTTGCTTTGCTTCATGACATTCTGTCTTAGGGCATTTTGTTAACCATCGAGTGCCATATAAAGAGTTTAATGATGGTGGTAATAACTGAGTCTAAACAGGCATCATCTACATGAATCTGGGCCCTCCGCCGCTAATACTCTCTCAACTTGACTTTCATCCTCTGCTTCCTTCCATAGACATCATCCCTTTTCTTTAATCCTTCAATCTCTTCAGATTTTACTACCTTCTTGATACAGTGGAGACCTCACTGCCATGACATTGACAAAATACAACCACAAATGAGTTTGATCTTTGTGTATCTACCTCTGATTTATTAATCCTTGTTCATTTGAACCTTTGGGTTTCTCCAGTGGACCTTTCAAACTGCTGAATATCATTAGAGACATTTAGAAGATGTTGGTTATCACAATTGTTATTCAGATGAGCTTGTATACGTGTGGTCCAGTCACTTTCAGTCCTTAATTAACTGCCCTGGCGTTGTCCAGGTTACTATGGTTCTGGAGGTAAAATGATATAATGAAAAGAATATAGGCTTTGAACTAGACAGATGCAGTTTCAAATCTGAGTTCTGCTGCCCACTACCTCCATCAGTACTTCACCTATTTGAATTTTGGTTTCCTCATCTGTAATTTAAGTCTCTTCTAATACCTTGCTTGCCAGATTGCGTGGCTTTCTGACTGATGACTCTCGCATCTTATCCCCAGGCATGACCTCTGTCCAGCACCCTACATCCACATTTTCTACATCTGCTATACCCCCATGAGATAATGTCCTAGAGATATTGCAAAGAAGCAGTTCTTTTCATAATAAAACTTTGAAAATTCAGGTTGACTAAGGAAGGAGAATCTTCTGGATGAGAAAGGAGGTAGGTCCACCCTACTTTTATGACTCACCTCATCCTAAGAGACCAATGAGGTGATCACATCAGTATGTGCCATGTCTCAGACTCTGTATTCAATCATTTGCTCATGTCTTTGTTCATCCTGATCCCTTGGCTTGAATAGCTTATCTTTATTCTTTGTTGAGACAATTCTAACTCATTTTTCAGGGCTGAGTTTACACATCAGCTCCTCTGATGTTTATCTCAACCTCCACCTGGTAGAATTAATTACATTTCCTTTGGATTTCCATTGCACTTAAGTCTTAATTATGAATTATGATTTCTATATGAATGTCAAAGTATCTCTAAGGAAAGAGGTTATCATTTCTATTACTGTCAGCAGAATCCTGACAGTAGTACATGGAACGAGGAACTCTTCTTTCTGATGGAAATTAAAAAAAAAATTTTGGCCTTTTTTGTGTGTTTCTTTAAAGTATTATTACAATTTAATATTATATCAATATAATTCACTTTTGTTTGATAAACTTATTCTAAATTTATCTTATGAATTTTAAACACAGGTATCCCCACTGACAGTGATTTGCTGTCAACCCTCTGCCCCCCTCCCCAGCCCTTGACAGCTACTGACCTGTTATCTGTTCTAATAGTTTTGTAATGTTGAGAACACAGTTTAAATGGAATCATACAGTAGGCACATTCTGAGATCAGCTTCTGTCACTTAGCATAAAGCATTTGAGATTGTATCCCGCAGTGTGTTTATTAGTACTTTGTCCCCCTTCATTGCTGAGGCATTTTCCATAGCATGAATATATCCTAGTTGGCTGATCCATTCTCATACTGAGGGGCACTTGGGCCATTTCCAGTTTTTGGTGATTATGAATAATGCAGATTGTGGTGAGCCAAATTCCAAGATGAGCCTGAGGACTCAGACCCTGTATCATCCCCTCCCCTTCAGTTGGGGGTAGGGAGGGACCTGTAACTTGCTTCTACCCAATAGAATATGACAAAGGTGATGTGATGTCACTCCTATGACTAGGTTATATTGTAGGAAAAAGGTGAAGGGAGTCTGCTGGTGTAATTAGTTCCCAGACAGTTTTCTTTAAGCTGGCAGTTGCTAACCCTTGTCAGTAGATGGCACTAAGGAACATTCCAGAAGGAAGAGGTGGTCTTTGGTTCTAATCTGGTTCCTTCCTTCACCAGGTTTCTAGTACTTTTTCTTTATTGTCCAGACCCTGTTTTCTAAGTGTGAGGTGTCCCATGGACACAAATTTCTGCAGCACCTGGCCGTAGGTCTCAATTCCAGCAGACGCAGCAGGGGAGCCCAGGAGCACATGGGCTGCACCCCAGAGGGGGCAGATTGCTGCCTCCCCTGCTCCCTTTCCTCACCATGCGGGGCCAGTGGGCTGGTCATCCACAGAACCACCCAGTTCACACCCTGAAGGCATGCTAGGTTCTGTAGAGGGAGGCCTCTCCAACAGGGCATCTGTTCAAGTGTTCCCCTGATGCCCCATGCATACATGACTTTCTCTGTGGGCCCAAGCGTTACTGCTCTTGCCTGGGGACAGTGAACCCCTTTCAGACCTGGCAACAGCACAAGTTACTCCTCCATCCAGTGGTGGGAAAGCACACTTTCTCTAGTGAGGTGTGAATCTCCCCTCCTAGGGTTTTCCTTCCTCAGGCTTCCTTTCGTCATACTTACTCTCTTGTCATCACTTCATCATGGTTTATATTGAACATCTCCTGTTTAGCCCACTGTATCATTTTTTGGTCACTTGATTGGATCCAAACTGAAAACAAAAATTATAATAAGCTACTCCTTTTACCACTCAGGAACCACATATTTGCTGATTATCTATTGAAATTACCAAAAGGATTTTACCAAAGCAGAAAACTTGCCTCAGTGTATGCTCCTGAGGAGGAGGCTATCATATGCTAGAAGGTCCAAGAATGTTTTATTATCTATGACACAGAACCAGATTGGAGGAAAGCATTTAGGGTCGAATAGTGCCACTCAACAGCACAGTGCCTTCTTATGGGATTTTTCTGGCAAACTCTCAGGACCTTGCTGGGAACAGGCTGGGTGAAACCCATTACTTGCAGGACATTAGAGCCTGGCCTAACCATAAAGTTTTATGCAGAAAGCCTACAAAACAAAACAAAACAAATACACACAAAACAACTGACCCACAGGGTGGCAGCTTTAGCAAACACAGGAGGGGGAAAGCACAAGTCAACAAGCCTTGCACCCGTGTTGTTTTCCTTTTGGGACTTGCTACAGGACTCCCTTCCAGTCCCTTCCCATCAGGTGGCTAAATCACTGTTGAGATCCTGTAACATTTGGGTCAGCTAGATGTGTGGGAGGACAAGTGACAGGAGTCCAGAGGACCCTGAAAGACTTAATGGGGAATGGCTCCCCTCGCTTCAAGTCATACCAGGCCTGTAGACTCTGCTTCACTCCAGCGATGTGTAAATAAGAATCCATGAACCTCGGGGCTTACAGAAGATGTTCTGAACCGAAAATATTGTAGAACTAGAGAATGAAAAATATTTGTTGGAGGAACACAGATAGAATGTAATATTTGACATCCATGTAAACCCAGCGTAACATGGGCTCTGTGAGATTGCATATCAGAGATGCTATAAAGACTGGATGGAAGTCTAACGCAGCTTCAGCAGTGGTTCTCCAGATACTAGGGTTATGAAGAGTCATCATTTGCAACCTTTATTTATTAATAGTGTACATTTTCCTCCATAATGATATATTGATTCCATAGCAATGATATTTTTTCAGTCATTTATAACCCTTACAAATTGCTGCCTTTTCCTCTGTAAAGAGTTTAAAAATAAAAAGCAGAGTCAAATTAAAAGTATTTTTTTCAACCTTTTCCCAGTCTGATTCCCTTTTCCAGAACAAAACACCACCCCCAGTTTGAGTTGTATCTTTCACACCTCTCTTTTTCTCTCTGGAAGTGCTCAACCCAAACAGTGTGGGTGTGTGTATGGGGGGGGGGGGGTAACTTAAAATCCCAGTCTCCTATTGTCTGTGTAACTTGGTGCAAGGCACTCTTCCTCTCCATGCCTCGATGTCCTCCTCCATAAAATGAGCTTATATAGTAGTATTCCATGTATAGGGTCATTGTGAAGATTGGACTAATACAAGTAAAACACCTAGAACAGTGCTTGACAAATAGGGACCGTCAGGGAGTCATCAGCTCTCACTGGCACCACCACCAGCAGCATCTCATTCCTTTAACTTTCCAGTAGGAACCGCCCTCGTGTGTTAGTGCCCTCATGTGTTCATTCACAGACCTGAATTCCTAGTTCTAACATACCTTTTGATATCTCCTATCAAGTTTCTGGTATCTCCTGTTGTTTAAAAAGTATCCAAATCAGTAAATCAAACATTCCTAGAGTGAGATTTGCCAGATTTGCCAGGATTCCTTAGAAATCTTTTCTTTCATCTTTTCCTACTCTGCTCCTCAGCACAGTTAAGATATTACTCTTTTCTCTCTCACCCATGCTTAAAAACCTCAGTGTTGTGTTGTTAACCCAGCTTTCTCCCCCAAGTTGAATCAAGAGCTATGTGATTTTTTTTTTTTTTTTTTTTTTGGCTGTGTCTTTAAACTACCTTTCCAATTCACTCCTCTTTCTATTTCCTTCTGCCAGAACTATTCTTACCCCTGACTGCTTCTCCTCGTTTCCTTAGGGTCTCACTGGCTCTTCAGTCTGGCTTTATCTCTGCTGTCAGATTAACTTCCCGAAACAATAAGTCTTTTCAGAACGTTCACGATGTACCGTTGCCCATGGAATGAAGGCCGCCGGAGTGCCTCATCTCAGACAGCCCGTGTCCTTCACAGTCTGCCTCTAACCCACTTTCTGTCTTCTGTCCCTCCCGCTCATTAAACTTCCCCAGTGCGAATCTGGTGACAGTCAATCAGGGCCACTCACTCTTTTCTTACCCCCATCTCTTCATCTTGAAATGTTTGTTCCTCCTTTCAGAGTCTTCCTATAGAAGAGTGGTTGAGGGGCTTCGGAATTCAGCCTTTCTGTTTCTAGCTGTATGAATTTGGGTCTGTCTCTTTATATCTCTGAGCCTTGGAACCTTTATTTGTAAAATTGGGTAAAAATACCAGTCTCATAAGGTTGTAGCGACAATGAACTAATAAACAAGTAAGCAACGTTCTTGGAACAATATCGGAGACATCGAAAGTGTTCCCAATATAAATCCTAACTATTTTTTGTTTGTTTGTTTGTTTCCCTGGGAAAAACATTTCAGGGTATTACCAGTTCGTCTTTCAGCCCAGACCACTCTGCCCCCAGGACTAAAATTAATTTCCAAGTTGATGTTGTCATCAGAGTGTGTACCTCATTATAGCACTTTTCACGCCGATGCACTCATTATAGTAATTATATTTCTATATCTAGAGCCTGAAAGACATTGTTCTCATCTTGTGATGTTCTTTGAAGAATCACTGTACATTTAAATACCTATCTTAAGGATTTGTAATAAGCAATGAAGGAGACCATTTAGGTAAAAACGTTTTGTATCCTAAGGGCTCTGCAGGAATGAGCCTTTCAATGACTAGCACAGTGCTACACAGAGTAACGAAGTGAACATTGGAAGAAGACCCCCACTGAGATGACGCCATAGAGTGTGTACGTTAGGCGCAATGTTTATTCTCCATTCTGTTATCACAGATGATGGGATTCTAGTGAAAAATGCTAGTTGTCCCTTTTAATTTGATTGTATTTCTATTCTGTCTCTATCCATAGGCATGAGTTGCCACAAGAATCATTAAAAGCAAGAAGCATGCTAAGGATATGCTCACCTCCCTTTTGTGTTTGTGTAATAAGCTGATTTTTGTGGTTTGAAGAAGGGATGGATGAGATGCAGGGAGAATGACTATGTCATGGAGCAGGTTTTCCCGTTTCAAGTATATAGCAAATTCGGCTGTAGCCTGGACATCATAAAACCAGAAAGGGTTTAATGATTATTAGCTTTGAAAATAATTTTGGAATATTCTTCTCTAACTGTATGAGAATAGCATAATGAGGAAATAATCCCCCATATGCATATTTCCTACGCCCCTAAGAAAAGAAACCAGGAATCCCTTAACCTAGACTCCGATAACCATGAAAGACTACTCATTAGCCCTATTTTCCAGAATTCCCTTTGTTGACACCGTTAACTCCAAGAGCTGTCTGGGTCCAACCAGGACTGAATGACAAATCAGCTGTTAGGGAGCGTCCCTTTCCCTGCAGCTGTCCCGTTCTTACTGTGCAGATGGTGAATTGATTTTTCCTTTACCAGCAATTCTTTTCTTTCTTCTCCACACAGGACTATGATCCTTTGTGATCATGTTTGACTCAGTCAGCAGTGGGAACACTCAGAAGATTGAAGAGTTTTCAAATGTGTCCAAGTGAAAGGGAACAGGGGTTCAGAAATGAGGAATTGCTCCAAAGGCTGTCTGTAGACTAAAAAGGGGCTATGACTTCCTCCCCATGAAAAGTAGATATTCATAGTTTTATAAAAAGCATCTTTGTCCTCAGAAAAGAATTTTGATTCTTGCTTCATTGTGGGTGGTCAGAATAACAGTGAGAGTAGTCAGCCCCAGAGAAGGTGGGGAAAAGCAGTCCAGAAGAGAAGTCCAGATCTTAAAGTTAACTTGAGTCAAGATGGATCTTTTCTTTCCATAGAAATGTCTAAATAATCACCTGCCTCTTTCAGTTAAATTTTTAAAAAATATGCATGAAATTTTATTCATGATTATTTTTAGCATCCTCCTATTTTACAGTTTTGATGTTATCATTAACAGAGTAGTTGATGTTAATATTTCATATTTCACATATTGATATATACTTTTATTGTCATATATGTGGATGATTATATACACATGTATATAAATTAAAATATAAGTACCATGTATTTTATCTAAGAAACAGACCCAGTTTAATTGCTCATTTATGCTGTATCAGTTATTTTATTATATAGTATATAGAGAATATCAGAAATTAAACCCTGCTTATATTGTACAAATATTTACTACCACTATTTTTTTCCTGCTAGATTTGCCCTAAAATCTCTATATAGGATAGATGTTCATAATTGCTCAAAAAATAACCATTTGTAGGTACATTCTTAGGATCTTATTAAGCAACTAAAATTATGAAATAGAGACCATGGTGCCCATTACAGCAAAACTTTTTTTTTCTGCATCTTTACCTGTAGACCTGCTTTGAGTATTATATAATTTATTGATGTAAAGAGATTCCAAGTCAGCTACCTTAGTAACTTACGCACAGTGGTGTGTTTCAGTTGCAATATCCATTGTAAATTTAGCACCAGATTAACTGGGTATCCCAGGCAGGGATTGACCAGACATACTGTGATAAATTTTCTAATTAAATTTGACTTTTCCGGAATCAAATACAGATCATCATAAGGTAAATGAATCAAATTACAACCAATGTTATAATTATTAGAAGACAGGCTCTGCTGACTTTTCACATAATTAAAATACCAAATTTCTTAATTTCAGAACAAGATATTTAATTATAATATGACATTTTCTCCTGTGGCCTTATAGGGTATGCCCAGCAAATATTTCAGCAGCCATCTCTCTATTTTCTTAGGGTTATTTCAGTCCGTTGCAGTTCTTTTTATTTAAAAAATGGATTGCACCATCTTTGTCCTGCAGGTACCTCTTCCAGCTGACATACCTCTTCTAAGTCTTCGTGATGTAACTCTAATAGTTCTCATAGCTTCTTTGCTTCTTAGAATAAAAAGAATATTCCAAGACTATTTTGTACTTCTGTGGGCCCGGACTATTTTTTTAAATTTGTTTTGTGATCTTTATTGGTTCCTGGGAGTTCATTATATAATAAGGAAAGAAGAAAGCCTCTTTTTGGCCGAAAAAATGTTTATGGTTTTTCCCCATGTCAGATTTTTTTTCTCAAAATCATTAAGCTCTATTATTCATCAGTCTTTCTTTGATGTCTCCTAGATTCTGTGTCTTGTTTTAAAAGACCTTTTCCACATTCAAGATTTCATACAAAATTTTTATGTCTTTTTCTATTCCTTGTATAATCCTATTTCTTATGTTTAAATTGTTGATCAATCTGGAATTTGGCTACAGGGCTATGGGACATGAGGTAGTAATCAAACTTTTTTTTTTTTTCCATATGGCACTCCAGTTGTCCAAACACCATTTATTGAATAATCCATCATTTATCCACGGGTCTTTGAAATACTATCCATATTAACGTGCATTCTTATACTTATGGCTTCTCATCATATAAAATAAGGTTTTAAAGTTAACTGCAAAACAACAAAACAAAAACAAAATAATACAGAATGAAATCAGTATTATGCACCACTGTGTTTGATATAAAAGAGCTGGTTGCCAACCCTTGGATTTGTAATAGGTCGGTTTTAGCTTCCTATATAGTTAGGTCATATTCAAATTTTCTAATTCTTAAATTTTTTAAAATATTTATTCTTATCCTCACAGCAGTCATAGGAGGGAGAAACACAGAAATATTGTTTCTTCTTTTTCTCAAGTGTTGAAATTGAGGTTGAAAGAGGTTACAGGACTTGAGCCATAGATCAAATCAGAGGCTTTCTTATCTTCACTTGGTATTAGCTCTCTTTGTAAAAACATTTCGACTCTTACTTCAATTCTTATTCCTATTCCTGTTTTCATTCTCCTTCTTTTTTCCTAGTAGTTTATTAAATAGCATAAAGACTTTATTTCTGCCATTGAAGTGCAGTTAATATATTGTTTCATGAAACAAAATTAACTAGTATATTAGTTGTAGCCACCTGTTGATTTTGGCTTTCTATTTGTGAAATTTACAATTAGAAGGGGTGTTTTTGCTTAATTTTTATGGGGTCCCAAAACAGTCGCATGCATCATGTTTCCTAAATTCAGTACTGTTTGAATGCTTGGAATCTAGTAGGCTTCTTAAATGCTTGCGAATTACCCGTATGTATGTACTCACAGTGCAATGGAAATAATGTTAAAAGAGATAGGTAGCATAGCCTATGGGAGAAATTTCGCTTGGTAAAGTCTCTCAGAATATCAGCAAAGTCATTTTTCAGCATCGTTTCCTCATTACATAGGGAGGAGAATAGGAATTCTAGAGAGTAGGAAGAACTGAGTTCCCTTTTCCCAAAGGGAAAGTTTAATGGAAGAGCAGAGGGTGTTATCAGGCATACAACTTTTAAAGAAAGTCAGCCAGCTTGTGCTGCTGGAGTTTTGATGGGATGGTGGGAGTCAGAAGGCAGAAAGCCCAAGGCAGAGCTGTTGAGATATTGTAAAGGTGAGATATTATAACAGCGAGGAAGTACCAGAGAGAGAGTGACATGATTATATTTGAGAGGGTGGTGAGGAAGAGGTAGGCAGCTAGGATGATGCTATTTTCTAATAAAAGCAGGCTTCAGGACAACATAATAATTAACATTTAAAGAGTATTTGTTTCCAGTACTATTAGTACACCAGGCGTACGTTTCTGGTAGACAGAGCTAATAGTGTAGAATTTAAGAGACTATTGGCGTAAGATGAGAGTGAGGAGACTGGAACTGTGAAGTAATCAAAGGAAACACGAAAGTGAGGCAAAGATTATTTTACCCACAAATACCGATTTAAGCAAATATTTATTTACAAATCAGCACAAGACAATTGATTTAGAATTTTACTGTAGATGTATCATATATGCCTTTAAAAAATGTTTGATAGCATCTGCAAGCGATTCAAATAATGTTACAGGAAATAAAACATTTGAACATATAATTTAATAAATAGATAATGATAATGATAAATGATAAATAATGATAATAATGATATAAATAATGATAAATATTGATAATAATGATAATGATAAATATTTTCTTCTTTAAAAAAATCTTAATACATATTTTCAAACCCTGACTATACCTTAATTACCTCATACAAGACACTCAGCCATGCACAGCAGCACAAACATATATCCCGCTCTCCGTCTACAATGGTAAGTAGGATGGATAATACTAAATGTAAAATGAACATAGAGTGAAGTTAGAAGACACTCTTTGAAAATTGCTAAGCCTCACCCTGGCTCTAATTTCTCATCTATGAAAAGAAAATAATATTTGTGAACAGTATTATTGACTCTATTTTACCTCATGGTCTTATTTTGAAGGTGAAACAATATATGCAAGAGTAGTTTCTACATTTTAAAGAGTTATGCAAATATGACATTGTGTTTTAGAGATTAAAAATGTCAAAAAAATTAAAATGCAAAACTATTAGTGTCAAGATGTTGACTTAAAATTTCACTCCCATTTTGTATTTTTTTCTGCTAGTTTATTCAGTCTTTGGGAAATGTTCCAAATGTTATTTAACACGTTTTTATTGATTGGCAGAAGAGAAGAAAAAATTGTGCAGTGAGTCACTTTCAAAATTATTTTGCTACAGGTTATTAGATAGCTGTTATGTAAAGAACTGAAGTGCATGATAAGGTAATTTATTCTAGACATTTACTTATCAAAATTGTATCTTTATTGTTTATTTTTGACGGGTACATGTTTATATGCCTTGTGTATTTTATGACTTTTTCTCTAATCATTAGAAGTAGTAATAAAATAAAATAGGGGGTTATTTGTTTTGTCCTATAGTATTTGTAATGCCGCAGATTTTTTCTGACATCTTTCAGAATTTACCATTGACACTCAGGGCAAAAATAGTTCACCACACCGACTCATTTATGGGAAACTCTCATTTCATTTAATTGGTATCCCATTTAACACCTGATACGCAGTAACTCACACCTCTTGAAGATAGCTTACAGCAGTCTTGCTGGGTTCCAAGCGCTCTCCTCAAGGCCTGAAGGGGAAAATTCTCCTGGAAAGACACATCATTTATTCTTTAAACTTTTTTTTCTGAAGAGCCCATGTATCTGCCTACCTTTGCAAACTGTGCACGTCCTGCTTTCTCTCAAGCACAGGAGAACCTATTGAAAAACTTCTTCTTACCACACTGAAACAAAAAGTGTAGGCCACACTACTAATGCTAGTGATGTCTTCTAAATTTAAGCCACATTACTCAGGCAGAAATTCCAGCTGTTAAAACACAGATAATGGAAAGCCAGTGTAAGTACTGACCAACATTCTCAATAAGGTTAAACACCAGCATTACATATTACTTGAACCAGAAGCGCAATTGTTTTGGGGTCATTGACAATGTCATCGTGCCTCCAGTTTTCTGGTTGGTTTAGTGGCTGAATTCCACTTCAGGGAAGAAAATTACATTACTCGCCTTTTAGTATTTTATTGGATTGTGCACTAAATTAAACACTGCATTTAACATCACAATGAACTCTCAAATGTGAGAAACTTCATTCTTGAATTTATAGTTAATTTTGGAGTCAGCTTGATCTGTGCAGAACAAAGCAATAGATGTTTGGAATTGGCCTGTTTTCTGTTATCGGTATTATCCAGTCTAGGATAAATTTTTCTCCTTGTACTTCTTCTTGGCAATTTCCACATCTCTGCTGTATGAAATTGCAAAAATAATATATTGAGTCCTGGGGAATTAGGTTGAATCAAACCAATGTGTCTTTCTTTCATATGTAGCTTAACAGGGTAAAGAAAGCTTTCAGTCTAAAATCATGAAAGATGAGGTAAATTATTAAAAACTGCTGCCAAGTTAGTTATTTGATAAGAATTAAGAACTCAATTTTTCCTCTTAGCTCAGTATTGAAATTTCATGACCATACACCACAATATCAGAAGAATATCTTGTTGAGAAAAAAAATCAGTCATGTGGAGAAATACCTCCATGTCACACCTCCATATTACTTCCAGATGCATATTATGATTAATAAGGTCATTGGGGATAAAACAAACACCACTATCATTCTTCAGTATTTGATTTTATTTTTAATAAATGCCAGGGAGAATTTAATTGTATTTATCCTAAACCTTAAGGTATTCATCCTGTTAAGAATCCCTTATAAATTGTAAAATGTATATGAAAATATATTATCTTCATGAAATAGCTTGAGAAATAACATATCTCTTCTTCCTTTAGTTGTTTTAACAGTGTGATAGTTTTACTAAAGCCAGTGGCAATCAAAATGTAGAAAAGCAATAGGACCACGATGTTGCTTCATGGGCAGCTCTCAGAAAGCATGCACAGTCTGTATATATCGTCTGCTTTCACATCAGCACACCTGTCTACAGCAATCTGTGAGTTCTTTTAGATACAGAAGAAAATAAGCAAATGCAAAAAGAAAAGAAAAAGTTTGTTTCTAGAAAGGTAGTATTTTTTTCAAGTGTCATCAACAACTGTGCATTTATTATGTGCCAGTTACTTTATTTGATAGAGGGGATCAAAGATTAACATCACATGGGCAGTTTCCTCAAGAAAACCCTACAAACTAGTAGGAAGGAGGGTCACACAGGCAATTATAATGCAGAGAAGTAAATGATACAAAAAAGGGATACACTGATGTTTGGTGGTAGGGTCTCTCTAGGAGAGAGATTCTAGGGTCTCTCCTAGAAGGCGATCCCAGGGCAGACAAAGAGTCAGATCAGGATTCCTGGGGGTTCTAGGATCTCTGCGGAATTGTTAATATTATATGGACATTATTATCCTGAACACTTTGAAGAGCCCAAGTAAGAGATCTTCAGGAAGCTACAAGTAGTTCTTAACAGCCGGCATGTAAGACTGTGAGAGCAATTTCAGAACTTTCAAGGGTTCAAACACCTTTTCATTATTTTGTTATAAATATGATAGTCTTCAGAATGCACATCCCAGTAGTTTTCAAATTTAAGAAGTATCACACTCTCCAGTCCAATTTGTCATTGTCTTTTTTGTTGTTGTTGTTGTATTTGAATCCTGGAATATTATTCACCAAGTGCTATATATAGAGGAAATGACTATACCCTCTAAAGTTTAGGATCTTCTTCTCTTTGTGCATAAAGATAACATTGCTTCTCTAAAGCAAGGGTGCTCCAGTGGTTTATCTTTTTTTTTTTTTTTCTTTTTACACAATTAGAAACTGAAGAACTGGAGCACCTGGGTGGCTCATCGGTTGAGTCTGCCTTAGCCTCAGGTCATGATCCCAGGGTCCTGGGATCAAGCCCAGCTTTGGGCTCCCTGCTCAGTGGAGAGTCTGCTTCCCCCTCTCCCTCTGCCTGCAGCCCCCTCTCTTGTGCGATCTCTTGATATCTCTCTCTCTCTGTCAAATAAATAAATAAAATCTTTAAAAAAAAGGAACATATGCATTTTTTAAACTAAAATACTATCTCTGTCCTTTTTTCAAAAATATGGATTTTTAACAGTGATATAAAAAGCAGGCGAAATAACCTTTTATTATTTTTAAAGGACTATATGTCGAGGCAGCTATAGCCATTAATCAAGTAAATGAGATACATACTTGAAGTCTTCTGTGTTAAAGTGGAAGGGTTCAGTCAAGGGACATGAGTTTGGACAGGAGGCATAGGTCTGTGAAAATATTGGAGTATCCAACGCTCATTTATTCTCAGGTTTAAATGTGAGGTTTTGTAAAAGAGGATCCTTTTACAGACTCAGCTAGATTTATATACTGCACAGAATCAGGCCTCATACATAACTAAAAATTCCGCCTGATTCTGGGTTCCACTTCTTTTCCTAAATGTTAAGGTTCTAGGCATCTTTTCAAATATAAGATTCTGCTGATTCAAGCAAAATTTTCTTGAAAGTCAAAGACACTGGTATGTCAGATAATTGAAATCTCAGACCTGTGCTGAAATTCGCCAATCAACAATAGCCTCAGGAGCCTAAGTGGTACTTAGACCTTTGAAAACCTGTGACTTTTCCGAGAAATTGTGACTTCATTCCCTTCACCTAACTACAGTCCTTTGAAGTCTGAGATTCTCTTAATCTTAGAGTTCTTAGTTTGCATTTTCTATGTTTCTTCTACTTGACAGATTTTTTTTTGAAGTTTTTATTTATTTATTTGACAGAGATCACAAGTAGGCAGAGAGGCAGGCAGAGAGAGGGGAGGAAGCAGGCTCCCCGCTGAGCAAAGAGCCCAATGTGGGGCTCCATCTCAGGACCCCGAGACCAGGACCTGAGCTGAAGGCAGAGGCTTAACCCACTGAGCCACCCAGGCGCCCCTGCTTGGTCGTTTAAACTTAATATATTGTGCTGGCTCAAATAAATATGCAACACACTTGTTTTTCGCTTGCAGTTTCAATTTTAGTGTTAAAAGTGTGTAATTTTATCCATTAGGTAAATCACCTTCACCTGTCATTGGTGATAAAAAGTTGAGTGTCTGAATTCTGAAGTTGTAGAAAGTCTTGATTTAAGAGAGCAGTTCAGTATATCTCTTTAACAGCTTTCTCTGACCAAATATTTGGACATTTGACTGGAGTAGAACAAACACAAAATGCATGTCCTACCTACTTTGTTTCAAGTAACTTCTAATGTTGCAGTGACTAAAGGGTCACCCAAGTATTACATTCACGCACTTGGTCACTTTTTCCTTCACATAACGCTGCAAGTCAGTTTTCCAAATGGAGATGCAGACCGTTCAGCACAAGTGTTAGCTGGGTACACCAAGAATTCTCTCTCATTTAAACAAACTTCTTCTCATGTCATTGTAAATTTGTCATCTGAGTAGCGAACACAAAAATGTCTCCAATTATTTATGGGTGTTCTTGCTCTCTACAGATGTGTGCAAAGTGTGTAAACAGGAAAAAAATTGGGGGGTTAAAAAGAGTTTTTTGGCTTTTAGCCACCTCTGAGTGAGGAGCCTCCATTTGTCCCCTGGGCTGTGGTTCAGTTCCAGGAAGGTTGTAGGGGTCAGGTGAACTCTGCATTACTGGAAAGGTTTTAGAATCACAGGGTCAGAATGGAGATTTTGGAATCAGAGAGAGGAAGAAAAGTGTGTCAAATAAGAATGGCAAGATCAGGACAGAACAGATAATGGGAAATAAGGGGGGTGGCTAAGAAAGTCAAATTCAAGTTTGAGAAAAGTGGCTGCAAATCAGAAGTTACTCAGGACTTTGGGAGTGTTTTGAGGTTCATGGTTCGCAGATGGGCAGGGCCATGGATAGCAGGGGGCAGGATCAGCAATGTTCTCTTGCAGAGTATTTTTTCGTTTCCCGCAAAGTTTTCAATATTGATTCTTATTGTCACTTTTCCAAACTTTCTTTTTTTTTTTAAGATTTTATTTATTTATTTGACAGAGAGAGACCACAAGTAGACGGAGAGGCAGGCAGAGACAGAGAGAGAGGGAAGCAGGCTCTCTGCTGAGCAGAGAGCTCAATGCGGGACTCGATCCCAGGACCCTGAGATCATGACCTGAGCCGAAGGACTGAGCCCAACCCACTGAGCCACCCAGGCGCCCCTCCAAACTTTCTTTTACCCAAACCATTTATAGCACACTTAATGAATAATCATTATGAAAATATATTAATGAGAATTTTGAAATCTGAGAATAGAGAAAATTTCGGTGGTTAGGCACTTGCAATAAGAACCAGTGAAGTAGTCGTTTTTCATAGAAGTACTTTCAAGCTCTTATTTATGTGACACTATATGTCACATATAGCCTGAAACATTGCTCATAATGTGACATTTATCTATACATCTATATTCCAGTAATTGTTTATGCAGCCATCATTTTCTAAATTATTAAAGTTAAATGTGTATACCAAGAATATGTGATGAAGAAGAGACATGATTGGAAATAAATAATCTAAATTGATAGAAAATTTTATCAGCTTCTTTTGCAGACCCTTCAGAAAAAATCAATAGTGGCCTTTGTGGGAAAGCAGTCAATTCTGTATTTATCATTAAGCCTCCCTTTTTCTTTTTTAAACCTCCCTTTTAATAACCTTTTTTTTTTTTTAGCTTATTTTCATTCCTTTGGCATATTTACTGGACACCCCTCAGAATAACCATTACTGTCCGCTCATGTGATTAAAAACTGTTAATGTCTTTTATTTCATCACCTGTATACTTTCTGGGAGGAGTGAGAAACTCATATGGACCTGAAGACTCATATATTTATGTACAAAACCCAGTTTGGCTTTAAGAAACTCAGTACTCATGGTATCCTGTTTACACTGTTTGCAAAAGGTCAGGTTTTTATATGTCTTATCTGAGCAATTAGATTCTTACTAAAATTGGCAAATACATAATGGCTTTTCTGGTTTATCTATTGTTTTTGTTTTTGTTTTTGTTTTTCCAAGGATCCCCTGTTTCATCTGGAACCACAGAGGTCTGAAAGAGGAAGGGGCAGATGTCCTTTCGATCCCAGCTCCTCCTTCATCTCCACCTTAGTTGGTAATTATTGTTGCCACAGACATCATTTGGTCGCCATATTGATTTTGGAACTTCGCTTAGATTCTTCTGGTGTTTCTCTATACGTGTGTTAGAGTCATTTTTATTTATGGGTGCTGGAAGCAATGATATTAGATTTCAAGTCAGGCTAAACTGAACCAGTTTTGACTCTAAGATAAATGCAGCTACTCTGAAGTATGTGTGTCTCGTTCTGGAAACACAGGTTTTATTTAGTATCTGATAGAAAACATCCTGTACTATGACCGTTTACTATTCAAAAAAATGCAGTTAGAGAAGTACTTTATAAAATCCTGGCTGGAGAAACTCAACTATTGCAACATATGTTAGTTCTTTTTGTTTTAATTACTCTGTAATTTTAGGAAAACTTTTAATATTCTCTTCTTGGTGCCCTTCTCTGTATCAGTAGAATTCATCAGAAGGTTATCTCAGTTGAGAACTTTAAAATTATTTATCTAAACTCTTGTTTATCTAGAATCTTAACAATAGAGGTTGACCTGTTCAAACTTCCACTAAATGTCCACATTGAAATAATAAAATAAGTTGGCATGTCTGATCTAGATTTCCATTTGATTCCGTTTAATTAGATGAGGTACCTCACCTGAGTACCTCACTTAAGACACAATGAAATTATTTTTCTTTCTGTTTATATTCTCGGGGTTTAATGCTGACACACTTGGCAAAGTACTCCAGCACTGTGATGGTACAGACAGATGGGTTCCCAGGTACAAAGCTGAAGTGAGCTCTTCCTGATACCTAACTAGGAGCTATGAGGAGTCCTTCTTTTCTCTCAGGGTTGTGAGGTTCTGATATAAGTATGGTACAGATGTATGGATTTCTATTACATTTGCAACACTTAGAGTTATAGGCTAATATTAGGTCACCCTGTTGGCAGAAAATGGGAAAGTGTAAAATAACATGTGGGGACTTCCCATCCTAAATAAAAGATTAACACTGAAAACTCCCCACTGATGAGTAATCAGAATACAAGATTTTGAGTTGATGCAGATATTCCCGTGAATTCTAGAAACTGTGCAGTCCCTGAACTTATCCGGATAGTTCATTTTGATGGGCCTTGCGTCCCACTCTGTACTCCCCATCCTGGTCATGGCACTTATATCTATGTCAGCAAAGTTTTATATATATATATATAGTTGACCCTTGAACAAGACAGGTTTGAACTTCATGGGTCCAGGCATATCCAGTTCTTTTTTATGAATACAGTGCAGTACTGTAAATGTATCTTCTCTTCCTTATGGTTTTCTTAACATTTTCTTTTCTGTAGTTTGCTGTAAGAATACAGTAGGTAATAGATAAAACATGCAAACTATGCGTTAATCAGTTGTTTTGTTATCCGTGAGGCTTCTGCTCAATTAATAGTTAAGTGTTTGGGCAGTCACAAGTTATATGCAGATTTTCAGCTTCATGGTCAGAGCTTCCAACTTCCATGGAGTTAGGGGTCCACTGTATATCTGTAGAGCAAAGACCTTCAATTAGCGCTAATTATTAGGGAAAGATGGATTTGCTTCAGGCCCATAGTTTGAAAAGGCTCTAAAATGAGATTTCACATAGTAAGTTCTTTCAAAACTTGCTCCAAAAGATGTAATATTCTTAAAGAGTATAATGTTTTAAAGAAAAATAGTATATTTAAGATAGCTAGCGTTCCTCTGCTAACCTGTGTGTGTGTGTATAAACAGAATATAAGGAAGGGAGACCTTAAATATGAAAATAAGATCGCCTAAGTTTAAACTTCAGTAGGAATCAAAGTCTTGGGAGGGACACTGAATGGATACCAGCTAGATCTATGTTACAAATGGCACTGGATGCATTAAAATACATTCATTTGATAGATAATTTTTTCTAATGCTTTCAGTGCTTTTGGGGGATAATTTCATAAATTTAAAATTTGAATATGTTTGGAAGAGATTTTCTTCTCATTTCTTTTACCTTACATCTTGCACAGAATAGGCCTCCTATAAATATTCATTGAATAGACTCAATATTCCTAAACAGGCAAAAAACAAATTTTGGGATATTATTCATAAGAATATTATAAGTGATACTGAAAGTGGAAAATTACAGAGTAAACACTACTTCTGTGGTGAAATCCTAAAAAGATTAGCACACCATTTAATTTTAACATTTCATTTAAATGGTTTAAACAATTCCTTTAGTCACCCTGCCACTCACCACTAAGCCTCCCTGGAGCTTATTTATGCATGAAACCGGAAACTTAAAACTGAATTTTTTTAAGAGGGGAAATATTACTGGAGGGACATTTCCCAGTGAGTTTCATTGAACTTCCAAATCAAATTACACTGTGCTGACATGGGAAGTGCTTGCCATCTGGGTGGCTGTTCCACATATTCAGAAGAGAAATCAAATCATAAGAGCCCTCCAAACTAAACACAAACACTATAGGAATAATCCCTCCAAAAAGAAGAACTAAAAATATAATTCTTCACCTTTATCCACTAGCTTTCATCCCAAAGTACCTTTGAAAGATTATTCGCTCACTGTAGATACGAGGTGCCACAGAAACCCGATAACCTCTACCTGAGCCAGCAACGCTGAGAGAGAGGAAGTAGGAATAATTCACCCAGTCAAAAAAACAGCAGGAGTTTGGGCTGGAAAAATGGAGCTACCTGTGTTGGAATTTGGCAAGCCCGCTGTAGCTTACTCTGACAGGGAAAGAATGCATAAATGTGGTATTTTCTGGCCACACATGTTCTCAGCTGATGGGTTAGGACAAGACTCCGGCAAAATGTTGACCATCTTGAGGCCACGATCCTTGTTTCTTTGTTAATTGTGGGTCACACTTAACTCTTGAGCGCCTGTTCACCTCAAGTTGTGCTTTCGTGATAAGAAACTCGAATTTGTAACAATACTCATAAAGGTAACAAGGCCCCAAGGAAAAAAAGGAGGTGCTGGAAAATCAAAGGATGTCTTATAATTTCTTAACTTCAGGTACAGTTTTCATTTCAGTTACCTTAAATTTAGTTGGCTGAAGATCACGTGAACTAAAAAGCATACCAAAAACTGAATAAAGAATGATTATTTGTTAGGTAAAAGACAAGTTAATGAACACGTGAACATGTTTTAATTAAATTTATCATCTAATTTAGAAATGAAATGTTAGTATCTCGCAGTGATTCCATGTGAAACAGAATTAAAGGAGTGAAACAACCTCTTTGTTTAGCTCTGTTCTGAATGTTCACAAATCAGTCAAAATGAAATGATACATTAATTAGGGTTGCTCTCCAAATGCCACTTGATATTAACATAATTTATCTTGGTGGCATATAAAGTCATATCACAGGTGCAAATATTTCTACACATTTAGCCACATTTTCCCCTACTGTGATGACAATTTTATATTGAAAATGGTCTTCAGTAAGTGTCTGAAGAATATAAGACATTACAGCCTGGTTTTAAAAACACTTTGTTCAAACAACAACTTACTTAGTAAAATAAATTGATGTATTACTTGCCTATACCTTTTATTTCATCCAAAGATAGAACTTATATTGCTATCTAATTACTGGATTTGGTGACTAGCCAAATAAAAATTCAGGAAATACAAATATATATATTTAAGAGAGGGAGAGGGGATGGTGAGAAGAGGGAGAGAGAGAATCTCAAGCAGACGCCATGCCCAGTGGGGAGCCCAACACAGGGCTCCATCTCCACCAGAACTGAAATCAAGAGTTGGATACTTAACTGAAATGAGCCACCCAGGCACCCTAGGAAATATTTTCTTTATGTCATATATCATTTTGGCCAGCAAGGAAAAAATACTGGCTGACTCTTTTTCATCAGCTCTGTTGGATATACTGTTGCAATATTCTTAATACGTTTATAACACCTTTAGTAACTGCAGGATTTTCCTTATACCTTGCCCTCTCAATTCTATTGACTTTCTTAAAAAATATTTTATTCTGACTCAGATTTGTAGTTCCAGGTGTAATTTAATATTTACCATACCTGACATGACTATGACATGTCATGCTAACATGCATGTTACTAGCATTTGGGGGAAAACCACTCTAATCTGTCACATACTTTTGCTTTGCTTTCAAAGTGTTAGCTTTGTTATGAGGATATTTTTAGGATGACTTCTCAAGTTAAAGACTTACTAAATTTTATTTCAACAAACAATCATGAATAAAATATCGTAGGCCCTGAAATTTTCTTTCTACATTCTATTTGGTCCTATCTTACCATTTTAAGCAAATAAAATTACAAAAGTTTATAGCTGCTGAAATTTTCTTCCTGTACTTTTATTCATAATAATGAGACCTTTGTGAATATATCTCCTCGTTACATATTCTGTACATTGAAGGTCAGTGTTGACTGAATGAAAGGGAGTTGGAATATATGCAGAGGAAATTTAAGTGAGTATTTCAAGCTATCAATGGCATTAATTTTTTAAAACAGATGTTCCTTTTAAATTAATTATATCCAGGACAGAGTTATGAATGAGTAGTTCTGGCACAAAATATGACTTAATCATATTAGAAAAATAAATGAAAAATCTTAAGTGAAGATAAAATGTATGTCTTTATAAATGCAACCTCTGTAAATGTAACAAATGAAGTATATCTCCTTATTTCTTGAATCCACCTCAACTGTACGGAAATTTAGACTTAAAGTCATTCCTTTGCCATGTTCCTGTCCCTGAAGAATGTCTATAATTTCTTATCCAACTCTCTTGCTCTCTCACATTTGGTGCAATGCCAGTTATCCACATGCTCGTGGCTTCTGGCTTTATCTACTAGTGTCTCTGAGCCTCTTTGGATATTTTGCTTATGGATTCCTCAAAACAAACCAACAAAAATGATAAGGCTAGAAGAAAAAAAATCCAACTACAACTGTATAACTAATTCAAGGATATATTCTGCCTGGTTGCTTTTAGCACCCTAAGCAAAGTGTGACTGTGAACTGGGATGTGAGTATTGGAATATATACCTCACTCATTCTTATCCATCCTCATCCTCGTGCATGTATTTTGTTTTATATGCAATGACGCATGTTATAGTGATTCTATAATACAGTGCATCTGATATTTGAATGACTTTCTAACAAAATTATATAACTCAGTTATGAAATGAAGCAGTTAATTCCATCGTTAGTCATGTGCTGTCCATGAGGCAAATATATTTCACATTATTTAGTTGTGTAGACGTTTACAACACAAATAGGAGAAATGCTTGAGTAAAACCTAAGAAGATAAAAAGCTTGGAAAACTGTTGATGTTTGTCTTACCAAACAACTAAAATCTGTATTTCTAATGTGGTAACTAAAAACTCAAATCAAGTAATAAGTATCTAGCCCATGAGCAAAACTGCTGAGAATGGTAGGTTTCATAAAACGTGAAGGCAATGCAGTAGGCTTAACTGAAGCTTCAATTAGAATTTGTTCTGATAAAAGGAATTATGTAGAAAACTATTGTAATGATGCATTTTAACTTAGAATTATTTACAGTGGATTTGTTTTTATATATTGGCAAGAGTCAAATGATTCTTACTTTCTTTCATATAAGCTGTTTAGTGTAGGCAGTCTTTGGGGGCTGAAACTATTAGGGACAAACGCTGGAAGAAAATAGAGTTTTTGTGTTCATGAATTAAAATTATTAAATATAGGAACAAAAAATCAAGGAATTCTGTTATTCATATAAATGCCTAATATTGTTTCTTTCTCTTAGTGTTTTTTACTGAAGCTTTATTGAAGAATCAGAATCTTATCCTGAGTTTTTATTGCATTTCATAGCTTTATTTAACTTAAACACCTAAAAGAATTTTTAGATATATTCACAAATTAATTTACTGTGCTCTTCATGGATTTGACAAGTGTTTATTGAGCATTTCCTATATTCCAGACACTGTACAAGATATTGGGGGAAAAAGAATATATAAGACACATCAAGAGGCCTACATTCTAGTGAGGCATAATGTCAAATGTATAAGCAATACATTAATACAGTAGGGTGAGCAATATGGTAGAAACAGGCACAGGGGCTTTGGTGGTACTAGGAATCACTACACTAACACAAGTTTAGTCAAGGAAGGCATCAGAGAGGAAGTAGGCAATAGTCAGGCACATGGGAGGTGAAGCAGGAAAGGAGATGCAGAATTTAGGCAAAACATTTCCAGGCAGAGAGAATGGAAAAAAGTTGGGCAGGCTCAAGAAATTACAGGTAGGTCTCTGTGATTTTACAAGCAATGAAGACCATGACACATCGAAAAGCAGATTTCAAGCTGGGGGCTTAGTGTGACAGATTTCCAGTGCAGAACTGTTCCCACTGTTACTGTGTCTGTACAGAGAGCCTATGTTGAGCATGACAATAATAAGTTACATTCACCTGTCAAAACACCCTGCAGATGCTCTATTTTTTTTTTATTATAACCACACTTGACCATCTAAAATTAACATGACATCCGTCACCCTCAGAATTCAGTGCTATAACAAATGAAATGTAATATATGGCATAAAAATCAAGTTGGTTATTTATATTCAGAATATTGAAATAGATACCAGTTAAACTTGTGGCTAAGCTAATACATTTATTAAATATCATGTCTTCATAGACCTACAAAACTAAAAACTTGGATAGTTCTATTCTTATCATTGAAACTCTAGAAGATGTTTTTTATTTATATGAAACCTTTCTCTTTTTAGTCCATGAAAATATGATTTATCCAGGTTTTTTTATACTCTGTAAAATACCAAGGTATTGATTCACAAATTTACCCTAATTATATCAAATGGTTATAATTTTAAAGTGTTCAGTTGAGATGTCGTACATATGTACTTTATGTATTGCTGTAAGTAGTATCAATTATAATGATGCTGAATGGCTCATTTAATTACTATTAGGTAATAGTTGTGCCTAAGGCTTATTCTACTTGATGATTTCTCATAAAAGTTTTTTTTCCCCCTTAGGAAGATTTTTTACCAAACATGACTATTATCTGTGATTATGAATTTATTTTGTTCTTTACACTAACAATAAGCTATGAAAGGAGAACCTTTCCCTTCTGAGGAAAATCTAACATTTCCAACAGAAACACATTTGGTTCCATTTACACAGCATCGGGTTTTTAGCACCTGTCTGGTTTCTTTGAAGTTTAAGTCATGCATCTCATATTGTGTTATTTGAATTGTTCACAAACTATTTTCTTTTATCTGAATACAAAAAGGGAAATTGGGTAAAATTGGTAATATATCATCTTTTCCTTTGTGCAGATAACGTGCCTTGGATGTGGTATTATTTGGTATTATAGGGCTGCCATCTAGTGTCTCCAAGGGGTACTCGTTTGTTAAATTTATGAAGTTGATTAAAATGAGTAGAACTTTGATAGGGTGTTTCAGATTGGGATAAGTGCAATAATTGTTGTGAACTAATAAGAAGATTATTTTCTCATAATAGTAATGTTTTCAAATAGTGAAGTTCTAGAAGTCTTTTAGGATATGAAGCGAAATCAGATATTAAAAACTTAATAGAAAATTGTCATGATTTTTAAGAAATTTATTTTTTTGTACCTGTTGTGCATTAAGCATTTGGCCAAGTCCACATAAGAAAAATAAGTTTTGTTTAGAATAATTCTCCAGGGGTGCCTGGGTGCTCTGTTGGTTGAGCGACTTACTGCCTTCGGCTCAGGTCATGATCCTGGGAGTCCTGGGATCGAGATCCGCATCGGGCTCCCAGCTCCATGGGGAGTCTGCTTCTCCCTCTGACCTTCTCCCATGTTCTCTCTCACTCTGTCTCTCTCTCTCTCAAATAAGTAAATAAAATCTTTTAAAAATAGGATAGTTTTCCAAAATGGCCTTTATATTTTATATGGGGAATATAAGTTAAAAAATAACAAAAACATTTCAGAAAAATCCTCATTCTGGTAGTTCAGTAGTCAATGACCTAGCTCTTGTGGGTCAGCTCATTCTTTTATGCTATAAAGTTGATGTTCCCCAAGGCCTTTTAATGAATTTAACATGACTCTTATCCATGTTCAAGTAGTGCAGAATGCCTCCCGCAAACAGTTTATATCCCTAACCACTAAATGCATTTTATCTCAAAATATGCCTTCACCACACACAGATATAACCTTCTGATGAATAGAACATTAACTGGCTCTGATATAAATTATGTTGCTCTTTTTCCTTCTGTTACCAAAGAACATGCTTAAATAAGAGTTCTAATGTAATTTTTTCTATCAAATTATGTTTTAAGTCCAGAGATAAAGCATCTTTGTTTTTCTTTTCTGTAACTTTCCTTATCACACCTCTTACTTAGCGTACCTTCTCGAGTGTATGGAATGAACTCAACAAATCCAGTTTTGTTTTGTTTTTTAACCCGTTAACTGGAAAATTTTCAAATCCAAAAAAAAGAAAGAAAGAAAGAAAGAGGAGTAAAATTTACACCTTTATACCATTTACCTGAATTCATCAATTGTTAATTCTAATACGTTGCTACATTTACCTCTTCTTTTCCTGTTTCTCTCTTATTACATAGATGTATAGTTTAAAAGCAGATTCCTTTGTGGGAAAACCTGGATTTTATTTATCTTTTTCCTGTATATTTTTTAAATATTCCTAGTGGATTTTGTGAACAAAAGAAGCTATTTACACTTACTTGTCTTTGTATAAATGAACGTTAGTTTGTTATTATAATATTTTTAAAAGCTTATTTTTCCTAAGCCTTCAAATTCAATCGCTATCTCATTTTTTCTATTTTTAAATCTGCTATAACAAAAGCAATTATCTTTACTTTTTAAAAAGTAAGTCATTAATTCAAGTTGAAAATAAACTTCTCTTATAAAGTGTCCTGTTGACAGCACATTTGATTACTTTCTCAAATTTTAAACCATACAAACATATTTGGTTTATTCACGTTTTTTTTCAAAGTTTTAAAGGCCTTATCTTAGGAAAAAAAAACCCTTTATAAATATTGAAATAATTTTAAAAATCTAATAAAATTTATAACATGAGGATCACCTGGGTGGCCCAGTTGGTTGAGTGTCTGACTCTTGATTTTGGCTCAGGTCTTGATCTCAGGGTTGTGGGATCAAGTCCTAAGTGGGGCTCCATGCTCAGCAGGGAGTCTGTTGAAGATTTTTCTCCCTCTCCCTCTGCCCCCCACCTCTCTCTGTCTCTCTAAAATAAATAAATAAATCATTAAATAACTAAAATTTATAAACATGAAATCAAGTTCTCTTAAATTCTGTTTATGTACTTGGCTGGATTTTTATACCCGTAACTTTAATAATTCAAATTCTAAAATCAATTATTCATTTAAATGTACTAAATTAGAGATACAGTTAATTTGAATTCTCTTAAACTTTAAAGCACTTCAAATGCCATATGTACATATTCCATATTTAACAGGAAAACATTAATACATTGAGCTCAGTATCCGCTCTATATTTTTAAACCAACCAGAGTTGTATGATACTCCTTATGAGAATTGTACTGCCCTAAATTGAGGGTGCTTCTTCTATTGATTTGATACTATCATTTGCTTCTTTTAGAGATTTTTGCCAAAGACAGGACACCTGAACTGCATATGTCCAGGACAATGCCTCTGGTCCCACTCATGGGCACTGGTTATCTTTTGTTGTCCCTTGGACAAAAGAGAACTCCCAAGTTCCTAAGCTTGAGAGGTATTAGTCTTTCTGCAGTTCCCTTTAACTTTATTTTATTTTTCTATTATATTTTTTCCTCTTCCCATAAGCTATTTTAATGTTTTTCTGGTTATTTCCAAGGACACACATTGTCGTTTCTTGGGAAACCCTGGCGTACATTTGTGATTCCTTGATTTGATTTTCACTCTGGGTCCTCCACCACGTGTTATAACTAACTTCGTTCATTCTGTTAACTGATTAAATTATAAATTCTCTATATCATTCCCATCTATGCCACAACTTAGAAATTTAATGACAGTGAATTGGATTATTTACAACTTTGTCAGACATTGTGGTTCCTATACTAAAATCATGTTCATGGAAGCAATCTCTTGTTCCAAGAAGGATTTGAGTTAGCTGTCTTGCATATAATACCAATAATAATAATATAAAAATTAATAATAATACCCTGATGATATAAAGGATAAAAGAAGTTTAGTAAAAAAAAATGAACCAGCTTACTTGTCAAATACTCATATCGGTTTGGGGCACCTGGGTGGTTCATTCGGTTACAAGTCCGGCTCTTGATTTCAGATCAGGTCATGATCTCAGAGTCATTAGATCAAGCCTATCTGTGGGCTCTGCTCTCAACAGGGAGCGTGCTTGAGATTCTTTCTCTCTTTCCCTCCCCCCAGTTTGTGTGTGTGTTCTCTCTCTCAAATATATGAATACATCTTAAAAAACAGATTCATGTAGGTCTTATGAATATATATGCCAGCTGTTGTTTGAAGTGCTTCACTCTTTACAATACTTTTGAGCGCTAGTCCTATTTGGGAATGGGGAAACCGAGGCACAGAAAGACTAAGCAACTAGCCCAAGCTCACACAGCTCATAAGTGGCAGTGGATATTCCAATCCTAGCGATCTCACAGTACCATCCATGCTCTTGTAGTAGTATTCATTTCACAAGGTCATATACACAGTATATGTTTGATGTCACTGTGGCTTATAGATTGTTGTCAGATCCAGAAACAAACACTGGCTTCTTTTTAACTCCTTTTTCCATGTAGGTAGTGAATTATTTACTGGACTCTACAGTGATTACTGGGGCAGAGACGCTGCAGTCTTCCGGAGCATGGGGCGACTGGCTCACATTCGCACCGAGCATGACGACGAGCGTCTGTTGAAAGGTAGGGTTCAGGAGGAAGGAGCATGTAAGTCGGAACTGAAAGCAAGTCTAGAACTCATGGGAAATTTGCTGGTTTGGTCATAATAATGATACAATGTCTTCTAAAGTTTTTACAAATTTCAGAATTTTAGTAATATTCCTTAATTAAAATATTATTCCTAAATTAAATTATATTAAAATGTAATTTTATATCAGCATGAACTGGCTCTATTACAAAACGAAATTGGCCTCATAGCAATACTTAGTAATCAGGATTTAAAGGAAGAAAATAAACCAAATATATGAAAAGCAAAAAAAAAAAAAAAAAAAAAAAATCCCTTTTTATCCAGTAAGTTGTTTTGTTCTCTTGTCAGTTGGTATAATTCCAAAATTATCCATTGATTGCTTTGCTTATTTTAATGGGATCACATTGTTTTTAGAGACAAATAAAATTCTAGGAAAATCACTAGTCACTTACTGACAGAATCCTTGTAAGGAATGATGTTTATGTTTTGTCACAGTGGTCTATCCCAGGGATTGAAGTATCACTTAATAATGAATTTTTAAAATTATTTTTAGCCTTTTTATTAAGCTTTAGAGTACATAATCATTATTGGCAGCATGTTATCATTAAAATATTTGACATAGTATATTAAGCAAGGGTTGTTCACTCCGATCCCTTAGACTACAAACACAAAGACTTAAAATAAATTTTCTTTTTTAAAATATTCTATTTATTTATTAGAGAGAGAGAGAGTACAAGTAGGGGGGATGCACAGAGAGAGAGAGAGAGGGAGCAACAGACTCTCCACTGAGCAGGGAGCCCAACATGGGGCTGGACCCCAAGACCCTAGAATCATGACTTGAGCAAAAGGCAGACACTTAATGACTGAGCCTCCCTGGCGCTCCTAAAATAAATTTTCTACGTTAAAACTAAAATGGTCTTCCATGAGCTGCACTGGTCTATGAATTTGAAAAGGTGATAAACTTCTCTACTCAACCATTTTACATGTATTTATGTTGACTTTTTACATACATGGGAGGAAATTTATGGAGATGATCACCATCATGCCTCTAATCTGTTCTTTGAATGCAATGTTAAGGCATGTTGTTTGACATTGTTTTTTCCTTTCTTGACTCTTATTTTCCATTTAAATTGTACTCTCCTAGATCTAAACAAAACTATTGGTTTGCAAAGAGAGTAGAGATCTCTACATGACTTTACCGTTGATAGAAAAATCTCAAGGAAGAGCCTTTTTTGATACTGAAGCATCCATGTGATATGCAATTTATTAGAATAACTTAGCATTTTACTTTTCTTCTACTTTTCTTTATATCTGTAGAACCAAAATTTGTAGGTTCATATCTGATTCCCGACAACGAAGACCGAGATGACAACAAAGTGTATTTCTTCTTTACCGAGAAGGCCCTGGAGGCAGAGAGCAACGCACATGCAATTTACGCCAGAGTGGGGAGACTCTGTGTGGTGAGGACCGCCTTTCTCTCCCGTTCCGCATGCTTACCTCCCGATTTACCGTCAGGTCTTGGTGATTGTATTGTAGGCTTTCTACTTTAAAATATTTTCTGGCAAAAATAAATAGATAAATAAATAAATAAATAATAAGGAAGATGTTCTAGGATTCTACAGGCTGCCTAATAGTATTTGCTACCTAATCTTTAGACTTAACATCTCCCTAAAGTTTTATCTTAGAAGAGCTGTGCCTTTTATGTGATCTTCCTCATTTTCCAACCCGTACTAAGAAGAGCTAGTCTGTAGTTAGGCTGTACTTCTTCCCACACAGAAGTTTGAGCTCCCCTCTTAAAAATTAATTTAACCAAGGTCTTTTTAGTTTCTTTAGTCCACATACTAAGTAATGTATGCTATGTTTCAACAGGTCATTTGATTGATTCTTTAGAAAAAACATCTGTGTTTGATTGGGTATTCAGATAGGCTGTTAGTGAATATTCAAAACCAAATGACGTAGCAATATATATTGAGAGAATGCTAATAATATTGCAAATGTAAAGTTTGATATTTAAGAATAAGAGGTAGTTTATATATACATATCTATGTCCATGTATGTACATTTGTGTGTATATATGTGTGCAAATAATATGTATGTACTGTGTATGTATGTATTTTAAACTGTTTTTTTTTTTTTTTTAGAAAAAAAGAGTGGTTGTTTTCTGTATCTCCAAGATAAGCAGATTATTTATCATTAAAATAATAATAAAGTTTATTGTATTATAAAAGCCACTATTTTATATAGAATAGACCACTCTATTAACATTCCTTAATGTCTAGAAAGTATATTTAAGGGCGCAGAGTGAAAGTATACTAACAAGGCAGAATGTGCAAGCCTCAAATAGTTTTTATGGGGAATTGCAGGTATGGTATTATTTGAGGATTCGGCTACACTTTCCAGATTAAATTAAAAAATTGCAACTGTTCTCATCTGCATGTTTAATAATACACAGTTGTGGTTAGAAGTCCTTTAGGTACTCACTCATCTGCTTTGGTTCATTGCAGAATGATGTAGGAGGACAGAGGATACTGGTGAATAAGTTCAGCACTATACTAAAAGCCAGACTGGTCTGCTCAGTACCAGGCATGAATGGAATTGACACCTATTTTGATGAATTAGGTAAATCTTCTTGAGAGAATTAAGTTGTGCTCTTTGATGTATATTCCTCTCTCTACCCCTCTCTATTTCTAGCACGTATTAAAACTTGCTTCCCACAATGAGCAAGTTTCTCTTCTTTTCACTGTGGCCTGGTCTGCATGGTGGGGTCAGGGCAGTTGCAGAACAGGCGATCATCTCCGTAGCTGGCAGTCAGCACCTCGTTTCTTCCTTGTGGCCCAGCTCAGGGTCATCCTGAACAGCCAGGTGTTTCACTCTGTTGTGATTTGGTCATGGCCATATGACTGTGTCTGGACAGAAATTGATGTCTTACATCTGCAGTGGGTTCTAAACTATTTTATGTCAATGTATTTTCTTTACACGCAAAGAGGACTAAAAATACTCATCTAATGGTCTTTAATTTTCCAGAGGATATTTTCTTGCTGCACACCAGAGATCATAAGAACCCAGTGATATTTGGACTCTTTAACACTACCAGGTAAGAAATTCATAGGATCTATAAAAACATGATGAAACAAAATACGCCCTACTCCTTCACTGTGTAAGTTGGAAATACTGTTGACCCACTGTCACCGTTTATTATTTTATGTCACCAATTTCTCTTTGTTCTCTTATGTTTGCAATTGTTCTTTTACTTTTAAAGCCATGATCTCAGTTCAGATCTTTATTTGTTTCTGTTTGAAGCACCCCAGGCTCGGTCTGTGCTCAGTATCCTAATCCCCTTCCGCTCTGACCTACAACAGGATGATTTGCTTCTCACAGTTTATAAGGTATTTGTTCCGTGCTGTAAAGGCTAGCATAATTCTTTTAATTGTCACATAGTTTTCCAAGTCACGTTTTCAAGGCTCTCTGTCAACTGTTAGCCACTCGGCTTTGGAAGTTTTCCTGTAAGATTATGCCTTCACAGAATCTATTTCTAACTCTAGGGTTCGTTCCATCACTATGATTTTATTTGCCCACTTGTTTTGCTTCAAATGACTCTCTTCCAACACTGACTTTTATCAGTTCTCTAGTGCTGGTCGGTTGCCATCCGTAAGAAATATTCCTTGATACCTTAATCACAGAGCACTTCGCTTACTCCTTTACTCAGGGGGTCCTGCTCCCATGTACCTTCATAGCAAACATGTATTTGTGATTTGCCTACCATGTTTTAAATTTATATAAGCTGTTCAAGTTTAGGGCATATAATCTATTATTTTTCTCTTTAACATGTTTGCATTTTGCCCATCAAACAGTGTTGGAAAAATATGAAATATCCTTTCACATCTATGTGTCAGTATATGAATGAAAAAATATTAGAATCAGTTTTGGTTGAAAGTTTACATATATAATTTCCTGAGTGTGTCTTTCCAAATAGGAGAGAGTGGATGTGAGATGCCTGGAATGAGAAATCAAGAATATTTCTTTGGGTGCCGGGTGGCTCAGATGGTTAAACATCTGACTCTGGACTTTGGCTAAGGTCATGATCTCAGGGTCTTGAGATGGAACCCCATCTTGGGCTCTGCTCTCAGTGCAGTTGGCTTGAGATTCTTTCCCTCCTTCTTCCATTCTTTTACTTTCCCTTGCCCTTGTGCTTTCTTTCTCTCTCAAATAAATAATTCTTAAAAAAAAAAAAAAAAGAATATGCCTCATATCTCTTGAAAGGGATAGAATGATCAAGTTCCCTTCCTCTTTTGCATTGCCCTGGACTTAAACTATTATAATCATGTTTGCTTTGTTTGCTCAGGGTCTCTCCACAAAGCTTCTGCTTGGTTTTTTCCCAGCAGAAGATTTCTTATGCTCACTTTGAGAAAAATAATAAAGTTCTTTCAATAAATATTGTGCTATTTTGAGGAGACCTTTTCTTCAACAGAGAAACATGGAAACAATTTTGCTATCAGCTCGTCATTGATGCAAAGGAAAGTAGTGAATGTAGATTAGTAGTTGTCACAGTCCACAGAAAATCCTTCTGTTTTTTAAACTTCATATTTATTCTTAGGCTGGTGAAGAATTTATATGGGTTGTGTTCTAATTCCATGGCTTTATATAACAAAGAAAAACTACGGGATCACCAGAATAGGTTTTCTGTGGGTTCGTATGGTCACTTTATAAGCTACTTTCCTAAGTGTTCACATAATGGATCTGTCTAGATTGCAAAGACAACATGTTATTTTCTTCCATAATTTCAATTTGACTGTTCAGTTTATACATAAATCTGTGGAAAAGGCTTCCCAGCTGTTACCTGACGTAAAGGTTGATATTTGTAGCATGGTGATCAAAGGTTTATTGCCACTTTGGTTGGGAGACCATCTCTGGTTTTCTCACTATCGCAGGCATTTCCAATTGCTTCAAGGTGTGTTACAGCATGTGTGAGTTGATGTCCTAGGACAGGAACGTAACTGCTGTTCTACAGGTGTCTCCCTGCGTAGGACCTTCTACATTTAAAAAGAACTGTACATTGTGCAGAGCACGTTCCCAAACATTAATTATTTTGATTCTCACAGGATACTGGGGACATGGTAGAATTCATTCACATCATGCAAAATTAAGGAAAATGGTCAAATTCTTAAAACAAGTCACTTTAAAATGTCCTTTCACAGAATCTTATCACAAATGCTCCCAGTAAAACTTGCTATTGTTAGTCATTGGCTGTCTTTATCCTTTGCAAGTAGAACTTTAAAAAAAAAGTGATTTCAGTTGCTGCTAGTTCCGGAGGTAAAGAATTCAAGTTTTATATAATTTAAGTCATTCTCCCCCAAATTAATGTAGTTCAGCCCAGTCATCTTTCCGCTCCGGTACAGTTTCAGTGGCCTGGTGGTCCCTGGAGGATGGGATATACGGCAAGCCTATTGATGCCTCTGTGACCCCAAGGTAAAAAAATAGAACAAAGCCCCAAAGTTTCATAAGACTTTAACTTGTTATTTGATCATATGCACTGAGAAATCAAATAAAATTTGAACAGAATTAGCAGTATTTACAGCATAGTGATTGGGTAAACACTGTCTACTCTGAATATGAAACAACAGTCAAGGAGACAAAGCTTGAAATTAATAATTCAGCTCGGGAATAAACCTTTTTAAATAGTCAGGCCCTATTTTCCTTCATAAAAATATTAAAACACAATATCAGATTAACAATAATGTGAGGTGATAGGTGTCCTTTTTTTTAGTCTAACAATGTCATTTTCAGTTTATTGTAATAAGAAAATAAAGAAATGGTAAGTTTTAGAGTTCCAGTACTTGAAATATTGCAGTAGTTAATATTTCTAGAATATCCTCTATTTAAGATATTGCAACTTTTTTTATCCAAAAGACTTCTTTTCTCTGTACTCTGAGGTGTGTGACTAGCTGACTGCTAGTCAGTTCCAGAAGACTAATTGTCTACTTTTTTTTTTTTTCCAGTAATATATTTAGAGGGCATGCAATATGTGTCTATCATATGTCTAGCATCCGGGCAGCCTTTAATGGACCGTACGCACATAAGGAAGGACCTGAATACCACTGGTCACTCTATGAAGGAAGAGTCCCTTATCCAAGGCCTGGTTCCGTAAGTTTAGGCATTTAAAAAAGTATTCTTATTTTTTTAAAGGCTCTCTTTAGCAATATTTTGTTCAGTGTTTAAGGTGCTTTACAAAACTTCCGTTAAGCAGTTAAGAAATTCTACACCCCAAAATAAAGAAATCATGGTAAAGAAATATCCCTTCTTATATCTGCTTGTATGCTTTTTATTTAATGAAAAAAATCTGTGATGGGTACATCTTAGCAACATTATAAAGTGTATATTATCATTGCTATTTTGGCTGTCTGAGTAACCTCAACTGAAATTGTATTTTTAAGATACTGGTGAACACAGAAACATCCAATAAAAAGAGCGTCATCCTCCTCCATTTCTTCCGAAGAATGAGTGCCACATGCAATTGCAAGGGGGAGAAAGTAACCAAATAATTACATTGTAATATTTGAGTCAGCCTCTAAGTTCCCTAGGCCATACTTTCTCCTTACTTCTTACTTTAGCTTAACTGGAAGAAGCTTTTTCTCTGCCTCACCAGAATACTTAGCATCTCATTCAACATCCTTGCTGGCTCCTAGAAGAAAAATTCCAATACAAAAGTGCTACTAGAGTTCCAGAAGTTTTACCACTGGCCTCTGCACTCGTGCTGCCAAGAGTCTCCCTAACAATCCATGCAAACTTCTGTGCTTTTTACTTATACATGTATCTAAAACCGATGATGACAATGACAGTGATGATGATTTTGTATCGTGTATCCTGGGCACGACTAGGTTGGCAAAATGTAGGCTCATTGTATGTGCTCATGGACCGTGGAGAACAGACATTTAACTTGTCATACAAGTCAAAGTCTGCACTTCTTTGAGCAGCTGGTGAAAACCCATCCCTGTGTTGATTCCACAAGTACTTGAAAGTCAAGTAGAAACCATTTTTGCAGAGCCAAAATCCAAAGTGGAAACAAACCTTACCTCCATTAACAAGTGTAAAGCTTTACCATTTCAATCATTCTCACTAGCTTAAAATTATTACTTCCAGTAAGACATAAAATATACTTTATTTCACTCTATTGATTGAAATTACAATTTAAATGGAGAAAACCCACTCCTGTGGCTTTGCTGGAAATGCTTCTTGAAACCACATGGTATTAAAGGAGATTTGGAGGAAGTGACTGGTTACTGAACTGTTTCCAGGCCGGTCCAGAATGTTTCCAATTATGTATCATGTAAGTATACTCCAGTGAAAACTTCAGACCAAATTAAGAAATATGACCTGAATTTTAAAACAAACCATTAAAAATGCCCTCTTTGCAGAATCTGATTACTACACTACTGTATTTATACCCAAAAGTGGAAAATTCCTTATCAACATAACCATTGTAATTGCTGCTGATTCTGGAGGGAAATATGCAAAACGAAAGAGTACTTAATAACAAGCATGAATCAACACAGTTAAAGGTAGTCCAAGAAGTAACTGAGATGCTATTGAACATTTATTTTTTGAGTCAGTGATTTAAGAATTCAGCATGTTATTGCAAATATTTCTCATTTTCTCAATTTATTGTATTGAATCCATACAGAAATCATATAAATTCATACGGATTACAGTAGAACAGAGAGGGTTTTTTTTTTTTTCCTCAATTAACACGGACAGAATTTGAATAGCTTTCTTTGTTACCGCACTAGAATTCTATAGTCATTGAGTCCATTGGAACCATCACATTATTATTTTAGTCTTAGTAATGGGAAAGCTTTTTTTTAAAGTGCAGTTGTGATCCGTAATCCTGGGTGGGGGATTTAACACAACAAAGAGGCTTTTTGTTTTGCTATGAAATTACATTGTTTACCTTCAGGAGTTAATTTACACTGTGAAAAAATAAATTTCAGAAAATGGGGGAAATAATAACAATATTTATGGTGATACATATTTTTGCCACCTTTGAATTGTACCATTATCATTTAGTACCTCATTTTTCAAAGTTTTTGCTAACTTCTGTGTTTTTCTAGAACTGCATGTTTGGAATGATTCGGTCTTTCTCTGCAATCTTTAATGCAGATTTTATTTTTCTAATGAAGCATTTGTGGTCACTAAATATTTGTAACTGCAGTCAATTAATTGAACACGTCCATTTCCTGATAGCTTTCATAATTGATAATAAATGTGCTCCTTAGATAGAAGGCAAAAAACCTGTATCTTATCTATTTGCAATTCAGTGTGCCAGCAAAGTGAATGGTGGGAGATACGGAACCACCAAAGACTACCCCGATGATGCCATTCGATTTGCAAGAAGCCATCCACTTATGTACCAGTCCATAAAACCTGCCCATAAAAAACCAATCCTGGTAAAAACAGATGGAAGATATAACCTGAAACAAATAGCAGTGGATCGAGTGGAAGCCGAGGATGGTCAATACGATGTCTTGTTCATTGGGACAGGTAAGGAGGTTACAAAGTACTCGGGCATGTCTGTGGAATCTTAAAATCAATAACATTATTAGTATTTTAAAAAACTATCAACAAATCTTCTGTTAATCCGTTAGCCCGTTTGAACACTGCTTTTCACTTCAAAGGAAGAGAGGATTTGGGGCAGTTACGGTGTATAATTTCTGACACACAGTCAATACTCAGTATCTTTGAAGAGTAACTACGTGGAGGATTGAGTAATTGACATTAATTAACAACACTGGTTCCAAGCAGAGCTTCTCACAGAGGAAGGAGCCCACCATAGCAAGGATGGCTGTGCTGTCTGTCCCCCAGGTCCATTGCTACCTTTGGCTGTTCAGTAAGATCTCAAGGCTCTTAACCACTTGGACAATAGCTTCACCTAAATCTGTAATCACAACAGTGCTTATCAGGTTCCATCAGAATCAACCATTTGTACCAAACAGGCCAAGTGTTAATCATAATGGAGGTTAGCTTTTGGAGTGGAGCTATAATATCCTGCATTAAGGAAACAAAATAATATAGATGCTGAAAAGTGAAATTTTCAAATAAATCTACAACTTCACTTAATTCCATACCTTAGATCTATCTAGCTTGTGGAAGAGAAGGCGGCATCTTTTAGCATCTGGGTAATACATGACAAATTCTGTCAAGTACTTTAAAATCCTATAGCCATTTAAAAAGCCTTTTAAATCATCATTTCTTTTTTTTTTTCGTATGCATGATAGTCATTGCTACACCAGTTGCTCTTTAGAGGAGGAAGTTTCCTACCATACATAACCTCAGTCACGGACATAATTCTGCAGAGACATCGCAGAGACCCCGCTCAGGAACCGGGATATAATATCAACACTGATGCTTCAGCTTCTCCATTCATACTTTTTGAAAAAGCAATGATTTAAGTGAGGAAACATTCATCTGATTTGCAGAGATTGATCTCTGGTGTAGGCTGTATTTTATCCTTATTTTAGAAGGTTCATGTCAATAATACGCTCTGCACGGTAGATTCAAGATTAACAAAGCATCACATTTCTTTAACAAACTTAAAATTACAAAAAAAAAAAAAAAATTACTTGGCCATGCATGAATTCACTCATAATGACATCTAGTAGAGCTATTTTTTTTTAACTTCCATAAGCAAGAATAATATTTTTTAGGAGGAAGTATGGGAAAAGATATGTTATTTTTAAATGTCCTGGAAAGGAGCAGTCATACACAGTCTATCAGTTCAAGACTGTTTTTGGAAATACTCTTTCATTAGATTGACCAAAGCTGTTTGAAAGAATTCCAGAAACATCAGGTATATACTTATGCTATCATGCAAACGATGTTTAACTCAGAGATATCATTGTATTGAGCCACAGCTCTACAACACAAAAGAACCTATTTGATGAAAGTGTGATAAGTACAACATTGGAAAACCCCACAAATGAGAGTTATTTTTCCACCTGTGCTTTAATACTCTGTGTGTGTGTGTGTGTGTGTGTGTGTGTGTGTTTATAAAATGCTGTATATAGAGAGAGAACGTCCTTATTGCAAATCACTAGTTGGAAATTAATAATTTGAATTTCATCTTTGCTTTTTGCTTGATATAATAATAATCGAATAATAAAAAATTTATTATGTGTTCTCAGCTTAAAAATTATAGTTTATATTCCTTTTCATGTATTATCCAGGTAACTCTTACTAGTTTTCTTCTCTTTTCTTTTTTTCTTTTTTTTAAGATTTTATTTATTTGACAGACAGAGATCACAAGCAGGCAGAGAGGCAGCAGAGAGAGAAGGAAGCAGGCTCCCTGCTGAGCAGAGAGCCCGATGTGGGGTTTGATCCCAGGACCCGGGATCATGACCTGAGCCCAAGGCAGAGACTTTAACTCACTGAGCCACCAGGCGCCCCTTTACTAGTTTTATTTTAAACAAATTTCATTAACCAACCACAAAATTTGATAATTCTTTAACAAATTAGTTAAATACCATATAATTATTGGGTTATTACCTCCAAAGTGCTTATTTTTTCTGAGCTGTTTATAGCACTACATCAAATTATTCTTACAGGCAAATTAGTGTCTTTATATTGAAAAGACCAAGCTCAGCATATCAGATATAATAAAAACTAGGTGGAATTTTAAATTATGAATTTAAATTTATAAAGCTATTGACAGTTATAGAAACTAAATGGTTAGTGCAAGAGTACTTATTCTGTTCTCTCAATAATATGTACTTGAAATTTTTCTTATTAAAAATGTGTGTACGTATATATCATGATATCAAATATTGTGTATACATTAATACTTTTTAAATTTTTTTAATTTTTATTAATATATAATGTATTTTTAGCCCCGGGGGGACAGGTCTGTGAATCACCAGGTTTACACACTTCACAGGACTCACCATAGCACATACCTTCCCCAGTGTCCATAACCCAACCACCCTCTCCCTAAATGCCTACCCCTGGCAACCCTCAGTTTGTTTTGTGAGATTAAGAGTGTCTTGTGGTTTGTCTCCCTCCTGATCCCATCTTGTTTCATTTATTCTTTTCCTACCCCCCAAAGCCCCCACGTTGCATCTCCACTTTCTCATATCAGGGAGATCATATGATAGTTGTCTTTCTCCTATTGATTTATTTTGCTAAGCATAATACCCTCTAGTTCCATCGACGTCGTCGCAAATGGCAAGATGTAATTTCTTTTGATGGCTGCATAGTATTCCATTATATATATATATGACATATTCTTTATCCATTCATCTGTTGATGGACATCTAGGTTCTTTCCATAGTTTGGCTATTGTGTATATTAATACATTTTGATTTCTCAATCTTTGATTGAATTCTGAATCAAATTATTTGAAAAATAATTACATTTTATTTGTTCTTATTTTTTAGCCAATCATATAAAGTTATATTTTACTAATTGAAAATATGAATATGTAAGTAGTCATATTGTTTCAGCCAGTGATGAATAAATGTTTCATGCATCTAAATCTCAAAGCGTATTCAAATTCATAGTCCCTACATGATTCTTAATTGTTTTGCAAACCAGATTGTGACAACCTTCTGGTTTATCTCTTCTTTTCCTTTCTTACAGATAATGGAATTGTTCTGAAAGTAATCACAATTTATAACCAAGAGACAGAGTCAATGGAAGAAGTAATTCTAGAAGAACTTCAGATATTCAAGGTATTTTTTATAAGAAGGAAAAGGAAATAGCCAACATTTATGTATTACAGACAATTGCAAATGAGTTGTAAATAGGAAAGATGTTAGGTCAGTTTTTTTTCTAATGGGTAGGTTGTGAATTCAGAATGAATTTGAAGTGAAGAATGGTTTAAAATCTATTTGATTATCGCAGACTATTCAAAGGAGAAGGCCAGTATTTGCCCAGCCAGCATGAAAAGAATTTCAGTATATGAACTATGACTTAAAGAAATAACACATACCGGGCACCTGGGTGGCTCAGTGGGTTAAGCTGCTGCCTTCAGCTCAGGTCATGATCTCAGGGTCCTGGGATCGAGTCCCGCATCGGGCTCTCTGCTCAGCAGGGAGCCTGCTTCCCCCTCTCACTCTGCCTGCCTCTCTGCCTACTTGTGATCTCTCTCTGTTCAAATAAATAAATAAAATATTAAAAAAAAAAAAAAAAGAAATAACACATACCACATACGAATTCCAGAATCATTATTGCAAAGTCTCATTTTACCAATGTACTACCAACCTAAACCATTAAAGCAAAACAGTAGATTTCATGTTGTGGACATTGTGATGAGTATATTGCTTTTTTTCATAACATATCAATTACCACAAAGTTAGTAAAAAAAAAACTAAAAAATGATAATGCAAAGGTTAGACATGACAATTACATGTATGCATATGCATACACACACACACACACACACACACACACAGGCTCAAGTGTCAATATTAGTGACAGTTATGGTTTTTAAAATTACTATGAGGGGTGCCTGAGTGGCTTAGTGGGTTAAAGCCTCGGCCTTTGGATCAGGTCAGGATCCCAGGGTCCTGGGATTGATCCCCATATCGGGCTCTCTGCTCAGCAGGGAGCCTGTTTCCCTCTCAGTCTCTCTACCTGCCTCTCTGCCTACTTGTGATCTCTGTCTGTCAAATAAATAAATAAACTCTTTTAAAAAATAAATTAAAAAAAATAATAAAATCACCATGAACACCACATTAGTGAATACTGGTGAGTGCTCCTAGGGGACATACAGGGTTAGGTTCCTGTGAGTCTCTAGTCACATTTTTGTCAACTGGTCAATATATAACGTTGTTCTCAGTGTGTTTTTATTGGAAGGCACCTTATTTACTGTATATTTTTTATTAACTCACATGGAGCTCATGGACCACAGCACTATAACATGTACATGAACAGAGTTACTTAACCTGTGTATTTTCCCGTAATACACATCACAGCCCTTTTGAAGCTTTGTAACACTAGAGAGCACTTCAGCGCTTTGCTTAGAGGTCATTTTAAACATCAAAATTGCCAGTAAAAAGCACAAAAATGTGAAAAACCATGGCATTAAATAGACCATGAAAAGGACACTTGTTTCGAGTAGGAGAGCTGAAACAAGAAGGCAGTGTCGCATTCATTGATCTCAGCTGGGGTTGTACTTGCTGGGCAGCCAAAATTTATTGCCTCTTGGTGCCTACTTGTGTTCACGAATGACCCCAGAACACTGTAAATATTAATATTGGGATTACAAATAAATTTTAGCAAGTAAGCAAATTTGTTTTTCAAAAAGGCTGCAAATTATTAAGATCATGCATGTTTGTAATGGATACATATGCAAATATGTTTATTGGTGAGAAACAGTTCATTTCACCTTGGCTGTCCTGGAGAGATTACATTGCCCATCGACACACCAAGGGTAAGCATGTTCTATCTCAACCAGAGCAGCTATGTTTTTGTTTATCTTGCGTATTGGGTTTCTGTGTCAGATTTCATTTCACTTCAGGGACCTAGCTCCCCTCTGAGGAGCACCTGCCACAGTGTTTTGTTCTTATCAATCCTAAGAAACATTGTCACTTGAATGAATAAATGAGGGCATGCATGCCTGCCTAAAGCGTTCTGTAGTTTAAAATATTGACACAGGGGATTAGATTTTCTCTTTCAAAAAATAATTATTTGAAGGATTACCGTCCACTGAGCGGACCCCACCTGCCTGTTGCTTGTCTCCTGGCAGAAACCACCTGAGTTTGTGGTATTCATTTGAGACACGTTAGTTTTAATCACCAGCCCTGGAATAACACACAGGCTCTCAAAGCTGTGTTATAGATCATCTTTCCTCTGTTGCATTTTGAAGACAATGAACTTATTCATCTTGCTCAAAGCAACCTGGGCTCCTATTGATTGACTGTGATAACTCCAACAGAAAAAGTATTTTGTTAGACCTGGATTTAAGCAATTAAAGTCACATGGTTTGTTAACAGTATCATCTATTCAGAGACAACTGTTTCACTTCTAATGGTTCTAATACTTCATGAGAAAGAACACTATGACTCTGATAGTTATTAAAATACTTGAGTTTCCAAAACTTGAGTAATATGCAAATACAAAAATTACATTTCAGAAACAAATGGTGAGCTATTTAGATTATCCACCACTTTTTCCATCTTACGTATCTAACCTATTCCATTAAAAAGAGTTTTTAAAAGAAAGCTGTATTTTATTTTATTTTATAGATTTTATTTATTTATTTGACAAACAGAGATCACAAGTAGGCAGAGAGGCAGGCAGAGAGAGAGGAGGAAGCAGGCTCCCTGCTGAGCAGAGCCTGATGCGGGGCCCAATCCCAGGACCCTGGGATCGTGACCTGAGCTGAAGGCAGAGGCTTTAACCCACTAATCCACCCAGGTGTCCAAGAAAGCTATATTTTAATGTAATTATAAGTTCCTATTGATTTGCTAAAATGAAAGGTATAGGCTAGCATAGAACTAGTTATATATCTAATATGAGTTCAGATGATTTGCAACCATATTAAAATATGTTTTTGTATTTCTTTAAAAGCTTAAACTTTTTTTTTCAGGACCCAGTTCCTATTATTTCTATGGAGATTTCTTCAAAGAGAGTAAGTTTGTGTGTATGTGCAAGTGTACTTGTGTATATATGGGAGTCATGGTCAATGATAAAGAGCTAAAGTACACGTGCTTATAGATGAATAAGTTACAGTTTTACTCTGATAAAAATAGTGACTCACATGTAATGGATTTCTTTTTCTATTATTGGAAGAAGGTAGGTAAGAGTAGATTTACTTCTATAATCATGATAGGATGCTCTTCTGTAAGAGCAGAAGAGCTCTTACAAAAAAGAGCTCTCGCAAAAATAACGGTAAATGATGGTAATACAAAAAAGTGTGCAGTGAAACACAAACCTCCTCTCCACTTTACTAGAACCAGTTTCTGGTGCAAATTTCTCCAGAAAAAGCTGTTGCATATATTACCTCAAATGTATTTATAAGTGACCATTTATGTCTAGGCAAACAGGAACTTGTAATGTTAATTGTTCTGCTACTTACTGTTTTTACTTAACAATGTATCTTACAGTTTATTCCCTCATTCTGTGTATATATCTGAATCAGTGTTTTAAATGTTGCATGTTAGTGTGCACTAATGGTGGGAATGCAAATTTGTGCAGCCAATATGGAAAACATTAGAGAGTTTCCTGAATGTATTAAAAATAGAACATATGATTAAGCAATTTCATTTCTGGGTGATTTTCCAAAGGAAACAAAACTCTAACTCTGAAAGGCATCTGTACCCACATTTATTGTGTCATTATTTGCAATGGCCAAGACATGGAAACAACCTAAGTGCCCATCAGTAGATAAATGGAGAGGGGAAATGTGGCATATATGTTCAATGGCATATCATTCGGCCACAAAAAGGAAGAAAATTCTCCCATATGTGACAGCATGGGTGGACTTGAGAACATTATACTAAGTGAAATAAGAAAAGGCAAATACCATGTAAACTCACTGATATGTGAGATTAAAACTAACTCCACAAAAAAATGAGGGTTTTTTTTTTGTTTTGTTTTGTTTTGTTTTGTTTTTTTAACGAAAAACAGTTTGGCAGTTGCCAGACACAAGGGGTGGGAGGTGGGCAAAATGGGTAGATGGGATCAAAAGGTACAAACTTCAATTATAGAGGAAGACCTTGGAATGTAATATATGGCATAGTGATTATGGTTAATGAAACCCTAATGTATATTTGAAAGTTGCTAAGACAACACATCTTAAAAGTTTTCATTACACGAAAAACAATTCTACCGATACGGTGTTGAGGAATGTTAGACTTACTATGGTCATTTCACAATACATACAGATACTGAATCCTTATATCATACGCTTGAAACTAATAAGGTATTACTTGTCAGTTACGTCTCACTTTTATAAATGCAACAATAACAAAAGATCATTTACTTACTCTGTCTGTTATTGGACATCCCTAAAGTTCTTTTAAAAAGACCTACAGTGTTAAACGATGAAAGAGGCTTTCTATTTAAATAACAAAAGAACAGTCAACTTCTTGAGAATTTTGTCAAGCTCACTCTAGCAATTTTGTTTACGGGAGTCCAGGTCTATAAATGTATTTCAAATCTTAGAGAACCAGTGTTCTGTTACCCCTCCTGAGTAGCTGCAGTAATTCAAATGAATATTCACCGAAGTGAATGTGTATAAATGTGAAATTCACTGAGAGTTCCGTCCATTTCTGCTAGCGGCCTCTCTGTTGTTTGATGTCTCTAGCAACAGCTGTATATTGGATCGGCTTCTGCTGTGGCCCAAGTCAGATTCCATCAGTGCGACATGTACGGAAGTGCTTGTGCTGATTGCTGCCTGGCTCGAGACCCTTACTGTGCCTGGGATGGCATATCCTGTTCCCGGTATTACCCGACAGGCACCCATGCAAAGAGGTGAGAGGCCTCAATGCGGTAATTCCCTGGTTTAGAAAAGCCATCGCACTTTGTCAAATATCTTTTATTCTGCACCCATCCCATGAAAATAACCACGTTAATTTTGTTTAAGTAAGCCCTCGTAATCATACTTTGTTCATAATATAAGCTCCAAAAGTTGAATTTTCCCTGAAAATAACTCCTCTCAATTACTGTGTAGAGAATGGAGTTTTTATTGGATTTTTATTTATTTTATTTTATTTATTTTTTACCCATGTTTGAATCAACTCTTCCCCCTCCTGACACTCATATTGCAAGACATGAAACCCGTTTAGATAAACTTAAAATGTGGAAATGGCAAGCCACCTCACATGAGGGATTCAAAGACTTGAAAGAAAAATAAATAAATAAATTCTAAAATACATCCTGCATTTGCCCCATGTCCTCTCAACCAGCTGGTCTTCATTTATTTCATTTTGAAAGTGAATATTTTAACTCCTAGGCAAATGTATGACCTGTATAATTAATGAAACGTGTGATTTAATTCAACACAAATGAAAGGCACTTAGAGACCTCCAAACTCTGATGTGTACAATTCAGCGAGGTCATTGCCACTTGTAAGAGAAGGTAGATCTCGGGATTCTTTGAAAAGAAGATCTGGAGGTCCAGAAAGTATTTTGAAGGATGGAGATATTTCTTTGCTCAAGCTATATAAAATTGTGTGTTCTTTGCAAGGAAACATAAAGGAAAACATTGTTATCTGTTATAGAATAAGCATTTATTTTTTTCTCCTAGTAAAGTGGCCAAAGACAATATAAAGCAAAACATCAAACTATATACAGTTTCCTTACTGAGAATTAAGTTTTTACTGATTTCAGTTATTTTTACTCTTCTATTCTGGATTACTTCAAACTTTTAAAAAATTTAATTTAACCCACCTTAATATAGTTATTATTTTTATGAGGTCACATATGTAGTAGAATCTTGCTTTTGCAAAACGTAGTCACCCATTCAAAACCTTTGTTAATTTGACATTAGCTAAATTAACACGGTGTGATGAGTAATTAAAGTATATCATAGGCATAGTGAAAAGATCCTTTGAGAGGATATTTGTTAATGTTTAACTTACAAAGTGTTTTCAAGAATCAAGCAAATTGATGTTGTACAAAGGCTTATTGATATTTAAAAACACTTCTTGAAGAATTTAGCCATGTTACTATGTAAAAATAGTGTTCAGTGAATTATTCACCCATTATGCCAACTACTGTACTATGTGTGAGGAGGGTGACGAAGCGGTCGATAATCCTTGGCTATATGAAATCAGAACCTAAAGTGGGAAATGTAATTGTAAATCAGGATGATAGTAGGTCATTACTGAGCACTTATTATGTATAAAGTACTAGACTAAGTGCAGTATATGTTAGACATTATTTAATTCCCAGAATAACTCAACCTTTGAGCTCAGTCTTGTAGGTAGAGATATAAGAAGATTCCAGTTAAAGGGAATTTTACAAAAGGCATAGAATGTTCATGGAAAACCATGTAGTTCCCTAGGTTAGGAGTAGAGAAGCTGGTTCTAAAGGTGGAAAGATAATTTCACCGAAAATAATAAAATGAATTATTTTATTGTTATTAGCGATAATAGCAACATTTGAAAGCCGTGCATCAAATACTTGTGAATAACAAGGTTTTGTTTCAGGTATCCAGTAAGGGTGATGAATTCTTCTAACTGAACAGTTTCCATACCTCAATCCTTCTTGATCCATGGCGCATCTTACTGAAGTATACATCTACTGGCTTGATAATATATTTGCAAAGGGCGGACAGAAAGTTATTTAGTGAAAGTTAAATGAATGGGCAAAATCTTAGGAAGGTGCTCAGTGCTCGAGTCAGGAGCCGTGCTCACACATGAACGAGTTCAGCTCAGTGACATGTAATGGAGATCTCTCAGTGGTGTCAGATCCTTTTGAACCATCACTCACCCCTGGAGGAGAACTTTTTGGATGGATTCCAGCACATGAAAAGGAAAATAGTTTGCTTTTACAGCAGATCATTTTTGCTTCAGACCTGACTAGAAGCAGAAATTGAAAACTGGTCATTAAAATAAATACTTTTCTGTTCACAGAGTGAAAATGAGTCAACAGAGGAAAAACATTAATTCGCAATCCAAACCACTTGTTTAAATTAGTCTTCCAAAATACACTATAATTTATATAGCTAAGTCTTTTACTTCCCCTGGCTCTTGTATGTTGTCTCATTCTGGTGTTCTCTTTAAAAGTTTCTAAGTGGCAAGACAGAGAAGAGAAATAGGCAACTTTTGGAATAAAAGGCAACTTTGATTAACCTTTCTCAAACTCTTGAACATTTACAGTCTTTTTAAAATGCTGAGATAAAAGACAGTTATATGAAGATAGTATAAAATGAATTGAACCCTTGTTGGGGGATGAATGCTTGCTTTCATGACTTTCAACATACTCTTTGCATACTACTGACATTGCAAAATTTTGCATTATTCTTCACATTGCATACCTGAATTATCTGATTGCATCTCCCTTTGTTCTCACCCCACATGTGTAATAAACCTGATACAGCATTTCTGCAGAGTAGAAACGATTCCCATTTCCTTGATTTACCCCTGCTCCCTTACTCACTACTGCTCAGCAGACTTTGGATTCCCAATACCAATGCAATACTGTATGAAGTAAGGAGTCCATGGAACCATTTTACTTCTCATCCAGAGCTGTTATCGGTTATCTATACCTGTGCACATGCTAGTATAAAATAATAACAGAAGCATAAAACTTTTTGGTTTTGCTCCTTTTTTTGTCAATTTCTTTTTTCAGTTTTACCCAGTAGGATGATTCATACAGCAGCTTTAATCTGAAGTTTATTAAATCCCAGGTTTCTAGACAATGTCTTCTAATCTACAATCTCTGTATTTTGTAAAAGCCAGCTTTGCACACAGGTCATAATTCTAAAAATTGACTGTAAATAGACATCTGCTCTAGCTTTCATTACAAGGATATACTTAAACCATTGCTTCTCAAGTATTGGTCTGTTAACTAAGATCACAACTCACATGAGAGAAAGCACTTCATCTCTTGAAATGATGTTCCTTTATCATTATTTGGAGGCAATGAGGTAAGCCTAGAATGTAAAAAAAAATTGATATTGGAATAATTTTTAAATGCCAGACCAACTTCATTTTACAAAGGAGGACAGGAAGAATCAAGCAAGAGAGAAGATATGTACGAGATCAGACGGCACGTGAGTGATGGCGTTGGGATTTGAATCTGGTTCCTTTTTCCAGATTTTATCATTGCATATGGTTAGAGCATTTCATTGTCACTTCAGAAGCCTAGCCATCTCCCTCTGGGGTGAAACTTCTGCTCTGCCTTCTGTTTTTTCCTTAATCTTGAAGAAACGCCATGATTTAGAAAAGCAAGTGGTGTTTTCTGCACTTATGTAATACTTCTATTTTTATCTTTAATCTGAATTAATACGCTGAAGATTTTGATCTTAGAATTTCAGTGCTAATAATGATGATTTCCATTGTCCAATCCCTCAGAAAGATGCTTACTAATTTAAAACAAGATCTATTCTATAGAATTTTTCCCCCAAAGGTAAAGAACATTGTTATTTTTCAGTTATATATCTAAACAATCTGTAAAATAGAAAAAAAACCTGGAAGTTATTCTAAAGCTAATAGGCAGTCTTGCCATACAGCCTGTTAAGTATGTGTAACACACAATCATGTTGCATAGGGGCATATAATATCTATATATACTGAGTAAAAGAGTAAGTTGACTACATTATTGGTTTCTGTCTTTATTGCCAATTGTATTTGTGCTATGTGACTAAGATGGCCATAGAAGAAAATATTTGGATCTAATACTGTTACTGTTCTAATACTGTTACTTTTTGAATGCCCCTTATTATATGTAGGAGTTTTATGATTTTTATTCAAATAAATAATCTGCCTCAAATCCCACTATCTTTCCTGCACACCTACCTCCCTTACTACCCCAAACCCCCCATTTGAAACAGAAGAATTCTTATTGCACTGGATTTTTAAACAAAATATAAAAAGGGATTTCTCAAGTTATGTCAGGATCCAGAATTCAAACTTACGTGAACACTTAAATAAGAGTTTTATATAGATCTTACCATTGAATAACATTCAGTGGAAATACAGGGAACTATGAAACTTGAATTTTATCCTTTTTGTGTATGACAGATCAATTTTTTTCAGTAGCCGAATACTACTTGAATCCTTAATGCAGTTGGCTGCATTTTAAAGTCTGGAAAATTGAAATCTGACCATCTCCTACATGCATCTACTTTCTTTCAGGCGGTTCCGCAGACAAGATGTTCGGCACGGAAATGCCGCTCAGCAATGCTTTGGACAGCAATTCATCGGTAATCCAGAGAAAATCAATTGCTATGGGTTACTGGGGTTAGGATAAACTGCAGACCTCTTAAAATGGTCCTTGTTTTCTTTGTGATTGATATATAGTAGAACAATGTTACTGAAAGTATGCTTTTTTTCTTCCCCATAGCTAAAATTTTGTGGATTTTAACACCAAAATGTTAATTCTGTGTGGACGTAAAATTTTTAATTAATTAGGAAAATAAGTTCTGTATACCACCATGAAGACCTTACTGTTAGACCTCAGAACAGGGGGATGTTAGAACGAGATGCCACAGTGACTTGTAGGACCCCTCTCTGCATCTCAGCCCCAGGAATATCTTCACCATGTCACACCACCTATGGTGATCCTCTTAAGGATGATCAAACTTGTATCAAGTTACCTACTAAGCTTCAGGGTCAAATAAAGTGAAAAACTTGAAGTCTTCCACAAGAGTAGGGAAGCTAAGAGCTCAGGTTGATGTGAGTTTCTGTGATGCAGATGAGCGTTTCTGTGGAAAGTTAGTACATGGTCTGATGGGTAAAGGATGAGAGGAAATTTGCTTCATCAAATGTAAGGAAGTCACACAAGATGGCAGACCATGGTCCTGACTCTCCACACTGTGTCGGTGGTGGAACTGGCTGTGTAATTGGTGGCCTTAGTTGCATAGGAGGTACGAGGGAGATGAACCTTCGTGACTGGGAGACCAGGAGCGCTTGCATTCAATCCAGAGTTGCACAGCATCGTGATGTTCCATAGACCCAAGGCTAACTGAGCATTTGGTGTAGGACATAAGTCTTGGGCAACATTGGCTGGAGGAAGGCAGGATCTTAATCTATGAAAATGTAGGCATCAGTTTTGAAAGTGAGGAGAACTCAGACACAAGGAAAAAAAATCCCAGGTTCTAGTTACTGAATTTGATGTTGGTTAAAACACAACACATCCACTTGTTGTTTTGTTTTGTTTTTTAAGACTTTAATTATTTATTTGAAAAACAGTGAGTGAGTAAGCTGGGAAAGCACAAGCTGTTCTAGGGGCAAAGGAAGAGGGAGAAGCAGACTCCCTGCTGAGCAGAGAGCCGGATGGGGCGCTTGATGCCAGGACCCTAAGATCATGACCTGAGCCAAAGGTGGCAGCTTAACGGTGACCCAACCAGATGCCCTATTCACTTGCTTTTATTCCCCACTGCAGTTAAGTAGATCAGTCTGTATGCAACTTTGAGTTCAAATCCAGTGAGAGCCTCTCTGGGCCAAGATGTGCATAATAATCAGGAAGCTCCGGATCTGAAGTCCCTAGTCTGGTTTTGTACCCTTTTCTTACTGTAGGAGCCCAACATTTGGATCAGTGCAGTCCATCGATAAGATCTCACTCACACTTGTGTTTATGTAGCACCATATCATGTTGATTTCTGCTTTCTGCTTTTTTTGGTAACCATGAATTTTGTCTTGTGTTTTACTTGAATGTTTAGTGCTCACCTTCATTTGCCTACTCTGTTGGTTCATGTTGTCACTGATTTTCCATGCAGTTAACACTGATGCACCTTCTTAGTATCCTGACTGCCCTGTACTTGGACCCACACTCCCAGTTACTTTTTTCTGGTCCTTTCCGTAGCCTGCAGTTCTCTCTAATGCCTAGATTTTTGGTGTGCCACTGCCTCTAAATATCTCCTTTAAATGACCTTGCATAGAAATTAGTAGTAAATCATGAAAGATATTCACTTTACTCCAGGAATCTAAGTGAAGAAGCTTTTAAAAATATTACTTGCTGGGACACCTGAGTGGCTCAAGTTGGTTAGGCATCTGTCTTTGGTTCAGGTCATGATCCCAGGATCCTGGGATCAAGTCCCTCATCAGGCTCCTTGCTCACGAGGAAGCCTGCTTCTCCCTGTGCTTCCCACTCCCCCTGCTTGTGTTCTGTCTTACTCTGACAAATAAATAGATAAATAAAATCATTTTTAAAAATAGTATTTACTGTTAAAGTCAAAATCTTAACATTAATTTTAATATTTATATTGTAGGGGATGCTTTGGATAAGACTGAAGAGCGACTGGCCTATGGCATAGAGAACAACAGCACGTTGCTGGAATGTACCCCACGATCTTTGCAAGCAAAAGTTATCTGGTTTGTACAGAAAGGACGTGATGGAAGGAAAGAGGAGGTAATTCATAGCTGCACATTCACGCCGTGCTGTCTTACTTGTTGTGTGTGATTAGTAGATAGATGATGACTTATTTGATGTTTAAAAATGAATCTTCCAGGGGTTCCTGGGTGGCTCAGTGGGCTAAAGCCTCTGCCTTCAGCTCAGGTCATGATCTCAGGGTCCTGGGATCGAGTCCCGCATCAGGCTCTCTGCTCAGCAGGGAGCCTGCTTCCTTCTCTCTCTCTCTCTCTGCCTGCCTCTCTGCCTACTTGTGATTTCTGTCTGTCAAATAAATAAATTAAAAAAAAAACCTTTAAAAATGAATCTTCCATTGTGCTATACATGTGTTATTTAAAAAGTGGATTTATTTACAATGTATGATTTATATACATATAAAAAATTTAAATACACACATAGATTTCTATGTGTATATAATTTATATATGCTGTAAAAACCTAGATGTATATATAAAATTTTATGTGTATAAATATATATTAAAATACATATATACATATATTAAATACACAACAAATATATACACATATAAATAAATTCTATACATATGTATATGTGTATGTATAAATTTGGATTCTGAAAACTGGATTTTTATTCAGTAGGTACTCAGAGTTTCATGATTTTAGTATCATGTTGTCAAAATGATTGTCTTAAATTTTATCACCCAAAGCAATGTTCTAGAAAAATAACTAATTTAAACACCATTAACATATGTATCTCAGATACATGGATAATAGAATTAAAACAACAGCAGCAACATTAAACCAATTGTTTGATAAAACAATTGAGTCATACATGAAACATTGCCACAGGGGTTCCATTAGTGCCCACTGGGAACAAAAGAAAGGCATCAGTTTGTTTGTCCTTTTAAGTAGGTTTAGTGTGGAGATTATATTTCTATTATCTAAATAATGAGTGAGGACTCATTTGTGCTCCTTTTATAGATGAAGAGTAGGAAGCAGTTAAAGCACACATAAGGGATAGTCTGGAGGCAGTTACTGGATAATCTTTTTATGAGCCTCAAGGGATCTGGTTTTATATTGGCCAAGGTCAAGGGCATGACCCAGTTAGTAAAGGCAGGTAAAACATTATAGATGCTTATGTGGGCTTTGAACTCAATTTTCACAAAAATGGAATTATAAAAGCAGTAAGAGTGAAATTTGGTTAATTAAAGGGAAATAGATCTTGGTGACTGCTAGCAAAATGTTTCTCGGTAAAAAGAAGGTTGCAAATTGAATAAGGGAAAAAAAAATGTTAGACACCTGCCTTAGGACCTAGGGAAGAAGTAATAGGTTCACAGTGGGTAGAGAAGCAATCAGTGAAGCCATCAACTGTAGGTTCCAAACGTAGAACACACTGACTTTTTACGCCTTTTTTTTTTTTTCTTTCTAGCCTATTGCAAAACTAAAAATGCAACATGTTTTTGGTCTAAAATCATGCAGTATGTTCTGGGAGAGGATTAAATTTATAAATCCCAGTTTCCTGGAATAGTTATTAGAGAGGAAGACACTCAACAAAGGCTGTTAGAGATAATCTAGAAAGGCAATCAAGGACAGGAAGATTCTCTTAAGTTTTCATGACCTCATAAGAAAAAACATGTGTCCAAAAATGTTACAGCATATTGCACTAAAGCACATTGTTGATTTAGTACTGAAGAATTTGCTATTCCACAAAGTTGATGTGAAATTGATTTTTAAATTCTGTCATAACTCACTTGGCAGGAGAGGACCCGGGAATATTCTATAGCTCCTCTCATTGAATGGATTCAGAAGACAGAGAAGTCATTCTTTCATCGGTGGTTTTCTTCTCTCAGTATGTTCTGGTTCTAATTTGAAAGTCACTGTAATCTGCCTCATTTGGAAATCTTTACCAAATCATTTTGACATGCTGCATCCATCAATGTTCAATTATAAGCTTCTTTCTCCTATTGTTGATATAATCTGCTTCTCCTTTCCCCAAATTTTAGTTTCTGTTTTCAAACTTCCATGGCTGATCTATTTACTGATCCTTGAAATTTTGAATTTGTGCCATGCATTATTTGTTGTCATCATATAATCCTTGGTTACTGTAGACATAGCAATATATATTGATTGATTTAGAATCTAGAACAAAACACAAAATTGCTGACTTCATAAAAAGGGAGATGTGTTTGCTGAATGCACAGAGCAGAATGACTTTGATTGTGGGTCCTTTTAGAGTTTGTTTTAAAGTTCTTTGAGAGTCTAACTTTGGAGTTTTTAGAGGTTTTTAAGATTTTTTTTTGAAAACCATTTTATTATAGTTACTACAAACAGAGGATTATTCTATTATCAAATCTTGACCATTGTATAAGATACTAAAATTCTTCCAATATGTTTCTTACCTCATATGTTAATGCTTTTAGTGCACTCCTAGAGAGTAGTCAGCCAGGTTCATCATAGACACTTTTAGCTGTAAATCATTAATTTATAGTCAGCCCATAACCTTTGTTAAAAATTTTGGTTGTCACACACACACACACACACACACACACACAGACACACACACACCCTTTTATGGAATTGGAATTTTTGCCTCTGGAACTTTTGCCTGCAAATCTAAACTCAGCCCCGTGGAATTCTCTGGAAAGCACATATTTAGGTGAATAAAATGTAGCTCACATAAAGCTTTTGAAATGCTACATAGCTAAATTGCTAGAATGCATCTCAAAATTCATTTATCTAGTTTCTAAACTGGATTAATGCTCTTCTCTCAGGCACTTTGTGGTGTGCTGCTTTCTTAAATAACACCTATGAAACACAATCTCTGTGCATTTTATTAATTCCACAAATGTTTATTATTCCCTTGGTTCAATGATCTTAGTTAGGATGTGCCTCAGTTCTTGTGATACCTTGTGGGAAAGGATTTTAATAGAAGTCTTTTTGGGTGAGACTGTTCCATTTACCACACACAGAATCTGCAGCGGTTGGTAGGTACTTTACCTTACTGTTCTTACATCTTACAAATGCACATCCAATGTCATGGACCTCTTCTTACAAATGTAGAAATGAAGACTGAAGGAGATATAGGTCCTAAACACAGTCCATGAAAGACCCAAGGTTTGAACTCTGATATTCCTGACTCCAAAACTCAGCTACTTCATATGTAGTCATTGTCTAAGTACCAAGGAATTTGCTGGGTGCCTTTTGTAGAATATACCGTTTTATTCTAAAACCTGATTTACGGGGGACAGAATCAAGACACAGAATGTTTAATCACTTCCCAGATTACTGACAGGTAGTAAAGTCAACTCAAATCCATGTGTCTGTGTCTTCTCTACTAAACCACACAGCCTTCTGAAATCGGAACCCCAAATACAGTTGCAGATGCTTTGGGACAGGTAGCAAATGGAAAACTATTTCCAACCGAAGTTCTGGAATTTGACTTCTAAAAAAATGGTCCTGATATCTTCTTGATTTTTACGTATATATATATTTTTTTTTTCCATCAAACTTCGGTGAAACATGCTGCTGCAGCCTTGAGAGCCAGAACAGTAGTCCTCATGTTTATTTATTTACTTTTTTTGGGTATTGCGTCCTTTATTTATTTATTTATGTACTTTTGCCAATGGGAATGTGCTTTTTTTTTTTTAATTGTCTTAGTCACCATACAGTACATCATTAGTTTTTGATGTAGTGTTCCATGATCCATTGTTTGTGTATAACACATGTGCTCCATGCAATCTGTGCCATCACCAGGCTCACCCAGCCCCCACCCCTCTCCCTTCTAAAGCTCTCCATTTGTTTACCTGAGTCCATAGTCTCCGATGGTTCATCTCCTACTCTGATTCCCCTCCTTCATTTGTCCCTTCCTTCTTCTAATGTCCTCCATGCTATTCCTTATATTCCACAAATAAGTGAAACCATATGATAATTTACTTTCTCTGCTTGACTTATTTCACTCAGCATAATCTCTTCCAATCCTGTCCATGTTGATAGAAAAGTTGGATATTCATCCTTTCTGATGGCTGAGTAATAGTCCATTGTATATGTGGACCACATCTTCTCTATTCATTCTTCTGTTAAAGGGCATCTCAGCTCTTTCCACAGTTTGGCTATTGTGGACATTGCTGTTATGAACATTGGGGTGCATATGACCTTTCTTTTCACTACCTCTATATCTTTGGGGTAAATACCCAGTAGTGCAATTGCTGGATCATTGGGTAGCTCTATTTTTAATTTTCTAAGGAACCTCCACACTGTTTTGCAAAGTGGCTGCACCAACTTGCATTCCCACCAACAGTGGAAGAGTGTTCCCCTTTCTCCACAGCTTCTCCAACACTTGTTGTTTCTTGCCTTGTCCATTTTGGCCATTCTAACTGGTGTAAGGTGGTATCTCAATGTGGTTTTGATTTGAATTTCCCTGATGGCTAATGATGATGAACATTTTTTCATGTGTGTATAGCCATTTGTATGTCTTCTTTGGAGAAGTGTCTCTTCATGCCTTCTGTCCATTTTTTGATGTTTAGATATGAAGAATCACCTGTAATTTGAACAGTTCCCACTCTAGGCACTGATGCTATGAATCCTTATTATACAAGGTATACATCAGTGTGTTCCCATTCTCAGTTTCCCTTTCAGGCTTCTACTCTGAGAGTAGAAAAAGGATTGGTAGAAATAGGATTCTGTAGCAAATTAAATGTTCTCTCTCATTTGAGCCTATGTAGATAGAAAACCAAGAGCACGCTACCTCGTTTTCTTGGTTTTTTTTTAACCAAAATAATGCTTCATTAGTTCTTTGGCAACTTATCTATTGAGTTCCCAATATGCCCCGTTTGCATAGAACCTGTATTTGGGAGAACAGAGGAAGATGATGGTGTTGATGAAAATAATAGTACAACTAAATAAGAACCACATTTCATGTATCTGATGATCTGAGAAGAAAAGTACAAGAGAGGTTACTTATAGGGAGAGGTTGCAGTTTTAAAGGGATGTTCATGGAGGGTCACCAACTCAGTGACATTTGAAAAAGACTTGACAGAACTGATGTAGTAGGCCGTATGCTAGTATTGGAGAACTTTCTGGATAGCGCGAACAGTTGATGTAAATGCCCTTGTGATGGGAGTGCCTCTGATCTGTTCAAGGAGCCCTAGAGTGAAGGGCAATGTGGCCAGAAGGGAATGAGCAATAGGGACACTAATAAACTAAAAGTCAAAGAGTGAGGGAGAGGGCCAGCTCATGCAGGGCTTTGTAGGCCCTTACAAAGCGCTTTGGTGTTTGCTGTGAATTAAATGTGTAACCATTGGATAGTTTGCAGCAGAGCCATGACATGATCAAAATTTGGTTAATAAAGGGTCTATTAAGAATATAATATGTGGAGGTGGAGAGAAAGGCAGAAGCAGATGATCATTAGGTGATAGGGACGTAAATTCTTCTGTTCACTGATACAACATGAACTCTGTATGTGCCCTTTACCTTCAAGGTCAAACGATGTGCCCATGACTGCCTCAGACACATAAAAGCAATGTGATTTGCATATGCTCTCTGTTTTTATTGAGAATTGTGAAGGCTGTTTAACTTCTCAGGTAGAATACTTTTTCAACCTTCTGGTCTCGTCTATAAGTTTCTGCAATTAGTATTTTAAACACAGTAAGTACTCAGAGGGTACATTAATAGGTGATGAGTAATTCATAGCCTTCGCCCTTTGGAAACCGATCGTCTTACAGTGAATACAAGAATGTCAGCAGATTAATTATAGTATATTGTGTTCATTAAACTTATGTTGAAACTTCAACATAAATTGTCCACCAACAATTTGAGTATGGAGGTTTCATGATGGACAGTCAGAAAGATTCAAGGCACAGCTGACATGTGAGCCAGGTCTTAATGGATAAGTAGAAGTTAACTATCAGAAAGAATGGGATAAGCACATGTGTGGGGACGAGAAACAACACGGTTTGTGTAGATCTGTGGCTGGAAATGAGGATGCAGAAGTGAGTGGATAGATCAAGGGACCACCTCACTTTATTTATAAGCCATGAAAACCCCTTAGACAACCGTTTAGACACATTACTCTAGAAACTTGCATATAGGCTTTGAGGAGAAGTAGATGTCAAGAAGACTATTTAAGAAGGTATTTCAATAATCGGGCGGAAGATTTTTGACCGGAACTAAACAATAGTGGTAGGAGAGGAGAAGATAGTTTTCATTTTTATGCGATGACATGGAATGCATTTGATTTTTGAGAAAAAAGAGAAGCAATCAAAAATGATTCACATGTTCTTGGTTTGGGTATTTGTGAAGTTCATGGTGCAGTTCATGGTCTGCAGGGAGGAATAGAAGGTTTAGGAGAAGAATGTTGGGTCATTTTGGCCATGTTGAACTGGGGTCTCCTGTAAAGCATTTAGGTGGAGACTTTGGTAAATATATGTTCAGGAATCTAAAATACAAAAGGCAGATCTGGAATGGCAAGAGATATGTGAGAGATGTCGGCATAGAGGTAGTAATTAAATTGATGGAGGTAATAAAAGTAAGTAGTAGAGCAGTAATCAATACTTAAATATCATTTCCTGTGTGCCAGGCAGTTCCTAACAATTTTAAGTATATTAATACTTTTAATCCTCACAATAGCTTTATGAAGTAGATACTGTTATTGCCCCCACTTAATAAAGAAACCAAAGCACAGAGTGATTGAATTACTTGCACACTATCACATAGCCTATGAAATCAGTCTGAATCTGAGACCAGATACTCTGGTTTCTATTCTGGGTCCTTAGCCACAGTGTCACAGGTGCTTCCAACTGCCTGGGCTTACCCTGGAGAATGAGGAAATAAAAGGCAGTATGAACCAAGCCTAGAAGTAAAGGGGAAAGAAACCCCATCTAAGGAAAAATCAGAGGATAAATTCTAAAAGATAAGGTGAAAACAGAAAAACAATCCTAATTATAGTTCACCTTCATTTAGGGCCGACTAGGTGCCCTGTGCTAGTCTAAATGCCTGGTGTGTAGTAACTTACTTAAAAACTACAACAGTTCTCTGAAGTAGTTAGCAGTACTGTGTGCATCACGGAGATGAGGTTAAGTAACTGATGCCAAGTATGACACTGGCAAGTACCTCCAGAGTAGTGCTGCTTAAGTAAGTAGACACCGTGGAGTCCGTGGAGTGTGATATCATTGATCTCAGGGAAGAAGAGCTGGATAAGGAAAAAGTCATAAACCCCGTGAAATTTTCAGAAATGAAGTACCTAGTGTCCCCTGAGAATGTGCTCAGTGGGGTGGTTACTCCCAGAGCCCACTAGAAATAGGCTAAGGGATGAACGAGGCTGTGGAGAATTAGAAACAGCTAGTGCAGCGTATTTTACCTAAAGGTTTGAAGGAGAAAGAGAGGTAGGTCAACAGAGGGAGACAAGAGGAGAGAGAATTTGTGGGTTTTGTTTTTTTTTGTTTTGTTTTGTTTTGTTTTTGTTTTTGACTTCAGAAAGAAGGTGACTTGGTCATGTTTATGGGTTGAAGGGAAAAAGCCATCGAGAGGAGAATTGATGAAATAAGATAAAGAGCTTATGAGAGAGAACCTAACTATAGACAAAGGTGAAGGGGTGAGTTTCATGAAGGAAGAGAAAAACCCCTCATTGTCTGAATTGGGAAAAAAGAAATTAAAGATTTTATGAATGTGGATAAGGAAGATAATTTCACAAAATTCAAGTTGAGCTCTAATTTTGAAATTCCTTGTCTATGATTATTTACCTTTGGCATACTAGTTCAAATATTCCTTACCTATATAAGGATGTATAAATGATATTTTTGTGATTGCAGAGGACAAAACTATTATAAACGTAACTAAATCACCTAAAGTGATACACCCTAGTTTATGAATTCTCAGTTCATGTACTTGAATTTATAAGCTTCCAAAATAATTGCAAAAGTTTGATCTTGAGTAACATTCCAAAGGAAAGGAATTCATACTTGTTAGGTCACTTGGTTAGACAATTGGAGTATTTCTTTGTGCATTTCTCTTTCTCCAAAATGCATAAGGACTACATTTTAAAACTTAAGGAAATGAAGGAAAATTTACATATGTATTTGTTGCTTAGATTTCAATGTTTATTAATTCACTACATGTATTTTCCAAGTTATCATGGTAAAGAAAACCGTAGTTTCGTCAAGCTCTTCACGAGATTAGTAAACAACTTTTTAACCTTAATTATAATATTCATCTTGAATGTTGTAAATTTGGAATAGATTATTTTAACCTGAAAATAGAGTATTTCTTTGAACCTGACAATGATTTAAGGCAGAAGTTGCAAACTTCTGGCCCTCCACCTCCTTTGTAAATAAAATTTTACTTGAAAACTGTCTCGCCCATTTGTTTACCTAGTGTCTATGGATGTTTCCATCCTATAACCACAAAGTTGAGTAGTTATGAGAAAGACCATATGAACTGCCAAGGCCAAAAATCTTTATTGTATCACTCTTTACAGGAAGTTTGTTGGCCTTTGATTTAAGGTAGAGTGAAGCTTTATTAAATGAGCTTATTGTGAAAAATATCTCTGTATTTTGGATAAAAGGTTTTTTTCATTAATAACCAAGCCCTCACTTTGCGCTAAGCACTATAATTTCATTAGAATGAGTTTTTGATAAAACTAAGCAATATGATTTTTTTTTTTTTTTGGGAGTGTGATCTTTTGGACTTATTCATTAGTCCTTTACTGACAAAAGCAATGTATGTCCTAAAGATACTGTAAATAAGGTTGAGTTCAAGGAAGGAGTTGAATTACCATACACAAATCCCCAGTGAAGAAACTGGGGGCCAATCCCAAAACACATAAAATATTCTCCAAAGTGATATAAGGCAGGAAAGTAAGTTGCTGTCCATAAGACCAGCGCCACACTTGACCCAAGCACAGAAGTTTCATTTTCCCCTTGATCCTCGTTGGTTTTCCATTGTGGATCCTTTCTTTAAGGGCAAATATTTCTGTGTGTTCTTGTGTGTCTTAAAATACCTCATTTTAAAATAGCTGATTGTCTGCATTGTATAGACTGCTTAAATAATGCACAAGTGTGCATGTTTATTATAGAAAATCCAAGAAACAATGTAAGTTGACATCAAAACTCCAAGACTTCAGTTTCCCCCACTCTCTGAATTCTTTTTTTTTTTTTAACTGGATGCCAAAAGTGGTTACTTTTAACTCTGCTCTCAGACCACCTACTAAGTAGGATGAATTCATCAAAGTCATTTGAATACTGTTGAGAAATCTAAGAAGCATGGTTAACTTATCAATCAGTGGTTCCTTCCAGATAACTCGGAGCTCATTGCATCCCTGCAGAATTTGCACAGCTTTAAATAAAACTAATTTTATTGGTGATTCAGTGCATTGTGGAGACAGCTTCTCTTGTGAAACCAAAAGAAAAATGGAGTATGTAAGTTACATCTTTTAATGTTGCAGATTTATTACATCATCAACACTAGAAGAATTAAGAAGTAAAATCTCATCCTTATTCTACCATGTTGTTTGCTAAGTGACCTGTATTTTCTTGACATTCCCAGTGCTAACCCATGACAGAAAGCCTAAGGGATCAATGACAGCCATAAGTTTATGATACTGTCTTTTTACACATACACTGAAAGCATGAGGTTTGTTCCACATGAATATTATTTGTTTTTCTTGTTGTCATAACAGAAAGTGCATGAACTCTCCCTCATTTGAAACATCTGCTTAATAGTTTTGATGTTTCTATTTCAGTCTTTAAAAAAATCTCCACTCATCTTTTCTAAGCCTTGACAAGCATATGTTTATAATGTCATTTGCCCCATATTTTATTTCTGGAGTAATTAGCAGTGTAGCCCATTAATTTCTCCCCCCCCCCTTTTTTTTAACTTCACAGTTCTGTAAGTGGAAAATAGAGAGCATTATTTTGGTCATAAGGATAGAACTGGATCTAGCGGTTTAGATAGAACTCTCTTTGGCTAGTTTTCCAGGAGAATACTGAATATCTTTGAAAATTAAATATGCATTCCTGAATCTATGGAATCAGACAGAGACCTGTGTTTTATTCCTCACTCTGACATTGGGCATCTGATTAAACAAACTAACATGGTTACTCTGCAAGCCCAGTGTCAGACACATGGTGGATGTTCAACAATATCAAACAATATCATATGAACAAATCAACATATGTTCAACAATATCAAAACAATATCATATGAATTCTCTTCACTCTAATTCCCCTGATCCCAGGTTAAATTATAGTTCCTGTGGTTTTCTAGATAATAAAAGATACCTCTGCATAGAATTTTATATCCATTCCACATTGTATGAGTCCTGTAGAATAGCTTATATTGAACTGTACTTGGGCATCTTGTCTTGACCTTGAGATGTGACCTTAAGAGAATGTGTTTAGTATAGTGCTCTTGTTTGGATGCCTGTATCTATCTCATTTTATGAAAACACAGAAGAGATTATTTTTTTTCCTCAGGCCTCAGTGCTGGGAAAAGATGTTCTTGTTATAAAGAGTAATTTTATTTTTGTTCTAATATTTTTTTTTATTTGAGTATAGTCAACACACCATGTTACATTATTTTCAGGCGTATGACACAGTGATTCAACTTCTGTAGACACTAGGCTGTGCTCCCCACAAGTGTAGCTGTCATCTGTCGCCAAACAAGGCTATTACATTATCATTGACTATATTCTCTATGATAAGGAATATATAATTTAGGGTCATTTGAGCCTTAGAATTCAGCATACTTTCCTCTTTCCTTCAATCACTAGGTAACTTAGTGTTGACTTTGTAGTCTAAATAGACCAGTTGTGTAGTTCCTTATGGTATACATTTCTGTGTTCAAACATCATCTTTCTTTCATCCCTTCCTTTTATTTTCCCTTCATCCTGATTATCCCGATATTCTTCCATATGGAAATTTTTAATAAAACATTACCCTTACACTGCTGTTTGTGTATTTTGCAGCATTATTTCTAAAATCGTATGAGAATGGTATACTAGAGCTTGAACAGATCTTACAGACTTAGTTTATTGGTTGCCAAACCAAGATAATCATTATAAGCATATCATTTGGTTCACAGCACATTGTCATAATAGGTTCATACAAATCCTTCTTGTTTGACTTCATTTTTCCTGGACCACCTTTATCAACTTTTATGTTTGCTTCCCCATATGCATGCCGTGTAATGATTGGAGTAAGTCCAATACTACATCATTTGCACTATATTGAACAAGTATAACATTTTGAGTACCCATGAGCTGTAAAAATAAATCTATTGAGTTCTAGGTCGTATTCTCCTTCTCTTTATAACTGAACGCTGTGTTTCACGGCTTATTACTGTGGCTCTTTCGTGCCTCTGACTTAGCATCCCACAGCATGGCTCCATTGATCTTGATTGATCCGTCATCCTCAGAGTGGACCAAGAGTGTCATTAATTCCCACTACCACATCTTTAAGGATCATCTCTTCAAGTAACCTCTGACAGACCTGGGTGCAAATCTCTGCATTCTTGTCTTGTGACAACCTTCATTTCTGTGATTCTGTCAGCTCGCTTTCCAAATTTTGGCATCATCTGCACTCTCAAAGTGGTTTATGTGGATTCCCATTTTCCCATACTCTCACCAGTTTTTGGTATTTTCTATTTATTGCCTGTCTTGCTGGTAGAAGGTCGTGTCTTATTTACATTTGTGTTTCTAAAATTGCTAGTAATATTGAACATTAACTTGTGTACTTTACATTTGGGTTTCTTCTTCTTTGATTTACTTTTTGATATGTTTTTTTCCCTATTTTTCTCTTTTATTTTTCCATTTTCTTGACTTTCGAGAGTTCTTTGCATTTCTATGTATTCATTTGTTCTTGAATATAAATGTTCCAAGTTTCCTCTTTAATATAGTTGATGTTTCTCAAGATAACATTCTTTCACAATATGGTTTTGAGTTCTTATTTATGATAACTTTCTTCTCAGCATCTTCTTGTGTTAGACAAAGGTTTTCCAATTTGGATCTTTAGTTAATCTGAAGTATATATACAACTTTATTTCTTCTCTACATAGTGTGATAGGTTTCCCTAAATGAGCTATCAAGTAATTCACCCTGTTCCTGCTGGGCAGTCATCTTGATCATAAAGCAGGTTCACATTGAAAAGTGTTTTTTAAAAGAAGAATTTTATTTTTATGCAGTGATGTATGATATATTTTCTGTAAGTCAACTGATTTTTTTTTTATTGAATATAGGCCAGATAAACAAACAAATATATGTTATTGGTCTTTATTTCTTGACTAAAACTCTATTTCAGTGTTAAATATATTCTGAAAGAAATGAGTTAAAGGCCTATGTCTTTCCTTTTCCTATGAAGAGCGTGGACCCATATGGTTGATACACATGGAAATCACTGCTTCTTCCTGACCAGCTTCCAGATGTGCTGGGTTCTTTGTTCAATTACTTTTTTTTTATTTGACGTTACAAAACATACTGAATCAATCTCTATAACTCAGAATATTAAAACCATTTTCAGTAAGAAATGCTGTATTTTTGTAGATTGCCTATAAGAGTATTTGATAAAGTGATATATTATGTATCATCTTCTTGGCCAAGGAAATCAGGTCTACAGACATAGAGAAAGTACAGCTGATAAAAACAATTGTGTGATCAAGATTTGATGCTGAAGGTGCCCATGTGGACTAAAGTGGAAAGATTAAATCATGGAAGGACTTCAAATACAAATTTCTAAGTCATTTTTATTTTTAGGTATTCACGGGCTATGGAAGATACATTTAACTTTCACAGTGATTTAACATTCATAGTGTACGGCCATCCAGATTTTGAAGTTAAAACATCTTTTATTACTTAAATTTCTAACTCATTGTAACAGTGAAGGGAAACCTACATTCTGATACAGGCACTATCTCTAGCTTGCAAATAATTGCTGGAGGACAGTTCCCATTGTAATTGTCATGCTTCCATGTCTTTGAACTTGGCTGGACTTTATATGCACACAATACAGTGTTTCTCATATTGGGCTTCTGATTTTGAAAGAATTACCTGCTTGAGGAAAAAAAAAAAAAAACACTCCTAACCCAGTGGCCAAGGATTTGTATCTATTTTCATTTTTGCTTTTTGTTTTATTCTAAAACACTTTCATAAACGTGTTGTTATATGCCAGAAATTACACTGGATGTCTTTTTTATGTTCATATTTGCCCTCTCACAGGAAATATAGTAGGGAGAAAACAAAGGACCATATTCAATGCGGGTATTTGTAAGCAAATTCCTTCCAGGCAAAGACAGTGTCCTAGGAGTGCTTTTCCTATATATCTGTGAAGCATGTCCCTTCCAGTAGTTACCGACTGCTCCTGAAATCATGCTGGCTTCCTCCTTGTCCAAATCACTACTGGATCTACATAGAAGAAGTGAATCACTTCTGGACATACCTTTATGGGGATAACCCATGGCCTTGCATCTTGTACACTCTGAACAAACTAGTATGTTCTCATTTTCACTATGTTCTGAGCACTCTCCTCAGTATGGAATACTCAGTATAATTAAAAGATAGGCCTTTTTTCTTATGAAACTTAAAATTAACAAGATGAAACTTGCATGGCAAAATTATTTGACAAGGAATATAAATGTCAACTTGTGTGCTACAGATGAGAATGCTATTGAATTATAAAAAGAAAGATGAGATCTTTGGGGCTGAAAAGAAAGTATTCATTAAAAAGTGAAAGTGTAAGCTTGGAAAGAAATTTTACAAAATGGATTGGTGGATGGTAGAAAGGAGTTTACTAATGGAAAGGAAGAATAAGACCTGAATCAGCCATGCAAGAGAGAAAGAAAGTGGCCATACAAGGAACCGGGAACAGAGAGAGTTCGGATAAGGAAGACTTGACTCTGGTGTCTGTAAAGGTTGTCTCCACCATCTGCCCTTGAAATTAAAACATGGTCTTGGGCTTCTAGCACAACTTGTATTAAAATGTTTATGAAATACTCATAAGAATGAAAGAAAGAATGCATTCTTTATGCATGTGACTTTTATTCAACTATAGATGCAAAATAAATTTACAAATAAGATACAGACAATTCTATGTATCATTTAAATCTTTATTTAATGTGATCATTTTTTACCACCAAAATAAGGCATCTCCATGAACGTTACATAGGACACAGACTCCCACATACACGTGTGCACGTGTGTGCTTAAAACAGCTGCCTGTAGCACTTTGTGCCATGTGCTGACTCAATCCCCCTAACTCTCTATACCAGTGACTTCAAAACTTTTTATGTACTTTGCTGCATAGGGATGTTCTTTGGTTTTTATTTGGCTGGAACGTATCATTAACATACTGCATTCATCTTTGTTCTCAGCAGCTGGAAACATTAAAGCTCTGAAAATGGTTCAGAGTCTATGATAAACACCAATACTAACGATGAAGTTGATCTCCCCTATGATCCAAAATATAGTTTATTAATTTACATGATTACCATGAAGGTTAAACACAATCATCCAAGAAGTCTTTACAGAACACTCACTGATCTCCATCCAGAAATGTACCTATTCCACCAACCCTTGAGAAGCACTAGAGTGCGCTGTTCGGGGGTATGGTTTTAGAAAGGCAGGATCTTGTTAACTGAACAATTCTTACCTGCTTGAGCAAGCAATAGAATCTGGATAAGGAGCTGACAAAAGGAAGTGAGATTTGAAGCAGAGTAAAATACTACTCTTTCATTGAAAGAAACGGGAAAGGTTTCAGTCAAAATCGCTGAAGGACTTGTTATTTTTTGCAGATAATAGTGCATACTCAGTTGACAAAGGTTAACAGGTGACATGATGGTAGGAAAAGAAGGAGGACAGTCTCACAGGGGTGTGAGGGAGGCCCATTGGAAGAGATGGTGTTTTAATTCAGCCTTTTCCAATATGGAACCAGCAGTAGGGAAGTCCCTCTGACAGGTACAACAGCGTGGATCATGAAACAGAATCAAGCTGAGCCTAAGAGAAAGACGGAAGATTTGGGAAGAGTCCACTATGAGGTAAGATCGAAGTATCCATCACAAAGTATGACACTGTGGGAAATTAGTGAAATGGAGTGAACGGTTCCCACCATCACCACAGAAGAAACGTTGATGGGAATTTATAACGTAGTGGGTCTGAGGGCATAATAATGAGAAGGAAGTAGAGCAACACATGAGGATAGATGGACTAGAAGAAGAAGAATATAATTGTCAGGAATAAGGAAGTTAGTAAAGGGGGGGGTGCAGTTTGCATGGAAAGACAGTGGATTGTAAATAATGAAGGCTCAGGGAAGTTTCAGTCAGTGTTCTGTAATTAACAGGAAACACGAAACAGTAGACCATATATGTGTAAGAGACACTGTCCTAGGGAAGCTCATTGAAATGAGGAAATAGATGAGTTACCAAATGAATGCCAATAAAACATGAGATCAGGGAAGGATGGAGGATTGTGCCTTAGAGGGAAGAAGAAGTCTACAGAAGAGAACAAGAAGGAACCAAGAAGAGAACCGGGACAGTAAAATGGCATGTACCAGCCTGTTTTGAAAAAGAAACAAACAAAAATAAGGTTTAAGAAGGCAGATCCCTCTGTCACATAAAGCCACGAGTTTAAAAACATTGGAGGCTGAGCTTCACAGTCTGAATCATCCATGACATGTGATAAATTTATGGAGGAAGTAGTGGTGAACATAAGCAGGGATGCCAAGTCATTTGAGTTCCTGCCTGTGGCAGGAGTCCTGGATCCCTCCTCAGCAAACCTGTCGACAGATGAACAGTTGTTTGATGTAATGATGGCGGTTTTGGTTCAACAGCGCTTCCTGCTTGCTCACAAGAGAATTTCTTGAGTTAATGGCTGTAGCATTCTGCCTACTTGGACACTGTCCTGCCAAGTCAAGGGAAGCCCCTGTCTGGGATTTATGGAGCTCCTTCATCCAGTGATGTCATTCTGGAACTGCTGAGTAATTAATTTACCTTACATGGCTTGTGGTGGGGGGACAAAACCCCCTGAGAGCTTCATAATTTGTCTTATGGCACTGCCAATGCCATTTCGCCATGATTCACAGATTATGTAGTTACATAATGATATACAATCGTGTGTTGTCCACACTGCAACTTTAGCCATGCGGGATCTGCTTAGGGCCCCGGAGAGCTGAACCCAGCAGGCCTGCCCAGGACCTGCCCCTGGATCCAAAACATGCTTGTCTTAATGGCCTTTACTGCCAGAGTGGTTGTGGCTGCTTAGTCTGCATCTTTTGTCTTGGCAAAGGCGAATATTGTTTTCGTTTTGTATTCTCAAGGGCCAAGTTAGCCAGTGTAATGGGAATGATCTTTATAGCACCAATGGTATGACTCTAGGGCATCTGAAAACACCTCCTCGTTTGTTTTTAGCTGAAGAACACTACACAGGAAAGGGAGAGGTAGGTGCCTGTAGCACCGTACAAAGTGTTCTCACTTACATTATTTTATTTAAATTTCACAACAATCATTAGGGTGACAATAGGCTTATCTCCATTTTTAGGAAGAAAACTAAGGCAGAGATTATACATAAATGCCCTACATCACACAATTCATAGATAGTGGTGGAAATATTTGAGTATAGCTTTGTCGGATGTCAAACCATAGACCTGCCATTTATCATATGAGCTATATTTTTCAAAAACGTTATTGTGCTCTTCTTACCTTGAATTGTATTTATTTATAGAAGTCATGTACGTGATTTATTATGTCATAGACATAAAAAGGTATTCGAGCCCTGAAGTTATGTGCAATACTAATATTTACTGGAGAGTGAGATTCTTCAGAGCAGATGATGGATTTTTCTGACTTATTTTTATGTCTCTGTGAAATAGAAAGCCTTGTAGAAATATAAGGAGTGCTCACTTCATTAATGAATGGACGATTTTTTTTTCTTTCTTCATAAGGAAAGAGAGTGAAGGTATCTCAAATCTCTTAACAGAGTTCCTTATAGAGACACTAGTCTTTACTTTCTGGAAGGATAAGAACCCGCGAACAAACAATGTGAGAAATGGCTTTTGTGCTGTCTGCTAAGAAAAAGTTAAATCAACTGGACAGATTTGCACTCTAATGTTGAGTGCTCTGCTGAATTCGATGGCTTTTTCTAATGATTAATTGAAATCATTAGGGAGAAACCTCTCTCGTTCTGCTCTTAACAATATTGATGTGAAATAACCTTAAAATCATCAGTACGCAGTGATTTCAAATGTAAGTTTAGCATACACACGTCATCCTTCTCACTCGCTCGGTCACTCGGACGCATCTATGACTCTCAGGAATTCATCAGGGGATCACAAACATTTAGAAAGCATCAAGACAGTGAAAGGGTTTCTAGGTTGGTATTGTATCCTGGAAAATATTCTAGTGGCATTAATTTTCTTGTTGTTGCAGGTGAAGACAGACGACAGAGTGGTTAAGATGGACCTCGGTTTACTCTTCCTGAGGGTTCGCAAAATGGATGCTGGGACCTATTTTTGCCAGACCATAGAGCACGATTTTGTCCATACCGTCCGTAAAATTACCCTGGAGGTAGTGGACGAGGAGAGAGTAGAGGAAATGTTCCACAAAGACTATGAAGAGGACGGGCCCCACAAGATGCCCTGTCCAGTCCAGACCAGCCTCCCACACGGGGCAAAACCCTGGTATAAAGAATTCTTGCAGCTGATTGGTTACAGCAACTTCCAGAGAGTGGAAGAATACTGTGAAAAGGTCTGGTGCACAGATAAGAAGAGGAAAAAGCTCAAAATGTCGCCTTCCAAGTGGAAATATGCCAACCCACAGGAAAAGAAGCTGCGTCCCAAAGCCGAGCACTATCGCCTGCCCAGGCACACCCTGGACTCCTGAGGGGGCGAAACCGTCTGCTGGCTTCTGGAGAATTTCTGTTTGGAACCGAAAATAAACAGGACGACCAGGGCCACAAGGAAGAGAAACCACTCAGCTTTCTTTGTATTGCTTAAAAGAGTTCTGTAACACAGAAATGACTGTGAAGGTATTATGATAAATTATTCTATGTACTCATTGGACTGGTTAAAAATCTCATAAAATTAACTAATTTTTCGGAACAAATGTATTCCTCAGTGGCTTCCCACTATATTTACCAAAAAGTGACCCTAGCTGTAGTTTTGAGTACTTGGCTGCTTTTCCTTAACAGTTATTATTTTACCCTTGGAAGACTTGGGATTACTGGAATATTGGTGAAAAATCAAGAGATTTTCATAAGCATGAAAAAAAATGAAATATATATTTTAATCTTTATGAATTCTATCTTTCCTCCACGATGTAAAATATACAGAATATCCAGTACTTTAACGTTCTCATATGAGCTGTCTGTACTTTTTAAGAATTCTCGTGTTAGTATCTAAGCTATGTGTTGTATGAAGCAGGTGTGTTGTAATTATCGTAAACCATGAAAGAAAAATTGTGGTCACCTTGAGGTTCGTGCCCTTCATAAAACAATCCATTCATTTCCATTTACGATAGTTACATTTCATGATGAAAACACGTCCTTTCAATTTCACTCCACAGCATAAAGAATGAAGTTAAGGTAACTTCCAATTAAGATATATATTTAAAAAAAAATAAAAAATAAAACAAAAAAGTTGAAGTTTCAGTTAGAAGTCTAACTGAAAAAGTTTTTGCTGCCCTCTTGTGGTAGAAAAAATATATTCTCTTTTTTCTCTTTTTAAGATTGTCTAGTAAAGATTTAAAAGCAGCTTCTGTTAATCCATCTCGTCCATTTTCAGGGAAAAAAAAAAACAAATAAAAATGTCTTATTGCTTATGTCATGCTCTAAGATGGAGATAATGTGTTTATGAATAATTTATTACCTCACAAGCCAAAAATGAAGATATTACAGCTCTATTAAAACTTAAATTTTATTCCTTCTAAATAATCTTCCCTGAAATACAAAAGGTACTCCAGAAACAAAAGTTTGTTATTTTAAAAATGTTAAAGCAGATTGCTGTCAGATATCAAAGTTCCCTATTTTAATGTTAACAAATAAGAAAATTGTTTCACGAGTTCACTTAACTCCCAAGATGTCTAGAATGCTTTTTCCTTCATAAAGAGTATCAAAAGTTTTTATTTTCGAAAAATGCTTGTTTCTTGAAGTCTTTCCTTCTCCTTTTCATTTAGTGATTGCCTTTCTAAAGTGTGAAGTTTTGTTGAGATTTTTGTTTTTTTTATTTTTATTTATTTTTTAAATTTCTTTACAGTGTTCCAGCATTCATTGTTTATGCACCACACCCAGGGCTCCATGCAATACGTGCCCTCCTTAATACCCACCACCAGGCTCACCCAACCTCCAAAACCCTCAGTTTGTTTCTCAGAGTCCACAGTCCCTCATGGTTTGTCTTTTAAATAAAAATTAAAAGTGAGAGAATTACACATGAAAAAAATTATAAATATTTATTTAAATGTAAACCTTATTCATTTCAGTTCTCAAAGTTAGCTTATAGGGTATATAACTCAGAAAGTCCAAGTGTTGATAACTTGTAATGACTTGCAATTTCATTCAAAAACTAAGAAATACATAGATTTCTTAAAAAAAAAAGTTTAAAAAGTTCATTTGTTAAGCCACCAAGCTCCAAAAGGTCTAAAGCGTGGAAATACTTTGAAAATTAACATTCTCTGAAAAATACAGTTGCTGTTTGCCCATGAATCCACTGGAGGTCATTGCTGCCCACCAATATTAACTGAACACAGCATATTTATCAGTAAAATCCTGCCCAGTTGTAGAGAAGTAGAACCATAACCACGGATCACAGGGTCTTTAGCAAAGTTTATGTCCGAAACACTCAAAGTGAACAGATAAGTCAATAAAGCACAATTTACTGAAAACATTCTGCCATTATACAAGAAAAGGGAAAGTGGGGTTTTTTCCTGTATTCAGATTTCTTTTTTTAAGTAAGGCAGATAACACATACGTTGTTGCCATTTTTGTCCAACTGAAGAGATAAGACTGAGGACAATAACTTTTCTGTGATATAAGTCTTAAGAATTAAATATACCTTGAAGCTGTTCAAGTAAATGAGATGACTAGTAAGAGGGGGAGCTTTTTAAAGTGCTAATTTGAGAGAATTCTGATAAGAAAATTTAGAGGACTCAAGTCCACAATTTAAAGAGAGCACTACATTTTCATACATATATGTGTATACTTTCCCCTTTTGCTCAGTCTCTCCCCCTTTCTTCCCTCAAACATGCGTGCCAGTGCAGTGCACATGCGCGCACACATCACGACGTACTTTAGATAAACCGGCATTGTCCTCTCAAAAAACCAACAACCTATGTTGCTCTGTCCTTGAGAATCTGAAACATACCACAAAACGCATACCCCGTCTTTTGTCCTGTCTGGTGTCAGAATTCGAATTCAGGATCTCCTTTGAGAAATGTCCAGGCTTGGAAAATCACAAATGGATTGACCAGATTTATCCTCTTTTTCTCGAACTCAGGAAAGGACACGTGTTTAGCTACCTGCAAGACAGGGAGGAATTAAGAGTGGGCCCTGACCCACTGCATTTTGCCCAGTCATGGATAGACCTGGGGAAGAGAAATTGTGCCCTTCAGGAGCAAACATTAGGCTGAGAAAGAGTCATAACCACCCATCCTACGTTCAAGGAGGCACCTCCGTATAAGATCAGTCTCCTGCTTCTTCAGATCTCCAGTGTGTTGTGCTCTGTGAAGGAAGAGGTCCTGGGAGTAGAACAAGCCTTGATACAGAACAGTGTGTTTCTCCTCTTTCAACTTTTCATCAGCCCTACCGAGTGAGGGGTGTGGATTTGTTGGCAAAGAGAATGGCACCTTGAAAAGGCTTTGCTTCAGGAATTGTGAGATCTCTTCCATGTCTAACATTCTACATTGCCATTTTTTCCTTTGTTTTTATTGCTGAATATTTCAATGCAAAGCTATGAACTTGGAGAAGCAGGGATTAAAGTGGAAATAAACACAAAGAAGAGCTCTGGGGGGGGGGGGGGAGGAAAGGGAACAGAAAGTTTTTGCCAGTTTAGTAAATGGCAGGTCTGTATATACTTTAGAGCTTTTTCTTTGCCCAAATTAGTTACACACTAGGATGTTTTTATGGAGTGTTTAATATTTGCTATAGGGTGTAGGGCTTTGTAAATCTTCATAGCGACTCTGAACATTTGTAAAATTTGTAAAATACAATAATAGTTCTGAGTGTTGGTGTTAAGCATGAAACAAACACAGCAGCCATTGTCCTTAAAAATGAGTTGTCTTTAGCCTGCCAGATACATTAAGAAAACCGCTTGGGATCGGGAAGATACCTGAGCTCCCAGAGCAAAGTCCCTCGTAGATGCCGCGTGGGGAGGAGCCCACGTTCTTGTTCTTACAGCAGAGAATCGCATCCGAGTCACTTTTGCAAGAGCAGCGCTCATTTTTCAGGCCAACAACTGTTGCTTTGACTCAGTTATAAATAATAGACTTTCCACGAACACTGTTTTGATTGTAGTGTGTTATTTAAGCTGGTATGTTTATTTTTTTTCTTGGGAAGAGAGCATTATATTTTGGCTTTTGTTACAACTGAATGTGTTCTGTTTGTGTTTAGATGGCTTAGTAACAAGCTAGAGTACTATATGGGGAGGGGGCGGTTCTTGCCTCTCTGATTCTCTTTTATGTGCCCAGGTCCAAAACAGCATGTGCTTTCTTACTTCCTGTCACCAATTAGAAGCAATGAGACTTACCATCTAGCGGTCAGGTCCAAAGACCACTGACCCTGCTCGGACTATCTTGTGGACCTGCTGCTCTACACTGCATCCTTTGCCTGTACCCTTATGTACGATTTCTATTTAGTGCAACTTAGATGCTAAAGAAATAAATATTTGCTAAACCCTTACGTGCTGTCTGGGGAGTGTTTTCTAAGGTTGTGTGAGTTAAACTCCAAAGTTTCAGAATGTGTCAAAGCCCACGTGTAAACATACAATGCTAGGCTAGTGCTGGTGTTCTTTAAGAAGTTAGAAAAGCATTCCATTTCCCTTTTTTTCTTTTTTCTTTCTTTCTTTTTTTTTTTTTTTTTTTTTGGAAATTCAGAAGTCCACTTCCTCAAGGAGGAAAATGTCCACTCATCTCGTTCCCTTGCAGCATTTGGGCTTATTTTTGCCACATCATGTTTGTAGGACCAGCAGCTGGAAAAGCCTTTCAAAGCTGCATCATCCAGATAAGAGGGGTGATGAAGGCTTTTGTAAGGGTAACTCGTAGGATGGTTACAATTTTTGCAGGCCTTAACATCTACCTTAATATATGTAAATGACTGTTTTCTCTGCTATTTTTATTAAATCTCATTGGAGAAGTCATTTAAATGAGATTTGGTGTTAAGGGAATCTCTCTTTGGGAGTTTTGTTTCCAAGGCCAATTTTGTTGTTTGGGTCAGTAACTAGTTACCATATTTTATTTATTTTTACTTATTTTTATTTTTGTGGTACTTAAATTATTGAGTGAATGAATGAGTGGATACTTAATGTTTAAAGAATTCTTTAAAATGATCCAGTAGAAAAAGTTGGCAAAGGATACGAATAGGTCGTTCACAGGTATGGAAATCTAAACAGCCCATTCAGTGTGTTTTAAAGCAGAAATCTGGCAGAAGCTTAGGGATGTTGTTTCTGGCAGCCTTATGATATGGTTATGCCATTAATGATAACTGTTTCCACTGGTTTCAGACTTGCATTCCTGTACAATACAGCACCCTATTTTCGTGGGGTACTTGATGAGCCCGTTGAAACTGCCCTTTGGCTATCTACTCAGTTACCAATCCAGGAATCGTGGAGAAACAGTTGCGGTCCCTAGGACTCTCTTACCTGTTACTCAAAGGAACAAAAGCATGCACCCGTTTTGCTTCCTAAAGTATAGAAATGCTAAGCATGCCATTAAGTTATATGAATAAAGAAAAATTGAGTTGTATTTGTCCTGAGAATGTGTTTACAGTTTTGACCGGAAAAATTCCAAATCCTACTTTTTCACTTGATGCAACTTGAAACACACTCAGCGTCCAGCTTTGAAAGTGCATTTCGAGTGTTTGGAATGTTGTGGAGTGTACTTCCAATTATGAATCTCGAGACTCCTGCTCAGGGTGGCTTTGAAAAGCACACTTGAATCTGGAGAAGCCACAATGAGGGAGCAGTGATAAATGGTATGCAGAAAGAGAAAATAATTTAACGGAAAAGAGACAGCAAGAAGATGGCTGTCTGCGAGACAGGAAGAGGGCTCTCACTAGAAATGACCCAAACAGGACCTTAACCTTGAACTTGGACGTCCCAGCCTCCAGAACTGTGAGAAGTGAATGTTTGCAGTTTAAGCCACCCAGGCTGTGGTATTTTCTTATAGCAACCTGACTGGGCTAATACTTGAAGGAAAGCGGACACAGATAGAGACGTTCAGCATGAACAGAAACATGTAAAATGAGCTCATCAACAAATATTCCAAAACATCGGAAAAGATCTAAAGTTAAGTATACAATCATATGTGGGAAAAGTGGCTATGATACGTTTATATAAGTTATCATGACTGCTGGCTTATATTTTCCAAGTTGTAGGTGGGATTTCGTCTCTGGATCAGAATAGGTTCTTGGAGAAGGAGAAAAGAAAATGATCTACTCAACTTTCAACCAACAAAAGCTAGTGACAAGTAGAATGAGCCCTTGGAGTCGATTCCATGAATTCAACCCAATTTGAAAGAATAGTTGAAAAGTTTCTTTTACATGTTTGATGGTTGGTGGTGGGTTTTAACCAGCACAAAGCAACTCAAATTTATTATTGTGATTTTTTATCAGTCAGAAATCAAGGTACGTGCTCAGCTCGACTCCCTGCTTGAGATCTCAACAGACCAAAATCACTGCACCAGCTGCCTGGGCTTTGGGGAGGAACTCACTTTCAAGCTCATCCAGGTAATTGGGAGAATTCTGGTCCCTGGGGTTCTAGGACTGAGATACCTGCCCCCTGCCTTCTGTATTTAGTTTCAACAATGGACCGTTAAGTCCTCCTTACTCTTGGCATCTCTGACTCTCTGCTGCATTTCTCTGCTTCAGACTGGAGAAGTTTCTCTGCTTTTAAGGTACATGTGATCAGGCTGGATCCATGGAGATAATCCAGGCTAATCTCTTTCTTTAAAGATGTATTACCTTAAATACATCTGCAGAGTCCCTTTCACCATGGAATACAACATATATTCAGGTTCTGGGGATTAGGATGTGGCCATATTTGGAGCACACAATCCATCCCCTGCCCCCCCTCCAAATTTACGTTCTTCCCAAATGCAGATTACATTTATCCCATCTCAAGGTCCCCAAAGTTCTCTTTCTTTTACAGCGTCAGCTGAAAAGTCCCAAATCTTATCATCTGCCTTTAATCAGGTGCAGATGAGACTTTTGGTATAATCCTTCACATACCACTAGGGCACGATTTCTTTCCATGTGTGGTTCTGTGAAACTGAAGCAATCCAACATACAATGATGGGATAGACAAAGGGTAAGAGTTTTTACAGATACTCTGTTTCGAACAGGGGGAAAATGGTAGGTAAAATGGAGTCTCCATCCAAAGCAGTTTGATATAATTCATCAGGGCAACCTCCATTAGGTTTTCAGGCCTGGGAATATTCTATAGCTCTCAGTGTTGCCTCCTTTGAGTCTACCTTTGGCCCTGTGAGCTCTCCATCTGGATTCATTGTGTTGTTTTGTTTTGTTTTTAAAGATTTTATTTATTTATTTGACAGAGAAAGAGAGAGATCACAAGCAGGCAGAGAGGCAGGGGAAGCAGGCCCCCCACTGAGCAGAGAGTCTAATGCAGGGACCCTGAGATCATGACCCGAGCTGAAGGCAGAGGCTTTAACCCCTTGAGCCACCCAGGTGCCCCTCACCCTCTGAATTCCTAAGTGGCTCAGGTAATTTCCATCTTTCCCTTCTGCTATCCTGGGCATTGACTTTGCCCTCAGGCAGATTGGTCAAGGCATCTGTTTTTCTCACAAAACGTGCTAAAGGCAGTACTCAGAGGTAGATTTTCTATACACGCTTCATCCAGCCACCCACACCAAAACCTCTAGAAGACTTCCATGCTAAGACTGTGTCAGCACCTATATAAAGGAATCCAGGAAAGGTAGTTTCTAACCCTGTGCTAGGAGACCAGCATACCTATAAGAAAAAAAGATAGTGGGAGAGAGAGCTGTTGAGTAGGAAAAAGGCATCATCTGCTACAGACATCATCTGTTGAGGCAACAATAAGCAGATTGAAAAGTTTAAATTAAAATTAGTACCACTGGTGCGGGATGGGCAAGGAACTCAACATCTCCTGAACCGGTAATTTAGAGACTTAACACTAGACTTAAAAATCCAAATTTTGGGGGTGCCTCGGTGGCTTAGTGGGTTAAAGCCTCTGCCTTTGGCTCAGGTCATGATCTCAGGGTCCTGGGATCGAGCCCCACATTGGGCTCTCTGCTCAGCAGGGAGCCTGCTTCCTCCTCTCTCTCTGCTTGCCTCTCTGTCTGCTTGTGATCTCTGTCTGTCAAATGAATAAATAAAATCTTTAAAAAAAAAGGTCCAAATTTTGGCAAAACACTATACTCGGGCAATGTTAAAAAAGTCTCTTACTTTGTTGGTAAATGCTGCATGTTTGACCTTTCGGTACAATAATTTATGAGAAAGGAGTATTTGGGCAAGCTTTCTGAAAATATGTTAACTGTGGTTAAAGATTCACTTTACATATTTGAAGCAAAAGGGTAAAATATTGACACCAAAAGGAGTATTCAGAATTACATTTTATAAGACATAAAAGGACAGCACATTTTTTCTTATCACGCAGTTCTTAAAGAACAGATGGCAGAAGCAGGGACACTTCTGGAGCGTTCTTGGAATGTCTGTTCCTTGTCAGTTTTGTCACTGTTCATATTGGGAAATTTGGTCTCATGGACAGTAGAGCAAAAAACTGCAGCAATGCATGAAAGGTATCCTAGCCTAAGCCAGCAGAATGGCCCTCCCCGGTCCTCATGTTGACAGATAACTTAGAAAACCCATGTAGTTTCTCTGCTTCCAAATATGTAAAATATATTTTGGCTACCGAGTATGTAAAATGAAGTGATTGGACCAGATGATTTTGGAATGCTTTACCATTTATAACATTATTTGGGCCTATAAAATGGGATATCTTTTCCAAAGATTGTGTTCAAGTACTTGCAGAGAAAAATCACACTCTTTGGTAGGGCGGCCAAACTACTTTATCTTTAAACTGTTATTTTTAAAGCTTTATTGACACAGAGTTGATGTAAAATAAATTGTATATATTTAAAGTGTGCAGTTTGGTGAGTTTTCATATGTATATTATATATACATAATATATATAATAAGTTTATATATATTATATATACATATAATGAGCTTATATATATTATATATATAATGAGTTTTCATATATATTTATGCATCTGTGAAACTACAACAATCAAGATAATGAACATATATATTACTGGCAACATGTCCTCATGACCCCTTTCAATTTATTTCTCTCTCTCCACCCCTCCCCCTGCCCTGGCCCAGACAACCACCCATCCATTTTATGACACTAGAGTAGTTTATGTTTTCTAGAACTGTATAGAAGTGGAAACAATACAGTATATCCTCTATTTGTCTAGCTTCCTGCATTAAGCATAATAATTTCCAATTCTGCCCCATTGTCAAATGTCTCAACTATTTGTTCTTTTTTATTACCAAGGAGTATTCCACTATGGTGGATGGACAAATATGTGGACGTTTTGTTGTTCCAGTTTCCAGCTATTACAACTAAAACTGCTTTGAACACTCAGGTACAAGATTCTGATAAATACAGCCGTTTATTTCTCCTGAGTAGAAACCTAGCAATGGAGTTTCCAAATTGTGTAGTTGGTATGTATTTAACTTGCAAAGAATTGTTTTCCAAAGTGATTGTACAACTTTACGTTTCCACAAGTAGTGTACGAGAGCTCCATTTCCTCCAAATCCTTATTAACACTTGGTATATTCAGTCATTTCGATTTTTTGCTCAGGTACTAGGTGTGGCCTGGTATCTCATCGTAATTTTTCATTTGCATTTGCCCAGTGACTGATGATGTCAAGCATCTTTTCATGTGCTTTTTTGTTATCCATATGTTTTTCGGGGGGACGTGACTGTTCAGATATTTTGCCCATTTGTATTTGGTTGTTTCTCCTCCTGTTAAGCTGTGGGCGTTCTTTACATATTTTAGATACACAGCCTTTGTTACATTTAGATTATGTAAATATTTCAGTCTTCTGTGTGTTTTTGTTCACTTTGGTAACGATGTCTTAGCACCAAACATTTTTATTAACTCCAGTTTTTGACACTTTAGGTTTTTTGTGTTAAATTTAAGAAAGTTTTCCAAACACAAGGTCACTAAAATTTTCTCCAACATTTTTTCTAGAAGTTTTATAGCTTTACCTCTTACATATAGATATGTATCCATTTGAGATTAGTTTTGTGTGTGCTGTGAAGAATGTGCCAGGATTTCTTTCCTTGTGTATAGCTTCTCTACTCTTCCCAATCCTATCTACCGTTTCTTGAAAATATGACTCCCTCAGGGAATTACCTTGGCATCTTTTTTTCACCCCTTTTCTTTTTTTCTAGAGAGAGACAGAGAGAAAGATTACGAGCAGGAAGGGGCAGAGGGAGGAGAGAGAGAATCTTTTAAGCAGGTGCCAGGCTCAGCACAGAATCCAACACATTGCTCAATCTCATGACCCTGAGAATATGACCTGAGTCGAAACCAAGAGTCAGGAACTCAACTGACTGAGCCACCCAGGCGCCCCAACTTTGGTACCTTTTGGTGAAGATAATCAGCTAAAGAAGTTTTAGGTTAGCTGAGTCACAAAGACCTACCAGACTTAATGATATACCCCGGTGGCATGTGCAACATTTTGTGTATATGAAAGTCTTTTAGTCTCATCTTAAAACTTCTGTCAGAAAGGGGCACCTGGGTGGCTCAGCTCGTTAAACAGCTGCCTTCGGCTCAGGTCATGATCCCAGGGTCCTGGATTCGAGCCCCCCATTGAGCTCCCTGTTCAACAGAGAGCCTGCTTGTGCTTATACCTACTTGTGCTCTCTCTCTCTCTAATGAATAAGTAAAATCTTAAAAAAAAATTCTGTCAGAGAAAGACATCTTTGATTTATCCAACAACCTTCTTTAAAATGCTATTAACTGTGGTAGAACTTAGTGGGCTAGAATTCACAGAAGCAGTATCAGTCAACCAGCTAAAAGTCATCTGGGGTCACCTGAACTGTTAAAATGACATGTTTAATGGGGCGGAGGTGGGGGAAGGAAACCAGGGAAGGAAAGAAACTACTTGGCTTTTTCAGACAGGAACACTTGAAGAGAAAGTTCAGGCCTTGGTTAAGAGACTTAAAATAACAAAGAAGAATGTTCCCCTAGGTGTAAGAAAAAAGAAAATGGGAAATAAAAAGGTGTTTTATGCCATTTTTCCCTATAGTTTTTTTCCCTTTATTCAAGAAAAGGGACAGTTTAAAAATGCTTTCTGTCATCCCCTTCAGGTCAGCTCTCCACTTCTCTTGTCCCCTTCCTGAGTTCCCAGATGCCAGGACCTTCCTCCTCCTGCTTTGCACACTGTATGACCTTTGTTCTCACAGAGCCGGAGCCGAATTCAAGCTAGTTCATGTAGGGGAAGTCTGTCAGGGACATATCATTTGCAGATTCTTACAGTCTCTTCAAATAATCCAGTCGCAGTCTACAATATGATCTCCTTAGCTACAGTATATTTTTGAGATGCCAAATTAGTTTGCAAAGGAGTGTAACCTGTCCCTTTATACAGTGTTCTGCATTACGTCATCATAAAATGTCGTCTCAGTCCTCAAAACTTAATTACATGCGAAATAATCCTAGTGCTAATATATTTTGGGGGGAATGTCATCTTCTTAAATATGAAATGCCTATATGAATATCATTTTTTATTAGGCAGACTTATAATAAACGGAACAATATGTCAAACATAAACCAGTCCCTAAGATGTGTGCAGAAATGGATGTTTGCTGTATCAGTTTTACTCTGTCAGGAGGGATATTGCACATATATTCTTGGTAACAATCTGAAAATTAGCTTTGAGTTTATTTTTAAATGTGAGAATGCCTCATTTCTTCAACTAATTAATTCTGTTTAAAGAGGACACACATTGGAACTCTGTGAATTTATTTATTCCGGTTTGTCACATCTATATGTAGACTAGCAGTCAAAGCATTTCTAAACAGGAGACTTAAAATTGCATTCATTTTACCACATTTTATGGTATATCACCACATAGCAGAAAAAAATACTATAAAATGTTTTCGGAGAATCCATAAATGAAAAACTGATGCACTTTACTGAGGAGCTCACTGTTTCTTTTGCTACATATATCAGTTCATCTACTGTATTTGAGGGATGTGGTAGATTCTGTCTTTGGTTTGGTGCAAGGCTCTCTCTGTAAAATTATCTCTATCCAGGGGCGCCTAGGTGGCTCATTCGGTTAAGCGTCCAACTCTTGATTTGGGCTCAGGTCATGATCTCAGGGTCGAGAGATAGAGCCCGGCATCAGGGTCGCTGCTCAGCAAAGATTCTCTCCATCTCTCTCTGTCCCTTCCCCTACCACTTGTTCTCTCTCTCTTTCTCTCTCTCTCTCTCAAGTAAGTAAGTAAATAAATAAATCTTTTTAAAGGAAGATCTCTCTGCAAGAAGGGCTGTCCCAATTCAGGCTTTCAATACCAGCTTCCTGCCTCATGTCATTTTCCTTCCAATTGTTTATACTTACATTGTTATACTTACATGTTACATGTTACATTCTTTATACTTACATTGTTATATTTTAATTGAGGGAACCCCTCCAAATTACATCACTAATTATCTTATTACCCTTGTGAAAATCCCCCGCAAAGACTCTCTTCTTTGACATTCTAGACAACTGGATTATCTCTTATACATTCTACGCTATACAGCAATTGAGACATCTTAACAAACACACCTAACTGTTCTAATATTTTTACCTTCTGCTCTCCTCTGCCAGCATGTTACAAAATGGAGCCACAAGTCTACTCGCTTTACAACTCAGATAAGCAGAGAAACTGTGGTTTCTTTATCAATGCCTGTCTCTCTTCCACAAGCTCTTGGATTCCAAGTGTCAGGAAAACATCTTAGCCCTTTTGATTTCAGTTTGGTACGATGAAATGAGTCCGACAGTCCTTCAGGTAGTCCAGAGTTCTCCTTGGACACTAATGCTCAGTTTTTCAGGTGGCCAAGTACTGTCTCTCCCAAGTTCCCAAGTTTTCTCAAAGGTACCCAGGGAGGGAGGCTGGGTGGTTCAGTCATTAAGTGTCTGCCTTCACCTCAGGTCATGATCCCGAGGTCCTGGGATCGAGTCCCGCATTGGACTCCCTGCTCAGTAGGAAGCCTGCTTCTTCCTCTCCCACTCCCCTGCTTACATTCCCTCTCTCACTCTCTCTCTCTCATCAAATAAATAAATAAATCTTTTTTTTTTAAAGATTTTATTTATTTATTTGACAGAGAGAGATCACAAGTAGGCAGAGAGGCAGGCAGAGAGGAAGGGAAGCAGGCTCCCCGCTGAGCAGAGAGCTGATGCGGGGCTTGATCCCAGGTCCCTGAGATCATGACCTGAGCCAAAGGCAGAGGCCTAACCCACTGAGCCACCCAGGCGCCCCAAATAAATAAATAAATCTTAAAAAAAAAAAAAAAAGTACTCAGGGATATGTGGGAAGGAACACCTCTTTGTTAATAACTGTACCTTCATACCTTGTTAACAACTGTGTCTTCACGGTGAGTCCTTGTTAATAACCGTGTCTTCATACCCAAGCCATGACTTAGAGGGTCCTTGAGCTCCTAGGATATTGAGTTGAATTGTGATGGCATTAAAATATTCTTTTCCCTTAAGGTCTTAATGTTTCAACCTCCACCTCCAAAGTCTCTGGTGTTAAGTTGTCCTGGGATCTGGCTATGCCACCATGAAATGCTTAGCCTGAGTAGTCCTCCCGCAGTACTACCCCATCTCTTCCCATAAGTTAACTGACTAGCACACTTGACTATCTTTCACTCCTTTTCACAAGGACAACAAGGTTTTCTATAATTTGATTCAACTCTGGGAGACCCACGTATACATTATGAGTTAATGTCCAGGCCTCTATCAACATAATCTCCCACCATGCCACCAGGTTTCTTGGATGAGACCTAGTTCCAAGTGGCCATATGGGTCATTTATAAAGCAGCCTTCTCTAACTCTTCCAGGTGGGATATGAATTCTTCTACCCACAGGGACCTCTCCATCTTTGTATACTTTAGAGCTTCAAAGCAACTGAGAGAGAGAAGGTGTCAAGGCCTGAGATGTGACCCTATGTTCAAGTTAACAGGTAACCTGTTATTTGTTTCACAGATGCTACCAGAAGACACAGAGCTCCAGGTCAGAGACAAAGGATTTTACTATAACAGCAAGCAGCATTAGTATGATGTTGGCACTGGTTACCTTTGCCAACAATTCCCATGGAGCTGACAGAAAATAGCCTACGTGTTTACTGAGCATCCAGTGAGTTTGATTCATAGCCGAAGAACACTGATCTTGGGAAATCTGCTGCTTTTCCATTAAGTCTTGTCTTTGTTCTGGAAGGATACATCATATCATCCTTTAAAGTTGTTTGCTTCCAATACAGCCCTGAGAAATGGCCCAGGTAAGTGCAGTCAAGGCTTTGCATTCTTGCCATAACCAGCAAGAAAATGCGGGAACCCCTATGTCCTATGGCAGAGTACTTCTCCCAGCAGAACGTTTGTATGCATTTCTTCCAGTCAGCCTTCCCTACATCTCACTTCTGTCCACAACCTTCCAGGCCAGAAGAAGTGAGCTTTCCTTCTCCTTGCCCTACATTACATCCACCTTCTTTATCATCATTGCCTTATGCTTAGACACTGTCACAGATAGGAATATTATCCCTATGCAATAAAGTTTCTCAGATATCCTTCATACCTAGCTCTTGAAAAATTCACTGGGAGCTGAGTCGATTCAAGTCCTCTGGAAAGAAGACATTAAGATGGGTGAGTTCAGGGGCACCTGATGGCTCAGTAGGTTAAAGCCTCTGCCTTTGGCTCAGGTTATGATCCCAGGGTCCTGGGATTGAGCCCCACATCGGGCTCTCTGCTCAGCGGGAAGCCTGCTTCCTCCTCTCTCTCTCTCTGCCTGCTTCTCTGCCTACTTGAGATCTCTGTCTGTCAAATAAATAAATTTAAAAAATCTTTAAAATAAAAAAAAAGATGATTGAGTTCGGCATTGGAAAGAAATGACAGGACACAGGTATCCCTGCCACAGCTAATCATCCAGTTGCCCTGGGAGAGAGCACTGGCGAAGGGCCATCAGCTGACTACACTACTTGCAGCTGGTTTTCTCTTAGGGGAGTCCTGAGCACTGTACTTCCTTGGCTGCCATAAAAGCCAAAGGAATTACACATGTCCTATCTTTTCCTTATAACTTGTTTTAAAACTTGTCATCAAACCAAAGAACTCAAGACCTGCTTTGTCTGCCTTGGAGCCATAGTTGAGTGAGTCTAGCTAAAGGCCTCCCATTATTTTTTTAAACTAATATATAATGTGTTATTTCTTTCAGGGGTACAGGTGTGTGAATCATCAGTCTTACATAACTCAAAGTGCTCACCATAGCACATACCCTCGTCAGTGTCCATCACCCAGCCACCCCATCCCTCCCACCACCCTCCTCTAGCAGCCCTCAGTTTGTTTCCTGAGATTGAGTCTTAGTTTGTCTCCCTCCCCGGTTCCATCTTGTTTCACTTTTCCCTCCCTTCCCCCCCATAACCCCCTGCCCTGCCTCTCAAATTCCTTATATCAGAGAGATCATATGATAATTGTCTTTCTCTGATTGACTTATTTTGCTTAGCATAATATCTTCTGGTTCCATCCATGTTGTTGCAAGTGGCAAGATTTTGTTTTTTTGATGGCTGCCTATTGTTCCATCATATATATATATATCTCACATCTTCTTGATCCATTCATCTGTTGATGGACTTCCAGGTTCTTTCCATAGTTTGGCTATTGTGGACATTGCTGCTATAAACATTTGGGTGCACGTGCTCCTTCAGATCACTACATGTATTATCTTTAGGGTAAATACCCAGTAATGCAATTGCTAGGTCATAGGGTAGCTCTATTTTCAACATTTTGAGGAACCTCCACACTGTTTCCAGAGTAGCTACACCAGCTTTCATTCCCACCAACAGTGCAGGAGGGTTTCCCTTTCTCCACATCCTCTCCAACATCTGTCATTTCCTGACTGGTTAAGTTAAGCCATTCTGACTGGTGTGAGGTGGTATCTCCCTGTGGTTTTGATTTGTATTTCCCTGATGCCAAGTGATGTGGAGTACTTTTTCATGTGTCTGTTGGCTATCTGGATGTCTTCTTTGCAGAAATGTCTGTTCATGTCTTCCGTCCAGTTCTTGATTGGATTATTTGTTCTTTGGGTGTTGAGTTCTATAAGTTCTTTATAGATTTTGGACACTAGCCCTTTATCTGATATGTCATTTGCTAATATCTTCTCCCATTCTGTCAGTTGCTTTTGGTTTTGTTGACTGTTTCCTTTGCTGTGCAAAAGCTTTTGATCTTGATGAAGTCCCAAGAGTTCATTTTTGCCCTTGCTTCCCTTGCTTTTGGCCATGTTTCTAGGAAGAAGTTGCTGTGGCTAAGGTTGAAGAGATGGCTGTCTGTGTTCTCCTCAAAGATTTTGATGGATTCTTGTCTCACATTGAGGTCTTTCATCTATTGAGTCTATTTTTGTGTGTGGTGTAAGGAAATGGTCCACTTTCACTCTTCTGCATGTCACTGTCTAATTTTCCCAATACCATTTGTGAAAAAGATTGTCTTTTTTCCATTGGACATTTTTTCCTGCTTTGTCAAGGATTAGTTGACCATAGAATTGAGGGTCCATTTCTGGGGTCTCTATCCTGTTCCATTGATCTATGTGTCTGTTTTTGTGCCAGTACCATACTGTCTTAATAATTATAGCTTTGTAATAGAGCTTGAAGTCTGGAATTGTGATACCGCCAGATTTGGTTTCTTTTCAACATTTCTCTGGCTATTTGTGGATATTTTCTGGTTCCCTATAGATTTTAGGATTAGTTATTCCAGTTCTGTGAAAAAAGTTGATGATATTTTAATAGGGATCGCATTAAATGTGTAGATTGCTCTTGGTAGCGTAGACATTTTCACAATATCTGTTTTTCCAATCCATGAGCATGAACACATTTCCATTTCTTAGTGTATTCCTCAATTTCTGAGTACAGATTCTTTGCCTCTTTGGTTAGATTTATTCCTAGGTATCTTATGGTTTTAGGTGCAACTGTAAATGAGATTGACTCCTTAATTTCTCTTTTGCCTTGCTGGTGTATAGAAATGCAATAGTCCAATTTTGGTAGTTTTTATGTCTCTAGGAATGCATCCATTTCTTCCAGATTGTCAAATTTTCTGATATATATATATATATATATATATATATATATACATATATACAGAACAGAGACACACACTTGATTTTGCATGTATTTTGGTCTGTTAGAAGAGAATGCATCCCACAATTTTAAAGAAAGAAAAACTTATCTATATACAAAAATAAGGGTAAGTACAATGAAGGGATGGAATATGACTATGAAGATAAAAATTTAAAAGGATTGTAAAAAAGGAATTGATAAGAAGTTGGTTAAAAAAAAGAAAAAAAAAAGGAGAGAATTTGATCAGCCTGGAGACTAGAACAAAGCCATATGCTAGATTTAGGGTGTATTTTGATCTCTTAGAAGAAACTGTATCCCAAAATTTTAAAGAAAGAAAAACTTATATTTATACAAAACACAAGGTTAAATACAATGAGGGAACAGAATATGACTATAACAATAAAAATTTAAAAATATTTTTAAGAAGGTATTGATAAGATAAAATTGTTACAAAGATTAAAATAGGAAAGGGGAAAAATTAAAAAAGAATAGAATAAGAAGAAAAATAAAATAAATTAACTTTGAAAGAGTAAAGAATCATAGGGACAAAGCCATGAATTCTATGTGCTGTTTTCCCCAACTCTGAAGTTCCACACTTCTCAGTGATCAGTAAACTTGATCTTGGCTGTACGTTCTGATCTTCTGTGGGAGGAGCCTGTTGCAGTGATTCTCAAATGTCTTTGCCCCAGGCGGAATTGCACCATCCTTGCTGGGGGCCAGGCTAAGTAATCTGCTCCTGTTCGCTCTCAGAAGCTTTTGTTCCCTGAATGCTTTGCTTTCTGTAGAATTCTGGAGGACGGGAATGAAAATGGTGGCCTTCCAATCTCCAGCCCGGAGGAGCCAAGAGCTTGGGGCCTTACTCCTCAGTGCACCCTCAGAGAAAAGCAGTGAATCCATCCCGTCTCCCTGGTCTCCAGCTGTGCTCCGAGCTCACCCGGCCTGTGACCAAGCGTTTCTGTCTCTCTCAGGTGTACGGCCCCGTTTGGAGTCTCCAAACCCAGCAGATTGCTGCAGTACGCTCCTGTACCACTCCTTCCAATGGAAGAAGGAGGGGGGCATCTCCCTGTATCTGCCAGTTGTGGGGTCCCTGCTCGAAAAACAGTGGCCCGACTGCCTTGGATCATGTTTAAGGTAACCCCAAGCTGACAGCCCTGCTCAGCTCCGTCTATGCACCCGGCTTCCCTCCTCCGATACCTGAGAGCTCTGCCACACTCAGACACCCCTGGCCTTTCTGAGGACCCCTGATGGTCCTGAGATCACACTATCCCCGTGAGGGCTCCACCCCCACTTAACCTCTGGATCAGTGTCCCTCAGTGGAACAGACTTCTAAAAGTTCTGATTTTCTGCTCTACTGCTCTATTGCTGCTGGGACCCAGAGCCTCCCCCGCAGTCTATCTTCCATATGTTGCCTCGGGTTCACTTCTCCGCACATCTTACCTTCCAGAAAAGTGGTCAGTTTTTCTAGAATTGCTGCTCTTCTTCTCTTTGATCACTTGCTGCGTTTGTAGGTGTTCAAAATAGTTTGATAAATATCTAGCTGAACTTCTGGGACCCCATGAAAATTAGGTCTCCTACTGCTCTGCCATCTTGCTTCTCTCCCTCCTCCCATTTTTTCTTTTTTTTGTTTTATTTTATTTTGTTTTATTTTCCAGTGTTCCAAAATTCATTGTTTATGCACCATACCCAGTGCTCCATGCATTATGTGCCCTCCACAATACCCACCGCTAGGCCTACCCAACCCCCCACCCTTCTCCCCTCCAAAACACTGTTTCTCAGCGTCCACAGTCTCTCATGGTTTGTCTTTCCCTCCAATTTTCCCCAAATCACTTCTTCTCTCCATCTCCCAATGTCTTCCGTGTTATTCCAAATGTTCCACAAGGAAGTGAAACCATATGATAATAGACTGTCTATGCTTGACTTATTTCACAGAGCATTATCTTTTACAGTCCTGTCCATGTTGATACAAACGTGGGTATTCGTCCTTTCTGATGGAGGCATAATACACCATTGTATATATGGATCACATCTTCCTTATCCATTTGTCCATTGAAGGGCATCTTGGTTCTTTCCACAGTTTGGCAACTGTGACCATTGCTGCTATGAACATTGGGGTACAAGTGGCCTTTCTTTTCACTGCATCTGTATCATTAGGGTAAATACCCAGTAGTATAATTGCAGGGTCATAGGGTAGCTCTATTTTTAATTTCTTAAGGAATCTCCACACTGTTTGCAAAGTGGCTGAACCAGCTTGCATTTCCACCAACAGTGTAATAGGGTTCCCCTTTCTCCACATCCTCTCCAACACTTGTTGTTTACTGTCCTTTTGATTTTGGCCATTCTAACTGGTGTAAGGTGGTATCTCAATGTGGTTTTGATTTGAATCTCCCTGATGGCTAATGATGAAGATTTTTTTCATGTTTCTGTTAGCCATTTGTGTGTCTTCTTTGGAGAAGTGTCTGTTCATGTCTTCTGCCCTTTTTTTGATGTGATTTCTGTTTTGTGTGTGTTGAGTTTGAGGAATTCTTTTTTTTTTTTTTTAAGATTTTATTTATTTACTTGACAGAGAGAGATCACAAGTAGGCAGAGAGGCAGGCAGAGAGAGAGAGAGGGAAGCTGGCTCCCTTCTGAGCAGAGAGCCAGATGTGGGACTCGATCCCAGGACCCTGAGATCATGACCTGAGCTGAAGGCAGCGGCTTAACCCACTGAGCCACCCAGGCACCCCAAGTTTGAAGAATTCTTTATAGATCTTGGATATCAGCGCTTTGTCTGTGGTGTCATTTGAGAATATCTTTTCCCATTCCTATTGCGTGGTTGCCTCTTTGTTTTGTTGATTGTTTCCTTTACTGTGCAGAAGCTTTTGATCTTGATGAAGCACCAAAAGTTTATTTTCGCTTTTGTTTCCTTTGCCTTTAGAGACATATCTTGACAGAAGTTGCTGTGGCCAATGTCAAAGAGGTTACTGCCTATGTTCTCCTCTGGAATTTTGATAGATTCTTGCCTCACGTTGGGGTTTTTTTGTTTGTTGGTTGGTTTGTTTTTTACATTGGGGTCTTTTATCCATTTTGAGTTTATCTTCGTGTATTGTGTAAGAGAATGGTCGAGTTTCATTCTACATATAGCTGTCCAATATTCCTGGTACCATTTATTGAAGAGACTGTCTTTTTTCCACTGTATGTTTTTTCCTGCTTTGTCGAAGATTATTTGACCATAGAGTTGAGGATCCATATCTGGGCTCTCCACTCTTTTCCACTGGTCTATGTATCTGGTTTGGGGCCGATACCATGCTGTCTTGGTGATCACAGCTTTGTAGTAAAACTTGAAATCAGGCAACATGACGCTCCCAGTTTTGTTTTTCTTTTTCAACATTTCCTTAGCAATTCGGGATCTCTTCTGGTTCCATACAAATTTTTGGATTGTTTATTCCAGCTCTTTGAAAAATGCCGTGGAATTTTGATTAGGATGGCATTGAAAGTATAGATGGCTCTAGGCAGTATAGACATTTTGACAATATTTATTCTTCTGATCCATGAGCATGGAATGCTCTTCCATCTTTCTGTGTCTTTTTCAATTTCTTTCATGAGTGTTCTGTAGTTCCTTGAGTACAGATCCTTTACCTCTTTGGTTAGGTTTCTTCCCAGATATCTTATGTTTCTTGGTGCTATAGTAAATGGAATTGATTCTCTAATTTCCCTTTCTATTTTTTCATTATTAGTGTATAAGAAAGCAACTGATTTCTGTACACTGATTTTGTATCTAGGCACATTACTGAATTGCTGTACGAGTTCTAGTGGTTTGGGGGTGGAGTCTTGTGGGTTTTCCATATAAAGTATCATGCCATCTGAGAAGAGAGAGAGTTTGACTTATTCTTTGCCAATTTGAATACCTTTTATTTCTTTTTGTTTTCTGATTGCTGTTGCTAGGACTTTCAGTACTATGTTGAACTACAGTGGCAAGAGTGGGCATCCTTGTCCGTGTTCCTGATCTCAAACGGAAAGCTGTCAGCTTTCCCCATTGAGTATGATATTCACTGTGGGTTTTTCATAGATAGATTTTATGAAGTTGAGGAATGTTCCCTCTATCCCTATAACTTGGATTCATTTTAATCAGGAATGGATGGTATCTCTTGTCAAATGCTTTTTCTGCCTCAATTGAGAGGACCATGTGGTTCTTCTCTCTTCTCTTATTGATTTATTCTATCACATCAATTGATTTATGGATGTTGAACCACCCTTGCATTCCATGGACGAATCCCACCTGGTCATGGTGGATAATCTTTTTAAAGTACTGTTGGATCCTATTAGCTAAGATCTTGTTGAGAATGTTGGCATCCATATTCAACAGGAATATTGATCTGAAATTCTCTTTTTTGGTGGGGTCTTTGCCTGGTATGGGGATCAAGGTAATGCTAGCTTTATAGAGTCTGGAAGTTTCCCTTCTGTTTCTATCTTTTGAAACAGCTTCAGGAGAATAAGTATTATTTCTTCTTTGAGTGTTTGGTAGAATTCTCTAGAGAATCTGTCAGGTCCTGGGCTTTTGTTTTTTGGGAGGTTTTTGATCACTGCTTCAATCTCATTATTAGATATTGGTCTATTCAGATTGTCATTTTCTTCCTGATTCAGTTTTGGAAATTTGTAGATTTCCAGAAATGAATCCATTTCATCTAGGTTGCTTAACTTATTGGCATATAACTGTTAATAATAATTTCTGATGATTGTTTCTGTGTCCTTGGTGTTAGTCGTGATCTCTCCCTTTTCATTCATAATTTTATTAATTTGGGTGCTCTCTCTTTTCTGTTGGATTAGTTTGGCAAGTGGTTTATCAATCTTATTGATTCTTTCAAAAACAAGCTTCTGGTTTCGTTGATGTATTCTACCATATTCCTAGTTTCTATTTCATTGATCTCTATTCTAATGTTGATTATTTCCCTCCTTGTTTGTGGGGTTGGCTTAAATTTATTGTTGATTCTCCAGTTCTTTAAGGTGTAAAGAGAGCTGGTGTGTTCTGGATTTTTCAATTTTTTTTGAGGGAGGCTTGGATGGCTATGTATCTCCCCCTTAGGACTGCCTTTGCTGTATTCCATAGGTTTTGGACGAAAGTGTCTTCACTCTCATTGGTTTCCATGGCTTGTTTAAGTTCTTCTTTGATTTCCTGGTTGCTCCAAACATTCTTAAGCAGGGTGGTCTTTAGCTTCCAAGTGTTTGAATTCCTTCCAAACTCACTCACTTTTTATTTCTTTCTTTTTAAGATTTTATTTATTTATTTGACAGACAGAGATCACAAGTAGGCAGAGAGGCAGGCAGAGATGGGGTGGGATGAGAGGGGAGAAGCGGGCTCCCTACCGAGCAGAGAGCCTGATGTTGGGCTCCATCCCAGAACCCTGGGACCATGACCTGAGCCAAAAGCAGAGGCTTTAACCCACTGAGCCACCCAGGCTTCCCATCCTTCAAACTTTTTCTTGTGGTTGAGTTCCAGTTTCAAAGAATTGTGGTCTGAGAATATACAGGGAACAATATCAGTCTTTTGATATTAGTTGAGTCCTGATTTGTCACCCAGTATGTGCTCTGTTCTGGAGAAAGTTCCATGTGCACACGAGAAGAATGAGTATTCTGTTGTTTTAGGTTGGAATGTTCTCTATATATCTATGAGGCCCATCTGGTCCAATGTGTCATTCAACGCACTTGTTTCTTATTGATTTTTCTGCTTGGATCTTTCTATTACTGAGAATGGTGTGTTAAGATCCCCTATGATTTTTTTTTTAAGGTTTTTTGTCTTCATTTGACAGACAGAGATCACAAGTAGTCAGAGAGACAGGCAGAGAGAGAGAGGAAGGGAAGCAGGTTCCCTGTTGAGCAGAGAGCCCAACGCAGGGCTTGATCCCAGGATGAACTCTTTATCTTTTTTTTTTTTTTTAAAGATTTATTTATTTATTTATTTATTTGACAGAGAAATCACAAGTAGGCAGAGAGGCAGGCAGAGAGAGAGAGAGAGAGAGAGAGAGAGAAGCAGGCTCCCTCCTGAGCAGAGAGCCCGATGCGGGACTCGATCCCAGGACCCTGAGATCATGACCTGAGCTGAAGGCAGCGGCTTAACCCACTGAGCCACCCAGGCACCCTAAACTCTTTATCTTGATTAACCTTTGTCTTACGTAGTTGGCTGCTCCCGTATTGGTGTTGTAAATATTTACAATTGTTAGATCTTCTTGGTGGGTAGACCCTTTAAGAATGCTGTAGTAACTTTTTTTATCTATGACTACAGTCTTTAGTTTAAAATCTAATTTATCTGTTATGAGAATCACTACTCTAGCTTTCTTTTGGGGCCCATTGGCCTGAAAGATTCTTCTCCATCCCTTCACTTTCAGTCTGGATGTATTCTTAGGTTTCAAATGGGTCTCTTGTAGACAACACATGGATGGGTCCTGTCATTTTATCCAGTCTGAAACCCTGTGCCATTTTATGGGAGTGTTTAGGCTGTTCACATTGAGAGTGATATTGAAAGATGCGTTTTCATTGACATCATGTTGTCTGTGAAGTCCTTGTTTCTATAGATTGTCTCTAAATTTCTGTTCTATGACACTCTTGGATTCTTTCTTCTTTTATAGAAAGCCCTTAATAGTTCTTGTAGTGCTGGCTTGTTGGTCACATACCCTTTTAAACCTTTCTGGTCTTGGAAGCTCTTTATCTCTCCATCCATTTTGAATGTCAACCACACAGGATAAAGTATTCTTGGCTGTATGTTCTTCTCATTTAGTGTGCTGAAAATGTCTTACCAGCCATTTTTGGCTTGCTAGGTTTCTGTGGACAGATCTGATGGACCTTCCTCTGTGTGTAAGGACTCTCTTCCCCCTACCTGCTCTCAAAAGCTGTTTTCTAAAATTATGATTGATCAGTCTTGCAATCAAGTGCCTTGAGGTCTTTCTAGATTTGTTCATCTTGCAGAGTGATCTTTCTACCTCTAGGACACAAACACTGGTTCCATTTCCCAGATTGGGGAAATTTTCATGGAGAATTTGTTCAACTATATCTTCTAGTCTTCTTTATTTCTCCTCCACCTCAGGGATCCCAATAAATCTGATGTTGGAATGCTCCATGGCATCATTTATTTCCCTAATTCTGTTTTCATGGCTTCTAAGCTATTTGTTCCAGGACTCCCCCAGATCCTTTTTCTCTATCAGTTTGTCCTCTAGATCACTAATTCTATTTTCTGCCTTGGGTTACCCTAGCTGTTAGAGTATTTAGATTAGATTGGATTTCATTGATAGCATTTTTAACTTCTTCCTGGGTGACTTTCACTTCTGCCCTATTCGATTCCATGTTGTCACTAATGGTTTTCTCCAACCTAGCTATTGCCTGGATAATTGTTACCCTGAATTCCCTTTCCAACACACTGTTTATGTCCATATCCAATAGCTCTGATAGAGAGGACACAGTCTCTGAATTTTTCCTCTCTTAGTTTTTCCTCCTTCTAGTCATTTTGGTGAGAGGTGGTTAAAGGGATGTGTAGCTGAATATATCAACCATGATCCAGGCCAGGTGTACCCTGAAATGCTTCTAAGCAATCAGAAGTCACGACCGAAAAGAAAGAAAAAGAAAAAAGGAGAGAGAGAAAGAGAGAGATAGAAAAAAACCCATAAGACCCAGATAGAATAGGCCCCAAAGGTAAGATTTATAAGGTGTACACACAAAAATGGACAAACAAAAAGACTGACAAAAGTAAATGACAAGAAAAAAAAAAAAGAACCCAGACAAAATGAATCCCAAGGATGAGATTTATATAATACCAGAACAAAAACAAATACACAGAAATGCTGAAAGAAGAAAAAGATGGCAGGGTGGTTATAAATCTTCAATGTTGGGTGAGGAAGGTTATTTTGATTCTTCCTGGGTGCATCTTGATAACTTTGTAAAGGACTCAACTTTCCAGAGAGAAAGGGAGATTAAAACTGGTTTAAATATAGGAGTAGTATTGATTAGGGAACAAGGATTACCTTGAAATTTTTACCTATATATATATTAAAAAAGATAGAAAATCAAAAGCAAAACACAGGGATATATATGAAAAAAGTTCAAGTTAAAAGGTTATTATGGAATATGTTATATTAACCTCTGGTTTTAATGGTAAGTAGGTTAAAAAAAATTAAAAAGAACAAGAATGGTGAGAACAAATTAAAAGTAAAAGTTATATCTGGGGTGCCTGGGTGGCTCAGTGGGTTAAACCACTGCCTTCAGCTCAGGTCATGATCTCAAAGTCCTGGGATCGAGTCCCGCATCGGGCTCTCTGCTCAGCAGGGAGCCTGCTTTCTCCTCTCTCTCTGCCTGCCTCTCTGCCTACTTGTGATCTCTCTCTGTCAAATAAATAAATAAAATCTTAAAAAAAAAGTTATATCTGTGAAATATACAGCTTTTAGGGCAATACTGGGAGCTTAATATATTGGTTTCCCCTGATATTGAAGTTTTACAGTTTTATGGGGACCCTGTGGTGGTTGTCCTCTCCTTCCTTTGGCTGGGTTTCTGGGGGAGGGGCCTGCTGCTTTGTTTTTCAGGCAGTCTTGCTTGGGTTGAGTCCTTCTGCCCCCTATCAAGAGGCTGGGTTCTGTGGAAACTAGTTTTCCTGGCTTTTGTTTTCTGGAGGTTTTTTGTTCTTTGGCAGCTTTTTGTGGCTTTTCAGAGGTTTAGTGGAAAGTAAACTGCACCCAGACCTCCATCTCAGAGAGAAGCCTCAGTCTGCTCCCCTTTGGGTGGTCCAGAACACACATCTCCCCCTTTGCAAACTCCACTGAGCTGTGAATCCTCCCACAGGCAGTGCATGTCCCAGCCACTGTCTGAAGGGTCACCTGAAGCGCCTGCCTGTCCTTGCACCCTGTGCCAAAACCACGAGTGACATTGGTCCAGGGAGCCTGCTTCCTAGGGCTGCTATTGCTGGGATTGCTTTCTGGGATAGTTCCTTCAAGTCTGGGCTGGAGTGTTCACTCTTGGCTAGTCTTAGAGACCACCGACTAGCACCTGCACAGAGCTCTCTCAGGTGCAGGTGGGGAGCACGGTTCAGACCCCAGTACTGCAGTGAGAGCAGAGTGCAAAAGGCTGTGGTTCTAGAGAGCATCCACCAGACACCCTCAATCCATGCAAGCCTGGGGTCTCCAGGACCAGGAACTGGAGGCTCTGCCACCACACTGTCTCTGGCACAGGTGGTCACTGGCAATGGCCATCCTGGGTCCATGAGCTTAGGGCCATGCCCATGACCGTCTGATTCCACCAGTTGCCCTTTAAGATCTTTTGCTCTTTTTGAGTGCTTTTAACTAGACTCCAACTCAATGCTTGTACCCAATCACAGGGCACTTTCCTATTGGGGTATTACTTTCCACTGGGTCGCTTCTGGTGGCTCCTTCTCCCTTCTCTTTATCCTCCGATATCAGTCTGATCATTCCCAGTATGCTTTACCTGTCCACTGGCATCTTCTGTCCCTGTAGAGATCCAGAAGTGTATAATCCTACATCTCAGGCTGGTTTCATAGGTGTTCAGAGTGTTCTTGTAGATAATTAGCTCACTTAAGGAGACTGGTTGAAACAAGGTCTCCTACTTCTCTGCCATCTTGCCCCTCCTTTCCTCCCATTATTTTTAATCTTTTCAAAGAACCAACTCTTGTTCAATGGTCTTGCTGATTTCCTTTTAAGTCTCTATTTCATTTATTTCTGCTGTACTCTTTGTTGTTTCCTTTCTTCTATGAACTATGGGCTTCATTTCTTCTTCTTTCTTTAATTCCATGTTAGGTAAAGTTAGATGATTTATTTGAGACTTTTGTTTCTTGAGGTGGGCATTTATGGTAGTGAACGTCCCTCTTAGAACTGCTTTGCCTGCATCCCACCAATTTTGGTGTGCCATATTTCCATTTTTATCTATCTCAAGGTATTTTTTAAATTTCTCTTTTGATTATATCTTTGACCCACAAGAAGCACAAGGTTGTTGGTTGTTCAGTAACATGTTTAATCTCCACATATTTGTGAGTTGGTTAGTTTTTCTCATGCAATTATTTTCTAATTTCATACCACTGTTTCCTACCATTGTGGTCAGAAACAATTTTTGCTGTGACTTCAATTCTCTTAAATTTATTAAGACCTGTTTTTTGGCAATACATAACCTATCCTAGAAAATATTCTGTGTACTTGAGAAAGATATGTATTCTGTTGTTTTTGGGTAGAAAGTGCTGTAAGTATTTATTACATCCATTTTTTCTAATATGTCATTTAAAGCCTGTGTTTTCTTATTGATATTCTGTTCGGATGATCTATTCTTTAATGTAGGGGTATTAAAATCCCTTATTATTACTATACTGCCAACTATTCTCCCTTTAGGTCTGTTAGTATTTGCCTTAGGTATTTAGATGCTCCTATGTTGGGTGCATAAATGCTTCCAAATGTTTCATTTGTAAATGTTTCATTGGAACTTGTTGGTTTGGCCTCTTTATTGTTATGTAACACTCATTATTACCTCTTATTATGTTCTTTGTTTTATTTAATTTTTTAAGAGGTTTTATTTATTTACTTGACAGAGAGAGACACAGTGAGCAAGGGAACACAAGCAGGAGGAGTAGGAGAGGGAGAAGCAGACTTCCTGAGGAGGGAGCCCAGTGCAGGGCTTGATCCCAGGACCCTGGTATCATGACTGAGCCGAAGGCAGACACTTAACAACTGAGCCACCCAAGTGCCTACATTCTTTGTTTTAAAGTTTTGTTTGATACAAGTACAGCTACTCCAGCTATCTTTTGGCTTCCATTTACATGGAATATATTTTATATTCCTTCATTTTTAGTCTATGTGTGTTTTTATATCTAAGGCAAATCTCTTGTAGGCAGCATAGAGATGTGTCTTGTTTTGTTTAGTGTTCTTTCCATTCAGTTACTCTGTGTCTTTTGACTGGAACATTTAGTCTATTTATATTTAATATAATTATCGATTATTATGTACTTATTGTCAGTTTGTTGATTGTTTACTGGCTGTTTTTGTAGTTCCTCTCTGTTTATTTCTTCTTCTCATTCTTTCCTATGTGTATTGATGCCTTTCTTTAGTGCTATACTCATATTCTTTTCCCTTATTTTTTGTGTATTTAATACAGGGGTTTTTTTGTTGTTACCATGAAGCTTACATATAACAACTTATATTTATAAACATCTATTTTAAGTTGAACATTTTAAGTTTGATCCTAAAGATCAATATCTTTACACCCAAATTTTATGTATTTTTTAAAGATTTTACTTATTTATTTGACAGAGAGAGATCACAAATAGGCAGAGCAGCAGGCTAGTGGGGGAGGCTAAGTAGGCTTCCCGCTGAGCAGAGAGGCTGATTCAGGGTTTGATCCCAGGACCCTGAGATCATGACCTGAGCTGAAGGCAGAAGCTTAACCCACTAAGCCACCCAGGCGTCCCCCAAATTTTATTTTTTTTGATGTCAAATTTTACTTACATATCAATGAATTATTATAATCATAATTACTTTTGCTAATCTGTCCTTTTACCTTCATGGTAGATTTATAAGTGATTACTACCTTTGCCATATACTCACATCTCCAGTGAGACTGATTCATCCTTATGCTTTCTTGTTACCAGTTAATGCCTTTCTTTTCAACTTAATAAATTTGCTTTACCATTTTTTGTAAGGCCTTTTCTCCCCCCCCCCCCCACCCTTTTGTGAGACCATTTTAGTTGTCATGAATTTCTTAGTTTTTGCTTGTCTGGAAAACTCCTTATCTCTCCTTTAATTCCAAATGATAACTTTGCTAGGTAGAGTATTCTGGTTGGAAGTTTTGTTTCTGTTTTTTCTTCTTTCAGCACTTTAAATATATCATGACACTCTCTTTTGGCTTGTAAGATTTCTGCTGAAAAAATCTGCTGATAATTTTATGGGGACTCCCATGTATGTAATAAGCTGTTTCTCTGTCTCTGTTTCTCTTTCTTTAAAACTATGTTCCTCTCTCAATCTCTTCTTGTAACCATACCTCTGAAGGTATGGTGAAGTCCTAATAACCTATGTAGCCAATGTAGAAAAATCATTCAGAACACATTGACCTAAGTTGTTTTTGTTTTTATTTGAAAGTTATGAGTATTAAAAAAGCTCTGAAGAAGGGTTCTGTCTCAGAAAAAGAGTGGAATTGCATAGTGCTTTAGCAGAAGGTATCAGCTGAAATCAGCTACTATCAGCAATAGTCAAGCAAAAATGGTTCTCAAAAGAGGAAGGAATTCCTCTGATGGATTAATAACCACTGGGATGGAGAGAAAGATCTAGCAGATGAGATCATGGGCAAGAGGGTATGAGAGGAACAGCTCTGGAGGGAAAGCCATAGGAAAGATGCAGTAGAAAATTCTCAGTCCTTCTGATGCTTTATACCTTGAAGTTTCTGTCTCTGCTTTTTAATTTCCTATGTATCTAGCCCAAATCCCTGAGCTTCTCATCCACTTCCCATACCCTAACTTCTGATCACTTATCATGCCTCATGCTTCAGCAAGTTGCTGCAACTGCCAAATATATGTAAGTACTAATATCCTTTTTTATCCTAGTGTTAGACAGTTTACCCTTTGCTCCCATAATCTGTCAGGGTTCATCATTGAAGAACACATTTTATGATGTTACCAAACACACTAGCTTCTTTCTTAACTGGTCAACAGCCACAGTGTTGAACCCTTCTAAGCTATGTCCTACTAGTACAGATAACCCTGAGCTTTGTGTAACTGGTCAGATTGTGTGCCTGCCCTCACTGTGGCAGAGAGAACTTTTGCCTTAGTAAGCAGGTCTCCACTGGGCTTGCTTCTCTTTCCTACTGTTTCCATTATACCAAGATTATGGATTATTTCACATCTAGACATAATTCTTCCCAAGTCTCAAAGGTAAGATAGATAGGATTTTGAGAGATAAGATATAAGAAATATAAAAAAGAGATGTAATGAGATATAAAAAAGAAAAGCTGATAACAAAAGTACAAAGGGGAAAAATGAATTCAAGAAGCTGCAAGTTGCCTGTTGTGACCATTGTAGCTAGAATGGGTCATGGAGAGCTTATTTAGCAAAGTAGACAGGGATGCAATAGGAACTAATGTGCACCTTTGATGAGGGAAGGAGCCAGTGCTGCAGATTGCTGATCACCCCCGACTGACATTCTCTTTCTTCTTGCAACTAAAGAATCTTTTCAGTTGCAACTGGGCATGTAGCCACCAACCTCGACTCCCTTTCAGCTCGTGACTATGCTCAGGCCAAACGTGTTATATCTGTAGTCACTGGGGAAAATTCCTTGCAAAGGAAGTTGTCCTTTATCTTTCCTTTTTGTGCTGACAGAAATTGGTGAGCATTGGGTCTGCTGTCTCAGACCCCAAGGTGAATTCATGATGAGAATATTAGGGTTACACCATCGGTCCTGGATCTTTGAGCTTTTATGTAAGAAAACAATAAACTTTTATCATATCTAAGCCTCTGTTTTGGGGCTTCTTTTTACACAAAGTAAAGAGCCTTTGAAGTAAATTTTAAGGAAAGGTTAACATTGCTAAGCCAAAAGGAATAACACCAATCAAGTAAGAGTTATCATGAAGCATGTTCAAGCCCAAACCAACCCTGATGCCAGGATGAGTCTCATAGTTTCTCCTGCTTCAGTGCTTTTTCTGGCCAGTATCATGTTAACATAAATACCTCGAGCCGAGACACCTCTTCTTCTTTCTCACTGAGCTTGATTGGTTTTATCTTTTAGAAAACTAATTGGCTTCAGAACATAATATTGCCTTTTGGTGTCAGCATTCAGCAGCAGGGCAAGCCAACACCCATTTTTTGATGTGATATTCCGCTCCACATAAAGTACCTCTTTTATGCTCCCACCAGAGTAGCTCTTAGCCCTTCCCCTAGGCATTTAAATTAAAACATTGTTGATTGTTCATACAATCCCTAAAAGGGAAGACCAGAGTTTTCTAATATAACTATCTGCCCAAGCAAATTGCTTCATTAGAAGTCATCACTTAGATCAGATTATGATCCAGGGTCCTGGGATGGAGCCCCGAATAGGGCTCCCTGCTCAGTGGGAAGCCTGCTTCTCCCTCTCCCACTCCCCCTGCTTGTGTTCCCTCTCTCGCTGTGTCTCTGTCAAATAAATAAATAAAATCTTAAAAAAAAAAAAGTCACTTAGAAAGTATCAGAAAAGTGGGTACCAAGCAATTCAGTTTTCCTAGGAATTTTAGTAGCTGAGGACTTCTTCCCAGCAAAGGCAGCTCTGTGAAGAGTGCTCTCAGAAGATTTTTTGTCAAAGGCTAGCACTAACAATGGGCAAGGCCCTTTGCAAGCATTATCTGCTGTAATGTTTCTAGGACCCAAAGAGGGAGGACTCTTTACCACCCATTTCACAGAGGAGAACACTGGTCTAGCAAGGTTGAGGGACCTGCCCAAGGTCACAGTAAGTGGTAGAGCTGATAGTCAACCTCAGTGAGACTGACTTCATAGCCCTGGGTTTAACATACTCACTATACTGCCTCAACATATTATGGCTCATATGAGGAGCTGTGTTCAGCCTACCCTTGCCTCTCAGGATGGGCATGGCATTGAATGCTAATTCCCCATCTGCAAATAGGAGATTTTATATTGCAGAGCCGTATGTAATTGTAGCTGAAGTGCACCTATTCTTAACCCTGGAAAGGCAATGATCAGAAGGAAATACATGCATAGTAGAACCAAAGTTTGATAGATGTTTCTGAGATAAAAATTATCCACAGTTTCTAAAAATATCTGAGCCTAACCTATCATTTCATTAGTTATAAACCAGGTTGATATTTCTTAATACAAATCATGCCAAATCCAGTTTTAGGATCATTTCCCTTCCCTTTGAAAATGTGTTCTTTTAAAGTTTTAAAATAGATATTTCCTACACCTCTTCTAAACATATCACTCTTATTTTTTTCCCATTTAGAGATCATTTGAATTCGAAGTATAAAGAAAACCTGGAATGACCGGAGCCCAGGAACAAGTACAGCCGCCTTTGGCTGTGATTTCATCAGTGGGTCTGGCTGTGAATTTTTCAAGTGAGTAGCCTCTGTAACAAGCTGCTTCTTTTCCCAGTTATCATAATAGAAAGGGCATGATCCAGAATCTGGTTGCAGAGGGAGGGCCGCGTGACTGTTGAATAAGAGGAGGAGTTGCTTTGCAGGCATGCCTGTGACTCAGCTCTGTGAAATTCACCAACAGTCGTCCCCTAGATAAAGACAAGTGGCAGAAGGAGAAATCTGTGAAAGTCTCTTAATGGAGAAGGAGGAATCTGAGTACTGATTCCAGCTGATCTAGATAAGAACTGGTTGAAGTCTTTTTTTTTTTTTTTTTTTTTTTTTGTATGCTACTGAGATTAGTACAATTGATGATCCTCTAAATTTTTGTGAGGTAACCAAATTCTTTGGCTTCATGTGTGGCTCCCAGCTCAACGTTGATTTCTCTCTTCTGAGCTATAGAAATTGGGTTGCAGGTTCTTCATGAAACTAACCACCTAGTGCCATACTGAGCCTTAAAATCTAGTTGTTTATGTCAATAATTTTTTGTCCTTTATTGAATTCAGTTTTTCAAAGCTTTCTGTGCCATACTTATATTTGTTTATGCTTGAGATTAGTGTTTTGCAATAGATATACATATACTTATTGAATAATGAGGCAGAAGGATTGCTCTCTTTCTTTTAGGTATTCTGAAGAACTTTACATGTAGTTTTCAGAGTTATTCTCTTGTTCTCTGACTATAGGCTGCTTAGTGAAATTGATTGTATTTGATCATTTATGACCTACAAAAACAAGTAGATCCATGGTTCACCTTAAAATGTCCACATAACAGGACCTTCATAAAATATGAAATGAAAGTTACATTAATAAACATAACTTAATGGGAACTGTATATTATATCTAAAACCCTACTTGAATTTCTATGATATGAGCTTCTGAGCATTGATCCTTGAGTCTATCTCTCTCAACACATAAACTCCCTGCTTCCGTAAGAAATATATTTATGTCCTGGTTTATGTTCCACAATACAAGAAGATACTACTTACCACCTAGATTTATTTTTATGTTTTTCAGGGAAATTTATAAAAGCAGCTCTAGCTTGAATGCAAGGTATACTTCTAAGAACTATTTTACTTTTGGTTAGTAGATTGCATAAATATTAAAATCATAACTCTTACTGCAGAATAAAATATCAAGTATTTACCCATCCACTTAACAAGTCTTTCCTACATGCCCAACATAGGGAGGCAGAAGTATGGAGCTCATGGACTGTGGGGACACAGACATGAATAAGGTGCTCTCTGTCATCTTAAGGAATGTACAAAAAAATGAATGATATCCTGCACATATATTTCTGTCACTTAAATCCTTAAGTTATGTAATCATTCTCTAATGATTTAAGCTCTGATTTACTGGTAAAAGAAAGTTCTTTCATCTATGATTATAACTTACCTTCTAGGTAATGTTGACCTAAAACTTGTGTTCATTACCCTCTAAGGCTTAAGTTCCTTTATTATGTTCAAATCTTTCATTTCTAAGCCTGTGTCTAAGTGAGGAAAATGCTTTAGGAACTAAATGCTGCTTTTATTTCAAGGAGCCTTTCAGAGATCAAAAAATAAAGCAAAATAGTTCACAGAGAAGTACTAATTAGTGCTAACTCACTTTTACTGCTTCCTCTTAAAAGCTATTTAAAAGAGCTATCAAGTAAATCTGTGAGCATTCCCACTTACAAGTAATGGAGGTGGAGGGCTCTCTGCTGCTCCCAAAGGCTGTGACAGGCCTGATATACTTGCATGGAGAGAAAGTGAGCCTCTTACTGAGCAGTGGGGGGCACGTTACAGCTTGGTAGTAGTATCATAGGCTGCTTCTAAAATGGCTCCCAGTCTCCTAGAATTCACGCTCTTCAGAAATCCCCTTCTCTCGTGGCCTCCTTTGAGAAAGAGAACAGAGTGCAAGTCACGTCATTTCCAAGATTGGGTCATAAAAATAACGGTGGTACTCCATCTCCCGATCTCTCACTTGCATATTCTGATGAATCCAGGTGCTAGAAGCAAATTATCCTTTAAGAGGCCAGTAGTAAGGAACCGAGGGCAGCCTCAAGCCATTAGTCAGTGTGGCATCCTGTAGGGAACTGGGTCCTACCAACAACCAGAAGTGTGAGCCTGCGAGCACATCCGGTCCCAGCTGAACCTTGAGATGGCTGCACCTCAGACAGTGTCATGGCTGCTGCCCGTCAGAGGACCAAGCTCACCTGCATGGGATCCCTCACTCAGAGGGACTGTGAGCCAGTAAATGTAAGTTATTTTAAACTACTGCATTTCACGTCAATTTGTTACGTGGCAAGAGATAACCAGTACAAATTCCTACTTCCTAGGGTTGAAAGGAAAGACTTTAGCTGTGAAATAAGATGGTGGAAGGAAATGGAAAAGACAAAGACACTTAGGATGGCTGAATCGAAAGAGGGTAGATGAGGCTCATGACCACAGGCATCTTTTTTCTCAGTCAAGAATTTGAGTCAGGTGAAATAAAGGAGTACAACAAAACTAAGAGCTTTGTAACAGTTCAGTCAGAACAACTCCAAAGACAGTTAAGCATTGTGGGAAGTCTTTTCTATTTATCCTTAAATATTGTGCATCAACACAATATGTATGAACATGATCAACTCCAACGACAGTTATAGTTAACTTTGAAGATACTCAAATGATTCATCAAACTAGATTCATCAATGCAAACAATTCATCAAACATGCACATACATATGTTATCTTGGTGACTCCCTAGGTAGGTGAACTATGGAAAATTATTTTACACCACCCTAACCCTTTTCCTGTATGTCTAAAAGGAACACTGTACTACCCACCACCCAGGATTGTAGAAATGAGAAAAGGGATTAAACCACCCAATGCAGTATCTGCCACATGAAAATCAGCTCCTATCTGTATGGTCTAATTTCTCTCTTACATCATATAGATAGAGTATAAGAGTCTCATTCACTGATTATGGCCACTCAGTGTTTAACTTGAATAATGAATGTCCAAGTGTTCACAGGAGTTTTTGAGAAAGGCTGTGAGGAGGCTGGTGTGTCTGAGCATTAAGTCTTTACCATTTCTATTTTGACGAGACGGTTTTCTAATCACAGACAGAAGGTTCCTTATTTGCTTCCAAGTGTGGAATTTGGAGTTCACATTTCAGAAAAGAAATATATTTTAACACCCACTCTTCCACACATATATAGATCTAAGTCTGTGACATGCTATCTTAGCTGAGCTCTGAATTTCCTGTTTGGGGCTGCCTGAAACAGGATTGCTACTTGCAAATAACCACAGAGCCTCTTTCTCTCTCCCTCTCTCTTTGTTTCCTTTCTCTCTCTTTCTTTCTGTGTCCTCCTCTTCTTCCTTCTCTCTCCTTCCCCATTTATTCCTCTCTTTCTCCTTTCTTCTCTCCTTCCTGTCTTCCTTCTTTCCCTCTCTACCTCCCCTTCCCACATCTGAGGTAGCAGCTGACAAATTATTGTGTACTTTTTTCTACGTGGATTGTTTTTCTCATGTGGCATCATATTTTCATCTAAATTAACCTTTCAGAATAATCATGTTGTGTTTGAATACACCAATGCCAACAATTAAACTAAGGGAGGACAAAGTCATTACCTAATGAAACCTACTTCTTCCTGAAAAATGGCTGTCCTAGGATCACTAATTAGCCAGGACCTGTAATATATAACAGCTGAAAAGCAATGAAAACCAACACTGTAAATAGAAAGGGAGTTTATTAGAAGGATGTAAAGGCACTCAAGACTGAAGGGAGAACTGAGAACCAAACTTAAAGGGAACAACTTTTCAGCTAGAGGGGCAGGGTCTCCATAGCAAGGACCGCCAGGCAGTCTTCTTCAGGCACCACTGTGGGAATGAATAAAGAAATGAACATAGTTGTCATTTTTGTTTTCCTCTCCATTTGTGACATTCAAATTTCATAAATTTCAAAGTTCTGAGACCAAGTTTGATTAGGGGAGCATAGGTCTTCCAGACAAACCTCTGTTTTCATCAATGAAGCAAATCAATAAATCAATAAATCACTGTGAAAGAGACTCCTGGTACATTGTAAGCTTCTGAGAAGTTGGGTTGAGTTCTAAGGTAGATACTATACCTTAACTGACTTCCCTTCCAAGGCTGTATATGCTTTGGAAGACCTAAATTCTCAAGAAAATCTCAGAGCACTAGTGGGAAGTAGAAATGGATGCTGGCTAGCTTAAAATGACCAATATCAATCACATGTAATTTTTATACATTGATTTGACAGAAAGACCTATATGTGAGATCCAGGCTTTGAAATTCTGGGCTGTCATCCTAAGCTCAGGTGAGAAGAAGTATTCCATTGTCTCTCCGAACAAGACTCTAGAGTCGGACTGAATGGACTCAAATCCCAGCTCTGTAGTTCCATGACGAGAACACTGTGACACATTGCCTGTCCTTGCTATACCTCCATTTCCTCATCTGTTAAAGGCAATAGTAAGCATACCTGCCTCAAGGGGATGCTGTTGTAATGATTACTGGTGTTGTATGTGCAGCAGTTAGTAGACACTCAGTTATGTTTGCTGTAAAGTGACAGAATGTAGGGTTAAACATGTGGAGTCATGAGACCCAGGAGGAAGCTCAGTCATCTGGTTGGTGATCATCCACTGGGTTGTAATTTGGGGAGCCAAACCCACCAATAAACAAACTGCAGACTGACACAGTTAACAAAATTCAGGTGCCATCAATCATGGAGGCCAGGGCCAGCTGTGAGAATGACACCAGGTGAGCAGGCACATGAGAATCAGGACGCATGTTCTAGTGAGAAAGATAGGAGTAGAAACAATGCAGAAATGGAGGTTGTTTTTGTTTTAGTTTTTAAAGCACAGCAGTTTCCAGCGGGGAAACTAGCGGGGGCTAGCAGGCATGTGCAGGAGTGATGGGAGGAAACAAAGAAAGGTAGTTTATAAGACACAAGAACTCGGAAGGTCTTCAGCATGATGCCTAGGACAGTAGACTTTATTTTGTCAAAAGTAGGAAGACGGCAGGATTAATGTGTTAAGTAATAACATACCACTGGTTTGACCAGAGTGAAAGAAGATGGGTAATAGGAGGCCAAGCAATAATGTAGGGCTGATATGATTAGGGCCTGAAATGAGATTGTGGTAGTGGATCCAATGCAGAATCACATGATTTAGTGGCTGATTGAATTTCATCATGAAGGACAGCAAAAATCAAACATGACTCTCAAGTTTCTCACTGGAGTAGGCGGGAGGGTGATAACACCATTAATCCCAGGAACAGAAACAAATGGGAAAAATAGATCTGTCTAAGGTAGGGAGAAAAACCTATTGCAGACACATTCACCATCTGAAGTATTTATAAAAACTGAAGAAGGAACTAAAGCGCATAAAATGATCCAAAATTCCGTATTTGTGTTGCGTGGTCTTACACGTGGAAATTAATTCTGTTACCTCAGCTCTTGTTTGTTTTGTCTTGTTTTTTTTTAGCTGCTGTCTCCTAAAACATAGTTCCAGGGCTATCATTGAATGAAATACAGTTTACTTGGATGTGCTTTAGTATAAAATTTTTCTTCCTCTGGCTGCTGATTTTATGTTCTGGAACTAACTGGAGCTCTGTTCATAATCTACCAGACACAGTTTGGGTTTACAGTACTTAGTTTTGAAGTTAGTGGCCAAGATGGTCTCATTTTGAAAAGTCTCTGAGAAGATAATTTTTGCATTCGGAACAGCACTTGCAAAGTCTTTTCCATAAGTTTTTAACTTGAAAGAGAGTACCCCTGGAAGAAAGGAAAACTTCCCTAAACACAGGATCAATGAGGAAAAGAGCAAGAAATCTGAATGTTCTGAGGACCTGTCGGTCAGGTGGGTCATCAGTTTGTTAGAATGAAGAGAATGTGTTAGAATGTTGAAAACTACTTGTAGTCAACTAACTCTTCACACCTCATTAGTTAACTGGCATCATTAGGATTATTTAAACCTTAGGAAGTCTCCTAGCCGACTTAATTGCTTAGCCAACAGTTTTTTTTTTTTTTCTTTCAGCTTTTTTGAGGTATAACTGCTATACCAAGAGAATTGCATATAATTAAAGTGTATAATTTAGTGAGTTCAGAGATACGTATATACATGTTGCTGTACCACAATAAACATATCCATCACTTCCCAGAGTTTCCTGTGTCCCTTTGTTTGTTTGTGGTAAGCACACTCATGAGATCTACCCTCTTAATAAAATTTTAAGTACACGTACCTTACTGTTAACTGTAGGCACTATAGTTAATTGTATAGCAGATCTTTGTAATGTATATTGTCTAACTATAACTTTATATTACTGGACAACCTCTCCCCCATCACCTTCTCCACATCCTCTGGTGACTATCATTCCATTGTCTTCTTTTATCCTTTTGTTTATTTTACATTCCCTAAAGTTTAAGAATCTCTGGACCCAGTGTTCGTTATCTAAATTTGAGAGAATAAGTTGAGAGTATTTCTTTCAAAAGGCATAAGGACTGCTAAAATACTATACACACCCCCCCGCACACATGTATGCATACATACACACACACACACAGAAGAAATAAAACTCCCAGGTGGCAAAGATGACATCCATGAGTGAATAAATTTATGATTAATTGCTTTTAAAATTATTAATTGCCTTAAAATGATTAATTGCCTTTTTCTCTATATGTCTGAGAAATGAGAAAAACATTAATTTTTATGTTTAAAGGTATATTTTTGTTTGAGATGTAGAGACTACAGGGCTTGATAAACCTACCACAGAATTTTTGCTGTTGTTTTTGTTATTGACACTTGAAGCTTTTAATTTTGTTTTTATGGCTACTGAGGAGACCTATTACAGACTTTTATATTCTTGAAGGATAAATAATTAAGAGAGATATCTGGAGAAACTATATTCATTAAATTGATTTCCTTATAATAGAGTTATTTCCAATTGGAGCCGTCTTCAAACTATCATTTTTATGTTGAATATAATAATTAAATATGGAAGGAATAACAACACAGCTATGGGGTAGCAAATAAACTACCAGGGTTTCCTCTTTCATCCAAGTATCATCTTAATATTTAATGAAGAGAAAATCAATTTAGACATTTTAAAAGCATTGCATCTAAATATTTAGTCTAAGGGACTACAAAAAGTATATCGTGACTTGTAGATATTAAAACCTGAAAACCTTATTGTCTATGACAACGGCTACCATTTGCTCCTCGTTCATGAGCCCCTTTTCTTGGTTTTCTGGTTCCACCACCCAAATTGGATGCACATATGATCATGCTTTGTATTTGTCTTGTTGGTAATGATTTCTTTTTGAAAGAGAGAGAGAGCGAGAGCAAACATGAGTGAGGGCTGGTGGAAGGGCAGAGGGGGAGGCAGAGAGAGAATCTTCATGAATGATCCTGAGATCATGACCTGAGTTGAAATCGAGAGTTGGATGCTTAACCAACTGAGCCACCCTGGTGCCCCTTTTAGGTAATGATTTTAGTGTTTATGCAGCACTTTCTCAAAAAAAAAAAAAAATAGTTGGTCTTTAATTTAGTTAAATTTCTTTTTTTTTTCAAGATTTTATTTATTTATTTGACAGACAGTGATCACAAATAGGCAGAGAGGCAGGCAGAGAGAGAGAGGAGGAAACAGGCTCCCTGCGGAGCAGAGAGCCTGATGTAAGGCTCGATCCCAGGACCCTGGGATCATGACCTGAGCCAAAGGCAGAGACTTTAACCCACTGAGCCACCCAGGCACCCCTAATTAAATTTCTTTTTATAGGTGATCAGTTGGGGCCAGTTAGCTAGGAAAGGTGATAATAGTCAAAAAGGAGAGTTAGGATGAAGGGTGACATTAATAAGTTCATTTTTCTCCGCCTCTTTCAATCCTTTGAAGGCTTAATTAATCAGTCCCCTGATTTTTTTCTTTTGCACACAAAAGGAAAAACTAAGGTTTCTAGATATGAAATTAGAGTCTTCAAGTAGATATATCAAAATTTCTCCTCTCCCAACTCTGTTCCCATTTCAAATCTGGTTGATTACTACTTTCTTAATGTGTTTTATAAGGGTTTTAGAATAATCTTCATCATTATTACTATTATTCATAAACATTAAAGACTCTCAATTGGAAAAGCTGGTTAAAAAAATGGATGTAGAGGGTCAGAGGTCTGTCTCAGAAAGGATAATGATTCACAAAGCAACTATTTTTCTATGGCAGATGTTATAAATACCAAACAAAAGTTGATCATTTATGTCTGATTCTTGACTGAAATTCACCACAGCCATTCCTAAATTTAGATTGAGCTCCTGAATTGTCACTTGAATATGTAAACTAATAATAACAGACTTGTTAAATTGTATGGTTTAGTACTTAAATGGCAATACAGAATAACTACAATTTGGATACCTGCTAAAGAATACCATCTTAAAAAGATAAAAGCTCATCAGAAATAAAAATCTTGGGGCACCTGGGTGGCTCAGTGGGTTAAAGCCTCTGCCTTCGGCTCAGGTCATGATCCCAGGGTCCTGGGATCGAGCCCCCCATCAGGTTCTCTGCTCAGCGGGGAGCCTGCCTCCCCCTCTCTCTGTCTGCCTGCCTCTCTGCCTACTTGTGATTTGTCTGTCAAATTAAAAAAAAAAAAAAAAGAAAGCCTTAATGAATAATTACCTAAAGAACCTGCAGTCTCTTTCATGCAATAATCTATAATTTGCTCCTCTGTTAACCTAAAGCAGTAAGAGTTACCTACTGGAGGTTTATACTCTGAAACTCTATGGAACTGCAGTTACTGAGTTCGGTTCGAATTCACTCGTCTGGCTTGTGTTGAGGTCCTCCTGAAAAAGGATTTGTATCATGAAGCACTTCTCTAAAACTTGTTCCTGACTTTTCTGAAAGGATATTGTTAAGTACACATTTTGTTACACAGAACCCTCCTTGTGATGATTTTCAGAGTAAGTTAATTTTTATTATTAGTGTTAAGAATTGCTGAGCTTTTCCTGAATCATTGATTTACAGATTATCTATGAATGGTGTAACTCAGCAAATCCCAAACTAAGATAAGACTAACTGAGGAAAACTTGAAAAAATACTGAACCTTGGGTCTTTCCTTGTATAGACAGACTCAGAATATGGAGGTATAGGTCCAGGAATCTGTGTTTTTCACAAAGCATCCCAGGTGGGATGCCCATTTTTCACTACCAACTAGAAAAATTAAGAGGCAACATCATAGTCTACCCTTTATGAGTCTATATGATTTCATGTTCAGTATGTCTTTTTCTTTTTTTTAAAGATTTTACTCATTTATTTGAGAGAGAGAGAGAGCATGAGATGGGGGAGGGTCAGAGGGAGGGAGAAGCAGACCCCCACTGAGCAGGCAGCCTGATGCAGGACTCAATCCTGGGACTCCAGGATCATGACCTGACCTGCCTAACCAACTGAGCCACCTAGGGACCCTCAGTATGTCTTTTTAAAATAAACCTATTTAACAATTATATTTTACCTTGATTTCTCTTAGTTTTAGCATTAATGCTAAATTAATTAATTAATGTAAATTAAGTAAATTCTACTTTATACTCTATCTCATGTTAGACAAATCATTGCTTACCACTTTTTAACTTTTTTCTCGTCAGTGAGGTAAAAGTATATATCCCATAAAACACACAGATTTTAAGTGTCTTATTTAGGAAATACTGATAAATTACACGTGGTTTGTAATCCAAATATAGAAGATAGAATAACTCCCAAAAATGTCCCTTTCTGCCCCATCTTCCCTCTAATTATAGCAATGAATTTCTCCCCCATCTTCCCTCTAATTATAGCAATGAATCATCTAAGTTACTACAGTTGATTTAACCTGTTCTGGAATTTCTAATATCTGGAATAATAGAGTATGTACTCTATTGTATTTAGTTTACTTTCAATAAAAAAAATTTTTAAGATTCATCCATGTTGCTGTATTTATTAGTAGTTCTCTCCTTTTTGTAGTCAAATAGTAATCCATTTTCTAGAATACACCAAAATTTATTTATTCATTTATCTGTGGATGGACCTTTGAGTTCTTTCCAATTTAGGCAGTCATGAGTAGACATTCTTGTACAAGTCTTTTGTGGACATGGTTTTGATTTACCTTGGGGAAAATCCTAGGCATGGACATGTTGGGTCATTGGGTTGTTATGTGTTTCACGTTTTAGAAACTGCTTTTCCAAAGTAGTAGAATTATTTTACACTCTCATGAGCAAAATATGAAAGGTCCTTCTGCTTAATAGCCTGCCAACACTTGAAATTTGTAAGTCTTTATTTATTTATTTTTTTGGTAGGTTCCATACCCAGCATGGAGCCCAACAAGGGGCTTGAGCTCACGACACTTAGATCAAACCTGAACTGAAATCAGGAGTTGGACACTTAACCAACGGAGCAACCCAGGTGCCCTGAAATTTGTAAGTCCTTTAAAAATTATGATATGTAACCATATCTCATAGCTTAAATTCACATTTCCCTCATATCTAAGGACGTCGAGAACATTTTCATACACTTGGTCATTTGTATATATTTCTCAGTAAAGTGTCTTCCCAAATTTTTGTTTTATTTATTACCTCGTTTGACTTTATATTATTGAATTATAGGGGTATTTTTCCTATAATATATCCTGATTACAAGTCTTTTTTTTTTTTTTGCAGGTATGTGTCTCACAAATAATTTCTTCAAGTCTGTGGTTTGATTTTTCATTTTTCAATAATATCATTTGAAGGGCCAAAGTTATTAATTTTAGTGAAGTCCATTTATCATTTTTTTCTTTTTCTTTTTAACTTTTTGGGGTCCTGTAAAAGAAATCTATGTCTCCTCCCTCTTCACAAAGATATTCCCCTATATTTTATTCCAGAAGTTTTATACTATTAATTTTTATGCTTAGGTCTGTGATCCATCTTGAATTAATTTTTGCATAAATGTGAGATAACAGTTAATTTTAATTTTGATCTGTACAAATATCCAGTTGTTCCAATGCCATTGTTGAAAAGATTTCTTGCTCATTAACTTACCTTGGTGCTTTTTTTGAACAACAGTTGAACATAAATATATTTGGGTCTTGCTATTGTCTACCTATTTTCTGTTTCATAGATCTCTCTATCCTTAGGACATTTATATAACATTTTGGTAACTAGCTGTATAATGAGGATTAAAATCAGAGAGAATAAGTACAATCAGGCAGTAGGAGTATAATGATCCTTTCAAAATTATTTTTGCTAAGTCTTTGGCATTTCCATATAAATTTTAGAATTAGATAATCAAATCCCCCATATATACTGCTGGGATATTGCTTAATGTTTTGTTGTATCTAAAGGCAAATTGGGGAGAACTGACTTCTTAATAATATTGACTCTTTATGTCCATGAACATGACATATTTCTCCATTTTTTTGGTCAGATGTTTTTCATCTATTGAGTTGATCATATGGCATTTCCTCTTTAATTTGTTAGCATGATAAAAAGTCATTATTCATGCTTAAATGTTGAACCAAACATTTTTACTCTTTTATTGAAATAATTGCCATACAGCGTTATTTTAGTTTTAGGTGCACAACATAATGATTCAATATTTATATATATTGCAAAATGATAACAATAATAGGCATTTTTTCAATTAGTCTCTCATTAGATCTAATTCCTCTAATTCTTCTGGCTTTCTCTTCTCAGAGGACCTGAACTGAAGCATCAAGTGACTTTATCCCCATCTGAAATCCTCTGTATTAACAACATTTCCTTTTTTTTTCTTTTTTTTAATTTAATTTTATTTTTTTCTTTTATTTGTCAGAGAGAGAGAAAAAGAGAGAGAATAAGTAGGGGGAGTGGCAGGCAGAGAGAGAAGCAGGCTCCCTGATGAGCAAGTAGCCCCACGTGGGATTCGATCCCAGAACCTTGAAATCATGACCTGAACTGAAGGCAGATGCTTAGCCAACTGAGCCACCCAGGTGTCTGAAAACTTGCATTCTTGAGGAAACCCCCCTTTCTGAGAGCATATTGTCATTTGGTGTAATCCAAACTCACTTTGTTAATATTTTGCTGAAGATTTTCAGCATGTTCATGAGTAATACTTGTTTGTAATTTTCCTTTCTTTCTAATGTTCTTATTGGGTTTTGCTATGAGGTTTATCTCTGTTTCACTTTACTCCCAGCTACCTGATCACTATTCAAAGGAGATGAAAAACTGATCATCTCACTCTTCTAACTTGACAACGTGTCTTGGTTGCTAGAGTAATGTAAAAAAATTACCACAAACTTGAACTTAGTGGCTTAAAATAACAGAAATTTATTCTGCCACAGTTTTCCAAGCCAGAAGTCTAAATCAAGATGTCAGCAGGCCTGAGCTCACTCTCAAGGCTGTAGGGGAGAATCCTTTCTTGAGTCTCCCAGGTTCTGGCAGATCCCATGTCCTTTGACCTTAGGCTACATAACTTCATTCTCTGTCTTCATCTTCCCATGACTCTCATTTCTGTGTCTTCTATGTCTTATGAGGGATTGAATTTCAGGTCCACCCAGATTATCAGGTGTGATCTCATCTCAAGAACCCTAATGTAATTACATGTAAAAAAAAACATGTTCCAAATACTGTGATAGTCACAGGTTCTGGGGATTAAGATACAGAATTTTGGAAGGACTACCACGGAACCCACCACACAGGGACTGAATCTTATTTGTGTTAAGAAAAAGAAAAGAAAAACCTCCATATGTATGTTTAATTTTAAGTCCAAGGACTAAAAAAATCATGTATTTTTCTTTACTGGAGGAAATGTTGTTAATACAGAGGATTTCAGATGGGGATAAAGTCACTTGATGCTTCAGTTCAGGTCCTCTGAGAAGAGAAAGCCAGAAGAATTAGAGGAATTAGATCTAATGAGAGACTAATTGAAAAAATGCCTATAAAAGAAAAGGGAAGTCAGAAAAGGTGAGGAGAACACTGACCCGTGTGAAGAAAGAGTAAGGAAAGGGAGGATTGCATAGGCAGAGACCCAGACTGCAAATAGTTCCAAGAACTTGTCAGTGGGGGTGACAAGTTGTCTTTGAGGCAAAATGACTTATCAAAGAAATTCTCCATCTTGGAGGAATGGTATTTCTTAGTCACTGGCTGAGAACAGCCCACTAGAAGTGAGATGATAGGTAAAAGAACATTCAGACAAGAGCAAGGGCCACCGGTCAAATATGTTCCCTGCAGCCAGAGATCTGAGTGGAGCATTTTCAGGGTGGCCATGCTCAACATGTGCGAAGTTAAATTTAACCGGTTTGGGGACACCAGTAAAGAAAATTATCTTTAAATACAGATCTCTGCCCATCTACTCCCAAGTGTTCTCCTCAAGCTAAGATGGTTTTAAGGGATTTTTACTTCATATACAGAATTTATTTTTTCCAAGGAAAGAGGTTGGCTCTTCTCAGGGCTAACTAATTTGGACCATTCATTTAATCTAATTTCATAATCTCTCTGTAAACTATTATAATAGTCTTTTAAAATAAAAATTTGGTCTGTCATTAACAAAACAGATGTTTAACCCTTCTTTGCTTTTTTTCATATTTTCTATACAGATTTGTGTATTTGAAAGTTGAGGGTTAGAATATGACATCACTTTATTTCCTTTTGTCCTTTTTACAGCCTTTTCCAAACCAAAATCAAGATGTCTAATTTGTTAGGAAAACTTGTGAACCCATAGAATTTCCTGTAGCTGGGACGTTGCTGCTGCTTCCCCCCCTCCCTTGAGCCACACCTCCACACTCCACCTGCTGCATCCATACTGGGGGTTCAGGTCCTCCGGAAGTCCAGCCAGGGCAGTGAAATGACTCAGGATGACCTTTAACCTCAGTGAACCAATATCTACTTTATTCTTTAACCACAGTGGACATCTGTGCCAGAAGGAACCAAATGCTGTAGGTCTCACCCCTACTTTAGAGAGCCCCGTTGAGGGACTCCCCTTTCCTCCATGCTATGTAATTTTATGACAGAATCCTTGTTCTTTCTTTCCAAGATAGAACATATGTTGTTGGGGGTAAGGTGGTTTGAGCTTCAAGTGATTATCACAAAAACTCCCCCCCCCTTTTTACCCTTCCTTTGCCTGTTTAATGTGAAGTGTATTCCATATCATCCCTCTTTCCATGTCTTACCAGGGGAAGATTGGCTTAGTAAGAATTTTCGTAAGAAATTCATAAGAATGAAGCCTGTATGCGTCTGGAGGTTCCTGAAGCTAAAAGGGGTATTTAAGGTTCCTGGGCTTCAGATAGCTGCTCCTCCAGGTGAGAGCTTTCTTTTTCTAGCTTTCTAATCCAGCATTAGTAATCTGGTTCATGCCACATACATTGTTAATAACCATTTTAATAATGGATCCCAAAAATGCAGATATGTATGTTGATCTTAACAAACTAGCAAAATTTGAGAAATAGCTATTTATAAATGTATTTTTAGAGCCATGCACTTTGGAAAACACTTTGCAAAATAAATGAGATAGAGTTCTTGTCCCTGGATGCCATAGTCTATCCTGGGGGTAGACCAGTAATCTTAGTTGCAGTGCACATGGTATATATATGCATGATTACACAGGTATAACATATATGATGTGTCATTTACACTGATTCTTTCTGGGAAATCTATGGAAATGACATGAATGGTAACTTAATGATCATTACGAGAATACTAGCAACATCTGAAGCAAAAATATACAGAAGTAAAAGAATGAAAATTGGAAGGTTATATTCTTTCAAAATTTTTAATAATTCATCGTGGTGGGGAACCTGAGTGTCTCAGTTGCTTAAGCATCTACTTTTGGCTCAGGTCATGATCCCAGGGTCCTGGGATCGAACCTGCATTGGGCTCCCTGCTCAGTGAAGAGTCTGCTTCTCTCTCTCTCTCCGTCTGCCCCTCCCTATACTCATTTTATCTCTCTCAAATGAACAAAATATTTTAAAGAATAATTCAGTGTGGCTAGCATTCAACATGCGTGTATGTAAAAACTAGATTTGAGACTGAAAGTAGCTGGCTAAGGCCAGGCAGCAAAGGTCTCTATCTTATAGACAGTGGGTACTCCTGGAGGTTTCAAAACAAAGGCACGGAAGATGATAGGGTAGAACCCAAGAAAATGCAAGATTCTAAGAATTTTAAGGACATTTCCTGAGAAAACTATTGAGAAAGAGATAAGATACAATAAGCAACTAGGGCTCTATGAAACCTCGCTATTAGAGAAAACCTGTCCAAGCCAGTGCTGGTGGGCATTTACAAACGAGCTTGGGCCTAGTACATGTCCAGGTGGAATGAAATGTATTTTGGCTTTTCCAGTAGTGGATGGTCAAAAAGGACCACAGGGAAATACTGTACATGAAGTTCTACTACATCATACACACACACACACACACACACACACACACACACACAGAGCGAGAGAGAGACTGACAGGGAGGGAGAGAGAAAAAAATTCACAGAAGGTTCTGACTCTTCAAAATTCTGTTTTCCATTTAAAAAAGATTCGTATGGCTCCATGATCTCTCACCTGTAGTAACCTGGACCCCTTACAATGCACCCGTGGGTAAGAAGTCCCTTGCTGGAACATTTTTTAAAAAGCTCTTTTTATCTTTCAACAATGGCTTCCAAGCATCTTCTCAACATCGCTTCTCCCCTGCACACCTGCTGGGTAACATTCACTTGATTTACAAGTCTTACAAGCTGCCTTTGATTGTTGTTATTGTCAGTGTAAAGCAAATAGGCACCCTCTCTCTCCAAGGACCCAACCACTTGGCCTTGACAAATTGTGATCACGGGTTGTATTTATAGCAGATCCCTCTTTCTGACAAGTATTTAAAAATAATTTTGCACTTCACTGAAAGCTCCCAGTCATGCTGACAGAGTTGTTCATCCTGAGAAAGTAAAACCTCTCTCTTTCCCTCCATTGACTTCCTGATTTAATCGGCGCTCATCACATGGGGAAGGTGAATAGCGACGTTGAGTACCTGTTGGGAGAGCTGTTTCTAGCACAGACTGCAGAGTGGATGTGGATCTGGTATCAGAATAGTGCGGGTGGCTTTTTGTTCCCTGGATTGCCAGCCCTCTCCATGTATTTTATGGGACTCAGAACCCTTTTGTGGATTTTACCTCTGATGCCTTTTCACTCTCAGAAAGCTTTCGATGACAGACTGCAGCAGAGAGAAAACAAACATTTGAATAGGACACAGAAATGTTGTTTTAATTTACAGTTGTGGGAGGTAGGTGTAGGGGTGGGGAATCGTCCTGATGGAGGCCGTGTGGAGAAGCTTGGAGAAGCTTTAAAGCACTTTCAAGTGAAGTTGGGCTTTTTTGACCATGTGGACAGATTCAAGATGAGTGTGGCATGTGTGGGAATTTCAATAGTATGGACTCTGATGATGAGCAGGGAGTCTGATGTGGGGCTCATTCCTAGGACCCTGAGATCATGACCTGAGCCAAAGGAAGATGCTTGACTGATTGAGCCACTCAGGTGCCCCTGTTTTTAAAATTTCTTAAAACAAACAAACAAACAAACAAACAAAAAAACGCTTCTCGGCCTTTTGGCTAAGATCAAGTGTAAAATTCCTTAAAAATTAAAATAATTCAATAGTCTTATAATGGTCTAAAAAATAAAAACTAAAGGATAATGGAGATCTAATTCCTTGCATGATGACAGCGAACGTCCATCTGCTGGACGCTTAGTACAGTTTCTGAAGGAGAGGAACAAGTCACGAGGAAGGCATGACTCAATAGTTAAAGCCCCAAGCAAAACACATCTCCTATACTTAAAGGAAATGAGTTCAGTACCTTCAACATCAAGGTAAAATGGAAAAAGATTAAAGAGTCCAATTTTGCAAAATGTGGCAAATAAAATCTGTGTAGCAATGCTTCTTAGACTTCAGTGCACGTGTGAATCATTTGGGGGAATTTTTTTTTTCTTTTTTTTTTTTTAAAGCAAAGATTCTGACTCAGCCATTCTGGGGTCTGAGATGCTACATTTCTAGCAAGTTCCCTGGTGCTGCCAATGTGCTGGTTTAGGGAGTAACAAGAAATAACAATACTGGGATTACATGTGACTATGAAATGAGGCAGCTATAGTCATTTTTAGCAGATTTCAAACCATAAAGAGAACAGTTAGCAGTGTTTTGCTGCTGGAAACAAAGGATCTGATGAATTTATAATCTGCCTTAAAAATTTTCCCTTAGATCCTAGAGAAAGGGGACACCTGGGTGACTCAGTCGGTTAAGTGTCTGGCTGTTGGTTTCAGCTCAGCTCATGATCTCAGGGTCAGGTTTCCCTGCATAGCATGGACTCTGCTTGAGAGTCTCTCTCCCTCTGCCCCTCCCCTGCCCCCCCAGGGGAGCACAAGGCCACCCATTCTCTCTCTGGCTCTCTGTCTCCCCTCCCTTTCTCTCTTTCAATAAAAAATAAATAAATAAGTGACTTTAAAATAGAACGAAAATGAACAAAGGAATAACAGGAGGTGACATATGGAGTCCCCATTCTATGCCCTGCACTGATGCAAATGATTTGCCTTTATTATCTCATTTAGTCTCCATAATACCCCTTTGAGGTAGATAGGTAAGAAGACCCAAAAAATGACTTCCACAGACTAATCATAAACAAGAGGATACATGAGAGAGTTAAATAAATACCTTCCCATTTATGTAGAAATGTAATTCTGCACAAGTATCAGGTTGAAATAATCTTCCTACCAGAAATTCAGCCTCAAAAGACATGGTCCAGTTAGGACACTGAATATTTAGTGTAAGCTAACTGTATGAGTTCATTGTTAAACCAAAGACATGCATTTCATGCATTATGAGAAGTGACAGATAACACATAGCAGGAACATTAAAACTGTAATGTTTAGACCAAAGGTGTAAAATACCCCTGGGCCTCTGTCCTAGTTAGAACGTATTTACTGTAATTTATTATTAAGTCGTGTAGCCAGAAGTGAGAGGCATCAACAAAATGGGGAAGAAGAAAATAAAGCAGGATTTTAAAGTAACTGAAAAACAAAGGAATTCTGAGTGTCTCCAAGTCATTTCAGCCTTGTGGTATCAGTTTTGATAACATAATAAACTGACTCATGCTTCAATTCCAGGGAGAAAAGGAAATCCATCAAACTTCCTGAGATTTTGTGTTTTCCTGAGCAACTCTTTGTTTGCCTGATTATCCCTTACTGCCGATCCTTACTTTTTCCCTTGATGATACATTCCCATCCCTGGTTTTGTGAGGTTCTTACCCTATTTCTATAACATTTTGCCCTATGCCTGGCTACTACTCCTCTTACGTTCTCCTAAGCACCATTAACACAAAGCTCTTATGTGCAACAACCTCTTTTTCGGGGGATTAAAGATAATTCAGTGTTTAAAGCACTGAAAAATTTATGATGCTTTCTCTTTCTCTTTCTCTCTTCCTCTGGGCATTTTAAAATAGGGGGGGGGGGAAGTAAAGGAGTATCCAAGGCACTGATTTCCCTACATGATTATTTACTTGGATCTTTATTTTAAATTATTTTGGTTTTTAGCAAACAGTAAATGCATAGGAATATAACTGAAAGATAACAAGGACATAATATAAAGAGTAATTCTTCCCACTCCATTTCCCAGACAACTACAATCCTATTTCCCAGAGGCAACCCCCATTATCTCTTCCTCATGTATTTTTCCAGAAGTAATCTATACTTGAGGATTTTGAAAAATAACATATGTTCTTTAAAAATACACGTATTGCATGGAGCACTGGGTATGGTACATAAACAATGAATTTTGGAACACTGAAAACAAATAAAATTTTTAAAAAATACATGTCTTTTAAGATTGCTCTAAGCACATTCTAAGTCTTTTCGTTGGGTTATAATACATTGGTTAGAACCTAGCCCTGAAGACAGCTTAGAACTCACATTTAATCTAACTGTTCAAAAGTCATTTTGCCACTCGAACAAGAAATGTATCACCTGTCATCTCTGTCATTCTCCTGGACACTTGCACCTTCCCTTGGGGCCCCTAAGTTTGCCAGCCTCTTATTCAGAATCCTGTCTTCTAGACTAATTCCTACCAAATCCTTTGTCATTCAGTCTATTGGTTTAAAATCCTAGTTATGTCATTATACAGAGCAATTTTATATTCTGTGGCTATTTTTCTTTTCTCGTTGGTTATCCCCAAGAGGGACTGGCCTCACATAACAAGCAACAGAATTCTCTTCCTAAGAGGATTGTTTCTTATATCTTAAGTAAGTCTTCAAACCTCAGCCACCTGTATGATAACACTCCTTCCTGCACCTCCTAGCAACTCCATTGTTTTCTTTCCTCAGTAAAGTTTTCTTAAATCATTGACTCGTTCCCAGGACACAAATTCTTTCCCCAAGTGCCTTTGTGGATGGGAGAGAAAAGATGTTCTTTAATCATAGCCCATGGGCACTAGGCTTGGACCTGAGGTGCAGCATCTTCCTCATGCAAAGAATCCTCAGCTCTGTGACAATCGTCTGTGCTCAGCACTGTGAGAACAAAAAAGGTTTCTAGCTAGAACAAATTCCTACCCTGCCTCCAAAAGTCCTGCTTATCACATGAGATCTCCCATCCCCATCATTCAGGGCAGTAATTTAGGAAAAGGAATTCTGAGTTAGAGAAAATACCTTACAGACCTTGTGTACCAAGGATGAGGGCGGCTCTTCTCTCCTCAATGATAGTAGCGTGGGAGTTAGATGTCAAAGAGGATAGGTGAACTCTTCATGTTCCTTCATGCCTTTCTTTTTCCTTTCATCCACCCTGCTGCCTGGGTGAGAAGAGATGCTCAACAGAGATCAAGCTGCACACATTCCAAGTCAGGTACCAGTAGTCAGACCCATCAGGCTATGACAAAAATAAAGTGAATGTAAGTTAGATTTTATCCCAGAATCATATCAAGATAATATCTCTGAATGAATACTGAACAATGGAAAGTCTGTTAATGTAATTTTTCACATGTAATAGACTAACAGAAAAAAAAAGGCATCTTAAAGGTGGATGACCTGCTCCGTTTCCGACCTGGGCCGGTTCACCCCTCCTTAGGCAACCTGGTGGTCCCCCGCTCCCGGGAGGTCACCATATTGATGCCGAACTTAGTGCGGACACCCGATCGGCATAGCGCACTACAGCCCAGAACTCCTGGGCTCAAGCGATCCTCCTGCCTCAGCCTCCCGAGTAGCTGGGACTACAGGCGCGCGCCACCGCGCCCGGCTTAAAGGTGGATGAATTGGTCAAATTTAGCTTTCGTTTTTTTAAAAGATTTTGTTTTAGAGAGAGCATGAGCCAGTGGGGAGCAGGTCAGAGGCCGAGAGAATCTCAAGCAGACTCCACGCTGAGTGTGGAGCCTGATGCGGGGCTTGATCTCATGACCCAAGCTGAAATCAAGAGTTGGACGCTCAACCAACTAAGCTACCCAGTCACCCAGCATTCGCTTTTCAAAAAATAATTTATTTTAAAATAATAAACTCATTAAGAGTTAACAAAATGTGGTTTTGTAGAAATAGTTATATTTTCCAGAACAAGTATTAATGAGAAGATTGATATCCCTTTCTATATTTTGCAAATCTTTTTACTGTCTAGCTTATAGAAGACAAATTCTTATATCTGTTTTGGCATTCAGTCTGTTGCAATGTTACTTTAAATAAAGTATCTGAAAACAATCTGGACTCTCGCAGACCTGTAGCTGGGGAACAGAAGACCTTTAAGCCTTCTGCAGGGCCCGAGAGCCCCTCACAGTTCTTCAAACCACACTCAGAGAGTCACTGTTTTAGAGAATCTGTATTCAAATCTCAATAAAATTGATTCAGAAATATTTCATTCTGTGTTAACCGAGATCAAGAACTAAAATCTTACAGATTTTAACTTACAGATCAAGAACTAAAAAATTGTTTTGTACAAGTACTGATGAATATATGCATATATATTCATCTAAATTTATGATATATATTATCAATACTAAGTTGAAAAAGTAGACTATGATTACTTTTATTACAAACACTTATTTTTAGGAATGTACTATATGCCCTAATTATATGTATATTTTTAAAATCTCAATGCCAAGTTGATGCCAAAAATCATTCTTATAATCAGTTATGCCTAATTTCATATTAATTCTTTGAACAATTATTCTTTAAGCATGTGTGTGTACTGGACACAATCACAGGTTCCAATGATAGAACAATAAGAAAGCCAGAGAACAAGGTTTTATGAAAATTATATTAGTAGAAAAAAAAATAATAAGTTATCAAATAATGATAAAAGTCACTGAATTGAATATCATTTTGGGCTCATTTGTTTGGAAAATATGAAGAAGCCGTGTGATATTGTTAGAGATGATGTGGGTTGGAAGAATATTTTAAATACAACTAGTAGAAGTATAAATTGGATGACAATTTGTTTTTGCCTTGCAAAGGTGAACCTCACCTAAGATGCAGTAATTACCTTCCAGGTACATACTCAAGAAAAACCCTTGCACATTTGCATCCGGGGATATATACAGAAATGTGCACAACAAAACAAAGTAGCAGACGACTGGAACCCTCCTTCCCCATAGGCAGGAAAAGTAGGAAAAAATGGTATAGTTACACTCTGAAATAATACACAGTGTAGAAAACAAATAACCACAGTTAACCTGTCCCAGCATGTTTAGGCGGTATTTGAGCACAAGAAGTGGATCACAAATTACATTCTGCCTATAAATGTTTTATAATTTTTGGAAGAATTCTATTATAAAAAACCATTGTTCAAGCATATGTATGTGTGTTTAGGCAAGAAAATGATAAAGACAGAATTTAGGATAGTGGTTAATTGCCTCTAAGAAAGACAGGAGGATGGACAGAGTAAGAGGGAATTGTGAGAATTTATTTTTTTTTTTAAAGATTTTATTTACCTACTTGACAGACAGAGAGCCAGAAACCACAAGCAAGGCGGTTGGCAGAGGGAGAAGGAGAAGCAGGCTCCCTGCTAAGCAGGGAGTCCAATGCAGGGCTTGATCCTAGGAATTTGAGATCATGACCTGAGCCAAAGGTACATGCTTAACTGACTGAGTTACCCAGGTGCCCCGTGAGAATTTATTTTTAATGTTTTAGATCTAGGGGTTGGATGTTGGGTTCAGGAGTGACTAAAGCCTTCATTCCTTATACAAGCCTTCCAACAAGTTAAAGATAACAGATAATGTCCCAAAACTGTTAAAGAAAAAATAAAAACTATCTACAAAAATCACCATCAAAGTAACCCCAATTAAATTAATTCCTTTTAAAGTCAAGAGAAAGACAAGGAAGTTATTATATTGTCTACAATTTAAGAATATTATAAAGATTAAAGTCAATTCCAGCAGTCAAAAAGGAGAAGTAAGCTATGTTTCTGAAAAGAAAAGTTTGACATTATTTGAATGTAGCAGTAGTTGTGTCCTATGAAAAATGACTTAAACTACTGTTATCCATAAAATATTTTGTTTTGAAATTCATCTAGAAAAGGAAGTATGAAGCAAAGGTGAATGAATCTTGCTTATCTATGTAATAAGAATATATTGGAATATAGAAACAAAGAGAATAATGGAACAGAGTAGGTAGTCTCTCTCTCTCTCTCTCTCTCTCTCTGTGTGTGTGTGTGTGTGTGTGCATTTTTTTTTTTTACTTTAAAAATACTTTTTAAAGATAAGAATGAGGAATAATTACTATGGCGTGGTAATGAAGAACTAAAGGAAAGAAAATCCTCCAGTGGTCCTGGACATGAAACAAAACAGTAATAAATGAGACAACACTAGATGAAAGGGATGCTGGGAGACAGGGTTTTTACTGATTACCAAGTCCCATAGTGTTATTCAATAAGGACCTTTGGCACATCAAGTTGGGCACATCTTCTTCTGTAGGACTTGAAGTATCAAGGTCATTTACTATCCCTGATCTCCATCCACTATATGCCAGGGAAGGTTTTGAGTCATTGGGGCAGACAATCCTCCAAACTTTTCTAGCCCCATGGGCTGGGAGCCTTTCAGAGAAAGAAGTGCTCTGTGTCAGGGAAGAGGTTGATCATTTGGGAATTTTCTTTCTGAGAGATCATCAATTTAGAGAGAAGTGCAGCAAATTTGAGAAATTCGAGGTGTATGGGGCTTGAATCAGATTACAGGTTATACCCCGAGAGCCATAAGGGACCAGAGCCATAAGGGACCAGGGCATGGGAGGCGTGGTTTTTGGATAGTGATACAACCAGTATACAATACAACCAGTATATGGGGTTTGATGGGATTTTCTTGATGATTTCTTAAAAAGGCATGAATTATGGCAACTTTTTGTCTAGCTCTTTTCTCAAGAAATTCTTAGTGGTAGGGCAGATAATATGACCTAGGGAATGGCACAGGGAGCATTTAGAGAGAAACCCATGGATCCTCACATCACAGCTAGCAGAGGGACAGCCACAGGGATAGAGACGTATTCCCAAAAACATATTTTCTCATAAGTGATCAGACTATTATCATTCAAAAAAATATATTCAGTTTATTTTATGATTCTCATTTACAGTCCCATGACTACATATCTGAAACTAGTATAAATCTGATTTGAGACATTCATCATATGGCATATTATAATAATTCTTGCCAACCATCTTTACTTTTGTTATCCTGTTTTGGTCTGTTTTATTGTGTCAAACCGTTCTGCAAAATGCTACCAAATCAGTAGAGCCTGATTAAAACTTGTTAGAAATCAAAATTTCAGCATTTCATATCTGGGGTTAATGTTATGGCTAATTCTGATTCATTTCAGATGCTTCTGAATTTTAATTTAATTGAAATTAAAATAATTTAAATCACATTGACTGTTAGAGTTTAAATTTAATTTAATTTAGATTCTTGATTTAGATGCTTTCAAATTTCAATTTAGAATTTCAATTTATCTCAAATATAAACTAATCTGAATTAATTTTAAAATTCAGTTTTCTTTCAGATTCTATCAGAATACACAGCCTTCAATTTGCTCTGTGATTTTAGTCCATCAGAAGAGACTAATTAAAATTATTTATTTTTATTTTATTGTCTTTCTTTCCCTACTTCCCTCCAGTGGCTTACCAAAGGCTAAAAGAGGAGAACAGTCTGCCTATGTGCAAGCTAGAAGGGTATGTACTGTCATATAAAATTGATAAGAAAACCAACTAAAAGTCAGTCTGACTTTTATTGTCACAATGCACCAGTAATTCTAAAAAACTGATAAATTCTAGAAGAATGATAAAGTATTCCTCTCTGATAAAAGCTTTTTTTGGCCTATGTTTTAAATAATAGTGGTGGTTAGTATTCAGTGTTAATTATATAAGTATAAACTCCAAATTAGTGCAATTTTATTACCCATCTTTTAAAAACACTATTTTTGTAGGGCAGGTGTTTTGGAGAACTCCCAGGTAGATCTATGTGGACTCAGGTCCGTGGGTTCAGGTCTCAGGGTTCAGGACGCAGGTCCTTGGGAGAGTAAGCTTATAACAGTTTAGAATTATTCAAGTTAACTCTGTGATTTGTCTCCACCCCCAGCTGACATGTTATATTTCTACATTTAAACACTACATTCAAAACAATGAGTGACAGCAGAGCTACTGTAAAGATGAAGAAAAGAACTTGAGTCACTTCAACGTTGTCATTCTGTGTGACCACTTGGAGTTATTTTTTTTAAAACAATAAAACAGAGCCCAAAATGCAAGGTGTGGTATTTCTATTGGGCAAACACAAATTTTATTTCAGTAAGATATTTTATTGAATTTGAATAGTATCTTTGGAAGTAAAATCTAAGTTTTCAAGAATTGTTATTTCTATTCATTATTAAAGCATACTGTTAGTATTCATAATGATAACAGACTAAAATATAGGTATAAGTCTTCTCCCTCTGATAAGAAATACATTCATGTAATTAAGAAGTACTTTATTTTCTCTTATCATACTGATATAATTTATCATATTATGGTATGATTTTATATACACATATACATAAACCTTTACTGCCTATCTTTTTTTCTATCAATTTCTGTGATGATGAAAGAATGCTTAAAAACCTGTTTGCTTATTATGCATGGTAATATTATTTGGAATTTAAATTTTTTAAAGAAAATGTAATTACAAAAAAAGTCTATGAAATTTTACTTAAAGAATGAAATAGAATTGGCTGAGTAACAAAAAATCATGGGCAGAAGGTGTTAGGAAAAACAAAGGAGTCCACTGTGTCACTCGCACGCTTTATGTCCAGGTTCTTAAAGAGCTACAACAAATTCCCAATTCAATGACTATTAATACTTACAATAAACTTGTTTTATTCATAGACTTAAATAAGTTTTGTTGTGGCTGGGTCTGAACAAATAGTTGGAGTTTTTTCTGTACTCTAAAAACTAAGGCAGACTTTATGTCTTCAGCACTACATCCATCAATAGAAATGAATCACCAAGACAGAAGCCCTAGACACTAGACACAAGTGCTTTTAAGACTTTTTGAAAGGTGAACCTCATTTATCTGTAACCTCTACAGGCAGACTCTGGAGACAATTTTGGTCTGAATAGCATGTCTGTCACTTAGACGTGTGATCTTGCAACTTTCTTAACCTTTCACTGGGAAAAATATATATATATGTAAACTATGTATCTATAACATAGAATTTATTTACTAAGTTATATAAATTTATTTTGTAAATTTAATAAATTATATGTAAATTATATAATATAAATCTATATATAATACAATTCTCTCTATATAAATTATATACACAATTTGAATTCTATAATATATATGTATTAAAGTGGATTCATATATGTAAAATACCTAGAACAATATATATGTTTATTGTTAATGATGTTACTAAGTAATATATCATTAATGATTTTATTCTTTGTCTTTGATTCACTAACTTTAACCCTGTGATATATGACTAAGTAGATTAATTATCCTAATTTTCTAAAATGGAACACCAAACCTTAGAAAAGTGATTTTTCTTCAGATCGGCAAAATGGAATTGAATGACATATTTTAACTTTTTTGCATAGTTTGATGCAACCAATGCATGTAGCGTATAGGTAGAGGGTTTATTTAATATAAAGAAATACTTTACTTGGCTCCTTTTTTCCGAAGGCATTTATTTATATAGCCTACAGTTAGAATTTTTCTGGTTACCCTCTTGTCCACATCCTCCATGAGTCACAAGGGCTGTGATACAAATGAGTTGTTTTGTAACATGGTAGTTGTTGAGATTATAATATTTCCCACATCAACAGGGATTTCCAAAGAACAGAAAACATAGTGTTTCTGAAAGAACATACCCAAGGCCGCATCCCGGGTCCAGTATGACTAACCACCTTTTTTTCTGAATACTTGTTGTCTTTTTACCAAAGATATATCCCCAGTCCCTCTTTATTCTTCTACCTTATAAACATAAATATAATACTGAATTGCTGAATTGCCCCCAATTAAGGACGACATCCAATCCAAAAGTAGTCCTTATCCCTCCTTAGAAGAATTTAAGTCCAAAACCCTGTGAGAGACACTGTGACATCCCATTTTTATGGGCGTGTTAGCTCCTGCTGGCAGTAAGTCAACAAATCTTTCTGTTGTTTAAGCAGATGTATTTCCTGTGATCTTTAGTCAGCGTGCTTTAGATTTTCCTTTATCTCAAAAAATATCAAAAGCTATAAAAGAGTATTGCACACTACACACACACACACACACACACACTTTTCATCTCTCAGTGTATTTGTCCTTCTATACCGTTTACTATAATTGGCCATAACCAGTTATTAATTGGCTCTAAAACAATGGGGCACCTGGGTGGCTCAGTGGGTTGGAGCCTCTGCCTTCGGCTCAGGTCATGATCCCAGGGTTCTGGGATCGAGCCCCACATCAGGCTCTCTGCTCAGCAGGGAGCCTGCTTCCTCCTCTCTCTCTGCCTGCTTCTCTGCCTACTTGTGATCTCTGTCTATCAAATAAATAAATAAAATCTTTAAAAAATAAATAAAAAAATAAAACAAGAAAGTTAGGGAAGTTGATACTGTATCTGTACTAATGTGACTTTAATAGATCATTGTTTGGTCTTTTAAAAGTGTGCTCTGTTAGACCCATAAACCCAGAGAACAGACTGATGGTTGCCAGAGGGGAAGGAGGGTGAGCAGATGGGCAAAATGGGTGAAAGGGCATGGGGGAACTCAGGCGTCCAGTTATGGAACATATAAATTATCAGAAGGAAAGACACAGCATAGGGAAGATAGTTAATGGTACCATTACAGACATGTATGGTGACGGAAGGTAGCTACACTTGGGGGGAACACAAAATAAGGGCAGTGGTATAATCACTATGTTGTACACCTGAAACTAATGTAACTTGTGTGTTCCTCAATTTAAAAAAATGTTTCTAAAGTGTACTCTTTCAAATGCCTTAGAAAGATGGGTGCGTATTTCTCTCTGATTGATTTGCTCAGTCCTTTGTAAGCCATTCACCAAAATAGATAAAAAATAATTCCTCTTTTTTTTTTTTAAGATTTTATTTATTTATCAGAGAGAGAGAGGGGAGAGAGCGAGCACAGGCAGACAGAATGGCAGGCAGAGGCAGAGGGAGAAGCAGGCTCCCCACCGAGCAAGGAGCCCGATGTGGAACTCGATCCCAGGACGCTGGGATCATGACCTGAGCCAAAGGCAGCTGCTTAACCAACTGAGCCACCCAGGCGTCCCAAAATAATTCCTCTTTTGTTCAGATGACCAGTAAAACAGCAATGCGTGGAAAAATGTTCCTGTTAAACCAAAAACTGTAAAATCACTACATACTCAATTACTTGTTAGGCAGATGATGGGAATGTGTGATATTATTTAGAAAAGCATAGATGCGTATTTTATAAAGTCATTTAATTTTAGAATTTATAATCTGTCACCCTAGGGAGGATGCTGCCAATATTCATCCCTCCTCCTCTCCTTTGTGTTTCTGCTCGACCCAAATGATGCACTTTTGGCAAGCAGCCCTTCTGTTATGCACACTAGAGAAATCTATAAAAATGGTCACTGCTGTCCTGCTTTAACGGTGTACCTGAGGGCAAGTACCATTTAATGGTTCTTTATCTTTTTTTTTCTATTTTTCCTTTGAGTTTCTAGTTTGTTTTTGCCTTTATGTTTGCTTAGGAATAGGAACGTGCCTATGCTTTCAGAGTGATCCAGAAGGATAGCTCTTCCGTATCTTTAACACCTAATGAAAATCACATTGATCTGTAAACATTCAAAGAAGAAAGAAAGAATTTCGGCCACAACAGATTGAAGACTTCAGAATGGAGACAAATCCCCCCAGGCCACCGCTTTTCCTAAGGACTTTTAATTTCTCCCGTCTGACATCTTCATCAGCATTACATGCTGTGTTTGATAATGAGGGAGATAGAAGGCATGGTGGTATTTGGGTGTCACTACATCGTGAAATGAAACTCTGGGGCGGCCTAATACCTTCATTAGATAAGCCCTCCGAGGTAATAAGGCTTGTAATTCCATTATGAATACCAGTCAGGTTATTACTCTAGGTAGATACACACTCACTTGAGGTTTATTGAATTTTAATCTGCTTATGTACTTCCAGCTGTTAAATAGAGTTGCAGAATAGGTCTGCATTCCTTGAGAACTGCTGTAAAACTGAGAAAAATAGCCACTAGCAGCAGGAAGGACAAGGACCTATTATTTTTAAATGTTGGCATTGAAGCTGAGCCTGGAAGAGCCTCCTGACTTTAATTTAAGCCAGAAGCTGAGTGAGCGTTTTTTGAATCCCAGTGATTCATCATCACTCCAGAGTCTAGAACTAGGACCAGATGACTCAGAAGTGGCCCCAAAGAGTGACTGGGGACTTAGAGAAGTGCCTAGCCCACTCAGCATGAAACTTTCTCACAATGTACCTAGCACACAATTCATTTTACTAACATTATTATCGGACTCTCTTTTCAGTTTTAAATAATGTTTCTTGGAAGCATTAAAATCTTTTTTTTTTTTTTTTTTGAGTCAGGCAGATTGAAATCCATTAAAAGTAGCATATCATTAGTAAGTATTGTGTTTTTCTTTACAAAGCAATATTGGACCCAAAGATAAAGGGATGGAATTCTGTTTGAAGAAGAAGAAAGCTGAGATGGGCCAAGGGTTTAAATAAAATCATCAAACGATTCTGTGGGAACATCATTTCAAATGTTTTTAAGTTTTGGATTCTAAAATTTTGAGGTGAAACACGGGTCCTCTTTTAAATTCTTTGTTATCGTAATTCATGACCTTTTCCATCCATGAAGGACTTGGCTATGACGTACTGCAAATGGAATTGATAATCAGGAATTTATGCAAAACACTCAAGTGCCGGGAAGTCTCCCAGTTGAGGGATATAGAGCCATATCCTAGAGAACCACTTGTCCCATACGCATGTGCTCCTGCTTGTGGCAAAGCCACATCCTACAGAATCAGAATTCTTTTTAATGTCCTAGACAGCTTTTTTGTTTTTATTTTAAATTCAGTTAGCGAACATATAGCACATCATTAGTTTTTGATGTAGAGTTCAGTGATTCATTAGTTGCCTGAAACACCCAGTGCTCATCACAACACATGTCCTCCTTTTTTTTTTTTTTCTTAAAGATTTTATTTATTTATTTGACAGAGAGAGATTACAGGTAGGTAGAGAGGCTGGCAGAGAGAGAGAGGAGGAAATAGGCTCCCCGCGGAGCAGAGAGCCTGATGTGGGACTCGATCCCAGGATCCTGAGATCATGACCTGAGCCGAAGGCAGCGGCTTAACCCACTGAGCCACCCAGGCGCCCCAACACATGTCCTCCTTAATGTCCATTACCCAATTATCCCATCCCCCCACACCTCTCCCCTCCAGCAACTCTCGGGTTGTTTCCCAGAGTCAAGAGTCTCTCTTGATTTATCTTCCTCCATGGAGAGCTTCTTAATTCAAGTGTGGTTGCCTACTTCAAGTCTCAGCTTACGTGTCTCCACAGAGAGGCCTTCCCTATCTGACCAGTCCTCATAAATTAGGACTCCGCTGTCATTTCTTATGTCAGTTCTCTGTTGCCTTCATAGACGGTGTCGACATTTTCAAGTATGTATTTAATTTCAATTTTGCCTTTCATTTTCTGTCTACTCATTGTACGCTGGGTCTCCTGCGATAGGGGACCCTATCTGTACCATTTACTAACATTAGCTCTTTGTCAGCCCCAGAACAAGTTTATTTTGCCTTCACCTAGAGTCTCAACACAATTTTAGTCTTGACCATGTTATTATATTTTCAACTTGATAACACCATGATGGTTTTCTATGTTAACTTTCACTTCACTTGCTTTGAATCCCAACCAGAGTAGGAAGGAAGGAAGCGAGGTAAAATGTGTCTATGTACTTTCTCTTTTTATCAATTAATTAGTTTATTTATTTATTTATTTGAAATTTTATTTATTCATCTGTCAGAGAGTGAGAGAGAGAGCACAAGCAGAGGAAGCAGCAGGCAGAGGGAGAAGCAGGGTCCCTGCTGAGCAAGGAGCCAGATGCGGGATTCCATCCCAGGACCTGAGACAAAGGCCGAGGCTTAATTGACTGAGCCACCCAGGTGTCCCTGCTTTCTCTTTTTAAATAACAAACAACCTTTTATTCCCTATCAAAGAATAATCACTTGAGAACATTTGAAACTACAGAAAAACATTTTTGAACTTTTAATTTTGAAATAATTATAGATTCACAGGAAATTGCAAAGGTGGTACAGAGAGATCTTATGTACCCTTCCACTCATTTTCCCCAATTTTTACATTTTAGGTTACTATAGGATAGCATCAGACTCGGGAAACTGCTGCTGGCGCAGTATGTGGGAATAGCTCTCTATCATGTTAACACGTGTGTAGGTTCGTGTGACCGACACCACAACCAGGACAGGGAACTAGTCTCTTACAACAAAGATCTCCCTCATGCTACTTCTTTATCATAGTAGAGTCACTCTTTCCTTCCATCCCACTGCCATCCCTAACCACTGGCAACCATTAATATGTCCTCCATCCCTATAATTTGGATATTTTGAGAATGTTAAATAAATAAAACCATAGGGTATATAACATTTTGAGACTGGCTTTTCACTAATCAGAATGAGCTTGAGATTCACCCAGACTGTTGTATAGATCAGCGGTTTCTTTTTATTGTGGAGGAGTGTCCCACTGCATGAATACAACATGCTTGGTTTCATCATTCAGCCATTAAGGGCAGGTGGGCTGTTTCCAGTTTTTAGCTATTACAAATAAAGCATGTATGAACGAGCACGTAAGGTTTTTGTATAGACATCGTTTTCATCTCCATTTTTAGATAGATGTGTTTTTTCGTTATTTTATTTGTATTTATGTTCATGAAATAAGTAAAAATTATCTGAAAAGATACTCACCAGAGAAAATGTGAAACTTCAAAGAAATTTTTAAAGGGAGGAAACACAGTGAGCTGCATCCCCACAAGTGAAAGTCAGTCCCTATTACTATTTTGGTATTTTTCTTTCCAGTCTTTTCTATGCCTAAGATTTTCATTGTTGTTATAAATAGTTATGATTATGATACAAAATGAAATTCTGTATCCTGACTTTTTCTCTATTATTATGAAATAACTGGTGTTACAAAAATGCAAGAAAGATATATCCAATATATATAAACATGTTTATTTGAAATAAAGTGGATAGTGAAAGAAATACCCCTAAGCCCGCCAGCCAGTGTAAGAAAGAATGTACACTGCTACCACTCACACTCCCTTTGGGTCTCTTTGTGTTTTATCTTTTTGTTTTTAGGTGTTTTTCAAGAGACCTTCTCAACCATACTGCTGAAAACAATAAAAATTTGAAGAAGCAAAATTTTTAAATGAGAAGAGGTGGGAGGCTCACTGATTTTCTTCTTAACTAACTGTGGCTGGTAATACATCTCCTTCCTTCCTCTTTACACATTTTTTAACAATTGTACTAAAAGTTCAAAACATTCTTCCTTTGGGAATCCTATGATTGATGTTTTTTCTAAGTGAAGGGCCAGTTAGTACGAGATTGTAGAAAATCATTATAAAACCCCTGCCATTTTAAAATCTTACCTGTGAGCATTTTTCATAATTTGTTTGTTTTGTAGTTAAAGCAGATGGTCCATCTTTTTTCTACATCATTATTGAGATGGATGAACTGCTCTTGAGTTGTTAATACCGATTTTTTTTCCTCTGGGTATGAACTAATTTCAGGGGTGCCTTGGTGGCTTAATCAGTCAAGCGTCTCCCTTCAGCTCAGGTCACGATCTTGTGGTCCTGGGATGAGATCAAGCCCAGCATCTGGCTCCTGCTCAACAGGAAGCCTTTTTCTTCTCCCCCTGCCCCTTCCCCCACTTGTGCATTCTCCCTCTCTCTCTCTCTCTCTCTCTCTCTCTCAAGTAAATAAAACCTTATAAAAATTAATTTCATTTTATGCACTGCATAAGATAATTTTTTTGGTCGTGATTATGCATTGCGAGTACATGATGGTTGCTTTGTTTCATGGACTCTAACTCTAATAAATATCATAGAAGTTACATATTTCAAACTATAATTATCCCAACTTCAAGAAGAAATGAAAATTAGATTTATACATACCTATCTGTCTTCTAACTTTGTTGTCACTGTCGGGCTCTTCCTTAGTCCCAGAAAAACTGCCATTGTTATGCTATTTATTTACAACATATTCAAATTCTAATTAGATTCAAATCACTCGACATAATTGGAAATACTACAAAATTAGATTTGGGAAGCTATATATAGATTCCATTGATTTTCTATGTGTTATTATCTGCTGGATATTCTGAAAATTTAATATGAGAACATACTTCTATTGAGATCTGTAGATCTCAATAGAAAGGAAGTGATCTATGGGTATAAGGACAAGCTTCCTTACAGAGTTTGCAGTGAGGCAAAGGCATATGTAACAAATTCTGCAGTTCAAGCAATTCTGCTTTCAGCTGGTTCTTGGCCTGGTGATAACCTTAGACTCAGCCTTCCTAGAAAAGTAATATAAAAACAGTGACCTATTGATCAAGGAAACTGAAAAGCAGTGACCTATTGATCAAGGAAACTGAATACACTAAAAAATTCTTCAAGATGAAAACCGATCCTCACTTATGATCCAAACCAGTGGACTCCAGATGCCTAGAATTTTACTTTTAGGTCATATTATAGATACACACACACATGCACTTATTTTTAAAGAATCAATTATGGCAACTTTAACCATTATGAGTCTGACTGTTAGAAATTAGTTCCACTCAAAGCGCCTGCCCACTGTTTCTCAGTTATTTAACGGGTTTTTCATGTGTGCTCAGATCCAGTCTGTCAACTCTGATCATTGCAATATCCATCCCTATTTTTTCTTTCTCCCTTGTCTACTTCTCTGGCTGTAAAGCCACTGGAAAATGCCCAGTAACCACTGCCTATCCTTGACTGATTTCAGATGTGCTCTAGTCCTCAAGGTGCCAAGGTTCTTCTGCCCTAGGCATAACTACTCTTCTGTGTCCTGAACCCTAACAAAGTGTTTGTTTTGTTTTGTTTTGTCTTTTTCAGTTCTAGGATCTTACATATTTTTTTGTGCTAGCTTCTAACCATATCTTACCTGTATGCTTCCCGAGAGTCTCATAAAAATCTGGGTTTCTCTGCTCTATCCACCGAAGCTCAAGTTCAGTTCGCGAGACCAGACAGGATAGAGATCACAGGTATATCAGTTCTTCATTGGGTTGTACATCAAACCTCCTTCAAGTTGCCCGAGGTACCCTATGCACTTGGTGCGCGTGCTAGTTTCTTGCTATGGACGGTTGCTGGGGATGGAAGACTGTGGTTCTACCTATACTTACAGCATCTGGGAACTTGATTAGCGATCTAATCATTTATAAATTATTTATTGCAGATGAGTGTTATGTCCTAGATACTAGGTAGATGTTGGAACTTACTTCTGTGCGGTTTACATTCTAGAAAGAAAGACAATACAAGCAAGGAAGGAAATACATGCATTTGAGAGTTGGAGGCTGTGCTGATGGCAGGTAAGAATATTCAATAGCAGAGAGCTGCAGAAGGACGTGCAACTTATCTGCATAAGGAAGTCAAGGAAGGGTAATCCCTGAGAAAAGTTTTGAAAGATGAGACTGGCAATGACTGAAGAAAGAACACTCTAGGGAGAAGGCAACGTGCTATAGAAGATAAAGTATGGGTGAACTCAAGAGCAGAAGAAGGTCAAGTACCGTGTTCTCCTGGAAGGAGAAGAGAGATTGGGATGTGGTATTTTGGGGGTGGGGGGCTTTGTGCACGCTTCTAAAGTGGGAGAATGATGATTGGCTAATCCAGTAGAAAGGAAGAGTCCGATGATTTATGACAGAGCAGAGGGCAGAGGAAGTGGGGAAAAGCAGAGAGGGAGGCAGAGGCATCTGGAGAGATTCACATTTGACAGGAATCCGAGCACTTTTCTCCTTGTAACAGAAGATAAATATAAACTCGAGTAGGCTTATAGACTTGGTGAAAGAAATAGGAGGGATTTCTGATGAGCTAGCAAAACACCCTTTGTTATATGAGAAAAGGTAAACAAATACCAGTAGATATGATACTTGAGTAGGAGCCAGGGTTTTTTTTGTTTGTTTGTTTTTTGTTTTTTTCTTTAATAAGCAATGTCTCATGTCTTTTTTTAGGTCAATATTCCCCGCCACAATTTGAAAAGTCAACTGATTCTTAAAAAAACAAAAACAAAAAAACTATAAACTTACTTTTTACCTGGATTTGTTGGATCATTTACCATTTGTTAAGAGGAAGAGAAGAAATTTAGTTTTTCAGTCTGGTAGAAATCTTAAGTTCCTTGTATAATGTGTAAGAATATCTTGGGCCTGTTCTACTGACACAAATGGTTTGTCTTTCGGCTATATAATGGCTCAGGTCAACTGACATTCCTAAATTATTAGCTGCATGAGAAGGCTGATCAGTAGGAGGCAGAGAAAAGATAAACTTTATATGGAAATAGAATATTATTCAGAATTTCATTTTTAAACTCACATAAAGAAGGAGTTTTCATAAATCTGAGCACTCCTGTTAAAAATTGTCAGTGAATCAGAGGACATTAGGAGGAGGATGGTTATCACCACCTAAGAAAGATGGGAAAATGAAATTGATTTTTTGACACAATACTTCTCTAGATGTTTCCTTTACTCTTAAACTTTATAATGTATGCTTGTTCTAGAATTAAACTTTTCTTACATTTGGTAGAGGAACAAGTTGATTTTAAGATGACACCTAAGATTTAGAACAGTATATATAACCATTTGTGTAAAAAAGAGAAAACTTATGTATATAATATGTATTTTGCTTTTATGTTTAAATACATCTTAGAAAATAATAAAGTAATAAGAACATATAAAAGTCTCTCTAGAAAGATTATCATATATGTACTGTTTTGCCCAGGAAGGATAACTGAGTAACAGGGAATGAGAGGAATGTTTTCTACTTTCTATTTTATTTTTTCTTTTTCTTTTATTTCTCATCATTATTGATCAATTTGGAAGTGTTACTTAAGTATAAAATTTTTTAAAAGAAAGAAAGGAAGGAAGGAAGAACAAACAAATGAACACACACGTGTTTGTTAAGGAAGTACCTGCTGTTTATGTAATTGTGCTTCAAGTCTATATCCCCCTCTCCTTTTTTAGAAATCTTCTGAAGAATAAATATAATGAGCAATATAACTATAGAGTTAAAATCCTTTATTTTAATGTCTGGTTCTGGTTATCTCTTAATCAAATTTTTAAGTTTAGAATAGTTATTACTGTTCTGTGAAATCAGCAAGGTGTCAAAAATCATACTTCCTCCCAACATTCTCTTTAATAGATAAGTTTAACATTGGTGGCAAATTTTAATAGAGTAGAAAGCTTTCACGATATACTGTCTAATTTAAAGCTTATTTATCTTTTCAAAGAGAGAAGTTCCAAGGCTAAGGTGCATGGAAGATAAGAAATTTAAGAAATTAAGTTAACTTATTTTATTCGAATTGCTTAACTCAGTGGTTACAACTTGTTAAGCTAAAGTTATATATCAGTTTGAGAGTGAATGGTGGTGATAAAAATTATCCAAAATAATGGGTCACAAGATATTTGGGCTCTGAAAAGATACTGTCCACCTAAAAATACCAATATTTACCTTTTAGGAATAGATCAAATTTAAATACACATTTAATGCTGTGTTTCAGTCTATCTAGTTTACTTCTCAAAATAGTTATTGAAAACCACCACCATAAAGGGTTTATTTCCCGGAGGGACTTCTGTCGTGATCCACAGCTTCAAACACCCATAAGTATAAGTCATCTCAGTCACCAGTGCTTGTTTCTCTACCTTCTCTCTGCCCCCCATCTGACTGCCCCAATCCGCCACCTCAAGGAAATTGTCACCTTCATAACCAATTCCTAGACCCTCAGGTCTGTCAGACTTCCAGGGGCACCTGGGTGGCTCTGTCGGTTAAGTGTCAGACTCTTGGTTTGGGCTCCTGTCATGATCTCGTGGTCCTGGGATCAAGCCCTGCATCAGGCTTTCTGCTCTATTGGGGGTCTTCTTGAGATTCTTTTTCTCCCTCTGCCCCTCCCCACCCACTCTGTTTCTAAAATAAATTAAAACCAAAACCAAAACAAAACAAAACACCTCAACCCTCTCCCTGCCCCATCTATTGCTCCCCACCCCCACATTCACTCACACACACACACACACACACACACACACACTTTATTATAAATCAGTACATGCATTGAGCAACCTTAAGGAATTTAATGTGTCATTGTAACTTTTTTATTTGTTTAAGTTTTATTTATTTAAGTAATCTCTATACCCAACATGGGGCTCAAACTCACACCCCCAAATTAAGAGTCACATGCCCTTCCGACTGAGCCAGCCAGGAACCCTAGTTTCTGTCATTCTAAATATCAAGTGGCTGGGAAGTCCTGGGCAATCTGCGTGGGGGCCACTTTGGTGGCATGGCTAGAGCTGAAGTGGGTGTGGGTCAGGGTGGTCCCCAGGCTCTCTGTGCAGGGAGCACCCTGGTAGGAGAGCTGAAGCTAAAGCAGGTGCAAGCTGGAGTGTCCAGAGTGCTGCGTGCAGGGGCGGCCTGGCTAGGACTCTGAGACTCCGCTCCTGTCCACACCACCCGGGGTGTAGCAGGAGTGGAAACCGTGGTTCTCAGCGGACTCTCTGATCTGGAGAGAGAGGAATTCGGCAGTTCCCCCACTGTTCAGCAGGGTTCTAGGACTGAACGGTTTGTATTATATTCTATTTGCTCTTGTCAACCTCTGCCTATTTTCTGTGTCCGGGGGCAACTAGGCCAGGGTGGGCTAGGGGCCCGGGTCTCTAAGGCAGTAGGCGAGCCATGGCAGATGGCGCCCTGCTCCCACCTGCACTCTCAAGTTGGAGGGGCAGGGAAGGTCATCCACGGCACTTCTCAGCACCTTCAGTCTGAGAGAGTTGAGTCCCAGCAGATCCGGTGCCATTTTTCAGGGTTCTAGGACTGGTTACTTTGTATTCTAGTTGCACTTTTAAACCATGCCTTTTTTTTTTTTTCCTGTGCCCCAGGGTATCCAGGGCTGGTGTGGCCTGGGGATCTGGGGCTCACTGAGGTGAGGGCCAACTATGGTGCCAGACCCATCTGCACTCTCAAGGTAGAGGGGGAACAATAACCATGGTGGTGCTCAACAGCCCTTCTGAACTAGAAAGTTCCAGCAGCTGTCCCCCCACTCTGCAGTTTGGCAGAGTTCTTGGGCTAGATCCTTTTTATTCAAGTTTCCCCTTAAAACGGCAGCTGTTTTCCTGTGCCCCAGGGTAGACAAATCTCCACACCCTTCCTCAGAACTATCCCTCCCTGCCGTAGTTTGTAGCATCTAGAGTGGGGGTTCCCTTCATTACTGTTTTTCTGTCTCTCTCTCTTCTGCGTGCTCTATTTTTGTTGTACAGAGCAGTTCAGTCAGCCCTCAGTACTTCCTCAGGAGAAACTGCTCTATAAAATAGGTGTAGGTTTGGTGTGGCTGTGGAGGAGGTGAGTTCAGGGTCTTCCGACGTCGCCATCTTGGACCAGACCCAAGCCAGGAATTGGCATTTTTTAAAAAGTCCTCCTAAAAAGTGATTTCATTTCGGGTGATTTCAGAATTGTCCTTTGAGGAACTCTGATAAAGGAATCTCAATACCAATTATGCACATACGGAAGAGGTGAATTCAAAATGCATGGTTCATAGTATTTCAGCTGCCAATAGCTCTCCTTTGCCTTCTGTCCTCAGTAGTTATCTACAAGACCAAGAGTCATTTCTTTTAGACCTTTACTCAGGGAAAATAGTATCCTAGTTGCATACATGCTGCATGACCTCAGGTTGAAACTGTTTTCCTCAAAGTCACAGAACTCCATGTCCCTGGAATTCCCTGTATCCAGAGGACACCTCCTTTCTTAGCCCCTCCCTTCCTGAATAATTCTGCCGGCATCCAAGCTCTCCTCACCTCTCTGTCCTCCAGCTTCCCTGTAGTTGCCTAAATCAGAAGATCCCATCTTTCCTGGTGTGAACAACTCCCACTTTGAGCATAATCCTGCTGCCCCAGGATTATTAACAGCAAGGTGCCAACTACCAGCATGGCGTGCTCACGTGCACTCTCACAGCGGAGAAGAAGCTGCTGGCACGACGGCCTTGGGGCCATTGTATCTTCTCAGACCCTGTGTCAGTGGCAAAGAACATTTTCCAATTTTTTTGTGTTTTTTTTTTTTAACAGAATGGCTGAAAATAGTTTTTGTGAATTCAAATAGTACAAAATGAAGTTCCTGGTCAAATGATATATTAAGATGCATTTAAGAATATGGTCCCGGGGTACCTGGGTGGCTCAGCGGGTTAAAGCCTCCACCTTCGGCTCAGGTCATGATCCCAGGGTCCTGGGGTCGAGCCCCACGCTGGGCTCCCTGCTCCTCCTCTCTCTCTGCCTGCCTCTCTGCCTACTTGTGATCTCTGCCTGTCAAATAAATAAATAAAATCTTAAAAAAAAAAAAAAAAGTATGGTCCCTACACACCCATACACTCCATCCACATTAGAATCTGAAGCACATTCGTGTGCTCTAAGCTATGAAGTCCTGCATGGTTGTTTGTGGTTAGTTTCTTCACAGCCAAAACCTATTTCACCCATTTGACAATTTAACCTTTCTTTTCACTGTTGAGCATTCCAAGAGTGGCCTATGAAACAGTGACAGAGAATATGAAAATCTGACAGAGAATAATATTATTCTCATAGCCGAGCCATCCTGCCGTTTCTTGGTCATGAGCCAAAGGAAAATATTAAATTATATATATGATATTTAGAAAATCCTGTGATGATAAATGCAAGACTCTTTACAACTACAAGTTCACCTGAATTTGCCATTTTGGGAGTTATTACTAAGTTAACCCTGGGGAACTGGTTTGTGGACAGTAGATCAAATTGCACAGTTCAGCAACAAATAAAATCAATCAGACAAAAATTGGACTTTTTGTCTTCTTAATATTGGATTATTTCTGTAAAATGAGATCTACTCCTTTGGATGAGTCAGAGTAGAGCTAAAAAAAGGTGAGTCAGTAATATTTGTAATATATTCTATAATACATAGAATTTTTTTGCATTGTGGAAGAAGAAGTAGAAAGAAAGGGAATAACTTGCTGAGTACATATTTCAAGGGCAGGCAATGCGCTGTACATTGAAAGGCTGAGGGCAGGGGTGAAAGATGGCAGTTGTTGCTCTCACTTTAAGTAGCACCAATCATACAACATTAGATTCTGAAAGAGTATAGCGTTATAAGGACTACTGTATCTATCAGCATGGAACATTGTAGAGTCACAGAACCTTAGAATGCACAAAATATTCTTTTGGGGGGCATCTGGCTGGCTCACTGGGTAGAATATGCGAGTTCTGATCTCCGCGTTGAGTTTGAGCCCCATGTTGGGTGTACAGAATACTTAAAATCTTAAAAAAGACAGAATTCTTCTTCATGGATTTACATAAGTAAACCAAATTTTCTTCATGAGCATTGTCTTTTTGCTGGGAGTGTGGGGCATTAAAGTATTGATGTTTATTTTGATTTACATTTATAACTGGTTGAATAGTAGAAACATAATATATGATCAGAATTTGGGGTGACAGACATAAAGGGAAAAAATAGCTGAGGAGAAATAATGGAATTGGTGCTCTAGACCACAATGTAAGACCAGGGTACCACTAGAAATTGATTGAATTTATTATGGCATCCTTTCCAATCAATCACTGATTAAATCAAGATGTAATTTCATTTGGTCATTATGAGAAAATCTTATTTCTTTTCATATCAAAAGTCATTGTCTATGTTTCATGGATTATGCTAGGAAATCTAAAGACTTTAGACCTTTAAAGCATCTTAAATCAATCAGAGTAGGGGGAAAAAACCCCCAAAACTTTGGCATTTGAAACAAAGACAGAAAATAATTTAGAAATATGGGATATTTACTTTCCTAAGGAAGAGGGTAATTTGATAAGTCGTGCTGTCATGGACTTCCTGATGACTTGGGAGTTTTTAATTTATTAGAACTAGTGAGAAAGTGAGGCAGTGGACAATTTTTGTTTACAGCAAGAGGGCATTAGGCCAGAAGCATTCAGGGGCGTATGTCCAGCTTCAGAGATTTAGCTACATAATGATGACTGACTGTGATGAGCCAGGTTAACTAATTATGGCGAGGTCTAACGGCAAGTGAAAACAAATCCAGAGACTGTCTGATGGTGCTACTGGGTTGGAATAAGCATGGTTCTGGGTGATTTCAGCAACTTGAGACACTGATTAAAAACATTACAATTAATTATTTTGAGATGATTAATAGTCACTAAAGGAGAATGTTTTTCAGAGTATGGGCTCAGGACAAACAACCCTCTGGTTCTTGTCTCTGGCAGAGCTCAATTCTGTACTGAGTTCTACCCTAATAGATTTCAGACTGGAACATTTAACAAGTGCCCCGTGTATTTTTATGCATGTAAAGTGTGAGAAATTACTGGAGTATATAGACAAAGGGAGTCATCACACTGCATGTTTCAATTAGTTTAAATTTTGTTTCTTTTATTTTTACATCATGTAGAAGTTGTATACTCAAGTCATATAAAGAACTATTGCACCAGATTCTAGTAGTGCCTATCAGACATTTATTTCCAGTCATTTTTATTCCTTCCTGATAGACAAACTTCCCACCCCAAGCCCCACCTTATTAAAGGCTAAAAATGCCTGAGATATATTTTCTCTACTTTCAGCCCAATTTGGATGAGGAAAAATTGAGAATTCTTCTGGAGAGCTTCTGTGATACAAAGACATATACAAGGAGAATTCCTTCCTTTCTCTTTTGAATAGTTAGTGTAAATTACAGCACTTGGTGCTTTAGTATTCATCTAATGGACATCAAATGAACGTTAAAAGAAGCCAAGGGAAGGGGCTGACATACCTGATTTAGGTCTAGAACCAACTATTCTGGATTTCTTGTTGTGTTATATATTAAACGTCCATTGTTTGAGCAACCTTTAATCAGAAATACAGCATTTACAAAGAAAGTGTCTTGATCCAACCTGTATTTAATTTATGTATCTCTGACCACCACATAAAGATGTAAATTGTCTGATCAGTAGTCTGAATTAAATTTTCTCTTCTCTATTGCCACTGTTTCACATAGCAAACCATACACGGAACAAAAACTCTGTAACCTTAACATATTACTCTTATTTTACAGTACTAATCAGTTACCATAACCATAGATATCCAATAGAATACATAAAATGAAATATAGAATCTTCTTTAAAAGAAAAAAAAAGATATTTATTTATTTATTTACTTGTGAGAGAGAGAGAAAGAGAGAGAGAGAGAGAACATGGGAAAAGGGCAGAGGGAGAAGGAGAAGCAGACTCCTGCTGAGCAGGGAGCCCGATGTGGGGCCCAATCCCAGAACCCTGGGATCATGACCTGACCTGAGCTGAAGGCAGACATTTAACAGCTTTAGCCTGCTGAGTCACCCAGTGGCCCATAGTAGAATCTTCTTAAAATAGAATCTTTTTAAAAAGCTTCACAGTAGTAGAGAATGTATAAATTAAACTATGCTGTTCTAAATAGGGGCACCTGGGTGGCTCAGTATGCTGAGTATGATTCCTGACTCCTTACAAGGCTCAGGTCATGATCTCAGGATCCTGAGATTGAGCCCCACCCCCACTCCCAACTCCATGCTCAGCACCCAGCCTGCTTAGGATTCTCCCTCTGCCCCTACCCCTACTCACGCCCTAGTACTTTCCCTCTCCCTGTGTCTTTCTCAAAAATAATTCTTTACTAATTAATTAAAAAAATTAAAAGACGTAAGTATTTCCAAGGCTTTTCTGACTGGATAATAATTCAAATGTAATCCTAACTTAATACGATTAATACTTCTCTCAGTTTCTCATTCTCCCTTTTCATCTTAACATCTACAGCATATTAAAAATGTCTTCCTTCCAAATATGTAAATAAATGTAGCAAGTTAATGAATTATTATAAAGCACACATTCTTGTTATTATCAACCAGGTCAAGAAATCAGATTTTCTCCAGTAAATCCGCCTTTTTGGCCCAGCACAATCAGAAATACTTTGTCTCTCAGAAACAAAACAAAACACTAGCCTTTCCACAGGAATCACTTCCTTGTCTTCTTTTACATTTTGTCACTTTATGGACCACCCGAAACATTATAGTTCAGTCGTGTCCATGTGGAAAGTTTGATATGCCTCTCTATTCTCTTTTCATCTTAATTTCTCTCTTCATCCCTTTCACTTCCTTACAACATATTTGCGGGAAAAAAATGGGCCATTTGATCTTGGAATTTCCCACAGACTGGATTTTCAGATTGGAGACTCATCCTACAATTCAGCATGTCGACAGCCCTTTGTCTTTCTTGCGAATGAAATCTGAATTTCATTCTGAGTCCAAGGACTTGATAGGACATCCTTTTGACAAGACTACAGGCGTTGTTACATTCTTTCGTCAGGAACACTGGTTGTCTCTGTTTTCATGGTAATAGATGTTGACACTCAGTGCATAGGTCCCATTAAGGGGTAGGAAAGTGATGATATTTGAATCCTATTATTTCTTTGTATTTTATTGGCTGGGAAACCTCTATGAAGGGACTTTTTTGCTCACCTATCATTTACGTAGAGTTCAAATACAGAGACCAGACAATTGCTAGGTGTTCTCTTTTATTTCCCAGTGTTCAAGATAACATTTTTCCTTATCTTTCTCCATATGTGACCAGTTACTTTATATTATCATGACCGTGTTTGCTGGATTTATCCAATTCAATTTCTATTTTTAATAAAAACTCAAGATGCCCCATCTCTGACCTGTCAGATTTCTTGAAATTGGCTCTTGAGTCTTTTGGATGTGACGATGGTAGTCTGATGACTTCCTTGCTATGTAGTATAACAAAATGTCCCAGGCTTGTATTTGTTTTCTATTACTGAGTAGCAAATTACCACACATTTGAGGTCTTAAGACAACGTACATGTTTGTATCTCACAGTTCTGTTGTTCAGAAGTCCAGCGTTATGTGGCTGGGTTCTCTACTTAGAGCCTTACAAGGCTGAAATCAATGTTGAATGAGCTACATTCTTATCTGGAGACTCAAAAGAAGATTTGCTTTGCACTGTCTGGGTGGCTCAGTCGGCCAAGCATCTGCCTTGCACTCAGGTCATGATCCCAGGGTCCTGGGATCAAGTCCCAGAGCTTCCTGCTCTGTTGGGGAAACTGCTTATCCCTCGCCCTCTACCTGTTCCCCTTCTCATGCATGCAGCCACGTACTTTCTCTCTCTCTTTCTCTCAAATAAAATCTTTTAAAAAAAAAGGATTTCTTTCACATTTATTCAGGTTGTCGACAGATTCACTTCCTCTGTGCTGTAGGACTGAGGTGCCCATTGTCTTCCTGGCTCTTGACTCATGGTCCGTCCTGGGTCTTAGAGTCCTATGCAGGTTCGTTCCTCATGATCCCCTCTCTCTTCAAGTCAGAAGTGGCACGCCAAATCTCCCTAATACTTTGTGGAGGTTGTATTTGTCTGCTTGCCTTTTTGCAGCTTTACTGAAGTATAACTGACAATTACAATGGTAAGATATTTAAAATGTAAACGGTGATGATTTGATACACATCTCCATTGTGCTTTCAATTTCTTATTATTTTACAACCTGCAGGAGAAACCTCTGTAGTTTTCGAATAGGTCAGCTAGCCAGGATAGTCTCCATATCTTTGGGATTTTAATTTCATAGCAGTATCTAGATCAGTGTTTGGTTAAATAGCCAACAGGAATCTGGGGATATGTATACACATGCATGTAATACATAATATTATATGTAACCTCATAAGTGTGTACTAATATTTCTAATTTGAATTCATGACTATAAGATTTTTACTTAATTTGCATATTACTTGGCTATCTCCATTCTTGTGACCAGGAATTCTGGTTTTCAAAGACGTATGTGACAAAAGGAATTAGAGTTTCCTATAATTACCTATCACTTTGTAAGATATTATATGCACAAATATTTCAGAACGACAGTGCTAATAGTAAAACCACTGATAAGCTTGTTTACCGAAAAAAATGTCAACTTTTTAAACTTAATAAAACATCTTGCATATTCTCCAAACATTAAAAATAGTTGTATTGTCTATATTTTCAAACACACATTTTATTTCAGTTTTACAAGTAAACTATTTAAGAACTGCTCTGCTACTGGTGCACATGGGTGGCTCAGTTGGTTAAGCATCTGACTCTTGGCTTCAGCTGAGATCATGATCTCAGGGTGGTGAGATGGAACCCCATGTCAGGCTTTGAGTCTGCTTGAAGATTCTTTCCCTCTGACCTTCCCCCCACTCTCTCTCTCTCTCTCTCTCAAATAAAGAAATAAATATTAAGAAAAAGAACTCTTCTGGTACCTGGAAGGATTTTGTTATCCTATAGAATATAAGACTTTATAGGGGCACCTGGTTGGCTCATTGGGTTAAGGCCTCTGCCTTCGGCTCAGGTCATGATCTCAGGGTCCTGGGATCGAGCCCCACATCGGGCTCTCTGCTCAGCAGGGAGCCTGCTTTCCCCTTTCTCTCTGGCTGCCTCTCTGCCTACTTGTGATCTCTGTCTGTCAAATAAATAAATAAAATCTTTAAAAATATATTATAAGACTTTATAAATTATGTCCCATAATTTTATAGACTATGGCTTGGTGTTGTTCACTTTAAATCAAAAGTTTCAAGTATACAATGTGATCTTTCATTAAGTGGTTTCAAAAATTTTTTAAATTCAGAAAATGTTTGTTCTAAATTGATGTTTCTAATGTTCTAATGTTCTAAATTGATCTTTCTCCATTTTATTTATATATACATACACTTGAACATGTATACATATACATACATATATATACACATATATACACACCTGCATAAAACACATATATTACTTTATTTTTGTCCCTTTTAATCTGTTTTTCATTCTTTTTTAATTTGAAGATTTTTCCATCTTTATATTTCTTTGAAGGCTATTTGTTGTATTGTTCAACTTTTTTTTTGTATTTTTAGTTTTGATGTTTTAATTATTTATTTATATTATTATTATTATTAAGGATTTTATTCCCAAACAATCTCTATATCCAGTATGGGGCTTTAACTCACAACCCCAAGATCAAGGGTCGCATGTTCCACCGACTAAGCCAGCCAGGTGCCTCTAGATGGTTGAATTTTTAATTTTCGAAGTCTTTCTTGAGTCTTAGCCACTCATTTCTGAGGGTTGTTTTTTTTTTAATTCTTATTAAGACTTTTTTTCTCATGTTCGTCATCATTTTCCTAGTATCTTTCTACTCATTTTATTCTATTCATGGGTGTGTCTTCTGATGTTCTTTAATTTGTAGAAATGTGATTGTTTTCCATTGTGTTTTTCTTGTTGTAGTTATGTATAGGGTTAGATATCCATACTTTTTTCTTAGTTTTCCTAAACTTTGAGAAGGAGATTTTGTTCAGGGTAACTTTTCTAACACTACAGTATTCCCTTATCTCAAGCATGCACATTGTGTTAAAAATATGACAGCTCGGGCGCCTGGGTGGCTCAGTGGGTTAAGCCGCTGCCTTCAGCTCAGGTCATGATCTCGGAGTCCTGGGATCGAGTCCCGCATCGGGCTCTCTGCTCAGCGGAGAGCCTGCTTCCCTCTCTCTCTCTCTCTGCCTGCCTCTCCATCTACTTGTGATTTCTCTCTGTCAAATAAATAAATAAAATCTTTAAAAAAAAAAAAATATGACAGCTCGCCTTCTGGAATTTCGTAGTTCCGTTCCTCCTCCCTACATTTCTCTGGATTTTGTGGAACTCAGGTCAAGTGACTACATAATAGCAAAAGGCTCACACACTTACTCTAAGAACGGGGACTGCATCTGTTGTGTCCGATGTCATATATCCTGCAGTTAGCACAGTGTGTGACAGATAAGAACTCAGTAAATATCTGTGAAGATAAGAACAAATGAAAGTGTACTAATGCACAACCCTCCAATTCCATCCCCCTTAGTCCCACATAAGAGCTGAACTGAGTTGACAAACAACAGAGCCAATCATTACGCAGACAAGTGTTGAGCTTTTCATCAGGGTTAAGCAGCTTCAACTTGTTTCTACTTTTGGCATCTTCCAGATGGGGCCTTGGATCAGGTAAGGTTGACTACTTTAGGATTTATTCACACAATACTGTGTGAGGGGCTGGTATTAAAGATGAAAAAAGGCAGAGCCCTTGGCCTTTTATAACAAGGCTAAACCCAAGAAGAATGCCAAAACCTTTTCTTTTCTTTTTGTCCTTTTGATTTGGGGTGGGGCAGAGAGGTCATTTGGAGTAAGTGTTTTTGATGCCTACATCTCAATGTAGAACCGACCAGGTGAAGGAAATGAGGGGCTTTGGGAGCTTTCTGGAGGAAAAATCTTCCAGGAGCCTTGGAGGTAAGAGAAAGCATGTTAAGTTTAGGGGAAGCGCTAAGAGTTTATCTTGGTTTTTAATTCCCACAGCAGCGTATTCTGAATTCATTTAGAGAGCTTACAACATTCGCAGTAATTAAAGTTAAGGGTTTTTTGTTTGTTTTGGTTTTTAGTAAAAAAAAAAAAAAAAATGGTTGGGCATTGTCTTATTTCATTCAGACTGCTGTAACAAATTACAGTGGAGTGAATGGCTTTTAAACAAGATACATTCATTTTTTCACAGTGCTGGAGCCTGGAAGTCTCAGATCAGCGTGCCAGCCCGGTCCTGTTCTGGTGAGTACCCTCTTTAGGGTTACATACTGCCAACTTCTCTTTATATCCCAAGGCAGAGAGCAGAGAAGGGAAGGAAGGGCTCTCCTGATGGTTGTTTTTTTTTTTTTTTAAAGATTTATTTATTTATTTATTTATTTGACAGAGAGAAATCACAAGTAGATGGAGAGGCAGGCAGAGAGAGAGGGGAAGCAGGCTCTCAGCAGAGAGCCCGATGCGGGACTCGATCCCAGGACCCTGAGATCATGACCTGAGCCGAAGGCAGCGGCTTAACCCACTGAGCCACCCAGGCGCCCCCTGATGGTTGTTTTTAAGTGAAGATTTATTTGGGGCCCGTGCTTTGCTGTTCTTTAAAAATTACATTATGTGGAAATGTTAGTACAAAAGGGTTTTTCTTGTACCAAACTAATGTAGGTCTTTCCTATCGGTTTAATGCTTCCCTTCTCCGTGGAAGCTGTAGTTTTAACAGTAGCTTTCAGTAGCCTGGTTAAAATCATGGGCGCTGTCTTAGTGTTTTTCATCCCCAGGAATTAGGGCAGTGCCTGCAGCAGTCCTGGAAATTGAGCCTAGGTCTCATTCTTGTGTCTAAATTAGCTGATTCATTAAAATATTAAATTGTTTTAAGATGAAATTGAGTATCCATGCTTTACATTTGGAAATTTTGTGGCAACTTTGAATGCAAGTAGTTAAACTAAAGTGGAGATGAAACACAGCTGTCCAGATGCCTGAGTTATCAAAAGACTTCATAAGTAAGCAGTTCTTTAGAAAAATGAGCTCTTTTGTTCAATTTCTGTAGCAGAGCCCACATTTATTTGTATAGAAAAATTCCATTCCACAAATAGAGTAAGAGTAGAAATTAAGGAAATTTTTAATGCATGTAATACCTTTTTTCTGAGTCTAGAAATAATATTCAGTGCCCAAGTAACCTACAGGAATGACTGTGGTAATCTACCTTGATTTACATCTTTTTCTTGATGTTAATATCTAAATTCCCTTTTAAAAATCCATGTTATTCCTGAAGTTTCTTCTGATGTCACCTTCAGAGTTTTAGACTACTGAAGTATTCTTTAGTAAAAACATATTTACAAAATTAACAATTGTTTATGAGAATAAACTCATAAGTTTAATTTATTTAATCAGGGCTTTATTTTACCTCATTAGAAAAGAGAAGGAGAAATGCTCTGATTTGTTCCCTGCTTTCATAATCAACATTTTGAATAAACTGATGTCTGTTCCTCCTTGAGTTTACTCACAGAAAGAATTACTAAGTTGAAAGTGCCATTCTGTTCCCTCCAGTTCTTTTCAGGAGACCTAAACAACCTAGATCTCGCATCAGCATTTGAGAAGTTTTTGACTAAAATAGCTAACCCTAGAAGATGTTTTCACATCATGAAAACATTTAATAATATTGAGCAGAAAATTGTTTGCCACCGTTTTAAAATAGTTCTCTTCTGTGGAATTCAAACTTTTTTTTTATATTTAGAATGTGTTTTCTAGACAAAAATGCTAAATGGAGCAAGGTCCATGAATAACAATTGAATCAGTACAACGTGTTCAAATTCATTTATTCAGGAGATGACTTTATTCCGTAAAGTGCTGCGTATGTTTAGTTGAGAACATTTGTGTACTATGCATTATATTTTGAAAATCAAGAATGCTGTTTCTTAGCTTGCTGTTGGAGGAAGTCTTCTGGAAGTTTTGTCACTAGCATTTTCTCTAAGCATAGGATAATTTTAACTCGGTATCTAGTAGTTTTATCCTGGGGAGATGCTAAATACGTAGACCCATTTTGTAACCTCCAGTGGTCTTTTGCATTGACGTAACATATTTTTTGAGTATTGTTTACTTGGTAGGATATAACTTTCTGGAGAAGATTCTCAAAACTGAGCGATCCAAACGTTATTGTTTTTAATTTCTGACGTCTAATTTTCATGGAAAAAATTAACACGAGGACACCATGATACCCATATCTGTTCCTCACTGCCTGCTGACTTTATAAAACCTCTAAATTTTGGTGCCTATTATGCAAAGCACATATTATAATGTGCAGATGCTCTATTCACTAAAAAAAATTACTTCCTTTGTCACGAGATGGCGCTGCACACAGTTCTAAATGGGCTCTTCTTCCTTAGGAAAGAAATTGTGCCGCATTCAAGAGAGAGCAGCAGAGCTTTTGAACACTCCCACTTTGCTTCCGCGGTACTGGAAAGTAATATAAAATGGCTAGGCAAAAGGAAAAACAGTTCTCCAAGAACTGAGAAACAGAACAAAAATGAAAGGGAAGGATGAAAAAAATAGGAGTATTAAAGTGAAGATTTTGAGCATGTAATTATTAAAAAAAAGAAAAAAGAGAGAAAAAAAAACCCACAACTATTTGGGATCCTTAATATTGCCCAAAAGAAAATCCCTTCCTCCCCATTTCCTTCCTCACTGAACCTAAGTACAAATTCGAACTTGGCAAGAGAATCACATGTCACGATGTTTTCGATACGCCAAGGTAAGCAATGGGCAGAAATAGCCATCTCTGGTTTTTTAGCACATTTGCAGTGAATTTTTGCAGAATGAATACTACTTTTCCACTTCAAGTTTTTAGTGCCTTGCCATGGCACTCAGAGTTAAATCTGGGCTCCTGGAGTTACTCAGAATAGCAGATTATGAACTGTTTTATGGATTTGCCATAACATAATATACTTATTGAAAAAATCAATCATGTCATCAAACACATCTTAATTCAGCTGACCTTTTTCTTTCTTATCAAGGCTATCTTGAAGAAGGAGCTAGTGTATCGATTAGCTATAAGCACAGTAGGACTGTGTTAGAGCACTCCTCACCTACCTCTGTCAGTCTGTGTTTTTTTGTTTGTTTGTTTTTTGGGGTTTTTTTTTTTTTTTTTTTTTTTTTTGCTTTTTTTCTCTTGCTTCATATGCTCTATCCCCTGTGGCCTTTCCACACCTAAAGTCAAGGAAATGAGTTATTTTTTTTGCATTAGGGCATCTGTACATACTGCTTCTTTTTCTGAAATGCCTATGCTGGATTTCTTTTCATCCCCCATGCCACACTGCAGATCTCACAGAGAGTATTCCCTGGACCACCTCATCTATAGTCAATGATTCTATTTCATTAGCACCCCTTCTTTTTTTTATGTCTGTTTCCAAAAAATGTAACTATATAAATGAGGCACAGCCTTCATATTTCAAATAGATTTGAGCAAGCCGTATAATGGGCCCTCTAGTGAGCCACATCATACATTAGCCTAGGATAGATTCTAAAGAAACATACAGAACTTTATTTAACCCTGAGCTTCTAAAAATTACTTTTTAGTATTAACATTTCAGGAAGCTATCCAGAAGACCCTTTAGAAAACACTGCTCAAATTCATCCAAGCTCTGCATTTTGTAGAAGAGGAAACCAACTCAGTTAGTAATTGCCCGTGGAATAAGTCTAGCCAGCAACAACTCTTTGATGGACACAGTTCTATTGAGAGTGGATTTCTTTCCACAGAGTGATTGATCCCGCTCCTATCACTATTTTTCACTGCTGCTGTCTTACTCTATTTGGGCTGCATTTTATCAACCTTGATTCCAGTAGCTGTCTTCAAAATCATCACAGACCAAATTTTATCACAATATCCAAAATATTTATTTGGATTTGCGCTTCTTACTTTTCTCTCTGCTTCTACCCACAAAAAGCTGTTATTCATTATTCAATTGCATTTTGGCAGGTCTCGTTATGGCATGGATCAAAGAGAATAGCAGATTTAGTTCAGCATCGCCCTCTCCATTCTAATTTAAACTTTTAAAGGGAAAGTGATTTGTTACTTATTCTCGTTACTCTTAGAAAGAAAGGCCCCCAAAGAAATAAATACTATAAGATGTATATATATATATGTGTATATATATATATATATATATATATATATATATATATATATGAGGACTTTTTCTCTGGAGTTATTCACGGTCTCGCGGGAAATTGAAGTAAATACCAGCAATTATAATGTGTCAGGCTGTGATATATTCCGTGACAGAGAAAGGTTAGCTGCGATGGTGTGTTCCAGCTTTGCCTTTCTGAAGTGGAAATCTGTGAGTTAAATGGAACTAACAGACAGGGTCTTACCATGTGGAGGAGGAGAAAGGCCGAGGTAACACCGTAACATGGTCATGCTGTGTTTCCCACCTCAGAATGCTCTAGCTTGACTAAATGCTGCAGACCTTAGGATTAGCTGACAGTATACAGTTCTATCTTTCTGGGACCCTCACAAACCAAAGCAGTGTCCCAACTGAGATGACCGCTGACAGCTTTTAACCTTGCTTCATAAAATCTCAACTTAATATTATGCATGAAATTAGGTAATTTTATTGATATCTCCTAGTGAAATGAAATCTTTGTAAGAGGAAGATACTGTATTTTGATTGCTGTACCCTCTGCCTATCAGTGTCTTTTTTTTTTTTGAAAAATTTTATTTATTTATTTTTATTTATTTTCAGCATAACAGTATTCACCACACCCAGTATGCACCACACCCAGTGCTCCATGCAATCCGTGCCTTCTAGAATACCCACCACCTGGTACCGACCTCCCACCCCCTGCCCCTTCAAAATCCTCAGATTGTTTTTCAGAGTCCATAGTCTCTCATGGTTCACCTCCCCCTCCAATTTCCCCCAACTCCCTTCTCCTCTCTAACTGCCCATGTCCTCCATGCTATTTGTTATGCTCCGCAAATAAGTGAAACCATATGATAATTGACTCTCTCTGCTTGACTTATTTCACTCAACATAATCTCTTCCAGTGTCGTCCATGTTGCTACAAAAGTTGGGTATTCGTCCTTTCTGATGGAGGCATAATACTCCATAGTGTATATGGACCACATCTTCCTTATCCATTTGTCCGTTGAAGGGCATCTTGGTTCTTTCCACAGTTTGGCGACCATGGCCATTGCTGCTATAAACATTGGGGTACAGATGGCCCTTCTTTTCACTACATCTGTATCTTTGAGGTAAATTTCCAGGAGTGCAATTGCAGGGTCATAGGGAAGTTCTATTTTTAATTTCTTGAGGAATCTCCACACTGTTCTCCAAAGAGGCTGCACTATTTATTTGACAGAGAGAAATCACAAGCAGGCAGAGTGGCAGGCAGAGAGAGAGGAAGGGAAGCAGGCTCCCCGAGGAGCAGAGAGCCCGATGCAGGGCTCAATCTCAGGACCCTGGGATCATGACCTGAGCCAAAGGCAGAGGCTTAACCCACTGAGCCACTCAGGTGCCCCACAAAGTGTCTTGAACATAGTAGATTCTCGATAATTATCTGTAGAATGTGAAAAAGCAGAGAAGTTGGTGAATTGCTTGTTGTGAGTTTTAGGGGGTGATAGAAGATGGAAAATGTAGGAGAGGAGGTTGATTTTGAAATTTATGCTAAAGACATAGGATTTTATTCTATTGCTTACAAGAAGTCCTTGAGGAAAAGAGTAAATGGATGAAGAAAAGTATCTTAGTCAAGGCTTCATACTAAGTTTTCTAACTCCCTCATGAACTGTACCACAATAAAATCACTGAACCTAACAGAATGCACTATACAAATAAATAATAAGTATATGTATTCTCCAAATGTCAGTCAAGTATAAAGAGATGTTCTATTAACAATATAGTTATAAAATAGAGTTATTAACAATATGATTCTTAGTAAGTTACGTTCTTAATCTTAGATATTTTAAAAATAATACTTATTTTTAAGGAAGCCTCCCCAGAGAAGCCTCAAAATTTAGGTGTCATTAATTTTTTATCTCCTCTAGACTAACCTGCATTATCAGGTTAGTGGCTGATTATTTGCAAGTGTTTAAAAACAGTCTTGGAGGGGTTGCCTGGGGGGCTCAATTAATGGGCAGATTCTTGGTTTTGGCTCCAACTGTGATCTCAGGATCCTCTTCTCAGAGTCATGATCTCAGGGTTGGAGATCAAACTCGGGCCTTGGGTTTGTGCTTAGCGTTGAGTCCCACTGGAGATTCTTTCTCTTCCTCTACCCCTCCCCCCTGCTCACATGCACGTTCTTTCTAAATAAATAAATAAATCCTTTAAAAGATAAATACAAAGACTTAGAAGTAATAACTAATAAAACTCCTTAATGTCCTAGAGCTGTATAGATAGGTTAGCCACTAGGTAGATGTGCCCACTTAAATGCAACTTAATTAAAATTAAGTAAAATTAAAAAATTGGCTCTTCCTTCACACTTACCAGATTTTTTAAAATTTTTTATAAACATATAATGTATTTTTATCCCCAGGGGTACAGGTCTGTGAATCGCCAGGTTTACATACTTCACCGCACTCACCATAGCACATACCTTCCCCAATATCCATAACCCCCCCAACCCCCCTTCCCCCAGCAACCCTCAGTTTGTTTTGTGAGATTAAGAGTCACTTATGGTTTGTCTCCCTTCCAATCCCACCTTGTTTCATTCATTCTTCTCCTACCCCCTTAACCCCCTATGTTGCATCACCACTTCCTCATATCAGGGAGATCATATGATAGTTGTCTTTCTCCAATTGACTTATTTCACTAAGCGCTTACCAGATTTTTAAGTGCTCCTTTGATCACTGCAGAAAATGCCACCGAAGAGTATAATAATAGCTTAGAGGGCAAAAACGACAACAACCCAAAAGCTTCATCCTAGTAGCTTCCATTTTTGTACTACATTTTTTTCCACACCCTGGTTTTCTGTGATTTCTTACTTGACTCTGGGCATGAGCTGTTGAGGTAGAAGATATAGGAATCCCCATCATCACCATCACTAAAAGGAGGGAAGTAGGGGAGAGCAGCTCAGATGACTCACCAGCTCCACATTGGTCACAGCACCAGAGCTGAAATAGAATTTTGACTCAACTACAGACACCTTTCCTGGGTGAGAGCTAGAAAAAAAAAAAAATAAAATAAAGGGAGGAAGGAGGGTGGGAAGGAGAGAAGGAGGCAGAGAAGGAAAGAAGGAGAAACAAACAAAAAAACCTCTGAGTCACAGATTCTGAGAAGATCCCCTTCTAAGAGCGACCTGGAAATGAGGAAAAATGGGGTGAATTTGCACTCCTGACTGAAATCACCCCTCCTGTGATTCGGTATGCCAGGTTCTTAGCCGTGTACGGTGGAAACCCGTGGCAAGATAAGAGGGTAAAAGAAATACATGCATTTTCATCAAATTGAAGGAAATGAAAGTAGGAACGTGGCGGTCAGCAAATCCTGTCAAGAGCTCAGAATCCTCGAGTTATCCCAGGCCTGGCTGTTGATCTGATTGGCTGTGACGAGGGGCGATTGGTGGTGAGGGCAGCAGCTTCCTAGCAACGTCTGTGGAGTCTGGCATTCCGTCGTCACTCGGGCATCCCAGCCACACTGCCATTGCTACTTTATCTTACTTTTGTTTATAAATACAAGCAAATGAGGGAAAATAAAAACGGAAGGCTATAGTAGCAGCTCTACTGAGGAGGATATTCTCCATAACGTAGATTAACGGGAGAAATATGTTTAACCGATAAAACAGAGTGTAAAACCTTCAGCTTAAAATCCAAAGCTGTAAATCACATAAAATTCATGGCTTGGAGGACAATGTGTGACTCATGAAATTTCAATTTGTGTAAGTGGATGTTGTTCCTAGCTACACATAAAGACACAGAGCTGCAAGACAATTTCCATAGCAGGCACCGTGGTAACACCCACCTTCACTTTGCAAGTGGCCCTGGGAGTTTAGATTGAGGACCTCACCACGTACGTTTGGGGATGCGAAGGACAGCGTCTGAGTCCTGACCCTTTAAGGAAAGGTCCACTTGCTGCTTATTAAATTTAATAAAGCAGGATCAAAGTTAATCAAGCTGGGAAAGAGTGAGGCACTTGCTAAGTGAGAACGAGTAGTCATTGAGTAAACAAACACATTTGCAACAATGATTTTCCTCTTTTGGGTTATCTCATGGATATTCATTATTTTATTATTCACCACAAGAGAGAAGCTTCTTAGTAAAATAATAAAATGTATCCAATGACTTTGCTGATTTTTTTAAAAAATATTTTATTTGTTTATTTGACAGAGAGCTAGAGAGAGAGCACAAGTAAGCAGAGTGGCAGGGAGAGGGGGAGAGAGAGAAGCAGGCTATCTGCTGAGCAGGGTGCCCGATGTGGGGCTCGATCCCAGGACCCTGGAATCATGACCTGAGCCGAAGGCAGCTGCTTAACCAACTGAGCCACCCGGGCGCCCCTTTGTGATGTTTTTAACCTTCCCACCCTCATTACCTCTTTCCCTCCCTCCTTCCTTCTCTGCCCAACTTGGTCCCATGCCCCTCAAGGCAGTTGCTGTATTTGTACTTTGGCCAGGATCAAGAACTAGTTGGCTATTTTAACTCAGAAAATACATACTTAAACATACATTGTAAGAGAGAATAAGAATTAAGAAATACTTTTTCCGAAGGGAAAATAGGAGAGATGAAATCTTTCAATGGCCAATAAACCCCCTCATTTCATAATCTATTTGCAGATGTTTTGATAGCAAGGGGATGATTATTTCTGCTATATATAGAGAGAGCGAGAGAAGGCAAGAGCGAGCAAGGATCCATCTTTGCTCTAATTAGCATTCCTTATATTGATACATGATTACTAACCTCCATAAGTAGGGTGACCATAACACTTCTCTTCCAAACCAGGGAATGTTTAAAAGTGAAAGGGCACTATTAATAATGAATAGCGTGGCTCATACAACAGTACCAGAGTGCGGGTGCAGTACCCGGCTAACTGTGATGTGTGTTTGTCCTAATCTTTGTCCTACAAGGTTATTATGATCAAAAGCGTAACACCTTCCAGACTTACTTGCTGACAAAGGTAGAATGTATCTTCTCAGTTATAAATATAGTAGAGTCCAACCAACATTTTTTTGCCTGCATTCTTCAAAGACTCTCTGTTTACCTCTTGGTGAAATGCATAATCTTGTTATTTATTTATAAGGGTCTGAGGGCTGAGCTGGTTAAAAAAGAAACATTGCTTTCATAACACTCCATAACCAATGGCAGTGGTTTCTAGTTTGAAATTATGGGGATCTTCCTCAGTGACTCTGGTCCAGCAAAGAAGACATCTCTCTTTTGGTATGATATCACACAGCTAGAGAACTTTGAAAATTATCCTGGGCACTTGGTTCAAATATTTAATATTCCATCTGCTGGCCAGGATTTGAGATATATTATTACCTGGCCACTTTATGATTCATGTTGCAGATTCTCACTGACTAGCAGAAGATTGAAATACATTTTGTGGAGTTTTTTTTTTATTTTTCTGTTACAATCCATAGTACCACAGAATAGGTCAATAATTAAAAAATGGGTTAATTAATTTTTTAAAGATTTATTTATTTATTTGTTTGTTTGACAGAGATAGGGAGTGTGATCACAAGCAAGGGGTGTGGCAGGCAGAGGGCAAAGCAGGCAGAAGCAGGCTCCCCGCTGAGCAGAGAGCCCAATGGGGGACTCGATCCCAGAACCCTGGGATCAAGACCTGAGCTGAAAGCAGATGCTTAACCAACTGAGCCACCCAGGCATCCCAAGAATGGGTTTATTAACTGCATACTTTAAATAATGTTTGAGACAAGAAAGTGATCAAATTTAATAGGAAGACAACATAATCTGACAGCACACAAATTAAGAAAGAATATAATGGTATCTTTATTAAAATACAGACATAGAAGTAAAATAAATAAGATTAAAAACAAACAAATAAACAAAAAATCATCCTAAAGAACTAAAGAACTGAGGGCATAGGAGTACCATCAATGAGAGAAAACCAGGAGGGAGACTGGAGAGAGAGAGAGAGGGAGATTGATAGATCTAGAAATCTGACATATAACCGAATTTTGTGTACCTGTTCTTTTCCAGGATAATTAGAAAAATGCCAGAGAATTTCTAAATAAACAAATGAAAACAATACACCAAGTTTAACTTCCAACTCCTCTGCCTACCACTCCCCCATTTTCCTCTTCCTCTCTTTTGTTTAGATCAATGTGGATGTTTTCAACTGAAAGAAATATAAAACACAAGCCAAATTTGACAAAACTATTAAGGGAGAATATTTGGTTCATATACCTACAAGTTTCGGAGGAACTGTGATGTGCAGACATGGTTTGAATGGGACTCTAGGGCCTACACACTGGGATTCTCTTGGGCCCTGTGTGCCATCTGCAATGCCAGGAGGCTTTTTTGTGGTGGTAACTTTGCAGTTGTTTGGATGGAGATTAATGTAATGGTGTTTAGTATTCCCGACCAAAGACTCAAGTTCTGCATTGGTTTCTTGGCTTGGGTAACCAGAGCACATTTTTTTTTTTTTTTTTTTTTTTTTTAATTAGAGATCTGCTCTGTTCACAGAGTCATGGGTGAATTCAGGCTTACTTCCAAATGCCTGGTTGCAGGGCGCTCACACCATTGGGTAAGTGTGGGATAAAGGACAAATTAGCACAAATGGCACCTGCCTGAAGGAAATTCTAGAGATCATTATGCATATTCCAGTAAATAAATTATCAACCTCATTTTTTTAATGGAAAAAACCCCACATTAGATGCCCATCTTTATTTATTCAACTTTTTAAATGTATTTAACAAAATACTGTGGACCTATCAATATACCTGGCACCTGGCACCAAATATGGAGGCGCAAAGGCAGGAATGGGTAGGCATGTGATTATTGCATATTGATTTCTCCCTGAAGCTCCTCTTTCTTCAGATCTTGCCATCACCAGTGGACTCTGATGTTCTCGTGTTCCCTTCCCATTTGGAGAACTTGTTATAATAAAACTTTTACTTCAGCAATGTTTAAAATATATTTTTCCAGAGAGGATTTCTCTGGTAGAGCAGCCATCCCGTGTGTTTTCTTTGTAACGTCAATATGAAAGATCTTCCTTTATCTAGCCCCTAACATTCAGTCTGGCCTATTTTAACGTTGTCTTATTTTCTCTCCTGCCAGTCTTTCCTTTCGCCCAGTTATGTCCCAGGTGGATTGAATCCTACTCCTTTCTACTATTTTAGAGAGAAGTTGCAATATAGTTATTTTTATAAGAAACAAGATTAGGTGCAAGAAACAAGTCCACACATATTTCCTAAAATAACATTGATACGTTCAAACTTAGTAGTAACATTTGTGGGGCATATTTTGTTCCTGCTGGATTTAAACATGATGGAGGCAAATGTGAAATAGAATATGTTAAGTAATTACAATAAAAACACTGCTAAAAAATGTTCCAATATCTTTTCTTAGTTAGACTGATTTGTCAGTTAGCTATTGATATTGGAGATAGGTTAAAAAATGGTACAGTTGTAAAATAAAATCTTGTGCAGTTATAATAATTGAAGGGCCACTTTATATATTGATAGGTCCACAGTATTTTGTTAAATAAATTTTAAAAATTGAATAAATAAAGATGGGCATCTAATGTGGGTTTTTTTCCATTAATAAATGAGGCTAATAATTTATTTACTGGAATATGCATAATGATCTCTAGAAGGATACATAAAAAACCTGTAGCATTTGTTCCCCAATATTGAGTAACACAGGAACTGGACAATTAAGGGACATTCTATGGAATTCAATTTTAATTTTTTTTAAGATTTTATTTATTTATTTGACAGGCAGAGATCACAATCAGGCAGAGTGGCAGGCAGAGAGAGAGGAAGGGAAGCTGGCTCCCTGCTGAACAGAGCCCGACGAGGGGCTCGATCCCAAGACACTGGGATCATGACCTGAGCCGAAGGCAGAGGCTTTAACCCACTGAGCCACCCAGTGAGCGCCCTTGAGTTTTAATTTTATGTTAAAGAATGCCATACAAAAGATTGTATAGATCTATATGTAGAGACAATGTAGAGATATATTAACTTTGGAGAAGAAATCAGACTAAAAATAATAGCCTGCATTTGCCAACTATAGCATATTTAATGCAATGTGGTCTTATTTTTTGAATGCTTGAAAATCTTGAATTGCTTTGTGGCTTTGTTCTGAAGATTGATTCAAACCTTACAAAGCTCTAGAACAAGAAGTTGGAGAAAATCACTATTGTGTGTGTGTGTGTGTGTGTGCATGGTCACCTATTGAATATTACTTTTTACTCAGGTTCCTCTTTTCTGTGGCACCTGATTATTCCCTTTGCTTTGCTGAATGGAAATTCCATGAAGTAAGGATGCTTTTTTTTTTTTTTCTCATTCTTTGCTTTATGTGCCAGGAAAAGGAGTGCACGATACACAGTAATCAGACCATAACTATTTCTTACATGAACAGTATTTTTAAATGTGTTGTGCCTGGGGCACCTGGGTGGCTCAGTGGGTTAAGCCTCTGCCTTCGGCTAGGGTTATGATCTAAGGGTCCTGGGATCGAACCCCACATTGGGCTCTCTGATTGGCAAGGAGCCTGCTTCCCCCTCTCTCTGCCTGCCTTTCTGCCTACTTGTGATCCCTCTCTCTTTGTCAAATAAATAAAATCTTAAAAAAAAAAAAAGTGTTGTGCCATTCTTAAAATTTTTCTTATTCGTTTTATATTTAGTAACTTTTGCTTAATATATTACATTTATAAATAATTGTTGTGGCCTTTACTGAAGAAATAGTTTTAAAAAAATCAAAGCAAGAAAGACACAATCTAGAGGTTAGGCAACATTCACAGATTTTCATAGGATGACTTTCTGAGTAATCTATAGATCATTCTCCCAAAATCAGTCCTAATTATCAAGACAGTAACTGAATTGATGTGTGCCATGTGTACCTACAATTGTAAAAAATTGCTGGGCAATTTTGTAGCATGTACTTAATCTCAAGCTACATAGGTTGGTGTGGTCATAAGAGATACTAGTCATGAGACCATGCTACATTTAATAAAAATGTTTATTTATGGTAAATATCCCTGATGACTCACTTCCAATTTAGCATTTTTTTTTCCTTAGTATATCTCAAGACTTCTTCTTATATCTATAAATGATGCAGAAGGAAAGTTATTTCATTTCACCTAAATTGTTATCATATTAACTTTAGCAGTGACTTGGCAATGAAGCTAAGACCCTAACCAGTGCTTTGAGATCTGTCTCTGAGGGCTGGGTATATTGCAAGCTCTGTAGTATCTTATATGTTAAAGTGATCCTCAAAGTGGAATATGAAGGCCTACTTAAATATTTTGAACCATGCATTTTCAAAAGACCAATAGGAAAGTGAACAGAGGGCATGAACATAGAGTTGGAAAAAATATGTATGTTAGCCATGTAAAAAGCTATTCATCATCGCTCATAAATAAAGAAAAGCAAATTGAATCATCTGTGAGCTATTTTTTGAGCAGTGAATTGGCAAAAGATGAAATATTTAAGGTTGTAAAATAATGCTAAGAATGTTGGAGAAAAATATGTGTGCATTGTACACAAAAATTTGATAGGATAAAAACTTTTATTGCAGCTTTTATTGCAATAATAAAGGACAATTAATCACAATCATCATCATAGGACACTAAAGTGTAATGCATTCCACCACTGGAATTCTTTACAACTATTAAAAAAAGCAAAATAGATTTACATGTGCTGATAGTAAAATATCCCCCAACATTTATTATGAAAATGAAAATATGTAATGAGAAATTGTAAGTACAATATTCTTCCATTTGTATTCAGAAAAAACCTATATATCTACACACCCTTAAATAGATATCAAGTATTTCTAAAAGAATATATAAGGATATTAACACAGTGGCTTTCTCCAGGGTAATGTGCAGAAGTATTATGATAGAAAGGAAAATTTTTTAAGTCTGTTAGACATTTTTAAGCCAGGTACATATATTGTATTAATCTGTTAATATGGAATTTGTATTGCTTAAAGGTATAAAATCAATGTTTTGTGAAGTTTTCTATGTACTTCAGAGCTCATATAAGCCTCACGTTCCTTTTTATCTGTCTCGTGAAAAATGAATCAATATTAAAAAATCAAAACATACTAGCTTATTAAAAGGATGTTCTTTGAGTTGAGTAATGGGGAAGGGGTAGTGGTGCTGTTCCAGTTGCTGAAGAATGTATAGAACAACACTGGGCAGGGTGGTCAGAACCCAGGGTGCAGAGAAAGCCCTGCAAAATTTAGGAAGTATGGTTTGTGGATGTTAGTTTTCCTGGGCAAAAATTAAAAGGATTTCATAGCCATATACACTTGAAAAACTGATTGATTAAATTTTCTTAACAAAAGGGATGCAAAAGCTTTCTTGAAACTCTCCTGGGCATTCTGAAATGTTGATAGAGTCTTACTTTCTAAAGGTTTTTGTCCTGGGAAAAGGAATAGAACTGTGGCCACACTGTTGAACCCTGATCTAGTAAATTTATGCATCCAGTAAGTTTAAAACTTTAAAAATCATTTTTTGAATGTTTAATGCTGATGAAAACTAAATGAAATTTCTTTAAATATTTAAACTGATGGAAAATTGAGTTTGATCAGTTCTTTTGATCTTTTCAAATATTTTTAACAAAATATTTATAACTACAACTATAAGAAATGTATTGCTGTGTTGACACTGAAACCCTTTTAAAAATATCAGCACAAGCATTTTAGTTTCTTTTATTCTAACTTTCCACCAATTTTTAGATTGAAAATGACGCTAATTGAGTTCGGCTTTCAAATGTGAAGTAAGTTGACCCAAAGAGAAACAATGCCTGGGATTCAGTATCTGGGTTACCAACCGTTATCAGTGAGCTGAATTCTTGGATTTTTTTTCTGAATTCTTGGATTTTCTGAATTCTTGGATTCTCCAGGGTAATGTGCAGAAGTACTACGATAGAAAGGAGAATATCTTTTTAAGTCTGTTAGACATTTTTTGGGTGGGGAGAATTTTTTTCTATTTTTTTTATTTTTTTCTATTCAAAATTACACTTAATTTGCTTTTCAGTTTTTCTATTTTTTGTTTTTCTATTCAAAATTACATTTAATTTTTATCTTCTAGATTTTTAATTTTCAAATAAGGTGGTTTGTTGGTTTGTTTGTTTGTTTTTCACAAAATGTCACTCACTTTTTATTTTATCACTGCCAAGATTCTATGTTAAACCATTGCCCCATTGCCAAGTCATTATGTCTTGGCTTAGTCTGTAGTTGCCTTTGGAAATATAAGTTTGTTTCTCTTTTCAGCATTGCAGTGTAATTAATAGAGACCTCTCAAGCGGTGTTTTTCAAGCAGGAGCAGTTTTGTCCTATAGGAGACGTTTGTCAATTTTTGTTTGTCATAACTGGGACAGAGGCTATTGGTCTCTTCTAGATTGAGGCCACAAATGCTGCTAAGCATCCTACAGGGCACAGGCGAGCTCCCCCAAAGAACTGTAGAACCCCAGATGCCAATAGTGCCAGGTTTGAAAAAACAAAATCTTATATGGAGATCAGTAGAATCTGTATTTTAAAGTACTTCTGAAAGTTTAACATGCAGATGCATTTATAAAAGCATATTCTGATTCGGTGATGAATATGGAAAAGGACCAACTGTACTCACTTTACCCTTTCTGAGCTGCTCTCAGTTTCAGAGCCAGTGAGTAGGCAGGATGCCTTATATAAACATACAGGGAAGGCACTATCCTGAGTCAGCCGGGGTCAATGTGCATAGTCCAACTGAAGGAGAGAATCAGCCAAACAAGTTGAGCTATATATCCAGTGCCATATTGTATTTATTATTCTGACTGGATTCATTGTTAACAATAAAATTGACCATCTGAGCTCCAGGAAGACTGGCCTTAGTGGCTCCCCCCCCCCATTTACTTAAAGGGGAAGAACAGTGTTATTTGTCACCCCATCACAAAAATTCCATTTTCTTTTTTAACCTTACATAATCACAGGTTGGCTGATGGACACTTTAAGTTGGCCCCTTAGTCTCCTATCCCCAGCCCAGTTAACATCAAAGGCATTTTTACTTTCTGGTAACAAAAGGCCGTTCCAACCTAACTCGATATTTTTCTCGTTTTGAGCATCAGCTACCCTTGGGAGTCCTGCTTTCTTTCTAGTATCCTATTATACTTACTATTATATTATATATATCATAGTTAATATTATAGATTTTTTTGGTATAGATGAAAATCTGAAGACTGGAAACATACTTTAGAATCCATCATGGGAAAAGTGCTCTTGATGATTTTGGTGTTGGGCCACTGTTGGGCAATGCAGCCAATGTTTTCATTTACCCACTAGTCCTAATATTTCCTTCCTTATACTTTAAATTTGGTTTGCTTTTTTTCCCTACTCTTTTAAGGCACAAGGTTATATTTGTGGTGGGAGATCTTTCATATTTTTTAATATAGGCATTTACTGCTATAAATTTCCTTCTGATCATGGCTTCTGCTGCATCTCACAAGTTTTGGTATGCTATGTTTTCATTTTTATTTATCCCAAAGTATTTTCTAATTTCCTTGTGATTTCTTCTTTGATCCATTGGTTGATGGTATTAATTTCCACACATTTGTGAATATTCCAGATTTCTATTACTGACCTCTAATTTCATTCCTTTGTGGTCAGAGAAGATAATTCTGTGTGATTTCAATTTTTTAAAAATTTATTGAGACTCTTTTTGTGACTTGACATTTGGTCTGTCCTGTAGAATATTCCATGTACACCGGAAAAAATAAGTATTCTGTTTTTGTTCCTCACAGGTCTTTCATGTAGTTGGTTCACAGCATTGCTCAAGGTTTGTTTGTTTTTTTTTTTTTTTTAAGATTTTATTTATTTATTTGACAGAGAGAGATCACAAGTAGGCAGAGCAGCAGGCAGAGAGAGAGGGGGAAGCAGGCTCCCTGCCGAGCAGAGAGCCCAATGTGGGCTCAGTCCCAGGACCCTGAGACCATGACCTGAGCTGAAGGCAGAGGCTTAACCCACTGAGCCACCAAGGCACCCCAGCATTGCTAAAGTTTTTTATTTCCTTGGTAAATCTTCTGTCTAGTTGTTCTACTCATTATTTAAAGTAGAGCATTGAAGTTCCCAAATATTGTTAAATGGTCTGTTCCTTTAATTCCATTAGTTTCTGTTTCATATATTTTGATGCTTTTAGAGGTGCTGTTAGAAGACAGTACACTTATAATTTATATATTATATATATATTCTTTTCTTTAAAGATTTTATTTATTTCTTTATTTGACAGACAGAGATCACAAGTAGGCAGAGAGGCAGGCAGAGAGAGAGAGGAGGAAGCAGGCTCCCTGTGGAGCCCCCATATAGGGGCTCGATCCCAGGATCCTGGGATCATGACCTGAGCCGAAGACAGAGGTTTTAACCCACTGAGCCACCCAGGTGCCATAATTTATATATATATTCTTGATGGTGCATCAAAATCTCCCAACTTCCTTTACTTTGACTATATATTATTTATTCTTACATCATTTTAATTGATCCTTATTTCTTGTAACAACTTTTTTCCAACTTTATTGCAATAAAATTGACATATAACTGCACTTTTTGTCTTAAAGTCTCTCTGTCTGATATTAGCATAACTACTCAAGCTTTCTTTTGGTATAAATATATGTATATTTTTTTCCATTCTTTCCCTCTGAACTAAATGGTGCCTTTGTATCTAAAGTGTCTTAAATTAACATAAATAAATGTCAAAAATCTGTTTTTCCAATCATGCTTATTTTTTAAGGATTTTATTTATTTACTTGACAGAGAGAGATCACAACTAGGCAGAGAGAGAGAGGAGGAAGCAGGCTCCCCGCTGAGCAGAGAGCCTGATGCAGTACTCGATCCCAGGACCCTGAGATTATGACCTGAGCCAAAGGCAGAGGCTTAACCTACTGAGCTACCCAGGTGCCCACCAATCAAGCTTTAATTGAAGACTTCAGTCTGTTTATAATTAATATAATTTCTGATAAGGAAGGACCTACAATTTTGCTATTTGTTTTCTATATGCCTTATATCTTTTTTTTCCCCTCTTAGTCCTTCATTACTACCTTATTTTGTGTTCATTTTAATTCCCTGAGTTATCTTTTAGTGGTTATCCTGAGAATTACAATTAACCTCTGAATTCAGAAAAATTTAGTTTGAATTAATGCTATTAAAATTGTTTTTAATGGTATATAAAACTATGATCCTATGTAACTCTCCCCTTGGCTTCTTTATGTAGTTATTATCACAAATTACATTTTTATATACTCTGTGCCCCCTGACATTGATTTATAATCACTATTTCTGCAATTTCCTTTTAAACCATATAGGGAAAAAGAGGAGTTATAACCAAAAATACAATTATACTGACTTTTATATTTACCTATGTAGTTATCTTTATCTCTCTTTTTTATTTCTTTGCATGGGTTCAATGTATATCATTTCAGTCTGAAGGGCAAACTTTATATAACATTTCTCTTGCAGTTCAGCTCTACTAGAGATGAACTCTCTGCGTTTTTATCTAGAAATGTCTTAATTTCTCCATTACTTTTGAAGGATGATTTTGCCAGATAAAAAGTTCTTGGTTGACAGTTATTTGTTTTATCTTTAAGTACTTGAACTGTGTCAGCCCATTGCCTTCTGGTCTCCATGATTTCTGATGAGAAATCAATTGGTAATCTTATTAAGGATCCTTACACAGACAAGTTTCTTTCCTGCTGCTTTCAAGATTCCTTGTTTTTGGCATTCAACAGTGTGATTATAATATGCCACAGTGTGAATATCTTTGGTTTTTATCCTACCTGGAGGGTGTTAAGCTTCTTGGATATGTATGTTAATGGACCTTATGCAATTATGAAGGTTCAGCCATTATTTCTTCAAATATGCTGTCACTTTATCTCCTCTTCTTCTGCGAATCCTCTTAGCATATATTGGTGTCCGAGGGCATTTAGATTCTGTTAATTTTTCTTCATTGTTTTTCCCTTTTTCTGAGACAAGATAATTTCAGTTGTCTTCTCTTCAGGTCATTGATTAGAAGAATCAATTTGTCTGCTCAAATCTGCCATTGAGCCCTTCCTGCATTTTTTTTTTTTTCAGTTCTATTACTGTACTTTGCAACTCCAACATTTTTCTTTCAGTCCATTTTTTTAAAAATTCTGTATCCTGATTGATATTGTTTATTTGGTGACATTGTTCTCATAGTTTCCTTTAAGTCTTTATATATGGTTTCCTTTCACTTTTTGAGCATATTTAAAATACTTAATTGAAAGTCTTTGTGTGGTAGGTACAGATGTGGGCTTCCTCAGAGACAGGTTCTATTTATTGACTTTTTTTCCCCTTTACATTAGTCATACAAAAACAAACAAACAAAACAACAAACCCTGGTTATTTGCATATTTCATGATGTTTTGTTGAAAACTGGCCATTTTGAATATTAAAATATGACAACTCTTGAAATCAAACACTGCTCTCTCCTCAGGGGTTTTGTTGCTTTTTGTTATGTTTGCTTGTTTGTACAGTGACTTTTAAAAAGTTAATTCTGTGAAGTCTACATCACTTCTAGTGTGTGGTCACTGAAGTCTTCTCCATTAAATCACTGGTCACCTAGTACTCACCTACTGACTGGAGCTCTATTTCCTTACATGCCTGGAATCCAAACCAGTAACAAATACAGAATTTCCCAGTATTCGTAATGGGTTCTATGTATGTATTCATTCTGTTAATTTCTCTAGTGTAATTTACAGTCAGTTTTGTTGATTTTTACTGTTTTCATGATTTTCTATTTTTTCTTTATTTGGACTTATATTCTTCTAGTTTCTTTACTGGAGCTTAGTTCACTGATTCTCAATATTTTTCTTCTCTAATTTATTAATTTAAAGTCACAAATTTTAGCAGAGTCTTAAATTTACCCCTAAACTGCTTTAGGTGCATCCACAAATTTTTGATGTGTTGCGTTTTCCTTATTGTTCAGTTCAAAGTATTTCTTACCTTCAGTTGTAATTTGTTCCTAGATCCACGTGCTATTGATAACCGTATTTCTTAACCTTGCAAACACTTGAGATTTTCTGGGTATTCAATGCTACTTTTTCCCATTGAGATCAGAAACAGTATTCCCTATGATTTCCCTTAAAAAATTTTTGCAACTTGCTTCTTGGTCAGTATATGGTTTATTTCATGAATGTTACTTGTGTACTTGAATGCAAATTCTGTACTTTTGGAGTATAATGTTATATAAATGTTATTTGGGTCAATTTGATTAATAGTGTTTTTTTTTTTCTTTAAAGATTTTATTTATTTAGTTGACAGACAAAGATCACAAGTAGGCAGAGAGGCAGGCAGAGAGAGAGGGGAAGCAGGCTCCCCGCTGAGCAGAGAGCCTAATGCAGGGCTCGATCCCAGGACCCTGGGATCATGATGCAAGCCAAAGGCAGAGGCTTGACCCACTGAGCCACCCAGATGCTCCAGATTAATAGTGTTTTTGTATCTCCTACATCCTTACTGATTATTGTCTGATTGTACTGTCAATTACTCAGTGAAGTATGTTAAAATCTCTAACTTGACTTTCTCCAGTTTGAGTATGACTGTACTCATGGGTTTGTCTAATCCTCCTTCAGCCTGGTGAATTCTTGCTTCATTTATTCTGAAGCTATATTAGGTACATACATTTTAGGATTGCTATACCTTCCTGGTACACTGGTCCTGATATCATTAGTAACTGTTTCATTTTATATCCCTTGTTTTGAAGCCTTAATTTTTGAATATTGATAAAGTCATTCCCATACTGATTCTCGTTCTCCTTCTGCTGCTTCCCCTGCATGTGCTCTCTCTCATTCTCTCTTTGTTAAATAAATAGAATCTTTAGAAAAATAATAACCAAAAATGTCATATCCTTTTATTATTTTTAATGTTTGAATAGTATAACTTTTTCCACACTTTTACTTTAAACGGTTTCCTTACACTTAAAATGTGTTTTTGTAATCAGCATGTAAGTGGTTTGGTTTGATAGGTTAACAAGCTGTCTTTTCATTGTAGTCTCTTTAGCTCATGAACTTTGAATGTAGCTGTTAATACCATGAGGTGTGAGTGTACCATCCTGCTGCTTGTCTTATTATGTGTCCAACTCTACTATGTTTCTTTGTTTCTCCTTATTGACTAATCAGGTATTATTCCATTTCATTTATTGTTGCCATATACTTTACTTTTACATACATTTTCAGCCCCATAATACATAGTATTTGCTTTTACCTTAAAAAGTTAATAATCTGGGCACCTGGGTGGCTCAGTGGGTTAAGTGTCTGCCTGGGATGGAGCTCTGTATCATTCTCCCTGCTCAGCTGGGAGCCTGCTTCTCCTTCTCCTTCTCCCTCTGCCACCCCCCTGCTTATGCTCGATCTCTCTCTCAAATAAATAAAAAAAAAATCTTAAAAAAAAATTTTAAAAAAGTTAATAATCTTTAAGAAAATCTTCTTTTGTACTTAAAAACATTATCCCATTTATATTGTTTCTCTTGCTTCTTGGAGCCATGCTTGAATCTGGAATGAAGTCACTTTCGCCTGAAAAACATCATTTTCTTAGTTTTTGTAGGCTGCATCTGTTTCTGCTACATTATTTTTAGCTTTAATTTGTTTGAAAATATCTTTCGTTTTCATTTTTGAAGTATATGACCCTGCATATAGAGTTTTAGGGCTTTTTTTCCCTCTTATCACTTTAATTATGCCATTCCCTTCTCTATTGACTTCCATTTTTTAGGATGAGTCATTAGATTTCACTCCTAGCCTTACGTACCTAATGCAACATGTCTTTCTTTGACTTTGTTTAGATTTTCTATGTGCTCTTGCTTTCCCCCAGTTTCCTAGATGTAGTTTTCTATATTCATTCTCAAGGAGATTTACTTAGCTTCTTAACTCTGTGGGTTCATATTTCATCAATATTGAAAAATTCAATCATTAATTATTCAAGAATTCCTTCTGTCTCATTTCTGGAATTCCAAATAAAAGCATGTTGAATTATTATATATTCTTCCACACATCTTCCATGCTTATTTCACTATCACTACTATGTTGCCATTATCATCACTATTATTTTCTCCTTATTTGATTACATTCAAGTAATTTCTTTTCCTCTTTGAGTACTCTGATTTTTCTTTCCTACTGTATTGAGTCTTCTGTAATATATCTCTAGAACATTCTTGTATTTTTTCCTAGTAAACTCTTATTTTTAAAATGCTGTGTTATTGTTTGGGGCACCTAGGTGGCTCAGTGAGTTGAACCTCTGCCTTAGTCTTGGGTCATGATCTCAGGATCCTGGCATCAGGGCCCACATCGGGCTCTCTGCTCAGCTGGGAGCCTGCTTCCCCTTTTCTCTCTGCCTGCCACTCTGCCTATTTGTGCTCTCTCTCTCTCTGTCAAATAAATAAATAGAATCTTTAAAAAATAAAGTAAAATAAAATAAAATGCTATGTTATTTTTTAAATTCTTGTAGTGCAATTATTGTTGTTTTTGAGATCACATCTTTTGAATTTTTCCACCTCGATGCTTATTTTGTCTAATTTTTGCCATAATTTCTTGAAAATGTTTACATTAAGAAATTTTATCTGTTAATTCCAAATTCTGGCCCCTTCTAAAATTTGCCTATTTTTTTGTTTTTGTGTTTGTTTGGTCCTTTTGATTATTGGTCATATTTCCACTTCTATCTTATAATATTTTATTATTTTCTGGATCTTGTGTTCAAAAGGCCCATAAATACCAAAGTACTTAGTATTTTCACCCAACAGCAGCATATTCTTCCCCCTTCCAGGAGGATAGTGTGGGTGGATGAGCATTTTTGACTCAATCCAGTCAGTAGGCAAGCTGAATTAGAGTTGTATTACTGCTATGGTTTCTTTTTATGTCCTACTTCAAAAGCTATTAAGGGCTACCTGTGCTGTGTATCTATTTGAGGCCACTTTCTCTAGCAGGAAATTGAAGAATTGGAGAAACCTGAGATTCTTTCCTTTCTACTCCAGACATCAAACTCTTTGTTGTACGTACACTGCTGCAAACTCAATAAAATTCCGATACAGGAGACTTGGAAGTAGAAAGATCTAACTCTTCCCCTTGTGCTCATGTTCATTTTCGTCATTTGCAGTGGCCACGGGGTTGTTAACAGCTTCTCATGATTCTCTTCAATCCCGCAGAATTGCTCTGCCTGTGGCAGACTCAATCTTCCCCTCTCAGGGACCCAGACTCCGCCAACAATGGCTACAGATTACTGCTGGTCCAGAGAGGTTTGAGCAGCCATTGAAATTGAGTTCTTTTGGGCCTCTTTGTGTTTATTGCCCTTGGGTGCCTTTTATAAATAAATGTTTTTTGTTGTGGTGGTGGTGGTGATGGTGGTGGGGTGTGTGTGTGTGTGTGTGTGTGTGTGTGTTTACAGTCGGTTCTCAACTTAGGATGGTTTGACTTATATTTTTCAAATTTACAATGGTGCAAAAGTGACATGCATTTAGTAGAAATAATACTTTGAATTTTGAACTTTGGTATTTTCCCAGGCTAGCAATATGTGGTACAGTTGTCTTGTGATGCTGGGTGGTGGCAGCGAGCCACAGCTCCCAGTCAGTCATCCAAAGTTGAGGGTAAACAACTGATGGACTTACAACCATTTTGTACCCATGCAACCATTCTGTTTTTCACTTTCAGTATATTATTCAGTAAGTTCCAGGAGATACTCAACAGTGTGTTATGACACAGGCTGTGTATTAGATAATTTTGCCCAGCTGTAGGCTAATGCAAGTGTTCTGAGCATGCTTAAGATAGGTGAGACTCAGTTATGATATTCAGTAGGTTAGGAATTATAAATGCACTTTCAACTTATATTTTCAATTTTCATCATAAGTCAAAGAAGATCTGTTTTTTATTTACTATTTTTTATTTACTATTTTTTACTGTTTTGGCTAAAAACTGTTCTGTTTGCACTATGTCCCTCTCCTCTGGAAGCAGAATTCTACAAAGATTGCCTTTAGAGTACTGCATTTACTACTGCATTAATTTCATTCCTGGAAATAAACTGAAAAATATTGAAAACCTTAGAATACCTTCTTCATTTTATCAAATTCTGTTGAAATCCAAGGTCACTAGAATGCATACTATCATTTTCTAGTGGCATATCTTGAGTTACATTTTTCTTTTTTGAAGAGAAAATTATTAAAGCAATTCAAAGACAAGAGTTTATGAACCTAACATTAACTTCTGTTAGTCTTTAAGTTACTAAAGTTTATTTTTATTATTTAATAATAAAACTTATATTTTACACTACTCATAGTTTAAGAAGTCACTGGATTTGAGAATTATCTAACTCCATCATTCCAATCTACATGTTTTCATTTTAGAGGCCATTATCTTTTCCTGCTTTTACTTTCAAAATTTACAACTTATCCAACTTAGCAAAGACATTTTTTCCCTCCCTTTTGTTCCTCTTAAATTGCTTCTTCATGAAACATTCAAAATCAGTCTCTCATAAAAACAACAGAAAATTGTTTTTGAACAGAATGGCTTAATCTTACCAACAAAAAATCATGTTTATTTAGTCTTTAGTAAATTTCAAGAAAATTTTGTCCACCTCAATGCAAAACCATTTCCTGCTCAGTCAGCTCTCTTACTGAATAATTGTCTTTTCTGATATGTATTCAGTCAGTTCCTTTTCTGCTAACATAATTCAAATCTGGAATAAAAGAAAAAAATCTGTCTTATAATTTAATGACTCATGAATTTTCCCTTTAACTGTGTACGTGATTGCTCCATTTGTATCAACTGATAGACTTGTCTTTACTTTCTGTACATTTACGTTTGGAGATCTTGGTCCCATTTCCCTATCAGTATACCTCAGGCAGACTCATTACAAAGTAATCAAAACCCCCAGTAGTTGTTGCATTGCCAAGAGAATATTTAGGGATCTTAAAAATGTCCCTCCCTGGGGTGCCCAGGTGGCTCAGTGGGTTAAAGTCTCTGCCTTCAGCTCAGGTCATGATCTCAGGGTCCTGGGATCAAGCCCCATGTAGGGCTCTCTGCTCAGTGGGGAGCATGCTTCCTCCTCTCTCTCTGCCTGCCTCTCTGCCTACTTGTGATCTCTGTCTGTCAAATAAACAAATAAAATCTTAAAAAAAAAAAAAAAAGTCCTTCCCCAAGCTTTCTTCACGTGTAATAAATACAGCTACAATTTGTTTAGCTATGTATATTTTGTTTTTACCTTCACAATAACCCTATGAGGTAGGTACTATCATATACTGTATTATAGATTTAAAAACTGACCGTTGAAGAGTTTAGAAAACTGCCCACCGTAATATATGTTTAACAAGGATATGGTGGCTTCTGCATTCACCAACAGTGCGACTCTTGTCACAGATTGTCCTCTGAATCACTATATGGTGTTGCCGCTTCACACGCGGCCATTGCTTTCTATCTAAAATCCACTAAACATATTGAAGGAGTAAAATGTTGATTTGCCAATACATAAACCAAACCATTTGGCTTGATATGCATTCATGGTAGTGCATTCATGTAATAAGGACCACTGAAGATCTCTTTCCAGGTACTTTCCTTTCTCCGCTCTGAAGGGGGTAAAGAAGAAGTTTCCAATATTTCACATTTTAAATGGGATGTTGTTGTTGTTGTTAAAAAGTCCCTTTTCCAAGCTCCCTGTTACATATCACTGAATCAGGATTCTGTCATCTTCATATTCACATCAAATAAGGATTGTTGAATAGATGAAACTTAAGCCAAAATCCATAACTTTATATAGGTAGCTAATTGTTGACAGTCAACATCAAATTACTAAAACTTAGTGGACCCTTTCTGTTTTTTTTTTTTTAAATTTAATGCATCATGATATTTTCTTCTTTATATAAAAATTAAATTTGGTGTAGTTCTGCATCCTCATGTCTATGAACTGGAGAGATATTCAGTCTCTGTGGTTTGGGTGTTTGTGTTTGTATGTTCGTACTAATGGGGGTGGTCTTCTATCTCCTTCCGTGTGTAATGTCATGGGGAGATGTTTGGCTAACTTAAGCTAAGAGGAATTTATTGGAAGGGTATTGGAAGGGGGCTTGGGCAGCACACTCAAGATGGATGTACATACATGGAGTCCTACAAGGAAAGAGGCAGGAAGCTTAGCAGCCAGGACATCTATTGTGACTGATGTTACCACTGGAATCATCATGGTGAAGAGTCTCCAAATTCTTTCTATCCTCTTGTCACTCATTTGAGACTTAAAGTCCTAGGAGAGACCAAGTGGTTGTCAGACCTTAGCCTCATACCTACTCCTGGCTAAACCAAGGTATGAGGAGAGGGGAAATCTGACTTCTATAGGCACATGACTTCTATAGGCTTGACTTCCCAGGCACATGGAATCTTCCTCATACCAACACTACACAAACTGAAGAAGTTTTCCCCAAAGATAAATGGGGTTACTGGTCAAACAAATGACTATGCAAGCACTAAAGCTTTCACTAAAAAAAGTGAAAAACTTTCTATGCTTTTGGTACGTCTTTTCAAACTTTGTCCTTAATATTCTAGTTGCTTGAGCATATCTGTTTCCACGAGGGCAGGTAATGCAACTCGATCCTTCCCATAAATCTGCGTAAATCTTAGCAGAGGCAGAATATCTAGGGTTTTAGTATTCAGTCTTTTGAGATCCTGCCACCCCCCAGAGACCTTGCTATGGAATTGGGTCAGGCTGATCCCTGCTGCTTCCCAATCGTGGAAAACTTACTTCCACTCTCTAACCATGACCCATCTCAGCCACAAAAAGATACTCTAGTTTTATCTCTTCACTTCTAGATTATGGTTGTGAATTTTTTTTTCTCTTAACTCTCCTAAAAATTATTGAGGATCCCTGAAAACCTTTGTTTGTGTGAGTTCTATCCTACTGGTATTTATATCCCATTAGAAACTAAAACTGAGAACATTTTAGAGCATATGAATATGTGAGCACGCATTCTCTTAGCTGTCAACATAATGGTATCACCTGTCATGTAGTTAGCAATAAGCAATTATTATGACCTTGTGGGCCCTTACAAGTGTCTCAAGGACCACCCCCCCAGGGATCCTCAGACACATTTTGAGTACCAGTGACCTTGTCTAAACTTCCTAGTGACTTTAAACCTTTTTGACAGCTGGAAGCTTTTTATGCAGATGGTGAGTTTAAGCTCATATAAGAAGGCTGTCTTTACAAGCTTCTTTATTTTAAACTCCACGAACAGTCTAGTTACTTTCTTGGAATGGAGGGAGAAAAATAAAACGAAACACAAATAATCAACATTTCTTCAATAGTTTAAAGCAGCAAAGATGGAATACAATTTAATATCACAATACGGTACCTTAAACTTCCTCTCCTGATAAAGCCTCTGGTAGTAAAAGAAAGTATTTAAATTTGTTTTCAGCAGGTAGACTAATGTCGGATAAGTAGGATTTTGCCTCTGTAGATACACTTAGCAAGTACCTAAAAACATACATAAACATAACAACAAAATCACTTATTGCCATATGGATAGATTTCTTCATTGCAATCTTTGAAATTATTCCATTTAATTACCAGTGAATTGTGAATCAGAAAGTAATGAAAACCATTTTTTTGACTTAGCAATGTTGAAAACATGTAAAAGTATTGTTAACAGTAAAGCTTTACAGACATAAGAATGTTTCTTTGATTTTTACTTTAAGAATTGATGCAGACAGGCCAGTTCTATATAATATGTTGTTTGCTCTGATATTTAACTTGAGAAGTATATGGTTATATAAATGGTCATGTTGATTACTATAGGCAAGAGGAAATTTGTGCCAAAGCCTATAAGGTGACAGACGTCTGTTTGGGAAGGAACATTTACATGCATGTAAGAACCACTTGTAGCTTTTTTAATCATAAAGAATTCACCTAACTATCACACGATTATAGCTTCAGACATTAGAGTAAGAGAAAAAAAGTAATAAAGAAAATATCTTTTTAAGACTTTTACTTCAAAGGGTCAGTTTGAATCAGAGATGATAGGAAATAATGACTTCTTAGAGGATTTTTCTCTAGTCAGTTTATTTCCCTCATAAGAGGGCTGCGGACAAGTTTCCCAGAGCCTATGCCTCATAAACACTCCAGGCAGATGCTTTTTCTTGACGTTCATGGTCTGCTTTCCTCCAGAACTTTGTTTTTGAAGAGTTCCTAATAGCATGATCCCATGTCTACGATCTCATTGTTTTGATTTTTTGAAAGCTTTCTAAATTCTTTTGGGAAACCATTTGTAAGCTTACCAAAAAGGGCAGTGAAGCTGTACTTTTATATCTGAAGATTAACAATGGTTGGTTCATTAATCAGAAAGTAGAGGTCAAGATAACTGCTAGGTTCTGCTGGGACCAAAAAAAAAATATATATATATATATATATATATATATATATATATATATATATAAATATAAAAATATAAAACATTAGCAAAACAGAATTAGACTTTTTGACAGTGTTCTTTTTTTTTTTTTTTTAAGATTTTTTTAAGATCACAAGCAGGCAGAGAGGCAGTCAGAGAGACGAGGAAGCAGGCTCCCTACAGAGCACAGAGCCTTATGTGAGGCTCGATCCCAGGACCCTGGGATCATGACCTGAGCTGAAGGCAGAGGCTTTAACCCACTGAGCCACTCAGGCGCCCTGACAGTGTTCTTTGGCCTCTGCTTTTCTCCTGTGAATATGAATAAATATAATATAGTGATGAAAAAAACCTTAAAATCAGGCTGATATTAAAAAAAAAAAATCCATAAAATGTTGGAAAGTATTACTTTGGTGTATCTCTCTACTTAATTTTTTTTTTAATCTGATGCTGCATATAATCAGTGGTTACTTGGTTGGTTTCTGTATGTTCTAAAGGTTGTGTAATGCTTTTCATTGGTGCATACTAAGATGTGAGCTCACATTGTTTCTCTATATCAGCAGTTAAATATTTTCGGTTGTCAATTTACCTATGACTCATGTCTTTCTCACTGTTAGGAGATATCTAACTAAAGATATATACACACACGTAGTAGTGATGAAGTTCTACAACCTAGGTGAGGTTTGGTGGGCTGAGGTCCGGAGCCGATGACCAGGAAAGAATTCTTGAGACATCTTTGGTGCAAAATAGTGGTTTATTAAAGCACGGGGACAGGACCCATGGGCAGAAAGAGCTGCTGCCCTGGGGTTGTGAGGGATGGCAGGTTATGTACCCTGCGGTTGGAGGAAGGTGAGGGGAAGGGAGGTTTCAATGGAGCTTTCACATGCTAATGAGGGCCTCAAGGTGCTGGATACCAGAGGTCTCAAGTCTTGATCAATGCTGTCTTTTGGCAAGCCATTAACATCAAGATATTTGGACAAGACAGATTCCTGTCTTGAAGGATTGTGATCTCTGCAAGTTAACTATTTGTTTCTCCTTTATGGCAGTCAGGGATGCCTGAGGAATGTGCACATATTACCGAGGGGAGCGGGTGGAGAGGGGGTGCAAGGTGCCAGCTTTTGCTTTGTCTTCAGTCAGCCTCCTGCTTCCTCACCATTATTCCTCATCATATACACACACATGCACGTGTATATATACATATAGGAGAAGATGGGAGATATATACACACACAATCATATATATATAAACACACACATATACACTCATATACACTCATATACATGCATATATACACATAAATATATATGTATGTATATTGTATATGCCTCCTTAATTAGTTTTTCATATTTATGTAACCTTTTGAGTTTTAGTTCTTTTTCTCCAGCTACCAAGTTTATATTCTCTAGGTAGCTTCTATAGTACTTTCACAATATGGTGTTGAATTTTTTTTTAATTAACAAATAATTCTTAGTGATTCGTTCTATACCGAGCATTATTCTCAGTGGGAAAAGAGACAAGGAATGGAATATGGCTATTAAAGTAAGTCATTACATCTTCTCCCAGAAGAGTTTTCATTGCTTCTTGGATGATAAGCATGCCCAGATAACACAGAGCTATGAACTAAAATGAAATTGTTTTCTTCAGGGGTTGCAGACTTTGGGTACTTTCCTCATTAGAACCCAGCGGGATGGGGAAGCATGGTGTTGGTGGTAACGGTCAATGGTAACATGCGCTCCCACGAGCAAACCCAGATTGGCATTTTTGCACAGATGATACAGACTGCAGGTCCTGTGTGATTCCCATTGAAATAGCTCGGCAGTGGGCACCTGGGTGGCTCAGTGGGTTAAAAGCCTCTGCCTTCGGCTCAGGTCATGATCCTGGGGTCCTGGATCAAGCCCCGCATTGAGCTATCTGCTCAGTGGAGAGCCTGCTTCCCCCCTCTCTCTCTCTGCCTGCCTCTCTGCCTATTTGTGATCTCTGTTTGTCAAATAAATAAATAAAATCTTTAAAAAAAAAAAGGAAAGAAATAGCTCAGCAGTTCTCAAACTTTTTAGTCTCTACTGTCTTATAGATTATTAAGGATATCAAAGAGTATTTGTTAATGTAAATTGTATCTCTTGATATTTATCATAGTGGAAATAAAATTTGATTTCTAGATTTCTTGAAAAACCTATTTACTAATTTACACTAACAACAATAAGCGGCTTATGTGTCAACGTAATTGGCATATTTCGGCAACATACCTTTTCCAAAACAAAACAAAAATGTGAAAAGAATGCTCTTGTATACTTCCATGCAAACCTCTTTAAGGTCAACTTTATCAGAGGTAGTTGACTACTAATATCTGCTTCTACATTCAGTGTGTTGGGGTATGATGTATATCTGTACTATAATATATATAATCCAGCATCACCTGGGTATGAATTTAGAAAAGAGAGAAACTTGCAGACCCCTGAGAGTACTTGGGAGCTCTGAGGGTTTTTAAATCATGCATCGAGGACCACTAATCTGACTCTCCTTCTTTTTCTCCATTCAAAGAAGCTTGTGGAAATACAAGTAAATGAGGATGGCAGTTTTAAAAATCAAAATTTTGGTTTTTTTAAAGTGCATATTTTGCAAGATTCCGTGACACACACCTTCTGACACAGGGCAACTCTGGTCATCTCGTCCAGCCTCATGATGCTTGCAGTGACCTTGACTGGTGGGGGTGGGGCTGAGGGCTCTGTAGAAATCCTTTCTGTGGGTGGAGTGCAGCAGGCCTTACTTGCCTGCCTTCTGCTATTTGCTTTATTTCTCTAAAGCCAATCACTCCCTACCACAGAAAGGGCAGGAGATAATTATAGAATTAAGCCTCAATACTGATGAGGTTTAAATCCTTTCTGACTTTCAGCCTCTCTTCTTATTTAAATTATTTACTCCTCAGATTCAGATGCTGCTGGGATCAAGCAAAAGTCCAAGTTGAGATCATATTTTTTTAATGTAATCTACAATGGAGATGCCTCTTCAAAAAATTTTCCCCTTCCAATCCCTCCTGTGAGCTGTGTGCCTTTTGCCTTGCTCTGGTTACTAGTACCCAGACCTCTGTAAGCGGCTCAGGCCCACAGGCGCAGCAAAGTACACTGGCCCGGCTTTGCTTGAAGCCAGGATTTCTTCTGAATGTCTGACTTGCCATAATCCTTCAAACTGACTATATAGAATCCTGTTTTCACTAAGGAGGGAGGTACTAATATTTTCTAGAATACAAATCGTGAATTTTATACATTTGTTCATAAGAACTCATTAAGGAATGTAATTTGACTATTCCTCTCAGTCCATGTACTTTTAAGCATTACTATTTTGTGAGATGGAGGGAGCTGCAAAATGACCTCCCAGGACAGAAGAGGCCCGTAGGACCAAAGAAACTGGACCACTGCAGGTTCAGCTTGGCCAGAACTGGTTTATTATGGGTACTTACAGACAGCTTCACACCTGCTTTTAGAGCACTGCAGGCTGGGCATACATGCTAGGAGACCACCTGATGTAGTTTTAGAATACAAGTGAGGTCCAGAGCCGCCGACCAAGAAAGAATTCTTAAGACGTCTCTGGTGCAAAAAGGTGATTTTATTAAAGTGCAGGGCACAGGACCCGTGGGCAGGAAGAGCTGCTGCCCCATGATCCTGAGGACTGGCTGATTATATACTCAGGAACTGGGGCGGTGAGGACAAAGAGGGTGTTCAGAAGGGCTGACATATCCTAAAGAAGGCTCTCAGGGTACTGGAGGCCTGGTTATGGTCAAGCCAAGCTATGGTTGGTTGGTTGGTTGGTTGGTTTCTCTCTCTAATGAGGGACCAACAGGAAGACAGTTGGGAGTTTCCTGGTGGGATGTCACATTTCTACTATCCACATCCTTGTCAATGAGCTTTAGGTTTAGAAGAAGTTCAGCTTGATTTACATTTCCTATCCCCTCAGGCTCCTTCAATCTTAAGGAGGGGAGGGCAATGTTAGGACTACAGGAACTGAGTTATGGGTCTTTGGAAGTAGGCTATTGATAAGAAAGCCTCTTGTAAATCACTAGGACATCTGTAAACAGAGGGAGACTCCTGTCCTGCAGGACTCTGATCCCTATTATCTTTTAGTTAACCATTTGTTCTTCCTGCAGGGCAGCCAGCAGTTCCTGAGGAATGTCACGCACATCACAAGGGGGGGGGGGGGGTGTAGGGTGCCAGCTTCTGTTTGTCCTTAGCTAGACTTTTGCTCCCTCATCACACCCAAGAGGAGAGTGTTTGAAAATAGGTGTGTGTCATAGTCATACCTCCTCGGGGGCAGATCAAGGACGTTAAGCCCCAAGAGTGTACTTCAGAGTATGGTTAAATGAAGGGAAAGAAAGCGGGGGGGGGGGGGCACTGCACTCAAAAAAGTTTTGGGTCACAGAATGGAATTCATGGAGGATTTGCTCCAGATGGCATTAGTCTGGTTCAACAGGATCTGTCTTCACTGATGCTCAACAGTTCCTTCAATTATCTGCTATTTTCTTGAACATTCTCTTGAGTGTGGCTCCAGACTTCCTTCAAATTCCTTTTTAAATTTCGTTTTCTTTTTAAGTAAGCTCAATGTCAATGTGGGTCTCAAACTCCTGACCCTTACACCAACAGTCACATGCTCTACTGTTTGAACAGCCACGTGCCCCAAAACTCCTTTCACATTCTTATCCTTACCTTCACCTGCTCTATTGACGGCAAATATTCATATGTGATCCACTGAAATCGAAGCCATTCAACTCGAACTATGCTTTATCCATCTATCTGACCTCTATCATCATGTCCTTTATCTCCAAAAACTCTTCCTTTGATCCTACTGTCCACTCATGCTGTCTTCACATATCTCCATTTGCTCGTTTGGCATGGTTTGATGGATCAAGAAAAGGTTTCAAGCATTTTGATGGATTCCTGGATAAGCCTGCTTTCAAAGTGATATGTTTATCAGTAGAAATGAAAGTGGCAAGGTACCCAAATTAAGAAGTTGGAATTACTGCTCCCAGGGAGTACGGCAGGAAGGGAAGAAAGAAGAGGAACACGTAGGCTGTCAACAGGCTCTTGCTGGTTATGTTACCTGGTAGTGGATTATGAAATTCCCCACTTCTTGTCTTCTTGAAGGAAAGAATTCAGTTGAGACATTGGATAGACAGTTAAAGCAGCAAGGTTTTAGCAAAGCGCAAGAATACTGCAGGGATGTGGGAGCAGCCTAGGGTGGGTAGCAGCCTGCTGATTTTTGTGTTGTTATTTTTATGGGACGTCTTTTTTGGTCTCTTCCTTCCCATCATGTCATGTCCCACCAACCTCTGAATCCACCCTGGTTTCCTCCCCTTCAACCTTCTCTGTGAGTTTGTATCTGCCGTCTTCCCATGAACGCCTAAGCGAAATCCACAGCGCCAAAATCACAATGCAAATGATATTATAATGATACTATAAGCATGCTATGTGTTACAACTCAACAAGGTATTCCCTAAATGCTCATGCTCCCAAGTTGAGCCAGTCCCTGTGGCGGCTGACTTCTGCTAATCCACTTGTGCTAATAATCCCAACAGAGGTTGGTCTTAGGGAGACCTGAAGTCTGTGTGGCTAATGGATGGTCCCTGGAGATTTCCCATCTGCTGCCCTTCTTTTTCCTCTCTTGCTCATGTCTAACTGCCTACTCTAGCAGATAGACAGAACTTGGACATACTAGGTGGGGGCAGGAGAGTATATTAGTTTGCGAGGGAACCCATGACAAAATAGTACAGACTGGGTCACTTCAGTGATGAATTTATTTTTTCGCAGTCTTGGAGGCAAGAAGTACAAGATCAATGTGTCAGCAGTTTGGGTTTCTTTTGGGTCTGTCAGTTGACTTGCAGCTGGTGTTCTTGCACTGTCTTCACACGGGCTGTCCTCTGAATGAGCACCGTCCTGCCATCTCTTCTTCTCCTAAGAACATTAATCATATTTGATTAGGGCTCCACTGGAATGGCTTTGATGAGAGAGCAGAAGGCTAGCTAAAGACAAAGCATAAGCTGATAGCCAGCAACCTCCCCCACCCCTACCCCACCACTCCTGAGTGGGATGTAGGTGACATTCTTCCAGGGATCTTGCAACTATCTTAATGTTAATACCTTGCTAGAGCCAAAAACTACCTTAACTTGACAATGGCAAGGCCTCCGTATCTTGTAGGTCCTCTTTAGCGTGTGAAAGTTCTTTAGATGCCTCCCCTGACCTCCTCCAACCCCCAAGTGTATAATCAGCCACTCCTCACAACCCTGGTACAGCAACTCTTTCTGCTCACCGTCCCTGTGCTTTAATAAACCACCATTTTGCCACAAAGACATCTCAAGAATTCCTTCTTGGTCATCAGCTCCAGACCTCACCCCACCAAACTTCACCCATATTCCAAAACCACATCAGCTTCATTTTAACCACCCCTTTAAAGACCTTGTCACCTAACATGGTTACATTCTGAGGTACTAGAGTTGGAATTTCAGCATATGAGTTTGGGGAGGACATGGTTCAGCCCTAATGGGCAGGTTGGGGTATTCCAGGCTGAAAGGGAAAACACGTAAAAGCACAAAGCACAAGAATGGAAAGTGCAGAAAAGTCAGTAAGGAGAGGGTTTTTTTTCCCTGTTTATATATGAAAAAAATTTTTAAAATTTTTTTTGTAAACTGTAAATTTCGTACTTTCTGATCATGATAATGATGGATATGAATGTGAATGAACTTGAAGAGTTGTCTCAATTAAATTTTAAATTATTTTAAAAGTATTACAATGTATCTTATAATGGTAAATTCATACTTAAAAGATTAACATAGGATAAAGGTTAAAAATGCTTAAATGTATTTATTGGGCTTTATGTAGTAACTTTTCTTATTATACCTTGAATGAGTTTCATTTCCTCAGTCTCCTTCAGAGAATGTTTATAATAAAAGCATGAATGACAGGCAAGCATGAGCAAGAATACAATGTATTATTTAATATTTAGTTGTAATTCAATCTCTTGTCAAAAGTAGAGTCTGTATATTGAGTATAATGTTATCATCTTTCATTAAAATGTGACATTAAATATTTTTAGAAAGTTTATAATATAAAATTTCAAGAAAAAATGATGCAAGAAATAGTCATCAGTCATACCTAAGAATTTTGTGAGAATATACATGCACATTGTCATATGTTTATGTATATGTATCTCATGTTTATATGTACATATGTGTAAGTATACACAAACCTTAAAAGTATACATAGACTTACATATTTGGTTTCCTGTCTGTTAACCATTTTAAGTGAATGTGAACTTCAGAGTGCCAGGGTGGCTTAGTGGGTTCAGCATCCAACTCTTGATTTCAACTCCACTCATGAGCTCAGGGACCTAGGATCCAGTCCCACATTGAGCTCCATGCATGGCATGGGGTTTGCTTGAGATTTTGTTTCTCTCCCTCTCTCTCTGTCCCTTCCCCTACTCGCACACACAAACACTCTCTCTCTCTCTATCTGAAATGAATAAATCTTTAAAAAAAAAAGTGAACTTGAACTTCAGTAGTTTGAATTCTTAATGAATATTGAATAGTTTGTATTATATTTATTTAGAAAAGTTTATTATAAAATATGTGTTCTCCTTAAGAGGCCAAAGGAACAGAAATGGCATAAACCACTGTCTGTTCTCATGTTCCTTCAACTTAAGAAATACTTTTAAAAAACATGGAAGAACAACCTATTGATTAATGATATTTTGTAGATAATTTTTGTGATTATAATACAAATATCCTGAAGTCCTATTTAAGCTTCTCTCAAAGTCTTCTGAACAGCTGTTAGATTCAAGCATCTTTTAGTCTAATGACAAGTAGGGACAATTTGGCAATATTAATTTGGAAGTAAATCAGACTTATATTTGTGAAGTCAACATTGTAAAAATTTTAGTAGAGCTCTAATATTAGTAGAGCTACTTTAAAAGATATATCTGTAAACAAACTATCAAAAGATTATAAATCGTGCTTTAGAATAAAACACATTTTTTTCTTGTTTCCTCTTTGTTCAACGTCCTAATGACCGTATTCAAGTACTCCTCTTCTTAAACAGTAAGACTCATTATAGACCATATTATAATAGATTTAACACATTTAAATTCATGTCAGATCCTTCAGTGAGTCATGAGCAAAGTTGGTAAAAGAAAATGAAAATGCATTTTGGATAATGAAATAAGACATTCCATTTTCCTCCTGAGCCACCCCCATCCCCCCACTCCCACCCCTGAATCTCTCTCTATTAAGTTTCCACTCTGTTGCCGTTACTTAGTAAGGAATAGAAGATGGCCGAGCAGGACATGGTGTCTATCATTCAGGGCATGTCTAGTGCCATTCTTTGAGTTTAACAAAAAATTTGAATTGTTATTTTAGGATTTTTTATTTCTTGGGTAATAAGATTAAACGACATTATTCCTTTGTAAATGAATTCAGAGGAAGATTAAGTCAAATCTAGAAAATTACTGTTTTAGCCTAGTACTTAGGGGATTTAAAAAAAATAAAACCCAAAACTTACTTATTTGAGCGGCTTCATGCTGTGAACATGTCTCATTTCCTACTCCTACATCCTTTCTACTATTTCACTATATATAGGGAGCCATGGTAACTGTAGGTTTTGCTTCCCAGCATGGTCTTTTTTCCTTTTTTCTGATAACAAAATATCCCTTTGCAAATGGTGGATAACCCTCTCCTCTAGTGTGAGTATGGCAGAAATAGGGACATTCACGTAACTCAAGCCTGGACAGTTAGATTGCCTGACTTTGGTTGCCACCATTACTAGTTCAGGGATTGGTAAATGATACAGATCAAAACAGACATATATTCATGGAAGAGTAAGCTGAAATTGACTATTTAAAAAAATTTTTTTAATGAGACTATGGACTATGTGAAGAACTATGTGTATCATTTGTTTTCTAAAGTGTTTAAAGCACTTTTTAAATCTACCTAGTAACAAACAGGCATGCTTCACAAGTGAAATCACTCCCACAGACTGGACATTAGTTGACAAGACAGAAGGATGGAAGTAATGGTGATCCTTTTTGGGGGGGTGGAGAAGCATTAGAAATGGAGACATGTAAGGGAACAGATAGCTTTTTAGCAAATTTTATAAGTTTTAAAGGTGTCATTAGGGTTTTATAGAAAATATTTCAGGCAAAGAACTTGAGGAGAGACAACAAATGCCAAGTGACTATGGATCAAAAGGAAAGAATAAATGGAACTCCCAACAATAGAGCAACCAGCAAGTTGAGAGCATAATGGGCTGTACTCTCTTCATGATAGTACAAATGGAAAGATTCTCTATCTTTACCGTGACTGAGATGATAAGCAGCCATACAATAAGAAATGGGCATCTCAGGACAAAGAGTGTATTTAAAAATTTTATATGTGCCAATACCGATTATTATTATTGACGACTATAGCTTTTTGTCAGTTGAGTTTCTCCCTATAATTCTAATGCCAAGAATGTAGGATAATATAATAGATTAGAGATAATGACCATAATATTGAGATATTAGAAGACCTTAAAATGACCACTGGGCTGTGATGGTTTGTCTTAGCGAGATTGAAATTAGCCTCAGATGTTTTACTGAAATAGGAACGTACCATGCACTGATGCTTGGTCAAAGCATAACTCATCCTGATTAATAATTTTGCTTTGTAATCATGGGTCTGAGGAGTCTTGGAGCAGTTTAAAGCAGCTTGATAGCATTATTTATTGATAAGAGTGAGATGGTTACTTGCAACTGGTCCCATTGAGACATCCTGAAAGCACTGTCATTAAGGCTGGTCATATAATAGTCATGCCTATAGGACTGCCAGGTTAGAAGAAACCCTGGTGTAGGCTCCATATGGGCTTCCTGATTCTGAGGTATCCTCTATGCACACCAGTGATTCCTGATCTAAGAGAGAGAGTGCATCCCAAGTGATCTTTACAAAGGAAGGTGATTGGATCTAACACTTCCAGATTGAAGCTGGGCCTGTCTAGATTCATTGCTGGGAGACAACCACTGACAATGATGTGTATCCTTCCTTTATGATTCTGTTGTGTTATGTCCTTTTCTTCTAATAAGTTATAGATTTGTAAGCATGGTCACATGAAGTCTTCTTTAGTAATTGAGAACACACTCAGTAGCACAGTTAGTTTCAAAAGTGGGATTCATTGAAAGACTACTAACTCATTAACAAAAAAATATGACTAAACAGTTTTTTAGAAATAAAAATGACCTATTTCTAAAGAGGATTAAAATGATCCACTGATGCTGCATGGTTGTCTAATAAGGTTTTAAAATTGTTTACTCATAATAAAACTTTCCAGTGTAATCTGGAAATGGTGGAACCTGAACATAAGGAGCTATCAAACTAAATTAAGAAGAATTGCAAATTGATAGCAAATTGGCCTAAATTTTAGCTCAATGATTATTTCTTTCAGCACAATTCAAAGCAGAGGTAGCTTTAGAGAATCTTTCAGTTGAATTTAGCCCTAGAGGTTAACTTGAAACAAACAAACAAACTGATAGTTATTTTACCAGCATAAATGGGTTTATCAGTGGTGAGTCCTGTTCCCTGGCTTTGATTCTTGATTTTGGCTAAGAAAGAATTCAGAGCCAAACTCTTTATTTATTTATTTATTTATTTATTTATTTATTTATTTATTGAGTTTATGTAGGTATGTATGTGATCTCAGACACCCAAAGCGGGGTTCAAATCCAGGATCCTGAGATCAAGAATGTATGATCTTCCAAGTGAGCCAGCCAGGTGCCCCTTGAGCCAAACCCTTAAGCAAGCAAGGATTTAACAGCAGTTGAAGCAAAAGTACACTCTCAAGATGGGAGCAGAGGCAGGCCCAGAGGTGGCAGTTGCACTGAGGGTCAGGGTTGTCTTGCTTTTATGTTTGGATAAGTAATGGGTCATAGCTAGGGCCATTTCTGACTAAGCTTACTGCCAGTCATCTAAGAGACTCCTCTTACCAGTTGGGAGGCTTTTTATGGTCCTTGTCAGAACTGTCATGGTGGCCATTTTCTGCCTGGGAGAAATTGAAGCCACAGCGTATTATAGTGAAGCTCTAGGTTACTGTAGGGCAGGGGTGATAGGAAAATATGCATGCATATCCTCTGGCTTTGTCCTGGCAGTTTGGGACTTGACCTCCTCTCTTTTATCAGTCTGAAGATCAATAAAACCTATTGATATCCTTCAGACCTATCAGTCAGAAGGTACTTATTCCCTGCTTATATTTAGCTAACTGCCTACTCTGTCCAGAATAGCAGAGCATTGCAAGCAAGCTATGGCAAAACCATAGGTAAGTCTGGAGAAGAAAGGAGAGGAATGCTTTTTTACAGAGAAAAAGGGGCAGTTGAGAAAGACTGTTAAACTGAAAGTCCACTGGTGTAAATTGGGAGTTCAGAGTATAGTGGCTTCTCATTGGCTGAGCTGTGACTGTCTCTTATTGCTGTGCTATTGCCAGGAGAGGAAAAAAATCTTTTTTTCCTCTTTCTGGGATAGTAGAGTAGTATCTGCTTGGAAGGTCCCTTTCTTCCTGTTGGGTGCTGGGCATGAAAACTCCCTGGGCTGGCATTCCTACTCCATTCTAAATGAGATTTCCTTTTATTAATTTTCACACAAGCCAGTATAGCTCCAACTGAAGGATTTTGAGAAACAGTAACATTTGATAAATGGACTAATGTGAGACTAATTATAACTAAAATGGTTAAGTAGGGAAAGTTGATAAGAGAAGGAAAAAAAGCCCTGAACATAAGGAGTAATATGAGATAATTGAGTCACTTTGTAGAAAATTATAAGAAGTTCCCTCATGAACCCTTTAAAACGGCTTCTGAGAATTTTAGAACAAAGGGCTTATCTCTGGCTTTAAACACTTCTGAGTAAGGGGGATGTTTGGGTTTACCTGACTCCTCAATTAGTTGTGCCCTTTTAAAGTACGGTTGTGATACTGTGATTGACAATAAAAAATACGGATTTGGTCTTTGGCTGGCTCTAACATAGAGCTCTTAAAACCTTTGGAATTTCCTAAGTGATGAGAATGATAAAAGTATCTTTTGTTATGTTAATCAGATGATTTTTGAAGTGCACCTAGGTTACCTGTTAATGGGGGCAGATTGCCAGGAAACCAGCCCTGGGAGTGAGGGTTGGAATTTTCAGTTCCATCTACTTACCCATCCGCCCCAGAGCAGTGGAAAGAGGTAGAAGATTGAGTTTAATCACCAGTAGCCAATGATGTAATTATGATTAAAGTAACAAAGCATCCATAAAACTCCATAAGCACAGGCTTTGGAGATTTCAGGTTGGTGAACTTGTGGAGATGGGGGAGAGTGCCACACTCAGGAAAGGCATGGAAGCCCCATGCCCTATCCCCACATCTTGTGTTGGCCTATGCTTCTCTTCTACCTGGCTGTTCCCGAGTTAGAGCCTTTTATAATAAACCAGTAATCTAGTAAATAAAATGTTTCTCTGACTTCAGGGAGCTGTTTTAGCAAATTAATCAAAACCAAGTAAAGGGTAGTTGGAACCTCTGATCTGTAGCCAGTAGGTCACAAACTTAGGTGACAACCTGAACTTGTGATTGAAGATGGGGGGTAAGGGGAGACAGTCTTGAGGAACTGAACATGTAGGCTGTAGGATCTCCATATAGATAGTATCAGAATTAAGTTGAATTGTAGAACAGGCTTGTGTCAAAGAATTGCTTGATGGTATGGGGAAAAACCCTAACATAATGGAAATTAGTGATCAAAAGTGTAATGCTTCATACAGAAGTATCCTAATTCACTAGCATGGATTTAGAGAATGACCCATCATATATAGGAAGAGAAGAACAGTAGTCTTGTTTCTCCCTTGTCATATAGACAGACATGCTACTGTGTTTTTTTAAATGCTAGACTGTGGTAAATTTTTCACATAATGTTCTTGTTTATTCTCATAATATTCTTTTAAGGAAGTTATTATTATGTCTTTTTCCTAGAAGAATAATGCAAAGTTCAGAATGTAACCTACTTCAGATCAGGAAAGATGAAGATCAATAAAGGTTATAACCTTTTATAAAGTGTAGGGCTATATGGAATGATAGATTTAAGAAGTCTGAAAAAAATTACAGTTGAAAGAACAATTCTGGAAAATAGGCAAAAAAAAAAAAAAAGGTTGAAAGAATGAAAGTCAAGACTGTCCTTTGGTTTTATGTAATAATATATATTGTAAAATTTTCTAGACACTTGGCCATAATGATTCCCAAGTTCTTGGCTCCTTCCCTTTTGGTCTTTTTACTACAGTATCTCATCCTTTTGTATGTATCTCATCCTTACCTAGAGAAAATGTTCCAGCCTGACTCTAGTCCTCTGTGCCTTCATACAGTTGGTTTTACTTTGTGTCATTTCTGTCTGCTGCTTTAATTGAAAGATGCTCAACTCTAATTTCACGTATGTTGTGAAAACCTGTATCAACACAGAGTTATTATCTATTCAATGGTAAGAACCATTGTTTGTAGGAAACAGAGTGTTTATATTACAAGGCCTTTTCTAGAATAAGAATAGACTAAAAATTTGGAGATAAACTTCTGGTATAGAACGTTGAAAAATGCTGGATAAAGTATTAAAAGAATCATTTTGAAAGTATGACTGAATCAGAGGGAAAAATATATATAAAATATAATAGGGCCAACAATGACAAAAAAGTGCTAAACTAGAGAAGGAGGTAAAGAATACAGTGTATACCTAGAGAGAATGTGCTCATTCTTAAAGGTCTAGATATTGGACTTTAATGGAGTGGTTCCTTGAAACAACCAAAGGCCTGTGCCAGCATTAGACCCACAATAAAACCTTAAAAAAAAAAAAAAAAAAGAAGCCTTGATAAAATCCACAAGAGAGACAGAGTTAGAAGATGGACCTAATAAGTTAGAGGGACTTGGGAGTGCCTTCAGCTTTTCACAAATACAGTTTTAGGAATACAACCATGACTTTTCAAGTTCATGGTTATCCACTGTAAATGAAATTCCTGTTAACACTGAATCAGAGTCTGTACTATGTATCACGCACAATGTTCTAAGTTTTCAGTCAGTCAACAGTAGACACATAAAGGAAGTGGGAAACAGCCAATAAAAATCAAATCCAAGATGGCACCATTGTTTGACTTAGCAGACACATATTTCAAAGTCACTTAGAATTTATTAAAAGAATGAAAGAGGGGTGCCTGGGTGGCTCAGTGGGTTAAAGCCTCTGCCTTCGGCTCAGGTCATGATCCCAGGGTCCTGGGATCGAGCCCTGCATCGGTCTCTCTGCTTGGCAAGGAGCCTGCTTCCTCCTCACTCTCTCTCTGTCTGCCTCTCTGCCTCTCTGTGATCTCAGTCTGTCAAATAAAAATAAATAAAATTTAAAATAAAAGAATGAAAGAAAAATATGTTGAAATTATTAGTGAAAAACATGACCTTTAGTAAATTAAGAAATTTCAACAGAGAAATGAAAACTATAAATCAAATGGAAATTTTAAAAATATCAAATTGTTGTTCTTAGCAATAGCAAGTCCACTACCTATTGATAGAAAAATCATGATTAAGTCAGTAAGTGAACAGGCCTTAGGTGGATATCCATGTTCACCACCATCTGAGGGCATAGAGTCCTGTCACCTGGCACGTTGTTGTTGAAAAAACCTTACCCAAACAATGGCCTGAACATAAACACAAGACTCATTCTTTTTTTATTATTATTTTAACAGACCCAGTCTTAAACACAAAATGGGAGAACAGTTCCTCCAGAAATCCTAAGTTAGAACTATCCTGTTTTCTTTTAAATTTTATTGTGGTAAGAATACTTGACATGAAATCTACCCTCTTAGAGACAGTGTTGTTGGTTTGCTTTGTTTTTTTTTACTTCATTTTCTCTACCTGAGCCCAAAGAATATGAGGACTGACCATAGTTCAACAATATTTAGTGTTATAACAAAAATCAGAAAAATAATCTAACATACGTTTAGGAAAGCATCGTAGAATAGAGAATAAAACACTAGGAAAAAAAATGAGAGGATCTGCATTCTGATCACAATTCAGCCACTTACTAATGTGTGACTGTAAAAATCTGAGAGACATATGTTCCTTGCCTGTGGAAGTTTAGCAGTGGATTTGATTTCTAAGGTCTCTTCTGATATTAACACTCAGTGATGTGTACTTTCATGGTAAGGAAAAAAAAAAAAAAAAAACTGCTGTTCTGCTGTCCTCTCTGACTTCTATTGAAAAATGGAGTTTCCGAGTCCTGTAGGACCATATCAGAAACATACCTGTAATTAGAGTCATAGAGAAAAGTACTGATTGAGGTAGAAAAAGAAAAACTATTTAAAAGATAGTCTGAAAACGCTCCAAATTTGGCTTCTTCTTTTTTTTTTTTTTTTAAGATTTTATTTATTTGACAGAGATCACAAGTAGGCAGAGAGGCAAGCAGAGAGGGAGAAGAAGGGAAGCAGGCTCCCCACCAAGCAGAGAGCCCAATGTGGGGCTCAATCCCAGGACCCTGGGCTCATGACCTGAGCCAAAGGCAGAGGCTTTAACCCACTGAGCCACCCAGGTGCCCCCCCAAATTTGACTTCTTAAAAAACCTGACTTGTACATCAGAGAAGCTCAGCAAACTACAATGAGAATAATTAAGAAGAATGACAAGTAGGTATACAGTGATTGAGTCACTAAACTGAGTTACTGTAACTAAGTTACTAAAGCAAAGAAAAAGAGAATGCAACCACAAGGAAAAAAAGGTATTAAATACAGGGAAACAAAATGAAAGATAATTGAATTTAATAAAAAAATTGAAATTAAACATCATTTTATATTGTCAGGATGTATTTCATTTGTTTTTGCAATTCATTTCTTTGATTTTTGTCACATAAGTTTGTATATTTGTTTTTATTTTCAGAATTTCTTTATTTATTAGGGATTTTAAACCTTGTGATGTATCAAAATTTATATACAGTCGTTCATTTCTCTTTTTATTTTGCTTACGGTGTCTTTTCCATGTTTTTTTTTTTAATTTTAAGGTTCTAAATTTTATATCCTCATTGGGCAAGTTTTCCCAATTCTAAGATTATATAGAAAGTCACCCATATTTTCTTAGGATACATTTATGCTTTCATTATTTACATTTAATTATCCTACCTATTGATCCTGGTCTATCATATGAATTATGTATCAAATTTTGTCTTTTTTAAAAAATCATAATGCTATCTTATTATTATGGTACTGCTTATTAAAGAGATAGTCCTATATTCTCTAATAATAAATGTAATTTATTTATAAAACAGAAATCTAATGCTAGGATATGATCATGTTGGGTAACAATGAGAATTCTCGGGGCGCCTGGGTGGCTCAGTGGTTAAGCCGCTGCCTTCGGCTCAGGTCATGATCTCAGGGTCCTGGGATCGAGTCCCGCATCGGGCTCTCTGCTCAGCAGGGAACCTGCTTCCTCCTCTCTCTCTCTCTGCCTGCCTCTCTGCCTACTTGTGATTTCTCTCTGTCAAATAAATAAATAAAATCTTTAAAAAAAAAAAAAAAAAAAAAAAAAAACAATGAGAATTCTCAAAGGCTAGTAGGAATAAAACAGAATTATCTTCCCAATATTTTATGCAATGAAATAATTGGCTAAAATTAGTATTTAAATAACATTCATTTTGTAGTACTGTGTAAGATGTAAAGTTCAATCAGTTAAAACAGGGAAGCGTGAGATCTATTGGTCAGAAAACAGACCATTTACTCACAGAGCATTTTATCAGCACCACACTCCAATTTCCCATGTACAGGACAATGAGGATTTGATGTTCTTTCTACATACAGTGTGGTTTACATCACAGGGAGGGAATCTCCAAATTCTGAGACTTCGGGACTTTTATAAGAAGCTGAAAGAGAGACAGAGAGATAGAGTGAAGGAAGGAAGCAGGGAAGAAGAGGGAGACTTGTACTCTATAATGCCATACTGTAAACAAATCCTCTCCAGAGAGGGGCAGGGTCACACTACCCTGGAAATAAGCAAAATTCTTTAAAGGAGAGGGGGGGAAAAGGCATCTCTGGGTTTTATTACCTTTTGAATGTAAGCACACAACTTTGGGAGATATGTCTTTCAATCTTTCTAGAGCAGTGCATTATCTTTAATTTCCAAGATTTATTTACCAATCAGTCTCCTTTTACCTACGCTCCTCAGAAAGCCCAGACTGTGAAGAAATGTGGAAATATTCTCAGGGAATTGTTTTCCTTACAAAGACGGGTTGCAAGGAAGACTAACATTAGGAATCTAGCTAGAAATATGCTTAACACTTAGGTTCTAGGAAATTATCCAGATTCAGATTGTTCCAGTGGGCATGAAGAGGAGGGACTAGATCTGAGAGGCATATTTTATATCAAACTTGACAGAATTTTGTGATTGAGTAGATATTAAGGGGAATGAGAATAATGAGTTAGAATTAGTATATACTTTCAAGGATAGATGATCAAGGAAAATTAAAGGGAAACTTTTTTTCAATAATGGTAAATAGGAATAGGTTTGAACATATAGTGTTAGAAATGTTGGGAACAGAATTGGAGTGGCAGATGAGAATTCACTGTATTAAGCACTTTTAGAAATAAGACACTTCTAAGGCAGTAGTGTCTGGTGTATGTAGGTGGCGAAAAGGATCTAGAAAGTGGCAAAGACTTTTCAGGGAAATAGAAGGGATAATAAAATAGTATTTTATTATATATATAAAATATACAATAAAATGACAGTCCGAGGTCATGCATTCCAATGGAGGTGTCTCCCAGAGAAGTAGATTGCATGTAGCACAGAGAATGCTGAGAAAAAATTATAAACAGAAGCTATTTAACTTAGCATGAGAGGCCACCAGTGCCTACGTGACAACAGCTCATTAGAGCGGTTGAGACAGATGCAAGTAATATGGTTAAAAGAGGAGGTGAGTGGAAAAGAAATGAAAATAAATATGTTACTCCATTATACAGAGGGACCACTATCCAGTTGGCACAAACAAAATAATTTCTCACTGTTCTGACAGCTTCGGTTTTGCTTCTCAACCATCTCGTGCTCTTAGTGACTTGACTTAGTTTTCTTCTGAGACCCCCAAATACAAACGCATTTAGAGAAATTTCTGTATTGCACCAAATCACCAGCATTTTCTTTTCACAGATTTACTTTGTTGTTGGACGAATACTTCTGGGATTGTATGTAATCTTCAGGGTTTTTAAAATTAACTTAATTTTTTATTAAATCAGCAAAATACAGTTATAATAGGTGATAATCCTGGGCAGGAAATAAAAATTTACATTTAGAATATATTAGTTTAAAATATAATTTTTATCTGGAAATATATATATATATATTAACCTTTCCTGTGTTTATTATTCTCAAAATTCCTTGACTTTGTCTAAAATAATTTTGAGAGAATCTTTAAGTGACCTTTAGACATAAGTAGAGCTGAGGATTGTTTATAAGTCTAATTATAAAGAGAATTTCATATTTGGAAGCAGGCATTGATAGCCAACCCAAACTAGAAATCTAAATGGCAAGCAGTGCCAGGTGAAAGTGTTACACAGCCATCTGGCTGTCCCCTGGGGGGAGAAGAACATTAGAGGTTCTCTTGGCTCCATATTTGGTTTTATTCTTTAGATTAATATGTACTCTGCCATGATTCCTGAGAAACCTCCTAGTAAAGATTTCAGGTGTCTAAAATAGTCAACCCATGCACAGTTTGAAATTGTATTAAAGTAACTAGTGAAACCTGTGTAATTCATTCAGATGCCCAAATTAGTGTAACATTTGGCTTTTCTTTGCCAATTAATTAATTCTGTTCAGGGAGTTTTCAGAAGGAAGTTCAAAAGGTTCCAAGGTTTCTAGACAGAAACATATGTCAATAAGTTTGTATAAAGCAGCTGAGTTATTGCCCTATAATTTTGCTCAAACCTTTTCTCATGTTAAAAGAGAGCAGAGAAGGAACTAGATCTATGGTGTATGGTTTTTTTTTAAAGGTTTTCTTTATGTTAACTAACTGGAATTTAAATAAAAACCTTAAAAAAATAAAAAGTTTTTTTTTTTTCTTGCAGTGGCAAGTAATTTGTCTTTTACATAGTGTTAGAACATTGAGGGTATGTTAAACTTCAAGGAAAAAAAAAGTATTGTTTTAGATGTCATCCTAGGAAAGGTTTACACTGAAGACTTTTGGGAGTAAATCTGAGTTTATACTGAACACATGTAGCAAGTTACTATGTCATATCTCCTCTAAAGTGGAAATATTCCAATCATACATCTATATCATCTGATGTCCATCAGATAATCTAAAAGTCTCTCACAGTAGGTCATGAGGGGCCTAGACAGTGGTCTGATGCTCCATGACAAACCCTCCTTTCTACTCAGACATGAAAGCTATGTCATTCTCTGATTACCACCTGGTTACGGATTACTAATAGTAAGAGATTGCACCAGCAAAATATTATCAGCTGGGTTATATTCTATGAGTTTTGCATCTATTAATTCATTTACTCATAAGTCAGCTCATGGTGCAGTTGCTATTATATAGGATTCCTCTTTTTATAGAAGAGAAATTAAAGTGACTTGCCAAGAATAACAAACCATAAGCAGTTTACAAGTTACTTGGAAAAGCTTGGATGTAACATGGTCGTTTACGGAACAATTAAAACTTTGGTTCCTAGCTCTTTTTCTTTTTTTTTTAAGATTTGATTTATTTATTTGACAGAGAGAACACAAGTAGGCAGGCAGAGAGAGAGGGGGAAGCAGACTCCTTGACGAGCAGAGAGCCCAATGCAGGGCTCCATCCCAGGACCCTGGGATCATGACCTGAGCCAAAGGCAGAGGCTTAACCCACTGAGCCACCCAGGCACCCCTTGGGTCCTAGCTCTTATACATCAGAATTTCTGGGTGCTTTTAAAAAATGTATGCTCTTAACTCTGTCTCCTCAAAGCAAGGAGTTCCATCAGGCACCATCTGAGTTTTTCCTTTGCCAACCTGGGAACTCTGTCAGGGCATTCATCCAGGGGAATCCTACAGACCAGTTTATTTCCCTCTCCTCAGGTTCTCTGTCCTGCCTTGACTAATGGCCAGTGTCTTGAAACCCAATGGTTCCCTTGTCTTGTCTCTTTTTTTTGTTTTGTTTTTTAAGGTGATAGATCTGGATCAGAAGTAGATGTCCTATGGAATTTAAAAAGTTCATATTTTATTGTTATCTCTATACATACAGAAAAGCACATCTGTCATTAAGGATGCATTCATAAATGTTCATAAACTATAATAAAAATAGGACAAGACACCACTCAACATCTAAAACAAAAAGATTGTTGAATATATTGCCTATTTTAGGAAAGAGAGTTATAACAATCAGACACATTGTCTCTGAACAGAGATAGGGCTCATCTTACATAAAGTTTTGGGAGAAGCATAGAATTCTGATATTGACAGTTGGCAGACGTTAAGTGAATTAACATTATCTGCAGTATCCACCTAGGTGAGATCTTTGTTTTTTATTGATTAGTTGTCAGAGGCATCCTTATTTCAGAGAATCCTTTTCTGATGAACTGACTTTCAGAAGCAAGAAGCTGTCACTTATTGTAGAAGCACCTTCACTGAAAGGAGTTTCTGACCAGCAGAACAAGTGTAAAGCCAGTAACCACAGCTATAGAGTAATCCATCTTTATGTGGGTGTTGTGAGGCTTCTTTTGTCATTGACTACATCAAAGTAAAAAGCAAGCAAAGACAGAACAAAAATTTGGAACATTCCTAGTCCCCAGAAGATCCAGCCTGGGCTCTCTTCTGGGTCCTATGCCTCTCTTGAGAAAAGCCACTATTCTGACTTCTAACAGTATGGATTTGGTACTTTACATAAATGGAATTAGCATATACTTTTTTCTTGTTCTAGTTTCTCTTCCTCAGCATTAAATTTTAAAGATTTATACATAGTTTAATTGGCATATGTATGAGCATGTATACACATTTGTGTTGGGTATGTCCTAAGTAATGAGATTGCTGAATCAGGTATGTGTATGTTTCACTTTAGTAGATACAGCTAAACCCTTCTCTCTTGGGGTTGAACTAATTACTGCTCCCATCAGCGCTCTCCGAGACTTTGATTTGCTCCACGTCATCACCAATACATGCTATTATCTAACGCAGATGGTCATGTCACATTGGAATTTTAGTTTGCTTTTCCCTGATGATCAGTGAAGTTGAAAAGCTCTTCTCTGGTGATTAATCCCCCAACTCTGTTCATATCTTGGATCCTGGAGCCTTGGAAAGTAGGTTTATACCATTTAAGCAAGAGATGGGAAAATTACTCTCCAGGAAACATTTAGAGACACTGCAGAAAATTTAGAGATACTAGCAGAAAACATTTAGAGATACTGACACTGGTGGTATCCGCACCCCCCCCCCACCCCGACCAAAAACTGAGTCATATCATTCTATGGTGAAGCTATATTTGACAAATTTGTCCATGCACACCAAGCTTCTATTCACCAGTCTGAAGTCCAACTCAGTTAGGAGCAGGCAACCAATGGACACTAAACGTTTTTGAGAATTAACTAAACTGTGTTTTAGACCCAAACTAAAAAACAAATAACAAAGAGATACAATAATTGGAAAGGTATGGAAACTTTCAAAGAAAAGAATTTTTTTAAAGATTTTATTTATTTATTTGACAGAGATCACAAGTAGGCAGAGAGGCAGGCAGAGAGAGACTGGAGGAAGCAGTCTCCCTGCTGAGCAGAGAGCCTGATGTAGGGCTTGATCGCAGGACCCTGGGATCATGACCTGAGCCAAAGGCAGAGGTTTTAACACACTGAGCCACACAGGAGCCCCAAGAAAAGCATTTTTTGTCATAGTAATATAAATGGTAGGTACTGGTGTAGGCAAAAATTATGCTATAATTTAATTATATTAAATTATAATATACAAAAATAATAACTTAATAAATTATCACTACAAATAGATTAATAACAATTGTAATATAATTATGGTGGGAGGACGGAGGCTCTGGATGCTTATTTGTGGGGGTGCATACATTGGGTATATGTAGTGGGTACAACTGTGTAGTGGGTGTGGGAGAAGTTATGCAGATGATCTAAATTTTCATCTTCCATTGTGAAAAGTAAATACATATGGCTTACAATTGAAAAAATTAAAAGAAAAAACAAGGAAGCTTAGTATCTGATTGAATGATAAGGATGATAAGATAGAAAGAAACAGCAAATAGTTAAAAGTGACTGCCACTGGGATGATAACTTACTGCCAAGTAGGAAGAGCTGCTTTTCAATAAGAACCTTTATAAAATTGAGTAACCCCTAAAACCGTGCAGGGATAAATATAAGAAACCAAACTGAAAATTTCCTTCTTTTTAAACTTAACGGTTAAGATAGTAAGTTGTTTATTTTTTTTTAAAGATTGCATTTATTTATTAGGAAGAGCATGAGTGGGAAGAGGGGCAGAGAGAGAGGGAGAAGCAGACACCCCACTGAGCAGGGAGCCCAATGCAGGACCTGATCCCAGGACCCTGAGATCATGACATGAGCCAAATGCAGATACTTAACTAAGTGAGCCACCCAGGTGCTCCAAAGTAGTAAGTTTTATGGTTTTTGTTTGTTTGTTTGTTTGTTTACCACAATAAAAGCAATCACTTAACAGTGATTTTGCTGAGTGCCTCCAGCAAGGAGAAGATAAGAATGTGGATACACTTGGCTACATTTAACCAGTACCACTCCAGTAGATGTTACAAGTGCTCACCCCAGAAAGAGAGTGTAAACAGGAAATCATAGAGGGGAAAACTGCATGATTTTTAAGTTAAAAAAAATTCAGCATTGCTATATTAATATACATAATCTCTGCAATGAAGGATATGTTGATTTTAAAAAACATAATAATAAAATAATACCACTGTCATCAAATATTTATCTGATATCTACCATGTGCTAGGTGACAGAATGATGAAGACACTTTTTTTTTTTAACTTTAAGTTGTTTGATCTGGTAGAGGATATAAAATGCCATATAATGACATTGCAGGGAGTGCCACTCATAGGTGAGAGTCAAGGGCAAATGAGCACACCCAGACCATGTTCACAAACCTCAGGAAGCTGTGAGTGCTTCCCTGAAGAGCATCTGTTTGAGCAAGTCCAAAAGATGGGGTGAAATAACATTATATAAAATAATAAATAGAAGATAGCTATTTACTTGATGTTTTTTATTTCTTAAGTATTTGGCCCAGTTATGAGAAAGAGAAAGTCAAAAGAATGAAGTGAAGTTGGGATCTGAAGGCACAAGCTCAGTATTATGAGTTCATTCTCAGGTTAGCCCCTCACAGCTGTATGTTGGACAGATCTAGTGATTTCTAGAGGATATTGATATCTGGTACCCACAATCACAGGCTCTGATTGAAGGCATGTGAAGGCATGTGGCCTGGACATACCCTATATGACTCAGCAATCCCACTCTTACGTATATACCCCAAAGAAATGAAAACATATTTTTAAAAAAAATCTATACATGCATGTTATTGTAGCATGATTTATACTAGCTGAGATTTGGAAACAACCTAAGTGTCCATCAGTGGATGAGAGAATTAAAAATGTATATAATAAAAATATATATATGTAAAATATATATAAGTATATATAAATACTATATATATATATATATAAAATAAAGGACTATCATTCAATCATAAGAAAGAAGAAAATCCTATCATTTGTGATAACATGGATGTTCCTTGAGAGCATTATTCTAAATGAGGTAAACCAAATACTGTCTTCTGTCACTGCTACATGGTATCTAAAATAGCCATACTCCTAGAAACAGAATTGTGGTTACTGGGGTCCTGGGGCTTGATGGAATTAAGGAAACATTGCTCAAAAGGTACAGACTTGCAGTTAGAGAATGAATCCATTCCGGGGACCTGATGTACAACACTGTGATTATAATAGTACTATATTACATACCTCAAAGTTGCTAAGAGACTGGATCTTAAATGTTCTCTCCTTAAAGGGATAATTATGTCACTTAATGGAGCTGTCAGCTGTGGTAATCACATCTCAGTATGTAAATGTATCAGGTCAACAGGTTGTACACCTTAAACTTGGTGCTATATTTCACTTATAACTTAATTTTAAAAAGAGGGTTTTTAAAAATATATATAAATAAATAACTCCACAGGAAATTTAGATGTGCTGCCAGTGTTAAGAACCAAAGATGTCAACTGTTTTCAGAGCTAAATTTAAGTGGGAGAATATCTCCAGAAGAATAACTCAGAAAATAGGTTACAGCAGAACTCTGAGACCCCCCACAGGTACACATAATGTATGTATTGTTTTCACATAATATAGTGGAAATAGTGCATATTGTAGTTGTAAGACAGGAGTACCAGCGACCAGGAACTTAATTTTCTTTTTAAATATCTTTCGGTTTTTAAACTCTGAAGTAGTAAAATCTCAAAATAATTACACCAAATTTTGACTTAAATGTGAACATTTCTGGAATAGCTTCAAGAATCTGATCGTTTTTCAACCTTTGCGTTCCTATGGTGGACATTGGTGTCCTGTTGTGTGATTTGTCTCTGGGTGGCATCTCCCTGTCTCCCCCAGTGCTAACAGTTCCCTCCCAAATCATATGTCCTTCTCACCAGAACAGTGGCTCCTTAAAACATCCATTTATCCTGGCCACGCACTTAGTGTGTGTGTATTCCCCATCATTAACCACCTTTTTCACCATAATTTCCTTAATTTCAGTAAAATCTCATTTTTTACCTAAAAGACAAATTTCAAGTATTTCTTAAAGAAGATGGTCTCTTTTATTATCTGTCAGTATTATTTCTTGGTTTTACAATGAAATAGTGTGAAAAATTCAGATGTATAGATAAGTATCTAAAACAATGTAAAGAGTGTATTAATATACACTGACCTCTAAAATGAAGGAGATACTATTTTTTTGTTTTGTTTTCCCATACTTCATTCTTTTCCTTTACAGGAATAAGATAGATGCAGATAAAGTCCCTTTTCGCAATGATTTCCTTCTCTTCATTTCCCAATTTTTTAAATTATAGTATGTATTTTTGTACTCTACTAAGGGTAACCATAAAGTACATACATGATTTCAGGTGGTGTGTATCATCGTGCACTTGGTTTCCCACCCCCACCAGTGAATATTATGTACATTGTTACACATGTACAATAGTTCAGTGATTCTAATTGTATTTTAATAATCTACTGAATGGATAAAGTGTAGTTCCTCTGTTCTCTTCCTAAAGAAGAATAGTTACTTAAAAAAAAATTTTTTTTACAGTTATAAACTACTTCTGTGAACATTCACATAAATATTCACATAAATATTTCCACTCTGTTTCTATTCACTGGTTGGCACTATCCCACTGTAGCTTTAACTTAGGTTTTCCTAATGAGTATTCTATGTGCTTGTTGACCATTTAAGTACTCTTTTGTGAAATGACTTTCCATGTCTTCTGTCTTTTATCCTTTATTGAGTTGTCATTTTCTTATTTATTGGTAGGAATTCTTTATATATTCTGGTTATGAGACCTTGGCCCATATAAATTTTTGGAATATCTTCACTGTCCTGCTGTTTTTGGAGGGCAGAATTCTCAAAATATCTATGAAGTACAGTTTATCAATCTTGTCGTCTATAGTTAGGGCTTTCTGTCTCCTTTGGAGACAGATAACTTTCTTTTCCCTACAGTCATGCAGATACTCTCTATTTTTTTTTTCTTTTAAATGCTTAAGACTATACCCTTCACAAGTAAGCTATACAATCCACTGTTTATTTAACTTTTGGTATAGTGTAAGGTAAGAATCAAGATTTTTTTTTCTTGTCCTTATATCCAATTATTCTAGTTCTATTTTTTTTTTGAAAAGACCATCTTTTCCCCAACTATTTGCAATGGCAAGTATAAATCAGTAGTTAACGTGTATGTAAATCTCTTCTGAGCTCTCTTTTCTGTTCCATTTGTCTGTTTCTCTTCAGAGATATTGCACTGTGTATGAAACTTGGTCTCAGTATAATTCCTCCAAATTTGTTCTTTTCAGGATGAAATAATATTTATTATAGGCCCTATGCACGATCATCTCAGACTGTGTGTGTATCTGTGTTTTCCTCTGATGAAAAATTTGAATCCTATAAATGTTTACGTGTAATTATATGAAATTAGATTGAATATAAATCTATTATTTATATTGTTTATATTAAATTATATAACAGAGAATATATTTATATATATATTTTTACACTGGTAAGTGTTGGTGGATGACACTGAAGTTGTTCCTGTTTGTTTGAATTATGTTCTATTTTCCTGGACTAACACACCTGTTGAGCGTACAAGCCAGTGGTTGAGAGAAGCTGTGAGACTTAGTTCTTCACTTCATTTTTTTCCCCTTCTTCAGTTGTTAGAGCATAGAGCGCTTTCTTTTAAAATAGATGGTGCATTTTATTACATTTTTCTCTTCTGATTTTTTGTGTTGTTTTGTTCACGAGTTTTCTTTATCTTTAATCTCTTTCTGTCCCTTCACCAATACATTTGCAAGAAATATGGTGCTTTCCAAGACAGTACTCTCTTTCTCAGGAGTCGCACATTCCTGAGACTGCCACATCAGATCCTGCATATGTTCCAAGACCTTCCCCTTAGATCCTCACTCTCCAAGGCTCTCATCTGCCATGACTTATAAATGGTTTCACTGGTTTTTACTACAAGTTGGGTCTTTTCCTTCAGGCAGTGAACCCTAACTGATGTTATCTGTTTACCACTGCTAATAGAGCCCAATCACTTCCCCGCTCTCCCTTTTGTATGGATGGATTCTGGTGCCATCTCTCCTGCTTTCCTGATGGTGTTTTGTGTTTATTTTCTCAATTACACGTAGATGGGTGTGCATAGACCCTTATGACTTCTATTTGTGCTAGGGGTGTAAGCTAGGGTGATTTTAGTTGTTATCTCAATCTATAATATCTGTATGAGATTTTTTTGTAGTATTTGGAATGTATGTGGCCACCATTATCTTACAAGATTCTAGAACATATTTATCTTTCATTTTCAAACTATTCCAAAAATATTGACAAATGGCAAATATATAGAAATTTCTTACTTTATGATAGCTTATTTTATACTCCATGGCTTAAACATGGGGCTACCTATTACTAAAGACACCTATATATATTAGCTTATTATGTCATCCTTTGGATTGATGGAACTCATACCTCAGAATACATAATGATAAACCCAGGAGTTCTTAAAATTCCATAACTGTCCTTATTTTATGGTCTGAGATAGGGCCCAGGAATCTACATCTCTGAGAAGCCCCTAATCTAAAACAGGTGGAAGAAGAGTAATACTTTCTGATTCTCTTCATCTTATGTTGAGATAATATAAACCGCTGTCTTCTTAATGATAATCAGAATACCTTATAGTCTGTGAAATATCTTCAGGCATATGAACCCAAACCCCAATTAAAGAGTGAAATATACAAATAATTTTTAGGCCAAAAATTGTTTGTCAAAAAATTCAGAATTTCTACCAGCTAAATGCTCTCTGATCTTATTCCCAGAAATGCTCCATGCTGACAGTCTGTTTTCTAAGAACTGGTCAAGAAGAGATAACATATGATTCAGCAGTTTGTGATCTGTGTTCTGAATGATCTGATTTTTAAAAATTAATGATAATGGAGTTAAATGATACCTCCTTTATCATTAGTACCTGAAAAAAATACATGTATCTTACAGTGCACATATCTTTTGTAGAAGTCCACAAGAGGTTATGACTTAAAAGTATCCAAAAAGGATTTTATATCCAGGGATTTGAATGCCTTAGCTACAAGATGGAAGTTCTAGGGGCGCCTGGGTGGCTCAGTGGGTTAAGCCGCTGCCTTCGGCTCAGGTCATGATCTCAGGGTCCTGGGATCGAGTCCCGCATCGGGCTCTCTGCTCAGCAGGGAGTCTGCTTCCTCCTCTATCTCTCTCTCTGCCTACTTGTGATCTCTGTCTGTCAAATAAATAAATAAAATCTAAAAATAAAATAAAAATAAAAAAATAAAAATGCTATTGTTTATAATAAGATCTCGTTAAGAGAAGCACTCATTATTATAAAATTTAATTCTCTCACTCAAGAATGGAGTAATTTGCCTAAATTATATAACCTTTAAAAAGTAATTTAACATTTCTATATAACTATTTCTAACATAGAAAAATGGCTATGCATTAGAGTGCTGTTGTACATCAAGAGAAATTTAAAGTTCAGACTTTAAAAACACCTTGCTTATTGATTATCTTTAATTTTACATGCTACATATGTTCACTTATTAGGTAACACCAAATGTAAATTAATTCTACTTTTTTCTGATTATAACATTCCAAAAATTGTTGTGATTTAAATTCTCATTAATCTAGATAATATTGTGTTTTCATGTTTACAAATATATTTAAAATCACACATGTAAATATTTAAGGAATATTATTTTTTACCTCCTTTAATGAAAGCATTTTGTTTAAAGTCTTGACAGATAACCTTGACTTTGGTACCTTTGTAAAGACTACAGCCACTTTGGGACTTATCTAACAATTTTTAAAATCCTGCTGCCTTTTCTTCTGACTGCCTAAATCGTTTAGATTTATCACTTTTCAAAATCAGCATGTAAAAAATATAATAAAATCAGCATGTCATGCTATCATTGGAATTTTTTACTAGCCCAGTTACTGATTCGTGTAACTTTATGGTAGTTTGGGTTTTGGTTTTAGTATTTTCCCTGTGCATATATATAGGTATCTCTAGTACATACTACTTAATATATGGCTTTAGAATGAATCACTTAAAGGATTTTTAGTAATAGTAATAGCCATCGCTTGGATGTGTGAGGTTATGCCTCTTAGAATGACTAGATCATTCTAGATCAGTGTCATCTAGTCATCAAAATCAAGGCCCTTTCTCCCTTTCACTCTCCTTAATGTAATCTACCAGGTAGCCTCTATAAACAGCCAAAGTAGATCAGTTACTGTCATTGCAGGTTAAAGTGTTATTCTCAATACTTTATTTATTTTTTTTTAAGATTTTATTTATTTGACATACAGAGATCACAAGTAAGCAGAGAGACAGGCAGAGAGAGGAGGAAGCAGGCTCCCTGCTGAGCAGAGAGCCCAATGAGGGGCTAGATCCCAGGGTCCAGGGATCATGACCTGAGCCGAAGGCAGAGGCTTTAACCCATTGAGCCACCCAGGCGTCCCCCAAACAGTACTTTAAATCAAGAGATAGAAAGAACTGTGCAATTAGTAGGTGTATGATGACTTAAATAGGAAGCCATTTCTTTCTGAGAGGAAATGGAAACAGAACTTTCCAGTCATGCAATCTTCACTGACTATTTATTTATGCCACAATTCTTTTCTTCTTCAGAAATATTTATAATCAGACACAATTTAGTTAAGCTTCCCTTTTTTTTTTTTTTTGAAGATTTTATTTTTTGATGGAGAAAAAGGGGCTAACACAAGCAGGAGGAGCTGCAGAGGGAAAGGGAGATGCGGGCTCCCCACTGATCAGGTTGCCCAATGTGGGGCTCAATCCCAGCATCCCAGTATCATGACCTAAGCTGAAGGCAGCTTAACTGATTGAGCCACCCAGGTGCACCTTAAGCTTCCTTTAAAAAAAAAAAAAAAAAAAAAGAACTTTTAGAATTTTCTCTTAATTTAGAAGTTGTTATTATTATGCCCTTTGCAAAGAAATCAAAAGAATTTTCCTTAACCATTTTTTAGATGTAGTTTACGAGTGGTCCTCTGGCAATTTCCACCACCACCCTTCTGGATGTTGGAATGTGGTGCAGAAGAAGGCCTGTTGGTATCACCCCTACAGAGTGATCACAGCTCACATAGGTTCAGAAATGTTCTGCTCTGCTTCTACCTCAATCCATGCTTACATCTTAAAAGCAGTAGCTTATATTTTACATTTTTTTCTTATATTTTTCTTAATGACAGTAATATATCTTGGATACTCAAATGTTTGTGTATTCTTTTTAGTTCTTATCCATAATTTTTAAATATTAAATGGAGAATTTTGGCTGTTTCTTTTTTCTTTCCACTATTTCATTGATCTTTCCCAAAGCAGAATATAGGCCATCTTGACTTTTGTTCATACTCAAAATATCAAATGAAATCAATAAAGATTTCATTAAAAACAAGGAAGTTTTATCAACTATACTTCAATAAAAGACTTTTAAAAACTTAAGAAAAAAAGAAAGTTTCTCTAATTCTCAACTCAGATAATGAAACATGACTTTGCTTTTCCATGTTATGTAGAGCTATCTAAAAGAATTTAGCATGTAATGATACAGATTAATATTGAGTCTTCTAAAACCATTAAAGAATATTAGTACATAGGCTGAGATTCCATATAGAAGTATTACAGTAATAGGATCAACCAAGAAGTTTATGTCCTTCATAAAGAAAAGTTCTTTTCATGTATCAGTTTTTGGAAAGTATCAGTGAATCTTAACCTAGAAGATACTGCAAAAGGAAATATAATTTAGTCTAACCTGATTTCTTGGCCATTATTTAGTATAGTACAACAGAATTAGTCTTTGAATTACTGATAGCATTTTAGGACTATGTGTATTTTTTTTTTAAGATTTTATTTATTTGAGAGAGAGAGTGACAGAACATGAGCAAAGCGGTGGGGTAGAGGGAGAGAAGACCCCCTGCTGAGCAGGTAGCCTGATGTGGGGCTCCATCCCAGGACCCTGGGATCATGACCGGAACCAAAGGCAGAGACTTAACCAACTGAGCCACCCAGGTGTCCTAGGACTACACATATTATTACAGAAAGTAGATATACCTACTGAATGACACAGTATTCAGCTTTGGAATGTATGGATACAGCCATACCTTCAGACTTCAAAGCACATAAAGCTGCCTTTAATGAATGTTTAAGTTCTTCACAGATTTCAATAGTACAACCGTTGCTTGGGGGGGTCATTTTGAAATGTGTGTGTTTAGTAATATTTTAACTACTAGAATCTATTCACAGATCTACTTATTTGGTATCTGTAATCAGGGAGAGCACATCCTGTTAAAATCCCTCCCTGCGCTATGTGTGCAGTGTACTTGGAGCAGTTAAATAGACTCTTAGAAGTTATCATCTCTTTTCTAGGCTTTGGGAGTTATAATTATAAGAGAGAAAAACCTTCTCTAGTAGTTACAGGATAAATCAAGTGAACTTTTAATATAATAGATGCATTTCAAAAGTATATTTTATTAAAACTTGATTAATATTTTTAATAATGCTGAGAATTTTGATAATGCATATCAAACCTTTATCTAATTTGCATGTCTTCATGTCTAACTTTTGTTAGTAAAGGATATACTATTTTAGTTAAAATATTTGCCCAGTATCTCTGGAGAACTTACACAAGAAAGTCACAGAACTTATGGAATATAAAAGTAAGTTTGGACAGCTATTTCCTCTAGTCAGATGAGGTCTCCGTTTCATCCCTTGAGGTCAGTTCCCTTACACTGATCTGTCTGACAAACTGTGAAGACTCATCAATAACATCACCTTTAATGGAAAGATTTATATAGGCTGTTCTCCCATCATTGCCAATTTTATACCTGGCCCAAGTACCAGGATCCATGTCTGCATAGGGCATTCCCTTCCTCTGGGGCATATTATCAATAAACAATTAAAATTTAAGGAAAGAGAGAATATGGGATAAGAAAAAAACAGACTAAAACCAAAGCGTTGTCATCAGAACAATATAGTCTGATGCACTGTTTTTTCTCCATTTCTGGAATCCACTTAAAAACTGCGACTCTTTTAGTAGAATAAAAATATTCCCTCCTGATATGTGCACCAGGACCCATTTTTATTCTTTAGCTCTGTTTTTCACCCTTAATTTAAAAAGAAAAACAGGTATACAGCCTCTGTCCTACTGCAGTGACACTTTAATAGCATCATGGAAATAATTTTTCACTTTTTTGTTTTAAACAGTAATACCATTGACGTATTTTCTCACTTTTTCTGTTTTAAACTGTCAGCTTCTTATTTTAAGGAGGTTTCCTATAAGAAATGAAGAAAGGAAAAAGCATGAGTTCTGACAAGTTGAGCTTGTGTTAGTTCTTCAGTGCAAGGATCATAAAATTATAAATAATCACAAGGATTCAAGGCCTTTTTGAATGAGTTTCCTCATGTATGAAAATAATGTGGTAGATTGAATAATAATTGTTCACTTAACTATCCTGGAATAATAAAAATAATGAGTGTCTGTGTAGAATTTGGCAGTTAATAAGGCTTTTTTCGTATATATTATTTCATTCTACAGCATTCCCACTCTTTTAAGTCCCATATTGCGAAAGATATTTTAATCCCAAAGAGGAATCTTTTCCATAATTAAAAGGTAATTTGGGAAAGTATGTTAACTTCAGTTTATCTATGGAATAAGTGATAATAAATGTCTCACAGTGGTATATAGATAGTGGTGTATAGATCTCTCCACAGTGTTTTTTGAGGGAATAAAACTCAACTCTAATTAGTTATTAAACTCTTAATCATGTAACTAATTGTTATTGTATGTAATTGCATATTTTTCCAGCCAGAATTTTCTATATGTGTGTGTGTGTCTGTGTGTGTGTGTCTATACACACACACACGTACACAGACACAGACACACACACACGGTTTAAAGCTATCAGTCTGTGGTTTGAATGAAGAAGCAAGTTTATAATAAAAATATGTCAAGTGGGGTGCCTGGGTGGCTCAGCTGTTAAGCGTCTGCCTTTGGTTCGGGCCATGATCCCACTGTCCTGGGATTGAGCCCCACTTCAGGCTTTCTACTCAATGGAAGGCTGCTTCTCCCTCTGCAGTCCCCCTGCTTGTGTTCCCTCTCTTACTGTGTCTCTCTGTCAAATAAATAAATAAATTCTTTAAAACAATATATGTCAAGTAACAATGGCCAGCATATGACAATTGGATTTCTTTATTTGTGGCAAATAATTTTCTTGTTAAATGGTGATGCACCACTCAAATTTTCCTTCAAAGAAGCCACAAAAGAATTGTCTCCCTTGCTACTGTGGGTGTCCTTAGGTACCCTTCACCTGCCAGCCCTTCTGGATTGTCTTAGCTGGAGAGTCTCCTTGCCCAAGGCCGCACAGCATACATCTAGTAAATTGTGGACGTGGAGGTACACAGCACCAGTCATCCCCTTTAAACTCAAGATAACTTTGTAGAACAGTCCTCTGAATCTCCCCCACTGGGGTGGGGGGTTGTGTGTCAGCCGAGGCTGCAGCTTCCCACTCCCAGTTTCTATAGATGTTGATCCCAGACATCCCAACTAAACAGCCTATGTGCTCAATCCTTTCTCAGAGTCTGCTTCCTGGAGAACTCAATTTGCAAAAAATATTTATGAGACATAAGATGATGTACAATTTATGAGAGAAAAATTCATTCAGAGGGATAACTCATGTGCCTTATCTTATATAAAACATATAATGGTATTTAAATAAGACTTGAATATTTAAATGGAAAGGCTGTAACCCACTTACAATGAGATCTTAAGTTAATGTGTGTGCATATGTGTGTGTGACGTACTAGAAACAAACATGTAGGTCTACGGCAGATGGTGTTAATTTTAAACCAAATATAAATTTCCTCCTTCTTCTTTACTAACCAAAATATAATTTTATTCAGAGCATGTTATTTCTTATCCAGCCAAGATGCTCATTGTTCTGGTCTTTACCATAGAACTAATTTCAGGTCTATGAGATAGAAACAGCATCCTGATGCCTCTCCTGGGAAGGTGTTTGTTCATTTATTTTATTCTTTTTCTTTTAATGATGGGTTAGATGGGATTGGCCCTTCCCTTTCTAGCCTTCATTCTGCCTTGAGCACAGATGTGCTGTTGGAGCTGAGGCATCCATCCATTGGCCATGAGGAGAAAGAAAAGAGGACAGGGAGACCCGAGACCCTGGCCTTTATATGGCTGAACTGCCGAGGAAGCCTCAGCAGCCATCGTTCCCAGACTGCCTGATACACACGGAACAAAGCGGCCCTAAATTAATAGTCACAGGACTGACTTTCTTGAGTCTTTTAAGAAGATAAGAAAATGTTGCTTTGTCATGAAACTTAAACAAAATTAGTAAATCCCTTTAGCTCGATTTCAGTGTATCAAGAACATACCAGAGCATCAAATTTTACATAAAGGATGAAGAAAGGAAGAGAAGAATCAGTCCGTTAAATTCTGGTGGATCATGGTGAATAAAAAGGAAGAGTGAGAAAGAATGAGGATGTCAGATGCCCAGAGTTCTCATGCCCCATCCCCTACCTCATCCACACCTCAAGTGGGTGCTGTAGAGGTTTCCAAGCATCTGATGGAGCACAGTATCAGAAAGCTGTAGGTCCTTAGGATATATCTACTCTTCAGTCCAGCCATGGCAAAATGCCCTGGCAGTAGGGACAAGAAAATGGCAGAGAAAAGTAGGTAAACTAGATGGGCCTGGGGGCTACGGTCTTGGTTCTTCAAAGCTCATGTGGCATATTGGGAAGAATGGAATTAAATGTCTGGCCTAGTGTTCCTTTCTGTCTTTTAGGAGAGCAGGCGAGAATGCTTCCGGGAAAGAAAGCAGGCACCTGGTTTAATCTTCTGTAAATACACTAATAACTCAGTTCCTAGAAAAGAAGCCAATCAGGAGTAGAATTTTACCTCTTGAATTTTCTTAGCAGAATGACCCTGCTTTAGGACTGGTCATGGCAAACAAATGTAGAATCTGGTTTTGTGAAATAGGACTTGAAGCAATGTCCTGTGAGCTGTGCAACTATCTGGGTATATGACGGAGATGTTCCCTATTTTATGGGGTAGCCCCATGCATCTTATCAAAGACTTCATATATTCTTCTGCATCACAGATCATGACTGATGTATCCAGATCTCCAGATCCTTCCTCTGGTCCTGATTATTTGTATTCTTGACATTACTAATAAGGCTTGACACTGAGTAAGATATCTGGGTAATGTTCTGTTAGATCTTACAATCTGATATTTGTGTTAGCGCATATATATAGGACCCTAGATTCCCCTTATGTTGTACAAAGAATATTCAGAGGTGCTGAGAAGGCCAGGAGACTAACAAATAACTTATATTGAGGGGAAAAACACTGCAGTTTTAAGGGAAAATATGCCTGGTCCAATTTTGGTGAGCTTAGTGTGATCCAATAATTTCAGTAGAACAAAAGCTCTGTGAGAATGGGGATTTTTAATTTTTTTCACCCTATTTTTAATATATTTACCAAGCACATAGTAGCTTCTCAATAAATAAATTATATAAATGTACACATAAGTAAATACATATTTAATAACTGAAGTCATCTGTTTAGGTAATTCACACTCTGCTTGGATATCTCAGCAATGTGCTCAGTGCTTTAGCCTTCTTGGGAGCCTCTCTAGATGGTGTCAGTGTGTATACAGTAGGAGCTTATGTAACCATGTGACAGAGAGGAGATGAAGGAAGTCATTGAATCAATGTCAGAGTCTCCTGGGTCTCCTGAGGTCTTTCCTGCAGTTCAAGTAAGAGATCTCATCTTACTTGTTGACATCATATGTTAGAAGCTATTGTCCTACCTATTTGACTCCTTCTATAATGTCTTTGAATAAATTTCCATCTTTGTTCAGCATCCAGGCAATCCTGTACTCATCCATTGGCCCTCACTGGATTGCCCTCTTACAGAGGCAATGGTACGGACATGGTAGAACTTTTAGTTTCCTTGTACACATTACAAAAGAGTAAGAGTATTCCCTCGCCATAATTATATTTGCCATTCTTTTTTTTTAAAATTTTATTTATTTATTTGACAGACAGAGATCACAAGTAGGCAGAGAGGCAGGCAGAGAGAGGGAGAGAGGGAAGCAGGCTCCCCCCTGAGCGGAGAGCCTGACGCAGGGCTCGATCCCAGGACCCTGAGACCATGACCTGAGCTGAAGGCAGAGGCCTAACCCACTGAGCTGCCCAGGTGCCCCATATTTGCCATTCTTAATCTTTCTTTTTTTTCTTTTTTTTTTTCCTCCCATGCTACAGTACATATGGCACTTTTACTGAAGCTGGACATATCTGGGGGTTGGGACGGTCTCTAGACCCTTGACTTTCCTCCCAAAGAAACACTTGTAACCTGTTGTGTCTAGGTTTTCTTCTGGTAAATTTAGTCTTAAATTGGAAATCCAGCCACTAATTCCTTGTTTTTCCTAAATACCTCTCTTCCTTTGAGAGCCCCTTAAGAGGAAAGAAGTTAAATTTTACCTTTTTATTTACTTTGTGTTATGACTTGTGAGTATCCCAGAAATATACCTCCTGAATTATCCACCATGTAAGGAAGGGTAATCTTTCAGCAGTATTGAGTAAAACCCATAATCAGAATTATCTGTGCTTGAAAATAAAACTTATAATTTAAAAGGAGAGATGAAACTTGTTTCTCTGTATTTTGGCATTGATTGTCACTGCCAAACTTAAGATCTGAAGAATCTGCCTCAGGACCCCAAACAGACCTTTGACCTCCTTATTCTGGGCTAAATGTATCTGTTCCTTCCTGGGTAACAAACTAACTGATTAGAGCTTGCATTTGGAAGGCTGCAAGAGAAAATGTTTTAAGGGCAAGCAAAGTCAATGTTTTCATATTTGCGAACCATTCATATTTGCAACCCAGAATCACAAAGATGTCCCACCTAATCTTAATTTCTTCATCCTCTCCTCCACAATCCTGCTACCATTTACACAGCAGTAGAAAATGGTAGTTGACTCACAGGATAGATTGGTGGTTGAGAAGCTTCAGAGACATGAAAGAAGCTGGTGGTAATGGCCACAACCTAAGAAAAGAGAAGTCGTAGGTGAAGACATGGAGAAAAGGTGGTCTGAGGGATATAAGGTCAATGAGTGTACATGTTCCTCTCTAGTTAAGGAAATAGCCATGCAGGGATTTGTCTCCTTCATCTTCAGCCATTGGCAGGTACTTTAGCCATTCCTACAGTGAGCCTAGAAATGCAAAGAGAACAAGTTATGAAGCTTGTTCAGTGATCAGAATTGATGAGAAATACCAGATGCAATCTAATGTTTTGAAGAAAGAGGGAATTAGGACAGTTAGCAGAAATGGGATTTAAGAAGGCAATGAATTCAGGAGAGTGGGAATAGATCAGTCAGCAAGGCCTTGGGGAGAAATAGAGAAAAGGAGAGGAAAACTGTAGAGTGTTTGTATTCCTATGCCTACAATATGAGGAAAGGAAAGAACTAGTAGGAGTTTAATCAAGTAGTTAAGAGCTTTTGGCATGTAGCTTGAGAAAGAAAGAACACATGTAGAAAGGAGATTACTTATAACTGTACTTATAGACAGCCATTGAGGAGCGGATTAGTCCCATCCTAGAACATGCCCAAAGAAAATTTGGGAAGGTTTGTGCTGCAGAGAAAGCAAAGTCTAGAAGTGACACATCTGAGTCTTATCAGTCCTCCCACTGAGAAGGATGGTTTGTGAGAGACAGACTACACAATTGTAGAGGAAACCTTTGCTGGCTGTCTAATGGTATGTAGAGCAAACCAAGGATCAGCACAATTTAGGAAAATTCACAGCATGAAATAGAAGACCTAATATAGACAATCAGAACAAATGACACGGAAGAGAACAGATAATTTTGGGAACAAAGGAAAAAAATTGCGATGAGTGTCCTCAGAGGGATTATAGAGGATGTGCTTCTGAAAACAAGATCAGGCTTCTAAAAAAAGAACAGCCAGAGAATAACAAAAAGTCTGGGAGATATTAAACATAGATTGAAGAGTTAAAAGAAAAAAAATATGAAAAGGATTAAATATTTTAAAAGACTAAAAACCAAATGAAGATTCTGAAAGTGAGAGTCAAAAATTTGCCCCAGACTTTCCTAAAAAGAATAAACACCTTTCTCTCCTTTCCTTAAGAGAGATCCTGATGGAAATAGATTAAAAGGTAGGAGAAAGAACTATCAAAGCAACAAGAAAAGAAACTTTCCTTCGCTTGAAAAGCATACTTTTTCATACTGAAAGGAGCTCTGTGGATTGAGCAACGTTAACTGAGAAAAGACTAGCACTTAAACAGATCTTGGAAATGTGCCACAGCTCCAAAGATAAAATCACCTATACCTATTCTTTTTTAAAGGAATTTTAAAAAACCGGTGGATTTCAGATATTTCTTATCGAATAATGAGCACAGGAAGAATATGAAGTGTATTTTCCAAGTCCTAAAATAATGGAAAAAATAATCTAGAATTTATTATCTAGGCCCATTATTATTAAAATATGGGGAAATTAAGTTTGGTAAACTTAATTTGAACTTGGTAAAGGTATATACAAAGCATAGATACAGAAAAGAGAAAGCAGCCTGAGTCATTGTTGGAGAGTAGATGGTGATTAGAATGGAAATATTGATAGGAATCATAGTAATTTTGGCATTGAAATCAAAGTGATCAAATAGAATGTTGGTTATTGCCATTTTTAACATCTTTTTAAATAAAAGAAATCCAAAGCAAAACCAAAATAAAAACAATCTCTAAGTTTTACCAAGTATTCTCCTTACTATCTTTATAGCTTAACTCGTGATCTTGGGGAGGGGCGCAGGGTAGAAGAAAGGACTATTACACTAAACTTATCAGTACTCTCCTTATATAGTCCATATTTTTGTTCTGAAATGTAATTCTTTCTTTTATTTTTGTGGTGGTCTAGCTATAGTCCATAAGTCACTGATAAGAGTGGGATAGGTAGATAGTAGAATTCTCTTTTTTTTACCTCTAAATCAGTATTCAAATAATACTATAGCTTACTGTAGATATCTTAATAATCAATAATATACATTGTCTTTAAATATTAATTAAAATATAAAGCATCAGATGTTCAAATAGAACAGAGAGTTTTAGTAATACACTTGAGCTGACATAAGATATCCAAAATTTGGTCTTACCTATGTGAAGAATATGTACGAGCAATGATAATAACATATTTCCTGGAGAAGCTTTGTGTTTTCATGTAATTTATGCCAGTAGAAAGCCATCAGTGGATGGGGGCGCCTTCGTGCCTCTGCCTTTGGCTCAGGTCATGATCTCAGGGTCCTGGGATCAAGCCCTGCATCGGGCTCTCAGCTCAGCAGGGAGTCTGCTTCCCTCTCTCTCTCTGCCTGCCTCTCTCTCTCTGCCTACTTGTGATTTCTCTGTCAGATAAATAAATAAAATCTTAAAAAAAAAAAAAAGAAAGGGGTGGGAGGTTGGGGTACCAGGTGGTGGGTATTATAGAGGGCACAGATTGCATGGAGCACTAGGTGTGGTGAAAAAATAGTGAATACTGTTATGCTGAAAATAAATAAATTAATTAAAAAAAAAAAAAAAGAGAGCCATCAGTGTAATCTTCCAAAGATGCCTTTAAAAATGTGTACATACTAGTCATTACTCAACAGTAATGGGTTTTACTAAATTACCTGGTAACAGCAGTCTTTCTTTCTATGTATTTGACTGAATATTTACATCCTGCCTCTTTTGATCCATTGCTGGTTTATTTTATGATCTGTCACCCAGCCAAAAGGAAGAATTCAATGGACGCGATGCTTTAAGACTTCTCTCTCATTTGGTAGCTACTTTCAGGTCATTAGAAAAAAGTGAAGCAGTTTTCAAACCTTGCTTCCTATACCTAGATAGAAATGCTTGTTCCTAACATGTAAATTTATTGCCATACACCTGTGGGAACCAAATGGGGATTGCAGTTGCGTGCCCTTAACCCACGTAATTACAGAGATGCTATTAACACCTCAGCCATAAAGTCAAATAATTATCTTACCTCTCTTATGTCCAAATTCTCTAACTTAGGGACCACATGATAGTGTTTGATAGAAGATTGTAATGTGGTATATAACTGACAAAGTAAACTTTATGAAGAACCATAAAAGAATGTCTATTTGGTGGAATAGCTACAGATTGTTACAGAGGCTTCAGTTTTATGTAAAAGAAAGAATGCATTATAAAAGGATTTATTACATGAGGTTTCTCAACGAAGGGCAATGAAAAAACTTGATAGACTTTAGCAGAGAAACCTATGAAAGTTAAGATACCTATTTAAATAACTTGGGGTGATTTGATTTTTAACCATGGAGAAAGAATCAAGAACACTTTCTAGGCTGCCTAAGAGCTAAGCTCCAAGATTTGAGAAAAACGTGCATGAACGGACTGAAACAAAAAATTTGCATGCCTCTGGAGGATTTTAATTGTTAGACATAATGGTAGAAGAGAATTGAGATATGATCGTTGCTGAGCCAGATGATTCAAAAACTCGTGGTATCCCTAATTTAGAAGGACACGAGCACAGAGGATATCTCTCTCTCCTTCTTGACAAATGGTATGAATTTTTTGAGAAAGGAATGTTCACACATCGAGTCCCTTATGTCTGAAGTCTTCATCAGTATAGTAGCCAACAAAGACACAGTCGATAATTCTTAGAGTTCTCTAGTTACCTTCCACCACAATTTCAGCATAGTCTGTGTGTTCATCAGTATTCCAAAATATCAGCGAATGTGTCATATTCAATTCAATAGCCAATATTTCCTAAGCATTTCCCACTCTACTTTTTTTAACTTGAAAGTACTTAAGGCTTCACATTTAATTTTTAATATTGAGATCTTGCTAGCTGGCCTTCATAATCTCGCTTTGAAGGAAACATTTGTCATCGTAAATACATAATTGAGGTGATGTCCTGGTTGGGTGGCTGTGCTGAAAGCTTGTAATGGTCAAAAAAAAATTGTAGTCACTTGAATTAATTCTAATAATTTAGCTTTTATTCTGTCTTGTCTTAAGAATCTACTTGGGCTTCTGAGTACAGTGAGCATCAAAATATAAGTTCAAAGCCTTGTGTTTTTGAACAGCCCTGGTAAGGCTTGTACTAGTTTGCTAGAACTGTCTTAACAAAGTACTAAAGACTGGGTGGCTTAAACAGCACACGTTTATTTGCTAATAATTCTAGAAGCAAGAAGTCTGAGGTGAAGGGGTTGGCACAGTTGGTTTCTTCTAAGGGCCTTTCTCCTTGGCTTGTAGATGGACTTCCCTCTGCATATGTGGATCCTAATCTCTTCTTTTTTTTCTTTTTTAAATAAAATTTCTAAAAAGATTTTATTTATTTGAAAGAGAGAGCCAGAGCAGGGGAAGGGGCAGAGACAGAGGGAGAGGCAGACTCCCTGCTGATCAGGGAGCCCCATGTGGAGCTCATTCCCTGACCCTTAGACTATGACCTGGGCTGAAGGCAGACACTTAACCGACTGAGCCACCCAGACGCCCCTAAACATATAGCCCTCAGTGACCATGCAGGTCACATGCTCATGAAATAGCCCTAATTCTGAGATATCTACTAAAATTGGATAAACTATTTTTTATAAATAATCAAGAGTAAAAAATATAAGTCTGAAAGTCATGAGTGCATGTGTATCTTTATCCATTCCTTTCCCCTGGGAAACATTTTCCTAGGAAAGTTTGAAATGCAGTTTTGTATAGGACACTTTAACTAGCTAAATAAGGGTACTTAGTAGAAAGCACATATGGTAAAAGTAAAAATATTTTTTGTTTCATTTTTAATTCAAAGTTTTATTGTGCCAATACCAGCCAAGGTATATTTAGTCCTAGGAATATTTATCTCCCCAGTCGAACTCAAATGTCACTATAAATCAGTGTTGTCATTTGATAGCAAGGAAAGTAGTAATTTTATGGTTGACTTAGCAGATGAAAGATTTTTTTTTTTTTTTAAAGATTTTATTTATTTATTTATTTGACAGAGAGAGAGATCACAAGTAGGCAGAGAGGCAGGCAGAGAGAGAGAGAGAGAGAGGAGGAAGCAGGCTCCCCGCTGAGCAGAGAGCCCGATGCGGGACTCGATCCCAGGACTCTGAGATCATGACCTGAGCCGAAGGCAGTGGCTTAACCCACCGAGCCACCCAGGTGCCCCGCAGATGAAAGATTTAATAGTAAATTATTCAAGGCATGTGAATGTTCTGTGTTAGTAGATAAACGCACCTGAGACTAGTTCAGTAATCCAGTTATGTTAGACATTATGTCCTTAAAATTTAACCTATTCGGTTTTGTTTGTTGACAATCAAGCTCTTTATTTCACTTAAAATTCTTATATGTCCATAAATGAAAAACAAATGTTTATGTGAATCTAGGATGTGCTTCTGTTTATGAAAGACTGTCAGGTTACCTTAACTCAACTGACATCTGGCTTTCACCTTTCAGCAAAGTTGTAACACAGATGAGGGGGAGCTGTTAGGCATTAGGGCAATAATATGGAAACCATCTAAAGGAAAATGACTTCTAGGAGGTGAGCAATTTTCCTAAGCATCCAAATCTGGAGGGGTATGTGCAACATTTTTAAAAGCATGAAAATATTTTTTAAGTACACAGTTTTCTTTAACATTGCCAAATTATTTCGATTTTCATTACAAAGTCTTTGCCTCTTTGTTTTCCTTCTCATGAATTACCTCCTAAGTTCTTAGTAAAAAGTGACAAAGTAGTAGAAATCAGTGGATGAAATACTGTTAATTTAATGTGTAATTATTTTAATTAAGTTTGAGGACATTGTATGTAGTATGTCTAAGTCTTATAAGCAATTTGAGCTATGGCAGTCTCATGTCATTTTCAAAAGGAGCTCCTGAAAGGCAGGCAAATTAATAAAACTTTGGAAAAGCTATATTTTCTCTTTGCCTAAAACAATGTCTTTTTTTTTTTAAAAATCAGTGTTTAGATATGTTTCTTCTCTATGGAGATTACCCATACACAAAGAAAACCTAAAATGAGTAGTGGTAGCCTTACCAAGAAAGAATTCTTTGTAAAATTAATGAGGACATCCAGAGAATTCTCTAAACTGCACAAACTAAATACTGATGCCATTATTTCGAGAGATTAGGAGATTAGGTAGTTTAGGTAGAACTAACTTCTGGACCTCAGGCAACTGAACATCATCTCTTTTTCTAAGAACATAATATGTCCCATATAATCATGTAATCGCAGTAGGCAATTAGCCAGTCCATTTGCCTGTGGTTTCTTCCCCTACCTCCCCTCAAAATATACACCCACCAAAATACTTGCAAAAGTACTTACAAATTCCTCTACACACATCAAGAACACAAATCAAGGCTGCCTGGCTCAGTTCCTGGCATGTGAAGGTCTAACAGCCCCTTTCTTTAAAGAATATGCCTTATAGCTGATAATGCAGAGATTTAGCAAGGGCCAATGACTTGCCTGAAGGGATGTCTAGAAGATAAACCAATGGCTTCCCCACCCACTGCCCTCTGCATTTCACCAAGCTATCCCCTAGTGTGGAAGCCTTTGATACCTGACATTTCTATAACAGCAAATACTATGTGTGAGTTGAGAAGCTACGGGTTCAACACCAGTGGGGGACTAAGAGTCTATCACTCATGTAAATCTTGTGCTTAGAACATTATTATCAGCGCCAATCAACACCTAAAACAGATTCCTGAATTTGCCAACTTGGATAACTATTATTTTTTAAGATTTTATTTATTTATTTGACAGACAGAAATCACAAGTAGACAAAGAGGCAGGCAGAGAGAGGAGGAAGCAGGCTCCCTGATGAGCAGAGAGCCCAAGTGCCCCTTGGATAACTATTTTTCAAATCTTTTTTTGCGTGCTAAATATTCCTTAGATCTTTTTCAGAGATCAAAATTCTGTGCACTTACATAACAGAGTTGATATTTCAAAATTGGTTTATTTAATTAACATAAGTGATCTTCCTGGGAAATATCTTGCTTTTCAACATTATGTCTGGTTTATCTGAGTTCGAAATCTAAAATGAATAAAAGCAAGATAATCTCTAAAACTCCATTTTATCATTCCAGACACTAGAGCTACTCAACCACCAGCTTAGCAACTATAGCACTTAGCAACAACTGATGACGGGAAAGGTTTTGACATCCATTGACCATACTGAAATGTATTACACTGTGTTAGTAGGCAGAGCATACCATAAATAGTCTCTTGTGCCATCATTTTGTAGAGGTGTAAACTGAGTTTTGAATGGGTGTACATTTGTGGTTCAGAGCCTTTGCTCTGGAGATGGACTACCTGAGATAAAATCTCAACTCTACAACCAAAGTGGACACGGAGAAGCAAAGTAACCTCAGTTCCCTAATCCATAAAGTAAGTCTGTTGCAAATCTTAACTGACACAGCACTTAGAACAGCATATGGCTTGTTGTAAGCTTCCTATAGGTAGGTTGGCGAACACCACTCAGCAAATTGCACAGATCACAGAGCAGAGGTAGAGTTTCCAAACTTCGCATTAAAGCAGTAGGTTATACTGCTTCTCTGTTGCTATTTCAGCCCCCCACCCCACCCTTCAGCTCAAGTGGGCCACATTTAAGGAGGGTGCTTCTGAGTACAGAATGGATCACAATTTCACTAGGAGGACCTAAGGCCTTATGACCACATAGGACTATTTTCTCTTCTCTTTTTATTTTTGTTTCTTTTAATTACTGCCTTTTCTATTTGTAAATATGGGTATGACCTGAAAGTATTGAAAATCCCCCTAAGCCTTGGACAAGGAGAACGAGATATCAATTACCTAGCATTTAGCAAAATCAACAAGATAAAATGTAGCCACTTCATCTGGACCTGCATTCAAACTGGTGTGAAATTTGACCTTGAACAATTAGGAAAGCAAACCTCTAAAAGGGGTATTTCTTATAAAATATAGTTTTGGGGAGCGTGGGTGGCTCAGTCGTTAAGCGTCTGCCTTTGGCTTGGGTCATGATCCCAGGGTCCTGGGATCGAGCCCCACATCAGGCTCCCTGCTCAGCAGGAAACCTGCTGCTTCTTCTCCCACTCCCCCTGCTTGTGTTCCCTTTCTCACTGTGTCTCTCTCTGTCAAATAAATAAATAAAATCTTAAAAATATATAAAAATAGGTATAGTTTTAAAAGGTATACCTCATATCTGCTTGCAGTCTACTTACAAATAAATAGGCCTTTTAAAAATAATATCTGTGTTCATTCTCTCTTTAATATTTCTATTGTATACCTAAGTAAAAGAACAATAATATTTCTGACATAGTCATATTTAAGGGCCTTTAGAAAAGATTGCATTTGAAAAGTTAATTTTGCTCTATTTGGCATTCATTGTGGTATGTGTGAACTTTATAATTAATTATATGGGATTATCTATTTATAAAGCAGGTTTCCTTACTAACTGGAAGACTAATCATGTGTTCTAATTTCAAATTACTGTAAAAAATTTATTTGGATAAGGTAAACACTTACGTGAAAGGATTGCTTATTTTATGATCCATATATAGTATTGAGAGTAAGTTAATGCATTCATTTGTTTCAAAAAGAATACGAAAAGATTGGTGAGACCAATGTATCAGTTTTACCTGTTTATACTGAATGTATACCATGATAAGAATAATTATTCATCCAATCCTCTTTTAAATAACAGTCTCACTGAGGGAAATAAAACAGTTTTGAATGTGTGAAACCACAGGAATTGATAGTATGACATTCTTTTTGCTTGTTAAAATATCCTGTCTAAATAGAAAGCCTTTTAAAAAGCAAGATTAGTAATCCCACACATGTAGTGTTAAGAGACTTAGTACCTAAATTGCAGGTCCAGAAAAATGCTGTTGACATCACAAAAGGCTTTTTTAGTTGTGCTAATGAATTTTTCATGCTCTAAATGTAGGAGGAATTAGAAGGAAGTACAGTTATTCATATAGACTCTCTCAAAAATTCTAGCAAAGCCTCTCATATATTGTCACATGATTTTTAGGAACCAAGAACAATGTATTTCTAATGTGAAATTTTTCCTAATATATGTTCAAATAATTAGGAAGCTTTCTTCATTGTTTGTTATGTCAGTAACAAAAAATTCAATCACTAAAATCACTTAAAAAAATCACCGAGGGGCGCCTGGGTGGCTCAGTGGGTTCTCTGCCTTCGGCTCAGGTCATGATCTCAGGGTCCTGGGACCGAGTCCCTCATAGGGCTCTCTGCTCAGCCGGGAGCCTGCTCCCCTCCCCACCTCTGCCTCCTGCTCTGCCTACTTGTGACCTCTCTTTCCTCAAATAAGTAAATAAAATATTTTTTAAAAAATCACAGAAACTACAAAATTTTAATTGAAACACTAATTCAATTAGCCTGTCTCTCAGAAAAGGTTTCATCATAAAATTTGCAAGTTGTACAATATATTGATTTTTCTTAAAGATTTTATTTATTTATTTGACAGACAGAGATCACAAGTAGATAGAAAGAGATAGAGAGGAGGAAGCAGGGTCCCTGATAAGCAGAGTTCCATCCCAGGACTCTGGGATCGTGACCCGAGCTGAAGGCAGAGGCTTTAACCCACTGAGTCACACAGGCACCCTTTAAATTTAAATTTTCTTTTTAAGATTTTATGTATTGATTTGTCAGAGAGAGAAAAAGCACAAGCAGGGAGAGCAACAGGCAGAAGGAGAAACTGGCTCCCCGCCAAGCAAGGAGCCCAATGTGGGACTCGATCCCATCACTCTGGGACCATTACCTGAATTTAAGGCAGACACTAAAGGGACTGAGCCATCCAGACCTCCCTTACAATTTATTTTTGATATTTTATGTATTATACCTCAGAAATAAAGGTGGTTATGTTTTATCCTTTACTTTCAAGTATAACACTTTCTGTGTCTCCTATTTTTAGCTACCTCTTCTAACATAGGGGCCACTGAGCCATTGCCATATATATATTTTTTAATATAAAAGGAGAATTCAGCCACAGTATGTCATCTTTTCTGCTAAAGGTCCTTTCAAGGATGCTTTATGATTGTTGCATAGCAGCTAGGCAGAGGGAGGTAAAATACACTTTCAAGGCCATGTAAATAGAATGAGCAGTTATGTTAATTTAGTTCCAATTTCCTAAAATTCTGTTTCTAAGACCGTGACAATTCACATGCTCTAAAGGAGGTGGTAGGGATACATCCTGGAGTATTACTGGAATCACCATGCTGATTTTACTGGCTTCTCTCTTTAGGGTTCCAGTTTATTTGTACTGCTCCCTGGTACCCTGCGGTCTTCATAAATCCCAGGCATTCGCTTCTCATTCTCCAGATGTCTCTCACGTTTTCTTCCTTCTGCTCCTGTCTTGCCTTCTTGCCTGCACCTTGGTTTTACTCTTATAAGTTGATTAATAGATAAATTAATAACTGTTCAGGTCTAAGCCCATTTTTCCAGCTATCAGGATTTAGACATATTATCAGCACAATTCACACACAAAAAAGACAGTTGTGTTAAATGATACCAGAAGGTGAAGTGAGAGGTATAAAGTCTGGCTACAAGGGGACATGCTTTGGATAATGTCCCTCAAACTGCATCTATACAAGCAAACCCATCTTTCCTTCCATCTTATAGAATTAACTATGAGTTAATAAAGGGTTAAAATGCCTTCTTTTAACAATAATTATTTGTTTGACAGAGAGAGAGAACAAGTAGGGGAATGGCAGTCAGGGGGGAAAGGGAAAAGCAGGCTTTCCACCCAGTGGGAAGCCCAATGCAGGACTTGGTCCCAGGACCCTGGAATCCGGATCTGAGCTGAAGGCAGATGGTTAACCAATGGAGCCACCCAGGTGCCCCTAAAATGCCTTCTTATGATGTAAAAAAGAAAAGCAAAACAGATGGGTAGGGGGAGGTTTGGCAAAAACATTTTGTCAGCTTTTTTTTTAACATGTAGAGTCTGAAGGGATTTTCAAGTTCCAGAAATCACAGAAGTGGGGCGCCTGGGTGGCTCAGTGGGTTGGGGCCTCTGCCCTCAACTCAGGTCATGATCCCAGGTCCTGGGATTGAGCCCCGTGTCAGGCTCTCTGCTTGGTAGGGAGTCTGCTTCCTTCTCTCTCTCTCTGCCTGTCTCTCTGCCTGCTTGTGATCTCTGTCTGTCAAATAAATAAATAAATACTCTTAAAAAAAAAAAAAGAAAGAAAGAAATCACAGAAATTCTAGGGTGCCTGGGTGGCTCAGTGGGTTACACATCTGCCTTCAGCTCAGACCCGGATACCATGATCCTGGGATCGAGCCACATGTTGGTCTCCCTGCTCACTAGGAAGTCTGGTTCTCCTTCTGTCCCTCCCCTTGCTCATACTCTCTTTCTATCAAATAAATAAAATCTTTTTAAAAAAGTCATAGAAATTCTAAATATCTCAGAAAGTTAATCTTCTAGACACAAGAGCTTTCTTAACTCACCTAGAAATGTGTTCCCTAGTCCCTTGACTATGATTTCCCAAAGATGGTGACTATTTCCTCATTGAAGGGTCTAACTCTCACAGCCATGAGTCTGAAACTATGCCTCACACAATGAGTTGAAAACACAACAATTTTCTAGAAAGATAACTCAGCAAACATTTTGTTCCAGGTAAAGCTTGGTGAAGCAGAATATCTTGATACAGTTACTCCCACATAGACATGGTAAAAGGCAGCCTACATTTCCTATGAAAATTAAAATCACTGATTTACTGGTTGATTTATATTAAGTAATAAGATGACTGAAGTCCTGTACTGTTATTCCTTTCCTAGTTTCATGGCCCTACAGGGGACTTTGACTTTCTACTGTATTTTGACATCTGAGCCATGTAGTTTATTAGGGAAGCCAGAAATCTAGGCAACTGAGCATGTCAGAGCATATGATATGTGCTGTAAGTGGTCTTTAAGCAAGACTATTAGACACACACAGGCCCAGAAAAATATCTTTTATTTCTGATTCCCATTGCACAGTCTAGATTCTTGTTGCCAAATCTACTACAGAAAGTGAGCGTTCCCAAACAGCATCTCTGATCTACTGTGCCGTCTTCCTTTCCTCACAGACCTGCAGCTCTGAGGTCTCAAAATGATGAGCCCCAGTGTATAATGGAAGTGAGATCTTCCTTCACCACACCCATCTCTTATTCTCTCTGTTCTACACATAAGGCCCCACAGCCTAGGTGATTGTCCCTGTCTCTGAGCAGTGGGCTCCCATTTTGAAATCCCATGGAGTTGGAATAGCAACTCTTCATAGTGCTCTCCCGTCGAGAAATGGCACTCTAGAAACCAATCTGAGATTGTCACACTGTTTTCACACAGAGTATGTGTCCATCTTCATACTAGGAGACAGCATCAGGAGAGAGGATACAAATCTTAGGGAAGTTCTTTTCTCTATTGGTTGAATTTTTATGCCACTAATATTTTTTCATGAGCTTGTATGCTTCAGACACTATACTGATTGTTTCCTATGGATTATTTTGCCTAATTTTAGTAATAGCTAGATTAATTGTTAATATTGTGTCTAATAGATTTAAAAACTGAGTCAAAGGGATGCTTTATATTGCTTGGGGCAAAGTAGAATTAGAAACTCGCCAAACAGTGATACAGTTACTAAGTAGAAAATACGGAACACAATTCAGATTTGTGATTCCAAAGTGTATGTGCATAGCCATTAGGCTATTATTCTCCTATGTGTAAATCCACCATGTACTTACTGAATGTTTACTCTGTGTGAGGAACCATCGAGGGTGCTGGAATCACAGCAAAATCGCACAAAAATTTGCTGAGGCCAGAGCTGCTCTCATTTGCTTTCAGATCTGAAGAGTACAGAGCAGGCCTTCAAGGTAGGAGCCATAGTCAGCTCCTCTAGCCGAGCCCTTGAGCTGGTGACGTCATTAGCCCCAGCCTACAAGGCTGACCTAACCTCAGTCAGCTTCCTTAATGACAGGTTGTGTCTAGTTGGTAAACCATCCACCTGGTAGATAGTACACTGTGCTAGTTTGTTTTTTGTTAAGTAAACTTCTTATTTTAGAATAGTTTTAGATTTGTAGAAAAGTTGTGAAGGTGATAGAGAGTTCCCATATACATCATGGCCAGTTTCCTTTATTATTAACTTTATATTATGAGTATGATACAGTTATCCAAATTAAAGAATCAGTATTGACACATTATTATTAACTAAAGTCCATGCTCTAAAGTTTTTACTTGATGTCCACTTTCTGTTCCAAGATCCCATGCAAATTACATTTATTCAATGTGCCTATTTATTCTCCTCTTGGCTGTGACATTTTCTCAGATTTTCCTTATTTTTCATGACTTTGAGAGTTTTGAGTGGTAATGGTATTTTGTTGGCACTGTTTCTCAAGTGGGATTTGCCCAATTTTTTTCTCATGATTAGACTGAAGTTTGGAGGAGGAAGAGCTCAGAAATAAAGTGCATTTTCACTGTATCATCTCAAATGTATGTATGCTCAACATAGCTTATGGTCATTAGTGTTGACCTTGGACATGTAGCTGAGGTGCTGTTTGTCATGTGTCTCTCCTGTTATTCCTTTAACAGCCTTTCCATGCTGTCTCCCTCCCAAGTTACTCGGTGCAGCTTATTCATAAGGAATAGAGTAATGCTCTGCTCCCATAAGGCAGAGGGTCCTCGTTGTTTGGAATTCTTCTGCATGGGAGACTTGTCTCATCATTCTCATTTATTTATTGAATTTTTCATTCAATTATATAATCAGTATGGATTCATGGATATTTATTTTATACTTGGGTTATAATCCAAAGTTACTTTAGTTATTTTGTTCTTCAAATCATTCCACCCATGACCACTGGAAGCTTTTTCAGTTGATTCCTGTTTCTTTTCCATAATACCCTTCATTCTAGGTTTTCTTTTCCTTTATTTTTTCTTGATTGCTTTTTTACTTTCTGACATTACAAGATGCTCTAGAGTCATCTTGTATGTTCCCTGTCTCAGTCCTGAAATTGTTCATTTTTCCTAGGATCTCTAGTTCTTTTTATTGAAGAATAGTATAAGAAACCAAGTACTGGGAGCTAAGTGTGCTCATTGCACTAGAATGTTGCTGCTTTTAAGCTCTCTCTTCTGACAGAGCAATGAAATATATGTGTATTCTATCTATGTAAATATATATCTATAAATAATTCTCTTTGTATATATCTGTACCTATATTAAGCTAAACAAATTCATACTGATGTCTTCAACTCTAATATATTACCACATGGCTCATTCTAGCCTTCTGTCTTTGCTTTCTTGCCTGCAAGCTCCCATTTATGATAGTTTTTTTCATCCCAAAGTAATTGTAACTCATTCTCTGGCTAATACACAATCAGGAATTGAGGATGAAAAGATGAAGAAAATAATTCTGTTGATACTTCTGTAATTGTTCTCCACACAGCTTCCAGGATGATCTTTTAAAAATGTAAACCAAACTGTTACTTTTTATAATTAATAAGCTCTATGGCTTCCTACTGCTCTTGGAATAAAATCCAAATTCCCTACCTTGGTCTAAAGGACCCTGCATAATCTCACTTCTTCCTGCTTCTCCCTCCCCAGGACCTCCTTTCCAGTTAGACAGCTTGCCAGCTTTTCTGTTCCTTAAACCAACCAAGCTCAGTTTTTCCATCACTGGATTTAGGTATTTCTTCTACATCAAATACTTTTCCCTCCAGTCCTCACATATTCAGACTCCGTTGGGGTCTCAGCTCAAATGTCACCTGTTCAGGACATCTTCCCACACTACTAGATCCAGTATTGCTCCTCTAGTTACTCTGTCTCATTTTCCTGTTTGTCTACTCCTTTGCATTTCACAGGATCTTTAAGTTTCTTGTTAATTATATACTTACTTGTGAATAACAATTCTCACCTCAAGGATGTAAACACCACTGCGAAGAACTTTCACTCTCTACTGATATTTCCACCACTGAGATGCCCATTTCTTTTTATTTTTTTCCAATTTTTTTTTCATTTATTTATTTTGAGAGAGAGAACAAGCATGACCCAGGAGAGGGGCAAAGGGAGAGGCAGAGAGAAACCTGGACTCCTAGCTGAGCATGGAGCCCAAGATGGGGCTCGATCTCACAACCCTGAGATCATGACCTGAGCCCAAACCAGGAGTTGGAGGCTCAACCAACTGAGCCACCCAGGCATCCCTGAGATGCTCATTTCTATGAATAACTTGGCAAACACTGGTGCCAGTCTCCTCTATGAGCATTGGCTCTGCATCCAAATCCCTTGTCCCCAGTGGGACTGCATACTTCTGTTTACTCGCCCGTAGAGGAAAAATAATCATTTGGACCCATAATCTACAGTTTGAAGGTAGGAGCTACAATCAGGGATAATAAGAACAGGACAGTCTGGCAGGGATGTGGTTGGGGGTGGGTGGAGGGAATACATGCAGGATTTCGTTGAAAAAAGGTTTCATACTAAAAAAAAAAATAATAATAATAATAAATTGCCCATTCTTGTCTGGTTCTCCTTCTTGTATACCTTCCAAAGACAGCATTAGGATTTTCAGAAGGTTGAGACACTGAGCCAGCATAACCTAGGAAAGGGTGTTTATTTGGCTAAGGTTTCTGGAAATGGGAATAAGATTGTTTTAAAGGTGGAGAAAGGCACATTTTCCTAGGAAAAACATGGGTTTGGTTAGGTCCTTAACTGATGCAGGGGATTTAGATGAAGGTGTGGAAAGGAAATTAAAACCAAGAAGATGATTTCTTTGAATTGAAGTCCTAGGAAATGAGATGGGATTGCTCTTGGAAGGAATAGCAGAAGACATATTCTAGGAAGAGGCAGTGATAGGAGAGGTTCTAGAACTGCTTAAAAGTCCAAGTTTTTGTCTGAGGCATGAGAGAATGTCACAGGCAAGACTGCTGAACACTGCTGATAGACTGGAAACTGGATATAGATGCCACGGGCACCTAACTTACTACCACTCCTGCTTCCAGACTGGTCTGTGCCATCTTAACACTTTGCCTCGACTTTTGGAGTTATTTCTTATTGCTCTCTCTGCTTCCATTTTTGCTCATGAAAATCCATACACAGCAGCCATCTCGTACAAATTTAAACCAAATAATGTTACTCTTTTGCTCTTCATCCTACACTTGATCCCCATCCCCCCAACCAGTGGAAAGTCCTTACAATCCACCAGTGAAGGGAATCTTTTGTCCCCATCGCTGTTCTCACTGCACTTCTCACTGCATTCCCCCCCCCTTGCTCTGTTTGTCCAACAACACTGGCCTCCCTGTTCCCCTGAAAGAAGCAAGGCAGAGTGCTGATGCAGAATTTTTAAATTTGTTTTCCCTGTACTAGATTATTTTTCCCAAGTTAAATGCATGGCTTGCTTTCTCACCTCCTTTGGAAATAAATATCACCCTTCTGGGCATTCCATTTATTTATTGTTTATTTTTCTAAAGATTTTATGTATTTATTTGAGAGAGAGAGGACAGAGGGTGACGGAGAAGTGGACTCCCCACTGAGCAGGAAGCCCGATGTGGGGTTTGATCCCAGGACCTGGAGATCATGATCTGAGCTGAAGGCAGACGCTTAACCAACTGAGCCGCCCAGGTGTCACTGGGCATTCCATTTAAGACTGGAACCCTGATTATATGCTAACTAGCTAGAATTTAAATAAAAACTTGACAAACCATAAGTGACTCTTAATCTCACAAAACAAACTGAGGGTTGCTGGGGGGAGGGGGTTTGGGAGAAGGGGGTGGGATTATGGACATTGGGGAGGGTATGTGCTTTGGTGAGTGCTGTGAAATGTGTAAACCTGGTGATTCACAGACCTGTACCCCTGGGGATAAAAATATATGTTTATAAAAAATAAAAAATTAAAAAAAAACTTGAAATGTGGAAAAAAATTAAAAAGTAAAATAAAATTGGCATCCTTGTACCTTCATGGAAGTGGAGATTCATCACTCGTTCATTTATATATTTAGGAAATTGAACACTTATTATCTCCTAGGAACTTCATAGAAACTATTCTAAGTCATAGCGATAGAGAGAAGTGAAACTGATAAAAGTGCGTGCATGTGTGTGTGTTGGAGATGAGGGGTAAGAAGAAAAAGAAAAGGGGAGTAGAGAGTGAAGGTCTTAGGAGTGGACCCTTGAATTAAGACCTCTTACACAAGCCTCCATGACTAATATAATGAGAAAAAAATAATGAAGTATAAAAAAATATTTTTTTACCATTGGGTTAGCCCCTGGGTGGGTTTAAAAATCTATCTGTGTGTATCTATTTTATTGAGAGGTAAAACAAAGTAGTTTAAAGGAATAGGTCTGTAGCCCAAATGACTGGATTTAAATTTCCTCTCTTACACTTCCTAGCTATGGGACATTAACATACTTTACTTGATTTCCCTATATGTAAGTGGTAGTACCTACTGCATTTTAAAAATCTTTTTTATTTTGAAGTACTTTGAAATTTCAAGGTAAGTGACAGAGGTAATAGAAGATTCTTACATGCCCTTCTTTCAACTTATTTTTACATTTACATCTTCCATAATCATTGCACCTACCAAAACTAAGAATTTAACATTGGTACAACACTATTAATTAAACTAGAGTTCTTATACCAATTTCACCATTGTCTCTATGACTGTCCATTTGATGGTCCATCACCCACCTGAGTTCCAACACTATGCTTAGTTTTTGTGTTTCCTTCATTTTTCCTGGTCCATAATGATTATTCAGTCTTTCCTTATCTTTTATGACCTTGATACTTTTCAGGAGCCTTTGCAGATATTTTGCTGAATGTGAGTCAGTTTGGGTGTATCTGTTGTTAGCTCATAGTTAGACTGAGGTTATTTCTTTGGGATGGAGTGCCAAGATGATTGTTCTTCTCTCTGCATCGTATCAGGCAGTATATTGTATTGATATGTGATGTAAACCTTGATCATTTAATTACAGTGGTATCTGCTGGGCTTCTCCATTTCCCCTCTGTAATGAATAAATATCTTGGCAGAGACACATGGAGCCTAGGAAAATAGCCTGTTTCTTCTCAAACTTGCACCCACTAATGTGCACATCCATTGGCAGATCTGTGTGATTGCTGTAGTACTCACATGGTGACTCTCTACTTGATGGAGTCGGTCAGTGGTTTAAGCAGGTTAAATAATGAAAGCACAGTAAATGCATAATACATGTTAACTGTATTTTATTAGTGAATATTAATTATGGCTGCTGTTTATGGAGCGCTTACTATGCCCTAGGTACTGTCTTACATATTTTATAAATATAAACTTCTCTAATCATTACAACAGCTGTATGAAGAAGGCATAATTGGTATCTGGATTTCTTCACAGAGGAGGAAAGTGAGGCACAGACTAGTTAGGCAAGAACACCAAGAAAAGTCTTTGAGCCACTAAATGAGAGGACATTTGTTGGGAATGTTCTATGCAGTCTGGATCTCAGCACAAAAGGGCATTGAGAAAGGAATATCATTTCCATCTGTTCTTGCCAAAAAAATGTATAGCCAAAATCTAATCAGAAGAAAATGTCAAACTAAAATTAGGGGTAGTTGGCAAAACAATGGACCAGCCCTCTTCAAAACACACAAATAACTCCTTTTACCACCCTACACTATCCAGAGTCCTATATTGGTCATGCAAAGTCAGCAGAATCAGGAAGCCTAAAAAAAGAAAGATATGTCTGCGTTTCATAGTTTAACTTCAAAAAAAAAATCTAAATACTATTAATAAATTTTGAGAAATAAGTGTGAAAATTTTAGAGATAGACTCTTTAGTGTAAAAAGGACTTTTCAAGCAATGTGTACTTTGCTGAGAAAGATTGATGATCCTTCAGAGATAAGTGAGTGTAATAACCATAGGAATCTTGGTTAAATATAGTTTGTGTGGCTGTTATTCCCTAACCCCCACCTTGTCTGCTCTCCACGGTCGATGTCTGCTTTCTACTTTATCCTCAGTACTGAGAAGCAGGAAGGGGTAAAAGTAGAGGCTATTTGCCTTTCATAATTTTGAGTAATTAAAGCAGTTAAAATTTTCTGCTTTAGGCTACATTAAAATATCTCTTGGTTAGAATGCATGCATTAAGATATTTAAGCCGAGACTCATTTGCTCAAGCTCCTCATTTCCTCCCCTTATCAGTCACCTATGCAACGAGGCCATCTCCTAGTCTGTCTACTTCAAGTTTTTCTGAGATTTTAGGTTCTTGAGCTTATTGTGACCTAAATGGGTTGTTGCTGTTTTGCGCCAATTCTCTTTTGTGTCTGGAAACAACTCTACTTATTGAATGTTACTTGGTGAAGGAGAAATGAGAGATGAAAAGAGAGACTAGTCTCCCAAGGGTAAAAGTTGCAGTCCTCGGATCTTTAAACTTTTTTTTTTTTTTTTTAATTCTTTGGTTGCTCAGAAAAGCCATTAAAGGGAAAAAGAGAGAGAGAATGAAAAAGAGTGTGAGAGAGTGAGCAAGTACTAGCAAGGACACAAATTGATCAAATAACATAAATTTTAGTCTATAGATGTTGAAACTCCATAGGTATTTACTTTCTTCATATGAATCTAAAGCTGACAGAATGTCTGTTCCACTGGTGGGACATTCAGTCTCCATTATTACCAGAATTCAGAGCTCCACATGTTTGCTAACATTCTGTAAGAACATAATGTTCTGTAAGAAGGGAGACCACTGGTCCTTGATCCTCTTGGTGTCACTGAGTGCCATTGTCCTAGTCTCCATATAGCCTTCCTTTAAGTCTGGGGACTTTGTAGCTTCCCGGTCTTAACTGAAGAGTGTGCCTCTTTGGGAGGTCTGAATGCTGCTATGCCTAGGACAGAGGCTCCCTGGGAGCACCATGTACCCAATAAAACTAATGGCATGTTTTAATGTCTTCGTTTTCTCTCTCTCTTTCTTTTTCCCATACTCTTTCACTCCTTCTGCCCCTGGGACATGCTCATCTTCTACTGTGAATGTTGGGAAAATTCTTCTGGCAAGAGAATACCTACAGGTCTACCCTCCTGCTTGGTATAAATGAGCAGAGGAAAACAGAAAACAATATAAAACACAAATTTATTTCTCAGAAGTTATCTTACCATAGTTTCTTGAAAACATAAGGAAAAGGGGCAAATATCTCTGCATTTCTTCCTGGAGTGCAGAGATGTGCTTGAAGGAGGATTTTAGGAAAACTGCCACATATGTGGTTTGGGCAAGGCCATTTACTGAGAGGGTTACCATGACACATGAGTACATTTGAGGGGAGAGAGAGAGAGGCGGCACATTGTAGAATGCCCGAGAAACATCATTATGCTTTAGTGAGTGTTAAGCTCAAGGCAACAGTGAGGAGTTAAGAAAATATCATAAAAAGTTAACAGTGTGTATGTGGTACCTAAGTCCAAAACCATGATTCGTATCATCCAAAGATAACATGAGAATTTCCCTGAATTTATCAGAAGAAATGTATTAAAATTGTATTTCAGGGGCACCTGGGTGGCTCAGTAGGTTAAAGCCTCTGCCTTCTGCCCAGGTCATGATCCCAGGGTCCTGGAATCGAGCCCGGCATCAGGCTCTCTGCTCAGCAGGGAGCCTGCTTCCCCTCCTCTCTCTCTGCCTGCTTGTGATCTCTGTCAAATAAATAAATAAAAATCTTTTAAAAATTGTATTTCAACTATAATGTACTTTTGCAATAGATAATGTTAATCTCTTATTCATTCTCTCAAATATTCTTACATCAAAACATATTTACTAAATAACTATTATGTGCCATTTGCTGTTGTGGACCTTAGGAATAAATCAGTAAACAGCACAGAAAAAGAGAACTTCTGCTCTGATGGAGTGTACATTCTGGGTGGAAAGAGAAAATAAATAAGTAAAACATATAGTACATCATGTGAATAAGTGATGTGAGGGAAAGTTAAGTAATGGAGGATGATAAGGAGGGCTAACATGGGTAGAGACTGCTATTTTAAACAGACTGTTTAGGTAAGTTTCGGGGCAAAGGTAACTTTGGGACAAACCACTAAAGAGCATATGCCTAAAACTCTGTGGATGGAGGAAGGAAGAATGTACCAGGCACAGGGAATGGTGAGTACAAAGGACCTGAAGTATGAGAATGGTTGGTCTGTTTGAAAAATAGCTTGGCTAGTGTGGCCAGAAGGGTATGAGTAAAGGGGAAAGTACAAGCAGATCAGGAGGGTTGGTTTAAGGTCATGTAGGACTTAGCAGGCCCTGGTGGAGCTTTGGCTTTTTCTTTATTTTTTAGTTTTTAATATTTATGCATTTATTTCAGAGAGAGAAAGAGAAAGAGAGGGAGAACACGTGTGCATGAGTGAGAGGCAGAGGGAAAGAATCTTCCAGCACATTCCTGCCTGAGCACGGAGACCATGCAAGCAGATCCCAACATCCATGAGATCACCACGTGGGCTGAAACCCAGTCAGTCGCTCAATTGACTTGAGCCATCCAGGTGCCCCATGGCCTTTTCTTTCTTTGAGATGGGAAGTCAGTGGATGACTCTAGGGCAGAGAAGTGACATGATCTGATAACAGCATTCTGGCCGCTGCCTGTGTAGCAAATAAAGTTCGGCAAGGGTGGCAGCTGCCAGAGCACACAGACGGATATTGCAGGAGCACCTGGCTGGCTCATTTGGAAGAGCATGTGACTCTTGATTTCAGGGTTGTGAGTTCAAGCCCCATGTTCAGTGTAGAGATTACTTAAATAAGTAAATATCAAAAGATAAAAAGAAGGCTATTGTAATAATCCAAGCAGCAGGTGATTGAGTAATCATCCTAGTAGTGTGGGAAGTGAGAGATGTTTGAATTTCAGATAAATTTTGAAGTTGAAAGCAATAGAATTTGCCACTGATTGGATATTAGGTATAAGAGAATAAGAAGAGTCAAAAATGATCCCAAGGAATCTGATTTAACAACTGGAAGGATAAAGTTGTGGTTAAATGAATTGGGGTAGATAACAGGAGTAGTGTTTTGGGTTGGGGTGGAAATTAGTATTGAATTTGAACATGCTAAGTTTGATATAACTAGTAGATATTATAAGGACTGAACATTTTAAGGCAGATGCTTAACCCACTGAGCCACTCAGGTGCCCCAGGGTTATGTGCGTCTTTTTTTTTTTTAAAGATTTTATTTATTTGACAGAGAGAGAGATCACAAGTAGGCAGAGAAAGAGGGGGAAGCAGGCACCCCACTGAGCAGAGAGCCCAATGTGGGGCTCGATCCCAGGACCCTGAGATCATGACCTGGGCCGAACGCAGAAGTTTAACCCACTGAGCCACCCCGGCACCCCTAGACTGAACATTTAAATTCATGAATCCTGAGTGTGCTCTTCAGCTACTAAGGGGAGCACAGAAATGGGTTGTAGCTAGAGAGAGAAATAAGGTGTAGCTAGAGAGAGAGAAATAAGAGAGGATTAAAAAAAAAAATTCTAGAGCGGTGCTTGGGTGGCTCAGTCCCTTAAGCATCTGCCTTTGGCTCAGGTCATGTTCCCAGGGTCCTGGGATGGAGCCCCATGTCCCCCTCTCTGGTCGGCAGGGAACCTGCTTTACCCTCTCCCTCCACCCGCCTCTCCCCCTGATCCTGCTCTCTCTGTCTCTCTCTGTCAAATAAATAAATAAAATCTTTACAAAAAAATTTAGGAATAGAAATATGTTTATGTGCTGATAGGAAAGAGTCTTCATGGACAGAAAATTTGATGGTGTAGCATCTTTGATTTGAGCTATTAGATCTCAGAACCAGGCTGTCAATGGGTATTTATAGAATCTTTCTTATGGAAAGCAATATAGTGGATTAAAAAAAAGAAAAAGCATGAGATACAGTCCATTTCCTTTGTGAGCACATTGCTGAAGGGATTAAATCCTGTTGCTTAACAAGAGGAATACTATTTCAGTCTGGCACATGACATACATAAAATGATTGATTCAGGAATGTAACAGAATAAGCAGGGATGGTTTCATGAAGCATATGCATTTGAAGGTCCATGAGGCCTGGGTAGGATGTGGACAGACTGGGACTGGGGTGAGAACACAAGATCTGGGGAGCCCTCAACATCTACAAAGAGGTGATATAAAACACATCTTAGAATGGAAAAGTTCATGTAAGGAACAAGAGAAAAGTAAGTCAAGAAAGGCTATTGGTGCTAGACATTGTGCAGTATATAATGTAACATCTTCAGGAAAGGAAGGTGTCTCCAGTGACTTATATTTCTGACTTGGGCCAGATTTTTTCTGAAAAGTTAAAAAATAGATTGCAGGCCCTAAAGGTTAAATAGAATTTTATTTTGTTATTGAATTTATAGTCAGATCTATGGCATGTTAATCTATCCAATTATCTATAAGGGATTTTAAAATACTGCTAACTTCTAACAAAAACTTCTAACTTCTAGAAAGTCCTAGAGAACTTATGAATGCCAGAGACAAGGGATCATTAAAAAAAAAAAAAAAGAAAAAAAAAGGAAAGACCAGTGTTAATTCTTGAACTCAAAGAGATTTTTAGAAATGAGTTCCATAAAAAGTGAGTTCATGGGCGCCTGGGTGGCTCAGTGGGTTAGGCCGCTGCCTTCAGCTTGGGTCATGATCTCAGGGTCCTGGGATTGAGTCCCGCATCGGGCTCTCTGCTCGGCAGGGAGCCTGCTTCCCTCTCTCTATCTCTCTGCCTGCCTCTCTACCTACTTGTGATCTCTGTCTGTCAAATAAATAAATAAAATCTTAAAAAAAAAAAAGTGAGTTCATGTATGACATTTATTAGAAATTATTTGGGGAGGAATATGTTCTTTCCAGCTAAAGAAGAGATTGGTTACAAAAATTTCTCCAGACTAAGGAGAATGAATGACACAACGAGTCATTTTATTTTTGATTTTTTTATTGCCGTCACTATTATTGTGTCTACATGATTGTTATTTCCAACTTTGACACATGCAGACAGAGAGCAACTTCAACCTGTCACTACTTATTACTAAGGCATACAACCCAATGAGTTAAAAAAAAAAATCAATAGAGGGAATCAGTGGAGATGCAAAGGAGAATATGCGGGTGAAGTCTTTAATATACTGCACGTCTTGTCCCCCATCTTTTAAAAATGTAGTTCTCTTGACAGGTCTATAATCCGATAGGAATTTTATAAACTTTGGTTAGTCATCTCTAGTTGGTAGAAAGAGAATGTCCTCTCTAGGTGAGAAATGGAGACTGTAGGGTCATCAAGCACAAAATGTGTAAGGAGGCCAGCAGAGAACATAAACTAAGAAGTCAGGTGGGAGCAGACCCCCAAAGGAGAAAGCTGCTACCCTACTGGACTTTTGACAACCAGGAATGGGCTCAGGGATGTCAGTTTCAGTCTTTCCAAGGAAGCATGAAATCTAAATTTTTTAAATGGAAAATCTCCCACTTAAAAAAGAAAAGCACAAACAGATTACTGTGTGAAGGGGACAAAATATCTGGGGGCCACATTCAGCCTCTGGCAGTTGGCTTGTCAGAGCTTGTCACAGCTTAGTCACTGCTGGAAGATGAAATGGATGTGTGATCACCATTTTATCCTTACCTGTGCCTGGTTAAGGATTCTGGAACCTCCTCAAAGGTTCATGCCCAGTCATAGTTCTCAAGATAAATCTGCCTCCCTTTGTTTAACTCAAGGATTTGTTCACATTCCATTTTTTGTTTGTTTTCAATTTAATTTTAATTTGTTTTCATATTGGCTCTACACATGATGATGTTTTATGAACAAATTATAGTACAGTATTGTTAGACAATAATATAGATGGTAAAAATGTGAACATTTATAATAGCACATTTTTATGTTTAACATTATACTTTATCAGGGTAGTACAAATATTTCTAATTTTTAAAACATGGCTGATTTTAAAAATTGATTATATACCCTATGTTGTGACTTGACTATTTTATAACTGGAAGTTTGTATTTGTTAATCCCCTTTACCTGTTTCATCTACCCTCCCACCCACCTTCCCCCAACACCCATTAGTTTGTTATCTGTACTTAAGAGTTCATGTTTTTCTTTTTTTTTAATTTTCATTAACATATAATGTATTATTTGCCCCAGGGTTCAGGTCTGCGAATCATCAGGTTTACACACTTCACAGCACTCACTATATCACATCCCTCCCCAATGTCCATAAGGCAACCACCCTCCCCATACTCCCCTCCCCACCAGCAACCCTAAGTTTGTTTTGTGAGATTGAGTCTCGTAAGGTTTGTCTCCCTCCTGATCCCATCTTGTTTCATTTTTTCCTTCCCTACCCCCCAAATCCCCCACTCTGCTTCTCAAATTCCTCATATCAGGGAGATCATATGATATTGTCTTTCTCTGGTTGACTTATTTCACTTAGTGTAATACCTCCTATTCCATCCATGTCATTGCAAATGACAAGATTTCATTTTTTTGATGGCTGCATAGGATTTCATTGTATATATATACCACATCTTCTTTTTCCATTCATCTGTTGATGGACATCTAGGTTCTTTCCATAGTTTGGCTATTGTGGACATTGCTGCTATAAACATGGGGGTGCACATACCCCTTTGGATCACTATATTTGTATCTTTAGGGTAAATACCCACTATTGCTGTGTCATAGGGTGGCTGTATTTTCATCTTTCTGAGGAACCTTCATGCTGTTTTCCATTGCGGCTGCACCAGCTTGCATTCCCACCAATAGTGTAAGAGGGTTCCCCTTTCTCCACATCCTCTCCAAATCTGTCATTTCCTGACTTGTTAATTTTAGCCATTCTGACTAGAGTGAGGTGGTATCTCAATGTGGTTTTGATTAGTATTTTCCTGATGCCTAGTGATGTGGAGCACTTTTTCATGTGTCTGTTGGCCATCTGGATGTCTTCTTTGCAGAAATGTCTGTTCATGTCTTCTGCCCACTTCTTGATTGGATTCTTTGTACTTTGGATGTTGAGTCTGATAAGTTCTTTATAGATTTTGAATACTAGCCCTTTATCTGATATGTCATTTGTGAATACCTTATCCCATTCTATCAGTTGCTTTTCATTTTGTTGACTGTTTCCTTTGCTGTGCAAAAGCTTTTGATCTTGATGAAGTCCCAAGAGTTCATTTTTGCCCTTGCTTCCCTTTCTTTGGTGATGTTTCTAGGAAGAAGTTGCGACTGAGTTAGAAGAGGATCCTGCCTACATTCTCCTCAAGGATTTTGATGGATTCCTGTCTCCCATTGAGGTCTTTCATCCATTTGGAGTCTATTTTTGTGTGTGGTGTAAGGAAATGGTCCAGTTTTATTCTTCTGCATTTGGCTGTCCAATTTTCCCAACACCATTTGTTGAAAAGAGTGTCTTTTTTCTATTGGACATTCTTTCCTTCTTTGTCAAAGATTAGTTGACCATAGACTTGAGGGTCTGTTTCTGGGATCTCTATTCTGTTCCGTTGATCTATGTGACTGTTTTTGTGCCAGTACCATACTGTCTTGATGATAACAGCTTTGTAATAGAGCTTGAAGTCGGAATTGTGATGCTATCAACTTTGGCTTTCTTTTTCAACATTTCTCTGGCTATTCAGGGTCTTTTCTGGTCCCGTATAAATTTTAGGATTATTTGTTCCATTTCTTTGAAAAAGCCTGATGGTATTTTGATAGGTATTGCATTAAATGTGGAGATTGCATTAGGTAGCATAGACATTTCCACAATATTTGTTCTTCCAATCCATATAGATGGAGCATTTTCCCATTTCTTTGTGACTTCCTCAATTTCTTTCTTGAGTACGTTATAGTTTTCTGAGTACAGATTCTTTGCCTCTTTGGTTAGATTTATTCCTAGGTATCTTATGGATTTGGGTGCAATTGTAAATGGGATTGATTTCTTAATTTCTCTTTGTTCTGTCTTGCTGTTGGTGTATAGAAATGCAACTGGTTTCTGTGCATTGAATTTATATCCTGACACTTTACTGAATTCCTGTATGAGTTCTGGCAGTATTGGAGTGGAGTCTTTTGGGTTTTCCACGTAAAGTATCATATCCTCTGCAAATAGTGAGCATTTGACTTCTTCTTTGCTGATTTGGATGCCTTTAATTTCTTTTTGTTGTCTGACTGCTGAGGCTAGGATTTCTACTATTTTGTTGAATAGCAGTGGTAATAGTGGATCCCTGCTATATTCCTGACCTTAGTGGAAAAGCTCTCAGTTTTTCCCCATTGAGAATGATATGCGCTGTGGGTTTTCCATAGATGGCTTTAATGGTATTGAGGTATGTATCCTCTATCCCTACACTTTAAAGTTTTGATCAAGAAAGGATGATCTACTTTGTCAAATGTATTTTCAGCATCTATTGAGAGTATCATATGGTTCTTGTTCTTTCTTTTATTAATGTATCACATTAATCGATTTGCAGATGTTGAACCAACCTTGCAGCCCAGAAATAAATCCCACTTTTAATGTACTGTTGGATCCTACCTATTTTGGTGAGAATTTTTGCCTCTGTGTTCATCAAAGATATTGGTCTGTAATTTTCCCTTTTGGTGCGGTCTTTGTCTTTGGCATCAAGGTAATGCTGGCCTCATAAAATGAGTTTGGCAGTTTTCCTTCCATTTCTATTTTTTGAACCTTTTTCCAGAGAATAGGAATTAATTCTTCTTGAAATATTTTCCCAGAGAATAGGAATTAATTCTTCTTGAAATATTTGGTAGAATTCCCATCTGGCCCTGGGCTTTCTTGTTTGTTGGAAGATTTTTGAAGACTGCTTCAATCTCCTTACTGGTTATGTGTCTGTTCAGGTTTTCTATTTCTTCCTGGTTCAGTTTTGGTAGTTTTTATGTCTCTAGTAATGCATCTATTTCTTCCAGATTGCCAAATTTGCTAGTGTATAGTTGCTCATAATATGTTGTTATAATTATTTGTATTTCTTTGGTGTTGGTTGTGATCTCTCCTCTAGCATACATAATTTTATTAATTTGGGTTCTTTCTCTTTCCTTTTTCATAAGTCTGGCCAGGAGTTGATCAATCTTATTAATTCTTTCAAAGAACCAGCTCCTAGTTTCGTTCTATTTTTTTTTTTTTTTTTTTGCTTCTATTTCACTGATTTCTGCTCTGATCTTTATTATTTCTCTTCTCCTGCTGGGGTTAGGCTTTCTTTGTTGTTCTTTCTCCAGCTCCTTTAAGTGGAGGATTAGGTTGTGTAGTTGGGACCTTTCTTGTTTCTTGAGAAAGGCTTGTATCAATATATACTTTCCTCTCAGGACTGTCTTTGCTGTGTCCCACAAATATTGAACAGTTGTGTTTTCATTTTCATTTGTTTTCATGAACTATTTCAATTCTTCCTTAATTTCCTGGTTGACTCATTCATTCTTCAGTAGGATGCTCTTTAGCCTCCGTGTATTTGAGTTCTTTCCAACTTTCTCCTTGTGATTGAGTTTTAGCTTCAGAACATTGTGGTCTGAAAATGTGCAGGGAATGATCCCAGTCTTTTGGTACCAGTTGAGACCTGATTTGTGACCCAGTATTTGATCTATTCTGGAGAATGTTCCATGTGCACTAGAGAAGAATGTGTATTCTGTTGCTTTGGGATGGAATGTTCTGAATATATCTATGATGTCCATCTGGTCCAGTGTGTCATTTAAAGCCTTTATTTCCTTGTTAATCTTTTGCTTGGATGATCTGTCCATTTCAGTGGGTAGGGTGTTAAAGTCCCCTACTATTATTGTGTTATTGTCAATGTGTTTCTTTGATTTTGTTTTTTTATATAGTTGGCTGCTCCCATGTTAGGGGCATCAATATTTAAAATTGTTAGATTTTCTTGTTGGGCTGACCCTTTGGGTATGATATAGTGTCCTTCCTCATCTCTTATTCTAGTCTTTGGCTTAAAATCTAATTTAACTGAAGATTGTCACCCAGCTTTCTTGTGATGTCCATTAGCATGGCAAATTGTTTTCCACCCCCTCACTTTAAATCTGGAGGTGTCTTTGGGTCTAAAGTGAGTTTCTTGTAGACAGCATATTAATGGATTTTTTTTTTAATCCATTCTGATATGCTGTGTCTTTTGATTGGGGCATTTAGCCCATTTAAATTCAGGGTAACTCTCGAGAGATATGGATTTAGTGCCATTGTATTGCCTGTAAGGTGACTGTTACTGTATATTGTCTTTGTTCCTTTGTGGTCTACTACTTTTAGGCTCTTTGCTTAGAGGACCTCTTTCAATATTTCCTGTAGGGCTGGTTTGGTGTTTGAAAATTCTTTTAATTTTTGTTTGTCCTGGGAGCTTTTTATCTCTTTATTTTCAATGGCAGCCTAGCTGGATATAGTTTTTTTTTTTTTTTTAAGATTTTATTTATTTGACACTCAGAGAAATCACAAGTAGGCAGAGAGGCAGGCAGAGAGAGGAGAAAGGGGGAAGCAGGCTCTCCGCTGAGGCGAGAGCTCAGTTTGGGGCTTGATCCCAGAACCATGAGATCATGACCTGAGCCAAAGGCAGAGGCTTAACCCACTGAGCCACCTAGGTGCTGCTGGATACAGTATTCTTGGTTGCACATTTTTCTCATTTAGTGCTCTGAATATATATCATGCCAGTTCTTTCTGGCCTAGCAGGTCTCTGTGGATAAGTCTGCTGCCAATCTAATATTTTTACCATTGTATGCTACAGACTTTTTGTCCCAGGCTGCTTTTAGGATTTTCTCTTTGTCACTAAGACTTAAAAGGTTTATTATTAGATGATGGGGTATGGATTTATTCTTATTGATTTTGAGGGGGGTTCTCTGCACCTCCTGGATTTTGATGTTTGTTCTCTATGCCATATTAGGGAAATTCTCTACAATAATTCTCTCCATTATACCATCTGTCTTACTCTCTCTCTTTCTTCTTCTTCTGGAATCCCAATTATTCTAATATTGTTTCTTCTCATGGTATCACTTATCTCTTGAATTCTCCCCTCATTGTCCAATAGTTATTTGTTTCTCTTTTGCTCAGCTTTTTTATTCTCTGTCATTTGGTCTTCTATATCATTAATTCTCTCTTCTCTCCTATTTATCCTAGCAGTAAGAACCTCCATTTTTTATTACACCTCATTAATACCTTTTCTGATTTCCAAATGGTTAGATTTAAGTTCTTTCATTTCTCCAGAAAGGGCTTTTATATCTCAAGACAGGATTTCTTTAATATCTTCCATGCCTATTTTGAGCCCAGCTAGCACCTTGACAATCATCATTCTGCTCTAGTTCTGATAAATTACCAATGTACATATTAATTAGGTTCCTAGCTGTAGGTACTGCCTCTTGTTATTTTGTGTGTGTGGTGAGTTTTTCTGCCTTGTCATTTTATCCAGATAAGAATATATGAACAAGAGAATAAAATACTAAAAGGGTGGCAAAGACCCCAGAAAATGTACGCTAACCAAATCAAAAGAGACCCAAAAGCGGGAGGGAGAAGCAAGGGTGGAAAAAAGAAAAAAAATTATATGTATTAGAATGGTGAATAGAACAGAGCCACCCATTTGATTTTGGGTGTATTTTGGTCTCTTAGAACAAAGAACCTCCAAAACTTTGAAGAAAGAAAAACTTATTTATGCACAAAAATAAGGGTAAATATGATGAAGGAATGGAATATGACTGTAAAGATGAAAATTAAAAAAAAATTCTAAGGAATTGATAAGTGGGTTGGAAAAAGAAAAAAAAAAAAGGAGAAAATGTGCTCCAGCTAGAGATTAGAACAAAGTCATTTGCTCGATTTAGGGTATATTTTGATCTATTAGAAGAAATTGCATCTCAAAATTTTTTAGGAAAAAAAACCCCAATACGTATACAAAAAATAAGTTTAAATATAGTGAAGGGGTAAAGTATGATGACAATAATGAACGTTTAAAAAGATATTTTTAGAAAGGTATTGTTAAGATAAATTAGTTAAAAAACATTGAAAGAAGAAAGAGAGAAACTTAAAAAACATAGAATAAGTAATAAATTTTTAAAAAATTACTTTGCAAGACTAAATGATCATGGGGGAAAAGCCATGAATTCTATACATTGCTTTCCCCTAGCTCTGGAGTTCCACTGTTCTCCTTGATAAATTAACTTGGTCTTGGCTGAAACCGTTTTTTCTGTTTGATGTTCTTGCTGATCTTCTGGGGAGGGGCCCATTGCAGTGAGTCTCAAATATCTTTGCCAGAGGCAGAATTGCATTGCTCTTGCCATGGACCAGGCTAAGTAATCTGCTCGAGTTCACTCTTGGTAGCTTTTGTTCTCTGAATGTGTTCTGTAGCACTCTGGAGGATGGGAATGAAAATGGTGGCCTTCCACTCTCCAGCCTGCAGGAGCAGAAATCTTGGGACCCCATTCCTCAGTGTGCCCTCAGAGATAAGCAATCATTCCTGTCTCCCTGGTCTCTAGCCACACTCAGTGTTCACCCCGCCTGTGACTGAGCATTTTTATCTCTGGAGCATGGCCCTTTGGAGTCTCCAAACCCAGTAGATTCCTGCTGTGCTGCTCCTCCTGGAGGAGGAAAGTGACTCTCCCCAGATCTGCCACTTGTGGGGTCCCTGCTCAAACAGTAATGTTCTATTACTTGGATCACAGTATAAGGTAACCCTGATCTGAAAGCTCACTCCTCAGCTCTGTCTCTGTAGTCAGCTTCCCTGCTCCAGTATGTGGGAGCTCTGCCATAATCAGATACCTCCAATCCATCTGTGACCCCATGGGACCTGAAACTACACTGTCCCAGTGGGTTCCACTCCCACTTAGCCTCTGGAGTGATGTCCCTCAGTGGAGCCAACTTCTAAAAATTCTAATTTTGAGTTCTGCTGCTCCACTGCTGGCCAGGAGCCAGCCCCTCCCACCACGGTCTATCTTCCTGTCACTTCGGATTCACTTCTCCCCATGTCCTACCTTTCAGAAAGTGGTAGATTTTCTGTTCCTAGATTTGCTGCTCTTTTTCTCTTCTATCTCCTATTGAGTTTGCAGGTATTTGGAATGGTTTGATAACTATCTCAATGAACTCTGGACCTGATGTCATATCAGTCTGCTACTCCTCTGCTACTTGCTTCTCTCCCACCAAGAGTTCAGTTTTTTGTTTGTTTCTTTGCTCATTTGTTTTGTTTTTCAGAATCTACATATAATATGCAAATCATACTGTATTTGTCTTTCTCTATTTCACTTAGCATAATATCCCCTAAATGTATTCCTGTTGTTAGAAATGGCAAGGTCTCATTCTTTATATGGCTTAGTAACGTTCCTCTGTGTGTGTGTGTGTGTGTGTGTGTGTGTGTGTGTGTATTACATCTTCTTCATCCATTTATCTGTTGATGGACACTTGCCTATATCTTGGAGATATATATATATATAGTGTATACACACACACACACACACACACAGCCATATCTTGGCTATTACAAATAATGCTGCAATAAACACAAGAGTGCATGCATCTTTTCAGATTAGTGCTTTTTGTGTTTTTTGGGGGGGCTGAAATTTTGGTTGCTTGTTTTGTATTGTTTTATAACTACAAAACAAGTAGTATGGAAGAAAAAAAAAAAGAAAAACTAGTATAGGGAATGCCCTATATAAAACAACACAATAAATATTCAGAGACCAAGGTGTTCCCTTAGCAAGGCCGATGATTTCATTCTCTGTTATTTGGTATTTAGATTGCAGTCCCTGTTTTCATATTGCTCACAATGAGCAGGGCACAGTCCATGCTTTTTATCAGGTTTGAATGGGTGAATGACTCTTCAGTCCAGGTGGAAGTAGTTGAAGTGTTTGGCTTCATGTATCAGTTTTTATCACTGTTTCTCCTTATGGTTCCTTGCCGGGTTGGGTTGTACTTCTTATCAAACTCTATTTCCATTTAGGTTGCAAGGTCCTCTGTGCCATATTTCTCTAACAAGTCCTGTTCCATCTCCTTTGACATATCTGCATTTTTGATCATAGCTTTTTTTATCTGACAGGGTTACAGTGGAACAGAGGCTGGCTGACTTCCACCGTCTCCTGGAAGATTGATTGTTTTTTATATTTAGTCTTGCTTATCACACTTGGAAAATATCCTGTCCAATATTATGCTCAGCAGAACAGTTGCTGGTTCTAGACCCAAGATACTGAATTCCATTGACATCTCTATTCTAGTCAAATATAAGCTCTAATTGTCCATATTTTCTAAGCCAAAGCAACAAGTGTGGGGAAAAAAAATAAGTTGTATAATATCATTTTCCTTCCTATTGGCTTTGTCACTGACATGAAGTTTGAAAGGTGTTGAAGTATGATATTTCCAGTGTTTCAGTTAGGAACGCCAGAGTGTATTAGCCAACTCACACCCTCTAACATCTGAACATACAGCATCTGCATTCTGCCTCTCCCATCCTCACTGATCTAGTTCAGGCTTCATTATTCCCATTCATTATTTTAGACTTTAATGTGCACATTATTTTATTAAAATACAGATTCTTATTCAGTAGGTCTGGGGTTGGGCTTGAGAGTCTGTTTCCCACAAATTCTTAGATAGTGCTGATCTGGAAGGTCCAGACTTAGCCCAGAAGGATCATGGACAATGTTAGAATCTCTGGCACAAGGATCACTTGGAGTCTTCTTACTACTCAATATTGTTGTTGTTCTGTTTCACTGTCTTTGATTTCTTCTCCCATTCTTCTCATGAACTATTTTGGGATGTCTTGAGTTACATTTCACTAGCTTTTCTGAAACAATCATAAATCTAAGCATACGACTTCTTCTTTCCTAGAAGAGTAGAGATTTATTGAGGTCTATAGTGAAAATACCTTCCTCCAGATAAGACTTTCTTTTGCTTTTGTCTTTTACCTAGAGGCCACTTTAATATTGGAAACATGAAATTTGAGACTGTTTCTTGCAGAGCTTAGGCAATTTAAAGAAAGAAGTGATTTTTTTTTTTTTTCAGTTCACCCTTGCCCCATAGCTTTATTCTGTCCCAGCTTATTGTTTGGGGGGAATCTCGTGTTGTACCCTAAATCATCTCCAGGATCCTGGTTTTTATTTCTGTCCACCTCAGTCAGTAAGGCTGTTGGAAGAGAGTTGTAATTTTTCTGAATTAGCAAATGCTTTCAACACAAAAGCAGCTTGTAGTTTCTCATCTCCCTCCATTTTAGCCCAGTAAGACTTCACTATATTTTTTAGCTTTAATGCACCCTAATATTTTTTTAATTTCTTAGTTCCTTTCAGTAAGAAGACTCATCCAGAACTTTCAATTTTTGAAAATGAGGACTCTCTATACAATTACCTTTAAAAATATCTGTCTTCCTCACTATACTATATACTCATTAAGAACAGGAATTGAGTTTCCTTTGTATACCACTGTATTTCTAGCTGGGCACATAGTAGGTACTCAAAATGGTTGTTGAAGGAAGGAAGCCTAAATTTGAAGACCATCTCTGGCAGGTAAGGCATGCAGACAGGCAACAGAGATGATTCCAAGATGGTCTTCTAGGCCACCTAAAGCAAATTCATGAGCTACAAGGCGTGACCTTCCTTCTGTGCCACAGGTTCATCTTTCATCAGGGTCAACTTGAGAATGGCATGAAATCTCTAAGATGACAAGAAAGAAAGAAATATTCTTTTCTTCAGAAGGGGCCTTTCCTCTGTGGAAAATCTAACAGCTTCTGTTTTAGTCTTTTACTATCTATGGTTAAAAATAACCACAATTTCCTGCCAAGAAAGGCAAGGAAATCCATACAAGACCATGATTATCTATCTTGGAGTATCCTTTATTAGATTGATACAATTACTCTTTTTTTCTTTGAAGAGCTCAAATTTTGAATGACATGATTGGTATGTCTTTGGTCTTATGAATGATGAGAATAAAATGTGTAAAAAATAAAGCTTCTCTGGTAGCAAGTATAAATGACTTAAGAGTTAAGCTGGAGTCTGGCTCATTGATTCATTTCTGCAGTTTAACCATTTGTAAAACAGACCTGTGATGGGTATAGCAGTGTTGTATGGCTGTTGGTTTTCAAAAGTTTGAGGTCCTTGCAGTAAAGGGAAAACATGAAGTATTATTATTATAGGTAGGCTATGGACCATCTGCCAAGAGCAGACACTGATCTTTTTATATGAGCTCTATGTTGAATGGGGGAAGACATGGGAAGCTTCAGGCAGAATTATATAAAATCCTTTCCATCCTCCGCTTACTCATCAATAATTAACCTGGCAAAGCTAGAGCTTGGTTGGAATAAAATTAAACATTCCCCAAATGGCTCCTAAAATGATGAACAATAAAATTTTTGCCCTGTGATTTGAAGTCAAGGCATCTAGCCTTAAATGCAAATAAACCATGATAAGTTGATAATGATAAAGGCAATTTATTATTAAATCATCCTATAAAACGAGAATAGTGAGAAATGTTTTCATTACTTTTTTTTTCAACATCCTCATTTATTTTCTTCTCTTTGGCTACATGGAATATTTCTCAGGCAATAAAGGACGGCATGTCATTTTCCACTTATTAAAGTTTTTGGTTAACTTGTTAGAGAAAGTATTATATACTTCCAATATACTAAATGTATTATCCATGTTCTGAATGTGGCCACAGCGTATACCACCCCATGAGTCTATCTGTGTGCTCTTTAGCAGGAACTGTCTTTTACAATTAGAAATGGGAGATACTTTAATACAAGTGAGGGAAGCAGTAAGTAAAAGAGCTTGAGAGAGGTTTGAGTTCTTTCTTATTATTTGCTGGTTAAATGACCTCAAGAAATTGAAATAACTTTCTTGAATCTCTGTTTTTTTTTTTTCATTTTTTTTAAAGATTTTATTTATTTATTTAACAGAGAGAGATCACAAGTAGGCAGAGAGGCAGGCAGAGAGAGAGAGGAGGAAGCAGGCTCCCTGCTGAGCAGAGAGCCCGATGCGGGACTCGATCCCAGGACCCTGAGATCATGACCTGAGCCGAAGGCAGCGGCTTAACCCACTGAGCCACCCAGGCGCCCCTGCTTTTTTTTCATTTATAGAGTGTACAAAACAATAGTTACATGACAAACTGTCAGAAGGACCCATAGAGATAAAAAATATATAGAAGATACTTATCAGAATGCCTTAGTAATATATTAAATACAATATTTATAGGTTAAAAATTACATCATTATGGGATTCCTTAACCTCAGTGAAAGCCTTCCCTTATTTCTCCTTTATAGAAGTCCCCTCCAAAATAACCTAAAGTTTGTTTTGTGTTATTCCCCTTTTTAATCTGAGGACATCTCACTAAATAATGCATTTTTAAAGATTTTATTTATTTATTTGACAGAGATCACAATTAGGCAGAGAGGCAGACAGAGAGAGAGGAAGGGAAGCAGGCTCCCTGCTGAGCAGAGAGCCAAATGCTGGGCTCGATCCCAGGACCCTGAGATCATGACCTGAGAGGAAGGCAGAGGCTTTAACCCACTGAGCCACCCAGGTGCCCCTAAATAATGTGTTTAACATCTGTTGGTTGAGCACTCGTTGTGTGCACTAGATACTGATAGGACTGCAAGAGAAAAACATGGTTACCTCATTTGGAAAACTCAGTTCTGAAACCATTCACTTAAGAAAGGAAAACCATATGCAAATAAATGTCAAATGTACAAGGTTCTCAAACAATGTCGAGAACTGTAGTGGCTTCAAGTAGGAAAAGGTCTTATGATGATGAGTGGTCCTGAGCTTGGCCTGGGGAAATGCAAGGATGGATAAAGTTGAGGGGACCATCTTGCCAGATTGAAGAAGAATAGAAACTGGAGAAGAGGTGAGCTTGGCCTGGGGAAATGCAAGGTTGGATAAAGTTGAGGGGACCATCTTGCCAGATTGAAGAATAGAAACTGAATAAGAGGTGAGCACAGCACAGGGTTAGTGAGGCACCCAGATTTACCCACCTTGCTATTTCAAAAGAAAAATGGAACCAGGATCACTGATGTGCAAAAGATAAGGAGGGGATGTATTTTATTGATATTAGTTTTTCCTCCACAGAAGTACCCCTTCCTAACTCATATTAGCTATGATAACACTGGCTAACTACTTTAATGAAGAGACCAAAAAACAAAAATATACTAAGACTCAAACATATATATATATTATATATATATATAATATTTATATATATGTATAAATTTATAATATATATATAAATTACCCCACATATATAAATTACCCAATATATATATGTTTTCATATATATATATATGTAAAAATTACCCCACTTGTTTACATATCTGTCCCAGGGAAGGTGGTCTTAGTAGGGAAAGACAGAATTCCATACACAGTCATGCAGGAAACTCCCCTAATGGAATCATTCCAATGGCTCTGCCAACTTCAATCCATATAGCCATTGCAGGGCACTATAGTCTCCATCTTTGTCACCCACAGAGGTGCACATACCAGAATTCCTTTGGTTGGTCCTGGAACTAGCATATTTTCATGGGCTGGTTCACAAGGAGACACAGAACTTCAAGAGAAGTTGGCAACTGTGGTGTAGCTACCTGTCCCAAAGAGAAGAACAGTGACATTGGTAAAGAATTAGTATTATTCATCCTAATACGGATGTATACCAATCCATACATGTAGTTTTGTCCTGTTACTATTTTTTTCTTTAAGCATGCCTTTTCCATGTATCCAAAAATCCCCTTGGTTTTAGTTGAGCAGATTGTGGTCAGCATGTCCTGAATTCATCTTCTTCAGTAGGAGGCTCTTACCTTTTTCGATTCACCCCTTCAGTCTTCTAGATTAAAGTGATTTCATGTCTCTTTTTGTTTGATTGGCTTTGCTTCTCTCAATCTGTTACACATTTTGCAAATTGCCATGACCAGAATTGTACACCATAGTCCAAATGCAGATATGCTATCATTTTTGAACAGAGTAAATCTGTGACTTCTACCTTTGGGTTCAAAAATAATATCTGGAGATAGCACTGATGCTGCTGACACCGTTGGCTTCATCTTAGAAGAGAAATCTGCACAGATTCTCATGTGCCTCTTTCTTGTCTTCAGTCTTGTAATGCTGATACTAAAATCCTCTGTCCTTTCAAAGTAGTAGTTCTCAACCCACGCTGTATATTACCATCATCTAGGGAGCTTTGAAAAACACAAATGCCACCCCCTTCCCTCAAGATTTTGATTTAATTTGTCTGAGATGAGGGCCAGCTATTGATCTTTTCAACATGTCTATAGATAACCTTAATAACATGTCTATAGATAACCTTAATATTTGCTCAGGATTTTGAATTGTTGTCAAAGAGCAATTAGCAATTTTATTCCAATTCCACTTTATATATCCCTATTGAAATGCATCTATTCCTTGTCTGACTGCAGTCAGACAAGAACAAAACTTCCCAAAGATTTCTCCCATTAGGTTGGAATTAGCCCATGGGAAAATTATAGGACTCTGTGTAAACCTTATAAACCATATATTTCAACACATATGATAATAATGACTGAAACCTAGATGCCAAATGTCCTTGGCTCCTGTGTATGCACACGGTATTTATATCGCCTATGTTTTAATGTATATCAACTTGGATACAAAGCTCTGCATCTCGTTCTGTGTCACTCCTCACTTCCATCCTCTCTCAAAGAATCCATAATGAGTAACTGCCTTAGTAATGTGTATTTTCCTGGAATTGCATGGAGAGAGACAAAGCTGGACTTTACTTTGCACAGTCCATGGGAACCACCTTGAAGCCTCTTTGAGAGGTCAGTTCTGCAAAGGCCCCTAGGCCACATCACCATTAGAGGATAGCAATGAGATCATTTCCATTCCCCCCTCCCCCGCCCACACACACCCACAAAGTAAGTGGCATCATATCCCTTTCATCCCTTATACATTCCTCTATTTTTGTTTTCTAATCCATGCTACTCTACCAATTCATATCGCTCTCTTTATTCTAAGGAGCAATGAAGATAAACCCCAATTTCTCTTCTCAAAATGTCTGAATTCCAATCCATCATCAGGTTAGGTAAAACTGAACATCCTCTAGTTGATGTGATCCTGACTCCTTTAGAAGATATTGTGAACATGAACAGGTCTTACTGGATGGATATTAAAGACACTGTTCTACAATGTATAGTATGTGTATCATACAGATCTGTAAATCTGTAATCTAGCCACCATCTTGAGTAGGACCTTAAGAATGCCACCTTCCTCCCCCAGAAGTTTCTCAAATAAATACATTGGTCTTTCTCAGAAAAATTCTCATGCATAAATTTTTCATCTTTTTATATAACTTTATATTTGGATAGCATTACATAGTTGAAAAATGATCTTCCCATATATTTTCTTGTTTGAGCCTTTCATGATACAAGTACATAAGTTTTCAGCATAATTGGGCTCTTTCCCATTTATAGTTTAGAAGGATGGTATTTGGAAATTTTGAACAAATAACTCAAGTCCATCTGGACGGTAAATGGGAAAATAGTCACTAGAATCAAAAGAATGGAAAGGGAATTTTGAAAGATTATGCATAATCATGCTGTGTAAAAACTGGAATATCAGTTATGTAGTTTAACAAAACCCCCCAAAATGAGTGACTTAACATAAGACAGCTTATTATTATTATTATTATAACTATTATTCCATTTCCTGATTCTCTGGGTTGATTGGATACTTCTGTTGGTTCCATGTGATTCTGTGATGTGACTACAGCTAGCACATTCAGCAGCCAAGGCAGGGTTCTTCAGTGGGACTCACCAAGGCCACAACTGGGATCACTGGAGACTGGGGCAGCTGAGTTCATCTTTTCTTGGTCTCTCCTCTTGGCGTTCTTCAGAACATGGAGGTTTCTGAATATGAAGAGGGCCAGAAAGGAAGGCTAGCCTAGGAAGTTACATGTCTCTCCCACCACATTCTCTTGCTGAGGGGTTTAGTTTCAGTCAAAGGGTGAGGAAAGAGTAACTCTGGCTGGGAAGTGTGGTAGTGCCACTGTAAAGAGAGAGGTCTGGTTCATCTAATACCAATATTGTAACAGTGTGCTGATACGTTTCCTAGCTTAAAAGTGCCTTCGCATCTTATTCTTGTGTAATTATCACAAGGATCCTAAGAGGTAGTATATCATTTTCTCCATTTTTACAGTTGAGGAACCCCATGTTCTAATAAGTTAGTGACTTACTAATCCAAATAGATGTCAGATGTCAGAGTTAGGATTTAAAGTCAGACACTGTCAACAAAAAAAATCATGAAGAATAGGACATGCACACATGTCTCCATTTTCCAAAGAGCAGGTACTGAATTCTAAAGCCTATTTATAAAACAGGTGAATAAGTAATGCTGAATCACCTAAGTTATAACCTCACGACTTATTAGTCATTTTTCAATTTGCAATGTAATGGTGTAAAGTGGCATAGTAACTAATTCTTAAGATTTTATATACCCTATGTCTATAGGAATATACTTTAAATACAAGCAACTTCTTTTATTTTAAATTACAGATTTGCTGTAGAATAAGTATAAGGGGGAAAAGAAAGAACAACTGCCTGATAGTCCAGATGTCAGAATTCAAAAATAAATTTATCAAACTTTTTTCTAAAATACTTCTCATATTTTTCCCCTCAAAATTGAGAAGCCAGTTCATAATCAACTGCAATCTCACTTGAATTTCCTCCGCTATAGCAGCAAATCTCATTTTAAAGCAAAGCTAACAAAAATGGCTTAGAATTGCAACTGAGAAGCAGATCAACCACAGCAAAAAATGAAGTTGGATCTTCAACCACTGCAGGTTCTTGCTCCACTAAATTAACACAATCCTCTTTTTTCTTGTATTAGAGATACATTAAAAATTACTATGATTATGTATTAGAGGTACATTAAAAATGTGCCTATATAAAAATTATATCATATTGCCTATATTTACATAAACATGAATATATGCATCCATGCATACACTAAAATGCATGGGCTTTTTAAAAAAATATTTATTTTTTAAAAAGATTTTATCTATTTATTTGACAGAGAGATCACAAGTAGGCAGAGAGGCAGCAGAGAGAGAGGGGGAAGCAGGCTCCCTGACGAACAGAGAGCTCAATGTGGGGCTCAATCTCAGGTCCCTGAGATCATGACCTGAGCCAAAGGCAGAGGCTTAACCCACTGAGCCAGCCAGGCGCCCCTGCATAGGCTTTTAAATAAAGAATGTATAAGGATAGTTTAAGTTTTATCACTCACCTAATCACATGAAATCATGTTAGGGCATATCCTGAGGCTTTTTTTTTCCCTTTCATTTTCTTCATAGGCATTTGTCACAGAATGATGAGAACATTTTGCTTACCTAGCTTAACAGGTTGCATTATTTTTGTCATTTTAAAAATGATTAGTCATAATCACTGGTGCTCCTACACCATTAAAAAAAAACCCCTACAAGCTTATTTTGGAAAATAAAGAAAATTAGAAAAAATAAGATTACCTATGGTGTTCTCATTAAATATATATGGGTTTTGTTTGTTGGCTTATTTATTTCCTGGGTTTTTTTTTTTTCGTATACATTTTAGTAATTTAATTTTTTTTTTTTTGCATCATTGGTATCACATAAATTTATGAAAATTTGTCCCAGGTATACTTTGTGAAATTTTTCCTATGTTGTAATGGACCATTTAAAAACATTATTTTAAGTATTCTCATAAAATACTGTCATCTGGTTGTAGCAGATTTTACTTCTCTGTTCTTGTTTACTGAGGCAGTAATGACTTTTTACTTATTGCTATTACAAATAATACTCTAGTGAACATTTTTTTCCACAATCCCATTATATAACTCAAAAGATCTCTTTAGGACTGGTTTCTAGAAGTGTATCACAGATAATGACTCTTTTTAAGGCTCTTGGTAAGTATTGCTATTTTCTAGAAAGTCTGAATCTATTTATGCTCTCAAATTTAGCTTATGAAATGGCCCATTTTACAAAACACTCACTTGCACTATTACAATGGTTTTAATATGGATACAATGGTCATTTAAAGAGTTTATTTATTTATTTGACAGACAGAGATCACAAGTAGGCAGAGAGGCAGGCAGAGAGAGAGGAGGAAACAGGCTCCCCGCTGAGCAGAGAGCCTGATGCGAGGCTCGATCCCAGGACCCTGGGATCATGACCTGAGCCAAAGGCAGAGGGTTAACCCACTGAACCACCCAGGCGCCCCTGGTTATTTAATAAATAAGCCAGTATTCAGATAATTGCTTACTAAATAGAGTTTAATGAATATGTGCTATTATTTTAATTAAAGTTAATTAAACAAATTAACCAAATTAATCAAATAAAATTAATTAAATTAATTAATTAAAAGGCTAAATTTTATGAATATTATTTAATTGTAGGTTTTTAAAAACTAGTGAGACTACACATTCTTCTATACTGATGAAGATTATTCCAACTTTAATTATTTGCAAAGCCTGAATTTATTCAAGTATGGAACATGTGACACACAGAATGGTCTATTTGGTTTTATCCTAGGTTGAGTGGGATCTACAACGACATGGGTAGATGGGGCGATTTCATTCCAAGAACTCATTATCTAGTCATATCTCATTGTTAATTATCATATTTAGGTTGGTTCTAATCTACTAAAGTAGAAATGACATGGGACAGTGAGACAAAAAGTAAACAAAGGAAAAGATCTGGTTTTCCAGAGTTGAGAAGTCATATTAGAAAGACATCATGGTATATAATAGTGCAGGTTTTCATAAATTAATTAATTTCATGACCTACCTATCAGGCTGAGTGATTTGGAGCTGAACTATAAACTTGTTAAATTAAATCTAAATTCAAATAAATGATCATTACAGTAGCTATAATGAATAGGGAGCAGCAAGAATTTTGAATACAGCACCATTAGTGAATTTGCAGAATGAAACTGTGATATATCTCTGGGTAAGCAAGGAGATAATGTACAGATAAGGTTATCTATAACATTTAACTTCTCATCCTCATACACTCAGAATTCTGAGAATTCACACTCAAGTAATACACCTTGCTTCTGCTCTAGCATTCTTCTTTGGATCAGAAACACCCCCAAGCACAACCAACTGCTAAGCCCAAATGCAAGACTGAAAAAAAGAAATATTTTTTCAAAACTCACAGGTATAAAGGTCCTAAAAGGAAAGTAATTTTAAAAACCTCAACAACCAAAATGTTTCTCACTTGTTTTCACAGTCCATTTACTCTTTCTATCACATTTCTCATTTTTCTGTTTTCTGATGACGTTTTCTCCTGGGACAAAAGAGAAGGAGAAAGTGAATGCTCATGTTTTCACAATGGGTTCTAATATTCCCATCTTACAAATTACTGCTTTTTGTTTAGTCTATGTACATTACTTTGCATATTGATTACCACTTCTTATTTCTTTCTTATTACCTTACAGGCTACTTTCCATCTATAATGGGAGAGAATATACAGTTAACAATCTCTTTTCGACTTTAATCATTATTCTGAGGCTAGACCTTGAGTGTTCATCTTACCATTTCTTTAAGCTTGTGGTTTGTGGGTGTAAACATATCAAGTGTATTTTATTCTCACAACACTTGAGCATACTATGAGATAATAATCAACACTTGACTCTTTTCCTTCCTCACCTCCATTTAGCATTATTGATTCCTAGGGTTGTCTAAGCATTGGAGCAGTTGAGATTCAGGATCATGTACCAATTATCTCCTTTTTTGAAGCAAACTTATTTCTAGGAGGTATGATGATAGTGTATTTGTCTCCAGATGTGGCCATCAAAATAAAAAATCATTGTGTGCTCAAAGTAAAAAATCATTGTGTGCTCTTTATTTAAATGTATGACTCTCCACAGTTTTGACTTTGTAAGTCACAGCTCAGTATATTATGAGAGAATCAAAGTTTATGCAGTTTTTGTAGGAACCCAACCAGTAATGATATTTCATCTGATGACTAGATATCTTTAAAAGCAGTACATTTTACAAATCGTTTAAACTGTGCCCTTTCTTAGTTTTGATACAAGTGGAATGCAAAATATCAAACTATTATGATTAATGTAAAAACTTGGAAACTTTCTGAGCAGTGTATTAATTTCTGTGTATTTATTCATTCCCAGTTGTTAGCTTTTGATTTTTTTTAACTTGAGCAATTGGACATTAGGTCCATTTTGTTAGCCAAGGTAGGTAGTAAAACTCGGGCTGCATATCCAGTGTTGAACTAAAACATTGCCTTCTAGGCAATGTAGTAGCAAGAAGAGTTTGTGTGTTTGGGGAGGGGTGGGGAGTGGGTCTGAAAGAATGGTTATTAATGATACCTCTGCTGCTAACCAGCTATATGCCTCTGTACAAATTAACTTTAGGGGTTCTTTTTTGTACCAAAAAAGGGACTGAATTCATCTTTTCACCAAAACTTCACACGACTTAAACATTTTAATATTTTACAATCAGAATCTTACTACAGCATCCCATGCACAATTTCCCATAATCCTCTAATTTGTGTCGTCCCTTTAGAGAACAATACAGTGACAAGCATTCAAAAACTTTACCTGACTACTGATGTTGTATCTAAGATTTTAATGTAATTATTTTGGAAAAGTCCCAAATAAAAAGCTCCAGTTTTAGCTCCTTTGGGAGAATTTGTCCCCAAAATATCATAGGTTAATCTTCAGTTACCTGACTTCATTCCTAAAATCTTTAAAAACCCTCTCTTAAAAAAAAAAAAAAATAATAATCACTGAAACTACAGATCCCATGAGGCCGAAGATGGGAACCGGTATTTCCCCTCCAGCCCCTCCCCACCCCTTGCATGCAGTTCGCTAAAACTCAGGTTGAGGCATCCTCAAATATGCCTGAAAGAAATGCCGGCTGTTTTGTCCCGGTTTTCAGCTGAGCTCTTGAGCTCTCCCCGGGCTCCTTTAAATCGGTGCTGAGAGCGAGGAAGGATACAGAGCGACGCAGCGCGGGATGGGCGCGGGCGCGGCCATCACCTGTTCCAAGAGGGGCATGCGCACTACGAGGGCGCGGGCGAGGAGGCGGGGCGCGGTGGGAGGGGCGGACGGCGCCCGGCTGGCACTGCTCAGACCTGCTTCTCCCCGGCTCCGGGCGCTGAGGAGGCTTCGGGGAGTTGTCCAACATGGAGGAGGCACCGGCTGCGGGCGTCACCTGTGAGCGGGACTAATACCCGCCTGGCGTTCCGGGTAGCGGTGCGGGGTCCCGAGCCCTGGGACTCCGCCGCCTCCACGCCCCACGGCGGACCCCGGCTCCGGTTGCTCCTCGGGCCGCGGGGTTCCCGAGGGGGACGCAGCGCAAGGAGGGAGCGCGGCGGCCCCGAGTCCCCCTGAGCCATGGGCAACGAGGCGAGCTTGGAAGGGGAAGGTCTCCCGGAAGGGCTGGCGGCCGCAGCAGCGGCGGCAGCAGCCGGAGGAGGGGCTGGCGGGGCAGGGAGCTCCTTGCACACCGTGATCCCGGCCGGCATGGAGGCGGATCTGAGCCAGCTGAGCGAAGAGGAGAGGAGACAGATCGCCGCTGTCATGTCAAGGGCGCAGGGGCTGCCCAAGGGAAGCGTTCCCCCGGCCGCTGCGGAGCCGCCTTCCATGCACAGGCACGCACAGCATGATGTATATGTCCGGGCATATATGTACAGCTTCCCGTGCACATATGTGCCAGTCCGTATGTGCCAGCTCGGCAGTACATATATGTTACTTCCGTTCATTTAATTCTCCCTAATGGGGTGATGATAAAGAGATCATAAGTCTTATGATGGGCAGAATAAAAATGATGCATTGTAGAGTTTCTGGTGGGATAGTCAAAGGTTGCATTCTTGGAGCTGTGATTTTAGGTGGTGATTTTTTGGCCTTTTGGAACCTTTTCCCTCTAGGATGGCGTGGAGAGACGCCCTCCAGTGTTTTACTAATCTGGAAGTCTTCCATTAATAGAAAACGGACGTGTTGGGAAATGGATAGAACTGGGTGTTTACCTGTCTCTCTTCAAATCTCCTCAGTCATTTCGGCATCTTTTTCTCTGTGAATGATGTCTGAAATATTTCTGTCACAATACCTTTAATTCCCCTGGAGGTGATTTGTCCTTCCTTCCCACCCCACCCCCAGGGTAGAACAGGAGCTGTTTAGGTAGAAGGTATAGTCAATGAGGGACCCTAAAATATGGTGTGGCATTAAACAGATGGTTTGGTCGCAACAGACCAGGTGCTGTACATGCATTTCTGAATTAGTATATGCTATTTTTTAAACTATTGTTCTTTAAAAGTATCTTAGGTGATAGAAAAACCTGTGAATTTGTGTTATCTTAAGGTTAGTTTCCAATCCATTTTAAGACAAAGCAAATAAATGACAACTTGCTTGGCAATTCAGAGCTATTCTGTAATATTAACGTATTAATTTCCCTCTCTCGCTCTCCATTTTCCTTCATCTAATAAATTAGTTGTTTTCTAATTACAGTAGTAAGAGGGTATAATCATTGTGCCTGCCCTGCCTTTATTATTGTAAACAAACCCTTTAACTTTACACCCTCCCTTAGAGTACAGTTCTCTGTCCGTTGCCCTGAAACCATTCCTGCTTTATGATAACTGAAGAGAGACCTACAATTTTCGTTTGAGATATTGGAAATATGAAAGATCTGCATTTAGTAGGTGTAGATTCGTAACCTCTACTTCATAAAAGTATTTTAACTTAGGGACTATCATATAAGTATATGGTATAATTTTATCAACTAATTATTTTGACAGGGAAATGTCACATATAGTTGTAGTATTTTTAACATAAAATCATAAATGCTTAGAATATATCAGCTAAAAGCCCTACGTTCTCAAAACAAAGCCACCACTACTAGTAAAAATTCGCTTCTTTATGTTAAATGTGTTTTTCTGTGTTTTCCAACTAGTAATATATGGTGCTGTTTCTTTGGTGTAAAGTCTTTCTTATCCATTACCTTAAGTATTACAGCTTATGATATGTACCATTTTTCTCTACTGACGAAAACCTGATGACTTGGAAAAAAATGTTGAACGTTCATATATTAGATTTTCATGGGGTAATAAGGAGGTACAGTACTTTTATTAGCCTTTTAGGAATGTATGCCAGCTCTTTCACAGTTTTTCCTAAGAGGTACATGCAACAGGTTTATCATGCTGGTTACACAGACCAAGGAAAAAGTGTGAGCTTTTATTTTATATTCTTAACTTTTCTTCTGTTCAGAGGGTGGCTGAAAAATAATGATTTCAGCCATTAAACTGGTTTTATGCTGTGCTTATATCAGATTCTGCACTGATAATTTTGTTACAGAATTTTTATTAACAATCCGTGGGCTCAGCAGTTAATGGTATAAGTTTTATCTAATTGTATATTAGATAGCACTATATTTCTGATTTTTGAGAGCTGCTTATATTTTAGTGAAAGATTTTTATAAAACGTACATACTTTTTTGAAAGTTATCATCCCTGCATGTGATGACCAAAGAAACACTTGGTTTATCATTTAGATTTTTAGAAGCACACTAACTTAAGTTTATATTAGAAAGTATATCCAAATTATTTAAAGTTTGAAGAGGTTAAGTATGTCAATGAGAGATGGTGGTTTTGTTTTGTTTGTTTTTGAATAAAGGTTGAGAACCCAGAGACCTAGGTTCTTACCTACTAATTTTAACAGACTCATGATAAATTATGTGTGCTTCTCAGCATAAGTTCCTCAGTTTCCTTGCCTCCAAGTAAGGCATGTGACACTTGTCTTACCTATCTTGTAGAGTCATTGTGAGGATCAGTTACAAATTGACAGGGATGTTTTGGTTTGAATTTTAATTTGAAGGGACTCTATAAATATCAGAAGTAGTGATCTCAATATAAGCAGTGAATGGCGATGGCAGTGATGGCTCTAGACACACTGTATGTTGAGTTCCTCACTGTTTGAGTTATTTTGATGTATCTGTATCTTTTTTTTTTTTTTTTTTTAAACATGTAGGAGAGTCAGTGCCATGTAGTGGAACTTCCCCTCCCCCCCAACTAGGAGTCCAGATACCAGATATCTGACTGACTAATTTTATAACCTTGGCTTAGTCACTTAGCCTCTTTAAGCCCTAGTATTCTCTACAGTATAAAAATGAGTAGCTATCCCCAAAGTTGCTTAGATTTCTGTTCTTTTTTTTTAAAGCTTTTTATTTATTTATTTGACAGAGAGAGGGAGATCACAAGTAGGCAGAGAGACAGGCAGAGACAGAGAGGGAAGCAGGCTCCCTGCTGAGCAGATAGCCCACCAGGGCTCCATCCCAGGACCCTGAGATCATGACCTGAGCTGAAGTCAGAGGCTTAACGCACCGAGCAACCCAGGCACCCCTGTTTATATTTCTAACATCAAAAAAGTTTATGTGACTCAGCACTGTCAAGTTAAGTATCATTGCCTGTTTTGCTCCATTAAAAAAAAGAAAAAAGTTAGCATTCCAACTGCTTTTACATTCATATCTGTGAACACATGTTTACCTCATTTGTAGCTGAAATATTTTTTTCTGCTCTATAAAAGAAAAATTCTAATCTGGGGATTACAGTAGTAATGAAAAAGGAGGTTGTGTAAAACATGGGTCATTATAAGCTAGAAATTACAGGTTGCAAATGCTTCTGGACTTTGGATTAATTGAAGACCCAGGGAAAGGCAATTTTACCACTTGGTCTCCTCATTCTGTGTACAGCTGCAGATATGAGAAGGGCTTTACTTAAAAACACTTCTGACTAGTAGAATATTTTGTAGGAATTCTGGCTGAATCCCTTATTTTCTTTAGTATTCCTTTGGGCCTTTCCTACTGGTAGACAATTCCACAACTATTTTTCTTCCTAGTAGCAGGCCAGGTCCGGGTTCTAAAATGCATGTAGAATGTTTCCATTTGTATCTCAGAACAACTGTGAAGAATTTGAAAAGAATTCAGGAAACATTAATCTAGCATAAAACAAAAACTTGATTCATTCATTTATTCATTGTCATTCATTCGTTCATTCATTCATCAGACACTAATGCTCTAGTTAGCAGGTTTGGGTCCAGTGATGCAAAGATGAGTGAAACACTTTCTCTAGGAGGTCACAGTATAGTATACAAGACACAGATTGCATTTTATTCATTTTTCTATTTAATGGAACAGCTGTTAGACCAAACAAAAACTCACCCAAAGACCACAGTTAGCTGAGACATCTTTATATTTTTGTTCCGTATTAAGGCTATATGTTCTTTTAGCAGTTGTCTGTTTCTCACATCCATATCTCCATGTTTAATGTTTACCTATATAATTCTAGTAGCTGAAAGTAATTTAAATTGTAGGGCAGTCTTTATAGCTGTATCAGTATTTTCTCCTGGGGATTTTATTATACTTATATTTGTAGGAGGTACATGCAATTTCTATTGTAAGCTTGCTTTAAATTTTAGTATTGATACACAAGTATTTGGTATTCACAAAGTTTATTTTTTATTTGTTTTGTACAATGTTGGATTATGTGAACACAAAAGCAATGATTAAGTTTAGTAGTATTTTCAGGAGAGGACAATTTAGTTATATTAAGAATAGATTTGTGTGTGAATATGTGTGTGTGTGTGTGTGTGTGTGTGTGTGTTTGTGATCTTTAAATATAGGTCTCTAGGATTCTACTGGGGAGCCAATTCAATTAAATACCAAAATAATTACTTATGAGAAGGTACTTCTGCTAAGAAGTTCCTAAGCATGTGCCATTCATGAAAGTGTTAGATTTTATTAATTGAATGTGGAGCATTTCTAGAATAATGTGAAGATCTAAACAGTGAAATTTTTTAAAGTAATCTATTTTAAGTTGTTTACTGTAGCTCTTCTATCTTCCTGTGGAAGGGAACAACATATAGAGCAGCCTGTACAGAAACATTTAAAATTATTTTCCCCACATGGAAATCTATAGTGTTTTAAAAGATACCTTAGAACCATCGGAATTAATTAGGGTAATAATTTTAGTTCCTTGTTTAAGTTATCTAAAGTTTTTGTAACTTTTGTCCTGGAGGAAATTGCTAAAACTAAGAATACCATTTATTCAACTTTTATTAGAAAATTGCTTTTTTCATACATTGGCTTTTATAAATTATTTCCTTCTGATTTTTTGCTATTTAAAGGTAACACTTCTGTATTTCTTTCTACTATGCTTTATAACTTGATTGCTCTCAAATTTCTGCACTATTTTGGGGAATTTTAAAAACTTAATTCATATTAAGTACTAAATGATTTGAAATTAAAAGTTTATAATCTGGCCCATTAGCTGGTAAATTTTCACAAACCAAATGAAAACCTGTAGAACTTTATTGTGACCATCTCATATTTTAAGTACTACTGAATAGCTGTTTCTTTCTCTTTTTTCTTTTAATTAAAAAGAAATCTTTTCCAAAATTAAAAAGCTTCCTATATCAAATAAATACTTGGAAGTTTATTTTTATGTAATTCTAATACAGCCTGTTCTTCTTAGTTGCATCAGTAAAGAATGGCTTATTTAAAAAAGGGATCTATTTGATTTTCGGTTGAAAATATTAAAAAATTAGCTATTTCCACAGTCATTTCAAAGTGATCATGTTTCCAAAACTATTTAAAAAATCTATCACTTATGTTTGTCTATGAATTAAATTTTGCAAATTAGTTATGTTCTTACACCTTTGTCAGTAATAAATAATATTGCTAATAATCTAACAGTGACAATAGTAAATGTTACAGAAAACATTAAGTAAAGCGATTATGTATTTTTTTCTTCTGAGAAAAGTAACAGTACTTTAAAAAGTGGGGTCATAGCCAGCTCATTGCTATCTGTGGACAAGGCTGTATCTCAAGATTCTTTAAGCATCTGTCATCATCTTGCATAGGGACCTCAGATTAAAAATGAGCTATCAGAAAAGTAATTAAATGACATAATATTTTTCTCCTACAAGAAATATGGAATTGTTTCTCAAAAATTTCAAATTAAAGGAGGACTTCTCATTTTATAAAGTTTAATAAGGATATTATTTGAGGGATATTATCTTTGTCAACAGAATACGGTAAAATTGAATAGATTATCAAGTTTCTCAGAGTCCCAGGAAACGCATCACATAATCTCCTTTACTAAAACATTTTCTGATGTCACGTGTGCCATATGTTACTAATGTAACTTCTTGTAATTCAGTAAAGCACACAAATAAAAAGTTGCAACAAGCTCCCGCATTTTAAAATGAGTATTTTTAATTCTTGGTGCTACTAGTATTTGGAAGAATAACATTCCTCAAACATGAATGTACAAGAACATGACTCTGCATTGGTTTATGGGGTTAATACATTTAATGAGTTTTTAAGGATGGTCAGATTCAATTAATTGTAAATGTAAACTACCATAAGTAACGTCTAACTAGATATCTTAATTTTTCATCACTTAGAGTAGCAAGTATTGATTTTTCCTCCCTCTTGTTTATCTTGTTGAAAATCTCTATCCACGTAAAGAAAGTAACAAAGACTTAAAAGATCTTACGATCATTTACAGGATGCCGCAAAAATGTGTTCTACATCTGTACACATGTAATTTTGAGGCTTTAGGAAAGTAATGCCTCGTTAAGATTATTTTGAGTTGGGTATTTTCCATTATTTTGACTTCTTTTTGTTTCATTGTTCTAGGAAGCAAGAGTTGGATAGTAGTCACCCTCCAAAGCAACCAGGAAAACCGCCGGACCCTGGGCGTTCGGCTCAGCCTGGTCTCAGTAAGAGTAGAACTACAGACACTCTGAGGTCAGAGCAAAAGTCGCCTGGAAGGAGTCCTTCCACTATTAGCTTGAAAGAATCAAAGTCCAGAACTGATTTGAAGGAAGAGCACAAGACTAGTATGATGCCTGGCTTCCTCTCAGAGGTTAACCCTTTAAGTGCTGTCTCCTCTGTTGTAAATAAATTGAATCCTTTTGATTTGATATCAGACTCTGATGCATCCCAGGAAGAAACTGCCAAGAAACAAAAAATAGCTCAGAAAGAACAAGGAAAACCGGAAGGAATCACAAAGCCTCCATCACAACCGTCACCTAAGCCAGGTCCAAAGCAGCAAGGACCTGTGAGGGTCCCACCACAGCAGGATGGCTCTCCCAAATCAGTATCTTCTCAGCAACCAGAAAAAATGAAGTCACAACCTCCAGGGACAGGCAAGCCAATTCAGGGACTTACCCAGTCACCTCAGACAGACCAGGCACAGTGGCCACTTCAAAGAGATGCAGCCAGGCCTCAGACTAAACAGTCTGATGCTGTAAGGGGAGAATTTGTTAAACCTGCACTGCAAAGCCCATCCAAACCACCTATTCAGCAAGCAAGCCCTGGAAAACCTCCAGCCCAGCAACCTGGACCTGAAAAAGTTGCCACGCCACACCCTGGGCCTGCAAAGCCCTCAGCTCAACAACCAGGGACAGCAAAGCCTGCTGTTCAGCAGCCTGGGCCAAAGTCTTCAGCTCAGCCTCTTGGGCCTGTGAAGACTCAAGTACAACAGGCTGGGGGAGAGAAACTTCCATCTCAGCAGCCAGGGCCAGCAAAGCCCCCAGCCCAGCAGCCAGGGACACCAAAGTCCCCAGCTCAGCTGCCTGGGCCTGCAAAAACTCCTTCTCAGCCGGTTGGGCCAACAAAGTCTCTGGCTCAGCAGCCTAGCCTGGCCAAGCCCCCTCCTCAGCAGCCTAGCCCGGCCAAGCCACCACCTCAGCAGCCTGGCCTGGCCAAGCCCCCGCCTCAGCAGCCTGGACCGGCCAAGCCCCCTCCTCAGCAGCCTGGCCCGGCCAAGCCCCCACCTCAGCAGCCTGGTCCAGTAAAACCTCCCCAACAGCCTGGCCCGGCCAAGCCCCCTCCTCAGCAGCCTGGCCCGGCCAAGCCCCCTCAGCAGCCTGGCCTGGCCAAGCCCTCTCCTCAGCAGCCTGGCCCGGCCAAGCCCCCTCCTCAGCAGCCTGGCCCGGCCAAGCCCCCTCCTCAACCACCTGGCCCAGCAAAGCCCCCTCCTCAACAGCCTGGCCCTGCAAAGCCTTCACTTCAGCAGCCTGGTCCAGTAAAACCTCCCCAACAGCCTGGCCCAGCAAAGGCTTCAGCTCAGCAGTCTTCAAAACCAGTAAGCCAAACAGGAGCTGGGAAACCTCTGCAGCCACCAGCTTCTCCATCTGCGGCACAGACTCCAGTACAAGGCCTCTCTAAAACCATCTGTCCTCTTTGCAATACCACTGAACTTCTGTTGCATGTTCCAGAAAAGGCCAATTTTAACACATGCACTGAGTGTCAAACCACTGTATGTAGCCTCTGTGGCTTTAATCCCAATCCTCATTTAACCGAGGTGAGTGCATTTATTCATTGTGTTCATGCTCTTAACCTGTATCACCATCTTGCACAAATAATGCTTAGTTTATCCGGGGTATCCTAGGATGATATTGTTTTCCTCTCATCCTTTCCTGTTTCCCCTCCTTCCTTCCTTCCTCTTTTTCTTCCCTGCCAATTGTATGTTTAAAAAAAGTTAAATATTTTCTCTAAGAATAATTCCAAAATACTGCCACAACTTTTGATAAGTTTGGCATATAAAGTGAAAACGAATTAGGTCAGAGATGCTGAGCATTGACTCATTGCGCTCTGTCCTGTAAGATCCCCACTACTGATTGTGGAGCTTACAGTGGTATTTATTGTTCAGTTTGCAGTGATAATTACTTTAACTTTTAAATTCCTACTCTGGCCTACCCAACTTAAGATACTCTTAACTGGGGTCATATCTGTGCTGGGAAATGAAAACAGATGTTATTTTTGCATTACAAATACGATTTTAATATAAAATTGCATAAACTTTCCCAAACTGTATGTCCCCTTTCCCTGCCAGTGATTTTGTCATAGCTGTGAAGGCATGATTTGCTCATTAGTTGAGAGTCCTCTAGAACAGTATAAGTCAGTTTGTTAAGTGAAGACGTCATGAGAACAGGTTCACCATTGATGGGTGTCTTCTCAGAAGACCACAGTTTATATCTTCAAGTCTTTTGGTAAGATTTCCTGACCTACCAAATCGTAAAGGGGCCAGTAGTGACACAAATGGGCTCAACGTTGTTTACCGTGAGGACAGAAAAATAATTCTCAAGAAGTCAGTTAAGGTTAACCCAGCACTTAAAGGTGCCGGATAACAAAAGATTTAATAGGTAGAGATTTGGGAACATTCACGGAGAAAGGGCAAAAAGCCCAGAGCAACAAAAAAAGCTCAGAAATTCTCTGGAGTTAAGAAGTAACATAGTGAAGATAAGATAGTAATACAAGTGAGAATAGAGAGGCTAGAAGAATACATTTTTAAAAGAAATCTGGTGGCTCCTACCCGGTGAGAAGGCACAGAAATCACTTTGGAGGACAGCTGTTAGTGGGCATGTGTGCATTTTGTCTGCGAACAGCCCAAGAAGGAACTGACAGCAGGTAATGAAGAATTATGTGATTAAAAGATCCCTGAGAGAGGAGACTTGTGTACCCTTGTTATAAATGAACAGCATTGATGATTATTAGTAGCTGTTATGTTACTTGGGATACTTACTGTGATGAGAGATTAAAATGATTTCAATTAAAAGTGTGTTAACTTCTGGTTGTTTTCCGAAGTATCATTTACTCTTCTTATCTGAAAGTCCTATTAAGCACCTTAGCTTTTCAGATAAGCCATCTTTAGTATAATTTTGCAATTAATAAGAAAAAGCTGCATTCGAATTGTAACGGAAATTGGATTCTAAGTAGTTTGTTTATATAGTTGTAGCTTTTAAAATTTTGGCGAAGATATGTTTCTGCTCATACTATATGATGATGTTAGGAATGGAGGGTAGTAATGACCTCAAACAATAAGTGATCATTTCATAAAAATGTCATTTTAGGGGGTAATTTATAAAGCATAGGCATGTAGTCAGACTTTGAAGCCATGTATATTATTAGAATACCTATTATATGGAAGACATTTTAATACATGTTTGGAAGGATATAAAGATAACTAAAACATAGTGCAGATCTTAACAAGATCAAAGTGTATATATGCAAAGGGCAGTGTAATAAGTGGTCATATGATAAGAGTTATGAGAAAGATGGACAAATACTCTGGACTTCAGAATAAGAAGTGTCCTTTCCAATGGGTGAGATTAAGAAAAGTTTCATAGAGAAATTGGCGTGTGAACAATTTTGAGCTAAGGATGGATACTGTTTCAACAGATGAAGGGCAAGGAAGGGGGTGATGATTTGGCCCAAGACCAGAGCCTGAAAAACATACGGTGTATTTAAGAAATTAGAAGTAAATCTAGGTTGGCTGAAGTGATGTTGGGGGGTGTGGGGGAATAGGCAATGAGATTGGAGAAAAGTCGAAGTCAGATTTTGGCCTTCCATGTTTAGCAGGTTGTGGTGAATATCTTCTTTATGAAACTTTCCTTTATTAATGTAATCATACATCCAACCATTCATTCATTCTGCTAGTTTGTACCAAATGCCTGTGGTGAAGCATCCATGATTGTTATGATAGAATTAAGAAGTCATTGAGGGGCGCCTGGGTGGCTCAGTGGGTTAAGCCGCTGCCTTCGGCTCAGGTCATGATCTCAGGGTCTTGGGATCGAGTCCCACATAGGGCTCTCTGCTCAGTGGGGAGCCTGCTTCCCTCTCGCTCTCTGCCTGCCTCTCTACCTACTTGTGATCTCTCTCTGTCAAATAAATAAATAAAATCTTAAAAAAAAAAAAAAAAAAAAAAAAAAAAAAAAAAAGAAGTCATTGAATGTGCTCTTTCTTCCAGGAAGTAAAGTAGGAGAAAGAGAAGTTATACTTGAGAAAGAAAAAAGTATATATATGTGAAGTAACTTCGTACAGGGCTTTACAGGTAGCATAGTTCTTTCCTACTGTTTTACCAAAATTTGATTTCTAAATAATTCCATGGGCATATATTCTGTTCACTGTAACAACGAGAAAACTAGTGTTCTGGTGGTTACTATGGTTACTTTACTTGTTAGGATCATCCTGATAGTAAATAAGCAAGCAGAAATGAAACCAGTCTTCTGATTCCAAATCTATTTACTCATGGTAGGAATAGAGATAAGTTCTATGAGATTTTTTTTTTTTTAATTTTTTAAAAAAATTTTATTTTCTTTTTCGATGTTCCAAAATTCATTGTTTATACACCACACCCAGTGCTCCATGCAATACGTACCCTCCATAATACCCACCACCAGGCTCACCCAGACCCCCAAACCCCTCCCGTCCAAAACCCTCAGTCTGTTTCTCAGAGTCCATAGTCTTTCATGGTTTGTCTCCCCCTCCGATTTCCCCCAACTCACTTTTCCTCTCCAACTCCCAAATGTCCTCTGTGTTATTCCTTATGCTCCACAAGTAAGTTAAACCCTATGATAATTGACTCTCTCTGCTTGACTGATTTCACTCAATATAGTCTCTTCCAGTCCCGTCCATGCTGATAGAAAAGTTGGGTGTTCATCCTTTTTGATGGAGGTGTAATACTCCATTGTATATATGGACCATATCTTCTTTATCCATTCATCTGTTGAAGGGCATCTTTGTTTTTTCCACAGTTTGGCAACTGTGGTCATTGTTTCTATAAAAATTGGGGTACAGATGGCCCTTCTTTTCACTACATCTGTATCCTTGGGGTAAATGCCTAGTAGTACAATTGCAGGGTCATAGGGTAGTTCTATTTTTAATTTCTTTTTTTTTTTTAAAGATTTTAAAGATTTTATTTATTTAACAGACAGAGATCACAAGTAGGCGGAGAGGCAGACAGAGAGAGAGAGGAGGAAGCAGGCTCCCTGCTGAGCAGAGAGCCCGATGTGGGGCTTGATCCCAGGACCCTGGGATCATGACCTGAGCCGAAGGCAGAGACTTTAACCCACTGAGCCACCCAGGTGCCCTATTTTTAATTTCTTAAGGAATCTCCACACTGTTTTGCAAAGTGGCTGCACCAACTTGCATTCCCACCAATAGTGTAAGAGGGTTCCCCTTTCTCCACATCCTCTCCAACATTTGTTATTTACTGTCTTGTTAATTATGGCCATTCTAACTGGTATAAGGTGGTATCTCAGTGTGGTTTTGGTTTGAATCTCCCTGATGGCTAATGATGATGAACATTTTTTCATGTCTGTTAACCATTTATATGTCTTCTCTGGAGAAGTGTCTGTTCATGTCTTCTGCCCATTTTTTGAAGTGATGATCTGTTTTTTGTGTGTTAATTTGAGGAGTTCTCTATAGATCTTGGATATCAGCCCTTTGTCTGTAGTGTCATTTGAGAATAAGTTCTATGAGGTTAAAGGAAGAATACATCACTATCACTGGTGGGGGGTGCACAGGCATCATAACTATTTTCATGGAAATGGAAGTATTTGGGATGGAAATCTGAAGAGGGATTTGGACACTTACAAAAGGGCCTGGGGAATGTGGGACAGGTGTACCTCATTAGCTCATTAAAGGAAACCATTCCCATTATTGATGAGATAAACTTTCTGTAGCAAGGACATCATTTGAAATCTGAATGTAATGATGTATTCTCTGCTAAACATTTTGGGTTCTTAGGAGGATTCTCTGAACATTTGCATGAGAAGATATTTTTAAATATATTAAGTGCTTTTTAAGTTGCAATATAATGCAGCATGGATAATTTTTTAACTTATAAATTTTATTCTCAATTTGTTTCTTTAAACAGATACACTATCCTAAGTCTTTGGGTTCTGAGGTAGCAATCAAGAGCCATTTCATTTATAGCATTAATAGTAACATTACTTTTATCTTTTTCCCATAAGTAAAAATATCATCTGGGCTCTGGTTCTGAACTCTAGGAAGGCACCTTCCCTAATCCTGGGCGCCAGATGTCCAGCTCCTCACTCTTGAATTATCAGGGACTCAGATTTGGGAAATTAGAGCTCTGCATAGAGACGGAGAGCTGCTTTTTCGAGGGACAAGACAGGTGAAATTTTGGGAATAATCACTACCTCTGAACTGCTCTATATACCCACGTGGAAGTGAACTTCTCTGCATCTTCTGAAGAGGATGTAACCCTCTGGGTCAAAATGTCCTCAAATATTCAGATTGAGTAAACAGTATTTCTATGCAGGACAGGGAGAGAAGTGGGACATTCTTTAGTACTTTAACTTACATGGATTTATTATTTTGAAGTTTGATGTTTATGTGCAAATAGTGTAATTTATTACTTTTTTAGTCTGTGGATTAAGTAGAATACTGCTCTTTTATATCAGTCCTGGAAAAGATTAGGAGAATTTTTCTGATATATTTTGTTACCAACGTATCAGAATTATGACCGTATTTGCTTAAAAATACCCTGGCTCTTAAATGAGCACCAGTTAGGGGATGATTAGAGAGGTTTCATCATTCAGCACAAGCTTTAGGAAAGGGGATTTTTACTTCCTTAACTGAATTTGTCAGCTTTGTCTTACCCCTGCCTGCCACACACAAACACACACACACACACACACACACACCCCCTCACGCAACTCAAATATCTGTGTGAAGAGGATGGTATTTAAACCGTCCACTCTGCTGGCTGTCAAGATGTGTGCTGTTCCAAATAAACCTTAAGAATCTACTGGCTCTGAGCCTAGACTTTTGATGCCAAGAGGAGTTTATAGCTATCTCTTTTTGCCAGTCCATTAACAGAATAAATCGTAACAATGCAGGTTCTCTCTTTGGGGTTGCTTTTTGACACAGAACTGAATATTTGCTTTCTAAATAGCAACTAATGCATTTTTTTTTGTTATTGTTTTTGTTGCTAATTTACTTTATCTCTTTTGATGTGTAGCCTGGGGCAAGATTTAGGGGCAGATTTAAAGACTTACTTGTGCCCTAATGTCTAATAATTCTCCTGGCTTTTATCAAATTTTATAACATATGAAGTGACTTGTCATTTTTCAGAATGTTGATAATGAACCAAATGCTAGTGAGAAAGTGGATTTAAGGTGTCTTGTGGGTTTTTTTGTTTTTGTTTTGTTTTTTTATGGTCATTTTATTTTTGGTCCTGATGGCCCATATGTTAATCAGTCTCTTGACTGACTGATACCAGATATTTTACTTAACAAAAATATGGCCATATTTCAGGAACTAAAAAGAACCCCCCAAGACAAACACACTTGGACTTGCATATAATTTCTCTCCATTTATTACAAAAACAAAACAAAAAGAAATTCTTCAGGTTAGCAAAATGACTTAACTGGACACCTCTTTTATGTGGATGGACCTGCTGTGTCTTCCATTTCCGGTGAGAGAAACCAGTGGAGAGAATCTGTTAAGAAGAACTGGTGAGAAAGAGGGTGGCGCTGTGCCCAGTGTCAGGAGACTGGAAACTGTGGATAAAGAAAATCAGTTACGGGGCGCCTGGGTGGCTTGGTGGGTTAAGCCGCTGCCTTCGGCTCAGGTCATGATCTCAGGGTCCTGGGATCGAGTCCCGCATCGGGCTCTCTGCTCAGCAGGGAGCCTGCTTCCTTCCTTCCTCTCTGCCTGCCTCTCCGTCTACTTGTGATTTTTCTCTGTCAAATAAATAAATAAAATCTTAAAAAAAAAAAAAAAAAGAAAAAAAAATCAGTTACGACCTTCCTGATGGTTAGAGTAGCCGGAATAGTGTTTAAAAAAGGGAATTTTCTATTTTTAGTAGCTTGCTGATGTAACACAAGGGTCTTGCACCTCTAATTCTAAGCAAAGACTGCAATGTAATTCCTCTTAAAAAGGAAGACTGGGCAGAGTCAGTTCACCTCCTCTCTCTAAAAGTCCTACTTCTTGAAAGATTGGATGTATAGTGGTTCCAGAAAATGGGGAAGACCACCAGTAGTCTATAAGTTGACATGTTGAATTCTTAGAAGATAGAAAATGGCAAGAAGATGGCAGAAAAGAGCCAAGGAAACCACGGTACAAGTGACTTCCTCAGGGGAGTCTCTGTGAGCTCTAAGCTAGGAATGAACAAAAATAGAACGCAGTCATGGGTTGTGGGTAGTGATCAAACAACAGATTAAAAAACTGTGGTAGGAAAAATACGACAGGTGGACTCTTTCCTAATCTCCAGTGGGAAGACAGTGAGTAGGGAGAGGCTGTAATTTTCCTTCCCTTTAGCTAAAGCATTCTGCCAGTGTAGGGATGAGCTGCTTAATGGCCCCTCATGAGAAGACTAGGGTCTTTGGAGCAAGATTAGAAGTAATGCCCTTATCAAACAAGAGCGTGGTTTAAAGGAGAAAACAAACAAATAAAACATGACTCAACTGTGAGTCGACTGCACTGATCATGAGATCAGTCTTGTAAAGCTGGCTTACCTGGACATTGACCATCTGCCATCCCATGTTCTCCCATTCAAAGGAGAGAACTAATGGGGAAGCAGAATGTTCCACAAACACAGAAAAACCTCTGTTGATAACCTCATAAGTAATGGGGACATTCACCATAAATGACTGGTTTGAAGAGACTAACTTGACATTTTAGCAATAATACCACATGAAGGATCCAGGTGAACTAGTGAAAAATAAAACAACAAAAACACCTGACCTCATAAGAAGGAGTTAATTCAGGAAATATAAAGAATTTATAAAAATTTTTCTTATTCTTGAGAAATATTTAAGAGGATATTTTATAAATAATTTCTACATTTAAGTTTCAATGGGTCCACTTGATGGTCTGGAAAAGACCCAGGATTTTTCCAGATTGCAGAGCTGAATTAAGACAATTAAAAATTATTCAGCTACTTCCTGAGCCTTTACTGTGTTTCAGGTACCATTCTAGACTCTGGGCATATTAATAGTGAACAAAGTAGATACACATTCTCCTCTCATAGAAAGTATATTCTAATAAGAGTGACAAATACAACATATAGTGTGATAGCTGGTAATAAATGTTATGGAGAGAAACGAAGTAGCAGAATGTCAGAGCATGGACCATATATAGAGGGGGTTGAATGGTGGGGTTCCTTCCTATTGAAGAATTGGAGTCTGGGAATTGATGGATAACTTGTGAATCTGGAATTTTTAATGGTGACTAGAGGTCTAACTTGTGTAGATAGTCTTAACTAAAGCTTGGGTGTGGAGATAGTTAAGGAAGGAGAGGGTGGGAATGTACCAGAAATGCATAGAATTCTGAGATTTTTCTCTTTACTGCTTCCTATGGTGACATAGAGGCTCGGGAATGGGCATTTTATCTCCTGCATGGGGGGTCTTTCTGGATGCCTGCTCATAGAGTTGTAGACATTTTGGGGAAATGGTTATCTATATATATTAAAAATCATGAAGTGTGTACCTAAGAGCTCTGATAGGAACTTCAAAAGAAAGAATCAGGATGATGGAGGTAAGCTCTTCAGATTGTTCCAGCCCAACCACGGGCCATGCAAGATCAATAAAATGACTGATAGGTGCATCTGGAGGAAATATTAGATTTCCAAAGATGAGGAGAAACCTTGGAAGACTTCCACAGAGAAAAATGGTATTGTCTATGAAAAGATGGGAAATCAAACAGCTACCATGCTCATTATCAACACTGAAGACAATAGTTAGGGGAAGTGATTTCTTTATATTTCCAGATACGATGATAAGATGAATTCTGTACCTAGGCAAGATATCAGGAGAGACTTTGAGGGCAGCCTAAGAATGTTCTAACACATGAAAGAATGCATACAAGTTATTACCTCTTTGTAGCTATACGTACATGTGTACATATCTGTACGTACATCACAATCACTGGAGGAGGTTCTCCTATTAATATGGGAAGTAAGAATGGGATGGAATAGCTGACTCTACCCAGAAATGAAGAAAACTAGAAAGACATTAATGTTTTCTAAAATGTGATTACATAACCGTGGTGGAATGTGAGATGATATAGTGCAAAAATCAAGCTGAAAAAGTTATGTCTTTAATGCATGTTAATATGTATAATTAATGAATTAAATATAATTTAATATATAAATGCACCAAAGATAATTTAATATAATATAAATATAATATAATTTCTTGGCTATTGCTTAAGACAGTCCTAAAGTAGTGGTAGTGTAAGGTTGTCTTGAAAAACTGTAGCTTTTATAGTAAGGTGAAAATAATATTTGAAATTTATAAATGGAAACTTACTTGATACTGGCAACCACTTTAAAAATTCAAAGCAAAACTTAACATTGGTTGATGGTGGAGAGTAAGGCTTGGTGGTAGAGAAGACTTTACTTTTATTGTACCTTTTGTACTATTTTTTTAAACTTGTAAGTTCATGTTATAATTAACACTTGAATAATTTTAAAAACCCTCATTCATCAAATGATAGGTTGAACAGTTACATGATGTGACAGAATGGATAAAGCATTCAGATTCTTGATTTTTCACCTTTAGCCTTGGCATTCTACCTGTTCACGTAATGAGAACTTTTGGTTCTAAATAACATGATAATGATTTGAAATGCCTTTATGCCTATGATGGCAAATTTGGTTGGTTTTTGATACATCCTTTATTACAGTCATGTGTGCTTTAACTGCCACTGTTTTTATGTGAATCCAGTGAAGAGAAATACATTCCCTTGATTCTAAGTATGAGGTTCTTATATTCTAAAGATAAAGGAACTTTTTTCTCTTCTCTGAGAATCCATATGGTATCATACGGATTTAAAACAAGAATACCCTAAAAAAAAACAAAAAAAAACAAAAAAAAAACAAGAATACCCTGACCATAACAAAATTATTTTATCTTCATTTAAAACAGTTTTCCAATGAATTTGAGGGAATGGAAATACCCAATTAATCATTTAAAAAAATATCTGTTACTTAAATATGTTTACAAACACTGTATTTAGCTCTCGTTTTTTGGCAGGATCTAGTTTGCAACATTTTTTTTCTCATGATTTGGATGTTCCCTGTATAAAATAGATATCCCTCATGCTCTACCCATAAGTTTAGTCATTAGAACCAGTTTTGTTTGTTTGTTTTTAACTTTCAGCTTTTAAATGACTAGATATTTCAGGTGTCTTTCTGCATATCCAGCTTTTAGAATTATCTGCTAAGGCTGTTGTTACATATTATTGCAGTTTGTATGATGATCTATATAGCTTGGTAAGAACAGATGTTCTGCTGTGAAAGCAGATCCCTGCACCTAAACAAAATCATTTGCTGGATCAGTAAACTTAATACAGTGATGGGTTAACGTGCTCATTGTTCACATCCCTTGAGAAAACATCTCTAACACGTCTAGTCCATATCTTAATTAGCTCAGATAAAAGTAAGCTCTTAGAAATAGTTCAAAGATTGAAGGAAAAATGTAATTAATCTATTAGTTTCTAATTATTTTCCTTAAAAATGTCAATATCAAGTGCATCAGTAAGGCATCAGATCTGGGGTGTCGTCCTAGCTCTACCCCTCACACATGTTTACTCTTGCTGATATTCTTATGAATTTACTTTGAAGTAGTTCTTGTTACCTTCCATAAGGAAGCAACAACTTTTCTGCAGTGTTTCATACCTTTTTCTTTGGGAAAAAGGAGATTGATCTTCCATCACAGAAAGGAGAGATCTTAGTTTGAACACTATGCATTTCAGACTGTGCGCTAGGCTCTCTATATGCATTTTGTCGCTTAATGCTCTTTTAATAAAAAAGGTGGTATCCACATTTTGAAGATGAGTAATAGAGTAAAGAAATCACAATTCGCATTGTAAAGCAATTTGAAATCTTCAATGTTTCTTTATAAATTTATCATCAGAAAGCCCTTTGGAAAAGTGGAAACAATGTGAGAATTTAGATTGGGAAAATATGTATGCCAGCCCTAGTTCAGCTACTTACTTGTGATTTGGTCAGGTCATTCTTTTTTTCTGAATATCTAGTTTTCTTATTTATGATGTTGAAGTCTTCCTACAGTCAAAATCACATTTGGCAATATAAGTGGAAATGCTTTGAAACTGAAAGTAATAGATAACGTTATTATTAATCTTTATAAAAACTATGATAGGCAAATAAGGATAGTGCCATCATCATTAACTACAGTTGTCAATGAGAAAACTGAATTTAGGGACTTGAGGTGATTTGCATGGTCACAAAATTACTTAGCAATGAATCTCAGGTAGGAAACTGGATTTGCTGACCCCGAATTTAGCATCTTTTTTTTTTTTTTTTTTTTTTTTTTTGGTAGGAGACCATGTTGCCTTTAAACAGACAATTTCTTACATTTCTAGGTTAAAGAGAGAGTATGTGTGTGTGTGTGTGTGTGTAAATTTTACATATTCTTAAAGTTAAAAAAAATTAACTTTCTTGATGGGAGTTTATTTTTGGAATTTAGTGTAAATAAAACTGAGGTCCAAGAACACTGGTTTTATACCTTCCTACTCACTGTTGCTTAAACCAGAATTTTACGTGGCTGTATTCTTTTTTGTTCTTTAGGAAAACTGTGAGCTCCTACTCTGAGTTAGCCACTCTGTTATATTTTGAAAATACAGAAGATGAAGTTGATAACTTTGTTCACTGTCCGGAGTAGAACTCAGAGTCCAAAAGGAGAGGCAATAATTTAGCAAATGAAGATAGAATCTTGTTTGTAAAATAGAATAAAGTTTATATAGATGAGACCTAGTCTCACCTGAATATAAAACAATAAACCACTTTCTCTTTTTTTCTCTAATCAGAAATAAAGATTTTAAAAATCACTTGTAAAACATTTGATAGAAATAGGACATTTCTATAATTTGTTCAGTAAAGTCAGAATTTTCAGTAGAATTTGTGGAAGAATTCTTAGGAACAGATTTCTGCTTATGTAAAACAAAAGAAGTCAGGGGCAGCCTTTATTATGTGAACATGTTGATTGGGAATTTTGTAAAAGTTGGGAAAACTTTTAACGTGTGGTTTTATGTATTTTTAAACTTGCTGGAGGAGGGATTAGAAGAATGGTCAGAAGGAAATAAAGGGTAGGATATGTGGATAGGATCTATAAAAAAATTGGAAATGTGGATAGGATATATAAAAAAATTGAAAATAATGTAAAGGTGATTAAATGTAATTTTAAAATCAGGTTTTCCTAAAAGACATTCTTGAAAATGGGCATACATATAACTGTATAAAATCTGAATAAATTTTAAGTGGTTTCCATTCATAGAAAGCTAAAAGAGGCTAAAATCCTCATGCATTTTTGTTGTTTTTTTTTTTTAACACAAGATTTAATATACTTTAAGCATGCCATATATATTTTTAAAAAGCATTTTTTTCCCTTTCTGACTCAACATACAAGTGGTTATCTTCATTCCAGTTAGCATCTGATTGAATTAAAGATACATAGTTTTCAGCCTACATAATGAGTTCATAAAGTTTAGGTGACCCTTGGTTCTTTTCATTAATGGAATTTATTTCTTCAATTTTTAAATGAAATAAGAGGACTTCAATAAGCTCTTGGCAAACACAGCCTAACTGTGAAACTCTTGGATTGCAGGCTACAAAATTGTGGAATAGTTCAAGGTGCATGTTAATCATTCAAGGCATCAGAGTTGTAATTTGCCATATGAGAAGCAGCTCAGAAGTGTTAACGCATAGTGTATCTAAGTTCAGTTTACCGATTTGGGACCTCCTCTCTTTTTGTGGCTGTAATAGAGGTACAAAGATATTTTCACGTTTGTGCATATACATACAGTAACTATTTTTTAAATTCTGCTTTGTTGGAAGTGGTTTTCTGGTTTTAGACAGCTTTGACAAACATTAAACTATGATTTTATCATTTGATCCTATTTTTTGAGGATTTATACATGTTATTGCCAGTATTTGGTAAATATTATTATGCTTTAGGAAGGAAAATGTTTGGTGTATGTTTCACAAGGTATGGTGACAGCTGCTGAATTATGCAGCAGAAATTATAATCCACACACTTTCAGAGGGATGTATCCATCCAACTTCTGGATGGATTGTTTTAAGTAAAACTGTTGCACCCACTTGCTAAGCATGTCATCACAGTTCTGAGAAATGCTAATGTCCTGTTTTTAGCTAAAATAAATTGTGCATTAATATGCATAGCTAAAGATGTCAACCACGGTGAGCCATCTGCAGCCAGACTGCCGTCAGTGAGTCGCTGCCTCTGTGGAGGAGGTCATGTGGCTTAGGCAATCCTCGAAGAGCAGAAAACAATCTGTTTTCACGCGATAGCTTGCTTTCCTATTTATAATATGCTACATTATGTGATTATGTAATGTGTGTTATATAATTATATTTTTTGTGGCTTTCGAACTATCAAATATAAATAACATATTCAGGAAATATTTGAAGATAATTTGATGAAAAATAGGAAAAAAGTTCAGAATAGTTGATGAGAAGGCGGTGCTTTCTTTTGAGTTCATGTGAAAGAGGAGGCAAGAAGTAGTAATTGGAAAAGAATTGAAAGCACTGTCTGAGTCTAAATGTTCAAACTATGCCAGGAAGAGTTGAGAAGGGACAGACCTGAGAATGTTAAGCAATAAAGGAGGAAATTCAGTGTGGACGCAAAAGATGGGTAGCATTCTGGTGAACGCAGGAGGAATACACATTGGGCCGTGCATTCCACCCACGTGTGAGAGAATGAGGATACTGCCACGATGGAGTAACTGGTACATGTGTACGTCACGGTTTGCTGAAAAGTTTAGTTGTTATGCTTTCAGAAGTAAGAACCCAACAGTCTTTATTGTATAGGGACGGGCAGGATGAAAGCGTAACTGAAGAAAATTTATTCAACAGCAAATGTGAATGGTGTGAACACAGCAAGTAAAAATTCCCAACGTTGTGTTATTCTTTTGATATTCCCTTATTCCAAGTACTATGCTGTGTTGAGCAGAGATTCCATTATTAATCTAATGTAGATTTTATGTTTAAGATTTCCAGTTTGGAGTGCACTGAAGGGTAGATGTTAGTCATTAGGCCTTCTGGACTTTGTGTGTGTGTGTGTGTGTGAGAGAGAGAGAGAGAGAGAGAAATATTCATTCCATTTTGAAGCTAAATAGATGAATAACAGTTGTGAACAAGAATATGCTTTAACTCTAGAACCCTAACATTTGGGGTACCCGGGTGGCTCAGTGGGTTAAAGCCTCTGCCTTCGGCTCAGGTCCTGATCTCAGGGTCCTGGTATCGAGCCCTGCATTGGGCTCTGTGCTCAGCAGGGAGCCTGCTTCCCCCTCTCTCTCTCTGCCTGCCTCTCTGCCTACTTCTGATCTCTGTCTGTCAAATAAATAAATAAAATCTTAAAAAAAAAAACAAACCCTAACATTTGCCAACTCACCTCAGTGCTTAGATGCATCGAGTTAATTATCGTCAATTATTACTGAAGACACACTCTTAAAATTCTGACTATAATTTTTTAGTAATCAGTAATAATCAAAACTTTGGGTAACTTTTTTTGATAGTGGCAACATTAATTGAAGCTCTCTAGGTGAAGCTCACTACCTTAAGTGGTACTTTTTGAAACATCTAAATAATACATTTATGATTATCCATCAAAGTCCTTAGCCAATGAATTTATATTACTGTATGTCATAGCTCTAATAACCCAGAGGGTAGGATTCAGCAGGGAGGTGTGTTTTAGTAATTGTACTTCAGGTCTGCATTAGGGTATACAGTGACCTGAGAATGAGCAGAAATCGTGGCTAACCAGTCTCTTATCCCATTTACTCAGATTATTAAATTAGAGGAGTGAATGAACGACTTTGTGTGTTTCTTTTTTCCTTTCCTCAGAACTAATTGAATTATGGTAGCTCATTTAAAAGTTGTGTCTCCAGACCTTGAATTCCATTTATGTACTCTATAAGTAAGGCTATGGGTGGGAAAAGCAAAAGATGACTATTTTTTCCTGTTATATCATCTCTAGAATTTAGGAATAGGTGAAGCATAACATTTCTCAAATAAAGTTGGATTATTTTAATATTTATATATTGAAGATAAGACTTCTTTCTGGATACATTGATATAGTTGTGGGCTTCCCTGGTATTGTTTCTTGTATTTTCCCCATCATTTATCAGGTGGATGCGGATGATTATAGTGTAATGTTAGGGAATAAGTGCTAGTTATTTATTTTTTTTAAGATTTGTAATTATTTATTTGGGAGAGAGAGTGGATGCACAAATGAGAGAGAAAGAGAGTGAGAGAGCACATGAGAGGTGGGGTGGGGGAGAGGCAAAGGGAGAGGGAAAAGCAGACTCCCCGTTGAGCAGGGATCCTGAGCCAGGGATTGATCCCAGGACTCTGGGATCATGACCTGAGCCGAAGGCAGATGCTTAACCTACTGAGTCAAGTGCCCCAATAACTGCACTTACAACAGGTTGCCCCAATAAGTGCTAGTTATAGGAAGTTATTATGAAATATTGGTAGAAGCCTTTTTCTGTGAGTCAGCCTTGGCCTTGGATATTGTTTGACTCCTGTGGCATGGGGAAGAAGTAATAAGGACTAAGATATTCTGAGATCCTCATTCATGGCTACGATGGAATGAAGACCCAATCATGTAGACGTAGGAGAACCAACTATATTATAGACATGGGTAACAAATGGAATGGGCATCAAGTGTCTGAGGAAGTGATGGTAATAAATTAAGGTTCATTTCTGCTCAGACTTAGAAATAAGTGTTTAATTTTGGAAGTGAAACAGGCAGTTATTGCCTTGAGGTGTGGAAAATATGTATGGTTAGTGGGTATGGTGATTATGAGGGACTTTTGAGTTTGACTCAAAATGGGGATAGGTTGTTCATGGCGTGCAACCAGAAAACGAAGGCAGCAGCGTGTCCTACAAACTGTGTAAACAGTGGGAATTAGCAGAGTAAATACAGGAAAGCTGTAGCTTGAAGAGCACAAACATTTTCAGTTAATTTATTTAATTCAAAATAGCTCAAAACTGTGGGCATCTGTCATGCTTAAAGGCTTAGTTAGACCCCAGGGCATCAGTGGAAAGACCACTACCGGGAAGTCCTTACTGTTTGTTACTTACTGTCTTTGGGGGATATAGACCTGAAAATAGATTGATGATAAAAGTACTAGCATTTTACATTTCAAAATGATATATTTTGAAGTTCTTGCAAAAGATTAACTTCATTTCACAGTTCTGGGAGAGGCATTGAGTTGCAAGGGGAAGTAGTTATAGTCAACCAGCCCCTTCTGTGTTTAGTGGTTTTACGCAGATGATCTTTTTGTGAGGGTATAAAGAATCTAGACAATGACAAAGGCCAAGTGAGGGGGGGTTGGCATTGGAAATGTGAAAAGAGATATGGGAATTACCTTTCACAAGCAGTGCAGACATACTTGAGGAATAATTGAGAATGTAGGGAAGATACCACAGGATTTCTCATTCTGATGACTGAGAGGAGAAAGGTGCTGTTATCACTCATTTCTCTCCCTGCTGGCATGGTGGAAGACAAGGCCCCCCGGAAAAGTGCAAGGTGGTTTCTGATGCTGGGGCAGCTTGTGGACTTTTTCATTTTCTCAATTTATAGGAAGTTTGCTTTTGTTTTTGTTTTTCAGTTGAATCAGGGAATTGCAAATGCTTCTGTTTTCAGTGCTAGATTGTTAAGCGCTGAGATAAAAATCATTTCTAGTTGCAACAGATTTGGCCAGTAGAATTAAATATAAAAGGAGGCTCTTTCTAAAAAAAAAAAAAAAAAAAAATCCTAAGAGGATAAAAAGCTTTTCATATTGTGTTTGCTGCAATGATTTTAAGCCATATTCTAGCAGCGAGGAGGAACACTGAGGGGTCAAAATGGCTGTTACATGTTTTTATCAAAATGAAGAAAATGTGGTCATTAAAGGGACAAAAGATGGGGCCGTGGAGTCTGTTCAGAAGAGGGGTATGCTAAGAGAAAAGCAGAATTCTTCTCTGTGGAGAGGCAGTGATTTGGGTTTTCTCCCTCTCTTCCCAACTCTTCCCTGTGTCATTACATAGAAACAAGGTCATATACATTTATAAAATACAAGGAGACATTTGGTTTTGGAATAAGGGCACTAGAAAATGTATTTCCCACTACTAGTGTAAATGATGCATTTGGTATGCTGTGGTAGTGTTCTGATTTTACAGTGGTTTGAAAATGGAATGAGAGCCTAGGTAGGCTCGCTACACGTGAAGCTCCGAAGTTCACATCCGAGGAAGTATTCAGTCGGGAGGGTGTGAGAAAGTTTCCTGTCAGGAAGAAAGGAAAAAGTAGTCATCACAGTATCATCAGATACTTAGTCCATATCTATAATCTTCAAGTTATATGTTAACTTGTTTCTTATCTGACTTTTACTACAGTGTAGTCTCCAGAAGGATGGAGATACTTGTCTCTTAATCTGTGCTCTGTGCCAAGTAGAAGTTGCTCAATAAATACTTGAATAAAGAAATGAATAGGTGGCTTGGGTGCCTGGGTGGCTCAGTCGGTTGAGAGTCATACTCTTGGTTTCAGCTCAGGTCATGACCTCAGAGGAATGAGATTGAGCGCTGCATTGGGCTCTGTGCTCAGTGGAGAGAGTCTGCTTGAGAATCTCCCTCTCCTTATGCCCCTCCCCTCCATGTTCTTTCTCCCTCAAATAAATAAACCTTAAGACAAACAAACAAACAAAAAAAGCAGGTGGGGGTGCCTGGCTGACTCAGTCAGTGGAACATGAGACCTGATCTCAAGTTGTGAGTTCAAGCCCCACATTGGATGTGGAGCTTACTAAAAAAGAAAAAATAATTAAAAAGGAATAGGTGAATGAATTTTGCTTCTGCTTTGGTTATAACACTCATCAAAAAGATTAAGAGCAGCTAACTATAATGCAAGTCAGTAACCCCAAGGATTTATAATTTATTGTGGTTAACGTAGATGCACATCTCATAGTGTTTTACAGGAAAAAAAAAATCAGTGACAGAGCATAGGTAAAGAATTATGCTTTTAATTACATTTTCTTTTGTCTGCATAATTATGAGGTGATGTATCATTTAAGGTTGTGGAAAAATACAAATGAGCAAAAATGAACAGTACAACAGCAGAAGTGACATTGTCAGTAGGGGAGATGGTCAAGTAGGTTAAAGTTTATTTATGAAGGAGTTTATGTCCATCAAGAAGGGGGTAAAGTAGAGTGAAAGTTTCCTTACACTCTAGCTCACCTTTCATCAGGGTACTGGCATAAGTAGCAATTGCTTATGTTTTGGAATTCAGATATTTATATAATAAAAAGTTATTTTGTGAAATGCCTCAAACATACAGAAAAGTAAATATTAAAAAATATTGCAAGTACACAGATACTCAATACCCTTAATGAAAGCAAATGTAATGAACACTTTCTACCCATTTAAACAAATGTTTTAATTTTACTTCATTTCACATTTTAAAACAGAAATATAACATGTTAGAGTTGACAATCTCTTTAACCTTCTCTAAACAAAAGTTTGCTTTCCCTGGGATTGCAAAATAAGCCCTTTTATACAAATGCATGAGTTTAAATGATTCAGTGTGCTTTTTTACTTTTAAAGCCATTATATTAAGAAAGTCATTCAATAAAGTTTTGTTCTCTTACTAAAACAGCTTCACAGTATAAACTATTAAATGACAAAAGTTTTTAAGAGTTTAGGAAAGGCTATTTCAATTTCTTTTCAAAAGGAAGTTGTTTGCCCATAAGGAACATGCTTTTTGCCAGCCTAGCACTTCATACTTTTATACTGTGGAAAACTTTTCTGGTAACTCTGTTCCACATATTTAGTTGTTCACCATTAGACTTCTGTACAGAGAATCGCAGTGCTGAACTGGTAAAATTGGTTATTTTGGTTGGAGAAGATTGTATCATACAGAATTTGATGTTCTGAATTACTTTGGAAATATTTAAAATTTTGTATAATATGCACATATTATTTTGGAATTTAAAGAAGGTGAATGCCAAACATAGGTACTTTTATTTATCTTTTTATTATTTATTTATTTTTTTAATTTAAATTCAATTAGCTAACAGGTAGTACCTCATTAGTTTTTGATTAGTGTTCAAGTGCTCATCCCATCATGTGCCCTCCTTAGTGCCCATCACCTAGTTACCCTGTTCCCCTACCCATCTCCCTTTACACAACCCTCAGTTTGCTTCCCAGAGTCAGGAGTCTCTGATGGTTTGTCTCTCTCTGTTTTTTTCCCATTTAGTTTTGCCTCCCTTACCTCTGCACTATACCTTATATTCTACATATGAGTCAAACCGTATGGTAATTGTCTTTCTCTGATACACTTATGCTATCCACAGATACTTTTAAATTATGTTCTAAAATAAGTATCCAATTCAGCATCTCTTTATAATTGGTTGATCATGAAATGAACAGATGTACTTACTCCTATACCTGTGTTTATATATGTGTTGTTTATCTCACATCTATATATATCTCACCAGTTGAATAAGTATATTGCTTCCTTAAACTGCTCTTTCTAGTATATTCATAAAATTATAAGGAAACAATAGTTCCTCTGTTAAATCATGCTATTATTTGTGATAATTTGAAGAGATGCCATTGGTTTTTCTTTATTTTCCTAACAGAGAATGTTCTCTTTCTAACCCAGTGTGGCTAACAATTTTTGTTTTCACACATTTGATTATGTCGCCTTGGAGGGGAAAGTAATGCTCTGCTAATTTAAGAAATTAGCAACGTGTTAATAATTTGACAGGCTTACACTGGGTTGTGTAACTAAAAACTGTATATGAGCCACCAATAGAAAAAATATCTAATGGAAGTAATTTCTGGACTCTAATTTGTTATAATTCATCTTTTTATGATAGTGTTTCCTATTTCTGTGATTACAAACTTACAGTAAATCAGGGGCAAAGAATAACAAAATTAGGGGTGCCTGGGTAGCTCAATTGGTTTAGCAAGCAGCTGCCTTCGGCTCAGCTCATGATTCCAGTGTCCTGATATGGAGCTCCACATTGGACTCCCTGCTCAGTGGGAAGTCTACTTCACCCCCTCCCTCTGCTGCTCCCCCCTGCTTGTGTTCTTTCACTCGCACTCTTTCTTTCTTTCAAATAAATAAATAAAATCTTTAAAAAAATCCACAAAATAAAATTAACATTAGAAAAAAATACAACTTTATGTTCATTTTTACTTTTTAGTTTTCCAAAAAATATAGAGTGCTTAATTCTCTGAGGTTCACTACTTATATTTCTGTGTAATTAACATTATAATATTTTAATATAAATTAAGTAAAATAATTTGGGATCTATATATTTCAAGTGAGGAGTGACATAGTTTCCAACGGTACCATGTGTTTTTTAAAATTACGTTTTTGTGTCTTTACATTGTTACTGTCTCTGACCATTATTTCATATTATTTCTAGATAAAAGAGTGGCTCTGTTTAAACTGTCAGATGAAAAGAGCTCTAGGAGGTGATCTGGCTCCAGTTCCACTATCCCCTCAGCCTAAACCGAAGACTGCCCCCATGACTCCTCCATCCGCAGTGAGCAAACCGTCCCCACAGCCACAGCAGACTTCTCCAAAGAAGGATTCTGTACCCAAACAGGATCTCTCAAAGGCCCCTGAGGCTAAAAAGCCCCCACCACTAGTGAAACAACCAACCATTCATGGATCCCCCCCAGTTGCAGCCAAGCAGCCTCCTGTGGCTGAGTCTTCATCCAAGCCAACCCCTCCCAAGGAGCCTTCGGTCCCATCTGAGCAGGCAAAGGTCCCCATGGCTGAGGATAAACCAAAGCAGCCCAAGACAGTGAAACCAGCCACAGACGTGTCTTCAGCACCAACAGCAGCAAAACCTGATACTCCAAGCTCTAAAGTACAGTTGGAGGATCAACAGATAACAGCCCCTCCTCCGAAAACAGATGCTGCCAAACCCTCACAGAGTTTTCCACCAACGGGAGAAAAAGTCACCCCCATCGATTCTAAAGTCATACCCCGACCTGCATCAGATTCAAAAATTCTTTCACACCCTGGGCCTAGTTCAGAGACTAAAGGTCAAAAGCAAGTTGATTCAGTTCAAAAGAGGGAAGAACCCAAGAAAGCACAAACCAAAATGAGTCCGAAGCCAGATGCCAAGCCAATGCCAAAAGGGTCGCCTCCAGCCCCAGGCCCACGACCTACCACTGGCCAAACTGCCCCCCCATCTCAGCAGCCCCCAAAGCCTCAGGAGCAGTCAAGACGCTTCAGTCTGAATCTGGGAAGTATTACTGATGCCCCCAGGTCACAGCCCACGACGCCTCAAGAAACTGTGACTGGAAAACTCTTTGGGTTTGGAGCATCGATCTTCAGCCAGGCATCAAATTTGATCTCCACCGCAGGCCAGCCTGGGTCTCAGTCTCAGAGCGGGCCTGGGGCCCCGACAAAACAAGGCCCTCCTCCTCCACAACCACCTTCTCAGGGGCCACCGAAAGCCACAGGTCAGGGGTCACCAGCACCTGCAAAGGTTATCCCTGTGAAAAAAGAAACGAAAGCTCCAGTGGCTGAAAAATTAGAGCCCAAAGCTGAACAAGTTCCAACCGTAAAAAGAGCAGAAACTGAAAAGAAGCCTCCACTTGTTAAGGATAGCAAACCTTCAGCAGCAGAGCCTCAAACGCCTGTCCTAACGCCCAAGGTGGAGAAGACTCCCAAACCAGAATCAACCTGTCCTCTCTGCAAAACTGAACTCAATGTCGGTTCAAAGGAGCCTCCTAACTTCAATACTTGCACGGAATGCAAGAATCAAGTGTGTAATCTCTGTGGATTTAACCCTACACCACACTTGACAGAGGTAAGCAATTTATATATTACTTACGGAGATGAGCATATCATGTTTATTTTGAAGTATTTTGGTAGCTGAATTTCTGAGCAAAAAATGCCCCCCTAAAACAAAAATAGCCATTTCTAGAAAGAAGGTTTATCAATATTGATGGCACAGTTGAAGTTTCAATTCCTTATTACAGGTCTTATTTCTTATTAAAAGTTCATGTAATTAAATATTTTCTCGATTATGCACCAGAATTAAGAAGGTGAAATAAGCTGACAATTTAAAATAATAATTATCCCAATTCTTTGTGCAGTCAAATGCTCTACCACTGAGCTATATCCCCATCCCAATTCTTTGTGAATGAAAGACATGTAGCTTTGGAGTACCATCTGGTTTTCACTTATTCACACCAAGTAGTAGTTGTAATTTACTGTTCCCATGATCTTCGGTCCTTCCTGCTTCTACTACCTTGGAGAAAGTTTTGGTTGTTTACAGATCCATAAAGAACATGAATTTGTTATGTTACAAACACTCTTAAGCACTTAGTGTAAGTTAATAATATTGACTACTAGAAAACAGTGGTTTGAACTTATTAGGTCTAGACTTCTTATAATTCTCTTTGAGCTATTATTTGCCATAAATATAATAGAGAACTTTCAGAAGAAGTGTGCAAAAAAAACCAAAAATAAATGCAAAACAAAAACAGATACATGGGTTTCAGTGACTGATGTCAAGGAACTGTGTTTCTTAATTTTTTCTTAATGGGGTGATGAGACATTTTCTCCATGGTGTAAATGACCAAAACATAGATGGGCAAATTTCTACCTATTAGAGTTATAAAAGAATGCATCTGTAAACATTATGGATGTGTTCGGCTGTTAGAATATTTACATCTTGGGAAACTGAGGGGTTAAATGATTATTGCTGTCTTAGATGTTTAATAGACTTTTTTTGGGATTGAATTTTAAATAATTGTTGTTTTTACACAAATCAGAAATACTTAAGGATTATTTTTTTCACTCTCTTTGATTTTGCAATTCATTGGAATAGAAAAATTGAATAGATTTTAGCAACTATACAGAAGGAGGTTTAGAGATTCTTAGTGTTGTTTTTGAGTTAAAATTTTTTAGAGAACAAATTACACATTTTTTTTTATTTTTTACTTATAAAAGGCGTTAGGTTGCTTTGAAATAATGAGCATCAAGTGAAAGCGTTTTTTCTACAGACCTAAGCAGATTTTTATCATCTTTATCTGTGAAGAATAGAGTTAACGGAGAACCATTTTAAAGGCAGATAAAATTTGGTTTCCCTCAGCACTTCATGAGTGGTAACAACTATAATTATTACTTACAGTGGTTTGGATTCATTGCAAAAGCAAAACAAAAAGCAAACCTTAAATTTCTCCCATATATTTAGGAGAGTTGTTTTTGGTTGTGTATTCATGAAGCAGAAAATTTTGGTTTTACCATTACAATTGTACTTATTTCATAGACTTAGAGAATTTTGCCCTTTAATAAGGAGCTGATGGTGTCAACACAGTACAGTTTAATAGCTATAAAACAAATGGCATCACTAAAAACAAAACAATGTCTACATTTGAAATGTATTTTGGCACACTAAAAGAAAAGTGTAGTGTAGAGGGAGGATTGTGTGTGTGCATTTTTGTATATGTATATATTTGGACCACAGTAATTATGAGAATCCAGTCAATGTCTGGAGGTATGAAATGAGAGCCCTTGGGTAGAAAGGTGATAAACTTTTTAGGAAAATCTTTGGTTTTCTTTGTGTTGGTAAAATTATAATTTGGGGAGGTGCTCATTTGAAAAGGAGATTTCTTAAAGCACAGAATTTCCTAGGCCCTGTGTGAAATTTCAGTAGTTTGAAAATATAAGTGGTCTCAAGTATTCAAGTGGTTTAGGTGAAATTCTATTTTAAATATCACCACTGGGATCACTGTTACTCAGAGTATTTTGGTGTGTGGTAATTTATTTGAATTTGGAAGATGTTTCAGAGGAGGAAAAAAAAAATGATATAACAAAAACAGTTGTCTAGTGTTCCTACCTTAACTGAATGTGCTAATCCATGTGAAGTTTTGAGTTAGTAGAAGGTCTTAGTACCCTCCAGCCTTTAGGTAAAATCCATTGGCTGCCCTGTATCAAGGGAGTGAATGATGTTGGTTGAGTGATTCAGTATTCACATACCCCAAAGGACTTGAGAGGGCGGGCACAAGGAGTTAGTTGAAAAGAGAGGCACATTGTGTTTGCATGTGTGTATGCATACGTACACATACACTTCTAGAAAATCTTAAGTACGATTTACAGGCTTAGTTTGTGATGCTCTCTGAGAGTTCTTACTACTAATCTCTCCTCATTTCCTTCAGTTAGGAGCGATTAGTGAAGCACCTTCTCCCTGATCCTTGCTTTATTTCTATGCTTTCTGCATTCTGCTTGTGATTTTTATTTTTTGTTAACCTCCTATTTTATGCTTTTTTCTTATAGCTTTAGGGGGCACATTCAGAAAATACTCAGACAATGCAAAGAAGTGGTATTTCTAAGAAAGGAATCAACTTCGTCCGTTTATTTTTACTAACAAGGCACATTTAACTCTGTATTATAAGCCTCTGCTTCTACTCTACCTTATCACTGCGAGGCAGGTCTTTTCCTCCGGGTACGACTCTGCCTTCCCCTTTTGCTGTTCTGTTTCTCTGGTGGCAAGAGCTGGTTATGGTTAGTCATGAGTTCGGGAGCTATAGAGAGAGAACTTCCCCCTCCCCCACCTATTTATCAAACACACCTGTCTCTTAGGTTGCTTCCTGTTTCTCATACACAGCATCCCCCTCAACACCTGAGTTGTGCCAAGGGTTGCCTGCAGGGCCCTGGGGTGTAGCCAGGCTTCAGCCTGAGCCTCACGGTTTAACTCTTTGATGCCAAGTTTGTATAAGTGGCACCATAATCCAGTAGCCTCTGATAGCAAGGAAGAAGTCTCTTAGGCTTTAACTTTGGCCAACTCAGAGAATAATTTATCTTAGAGTTTTAAAAGCAGCAGCAAGGCTTTTGGAAAAAGCTGGTCTTAAAGAATTTGGAAGCATCCTGAGTAAACAGCCTAAAACTGACAATCAGTTTACCTAGTGAATTTTAATAATTCTGGTTCAGCTCAAATGCAAAAAGGACTCATAGTTACTCATTGTGGGTGTTGATGTTACTGTTTGTACTGTACCTTCCAAAAGTAATTTTTTACTATGGGAATAAAACTTAAGATTACATTTCCTCATGTTTCAGGAAGTTCTAAGGGTCATAGTTTTGCTTTGTTAGTAAGATAATTATGCAGGGTGTGAGCGATGCAGGAATAGCTAGCATTTGTCACTAGGCAACAGATGGGCCTTTTGAGCCAATTAAGACCCAGTGGTGTAACTGGGATCCCTTCAGATCTTTGGTCTCTTGCTGGGGTGGCTTCAGTCTTCTCTGTCACACCCTCAAGGAAAGCCTCATGGGCATGCGTTGATTTCTTAGTTTGATAAACATGTATCTTGCTTTCCTTTTAAAAATCATTACTTAGTATATTAAAAATCATATACCTCATACTAAAAAAGTGCCTAAGTGCACACACACACACACACACACAATTAAAAGCTGAAAGAATGATAAATCAATTTAGTCAAAATAATTCTATGAATAATTGTTTTCAAAAGAGTTACTTAACAGAGATACGCATTCTGTGTGAATATTTCTGACATGTGTGACAGAAAGGGACACTGATAGTACTTTATAACTTATGTGAGAGAGTTGACAAGTTCGTGGCTTGAAACAAAATTTTTGGTTTTTAATTTTTAGGAGAATTTGACCTGTTGCTTTTTTATTAAGTAACATTTTGTCAGAACAAACAAATTTGGATTTAAGATAAACTTTTGTTAAAATAAATTTAAAGTACTTTCTCCATTAGTCTTGTATGCATTTTTATGTGGTTAATATTCTGGTAGTTCTGTATTCAGTCTAACGTATGATTATACTTTTTCTCACATGATTAAAGACTTTGTGCCTATTATTAAAATGATTATTAATTTTTTGATACATGGGTATATGTTTTTTCATACACATTTTTCTCTCATTGGGTATTTAAACTGTTCCATTTTTTTCATTATAAATAAGATGAATGTTTTTGGACTGATATTTTGTATTTTTAACTGTTTCCCAGGGAAAGTTTATTAGTACTAATGTTATTGAATCAAGGGACTAGGACCCTGAAGTATCAGGTTATCTTTGGAGATAAGATAACGTTTGACATCCCCACCACAGGTGTCATGATTCCCTTCTTACTGCAGCTTCTCCATTCTCAAAAAAAAAAAAAAAAAAAAAAACCCCACTGAAATTGATATTTGCTAATTTGGAAGTCTAAAATTGCTATATATCATTTTTTTGATTTGTACTTCTTTGATTACCAGAAAGGTTATTTGGATATTACAGGTAAATAGACAATTCTCATTAGGATCCAGGCAAAACATTGTGTAGGGATTATGGGAAAAGGTAAACTGCTGTCACTGTTGATGGTTTGGTTTTTTGTTTGTTTTTGTTTTTGTTTTTGCAACAGGCTGGTATTTGACGGCATTTTTTTGACAGCAATCTTGTTGGATATGTTTTACAGTGATTTTAGATATCAGGCAAATAGATGTCAGAACAGGGCAGCTATCAAACTGTAGAGGTGGAATTCAGAGGCTGAGCCAGTGGGCTCTCTCCTGTTCTATATGTGAGTAACCTAGGGAACTGGATGGCCATTGCCCCTTGTTCTGTCCTCTCTTACCTATAAGTTGGGTCAGTTGGTAATGACCAGGACTTCCATACCAACACATTTGCTAGCATGTACATGAAAGCCAGGAAACATTCGGGACCCATGGAATAGTTGTGGCTATGTTAGGTAGTTGGACCTAGAAGAATGGGCACATTGAGATGTTCAGAAGCGTAGAGGTCAGCATCATTGCGTCCTTTTTCTTTCCAGAGAAGTCCACCCCTGGTCACCATTTATGGGTGGAAGAAATGACTGAATGACAAAATGATGTCCCTACTTTCATGTATAGTGAGTGTGAGGACATAAAACATTCTTGCTCCAGCTGCAGGAAATACTGTTCTATTTCTGGCAGTGAATACAAAGACTTTACTCCATGAAAATGATGACCATCTAAGTGTTCCATTGGTGGTAGTGGTGGTTGTTGATCTTTGCTTCTACCAACATTTCTGTACAGCCTCTTCCGTTACTTTCCCAGGACTGGGATTGCTGGACCATAGGTTATCTATACCTTAAACTTGTTCTCTAGGGTGGTTGTCCCAGTTTATATTCTGGCCAACTTATGCATGCTGCTATTTCTCTAGAGATGCCTTGTCTGATAAGATAGTCACTGGATGGATGTGGCTAATGAGCCCTGTGGCTAACTAAATTAGGATTCTCTTAAGTGCAAAAAGACACATTGGATTTCAAAAACTGAGTATGAAGAATGTAAAATATCTCCCTGATAATTTTATGTTGATTACTGTTGTGTAAGACTTTCCATCTGTAAATATTGCTATTACTACTGCTTTTTCATCATGTAAGCTCTGGGGCTACCTATGCCCATGCATTGTGATATAGTATGGTATAGGATGTATTTCTTTCTCTCTATACAAGAGAAATGACAATATTATTAGGTTTATAGATCTCTGATTATCTTTGGCAGAGTTCATTTTCCTTAGGTTACCCAAGATAGCTGGTTCTTTTTGCATGCTCTACTGAGCAGATAGTTCTCAGGGCTCTCACCATCAAGAGACACACTACTGATGCCTGGTCTGGTCTGGTTCAAGGATCACTGTTCTCAGGTGCTGCTACTCATCATTAAGAAATATAATTGGAAAAAAGAAGAAAAAGGAAATATCTGTTCTATTGACTATCATAATGTGGCCATGTCTTCAGGTCAGGACATCTTCTCTACGGATCTCTCTGGTTCCAGATGTTTTCTCTCCCATGTCTTTTCAGAACTTTAGAGTTTATTTATATTCTTCCTGTGGTTTTGGTAAAAGTCATCTATATTTGGGTCAGTTGCTACTAGGAAACTCAGCAATACAAAATACTAGAATTCACGTCATTTGGTCCACTATTTTCTCCCTTTCTTTTTTTGATGACCATGTATTTTACTTCTAAAACTCTATTCCAGGGGTGCCTGGGTGGCTTAGTGGGTTAGGCCTCTGCCCTTGGCTTGGGTCGTAATCTTGGGGTCTGGGGATGAAGCCCCGCATCGGGCTCTCTGCTTAGCAGGGAGCCTGCTTCCCCCCGGAAAACCTGCTCTGCCTACTTGTGATCTCTCTTTCTCTCTCTCTCTCTGTCAGGTAAATAAATAAAATCTTAAAAAAAAAAAAAAAAAACCCTCTATTCCAGTAATTTGAAGGCCGCCTGGGTGGTTTGGTTGATTAAGCTGCCTACTCTTGATTTCTGCTCAGGTCATGATCTTGGGGTCGTGGGATTGAGCCCCACATTGGACTGCATGCTCAGCATGGAGTCTGCTTAAGATTCTCTCTCTCTCTTTACCCCTCCACCCCTCTGTGCACAGATGCTCTTTCTCAAATAAATAAATACATGGAAAAAATAAAACTCTATTCCAATAATCTGAATTACAGAAGTAGTATTCCCTATAACAATCCATAGGATACTGAAGTGTCTGAAGAGAAATGAGTAGCTTCCTCTCCACCATGTACTTCATATTAATGACACAGTATCTATTTAGACCATCTTTTTCTTTTTTTTTTGCTTTTCATTTTTAAAATTTTTAATTGATGTATCATTGACAGGTAATATCAAATTAGTTTAAGGTATAACAGCATAGTCATTCAACAATTGCATACATTATGAAATGCTCAGCACAGTAAGTGTATTGCAGTATTATTGACCATATTCCCCATGCTGCCCTTTTCTTCCCCATGGCTTATTTATTTTATAATTGGTAATTTGTGCCCCTTAATCCCCTTTGCCCATTTTATCCATTTTCCCACCCCTCCCCTCGGGTAGCCATCAGTTCTCTAAGAGTCTCATTCCTTTTTGTTGCTTATTTGCTCATTTGTTTTGTTAATTAGATTCCACATAAAATGAAATCAAATGATTTTTGTCTTTCTCTGGCTTATTTCATTTAGCATACCCTCTAGGTTCATTATTGTTGTTAAGAATGGTAAGATTTCATTCTTTATTTTTTTTAATGTCTGAGAAATATTCCATTGCATGTATATAGCACATCTTTGTTTTCCATTCATCTATGGATGGACCCCTGGGTTACTTACTTATCTTGACTATAGTAAATAATGCTGCAACAAACACAAGGGTACATTTATCAGCGCATATATCAGAATCATATTCAAATAGTGTTTCTGTATTCTTAGGTTAAATATGCAGTAGTGGAATTACTGGATCATATGGTAATTCTATTTTTAATTTTTTGAGGAACCTCCATACTGTTTTCCAGAGTGGCTGCACCAGTTTGCATTCTCATCAACAATGCATGAGGGTTCTTTTTTCTTCACATCTTTGTCAACACTTGTTTCTTACATTTTTGTTGTTAGCCATTTTGACAGGTGTGAGGTGATATCTCATTGTGGCTTTGATTTGCACTTCCTGGATGATGAGAGAGGTTGAACATCTTTGCGTGCATCTCTTGGCCATTTCTGTATCTTTTGGAGAAATGTCTGTTGATATCTTTTGCTATTTGTTATTTGGGTATTGAGTTGTATCAGTTTTTTATATATTTTGGATACTGACCCTTTATTTGATATATCCTTGGCAAATATCTTCTACTATTCAGTAGGCTTTCTTTTATTTTTATTGATTGCTTTCTTATCTGTGCAGAAGCTTTTTATTTTGATGTAGTCCCAGTTTACTTTTGTGGGTTTTTTTTTCCCCTTGCTTTTGGAAACATATCTAGAAAAATTTTGATATGGCTCATGTCGGAGAAATTGATGCCTCTGCTCTCTTCTGATTTTTATGTATCACATTTAGGTCCTTAATACATTTTGACTTTATTTTTGTGTATGGTATAATAAAGTGATCTACTTTCATGCTTTTGCATGTAGCTGTCCAGTTATCCCAACATCATTGTTGATACTTTCTTTTTCCTATTGCATATTCTTGCCTCTTTTGTTGAAGATTAAATGACTATATAATCATTGGTTTTTCAGGGCTTTCAATTCTGTTTCATTGATCTATGTGTCTTTGTTTGTGCCAGTACCATACTGATCTGATTACTACAGCTTTGTACGTGTATCTTGAAATCTTAATTTGTGATACCTCCAGTTTTGTTATTTTTCAAGATTGCTTTGGCTATTCAGTGTCTTTTGTGGTTTCATGAAGCTATTAGGGTTTTTGTTTGTTTGTTTGTTTGGTTCTGTGAAAAATGCTGTTGATATTTTGATAGAGTTTGCATTAAACCAGTATATTTCTTTGGGTAGTATAGACATTTTAACAATATTTGTTTTCCCAAGTCCATGAACATGGAATATGTTTCCATTTGCATCATTTTCTGTTACTTTCATCAATGTTTGATAGTTTTAAAGAACAGGTCTTTCATCTTCTCAGTTAAATTTATTCCTAGGTATTTTATTATTTTTGATGCAATTGTAAATGGAACTTTTTTCTTAATTTCTTTTGCTGCTACTTCATTATAGTGAATAGAAATGGAACATGTTTCTATATATTGATTTTGAATCCTATGACCTTCCTGGATTTATTTACAAGTTCTGATAATTTTTTGGTGGAATCTTTAGGATTTACTATACATAGTGCCATGTCATCTGCAAATAGTGGAAGTTTTACTTATTCCTTACCTATTTAGGTGGCTTTTATTTCTTTTTGTCTGATTGTTGTGGCTATGAATTGTAGGACAACATTGTTCCTGATCTTAGGGGTAAAGCTCTCAACTTTTCACTATTAATTATGTTAGTTAATTATGTTTTCATATATGGCTGTTACTATTTTGAGATATGTTTCTTTAATCTGATTTTTAGTATATCCTTTGTCATGTAGTAAATTTCCATTAAAAACCAGTTTACTCTTCTAGAGTCTTTAATTAGTACTGTTCTATGTCTAGTCTGTGGGGTCAGTACCTTACTATTTTTATTAGTCTAGTTTTTTTTTTAATAAGATTTTTTTAAAAAATTTATTTATTTGACAGAGAGAGATCACAAGTAGGCAGAGAGGCAGGCAGAGAGAGAGAGAGGAGGAAGCAGGCTCCCCGCTGAGCAGAGAGCCCAATGCAGGACTCCATCCCAGGATCCTGAGATCATGACTTGAGCCGAAGGCAGCGGCTTAACCCACTGAGCCACCCAGGTGCCCTATTAGTGTAGTTTTAATATTTAAAGATATTAAATATCCATGAAAACCTTAATAAAAAGTCTATTGGTTAGAGTGTATATCTGGCTAGGATTTAACTTTTCCTTACTTATAAACTAATAAATTAACTTGTTACTATTTCATAGTTACTCATTGTTGACATGACACTTATGGGTCCGAGACAAAGAACTTTGTTACTCACAGCACAGCAGGCAGCATGAACATCACAGTATTTGCATCAGTTCACCTTGCCCTCCACTCTTATGTGAGTCATGTGATATGGGCCTATATCGATACTGCACATGTAGTGAATTCTTCACATATGAAGAACACTGAGCTTGTCGAATCTACCTTTTATGCAAACTGTAAGCTAGCCTGCTCTTTGCCCTAGGAGAAGACATTACCTCATCCTTTGTGGTTGCTCACTGCCTGCACAAAACTCAAAAATAGCCTAGATGAAGAGCAGCCAGGGTCTTGCATTGTTGGCATAACCTGTAAGACATGTAGGAGCAGGAGTGACCCCCTGTGGACTGTCTTTCACAAGAGGGATTAATAATCCAATGGATTTAAACTTAAAATATTGTGAATACCTCCTTAAGATGATGTTAAATATAGAGACCAAGGATGTGAAATAGTGAAAAGTGAAATTATGCTGGTTTAGGTCAACTTCAACCCCTTGACACAGGGTTGGAAGCTGCCCATTTGGAAATCTCTCTTATTCTTATGTCTGCTTCTCATCCAACTCCATGAAACTTCCATGAAAGTAGACTACTTATCAAACTTCATACTTAGGTAAGAAAATGAGGCTCAGGGAACTGAAATAATATGCTTGCGATTGGGGCCAGATAGTGGTTGCTAAGTACTGAATAAAATACTCTTTTTATTGTTTGTTTTCTGCAGCTCTCTTAAAAATTTCTTTTCCTTTACTTAAATTTTGTGAATGACATTAACAAAAAGCAGACATTTGCAAAGCAGACAACCCAGTCTTATATTCAAACAAGCAGTTGCTCCTGGTGAAACTGCATACTCCACAATTTAATATGTATTAACATTTTCTTGCTCCATTTGTATGTGGATTACATGATCCTACATATAAATATAATGTTACTGTGATTTGAAAATAAATTTGATGGCATTTTCATAATACAGATGGGTTTATGTGCATGATTCCGAAATTACTCATTCATTAAATTATAGAAATCTTTCTAATCAGGTAGCAAAATAATGTTTTAGTTCTACAGATGACAGTCTACAACACTGATAATGTCATCTGCATGGTCATTTTATACAGCTTATAGATCTATCTTACTGTAGGAGGAAAAATGGTAATAGATATTCATAGAAGTAATTGAAACAATATGCTTTGCTTTAATAGTTTTCCACATTGGAAATTATATATCTATATCTATGTATCTATATATATCTGTATATGTATATATGTATGGTATGTATGCACATTTATTTATGTGTATTTTTAGATCTAAAAATAGAAATTGCCCTAGAAGGAAGTTAGGCCTTATAAGACCATAGGGTTTAATTTTGGGAGATAACATACATAGTGTTGTGTATTAACATATAGAACTGTGAATCACATCTGCCTTGTCAATTTCTAGCATGTGTAGTCTCAAGTGAAAATACCATCAGGGGAACTCAAAATATGTCTTAGTATTGAATTAGCCATTGGAATAAAAATAACCTCACCTGTGTGGACTGCCTAAACTTGGACTTAACTACTTTCTGTTTCTCTTTTGTCTTCTAAAACAATGTTATAAGAAAATATGTTTATGGATGGTTAAATGTAAGCAGACATGTCGTTACGGACAATTAAATGTTAAAAGACATGTCATTTTAATTTTCCCATTTGGGAAGGCACAGAAAGAAGGAATACTCTTCTAATGTTTTCAGTTGCTTGTTTTGTTAATGTTATAATAAGGCTCTTTTAACAGCTAATAAATATAAAGGATGGTGGTGAGTTCATCTTGTTTTTAAATCCTGAAATTAACTGTGTATTCACTTACTCTTTTATGCATGTCAGAGTAACATTCACTCCACATTTTTCACCTCATTTCAGTTTTTTCACCATTGAGTAACTTTGTAGGTAGAATGATTTTTTTTCTGCATACCACATATTGTCACTATTCTCATCCTAAACTACCCTCTCCAGCAGTTTTCTTTTGCACCTGCGAAAAATAGAACCTTTCCACCTGAGTCAAACTTCCAAAGGAAAGCTAATTAAAGCACTCGGTTAAACTATAAATTTTCATTGCGTAAACTGTATGTGTGAATGCCTACTAATTTCTTTGGCTATTTACTCAGCCTTCCTGAGACTCTCTGGACTTCTGACTTTTATTCTATGTCATGCATTTATTCTTCCACTCTTGGCTAACTCATCAACATACTGTAATACCTGAGTATCTACTGAAAAAATAAATACTCTCCACTTTGAGAAGGACATTCATATAGAAGTAATTATGTAAGTATTACTTAAGTGTACCAAACCATTAATAATAGACTTAAGAGACAAAGAAGTGAACAGTGTCAGCTGAGCCATGCCAAACAAAAGATCGAATAGGTTTCATGACTTTTTTTTTAAATTAATTTTTTATTTTTTATAAACATATATTTTTATCCCCAGGGGTACAGGTCTGTGAATCACCAGGTTTACACACTTCACAGCACTCACCAAAGCACATACCCTCCCCAATGTCCATAATCCCACTCCCTTCTCCCAACCCCCCTCCCCCCAGCAACCCTCAGTTTGTTTTGTGAGATTAAGAGTCACTTATGGTTTGTCTCCCTCCCAATCCCATCTTGTTTCATTTATTCTTCTCCTACCCACTTAAGCCCCCATGTTGGAAGTGGTTTCATGACTTTTATAAAAAGGACTATTCTCTATTTAAAAGCCTTGCATGCTTAATCACCTAGAGTTGCTTTTCTCATGGCACTGTAATGCAGGATACATACATACTACTTGATAATCCATACTAATTGATAATAGTTGATAATACATACTAATTGATGGACCCAACACAATCTGATACCTGTTTGAATACTCTAGGACCTTTTCTTTAATGTATTTTATTAAAGTGTAGTCTCACCAGATGCTATACTAAAAACATGTTCCTTGATCGAAAAGATTATCAAGTGCTTTATATTTAATCCCTTTTAGAGATGTAAATGGCATATATTAACAGTATGAGAAGTCTTTCCACATAGAACTTTTACCTCGTAGATAAAAAATTTATTTTACAACACAGTCTTTTTATTTATTTGACATAAATGGCTTCTAGAAGACACATATTGCACAAGAAGTAGTATTTTAAATATTAAATACATTTGAATTGATGCCTTCATTTTATTCTTAGAATTTTCTTTTGCTGCCATACATTATATGGTCTAGAGAAAATTTCCATTAAAATGTACCAAACACACACTTTGTATTCAGCATGTTCCATATTGAAGTCATCGTTTTTTGCCCCATGTTTTTTCTCATGTGTTCTCTGCCATGCTGAAAGGCATCATAAATCCTGAGAGTCACTCCAGACTTCTGTTTGTCTTTCATTCCCCAGAAACTCTGACTTTCAATTGGTATTGATTCTACCTGCTAAAGGTATCTTTGTTGCCATATATCTTTCTTATCCTCACTGCTAGAGCCTTGTTCAAGTCCTTATTTATCATCTCTGTTACGGTAGTAAGGCCCCGAACACTTTATTTGGGGAAACTCGGTTTCTCAAAATTCATTCTCCAAAAAGTTTGTGATTATTTGTGCAGTGTCTTTGTTTATCATGTTCTACTGAATTCCTAATCTTGTCTCAAAGAGGACTATATTCAATGCCATGATCAAAGTATATACTTTAAACTGTCTATACCTTTTCTTGTGCCTCAATGGTCTCCACTTCCTTGTATTTTGGTCTTCTATTTTTTGAGATTCATGCCAAATATCATTTCCCCTCATGTTCTCATACTTTAGTCAGCCCTATTCTATAGTATTGTAATTTTCTCTTTATTTGTGTAATCTTACCAGAATGTGTTCCCTGCTGCACCACTAGTACCATTAAAATGCCAGTTCATGGTAGGTAGTTAATACATATTTGTTCAGTGAAGGCAAAACAGAATTTAGGGAAATGCCGTATAGAAGGAAATGCATGCTTCACGTTAGTAGCATTATAACTGTAGTTAGAAATAGCTTGAAAGTTATTTAGCCTTATGTTTGCTGCAAGGATTTTTAGTCTTTCAAAGAAGTCTTATATACTCACATGTATCATTTCACCCATGTTCTTCAAGTACAGAGGAATGAGAAAGATGAGCTTTTTTGTACATGAAACAAAAGGAACTTTCTATATTTCATTTTTCTTAAAAATCACCTTAATGAGTCTAATCTATATCATTATTTAATAGTATAATTTGCTACCTGCTTTCCATATGGCAAAAAATTCTCACCCTGCTTTCTTTTTTCTCTTTTCATAGCATTTATTATCTTGTAACATGGTAGTTAATTTATTAATTTATTGTGATTTTTTTGGACATTATCTCTCTACCTTACTAGAATACAAGTTCTATGCATGCAGGCATTTGACATACAGTATACTCTCACAAAATCCAGGTGTTTGGCATACAGTAGACTCATGCAGAATCTTTGTAGAGTGAATGAATTAAGCCTATATAGTTATTACAGATGTGTATCCAAATAAGGTAAACTGCAATATTGAGTCAGAATGCTAATGTCGGGGCGCCAGGGTGGTTCAGTAGGTTAGGTGTTGGACTCTAGGTTTCTGCTTGGGTCAAGATCTCTGGGTTATGAGATTGAGCCCCACGACAGGATCTGTGTTCAGTGGGGAGTATCCTTCTCTCCTTCACCCTCTGCCCCTCTCCCTACCTGCACGTGTTCTCTCTTTCTTTCTAAAATAAATAAATAAACCTTCCATCTGGTTAGCCGCAAATGTTCTTAATGTCTTTCCTACCTCCCCTTTTCCAAGGCCTCATTTCAAAAGGTGGAAGGAAGACTCATACATCACATCTTTTTAAAAACTTTCCCCCAAATAAATTGCCCTTATAAAATTGGGCTTATTAGGGACAATGTATCTTCTGTTACAGCTGAGAGATACATGAATGAAACTAAGCTTCAAGGAAAAGAGACAGTGGGTTTAGTGACCTGTAGAGAAAGAGGCAGCGTATGCTGTCAAGATGGCCCCTCTGCCATCTCCTAGTGGCTTGGTTTCTTTACCTGTAAAATGGGCATGATAATAAGAGGACTGACTTCATGGGGCTCTTGTCAGGATTAGAAGATCGAATACATGTTACGATTCCAGAACAGTTCCTGGCAGCTGATAAAGCTCAGTAATTGATAGTTTTGCTAGCTGCGGTTGCTAGATCTGGAAGGCATACGGTATCAAGATAACACCTTTCGCTAAGACTTGATAAAAATGATTCTTTTCTAAGTCAAGTTTTACTTCTAAGGAAAGCTAAGCTGCTTAATGAAATGTGTTTTGATGTTAAATGGCAAGCCTTTACTCCAAGCTTAAAAGATTATTTCAGATTACTTTGTATAATGTGGTAAAAAGTAATGGGCCCTGACTAAAATGAAAACACATGCATTGCTGTTTTTATGTGCGATGTCAACCATGCTTCTATTTTTACTTAACGAGCTTTTCTCTGTGATTGTGGCATATTAATATGAATGCTTTCTTTACATATGAAATGAAATGAAAGTTCTCAGACTTTGAAAAGACTTTTATCGAGAGAATTTTTATCATGGATTTTCTTAAAATGAGTATACTTGGAAAGTCTTAGAAAATTGCTGGGAAGTAATTATCAACAAGAATATGTCGACATAAAAAATGCTCACTGAAATTTATGGCTGAATGGCTCAATTCATGTCAGCCATGGCCTGAGATTTATTTTCTTTTCTGACATTTAAATAAGTTATTCACATTTTTGTATTTCTGAAAAATTGGAGTTAAATTAAGGTTTTATATCATCGTTATTTTTTGCCAAATTAAGCCCAGTAACCAGCATTGTTTAATGATTTATCTGAAGTTCTTAAAAAAGAAGCATATATTTTGTAATTAAAACACTGTATCACACTCAAGGAGATTATAAATATAGTTTTTGATGGAATATTATTTATTTAATTTATACAAAGATAAACCCTCTAATCATTTATAAGTTTTAGAAATGATTTTTTCTCTTTTTAAGAAATTATGTAGCACTTAAGGGAAATCTAAATATAGAGTTCCTTTTAAAACTGATGTTACTCTAAATTTCAGTTGTGAAGTAGAAACTGCTGTTTTTTTCCTCCTGCAATGGGTATTAGTTTTCTTTTGCTATATAGCAAGTTGCCATACACTTAGTAGCTTAAAACAATAGGCATTTATTAGCTCAGAGTTTTGTAGCTCAAAAGTCTAGTAGTACGTGACTGGGTTCTCAGATCATTCTTTTTTGTTTTAATTTATTTTTATTTTATCTTATTTTTAAATTTTTAAAAAATTTTTATTAACATATAATGTATTATTAGCCCCAGGGGTACAGGTCTTTGAATTGTCAAGCTTACATACTTCACAGCACTCACCATAGTACATACCCTGCCAATGTCCATAACCCAACCACCCTCTCCCTACTCACTTCCCTCAGCAACCCTGTTTGTTTTGTGAGATTAGGAGTCCCTTATGGTTTGTGTCCCTCCTGATCCCATTTTGTTTTATTTTATTCTTCCCTACTCCCCAAATTCCCATGTTGCCTCTCAGATTCTTCATATCAGGGAGAGCATATGATAGCTGTCTATCTCTGATTCACTTATTTCGCTCAGCGTAATACCCTCTAGTTCCACCCACATCATTGCAAAAGGCAAGATTTCATTTCTTTTGATGGCTGCATAGTATTCCATTGTATGTATGTGTATATTGATGTATGTGTGTGTGTGTATATATATATACCACAACACTTTATCCATTCATCTGTTGATGGACATCTAGGTTCTTTCCAGAATTTGGTTATTGTGGACATTGCTGCTATAAACATTGGGGTGCACATGCCCCTTCGGATCACTACGTTTGTATCTTTCTGGTAAATACCCCGTAATGCGAGGGTAGCTCTATTTTCAACTCTTTGAGGAACCTCCATGCTGTTTTCCAGAGTGGCTGCACCAGCCTGCATTCCCACCAGCACTGTAGGAGTGATCCCCTTCGTGTCCTCTCCAACATTGGTCATTTTCAAACTTGTTAATTTTAGCCATTCTGACTGGTGTGAGGTGGTATCTCTTTGTGGTTTTGAAATGTATTTCCCTGATGCCAAGTGATGTGGAGCACTTTTTCAAGTGTCTGTTGGCCATCTGGATGTCTTCTTTGCAGAAATGTCTGTTCATGTCCTCTGCCCATTTCTTGATTGGATTATTTGTTCTTTGGGTGTTTAGTTTGATAAGTTCTTTATAGATGTTGGATAAGAGCCCTTTATCTGATATGTCCTTTGCAAATATCTTCTCCCATTCTGTCAGTTGTCTTTTGGATTTGTTAACTGTTTCCTTTGCTGTGCAAAAGCTTTTGATCTTGATGAAGTCCTAAGAGTTCATTTTTGCCCTTGCTTTCCATGCCTTTGGCGATGTTCCTAGGAAGAAGTTGCTGCAGCTGAGGTCGAAGAGGTTGCTGCCTGTGTTGTCCTCAAGGATTTTGATGGATTCCTTTCTCACATTGAGGTCCTTCATCCATTTGGAGTCTATTTTTGTGTGTGGTGTAAGGAAATGATCCAGGTTCATTTTTCTGCCTGTGGCTGTCCAATTTTCCCAACACTGTTTGTTGAAGAGACTGTCTTATTTCCATTGGATATCTTTCCTACTTTGTCAAAGATTAGTTGACCATAGAGTTGAGCCCTATTTCTGGGCTCTCTAGCCTGTTCCATTGGTCTGTGTGTCTGTTTTTGTGCCAGTACCATACTGTCTTGATGATGACAACTTTATAATAGAGCTCGAATTCTGGAATTGTGATGCTTTCAACTTTGGCTTTTTCAGCATTCCTCTGGCTATGCAGGTTTTTTTCTGGTTCCATATAAATTGTAGGATTATTTGTTCCTTTTCTTTGAAAAAAACTGATGGTATTTTGATAGGGATTGCATTAAATGTGTAGATTGCATTAGGTAACATAGACATTGTCATAATATTTGTTCTTCCAATCCATGAGTATGGAATGTTTTTCCATTTCGTTGTGTCTTCCTCAGTTTCTTTCATGAGTACTTTATAGTTTTCTGAGTACAGATTCTCTGCCTCTTTAATTAGGTTTATTCCTAGGGATCGTATGGTTTTGGGTACAATTGTAAACGCACACTTTTTTCTGTCTTGCTATTGGTGTATAGAAATGCAGATGATTTCTGTGCATTGATTTTATATCCTGACACTTTACTGAATTCCTGTATGAGTTCTAGCAGTTTTGGAGTGGAGTCTTTTGGGTTTTCCACATAAAGTGTCATATCATCTGCAAAGAGTAAGAGTTTTTGACTTTTTCTTTGCCGATTTGGATGCCTTTAATTTCTTTTTGTTGTTAGATTGCTGAAGCTAGGACTTCTAGTACTATGTTGAATCGCAGTGGTGATAGTGGACATGCCTGCCGTGTTCCTTACCTTAGCAGAAAAGCTCCCAGGTTTTCTCCATTGAGAATGTTATTTGCGGTGGGTTTTTCATAGATGGCTTTGATGGTATTGAGGAATGTACTCTGTATCCCTACACTTAGAAGAGTTTTGATCAAGAAAGGATTCTGTTCATTGTCAAATGCTTTTTCAGCATCTACTGGGAGTAACATATTATAATAATATTATATATATATGTATAATATATATAACATAATATAATAATATTATTATTATTCTTTCTTTTATTAATGTATTGTATCACAGTGATCAATTTGCAGATGTTGAACCAAGCTTGCCACCCAGGAATAAAGGCCATTTGGTTTTGGTAAATAATCCTTTTAATGTACTGTTGGATCCTATTGGCTAGTACTTTGGTGAGAATTTTCGCATCTGTGTTCATCAAGGATATTGGTCTGTAATTCTATTTTTTGATGGAATCTTTGGTTTTGGGATCAGGGTAATGTTGGCCTCATAAAATGAGTTTGGAAGTTTTTCTTCCATTTCTATTTTTTGGAACAGTTTCAGGAGAAGAGGAATTAATTCTTCTTTAAATATATGGTAGAATTCCCCTGGGAAGCCGTCTGGCCCTGGGCTTTGTTTGTTGGGAGATTTTTGATGACTCCTTCAATCTCCGTACTGGTTATAGATCTGTTCAGGTTTTCTGTTTCTTCCTGGTTCAGTTTTGGTAGTTTATATGTCTCTAGGAATGCATCCATTTCTTCCAGATTGCCAAATTTGCTGGTGTATAATTGCTCATAATATGTTGTTATAATTGTTTGTATTTCTTTGGTGTTGGTTGTGATCTCTCCCCTTTCATTCATGATTTTATTAATTTGGGTCCTTTCTCTTTTCTTTTTGATCAGTCTGGCCAGGGGTTTATCAATATTATTAATTCTTTCTAAGAACAAGCTCCTAGTTTCATTGATTTGTTCTATTGTGGGTTTTTTTGTTGTTGTTGTTTTGTTTTGTTTTTGTTTCGATTTCATTGATTTTGCTTTGATCTTTATTATTTCTCTTCTCCTGCTGGGGTTAGGCTTTCTTTGCTGTTCTTTCTCCAGTTGCTTTAGGTGTAGGGTTAGGTTGTGTATTTGAGACTTTTCTTGTTTCTTGAGAAAGGCTTGTATTGCTATATATTTTCCTCTCAGGACTGCCTTTGCTTGTGTCCCACAGATTTCGAACAGTTGTGTTTTCATTATCATTTGTTTCTATGAACTTTTCAATTTTTCTTTAATCTCCTGGTTGACCCATTCATTCTTTAGTAGGATGCTCTTTAGCCTTCATGTATTTGGGTTTTTTCCAACTTTCCTCTTGTGATTGAGTTCTAGCTTCAGAGCATTGTGATCTGAAAATATGCAGGGAATGATCCCAGTCTTTTGGTCCCGGTTGAGACCTGATTTGTGACCCAGAATGTGATCTATTCTGGAGAATGTTCCATGTGCACTAGAGAAGAATGTGTATTCTGTTGCTTTGGGATGAAATGTTCTGAATATATCTGTGATGTCCATCTCGTCCAGTGTGTCATTTAAAGCCTTTATTTCCTTGTTAATCTTTTGCTTGGATGATCTGTCCATTTCAGTGGGTGGGGTATTAAAGTCCATTACTATTATTGTGTTATTTTCAATGTGTTTCTTTGATTTTGGTATTAATTGGTTTACATAGTTGGCTGCTCCCATGTTAGGGGCATAAATATTTAAAATTGTTAGATCTTCTTGTTGGACAGACACTTTGAGTATGATATAGTGTCCTTCCTCACCTCTTATTTTAGTCTTTGGCTTAAAATCTAATTTATCTCATATAAGGATTGCCACCTCAGCTTACTTGTGATGTCCATTAGCATGGTGAATTTTTTTCCACCCCCTCACTTTAAATCTGGAGGTGTCTTTGGGTCTAAAATGAGTTTCTTGCCGACAGCATATTGATGTTTTGTTTTTTTAATCCATTCTGATACCCTGTGTCTTTTGATGGGGGCAGTTAGCTTATTTACATGCAGCGTAACTATTGAAAGATATATATTTAGTTCCATTATATTGCCTGTAAGGTGACTGCTACTGTATGTTGTCTCTGTTCCTTCCTGGTCTACTACTTTTAGGCTCTCTCTTTGCTTAGGGGACCCTTTCAATATTTCCTGTAGGGCTGGTTTGGTATTTGCAAATTCTTTTAATTTTTATTTGTCCTGGAGCTTTTTATCTCTCCTTTATTTTCAATTATAGCCTAGCTGGATATAGTATTATTGGCTGCATGTTTTTCTCATTTCATGCTCTGAATATATCATGCCATTTCTTTCTGGCCTGCCAGGTCTCTGTGGATAAGTCTGTTGCCAATCTAATATTTTTACCATTGAATGCTACAGATTTTTGTCCTGGGCTGCTTTTAGGATTTTTTCTTTGTCACTAAGACTTGTACTTTTTTTGTTAGTTGACGGGGTGTGGACCTATTTTTATTGATTTTGAGGGGCTTCTCTGTGCCTTCTGCATTTTGCTGTTTGTTCCCTTTGCTATATTAGGGAACAAATAATAATAATTCTCTCCAATATACCTGCTGCTCCCCTCTTTCTTTCTTCTTTTTCTGGAATCCCAGTTATTCTAATGTTATTTCTTCTTATGGTATCACTTGTCTCTTGAATTCTCCCCTCGTGGTCCAATAGTTGTGTTTCTCTCTTTTGCTCAGCTTCTTCATTTTCCATCATTTGGTCTTTCGTATCACTGATTCTTTCTTCTGCCTCATTTATCCTAGCAGTAAGGGTCTCCATTTTTTATTGCACCTCATTAATAGTTTTTTTTTTTTATTTCACCTTGATTAGTTTTAGTTCTTTTTTTTCTCCAGAAAGGGCTTTTGTTTCTCAAGACAGGGTTTTTCTAATATCTTCCATGTCTTTTTTGCCCAGCTAGTGCCTTGAAAATCATCATTCTGAACTCTAGATCTGACATATTACCAGTGTCTGTATTGATTACCTCCCTCGCCTTCAGTGCTGCCTCTTGTTTTTTTCTTTTTTTGGAGGGTGAATTTTTCCACCTTGTCATTTTATCCAGATAAGAATATATGAACAAGAGAATAAAATACTAAAAGGGTGGAAAAGACCTCAGAAAAATGTGCATTAACCAAATCAGAAGAGACCCCAAATAATGGGGAGAAGAATGGGGGTAAAAAGAAGTTCAAAAAAAGAAACAAAACTTTAAAAAAATTAAAGAAATACATATATATATATTAGACTGGTGAATAGAACAGAGCTACTCACTTGATTTTGGGTGTATTTTGATCTCTTAGAAGGAACTACCTCCCAAATATTAAAGAAAAAAAAATATATATATATACACACACACACACACAGATACACATATGTTTATATATACATATGTATACACACACACAGATATGGTTAAGCACGATAAAGTGATGAAATATGAATGTAAAGATGAAAATTTTTAAAAATTCTAAAAAAGGAATTGATAAGATAAGTTGGTTGTAAAAAGAAAGTGGAGAGAATTTGCTCGGGCTGGAGACTAGAACTAGAATCTGTGCTAGATTTAGGGTGTATTTTGATCTATTAGAAGATGTTGTATCCCAAAATTTTTTTAGAAGAAAATAAACCCTATATGTATGCAAAAAATAAAGTTAGATACAATGAAGGATAAAATATGACTGTAATAATGAAGGTTCAAAAAGATTTATTTTAAAGGAATTGTTAAGATAAACTAATAAAAAGTTAAAAGAGGAAAGAGTAAAAATTAAAAAAAAATTAGAATAAGAAAAAAAATAAAATTAAAAAAATTTAACTTTGCAAGACTAAAGAATCATGGGAGAAAGCCATGAATTCCATGCTTTGCTTTTCCCTCCTCTGGAATTTTGCTCTTCTCCTTGATCAGTGAGCTTGGTCTTGACTGGATGTTCTTGCTGATCTTCTGGGGAAGGTGCCTGTTGCAGTGATTCTCAAGTGTCTTTGCCCAAGGCGGAATTCGCTGTCCTTGCCAGGGCTGGGCTAAGTAATCTGCTGGGGTTTGCCCTTGGGAGCTTTTGTTCCCTGAACACTTTCCATAGAGCTCTGGAGGAAAGCAGTGAAAATGGCGGCCTCCCAATCTCTAGCCTGGAGGAGCTGAGAGCTCAGGGTCCCCTTCTTCAGTGTGCCCTTGGAGAAAAGCAGTCAATCACTCCCATCTCCCTGGTCTCTGGCCGCACTCTGAGCTCCCCTGGCCTTGACCGAGCATTTCTGTCTCTGGCACACAGCCCTGTTTGGAGTCTCCAACCCCAGCATATTCTTGCCTCCAGAGAAGGAAGGTGAGTCTCCCCGGATCTGTCACTTTTGGGGTCCCTGCTCAAAGAGCATGGCCCGACTGTGTTACGTATCACATCTTATGGTAACCCTGAGCTGAGAGCTCACTGCTTGGCTCCATCTCCGTAGCTGGCTTCCCTGCTTTAATACCTGCGAGCTCTGCTACGCTCAGACATGCCTATCCTTCTATGACCCTGTGGGACCTGAGACCACTCTATTCGCATGAGGGCTCCACCCCCACTTAGCCTCTAGAGTGATGCCCTTCAGTGGAGCAGACTTTTAAAAGTTCTGATTTTGTGCTTCATTTCTCTGCTGCTTAGCAGGAGCCAGCCCCTCCCCCAATGTTCTATTTCCCCTGTCGCTTCCGATTCACTTCTCCACATGTCCTAACCTTTCAGTTAGTGATCAATTTTCTGTTTCTAGAATTGCCGTTCTTTTTCTCTTCAATCTCCTTTTGGGTTTGTACGTGTTTGGAATGGTTTGATAACTATCTAACTGAACTCCTGTGACCTGATGTCATCTTAGCCTGCTACTCCTCTGCCATCATGACACAGAAATGAAGATGTGATTGAGGTTGTGTTCCTATGTAGGGGCTCTGCTAAAGAATCTGCTTCCACATTTATTCAGATTGTTGGCAGAATTTAGTTCTTTGTGGTTGTAGGACACAAGAGTTCTCTGTTTTCTTGATTGTCAGCCAGGGATTACTGTTAGTTCTTGGAAACTATAGGTATGCCTTGTCTTGTGGTTCCCCTATCTTCAAGGCTAGTAACAGAACTTTCCTTATGTGAAATTCATCTTACACTCTTAAGTCTTTGACCTGAAAAAGGACCCAGGGTCTTCCAAAGCCTTGCCTTATTGTATTGAACATGACTGGATAGCATCTTTTTTGATTTACTCAAAAGTCAACTGATTAGTAACCTGATCATGGAGAATATCCCATCATATCTGCAGTTTTCACCCATACTCAAGGGGAGGAAATTAAATAAGGTGTGTGTGCCAAAGGGTAGAAATCTTGGGGGTGGGAAATATATTTTAGGATTCTGTCTACCACTGCTGCTAAGTTACTGCATTTTTTCAAACAAGAATTTTATAAAGGAGGGCACATGTATTCAACTGATTTTTTTATAGAGCATACGTTCATAAATGCACCCAAGTACTTCACTGAAACATGGATGTAAAGTAGAATTAATTTCTCTGAAATCCCTTGGCAGGAAAGAGTGTGTATGTTAGAGAGGTACCAGAATTAATCTTTATGGTGCCATCTCTCATTTGAGGCCTTCCACATAAGAATACTAATGCATTATTCTCCTTATTGGGATAGTAATGAGAGGTCTTTATGCAGTTTAATTTGAAGTTAAATGCTTGACCTTATGTTTTTGTAATCTTACCATTCATTTATTAAATGAACCAGATTGTATTGGAAATTAGAGTGTGCGATTCTCTCTATGGGAGGAGATAGACTTGACAGGGCTAAGCAATTGATTGGATATGTGGAAGTAGAAAGACAAATAGGACTGTGTGCTTTTCATTCTGGGATATTGGGGCAGAGATTGTAAAGTCAAGTAAAATCAGAGATGTTCAGTTACTGGAATGTTGGTGTCCCGAGAGAAGTTAGATTACTCAACTCTAGATCGTAGAGCATATCGGGCACAGCCTTCACATTCTGAATGTCATCAGAATAGAAGTGATGTCAAAGGTATGAAATTACATTATAATATAGAGGGGGAAAATGTAGAAAAGCAAACAAAGAGGACTGAGATCTAGGAAAGGCCAAATTTTGAGGGGGAAGAGGAGGGGGGCAAATCATCACATATTGAGTGATTAGAGAGAAGGGAAACCTAAAAAGGGTATTTGGAAAGACCATAGAAGAGAGATTTTACAAACCTTACTATGATTCAGGTGAGAATTAATGAAGGAGGTTGATTAATATAGTGGTGATAGATATTGATTAATCCTCAACAAGGAAAAAAAGTGGTACGGGATGATACATTTTGCAAAATGAGAACAACACAACTTACGAAAAATATTGAACATTTATAACTTTCTGCCTTTCATGATTAAAAACTAAGAATGGAGTTCAGTCTATTTCAGAATTTTTCACTTACATTAGGTTTTCAGAAAATATTTTACATCTACTTTGGATACTATTATTTTTCAAAGGCAGAATTTGGGTATAAAATTTTATTTAATTTTTGGCAGCACACAGAGTGAGAAATCACACTTTTGAAATGGTTGTTTAAACTTTTTATGCAAAGGTATTTTAGTTTGTCTGGTAATTGTCTCAATTATGATGGAAGAATGAATGATATTATAGATAAGTAGGTACAGAGACACCTGCTTATAGAGCTATTGTATGCAAGGATAGTGGTTATATGGTGTGAAAAATGGCTTAATAAGTATGTACTTAGGCTCTAATATACAAATAAGAGCAAAGAAAAAGAATATTCATCACTTGCCCTACTGTGATTTTTTGCTTCTTTAATTTTTAGTCAGTGATTTTTTTCTCTCACATGTATGCACATACGCATTCATACACATACACAGAAACTATTTTACTTTGTATAAATTGTATTAATTTATCTATGACCATTCGTGGATGGCAATTACTGTTGCCAAAGATTATCTGAAAACTATTATAATTTGAAACTTTAGATTTCATTCTTTATATATGTGTGTGTGAAATTATATAATGTATATAATATATAATTTATGGATAATTTTGTTTGTGTTGAGTATCTATCTTTCAAGGAATGAATTTTCTAGTGAACTCAATTGGATATGTCTATACATTCTAAAAATCCAAGTGAGGAACACCTGGGAAGCTCAGTCAGTTGAGAGTCTGACCCTTTATTTTAGCTGAGGTCATGATCTCAGGGTTGTGAGATTGAGCCCTGTGCTGGGCGTCATGCTCAGTGTGGAGATTACTTGAGATTCCCTCTCTTCCTCTACCTCTGCCACTGCCCCCCAGCCCCTTCTGTCTTTCTCTATAAATTAAATCTTTTCAAAAAATTTTTTTAAAAAATCCACATGAAAATTCAAATTCATTTTAAATTCATTCACACTAATTTTAAAGGTGATTGTTGTCTTTCTGGGAGATATTTTGGTCATGATTAACTTATAATGTAAGTCATAATTAAATCTTTTTTTTTTTTTAGGATTTATTTATTTATTTATTAGTTTTACAGAGAAATCACAGGTAGGGAGAGGGACATGTGGGGGCATGTGGAGGAAGCAGCCTCCCCACTGAGCAGAGAGCCCAATGCTGGCCTCAATCCCAGGACCCTGAGATCATGACCTGAGCCAAAGGCAGAGACTTTAACCCACTGAGCCACCCAGGCACCTGTCATAATTAAATCTTAGCTGATACCAAAAATAAAACAAACGTTATTGAGAATTTTGTGTATTTGACAAATGACAGAAGGGTAGACTCAGGTGAAATGGATTCATGTGGGTCTTGATTAAATATTAAATTTTGTTCTCCACAATACTTAACTCCCGCAGGTGCTAAATGAAATTCATCCAGGTGTGACAATAGTGACTCAAGTGCTGACGTTTAAATGTGTCCTCTTCCTGTTATATTGGTAACTGATGGAATAAATCAGAGGTGCCTAAGTGCCTGGCTAATGAGAGTACAGCTTAGTAATTCTGGGAGATGTTCACATCCCCTTGCAATTAAGAGATAGCAAATTTCTTTCTTTTGAATATCATTCATATTATTCCTTTTTTAAAAGCAAGTGGGATATGGCTCTTGGGGAAAAATGCATTTAATTGTTTTCAGAGCTATGAAATAAATATTAACGATCATGTAATAAGTTAGCTTTTTGAAAAAAGAAACATTTGTTTCTAGATAAAGACTAAGAATTTGACCTGTAAAATAATCCTCGATAATTTTTATTACAATTATTGTCTAACATAATTATAGCAGTTGATATACACCAAGGATAGGATCTAAATCCTGAAAGAAAAACTGAGAACACTGAATTTGAAAAAAAAAAAAATTGCTATGAGGCTTTTCTTTCTTCACTTAGTTATGCAGAGAATTCCATAGTAAGGCAGCACATAGCTACCCAGTTACATGAGGATAAGTAGAAAGAAAAACAAGATCACTTTGACAAAGATGAAAAGAACTTAAATCACTGTAAATATTGATTGCTCTTCTTTCTTTTAAAATGCAGTGACTCTGTATTTGAGGCACGCCTTCCAAGAATTTAGATATATTTACTAAGTTGTTTGTGCTTCAGGCATAACAGAGGATAGTAAAAATCCTTATGTTAACATTATTTTTAAGTGATTCTAAAAAACGGGGTAGAAGTGATAAATCATATTAATAAGCACACATGTTTGATATATTAGATCTTCTTGCTTAAATAAAGTTAAATTTTTTTTCTTACTGTAGAGAATTTTCAGAATTTTGGATGTGATTAATGTGCATGAGGAACCTCTAGTAAAAGGATGTTTATACTTTTCTCATACTTATTTTCGTAAATGTGTCTAGGGATTTGTTTGTGTCATTGAGATGTACTTCTGGAAAGGTTGACCTAGTTAAATTTGTTATAGTCTATTTCAGTTGAATAATAATGAGAAATAAAACACCTTTGTTGGGGCACCTGGGTGGTTCAATTGATTAAGTGTTGGCCTTCAGCTCAGGTCATGATCCCAGGATCCTGAGATGGAACCGTAGGTCCCTAGCCGTAGAAGCTAGCTTAGGTCCCTAGGTCCCTTGCTCAGGGCAGGGAGCCTGCTTTTTCCTCTCCCTGTCTTGCCAACCTACGCATGTGCAAGTGCTCTCGCACTCTCTTTCTGTCAAAGGAAAAAAAAAATCTTAGAGAAAAAAAAACTTAAAAAACAAACAAACAAAACCCATACCTATATTTTCTTTTTCTCCTTGGGTATTTTATTGTTTCATATAACATTCAGTTAAAAATTTTAAGTGCTTTGGAAGATTTTTGGGAAAAAAAGGCATGACATACCATATGCCCTTACAAAAATTATAATGCAGTAAAATTGGAAAACCTATGAAATAATTTACACAAGTTAGACATTAGTAATTACCATAATAGAAGTGCAAAAAAAAAGTTTTATTAAAAAAATAAGGAAATGAGAGGCATGATGAGTCACAGTGGAATGTGAGCCGTCCTCAAAGGTGGGTAAGACTTTTGTGATGGACATTTGCTATATTTGGGTTTCCACACTGAGCATTCTTCTTTCTTTTTTCTTCTTTTTTTTTTTTCATTTTATTTTATTTTAATTCTTCTCAGCGTTCCAGAATTCATTGTTTTTTTTTTTTTTTAAGATTTTATTTATTTATTTATGTGACAGAGATTACAAGTAGGCAGAGAGGCAGGCAGAGAGAGAGGAAGGGAAACAGACTCCCCGCCGAGCAGAGAGCTGAAACGGTGCTCAATCCCAGGACCCTGGGATCATGACCTAAGCTGAAGGCAGAGGCTTTAACCACTGAGCCATCCAGACGCCACCAGAATTCATTGTTTATGCTCAATACCCAGTGCTTCATGCAATACATGCCCTCCTTAATATCCACCACCAGCTCACCCAACTCCCCACCCTCTCCCCTCCAAAACCCTCAGTTTGTTTCTCAGAGTCCACAGTCCGTCATGGTTTGTCTCCCTCTCCAATTTCCCCCAACTTACTTCTCTCCATCTCCCATGTTATTTCTTAAGCTCCACAAGTAAGTGAATCCATATGATAATTGACTCTCCCTCTTTGACTTATTTCACTCAGCATAATCTTCTCCAGTCCCATATCCATGTTGATACAAAAGTGGGGTATTCATCCTTTGTGATTGAGGCATAATACTCCATTGTATATATGGACCATATCTTCTTTATCCACTCATCCATTGAAGGGCATCTTGGTTCTTTCCACAGTTTGGTGACTGTGGCCATTGCTGCTATGAACACTGAGCATTTTTCTAAGATAATGCTCCCTGAGTAATTTCAGTGGGAGACATGGGGTTGCCTCTCCGACGGATGGGAAGAGAGGATGTTTCTTCTCCCAACTCCATGCCAGCTAATGCTTAGAGTTTTGGGACGCCCTTAAATGGGTTGGTACCTTGCGGGTTGGTAAGACAGTGTGGTGTAGGGTTCACACAAGCACTTGGCGACAGAGATCAGCCCTTGCAGGAGCACAGCTCTGGATGCAGCAAGGCCAGCACAGCCTTCTCACCTGGCACATCTTCGTATTGACTTCAACGCTGGTTCCTACTGCCCAGTCTCCTTTGTTTCCTCCTTTCAGAATATTTTTCCAGATTCCTAATGATTTTGACATCTATACCATATTCTTCCCTCACAAAATCCTTTTTCTGACTGCCAGAATTGTTTTTGTGACTAGCAAGTAAGGACCCTGCTAATTTGGTCTTAAAAGTTGACTTTGCAAGAAAGGGTATTTCTTGATTATGGGGTACAAATTCAGCAGAGATGAAGAAGCAAATACTGTATGTAGGGCTTTGTCACACCAGAGAAGGAAGGCAGCACAAAATCATTTTTCAGAGCAAAATAGAATTCTACACTTTCCCGGTTCATGGAGCCCTTGGTTCTCAGTACTTTTTTCATAGCACCCCTAGGCAAAACAAAGGATCTTAGGGTTTCTTTTACTAAGAAATGAGGTCCAAAAAACACAATAGTACCACTCTCTGTGGTATACTTTGAATGTTGCTGTGATTTTCATGAAAATTCACTATAACTATAGTTATACAGTGCCTGTATGAGCTCCCCACAACTTTCCTGGGCACTTCAACATGCTGTTGGAGGAACACAGGCCTAAAAGGATCATGATATTTTGCCACCTTTAAATTTAGAGTTCTCATTTCACATTCAAAATAATCCTATGAGATTTGCAGTTAGGGAAACTGAGGTTCATGAAAGTTAAGTGATTTGATTAAAGTTATGTAAAAGAGCTCCATGGGATATTGAGCCCAGATCTTTATTCTTTTAAGCTATCCTGACCATAGCAATTAGATTTTATGTCTGGGGTGTGTTTATGTGACTAAGGCTATGAAAATGGAGGGTATTCTGATTTAAAAAAAAAAAAAATATATATATATATATATATATATATATATATATATGCCAAGATAGAATTGTCAGGATGAGGAGTTCATGCATTCTCTTAGGATCAGTACAATTTTTGTAACTGATCTTTTTGCCTTCAAGTAGTTCTGGACCATGGTTTCCTTGGAACACAAGGGTTTGAATTTTGTCTGTATCATACCTCATGCCATGGAAACTCTCCTATACTTGGTACTGAGTATATATTTGCTTAATTTATATTTCTGTTTGTGTTGAAAACTGACTGGTAAAAGTAATGATTTATACTGATAAGATTTGTGCTATGGTAGGAATAATTCAGGAGTTACTAAAGGTGAGTATTAAATTCTGTTTCTTGATTCTTTATTCATTCATTTAATGGACTTATATCAAATGGGTACCTCTCCAAATATTTCACATTATTGAGAAGGTTGAGTGCAATGCCCAACAATAGGGGCCTTTGTCCAGGTCTGTTTTAACTTATGCCATAGTTGTGTCACTTCTTTTCTTGATATTAAAATAAGAGAAAAAGCATAGTTTAATAAGATATTTAGAAGATGATAATCAGTTTAGGAGTCACAAGAATTTCCACTTATATGTTGTAGACTAGAATATCCAATTCTGAATTTGGGAAAAATATAAATTTATTTTTGAGCTAATAAAAATCAGCTTCTTTTGATTGCTTATGAAAATATTACTTTTGAGTTTTAGGGAGCTCTCTAGCCAGGTGATACAGTTTTTTAAGCCATGGTATGATTTTGTTTGGGTGGCTCATTAATAGTGTTATGACTATAAATGAAAGTTATTATTAGGTATAATTTTAGATGGAGCTTGTGTTTTTATCTTACTGATGAACATGGTTCATGGAATTATGTAAAAGAAAACAAAAAGTGAAATGCACATCTATGTTATTGAAATTGATGAAAAAATTTATTTTGCTTATTCCTCCTAAAAATAATATTTTCCTTTAAAATGCAGTCAGCCGTAAGACCAAATGAGTCTTCTGAATTTACTTATGTGCCAAATGTACACACATATATCAGTTTGATCAACCAGTCATTATTATTTTTTTAAGATTTTATATATTTATTTGACAGAGAGAAAGAGATCATGAGTAGGCAGAGAGGGAGGGGGGAAGCAGGCTCCCCACCGAGCAGAGAGCCCGATGCGGGGCTCCATCCCAGGACCCTGAGATCATAACCTGAGCTGAAGGCAGAGGCTTAACCCCCAGAGCCACCCAGGTGCCCCCAGTCATTATTATTATTACACATCTCCATTTTATCTTCTTAAACACACACCAATTTAAGATATTCCCAGATAAGCTGAAATGAAAAAATGGTGTTTCTTTTTTCAATTTCTTGTATTGTTACAATGTTTCCTTAGAATCTGTGTTTGAGTGAACAAAAAGCTTTGAAGTCCAGAGACTCTCAGTGTGCCATTTAATGAAGTCAGTGATTTATAACTTTAAAAAATAATTTGGTTCCAAATCGTAATCCCTTAGAGGAGACTCTGTTGTCTGTGAGTGTTCAGTTTCTCTCACCTTACTGATTATTCTTGATTATTGATAATTCAGTCTCTCTCACTTTACTGTTATTTTTGAATTTGCCATTTTATTGTTTCTAACTCTAGGCAAATATTCTGGTTGGAAAAAGTGAGATTTCTCTTTGGGAAGATCCATGAAGTGTTAGTTTAATACAATAAACTGTTCTGGGACTTTCAAATAAATATTGATGGCAAGGAAGGATTCTTTGCCTTTGGTGTTGTTTAATATTTTATTATTTAGTCTTTCTTGACTTTTGTATGACAGCATAATTAAAATTATTTTAAAATTCCAGTGACAATTATTTTTTTCTATGACAATTTGATAAGCAGCAAAGAACATTAAAATGAAGTATTTATTATGGCTTTGAAAAGTTAGAAACTAACTTGCATTTGTTTGAGATTCTAATTTACAAACAAAAACCAAAACAAACTCCTAGGCTTCCTTTTATGTGTTAAGTATGGATATGTTAAGAGGGTTATCAGACCCATAATTTAATGTCTCGTGAATACTGGCATACATAATGCTTTATGTGTAAATAGTTTCCACCCCTCCCCTGACCTTAAAAAATAAATGTCTACTAGAAGAAGGGAGTAAGTAGATGATCTCTTAAGGTCTCATGCGTCTTATATTTTGGGCACCATTTTAAGTACTTTTCCTACCTGTTACTAGTCCTGTTAGTCTTAAGAAAAAAAAATGTAGTGGGGCACCCTATTGGCTAAATGGTAGAGCATGAGACTGTTGAACTCTAGGGTGTGAGTTCAAGCCCTACATTGGGCATAAACCTTACTTAAATGGTGGGGAGAAGCACATGGGTGGCTCAGTCCTTAAGCCTCTGCCTTTGACTCAGGTCATGATCCCAGGGTCTTGGGATCAAGCCTCATATAAGACTCCCTGCTCAGCAGGAAGTCTGCTTCTCCCTCTACCACTCCCCCTGCTTGTGTTCCCTTTCTCACTCTCACTCTCTCTCTGTCAAATATATAAATAAAATATTTTAAAAAAGATGGTGGGGGAAAGAAAGGTAATAACACTAATGAAAAAAAATGTAATCATAGGAGTAAATTGGTAATATTTTACAGTAGAAATTCCTAGTGCTTAGAGATTCATAATTGTGAGGTATATTAAAAGTAGGAGTTTCATGTATGATCAACCCATTTCTACTGGGCCCCCATGATAGGCCATACATTGCATCAACTTCTGACTCTACTTTCTTTAATAAAATAGGCAAGTACCCTCTTGCTATGCCAGTTCCAGTCTTTGGGAGAGCTAAGGATATAAGTAAGTAAATGCATATGACTAACACCATAGTTAGGATTGTTTCCTAAAGGCCTCTTTGAGGTTGGATCATTTTAGCTGAAATCAGTAAGGTGAGAGAGATCAAGTGAATGGGGTCAGGGGCAGGAAGGGCAGTTGAGGCAGAAAGGATGGCTTACATAAATGTTCTGAATGGTAGAGAATGCAGAGTTGTGATCTTGAGTAGAGATAGCTAGAAAAAAGCATCATCGAGGATGAATATTTGTAATTAACCTTCATAAACATATTTACTCTAGAATTACCACCTAACTTTAATGGACTTGTTCTCTGATAAGTTTGTTTTGTGAGTGAAAATAGAGGTAGCATCACTAATGAGAGCTGCAGAAGTTGCAGTTAATTTGCTTTCTGCCATCTTTAGTGAACAAACGATTATGTCTCTTCCTTTTGTACTCATGGCACTTGTAGGTGACTGTAATACTTTATATCACCACAAGTAGTTTCTGGGATGCCCATGAAAACATGAATGTGAGTATCATTTGTTTGCATGTGTTCAGGTGGAAGTACATTGAAAACATATTTTTTGGCCGTATTGTGATTCTTAAAACTTTTTGTTTTGGCCTCCCTGGGCATCTCAGTACGACTTATATGATTCTTTCACATCACTGTTGCTTGCTTATTATGTTAATTCTATCATGGTTTTCAAATTAAGTAATATTTCAAGGGCAAAGAGAATAATACTAGGAGCAATCATCCAATCTTGCCAAATCTTAATATGTAGTCTTATTTACTTTTAGTTGTATATCCCTAAGGGTCCACGCAAAGCATCCAGTATACTCTGCTTTGATTCCATTATCTTCCATAAGTTCTCAGAGAAAACTACCATTTTGAATTTGGTATTTGTTATCTTAAGTAAGGTTTTATATTTTAATTACCCCAACACATATGAATAAGCAATATAAAGTATTGTTTTGAACTTGAATCCATGAGGATACATGTATCTCTACTTCATTCATCTTAACTGTTGTAGAGGTTGGTTTATTGTATGGCTGTTTCGTAAATGTACCAGATAATTTATACATTCTCTAGGTAATGACCATTTAATTTCCAGGTGTCATTTACTCTTGACTTCTATTTTTTGTTTATTACTTTTTCTTTTGCTTCATTTTTCCTCTACCCTGAATTTAATGACTCCTTTTAAAAAGATTTTTTTTTTTTGGATGATCATCTTACCTTACAGATAAACACCAAAGTATCTTAATTTTTTATTCATTTGACTAATATTATCAAAATAGATTGGAATAGATTACATTTAGTCCATCTCAAAATTAATAATTTCTTTTTTAACATTGGTAAAAAAATTAGCCATATGTTTATATATTTAAAAAGATCCTGTTGGTATGTTTTTCTTAGGAGAGCCAATCAATATTTTTAATCACCACCTTTTAAATTTTTTATAATAATAAAGGTTTCTTAGGTAGATTTTAACAGACACACTCAATTTATGAATGCCATATGATTATATTTATAAGCCAGTTAGCATGTTTAACTAAGATAAAACATGCCTTTTTGATATGCAAATTAATAAATGTTTAAGATTTGTTCAAATAATGGGTCTTATCTTTTCTTCTGCAAGAAACACCACATATCACTTAGGTGAATTATAGAAGCTGCTATACAGTGCATAATCAGAAGTAAATAATTATTCATTCTGCATGATTAGAAAAATCATAATGAACTGTGTTTGAGGTTGAATTTACAAGACACCTAACAGTTTTTGAACTCTAAAATTTGTGTCTCCAGTTCTTAAATTACCAAATGTAGTTCTTTGAATTGTTTCATGTCCGTTTGATTAAATCACGTTGTTCTTTTGGCTCAGAGTCACAAAAATTAATGACATTATCTTCTCAGAGAAAAAAAAAGGGGGTGAGGTTATTACAGTTGAGGCTTTTATCAGTGAAGCACTTAGATGTCTGCTAAGAAATGTTAGACTTAGGATCCTCTGAGGAGGATTATCCCCAAATAAACAAATCTGGAATTTTTTGGAGTGTGAAGCAGGATTGCTTCGTGATTGGCAAAGTTAATTTTAGAATAGTTATTCTTAGAAGCAACAGATTTCAGCCATTGCCGCATTAAAATGTCACAGTTTCTTTTTGCCAAAAGCAAAACATATACCATTCAAATTGTCCTTCACTTCCAAATACATTAGTTAACTAACGTCTATCAACAGTATGCCAATTACTAGGCTTTGTCTGTGTTGATAATTACGTTTTCAATTTAAAGTTGTATTTGTATACAGATATACTCTCTGTCTTGTGATTCAGAGAGTTCTAAAGGAAATTTAAGTAGGTTATTCAGCTTAATGTTACATAACACTCATGAACAATTTATCATTTTGTGTGTATTAACTAATATCACTAGAATTTCTTAATGAGGAGAGTAACCATCAAGTAAATAAACCATTAAATTGAGGACAGATGTGTCAGCAGATCTAATTTACACTATACCAAGCCTGTTAAACAAAAGAGAGTTGAAAACTAAGATTTATAGTTATTTATTTATTTATCTATCTATTTATTTTTTGCCTTATGAAAGCAAAACTTATGTTAGGTAGAGGTGAAAAATATTGACTTTTATAAGGAATGACTTTATATAGTTGTCAGTAAGGAATTTATTCAGTACATATTGACTGTGTACTTATGACAATTACTTTAGAAAGCGCTTTAGATTACTGTTTTGATTCTGCAGTTGAAAGAGCTTTATGCCAGAGATTTTAATTAATTTGCTTGATATCATGAAGTGGCAGAGATAGAATTCAAACCCAGATCTTTCCAGTTCCAACATCTCTGTCTTTTTTATTTACCTAACCTACTGCTTTGTGTGTATGGTGGAGGGGTGGAGGGGTGGCAGTGGGGTGGGGGTAGTTATATAAGATAGGAAAATGACCATTCAAGTAAAATGCGGCACTTGATTCTAAGATCACTAATATAATTTGTATTGATTGGTTGGATGATGGTGTTTGGAATTTTAATAAATGATTGTACAAGTGATGATATTTTCAATGATTTAGATAAATATTGGCATCTTATTTGTTAATGGCCATAAGATACGTAAATATAAGTCTGATCCTAAGGGCATTTTAAAATCTACAGCCCTCGTACCTGATAACTTAATTGCCCAATGGCACAACAGGTATTATCTGGTAAATCGATTTATTTATTATAATTAACTTTTTTAACTAAAGTAAAAGTCCCAACTGAAATTGGTTGAGGTTTAGCATACCTATGCATTTACTTTTACTATCTTATTCACATGTCACAGTTCAGAGAATTCAGAATGAAAGTGTTTTTTGTAGTTTTGCAGACTAGATAGTATTGGCAAAGTAATTGTAGTATTTTTTTTTCTGAGACCTAAAAATGGAGTCACTTAGTCTAAATTGTTAATATACTTTAATTCCTAAGGTTATATTTCAGTACTCTATAAATTTTATGTATAGGTTTTAGATAGAATATGCCATGTAAAAGTTAACATACTGGTAATAGATATTTCCATTTTGTTGTATACAATTAGTCTTACTTAAGTGCAAAGCCAAATAGTGTAGCTTTGGTATATTTTATCTGACACAGTTTTTTAAGAAAATTTGTTCTTAACCCTAGAGCAGATTCTTGAACATTGGGTCCCAAATAGGGGATTGATGTATATATCGCGCTGTAAATGGGAGGGTAAATTTATAATCCTTTAATAAGAAAACATAATGCTAAAGATCTTGCATAGTAACAAAGTATACCCAGAGATTAATGCTAGCAATGAAATAGGTGATATGCCTATGTTCCTTTTAGGAAGTGACACCTGGGCCAAGCACAGATGTCAACTTTTTCTGTCTTCTGAACCTCATAATGCTATCTGGGCTGCGTCAAGGACTTGGTTACCATTTCCACTTTGGATCTTTCACTTTGGAACTTATTTCTTCTCTCTGGTTCTATAACACGTACCCTTGAGGAGCTCAGTTGTTCCTGGACCAAGTCCACAAACTGAATCTCTGATATACCCTCACACTTAATATACTCCTTCCATTGCAGATATTTGTGCATATCTAAAACAGAGATGTCATTGAGTTCAGAAACAAGAGAACAATGATGGTTTAAACAATGATGGATTAAAAACATGGGGTTTGGGGCTACATGGAACTTTGCTTATCACTGACTTTAGGAAAGAATGAAGCTTTCATTGAAGTTTACAGTTTTCTCAGCAATATCCAGGAGGTTGTTAATTCCCTCAGACATTAAGAATTATACAAAAAAGGGAAAACATACGTTCTTTATACTTTTTTACTTTTTTTGGGCCACCAAACCAAGGAAAAATCATGATACTTTACAAAAGATTGTTACTTAAAATAAATGGTAACAATGATAAATGTTGAAAATACATTGTATACATGTCTTTCTCCTGGAGTACAAAAGGAGTTCTGGAGTAACTTCTGGCTCTGGCTTTTTCTAAATATAGCTTTCTCATGGCTTCTCTGTGTCTATAACCATACCAGGGTGACATTTTTGTCTTATGAATTCTTCTTTGGTGACATCCTTACACCCTGCTATATAGAAGCCTCTTTCCCACCAGGATATAAATTCTGTACCAGTAAGAACCAGATATTCTTTCCTTGTTTTTATTCAAGCGCAGAGCAGAGTAGACTTCTTTTCTAAAGAATAGATATATGGTTCATGCTGAAATAAACAAGTAAAATCTGTGTGTTTGTCCAAGGGCTAGAATTAGGCTGGGGCTTTGTTAAACCACTGCTGGAGGGTCCTGGACAGTGTGCTGTTAATATGCCAGATTGCAGCCCCTATGTTTTCATCCTTTACCTTCTGGGCTCAGTGGTGGTGAATTTTAGGAACGTTTTTTGGATGCCCAGTATGGGAAGCACTGGTCAAATATCTTCCAGTCTCCTCCAGTCTCCTTGCCACAGGAAATAGTGAGTGTGTGATGTATTGGATATTCAAGTTTAAAAAAAAAAAAAAAAAAGGTGGCTTGAAATTGACATTGAAATTGGATATTCAAGTAAAAAAAATATTTAATTAAAATAAAAACTGAGGCTTTCTCTCCTTTTTGGAAGGAGAATAATTAGGTTGATTTTAGTTTAGTTGAAGAAGAGATGTCTCAGTGACCTAGACAGCATTTTAAGCCTTAACTTCCAGCTACTTACTATTTCTTATCAACACTATAGAATTAAGTCACTTGTCCCATGTTGGACAGTGAAACCTCAACACAATTACTGTTGAGTAATCATAATGGTAAATCATAATATTGAGACATAGAAGAAATTTAGATCAGCTAGTCCAACATACAGTCTTACCTTCTTTTACTCTACTCCTTGTTTCTTTGGAGTATGAATCTGAAGAGTATAGATGGTTGGAAATGAAGGTGACTCTACCTTTATCTCAAGATTGTCTTAATTGAACTCAAACTGTGATACCTATTTAACGAACTGCCCGTGTTCCTTTAGTTAGCTGTATTGGTCACATGTGGCCCTACTCTTTAGAAAACTAAATTAGAAAGGACATTGCTCTCTGATTCCTTTTGAATCCTATAAAACACTGGAAACCATTTCTTTTTGTGTGTGTGTGTGATTATGGTAAAGCTTCTGTATAATTAATTCTTCCTTCTATTCTTATAGCGGAGTTTGCTCTGGCAAGTGATGAGCTGAAGTTCAAAAAAGGCATGGGCAAGTGAAGGGCATCCCAGGGTAGGGAGGGTTGTAGTGCAAAAGCAAGAATTTACAGCATTCATGTCTGTGCTCTTGGAAGGCACTCTTGTAACCATACATGCTTTCTTTCCTTTCAGGGCCCACTTGTCAGATTGTTTCACAACTGTTCTTTCATTTTATACCCCCTCCCCCAGTACACACCTATTATATTGGGGAAGAAAGTGCCAGAATTTTCCAGCCTTAAGCTCAACAGCTGAAGAGTCTTTGCCTCAGTCCTGCCCTCAGGCATAAAAACAGGAGAATAAATTATTTTAAACCTATGACCAAAGAATGAAACCCCAAAAAGTAATTTTTAGTCAAGATAAGTCAGTCTGTTGTGTGAAAATAGTTTATATTTTCTATTAATTATATTATTCAATCCAATTTTGTTCTTTCCTTTGTTTGAGATTCTTTTTCATTAAACAGTGCATATCAAAGGAAGTAGAATTACTAGTTAGGTAAATCACTGATGCAGATTTACTTGGCCTGTGGTGCTGTGTTCTTTCTATTGCTGACCCTTAACAGATTGCAGATATATCTAAAATGGGCTTTATATCCATTCCTAAATGAAATGTATGCTAGAAGTGTAATACAAGTTAACTCTTTCTGTTTTATTTTTCTTCTTTAGTGTACAATTTTTTGTGAAGTTATTCTCAATGAGTTCTAACCAATTATCATTTTCTTTTGTAGGCTCTGTAAAAAAGAAAAAGTTTGTCATGTTTCCCAGTTTTGCAGTAAAGAAATAATGCTTACATTTAACCAAGAAATAAAAAAGAGCTATTACACTAATTAATGGTAGGAACTGGAAAAATCTTGTTTTTTTTTTTTTTTAAGATTTTATTTATTTATTTGACAGAGAGAGACACAGTAAGAGAGGGAACACAAGCAGGGGAGTGGGAAAAGGAGAAGCAGGCTTCCCACAGATTGCGGAGCACGATGTGGGGCTTTATCTCAGGACCCTGGGATGATGACCTGAGCAGAAGGCGGATGCTTAAAAACTGAGCCACCCAGGTGCCCTGGAACTGGAAAGAATATTTTATTACTCTATTTCATGAAAGACCGTAACAAATAACTATAAATATTAAAATGCTGAAAGGCCGTTTGTTAGTGTTCTTACAAATGGCAGAATATTTTACTATGTTCAAAAAGTTATCCAGAAATTTTATATTTTTTGGTGAAAAGATTCAAAACCAGTACAAAATTTGGTGTATAAAATTTATGTGTATTTGTGTGTGTGTGTATTATTCTGTTGTTTTAAACTAATTCCAATATTGGGAATATGTGAATTTCTTATTTATAACATAACCTTTAAACTAATTGTTTTTTTTTTTTTTTAATTTTTTATTTTTTATAAACATATATTTTTTATATACATATATTTTTATCCCCAGTTTTTAGTTGAGCATCATTGTTGGCACAAGTTCCGTTTTTTTATATATATGTATATATGTTATATACATATTATATATATATTATATATACACATACACCATATTATATACATTTATATAAGCATATACATATAATATGCACATACACACAGAGCCAGAAAAAAGTAATTAAACAGACAATATCATTTAATATAATAGAGTATAGTAGAGTTTACAGTAGAGTGTGTTATATGAATAGCCTGAAAAAGATAGTATAAAGATAGTATAAGATAAACCTCTGCAAAAGGCTTTAGTATGTTGACAGTCCTAGTATTTTCACTACTAGATTTAGTGACAGTAGAAGGAGGAAGGATGGTTGGGAGTGATTAATGGAGAGTGTATCATTTCTAATTCTAGACTTAGATCAGTATATTCCTAAAATGTATGTAATCCTAGCATATTTGCAAGTATATTACACATCAAAATGGAGAGTAACCACCATTCTACTCTGCTTCTGTTAGACTTTTTTAGATTCTGTATATAATTATCACATTGGACACCTTAAATATACACATTTTTTGTTAATTGTATCTCAGTAAAGCTAGAAAATTAAATGAAAACAGAAAGTAAAAAAAAAATACTGTGTATACTATAATCCACACTCTATGATTTGCCTCTTCTTTTTTTTTAAATTTTTTATTTTTTATAAACATATATGTTTATCCCCAGGGGTACAGGTTTGTGAATCACCAGGTTTACACACTTCACAGCACTCACCAAAGCACATACCCTCCCCAATGTCCATAATCCCACCCCCTTCTCCCAACCCCCCTCCCCCCAGCAACCCTCAGTTTGTTTTGTGAGATTAAGAGTCACTTATGGTTTGTCTCCCTCCCAATCCCATCTTGTTGCCTCTTCTTTTATTTTGTTTCTTTATCCAGGTATTTTTTCTCTTTCACAGTCCTTGTTTGGCACCTCCCAGCTTCCAGCCTCCTTTCTTGTGTCCATCCCTTCCCTTCACTCTCTGGCTACTTCTACTCTCCCTCTTACCCCTTGGTCATCAAAGTGTTGCCACTAAACATTCAGTGATGTTCCTTTATCTATAGAGGAGATTTCACATTTCATAGCTTAATATTTTAAATCTGTTATATTTTTATTTAATTTACAGGCTTAGCATTTATGTAAGCTCTTCAGTGTGTAAAATTTACCAATACAACTTCCCAGGTGTATTTCATTGTTCTCTAAATATATTTTGTGCTTTCCCACCCCTTTGTTCACATGCCTCTTGGTTTCTCTTCTGCCCTCTTTTTTGAATTCTGTTTATTCCTCAATGACCAATTTGAATTCCTCTTCTTTTCTGGAATAGTTGGTGTCTGGTACAGCTCATTATTGCCTTGTCCTGTGTGTCTAGAGTTATTTTGACGCATTTACTTCCTTCATATATGCCATCCCAAATTCTAAAAGTCAAAGGTGTTCTGCAGATACATAAAGTTTACAATTCACTGTTAGGACCTACAGTTGTAAGTTGGACTAGACTATTAACTCTGCAAGCAAGATCTTTGCTTTCCTTTGGTGTCCAACACAGGACCTTATATGTAACAGTTGCTGAATTTTTATTTTACTTACTTTATTAGTAACAACACACAGATAGATATGGTTGTAGGTTGTACCTTCTATGTTCACTTTGCAGTGAAAAGGATGATATTTATTGAAAAGGATGATATTTCTTCCCAAAATTAGACATCAATTAATTACTATTAATTATTAATTAAATTATTTATTTTCTGGAGGATATTAAGATGTTTATTCAGATTATCTTAATCATCAGATTAGTAAACAGGAAAAGTTTTTTTTTTTTAATATTTTATTTATTTGACAGACAGAGATCACAAGCAGACAGAGAGGCAGGCAGAGAAAGAGGAGGAAGCAGGCTCCCTGAGAAGCAGAGAGCCCGATGCGGGGCTCCATCCCAGAACCCTGGGATCATGACCTGAGCCGAAGGCAGAGGCTTTAACCCACTGAGCCACCCAGGCATCCCCAAACAGGAAAAGTTTTGATCCTCTAAGTAATCCAGGCCATAGATGTCAGGAGCTCGAAATTTGAATGGTGCTTTTGACTTCTTTATGAGGTGCATTGAGAGACACTTACTTTAGCTGAATAAACCTAACCTGTCTGATTTGTATTTCCTTAGACAAATATTCCCATTCATTTCTGTAATAGCAGTGGTGTGTAAATATGAGGCAATTTGGAAGAGTTCTTTCTCGTATTTATTGTATCTTTTACATATTATGATTTTATCAGCAAATGATATTAATCCAAGTTGTCATTTATTATAAATAGTGAGATTGGAGAAAAATATATTCAGAAAATATTGAGTAGTCAAAGCCGTAAAGGTAATTTTTATTGGTTAAACAAAGAAGAGTCTATCCCATGTCTTACGGCATACAGTATGTGTAGTGAAGATGTTCAGCTTTTCCTACTATGCCAGACCAGTTTTCAAAGGATGGACCATGCTCTAGAACTTTTGTTGGTCGTTGAGGTCTAAGCATATTTTCCTTTTCTTAACAAGGACAAACTGCTCTGTTTTCTAAAGCAATTCGAGGCAGTTTCAATATAAAAAAAAAAATGAAATGTGTTATTTAGACCTGTGGATCTGGCGCGAGATTATTCTGGGTCACAGTTTGTAAAGCATGATGGTGAAGAACCAGAGGCGGAAGCACTTTAACCTATGAAAAAGAATTATGTTTCGTAGCCAAAAATGAGCGGGCCTTTGCATTTATTTTTTAATGTTCATTTACTTTTATTACCCTCACCAATTTACTTTATTATGGTGAAAATAGTGACAGCATAAGTCAAATTAGAGGCTATTGATGTGCTGAATTTTATGGACAGTCTTGCCTGTTTTTCCATTAGAGGTGATATGCAGTCCTAGCTGACCCACATGTGCCAACCATTGCTCTCTCAAAACTGTTTACATGTATGAAATCTTTTACTTCTTACACACCGTTTGAGGTGCATAGTATCATGATTCCCATTTGGAAGATGACAAAACTGAGTTAGGAGGCTGGTAACTAACTCGTACAGGTCATTCAACTAGTAATTGTTAGAGTCAGGGTTCAAGTCCAGCCATGCTGCTGTGTTCACTCATACAGCAACAAAGTTTCTGCAGCACAGAGTGCAATCCTGGACTCAAAATGTAGGTTTTGCCTTGGTTATATTATTTAATCATCAGCAAAAAGCAGAGATGTTCCTCTTAGCCAACAAATTTTTCAGAAGCGTTGCATAATGTAAAGATCACATTAGTTACAATAGACGAGTGTGCTCTAGAACTTACCAAGTGTGAATCATAGTCTCTTCACATATTAGAAATGTGTAAAGAAAAAGAGGGTGGAGTTAAGAAATTTAATTTAGGATATGTTCAATACAATAGTTTTTTTAAAAAACAAATGTGTCTGCTGGAAGTGGTGGAGAGCTCACTTAATAAATAGGCATGCCTTCTTTGTGGAGGATAAGATTTTATGTGTGGACTATATAATCGGGGTCTATTAGACATTTATAAGACACCGTATTGAACAAACAAAGGAATGGACTTTTTTCTAAGTGGCAAAGAAGCATATTCAAGATGTATCATATCATGGGTCACAAAATAAACCTCAACAGATTGAAAAGAATTTATATCATATAGGGGTGTGTTCTCTAACCATGTGGAAGTGAAGTAGGAATGAGTAAAAGATTTTTAAAAATTTCCAAACATTTTGATACGAAATACATATCTAAATAATGGATAAGTCAAAGTGAAAGCCTTAAGGGAAATTAAAAAGAAAAAAAACACACACACATTGAAATGAGTGAGTTTGAAATACAACATATGAACATTTGTAAGACTCACCTAAATCAACAGAGTGAAATTTGTAATACTAAATGCATAGATGAGAAAAGAGGAAAGTCTCAGATTAATAACCTAAGCTCCCATCTCAAGAACCTAGAAAAACAGAGTAGAATAAAGGCAAACAAGAAGGAAAGAAATAATAAAGAGCAGATACCAATGAAATTCAAAACCAAATAATAGAGAAAAGGAAACCAAGAGCTGGTTTCTTATAAAGTTCAACAAAATTGACAAACCTCTAGCAAGGCTGACAAAGAGAGGAGACACAAATTGCCAATATAAGTAATGACACAGGGGATATCATTACAGACCCCACAGACATCAAAAAGATAATAAAGGGATGTTACAGATACCTCGGTACACATAAATTTGATAACTTCAGTGGAATAAAATAATTTCTTAAAAGCTGCAAACTTCCATAACTCATTCAACATGAAATAGGTAATTTGAGTAGCCCTATAGCTATTAAGGAAATTGAAATTGAATTTGTCGTTTTAGAACTCCCAAAAGGAAATTTCAAAATCCATATGGTTTTTCTAGATAATCTGGGAGAATTAACACCTATTCTACACAGTCTTTTCCAGAAAATAGAAGAGGAGGGGACATTTTCAAATGCGTTTTGTGAAGTTAGCATTATTGTGGTACCAAAAGAAAAACAGTACAAAAAATTTTTTTTCACATCAGTCTGTTCCATCAATATATACATTAAAGTCCTTTAAAAATATATTAGCAAAGAGAATTCAGCAACATACAAAGAGAATTATACCATCTATAAAATGTTTGATGGTTTCTTTAAAAACTGAACACATAGCTAATATATAACCCAAGTGTTATACTCCTAGGCTCTTAATCCAGAAAAATGAAAACTGTGTTCATACAAAAATCTGCAATATCGATGGGAAGCCAATTGATTTGTTTACATCTGTAAACAAATGTTTATAGCAGCTTTTTTATAATAGCCCCAACCTGGAAACAATCCAGACGTCCTTCAAGAGGTAAAGAAACCATGCTACATCCATATCCTGGAATACTCAGAAAAAGCAGAAAAATTTCCAGAGAATTATGCCGAGTTAAAAAAAAAAAAATCCCCCAAAGATTTCATACTGCACAGTTCCATTCATATAACCTTCTTAAAATGACAAATTATAGAGATGGGGAGCAAATCGACATTTGATTGAATTTGTATCAGAGTATCCAGAACCTTAGCCTGAGGATATGACCTGGGTTCAGTTGGATTCTATCATTAGATTTGGGAGTTAATTTTGTTGGCTGATCTCAGACTAAGTGATAAAACAGATAATTCTGTTTTTGATGTCACCCGTCCTGTCCCTTTCCCAGCATCTCCATTCACTCCCTACCCCTGCCACAATCCTCATGAGTCTGGGCTCTCAAGTGACTACCATCTCTGAGACGTATAGGAATTAGAGATAATGGCTTAAGGGTGTTTTTATCTTCCAGTGGGTTCATGGTTGGCTGAGAATTTCTCTGAAGCCTGAAAAACTTTTAAGGATTTGTAATGGCAGATAGCGAAGAGGGACATTTTGTTTAGGGGGGCCTTGCAATGACTCACACACCATGTTATAGGCACGGCTGCCAACTCTGGGGCATCTTAAGTTAATCCTGATAGCGCTTTCCACATACTGCATCTGGGTTGTCTAAGTTGAAGTTTTTAAAATGAATGCACTGCTTCCCCCCACCCCCCCAACCAAATGTAATAGTAGTCTTCTAAAATTCCTGTGAGGAATAGGCACATTTTTAACAAACAGGCAACAAAAAAAGAACTTTGGAGTGACATTTTCATATTACTTTTTAATTCAAGTGATAACTCCAGTGATTTTTGATTATGGTACCTAGAAACTTCTATCAGGGAGGAACATACTTTAAAATTGTTTTCTTCACTGAACCAAAGGCATTTGTTCTAATATGGCACATTATTTAAGTCTTCCTGGTAAAAAATGTTTTTTAAGGGATTTGGTAGTACAATTGAATGACCTTCTTACATAATTGAAACTCACATTTTTCCTTCAAGCCCTGGCCTTGTTTTTCAAAATGCAGAGGCAATTGAATATTTGTTACAAGCAAATCCAAATGTACAAATTCTGTATCGTTAAGTGGGAGAAAAAAAATGAAGAGAGGAAATTTGGGAGCACTTTCTTCCAGAGACTGTTTGGCAAAACTCATCCAAATTGGCAGCTGATTAGAGGGTTTAGCTCTTGCAAATCACTTCAGTCTTTACTTGTGAGATTACACCATTCTTACTCAGTAATTCTCAAAATCAGAGTTTTATTCCTCCAAATCCCTCATACAAGTGGCAAAGTACTAGGGGGAGAAGTCCATTTTCTTTAGTTGGCTGGAGAGAGTATGATTCTATTTCCATAGCTATTTTTGGCTCATCAGTCCTTTGATATATTTTGAAATAAGTGTTGTTTTCCATCCTAATATTTGGTTGGCAAGATAGTTTCTAGCTTTCAGACATGGATTGGCATTAAAGAGACGAATATTTTCTCTTTTTAAAATCCCTCATTCCACAAGTCATTATTTAGTGTGGAGAACTACATTTATTTTATTTTTTTTTAAGGTTTTATTTATTTATTTGACAGAGAGAGCGAGCTCACAAGTAGGCAGAGAGGCAGGCAGAGGGGGACATGGGGGACATAGGCTCCCTGCTGAGCAAAGAGCCCGATGCGTGGCTCGATCTCAGGACCCTGAGATCATGACCTGAGCTGAAGGCCTAGGCTTAACCCACTGAACCACCCAAGCACCCCGAGAACTACATTAATATACATACATGTTTGAATTCTTTTCAGAGAAGCAAGTTTCTATATTTTAAAAGAAGAGATAATAATCATTATTTTCTGTGAAACTAAAAATGAGTTATTTGGATCTGCATATTTCATTGCTCATCAAAGCATCATTTATGCAAGGGACTTACAGTATATATATAGATTTACTTCTCTGATTGGTTCAGAAACTCTGTACATAAGTTTATTTCTCAGAAACTAAAATATAAGTGTCTGTAACCCCACTAATATGCTTGCATAAGAAGGCAACAATGATAAGAGGACATAATATTTTGCATTTGGCACAGGGCTAAGAACTATTATTTATCTGGCGGTGGGGGTGAGGAGAGGAATGTCAGTGAGAATGTAAGTGTTCCACGTCTAAGTTTATCAGAAAATATATTAATAATAGCTTTCAGAATATTTTAGTCTTCAAAATGAAAATAATAGTAAATTTGTAGGTTCTCTTGACTCCTCTAGAAATGAACGTCTTCCCTTTGTATTCATCCCAGGGCTTTGTGTCACTAAATTATGAGACTTTAGATCTGGGGAAGCACCTTAATGAAAGATAAGTTAATACTGAGGAAGCTAAGACCTACCACATTTAACTGCCATGCCCAGTTACACAGATTATTCAGAACTTCTGATTTGAAAGGGATGATATTTTCTGTGAATACAGAATGTTTATTGTTGGTTGAAAACGTTCTGGAATGCAGTCATGCTGGTCGCATCCTAACTGATGAATAATTCAAGGGAAGTTAAATTTATATATCACCTTCCATTTGCTCATCTGCTTCCTGGATTTCTAACTCGGTGCATTTTGAAATCTTTATGTGTTTAGCTCATGACAAGCAAGAGATCACATTATTTTGTATAGATAATATCTATGACTTCATGAGTAAAAGTTGAGATTGCTGACTTTCTATGTTAATTTGGGAAAATTGGCTTCACATTTTACATGAACACAAATGACTAATTATTCAGGAACTGAAACAATAATGGAATTTAGAGTGAGGGCTCCTTATTCTGCAAACACTGGGTAGGTGATTCCGAAGGCAAGAAGGATTTGAGACAAGCAAGGGAAGACAACTGACATGATCTGAAACCATGGTACACCACGTTTGGCCTCTGTGGCCTCAGGTCATTAGTGCTTCAGCTGCTTGTCCTGTCTGCTTTCCCTGCGGCTCCTGCCTTTGGTGATCGCACTGGGTTTGGGAGTGAACCATGCCAAATCTTTTTTTCAAGAGGTAGACCAGTTATGTTAAATACTGAGGAGAGACTTTGAAAAGGGCTGGGTGTTGTGGTCAGCAAAGGTTGGCAGAAGATGAGCCGGAGCATTATCTATACCAGTGTGTGGTTTGAGGCCTGAGCCAAGGGGGCATTTGGAGAGGTGACAGCCTAAATGGGTGTGGTGAGTTAATAAAAGAAGAGGGAGACCACCCTTTCACTCATGTGAAAAGAAGTACGAAGCTATAGAGGCACGAGAGAGCCCAATATGTTCTAGAACATGAATATTTTAGAAAGACTGGAGAAGGGTTGCCAGGGTGTGGAGGTGGAGAGATGAAAAAGAGAGCTGGGGAGATAGAACAAGTCACCTCAAAAATGGCAGAGTAGAATTCAGGCAATTCAGAAAGCTTCAGCACTTTCAAATCTCTCTACCCTAAATATGTAATGCAAAGTAAAAATTATACTAGTCTTTAAATAAAATGTAAAACTTATGTATATACTGAAATGAGGTTCTGTACAGATTTGGGTTATAGAATTTTAGACAAATTACTCAGCTCTGAACTTGACTCTTTTCCTCGTACATACTTGGTCTCCTAGTGTGTAATACAATTCTACTGAAGGAGCTAATAAATCATAATAAGATTTTGGATATTATCCTGAAGAACCAGAGTGATATAGAAGGATTTTCACTAGGGATTTTTATAATCACTGTTGATTTTTTTCAAAAGACTATCTTGACAGCATTGTGGACAATAGCCAAGAAGAGTTGGAGATATATTATAGCCCCTTTGAAGAAGGCAACATAAAGTTCTCTGTGATAAGTAAAAGCAGCTCCCCTCAGGCAGTGTTGGAAATGAGGAGAAGGACCTGAGGTATTCCTGAGACAGGACGTGCGGACCATTGAAAGCTGAGGGTAACAAAGAGGGAGGAGCCATAATGAGGCCTGTATTCAAGATGGGAGAAAGATAATGAATCAGTGAGGGGGACATACCAGGAGTGTTTGTGGAACGTACTGGTGGAATTAACCCTCTAGCCCTTGAATGTACTTGTCTGCTGACACAGATCTGGAGACATCAAGAATTCAAAGCGTGGGCAGTGTGTGGGTTGAAAAGGGAAGAGGGTATTTTCTCCCAGCATTTTATTGGGGGCTTCAAAGACCTTAAGAGGAACATGTTGGTATAGTTTTCTTTCTTTGTATATCCAGTCTCCCCAGTCCAGATGAAACCAGTCATCATCTTGGCTGTGAAGGTTTTGTTTTCATGTCTGGTGTTGGAAGAGCCTTTCTTCACCCTCCTGTTTTCCCTCAGCATTTCATCTCTTGAACTCTTGCAGTTTTGAGGATGTACCTAGAAAGTGCCAGACATAATCTGTGATTCATGAAACAGTACAAGTTGTCATTTCACCACTCTAATTTTTCAAAACCAAAATTGGAGACAGAAGGAAGTGATTCCCTGAAGAACAGTCTGTGATAGAAAAATTTAGAGGGTGTTCATTATCTACATTTAAAAGGAAATATTTCATGGCATTACGTTTTATTTCATGTAAACTGATTCCATAACATTTTATGAGTTATATTTTGGTATGATATTGGGAGTAGACATTTGGAATAAAATGTTGAATCGATTCAGCAACTTAAAATGAAATTAAAATGAAATGTCCTAGAACCTATGCAGATTTCTTTGAAGTTGTGATGACTGTAGATTTTTTATTTTTAACTCTGTTATAACCATGAATTACCTTAGAATTACATTAACCAAGTATTTTATTCAGGATTAACACTTAGTTTGTTAGATATCTTTGATGTATCCCATTCCATTTCTTTGCGTGTTTATTGGATCTCATAAATTTAATAACATTTTAATATTTCTCATTCAAATAGAACTTCATAGTAAAAGTAGAATGTTTGAAAAAATGTAAAGGTTAGTAAGAGAAGTGACAAGAATCACCTTTTTTTTCTTTTCATTTTAAAAATTTATTTATTAATTATATTTATTAACAGATAATGTATTATTTGCCCCAGCGGTACAGGTCTGTGAATTGTCAGGCTTACACACTTCACAGCACTCACCATTTCACATACTCTCCCCAATGTCCATAACCCAACCACCCTCTCCATACCCACCCTCCCCTCAGCAACCCCTGGTCTGTTTTATGAGATTAATAAGAGTCTCTTATGGTCTGTCTCCCTTCCAATCCCATCCTGTTTCATTTTTTCCTTCCCTACCCCTCAACCCCCCAACTCTGCCTCTGAAATTCCTCATATCAGGGAGATCGTATGATAATTGTCTTTCTCTGATTGACTTATTTCTCTCAAAATAATACCCTCTAGTTCCTTCCACATCATTGCAAATGGCAAGATTTCATTTCTTTTGATGGCTATGTAGTATTCCGTTGTATATATATACCACATCACTTTATCCATTAATCTGTTGATGGACATCTAGGTTCTTTACATAGTTTGGTTATTGTGGACATTGCTGCTATAAACATTGGGGTGCACATGCCCCTTAATATCACATTTGTATCTTTAGGGTAAATACCCAATAGTGCCCAGTAATTACTGTGTCAGAGGGCAGCTCTATTTTCAACTCTTTGAGGAACCTCCATGCTATTTTCCAGAGTGGTTGCACCAGCTTGCATTCCCATGAACACTGTAGGAGGAATCTCCTTTCTCCACATCCTTTCCAACATCTGTCATTTCCAAACTTGTTAATTTTAGTCATTCTGACTGGTGTGAGGTGGTATCTCATTGCGGTTTTGATTTGTATTTCCCTGATGCTGAGTGATGTGGAGCACTTTTTCACGTGTCTGTTGGCCATCTGGATGTCTTCTTTGCAGAAATGTCTGTTCCTGTCCTCTGCCCATTTCTTGATTGTATTATTTGTTCTTTGGGTGTTTAGTTTGATAAGTTCTTTATAGATGTTGGATACTAGCCCTTTATCTGATATGTAACTTGCAAATATCTTCTCGCCTACTGTCAGTTGTCTTTTGGTTTTGTTGACTGTTTGCTTTACTATGCAAAAGCTTTTGATCTTGATGAAGTCCCAAGAGTTCATTTTTGCCCTTGCTTCCCTTGCCGAGTGATCCCTAGTGATGTTTCTAGGAAGAAGTTGCTGGGGCTGAGGTCAAAGAGGTTGCTGCCTGTGTTCTCCTCAAGGATTTTGATGGATTCCTGTCTCCCATTGAGGTCTTTCATCCATTTGGAATCTATTTTTGTGTGTGGTGGATGGAAATGGTCCAGTTTCATTTTTCTGCATGTGGTGCTGTCCAATTTTCCCAACACCATTTTCCCAAACTTCCGTTTGTTGAAGAGACTGTCTTTTTTCCATTGGACATTCTTTGCTGCTTTGTCAAAGGTTAGTTGACCATAGAGTTGAAGGTCTATATCTGGGCTCTGTATCCTGTTCCATTGATCTATGTGTCTGTTTTTGTGCCTGTACCATACTGTCTTAATGATGACAGCTTTATAATAGAGCTTGATGTCTGGAATTGTGATGCCACCAACTTTGGCTTTCTTTTTCAACATTCCTCTGGCTATATGGAGTCTTTTCTGGTTCCATATAAATTGTAGGATTATTTGTTCCATTATTTTTTTTTTTTTTGGAAAAAAAACTGATGGTATTTTGATAGGGATTGCATTAAATATGTAGATTGCTTTAGGTAGCATAGACATTTTCACAATATTTGTTCTTCCAATCCATGAGCATGGAACGTTTTTCCATTTTGTTGTGTCTTCCTCAATTTCTTTCATGAGTACTTTATAATTTTCTGAGTACAGATTCTTTACCTCTTTGATTAGGTTTATTCCTAGGTATCTTATGGTTTGGGGTACAATTGTAAATGGGATTGACTTCTTAATTTCTTTCTTCTGTCTTGCTGTTGGTATATAGAAATGCAAATGATTTCTGTGCATTGATCTTATATCCTGACATTTTACTGGATTCCTGTATGAGTTCTAGCAGTTTTGGAGTGGAGTCTTTTGGATTTTCCACATAAAGTATCATATCATCTGTAAAGAGTGATAGTTTGAATTCTTCTTTGCCAATTTGGATGCCTTTAATTTCTTTTTGTTTGATTGCTGAGTCTAGAACTTCTAGTACTGTGTTGAATAGCAGTGGTGATAGTGGACATCCCTGCCTTGTTCCTGACCTAAGTGGAAAAACTCTCAGTTTTTCCCATTGAGAATGATATTCGCTGTGGATTTTTCATAGACGGCTTTGATGGAATTGAGGAATGTACCTACACTTTGAAGAGTTTGGATCAAGAAAGGAGGCTGTACTTTGTTAAATGTCTTTTCAGCATCTATTAAGAGTATCATATGGTTCTTGCTCTTTCTTTTTTTAATATATTGTATCACATTGATTGATTTGCGGATGTTGAACCAACCTTGCTGCCCCAGGAATAAATCCCACTTTGGTCATGGTAAATAATCCTTTTAATGTACTGTTGGACCCTACTAGATAGTACTTTGGTGAAAATTTTTGCGTATGTATTCATCAAGGATATTGGCCTGTAATTCTCCCTTTTGGTGGGGTCTTTGTCTGGTTTTGGGATCAAGGTAATGCTGGCCTCATAAAATAAGTTTGGAAGTTTTCCTTCCATTTCTACTTTTTGGAACAGTTTCAGGAGAATAGGAATTAATTCTTCTTTAAATGTTTGGTTGAATTCCCCTGGGAAGCTGTCTGGCCCTGGGCTCTTGTTGGTTGGGAGATTTTTGTTGACTGCTTCAATCTCCTTACTGGTTATAGATCTGTTCAGGTTTTCTATTTCTTCCTGGTTCCATTTTGGTAGTTTCTATGTCTCTAGGAATGCATCTGTTTCTTCCAGACTGTCAAATTTGCTGACTTGTAGTCACTCATAATATGTTGTTTTAATTGTATTTCTTTGGTGTTTGTTTTGATCTCTCCTCTTTCATTCATGATTTTATTAATTTGGTTCCTTTCTCTTTTCTTTACTATCAGTTTGGCCAGGGGTTTATCAATATTATTAATTCTTTCCAAGAACCAGCTCCCACTTTCATTAATTTGTTCTACTGTTCTTTTGGTTTCAATTTCATTGATTCCTGCTCTGACCTTTATTTTTTTTTTTAAAGATTTTATTTATTTATTTGACAGAGAGAGATCACAAGCAGGCAGAGAGGCAGGCAGAGAGAGAGAGGAGGAAGCAGGCTCCCTGCCGAGCAGAGAGCCCAATGCGGGACTCGATCCCAGGACCCTGAGATCATGACCTGAGCCGAAGGCAGCGGCTTAACCCACTGAGCCACCCAGGCGCCCTGCTCTGACCTTTATTATTTCTCTTCTCCTGCTGGGGTTAGGCTTTCTTTGCTGTTCTTTTCCCAGCTGCTTTAGGTGGAGGGTTAGGTTGTATATTTGAGCCCTTTCTTGTTTCTTGAGAAGGGCTTGTATTGCTATATATACTTTTCTCTCAGGACTGCCTTTGCTGTGTCCCACAGATTTCGAACAGTTGTGTTTCATTTTCATTTGTTTCCATGGATTTTTTCAATTCTTCTTTAATCTTCTGGTTGACCCATTCACTCTTCAGTAGGATGCTCTTTGGCCTCCATGTATTTGAGTTTTTTCTAACTTTCTTCTTGTGAGTGAGTTCTAGCTTCAGGGCATTGTGGTCTGAAAATATACAGGAATGGTCCCAGTCTTTTGGTACCGGTTGAGACCTGATTTGTGACCCAGGATGTGATCTATTCTGGAGAATGTTCCCTGTATGCACTTAAGAAGAATGTGTATTCTGTTGCTGTGGAATGGAATATTCTGAATTTTTTTGTCATGTCCATCTGGTCCAGTGTGCCATTTAAGGCCTTTATTTTCTTGTTGATATTTTGTTGGGATTGTCTGTCCATCTCAGTGGGGTGGGGTGTTAAAGAACCCTACTATTATTGTGTTATTGTCAATGTGTTTCTTTGATTTTGTTATTATTTGGTTTATATAGTTGGCTGCTCCCATGTTAGGGGCAATGATATTTAAAATTGTTAGATCTCCTGTTGGACAGACCCTTTGAGTATATATAGTGTCCTTCCTCTTCTCTTATTTTTAGTCTTTGGCTTAAAATCTAATTTAACTGATATAAGGATTGCCACCCCAACTTTCTTTTGATGTCCATTAGCATGGTAAATTACTTTCCACCCCCTCATTTTAAATTTGAAGGTGTCTTCAGGTCTAAAATGAGTTTCTTGCTGACAGCATATTGATTTTTTTTTTCCATTCTGATAACCTGTGTCTTTTGATTGGGGCATTTAGCTCATTTATATTCAGGGTAAGTATTGAAGGATATTAATTTAGTGCCATTGTATTGCCTGTAAGGTGACTGTTACTGTATGTTGTCTCTGTTCCTTCCGGGTCTACTACTTTTAGGCTCTCTTTTGCTTAGAGGAATGCTTTCAATATTTCCTGTAGGGCTGGTTTGGTGTTCGCAAATTCTTTTAATTTTTATTTATCCTGGAGCTTTTTATCTCTCCTTCTATTTTCAATGATAGCCTAGCTGGATATAGTATTGTTGGCTGCATGTTTTTCTCATTTCGTGCTCTGAATATATCATGCCAATTCTTTCTGACCTGCCAGGTCTCTGTGGATAAGTCTGCTGCCAATATAATATTTCTACCATTCTGTGATACAAACTTCTTGTCCCAAGCTGCTTTCAGGATTTTCTCTTTGTCACTAACCCTAGTAAGGGCTGTGGACCCATTTTTATTTTTATTGAGGGGGCTTCTCTGTGCCTCCTGGATTTTGATGCTTGTTCCCTTTGCCATGTTAGGGAAATTCTCTGCTATAATTTGCTCCAATATACTTTCTGCCCCCTCTCTTTCTTCTTCTTCTGGAATCCCAATTATTTTAATATTGTTTTCTCTTATGGTATCACTTATCTCTCGAATTCTCTCCTCCAGTACTTGTTTGTCTCTCTTTGCTCAGCTTCTTTATTCCCTGACATTTGGTCTTCTGTATCACTAATTCTCTCTTCTGCCTCATTTATCCCAGCACTAAGAGCCTCCATTTTTTATTGCACCTCATTAATAGTTTTTTTTAATTTCACGTTGATTAGTTTTAGTTCTTTTATTTCTCCAGAAAGGGCTTTTATTTCTCCAGACAGTGTTTCTCTAATATCCTCCATGCCTTTTTCAAGCCCAGCTAGCACCTTAAGAATCGTCAGTCTGAATTCTACATCTGACTTATTACCCATGTCTGTGTTGATTAGGTCTCTAGCCATTGATGCTGCCTCTTGCTCTTATTCTTGTGGTGAGTTTTTCTGCCTTGTCATTTTATCCAGGTAAGAATATATGAATGAGAGAACAAAATACTAAAAGGTGGCAAAGACCCCAGGAAAATGTATGCCATTCAAATCAGAGGAGTCACCAAACAAGGGCGGAGAAGAAAGGGGATAAAAAGAAAAAAAAATGTGTGTATGTGTATGTATATGTGTGTGTGTGTGTGTGTATGTGTGTGTGTGTATATACATATATATATGAGACTGGTGAATAGAACAGAACCATGCACTTGATTTTGGGTGTATTTTGGTCTCTTAGAATAAACTACCTCCCAAAATTTGAAAGAAAGAAAAACTTGTGTGTATATATATATATATATATACACATAGATACATACATACACATACATACACACAAAAATAAGGATATACATGATGAAGGGATGGAATATGAGTGTAAAGATGAAAATTTTTAAAAAATTCTAAAAAAAGGAATTGATAAGATAAATTGGTTGGAAAAAGAAAGGAGAAAGAAAGAAAGACTGGAGATTGGAACAAGCCTTGTGCTAGATTTAGGGTATATTTTGATCTATTAGAAAAAATTGTATACCAAAATTTTTTAGAAGAAATAAACCCTATATGTTTACAAAAAATAAGGTTAAATACAGTGAAGGATAAAATATGAGTATAATAATGAAGGTTTTAAGTTTTTTTTGAAAGATATTGTTAGGGTAAACTAGTTAAGAAATGTTAAAAGAAGAAAGAGGAAAAGTTACAAAAAATAGAATAAGAAAAAAAATAAAATAAAAAAACTTTAACTTTGCAAGTTTAAAGGATTATGGGGAGAAAGCACAAATTCCATGCATTGCTTTCCCCTATCTCTAGAGTTCGGCTGTTCTCCTTGTTCAGTGAGCTTGGTCTTGGCGGTATGTTCTTACTGATCTTCTTGGGGAGGGACCTATTGTCGTGATTCTCGAATGTCTTTGCCCAATGCAGAATTGCACCACCCTTGCCAGGGGCCAGGCTAAGAAATCAGCTTGAGTTCGCTGTCAGGAGCTTTTGTTCCCTGAATGCATTCCGTAGAGCTCTGAAGGACAGGAATGAAAATGGCGGCCTCCCTGTCTATAGCCCAGAGGAGCTGAGAGCTCGGGGCCACACTCTTCAGTGCATTCTCAGAGAAAAGTGGTCAATCATTCCCATCTCCCTGTTCTCCGGCTGCACTCTCTGCTCACCTGGCCTGTGATCGAGCATTTCTGTTTCTGATGCTCAGCCCCGTTTGGTGTCTCCAAACCCAGAAGATTCCTGCCTCCAGAGGAGGAAGGTGAGTCTCCATGAATCTGTCACTTGTGGGATCCCTGCTCAAAAAGCACTGGCCCGAATGTGCCGCGGATCACAGTTTGAGGTAACCCCAAGCTGTGACCTCAGTCCTCGGCTCTGTCTCTGTAGTATGCTTTCCTGCTCTGAAACGTACGAGGTCTGCCACACTCAGACACCCCTTATCTTTCAGTGACCTGTGGGTCCCGAGACCACACTGTCCCTTCAAGGGCTCCACCCTCTGCTTAGCCTCTGGAGTGATATCCCTCAATGGAGCAGACTGCTAAGAGTTCTGATTTTGTGCTCCACTGCTCTGCCACTTGCTGGGCGCCGGCCTCTTCCCTGTGGTCTATCTTCCCGTCACCTTGGATTCACTTCTTCGTACATCCTTTCTTTCAGAAAGTGGTCGATTTTTTGTTCCCAGAATTGCTGCTCTTCTCTTTGATCTCCTGTTGAGTTTGCAGGTGTTTGGAATGGTTTGATAACTATCTAGCTGAACTCCTGTGACCTGATGTCATTTCAGTCCGCTACTCCTCTGGTGTCTTGCCTCTCTTCTCACCCATTTTTTTTTTTTTAAGATTTTATTTATTTATTTGAGAGAGTGAAAGAAAGCATGAGAGTGGGAAGGTCGGGGGGGGGAAGCAGACCCCATGCTGAACAGGGAGACTGATGTGGGATTTGATCAGATCTGGGGACTCCAGGATCATGACCTCAGCTGTAGGTAGTCACTCAACCAACTGAGCCACCCAGGCATCCCAGATTCACCTACTATTAAAACCTGTAGATAAATAACATTTATATGTAAATGCTATATATATGCCATTTTCCTAGGCTATTAAATATTCATTAGAAATGTAATATTGAGCATTATTTCATAGTTTATATTGTGAGTACACATACTTTACTTTATCTTTTCTCTATACCTGGACATACATATGCTGGGCATTTCCATCTTTGACATATTATTACTATTACAAATAAGATTTTGATAAGTATCCTTGAACATATAGCTGTTAAATACCTGTTAATTTCCTAAGGCTAACTTCCCAGCAGCAAAATAGTTGGATCAGAGTATTTGAAAATATGTTGATGAGTATTGTCAAATTCCCTTCTGACCAAGCTGTGCCAGGATCAAAAAATATTCTGACCAGATTATGCTGTATTAAATAATCATAAGATAATAAATTATTTGCCATTTAAATCAAAAGCAATCAGGTACTAATGTAGGCCTCTGTCTTAGGAAATGGCTTTTTTTCCAAAAGTCACTTAGCACTGTTGAATTTTCCATCAATAAGAATTTTTTTCCTGTGCTTAATATGTAGTGGTATCATAAGTGTCCAGGTAAGAACTCTCAGATTTCATCAGATTTATTAAATATAAATAATTATTGCATTATTTTTAAGGTCATACTTACTTTACCCTATAGATGATTTGCCTATCAAGTCACATTCAACAAATATATTGATGTCGAAATTCATTATAGTATTATACCATTTGATTGAAATTTTGTCTGGGCCACAATGCTACCAAAAAAAATCCACAGGATTATCCTTTTACTTATTATTTTTGTATCATATAATGGAAAAGAAAGTTCAGTTTAGTCATTTTGCAAAAAAGTTCCCCATTTGAGAAGACAGGCTTTTCTTTAGTCTTTTTTTTTCTTTTTTTAAAAAATTTTATTTATTTTACAGAGAGAGATACAATGAGAGAGGGAGCACAAGCAGGGGGAGTGGGAGAGGGAGAAGCAGGCTTCCCACCCAGCAGGGAGCTGATGCGGGGCTTGATTCCAGGACCCAGGATCATGACCTGAACCAAAGGCAGATACTTACGGACTGAGCCTCCCAGGTGCCCCTCCCTTTTTTTGAAGGAAACCAAATTCTTCAAATAGTAGAGTCTGAAAAATGTTAATGGACCTCTTAATGGGAATTCAGCCAAGAAGTATTTACCAAATACTTATGACTGTGAAATCTGAACACAAAATTATTAAAATAAAGGAGATGGAGTATGTCATACCACTTAGTCCAGTTTCAGGCATGTTATAAGCCTAAAGGCAGTGGTGGCAGACTTTTGGTTTTGAAAACTGATGGGTTTTTACTAGTTATGTAATCTTGGACCAACAGTTAAATTCCCAGTGCCTCAGTGGCCTCACCTGTAAAATTAACTTGACAGTAGGTCCTTATTTGGGAGATGCTACAATAAAGTATCTTAGCACAGTGTTTGGTAAAGAGTAAGCATTGGATAAATTACCAATCACTTAGACCAGAAGTAAACTAAAATTATAAAACACATGTTGCCTTCCATGGGTCACTTCTCTTCTAAAATGGCATGCATTTCTTGACCTGTTGCAGGACTATAATGAGAATGGTATTGCAACTTGGCTGATGTAAATTTGAGCTGGGGTGTGTGTGTGTGTGTGTGAACTATGTTTGATTGTTAGTGTATATTTTCATGATCTTTGAACCAACTATGTTACATTTGCAAGGAGGACGCACTGATTTTCTCTCCTCTTCTTGGACCATATGATTTTATTTTGCAAGTATATTAGAAATGAATTATAATGAATCCCATTCAAAAAGGAATGTCTGGTTTGGTCCCTCAAATCCCATTTAAGTATTCTTTGCAACTCTAAGTTTTGATAGAGGAATAGAGAAATCTGTGCATGCTATTAACACAAGTGGAATTGTCATTGGAGGTTTAAATCTAGTGAAAACCTGGGGCGTCTGGGTGGCTTAGTGGGTTGGCCTCTTCCTTAGGCTCTGGTTATGGTCTTGAGATCCTGGGATGGAGATGGAGCCCTGCATCGGGCTTTCCTCTTGGCAGAGAGCCTGCTTCCCCCTCTCTTTCTCTGCCTGCTGCTCTGCCTCCTTGTGATCTCTCTCTGTCAGGTTAATAAATAAAATCTTAAAAAAAAAAATAGTCAAAACCTTCTTCCTGGTGCTAACTGGAAATGTGAGGGTATGTTGCAAAATTGATCATTTGAGAATCTTTTAAACTCTCGATTTTTTTAAAAGTGTGTGTGTGTGTGTGTGTGTGTGTGTGTGTGTAAGAATGATAGTATCTTTGAAAACAAATGTTAACTCTAACTCAGTGGTAACATTGAAACTAACAGAAGTATTTGTTGATGTAGTTCACATAACAGCCTCTGATGTTTTGAGAAAATACAGTTTCATTCTGGACATCTACAATATCTAGCCTTTAATTATTGGTTAATACTAATTACCACAATATAGGCAGAATGAGACGGGTGCTTTTAAGTTGGGGTTCCAAATAAAAGTAAATGTAATGTAAGGCAGTTGTGAATTTTAATGAATTCATTTGTATGTGAGTAGTTCTTTGCTACAAGGCTTCAAATACTTCTTTACCCTGGAGCCTTAAAGAGGCTATTTCAAAATATTAATATATAGCAATTTTTGATCTTCTTCTAGAATGCTTCCTTACTACCTCCAGTTCAAATCCCAAAATTATAAGCATATCCAAAGCAAAGCTTATAAAATTTATCCTCATATCAATTGAAAATGAAGAAAATAAATAAAAAATTTAGGACAAATTCCTGTCATGAAAGACAGTTTCAGTATTCTATATTTTCAGGATCTTTGGTTCACAAAGGTGAATATTTGGAAGAGATCCTCTTCATATTCTTAGTTTTCTTCCAACCTTCATCTTTCCCCTTAATAGCTGCTCTGACTTCTCTTCCCACACATATGGTGTTCTCATGCTAATCCTGCCTTATTCCTCTTCACAACTTGCTCCCAAGAAGAATTTTGAATATTATATTCATTCACCTCTTACACACGACTGATGAAATTTAAATGTATTAGCTGCTGAAGATATTTTTTGTTTAAAGGAAAAAGATTTATATCAATGCAATATGTCACTAATGGAATTTAAAGAAAATGCTGGAAATATTGGGGGTAGGATCATCGCTAGCACTCTGAAATCATGACAGAACAGAATGTCTGCCTTCTCTACATGTAGGCTTAGAGCACTGACTTTTTCTTTCTACCATTTTCTTTAACCTATTCACTAATAGGAAACAGATGGGCTAATTTTCCATCTGCTTAGAATGGTGGGATCCAGCTGTTTCAAAGGTGATTATAATTTATCCATGAAAACATGGAATGTTTCCCTGTCAGGTTGGGAAAAATCAGGGAACACACAGAGGTAAAGGTTAACAAAGAGCCAGGGAAAACAGATTCTCTCAATTAATTCTGAGTATACTATGCAATGTAGACAACCTTATAATATTGTTTTTATAATATTATCCATATCCACAGATAATTAAGATTTTTATTGAATTTCTCACTTTTTATACATATGGTATGAAGTTGAGGTCATATATGATTTTGTATATTGCTTTTAAAATATACAGATATTTTCTGTGTTAAGCAAACAAGCATCATAGTGACTTAGTATTTTATTTAAGTTGTTTTTCATAAGATAAACATATTTCTTAATAAACATTTTTACTTTTAACATTTTAACATTGACCTCATTAATCATCTGAGATTTGTTTTGTGTGTAGGGTATAAAAGTGAAGTTTATAGTGATTTTTTCAAATAGTTGATTGTCTCACTATTTGTTCTTAAATAATTTCTTTCTAGTGATTTATGAAGGTCCTTTATCATACATTAAATGCATCAAACTTTTTGACATTGTTTCTGGATATTCTGTTTGTTGTTTTGGGGGAGCCTTACTGTTCTTCATAATGCTTTTAAAATATTGTAGTTTTATGTATTCTATAGCTCAAAGAACCAGTCTCTCCATATTATTCTTTCTTTCCCAAGTTTTCAGAACTCTGCCTTCTTACTATTCCAGATATCTTTTTTTCTCCCAAATTTCAAGTATTTTTTTAATTATAATTGACTTACCCTGTAAATCAATTTTGAAAAATGAAATACTTGGTATTACTTTGACTTTTCATCAAGGGTTATCTGGTTAGCTCTTCTTTTAATACAAAGCAAATTTTCATGTATGTTATACATATGAAATATCTATAAAATATAAATATTATTATGAGGTTAAAAAATAAATGATCTGTAATTGTTGTTGAGAGTGGTGTTATTTTCCATTGCATAGGTTAATCATTGCTCTTTATAGAAAATCCTTGATTGTTGATGGTTTTTAAAAATATGGGAAAAAGGAAAAATAGAAGAGTTATAATACTGTAGGAAAATCATGAATCTAAGTTAGAGAAGTGTTTTTGAAAGTATAGTACATATGGTATATGTATAATTTAACAAAAATTGCATAGTGTGTGAATTTCAAGGTATCACTGGATTTAGGAATTTTCAAATGTTTGAATATAGGTCTGGCCATTTTGCATTTTTTTTTAAAGATTTTATTTATTTATTTTACAGAGAGAGACAGCAAGAGAGGGAACACAAGCAGGGGGAGTGAGAGTGGGAGAAGCAGGCTTCCTGCCAAGCGGGGAGCCCGATGTGCGGTTCCATCCCAGGGCCCTGGGATCCTGACCTGAGCTTTAACGACTGAGACCCCCTATTTTTATTCATATGATGTGGCGTGGTGATATGTTGCTGGGGCTGTTTTAGAGTCCACTGTGTATATTGTCTAAACCCATACAGTCATAAGGTTCGTCTTTATTTTGCCAAATAAATTGTTAAATTCCTGTATGAAACACATGTACATTAATTTTTCCCCTCACTAATTATTTAATCCGTATTTGTCCACCAGAGTACTTTGAAAACATTGATTTTTTGTGGGTCCTAAGTGTGCAGTCCAAAGTTCATTTGTGTGTGTTTGTGGTTTTAGTTCAGATAAAAGAATACAGCCTTGTTAAATGTTGGAACTTTATCGGTTTTCCCCCCTTTTGTCAAATTATCCTTTTAAATCTTGAAATCACAATCACTATAATGAAAATAGCACAGCATTTGAAATTTCGATATATTTCTAAGAAAGCAAAAAGCACTTTATTTAAAAAAAAGAATTTAGGGGCCCCTGGGTGACTCAGTGGGTTAAGCCTCTGCCTTTGGCTCAGGTCATGATCCCAGGATTCTGGGATCAAGCCCCACATAGGGCTCTCTGCTCAGCGAGGAGCCTGCTTCTCCTTCTCCCTCTCTCTCTGCCTGCTTCTCTGCCTACTTGTGATCTCTCTCTGTCAAATAAATAAATAAAATCTTTAAAAAAAAAGAATTTAAAAAGTATGAAAAAAGTATGTTGACTAAGGCATATTTAATCTTTATTAAAAATATTACTGGTGTAAATGTAAGAAGAATGATGAATTGAGTTAAGGTTTATGACATGAGAGAGATGATTCAAATTACACAAGAAAATAGATATTTAAATTAGACTCTGTGATTGACAGTTTTGAGCTCGTCTGTATATTAGTATATTTTGAGGAAAACTTGGGCATTGCTTTATTCATTAAATGTAAAAAAGCTATTAAATCCTCTCTTAATCATATAATATTGTTTAGCCTGAGAATGTACTACACATTCTATAACCAATGAGAAACAATTTCAGCTACCTACCAAAAATGTGTAGAAACAGGTTTTTGAGAATTCACTTCCAAGTGTAAGGCCTCCAGGGACCATTTAGTTATTTATCCTCAAACCACAGTTAGAAAAACTTGAAAACCGGAAATTGGGGAGAAGTGCTGAAAATGGACTTTTTCTTTTTCTTTTTTTCCCTTCTTCTTCATCAATGGTTCTGTCAGAGTTATTTCTGCCCCCTGAATGGCAGGAAGGGAAGATGAGAGCTGATTATTCATCACCACTTCTATTTTTATTTCAGTTGACCCGGTTTAGAAATAAGAATAAAAATAATTTCTGACTTATTTTTATAAGCCATTTTACAGTTTCCTTGTGGCTTTTAAGCTAACACTACTTGAGTGGTTAACAGTTTTTTTTTTTTTTTTTATTAGCTCTGGTTTCTATTGGTATTGTTTTGATGCTATCAAATTGAAGAACAGAAATAGGCTTTTTATTGTGTCCCCTAAATATTGTCCGATATTGGTGGCTCCATTAACAACAGTATATCAAATGGCTGTGAAAATAATAATATTTGGTATATAATTTGGTTTATGTTTGTGTATTAACTTTGTCTTTGCTTTTTGACTTAGGTTCAGATAATTCTGATGAGAATCTCAGTAAATTGGGTTTTTTAGTATTACCTATGTGTGGGGTATTAATAGTATTTATTGGCTTTGAGTTAGCTATATCCAGAAGCTTTTATCTTTTACTTTGCTGGTCCTGATTTATAAATGCCAAGCTCTACTAAATAGGTTTGCATTAACAATTAATGCTAGCAATATCTGGAGTTTCTCTTGAATCATAATTATCTGGCCAGATAAGGTGATTTTATATAAACTGCAAGAAAAAGTCTACTTTACTTTATAAAGTAAAATTTTCCTTTTTGGAGTACATCTTCATCATTTCAGTTAAAAAATAGACTGATAAAGGTTGACTGAGGCTATTTTGGGAATAAATAAGAGTTGGCTCAGAGCTACGAACCTAAAATTCTATTTGAAAACAACTCCTTGAAAATAAGGCTTGAGTGCTTTCCATAGCTAACAAATCTCTCAGCCAAATGTCACCATTTTGATGTGTTAATAATGTATGTTTGCTGATTATAGAATAGTAGTGATAGGTTCAATTTCCATTTATCTGTTTATATTTGAGAAATTAAAAATTTATTTCTCTTAGTGGCCATTATTAGGAGGCATGTGAAAGACTCAAGAGCTCAGAGGGCAAGACAGCAATTTTTCCTGTCCTCTCTGAGTGCTGGAAATGGCTCTTCATTGGACTGCCTTAACATGCAATCACCAATCTTGACCTCTGACTGCTAGCTCTGCACTCTCCTCCCTTCTCATCAGTTGGCTGGCATAATCTTAACTTCTGACTGCTAGCTCTGCCCTGTCCTTACTTCCCATCAGTTCACTGGGATAATCTGGATCTCTCCCATGAAGTCTTCAAAACTCCTGTATTCTTAGACTTAGCTGTTATTTCTATCTCAGATGTTGGCCCCTGATGCATCTCCTGCGTTTCATTTTGTCATCTTCTCCTTCAGCTAAATCATCCTGTTTTCAAAGCTTTTTTTGACTTCATATGAAAAATGGTCGTATTTGTGGGGCAGATTAAACCAGCTGTGATTAGATTCTGAGGGAACTGGAATCTACTTAATCAGAATGCAACAAGAAGAACTTCTGGCACAATCATATGACTGTCTTCATTTGATTGAAACTTTATCTAGACCTGGTTGCTTTTTGCTCAAAGAAGGCATCTATTCCTTAAGCATTTTTAACTGTAGCTGAAGTTTTCAGTTGTTTTCATTTTTAAAACTTAGCATGAATGGGGCACTGGGTGGCTCATTCAGTTAAGTGTCTGCCTTTAGCGCAGGTCATGGTCCCCGAGTCCTGGGATCAAGTCCCGCATCGGGCTCCTTGCTCATCGGGGATCCTGCTTCTCCCTCTGCCTGCTGCTTTCCCTGATTGTGCTCTTTTTCTGTCTCATAAATAAATAAAATGTTTAGAAAATAAAACTTAACATGAAGTCTGATAGAAGCTTATTTCTTCCTTTACAATATTACTATTAATTATTATTTCTTTTTCTTTTTCTTTTTTTTTTTTTTTTGCTGGTGAAACTACTTAAAAACCCAACAGCAGTATAAGCAAGGAATCAAGGAGGAAACCAGGGAAAGAGGTAGCTGATTCATAAGGAAGAGTTAGGAAGTGTTCATAAACTTATGCCAGCCCCTTTGAGATTAATGCTATTGGGGCTTTTTGGTGTTTTTTTTTTTTTTAAGTTTTTATTGAAATTCCAGTTAGTTAACATACTGTGTAATATTAGTTTCAGGTGACAACATACTGATTCTATACTTCCATACAACACGTGCTCATCATGACAAGTGCCCACCTTAATCCTTGTCACCTATTTCAACCATCCCCCCACCTACCTCCCCTCTGGTAAACCATCAGTTTGTTCTCTATTTAAGAGTCTTTTTTGGTTTGTGTGTGTCTCTCTCTCTTTTTTAACCTTTGTTCATTTGTTTTGTTTCTTAAGTTCTACATATGAGTGAAGTCGTATGATATTTGTTTCTCTCTGACTTACTTAGTGGAACTTAGTGGAACTCTCTAGTTCCAACCTTGTCGTGGCAAATGGCAAGATTTTATTCCTTTTATGGTGAGTAATATTCTATTGTATATACATATACCCTTCTTCATTCATTCATGAGTTGATGGACACTTGGTTGTTTCCATAATTTGACTATTGTAGATAATGCTCCTATAGACATCGAAGTGCATGTGTCTCTTTGAATTAGTATTTTTGTATTCTTTGGGTAAATACCTACTAGGGCGGTTGCTGAATCACAGGATAGTTCTATTTTTAAATTTTGAGGAACCTCCATACGGTTTTCCAGAATGGCTGCACTAGTTTGCATTCCCACAACACCAAGACGGTTCCCCTTTCTCCACATCCTCACCAACACCTGTTTTTTCTTATGCTGTTGATTTTAGCCATTCTGACAGGTGTGAGGTGATGAAATGAATCTTCTTATTAATGACAAGAGAGGCAGGCTTTCCTCCTTCCATTTGCCCCTTTCAGTCACAAAAGCTGGAAAAGAGAAATGATACCAATAGAGTAGCAGAGCCTGGGTGAAGTGACAATTATTAAATGATAGCAGGGCTCTTAATGTAAAAATAAATGCTATTTCTTTGCTGTGCTCTATATACTAGACTCTATAAACTGGCCTCCTTGATGCAGAATATAATCATATTCTGATCCAAAAGGAATATTTTTAATATCTTTACCATTTGACTCACACATACACATATGCACCTATATTGATGTTCTTTAAAAATTATCCTTTTTATTAAAACAGGATATCATGTTCTAGAAATCAAAACAGTGCACAGAAATATCCTGACAGTAACCATGTAAAATTTAAACTGTGTTAATTTTATTTATAAATTAGATCTAGAATAGGCACAGATTCAAGAACTGTTTATCAGATAGCTCCTTACCCATAAGAAGTTCATATGTACCACACATAGTTCTAATTCACTGATGATGAGAGGATTAAACCTATCAGAGAGGAGTATTTTCACTTACTTTGCTTATTTTTGGCCAGAGGAAGATGACATTGAAGAGGAAACAAATACAAAGGTTTTAAGAAGTGAATTTCTCAACCATTTACCTTTTGGAGGATTCATTGGATAAATCAACTGCATGGCAGGGACACATTATAACAATATAATGATCTATAGATGTTTCAGTATGAACTTGTAGAGGAGACTTAGAAAAACTATGAGTTTTATAAAAGCCTGAGAAACTAGTTAAGGCATAGCTTGGAGAGGCACATTGAGGTAGTCTAGTCCTTGAGAGTCTTTAAGACTAACCATTACTAGACATCAATTTTCAGTTCAGGTCCTATCTGCATTTTAATGTTTATAGCAAAATTGTGGTTGTGATGCATTCAAAATTATCTGAGAGTGAAAAAGAAGTTTTTCTATTAAAAATAAATTTTAACCACCATTTTTTTAAATCAGTGTTGCATATCTTACTCTTATCTCCCTGTAAACCATTAAAAAAAAAAAAAAAACCTATCAGAGAAGATCCCTTGGATATATACTACATGTGTCTAATTAGAGGCCATTAATTTTTTTTTGTGTGTGTGTTAATAGTTATAATTGTTAAAAATCTCCTAATTATATTCCATCCAAAGTTTATGTACACATATACCTGCACACATATATATCAGAATAATTTCCCAATACTCCTTTTGGATATGCCAGATTTTAAGTTGGCATTACAGAGATATCATGGGAGCTTACTTTGTTGCTGTACTGCATTTAAAAAAATGAATTAAAACCTAATGAGTTTGTTAAAGCCAAACACTACTTGGATACTATCAATCCTCAGTGTCTTTTAATTTACTTTTGACAGAAATAGCATTTGCCATGTTTTAGAATGTGTGCATTTTGCGGTTTCTTTTCTGCAGTCATTTCATGTTTAAAAAAAAATATGTAGAATGTATTAGTTTAGAGCTTAGGCTTCTTTGGGTAAAAGTGTAAAGCAAAAGACCAGCTCGACTAGTGGGGACCTGCTAGAACTGAGGTGAGACCTAGTATCATCAGGGTGCTCAGAAAGGGACCAGCCGCATTGTAACCTAATTGGCTGTTTGATAAATCTATCAGGTTAACAGCTGGCACAGCACAAGAAGTTTAGCCATTAAAACTCTGACTTTTATTCCAGAAAAGCTTTTGACACTACTTTGTACTTTACTTGTGATAGCTTTCAGTTTTTATATGTCTTTTTGAAGAAGCTTTTTAGTTTTAATGGAAAAATGAATGGCATATTGATTTTTTTCAATAATCTCTTTTCCAAGTGGGTATATTTTATTAAATACCTCTGTTTTTGGTAAGGGCCTTTAATGGGCTCAAAATACCAACTTGGTGACATGATCAATGAGCTGTTTCAGACGCAATCTATTCAACTGTTTATTGGATTGATTTTATCTTTCCGTTAGGGAGCACTTAGACTTTTGTCTCTTTTGTCTCTCTTCATTTCTTTAGGCAGTATTCTGTGATTTACCATTTTGTTAGAGTAAATCACTGGGTATTTGGTTATAGTTAAGGCCATAAAATATGAAAGAATTATTCTTTCATTGGTCGTACATGTCTCCTGTCTTTCCTGTGAAAGCAGAAATGGCACATGGCAAATTGTGAGAAGTGTGCATTTTAGACATTTCTTAGGTTGATCAAAAACATTCTTTTTCCCCAAATAGGTATTTTCTTTTTGTTTCTGAACCTTCACCTTTGTTAGTTGTTCTTATGATTTTCACATAGTGACACTTTCTCTAATTTCCCCTCATCAGCATATACCATTAACCACTTAAATGAAAAGAAATTGGTAATGCATTGCTCCATCAAGTTTGCCTGTGAAAAAAGCTCTTTTAGAAAATTTTAGTTGCTGATGTAGCTCAATCAGTGGGCGTTTTGTTAGGTTCTTTGGCCATCATTCTAGGTGTGAAAGTGATCACCAAACTTAACTGGGAATAACTGAGCCCTTTTCTTAGAAGATAGTTCCATCTTATTGAAGTTCAATAGTAATTTATCTCGTAGGTAGCTAATCATTCTTGGTTAACAAAATTCCTTTCCACGTAGGTTTTAGGAGGTACTAAATTTTGTACCTCCTAAAAGAGGGTCAGTTTTTACCTATGAAATACCCTAAAGATGTTGACAGCTCTAGTTTAGGATATCTATTGGTGACCTCTGTCTCAGTCACACATGAATGTATTGTGTATATTAAATAGTACAACCATTACAAAGGATATAATAGGAAAATTATTTTAATAATTCCCTTGACATTTCATATGGTTATAAAATGCTTACTTAGACATTTTCAAGAAACCTAGGGTCATTTGTCCAGAATTAAAATACGTTTTACTTGTATTTAATAATATGCTAAATTAATTTTCTACATCTAATGCCACCAGGATGGTATTGAGATTTAATAGTCAAAGGTTTAGAAGCAAATACCTGAAATGGATTTGTTTTAATTACACATGAAGTTTTCTTTATTTTATCACCTCCACATATAACTTGATGTTATGATTATTATTTCAACTAATTATTTTTATTGTTGAAATTATTTTTAAAGAATTTCATATTCTTTATATATAGAATTCATCTATAATATATTTAAAAATAAAAATTTCACCTTTCAAAGTTATATTGTCCCAGCATCTGTAGTTGCATTCCAGTATTACTGTGTGCTTCTTAGGTATTTCAGAATTAATGTGTTTCATTGAATTCCAACAGCTAAGCAACAAGATACAGGGCAGCTACCCTTGCATTAAAAATGTTCTTCCTTAAAAAATTTAAAAAAAATGTTCTTCCTTGGTATTTGAGTGGGGAAAAGCTAAATACAAGGCATTCAGTTTATTTTTCTTCCAATGCAGAATTTTGTTCTGTGTGTATTGTGACACATTTTTGTTTACATTTCTGTCTCTCCTTTAAGGGGTGAGTTCCTGAAGACAGAAAATGGTCATCTCTTTTTCCTTAACATGCAGCACATATCTGTCACATAAAATATGGTTAGTAAATTCTTATAGGAGTGAGCCATGACTCACAAGGAGGAAAAATATGTGCTCTCTGCCATTTTGTGATGACTCTCGGCTTAACTATAATTTCAATATAAATGTAATTTTGATGAATTTATGAGCTATTCAGAAGATTGGGCTAATTGCTGTCATCTTTAGTTCTAAAATGTTGTCCCACACACCCTGGGGCTCAAAGGTGAGAATGGTGCACCAGCCCCCAGTGATATTTCCAGTCTGTCACTGCATGATGGAGACACTGTGGCAGGACCACTAAATTGGAACTGTAGAGGTTGTGTAGGTGCATAGCAATAAAAGTTAGAAGTAGTAGGGTGGAAATGGAAATGCAAAGGCAATAGACAACAGCGAGATAGGTGAAAAATCTCAAATGAATTTTGCAGCTGATTTGATGTTGAAGATAAAAGGAAAGGAAGACTCATGAATTATGGATTTTCAGGTCTGGATTATTGAGAATTATGACCTCCTTATCCAGGGAAACTGTGGATAGGAGTGCAGGTAGAGCTTTATCAGTGGTTTAAATAAATTTGACTTTGCAACAACAGCAGTGGGGGAAAGATGTAGAGAAAGGGAGAAAGTACAGACGTTTTGTAACTCAGAAGATGTGTAAGATCTGGATATCAGATTTGAGAGATATAAAATGTTGTAGCTGAACAGGAATTGGCGCAAAGCTTAATTTGGTAGTGAAGAAAGTGAGTCCCAGGAGAATGAAGTAATATGGCTAAGGTCCCAGAGATACTGGCAAAATGAAGCTCAGACTCCTCTCTTTTCTCAGTACATTTTTTTCTCAATTTCTTATGAATCATTGAAAGTACATGAACATGGATAATATTTTTTGGTGAGGATTTCAGTAAGAGAAGAGACAAGGGACTCAGATGAAAAGGGAATAAAATAAGAAATTTTGAATAATATTATGTTAAAAATCAAGAAAGGAGATACTTTTCATTCCAACTTTTTAGGCTCTGGTGGTTTTATGAAGTGTTGTCTTTAAGTGATCAAGCTTTTATTGTGAAATATATGTCCTTCATAAAATATTTAAATGCTTCCTCTAATTGAAATTCTTTCATGAATCTGAATTTCTTATCCATTTTTTTACTCTGCATTTTTGATAGAAATTATAACAACAAAACCTCTACAACGAAGCCATTATGATTTAATTATTTTAAGAATCTAAGGAGCCATGATAAATTATTGATTTTTTGAGAAAAATTTTTAACTTGCATTAATCTGTCATTTTCAAGAAAAATTAACAAAATTAAACTTAAAATATAAAAATAATAAAATAACTTGAGTCGTGTGTGGATAATTCTTCATGTAAGAAATTTTTTAATAGCATCCTTCTTAAATTCCAGATAGGTCTAAAGCATCCTTCTTAAATTCCAGATAGGTTAGAATACAATGCCAAGATTGTATTCTAAATTCAGGTCTATGTAGGTATTGTGAATATTTTTATAAAGTGCTTTCTTTACTCAGTCCTTTTCAATAACATGACCAAAGATCATTGTATCCTTTATGTATTCCTCTGGAAGTTAATTTAAACTCATGGAAAGCTTCTTTCCAATAGTAGATTCCTGATGTACTAATTAGTGATAACATTTGTTATTTTCCAATTAGGAAGCTCTGTTTTCCCATTTATCTCTCTGAAGAGGGAAAGGCAGAGGGGAGTAAGAGAAGGAAAAGAGAGATTGAGATTAAAATGATGATTTTGGCTGGAATATGTGCCATTGTTTTATTAGTGGAAGAATGATCTATTTAGAAACAATTCCTAAATCTTTTTCTGAAGCTGATACATGGTTTCAAGTGCAAGAAATACATTTTATTTTGTTATGTTCAAAAGGTCTCTAGATTTAACTATCATTATATGGAAAGAAAATAATACTTTGCATAAGATTAGATATTGTCACATTTTAGAAATATTTTATAGTGGTTTAAGAAGTTTCATTTAAAATTAAGTTAAAACACAGATATTGACAATAGTGATTACTTGCCTTTGTCCAGTTGAGTAATCCCAGAGATAAGTAGGATGATGACAAATATTATCAGCTTGTATTACAGAAGCTGGGGATAAGTAATTTGTAAGTAAAGAAGCAGGAAGCTGGTGCTCCATGATGAAATGGCTGAGGTTAGGACAGCTCTTGAATACTGGGTTTTCTGATGTGATTGTATCACCATTTTCTTGGATGGGTTTCTTTTGGCACTATTTAGGATGAGTATTACTTCTCTACTTCTTCATAATAAATTACTGTGAAATTTACAATCTAGAAAAACAAGCCTTTACTACTTCTGAGGGTCAGGAAAGCAGGAGTGAGGTCATTCTTGCTCAAGATCTCTCAAGGAGGTGCAGTCAAACTATTGGTCTTGAGGTCTTTACAAATTAACTGGAATTGGAAGTTCCATATACGTTACTGCTAGCAGGAGACTTTGATTCTTCACCCAGTGCGGTCCTCCTCCATAAAGCTCCTCCAATATGGCTTTACCCAAAAAGAGTGATCAAAGAGCGAGAGAGTGGAAGGAAAAGCCCCCACGGTGGAAGTCGTGCTGTTTTTAAAAGCTAATTTTAGAGGTAACATCCCATCACTTCTGTTCTATCTTTTCCATAGAAGTAAATCGCTAAATCCAGCCCACACTCAAGGTGGTGGGAATTAAGCTTCACCTGCTGAGGGGAGGAATGTCAAGGAATTGATGAATATGTTTTTAAAACCACCACAGAGTTTGAGGTTGTGCTTTCCAACCCCTCTCCTTGAGTATTTTTTTGTTTCTTTGCTTGTTACCTTTCTTCAATCTGTATAGTTTTGTTTTGTTTTTAAGAGTCTTCAGAGTATGGGGTGCCTGGGTGGCTCAGTGGGTTAAGTCTCTGCCTTGGGCTCAGGTCATGATCTTGGGGTCCTGGGATCAAGCCCCACATTAGGCTCTCTGCTGAGCAGGGAGCCTGCTTCCCCCTCTCTCTCTCTCTGCCTGCCTCTCTGCCAATGTGTGATCTCTGTTCAAATAAATAAAATCTTTTAAAAAAAAAAAGAGAGTCTTCAGAGTACATGGTGAAGAGCTAAGCAAATATAAAGCAAATGTAAAGAATTATAGTTATGACGATGGTCATGAATATATATTCATATGTTCATTAAAAGCCTATGTCAGTCACTTAACTAGGTACATTACATACATTATCTTAATTCGCACAACAGTCCTATAAAGGAGAGATTAGTTTTCCTGTTTTAGATAAAGAAACTAAGATTAGATGTTAAGTAGTTTAAGGTCAATATATTACAAATGGCAGTTTCAGAATCCAAACTCATGTTGTCTGATTAAAATAAAAAAAAAAAATATATATATATGTGTATGTATAGGTAACTTGATTTTACAAGCAAAATATGTATTAAATTTTAAACTAGTAATTCTTAAAGAATTCATATTTCATTAAATAATAATGCTCTTCTCCACTTAGCCTTTAACCCTCATTATCCAGCTATAATAATTTTAAGTTTTTATGTTAATTCCAATTAACATACAGTATTATGTTAGTTTCAGGGGTACAGTATTGTGATTCAGCACTTCCACAAAACACCTGGTGCTCATCAGAACAACTGCACTCTAATCCCTATCACATATTTCACTCCCCCACCCCTTCCCCTCAACTGCGATAATTTTACCATATAACAGGTTCTCATTAATATATTTTCTTTCTCCTTGACTTGTTATCTACAATTCTTGGATGTCAGGCCATTTTCTCCATCTGAAAGTGCCTAAAGGAATCCTTCCTTTGGTTCGAATGTGGATATTATTTGGAAATTTGGCTGAATTTTAGTTTTATTCTAAAATTTTGTATTTGAGGCATGGCTCAGATGGAGGAACATGTGACTTTTGATCTAGGGATTGTGAGTTTGAGTCCCACATGGAATCTAGAAGTTACTTAAATAAATAAAACTTAAATAAATGTAATTTTGAACTTATATATTACCTAGCGCTGCTATGAGGAGAATTGCCAGCAATTTTTATATAAAGCTCTCTAGAAAATATTATCTCTCATTGTATTATCTGTTTAAAACAAAAAACTTAACTAAAGGTAAACAAAAAGTAGTTTATGTAAACATTGAAGGGGTGTACCTCCCTGGTTTCAGATATGCACACAAAGTAGGTAAGATTTACCCCAGAAGAGTTTCTTGTAAATCTTGTATATTGGTTATTTTGACCTTTCTTTGCACAAGAGGGATTCATTGTAGGAATCTTTAAATGTGATAGACTAACCTCGTACTGCACTGCTTCAGAGCAGAAGGAAGGGACAAATAGGGTGCATCTTACTGAGAGAAGAACACATAAAACAAAATTTGTCTAACAAAGAAAGGTGCAGGTTTTGATAACTAATAACAGAGCAAGTTGGTGGCTGAACAGAGTGGTGATAAGGGAGTCAGTCCACTCGATATGACAGAATTCAGCTGGGATGAAGTGAGGTCCTACAGTGAGCGCATTCACTCTGGCTTCAGCCAAAAACTAGGGGTTCGGTGAGTAAAAACAAAGAGACAAACAGAAACACCCTCTTGCTATTCCATTCTTTTTCTGAGTTTTTGTTTGTTTTGTTGTTTTGTTGTTGTTGTTTTACAATAAATCCAAGAGATGTGCCTCTAGACACAGACAAGAAAAAACAAAAACAAAAACTCTTGCTAAGAAGGAAAAAGACAAATTCTCTGCTTTGGAATTTATTTGGAGGAGCACCTCAAGCAACCAGCTGAGTTGACATAAATGGATAAACACTGCAGATAAAGTTTCTTGAATCTAAATAAAATTAAGAGTAAGAAACCAAGGGAAAAAAAGCCCTTGAGCTAGGGAAGCCAGTCTGTTTACTGGTGCTTTTCCCATGTAGTCTCTGTTATCCTTAGGGCTGTTCAGTGAAGTGGTTATTTTTATACAGATTGGAAAACTGAGGTACAGAATGCTCATTTATCTCAAAGCAGTGATTCAAACCACATTTCATATCCTATAGTTCCAGATTATTTCCATTTTTCTTTCGGCCTCATCAAAGGTTCCTCAGAGTTGAGTTTGAGACTTCTTGACAGAACACATGTTGTATATCTGAAAATGTAGCGAGCTACGTTTGGTAATATATCAATCGTAATAAGTTCAACAGACATTTCAATGATACACATCCACTAGAAACCTGACATATTTAAAATCATAGGTATTGATATGCTCACACAGAAAAATAGAAAAAACTAAATTTAACTGTTTTGGAAATAACAGTAAATTAAAATGGATTGTGAAAAGACAGATGACCAAATTGCCTCATGTCTTTGGTACTGAGACCTTTTCTTCAACTTATATTTTACACATGCCCATATGCATGTATAATAGATTCTTCAGTGAGCAGTCATTTAAAGTCTATTACAGAATTGGAGAAACAAAATGACCTTTATAATGGAGAAAATGGTATGGTAGATGCAGCACATGAAAAGCTAAGAGTAAGCACTAGAATGTAATACAACCAATACAATATAAAAATCGATATAAATGTAATGAATCAGAGTAGTGCTAACACTAGCAATTAGTGACTCTTAGAGGTTTTAAAAGTTTCAAAATTTATTTTCTGATCTCTAGACCAGGAAGACATTAGGTTAGCAACAACTTTTCCTAGAGGGGGAGCGATAAGAGCTAGAACATTGTATTTATTCACTAGAACTTAAACTTATAAAGGGGCCAGAAATCTTCAGAAGAAAATCTAAGTGCTATAACAACATTCCCTTCATTAGTTCTGTCTTGGAAATAGGAGTATCGTGGGCAGGATACATTTGAGGAAACAGAATCCTCCATTATAGTCTGCTGAAGATAGGATGGACAGCAGCCACAGGAAGATAATTAAATTCATTTTTTTCACCATCATTAGATATAACTGCTGATAACAAAATTTCATCGTAACTGTGACTGACCTGTTTTCAACAAAATTCAGTTGTAACCACTTTTATGGTTTTCATGTATATATTCATTTATCTGAGGCACAGGAAAGATAATGAAAGCTTTCCTACTTCTGTATTTCTTTCAGTTGTCCGATAGAAATAATTGTTACTTACTTCCGGCTATTTCTTCATTTTATCTTCAAATTTATCTAAAAGAATATGTTTCAATAATAAAATTTACTTGAAAAGAAGTTGATATTTTATGGGACCGTAAAGTTTCTTTCTCTCTTGGGACTCTTCAAGATACAGTTTAGAGTCAGGGATAGTTACCATTTTTGCTTAGTTTCAGCAGTATTTCCAAAAAATGTTCTCTTGAGAGCCTTTGAACCAAATGAAGACAAACTTCTTATAGCAAAAGAATTTAGGCCCAATAGGCTTAGTCCTTTGTTCTCTTTTGTGTGAAATAATATTTAAAATAACTACACATGATTTTGTATTTAATGTTCTTAGAGATTTTTTGAAAAAGTTTTTCAGTTATTCAGTTAAAAAACAAGAGGATTGTAACAGGAGAATAAATGTAGCAAGAGAATTATGTAGAAATGAATTTACAGAAATAAAGCAGAAAAGTAAAAAGAGCAGGTAGTCAGGGGGCTTTGGATCCAGAAAGCCTCTTTTGGGATGGAAGGGGAGAGCACTTTTTCAAGGAGTCAGTGTGTTGTCTGCCTCCAAAACCTGAAAAACCAAACGAGCTCAAAATGGGCTCAAAACGGTTATTTTCCACTTTGTTTCTTGAAACCACACATTTGTGAAGACGATTAGTCTGAGATAATCTATGCCCCCGTGATTCCCATGAAGGAGATGCATGTCTGAGATGCTGGAAAGCGCCCAGGGAGGAAGTCTATATTGCCAAAAGAATTTCCCACCTGCAGAAGTTTCTTGTTCATTTTAGGAAAACCAATAAGTGATTTAAAAGGGAAGAACTACTTAGAATGAATTGTTTTTACTCTTTCCCTTCCTTTTAACATCTTTCTGAGAGAGCATGCATGTCCATGGCCTTCAAGGAAAGACAGATGAACTTGGGCTTTGCTTTGCTTTTTTGCCCCTACAAATGTGTTTGAATTTTACAGAGGCCTCGGAGCCTCTGTCTCCTTCCAGGGACACATTAATTGCAAGCTTGCGTCCATTTTCTTTTTGTCCCTGTCCTGTGGTAGATTTATCTGTGTAAAGCAGAACTCTCATCAGTGAACAATGACAAGGTATCCTTTGGTGAACATCTGTGTTTTTCCAGGCACCATGCTAGGTGTTGTACGAACACTTTCTTCTTTCATCTTACCAGCAACTCTGTATGGCGGTATGCTGTGTTCATTATTAGTTGATACTCAGAACCACACTGCATTTCAAAGAGAATCCGAAATCCATAGGCTGCCATTCAGGGTGCTTTTTGCTTTGCTTTCTCTACTGTTTTATTAATTTCTACCGTCTCATTTCCTATGTAACGTTTTTTTCAGGCTTGTCTATTTACTCCTCCCAGAGTATGTAACCTATGCTTCCTGACTCCTATTTCTCCCTTTTTTCCCATGACGTGGTAGCTCCAACTAACATAATTTTACTAACCAGCCCCTCTCCCGAGTGTCTTGTGCATGCCAGTATCCGACTTACTATGGTGACTGTCTATGTAAAAATACAAGAAATTATACTTACTTGTCCCATAATTAGACTACGAATTGTTTCACAGCAAGGAAGCAGTGTCACAGAGCATGTCTGTTCACCTCCTTACCGTTCATTGTAGGAGCTGGCCGAGGGAGAGCCCTTAGTAAGTTTGCACACCATCTACAAAGCCCTTTCCTAATGTAAAGTATTATTCTGTGTACTGTGAAGGCAAAAGGGAGAAGTCAAAGTCTATATCCCTAAATAATTCATTTTCTCTCAGAAGAAAAATGTCACATAGTACAATGAAATAAGTCAGATGTCCTGAGTATAAGAAGACATTTTTATAAGTACAAAAATGAAATAGTCGTTTAAGAAGTTTAAAAGAGGGAGATCTTGCAGTAACTTGGGGAGTCTGGACACTTCATGGAAGGGGCAGAGCCTGAGATCAGCTTGAATGATAAATCACTCTTGGATAGGTGGCAGAAAATGTCATTCTAAATGACAGGAAAAGCACAGTGGTGCGTGTTATCCATTTATTTTCAGGAATTAAAAACAGCCAATTTGAGTTCCAGGTTGAAAGCATTTGGGTTTAGTTTCATGGGTAATGGGGATTAATGTGTGTTGTTAATTTACATGAAATTTACAGTACAGTCATGATTATAAGATGTAGCTTTGGAGTCGGATACCTGGCTCTACCATAGAAAGCTTTCACATTTCTTTTATGACGTTTCTTCTTCTGCAAAATGAAGATCATGAAAATTGAGCTAGATTGTTGCAAGGTTTAAGTTACACAATACATGTAACCTAGTTAGATGAGAGTCTGCCAAATGGCACTTAAATACGAAGTGGAAAATGTGACCTTTTATTAGGAATCTGGGAATATTAATCTAGCAGTTATATATGCGAAAGTTTGGAAAGAGTGGTAATTGGGGGCAGAAAAATGTAGTTGTTTTAGAAAGCTAATGCAATAATACAGGGTTTTGGTACAGTGGTCTTCACAGCAGTGCCAAGAGATTGAAAATTAAGGGAATTAAATGGTGGGAATTACAATAAAACTCTCAGCAGGGGAGAACAGGGGTGATGTGGGGTGTCAAAGAAAATGTAAAGTTTTGAGCCTGAACAACGGAGAACTTGATGGAAGAGAAATGGAAGTCGGGGCCAAGACCATTGATGCCGGGGTGTATCATTGAACGGGACACATGCCTCACACACAGGGGTCATTCAGTGGGCATCTGCTCCTGATATGCAGGACCGGCGGGCTCTTCTACCCTTGACCATGTTATTGAGGCTGCTCTTGCTTTTATTTAAATAATGATTACACTTACACTCCCATGCTATTTATACCCAACTCAGAGACCCTCTCAAGAAAGAAAATGAAGGAAATGTAAAATATCGGATTTTCTTCACTTCAGCTCAGAGTATTTTAGTTTCAAATGCCTATTCTCTGTTCCTTTGATATGGGCTTAGATAGAATTTGCCTTTTACTTAGAGAGACACTGACTATTATATTTTATAATATTTTTATTATGCCCATGATGTGGTATATTTTACTTTTAATTAATTTTTAAGTAGAAATTTGTTTGGGCAATTAGAATTACAATTGAGGAGACAAGGAATTCAGATAGCAGCCTGACTCATGTTCCTCAAATACTACTTTTTAGCAAGAGCATTAATTCTGCATAATTCTGTAATTGCATCTGTTATGTTAGAACTTGGGAACCAGATCTAATGGCAGATAGAATTTTTTTTTTTTTTTGTATTTTTTAAGTAGTTTCATGAAGAAAGTCATCTAAGAGGACCTGTCATGAACTACATGAAATCAGATCTGTGTTTGACATATCCAAAGACATACTTCTTAAAGCTTGGTGTCCCTTTCTTTGTTAACCCTAAACCTTACGCCAGGTGTCTCTTAGTTAACCAAGTGTTATGTAGATTCTGTTAACCTGAGTAAGGTCATGGAAAAGGCCTCTGCCTTCTCTTCACTGTCAAATTAAAAATGCCAAAATGTTTAAAATGTATGACCTTGATGCCAGTATAGCCTCAAGTTCTCAGGAGTGGGATTGGTATAGGTCATTTTATGTGTATTCAGAGTACCCTAAATGCTAAAGTCAACCCAAATGATTGGAGAATGAATCTTGGATCGACTCGGGATTATTTTTAGCTTTAAAGCTAATGGCTTATGACTTGTCTATTTGATGGGGCATGTGGGGTAATACAGTTCACAGCTTAACTGCAAAAGCAGAACAGATCTTCTTTTCAGCAAGGAAATAAATATACGTGTTCTGCAAAAGGAACTCTAAGTTGCCTGTATGGTTAGCATGTATAATTAGAATCCCAATCTTCTACAGGAGGAGGAATTTTCAGATGGTCACTAAGACCTCAGCCCGCTGGTGCACATGCCTTTTTTAATCCTCTCCCCTTGGGTGCAAGGTTATCACTCCCTGTATTATATATTATGTTATATGATGAAGATGTGGTAAGTTCCTTAATCAGCTGACTTTGAGTTAATCAAAGTGGAGATGAACCTGACCCCAAAGGGTAAGGCTTTAGAAGAAACAAGAAACAGGAGTAGTTGACCTTCACAAGTTGGCCTTAAAGAGGCAAAATCGCATGTTCAGGAGAAGGCCACATGGCAGAAGGTTCCTGGGGGCCACTAGTAATTAATACCTCAGTCTTTTCAACCACAAGGAACTGCATCCTGCCAAAACCTGTATGAGCTTGGAAAAGGACCCAAGTTCTAAATGAGAAAGGAAGCCAGTGGGCATCTTGATTTCAACCTCGTGAGGACTGTTGGCATAGAAGCCAGCTATGCCATTCTGGGACTTCTGACCTCCAGAAACTGTGTGGTGATAACTTTGTATTGTATTAAGCCACAAAATTTCTGGAAGTTTTTTTATGCATCAACAGAAACTAATACAACCATCTATATATGTATTCTCATTTTACCCAATACATTGTCTGGAGGCAGGAAAGCTCTTGGGAAATAAATTAAAACTTTCCAGAGTTGAACTTTAGACATATATGCTGTATCTTATAAACTGTAAACCAGCATAGAGGAAAGCAGATTATCAGGATGTACTATTTTACTTGCAAGGAAAAAAAAAAAAAAAAGCTGTTTAATGATGTCATCATCGTGGAGCTCGACTCTACAACTATGACTAAAGGGGCGAAGGGGCAAATGGGTATTTGTTCAGCCCCCTCTTACTGAGCCTGTCCTGCGCCCACCCTGGGCCCACCCTCTTGCCATCAGGGACTTTGACGCACCTAGGGGAAACTGTTGCTGTAGTAGAATTTGAAGAAACATGTCACTCTTTTTGCATCTTGTGCTCCAAGGGTGTCCTGTAAGAAATTTGAACCTAGAGGAACAAGTGGGTTCCCTGGTTGATGATAGAGAAGAGAGGGCTGTGTGGTGGGGGGTAGAGTGGTAACATCATCAAATTGAAACAAGGGCTGAGAGGGGGCTCGAAGTGGATTGAGCGCAGTGAGCAGACATCTGGAGCAGGTTTCCAGCTCTTATCTGGTGGTCCTTACAGCACAGAGGGGATAGTAATAAGCTTTAGGTCAGGTGACATTTTGGCAGAGCAGCTGGCATTTGCTTGGAGCACAGCTGCAAACCGCGGCCTCAGCAGCAGCCAGAGCCAAGTAGAAACAGCATCCTGTTTTTATCCCTGGGAGCTTGTAGGATGCTTCGCGGATAGAGCCAAAAGAAGTGTGTAGAGAGGGGGTGGCTTAGAAGAGAGCTGAGGTCCAACCATTTCACAAGTGAAGGCTATCAGACTATCCTATTTGGGTTCAGATTCTTAAGGTGACATATGGAAACACTTGGTTGTACTAGTTACAAAATAACTTTACCACGGTGATATTTCAGAGGTGTGTTGTGTCCATGCGCTCTTTCCTTGCTTAGGCTCTTTTGTTGTCTTGCCGTACACTCTTTTCTTAAGTCACAGAAAAAGAGTGTTAATGACAAGGTCTAGAAGGCACAGAAACCATTAGGTCACTTTCGTTTCTTTTCAGATTATCCCAAGACCAGAGAATAATGCTCCTGTCCTCTTCTTAACCTCCCCTCATGTACTGCTTCAGAGGGTACATTTAGAAGTACACACTTGTAAAGGACTTAAGGACTTAAACATTTCATCTTCTTACATGGCTTTCTGTGGCTCTTACCATTCTGCTGCCTTTTCTGTTTTCCATTTAATTGGGGAAACTTGATTGCTCTCCTTTCCATTGACTTCTCTCTGACCTCCCTTCAAGATTTCCATCTTGATATTCCTTTCAGATGGCATAGTTCTTCACTTTAACCACCAGGCTGAATGAAACCCATGATGCAGTACTTTTATCCATCCCTTCTAGGAAATTGCTTATCAATAATGCATAGGATATTGGTTAGATAGATTTGTGTCATTACTGTATTTTAGACCTTTCATTTTTTTACTAAAAAAAAAAATCAATTGATAGTTACTTTTGTTTTTGCTAGAATGAAAATTTCCCGTGATTTTTATTGTGATGATCTATGCATTTCTACCTTTTAAAGCCAGGAATTCTATAGTAATGTTAACCAAACCATTCCTTTATCATTTTATCATTCCTTTCTTATTTTAAAATTATATTTATGTCCTGTCTGTGTATGTATTGTGGAGTATATATACACATTTTCTCAATTTTAAAGGTGGTGTTGTTTATAAAGCTATTGACAATTATAATCAAAACAAAATGATTTTTTGTTCTCTTTTTACTTGAAAAATTTTTATTTTATTTATTTATTTATTTATTTATTTTTAATGTTCAGTCAGCCAACATTGAATACATCATTAGTTTTTGGTGTCGTGTTCATCGATTCATTAGTTGCATATAACACCCTGTGCTACCACACGTGCCCTCCTTAATACCCATCACCCAGTTACCCCGTCCCCCCACCCCTCCCTTCTCTAACCCTCAGTTTCTTTCCTTGAGTCCAGATTCTCTCATGGTTTGTCTCCCTCTCTGATTTCTTCCCATTCGGTTTTCCCTTCCTTCCCCTGTGGTCCTCCACGATATTCCTTTTAGTTCTTTCTAATCTGGGGTTATTTATAGTTTGTATTTCTTTTAAAGACAAGGAGGGGGCTGCCTTTTCTTAAAGAAGAAATAATAATTTTGCTCAAATGAATATTCTCACTGCTCATGTTTGCTAATGCTTCTTCTATAAATGCTGACATTTCATGATTCACTTTGTCTCCTATCTGGGGAAGCTCCTGGCAGCCTACATGGATGTGACACTGCACAATTGGTAACAGGACGGGCTCTGGGGTCACATTGCCAAGGTTCAAATTTTGATTCCCATCACTTGCTGACAGTAAGAATTTTGGCCTTTGACATAACTCCTCCTCACCCTTCTGACAGTTCCTTTCTTCACAAAACAGGAAACGATAATAGAGTCCTTGTGAGAATTAAATGAAGTCCTATAGGGACTCCTGGGTGGCTCAGTTGTTAACCATCTGCCTTCTGCTCAGGTCTTGATCCCAGGGTCCTGGGATAGAGCCCCGCATCGGGCTCCCTGCTAAACGAGAATCCTGCTTCTCCCTCTCCCACTGCCCCCTGCTCATGTACTCTCTCTCGCTGTTCCTCTTTCTGTCAAATAAATAAATAAAATCTTAAAATTAAAAAAATGAAGTCGTATAATGTTCTGAGAGCAGTTCCTGACACATATGAAGTGTTTGATAAATATCAGCAAATATATAAATATTCTTGATCCATGTTGACACATTTAACAAATCTTACACTCGCCCTTGAGAATATAAACTGCACAGGAAATAACAGAGTTTTACTCTCATCCCTAATTTAATGCTCTGCTGATGTCAGATTGTCTGGGAGGGAGGCACCTCGGATTCTTTGATTTTTTTTTTTCTTTGTCTTCCAAAAGACTTTAATACTTTTTGAGAAATTGTCAGATTGAAGCACTATTTCGGTGGTTCAGAGTATGCTGCACTTTGAGTTGGCAACGCAGAGGCTGTGGTTTCCTTTACTTTCAACAAATGATACCGAAACAAACAGCTCTCTGTGTGATGCCTAAATCCTCAGTAGAACATATGAGGCAGACTGTTCTGATTTCAAACAACTCTGAATGTGAGAATATCCTTCCAAACGAGGAACTGAAGTCTGGTTTCTTACAGCTTGTGCCCGGAGTTCTCAATTCTGTAGCCACATGTTAGAGGCCTGAGCCTTAAATCCATGTGAAGGCTGTTGCCAGGCGCCAACCATCGTCTCTTCTTTACAGCAAAATTCTCTTCTTAAGCTTCAGAAGCCTCTAAGCTGCCCAAGATACTAGTTGATTTTGTCCTGTCCTGTTCGGAAATGGCAGTAAGGGAGGATCCTTGTTTTTGGTCCCTCATACCCTTAGAAGATCAAATTAGCTGGTTGTATTTTATCCAAAGGATTTGGGGTGATGCTATCTGTATTCTTTTCAGCATAAAAATAATTTTCAAAAGTGGATGTAAAACATCCAAGTCTTGACTGCTTGAAAGATTTATACAACATACTTTGAATTTAATTATGTGAAAGCATAAAATATGCAAATTGTAAAATTCGAATTTCCTTTCCTTTCCTATCCTTAGTAAATTCCAAATCTAATTCTGTCTTTGGGTGGAATATATTTGATAAATACATAGATGTGGGGTCCTGAAGAAAGTTTATTTTAAAAAACCTAATTGATATAGGAATGACCATTTTACTTTATTTTACTTTATTTTATTTTATTTTATTTTAATTTGAGAGAGAGTGAGCACGTGCATGCAAGCACATGGGGGACACGAAGAGGGAACGGGCAAGAGAATCCCAAGCAGGCTCCCCGCTGAGCTCAGAGCCCGTTGAGGGGCTGGATCCCAGGACCCTGAGACTATGACCCTAGACAAAATCAATAGTCCGATGCCCAACCAGCTGAGCCACCCAGGAGCCCCAAGAATGAGCATTTTAAAAGTAGTTACATGGCTTAATGATACAAACATCGGTGAGGAGTCGATGTGCAGAACATTCAGTTTATGGGATATGCAGTTTGGAAGACAGCTACGTGAATATAAAATATTAGGCAGGAGAAAGATTATTCTTAGTAGCCCAAACAAGCAATTAAAAGTTGTTGAAAGGGAAATTGTATTATTTAAGAAACTTACAAGATAACAATGTGAGGAGGTTGTGTGATCTAGATAGTAGTAAAAAGTCATCAATTCAACATCAAGAATTCTGGCCTTTTGCACATCCTGTGTTGGTGTCTATGATTTCACCTCTTGTAAAATGAAGTTACTGCACTTCTGACCTCTTAGTTTTCTCCCAGTCATGTGCTCTAAAGTTCTGAAGTCTACACCTCCAGTTAGCGTGGAGTTGTGAATTTTGGAGATTAAACTGACCTTTTTAGATTATTGAGAATAGCCTCAGTATACATACAGATGTGAGTGGGGAGTAAGTTTTCCTGGTTAAGTCTTAATAGTGGTTGGTGGTTATTTTTCACCGCTCAGCGCTGAACAACCACATGAGGATAGGCATGTTTATCATCCTAATTATCAGTAGACAATTATTGACTAATTTGAATTACTTAATATTCGAGGCCAATTATATATGTATAATAAATACATTTTTTTCTAAAAATATTTGACTACAACTTAATTGAAATCCTAAGATTTGAGAAGTCTGATTTTCATTTTCTGTCCTTTAATGCAGAGGTTACTACTCCTTTCTTCATGGTAAACGTGAAGTTAGTCTTTTTAGGAGCACACGTACTATTTATTTTAATGTGGTGTCTCTCAGATTTTGTGATGCATAAAGATCTCAGAGTAAGATTGTGGAAATGCAAGATTGATATAGTTTTCTTATCTGGCACTTCAGAGTGATTGTCGGATTCTTTCTGAGGTGATTTGGACACAACATATTTTGAAAGATACTGCAGAATTGCCTAGATTCAGAAAACAAATTTAGTATGCCTCCTGGTTTGGAATTCACTGCCTATAAATTATTGCATTAAAATGTCTGTACCTATGCAAATCACAGCACCTACCCAAGAATGAAGCGGAGTGTTTTCTCACTCCTCTTGAAGCATTTCCGTGACTTGATTTCTCAAAGAATAGTAGCATTTGGGGGTGTCTGGGTGGCTTAGTGGGTTAAGCCACTGCCATTGGCTTAGGTCATGATCTCGGGGTCCTGGGATGGAGCCCCACATCGGGCTCTCTGCTCAGCAGGGAGCCTGCTTCCACCTCTCTCTCTCTGCCTGTCTCTCTGCCTACTTGTGCACTCTCTCTCTCTCTCTTTCTCTCTCTGTCAAATAAATAAATAAATAAATAAAATCTTTTTAAAAAAAGGAATAGTAGCATTTGTGTAATTGGCCTTAATTTAAATGTGAAAGAAGTGATTTATTTATTTTGAATTACCTTCCTGTCTTTACCCAATAATTTATCCTTATTGTATAGAATCAAAACTAGGAATAAAACAAAGTATTTTAGAGAGCCCCTTAACCCCCACACATTTCTTTTAAATGTTCAATGATACTGTTCTTGTTTCTAGAAAAGTCACAAATTTGTAAAAGCATTTATACCTACTGACAGCTTTTTTTACCCTTCATTCCTGCAAATAATTGGCTTTGGCAGCCTTGCAAATGCCTGCATTTCAAAAACAGACCCAAACAGTGTCTAACTGATGGAGACAATCATAAAAAGTCCACATGCACAATGACAACGCAATCTTGTGGATAATAAGCAACCAAATAATTTTATGTTGATGTTTTGAGGTGAAAATAGATTCTTCAGAGAGATCCCTTAGTTTCTCCCCAAAATAAAAGGTCATCATTTTTAATTTTTTTTTGTAAAGCCTGTGGTTATTCTCCTCAAATAAAATCAATAAGTAAGTGTGACAGAATGTCATAGACCATTACAGATCTCCTCCTTAAATTCTTCTCTAGGCACTTTCTTTCCCACATTCCCTGATTGCCCACTGGGTAGGAAGGTGTCCCCTTTGTTCCACAGACTGTATAGCTCTTTAGGGTTTGAAAGATGTGGGGATTATTTGTGATATTAGGGGAAAATAGCTTTAAAAAAAGTCAAGGATTTTATTAGCAAAAGCATGTGCTTTTCTATAGTTAAGACATTCTCTCTCTCTCTCTCTCTCTTTTTTTAAGATTATATTTATTTATTTGACAGAGAGAAGGAGAGAGAGAGATCGAGTGAGCGGGAGTAGGGGGAGCATCGGGCAGAAGGAGGGGGAGTGGGAGAAGCAGACTACCTGCTGAGTAAGGAGCCAGATGTGGGTCTCAAATCTCAGAACCCCAGGATCATGACCGGAACCGAAGGCAGACCCTTAACTGACTGAGCCACCCGGGTGCTCCTGTACTTAAGATGTTCTGATCGTAGTAAAATAAACCTTCCAGTTCTTCAGATACGAGGAGATGGAGTTTATAACTAGGATGATTCTGATTTAGTCCTTTCAGCAAATAAAAATATGCAGGATATTACATTCTTAAACTTATGGAAATGGTAATAGAAATAATTAAGAATTCTTAGATTTATAGATTGATTCTTACTTGACTGTGTAATAGTTGAACCATTTAAATTCCGTTTAAGTTAATGTACTGCCTATGAAGTTGGTCATCTGATTCAACAAAATTACGTTCATGAGGAGAAATTGTTCCTCATTGGCAGTGCTTTTATCTTAGTGCACACTTGCCTTGCCAATTATTTGCATTAAAATTATACTCAGTCTTGAGCCAGTTGACCTTTAATTTTATGCTGATGAGCTTCTATGCAAATTATGACCTTGATATTGCTTCGAAGGAGAAGTTTTGTTCAGCTACTTAGTTCCTGTGTGTCTGGCTTAATGCTTGAGTTGATTACTTGATTCCTACATAAAGCTAATAACTTTCTAAATTTTAGTTTGTTTTAAAATTATGCCCATCAAATTTATTACCCAAACAAGTATTTCAAAAAACGCTATAATATTGAAGAAAAATACTTGTGAAGGATGAAGTATATTTGGGCATATATTATGCCAGTCCTTGAAAGGGAAAGCATAGAGGAAAATGCTATCATCTGAAGTTCTCGGATTTGTAATATTAAGGTTAGCTCAATATTACATAAGAACATACCCAGGACTTGGTCTTGCAGCATTCCTTTTTACATGGATATGCTTAAGAATTGATCATAAATTTTTCTCTTGTCTTAGTAGCTAGAATAATTTGTTTTACCTGGATTTGTGAATATTTTATAGACCCTCTGAATTATGTAAAATATCATGTTTCTCTCTTGGCAGTCACTACTGAAAATTTTATTTTATGTATATATTTTAAAATATTTACTTAATTTAGGGAGAGAGTGCATGAGTGCATGTTGGGGGGAGGGTCTGGGAAGAGGGGGAGAGAGAATCCTTAAGCAGACTCGCCACTGAGGGGGGATCCAGACACAGGTTGGATCCCAGGACTCTGGGATTATAACCTGAGCCAAAATCTATTTTGTATGAAAGAAAACAACTATTGGCTATTTAACCAACTGAGCCACTCAATTGCTTCACTACTGAAAATTTTAGAGCCAAAATTAAGGTAATTATTTGGTTCTGAAACTGATATATGCAGACCTCCCTTGTTATAATGCAGTGGCAAATGTTTTTCTTTCCTTTTAGAGTACATGATGAATGGTCCATAAGAAGCCTGTTCACTTTACTTCTGTTTTATAGATTCTTCAATATATGTTTTTCACATTTTAAATTTCTGAAGTGAAGATGAGTCTTAAAATATGTTAGAGTTGATTTGACACTTTGTTTTTCTGGTATTCATACAGTATTGTAATCTAAAAATAAATGCCAGCTTAGAGTCAACGATATGAAATCTTAACAATATTACTGTGATTTAGGGAATACTTACCCAGATTGAAAAGAGCAGAGTTACTGAAAACTCAAAATGACTAGGTAGATTTAGAATGAATTCCCAGACTACTCAATGTATTCAAATAACTCTAAGCCATAGCTCAATTTATAGATCAGTTTAAGGTTTCTAGCATTGTGGAGAAGGTACAGATTTCCCATATACCCTCTGTCCCCACACATACATAGCCTCCAGCATTTTCAGCATCCTCTCAATGGTATATATGTTACGGTGGAACCTACATTGACCCACCAAATTGCCCAAAGTCTATTGTTTGCATTACAGTTCACTCTTGATGCTGTACAGTCTGTGGGTTTGAGTAAATCATGCAGAGAATTTTCACTGCCCTAAAAATCCTCTTGTGTTCCACATATTAATCCTCCCCACCTCCAAGTCCCAAGGACCACTGATCTGACTGTCTCTATAGTTCTGCCTTTTCCAGAATGTCATACAGATGGAATCATACAGTTGTAGCCTTTCAGATTGACTTTTTCACTTAGTAATATGCACTTAAGTTTCCTTCATATTCATAGCTCATTTTCCTTTAGCATTGAATAATATCCCATGTCTGGATGTACCATAGTTTATCCATTCACCTACTGAAGGATATCTTGGTTGCTTTCAGGTTTTGGCCATTATGAATAAAGCTGCAATAAACATCTGTGTGCAGGTTTTTGTACGGGCACAAGTTTTTATCTCCTTCGGGTAAATCGTAAGGAAGGTGATTGCTGGATTGTGCAGTAAGAGTATGCTTGATTTTGTAAGAAAGCCCCAAATTATCTTCCAAAGTCAGTGTACCATTTGCATTCCCACCAGCAGTGAATGAGAGCTGTTCTTGGTTCACAGCCTCGCCAGCATTTTGTGTTGTCATTACTATGGACACAATTTTGTTGCTTTGTTTTGTAAATTGATAGACTGGCCTTAGAGCAGTTTTATTTTAGATTGAAAAAACTATCAGAAAGTATAGAGAGTTATCATGTCGCACCTTCTCTCTCCCCACCTCTTTCCTGCACCTCGTTTCCCCAATGATGAATATCTTACATTAGTCTGGTACATTTATTAGAATTGATGAACCAATATTGATTGTTTTCTTTCATACATCTTTGGATGTTGTATCTAAAAAGTCATCTGTGAATCCAAAATCACATAGATTTTCTCCTGTTATCATTTTGCATTTTACATTGAAGTCTTTGATCCATTTTGAGTTAATTTTTGTGAAAGGTGTAAGGTCAGAATCTACACATTTTCAAAAATGAAAAAAATTCAATTTTTGCACATGTTCAAGTGCTCTAGCACTAGTGGGTGAAAAGACTGACCTTTCTCCATTGAATTACGTTTGCTGCTGTGTCAAAAATCAGTTGACAGTATTGGTGAGGGTCTTTTTCTGGGCTCTCTTTTCTGTTCGTTGTCTAGTCTTTTGCTAATACCATACTGTCTCAAGTACTCTAGCTTTATAATAAGTCTTTTTGTTTTTTATAAACTTTTGTTTTATTTTTATTTTTTTATTTTTCTTAACATATAATGTATTATTTGCCCCAGAGGTACAGGTATGTGAATCATCAGGCTTACACATTTCATAGCACTCACAGCTTAATGTTGTGTCGTGACATTCCTCTGGCTTTTTTCTTCTCCTTCAGTAGTCTTTTGGCTATTCTGGGTCATTTGCCTTTCCATATAAACTTTAGAATCATTTTGTTGATATCCATAAAATTAACATCCAGAATTTTGATTGGGATTGTGTTAAATATATAGATCAAATTAGAAAAAGTTGATAATATAAGTCTTCGTGTCCATGGACTTGAACTAGCTCTAGATTTATTTAGATTTTTAAGTTTCTTTCATCATATTTTTATAGTTTTTCTCATATACATCTTGGCTGTATTTGTTAATTTTGGCCTAAGTGTTTAAATTGTTGAAATGCTAATGGTATTGTTTTAAATTTTAGCTCTAAGTGTTCATTGCTAGTATATATAGAAACAATTGACTTCTTTTTTATTGTTTTATTTTAGTCACTATAAAATACATCATTAGTTTTTGATGGAGTGTTCCAAAATCCATTTTTTTACAATTGACTTTTGTATGTTAGCCCATATCCTTTAATTTTGCTAAAATCACTTAGTTCCAGAAGTTGTTTTTTTTTTTTTTTTTAATTGATTCTTAGGAACTTTACTACATAGATAATCTTGTCATCTATTTAAAGAAAAGTTTTATTTCTTCATCTCCAATTAGTATACCTTTTATTTCATTTTCTTCTCTTACTATGTTAGGTAAGATGTCCAGTACAGTGTTATATAGAAGTGGTGAGTGGCGACATACTTGCCTTATTCCTAATCTTTGGGGGAAAGCATCTTGTTTTCCACCAATGGAAACTTACTTGTTGTAAGTTTTGGGCAAATGTCTTTATTAAGTTCAGGAAGTTTCCCTCTATTTCTAGTTTGTTGAGAGTTTTTATCAGAAATGGGTCTTGGGGGATGCCTGGGTGGCTCAGTTGGTTAAGCAGCTGCCTTCGGCTTAGGTCATGATCCCAGCGTCCTGGGATCAAGTCCCACATCGGGCTCCTTGCTCAGCAGGGAGCCTGCTTCTCCCTCTGCCTCTGCCTGCCATTCTGTCTGCCTGTGCTCGCTCTCCCCCCCCGCCATAAATAAATAAAATCTTAAAAAAAAAAAGAAAAGAGATGGGTCTTGGATTTTGTAATACAATTTTTCTGTATCTATTCATAGGATCATATGTTTGTTTGTTTTTTATTTTGCTTGTTGATGTGATGGATTACATTCACTGATTTTAAATTTTGAACCAGCCTTGCATACCTGGAATAAATCCTAGTTGGTTATGGTGTATAATCCTTTTTAATACTTTCTTGGACTTTATTTGCTAATATCTTGTTGAGAGTATGTTTAAATCACTGCCTTGTATTAACCTAGAAGAGAAGTTCTAATTTCGGAGTCAATAGTGTATAAGTTGAGTTAAGTTCAGGTGATGAAAGTAAACTGTGGTATATGAAGCAAAGAAATGATAGTAATAAACAGGTCAGTAGTATCATTAATAATAGTAATACTAGTAATGATATAAATTTTGAGGGTTTTTTTCTTTGTTTTCTTTTCTTCTCTCTCTCTCTCTCTCTCTCTCTCTTTTTTTTTTAATGCCAAGCACTTTTGTGAGTGGTTTGAAAAGATTTAGTTTTCAGGGGATCATAAGGGAAGGGAGGAAAAAATGAAACAAGATGAAACCAGAGAGGGAGACAAACCATAAGAGACTCTTAATCTCAGGAAACAAACTGGGTTTGCTGGAGGGAAGGAGGTGGGAGAGATGGGGTGGCTTCGTGATGGACATTGGGAAGGTATGTGCTGAGGTAAGTGCTATGAATTGTGTAAGACTGAGGAATCACAGACCTGTACCTCTGAAACAAATAATACATTATATATTAATAAAAAGATTTAGTTTTTAGAAATGAACTGATAGATTTCTCTTATGTTTATCCTCATTTACAGTTGAGTTAAGTTTAAGTACTGGCAAGTTAAATAATACTCCTGGGAACTGGGTCTGAGACAATGATGGTCTCCTTCCAGAACTCAAGCCATCAATTACCACATCATACTAATGATCGTAATTGTGTGTGATAGACTGAGAACAATGGAAGACTGAGGCCTGGGTTTTGGGAAAGAGCTTTTTATGTGGGTTACCAAGGGGAAGATGATATAAAACAAATAACCTTAGAATTGGAGAAAAGGTAGGAGAGAAAGGGGACTAGAATTTTTGTATCATCTATTAGCATTAATTTGAGGACCCTCAAGTAACTTTATTATATTACTAAGATGTAATATTTCTGGCCTCATCTCATCCTGCCTTTGTATCATATTCTGTGAGGTCATTGGATTTATCTTTTATACATAAAAGCTTGCTTTGTTTATGTCATCACTGCCAGATTTCATCAAAGTATTAGTGACAGAGCAAGCTGGAAGGTTCTCATTTTCTTCTTTTTCCTTAAAAAGTGAACCTGATGGCTCCAAGAGGAATTAAGAATAGTGAGAAATCAACAGCAGGTGGCTAAGTCAGCTTCATCAAAATCAAAAGGGTGCGTGATTGTCATTTGGGAGGACAGTCAGCCATGACTTAGCCACCTGTTCTAAAAGTTTCCATATGCAGAATAGTTAACTCCCCCAGATTTGTAAAAATAAGAGGTAAGAAATGTGTTATATTTAAAAAAAATAAGTAAAGCCCATGTTAAATAGTCAAATAAGTGAATTACAGTCCTCACAATGGTTTTCTCAGCTGCCATTTAAAACAGCAATAAGGAATATGATATTTGACAACACTACTCTTTTAAATTGTGAGTAGGGTGAGAATAAAGGGGCTGGAGAATGTAAAAACTAATCTTAAATAACGGAGACAGTAACAATTTCAGAATGTTTCACAAGCTCATAGTTAGACCTCTAAGGATATTCTGCCACTCTGTTACTTAGGTATCTTCTTTGGGAAATACTACTTTGTTTTTAAAGGATGTCAGATAGATTTTCCAGATTGCCTTCAGTATTAGTGGGAAATGGAGGGGGCAAAAAAGAAGAAAATATTTTAACCGCCTGATATGTCTAGGGACAGTTTGGTTTCTGGTTCAAAACCCCAGCTAACCTAGGAAGTAGTCAGTTTTGCTTCAGTGGAGATCCTTTAAAAGTGATCTGATTCAAGAGTGATTTCCTCTTCTTTTTCTGGGTAGCAAGGTAATTCAGTCTAGGGCATCTGAATTGATCTGGCATTCTAGGTACTCTGAACTATATAGAACAGCAACTCAAACAAGCCAGCAACATCTTTATTAAAAAGCAAGCTATACCGCATGCCCTTTCATGGGAGCTATGGGCATGTAACAAACAGAATGCTAGAACAAGGCTAGATAGCACAATGCTACAATCCTGTTAACAATCTCGGACTGAGATTCTATATAAAGGTGAGGAAGCAAGACAGATGCATTTAAGACATCAAAGTAGTAAGGCAGTGATGCCAATTCAGTGCTAATCTATGTGGCTTCGATTATTCAAAGTTTGGAGGAGGAAGACATCAGTGCATGTTGGAGTAATGATGGGGGGAACCCTCTGGAACTTTCGGCCTGGTCCTCCCATAAATATCTCTTGCTTATATTCCTGTGATTACCTAAGACTGTTTAATTTACTTCTTTCAACATTCCTTCTGTGGGTGTGTTTTTTGAGGGCATGTGTCTGTGTGTCGTTTGGGGTGGTAGATGGAAGCCAGAGAAACATGGGTACATATATCATGGAGTTGCCAGTTATGCAGGACTTGAGAAAATTAAGTTTTCTAATTCTCATTTTCCACCTGTTTGTAAAGAGTGAAATATTTCTTCAAAGATTTTTGTGGATTAGATATGATCATGTTTAAGCATTTAACAAAGTACCTAGAAAATAGTAAGCCATCATTAAATGAAAATTGCTAGTACTTGTGCTAAAAAAGTGCAGGACTGCAATTGTTTATATATCATAAATTACTCATATAGGTATCTGCTGTCATTAATATGGCAACCAGGGAAAATGGATTTTGAATTCAATATGCAAGTAAAATTGACTATGGTAATGTAAAATATTTCCGGCATCTTCTAAAATCAGCAAATATTCACTGGATAATATAAGATATGAAGGAAATAATTTTTAATATCTTAATTTCTAATCATATATTTGGCTTCATATATGAACTGTTCATATGCTCCTTTGAACATAAAATCATATATGTTTTCTGATATTAAAAAAGGTTATACCTGTACATATAAAGATAAATTTATTCGTAGGTAGATAATAAGCAATTCTTTTGCCACCTCTTTGATGTTCAAAATATGATCAGATTAAGGCAAATTATTGTCATTCCTTCCAAAGAGGTGGCAGTCTTACCAGGCAAGAAAGTAAACAAATGTGATTTATGTAATAGGAAATAATCCCTGTCATGCTTTTCTGTATTTGTTACCTAGAGTGTGAGCCATTTCCTATTTTTCCTTTTGCTTTATATTCATAGTGAAGTTTTAGTAGCTCCCACAATAAGAAAGTACAGATTAAGATCCCATACCTAGCTGCACATTTTAAAATAACTAGCTATTTCTATTTCTTTAATGATACTTGGACAGCTTTGTTGTCTCATATTGATTTTTTCCTTATTTTTAAAATAATTGATTGTGAGCTAAAAACAACTATCCTCTTACTGTTCCATATTTGTAAACATATTAAAGCACAGAGTCTAAGAAATGCCAAAGGTAGCCACAACTCTCATGTTAAAAAATTCATTTCTCAGCCATGGAATTATATGCATACATTTATCTTTGGGGCCTTGGATATAAGCAAAGTTTTATTCCTTTCAGAAAAGGAATTTTTTTTTTAGCTAGAATTAACAATAATAAAATGAGAATTCAGAACCATGTGTATGTGTATTCATATTCTGTAATTTGTATTTCAAGTCTAGATAATTTTAATAGTAAGATCTAAAAGCATAGAAAAAATCTAACTCAAGAATTTAAAAAAGTCATTTAGGTGAATGATGTTTATGAAATGCTTTCTGATTCTGCTTCTCGAAAAAAGGTTTTAGAGAACTAGAATAATTATCATTCCCAGGAAAATAGTTTCTTATTTAAAAATTAGCATGTCTTGGAGTGCTTGGGTGACCCAGTCGGATAAGCATCCAAATCTTGATTTCGGCTCAAGTCATAATCTCAGGGTCATGAGATCAAACCCCTCTTTGGACTCTGCCCTGCTGAGCGTGGAGCCTATTTAAAATTCTCTCTCTTTCCATGTTGTTGCAAATGGCGAAACTAGAGCGTATCATGCTTAGCGAAATAAGTCAAGCAGAGAAAGACAACTATCATATGATCTCCCTGATATGAGGAAGTGGTGATGCAACATGGAGGCTTAAGTGGGTAGAAGAAGAATAAATGAAACAAGATGGGATTGGGAGGGAGACAAACCATAAGTGACTCTTAATCTCACAAAACAAACTGAGGGTTGCCGGGGGGAGGGGGTTTGGGAGAAGGGGTTGGGATTATGGACATTGGGGAGGGCATGTGATTTGGTGAGTGCTGTGAAGTGTGTAAACCTGGTGATTCACAGACCTGTACCGCTGGGGATAAAAATATATGTTTATAAAAAATAAAAAAATTAAAAAAAAAAAATTCTCTCTCTTTCTTTCCCTTTGCCTCTTCCCTCCTCTCTCCCTCTCTGTCTCTCTCTCAAAAAAAAAAAAAAAAAAGTTAAAAATGAGCATTTCTTGAACCTATTTATAAAATCTAAAGCAACATGGCAAGCATATACAATAGAGAACAACTTAAGATTCAACATCTGTATTGATTCTCAGGTTTTAAAGCGAAAAAATATTAAGAAGGTAGTAGTTAGAGATTTAGAAATTAAAATAGGCAATGTTACAGGCTGAATTGTGCTCCTTCTCAGATTCATAGGTTGAAATCAAAACCCCCAGTACACCAGAGTGTGATTGTATTAGGAGATAAAAGCCTTAAGAAGTTTAAGATGTGTTTGTTAGGATGGACCTAACCCAAATAACTGATGTTTCACAACACAGACTGAGGGTAAAAGGTAACCCCCTGTAAGTGAAGGAGAGAAGCCTTGGGAAAAAACCAAACCAGCCATCAACCTCATCTTGAAATACTAGCATCAATAACGGTGGTAAAATATATTTCTGTTGTTTAAACCACTCGTGTATATTATGTTGTTATGGCATCCTTGGAAAACTATGACCAGTGTTTAGGTGTCATAATATTGTTATTTTGGTTTGTAGAATTCCCACTTGGTGGTATTCCTCCTGAAAAAGATCTACCTCTCTTGGAATATTGGACAATTGTAATAGACCATTGTTTCCATAAATCAGTCAAAGAATGTGTCTTTCATAGATTATAATCTTTCCAGAAATCTATAAAAGTCATTGTCTGTACACTAGGCAGAAGAAAAAAAATAAATGAATAATAATAATTGTTTGACTATTTCTATGTTAGACAATCTGGAGGATGTAAAGATTAGGTTATTGATATACTAAACAGCTCACTAATCAGTAGTGGTGATAGAGCTCTAAATATAAATGGAATATATATAAATGGATTATATATTTTGGCTTCTTAAATAGAAGCCATATTTTGGCTTCTATTTAAGAAGCCAAAATATGCTCAGTGCCATGAAATGTCCATGCAAGCAGAGAAGGTTCTGAGGAGAAACGGACTTAATCATAAGTATTCTGTGTTCCATAGGACAGATAAGGAAGTCTCCTTGGAGCAGTGGGCATTTTAGCTGGGTCATAAAGAATGTGCAGAATTTTTGACAGAGAATTTTCAAGAGCAAATTACATTTGATGCATTAGCAATGCATAAGCAAAAGTACTTTCATGAAAAAACCAATCTCACTTTTCCCTCCATCCCTAATATAGCAACATAACCTTGTATCTGTTCTTACCCTTCTCCCAAGTAGTTATCTTTTCTCTAGGAAAGGATATAGGCTGAATTTGGGAAGAAAGTAGACACTGATAGCTTGGCATCTAAAAGCTATTTTACTATTAGCTCAGCAGGGAACTAAATAATGCCAGGCATGCCTCTGCTTCAGAATAATCATGTCCTAAACATATTAAATGACTGCTTTGCTGTTAGATTTTTAAAACTGCCATCCGTGTATAAGACACATTGAATAATAAGAATATTATAGCAGTTTTACAAATATTTTTGCTATATATCGTGTTTAGGAAGATTGCTTTTGTTCCATCATTGTTGTTTTAGTGCAAGTCATGTTAAATGACAAATATCTTCCAAAACTTTGACCTCCAACCAGCCAAATAATGTTCTTTCCACCAAATATACCCCCACCATTTGTAGGCAAGAAGTTACAGTTCACACAATATTGTGAAGATTGTTAGACTCTGAATTAATATATACATGTGACCATTTTTTGGTTTTTTTGTACATGTATTATGCACAATTTAGTTTTCCAAATTATCAATAGGTAAAATAGTTATTTTCTTTTCTTGTTTTATAGGGACTAATCTTTACTTGTGTGTATGTGTGTGTGTGTGTGTATGTCTGTGTGTGTTTCCAGTATATAATCTTTAACAAAGTTTGTTCTGGGGGTGCCTGAGTAGCTCAGTCAATTATGCATCCATCTCTTGATTTTAGCTGTGATCATGATCTCCGGGTTGTTAGGTTAAGCCCCACATTGGGCTCCACACAGGGAATGGAGCCTGCTTAAGATTATCTGCCTCTGCCCCTCCCAGCTTCCACTCTTAAAAAAATAAAAAATGAAAACAAACCAACAACAACAAGAAAAACAAAGTTTGTTATGCAGAGCAGGCTTATGTGTCTGTGTAGGGAGATAAAGAGGTGGAGATTTTTATGATTTTGATGGTAAAACACACGTTTGTAATTTAGTTTTTCTTTTTCTTTTTAATTAAATTGATTTATTTATTTTCAGAAAAACAGTATTCATTATTTTTTCACCACACCCAGTGCTCCATGCAATCCATGCCCTTTAGAATACCCACCACCTGGTACCCCAACCTCCCACACCCCCACCACTTCAAACCGCTCAGATTGTTTTTCAGAGTCCATAGTCTCTCATGATTCACCTCCCCTTCCAATTTACCCCAACTCCCTTCTCCTCTCTAACACCCCATGTCCTCCATGCTATTTGTTATGCTCCACAAATAAGTGAAACCATATGATAATTGACTCTCTCTGCTTGACTTATTTCACTCAGCATAATCTCTTCCAGTCCCGTCCATATTGCTACAAAAGTTGGGTATTCATCTTTTCTGATGGAGGCATAATACTCCATAGTGTATATGGACCACATCTTCCTTATCCATTCGTCCGTTGAAGGGCATCTTGGTTCTTTCCATAGTTTGGCGACCGTGGCCATTGCTGCTATAAACATTGGGGTACAGATGGTCCTTCTTTTCACGACAACTGTATCTTTAGGGTAAATACCCAGGAGTGCAATTACAGGGTCATAGGGAAGTTCTATTTTTAATTTCTTGAGGAATCTCCACACTGTTCTCCAAAGAGGCTGCACCAACTTGCATTCCCACCAACAGTGTAAGAGGGTTCCCCTTTCTCCACATCCTCTCCAACACATGCTTCCTGTTTTGTTAATTTTGGCCATTCTAACTGGTGTAAGGTGATATCTCAATGTGGTTTTAATTTGAATCTCCCTGAGGGCTAGTGATGATGAACAATTTTTCATGTGTCTGATAGCCATTTGTATGTCTTGATTAGAGAAGTGTCTGTCCATATCTTCTGCCCATTTTTTGATACGTTTGCCTGTTCATGTGTGTTGAGTTTGAGGAGTTCATTATAGATCCTGGATATCAATCTTTTGTCTGTACTGTCATTTGAAAATATCTTCTCCCATTCCGTGGGTTGCCTCTTTGTTTTTTTGACTGTTTCCTTTGCTGTCCAGAAGCTTTTGATTTTGATGAAGTCCCAAAAGTTTATTTTCGCTTTTGTTTCCTTTGCCTTTGGAGACATATCTTGAAAGAAGTTGCTGTGGCTGATATCGAAGAGATTACTGCCTATGTTCTCCTCTAGGAGTCTGATGGATTCCTGTCACACGTTGAGGTCTTTTATCCATTTTGAGTTTATCTTTGTGTACAGTGTAAGAGAATGGTCAAGTTTCATTCTTCTACATATAGCTATCCAGTTTTCCCAGCACCATTTATTGAAGAGACTGTCTTTTTTCCACTGTACAGTTTTTCCTGTTTTGTCGAAGATTAATTGACCATAGAGTTGAGGGTCCATATCTGGGCTCTCTACTCTGTTCCACTGGTCTTTGTGTCTGTTTTTATGCCAGTACCATGCTGTCTTGGTGATCATAGCTTTGTAATAAAGCTTGAAATCAGGTAACGTGATGCCCCCAGTTTTATTTTTGTTTTTCAACATTTCCTTATTGATTCGCAGTCTCTTCTGATTCCATACAAATTTTTGGATTATTTGCTCCAGCTCTTTGAAGAATACCGGTGGAATTTTGATTGGAATGGCATTAAAGGTATAGATTGTTCTAGGCAGTATAGACATTTTAGCAATGTTTATTCTTCCGATCCAAGAGCATGGGATGGTCTTCCATCTTTTTGTGTCTTCTTCAATTTCTTTCATGAGTGTTCTGTAGTTCCTCAAGTACAGATCCTTTACCTCTTTTGTTATCTTATGATTCTTGGTGCTATAGTAAATGGAATTGATTCTCTAATTTCCCTTTCTGTATTTTCATTGTTAGTGTATAAGAAAGCCACTGATTTCTGCACATGGACTTTGTATCCTGCCATGTTGCTGAATTGCTGTATGAGTTCTAGTAGTTTGGGGGTGGAGTCTTTTGGGTTTTCCATATAAAGAATCATGTCATCTGTGAATAGAGAGAGTTTGTCTTCTTCATTGCCAATTTGGATACCTTTTATTTCTCTTTGTTGTCTGATTGCTGTTGCTAGGATTTCTAATACTATGTTGAATAAGAGTGGAGAAAGTGGGCATCCTTATCTTGTTCTGATCTCAACAGGAAGGCTGCAAGCTTTTTTCCATTCAGGATGATATTTGCTGTGGGTCTTTCATAGATAGATTTGATGAGGTTCAGGAATGTTCCCTCTATCCGTATACTTTGAAGCATTTTAATCAGGAACGGATGCTGAATTTTGTCAAATGCTTTTTCTGCATCAATTGAGAGGACCATGTGGTTCTTCTCTCTTCTCATATTAATTTGTTGTATCACATTGATTGATTTGCGAATGTTGAACCATCCTTGTAGCCCAGGGATGAATCCCACCTGATCATGGTGGATTTTTAATGTGCTGTTGGATCCTGTTGGCTAGGATCTTGTTGAGAGTCTTAGCATCCATATTCATCAGTGATATTGCTCTGAAATTCTCATTTTTGGTAGGGTCTTTGCCTGGTTTGGGGATCATTGTAATGCTGGCTTCATAGAAAGAGTCAGGAAGTTTTCCTTCTGCTTCAATTTTTTGAAACAGCTTCAGGAGAATAGGTATTATTTCTTCTTTGAAAGTTTGGTAGAATTTCCAGGGAATCTGTCAGTCCTGGGCTCTTGTTTTTTGGGAGGTTTTTGATCACTGCTTCAATCTCGTTACTAGATATCAGTCTATTCAGGTTGTCAATTTCTTCCTTGTTCAATTTTGGTAGTTTATAGTTTTCCAGGAATGCATCCATTTCATCTAGGTTGCTAAGCTTATTGGCATATAACTGTTGATAATAACTTCTGATGATTGTTTCTACTTCCTTGGTGTTAGTTGTGATCTCTCCCTTTTCATTCATAATTTTATGAATTTGGGCTTTCTCTCTTTTCTTTTGGATTAGTGTGGCCAATGGTTTATCGATCTTATTGATTCTTTCAAAAAACCAGCTTCTAGTTTCATTGATACATTCTACTGTATCTCTGGTTTCTACCTCATTGATCTCAGCTCTAATCTTGATGGTTTCCCTTTTTATGTGTGGAGTTGGTTTGATTTGTTGTTGATTCTCCAGTTCTTTAATTTAGTTTTTCTTAGTAAGTTTATTGAATTTAAACCAGAGGACGAGTTAATATTTTACTGGTCATCTGCTATATGGAAGGTAATAGTTATTCAGCCACTCAGATCTCTAGCTTTATAGTTACCAAAATCCCATCAAGTTGAAATAATTTGTTATTTTACTCAAAATTCATATATTTACATGCTTTAAGGATATTTAGGATATAAAGATAAAAGGTAAAAAAAAAAAAAAAAACCAACAACACAATAGAGTTTATTTAAGCCTATCTTTTGTGCTTCATGTGAAAAAAGCAAGGTTCCAACTTCATTTCTGGAATTAAAAATAAAACCATTAACTAAAAATGGATTTGTGTGCATTGAACATTTGCAGCTGTTTGCTGTGACAGGCTTCAGTCCACCCAAGTCACACCCTGAATCTTTTAGTTACTGTTAGAAGTTTTGGGGGCTCCAAAGATTCTGGAAGCCCTGTGTGGGGGATGCAAATATAAATTGAGGGCAATTCAAATGATGCATGAAAGAGACACAAACACCACTTTAGTTCTCTGTTAATTTGCCACTTTCACACTAACGTGAGAAATTGCCATATGACTTTTAAATGTAATCTCTTGGCAATTTTTTATGCTTTTTTGGAATGCAGGAGGGTATGCATAATCAAATATCCAACACTTTTTTCTCTCCAACAGTTTTGAAATACCGTCATTTCAAATGAGCTTTTTTACCGTGTGTTTCAATGTGCTCTGACATTGAAGAAACAAAATTCAGTCAGATTCAGTTCTGTATTCAAGCAATTTATATATGCTGAAGGTCAAAGGAAATGAGGAGGACAAGCAATCACATTCACATATATTCTTTATTTTCTTGACTACAATTACTGTCTGAGGCTTTCTTTAGAACTTCATCGTCACTTATTTTCTTTTATTTTAGCTTTTTTCCAGCATCATGAATTTTAAAGCTGTGGTTGTCCTTTGGGGGAGATTTTTGTCCCCCAGAGGTTATTTGACAGTGTCTGCAGATGTTTTGGATTGTTACTACTGGGGAAATCATGCTACTGGCATTTGGTGGGTTGAGGTCAGGGATACTGCTGTACATTCTACAGTGTAGCCCCTGTACAAGTCACCCAAACCAAAGATCCAATAGTATCCTCTTTTCCTACTTTAAAGAAAGAAGTAGGGGTGCCTGGGTGCCTCAGTTGGTTAATCATCTGCCTTGGGCTCAGTTCGTGATTCCAGGGTCCTAGGATCAAGCCCAGCATTGGGTTCCTTGCTCAGTGGGGATTCTGCTTCTCCCTCTGTTCCTCCTCCTGCTTGTGCTCTATCCCTTTCTCTCTCCCTCAAGTAAATAAATAAAAAAAAATGTTAAAAAGAAAAAGAAGTAACTTAAGAGGAGAGAGCATGACAAAGGGACACAGTTACTCTCAGTTCTGTTCTTCTTTTCTGTTTTGGGTGCTCTGTCATCTGAAACATGTCATTTCCTCACCCTGGTCTAGTTTGCTAGTTTATAAAGTGGATATTTGGATTAGATCCTCTACCAAGAGCCTTACATTTATAAATCTTGCAAAATTAATTATACTTCTCTTACTTTTTGAGAACAGAAGACATGAGATATTTTTTTAAGAGGTCACTTAATTAAGTTTACTCAAGTTATAGTTCTTATTAGTTTATAGTTTTGGAGAAACACCCAATATATATATTTATCAAAGCAGAGATACAAATATGACTCTGTTCAGTCACATTTCTATGTACCAGCTATGAACTCTCTGAAAAAGATATTAGGAAAGCAGTCTCGGGGTGCCTGGGTGGCTCAGTCAGTTAAGCGTTTGCCATCGTCTCATTTCATGATCTCAGGTCCTGGGATCAAGCCCTGCATAGTGCCTCTTGCTCAGTGGAGAGCCTGCTTCTCCCTCTCCCTCTGCTGCTCCCCCTGTTTGTGCTCTCTCAATCTCACTTTTTCTCAAATAAATAAAATATATAAAAAAAAATAAGTTTCACTTAACATAGCAACAAAAAGAAGAAAATACTTAGGAATAAATTAAACAAAGGATATGAAAAATCTCCATGCTTAAAGACTACAAAACACTGATGAATGAAGTCAAAGACACAAAGGGAAAGGTATCCTGTGTTCATGGATTAGAAGAATTAATATTTTTAACATATCCATTCTACCCAAAGCAACTTACAAATACAGTACCATCTCTATCAAAATTCCAGTGGTATTTTTCATAGAAATTTAAAAAATTCTATAATTTGTGTGGAACAGTAAAAGACCCCAAATAGCAAACTCTAGCAAGATGCACAGGGAGTTATCATGGTTCCTGACTTCAAACTGTATTACAAAGCTGTAGAAATAAAAACATTAGTACTGGTATAAAAACACACATAAAACCATGGAACAGATTCAAGAGCCTAGAAATAAATCAAGGTATGTGTGGTCAACTGATTTTTGACAGAAACACCAAGAATATACAATGGCAGGATAGTTTCCTCAATAAATGGTGTTGGGAAAACTAGGTTGCCACATGCAGAAAATGTTTGCGGACCCTTATATAACACCATACATAAAAACAACTCAAAATGGGTTGAAGACTTAAGTGTAAGACCTGAAACCATAAATCTCGTAATAGACAAATGCAAAATAAACAGTGGAACTTCATCACCCTAAAATATTTTTGCATAACAAAGGAAGCCATCAACAAAATGAAAAGGCAGGCTATAAGGTAGGAGGAAATATTTGTGAATCATATATCTGATAAGGAATTAATATCCAGAACATTTCATGAGCCCATATAACTCAATAGCAAACACACACACAGACGCAAACACACGACACACTACACACACACAAAACACCAATTTAAAAAATGGGCAAACGATCTGAATAGACATTTTCTCAAAGAAGACATACAATGGCTAGCCTATGTATGAAAAGATGCTTAATGTCACAAATGACCAGGGAAATGCAAATCAAAACCACAAGTAGATACCTCATTCCGTTAGAATACTAATATCAAAAATCAAAAGATAACAAGCGTTGGTGGAAAAGGGGAATCTGTATGGGCTATTGATAGAAATGTAACTTGGTGCAGTCACTTTGGAAAACTGTATGGAGGTTTCACAAAAAATCAAAAGAAAATAGACTGCGATTTGATCCAGCAGTCCCACTTCCAAATGCATATCTAAAGAAAATGGAATCAGCTTCTCCAAGAGATAGCTAGCACTCACGTGTTCATTGCAGCATTATTCATAGCAGCCAAGATAAGAGAACAACCTAGTTGTCCATATGTAAAATGAACGGATAAAGAAAACTTGGTGTATACATAAACGGAATGGGTTCAACCTTAAAAAAGAAGAAAATCTTGCCATTTGGAACAACATGGATGAATTGGAGGACATTGTGCTAAGAAAAATAAGCCAGATACAGAAAGGCAAATATTGAATGGTCTTGATTGTATGTGGGATCTTTAAAAAACAAACAAACAAACAAAAAAACGGTTAATTCATAGAGTAGAGTAGAGTAGAGTAGTGGTCATCAGAGGTAGGTAGGGGATGGGAGAAAATAGGATACATTGATCAAAGGCTACAGATTTTCAGTAATAAGATGAGTGAGTTCTGGAGCCCTACAGCATGGTGACTATAGTTAATGTATACTTGAAATTTCCTGAGAGTATATGTCATGTTCTCATCAAGAGAAAAAATAGTTATTTCTTATGATGGCTATGTTAGTTTGTGTTAATCATGTTATAATATAAACATATATCAAAACATCACATTGTACATTTTAAATATACACATTTTTAAATTTGTCAACAGTAAATAGTGAAAAATGTAATTCACATGCAATTTTTTTATTAGCCAGCATGTAAGCATTAAAAGAGGCTTGAAAATACAGGAGCTAGAATTCATACTTTATATGTGAAATAAATGTAGTAATACAGTCTATTAATTTTTAAAATAATATCACTAACCTTGTCTAATTCCTCTTAAAAGACAGTGCATCTAAAAGAACCAAAAGGTATTTTAATAAAACTTCCATTTCAATTTAAGTTCATCTGTAGCACCACAGAATGTATCTGTATTCATGCTGTAAAATGAGTTTGACTTTAAAAATTAAAAAACTGAGTTCCAGCAGAAGATTTTTATTACTTTTAGTCTTTTCTGCCCCTGTTAAACAGACACATTTTTGGAAGCCCTTGTAGGTGCTCCTATAATGCTATTATCCAGAAACACTTCCTTATTCAACTCTGCAGAATGTAATGATAAACGTTGACCAAAACCCATAGTATTTTTGAATCGTTAAAATATGTACTTGTGAGAATTAAAGTTTAAACTGTTGGCAAAAAGTAGAATTTAATATTGTCATAACATTCTTGACTGATAGGATAGACACTTGATTAAATACTAAATGGAACTTTATGCCTTTGGGTGTCCCATTTTTATGTTTGACACTTCTAGAATGACTATTATAAGTTAAGATTTTTCTAGGGAAAAGATATTAAAAATAAAACAATACTGTTACTAGATTTTTTTTTTTAAGATTTGAATGTGGAAGTTGGCTATTTGGTTGTGATGTTGGGATTTTATTAGCCATGTATTCTTTTCCTATTAAAGCAAATAACCAAAAGTGAAACTGACGCATTCATATGGAAGAGTTGAAGGCACTGTACTAAAATATGGGCTCTGCTGCTGTGAAAATAGAAGCCATTTTGAGGTGTAGCCTTGAACAGCCTGTGGGGTATTGGCAAGAGATGGAACAGCAGGTCCTTTTTAGTTACTTTGAAGCAAGAAACTGTAGGCTTACTTCACATGTACCCTTATTATTTGATATTTCTGAATCTCCATTTCTTTTTTGACATAAAATTTATATTGACCTCATACCCACCTGGGTCATTTCATGTTTTTGAAAGACACACTTTATATTTTTTTCTTTTATACTTCAAGGTACACTGAACATCATGATATTTGTAGTTTTGATATATTTCTAAAAGCAGTGATAAAATTAGAACTTAGAATTTTTAAAGGAAAATATAATCATCGTCATCCTATTTGTCATTAAAAGCTATGATGTTTCAGAGAAGTTAAATTTCCTGATTAAAAGGAAGTCTAAAAAAACCACTCACAATTGTCCTTTAAAATAAATTTTATTAAGGGTTGTAAGTATGCAGGAGAAATGAGAATTCATGGTAAATAAATATGTTTCTCTGTTTATTATGTGATTAGTGTAACATTGCAGAATTTGGTGTCTGTATACTTACTAGAAACATAGAAGGAAGCAAAATGTAGCTTATGATGAATTATTGTCTTCATGGAAATTAGTGATACAGTTTATATTTTGAGGATAAGGTTAATGAGTACCTCTGAAAGAATAAAATTTTGGATTAATAATTTACTGAGTCAATAAATTTATGAACTGGCTAGTAGTTTACTTATGTTGAAGATGTATGTGTTTCTGCCCATTCTTCCTGTAAGTTAATAGAATGTGGAGAAAACCACAGAACCGGTTATGTTAGATGTATCTGTTAAAGACAAAGAAGGCTGTTAGTGTTGTGGAGAGTTAAAAAAAAAAAAAAAAGTTGAAAAGTATATTATTGGGGTGCCTGGGTAGCTCAGTCATTAAGTGTCTGCCTTTGGCTCAGATCATGACCCTGGCGTCCTGGGATCAAGCCCAGCATCAGGCTCCCTGCTTAGTGGGAAGCCTGCTTCTCCCTCTTCTACTCCTCCTGCTCTCACTGTGTCTCTTTCAAATAAATAAATAAACAAATAAACATCTTAGGGGGAAAAAAGGGATATTATTGACAAGAAAATAGTCATGTTATAATTCACTGTGTAATTACCTTAGTTTTGGTATATTCCAAATCTTTTGTTTGCTAACAGGGCCTCATTTCCAACACTGCCCTTCAGTCCAACACACACACACACACACACACACACACACACACTCTTAACACACTTAAATGATTCCTCTGTGTTTTGGGCTTTTCTAACCTTTTTCCTGATGGCCAAAGGTGAAAGTAACTTCTCTCTCAGGATGCATAGAATTTTCTCCCCTATAATGTAACTGCTTGCAATTCTGGTACTTAGTTTAAAAAAAAACAAGAATCTTCCAGTTGGTGAAAATTGTGGAATTCAGGCCTATTAAAAATAAAGCCCTGGAGTTCCACTTCCGGCAAGTGGAGTTCTGAGGATCTGCAACTCAGTGGAACAGGTGAAAATTATGCAGAACAACCATTTAAAGTCTCTGGAAATGACCTTAAAGGCATACAGCCAATGAAGAAGCATTATATAAGAAATCTAAATCTCCTTAAGAACTGAAAGAGTCTGTGGTATTTGAACCAAGACCCTCCACCATCCTCCTGTCTCCATACTGTGAGAGATGGAAACACTAGTGGGTACTGGCACTGTAGCTGAACTAATATGAGTTTGCTCCATCATAAGTCACAAATAGAAGCTATACCGGGGGGATCGTCAGGCAAAGGAAGATTTATTCAGCAAATAAGGAGATCACTGGGAATCTTCCAAAGTTGTGGACTCCTGAGCCAGGGTGAGTGGATTCCTTTTATCTGGGGTTAGGATGAATATTTCGATAGGGGAGCCTTGTCATCTTATGTAGAGGCGGATGTAAGGTCTCACATGCATCTTAAGGAAACATGCCTGTACATACATAATAAGCTGTCTTAATGAGGCTGTCCTCCTCCTTGAGCAGAGAGTTTAGCATTATAATGAGGTGAGGTCACTGTTGGTCAGTCAGTGGGGTCCATCTCTGCAGGTGTGAGCTTAAGCTCAAACTGGTCTGGGTGGTCTGGGACTCAAGAACTCATCATCTGGGCAATCGTTATGACTTGAGGCGTGGTTTTGGTTTCCATCATAGATGCTATGAATTCAAGATAAGCTGGGAAGAAGAATTAAAGGAAAATGCGGGAGAAAGCTCAGTGGGTGCATGCAGATTGGCAGTAAAGGTCAGGTCCTGGGGCCTTGCTGGTGACCGTGCCCGCTAAAACACAGGGTTCATTCTGCTAGGGGCTTCTAGTTAGAGGGCTCTCTTTCTGTAAGGGTGTTTCTCATCTTGCCCCCAGCTGTCTTTTATTGAAATTAAGTTCCTTCCACTGTGTCTGGGGGGAGGTGGCTCCCTTTTTAGGACCAGCCCTCCTCCCTCCCTGACCCCACTGGGACATGGCTACCACTGAGAATCCTGGGGCCCCCCTCACCTCACTCCAGATGGTGACACAGGGAGAGGGCGGCACAGAAGACTGAGGAGCTTGCTGGAGGGAAATGGAGAAAGACAGCTGGGAGGACACTTGCCAAAGTCAAAACACGTTTCAGACATTGACCTTGAGAACTGTTGTTCCTTGAAAGAAACCTGAAGTTGGTTAGCTAAGTCTGTAAAATAACTTGATGCCCCCGTTGAAAATAAGAGAAGAATTAGCTGGTGGTTGATGGAGTTTAACAGCTGGGTGTGTTCTAGGAGAAGAAGCAGTCAAAGACAGCCTGCCAGAACCAGTAATCCTAGGGTGACTGTCAGCAGTCTCAAGGTAGTGATCCCCAAGGAGCAATATCAGAGCTTCATGATCCAGGCAGGGAAGAATGGGAGAATAGATTTCATTAGAATAATCTAGCCAAGTAGTTAATAGTAGATCACAGGGGGTGACCATTACTCTGATTTGCTAAAATATAATATCTGAAAGATCCAGTTTCTAACAGAAGATTCTGATACATGCAAAGAAACAGCAAAGTATGACATATCATCTCAGACAACATGAACTTGTATATTAAAAAAATCCCAAGGGAGACTGAAAACTTAGAGCTAATAGGGTTGTAAGATCAATATATAAAAATCAATTGTATTTCTGTACACTTACAATAAACAATCTGAAAAAGAAATCAAGGCAATTCTATTTATAGTAACATCGAATGGAGTAAAATACTTAGGAACAAATTTAACAATAGAAATGCCAAACTTACACTCTAAAAACTAAAACACGATGTTGAAAGGCATGAATGAGAGGCGATCTAGACAAATGGAACATTTCATTTAATGGTATGGAATTAAATTTAATTACACTTAATATTTAATTTTGTTAAGATGGTGATACAGACAAACCAGGTCTGCGGACCCAAAAGGGGTCGTGCAGGACCAGCCAAGAAGGCCCTTGGCTACCTGCAGAGTGGAAATCAAATAATACCTGAGAGGAAGGAAGAGCAGAGTTTATTGAAGACACAAAGCAGATTCAGACGGAGCATCTGGGAGACTTGGAAAAGACAAGGAAAGCGGGTCTTGTCTTGTCTTGGGATCTGGGGTTTTTACTGAAGATTGTGGTCTGGTTCATGTGTCTTCTTAGGCATCCAGGAATAAACAGGAATGTTTAGGTGTCCTCCAGAAGTCTCTTAGGTCTTGGGGCTAGGGGTACTGTTGAGTCATTGGTGTTCAAAAGGGAAAACATTTATGATGATCCCACTTGGTCAGTCTTTAGATGGTATCTGTTATGCTGGAAGACTCCAAAGAAATGAACTCCTTGACATTCTTAAGAAGGTTTTGTATTGTACTAAAAGGCACACATGAGTCCTACTGAGAATAGAGGAAGCAACACAGTGTTTCCTGGGGTCCCTTTGGTTTCCCTGGCAGGATTCTCCAAAAGAACTACTGATTCAGTGCACTCCCTGTTGGAATTCCTATTGGCTTTCTTGTGGAAGTGGAGAAGAGGATCCTAAAATTCATATGGAATCGCAAGCGACTCAGAATAGACAAAATAAGTCTGGAAAAAGAAGAACAAATTTGGAAGATTCACACTTCCTGATTTCAAAGCTTCATGCAAAGTGACAATAATCAAGACAGTGTTGTACTTCGTAGGATACATATATAGATCAGTGGTATTTAATTAAGAGTCTAGAAATAAATCCATGTGTCTCCAGTCAACTGATATTTGACAGGAGTGCCAAGGCAATTCAGTAGAAAAAGAATAATCTTTTCAGCAAATGGTACTGGGACACCTGGATACTTACATGCAAAGGAATGAAATGGACCTGTGCGTGAGGGACCTGTTCCCTCACTTCACAGCTGTGTACAAAAATTAGCTTAAAATGAGTCAGAGATCTAAATGTTATGTAGGAGCAAAAAACTAAAAATCTTGGGAGAAAGTATAGGGGTAAATCTGCATGAAGTCAGATTTGACAATGGATTCATAGATGGGGCCCCAAAAGCACAAGGAACAAAAGAAAAAAAACTGTAATTACAAACATTTAAAAGCTATGCTTCAAATCACATTGTCAAAAAAATGAAAAGACAATTCACAGAATGGGAAAAAATATTTGCAAAGCATATCTAATGACAGACTTATATCAAGAATATACAAAAAACTTAATCCACTTAAAAAAATGGGCAAGAGATCTAAATAGACATTTCTCCGAAGACAATCTATAAATGGCCAATAAACATAGGTTTGACATCTTCAATTATCAGAGAAATGCAAATCAGAACTACAGTAAGACACTCCTGGGGTGGCCAGAATCAGTCAGAAATAGCAAGCATTATTGAGGATGTGGCGAAGTTGGACCTGTTCCTGATACACTCCTAGTGCAAATATACAGTGGTGTAGCCAATTTGGAAAACAGTGTGGCGCTTCCTCAGTTGGTTAAACATAGAGTTATCATATGACCCAGCACTTCCTCTCCTACGTATATAAGAGAACTGAAAACACATGGCCATACAAATACTTGTACATGAATGGTGACAGTGGCACTATTGATAATAGCCCAAAGGTGGAAAGAGCCCCAATGTCTATCACTGAATGAGTAGAGAGGCAAAATGTGTGCCTCTGTACAATGAAATACTACTCAGCCATTAAAATGAAGAAAGCACTTATATATACTAAAACCTGGGTGAACCTTGAAATCGATAGCCTAAGTGCATGAAGCCAGTAACAAAATACCACATATTACATGATTACATTTATGTGAAATCCACTAACGTCAAATCTATAGACAGAAAGAAGAGTAGTGATTACTTAGGGCCTGGGTAGGGTGGGGGAGTAGGCAAAACAGGGAGATGATAACTAAAGGGTATGGAGTTTCTTTTTGAAGAAATGAAACTGTTCTAAAATTGGTAGTGGTGATCTTGGTACATACCTGTACATATACTGAAAACTGTTAAATTGTATATATTTTTTTAAAGATTATTTATTTATTTATTTGACAGACAGAGATCACAAGCAGGCAGAGAGGCAGGCAGAGAGAGAGGAAGCAGGCTCCCCGCTGAGCAGAGAGCCTGATGCAGGCCTCGATCCCAGGACCCGGGGATCATGACCTGAGCGGAAGGCAGAGGTTTTATAACCCACTGAGCCACCAAGGCACCCCAAATTGTGAATTTATAGTATATGAATTACATCAGTGAAGCTGTTATTTTAAAAAAAAAAGTCCCCTCTGACATCTGGGCACTTCAGCTAAAAAGAATGTTTACTTGATATTTAAGCCACATTCTACCAGAATGTTGAGAACCGGCATTATACAATAGTGATTAATATGCACTTTATCCCTCAAGGGTCCCAATAAAGCACTCATGTCTATAAGATCATTCGTAGATTAAAAAAAGACTTATAATTGGTGGATTACAAATTAGATAGTTTTTATTTTATTTTATTTTTAAATTTAAGAGATTTTTTTCTTTATTTGCCAGAGAGAGAGAGAGAGAGCAAGAGTGCACAAGCAGAGGCAGAGGGAGAGGTAGAAGCAGATTCTCCACTGAGCAGGGAGCCTGATGTGGGGCTTGATCCCAGGACCCGGGGATCATGACCTGAGCTGAAGGCAGATGCTTAGTCGAGTGAGTACCCAGGTGTCCCAAGTTAGGTAGTTTTTAAGTGGAAATAAGTGAGACATCATTTCAATTGTTGCCACTTTTGATTCTTCTGGATGATCTTTTTGAGGTATCATAATAAAAGTCAAAGGAAATTGGGGCTCCGGGATATGTGTTTTCATCTTTCTTTACTATAAAACAAAGCAGAAATGATATCCTATTTACAAAAGGTATGAGTGGAGAAAGGATTTAAAAAGTAAATGCTTCTTTCCCTTTGGTGTATTCCTGACCAATCCCACTGTTAATTCCTTCTTGTTGGCCATCAGAAACAAGTAGAGTGTACTTTCTGATGTCCATTAAATCCAGTTGTCTAGCTCACAAGCTGTAGTAGAAAATCTTAGTAAAAACAAACAAACAAAAAAAAAGAAAAACAACTTTCAAACTAGCTTCTATCTATGTTAACACTTATAGCATCATATATTTTGGCCTATGATGTATTGATAGGCTGGGTAGTTGTTGGAAAATCTCCTAATAGGAAAATGATACGGAAGAAAGCTGTTTTGAAAGCACATTTGCCAGCCAGGCCTCTGTCAATAATGGTACATTACAATAATGGTAAGCTTAATGTGCCCAAGCAGCCTGCTATAGTTTGAACACACAGTTTTGCTGAACTGTTGAAATACTTTTTTTGAATAAACTTTTTAACAGCGTTGGTCCATCAATACTAAACAGCATTCTATCACTTTAATATTTTTGTTTTTTTTTCAAAATAAGTATTTTTCTGTCTACCTTTTCTTAACACTAGTGGAACGGTATCAGACTGTTGAATGCCAGATCTGTTTGTTTACTTTCATTTTCTTATCATTATTTAGCCAGTATTCCATTGACCTCATAAATCATCATTGCCAGACCAGGAAGTAACTGAAAAAGGACACAATGCCCATAAAGTTACTTGGCCATGAAGAAGCAGCCTTGGAGCTAGGAAGCAGCAGCAGGTGGAATGGAAGCAATCACAGCAGTAGTGGCAGTAGGAGCACAGTAATTAGCAGCTGGGTCAAGGGTAATAATCTGCAGACACTATGACAATGGAGAGTTGATATCTCAAAGAACTCCCCACTCCCTCTGCTCCCCCCAAATGTTAATGTCCTATATTCGGATTAAGCCTGGTGTGACAAATAAGCCTGTGTACTGGAGCCTTTAGGAGAATCAGTCCTTGTGCTGACGTCATCCATCTTCCCTGCACCCCCCCCAACCCCGCCCAGAGCATTTCAGAATATCTCCATCTATAGTTTTAGCAACCCATGTGAAGACCTGTGTTTCTATGGGAACGAAAGGAGGCAGAGGAGAGGTTAGGCTCATGCAGGGACAGCAGGTGAGCAGTAAAAGTATCATGATCAAGAAACAGGTGATTGTCTAACCTAAATGCATCAGTGTTCTAAGCATCTTTAAAGTAGGTGTGGGTAGGCTCTTGATGTTCAGTAGCATGGGTGTATCAAATGCATTTTTTAACTTAACGATGTTTTCTGTATACAATGGGTTTGTGAGGTGCTAAGTCCATTGTAAGTCAAGGAGGATCTATATAAGATAGTGGTATTAATTTTTATTCATTTTTAAAGATTTTATTTTATTTATTTGACAGAGATACAAAGAGCACAAGCAGGGGGAGTGGAAGAGGGACAAGCAGGCTCCCTGCTGACAGGTCCTGAACACAGGACCCTGGGATTGTCATATGACCCAAGCCGAAGGCAGTTGCTTAACAACAGAGCCATCCGGCACCTCCAGAGTAATGGTTTTTAAATTGGGTTCTCCAGGTAAGCCGTTGGGAATTTTTTTAAAAAAGTTTCAGATTCTTTTTTATTCACCCAGACCTCCTGAAACAGAAACATATGGGGGTCGGACATAATCTGTATTTTGTCAAGCCTTCCCAGCAGTTTTGATACATAGTAAAGTTTGAGAACCATTGCACTGAGATGTTTTGTAAGATTTGAGGATCACCTCTCAGATTAGACATTAGGTATTGCTTCAGAGGCAGTGGGATATAACAGCAGCTGGCACTGAATCTTAGAAGGGAAGAAATCAAAACTAGACCTCAGTAACATCCACCCTCCCCACCCCCCCAACAAAAGTCCTATTTTGTAGGAAGATACAAATTCAGAAATATAGGGTTATTTGTAGTCAGTGTGCAGAGTCAAATGAAACTATTCTGGCTTCAGATAGAGATACATAAACTTCAACAAGCTAGAGTCATTTTGTCTCAATTTTCTCATCTCTTCTAAATTAGGGTAATAATAATGCTGACAGCTTTATAGAATTACTAAGAAAATTGAATGAATTAGGAACAACACACAGAGAAGCCTGTCACATAGTAAGGGTAGAACAGATGTTAACTCCCATTATGATTTTTCTCATATTAAAACTGTGATATTAAGGTTTGGATTCCCTAATTATAATTTCCAAAAGGTTAACAACATGGCTCTCATGTAATATAAAATAAACATGTATCAAATATTTTTTAATTCATTAATTAACAAAGCAACCAGCAAAATGTCAAAACTGGGTCTAAAGGGCAGACTTTATATAATCTGTTAAGAATGCTGAACTCTTTCTAATAGATGGAAGATGGGATAGTATCCTAAAGAGCAATACATTGTAAGAATTGGAGTTACCTTTTCTTATTAGACTAAAACCAATTGCATCACTCCTGGACAACATTTATTTACTTTATTAGAGACATAAATTATTTACATTTCTCTCAGGTAAGAATCATTTAAATTGATACCAATTTTCTGCAAGATAACCTCTAGCCCTACCTGGTTATAAAAGAGCCTAGTCAATATAAAGTTAAGCAAGGATGCACACCAATACTGCTCTATAAGAACATGCTGTAATTAATTTTACCTATTTCCAATTCTGGAATAATTTTTCTTGATGGATGTTTCACAAGAAATAGTGCAATAGCTGGGTTATTGGAATTGATTTGAGGAACAAAGCAGGGCCTGAAGCTAAGGTTATATGGCTAGTACTTCTGAGCCCTGGAGCATCTCAGGCCTGCATATAGTTGCAAAACAAAACCAACCCCCCCCCCCAAAAAAAAACTGTGAACATTAAAGAGACCTGTTGCCAGTGCAACTGAATGAATGTTACAGCACCCAGAAATGTACACACTAGGAAAAAAGAGAAATACTCCCTTCATTTGAACCATATTTTCATTAGAATTGGTCATCAGAGACCTTTTGGAACATTATCCTTGGATGTATGAAACATTTGTTTACTCGAATTAAAACTGTAACCAAGAATAAAAGAAGGCAAGGATTTGATTGTGTTCCTTGTGGTATAACATTCAGTGTATTTTTATTTAATGCAAATGAAATTAGCAAGTTTGAGACAAAAGCCTCAGCAAGAGGCTGTAAATTCTTATCATAAAATAACTAGAAAATAAAGTAGGTATGCTGCCTAAGCAGAGTAGCAAATTTATATAATTAAGTCACTGATATGGTCTGTGTCGAACAATGATTTCAATACAGCATAGACATAAGGATTAGACTGATCAATCTCATATGTCAGAGCCTTGCCTAAGAAGCAACAAGGATTAAAAAAAAAAAAAATCCTGCATCATTTTGGGAAAGTTATAGCTGATTTTTTTTTCCCCCTTCAAAACTATTTTGTGGAGGGACGCTTGGGTGGCTCAGTCGGTTATGTGTTCCACTCTTGATTTTGGCTCAGGTCATGATCTCAGGGTCGTGAGATCAAGTCCACATTGGGTTCTGCACTCAGGGAGGAGCCTGTATAAGATAAATTCTCTCTCTTCCTTTCCCGGTCTCTCCCTCTGCCCCTCCACCACTCCCTTGCATGTGTTTTCTGACTTTAAAAAAAAAAAAAAAAAGTACTTTATAGAAAATGGCTTGGTTCCTAGGGAAAAAATATAAGAGAAATTTAGTTCCTTTTATTTTGTTAAAGTGTTTCCTTTTCTGATTTTTTCTGATCCTCTGTCCTGGAATGGAACACCAGGTCAGAGTAAGTATACTTTTGATTTTTTTCATAACTAGATTGGACTCATTCTCAATTTATAGGTATCTAAATTAAACGTATTTAACAAAAGTTTATTGAGCAATGTAAGGCTGTGAAAATGCAGTGAAGACAGGAAACAGCTATATGTGATACTCTTCCTCCAAAGAATTGACCATTTTATCTGGGAATGAACTAAATATGGCTCCCAAATAAAAGTTGAAGGGATGTAGCAGCTGAGCAATGATTTAGGTGAGCAACGGCATTATAGCAGGAATATTTTGAGGGATCTAAAAATATGGCGGGAAGAGATCTGTCTCGTTAACAGCAGAAACAAAAATTGAAAGATGAAGGACAGAAAGGGGCTAAAGAGAAGCAGAAAATATTTTATGTGTTCAGAGGAAGGAGGATTAAAGTAGTATGGAAAGGGAGTTTTAACAGCAAAGCCTTCCTTCAAGGAAGGAATATGTAAGATGAACATTGAATGATGGTGGGATTTAAGTGGTATGTGCCGTAGGACCTTCTAGGTGGAAGAAACAACTGGTACCTATGTCCATAGATAGGAATAGGTTACACACTGAGAAATGGCACAAGAATAGTGATACTGTTTATTTAGTGGTGTTGTATTGTATCCAGTTTTTCGAATGTCTTCTTATTTTGTTTAATATTTCCAGGAACCTATTAGGTAATGCTGTAACTATCATCTCTGGATAAGTAAGTAATGTGGGTAAAGTCAAAGAGCTAGTAAGGAGTTGGACTGGTATTCTTAATCACATCTCAGTGACTTTACCACCGTGCTTCATTGTCTCTCAGCTGCATCTCAGGCATTCGGAGTTACACATGTTAAAACTTCGTGGTTTGACTCTAGATTATTGGATTTGGGACCTAAAGGAAAAAGAATAGTCAAAATAGATGCCAGTGTTTCGTGCTGGGTCATTTGAAAAAACGGTAGCATGATCAATGAAAAGAGTTTTCATTTGGACTCGCCAGTCAAATTTGCTAGTAGACCTGCAAGGAATTATATCAGATCAAAGGGGAAATCATAACTTGAGTTCAGGAAAGGTCTAAGCTCAAGTTCAAGAGGAAAAGGATAACAAGAGAACTAAATCTTTGAGAACACTACTGCTAAAAGTAGAAAGCAGAGGAGCTAGTACAGAGTAAAAGAGTAGCTAAGATGAAAAGAGAGCCAAGGAGACATGTGTATTTACAATAGAAGGAGGAGGAAAAAAGAACTTCAGGAAAGAGTGATGGTGAAATGCCCAATACTCAAAGGGTGATGAATTTTTCAGTTAGGGTACTCAGAGACACTCTTAAGATTAAGAGCTTTTGGGAGCCTGGGTGGCTCAGTTGGTTAAGCAACTGCCTTTGGCTTAGGTCATGGTCCTGGAGTTCCGGGATGGAGACCCACACCAGGGTCCCTGCTCAGCAGGGAGTCTGCTTCTCCCGCTGACCTCTCTCCTCTCATGCTCTCTCTCTCTCATTCTCTCTCTCACTCTCAAATAAATAAAATATTTTAAAAAGACATTAAGAGCTGTTTTATGGTGAAAATAGAAGCCAGATTGAATGAAGAATAGGAGTGAATGGTTGGTTAGACCCCCAGATGCAAGGGGCATGGGCGAAGAAGTTAAAGCTTTGAGTTTTATTACGTCTTAGAATTACGACCACAATTTTAATAGATAAGGAAAATCATTGTGAAAACTCCATGGAGTTCAAAGATCCACATAATAAAGCTTGTAGCTTAGTTAGAGAAAGTAGCTGATCAAATATAATAAAAAGAAGCCTGGGAGTATAGCAAAGAAGACTGACATACCAAGAGTAGCCCTGAAAAGAGTGTGGATAATGTGAGGGGGATTATTGAAAAGATTAGGCCAGATGTGATCTTAATCCTATTTCATGTTGGTTAAGGGCACTTATTTGTTTGTATGAGGGCACTTACTTTTTACTACTGGGTCTGAAATAAGGGTCAGCATTTGAACTAATGAGTGAGTGATGGTAGGGGGAGAGATAGACAGGGGGAAAGGGAGACATTGGTTATGTCTCATTTCTGGATGTAGGTTTTGTGCCTTATGTAATTGTGAGGGCTTTTGTTTTTGTTTTGTTTTGTTTTAACATTTCATTTATCTATTGGACAGAGGGAGAGAGATTGAGAGCACAAGTAGGGGGCATGACAGAGGGAGAGGGAGAAGCAGACTCCCCACTGAGTAGCAAGCCCCATGCAACGCAAGGCTCAATCCCACCCACGACCTTTAGACATGACCTGAACCAAAGTCAGATGTACACTCAACCTACTGAGCTGCGCTGGCCCCCCGTAATTGTGATTCTTAAAAAAGATAAGACATTATATGTGCATTTAACATCTGATTCTGGAAATGGCTCAGAATGCCTTTGCATTTGTTCATAGACTCTATTTTAATTTTACTATTTACTTTCTACTTGTAATACAGTGTTTTATCAATGAGGATATGAAGTTGTGCCCACATGTTACCCAGGATATTAGAGCTAACGAGGGAGAATACCTGGAACATAATTTAAATTGGTAGCTTTTACCCTGAATTTAAAAAGTTCCAAGCTCTTTGATGTAACCGCCTAGGGACTCTTAAGGGAAGGACCTTTAAATCCTTCCAGTCTGCTAGTAAGACATGCATTTTAATGTTCAGGGCCTTAGGCTACTAAGGGAAGATTACAGTGGCCTGTTTCTAATAGTATGGTATGAAATAGATGTTTGGAACATGCATAGGACATGTCTCTGAACTTCAGTTGATCAGAGATTGTTAAATTGATATAGTATGAGCTATAAATTAAATTTACAAAGCCTTTTCATAGTATTTTCCTCACAATAGCTCTGTTGTTAGAGGAGTTGCTGCTATTTGTAATTTATGGGTACATAAATGTACTCAACTTTCAGCTGCAGCTCAGAGGAGGTAAGTGACACCTCCAAGATCCTACAGCAAGTTGATAGCAGAGGTAGGAATGGATGGATTACTGTAGTTCAGATCTTCTGCAGCCATTTGAGGCTATTTTCATATTCAGACAAAATTAATTATACATGGCTCTCTGCTGTGTACCCAGATCCCCATGTAGACCCCAACTTTTAGACTTACCAAATTATATTCCAGTTTTAAATGTCTGTCCCACTTTATCAGTTGTGAGGCCCTTAAAGCTGACCCAGTCCTTTTCTTACCAGAGTGTGTAGCATTAACACCTAACATGGTGCCTGGCCTGATGCCAGTGGGCAGTAAATGGTTGAGTGGCAAAATGGTGAAGCTGAGTCAACTCTCAGAAATTACTCAGCAGGCAGCCTCGCTCGCTCCTTAGTTTGATATGGATTCCAGAGAAGAAGTTTCTGGAAATGGTTACTGAAATTTCAAGACTGAGACACCATAAAATTTCCTAGACATCCTTGTCTCCACTCTCAATAGCATTAATGAGTTAGAGAGGTTTTAGTGTAGTTACCCACCTGTGTGCAGGGTGTGTTTACTTAGTTTTTGACTGAACTGAAGGTTGGTCCCAAACAGTATGAAGCTTTCCTTAATTATGGCCCCACATAGGATCTATTCAATCCTGGTTTTTGTTTGTTTGTTTTGTTTTTTTCCCAAATGAAGACACTTGCTCAAAATGTAATCATTTGTCTTACCGCTCAGGGGCATAACCTTTTGTGCTTAAAGCCCTGAGGGACTAATAGTGATTTTACATAGTTATCACCTTCACATTCGAGAATATGCCCTATTCTGGGGTTCTCTAATTCCCAATCAAGTATAATATACTTGGCTGTGTGCATATAGGGTTTCAGGTGAAAGGGTGTGTGGATAAATGGAGTGAACTGATTGTAAGAATAGTAACTTTTTGTATTGTGCTCATTCATTTTTATATTATAATCTACAAAATCAATGAATAGACATGAAAATTATAAACTCATTTTGTTATATATTAATTTCAGCTTTTTATATACCATTGATTGTTTCGATTCTTTTTCTTTCTTTCTTTCTTTTTTTTTTTTTTAAGAGAGAGAGAGGAATAGTAGAGAGGGTAAAGGGAGAAGGTGAGAGAAAATCTTAAACAGTGTCCACACCCAGTGAAGAGCTCTACGTGGGGCTCGATCTCACAATCCTGAGATCATGACCTGAGCTGAAATTGAGGGTCAGATGCATACCTGACTGAGTCACCAGGCACCCCACCATTGCTTATTTTTGCTTAAAATGTGACATGCTTTGTGACAGTAAATTTTGTTAAGTCAAATAGTTAGTGGTAGCTGTTTTTGAAAAGTGTGATTCTTAGATTTGATATATGCATTTTACATGTGATATTTATTTCACACCAGATAGCTAAAAACAGGATGTGTCTAAGTGTACAGTAAGGTCTAAAGTAAACTTTCTGTCCGTAAATGCCTTAGGGAACAAATACAATTTATCTTCATCCCATATACTCAGGCTTTGTGTTGGTTCCTTCCTGGCAGAGGTACATAGGAGCTACTGAATGTTTCTTACATAAGGCAAAGAAATGTGCTATAATCTTTTCTAAGTTAAGGAATTTGTTTAGTATAGTCTTAACAAAGACTTGGTAGTTTTTACTCTCTAAGTCTAAAAGATGAGCATGTCTGTTTTGAAAGAAAATATGCAATTTTCTGATAACAAATATACGAAGGATGAAAGATTGGTTTCATTCTTTCACCAGATATTCTGTGCCTACTCTGTCTTCTTCATATTTATAGAAGAGAGAATTTTTCAAAAATATTGGTGGTGATTCTTAAAACAATCCTATTTCCAGTGAAATCTCTTAGCTCCTGAAGAATAAGATCCTGGTATTTTTTTTTCTTTCATCTTTTATGTTGCCATGATGTTCCAGCTACCTTCATAGAAGTCACTTTGCTTTTTGAGCAAATATTTTTTTTTAAAGATTTTTTAAAAAATTTGTTTATTTTTTATTTTTTATAAACATATAATATATATTTATCCCCAGGGGTACAGGTCTGTGAATCGCCAAGTTTACACACTGCACAGCGTTTGAGCAAATATTTGCATATATAATTGACAAGTTATTTTTATACAAAATTTAAAATTTTAGTTTACATAATTTTATCTTGCTAGAATGTTTGCAGGTTAAGCTAAACAACTTTATACAATATGCATTACAATTTTTCTAGTTTTTAAGAGATCCTTAAATGTATTTTTTTCTTACCTTCTGATAAAGATTACAATGTTGCCTTTTGTATATTAACTTTGTATAGGAAGTTATATAAATTATGTATGTGAAAACACTTAAAATGAAGCACCCTAAAAATTAGACACCTTACCCTTATTCTTAACAACAATAACATATTACCATCTTCTAAAGCATGCTAATTTTATTGCAAATGTACTAAACTGTATTTTTATTTCTATAGTCTAACAATTATACCAGGAAATTCATGTGGAAGAATGGAGGAAAAGAAAAGAGAGAAAAACAAAGCAGGAAAAGAAAGGAAGGGAGGAAGTCTATTGAATTCATATTTTATTATAACAGCATACTTGGTTCTTCCAGTATGTTTGCTTATTTCTTGCACATTTTAGATTTACAAAATAACCATTTTCATCTTCATTTTATAGATGAAGAAACTGAGGGCCATACACTTTAAGTAACTTGTCCAAGATCACATTGCCAGTAAGTGGATAAATCAATTTAGATACAGGACTCTCTACCCAGTGGTTTCAGGCTGTTAGCTCTTTTTGACGTAATGGCCAACATGGTAATAGTTAGGACATGCCACTCATTGTTATCCACTGTCAGCAAATTCTGCACTTCCATGAAGTATGGAATGTAATCAAACACAACAGCATTCAAAACACAGATTTTTTTTTAATGCTTTTTTCAAAGAAATCAATCTCATAAGCAGTTAGAGATCAAACGGGGTCTGAGTAATTAAAGGTTTTTTTTTGGACGTGTGCCATTTATTTAATAATATTTTGTGTACGAGGCTATGCTAATGCTTTTCAGTGAGTGAATAATTAAACAGGATACATTATCTAGGTTAGTTTAAGCCATATAGTTTAAAAGTTCTCCTTAGTCTAACTAAAAAGAAGACTTGAAACCAAGACTCTTGTCCTCTCCTTCCTCTTCCAGATTCTTTCTCTTTTACTTCTGAGAGCCATGCATCTAAGCATTTTTAATTGATTGTGTCTTTGAAATACTCAAATAAGAGTCATTCTCAAGTGCTCCCTTTTTCTCTCTTTTGAATTAAGATATTGCATGTTTCTGGTATATGAGTCTCTTTAAAGATGCTTCAGTAGCCTGGTGGTGGGTATTATGGAGGGCACATATTGCATGGAGCACTGGGGGTGGTGCATAAACAATGAATTCTGAAATACTAAAAAGAAATTTTAAAATAACAAGGAAAAAATAAAAAAGATGCTTCTGTTTTTTCCCCAGAAACAAATGGCTTTCTAGCCATAATATATTCTATATAAATAATAATTTGGGATCTATGTGAGAGAGCAGCACATTGCTTCACAGAGATAAACAATAATAAAGGCCATTTACTGCCTAGTGTATTGAAGTGTTAAGTTATATAATAAAAATCAGATGCTAGTTCTCATACATGATATCTTTGTGTCTTCCTATAATTGATAAAGGTTTTGTTTGGTTGAATATTCTCTCTGTTGACCTCAAAGACTAAACTGGAATGTTTGCTTGCCCCTTGCATGAGCTCTTCTGTCAAAACAAATCTGACTATTAAGAAGGTACCAACCTAAAACATTCCACATATAACTTTAAATTATTTTCTGTTTCCCTTACAATCTCATATTTTTAAAAAGATTTTAAAAAGATTGAGAGAGAGAGAGAGCACACACACACACATGGCAGGGGGGGAATCAGAGGGAAAGTGAGAGAGAGAATCTCAAGACTCCCCACCGAGCAGTGAGCCTGATGTGGGACTCGATCCCAGGACTCTGAGATCATGACCTGAGCCAAAAGCAAGAGCCAGACACCCAACCAGTTGAGCCCGTTGGACACTCATGATCTCATTTTCGTGTTAAACAGTATATGACAAGGAGACCACTGAATACAACATATTAAATAAAGTCTATTAGATTATGAGATACAGGTTTTACACAGTTTTGTTTAAACCACTATAACATTGAAACAAAGAACTTAATTCTTTATTTTGGTCCTTTTCCTGCCTTACTCCACCCATGAAAGATTTAAAATTCATTTGGTCTACATAAGCTAAAATAACTGCTCTGTTTACAAGCAAAGCAAAACACATATGTTGAGGGAACTAAAAATGCTCCAAGATTTTTTTTTTTAACAGTTCACAAAATTTACATTTACACTCTTACTCGTTTACTCATTCACCCATTCATTCATTCATTCATATATAAATACATTGACTTCAGGCATGTTGATGGAAACTATTTCATAGCACATGGTGTAAAATGTGAGCAGGTCAGGAGCTCTGGTCTACCTGCTGACGTCTCAGCACACTCCTTTCCTTCTCACCTCCTTTCTTTCACCTTCCAAACATGTTCTTTCTGCCTAACTCAAATTCTAAAGAAGGTGTTTCCCTCTAATATGTATCCTTAAACAAATCCTAAAGAAAATCACGTTTATGGATGCCTGGGTAGCTCAGTTGGTTAAGCGTCTGCCTTTGGCTCAGGTCATGATCCCAGGGTCCTGGGATCGAGTTCCACAGTGGGCTCCTTGCTCAGTGGGGAGCCTGCTTTTTCCTTTCCCTCTGTCTGTTGCTCCCCTTGCTCTTTCTTTCTGTCAAATAAATAAATAAAATCTTTTAAAAAATTATTTCACAAAACAAAATTGGACAGTGTATCATAACTGTTTCCCCTGAGAATGAAATTACTCTTAATATTGCATTTTTTTTTCAATTCCTCACATTTATTCTGACATTCTGTTACTTTCTACACTTTTGCAACTGTATATTGGTCTTTTTCTTTTCTTTCTTTTTTTTTTTTTTTAAGATTTTATTTATTTATTTGACAGACAGATCACAAGTAGGCAGAGAGGCAGGCAGAGAGCGGAGGAAGCAGACTCCCCGCTGAGCAAAGAGCCTGATGTGGGGATTGATTCCAGGACCCTGAGACCATGAACTGAGCCGAAGGCAGAGGCCTAACCCACTGAGCCACCCAGGTGCCCCTGGTCTTTTTCACCTAACGGAACTGTGTGGTAAACATTTCCTGTGGCATTGAAAACATTTTGTAAACTTTGATATACACTTTTTATGTGAGTGTAGGACAGTTTATTGTGGAGTCCTTAGCTTGCTTCCTATTTAGCTTTTTTAGTGAATAATACTGCTTTAAACACTTTCATGCTTTTTGGAGTGTTTCATTAGGAAGGTTCTTAAAAAGAGACAGTAAATTCAATTCTTTATAGTATAATTTCTCCATTCCAGAGTTCTTTTTTTTTTAAATTAAATTTATTTATTTTCAGCATAACAGTATTCATTATTTTTGCACCACACCCAGTGCTCCATGCAATCCGTGCCCTCTATAATACCCACCACCTGGTACCCCAACCTCCCACCCCCCCACCACTTCATTCCCCTCAGATTGTTTTTCAGAGTCCATAGTCTCTCCTGGTTCACCTCCCCTTCCAATTTCCCCCAACTCCCTTCTCCTCTCCAACTCCCCATGTCCTCCATGATATTTGTTATGCTCCACAAGTAAGTGAAACCATATGATAATTGACTCTCTCTGCTTGACTTATTTCACTCAGCATAATCTTTTCCAGTCCCATCCATGTTGCTACAAAAGTTGGATATTCATCCTTTCTGATGGAGGCATAATACTCCATAGTGTATATGGACCACATTTTCCACAGAGTTCTTTATTTGGATTTATTTTCTTACTCACTTGAAGTATGTTGTCAAGTAATTTTCTCCATGAAAATCTGATATAGTCAATATTATATCATAGGTTTATACATTGCACTGTCATGTAGGAATTATAATTCAGTTATTTATAGTTTGTTTTTTAATGTCTGTTTTCTCTGAAAATACATTTAAAAAGTATAGAATTTAATGATACAGAAGGGTAATCTGGTTTTGTGGCCGCAAATGTAATATGTATCTTAATATCTTCTCAAAATCAGGATGCTATAATAATAATAATGTAAAAATAAGAAATCTGGTGTACCTCTTTGCATTGATTTTTCTTAGAGTTCAGTGAACCCATCTGCATAATTTGGTCCTGTTTTGGCTTGGAAAAGTATTGACAAATGTGTCTGTGATGATTACTCTCATTCCATTTATTCTGGATTCATTCCTTAGACTCCTTAGAGTTCTTTCATTTCATGCTTTTCCATCGCTCATCTTCATTTTTCTTTTTTCAATCTGTTCAGCCCCATTCTTGTAAAGTTCCGAAATCCTTTGATGTTTATGCCGCTCTTTTCTGACATTGAAATAGAATTTAACTGTATGACTGCATTACAAATTTCTCTCTTCCTTTCCTCCCCTATCTCTTACTACCTTGTAGAACGTGTAGTTTCATTTCCACATCCTCCCTCCATATAAACATTTCATAACAATGTATCAAAATTGCCAAATCCTTTGCTAATTATTTCTTTCTGATTTTTTTAATAAATCATTTTGAGAGTTATATTTTTCTTCCTAGGCTTCATGGGGATTTTAACCTCTCTTGTTCTCCTTTAGACTTTCATCAGACCAAAGTTTATACACAATGTACAGAGTCCCTATCCCCCTTGACCCACTTGTAGCCATCTTTTTTTAAATAAGGACTGCTCATTCCTTTTATGGTTCAAACCAATAAAATAAGGCACTCGGATGGCTGTGGGCTCTGCTCTCCAGCTCTACTCTGTGGGAGTGCTGGTTGAATCCTTCCCACAGTCAAATCAAAGTCCACGTGTAGCGTTGGCCAGTTTCACAGTATCTAGCAGACTTCACTGAGGAAGCCCTGGCCTAGGTACTTCTCGTGTCAGTCTACCCTGTGTAACACTCAGTGCTTTTCTTGATATTTACTTTCTTTGTGTCACACATGACACTTTTCTACTCAGGATACTGCAGTGATTTCTCTGTTGGTTAACCATGACTTCAACATGTGTGAACCTGGCAGAAAAGGCCCTCCATGATAGACCTAGTTCTCAGACATCATTTTGATTCTACATGTCTGCTCTGCCCCAACTCTACCACTTGTCCAAACAATAACCCTACTCTGAAGCCAAAATCAGAAGACACATTCTTTAATGGCCCAGACCTCTTTATTTGCTTCTTAGCATAGACTTCCTAAATAAACAGAAGAGACTGGCGCTTAAACCTGACCATCAAAAAATAAGCAGTCCTGTTTACTCTTTCTGTTAAAACATTCACGTGAACTGAGTTCTTAACAGCAACTGAACACACACTTTTAATCTCACTTCCTTCAACGTTGGTTCCAATTTCAGGTTCCCATTTTCACACATATTTTTTGTCCCATTTCCTCAACTTACGTGTTTTATTCTATTTTGACATTTCCAGATCTTGGCAGCAGTGCTCATTCTTAGTCAGTCCATCTGTTGTTGGGCCTCTGGTGGTGGGTGTCCAACCTTGTGCCATGTCCTTTTTACATGGGGAACTCAGTGAGCTAGTGGGAAGAATATCACCTGCCTCCCGATTTTTGATTTTTCTACCCAGGCTGTGCACTTTCATAAAAACAAATTGGGAGCTGGTGCTTGGATGTTGCCAAGTTTCTGCATTTTTTTTAGGGAAATAAATATGAGGATGTGTGACATTTCAAAAATAAGAAAAGAGCCTGTGAAGAACAATTGTGTAAAGGAAAGGTGTTTTAACCTTGGCCTTGGCCATGCCAAAAATCATATGTTCTTTAGAATAAAATAAGAGAGGCGTCGTCTGGGATCTCTTCTAAAAACCAGTATTATTGTGGGACAGAAACAAAAAGGACTAATTCATAATGTGGTAGCAGACTGCCATTTATTTCACTGCTAAGGAAATGGAAAGATAGAAACTATGCATCCTTTAACTGCTTCAAAATGGTACATTAATGAGTAACATTATTTTTTATTGGCCTGATTTTCACAATAAAAATTTTCTTTTGTGTGTGCCGGTGGTAATTTTTATTATTTTTTATTTTTTATTTATTATGTTCAATTAGCCAACATATAGTACATCATTAGTTTTTGATGTAGTGTTCAATGATTCATTAGTTGTGTATAATAAAAACTTTCTGATAATTTGTCATAGTTATTGCCTGTAGTATCTGTTATATCAGGAAGCAGTATTTTATTTCTAAAACTCATTGATATTTTTAATACTAACTCTATTTGAAAATTTATTGTCTTACCTCAGAGATACAAATTGTTATGTTTTATGCCTATTTTATAGAAATAGGTGAGAATGTGTGGAACTTTGGAGAATGTACGTGTATAGACAAGTAAAAAGAAAACTCATGTCAAGATCAGTTTCCATATGGAGGAGGAGAAATTTTCCCACCTGAAAATATGGGGTATTTTTGTTCTTGCTTTTTGTTTATCTAGAACTAGCATTGAAAGCCCCAATATTAATCTTTAAAGGGTCTAGAGCTGGTGGGGATTTATGGACAGTCATTTATGCCCACCTGGCTCACAGACATATTTTGTATAAATTGCAGTGTCAGTTAATAAATGACAATATATAATGTCAATTAATAAGTGGCTGTGAGAAGCAGTATAGTGTAGTATTTAAGAAAGATTGAAGACTTAGGTGTCAGATTGCCTGGACCTGAATCCTCTCTTAGCAGCTTCCTTAATTGTGATTTCTAGTAATTATGTCACCCTGCTCTGCCTCAGCTTCCTCAGCTGCAGAATGAGGGTAATAACTGGGCATAGCTTATAGCTTATAGGGTTGTTGTAATGCTTTAGAGTTAATTCAGGCAAAGCATTTAGAACAGTGCCTGGAACATAGTTATGACTCAAAAAATGTTCCCTATTATAATTATACTTCCTGTGAGAAAGGAAGCTAGAAAGGGCAGGTCTCTTGTATCCTTTATTCTGGCATTTTTCTCTCACTCTTGGGAAGCTATCAAGGAAGCTCTATGGCAATGCTGTTTGTTCTTCTAGGCAGGAAATTAGGACAAAGTTGTTAGTTACAGAATTTGATTGTCTAATGCATTTAGGAAGAGGTAGTCTGGTGCATCCACCTTCACAAATGGTCCAATCTTATCTCAGGAGACCCACTAGTCCATCTGTGCACCAAGAGTCTCCTCACTTGGTGCTTAGATGATCTCTGCTAAGTTTCTGCCTTTGCTGTTTCCTCTTTTCTGTCTTCCAGTGTTGAATAGTCATTCCTCTCTACTCCTTCACGACTCACACGTTCTCTTTGTGTATTACTTTCAGGCATTTTTGCTCTGAGAGCTTCACAGAAATAGATTCATTGTATGATTTTATACTGATTTTATAGTTAAACCTCAGCAGGCAGACTTACTTATTTCCACGTGGTTGAGGGGAACTTATTTTTATCCTTCCATGTCCTTTATTTAATGCATATATACAAATGCATAGTTACTCATTCTTATAAATTCCTGGCAACTGGCAAGTATTTCTGCTGGATTCGGCAGTTTCTTAGGCCAGATATTTAAATGAAGACCTTTCTTGGGTGTGGCTTGATCTATTTATACTATTCATTTTGGCATTTGTTCACTTGTTGACTTGATTTGTTTTCTGTCTCATGTGTGTCTCTTACCTTTGCTCATTGTGCCAGACATAAAGCTGGATCAGAATCGATGTTCAATAAGTACTTAGTTGTTCTCCATGAAACCATGGGTTGGTATGAGATGGTACACACAGACTTTCATAAGAATTGTTATACTAAGTGGATACAGGAATAACAACAACAAAACTCAAAAACTAGAGTTCGTGTGTTTGACACCATAATATGAATAATATCATTTTTTAATAATTTTATAGTAATTATTATCCTGCTATTTCCAAAAACATGAAATGCCTTGCAGGTTTGTTCACTCACACAAGTGTTCCATTTTTTTTTTTTAAGATTTTATTCATTTATTTGACAGAGAGAGACAGAGATCACAAGTTGCTGAGAGGCAGAGAGAAGCAGGCTCCCTGCTGAGCAGAGAGCCCCATGTGAGGCTCTATCCCAGGATCCTGGGATCATGACCAGAGCCGAAGGCAGACGCTTAACAGACTGAGCCACCCAGGTGCCCCTCCATTTTAAGCCCATTATAAGACTCAATGCATGCATTCTCAGAAATTTCATTCGTTTGCATTGCCTTCTTAGTGTAGATAGTTTGAAAAAAAAATTTTTTTTTAAATTGGGATTGATTAGAACTCAGACAAAATATCAGAGTCCCAGTATTGTGAAATTTTCTGGGGCTTGGCTATGCCTTTTTTAGATTGACATCTTTGGCATCAACTTTTCAGCGTTGGCTCTGGGAAGCGTCGAAAAAAGGCCTTTTACCTAATGATAAACAGACGCACCATTTGTAGATATACCATGGAAGCCTTTAGTGTGTGTACTAGTAATTTGATCCTGAAATTGATGAGAGAGCCATCATATCACTACTTTGCACGAAGAATCTCAGGCATATAGATGTTAAAAATTAAGCTGACCATGATCACAGAGAGAATACTTTCCAGAACAGATATTCTGAGTTTTCTTGTTGTTTTTAAACTCCAGCAGGTTAAGTTTATCTTTGCCAATTTTGTTGTCTGCTGGAATGAAAATTTCAGATACCTGGCTTACTTACTTCTACCAAATCTATTGGAAAGCATAAAATAGCTTCATTAATTAGTGAAGATTGATTTTGTCTCTTCTGGTTAGAAATTCCATTTCTTTTATATTCTTTTTTTTTTTAAGATTTTATTTATTTATTTGAAAGAGAGAGATCACAAGTAAGCAGAGAGGCAGGCAGAGAAAGAGTGAGAAACAGGCTTCCCACTGAGCAGAGAACCTGATGCAGGGCTCCATCTCAGGACCCTGAGACCATGATCTGAGCCAAAGACAGAGGCTTAACCCACTGAGCCACCCAGGTGCCCTCTTTTATATTCTTAGATCACAAGCTGTCACCAAGTCAAATAAAGAATTTGAAGTTACATAAATAAAATTTCTAGAGCTGATCTCTTTACTGAGATCAGGATGTGTTTAAGGTAATATCAGCCTTTGAATGTTTAGGATTAATGTTTGACCTAATTCTGAAATGAGTAAATGTTTATTACCATAAGGAAAAATCACCAAAGACTTTGAATTTTAATGGATTTCAGGCCAGCTGATCTTTCTGAGTTAACCTCCTCATTTGTTTGCCTTTAATTGGGCTGCTTTACAATATTACAGAGTAGAAGTGAAGTTGTTGAAACCTGTTAGTAATGTAAAAAATTCCTTTCCATAGAAACATTATTTCTGGGACGCCTGGGTGGCTCAGTTTGTTGAGCGGCTGCCTTTGGCTCAGGTCATGATCTCACTGTCCTGGGATCGAGTCCCACATCAAGCTCCTTGCTTGGCGGGAAGCCTCCTTTTCCCTCTGCTTCTGCCTGCCACTCTGCCTGTGCACTTACGCTCTCTCTCTCTCTGACAAAATAAAATAAAAAATCTTTTAAAAAAAAGTTAAAAAAAAAAAAGAAACATTATTTCCTATGGACTGCAGTTCACTTTCTCACTGTAAGTAATGATCAGCTATTACACGTCAATTTGTAAATTCATTTTGGTATCATCATCTGACTATAAATATATGGTTTGGTACTATGAGTTCTCTTTGCAACCAGTTGTAACATCTGTTAATCCCTTCATTAGTTAACAAGCTAATTAAAATCCTTGATACCTGTTGATTTTATGTCTTTGTGATAATCATATTTGTGCCTTTTATTTTGAAAATTATCTTTTTATTTAAAAAAAAAACTTTTAAAAGATTTTTATTTATTTATTTGACAGAGACAAAGAGCGAGCACACAAGCAGGGGAAGCAGCAGGCAGAGGGAGAGGGAGAAGCAGGCTCCCTGCTGAGCAGGGAGGCCAATATGTGGCTCCATCCCAGGACCCTAGGATCATGACCTGAGCCAAAGGCAGACGCCCAACTGACTGAGCCACCCAGGGGCCCCTGAAAATTATCTGCTGCTTTCCTTTCTGCTTCTCGCTCACCTTTATGTGTCCAGTGACCTAACACTCCGTTAATCTTAGAAATCTAAGATGAGACGTATGTGTCAATCCAGTTATCTTGCCCAATGTTAGACTGAATTTCAGTTCTTTTGGTGATTTACAGCTACTAACAGGCTATTAAGCAAAAGAAAGGTCCAGGGATATAAATGATTATGCAAGCAACCAAGACTTAAATGTTACCAAAATTCCTTATGTCCATCACAGGCATGTTTTAATAGAAGACACACTTTTTTTCATATTGATTTAATATAAAGAGGCAAAGCACTAAGTGAACATTATCAAGGAGAAAAAGGAACAGTCCTAAAATTTGCCTCCAGCTCAGAATCTATCAGAGATGTATTGATTTTATGAGACTTCATGTGATAATACATGGAGACATACCATGGAGAATTCACTGTTTAACTGAGGAATACTTTATTTATATACATTGTGCCAGATTGTGAGGTTAAACATTATTTATGTTGAGTTCTCAGCTTATATTAGACTCCTTCAGAAAATGCACTCTGTTATCATCATGGACTGTTTCACAGGTGACTAATTTTTATTCTCATTATAAACAGCATATTCATGTTTATTCATATTTCCTATCTGGAAAAAAATATACAATATACTGGAGAAATACACAGTCTGACTATCAAGTTAAATCTTAGTAAGAAGAGGGAGGGATAAGGAACGAGCATTGAACTCATGCTAATTTAAAACCCATCATACTTTCTCTGATGGGGCCATGTGAGCAAGTTGACCTTCCTTCTTTGCTTTAGCTCAAGTAGGCTCTACTAAGTTATAAAACTCATTTTGGTGGGCACCAAAAGAACATATCTATAACTAAATAGATATATGTTATTATCTAAGACTAGAGTTTAACCTAGAAGTTTTCATCTGGTGGCCCACAGTCAATGGGAGGTATTTTCTTGAGCTGTACAATAGTGGTCCCCACAGTGCTTTGTTTTGTTTTTAGAGTAGGTATAAATGATGACAAGTATTTGAACCCAGAGGATTTTGTATGAAAATCTGGACTTTAGACCTTTATTTCAAAATTGGCTTATCAGGCTGCTCTGGGCTCCTGTTTCCTTAAGGCAAAATTGGTAGGCTGTCAGTGGTTAATTTCTGTCTTTATAAAGAGCTCATACCCTTCAAGAGCCCATATCACTTCCTATTATGTCCTAAAAATGCTCATAACACTTATCATTACGCTGATGTGGAGGTTTTTTCTTATCTGGTTGGCTGTACTTGTTTGTGTTTTCTGCCTGGCCCCTATGCTCCTTTGAGTGAACCATGGTTTGTCAAGTGTGAAATTTTGAAGGTATTGACTATGATATACTCACCTTTGATTCTCAGTGCCAGGCGGGGTCTCTCAGTCAGGAGATGCTCAGTGTTATTGAATGAATGCACTGATGAATTTTCATTGTACATTTTTTTCAATCTTATCTCTAATCTAGGGATAGAGAAGTTAACCAGGGATCTTTAAAGTTTAGATGAACCACTCTTGATTTGTTGGTTATTTGGGTGTTCATCAGGCTTAAAGTGCAATGAGATTTAGTCATGGTTGGGTTTTAGAAAATCAAGTTTAAGAGAGACGGGTCAATAGTTTGAAGGTAAATTTGCTAGATAGTTCTTAAATGGTCTTGAACTTTGCTTTTTCAGGTTTAATATAGGAGGTTCATACCTTTACACTGTTTTGTGAATTTATTTGTCTTGATTTTATGTTAGTAAATTCCTCCAAATAAAATCACATAATAAGATTGGCAGGTAATTGAAATCCTCTCCAATTTTGGTGTTTTTGTCCTTAGAAAAATGTGTAACTTCCTCACTAGAGAGTTCATCCAAGTAATTAACAAGTATCTAACAATTGCCAGATTAAAGAAACAAACAACAAATGACATTTTAAATAGAAAAATAATTGGGACGCCTGGGTGGCTCAGTTGGTTAAGCAGCTGCCTTCGGCTCAGGTCATGATCCCAGCGTCCTGGGATCGAGTCCCACGTCGGGCTCCTTGCTCGGCAGGGAGCCTGCTTTTCCCTCTGCCTGTTATTCTGTCTGCCTGTGCTCTCTCTCTGACCCCCCTCTGATAAATAAATAAAATCTTTAAAAAAAAAAAAAAAAAAGAAAAATAATCATGTAAGAGGATTTAAAACTTTAGATATATAGATATATAGATAGCATACTATCTGTAGCTTTTGGGGAACTATGTAAAATAGAGGTAGTATAAAGTTGGGTATAAAACATCTATCAAGTCAATTTTTATAAATAAAAGATATTTTTAAATTAGATAATTACCAATTTTAAAATTTAAACTGGTTATTTTGGGAAGACAAGATAAATAAAATGATAGACATAGAAGTGATAAAGCAAATTAGGCTACTAGGAGGAAGTTACTAATATCTAAAAATTAAAAATAGAAACATAACAATGTAGTCAAAAATAGAATCATTTAAATCTGGACTCATTTTTTTTTAAAGATTTTATTTATTTATTTGACAGACAGAGATCACAAGTAGGCAGAGAGGCAGGCAGAGAGAGAGAGAGAGAAAGAGGGAAGCAGGCTTCCTGCGGAGCAGAGAGCCCGATGCGGGGCTCGATCCCAGGATCCTGAGATCATGACCCGAGCTGAAGGCAGCAGCCCAAACCACTGAGCCACCCAGGTGCTCCTAAATCTGGAATCATTTACAGATTTAAATTTTGTTGTAGGTTTAAAGCTAAAATATGATTTATTCTTTAAGTATTTAAATATATGTACGCAACAATCTCTTTTTTTTTCTATTTGTCTAACATTTTCTGAGTAACCAGAATGTGCTAGGTAGTGCCCATAAGTACTGGAAAATATTAACAAACATCAAAAGGGATCACTGTTCACTCTATGGAACTAAGGGTAGGATCAGAAATAGTTTCACAGAGGATCATGTGTGTACTCAGACTCCCAAGTACACAGGTTGTGGGAATTAACCCAGAGGAAAGAGCATATAGGACTGAAGATGGAAAAAGAGAATCTGCTATGTTTGGGGGTATGCCAAGTGTTCATTTGATCTAACGCACAGTGTGAACTGAGCGAGTGGTGAGAGATGAGGCTAGACCAGATGTAGTGCAAATTCTTGAAAGAATCTTGGGCCAAATATCTTGAGACTTATTCTTCACATAGAGGAGGGACGTTCATATATCAGAGGGAATGGCGTGAGAATATTGGCATTTTGGAAATACTCCTGCTGTGGTATGTGGGGGATACGTGGTCTGAGATGCAGATGGGTGATAAGCCTGAAGTGGAGGGATAAGAGATAATCTCAGTAGTGAGAACTAAAGAAGAATGGTAATGGGGGTACAAGAAAATCAACATCGAGAGGGCAGAATTATGTTGGCGGCCAAAATAATATTGTTGGCAAATGGAGGTATTTTCCATTTTCCCAGAACTTCATTGTCAACCAGTGGGGGTGGATTTTCATGCTATTCACTGTGTTTGAATTTGGAGATACATGGCTGGGCGAAGGCTCTTGTTGTGGGGATGTGGTTTAAGATAATTTACCTGGGGGCATGATGAGTTGAGACGCCTAAAAAATATTCAGCTAGGGATGTCAGTTAGGAAGTTGTAAGTGGATTTGAAATTCAAGCTGTTAGTTAATAGAAGGGAAAGATGTGCCTCTTCAGATGGCTCAGGGATGGAATTCTAGGAAACACCAATATTTAAAGGTTTCAGGAAAGAACACACACAATAAAAAAGCAAACATTATGTGATGGTCCCTACTTGTGCCCTGTATGAACCTGGTGGGCAGGTGCAGAGTTAATACCATAGTGTAATGTGGAGCTAGCTGGGGTGCAAAGAGGCCAATTAACTTGCTCAGCAGAGAGAATGAATCCAGAATCCAGCTGTGTCCAAACAACAACAAAACATAATGGTTATCAGTACTTGTCATATTACAAATTGACATAATTTTAAAATATATTTTAATTGTGTACTTAGATAATAGTACGTGATTTTTTAAATTTTTTTTTAATTTTCTTATAAACATATAGTGTATTTTTAGCCCCAGGGGTACAGGTCTGTGAATCACCAGGTTTACACACTTCACAGCACTCACCACAACCCACACCCCACCAATGTCCATAACCCCACCACCCTCTCCTGACCCCCCTCCCCCCAGCAACCCTCAGTCTGTTTCTCTTATGGTTTGTCTCCCTCCCAATCCCATCTTGTTTCATTTATTCTTATCCTACCAATAATACATGATTATTACATTACATTCTAACCCAAAGACTTTGCAATTCTAGCATTTAGAAATACTTTTATTATTTTTCATTGAATATATATATATATTTTCTTTTTATTTAAATTCAATTAGCCAAAATATTAATATATCATTAGTTTTTGATATAATACTCAGTGCTTCATCAGTTGCGTATAACACCCAATGCTCATCGCATTCTGTGCCCTCCTTAATACCCATCACCCAGTTACCCCGTGCCCCTATCCACTTCCCTTTCTGTAACCCTCGGTTTGTTTCCCAGAGTCAAGAGTCTCTCATAGTTTGCCTTCCTCTCTGATTTCTTCCCATTCCATTTTCCCTCCCTTCCCCTATGATCCTCTATGGTATTTCTTACATGCCGCATATGAGTGAAGAAACCACATGATAATTTTCTTTCTCTGATTGACTTACAGAAATGCTTTTAAACATCATGTTTAGGTAAACCATATAGAACCCAGCTGTATTTTTCTTTTTTTAGAATTAAGAAATTTTTAAAAAGTTCTTCTAATGCAATTAAATCTTTACCTAAGAAATAAGTATTTATTTTGAATTTATTTTATTTCAGTGCCATGTAGTTGCTTCTATTGAGAAGACATTCAATTTGATAAAAGCCTTCTGTTCTTTGTATATTATTGACTATTGTACTAATTAATCTCTCAGCATAGTATAAAAATTGGAAAAGGATTTTATTCCACACTTTCAGGTCATGGAATGAAAAATACCCTTTGAAAAAGCAAGCTATTATCTCTTTTTCATTACACTTAAACCATTTATCTAAAGTTTATAGAATTCACAATTAAATAGAAATTGGAAATCTTTGGCACAGATGGGCTAAATAACCCGCTCACAGATTATAGAGAAAACACACTGACTTCAGGCTGTCACTATTCTCAAATGTTAATTTCACAGTACCTAGATGATTTGTTCAAATAATTATTTTCTATCTTTATATTAAACATTGTATCTATGAGTTTATTTAGCGCTAGTAGAATTAGTTATCTCTATTCTAGGTCTGTGGTTGAGCAGTTACTTACTAGTCAGGGAGCTAAGCATGAGTGCAGGAAGGAATAAGTGAACCTCTTATATTTAGAACTTTTAAAATATCTTCTGTAGTACCCACTAAAAAGGCTATTTTAGAATAAGTTGAAATGAATTAGGATAAAGGTGATTTTTCTCTACGGAATATTTCTGGATATAGAAATGGGTAACAGAGACTACAGAGACTAACAGAGACAAACTTTTTTTTTTTTAGTCTTTACATAAATCTCTTAAGATACTGTAGCCTGCCCTCGCCCTGCAAATTAGATTTTTGAAATATAAAAATCTTAAAAAAAAAGATTTAAAGTACTAGCTAATCCATTTCCTTAGTAAATATAGGAACCTCTTTAAGATAAGAGATCAGCAGCCATTTAGGTTGTGATTGAATACTTCCAGTGACAAGTCACTTCTTAAGGCAGCATTCTGTATTTACGCTAATTTTATACACACACACACACACACACACACACACACACACAAATATGTCACATATATGAGGTGCTTGGGTGGCTCAGTCAGTTGAACACTGGACTCTTGATTTGGTCAGGTCATGATCTCAGCCCTACATTGGGGTTGTGCGCTCAGTGGGGAGTCTGCTTGGGAGTCTCCCTCTCCTTTTCCCGCTGCCCTACCCCCTCATGACATGTGCATGCTCATTCTCTTTCAATAAAGTCTTTATTTTTTTTAATAAAGATTTTATTTATTTATTTGACACAGAGAGAGAGATCACAAGTAGGCAGAGAGGCAGGCAGAGAGAGATGGGGAAGCAGGCTCCCTGCCCAGCAGAGAGCCTGATGCGGGGCTCCATCCCAGGACCCTGGGATCATGACCGGAGCCGAATGCAGAGGCTTAACCCACTGAGCCACCCAGGAGCTCCCAATCTTTCAATAAAGTTTTTTTTAAAAAAATGTTACCTGTATCTTGGTGTTACTGATGAAACATCTTTGTGTGTATGTGTGTTTGTGCATGATGTGTGTGCTAATTTTTTAATATATAGACCCATATAATGTATTTTCTTAATTTTGAATTTTATTGTATTATGGTCAGATACTGTCACTGCATTATGCTAGTTTATTGTTATTTATTGATATTTGCCTTATATCTTGACACGTTATAAATGATTCATTCTGCTTTTAAAGAATGTTAATTTTCTGGTTATTGAGTACAGTTTCATGTATTTGACCATCAGATCACACTTGTTCAGTTTTACTAATTCTTTGGTCAGCATGAGCAGTCAGTGTCTGAGAAATTAGCTATAATTCCTTCCCCATGATTGTGGATTTTTTCATCTCAGTATTTTGAAGTTTCTCTGTATACATTTTGAGTCTTTCTTATTAGCTGCATGTAAATTTAAATTGTCATTTCTTCAAAGCAAGCTTTTTCTTATGTTATATGTATAATGTCTGACTTTATCCACAATGAATTTGTTTTTAAAGTCTATACTGCTATAGCTTCACTGACATTTGCTTGATCTTTGCTTGGTATATAAGTTTTTTTATCCTTTTACCTTTATGCCATTTTATTTTGAGTGTCTATCTAGCTATATCTATCTATCTATCTGTGTGTTTGTATCAATAACAGTAATAAAAGCAGCTGATGTTTATTGAACATTTCAATGAGTTAGACACTCTGCTCTATCCTTTATATGGACTTAATCACATAATCCTCATCAGGACTCTAAAACATTCTGGTTTACAGATGTATGGACTAAAGCTTAGAGATGTGCTACAAAGTTAAGTAATTTGCCACTGTTTTGTATATCGTAAGTGGTAAAAGAGAGATTCAAACCCCAGACATTCTAAATCCACAGACCCATACATGTAAATTCTACTCTAAATGACTTCTCACAATAAGTATTTTTTTTTAAGATTTTATTTATTTATTTGACAGAAAGAGATCACAAGTAGGCAGAGAGGCAGGCAGAGAGAGAGAGGAGGAAGCAGGCTCCTTGCTGAGCAGAGAGCCCGATGCGGGACTCGATCCCAGGACCCTGAGATCATGACCTGAGCCGAAGGCAGCGGCTTAACCCACTGAGCCACCCAGGCGCCCTCACAATAAGTATTTTAAGGTACATACTTTTTCTTACCTCTTTTTTTCCACTTGCTAAGCAAAGGTGATCTCACTGTTGTATATTTTTAATTTGCTATGTTGTTATTCTTCTCCATAGATCTGATTCCCCAAGACATTCCCCTACTCTGAGGAGTTTGTTGCACAGCAAAAAAAAAAGATAATACCATCCATTTTTCAAAAATTTCCATATTTTAAATTTCCAAGTAATACAGAAGTAATCCATAGACTTGACTAAGTGAAAATCCACTGATCCATATTTTTTTCCTTAATTTTTCATAGTAATTGGCAGATTTTCAAAAATCTCATGTTTCTAAGAAAAATCATTGTACTAATTTTGTTTGTTCATTCCATGTGATGGGCCAGTCAGGCCTTACTCCCTGTGTCAGCTCCCTCAGAAATGCATTGCTTACACTAAGAACATGTTTAGTTTCCATGTTCTGATCCCCCAACTTAGAATATACTGTCTCCACTTGGAGTTTCCCTGGGGACGGTGGCACGAGTCAGATACCAAAAGCACATCAGGATGTTAACAAACTTCCTTCCTTTCTCATCATAGTAAACAGCGGTCTCTTGTTGATGTGTTTACAGTTTCATCTATGTCAGCAGCAAAGGCATATGTATGGTTGTCAGCTAGTGAAGTAACCTTTACAGCATACCTCTTTGGCCATAAGTTTTTCCAATAGATCAAGTTTACACTGTGACAGTAGCTTGGACACATGAGCAAACTAGCCTGCAAATATGATACCAATTTACACAGCTCCCAGCAATATATTCAGTTGTCTCCCTAAGTCATTGCAACACCAAGTATGGCCCTACTGTATAATTTTCAGAATGCTTTTTCACTGATATTTACCTTTGCCATGTTTACTTTCTCCCTTTAAGAATTTCTTATTCACATGCCTTGTTCTTGTTCAAATGCCTTGACTTTTTCACAGACCCAGTTCCTAAGGTAAGAGTTCCTAGAAAGAGTTCCTAAGTTCCCAGTTCCTAAGAAAGAGTTGCATATCTCATTCAAATGAACATAATTATTTCAACAAATATTTATTGAGGCCCTGCTTTTTTGATAGACAGTAGTCAAGGATCTTGAGATACACCCGCAACAAAAATGGACAAAAAATCCCTATCTAGGGCAGTAGACAGACCACCAAGAAATTAGTAAGTAAAGAAAATATAACATGTTAGAATATGGCAAGTGGTAAGGAAAAAAATGAAAAGCCTACCAGCGTAAGGGGGGATGTGAGGGCTGAGGAATGAAGGAGAAGGCAGTTTTCAATAGGTCATTAATGAGTAGTTGAGGGTTGAGGAAAGACTTTGTGCGGTAAAAACCAGTAGGAAAGACAAAGAGGCTGCTTACAGTTCTATAAACATTTGGGACTATTTGTAAGTCTGGTAGAAACATCCATCTCTAAAGTGTGATTCATTCTCCACACTGTGAATTCATCTATACGGTATTATTCTTCCTAGTGCCTAATTGAAATGAAAAGAATGAGGTTTCTTAACAAGCTGAAAAATAATAATGCTTTCTCTGTTTATATCTTAACTATGTTTTCAGGGTCCAGTGAGACAATTAATTATTGTTTTGCTATGTAGCATATTTTATGAAACAGCGCTTGTGGGGAAAGGAACTGATGAAGTTCTAGAACATAGGTGAGGTTGGGTGGAGCTGAGATCAGGAGCCCACGGCTAAGAAAGAATTCTTAAGGCTCTCCAGTGCAAAAAGGTGATTTATTAAAGCCTGAGGACAGGACCTGTGGGCAGGAAGAGATGCTGCCCTGGGGTTGTGATGTGTGGCAGGTTAAGTACGGTGGAGTAGGGGTACTATGCTAAAGAGGATCTTCAAGATACCAGATAGATACCTAAGGCCTTGCCAGAGTCAATGTTGTTTTTCCCTTTTAACAAGCTATTAACATTAAGATGGTTGGGAGATTCCTAAAGAATGTTACACCTGTCCCATCCAGGAGTGGGGGTGGGGGAAGGTTGGAGGGTGTCCGCTTTTGCTTTGTCTTTGGGTTTTAGAGGATATTGTTTCTTATGAGGTATATTAGTTGGGTCTTTTAAGATCGTCTTGATGGGTTGGGGCTGTAAGAGCCCGTCCTGGAATATCAAAATCCCAGACTTGTGGGTTTACTTCCTTCCAGACATTGGAAGGGATAGTAGGGTATGGTTCTAGCTCTCCAGACATTAAAGAGAACAATCCATCTCCCTCTGCAGTAAGAGCAAATGGGCTACCCAGTTTATACATTAAGTCCCGTCCGAGTCATGGAGTGGGATAAGACGGAAGGGCTAGAAATACATGAGTTACCAATTGACTTATATTTGCAGGTTAAAGGCATTGTCTGATGGCATGTTTTAGTTTCCCCTTCTATGCCAACAATTTTAAGATTAGAAAGACAAGTAGGCCTGGAGTGCTGAATAAGGACAGAGTAAGTGGCTCCTGTATCAATAAGAAAATTGATAAGCTTACCTCCCACTTCCATGGTAACCCAGACATACTTAACATTGGCAAAATTCCACATATCCAACAATCTGTTTGATTTTGTAGTTAAGCATAATGTCACGTATGTCCCACCCAGGAGTGGGGGTGAGGGAAGGTTGGAGGATGTCAGCTTTTGCTTTGTCCTTAGCCAGTCTTCTGTTCCCTCATCAGAACTGTAAATATTTTAACTTGTTACTATACTACTTTTTCATCTAATGCATCTTTAAATCTCAAATTCATAAAAATCAATCTTTTTTCAAAAAAATTTGGAAAGTAAGCCTTAAAATGTCTCTTAACTTTACCACGTTATGTGATACAGCTTCAATTACCATTTTAATTGCTTCCTTTAGTTCTGTTATTATATTTAAAATATATAATTCTAATTTTGTTAAGTAATACATTCTATAGGCTTAAGGTTTTTTAATTTCTATCCATGCTATTAACTCCGAAATACCTCTTAAGCTTTGCATTCCACTGTAAATCTGATCCCATTTCTAATTGAATAGACAACACTATTTATAAAGCTGCAGCTCTTTTTCATCCAAAATTCCTGGTTGATGTTGGCATCTGCCCTCATCATCTTCATTTCCTTGAGTTAATATCAAATATTATATTTATTTATTCATTTGTTTTATTTTTTAGATTCCACATACATACAAGTGAAATGACAAGATACTTGTCTCTCTGTCTGACTTATTTTGCCAAGCCTAAAGAGCTTTAGAAATGTGTATGTTCATACTGTTTTCAAAGACACTTGTACTGAAAACTCTGGGTAACACAGGGGACCTGGACATAGGGTCTCCATGGGAGAATTTGATAGGAACATGCCCCTAAGAGTCACATCACTCAGAATCCTAGCCTCTTTGTAGTCTCTCGACCTAGTTGACTGACTATAGAGATGCAGTTACTGTGGTGAATTGCACATCAGCAAGCCTGGTGATGATGATTTACCTGGGGCTTGTGTTCCCTGGAATGCTGCTCTGAGGCTTCCAGCAGAGGCTGGAATGAGAGTTAATGAGGAGAGAAGGACCCAGCCATAGGCCTGCACCTCCTGGCTGGCATGTGTGTGAGGTCTGGTTCTGCCCCTCCCAGTCGACTCCCCAGACTGAGCAGAAACCACGTAAGGGCCCTTGCCAGCACACTGGATCGTGAGAAATACAGATGGTTGTTTTCTGAGCTGCTAAGTTTGGGGAGGCTTGAAACTCAGTAATAGATGTCTGATTCAGTCCCCAACTTTGTTTTTTAATTTGAGAGTGAAGGAGGTTCCTCAGTACAGGCTTGATTTTTTTAAGACACACCTGCTAATGCATTCAGTTTATATAACACAGAGTGTGAATTAGACAGGAAGGTTTTCCATATATGCTAGAGATTATTTTATCACACTGGCATACATAGATATTCCTTTGGATAATTGGCATTACTTCTTTTCCATGACAGGAGTATCTTGGGTTCTGATTATTTCTCTTTATGTAGTCACATATCTCAGAATCATCTTACCTAAAACTCTTCTGACACACCTTAGGGCCATCGTTTTTAGACTTTAAAAATTAACACAATATTAAAATTAAAGGAAGGGACACCTGGGTGGCTCAGTGGGTTAGGCCTCTGCCTTCAGCTCAGGTCATGATCCCAGGGTCCTGGGATCTCGAGTCCCGCATTGCATCGGGCTCTCTGCTCAGCAGGGAGCCTGCTTCCCTTCCTCTCTCTCTGCCTGCCTCTCTGCCTGCTTGTGATCTCTGTCTGTCAAATAAATAAAATCTTTAAAAAAAATAAGTAAAATTAAAGGAAAAATAGGTTGTCTGAAGTTTGCCAGATTTTTATTTTTGTCACCTACCGTCATCGGAAAAAAAAAAAGACAAAGGAAAAAAGCATACTACTATTATCACTATTTTAAGAAGGTGTGGGTATTGTTAACATCAAAAATGTAGGGGAAAATGCAGGAAGGACATAACCTCAAAATAAAGTAGTATTCTTTAATTAAAAATGTCTGACTTTATGAGACACTAACTTTTACATTTTGTTTTTATTATGCTAAAGGCCCAGGGGAAGAAAGGGGGTGGATACCATTCATGGATTAGTGGATCACCCTTTGAGACTCTGTTTTGTTTGTTTGATCCTTTTGTTTCCTTTTGTTTTTGTCCTTATTTTTCTCTGATTTATTAAAAGTATCATTCGATTGGTTGTTTTCCTTCTATAACCATAACAGAAAGTCAGGGAAATTGTGTGTTTGCCCAGCTGTTACAGTTCACTGAAATTAATTATCTCATTTGTAAAAAGGAATTACAGATCTGCTTTGACATACTATGGGATTATGTCCTTAGAGACCCAATGTAAGTTGAAGATAGCATAAATTAAAAATGTGTTTAATACATGTAACTTACCCGAACATCATAACTTAGACAACCTACCATAAATGTGCTCAAAACGCAGGAGTCTGCAGTTGGGCATATTGTCTAACACAAAGCCCACTTTATAGTAAAGTGTTGAATATCCCATGTAATTTATTGAACAGTGTACTTAAAGTGGAAAACAGAATGATTGTACAGAATGGTAGGAAACGCCTCGGTTGTTGACCTCGTGATCACGTGGCTGACTGGGAGTTGCCTCTCACTGCCAGTGCCTGGCGTCATGGGAGAAGTGGACCACCTATCACTAGCCTCAGAAAAGACCAAAATTCAGAGTAGAGTGTCTACTGAATATGTACCACTTTTGCACCGTCATAGTCAAAAAATCATAAATCATACCATTTTAAGTCGGGAACTGTCCCTTTTTGTGATTATTGAATAACAGGAAGTGAAGCATGTGAAGTATTTATGCTAAACATAATCATAGTAGATATGCAGTGCATGTCAGTTACTTTTTAATGTTATTTCCCCCCTGCTGCTTTAACAAGCCCATCCGTTCTCTCTGGCTTGGCTTCTAGAAAGATCAAGCAAATGGTTTATGCTTAACTCCAGTGACTCTGTTCAGCTTGGATTTGTTGTTTTCCATTCCTTCCCCTTCCCCATTCACTTTTTCATTTCTGGGTTTTGTCCTGTGCTTATTGTTCGTTTTTTATCACATTGTGATTTACGTATATTGCTTTCCTTTTGGATATAACAGATGTACAAGTACATACATAAATGCAAGCCTCTACATGTATTTACAGCCAAAGTGACAGACTAGAAGGAGTTTAAACTGGTTCTGCTAACCATACCTTCCTGCCAAGTCTCTTGACCAGTTTCACCAGAACCAGAGAGAAATCTCATGCAAGGGAGTGATAGGAGGGCAGGGCATCTGGCTGATTTACAAGTGTGATCTTTATAAACTTCTCTGTGGTTTATATGTTTGTTCCATGAAAATTTTTATTTTCACAGCTCTATGTATAGTAATGCATAGACTTCTTAGGGAGTGGGGAGGAGGAATTTCTTTTCATACTAGTGTTTGGTTAGTATGGGTTACACTCAGGCTTGTTAAAAGAATTATTCAAGATAAGAAGAATGTCAGTCATACAAATAAAGACAATAGGATATTTTTTTCATGTTTTTTTTTTCCTGAACATGAAAGAGTATGATGGTTGTAATTATCTTTTCATTAGTGAGAAAATGATCTGATACAAGCAGGTAAGCCACCGAGTGCTTTTATATTCAGTCTGGAGTTGATCCAGCAGACTTTGACCTTGTACTCTTTAGAGATAGCCTGTAATCGCTTTTCCTGAGTGATGGTTGCTCTCCTATTTTACTGCACTGTGGCCAGATCAGCTGGTCTACTCTCAGTTCCTGATTTAGTCTCAAGTGTTACCAGTGAGACAACTCTTTTCATTGGAGGCTCATGTGTAATTCTCCACTGAAGGGCAGTGATGACCCAGATGTTTTTGGTCTATGTGATTCCAGCTTCTCAAATCCGATCTTTCCTGCCCAAGTCCTTTTATTTAAAACTCATTCTAGTTTCTTTCTTGGACATTAAAAAAAAAATTGGACTGTTCTTTTTAACGCTTCTTTGGAAAGCTTAAAACTTAACAAAAGTTTCACAAGTTTCACAAGTTTAGCATCTTTAGGTCCGTTCCTCACCCACACCCATCGGTTCACATTTACTCAGCTCAGCAAAACGTGTTGAGCTACGTGTTCAGACAAAGAAATTGTGTGTGGGTGCGTGTACATGTAAGCATGTACACTTGTCCTTGTATCCAAGTGGCTGGAAGTCTAGAGACGATCTCCACACAGAGAAAATCATTATAGAATGGCGACACTAGAGTGTGCTTTGAGAGCACTGGCCAACAAAACAGTGTTTTGAAGGAGAAGCCACACTTGGCTCTGTGAAAAAGGAAAGGAAGGGCCTCTGGACCTGTAAACCATGTGAAAAACAGTAAGCCATGGGTGAGAAAGTGCATTCAGTGTATCTTCTACTTCCGAATGTGTTTGGCAGGGCTCACAAATGGGCTCTTTTATTCATAAGGAAGGAGAGTCTCTCTAGGAGTTTGCCGTACCCAGATTTGGATTTTGGGAAGATTGCTTGGGCAGCAGTATGTAGCTAATAAGATTTTTCCTTCAGCTTCAGGGTTTGGGCTAGAAGAGGCTAATGCTGACACAGTGGCCAAGATTGATGGGTTCAGTATTCAGCATCTACTAAGTAGCTTTGGGTTCTGATCAAGCTCTAATTTATAGACTTTCAGGCTCCAAAGAAAAATGTCTTTAATTTTTTAAACAGCATTTTTCACTTCTAAAAATAATATTAGTGTTAATTGCAGAAAATTTAGAAAATGCACTAGAGCACAGAAAATGAAATTTGAAATATTCTAAACCCTACCATCTATAATTAGCAATCAATATTTTGATAAATATTTTTGGTGTAAATATATGATATAGCACATATAGCTATGTATGTATGATTTAGTATATAAATGATTTTCTACAAAATCAGGTCATAATAATACTAGCTTTCATTACTATTGTTATTCTTTTCCCAACATAGTAGGCATAATTTTCATGACATTGTGCATCTTCTTCTAAAGTAATATTTAGTATTTACTATAAAAGTGATAAAATGCTTATAAAAAATAGGATCTACTCTTAAGCGAAAATAGAATGATTAGAATGATTCATAATCTCTCCCCCTGAGATAAATATGTTTCACTTTTTTCCCCTCTATTTTGGGATTCTTCCAACTGACATTTGAACATACTGAAGACTTTTATATGTTGAACATATAGCAAATACAACGTTTATGGTGTGACAGGCCTGGTTCTAAGTACTATACATATCATTTTTTTTTTTTGGTCCCAAAGCGTAAAGAAGTAATTATTGTCACCAATTTTGAGTTGAAGGAGTTGAAAGATGGAAAGATTAAATAACTTATCTAAGACCACAGAACCAGGGGCGCCTGGGTGGCTCGGTGGGTTAAGCTGCTGCCTTTGGCTCAGGTCATGATCTCAGGGTCCTGGGATCAAGTCCTGCATCGGTCTCTCTGCTCTGCAGGGAGCCTGCTTCCTCCTCTCCCTCTCTCTGCCTGCCTGTCTGCCTACTTGTGATCTCTGTCTGTTAAATAAATAAATAAAATCTTTAAAAAAAAAAAAAAAAGACCACAGAACCAGGAAGTAGGACAGCCAGTGTCCAAACCCTGGCCATCTGTTGCCACACTTTATGGCCTTGAAGAGTGTGTTATACTGCTTCTCCCTTAACAGTGTAGTCATTTCATGCAATTGATTCATTACCAGCTACTCCTTCACAGCCAGACTACTCTGAAGAGTTCTTTATATTTTATGGTTGTGTTTCCTTCTATCCCAGCCACTCTCTGACACACACTCCAATCTAGAACTGGCTTATACGAATTCACCCATACTATTAGTTCTTGCTAATATCTCTAATGATTGCAGTCTGTATCTGGGCACCCAACTTATTTGTACTATCAACACATCGAGGGCAAAGGACTGCTCCCTCTTCACTCTCTTTTGTGGGTTTTCTGGGGTACCACACATTCTTTCTCTGTTCCATCTGTGCTTTTGCTCACTCCTTCTGAGTCTTCCATGTTAGGCAATTATCTTCAGTCTCACTTCCAGATGTTACACAGCTTCAGGGCTTGGCCATACCTCCCCATGCCTTCTCACCCTCCATCCTTTCCCTTGGAGCCCACAAATTTCCATAAGCTTAAAATATCATCTGTTCACCGTAACTCCTATATCTGTCTCTGTTAACAATGTATTTTCTCAGCTTCAGACCCTGTATCTCCAGTTACCTCAGCATCATCACTCAACATCTTTAAAGGCTGCCTTTAAAATACAGGATACCCAAATACCCTTCTCCCTGTTTTTGCTGTCTTAGTAGATGACACAGCAATACACTCAGAAATTTGAGCCAGTAGAGGGGAGTAATCTTTACACTTCCTTCCTTGCTACCCACATTCACTCAAATTTTAAGTTACATCAGTTGAGCTTTCTGACTTTTCTTAAATTACTCTTCCACCTCTTTTTCCTCTCCTAAAACCTAACACTCCATTTCTTGTCTGGACTATTGCAGTCCAGTCCATCCATGTCCTTTCTCTAATCTGTGTCCTCCACAAGGTGATATTTTGGAAGCAGATAACGGATCAGGTCATCTGCTGGCTCAGCCCTCTTTGATGGCCTCTTACCTGCTCTTGACACTGTTTAAAATCCTTGATACAATTTATGAGGCCCTGTGCCCTGGGGCCTCAGCCCCTCACACATAATCACTTCCTTCCACAAATGCTGATTTCCCAGTATAATCACCTTACTCTGTTCACTACCTAATTTTTAACTCATATTAAAACTTGCTTAGGGAAGACAACTTACTCTTAAATTGCATATCTCTTTTCAAAACACTGAGACTTCTTGCTAACACTACTTGCAATTTTAATTAATTATTAAAGTTGTCAATGTCTCTTTAGGATCTGTCTCCCTTACTGCATTCTAAGTCTCCTGAAGGTAGAAGCTGTTCACTCACTATCTTACTACCTAGTGCCTGTTAGTTAATACAGAGTTACTGAATGATGAGTGATACTTTAAAAATAGTTTGCTGTACTTTGAGTATTATGTTTTACATCAAATCTGAGATGATTGTTTAAATTATGTCATACAGTAAGACAGTTTCCTCTCATTTAGAAATTAATCTTTTTCTATAATTTGAATGACCTCACTTCAACCTCACTTCCCAAGTTAGTGATGCAAATTATAGCTAAATTTCATTTTACTTCTAAGTGAATTATTTTCACGATTTCTTTTCTGTGAAAGAAAGAGATGGTTAGACTGGTAAAATAATTACTCCAAGCAAGACCACTAATAGGTACCAAAACTGGAATTCAAATTCAGGGCTTTACAAAAGACTGCATAGTCATTCCTCATTCTCTATCTACTCGTGTTTATGAAACCTAGCAATTCAGTTAATAGAATTGCTTGATAACTGTGTGGTAGACTAAGAGCGGTAAAATATTCTATAATTAAGAATACCTTGTTGGTGGACAATGGTAGATCTGTCACTTTTCTTTTTTTAGATTTTGCAGAAATAAATTGCATTTACTATATCTCTTTATGTAAATTGTGTTTCTGAGTATGATATGTGAATAAATTTAACCAAATGTCAACAATTCCCTCTTGAGATTTAGTCACATGGAACATACTTGATTATCTGAAGTTACAGTCTAGTGGAAGGGGAAATTTACATATTTTAAATAATAGGAAGATGGTATTTCATCTTGTATGGTAATATCAGATACAAACTTCAGTAAATTTAAATGTATGACCGTGTATTATAGAACCAATACTAAGCCCATTTCCCGATTACCAGATATATCATTAAGGTTAAGTATATTTAATTATTAAATCATATGAGTCCCCCCACCCATACAACACATTTGGTATAGATGTAATGATTACTGAGAATTCCTGCCCCACGTCAGGAAATTTTTGAAATTTTCAAATCATTTCTAAAGCAGTTCCTTTGTGAATCTGCTGTAAAAGAGTGACAATCATATAGATGTCCATGTCATTTCTGAATCACAGAATGAAAGGCATTGATCTTTATGGGAAGTATTATAAGGCATTCAGGTATGATGCCTACTATGATGACTTTAAAATACTTTGTAGATATGTTCTTTTATTTCTGAGCACTATAGTAGGCTCTGTGTAGATTTTTGGCTGCTTTCTTATCTCAGCTAACTACTGGGGTTTTTTTTTGTTTGTTTGCTTTTTTAAAAGATTCTATTTATTTATTTGACAGAGAGAGATCACAAGTAGGCAGAGAGGCAGGCAGAGAGAGAGGAAGGGAAGCAGGCTCCCTGCTGAACAGAGAGCCCGATTCGGGACTCGATCCCAGGACCCTGAGATCATGACCTGAGCCAAAGGCAGCGGCTTAACCCACTGAGCCACCCAAGTGCCCGCTAACTACTGTTTTATTTGATATTATTTGTGGAGAGTGGCAGGCACACGGACAGTGGCCATTTATCTTCCTCCCCCTCCAGGCTGAGGCTTTGTGATCTTAGAGAGACACAAGGAGGAAGAGCCTATGTTTTTCTTTGTAGCTGTTTATGGAAAGAAGGTCACAGATATTAAGACACACAGTTCTGACAGTCTGGAGCCAACCTAGGTGATTAATCAGTTTAGCAGTGTTAAGCATTCAGGCAGATAGAAACAGGAAGATCTCCCTTTTCAGTAGTAATTGCCATTATGTTTATGGGTGGAAAAAAGTGACTATGCAGTGATTTTGTTGAGATGAAGATGCAGAGTGTTTTCTGATGTGGGCGGGAGACGCCGGAGTTTCTGGTTCGACAGTCCTGTCTCTTACTGGATTATCATAGGCTGTCATGGAAAATGAAGTTTGCAGAACTGTACAGAATAATGCCAGAAAGCAGTTTAACATATCAATAAGTATATATATAGGGCAGAGGGCTGAAGGGATTGCTCTGTGAAACCAACTTAAGCAATTGCTGGTTGAAAGAACATTTTTCCATTTTCTTTATGAATTGCTCCCCCTGGGAAGGAAGATGAGGGGTTGTTACAGGGCAGCCAGTCATGGTAAAATGAAGTTGATTGATACTTTGTTTTGACAGTGAATAGTGATTTCTCTGAATAAGGCTAAAATATACTACAAAGAAGGATTCTAAAATCACCATATGATCCTATGGTGTTTAGAATTTGCAGGTATCTCTTATCCTAGTATTTATCTTTGAAAAGTCACTTTAAAATTTGCCAATAAAAATTGTATCTAAAAATATTATAACAACAGTCTGGTAGCCAGGAGCAAAGACTTTAATCTGTGTGGTTGTTGACAGCCAGTAAGAAGGAATGGTGGCCTCCAAACATCTGAATAAATTGCTAGTCAATAATTTATCAAAATGAAATTAACTTGACCATGATACCATCAAGCTAAGTTCTTAAAAGAAAATAAATTGTCATAGATAATACATTTCTAAAATAACAAATGTACATGTTTTACTATGTTTATCAGAAATGTGAGGATAAGACTAGAAAGGGATAATAAGGCTATAATAATATACATTATAAAAAAGTTTGAGTTAATAAGGTATATATGATCCACTCTAGCCAATTCATGATATTCAATTTTAAATTGTTGCTGTTAACTTCAGTGTTTTATGACACATTTTAAAATTATATCATAAGACTAAAGATAAAAATCTTGTATTATAAAAGTATATATATTAATACATAAAGGCATAATATTCCAGTGGAATGGTAACAATACATGTAGATCATAGATGGATTGAAATATAGATAGATATACATATAAAGATAGATACACAATTATCTGAGTGAAAAATGCACATCTAATTCACATTTTATCCCCATTGGGTGGTAAGAATTCTTAGACCATTATTGTTCATAATTATTTTTTTATGAGTGATATTGTTCATAAATGTTTATTGAATAATTAAATGAAATATACATAATTGACTACTTTTTGCAGAATTTACCCAAATTACCCATACTTCTGGCCTACTAGCAAGGACTAGCTAATTCTAAAATTAGTAAGCAAGAAATAAATGATTATCAATTTTGAAAAACTTAGAAATAACTCATGCTTCCTCTGATCGTTTGCTTTATTGTTATGGATATGTGTGAATTTGATGGTGATTTTATTTGCCTATTATACCATGGTATGCTTTCCTAATAACTTTTTCCCCGTTGATGTGATATAATTAGTTGTATCAATGTTTAATGATGTTTCTCAGGAAGCATAATCACATTTAGATACCATCTGGGGAGATAACATATTTAATCAATAATAATACCAATCATGCAAACAGATCATACATTATTATGCAAAATAAAGTCTTTCTTAAAGACATGATAGAGAGTAAAGCCTTTTTCATTTGTAGTAGTTATGAATTACAATCAACAATCTCAGGTGTGCAAATAACAAGTTCCAGTCAATTATTTATTTGTAACCAAAATCAAGTTCTATTACGAGCCCCATCTGTTAAGTTGGTGACAATTTAATAAGTCAATTTGGAATACCCCTCATTAGCTCCTACTGTGTACAAGATGAGATGGGTTTATAAAGGGTCATGGCAAGGCTGTGATAACTATTACCTATAAGGTTAATCAAGTCATATGTTCATAAGGTAAATATCGAAAAATCCACCTTATCCTTGGTCTTAGTCCACACATTTTAGTGAGCCAGTTTTGTTTTTTTTCCTATTTCCATGGTTCTGTTAGTTTTAGGAAGCCATAAAAAAAATCAGAGAAATGTTTCTGCCCCTTAGGTTTAATTCTGGGGCATATAAAACTCTGCAAGACACTCCACAATCCTGTATACCTATACAATGACTCCACTGACTCTGGGTCTTGTCCTCAGCTCCCACAGCTTCTCTGGGGAAGCTGCCTCCTTAGTTAAGTTTGCACAGAAAGTATAACTTAAGACCCTCCTTCCCCCATCTCTTCTCACTGTTCTCTGTAAAATTCCTTGAGTTTCTTTAATCATCTGAGCCTAAGGAGATCTTTATAATCACAAAGAAAAATTTTTTTGCTCTTAAGTTTTAATGTGCTGTTACCTGAGAGTTCCCTCTATAAGATGCTGCCAATAGTCTCCTTAATGGGCTCAGGTTTGGGAAAACACAAATCAGGAGACTACCAGGTAACTAATTCTTTTTCCATGTCATCAGTCTTTCTTGTGGCACTCAATACTGCATAGACTGTCCAATGGAAATAAAAGAAAAGGGGCAGGGGAAACAAATAACAGACATTTCATAAATAATGTTCTATATAGAGAGAATATATATCTGGTAACTTTATCAGTGTTTTACCTTAAACAATGTGTGGTATTAGTGGATTTAAGATCAGATTAAAGACTGAACATATTTAAATTCTCTTTATTCACAATCGTATGTGAAACATAAGTACCACAGTTAAAAATTATTGGCTTTTTCTTCTTTTATTGAGAATGCTATATAATCCTTCCAATAAATGATATATTTTAGGGAGCTAGAATCACAGAAGCAAATGACTGGATTATAATAATTTTAAGTTTTTCAAGGTATTTTTGAAATAGATTTGATTTTAGCATATTTTTCTGTCTTTACAGTGTTGAGAAAATGGTAGAACCTTTCTTGACTAGAGATAATCGATGAAGAAAGTCAAGGGCTTTCTTTTTTAGTTTCTATACATCATTGGATTGCATTTTGCCGTAAAAAGAAGAAAGAAACAGGAGCTTCACCAGATAGGAGCTAGCAGTAATCCTAGTTTTTATTCTTTCATTTAGAAGGATCTATGTGTAATTTAGAAATTCAGGCCCTTGAAAAAGTGCAGTAACAAGAAACCCTGACTCATCCAACTCAGTGTTACAGATGGATTTGTGATGACCCTACAGCCACAATTTAAAAGCTCCCTTATGGCTAAATAATTTTTGTTACATTCACACAGTGGAATACTATATTGCTGTTTTCAGTCATATAAGCAAATATAGTAATAAATAGCAATGAGTGTGGTCATATTTTAAGGTTAAATGGAAGTAGTAGGAAAAACTGAATATATACCAAACGAGTATGTAACTTTTGCCACAAAGATGATAGAGTAAATGAGTATTGTTTGATGTTAACTCTATTAAAATTGAAGAGGAAATTGGAATAAGAAATAGATTAGAATAACAAATAGGTAAACAGATTAGAATAAAAGATAACAGATCACAGGTTTATGTCAGATTGTTTTTCATCTTTCTTTCATTTTCCATGTATTCAATGATTCTTGTGTCCTACTTTTAAAATATCAGCCAACATTTATGCTTTTTCTTTAATCATCTTCTGTCAGAATTGTTAATAATTGAGAACAATCTTCAAACTTCTGAGAAGCAAGGAGCAGTGAGATAAGAGACCTGTATAACCTAAATGTTACATAAATTTTTGAAAAAAGTATATAAATGGTGTTTTATGTATATCTATAGAGATATAATCTCCATACACTTAGTTGCTGTTACATCTACTTCAGAAATGAAGATGAAAAATTGACTATTTTTTGAAAAGTCAAATAGATAGTATGTAGAAAAATGAGGATTTTACTTTGTCTTATCTATCTCGGTGTATTAGCCACTTTTCTATAATTGTCTTGGTAAAACCCTATTAAGATGTTAGTATCTTCAGATTTTCTTCTGTTGAAGATGATTGATAGTTTAAACTGGGCCACAAATTACATATATTTAATGTGATTACTTCCTACAATGAGTTGTAAAATACATTTAAGTAAAATGGAATTCTCCTTTTTAGATATATACATATAAATAAGGAAATTCCCAGGTGATCCAAAGTGATATTGCAGGAGTTTGATAGAAAATGTCTCACATTAATCTCTTTAAATTATGTTTTTGTAGATATTTATTCAAGTTTTAAAATTTGAAAAGCAGCACATAGCCCTTCAACAACCCATCCCCATGTTACATACAAGAGAACTGAACTTTCAGTTCACTTCATATTATGTTTTTGAAATATGTAGCTTTAATTTATTTGGATGAATTCACATGATAGTATCAATAAGAGATCCCCAGCTAATATGGGCTGCACAGACTAACTACCCTCCAGGTGCTTCTCATAGTGTATTCCTGAATTAGCTTCAGGTCAGAGTTTTCTAAAGGAAATGTCATAGTCAAAAATAATGTCATGGGCAGATGGTGAAAATAAATGCCATGGAGGTTTGATTGAAGAATGTCCATTCTATTCATTCTTCATTATTCCCTTAAATGCTCCAGGACTGAAATAAAGCATCAGGAAGCCATCTACCTGGAGACTGTTACCTTGCCTGCCCTCCCACCATGCCATTATATATAATTCAGCATCTTGTGTTTCCTTTGTTGAAAGAGGAATACCTGGCTTAGATCTGCTTTATTTATTTATTTTTTTAATTAGAGAGAGAGAGAGAGCGCACGTGTGCGGTGAGGAGGAATGAAGATGGAGGGTGAGGGATGGGAAAAAATCTCAAGCAGGCACTATGTGCTGAGCAGAGAGCCCAATGAGGGGGTCAATCATACAAACCCTGAGATCATGACCTGAGCTGAAACTGAGAGTCGAGTACTTAACTGACTGAGCCACCCAGGCACCCATAAATCTGCCTTTTAATATTAATGCTAGGGAGTGAAAATTGGGTGAATTAAAATAGGAATTTTCTTAAGTGAATAATTAAAATATGAAAGAGTTAATAAAATCATTCTCTCGTGTGTCATTGAAGCTTTCTTCACTCAAATGCAGTCTTTAAAGGGGAAAAAAAATTGGCTTGTTATTTTAGAGCGAGCATATTTGGACTTAGAAAAATTCTCTATCTTGTTTATTATATGAGAGCATGTTCCTCATTTATTTTGGTGCATATTTAAAAATCTGTTTGAGAAGAAAGCTGTTACAAATCACATATGAATGAGGCCATCTGCCGAGGATGCATATAATAATCTTGGTACGTTATGATGAAATTTGATGACAGGTTTAAAAACAAAAACAACCCATACTCTTTTTTTCTGATTCTAGTGATCCTCTCAAAATTATTGTGAAGTTCTTATATTTTTTCTCCTCTAGCTTTCTAATAGTCGTAACCTCATTTATGACTTTATTAATTATGAGAAAAAGCTAATCTTAAAATGACTTACTCTGAATAAAAATATATTAGTAATCATGATATAAACATGTATATGAGAAATAAGGCACTGAGTAAGCGTTTGTTTTAACCACTTCTCTCTTAAGCATATCCTAGAACTCTTTTCTAACTTTGATAGTCTTTATTCAGACATAAAAAGATGTAAAAAGTATACATGAGAATAGACAACAGTATTATTGTCTCTACTTTTTTTTTAAGTTTTTTTTTTTTTTTTTTTAATTTATTTATCAGAGAGAGGTCACAAGTAGGCCAAGAGGCAGGCAGACAGAGAGGAAGGGAGAGAGGAAGGGAAGCAGGCTCCCTGCCCAGCAGAGAGCCCAATGCAGGGCTCGATCCAAGGACCCTGGTATCATGACCTGAGCTGAAGGTAGAGGCTTAAGCCACCCAGGTGCCCCTTGTCTCTACTTTATAAGCACATTGTTGAAATACAGACTGATTTATAAGTAACCATACTGGATATAACACAATATATTTTTAATGACTAAAAAGTACCAGCTTTGTTCTGTTATTCTTAAAATGAAGGCCATTTTAATTTTTTTTTCCTATTCTGTATACAGAATATTTTTAGCTCTTAGCAATATGTGCAACTTTGGATTCAAGTTGGTTTATTGCCACAGGCATTGATGATTTTAACAAAATATTAACTTATTTTATGAGTTTGTAATAGACATGCAAAAAGCAAACCCAGAAAGACCTCCCTGTTCAACCCATGCCCTTTGTTCAGCCAATCGACACTCATGAGATGATAGCTAAGTATCAGTCAAAACCCTAGTTTGGCTAAAAAGTTTTGAAATACAGAGCTCCCCAACTAAGATGGGCTGCGTGGTATGACTGCACTCCAGATACTTGTCATTAGTTTGATCCTGAATCAGCCTCAGGTCAGATAAAGCTTTTCTAAAAAGGAGGGCCAAAATAAATGTCCTGGAGGTTTGCCTGAAGAATGTCAATTCTCTTCATTCTTCTTCTTCTCCTCCTCCTCCTCCTTCTTCTTCTTCTAATTCTTCTTCTTTTTAAAGATTTTGTTTATTTATTTGACAAAGAGAAAGAGATCACAAGTAGACAGAGAGGCAGGCAGAGGTGGAGTGGGGTGGGAAGGCGGGGCAGGGAGCGGGTTGGGGGGGGGAACCTGAGCCTGATGTGGGGCTCAATCCCAGGACCCTGAGATCATGACCTGAGCTGAAGGCAGAAGCTTTAACCCACTGAGCCACCCGGGCGCCCCTCTTTTCATTCTTCTTGATCCTCTTAAATGTATCTAGGACTGAAACGGAGTGTCCAGAAGCCATCTGCCTGAACACTATTATCTTGTCTGCCCTACCACCATGTCATTATAATTGCTTTTCATGAGTTGAACTTTGGCACTCTCCCACCAGCTTTTATTGAGGACATTTGAGGAGATATGCTTATATATTGGGTCAGTTGCTCCTCGCTGTGAGGATCCATTTCTAGGCTCATACTAACAGTTTGACTAAATAGTTTTAGTCAGTTGTTATAGGGGAAAACTCCAGGTTTAAGAATGATTAGGTGGAATTAATAAGTTATTGTAATAGCCCTTCAACTTTATCAGTAGAAAGTATTCTCAGCTTCATACTTGATTTTATACAATATTTTAAGATTACTTCTACTCAAGGATATTTTTCAAGTTAAAAAATAATAAATTTATGCTGATTTTATTTTCATTTCTTTTTTAATGCACACCTATCTCATGTCTTCTGTAGCATACACCCCATATTTGAAATTGGCATTTCCAGAATTAAACTCTATTTTGAAATAATTCAGGATAATACTTGTTAATAAGAGATAATGATTAAATGCCTAAAATAGAGTTCCTTGAAATCTTAATATTTGAAAATATGAGAACACCTATTTCAATAATCAGGATCCCTGACTGGCCTTAAAAGTATCAGGAAGCAGGCACAGATCTTACTGCAAGTTTTCTCAGGGATGAAGGGCCTAAGGTGTCTAGCCTATATAAGAGAATAAAACAGAGCTAAATGGAGCTAAGTGAGCAGGAGCCTCACTGAGGTAGGGTTGCTAGCTGTGAAAACCAAACACAACCCCAAACAAGAACAACCAAGCCAGCATGTTTAAGATAATATTAAGGTAAGAGGATGGGGCTTAGTCACATAATGAATTATGTGCTTTTGTTTTCAAGGTTGTTAACAATAATGAACAACAGTGTTTGTGGAGTTAACACTCAAGAGCTCTGTGCCTAGGTCCTTGGCCACAATGCTGATTTTATTTTCATTTCTTTTTTAATGCACACCTATCTCATGTCTTCTGTAGCATACACCCCATATTTGAAATTGACATCTCCATTAGAGAATTAAAGTCTATCTTGTAATAATTCAAGATAATACTTGTTAATAAGAGATAATGATTAAATGCCTAAAATAAATAGAGTTCCTTGGAATCTTAATATTTGAAAAGGGCACCATAAAATTAAGTAATCCTCAGAAAAAGAAAGAAAATTTTCACATTAGAAAATCGCCTTTCATGGGGCTTGGTGTAATGTTAGCCTTTTGATTAATTTCTTCACAAAACTAAATTTTTTTATATTTGTTATAGCTGATTATATATTACAATTATAGATGTTGAGATATTATTAAAACAAAAACATTTTTTTCATATACCTAAATCATGACAGAATACTAAATGAAATCAGCTTACTCTCAAGGTGTGCTGGGTTCGCTGCTAAACAGAGAGGCTGCTTCTCCCTCCTACTCTGTTCCTGCTCTCTCTTAGGCCCTCTCTGTCTCTCAAATGAATAAATAAAGTCTTTTTTATTTTATTTATTTTTTAAAAAGATTTTATTTATTTATTTGACAGAGAGAAATCACAAGTAGATGGAGAGGCAGACAAAGAGAGAGAGAGGGAAGCAGGCTCCCCGCTGAGCAGAGAGCCCGATGCGGAACTCCATCCCAGGACCCTGAGATCATGACCTGAGCCTAAGGCAGCGGCTCAACCCACTGAGCCACCCAGGCGCCCAATAAAGTCTTTTTTAAAGAAATAAATAAAATAAAGTATAACAAAATAAAATATGAGGATTCAGCTGCCCTGAATGTATACTAAGTGTAATAGCTGAACTATCAAATTTATATTTTTGCTTTCATTTAAAAAAACAAGAAAGTTTTAATATATTAGGTTTGGAATATTTTTTAGCCTGGTCCACAAAGTAAAGGTAGTAGTCTAGGATACATATAATATGGGTATAAGATAATTTATGGCAATGTGAGACAGCAAAGTTCCTTTTCTTGAGCATCTGCTATGTTACAGTAATTACTCCCTTTCTATACACATTTCCTTCCTGGTCATAATAAATTCACTGTTAAACTTGCCCCTCAGCTGAGCATACTTTTTGTCTGGCTAACACTACTTCATAGTTTAGACCTGTTGTCATTTCCTCTAAACAGCCTTACTTTGACTCTCACTATCCCCTACTCTGCATAGATCCCATCTTCGTTGTGTTTCCGGAGCACCGTGTCATAGGACAGCTCTATTTCCAGACACTGGAAAACAGCATGGAGTTTCCTCAAAAAATTGAAAATAGAGCTGTCTTATGATCCAGCAATCACACTACAGGGTATTTACCCTAAAGATACAAATGTAGTGATCCAAAGGAGCACGTGCACCCCAGTATTTATAGCAGCAATGTCCACAATAGCCAAACTATGGAAAGAACCTAGATGTCCATCAACAGCTGAATGGATAAAGAACAGGTGGCATATATACAATGGAATACTATGCAGCCATCAAAAGAAATGAAATCTTGCCTTTTGCAATGACATGGATGGAACTAGAGGGTATTAGGCTGAGTGAAATAAGTCAATCAGAGAAAGACAATTATCATATGATCTCCCTGATATGAGGAATTTTAGAGGCAATGTGAGGGTTTTGGGAGGTAGGGAAGGAAAAAATGAAACAAGATGGGATTGGGAGGGAGACAAACCATAAGAGACTCTTAATCTCATAAAACAAACTGAGGGTTACCAGGGGGAGTGGGTAAGGAGAGAGTGGTAGGGTTATGGACATTGGGGAAGGTATGTGCTATGGTGAGTGCCGTGAAGTGTGTAAACAGGGCCATTCACAGATCTGTACCCTGGAGATAATAATACATTATATGTTTATAAAAACTTAAAAATTAAAAAAAAAAAAGAATAATGAGACAGTGTTTTCTTTCTTTCTTCTAGACCTTGGACTGTCTGTAATAAACAACTCTATATTTAATCTCCATATTAATATAGGGCACCCAATACAATATCTGGTGAGAACATGTGGAATGATAAATTAATTGAGTGAAGTATGGTATCTCAGTAACTTCTCCAGGAATTAAAAAAAAAAAAATTATGGTGCTTCCCATGTATGCATCAGTATACAAAGCACATAGAATATTCTCATTGTTTATTTACATCCTAACCAGTTTGTCCATTTTAAAAACTAGGAATAAAGAAAGGAAAAAGTATTGAGCCTCATTCTACAGTAACATACAGTTTACATAAAGTCTAATCATTTAATACTCTATATGGAAAAAAATTATATCTCACAAATAAATTTCTACTTCAAAATCTGATCTCATTCAAAGCAATATTCTCTCCCATGGCACTTGAATTGAATTCTAAGGTTTTACTTCATTTGTGTTTTTAAATGCTTATACTCATCACATAAAGATGAAGCAATGTAATAAACATAACTTATTATTTTAGATATAATTATGTATTTAATCACAGGTAAAACAATTCTTTATAGTCAGTTATGTAGGCCACTTGAGAAACATCAAAACAGTTATTGCAAAGATGATAGGGACAAAGCAATCAATTAAGGAGGAAATATATAAAGAGAGTACTTGGTTCAGTTGTGAAAAGAGACTGGTCTGCCACTCTTTTTGAAATATGTATCATTTAACCTCCGTATTTGGCAGTGTTGCCTTTTACTTTGAAATTCTCATCTTTTTCACTGGAGTTTAATAAAAATTGCCAATTCCCCCCCCCCCACCTTTCTTGAATGACCCTGTTTACTTGGCTTTGCTGGTTTCTCTTCTTGTGTAAGTGGAACTATTTTCCAAGAATCTGGCTTTTGTTATCTTCTTTTGAATGGCATTTCTAGGAAATCCCCACCTTCAGCTCTAAGTATCCTTTATATTCTTTAAAATCCAGATGTACAAGCTGTGACCTCTTCTCTGAGATCTGCCACTTACTAGCTTTAGATACTGATCGTGAAGTGACTCTTGAGTTTCTATGCTTCCGTTTCTTTATCTGTATAGTGAATGTGATTGTAGAAGTTCTCTCCTCTGATGGTCATCAGGAGTGAATGAGATAAATATATTCACTGGCTTCCAGAACCTGTTCCTCCTCCATGTTTAAATGTTTAGGTTCCATGTAAATCAGGACAGTTTTTCTGGGCAGTGTCAGTTCCTTCATTCCATTTCTTCTCTTGCCACCCTGGTCATCTGTGCAAGCTTGTAACCTCTGCAGTGCACTGTCATTCCTTCAGGGTGAGCTTGTCCTCTTCAAATACAAGCAGCCTCAGGAGGAAGTTATATGCTAAATGGAAATCAGTTATCTGTTAAAAATGGGAATTCTGTTTTATAGTCCTATTTTTCAGCCAAGCACACTGTACACACTTAAAGGCTCAGAAAGTGGTGTTGATTTGGGGGGGGGGTACATTTCTTGGTCAGATTGTTTTTGAGATGGAAAAGAATCATACCAATTACTGACTCAATAATCACTTGACTTGGCTGAGCAATGCAGGCAGTACAGATCCAGCCAGCTTCCCCATGGAGCAGTTTTGCCTCTCCTGTGTTCTGAGGGCCTCAGGATACCACAGATCCCTGGAAATACCACTCCCACATTGATCCAGAGATCCAGTAGGGGCAGGTGTGAAAACTAAGCATTCTATGTGTCTCTGGCAAGACTCTCTCCTTTTCCTCTCCCTTTGCTCCTGACTCATCCCTGGTGTCACATTTTCACTGTCTAGAAAACAATGAGCAGATCGGAGTGGGTGGAGAGAGGGATAACAAGGATTGAATGGGGTGTCTTGGGCTCCCTTAGGTGATGAAAATATGCAGACTAGACTAAGTTCTGGGATTTTGTCCAGTGGTTTTTCTGGTTAATGGTATTTATAAAGCTTTTGGGATCTTTTTATTAGCATCCATCCATCAATATCTCTTCTTCATTAGGAGGAAATCAATTGAACTTATGTCTCTTATTAAAAATCTGGTTTATGTGGACGAGTATTTACTTTCTGTTATTATCTGTCCATTAAACCAGAAAGGAGTTCTAAAATTATGAGTTTATTCATTGCATGAATGAGTAGGCTAATGGTATGTTTTTGCTGCCTAATATTTATTAGTATCTTTGCCAGTTGGACTTCCTATATTATCCAGTCTCCCAGTCTCAGCCCCTCCTCACTGCAGCCCATCCTTACTGGCTGTAAGCCAGAGACAACAACACACATGAAAGTTAAACCTACTTGAAATGTCTATTTTTTTTTAAATATTTTATTTATTTATTTGAGAGAGAGACAGTGAGAGAGAGCATGAGCGAGGAGAAGGTCAGAGAGAGAAGCAGACTCCCCATGGAGCTGGGAGCCCGATGTGGGACTCGATCCTGGGAATCCAGGATCATGACCTGAGCCGAAGGCAGTCGTCCAACCAACTGAGCCACCCAGGCGTCCCTTGAAATGTCTATTTTTCCCTGGATCCTGTGAATAACTAGTGAGTCTTCAGGCTTCTAAGGGCTACACCTATCTCTTTGCTGGCAGCAGTATAATGTTGAGCTGGAGACTGAGTCCTGAAAGTCTGAATGTATAATATACATTATTGGCACATTGTTGAATACCAGATAGTGAAATAATGGATAATATTTTATTTATGGAATTATATAAACTACTTTAAATTCTTCAGTACTCTCTCTTCCCTTGCATCTACCTTCTGACTTATGTTTGCATTGTTGTATTTAGAATAGTTTTCTAATAGTGGCATCATTAAATAAAATATAGTCACGCAACTGGCTATTGCATCATCATCAGAAATTACATCCTTAAAAAATCTTTCAGGATATCAGACTAGTCAAGGTAATGTTTGATGATAGTTTCCAATTGTTCAAATATTTTTCATGAACAGGTAGTCTAATAAAAATATATGTGTATATTTATGTTATCCATTTATATATTTTTAAAATACAGATGGAGTTCAGGTTTAATATATGAGACTTAGATCCTCAAGTCTATGATTGGCTGCCAGAAAAAGAACAGCTTGAAGAAATGACTAGCTTTAAAAGATGCCTATAGTCATGCCATAACTGAGAAACTAAGTCCTTCTTGACTGTTTACTTAAATTTGATTTTTTTTCCTATCTCTACTAGTTTCAGCCTAGACTCTATAATAGATCATTATTTTCCATCTATAAATCATACATGAATCATATATGAATATACATTTAATGTATTTTTGTTGGTCCTTATATAATTATGTTGGTCCTTCTAACAGCGAATATATATTTAGCACTTAAAATAGCATGAAAATCATTGCAAATAAGCAGTAAATATTCTGTGAATGAACTGAATAACACTACTTTGAAGTCTTTTTGAGATCCCTCAATATTCATTAGTTACTAAACGTGAAGCCAAAAGCTATCTAAAAATAAAATGCTCAAATCTTTATGAACTCTATTTTTGGATATCTGAACAATCATATTCTACTTTTTTAAAAATTAGCCTCATAGTAATTCAGTAATCTTTGATCACTCAGATTATAGGGTTTTTACTAAGTTTTTAATTAAAAGCTGGTCCAGTGAAGAGAATGTACACTGCTGGTTCATAACCTGAGTTTGGAACAGATGTGTTTTGTTGGGTCTCTAATATTTTTAAAAATGAAATTGAGGGGTGCCTGGGTGGCTCAGTGGGTTAAAGCCTCTGCCTTCAGCTTGGGTCATGATCCCCAGGTTCTGGGATTAAGCCCCACATCGGGCTCTCTGCCTTGTGGGGAGCCTCCTCCCCCCCCCCCCGCCTGCCTCTCTGCCTACTTGTGATCTCCGTCTGTCAAATAAGTAAATAAAATCTTTAAAAAATTTAAAAAATGAAATTGAATGAGTTCATGTGAGTCACGCATTTTCTAGTTTCTCACGGTGGCTACACCTAGCTATGGTCTTACACGTAATACTTACCTATCATCATCATCATCATCAGTACTAGCTAATAGCACCATAGTTTAGTTTTGAGGAAATACTTTGATTTGGAAGGTTATCCATATCTATCTACATACCTACCTACCTATCCATCTAAAATAACACTTTAAAACTCTAACACTAAAATGAGACTCAAAAACGGAAAGGAAATTTAGGTACCATTTCTCAGAGTATTCAATAGCAAGCAATATATTGTTTAGGGACTTAAACATATAGGGTAAAACTGTGCCCAAAATGTTGTAATTACAGACAGATAAGATAGGATGATAGTTAACTTGAAGGAAGATATAAAGAGGTGAGTTTGAAAGAAGCTTCAAATATGATAGTATTCCATTTGTTAATTGAATCATTTGTTCCCAGGTGTTGATTATAAACTTTTTCTTTATGCCCCACACATATTTTGTTGATCATTTTTGTATCTAGGCAGAGTTTACTGAAAAAGAATAAAAGGGGAAAATGCACAAAACTATATATAGTTCAAAAATATATAAGAGTAAAACATATATAAATATTATACACATATTAAAACCATAAAATGTAAAACAACACAAAAATTAAAATAGTGGTTCTTTGAGAGTACAGAATAGGATATGATAGCAAAAGTCTCTAATAATATTGTCTGTGTTCCATTTAAGGGATCAATGGATGCATGGGTATTCACCCTTTAAAATTTTTCATTGTATATATATACACATATGTATATATGTCACAAATTATTTTGGGGGGCTTTTTAAAATTTTTTATCATAATTTTAACCCCCCCAAAAAATAAAAAATAAAAACTTCTAGATAATCTATTTATGCATGTCACACTGACAGAACCAAAGTTAGTCCCTATTTCTCTTGAATTCCAGTTAAGTGTACTTTCTTTGCCATGCAACTTAAGATCTGAAATACACTATTGGAATTACTTTGCACATATACCGACATAACTGTATAAAAGTGTAATACATCATCATTCCTTGAATAACAGATGACTCACTGTGATTCTATCACTTGGACTTTAATTAGAGAAACAGACCATTAGGAAGTATAGAATCTATATAAGGATTTTGTTGTAAGGATATGATCTTAAGTAAGTGATTGCTGAAAGCCTACTGAAGATTGAAGGATGGAGGTCAGGCAGAGGAAAGAAAGATGAATTTAAAAGAGGGAGAGCAGGGACCAGGTAGAACTCATGAAAATAGCCCAGAACCCGGTCTGTTCCCATTGTCTCCATCCTAAAAGCTAAAGAAGAAGCTGAAGAAGAATCCAGAGGAAAACAGAGCAGCTGTATGCCTGCCTACTGTCCTAAGCAGTAAGTGACATGTGTGAGCTGCCAACAGTACGTGTGACCCTGTGCTAGCTGTCTGAGCATGCGGAAAGCACCGTGGCTTCTTGTTGGCTTCTGCCCTCCGTATCTCACACCAGATGTCTCTGGTGTCACGTTATAATGGGAAACATTTAGGGAAGGGAATTTTTGGAAACAGAGTTCACCCTAGACAAGTTTATGCCTTGCAAAATCAACACACTGATTCTCCCCTGCAAAAAGGGCTTCCAGGGCTGCACCGTGTCCTGTAGAAGGGCTCACCACTGCCCCATCGCTCCACCCACTTTGCATGCATCTCCATCGTCCGGTCGGTCTCGTGCCTACCGCCTTCCTGTACATTTCAGTCTCCCTCATATGTGAGATTATTCTGTCTTTGATCATTATATCCACAGTGATGCTTAAATTAAAAACTGGGACTGGTTTTTGTTTATCCTATAAAATGTTCTACAGATTTTAGTCAATGTGCTTTAAATAATCTGTCTTCCAAATGCATATAGCTTTGTAATCTTAACAAAATTCCTTTGTGATGAAGTGTGTTAACATCTTCAAAATTTGTTATAAAATTCAATTACTCATTGCCTGTAGTGCTGACTACTGACTACATTAGACTTAAAAGGTAATTTTTGCTTTGATGTATTAATTAACATATGCAAAATAAATACACACTTCTTGTAATAGGGATATAATACAAGCTTATAAACAGAGGGATGAGAACTGATTATTTAAAAAATGAGCTTGCTATCCATATAACATAAATGAAATTTTTTAAACTGTTGGTTATTTGTATACCAGACTTACATAAATAACTGTCAGCCTAGAATGTAGTACCCTAGAACCATTAATCGTAAATAGTAATGCCTTGAGTCCAAAGATGAGCCTTCTCTTTAAGCCTTCTGTTTTTGCTAGAGCTGAGTTAGCTAAAGGTAACACAGTAATTATGTATGATTACCCGTAAGTTTGCATCATTGGTTACCAGTGAGAAAACAGCTGTGTCTTTGGAGTTGTCCTTTATACACACTGGTGGGAGATCACTTACCCTGATCCCTGTGATTGAACCAAATCAGATAGATTTTTTTTTTAAAGATTTTATTTATTTATTGGACAGAGAGATCACAAGTAGGCAGAGAGGTAGGCAGAGAGAGAGGAGGAAGCAGGCTCCCCGCTGAGTAGAGAGCCCGATGCGGGGCTCGATCCCAGCACTCTGGGATCATGACCTGAGCCGAAGGCAGAGGCTTTAACCCACTGAGCCACCCAGGTGCCCCCAGATAGATTTTTTTAATCAAAGAGTAGTCTCAGTGAGCTCACTCTTCTTGCTCCCTCTATACAGATATAAAGAAAGAAGGAGAAAAGGGAGGGAGGAAAAGGAAGGAAGGAAAGAAAGAAGGAAGACATTATAAGGAAACGAGCCCTATGTAGGTCTTATCCATGCAAATAAATATAAATATATATTTATATATGTACATTTTTATATGTGTATATATATGTATACACATAAATATATGTGTCTTTCTAAAAGGAAGCCCCTGATTTTTTTCAAGTCTTGTGAAAATTGTGTTAATGTAATTGAGAGGTATTTTAATTAATGCATGTGTGTATATGTTATTTATTTAATGGCATTTAAAATATGAAACACTCAGAGATTACTTTCTTAGTTAGAAAAATACATATTTTAGAAAAATTGTGATGAGGAAATGACTAGAAAAATGATCCTGGTTTAGTCAAAGAAAAATGGACACAAAAAGCTTGTCAACTGAGATTTTGCAATTCTAACCTAAATATAGTTTTAATCCCTGAAGTAGTATACATGATTTTAGTTGGCATGTTGCTATTTATGGAAATATCTGATAATATAGTTTACATTATGTAGAAACTTACACTAAGAGCCTCAAATCGGTGAAATACTTTGTGCGGGTATATGGGGGTATGTGGTCTTACAGAAATAAGCATCCACATAAAAGAAGAGATGCAGAAGGGCATGACCACAGATCAGTTTCAGCCCAGGAAGAACAACCCCAGTACAAATTCGTAACAATATCCAATATTCTGTTTGATTCATTATTGATTCCTACCCTTAACGTTCAGCGATTCCTTTGGAAGTTAATGTTTAAATAGCCCATTTGGGTTTTTTTTGTTTGTTTGTTTTCATATAACTATTTATATTCTAATACATTCTGATATAATTCTTATATCTTCACAGAAAATAAGTGAGGAATAACCCCAATCATTCACTTATGTATTTTGGAGATAGGTTCCATTGATTGTAAAGAGAACAAAAATACTAAGGAAGCTATACATTCTAGTCAACAACAGTATAAGAAGAGGAGCTGACATACATCTCATTCATTTTTAGGAGCGACAGAATAAGAATAGAAATACCACAAATACATCATTGCATATACTTGTAAAGTGCAATCTCATGAATGATTACAGATTTCTAATATCCTGATTGTATAGTCTAGGAACCGATTGTGTAATCTGAAATAAAGAGTGCACCAACTGTGAATTCAGTGTTTTTCCCTTTTACAAATAACAAAAGGAAATATATTTAGAAATTTAAACCAAAAAAATCTGATTTTCAGAATGTCCACTTGAATTGTATGAGTGTATGGGCCCAGGGCACCTGGGTGGCTCAGTCAGTTGAACGCCTGCCTTTGGCTTAAGTCATGATCCCCAGGGTCCTGGGATTGAGCCCCGTGTCAGGCTTTTGGCTCAGCAGGGAGCCTGCTTCTTCCTCAAAAGCACCATCTTTAAAAAAAGAATATATAATTGACTTTCACTGCTTGACTTATTTTACTCACCATCATCTCTTCCAGTCCCGACCATGTTGATACAAAAGCTGGGTATTCAAAGTCAATTATCATGTGTTATCACTTACATGTGGAGCATAGGAATAACACAGATGACATTAGGAGAAAGAAAGGAAAAGTGAAATGGGATGAATCAGGGGGAGATGAAACATGAGAGACTGTGGAATCTGAGAAACAAACTGAGTGTTTTGGAAGGGAGGGGGTGTGGGGAGGGATGAGCCTGGTGGTCGGTATTAAGGAGGGCATATACTGTATGGAGCACAGGGCATGGTGCATAAACAATAAAAATTAAATTAAAAAAAAGTATATATATATATATATATAGGCCTTCGATAAATAGAACACCTTCATCCAAGACTACAGATGAGACAGACACCAGTGACCAGTTGCAGGTAACATTTCTTCCCAGTTTGGGGGCTTGTTAGTGAGTAAATAAATAGTGATTTCTAAACAGATCATCAGTGTAATTATTTTTTAGCTGAAAAAAATAACATTCTGAGTGAAAAGCAGATAAACAGGCAAACAGAAACCTGTGTAAAATGTTTATTGTTGACTCAAAGACAATAGTAGGCTGGAAACTACAAGGTATTTGAGTATAAGTTCCCTCGATGGCTTGATTTTCTTTTACAGAATTTTGAGTAGGGGGTATGTAATCTCTCCTTACATACTCTTGTTGGTGGAAACTCTCTGAGCTTCCAAATTCCCCTGGTTGGTCTTTTAATGAAAATTCATGCTAAAATGCGGTGAAGACGTCTCAGATATGACTGTGAAGTCTCCTACAGGCTTTGCAGCCATCCGTTTTCTACCATTTCAAGTCTAACGGCCAACTTTCAACCTGCTGCAGGTCTTATTATCGTGCTTCTGAAATGATACTTAAAAGGAATAAATAGGCAGGCCTGAAGTTTGGAGATTTTCCTTAATGGTATTGTTGCTATAGTTACAGCTGAAATGTTATATAAAGCAAATTGCTTATTGATGGAAAAATGCTGAGTAGCACAGCAGTGTCCCTCTTCTGGGTTTTTATTGCCTTCATTTCCTACTTTGCTCATAAGATTAATGGATTTGTGGAGCATTGCTTTGAACATGCTCTAATGATTGGATGTTAAGATAAATGCATTCTATTAACATGCACCAGCTGACAATTGGATACATTTTAGTATGTTGTGATCAACATGGAGTTATTTTTTATACACTATTTGTTTATCAGAATTTCCCCTACTTGGAAATGAATTTGGTGTCCAGGTTATTAATGTTGAAACCCTAGATTAAAAGGTGATTGGTCTCACAGAGTCTTCTGAATGTATTTGATACATTTAATAATAATATAGATAAAATCTTTTATGTTTTATACTATTAGGAGATATTTATAGGATACTGAAAATAAAACATAATTTAAGAACCTAGTGAAACCAATGAAATGGAAATAGTCTGGAAGCATCCATAACGATGACTTGTAAGTAAAAAAAAAAAAAAAAAAAAAAGCCTTCATAAGCACTGTATTATTTCCTATGTATTTTCTATGTAGTAAACCCAATAATATAACAGCAATGGCTTTATATATATAAATATATATTACATGGTATATATTTTCTGATTGTCTTGCTGGGTTTTTTTTTTTTTTTTTTAGATTTATTTACTTATTTACAGGGAGAGATTTAGAGAACGAATAGGGGGAGGGACAGAGGGAGATAATCTTTAAGCAGACTCCCTGCTGGGTGTAGAGCAGGGCTGATGGGCTCCATCTCACAAACCATGACATCAAGACCTGAGCTGAAATGGAGTCAGACACTCAACCGATTGAGCCACCCAGGCACCCCTGTCTTACTGTCTTTATTTTCAAAGATAACGCTATAACTCTGTTGATGTTTAGCCTTACGGAAAACTATGAATAGTCAAGTGTTTTGCAATTTGCAGAAAGAGTTAATGCCACGTGTGGTAAAATCCTTTCAGGTGGTAAAAACCGGATATAGACAGTGATCATTTATGCATTGAATTTCTGTATAATTTAGGCATCTTGCTTATTTTATCCCCAGATTGTTACTGGTCTAGAAACATGATGCATGTTTAGTAGTGTGGCTGTTGACAAACTAAGAGGGCAGATAATGTTTTTTTGGACCTAGAAATGTAATACTTCTTAATTAAATCCCTGAATACAGGGATACAAAAATCTTTGGGATTACTTTTGGTAAAGAATGCAAAAAAAAATTGTGAACTACAGATTATTACATCTTATGTGGTTGTAGAGTATTTCCTAAATTGTCACTTGTGAAGCCAACTTTTCTACTAATTGTGTGTGTATTTAATGGTAAGATGACAATGGCTATAACCCATATGCCCAAAATGAACTTTCTTGAAAATTAATTTTCACCCACTTTACTCATTATTAAAATTTGATCACTTTGGCCTTTCTCATTTCTACTTTTGATTTTACCCTAGCCTCTGCCATTTCATATGCCCTTTCTGAATAAAATTTAATTTTTCATATTTAAAGAAATGTGCAAATTTTGGTATTACTGTAATTTCCTCCCCTTTTTTAAAAAATTTTTTATTTTTTATAAACATATATTTTTATCCCCAGGGGTACAGGTCTGTGAATCACCAGGTTTACAGACTTCACAGCACTCACCAAAGCACATACCCTCCCCAATGTCCATAATCCCACCACCTTCTCCCAAACCCCCTCCCCCCAGCAACCCTCAGTTTGTTTTGTGAGATTAAGAGTCACTTATGGTTTGTCTCCCTCCCAATCCCATCTTGTTTCATTGATTCTTCTCCTACCCACTTAAGCCCCCATGTTGCATCACCACTTCCTCATATCAGGGAGATCATATGATAGTTGTCTTTCTCTGCTTGACTTATTTCGCTAAGCATGATACGCTCTAGTTCCATCCATGTTGTTGCAAATGGCAAGATTTCATTTCTTTTGATGGCTGCATAGTATTCCATTGTGTATATATACCACATCTTCTTGATCCATTCATCTGTTGATGGACATCTAGGTTCTTTCCATAGTTTGGCTATTGTGGACATTGCTGCTATAAACATTCGGGTGCACGTGCCCCTTTGGATCACTACCTTTGTATCTTTAGGGTAAATACCCAATAGTGCAATTGCTGGGTCATAGGGCAGTTCTATTTTCAACATTTGAGGAACCTCCATGCTGTTTTCCACAGTGGTTGCACCAGCTTGCATTCCCACCAACAGTGTAGGAAGGTTCCCCTTTCTCTGCATCCTCGCCAGCATCTGTCATTTCCTGACTTGTTTATTTTAGCCATTCTGACTGGTGTGAGGTGATATTTCATTGTGGTTTTGATTTGTATTTCCCTGATGCCGAGTGATATGGAGCACTTTTTCATGTGTCTGTTGGCCATCTGGATGTCTTCTTTGCAGAAATGTCTGTTCATGTCCTCTGCCCATTTCTTGATTGGATTATTTGTTCTTTGGGTGTTGAGTTTGCTAAGTTCTTTATAGATTCTGGACACTAGTCTTTTATCTGATATGTCGTTTGCAAATATCTTCTCCCATTCTGTCAGTTGTCTTTTGATTTTGTTAACTGTTTTCCTCCCCTTTTTAATTCCTTATTGATATTATAACTTCCTCTGCTTGCTGAATTTGTTGGCATTCTAATTTTGGTTCTAGAGCTGCAGAAAGAAGAGACACACATATGAGTCTTCCAATTCAGCATTTCTAATTGTCTGCTGAAAAAATTCTCCTTTGGGATTCATGAATTATCAAATTCCATATGTTCTAAACAAATTCATCAGACAAGCCCATTGAAACTATTATATCCTTTCCATTTCCCTTATATGTAAATATATTTTTACTATATATTTATTTTAACCCGTATCTTAGTCCTCCTACTTTCATGCAAGTTCCATCATGAAATAAACCTTACACATATCCTTGCTCAATGGTATATGTACTCCATAGATATAACTAAAATAAATATATACAGAGTAGATACATAAGTGAATTATGTTTTGTTATTATTTGACATGTAAATTTAGCAAATTCTGTTTCCAAATGAATTTTTTAAACTTTTATTTTATTTTTTAATTTTTATTTTATTTTTTAATTATTTAAATTAAAATTTTAAATTATTTTAAATTTTAGCTTTTTTTATTTTAATTTATTTTTTTTAAAAGATTTATTATGACCTGAGTCGAAGGCAGAGGCTTATACCACTGAGCCACCCAGGTGCCCCCAGATGAATTTTGGTGACAGTTAATCAAAGTGTAAAGTCAAAAGAATTAGACTTGTCTTAATAATCTTATTTCAAATGCAAATCAGTCATGCAACTGAGAGACCAAGTATAAAAATATCAAGTTTAACTGTATAGGGATGGAAATTTAAGGAAAACACAAGTTTGATCTAGCCAGAGATGCTCTCAGGATAAGATCCTTTTTCTTCTAGATTGACATTGTCTTCCTTTTGCCTTGCACACCATACTAGTGTGGTTATCACTGCTTGTAGTTTTATCAAACATTACTTTAAATTGGGAAAAATGAAGTATTTTTTGACACTGTAGGTTACATAGAGGATACCTTGTATCCTCTTACCTAAGTTTTAAATATATGAAAATAATGAGTATATTACTTTGAAATAGTCACTTTGTTTATTTTCTCAACACGTTTTCATTTTAACAAGAGCTGTGTACCACTGTGGTATCATATGCTATTACTTGTAAGATTATGAGATGATAACTTTGTTCCGAAGACTCAGATAAAAGGATCACACTATTATTTTGATAAAAATTCGCAGTGTAATGATACCAGTGTTCCTGGTATATAAAACACTCCCTAACTTCTTTACTTTAGGACCTGGCTTGCCAGGAATGCTTAACGCACACCTGCTTTTGGTTTTTAGAATTTGTGTGACAAAACAGCAATGATGCTGCTTTTGCATCCGCTTTTGTTTTTAAAAGATGGCAGGTTCTGGATGAAAATATCCTCCGATGTGGCTCAACTGAGTCATGGTTTTTAAAACCACAACACAGGTAAAGGTTGATTTTCTGTAGGACTCTGGAAGTGCCCCCTCCGGGGACTATTGGGCAGAAGAGCTGGAGAGAACTTTTTCCTATTTGACACAAGGAATCAAAACCAGTTTCTTTCCTAAGACTTTTCTATAAAGTTCTGATAGAAAGAAGCCACCATTCACTTGAGAGTTGCTGAGACCTGAAATTACAAAGAGAATTGGTATTGTATGATTGTACACAGAAGAGCAAATGAACCTGTAACGCATACTTCTATAGACCACATTTTACAAAAATTAAATAATGGACTTCTGTCCTAACTTTTTAGATAAGTAAATAAGAATTGTAATAGCTTACAGGTTATAAAACAGTCATCATTATTATTTTTTTAAAGATAATATTTATTTGAGTGAGAGGGAGAGAAAGAACACGAGTGGAGGTTGGGGGGAAGGTGCAGATGGATAGCAATGAGCAGACTCCCTGCTCATCCCAGGACCTGGGATCATGACCTGAGCCGAAGGCAGATGCTTAATTGACTGAGCCACCCAAGTGCTCCTAAGTCATTATTATTAAGCAACATTTTTAAAATATCTTTAATGAAATTAGAAGCTGAAATAAGAAATAAAACTTAGATCCCTAATAATATTCTAGAACAATGAATGGTTTTCAGTCCTGTAACTAGAAAGAGTGATCCAGTATGGAAAGCAGCTTGTGAAACTGAACTCAGAAAACAGTGCAACATATGAATATAATACTATTTCTATGCTCTTCCAACCTTGGACTTTACAGAATAGGTATTTGTTAAATGTAACAATTAGAAGCTACATGTATAGCCTTTAGCTCTTACATTATAATATTTATAAGGTAGGAAAAACATAGCATACATCAATAAGGGAAGAATTCTGCAATATTATTAGTCTAACATAATCAGTCTTCCATGCCATCATTTGTATGTGTTATGAGAGATTTGTGTTCAGAATTTAACTTACAAAAGAATCAACCAAGAATTAACCAGTTTATTTACTCCTTCTCCAACCCCCAGGATCCTGCTAAAACAGTTTTAGGAATTCCCCAGGAATTTGCATGTCTTATGACCACCTCAGGCTGTTGGTGCAAATGGCCCACGGATTATACTGAGTAGCAGAAATGCAAGGAACTATTTTAGTCAGAGATTCAAAAAACTCTGGGGGAAAGATATTAAACACTTTGAGCCAATTATTGTGTCTTGCTCAGTTGCATGAGAAATGTGAACATTATTAAGAATGAAATTATTTTTTTAGCCCTAAAGGAGATAGAGAATTATGTACGAATTATTCTTAAAAACTTTTTATGTACTTTGTGAAGTTCTACTCTGGTAGATCGAATTACATTTGACCCACATCAAGAGATAGGAGATTATACGCTAAATCCTAAAAGAACTTTTGCTTAATTGTAGTTACTAGAAAATGACGACAAAATTTAATACTTTTGTGTAAATATATGAAATACCAATTTGAAACCCCCACGCTCCAAAATATTCTGTTTGGAACAAATGCAGATTCTTCACCAAAAAAGTGAATATTCCCCTGACTCCACATACCCTCCCCCCAATCCCAGCTCCATCTTTAATGCTATATTTTTTTTTTCTTTCTTATGGTGAGGAGAGTGAATTGCCAATCTCTAGGGATTCCTCATATTTTTAGATTATAAATAGTCTTTTTGCAGTCTTCCTTAGAAGTCACTATTTAATTGATATGGGAAAAAAGGACCTACCTTCTCCCTATACAAAAGAGCAACTAGAAATCACCAGCTGTTAACTTAATATGGGCATCAAAACAGATCCATTATAATATAGTTAATCTGTTCATTGCTGTTTTCTTTGCAGATTCAAGAATGGCTTTGTTTAAATTGCCAAACCCAGAGAGCAATATCAGGACAGCTCGGAGATATGGGCAAAATGCCATCTACACCTTCAGGACCAAAAGCCTCTCCTATGCCCTTCCCTCCAGAACAACCATCTCAGAAAACAACAATGCCTCCCCAAGCAAAAATGAAAAAGAAGGAACAAGAAGTAAAAACAGAAGCTGAGCAAATACTTCCAGAAAAAGTAAAAGAAATACCATCAGTTGAAAAGATTCTCCCAAAGGTGACCACAGATCACAAACAAGAGAGTCAACTAGAGAAAGATAAAACTTCAGCCCCTCAAGAAGAAAAGCCACCCTCTGAGGACAAAAAGTCACTCCCAGAAGAAAAAAAGCCACCTCCTGAAGAAAAGAAACCAACCTCTGAAGAAAAAAGGCCAGCACCTGAAGACAAAAAGTTACCTCCAGTAACAAAACCATCAGCTCTAGAGGAGGAACAGAAACAAGACTTATTTAAAACTCAATTACCAACCACTGAAGAAAAGCCAGAAGGCATAGTGACTCCACAGGTAGTACAGGAGACGCCACCACAGACCAAAATGGAAGATAAACCCTGTGGCCCGCCTCCAAGTTTGCCCAAGGAAGATGATGAGGCAACTCAAACAATGAAAGAACAACCACAGGCAGCAGGCACAGCAAAGCCTGATCGGGTGGAACCTGGGAAAGAAAAAACAGTAAGTTACATTTTCCTGTCTTTGCACTGTCTTATATATATGAAATTTGTGAATTTTTACCTAAGTACAGAGCGTGCTTAATGGTAATTATGTAAGTGCAAGCCTTGGATTGAAGACACTTTTGGAAATGTGTAACAGTTGCTGAAATGAACAACTGGGGCTTTCTGACAGCTTGATCTAATGTAAATAAAGCATAGGTATCAAATTTATTTTCCTTGCTTTTATGCATATCTGGTAATTTACTGGAATTCTGGAGAGTGATAAGAAGAGTTTCTTAAATAAGTTTCTTCTTCTCCTCTCCTCTATGAACATAAAATCAGTATCCACCTTTAATATAAAATAATATGTGTCTTGGGGCACCTCTGTGGCTCAGTGGGTTAAGCATCTGCCTTGCTTTTAGCTCAGATCATGATTCCAGGGTCCTGAGATCAAACCCCGCATCGGGCTCTCTGCTTGCCAGGGAGCCTTGCTTCCCCCTCCCTCTCTGCCTGCCTCTCTGACTACTTGTGATCTCTCTCTGTCAAATAAATAAATTAAAAATCTTAAAAAAAATTCTATAAAAAAAATGTGACTTTATATAAGTTTCTATTCACTTAGTCACCTGCATTAAGCAAGTCAACATGTTTCTTTCTGCTTGAAAGCCTTTTAAGGAGCCACCAGCCATAAAATGATTAAACTGCAATTGCCCAAAAAAAAAAATGCGTGGCTAAAATTCAGGACAAAAGTAAATTTTGGTATTTAACATGATTTTAATATAACACACTCTATTTGGAGTTTGTTTAATGTGTTTATTATTGAAGGATTATTTATAATCCAGGCATCATCTGAAATAATATATGTTCTCTTTCTTTAATGGCAGCTTTTCAGAGTATCCATTTTAACCTCTATCTGTACAAGCAATAATGTCATTTTTAGAAGAACTCTGTTTTAGAACTACATGAGATCTTACATCATATCTGGTTGAATGATTTTACCTCACAAATAACAGCAGTGACTTGAAGGGAAAAAAATGACTTATCAATATTAAAAGTTAATATTAGAACTTTAATAAGAATCTATAGTACATTTTTTTGGTGTTTTCAGTTTTCACACATGGTTACTAACCCATCTTTGATACATGTTGTATCACTCGTTAAGTAAATCCTGGTCTACCTTCATTACTTGTATGAGTATATCAGAGTCAGAGCTGGTGCCTGTATATTCTTTATTCCAATGGCTGGATCTAGTAACATGACCACCACCCGTTGCTTCTTCTAGCTAACCGCTTGGCAAAACCTGGTGCCTTTGGCTGTTTCTCTGTTTGTGAAGTGCCCCTGGCTTTTGTGACCCTTCCCTTTTGGTTCTCTTTTTGTCTTTCTGCTCATGCTTTATGAGTTGTACTTTGACTTTGTGTATCGCTTTCTTTCCTAATCTCTACGTGATTAGGTTTTCTTTGTGTTTTGCTTTGGTTTGAGTTTTGTCTTCTTTGTTCTTAGGGGAGCCACATGAGCAATTCTTAAGTCTATCTGCAACCGTCCTGGTCCTCTTTTGAGTATCAGATTTGTGTTTTCAAATACCCAGTATGACTTCTGCTTCAAAGCCTTACTGTAAACCGGAAATCATTTGTTTGAATCTCATCTACTCTCTATAGAAGCAGTTTCTTCTGACTTTCTGTTTCTGGTAATGACAATATCATTCATTCGTCTCTAACCTCCCAGTCACTACCCTTTTGAGTACTCTCAGATTTCTTCTTACCTTCCCACTCTTTGCTCTCTGCATCCAATTTATCACATTCCTGTCTGTTGATGCCTATTCCTGAAGATGCTCCTAATGATGGCCTTCATGACCTGTCACTAATGATTCGAGGATTCTAATTATGTCACCATGCCTGCTCCCTGCTCTTTCTCCCTACTTCCATATATATGGTTGTCAGACCTTTTTTTTTGTTTACTTATGCGTGGCAGTTTTATTTTGTTACAGTGACCTCAACAGAAGATGACAAATGTTCATTTTACTTTTTCATTTTTAATAAAAATAACATTTTTATTACAAAAGAATATCTATGAATATTTATTATTTATTCATTTATTTAAATTCAGTTATTCAACATACAGTACATCATTAGTTTTAGTGTAGTGTTCAATAATTCATTAGTTTTGTATAGCACCCAGTGCTCCTTCCATCACATGCCCTCCTTAATAGTCATCACCCAGTTACCCCATCCCCTACCCACTTACTCTCCAATGACCCTCAGTTTGTCTTCTAGAGTTTAGAGAATTATTTTCCAAATTTCACATAATTTAACTCTGTCACTCAGATATTGCTAATGATTTCCCATTGCTTGTTAAAGAATCTAAATAAGAAATAGCCAAATTTTTTGTTAATGTACTTTTAATTTTATTTTACACCTTCATCACTATCTTTTTATCACATCCTTTTCTCACTACTTTTTCTTTTATTTTACTACCTTGGTATGTGTGTACTTATTTCTGAATCAAATGTATACACTGATTTACTAATATATTATTAACAATAGAAAACATTCACAAAAACATAATATAAATCAGTGAAATAAGCTAAAATTATTGTTAGTTTATCTAATATAGATACACTTGATCACCTTAATCACATTAAAATATGATTAATAATAGTATTTTAGAGAAAGCATTGATTGTGCTTTAACATTTTAAAAAATCTTGGTCTAAAGTTTTATGATAGAGCTATTTGAATTTCATCTTTTAAGTTAAGCTAATTTTGGTATTTTGATGTTTAGTTTTAATGACCATCCATAACAAGAATGATAACCTATAAGAATATATCAGAATTAGAAGGACTGGATCAGAGTTTGTACTTGCCAAATCTTGCTACATGTTTTAGTTTGAAACTGAAAATAAATTTTTTTTAAAGATTTTATTTATTTATTTGACAGACAGAGATCACAAGTAGGTAGAGAGGCAGGCAGAGAGAGAGAGAAGGAAGCAGGCTCCCTGCTGGGCAGAGAGCCCAATGCGGGACTCGATCCCACAGAGGCTTTAACCCACTGAGCCACCCAGGTGCCCCTGAAAATAATTTTTTTAATTATGAAAAGTCCACAAACAAATGTTAATCTTCCCTGATACCAATAATTTGTTCTTGCTATCTGTCAGAAAATGAGGAATTTAATATATACATATTTACATAGATATGTGTGTGTATGTGTGTATATGTGTGTGTGTGTGTATATGTATATATATATACATATACATACACACAAATTCCTTTAAAGCCCACTGGAGTTCCGCATCTGGAAGGCTTAGAAGCAGATTATAATACTCTTTTTAAAATTTGTTAAGGGAGCAGATATGACAGTTTTTAAAAATGACATATGCCATTTTATATAGCACAATCACATATTTCCAAATTTCTTTTTCAGAGGGCTGTTTTCACATGATAATTCTCTTAAAGAGAATTTATTTTTCTTTTATTTTTATGTTTGAGTTTTTTTATTTCTATATTTTTATGTTTATTGTTTACTAAATACTTACTAAGTAGCATATTGCTGATAACTAGGGTTTATTTTTTCCCATCTACCTTTCTCCCCGCCCCCCACTATCCCTGTCATTAAAGATAGTCATCAAGATATAAAGGTTCATCGCTATACAACAAACACCACATCCACAAAATCCTGAGTCATTCTTTCCTATTCTGACCTACTTGTCACCAGATATAGTAAATTAACTTCACAGATACTGCTATCTCTGTAATCTTACCCTTTTAAAAATAATAATTCTGTCAAAAAAAGCCAACTCTTCAGTAGGTAATATACTTGGTGGCTTAGAGTAGCACTTTAAATATTACTCAAGCAGAAATAGTATTTAAACTGAAAATATTAAAAATATCTACACTTTGATTCTGTTATTATCAAAACTTTTGCTACTCACTTTGTTATAATTTCTCCCAGACCTTCTAGTTATTTATTTATTCTTTCCAGCAATATTTGCTGACAAAGAAATACAGTTTGATTTGTCACCATATCATTTCGTACATATTACTTCATCCATTTTTCCATGCTGGATATGGAAAGTTTCTCCAGATGACGTGTGACTTTTTTTTTTTGTCTTTTATTATCAAATAAGAAAAATCAAAAGAAGATTGTAAGTGTTTATTTTTCATTTTATTGAAAGTTGGGGAAGTTCTGGAATTTGCAGTAAATTTTAGAAGTTTGTGATGGTGTCATATCACTTGCTATGGTGCTAAAGCATGTTGTGTTTAGGCAAGGTTTGCTATTGGCAATAATGGACATCAATACAGATGTCCAATAGGTTTCCTGATAATGGCAGGTGTTTTTGGCAAACTGTCAGATCTGGTTTAACTTGGTCATCATTGCCTTTATGTTGCAATGTGGCTGATGAAAAGCTTGTAATGATATGAGGAATGTCAGCTTCTTTAGTAATGTGTTTGTCGTGTGTTTGTGTATTTCTTATGTTATTATCTTTATGACGTGATTTTTGTTTTGCAAGTATCTTTTGTCTACCACTTACCTGTAACAGGAAAGCAGGTATAATTGCTAATAAGTAATAAAAGCCAGAGAGCTGCCCAACTGAATAGGAAACTTCAGTGTAAAGATGGATGAATAAAGTGACTACCTCACTATAACTTCTCCTTAGAGTGTAACTCCCAGTTTTTCCTCAGGATTCCTTATAGAACTGGAACCAACTCATATAAGAAGTAAAGGAATATTAGTGTCAGTCCATTTATTAAATATTAGAAGCATGTAATTTTGAATTAAAAATATAGTAAAAATCTTTACATCTACTTCTTCTGGCCCATTAGATCATTTTCAAACTCACCTAGGCTTTTGCATCCCATGGCCAAGACTCCTGTCCACATAACTTAGTTTGGCTTTCTCAGCCCTGTGGAATATGGCTCCAGTATAACTTGCACTCAGGTCCCTGTACATTGTTGCTGCTCACTTCCGTCAGCCTGAAATGACCACTTTTCTCCTCGGTGGCTGTCACTTCTGCTGTTAAACTCCCTGTGTTGACTGGTGTTAAGTTTGTTTTTTGTTTGAAATCAAGATAATATTCTTAATTTATCTCTTAGAATATTCTCGGCACTATGTTAAGTCTTTTCTCAATTGTTTCATCCGCACAACAGTGGATGAGGTAAATATTGATCTTCTTTAAATTGAAGAAAACTGAATTTCTGTACCCAGGATCATATGGCTAAGAATTTGGCAAAGCCAAGATTATAGTCCAGTTCTGATTATAAAAGAGTGGCTTTTCAAGACTACACATCAGTCTTATAACACTTGTACCATACTGCCAATAATTATGATAACTATTCTTCTCTTAGCAACTACTGCTATAATTCCATGTCATTTGTGTCCTTCGTATTTTCATAGTATATTGTTTACATTTTTTTGTCACCATATCTTTTTGTCTGTCCATTTATTCTTCTCAGTCAAAATGTGTTTGTCAAATGAAATTAAAATGCATCCTCAAATATAATAACTAATTTGAAAGATAGTCTTCTTTACTTTTTTGTTTACTATTTTAAAATTTCATGTTGCTACAGAGTTCTCTTGTTATCTATATACTTAAACAGAATACTGCTTGTCTGCATGTGATGTATTACATTGAAGCACTGTAGCTCTCCTGATAAACACCAAAATTTGAACATCCGTTAGCATAAACTTTTATTTTTGCCTAAAATGACCAAGACGTTAATAATCAAGTTACGTAGAAGTCATTGTATATAATGACAGCATAATCGGAATGAAAAATAATGGGTTTTTCTGTTGTGAAAAAGATTCCCGTGTAGGTGAGAATTTTCAGTTTTTCTCTCCAATCCCACTGAACATTATGGACTTAATTTTTAGAGTGTTCAGAACAATCAGGCTAGTAATCCATTTTGACCCTTCCATTGTATAAATGATTAAAGATCATTCATTTGTTGTTTTACTTTGGCACATTGAAATAAATGGCTTTGAAAAATTAAGCTATATCGCATCCTTTCTTTGTAAGTATTAAATTTACCAACAACATGGCAATATTCAGTAAACTTCCATTTGCCTTTCGTATGAAAAGCTAAACATCTCTGCATTTATGAAAGGGGCTGAACTGAGTTTGCCAGTACAGGTGTGTCTTGGCACTTTCTACATCACTAGAGAAGGCTTCAGGACATGCCACCATCGAAGAGTTTCAAATGGGTCAAGTTCATCACTGCCTCTCTCTGACTGGTCTCCAGGTCAGTAAATGGCAGGGAAATATTAGAAGGAAAAGGAATTCTCCACTCTCTACTTTTAGTTAGTAAGTAAAAAAAATATATATATAAATATATATGAATCTTAGCCTCTGGAAATTTTGCATAATTATTTCATATACACAGCTAGAAAGGCTCAAGTACTGTAATTCTATACATGGGAAAAGTGCAATAACAGTAACAGTAAAAGTAAGTGCAGTAGGCTCTAATGCTAAATGTACTCAGAAAAATGCACAGAAAATGTGTTCCTCAGGGGAATTGAGAAATGACATTGCTATTAAAAAAATAAAAAGGTATGCAGGTATGCTTAAATTATGTTTGTTCCCACTCACTGCCTCCAAGTGACAAACAAAAATTCTTGTGTAAAAAGTAGATGCATGGAATTTTCCTCTTAAATAATCATTTCAGAGGTCATTCTAGATGGTATTACGTGTAAAAAATGAAATAGATAATTAATTTCATTTTCTGGTTACCCATTCAAATGAAGAAAATAATGCATACATAAGAAAATTCAGTGATATTTATACATATACATATATGTGTTATATATAATATATATGTAATTTATAAAGAACTATTTGAATCTGTTCATTTCAGTAAATCTTAATATATTTTAATATATTATCATAAATAGTTTAACATTCTTCTCAAAAATAAGTATACAACCATACTTTTTTTTTTAATATTTTATTTATTTATTTGACAGAGAGAAATCACAAGTAGGCAGAGAGGCAGGCAGAGAGAGAGAGAGAGGAAAGCAGGCTCTCTGCTCAGCAGAGAGCCCCATGCGGGACTCAATCCCAGGACCCTGGGATCATGACCTGAGCCGAAGGCAGCAGCTTAACCCACTGAGCCACCCAGGCGCCCCCATACTTTTTTTTTTAATAACCATATTTTTTTTTTGGAGCAACTAGGAGAAAACTCTCAATCTTTTAGTCCTAGGGACTTAGAAATTTAGATATAAATAAGTCAAATTACACCTCCCTCTTGTAAATCCTTTGTTCATATTCCTCTAGAGTTACAGTACTCCAGACAGCCATTGGAAGATTAAATAATTAGAGAAAACCAAATCCAACTTACACACTGTGTTTTATGATCTTCTCAGTACCATCTACTTTGATCAAATTATTCCCTTGTTAATATATATCTATATATCTATATATATCCATGAATCACGAGTTTGCAGTGTTAAATCTATATAGCCCAGTTAACTTGTCTGGGGATAAATACTTGGACAGATGAGTATCTCAGTATATCTATCTCTGCATATGAAGAGCAACTTTTTTCTTTTTTTTTGATTTTAGCAGCAGAGGGTAAAGAAATGAACATGTAGGATCCTTAAAGAGGCAAAGAGCTTGGTCAGCATATGATCTGGTAGTTAATAACTAACAGTATAATGAAAAAACAGAAGGTCACTCTCCTCTCTCAGGAGACTTTACTCCTGTGCTAGCTAGTGTGAGAAGAGTTGACATTATGAATTTTCTTTTTTTCAATTTACTGTGTCACAATAAATCCATGACCAACTGTTTCTTCTAAATAGTTTAGACAAATGCCCTTTGGTCACCTAACTTGATTTTCTTATTAACCACCCCAAACATTTTATCTTAGACCCATAAGCCTGTAGAGAAAATGTTTGCAGCCGTTAGCCACTTCATAATATGGAAAGGAAGAGTCATTTAGAGGGAAAAATCATCACAGCATCATCATGCATAAATAATGATTGAATCCTCTGCGGAATGTGGAGGAAAGAGACCAGGAGAGGGGCAAGAGGGGGAAGTGGGTAGAACATGGTACTAAGGAAGGAAAGAAAACATGATCCTATGGAGAAAGACCACAGAAGGGGATTGTAGGTATTTTGATATTTATGTGTGTTAGTCTTCTATCTAATGTATCTTGATTTCCTTTTTACATTGCATGTCTGGTCCTATTCTTATTTTTGTAAAATGTAGACCTTGTAGAATTCATTGTATGAAACTATAACTTTTCTTTTATTATTATACTCAATTGTTATATATAACAATGGTTACATTTCCTCCATATATATGGATAATTTATTACCTTGTTCTGTTTTATAAGTTATGCAGACACAAAATAAAGAATATAAATGACACCTTCACAAATTTGATTTCTTTTTATTTTATTTTTTTTTCCTCACAAGGAGCTTAGGTGCCCCATCACTCTGGTTACAGTATTTACTGTGATTTAGTGAAGGTTGGGGAGGAAGATAAGGAAAGACATAGAAAGCATATTGAACTCAAAAAAATTGTGCTCATCATTGTGTGGGATGTGAGGAGAGAGGAACATCCGTCCACTTGGACCATCTAGAAAGATTTTGTTATAAATGTGCTTCTTCTGTGCTTACCTCTTTAATGTGCATCTCTTAAGACAAAGGAACCAAAATTAGTCAGGTGCTCATCGGCCCTACTACTAAAAGTCTTACCGCTGCTGAAAAGTAAGTTTTTCCTGGGGAGACATCTGAAATGACCCATGGAAGTTAATTCATGGTAAACCAAAGAGTACATATGGGTTTTTATTTTTTTGCATAAAGTCATGAATAATATATCACCACTTTTTAAAAATTTGAGTTGTGTCATGTTGTAAATTTGGCCAAAACATTTTACCATATAATGCATTCAAGATACATCTCTAACCATACCTAGTAACAACAGGTAGTGAGAACATGAATGTAAAATGAATATCAAACTGACAGCATCTGTATTTGAGAACTCTATAGCTAAAGGAAGAAGGGAAAGGAAAAGGAGGAGGAGGAGAGAGGAAAGAGGAGAGAAGGAAGGAAGGTTTTTGCATGTTTGTTTTTTTGTTGTTCAACCTGACCTCTATCTGTTCATTTGGGCTACAAATGGGTTGGAGGAACCCATGCATACAAACCCACTGAAAATATTGAGATGGTTAGTTCAGTATACAGACTTAGTGGAATTGAGATGGCCTCTTAGTCCAGGGTCAGACAGAACATGTCCTCCTGGGGCTCGTTTTCTGATCTCTTCATTCCACAGGGCTGTGGGGTTATTTTAACACTCTACTTTAAGCATGGAAACCAACTGGATTAGTTGAGTTTTATTTTGCTCATAGATATTTTTAATTTGGACTTGTGCAAAAAGTCTCTATGTTTATCATTTTCATTTAAGGCTTCTCTGATTCTTGAACCGAATTGCTGACATGGCTCATCACAGCCAAAGGAATGCAGCAGATTAAGGCTGTGATTTGTCTACTTAGTGTCTCAGCTCCCTGGAAAGCCCATGGTCCTATTTACAAAAGTTTGTTATTGTACTAGTTAAAAGGAACTGACTTTGACATAGTGTAAAGGTAAAAGTCCAAGTATTTTCAAAATCAGAAGACATTTATAAATGACATTTATTAACTATCTTTGAAGTATGATGCTGAAGATAAATAAGATTAACACCGCTACAAAAGCCATAAGTCAGACTAATTACTACATAACTTTTTCAGTATTTCAATATTATTAAATATTAGTGATAATTACTAATAATAATTATTGTAAACTTTTCAAAGTCTCTAAACCTTCACTTCAAATGATATAGAATAATAATATTAACAACAATTCCAAGGAAATGTAGTGTCTTAATGTCTTTTAAAGTGTCTTAAAAGACACTTAGTAGTGTCTTATTTGAATCTCTCTCTAAAAAAAAATCTCTTATCTTACTCAGATAGATATCATTATGGTCATATTACCTGCATGTTTTTGTTAAGTAAATTTTCCAACATCTCTTACAACTTGTAGCAAGGTACAAAGCCCATCCTCTGATTTTTTTTCTTTCTTTTCTTGTCTTCATGATTCAAAAGTATTGATTATATTAATGAAAAGATTAATCTTTTTATTTGACACTTTGTACCTTTTTCCCAAAGTAAATGAACTGAGAAAGATAATGATGTGTTTGAAAGAAAATGGAATTGAAATGTAAAAACATAGAGAGTATTAATGGAAAAAATAAGGTCATTGAGAATTGACATTTAATTAAACTTAGGTTAAATGAAAACTAACCATAGTCAATATGTATCAACTCCTTTCACTTTCTTGTATCCAAAGATTAAAAAAAAAAAAAAATACTGGCATATAGTTAAAAAAAAATCCTATAATTATTCCTCAGTTCATAGTAGTTATTTGGGAGTAATAGAGAGGCCATGTTACCAGTTTAATCATGTTAAGTTTTCCTATATCTTTTCCTCCCTGCTAGGAAAAGGAAGATGACAAATCAGACACCTCAAGTTCTCAGCAACCAAAAAGCCCACAAGGTCTGAGTGACACAGGATATTCTTCTGATGGGATATCAAGTTCACTTGGTGAAATTCCAAGTCTTATTCCAAGTGATGAAAAAGATTTGCTCAAGGGACTCAAAAAGGACTCTTTTTCACAAGAAAGCAGCCCTTCCAGCCCCTCAGATTTGGCTAAGTTAGAAAGTACGGTCCTATCCATTTTGGAAGCTCAGGCAAGTACACTTGTTGAAGAAAAAACAGAAAAGAAAACCCAACCTCCTGAGGTTACTTGTGAGCCGCCCAAGGACCAACCAAAAACTCAGAGTTTATCTGAAACCCTAGAAACCACAGTTGCAGAAGAGGAGCTCACAAAGAGTCAAGAAGAAAAAGACATGTTAAAAAAAGATAGCCAACAAGATGGTCCTTCCAGAAAGGACCGTGAAGAGAAGTCTGAGTTTGTTGATGACACAGCTACTAGAAGACAGTCTTATGATTCAGTTGAAGACAGTAGCGAAAGTGAGAACTCACCTCTTCCACAAAGAAAACGGAGAACTAGTGTTGGTTCATCGAGCAGTGATGAGTATAAACAGGAAGATAGCCAAGGATCTGGTGAAGAGGAGGACTTTATTCGAAAGCAGATCATAGAAATGAGTGCCGATGAAGATGCTTCAGGTTCTGAAGATGATGAGTTCATTAGGAGCCAACTCAAAGAGATAAGTAGCAGCCTTGAGAGCCAGAAGAAGGAAGAAACAAAAGGGAAAGGGAAGGCGACACCAGGGAAACATAGGCGACTAACTCGGAAAAGCAGTACAAGCTTTGATGATGATGCAGGGAGACGCCATTCATGGCATGATGAAGATGATGAGACTTTCGATGAAAGTCCTGAGCTTAAGTACAGAGAGACTAAAAGTCAGGAGAGTGAAGAGCTTGTAATTGCTGGAGGAGGAGGGCTACGTCGATTCAAAACAATTGAACTTAACAGCACAATAGCAGATAAATACTCTGCAGAGTCCTCACAGAAAAAAACAACTTTGTATTTTGATGAGGAGCCAGAATTAGAAATGGAAAGCCTGACAGACTCTCCAGAAGATAGGTCAAGGGGGGAAGGATCTTCTAGTCTTCATGCTTCCAGCTTCACCCCTGGCACATCCCCTACATCAGTGTCGTCACTGGATGAGGACAGTGACAGTAGCCCAAGTCACAAAAAGGGAGAGAGCAAACAACAACGTAAAGCTCGGCACAGGTCACATGGTCCTCTTTTACCTACTATTGAAGATTCTTCAGAGGAAGAAGAATTGAGAGAGGAAGAAGAATTATTAAAGGAGCAAGAAAAGCAGCGGGAATTGGAGCAGCAACAAAGAAAGACTTCTAGTAAGAAATCAAAGAAAGATAAAGATGAACTTCGAGCACAGAGAAGGAGGGAAAGACCAAAGACACCACCCAGTAATCTCTCTCCCATTGAAGATGCATCTCCAACGGAGGAGTTACGTCAGGCTGCAGAAATGGAGGAACTCCATCGATCTTCTTGTTCTGAATACTCACCTAGCATAGAGTCAGACCCGGAAGGTTTTGAAATAAGCCCAGAAAAAATAATAGAAGTGCAAAAAGTTTATAAATTGCCCACAGCTGTGTCTTTGTTCTCTCCAACAGATGAGCAATCTATTATGCAGAAAGAAGGTGGCCAAAAGGCATTAAAAAGTGCCGAGGAGATGTATGAAGAAATGATGCATAAAACCCACAAATATAAAGCTTTTCCAGGTGCAACTGAACGAGATGAAATATTTGAAAAAGAGCCTTTGTATGGCGGGATGTTAATAGAGGATTATATTTATGAATCTCTAGTAGAGGACACATACAATGGTTCAGTAGATGGCAGTCTGCTAACAAGGCAAGAAGATGAAAATGGATTTATGCAGCAGAGAGGGAAAGATCAAAAAACAAGAATTCCAGAACAGATTTATGAAGATCCTATGCAAAAAATAACAGACCTCCAGAAAGAGTTTTATCAGTTAGAAAGCTTACATTCTGTTGTGCCTCAAGAAGACATCGTTTCAAGCTCTTTTATCATCCCGGAAAGCCATGAGATAGTGGATCTGGGTAGTATGGTAACTTCTACCAGTGAAGAAAAAAAATTATTAGATGCTGATGCTGCCTATGAAGAACTCATGAAGAGGCAACAGATGCAGTTAACACCTGGATCCAGTCCAACCCAGCCCCCCATCACGGACGATATGACCGAGTCTACCATGGACTTTGACAGGGTACCCGATGCATCTTTGACATCAAGTGTTCTCTCGGGGGCATCTCTTACAGATTCCACCAGCAGTGCAACGCTTTCTATCCCAGATGTCAAAATAACCCAACATTTCTCAACAGAAGAAATTGAGGATGAATATGTAACTGATTATACAAGGGAAATTCAAGAGATAATTGCCCACGAATCACTGATTTTGACCTACTCTGAGCCTTCAGAAAGTGCTACATCTGTCCCACCCTCTGACACACCCTCTCTCACGTCATCTGTTTCTTCAGTTTGTACCACAGATAGCTCCTCACCCATTACTACACTGGATAGCATAACCACAGTTTATACAGAGCCCGTGGACATAGTAACTAAACTGGAAGATTCTGAGATTTCTTCATCAACGTATTTTCCAGGCAGCATCATAGACTATCCAGAAGAAATAAGTGTATCTTTAGATCGGACTGCCGTACCAGATGGAAGAACTAGTGCGGATCATGTTGTGATTTCCTTATCTGATATGGAACCTCCTATCATAGAATCTGTAGGAACTGTACCTGAGGGGCTCATTGCTGACACTGTTTCCACTGACTCATCTACATCTGAAAAAGACCCAGGGAAGAAAGACAAGAGGGACACTGGGAATGGAATTATTCTTGAGGTTTTAGAAGCTTACAGAGATAAAAGGGAAAAGTCTGAGGTTGAACTAACAAAAATGGGCTTATCTGAAACTGTGTTTGATCACCCTCCTTCTTCTGCTGGTGCCGTGGAGGAGCAAGTTCTAGCAACATGCTTTCTGTCTGGACAGGTCTTTGATCAAGCAAAACCTGCATCTCCATTACCATCTGGCAGTCCTTCTGTTACGTCTCTTCCAAAGAAAACTCATCCATTCTTTAGAAGTTCTTCTTTGGATGCATCAGCCCAACCTCCTCCCCCACCTCCCCCTCCCCCTCCGCCACCACCTCCTCCTCCTCCCCCTCCTCCTCCACCTCTTCCTCCACCAACCTCACCTAAACCACCTGTTCATCCTAAAAAAAAGCTAACAGTTACAGCTCCAGTGACTCTAACTCCTACGGCTACACCTCTAGTTGATGCTGTTACTACAGTAGAGGCCACAGCTCTTCCAAGAAGTAGTGGCTTACCTGTAACAAAAATATGTACCACTGCGCCTCCTCCTGTTCCTCCTAAACCATCTTCCATCCCATCTGGACTTGTATTTACACACAGACCTGAGCCAAGTAAACCTCCAATTGCCCCGAAACCAGCAGTTCCTCAGCCTCCAGTAACTACGCAAAAATCAGCAGATACACACCCCAAACCAACAGGTCTATCTTTAACCTCAAATATGACACTAAATTTGGTGACTTCAGCAGATTATAAATTACCTTCCCCTACTTCCCCACTTTCTCCTCACTCTAACAAGTCCTCCCCAAGATATTCCAAATCCCTCATGGAAACCTACGTGGTTATCACATTGCCATCTGAACCTGGGACTCCAACAGATTCTTCAGCTAGTCAAGCGATTACCAGTTGGCCCCTGGGATCACCCCCCAAAGACCTGATTTCCATCGAACCAGTGTTTTCTGTAGTTCCTCCTTTAACAACTGCAGGAATGCCAAGTACTTCAGAACAGAGCTTATACCTCTCTGGAACTCTGGAGACATTTTCTGCCCTCCCTGTCAAAGCGCTCTCTTCATTTCAAGCAGCCCCAACTTCAGGAACACAGTTTTTCACAACTGAAGTTTCTAAGGCTGAGGTTTCAGCAGCCAGAAGTGCAGTCCCTAGTGTTGGTCTCAGCAGTGTCACTATCTCCGTTCCTCCAGAGCCTCTTGCTCTAGATAACCTACATTTAGAGAAGCGTCAGCATAAGGAAAATGGAAAGGTGCAGCTTGTTGGGGATGCCATTGATTTGCGTACGGTACCAAAAGTGGAAGTGAAAGCGACTGAAAAGTGTATGGATCTTTCTGCTTCCACTATGGATATGAAAAGGCAGATCACTGCCAGTGACGTTTATGGCAGACAGATGAGTGCTGTCCAACCCTCTATTATAAATCTCAGCGCTACTCCATCGGTAGTAAGGCCGATGGCCGTGGTCACTGAGACAGTGACTGTTGCCACATGCGCTGCTAGTTCAAGTTACACCACTGGCGCAGAAAGCCTAATGGGCACAGCACATGCAACAACAGCACCACTCCAGCTTACTACATCAAAGCACGCTGAGCCTCCCTACAGGATACCAAGTGGCCAGGTTTTCCCTGCAGTTAGGGAGGACGCACCCATAAACTTATCCTTGGGTACTTCAGCACACCCGATGACATCAGCTATTACAAAACCTGTGACTGTGCCTCCTGTTGGTGTCACAAATGGATGGACTGATGGCATCACATCCCAGGGGGTCACTGACGGGGAAGTAGTAGACCTCAGTACAACAAAGTCTCACAGAACTGTTGTAACAATGGATGAATCCACCTCCGGTGCAGTGACCAAAATAATAGAAGACGACGAAAAGCCTGTTGACCTGACTGCAGGGAGAAGAGCCGTATGCTGCGACATGGTTTATAAGTTACCCTTTGGAAGGAGCTGCACAGCGCAGCAGCCTCCAACTACTCTTCCTGAGGATCGTTTTGGTTATAGGGATGACCACTATCAATATGATCGATCAGGGCCATATGGATATAGGGGGATTGGGGGAATGAAACCTTCCATGTCTGACACGAATTTAGCAGAAGCCGGACATTTTTTCTATAAAAGTAAAAATGCTTTTGATTATTCTGGAGGAACTGATGCAGCAGTAGATCTAACTTCAGGGAGAATTACTACAGGTCAGTATGATGTGGCAGCAGACCTTTCCTTGAAGTGTCATTATGGTGTCCCTCATCTCATTTCAGGATGAAAAATGCAGTCCCTTTTCTGATTTTGTTACTTTTTCCCTTTCTTTGGATGTTTTGGCAACACATTTCAGAGTACACGTGCGCTTTTGTTCCTTCATTTTTTTTTAATTTGTTCTGCCCAAAGTCACCCGCATGTGCCTGCATGTTCAGCATCGCTTTGATTCCACATCTAATTAGGTTAACCTGTGGATTTGCATGCAGCCCCATTCATTATGTTCGTCAAGATTGAGAGGGCCTTCAACCCCCAAAAGCATCGCTCATTCTGAGAACTGGACTATAACTCTACCCTGTATTTCAGGTGAGGTAATGGATTACTCAAGCAAGACCACAGGTCCATATCCCGAAACACGGCAAGTCATTTCAGAAGTTGGGATTAGTACCCCACAGTATTCCACAGCCAGAATGACTCCACCTCCAGGATCCCAGTATGGTGTGGGGAGCGTTTTGAGGTCATCTAATGGTGTTGTCTATTCTTCAGTAGCCACTCCAATTCCCTCCACATTTGCTATCACCACACAACCTGGCTCCATTTTCAGCACCACGGTGAGAGATTTGTCTGGTGTGCACACAGCTGACACAGTGACGCCATTATCCGCCCTGCACCAGAGCCAGCCAATGCCTAGATCATATTTCCTAACAACAGGTGCATCTGAAACAGACATTGCGGCAACCGGTATTGATATCAATGCCAGTTTGCAAACTCTTACAATGGAAACGCTTGCTGCTGAGACAATAGATGCAGTGCCCACTTTAACCACAGCCTCGGAAGTGTTTTCTGAAGTGGTGGGAGATGAAAGCGCTATTTTAATCGTCCCTGAAGAAGATAAACAACAGCAGCAGCTCGACTTGGAGCGTGAGCTCTTGGAACTGGAGAAAATTAAGCAGCAGCGTTTTGCTGAGGAACTGGAGTGGGAACGTCAGGAAATTCAGAGGTTCCGGGAACAAGAAAAGATCATGGTTCAAAAAAAGCTGGAGGAGCTGCAGTCTATGAAGCAGCACCTTCTCTACCAGCAGGAAGAAGAGCGGCAAGCCCAGTTCATGATGAGGCAGGAGACGCTAGCTCAGCAGCAGTTGCAGCTGGAGCAGATCCAGCAGCTGCAGCAACAGCTTCACCAGCAGCTGGAAGAGCAGAAGATTCGCCAGATCTACCAGTATAACTACGACCCTTCTGGAACTGCTTCTCCACAGACCACAACGGAGCAGGCAGTTTTGGAAGGTCAGTATGCCGCCCCAGAAGGCAGTCCATTTTGGGCCACTGAGGATGCAACCACCACCGCGTCCGCCGTTGTGGCCATTGAAATCCCGCAGAGCCAAGGGTGGTACACGGTTCAGTCTGACGGTGTTACTCAGTACATTGCCCCACCTGGCATCCTGAGTACTGTTTCAGAGATCCCTCTGACGGACGTGGTGGTAAAAGATGAGAAACCGCCCAAAAAGAGAAGCTCTGCAGCCAAAGTCCGTGGCCAGTATGACGAAGTGGGGGACTCTGATGATCCCCGCTGCTTTAAAAAGATCGTGGACAGCGGCGTGCAGACCGACGACGAGGACGCCGCGGATCGGAGTTATGTGAGTAGGAGGAGGAGAACCAAGAAGAGTGTGGATACGAGCGTCCAGACCGACGATGAAGATCAGGACGAGTGGGATGTGCCTACCAGAGCAAGGAGGAAAGCTCGCGCCGGCAAGTACGGTGACAGCACCGCGGAGGCCGACAAGACCAAACCCCTGGTCTCCAAAGTCTCCAGTATAGCAGTCCAAACAGTAGCAGAGATATCTGTGCAGACTGAACCCGTTGGAACCATAAGAACACCGTCCATACGGGCGCGCGTGGATGCCAAGGTAGAAATAATTAAACACATTTCAGCACCTGAAAAGACTTACAAAGGGGGCAGTTTAGGATGTCAAACAGAAGCAGAATCAGACACACAGAGTCCTCCATATCTGAGTGCCACATCTCCACCCAAAGACAAGAAACGCCCAACACCTTTAGAGATTGGTTACTCATCTCACCTTCGGGCAGATTCCACATTACAGCTGGCTCCTTCCCCACCCAAATCTCCAAAAGTCCTTTATTCACCCATCTCACCACTTTCACCAGGCAAAGCCTTAGAATCAGCCTTTGTACCTTATGAAAAACCCCTCCCTGATGATATAAGTCCACAGAAAGTACTGCATCCAGATATGGCTAAAGTGCCCCCCGCAAGTCCTAAGACAGCCAAGATGATGCAGCGGTCCATGTCTGACCCCAAGCCTCTGAGTCCAACAGCAGATGAAAGTTCCAGGGCTCCTTTTCAGTATACCGAGGGCTACACGGTAAGAGTGATTCTTTTCAGTTAGAAGACAATAGATGAGTTGATGCTAAGCATGTGTTTGCAGACTTGAGAAGGCAATGAGGCTCCTGGTATCTCCGAAACCTAGTACTACAACTTCTGTTGCATTAGAAATGTGGGAACAAATAGAAAACGTATGCATCCAGTTAGAAGTACCAAAAAACGAAAAAAAAAAAAAAGAAAGAGAAAAGCAAGCAAGCAAACAACATCTTAGGTGAGGCAAAATGAGAAAGAAGTGTATTCCTTTATGATTTAATGAGATTGAAAGTTTGCTTCTAATCTTGAAATCTCCCAAGTGTCGGTTGTAGACTATGCTTTCAGCAAGTATAATTAATATTCATATTCAGGTATGATGGAATAAATACTGAACATAAACAGAGAAGGCAAAGGATGGCCCTAAATTTAGACCCATGGGTACTGGAAATTGTTAGTGGGGGGTTCCTTGGAGATCATCCAAGCAGTTTCGTCTTCCTCAGGCCAGAATATTTTCATAAAAGGGCTTAGAACATTTATTTCTCAAAAGGGAGCATTTCTAGGGCTGGCAAATGAAAATGTAATTTAATTGCATAGTTCATCCATGCTCGTTTAGTTTCTGCCAACTTTCTTAATCTAACCTCAGGTAAGCCTTAGTCTCAGAGCTTGCAAAAGAAAAAAGAGTTCTTATGTTTCTTTAAATAATAATGATTAATTATTTAAAAAATGCATAGGCATGTTTAAAAGGAGAAAGAACATATATAGATATTTCGGACATTTGTGAAGATCTCTCTAGCTGAGCTAATCCGAAATGTTAATAATCAGGTATAGAAATACATGTATCCTACTTTAAAAATCTAATATGTAACAGTAGGCTGTTGATAAATATGATGGTTCAATTTAATATAAGATGTTCAAATTAAAAGTTCTCTTTAATTTACTGGTTTGTGAATTCTAGGTCTTCAAATCCTGAAGCTTTTAAATAGGTTTTTCTGAGATATTTGCTATATTTACACTCTCCTGTGTGTATTAAACATTGGCTGTGGGCTGAAAAGTATGCCATTAAATATGACTACAGGCCTATTTATAGGTATATAGACAACTTGATGGGCATATTTTAAAAATTACAAATTCATGTCTGTTTTCTAGTTTCATGATGACATTTTGTTATTACGTATTTTCTCAAACACCATGTCCTAAAAGTAAAATTGTCTTCATGTGGTGGACAGAGGTCATAACTGTTAAATCAGGAAACCACTGGTGCATTGAGATTTCATTCAATTTACAGAGCATTATTTTTTCTATGGCTTTGTTTCTAGAATTAAATCTATTGTGAGAAGCAACTCAGCTCTATGTGTAGGTATTTATTTTTATAGCAGTATAAATTCACCTGAAGAGTTGCTTGGAAAACTTGGAAAATGTGGTTTTTAATAGGACTTTAAAGTAATGTTTATGGTTTGTGTCCTTAGAAAGAACAGGTGTTTCCAATTGATGTATTATCAATTATCATCCAATTAAGTATTGATCATTTACTTAATATATGTACCTTAATCCATATGAACTAGGTTAAAGAAGAGGTTGAAGTTGTCACTATTTTTTTCACACTATTCACTTCAGATTTGGAAGTGTGAAATGAAAGATAACAATGACTTATGTGGGTTCTATTACAGGTAATGATACTGATTAACCATCTAATCACAAAAGAAGTTGGGCAGAATTACTAAATAATTTCTGACTCTGAAAAATCCTAGGTGGATTGAGCCTTGAAGCACAATTTAGTAGCTCTTTTTTTAAATTGGTCCACCTCAGTGCTTTAATATGGAAGAATTATATACCAACTCAGAGATACTGTTTTATTTCACGCACAAAGTAGACTATTTTTGTATAAAGGCAATGTTTTTGGCACTTTAGATACTTTGATTCTAATATATGAATTTTATAATTGGTTCCTTTACCCATTTCTAGACATGCTTTGAGTCTGTTTTAAAAACTAAATACCTTTACTATAAGCATGGGCTAGTTGTATTGAAAAGAATAATCTTCTAAGTGATATTCATACTTATACGGGTTTAAGAAGTTTATGTCAGTAGTTTATATACTGTTAATTTTCTCAGACTAGTGCAGTTGAAAAGAATCACACCATTCAGTAGCCATTGAGACAGCATAGCATAAACTAGCATATTGTAAAATGGCATAAAAGAGAAGTTCTATCCTATATGGGATTCTGTGGTGAGATCTCCTTTTTTTGGAAGTGTCAGGAAGTTTTTTGAAGAGGAGGTTCTGAAACAGGAGGGTGACATCTCTGTGGGACCATGAAGATAAAAAAGGAGGTCCCCCTAAATAGAGGAAACAATATACAAAGGTTCAGACTAACGAACAGATGGAAAACAAAGGGGAGAAAGAAGTTTACCGTAAATGAAACTGGATAAGTAGTAAAGAACATGTCACAGGGCATCTCTTTGCTGAGTTACAGTTTGGATTTCCTTCCCATGGCCATCAAAGGCACTGTCTTTTTTTTTTTTTTTTTCCTTTATGCTGTCCACTAGCCCCTGGACTCCCCCCAACTTGTGCTTTCTAAATGTCATTTCTCTAAACTAAACCTAAGGTGATTTTCTGAAATGTGTGCCAGATTATATCACACACCCCACAGCTTAAACTCTCCAGCAGTCCTCATCAAATTTGGAATATCTCAGAAATTTCTTAACAGGGACCCATGCGATCACTTTTCTACCTGCCTCATAACTTTACTGTTCACTCCCCACGTTTAACCCCTCCTCTCACTCTGCTCCAACCACTGACCTTGCCATTTGCTGGATGTGCCAGCCTCATCCTCATCCCAGCCCTGTGTTGGGATCTCTCTCTCTCTCTTCTCAAATCTTTGCCTGGCTCATTCCCATGTACAGGTTTCTTCTTAAGTTTTACTACCACAGAGAGGCTTCCCTTACCCCATTCTCTAAATAAATCTTCCTGGAACACCTGAACAGGTCAGTCGGTTAAATGCAGGATTCTTGATATCGGCTCAGTCATGATCTCAGAGTCCTGAGATTGAGCCCCGCATCAGGCTTCATGCTGAGTGTGGAGCCTGCTTGGGATTCTCTCTCTCTCTCTCTTTCTCTCCGCCTCCCTACCCTGCACGTGCTCTCTCTCTAAAAATAATTTAATAATAATAATAATAACAATAATAATAGTAAAGCAGTGTGTTGTACTTTTTGTTTCTTTACAGGCAAATGTGGACTGTTTTTTGGTTGGTTGGTTTGATTTTGGTCCTCTTTCCATATTCACTATTTTGTCTCACTATCTCAGAAACTTCTTGGAGCACTTTAATTATTACAGAATTCTTCCTTACGGGTCAAATCTTCCATCCTGGAGTTTCAGAACATTTATCTTAATGTTGCAATCTAGAACATTGGAGATTTAAATTTTATTCTGTTGCTACCCCATAGGAATTCAACTAGGTGGCATGAGATCCTTTAATTCACTTATAGTTTTTCCATCATGGAACTTGGGTCACATCTTTGACACAGGGATTCTAAGGCAGAAGCATGGTTAGGGTCTTGTTAGTGCTTCACTGGCACTTTGAATTCCTGCTAAGCCCTAAGATGTCTTATCTACTGAATTAATTAAACTTAGCACTAATTAACATAAGAATCACAAAATAATGTGCACAATGTACATAAGTGAAGCAGGGAATTATCTTAGATAATTTTATGCAGTTATGTAATGTTCCCTAGTGTCTGTAAGAGTGAACTCTGTCCCTTTTGTAGACCCCGTCATTCTGGCATCAAAGTCATAGCCTCAAAGCCAAAATCTATTTTCTGATAACATTTATGTAATCAGGGCACCAGTTGGCTAAGCATCTGCCTTCAGCTCAGGTCATGATCCCGGAGTCCTGGGATCAAACCCCACATTGGGCTCCTTGCTCAGCAGGGAGCCTGCTTCTCCTCCTGCTCCTCACCTCACTTGTGCTCTCTCTCTCTGCAACGCACACTCTCTCTGTTTCAAGTAAATAAATCAAATCTTTAAAAAAAAGATTATGTAACCAAACAGTTTTGTCCTGTAGCCTACTTCCTTTGACAGATATAAATTTTTAACTCTAAGATGGAAGAAAATTCCTGCCTTTTTCCTTACGTCCTTCAGTCTGCGCCCCAGGAAAATTCTCAAGAGATAGAACAGAAACAAAGGCAACATGTATTCCTTCCCATGAGGTTAAGCTCACTACCCAGATGTGACTTGATAATGATATATTTTCATCACGGTTGAGAAAGAGCACAGGAAGAAGTATGCTGTCTAATGAAAGGTAGTATGTACACAATGATTTTCTCACTTTCATTAGTGAAACACTTCAACTAGAATGCTTAATGGAAGCCAAATAGTTAAAAATAGGTAGAAAGTGGTAGAGGATGATCCAATAACTGTCAGTAAAATGACATGTGTAATTTTGAGTAAATTACAATTTGAGTAAATGAGATAACCTTTACCACCTTCCCATCACTAAGTCTGGCAACTGTAGATCCTAGTCACATTGATGCCGCCTCCCTAGGTTTACATTTGACAACATCTGTATGTCCTCAGCATGGATTTGCCAACTGTCAGTGAAGAGCTTTACTTTATGATTTGGTGCGAATAATTCTCAAATCTCCTAGTAACTGCATAGCTTTCATATTCTGTGGAATATACAATGTCTCTTCTCTAGAAATATCAGAGTCCTGTTCTCTATATGACCATTTTAAATTTACTTCTCTGCGTAAATAAACCAGAGCACCAAAATGTGCTCTGCGTGCCCTTTATCTTTCTTCTATACAGTGAGATTGATTTACATCATTGCTTCACATGATGAATAACTTCAGCAAGGAAAGTTAATATAGCATAGGGGAGAATCAGGGGAGAAGGTGACATCATCCACTGGGAGAAATACATTGTAAATTCAAAGAATCTGTTTGGTGCTAGAAGGGGTCTAATTCACTCAGATTTCTTGATCTTAAAAAATAGCATTTTTGACTGATTTCTTTAAAAAAAGACATGTATTTCAGAAATAGCACAGTTTGCCAGTGATGATACATGCCACTCTCTGCACTAAAATAAGCTACATTTCAAATGATATCACCTCTGTGTGCCTTAAAAAATCCCAGGCTGAGTGTTAAAGCTGTTTTTTCTTACCCTTAGACTTATTGAACAAGGGTAGAGCTTTTTGAATAATAAGGAAAACTCCCTACTAAAATCTTTTTATTCTAGACTTTAAGCCAGGATCCTATTGCAAAACAGATGGTAATTCATGAGCTGATTTTTACAAGAATATGTTTTGCTTCACTGATTGCTGTTTTGATAGCTATTTTTAAGATTTTTGGAACCCTTTAATATGTATTTCTGAAAGTAATTTCCATAACCTAAAGTAAAATTTTTATTTCTGTCAAAATATACAGAATTAAATAATGACTGTGATGGCCAAGTATGATTTAAAAATTAATAATTAATAGGGGTTGCTTTTTATTACTCTTTTTGAAAAACAAGATAAATCAGTCTGTTAAAACTGACTTTGATGAAATTACCTGTTTTATAATTGTGGTATTTATGTGTGTCAGTAAAGATTAGTCAGGTATTAAAGATTGGCTTTATAAATCATAATTATTCTTTCTATAGCTCTTTTTTCATTACTAATGTATTTTTCTCATGATACTTCTTTTTTACTAAAATCTTGCACTTGAAAATGTAGCTGTTTTAAAATTGAAATAGGAAATACTATTTTAAGGTGTTTTCTAAAATAAATGGCAATAAAATAATTTATGGGAGTTAATTATTAGGATATAAAAATAAAACTAATGTGTATACATATACATATTACATATACACATTATATATCACAGATTACATTTTATTTCTATATTTTATATATATATATATATATATATATATATATACACGCATACACATAAATGTCAGTGAGTGAAAACCAAAAAGTTTTTAAGTTAATCTCATCAATTTAGTGTTAAGTAGTTAAAATTGCTATAGTCCATATGTAAAGATTGATTTGAAAACAAAGCTGTTTAGACTGAAGGAGAAAAAAAAATCAGATCATTTATAGTATCCTTAAACAGATGTCTACATTTCAAAATAGGCAAATGAGCGTAATTACAAGAAACACTTAAAATGTGCCACTTAAAAATCTGGACATACCAGTTTAACACAGGGGAGTTATGTATTAATAGAGCATGGATTATTGTTGACCCAGTTTAAAAGCATAGAGCATTATTTAACATTAATTAGCTTCTTAAGTATATTACTGTAGTATTAGTTTCTGATCAATTCACTACACTCTCTTTTGGACAGTTGTGCAATTTGTAACTGACTCCATAGTGCAGCTGCATACATATTCTGCCAAATACATCCCTTCCTAACATGCACACAAGCACTTTTGCATATTTGTAGGAATTTCTAAAAATTACTGATTATTTACAATTGTCTAATCTGCATTAACTTTGGAAAAAATTGGGAAACAACTAAAATAGCTATAATACAAAAATTTGGAAATTTGATTTTATACTTTGAGGTATAAGGTATATAGAGGCATCACAATGTATCCTAGTAGTTGTGTGACATTTGTCATCATCATATTCAACATCAGAACACCGAAATCCCTCCTTATCCATGGTTTTGCTTTCAGTGGCTTCAGTTTCAATAGTCAACCACACTCTGGAATCAGATGATCCTCCTTCTGAAGTATTGTCAGAAGGTCAATAGCAGGTTAATGCTCTGTCATCCCTCACTTTATCCCGTCATACAGGCACTTTGTCATCGAGCATCATCACAAGAAGGATGAGTAGAGTACAGTAAGATATTTTGAGAGAGAGGGAAAAAGAGACCATATTCACATAACTTTTTTTTTTTTAGATTTTATTTATTTGACAGACAGAGATCACAAGTAGGCAGAGAGGCAGGCAGAGAGAAGGGGGAAGCAAGCTCCCCACTGAGCAGAGAGCCCGATGCAGGGCTCTATCCCAGGACCCTGAGATCATGACCTGAGCCAAAGGCGAAGGCTTACCCACCTTAAGCCACCCAGGCACCCCTCACATAACTTTTATTATAGTATATTGTTGTAATTGCTCTCTTTTATTACTGTCATTAATCTCTTACTTTAACTTAGAAATTAATTTTTTTTTGCACATTTTAATTTTTTTTAATAACCATATAATGTATTTTTATCCCCAGGGGTACAGGTCTGTGAATCACCAGGTTTACACACTTCACAGCACTCACCATAGCACATACCCTCCCCGGTGTCCATAACGCCACCCCCCTCCCCCCAACAGCCAGCCCTCAGTTTGTTTTGTGAGATTTAGAGTCACTTATGGTTTGTCTCCCTCCCAATCCCATCTTGTTTCATTATTCTTTTCCTACTCTTCTAAACCCCCCTATCTTGCATTACCACTTCCTCATATCAGGGAGATCATATGATAGTTGTCTTTCTCTGATTGACTTATTTCACTAAGCATGATACCCTCTAGTTCCATCCATGTCGTCACAAATGGCAAGATTTCATTTCTTTTGATGGCTGCATAGTATTCCATTGTGTATATATACCACATCTTCTTTATCTATTCATCTGTTGATGGACATCTAGGTTCTTTCCATAGTTTGGCTATTGTAGACATTGCTGCTGTAAACATTCGGGTACACGTGCCGCTTCGGATCACTACGTTATGAATTAAATTTTGTCACAGATATGTAGCTAGAGGAAAGAAAAGTTTATAATGTTTGGTACTCTCCATGGTTTCAGGTATCCACTGAGGGTCTTGGAACATGTCTCCCATAGAAAAGGAAGGACTACTGCCTATGTTTCTAATGGGTGTGTATGTATATATGTCCATATATACAATATACATACATAAAAACTTCATGCTTTTGTGGCCTCATATAACTAATACATCATTTTCACATGCAGTTGCTTGGTTGAGATGCAAACCACTTATTTTCTGTAGGCTTTATGTTTATTTTATGTCACAGGCTAAAGATGAGGAACCTGAAGTTCCATCCCCAGCCCTAGATTAATTCCATTTGCATCAAATGAAGCCCTGGATTTAATAGCATTTTCTTTTTGGTACTGTTCTGTATCGTGAATTATGTGTAGAATTTGAATTAGGAGAGCACTAGAACAAGTGTGATGAGGTAAAGAGAGTTCAGTGAACTGGCTAGTTTAAACTGCTTCAGTTTATTTAGGCTGAAACTATGAACAACAGGATTTTTTTTTTAAAAAATCTGTTTTATTTTAACCTCAAGAAGAAGGTGCAAGGGATTCAAATTAAAACAGTCGAAAAATTCAACCTTAATGCTTGAAAACAGTATAAGAAACCATTAAGCTAGATTTTACAGAACAGCTTTTGCAGAATTTTTTTGGTCAAAATAATTTTATGAAATGGCAAATAAAAACTGAGTTTTTTTTCCTCTTGAGGAAATAAAAATTCAGTAGAAATAGAAGATTTGTAACAGAAGGTGATTATGCTTGTCTCTCCCTTCTCCTCTAGTGGCTGATTATATATGTTTATGAAAAATTATATATACATAAACATTGTTTGGGCTGTTTATTAAGCTATTCTAGCTACATGAATAAATTGCTCATAGTAAGTTGAACCATGTTTTAATTTCTGATCTATTAAGTAGTGTATTTTAGCATGACAGGAGCTAGGCAAGTCCCCATTGTTTGTTTTTCGATAAAGCTCAGCCCTAATCATAGAGCTGAATCTCCAGGCCTAGAAACTACTTAGATGGCTTAGTCATTTACTTCTTTGAACCTTGTTGTGAAATCTCTGCCGCAAGTACTAATTACTGCTAATTGTAGAGAATTTTATAATACTTCATGAAAGACTTGATATCACAATATTAATTTTGCTTTTGAAGTGAATAAATGTGCATGAATTTCTTCAGAGTGTCATAAGTATTAAAACAAGAGAAGTGTTTGTAACAGAAAAAACAATGCTATATTTAGGAAAAGCTTCTTTCCTGGTGGTTTTGCTGTTTTTCCCTTTATGGTAGGAGGTGATGCCTATAAATGCTCACTTAAATGCAGAGCATTCAATAAGCTCAGGTTCCATTAATTACCCATTTGGAGAAGTACCTAATCACCCATCCAAGTATACCACTATTCTCATGTCGTTGAATGCGTAGAATTGAGAATTGGAAAGAGAAGTTAACCTCTTAGAATGTCTAGTAAATATTTAGTAAACATATTGTCATATTTATATAAGCCCATGAATTTTATCTTCTAGAAGACTAAGTAAAATATTCCTTGCCAATTTTTTAACTTGACCGCCTCCTTTTCTCACTTGTTTACAATATTGTCTTCCCAAAGAATCAAATGGTTCAGCAGTTGATATGGAATAAGGACCATGGTCAAGTACTGCACAAGGAAAATTTGCTCTTTAATTTGTGGGGAGCTATTTCACCTGATTTGGACTTATGAAAAATAAATATTTAATTCATTGCAAACATATGTAGATGAAAAGCAACTCTGAACTATTTTATTGTCGTGTTCCAAAGTTGTAGTCTAGGCCCAAGGATGGATAATCAGTGAGACAGAAACAAAAAGCCGTAGAGATTTCTGTGATTTTGTGGTTAGGCTTTTTAAGAGTCTAAACATAAAATACCTTTTTTATTCCAAGATAATTTAGTAGATACTTGACACCACTATTAAAATGCTCATTATGTTTTTCATGACTTTTGATAGATAGTTATTGAATCATTCCTCAAATTGCTAGTGATCTAGTGCTGTAGAAGACATATCACATAAGTATATCATAATTCCAGTATACCATGTACAGAATCATAGCATAATTAGAGATGTGCACTTCACAGCATTTGAAATTGAGTTAATTTTGTTGTGAAAGATTGCCAATAAGGAAATATTTTATAGAAACATTGCAGGTCACTACCATCTCGCTTTTGGGATCAGTAATTGTTATTAATATGGAATAATTCTCAGGCAGGCAGTACTACCAAATTCGGTAAGCGGGAGTTGTTGGGTTTTTTTTTATTATTAGTCCTGTGACATTTTTGTGATAATCTGGGATGTACACACAACATTCTGTTTTGATAATTGCACATGTGCCACCTTGTGCTGCTGTTAGGACAGCTAAGGCCACCCTGTTTTGTAGGATTGCTTTGCACATCTGTGTGACTTCAATATTAAGTAAGGAGATGCTATTTGGTGAATCATTGAGTGCCCTCATGGTGTATTTATTAAGGGTTTCTACATGCTAAATGGCATTCTCTAGTCCTACAGATGGAGAAAAATAGATGTTAAGTGATCATACCATTTAAAAACAGATCATGTCCATCTTTGCTTTATTTTGGGAAGATTAGCTGGAGTAGTGATTGTTTTAGTAATGCATCCATGAATCTGGGCAAAACCTAAGGTACAACGACCTATCCCCACCCTGAAGGAAGCCAGGGCCCCAGGTTAGTTCCAAATATCCAGTGGCTTCTATTTTGGAGCAAGCCATCTGATGCCAGGTAGTATGTGGAAGTTTAAAGAAAAGATTGCTGAAAAGAAAAAGGAGAATGTGTATTTTACTTTTTTTATTTATGTTTCTGTGTTCAGATAAGTTTTCATGTTAATTCTTGGAAACTTTTATTAATTTTATTATTCTACTTGAGATTCGCCACATAAGGCATTTAACACATTTTCTGAGAAGGACATATAGTCATTGTCTCAGAGTGGCCTAGTAGAGCAGTGAATGATGCTTTGCCCTTGAAGAAGGAATCAGCCTTAGATCATGGTTACTAGAATCCAGGGTGCTAGTCCAAAATCACCATGTAAAAGTTAAATGAGAAAATATGCACTATCTATGTTCATTTTCCAGTATTCTGTTATTTTAATTCTCATCCTATCAAGTTTTCACTGCCTTGAGGTTATGTGAGTGCTTTTATTTTTTTTTATTTATTTTATTTTATTTTTTTTAATTTTTTATTTTTTATAATCATATATTTTTTATATACATATATTTTTGTCCCCAGGTCTGTGAATCACCAGGTTTACACACTTCACAGCACATGACTTCTTTGTTTCTCTTTATGCTCACTGATCATCAAACCTTCTATTTTGCTGCCCCAATAAATTTTTGAAGTAGTAACTATAGAAAGAGTGGTTTTAAATTTAGTAATAATAATGATGTTGGGAGATTAAAAGGAAGAGAAAAAGGAGGTCATCGGTAGCTTAAAATATTTTCTTTTCTCCTGGGAAAATAATCAAGAAAACATAATGATAAGTAAAGGCATAAACTAATTAAGAAATATATCTGTATATTCATACATCAATGTGTCTTTGTAATGAAATGAAGAATTTAGAAATATAATGTGTCTTACTTCCGAAACCATTATCATTAGCCTCACTTTAATTTTTATACCCTCATAGTTATTAAATATTTGATCTTACAGCACTGAAGTATCAAAATGTATTTCTTTAATCCTTTAAAGCAAATTAATCATTTATATATTGTTCATTGAAGGTTTTGTCGTGGTCTAGGCCTCCGTAGACCTTTAAAGGCAACAACTCTTATGCTTCTATGTTAAGCTTGGTAAATTGATGCCTTATGTGATTTCCAAGGCCATGATTCTTAAAAGTCCTATCACTGGCACCACCATCCAACTAAATTTTAAGTGTGTCTGTACAGAAAAAGGGGTTAGCTTTGTTTGGGTGGGCTCTGGAACTCAAACGGTCCCTTAGGTGAAGCTCTCGTATTTTTACTATGACACAGACCTATATTCATGTCATTAAGAAGGGAGAACACCTCTCATTATTCTAATCTCTTATAGCAAGAAGAACAAAACACAGTTGAAATTTTCAGGAAATCATGTGGCCACACCATGATTATTCTTCAGTGTCTATAATACTGTTTTAGTGAAACCCGAAAGTGAGGTTGGGTGGCATTGGTTAATTGCAAACAATTGAGTCTATTTGTCCCTATGTAATAGTGTAGCTTATTTACTAAATTTGTAAAAATTATGAAAAGGGAAAAACTATCATCACATTCACCTAGCATTGAACATTTCAAATATGCAACAGAATACTATTGCCAAAATTAGACAAAGTCTATAAAAGCATATTAGATCATAATTACTCATGTGAGAACTACATTTTATCATATTCTAGTTTACTATACAAAAGCTTTTGAGCAGTTCAGAGAGTTGATACAGTTTAGAAAGTTGAAAAATTTTACTTTCTATGATAGAAATAATAATGAAGACTAAAAAATATTATGACTAGTAGAGTTTATTATAAAATGAGGCATAGTATTTTTTTCAGATACAAAAAGTTGTATCTTAGATTTTAGTATTTCTTAAATATTGATTTATTTATTTTAGAGGGTGGTGCTGGGCAGAGAGAGAGGGAGAGAAAGTCTCAAACTGATTCTGTACTGACTGCCAAGCCTAACGCAGGGTTCAGTCTTACGACTTTGTGGGTGCCTTTTTTTTTTCCATTTTCTTGATAAGGACTTTTGATGGACAACAGTTTGAAATTTTCAATGAAGCTTCACTTGTCTGCTTTTTCTTTTGTTACTCAAACTTTTGACGTCCTCTCTAAAATCCAAGGTTATAAAGATTTACTTCAATTTTTTTTTTCCCTTAAGAGTTTTATGGTTTTGGGGGCGCCTGGGTGGCTCAGTGGTTTAGGCCTCTGCCTTCGGCTCAGGTCATGATCTCAGGGTCCTGGGATCGAGCCCCACATCGGGCTCTCTGCTCAGCGGGGAGCCTGCTTCCCCCTGCCTCTCTGCCTACTTGTGATCTCTCTCTGTCTATCAAATAGATAAATAAAAATCTTTAAAAAAAAAAAAAAAGAGTTTTACGGTTTGGGCTCTTTCATTTAGGTAGACCATCATTTTTGAGTTAATTTTGTATAGGGAATGAGGTAGGTGTCCAGCTTCATTCTTTTGCATATGGAGATACACCATCATTTGTTGAAGAGATTGTTCTTTCCCTATTGAATGGCTTTGGCACCCTTGTGCAAAATCAAATTAGCCGTATATGTAACAGTTGATTTCTGCACTTTCAGTCTGTTCTGTTGCTTTTAGGTTCTTATACCAGTACTGCGCTCTTTTGATTACTATTGCTTTAAAGTCGCTCTCATAAGAAAGTATGGGTCCTCCAACTGTTTTTTCCTTTTAAATACTATTTTGGCTGATGGGGTCTCTTTGAAATTCCATATGAATTTGATAGACTTTTCTATTTCTAAAAAAGAAGACCATTAGAATTTATTTTTATTTAAGTTCAAGTTAGTAACATATAGTGTAGTATTGGTTTTAGGAGTAGAATTTAGTGATTCATCACTTACATTTAACACCATGTTCCTCACAAGTATCCTCCTTAATGCCCATCATCCATGTAGCGCATTCCCCCACCCACCTCCTCTCCGGCAACCCTGTTTGTTCTCTGTAGTTAAGAGTCTCTTATGGTTTGCCTCTGTCTTTCTTTTTATCTTATTTTTTTGTTCCCTTCTACTATGTTCATCTGTTTCATTTCTTAAATCCACATGAGTGAAATCATATATTTGTCTTTCTCTGACTTATTTTACTTACCATAATACACTCTATTTCTATCCACATTGTTGCAAATGGCAAGATTTCATTATGATTTCATTCTTCTGATGGCTTGATGGCTGAATAATATTCCATTGTATATATATGCCATTGTATATATATATGCTTTGTGCATTATAAACATTGGGCTTCATGTACCCCTTTGAATCAGTATTTTTGTATCCTTCAGATAAATACCTGGTAGTACAATTGGTAGTACAATCTGGTAGTACAACTACTACCAGATAAGTACCTGGTAGTAGTATTTTTATCTTCTTGAGGAACCTTGATAATATTTACTGGAGTAACTGCACCAGTTCGCATTCCCATGAACAGTGCAAAAGTGTTCCCCTTTCTTCACATCATTACCAACAGCTGTTGTTTCCTAAGTTCTTAATTTTAACAGATCTGACAAGTATGAGGTACTATCTCATTGTGGTTTTGATTTATATTTCCCTGATGATGAATGCTGCTGAGCATTTTTTCATGTATCTGTTTAGCCATTTGTATGCCTTCTTTAGAGAAATGTCTGTTCATGTCTTCTGCTCATTTCCTAACTGGATTATTTATTTTGGGGGTGTTGGTTTTGATGAGTTCTTCATAGATTTTTGAATATCTTTTCCTATTCTGTAGGTTACCTTTAAGTTTTGTTGATTGTTTCCTTCACTGCACAGAAGCTTTTTATCTTGATGAGGTACTAATAGTTCATTTTTGCTTTTGTTTCCCTTGAGTCCAGAGACTGTCTAATAAGAAAAGTTGCTATGGACAAGGTCAAAGAGGTTTCTGTGTACTCTGTGTCCTCCTCTAGGATTTTGACAGATTCTTGTCTCACATTTAGGTCTTCCATCCATTTGGAGTCTATTTTTGTGTATGGTGTAAGAAAGTGGTCCAGGTTTAATTCTTCTGCATATTGCTGTCCAGTTTTCCCAACATCATTTTTGAAGAGACTATTGCTGCCTATTTTCCATTGGATATTCTTTCCTGCTTTTTCTGGGTTTTCTTTTCTATTCCATTGATCTATGTGTCTGTTTTGGGACTAGTACCATACTGTCTTGATGAATACGGCTTTGTAATACATCTTAAAGTCAGACATTGTGATACCTCCCACTTTGATTTTCTTTTTCAACATTACTTTGGCTGTTTGGGTTTTTTTCCTAGTTCCATATACATTTCAGGATTGTATGCTCTAGTTCTATGAAAAATGTTGGTGTTATTTTGGTCAGGATTGCATCGAATGTGTAGATTGCTTTAGGTAGTATAGACATTTAAACAATTATTGTTAGTTCTTCCAATTCATGAGCATGGAATGTTTTCCATTTCTTTGTGTCTTCTTCAGTTTCTTTCATTAAGTGTTCTTTAGTTTTTAGAGTATAGGTCTTTTACCTCTTTGGTTAGATGTATTTCTAGGTATCTTATGGTTTTAGGTGCAGTTGTAAATGGGATTGATTCCTTGATTTTTCTTTCTCCTGCTTCATTATTGGTGTATAAAAATCAAGAGATTTCTGTATGTTGATTTTATATTCTATGACTTTGCTGAATTCATGTGTCAGTTCTAGCAATTTTTTGGTGGAGTCTTTCAGGTTTTCTACATAAAGTATCATGTCATCTACAGAGAGTGAAAGTTTTATTTCTTCCTTGCCAATTGGTTACCTTTTATTTCTTTTTGTTGTCTGATTGCGGAGGCTAAGACTTCCAGTACTACTTTGAACAGCAGTAGTGAGAATGGAATCCCTGCCATGGTCATGACATTAGGGGAAAACCTCTCAGTTTTTCCTCAGTGAGAATGATATTAGCTGTGGATCTTTCATGTATGACCTTTATGATACATTGAAGTTTATTTCTTCCATCCCCACTTTCTTGATTTGTGAATATTGAGCCACCTTTGCAGCCCAGGAATTAATCCCACTTGATCATGGTTAATGATTCTTTTCATGGTACTTTCAGATTCAATTAGCTACTATCTTATCCAGAATTTTTACATCCATATTCATCAGGATATTGGTCTGTAATTCTCCTTTTTAGTGGGGTCATTTTCTGGTTTGGAATTGAGGAAAGGCTGGCCTCACAGAATGAGTTTGGAAGTTTTCCTTCCATTTCTGTTTTTTGGAACAGCTCCAGAAGAGTATGTATTAATTCTTCTTTAAATGTTTGGAAGAATTCCCTGCGAAGCCATCTGGCTCTGGATTCTTATTTGTTGGGAGACTTTTTACTATTGATTCAATTTCTTCACTTGTTATGAGTCTGTTCAAATTTTCTATTTCTTCCTGTTTCAGTTTTGGTAGTTTATATGTTTCTAGGAATTTATCCATTTTTTCCAGATGGCCCAATTTGTTGGCATATAATTGTTCATAATATTCTCTTATAATTGTTTTTATTTCTGTAGTATTGGTTGTGATCTCTCCTCTCTCAGGATTTTATTTGGGTCCTTTCTCTTTACTTTTTGATTAAATCTGGCTGGGAGTTTATCAATTTTATTAACTCAGAGAAATAATTCTTGCTTTCATTGATCTGTTCTACTGTTTCTTGTTTTGTTTTGTTTTAATTTCTGTATCATTTATTTCTGCTCTGACCTTGATTATTTCCCTTCTTCTTCTGGCTTTAGGCTTTTTGCTGTTCTTTTTCGAGCTCTTTTGTGTGTAAGGTTAGTTTGTATATTTGAGACTTTTCTTTTTTTTTTTTTTTTTTTTTTAAGATTTTATTTATTTGACAGACAGAGATCACAAGTAGGGAGAGAGAGAGAGAGAGACAGAGGAGGAAGCAAGCTCCATGCCAAGCAGAGAGAGAGCCTGACTCGGGGTCGATCCCAGGACCCTGAGACTATGACCTGAGCCAAAGGCAGAGGCTTTAACCCACTGAGCCACCCAGGTGCCCAAGACTTTTCTTGTTTCTTAAGGAAGGCCGTTACTGCTATATGCTTCCCTCTTAGGACCACCTTTGCTGCATCCCAAAGGTTTTGGACTGTCATGTTTTCATTATCATTTGTTTCCATCTATTTTTAAATTTTTTTTTTAAATTTCCTGGTTAACTCATTTATTCTTTAGTAGGATGTTCTTTAACCTCCATATATTTATAGTCTTTCCAAATTTTCTCTGGTACTTGACTTCAAGTTTCATAGCATTGTTGTCTGAAGATATACATGGTATGATCTGAATCTTTTTTTACTTGTTAAAGCCTGATTTGTGACTCAGTCTGTGATCTGTTCTAGAGAATGTTCCATGTGCACTCTAAAAGAATGTGTGTTCTACTGCTTTAGGATGAAATACTTTGAATATATCTGTTTAGTCCATTTGTTCAGTGTGTCATTCAAAGCCATTATTTCCTTATTGATCTTCTGCTTAGATGATCTGTGCATTGCTGTGAGTGGGGTAAGTCCCGTACTATTATAGTATTATTATCAATGAGTTTCTTTAACCTTGTTATTAATTGTTATATATATTTGGGTGCTTCTAATTTAGGGGGCATAAATATTTACAGTTATTAAATCTTCCAATTGGTTAGAACCCCTTTGTTATGATGTAGTGCCCTTCAACTCTTACTACATTCTTTTTATTTATAGTCTAGTTTCTCTAATATAAGTAGCTGTCCATTAACATGATAGATGGTTCTGACCTCCTCACTCTCAATTTGCAGGTGTCTTTGGGTCTAAAATGAGTTTCATACTGATGGTATTTTTGTTTTTAATCCATTCTGATTCCTTTTGTCTTTTGATTGACAGTCCATTTACATTTAGAGTAACTACTGATAGATATTAATGGATCTTATTGCATTTTGAATTGCTGAGTTTCCTAAGTCTATATTAAGTGCCATTGTGTTAACTGTAAAGTTGCTATTCCTATAGCTTGTCTCTGTTCCTTTCTGGTCTTGGTTGCTTTTGATCTATTTCCCCTTCAAAGGCTTCTCTTCAGTATTTCTTGCACTGTTGGTTTAATGTTCATGAACTCCATTAGTTTTTGTTTGTCTTGGAAACACTTGATCTCTCTTTCTGTTTTGAGTGACAGCCTTGCTGGATGCAGTATTCTTGACTGTATATTTTTGCTAATTCAGCAGTTTGAATATATACCGCTCCTCTCTTCTGGCCTGCCAGATTTCTATGGAATCTGCTGTGTCTGCCCATTTAGGTTAAGGACCTTTTTTTTCTATCTGCTTTAGAATTCTCTGTTTATATTTGTGTTTTGCAAGTTTCACTATGATATGTCTTGGTGTTGACCTGTTTTTGTTTATTTTGAGGAGAGTTCTCTGTGCCTCTTAGACTTGAATGCCTTTTTCCTTTCCCAGATGAGGGGAGTTCTCAGCTGTAATTTGTTCAAATAATCCTGCACCTTTTCCCCACTCTTCTTCCTCTGAGACTCCTATGATAATGGATCTTATTGCATTTTGAATTTGCTGAGTTTCCTAAGTCTATACTTAGACCTAATAGTTTTCTTTCCCTCTTCTTTTCAGCTTCATTATTTTCCATAATTGTATCTTCTGTGTCACCTACTTGATCCTCTCCTTCTTCTATCCTCATTGTGATTACATTCAGTCAGTTTTGTATCACAGTTACAGCATTTTTTATTTTGACCTGACTAGTTTTTAGGTCTTTTATATCTGTAGCCAGGGTTTCTCTGGTGTCTTCTATGCTTCTTTCAAGCCCACCCAGTATTCTTATGACTGTTGTTCTAAATTCTTGTTTAGATATATTGCTTATATCTATTTTGAGAAAATCCCGGGTTGTAATTTCTTCTTGATCTTTCTTTTGGGGAGAACTCCTCTGTCTTGCCCCTATGTCTCCACTTCTGCCTTTTGCATCTTATGAAACCATGTTATGTTTCCGGTTCCTGAGAGTAATACAATATTAAGAAGGGGTCATACGCTGTCCAGGGCCTGCTTCAGGAAGTGTTAAGGTGTATGGTGTGTGCAATCTGCTGTTGTGTTTTGGCTGCTCTTTCCCACAAGTTACTACCTGCAGACTTACTCCTTGCTTGCAGTGGGGGACAGCTGGACCTTTAAGTAGGTATACTTCGATTTGTTCATTCAGAGAAGGTTGAGTAAAAATTTAAAAATTTATAAAGCCTGATCCAGGGTACCTGGGTGGTGCAGTGGGTTAAGCCTCTGCCTTCAGTTCAGGTCATGATCTCAAAGTCCTAGGATTGAGCCCTGCATCTGGCTCTCTGCTCAGCAGGGAGCCTGCTTCCCCCTCTCTCTGCCTGCCTCTCTGCCTACTTGTGATCCCTCTCTCTGTGTCAAATAAATAAATAAAAATCATTAAAAAGCCTGATTCAATAAAAAAGGGAAAGGGACAGACAACAAAAACTATAAGCCTGATTCCAAAGGAAAAAAGAAAAGAAAAGAAAAAATAAGATGAAAATTAAAAACTTAAAATTTTTTTTTTTAAAGAAAAAAAGAAAGCCTGGTCCTATTTCCACCAGAACTGAAGCTGATGCTATGGAGCCCTCTATGATCAATAGACTTGGTAGATGCCAGGAGGCCTGTGTTGGTCTTCTTAGGCTGGCAGTTCTGGCTCACAGTCCTATGTACCCTAGTCAGGATTCCCCTGCTGGGCACAGGACTGTGGGGTTTGGTTTAAGTGACTCCACACTCCACTGCAGGTGCTTTGTTTCTCTATGAAGTCCAACTGTGCTAGTGAGCGGGGTTGGAGACATTGGAATATGATGTCACCCTGGGGAGGGGAACTTGCAGCCACTGCTGTTCAGGAAGCCCTCACAGAAAAATGAACTCTCCCCCATCCTTGTCCCAGGCTTTTGTCAGATCCCTGCCCTCAACCAGTCTGTGCCTGAGTCATTGGCACACCCAGTGCCACAGTTCTCCTCTGTTTTATGTCAGGCCTGGGGATGGGATTCAAAACTCCAAATCTTAAAAGAGCCGGCAAGGGATGGACCCACTCCCATCCCCCAGAGGAGAACCTCACAGCCAGCATCCTTCACTGTTCTTTCCCAGAAAAGCAGTCATTGGGCTGTGCAGGTGCCTGGAGTCTATGGTGAAGCACAGCAAAAAGCTCTGACCAGGTTATCTGCCCTCTGCACACACCTCTGTCCTGTGATGTTGAGAGACCACTCAGTGGCACTCGGCAGGCCTTTTGTCCTTGGAGTGGCAATATACCCTATTCCAAATGTACTTCAAGAAGGAGCATCTTCTCTTCCAGTGTGACCCAGGCAATCCCCACACCACTGCATCCTTCACGAATCCTATATGCTCCCCTCTCTCCTGCTTGCTTCCTCTCTCCCCGACTTTTGTCCACAAAAAGGACTCCCTCTCCTCTGCAGCACCATGGCATCTCTCTCCCCAAATTCATAGCTCTGAACCTCACATCTGCCACATTCTCTCCCTCCAGTTGTGCAATTTTTTCCCCTAATCTTTAGATCAGTTTCTAGTTGTTAAAAATGATTTGATGTTGATCTAGCTGTGTTCAAAGGCTGAGGCAAGCTCAGCGTTCTCTTACTACTCTGCCATCTTAACTCCTCCCTCTCCTGGAATCTTAATAGAACTTGCCTTAAATCCGTTGATCACTTTGGGTAGTATTTCCATCTTAACCTTATGTTAATTCTTCTAATCCATGAACATAGGCTATCGTTCCATTTATATAGCTATCTTTTTTTCAGCAATGCTTTATAATTTTTAGTATACTAAAAAGCATACTAAGTTTTTCATCTTTTTGGTAAAATTATTCCTAGGTATTTTATTCTTTGAATGCTGGTATAAGTGTAATAGTTTTCCTGATTTACTTTTCATTCTGGTCTTTGCTGGTGTATAGAAACACCACTGATGTTTTTGCATTTATCTTGTACCCTGCAAATTTGCTGTATTTGCTTATTAGTTCTTAGTTTCTTTGTGCATTCTTTGGTGTTTCTGTGTATAAAACCATGCCATCTGCATATGGAATTGTTTCACTTCTTCCTTTCTAATTTATTATTTATTTTTATATTTATTTATTTTTCTTGACTAACTTCTCTGGCTAGAAGTTCCAATATAAAATAGAACAGCGGTATTAAAATGGGCTTCCTTATCATGTTACTGAACTTGGGTTAAAAGCTTCCAGTCTTTCATCATAAAGTCTTTCATTATTAAATATGATGTTAGCTGTGGTTTTTCTTATAAATGCTCTTTCCTTTCTAGTCCTAATTTTCTGAGTGTTTTTACCATGAAAGGGTGCTGGATTTTATCAAATGCTTTTTTCAGTATCAGTTGAGATGATTGTATTATTTCTTTCCTTTGTTCTCTTTTTGTGCTTTATTACATGGACTTATGTTAGTATTTTAGTGTGTTAACTCACATTGCATTCCTGGGGTAAATCTCACTAGGTTATTCTATTAATATGTTGTTGAATTTAGTTTATTAGTACTCTATTGAGGAATTTTGCATCTATCTTCATACATAATGTTAATCTATAGTGTCCTTTTTGGTTTCTTATAAATAAATTAGGAAGTACTTACTCTTCTATTTTTGGAGACATTTCAGGAAGACTGGTATTCTCTTTTCTTTAAGTGATAGAAGTCACTAAAGCCATCTGATCCTGAGCTCTCTTTTTTGTTGCTGGGAGGTTTTTGTTTACAGGTTCAATCTCTTTTTTCTTATTATAGATCTGTTCAGATGTTTTCATTCTTTTCTTGATTCAGTTTTAATAATTTCCATACTTCTAAAAATTTCTCCATTTTGATTTTTGCCTAGGTTACTTAATTTGTTGGCATGCAGTTGTTCATATATTCTCCTAAAATCATTTTTATTTCTGTAAACTTGCTAGTAAATCCCTACTGTTATTTCTGATTTTATGTCTCCTCTCTTTTTTCTTAGTCAGTCCAGCTAAAATTTTGCCTACTGTCCTGATCTTTACAAAGGATGTTGTAATTTTTTATGTTGATTCTATTTTCCTGTCTATTCTCTATCTCCACTCTAATCTTTATTTTGTTTTTCTTCTGCCAGCTGTCGGTTTAGTTTGTTCTTTTTTGTGTTCCTTGGATATTAAGTTATGTTATCAATTTGAGATCTTTCTTTTTTTAATATATGCTTTACAGCTATAATTTTTTCTTTGAGAATTGCTTTCACTGCATCTCACACTTTGGTATCTTGTTTTCATTTTCATTCATCTTAAAGTATCATCAAATTTCCTCTCATGATTCCTTTTTCAATCCATCTGTTCAAAAATATACTGTTTAATTTTCACATATTTGTGAATTTTTTCAAGTTTTCTTTATTATTGATTTCTAACTTTATTTCACCCTGGTCAGAAAAAAATATGTTGTATAAATTCAATATTTTTAACTTTGTTGAGACTTGTAGTCAAAGAGATGGTCTATCTGGAGAATATTTCAGGTACACTTGAGAAAATATGTATTTTACTATTGTTGGGTGGAATGTTCCATGTATATCTGTTAGGTAGATCTAATACATATATGATTTTTCAAATCCCTTATTTCCTAGATAATCTTTGGTTCATATGTTATATCTGAGCTGCAGTTTGGACTAAGTCACAATAAGCAAAAGTACCGTAGTGCTTTCTTACTAAATGTTAATAACCTCTTTCTTCTTTAAGCATTCCCCTATTTGTAGTAAAATTTTTACTAGATGCCAGAGTTCCAAAAAAAGTTGATTCTGTCAGTTTTTGCCAGCTTAATGGTTGATGTTATCATGTCACTCCAATCCTAGCATAGGATATTAGTTTATAATTTGCCCCATCTCAGTTAAAATGAAGTTTCACTTTTAGTATAAGGGTAATAAAAATAATTAAGAATTTACCCATTTCATTTTTGGCTCCATGTGAGGAAGTAAATTCTATTGAACTTATCTTTTTGCAGACATGGATCTTTCTTTAACATTCAAAAAAAGTGTGGCATATGTGTTGTGGAGTTTTTCCTTGCTTTTCATTTTTTTTTTTTTTTTTTTCTGGAAGGCCATATGTATTTATACAGCCACACTTGATCTTTACAAGAATAGGAATTCTAGTATTAGTGCTATCATTGAGAATTTCAAAGTCAAGCAACTAAGTACTTAAAACAGCTAAGCTCATTTTATCTTAAAGCAAACCGGTGAGTTAAAGGTATTTGATCTTCCCTTGACAGAGTCAAAAACTAAGAAAAAAATGATTAAGTTGTTTAAGGTCATGCTGAAAAAGTAAGTTGCTGAGTCATGATTAATTGAGTTTCTGTATACCAGGCCTCTTCCTGGTCATTCTATACATGTGGCCTTACCTACATTTTTTTCCCCAGTGAATCATTATTAGATTAGATAGTGAAATCCAAAGACCTTTAGAAGGTCTTTTTTTAGGAAGAGCATTCAGTTTATGAATTTCTGAACTTCTGATACCAAATAAATAATTATTCCTGTTGTTTTTTAAGAAATGCATATTACAATAATTAAACATTTGTAGTAATATCTACCATTTATTACGTGCTTGCTGCTATGAGAGTAGTATCATATGGAAGAACTATTACAATCTAATATATATTACTGTGTAAATATAATATGTAAGTATGTGCTATTAAAACCAAACTATTTTATACATTGAAATAATAATTATTCCCTTCCCCCGCCACAGGAAGAGAGCAGGTAGACAGAGGTATATGTAAATCTAGAGATGAGGAGTTTGTAGGCAACCTATCATAAAATTTATTTCCCAGACATATTCTGTAATTTTTAGATTTGACTCTGTCATACTGTAGAATAGACAACCTAGCTGAAATTTTGAAAGATTATAATTTTAGAACACATACTTGTCAAGTAGTTCATAAGTTTAAGAAAGCAATCACTGTATCCTTTTTATTTTATACTAAGTGAATATAAACATTTTGGGACTGAATCTCTATACTGCCATTAAATTAAATATGTGTTAAATTTATCATAGCATTTTGGTTGCTAATGTACATAGATAAATAATTAGATTACTTGAGATAAAAATGGATAAGTATATGAATGGATTCATGTATAGCTTAATTTAATTATTATACTAAAATGAGTTTTGTTTAGAATATTTCTCTTGCTAAATGTACATTATTTGCCTAAGTTTTATTTTTTTTTTAGACTTTCAAGAAAAACAAACCCAACTAAAGAAATTTTGGTCATTCGGTTTCTGAATAAAAGTCATTAGCTGCCCATGAAAGTCACAAGGGGCTTCTCATTACCTTTTAATGACCACCATAAAATCTGGTCATCTCTATGTAAGATTATTCTAATAATTTTTCTCATGAATTTAACTAATGAGAATTGTTTATAAAAGTGTATTTTAAGATTTCATATGCAAACACAATTCATAGTAGTAGCTAGCTTCTAAAAAATGCAGTGCTCTTAATTGGTCAGTGAGGCGAACACGTGAAATGATCACAGAGGAGTACAGGACAAGCCCCCCAAATTAATCCCAACACATGACATTCCATCATTAGATTGATTTCCCTCAGTAATAAAGAGCCCACCCAGCAACCTATTAAAGTTTATGAATGCCGAAGATGGATCCAGTTTTCAACTTTTCTGAGAAAAAATTTCACTTGTGTAGGAAGAATCACAAAGAGCTGAAGGGAGGATCATTTGGCCTTGGCCTTATTTTGAGAAAAAAATACCTCAAAATGTAGACTTCTGATGTGATCTTCAAGTACAAATTATTGTGTATTCTTATGTATATTTAGAAGCGTTATTCTTCAGTGTCAACATTTAAGATATAGATTTGTAACCTTATTGGGAATATTTCATTGTTTCTTATGTATCCAGAGTATAAAAAAATGGAAATAATCTGGGCCTCCCCTGAGTACCACTAAGCTTGGTATTTGTTGATTTAACCACGCATATAAGGCAAGGCTGTGAGGGCTGGAAGCTATTCAGGTGATAGGAAGGCCTAAAAAGCCTATTTTGCCAAGAGCAAGCTACCTTCTCAAATGCTTGTTTCCCTAACAACAAGTGTGAGGAACACTTAAAATAATCTTCACCAAAAATTTAATGTCCTAGAAAGTTAAAAACCCCAGGATACATTTCAAAAGGCAAAACAACTAAGATTTCTCCTTTTCCCTTGGTGTTTAATTAACCACCTATAAATTGCCATTATCTTGGAAGCCCCTTAAAGACTAATCCAGTCTTACCTGGTAGGAAATGTCATCCAGAAAAAAAGCCTAAAGGAGTAACCCAGAGAGGGTCTTGCCAACTCTGTAGTGAGTCATCCTGGCTTATAAATCAGGGCTTCCCAACCCAAAAAGTCAAGGTGAAACCAGACAGCAAAGAGTCTGTACATGTAACACCTCCTCTCCAGGGAAACCTTGTCAGAGTAGAAGTCTAAAGAATGAGACTGAATCATCAGAAAGGGAAATGGGCATATATTTAGATGCTCAGCAATGTGGAAAAGTCAGTAAACATTATTAATTATTTATTGCTGTCTAAGAAGTTACTCCAAATTTATTTTAAAACAGTATAAATAGAAAAGAAGGCAAAATGAACCTGTTTGCGCTTCTTTCCAAGAATATATTTGCATTGGCGGTATAGTCCAGCATGCTCTATCTATAAATATGATGACCATGTGATTCCATTTGTATGTAGCAAACTGATATCTCACTGTCAAAGTCCTGATAGGTCCTGAGTAATTTCCATACCTGAGAAATTGAGGAAGATGATCTAATACCTGGTTCTCTATTTCTTTACCTTCTAAAAGCTCATTTCCAGTGCTTATTAATTCTCTTGCATATTGTCTATCCATTCCTATATTTGTTCTCTGCCCTAAAGTTAACTGAAAATTATCTAACTCAGAAATCACACCTATGACTATCATATCAACTCTTTATCTCAGTACTTACTCACATGAGTTTGCCTTCATTCTACTCTACTAGAATTTCTCCTTTGTCTGATTATCACCCCTCCTGTCTCCACTCCTCTCAGTCCAAGCCTTATCACATCAGCAGCCCTCTTGCCTAGCCTTGGCAAGGGATTTGCACCACATGAATCCAAATATATGCCTCCCCCTTTTCTGCTTCTGTCCTATTGAGCATTTGCAGAGATAGACACATAAACAGGAATATGGAGATAAAAGTCAGGGCCCACTACCTCAATCAGACCCTTTCACTGTCAAAAACTCCTTTAAGATTTAACTACTCAGCTTCCTTTCTCACTTGGCACTCTGCTCAAACCTGAGAAGCCCTGCCCTAATCACAATAGATAACATACTTTCTCCCTTCCTCCCTCACAGGGAAGGCACAAGCTTGTGCAACCATCAGCCACCAAATACATGATCATGTTACGTCTTTTCAAGGTATCCTTGGCTCCGCCCTCTTCCAGATCTTTCATGTGGAATCAATTATTAAGTTCAGTTTATTTTGTTTTAGACAGCTTCTACAATCATTGCTACATTCTGGTATTTATGACCTTGTGGAATCCCTTCTCCATGAATATGGGCTACACTTAACAACTTGCTTCTAATGAATAGAATATGCAAAAAAGAGGGGGGTGGGGAGGAAGTGTCACTTCCAAGCTTAGATTACAAAAGACTATTATTCCCATCTTGTTTGTACCCTCTCTGGCACATGTTACTTGCTTGCTTTGTTGAAGCCAGCTGCCAAGTTGTAAGCTGCCGTACGAAAGCCACCATGGAAAGGAGCAGAGGAGTCTGGGAAGGGACTGAGACCCCCAGTCCAGCAGCCCTCCGGTTAATGAGTCCTGCCAGTATCCCCTGGATGTGGGAAGTAGATTTTTCTCTAGCTAGGCACTCTACTTATACCACAGCCTTAGCTGGCAACTTGACAGCAGCCCTGTGAGAAATCCTGAGCGGAGGACACTGCAAAGCCATGCCTGGGCTGCTGACGCATGGAATATGCTTCATAACAAATGTGGTTTTGAAGCCACTGAATTTTGAAGGGGATTTGTTAGGTGGAAAGAGGTCACTAGTCTACCATCTAAAATGCTTTGTTTAGAGCACGTTTCTGGAGCCAGACTGCTTCAGTTCAAAACTCCTCATTTCCTCCGTTCACATTCTGTCTTCCAGCAGTGTGAAATTGAGGAAGTTGATTAACCTTGCAGTGTCTAAGTTTCCTCATTTATAAGATGTTGATAATAGCATCTAACTTCTCAATTTTAGTATATGTGCTGCCGAAGCGAGCACAGCATCTAACTTCTCAAATCACTTTAAATTGAAGTGAGTTAATAAAAGTGAAACCCTAAGAACAAAGCCTGAAATCCTTAGTATTTTGTATGGTATTAGTATCCCTTAGTATCCCGTAATGACCCTGGTGGGTTTCACATGTTCATCCTTTTTTTTGGACCATTAAAACAACTCATAACTTGTTTTCCTATCTTTCTCTTCATTCCCATCTTACTCATTCTGCACTGAAGTCAGGTAGAGCTTTTTATGTGTATGTTTTGTTGGTCCACTCATTCATGCAATAGATTTTCATTGAAATTATGTTGCATTTAGATATCATCAGTGTGGCTCACAGGGATTTCCCCACCTTTCTAGACCCATCTAATGCCATCCTCTCTCTTGCTGTCTGTGCACCAGACCACTTTAGTTTAAGGAATATCCCCCATTCTCCCTTGACTCTAGACTTCTATATGTGCAGTATCCTCTCTTGACAGCTCACATTTCATAAGATATAGCACATTTATAATTAATATTTTGCACATAATGCCTGTATTTCTCTCTCATAAGAGAGAGGCCATATGGCTCATATTCACTGCTGTTTTCCCAAGGTCAAATATTGAATAATACTGTTGTAGCTGCTCTGCAGATATTAACAGAATGAATGGTGTCCCAAACTAATACAAAAGACACGGCTTCAGAAGTAAAAATGTAAGGAAAGGTACAGGTAAGTGTTAGAAATAATATGGAACTGACAAAGCCTTAAAATGCCTTTAAGTTCTACAGGAGGTACATACTAATAATTTTAACATATATTGTTCTTTAAAACACAAATCTTACATTGTAAAGTATATGTTGTCTGTGGAAAAACAAATTTTTTCAAAACAAATATTTTTGTTTAACAGAATATGGGTAGCTATATTTTGTCACATAAATATATACAAATATATGTGTACACACAAATATAATGAATATAAAAAGCAGAGAATTTTTTGAAAATAGCATTTCATGGATAAAAACCAGTAATGTTTCAGTTGCCATATCCAGTGCTCTTGTCATGACCTTATTTTTAGTAACTTCTCTGTAATGTTCCAAACTCTTCTTTCTCCCCTTCCAGACATTGAATTTTTCTACATCCATCCCTTTCTCTGTAATCATACCTTCTGTTTTTCTTCTCTCTAATCTAAATATTCCATATGGTTTTGATTTTTACCATCTTCCCCTCCACCCTAAGAACCTAGGTTCTTTCTCATGAGGACACATCAAAATCATTGCATAATTAAATACATTATGAACACCTTTACATTAAAACTCCATAATGGGATTATAAAAGGAGCCAAAAGACTTGTTAGTTCATCCTTAGACTTGAAGTATTATGACATAAAGAGCCCAGAACCTAGTAACAGTAGCTTCACAAAGGTATTTTCCTAGTATATTTGGAAAACAAACTAGACTGGAAGTCAGAGACCAAGGTAGTGGTTTTGGAGGGAAGACCTTGTCCACCAGAATTTGACTTTAAGCTCTTTTATATTATTGGTAATAGTAAACTTCTGCCAAAAACTGTCTCCTAATAAATACGTATTATGGTGTCATATCCGTACTTAGGCTCTCCTTACCTACATAATGAATTCCAAACATGACATTCAAGGCTCTCCATGGTCTGATACATCATTCTGTAGCTTCCCCTCCAGATACTATGTATCTGTATATATGTGTATATTTATTCCTTCCATATATATGTATGTATATGTGCTTTAGCACTATACACTAGGCTTTGTAGGTGCAACCATGTTTTTATGCTCTTCACATGGGTCCTGTTGAAAATAGTGTATTCCTCTATAGGCAGTTTCCTTCCTAGCATTTTTATTTTTTATTTAATTTCTTTTTAAGTAGGCTCCACACCCAATGTGGGGCTTGAACTCCTGACCCCGAGATCAGGAGTGGCATGCTCTACAACTGAGCCAGCCAGGTGCCCCTCCTTCTTAGCATCTAGAAACACTAATACAAGGTGTCTCCTCAGAGGCTCTATGTACAGAGAGAAAGAGTTGTATGAGATACAAGCTGCTTTCTCTATACTTTCTAAGAACCACATGTAAGCTTTTATTATAAAATTAATCCTATCAAATCACAGTGCTTGGTGAAATGTCTCTATTACTTCTCTAAGTTCTGAAAGCTGCTTCAAGGTTAAAATGATACCAGCATCATTCATTCTTAGGTTACCATGGCCTGGCACAGACACCTAATACAGAATTAGTAAATGTTTGTTGAATAGATGGGGCAGAGGACTAAAAACCAGAATTCAGCAATCCCAAATAATCAAAGTATATACTTCATGTTAGTCTTCTCCAAAAAAGCTCCTGTTCATTTCATAAAATAATAATTACTTGAACACATTTTCTAAAAATTTAGGTAATACACTGTTTAGAGAGTAACAAATGATAGTTTGAAAAATATCAGATGAGTATCAAGTTTCAAGAAAACTGAAAATAAATTTCAGATTGGTAGCTAATTTTGTTTACTCTCTTCTCATTTTGATAATGTTTGCTTCCTCCAAACTTTTAAATGTATTATTGTTTTGGTGTATCAGATATGAGCATACTTTGTTAAGACATGTTCATTATTTATCATATTTGCTAAGGTAGAAATCTGCATTGTAGATTAATTCTTTAAATATTTTGGATTTGGGGGCATCTGAGTGGCTTAGTCGGTGAAGCATCTGCCTTTGACCCAGGTCATGATCCCGGGGTCCTGGGATCGGGCCCTGTGTCGGGCTCCCTGCTCAGTGGGAGTCTCCTTATCTTTCCTCTCCCTTTACCCTTCCCCCTCACCCTGCTCCTGCTCTCTCTTTCTCCCTCAAATAAATTTTTAAAAATCTTTAAAAATAGATAAAGTATTTTGATACTTTTTTTGATAGATTTGATAGATTTTGATAGATTACTTCTACTTAATCTTGAGTATTGGCATGAGGCAAACATGGAGTTAAGTCCCAGCTCTGCCCCTTACTAGTGATGCAAGTTTGGCCAAATAATATACTGTCTCTAGTTGAAAGTATTTGAAACCTGGAATTAATAATAGTTTCTAAGGAAGATATGTCAGAAATTCGATAAATATATACTTGTGATTTAACATATTGAAAGAATATGTTAGTGTAAGAGAAATATTAATTGGCATGTATAAAGATGCGTTGTGGGGAAAAGTAGCAAAGCCTCAAGCAGTCTCGCTACTGTGCTCTTTGGGAGACGATAATGAGAAGAAAGAATAACAAGATGGGAAGGTAAGTCTTCACTAGATCTTTAAAATCCAGGCAAGATGATTTGGTTGGCATATAATTTCATTAGAGGACTTGGCAGGAGAGAAAAAGAATTCACATGCTAATATGGTCTCTCAGAGGTAGCTTGGAGTCAATAAACTCCTTAGAAAACGGTTTTCATTGCCCCTTTATGGAACAGTAAAACTCTAGGTAGATGATGTCTGTAAATGTAAAACCTGAGTATATATGCAGATGATTCTAGAAAACAACGAGCACCTCTTAGTGACAGAATAATAGTAAACAGGTTGCTAAAGAGAATACTAGTTACTGTGTAGAAGAGAGGGCTTTATGATATAAATATTAAGAATGATAGATGAATACCCCAAAGGCAGTATATAATCTGTCCTAACTCTTGTGATCCTAAATCTGTCATTTGACTCTAGTAAGTTTCAGATAAAACTTACACTAAAACACTCTTCTGAGGAGATTTGTGACAATATGAGTATCCTTCTCAAACTCTAGGTATAGTGACCACTATACTGAACTATATCAAAGGACTATATGAACAAAATACACTTTGGTTCTGTTCATTGGAATACATCTGATTTAATGTTGGAAAAAAGAAAGGAGGAAGGTAAAGATGGAGGAAGGAAGGGAGAGGAGAGAGGACAAGTACATATGCTCACAAACATGCATACCCTAAACATCTTTTAAGAGGGCTTTGAAAAATACTCTAGACAGATCGTAGGAAAGAAAAATTAATCTCCCTGGGACATTGCAGAAAATATAAGGCAGTACGTGTTACACAGACTGACATCTCTAATGCTTCTGACCAGTGAGGTAGAAACTGGTTTTCTGCATGGCCGCTCAGCCCGAGAGCAATGACTTTCAGCAAGAAAGCAAAACAAAGTGGGACAAGAGGCGCATTAAGGAGAAGCTTAAAGATGGCTGATGAAATATGGAGGGCCGTTTTCACAGTAGAAGCAAAGGACATTTTTGCCCCTACTACTAGACTGAGAAACAACTTGTAGGCATATGACTGTGATTATATTCTGTTACTTTGTTTTTATTCCCCTATTGATACAGTCCTGTAGTTGAGGTTCTCCCTATTTTTCCTTGTCATTAGAATATTACAACAATTAGGAGAAAACTACTTTTTAAAGACAGTTTCATTTACATCTACAAATGGTAAATTTTCCCCTGTGGCAGTGGAGATGCAACTATTTATTGATAAAGAGGTCTATACGTTTTCTATAATTCATTGATAGTCTCATAGCAGTAGTGCTACTGCCTATTTAGAATTTTGATTCATTAAAGTAGTAAACTATAAATTAATAGTTTACTATTAATTTTTTCACTATTAGTATGTACTGTTAGTATTTAGCATTAATTTACTAATAGTATTAACTATTAGTTAATAGGTTAATAAGTAAACTATTAATAGTTTAACTATTCCACAGCACTCAGTTAAAGAAGTGTGATAGCTTTATTTTGTACGTGCCAGGCCTTGTGCCCTGTGGCAGCGCCTAATGGGTTTTAAATATTTTATCAGTTTTTAAACTATTTTCCCGTGAGTGGTATTATTTATAATTTTTTCACAAGTTACTCCTCTGTTAACTTTTATCTTTCTTGTACATCTTCAAGAAGTTGAAATTCTTGAGCCATTGCCCTAAACATTTGGTATGTTTTACATACATGCAAAATGTATGTATGTATGGGTTGGGATAGAGGGACCACGGTAAATAATGGGCCTGTTTGGGGGATGCTTTATAATGAGGTAATGCTTAGGACAGAATGTTGAGTATTTTTGTATTCAACTATTGTGTCTCATAACTGGAAACTGTTGATATTGGGGGCTGGGGAGACCCCTTGAAGGAATTCATGTTTTCCTTGACATTTCAGAGTGAAACTCTGCTTCCAGTCCATTGGTAAGGAAGGATGTGTAAACCCCTGTTTCCTACCTTGTAGCCTTCTGTTTGCCTTAGAGCCTCATCCTCATCCTCTACCCCAACTTCCCAAAGTTAAAAGCATATGCTAACTTATCCTCATGTATTTTAAAAAGACATCTTATTTACGGGGGAGGGGGTGGGGAATCTGGACATTTCATGTGCCATCCTCATGCTTAAAAAGCATAGCTCTTTAAGGGTGGTATTTATACCCTCGGAAGAACGAATGGGCAGGAACAGGCAGAAGAAAATAAAGTCAGAAGGCAGAGTAGTCTGAATGAGTATTATTCTTTTCAAGGTAAGACTTACCCTCACATTCATATTATATCCAAGGCTGGATAAAGAGAGTTCAGTTAGGGTGGGGAAAATGACCCGGAGAGCAGTTTGTAATCTCCATTTCTGCAGATTATACTACACAGTTAAAGGGCGGGTACCACCTTAGACTCATCATTACAACCCCAGTATTTAGTAAAGTGCACATTATGGGATTATCCCTCTTTCCAAAACATGTGCTCAACATTTTTTTGTAATTTACACCAAGCTATTATAAAGGTTTTTTATTTTTTGTCTTTTGTTGTTGCTGTTGTTTTTCTTAAACTATTCTCTAAGATGGCAAGAATTTCCTGATTTTGAAACTGAACTTAGCTAGCCAGGTTCTCTCTCATAGTGATTCTGGTATTTAATTTCTTACACTATATAGTTAGTTAATTAATTATAATTAATTATTAATTATTTATTAATTTCTCTTTTTAAATTATATCATTGGTTCTTTTGAACTTAGAAGAACAGGGAACTTTTTATTTTTAACTTTTTTTTTCAGATTTTGTTGATTTATTTAAGAGTATGAGAGAGAGAAAGCATGAGCAGAGGGGAGGGGTAAAGGGAGAAACAGACTCCCCACTGAGCAGGGAGCCCAACGTGGAACTTGATCCCAGGACCCCAGAATCATGACCTGAGCCAAAGGCAGAACACTTAACTGATTGAGCCACCAAGGTGCCCATTAGGCAACATTTTAAAAAGGACTACATTACATGATTTTTTATTTAGATTAGCAGTTCCATACCTCTGACTTTTCCCTAGTTACTGAAGCCATGGATATTTTCACAAATTTCTTATGGGATAGAAAGATTAGGGATGCCTGGGTAGCTCAGTGGATTAAAGCCTCTGCCTTCAGCTCAGGTCATGAACCCAGGGATTTGGGATCAAGGCCCGCATTGGGCTCTCTGCTCAGCAGGGAGCCTCCTTCCCCCACCCCTGGCTCCCGCCTGCTTCTCTGCCTACCTGTGATCTCTGTCAAATAAATAAATAAAATCTTAAAAAAAAAAAAAAGATTAATTTTCTGCCCTGAGTTGACTAATTCTCATAGTTGCAGGCACCTGTTTTTTTTCCTCCCTGTTCTTTAATAGAACTATTATTTTAAGACCTGGTTTATTATCTTTTTAATATTAGTTCATATTAATCCAGAAAGTAAGAATTATTTTCTCTAATAAAGGGATTAATTTTAGGATCATAAAATGTCTAAAAAAGCAAAATAATCTAATACATTTCTATGCTTACTGATTGACTCAGATTGCTACCACAGCTTAGAATGTCTTTCTTTTGTTCTTACCCCAAGAGTTCTCTTACTCAAGGCACCATTCAAATACTTGTTCCTTCAAGAAGCTTGCATTTTCTATCAGACTGAGGCATTGTGATATAGAAATACTAACATTCTCTTCAACTGGTATATTGAGTAACAAGAGATCAGTCATCTCTTTCTGAGACATCTTGTATATCCTGCTCCACCAGTGTTTTTTTCAATGTGTAACTGTTTTCTTCTCTCTCTGTCTGACACATTTGACAGTGCTGAGTGACATTTTTGATTGACATGGCTAGGGGAGGACGTGCTGATGGTTTCTAGTGGGTAGAGGCCAGAGTTGCTAAGTAAACCCTGCATGGCACAAAACAGTCCACCCCACCATAAAGTCCTGTGGTCAAAAATATAATTAGTGCCAAGGTTAAGAAACCTTGATTGATTACTCACATTGATGCCGGACCATAGTCTACATGCAGATCTGACAAATTATTTGCCTACTTTCTATACTTGTGGCCAAAACTACATTGGTCATGGAGCAACATGAAATGCTTTGCTGAAGCTCTGATTGTATCTGTCATTTCTGTGTTATCTATATTCTCTGTGACATTATCATTGAAGGAAATTACATTGGATTGTCACAGTTTTGTCTTTGACAAAGCCACACCGATTGCTACCCAGTACACTACATTACAAGTCATTGCTAATGCTGGCACATTTACAGTTTCATGGTTTGTCCTGGGATGTATGATAATTGGAGTTAATTTGACCAATATGTAATTACCAGGATTGCCTTTTCCATCAGGAAGGAAGGAAGGAGAGAAAAAGAGAAAGAAGGAAAAAGAAAGAAAAAAATATTTGAGTGGAGATTTTAATGCATGTTATAAGTTGACTCTCCTTAGAAAAATGTTGCTTAAAATAACTTTGGACAAGAAAACTTATCCTGGAGTTTATTTGCCTCTGATCACAATTACTTCCTAGATCTGCAATGGAAATTAGCTATTCTTCCAGTCCCTCTTTAACCTCCATTCTATTGTTAGGACTTACTGTTCCTTTCCCTTGCTTCACTCTTTGCACATCTATTTTAAAATATTTTAAATTTATATATGCAGTACAATATTTTTTTTTCAGATTAAGGGCACCAGATCTGTCTAAAAACAACTTTTGCCAAGCTAGTCATCAAGGAAAATCTTATAAATGCCTAGACTTTTCTAGATTTTCATCATCTTCTCTAATCATGGCCTGCAACTTACATCATAGTTAATCAGGATAAGCTTTCTTTTATACATTTCTTCTTCTAAGCATTTTTTTTTCTAAGCAATTATATTGTTTTGATTCTGTGGGGATTCTTTACTCTTGTTGTACAATGTATTGATTGGATTAGAATTAAATAAACAGGTTAGAAGTTATTTATGGTCTTGAAAATCAGCTCTTTTTAAATTATAAGTTGGCCAGACATCATTATAAATTCTGTAATATATTTCTTTCTGCCCTCGGGGATAATAACTAATCTAGATTTTTTACTTGTTTTAACTGATTTATTCCTTAGACAAACCAATAATATTGGAAAAAAATACTAACCACCTTTTTCATGTAAGAAAACAGCCTCAGGGAGTTGAAGCTACTAGTCTCACAGCTAGTAAAACAGAAGAACTGGGATTGAAACTTGAGTTTCTGCCCTGAGAGATTTAAGCTTTCAATCACTGTGCCACACTTTCTCTCAGTCAGGAGGAATATGGCTGAAACCTTGACAAGTCTCCAACTTTTTGACTCTTTCTATAGTCAGAGTTAAAGCTATTTTGTTACCAATCAGAGAACAGCAAAGCTATTTAGGTTTGTGGAGACTGAGTGGTGACCTAGGTTAACTTAGTATCTACCAGCTTCCAACCAGTTTTGCCTCTTGCTTCCGTGACTTATATCTATGATACACAAAATATGAATAAACACAAGTCATGGATGGTTAAATATTTGCCCTGCATGGTAATTAGAAATCCCCAATACCTAGTATACTTCTTTAGCCCAAGACTTTATAAAAAGGAAGAAAGGAAGGGAAGGAGGGAGGGAAAGAAAGAAAAGGGAAGGGAAGGGAAGAGGAAGAAAAGAAAAGAAGGAAGAAAAAAAAAGTTGAGTTAGACTAAGCCTATTCTCTCAAGTAAAAATTATAAACTGTGAAAGGTAAATTAGGAAAAAAAATTATGTGTATGAGCAGTAAATAATAAGAACTAATACAGTTCCTCATAGTCTTATTTTTTATAAGATTGTTGCAGCCAGTGTGACGAATCGACCAGAGAAACCATGAGGGCTAAAAGGATGGTGAAAAGAAATTATGAGACAAAGAGGTGGGGGCAGGAAGGACACTGGGGATGATGTCCAACAGTGCCAATTTTATTCCACATCTTACAATCATTTATCAGACAGACCAGAATAGGAGGAGCTTTGCATCAGTACATAGTCAGATGACCACAAGTTTCTGTAACAAGTTTACACTTACTATAAGCAAACCTTGTGTCGCCAGATAGTTTCGGCTAAAGCCATTAGCAAGACAATCAACCAGGGAGTGGGTTATGGCAGGTACAGAACAACAAGAACTAACTAAGAATTCATGACCCTGACCACATTGTTCCCTACTGTAGGGAGAGTGTGTGGGAAGTCACGTAGGCGAGCGCACGACACATAGCACAGACCCTTTCTCAGTGCACTCAACTTTCCCGTCCTTAACTTTGTCAAGGTGTCCGGACTTTGAAGGAGACACAAGTCAGGGCCTGGTTTGGTCCTCGACTCCAACCATGCCGTAGCCTCCAACATAAGATTACATAAATACTCTCATTCCACTCAATGAATTCTGAGGACTTCAGTTCTTGATTCTAAAACTAAAAATAATTTCAAGATCTTATGTTATCCATTTATTCCTTCATTCATTCCTTAACAAATATGTCCACCCATTTCATAATCAGAAGCCATATCCTGATAAACAAGGTTTATGTTCATTTCTGAAATTTAAAATAGTTGACTGCAAATTCACAATGAATAAATCTTATGAGTCAGGGAAATACGGGAGAGTGATTCTGAAATTGTGGCCTGTCCTTCCTCACAGGAAAATCTCAAGGAATATGGGGAATTGGAACTCCAAAAGCAACTGTTAAGCATGTTACTTATTCTCTCTCACTTTCAATTCTTTTCATTTATTTAATACTAACAATTAAGTCATAGGCTTTTTATGAAGATCAGATTGAACAACTGTGTTCTATTTGTTATGTATTGTGTACATCTGTTCATTTAAATAAAGGAAGTAGAAAAATTCTAACACAAAACAGAGAAAGACACTAAGGAAATGAATTTTGAAGGAATTAAAACAAAACTGAAAACAAAGGATCATAGGCAATATAATCTAATTAGAAATAAGTCTCACATACTTTCTATTATTTTTCTGCTCTTAATATTTAGTAACTGGGAAAAGAGGAGGAAAGGTCTTTGATTTATTATTAAGAAGAAGAGAAAAAGGCTTTTTGTGAAGAATATGCAGAAGACCTGGAAGCTAGTTGTGAATATGCTATTAAATGTTTGGGTAATTTTGTTTACATCAGTTTATTTTTATTTTTTTCAACTTTTTTTTTTTTTTTAAATACCACTTAACATTAGGGTAATATTAGTTCCAGGAGCAGAATTCAGTGATTCATCACTTATAGACAACACCCAGTGCTCATCACAAGTGCCGTCCTTAATAACCATCACCCATTTAGCCCGTCCCCCACCCACTTCCCCTCCAACAACTCCTAGTTGGTTCTCTGTAGCTAAGAGTCTTTTTCCTGGTTTGCCTCTCTCTTTTTTTCCCTTATGTTCTTCTGTTTTGTTTCTTAAATTACACATGTGAGTGAAATCATGTGTTATTTTTCTTTCTTTGACTAACTTACTTCACTCAAGTTCCATTTATGTCTTTGCAAATGGCAAGGTTTCATCCTTTTTGATGGCTGAGTAATATTCCATTATATATATACCACAACTTGTTTACTTGATTTTCCATTCATCAGTCAATGGATATTTGGGCTGTTTCCATAATTTGGCTGTTGTTGATCATGCTGCTATAAACATTGTGGTACATGTGCCCCTTTGAATTAGTATTTTTGTATCCTTTGGTTAAATTCCTGATAGTGCATTTGCTGGATCATAAGGTAATACTATTTTTCACTTTTAGGGAACCTCAATACTGTTTGGTAGAGTAGCTGCACCAGTTTGCATTCCCACCAACAATGGGAGAAGGTTCTCCTTTCCCCGTGTCCTCACCAGAATCTGTTGTTTCCTGTGTTGTTAATTTTAACCATTCTGACAGATGTGAGGTAATATCTCATCATAGTTTTGATTTGTATTTCCCTGATGGTGAGTAATGCTGAGCATCTTTTCATGTGCCTGTTAGCCATTTGGATATCTTCTTTGAAAAAATTTCTATTCATGTCTTCTGCCCACTTCTTAACTGGATTATTTGTTTCTAGGGTGTTGAGTTTGATAAGTTATTTATAGATTTTGGATGCCCTTAATCAGATAAGTCATTTGCAAATATCTTCTCCCATTTCAGTGGTTGCCTTTTAAAAGGTTTTACTGATTGTTTCCTTTGCTGCGCAGAAGTTTATCTTGATGAAGTCCCAGTAGTTTATTCTTACTTTTGTTTCCCTTATCTCAGGAGATGTGTCTAGTAAGAAGTTGCTATGGCTGATGTCAAAGACGTCACTTTCCCAGGTTCTCCTCTAGGATTTTGATGGTTTCCTGTCTCACATTTAAGTCTCTCATCCGTTTTGAATTTATTTTTGTATATGATGTAAGAAAGTGGTCCAGTTTCATTCTTTTGCATGTTGCTGTCCAGTTTTCCCAAGACCATTTGTTGAAGAGACTATCTTTTTTCCATTAGATACTCTTTACTGCTTTGTTGAAGATTGACCAGGTAGTTGTGCATACATTTCTGGGTTCTGTACTCTGTTTCACTGATCTATGTGTCTGTTTTTGTGTCAGTACCATACTGTTTTGGTCACTACAGCTTTGTAATATACCTTGAAGTCCAGAATTATGATGCCTACAGCTTTGCTTTTCTTTTTCAAGATTACTTGGCTCTTCAGGATCTTTTATGGCTACATACAAATTTTAGGATTGTTTGTTCTAGCTCTGTGAAAAATGCTGGTGATACTTTAATAGGGATTGCATAAAATGTGTACATTGCCATGGGTACTGAAGACATTTTAACAATATTTGTTCTTCCAATCTATGAGCATTAAGTGTGTTTCTATTTCTTTGTGTCCTCTCCACTTTCTTTCACAAGTGTTCTATAGTTTTCAGAGTATAGATCTTTTACCTCTTTGGTTGGGTTTTTTCCCTAGGTATCCCTTTTTTTCCATGTTTTTGTTTAAATTCTAGCAAGTTAATGTATATGGTAAAATTGGTTTCAGGTGTAGAATTTAGTGATTCATCACTTACATATAATACACAGTGCTCCTCACAACAAGCACCCTCCTTAATACCCATCACCCCTTTTGCCCACCCCCCCACTCACCTCCCTCCATTAACCTTTAGTTTGTTCCTAGGTATCTAATGTTTTTTAGTGCAATTATAAATGGGATTGATTCCTTTTCTCTTTCTCCTGCTTCATTATTGGTGTATAGAAATTCAACAGATTTCTGTACATTTATTTTTATCCTGCAGCTTTACTGAATCTGTGTATCAGTTCTAGCAATTTTTTGGTGGAGTCTTTCAGATTTTCTACATAGAGTATTTTTCTTGCTTCTTGAGGTAGGTTTGTATTCTTATATGTTTCCCTCTTAGGACTGCTTTTACTGCATCCCAAAGGTTTTAGACTATCATGTTGTCATTATCATTTGTTTCCATTTATTTTTTAACTTCTTTTTAATTTCCTGGTTGGTCCATTCATTCTTTAGTAGGATGTTTTTTAACCTCCATGTATTTGTAGTCTTTCCAAATATTTTCTTGTGCTTGACTCCAAGTTTCATAGCACTGTGGTTAGAAAATATGCATGGTATGATCTCATTCTTTTTATACTTGTTGAGGCCTGATTTGTGACCCTATTGTAATCTATTCTGAGAATGTTCTATGTGCATTCAAAAAGAATGTATATTCTGCTGCTTTAGGATGAAATGTCCTGAATATATCTGTTAAGGTCATCTGGTCCAGTGTATCATTCAAAGCCACTGTTTCCATGTTGACTTCCTTCTTAGATGATCTATCCACTGGTGTAAGTGGGGTGTTAAAGTCTCCTACTATTGTTGTATTATTATCAATGAATTCCTTTATGTTTGTTATTGTTTTATGTATTTGTGTGGTCCCAAGTTAGGGGCATAAACATTTATAATTGTTAAATCTTCTTGTTAGATAGACTCCTTTGTTGTGATATAGTGTCCTTCTTCCTCTCTTGTTACACTCTTTGTTATATATTTAGAAATATAGATATATATTTTTTAAGATTTTATTTATTTATTTGAAAGGGGGAGAGAAAGAGGGCAGGGAGAGGTGCAGAGAGGGAGGGAGAGGGACAAGCAGATTCCATGCAGAGTGCAGAGCCGGGTGTGGGGCTGGACCCCACAACCCCACAACCCTGAGAGCCAAAACCAAGAGTCACATGCTTAACTGACTGAGCCACCCCAGTACCCCTACAGTCTTTAATTTAAAATCTAGATTATCTGATATAAGTATTAATACTCTGGCTTTCTTTTGGCATCCACTAGTGTAAGTGTTTCTTCATCCTCTCACATACAATCTATAGGTATCTTTAAGATGAAAAGGAGTCTTGTAGGCAGCATATAGAAGGGTCTTGTTTTTTTGTTTTGTTTTTTTTTCTAAGATTTTTATTTATTTATTTGATAGACAGACAGAAATCACAAGTAGACAGAGAGGCAGGCAGAGAGAGAGGGGGAAGCAGGCTCCCTGCTGAGCAGAGAGCCTGATGTGGGGCTCGATCCCAGGACCCTGAGATCATGACCCGAGCCGAAGGCAGAGGCTTAAACCACTGAGCCACCCAGGCGCCCCAGAAAGGTCTTGTTTTTTTGTCCATTCTGACACCCTGTGTCTTTTGATTAGAACATTTAATCCATTTACACTCAGTATTCATAGTTAAGAATTTAGTGCCATTTTATTATTTTTCTTTATTCTGGAGATTTTCTCTGTTCCTTTCTAGTCTTTGTCATTTGATCTTTCTTTCCACTCAGAGAATCCCCTTTAATATTTCTTACAGGACAGGTTTAGTGGTCACAAACTCCTTTAGTTTTTGTTCATCTGGGAAACTGTCTTTTTCTCTTTCTATTCTGAATGCCTTGTTGGATAAAGTATACTTGGCTGCATATTTTTCCCATAGCCCATTGAATATATCATGCCACTTTCTTCTGGACTGCCAAATTTCTGTGGTGAGATCTGCTGCTAACTTTATTTGTCTTCCCTTGTAAGTAAGGGACTTCTTTTGTCTTGCTGCTTTTAGGATTTTTTTCTGTATCTCTGTATTTTGCAAATTTGACTACTACATGTCTTGCTGTTGGCCTGCTTTTTAAAATTTTAATGGGAGTTCTCTGTGTCTCCTGAATTTGGATATCTGTTTCCTTTCTCAGATTAGGGAAGTTTTCAGCTGAAGTTTTCTCAAAAAACTTTCTGTCCCCTTTTCCCTCTCTTCTTCTGGGCCTCCTATGATAAGAATGTTATGCTTTATGAAGTCACTGAGTTCCCTGTGTCTATATTTTTCTAATATTTTTATATATATTATATATATAATATATACTATTTATACATATGTGTATATATGTATATATTATATATCTATTTATTTATATTTATATATTTATATATACAAAATATATATATTTTATATATATGTCTAATATTTTTCTTTCCCTCTTTTTTCAGCTTCACTGTTTTTCATAACTTTACCTTTTATATCACTTACTCATTCCTCTGCTTCTTCCATCCTTGTGGTCATTACAAATCCAGTCTGTTTTGAATCTCAGCTATTGCGTTTTCTACTTTGGTCTATTTTTTAGGTCTTTTATCTCTCTGGTAAGGGACTCCCTGGTATCTTCTGTGCTTTTCACAAGTCCAGCTAGTATTTTTATGATTGTTGTTTTAAATTCTAGATCAGGCATATTACTTGTGTCTGTTTTAATTTTAATTAGATCCCTGGCTGTGATCCCCTTTCTTGTTCTTTCTTTTGGGATGAATTCCTCCATCTTGGCATTTTGTCTAGGTCTCTGTCTTCTGTGTGTTAGGAAAGCCTGTCTGTTTACATCAGGTTATTGAAAATGATCAGTCATATCTTTTGATATTCTAAAATTGAATGTCAGAATCAGTGATTCTTATAATGCAAGTTTATGACTAATCAAATGAAACCTAACATATCTGATAGTTCATCAATGATATCCCTTACCGAATTTTTAAAAAATATATATTTCAGTGGGTTTTTATTATAGTCAGTTCCCTCTGCTTCTTGTTTACGTTGCTAAAACATTAAGAACAACTAAAATTACTAAAGAATAATAAAATTGAAAAGAAGTTTAAGACCCAAATGGTCATGGAAATAATGAAATATTAAATAGAAAGTTAGTTGGATTTCTCTCTCTCGCTCTTCTTCTTCTTCTTCTTTTTTTTTTTTTTGAAAAAAAGACATTAGGTATTTAAAGGTTTTCTTTCAAAATATTTCATGATTGTAATAGGAATGACAGCCACTGTTGGGTGGCATTGGGGGGAGAATTGGGAATAAGAAGGTAGAAGGAAACAATTGAATTTAACAATGGTAAATGTGCATCTTCAACAAATAGAACTTAAATTATAGACAGCTAACACAAATACTCTGGGAATATATTAGTTTTATGTGTACTAAACAGGATTAAATATGAGTTTCTAGCATTCTCTTAAGAGTCTAACTAAAATATAAGCCTGTGTAGCAATGAGTTCTGTGCTTGATTTCAAAATTCACTTCTAATATTACAGAAGTTATAATAATAAATAACCAACTTAACCAAGAAAGGGAAAATTATTTTTCAGTTAATGGTATTTGTGGCTAATACTTGAAGTAATATATAAAATTTTGTTTTATTATGTTGTCATGGCTAAAACATACATGAAATCATTTTAATGTAAAATGTAAGTTACAGAGTTTTTTAATCTTTTTTTTTCCTTCTTAATAAAGTTCTATTTTTTGTGTATTTAATTATAGACAAAAGGTTCTCAAACCATGACACCCTCTGGCACCCAGAAAAAAGTTAAAAGAACTCTGCCAAACCCACCCCCCGACGAGACCTCCACAGGCACTCAGTCCACATACAGCACAATGGGCACAGTTTCCAGGAGGAGGATCTGCAGAACCAACACAATGGCACGAGCCAAGATTCTCCAGGATATAGACAGAGAGCTTGATCTTGTAGAAAGGGAATCTGCAAAGCTGAGAAAGAAACAAGCAGAACTTGATGAGGAAGAAAAGGAGATTGATGCCAAGTTACGGTACCTGGAAATGGGAATTAACAGGAGGAAGGAGGCATTATTAAAGGAGAGAGAAAAGAGAGAGCGAGCCTACCTCCAGGGAGTAGCTGAGGATCGGGATTACATGTCTGACAGTGAGGTGAGCAGCTCCCGACCAACCCGAATAGAAAGTCAGCATGGCATAGAACGACCAAGAACTGCTCCCCAAACTGAATTCAGCCAGTTTATACCACCACAAACCCAAACAGAATCTCAACTAGTTCCTCCTACAAGTCCTTATACACAATATCAATATTCATCCCCTGCTCTTCCTACCCAAGCACCTACCCCATACACCCAACAGTCCCATTTTCAGCAACAGACTTTGTACCATCAGCAAGTTTCACCTTATCAGACTCAACCAACATTTCAGGCTGTGGCAACAATGTCCTTCACACCTCAAGCTCAACCTACACCAGCCCCACAACCTTCTTACCAGTTACCGTCACAGATGATGGTGATACAACAAAAGCCACGGCAAACTACATTGTATTTGGAGCCCAAGATAACTTCAAACTATGAAGTGATTCGCAACCAACCCCTGATGATAGCACCTGTTTCTACTGATAATACTTATGCTGTTTCTCATCTTGGGAGTAAGTATAATAGCTTAGACTTGAGAATAGGATTGGAGGAAAGAAGTAGCATGGCAAGCAGTCCAATATCAAGCATATCTGCAGATTCTTTCTATGCAGATATTGACCATCATACTCCACGAAATTATGTCCTAATTGATGATATTGGAGAGATTACCAAAGGAACAGCAGCATTAAGCACTGCGTTTAGCCTTCATGAAAAGGATCTGTCAAAAACAGATCGTCTCCTTCGATCCACTGAAACACGTAGGTCTCAAGAAGTGACAGATTTCCTAGCACCTTTACAGACTTCCTCGAGATTGCATAGTTATGTCAAAGCAGAGGAAGATCCCATGGAAGATCCCTATGAGTTAAAGCTTCTGAAACATCAGATTAAACAAGAATTCCGTAGAGGAGCAGAGAGCTTAGATCACCTTGCTGGTCTTTCCCATTATTACCATGCTGATACGGGTTATAGACATTTTCCCAAATCTGAAAAGTACAGCATTAGCAGACTCACACTTGAGAAACAAGCAGCAAAACAACTACCAGCTGCCATACTATATCAGAAACAATCAAAGCATAAGAAATCACTAATTGATCCTAAAATGTCAAAATTTTCACCCATTCAAGAAAGTAGAGATCTTGAGCCTGATTATTCAAGCTATATGACTTCTAGCACTTCATCTATTGGTGGCATTTCTTCCCGAGCAAGGCTTCTTCAAGATGACATCACTTTTGGCCTCAGAAAAAATATTACAGACCAACAGAAATTTATGGGGTCATCTCTTGGCACAGGGCTGGGCACGTTAGGAAATACCCTAAGGTCGGCTTTGCAGGATGAAGCGGATAAGCCATACAGTAGTGGCAGCAGATCCAGACCTTCTTCCAGACCTTCTTCTGTCTATGGCCTTGACTTATCAATTAAAAGAGATTCTTCCAGCTCTTCCCTAAGACTGAAAGCTCAAGAGGCTGAAGCTCTAGATGTTTCCTTCGGTCATGCATCACCTTCTGGCAGAACTAAGCCGACCAGTTTACCAATTAGCCAGAGCAGAGGAAGAATACCAATTGTGGCCCAAAATTCTGAAGAAGAAAGTCCACTCAGTCCTGTTGGCCAGCCAATGGGAATGGCCAGGGCTGCAGCTGGACCCCTTCCACCAATATCTGCGGATACCAGGGATCAATTTGGATCAAGTCACTCATTGCCTGAAGTTCAGCAACATATGAGAGAAGAATCACGAACTCGAGGCTATGACCGTGACATAGCGTTCATCATGGATGACTTCCAACATGCCATGTCAGACAGCGAAGGTAAATTGGGCCTCAAACTACCTTGTTATTCTCAAAACTCAAACTCTTATTTTTCTGCATGTTTAATTTTCCTTCTTCAAGGATGTATTCTACTTTTCTTAGTGCGTCTTTTGCATGTTTACTTCAATTTTATTTCTTGTAAACGGAAATTTGATATTGTGTATAGATCTCCTAGCATGCTTTTCTTTATTTCTTTTTAGTTTATTCTTTTATTGTTGTTTCTTGATTGTTTGCTTGATTTGTTTGGTGTCCACTTTTCTAAAACCATTATCAAGTAATTGTGTCAATAAAATATGGTCATCCTTTAAATCCATAGTTGGAAAGTTTTTCATTGTATGTTTCTTTTATTTTAAAAAAAAATGCATTTCTAAATATATTGGTCAGTTTCTTTCAGTTTGTGAAATTATTTATATTTAGAGCCATTCAGTACTATTCCGCTAGACTTTGTAATAGAAAACTATTTATGTTATTTTTGTGATATCATTGTTCATTAATTCAGAAAATGTTCTTTTTTTGAGAATCTTTGGCTAAATCCCTGATATTAGTGTAATGTAGAATTTTATAAGTCTCCTTAAATAAAGCATTAATATTTTTATTTCTCTCATTATGAATACCGTAATTGACAAGTTTGTGCATTTTGCATTATGTATGAGATAGCTTAGCGCTAAATATACTATTGAGGAAAAAATAATCATATGAGTATATGGGAAACATTCTTCAGATTTAGAATAAAAAATTTGCCTACTACTTTTGTGAGTTTAGCAAACTGAAGCCCTCCTGGTTAGTGTATCCATTTAGGCTTTTCCTTGGCTTTGCTTTTGGCATCATCCAATTTTTTTTTACCCTAAATTGTTTTGCTAGTTTTTCTTTGAATAAATGATTTAAGGCAAGTATATCCCTTAACCAAAAACTGGTTTATGACAATTTGTTGTGGTTTAATCATATAGAACGATAGGATTTTAGAAAATTATCTACTTTAAATATAATTGTGAAGACAAGGGGGAGCAATAAGGTATGAGTCCTCCATGCCTGGAGGACTCATGGCTTTTGGTCCTCTTTTTTTCCCTCCCCTGATGGTTTATATTTGAACATAGATGTGGTTTGAGTCTTGGAAATAAAATATTTCTTATTGAATTAAAATATTATTTCATTCCTTGGAAGACTGCAGAGAACTAAACTAACATGACCACCCTCCCTTTTAAATGTGACATTTTCCCTGAGGACTCACAGGAAAATATGTGTTCATGAAAAGTATTTTTCTTCTACTTCTATATGTAGACACTAATACGAATTTAGAAGTTCAGACCTAGATTTGTATAGGATTAAAATAAGTCACTGAATCTGAAAGTGGACAGATTTCTTAGAGAAATCCCAACAGATTATTTCCTGTCTGATTTATTTTCTTCTCTACAGACTATTGGATTGACCATTTTTATTGATAATTATTCAATTAACAAAACACTCTATTTGTATATTTTTTTCTTAGTCAATTATTTGAATCTTTCTGGTTAAACAAGAATTATGATATTATGTGGAAACAGTTTCTTTCTTTACTTTTTTTACAATCCACATTTTACACACATTTTATACATATAAAACGATTGCTACAGAGGAATCAGAAGATTCTTCAATAATCATATTGGTAAAATAAGATAAAACAAAAACTTTAACAGGTTTATGGTATAACTGAACACCTAAGGCTATGTGTGCGCATAGAGCATATATTTGAGAAAATTTGACAAATTTACTTATTCTTCATGGATATTTATCAACATGGTACCAGACATTTAGATTTTTCTAGATATTCCAAAATGTATTTATTTACATACAACCATATAAAATTAACCAGATGCCTTTTTCTCAATATGTTTGGATGATGTATATTCCTAATTGTCAAAGACTGTTTGAAAAGTAATGTTTTCATAAAATAGATGATGAGATGTCATGCAGCATACAAAATTATAAAACATGTAAAGATGATACCAAAGAAATAAATAATTAAAGTGAAATTTAGATAAAATTACACAATTAAACTAAAACATATTTAAAAATTAACCAGACAAGAAATTTAGTCATAAAAAACATGCGGATAAGAATTAGACAAAGGACAACTTTTATAAAAAATTAAATTACATATGTAATATTATGTGTGTGAATTGTAGTGATTATTCTTAGAAGTTGTATGATTTAAAATGTTACTTTTTTTTTTGCTTTTAAATCACTGGAACATATTCCTTGCTTATGGTAAAGCAGAGACCTACTTTTCTTATGAAATCTTGGGATTCCTTGGGTAATTAAGGGAAAAAGTAGAAAATACTTTTCCTAATTACATAACTCATTTGTAAACTCATGATATACAAAGAAATTTTTAAATAAATTTTTACCAAATATATGCTATATCTAATTCACTGATAGGAAGATCACTCTGAGAAGTGTAACATACCAATAGGCCATTTAGTATTGAGTAGACAAAAGCAAATTTAACTGCATTCAAATTGTTGTGTGCTTTCTCCAAATTCAATTAAACTCTAATTTAATAGATGCTTAGAATATCTTTCAGATATCTTCTATATGACTTTAGTTAATTTTGAAATAGCTTACTTGAGGTAAAGTCTAGATAAGCATAATTTACATTGCTTAGTATTTATGACCATCAGCTTGAAGTCCACAATTTGATGTGCATGTATGGTTGGTTTAGTACAGAGTAGGAAATCCTTTTTTGGAGCAGATTTGGAGGAAAGCTAAGCTAAAAACAGTCAAGTTATATTTACTTATACAAACACAAATATTTTGTTGAAAACATTCTTTCTAAGTATACTCTAAGCCAAAAAAAAAAAAATCAATATATCTCTTTGAAAAAAGTTTTCAACGAATACTTGATAGTGAATAGAATTGTACTATTCCTATAAATTTAGATAATGCTACACCTGAAAATAGCTTACTTTTTATTTTACATTTAAGATTTCAAGAAAATATCATCAGTTTAAAACAAGGAGGTGTTAATCCTCAGGCAATTATTTAAGTTGCTTTGGAAATTTTTATAAAATTTAATTTTTAGTGCTTGCTTTGGCAGCACATATACTAAAATTTAATTTTTAAAGTACAGATCTACCATGGCAGATCAGAGAGTTGCAGTTATAAACAACTAGTATTTATGTCCAACTTACTGTAAGTTATGAAGACAGAATACAATGTAAAAGTAGATTCATTCACTCTGGTTGCACTTGACTGATCTATAAACTTTTATGCAAAACATGACAGACATCCTAACTTAGTTACATATTGAGTTTTTGTAAGAAATAATAGGCAAAGTATATAATCAGGAACAAATTGAAGAAATTTGGGCCGGATTCGGATTCTGCTTTATTAGTATGGACATACCCAAGAAAACATAATGTGAAGGCTTGTGTTTCAAATGTAATTTGCAAAGTTTTATATTCAAGTGAAAACACATACTATATAATCTAAGGTAGGCATTTATTAAAATCAGTACAGATTATTTTTTCATGAGAAACAAATAATAAGAATATATAAGAAGTAAAATAAGATGGTATTACTATGGTTGGGAATAGTCTAGTAAGTTTTTAAGAGATCAATGTTTACATTATAGATTTATTTGGAATTTACTTACCAGGTATCTATTACATTAAATATTTTCTCATATAAGTTTAGTTTTTAGTGTCAAATTCAAGCTATGAAAAACCATAATATATTGTCAAGGAGATTGTGGGTCAAGATTATATAAATATTAAAGTTTAAGGGATAGATTAATATTTATTTTTTAATACATATATCTTAGTTAGGGTGTTTAACTTCTTTCTCTAGTTGATGATTAATTTTTCTGTTTCATTCATCTCCCAAACATTTATTGAATCTTATGGCATTGCAAGACATTGTTTTTAGTGTTGAGGGAGGGGGGAAAAAAGAAGATCTGAGCCTTATTCTCAAGCAGCTTATAATCTCCTATTAGAGATCAGATAAGAGCACATATGACCACAAAACAGGTATGTAACATTGCATTTCCTCAAATCAAAGAATGACTAAATTATGACATATCATCTATCATCATATTTACTGGGGAAAAAATGCTGTGGTTAGTCACAGGAGATGACCAAAGGACCAAGATCGCAGGAGTTATGGAGGTGAGTAGTGGTATATATGCTATGGGTTTGTTAGTCCTACCAGCAAAGATATAATGGAACTTTCCTGGGGAAAAATATGTTAGGAAGTTTTGGAAGAAAAGACAATCAAGGGTATAGACAGAAAAAGAAAACTATGATGAGTTAGGAGAACTCAAAGGTATGGTGTTGTAGATGCTAGAATTTCAAGGAGACCTAAGTTGATAGCACCATCAACAAATCTTCAGGATAGGAACTGGAGGACTGCTCCAGCTACCCTTTGGAAAGCAGCAGTGTATTTCAGAGATGCTTTTTACAAATCAGGTATTGTTTTGCAAAGAATAAAGCTGAATATGAAGCCAAATTCTATATATCAAGTAAAGTGGGATTTGGGGGTCACTTAATAGCTTTAAAAAATGTTGGAAATAAAAAACTGAATGGGATGAATCACTTAAAATAATTATGTACTTAAATATGGTTACATTTTCAAAAATATTTTAAGATACCAAGTTTTGTCATCTTATAAATTTTATATGCATTTTATAAATATAAAAAGCAGTCAGTCAACTCTTCAACCTAATTCCTGAATCCATGGCCACACAGAAAATAATTGCTTAATTTTTAATAAAATACTCTAAATATCATTTAATTGTAGGCTTCCAGGTAGTATGGCTCATATGTTCCTTGCAATAATACCTGGGATCCTCTTAGAAATAAGTGTTTTCATTTATTTATCAAATGTCATAGAAATGTCATGTTTTCAAAAATACTCACTTGATGTTTAAAGCCAGCAGTTGCATTTTAGTAGTGATTTATAGTTCAACGGGAAAGTGACAGAATGTTCCATACCAAAGTGGTAAGTTGTAAGTAGTGGGGAGAGAGGAGGTAGGAACTGAAGGGTTGAGGTTGAGTTGAATGACTTCTGAGGAATATTGACTTGTTCCTCTATTCACTTCTTAGATTCACTATCTAAATCTCTTCTCATTTAAAATTTAATTTTGTTTTATTTTTCTCTGAGAAGTTGAACAGGTGTGTACATTATTTTTTTCTAAGTTATTCCATGGTACAACATTTTCATCATCGTATTGGAAATGATTTTTTTCATCATCTTAGGAGTTATATTTGAAATGCATGAATGGTTAACAAGCCTGGAGCATGTTGGTACTTCAGAACATCTGCTGTCCTCTGTCATCTGTATTAGTTTTGGTTGCAATGTTTGATATTTCCTTGGTCTCCAAAGCCTATCATCTGCGTCGTGAAGAAACAGATTGGTTTGACAAACCCAGGGAGTCTCGTTTGGAAAATGGACATGGTCTGGATCGCAAACTGCCAGAAAGATTGGTCCACTCTAGACCAGTTAGTCAACATCAAGAGCAAGTAAGTGCTATATTGAGAAATCTCTTTTAGTTTTACCCCCCACTGCCACAAAAAAATCCATTTATCATCCAGTCAGTTCATTAATCAGTCAATTGGTCAATCAAACAGTCATCCTAGATTGGTCTCAGTAATCCTAAAATGCATGGGACTTTTATCATTCGAGTTCATAAAAAAATTATTTTTCAGTAACTTAAAATACTAAGTACCTTACTTAATCATGCCTGGATATCAACATTGCAGTATAGCTGTGGTGCTTCTGCTGGGCAATTTAAGTGATTCTTTCTTCCATAAAAGATAGTTAAGTTTGTACAACATAGCCAACACTATTATGCAGGGACAATACATGTAGATCCCCTTTTTTTAAATTTTATTTTTTCAGTGTTCCAAGATTCTTTGTTTATGCACCACACTCAGCTCTATGCAATACATGCCCTCCTTAATACCCACACCAGGCTCACCCCACTCTCCATCCCCCTCCCCTCCACAACCCCCAGTTTGTTTCTCAGAGTTCACAGTCTCTCATGATTCATCTCACCCTCCAATTTATCCCAATTGATTCATGTAGCTCCTAAAGACCTTACAGAATGTTGGGTGAAATAGATAAGGGTAATTTTAGTGCTTTCCAATAACAGCATGTTTGGGTGTTAAGAAATAGCAAGTAAGGGGTGACCAAACCAAGTCAGCTGGGGACAGGGAAGGCTTTACTTTGGGAAAGAGGGGAACTTATATTTAGAGTCTATTATATTTTACATATATATCTTTAGATTTTTATCATCATAAAAACTCAAACGAGGCTCTCTCTCTGCCTGCCTCTCTGCCTACTTGTGATTTCTGTCAAATAAATAAATAAAATCTAAAAAAAAAAAAATTCAAACTAGGTACTATTAATATCTATTTTTTTTAAAGATTTACTTAATTGAGAGAGAGAGAGAGAGAGTGTGTGTGTGTGTGTGTGAGAGAGAGAGCCTGGAGGGGTTGGGGAGGGTGAAGGAGGGGAAGAGGGAGAGAGATAATCTCAAGCAGACTTCCAGCTATTCCACGGAGCCTCATGCAAGGCTCAATCTCACAACCCTGAGATCATGACCTGAGCTGAAATCAAGTCAGATGCTCAACTGACTGAGCTACCCAGGGTGCCCTAATTAATATCTATTCAAAGGTGAAACTAAAACTTAGAGATAAATTTCACAGTTAGATAAATGTGATGTCAAAATTCATGGTCATATTTACTTTAGAGCAAATGAAGTGGTGTTTGGGTGAATCTTGAAAGACACATAGAAGATCAAAGTTAGATAAATTGAGGAAGATTCCTCTGGTAAGCCCAGTGTCCTAAATCAGTTGCCCTAAGACATCAGGCTGTGGGGGCGCCTGGGTGGCTCAGTGGGTTAAGCCACTGCCTTCAGCTCAGGTCGTGGTCTCAGGGTCCTGGGATCGAGTCCCACATCGGTCTCTCTGCTCAGCAGGGAGCCTGCTTCCCTCTCTCTCTCTCTGCCTGCGTCTCTGTCTACTGTGATCTCTCTCTGTCAAATAAATAAATAAAATCTTTAAAAAAAAAAAAGATTTAAAAAAAAAAAAAAAGAAGACATCAGGCTGTGTATCCATAAACTTTAAAGTACCCATAGAAGAGAGAGTTATTTCTTATACATTAATTCCTAAATAATCCTGTCTTATTACTGATTCTCTGATATATAAGACAACTCGCTTTTGAAAATCAAAAGTAAACCATATGAACTTACTGTGATTTACTTCCGTGTTTGTCACATTCAAGTGTAAAAGAGATGACTTTCATCACATGTAAGTGCCATTGAAAAGACAGTATCTATACTCAAATTTGATTTCTTTCCAAAGGAATTTCAGTTTTCATGGACAAATTTCAAGATTTTAAATAGAGTATCTTGGGAGCACCTGGGTGGCTCAGTCAACCAAGGGACCAGCTCTTGACTTTGGCTCAGGTCATGACCTCAGGGACCTGGGATGGACCCCCATGCCAGATTCCAGTCTCAGTGAGGAGTCTGCTCTAGGATTCTTCCTCTCCCTCTGCCCCTCCGCTGCTCTGTCTCTTTCTCTCTTTAATTAATAAATAAATCTTTAAAAAAAAAAAGAATTTCTTTATCTCAAAATTTTGTTCTATAGTAGTTTTATACATGCTATCATATTTTCTAGAAATACTAGAATTATTTTCTATATGTTATAAATATTCTTTTCAGTTTTTGATATCTTTTAATAAGATTATAGTTTAGACCCATCTGCCACCCATCTCCCCTCTGGTAAACATGGGGCGGATGGGTCAAATAGGTGATGGAGATTAAGGAATGCACTTATGATGAAAATAAATAAATAATGAAATATTTTTTGAAAAAAAATTTTGTTTAGGGCTGGGTTTACCTCTATATACATGTCCATATTCTTTCATTTCTTTGTTCTTCATTTAAATGTATCAGACAATTGAATTAGACCTTTCTTAGACTACCTTATTATTAAAATTGTATTTATATCTGTAGTTCAGGCTCATCAATTAGATCAGCCTGATGAGCACAAAAAATTAATAAAATCATCCTGAACATGTTTATAAAATGTAAATTTACCTCTTTTTATCTATAATTACTAGAATAATCTGTCAGTTGAAAATAGCTTCCTTGAATATATTTTACTGTAAGAATCCATCTTTATTGACTTGCTTTTTATATCTTACCTGTCTCATTTGTTTCTTTGAAGTTTATTTTTTCCCCACAAACCCATATTAAGTCAATGAAAGCACAAATCCTTTAAAGAAATCTTAATAAGATGAAATATATAAATGGAAAGCTAGAAAATCGCTCCTGTTCAATTACTTTATGACATTACTATTTCCATGGATATTTAGAATAGTCTTGCTCAACTAATTTATTCAACCAGTATTCTTGAAGGATACATTTTAACATAATCTGTGTCTACTTCAAAAAATGTTTTCTGGAATTCTTCTATATGTAGATGAAACATTAACAACCTTAATGGCACTTTTTGATTCTAGTTTTCTGTTATTAACATCTGCAGCTTTATGATTTTAATCTGCTGAGGATATAATCATTGTATTTAAACAAAATATAGACCAATATAATGCCAAAATTAAGTGGAATATATTTAAGAATCATTCCATGAATTTCCTGCTATTTTTAATAAAGTAGAAAATCTGAGGATCCTTAGTAGAATTATTTATAAATAAATGTGATAAAGTAATGTGTGACTTATTAAAAGTTATTTTTTACATTTATAAGGTTTTTACATTTTTTTACTTTGATAACTAACATAGAGGAAAAAAAAAAAACCTATTCATGCAGTTACCAAAACAGCAAATAGGCAGAATTATAAGCTAGTTATAAAGTGAACAACCATATAACCAACACACAGACCAAGAAAGGGAATATGCTTGCCTCAGATACCACTGTGTGCCCCTTCCAGATGGTAATCCTCAACCTCCTTTAAAAAACTAACAAATATAGGGGCGCCTGGGTGGCTCAGTGGGTTAAAGCCTCTGCTTTCGGTTCAGGTCATGGTCTCAGGGTCCTGGAAACAAGCCCCGCATCAGGCTCTCTGCTCAGTGGGGAGCCTGCTTCCTACTCTCTCCCTGCCTGCCTCTCTGACTGCTTGTAATCTCTGTCTATCAAGTAAATAAATAAAATCTTTAAAAAAAAGAAAAGTAACAAATAATGCTAAATTTGTGACAATAATTTCTTTGTTTTCTACATATAGTTTTTTCTAAACAAGCTACATAGAAGATGACATACATTTTGATTACATAAAACTCAAAATTCATGGGGTTTTGCATTAATATTTATCTTCAGGTACTGTTTTTGTCATTAGTTCATCATAACTGTGTTTTGGTCTAGAGAGAATAGCAAAATGGCGTTCTCATTTTATTCACTTGTTTCATGTCCAGTCATAAAAAGGTAATATCAAGCCCTTGGTTCTAATAAACCCAGATTCTTTTATTTGGAAGCTTACACATAACAAGAATTTATACTCATAAAGTGCCCTGGAGGGAAAAGTAATAAAACCAAATTGATTAATGCAAACATGAACTTATCTGCTTAAAAATAACATATAAAAATATATGAGAAACAGAAAATGTTTTCTGAATTTTTATTAGACTCAAAATCATATTATCATTTGAATATATTATGAATCTATTTGAAAGGAAACAGATTTGCTTTTTTCACTTCATTTATAAATAGGGCTAATAGCCTTTACAGGGTAATTATAAAGGTGAACACTTCTTGACTAGTACCAAATGCCTCCACATCCTGAACTAGAGCCCTTGCCTATTGCAATCTTCATGCAACTGTAATATTGATGTAATTGAGCTCCATTGAGAGAGCCATTCTTCCTCTCTGTTCTGAACCTTTCAATGTCTTGTTCCCTTTCCCTGAACACTCTTTCTGCTCTCATCTCGGCTACTCTACTCATCATTTAAGACTCCATCTGCGTGCCTCATCTTACAAGAAAGTCTCTCATCCTATCACCACCACCTCCCACACAGCGGGGCAAGTGTTCTTCCTTTGTGCTCCAATAATATTGCATACATTATGTCAAAGGCTATGAGCAACGAGAGAGCAGGGGCTCCCTACTCCATCCACCATAGTCCTATACAGTACTTAGAACAATATGTGGGACATAGGAAGGACACTCCCTCCTCTGCCTCTAGCATGCATGGTGTTTAGGAGAGGGAAAAGGATGAATGTCCATTTGAATCGAAGGTATGTTAACACAAGTGTTATTATTTCATAAGTATGATGGCTCAATTATTCATGAAAATATTTGTAGAGAAGACTCCTTTTGGTGGCAGACATAAAGTTGATAGCTCTTTGGTGCAGAATCACCAAAAGACAGTAATATCAGACCACACGGTGGAGAAATAGGTGTGGGCACTACTTGACATTAGTCCTGCCATCCTTCCTCCTCTTACTTGGCAGAAGCAACACTGACCCTGAAACTCCATCTGCTGGAGAATTCTTTGAACCCTCACCTGCAAAGCTTAGAAAAAAGCTAAAATCCAACCAGTTCATACATGGAAGACAGATACCACTGCTTTCTACAGATTTTTGGTCACTTTGATCATAGTTGTGGCAGCTTAATGCTTTTGATTTATTAAGTGAGCTTGTGATGCTAGCTATAGACATTACAGGAGGTGCTGTGAGATGTTCTGAAAGCAACATTGTATGGAAAGAAAGATGCTAACATCCCATCTGCTAACATCATACGTACAAATTAGAAGGTGATAATGGGTAGCTGATAAAACTCTGCTGCAAAACTTGGAAAATCTTATGGCTATCCTAGACTGGGCAACAGATACACTTGAGCTTACATCACCTTCTGCCTAGTCTAGAGAATTAGAAAGAATAGCAATAATGAAAATGCATTTTCTTTATTGTTGACCAAGTGGGAAAAAAGTGACTTTTAAAGATTGTTGTCAAATAAAACATGAAGTTAAAGATACTCAAAATGAAATAATACCAATTTTGATTAGTTATCTACAGTACCAAAGGAAAGTTCAGTTATATCGAATAGTTGTAGTATTTTCACTGAACATGGTTTAAATTTCAGTTAAAAAAAAAATTGAGATCTTTAAATGCAGATGAGAGGAGGGAGGAATAAAAGTGGAAGAAGGGAAATGGAGAAAAGATGAAGGGAGGGAAAGTAAGAGGAGAGAAAGTGAGAGGGAAGAAGAAAGACAGAGGTAGACAGATACGGACACAGAGGAAACAAGACAGGGAGAATCAAGGAAAAATGTATACACTCCTCTTGCCATGAATATAAATAAGTAAGGTTTTTGGTGGCTTACATAGTTGTAGTGGTACAAATTATCTAGATGAACTGATTAGATCGCCTATAATTTACTCACAATCTTGCAAATAACATTTTAGTTCTACTTTGAGTTCAGATAATATCCCTGGACTCAACAGGATTCTGCTGTTGTTTGGGGAGTGTTTTCTGTTCATCAGAAACCTCATTATGCTTATTCTTTCCTGAAGAGAAGAAAAGCTATAGGCCATAATTTAAGCTTGCATTTCTCAATACATATTTTACTTTAAATATGTAGAATTCTAACAGTCTTATGGGTGGATTTACACACTAAAACCACACGAGTATTCAAGAAATCACAAATCAACATCTCTTGGGTTCTAACTTCTATTTAATCTTTTGGTTTAGCACTCTCATACACTTCTTAAACACATTCTGAAATAGGTAATATTGCATGTCTCTTGACTAAACTTTATTTTGTTTGTAATTATTGTCAAGTTTTTCTAACTTATTTCTAAGTTTTTCTAATTTTCTAATAAAATTCTCTTAATGTAGATATGACTAAATATTTCACTATTTTTATCTCCTATTATTTCACAGATCTCATGTAAAAGCAAAGTATCATAAAATGCAAAACACAAGTTTGCATTCACTGACTTATTTTTGTTTCAGAAGTCTCATTTTGCCACGGGGAAACAGAGATAATGCAATCTCTAGTAGTCTCATATTCAAGTCTCAATAATGAGAATTTGGATCACAGGCTTACAATAGCTTTCAGGGTTGGTTCTTCTACCCAAAGGAATGTCAACAGTAAATGAGAAATAACTCCAGCTAGTAACACAGCTTTGAATAAAAGGGAGGCCTCAGAAAGAATTAGAATGAACAAAGGCTTTCTTTATGTAGAACTAGTCTCAGCATCCAATGTACATTGACACTTCTGGTAGATACGCATAGCAAAAGCACAGCTCCACAATAAAATCAAAGCAACACAAATATAAAGCAGTCCTATTAGAGTGATAAAGATGTATAGTATGAGGATTTTTTTTTCCTGCCTTTTCTCCTCTAGCATCACTTAATTGCTGGAAATTAGAAATAGCGTTCCATTTCTAGGCTGCTCAGAGCAAGAACAGAGACACACACATTTTCACATACATTGTCTGCCACTGTCGTCTATGTACTACTATAGGTACAGACATTCTTTAGAACCTGTTAAGTGTGCCTATCAATTTCCCAAACACAGAAAATCAGTTTGCAAGAGTAATTAGTTATAAATGTGAAGATCACGAGGACCTCAGAAATCAATAATATTATATAGTGTAAAATGCTTAAATTGTGATGATTTGAGAAGCTGGTAATATTTTTTGTTTATTGATTGAATCAATACACTTTAAAAAAGCAAATGTAAATCTGTATGCTGCATTTAAAGTGTCTTTGAACATTGATTGTTCACCTTATGATATGTGTATCTTAGATTATGCAGATGAACGGGAAGACTGTGCACTATATCTTTCCTCATGCGAGGATAAAAATAACAAGAGACTCGAAGGATCACACAGTTTCAGGTAAAGGAAGTCAAATAATATACTTTTTATTTTATTGTCAGATTGGGATATATATTGAATTTCACTTTAGATGACTTATCAAATTTTAGAAAATACTACTTCTATATCAAAAATTGTGTTTTGGAGAATTTCAAAAAATAATTAGACTATACTTTTGAAAATAAAAGACTTTAAGGGCATAGTCATTAATATGACAGATTACTAAGTGGTACACTTTTAGGTCATTTTTTCTTTAATTGCACTTTTAATACATACATGGCATTATAATACTCCATAATTATTGTTCTGAACAATATAGCCGCTGGTTTTAGAACTATAAAACCTCCTCACACAGGAAGTAGAGATCTCTGATTCTTCTAAGGAATAAACCGCCCTATAACCTTGTCAATTTGAATATTATCAATTATGCTGAGTTTTTGTCTGTTTCCTTGTTTGTGTTCTTATGTGAACCAAGGCATCTGACAGGTTTCTAAAGCTTTTTATTTTGAAAAAATGTTAGATACCCAGAAAATTCTGGATTCCCCAGTCGGTTCTTCTGCCCATCCTTGACTCAGTTTCCCTAGTGTTAACATCTATCTAATAACAATAAGATGATCAAAACAGGGAAGTGAACGTTAATGAATATGGTACTATTAAAACATCTGTAAGCCTTGGGGTGCCTCTCAATCAGTAGAGCATGCAACTCCTGACCTCAGGGTTGTAGGTTCAAGCCCCAGGTTGGGTGTAGAGATTACTTAAAAGTAAAACCTTTAAAATACACACATGCACATCTACAAGCCTTATCTAGAGTTTTAGTTTCCCCAATTACCCACGAAATTCTTTTCTTTTTTCCTGGTCCAGGATCCAATCCAGATCTCATATTGCATTTAGTTGTCAACCCTCCTTGTGTCTGGTGTGATAGTTTCACAATCTTTGTGTTTCATGATCTTGATGCTTTTGAAAGATAATGGAATGTTTATGTTATAAATTTAAATTTTTTGTTTAGAACTTTGAGACACAATATAAATTCTGTCAACGTTAATGACTTTTTGAGTAGTACCTGTATTTTTATTCAAGTATATTCCTTGTGTTTTAGACACTGTACACCAACAGAAAATATTCATAAATATACATGTCATATATGTGTGTATATACATGTGTATATATATACATATATATGAACATATGTAGGTGAGTTATCTATCATGGTATATATTATGCTGGAGGGTTTTTTTTTCCTTCAAGGACTGATATAACAAAGGACAAAAATAGATATGTTTTCAGTTTACTTGTTCTTGTTCTTTGCATATTTTAGACCTGGAGCATGAAGATGTGGAACAGGTTTTGCTTTGAGCAATTTTCCTCTCTTTATTTTTATAGAGAATGAATCGATTAGGAGTCTAATGTTGTTTTCCTTTTAAGATTGGGTAATTTTTCTCCTACCAAAGACAGATAATTTAAACTTCCATAGTTTTATTGCATGCACACTGTATTTTAAGCACTGATGAAAATTCCAGGGGTGAATCTTAAAATCCATGGGCTCCATGAGTTGGAATAAGTACAATGGAATAACTCTATGGAATAATTACTTCTGCAAACTGTTCCAGTTCCCTCCAGCTCATAAAGCAAAACAACGTAGTACTTTCCAGCAATGCCATTTTTTTTAGGACAAACAACAGAAATCTTACTAAATCATCAGAACTCTTTATCAATGTATCTATCTTTTAACTGTATTATTGATTTTATACTGTGTTAGTCCTCCTCTTCTTACTTTTCTTTTGCAACTCATTATTTTAACTTGTTTTCTTTTATTAGGAAAAAAGTTTTAAAATATAAGAAAGACAGAAATAAGAGCTTTTGATATCTCATTATAAATATTTTAGCCTGAAAACTAAATTCAGTTTCCTCTGTATATAGATTTTACAAAATGAGAAACAAGAATCATTGTTTTGAGCAATATGTTTACCAGCATGCCCCTTTTTCTTTTGATATTTACCTAATACAAAAATAAAAATATTTTCCCTCATTATATTCCCCTGCATCATTTAATACTGAATATATTTTCCATGTATCCTTGGGTAGCATGATCGCATAGTAAATTAAATGTTTTGAAACAATTCATGCTGTTTTCAAATAAGTCTTCAGTACCTCAAAGGGATTTAAATACATGTATATGCAAAGCTAGAGCGAGAAATGACTTCTTTGGCAGTGTTTCGAAGGTCTAAGCTAATGGCAGACAAAGCCTGGCACAGAGCCTTTGTGTTCCTGACTGATCACTCTGTTGTTTGCTGCTTAACCAAAAGCTTTATTTCTCTAACTGAACATTTGGTGACATTAGAGATTTACAGTTGTTTTTTGGCTATGATTACCAGTTTGATGTTAATGTTTTAATAAAAATTAAGGATTTTTTTAGAGATACATACTAAAATATTTACAGATGAAACAATATCTTATCTGCAATTACTTTCAAAATTAGTTGTATGGAGAATGGTGAAGGAATAGATGAAAAAAACTGAATATGATTTGGTAATGGTTGGAGTTGGATGGTTGACCACACTGGGTTTTATTATAGACTTGCATTACTTTTTAATATGTATGACACTTTCCATAATAAAAAAAATTAAGTTGTTTGTTTTTCATATTTAGAGAAAATGAGCAGTGGACTGTAGCTTCATCAGTAGTGAAAAAGTTATCTAACCAAAAATTTAAATGCCTTTATAAACAGGATGAGGATGTAAGCAAGGAAAGAGTGAAGAATAAAATGTAGCATATCTGCCCTCACTAAGAGAAGGTCTAGATGGTCATTAGTGCATTTTAATTTTGGTTATATAAACCCACTGGAAATAGAAAAGCTGTTTATCTTTTATGATAGTTTAATAAGCCATTCCGGGGGTACGTGGGTGTCTCAGTTGGTTAAGTGTCTGCCTTCCATTCAGGTCATGATCCGAGGGTACTGCATCAGGCTCTGCATTGGCATTGGGCATTGGTATCTGAGACTCCCTATTCAGTGAGGAGTCTGCTTCTCCCTCTCTGCCCTTACCCCACTTTTGTTCTCTCTCTTGCTCTCAAATAAATTAAAAAAAAACATCTCTTCTAAAAAATTAAAATAAACCATCCTAACAGGATATAGCATTAAAATATTTTATAAGAATTATGTGAAACAGGTATACCTCACAAAAAAAGAAAAAATATTTTTATTCTTTGGAATCAGAAAAAATTTCAAAATAGAAGACTGGAATAGAAATGTGTGTTGTTTTTTAAATCGTTTCTCCTGTGCGTTTCCCAGAGTTTGGGCAGGGGATCCTCACGGTTTCCAAAATTCTTTCAGGGGGTCCACAAAGTCAAAAATATTTTCATAGTAAAATGGTAAGATAGCATTTGCCTTTTGCAACCTCATTTTCTTGTGAATATGCCCAGGAGAGTTCTTTGGAGGTTGCATGATGTGTGCCGTCACAACACATGGTACACAGAACAGATATGGGCATTTATTTTTGTTTATTTATTATTTTATTTTTTCAGTGTTCCAAAATTCATTGTTTATGTACTACACCCAGTGCGCCATGCAATACGTGCCCTCCTTAATACCTACCACCAGGCTCACCCATTCCCCCAACCCCTTTCCCCTCCAAATCCTCAGATATGAACATTTAGCTGTATTCCATTTAGCTCAGTATTTTTTTTAATTTAATTTTATTTTTTCAGTGTTCCAAGATTCATTGTTTATGCGCCACACCAGTGCTCCATGCAATCTGTGCCCTCCTTAATACCCACCACCAGGCTCACCCATCCTCCCACCCCCTCCCTTCCAAATCCCTCAGATATGAGCATTTAGCTATATTCCATTTAGCTCAATATTAAGTGGAGTTGCAATAATGTAAAACAACACCACCCATTCTTAAAGTATTTTATTTTTAAAATATAGTCATTTTTATTAAAAATATAATTATTATCCCACCCCCTTCTCCCAAACCCCCTCCCCCCAGAGATAAAAATATATGTTTATAAAAAATAAAAAAATAAAAAATAAAAAAAAAGTAAATGGAAAAATATATATATATAATTATTATAGAATGATTTTATTTTAAATTCATGAGTAAATGCTTTAAATTCTCAGTTTTAATTTATGATACAGAAAATAAATAGGCTTGTAATCCATATGAACAAAAGCTCTTTGAGGTCCTTGGAAATATTAAAGAGTATAAATGGCTCATTAAAACCAAAATGTTTAAGAACTATTACTCTAAGGATATGTGTAGACAATGTTAAGAAAATATAAACTTTTTTCTTCCTACAAAAAGCTTTACAGCATAAAATGTATTTTGAAGCTGTTTTTATAACTCATATTGGATAAATTTTTAATTTTTATTTGTTAATATTTATTTATTGAACACCCTGATGCGATTTACATTGTGTTGATTGCTAGGATAATAGAATGAGCACACACGTAGCCTTGCCTACAGCTTGCTCGTAATTCAGTAGTAAAATCTGAAATGTGAGTAATTATTACAATAGAATTTTAGGAATAATTAAGATAAAGCCAAACATTATTGTTCATACCTATACATGTATATGAATAATTGTGTACCCACATTTATTTATGCACTACTATTTCCTATTTTTGTGATGTTCACAGAGAGAAATACATGAATACACTCTTCTTTTAAATGATCTATGATTTTTAGAAAATAGATCTTTTGACTATTAACTGAAAACTTCAAAGATAGACTTATAGGTGCTGATCAACAACTGTATAATGATTTTGAACGCCTTTATTCAACCAATCACAAGGCGGCAAAGTGGAGAGAATACTTGTGAATTTTAGCAGAAAGACCTGAGTTGGAGTTCAACTCTATTGCATATTTAAATTTTGAGAATAAATTTGCTTATCTGTACAATAAGACTGGCTCTATGTATCTCACATAATTGCAAATGAACTTAGCACAAAAGCTTATACTTACTATACCCTCAACGAATGTTATTTCCTCTTTTCTTGGAGAGAAATTAACAGGAAAAAAAAAAGAGCAAAATGTAATGTTCAAGAAATGAGTCTGTTTCTTTTTTATTTCAAACCATCTTATGGCTCCAGAAACACAGCTGTTTCAAACAAGCCAAAGAAATTCTTCTGATTTCAAAAAAGATACTTGCTTATGTATAGTTCCATAACAGGCTGGCTACATCTGCAAGGCTAGAAAGACTAATTAGCAAGTGTAATAGGAAAGAACACTAAATATGTTTAGGTTCAAAAGACAGCAGAGTCTTCAGTGGAATTACTGGCTCATTTTCATTCTTCATTAGTCTACCATCTTTATGAGCTTTTAGAAATAGGAGACAAATGTAACAGATCTCATTGGCTCTGAGTTGGTAGCAATACCATATATGGATGGCTCTTTGTTTATTATTTAAACCACTTTAATAAGGTATAATTTACATATCATAAATGTACACATTGCAAGTGTGTACAAATAAATTACTTCTAGTAAATATGTGGAGTTGTGTGACCATCACCATAATCTTCTGTTAGAACATTTCAGTCATTACAACAGGTTCCCTTAAGTCTGCTAGCAATACCCACCTTCAATGCTCCTCTCCCAGCCACAGGTGAGAGATTTACTTTCAGTCTCTTAAGTTTGCTTTTTCTGAGCACTTCATATAAATTGAATCATTCAGTATGCAGTTTTGTAGTCTAGCTCTTTCACTTACCAACATTTTTGAACTTTTCTCTTCTATGTACCAGTAGATTGCTCTTTTTATTGCTAAGTAGTCTACATTTTTTTATCATTGAATTTTCCCAGTTTTTAAATATATTTTTTAAAGATTTTATTTATTTATTTATTTATTTATTTATTTGACAGAGAGAGAGAGACAGAGAGCACAAGCAGACAGAGAGGCAGGCAGAGACAGAGAGAGAAGCAGGCTCCCCACCGAGCAAGGAGCCCGATGTGGGACTCTATCCCAGGATCCTGGGATCGTGACCCGAGCTGAAGGCAGCAGCTTAACTGACAGAGCCACCCAGGCACCCCTCAGTTTTTAAATATCTACATACAAGTTTGAATTTGGATGTATGATTTTTTTTTAGTAGTTTCCTTGAAGTGGAATTTTAGGGTTCTATGGTAAGTTTCTTTTTAACTATTTAGGAAACTGACAAATAGTTTTCCAAAATGAGTGTACCATATTACATTCTTACCAGCAATGTCTGAGAGTTCCACTTTCTCCATGTCATAGCCACACATGGTAATGGCTATCTTTTGGAGTGGTTGTGGATGAAAACTCAATTGTTTTAACGTGTATTTTCCTAATGACTTATGGTAATGAGCACATTTTCAGGTGGCTATATGCAATACATATATATGTCTTCTATGGTGAAATGTCTGTTCAAATACTTTGGCCATTATTTGGGTTGTTTGTCTTCTTACTGAGTTGTAAGAATTCTTCATATATTTTGGATATAATTCCTTTTTAAGGTATATGACCCAAATATATTTTCTTCTAGTCTGTGTCTTGTGTTTTTATTTTCTTAAGTTTATTTTAAAGGAAAAGTTTTACATTTTAATGAAATTCATTTTATCAGTGCTATATACAATGTAATTTCTCATTGTTAGTATGCCATTATATATGATACAATTTCTCATTGTAAGTTTCTCAAATTATTTTTAAGGATAAATTAAGTATAAATCTATAGATATAGGGGTCCCTGGGAGGCTCAGTTGGTTAAATGGCCACTCTTGATCAGGTAATGATCTCAGGGTACTGGCATCAAGTCCCGTGTTGGGCTCTGTGCTCAGCGGGGAGTCTGCTTGAACATTCTCTCTCTCCCTCTCCCTCTACCTTTCCTCTCCTCCACATGTATTTTCTCTCTCTCCTTCTCTCACTCTCTTAAATAAATAAATCTTTAAAAAAAAAAAACTTTAGACATAAAATGCAGGTCAGGTTGACTCTCTTCTAAAACTCACAGTTTCTGCCCTGTAAATTTTAATGAAAGCTTGCATTCATTTCCTCAGTAACAAAGGAAGTGTTTATTATCCAGGCCAGTCCACATCAACATCATCAATTCTCCTGACATCTGTCAGGATACATTTGCTTGCACATTTCTTTTTTTTATTTTATTTTATTTATTTATTTGACAGAGATCACAAGTAGGCAGTGAGGCAAGCAGAGAAAGATGGGGAAGCAGACTCCCTGCTGAGCAGGGAGCCCTATGTGGGGCTCAATCCCAGGACCCTGGGATCATGACCTGGGCTGAAAGCAGAAGCTTTAACCCATTGAGCTCCCCAAGCGCCCTTGCTTGAACGTTTCTGTTCCTGCTAAGGAAGTGCTTTACTTCTAACTGGAGGTCAGCACGTTATTCTATGCACTCTTCATGAAATTAAAGGAATTATTAATGTTTTATTCCATGAGAAAAAGATGAAGACATTCAAGATACTTAGCCTAGAGAAAAGAGGGCAAATGGTAATGTTAATGTGAAATTTAAGGGTATAAATCAAAAATGTATGTGAATTGATCACAGATAAAAGGGCAAATAAGAAATGAGATTGAATTAAAGGAGTAAGGATTTATATTGCTCTCCTAGAATATTTTCTTAACAATTAGAGTAATGAGCAAAAGTATATAGAAAGAACAAGGATGTAGGAGTCATGAAAAAAAAAAAAAAGCTTGAATCTTAACTTCTTTACATCCTGGACAACATGGGCAAGTTTCTAAATTTTCCTAGCCTGAGCTTCTTTGTCACAGATGATATAGGGAACATCTAACATAAGAAGTTGTAGAAATAATTTTTTAATATGAAAGAAGTGAAGACACATAGAAAAAACTCTTGCAGTGTAACTTACTATTTGCCTCCATCCCTGAAGAGTTTGAGAAAAATCAAATAATATATTAAATATAAAAAAGTGGCACAAGGTACAGAAATCAAACAGAATTCATCAGTTCAAAGTCATTTTTTTTAACACATTTGACAGTTAAAAGTTCAACAAATCTTATGTAATAGAAAATTGGATGAAAATAAAGAAAAGCACCTCTCTTTCTGCTTATAACACAATCTCAGTGGAATGTTTTTTAATATTCATAGCTGGTCACCTAGCAACCTCTAGCACTTCTTGTCTTTTCAGGTAGTAGTTAGAATCTTTTAAACAGAGTAATGAAAATAACCATGATAACTATATTAGATAACTCTTTAGTGCAAAGTATCTCCTGATATATATTAGATTATAGAAGCTGTTGAACTTTGTTGAATACTTTCTCCACCAATAGCAAATTGATTCTTGATGAGAACAAGTTTAGACTGTAGTGCAAAAATAATCTGGACACCTGGATTTTATTTTTATGTCTAAAGTGACTGAGCAAATTCAGTAATTCTCTGAACTAATCAGTTTCTCAACTCTTCCCAAAACTTGTAATTATGACCATTATTATGCTACCAGGCTTGTGCGTCCTTTTTCTCTATAGATTTGCCTACGAAGCTATAAGTGTTAATCCAGTTACGTATTCATTTAACAGATACAGATGCAGTTCATATTTGTAATTCAAATGCAAAAACACAAAAAGGATTAAAACCATAATACTAAAAAAGTAACAATTTCTTCTTTGACATGATGGTTAACGATATAAGATGGCATAAACATTTACGCATCAGTAGAGAAATAGAAATTATATTAGACAAAACTCATATCAAGTGATCAATGTAATCAATCCCAGCTACTGATTAGGTGGTACGGTATGATTTGTGGCTGGCCAAGCCAGAAGCATTTCCTCTCCTCTATCTTGACCAAGAATTGCTAGTTCCCAACACATTGCTTCTGTCTTGATGGTTTCTTCCTTTAGTGGCCTAATTGCAGTACCTCCCATCACTCTCCTCTCTGCCAGTGAACAGGGGCAGGAAGGGCTGGATGTGCTGCCCTCAAACCCATCCCCTCTGATTCCAAACCAGATACACTGGTGCTAACCAGAGAGGAGATGCCTTGCTCGTCACTTATTTGGAGCAAGAGTGTGGGCTTCTCTCTACCTTTGCCATATTATTAGGTGTTGCCTTGAGCCCTTAACTTCTTAAAGCCTCATTTGTCTCATGTATAAACCCGGGGTGGGGAGGGTGTGTTTTGGTTTTTTCTTCTTTTAACATCCAAAGAGATAATGTAATTTTTAAGGCATTTTCTAAGAATAGAATACAATGCAATACAATTATATTATTTTACCACTCATATCATTTATGCATTAGCCCCATGGGAAGAAATTGGTATTTTATTATTTATCCATTCAGTATTCATTCAGTTATGTATTGAGTGTTGCCTAGATGCCATATGCTTGCTACATCTGTGATACCAGAATCCCAGCGTCGCAGAACTGATACACAGAGCTCTTCCTCTGTTTTTGCTGAACAAAAGGTGATTTTTTTCCATGGCCTATCTTTCTTTTCATTCCTGCCCTCTGTCACTGCTCAGTCACTGTGGTAATTGCTATGAACACAAATGTTCCACAAGTTCTGCTACCAAGGTAATGTCCATACATATTGTGTGCCCAGAACACTCAGGATACAACTTGTGTCTTTGTATTAATTTTCTACTGAATTGTAACAAATTACCACAAATGTAATGGCTTAAAACAGCACTCATTTAATATCTCACAGTTTTCTTGGGTCAAGAATCCAGGCACAGCTTCTCTGGGATCACAATGTCATGATCTAACAGTGCTGTGGGCTACATGTTGGCTGAGCTGTGTTCTGTTCTGGAGTTTGGGAATATCCTTCCAAGCTCCCATGTTTATTGGCAAAACTCATTTCCTGCCATTATGGAACTAAGGCTTCCCTGTTTTATCTCTGGCTGTCAGCCCGGCGACTCTCAGCATCTGAGTACTTCTCTGCATCTTACCCTGTGGTTCTTTCTCCTAACCTCTCACACATGGCAGGGTACTTCTTCAGGGCCAGCAGAAAACTCTCATCTTAGTTGGCTAAGATAATATATTTATAGTTGTGACTATCACATTACCTTTGTCACATCCTATTGGTTAGAACTAAGTCATAGGATCCTCCTGCCCTCAAAGGGAGGGGATTTTTCTGGATGTGATTCATCGGGAGTCACGATAGATTCTCTGCAACAATCTTCTTTTAGCTCCAGAAGTCCAAAAGGAATTATTATTGCTAAGTTTTGAGTTACAGTAGTATTTTTCTTCCTACTAATCTTTTATTAAAAAAGACTGGCACCTATTTTGGAAAGCTTATCATAACATTACAGTAATATAAGTTGAAACTGTTCTATTTCCACTGACAATATAGGGTTACGTGAATGTCTTGCAATATAATTTTCTTTTATATACATAATAAATGACCCCACTCCCAGACCTGGGTTGTCACCATGTGATCAATATCTAAACAAGTAAGTAGTAAGGTCCTCTCCAGAGGCATGCCTGCATGGCTCAGTTGGTTAAACTTCTGCCTTCAGCTCAGGTCATGCCCAGGGATCCTGGGATCGAACCCTGTGTCGGGCTACCTGCTCAGGAAGAAGCCTGGTTCTCCCTCTCACTGCCCCCGGCTCATGACCTCTCCCACTCTCTCTCTTTCTCAAATAAATAAAAATCTGAAAAAAAGAAGTCACGTCTATAAATTGACCCTACCTTCTAATTTTGTAATATCAATTTCATATCAAAAATTATGTACCCCTGGGGATAAAAATATATGTTTATAAAAAATAAAAAAATTTATTAAAATTAAAAAAAAAATAATAAAAAAAAAATTATTTCATCTTGGACCCTAAGTACTGCTAAATGAATTAAGTTTATCTTTAATTTCCTTTTATAGGCATATCATGCAACCACCCCAGATTTGGTCTTTCTGATTATGGTTTTGCATTTACCTTAAATAACCGAAAAAAAGAAATAAATCCACGTGTTATTGAATGAATGAAGCACGATTTTTTTAATATGGCAGTCTGAGAAATTTTCTTGGTGGGAATTATTTCTGAAGTATCTCAGGAGGAAGAAATCCTGTGCACCTCTAATAAAATTGTTTTACCAATATACGAAATATCTTTTATTTGAAAGGTGTTATTCAACAAAGCCAGAATGCCAGTGTCTTTTGCTATTTACTTGTGACTTTGTTACATCTATCTATATATAATGTTTAAATACATATGTTTATGGGTATATTTTATCATACCCATATACATATGTGAAGTGAAGATATGTATGGCATTATTCCTAGAAAGTGTATTGTAAGCCCCAAGGAGTGATTGTGGGAACAAGTGAAACATACGCAGCGTTCCTGTTCTCCGGCTCTTGAGTGCAATGGCCTGGTAGGAACAGGATCACATCATCTCCTCTAGAAGGGTGTAGATAAGGAGCTATGAAACAAAGTAACCTTCAGCTCCCCTTCCTGCCTCAGGTGATTGCTAGCACCGATATCCTGTTCCTCCCTTATTCCATCACTCCCTCCTTGCGTGCCTGTGCATAGGGAATGGTACAGGCCTGCTTTCTGGCTTCAAGATAATTGCCTTCTCTTTGTATTCCCTCCTCATGCTTTGATATATCTGTACTTGCTTTGCCGATGAAAAACAAAATAAAAGCTATGTGCAGTATTCAGCTGTTGCTACTCTTCCTTGTAGAGGCAGCCCTGCACAACCTCTCAGATTGATGACTCAGAGCATTATTTCAGTGCACAATGACAGATGTGTGTGTGTGTGTGTATGTATGTATGTGTATATATATGTATATATATATATATATATACATACAGTTTTATATACATATGTATATAGGGAAGGAATGTGTGTGTGTGTATGTATATATGTGTATCTTCCTTATTTCCCATACCAATGGCCATTTCAGTCATATGGCAGTCCAACTTGGGCGCATCTCTTCTGGTATGGTGTGAGTAAGATTAGCCTTTTATACATGCTTTGTGTAGCATTTTTTTCATAGTCACATTACATTAGAAAAGAAGAATTTGCACTTTGGTTCTTGGAAATGTGACAAAAAATGTTCTCTTTGAATCCTTCATATATGTAAAGCACATGTATTTAAAATTAAATATGTATTTAATTTTAAATACATATTTAAAAGAATGCTACAGAACAATTCCACTGGATCAGAAAAAGCTAATGGGAATGGTTGAGTATGTAATTTCTATGCTGAGGTTTAGAAACAGATTAGATTTGGTATTAAGGTAGTGTTTCCATTTCCATTTTGATGCTGCTGGAAACAGTCAAGTAGGGATTGCTATAAGGTAATTGATATGTGTTATTATATTTGTAGGAATGTTTTTCTCATAAAAAGCAAAAATTAGTAAAATAAAAATAGTGAAGTAAAGAAATATTCTTTGGGTCTTTATTTTCAAGTATTGATGAATTAATGTAGCATTTAAGAAGAACACAAAGGAGAAATTACTATGTTTTTTTTTAATATAAGTTGGTATATTTTCCTAAATATTTATATAAATAATTTATAACCTAGAAATTAGTAGGTGAAAGAATATAAAAATAAGCTTTCACTGTTTCACTCGTGAGTATAATTAATGTGTAAACTATAAAAATAGATTTAATTGAACTATCCTTTGGGGAATGTTCCATTATCTTTAGTACTTCATTAGCATTAATATTTATATAATCTTTCTTCTTCAGTTCAACTAATGACATGACTAAATTGTAATATATCATTATCCTGTGATAACTTTATTGTGAATAATAAACTCCATTGATTTAAGGACTACTGTTCATAAGATAGTGTATGCACTGATAAAAATTTGCATTTCCTGATGCTTAGATGTAGCATGTGATAGTGTCAAAATGAACCAACTATTTTCATTTTTTCTAAACTTAGTGGTTATTGGTTACATCAGAAATATTTCATATATTAAGATGAAAATAAAAACATTTTTGTAATACTTTCTGTAACATATTAATAAACATATAAAATTAAAGTAGATTTAAACTTTAAATTTAAATGCAAATATAAAGATTGTTTCCTTAATATGCTCATGTTTATTTTATACACAGCTTATTTTATTTGGTTTTTTAATTTCAGCTTTATTGAAATATAATAGAGTTATAAATTTATAAAATATTTAGTGTGCACACCATGGTGATTTGATTTACATATATATTGTGAAAGGATCCCCCAATATAGTTAATTAAAACATCTATCACCTATCACCTCATGTATTTATCTTTTGTGTGTGTGTTTGTGTAAGAACATTCAACTTCTACTCTCAACAAATTTCACTTATATAGTACAGTGTTACAACCATAGTCACAGTGTTTTATATTAGATCATTAAATGTTTTTAATTTTATAGCTAAAAGTACGTACCCTCTTACCGGCCTCTCCTTAGTTCCCTGACTCACAGTCCCTGGCACCCACTTTTCTACTCTGTTTCTATGCATTTGACTTTTTCCTCGCACATATATGTGATACCATGCAGTATTTGTCTTTCTCTGTCTAATTGATTTCATTGAGCATAATGCCCCCAAGGACTATTCACGTTGTCCCAAATGGCAGGATTTCCTTCATTTTCATGGTTCAGTAATATTCCATTGTGTGTTTATGTACATATATACACCTTCTTTATCCAGTCACCCATCACTGGACTCTTGAGTTATTTCCATATCTTGGCTATTGTGAATAAGGCTGTACTGAACATGGTAGTGCAGATATCTCTTTGAATTCCTATTTCTTTTCCTTTGGATAGATAACCAGAACTGGGATTGCTGGATCATAGAGTAGTTCTATTTTTAACTTTTTGAAGAAGCTCCACAGTTTTCCATGGTGGCTGTAACCAATTTACATTCCTATCAGCAGCACACCAGGGTTCCCTTTCCTCCACATCTTTGTCAACACTTGTTATCTCTTACATTTTTTATAATAACCATTCTAACAAATGTGTGGTAATATCTCATTTTGGCTTTGGTTTGCATTTCCCTGATGATTACTGATGCTGAGCACATTTTCATGTACCTTTTGGCTACTAGTAGGTCTTTTTGGGAAAATGTCTATTTAGTTTCTCTGCATATTTTTAAATCAGATTTTTGCTGTTGAGTTGTATGAGTTCTATATATATGAGTTTATATTTTTATATTGAAGCCTTATTAGAAGTATGATTTGTAATTTTTTCCATTCTATAGGATGCCTTTCATTCTGATAGTATCTCATGAATCTCTTAATCTATTTTCACTTTTCATTCTTTTTCCTCTTTGCTCCTCTTCTTAAATGACTTCCACTGCTCTGTTTTCAAGTTAACTCACCGTTTCTTCAAGTTCTCTGGCCTGATATTGAACCCCTCTATGAATTTTGAAGTTAATTTATTTTATTCTTCTGTTCTGTGATTTCCATTTGGTACTTTCTAATATATTCTGTTTGTTGAAATTTTCACTTTGTTCATGCATTGTTCTGCTAACCTCAGTGAGCATCATTATAACTATTATTTTGAACTTTTTATCAAATAACTTCTCTCCCCTTCATTAAGGTCCTTTTCTGGAATTTTATCTTGTTCTCTTGTTTGAAATATATTCCCCTGTTACTTCCATTGTTCTGACTCTCTGTGTTGGTTTCTAAGCATTAGATAAAACAGTCACCTCTCCTAGACTTGATGCAGTGGTTTCATGTAGGAGATAAACATTATGATTCAGTCTGGCCTGAGCTTTTGGTTCTCTCTCAAACCTTAGTGATTGTCCAAGCTGCCTTCTTTGTTCTTAATGGCTCCCAGTAGTTGAAGGTGTGCCAGAACCTGTTTTTATGTGGTTTTTTGCTTTTCTCATTGACCCAGTATGTAGGAATCACTCAGCTAGTTTCTGGATTTTTTTCAGAGGGAATTGCTCCACGTGTAGCTGTAGATTCGGTGTGTCCATGGGACGAGGTGAGTTCAGGAGCCTCCTGTGTTGCCACTTGGCCTGGAATATTAAAAGTGACTACATAATAGTGTATTTACCGCATGATTATAAGAAGGACTTAAAAAGACTTGTACATTTAAATTATAATCCCAAGGTCATTAAGGTAATACTTTTCTTAATGATTTTGCTACATCCATCACTGAACTTCTCTTTTCTTAAAAATATTCTGTACATACTTTAAAGGATTTCTGAAAGTTAGACTTCTCAGTAAGACTTCAACAACATCACTGCTTATATGCTGTGAGATTATTTTAACTTTGACAATCTTTTAGTAAAGCTTCTGTGTTTCTTTGGTAACTACTGGTCTTTCTAACCAGCTGCACTGTTCACTTGAACAAAACTACTGTATTTTCAAAGCATCTAAGGAAGTATTTTATTAATGTTTTTAGATAGAATATAAGCAGAGAGGCAAAAGGAATTTATGTTGATAAAAATTGGTCAAAAGTCGAAAAACAGTGATGATATAAACATCAATTATCAAGGACCATTCAGAGATAAGCATTTCAGTTAAAAATTAATGTTTCTTCTTGAATTTACCAGATCTTTTCTTGAGTACTACAATTTAGATTTGAGTTGGGGTGTTATATTTTTATAGAAATATTAAAAGTATTTTTATTTTTTCTGCATTTATAACATAAAATATCAAAGTGCAACTATAGAAATATGATATCAAAATGTCCAGGTTTAAATAATTAAAAATCATGTAAATTAGCTTTATATGCATTATGTCCAAATTAGGATACATGTAATTCCTATAAAGTAAGCAAAAAACTGTTATACTTTCTGAGTCTTTTTATTTTCTATCATTCTTTTTTATCACAAATTTTAATATTTCTATGCTACTTTGTTGTATACACGAAAAACTTAGCATCAACCAGAGCAACAGTAATTCTTAAAAATTTACTGTGTTCTTGAAGTGGTTTCTTTACCTGTGAATTTCATTTCTCACACTATTGTCATCACTGTACATTACTTTCATTTTACCAAAGATACTGAGGCTTATAACATGTATTTAGAAAGTGCTTTGAGTATTAGAATTCAGTGGTATGAGGCTGTATTTTATAAATTAAATAAGATTGTGTTGTGCTACTTTATTAAGATGGATATAATTATAATTTACTTCCACTGATCCTTTATTACAGGGTTTTAGAGCATCCTCAGTCACCAAAAATCAAATGGTACTAAGGATCCAACTATCTAACTCTGAAGACTACAGAATGAAACTGTACTTAACTAATGAGTCATTAAACACTGCATCAGAGGCTAATTATGTGCTATATAGTAGCTGACTGAACATAATAAAAATAAATTAATTAAATAAATAAAAATTTTTAAAAAGAGTGGAACTATAAGTGAACCTTTAAAAATAATCATGTATACCAATTAAGAGAATTTGGAGTTCCACAAATACTCTTTTAGCTATACCTTTACAAGGTGTAACAACTGATCCTAAACATCTAGCTTATGCTTTTCATGGGCTATGTTTACACTCTCACTTTTAAGCTTAAAAAGAAATATTTCAAACCAAATTCCCTTAGCACTTTGCTGTACCCTGCTGTCCCTCCTATACTCTAGCATTATGATAAATTTTGATGTAAGCCATGATCTTGAACATATGCCTATACACGCAAGAAATGTGGATCTGCGGATTCTTAGGATCTGAAATTGACTACATCTTAAAATGATATGTATACACTGACCACGTTAGAAACTCAGTGTCTTTGTGTGTTTTTTGAGAAGTTTAACAAGTGGTAAATTACAGCTCTGAGTGATTCAGTCATGTAGAGTGAAATCAAATATTTAAGAAACTATTCTTACTTTTTATAGATAAATTCCATGAATAACCCTTTAATTATGGCCAGCTATTTTAAAATCTTCAATATGTAATTTCCAAATGTCCTTCACACAATAAAAAATAGACTAGACTAATTGAATGAAGAGTGGCTAGGAACATTTCTTCATCTTCTACCCTTTATTTGTATCTAATGTCTTACTGTAGGTTCAGTCCTGGTGAATCCTTATAGCCTACTGTCTAACAAATCAACTGTTTCTATGCAGACTTAGTTGAAACCAGGTCATGTACTAGATGACATTCTGTATTCACCCAGTTATATTCAATGAGTAATCACAAATTAATCTCTCATATCGGTAGCAATGGACCAAGAAACTGGCAACAGAAAAGATCCACATGTAGGGCCAGAGAAAGCTCTCACCCCTTGAGAACAGCAGGAAACTTAGAAACATACAGTTGTTTGTTTGTTTTTAATTTTTATTTTGAGGCTAAATCTTCAGAACACTAACCCTGGTTAAAAAATAAAGGTGGGGATGGGGGGTGCCTGGGTGGTTCACTGTGTTAAGCCTCTGCCTTTGGCTTCAACTCAGATTGTGGTCCCAGTGTCCTGGGATCAAGTCCTTCATCGGGCTCTCTGCTCAGCAGGGAGCCCGCTTTCCTCTCTTTCTCTGCCTGCCTCTCTGCCTACTTGTGATCTCTCTCTCTCTCTGTGTCAAATAAATAAATATAATCTAAAAAAAAAAAAAAAAAAAAAGGTAGAAAGAGGGAGGTGAATAGTAGGGAAGGACAGAGAAAAAAGAGGGTAAATACAAAGAAGGAAAGGAGAAAGAAAATGGGAGAGGAAATTCCTTCAGAACCCTCTTATAACCTGAGAATGATGTTTTACCAAACTATGCTAGGTGGATGACAGAAGGATTCCATAATCCAGTGTTACTGATTTTTGGATGTTTGTACTGTGTTGATGCTGACTACAGGGATTGCTTTTGAAGAGTAAAGTGGGAAGGAAACAGAAACTATAAGGGAGGTGACTTTTAAAATTTAGAGATTTTGAAAGAGTTGAAAATGGTACTTCAATCAGTGAATGGCAAGAATTGTAATTTAAAGGGGCGCCTGGGTGGCTCAGTGGGTTATGCTGCTGCCTTCGGCTCAGGTCATGATCTCAGGGTCCTGGGATCGAGCCCCGCATTGGGCTCTCTGCTCAGCAGGGAGCCTGCTTCCCTTCCTCTCTCTCTGCCTGCCTCTCTGCCTACTTGTGATCTCTGTCAAATAAATAAATCAAAATCTTTATAAAAAAAAAAGAACTGTAATTTAAAGAAATAATTGTACCTTCATTTAAGAAGAATAACTCTGCTTTCTTTTAGTACTTTTATTTTTAAATATCCTTGACAATGGTAAAAAAAAAAAAAAGTATATCTGGTGTTTTACATATATACACTTGCTAATTTTTAGCTGGTTAAAAAGAAAATATAAACTTAATTCTGTCTCAGTTAGTTTTCACATAATAATCATTGTCTACCTTTTTTTCCATGTGGCTATTTACAGAAAAATCTGTTCTAGGAAATAAAAAAGTTCACTAAGTTGTTCATCAGGCAAGAATAATTTTATTGTGCCTTGCAGTAAGTGCCGTGCTAAGGCACAGACAATGTTAGTTGATGAGTTAAGGCTAAAAAGTCAATAGTAATTCACAAGTTATGATCGTGTTTTCATTTTATCATTTGCAGTCATATGCTTGGATTGTGTCTTCTTAATGTATACAGCCACTACTGTCTTTTTAAGTGAAATGCTCCTCAATTTCATAAGTGAACTATATGCTTTGGACTTTCTTATAGTGGGAACATCTTCATACAATGTTTTTATAAAGTATCCGGTCGAAAATGGACAAAGATATTTGTTTCTTATATTGGTGGTATAGCTGAATTCAAAGAATTATTTTTTAGTATCAGGTGATTCATCATAGATGCTACCAAAATCTCAGAATGTCCTATTCATATCAACTATTACTGAATTCAGAATAATACCTTTCTGTTGTTAGTGTCCAGTCCCAATATTCATTTGTAGATAGCTTCTGGGTACCAGAGCCCACTTTATGTGTACCTTATAACTTTTGAAAACTGCTGTCCCTTTAAATCATGACTAATAATTTGCTAATTTTTCAATACAGGTAATGGATTAGGAATTAGAATTGTGGGTGGTAAAGAAATCCCTGGACATAATGGTGAAATTGGAGCCTATATTGCCAAAATTCTTCCTGGAGGAAGTGCAGAACAGACAGGGAAACTTATAGAAGGTAAGGATAAGGATTTCATAGTCAATTAAAATGAATGTACTCAGATTAAATATATTTTAATTTCATGTGAAATTTTCCTCTTTACTGTCTAGGTAAACTGCTCTCCTTATGATGAATTATGAAATTTTGGCATAATAATATAAAAGAAAATGTGTTCACAATTATATTCATCTTATTTTCAATTGCATTGTCCTTTTGGCTGTTGGTTTGCTATGGGATTACCTTGTTTAACAAATACTAATGAGTCAATATTGTTGACTTGGGCAATATTATTTTTAAAAAACTTTCATCATTGGGTTAATTTTTTATAAACACTAAAAAAATTATATTGAGATCAGAACTATAAAATATCAGATGATTCAGTACACACTCAAGTCAGGTCAGCAAACTATGAATAGCCCACAGGCCAAATCTATCTGCTGCTTATTTCTGTAAATAGTGTTTTATTGGAACACAGGCAGGATCATCAATTTACATGTTGAACGTGGGCATTTCACACTATAATAAAAGAACTGTATTCATGACAGAGACTAAATTGTCTGTAAAGACTAAAATACATACTGTCTGGCTCTTTACAGGAAAAATTTGCCAACTCCTGGGCTAGGTTTCTTGGTCTGCTTCTAGATACTATACACCTTATTACATCAAAAGCATTTTAAAATAATGAACTTTACAGATATATCTAAAGGGCCATTAAAATATTTATACATATATAATCACTTTCTTTCAAATGTTATAAAATGGTTGATTCTTAAAATGCATGATGATTATTTTCTCTTGTTAATTAAATGTCATTCACATTTTCAAAACTCTAACATATAGTTTACAAGCTTTCAATGATATTGCTTATGATGAATACTTTTTAATCATAAAATAACCTTAACCTATATTTTATTCTACTCAAAATACTTATTTGGAAAGTGCTTTTCTGTCATTTCATAGTTTTATAAAATGCAGCCCATTGCTTAACATTTAATCATGCTAAAATGATTCACAGTCCTTTTCTGAAACTTGAGGCATTATCGATTCATCACAGTACTCTACTGGAGCCAACCAACTCACTAAGATATGCTCTTCCCAACTTCACTTTCAATGATGTCACATTGATGGCTTGAATTGGTCATGGTGGGAGTATTTACAAAGTGGAAATTAGGCCTGTTTTGTTTGTTTATTTGCTTGTTGGCTCTCGGAATGCCACTTTACCAGGACGTTACCTAATATGTAACTGAAAGCATGTTATTATTCTTTTTAAGATTCTATTTATCCATTTGAGAGAGACAGAGAGAGCACAAGCAGGGGGAGAGACAGAAGGAGAGGGAGAAGCAGGCTTCCTGCTGAGCTGGGAGCCAGATCTGGAGCTCCATCCTAGGAACCAGAGATCATGACCTGAGCCGTAGGCCAGTGTTTAACCATCTGAGCCACACAGGCGCCCGTGAAATCATATCATTAAAAATATTCTAATATCATGCATAAAACAGGAAAAGGTAGGAGAGTTAGCCAGACAGCTAAAAGAAGGTAAAGACAATGAATCAACATATAACAATTATGAACAGAACTCGGAGTCTGTATGAAGTTTCTGTGACTATAATCCTATCACTCTTAATGCTAATCCTTAGGTGTTGCCCTCTACTTAAGCTATAGGAATTGAGACCATTTTTTTTTTAAGTTGAGACCATTTTTAAGAATGGGAGTGACATGATCATTTTCATACAGCATACTCCAGAAGGAAGTGTATATACTATTTTTATTTTAAAATAAAAAATTGCAACTGTTTGTGTTAAGGTTTTGCAAAGATAACTTGAATAAAGAAACCCTTCTCCAAATTTACATCATCGAAATTGGGAAATACTACAAATCAGGATGATTTGAAAAACAATTTGAAAGAAGCATACTGTTATGAAATGATACTCTTTGTACTTGGTAACCTATGTGGCCATTTTTAAGTTCATAAATTTAAATTTAAAAAATAGATATAAAACAAATTAATTCAAGAGAGAAAATTGAAATGAACCTAGAATGTTACATGCTCAGACTGTCACAAATTTCTCATCCTTTTTGGAAGTAGTAGTCTTACGGTCTGCCTATTTGGTTTGAATGGGAAATCATTAAAAGCTACATGCATATTATTTAAGATTTTGTTTTAATTATTTATTTAGTAATTCTCCCCAAAGATTTGCCAAAGTGCCAAACGAGGCCTTTCAGTGAGCACGGATCCTCTGGTTGGAGTCCAGTTCTTGTAAAATGCACACCCATTGTGATTTATGATTTCTAGCTTTGTTTTGTTTACTCTTACGACATAGGTCTTTAATAAAACCCTTGGTAGTATTTCTTTCTATTGGATTCACGATACTCTCTTGGTTCAATATTGAGGTCCTGTTTTTGAAACATTAAATATTTTAAGGAGTTACTTTAACATACAAACCATCCACAAGGCAATACCTGTGTTCTGGGCCACCAGGCTAAAATGATAAAATTCATTCCCTTTATATGCAAAGATGAGCTGACTAGGAGGCCATCAGTCCAAATGGGAATCCACAGGGACTCACCTTGTTTGACCAGTATATTTTCAGGATATATATGTTTATGTATGTGTATTTATATTTACATAGTTTTTGTTTTGTCTTTAAATATGTGCTTTATTCATACATGCTATCCTTAGACCCCTCATCTTTAATCTTTGATAGATCATCAAAAAATTTCAGAGCTCTAGATTGGTTAAAACACAACTCTGATTTTTATGTCTGAGGTGAGGTGTCACTCTAACAATACCCAGTGTATATCACTGGAGACTTGCGGATTTTTTTTTTAATATTTAAAATTTTTCATGACCATCATAAAATTTTGTTTATTGAAGGCATTAAAGATGGTTAATTTGTCATAGTTTGAAACTAATTCTTTTCTAAGGAAAAAACATAAGTATATGAATAAATAGATAAAATATGTGTTTGTGGGTATGAAACTGTTTATCTCCATCTGTAGAATGAGTTCCGGGTAGACTTAGGAATTGATTTGATGTCTTCCAAGTGTATCTTTCTGCATTTCTAAATACAAAAATATGTACACTGAGCCGTTATGGTTTAAAATTATCTTCTACTTGGGGCACCTGGGTGGCTCAGTGGGTTAAACCTCTGCCTTCTGCTCGGGTCATGATCTCAGGGTCCTAGGATGGAGCCCCGCGTCGGGCTCTCTGCTCTGCGGGGAGTCTGCTTCCCCCTCTCTCTGCTTGCCTCTCTGCCTACTTGTGATCTCTCTCTGCTAAATAAATAAATAAAATCTTAAAAAAAAAAATCTTCTACTCTATTGAAAACATGCGTAACATTTGGTTGACCATAGAATTCTTAGACTGTATTTTTTTTTCCCACTCAATACAATGAAGCTCTTCCCAAAAAACTGGTCATCTTTACTGTTTTTTTCTAAGTTGGTTTTTTTCTCCTACAGTAGGCTTTTCAGATTCAGTGTCTCACATGCTTACACTATCATTGTGCTCAATGCCATGGATTCAGACTGTGTTGATGTTTGGAAAAGCAAAGGTATTTCCAGGTTTCCTCTAGCTTTTTATTCGCTGGATTTGTGCATTTAAAACATACTGACCAGTCATGTAGGTTCTCTAGTGCTCTTAAGCCAAAATTCTGAAAGTACTGACTTATGCAATGAAGGGGAAAAAGCCCCGCTATACTTCCTGGAGATTTTTATTCGTTGTTTTTTGAGAAATCTTTCTGAACAAGGTTGTCTATCTTGTTAAATAATGTACAAAAATGATGTGTTTCTGAATGCTGATAATTAGCAAAAATTATTATTGCAGAATCGTTAGGCTATTCTCAAGAAATTTGTGTTTAAACACTCATAATAGAGGCTTGTGCCATCCCCTGAAATTAAAAAAGCAGTTAGGGAACATTGTGTGAATCAAAATATCCTGACCAATCTTTTAGTTTTGTAAAATTCTGTAATGATTTTCTGAAAGAACTTACACAGTCAGACACTTGAGGGAAACTAATCTTCCAAAATCTTAAAACTTATTTCTCTGTAGCCTTCCTAAACATTCTTAAGCAAATACCAGACCAAGAATGATTTTTTTTTTCCAAGAATGATTTTCTGCAACCTTCCCTTCTTTCTTTTAATGCATAAGGTCATTTTTTCTGTTGGGGGTGAAAAAAAGAAGACAAAACATCTCGGGAACTAAACTACAAATCTAAGTTTCTAAAGTGCTATTTCTTGCTATTTGCTTTAAGATTAAAATTTTAAGGGCGCCTGGGTGGCTCAGTGGGTTAAGCCGCTGCCTTCGGCTCAGGTCATGATCTCAGGGTCCTGGGATCGAGTCCCGCATCGGGCTCTCTGCTCAGCAGGGAGCCTGCTTCCTCCTCTCTCTCTCTGCCTACTTGTAATCTCTCTCTGTCAAATAAATAAATAAAATCTTTTAAAAAAAAAAAAAGATTAAAATTTTAAATAATTTCAGGTCAACAGTATTGGGGCTGTATACTGCTCATCAATATTGGGGCTTTAAGTGGTATATGATATTATCTCATTTTCTCCTTTGATATTGTTACTTCTCTTTGAACTATTTGAGTATCTAAAAGTACACTTGAATATATGGACTTTGAATGTATATTTAAAACTTAACACTTCCATTTAAAATTTCTATGTTTAGAGAAATGATTATCAACCTTGTTCACAGTACAATATCAATACCAGGTTCAATATAATCAGCTCCTTAACCAATGGCCTCAAAAAATTGGATGCTTCCTCTGTAATAAACTCTCTTTTCTCTGTTTTATGTAGTGAAACCTATTCGATATGATTACAATTTTTGAATTCATGACATGCTTTAAAAAAAAAAGCTTTCCTTAAAAATAACTCTTTATGTTGTTCTCAGATCTATTATGGGCTCCCCATGTCCAGATTTGGGGAGCCCATAATACAATTATCCATACCTCATGACAAGCAAAGACTTTGTTTTGTTTTGTTTAATCTGGCAAAGACCAGAGTCAGTTCTCTACGTTCCATCCATTTGTGCCTATGTCACTTGTACGTGGATCTTTCTTGTCCCTGAACACTGGGGTTTGTTTCCTGCATACCCAGGGCCCAAAAGTATCAAATAAAATGAGATTTCAAATACTATATGTAGAAATGAGTGTTGAAGAATTAATTTTTAATTACAAACGTTGTGTACGTATTAAGATGTTACTCCTCACAGGATTTTGTGAAGCAAATAATAATACTGGTGGTCACATGCTACTATCTGTAAAGAACCATGTACATTTAAGACAGCTTCTACAGTTGGTTAATTACCATTTTGATTACCTTTTCAGGAAAAAAAAATGCACAAAATAGAAACCATTACCTCTGGGTACACACGTTCTTATAACTTTGAGCTTAACTGCTCATAAATGTACTCTAGGGTTTTTGTTTTTTGGTTTTTCTTTTTTAGTTTTTCTTTGCTTAGAATTTTAATTAAGATCCAAGGGGGAGGAGGGGACAGTATTAGATTATTACTGATGCAGAAAAAATTAAAATAAAATAAACAAAAAAAGTAATGATACCTGGAAAATGCAGCACACCGTTCCGTGCAGTGACAGAGCGTGAGGAGAGGATTTTCCCCTGGCAGTTCTTTTCTTGTCCAAAAGTTTTGTCAGAGGGTGATGGGCACAAAACAGAGGAGTTTTAAATTAGAGGTTAAAATCTCAAATCGAAATAGCAAGCGCTATGTGGAGATGTTTGCCACCTGACCCATGTTTCTGATTTATTTGCACTTAAATGGTGAGTGTGTTTTGTTCTCAGTCTTGTGAATTTTACCAGAACGGCTCAGTGGTTAAATGTCTCCAATTACACAATAACTACAAGAAGTCAGGGTGAGATGTTCACTGATACATTAAGGAGGACATGTTCTTTCTTAGTCTGAGCCCCCTCTCCAGTCAGGAAACTTACCTTATGAGACTCACACAGCTTATTCACAGTTTTCACCTCTTGTCTTTTGAAATGCCCAGCTCAACATCCCAGCCTTTCTTTTTTTTTTTTTTTTTTAATTTATTTTTTATTTATTTTCAGCATAACAGTATTCATTATTTTTGCACCACACCCAGTGCTCCATGCAATCCGTGCCCTCTATAATACCCACCACCTGGTACCTTCCACCCCCCACCCCTTCACAACCCTCAGATTGTTTTTCAGAGTCCATAGTCTCTCATGGTTCACCTCCCCTTCCAATATCCCCCAACTCCCTTCTCCTCTCTAACATCCCACCCTTTCTGTTCCACCTTCCCTGATGGGAGTGGGGCTGGGGGAGCTTCTCACATTTCCTGGTTTCATGTACGCAACTTATGGGTGCTGACTTGTAATTTTGATTACAAATGTCTGAGTCTAAAAAAAGCTGTGGAGAATAATACAGCAGATAGCCATGTACCTGCCATATTTATTATATCAGCGTCTTGCCATATTTGTTTCATATTTTTAGGGGAAAGGGATATACATAAGTCAATTAAAGCCTCCTGTAGTCACCTCTCTTGTCCCAGACTTCTCCTCCTGTCCCAGATTATTAGACCTAATTTGAGGTTACTCTTTCACTTGCTTTTCTTCACAGTTTTATGTACGTATTCATAAATGTTTCGTATCTTGCTTGTTTCTAAAACTTTATATAAATGATATCTTAATGTATTTTTGCAACTTCCCTTAGTCATATGAAGTTTATACGACTTATTCATAGTGATACATGTGGCTCTAGTTCATTTATTTTCACTATGGGCCAGAATTCTATTATTGTACATCTCTACTATAGTTTAAACATTCTCTGGTTATTTAAGTTATTTATGAGGTTTTTAAACTATTTCCAGCAATGCTAGAATTGATTTTTTGAAGTAGTCTCCTAATGCACGTGTGGAGGAATTTCTTCTACAAGTTAAATTTCTGGTTATAATGACTATGTTGTTAAATAATATAGGAGAATGTTGTATGGTTTTTTCAACAGTAGTTGTTTTTTCCGAGTTGCAGTCCACAGTGTTAAACTGTTTTTACATTTGTGAGTAATAAATGAGTCTTCTTCTTTCTCTACATCTGTGGTCCTCTTTCTCTGAATTTTCATTTTCAAATGTAATTTGCAATAGTGTCTGTTGTTTTTGTTTACCTTCCCTTTGATAATGTTGAATAGGATAATATTTCATTAATTTTGTTAACTCTTGGGTTTTTCTCATCTGCATTTGCCTGCTCTTTTGCTTATTCTTTAACTGGATTAGTTTATGTGTTTCAAATAGAATTTGAGGGAATCTTTATATATTCTGGTAATCCTTTGTCAAATAAGTGGGCTGTAGATGTCTTCTCCTAGTATGTGGCTGGTATTTTTTGTTTGTCTTTTTGTTTGTTTTTATACAAATTGAAATTTTAATATGGTCAAATTTAGCATTTTTGTTTCTGTTAAGTTTCATAAATGTTCTGTATTGTTTAGGAAATTGTTCTTACCCAAAAGTCTTAAAAATATTGCTCTATATTTTTTTCTAAAAGTCATAAAATTTTTCTCACTTTTCACATAATGTCCTGATAGAGAATTAAGTTGCTTTATTCTATCTGTGGTCTGAGTAGAAACTCTAGGTTTCCCCCTCCTCAATAAAGATAATCAGTTGTGTGTGTACCACTTATTGAATAGTGTGTCATTACTCCCACTGATCCACAATGCTCCGTCTGTCAGTTATTGAATTTTTTTATACATGTGTGGGTCTTTTATGACTCTTTGTTCTAATCTACTTGTCTGTTGTCTATCCCAACATCATTGTCACAGTTTTAATTATGATACCTTTATAATAAGTCCTGACATATGGTAGGTACCATATTGCTGTTCTTCAGAACCGTCTTGGGACAATTTTTAACCTATGAGCTTTTCATCCATATTTCAGAATCTTCTTATCAATTTTCAGGAAAATCTGCGTGGGAAATTTGATGGTGATTGTATTGAAGGAATAGATTAACTTGAGAAAAAATAGATCTTTTTATACTGAGTCATGTCTATTTGAGTCTTAAGTGCGTTCACAATACTGGACCCTTGTCCTACCTAGAGATTTAATCATTGTATTTTGAATCACTACAATAAAATAAGTTAGGACAGTAAAAAAAAAAAAATTAACACATAGCAATTGTTAAACTTATAAACAATTTTGTATCATTTTATATCGACTTTTAACAATACTATATCCCTAGAAAAGGCAGAGTAGAAAATATAAATAAAATAAAATTTTGTTAAGGAAATATAATGGGCCAAATGTAATCCTTCCTGTGCATATCATTGGTTCTAAGTTTCATTTAACCACTGAAGTTCTTGAACTCATTCTCCTAATTCTTTTTAGTGTTGTGTATCCTAATTGTGAAATACATTACTGACATGATACTTTTAGAATTTCAACAGTTTCCATAAAAGAACAGTAAATCCATGAGAACTAAACATCTTACAGTCAGTGAACCAAAAACATTTGATTTTGAAGGTAACTTGTATCTGTATTATTACTATTATTAATGATTAAATCAAATTGGTTTGGAAGATTAGAAAGCCATTTAGAGCCAAGATAAGAATATAGCGTTAAGATATAAATGTAGCTTCAAGACCCTTTTAATGAACCAGTAGGTACATAGAATAGGAGAGCAAAAGTTTACAACCATTGATGTCCACTGCTTGCTTTTGATTTAGCCAGGGATATAGGGAAAATTAGATTCTCCCATGTCATCATACCTGTGAAGAATGATCTCATCTTTTGTTCATCCATATGTCATTCTTTGAGGAAATATGCCTGTGACATAAATTCTAATTCATAGATATTGTTAAATTCTTAGTTTCTCTTGTTTCAGTGTGGGTGATATTGATCCAACTAGCTGGCTTTTTGTAGAGATGATTTGACAGGGTTTCTGGCAAGAAAATGCTGTTGGCTCTATGGTTGACAATCAGTGGTTGGTGTGAGGCTGAGGCTAGCTGTTTTTGGAATGGCGGTTTTGATGTGAAAAGTTGGCCTCCGGAAATCCTTGTTATGAAGAAGTCTCTGGTTGGAGAGTTAACTCCAGTAGTACTGTTAGAAGACACACTCCTATGTAACTTAAGGGAGAATGTTCCTAGGCAAGAAAGTCTCTATTTCTGCTTATGCTTTTTTGGCATATGTTACAGATGGCATGGCAGTGATCAAGGTTGGAGATCAAGAAACACACCACACAGATGAGTGAGCTTCCTTGTTCTTGGTCCTGGGGGATTACCAGGTACGGATTGGTCATTAGTATGAGATTTCTCAAAATTCCTACAAGCTAGTGTGTCAGGTACACATGACAAAAGATCACATTTCATGTTAATACAAAGATTTCCTAATAAATATTTAGGAATCTATCTTATGGAAAGAAGAAAAAAAAAACTTGAGGCAACTGGACTGGTAGGTTATGATGTATTATTTTTAGGAGGCAGTGACAGCTTCCTTACTTTGTCAGGATATTGATGACTAGCGTGTTGCCAGGACAAAGAAATATATTTATCATTTTTTATCCACTTACTTTGAAATTAATCAGAGGAAATGTATGTTCGATTTATAATATTTCTGGTAGCGATATCAAGAAAACTAAAGAATTACCCTGTTTTGTACATTTTTTGGTAAGTGTAATAATCCCTACCATAATTTGCTTGCCTTTATTAACAAGGGTAGCATACCTTGAAATGTTTATGTATGTTCAAGTGATACTGATTCTTAAATTTCTGGATTTGTCTAGTCAGTATGCCATAACAGGCTACATTTTAGTGTGTGTGTGTGTGTGTGTGTGTGAGAGAGAGAGAGAGAGAGAGAGAATTGGAGTGGTTGTTTTGAAAGCAAGAATGCTGAACTATCTTCAATATTCATAATAGATCTTCATCAGCTAATGTTTTCACATGTCCCACATATTGAGAGAATGTGTTTTAAGTCAGACAGGTCAGAATTTAAATTTAGCTGTTGTACTTAACTGCCTGGATATGTTGTTCAACTTTTAGTACCTTGGTGTTCTCAGTAAGGAAATTGAGATAATAATAATAAGATTTAGAAATAATGTACCAGAAATATTAAATACAGTGTTTGACATTGTGTTTTACATAGATGGCAAAGAGAGCATGTTTACTTTCACTTTTGAGATCTTTGATGGTAAAAAAAAAATATTTGCTACGTTAGGATTGAATTCTTTGGCCCTTATACCTGCACATGCTTAGATAACTGACCATAATTAGTTCTGATCTCTGAACTACAGGGACACAGAATATTTCTCATTAACAAAGCACTGAACTTGGGTCAGAAACATGGAGATAAAGCCATCTTCAAGACTTTAGTCAAGTTACTGATGTTCTCTCAGTCTCATTTTATCTCATCTGTACAACTGAGAGATTTTAAGACCTATCTCACAGGGTTAATGGAATGAAAGGAGCTGGTATATTTTATGTGCTTTGCTAACTCTAAGGCACTAGACTAGCTACAGAAGTTACTTTTTTAAGGACAGATAAAATTATTTGCATGGATGACAATAAATCTTAAAAAATTCAGGCTTTCCATGGGGGAACACTGAACTGTTAGAGCTGTCTGCTATAGTGAAATATTATTTCTGTTATCAGGCCTGAATAAGTTAAGAACAAACAAACACGGAATGCCTGAAGTGATTGAGACATTTCTCATTTTAACTGTAAAACCAATGTTTTGGCTAATCTTTGAAAAGGCTTCTAAGTTTCTCTTCTTATCACCAGTCTGTTAATCAGTAAACCTCACGTCTGATTAAAATCTCTGGATTAGGTGCCATCAGTATCTGTTCATGTAACTTTCATGGTCTGTTAGTCACTGAAAACACATTTTGTTAGTGAGCAGAGCTGTGGTGTAGGTGTCTGATGTCTGACCCTCAGTGTCTGGACTCATTCTTCTCATCAGCTCCTTTTGTGTGGGACTTTTGATGAATCACAGAAGCCCGCTGGGTCTTGGGCATTAAATGTACAGAATCCTCCTCTAGACCCTTCTCTCATGCATGCTTAGGAGAACCTTTACCTTTTGAAGTGATGCCAGGGAGAGAGTGAGCCTTGAGAATAGAAATGGTCCATGGTCAAAGGTTTCCAACAAGAAGGTGAAATGGTAGCATATGAGTCCTGATGAGCTGAGCGTGTTGGACGAAACAAAAATTCAATCCCTCGCATTAAGAAGGTGGGAGCTGAAGAGATAAATGAGACCAGAATGGAGAAATTATGACACTGATGAAAGTCAAGTGTCAGGGCTCCTTCTTCATGCAGTAAGCCCCTGACACAGCTCCAGAAAGTTCCGAGGAACTGGTCGTGTTTGTGGCATCTGTTGCTTTTTCACCATTTGTCATTTGTTGTGGCTTTTTTTGTCCTTTTAACAGATATTCACTTGTATCCCATTTCGTATTCATAACTTTATATTTTTCCTTAAAACCGCGTAAGCCTCACCCCCTGCAAAACTTGAATTCATCCCTGCATGAGATGTTTCTTAATGGGAAGGACACTGAAGTATGTACTGTAGAATTATAAGAATGTATTGGGGTGCCATGGTAATATTCTGAGGTTAGAGGGAGGTAAAACAAAACAAAATGAAACACAACAGGGAGTTGGCGAGAAGGTTGTTGTCAGGGAGTGGTGGTGCTATTATTAGGAATATCAGAAATAATGAAGAGTATATATGGGCTACAACATGTGTTCAGTAACTACTCTGCACAGGTCTATCCTAGAACGATATGATGCTATCCTGCCTATAGTCTAGAAAGGCACTGGTTAAAAAGTACTCACTGTGGAGGTAAGGTTTGAGGAGGGTCTAAGTGAATAAAAATATAAAATAATTCTGAGGAGCTAGAAGAAAGTTACCTTTAAGGAAAAAAAATCGTTTTTTAGTGACTTTTTATGAGCACTTTATGGTTTTTTTTTGGTTGTGTTAAGAGGACTATAGAAATTCAGAACACCCTGGTGTATTCCGCGTGCCTTAGAAACCAGTACAATAACTAAGTGGAGATTACAGATATGCCCCCTCCCATCCCAAAGAATCCCAGGTAACCTTCCAGTAATTTCTAACAGCAGATTGTAAACTCAGGGCAAGGAGCTGTCCAGGAACTGAAACAAATCTTTCCCAGCTTTCATTTATTTCATTGTTAACTTTTATAGTTATGACATTCTGCTGTGCTTCAGCTATAGCGATGAGTGTTGAAACAGAAAGAATGTTCTGCAGAAATGCAGGTTTTTACGTTTTCATGCCAGCACTCAATGATTTCAGATTAAAGACTTTTCATATGTATAGTAAATTACACTGAGCATTGGAAGAAAATAAGATTTCTTTCTTAAGCTCCTTTTGTTTTATTTTACTCTTTAGTCTTTCCTAGATCCTCCTCATCGTCCTTCATGGTGCTTGAGTCTGCTGAGGTCTATGACTGATCCGTTTACTTCTATCATTTTTTTTTAGTACTTGCTGGATAGAGTGATCTCTCTTGACCCTGTGGGGACATAAATGAAGAAAGCATGGACTGTACCTTTTAGCAGGCGAGACAGAAAATAGAAAAACTATTTATAAGAAGCCTATATTTAATGGTGGTGTGTGCTACGGAGAGGAATCCAGCAGGAGCAGAGATACGCCTGTAGGGGGGGTGGGCTTGCAACTTTAGAGGGTGTTCGTGGAGGGCCTCACCCAGAAGGCTGGAACAGAGTAAAGTGCCCAGGGACAGGAAAGACGGAGCCAGAAGGTATCAGTATTCCAGCAAACAAATGAAAAGGGCGGAGGCCCAGAGCAAGATCATGCCTGGTGTGTGGGAGGAAAGCGGAGACAGCAAGGAGCCCAGCGTGGTGGGAGCTAGCGAGCATGTGAGAGACAGCAGCGGAGGTTCCGGTCCAAGCAGTCACAGAGATCGAATCTTGTGGGCCATTGTCAGGACTTCAGCTTCTGCTCATGTGCAATGAGAAGCCCCTGGGCTGACACATAGGAATACATCTCTCTTTCTCTCTTCAAGTAAATAAATAAATCTTTTTTTTTTTTTTTTTAAGGGGGGATGGGGTACCTGGGGGTTTACCTGAGCACAGGTTGAGCATCTGACTCTTGGTTTCAGCTTGGGTCATGATATCAAGGTTGTGAGATGGAGCCCCTCGTTGGGCTCAAGTCTCAGCAAGGAGTCTGTGGAGAGTCTTTCTTTCCCCCTTCCCCTGCCCCTCCCTCTACTTGTGCATGCACACTCTCTCTCTTTCTCTCCAAAGAAATAAATCTTTTTTAAAAAACTTAAGGGCGCCTGGGTGGCTCAGTGGGTTAAGCCGCTGCCTTCGGCTCAGGTCATGATCTCAGGGTCCTGGGATCGAGTCCCGCATCGGGCTCTCTGCTCAGCAGGGAGCCTGCTTCCTTCTCTCTCTCTCTCTGCCTGCCTCTCATTGTACTTGTAATTTCTGTCAAATAAATAAATAAAATCTTTAAAAAAAAAAAAAACTTAAATAGGGGATGCCTGGGTGGCTCAGTGGGTTAAAGCCTCTGCCTTCGGATCAGGTCATGATCCCAAGGTCCTGGGATAGAGCCCCACATCAGGCTCTCTGCTCGGCAGGGAGCCTGCTTCCTCCTCTCTCTCTGCCTGCCTCTCTGCCTACTTGTGATCTTTGTCTGTCAAATAAAGAAATAAAAAATCTTTAAAAAAAAAAAAAAAACTTAAATAGGAATAGTCTGAGTGCTGTAACTAGGATAGTTTGAAGGAGTGAAGGGTAGCAAGACAGCAGTTAGGAAACTAAGGAATTAACCCAGGTGTGAGATGTGGCTCTTCAGACCAAGGTGGAAATAGGGACATAATGATAAAGTGTTATATTACATTGTGTATATATTTGTGTACACACACAGCCAATACAACGTGTGTGTTAAATTTTGGCTGAGTGGAAATGACCTCAGCGTTTTCACTCATTTGTTCCTAGACATAGTATTCAGAATTAGCAAGCCAAAAGCCCCTCTCCCATATTTTGAAATCATAAATCCCTATATATTATAACAGTCCTACAGAGTGAAACATGGAAGAGACTGACCCAAAACTGCCAGAAGTGGGAGGGCCACAGGGCAAGAAAGGTGTAGGCCCTCTCCAAACTGCAAATGTTATTAAAGTGATAATTTGATGATTGTAAACCTTGCCTCTTATGTCTTATGTTATCAAATGAGTTGAGTCTGAGTGCATGGTGATCTACTAGGCCCGTGGTGGACATACACCAACCTTTCTGGTCTCATTTCTCTCTTCAGCCCATGTAATCATCTCACCTTCTTAATGCTAAGGCTTGAATTTTCATTTTATACTTAAAGCAGAGGAGGTGGTCCATACTCATTCCCATTTCTCAGCTTCCTACCCACCAGCCCCCCAGAGTTCTCAAATCCTGGAGCCAGAGTTTTGTTTACCTTCCATGATGCTCCTACGCTTCTCTGGGAGAAAGCATTTCGGGAGTCATAAACTGATTGACCTTAGTGACCCAGAATCTAGTCCTCTCTCTGACACCCATTAAATCTCTGACACCCATTAAGTCTACTCAATGTGGTAAGTTTTATCATAATCAAATGAATTCACTTATTTTGTTTTTGCACTTAATTCTAAAATATTAGCTATAAAAATAGTCAAGATTTTAGAATTGGGTTCTGTGTATCTTAAACAGAAAAAAAGCCCTTAGAATGCCAGTTTTCCTGAATTTAGATGAGGAATCGGGAGGGCTGGCTTTTGGAACTACCACTAAATGTAATTTCTAAAGCTAAGGTTTCACATCTGTAAAAGTAGGGTAAGTTACACTTATCTTACCGATTTTACTGGAATGCTATGAAGATAAAATGAGAAAAAGTAGGGAAAATGATTTTGTAAAAAAAATAAAGTCCCATATTGTTTCTATTAACATAAGTGAAATGGGTCTGATTTTGCTTCTTTTAATCAAAAGGACTTCTTTTAGCCAGTATATGTACAAACATCCTTCATAATTCATAGTACATATTGCTGTAGTTTTTGTAGTTGTGATCATGTATGCTTATGAATTAGGAGAAATAATTTCTCTTCATGAATTTTTGAGAGCCGGAGGGAAAATAGTGGAGTTTTATTTTACATCAGTGGGTAGATATTGATGTTAAACTGTTGTCTTCTGCAGCAGAAGTGGCTCAGTCCGTTAAGCCTCGGACTTTTGTTTTCGGCTGGGTCATGATCTGGGCAGGATCCAGCCCTGCTGGGCTCTGTGCTCTGAGCTCATTTGGGAATAAGCTCAGGATTCTCTCTCCTCTTCTCCCCCTCCTTCTCCTCCCTCCTCCACCTCCACCATCCTCCACCTCCGCCCGCCCTCCCCCGAAAATGCTCGTGCTGGCGCCCACTCTCTCTCTCAGATCAATAAAATCTTTTTTTCAAATGTTGTCTTCTTAGGCAATTTTGTTTTTTTAATGGAAAAAATCAGTTATTGTAATGTGTTTCATATTATTATATAGATAGAAATATCATTTTACATATTAAAAGTGATTTAGAACTTTTGGAATGAAATTCTGCCATCACATGGTATTTGTTATTTATTGAACATCTCTCAGGCCAATGTAAATTATTTGCTAATTCTTCTTTGATATGTGAGAAATAAAATATTGACAATTCTTATGAAGTAATGATTCACTTTATTTCTTTAAGATTCTCTCAGGATGATAAAATGTTTATTGATTTTTTTATTGTTTGAAATGGCTTCCTTATTCTATTTATATCCTTTAGTGCCTCAAATGGTGAAAGAATTTATACATTAAAAGTCCACCATTTTACTTTCGATTATACCATTCATAATAATGATATAGTATCCTTGACTCAAAAATAAGCAAAATATTGTTATAATATTGTAATGTGTTGTAGTATTTCTAGTGATGAGTACTTAGGTCAGGATAAAATCTCCTACTTCTCTGTCAAAAGAAAAATTCTGTTTTCTTATATAGACTAAGTATATTTGCATTTACCTTTTGCTTTTAAATTTTGTTTGGGAGATTTCTTTTTAGAATTTTCCTTTTCTGAAATACAATTTTCTTTTTATCGGATTTGACACGTGATTTAAAGTTACAGTTCAGTAATCAAAGTTTTGTGCATTCTATCTGTCAACTAATGTTTGAACTGGAACTTATATTGTCTGTATGTATGTTAATTCTCAGTGGAGAGGAGGATGATGGTGTTGATATTGCCACTGATCCAAATAACTCCTGTATTTTGTAGAAAACTCCTTTTCCTAGAATAAAGTGACAATATGTTGGGTTGAAATCTGTTGTCTGAGTAGTGGGATACATTTAAATAACATTTTAAAAAGAGCAGTACAGAATATATGAATATTAAAAAGGTTAAGAACATAATTAAAGTTAAAATCCTTAGTGGTTCAGTAGGGATACTTAAAGCAGAGGAGGTCACAGTTAAGGCAAGCATTTCTCTTGGACAGTTGCATCCTGTAGCCTCGCTTCTTATGTCCATTCAATTAACTATGAATCTATATATTCATGAGTGCCTTTAGGATTAGTGGATTACACTCTATTTAATGGTATTGATCTGGTAATACCATTGAATTACGAAGTAACTTGAAAATATCCATTTTGTTCTAACAAAATGAATTGGGAAATTAAGAGTTTATAAATTTATGAACTTCAGTCTACTTCAGATGAGATGTTAACATCACATATCTATCATTGGATAGCCCCATATATTATATGATTTTCCTGGAATTATTAACATTTTACTAATCTACTCATATCCTTTTTCTTGTCTTATTAAGCTACATCCTATTTTAATCTGTTTTAAATAATATATCTAATTCTAAAAACCATAAACTGTGGCCATAGAGTGACATTAGCATCTATACTAATCTTTCCAGGAAATACTAGACTGTAGTATTAGATTATTATAGAGTTTATAGTAATTAGATTATTATAGAGTTTATTATCTATATATAGTATTAGATTATTATAGAGTTTATAGTGATTAGAAACATTACAAACACAATCCTATCATGATAATCTTCTTCAAGTTGAACCACAAATCACAGCTAATTATATACTCCTTTTTACCTTGACTCTATTTAAAAAGCATGAATTTGCAATAGCCCACCTTGTCTCATATAGGATTTTCTTTCCTTTTTAAAGGCTGAACAGTATTCTACTGTATATAAAGCATGTTTCATTTATCATTTATCTGTAATGGATATTTAGGTTATTTCAATGTTTTGACTATTGTGTATGTAACTATAATGAGCATGGTCCTGCTACTATCTCTTTGAGATCCTGATTTCAATTATTTTAGATAAATACCCAGAAATGGGATTGCTAGATCATGGGGTAAATGTGTTTTTAATGTTTAGAAAGCATCATACTGTTTTTCAAAAGGGCTGCACCATTTTGTATTCCAACCAAGTACAAGATTCTGATTTTTCTTCTCTTTACCAACACTTACTGTCTTTTTTTTTTTTTAATTTTATAATGGCCATTCTAATAGGTGTGATTTTTATTTGAATTTCCTTGATAATTAGTGACATTGGGTAATCCATCCTACATTATTTTCCCTTATAACAGCGTTCAGCGTAATTTCCCATCAGTGTGCATGTGCAAGTGTGCTATTCGCTTATTTTCTGGGAGTGGAATGGAAACAAGAGATAAGAAAGTCAATTAGCCTTTTTTCATTCCTAATTGACATTGTTTATCACCAAAAAATGGTGCATCCCACAAAAACTATCTGTTTGTTCAACTATCTTTTCATTTTTTACATGTCCAAGTCTTCAAATAAAATTGTCGTATAGAGATTTACCTGGGTGTTTAAGTCATTTAAGCATCTGCCTTCAGTTCAGATCATGATAGCAGGTTCTGGGATCAAGTCCCCCACCAGGGTCCTTGCTAAGCCAGGGAGCCTGCTTCTCCATCTCCCTCCTGCTTCTCCTGCTTGTATGCATGCATGTGCTCTCTCGCTCTCTCTGACAAATAAATAAATAAAATCTTAAGAAAAAATAGTCGTATAGATAAGAAATATATTTTTTAAACTATCTTTTCATTATAATTAAGATGGATTTATAAAAAAAAATGTATGTGTTTTTTGTACTAGATTTTACCTATTTGAGCACCATTTCTATGTAGATGCACTATGAGGTAGGTTTAGTTAGCATAAACTGAATGAGATTTTCTATGTGCTGAAATTAGCATTAGCCTGAGAGATAGGTGAAGTTCATACTTCTGCACTACCATTAACTAACTGTGTGTTGTTGGACATCTTGTCACCTCATGTTTCACTTTTCTAATGTATTCTATAAGAAATGAAAACTAGAGCATCTGCACAGATCTTGCTTGCTTTGTAACGTGAGTCTGTAAAATAGTTGTGACCTACTTTTACAACACATTTTATTTATATGATTCTTTTTCAGTGCCTTTTTTATTGTTGACCATTAATACTGCAAAACATGTGCTAATCTATGTTCTTTGTGATTTTGGTTTTTGTGATTAGAACTAAACCTATTTTAGATCTGTGAGTATAGAAGTCATTGACTCTAAATATTTCAGTGTATTCAACCTAGAAAAAAAATAGTGGGCCTGCCCAGATTATTCAACTAATGTCTTTGATAATTCTTGGATTTTTTTTTCCTACTTGCAATGTTGTGAGAATTTTTTTTATTTTGCAATTATTTATATTTATATATAATTTATATATGCATGCCACACTTTGCTTACTTTGCTTGTTTTTATAAAAAGTGTGAATGAAAGAAGAAATATGGGAAGTGAATCACTCCAGACCCCATCCCAAATTAATGACAGTTTTAAATACAGAATTCAACTTCTTTAATTATGAGCTATCGAAAAATTGGGTGCCTGGGTGGCTCATTCAGTTGAGTGTTTGACTCCTGATCTCAGCTCAGGTCTTGATCTCAGGGTCCTGAGTTCAGGTCCCACATTGTATATCTATATAAGCTGTATAACATTACTCAAAGAACTCTTATAGTGGTATTATCATAGCATATACTTTTCCTTAACAATCTGTTTCATTTACATTGGGCTTGTTTACTCAGTATAAAAATATGCAATAGTTTTAAGCAAAGAAGTAGAAAGTTACTCCACATCTCATGTATATATATATATATAGATAGATAGATATAGATATACATACATACACACACACACATACACACACACACAAATATATATGTTTAATACTACTGAAATTTGGAAGAATGTATATTTATAAAATTTACATTAAATATTCTAAGGAGTTTAATTCTATTAATATACTGTGAAGACAGGATATTGTGATAGATCACATTTTTTAAAATGTATAACTTAATAGAGTTAAAATTTTAGTATTTCAGGTTAAAAACAGCTTTTGGTTTGAATGGCACTAGCACTGATTTTTTTTTTTTTAATTACTTTAGAAAGAGGGAATGGGGGTAGGCAGAAAGAGAGGGAGAGAATTTCAAGTAGACTCCACGCTGAGTGTGGAGCCTGATGCAGGGCTCAATCTCACAACCCTGAGAACATGACCTGAACTGAAACCAAGAGTTCGTCACTTAACCAACTGGACCACCCAGGCATGCCCAGCTTCTAAGTTTAAACCAAATTTTGATTCAGACTACAAATTGAGTATTCCAGCCCCTGAGTTATCCAATCCAGATGCAAATGTGGCAATGGCCAAAAAAGATAAACTAGATAGGGTATTCCCTGGGGGCCCTGGGGTGTCAACACCAGCCCCGGGAGCCTGAACAATGACCACAGAGAGCAGTGAGAGGGAAGATGGCGAATGCAGAAGAGGAAAATTAGATGATATGATCCCTATGCTTGAACATCTTACTATATATGTAAGGTAAATTTGTGGATAAGGAAAAATAATGAAAAACAGTGTGTAAATTTCAGAATCCAAACTATTTTTTCACATCTTCATATAAAGCTCCCTCTCAAAAATTGCATTTTCATAAATTATAAACAACCAGTTGTTTTTTCATTGTGCCGTAGTCATAGACTTCTCCCCCTCGTAGAGTCGAAATAAACTGAAAAAGTGATCTAGCAATATCCTCCCCCTTGAGGAAGCCAAGGAAGGCAAATTAGCCAGTTTGCTGAAGGTCACAACGTCTAGTAAATAGCCAAGCTAAATGTGAACACAATATGATTATTGAGAAGAGAAAGTATCAGCAGTCAGCAGTACCTTGGTTCTTAAAACACATTTCTGAAAGAGTATTTGTCTTTCTGAAAATAGCATATATATTCCTTATTAAAAGAAGGGTGGATTTTAATTTTTTAATGTTAAATATCGGATACATTCACATCATTGCATTTGAAAGTATTATTAGACTATTGGTTAAAAAACTAAAATGTAACATTTTATTGTAGCCCTTTTGAAGCAATTCAGACTACATTCTCAATAAAAGGAAATTCAGATTATCTTCCTTTCAGTGTATCTCTGGAGTCATTGTCCTTGTTAATGGAAGTTGTTCTGATGGCCTCTTCAAGTTGTAAAATCATTTTTAAAAATTTAATTGTATTTAAATTCAATTAATTAACATATAGTATACTATTAGTTTCTGGAGTAGAGTTCTGTGATTCATCAATTGTAGGTAACACCAGTGCTTATTACTTCAAGTGCCCTGTGAGATCATTTTAAATTCAACTCATTCAGGTGAACCAGGGAAATGGGGCTCCTGCAAATGCCTAAGGTTGGATACCTCTAGAGTGTGGAGAGTGAGGAGGGAAAAAGCAGGCAGAGAGAGACTGCTTCTGTGAAAGTCACTCCAGGTTTAAGTATGTTATGTACCAAGGCTCTGTTTTAAGTTTCGATCGAACTATGTATTCCAAGAGTAAAAATAAGAGTCGATCATAATGACAGTGACAAAAATGGCAACATTATTATGAGATTAGCTCTTCAAGAAGATACTTTACAACCTTAAGATTTTATGCTTCTAGATGAGTTTTCTTGGAAAAATACATCTGAGTTTTTAATGTCTTGTCATGACTGAGAGAGTCTCCTTTATCCTGTAAATAGACAGGACACTATCCAAATATTATTTTTTCCCCTTACACTTCCCCTTCCTCCACTCTTTTTTCCCTCCCTGATATTCTATTCTTCTGCCATTTTTTTCTTTCCTTCCTTTATGTTAATGTATAAATTGGTTAAAGTTCTAAAATACTTAAAAAAAAAAACCTGTATAGTAGAATAAAATATATCTATTTATGTATTTTTCTTATATTAACATTCCATCACTTGAAAATGAATGAGTAATTAGTATAACTGATGTGGACAATATATTGGACCCCTGAAACTCACTTGCAAGGTTTGTTCACAATTTAGAAACCCAAGGCAAATGACCATTTCAGATTCTGAGTTTTTGCTGCTGCTGCTGATTTATAAATGACTTTTGAGAGCTAATGTCCAGATTTAGGAAATTAATCTATAGTCATGGTTAATAATATCAATGGAGAAAAGTACAACATAAAGTATTATTAATTTATGATATACATTTATTTTTTAAATTAAGTTTGGGTTTTGTTTTGTTCTGTTCTATTACCCCAAAGGCATTAGATTCTCATTCCATAGCATGCCAGCCTCACTGGTTCATGTAGTTTCCCTCGTGTGTGTGTGTGTGTGTGTCTATAGGTGTGTTTGGTTTTTGTGTTTGTTTTTTTGTTCATTTATTAACTCATTCATTTTCTTTCAACTCATTTTCTTTTCCCACTTCCTTCCTCTGTTCATGAGCAACTATTTATAATTTATGTAATTTCTGTTATTTTTTTGGAAAATAAATAATGTACCTGGGTACAAGTAGCATTTTAATGTACATGAGATGCCCTTGTCCTGTAGACAGATCCTATTTCTCACTTGGTTTCAATTGGAAAATAGTTTTAAGGTGAATCCACCTTTTGGTTAACACCTGGTATGGTCTTTTTCTACACCCTCGCCAGGTATTTCCATCTGGAGCACTTACACTATACTCTCATTGTCCCACTTCTCCTAATACTGCCTCCACCCACAAATAGACACTCAGCAAGATTGTCTGAGTCAATATGGTATACATGGGTTTAATTTCATGATGTTCTGCTACATTGCCCTCCAGAGGGGTGCACTTATCTGCATTCCCATTAAAATAATTGCATCTTTATAAATTGTAGACAAGCGGTTGTTTTATTTTCCTGTGACATAGTCATAGTATTCTCACATCACATAGTATTCTCACAAAGTGGGGTATGTCTGAACATCATCCAGTAAGTTTAATCTCCTTTGGATATACCTTTGAAGTCAGGGTCCCCTGATCCTACATCCCAGTCAACACATAGTATTTTCTGGTTTTTAAACTTTTTGCAATATGATGAGAGCTAAGGAGTATGTCATTATTGCTTTAACTTGTACTTTCTAATCATTATTGAGTCTGGGTCTTTTTATATATACCTTTAACACTTTTAAAATTCTTTCTCTCTGGATCATCTTAGTTTTACTAACTTCCAGGATGTTTCTGCTTCTGCTTTTTTCTAGTAGAGTATCATTTTTTTATTAATTTTTTTGACAGCATACAATATTAGACACAAGATGGTGATCACCACATAAGTGACTAATTGTGCAGTGCCACTTACTAGATCCAGAAAAAATAGTTGTGCAATAAAAAAAGTAATGGGTTTTATATATTTTATATATTTTATATATTTAATTTTAATCCATAAGATGTTTGTGATATAAGGGTAAATAATAAATATAGACAAAGAAATAACACACATGAACTTGTGCATTATAAAGAATAGCATTTACCAATTTTAGGAGATATAAAGTTAAGGAATCCAGAAATTATGAAAACCCATAGTTGAGAATGTTTTATGTTGAGTGATATTTTTTTAATTCAAACATTACCTGACTATTGTCTTTTTTGGTGTTTGATAACATGTTAAGTATAAGATTGTAAGCAACATATCCTGTCATTAGTTGTTGCACATTGAATAAAAATTCAGTTGCCTATACTAATGGCTTATTAAAAGCCATTAGTATAGGCACTTTATAGGGATATAATTGAAACATCATTCTGTCCACTATCAAAGTTGAACAATTCATTAACATACATGTTGATTGAATTTAAATATAAAGAAAATGTAAATGCTGAATAATAGATATAGACATGCATGTATATGCTGTATTCCAGGAATTATTTCTAAAACAAAGTCAGAGTACAGTTATCTTCAGATTGACTCTGCTTCCATTTAATCAATTAAATGATAAAATATTACTTTAGTGAACCTCAATATAGCATGATCATGTTCAACAAATGTTTATGTGCATTTTAAAATAGTTTATAGGATTTTGCAATTAACATTTTTCAAGAATGTTATATTTCAGATCATATCATACTTAATCCTTACAATTATTAGAACCTTCTTATGAATTAATAAGGAGTGATGGGTTATATTCACTTGGTTTCTTTAATATGGTTCTTGTACGATTTGTTAGGGATTTGGAGAGGTGGTGGATAGGAAAGGTGTTACTAAAGGACTAGTCGCAATTCACCACATTCTCTGTAGTATCTGATACTCACCATTGGAACCAAGTACTGGCAAAATCTTTTGAACCACAGTCCTGCACAAACTCTGGTGGAAAACCGAATGAAGAGAAAAGAAACTTGGTCTGTGTATCATGGAACAGAACAGTTGATATATTTTATGACCTCAGGTGTATTTCTACACAAGATTCTAGTTATTTGTTGTGGGGTTTTTTTTTTTCAGCAATTTTATTAAAGATTTTAAATAGTTTTCCCTTTTTAATACTAGAAGCATTTTTTAATTTCATTAAATAATTATGTTTTGTAAATTTGCCCCTTTATTTTGAGAGGTGAAAAATAAACAAGTTAATCCAAGAAAAGAAGCATGAAGATTATGCAGCTGTTTCTTTTCATAGAATACGCTCTTGCCGAAAAGTGACAATGCAATTATAACACTATAATTTGTTTCAATTCAAAATCATCTGTATATAAATATACTCTTTATGCTGACTTTTTCTTTAAAAAGTGTGTTTTTCAGTGTGCTCTTCCTTTTGTACTGCTGTATTTTTCTTTAGTGATATCATCGTTGTCTCTTATGTAATTTTCTCATTTTATATGTACAACAGCCTGGGATTGTTGAATTAAACCTAAGGCCCATCTGAAGATAAAGTTTTGTTGGAGTAAGTTCTAGAAAAGCCATTTTTGTTTGTGTTATTGTGTAATTTTTATGGACTTATTTTGCCATTTCACTGTAGTAAAAGAATTTACCATACTTGTTTACAAACAGTAATATGCTTTCCAGTGTATATCAAAATCATTTAAAAACTTTCAAAGTTTCAGTTATGCCATGTTTAGAGTTTTCCACTGAAGCCAATGGTGAGCGGTAGGGAATGTCACATAGGCATCTGTGAAGCTCATTAAAAACCAGTTGTTCAAGTGTTTCTTTTTGTTTCAATTATAGCTCAGTTAGAACATACATTTATTTTCTTAGGTAAAGCTGGTAGCACTCACAAATATTTGGGCACTGTAACTTGAATAGTTTCATCTAATTTCTATCCATTTCACATAGATACATATTAGGACCAGATGATTCATGCCAAATATGTACTCCTAGATTATTTGGACAGCTCATGTGAAATGGAGTAAAGAAACAAAATTTAAAATGTTGAAAAATTGTTATTACTTTTTTAGTGAAAATTCTCTTTCTAGACAGAGAGGAAACATGAAATGCCCTCTAATTAATACAGCATACTTGACGCTATCCAGCACAAAAAAAAAGAAAAAAAAAAACTTAGTGTTCTTTGTTGAAACATTATTAGGAATTTCAAAATGGTTACAGTGAACCATTAAACCAAGCATGGGCCTTTCTGAGCACAGGGCCTTGTCCTACCACAAAGGCTACACCCCAGCCACCGCCGCCCTTCCTCCCCCTGCCATGAAGCTGTCCTCTCTGTAACATGCCTACTAATTCTACTCAGGCATGCCTTGCATACAGTGAAGAAAAAGGAAAAAATTCCCCATGGAAATCTGTCTTATCTAAGCAAAGCTGAAGCAATTAACAGTTTCTCAAGGGGACCTTCACAACAAGCTATTAATGACTTTCTTCCTCCTTTCCCATTCCATGATGGAATATGGAAGTGTATACTCTTCTAGATGCTTGTTCCCCATAGGAAAATTATACTGATGCTTGTAATGGTATTTTTTTTCTGACACAAAATTGGCCTAAATAATATATGTTCAATAATGTTTTCTTTATTAAAGCAGTGTAAACAAAATGCATGTGTTTGGTAATATTTAATAGGCTTTCAAAAGCAACATTTTGCATGTTGTAATAGACACATTTGATGTGTCATAGACACATAGATGTGTAATAGACACAGGTGAGTGATGAAAGCAAACTACATATGGTTGTGGTATTAATGTTCCAGAGAACTTTGAACTGTGTTCTCTGAAATGGTGTGCTGAGTTGGTTTTTAAATGTCTTCTATGCCCTACAGACCCCAACTAGAAGTACAACACATGTTTTATTTTATAATTGCATTTGTCTTTTTAGGGATGCAAGTATTGGAGTGGAATGGAATTCCTTTAACTTCTAAAACGTATGAAGAAGTGCAGAGTATCATTAGTCAGCAAAGTGGGGAAGCAGAAATATGTGTAAGACTGTGAGTTTTTCCCCATCTTTTTGTTTCCATTTTTTGGCTATTCATGGCTCTTTTAATTTAAAATTGTTAAGGTGGAACCTTTGCCAGTCAGCAAGATTTACAGTAATTAGAAAATAAAGTGAATACAAGTTTTATAGATTTCTTGTGTTCAGAATCAAAGTCTAAAGCATAGAAAGAATTCAGCTAATTTTGTGTCTGATTATGTCAGTAGTTCTCTCCTTTCATGCTTTTATTGAAACATGCTTCATTTAAACAAAAGCCTGAACCCATTTAGATTTCATGTCTGTGTATAGTATTTCAAAAAGAACTTACACTTAATCCATAAAGATTTCACCTTAAATAATCATTTTTATCAGCTGACTTTTAACAGCATTGCAAATATATATTTGGCTAGAAGGGTGAGCATGCTTGGAAATTGCTTTATATCATTGACCACTTCTCATTTACCTACTGAAAAAAAAAAAAATCAGGGTAGTTGGGAAAAAAAGGCCTTTTGTCTCCGGTTTCCTCAATTTCTTTCTTAATTTCTTTGTTTTAAATTTTTAGGGACCTCAATATGCTTTCAGACTCTGAAAATCCCCAGCACCTGGAACTTCATGAGCCACCAAAAGCTGGTAGGTGAAAGTCATCTGCTTTCATCCGGGGGTAAAGGGGAAGATGTAAGTGTAATGATAGTTGTAGAAGCAGGTGAAGCCATAGATGAAAATATAAACACAAGCATAGATAGTGTATGGGCAAAATGTATTTATAGACCAATGTCTATTTATCTACGTAATCATAAGCAGAATCAAAAGCACTACAGAAATGTTTTTTAGCATTCTAGGGGAACATATACTTGTATGTTTGACCCATGAAAGAAATTCATACAGAATCTTGCTGTGTGAGTTTACATTTTTAACTCTTAAAAAATAAACTCATCCCACCAGAGCAATCCATGGAGCCATTTATTTGGGATCTTATAGAATTTTTAGGTAATAATTGATTCTTTTTAGCATAACTGGACTATGGAACACTCATTCTTGAACATTTTGATTGCCTTTCCATTGTAAAGGAAAACAAAATCAACATGTAATTTCATAAGGACACGATGAGATTTAACTCTTTCTGAGCTGACAACTAGAGTCTTCTAAACGTAGATCCATTATTCCATGAAAAAATATCACTTCTTTCGTTATTTAACCAGTATTTACTGACCATTTCCTCTGCTACAGCCAGCATTCTCAGAGTCTGAGTGTCTGCACTAAAGAACAGACCCAGGCCTGTAGAACTTTTCATCCATCTGTGCTTGCCAATTACCTTGTCATCTAGAACTCGCATAAACTCCATGGTATTGAGCACCGATGAAACTGAGATACATAGCCACTCCGTTTTGTTGTAGTAGATAAAGCGAAATCCCCAGGGGTTGATCCTAAGCAGTTGGCAGCAGAACTCCAGAAGGTCTCCCTGCAACAGTCACCGCTGGTTCTGTCGTCTGTCGTGGAGAAAGGATCTCACGTTCATTCAGGCCCTACATCAGCGGGATCCAGTTCCGTTCCCAGCCCCGGGCAACCTGGGTCCCCCTCCGTGAGCAAAAAGAAACACAGCAGCAGCAAGGTGAGAAGTGACTCTGAGTTACTTATTTTCTTGCTCTTTATTCAGATGAGGACAGAGGAAATCCAGTATCATTTTCTAAGGTGTTTTTCCTGTGGTTTCTCATTGGAGTGAAATAAGAAAATTTCCATTTCTTAGTATATAACTGATCAAAGTGTTATGACAATGATGTATTTCTACATCTCTTTAAATATTTTAGCAGTTATTATTATGAGGCATATGCACAGTGTGTCTAATGCTTCATAATTCTAATGCTTCTTTTTAGTTGTAGTTGTTGAATAAATCTGAGCTTCTTTGTATATGGAACATTAGCTTTGCATCTTTTTGGGAACACAGGATACATATTATGCTGGATTTGGTAATTTAAATAAAAAATATAAAGGACACAGAGATAAAGAATGTAGGACAATGAGAAATGAGGAAAACTTGTAATATAAAATTGCCGCTTTGAATTTTATAACTAATGCCATACTAATTGGGGAGCCTGGGTGGCTTAATCTGTTAATGTCCAGCTCTTGATTTCAGCTCAGGTGCTGGACTCAGGGTCATGAGATCAAGCCCCGCCTTGGTCTCTGCGCTCCATGGGAGTCCACCTGAGACTCTCTTGCTGCCCCCCCCCATGCACACACATGCGCGCGCTCTCTCTCTCTCTCTCTCTCTCAGATAAATGGATAAATCTTTTTTAAAAAAGAAAAAGAGGGGCACCTGGGTGGCTCAGGTCAGGGTCCCAGGGTTCTAGGATCCAGCCCACTGTGGGCTCCCTGCTCAGCAGGAAGCCTTCTTCTCCCTCTCCCACTCCCCCTGCTTATATTCCTTCTGTTGCTCTCTCTCTCTCTGTTTCAAATAAATAAGTAAAATCTTTAAAAAAGAAAAAAGGAAAACCAGTAATATAAAATTGCCATTTTGAATTTTATCCCTAATTCTATACGAATAAATTTTCCCTTGTTGCAAGTCTTCATTTGAAATAAATGTTTATGACGCTATTGTTTCCAAGCTACTGAGCTATTAAAAGAAAACATAGAATTAGTTTTTTAACCTTATAAAAGCAGATGACATGTAGACAGTTTGTAGCTTTTTCTTCATAGATTTGATACTTCCTAGGGAAATTCTCGTTGTGGTCAATAAATATATTGGAAAAAGTATTCTCTTGTTTAAGCATGAATAAAGATTTCTCTTTACATGGTAAGATATATAAGAGGGACAGGCTACGCTTGGGTAGACCAATTGCTGGACTTCAGAAAACAAAGTTCAAAAAAACAAAGTATAAAAACACAATAGGTGTCCCCCCAAATCCCTTTTATTCAGAAACAGACAACAAAGGTATAAAATGTTGGATGTCATTAAAAAATGCAGTGAGGGCTTGAAGAGTGAGGTGAAGAAAGCTGGTGTTTAGCTAATGAACTGATTCAGTAATGGGGATACAGGGACCAACATTCCCAGCAGAGAGAGCAACATGTAAAAAAAAAAATCTCAGAAACAGAAATTGCCTGCTGAGAATGTCGGTGTACAAAAAAAAAAAAAATACAGGGATAAGAAATAAAGGAGAAGCCTAGATGGTTGTAAATTGGAGGATATTATGTGCCCTGCCTGGCTTTTACACTGCAGTCTGCAGGAAATGAAGAGTCAGTGATAAGCCATGAGCAAAAATGAAGTAAGAATAACAGGAAGCCTTTGTACGTGAAATCACTCCACAGTCCAGTCCTGTCTTAAAATCAGAAGGTAGTCTTTTTCCTTTTCTCCTCCCTCTGAAGTGCCCCATGCTTTATGCATCTCTTAAGACAATTTGTATCTTTTTTTTTTTTTTTTTTTTTTTTTTGAGGGAGAGACAGACAGTGAGAGAGAGAGCACAAGCAGAGGGGGGAGGGAAGAGCAGGCTCCCTACTGAGCAGGGAGCCCAATGCTGGATCCCAGGACCCCAGGATCATGACCTGAGCTGAAGGCAGGCGCTGAACCGACTGAGCCACCCAGGCCCCCCAACAATTTGGACCTTGATTGTAGCTACTAGTCTTCCTAGTTAGGCTGCAAGCTCTTTAAGAACCAAAACCCCTTTCTTACTTTCTCTGTGCTATTTAATCACATGGAAGAGGGGCTTACGCAGTATAGGAACAAAATAAAAAAATGTTGTGAATTAAAGCATCTTGGCACTTTTGAATCTCTATACTATTACGGAGGTGCAAAATTTGATATTTTGTGATAGGTTAACTGTTTTGGCAGTGAATAGAAGATGAAAACAAGTATAATAGGACGAACATCAAGGAAATGATATTGACATGTTTTATGATATGCAGTAATTCTTTTCCATATCAAGAACATGGCCTGTGTGGTTTTACAGTATTTTTGCTGGAATAAAAATTTGTAGAACTGTATTCTTCATAATGATAGTCACATGTAATAAGCCAGCCCTTGAAATATGGCTAGTCTGAACCAAGATATACTGTAAATGTAAATTAATGCCAAATTATCAAGACTTACTATGAAAAAAAGAATATAAATCATCTCATTACAATTTTGATATAGATTTCATGGTGTAATTATAATACTTTGAGTAAATTGAGTTAAATAAAATACATTATTAAAAATTAATTTCACTGGCTAATTCTTACATTTTTAATGTAACTGCTGGAATATTTAAAATTACTAAGTCTCATTTCTACTCTTCAGTGATGATATAGAGATTACTTAACTCTTACCAGTAATAATAACAATAATCAAATCTAATCACTTTTGGGATATATATGTATATAATATTAAATGTACATTTTTATTTGAAATATATACTTACTAGATGGTAACACCTGAAGAAAGAGACTGTTACCTATTCATTTCTAGGGGCATTTATCTCCAACATTTAGCTGGCGTAGTTTCTTGAAATATTTTTTATGAATGAATGAATAGATAAATTTAGTGATATTTCTTGACCCATCAACACGTAGTATTCATAAAAGGCAATGCATTTTTTCATTTGTTCTCTAAACCTACAATGTTAAAGAATTTATACTGAGAAATCATGGAAATATTGAGTGATGGTCTGAAACTGACATATCCCTCAGTCAGATAATATGTCCACATATATCATATGTTCTTCAGATAATTTATAGAATTGTGGCTTTAACTCCTTTGTGTTTTCATTAAGGTATGAGACTAGGCATTAAATTATAAAATATTGCAATGGAATGCATTAAAACTAAAATATTTGAATATAGTTAGCATAATTATACATTTGGATACTTAGAATACCATCTAGTAAACATTCTAAACAATTATTCCTAAGTAATTATTAATCTGTTAATACCCAAGTGATTTCTTCTCCCTCGACATAAGTAAAATATGAATCAAGATTATTTAAGTACATGTTTAAATTATATAAGCTATGTATATGACTGTTTTAAATGATTATTTTGCTTAAACTCATTTAGCGTGAATTTTTATCTTCAAAATTTTGATTTTACCACCTGAAGCTGTTTGTCTCTGAGTCAGGGACATCAACTCTCTGTTTGTACAAATACTACATTGAAATGTAACAAGTCAGCAGTCAGCCATCAGTCATTTTCTTCAGCATTAGGAACCAGCTTGCCAGATCACATTCCTAGCTGTTCTTTTTTTTTTTTTTTTAATTTTTTATTTTTTATAAACATATATTTTTTATAAACATATATTTTTATCCCCAGGTCTGTGAATCACCAGGTTTACACACTTCACAGCACTCACCAAATCACATACCTAGCTGTTCTTAAAGCTTTACTGACACAAGGAACTTTCTAAGGAAGTGAGAACTTATATAGAAGAGGATAGAACTTTAATTAAGGAATGTGAAATACGGAGAAGCCATTGTCTGGGCGCTTCAGTCTAGAAGGGAGCGAGCAGGGGTTGAGCACCCCTGAAGGAGCACAGGGATGGACTTCTCTACCCTCTGTGCTCCCAGGCACTCGTCCTCTAAAAACAAGGTCTTTTTTTTTTTCTTTTAAGATTTTATGTATTTATTTGACAGAGAGAGGCAACACAAGCAGGGGGAGTCGTGGGGGAGGAAAAGCAGACTCCCTGCTGAACTGGGAGCCTCATCCCAGGACCCCGGGATCATGACCTAAGCTGAAGGCAGACGCTTAATGACTGAGCCACCCAGGGCCCTTAAAAACAGTCTTTTTCATTTCTCTATAGATCTTTAAAGCCTGTAAATGCTTAAATTGAATACTTTAAACCAAAGTACTCATTTCATTAAGTAATTAAAAATGTAGTCCCACAGGTATAAAATTATAACTTCAAAACAGACTAAGCAAAGTGAAAAAAGAGATTCCTGTATCTATAATATTAAATACATATTGAAAGGGAGAAGTAGACCCCATGATCTAAGCAGCCAAACAGGTGAAATGCATTTTGCAGGCGGGATGATCTGACCAAATAGAAATTAATTCCAGAAGGAAATTGAAATGGTAAATTTTGTGAAAGGTGTATCTGTTAATACAATACATGTTTTTAACATTGCAGCCTACTGATGCAACGAAGGTGGTCTCTCATCCGATTACAGGGGAAATTCAGGTAAGGAAGTGTTTTAAAAATCATCATTGTGCCATCTTCATTGGTTTTTTTTTCCGCCTACCCTGGTCTGCTGAAATTGTAAACACTGTTAGGACCTTTCCTGTTTTAGATGTATGACAGATATATCACACATACACACCTGAGTACAGACCTATGAAGGAAAAATGCTATTTTATAGGATAGCATTTTAGTGCAAATATATAGTTCATAATTATAATGTCATTATAGGTATGGAATTGTATAATTTGATATGTATCTGATGCCTTAACAGTATCAGTATTTTCATGTCTCAGTTTCTACTTGTTGAATGTGTTTCAAACGTGACAGTTTCTTCTGGAAATGTGAGGGTTCCTCTTTGAGTTTCATGAGTCCAGTGCTATCCTCTTTTCTTCCTTCTACCAACAATTGTTATATAATCGCTGAATATTTCTTCTAGATTAGAGATTTCATACCAGGGATCATAACCAGTTTGTAATTCATAAAATCTACTTGAGGGTTTTGATCAGGAAAATAGAAGAAAAATAGTAGAAATCACTCTTCTTTACATCTATCAATGTGTATTTCTGTGTGTGTATTATATTATAACAATTTCTCACTATGGGTTGTAGTCAGAAATGTTTTAAAAAACTGTGCTTTAGGTGATACCAAAACGTAATTCAGGATAGATAAGAAAAATCATGTAGGAATAAGTAACACAATGCAAAATAATATCAATTTGGAGATAGCAACTTTCAGATAAGGGGGAAGAACAATAAGTCTTAGAGCTGTGTCTTCAACACAGTCTAGAAGAAGTTTTCTTGAACGATTTCACAAAGGACAACAGACTTGAACTACTTTGAGGATAAGCCCCGAGAAAGGGGGACTGTGTTCCTGGGGGAAGAAATGCTTCAAGGAGAGTTCCAGGAGAGTAACAAAAGGCAGGGATCAGCTTTGAGGCCATGAAATGTCCCTGTGCAGATTAAATTGAAACTCAATGAAAAAGAAGCTTGAACACAGCTGAGGGGTGTTAGCCACGACACTAGGGTGACTGACAATAGTAAATATTGTGGAATAAGGAGAGACTAATTGAAGGGAATCTATATTAAGATTTCATACAGCAAAAAAAAAAAAAAAGAAAGAAAGAAAGAAAGATTTCATACAGCAGTGGCATCCAGGAAATATAAAGGAGAGGACACAAATGGAAAGGAAGCTTTAATCAATAGAAGTGGAGTATGAGTGTGGAATGGGCAGAAGCACAGAATGCAGGCAGCTTGCCCAGGAGGATCCAGCAGCCCAGATCTGGAACCTTCCACGTTGCACACCGTACAGCCTTGCTGCCTCTTCCCCCTTCCAATAAATCCAGACCCAATCTTTCTTGGTTTCACCAGAAGCCAAGAAAAATACTAAATTTGCTGATTTGCTGATCCTTAGATTTTTTTTTTTTAATCTCTCTCTTTTTTTTTTAAACTTCTTGCTAACAGACCAGTGTTTGCTTTGTTTCTTTTTGGCTTGGGGTTGTTTTTTTTTCATCTTTCATTTTCCTTTCCCTTGAGCCGTAGTATTTAATTCTATAGCGGAAATTTACTCTAATAATCTTTCTTAACTCTTAGGCCATTTTCTTTTATTTTTTAGTATTTTCTCATGAATTCAATTTCTAGCTTATTTATTTATTTCCTTGTAGCAAAACCTTTTTGCAAATCCATCTTATATGGACACTCAAATTAATGAATCTGCCAGCTCTGGGGTAGCTCAGGGTGGAAGGTGATGGGTGGGGGTGCGGTTTCATTCTGTCTCAGAAGTAACACTGAGCAACGCTGAGTATTTTCTAAGACACTACAGGATCAGTGCTGGAAAGCACTTTCTTAGGTAGCCTGCAAGTTTTCATTTAAATAAGAAATGGCTTTGGTGCCTCACCAGATGAAAGTGAACATTAAGGCTAACCAAGACTACATGGGGAAGAACATCTCCTTAACAATTGGAAGCTGGTCTAAACCTCAGGGAAATTAATTGCAGAATAATTCCATTTTTTGATACCCCATTAGAGGATACAGTTACTGCAGTTCAAAAATTCCCATTTTTAAAATGTCTTCCTTCGTGGCACTTTGTTTTCTATGTCCTGTTACTTTCATGATCATCGAAGAGAGCTTTTCTGTGTTGAGAAAAACAACAGAAGATTGCTTTTCTGCCAGAAAAATGTAGCCAGAAAAAAGTTGTGGTAAAATTAGGAATTATTTTAATCATCAGATTTTAAATAAAGTTTGGCTTTTCTACATAAACCCATTCTCAACATGAGCACAACATACCTGTTTCCTGTGGTTATAACAAAATAGGCTAGTATTTTTATTTATGGATTTTTTTCTTCTGATAATATAGATCCATTCCTTTCTGTTATTTGCTAAACAAAAGCAGCATCAGGCAAAATTAAGGCTTATTCAAAATGATGCCATAAGAATATTTAAATTTTGGAGAAAAATTAGTTAACTTCATTATCTTGAATTATGCAGGTTTTGCAAATATTTCTTTGAATTGTTAATCTTTTCCTATTCTGTGACAGTTGTGCAACACCATTAAACATATAGGAGACGAGGCTTCTTCCCTTTTAAGCATCTAAAATTAAAGAACAAGATCTTATTGTCTTAAACTCTGCGCTATTAGAAAAGCAGGCACAGAAAAAACATAATATACAAAGAAATAAAATCCACCAGTTCTTAAATATTCTTATATTTCAGACTAACAACTCTATCTTTAAATAATGATTCCACCTACTGCTAATTATTTGGTAAAATGCAAGAGACATTTTCTAATAAATTCATCAATTGATTTATTTTCAAAATCCCGGTAATTGTATTCATGAACGCTAACAACATTTACCATTTTTCTAAGAGTATAAATTTAGTTTACAAATGTAACTAGCCATTCACTGCATGATTTTTCTTCTAAATGAATTTTAGACAGGCCAGAACTTTAACCATGGAAAGAATGAACCTCACATTTACTAGTAATTAGCATGTGCCTGGGAGCTCTCAATTAAATTAGACATACACTAGTCTGTTCAGTTTCAAGTAAAATGGAAATGAAGGTTGAGGCTCTTTATGAGACTAAAAAAAAAGTACTGATAAATTATTGAATAATAACATATTCTAGATTTCTTAACAAAAAATATTCATGGAATATTTTGATATCCTTTTAAGCTTCAAATCAACTATGATCTTGGAAATCTCATAATCCATATTCTCCAAGCAAGAAACCTTGTCCCTCGAGACAACAATGGTTACTCGGACCCCTTCGTGAAAGTGTACCTTCTTCCTGGGAGAGGGTGAGTAAAGACAGTGTCTTCTAAGGATCTCATCGCATGGATTAAAAACCAGTGTTAGTGTTTCTAGTATCCAGTTTTAAAGAGTTGGATATCTTTCCCTCAGTTTTATTCACATGTCATATTCATTTATTTCCAATTATTAGATAAGGTGGAAATAAGAATTTGCAGTTAAGCCCTGAAGTGTTCCAGGAGAGCCTTGATCATACTAAATCCTGTCTTGATGACACATGTCCGTCTTTTGAATCTAGAAACCACTATAACCAATCAGATGGACTCTGAAATCATTTAAGGTATTATTTGTGGCGGATTTAAAGAACTTAGCTTTACCTGCCCAAATTCATTTGCAAAACTACTGTTCAGCAATTCATAAGTTACTGTTTTATCTTATAGATTATCATTATCTAGTCCATTACACATTCATTAATTGACCTATTGATGTCTCCTTATTTATATGTGTATTTTCAAATCATTGTTTTAGAAGTTATAAAATAAGAGTAATATTAGAAATGTTGAATATTTAAAAATGTTTACAAAATTTGGTAAATATTTGGTAAATAGATGAAAAATATCTCTGAATCTCATGTGATAAACTGTTCATATAAAGCAAGTGCTCATTGGTGATGTTTAATTTTCACATGATAAATGCAAATTGCTATGTTCTGGTATATAAATCAGTACTCAAGGATGGCTTCAAAACAGTGATTTGTACCCAACAGATCATTATACCTTATCTGAGCAATTTGTCGTAGCCCAATTAGCATGATGAAACCATACATAATCAACAATTGGGGGTATAATAGAAAGAATTTGGGACTGGTAATTTGAAGGCTCTGGTTTTATTTTTATTCATTTTTCATTTAACTTGAGGATTGACAGTTAAATATTACTTTTTACTTGGAAATTTTGAATTGTTGCATGTGAATAGAAAGAATAATGTTGTGACCTACCACGTACTCATTACTCACCTTCAACAGCTGTTACTGCCAGCCCATCATGTCTCATTTTTACCTTCATATACTCCCTCTATACAGATTATTTTAAAAAGATCAAAAACTAATGATGCACTATAGGTTGGCTAGTTGAATCTAAATGAAAAAAATAGATCTCAACTCATAACTTTTTTCTGCAAATATTTTGCTATGTATTTCTAAAAGATAACTCATTTAAAACAAATACCACATATAATCATTATAATTTTTAAATGTTTAAATAACTCCTTAGTTTCCCCAGATGCCTCATAATAATTTCCTGTTTGGTTTGAAGACCTAATTAATATTTATAGAACACTTTCTCATTAATAGCAGAATAATGTTTTCTTTTCAAGCACACCAAAAACATTCACCAAGAAAAACTATATTGTGGGCCATAAAACAAACCTCAAAAAATGTAAAAGCACTGAAATCATACAAAGCATGTTCTTGGACTATAGCTGGTTTGTTTGAACAGGGTCAAAACTAAGTTATTTGTTACCTTTGAATCTGCTGTTTGTTGACTAATTACATCACCACCAGCAGATCATCATTTCTAATTTTTCTTGTCAATATTGACAGAGCCAAGGAAGCAGAGCCAATAGTTTTGTCTGTCGGGATATCAAATATACCCAGAAAATAATTTGAAAATTTCCAGGTGTTATATCAAATTAAGGATACAGCCTTTAATTTCATCCTAATAATTTTTATGTAGAAATTTAGAATTGCTGGTTTTGTGATTCTAGTTTTAATTTATTAAATTTAATATATAGGGGTCACCAACAGAGCACAGGAAAGGGGAGTTTTCATTTTATATTCATTTAAATCCTTAGTAGTTACAACTGCAATTTGGCTTTTTTTAATTTGTGTATAATGACAACAAACTGATAATTTCATTCTGCTTTTGATTGGGTCATTAGATCTTCCCTGTTATTTAATGACAATATTATGGGACAAGAAGAAATCACTGCCAATGGTATATCCCTAATTATCATCTGCTAATGAATGAATGAAAATAAAGCAGTGTCTTTTACTTTCTGTCTCCTCTAATAATATCCTGGAGAATATCACCTTTTATCCTCTATGAGAGTCCCTATCTTTTATTTATTACAGATTTACTTAGACTATTTTTTTTTTCAATTAGACTATTACATCCTTGAATAACCTGAAAGGGCAGGCAGATAACAGGACTATGTCAGTTATTCTGGAATGAGTAACAGGGAAGGAGGGAACTAGAGTGAAATAAAGAGTGATTTTTCCCACCTAAAGCCATTGCCCATATTTTGTCAGACAAAACATGCCTGCTGGGTGGGATTTGCCCCACAGGGAGCTAATCAACTACCTTTATTCAGTCTGTAAACCTTTCCTTAGATTACTCCTACAGATTACAGTGGCCAAGGCATTTGGCTGTTATTTGGCTTAGAGCTGTTATTTTCACCGTAGCTCCAAGACTCTTTTCTGCCTCATGTTGTTTATATGTTAAGGTGTAGCTCCTCCAGTTATTATTCTCGTATTTTCTTCCTTATTTCTATTTCTAACTTTTTTCTTCCTGTCTTTCCAACTTGCCTGTTGTATCCTTCACTCTCGCTCTCGGAATCAATGCAGTCAAGTCATGGTTGTCCAGAATGCAAGGTAGAGTTGGTTCTCTTTCAGTATCAAGCTATGCTGTAATGTCTATTTTTATTTTTATTTTTTTGCCTATTTGTGTATATTCACCTGCCATTTGGCTTGGGCTGTAATTTGCATCTTTTTACATGTTGGTGTCTATTGAATTAGGCCACCAGCAAATTGTTTGGATTACAACATTACTGAACAGGTTTGGTAGATGTGTGGCATAGAACACTGAAAAATAGAAAATATTAAAAACAGGAAAAAGATATGAATAAGGAAATACCACCCTGAAATTAGGTGTAACTGGTTTTTTCTATATAATTTGTCCACTAAGATTCTTTTCACTTCTCTGTGATAACCATGGCTTAAGTTCTTCTGGGTCTTCTATTACAAATAAAAGTAAAATCTAGTCATTTTTCACAAGAAACTAGCTGACCTTCCAGATGTCCAGTACTGGGCATGAATGTCATCCTAAATACCATAGTTCTCTAGTCTTTTTCTCTTACTTAGATCCCATATCAAAACATTTCCATGCCATTATACTTTCTGCACCACAAAGACAGCGCCATGCAGTAGGACACCATTATTGACTTGCTCTCCCACAGTGGCAACAACATGAGAGCTTCCTCCTTTCTTTGCCAGTAGTAGGAAACTGTCTTCTAATAGAGCTCACAACGTGGTACATCATTACATGGTCAGCTAAGGGTAGCTTTCAAATACATAACTGAACACATTCTTCTGCACATCTCATTACATTATATATTAAATGTATTATTTAGTTGGGGAGGTGAATCTAGCACCATCTGTAGCAATGGGCTGATGAGAGTTTTAATCACACCCAGAATATTAATGGTACAGGATTTGGTTTCATCTGCAACATTAAAATCTGACATCTTTACTAATCCTGATGAGCTGTTGCCCAAAAGAAGTTTTTTCTGATTTTGAAAGGTATAGATATTTAAATATTGTAAAGAATAGGATTAGTTACCTCACTCTTTCTAGTGGCCAGAGACTTCGTGTTTCCTTGCACGCAGAATCATGGTAAATTGGATCCTGTGATAGATTGCTTATTATGACTAGTTCCCTCATCTCAGGACAGCACCCAGATCACTCATCCAGATAGGTCTCAGACTGATGTGCAAAATTAGTTTGGTTGAAAAAGATAGTGTCATTTTAGGACAGACATTATCAGTCACTTTATTCAGAACCTTCTTATCCTTTATCTAGACAAACTGGGGGGAAATTGTCAGAATGACAATGATTGTCTGTCTTTAATTTAGGAAAGAGCGTGTTTTGTAAATGTAGATAATGGCTGAAACAGTCCGGGATGTTCTGGTTACAATTTCAAAGATCTAGAAGGCACTTTCTCCCCGTGTGTTTCATCTAAAAGTCACTTCCACCATTTCTTTGAGAACTGTCAGTGCAAGAAGAACTAATAATAACAAGGTACTGACACTGAAATTTTGGCTCAGGAGGCCACTGAATTAAGTCCTAAAGAACTTGGGGTTGAATTTCAACCCTGCCTCTTGGAAGTTGTGAGGTTTCTCTAAAACGATCTCCTCTTCTGCTAAATAAGAATAATAATAACACCCCTTTAGGTTTTTTTTAATAAAATAGACTCAGTAATAAACCAGAAGTAATAAGCATAATGTCTGATACATAATAGGCTCTCAATAAATGGCACTCGATAGTATCCTTGGTATTATGTACAGTTACATAATAACTTAGGGTAGGTTATACCCCTAGAATTTCTGGAAGCAACTCTGAAACTGGCCTAAAATTGTTATGATATGTGTATACATACAAATGCATATAATTTATATTCAGGAAATATACATATGTGCATATATGTATACATACACACACACACACACACACATATATATATTTAAATTCAGGTGAAGACCTTTAGATTGTAGGGTAGGTTATAGGAAAGGCTACCTAGATACTTCAGCTTAAGAAAGTTGCAAGTAAGAAAGTTGATGGATTATTCTTATTTTATGATTGGCTACATCAAGTCGCCCATGATCAATTATACCCACAAAAAAATGATGTAGAATGGTTGGGCTATAGAATTATACAAAATTATTTAACAATACTGCTAGGAAACCAAACAACTTTGTTTTCTTCAATCATAAAATATAATACATTTGTCATTCTTAAAATTAAAAAAAAAAATCCTGTTCGCTAATAAGAATTTCACTGGTCCAATTTTCTCATCTCCTGTCGTTCCCTCTTCCCACCCTTGGAACACTATACTCAAAAGCTCTGAAAACCCAGTTGTCAGCCCTGAGAGGAGGGGAAACAAGGAAAGAGCCTCCAGAGTGCATGAACTCAGTCCTTGGCCCTGGCTAACTACGAAGTGGAAAAGAGCAAATCTGAAGGATCTCACTCTCGTTTTCTCTCATTATACTGTTTGACAAAGTACAGGCCTTTTGCCATGAATGAGATTTTGCTCTGATTGAAGCTGATTTTCATTATCATGATAGCTGGAAGTTCAGTTCCAGACCGGACTTTCTCTAAACGTCCTTGTTAACATATCAGACTGTTTCCTCCAGGACCTCTATAAAGCAGGGACAGGTGTTGCATGCATTTACAATTCAAAGGCCAAATCTTTTTTCATTTCAATTGATTTTAAGGGAAAAAAATAGAAGTATATTTTAAGGATTCGTCCAATAAACATTTCTTTAGCACAGAATGTTCTAGACACTGTGCGAAATGCTAAGGGTAGATAGAACTGACAAATGGCCACATAGGCTCTGACTTCAGGGAGCACAAACTGTCAAGTGATGTGCCAAAAACATACTGCTGCTCAGAACAGTACGGCTCATAAGACGGGATATGATTGGAGCTTCTTTCTAAATTAAAGGAAAATCCTTAGAGGAGTAATTAAAAATAAATTGTGTGTGTGTGTGTGTGCACGCGCGCATGTGCACGTGCATGTGTGTATGATTTCCAATAAAGGAAAACCAAATAAAAGAAATGAAAACCTTCAGTATTTCAGATAATTCTATGAAAGAGAAATACAAAGAAGCCATCATATTCCATTCACCTTTCTTACTTTTTTTGAAATTAGAAAGAGAAACTCAGAGAATTTTTTTTCTTCTAGTATAGGGGAGAATAATTGAATTTCATGTATCTTTTTCTGCCTGTCATAAAAGCATGTCTACCCCTGAGGAGGTAACTAGTAAATAATTTAAAAAATTAAAGAGAAAAGAAGTTGATTAGTCAAAACTTCAAGAAGATGAAGGTTAATTTTTTTATTAGCACCATGACCCATCTTGATTAATTAACTTTTTATTTTCCCTTATTAAAAAACTTCTTTGGGGTGCCTGGGTGGCTCAGTGGGTTAAGCCGCTGCCTTCGGCTCAGGTCATGATCTCAGGGTCCTGGGATCGAGTCCCGCATCGGGCTCTCTGCTTGGCGGGGAGCCTGCTTCCCTCCCTCTCTCTCTCTGCCTGCCTCTCCATCTACTTCTGATTTCTGTCAAATAAATAAATAAAATCTTTAAAAAAAAAACAAAACTTCTTTGATTATTAGATACAGCCTAATTGTTCTAATATAATATCATTATTGCAATCTTCCAGTGAGGGAATATAATGTGTTTTCCAGACAAAGAAGGGAAAGGAAAATGGGCTCTACTTTTTTCTCGACCTAATTCAGGCTCACATTTAAGAATCCCACTGCTTACCTAGTCACCTTCAACTTGTCAGTCCAGATTTTGATGTGGCTATGAGAAGTGCCAGCAGTTTTCAATTGTGTAAAGTGGAAACACAGCCCATTGAGATCAGTGCTCAAGATGGTCAGTTCGTGGCAGTTCTAAAACAGGGGTTAAAAGGACTGGCTTTGTGTGACCATCTCTGAGCCATCATAACATTCAAGACCAAAAAAAAAACCCTGCAAAGGATTGCGTTATCATGGACACAGCACCACCAGAAATAGTGGGGGCAAATGGTGTGTTCCTGCATTAATTCTAAAGGCAATAGACTCCTTGAGTCCAAAGAGAATTGAAGAATGGCAAACTCACTAATAACATTAAATTCCCCCCCAATTGTGGCTGTTTCTGAGTGGATCTGGACAAGAATAAATATTTATAGTAATTATACTTCATTTCACAACACTCTCTTAGGATATACTATTCAGAATTTGCCTGAACAACTCTAACACTGGCCTAATTTTTATGATATGTGTATATATATATATATATACACACATATTGTATATAATTTATATTACATATATAGGAAGTATATATATTTAAACTGAAGTGAAGAACATTAGATTCTATGGTAAAGAAGACAAACTAGGTACTTCAGCTCTTAAACCTGAAGTTAAGAAATTGGTGGATTATTCACTTTTTGTGAGCCTAATCAATTGAGTTCATAATAGCATACGTTTAAGAGCAACCAATCAGTGTTGCCCTATGCTTGAATCATGGCCTTACCAGTTAATAACTATGCAGCCTTTCCAACATACCTTAATTCACTGAGTTTCATTTTTTTAATCCTGTCTCATAAAATTTCCATGAGGATTAAATGAGTTAATACGTAAGAAGCATTTAGAACTCTGCTTGGGAAAAACTAAGCTTTTAATGAATGTGAGCTGTTTTTATTTTAATGTGCTTACTTTATAAATTGCTTTTCATATATGAATTAAGAACTTCTATTAAATGTGTAAGTGAAAAAAATGACTAAAATATGCAGGTGAAAAATTATAATAACAATTATTCATAGATTCAGAAAAGACATTTAAATAATACAGACTATTTTCACAAATACTGACATATCTAGGATTTTAGTGAAAATACTTGAGTTTGCATTTGACGTTAATTCCTATCTTTTTGAAAAGTTAAGCATTTAATTTTTCAGCATTGGAAAAAAATAATTTACTACTATTCCCCTGTATTATGAACCTTATCCGTATGTTTCCCCATGATCTCATTACCTTACTTACAAAGCCCAAAACAAATAGAAGCCTTAAAACTTATATTGTCATGTGTTTTTCTTCTAGGTATACCTACCTAGAGAAATAGCCATGAATTCTAAAGTAGTAACCAAGGCTTGCTATTATCTTGAAAGTGGTCACATCCATTCTTCCCATGTCATTATTTAAAAAAAAAAAAAAATCAAAAACATAAGATATAAAGGAACAGAGCTTACCAAAGTTATTTTGAATTTATATTGTGAAATATTTCAAAATCAATGAAAATTATAGAAAATAATTAACAAATACTTGTGTTCTTGCCATTTAGTTCCATCAAATTTCAGTATTTTGCTATATAGTCTTCATTTTTTTATTAAAAATATTTTGTGGATACCCTGAGGCCCTCTGAAACCATTCCCCTGTCCACTTGAGATAACCACTAAATAGAATTTATTACCTATAATTGCCAAACTGTCTTATGATGTTTATATGCATTTATTTTATATACATGTATTCATATTTTACTATATTATTTCCCATGATTTTGATTTTAAATCATGATAACTCACTATAGTTATCTTTCTGCACATTTTTTGCTCAACTTTTTTTCAAGATTTATCCATCTTAATTTATGAAGGTATATAATTATTCACTTTAACTGATGCTTACTATTTCACTGAAAGAATGTATCATAATACATATTATCTTATTAATATGCTATTAGAAACAATGTTATGGTGAATGTTCTTAAAAACATTCTTTGTGCAAAGGTGGGAAAACTTCTGTAAAGTGGAAGTGGCAGAAGTCAAAGTAGAATTTTCTAGGTATTTGGGTCCATAATCTTCACCAGTTTCATCTAAAATTCATCTAAAAACTGTACAAATTTATACTGTCTACAGTCTTTGAGAACTCCCGTTTCTTTAAATCCTTGCATATGCATTTCCCTAAAATTGTTTGCAATTTGTCTTGAATGAAAATATGGTCAAATCCTGCTCTCATTTTCACACAAATGAGTTAGTTAGAAGTGACGAGAATGATGCTTTTTTTCTTAAATTGAATTCACTTCTCAGTGGCTGACATAGGAGGTCTTGGGAACTGTTTTAAGTTCATTGGTTCTCCATCTGCACATTAGATTTACCTGGGATATTTTTTTAAAATTCTACTACTCAAGCCTCATCCTAGACGTATGAAATCAGGTTCTCCTTGGAGGTACAGGGCAGGGAAATGTGGGTGCAGTGCTGGGCCCTACTTGGCAGCCTCGGAACTCAGATTCCTGGGTGATGCCAATATGCAGTTCATGTTGGGAATTCCTGCCCTGGCGTGTGGCTGATAAGAAAGAGAATAAAGCTGAAGAGAGAAGAGAGACATGATAAAAGTGAGTGGAAACTAGAGCTTGATTGTCAGTTGCTCTGTCTAGAATGGATAGGGTAAATTAGTACCTGGGAAGCAATAGGAGGAGGTATTCCAGGATGTGGCTGTGCTTGAGACCAGGGTCTAACAAGAGTTAGGAACAACAAATCAAGGGTCAGGATCCGGTCCCTTTAGAAAAAAACAATTTGTAAAATCAAAGCACGGGAAAGGACTCCAGATGACTAGGTTGGTTTTTAGGACTCTGCTGCCCATGGGAGCTGAAGTATTATCTAGGACCTAAGCTATAAGGCTATGCAGAAAATTTGGGGAAAAGGCCGTGAGGATTGGATAAAGGCCTCATCTGTGTGGGTAACGTTGGCTAATAGCAAACAACAGTAATTCCAACCCCATGATCTGGTAGATGTCAGCTATAGATGTTTGTCTTAACTAGAATAAGTTTGGGATACAAACTTCTAACTGCTGCTCAGACAGAATGGAAAAATCAAGGAAAAATTCACATGCCCCAGGTTGTAAGGAATGAGGAACTATTTTGATCTGGTTTGTAATGATTTATCCAGGCTATTGACATAAACCCAGAATTTTTATGTAATTCCTTTATAACTAAATATCCTGCTTTACTAAGAGTGTCAAATTATACTTTAAGTACAAGGTAACAAATGTTCATAGAATCTCAGCTGTAGCAACAAACATTTCTCATCCTTTCCTCAGTCAAAACAATCATTACAATTTTATACAGATAAAAAAAAAAAAAAAGAAAGACCATTTGGCTTTGCGGACATGATTAGAAGTAAAAGTATTAGAAAGTGAGATACCAAATTATATTTTATGGGGAAGAAGATATTGATGTTACCATATAGTTCATGCAACAGTCTCCTGGATTCAGGAAAGAGAAAGGTTCTAAAATGATGGTAGAGTTAGAACACCTAAAAGCTTTTCTTTAAAAACTACTTTAGGACAAATGAAACTAAAGGCGTCCAACATATTTTTAAATTGTCATTTTGTATTCAACTTAAAAAAAGGTTTTAGACAGGAAGGTGATGGGATGATTGCGTAATGTTTAAAACAAAATTTCATTTTAAAATGTCTGCATGCTCTTCCAGCTGGCTGTGAAGGCATCAGTTAAGGTGAATAATCAAGATAACTCTTTTTTTTTTCTTCCAATTCAGTGCTGAGTACAAGAGGAGGACTAAATATGTTCAAAAAAGTCTTAATCCTGAATGGAATCAAACAGTAATTTATAAAAGTATCTCCATGGAACAGGTATGCAATGATTATTTTCTATATAACATATTTAGGCTAATATAAGAAAACCGATGACAAAATTATTGCAGAATTGTAATCTATCAATTTTGCCATGCAAACAAAAAGAAATGTGTAAAATACAGATAATAAACATAGCCAAGTGAAAAGAAATAGGTACGGGGCAAAGTTACCATGAGTGTAAATGTGTGCCTTATAAGAAAGAGCCCAAAAATAAAGAAATAAAGAAACATCTTCCATCAATTATTGTAAAATTTAAATATTCAGACTGGGACACATTTATCAAATTTTAGGGGAAAATATTTTCCAACTAGCTATATATTTTTTTGGTAAAATTTGGTCAATCACTTTCACTTCTTTCCAGTTTTACTGAGATAATTGACATAATACATTGTATAAGTTTATGGTATCCATAATGATCTGATGTGTATATATTACAAAAATAATAGCTGGCTATATTTTGACTTTTACAAATAATACAAAGAAAATATTCAGTGTATATGAATGTGTTGTTGCACCAGACAGCAGTTTAAGAATTCATCTTTTCTCTAAATCAAGGCCTCTTATGAATCAGGCATTGTGGGGCTAAACTTTACAGACAAAGACATACAGAAGACAAGCTGAAAGGATTTTCAAGGAGATTTAGGATTTGTCCTCTGGAAGATTTCTAATTTGATTATGAAGTTGAGGCTAGGTACAAATTGTAATCTGGATTCTTGAATTTAAAATAAGTTAAATTTACCCACAGAAATAAGACAATGCTACTTTATTTTTTGGCATTTTACTAAAATAAAAAAAACTCCAATCTAAATATGTATTCTAAATAACCTAGGCAGTTTTGCATCCTATAAATTCCATGTATTTAAAGAGCATTTATAGATTCTGCTCTTTTTCTTTTAAAAAATCAATAGGGAGGTTTAGAAAAGAGGGAATTAGGAAAAGTTTGAGGTCTCTTATGAACAAATACTAGGTTGGACTCTAAAATCACTGACATTTTACATAATATTTAATATAAACCTACATTTTAGATAAAGTTTGAAGTCTTTTTACACAAATGGAAACAGTTTAAGGAAGTGAAAAATAGATGAATCTATAATAGAGTGTGATGAAAATTTGTGGGGTTAATAACATTTTGATTTAAACTGTAGCTCAAGAAGAAAACCTTGGAGGTGACAGTCTGGGATTATGATAGATTTTCTTCCAATGACTTTCTTGGTGAGGTGAGCATCTGATTTCCTTTTCTTTATTTGCGTTCACTATAAGCCACCAATTAAAGTTTACTGATACAAGCATATTTCTTAAGTTTATTAGATTATCATTTTGGTGAAAGCCCTTTTGTAGGTAGGATATATTTCCTGATTTATTCTTTGACTGGATGAATAGTAATTTGAGTAATGGTTTTCATTCTGCCATTTGATGTACTTTTATTAATTTATTAATTTTATTAAATTTTATTACTTTTACTATTTATTAAGTTTTATTAATTTTACCGATTATTAATTAATTAATATTTATTAATTTATTAATTGAATTTACTGTTGATTTTATTGATTATTAATTTATAATTAATTTTCAGATGAATTATTAATTGCTTTGGTAGGAGATATGCAATCATGCTGTGAATCCAAATTTGAGGCAGATTACTATAAAATGAGCTAGATTTTTAAAATAGATTTTCAGGTACTTAACTGTTCTTCCTCACTGCAGCTGTCAATGGTTTGATGTGACTTTCTGCATTCTTATTTCCTTTAAGCATCCCAAGAAAAATCTCTCAAAATATTTTACGAGACAGAACTAGAAGTAGGAGAAAACAATGCAAAACAATTTTATGTAAGTTCACATGGAATCTAACCTAATCATGAAATCTGGTGCAGTGGTCAGATCCTGTGCCTTTTTTTTAATCTATCATATTTCAAAAAATATACTATATTTAATAATCTTTACTTAAAGCAGAAGTTATGAATTAATGTTAAAAAATAAATCATCTTCAAAAATAAAATAACACCTAAACAATATGATATCCCTTCCCAGAAACAATGGAAAACAGTTGTTTAGTCTATGTGCCATGAGACTTTATTTGGTTCCAAGACTCCATACTTTTCTTTCCTATCAAAACTTGGCCATTTGACCTTTACTTGTAGGCTCCCTTGCTGGTATGGCCCCTGGTACTAGTCTTTGGACAGTTCTAGGATGCAATATGCTATCTGACTTAATGTTCCATTTCAGAAAACTGATTTATGTAGTCCTTATAATTTATTGTTGACATGAACCTAGAGCATATATCCATTGTGTTCATTCTCGTTTTTTTATATCTCATCAAATCTAAAATGCCAGCAATTGTGAAATGGGTTATTACTCATGAACTACTAAGAATTTAAAAAATGCTGCCAGTCAAACCATGACACAATACTTTCTCACCATAAATTGTTAGTCATATCTCTATTTCAAATATGAGTTAAAGTATGTTTTAAAATACAAGGAATAAGTCAGTAATTGCAAATAATCCATTTTTTTCTTTTGTCCCTCTCGTAACTAAAAGCAAATTTTTAAAAATGATATCCTAGTTTAAAAAAAAAAGATATCCGAGTTTATTACTAAATGTGTTCATTTAACAAAAGAGGACTTTCATTCACAAAGATTGAGACTCCACCTTTTTACATAATCTCCAAATAATGTAACTAACAAAGATTTTATACAGTTCAGTTTAATCAAAAGTTCATTTTTTAAAAAAAATATATATTTATTTTAGAGAGAGAGAGAGTTCACAGTGGGGAGGGCAGCAGGAGAGCAGAGCAGAGCAGAGCCCTGTGCAGGGCCCGATCTCACAACCCTGAGATCATGACCTGAGCCGAAATCAAGAGTCTGATACCCAACCGACTGCACCACCCAGGTGCCTTTAATCAAATATTTTTTAAGCATCTAATATGCACAAGACTTTGCTCCCAATGTCATGGGTAAAGAAAAATGAGGAAGACAGCCTTGTCATCTTCAAAGTCATACTATGTCTTTTGGCTTATATCCTTGAGTAAATTTCAGATCACAGAAACAAGTAATGAATGAATCATATCAATTTCATTGACCTATTGCCTTTTTTCAGGTATTGATTGATTTATCTAGCACATCTCATCTCGATAACACTCCTAGATGGTATTCTCTCAAAGAACAGACTGAGAGCATTGATCATGGCAAGTCTCATTCCAGTCAGAGCAGCCAGCAGTCTCCAAAGCCGTCTGTCATCAAAAGCAGAAGCCATGGTATCTTCCCTGACCCATCCAAGGGTAGGAGTTATTTCAAGTAGAAAAAGCTTTTTTCTATTTGTTCACTCAGTAACTTTTTGAATATGAATGCTTGTATACTTAATATATTTTACAGTGTTGGATTCTTTTGGAAAGTATGTAATATAATATCCTACAAATAGTAATGGATATGGAATCAGGAAAAATGGGCTTTAGTCTCAGATCAGCACATAATTAGGTGTATGACTCTCTGATCTTTACCTCTCTGACTCTGGTTTTCAACCGGTACAACAGAGGGGGTTGGGCTATACGAGCTGTTGGATTATTTCCAGCTGTCAAAATGAATGATAATATGATTTTATAAAATATGTTGGGGGTATTTCATAAAGAAAAATAAAAATCCTCAACATTTCATTGACTAGACATACTCATCATTACCATTTATGCATATATTTTCTCGTTGTTTAAACCCCTATTTTTTTCAAAGGTATATTCTTACTCATATATGTGTAATATAACAACATATATAATTTTGCATCCTGGTTTTTACTTACCATATCAAGATCATTTTCCCCATGTCACTGAAACAATGGGTATGTCAAAATTTGATTATACCTTTCCTAAATGTTGGCCTCGAGCTAATTCTATGATTTTTTTGAACTACTATCATTATTTTTGAAATGGTAATGTTATCCCTTGGGTTTGGCAGTTTGCACAGCATTCCCATGTGAATGAGCTTTTCCTTCGAGAGGTTCGTTGCCAATGATCCTACAACACAAGCTTAACCTTCATCATCAACCAAGTGACTGCCTAGATGAGATAACCATGTAGTATCTTACCTAGACATACTGAACTATTTTTAAGTGTCAACTATAAATTTTTATACCGGACCTGAGCATTGCTCCCTTCTCTCCTCTTCTCAGAAAGTACATCAAATTGAAAAGTGGTTCTTTGTACATTAGAAAGGAATGGGTCACAAGTGCAAGTGTTCTCCGAGATGGAAAACCACGAGGCCAAGTCCAGTAGGCCACTGAATTGATATGACAAACCACGGACTGACCATGAGGGCTACAGATGACTTATGAATGAGCTTTATAGGTCATTTATGGATTCCACTTAGCCAGATCAACTCTACCCTGATTAACTTTCTGGAAGATCATTAGCATAAAGATCTCTCTCTCTGACGGCCATAGTAAATGTGGGATCTCTATAGACGTTCTCTGAAATCCTCTGAGACATGATTCTCCAGTCTCCACTGTTTATGTGTTCTGGTGACTCAGGCCCCTTCATCCGGGAATTCCCTGCATTTTCACTGAAAACTCCTCCGTGGGCATGTGAGCTTCTTGTCTCTTGCCTGGTCCCTCCTAGAATTAGCGGTGGCTTGGAGAAACTGAAAGCTAACATACGCATTTCCATGAGGCTGGTGAGATGTCTGTCCTCTTCTCAGACTTATCTCTTCTCACCATGATTATCCTTTTGACTTTCCTCCCAAAAACTGTTTCCCGAATGTTTAATCACATTACGGAGTGGCGAGCAGTTGCATAAATGAGCCTGAAAGGAAACCGAATTAACATAAATCTTAGACAGTTTCAAATTGTGTGAGACCAAGCTTGACAGGAGGAACGCTGGAGCACTGTTAACTCACGTCTCACCCTCTTGTAACCAGACATGCAGGTTCCCACCATTGAGAAATCCCACAGTAGTCCCGGTAGCTCGAAATCCTCCTCCGAAGGCCACCTGCGCTCTCACGGACCGTCGCGCAGTCAGAGCAAAACCAGCGTCACCCAGAGCCACCTGGAAGATGCTGGGGCTGCCATAGCCGCTGCCGAAGCCGCGGTGCAGCAGCTCCGCCTGCAACCAAGTAAAAGACGCAAATAAATTCCTCAGCATGGCAGCTTCCTGTTCATCTGTTGCCTCTCTCTCTCCTGCTGTCCTTCCCTGTTCGCTTTCCGTGTTTTGGCAGACCCTGCTCCCTCTGTCCTCTGTCCCTCTGTCCATGTGAGAACAGTACCAAGACATCAATCCGCTCTTTCTTATTTAGATTTTTTTCTTTTTTTTTTTCATTTCTTTATGTACGTGGACTGCAGTAAAACTGGCTGTTTCCCCTCTGTCTCCACCATCCATCCAACCTGGCTCACAGTATTTGGTAGCTGTGTCTGTGATGTTTGCAGGCAAAGCAGTGTTGTGTGTCCTTTTCGTGTGCACTGAAATATCCTTGAGAATCCAGGAATTATAAGCACAAGTGGCTGCCAGTTTTCCAGGCATTACACCAAAAGAAAAAAAGAAAAAAGCACACACACAAGCATTTAGAGCTGATTAGAGATGAGATTCTCGCATCCGAAAACACTCAGAAATTGTTGGGCAGAAGAGTAATGCGACCAACAGTCGAGTTCTTGAGCCGAGCGGGAGGGGGAAAGCCATTTCCAGCTTAAAAACCTCAATGAATTATGCATGTGAAATATTGTAGCTTTCCATGTGGGAAACTTTCTAGTCTTTTGGGAAACACATCTGTGAAGAAAATCAAGTCTTATATTTTCCAAAAAGTACATAATATTAATAGATGTATAGGCATATGTGATGAGGCAGTGTCACCTCATTCAGGGACACAGTCGGGTCCATTCTCTTGGATCACACTTTGTATACCATATCAGAGAATTTCTAGGTTATTTCCTTTTCTAACCATTGGAAATCTTTACACAGTCAAGATGCTGATCAAAGAGTAACCGCTCACCCAACTTAACTGCTGTTTTTTCGTTGAGTTTGCAAAAACTTAGTCAGTCGATATGCAAAAACCGAACAAGTGCAGAGATCTGACAAACGGAGCTGCCGTTTCACTTCCAAGCAGCGTCAGCCAGATCACGGAGAGAGATTGATGTTAGCCCCATCTCCCCAAGTCTTCATTTCCTGAGAAACAGCCAGTTTTAACCCCTCTAGTGCTGTGCATGTGGTGTCATTTTGGCCTTTGAGAACACAACTTCCTAGGATCGAGCAAAAGATCACTTCTGTTTGCATGAGTAACATTGAAGCTGGTTCCATCTGAGGATACATACTCTGGGTTTCCATTTCACCCACACTGCCACAGCAGCACATAAAAGCGGTCAGACTAATCATGCCAGGAAGCAGCACAGACACAGCATAGCAGGCGTCCTCCCCATTCAAAGAACTCAGTCTGATAATCTGCCTCCACCAGCCAATGGCAACCAAGACCAAAGCCAGCTAGCCCTCAGGAAGGTGGTGTCTGATGGACCAATCAAGCCAGAAGGAGGTGAGCAGAAAGGCGCTATGCAAAGCACACAGCCAAGAACATCCCCCACATTTAAAGCCCTCATCTTTTAATTTTTTAGAGATTGTCTGATAAAATATGTTTATCTCCTTTTTAATGTGCTTTTGTGGGCATGGCATTTCAGGACTTTCATCATCACCGTGTAAGTCCCCAGAACAGTCCCATAATATATTGACTACAGTGATTTGTATTTTTCTATGCACCGGGCATCTTTTGACTTCTGTTGGGAAATAGATTAACAATATTCATATTGCAGAATGGAATGCATGCTACTAACCTAATCTGTTCAAGCATGACTATAAATATGTTGCATTGTGATAAAAGTTTAAACTGCTCAAAATTCGAATTAGCATACCAGTTGGAATGTAGATCAGTTTTTGTCGCATATTATTTCAAGTGTAACTTTTTGAAACTTCAGTGGATTTTGGAAATTCTTAGAGGAAAGTAAAGGGAAAATTGTTAATGCACTAATTCACCTTTACATGGTGAAGAGTTCTCTCTTGATCCTACAAACAGACATTTTCCACTCATGTTTCCATAGTTGTTAAGTGTATCAGATGTGTTGGGCATGTGAATATCCAAGTGCCTGTGTAATAAATAAAGTATCTTTATTTCATTCATAAACTATGGGTTCTGAGCCATTGTTATATAATGTAGCTTAAAATGAGTGTGTCAGTTTTTGCTTTCTCATTTGATTCCTTGCAATAGAGTATTGCTAGTTACTGTTCTGTTGCTAGTGAGACCTCCAATGATAGAACATTTGGGGAGTGGAACAAAGTTTTATGTTGAAACATCATTAGCTAGATGGAAAAATCATTACCAAATGAAAGCACCAAGCGTCCATAAACACGTGAGTAAGTAATGGGGTTGGGCTCTTCTAGGCAATACTCCCGCTGTTTCTGGCCCCCACATCTGATCTACTCCACAGTCTTCTCAGGTTCCTGGATAGAGGAGGACAAATTCCCTGAGCCCTGGCTTTGGAGATCTAGCTAAACTAGATTCCGTAGCTGTGTTCAGAAAGGAGAGCAAGTTTGTATCCATCCCTAACTAGACCCCAACACTCCCGGGATTTTCCCCAAGAAAGAGTATCACCGCCAGTAACAGGAATCAAATGAAGGTGATTATAAAATTATCTTCAAATTTAATTCAAAAACATTTATAAAATAAAGTGTTTTAAAAAATAGGATAGCAGTGCCCCTCCAAAGTCCCCCCCAGCCCTAAAATACCTGATTTTGTGATTCTCTACTTGTCTGCAAATTAAAGTTAAGCCTTATACTTTTCTATTGTCTTTTTTTTTATTCTCCAAAAACTACCATTTTTAATATGTTCTTGTCCCAACGAATCAGATATTTAGGAGAAGTGAAAGATGTATGTGGCCTAAAGCACAGTGATGTTTTCTGAATTAGCTGGGTAATTATTCCCTATGCACAGATTGCCTTTTCTAATTAGCTTACTGGTACTTTCCAAAAGTACTTAAAATCTCACCTCTTACCTTTTTTTCCATCAAGTTCAGTTGTTTCTTACAGCCACTCATTTTCTTACTTTAAGTATTCCGTAATGATGTCACAGTAGTGAAATGCTTCCCTATCTCACTCTATTTTAAATTATCATGATTTCGGAATTACTATATAATCTTTTGTCTAATGTTTTTACTAGATGCAGTTCTTAAAATTTGTAGCATAATATGTTTAATTCCTTTTCCTTGCATAACGATATAATGAATAATCTCATCCATTTAAGGTGCTGTGACTAAATCCTGAAGCCATTCTTTATCAAAATAATCAAGATAACATAGCCTGCTTTCTTGTTTAATTTGGTAGTGATGATAAAATGCCATTTTCTAAAACATATTTATTTCCCTGCTGCCGTAAATATACCAAGAATGTAATTCAACCATGCATTTTACCAATGAAGGGTAAACATGCTATAGGATTGAATTTATATAAAATGATGTAGAATTCAGTTGTAGTAGAAAAATGGGTATGAGACTGAAACATACGAAGCGTCAACAAGGTCCCGTTCACTAACTGCATAAGTAAGTGTTCTTATTAATTTTAAGTGTTTAGATCAAAGCCTTCCATTTCAAGCCTCACGATGGAGTTCACACAGTCCCGTTTGCACTCCGATGATATTGCCCTCCATTTGAACGGTCCTTCACGTTGTACTGAGTGTTCTGTCACCCATCTTCTCATTTTACCACACATGGTAGAGGAGGTATTCATGGCAGATATTCTTATAGTTGTTTTCTGAGTGATCAGAGAGTGGGCTGGGATGACGGAGAGAATACACAGAAATTTCTAGAATCAGCAACACGACCCTTGTTCCTAGGCCTACACCTTTGTTTCTTAAATAACATTGGCTCCTCTGAAATCAAACTCTTCTGATTCCAGTAAAAACAGTTGTCATTTACATACTTGTTATTTATCACTTAAGTTCTTACAAATGATTAGAGGTTGCTAGAAATGATGGCAGAATACAATTTAGACTTGCTCTCCCTACATGATCCTTTTTTCTGAAGGCTGAAAATTAAGCTGCCACGAAGCGAGGAAATAAAGCCCTCTCATGCATGAGCCCAGTGTGGCAGTAAGCAGAGTCCGTAGAGACTGTGTGTACATCTGTAGTCATTTCTATCAAGGGTGACAAAATTGTCCCTAAAGAGCCTTTCGAATTTTTGTGTGTGTGTGAACTTCTCAGCAGATTTCTGCCTGAAGTGGCATAAAATATGGGTTAAGCAAGAATTATGGAGTGAGCCAGAAAGAACTTTCTCTCCTCTCTGGGGCTTAGTTATACTCAAGGAACCCCGAAGAGAAAGATTAGACAGATTGTGCCAGATAATCCTAATGCCTAAACAACTCTTTTGTATTTAGAAATCCCTAGAAATGGGTTTTTTTTTTCCAAGCCAGTTGTTTTGGCTGAACAGAGGCTCTGCCATTTCAGAAAGTGACAGCAACCAGAAAGGAGAGTTTAAAAAATAGTTTTGTTTTGTTTTGTTTTGTTTTTACCATATTCAAACTGAAACAAATTGAAGCATATTTTAAACCTTAAAAATTAACTTAGTTGACAACCACTATTTTACATTTTAAGTGCTTTTGAAATTCCTGACTTATTCTTGTTTGATACTAAGACTTTATGTGAATTTCAAAATAAGGAACAGTAATAGAGGCTGAGGAGAAATGTCCCTCCACTCTGGGAAATGAGATAAGAGCCATTGGAACGGGTTGGAGAGGATAGGCGAGCAGGTGACCATTGAGTAAGTTGTGTGAGGAAATTATGATTAAGCATTCCTTGGAGGGGTCGAGTTGTAGGAGAAAAGTCTGAAGCTATTTCCACAGACCACTGCTGGAAACTCTGCTTTCAATAAGGCTCATTTTCAGCCCCTGTCACAGAAGCGTTTCATATCTGCAGTTGTCGTAGTGAACTCTTACTAAGCCATCACGCTGTGGGAGCTGCTCTCTTGGGCGAGTGGTAGGGGGTGGCCGGGCTGGGAAGTGGGGTGCGCTTCGGGAGTAGAGGGTACTGTCGATGACGAAGGACGATAGCTAATCTGTGTCCCATTCTCTTCTGACCAGAAGTAGATGGTCACTTTTGGTCAGAAAGAATTTAGCATTCTCTGTTTCTGGGAAGGACAGGGTTCAAAAGGAGAAATCAGAAGACAAGTCAAAGTGAGTTCATTTGGAGGTGAAGTCTTCCGTCACGTATGTAAGAGGTTAATAAAAACAGATTTGTGTTCCTCATTTCAGCGTGTTCATGTAAAAAACAAAAACTTAAATAAAAGTTTGGGTAGTTGAAAATGAAAACAAAATTTAACCTGTAATGATCTGAAAAGAGCAAACATCCAGCAAAATCTGAGAGACTCCAATGGGATAGTTTCAGCTTTCAGAGTTCTCTGCTTGTTTTTCCTGGGGGTGAGGGTTTTCTTTGTTGTCTGTGAAGATCAAGATGCTCTTCTGAAGTTTTTTTTAAGAGTTTCCATACTCTCTTAGAATTATGATGCATTTTCAAATCTTTCTTCAGTCATTAATTGCCAGGAATATCTCCGCCATCCATGCAAAGTCACAGAGAGTAAATGTATAGCTCTGACCATGTGACACTGTGTCTCGTTTATGGATGTTTATCCGCAAAGGTGAATCCACCGACCTTTGGCAACTTTGTTCTTTTCCAGTAATAGCTGTGGGTCTGCACCAAGCCATTCACATGTCTGCTTCACACTGGGGATTTATATGTTCATTTCATGTGACATGACCAACAAGACCAATGGGCGTACCTCAGTAGGGCCGTACCTTGGTCAAACGATCTAGCTATGGGCCTGTATAATTGGATGTGACTGTGAAGACATGAGCTAATTTTAAGTGGGGTGCGCTTCGGGAGTAGAGGGTACTGTCGATGACGAAGGACGATAGCTATGGGCCTGTATAATTGGATGTGACTGTGAAGACATGAGCTAATTTTAACATGCCAAAGTCCCTTCAATGCTGTTTATGACATAGCTTTCACCACGTTCAACTTAATTTTTAAAATGCAAATTATTTGGGCTTGAAGAAATTATTTTCAAAAAAAGTTACTTTATCAAATAACCACTAGGGAGTGAGATAGGCAAGTAAATGCTGGTGGAGGAAATAAATGAGAAGCTTGGAGCATGAGAAGGCTGATGGGGACACAGTGTGGGACCCTGGACAGAGCGCACAATTTGAGCACGGGGCTGGGAATGCGTTCACCTGGGTAGGAAGGATCACGGAACTGGGGGGAACACTACTGAAGGAAAGGCAGAGGAATGGCAAGGCACCATTGGGCTACTTAACAGATTTGCCTAAGTCCAGATATCTAACTGTCCGTGAATTACTTGATTTTTTTTTTCCCACTTCCCATCTGCATGTACTACATTATGTAAGACCATGATACTTCACCCATTCTGCCTTATGCGAGATAGTCGGGGCGGGGGAGGGGGTCAGGGAGAAAGGGGGCTTAGTGGGTTAGGATGAAAGGAATCTTCATGTGTACTGAGGCAGACTCTGAAAATGTTCTTTTTTCTTTTTACTTTATTACTGTGTTGAATGTATAAATATATAATTCATTGTTGAGGAGCCAAAAAAAAAAAAAAAAAAACCTTGCTGATTTAAATGGGAACATTTAAAAATAAAAAGAATAAATGGGAACATATTATATCAGAAATGCAGAATTTTGATTGGGGTCTTAGGGTTTTTTTTAAGATATATGAATAGGAATAATATGGACAATCATAGCTTTATAACTCAATATATTTTAAGATGCTGTAAGATAACTAAAGATTTCCATGAGATACTAAAGACTAAAAATCAATTGATTAATAGTTTAAACAGTATCTAATCAAAATATTGATATTATAAATCAAACAAAAACATAAATTTTTAAGAAGAAAAGCTTGAGGGGCCCCTGAGTGGCTCAGTGGGTTAAGCCTCTGCCTTCAGCTCAGGTCATGATCTCAGGGTCCTGGGATAGAGCCCCACATCAGACTCTCTGCTATCCCCTCTCTCTCTGCCTGCCTCTCTGCCTACTTGTGATCTCTCTCTTTCTGTCAAATAACTAAATAAATAAAATCTTTTTAAAAAAAAATCTTCATAAAAGTCAGGAAATGGGATCCTTTTTTTAAACTTATAAGCAAAACAGTGGATTAAAATTTCTGCTATATTTGTTCTCAAAAGAGTACAAGAACAAAATCCACTTTTCTTCCTAAGCATATTTCAGATTGAAAACTACATTATTTGAAGTTCTGTAGGTCACATTATAATTTTACTTGACTATATAAAATGAATTTGAAATCTATATAAAAAGACATAAAAAATAGACTTTTTTACACTACATAATTGAAACTTCTTTCCATATGGATTTATTACATGCTTTATTTTGTTAAAGAGCATTCTCATTGCTGATGACATTTCATAATGTAAATAACTATTGAATCACTATTTTGGTTTCATCCAACAATTGAGGTACCAACAAATTAACAACTTCATGTAGGGAAAACCCCTTTTTGGAAGAACGTGTGTTATTTTATGCCTGCCAAATCTCATTATTTGTCATGGGTTTCTACAAACAATAAAGTAATTTTCTAAAGCAAGAGTAGAATAGACAAGCATAATTTTTTGGTACATATCATTTTTATATCAGACCTTTTGTTTTGTAGAGTTGTGAAGTTCTGGATGGAACAAGTTCCAAAACTAGAGAGGTTAATAAGAATAATATTAATAATAATAAATCTTTTTGAGAAATTCTAACAGATGAATATTTTTCATGACAAACATAAAATAAAAAGTGAAAGGCACAATAGAATAATCATCATTTATAGTGGTTTAAGATGGCTGTTCAAAATAGCTGAGATTAATTGAGCTCTTCTATTTTCATAGTTAATTCTTCATTTCTATTAAAGTAGATCTAGAGCAGTAATTCTCAAAATGTGTCCCAAGGTCCTTTTCAGAGTTGACAAGGTCAAATACAAGAATATTAAGTGTTATTTGCTTTTTCCTCTCTCATTCTTTCTCATGTACAGTAGGGTTTCCTGCATTTACATGAGATGTCATGACATCATTGCTTTGAAGGCTAATGGAATACGTGCTTATTGGTCGCTTATTCTAAATTTTTCTTCTTTTGAGTAAGATAAATATTGATAGAACTCACAGAAAATAAAATTCTCTGGGGAATTCAATGTTTTTTAAGAATGTAAAAGCAGTCTTGAGATCAAAATATTTAAGAGTCATTGATCTATATAAATGCACAATCATAATCTTTCCAGTAGCCAAAGACAGTGGGTAACTGGAGGTATTTTGCAGGATCTAATTGTCATATTTGTCTCTAAATTTTCTATGCTTTTTTTCTCTTATATTGTATTCCAGAATCCCTTATTTCCTTTCTCATCTAATGATAATTTTATAATTACAAAGATTGACAAATGACAATTTTTCATTTAATATTTAAACTATTTTATTAGGCTTGATTTAGGTCAAATGATGACTGTATCCCCATATGTATTACTTACTATTTTCAAAATTTGACTGGAAAATCGCTTAACCAGCTTTCATCAAGCTGCTTCCAACCTAAAGCGGAGAGGGAGTATTATAAAGATAGAATAAATTTTATTTGCATCTTAAAGATAAGGCTTGTTGAAAAAACTAGTTATAAATAGTTTCCTTTTATCTTCTATTGTAGTATCTATATTACCGGTCTCATATATTTCAAATTAATTTTGTTGGTGTAAGAGAAACTGAAGACCATCACTCTGATTCAAAATTGTGAAAAAATTCAATTTTTCGACCTCTTACCTAATTCTTGATTTTTAATTTTCAAGTAACAATTTAATGTGCTTTTAAGTAATTAAAGCTAAAAGGGAATTCTGAAAATTTGTGGACAATACTATCTGAATTTTATATATTAGTTGCTTATCAGTTATTCATATTCATATATGCATTTTTGAATGAATATTATGTTCCAGAACCTCTTAAAAGAGTTAGTGACCCGCAGTGAACAAAACAAATGAGAATAACCACCCCCGAAAATCTCCCATCTAGTAATATTTATTGAATAACCAATCAGATACCTGGGAAGAATTAGGAAGAATGGGAAAAGTATAAGTTTTGCTCCACTGAGATTGAAAAAGAGAAAACACATAGTCATCGTCTTAAATTTGTATGCAAATATCCTCATGTTGAGAAATATCTGGAAATATAATTAAATATATTTTTATTTGTCCTAGCTCTGGTTCTCACTAATAACTTTCACAGTCCTCTGAGATATAACCACCTACAGGAGGAGAGAAAGTATTTGAAAATGATCTATTCAGAGAAAGTAGAGATTCATGAGATTAACTAGAGAGGTAAGGTACCATAGAATGGAACATACATTGAGCAAATAATTATCCAAACTCTTCTTTATTCTGTGGCCACTAACTACATTTGAATGATATGAACAATAATAGTGTTTGTTATAATGTTACCCATATAAGTCAGTCTGCTTTGGGCAAAATGTTTATATAAATCAAACTATTTGGATTCCATTTAAGGAGAACATCCTTGTTAGCTACATGTCCTTGATCTAAGTTAGCAATTTCAGGATTATGTAAGAACACTTTAAAAAACTGATTATTTTTAAATTACTTTCCACTCAGTCTTGCATGTTTTACAAGCAAACTGTGAGAGATTACTTGTTGTTCAAAGTAGAATTAAATGAATATTGAAAAAGTAAGACTTGCTCTTGAGAACTTAATTCAAATCTTGCATTTTTTAACAAATATGATTCTCCCTATTAATCTTTTAAAGATAAATCTTTATTGTGTTGTAACAATTATGTTAGCGTATTTTAGCACAAAACCGAAACTTGGTACTGAATAAATTCCTTGTTAACTCTATGTCTTTGAACACAGTGAGAATTATACTCTAAATCTATTAAAGATAAAATGATTTTTAAAAATTTTCCTTTATGATATCTTAATTGAGCTTTTCTCCATTAGTTACTAGAAAATTTTGGTTTCCAGTTAAATTGTATTTCATTTTAGATATTTTAAGTATTAAAACATTGCTTTGAGTTTATTTCGTATACTTAAATTAAATATTAAATATTTAAATATTTTATTTACATCTTTGAAAACTAGTTCTGAACCAAAAACTTTTAAAAAGGGAGATGCACTTTAAAGGCAGCATTCTAGCAAAAATATAAGAATTGTAGCATACTGAGTTATCACATACATTTATGTAAGAAAAAAATCCTGTCCACTTATTATTTAATTTTACTCTCACTTCCAAACACATCTTATCCTAATGTTATCTATTATTATTTCTGTTCCTGGAAGTGATCATTAGTCCCATCATCTACAAACTGGAAAATGTATGATTAGTGAGTATGGGAAATACTTCAAATTACTGATAGCATTAGATAAAAACAGATTGAATTGAGTGTTGAAAACCTCTTGGAGATTCAGTCCTAGGGCGTATGTGGATGGAGAAGGAAGAGTCTGAGCATGACTAAGCTTTACTATCTTTCCTGGGTTGTAGCAAATAAGAGGCGTCATACCTCCTCCTCTCTGAGAGAAGCCACTGTGTGAATAGGGAATATCTTATGGGACATATTTTGATTTTTGTAAGGAAAAAAAGACACTGTCGCGTTCCTTTTCTCAAGGTTTGTTATAACTTTGCAAGATTTTATATATATATACATATGTACATATACATATATACATATGTATATATATATATATATTCACCAGTAATGTGCCATTTTAAAGAAATGACATAGAAGTCTGAGCTGTTTTCAATACTTTCATTTGTAAAAACTTGTAATTTAGAAGTATGTGGAAACTCCTCCAAGTAGCTGTATTGAAATTACCCGTGCCATTTTGTTTTGGGCTGGTTTCTTTAGAATTTTTCCAAATCAGACAATGAATATTCTGAAGTAATATTTTAAAAATGTTAAATTTCTAAAGTCCTTTTTCATTTTAATACCACAAAACTGTCACAGGGAGCATAAAAAAAAAATGTGATTGGACCTTTGGACCTAATTCAAGGGAAAACCTACCAAATAATGCTGGTAACAATGGACCTTAGAATGTGACCTTTTCAGGTTCACATTCAAAGCCATCAACAAATGAGCTAAAACTGCAAAATCTCATTTGTAAAGATAACAACCAGAGAAACAACAGCAATAAGAATAGATAGAGCAAAAGATAGGCAATGGGGAGAAAGTAGAAAAGGTCACCAAAGTAATGTCCAGCTAAGTTAAAGCTAGCTACACACACACACACACATACACACATGCTATAAATACATAATATTGAAAATAGTTCCTTCAGTTCCATTATTAAGCTATTGAAATAAAATAATTATTGACTAATTTAATTTTGATCTATGAAGATAATAATACTATATCAACCAAGTAATTTGGGTGCACTATCAACATTATAAATTATTCCTAAAATATTTGGCTGTATCTTTGAGCTGCTCCAAGGATTTAAACCCGTGACAGAACATCACGGGCAGCAAGGCTGTGTCCTGCATCCCAAGCCTGGAATTCTGAGGTAGGCAGAGACCTCACAATCTTACTTTGAAACAACTGGATGTGATAGAAAAGTGATTTAGCACTTTTTAGTTGTTCTTTTCTTTCTCCCCTTAATTAGTGTGTGACTCAGAACAAATCATTAATCTTTCCAGGGCTTAGTTTTTCTATAGATGAAATGATGGTTCTGGAGCAGGCTATCACTAGAGTCCTTATCAGCTTTTTATTTCCATGGTTCCTCAATTAATAGAAAGTCGTCTACTGTTTTGTTCCACGGACTGTGTGCCCAGTGCTGCCATCGTGTGGTAGGTACAGTGATAGTTCTGCATTTTTAAGTATGGTTGGGTGGGGCGGGGACCAACAGAGCCAACAAATTGAAAACAGATGTGCAGTCAAAAAGACACTACCAGGTTTAATTAAGGTTAGCCACAGTGGAGTAATAAAACAAAATGATGTCTAACCATCTTGTATCTAACGAAAATAAAGAGGTCAAAAAATAATTTAAAACGGATTGAATTGCCTCACAGAAGGTAAAATGTGTTTACTTGGAATGCCCCCTCAATAATTGAGGACGGAAATGATTTAACACTCCAGGATTTATTCCTCTAGGGTAAAGGAAACCTCTCTACGGGAGTGGGCTTCTTCCATCATATATTAATGAGATACATTCTTTCTCCTAGTTGGTACTTGCTAGTACAAATAGGAATTTAAAAAGAAAGTAGACACAAAAATGTAGGCTTCCAAAATGCATTTTATTACTAAGTAAACCTCAATCCCTCAAAAAAGAAACATTTCTCATGTGCAGTACACAGGCACATGATATATTCAAGCATAATAGGTCCATGATCTCCGAAACTGATTAAAAGAAAATAAAGATAGAACAGTTTTATATTATTAATCTGGAATCATAAGACTATGGAAAATCGTATTTAGTATTAATGTTTTAAAATACTATTTTAAAATATATTGTTTTTAAATATTATTTATGTTTAAATATAAATCAGAGTTCACCAGTTGCCTGTATATCCAGATTTGGAACCCCCACAAATACCGATGTCTGTAAGAACACCATCTTCTTCTACCTTAGAGTGTGACTATACATATTATATCTCACTGTCATTCCAATTTAAGTGTATATATAAAATATCCATGGTCTGTTATGATTTTTTAATTCACAAAACTATGTACTCCCATGTTGAGTGTGTTACCATTAAATATTCCTTTCAATTAAACTGGTTTTGGAGGGATTGGGAAAAGAAAACATCTAGTTGAATGATCACATTTTTCTCTACAGTATGACAGATTAAAGTTGCACATTGTTTTTAAAGCTATCAAAAAAAATTAGAAATCACATTGCCCCCAAGTTTCCTTGACAAAACGTGGAGTAAAAAAAACCCTCCCACATCAGGTGATGTTAATGAGAGATTTCTGATTTGCATAATACACACAGCCAGATAAAAAGTAAAATATCTACTAAATTATTTGGATGTCTGTGTGGTTAAAGGAAAGACTTATTAATTTTATTATTATTTCATGAAATATTGCTTCAGCATAGTTCCAGGGTAAGCTTTTGAGAAAGCTACCATGGAGAAAACACAGGCTCGGCTTCCAACAGCAGCATGAATGTGACAACCAGAGCCAAGAATAGAAAGTGGTCATTGCAGGAACAGGCCTGTGATCTTGTGCTAGGAGAGTACGGATATAGAAGAGGTCGCTTCTGAGGGGCAAGAGGAGGAAAATACACAAAGCAGGTGCAGTCCGAGCTGGGCCTTTGCAGAAAAGTAGAGTTCCAATATGAGAAAATGACAGGGGCAGAGAAAGGCTAACAAAATCAGAACGGGCCCAGTTACAGCTCAGGACGGGGGGTGGGGGGCAAGCCAAAGGGAGCCAGCATGAGGGGTCTAAGTGGGCTTCCATGCAAAGGGTACAAAGGAGAATGACCGGAAATACATTTGGAAAGAAGCAGATGGTTAAGGACTTAGGCAAACTAAAGAATGTGACCAAAACCGTGAGATGTCTCAAAATTTCACTGCGACCCAGGCTCTGATATCCAGTTGTAAAAACACTTTATTCATTAACGTGGTTCAATAACGGAGGTTTAGCTCAATGTGAGAGAACTGATATGTTCTCATTTGGAGACTGTTTCAAGAGAAAGAAATTAGTAAATATGTGCATGGTTTCAACTGTCTGATAAAGAACTATTAAAATATTTGGGTTTTTAGTTCCAGTTTCTCAAAACCTCTGCATTTCTGTATGTTTAATTGCATTTTATGCTATGTAGATAGCCCAGTAAAAAACAAATTTCTCCTCTACATTTTTTAAAGATTTTGTTTATTTGATAGAGATCACAAGTAGGCAGAGAGGCAGACAGAGAGAAGAGGGGAAGCAGGCTCCCCGCTGAGCAGAGAGCCCAATGCAGGGCTGGATCCCAGGACCCTGAGATCATGACCTGAGCCGAAGGCAGAGGCTTTAACCCACTGAGCCACACAGGCGCCCCCTCTCTTCTACATTTTTAATTGAATTCACTTTTAGAAACTACCAGACATCAGGCTCTCTGTACGCTACACTTCCACACCAGATTAGTAAGGGGGAAATCAGTCAAGTACCAGATGTTTTGGGAAGATGATGCCCAACATCTTGATTAATGTGAATTGTTCACCTAACTTCTAACTGCCCGAAGTTTCTTTAGACTCAGACTTACACATAATTTTGTTTTCTAAATATGTTAGGTAGACTTAGACGTAATCCAGTATATGCGTATGGTCTCTAGATTTGGTTTTCTTTCTTTTCCTATTTCTTATCAATTATTATTTGTTTGCACTTAAATCTACAGCACTTGTACAGGCTTTCCAAATGAGATATCTATTCACCTACTCAAGATGAAAAACTCTCCTTAAATTTATTTCTAGCCTTGTTCCTTTCCTCTTGTTATATTATTTTATATTCTGGACACATCTCAAATTTCCCAAGAGAGGAATAGAACTAGAAATTGCATCAGGTACAATCAAAGTTCACAACAAAAAGATTGAGTATTTTGAAATTTAAATAGGATGGTTCTGCTATAATAGCTATTTTGATGCATTGTGACATTGCTTTTGGCTGAAAATTGTTTTAATCTAGTAAAAGTAAATTGATTTAAAATTAGTGTATATTAAATAAAGCTTGTTTTTGAAAATAGTATATTGAGATTTTCCAGTTGATGGTATTAAAGTGTTTCATTCAATATTATCTTGAAAAATATTAGCGATAGTGTTGATTGGATTACAATCAAAAAGTGTGGCAGATATCTTAGAAAAGTATAGATATCTTAGAATCATTAAGTGACTATCAAAAATGCTAATCAAAAAGTGTGGCAGCTTTCCTTTGTTTACAACTAGTTGACTAATATGACTCATTATGATCATACAGTTTAATTTGCTTTATTAATGTTCATAATTTATATCATAATCCTATCTCCTTTATAGTTTTTAAGTTATTCTTTTAAAAAAGTTCTTAAGTTAACACTATATACACCATCTGGGTTTCTTTTACATAGAAAATATCAAACATTATAACTATCATTCTGTCTCCTCAAATCTACTATGGGTTACTGGTAATTCATCCGTGACTCGTTATTTAACAATATTCAAGCCTTTTTCTATATAGCTAGTCCCAATTTAACAATCCCAATACCCGTTAAGTTATTGACTGACATTTCTTCCTTATTTCTCTGTTCTGAGAAAGCAATCTTGCTAACACTGCAAAAGATATTGTAACAATTCCTGTTGGCTTTAGAGACTCTGTCGTCCCTAAAAGAAGTAGAAACTGGGGAAAAGCCAAAACCTTTGCAAGACTTGATCCTGATTACCCTGATGGTGGATTTCCTGTCCTCAATGGTTTCCCTCACAATGTTTGTATTTTCCCCTTCATTTGGATGTATTGATTTTATTAAAATGCCACCAGATTAAGAGTCATTTTGTTTGTGTACATCTCTTGAGGGAAAGTATAGATATCTTAGAATCATTAAATGCCTATCAATGATTCACCCACAGTGTAAATCTCTCCAACTGCTTAAGAAACTCCTGATTGAACACAGGTGATTTTATAGTAGAGAGAGACTCAAAGTGTTTTTGTATCCTAGAACATATCTAGAATTGGAAAGAAAATCAAGGAAAATTCATTATCGGGGGCTAGACATGCTCAAAGACACTAGGGAGCGGCAATTGTCAGGAAAACCCTGCAGAAAATGTTGCGGGTATGACAAATAAAATCACAAGATGAGGAAGAGAAAGTAACTGAACTCCTGCTTTATCTCACTCCTCATGGTCACGGTTATGAGTGGAGTCTCCGTAACGGAACCCATTATTTGCAAATACAGAAGCTGAGATTGTTTAGATCTACTCCAGAACGAGCTAGGATTCCAAATCCTGTCAGTATGAACGAAGCTCATGCTCTTAAATTCTGACCATGTGGCAGAAGACATAATAGTAATTTTTAAAATTTGCCTAGAGAAGCTTCTCTCCACAAAAAGAAGAGGAAATATTTGCTTTCTCTTCCATCTTCTGCATCAAAAGACCCCCCAATCTCCTCCGATCTGTAACCCCACTAACAATATTGTACTGTTCTCCCACTGTATTAGAAAACACAGAATTATAATGTTTCTATGGGAATATGGATTGTTTTATCCAAAAAAAAAATCAAACGTAAGGAATTATTGAAACAAGTCCCAACAGGAAATGAAGAAATGCCAAAGGGGAAACAAAGGTCTTCAAATTTAAAAACCTGCTGGGAAGAATTGCTAGAAATACATACAAACAAGCACAGAATTCTTCAAGCACTTCTTGAAACTATCTGTTCTAATATGCATCTTCACTTCTCAGGAGAAAAACACATTATTGGTTAATATGGAAAATAATTAAGGAATTTTCCCTTATGCCACTATTTCTCTCTACCCAAGTCTTTCTAAACTCCTTTCTCCATGAAACAGCCAAAATTCATACCTGCTTGTCCTTACTGTGAGACTATACAAAGGAACCACAAAAAGAACCAATAATAATGACAATAGTAATAGACTGGTTACATACTACTTAACTCAAACAATTGTTTGGTTTTGTTGTTGTTGTTGTTTTTCTACCTCTGTGTCCAAAATAATAATAATAATAATAATCAAGTACTTAGTGTTACCACAGCACCTTACTGGTTAAGGAAAAGAAAATGAAAGGCAGATTAAGAAATGTGGAGTTCTTGCTAGAGCTGTTTCATTATCCATGTCAATGAAGAAACGTATAATGATGCCTTTGGAGATCGAGGAGAGTTTCATTGATTGACTGTGGTGTTGACTCTTCCCACACCATGCAGCAAAGCCTACCAATCACCGGCCTGCAGAAAGCTCCGTGTCCACCGGCTCCTCGGGCAGCAGCTTTGGCAGTGGGTATAGCGTGGACAGTGAAGGAAGCAGCAGCACCGCAGGGGAGACTAATCTATTTCCTATTCCAAGGATGTAAGTGTGGGTTTTTTTCTTTTTTTTTTTTTCCCCACTACAAAGTTAACAGCATCATGAGTAAGCTTTTCTTAACACTTAACAGGAAATAACGAGATAATTATCCAGTTCTGACTCACTGTCCCCAATGCACTTCGACTGTTTATGCCTACATAGAAAATAGACTGTTCAGGAAAGACTGGATTAATTTAGTCAATTCTAAGGATGGACACTGGTCACTTCCAGGACTATTTCATCAGTGCAATCTGCATTTAATAGGGAAACTGCTACAATAACCATTAAGTTCAGCAGCAGTAGTCCGTTGATGCAGTAATTACATAATGATCAAACACAAATATTATTGGTGCCTGAGATAAACTTAGATTCATTTACTTTGAATTGGGAGAGACTTAAAATTTAAAGACACTCCCTAGTGTCTCTTTAAATTTTAAATATATCATTTTTGAAATAGATAACACATTGGGCTCCTCGTATAGACTCTTCAGTAATCTTTCCACAATCAAAATGGAATATTTTGAAGCATTTCCATATTTTCTAGAAAGAATATCCAGTAATACAGGGGTCCCCAGTAGATAGTCTTGGAATAAAAATCATTTGTAATCTGTTAATCCTCAAGATATTGATACTGCAGATCGAATGCAAAACGGAAGCAGATTGTGTTTAGGATGTGTCAGAGTGGGCTTAGTCATGTTGATGGCAAAAGTTAGCGGCATCCAAGAGACATATGTAGGTTATGTCTGCTCCAGTATCAAAATCTAGACTTTCCAATCTTTCCTTCTCCTCCCAGGGAACAAGTTTTCCAGGTTTTGAAAAGCGTCATTGGGCCACCCATCTCCACCATCTTGGTCAGGGCAAAGCTAGCTTTGCAAGTTCTGTGAGCTAAAAATGGCCTTCACCTTTTTAAATGTTTTAGGGCAGTGGGGAAACAGAAGAATCGCATTTTATGACACATAAAAATTTAGGAAATTGTTATTTCAGCGTCCATAAGTCAAGTTTTATTGAAAAGCACACCCATTCACTAATGTGTTGCCTAATGTCGCTTCTGCCCTCTAGAGGCAGACGTGAGCTCAGGCCCCTTCAAACCATCTCCTATCTGGCTCCCTATGGAGTTTGCAGACCCCTGATCCCGGCACTTGTTAAAGGATCTTCGTTTTCTCCAATGTTGAGTGAAGCCATTTCTGGGAGTGGAATTCTAGTTCTCTTTGTTTTAATGTCAAGGTTCTTATAAATCTTTCCTTCTATGTCCAGAGTAGTCCCAATACTTAGATAATGGCTCAGTCTATAAAAGCAAAATAATGGGGGAAAGGGATTTGTACACTGAAAAATGTGTTTATTTTATGATTTTTAAGTTATAGTTTTCCTACTTCAACTGTTATGTTATTGGATCACCTGCCCATCTTTTTTTTTTTTTTTTTTTTTAGTAAGACTTGGGCTATGGATTCAATATTATTTATATTTAATCAGTTCTTTTTTATTGGACATTACTTCTAAAAGAAGTCTGATCTCATTAGTCCTCTTTCTCTGATGATCCTGTATGAAGAGAATTTCAGCAAATTCATTACATATCTCTTGCTAGGCTGTGAATATCACATGAGTTAGTAATTTTTTTAACCACACATCGCTTAATATCCCTCCAATTTATCCATACATTTCAAATAATTAAACACTCATGATAAAGTTATAACTTCCAGAGAAAAAGTGTGTTATTTCCTCAGTATCTGAATATCTGAAGTGGAATTAGATTATTTATTTTTTTACATACATACCACATTCCAATTTTGTTTTTCCCATTTTCCTCAACGCCTTTCAAAACTGCCTCAGGCACACCATTGTTTTGCTGTATAAGCACAAAGAAAATTCTAGTTTCCAAAGCAATATTTGGTATATCTTTTATATACCCATTTGTGTCTAACACAATTACTGCTTAAGTTAACATAAGAGTTCAATAACTATTGGTGATTGATTAACAAATAGAAGTTATAAAATGTGTAGTCCGCATGTTCTGAGCTGAAGATTATTTCCTGGGAATTCAGAAAAATTACACCCTTCATATAACCCACAGTCATGTTTCCTTTGTACTTCATTTAGCTTCAAGATGCTGCAGAAGTACCTGTAAGATCTTAGAAATGCCTCTTGTACACATTTATCTGTGCATCTAACGTTAGAATCAGTTTTCATTGGGAAAAATGACTGCAGCTGAATATCAGATACCATTAAAATTCAAAAGCTAGGACTTAAGGTCAAATAAAAAATTACCCAAATTTTACTATTACTAAAAATTTTAATTATTTTGTCAAAATTGGACATACATAGAAGAGTGATTTTTTAGTACTCTCATGTGTTAGATGAACACTCCTAAAATGCTTCTTCTTTCCATTTGAGTTTGACTCAGTAATAGGACGTTTGGTTCCCTCTGCTAGTCATAGTGTCTTGCTCACTGTAAGACTGCTACTGTGTTGTTAAGCTTTTCTCTCTGATCAGAACAGAGCAGAGCGAGCTCTACTTTAAATTTACCATCCACTTGTATTGAATCTCATTGAAACAATTACACAGATTTAAGTTTCTTTTATTGCTTAATCAAGACTATTTTGGCATATATTCAGAGGCAGACCATGTCTATATGTATATAAGTATATCCATGATTTCTAACATTTTTGTGTGTCCTTCACACTTGATAAGAATTTGTGTTTAAACCTCTGACCTAGAATTGTCATAATGGAAAAATGTAATGGCTTTCAAGATAAAATAATTTCTGAGTTTATATCTACTCCTCTTTCATTATGTGCAGAACCATCTCTATAGAATGGTAAGAGAATCTTTAGAGCCATTTTCAACTGAGATGTGATTGCATTCTTAAGAAAAAAATATGATTACATTCTCAGCAAATTCAGCAAAGCAAATATTTTTGTGAAAGTAAGAATTAATTGTTAGCAAATCTTTCTATGTTAGAATTATTATCTAGAAAGTAAAGTATCAAAAAAAAAGAAAGTATAGTATCAAGGCATTCTTTTGTTCAAACACCCTTTTTAAAACTTAGGTGTTTTTGTTTCATTGTTTTAAAACATCTTATATAAGTATGTATAAAGGCAACTCCAAAATCTTTTCTATGCCTGTGGCTTTTTCTCTTATTGAAAAAATAAGAAGTGTTTGGGCTGTTACATTATCAATATTCTGAACACACAGTGCCCAGAGTATCATGAATTCTTCATTGATTTGCCCTTCTTGAAAGTTCGAGGCTGAAACTAAAGGAGTAGTAGAATCTGGTTGAATTCTAAAGCCATTATGTTCATACCTACCTATTAATATTTTCTATTTATTGAATTTTATGTTGTTTTAGGCACTGTGTTAAGTACTGTATATAAATTTTCCATGTGATTTTCTCCTACCCAAAAGCTAGCTAGTGTTTCTATCTTTATATTACAAAAGGAGAAATAGATTCACCAGATTGAGTAGATTTGCCTTAGATGACACATAGCATGAAATAGCAAAGCCAGAGGCAGAGACCAGGAAGTCTGACTTCAAAAGCCAATATGCTACACACAGTTGAAACCAGACGGGATCTGAAATTCACTAAGTGAAATAAAAATCTGTGTTATTACAATATTTTCTTTTAAGTTATTTAATTCAACATTTCCCTTCTACCAAAGGGTCTATAAAAGTCATCATAGCATAAAGACATAAAAACTCTCCTCAGTTCTTAAGTTAAAAATGAAAAAAACAGCAATACCATAATTCTCTCTTTTTTTTTTTAGACTTTATTTATTTATTTGACAGAGAGAGAGAGAGATCACAAGTAGGCAGAGAGGCAGGCAGAGGGGGGGGGGGAGAAGGCTCCCTGCTGAGCACAGAGCCTGATGAGGGGCTCGATCCCAGGACCCTGAGATCATGACTGGGCGAAAGGCAGAGGCTTAACCCACTGAGCCACCCAGGCGCCCCAATGCCATAATTCTCAAAAACAAAACTTGAAAATTTCATGATAGTCTGATCTTTGATGAATGAGTCAATGAACAGACACTGAATTTTGAGGTATTATATTCAGACTAAGTATGAAAAAGAAACAAGCCCCTATTTTAAAATTAACATGATACAAAGCAATTTATGGCCATTCAAGTAATTTATTGCGGGTGTGAATATATAATGTTACTCTATTTTTTGGGAACTTGGTCTTCTCATTTGCATTTAAGAGAGCATAACTAAATGTGTAAACTTGTATTTTCTTTTAAACAGAGGAAAGATGGGGCAGAATGGGCAAGAGCCTGTAAAGCAGCCAGGAGTAGGAGTGGGACTAGCAGACACGGAGGGTAAGTTAAAATGTATAATTATTTTATACATTGTATACATGTATATATGTATAATTATTTTATACATGGATTTTTGTTAACTCTACATGTTACACTCTGAGTGTTTGATGTGTTTTCTTTGAATACAAATGTGAATTTCTAAGTGCTAATGGCAACAACACTAGGAAAATGACCCCGTTCTCTATGTTATCTAGTAGATTAGAATTATCTTGTAATTTTATTTAAAAATTTCCTAATTTCTTGATTTACATTTAACATTTAAATACTTTGGTGTACTAAAAATTTAAAAGAGAAAGAAAAGTGAGAAGGATGACGGGGGGAGACTCAGAAGACTCTCAGGGAAATCTCATTGAGATTTAAAAAAATTTTTTGTTAAAATACCATACAAATAGAAAATAAATCATGAAACTTCACTTAAAATGGAAATTCTTAAATGTATGGAGCTCAATAGAAACTAATGGCATAAAAATCAATTTACAGGAAAAAAAATGACTAACTTCTAAAGTAAAAACCCAATTTGATTACAAAATGCAAGAAAATCTTGAACTTTGGGAGATATTCAGGACCTGTAAGGTATACAATGACTAGCTTATCTTTCATAATATTGTGATAAGATCTGACAACACTATTAACCTTCTTAGATTGCATAACCTCTCAGTAATTTCAACTCTCTTAATTACTTTATACTATTCTAAGTACTTTCATATATTATCTCATTTAATTCTTAAAATTACCCATGAAGGTAAATAATACCATATACTGGTTTTTACATAAGAAGAAATGGAGGTGGAAATATCACAGAAGATAAGAGCAAGTAACCTGAACCCAAGCAAATTATGCCAAATCACCTGCTATTAAAAGGAATGATTAATGGCATGGTATCACAAAAACACAAGATGAAGAAATAGGAAACCCAGATTTGGATTTCAAATCTGGTCCTGCTATCTAACTGGTGACCTGATCTGTCTTCAGAAACCTCATCTGGCAAATATTGGATGCCAATGACAGCTAGGTTCCTTGTGGATTAGTATATACCACATTTTTCTGATTCTACTAAAACTTTTTCTTTAGATTCATTCAAAGACTGTATTATCTGCTGCTGTTTTCCCCAGGGTTCCACCGTTAATCTACCCATCATTTTATACACTCAGTACGTAAACTCAGCAATTCTCATCTATATGTTGATTAGGTCCAAATTTACCCTCCAGACTCCCTGGAATTCAGCCTCCCATAGTTCATGTCTGCCAGGCACTTGCATCCAACCAACAAAATGGAAACCACTCTGAATATTTAAAATAGGGGAAGTTGATGGCTGGCAATGGTTACCCACTCATAGTCTCCCTGAGAAACCGGGCAGTGTAATAACAGACCTACTGAGGTGGCAGAAAGAAGTGACTATCCTGAGAGCTGAAACCAGGGCAAGCCTGAATTGCAGGGAGCAGGGAACAAGGAAGAGAAACAGCAAATACCAGAAATACATTTGGAGATAGGTGAGGATGGAGAGAAATATCCTGGTTACTTCCTTCTTCCCATTCTCCAATCTCTGCCAGTGCTGCCTGATCAAATCCCACTGGAAGCCCAACTGCCAGGTGAGCCAGGGAAACAGCCAAGGAGACAGCTACCCTGATAGGAGAGCGGGGGCAAGCCGGAGAATGCACCCAAGGGCCCAGAGGTGCAGGGCCAGTGCAGAATCTTGCCTGAAGATCCCATGGAAGAATCAGATTACATACGTCCTGACTTAATTCACCCTCTTCCAGATTTTGTGTCCTTCTCCTCCTGTGCTCTTCTACCACTAACCAAATCTGTGCCTGTTTAAACCATAATTTGCACATTTTGTTCTTCAATTTGAGTGTATGTTTTTATGCCTGTCTCCTCCATAAAGTTGAACATTTAGCCTAGAGCTATGGTTTAGTCATCCTGGTTGCCCAGCACTTGGCAGAAAGCTTTACCCATAGCGTTGCTTCTGGAATGTTTGTTGAACTCCTATATGCCATCTTCAGGGACTTTGGTTAATATTGAATCAACTGTGCATCTTGGATCTTTTCAAGCAGCAAGAGCACAGTACAATGTTCCATTGATTCTTTTCTCTTTTCATTTCCCTCATGGTTTTTAAATCATTTCCTTTGACTACATAAAACTTTTCATGTCTTGGTTTAAAAAAAGAAGAATGTTTGTTGAGTGAATGAATAAATGATATAATAATATATGAAAATAATGCCCATTGATTTTTATATGACTCTAGAATTCAGGTAATTAGAGAAACAATTAATGTGCACTTTTTTCAAAGTCAAATTACTTAATTTTAATTTTAATGTTCACTGATATCTTGGAACACTGAAAAAATAAAATTAAATCAAAAAAAGAAATTAAAAAGGAAAAAAGTTTATTGATGAAATTATCTTATTATAAATGTTAATAACTGTCAATGAATAAGAATTGTTCAGCCTAATACTTCTTTCTTCTTTCCCATCACTCCTACAAGTATAAGCCAGTCATACGCTATTTTATATTTTATTTAAATTTGTGAGTCCATATGTTTATATTTTAGTGAACTGACTCTTATCAATATTTAATCTCAGATTTAGTTATTGAGCAGAGGGCTGGAGGTTGAGGATGAGGATAAGATAGAATACGTAATGTAATGTGAATCATTTATAGGTATGTGCCCTTTCAGTAGCAATATTTTGGACAGATTATTTTTGACCGAGTGACTTCTGAAGTTTAGACAATAAGCAAATTTATAATTTATTATCTATATGAAGTTGGGCATGAAAATATCCAACTGCAAGAGATATAAAAAAGATTGCTAATAGGGGCACCTGGGTGGGTCTGTCGTTAAGTGTCTGCCTTCAGCTCAGGTCATGATCCCAGGATCCTGGGATTGAGCCCCACATTGGGCTCCCTGCTCAGCAGGAAGCTTGCTTCTCCCTCTCTTTCTCCCTACTTGTGTTCCTCTCTCACTGTCTCTTTCTCTCTGCCAAATAAATAAAATATTTTAAGAGAGAGAGAGAGAGAGTGCTAATAATGTGAAGAAGAAATCTTCAGTAAGTATTTAAGCTTTACAAATAATTTTAAATTTAAAAGAATACGTCCCACATTGGGCTCTTTGCTCCGCAGGAAGCATGCTCCTCCTCAATCTCTGCCTGTCTCTCTGCCTACTTGTGATCTCGGTCAAATAAATAAATAAAGATCTTTAAAATAAATAAATAAATAAATAAATAAATAAATAAATAAATAATTCGTAGAGGGCACCTGGGTGGCTTAGTCGGTTAAGCATCTGACTCTTGATTTCTACTCAGGTCATGATCTCAGGGTTGTGAAATCGAGCCCTGTGTCAGGTTCTGCATTCAGTGGGGAGTCTGCTTGAGATTCTCTCTCTCCCTCTGTCCCGCAATGTCTACATGTGTGCTCTCTCTCAAAATAAATAACTCCTAAAAAAAAAAAAAAAAAAGAACAGAGAGTGGGGAGAAAATTATTAAATCATATAGGATTTTAATTACTCTGAGCAAATAAAAAGAAAAGATCAATTTAATATACAAGATTTTGCTTTGTTCCCATAGAAATATAGAATCAGCTCTTGTGCTGTAATCCAGGTATATACATTTTGTTCTGACCAATTCAGAGGATTGCTTTCCTTTCCTTTTGTTGTCAGGCAACATATTTAGCCAATACATAGCCAAACAAACAAAACAGAATTCAGTCAGTTTGGTTTTACTCATAATGTTCAGTTTCATGACTGGATTTTTTCCTCCTTTAAATTCTTCATCAGGGTACCAGAAAAGTTGTGTCTTAGTAACTACTAAGGTTTTTTTGAATGTGCCACTTCCCCTTGAGTCTTTCGTGTTACGCATTTAAGTACTTTGTTTTACGCACACCTTGGTCCACTCTAAGGAAAACTGATCTACAAAGATATGCGTACTTTAAATCAAGAGTATATCATAGATTTTAAGTAATCACCCTTGTACAGTTTATTTTTATAACATTTTTATTTTTGTTTTAGAATTAAACTATACAGAATACAAAAAGTAATGTTTTATGGGGTTCAAATTTTATGTGGAACATGTTATAGAAATTTTTTTAATAGTCTTGTTCTTGTTCTATTTATTGAGTAAATCTATTTATTCCGCATTCTGATTTTTTAAAAAAATCATTTTCCACTTAGTCATTTTCTCCAATAATGTTGCATCTTCCCTATCGCACTGACTCATAAATTTTAATCTCATGCTGATTAATCTCATGCTCTGTGTGTCAGAATATGAGATCAATCAGAGTTTCTGGAGTTCCAACCCAAATTGTAGTAAAAAAATGGTAGCACTCCTGTGGACTGCCTCTGCTAATAACTGGTTGAACTGTCATAATTTAAATAAGCGCACAATGTAAAGTGCAAATAAACACTGTGTTTGGCACATGATTAACATCCCTTACATTGTAGCTATTATTAAATTAAAAGTGAACACAGGGGCACCTGGGTGGCTCAGTTGGCTCAGCATCTGCCTTCAGCCCAGGTTATGATCCCAGAGCCCCAGAATCGAGCCCCACTTTGGGGCTCCCTGCTCAGGGAGTCTGCTTGTCCTTCCCCAGATGTCCACCCCACCCCACCTGACCCCACCTCCAGCTCCTGCTCTTTCTAGCTCTCTCAAATAAATAAATAAATACAAACCTTTTAAAAATAAACAAACAAATAACATAAATACAAGTGAATATAAAAGAGAGCCATTTGGATTCTATCCAAGAGTGACACTAGTCAAGACTGACAAAATATCACGGACTCTTCGGAAGAGTTCTACATAAGACCACTCCTCTTACAAATTTAGACCAAATCAATTAGCCTTCCCAGTTGTAATGACAAGTGTTTTCCCCATTTACACTAAAACCCTCTGACACTCTTAATAGATGATGAGCCCTTTCCTACCTTGTTTTCATTCGTTGTATTTAATAGTGTTACTGTTTGTTGGTGGGCATCCGTGGACGTTACATAGAATGTCTGCTTAACCCGTTTATTCTCCTAAACCAGGGGTTCACAAGCTTTAGCAGCAGGCATTAAGAATCACACTTTGCATGAGGTTTAATTTTCCAGCTGCATGTATTTCAAAAACAAATCACCCTAATACATCATTTATTTTCCTAAGTATCTTTAGAAGTCTTAATTTAATCACTCAATTTCCATTTTCAATGGGGCAGAACAAATAAACCTCTGCCATTATAGAAATATGCTCAACTCAACCCACAAATGCTTTCAGATAATTGAGTCGGTGAAAGCCAATCACCAATAATGCTAACCCAAGGAGGCTGGAGTCAGGGGATAGGACAGAAAACAAGATTTGATTCTACATCTTACTGGAAGTGGGCGTTTTTTTGCTGTTGTTGAAAAGCTTAACAGTTTAGGTAGAAATTAATGAAAGTCGATAATGACCACAACAATCTCATTTTAACTGGCATCTCAAGTCATTTGTACACACATATATATTTTTTACATAGCTCCAGTGGTGATTAGTATGAGTGCTTTCAAGGTGAATGAACACATTTTACAAAGTCCATGGGACAAGTGCAGAACAGAAATGACTTTCTACATTAAACCAATAAAAATCTAGGCCTCAGGCCTAGAGTCTCTATCTTGTTATCTGGCTTTGAGAAACATTTTTTTTTAAATAGCTTTTAAAAAACTCTTCTATTTCCTTTTATATATGTATATATATTCATTTAATTTTTCCTCTTTCCATGACCAACTGGATTGTTTAAATATTAGCCTGCAAAGAGGAAAATAAAACACCACTCTAAGAGGCCCTAGTTAGAACATAATAATTGCTGTTCAGAGGGCATCCCACAGGTTGCTCAGCAAATACTTATTGAGCGCCTGTTGTGACCAGCACTGGGTTAAGCCCTGAATGTGACTTAGTCCTTGTCCTTCTGAGCTCCATGTAGAATTCCCCCAATTCAGATAATAGCTATAATCTTGATCCTGAAGAAAAATTCATTTCATCCTCTCGACACTTATTTCCTCTCTTTCTAATTAGACTGAGGAAATTTCAAATTAAATATGAAATGTCTTTTTTTTTTTGTCTTTTGTATATCCCTTCTCCTTTTATTATTCTGGAATTTTCTGATTCTGTTCATTTTAATGATGTCAAGAATGGGTCTTTCAAGGAGTTCATTAATTAATCTTATTATTGAAGTATAGTTACATTCCATGTTGTATCAGTTTCAAGTGTACATCATCATGATTTGACAATTCTGTACATTACTCCGTGCTCACCATGGTGTGTAGTCACCACCTGTCAACAAATAATGTTATTATACTATTAGTGACTATATCCCTTATGCCGTACTTTTTGTTCCTGTGACTTATTTATTTTATAACTAGAAGTTTGCATCTCTTACTCAAGGACTTAATTTTTAAATAAAAAATTAGCTTTATTTAAGTTCAGTTTTATTGAAGGTGATGGCAGACAAAATTTATTTACAGTATATTTATTGTGGATGTTTTGTTAAAATCATTAAGAAAATATGTTATTTGATTTTTATCTCAATTTTGAGGTCAGAATGTGGTCAAGGAAAATGTGATTAGTGGGTTACTCTGTATCATTTGATTACTTATCGTACACAAATTGTGCTTAATAATTGACAACCAGATCGAGCCCTGCATAGGGCTCTCTGCTCAGCAGGGAGACTGCTTTCCCCTCTCTCTCTGCCTGCCTCTCTGCTGACTTGTGCTCTCTGTCTATCAAATAAATAATTGAAATCTTTAAAAAAAATGACAACATATGTACATTATGTTATGAAATTATTTTCAGTGGATTGAATATGTTTGCTTGTTTCTGAGCTTCTTGCCCTAATTTTACTAATACATATACTTTGTTTCTATCTATAATTCATCAGTACTAAATATCTCTATTATGTGTAAGACGTTGTATTAAAAATCTGGATGCTACAGCGATCAATTCAATACAATGCTGATGTGAGAGGGCTTACGATCTAGGATGTTCTATGTCATAATTAAGCAGTGAGCAAGCAAGCATACTCATTCATTGGGTAGACCCAAAACATTCACAGTGGCTAGAGACTTGTGCCATTCCTGGTGTTAAATATTTTATTACCTTTAGTAAGTATAATGCAAAGAAGAATTATGATAATGGGTCATAAATTCAAGAGCAGATTATGTGCTTTAGGATTTAGACATTGGAAAGCATTGCTAAGGCTGTGGGCGTTGAGGGGCACAATTCTGTGGAAGAGGTTATAGGTGGTGACTGTTTTGAAAGAGGGACCAGATCCAAACAGACAGCAATGAGAGAGGCAAATTCCAGGCTGAGGGAACATGGTGAGGAAAGATGCAAAGGAAAGAAAGGATATGATATGTGGAGGGGGAAGCAATTCAGTGAAACTGGATAAAGGGTGCCAAAGGAGAGCAGAGAAACTTGAAATTGGTACAAAGTTAGGTTGGATAGGGAAGTTCACGCTTCTGTGAACAATGGGAAATATTAAATGTTAATGAGGAATTTAGACTGTATCAAACTGATAATATTGACTCTTTCTGTGGAAGAATAAGGTAGATCTCCTTTTACATTCAAATCATCTTTTAGGACTTTTTTGGGATCGAAGTATGGTTGATCCTTAAGCAATGCAGGGGTTAGGCTTGTGGATTCCCTGCACTGTTGAAAATCCATGTATAACTTTTATTCCCCCCAAACTTAACAACTCATAGCCTACTATTGACTGGAAGCCTTACTGATAACATAAAAAGTCAATTAACATGTATTTTATATGTTATGTATATTATATACCATAGTCTTAAAATGAAGTAAGTTGAAGAAAAGAAAATCATTAGGAAAATAATATATGATACTGTACTGTATTTATAAAAGAAATCTGCGTGTAAGCAGACCTGTGCAATTCAAACCCATGTTGTTCAAGGGTAACGGTATAAACATGAAATCCAGGTAGAACAATACATACTGTGAAGTTGGACTGTGATTCTAGAGTTCAGGATTCAGGTCTCACTCTGGATCTAGATTCCGTCATAAGGTAATAACCTTTAGGGAACATTTAACATTGTCTCTCTTAAGCTCCATCCACCAGAAAAAGAAAAATCTCAGTAACAGTTTATGCTAGGCTCCTCCCCACCACCACCCTTGCAAGCCATGTGCAGAGAAATTAAAAGCCAAAGGATTTTAGTGCGTTTGGGGGAAAAGTCAAGACATGACCCTGAGCTCGTGACCTTAGCTGAAACCAAGAGTCAGACGCTTAACCGACTACACCACCCAGATGCCCCTAAAAATGGCAATTTCAATCCCTGGCTCTTGCTCATGAATTTAAATACAAATATTCACAGGGTCAGATTTATAATTAATTTTGTATATCATTTCATCTTTAATTATTTGCTTAAGTATTCTCTACCCAATTGAGGATATTAGGTACATAATGATTTCTATTTTTATCTAGTTCTTTTGTGGTGTGAAATGTAATATCTAATTATCTAAGTCAATTTCTTTTATTCCATGCCATGATATAACAGCAAATCAATTTTCCTGGAAACATTTGTTGAATAAGCTTTCTTTTCCTCACTGATATGAAATACCACATCACTCATATTCAAAATTTTCAAGTGTATTTATGTCTGGTAATGGGCTTTCTGGAAATTTTATTGACGTATCTGTCTGTTTGTATCTGCCACACCTATTCAATTATCCTAATTCTATTTTCAGTTTTTAAAATTGGAATGTTTTTACTTGCTTTTTTTAATTTTTAAAAAAGAACTTTAGGGGTGCCTGGCTGGCTCAGTGGGTTAAGCCTCTGCCTTAGGCTCAGGTCATGATCTCAGGGTCCTGGGATGTAGCCCAACATCTCCCTCTCTGCTCAGCGGGGAGCCTGCTTCCCCCTCTCTCTCTGCCTGCCTCTCTGCCTACTTGTGATCTCTCTCTCTCTCTGTGTCAAATAAATAAATAAAATATTTTTTTAAAAAAGAACTAAATCTCTCTTTGTTGAGAAGCAAAGGAGATTCTGCATAAATATTTATTGAAATTAAATGAAAACTCTAATATAATTTTGAGCTAATTGACATCAATACGTATACTATTTTCTTATCCATTGACATGGTATATTTTTATATGCCAATTTGGACAAATAATTTTTGTATTTTGTAATTTTTATATGCATGCTATTAGGCAAGTTATTGAAATTCTTCAAGTCTCTGGTACCTAATCTACAAATATAAGAATAACAGTAGTACCTACCTGACCAGTGTGCTGCAGGTAGTGATAGAAATAAGGAGTGTAATGTGCCTGGCACTGTAGCTGCCTCATAGTCAATGCCGGTTATCATTGTTTCCATTGTAACCTGTATCATGTAAGTGATTACTGCTGGCCTAATTCTTCCCAAGCCTTATTTAAACCCATGTTCTAGAAAATGATCTTTTTTTTTTTTTTTTTCCAACTTGGATCCTTCCAGTGAAAAAGATATTTTTAGGGCCCTACATTTTCCCATTTGTTTCCAATACTGTTATTACAGTATTTCAAGCTGTTCTTCTGGAAGAATAATTCTCATGTACTCTCTTGTTTGGGAATACCCTCCTTCTCTCTAGGGTTATTTCCCTAGACCTTATCATATTTCCTGAAACTGCCTGTGTTTAAAATCAGTTCAGCTGATCTCTGGACCCGTAGTACTCACTGGGAATGTAAAATTGAAGGTGTCTGCTAAAAAGTAGTCAGATATTGAAGTATAAAAAAACATTCTAGGTCTTACTCTGAGCCAGATTCATCTCTGGAGGTTGTTGATGGACCACTAAAGTTCGATAAATTTCTGGAAGATACCTTGGCTATTCTTAGCCTTAGCATACATCAAAGAACTAACAATTGACAAACTTAAAGCCCAGAATATTTGATACTTTCAGAAATTATATCTCTAATAGAAATTTTTAATATTTTAGAAAAGTTGCCTAGAAGTCCCTAAAATACTTGTATTGGGAGTTAGTGCTCTGATTTATTTATGAGAGAGCAGCTCTTAAATCAAGATAAGGACATTACAGTGTAGCAGAAGGTACTGAATGAATATAAGCCAAGAGAATTCTCTTACCATAGCTGTAGAATCAATAACACAGATGTATATATATATTATGGATATCTAGCATTTATTTTGTTCTAAATGCATTTACATTATCCGGTTTGTCACAAAACAGTTGGGGATATAGATAGGAAGCAATGATTTCAACTTTATAGTTATGGAAACAGAGGCTCAGAGCAATAAAACCATTCACTCAGAGTCACATAGCAACTAATTAAATAGTTTGGGTTAAAATTTACAGATACGTAATCTACTGTCATCTGACTCTAGCCCTATATACTTTCTAACATTTTTATCTTAATATTTATAGTTACAAAGCTACTTCGTGAAAAACTATTTTAAATTTATAAGATAGTTTGCAATAATTGCATTCGTCTATGTTAATGCTTATCACCAATTAACTAATATCAACATCAATTACATTATAGGCACTGTGTAGCTTATCAACAATTTTTTAATTAATTACCAGACATTTAAATTTCCATTAAATCACTGTACTCAAAACAGTATTGTATTAGCAAAATAGATGTGTACACAAATGAAATAACATAGTGTATATCTGACAATATGACTACAAATTTTAAACTAACTGGACATTTTTAATTAGTAGAAAAAAATTTTTTCCAGTAGCTGTGTCATAATTTTCTTCTGTAAGAAAAGAACATTAGTCTACTGGGTTGTACCATATAGTAGTAATTTAAAGTTGGATAAAGAAGATAAAGTTAAAAATAATAAAAATATTTGAAGAAATTTAGGAGACTATTTGTATAACCTTGGTGGCATTTGCAGGGTAGCTTTCTAAGCATTAAAAGAAATCCATAAACCATGAAAGAAATAATAATGTTTTTGCCGACAGAAAAAAATAATAAAACTTAAATGGTAAAAGAGACAAAAGCAAAAGCAACAAACAATTGGTGATTAGGTTAAAAAAATGATCATTATCCTAAATAAACATCTCCTTAAGGATCCCTCATATTTTTCTCAATTAAAGAGAAAAAATGATCAGAAGTTATGAAATAACATTCCAATGAAACAAGCATTTCACTGGAGGGAAATTATCAATTAACTTATAGTTGTTAGAACAAGAAAATTAAATGATAAAGCCAGTAGGTTCAAATTCTAACTAATAGTAATTCCATGGAAAATAGTAAGAATAGAGAGAAATATTATTCAAAAAATAGCACATTGCTCCCCCAAATCAAAGAAAGTAAATCTCCATATTAGAAAGACAAGGAATGAAAAAAGACTTACAACTGGAACAACATCATAATAGTTCAGAGATATAAAAAAGATTCCAAATACATCTAGAGACAATTAATTAATTAAAATACATTATATGCAACAGAAGAAGGACAAGAATCCATAAAATCTCCCAATAGCAAAACAGACATTTAAAAGAATAGAGAAAAATGGATAATGCCTATGACATTCAAAGTGGAAGGCATTGTAACTAAAATTCTACCAAAGGGTACCTAGGTGGCTCAATGGGTTCAGCCTCTGCCTTCAGCAGGTCAGGTCATGATCCCAGAGTAGTGGGATGGAGCCCAGCATTGGGCTCCTTGAGCAGCAGAGAGCCTGCTTCCCCCTGCCCCCTTCTCTCTCTGCCTGCCTCTCTGCCTACTTGTGATCTCTCTCTGTGAAACAAATAAATAAAGTCTTAAAAAGAAATAAATTCTATCCACAAACCATCCATCAACTGTAAGCATTAGGTAAAATCATTTTGGGGAAGTCTAGGTCTCAAAAATTTTACTTCTTATGCTACCTATCTGGATGAGTGGGGTGTTCATGCAGGATAGGAAAAGTGAAATTGACAGAAGTCACGATGTGTCTGGCCAATTGAAAAATGGTTTTTACTGGGGTTTTAGTACTCTTGGATATTTTGCGAACAATTAGGGGTAGGTATACAGAAAGCTAAGCAAACTGTAAAATAAAAATTATTAATAATTTTAGGAAAAACAAAAAAGAGTTTAGGTAAAGAACTCCATGTAGTACCTAAATGGTCTCAGATGTGAACAATGTTGGTCACGTCAATGTAAATACCAAATATTAGTATAATCAAGATTGCAACATAACTAAGTTGCAAGAAAAAAACTAAATCTTCATCCACCAAAATAAAACATCAATAAATTATAATGGCAATAGAATATTATTTTAAGAAAGTAATAGAAAGAAAACAGAAAAATAGTTGATAGTAGGTTTTTCTTGGCAATTTTTTCAAGGGTTAGGTAAAAATGAAGGATTGGGACATGGGAGAATTGATTTTTGGAAAAAAGAAGGCATAAAATGTATAATGATTCAAGTTTTTGATATATGAGAGAATAAAAAATTAGAGCTAGCAATCAAATAGTATGAATGAGTACAAGAAAAAAGTGCCATTATTTGCGGTAAATATCTTCCTACTATTACCGTAATGATTATGAATATTCATTCTTTTAAAATTCTTTAGTAATAGTTACTGCAATTAAGTGCTTTCTTTAATATACTCATTCGTCAAAGTTATTCTGATGGCATTACTGTTACACAGACAAAGCTTTTTCACTTTGTCATTTTTTTTTATTATGTTAGTCACCATACATCACATCATTAGTTTTCATGTAGTGTTCCATGATGCACTGTTTGTGTGTAACACCCAGAAACTGACTTTGATAACTAAAATACAAAATCTCTGGGAGAGAAAAGTCTATGCAATCAAGATGTTTTAACATTTTTTTCCACATCACTCAAAAGTTAAAACGAATTTTATAAATGCTCAGCAACAAAACTTTCAGAATTTTGGAAAATGTTAGAATTCATTGAAAATAATTTGTTTTTTCTACTATTCAGATTGTTAGCTATTTCCTCTGATTGAAACATTCTTATTTGTTTTATCCAGAAAATCATTTGAAAATTCACATAATACTCTATAGGAAAAAAAAAAATAAAACTTCTTACATTTAAATAAAAAGGAGAACTAACTTTTGTCCCCCCTCTGAAAAAAGACCAGCACATTTCAGAGAAGTCCTTGCTCAACCAAATAACACTTTCCCTGAAGGAACCAATTTTACAGATAAGGAAGTAACACAGACCTGAGATAACATACTATGAGTAAAGTACAAACTGCTTCTTTCTAAATGTCTAAATGTCTTTTCTAAATGTCTAAAATATCAATATATGCTATTTGCTTTGCAGTGATAAAAATTACAGGAAAAAAAAGCATTCACCTGTTTAATTCTTTTTTTTTTTTAATTTTTAATTTTTAATTTTTTATAAACATATATTTTTATCCCCAGGGGTACAGGTCTGTGAATCACCAGGTTTACACACTTCACAGCACTCACCAAATCACATACCCTCCCCAATGTCCATAATCCCACCCCCTTCTCCCAAACCCCCTCCCCCCGGCAACCCTCAGTTTGTTTCGTGAGATTAAGAGTCACTTATGGTTTGTCTCCCTCCCAATCCCATGCACATGGAACATTCTCCAGAATAGATCACATCCTCGGTCCTAAATCAGGCCTCAACCGATATCAAAAGATTGGGATCATTCCCTGCATATTTTCAGACCACAATGCTCTAAAGCTAGAACTCAACCACAAAAGGAAGTTTGGAAAGAACCCAAATACATGGAGACTAAACAGTATTCTTCTAAAGAATGAATGGGTCAACCGGGAAATTAAAGAAGAATTAAAAAAAATCATGGAAACAAATGATAATGAAAATACAACGGTTCAAAATCTGTGGGACACAACAAAGGCAGTCCTGAGAGGAAAATATATAGCGGTACAAGCCTTTCTCAAGAAACAAGAAAGGTCTCAGGTACACAACCTAACCCTACACCTAAAGGAGCTGGAGAAAGAACAAGAAAGAAACCCTAAGCCCAGCAGGAGAAGAGAAATCATAAAGATCAGAGCAGAAATCAATGAAATAGAAACCAAAAAAACAATAGAACAAATCAACGAAACTAGGAGCTGGTTCTTTGAAAGAATTAATAAAATTGATAAACCCCTGGCCCGACTTATCAAAAAGAAAAGAGAAAGGACCCAAATAAATAAAATCATGAATGAAAGAGGAGAGATCACAACTAACACCAAAGAAATACAAACTATTATAAGAACATACTATGAGCAACTCTACGGCAATAAATTTGACAATCTGGAAGAAATGGATGCATTCCTAGAAACATATAAACTACCACAACTGAACCAGGAAGAAATAGAAAGCCTGAACAGACCCATAACCGGTAAGGAGATTGAAACAGTCATTAAAAATCTCCAAACAAACAAAAGCCCAGGGCCAGACGGCTTCCCGGGGGAATTCTACCAAACATTTAAAGAAGAACTAATTCCTATTCTCCTGAAACTGTTCCAAAAAATAGAAATGGAAGGAAAACTTCCAAACTCATTTTATGAGGCCAGCATCACCTTGATCCCAAAACCAGACAAGGATCCCACCAAAAAAGAGAGCTATAGACCGATATCCTTGATGAACACAGATGCGAAAATACTCAACAAAATACTAGCCAATAGGATTCAACAGTACATTAAAAAGATTATTCACCACCACCTGTTTAATTCTTTTATTTTGAAAAAGAATTGCTGTCTATTAAGTCATCCTTTGCACTTCAGTATTTTCCTGCACCAAGCCGATGCAATTTTAGACTATTCTTGAAAGCAGATGCTTACTTGCCCTCAAAATAGCACACCACTGTGAATTCGGTAATTTACATTGCCCTCTGAAGTCCAGAAACTGTCATTGGTATTATGGAATACTGAGAAGCTGTAGCAGAGCTTTGTCTTACATATGTGGTTGTGACATGATTGCTGATATATCTATCTATCTATCTATCTATCTATCTATATATCTCCATATATCCCTATCTAGATATATATATGTATTCTGTATCTGTTATGTTCTATATAGATATATATATTCTATATCTCTGTATTCTCTCTCTCTGTGTGTGTGTGTGTATGTGTATGTTCTACCTGATCTTTTTAAAAAAATCAACACAACCTCTTCAACCAGAAGAACCACAACATCACACACTGCCATTTGCTTGCTAAGCCCTCTGCTGGTATCTTTAAAAAACTGGTGGCCTCAATTCTTATAACTCTCTCAATTAGATATAATATTTATGATTTCCAGTGTCTAGCACAGAGATTTGCACAAAATACCCACTCGTTCAGTATTTTTTGAACCAAGAGCTCAAGATTCAGAGAGTCTGAAGTATAAAGCAAGCCTAGAAATATAGTTGTCACGTTCAGTTAATATTTATGCAAAAATATTGTGATAGTCTTAAAACTTAGGTTTCTTTGAACATGCCTGCTGTATGCAAACATCTCTAAAAGGGACATTAATCATATATGTTGATGTACAGCTTTGTATGGAGTTTACCAGCCTAAAACTGAACTCAGAGTGATGGTATTGCTTCCATTAAAAACTACATAGTCTGTGTGGACACTGGGGAGGGTACGTGCTGTGGTGAGTGCTGTGAAATGTATAAGCCTGATGATTCATAGACCTGTACCGCTAGGGCAAATAATACATTATCTGTTAATAAAAATAATTTTTAAAAAGACATTAAAAAAACTACAGAGTCTGCTTAAAAGTATGGTAATTCTGCATTGGTTGTGTTGAGTTTTTCACAAAGCCCTGGCAGATCTGCGGAAGATGATTAATTATGAATCTCTCCCAGAAAGAACCCGTGCCCTGGGGAAGACAGATATGTTATGAACAATTAGGAGAAGAGTTATAATAGAAGGGAACGTACATTGAATATTAAGGCACTTTGCTTTAGATTGGCTAAAGAAAACCTTCCTGGCAGGGAATGCTTTTGTAGATGGTTCTTGAAATAAATGTAGTAAGAAGTGTAACTGGAGGAGGGCTGGTGTGGTTTCCAGTAAGAGGAAGTTTCATGTTCAAAGCCTTCAGATGGTGAAAGAATATGTATTATTGGTGAACCTACGGGTGCTTCTGTGTGATGGCAGCAGGTTTAGGCTGGAGGGAGACAAGGCTTGAAAGGTAATCACGGCTCAGGTAATTTATGAAACATCAGACACTGTCAGGAGGAATTTAAACTCTACGCCGTAGATAGGCAATTGGAAGATGTAGATGGATTTTTAAGAGGAAAATGACTCGATCGGGTCTGGTGCCAGGAAGGATGGGTTATAAGTGATCACATCTGCAGTCGGGGACCCGTTAGGAGGCAATTAAAAAGTCCAAGTAAGAAGTGAGAAGGACTGGATACAGGCAGGGACAACAGCAGGAAGAAAGGGGGATAGACAGCTCTGGGAGATCTCTAGGAAGACAAATGGGAATGCGTTCGTTCTCAAAATGATTCAGAATCAAAATGCAAATCGAGCAGCTTTAGCGCAGTAGAGATGAAATGATGTGACTGTGGTCACTGTCAACGATCAGTTGTTGAGTACTGAACTCATAGTGATTTCAGTAGAAGATTTCAGAAGAAGAAACTGTGATTTCAGAAGGAGAAACTGAACGTGTTAACAGAGGTCAGGCAAAAAGTGATAACATAAAAGTGTGGGGGAAACGATAAAATGTGTACCTGTGCTTCACAGAATTTTAAAGAAAGAAATTGTGTCTTAAAAGGCCATATGGTATGCACTTCAGAGAACATTTTTAAGATGAATTAAAAGAGGAAAATGGAGTTTGAATGAGGTTGAACACTGAAATTTTGCTCTCTTAACTTTGTACACATCCAGGGTTACGATTCTGTCGTTCGGAAAACTTGAGGGTTCAGCTCCCTTGACACGTTGACAACTGTGTTAGCATGTGTGCAGGGCAGCCTAAGTGAAGGGTGAAAATCACTGGCAAACAAGTTTGGATGACTGATTTGGTTTTTTAATTAAGAAATTCCAGGCTGTATCCTAAAAACAGTGAGGGGGATTGGTTCAGTACTTTTTATTTTATATGTCTCTGATGTTATACAAGAAAATAAAAAATTCAGAATGCTCCCATAAGGTATTGAAAGCAGGTTTAACCAAAAGAAATTACAATTCTATATTTGAAAGTGCATAAATATTGATCAATGCATTTTAGAAAGTTCTTTGGGAATACGAAGGTTTTTGTTTGTTTGTTTGTTTGTTTGTTTTAAGTAGAAGAAATGGAATTTATCAAAATACTCCCTCTTCTAAAATTAACCAGGATTTTGTGTTTACCTTTTGAAACTCTTTTTCTCAGTCACTACTATTTCGTTAAACCAGAGAAACAGGGATATTGGTTGAAGGGCCTGAATCAGTCCTCAGTCTTCAATCCTGAGGTGTTTGGGTCCATTTCATATTCTGTGTCTCTGTGTCGAGTAAGCAGGGGCGTCTGTTCGGCTTCCGTTTTAATTGGTACGAAAAGTACTTTTAAAATGATTTCAGTTACTGCAAGAGGCCAGGGAAGTCAGAACCATTTGCTAACAATTTATTTTCAAGACAGATAGCTTTTTCTTCAAGTGTTTGTTACTTTTGATAGTCTGATAGTATGAGTTCATTTACTTTTAGTTAATAATGTATTGGCTGGGTCAAAATGTAGGTCAAGTCGTGCAGGTTAGTTTGATTTTGACACTGCTGTGATATTTCTCAGCCAATTACAATTTGCTTTTATATAGTCAGCAGTGAGGCTATCTGGGCAAATTTAATATGAACCATTGCTCGTCAGTTTTTGGATGTTTTAGAGCCGAAATAGGATCTGTTTTCAGAATGTGTTCTTCTTGTGAGTTTGGAAATGGGAATTAGCAATCTCAGATTGAGATCTTTATAGCATTTGATTTGATACATGAAGCTCTCATTTAACTAAGTTTCATTAACTAATAAACTTCTTCTTCCTAGATTTTTTCCTTGATAAAATGTTTAGATATATTCAAAGTAAGATATTCTACTGAAATGTTCCTGAAACTAATTATATTATAAATTAAGAGAATGGAATGATCATGTTATTGAAAAAATGGCTTTTTAAAAATCATATCTTTATCAATTAAGGAGTGACTAATTACCTTCCCTGCCAAAATATTATCTAAGATTAATCTGGATTGAATTATTATCATGGCAGACATGATAACATGGAGGTATGTTATGGAAATATGCAATATGATGTTACTTAAAAATACAATTTTTAATTTATTAAGAATACTGCTTCACTAATTTCAACAGCAAAGTTTTAAGAAAATTCGAAACTTTAAGTTTAAGTTTATTGGTGGGGAAAAGTATGTCTGATTTTTTAGTTTAGTTGAGTTTTGTAAGAGGATAGAAGGAAAGAACATTGCTCTTCACCTGGGAAAATCGTTCTCCCATATTTTATACCTCCTCTATTTTAGTTCCTCTTTTCCATCTCAACAACTACCCAGTTGTAGGTTTTAATCCCCCCCCCCCCGGAGAACCTCCCAGTCCAAGTGCTCTCCGAACCAACGGTACCATCATCTTCAGGATCATCTTTGACAGCCACTGTTTAGTGTGACCTGGTCACTCTAGCAGAAAGCCTTTCTATGGACCCCCAGCAACTACCTAACTCTAGCTGGGTTTTAATACAATAATTAGTCCACAAGACACAATAATTAGTCCATAGAATATTCCATTTCATGTTCTTTTAAGACAGGTCACTAAATTATCTTCTTAATAATTTTAACTTTAACAGTAATTGTGTTTTATATTTATCAAAAATATGAATAATCTTGAGTATTTCATTTACTAGCGAAGCCTCAGGTCAGTGCCACCCATGTACAGACAGGCAGGATGTGCACAGCCCAATTCCAGGAGGCACTGTTAACATAACTCAGTTGTAAACAACACCCTCTGGAGTTATTAATGTGACTTTCCTGCCATAGAAATGTGGTATATTACACTGTCTGGACTTAGGGTCCAGAATGACACAAGGCTTACAAAAATTAGATGTTAAGGAACAATTCCATTATGGTACATTAGAACTGTTAATAAATTAACCTACTGAGAACTTAAATATGCTAGGCTCATTTAATCTTTGCAAGAAACTTGTGATATTAAACTGCTTTCTCAGTCACCCTTATTATGGTATCAGAAAGGTGGATATGATGTCTGGGTATGTAGCATGCATCTTGCAATTATTAAACAAAAAGGATGTAAATGAATACTAAAAATAACATAATAGGAAGTGGAAAGAACCCAAGTTCCTAAACTCAGTACTGTAATGGCAAGCCCATGTCTATCTCTGGATTTCTTGTTATATTATAAAGCTAAATCTCTCTTGTTTAATCATTCTAAGTTTTCCTATTTCTTTAGCTAAAAACAATTCTTAAGGATGCAGAAGGGAAAGAATGGAAAGGAGGAAAAAAAGAAATTAAGTAGAAAGTAGAACTAATTCCAAATCACCTTTAATTCTTGTTGCTGTATTTAAATTACCTCATAAAAGATGAATTTAATTCAAGTAGATTAAACATCTCTAGCTACATGCTATATATAGAGAAAATATAATTAAAGTAAAATCTCATAGAAAATTTGCCATTATTACTCAAAATAAAGTTGGCAAAATGGTGACAGAGTCTGACAAAATTGATAGAAAAATCGAGGAAGAAAACAATAGCCTTCCTATGGCAGCTGTAATGACCACTTCAGAAACAGGATAAAAAGAGAGAGACTTTTCCTAGTAGCAGCACAAAATCTAGGATTCCAGGAAATAACTAATATCTAACAAAATACTCAGCACTTTATGAGAAAAATGCAAAATACTGTTAAAGTTCATAAAAGAAGACACAAATGAAAAGAGAGCATGATGTAAAAATTAATACCATAAATATTGCATTTGTTCCCAAGTTAATATGTGAATACCAGGAAACTTCAATTAAATAACAAAAGCTTATTATGGAATTTTGAGAGCTGATCCTAAAATCCATATTAAAAAGGTAAGCGCCAAAAAGATTTTGAATAAAAATGCTAAAGTAGGAAGATTACTCACAAAGTTATAGTACATAAAATATGGTAATATAGAAGTATAATCTAGTAGACCAATAAAACCAAACAGATAGCCCAGAAAATGTCCTTGTGTATATGAAAACTTATTTACAGAAAAATTGTACTGCATATAAATAATTCAGAGAAAATTGGCTGCCAGCATGAAAAAAGATGACTCCTACCTATACTATGAAAAGCAATAAATAGGTAAAAAATAGGTAACTCGGGATGGTTTAAGTGTCTAAAGTGAAAAGTAATACTTTCAAACTTTCAGATGTAAATAGTGACTATCTTCCTAATTAATGGCAAAATACAAAAGAACTGTAAAAACACAAAACCAAAATGATAGTGTAAGAAGCTAATGAACTTGACTATATTATAATTAAAATAAACTTTGATTCAAGAAAATGTCACAATAAACATAACAAAACAATAAAACAGCAGGTATTTGCTGTGGGTATAAAGCAAGGAGATCAGGATCCAGTATGCATGTGTGTATCCACATATTTATTGTTTTTCTAAAACCCATTGAGAAAACCCAGAATTTGCAGAAATGTGACAAAATGAAATATATACTGAGGGGTATATATACTGAAATATATACTGAGGGGTGCCTGGATGGCTCAGTGGATTAAGCCTCTACCTTCAGCTCAGGTCATGATCCTGGAGTCCTGGGATTGAGCCCTGCGTAGGGCTCCCTGCTCTGCAGGAAGCCTGCTTCTCCCTCTCCCGCTCCCCATGCTTCTGTTCCCTCTCTCGCTGTGCCTCTCTATAAAATACATAACAAAATCTTAAAAAAAAAAAAAGTGGAGGCCAATTTGACAATAACAACTAAATTTGTATACTATTGAAACCTATGATTCCAACATATCTTAAATATTGTACTATATCCTAACCAAACTCTTTTATCCATGTGTAAAGGGTTTCATATAAATGTTCATTTCAGCTTTGTTTATAATAATGTAGAATTAGAAAACTATATTCATGACAAAATGATAGATAAACTTTATATATTCATTAATGTTTAACGTTAATGTTTCATTAACTTGAGTTACTATATACACCTATTTTTGATAATTCCTAGCAAATTAGGAAAGGTAGGGCACAACCTGAATTTTGTGAAGATTATATATATGTTTTCTTTTAAATCAATTTACAAATAGGAGTAATTTGGGGGCTTTTTTATTTGAGAGATAGAGAGAGTGAGCACACACCAGAAGGGGTGAGGGGCAGAGGGAGAGAGAGAACTCAAGCAGACTCCCTGCTGAGCACAGGGCTTAATTTCATGACCCTAAGATCATGACCTGAGCCAAAATCAAACTTCAGACACTTAACTGGCTGAGCCACCCAGGTGCCCCTTGGTGCATGATTTTGAAGATCAGACTCAAGGATGTCCAGCACCATTACTAAATTTGACATAGCATTGGTCTTGACTCCTGCGTAATGGAAGAAAATAAAATAAGAGGTACAACAATTGAAAGGGGAAAAAAAATTATTTGATTTCAATTTGAATGCATATGTATGTAGAAAATCTGACAGAACCAACAGATAAATGTTAGAACTGATAATTATTGTAGATCACCAGTAAGTAAACATAAATATACAACAACATCATTCATAATACTGTAATTTCTTATCTTGGAGTTAACTAGAAAATAACTAAGATAACTGCGAAAAATAAAAGCAACTTGAAGATTCTGTTAAAGGGCGTAAAAAAAATTCTGGCTAAACATAGAGTCATTCCATGTTTCTTAGTTAAGCAACAAAATAGAAATCTAATAGAGTTTCAGTTAAGTTACCAGCTGAGTATTTTTGAGGAACTTGGTATACTTATTTTAACATTAGTGTAAAATAACAGAGAACCTCCAATATCCAAGTCAACTTTAAATAAGAGGGGCAAAAAAGGCTTTGGCATTCATTAGAGTTACTCATGATAACCTCCATCTCTCTGACTCCCAGACCGTTTGGCTTCCTTGTGGCACAAGGAGTTCTTTGACTTGTTCTAGCCCATGAGTGGTGGTTGGATGTGATGTACGCCATTCCCAGCCTGAGCGTTAAATTGCTGGTATGAGACTTGAGGACTTCTCTTCTCTTCCAGGAATGACAGCAGAGAGGGAGACTGGTGACTGTCCCATCAGCCTAGGACATTGTAACTTTCAGTTTCAACAAACTTTCAGTTTCTGTTTTTTACTTAACAGAACCTAATCTATCCTGACTGATGCAAGCGTGAAATTACCCAGCTAGGTATTCAGACATAAGGATAGAAAGAGTTTGGTATTTGTGCGAGATGAAGGGAACAGCGGCAGAGAATACAACACATAGTCAGAAGCCCAGGAATATATGTGAACAAATCAATGGGTCTATTCCATGGATAGACAATTTCTCCTTAAAAACAAAAACCCAACAAAACCCTGGATTATGGTCTAACTTAATCTGCAGTAACTGACATGCCATGAGGCCCTAGAGGGAAGCAGTTGACACATTCAAATGGCGTAATTAAAAGAGTTTAATGAAAAGACTGTGTGCACAGTGGTGGAGGTTAAGGGACCCCACCAAGGCACGGTGAAAGAGTGAAGGACTGGCCACAGGAAAGAGCCACTTCTACCCCTGAGCTGAACGAGATGTGAAGAGGGAGTCTGTCACCAGAACCCAGCAAGAATGACCGCCATGATACAAGAGATTCTGGGCAGAAGCTCTAGCCTTTGTAGCAAGGCACCAGTCTCTGCAAATCAAGCCAGCAAATGAGGATGGGTCAAAAGCAATCAACAACTCAGCTTCTATCCTACCCTCACACTGCCTGCTGACTCCTCACTGCTAAAACCTCAGAGGAAGCTTAGGATGAGGAAATCCAGGTGATAGAGTTCAAGGGTTCTTCGCAGGGCAAAGCAGGGTAAGACTAATGAAGAGGGGAGAGACATAAAAGAAAATCTAGCAAAAGTGGGTTGAGAATAAATAGTTGAGGTGGAATTCTAGTTTGTTCTTTTCGCTTGCGTCACAGTTAACCACAAAGGAGATAAAGTGGTAGCTGGGAAAAAAATAGGATCAAAGAAGACTTTTATAGGATCTTCCTATATGTTCCAGTAGTAGGGAAAAAAAGTGAAAAACTGAAGAGCCAGTGAAAACCAAAAGGAGAATCAAATGACTCCATGTTAAGGGTGTTAGGACTGACTAAAGAACAGAAGGCAGAGATGACATAAATAACTTGGTGGGCCAACCTAAACATTTGATTGCCGTAATTAATTGACCCTCCTTTAACACTTCCGGTGCTAGTCACAGGTTTATTCAGAGGTTACTTGGCCTCCTGGTCACCTTCCACTCCTGTGAGAAGTCGAAGTTGTTCTGTGGTTAATTGGTAGTTTCACACTCTTACACAGACAAACTTTTTCCTCACAGGAGCTCCTGGCTTCCCTACCATTATTTATCTGGTTTTATTTTCTAAATTCATTACTCTTTGATGCTAATGTTTCTCTGTATTGGGAGAATATACATAGGTCCAGCATTGTTCCTGGGGTTTATATGCCTACTTTTAGATCAAAGGTCAAGGCAACTTCATGTTTTTGATCTACAAGGTAGATGAGAGTCTAACCAAGGTCTTGTGGACTCAGGAAGTCAGGCTGGTGTTCTTGAACTTGACTCTCCTCTGAAAAAGAACTTCACCAACCTTACTCCATTGACAAGCTCTCCTATTTCACTCCTCCTGGGATTTGTTTTCGTGAGACTTTGGAGAGAAATTTTAAAACTACAAACATTTTAAATGTGATGTCCATTTAAGTTTCAGGTTTTCTTTTCTAATAGCAAAATTTCTTTCTTTCTTTTTTTTTTTTTTTTTTTTTTTTTGGTCTCATACAAGATAATAGGACGATTTCAATTAAAATTTTTAAAAAGAGCTCTGGTTATTTTCAGTCACAGTGAAATGAATACTAAGAAACATGTACCAAAAGGACAAAAAAAATGCCAAAAACATTGAAGATCAATCAGAAAAAAAATCTATTTTTTCCTCCTAAAATTATGTTCTTTCTGGCTTTGTCTCAGAAAGAAAGAATTTCTTTATGTAACAGAACACAGAGAGAATGTGCAGGCTTGTCCTACTTTCATAGAACTCTTAAATCATATTAGGCCAGAAAGCTTGCCTTATTGTATAAAATATCTCTTTGAATCTGGGTTATTTCAAATAAAGGACTTAATGAAAGCTTACAGAACTCGTCTCCCATGGAAAAGAAAAATTAATGAAAACATAACAAAATGCCTCCTCCCTCAGTCCCCACTAAGCCCTGAGACATGAAAATGTATTAGGATATCACCGCATAGCTTTGAATAATAGAGGCTTGGATATATATGTAAACAGAGAATGAAATTCATACACTGACATAAAAGCATTTATTTTGGGTGAAACTATAGGAGAAAAAAATCCGAAAATATCTCAATTTGGTGGCCTCAGCCTACTTTAGAGGGAAGATCGAGTCAGACCTAAGAAATCTCTTTCTTCAGATGTATGTGGAAATGATATTTACCTTGTAGGTTTGCTGTAAAGATGCGAGATATTTTATAAATTCATTCATTAAGCATCTAATAGGGACTAGAGGCCTTTTCTGTGGGCTAATAAGACAAGGATGTAAATAAGGCACAGTCCTTGCAATTAAAGACTGTAGAGTATTACATAAAGTAACACAAGAGTTGTTCAATAAATCAAATACGTTGTTGCTGCCATTCAAATTAATTTTAACTCCCTACATATAATAAGAAGTTTAGTTCATAAGCATGGAGGTTCTTCAAAAAGTTGAAAATAGAACTACCCTATGACTCAGCAATTGGACTACTGGGTATTTACCCTAAAGATAAAAATGTAGTTATCTGAAGGGGCACGTGCACCCGAACGTTTATAGCAGCAATGTCTATAATAGCCAAACTATGGAAAGAACCTAGATGTCCATCAACAGATGAATGGATAAAGAAGATGTGGTATATATACACAATGGAATACTATGCAGCCATCAAAAGAAATGAAATCCTGCCATTTGTGATGACGTGGATGGAACTAGAGAATATCATGCTTAGAGAAATAAGTCAATCAGAGAAAGACAACTATCATATGATCTCCCTGATATGAGGAAGTGGTGATGCAACATGGGGGGTTAGGGGGGTAAGAGAAGAATAAATGAAACAAGATGGGATTGGGAGGGAGACAAACCATAAGTGACTCTTAATCTTACAAAACAAATTGAGGGTTGCTGGCGGGAGGGGGGTCGGGAGAGGGGGGTGGGGTTATGGACACTGGGGAGGGTATCTGCTATGGAGAGTGCTGTGAAGTGTGTAAACCTGGCAATTCACAGACCTGTACCCCTGGGGATAAAAATACATTATATGTTTATAAAAAAATTTTTTTAATAAAGAAAAGAAGTTTAGTTCATAACTCGTACAGAACCCATATATCTTGAGTCCCCTCAATCCCCAGGTCCCTTCCCCCCTCCCCATGTATGCTCACAAGCATGCACAAAATTTTGGCACACAATCACTATCACTTAATCTATTATGACCATTTTGGCAATAATCTTAGACTGTCTTGCTGCAAACATCTAATCTAGCTATGTGACTTTTGGCAAATTAGTCTACCTAAAATTTACAGTCTCCTTTCTTGAAAGTGAAGTTAAAAATATTTCTATTTCACTTGCTTGAGGAAAAATGAGATATTATGACAAAGTTTGCATTATATCATTGGTATTCATCATTCAGAGTGTTATAATATTGTTCTCTTGATTATGGATTACTGTATACTTAAACTGTGAGTAGAAAATGGTATTTCTGGAGATATGTTTGGTTTGAAGAACCATCTTTTCTTGAAAACCAAGTCCATTGAATTTTATTGTAAAAAATTTTACATATTTACATCTGATCACAATGTGTTTTACAAATCCTGTCTTAGAAATTCTCTAATTCCTTAGTATAGTATGTGTGAGGAAAAAGTTCTAGATCTAAGCGTTTATAGTCATCTGTGAGACAGAGGTGGAAAATTGTCAGGCAACCAACAGAGCCGGGTACATGGTGTCATTTTCATTGTCTGAGCAATATGATAAGTTGAGTCAACTTCATGAGATCTTACAGTGAAGGTAATAGGAACTGAGTTTAATACACTATAAAATTAAATAAATTAGTCCCATTTTTGCTTCCCTTTTTCAAACATTAAATTACCAGGATAAATCTTCAAAACCTGTGGTTTTTCACCCCTTCTATTTAATCCTACATATAATGAGGTAAGAGGTAAGAACCTTTGCTCAGAAGACATGTTTCTGAGAATTCAGTTTAAAACCTATCAATGGCTTGAGAAACAATGATTTGCCAGGAAAGAACATTCAGTGCAAATAAGGTTACCAGAGGTAGCGAAAGATCTAGTAGCTTTCCCTGCTACTTCAAGACATGGGGTAAAGAAAAGAGAAGTGCCAGTTACAGATAATTATTGAGTACTAAGTCCAAATTATCAAGTACCACCTTGAATTTTTGGAAGAGAGAGAAATAATTTCAATATGGAAGGTAAAATTATTATGGACTGTAAGGTGGGGTTAATATACCTGCTTGGAAATGACAGAGAAAGGGTGGTGAATAGAACAGATTATAGTGAGCTTGCTTCCTCTCTCTAACAAGCTCAGCAAAGTGGAAAAAAAGGACTCTCTTTTTTAGAAATTTCTATTTTAAAAGTATTGACTCATATGAATATCTTGAGATGTTCTGTTTTGTTACTTTACTCTCAGTAAATTGAGCAATTGACCAAAGGGTATAGATTTGCTTGTGAAGTGTAAACTGTTTCTTCTAGAACTGATCCTTCATTGTATCATTGTTGTGACAGAAGAAGAATAAATGCTCATTGAGTAGTTAGCATTTCAGGCCCTGTGCTAACAAATATATAGATATAGATATATATTGGGATTATATATATATAACAATGCATTTATTAAGCTGGCATTTAAAAAATTCATTATTTAGATTTGAAACTGAGAATAGAAACAATTGAAAGGAAGGAAAGTACAATTATACATGAGGGAAAATACATCACCATTTTGGCTGTTAACAGGTGTTAGGACATTAACAAGACTTTCTGTAATGTAAACAGAAAATATTATTTAGAATAAAAGATGTTTAGTAAAGGGCTAGGACTAAATCATATTTAGATATTATCAGAAAATGTTCACAAATTTATTATCCTATAAAGCTGAGATATTATAAATAGTTCATAAATGATCTTATTATATGCCATCACTTTACAATATGAGGAAGTACAAGACAGAGTTATTTAATGACCAGCATGCCATCCAGATTTCCTGGTTTTGAATTCTACATTAATTCCACTTTGGACTTTGCTTAGATTCGGAATGGGGTGATAGGAGCTAAGTAACAAATTCCAAGGTGACAGACTCTCAGGGCTAAATATGAATCCTACCTAACACCAATTCAGACTTCACTAGCCAATACCTGTGACCTGAGGCATTGGTATATAGTGTTTATTAATAGAAATTTGCAAGGAAACCGAAGTGTTGATGAGAATTTTATTCATTCTATGCTTTTTTTTTCCCTTACACAAACTTTCCTTTTACAAGATGCCCTTTTCCTTTCTTTTCTTTTTTACATTTTATTCACTTTCAGTTAATTAAAAAATGCCTCTAAAGAAGCTTTTTGCCTAAAATGGTCTTGCATTGACAAAAGCTGCTCAGGTTGCAATAGATTTCTTAGAATTCTGAGAAAGAGTAAACCTCGATTTATACTATTGTGCTCTTTAGTAGTTCAGGTATGATAATGTTAAAAAAAAGATTTTGTCAATCCATAGTCACTTTTTAAAATAATTTTGTATGTTCAAATGGTTTCCATAGGATCTCATACAATTGTGAATATTTCAGGAATTAGTTGTTGCCATTTTCCTGTTTAATGTAAACAACCCATGTAATTGATGTAATGTATACACGTGGACAATAACTTCTAGCTAAGGTTTTATTTTTTTTAAAGATTTTATTTATTTAAAAAAAGATTTTATTTATTTATTTACAGAGAGAGAGATCACAAGTAGGCAGAGAGGCAGGCAGAGAGAGAGGGGGAAGCAGGCTCCCCGCTGAGCAGAGAGCCTGATGAGGGGCTTGATCCCAAGACCTTGGGATCATGACCTGAGCCAAAGGCAGAGGCTTTAACCCACTGAGCCACCCAGGCGCCCCCTAGCTATGGTTTTAATAACCCAGAGTAAGAGGTACCTGGCTGGTTCAGTTGGTAGAGCATGTGACTCTTGATCTCAGAGTCCTGAGTTCAAGCCCCATGTTGGACATGGAGCATTTGTGTTCTCCAAAAACCAAAACATTTTTTATTCATACATGTGTTTGTTTATTTATATATTTATTTAGAAGTATAGTTAACATAATGTTATGTTAGTTTTGGGTGTACACCACAATGATTCAACAATTCCACACATTTCTCAGTGCTCATCACAGTTAAGTATAAAAACTGTGTAAGAAAATAAAACATTTTCTTAAGAGCATAGAGCGCTGGACTTAAGATCAGAAGATGTAGATTAAAGTCCTGCCTGAAACCCTTAGCCATTTGGCAAGTTACTTAAAACAACTAAGCCACTGTGTTCATACCTATAAAATGGGGGTTATAGTGACCTAATTTCTTGTTGTGAAAGAATTATTGTGTTCTGTTAATGGTCATGTTTTCTTAAAATGCTCTTCTCTAAAAATATAAATCAGATGGAGGTATAGATAGAGCATGTGTATAAATGACTTACACGTTTTTCAAGATAATCTCTGTGTGTGTGTATGTAACACACACACATACATACACACACACTTTTTTTTTTCTGAGGAAAAAAGTGAGAAGAGCACTGCATATCTTAATGGAGAATAAAGCACAGAGAGTGTGAAAGAAGAAAGCTGTGCAAGATAAAAATAAGTCAGTTTGACAGTTATATTTTGTTGGAGCACTTCAGCTAAAGAGATAGAAGGACACAATTTTAATAGAACTCAATTATTCATGGTCTTTGTCAAAAAATGATTGTACTGTTTTTTTCTGAATTTAATGAAGGAGATAGGTCATGGTGAAAACAGTGAAATAGTTTAATTTCAATAAATATTTTACCCTATTCACTTATAAAAGATCTCCCAAAGTCTAGAAGCAGAATGGAAAATATTAGGAAATTGAGCAATTGTGATTTTCAGTACCACATTCCAATTTTAAATTTCATTAACTCTCTGCTTAAAGGAAATCAGCACACTTCCACTTTCTTCCACATTCCTCTTTGATTTCATTAAGTTATTTTCCTTCTCTCTTCTCTCCTTCCTCCTTCCCTTCTCCCTCCATCTAACCTCCTTCTCTCCCTTCCTTCCTTCCTTTCTCTTATTAGTATAACCTCTATTTCCTCTGCCCCTGGCTTTTAAATATTGTGGAAAAGCTACTTTTTCTTGTCTATCACTATATTCATTCAGGGGACTTCTTCCCCCGGGTCCCTTTAAAAATGTTTTCTATATTTTTGAAGTTGCTTAAATGGGGATATATCAGTGCATCACCTAATCAATATTACCAGGAATACAGGATACTCTTTTGATCCGTAGGTTTACTCTTCTGTTACTTCAGATAAATACCTTTATATTTTAAGTAAATGTGATTTTCTAGTCTCTTGAATTTCCTTTTTCTGCGTCATCAATTATATTGCCTCCTATTTCTCAGTTCCACGGATCTATCACTGATTTCTTCCTTCTTTTCTCTGTTTTCGTTTGTATAGTATCCTCAGTCTTTCTGCACTCTCTGTGAATAGTATTGATTTCTATCTTATTCAACTTTTTTCCATGATGTTCCTAATTGACTGAAAGTCTTAAAATACAAATACAAATATTTGTATTTCGGCACTGTAACCCTATTTTTTGTCATCTCGTTTTTGAACTACGCTCCCAACATCCTTTCATCCCTTCCCCTTCTATTTTCCTCCTTCTTTCTAGTCTCAAATCGCAGTTATGCATCCTGTTGTAGGACAAATGTCTTCTCCAGCGTAAGATTGATTATTGATCTGGAGCTGCTGCCCCCTTGTGGCGACAGTGCACGGGAGGTTTCTGCCGCCGTCCCGCTGCCGCTCCAGGTGACAAAGGCATTTGGAACGAGTGAAAGGGCAGACGTGATGGACAGCGATGACTCACAGTTAACGTGGTCTCAGCGGGCATGTCCATTTCTTCCTTTAATAGAAACATTAAAGAGCAAGCTGGAACAGTCTTCCAACAGGAGAAAATTACCAAGAACTTCACAAGTGCCATACTGTGAAGAGCGTGAATTTAACCTTCCAAGAAAGAAGCAGGCAATGTGATGATTTGAGCACTGTAATTAGCAAGCTTAATTCTACCTTTTGTCCCATAGGAGACGGTGGAAAACAGCAACAAATACCACATGCTTAGCGTGTGGGGTTTTAAGGGCTGGAAAAGAGGAATATGACCTATAAAAGTGAATTTCTCCCAGAGAAAAAGATCCGTCCTGCTGTTTTTATTCCTGCACACTCATTAATGTCTTCAGTTCTGTCCACAACTTCTATTGAATAGTGGGAGTGAATTTTCCATGGCTCCTTCCTTACCTGTATAGTGAGAATCCTCTTTTTCCCCTCCATCCCAGGTGTGGGTTTGAGAGATGGTGTTCTTTCCACTTCTGTATGGCTTTGGAGGAAAGGCAGGGTGCTGATTCACCTACAAATTTGCTGGCCTGGTTGATGAGATTTTGCCCTACCTTTTGCATTTGATTAAATGTGGTTTTTAATGCTGGCGTTCACTCCACCAAGCCAAGATATGTCTTATTCCCAGGAGAAGATAGTCACTGCTTTGGGTTTTTCACTTACTTCACCTTAGAGCTCCAGGAAATGAGCCTAGGACGTTTTTCCTGATTCTACCAAAACTCTCAGATCTTCTGAGTGATGAGCCAGGGTTGCCAATCTTAAAGTTGACATTTTCCTCTCAACATTACTTTAACCCTCATAGACTCTGACACGGAGTTATTTTCATTATCATTATTTTTCAGAACTCTTGTCCTTTCTCATTGTATTTTTGCCATTCACCCAAGAATTATTCAATGGAAGGCTTTTTGTATGTGATCAATGTTTATAACACCTTCCTTTTATAGAACTTACTGATATCTCCTTTGTAACTCGGTATGTGATCAATGTTGGGAATGTTCCATATATAATTGAGAAAAAATATATATTCCTTATTATCAGGGTGTGATATTTAATAAATGGACATGAGATATGCTTTCCTGACTATAATGTCTCAATATTCTATGTCTTTGCTTCTTTTGGTCTACGTGGCCTGTCTTGTATTTTAAGTGTTGTATAGAAGTCTTTTACTATTATTCTCACACATCTCCTTACAACTTTCATACGTCATGTTGTAGTTTCAGTCTTATTTAAGTAGTACATACATCTCATAATTGTTGTATCTTCATCAGGAATTATTTATCCTTAGCTTGATCAAATGCCCCTTTTTGTCTTATTTACTGAATTGTGCCCTAAATCAAATTGTCTGATAATAACAGTTCAACACTTACTCTCTTATCATTTCCATATACCTGGTATGCTTTTGGTTGATGTATTTTTCACTATTTGAACCAAAACTAAATTTTATCATAGAGTTAAGTTGCTTTATGAGCCAGTCTGAAAGTCTTTTTTAAAATAGGCTAGCCAAACCTAATTATGTTTATGGATATGATCGATACGTTTGATAGCAACTCTGTGTTTTGTTTTATAATTATTGTGTATATTTATTATATTTCTTTTTCAATTTGGTGTCTTTAATTTGAAAAAGAATTCCATAATTAAGATGTGTATCTTTGCTTGAATTATTTCCTTTTTACTTATATATTTATTTATATATACCACTTATAATTCTTGTTCTTACTTCACCATTTACCATCTGGTTTGCCAATTTTAAGTTGCATCCTTTGTTATGTACCTGTTACCTATATAAAAATCTCACTCTACTTTCCCCTTTCTCTCCCTCTGCATCCACCTATTTTGAGTTTTATTCTTAAAACTGTCAGAATACAACTGTCAAATAAATAAATAAATATATATATATATTTTTTAAAAGAAATATTAAATTTCTAATGTTGATAGCTATAATGCACACAATTGTTCTTTGAGGACCCTGCACTTTTTTAAGAGTGTAAAAGAAGTCTGAAACCAAGATGTCTGAGAACAAGTGATCTATATCCAAACTTAAAAACCTTCGATAGGTTCCTCCTGTCCTAATATAGGAACCAAATTCTTAACATGGTACCAATGGTACCAATTAATAATATGTTATAAACACATGAACATACACTTAGTTCCTCAGTCCCATAATGTTCCCTCCTGTGAGCACACGTTCCCTCTCTGCAGCATGTTCCTAATCTATTTCAACTAGTTAACTCTTCCTCATCTTTCTGGTTTCAGCTCAAGCAGTACTTCTGCAGGCTCTCTTGGAACCATGCTCTTGTATTTCATTACCTTTCTGCATTTTCTAATTTTACATTTATTGCTGAAAATGATCGTTAAGTCTTTCTTCCCACAGCTAGGTGGACACGCTGTAAAACTGATAGGCATGTGTGTCTTGGCTCACCGTTATAATCATTTTTCCTAACAGAGTGCTTATCTGGATAGGATAGGAAATAAAATACCTGTTGGCGACTGGGGAAGTGGGTGCATATATGAATTGACAGAGGAAGGGGGGAAATCATTAAAGAACATGACCGGGCATGAATATCTTCTTCAGTGATACAAAGAGCCAAGATAAACTCTTGAAAGAAATACATTGGATTCATTTTAGTCACGCATGGTATTTTCCCTTGCGTAATTTCATTACTATATTCTCGTTGGCTATTTCTTTTATAAAGGAAAAGAAAGGAAGTAGGAAGAACATATAATGACATTTAGTTGTGATAGCAAATGTTCCTGTGCAAACCTGGTAATGAAAAATTGTTAGCAAATAACTCCTGTATTTCACATGACTGATTTTCTATAGATTATATTAAAATTATATTATTTTTATGGATATCTGTCTTCTTGTAGTCTCCTCTTTTTACCTAATAATCTACAGTTAAATATTATTTGTTGACTCAAATTTCTTCCATACCTCCCTGTTTACTAGCCTGTCATTATATTAAGACACTTTGCTGAAAGTGTGTAATTCATCAGTCTCCCCAAGAGATCTTACACCTCTTATGGGCTCACTGTATTTTATTCATTTGTGTATCCACAGGATACAGTAAGGTGTTCAGCACTTGATAAACAATAAATGAATGTATGAATGGATTATTGAATTAAACATTTAATAGCTATTTCATATTCCTTAACACTTTTATTAAATTCTTTCAGTCAAAACTCAGGTAATGGGAGAAATCAAGATTGCATTGAAGAAGGAAATGAAGACGGATGGTGAACAACTAATAGTTGAGATTCTCCAGTGCAGAAATATCACCTATAAATTTAAATCTCCGGATCACTTACCAGGTATCTAATTTCATGATAATGAGCTGTGTCATATATCTAGGAAGTCTGTAGGAATATTTCCTAAATAATCTGGAAAATGTAGAGTAAAATTTAGGCTGTACACCAGATATATCTGAAAAATGGAAAATAATAATTCATTTCTGGGGCACCTGGATGGCTCAGTTGGTTAAACCTTCGGCTCAGAAGCTCCAGGTGCTGGGATCGAGCCCTCTGTCAGGCTACCTGCTCAGTAGCGGGTCTGCTTTCTCTCTCTCTCTCTCTCTCGCTCTCCCTCTCTTTCTGTGCTTCCCCACTGCTCATTCCTTCTGTCTCACAAATAAATAAAGAAAATCTTAAAAATAAAAAAAAAGAATTTCTCTTCTACAGAACAAGTTGATATTTTACTACTTTTTTGGCTGAATTTCTCAACACATAAACTTAAAGTAATGTATTTACCATGCAACAGGAAAAACGAATTGCTAAGAAAATTGGTGTATCTTTTAATCACTTTATGTTGTCTGAAACAAATCAAGCACAATCTGCTGGCTTTGTGTAAAATATAGGAGAGCTCCCAGTGTACAATTGTAATTCTTTCAATAGAAAATTGTATGAGTCATGGACACTTCACAAGCTGAATTCTTATTTTCAGATTTATATGTAAAAATATATGTGATGAACATCTCTACCCAAAAAAAGGTGATCAAGAAAAAAACGAGAGTATGCCGACATGATAGAGAGCCTTCGTTCAATGAAACTTTTAGATTCAGCCTCAGTCCTGCTGGCCATTCTCTTCAGGTAACTCTATATTATACTGCTACTATTTTAAAACTTTTGTTCGTACAGGATTTGTTTTCCATTCAGTTATTTAACATGTGTTTACCGATCCTACAGTCTGTGATATTTTACAAGTTAATGACTTCTTAGAGGTGTCTTTCCGGGGGCCCTTGAGAATCCCACAGCTCACTCCCCCATCCAGTTAGCTACCAAGTCTTCTCTATTCTGACCACGCAGTTTATTTTATATAGATTTGTTTCCATGCTCACTGCCACTAATCTTCTTCGAGTCCTCATCTCTGTTACTCAGATCATTTTAGCAGTATACCCACCCTCCTTGCCATCCGTGTCTTACCCTCTTAATTCATTCCATCACACTGCTGGAGGAGGTATCTTCTAAAAACACTGGCTAGGAAGGTGTGGGGGATAGATGAAATAGGTGAAGGGGGTGGCGGTATACTGATTGTGAAGGGCACTGAGCAATGTATAGAACTACCGAATCATGATGTTGTACCCCTGAAACTAATATAACACTGCATGTGAAGTATACTTGAATTAAAAGTCAGTAGGCAGATAGGTAGATAGATAACAACACTGACTAGTATGTTCCATTAAAACCCTTCAGTGACTCACCAATATCTGGCCTCATTCATACTCCTCTAAGGTGAGCCCTAATTGTACTGATTTAATCTCATCTCCTTGTATACTTCCCAACACATTCTATGCTCCAGCCACACCACAATCTTTGCAAATCAGGTTAAGCCTCCAGTGTTTTGCTCCTATTTTTCTTCCCCTTCACTATTCTCCATCTCTCCCCACTCATCCCTCTGTCCACAATCTTTCAGTGTAAACTCAGCCCTTTACTGAGGACCCCAGGTCCAATTCATCACACCTTATTCACATGACATTTTGCTTAACCTATTGGGCTGTCAAGCTTGATCCATGCTGCACAATTATTTATATACTTACCTGTCACTGCTTCCATACCTTCTTCTTCTCTAGGGCAAGGCCTGGCTTCTGTTGCTCTTTGTTCTACAGCCCCATACAAGGCTGGTGCAGAGTTGTGTCCTCAGTAGATGTAGGGACAAGGAATGAAAGAGGGAAAAGGAGGCAGGAGGAAAGATGAAAAAAATAAAGGGAGAAGAAGACTATGGTATTGGCACTTAAGGGCCGACACTAAAGACAAATATAAGAAATATTACCAAGCTAAAACTGTGTTGAGAGCATTGACAGACATTAGAGTAGAAAGAAATAATAATAATAATAATAATAATAAAAGTAAAGGATACCTTGGAGTCTGTATGAACAACTGTGTCATCCACAGAGATTAAGTAGTTGGAGAGGGGACCTTGAGGGAGAATGATCACACATTTGTTTGAAAGGTGATACATTTGATGAGAAAGCAGGATCCAAGTGAAAACCTACCTTGTCATCTGAAATCCCAAAACCAGAGGCCAGAAAAGATAGTCATAACTAGAAATGCAGATTTTGAAGTCAGAAGCATAAAAGTAAGGTTTTAACCAAGAAGGAAGATGAATTCTTTAAAGGAGATTATGAAAACAGAGAGAACAAGAGAGAATTGTGAAGGATTTATGGTTAGCACCACTAATGCTCTCCATCTTCCTTTCAACTCCTCTTTAAGAGTAAAAAAAAATGTCTTGAATCTGAAATCCTATGGCAGTTCAGCTAACGTTAAGTTCTACATACGACAAATCATCTTGGAAGAGCATACCATAGTAAAATCACCAGTAAATGAATGTTAAATAAAATTAATGTTGCATTTTATCTGCCTCGTGAGCTCTTATTTATTCTGTACTCAAATAATTATTTTGTATTTGAGTTAATATTTCAGAAACTAGCAGAAAATGTTCCTAGCAAAATTGTTTTGAGAAACTTTCCTAATTTCCAAATTCATGTAAGCATAAATGTAGTCAGACTGAGCTGTTAATGCATGTCATCTAAAATTCTCATCTCCTCCAGGTTGTGTCTTTTCCTTTGGGAAAGGCTGGTGTGAATTAATTAATATTCTGCACATCTTTTGAGGACATCATGAGGATTAGTTCTCTTACACATATAGCTGCTACTTCCCCTCACCCTTTCTTGTTTGTGTTGTATCTTTGACGATCAAATGTCCTTTAAAAAGACTGAAAAATATATGCAAGTATATATAATTTTGGCTATTTTTTCTAGATTTTACTTTTCTCTAATGGAGGGAAGTTTATGAAAAAGACCTTGATTGGCGAAGCCTGTATCTGGCTTGACAAAGTGGATCTCAGAAAAAGAATAGTCAACTGGCACAAACTTTTGGTCAGTCCTACTCAAACCCATTGAAGAAATGTGTCTGCTCAGGGTATAGAAACTGCTCTAAATAATTTCAAATCAAGACTAGAGTTGGATACGATTCTACAGTGTTTTTAGGGCTAAACGTGAGAGGAGGAGCCACAGGCAAACACATACTTAAAGCTTTGTGAATATTTTGTTGTGGAACACAGAAAGAAAACTCAAAAAGTTCACATATTGGAGACCCCCCAAAAAGAGCTTTGAGTCCTTGGATTGCTTCAAGAAAAAGAGAAAAGAGTGAGAGCTATTTTGATTACTTAAGGCACAAATCTTTGAGCAGAGTTGAACTATAGCTACGGGCAGCTGCTCGAATATTAATATGGTTCCTGATGCAAGACAAAGTTCATCATTTATGCAAAAGAAACCTGGAAGGGAAAGAACTGATGTAACAAATCTCAGTTTTCAGAAGTCTAAAGATCTTGCTTCATCTTATTTTCTCAGATGACTTACTGTTTTTAGATTCTGACATAGGATACAGCTACAGTATGCATTCAAGACTAGAAGTGAGTTGGTTGTGTTCAGAGGGAAAGGGTACTGGAGATGGAGAAATTATGGCTTTTAGATTTTCTCTCTGTCTAAATGTTATAAGCGGGAACAATACCAACATTGGAATTCATGTTGTAAAAGCACATTTGTATTATTCAAAATGATGTAGAGGGAAGATAATACTAAGTGGAAATGGAATTACATTTATCTAGAAATAAGGCCATGATTGGCTCACACTGAATGTTGCCCCACAGAAATATTGGAACCTTGGTTGAAGACATCAAAATCTCCTTAACTGACCATTAAGCCAATACATTTTCAATGTACATACCAAAGAACATAGATTAAAATGGTATGTTCCAGGAAGCCTGAACAGTTTTTCTTTGTGGAATTGCAAATAAATGTTATTCCACATATTTCCTTTGAAATTGAAAGAGAAAATTCTTCCTCTGGCAAACAAATCATATTAATCTGTGACATGGATTAATTAACTTGGCGTCATTTCCTGCTCTTCCATGATGCTTTTTTTTGTCCTTAGCACACTGATTGTACGATGAAAACCCTAACACCAAACTCAAGTTCCTCCCAGTGCTCCATTTTTCTCCATTAGTGACTGTATCGTGGTGATCAAGTTCATCAATATTGGGAAAATAAGTGAAAGTCAACATTTATATTGAGATTAAAATATAACTTGAGCTATTTTATTAGTATAGAATAAAGGGACCAATGTCCAGGTCATTAAAATACAGCATCCTCTTCTACATCAACCGTAGTATAGACAAAGGAAGTAGATTGGAGTTGTAGGAAATGCACTCGGCTGGGATGAAAAGCCTGGCTTCTGCCTTGGTCCTGCCACTGACTGTATCCCCTTACACATGTCACTTAAAGTCACTTTTTCCCAGTTTCTTATTTGTAGGATAAAAATAATTACCTATTCCTGGCCTTCCTAATGGGATGTTGGGATGATCAAACCAAGTGAACTGTAAGGAAAAAAAGAAAGCACATTTTCAATATAGTTTTATACATAAAGTGAGGAATAATTATTATGCAGCTCTTTATTTCTTCAAATTTCATATGCAAAAGCATCCTCCACACCGATGGTAAGCATTGACTTGGATAAAAGAAGTGTATTCAGTCCAAAACTATTGGTTTTTCTTTAAAATATAAATTTGAACCTGAGAAAAGGTGAAAAATTAAATCAAAATAATTTGCAAATTGGGTTATTATCAATGAAATGAATTGTACCAATCTTATACTCTTCCCATATCCTACCTTAAAAGAAATTGCTTCTCAGAGCATTCTGAGTTTGAAAGCTGCTTCTTCATTCAAAGGTGAGGTTTTAGTGGATTTCGAGAAATCATCTCCAAATACATTGGATATGGAATTTTCTCACTTTTAAAGAAAAACATGCTTTAAATTTGAAAGGAATCGATTAAATGTAAAACACTGAAAATAAAACAATTTCTAATAAGTTCCAGGCTATATATCTTTATTACATTCCTAAAAACATACAAATTCACTCTTCCCCAATCCGAGGGAGAAAACAGTCCCTTTTTCTCTCTCTTTTTATTATTATTTTTTTTAACCTGTCCTCCCTGATAATGCAGTGTCATTTACCACTGATCCAGCTCTACAACAAGCATGCAGGGAAGGGATCGCTGAAGACTTGATTCTGCTAGGATTTTATTTTTAGAGACAACTAGATCTGCTGATGGTTGCTATGGATATTTCCAGCAGAAGTGAGCACTTTAGGGAGCTTGTAATATCACTCATCATTGGGGAAGGGAAGGATTCGGGAAGATCTCTTTATGACATAAAAAGTTCTGCTATTCACCCTTCAAAGGAAACCCTGGCTCACCACAGACCCTCTTCTGCAGTCATGCACATCCAGAGGCATGCATGAGAGGTATGAACAGTAGGTTTGACTTCATTCTAGTTGCATTTTCTTTTACAGTAACACAAATGAGGTGCCACCAAAACACAGATCATCCCTTGGTAGCTATTTGACCTGAAAGGGTAGGAGTCTCTTCATTCTAGGTGCCCCTTTGTTCCGAGGAACCAGTGATGGGGCCAGGTCAATCACGAGAGCTAATGACAGGGCTTCATTTTTGTGCACCAGCATCCCCTTTCAGAGAGCATAAGATCCTGCCACAGTGTGCCAAGTTTGCAGCTGACCAAAATCCTAAGTTGTACGGGAATTATTCTATGCAACACTGATCCTCGAACAAATGCATTTCTTCTGGATGATGTTGATGACCCTTCTTACAACAAAGCTGTTTCTTTTTTAATTGCGAATAGGGCTCTTGGTGTTTTTTACTTTTTTGTATGTATCACAGCACATAATTTTCCACTTTTTCATTTCTTTTATTTTTTTTTTGGAATCAATTTTTTTCTTAATACTACCGGTGACAAAGTTTGTAATCTCTAAATAATATGTGATCAGTCCAATTCCAACACCTGTATCTCAAAAAGCATCTTAATTTCTCCCCACGACTTCATTGAGTCATCAGAAACTGGAGTTGCTTCTTGGTTCAAAATGCGGTCCTAAAGAAACTTCTGGCTGTAGAAGCAAAAGCACAGAGTGAATTTTTACAAAAGACAGGGATTTGTAGAATGGTCATTACAGACATAGGTAATGGTATAAATGAGAAGTTGGTGTTTCCCTCTGTTTTTACTTAAGGTTAAGAAGATTTTTGGTGACTCTGAACTCTTTCTTTACCATTTCTGTTGAAAAGAACAGTATCCAAGACTAAGGAGCAGTGATTGTCTTTGTTCCTTAATGTGCCCCTATTGTAACTAATCATACAAATAAATGCATATTTTCAGCATATCAGTGGAATTAGTTTTGTGGATCACACACATTAAAATAGTCATATTGTGGGACTATTATAGCTGGTAACCAGCTGATATTGATACTTACTAGGAATGGTTGTGACGGTAGTGTTGATAGTGGTAGTGACAATAGGTCGGTGGTCATGTGAAGTAAAATAAAATTCTAAACTATATTGTGCCCAATTTATTAGAAATTAATTGATTGATGTTTCATTTCATTAAGATATCATAAAGATGTTTATAGTATTTTTTTACTTTATTTAAATCATAACTAATGATATTTTTAAAAGCTTATTTTCATTGCTATAATGTCTAATATTCCAAAAGCAGCCAACTACAGCTATATATATATATGTTTATAACTCTCCACGTGACAGAGTGAGTTTCCGTCTTTTTGAGCTTGACATGGAAGTGAAAGAAAGCTCGACGAATCATTATGAGCTGTCTCTTTAATAACTACTTGCCTTCGATGTGATACAAAAATGAATGAGTGAAACAGATATTCTCATTGAATATGACACATTGATGTTTTCTGTATGTGCCATGTTGTTGTCATGATTAAAGGTACCCATTAAGTCAAAATCATTTAATCAAATGATTCCTTATCTGATCTGTAGATCGAGAGCATTTTCTTAAGTGGTTACCCTGTACATAACTATACATTTGGTAAAATAGACAAAGTTGAAATATTAATTTCATTTGGCATTCAGCATGTGAATATGATTATCGTTTGATTGTGTCTGTATATTTGTTGGTGATGTGCTCAGGTGCTCCCACTACTGATTAATGTGTGTGCTAATATCCTAACAAAAACACATCTGATATTAATGGGAAAAAAAAAAAACCTTGTCTGAAAAAATAAAAATCTAATAAAATTGATTTCAAAATAAAAAATAAAGTACTTGGAAATATGTCTTGTTTCTAACTACATGTTGCATGCCATGTTGGTGATTTGCTAATGTGTTCTTTTCTGTTCTACCCAAATCTCTCTGGAAAAGCTAACAAACAAATACAAACTCTTGGGTTAAAGGTTGTAGAAATTGAATTGAAATACATGAGAATTGTATTAAAAATGCTTGTAAATCTGTCTTGAGTTTTACTCTATGTAAAAATATGTCTTGGTTTTGTGATTGTATACAAGATGTATCTTGATAGCTTATGCAGACTGTGCTGTATAAAAAGGCTGTTGCCTCAGCCTTCCTAATAAATATTGAAAATGTCAACTTGGACTTCTTGTGTTTACCCACTTGATAAATTGATATTTATTACAGAAATTGAACTTTTCATAACATCTTCTCTGAAAATTGTATCACAAATACATTTATTCACCCAGTTTAAAAAATAAATTTTAAACACAGCACAGAAAACAAAAAATCTATAAATGTATAGCTTAATAAACTATTATATGTCAGACACTCTTATCACCACCACCCAGGTCAAGAAATTAAACTTTGCCAGTCATCTCATAAGACCTCCATTTTACCCCTCTCTTTCCCAACACCCTCCCAACCCTAAATGCAACCACCTTCCTGGTATTTATGAAAATTACTTCCTGGGTTATCACTGACATCCGCAAGAATACTTGCGTGGTTTTCCTGTTCTCTTTTTAAAATGTTTTCTAAGCTTCTTTTAATCTACATCGTCTCCTCCCCACTTTCTTTTTCAGGGAATCTTACTTTTTGAAGAAACCTGGTCCTTTTACCAAAATGGGTTTTTGCTGATTGCATACTCACAGTGCAATTAACAAATTCCTCTGTCTTTTTATTACCTGTAACTTGGTCTTTTGCCCTACAGATCTGACCTGATTCGTGTTCAAGGGAGGTATATAATGTCTGGCTGTCTTTCATTTTGTCCTGTTTACAGCTACTGGTGCGCAATGGCAAGTATAGATCCATTAATTAACTAATGTTACAGAATGGTTATACTCTAATTCAGTCATCATTTCTTCTTGGAATACTTTTAAAAAGATAAACTTCTCCTCAACCAATATTTGATTACCTGGCAGTGTGGTTTGTGTAGGAAAGTTAGGATAAAGGCAGAAAAGGTTGGACAGTTTTCCTTACTTACCATTTTCTAAAATAAGAAATGGTTCCCTATCCTCTTCCAAAAATGGCCAATAATCTTTTTTATTATCATGCTAACTCAAGGATGAAAACAAATTTGAAATGTTTTGTTTGTGTTTTGGCGTTGGTTTGTTTTTTTGTTTTTTTTTTTCTTTTTTTCTATTTCAAGTTTTTATTTAACACGTGTAATATTGGTTTCAGGAGAAGAATTCAGTGATTCAAAATTTTATGATTTAATTCATTGAAATCATTATTCCTATTAATGCTCAAATTTACCTTTCTTAATGAGTTTGGGACATCTTTGAGTGAACTTATATGTTTCCTATATTCTTTGATAACTTCTCCTTGGCAAGAAAGTTATATATCATTTCCTCAACCTTAAAATAATATAGGAGATTTATTTAACTCGAATTTATATTTTTCTATTTATCTCCTTAAAAATAACTAAATTTAAGAATGCATTGATACTACTTGATCAACTTTTATCTTATATAGTATTGCTTTTTGCCTTTTGGCTAAGATCAAGTGTAGCATCAAGTATATTATCTAATGTGACAAACTTTTAATAGCATTCTTAGGTAAAACATATCTTGGAACATTTTTTGAAGAAAATGTCAGATCTAAAAGGTTGTAATTAAGTAATGATTAATTATTTGACTATTGATTATCTAGGCTTTAAGAGCTGAAAAGTCCCCACATCTATAGTTTAAAGCCTTGATAGGATATTGAACCAAAATAGTTTTCTATCAAAACATAATAATAAAATTATGATGGCAAAAATGTTGAAATCTTTTACCTCTGTTTAAATGACAATTCCAAATAAATTAAAATTTTATTTTTAAAGTTTCATGTTTTAATTTTATTTTATATCATATTTTTATTTTATTATTTGTAAGAATTAAGAATTATTTCCATGGGTTACTCACTAAAAAATGACCTTCCAGCAATTTGATTCTTTGAAGAAAAGTGCAATAAAATTAACAAATCTGCGACAAAGGAGAAAAAAGGCCAAGTTACCATTCTCAGGTAGGAAAAAAGTAATGTATATGCTAAGATCCAAAGATCTGGAAATGTATTAAAGTGATAAGACTCATGACCAAGTTGAATTATCCCAGGTACACAAGATTGTTTCAATGTTAGAAGATGAATTAATGAAATCTAGTACATTAATATACTAAAGTACAAAAATCATAAGGTACTGGGTAATATTGATAAAATTCAAAATCCGCTCATAATAAAAAGTTTATAGCATTCTTGGAATGGAGGAGTACTTTTTAAATCTGCTGAATGTTATCTACCAAAAACAAACAAACAAGAAAAACTCTGCTGGTGAAAGGATAGAAGACTCTTCCTTGGAGACCGGAAACAAAGCAAGTATGCCTATTGTCACCATTTTCTTCAATACTTTTACTAGAGTTGCTAGCCATTGTGTCAAAGCGAAAGAAGAAAAAGACAAGTAAAGGTGTAAGAAGTGGGAAAGTAGAAAAGAACTATAATTATTTGTAGATTATACATCTTTGTGTGTAGAAAATCCAAAATAATCAACAATTTGTTTTTAAAGTATGTAAGAGAATTTGTCAAGTTTATTAATTATAAAAACTACTTATTATGAATTTCTTCTCTGACTGTGAACAAGAAATCATCAGAAAATGAAAATTTCAAGGAATGATTTTTACTGGCATCAAAAGTATCAAACACCTAACAATAAATTAAGGATGTTGAAGACCTCTACAAAAAAAAATAAAATTTTATTAAGATATTAAATAAGAACTGAATAAACCTTCATTGATTGAAAAACTGAAAATACTAGTGACATGTAATTCTTCCCAAATCATAAATCCATTGATTCAATGCAATTAAATTTTTTTTAAAGATTTTTATTTATTTATTTGCAGACAGAGATAACAAGCAGGCAGAAGCAGGTAGAGAGACAGAGGAAGGGAAGCAGGCCCCCTGCCGAGCAGAGAGCCCAATGCGGGGGCTTGATCCCAGGACCCTAGGATCATGACCCAAGCTGAAGGCAGAGGCCCTAACCCACTGAGCCACCCAGGCGCCCCGCAATGCAATTAAATTTTTTAAATGCGAGAGGAATCGAAGAGCCAATTATAAAATTTACATTGAAGCACACAAAGGCCAAGGAAGAGCACACTGAGAAGCAAGAACGAGATACAATAATACTTTCTAGCAGGTACTAAGATGTACTATAAAGATACAGAAATTATTAATATAGTGCTGATGCAGAATAAATGGGACAATGGAACAAAATGGGCCTTAAATGGACATATATACAACAGAGGAGGTAAAGCAGGTCTGCAAAAAACCATGAACTTGCAATTAAATAGTCTGAGTTAATTCAGTTGCCACTCGAAAAAAAAAAATGATACTGGACCTTGTCACAATTCACTAAGATAAAAATCCATATAATTTAAAGACTTAACTATGAAAGACAAATTTATAAAACCTATAGAGGGTAATATGGAACAATAACTTCATAAACTTGGGAGAGGAAAAGATTTTGTAAAAAAGACACGTTATCCGGAAGGAAAACTAGGTAAATACTACTATATGAAAATAAAGATTTCTGTTCCTCAGACACTGTAAAAAAAAAAAAAGTGACAAGGAAAATCAAAAAATTAGAAAAGATATTTGATAAAAAAAAAAAAAAAGACTAGCGTCAAAAATACATAACACAAATCCAAGGTAAAAGAAAGGCAGCATAATAGAAATACAGGAAAAACACATCAACAGGTACTTTAGATGAGAAGAAATCCAAATGGTTACAAAACAAACAGAGATGCCCAACCTCATTCGTTTCCAAGATAATTCCATTTAAATTACAGTGGTATATTATGCACGTACAGAAGGAAAAATCTAGTCTAAAGAAGCCAAATGTTGGAAATGGAATTCTCATTAAGTATAAAATGGTGTAAGTACAAAATGTCACAACCATTTTAAAAATGGCTAGAAACTGGGGCACCTGGGTGGCTCAGTTGTTAAGCATCTGCCTTGAGCTCAGGTCATGATCCCAGGAGGATCGAGCCGTACTAGGGCTCCCTGCTCAGCGGGAAGACTGCTTCTCTCCCACTCCCCCTGCTTGTGTTCTCTCTCTCTTGCTGTGTCTCTCTCTGTTAAATAAATAAATAAAATTAAAAGAACAACAACAACAATAGAAATTACCTTGTGTGTTGAAGATTTCCATACCTTACTGGTCAATAATTGCACTCCTAGATCCACACATCAGAAAAATTCTTGAATTTCTAGGTCAGAAGACATTTCCAAGTGTGAGTGGTTATTTAGCCTCTACACACTGGTACAGCATCGCAGAGAGATTTGTTTCTGGTCGGTGCAGCTTCCCTTCAGCTAGGTTGACAACTTGTGATTGGTGTGCGATGTTGCCGTATATACCACTACGCATTTTGAGTATCTTCCTTTTAAGTGTACTTACAGCAGTATCATTCATTATAGCCCCCAACTCAAAACAGCCCCCCAATCCACCAACAATGACATGGATATTTTGTGGTGCAGTGATGCAACAGAATAATGCAAGACGGTAAAAATGAATAAACGAGAACTCTACTTATCAGTATGAATGATTTTCACAAATACACGAAGAAAAAGTAATATGCTACCGAAAAAAATTGTGATTCTAAGAAGCATGAAAAGGAAATTAAAGGATTGAATAACACAAAAGGAAGAATAGCTTGCCTCCTAGAGGGATAAAGCAGATGTCATTAGGGAAGAGTGCTTACAGGATTTCTAAGACATTAGCAACGTCCTATTTCTTAATCTGTGTGGTGATTATATGTAAATTTGCATAGCAATTATTATTTAAACCGCACATTCTTTTGTGTATCGTGTTTTTCACAATTTAAAGCAGTTTCAAAAGAGCAAGAATAAGTAATGGTTAAAAATGAAGCCTCTCCAGAAAGAAGGAAAAAAACGTGTTTGGCAAAACAAGGTTAATTATAACTCCTGCAGGCTGTTTCCGGGGAATGATGGGGATAGGAACCAATTTTAAAGAATGGATTCAACAAGTATTTAAATCTTTTTAGACACTTGGATTGTATCAGGGCAGACTGGAAACTTGGGCAGAAAGCAGACACCCCAGTCCACAGGTGGTGTTTCTTCTTCATTTTGGAACCCAAACTCTTGAAAGATTTTAAGGCCTTTCAGCTGGAGAGATTAGGCACGCCGGCCTGCAAACGCTGACAACAAGCCCCTCACATAGTCAGCCGACTAGAACTGCCGGTCGCCTCTACACAGTCCTATCACAACAGGCCTCAAGTCCTATTCGGTAACTTCCTGCTACAGCTAAGCAAGTCTGCACATAACCCAGACCGTCACAGGTATGAAGACGAAATCTAAAGTTTTCTTGTTGTTTGATTGATTGGTGGGCCAGTTGATAATGGTTTGACTTGATTTTTAAGATGAGAGAGGATTGGGGCACCTGAGTGGCTCCGTGGGTTAAACCTCTGCCTTCAGCTCAGGTCGTGATCTCAGGGTCCTGCTCAGCAGGGAACCTGCTTCTGCTCTCCCCTGCCCCCTCTGCCTGCCTCTCTGCCTACTTGTGATCTCTGTCTGTCAAATAAATAAATAAAATAAAATAAAATAAAATAAAATAAAATAAAAAGATGAGAGAGGACTGAATAAAATGCAAAGTCAAAGGCAAGGACATATTTGTGAGGGAATGATTCTACATTCTGTCTACACATGGAGAAGAGGCAGTGAGTGAATCTTAACATGCAGTAGGAGAAGATGTAATCTAAGTACTTGTTCAACAAGCCCCCTTCAAGAGGAGAAAGGAAAATTGCTTTCAGGGTCGGTCGGCTCCCAGCCTTGACTGCACTTGAGAATCACCTGAAGAGCTTTAAAAAACATGGATTCCCAGACGCCAAACCAGACCATTCAAATCGTCATCTCTGTTTTCTGGGCCAAGTGTTAAGTGTCTTTTCAAAGCCCCCTAGCTGTTGTCAGTGTGCAGTCAGGGTATAAAATTGCTGCCCTAATGAAACAACCAGAAAGGATATAATTGGTACGAATGTAGACAGACTGTAGGTTTGATAGGAGGAAGTTACGACCGTTTCCTTCTGATGGCTCCGAGTTTCTTATTGAGGTAAGCTATGAGGTCATCTACCTACAGAGAAGAGGAAGGGAATATGGATTAGATCTTTGAAGAGAGTAAAAGAGGTTTAAAAGAGTCCTGGAGATGGGTGGGAAAGCAAGTCGAAGAGAAGATGCTATATATATTGAAGGCCCTCTTGAGTTTAGAGACAACACACAGTGACACCAGTCTGACTTGCGACCTGACTTTCCCCAGCCTTGGCTAGGAGTTTCTATGCAGGGGCAGAGAACAGACATGGTAATTTTTTTTTTTTTTAATTAACATATGATGTCTTATTTGCTTCAGGGTTACAGGTCTGTGATTCATCAGTCTTACACAATTCATAGCCCTCACCATAGCACATGCCCTCCCCAATGTCCATCACCCAGCCACCCTCTCCCTACCTCCCCACCCCCCAGTAACCCTCAGTTTGTTTCCTGAGATTAAGAGTCTTTTACGGTTTGTCTCCCTCCTCTGTCCCACTTGTTCCATTTTTTTCCCTCCCTACCCTCCACGACCCCTTGCCCGGCCTCTCAAATTCCTCATATCAGAGAGATCATATGATAATCATGGTAAATTTTAAAGAGAATAAATCTTAACAGATGGATTAGATCAAAAGATATGCAGGGTATGACTTAAGTTGTTGGACCTGTTGGACCGTAGAATGTGTAATCATCAAAGAGGGAAAAAATCAAATCTAAAGATGAAATAACAAATTTTTTCAGGGCAAATCGGGCAGATTGCAGGGAGAGAAAACTATGAGTAAAATCTTACAAGGAGACTAGAATTTACAAGTTGAACCAAGAGAATAGGAGTTAAGGGTAAGAGAACACTGTCAACAAGTGAAGTGTTTTGAAATGCATTGCTTATGTCAGAAATGCTGGGCACTGGGCAACTGTATTTCCCAAGTAAAGTTTGCATGATAGAGAAGAGCTGAAGAGAGAGGTTTGTAAGTTATCCAGAATCAAATTGTATCAAGTGCCATCAATTTTGATTTGGGGGAATCATGATATTGCTATGAAATAAGTGTTATGATTCAGGAAAGGCAATATCTGATTCTATATTTTATTTACGAATGGGAAAATTTGCAAGGAAAATATTTCTAGGCATATGTAAGAGTCTCTGTACTTCAGAGCATGTTTCCAAAAAATAAGGGATTACCATTTCCTTCGCTCTACCAGAATTGTGCCTAAAAGTTTGAAGCAAGATAGCTGAACCAGAGACAATACTGATTATTAGCAAAATTGACCAATTTTCTTTCATTCCCTGTGTAATAATGCCTTACCAACCTCCTACCGACCTCAAGATGTTCACTTGACATTTCTACTTTCAGGGAAGAAAAGGTTCTGCTTTGGGGTCACCTTTCTTCTGTTGAGCTGGAGAATTTAATTTTCTGTTCTACCCGTGAAATTCAAGGAACTGTTACTGTCTATTGATTCAAGTTTTAGAATGGTTCAACTCTTGCCTTAAAAAGGGCTATCCAAATTTATTGCTGTAGCCATTTAAAAGAAAGTCATATATTAATGAATCACTTCCTTTTATTAGTAATTCGGACTTGCAGAAAAAATGAGTGAGTTACAGCGGCCTAGAATATCTAATTCAGTTATGCCTCCCTCAGGCATTTGCAACTCTGACTCAGATTTGCCTACCAGCCTCTTCGTGGCCTTGCTGCCTCATCTTTTCCAAATGTGTCCTCCACCTGCCACCTATGACCTCGCTGACCTATGGATCTGGCCATACGATGTCCTCACTAAAACTTCACAGTGGTTCCTATCACCAGAACTATGGCAAAACCCTGGACAATATCCTTATATTACACCATCTTCTCTTTCATTCTCCCCCTCAACCTCAAGCCATCAGAACAACTCAGCTTTCACTTTCTTTAATTCTCACAGTTGGGTTATTGCAAATGCTCTCTGTTGAGTGACACCACTTGCCCTGGGGAGTTACCGTTGCATTCATAGAAAGTTTCACTTACACAAGATGAGCCAATTCTAGAGACCGCTGTATAGTGGAATGCCAGTAGGTAACAATACTGCAGTGTGCACTTGCAAAGTTGAAGTAGTAAGTTTCGTGTGAAGTATTCTTAGCACTATGAAAAATGGGACATGAGGAAACTTTCGGAGGCTTGTGGTGACACTTTCACAGGTGTTTATGTGCATCCAATTCATCAAATGTATCCACGAAATACGTGGCTTTTGAATCTCAATTATACCTCAATGGAGTTGCTAAAATAAAAATTGAAACTTAAGCAAACACTAAGGAAAGGGATATAGGGACCTAGAGGCAGAAGAAACCTGTCTACCTTTTGGTTAAGCTGGGTGAAATGTTAAAGCCATCTTTAAAAATATATACATTATTTATTATTTTTTAAATTAACATATAATGTATTATTTGTTTCAGGGGTGCAGGTCTGTGAATTATCAGGCTTACACAATTCACAGCACTCACCATAGCATGTACCCTCCCCAATGTCCGTCACCCAGCCACCCTATCTCTAACCCCCCCACCCTCCAGTAACCCTCAGTTAGTTTCCTGAAATTAAGAGTCTTTTATGGTTTGTCTCCCTTCCCGGTCCCATCTTGTTTCATTTTTCCCTTCCCTTCCCCCCACGACCCCCGCCCTGCCCTGCCCTGCCTCTCACATTCCTCCCCTGCTTACTTCTTACCCCCCCAATCTCCACTTACGCTCCCCCCCTTGCTCACATGTATGCACACGCATGCACACACACACATCCACACATTTTCCTTTTTTCTGGGGAAAAAAAAAAAAGGACAAAAAGTAGGTGGCTTCAAAGTCAGGAGAAACACTAATAGATCAGAGGACCAGTTCCCTTTTAGAATTTTCGAAAAGAGGAAGGTTGGGAGCCAGGGGATAGCCTGTCAGGTTATGTAGTGTGGAAAGAAAAAAGGTTAAAGGACCGAGAGACCAGAAAGGCATGGGTATCATAGCAAAAGACTTTCATCAGTTTTGATATTTTTGAGAATAGGTGGGGTGAAAAATCACTTAACCTTTCTTGGCCTTATGTGAAATTCTCTTCCTGACTCTAGCACTGTCCAAGCTCAGACAAGAGTATGTTTTTTTTTCTTACAAAATTTGGCAAAATAATTCTTGTCAGTAAGTACGATTGGTCAATGAATTGAACATTAAGTGATCACTATTACCCGAAATACATGTTACACAATAAAAATATTTTACCATAAATGTACTGAACTTGTGAAATACAGAGAGAAGGAGAAAATTATTCTCAGATAAGGCTTCATCACTTTATGATCTTAGTATTATCATCCAAGTGATGAAAATACTTGTATTGATGAAGAATCTGAAAAACAAAGGGAAAAAGTTTAAAGAAAACCTGCATGGAATACCGATTAGCTAGTGTCCCAGAACTAGTCTGACATTTAGAATCTGAAATAGAAATAACCCTGAAAGTGAGATGTTGTTATTAAACTGACCAAAACCATATAAAAATTTTAAATGAGATCTTAGAATTAAGGATTGAAAACCTGCAACCTCATTTTAGGAAGGTACATGGTAATCAAAGAAAGAGCACCAGCCATGAATTAGGTTAATTAACATTATCCAAAAGATATTCACTCTAAAAAGTGTGAGCACATGACTGAGACAATTTAGTAATTTGGAGTCTTCAACATGCTCTCTTATCACTTTTCACACTTTTTCAGCATTATACCACCACTTTCTTGAATTATATTAAGAATGTCTTCTTTGAGTTATTGAGGGTCATCATTATGAAAAATTAAGAAGTCATTTCTTTGAAATTCATTCAAAGAAAATGAATTTCATATGGCAAACCACAGTAATTTCAAATAACATTATTCTGTATTCAAGAGACTATATGACTTAGTAGAAAAGCATTTGACCATCAGAAAAAATGGGTTCTAACCATACTTACACCGCAATCTATGCTACAACACATTCTCCCTCCTCAAGGACTTAGTTTTCCCAAATTAAAGGGTTGGAATACATAATCCACAGAGTTTCCTATAGATCTAAAAAAACTGGGAACAGCACTGTATTCTTTAATAGAAGTTTTCTTTTGGAGTGCTTGGGTAGCTCAGTGGATAAGTGTCTGCTTTCAGCTTAGGTCATGATCCCAGGGTCCTGGGGTCGAGTTCCCCATCAGGCTCCTTACTCAGCAGGGAGCCTGCTTTTCTCTCTCCCTCTGTCTGCTGCTCCCCCTGCTTATGCTCTCACTCTCTGTGTGTGTGTCAAATAAATAAATAAGATATTAAAAACAAAAAAACATGAGGGGTGCCTGAGTGGCTCAGTCAGTTAAGCATCCAGTCTTCATCTCAGCTCAGGTCTTGTTCTCAGGGTCCTAAATTCAAGCTCCGTGTTGGGTGGGCCCCATGCTAGGAGTGGAACCTGCTTAAATGAAAACAAATGACAAAACACCTTTCTGTTGACTGAATTGCTGCCCATTTAATATAATTTCCAGCCCCTCCCCTGCAAGTCACTATAATTAGCCAAGTTTTAAAATAAGGTTTTTAAAAATTTACCCTGAGTCAATATCTGAATCTAAAAATATGCAATCAACAAAATAAGGCTCACTTTCTGTGGAATTTACTGTGCTCTGGTAAAACTCTCTCTTGCTACCATATTCTGGCATTGATAACTTTCTTCTGAACTTCATGTCTTACTTCTATAGTTGCTATAGTTCATGGCTTCTAGATTTTAAGCACAATAGAAAACTATGGGGAAAAATCAAAAGACAAGCCAATAAGCATCAGCATTATTTAACTTTTGCTTATGATCAAGAAACACCAGTGTTAGGGCTATGGCCATTCCATTCATATACGTAAAATGCCCGTTCCAAAATGGCCAATGACAAAAGTGGTTAATCTCAACTGGTCAGATCGTGTGCCTAATTCATCGTTCAGTGCCTTTCCTTTGGTAGATGCTTTCTATTAGATATTAACCTGTGATTCAAAAGCTGTACTCAGGGGCACCCGGGTGGCTCAGTGGATTAAAGCCTCTGCCTTCGGCTCAGGTCATGATCGCTGGGTCCTGGGATCATGCCCCACATTGGGCTCTCCACTCAGTGGGGAGCCTGTTTCCCCCTGCCTCTCTGCCTCTCTGCCTACTTGTGATCTCTCTCTCTCTCTCTGTCAAATAAATAAATAATATCTTAAAAAACAAAAACAAAAACTGTACTCACTGTCAACTCCCGAGTGTCCATCCACATGCTCTCCCTGGTCTCCTTCTTCTGACCTTGCAGTCTTTTCTTTCCATGCTGCTGACCAGCCATTAGCAAACGTCCAGAAATCTGTATGTATTCTCCCCTCAGGTCACTTCTCCTTTCACAGAGAATGAATGATCAGGTTCTCCATTTTGCACCTTTATGCACTGGGAGCTTTTTCTCTCCACTGTTATCAAGCAACACAGTATACTGTTACCGAGCTTCGATGTGCAGACCATGTGTCTCAAACTGCCCATGCATCAATCAAGCTGGGGTTTTTTCTTTTTTCTTCAGCTTTTCATAGGGAATTTACTCATTAAAGAGCATCCAGTACAGCCATTGCAAGTGACTTGGGGTTTGGGCCATCTGCTTATACAGCTGGCCTGTGTCCTCTGCTGTCATTTAGACTTGATCTCAGATGTGCCATTTCTAGCTCACGATGGACTGCGGTTGAACCTTCTGACTTTATGACATGGTGAGTCTAAGAGAACTCAACTCATTATGGGCAGTTCCAGACACATGGTCCCTTGACACCCCATGGTCAAGTTTCTGTATCAGGGCCAAGCATCATGCTAGCAGGTGATTCTCAAATGGAGTATATAATTCTCTACTGCAGATGGCATGGCCTTTTTCCAGAGTCCCAAGAGCAGGCATTATGAATCTCCCACTGTGGTTCACCATAAACTTACATACCATCTTTTCTCACCATTGGCATTGCTAGCAATATAGATCCTGCCAGATTCTATGGCCTGAGTGGTTGGACTGCATATACCACCAGTTGTAAGACCCTTTCTGCTCTGAGGTTCATTCAAATCTCTCATATTATTGGACTTAAGAGTTACAACAGCATTTTTGTGTGCATAATGTATTCCAGCCACAACTCTGAAATTTCTGTCAGGTTTTGTGCTTCTTTTTATATGCTAGGGATTGGAGGATCCATCAATTTGTCTTTTACCTTGTCAGGGATATCTCAAGTGCCCCTGACCACTAGACCCCTAAAAAGTTGACTAAAGAAGCAGTTCCCTGATACAATGTCTCAGGAAAGCCTCTCATATACTGGCCACCTATTTTTTGTTGTTGTTCTACCCAAATCAGCATGATGTCATCAAGGGTTCAGATGGTCCAGATTTCTTTTGAATAAATTATGACAAATGGGTGGAAGAATTAATATAGTCCTGAGGAAAAACTAGAAGTGAATATTGTTGCCCATTACATAAAATGTAACTTTTCCTTGATCTTTTCTGATCATAATTTTTTAAAGTATGCATTTGCAAAACCTGTGTCCATATATCAAGTACCGGCAGCCTTCTTGGTCAACTCTTACAATGATACCACACATAGCATAGCAGCTGTGGCCAGAGTTATTACTTAGTTGAGCTGCCAGTGATCTGCATTTTCCAAGATGCTTTCAGTTGCTTCAGCAGCCAGAGCGGTGAATAAGGAATATGTTACAACCATGTCCCTGCATGCTCGAGGTCTCTAATGGTGATCCTGGTTCCCACCCTTCCTTCCCATCTCCAGAGGTGTTCTGATTGATCATCTTGCTTGGGAGTGAGTAGGAGACAGTAATTTTGGAGTCCTTTCCCTTAGCCTTTCTTGTAAGTATAAGGACCCATCATGGAGAATGCCCCAACTGACAAATGACAAGTCACTTACTTGGAGACAAGGAGATGATCACTAGATGTGTCTGTGGACACAGTGAATCCACTCTAAGTCTGACTTTAACAAGATTCCATTTATTGCATGGTTTCTGTAATCTCCACTCTAACTATGGGGCTATGATGATGTGCTGAGTCTCTATGTATCAATGTCAACTCAGACTCTGTATCCAATATCCAGACTCTGGATATTTCCCTCTCCCTAACATATGGTCACATGAGAAAATGGCTGCAGGTCCACTTGGGGAAGGATTTGGAGAATTGTTACAGTGTGTACTTGTTGTGGTGTTGCAGACTTGTTCTCTCGAGCACAAGGTCATCTCTTCAGTGAGTGGATGATGCATCTCAAGATTGATTTGAGTTTAATAATAGGGCAAAAGATTGCAACTTCTTATTGTGGCAGGAGCCCTCCACTTCCTGTCCTCCATTTTAGCTTGCTAGTGAGTGTAGATGTTAGATACACACTCATCGTCATTTTGTACCTAGTGATGTCATTTTCTAATAACAATATCTGTACCTGTCTGAAGGTCAACCCCTCCCCCCACCCAGCTACTACTTTATTCTTGTGGGTCCCTTGCATGGAACACTTAGCACTGCATCTGACTTCACTCAGGTCAAGGCTAAATCAGCCTCATGAATATTGACCGTGAGACAGGCTCTGTGAGCACATCTCCTCCAGACTTCCCTGTCACTTATAGATGAACCACCATGAAGGTGCTTTTAAGAATGCCGGTGCCAATGAATACTACCAATGAATTCCTGATGGCCTTGCTGGATGCTGGATTCCACAAGACCTCCCAGGATTCGTAATCTCACCTCATGTGATATCCATTCCTCAGGCCCACATTCCTGAATTTTCTTTCCCTTCCTCTAAAATCAGACTTGCCACCCAGGTATTTGCACCTTGCTTAGCATAGGCTATCACTTATGCCTGGTCTGTAAGAGCCACCCCTGGCGGTGAGTTCCAACCATTTTGGGGAGTCTTTACCGGGGTATAAAATCAAGTATTCCAAGAAAACTTTGCCAGTCCATAAAATGTTCATATTCAGTTTTTAATTCTATTCCTCTTGATGAAGAACCCTCAACACCCAGTACAAGAATATTCTCTTGGCAATGGTTTGCAGGTGGTAGGTAGTTCATTCTTGCAATTTCTTCAGTGTAGAATGTCATTCCTCCCTTATCAGGGCCATCGTGTCTCTGGTTAGATTATGCTAGTATTTAATCATTACTTGTCAGTCTGGTATCCAGGACCAGGGGCAGGAATAACTGTTGAGAGGACCACCTACTGTCTTAGAGCCTCTTTCTGCATGTGAGAAATGCTAGCTCTCATTAAGAAGGGACAACCTTCTCGCTGATCCTCAGGGTCAGAGGGTCTGAAGAGCTATAATTCTCAGCTATGTTGCTAAAGCCAAAATTGCACAGGACAGTGTTAAACAAGGTTAGGGAGACGTGATTCAAGGCTACTGAAATAAAGGAGAGAAGCCAGAGCCAAGTCTGACTCCAACTCCATGCAAACAAAAGGCAGGAAGGTTTTCAGGCTCTGAGATGAAACAGAGGAAAAGTGGATGGGCGGAGGGGTGAGGGTGAGGGGTTTGAAAGGGTCAATGGGTGGGATGTATCCAGCACACTGAGTTTCTAAATGTTTTTCTTTGTTATCAGGCCATTTGTATTTATTAATTGGTGTCCATGAAAATTAAGCTCCTACCCTCACAGAGACTGGAAGATGGTGTACTATCTTAACATGATTAGATTTGGGAAAAGATGGCTCTCTTGTCCTAAAGAAAGATTTCTCTGAGTTGAAAAACAGTCAAGAGGCTTTTTTAAAGATTTATATCTCAAGGAGACAAAGAAAAAAATTATAGTTACACACTTTCCAAAGTAACTGCTCTAAGGAAAGAGAGGTCAGGAGCTTAGAGGTACGAAGTAGTCTCTCTAAATTTCAGTCACGTTGAAGAGAACATTAAGGCCGTCTGGGTCAGCACTCACTCAGGTGCTCCAATTCTGTCAGAGTTCCAGATTTTTCCAGCTACTATCCTGACCTCAGGGCACCAGTATTGTCTTTGCTGAACATTTCTGTGTCTCTGGAGCTCTGCAATTCTAACGTGAAATTTGGTTCCCCTACTGCATCTGCTCTTGCCTTGCAGGAAACCAGGCCTTCTGCACCAACTACCCTAGAGGCCCTCCAGCTGTCACACTTAAATCTTAGCTGTCTGTTAACTGCCCTCAATTTATCCTCAGGCCTCTCTAAGGCATCATCTCCATTTAATGGTAAACAGTTAAGTCTCCTGTCCTTATAGGCATTATTCACTCTCTATTTTCAAATACCCCAGTCATCACGCTGTCAAGAATATTCCTCTTCTTGGGGACTTTTTCCCCAAGTCACCACTCAGGAGATCATCAGCGGATGGGCCGCCATTTTTATGGGGTTACTATGTAGCCCTCGTATTTCCCCACTCGTGTCAGTTTGAATCCTCCACGAAGGAAATGCCTGGGCAGGACGGAATGTGCAAGGGATTGGGGGTTAGTGCCTGCGAAGGATGAGCAGTGGAGAGGAGACACAGACGGACGGAGCCTTCACACAGAGACAGGAGGATGAGAATTGTGAAGAGTGGCAACATAAGGACTGGGGAAGAGGGCGCCTCAACCAATAGAAGGGTTCTTTTTTTTTATTTTTACTTATTTATTTGACAGAGAGAGAGATCACAAGTAGGCAGAGAGGCAGGCAGAGAGAGAGGGGGAAGATAGCTCCCCGCTGAGCAGAGAGCCCGGTGCGGGGCTCGATCCCAGGACCCTGAGACCATGACCTGAGCTGAAGGCAGAGGCTTAACCCATTGAGCCACCCAGGCACCCCCAATAGAAGGGTTCTAAGAAAATCTTGGACAAGCTGAGGAGAGACTCAGGTAGGGAAAATGTGTTCGCCACAGGAGTGTCACTTCAGCACCCCGCACTGACTTCAGTCCCCCTGCCCTGCTCAGCCACTGTCTGGGAACAGCTTTGGGATGTGTGGCCTTGGTGCGCATGAGGGTAGCAACTAAAGGTGTTGGTCTGCTGTGTTCCCCTCAGCCGGTTTCACGGAGTGGGCATTGCCACCGAGACCACAGTCGTCTGCAGGAATCCACTAGAAAATGCAGAATCCCCAGAGGAAAGCTAGGGAAGGTCAATGGCAATTAAAACCTTAGACTATAGACAAATGGAGTGAGGTTTAGAATTAGAAATTCGTGTGCCTCATAGTCCATTCTATTTTTTTAAAAGATTTATTTATTTTAGAAAGAGAACACAGGGCGGGACAGAGGGAGAGGGAGAGAGAAACTTGAGCAGCTTCCTTGCAGAGCTCACAGCCCTCGTGGGACTTGATCTCAAGACCCTGAGATCATGACCTGAGCAGAAACCAAGAGTGGGAGGTTTAACTGACTGAGCCCCCCAAGGGCCCCTCCATTCTATATTGGTGACTGCTAGAACACAGGTTTTCATTTTAAGCATACTTGAGCTGTTTAATCCAAATGAACATGGTTCCCTGAAACAGTTCATTTCCTACACCAAATAGGATATCGTATAAGTAAAGCATTCCCTTCAAAAAAAAAATGTGCTAAGAAACACTAAAAAATGCTAAGATGAAAAGAATAGTGTTGGTCCTCTGACTTACTTGGGGGTCAGTAAACAAGAATGGACTTTTTAACTAAATCATTTTAGGGAGCTTGATGGTCTTTGGATGTGTGAGGAAAAAAAAAAAATTGTAGCCTGGTGTAAACATGCTTTTGGCTCCTGCATTTTAATTGCCTTTACTGATGGTGCAGCAGACTTTCAGCAGGGCTGGAAGTGCCTCCTTTGACATACTTCAAAGGAACGCTCGAAGCTCTGTCCCCGCAGTTGTGCGGTACTCTTGTAAGCAGAATAGGAAGTGTCTGCTCCCAAGGAAGAGAAAAAAAAAAAAAAAAACCCAACCGAGGACCTAGATACAGTCAGACACGTAGTTGCAACAGAAATTATTTTTTTTTTCGTTGAGGTCCTGGGACCTTCGCTGCAACTCATGTAGCTTATTACCCTCCATATTAATATTTGTTTTCTATTTTCTCTCATTCTTTTTTTCCTATTTACATGATGTTCTTCTTCATCATCCTCACTATCCCTAACAACGTCATCAGAAGTCACTGTGGAAAGTATCACTTTGTCCTCTGTGTGTGCATTTTTAGACAATCTGAGCTAACATTTGTGCTCCCCCATGTGCAACAGGCCAAATTCGGGGCTGAGGGCCACCTACATGCGATAAACTCAAACCCACAGCTCTCAGAAGCATTAAGCTTGAGAAGCATTAAGCTTCACTGCTGGAAGCTTGAGTCAGAAGGTGAGAGAGAGCTCATGGAAGTGTTTCTCCCAGTTCTCATGAAATTGAGCCTGCCTTGGACATGGAGAGCCCTGACCCCTCTTCCTCCACCCTTCCTTCCTGCCCCCCTGTACAATATTTTGTTCCCATACATTTCACAGCACTCACCATAGCACATACCCTCCCCGGGTGCTCTCAGTGTGCTCTGAGATCAGGAGATCCCGGGGAGACCAACAATCCTGTCGAAGAAGTAGGGCTCCTCTAAGAGCTTCCCTGTATTCCCTGAAGAATTTTGACACCAGGAATATTTTTTTAAGTACAACATAAACATTTTAAGATACTGCCCGAAGAAGCAAAGTTAATTATTATTCAGTGTTTTGTTCTAATGCTGTTTGGAATTCATTATTAAGAGCCCTTACCAAGCTGTGAGTGATTTCTCAACACAATCATTTCTCTTTCCTGAGAGATGCTGTTAACTTGGCATTAAAAAATGTGGAGTTTTTTCTTTCCCCCAAATTCTAGACCAAATAATGCAGCTCATATCCATAATGAAAGACACATATCCAAACATTTTTAAAATTACAATTATAAAAAAATCTTTTTGTAATAAATATTTTAAAATATGTCAGTCAATAATCTTTCTCTAGAAAAATCAGTGCCCGGGTTATTTAAATTATTATTACTATTATTTATTATTTATTTTAAAAACAATTTTTAAATTAGTATATTATATATTATTTGCTTCAGGGGTATGGGTCTGTGAATCATCAGTCCCATACATTTCACAGCACTCACTGTAGCACACGCCCTCCCCGGTGTCCATCACCCGGCTACCCTGTCCCCACCCCCCCACCCCCCAGCAACCCTCACTTTGTTTCCTGAGATTAAGAGTGTCTTATGGTTTGTCCCCCTCCTGATCCCATCTTGTTTCATTTTATTCCCCTCCCTACCCCCCCATGACCTCCCACCCTGCCTCTCAAATTCCTCATATCACAGAGATCATATAATAATTGTCTTTCTCTGACTTATTTTGCTTAGCATAATACTCTGTAGTTCCATGCACGTTGTTGCAAATGGCAAGATTTGGGGGTTTTGATGGCTGCATAGTATTCCTGTGTGTGTGTGTATGTGTGTGTTTTGGTCTGTTAGAAGAAACTACCTCCCAAAATTTTAAAGAAAGAAAAACTTATATATATACAGAAATAAGGGTAAACACGACGAAGGGATGGAATATGACTATAAAGATGAAAATTTATAAAGATCCTAAAGAAGGAACTGATAAGATAAAAAGTTGGTTGAAAAAAAAGAGGAAAGAATGTGATCAGGCTAGAGACTAGAACAAAGCCATGTGCTAGATTTAGGGTATATTTTATCTATTATAAGAAATTATATCCCAAAATTTTAAAGAAAGAAAAACCTATATGTATATAAAAAATAAGGTTAAATACAATGAAGGGATAGAATATAACAATGAAAATTTTTTAAAAAATTTAATTATTGATAAAATAGTTTAAAAATGTTAAAAGAGGAAAAGTTTTAAGAATAAAACTAAAAAAATTTAACTTTGAAAGACTAAAGATTCATGGGGAAAAAGCCATGAATTCCATATGCTGTATTCTCATATTTCTGAAGTTTAGCACTTCTCATTGATCAGTGAACTTGGTCTTGTCTGGATGTTTTTGCTGATCTTCTGTGGGAGGGGCCCACTGCAGTGATTCTCAAATGTCTTTGCACTGCCCTTGCCGGAGTCCGGGTGAAGTAATTGGCTCGGGTTCACTCTTGGGAGTGGAGAGCTTGGGCCACACTCCTCAGTGTGCCCTCAGAGAAAAGCGCTCAATCACTCCCGTGTACCTGGTCTCTGGCCGGGCTTCGAGCTCACCCAGCCTGTGACTGAGCATTTCTGTCTCTGGTGCATGGCCACGTTTGGAAGCTCCAAACCCAGCAGATTCCTGCAGCATGCTCCTGCACCACTCTCCCCCAGGGAGAAAGCAGGGAGTTTCTCCTGATCTGCCACTTGTGGGGTCTCTGCTCGAAGAGTAGTGGTCTGACTGTACCTCAGAGCACAGTTTAAGGTAACCCCGAGCTGAGAGCCCCCTACTCGGCTCCATCTCTGTAATCTGCTTCCCTGCTCTGATACCTGGGAGCTCAGCCACACTCTGGTGCCCCCGGTCTTTTTCTGACCCCCCAGGTTCTGAGACCACACTGTCCCCACAAGGGCTCCACCCCTCGCTTAGCCTCTGGAGCAATGTTCCTCAGTGGAGCAGACCTCTAAATGTTCTGATTTTGTGCTCTGTCGGCCCCTTCCCCCCGCAGTCTATCTTCCCATATATCGCCTCAAATTCACTTCTCCCCATGTCCTACCTTCCAAAAGGTGGTTGATTTTCTGTTCCTAGAATTGCTGCTCTTCTTCTCTTCAATCTCCTGCTGAGTTTGTACGTGTTCAGAATGGTTTGATAACTATCTAGCTGAACTCCTGGGACCTGGTGTCATTTAGGTTCTTACTCCTCTGCCCCAACATCCTGTTTCTTATTGCCTTCTTTTTAGGGTAAGAAGCATGAATTATGTTGTATTAGCTTGTTATATTAACTACCTGAATCTAGCCCACGCAGAGAGGGATCTGAGATTGAAACAGACTGGAAATTCCAGATCCTTCTCTTTCTCTCTCTCTCTCGCTCTGATACGTGGATATATATTTATAGTATATATATTTTTATAGTATATGTATACACATATACTGTAAAATACTATAGATACTATAATATGTCTATACTGTATATATGTATATGTATATTTATAGTATATATTTTACAGTAAATTGTTTACCATATATATTTTTACAGTATATAAAGTATGTTTTTTTTTAATTTTAGGGAACTTTACTTCTCATTGTAATTTAAAGAATAATTTTAATGTAAAAGCATTTATCTATACACATATGTGCGTATGTGTATATTACTTAAATTTAGTTTTTTTAAAATTTTTTAAATTTATTTATTTTCAAAAAAGCAGTATTCATTATTTTTTCACCACACCCAGTGCTCCATGCAATCCGTGCCCTCTATAATACCCACCACCTGTTTTGACTGTGTGTGTGTGTGTGTGTATATACACTGCAGCATTTGTGAATACTGCCCTCTAGTGGAGCCCCATGAGTTCAGTTTAAGGTTGTGGAAAATAAACCACGTGATTACTTATACCCAGGGCAGTAACATGAACACTTTGATCAGTGATGATCCCACTAACAGAAAGATACACAAAATGCTCAGTCGTCCCTCAGACACCAAAGCCTTTCTACTGTGATCTCTTTGTGATTTATTTCTTAAATGACTAACGAGGCTTGTCAGGTTTTTCTGACAGCTTTGGATCCCCAGCATTCTGCTTTCATCATTTCCTGCCCATAATAGGAAAATCTATATTTAAAGTGTTTTGGGTTTTTACAGATCCCTACAAATGTATACACATCCCTACTTGCCCCTGCCAATACTTTGTGCATATCTTTGTCTTCCACAAAAGATCTCTTTCTGCAAAGAGTGTAGCTAGAGGGCATGAGAGAAGTCTGCTGTTTAAAGAAAATTGCATTTAATATAAGCCCAAATCAATCTTTACATCCATCAGTGCTGTCGATATCCTGCTCAGGTTGTCCTAAAAGGACCCCAAAGGAATTCCTGTAGAAAACAGAAAAAAGACTGCCGTTTAAGAATACCCCGATACAATTCCACTGTATTTTATGTCAAAGAAAATCATAAGCTCTATCAATTTTAGAGACTTTATATTTTAGAAAATTTGAATGTAATGAAGACACATTTCTTTTCCTTTCCCAGCTAACCAAAATTAATAGCAATAATAATCATTTTTTGAGTACCTACTATGTTATGTAAATTATAATCTTTACATTTATAATGTATATATTATAATTCCCATTTTTAAAATGAGAAAATTGTAACTCAGAAAGAAGGCATAATGTGATGAAAGTTACACATCTTTTGAGTGATAGGGCTCATATTGAAATCTATCTAATTATATTTCCAAGTCTATGTCTATGTTAAAATAGTAAGACTGGAGCTTTCCGATACTTAGTATACTTAAAAAAAGTAAAGTTAGATAATGTGAAAAATTTCCCCATATCAGAATACCAATGTTTTTAATTGAAGTATAAGTAACATATCATGTTACTTTGGTTTCAGTTGTACAATATAATTATTCAACAATACTTTGCTCATTGCTCACCAAGATAAGTGTACTATTAACCCCCTTTAACTATTTCACCCATCCCCCACTGACCTCCCCTCTGGCAACCATCACTTAGTTCTTTATATTTAATAGTTTGGGGTTTTTTGCTTATACTTTTGTCTCTTTTCTTTGTTCATGTGTTTTGTTTCTTAAATTCCACATATGGGTGAAATTATATCATATTTGTTTTTCTCCGATTGACTTATTTCACTTAGCATTACAACCTCTAGATCCATCCATGTTGTTACAAGATCTCATTATTTTTATGGCTGATTATATATGTGTGTGTGTGTGTATAAATATAATCACTACTTCTTTATCCATCTATCTATCGATGGACAATTAGATTACTTTCATATCTTGGCTATTGTAAATAATGTTGCAATAAACAGTGGTACATATATATCTCTCTTTTTTTGCATTTTATCTTTTTAAACTATTTTTAAATTAAAATTCATTAATTAACATATAATGATGATAGGTTTCAGAGGTTGAGGTCAGTGATTCATCAGTCTTCTATAACACCCGGTGCTCATTACATCACGTGCCCTCCTTAATGTCCATCACCCAGTTACCACATCCCCCCTATGTATATCTTTTTGAATTGGTGTTTTCATCTTCTTTGGGTAAATATCCAGTAGTGGAATTACTAGATCATATGGTAGTTCTATTTTTAATTTTTTCAGGAGCCTCCATACTGTTTTCCACAGTGGCTGCACCAGTTTGCATTCCCACCAACAGTGCACAAGGGTTCCTTTCTCTCCACATATTGTCCAACCCTTGTTGTTTCTTATGTTTATTTTAGCCACTCTGGCAGGTATGAGGTGATAGCTCACTGTGGTTTTGATTTGGATTTTCGTGATGATGAGTGATGTTGAGTACCTTCTCATATTCCGTTGGCCATCTGTGGGTCTTCTTTGGTAAAATGTCTATTCAGGTCCTCAACCCATTTTTTAATGGGATTATTTGGGTTTTTTTTTTATTTTGTGTTAAGTTATAGAAATTCTTTATATATTTTGGGTTTTTTAAAAGATTTTATTTATTTTTTTAAGATTATATATTATTATTATTTATATTATTTATTATTTACTTATTTTTAAAGATTTTATTTATTTAATATATAAAGAAATTCTTTATATATTTTGGGTTTTTTTAAAGATTTTATTTATTTTTAAATTTTATTTATTTATTTTATTTAAGAGATCACAAGTAGGCAGAGAGGCAGGCAGCAAGAGAGGGGGGGAGAAGCAGGCTCCCCACTGAGCAGAGAGCCCTATGGGACTCGATCCCAGAACCCTGGGATCATGTCCTGAGCTGAAGGCAGCAGCTTAACCCACTGAGCCACCCAGGCACCCTCTTTATATATCTTAGATATCAATCCTTTATCAGATATATCATTTGCAGATATCATCTCCCATTCAGTAGGCTGCCTTTTCTTTTTTTTTTTTTTTAAGATTTTATTCATTTATTTATTTATTTAGAGAGTAAGCAAGAAGGGGGAAGGGTAGAGTGAGAGGAGAAAGAGAAAATCCCAAACCAACCCCACGCTGAGTATGGGGCCCAGCCTGGGGCTCCATCTCATAACCCTGAGGTCATGACCTGAGTGAAAATCAAATTGATTGAGTGACCCACATGCCCTGGTTGCCTTTTCATTTTGTTGATGGTTTCCTTAACCATGCAAAAGCTTTTTGTTTTATTTAGTCCAAATAGTTTATTTTTGCTTCTGTTTCCTTTGCCTAAGGAGACATATGTACAGAATGTTTTTATGGCTTCAAAAAAAAAGAACTACCTGTTTTCTTTGGGGGAGTTTTATGATTTTAGGTCGCACATTTAGGTCTTTAATCCAACTAATCCTGACTTCTCTAGGCAGATCCTCAGCTACTAAGACAGCTTTCAATACCTGGAATTTTATCTTTATGTATTAGTTGGAATTCCTGAGAAAGTAGATGGGTTTGGCCTCACTAATCTTATGGAGACTGGCCCCCAAGTTCATTAGTCACCTTCCAGTTGTGTGTCTGCTGCCCTGCTAGTCACATGCCTGCACCTAATCAATAAGCTCTGGAAGTAAGATTCCTGGAGTTGAGTCTCAAGTCAGTAAGGAACTGTCTGAAGGAAATTACACCTGGAGGAGAAACCTCATCATTCATTATTCATTTTCCATTGCAGTTAAGACAGAACTGACAAAGGCTGACATGTGTGGGTCCCTGCTCAGCCTCTTTTTTACTCTCCTCTTTCTCTTTTGTAGTCATCTGACTTGGCAGTTTGTCCAAACCCCTTACTTCCGTGTTGTCCCACGGCATTTTCCCAGGAGTTTCTTTTTGCTAATAATCACACTTTTGATCTCATTTCAAATATCACACTTTTAGTGTCTTTGAAATAGTCTGCAGAACAGCTTACTTTTGGAAACTGAAGCCACCAAATAAATACCATTTTATGATAAATCTAATTTTGGTCCCCTAAAATATAGGCTAGTGGTCTTAAATATTGATGAGGTTCTGGATACACTACTCCAAAATATGACACTGGGGCATACTGAATATTTTAAGCTGAAGAAATGTGAGAAACAGCCCATGCAGAAAGGACTGTCTGACTTTCCCCGGACTCAGGCTATAAAACCATCATGGGATGGGCTCTTTCTCCATATCTGGAAAGAAGTCCCATCCCTATCTCTGGGACACCAAGAGGAATCAGGATGAACAAGCCTTGCTATTCCCCCCGGTGGACCACTCTAAGCTCATACCCTTTTGTGTCCGATCACGTTTTACTATAACTTTCCACTCTTCATCAAACCTAACATAAAAACACTCAGGTTTAACCATTTCTCTCGGTCTTCACTCCTTATGAGGCTCCTGTGTCACGTGAAACCTATGAAAACATGTGGGCTTTTCTCTGGCCCATCAGTCTTTTGTTGCAGGGGCCTTGTTTGAGAACTTAGAGGGTAAAAGAAAAAGCTAGTTTTCTTGCATCTGTAACCAGTTGTCAGCAATAGCCAAGAGAGTGCAAGTTTCTAGAAGGTGGGAATAGCCATATTATCTTAAATAGTAATGGTCAAGGGAAGAAAGTGTGGGGAGCTGGGAATGGTACCCTCTCCGAAGTAAACTCTCCCATCTTTGAAGTCTCCTAGCAGTCTACTATACATTGTTCCCATAGTATTTTTGTCTTGTCCTTATCCAAGCTCATTGAACAACCACATTTCTAAGGAACAGCTTAATCAGTATATGCGGATGGTTTGGCACACTGTAGCTACAAAGTTTTTCGTAATCACTGAGGAATAAATAAGCTCTGTTGAAGTCTTGTATCATCACATGACCACACACAAGAGAGAGGAGTCTTTCATGTTCTTTTAGCTTTCATATTTCTCTAGTCCATTTTTAAGGATTTTTTTTTTTTTAAAAGAACAGGAACACTTTTTTCAAGTTATGTTATTCTATGGAGTTTCATGTTCTCTAAATTCAGGGAACTCTCTATTAGGAAATAGTCCCCTCCCCATCCCCACACTCTTGAGCGATCTCCTGCTAATTGTTGGCATGGTAAAGTAAACCAAGGAAGCCACTGTTGGGGTATATGTTAATAGAGTGATAATTGGATACCGATGAGTGAGAATTAAATAGGAAATACCAAGGTGGGTTCAGAGAAGTTTCATTAAAAGAAAAATAGGAACATGCTAAAGAGCTTACAAGCAATTAATTATTTTATGCCAAATGGGTTTTAAAAATTAATTTCATCTGGTCATAAAAATGTCAGTAAGGTGGGTGCTTGGGTGGCACACTGGGTTGAACATCACAGACTTGGTTTCGGCTCAGGTTGTGATCTCTGTGGGTTGAGCATGAGAGGCTTGTTTTCAGCTGAGATCATGATCTCAGGGTTGAGAGATCGTGCCTCACACTGGCTCTGTGCTCAGAGCCAAGTTTGCTTGAAGACCCTTCCTCCCCCTCTGCACTCCCCACTGCCCACTCGCTCTCTTTCAAATAAATAAATAAATAAATCTTTCTTTTAAAAAACAAAAGTCGAAAAGTAGTAAAAATCTATATTTGAGCTGATGAAAGTAGTAAAGTCTATTTGCCGATGAAGGTTATCAAAAGAATAAGAAATAACAATGTATTTTACATAAATGGTAGATTAGATCAATGTTCCATCTTTGAATATTCATTCTGAAAACGAAATTGGAATAATATAAAATTTTCATGAAAGGTGTGCTGACATTCTAAATCCATTATCTCCATCATTTTGAAAATCAAGATGTCTGGAAGGGGAAGCAGAAAACTGGGATTTGATGTAAAACTCATCTTAAGTATTTTTCTAAGGGGATTTTATTTTATTTTTTTTTTTAAAGATTTTATTTATTTATTTGACAGAGAGAGATCACAAGTAGGCAGAGAGGCAGACAGAGAGAGGAGGAAGCAGGCTCCCCACTGAGCAGAGAGCCCGATGCGGGACTCGATCCCAGGACCCTGAGATCATGACCTGAGCCGAAGGCAGCGGCTTAATCCACTGAGCCACCCAGGCGCCCCTCTAAGGGGATTTTAAAAACACTTATAAAATAATTTTTAATTCTTGGGTTAGGGATTTTATTGTTTATTTTTTTCTTCATTCATTTACACTTCTTGACCTCTATTTGTAGAGCTTCATTTGTTTGCTCTTGTACAAATCATTTTTTATATTCCACGATCCCTGAACTGAATTGTTGTCGTTGCTCTACAGTCATTTCGCCACAAGGTGGCGGTATAACCTTTGAAGTTTAAAAAAAAAACAAAAAAACTTCCAAACCTGTTTATTTCAAGGTTTATAAAAACAAATGAAACAAATGAGTACAGTTTCTTTTTGCTTCACAGTTGAATTTTTCTTTTTCTTAAATAAGATTTATTTTTTTTTTTTTTTTGAGAGAGAGAGCATGCGCAGAAGGGCAAAGTGAGAGGGAGAAGAGAATCTCAAGTGGAGCCTGTCCCAGGGCCAGAGCTCATCACCCTGAAATCAACCGGAGCCAAAACCAAGAGTCGGCAGCTTCACGGACTGCACCACTTTGGCGCCCCAACAGTTGAATTTTTCTGTGGTTTTAAAAACTATACAAATTTTCTGTTGTGAATACATCTCTCTGACACAATTAAGTACATTATAGGAATGGAAATCATTGTAATAATGATAATGATGAGCGATCATCACAGCTAATGTTATTTAAAGTCTTAATTCATGCCAGACACGATGCCAGCTGTTTTACATAAAGTGATTGGGCGCTCACTGCCTTATCATTGACGTACAATCATCCCTGGAGATTTCAATTCAACAGGTCATGGAAGGAGACCTCTAAGCTGTATTTTATTTTATTTAAGATTTTATTTATTTGTTTGTGAGAGAGTGAGCACAAGAAGGGGGAGGGGCAGAGGGAGAAGCAGACTCCCTGCTGAGTAAGGAGCGCATTGAGGGACTTGATCCCAGCACCCTGGGACCATGACCTGAGCAGAAGGCTCATGCTTAACTGACTGAACTACCCAGGTGCCCCCAAACTGTATTTTAAACAAATGTCCCTTATGATTCTTATCAACAAACAAGTTCTAAAACTATTGATTGATGTCTTTAACTGCTCTCCTTGCAGTGATGTTTAAAATCACCTATTCCCAGAACTGTATCGTTTATTTCAAGACGTTAAAATCAAGATCATAAAATCAAAATAATATTTATTCAGGCTCTTCAGTAATACTTTTATCCCCAAATTTTGAGGATTTAAGTGAGTAATGTGTTGAAGAAAACTTTAATGCTTCTGTGTTTTATTTTACCATAGAAAGTGATAATGTATAAAAGGTATTTTGTGCTCTCATAAAAATATCCCAGTGAAATTTGTGCTACACAATATAGTAAAAATAAACACAAAGTGCTTTACCAATTTAAAGTTACTTAAAATATCTAATTCATATTTTATTTGATGCAGGTAAGCTATTAGTAATTTAAGCCTCATTTGGCAATGGTGAGTTAGTAAAATTTCTTATAAAGTAACTGATCCCACCTTTTTAAAAAGCATGTAATATTTTGCCTCCCTAATTTTACGCTCCTGAAATTAAAAACTGCAGAGATAACAATGTACTAAAAATCCTGGGACAACAGCTAGCAGAATATTTTCCTTTAGGTCTAAGATGTTTAAACATGTATGTATTTAGATTACTCTTCTATAAGATGTATTAGTATTTCCATTTTTTGCCATTTTCAGAATAATTAAAAATTCTTTTCTTAGATTTCCTGCCCCTATGATGAACCTCAAATTTTCTAACTGAATTAAGGGTTCCCAGAGAAAAATATTCCATTACCTTTGTCATTTCCAAGATTCAAGTATGTGATTGAGTAGGAAACGATATAATATGATATAGCTTTGTAATAATAATGTACTCATTATAAAGCTGTAGTACAGTAAGAATGTAATTATAAGGAGAATATATTTCTTGCCTCAATTTTAAGACCAGATGATTGAAACCTGCATCTAAATGTGACCTGTGTTCATGGGTACAGTGACAGAGAAGGACTCATGGTCCCCAGATCAGTGCTTCTCTGGGAATACTTTTTTTTTTAAATTAATGTATAATGTATTATTAGCCCCAGGGGTACAGGTCTGTGAATCACCAGGTTTACAACACTTCACAGCACTCGCCATAGCACATACCTCCCCAATGTCCATAACCCCACCACCCTCTCCCTGCCTCACTCCCCCTGGCAACCCTCAGTTTGTTTTGTGAGATTAAGAGTCCCTTATGGTTTGTCTCCCTCCCAATCCCATCTTGTTTCATTTATTCCTTTCCTACCCCACAACCCCCACCACATAGCCTCTCAACTTCCTCGTATCAGGGAGATCATATAATTGTCTTTCTCTGATTGACTTATTTTGCTTAGTATAATACCCTCTAATTCCATCGACATCATTGCAAATGGCAATATTTCACTTCTTTTGATGGCTGCATAATATTCCATTTTGTGTGTGTGTGTGTGTGTGTGTGTGTGCGTGCACGTATCACATCTTCTTTATCCATTCACCTGTTGATGGACATCTAGGCTCTTTCCGTAGTTTGGCTATTGTGGACACTGCTGCTATAAACATTCAGGTGCACTTGCCCCTTCAGATTGCTACATTTATATCTTTAGGGTCAATACCCAGTAGTGTGATTGCTGTGTCATAGGTTAGCTCTATTTTCAACTTTTTGAGGAAACTCCATGTTGTTTTCCAGAGTGGTTGTACCAGCTTGCATTCCCACCAACAATGTAGGAGGGTTCCTTTGGGAATACTCTTAACTTATCCAAAGGGCTGGCAGAGCTGACTGTTTATATAGCATAAATTATTGAATCAATCAATCAATGAACACATAAATACATCTGAAAAGAAATCAATCAAAAGTGAACTTTCAATAGAAAAATGACACCAAAAACTCTGTCACCTAATTTGAGGGGTCAGTGAGTGAAGGAACAACCAAGATTTGGAGCTTAGAAGATTTAAAGAAGGCTATGAATGACTTTGGTTTTTAAGGTGATTGGATTAAATGTTCTTAAAACTCTCTCAGTCCTACTTCAAGTAAGCAGTAATATCATCTAGTTTCATACTAGAATGATAGCCACTTGTAATTTCTTTGCGGCCAGAGAAGTGTCTTCAATTCTTGACTCTCATAATCTCAGATAAAAAGATGAAGGACTTAATTCTGAAAATCTGCTATCCAGTAACTGGTTGAGACCAACTGAGCTATGACTGTAGACTGTTAGTCTCTCACTGATTATATTTGTTGTTTCCTATGTCAGTATTTTAACAGATTTTCAGTGGTTTAATTAGTATTGCAGTGTTTCCATGCACCTGCAATTTCTGTTCATTTCTTACAAATTTAACAACTGGTATTTCTTAAAAGGATAAAATGGAAACGTTTTAAAACTCTTGCTTGCTATGCCAAGAAGTGCCACTAGATGTCACTAACCACTAGAAAATTTTACCTAAATCTGGAAGGAGACAAAGAACTAAGAGATTCTGTAATCTGAGCAATATAGTAGAATTGGGTCTCTGATTATGTATTTTTGTTGCCTTGAACTTTACTTTTAGAACTTTCTAATTTGTCTATTGGTATTCCTAAACTCTATTTTTTAAAAAATTATTTTTTCCATTTTTTCCCAATATACTGATAGTAGCTTTATTCATAATTGCCCTACCCTGAAATACTTGTATTAGTTACTGTGGTAGATATTTGAGTGCACATTCCAGATCTGAACCACAGACAGTCTCTAGCTATTAGCTCCTTCTGCCTCAGCAGCAGAAAATCTCCTCTGTGGAGATTATGCCCTTTTGAGTGTGGCTCACTTCTATTGACTGAGCAAGGTGGGAATGTAAAGACCTGGTTCTTTTGGCTCTATGAAGAACGTTAATTTTTTTTTTTTTGAGATGTAATTGAAACACAACATTGAATTAGTTTTAAGCATGCAACATAATGATCTTATATAAGTATAAATATATACATATATTACATAGTGAATGGCATAATGAGATTAGTTAACATACATGACAACACGTAGTGATACTTTTTTTCTGGTGACATCTTTTAAGATCTACTCTCCTCGCAACTTTTAAATGCACAGTGTAGTATCGTTAACTGTAATTACCATGTTGTATATTATGTCCCTGGGACTGTTACTTTATAACTGGAAGTTTGTACCTTTTAACCATTTTTGTATATCTTGTCCATACCGCATCTGTGCCATTACCAACCACCAATGTGTGCTCAGTATCTGATTTTTTAAAGAATCCACATAGAAGTGATATCATGTAGTATTTATTTTGCTCTGACTTACTTAGCATCATGCCCTCCAGATCCATTCATATCCTGCCAATGGCAGGATTTCTTTCTTTTTTTTATGAACAAGTATTGTTCCACTCCATATATATCTACATTTTCTTTATCCAGTCTTCTGTTGATGGACGCTTGGGCTGTTTCCGTGTCTTGGCAATTGTAACTAATGCCGTAGTGAACGTGGGGGAGCAGATATCTATTTGAGACAGTGATTTTGTTTCTTTTGCATAAATATGCAGAAATGAAATTACTGGATCCATAATAGTTCTGTTTTTCAGTTTCTGGGGAACGTCTGTACTCTCTTTTCTAGTTCCCCACCAGCTTGCATTCTTAACCACTGGTGCATAAGAGAGCTCCCCAACCCCGTATCCTCACCAACACTCTTAATCTCTCTTTTATCATTTTGGCAATAGCTTTCCTAAAAAGTGTGATATGATATCTCATTGTGGTTTTGATTTGTAGTTCCCTGATGATGAATGATGTTGAGCTTTTTTAATGTTCCTGTTGGCCATCTTTACATCTCATTTGAAAAAATGTCTGCTGAGATTCTCTGTCCATTTTGAAATGAGATTTTTTTCTACTGAGTTGAATGTGTTTTTAATATATTTAACCACTTATCAGATATATGCTTTGCAAATATTTTCACTCATTCCGTAGACTGCTATTTTATTGTATTAATGGTTTCCTTTGCTGTACAGCCTTCTTGATTGATGTAGGCTCACTTGTTTATTTTTACTTTTGTTGCCTTTGCTCCAAAAAAGCATTGCCAAGACCCATGTCAAGTTTACCCCATGTTTTCTTCCAGGATTTTGATGACTTCGAGTCTTACATTCACATCTCCAGTCCATTTGAGTTTATTTTTGTATATGGTAGAAGACTATGGCCCAGTTTTTTCCTTTTGCATATGGCTGTCCAGTTTTCCCAACAACACTGACTGAAGAGACTTTTTCCCATTGTATATTGTTGCCTCCTTTGTCTTAGATTAATTATCCATATAATGCGTGTTTTTTCCCCTGGAGTCTCATTTCTTTTTTTTTTTTTTTTAAAGATTTTATTTATTTATTTGACAGACGGAGATCACAAGTAGGCAGAGAAGCAGGCAGAGAGAGGAGGAAGCAGGCTCCCTGCTGAGCAGAGAGCCTGATGCAGGGCTCGATCCCAGGACCCTGGGATCATGACCTGAACCAAAGGCAGAGGCTTTAACCCACTGAGCCACCCAGGCGCCCCTGGAGTCTCATTTCTGTTCCATTAATCTATGTGCCTGTTTTTATGCCAGTACTGTACTATTAGGATTAGTAGAACTTTGTATTATAATTTGAAATCAGGAAGCATGGTGCCTCCACCAGGTGGAGACATTTGGAAGTGTCTGTTCTAAAGGCTATTTGGAATCTTCTGTGATTTTGTGCAAGTTTTAAGATTGGTCTACTATGAAAAATGCCATTGGAATTTCAAAAGGCATTACGTTGAACCTATGGATTGGCTTCTGTACTCTGGCCATTTTAACAACATTAAGTGTTCCAAGCCAGGAGTATAGGATATGTTTTCCCTTTTTGTCATCTTCAATTTCTTTTTATCAGTGTTTTGCAGCTTTCAGTGTTCAGATCTTTCACCTCATTAGTTAAATTTATTCCTTTGTATTTTATTCTTTTTGATGCAATTGTAAATGGGATTTTCTTAATTTCTTTTTTTGATAGTTTTTTATTAGTGTATGGAAATGCAATTGATTTTTGTATATTGATTTGTATACTACAACTTTGTTGAATTAAATAAATTTTAATAATTTTTTATGGACTCTAAGGTTTTCTATTCATAATGTCATGTCATCCTCAAATAGAGACAGTTTTACTTCTTCTTTTATGATTTTGTCTCATTTTTCTGGTTAAGACTTCCCATACTATATTGAGTAAAAGTGGCAAGAGTAGGCACTCTTGTCTTGTTTCTGATCTTAAAGGAAAAGCTTTAAAGTTGCACTGTTGAGTGTGATCTTAGCCGTGGGGTTGTCATAAATGCCCTTTATTATGTTGAGGTATGTTGCCTTTATACCCATTTTGTTGAGAGTTTTTATGAAAGGGTATTAAATTTTGTCCAATGTGCTTTCCGCATCTATTGAAGGGTAAAAACCATATAATCATTTCATTTTATTGATGTGATAGATCACATGGACTGATTTGTAAGCATTGAACCATTCTTACATCCCTGAAATAGTTCCCTCTTGATTGTGGTGTATGATCCTTTTAATGTATTGTCAAATTAAGTTTGCTAGTAGTTTGTTGAGAATTTTTGCATCCGTGTTCATCTGGGATGTTGGCCTGTGATTATTTTATTATTTTTTTTTTTTTTGGTGTTGAGTTGTATAAGATCTTTACGTATTACAGATATTAACCCCTTTTCAAATAGCTCATTTGCAAATATTTTCTCCCATTCTCTAGGTTTCCTTTTTGTTTTGTTGATGGTTTCCTTCATTGTTCAAAAGCTTTTATTTTGGTGTAGTCGCAATTGTTCGTTTTTGCTTTTCTTTCTCTTTCCTGAAGAGACATAACTAGAAAAATGCTGCTACAAGCATTATCAGAGAAACTACTGCCTATGTTCCTTTATAGTATTTTTATGGTTTCAGGCCTCACATTTATGTTTTTAATTCATACCGAGTTTATTTTTGTGTATGGTGTTAGAAAGTGGTCCAGTTTCATTCTTTTACATGTAGCTATCTGGTTTCCTGGCACCATTTATTGAGGAGACGTGTCTTTTCCCATTGTATAGTCTTGCCTCCTTTGTGGTAGCATTAATTGACCATATAGTCATGGATTTATCTCTGGGCGCTTTCTTGTGTTCTAGTGATCTCTGTGTCTATCTTTGTGATGGTACCATACTGTTTTGATTATTACAGCTTTGTAGTATATGTCTTGAAATGCAGGATTGTGATACCTCCAGCTTTGTTCTTGTTTCTTAAGGTTGCTTTTGATATTTGGGATCTTTTGTGCTTCCATACATATTTTAGGATTACTTGTTCTAGTTTTCCGTCACATGGGCTTCTTTTTTAAGTTTCTTAGGTGTGATATTAGGTTGTTCATTTGAAATTTTTTTTTAAAAGATTTTATTTATTTATTTGACAGAGAGAAATCACAAGTAGATGGAGAGGCAGACAGAGAGAGAGAGAGAGAGAAGCAGGCTCCCTGCTGAGCAGAGAGCCCAATGTGGACTCGATCCCAGGACCCTGAGATCATGACCTGAGCCGAAGGCAGCAGCTTAACCCACTGAGCCACCCAGGCACCCCTGAAATTTTTTTCTTAACATAGACATAGAGTACTATGAACCTCCCCCGTAAAATTGCTTTTGTTCCATCCAATATGTTTTGAGGTGTTGTATTTCTATTTTCATTTCTGTTGAGGTTTTTTGAGATTTCTCTTTTGATTTATTCATTGATCCATTGGTTGTTCAGAAACATGTTGTTTAATTTCCACATATTTGTGTATCTTTCACTGTTTCCTGTAATTGACTTCTAGTTTTATACCATTGTGTTTGGAAAAGATGCTTCATATGTTTTCAATCTTTTTAAATTTATTAAGACTTTTCTTTGTAGTCTAACATATGATTTCTCCTGGAGAATATTCCATGTGTACGCAAGAAGTATGTATATTTTGTTGCTTTTAGATAGAATGTTCTGTAAATATATATTTAGTCCATCTGGTCAACATTTTATTTAAGTCCAAAACTCCCTTATTCATTTTCTGTTTGGTTGGTCCATCTACTGATGAATGTGGGGTCCTTAACTAACACTGTTTTGCTGTCTCTTTCCTCTTTTCATCCTATTGATATTTGCTTTGTATATTTAGGTGCTCCTATGTTGGGTGCACAAATGCTTATAACTGCTATGTCTTCTTGTTGCATTCTTTCTATTTATCATTATGTAATGTCCTTCTTTGTCTCTTAATAGAGTCTTTGTCTTAATCTATTTTGTCTTACATAAGTATACTACCTCAACTTTCTTCCGGTTTCCATTTGTATGGAATATCCTTTCAATCCTTCACTCTGTCTGCATGTGTCCTTAAAGCTGAGGCGAGTCTCTTGTAAACTGCATATGTTTGGGTCTTGTCCTTTTATCTTCTATAACTAGAAATGAGACCCATTATCATGAAATAATATACTTAAATAATAAATTACCCTTACCATTAACATTATTACGGGGAGTAATAAATACCAAAATATTTCCTATATTCATTTGGCTACTGTGCTATTCATGGAAGTGATTTTTGAAAAAGATAAATTTGATCAAGTAAGTCTTGGTTAACTCTGGGATGAAAGAAGTGAAGAAATCCCTTTTCTGATTCCTTCTGCTCTTTGTTGCACACTCTGCTCCGACCATACTGGTTTTCTCATTTTCTAACTTGCTGGGGACCCTCTCCCAGAACCATTGTTCTGGCTATTTCTTGTGACTGAAAATTCTCCTTTGAGATATGGTTTGGGAAATTCTCCCTACTCACAGAAGCCTGACTGTCCCAATATAGCAATACATTTGCCACCATTCCCTAATTTCTCTCCTTTTCTCTACTTTTTCCTTTTCACATACTGATAATGATTCCCTCTTGACCAAACTCTAGACGGGCTCCCCTGAGCTCTTTTTTAACCTAGGCCCTGAATAGCTTGTTTTTCTTTTCTTCTCTTTCTTTCTTTACCAATTTACTGCTCTTTGGCTCTGGTTTTCTTTGACAACAGTACTACTTTTCAGCTTCTACCAAGTCACAGAGTTTAATCGCTGTATATATTATTTATTGTCTGGCTGCACCTATTAGAGTGTAAGCGTCACGAGGTAGGGATCTTTTTTTTCTCAGAAGCACTTAGAAAAGTGATTGGCATGTAAAAGGAACTCTCTCATATCTGTTAAATTTCTTTTTTTTTTTTTGTCTTTTTTTCCCATTTTATTTTATTTTATTTCTTTTCAGTGTTCCAGCATTCATTGTTTATGCACCACAGCTAGTACTCTATGCAATACGTGCCCTCCATAATACCCTCCACCAGGCTCATCCAACCCCCCATCCCTCTCCCCTCCACAACACTCAGTTTGTTTCTCAGAGTCTATAGTCTGTCATGGTTTGTCTCCCCCTCCAATTTCCCCCAACTCACTTCTCCTCTCCATCTCCCAATGTCCTCCATGTTATTCCTTATGCTTCACAAGTAAGTGAAACCATATGATAATTGACTTTCTCTGCTTGACTTATTTCACTCAGTATAATGTCTTTCAGTTCCATCCTTGTTGATACAAAAGTTGGGTATTCATCCTTTCTGATGGAGGCATAATACTTCATTGTCTATATGGGCCATATCTTCTTCATCCATTCATCCGTTGAAGGGCATCTGGCTCTTTCCACAGTTTGGCGACTGTGGCCATTGCTGCTATGAACATTGGGGTACAGATGGCCCTTCTTTTCACTACATCAGAATTTCTTTGGCTTGAAATCAAATCAACCACTATTGTGGCCTGTTGTGATGTACCTAGCTCTTGTACAGAAGGGAAAAAGGGGAAGTTATTTTTTTCCAGTCAATTAAAGAATTAATTACTTCAAATTCATGACTTGTGTTATATATATCTGTTCATGGCATTTGATGTGCCTTAAATCATTGGTCAATACACATCTCCAATTATTATCATAGTTTGTATGGTATCCATAATGTACATATGTGATTCACACTTGATATAATTGCACTAACTTTCCTGATAAGACTGAGGGTAGGAACTGCCTTTCTAGATTTAGCCAGAAAATGGAAAAGAAAAAATCCAAAGGGGATGCAGTTGGGGACTTGGTGAAACTGAAAGCTGTGAGAACAGAAAGAGGAGTCCATGCCTTGAATTAAGCCCATGCTGATTGCTATTAAGAAGGTCCAAATCTGATATTTTAGCACAAGGCAATGCATTTTAAAAGATTTTTAGTCTTATTTAGGATTGTGTTAAAGGTCCCACATTATCCAGTAAGCTGTAATTTTAATATTGGAAATTTTAAAATATCATCATAGGATACAGTATAAGAGTCTGTTAAATAGTAAAATTTGAACATGCTGGCCCCAGGAAAGATTATTAATAGTATTACTCAAAAAAAGCTAGAACATGCATACTATCCCCAGGTATACTCATAACTCGGGTCTGAGACTAAGATCCTGCCAAAAAGGAACAGGTTAAGAACTTTTCTTTTGTTTAGCCTCCTGCTACATTTTTATAGAACCCTATGATGACAATAGAGAATGAGAGAAGCTGTAAAGAGATGTAAGTAGAACTGAATTTGGGGTAACTAGGTTTAGTCCAATCCTCCTCAACAACAGAAGAGTTAGAATCTGCTTTTTTTTTTTTTAAGATTTTATTTATTTATTGGACAGAGAGAGAGAGATCACAAGTAGGCAAAGAGGCAGGTGGAGAGAGAGGGGGAAACAGGTTCCCTGCTGAGCAGGGAGCCCAATGCAGGGCTCGATCCCAGCACCCTGAGATCATGACCTGAGCCGAAAGCAGTGGCTTAACTCACTGAGCCACCCAGGCGCCCCTAGAATCTGCATTTAAAGTAAAATTTGAACTATGCTACTAAGCAGTTCATTACCTAAAACTAGCAACAAGGAGTACATTACAATGATATGAAAATTGAAACCTATCTAATTCCCTGTCCCTGTGCTAAACAATATTGAGACAAATACATATAGTTACATCCTGTGTTAAACAATAAATGAAAGTAAAAATAAATTAGCTATTTGATCCGGGAAATATTTGCTTCTAAAAAATTACAAAGAATAAATTAAAAATAGCTTATTCATCTAAATGAAAGTGATGTTCATCAAGGCTCCTTTTGAGATCTTTACCTTGTTGTATTCAATAATCCATAATAATTATACCATAAACTTGACTCAGGCCCAACCAGTTCTCTGCCTTTCAGGACCCTCTTTAAAATCATCCAGCCAAGGCCCTAAAACTCTCTTAAGTTCTTCATTTTAAGATGGTACTAAGACTGTCAAGATAGAGTCCTACAGTAGGTCCAATAAACAGTTTAGCTTGATCAGTAGATGCCTCTGTTGGTCTTTGGGGAGGACAATGTTCAACAGCTGTAACTAATTCAGTGTTGAAACAAAAGGAACAAGTGTCTGTCCAGTAGACTAAGACCACTCCAGATATATTAAAGTTGAACAAAATTGGGGTATGGGGGCAGTAATCATTACAACAACAACAACATGCACACTATGGGGATTCGTTGGTCTGACTCTGACAGGGTGTTAGAAATGCATTAGAAAATTGGATCTTTGGGGCACCTGGGTGTCTCAGTTAAGTGTCAGCCTTCGGCTCAAGTCATGATCTCAGTGTCCTGGGATCAAGTTTTTCATTGGGCTCCCTGCTCAGCGGGGAGCCTGCTTCCTTCTCCTCTACCTCCCATGCGTGCTCAATCTCTCTCTCTCTTCCTCTCTCAAATAAATAAACTCTTAAATAAAATTGAGGCTTTTATTAGGTGATTTGGGGACAGCTTGAAGGAAGCTTTGGATTGCATGTTGAATGTTGTTTGTGGATTGGATGTTGTCAGGAATTGGAGGCAATCCTAGGGTTGGCTACTTTTTTAGCTCTCTATTGCTGCATAACAAACTCCTACAAATTTAGCAGCTTAAAACAGTACACATTTACCTCACCATTCTCAGAGTCAGGGCTCTAGACATAACTAAGATGAATCCCCTGCTTTGGATCTTCTCACAGGGCTGTAATCAAGGTGTCACTTGGGGCTGTAATCTCATTTTAAGGTTCACTAGGGGAAGGACTCATTTCCGTTTTCCTGTGCTTGTTGGCAGAATTCAGTTCTTCGATGAGTTGTCATACTGAGGACCTTAGTTCCTCACTGGCTGGAGGCCACCTTCAGTTCATTGTCACATGGATTTCGCTGTATGACAACTTACTTCATTAAAGTGAGCAAGAGACAGTTCATCAATCGAGTCTGCTGGCAAAATGAGAATTTAAATCTTATGTAATGTAATCGTGGATGTAAAATGTCATCATCTTTGCCATAGTCCACTGGTTCGAAGCAAGTCAGGGACCCTGTCTACATTCAAGGGACAGGGATTACACATGGATGTGACAGCTAGTAGAAGGGATAATGGGATCATTATCCCATCCTTAAGTGACATCAAGCATCTTAAGGAATCTTCTCTAGGTCAAGGGAAGAATAGAGCATGGCTAAATCCTACGATTAGTAAAGAAGGAGTGCTTACTCATATTAACCAGGATAGGAGGCTATTTGGTCATTTTTATACTTTTGATAATGTTTTCATTTTTATCTGTTTATGCATTAATATGGAGTGGTCTTTCTTTGGTCTGCGTCCATTCATAGTCACAGATGTGGGTGGCATCTGTGGTATTGTCTGATGCTGATGTCCTATAAAATTATTTATGTTCAACAGAAGAGTGCCAAGACACAAGATCAGCAGCTTAACTGATGGTTCAAGAGCAGTTCCTAGCTACTAGAGGCTGCTTTTGTCTTGCTCGCAGAAATAAATTAGGTTATATAATAGAGGAATAGCAAATCTTAGAAAGCAGGGAAGGAAAAAATATATACAAATAAAATCATAGATAATTTTCTAGATAAGCAAGACTAATTATTCAAGTCACATCTTCAGTCAAATGGATTTGAAGGGTGCCTGGCAGCTCAGTCAGTTAAGCACCTCGCTTCAGCTTAGGTCAGGATCCTGGGGTTCTGGGATTGAGCCCTGTATCTGGGTTTCCTCCTCTGCCGGGGGGGCCTGCTTCTCCCTCTCCCTCTGCCTGCTGCTCCTCCGGCTTGTACACGTACTCTCTCTCTCTCTGTCAAATAAATAAATAAAACCTTTAAAAATGGATTTTTTAAAATTTATTTTTTAAAGATTTTATTTATTTATTTAACAGAGATCACAAGTAGGCATAGAGGCAGGCAGAGAGATAGAGGGAAACAGGCTCCCCACTGAGCAGAGAGGCCAATGTGGGGCTAGATCCCAGGACCCTGAGATCATGACACAAGTTGAAGGCAAGAGCTCAACCCACCGAGCCATCCAGGCACCCCTAAAAAATGGATTTGAAAATGGTCTCTCAGGATATAAAATGTACAGATTTATCCTGTACAATTTTATAAAAGCTACCATTACAAACATAGTTTCATTCAGTACTATGAATATATATCTTAAAATTATTTTCATTTGGTTTCCTAAAGAGCTAGGTTAGAAGATAATGAGAGATACATGAAACAAAAGAACTTTACACTGTCAACTTTCAGGTTTCTTTTGCTCAAAATTGACATAGCAGGAATTTCAACAAGGCTTTTATTTTTCTATCTTAACAAAAGAACTTGGAAAAAGTTAAGAATTTGAAAATAATAGTAAGTGTGACGGTTTAAATAGAATCAAATTAAAATTTAGTGATTGCAATGGTGTTTCCAAGGTTTATCGTTGAAGAAGATAGTGCAGAATGGGGAGATTAAGCATCTCCCTTCCATGTACAGGAAAGTCAGATGATAAAATTTTGTTGGTCTGTCACTCAGAACAATTATATACTTGAAAAAGTTTCCTTGTGGAATCTACAGTCATGACATCAAACTAATCTTTTCTGTCAGGAAACTATGACAAGAGAATATAAGAATACATATTCTTGTATGTATTAGTAGTTTAGTACTACTAAACTATTAGTAGGTACTGGTAGTTTATGAAAGTTCTGGGTAATCCATGGTCAAGATACCAAAATTTGTTCCCAGTCAATTGTCTTTCCCAAAGTATTTGAAGCATTTCTGAATAGACCAAGGCTGTGTCTTTTGTTTCTTGACTATTTAATTTGCTTTAGGGTGTCTGAGTCAGATTAATCTAAAAAAAATAAAATCTGCTTCCCACTCCTGCATTTGCTCATTAATCAGATTAATTCTTTTCTACTCTTTTTTGTCTCATGTGCTACACACAACAGTCATTCAAGTGTCAAAGGCACAGTTCTCATTTACATTCTGTTTCTTGTTCATTTTCCTAAAAGAATCTTCACTGCCTCAAGTCTCAAGGAAAATAGTCTTAGCATTCTAGCATCTTCACTGAAAACTCCTCTGCTCCTGTCCCACAGTCCCCAGGAGGGACTGTTCTGCTCTAATTTGATAGTAACTCGCTCCTGCCCACATCAAAGTACTTATGCTTTCATCATTGAGTACCTGATCTCTCTTTCCCTCCCCTAAGAGAAGTATTTCAAACTTATAAATAAAGGGATTGCTCTGTTTTCTTTCTATATTTTGGTGGAACATTGTTAGGCGCAGCTAGTGATTATCTGATTCCTAGGAGTTTGTGTCTTTGTTTAGCTTGCTCTTGTATTATTGATTTAGAGGCTATATAACTCTGTTAGGGTAGTCATTAACTGGTAGACTGAAACGATGCTTGTCCTATAGCAATGCAGTCTTATTGCCCGTATGACATTAACTAGGTTTATAACTAAATTAGTAATCTTGTTCCAGTATTCATTCTCTTCCAATTCTCTTTGAATCAACCTTGCTGGTTCCATCATTAATGAGTGAATTAAAGATTTGACATCGACTCAATTTATGTTCGTGGATAAGTTACTCTGACACCACTCATCTCTTAAAATATCTGCCTTTCAACCCTGCACTAAGTGTTTGGAACATAGCAAGTGCTCAGGAAATGTTTATGGAGGGTTTGAGGTGAATATTGCTGAAAAAGAAACTGGACTTAGGATGAGAATTTCTTTAAATTCAAATGATTTCTGTTGTAGTAGTGAAATTGGATTGAAAAAACTCAGTTTTTAAATTTTTAGTCCAAGGATATTTCTAATGGAACATGACAGCTTGAATACCATATATAGGACTAGATATTCAAATACTATGGTTACCACATGCTTGGAACAAAATATTCTGTTACCTGAAATAAAACTGAAAAATGGTGTAACTGCTTTAAACTTTATTATAATATTCAATCACCTTTATGAATGTCAAAATTATGTATAACAGTAATGTAAAGTAGATAGTTAACAAAATAATATCACCCATTACATACTTAGGGAACAGTTTTATTACTATACTACCCAGATATTAACATTTCAATAAGAAAATGTAATAAATATGAATTATTTTTAGGAAAAAGAGCACAGCAGGTCATAATAGTGCCATATTTTTTCAATTTTTATGAATCATAATATTTATATTGCAGTTTCAAAAATGTGCATTTGTCGAACAAGAGAGAACATCACACAATCTGGCATAAACTTACACTGTCTTTCAGAAGATTAATTCTAAAAATCTGGCCAAATAATGCCCTCATTTTTACGTAAAATCAGAGAGGCAGAAACAGAGACAGAGACAGAAACCACACAGTTATTCATGAAAGTGTCTTGCAAAATTGACTTTTGATTTAAATCATTTAGGACTTCTTAAATAAATATATATGTCATCATAATAAAAATTTTTTATAGACATGCTTGTCTATAACAAAATGAGATACAAGGGAACAATGCTTTCTTTAAATATATATAAATGTCCTATAAGTAATCATCATAAAAATCTTTCATAAGGAAATTTAAAATTAAATATAATCAATAATACAAATAATCAGATATTTTTCTGATATTCGACCATTTTTCTTGTAAGTTCTTTATAGGGCCCTGGGAGGAATTTGAGACTAAACAAAGCATTGCCTCTGCCCTCAAGAATATTTCATTTTCATGACAAAATATGTAGAAAAAAAATAACCATGAAAAACAAAGTGATAAAAACTCCTTCCAAAAGAGATAGGGCACTTTCCCATGGAGGTAATTATCATGAAAAAGACAGTATTTAAACCGACCCCTGAATCGCTTCTCGGCCTTTTGGCTAAGATCATGTGTAAACTGATGCCTGAAACTGTTTATTCATTCCTTCGACAAACTTTGAATGAATTTCTTCTCCTTTTGAGTAAAATGTAATGCTGGGATGGTGAAGGACATTGCTCTTGACTTCAAGAAGTGCACTTTCTAAAGACAGAGACAAAAACTAGCAAAGGGAAATATACCGAGAGCTCTGTTGGAGCTGTTTGCAAGCATCCCTGGGAATAGAAGGGAGTGGTCATTTCAACACGAGTTACAGGGATAACCAGGAAAAGGAGGAACTTAAAGGCATAGAAATGGAGGGTAAGTTCAGGAATTGAAAATGACCAAAAAATGTTCACATGAGAAAATGGTCATGATATCATAAATGAAAAGAGAAAGAAACAGAGAGAATGCAAAACAACGATCTTCATGTCAACATTAGTAGACCCACACACATTTACAGAGGAAAGAGGCAATGCCATCAGAGAAAAGAAGCCCAAATGAGAACAGTGGTCCTCTGGGGGTAATAATATTATAGATGATTTTCATTTCCTCGCTTACACTTTCCATGGTCAAATCAGTTGCAACATATCTTTAATGAAGAACAAAATGATAAAGGCTATTTTAAAAAGTGGTCACAGGTGTGTGGAGCACCATTTTCTATTGTGTATGATAATAAGAGCTAGATGAAAATACCTCCTGGCGATTGTGGCAGTGCTTAGATTGGCCTGCAGGGGACTTCACTTTCCTAAGTTAGCAATTCTATGATAATCTCTGCGCTCCCAAATGTTCCCTGTCTGCATTCTGTGTGACTGCTAGACAATCAGTAGGAGTCACAGATTTGGTTTCTTGTGCTGTTAGGTGGAGTCTTAATGAGTCTTAATGTCACAATGAGGAGGGAATATGACTTCTGTCAAAAACTATTCAAGAGCAACAGAATTAGCAACTCAACCTTCTGAAAATCACTAGTAGGGACCCTGGGGCCTCAGCTGGTTAAGTGTCTGACTCTTGATTTCAGCTCAAGTTATGATCTCAGGATCATGGGATTAAGCCTCTCTTTGGGCTCCCTGAGCAGCATGGAGTGGGCTTGAGATTCTCTCCCCCTTTGTCTCTGCCGCTCCCTGTGCTCATGCTCCAAATTAATTGATTAATTAATCTTTTAAAATTAATAATTTTAGTATATGTGCTGCCGAAGCAAGCACAATCTTTTAAAATAAATAAACAAATAAAAGGTATAAAGGACTTACCCTTAAAACTAGAATATTCTGTCATTCACTTTCATATACTTAGAAGTTTATGGGCCTGTAAAATGGCCTAAAACTGTGGGAGAACTTCAAGTCTCAATTTCACTAAATGTAAGGGACCAGGAAACTCAAATAACCCAAATTTTAAGAAATGTTTAGAAATACTTTATTCTTGAAAAATTATTGATTTTTAATGATTTGGAAGACTCACTTAAGCGGGTCATTTCCTGACCATGTTAGAAAAATACAATTATTGTATACCCAGCCATAGTATAAAACACTAGCATTCTTCTTATTAATTATGGTGTTTCCATTTGACAAATTTTTTAATTTGTTGGTGGTTTCACTTGGGACTGGAAAACATCTGAAAAAAGCAAGAGACATGAAAGAGCTTTTTTTTTTTTTAATTTATTTTTTATTTATTTTCAGCATTACAGTATTCATTATTTTTGCACCACGCCCAGTGCTCCATGCGATCCGTGCCCTCTATAATACCCACCACCTGGTACCCCAACCTCCTTCAAAACCCTCAGATTGTTTTTTAGAGTCCATAGTCTCTCATGGGTCACCTCCCCTTCCAATTTCCCCCAACTCCCTTCTCCTCTCTATCTCCCCATGTCCTCCATGATTTTTGTTATGCTCCACAAATAAGTGAAACCATATGATGATTGACTCTCTCTGCTTGATTTATTTCACTCAGCATAATCTCCTCCAGTCCCATCCATGTTGCTACAAAAGTTGAGTATTTGTCCTTTCTGATGGAGGCATAATACTCCATAGTGTATTTGGACCACATCTTCCTTATCCATTCATCCACTGAAGGGCATCTTGGTTCTTTCCACAGTTTGGCGACCGTGGCCATTGCTGCTATAAACATTGGGGTACAGATGGCCCTTCTTTTCACTACATCTGTATATTTGGGGTAAATACCCAGGAGTGCAATGGCAGGGTCATAGGGAAGTTCTATTTTTAATTTCTTGAGGAATCTCAACACTGTTCTCCAAAGAGGCTGCACCAACCTGCATTACCACCAACAGAGTAAGAGGGTTCCCCTTTCTCCACATCCCCTCCAACACATGTTGTTTCCTGTCTTGTTAATTTTGGTCATTCTAACTGGTGTAAGGTGATATCTCAATGTGGTTTTAATTTGAATCTCCCTGATGGCTAGTGATGATGAACATTTTTTCATGTTTTAAAATTGGAATAATTTGAGATACTCTACACTAGACTGTGTTAAGTTTCAGCCACAACTTCCTTTACAGTTTTCATTGTGCACATGCTGGGAACTAATGCTGGCATTTCTACAGCATTTCTGAGCAAAAGGCATTGACAGTTTTCTTTAAGGATGTTTTCAAAACTGCTCCAAAACAGGGATCAGATTGGTTTACGTCACAGGGTAATAAATCTGAAGTCTTCCTTCCCAGAGGCATTTCAGGGTATTAAAGATAATGTTTCTTTGTAGACAGTAGGAGGAGCAGGTCCACCAGCAACTCTGACACAAGACCAAGATCTCTTTAGTTTCAAGGTTATTCAGCTGTGTCACAGACCTGTATGCTCCATTCCCGTGGTCATGCTTTTTCCTTGATGATACCAGCAGGAAAAGAAGATAAGCAGCTAGCCTCTTGAACGTTTCATTCCCTTTACCGGAAGTACAGAGAAAACATTATCAGAAAAGAATGACCCCAGATGATTGTGTCTAATCTCACTGTAAATATGCTATTAATTGATTCCCGAATGATCAAATTACTGGCACATTCTAGGAGGAAAACCCTTGTCTCTTGGAAGGCTTTCATCAGGACCAGCCAAAATCTGTGAGTTTATCCAGGAATGCTTCCTGGAGAATGTCGTATGAGCTATGTAACTCTGCAATTACAAAATGGATGTATTTCATAACATGAAGTGCTCTCCTTTGTGTTAGGTAACCAGCATAGCTCGCTCAGGGGACTTTATCTCAGACTCTGGGCCAGAAGGTAGGTCTGCCATGCATGAAGGAAGATGGTGAGGAGCCATACTCTGGATCTTTTCTCATGCTTCTTGATTATTACATGAAGCTTAATAGTTAGATCTATAATTTTAGTGAGTCTTAGTTGAAAAACCAGTGATTTCTGTTAGTTCAACCAGCAACTACACTATCTCTTAACTTCATGCATTCTTTTTTCCCCTAACATGTCTGATCCTCCCAGCAAAATTCTAGAAGCAGTTGAGATTATATTAGTAAAATATTATATGCGATCACAACACAGTAATTTGTATCATTAATGAAAATCCATTTTCTCTCTCTCTCTTTAAAGAGATCTAGATAAATCTCCATCTAGTCCTGTGGCTTTAAATATCATCTATACATTAACAATCACAAATATTTAGCTTAGACTCATTTCCTCCACTCCATCTTACTTGACATTTCAAGATACTGAATTGACATCCAAGTCCAGTAGGAGCTAAAAAACTTCTTGAATTTTTAAAAATCTCTTTTACTTATTTTCTATCATCTTAAGAAATAAAGCTATCAGTCACCCATTGGTTCAAGCTGGAAATATGGAAGCCATTCTTATTTTCTGTCTTTTTCTCAAGCTCCTTCTCCTATAGCTAATTCACCACCAATTTATGTTGACTCTACAGCCAAAATATATCTGGAATCCACTTTGTGGATTCCATCTTGACTGGCACTGTCGCAATCTAAACAACCAGTTGTAATGTTTACCACACAAATTTACAATGATTCCATGCTGATCTCTTGCTTCTACTTGTACTTCTTTTTTTTTTTAAATATTTTATTTATTTATTTGACCGACAGAGATCATAAGTAGGTGGAGAAGCAGGCAGAGAGAGGAGGAAGCAGGCTCCCTGCTGAGCAGAGAGCCCCTTGTGGGACTCGATTTCAGGACCCTGGGATCATGACATGAGCCGAAGGCAGAGGCTTTAACCCACCGAGCCACCCAGGTGCCCTCTACTTGTACTTCTTTATAGTTCATTCTCCACATAGCACCTAGAATAAACTTGTAAATTCTGACCATGACACCTCTCTTCCTATACCTTCAGTGGCTTTTGAACACCCTAGAATAAAACCCAATTTCCTTATTATGATTTACAGCATGTGTGTGAGTTGACTCTTGCCTTCCCCTCAGATCTTATCCTATAAACAACCCCTCCTTACAATACTTAGTTAAACTGGCCTGCTGTTCCTTCCTCAAGACTAGGTAAGTATATTTTGGTCTTCACTCAAACTCTTTATGTAGTTGACTTTTCATTCATTTGGCCTTGGATCAAACAATCTTCTCTATAAAAATATTTTCTGTTCTTACCCTCTAGAGCTCTTCTACCAGATATCTTCCACAGCATCCTTGGACAATTTATTCAAATTATCTTTACTTATGGTTTTACCTGGTTATTGTCTCTTCACTTCCTACTAGTTATAAACTCCTTGAGTTGATCATTTTGACAGTTTTATTCATTACTCTATCTCTAGGGTCTGGCACATATTAAACACTCGATAAAGTTTTGCTAGTATCATTGCTATTTTAAAACAAATATTTATTAATTGCTTAGAATTTTTTGGGTGCATTAGATATATTACCTTATTCACTCTTTACAAGCAACTTATGATACATAAGTGTTTTGTATACTATAAATATATACACAAAATGTCTACAAATATGTATTTATATATTCATGTCTCTCTATATCTTACAACTGAATCTGTATCTATAAATATAAATATAAATATATATGTATATATACACATAGTTGTTGGGGAAGTTGCATTTTTTCCAGAGTTATATTCAGTAATAAGTAATGATGTGGTAGGACCAGCATTTAAACCACAGGAGTCCTTGCCTAACTCATCTCTGTTAAAATTAACTTGATAATGGCTATTCTTAAATCAGTTATCATAAGAAGTTAAAATAAGAGGCCCCTGGGTGGTTCAGTGGGTTGAGCCTCTGCCTTCAGCTCGGGTCATGGTCTCAGGGTCCTGGGATCGAACCCCACATCAGGCTCTCTGCTCAGTGGGGAGCCTGTTTCCCCTTCTCTTTCTGCCTGCTGCTCTGCCTATTTGTCATCTCTCTCTCTGTCAAATAAATAAATACAGTCTTTTTTAAAAAAAGAAATTAAAATAAAATAATACTGCATTTGATAGTCTCTGGTAACCAAAAAATTACTAGTATTAGATCAATTATATTCTGAGCTATAAAAATGCTCTTAAAAACTCTAAACCTTTGAGTTATTCATAGTACTTATGCTAGGAATAAAAGTTGGAATCAAGGGAAATAGACAACTCTCTGATGCACACATTTCCTTTTATTGGATTTCTACCTAAGACATTTCACAGAAACATGAAACTTTTACTAAAATTGGATAAGTGTTCAGGAATTATTTTTTGAGAGGGAAAATTTTCATCATGAAGGATTTATGAAATTACCATACATATTAATGTCTAATTTGGGAGATTATTATTACATTTAAAACATTAGGCAATGATTATTCTTTCATAGAGAATTTGAGACAATTTAGACTTGAATTATAATAATGTATTTAGATGTTCTTGAATATTCTTTTTTTTTAAGATTTTATTTATTTATTTGACAGAGAGAGAGAGAGAAGTCACAAGTAGGCAGAGAGGCAGGCAGAGAGAGAGGAAGGGAAGCAGGCTCCCTGCTGAGAAGAGAGCCCGATGCGAGGCTCGATCCCAGGAGCCTGGGATCATGACGCAAGCCAAAGGCAGAGGCTTTAACCCACGGAGCCCACCCGGGCGCCTCTTGAATATTCTTATAGTATTTTTATCTTCCTGTCAATGTCCTGAATAATATTCTATGATAATGTTTGCTCACAAGTTCTATGATGTTTGCTGTGTGAGAAAAACAAAACAAAACAAAAATAATAGTCCCAATAAATGTATATTTGATGAATATGTAGTGAACTCAAACTCATATTCCAAAGTTCATGCTAGATACTCAGTTCATAACCAAAAGGTCAAAAGAAAATTATGTTTAGAATATGGGAAAGAAAAATTACAGACAGAGTGGCAAAATTTGAACACTCATTAATTCAGCTACTGTATCAGAAGATTTAGTTCAGTGGAATAAACAAGAACATTCCAAGGGTCAAAGAACAAATATATATGCATGGATGTTAAGAACTGTTATGGTTAAGCTTATTTTAATACTTTAAATTTCATTTTGTTTGACTTCAAAAATAGCTATCTTTACAAAAGTGACTCAGTCAGTTTCTATCTCTATTACATTCCTATCACAATATTATTTTTTATCATTTTCACTTACTGTCTGAGCCGCTAACTTCTGGCAATCCTCTAAGCACCTACTTATTGGTGCATTCTATTTCCATGTGACAGACATTATCTTTCAACTTGATTACTATCCACTAGCATTCATCATAATGGGCAGAAAAACCCTTGGGTCTCTCCACATTTTCTATTTTTCTATTTTCATATTCTATTTTGCTAGCTAGAACCAAACCTCTCTGAGGCTGACACACTTACAAAACCAGGCTAATCCCGGTCAAGAAAATTTGGAATGATAACTAAATTGAGGTAATGTTTATAAGCATGCTTTATAAAAGACAGCATGTCATGCGTATACAAGGTATTATTACTGGCCTGATTTCACCAAGTTCTCTATCCATTCTATTTATTGAGCAACTTGATTTAGAAGCAAAAGATATTAAGTGATTATTCCACAGTTAAATTTTGCCTCTATCATGCTCGCTTCGGCAGCACATATACTAAATTTTGCCTCTATCGCTTGGACAATTATGACTTATTTTGTCAGAAGTACCTAAAGGCAGGGGCTCCTGGGTAGCTCAGTGGGTTAAGCCTCTGCCTTCAGCTCAGGTCATAATCTCAGGGTTTTAGGATCGTGGGGCTCTCTGCTCAGCAGGTAGCCATCTCTTCCCCCACCCCGCCCCTTCTCTGCTTGCCTCTCCACCTACTTGTGATCTCTGTCTATCAAATAAATAAATAAAATCTTAAAAAAAAAAAAAAGAATTTCTGGGAGCACTAACATTTCAAACAAGAAATCTGAATGTAACTTTGTTCTAGGACTGTAATTCATCTAAAGTTGAACAATGAAATTAATTTGTTAATAAACCAGGTCAAGAGAAGAGATGAATGGTCTGCATTAAAAAACTTTTAAATTACATTAAATTAAAAAAAGACAACACATACAGCGTTCTTCTTGACTGTTCCAGGAGTCCCAAAGTATAAATTTTGTCTTTACCAACCCCTATGGTTGATAAAGCCTTTAAGGGGAAATGAGGAAGCAAGAAACTCTGGTTGCATAAATTATCCATGAAAATATCAAAACAAAGCCCTTGATTAGATCCGGTACTTGCCAACATCAACGAAAAAATAATTTTATTCCCTATTCGAAGATTACAAGGTTCCATTTAGAAGTTATACTTCTCATTGTAAATAATACATTACACACACACATACACACACACACACACACACAGAGGCACCTGAGTGGCTCTGTCAGTTAAATGTCTGTCTTGGTTTTGGCTCAGGCCTTGATCTAAGGGCTATGAGTTCAAGCCCTGAGTTGGACTCCACACTTGGTGTGGAGCCTACTTCAAACACACACACACACACACACACACACACACACACACACACACGTGAGAGTTTGGTTGCAATGAGTTAACCTCCAACCCTAACCACTTGGCAGAATTTAAGTTTTAGAAGTCTGTACAAATTAAGGACCAGGCCTGGACTTAGTAAGAAACAATGCTTTTCTGAGAAACATACTAAATTAAATAATGTACATAGTATACAGAGAGAATAATATAACATAGACAAGCATAATAATGCAAGGTACAGCATTCATCTTTACTCCAATTTTAGGTAAAGATCTTTGCAAAAACTTACTTTGTATTCCAAACTTTGACCTTGAGCATTTTAATATGACTATGACTATTACAATTAAGTATAATAATTTAATTCAAGCAACATTTATAATAACAGTAGATTGGCACTGACCTAAGTGCTAGAAATACAATGGTAAACCAAACACTAAAATAATAACTCCACTCAGCCCTGAAATTGGCATTCAGTTATTGAGGTGCTACTCTGTGTAGAATAGCAAACTTACATTTTACAACCTGTAGGAAGACACCAGGGAATTTAGGACAACTCGAAAGGTGTGTTAAGGTTGAATGGTCAGCAGAAATCTAAGTATCATGAAAATTGCTTTTTAATCTGTTACTGTTGAAAAAAATTATTTACTAATCCTTTAAATCGTTTTTTTGCCTAGAGGGATGTTGAATTTGTAAGCACTCAATTTAGTCCCTGATTAGAGCTGCCTCATACAACATAACCGTCCTTCCTTAGCAACTCAGGGTAGTTAAGTGCAGTAAGTACTTGGGAGTTCCCTTAGGATGTAATGGTCCCCACTATTGCTTTTGTTGGAGCCATTTGTATACCATCATTCCAGTGATTAGTTGCCCTTACCTCCTCTTTCTTCATTTAAGAAATGTTTGCCCAGCTGTTCAAATACATTATAAACTGTAACTGGAACATGAGCTCACAAATTACCTACTCTCTTTCTCCAACTAAACTAATGATTATAAGAGTAGACTAATTCACATATTTCAATGTGCTTGACTGTTGCCATTTCACAAATGAGAGGTGATAAAATAATGCCCAAGGAATGATCTTTGAGCTTTTGCACAGACTTTGAGCTTCTCTGCTACTTTATATTCAAGATGAACCTGAAAAGGACTAGGATAGGATATTCTGCCTCCCTGCACACACAGGCAAAGCAATGTGCTAGAACAGCTCTCTGTCCACATATGAGTGTGAGATCGATGAGTGAGTGTGGCACAAAATACAACCTGTATTCTTACACAGATAGCTCTTGTACGTGCAAAGTATAGAGCTCAGATTCAACCAGTCTTGGGCAGCCTCCTGCCTCCAGTCATTTGACCCACTAGGCTGCAAGAATCTCTCAGATCTTCTGTAATCCAGGGATCTGCTTTGCTCAAGCTAGAGCTAGTGTCTTATGTATCACATTTCTGTAATTCTTGTTTAATATCACTCACTAATGCTTGAAATCCCAGTATTTTTCCTGTCTTCTACTCTCTGGCTCATGCTTTCTTGATGGGAACTCTCTCATCTCACCCATGAGTCTACAAACAATGTCTTCAACTAGAAACAAGTTTTTCCCCTCTTGTTACTAGAGAGTACATGTTCCTCCATTTGAAGACCAATTGGCCTATGTATGTTCAGGATCTCACTTCTTTTCACATGGAAATAATTTTCCTTTTCTTCTTAGTCTGTCTAACACCCCTTAATCTGTCACTTTCAATCTGACTGCTCTAAGTATTTTCTATTTTTTTCATTTCTTTGTGGTGTACCTAGGTACAGAATTCTTTTTATTTATTCAGATTCACATTTTTTGCCTGCTTGAATTATTTTTTATTTTTTTAAAGATTTCATTTATTTATTTGACAGACAGAAATTACAAGTAGGCAGAGAGAGAGGGGAAAGCAGGCTCTCTGCTGAGCAGAGAGCCCGATGCAGGGCTCGATCCAAGGACCCCGGGACCATGACCTGAGCCGAAGGCAGAGGCTTAACCCACTGAGCCACCTAGGCGCCCCTGCCTGCTTGAATTTATTTAGAGTCTAATCAGATTTAGAAAACTCTAAAATATTATCATTTAAATATCATCCCATTCCATTCTCTCTTCTCTCCTTCTGGAATCCTGATCTCTATGTCACTTCTCAGCTCTTTTGTATTTTATTTCTTTTTTTTGTTTGTTTGTTTTTTGTTTTTTGTTTTTTGTCTCCATAACTACACTGTGAATATTTTCTTTTGACATAAATTCTAGTTGATTAACTTTCTCTTTAACTATGTCTAATCTACAATTAAACTGATGTCTTGATTTTTTAATTTTCTATTATTATCACTTATTTCTATACCTATAATTTTTTGTTTTTAATAATTTCATCACTTTTACTACTTTCCTGTTTTCAGCAATATTTTTGAACCTGTTTTATGCTTCTTTAAATATATTTGGCATAATAGTTTTATAGTTTGAATGTGAACATTCTGGTATGTTAAGGCTTTAAAGAGCAGTTTCTGCTACTGCTGTTATTACTGTTTTCGTTCTTTCTCCTGAAATCTATTTACATTTTGTGCCTAGTTATCTTTGGATTTGTTTGTTATTGTTTTTAATCATTTAAAGAAATAATGTGAAGCCTTTAATACAGTAAATAAGATACTCCCCTTATTTGCTTCTGCTTTGTATATGAGGTATGATTAGCTTACTACCTTACACTAAGATAAACTCCAAAAATTTTCTGGACATCCCAGAAGACTTTAACTGCAATTTTGTGTTATCTGTTCCACACCTGGTTCACTTTCTTTAGGGTATGATATTTCTAAGACATTCTCTTCTGAGACCTCCAAAATCTAATATGGTTGTCTCAAGGTCCTTCTGGTTTGCTTAAATATGGAAATAAGTGACCTACCTAGTATTAAGATGCTTACTTTGTATTACTAAGCCATACAAGTAGCTAATTTTTAAACATAAAATTATTTCCATTTAATAAGTAATACTCCATTCCATTTGAGAATTCTAAAGTAATACTTAAAAATCAAATAATGAACTCTTATCCTAAATTCTATTGGGAACATACATCCTTTAAATGTCCTTTATGTTTTTAATCTATTACTAAATCTAAATAGCCATCTGTCTGTATTTTTATTTAAAAAAAAAAATAGAAGATGCCAGGCATAGCAAAAAGTCTGTGGAACTGGAAACATTGCCTACTGTTCTGAGGCATATGCCTCCTGGGAGTATGCTGTAAGTAGTAAGTAGTAATACTAACATATATTTTTCTTTGAAAATATCCTATATCCTAGATACAATTTAACAAACAGTAAACAGCAACAAGGTGTTTTATCTAGACTTCAACTTTAAGGGTTGGTTTCTAAAATAGGATCCTGGAGAGGAGATTGATGGTAGAAAGGAAAACATGCTGTCTTTAGAAGAATGAGAGGCTAATAAGGAGGAGAATACTGACCCATGATGATGTACCAGGAATCACTGTTACATCTGCCTCCATTTAGAACCTGATCTCATATTTCTACAAAGAAGGTGAAGATTTGGGGGTGCCTGGCTGGCTCAGTCAGTAGAACATGCAACTCTTGATCTTGGAGTCATGAGTTTGAGTCCCATATTGGGCATAGAAGTAAATTTAAAAAAAAAAATACACTGAAGAAGATGAAGATTTCAAGATAAGATCTAACCAGGACTAAGTAACTTGAATAATTCGTCCTCTTATGGGGCCCCTGGGTAGCTCAGTCAGTTAAACATCTGACTCTCAATTTCACCTCAGACTATGACCTCAGGGCTATGAGATTGAGTCCCACATCAGGCTCTGCACTGGGCATGAAGCCTGCTTAAGATTCTCTCCCTCTGTCCCTCCCCACCTCACACGTGCTCTCTCTCTCTCTCTAAAATAAAGTAAAATAAAATATTCATCCTCTTACAGATCTGATCTGTAATACAAGAGCACAAGAGTGTCCTAAGGTCTTGTTATTCGAAGTGTGGTACATAGCTGATAAATCTTATTTCTATCACACTGCATTTCTACAGTGTCTTGGGCTCCATTCTAGACCTGCAAATATATAATCTGCACTTGAACAAGAGAGTCCAGTTGAATAATAGCCAAAATAAAGTTTTAGAAGCAGAGGTTTAAGGAAATTCAAAATTGCCTTGTGAAGCTTTTACCAAAAATGGTAATAAAGATTATTTTAGTTTAAATAGCCAAAACACTTCACTTAGCTTAATCCTAATTATTTTAAGATATGTTTTAAAAAATTACAAACAGATAAGGTGTTTAACTGCTTTTGAAATGTATACAAAAGAAATTGTAATTGTCATGTCTTGTAAGTGCATAAAATAAAAAGATTGGGAGATGCTTACAAGACAGACACCTGGACAAAAGCAAAGAGAGGAAATAAATAATAAACAACTCTTAGCACAGTCCTGCCTTCAGTGGTATGTCATACTTTAAAAAAGTTAAGCTAGAATCTGTTGATCTGCTAATTGTTCTCCCTGGGGGTCGGTCTTTCTTTCTTCTTCTTCTTCTTCTTCTTCTTCTTCTTCTTCTTCTTCTTCTTTTTTTGAAGATTTTATTTATTTATATATTTATTTAACAGAGAGAGGGAGAGCACAAGCAGGGGGAATGGCAGGCAGAGGGAGAGGGAGAAAGCTGAGCAGAGAGTTTAAAGGGGGACTCGATCCCAGGACCCGGGATCATGACCTGAGCCGAAGGTATATGCTTAACCAAACTGAGCCACTCAAGTTCCCCTCCCTAGGGATTTTTCATAATAAAAAGATCCAAAGAAAGAAACATGTCATAAGTATGAAAATAGACATCACAGATTTTTCTTTGAAGATATCAATTGAAAACCAATAATCTGAGAAGGAAGGAAGCATTAAATTACAAGATATTGATAGTACAGAATATAAAATTAGAGGTAGAGAAACAGAAAATGTTTATGAGTGATATCAAGAAAAAAGAAATCAGGGGTGCCTGTGTGGCTCAGTGAGTTAAGCCTCTGCCTTCAGCTCAGGTCATGATCTTAGGGTCCTGGGATCGAGTCCTGCATCGGACTCTCTGCTTGGCAGGGAACCTACTTCCTCCTCTCTCTCTCTGCCTGCCTCTCTGCCTACTTGTGATCTCTGTCTGTCAAATAAATAAATAAAATCTTAAAGAAAAAAGAAATCAGACTGCAAATCTTGGTATTATATTTAGATAAATGCATTAATAAGAATGAGGGCTAGAAGAGCAGTTAGAAAAATATAAATTGATTTGCTAGTGTCAGGAGATGGTAGTACTTTTCCACTTCAAATAGTAAGATTTATAAGTTAAAAGGCTAACTTGTGGAATGGCAAAGAAAAGACTCCAAAAACCTAATCTTCCATAGAAACAACGAGAACATGAAAAATAAACATTTTTGGGATGCTCAAAGTTAACTAAAGTTACACAACAAACTGAGGAACATTTATTCAAGAAAAAGGGTTGGATCTTTGTATGAACAGAGCATTCATTGTGCCCTATTCCCCTCCTTTCTTCCCTGTTCTGCAGTAGCTTTGAAAAACCAAAGGTTCACAACTACAATAACTATGAAAAACAGCAGCCTGGCAGGCTCTTAAAAATCAGACTGGTTAGGCACATTCTAAAAGCCCCATCCCCAAGGAACTGCCACTATTTGACCTACCTGACAGCTTGCTAAATAGCATCAGAGCTAGTTTTTATTCGATTCAACTCAGAAATCCTTTTGCTGAACAGCACTAACCCCAGGACATTAGTAGAAAACAACCAATGGCAATTGCTTAACATTGGAACTGCCTGAAATAGCATTGCCAGTTGGGCCTAATAACATGCTGACCAGAAAACTTAAAAAGAAAAACAGAACTTGAGGTCCATAGCGGGCTGTGAAAAACTCTGATATATTCCTGGGGATTTCAATGTCCATATGCATGTTTAGGGGTGTGTTTTGGGCCACAAAATACCTAAGAATGCTACTGTCTGTCATTTCTGGCTGACCTCAACGCTCTGCACAAGCTGGAAGAGACAGCTAAGGAGAGTTCTAAATTGTCTGCTGGAGCACTGGAAACATACCTATACACACAAGGAGCTCTTCAGCAAAAGCTGAAGGACTCACTCAAAGAATCTGAAACAACCTCTGTTCCGTCTTTACCTGAATACTAAGGTAACAGAACAGAGATGTTAATGACCACACATAATAAAGAATACAGAATTTAAAGTATTAGTTCAGGAAATTCACTAAGTAAATAGAAATAACAAGAATCAATTAAAAAGTAAACAAGTAAACTTGTTTACTTAAACAAGTAAAAAGAAATAACAAGTAATAGAAATAACAGGAGCCAGGGTGGAGGGATCGAATTTCCAGAGTTGGCACATTACATTATTTAAATACCGAGTTTAAAAAAAAAAAATTAAGAGACATGTAAAGAATCAAGAAAGTATGGTCTATACACAGGAAAAAAGCAGCCAGTAGAAACTGCCCCTGAGGAAGCCCAGATGTTGGGCTTTTAGACCAAGACTTTAAAATCAGCTATTACAAGTATGTTCACAGGACATAAGACAAGTTATAGAAAATGCATTTTAGTATACTTCTTATCTGCCAAAAGTACAACATTAATTAGACAAGCATGTAAAAAATATTTAACATGCTAGATATGGAAAATGAGTAAACGTGTAAGAAAAGAATATGGATATGCCATAGCCATAGTATGGAATATGAAATACTCAATAATGAATGACTAATACACAATATGAATGAATCTCAAAAGCATTATTCTCAGTAATTTTTTTTAAAAAGACTTACACAAAGGGCACATACATAATTCTATATAAAGAACACATGAATAACTCTGTATATGTGAATTTCTGGATAAGCCTGTGGCGGAAAAATCAAAATGTCCTTACCTCTGGAAGCAAGGGGATAGGTAATGATTGGAAAGGGACATCACAAGCTTTCAGAGAATTTAGTGGTATTACTCTTAAGAGTGCATATTTCATTGTAGGTAAACAAGAACTGGATTCTAGTTAATTACATACATAGGTATATGCTAAAAAGCATATTTATTTGCTAAAAAGCAAATAAAATAAAACATTAATTATAGAATCTAGTCTGTAAGTATTTGGGTGTTCAATTCACACCTCTTTCAATTTTTCTTTTGAAGATTTTCATGTTAGAAAAACACGGATGAGGGAGAATTTTAATCTAATAATTCAAAGAAGTTAAAATGAGGACAAAGAATGCAAATGTATAAATATGGAAAGCTGAAGTTGTAAAATTAAACTCAGAATATAAATGCTGTGTGGCTTTCCTTCTACCACCTCTTTTCTTTTCAAGAAATATAAAAATGAATGTGAAAACCTAACTAAAATCAAGTGAGTCTTCAGTGATAACATGATATATTTTTAAAGTATCAAGTTGATAGTTACATGAAATATATTATGATAACGATGAAAAACTGAAGAGGTAGTATAAAAGCAAAATCCCAAGATAGGTCTTTACCTTTTCTTTTTCATATACTTGACATATAACACATAAATTTAAGGTATATAGCATGTGGCTTTGATACAGTTATATATTTTAATATGATGTCATGCCATTGTAGGGATAGTTATTACTTCTATCACATTACAACTTATCATTTCTTTCTTGTGGTGGGAATAATTAGATCTAGTCTCTTAGCCAGTTTGATGTTTCTAATACAATGTTGTGTAGCTTTTTAAAATATGTTTGCCCCCTCTAACAAGTGGCAGTTCCATTTCCTCCCCCTTTCTCGCTCCCCAGGCTGTGTCTGTTTCTCCCCAGAGAACTCAGTCCCCAGTCTCTCTGGTAGATTTGAAACTCACCAGGTTTCTCTCAGTGATGTTTCCCCACCTCCAGTTCCTTCTTCAACTCAAAAGTCTCTTCTTCAAGGAAGCCTTTTGTAGGCCCTCAAGCAGATCTCAAGGGCAGCTTTTCTTTCCTTATCTTCCTTGTCAGATACAAAACAAATTGAAGTAAGCAAAGAGAGACATTATTTGAAAGGATTATTATGAGGGGAGGAGTAGAGATGAGGGAGGTAGGGAGAAACTATTACACTAAGGAGAGCTCTGACCATAAGACCTGCAAGCTTCTCTTGGATTAGGCAAGAAGGATCTTTCTTTTACAGAGAAGAAATTAGGCTGGAAAGAAAGGTTGTGGGGAAGCAGGGTTAAAGAGTAACTTAATGGTGTCACCGGTGGGAGAGTTGTAGGAATGGAGGTGTTGGTTCTTGGATTCCTTATGAAAAGATTTAGGGGAGGATCAGTGTTCCAATAAAGATAGTTAGGAGGGGGAGTGTCTGTGTGGCTCAGTCATTTAAGCCCCTGACTCTCGTTTTCTGCTCAGAGTGATCTCTGGGTAATGAGATGGAGCCCTGCTGTGGGCCCTGTGGGCCCTGCTATGGGATGACTTGGGATTCTCTCTCCCTCTGTCCCTCCCCTTGTGGCACACTCTCTGTCTCTCTCTCTCTCTGAATAAATAATTAAATAAATAAATAAACTCTTAAAAAAAAAAAAAAAGCCAGAAGGAAAGTACCAAGAACAAAAGAACAAAGCAATTTATTAAAGTGAAAGTACACTTTGCAGGTGGAAGGGCAGGAAGTGCCCCTGAGGTGGAACCTCCCCCAAGCTGTTTTGGGATTGGATATTACTGAGTCTTTCTGGGCTGGGAGGAGCTGTAGTGTCCAATCCTGTGGTCTCTAATGGAGGCTGCCTCCAACCGTTTGGGGAACTCCTCCTACAGGTTGAGAGGGAGAGTTTTTGACCATACAAGGTTTGTCCTGGAACCTCCAAGGCAGCTTTTCTCCACGGAGGCTGGGGGCAGGGCGGGGGGCAGTAACCACAATGCAAATACATTCTAATGTATTATAATGTGGGGCAGAGTGGAAGAAGAGAGCATAGGCTCTGCATCCCTGTCTCATGGTCTGTTTGCCACAAGGTCTAGAGACTCTCTGCCTCAAGGCATTCCTTGTACTGCTAGTACCTGCCTTCTACCTAACAATTGGAAAGATCAAAGAACATTTTACCTTAAGATTAATGTATACTCTAGAGAGGCTGTATTGCAAGCTCAGGCTGAGAGTGTGTCAAGATTCAGGAGGCTGGAAGGAGAGAAGTTTACACAAAGTTTAATGAGCAGTCACTTTGTTCCCATTCATCAGTGGGACCAAAGAGTTCAGTTAATCCTTTATGAGCAAAAAATGAGAATTTGGAAGGTCTCTGTCTTATCTAAATCATACAGGGAAGCACAGTTATCTGCAGTAAGCCATCTCCTAGACATAAAGGGCAGGAGATTTCTCTAACTGAGGCTGTTTTTCAGTATCTCAAGGCTCCAATAAATTTCAACACTGTCATACTTTATGTATTTATTAGTATAACTATCTGATATATGTGTATCTCACCCATTAAATTATGTTACAGGAAAACACTGGCCAAGTCTATTTTTGCTGCACACATCATAATCTCAGAGTCAAGCATCCTGGTTGTTAATTCGCATACAAAGGAAAAGATGAACGAATGGGTTCAGAACAGTTAGTAGAAACCTAACATCTCAGTGTTCACATCCATTAAATGAAGGATTTAGATAATCATCTTCCTAGTCTGAAATAGTTTCATAAAACAAGATATTTACATAAACACATAATATAGGAATAGAATTGATTTACCCTAGCTTTTAGTTGTTGAGGGCAAGATGGCATTTCATACGGGTTTTTATCTTATGCATTTGAAGTTTTGTTGAAGTACATAATTCACAGAGTAAATAATGGCAAAATAGAGACTTTAATTTTTGGAAATGCAAACTTCTAATTTAATTGCCGTTCTCTTTCATCTTCCTGAAAAACAGAATGCCATTTAACTTTGTGATTGTACCCCCAACCATGTCTGATGACTCTCATAACTTAAGAAGTCAGCCAATCCAAAGACTTGCCCTGTTTCTAATATCCTGCCCTAAGAGCAGAGCTCAATACATAAGCAATAAAAAAAACTTGCTTCTACTTCCCCTAATGAATTGCCATTTTGGAATTGTCAGTGTGATGTGTTCTTCCTTGGGCAGTGAGTCATTAAACTTGGTTTGTTTATATAAAAACAGCTTACTTTATTCAAGAGGACTTTTCCAAAACTTCAGTCCAGTGAAACTGGAAGAAACTTGACCTCCTTTAAGAAAAGGAAACATTTGGGAAAAACCCATTATATAAGTTACCATTCCTTCCAAAACATAAACCTTTTTTGGGTGGGACCAGGTGGGGAATTCTTGGTTAGGAAAATAAGATCTAAGTTATAAGCAAAATGGGAATCTCAAATCTCATGTAAACCGACAGAGGGTTTCAGCAGCAAAATCTCAAATCTAAGATCTGTCTACTCTTACAGGTACTCCAGGGAAAAGTTAATGGTAACTGGAGAATCTGAGAAACCTACGGCCATTGCTCTCCTTTCCAACATACTTTAATATCAAACCTCCCACTCCTCAGCAGAAGAAACTTAACCCAGTGCAATTTAAGAGGAGAACTTTAAAATGCAGGAGGGAATGTGGAATTCAGTCATTTTAGTGGAGGCGTGAAAGAGTACTTTGGAAATAGTTGTGATTTTAAAAAGACCTCTGAGCTTAAGGTGTATCCTTGAGTAAGGTGATGATCCCACCTGTGAGAACCTCAAGAATTTAAGCCATGCTTCTAAGTATAATGTGCATATAAACCACTTGTGTTAAAATGTACTTGTGTCTTTAGTAAAACCTGGGATCTTGCATTTCTAATAAGCTTCAAGGGATGCTCACACTATCTGTCCTTGGTCCACACTCTGAGTAGCAAAGGTCGCATGGAATGTCTGCAAGACACTTCCTATAAAGACAGTGATGCTGAGTGGTAGCAGGAAATGGTACCAGGAGCTCTAGCCCCTGTTCATCAACCAACTGTTGAGGCTTCATCTGGTTTTATACAAGGAAGGATCTTTATAAGTTTCTTCAGTGAGACTAAGATTTCTAAGCCTCACATGCATCACACAGGCATGTTGAAAGGTTTTTTCCAGATGTGTATTAAAATTGAAATTTATTTTGTATCCTTTAACTCTCAAATTGTTGTTGGTTTTTTTGTTTGTTTGTTTTTTGGTGGGTAAAAATACGATCCTACTTACAATTTTAAATTTGGTGAGGGGGGGGAAAAAGCCTCTGTTCATTAAGTCAGGACTTTGTCAATCTTTTAATTTAGTGTTGTCAATCTTTTCTGGTGCCTACTTGCTAATCCCCCTATAGGCTTGAAGCTAGAGTTGTGACTAAGTATTTAACACGGAATGATGAAGAAGTGAAAGACATCTTGTTCCCCTGAAGCAGAATGTAAATTCATTCCTAATGGAAATCATGGCTTTCAATCTCACAGTGCCTTGGTGAATTCATAAAACATCTACAGCATGTCAAAATTTGAACCAGTTCAGGAAGTAATTCTCACAATGACCCATCTATTTATCAGAAACATAGATTTAATTTTAGCATGGGATTTTTAATGTTTTCAACTTAATGTTTTGTTTTTTTTATGACACATGTTTATGTGTTTTATTAAAACACTCTTTAGAAATAGTATACTCATTTAACTGTATACTAATTTTCAGAAGATTGTTTAGAGAGTGCAGTTGCTATACAGAACTAAGCATAATAAACAAAAAATACACGTACTGGTTCAGCTCTCCCTAAACCCAAAGCTACAGCATACATTTTTTCTAAGCAAAACAACAATAATTTTTTTAATTAAACCTCCATCTCCCTATGCAGGAGCAGAAGGCTTGCTTTATATTCAATTGAGTCGCTGGTGATAACCAGTTCCCCAAGATTCGCATTCCACACCCAGAATTTCTGTGGAACACTTAGGCTGGTAAATTTCATTTACCTGATAGAAAAAGTCACTAGAGACCCTCTAAAAAACTAACTTATCTTCTTAAATATTTTTTTAAATGATTAGTTTTATTTGTTTCCAAGTAATGATTCCAGAGGATACCTACATAGTGAGACAATTGTTAGTAAATATTTGATTTTATGATTTTAAATTATTCTCTTTATAGAGTTCTCTTACTTACAGTGTAAGGATTTTTTAAAATTACTACAGTTTGAAGACATATCTGATAGTGTTCATATAGTGCACCATTACATAGATGTTTTATATTTAGGTTGGATGTTTATGATTTTTTTTTCCAATTTTCCACTAATGTTGCAATAAATTTTTTCTGCTTGACTCTGGTTCCTTCAAGAAGACATTTATGTGTATTCTACTTTTCTTTATTCTTCTACTCCATTGCTCAGTTAGGTGTTACCTTATTGTTTTTTAAAGACTTTATTTATTTATTTACTTATTTGTCAGAGAGAGAGACAGTGAGTGCACAAGCAGGGGGAGCAGCAAGCCCAGGGAGAAGTAGGTTCCCCGCTGGGCAAGGAGCCCAGTGGGAACTTGATCCCAGCACTCTGGGGTCAGGACCTGAGCTGATGCTTAGGTAGATGCTTACCTGACTGAGCCACTGAGGCATTCCAGTTGTTAACTTAAAAACATTATTTCACTCACTTAACTGTCTTCTAAAGCAGTAAAATATACTGTTTTTAACATTTTGTCTTAGACTTATTAATTTTGTCTTTTAAGCAATTTGAAGACTTCCCCCTTATTCTGTCTATGTATTTTAGAAGACAGGAAAGATAACTTGATTACTGTGTCCTTTTTTTGGTTTCAAGGACAGACTACATCTGATGTATTTCAAGAGATACATGGAACTTTCCATTTTTATTCTAATTACCCTTTTTAATGATGTTTAATGTTGTCACTTACAGTGAGGCCATAAAACAGTATGCATGGAGGATACAGATGTTAATGACTGCTTCAAAAGACTATAGTTTGGGGAATGTGCAGTACTGCAGACAGGAATATTTTTCCTTGTCTCTGAAGGGATTTTCAATGCAGCAGTACTCAGAGGAACCGCATCTATGATTTCACTGAGTTTACCTCAAAGACATTTTCTGTTTTATCCTTTCTTTATTTGCCAGGCAGCCTTCAAGCAACAAATTTACATGAGAAAACCATAGTGTACTGACTTTTAATTAAAACTTCACACCCAAAATGCATTGGGATTTAATTTAAATATTTAATTGAAACGCGACTTTAAAAGGAAGATAAGAAAGAAGAAGATGAAGCGAAGTTATTGCATGACACTCTAATTTCACCATGATAAGTACATTGATGGGTCACTGTGCGGGGGCTTTCCTCACCTATGGGTCACTGAAGTTTTCTTGCTAATGAGTAGCCCCCCACTCTGGATTTTGCAGGTACTAAAACTCAAGCCATCCGATCCCCCCCATTCTCTTGTCTTTTTTGTTGTGATGAAGGACACTGACATCCATCCAGTTGTCAAAGCCTACTTGTCTCCATCTCTCCTCTTCCTTTCTTCTCCTTAATAACCCAGTGTCCATTATGAAGATCCCTCTGCTTACATAGGAACAGACCTCTTGGCTGGATAATTCCTTTTTCTTCAGTCTGAGCAAGGAATTTAGAAAAATACAAAATGTTGGGGCTCCTGAGTGGCTCAGTGGGTTAAGCCTCTGTCTTTGGCTCAGGTCATGATATCAGGGTCCTGGGATCGAGCCCCTCATCGGGCTCTCTGCTCCGCGGGGAGCCTGCTTCCTCCTCCCTCTCTGCCTGTCCCTCTGCTTGCTTGTGATCTCTGTCTGTCAAATAAATAAATATAATATTTAAAAACAAACAAACAAACACAAAAAGTAGAGGAATCAAATCAACTCCAGAACACAGTGGCAGGGATCCATGAACTCTTACTGCGGAGAGGACAAGATCGTGTAAGAGCTAGAGGTGCATTGAATTCAGAATATTTTTACACTATTCTATGAGGTATGGATGTAACAATTCTTGCCTGTTCCCTGAAAGTTGGATGTGTGTGTGTGTGTGGTTTTTTTTTCTCAGTCCCAGTGAACTTGGCCACCAAATATAATTCCTGTTCTTAATATTCCCACATTACTTCAGGAAACCTGAGAAAGCCTGTCCTGCTAATAGCCAGTACATAGATGATACTAAACTATCAGATCAAAGGATCAAATAGGTATTAATGGTTGGTTAAAAGCATAGATTTTGGATTGAGTCCTGGTTCTTTCACTTACCAGTTCTGTGGTCTTAGATCACTTAACCTCTCTAAACTTCAATTTCCTTATGTGTGAAATGTTAATAGGGCTTACTTCATGAGAATTCCTAGTTTATGTGACTGGACTTTTTTCCTTGTTTTTCTTTTTAATTTATAAGAATCTTAAGTTGTATTATAAATAGATAAATTTTATATGCATTGCATATATTTTAGGAGATATTCTTGTACATTAGTTTTATTTTACTCCTGGCCTTGTCTGTAGATAAGAATTATTCCAGTTACTTGACATACTATCATGATTTCAGTCCCAGAAATTGTTATACACCACTGTAATGACCTTAAATGGAGTAAGACTGCATTGTATTCACTTCCTAATTTCCATGGTTTATTTTTCTAAATGTAGATGTTGAAGATAATAGGCACTTGCGGAAAACCATACCCAAAACAATCAACAAAATATCTCTCTTTCATGTCATTTTTTCAAAGATCATTTATATTTTTTCTTCTATATTAAAGCAATAATACAGTGACATGTCCAAGTTTGTTGTAATAAGGGCTAAAGTTTATTTTCCACTTTCATTTAAAAGATGAACTGTAATTCCTCTTTTGGTCTTGTCATTAATAAGCTGGTAACTGCTTGCTAAAAATAAATCTCGTTCTATTCAGTGACATGCTACAGCCAACTCATAATGACTGTTGCAAAAACCAGGATTGAAATTTTGGAAATTTGTAAGCCAGTTAACATCACACTGGTGACTCGAAATTGAAAATGATGGGAGTATTTACACCAAGGAAATCAACAAATGCCACAAATGAAGCCTTTCTTTTTCTTTTTCTGTTTCTTTTTTTTTTTCAGAGAGCTGGCTTTTAAACATTTACTAGCATACCCCGATACCATTCTTCTATCATCTCATGTTTCCCCCATTTTGAAACAGAATGACTCTTTCAAACCTCAAGTTAAGCCACTCAAACATTAGGCTGTGATATTTATTCCACAGCAACTATGGATTTATGAGAGAAGCCCGGCATCTTCTGTCCTTTGTGAAAAAACAAGAACATAAATCCTGTCTGTGCAAAATACAAGCAGAGTAAAGAATGTTGCCCTGTCTTCCTTATCCCGTCTGTCATCATAGGTAAAATTTCAACTAAATCTTTAGAGAAATCTGAATAGAATATTTATAAAACCTTATATTATGGGTTATACTCAGCAACCTCTGTTTCAGAAAGAGTAATTTTTATCCAAGAAAAAAACAAAAATGATCTCTATAGGAACATGCATAAAGATCACAGAGAACTTTTTAAATTTTGGCAAATAGGCACATCAAAGAAGATTATATTCTAATCTCATTCAGACCACTTTTGAGAGAATAGTTAGTTCATCATCTTCTGGTCATGATATTTGGGTGTTCATAAAGAAACATAGTCCCCTTTATTTTATGTTTGATAAGGAGGATTCCCATTAATAAAAAATAAACCTAACAGGTAGAGCTAAATGTATTTCCTGTAGCAGTCTAAGATGTCCTCTCTATTGAGAGAATCCTCATAAACAGCCTTTCCACATGCAGAGCAAAAGATGGACTAGTTAGACATGTGCTTTTATTTCTTTCTTGGATAAATAGATGGTAATTGAATGACTCGGTTCTATGTGAAGTATATGTTATCTCTCCAATGGACCCCTAGGGCTGTATATGAGATACAAGCAATATATGAGATTTCTCATTTATTGAGAAGCAATATATGAGATTTTTTTTAAAGCAATATATGAGATTTCTGGTTAGTCCCTGTCCTCACCCATGCTTGGTATCGTCTCATTGTTTAAGTTTGGACATTCTAGCGAATCTGTGGGAATATCTCTTTGGAGTTTCAGTTTACATTTCCCTGATGACTAGTGAGGTTGAGCCTCTTTTCTTGTACTTACTGTTTGCCTCCACTTTTGCCCTATTTTTTTTCCTACATGTGCATATCATGTGTTAATAGATAAGCCACCCTCAGATGCAAAGCAGATGAAACTCACTGGATTGTTTTGACCAAAAATGTGCTTTATTCAAAGAATACCAAAGAAACGAAAGAAAAGTTGTACAATTGAGTTCAGACAAAGAAGAATCCACAGCAGCTCCGGTATCTTTTAGCATAAGTGTACAAAGAGATCTTTTACTTACAGAGCTCACAGGTGACTTAATTCTATAGCTTTAACACATCACAGTTCCAAATTCTGAATTTCTGGAAGACTCTTATTGCTTCCATTTGATTAAGATCTTCTTTAGAACTTTTTACTTCTTAAATGTTTTCCCCCCTAAATTATGGCAGAGAAAGTCACATTTGACTATTTCCTCTCTTGTTATAGTTTCTTCTCATTAGTCTGATCTTTTCTTAAAGAATAGCTTGTCCTCATATTCCATTTTGTGGGGCAATGAGAAAGAAATGCACAGGGAAGGAAAGAGGATGAATATCCACCTCACATTCACTGTTTTGATGATTCTTGTAGAGAAAAACAGCAGACTCTCAAGGGGAATGTGCTCACCTGTGGAGATTGAAGGTGGAGATTGAAGGTGAAGCAGAGGATAGGTCACAGCATTGTAGCATTGTGCAGAGGACATGCTCACATCAGAGAAAGTGGACCTTGGGCATCTGAGGCAAAGAGAAATTCTCTGCCTGCAGAGGCAAGTGTGGCCGTAGACACATAAAAATTTGTAGGTAGGTAATTGGGAGTTAAGAAACCTCTTGATTAATGATCTTACTTTCTTGGTCAAGAATTTTGATGCTGAGAAGACATGTGGTGGGACCTGAAGAAATAAAAAAAGGAAATAGTTTAGGTGAGCAATGGCTTTAAAAAACAAGAAAAATCTGTAGTTGCCACATAGTGTTGGATAGAGTCTCCAGAAGAGGCTGTAGTCCACAGTTTGTAGGGATACTACCTGTAGTTTTGTAATGCTTTCTATTATAAACTCTAGTAGAAATACAGAAAGAACAGCAAGGAAATTAAAATATCACCAAGACTGCAAATTTTTTTTAGGAATTTACCATGGAAGAAAAAGCTGAAGTGATTAAGAAGAAAAGGGCTAATGTGATCCACCATATTATTCTTTCTGGAAGAGGAGAAAGTAGAGTCTAGAGAGTAGAGCTTAATTAACCTCAATATTTTTTGTATTGCTTTTGCTTATGTGGTGAAGTCCTTCACTTAAAAAAAAAAAAAAAGTATCAGAGAGAGAGAGAGCATGCTCATGAGGGGGAGGGGCAAAGGGAGAGGGAAGAGAAATCCAAGCAGACTCCATTCTGAGTGTGGAACCTGGCTCAGGGCTCAGTCTCAGGACTTTGAGATCATGACCTGAACAGAAACCAAGAGTTGGTGGCTTATCTTACTGGATCACATCAGCACTCCAAGTCCTTCACTTTAAGAAAAGGACACATATTTGTGCCACTTGCTAATATTTTATTATGTGTAACACTAGTGCTGTTTTTTCACTCACTGTAAAATCTACTTTATTACACCCCTGTCATGATGATATATATTAATTTTTTAAAGATTTTATTTATTTATTTGACAGACAGAGATCACAAGTGGGCAGAGAGAGAGAGGAGGAAGCAGGCTCCCCGCTGAGCAGAGAACCCGATGTGTGGCTCGATCCCAGGACCCTGGGATCATGACCTGAGCCAAAGGCAGAGGCCTTAACCCACTGAGCCACCCAGGCACCCTGATGATATATATTATTAATCTTATTAAATAATAGTTATAGAAAATAAACTTTTGCCAAAATGCATGTTATAAAATCAATGTTTTAATGACTAACCATTACTTTTTTTTCCTATATCCTTGTATTTAAAATGACTATTTTCAGACATGTAAACACTTCTAAACAGTTTATCAAGCTTACATTGAGAAAACTACCTGTAGAGAAGAAAGACTTTCTGAGAATCATTGTACTCAGAATCCAACCTTGCTATTTACTGTCTGTGGGATGTAATTCTGTTTATCATTCTTATCAGTAAAAATGGGATGATGATAATATTAATAACTTCATAGAGTTCTGACAAAAGTTAATGTAAGTAAAATTCTTAGAGATCAGTGGAAGAGAAACTCTATATGAAGATTTTCTTTTCTTTATTGCTTGTTTTCTTGCTTGCTTTCTTTTCTGCAAATTAAATTGATCTATGATGATGGCTTTCAAGATGACCCAGATCTCTCAACTTCTTAAAATTCACTGAGTCAAACCATTCCCCATTTCCTACTTAGGCTGAGCATGCTCTTGAGAGATAACCATGTTTCTGTCACATAATCGATACCCTGTTTGCTTCTTCACTCTAGATTCCTTCCTTTCCTCCATCTGGAAAACCTTTGCACATCTTGCAACACTTGCTCAGCTTAAGATATCTCTTCTATAGTACACTCTGTGTGACCTTTCCTGGTCCCTATATTCTTAACATTTTATAAAAAATCTCTATTAGCGTAAGTCACACTGTTTGGTAACTTTTGTCATGTGTGTATTTGTTTCCTCTTCTATGACTGAACACTTCCAGGATAGAAGCTACATCTTTCTTTTATTCTTGCCCTCATACTTAGTACTTACAATATTTGTTCAGTAGATCAAAACTTTGGAGAATCTAGACATAAAGGAAATTAGCCCATTAAACATCTTTTAGGGAAACGTTTGATAACAAAAAATAAGAGTTAATATTGCTTATGATGTGACATTTCCTGCCCCATGTGCTTTTCTCATTACATCTTCCTAACAACTCCATGCTATGGGGAAACTGAGGGTTGGGCCAAGTAATGTACTTGAGTACACAGGTAGTAAGCAGTAGAATGGACATTTGAGGCCAGGAAGTGTGACTACAAAACTTGAATAATTAACCTGGTATCATTTTTTTGTTATGTTGGTGATAAATATAAAAGTCATTCTTGGATATATATATATAGTACATATCTATATAAAACCTCAACCATATGTCTATATATGGATATGTGTGAACATTGTAATTTCTTCTTTTATATTTTCTCCTTAGCATTATTTCCCTTAAGAATGGACTTGTTCTGATACAGTAATGAACACCTGCTTAGTCTATGTGTAATGAATGCTTAATTGCAATTTACTAGTCCTCAGTAATTGATTGCTTTCTTATTTTACCTTTTGTGTTTAGATTTGCACTTTTTTAAAGATTATGTTGTAAAGTCCCAGACATCAAGATCCATGTTTAAAAAAATAATAATAAAAAAAAAATGATGAGGACTTCCTCCATATGCACTTTCTTATTCCGTGAATTATTCATTCACTCATTTTTTAAATTTGTTTAATAAGCATGACTAAAGCATTAATTAGGTTTCTAAGTAGTGATCTAAAACAATAATAAAAAAAAGAACACCTCAAAATCACTGGCCAAAGTCCATTTGTTTTTGTCACCTAGGTGGTTAAAAATAAATATTTATTCCTAGAAATGTAATGTAAATCTATTATAGGAAACGATCATGTGCTGATGAACTCTTCTCCTCTTAATAGATTCTTATCTAAACTTGGCACCCAGGAGCCAGTGAGCTAAAACTGACTTGCACAGTTTTGGTTTAGTTTTGTTTTTATGTAAATTTGATATATTTGGCAACATTTAAAATTCAGGAGAATTCATAAAAACTCTAGTCCTTGCTTTCTTTCTAAAAATCAGAACAGTGAACCCACCTTTCTTCAAGACAGCAAGTCTCTCCTCTTGAGCAGTGATAACCCCATAAGACCCTTAATATGATCTTATTTCCCTTAGTCCTCCTGACTCATTAAGTTCACTTCGGTCCAATTCCCTTGGTTCTACAACCTGCCCTATCCCTGCAGACACTTAACTTTGTATACCTTATTCCAAGCTGACTTTATTTAATATGAGCACTATGAAATGGAATTTATAACTTATTGTTCATAATTATTAGTTGTGATTATGTCATTATTCAATAACACTCTCAGTTTTCTCCTTCTTAAACTTTAAAATAAATGGCATAGAAGATTCTAAAAGAGCTAAGCTGTTTTGATAAGCCCTGCAATATCTTTGGATTTTCATACCCGGGTCATAGTGTTTAATGAAAGTGACTAGTCATCCTTGACATGCTAAGAACCAGGGAGAAATGCAAGGAATAAATTACATGGCCTTCAGTTTGACAGCATCAATGTATCTTAAGGTTATAACTTTATAACTTCAATTTCTATTTTCAAGTGCAACAAAGAAAATGAAATCATGCATGAAAACTTCTAGGACAACAAAAGGAATTTTCTTGATCAAAGAAAAACCTGGAAATGAGATATAATTATTAGAGAAAAATTGTTAAGTCTCAGGAAATAATTTTTATTATACAAAGATATTTTTAGCATATTGAGTGGAAGTCATATCTTAACATTTTAAATATAAAGTTACTTTATTCAATAGTCCCTAGTAGACAGAGCAATTACTGTGAGGTTATCTTTGCATAAGAATACCATTTGTTTGTGAATTCATTACATTTATGAATCTTGAATATCTGCTACGTAATCATTACAGCAAGAACGTCTTCAAGTAGCTCATAGTCAAGTCGAGGAAATGGGCCCATCCACAAAAAAAATGTGATCAAGAGTAACAAATGTTATTACAGGAAAATGACTTCGGTAGTGTCTATTGATTAAGATCCAGTTTCAGAGATCAGAATTTGCTCTCTAAAATAAGCAGCAAGAGATTTATTATAGACAAATAGGGTAGTTGGGAAAGCTGCTGATGCAGGCTCTCACTTGAGCTTTCAGAAATAATTCCTAGAGTTCCACCACAAAAGCAGGCTACCCAGGAAGAAACTGCTTCACCTGTTGAGTTGGGCACTGCCTCACATGCCAGTACAGCCAGGGTGAAGGGTAATGGAATGATATTTTAAACAGTGACACTTGACCAAACTTGATCTGCATCTGGATACAACAGGTCAAGAATATGGAGGAGAGAGCCCCTGGGTGGCTCAGTTAGTTAAGCAACTGCCTTGGGCTCAGGTCATGATCCCAGAGTCCTGGGATCGAGTCCTGCATCGAGTTCCCAGCTCTGCAGGAAGTCTGCTTCTCCCTCTGACCTTCTCCCCTCTCATGCTCTCTCTCACTCTCTCTCAAATAAATAAATAAAATTTGAAGAAAATATGGAGGAGAAATAGATTCTAAAAAGGAGTCTTCCATTATAGGCAGGTTCGGAGAGAGAATGTTCAGTTTTGGAGCAGATAAGTGTTCAGGTTTGATTTTGTGGAGGCTGAGGAGTCCGGGAGGCACGAAACAGAAACGTCCTGGAAGTATTGAATAGAAGCCTGAGGGAAGTTAGAGATCAAGATGTAAGTTTGGAAATTGAAGTTAAAAGTGATGAACCTAGTTATTTTTGCTTAAAGGAAGAGGAAAGAGGGGAGCATGGGCCACATTTACAGAGCAGGTAGTAGAATCCAGTAAGGGTGAATCCAGGCAGAAATCCAGTAAGGGTGGTTGAGAAGTGAGTTCTAGAATATAGCCGGATATATAGAAACTTTTATTTAAATAAATACAAGAGAGTGGCAACATCTTTGAATGCTTCAGAGAGGTCAAATAAATCATGAAGATTGTCAGTTGCTTCCAGCATTGGCAAGGCATGACTGCTTTGACATGAGTGCTATGTTGGGAGCAAAAAAGGCAGAAAGTAGATTTCAGTGGATTGAGGAGTGGTAGGTGATGAATCAGAGTCAAGAAGCAAAAATACACTCTTCTAAAATGCTTACCCATTAGGGTAAGACTTAAGACATCCTAATAGCTAGAAAAAAAGATTCAGACAAAAAAAAAAACTTTACTTCTCCTTCTTTTTATTTATTAAATAAGAAGATAAATGAGTGTATTTATATGCAGGCAAGAAAGATCATAGAGAAAGATGAAAGTAGAAGAAAGAGAAAAAAACATGAAAATACTTGATAAAGCAACCTCTTCAATGTTTGAGGTGATGAGCCTTGGAAGAAATAACTTCCCCCCCATAAGACTGTAGGAAAAAGAGAAAGAAGTGTCAGATACCAGTATTTTGTTGTAGGGAAGAAGGACAAAGTCGAAGTTGAAAGACTCAAGTCTTTGAGAAGTAGGGTATTAACAATCCTTGACTGGCTGTGACTTGCAGTCACTGAGGAGGCATGTCAAAGACTGTCCTGACCTACAGAATCTTGTTCTCTCTCTTGAGATGTATATCTACTCTCTGCCGCAGAGAATGTGTCTTATCATACTGCCACAAACATAGGAGGACATTTTCACCAAAAAAGTGTAATTGGTTCAGGTCCCTCTTCATTTTGTAAGATCTCTCACAATTTCATTAGCCTTTTCTTCCCTGTAAGAACCTGTATCTAAAGTAAGACTTACATGCCACAGTCAAGAGCATCGAAGAAGTAAGCTCTTTGTGTTTGATTTCAGGAACTCATGTAATTATTTTAATTTCCTCCTTGAGCCCTTCTTATGTTGAGGTATGCTTTTGAAAAACCCATTCAAATTAGTCCTCTTCAAAATTCTGGTACTAGGGATGGTTGGGTGGCTCAGTTGGTTAAGCTTCTGCCTTCAGCTCAGGTCACGATCCCAGGGTCCTGGAATTGAGTCCCACATGAGCTCCTTGCTCAGTGGGGAGACTGCTTCTCCCTCTCCCTCTGCTGGCTGCTCCCCCTGCTTGTGCTTTCTCTCTCTCTCTCTTACAGGCAAATAAATAAATAAATCTTTAAAAAAATAATTCTGGTACCAATACTATTGTTAGAAACCATGATTGTACTTCATGAAGTTGTATATCCATGGATGAATAATAAATCATGCTAACTTGTATAAAGCCTATATAGCAAATATGTGAAGTTTAAAAAAAAAAATACAACTCTATGATCTAATAGGAAAGAAGACAATAAAAATTATGGAGATAATGGAATCTGGGATGTTATTAGAGGATATGGTGAAGCAGATCTGAGATATTCAATGTCAGATCCCCAGATGGAACTTCATATAATCTTCATCTTACCTATCCCCACCGACCCTTATTTTAAGTTCCCTTGGTGGATATATATGTATTTTCTGGAAAAAAAAAAAAGAAAACAGTGTTAATATTACAGGTTGTAAAAAATGTAATGACCACTTTGGAAAGTTGATGTGGGGAGTGGGAAAGAAGGTGATTCAAGACAGACAGAGTAATTGTGGAGCAGCAAGCAGTAAGGAAAGCTATGAGTAGGGGTGCATATGTTCTATAATTTTCTCTAGCATCTTGCAGTATTACTACAAACTATACAACTGGCCTTTAAATATATTTTGAAAGCAGTGTTTATTACATATATTAAATGTGGAGAGGTTTTCAACGTAGTATGAAAAATTATTTTTGAGACTCTGTCTCTATTCAGAATACTAACCTGATTTTTCAAATAAGCTGGTCTGTTTATTGGTTAAAATATATATTATACACATCAATAATGAAGCCATTTGTACTCTTACAATTATTGTGTTAACCATGTAGAATTCAAATCTTGCCTTTAACAACTCTGGAAACAAAAATGGAATCAGTATAAATAAAGGAAAAGAACAAAAGAAAGAGTCCTACGAAATCAAACATAAAAGAAAAAAGAATGTAGAGCTGGTAATACCTCAACAACATGTGCTTAGGACATCATAAATATTTTAAGAAATAGTAGTTGAGAGCAGAAAAATTGACAGAAACCAAGATATATTTATCCACAAGCTGTTAAATGATCATTTCCTTGGTTTTTAGCATCTCATTCTTTCCATATCTACCTTATGTTTAACACACTCTCATAGAAACCACATATTCTCACTGGAAACAGTTTCTTGAGAATAGTTTAACCTTTAAAAACATATATGTGTGTGTGTTCTGTATTTATATTTAAAATATTGATTCATTTTGGGGCCCCCCAAGTGGCTTAATTGGTGAAGCATCAGACACTCGATTTCAGCTCAGGTCATGGTCACAGGGTCATGAGATCAAGCCCCACATCAGGCTCTGTGCATGGAGCCTGCCTAAGATTCTCTCTTTCCCCTCTCTCTCTGCCTCTTTCTCCCTCCCTCCCTCTAAAACAAGCAAAATAATAGCAAAAATAAAATAAAATATTGACTCATTTTTTCTCAAAATACAGAAGAAACTGTAAAATAGCCTATATTCTTAATACACACCATTTTTGAGGAATAATTGGGAATAATAGGTAAATAAAATTATATATATTTGAAGTATGCAAGCTGATGATTTGATATAGATATACACTGTGGAACGATTGCCAACATCAAGATAATTAACACTTCCATCACCTCACATAGTGTGTGTGTGGTAAGAATGCTAAAGATCTACTCGAAGTAATTTTGAAGTACATGGTGCCACACCCTTACCACCCTCTTGACTGCTGTGGCCAAGACATGTAATGATGAAAAATGTAAAGTATTACAAAATGTTAGAAATTTTTTATTTTTCAGGAAATTGCAAAATTCTTACCACCTGTCCCACTCCTCACAACACCCACTATTAGCAGTTTATTGTGATTCCTTCTCACCAAAACCTACATTTACTCATCTACTCCCAGTTTTAAATTTACTTTCACAAAAGGGATCTTAACATATTATTCTGCATCTTTCTCTCTTCCATTAAAATAGATCCTAGAGATATTTTCCTACTAGCACCTATTTCAATATTTCATTATTTGTTATTATGGCAGAGTCTACCATTATATTATATATTATAATGTATTAATTTTTCCCTTCTTGATGAACAGCATTTTGGTTGTTTTTAGCATTTGCTCTTATAAAACTTTCTGCACTGAATATCCTTGTATATAAATTGGGACAAATTAATAGATTAAATTTCTAGCAGTGGGCCAAAGGTATAAATATTTTAAATTTTGACAAGATATTGTGAAGTTGTCCTCCGGAACAATTTATTTATTTCAAAGCACTATATGAGACAGCCTATTTATCCACACCTGGCCAGCACTGAAAAAATCAAGTATTTTAACTCTTGTAAGTTTAGTAGGAGAGAAATATATACTTTTTCATAATTTGCAGTTCTTCCATTGTTATCAAGATTGAACATTGTTTGGGGCACCTGGGTGGCTCAGAGGGTTAAAGCCTCTGCCTTCAGCTCAAGTCACGATTCCAAGGTCCTGGGATTGAGCCCCGAATCAGGCTCTCTGCTCAGCGGGGAGCCTGCCTACCCCTCTCTCTTTGCCTGCCTCTCTGCCTACTTGTGATCTATGTCTGTCAAATAAATAAATAAAATCTTTTTAAAAAGATTGAACAGACCTGTACCCCTGGGGATAAAAATATATGTTTATAAAAAATAAAAAAATTATATTAAAAAAATGAAAAAAAAAGATTGAACATTATTTGCATGCAGTTTATTCTGATTTTTATTTTTTTTAAGACACCTTGCTTTAAAAAAAAAACTGATTTGCTTGAGCAGGAAAAAAGGATGGAGAGAGAGAAAGAATGACAAACCAAGAAATGACTCTTTAAAAAAATTTTATTTTATTTAAGTTGAATTAACTAACATATAGTGTGTTTTTAGTTTCAGAGGTAGAGCTGAGTGCTTCATCAGTTGTATATAACTCCCAGGCTCATTATATCATGTTCCCTCCTTAATGCCCATCACCCAGCTACTTCATCCCACCACGTCCTCCCCTCCAGCCATCCTCAGTTTGTTTCCTATAGTTAAGAGTCTCTTAGGGTTTGTCTCCCTCTCTGATTTCATCTTATTCTATTTCCTCCCTTCCCCTATGATCCTCTGTTTTGCTTCTTAAATTCTACATATGAGTGAAATCATATGCTAATTGTCTTTCTCTGATTAACTTATTTCCTTTAGCATAATATTATCCACATCATTGCAAATGGTAGGATTTCATTTTTTGATGGCTGAGTAATATTCCATTGTGTGTACATATATACCACCTCTTCTTTATCCATTCCTCTGTTGATGGATACCTGGACTCCAATGTTTATAGCAGCAATGTCTATAATTGCCAAACTAAGGTACCAAGAAATGACTCTTAACTATAGATAACAAAGTGAGGGTTGCTGGAAGGCAGATTGAGGGAGGTTGGAGGGACAGGCAAAATAGGTAATAGGCATCAAGAAATGCGCTGGTTATGGTGAACACTGGATGATGTATGAAATTGTTGAATCACTATATTATGCACCCAAAACTAATATAACACTATGTTGTCTATAATGGAATTAAAATAAAAATAATAATAAAATTAAAATAATTTTAAAAAGAAATTGGTTTGTCTATCTTTTCTCATTGACTTGCATAAACTTTTTGTAAATTAAGAACATTTGTTATATGCATAATATTTTTCAGCTTGTTATTTTTCAGTTTCATCTTCAGAATATATCTTTTGTCATCCAGACATTTTTTGTTGTTGTTGTTAATTCTGTAAGGTCAAAGTTTTCAATCTTTTAATTAATGGCTATTCCAATTCTATGAATAGATTCATTCATACTTTGTTCGGTTTTATTAATCATCTGAGGGTTTTTTAAAATATTTTAATCCTTTGAGCATTGGGAATGTATCTTTTTTAGTTGTTTGTTCCATTTAGCAGTATTCTCCATAACACTACCAATTTTTTGTATTTGAAAATATGATATGCCATAATTATCATCAACCCAATGCCCCTAGGTGCTTGGATCTATGTATTAAAAAAAGAGAAAATCTCTGTTTCATTTCCTTGACTCTTTTTTTCCCCCTGGATTATACTGCCTTAGGTATTTTCAGTAAAAATACAAAAGTTTTGGGGTGCCTGGTTGGCTCGGTGTGTTAAGGCCTCTGCCTTCAGCTCAGGTCATGATCTCAGGGTCCTGGGATTGAGCCCCGCATCAGGCTCTCTGCTCGGCAGCGAGCCTGCTTCCTCCTCTCTCCCTCTCTGCCTACTTGTGATCTCTGTCAAATAAATAAATAAATAATCTTAAAAAAAAATACAAAAGTTTTACCTGGTGACTTTGCTTTGAAATATTTTATTTATTCAATTGCTTTTTTTGATTATGATTCCCTAGAGGTGAGCAGAAATGAAAAATACTTGACTTTCCCTGGGCACCTGTTTATGTCACCTCGCTGAGTTGTTTGATTGATTTCTAACCTTAGTACTTCTATGCAGGTATTAATTATCCAATATCATAGATGAAAAAAAATTAGCTTCAAAGAGGTCAAGTATCTGTGCAAAGTCACATAACTATGGAGTGGCAAGGCTGAGATTCAGATGTATATGCTTCTGCCCCAATGCCTATGCTTTCCCACAACCCTAGGGTTTCAGTATCTTGTGTGAGATATAGGGTCAAGGACACAGGACAAGGTCATCCTCTAGCATTAAAACATAGAAAGTTGGAATTTGAGATAGAAAGCTAAATATTAGAAAGGAGGTAGGAGTAACCAGCATGGAATTCCTAAATCTCCTAGAGAAATATTTGGGTTGGTGTATAGGGTATGTAAAGGAACTTAAGGAGAAGGAAAAACAAAAAACAAAAAAACCTCAAAATGGAGTTTGAGTCAGGTGGTAGAGAGCTTTGATTATCTGGCTAGAGAGATTGTGTTGTATTTATGGTCTCATTAGAAAGAAAATGTTTCCTTCTTTATAGTTGTGAGCACTCTTTTAATTTGACTAGCACAAGAGTCAGCAAAGTGTCTTCTGCAGGGTAATTTTGACCCGTCCAATTTTGTTGTTGTTGTAAATAACTTTTAGGAAAACATAACCACCCCAGTTGGTTGACATATTGTCTGTGGCTGCTTTTGTGGTACAATGCAGAGTTGAATAGTTGCATAGAACCTAAAAAACCGAAAACTCTGTCCTCTGTAGAAATAGCTTGATAACCTTCATACTAGATAACCTTCACTAGAGCTGACCTGAATAAAGAGATCAATTTTGTTTATATTAATAAAATGTCAGAAAAGGATTTTTAACATGGATTCCACATTGATTATTTGATTCTCCAACTCCTATCACCATCTAAAAATGCTTGATGCATATTTATCCTAAAATTGCTCTTTATTTAATTTAGTTTTTATGTAATGACACAGCTTAAGTCATTTGATGTATTTGGAGAAGGAAATAAAAAAAGATATGTCGAAACACAAATTGATCAGTGAAGTTGTTTATAAGGCCTGGATGTGTCATGAAATACCCTGAAAACATCTCTTTAAAACTTTGCACTAATATGAAAAAAAATTTGAAATAATTCAAGGACTAGATCAAGAATAAAAAACCGAGCATCTAATATAAAGAAATAATATTGCCTCTACTATGTAAATTATGTTACTCTTGTTCAACAAGAGGAGGCCAAATGGACTTCAACGGTACTGATTATTTATTTGAATTTTCATTATTAAAACACTTGAGTCATTAGCTAATAAGCGTAAAGTGCATTTGTGAGATGTAGGAGAGGAAAAATGTCGCTGGAGTGCATCGAAAGTGATGTGGTTCCAAGAGCTGACTGAGTTCTCCGCAGTTTCCGCCTCTTCAGCTCCTTAACTGGGGACCACATCCTGGGGTGCTCAGAGCCTCTCCTCCAAATGTCATTTTCCTGCTGAATGACATAATGACATCTTCCTTCCAAACGTGTAGAGTTTGAATTTTTTTCTACTGTGGATAATTTGTAGAAAATGTGAACACAACAATGTAGGTGTTGTTTTAAATTGATATGGAGCAAAGATTAATGATATGCTTCTAATCAAGATAGAAAATGACTTCCTATAATTATCTACTTTAAGAATAAAGCCTTTCCGATTTAAAGGAGAATTGGATATTTTATCCATGCTCTAGACTTAACCCTGGCACTGCTGGTATTGGAGGCAAACGCTTCTTGGTTGCGGGGCTGACCTGTACATTGTGGGATGTTTTCCAGCTCTACCATTTGGATGGCAGTAGCGACCACTCCATCCCCCTTCCCAGCACTGACATGAAAAAAATGTTTCCAGACATTGTCAAAAGTCCCTTGCAGGGCAAAGTTGGCCCTGGTTAAGAACCACTACCCAGGACAAAGATGTGTGACAGGCTGTGTGAGAGCATGTGTACCTCATCATCTAGTTAATAACCAAAACCATGGTTTTGACAGGCAGCCTGCTGCTTTTAGATCTGCTCATTTTCTTAAGAATTATATGTATTTATTGATCTTTTGTGGGAAAGAAATATGAAGACTCGTATGCATAGTCTTCAAATTAAACTATCTTCATCACTTGGCTGTCATGTACTAGTTGTATGACTTGATAAATGACTTGACGTCTAGGAACCTCAGGTTCCTTGTATTGGGAATAATTTATGTAAAGTACTTAGTACTGTGCCTGATATCTAACATGTCATTAATAAGTTTTGGATTTTTGTGATGATTATTTTAAATTGCCTTATGATTATTTTTTTCCTTCCATGGAAATATTTTATATTTCATTCCATGGATATCTTGTATGATTTGCTTTAGCCAATACATTATGACTGTAAGTGGCCACTCCCAAGAAGAAGATTTAAGAACCAATGCATGTGTCTACCACCTCTCCCCTGGCTCTCTCTTGAGTCCAGCAATGTCTCAGGGGCTGTTCCTTTAGCCTGAGGCCTGGAATGAATACAATATGGAACAGAACTACAACCAACCTGTGTCAGACATAAAACTTGACCTCAAAATTAACTTTGGTTGTCAAGAATGAAGACATACTAAGTTGTGTGTGTGTGTGTGTGTGTTCTGTTTTTAAAATTTTATTTATTATTTTTTTATAAACATATAATGTATTTTTATCCCCAGGGGTACAGGTCTGTGAATCGCCAGGTTTACACATTTCACAGCACTTACCATAGCACAGTCTCTCCCCAATGTCCATAACCCCACCCCCCTCTCCTGACCCCCCTCCCCCCAGCAACCCTCAGTTTGTTTTGTGAGATTAAGAGTCACTTATGGTTTGTCTCCCTCCCAATCCCATCTTGTTTCATTTATTCTTCTCCTACCCCCCAAACCCCCCATGTTACATCTCCACTTCCTCATATCAGGGAGATCATGTGATAGTTGTCTTTCTCCGATTGGCTTATTTCACTAAGCATGATACCCTCTAGTTCCATCCACGTCGTCGCAAATGGCAAGATTTAATTTCTTTTGATGGTCTTTTTTTTTAGTCAGCCTAACTTGGCCCGAGCTAATTGATAAACTAATTTATCAAACATTTCTTGAAGCTTGTTACATACTAGACATGGTATTTTGGATAAAGAAATTAGCAAACACTTCCATATTTTTTTAGAATATAGATTCTACTGATAGAGAGGGAAAAAAATCACTGAACATAATGAAAATAACTGATCTGAAGGTGATGGAGGCAGTCTTTGTTACGGAAAGGGAAGTGCCTGTTCAAGTCAAACTCAAAGTCAACTAGTTTGCTAGTTACAGAGAGCAGAAGAAGAATCAGGCTAAAGGAAAAGTACAAGGCAGGGAAGTAGGTAAACAAGGAGCATTTCCCTTTAATGATGAAGAGTTAGGAGGAAACAGAACATGCAGCTTGTGAAGACAGGAGGAAGGGGCACCTGGGTGGTGCAGTAGGTTAAGTGTCAGCCTCTTGTTTTGACTCAGGTCCTGATCTCAGGGTTGTGAGAGCAAACCCTGCATCCAGGCTCTGTGCTCAGCACAGAGTCTGCATGAGTTTTTCTCCCTCTCCCTCTGCCCCTCCCCACAATGCTCACTCTCTCTCTCTCTGTGTAATTAATTAACTAATCTCTTAATTAATTAATTAAGGAGAGAGAGATGCCATAGATAGTTTACAGAAATAGTGATGATTATGTTTTGAAATTTAGGATTTATCTTTTTAGATAAAAGAAAACCATCAAACATTTCTAATCAGTAGAATAATAATGTCTTCTTTCATTCACTCTATCATTGTCCATACTTATTGCCTATTTGGAAGATTTTAATGGCCTTGTAACATTATTTGACCATACAAATCTTTGTTTTAATGTCTTATTTCTCAGAACAAACTCAAAGCATGCACATTTTTCCGATAAGTTAATGTTCAACTTTTCTAATATTGAATTTATTACTTTGAGAGGTGTGATCCTAAAAGTAGACTAACCTAGGGAATTATTCCTTACTGAATAGCGTTAGCTTTTCCTTCTCATTCAAATATTGCTGGTGACAGTGTATTAAGGCCGTGTTTCAGGGAGAAAGATAACAGGGAAAAATAATAATAATAATAACAAAAGCACAATAGTGAGCAAGTCCAAAATAGAAATGGAAACTTCGGGGCGCCTGGGTGGCTCAGTGGGTTAAGCCGCTGCCTTCGGCTCAGGTCATGATCTCAGAGTCCTGGGATCGAGTCCCGCATCGGGCTCTCTGCTCAGCGGGGAGCCTGCTTCCTCCTCTCTCTTTCTGCCTGCCTCTCTGCCTACTTGTGATCTCTCTCTGTCAAATAAAAAAAAAGAAAAGAAAAGAAATGGAAACGTCATTGGAAAGATCCTGGAAAAGTCAGACTAATTTCTTCTTTATTTGAGTTCTATTTGGGATTCATAAGGAAATACCATTTTTTCAGCGATTCTAGGTAGAACTATTCCGTTGATGATAATGCCATCCTTTATAAATTTCCTGAAAGCTGTTTCTTGCTAGAGAACACATTCCTGACTGATAAATTAGAACACTCAGCCTTTCCAACAATTATGTAGCCATCATCTTCATAATATTATTATTGTTGTTATTATTATATATCAGGTGGTTTTTCTCTCATGACGACTCTGAGATACAGTCTCATCAATCATAACCATGATACATGGCCGCATTCAACTGCAAAGAGATACAGAGAAAATTACTTTTAAGCTTTATAACCACTATACCCTCTATGGCTACTCTGTCCAGTTTTGTGGCCCCGAGTCACAAAATTTAAATTTAAATCAATTAAGTTTAAATAAAATTTAAAGCTTAGTTCCCGGGTCTTACTTAGTAGGCACATTTCAAGTGTTCAAAGCTACATGTGCCAGATGCCTATCATAGTATAACATACAGCAGATAGGGAACATTTCTATCAGAATGAACATTTCCATCAGTGCAGAATATTCTGTTAAAAAGTGCTGCTCTATCGTAAAGACATGCAAGAGGGATAAAGTTCCATTAAACTTACATCATACCTCTCAGTATCTAACATAAGAAGATCCAAGTTCAAGGGTTCCTTTAAAAGGTTAATAGTTATTTACCTATTCTTGTTGTAATCCAAATATTTTATCTCCTTACTGGCTAACATTCTGTATTTAGAATAGGAAAGGCAGCAAATAATGATAAGTTAAATGTAGTGACTGTACTCTAAATTTGTCTAAAATTCAGTGGGATCACCTACACACTTTGGTCCTCTACTGCCATTACAGAATTCAAGGAAAAGCAAAAAATAAACAAGACAGCAGCTCTCAGAGATTTAATGCCACTTTCTGTGCCAGCCATTCTATAAAATATTAATGAGGACATTTGCTGTAATAAATGTTAATACATTCTCTTGAACGTGTGAACACTGGCAGATGATTCTTTATAGTGACATTCAGTAGTAGGAAGAGTTTATTAAAACAATATATTAATTTTCAGGAAGCTAAAAATAATACTTAAGTTCATATCTGCTGTTTTTAAGAATATCCTACTGATTTTTTTCAACTGGAAGAAGGTAATATTTTGTAGCAGAAAATGTTTGAATCCAGGAACTAAAAGATTGGGTCCATAAAATCTTGCTCTCTCTTCTCCCTAACAATATTACTACAATCAGGAAAGGATAACAGGCACCTTTGAACTTCCATATATGAGTAAAGGATACATTAACCTATCCCTAGTTAATCAGTGGGCATGATTTAAAATCTAGTGTACTCAATATGTGGTATTGAGAGAGAGTTTAAGAATCTACACATAGCCGAATCTACACATAGAAAAAACTCCTAATTTCTATATGTTGAAAAAAGAATCCTCATTTGAAAAACAATTGAATGGGTACTGTTTTTTCTGCTCTCTTGATGTAACAATTGGGGTCCATATGTTATTTTTTGGTATTTCTTGGACCACTCAAAAAGGAGAGCATGATTTTGAAATTTGTCTTAATTTGGGGCACCTGGGTGGCTCATTGGGTTAAAGCCTCTGCCTTTGGCTCAGGCCATGATCCAGGGTGCTGTGATCAAGCCCCGAGTCGGGCTCTCTGCTCATCGGGGAGCCTGCTTCCTCCTCTCTCTCTGCCTGCCTCTCAGTCTACTTGTGATCGCTGTCTGTCAAATAAATAAATAAAACCCTTAAAAAAAAAAAAGTAAAAAAAAATTTGTCTTAATCTGTAAATCACATAACTGTTGATATGTAGGTAATTGTTATGATGACTTTTTTTTGCAAGGTTGATTTTGTTTGATATTTCTGGTTATGGTCATAATGTAAGATTAAAATTGGAGATTAAAAAAATAAAATAAAAATAAAAATTGGAGATTAAAGATTAAAGATTTAAAAATTGTTGAAAATTAGGCAGTGAAAGTAGGGAGAAATGTTCTCTAGCAACCCAGAGTAGGATTCAGAATTCTAAACCAGTGATTCCCATTATGTTATAATGGCATGCCAAGAATATTATTGAAAGCACTCTGCCTTATATGGCACAACTTATTTATCCAACACATATTTACGGAACGCCTTCCTCACTAATTCTTTGTATTGTCTAGTTTGAGGGGCCATGGAAAAGTTATAAACACAAAACAAGTCAACGGTTGGTTTGCAGTTGATAAGAGATCATTTCTTTCTGACAATATACTGAAACCACCTGGGAAGCAACTCAGTGTTTCCTCCAAAACTTGTTTGCTGAATAGTTCTCAATGTGACAGAATTTGGAGCCGGGGCTTTTGGGAGGTGATTAGGGTTACGCAAGGTCATGATGGCAGGAGCCTCAAAATGTAACTGGTACCCTTAAATGAAGAGACAAGAGCTTTTTCTTTTTCCCCCTCCCCAGAGCCTGCCCACGTGACTAAGTCACATGAGTACAAAGCCAGACGGCAACCACTTAGAAGTCAAGAGCAGAGGCCTGGAAAGAAGTGCCTCCTTGCCTGCCTCTTTATCTCGGACTTCACAACTCTCACAACGGTAAGAAACACATTTTTTTATCTGTTTAAGCAGTCTAGGTTATTGTATTTTGTTATAGCAGCCAGAGTGAATAATATAGAAGCTAAAATATATTTAAAAATCCAAACGACAAAATCTCCTACCTATTCCCACTTTCAGATCTTTGTGTTGGTTTTGTTTTGTTTTCAGGGCATGGGTGTTTTTCTGAAAGCTTTTCAGGTGAGTCTACTCTGTAGCTGGCTTTGCTGGCTAGAAGAATCTCAATATATGTTTGCTTGTCCTACTGTCCTAGGAAGGAGTCTCAATATATGTTTGTTTGCTTTTCCACCCACACAGTCCTGATAGCTGTATCGCTCCCCACACAAACCTCTCTCAGTCAGGATTTCACTATGTAAGGAGAGAAGTGAGGACAGCTTGCAAAGCTTTAAGAAAGCTTCTAGGACTGATGAATCTTTTTTCTCTACTTGCGTTGAGAATCCCTGTGTAACAGATAAAGAGCTGTTAAGTCAGAAGATAAAGAAATTATTGTCATGAGCTTTTGGGGACAGGGTTTATTTTGGTTTGGTTTGGTTTTGGTTCTGTTTTCTTTTGGGAGTGTGTGTGTGTGTATGTATGTATATGTATATATATATATATATATATATATATATGTATGAGCGCGCACGCCCACACTTGCTCAGGTGATAGGAATTGAACTCCTATGGGACACGTGGATGGTTCAGTGGTTTAAGCATCTGCCTTCTTCCGAGGTCATGATCCCAGGAGCCTGGGATCAAGTCCCACACAGGGCTCCTTGCTTAGTGGAGAGCCTGCTGCTCCCTCTGCTTGTACTCTCTTTCTCTCTCTCTCTCTCACAAATAAATGAATACAATATTAAATAATGAGAGAGAGACAGACGTAGTGTTTAATGAAAGGTAAATGTACCTTTTTCTACTTGGATACCCTTCATTTCCCCCATGTTCTGAGACCCGATGAAGTGGAATTTGGGGGAGAATAGTGGCAGAGCGGGGTAAGAAACATGAACTTTCTCAGAAGGGGCACTGTCTCAGCATGCACAATGCTTTCCATTCTGGGAAGTCCCACAAAGCTTTGCAGAACTTTCCAAGGAGAATGGGTGGTCCTAACCCACAGGTGAGAGTGAAAACAGGAATCTGGGGTTATTGAGTAGATTTTTTCAGTCAGAGCATTGTAAAGTCTGGACTTAAAAGTTGAGTCATTTATATCTTTCTATGAATTTAAACTATTGTGCCATTAGTAACACCCATAATTTAGAAATCAAAGTCTAAGTTCCCACTGAAGGAGTTTGAGTGTCAGGGATCAGTAAGGGAGGCGATATTAGTCTCTTCCCCACCTTCTCCTAATAATTTAAAACCATGCTGTACACACAATTGGAAAAACAAAATAGCATTCTTTTCCACACCCCAGCAACTCTTAGCAGGGCAGGATGGTACCTTCCTAAGAAGTAGGAATCAATCCTATCAGTATAAGAAACCATTTCAAAGCTTTAAATCCCGAGAGGTTACAGGGAGGTAAGAGCTGATGGGGAACTCCCAAGAAACTGCATTACAGAATGGGATGAATTTACATTATTGGAAATTTTTACTGTTTTTGAGTCTCTTTATTTGCTAACTTAGGGGGTGGATCAATGAAAAAGTGTGGACACACTTGGTGCCAGGTTTTCAAAGGGGTCAGAACCGGGGTCAGTTACATCAGCATCATCTTAAACTATTTGGAAATGCTAATGACTGGCCCACATCCAGTCCAATGACAGACGTGGGCTCTTGGGGCGAGTCTAGTAGTCCCAGCTTAAACACTCTGCAGTTGATTTGGATGCAGACACCAATGTGAGAACAATTGCTTTAAAATAGCCTCAGCTGTGGTACCTGAGTGGCTCAGTCTGACTCTTGATCTCAATGATCTCAACTCAGTTTTCGATCTCAGGGTCATGACTTTGAGTCCCATGTTGGGCTCCATGCTTGGTATGGAGCTCACTTAATATATATAAATATATATATTATATATATATAGAATATATTTTTATAAGTATATATTTATATAAGTATATAAGTGTATATATATATATGCACTTAAAAATATATATATAACATCAACTGTAGAAAGGGGAACAGTTGATAAAGAAACAATTCACATAAAATGAACACCTAAAAATAATAGGAGCAAAGATAATCCTGCAGAATCCCTACTTTGTGACAAGCACTGCGTCTCTAGAGAACGTGGGGTGGGGAGGGGCTCTTCGTAAGCTTTGCTGAGAGACAGTATGGCAGAGTGATGGAGAGCATAACCTGGAGCCAGATTCTCCAGGTTTCAGTTCTTACCTTTACCATTTAAGAGCTCCATGGCTGTAAACAATTTAATACGTGTAAAGCATTTAAAATAGTGCCTGGAACATACAGCTCTAGGACTATCTGGCATTTGAGTTTGTCTCAGCATATAATGTAAAATTTTATATTGAAACCCCTTAATCCAATTGTAAGTTCTCTATTTTCTTTATATATGTAGACACTGCATCTAAAAGAGTGTAAGTAACTTGATGGGTTAGTCAGGATCCTTTCAATGACTAATATCAAAAATATAATGAAAAGGTTTTGAATATTTAAAGGGAATTTATTAGTGTCTGTTGCTAAACATTCCAGAGAATCCAGACAATGTCTGCATTCTTTTTTTTTTTTTAAAGATTTTATTTATTTATTTGACAGAGAGAGATCACAAGTAGGCAGAGAGAGGCAGGCAGAGAGAGAGAGAGAGAGGAGGAAGCAGGCTCCCTGCCGAGCAGAGAGCCCGATGCGGGACTCGATCCAGGGACGTGAGATCATGACCTGAGCCGAAGGCAGCGGCTTCACCCACTGAGCCACCCAGGTGCCCCAATGTCTGCATTCTTTATGTTCAAAGGATTGTATCAGGACCTGTGTTATTTTCATTTATTTCTTCTGAGAGGACAGCCACATACCCTCTTTCCACCTCATCCTTTCTGCTAACTCCTAGTAAAGAGAGTGATAGACTTTATTCCTCTATGGGGACCCCCAAAATGGAGGCCGTCCCAGCAACCCTCATCACAGATCAAAACCTAAGTCGGCCTGCCCTTACCAGAAATACCTGTCAAGGAACCCTAACATACACCAATCACAATCCTCTAACTCACCTGTGGCTAGCTTGCCTAACCTTGGAGAAGAGAACTTGGTAGGCTTATGAGGAAACCCCGGGACCTCCTAGCCAAGCACAGCCCTGTTTCTGCGGAGCCTCTTCTAATACCAGCTGGGAAGCCCTAGAATCCCCCAACCTTGCCTACCCCGTCCCTGGATTGTGTCCCTGGAATAAGGACATAAAACTTGTAACTAAATTATTTTGGTTTTGTCACTTGACAGGAGCTTCTCTTCCCCATTTTTTTTTTTAATTGAAGTCTAATTGACACACAGTTACACTAGTTTCAGGTGTCCAATGTGTGATGTAAGGATTCTATACATTACCCAGTACTCACCACAGAAGTGTAGTAAATAGTAAACACCTGTCACCATACAAGTTACTATGATGTTATTGACTTGTGTTCCTTATGCTGCTCTTTTCATCCTGGTGTCTTAGTTATTTTGTAATTGGAAGTTTATATCTCTTAATCCCCTTCACCTATTCTGCCCACCCTCTCCACCCACCTCCCCTCTGGCAACCAAGAGTTCTCTGGAGTCCGTTTTGTTGATTCATTTATTTTGTCTTTTAGGTTCTGCACATAAGTGAAATCATGTAGTATTTGTCTTTCTCTGACTTAGTGTAATACTTTCTAAGTCCATCCATATTGTTATGAATGGCAAAATTTCATTCTTTTTTTATGGCTGTTTGAACAATGTTTCATTTCTCTCACACACACACAAGTCTGCTTCATTCATCTAACAGTGTACACTTGAGTTGCATCCATATCTTGGCTATTAATGCTGCAATAAATGTAGGGGTGGTACAGAGATCTTTTTAAATTTGTATTTTTGTTTTCTTTGGGCAAAGACCCAGCAGTTGAGTTACTGGATTATATGATATAGCTATTTTTAATTTTTTGAGGAACTTTAGACCCTGGGCTTACACACAAAAGCCAGACTTGGATGATGTGCCTGTCTTTGAGCCAAAAATAGATTATTTGGCCTGGATCACATGACCATCATACCAACTGCACATCAAGTCAGACCGACCACCCAATCCACATCCTCTTTCCTCAGAAAGAGGTGAAAAAACCTGAGGGTTCCTCAACAGAAAGAAGAGTAGGGGGGTCATGGTAGGAATGAGAACAGCAGGTGTTGACTGCATGCGCCTGAGGTCATCTGGTTTTCCAGTGGTAGAGCCATACCTCCTATTAAAGATCTCCATCTGTTTGACTTGGAAGACATGCTCTTTGGTGCTCCCAAATACTACCTGAAATTAAGTGTTTTTGCTATTCACTATGTGCTGATCAATGTCTTAGGTCCTAGGAATGTAAAGCTATTTAAGACCTGTCCTTCAGGGGCGCCTGGGTGGCTCAGTGGGTTAAGCCGCTGCCTTCGGCTCAGGTCATGATCTCAGGCTCCTGGGATCGAGTCCCGCATCGGGCTCTCTGCTCGGCAGGGAGCCTGCTTCCCTCTCTCTCTCTCTCTGCCTGCCTCTCCGTCTACTTGTGATTTCTCTCTGTCAAATAAATAAATAAAATCTTTAAAAAAAAAAAAAAAAAAAAAAAAAAAAGACCTGTCCTTCCCCTGAGGAGCTTCATTTAATAGTGGAGACAAGTGTAAAGAGAAAATGACAGTGTCTGGATTAAGGTGCTCAGAAGGAGGCATGAAGGGCTCATTAGGAGCAATTAGAAATACTTGCTCTGTGATCATTAATCATCAACCCACACTTCTGAACTCCAGGATCTGTATCCTCCCTTTGCCAGGGAGCACCAGGGGAGAAAGAACAAGTTAACATCTGAGATGTGTCTCCTAGAGGAGGGAGAGATTCTCCTTGGTTACTCTAATTAGATTTATGGAAACATGTTGATAGTCAATTTCAGGGAAGTTCCTGTTTGAGTTAGACAAAAAAGGAAAAAGTCAGAAAAATTAAAGATGCTTTGATTAATTTATTAGAAGAGATATTCTCCAAATGTGGGTATCTTGATCCTAAAACCCCCAAAGTGTTTCTCCAGACTTTTTCAGTGCTTCAAAGAGAGCCTGAGTTCATTCACAAAGTAATAAAAACAAGTTCGTTTTTCCCTTAGCGCTTAATGGTGAAACTGTTCATTTAATATAAAAATGACACATTGGGTGAAACCAGCGCCATCTGGATAAACTACAGAGCTGACTGAAGACACACTACACTCCAATCAGAGCTCTGCGTTTGACATTAAAATGCTATGCTTGGCTGGCAAGTCAGAAGGACCAGACTAGACAACACAGAATCTTCCATTCATTTCGAGTGAATTTTGTGACTTTATAATGAAAAACAAACATGAGCTGAATGGCAGTCAGCATGCCTCAGTTAAATTCATGAGATGAAGGGAAGAGTGCAGTGGTGCTGCTGTTAGTCTGATTTGGTCTTATACGAAGATTCTGGTACAGAGTCAGAATGGAAACTCTTGAGGCATTTTGATGGGATTTTGTGAGGCCATGTGTTACACATTCTAAGGCTCTTCGGTTTGTATAGCACTTCAGAGGTTCCAACTTGTTAATGGACTTGTTCAGCTGCTGGTCTGGTCTGGCAAATTCTTGAGGAAGAGCGGCAGCAGCCCTCTGTTCAATAACGTCCACCTATCAATGGTCTCATTTTACACAATCTGTCACAGACATCTGCTAAGGGAAATTTTTAACTAAAAAAAAAAAAAAAAAAAAAAAACCATAAAAGCATTCAAAACTCAACTGTGGGATGAGGGATGTGAGAAATTTTGAAAATCAACTCTCTGTATTTTGACCATAAACAAGAAAATGTAGACCTTGTATTTCATTTGGAACCTAAAAAGAGTAAGGCTTAACATTTGACAGAATTGGCCAATGTGTCCATAAAATGGCCAATCATTTGCATAGAATAATTGACCTTACTATTTGAACAGCTTAGCTGTAGCTAAGGGACTGTTAGGGACTGAATGTTTGAATCCCTAAAACTCCAGTTGAAGCCCTAACCTCCTCTCTTAGAATAAGAAAGGAAAGATAAATGGACTCAATAGGCTGGAGCCCGGACCCCATAGGATAAGTGTTCATTTAAGAGACACCAGGCATTTAATAGACCTTCAAGGGCGGGGTTTCATAGTGTAATGGTTAGCACTCTGGACTCTGATAGACCCTCAGAGGAACACCATGTGGGGACAAAGTACGTATCTGTGAGCCAGGAAAAGGATTTTCACCAAGAGCCAAATCCTGCCAGAAGCTAGATCTGAGACTTTCCAGCCTCCAGAACTACAAGAAAATAAATGTCTGCTCTTCAACCGCTCAACCTATGGTTTCTGTTAAGGCAGCCAAAACTGCATAATGTGGATTTTGGTACTGAGAAGTGGAGTACTGCTGTTATTAAATACCTAAGCATATGCAAACAGCTTTGGAACTGTAATGAGAAGAGCCTGGTTGATTTCAGAGGTACGTGTTAGGAAAACCTAGATTGTTGGGGAGCAACTACTAATAGAAAAATGGACAGGAGGGATGATTCTGGTTACGGTACAGAAAGAAAAGAGAGCTGGAGAGAAAGCTTTAGTCCTAGAAAATACGTGCCAATATGCACAGGATGTTAGTAGCCATAAGGATATGAAAGGTCCTTATATTGAGGCCACAGATGGAAATGAGGAACTTACTGGAAATTGGAGGAAGTATAGCCCTTGGTGTAGAGGAGCCTACAACTTAGAATTGTGTTTTAGCATTTTCCGGAAACTGGAACTTGGCAAGCAATAAGGTGGGATATTTTGCTGAGGAAGTTTCTAAGCAAATTAATGTAAGAGGGGTTTGGGTTTTTTCCCCTTACCTCTTAGAGTAAAATGCAAGAGGAGAGAATTAATTGGAAGGAATTTTTAAGCAAAGGAACCACAACTTGAGGATTTGGAAAATTCGTAGCCTAACCATATTAGAAAAACTGAAAAACTTCTTCTAAAAAGAACGCTAAGGGTGTGGCTGAGCAAACACTTGGTGAGAAGACTGGTATGGATGCAAATCACTGATTGGATCACTTTTCTCAACAGAAGGCAGGAATAGAGGTGGAATTGGATCTGGAGAAACACAGCCAGTTTTGAACTGAAGGGTTCAGAGGAGATGAAGCAAGGCTATCTGGGGTTTTGTGTTCTTCACTAGGGGACCATAGAGCTCTTCAGATTCAAACGTGTTTTATCCTTCAAGAAAAAGGAAGAATGACCCCAAAAGGTGGTTCAGAGACCTGGACTACAGGTCCAGAGGGCAAGCCTGTTTCCCCCTTGATTTCAAGAAGTGGGGCCTCTGGGATTTGGAGGCCCATAATGCCACTCCCCAGTGCCTCAGGGACAAGGCTTTGGCCCATGTTGTCCAGGCATTGGACAAACTGCCTTATGGAGCCAAAGAGGTAATATGGCCAGCACAGGGGGCCTGGAGGACAGAACATCAACTTGGAGGGTTATTTTCAAACTTAAGAGCTAATGGAATTTACCTTGCTAGGTTTCAGCTTGCTTTGGCATTCATCGCCTCCTTTGTCTTTCCACGTTTTCCCTTTGTGCATATCTATCCTATGCCCACCACACCCATATATTTTGGAAGCACGTGACTTCTATGGTTCTGCAGGTTCATAGCTGGAGAGGAATTTGTGCCTCGAGCTGAATCCTTCATGGAGTCCATGATTTGTGGATTTAGTGATAAATACGTGAGTCTTGGGCCCTTAGCCTTGACAGTTGATGGAAGAGTGAATTAAGACTTCTGAGGCTATTGTGATAGAATGAAGGTATTGTATATGAGGGATGGACATGCATTTGGGGGCCAGGGTAGAATTCCATGGAATGAGAGAAATTTGTATGTGGAAACCCTAACCTATACTGTGGCTTAGGGTAGAGCATAATTAAGGGCAAATGGGGTCACAGGGTGAGGCTGTGATCCTGTGAGTGTCCATATAAGGGGAAATACCAGAGAGCTGGCCTGTGTCCATGTGTGAACCCCTGTACTCTTCAGCTTCAGACTGTTAACATGATAAATTTCTTTTTTTTTAACCATGCAGCCTATGATGTTTTTTTATGGCAGGTCAAGCTGACTCATACAATAGACAAGGTTACGTTCATGTATATGCCTGTTTTATATGCCAGTCTCCATATTAATGAGTGGATATTTATTTATTAGCTATGTATTATGAATTGATGCATTGATAGTGATCATATTTTTCCTAATTCTGATAGCCCTCGAAACTAAAAGAAATAAGGGCACCTGGATGGCTCAGTCATTGGGCCTTTGTCTGCCTTCAGCTCTGGTCATGGTCGCAGGGTCTTGGGATTGAGTCCTGTGTCAGGCTCCCTGCTCTGCAGGGGGCCTGCTTCTCCCTCTCCCACTACCTCTGCTGTGTTCCTTCTCTAGTTGTGTCTCTCTCTGTCAAATAAATAAATAAATTTAAAAAAAAAAACAAAAAGAAATAATAATTATCTCCTATAAATTTCTCACTATTTCTACCTTGGGATTCTGCCATCGCTTACTCAATCATTCTATTTAGCAAGGAACTACTCGCAATTTCTAACATGCGTAGTATTTTATACCTTCATATGGTTGAGCATAATCTTCTCTTTATAGAATTCCCTTCTGCCTTTTGTGGAACTAAGAAACTTGTAATCTTCCAGTATTCAAGTTAAGGATTACATTTACATTCTTTGTGAAGTCTGACTTTGATAGGCAGAATAAATGCCCTTTCCTCTGAGATACCCGTGTATCTTGTATGGCATTTAATTAATGTATTTAGACAGTATATGCAAGACATACAAAAGGAGATGGCTGGAAGAACAAAAGCTTATGAGAGTGAGTACTCCTAGGCAATATTTCTGAGATAGAATTGAAGATGTGTAATGAAGAAAGAAAATGGTTTTTAAGTATAGATGTGCTGGGTGATGGCAAGATCCAGATGTCCTCCAGGGATGGAATAGCTGAAACTACATGTAGTGTTTGATGAGTCTAATGTATATGGATCTTGCAATCACCTAGGAGTGGGCAAAGACGAGAAGTACAAGCTAGGACTCTGCTCCCAGACGCACAGAAGTGATGGGGTAATGAGCCTACTAGATGACCAGGTAAGAAGCAGTGTGATGTAGTTACTAATATAAACTTCGAAAGAGGACGAGCCTACACATGAGGATGGGAGGGTGATGACCTAGAACTAGGAGTGAAATGGTTCAGATCTGCAGAAGGAGCAAGATGTCAGTCCTATATCAGCCACCCGATCGCCTCTCAGTTACCCAAGCTGGAAATCTTGGAGTCGTATGTGACAATGATTGACAACACATTTGATAGTTATGCCACATCCTAATGGTTCCACTTCTTATGTATTTTTTAAATGCCACCCGCTCTAACCCCAACTTTTACATTATTAAATTAGAACCACCACAATACTTGGCTTGCCCTCCAAGATTCACCTCCACCTGGCTCTGAGCTCTCCGGCTTCAGGTCGGGTTTGGCCAGTGGAAAGCCTCAGCAGGAGATGACAATGAGAAGAAAGCCTCAGGCATTTAATTCCGCAGTTTCTTCCATGTCAGGTCTTCCAGGATGGCTGCCTTGTGACAAGAGGTTACTGCTCCTTCTAAAGCCACTTAATTTTCCTGACTCTGTTGGTCCAAGTTCTTAGCACCTTTCATTCCCCTCCTCCTTTGACTCTTAGTACCTGGCTCATGCACTATCCTTGGGGACTGCCCGACACTACGCTCCCTGTCTTCTGCTCATGCAAAAACCTCTCTTCCCGATCTTTCCAAAGGAAGAGCTGATCATGTCATTCTCCAAACTTGACAGTTTTACAGGGTGAACTGAATTGCCTTTGCATAGTTTATAAGATCATGTAAGCACTAACCTTTGCCACACTTGCAAGGGGAATCCACACTTGGTCACTACGAGTGGTCGGGCCCCATAGCACCTGCAGACCTTCCAGTCTTGGTGCTTTGGCATAAACTGTGTCCTCTTTGTGAAACGCTCTCTCCTCAGCTCACACGAAAACATGTCTCTTCATTATCCAAAAACAAATGTGATGAGGGATGGAGGTGGCGGGCTATCTCCTAACCTACCTAAAGCAATCAGTGAGTATTCACTTAAGTCCTATGACACACTGTACCTACTTACGCTGCATTGCAACTGTATTGTCATGGTTAATTGGCAGGCCTTCCTAGACCCTCTAGACTTGAGCTTCATAGGGAAAGAAGTGTGGTGTTTTTAACTCCCAATAGCAGTTTGAATCTTGATATCTGACTCTGTGTCTGCCATAGGTGTTCAATAAGATAGATGGAATAAGTATGCCAGGCTGTAGGCTGTGAGTCTAGAGATCTCACATCTGGTTAAAAGGTAAGATAATCTACTTATGACATCTTTTTAATTTATCTACAGCTGGAATGAATTTACCTGTTCCATCTGGCTTGACAGATATCTTCCTTCTACCCTAGTCACTTATTTTATATATACCATTCTTTAAACTTCAAACCTAATGGCAAAGTTGATATGGACAGAGTGTTAGAAATGTTTATGCTAAAAACTCAGTCTTTCATTGGATATAAACTATGTACCATTTTCCATCAAAAACAAGTGTTTATTGTGTGTGTGTGTGTGTGTGTGTTTAGGAGACATTTAATAGTTTTTCAATGAGCATTAAGAAAATGTGTTTAAACATACGTGCCTTCTGATTATAGGTGAATGATGGTTTATATTGTGTAGGTATAGTGCAATGACCAGGAAAACTCAGTTTATTCAGTTAGAAGATAAATAATAAAAATAGACCTAATAAGTTCAAGGGAGACCATCTCTCCTAAATTTATGATCCTTTCATTTAATGTTCTTATAATTAATAGGTAAATGAAGTAAAAGGCAAGCTTCTATGAAGATTTTTTAACTCAATCTTTAGCCACTCTGCTTAGTTGAATAAACAAATTTAATAAACTGAAGGGATATGTGGTTTTTTTTTTTTTTTTTCTGCACAGATGAAGCTTTAAAATAAAATTTCCCACCTTCTGTTAAGCTTTCAGGGAGGCATCTGTGCCTCTGTAATAAGCAGCTAAGAGGCTAAGTCACATATTTTTCAGCTGAAAAGTCCGATCTGGGTTCTTCTGCTGTCTCATTCATGGGAGTCTCTGGCCGGCCTTACAGCACTGCTCTGGGGAAGGGGAAGAGAGAAGCTGATGTAAGTTGATCTAGATTGTGGAAGGGCATCTAAGGCCAGACCATTGGGTTGGGCATGCATTTCCCCTAATAGAGGGTTTTATGAGCCACTGGCCCGCCAGGAACAAGATGAATCTTTCTTCTCGGAGCAAGTAATACTTCAGAGAATTCTGAAAGTAAAAACTGAAATGGAAATCAAGAGTTCAGCAGTGAGAATATATGTTGAAGAATAACAGAATTCTAGGGGCACCCGGGTGACTCAGTCGTTTCAGCGTCGGACTCTTGTTTTCAGCTCAGGTCATGATCTCGGGGTCTGTGGATCAAGCCCCCCCATCTAAGTCTGTGCTCTGTGGGGAGCCCACCTGAGAGCATCTCACTCTTTCTGCTTCTCCACCCACGCTGCACTCAATTGCACCATCTCTATCTCTCTCAAATCCATAAAGAAAATTTTTTAAAAAATTCTTGTCACTTGTTGCAAAGAACAAACAGAATATCACGGAGAAACTATTACTAAACTTGTGGAGCTTGAACAGAAAAATGACCAATTGAATGAATTAGATTAATTCAAAATTTACTTCCCAGCACAAATATATCTCGATCTATGCAACAAAGAGTCAGATTAAGACATTATTTCAACTAAAATTTCCCAGTCAACTAATAGTAAATAGAGTAGAGTCTGCTTTTCAAGGAGTCTCTATGGAGATGGCCTGTAAAAAATACTTTGTTGGGGCATCTGGGTGGCTCAGCGGGTTAAGTGTCTGCCTTCAGGTCAGGTCACGTCCCACGGTCCTGGGACTGAGCCCCACGCCAGGCTCACTGCTTAGCCAGGAGCCTGCATCTCCCTCCTTCTCCCCTGCTTGTTCGTGTTCTCTCTCTCTCTCTCTCTCTATGTCAAACAAACTATTTAAAAAATGTCTCTTGGGGGGTGCCTGGGTGGCTCAGTGGGTTAAAGCCTCTGCCTTTGGTTCAGGTCATGGTCTCAAGGTCCTGGGATTGAGCCCCGCATCAGGCTCTCTGCTGGGTGGGGAGCCTGCTTCCCCCTTCCTCTCTCTGCCTGCCTCTCTGACTACTTGTGATCTCTGTCTATCAAATAAATAAAATCTTTAAAAAAAAAAAAAAAGTCTCTTGTTAAACCCGATACTTCAATTCAAATTTACCTGGATATAAGTTTAGATTTTCCCATTCAGTAATAAGATTTAAGAGATACCCGTGGACTCTCCTTGCCATTGGGCCCATTGAAGCTGGTCTGAAGCTGAGGATAATATCCTTATGCCATCACCAGTCTGCACAGCCGTGTGGTCTTATAGCTATTTACATACGGAAAATAAATGGGGTGCATTTCCCTCCCAGGACAGGCCTTCAGCAGTGCCTCTTCCAAGCATTAAATTATAGAAGCACACTGAAGACTAAATATGTTGTGTAATCCGTGGCCATTTCATAAGACATTTTTCTCCCTACTAAGTTTTGATGACTACACCAATTCTTTGAGAAGCCATGCAAACTGAAGGAGGTGATAGCCAAAAATACAGCAAGGCACAAGTTTAAGCCCGAGAGATGTCTAATATTTTAATGAGTTACGATCAATACCATTGTATGTGTTCTTGCTTCAGTATTTCATAATATTTCCATGTTGAGGTGTTTGCGTAATGTTGCATTGTATTGAGGTAAGGTGATTATGGAATCATTTTTAGACTATTTCCAACTTTTTACAAAAACCTAGTATAGTAATGATGCAGTGGACATCTTTATTCGTATAGATGAATTGTATTTTTATTTTTACTCAGTGCATGAATTATCAGTAATGCTGTTTGCATAGAGGAAAAAATTTTCTTCTGCACGGCTACGAGTTAGAAAGGCTGAAGTCCTCCTAGTGCTCTAACAGTGTTGGCTACATACCCTACTCGCTGTATGAAATTGTGGTCACTTTGGGAAATGATCATTTAGAATTTGTTCTTGCAAAGTTGGTATATACAAACAAATGTCTTAAGATAACAAGTCTTTAATTCCTCCAGTGGTGTTTAATGATCTTCTGTAAAGTGTCCTAACATCAGACATCTGAACTTGTAGACCACTTATTTTGGGAAGATACTCTATTAGCTTCCAGATTTCAGACAATCCCCAAACTATAATTAAGAGTGTGATGCTTCCTTCACATGCACTGACCCTATAGGCAGTCAGTCAAAGGCACTGACAGGTTTTGTTTCAATAACTAGTGAACTAAGGGTGCCTCGGTGGCTCAGTTGGTTGACATCTGACGGTTCAGGTCACCATCTCAGGGTCCTGGGATTAAGCCCTGAATCAGGCTTCCCACTCAGCAGGAAGTCTGCTTGTCCTTCTCCTTCTGCCCTGCTCCCCCCACCACTCATGCTCGCTCTCTTTCTCTAAGTAAATACATAAAATATTAATACAAAAAGCACTTTAGTGATCTAGGAAATAAAAACAGTGCCCAATGCAGGAAGGACAAAAAAAAATTAAAAATTTGGAGGATATATTAGGAAACTTCGTAAATCTTCCAAATTCAGGAACAGACAGTATAAAAAGCATGAGGAGTAGAATAAGTTCTTAGCCAAGTTTTCCTATCCACTCAGGGCAAAGTGAACAGGTAGTTTTGCCTTTCCACATAGGCTCTCTTTGTTTCCCAGTGTAGGTTTAGGAAGCAAGGGAATAAATCAAAGAAAATTCTTCCCCTTGATTTTTACAAATCAAATTGCCTACTTTCAGCTTCTTAGACTTTTTGTTTGTTTCTATCACTGACAAGAGTCAACACACATACTACCCTTCATATAATCTTTATTTGATTTTATATGATAGTTTTTATCACATTATTAGGATTTACTAGTAAATTAGAGACTGACACATCAAAGTTTAAAAATGGTAAATGACTCAGTGTAGCAAGTTAATTGACTGACAGTAAAACTATGAGTGAGACTGTAATTACATATGCAATGGGCCTCCAGAGAGCTCCTTTAAAATGACAATTGCTCAATTTTTTTTTTTTTAAGATTTTATCTTTTAATTTGACAGTCAGAGATCACGAGTAGGCAGAGAGGCAGGCAGAGAGAGAGGAGGAAGCAGGCTCCCTGCTGAGCAGAGAGCCCGGTGCGGGCTGGATCCCAGGACCCTGAGATCATGACCTGAGCCGAAAGCAGAGGCTTTAACCTACTGAGCCACCCAGGTGCCCCCCTTATGAGCTTTTTAATATACAACTCTACTGTGCTTTTTGTGAAATACATGCTTTTTACAAAACATAAGAGAGACTTACTTGTTCCTTGTTCGTAATACACTTGTTATACTGACATTAAAAATTTTAGGTGATCACGTTCATGGACAGATAGGTAGTTTCAAGTTTTGGTGCAGCACTCAGACCTTGGTGATTAATCTTTTAAGGGCACTTCCATGGAGCCTTGGATTCCCTACTCAGCGGGGACTCTGCTTCTTCCTCTCCTTCTCCCACTCCCCCTACTTGTGCACGCTCGCTCTCGCTCTCACGCGTTCTCTCTCTCTCTCTCAAATAAATCAAAATCTTTGTAGAGGGGAGGAGTCAAGATGGCGGAGAAGTAGCAAGCTGAGACTGCTTCAGCTAGCCGTAGATCAGCTAGATAGCTTATCTAAAGATTGCAAACACCTGAAAATCCATCGGCAGATCGAAGAGAAGAAGAACAGCAATTCTGGAAACAGAAAAACAACCACTTTCTGAAAGGTAGGACCGGCGGAGAAGTGAATCCAAAGCGACGGGAAGATAGACCCCGGGGGGAGGGGCCGGCTCCCGGCAAGCAGCGGAGCAACCGTGCACAAAATCAGGACTTTTAAAAGTCTGTTCCGCTGAGGGACATCGCTCCAGAGGCTAAACCGGGGCGAAGCCCACGCGGGGTCAGCGTGGCCTCAGGTCCCGCAGGGTCATAGAAGGATCGGGGGTGTCTGAGTGTCGCAGAGCTTGCGGGTATTGGAACGGGAAAGCCGGCTACAGAGACAGAGCCGACAGTAAGCTCGCAGCTCCGTGTTACCTTGAACCGGTCGCAGGCTCGGTGAGCTCGGAGCGCGGCCGGAGGTCAGGCAGACGGGAGTAACTGGGCGCTGTTCTCTGAGGGCGCACTGAGGAGTGGGGCCCTGGGCACTCGGCTCCTCCGGGCCGGAGACCAGGAGGCCGCCATTTGTATTCCCGTCCTCCGGAACTCTACGGAAAGCGCTCAGGTAACAAAAGCTCCTGAAAGCAAACCCGAGCGGATTACTCACCCCGGCCCTGGGTAAGGGCGGTGTAATTCCGCCTGGGGCAAAGACACTTGAGAATCACTACACCAGGCCCCTCCCCCAGAAGATCAACAAGAAATCCAGCCGAGACCAAGTTCACCTACCAAGGAGTGCGGTTTCAATACCAAGGAGAGCAGCAGAATTCCAGAGGAGGAGAAAGCCAAACACGGAACTCATGGCTTTTTTCCTGTGATTTTTTTTAGTCTTGCAGTTAATTTAATTTTTTCTTTTTCATTTTTTTTTTTTTCTCGCCTTCGGGTAAAATTTTTTTTTTTTTACCTGTTACCTTTTTCTTTTTTAACGATTTTTTACTAGTTTATCTAATATATATATTTTTTCTTTTTTACATTTTTCTTAGGTGTTTTCTTTTTTTAAAAATTCTTTTCTTTTCTTTTCTTTTTTCTTTTCTTTTTGTTTTTTTTTTTTTCTTTCTTCCTTTTTGAACCTCTTTTTATCCCCTTTCTCCCCACTCACGATTTTGAATCTCTTCTAATTTGGTTAAAGCATATTTTCCTGGGGTTGTTGCCACCCTTTTAGTATTTTACTTGCCCCTTCATTTACACTTATCTGGACAAAATGACAAGACATAAAAATTCAACACAAAAAAAAGAACAAGAGGCAGTACCGAAGGCTAGGGACCTAATCAATACAGACATCGGTAATATGTCAGATCTAGAGTTCAGAATGACAATTCTCAAGGTTCTAGCCGGGCTTGAAAAAGGCATGGAAGATATTAGAGAAACCCTCTCGAGAGATATAAAAGCCCTTTCTGGAGAAATAAAAGAACTAAAATCTAACCAAGGTGAAATCAAAAAAGCTATTAATGAGGTGCAATCAAAAATGGAGGCTCTAACTGCTAGGATAAATGAGGCAGAAGAAAGAATTAGTGATATAGAAGACCAAATGACAGAGAATAAAGAAGCTGAGCAAAAGAGGGACAAACAGCTACTGGACCACGAGGGGAGAATTCGAGAGATAAGTGACACCATAAGACGAAACAACATTAGAATAATTGGGATTCCAGAAGAAGAAGAAAATGAGAGGGGAGCAGAAGGTATACTGGAGAGAATTATTGGGGAGAATTTCCCCAATATGGCAAAGGGAACGAGCATCAAAATTCAGGAGGTTCAGAGAACGCCCCTCAAAATCAATAAGAATAGGCCCACACCCCGTCACCTAATAGTAAAATTTACAAGTCTCAATGACAAAGAGAAAATCCTGAAAGCAGCCCGGGAAAAGAAGTCTGTAACATACAATGGTAAAAATATTAGATTGGCAGCTGACTTATCCACAGAGACCTGGCAGGCCAGAAAGAGCTGGCATGATATTTTCAGAGCACTAAACGAGAAAAACATGCAGCCAAGAATACTATATCCAGCTAGGCTATCATTGAAAATAGAAGGAGAGATTAAAAGCTTCCAGGACAAACAACAACTGAAAGAATTTGCAAATACCAAACCAGCTCTACAGGAAATCTTGAAAGGGGTCCTCTAAGCAAAGAGAGAGCCTACAAGTGGTAGATCAGAAAGGAACAGAGACCATATACAGTAACAGTCACCTTACAGGCAATACAATGGCACTAAATTCATATCTCTCAATACTTACCCTGAATGTGAATGGGCTAAATGCCCCTGTCAAAAGACACAGGGTATCAGAATGGATAAAAAAACAAAACCCATCTATATGTTGCCTCCAAGAAACACATTTTAAGCCCGAAGACACCTCCAGATTTAAAGTGAGGGGGTGGAAAAGAATTTACCATGCTAATGGACATCAGAAGAAAGCAGGAGTGGCAATCCTTATATCAGATCAATTAGATTTTAAGCCAAAGACTATAATAAGAGATGAGGAAGGACACTATATCATACTCAAAGGGTCTGTCCAACAAGAAGATTTAACAATTTTAAATATCTATGCCCCTAATGTGGGAGCAGCCAACTATATAAACCAATTAATAACAAAATCAAAGAAACACATCAACAATAATACAATAATAGTAGGGGACTTTAACACTCCCCTCACTGAAATAGACAGGTCATCCAAGCAAAAGATCAGCAAGGAAATAAAGGCCTTAAACGACACACTGGACCAGATGGACATCACAGATATATTCAGAGCATTTCCTCCCAAAGCAACAGAATACACATTCTTCTCTAGTGCACATGGAACATTCTCCAGAATAGATCACATCCTCGGTCCTAAATCAGGACTCAACCGGTATCAAAAGATTGGGATCATTCCCTGCATATTTTCAGACCACAATGCTCTAAAGCTAGAACTCAACCACAAAAGGAAGTTTGGAAAGAACCCAAATACATGGAGATCAAATAAATCAAAATCTTTAAAGAAAAATTAATATTTGGGCCACCCAGGTGGCTCATCTGCCTTCGCTTCTGGTCATGATCCCAGGGTCCTGGGATGGAGTCTCCCCTGGGGCTCCTTGCTCAGCAGGGGGCCTGTTTTTCTCTCTCTCCTCCCTGCTCAAGTGCTTGCTCTCTCAAATAAATAAAAATCCTTTTTAAAAAATTAATCTTTTAAAAAATACTTCAAAGTTTGTTTTCTTTATATTTTTATTTCATCTTTTATACTTTAAAGTATTTTTTATATATTTATCTTTAACTCTTCTGGAATTTTCATAGATGAATGAATATAGGAGAGATTCAGTTTGTTTTCCAATCATGCTTCTGAGCTCCTAAGAGTTATCACATGACTGTTAGCTCATTTATTGATTGATCCATTTCTCCTCTGATCAGAAATGGGTGCTTGTCATATACTAATTTACATCTTTGTCGATTTTTGAAATCTGCCCTGTTGTTCTCAGTACCGAATTGTTAGTTCTTGCGGCTTTATCCAATAATAAAGCTAGTCTTTCTAGTCTTTCCTTATTACTACCTTTTTCCCCATAGCACATCGTTTCTGTATTTTTATATGAAATTTAATCTTTTCTAGGCAATTGAAGTTACCGCATATTTTATCAGGATTAAAGAAAACAAGTATTAGGGTAACTTGGTATCATTTTAATAATTGAGATAGTCTCTTCAAGACCATCACACAAAAGGGAATAAATATTCCTCTTCATTTTCGAAAGTTAGATTTTTTTTGCACAGATCTTACAAATTTTATTCCTAGAAACTTAATTCTGCTTTTTTATTTTACTACTGTAAATATTTTTCTTCTAAATGGTTATTTTGATAGTTGTGCAACTTTCCATGTTATTTATTTTGCTGCTAAAATACTTTTCCATGAAAAGTTTATATAGTCCTACTACTTAAGAATGACAGTTTTTATCTGATAAAGTAAAAATCTTATTCTTAGGAACCGTGAAAATTTTCAGATTTGTGGATTTATAATTTTCAAAGTTAGACAATTTGAGCTATCTTTCTATTTCTGTTTGGCATGACACCCTCTCCTGCTTCTCCTCTCTCCAATGGCATAATGTTGAACTACACGGCTGTTGATTATTTTTCTTTTTTTCTTTGAGTTGTCAGTTCATTGAGCTGGGGGAGAGAAAGCTGAGCTACCAGATTTTGGAGTAACTGATAAAAGTAACAGCCCAAAGTAAAAAATTAAGCTTTTTATCACTTTCTGTGGTGGTGTAAGAAAAAGCTAAAACAGGAGAATGTGTCCACTTTCCCTGTTCCATTCTCCCTCATGGAACACATCTAGAAGAGGTAAAGTGACTCAGTACAAACATGGGGAGTCTGCTCACTGTTGATCATCCCTCCACCACACACACATGCACAGGCACACACACACGCACACACAACAAAAGGCTTGGACAGTTTTGTGGGCACTGAGATCAGAAAGACAATGGTGGTGGGAGAGGCTAAGTGGGGAACAGTACTGGGTACTGAATCAGAGTAGGAACAGGTGTATTGTGTTTCCTTCTGCCCTCAAGGCCCATCCTCCCTGCCCCCCACCTCTGCCAACCCATGTCCACCCAAAAGGAGACCTCAAGAGAGATTATTGAAGACCAGTAAAGAAAGAAGAATGAAGCTGCCTGGGTTAAGATTGCAAATATGAGAAGGGCATGTCCAGCCAGCTGAGCCCAAGTGCTTGACCATCACTCTCTTCAGAGACTGGAAAGATCTGGCTGTGAACCAAGTGCTCTGTGGGGAAGGCACCTTCCTGTGGGGCCCAAGGAGGGGCTGTCAGTGTCTAAAGGCTTGTGGTTGTCATGCTTAAAAAATATTTGTACAGGTTTTAAGCAAGAGCTGGACTCCTCCTGTGCTTCGTTTTGGATGGTTTTTATTTAAGTTTACGCATTTATTATTTCCTGCATGGTCTTCAGTGTATTTTTCACTGAAGATAGTGGTTTTGATCTTTAGAAAGTTCTTTTATGTCTTTTAAAATATCTTCCATGCCTCATCCTGTTCCTGTCTCCCTCTGCTTTCTGGAGCATCCAGACAATATATGTGCAGTGACGGTTTGAGGTCGGTCCTGCATCTGCGCCAGAGCTAACCTCTCTCTTACTGCATGGTTGGTTCCTATTACAATTTCTCCAAATTAAGGAATGTATTGTCATGCTTCTTGGCCTACCTGTGAACTGTTTAATGGATGCCAGATGATGTCTTGTGTACTTGGGTGATTGCTGGCTTTGTTGCAGTTCTTAAACGTTTTAGGTTTTGTTTTTGGTAAGCCATTAGCAGCGACCACCACAAGCCTATTGAGGCCTGCTGCAAGGCTTTGTTAGGACAGGTCCAGAGTGGCCATTATTCTAGGGCTAATTTGGCCCCACTGCTACTAGGGTGAAACCCTGCTAAGGATTCTGCCTGACGGCCATGTGCTGCACTGTGGAGCTCAAATGACACCTAGCTCTTCTAGGTTTAAAAGGTTTAAGAAGGTTTAACAGACTTTAAAAAGGCTTAAGACTCTTCTGCAAATGTCTAGGCCCCTCTCCTTTTCCATGTAGTATTTTTTTTCCCTAGGACTGACTGTACCCCATGAAGTGTAGCTGTTTGGGCCTCTCTAGACTCAGACCTCAGCCACCTTAACCCAACAAGACCACAGGCATATTCTTTTCCCCCTCCCAGCACTGCAGCCTGGCCTTGACTCCAAGCAGAAGGCTGGTCAGACCATACAACTCATGTTAATTCCCTTCTTGTGGTTATCATATTCCTCCATACCACTTATTAGGTGTCTAAAAACTATTTAGTACACTAATTTTTCTAGTTATTTGAAGTATAGATTTCTATACCTGCATAACAGATCACCACAAACCAAGGAGCTTAAAACAACACATGTATTGTATATGAGTTTCCATGGTTCAGGAGACCCAGCCAGGACATAACTGGGTCCTCTGATCTGGTCAGGGTCTCACAAGCCAGGAGTCAAGGTGTTTGCAGTCCTGCTGTTTTGAACTTTGGAATTCTCGCCAAGGCTCACTTGGTGATTGGCAGAATGGCCACCTTTCAGCTCCCTGCAGTTGTAGGTGTCAGGATCTGTGTTCTTGCCCACCATCACACAGGGCTGACTGAAGCTTCTAGAGGCCACGTGGAGCTTCTTGCCCTCTTGCACCATGGTAGCTAACTATGTCTAGGCCAGGTGTTAGAAGCCAAGTCTAGTCAGAACAATCTGCTTTTTGGTTAACTCAGAATCACTTGATCTGGGAGTGATGTGTGTGAAATTCTTTTACTTTGTCGATATTCTGTGGGCTAGAAGCAGATGCCAGTTCCAGCCTGAACTTCAAGAGAGGGAAACATCTGAGGATATCGCTCACTGGGAGTACCTGAAGGGATGTCTTACCCAACACTGTGCGGCCATTTTGTCTTTACTACTTGTTCTTGGTTGGAAGCGGCAGTCTTCTCTAATTTTGTTTCATCTTTTCTGTGAGCCTGCAAATAGAGCTCTCAAATTAGTAAATGATATTAGACTTTCTTGTTGCCAGCTTTAAGGGAATTTTCCCATTATTAAACATTGATCATGCTATATTAAGAAATTGCTGGTAGATTTATATGTTAAGAATGTGTATTAAATATTGATAGGTTGAATATTAGCAAGTGTGTTTTCATAACAGTGAAGAAGATTCTGTGACTTTTCTCTTTTGGTCTATTTATAAGTTGAATTATTGACACTGCAACACATTGGCATTTCTAAATTGAAACTCACTTGGTTATGTTGCACGATTTTTCCCTAGTATTAAGATTTTTAAAATTAATAGACATAAGGAGAATTCTGTAGTTTTAGTTATGTAATGTTTTTATGTTAAAGATACATCTGTTTCAGTAGAAGAATTCAAGTTTTTCTTTATAATGCTTTAGAATGGTTTAAACTATCTAGAAAGATTTTTCCTTAAGTATTTTGTAGAATTCACCATGTCTAGCACTTGAAGAGAAACCACAGTTGTTCATGTCCTCAATTCCTTGCCTAAAAATTGGTCTGAATTTTTCTCTCTCCTATAGTCAATATTATTTATTAATATTTTGTTAGGAATCATTCTTTTCCAATAAATTTTTTTAAAATTTGGAAAAGTGATCATAGTTTAATACCCAATGTACATTTTACCTCCCATTTTGTTGTTTATCTTATATCATCCGATTTATTTTATTTTATTTTTTCAGTGTTCCAAGATTCCTTGTTTATTCACCACACCCAGTGCTCCATGCAATATGTGCCCTTGTTAATACCCACCACCAGGCTCACCTCTATCCTCCTATTTTTTTTTTTAAGATTTTTTTTTTCATTTGTTTATTTGACAGAGAGAGAGAGAATAAGCAGACAGAGAGGCAGGCAGATAGAGGGAAAAGAAGGCTCCCTGCTGAGCAAAGAGCCCTATGTGGGGCTCAATCACAGGACGCTAGGATCATGACCTGAGCTGAAGGCAGAGGCTTAACCCACTGAGCTACCCAGGCGCCCCATCCTCCTAGTTTTAAAATGGTTTGTAATCAATTTGTTTAGTTATTTACTGAAAAAGAACATTTTTTTTTTTACTATTTACTGGTTAGTTTGATTACCTAATTTACCTTTTCCTGATTCCATCCTTTGCTTATTTGAAGCTTTACCTTCATTTTTTTTATTTCTCGATGTGAAGATTTAATTCATTTATCTAATACTTTCTTCATAAACTAGGTAACTTTTAGTCTCTGTCTCTTCCTCCAAGCTCTGATTTTACTGTTCTCACTAAGTCCAGCAGTTTCATATATAGACTTTAATATTGCTTTGTCAAAGAAAGTTTTAATTTTAGGGTTACTTCCTCTTTGATGCCAGAATTTTTATGGAGTTTTTTAAAAAATAATTTTAATCTTAAGAGGGTAGGAATTTTATGGTTTTGGGGGGGTTCTTTATGTAATATCTAGTTTATCATAAAATGTGATCAGAAAGTGTTTGCCCTATAACTTCTACATCTTGTAGTACCAGTCATTATGGCCATTATAGGATGGACATATGTGTGTGTTGTATGAGCACTTGCAAAGAGTAACTATTTATGCAAGCAAAATTTACTCATTCAAGTTAAGTATTAAGGAACTAAGAAGATGATCAATGTAATACCCAGTTAGAAATTTTTTAATACTAAAAAAAAAAATTTTTTTTAATACTAAGTTTGGTATATATATGAATTCAAGAATTATGGCCCACTGTTTATAGTCTGATGTACACAGCATATATTATAAGCTCATAATAGATACTATCCCCTATCCATGATGATGAAGTTCAAGTTCTGAAAAAATGAAAAATTGTTCTTAATTCATCAAGCTGCAAAAATTGACCAGAAAAAAAGTGAAGAGTTGTTTACTCAAAGCCAGTAGTGCAAATAAAAACTACTCATATGATTTATTGTAGAAATAGTAACATACGGTAGATAATTGAAGTGCTTTTCTGGACCCCTCTGGGGAGTTAGCTAATAGTATCATCATTCTGCCTTTCAGAAATCCAAGTCGTACTGAGTTCCAAAATACATCTGGCCCCCAAAACTACTGATAAGGGATTGTAGACCTGTCTTTCTGTTAGAATTTTTCTTGATAGAACAAATATATACACTAGGGGGCTCAGTCAGTTAAGCGTCTGCCTTCAACTCAGGTCATGATCCCAGAGTTCCTGGCTCCAGCCCCACATCCACCTTCCTGCTCAGCAGGGAGTCTGCTTCTCCCTCTGTCCTTCACACTGCTCATGGCTCTCACTCTTGCTCAAATAAATAAATCTTTCAAAAAAAAAAAAAAAAAAGAACAAATACATATGATAGATTCAGTTTGTTACTCTTGGTATTAGTAAGTGTAGTCTAAGGTAAGATATATTTTCCAGAGTTTTATAAAATACTTTCTTCATCCACTTCTTTTTAATTGTTCTGTTATTAAAAGTACCTAAAGTGAGAATAATTATTTCTTAAGGAAAAATTAAAATTAATATAAAAGCTAAATTCTCTTGTATAGGGGATTAAAATGTTACAATTATCTACACACAAAATGGTTCAATGAGAAATTGTTAAAATGTCTTGGAGCTCAGGTGAATATAATTCAGGTAAAATGAAATCTTTATTATTGGAAAAGTATTAATTAAAGATTTTATTACTACAAACTCTCGTAGGTGGAATCCTAAATAGGCTTGTTGATTATATTCTATTTCCTTGCCTTCTCCAGAATCTCTACACTGAGTATTACAGAGTAGTCCAAATGTACTGCACCTCTACTCTTTTTTTTTTTTTTTAAGATTTATTTACTTGAGAGAGAGAGTGAAAGAGAGATAGTGATAGAGAGCATGAGTGGGGAGGAGAGGGAGAAAGAGGTTCCCCACTGGTCAGGGAGATAATGTGGGGTCTGGTCCCTGAACCCTGGGATCATGACTTGAGCCGAAAGTGGACGCTTAACTGACTGAGCCACCCAGGTGCCCCTCTACCCTTACTTTCAATACTCCAAGTGTACAAAGAAGTCAATTCCTTTAACTTGTCTCCCCCTCCCCCAAAGCAGTCACCAAGTCAGGAGTTGTCCTAGGTGCTGATTTCTTGTAGAGGGAGGAAATCAAACAGAAAACAGTAGTATTACCATATGTGGATGGCTTACTTGAAGTTACAAAATGCTAGAAGAACAAACAGAAATAGAAACCGAATTTACCCAGCACATGAAGGAAGACAGAGAAAAGGGAAATTATATATGGATCTTGAGATTGGTAGAAATTTTCAAATTCGTCAGTTGAAAAAAAAAAAAAAAAGTTGAAGAAACAGCATTTGTGAAGCCCTAAGATATTTAAGGAGAAAAGGCTGAATATAGATGGAAAGAAGGTTTACAATAAGTGTTGTTGGAGAATTGGGTGTCTTGCTAGACATTTCTGGCTCCTTCCATGCCACATTCCTGAAAGAGGACTGACTCATCATCTCTCCCTCGCATGCCTTGCAGCAGATTCCAAGACATTATTACACTGAGTGTGTTTTGTAAATTACAAACAATGATACAAATGTTAAGTGGTAGCCCCAATAGGTTCCAAGATAGATCCGTAGTCTTGACTATGTTATGTAATTATCCTAGCTTTCTAAATTACAATGTCCTAAATGTGATTATTGAATAAAATGAATAGAAAGCTAATGGTAGTTCTTGTAAATAGATGGGATAGTAGTGAAGCATTTTAGGAAGAATTTGAGGACAGGGACATTTTAATCTAATGTCACAAAAGAAGTCTTGGCAGTTTTATAAAAGGGAAGAGATTATTAATCATTTGCATTTTTCCTTTTTTTTAAGATTTTGTGATCAGAGAGCACCAGCAGAAGAAGCAACAAACAGGGAAAAGCAGGCTTCCTGATAAGCAGGGAACCTGACGTAGGACTCAATCCCAGAACACTGGGATTGTGACCTGAGCAGAAGGCAGAGGCTTAACCCACTAAACCACCCAGGTGTCCTAATCATTTGCATTTTTAAATTTTATACAGGCAGTTTGTATTTATTATTTTACTAAAAGGCTCATTTGACATTTTCCAGTAAATTTCTATGCTTTGTATCTTGCACCTTTGTGCTCATTTTATCATTTCAGCTCATATTAGCAATATATGCTTTATCTACTTATTTTTTATTATTTTTATTAACATATAATGTATTATATGCCCCAGGGGTACAGGTCTATGAATCATCAGGCTTACACACTTCACAGCACTCACCATAACACATACCCTCCCCAATGTCCATAACCCAACCACCCTCTCCATGCCCCCTGTCATCTGCTTTTTTATCTGTGCGTCAAGAATTAAGTTCTTGGATTATATTTTGTTATATAATGCAAACTACTTAATAACAATTTATAAAGGGAAAAAAGATGAACACCAGCAAATTATTTTTGCCCTCTGGCTTTTCTGTACACGATAAACTATAAACTATTTGAAAATAAGGACTTGGGGGACACCTGGGTGGCTCAGTGGGTTAAAGCCTCTGCCTTCGGCTCAGGTCATGGTCTCAGGGTCCTGGGATTGAGCCCCACATCGGGCTCTCTGCTCAGTGGGGAGCCTGCTTCCTCCTCTCTCTCTCTCTGCCTGCCTCTCTGCCTACTTGTGATCTCTAAAAAAAAATAATAAAAGTTACAAAATAAGGACTTGGGATGCCTGAGTGGCTCAGTCAGTCAAGTATCTGCTTTTGGGTCAAGTCATGATCCTAGGGTCCTGGAATGTAGCCCCATGTCGGGCTCCCTGCTCAGCGGGGAGTTGTCTTCTCCCTCTCCCTCTGCCCCTTGCTATGGCTCTCTCTCTCTCACTCTCTCTAATAAATATATGGATAATCTTTTTTTTTTTTAAGGTAAGGACTTTATTCTCAACTTTAAAATCTTAGTGTTAAGTGTTTGACAAAGAATAAGAATTCACTAAATACTGTTGAGCAAAGGAATAAATTCATGAGAGAAAATATGTTACAAGTGAGAAGATACTGGTCTTTAGTAAAGAGAAGTTTTAACTCGAGTATAAAAGAAAGGTGAGGTAACTGAATGAGTTTACGTATTATTTCACCACATTAATGTAATGAAGATATAACAAAGTCACAGAGAAATTGGTGCATTCAAACTGCTTATGAAAACTAAATTGAGCCAGACATTGAGAAAACCTTTCATCCTTAAAAACTGTATTGTTCTACTCTAACTTCTTCTATTGGGAACTTATTCTAAGGAAATAATCCAAATCTGTTAAACAGCTATAGATATAAACAGATACTCATTTTTAAAAATCCTAAATAATCTGGGGTACCTGGGTGGCTCAGTGAGTTAAGCCTCTGCCTTTGGCTCAGGTCATGATCGCAGAGTCCTGAGATAGAGCCCGCATTGGGCTCTCTGTCTCAGCAGGGAGCCTTCTTCCCTTCCTTTCTCTCTGACTGCCTCTGCCTACTTGTAAGGCCTCTCTATCAAATAAATAAATAAATAAATAAATAAATAAATAAAATATTTTTAAAAAATAATAAAAATCCTAAATAATCTAAGCAAACTAAAAGGCATCTAAGGGAGAAATGTTGAAGCAAATTCCTAAACCCTTTTAGGCAACTATTAGGCATTTAAAAATATGTGTAGGAATATTATAATTGTGTAAATGACTTCTTAAAGTGTTAAGCAGAATTATTGGGATTAAACTCTGTACAAAGGTTCTACTAAAGCATATGTACTTAACACATAAGAGGAAAATGAAAGAAAGTAATCTGAATTCAAACTTAGCTTACAATATTATAGTAATTTCTCTTTAAAATCTTCTAATTGTCTGAGGTAGTTACATTGCTGACTCTTGGCAGTTTCCCTTCCATGTCTCTTACCATGAATTCACTCATTAACAGTGAAATAATGCTGGGTATTTACTATATGCTAGACTAACTGCTGGACACTGAGAACATAAAATTGACTATTTTGATGACTGTAGCATTCAATAAGATGCCATCTCTAGGGGGAGATTTCCCTGAATTTTAGCCTATTATTTGCAACCCTGCTAGCCTTCCCAAAAAGGTATTTGGTCACTAAAATGACTGCTGGGAGGAAGAGAATGAGGTAAGAGCATTACAGTTTTTTTACGTATGGAGGTAAAAGAAAAGTCAAGGAGATTTCATAAACAGATGTCTTTTCCAAATAGTGATGGGGAAGGGGTAAGAAGAGAAATTTTGAAAACAGCCATTTAGAGGTTTCCATAAACTTATGAATTTCAAGTACTTCAATTTTGTAATAATCTCCTAGCCCACAAGCAGGACTTGTAATACTGTATGCAAGCTTATAATTTTTCTCTGGATGTTACCTTTCTCTACTAAGTACAATCAAAAGTATTACAGATTATCTCACTTTTTTTTTTTTTAATTTAAAAGTGGGTACAGTGTTACTGCAATGAAGGTCTGGCAGAAGCAAGAGCAAGTGCTTCAATGTCCTTCAAACCATAAAGCAGTTGAGGTCAACTGTATCAGCAGCTTGATATAATAGAGATGCTAGAGTTGGAATCAAAAGGGTACTAGCTGAGTCGCTGCTCTATGGCTGCTCAAAATAAAACACTCGAAAATAAAACACTCGACAAGTCTCAGAATCAATGATGAGAAATATCTCTATTTACCTACCTACCTATGCTATCAGTTTATTAAAATCAACTTAGAGATCAAATGAGAAATGTAGATCAGAGTATTCTTCTCTATTGAAGTGTTGGATATAAAATAATAAAAGGGGGCGCCTGGGTGGGTTAAAGCCTCTGCCTTCGGCTCAGATCATGATCTCAGAGTCTTGGGATTGAGCCCCACCTCAGGCTCCACAGGGTCCCTGCTTCCTCCTCTCTCTCTCTCTCTCTCTGCCTGCCTCTCTGCCTACTTGTGATCTCTGTCTGTTAAATAAATAAATAAAATCTTAAAAAAATAAGTAGGAGTAATTCTGATAACCTCAAGATACCATATTTTGGGACCAATATATTTTGTCTCAAAGAAAGGATCACAAGTATTTTATCATTATGTCTACTCGTTTACTTGTACTATAACTAAAATTCCTAGTAAATATGGTAGGAAATCAACGGTAGTAAGAACTTGAATAGTTAAGAACATCAGCATGAGTAAATTGGTTGACCTATAAGCAAGTTTGACTTACTTACATGGGAGTGAAATCTCCAGGTAGTGCCATTTTTATAATTGTTCTGATTATGTAATCGATTTTATACTTTCAAATTAACAGACTATTAAAAGAAGGCACTATAACTGGGTACTGATGGAGAACTACCACAAATTATTAATTTTAAAACCATGTCCAGATTTCAGAAATGGACTTTTGATTCTGAGAATATTGTCTTTATAATTTTTTTCATTCCCAAATTTATAATCAGTTTCATTGATCAAGAGTTTTAATTAAGCTAAGCAACTTTCAATTCTATTGCATGAAAGAGAATTGAGCTCTAAAACAGAGACAACTTGAAAACTCTTCATGAGACCTAGGAAAAGAGCATAGTTGCAGAGACGAAAAAACAAAAACAGCAGAAAACAACCAAGTGACACAGGAATGGTTAATGACATTTATCATTGCATCAAGTCCATATTTAGAATGTTGAGGGGTTAGAGTTTGTAAGTCAATCTCTGTGAGGAGAAAAGCAATTTCAGTATGGCATATCTATTATTTATAGCATATGAGTTGGCACGAAAGTTCTATTGAGATCATATAAAAATATATTGAATGATTCATGTTTCTGCGCTACAAATTATTTGCCCCAGTAAACACACATTATTCTTCTTTATAAGTTTGACTAAATAGGCAGAAAGTCTAATCAGATAAATATATATTCATCCAACATGAAGATTAAATAAAGTTGTACTTTACTTTATGGCAGGAAAGGGTATTTGAAGAGAAATAGAAATACATGGAAATATCCAGATTCCATCATTTCTATCCTGCTTTCCCAACTATCCCTTTCCCAAGACACATGTAAAGCTTAACGCAGTTGAATAAAAAAAACCATTGGATGAATCCTTGTCTACCTAATCCTATATGTAAAACTTGCATTAAATATTCATTGCACCTCTCAATTTTTTTTAAGTCTTTAGAAAGCATATAAGGACTTGACAAGAAATTGATACTGGTAAAGTGTACAGAATAGCTCCCTGCTAACATAAACAAATTTAGGTGTTTAAAACACTCATTCAAAATGCTCTGTACCATATCACATTAAGGTTTATTTTAACATATTGTTAGCATATCATTTTTTGTAAGATAGTTAGATAAATAGTGAAAATACCAGTAACAGTGAAAGAGCACCTGAATCAATTAATTATTCAATAAACACTAAGATTCACAAATTCTTCCTGTTACCTTTAGAAAGGAGAGCAAGGCAAGTTAATTGCAAAATGATGAACGCTTTCAATATTCAACACACTTAGAATGCAGGCAGAGTTTGGCTTACTTGATTTACAAGTTTCATATGCGATTACCCATATTCATGAAATATTGCCTACTGAGTAATACAAGAAGTCTTTTTTTTTCTGTGTACCTCCAATAAAAGGTAGTACTGCCAAACAGCTAGTTGTGTCATTTTAGGTTCCAGATTAATAGCCAATCTACTAGGAACAGATGTTAAATCCTCATTTATACTGGTGTACATCTCTTGTCTATTTCTGGTGGAATGGGTTTCACTCTGATCAATAAATGTTTCAGCCGGGTTGTTCATCTTATTAGAGAGGTCAAAGCAGTGACAGAGGTACATCTGTTTTCATGTCAAATAATGTTGGAGGTAATGAATTTTCTCCAAGTAGATAAACAACACTCTGTGATTGTCCTTCGGTCTCCCACTACAGAGCTGATCATGATTAAGCAGGGGCTCTTGGGGAATTGGATGTGTTGGCATGTCTTAAAACATTTTTTTACTCCAAAATTTATTTCCATCTCCGTGGTATTTTCAGTTCTTGAGTAGTGACCCGATTGCATAATGTACATCTAAGATGACGCTGGTTACATAATGCATTTGCATAAGTGGGAAAATGTAGCAGAAGGATTGTTCCAAAATACAGCCGGTTAAAATTGTTCTCAGTTGCCTACATAACGGAGAAAAAAAAAAAAAAAAAAAAAAAAAACCTCTTTGCAAGGTTTAGTATTAAATTTCACGTGCTAATAATTAATAAAAATTCCTGATGAGCACAGTAGAAAAATACATACAAGTGTCTGTTCACATACACACCTTGTTAATGCTTGGCGAAGGCAGTCCTAATTCTGTGCTCGGTTAAGTGACTCAATGAAGGTGACTGTAGGTTTACAGGAAGGTAAAGCACAAAGAGATGTTCCAACAGATCTAGCAGGTTTCCATGAGAAACTTGAGTTGTTGGGCAGGAAAAATATAAAGGTGTTGTCTCGCTTGCATGATGGATAGGGCCAGTTTCTGTGTGGATTAAGTTATTGTCTTTCATCAAGCCTGTTTCCTGGAACAGAATTGGATGTGATGAATAGATTCGGTCACTCTGATTTGTAGTCACTTGGCGAATTGCTAGCATTCATTTTAGCCCCCACTTTGGCATTGATTGACCATAGAGTGCTGTCATTTAAGCCCTGTAGTCATTGCTGTGTAGTTGGATAAAATATGTAAATCCTTGCCAAACAGTCATCCTTGGGGACAGCTCTTCAGGCCATGGGACCAAGTGAAATCTTGCCCATTAGCAGATTAACTGGCAATGAGAGATCGTGGACAGACCACTGGTGTCTGGGAAAGTGACAGAGGGGTAAACTGCAACTCTCCTCCATCCACACTTAGCGATCTTGTGATCTAGCAAAATGCCAAAACTTCAAGCAAACACATGATTATCATTAGTTTTTTAATTGAAGACCGATACCTAACACTTGCATCCATAGGTTGAAGGGCATTCAACTTCAAGACTGGGAAAGATATAACTAAAAGTCAAAATACATTAAGCAATTATTTTTACTTTAGTTTTCTTAATTTTTCTTTTCAATACAGGAAACATGATCATTTAATGGCCCCAGATGATGGGCAGGCATTTGGGAAATATCATTCCCAAATGTAATAAAGCTGCTGGTATTGGCCAGACTCTGGAGAGAAGCCAAAAGACAGATGAGAACACAGTGTCCAGATGTCCAAAATAGGGAGCAGTGCCTTGGTTACAAGGCTGGGGTTTACAGCAATTCTGAGGGAAGCACCCTGGCGTTGGAGAAGATACAAGCTAGCCCCGTACTGAGGTCAGATTCAGATTTGAAAGCCAACATGTTGAGACCAGGTCTCTACGGCAAGGATCAAAAGTCCATAAGAACTACCTAGCCCAGCTAATAGTAGCGGTATAAGAGCAGGAACAAAAGGGACGCTTAACCCTGAGTGGTCCAAATTTCTAAGTAAGTAGCAGGCTTAAAGTTACTGAGAATGAAGCACTCAGTTCTCATCACTGAGGCTAGAGCTGTATGTGGACGCTGGTCGTGCCCCCCAGCTGTGCAGATGAGAGTTGGGAGGTGAGGGCTTCTTGAAGCTTACTACCTAGATGGATGGAATGGGGGACTCCAACCCTTCTTGTGGGGAGTCTCTTTGTAGTCATGTTCTTACTGCTGTGGAAAACTTGGTGAGATGTTTATGTACAGTGTTTCTGTCTGTGAGATACTAACACAAAACTGTTTGTAAGTCCTCAAAAGGAAGCCTAGCACAGCCCCACTGGAGTTTGGTAAAAACTATGTAATGTTCACAGCACAGCAATTCCTCTGCACAGAGCCCTCTGTCATTTGCCAACAATCATTCTGACTTGTGATGAAGATAATCAAACATGAAATTTATAAAAAGACACAATATATAGATTGTTACTTATTATGTAGGATTACAGAAAAATTTGCTGACCCTTGTTAATAATCATGAAAGCAATGTTACCTTCTGGAATTATACATTTATTTAAAATCTTTAAGATACTATGTGATATCTATGGAAAATTTGGTTAGCAATTATTTCCATATGTGAATAAGAAAATCTTTAGTATATTTGAATTTGGTGAAATCTGTCCTGCTGAATAAATTATTGGAAAGGCTACCACCTTGATAACAGAATTGTGTCTTGAGTCACCCATGTGGATCAGGTGGTTAAGTGTCTGCTCAGGCTATGATCTCAGGGCCTTGGGATTGAGCCCCACTTTGGGCTCCCTGCTCTAGAGAGAGCCTGCTTCTCCCTTTCCCTCTGCAGCTACTCCCTGCTTGCGCTCAGTCTCTCACTGTCTCTCTCATAAATAAATTAATTAAGAAAAAAGAATGTCTCAAAGTTGAAAATTGACATATATCAAAGTTGTGAATATAGTACTAAATATATCTGTAGATATTTCAAATAATACAAAATTACTAAATAGAATTTTAATGCTTATGAATTATGAAGTATGAGATCAAATGTTTTATGTTAATATAATGGAAGTAAATATTTAAAAAGAAAAACCTGAATATTTTCAAAAATACAAAGAAGTAAGAACATTAAGTTCTAGAGAAAGGACAAAGCTTTTGTCAAGGCAGGATACACGATTCTTCAGTTTTTTCAGGACTCACAAGTAGGCACGTGGAGAGAGGTATTGGTAACCAAAGAGTCGTGGAGAATGTTAGAGAATGAACAATGGATGAAAATTACTAAAGGAGGTAACTTGCCAGATAATTAAGAGAAAAACTAGCGCTTCTTGTCTTCTGTTCTTAGACAAATTATAGTGTATATTTCGCTTCTAAAAATCTGGTGACACAAAGTATTTAGTGACATACATATAGCCCTATTCTTGAAAATCCATTGACTAAATATCATTTGCAGTTAGAATGTATATAAACTCTACTCACTTTTCTTTAGAAAGTAAAACTAAGTTAACACCACAAATCTGTCTTTAAGCTAGAGTTTTGTTTTTGATTTTGTTTTTTTAATTTTAGAGAGAGAGCATGAGTGGGAGAGGGAGAGAGAATCTCAAGCAGACTCCATGCTGAGTGTGGAGCCAGCAACTGAGTTGAAACCAAGAGTCACACACTTAGCTGACTGTGCCATCCTTGTGTCCCTGAGCTAGAATTTTTATTTTTTTATTTCTTCATTTTTTTTAAGTTTTCTTTAACATATTTGAAAGGGAAAGAGAGAGTGAACCAGCAAGCGAAGGGCAGAGGCAGAGGGATAAGCAGACTCCCTACTGAGCAGGGAGCCTAATGGAGGGCTCGATTCCAGGGTCCCGGGATCATGACTTGAGCTGAAGGCAGATGCTAAACTGACTGAGCCACTCAGACACCCCCTGAGCTAGATTGTTTAAAATCATAAATCAAATGATAGGACTGTGCCCTGGCTTTCTTTTTTTAAAAAAGTGACCGCATGACCATTCCACATGAGTAAACTTATTAAGATGGAACTCTATAGATAAAATTTCTCCTATGTATCAATTCTCTACAGAGACACAGATTTGTGTATATGTCTTCTTAGGAAAGACTTCCTTTTGAATGGTCTATATAATTCAACAACTTAACTACACCTGTGTCTCAGCTTAATTCTCTCCACTGCTCTTATCCATACCACCTCCCTACCTTGGTTGATGCCACCCCATTTCATCATTATTCTGTAAGTATGCTTCTAAAATATACAATATATTATTGTATATAATATATACAATATACAATATATACAAATTGTATAATATAAATTGTATAATATAATTGTATAATATATACAATATATACAAATATACTTGCCCCCAAGTCTTTATCTCCATGAAGATCACTTCATTTCACAGTTTCACATTTTAAAGTCTCTGTTAAAAGAATCTCATGTACTCTGGCCTCTTTATACTGGAGTAAAGTCTTCCCCCTCCTTGAAGAATAAACACACGCAGACACAATCACAACTGGGCGAGGACACCTCCTGCTTAAAACTTTTGAAGGTAACCCAGTATCTGTAGAATAAAGTTCCAGTTTCTCAGCATGATAAAATGCTTTTTATCCCCTGCCTCCCTTTCTTCTCTAATCCTCCATTTTTCCTGGCCATGTGCCCTAATCTTAAAGCACCAGCTTGCCCTGCATTCCCAAACTCATTATATTACTTTATGCTTCTTTCCTTTCCCACTTAAAATTTCTCCTATCTCAACTTCTCCCTTTACTCATCCTCTTTCCGGACTCTTCTCTGTGGAATATTTCTGACCCATTCTTCTTTCATTCAAAGTTAATGGTCTTCCTTTGTGATTTCACAGCATTCAGTAGCATGTGTAGAATATTTCACAAATTTCATCTTTCTGTATCCCTCCTAGACTAAGCACAGATAACTGACAGAGTGAGAGTCATCTTCCTGTTTTTAACGCCTAGCAGTAGCTCGATTATATTAGAGAATTAGTAGTTATGAATGACAACTATCCTATTCCATGTTGACAACAAATCTTCTCTGAACATCTAATCATAGCATCAAGTCCCTTCACAGCTCAACCCTTACTAACTCTAGAGAACTGTTCCTGCTTTTACAAAGCATTCACAAAATTTACCCTATGGACAAACCATCTAAACAAATCTCTATTGAGTGTGATCTACATCTCTAGTTTATAATTTTACTTGAAGGCTTTAATAATCATATAATTTTAATGTATACTTATATAACTAATGTATATAAGTTATAAATATTTACATATAGAACTATATAAATTATAACTATTATTATAATATGCTATTATAGTATTATTAAAATGTCAAAATAATAGACAAGAATAATAGACAAGAATAATATTTGCATTTATAGAGCACCTTAACAGTTATAATATCCTTCTATATAAATATTTTTTAAACATTGCATTTGGCAAGACCTAATATGCCCATTTGGTAGAAAATAATTTGTTCAAGGCACAAAGGAATGAACCCAAATAGAACACATGATTTCTGTTCCCCAGGGCAGTTTTCTCTACCAAACCACATTCACAGAGTATCAATGTGGGGTAAGTACATAGAAGCATATTTTTATTTGCCATTTCCTACTTAAAAATATGTACGAGGAAATAAGAAAATAGATTTATTCTAGTTGTGTGTTTAGCTACTGGAAAGTTCCAATATTGAAAAGTTGAAGGAGATGACAAAAGTAATTACGTTGCATGTACAACAGCCCTTTGATTTTAAATTCTTCCTGAAGTTCGTGCTACTGGAATTTTTCCACTTGGCAACCTCTTGTGACTATTTATCCCCTGAGCTGTCAAAATTATATCCTAATGTGAGGAAGAAGTTTTTTTATTTTAAAATAAATTTCCACTAAAAATAAATGCAGCCACCCAAGTTCACCCTGTCCCTGGCAGGCCTAAATGAATATGCATCTCTCTGACAATCTAGTAGAGGAAGGGTTGAGGTCTCTCTTGCCAAACTGACAGTTGTTCAACTACGAGATGAAAGGGGGAAAAGGCACAGCTTATTCTCAGATGGATGTCTTTGAAACAGACAGTGCTCTAACATTGAGTTTAACCTCCCAAGCAGAAGACCCCTCCTTAGGTAGAAAGACTTTCTTTCTGCACTGTCTATATTTTAGAGAAAATACCTACACTGATACACAATTTCCTGTGTTGTGTGTAAAAGCCATGATGTTTGAGTTTGCAGATGATAGAACATTTGGACTTCTCATTAAAATACTTCATTTTTTGCGCTGTAGAGAACTTAGGTAGAATAGACCTGCAATGGTTTTTACTTCTACCACGGTAACCTAAAATTGATTCAAGTCCCTGATGAAAGAGTAAGTCCCATTCCCTTGAAACCTGCAAATTCTAACTCATTTGATCCTTTCCTTCCTTCTTCTGGGTATCGGTCAGGATAGGCACACATGTAGTATCTAGGCTTAAACCTCTAATAGGATGATTTTGTTAGGGAGAACTTTTGGGAAGAACCAGTACTTGTGTTGATCCCTAAGAGAGAAAGAAAAGTGGTCCAAGCAGAAAGACCAGTATATGATTAGAACTAAAGGCAAGAGCGTATGTGACACATTGATGAATAAGTTGGGTAAGACCAAAGCTAAGTGAGAAAGAGCAGGAATGGAGAAAAGAAGACCTATTCCAGATATTTTATTTTTTAATTATTTTTTAAAGATTTTATTTATGTATTTGACAGAGAGAGAGAGATTACAAATAGGCAGAGATGCAGGCAGAGAGGCGGGGATGGAGGAGGGTGCAGGAAGCAGGCTCCCTGCTCAGCAGAGAGCCCAATGCTGGGCTTGGTCCCGATCATGACCTGAGCTGAAGGCAGAGGTCCTCTGAGCCACCCAGGCACCCCTTTTCCAGATATTTGAAAGACGTAGAATGGTTCGTTTTCAAGGATGCTGTGTTGGGAGTAAATCAGAGAAAGTGTCATGTTTAGTTTTCTAACTTGGGTGATTGGCTGCAAAATGGTGCTGTTCTCTGCTTGGGGAGGGTGGATAGTCAGCGAAGAGTGGAGAAGAACAGCAGCAAGCCTGGGGAACTGGGGGCTCAGTTAGAACTACCTATGAAATACACAGTGGGATCATCGAGAAAGCCAAGACAAAGGTGTCCAGATTGATAACCTACTGGAATTTCAGTTGGGCAATTAATAGCACATAGATCTTAAGTGGAAACTCAACTTTGGAATGGTTTAGTAGATTCATAGTTTTAAAAGTCATTTTTTTTTTAATTTTTTATTTTTTATAAACATATATTTTTATCCCCAGGGGTACAGGTCTGTGAATCACCAGGTTTACACACTTCACAGCACTCACCAAATCACATACCCTCCCCAATGTCCATAATCCCTCCCCCTTCTCCCAAACCCCCTCCCCCCGGCAACCCTCAGTTTGTTTTGTGAGATTAAGAGTCACTTATGGTTTGTCTCCCTCCCAATCCCATCTTGTTTCATTTATTCTTCTTCTACCCACTTAAGCCTCCATGTTGCATCACCACTTCCTCATATCAGGGAGATCATATGATAGTTGTCTTTCTCTGCTTGACTTATTTCGCTAAGCATGATACGCTCTAGTTCCATCCATGTTGTTGCAAATGGCAAGATTTCATTTCTTTTGATGGCTGCATAGTATTCCATTGTGTATATATAAAACCACATCTTCTTGATCCATTCATCTGTTGATGGACATCTAGGTTCTTTCCATAGTTTGGCTATTGTGGACATTGCTGCTGCTAGTTTATAAAAGTCATTTTTTTATAAGGGTTTAATGCAAACAGTAGCGTCCTGCCTCCGTCCTACCTGTCTCGTTGATTTCACTTTTAGGCACAAACTTCCCCAACCACAGCTCTTCTTTCTTTTCTTGCCGTATTTCTAAACGACAGGCCCTATCATCATTTCTCCCCCTCAAGTTTTAGGTGATATATCTTGACTTCCAATTATATAAGGTGAGGGTTTTCCTCCTTTATATTTTCCCTGGCTGTTTTTTAAATAGCTGTATCTGTTTTCATTAGGAAATTTAGTGACATGCCCCACAATCAGGGTCAAACCATTGCTGAACATGCCAGTATCTTGAAACTACTTTTGCATAAATAAAAAGGGGGAATTGAGGCCCACAGAGTAAGACTAATGAAGGTACCATTTGGCTCATTCAGAGTATTTGCAGCTTGAGGAACCCCTTCTCAAACCACAAGTGTGGTATAGGCTGCCCAAGGAGGGCACAGTGAAATGGCCGAGTACCTTTCCTGACATGGGGGAGCAATTATGCTGGTGTATTTTCTCCACAAGGTCTTGTGTGGCTACCCACTCAGTTAATTAAGCCTCACCAGGACCTAGCACGAGGGACTCAAACACCGACTTCCACAATTCAACCTGATGTCGGTAACTCCACCACCCCAGATGCCATCAGCCAAAAAAGGGAAGAATGAAGCTATACCTATCAAAGACATCTCATAGGTCAATATACAGTTGACCTGTGTTGAGGAGGTTTTGGTCAATACTGGCACATCCATAACACCTGAAAACATGTTCCTTTCAGTCATTTCTTGTATATCTGCTAACTCTAAGGTAGTGATGATACTGCTTACTCTTTCATGTTTCCCCATGATTGCTGATACTTGAAGATTATACCTAGTGAGCCCACATATTCAGCCTGCCTATCTTTAATTTGTTTTTTTTGGGAAGATCCAGAAATTTCTATTTCTTCTAATGACTCCTTCACAGGTGTCATTGCATCCTTATAAACGATGAGGACCCCTTTGTTTACCCATTTTGTAAACTCAATACAAATTAGACTTTTACCCATTTGGGAAATTTTTTATGTTTTTACTCTAACCTGGGGATCCACAATACAAACCTCAGTTTTTGCATTCCCATCCATAAAGAATGATATAAGAATAGCATTCTGAGAAACCCCAGAAGTCATACAAGTACTATTAAATATTAGAATCTTATTCTCACAATAGGTGTGGGTGGCAAATTATGTGATGGAAAATGTGTACAGAAGCCCCTTATTTCTGTGTGCCCTAGACTGTGGTTAGAAATGGGCTCATATGATGGTTTTTCTTGGGAATCTAGGCCCCTCATGGGACTTTACTTGGCTAAACCCATATAACAGTATCTAATTAGAAAACTGGTAACCTCAAGGGTTGACTGTAATGGAAAGGTATAGAACACAGGAAGGAAAAGTCTAGAACTGGTCACTCCCCTATGGTAGTGCATGTGACCCAATGTGGAGTCCTGGCTTTGAAGGACCAATTCTCAGAACTAAGTATCTTAACAAATCTTATTCTTCCATAAAAACATCTTCCTGGAGAATGAGCCTCCCCTTTGTTCAATGAAAATGTAGGCATGGCCCTGCTACCTTCTCCAAAGGAGAATTTAATTGGTTTTATAAAGACGAATGCAGTGATACTTGAATCTGTATGACCATCTTTGCATCTTTTTATTAGCTGCTGGAGCCTCTATATTTAACATAATCCACGCCCAGTCTGCGGGCAACTCTACAATAATGACTCCCAGCTTTTCAACCTTTAACACTTCACGAATGAACCTTACCTGTGCATATGTTGCTAAGCAGCATGCCCCGGCTTGGCTCCCAGTCCGACTGTCCAGGCCCTGGCAAGGGGGATTTCCCCCTACAATTGATTTACATTTCAGAAGAGAGAAAAAGAACAAACCAGTTCTTCGGTGTCCTACTGGCAATTATTAGAGCTGTCATCGATGTAGCTGCTACCGTGGCAACCACTCCCGCATCCTTGGCTGTCTCCCTCCAAAGGGCACAGCAAGTGCTTTCATATATGCAAAACATTACAACTGATGGAGAAGAACAGGTCAAGATTAATCAACAAATTTTAGCTAGGCTGCAGGCTCTGGAAGCCTCTCGTCTGGCTAGGAGAACATCAATAGCACTCTGGACCAGATCCTCATTAACTTGTGACTAGGAGTTTACCTCCTACTGCATTACTTTGACTCCCTCTAACAAGACTTGGGGGCAAAGGAAAATTCATCCTAATTAAGCCTTTTCCTCCTCCTTGAATCTCTCCATTGAAAATCTAAAACTTAGGTTACAAGTACTAATACAGGAACTCCAACAAGAAAGTCAACAAGCTACCATTAATACTCTCAATGATATCTCTCCCTGGTTCTATCTAAAAGCTGGTTCTCTGGGCTCAGTCAGCGCTCTTGGTTTTCAAGGCTATACTGCTTTTAATGATCTTCTTTGTCATTATCATCATCAGGGCAAGCCCCTCCTGCTGTTCCACCTGGAGGACCCAAAACACACTTGCAGCGACCACACAGGTTCTCACCATCCCCTTCGATAGTCCACCTACAAATCCCAATAAACAAAAAGGGGGAACTATGAAGTTATTCTTAGAAAATAAGTTGTAAGCCCTAAGGCAGTAGGTACTATGGTAGCAGCTGAAATGCCAGCAACCTTCCTAGTCTTGAGCTATTGAACGCAAAGAACAGGGTCCCATGATCCCCTGGGGCTGGGCATCGGTTAAGAGGTGGGGACGAATGTAACCCCCAGTCCACCTTCCTGCCTTGGGTGATGGCTAGTGCAGTCATCCTGCTCCACCTTTATCCCATAACTGCCTTCCTGCGTGCTTACATGTGGGGGACATCCAGGACCGCTTTATGTCTTTTTACTCCTTCCCCATGCTTTGACACATCTGTCCTTGCTTTTCTGATTAAAACAAAACAAAACATGGGGTGCCTGGGTGGCTCAGTGGGTTAAAGCCTCTGCCTTCAACTCAGGTCATGGTCCCAGGGTCCTGGGATCCAGCCCTGCATTGGGCTCTCTGCTCTGCAGGGAGCCTGCTTCCTCCCCTCTCTCTGCCTGCCTCTCTGCCTACTTGTGATCTCTGTCTGTCAAATAAATAAAATCTTTTTAAAAAAATTAAAAAAATAAAATAAAACAAACAGAAGCTATATGCAGAATCCGGCTGCTGCTGCTCTCTGTCACGGAGGCAGTCCTGCATGTTTGCTCAGATCATTGTCTGAGAACTTTTTTTCAGCGCGTGACAAAAATTTACCATTGTTTTTGTTGCTATAACTATGAAAATACTATTTATAGATAAGTCCTGTCATGTGCTATGCTTGTTTCCTCTCCTGGATAGCTTTTTCCCCCCTCCATGGAGTTAATTGCTACCATCTTGATTAGTTTCATTACCTACGTGTCTGTCACCGTTTCATTCTCAGATAACTGCCAGAAGTATAATTATTCTTTTAATGTTTTTAAACACTTCAGGTCAGTCTATGAATTTATTCTTGACATCACTGTAAGAGTCCTCTACTGATTTTAGCCCGGAACAGTTGCTCTTTGGCCAGAGGCCTGAGAATAATGCTTTTCTACTACCCTTACTTCATAGACCCCTGTTATGGATTGAATTGTTTCCCCCAAACTGATAGATTGAAACCCTAATGTCCAGTATCTTAAGATGTGACTGTATTTAGAGATAGGGCTTTTAAAGAGGTGATGAAACTAAAATGAGGTTGCTAATGTGTGTCCTGATCCAATCTGAGTTGTGTTGTCACAAGAAAACATTAAGACAGAGGCACAGCGGGAGCACGCATGCACAGAGGAACAACTGTGCAAAAGGCTGTCTCCATCCAAGGAAAGAGGCCTTACAGGAAGCTGGCTTTGTACCTTGACCTTTCAGCCCCTAGGACTCTCCACCCTACTATTATTTAGTCAGATTATATTCTCCAGATGGTTTTTGAAAAAGGGTGAATAGGAGACAATTTGGGGGGGATTTGTCCTCACTGAAACTATCTGTATTTAAACTTTACACTTACATGGTAAGTTTTCTGGTTATAGAATTCTGGGTTGATTATTTGCTATGAGCCCATTTATTCCTTCTCCTGGTATGAATGTTATATACCACATTTCTAGAATTTCAGTATCTACCTACATATGAAACTTCACATTTGAGGATAATCACTACCTATCCCCCTTCCCATGCAGTGCTAGAACCACATCTACTCCCAGATTTACTGTCATCCTATAATTCAGTTTTATACTGTTCTAATACATGAGGGCACTATTTTGTCATTGCATGCAACCAAGTTTTGTTTAAATCACCTATATATTTTGCATCTTTTTCTTCATTAGCTCTTGCTTCCCAAAACTTCCAAATTGGACCATCTATCTTTTGCCTGCAAACGATGGTTGAAGCTTGGTATTTGTTCGTTCTGCAAATGGTATCCCTCACAAAAGGCAGAGAGATTTTGGTCATTTAAAATTTTTTTCTATGCTATTTTCTCTCTCCTTTTGATTGTATTTTTAAAAATTCAGAGGCTATCAGTAATTCGTAGTAATTTTAACAAAGGAGGAAGTAAAAAGGTACATGTAAAAAGAACAGTGTATCTGTCTTGATAGGCTACATCATGCCAAAGTCAGGAACAACCTCCACATCTCTGGTCTGAAACACCAAAGGTTTTAATTCTCATTCATGCTCCATTGCCATTGGAAATTCCTCTGGAGTCTCTACACAACATTATTACCTTCTGGGACACGAAACAGCCTCCATCTGGAGTACTGGGTTCATCAAGGCAAGGCTGGGGATGGAGGGAAAGGGATAAAGAAAAAGCCAGGGCCCCTGGGTGGTGCAGTCCCCTGAGTGACTGAGTTTTGATTCCAGCTCAGCTTATGATGGGGTATGAGATCGAACCCTGCTTCGGGCTCTATGCTCACCTGGGATTCTGCATAAAACTCTCTCTTCCTCTCCGTATGCGCCCCCCCCCCTCTCTCTCTCAAATAAATTTTTAAAAGAGGCAACTAGTTGACCTGTAAATTTTACCTCCTAAAGTAAAACATGTATTCCCACTCACATGTCATTAACCAAAGCAAGCTACATGACCACTGCCTAATTCATGGGATCAGCGATATCTCCTTCTATGTGCTCAGAGGAGAACTAGAAATACTTGGTGAACAGCTTTAATAAAAACAAGGAGTGATATAAAGAAAACATTAAAAAAAATTAGAGTAACAATATGTTAGTGTTGAATTTGAGGTGAATAAACACTGTTGAAAAAATTTTCTTGGCTAAATCAACTTCAAAAAAGTTATTAATGGAAAAATATTCAAACATAAATGACAAACTTTTACATAATCTAAATCTAGTTTACTCCTTATGGATTATAGTGGAATAAAGAACCAATTGTTTTTTATTTTAAAAAATCATAATAGAATATTTACAACCTACATTAGGAAAACTTTTTTTTTTTTAAGATTTATTTTAGAGACAGTGAGAGTGAGCACAGTGTGGGGGCTGGGGAGAGGCAGAGGGAGAAGCAGACCCTGTTGAGTAGGGAGCCTGAAGTGGGGCTTGATCCCAGGACCCTGGCATAATGACCTGACCTGAAGGCAGACACTTAACTGACTGAGCTACCCAGGTGTCCCTAGGACAACATATTTTGAGTAAAGAAACATGCCTTAAAATAATGTCCTTACTTATGTATGTTGCACAGTCTAGGCTAAATATGAATGCTGAGGAAATCTATTTTATCCTAGTTTACCTATGTGACACAATTACAAGCCCAGAATAGGGTGTCAAGAATCTCTAAATTCAGTATCGGGGTCACTGAACAGCACAGCAGATATTTGACAATATAGAAATAACAAAGGATTTTTGAATATAGCACAAAGAGAGTGGGTAATACAGAGATTATAAATACCATGTTTTGGGGATCCATGTATTAGCATCTTTTTTGTGTGTTCAGTTTTTAAAAAATAATATCCGTAGCTAACATGGGGCTTGAACTTAAAATCATGGGTTCCAGAGTCTTATGCTCTACTGACTCAGCCAGACAAGTGCCGTTATTAGCATGTTTTCTCACAGATCTTTGGAGTTTTATTCCTATTCAGAGTACCAATGACAAAGACAAGTATTATTTTAACTGTAACAATCCATTTGTACTCTAGGGGGCGCCAGGACTGTGTTTATAACACTACGTTTCCAGATATTGAAGAACTTCATTACTAAACCTCATGTATCCGGGTCATTTCCCAGTATGAGCCCTTTTCACTGTGACACTAAATGGCCATCATTATTTCATAAGTATCTCTCCCTGAGATTCATGGCAGTCCTTGAAGCTCCAACTCAACCACACCAAAGAAATCTTATTAGTGTTATTAAAATTACTATCAGCCAAGAGCTTTACATAAATTAACTTACATAACAATATCTTATTAAATCTCAAACAAATTCTTAGTCTAAATTTTGAAAAGCCTAAATGAGATTAATGAAGTGTTCAATGTTCAATCTTAGTTGAGTTGAAGGGAGTATATAATAGATCAAATAGTCCCGTGTGTCTTTTCTACTCTGCTTAATATTTCTATGCTTGAAAGGTCAGGTTCAAATTAACATCAAGGGATTTTTTAGAAAGGCTGTAGCCTGAGCTCTGTGCAGAGCTCTTCTATGTTTCACTACCACCTGGAGTCCTTACTCAATGCATTCCAGTAATGCTAGGTCTTGAGGATCATCACGGTTGACTGGGTTTCAGGAAAAAGCTATGTACGAGTAGGGAAGAAGGGCCTTATAGAATCCTATATTCCATAAAGAAAACCCATTTAATAATAACTTCAACAGTTTGCTAGTAATATTCACTGTCCCAAATCTCATCTGGTTTAATTCTCTTAACTCCTTTAAGAGGCAGATACTATTCTTACTTAAAATGTGAAGAAACAAAAGCTTATGGCAATTAAGTACACGTGCCCTGGGTCTTATAGCTAGTAGGTGCTACAACCAGGACTTTGATTAAAGTCTGTCTTTTTTCAAAGTTCTTCTGATATGTTATTAGCACTTTAATTGTTGCCAAATTAGTGTCCTGAAAGAATTTTTCTAATGTCTTTATTGTAGTAATGATCTTACCAAATGAATTTTTCTTTGGAGATGATACAAAAGTACATTTCTGCAGAGGAAACACAACATGGTGTCTTTTTACACCAAACCTAAACATTAGATTTACTTGCAATTCACGTGATTGATTTAAAATGAAAATGGTTAGGTGCAGCGTTGATGTGGAGTACTTGTCATAGAACCTGACCTATAGCTATCATTTCTCAACTTACAGTTAATCAAAATCTGTCAATTTCTTATGCTGGTTTGTTTCTAGGACCTGTAAGGGTGAGAAGCTCACGAAGGATTGAAAAGGAGTTTCAAATTGGAATTCTCTTTTCCAAGGGCTTGTCACATCACTGGATTGTTTTATAATAGAAGACAGACTAGATGTATCAGCATATGTACACACCAGTACACAAGGTTTTATCTATTCAATGATTGCTCTAAGACAAAATAGGTATATGAAATGAGAACATGGGAGACGTTCAGCTTGTGAAAAAGGAAGAGAAGGGTTTAATATAATATGACATAAATTAGTAATTTTTCTTCATTTACAAGACATTCTTTAGTTAGGAAGGAAATTATCTCTGCTGTATGCTTCTTTAACTACCAGAGCTGAAACAGATCAAAGAAAAATTCTTATCAGTAGTAAGCTGTTGGCCAAACATGAAACTTGTGCTTATTAGGCAGCAAATATCCTAAAGGCCTGGATTTTTAGGAAAAAAAAATTTATTATTACTTTGGTATCAGAGTTAAAGTAAGTTTAAGTGGCAGAAGCAATTAGATACTAAAAGTATGGAATAGCAATGCAACATATTAAATTGGAGAAAAATAGAATGAGGAATATGAACGCATTACCATTGAGCTTAATTACGGCCTTATGGAGCTTATATCCCAATTGTCTTCTAGCTAGAAGTAGCCCAAGAACTAGGTCTGTCTCCTAGAGATCCTCATCTGACCCAAATCCTCCAGTGCACTTGCTGGGTCCATTTGGAACTCTGTCCTATTCTCTTCCCTATAAAGAATCAGAACTTCTTAAGAATGACTGATTTGATGGCCAGGGCAGAAGTACGCAGGATAATGCCGATCATCCTCTTAAAGACCCGTCAGCAACTTTTAGGGGCAATGCTAGAAAGAATGTTCAACTTAATCTAGCTCTTCATGTCATTTGATAATCTGAGCATAAAATAAAACTAAAAATGTTGATTATCATGATGGTAAAGATGACAATCGGAACATAATCTATACAAGAACAAACATAAATATATAAAAGAAAAGTTAAAGTGTATGGAAAGATAAAGATCAAGCAAAATTAGGGTGACTATAGTAGGATATGACTAGTCCTGTTCACTTTAAAATGTAGTAAGGTGTGTTCATTTATATATATATATATATATATATATATATATATATATATATGATCTTTATATGTCAGTTGCAGAAATATAAATAAAAATTTCTGTTTAATGGAAAAAGAAGAATGAGTAAACCACGTAGTTCAGGGAAAGTAGATACTACATTGAGAACAGGAAGGACTAATGAACATTAGTGGTCAGAAAAAGTAACCACATGTCAATAGAGTGAACAAAGCAATGATAGATAAAAAGGAACTATTTAGAGGTGCCTGGGTGGTGCAGTTGGCTAAGCCTCCAACTCTTGGTTTCAGCTCCAATCTGATTTCAGTGTTGTGAGACTGAGCCCTGCCTCAGGCCCTGGGCTCCATAGAGAGTCTACTTGGTTTTCTCTCTTCTTCTGCCCCTCCCCCTGCACATGCACATATGTGCGTGCGCGCGCGCTCTCTCTCTCTCTCTCTCTCTATATATATATATATATATATATATACATATATATATAAATTTTTTTTTAAAGATTTGGGGGCACCTGGGAGGCTCAGTCAAGCATCTGCCTTCAGCTCGGATTATAATACCAGGGTCCTGGGATCGAGTTCTGCATCAGGCTCCCTGCTTGTGTCCTCTCTCTTTCTGTCAAATAAATAAGTAAAATCTTAAAAAAGAAATAAATGAATTGTTTATTATTAATAATAATTTATAGTAATAATAGCTTTCACTATGTTTTAGTACATTATATGTACTAAGTCTTGCAATCCTTCTAATAGCTCTGTGAGTCAGATATAATTATTCCCATTTTACAGATAGAATCAGACCCAGAGATTCTGTAATATGCTGGTGATCACACAATTAACAAGGTTAATTGTTAACTACTAACAATTCAGAGATGTGATTTAACTCTAGGTATTTAGACTCCAGAACCAGTGTGCTTAACCTCTCCACAAACATGTCACAGGGACCCTTTGAGTTGAACTATTCAGACTCACTCTTGATGTTTCAGAAGGGAAGCCCATAGATGCTCCTATGAATTAAGGTAATTTTAAGATATTAAAATTATATTTCACACAGTGGCCAAGTAAGACTTTCAAAAAGACATATTTGTGATGAGGACATCAGGCCTCATAAAACAGGCCATCATAAAACATGAAAGGTGTGTGCTTAAAAACCACATTGATGAAACAAAGTTAACTGTTGAAAGTAAGTTTAGCCTGACCAGTGCTTTGATCTTGAACCTCCTTGAGAAAAGCAACCAAGAATCATTTGATACTTTTTTTTCTTGTTGAGGAATAATTCACATATATAACATTCACCCATTTTAAGCATATGATTCAGTAGTTTTACTATATTCAGAGTTGTGTAACATCATCACAGCCCATTTTTACCACACACACACACACACACACACCCTACCACCACCACCAATGACAACAAAAAACACTTTGCAATTAGAATTGATGAATCTTCTATCCAGTATCTCTAATCTCAGTGGGCTTGAGAAGATATTTGGGGAGAGGAGGTCTGCAACCATTGCTGAAACCCTCAGAAGGAATCAAAACATCATCACTGAATCCCTAGAGGTTATGAAAATAAGAATGATAATGATATTAGAAATACATTAAACCGATCTAGGAAAATAAAAAATCGTATTAAGCCTATGGTGCTGAATTTTAAAGAAGGGGTGTACACATAAACTTAGAAAGAAGTTTCCGTGGTCATTTTTGTATGTCTGCTTTTTAAGGGGGTTGAAAGTGAACTGTATCAACATATAATTGTTAAAGGAATAAAATCACATTTTTTAAAAAAGATTTATTTATTTTAGAGAGAGAGTAGGGGGAGGGGAAGGAGCGAGGGAGGGGGGAGAGAGAGAGAATCTTAAGCAGGCTCCATGCTGAGTGCAGACCCTGACATAGGGCTGGATCTTACCACCCTGATATCGTGACCTGAGCCCAAATCAAGAGTTGGATGCTTAACTGATTGAGGCACTCAGGTGCCCTAGGATTTTAATCATATTGTAATGTTTAGATGCCCAAGAAAAAATGTTTTTTTTTAATCAGTTTACTTTATTTCAGAGTAATTGAGCATTTAAAATCTACAAGTATACTTTTATTTATATTATACAGTAGTTTATATAAGTAGTATCCATATTTTTTCAAGCCATTGTACATTCTATTTCTAGATACTAATCCAGACTTTGAACTTCTATATTTATTCTTGATTCTCTTAAAAAAGAAAAAAAACAAAGTGTCTTTCCAAACCAGGAAACAGATTCTTCACTGTAGAGAAGGAACAGAGGGTTACCAGAGAGGGGAGGAGGGATGGTGGATGGGTAAAATAAGAGATGGGGACTAAGGAGTATACTTGTCTTGATGAGCACTGGGTAATGTATGGAAGTATTGGGTCACTGTATCATATATCTGAAACTAATGTGGCACTGTGCATTAACTATATTGGAGTTAAAATTTTTACAATTTTTTTAAAGATTTTATTTGTTTATTTGACAGAGATCACAAGTAGGCAGAGAGGCAGGCAGAGAGAGAGAGAGGGGAAAGTAGGCTCCCTGCTAAGCAGACAGCCCAATGTGGGGCTCCATCCCAGGACCCTGAGATCATGACCTGAGCCAAAGGCAGACGGAGCCACCCAGGTGCCCCTGAGGTTTAAATTTTTAAAAAAGAAAAAAAGTACTAATAATCCTATGTGTTCCTCTTCACAATCCTGTGTTCTCCCCATACATTAAAGTTCCTATAAATGATTGTAATCTTATGATTACACGTTGTTTTCTTACCGGTATGGCATCTTATTAAGAAGTCTATCTGAACTACCTGTTTCTAGAGTTCTCCTCATTTAGATCCCCATCTGTCCAATTATTTATAAGAAATTTCTCTGAAATGTTGGTTATTCAAGGGTATTTACTGAAAGTGACTGAAGGGATTTGTGAACTGAAAACCACTTAGTTATTTAAATAGTTCTCTCTCTATATGTATAACGGATATATGCATATATAGGTATAAAATAGTTATTTCTTGTTGTCATGATGTTTACTATCAGTAACAGTTGTTTACAGTGTAGATTTTGTTTACAGAATTTGTTTTATGTTCAGTTGTGCAGAGGTCTAAGCATTTCTTGGTTATAAGAAAGTTCAATTCCTTCAAAATGGACGTTGAGAAAGGCTTTCTGCCGTTGTTTATTATCAAGGAAATGGTATATATTCTTTATGTAATTTTCAGTTCTGCAAACTCTTCTGTATTGTCCAGTGTGGAGTTAGAAAGTAATTTCATAGAATACTGAGTTTTTAATAGGAAGATAGCCACTGGGCATCTGTTGATTTTTCAGGTATTTAGTGCGTATTCTGGACCAGGCTGTTCTAAGTGCCTTATAAACAATGACTCATTTCATCTTTTTAACCAGATAAGGCAGGCACTGTCATTATCTCTATGTTACAAGTGAAAACTGGTGTACAGAGGTAAGAAAATGAATAAATAAAAGCATGAGCTGAAGCTAGATTCTCACAGAAGTTACTGGAACTTAATTGGTGCAGGAGTCTCCTCCACTTACAAGCACATTATCCACTAAGACTTGTCTCTAGTACAACAGTGACTGTTTTGTGACTTGCCCCAAATCATAAATCCTAAATAGTAGAGATAGCTTTTGAACCCAGGCAGTCTACCCCCAGGACCTACACCCTTCAAATCCCATGGAACGGGTGCTAAGAGTACCTATTCCCAGAAGTCATTAACTCCTGATTCTTCTCTTCAGTTCAGAGCCCCCAAGCCTCACTGCCCAGTTCCCAAATGCCTCTTGGTTTGTAATCTGTTCCATGCGGAAACCTGTATATGCTTTAGTTTCTCCTTACGTGCACAGATATCATTAGTTTAAACTCGGTAACTTTTTAATGATGGAGATAGGGTTTTAATATTGCACAAGAGTGAAAAACATTATAACTAAAATTTATAGAAAATATGTAGTGAATTTTGAGAGAATTAATAAAGGGAAACGTTACGAAAATGGTTTGCCAGGGCAGCTGTCACGCCCTACCACCCACAATCAACTGCAAACCCAACAGGAAGCCATCAGCCTTGCCAAAGGATACTAATTACTATACCAGCATTGGGAAGGAGGTTTTCCTTCTCCCCCAGCAACAGCCCAGCCAATGAGAGATAGTCATAGTTCAGCCAATGAAAGGCCACTATACTTAAAACTACCAATTCACTCCTTCGGATTTTTTGTTTGTAATAACCTTCCCCCCAAATACCTGCTTTCCTCTTTGAAAGAAATGGTTTCTCTCCTTTGTTTAGTGAACTTACCTGTGGTGTTGCTATAGTTTCCTTATCCCGTATTGCAGTTCTCTCTTGTTTCCAAATCCATGTTTTATGGGTAAAATAAGTGATAGTTTTATGTTTTAAGGTCAGCCATCTACTTTGAACACCAACACTCTGCCAGTGACTAAGCTCGTGGTACTAGGGGTTGTAGGCAAATCTGGGAAACATAACCAATCAGTAAAAAAAAATACCTGTTTTCTTTGTACTAAGCTATACTCATTGGGGTTTGATGAAATCTTTTTTAAATTGTATGGGGAAAAAACTGAATGTTTAGATAAGCATTTCTCTTTCCAGTAGTTAGTATGTGATGTCTTATTTTCAACTACTGTTTTCTAACTGATTTTGGTGATAAATTTGTCCATTAATGCTAGAGTCTCACATAAATTATTGGGATTTAATTGCTAAAACAAACTTTTGAGTAGACATGGCACGATCTGATCAAATCTAAGAAGCCATAGTTCTGAGGGTATTGTTTAGTAAGAGTTAACAGAGTTTATCAGGGCTAATGTTTTAGAAAGATTAAACTGATGTATTTGAATTTCTTTCATTAAATAAGGATCCTTTTGTGCTCTTCAGTCTGTAAAGCCATGTCTTGAGGATTATCACCTCAGAGTGAGGAGGTAGGGGTGGAGGGGTAAAACTGTGTCCTTTTTTCCAAGGTAACTGTTTCAAGGCTTGGTTTCATGTAAGGTAATATGCTAAATAAATATGAAGACACAGCACAGAGGATTCTTACACAGTGTTTACCCAACACCTTAGGCACAAAACCTGCAGTGAAAGTGTAACCAAATAACACAAGTTTGCTCTTTGGTAAGTCAAAGATAGAAACTACACCAGGTAGAGTTGCACAAAGGAAATTTTATTTCCAGAAATAAGGAGGTCATGAGGGAAAACCTGCAAAACTGATTTCCCAAACAAGGGCAAGTTGGGTTCTTTTCATTTAGGTTGGGGTGAATATTGAGATGGAGGAGGCTTGTCATATGTAGAGCCAGGCATAAAGTCACACATGCCCCTTAAGGAAACATGCCTATTCCTGCACTGTATGTTATGTAAATGAGACTTGTGCTCCTCCTTGGGAGGAGATTTCAGTGTTATAATGAGGTAAAGGTAATGGTCAGTCCCTCCATGGGTCACTGTATGGTCCACCTACATAGGTGTGAGTTGAGGGTTGAGTTCAGACCAGTCTGGGTGGGTCAGATCTCTTCTTTAGGGTAGTGACTATTGCTTGAGGTGTACGTAGTTTGGGTTTCCATCATAGGATGTTATTCCCATTGGGTTTTTTGCCTGAGTTAAGAGTTAAACTGGAAACAAGGTTTTAAGCAAAAATGTGGGACAAAAATTGGTGAGTACAAGCAGGGAGGGCATAAAGGTCAGGTTTTGGAGTCTAGCTGGTGACAGAAGCACATACTTGCAGGGAAGGAAGAAGTCTGTCCTTTTTGGTCCTGGAAAGTTGTGGAAGAAAGAAGGAAAAAAAGATGACCAGAGTAAAGGAGGAAATGGTAGATGTGTTTTAATCTCCTCTTACCTAGATTCCAACTGGTGGTAGGCCACTAGATATGGTGAGAGAAACATGCAGACCAAGGGATTTTATTACCTTCTTAGATTTCTAGAAGAAAATAGTTGTAGGTAATAATTTCCCTAGAGGTGCTATGGAACAGAGAAAGGTTATGAGAAATGGCCTTTTTAGGTGACTTAGATGAAGTTACCCCATCCTGACTTCCTGATTGGGACGTTTCTGCACATGACCTCTCTCCACAAGACCTGAACAGATAGCAGAGACCCTGCTGCAGATGTGAGATGTTCATTCCCTCAAACATCAACACCTGGCTAAAGAAGCATCAGACCTTCAAGGAAGCCCCAGCTCTTCATTAAGATCCCACAGACTATTGTCCTTGCTCAAAAACTAACAAGCTCTATTATTACAGCACGTTCCGTGCAGATGTCTGGTCTGATGATTTAAGATCACCACCCCCTTTCACAGGCTATTCTGTTTCCACCAGTAGTGCACTGTGCAAGACGACTCCCCAAGACAACTCAGCTGAGAGGTTGAGCAGAACTGGCTGACTTAGGGGGCAAAGGAGTTAAAACTGTAGTCGAAGCCTTGCCAAGGCTTTTGTTCACAACCTAAAAGGCCACCTAGTACTTCAATAAGAGTAGCATGAAAACCATGCAGCCTTCACAGGGATTAAAATTAGAGCCTCAGAATCTTTCTCTGGTTTTTCATATGCATTCTGACATTCAATCCAAAATCATGCATTTGAAAGTAAAACTTGACAGAAACCTAAGAGAAAAAAAAAAAGCAAAACAGAAGCAGAACCCCCTCCCCCATAAGCCTGCTCCCTGTCCCCTTCTCTTGCTTGATTTCTCTTTTCACCATTTAATATCCTATAGAATCATGTATTTGTTTTCTTTATGGTCTGACCTCAGCCACGGGAGTATAAGCTTCCTTAAGACATTGATTTGTTTCTGTTTTCATTTGGCTTTGCTTGAGAAATAATATTGTTGAACGGAAGTATGGCCAAATTAATTTGCAAACCAAATCATTACTATGACATTTCAGAGATGCAAGTGCTTACTTGGGTCTGCTTGATGAAAGAGAAACTTGATGGAGGGAATTAGGAAAAGTAGGAGTATCTTATATAAATAAATGAAAGGAAAAAGAATGGGAGGTATTGGTGTGAAGGAGAAAGAGCAAATATATAAAATCTGGATCACAGGGAGAGTGAATTTGTCTTGATGTGAGTGTAGGGAAAATGAGCAATGACACATTAAGAAAACTGAAAAAAAAAGAGTAGAGGGTGAAAAACCATGAACCTCAAGTAAATATTACATTTTATCCAATATCAATATTAATAAATCTGAAAAATCAGGGCACCTGGGTGGCTCAGTGGGTTAAAGCCTATGATCCCAGGGTCCTGGGATCAAGCCCCGCATCCGGCTCTCTGCTCAGCAGGTAGCCTGCTACCCCATCTCTCTCTGCCTGCCTCTCTGTCTGCTTGTGATCTGTCAAATAAATAAGTAAAATATATTTTTTTTAAAGATCCTACCCATTTATTTGACAGACAGAAATCACAAGCAGGCAGAGAGGCAGTCAGAGAGAGGAGGAGGCAGGCTCCCTGCTGAGCAGAGAGCCCGATTCCCAGGACCCTGGGATCATGACCTGAGCCGAAGGCAGAGGCTTTAACCCACTGAGCCACCCAGGCGCCCCTAAAATCTTTTTTAAAAAATCTGAAAAATCAGGAAAAGGAACAAAATGCTAAATAATGTGAGTTTCCACTTATTTTAATGAGCTTAACTGAATCCAAGTCAGCAATGTTATATTTATTATTTTTTAAGGCAATAAGGGAATTAAACTGTGTGCAAGAGTTTGTGACATATGAATGAAATCAATTATAGAAAATTTTATTTTATTTTTTTAATTTTTTAAAGTTTTTTTGAAGATTGTATTTATTTCTTTGACAGAGAGAGATACAGCAAGAGAGGGAACACAAGCAGGGGGAGTGGGAGAAGGAAAAGCAAGCCTCCTGCTGAGGAGGGAGCCTGATGCGGGGCTCGATTCCGGGACCCTGGGATCATGACCTGATCCCAGATGCTTAAGGCAGATGCTTAATAACTGAGCCACCCAGGCACCTGAATTATAGATTGTTTTCGACTCACAATCAGTTGAAGCCACACTGGACTTAATTTCATTTATCTGAGGAAGAATTTGAAGCCTTATATGATTTACAAAGGTCAAAATTAGAGAAAATTTTAAGAAAGTGAGGCTGAAATGGAAATATTTTAAAGACGTCTAGAGAAGGAGAATGTATTTTTTAACATGTGAAAGATGAAAGATGTTAGTTGTGAATAAAACTCTTTTTTTTCCATTTTATTTTATTTTTTTTTCAGTGTTCCAGAATTCATTGTGAATAAAACTCTTAATGTACAAATAGATAAATAAGATTACTGAGGAAAGCTGTAGAATCATCCATATTCTGGAGCAAAAATTAACCGCAAATGGATTTCGTGGTTTCTTATCTCAATGATTCTCACTCTTTGAGTCCATTACTTGTGTATTCATTTATTTGCATGCTGTTTTCTGGTATAGAAAGTCTTAAAATGTTCTCATCAAATACAGATTAAGAATTCCATAAGAGTACAAAACAGCTACATATTTTTATAATCTAATATATCATGGATGCTAAGTGGTTGCTGAATCATACTCAAATCAATAAAACAAACTATTGAAGCTATAATAAAAGTTTCCTGGGGTATTGTTGATGTGATAAAGGGGAGAGCATAACAAGGAAAGTCTGTCAGGGATTATACTTTGAAAGCTAACTGAGTTTTTAATGACAAATCTCATGGACATAATCAACCTTAAAATTGCAAGGAAAGGAGACTCTGTACCAAATCACTTTTACAAATCAAAAGTTTTACTATAGGAAGATTTCTACAGAATTCAATGCCTATGGAAAATTGACATGGACTATAATTAATTATTCATCAGGAAAAATCCCAGAGAGAAATCAACAAAAATCAAATTGCAGACACATTGAAGGAAATGGTCTAAGGCCAAAGATAATCTATGTTTGTTCTGTCAAAATTGTCTGACTCCTTCCTAGAGAATAGAAAGAAACCTGATAGATAGGAGGTTTAAAACCTACCCTGACAGCTTGAAAAAAAGGTTTTTTCAGTCAATTGTTTTCTGTATTTCTCTGCTTTCTTTTTCTGCATACAAAGCTGCTCTGAAAGGTTTATTGTATTTTTAAGCAAATTTATTTAAAGTAGAATATAAGTGAAATTAAATTTAGGAAGTGGAAGGGGTAACTGGGTGTCTCATTCGGTTAAGCGGCTGCCCTTGGCTCAGGTTGTGATCTCAGGATGCTGGGATCAAGCCCCAAGTCCAGGTTCCTGCTCAGCCCCCCCCCCCACGTTCCCCCCACGTCCCCCGACCTCGTGAGCATGTGCCTGTGTGCACACACTCTCTCTTTTTCTCTCAAGTAAGTAAATAAAATACAGAGATGGGAGTGAGGGAGGAAAGAAGTAAGGAAGGGAGGAAGACTGGGAGGGAGGGGTGTGCATCATTGATTCTGCTGATCTAGCTTTTAGTGGCTGAATTTGAAAATTCCCCAAAGTCTGACCCTGTAGTCTGTTTTTGCTCCTCACCTGGTACTTTGGATCTCAAGACCTAGAAACATCTGCCGGTTTACCTGGAAGAACAGTCCTGAAGGAACTGTTGGAAAGTGGAGTCCCTCATGTCTGTCTAGATATTGAAAGCTTTGTGCAAGTGGGATCCGCTGGAGTAAATGAAACAGAAACCAGGCAGCTTACTCTAAGCTCAGTTTTCTAGAGAACAGAGAAACCTAGCAGGGATCATCAGGCATTGTCAGTTATCTCTAAACGCTGAGGGGGGATTTTTCCTGTCACTCGGGTTTGAGCACTGTTTTTTAGTGTTATTGAGCACTACTGTCCCCTCCTTCCCCACCCTCTAAAAATACCACATCAGCTTTTAAATATGGACTTTCTGTCCTAGCCATAAAGATCGCTGGAGGAACAGACGGATTTAAGTTAGTTCTTCTCCTCCCAATTCGTTCGCAGCATCTCCTGATAAATTAAACTTTCCTTTTTAATACCTAAAGTAACCCATGGTTAGTCATCCAGGTCAAAAATGCAGGTGTTACGCTAGATGCCATCTTCCCACATCGGAACTCCTTCTCTTTTCTTTATCCAGCAGCCTCTTGTGTGCTAAGTATTCCTTTAACAAAAACAAAAACTGTACGTGTGCCTGTGTATAAATTCACCACAAAAAAGATTGTTTCAAATATCCACGAAGGCATGAAAGACATCCCTGTTTAGAGACTGTACATGTAAACACATCTACCAGGGCGCCTGGGTGGCTCAATAGGTTAAGCATCTGCCTTCAGCTCAGGTCATGATCCCAGCACCCTGGGATTGGGCCCCGTGTCGGGCTCCCTGCTCAGCGAGGAACCTCTCTCTCCTTCTCCCACTCCCTCTCCTTGTGTTCCCTCTTTCACTGTGTCTCTCTCTGTCAAATAAATAAGATCTACCTTTAAAAAGTATCTACCTGTATACACACAGCCTGTAATTTTGAGTATGATCATTCTATTTTTTTGAAAAAAATCATTCAATATTTTATTTACTTAGTAATTTTCTCTTCTGGAATCCACAACAGACAAGTGGAAAAAAATGCCCCAATAGCAATATAGTTTTTATCATGTACTTACATCGTCACAGACATTAAGTTGGACTCTCACTCTCGTCTACAAATAGTCATTAGTCACTAGAGCACCTGAAGGTTCCATATGCTCCTGACAGTCCCCCAAGATCGATGTGCTCTGTTGTTTAAGATTTATGGCTATGCCCATGAATCATCACTATATATAATTCAAAAACTGGCATTTGCCCTTGTGCTTAAACATTGATGTTCCCATTCTATCAATGTCTGCATCTTATTTTTACAAGCTATAATCAGCTTGTCTTGATAAAATAGACAATATGTGTTTAGGAGCCAAAATGTTTTAAAATTAAAACTTTAATCCATTAATTAGGAAATGAATATTTATTATCTCACAGAAATAAATATATATTTGAATTCTTTAGGGAAGGTGTTGAGGAAGTGAACGTGTTGGCTTTTTGGGAAGGCCCCCAATTTTTTTGTCTTGGAAGTCAAACTAAAGAAGAAAGCCTGTTAGTTTGGATGACTGCATGGCCTTTGGGTCAAGGTAAATTCTGTTCCATGTGCCTAGTCTGCTTCCCAGGTGAAATACAGAGAGAGCAAGATCTTTGGAATCTGAACCGAAGCATATTAGCAAGTTAGTCTTCACACACAACACAATGTGAGGCTGGGCAGCCACATCAGGTCATTGGACATTCAGGGAGATGAATTCTAACCTTGTAAGCAGACAAAACAGTGCTGAGAGTACCATCAAAGAATCATTCCCTAGCTTCATTTTTTTTTTTTTTTTTAAGCTTCTGTGGCAATCTGGTGCTAAGGGCTGGAATCTCAGTTTTATCCTGTCCTAAAATTTCTCTCCATCTTGAGCTTCCTTCCCAAATTCACTCTGTCCCTTCACATACATCAGATTTCTAATTGTCTCCCAGGAAATGTCAGTGATCCCATAAAATTCCCTTTTCTCTGAAAGTTGTTCCCATTTTTCTCTTAAAAACAAGACCTCTTAGACACCTTTTAGGACTTGCTAAATTGTACCTGTTCGCATGTTTTCCCTGTTTTCCAGACAGAATAATTGGCTCCCCGCCCCACGGCTACCCTTTACAGATTTTATTTATTCTTTTTTAAAAGATTTTATTCATTTATTTGAGAGAGGGAGAGAGCACAGGGTAAGCGGCGGGCAGAAGGAGAGGGAGAAACAGGGAGACAAACTGTGAGACTCCATCCCAGGACCACAGGATCATGACCTGAGCTGAAGGCAGAGGCTTAACCAACGGGGCCCCACCCTTGTGTGTATGTCTCTGCTTCCTGTCACAGCATAGGGTAAGTGTATCTTTAGAGGTGTTGACGACCCATTAGATTTGAGAAGAATTTAAAATCTAATGAATCTTAGAGGAATGTAAACTCTCTGCAGAGTTCACAAACTCAAATTCATGCACAAGTTGGATTTTTGGACAACTGCTGCACCAGCTCTTGGTTAGGATGGTTAAGTGGCAGCTCAGCCACAGAGCGGGTGGGAAGTGCTGGACACTGAGTGACAGAAGCACTTGCTGAGCAATGCAGCCGGGGGTCTCAAAATGCAGGTGAAGCCATGCCTCTACCTTGCTTGTGGCTTCGCTGTCTTCCCATTGTTTTTGAAAGATAACAAAGTAGGAAAAAACACTCCGAAACAAAACAAACAAAAATAGACAGCTGATCAAGTCCTGCCTGACTTGAAATCTCTTAACCTTTATATCATCACTGTATCTCACACTCCTTGATCTCTCTGGGCCAGTCTCTCTGTCCTCAGGACCCTCAGTCCTTCCACCATAGGGTTGTTTATGCGCTTTTCTTCTCCTTCCTTTATGAACCCCTCCTCATGTCAGTTCTGCCTCAGGTTCCCCACCCCAAGCACCGAACACCTCTGTTTGTCCCACGAATTCCCATACAGCCCTGCTTACGATTTTTAAAAGGCGATCATAGTTATCTGTCTCCACACACAGATTCTGAGTTCCATGAAGATAAGGATCCTTTGTGGGTTTACCCTTACTTTAACTCTAGAAATATGTGTAGTACCTGGCAGGAGATAAGCAGTAAATATTTGTTAAATGAAGGAAGGAAGGAAGAAGTGAGTAATTCTAAAAATAGTAATTTTTAAATGGATGGATGGTGGGCGCCTGGGTGGCTCAGTGGTTTAAGCCGCTGCCTTCGGCTCAGGTCATGATCTCAGGGTGCTGGGATCGAGTCCCGCATCGGGCTCTCTGCTCAGCGGGGAGCCTGCTTCCCTCTGTCTCTCTCTGTCTGCCTCTCCATCTACTTGTGATTTCTCTCTGTCAAATAAATAAATAAATAAAATCTTTTTAAAAAAATAAATAAATAAATAAAAATAAATGGATGGATGGCTGAACGGAAGTTACAATATTCTAATTACACAGTAAGCGGACAGGTCTGTGCACTGGCGGACAAAGCTATTTAAGATCTGGCCATAGACCTTTAACTGAGTAAGCATTAAGTCAATATACCAAGAGTAAAGAATTATTGAATAATAATAATTTACTTGTGTATTAAATGTGTCTGTTAGTGAGTATATAAACAATTTGATATGAGAAAGGTAGAAAGTACTTTTTAAAAAGTTATTTTTCAGTCACGATAGTGGTGGAGAATAGACAGCTTGGTGAGAAGAGGTAACCTTTAGCTCTCCGAGGTGAGCTTCTGCTTCTGCCAGATATTTTTCAGCTCCGGTTTCACTGCATTGTTCTGTTAGAGACTGATCTTTCCCCTTTTGTGCTTTACTTGAGAGAAATAAAATCTCACCAAGTGTGATTTTTAATGTGAAAACACGAAAGTCCATATGTAACAATAAAAATTCCCTACCACCAGATAAGAGACAAAAATCACTAATGATCAAGAAAATATTTAGCTACTAAAAGACGAGAGAGGGAATAAAAATACTTTGAAGGTCTAATAGAAAATTGCATAAGTCGTCTCATTGCTTTCAGCATTTAAGTTTGAAACATTTTTGTTTTTTTTCAATAAAATAGTTAAATGATGCTAATTCAAATGCCCTTAACAACGAAAAAGAAAATGCTCTTAACATAAATAAGTTTTGCTTAAAAAATACAACCGAGATTTCATTTCTTTTCAAATATATGTGTGTTACATACACATTCATATATGTATATATACTTTATGTATTCAGATAGGTATATGATATAAAATATATAGTAATAAAATTATATAACAAAACTATATACATAATTTTATATTTAACATATATATACATTAAACATACTTATATACATTTAGAGAGACAAGCTTAGCATTTGGGAAATGGGCTTTTTGGAGGCAGTTTTTAAGAATTTGTCATTTATCAAAGATTCTTTGTTCCCATATTGCCTCTTTGCTCCCACTTCTTGGCCAGGTATTTAATAAACAATGAGGCTTGTCGCAGGGGATTTAATTAAGGATGACATGTACCACATTATCACAACCTTGGAAGTGTCCCATGTCCTTCTTCCTGCCCAGAGAGAAAAACACTAACCAGAATTTTATATTCGTCTTTCATTTGTTTTTCTTTATATTTTTAGCACGTATTTCTCCACAAGAATGTTCTTTTTGCTATTAAGCTTTCTAGAACTATCCAATCAGTCCTTGTTACTTAATTTCTTATTTAATTATATAGTAAATAATCAGCTGTATTCACATGTGAGGTTGTTTACACAGAGGAATGGTATTTGTGGGAAGATGTTATACTGTATTTAGTCACCCTGTTTTCCATGTTTACCTTTCAGAACAGGGCTCTTAAGGACGGCATGGCTTCTGGTATGTGTGCACAATAGTTTCTCTGCTCTGCAGCTGCTGGGTAAACACAGAATGTTTTTCAAACTGACAACCCGAATGTGTCCTTCTACCAGGGGTGAATGAGAGTTCCCGTTGCTCTGTGATCCCCCAAACTTGGCAGCATTTATCACACTTTCTAATTTTACTAATCTGTCAAAATGGTTTATCATCCTATGTGTATGTGTTGAAGGATACAATTTTGTTATTTTTAGTATATTCACAGAGTTATGTAACCATCAACACAACCTAATTTAGGAACGTTTTTATCACCCCAGAAAGAACCTGTTAGGAGTTACTCTACATTCCCACCCGTCACCACTACCCCCATGCAACCCCCATGCAACCACTGATGTATTTTGCCAGTACAGATTTGCCTACTCAGAGTATTTTCGTATAAATGTGACCACGTAATATGTGGTCTTTTATGATTGCTACTTTGCTTAGCATAATGTTTTTCTGGGAGGATTCAGTGTTCACATGAATCAGTATTTTATTTCTTTCTGTTACTGAATAATATTTCATTGTATGGATCTACCACATTCTGGTTATCCATTCTGAAGTTAATGGACATTTGAGTTGTTTCCACATTTTGGCTATGAAGGGATAACGCTGCTATGAACATTTACATACAAGATTTGATGTGGATACATGTTTTTATTTAACTTACGTATATACCTGAGAATGGAATTGCTGGGGTATATGGTGACACCGTATTTGTTTAACATTTTGAGGTATTATCAAGCTGTTTTCCAAAGTAGCTGCACCTTTTTACATTCCTACCAGCAATATATGAGGATTCCATTTCTCCACAATCTTGTCAATACTTACCATATATGTTACTGGTGATAGATGCTTTGACTATTTCACTGTGGTTTTCATTTGTATTTCCCTAATGACTAATGCCGAGCATCTTTTCACATGCTTACTGGCTACTTGTGTGTCATCTTTGAGCAGAGATCTATTCAGATACTTTTTCCAAATTTCATTTGATGATTCTTCGCCTTCTTGTTGAGGTGTAAGTTTTTTATGCATTCTGGATACAAGTTCTCTATCAGATGTATCCTGCAAGCGAGCTCTGTGTTGGGTCAAATAGTGACAGTACTCTGTAAACAGGTCTTTTCCAAGGGAATGCAAGACCACTTACATAATGATAATTCTCTGAGGATGGGCTTTCTGAGAAGCCACAAAAATCATCCTACCCCCGCTAGTGTATGTAAGGTTGTTGTTTTATCATAACTCCTGTGGTTGTGATGCTGAAGATTTTCAAGGCTACTGTAGAGCTGGGGAGAATAGCCCTTGTATCCAAAATATATAACTAATCTTCACAGTTCAATAATAAACCAGAAACTTGATTTAAAAATTGGCAAAAGATTTAAAAAGACATTTTGAGAGTAGTTATAAATGACAAATTAAAACGTGGAAAGATGGTCAACATGATTAACCATTAGGGAAATGTAAATTAAAATCATAACGAGATAATACTACCTACCCTCCAGAATGGAGAAAAGTAAGGCTCTTAATGCCAAAAGCTGATGAAAATGTAGTGCAACCAGAATTATGTTAATCTGATGGTGGGAATGAAAAAAAAATGGCACACTTTAGAAAAGTTTGGAATGTCTTATAAAATTAGAAAATTTCTTACTTTTCCATCAGTTCTACTAGAAATTTACCTGAGACGAATGACAATTTTTGTCTACACAAAATCCATTCAATGAATGTCCACAGCAGCTTTATTCATAGTAGCTACAGTTCAGAAAATAATTCAAATGTCCATCAAAAGGTGAGTAGGTTAACAAATTACATTACATCCCTACAATGTGATGCTATCCATAACTAAAAGGACAGACCTCCCGAAAAATTAAATAAATAAGTAAATAAACAAAGGAAAGACCTCCTAACATATGCAAAAATATGAATGAGTTGCAAATGCATTACACTGAAGAACCAAGCCAGACACAAAAGACCACATATACTGTATGATTCTACTTAGATGACATTCTAGAAAAGACCAAACATTAATGACAGAAAATGGATCAGCGTTTGCCAGAGGCTGGGTTTAGGGGAGTAGAATTGATTGCAGTGAGGCTCAAATGGACTTTTTGGAGTAACGGGAAATTGTCAATATCTTGATTTTGGTAATAGCTACTATATGTTTATCACAATCCACTAGACTATGCACTTAAAGGGGGTAAGTGTTACCGTGTGAAAATTACACTTCAAGAAATGAGAGTAAATATTTTACACAGATGTTATATTCAACTTTATACTAAAAATATACATATTTGTATAAAATAGAATTATACTTACATTTTACTGGAGAAAATAGACAATACTATTAAATCCAAAGCAAGTGTCAATGACAAATGTGTAAGTTACACAAAAATAAATGTAACAAAGTTGTGTAAAAATTTCATGCAGGAAAGTTGCAACTTTATTGAAATCGTTTAGGGATGATCTAGATAGATGGAAAGACACCATATCCATACTTTTTTTTTTTAAGATTTTATTTATTTATTTGACAGAGACCACAAGTAGGCAGAGAGGCAGGCAGAGAGAGGAAAGGAAGCAGGCTCCCTGCTGAGCAGAGAGCCCAACGTGGGGCTCGATACCAGGACCCTGGGATCATGACCTGAGCCGAAGGCAGAGGCTTAACCCACTGAGCCACTCAGATGCCCCTCCATACATTTTTTTTAAAAAATTACTGTTAGAAAGCTATCTAGGTGCCTGGGTGCCTCAGTCAGTTAAGTGTCTACCTTTGGCTAAGGTCCTAATCCCAGAGTTCTGGAATCAAGCCCCAGATCAGGCTCCCTGCTTAGTGGGAAGTCTGCTTTCCCTCCCACTGCTGCTACCCCTGCTTCTGCTCTCTCACTCATACTTTCTCTAAAATAGATAAATAAAACCTGACCAAAAAAAAAAAAAAAGATGTCAGCTTTCCTGGTTGAGTCATAAATTCAAGTTAAATTTGTTCACTCAGAAAATATGTACTGAGTACCTATCTTTACCTAAGCGTCTACTGTTTTAGGTGCTTGAGATGTACAAATGGAACAAATCCAAAAATACCTTTGTCAGTTCTGAGTTTATAATCTATCTGGGTAGGAGATGGGTAGGTGGTAGGGAAGTAAAATAACAATAGACATGAATACATAAACTTCATAGTATGATAGAAGGTGATACTTGACTATAAACAAAAAGTAGAGGCAGCTCAATGAGTAAAAATAGTGGGGATGGAATTGTGGCAGGTTGCAGTTTTAAAATGGAATTTTCTTTAAAATCCACTAATCTGCTCTGAAATATATGTGGGAAATGAAGTGGATCAAAATAACTAATTCATTACTGAAAGAGGTATAGAAACTGGAAAGATGAGCTCTATCAGACATTATGACCATTTTAAAGTCACACTAATAAGGAAATATTGTATTGGTGACTGGTACACAAAGGAACAGAATAAAGAGCCCATAGATATACCTGAAGATATATAGAAAGGATGTAAGTAAAGTAAGAATTGATAACTTGGTTAATGGCCCATGATAGAACTCAGCTTCTCATATACAGAATAATTTCAAATGGATCAAGGGGTTAAATATAAAACACAAATTATTTGAAGAGGCAATATAGGGACACATCTATGAAACCGTTCCAACAAGTTAATACTCAAACTACACTACTTTCTTAAAGAGGGCTTAAAAAATGCAGCTATATTTAACAACTTTTTAATTTCCCTATAAGTGTCTATTTTCTTTGTAATCAAGAATAAGTGAGTTGGGGCGCCTGGGTGGCTCAGTGGGTTAAGCCACTGCCTTTGGCTCAGGTTGTGATCTCGGGGTCCTGGGATCGAGTCCCACATCGGGCTCTCTGCGCAGCAGGGAGCCTGCTTCCCTCTTTCTCGCTCTGCCTGCCTCTCTGCCTACTTGTGATCTCTCTCTGTCAAATAAATAAATAAAATTAAAAAAAAAAAGAATAAGTGAGTTAAATTCGTAACATCATTCCACATTCACTAAGCAAAGTAGAAACTGGTAATTTCTAATAATAGCAAGGATGTGGAACAATGGTTACACAGGAGTTGGGAGTGATCTATAACTTCTTGGAAAAGAAAACCATGATGCCTAATAAAATGTGTGAATATATGGTCCTCAAGGCATATCAAGAATGTTCCTAGGATCAGGATTTTAAATGAGTTAGAGTGAAGCAAATTCACATTGGTGCATCTCAGGAGCATGACATTGGGCATGCAAAGAAAATTACAGATGAAAGCCAAAGTATTTATTACATTGAAATAGATTTTAAAATCAAGGAAAAGAAAGCATATTTATGGAAGTAAACATATATGGTAAACCTGTATAGCAAAGAATGATGAACACAACTTCTTGTGTTTACTTCTTAGAGGCAGGGAAGGAGAGTTACTGGGGAAAGGCACATAGCGACTTCAAACATAGAAATAGTCTATTTCTTAAGATTCATCATGGGTAGGGCATTTCTCTTTTTTTTTTTTAACTATGATGAACATTATATATATTCTTTTGTGTATATATATTTTAAAATTTTTAAAACAAGTATTGAATACATGCTAGCCATCCAATTTATACCCTATGGTCATCGTACACATTCCATTTTATAGATATATGAACCTCATTTAATATTTGGTTTGCAAAGGTGAAATTCTTACTGTTTTTGAACTAAAATTGAAAAAAAAAATTTTTTAATGGAGCCAATTTAACCTTCGCTGGAGAAATAAAGGATGCTTTAGAAAATAAGTCCTATTAACGCAATCAAATGTTCCCATTCCCTTTCCAATTCGTATAAACTATAAAACTGATTTCTCTCTTCTCTACATAGCCAAGGCCAGATCGCATTAACAAGTAATTAAGTCAGTCATAACAAAAATTACAATAGGAGTTAAAGCTTGTTGAATACCTACTATGTGTTTGTACCTTTAAGTGAGAGAGCTTAGCAGACAAAAATCTCTACCCTCATGAGGCTCACATTGTCATGGGAGGAGAAAACCATTAAATAAAAGGATATTACATCATATGTTGGAAGGCAAGAAAAGTTAAGGAGAAAGTTGAAGCCCAGAAGGGCAAAGAAGTGCAGAGGTAAGGGGAGGGTGAATTTTAAACAGAATGATTAGGAAAGGCTTCCCTGAAAAGGTGACCCTAGAGCTGGTGACCAGGAATGTTAAATGGAATCCTGGGGGAAGAGCATCCAGGAAAAGGAAACAGGTACAGGCTCTGAGGTAAGGATGAGAAATGGCGAGGGCACCATAGGTGGATGGAGATGGGTCATGAGGGTCAGTGTAAGAAACAAACTCAGAGAGGCTGTGGATCATATGAGACTTACAGATGATGATAAGAGATCTTGATTTTACTGTAAATGAAACCTACAAATTGTACTCTAATTATATTTTACAGACATATATTATAACAGGCTCAAAAAGAAAGTAAGGAGAATTAACTGAAGTTGGGCAAGGCAGACAAGCAGGGCGACTAGTCAGAAGACTCAGAATAATCCAGGTAAGTGATGATGGTGCCCAGGATCATGTTTTAGCAGAAAGGTGGTGAGATTTTTGTATTTTGAAGCTAAGACAGACAAGGCTTACAGCATTCAGATGAAAATGTTCCAGAAAAAGAATCAAGGTGCTTTTGTTCTGAAAAACTGAAAAATCGAGTTGCCATTCCTCTACTCTCACATGAGGAAAACTGCAGGTGTAGCATGTTGAGAAAGAAAGATCATGAGTTCACTTTATTCAGTTTGAGATTTATGTATGAGCCTGGGGTTCAGAGACAAGTGTGGGCTAAAGATATAAATGTCAGTTAAATATATGGTGCTCGGACTCTTTAATGGAGCGTGAGCAGATAAAAAACATAAGGGGACAGTGCCTGAGACCTGGAGCTTTCCAATATTATGTCTGGAGAAAAGAAAAAAAAAACAGCAAAAGAGTAAGAGAGTTTGGTTGGCGATGGGGATTGGAAAAGGACCAGGAATGAGTTTTGTTCTGGAAATGCTGGAAATGTTTCACACAAGAAAAGAGTCACCATCCTTGGCAGATGCTGTTCATAGGCAGAGTAAGATGGGGATCAAGAACTGATCATTGTATTTACCAGTATGGAAGTAAGTCACCAGGGACCTTGATAAGTCTCTTGATGGAAGGCGGTTTTGCGCAAAAGCTATTTTGAATGGATCCAAGAGGAAAAAGAGAAAGGAATTGAAAACAGAAAAGATAGACAACCACCAAGAGTTCTATAAAAACAAAACAAAACAAAAAAATAGGACATCTGTTACAGAGAAATGTGGGGTTGGGATTTTTTTTTTTTAACAATGGGATAAATCATAGCATATTACCTATGGCCATGAGAATGAACAATACAGAGACTGATTAAATGAACCATGTCCCTGAGCGGGGAGAGGAAGTGGAATCTGAAGTACAAGTGGAGAATGTGGCTTTCTAAAAGAGCACAGACCATGCAGAATCAAATAAGTGAAGGTTGAGAATAGGGTGTTGATGATGGTACACATATAGATTGGGTGAGACTGGGAAAAGATGGTGTCTCTTCAAAACTCCATGACCAAGAATCACAGATACTGAGAATAGAAGACCAATAGATTCAGAATGTGCGATAGTAGTATTGCTCATGTTGCTTTAAGAGCCCTTGAAGTTAGTACTACAAGTTAGCACTTGGAGTTAATAGTCATGAAGTTTAAATGAGAGTGATGAGTAGGGTAACATGTTTTCCTTCTACTCAAACTGACACAGGTAGAGTTAGAGAATATAATAAGAAATGGAAGAGATTTGTGGTATATGAAAGAGGACGATTAAAGTTTGGCTGTGGACTGTAAACTGATCAGGGAAGTGAGTGCATAAGAGAAACAGGAAGAAGTAAAATTTTTATAGGATTAACAGATTGTATATATGGGTTTGAAGGATTCTTTGCCCAGAACAGACGCTTCAACTCATCAGGGTTCACAGTGACTCAGGCTGATAAGTTGTAAGAGATAATACATTTTTGTTGACTGTTGCCTTGTTTGGGCTTTTCAATCATTAGGTTCAGTGTTCTTCATTGTTTCATGTATTTCTGAGCATAATATACTCAAAGGTTATTATTACTTTGTTTAGCTTTTACAGCTAACAGTTTAAAGCTTATATAGGCATTATATTGTATCAAAGCATTGGTACTCTATTTCTGCATAAAAATTCTTATTTTAAGTCTTAAAAATAATTTTTTTCTTTTAATTTTTAATTGAAACATAGCTGGCATGCAATGTTACATTAGTTTCAGGTGCAAAGCGTAGTAATTCAGTAACTCAGTATGTTTATGGATAATGTTTATGTGTAAGGTTGACTGAATGAATAAAATGCTTCAGGTTAAAAAGGAATCAAATAACGTTGAAATACCATAATCAAAATATATAAATGTATGCTTCTTTGGGACTTTAAAAGCCTACATTATAGCTATAAATGCCATAATTCTGAAGCAATTGGGAACACAACTGTATTTTAAGATATTTGCAATGGCTCTAATACAATTTGAGAATATCTGATTTCTGTATTTTGCCAAAACCACAAGGACTACTAATTCTATGGTTTATGGTCTAAATTTTCAACAGAAGAAAACCCTAAATTAATAAAAAATGAAGATCAATTTTTCACCATCCAAATTCCATAGGTAGGCTGCATTCCATCTAGTGGTAATCCTTGGATTAAGGGTTAGAAACTGTGTCTGTAGGGCATTTATGTCATCTTCATTCAGGATCACTTTAAATAGAAGGAGGAAAAAGTGTGGAGGTCTGCAAACTTAGGTAGACCTGAAAGTGGACACATAGTACTTTCAGTCCATCCACTTGAGATAAATCAATCATAGGATGACATCCAACTACAAGAGACCAGGACAAATGCAGCCCGGGCCTCTATCAAGATGATGAAAGAACAGGGTCAGAAGACAGCAAGTGGACTCTACCACCAACAACCATTATCCTACTTTTCCCACATTTCTGCTTCCCAATCCTCTGTGGTGTGATGTTTACTTTATTTTGTTTTTAAAGTCCATTTTTCTTGCAGATCTGTCCCTTCTGGGTAGTCTCTCTTGTGGAAAATCTTTTAATTTTAGGATTTTTGGAGGAAGTTGTACTAAAAGGGTCAGTAATTATACAATTTGAAGACATTTTTATTATTGAGGTTAATTGGGGTACAGTATTACTTTTAGGTGTACAACACAGTGGTTTGACATAAGTATGCAATGCAAAATGGTCAGCGCAATAAATCTGGTAAGCAAATTGTAAGAATCTACAAAGATCCTACAATATTATTTCCTATATTCCCTATCCTGTACATTGCATCCCAATAACCTATTTCATAACTCAGAGTTGGTATTTCTGAATCTCCTACCCATCTTGCCCCGACCCCCCTCTTTCTGGCAACCACCAATCTGTTCTTTGTATCTATAAGGCTGGGTTTTGCTTGGAAAACATTTTTAGTGTCATATAATACAAGCAAATGCTGGGAGATTATTCCACGGTAAGGCAAATGTTAGTATATATGAGCCAGTGTATTGTCTAAGTGAGTCTATTCATCTGAAATTTTATTAAGCAAAATAATTATTGAAATAAGTGTACCATCTGCCAAATTGGAATTTCACTTTGTATAAAATTGTTGAAAAAATTATCTCTTATCTCAGGTATTTATACACACACACACACACGCATGCACACACATTATTTTACCTTTTTTGCTTTTGATTCTAAATCACACAGAACTGCTCTTCTAGATTTATACAAATTATTAGATAACAAAATAATCTCTTAAACCCAGTATGATTATCAGGTGACCTTCTAACATTGCCCAAGGCAGAAGTAGCAATTTTTCCTGGTAAAGATGGCTGCCTGTCAGATTATTCTACTGTAATATCTTTGTTGTGACCAGAGAGACCCAAATAATTGTGTCTTCTGGAAGTTAGAGGGCAGAAGGGGGAATTAGTCTTTATGACTTTTTAGTTATCAGAACATTTAAGCTTGAAAAAATATTGGGTACCTGAACTTTATCTCACTTGTAATGACCTCAAATAAAAATGAAGATGTAAGAAAAAGGGTAAAATGAGCTGATGATACAAGAGATGGTTTGTTGCCAGGAAATCAGTTCCAGGGGATTGATCTGCCTGAGGCCCATTTTTACTTCATCCAGGGCAGAGGTATATTAATCAATGCTTATTTTAGCTGTTTGTTTAGTCTGTCTTTAAAATCATGGGTCTTTTTTTATTTAATAGGGAATGATGAGTGTTTTTTTTTTATAATTATAAATACAGCATATTCTCTTAGATCTACTTAGCACCAATAATTTCATCACTATGCCTGCATCGGTAGTTTGGTTTTTTTCCTTTTTTTTCTTTCTTAAGATTTTTTTTTAAAGATTTTATTTATTTATTTGACAGAGATCACAAGTAGGCAGAGAGGCAGGCAGAGAGAGAGGAGGAAGCAGGCTCCCTGCCGAGCAGAAAACCCAATGCGGGGCTTGATTCCAGGACCCTGGGATCATGACCTGAGCTGAAGGCAGAGGCTTTAACCCACTGAGCCACTCAGGCGCTCCATAAGATTTTATTTTTAAGTAGTCGTTACACCCAGCATGGAGCTGGAACTCACAACCCCAAGTTCAGGAGTTGCGCACTCTACCGACTGGGCCACGCAGGTGCCCCTGCATCAGTGTTTCTTCACCTTTTTGCGAAACTATTCTGGAAATTTGGTAAAAGCTATGGACTCTTTCCCTAAGCAAAAGTACATGTACACAAATAGAAATTTTGCATAGAATTTTGAGGTGTTCACTGACACCCCAATATTCTTCCAGAGGCACCCTTAGAGTTCAAGCTGGGACCTGTTGAAAAATCTGCTTCTACATTTTCATGTAATGACGAAGAATCTGAGAGGAGCAAGACCAGTTCTCTACATGTCACATCTCTGATTTGTTCATTGTGCTGGTCTCCCCACTAGGAAAATGATCTGGGTGCTATTTTCTTTTTCATTCTTGGTGAATATATATTAAGTACATCTATTTAGTGTAGTTTAGTTCTGACTGCTCCAAAGCAGCAGAAATAAATGATACTGTGCATCAGCCAAAATAATGCATTATTCACAAGGCATATAGGCTGAGGTTACATGACATTTGAAGCAATGTAAACCCTAATTATATCTTAATTACTGTTAATATTAAATTATATGCATTTCTCAGCACATATTACCCTAGAAGAGACAGAAGAAGTGTGTTGAAAGATGGAAGGCATTTTGCATGTATGACAGGATGGCAAATGGGAATTTTCTGGCCATCCTATGATTGGTGACTAGATCCCAAAGCTGAGAACAAAGAAGTACTAAGCTCCCACTTTCTAAAGAGATAACCCCCAAATGGATATCAGAATCCTCTCTGCAGAATTCACCAAGGGATCAGAACTAGCCCTGTAAGGCTGCAGGCTAGTGAGTAGTACAGCACAGCATTGACTCAGCTCGCTTCGGATCCAAACCTAGTCACACAACTGGGGAACCAGGTGAAAGCTGGTCTCCCCACTCCTCTGACCCTCAGGAAAATGGGAACCATAGTAACTCTGAGAGTAGTCCTTAAACAGTTCTACTTAGCACATAGTCAATGCTCAAGGGTACTTACATCTAGTATTTAGTAAGTACGCACTACTTTCTGTGCTTCAAGGTCTTTCTTTTTAAATACCTATTTCATTCAGCTATTGTGAAGATTAAGGATCAACATAGATGTAAACGAATATAAAAGTACCTGGTCCCTGGTAAATATATTGGCAATAAATGCATTATTTTGTCCGTAGTTCATACAACCATCTCCTCTCCCACCGAGTGTGTGTGTGTGTGTGTGTGTGTGTGTGAGAGAGAGAGAGAGAGAGAGAGAGAGAGAGAGAGAGAGAGAATGTGTAAAAAACTGAGAAGTAAAAGAGACAGAGTTGATGGCATGGTGTGCTGAGCCAGCCCGGTGGAAAGGGAAGGGTGTTCTTTGCAGAGAGTAATTTGATACAGAAAAAAGTCATTCCTCCACCTGCAAAACAAAGCGAGAGGGAGGCTCCATTAAAATCATTCAGAGATGAAGTCTCCCTAGATGAGGCAGGGACTCCATTTCCTTATTGAGTGTTAGGTTAGCAAAAGCCTTGCTGACGTGTGATGTTGCCGATGTTCTTCCTCACTCCATTGGGCGTCGGAGCATCCTTTACATATCACAGCCAGTGATGCTCTGCTTTCCCGCACTCTCAAACCAAATAAGCTCTCTTGAGTAGGCACACAATGCTCTTCTTTATAGAACTTACCAGAGTTGACACTTATATATTTATTTTGGGTCTATTTGTTTAATGATCATCTAACATAGATGTAAAGTTCATTAAGACAAAGACTGTATTTTCATATTTCCAGTGCCTACCTCAATGACTTTGCTCATTAGTTAAGTCTTTGATAAATTTTGGGTAAACAGATGATGCAAGGTAGAATAGAATAATCAGTGTTCAAGTCTTGGAAAGGTTCCCATGCTCTAAAAGAAATACAGTGCTAGATTAGTTTAGCTATGAAAGAAAAAGATTAATTCTGGTTAAATTATCAGAGGAGGTTTATCATGTAAGTGTAGGATTGGAATGAGAATTTTGAAGAAAGATAGAGGGCAATAAACAAATTGAAGGGGAGAGAAATAAAAAGAAACTTATGTGTGCTAACTACCCTGGATTGTGAATAAGTGAATTTAGAAAAGAAGAGAGCAGATTCTATAGAAAAATAAAAGATATATCTAAATTGTGAGGAATTCATCATAATACATCCCCTTCAGTGTGATGCTAATTATTTGGATAATTTCCCATAAAGAGTGGTTAGGTATTGAAGTTTTAAGAAGAGAAGGATATGAGACATATATCAGACCACGTTAGTATAGAAAACCAAAACTAGTTTCAGTGTTTTGAGCAGAAAGTAACTTAACAGAGAATTAGGTAATTTTAACATTGCTGGAAGAGTTGGAGAAGTGAACTCCATATTGGGCCTCTAGAGCTGGCTCTAAAATGTTTCTTGAAACATTTTATTTCTAGAAAATAGACACTAAAACTCTGCAGACAAGTTTTAAAACTGGTGCAGAAAATAAATCCACATCAGTATGACTGATTACCAACAGAAACCAAACAGGTCAAACATATAAAATATCTCTTAATTATTCCTACTTTTCAAATATCACATCATGGCATATAATTGACAAAACCTAGTAAGTAGCAAAAAACCCAGCAGTGGAGCTTCCAAGTTAGTGAACACGTTGATGTGCTAGGATGATGAGGTGCCCCCCAGAGAGGGTGTGGAAGCTCCCCATACCCCCATTCTTTATTCTGTGCATCTCTTCCATTTGGCTTTTCCTGAAATGTATCCTTTACAATAAACTGATTATACAAGCTGAATCTAGAAGTTTCTGAGAAGAGTATTTGAGTTCCTACCAGGGCTTCTTGCAATGCAATACACTAGCAGCTGCAATCAAATGCAATCCTATCACACCTTCATGATGTTTCCCTTGGCCAGAAATACACTAAGGATCTCAAGAATAGAAACATTGAGCAAATTATGGCAAGACAGAGCCACAGAAAGTACTCACTAGATTTTCTCAGCAAATAGGCTCATGCCGCACCAGCCAGCAGAACAACTAATTGTGTTGTTGTGTGGATGTTTAATATCACACAGATTGGAATAGAATGGAACCTGTCCCCTGTTGGTGGAGTCACCACAAAGTAGTGAAAACATCAGTAACCATTGTATGTGCCATAACACAGAAGTGTATCAAAACCAGCTTGTCATCTAAGCTACTCTTACTACTCATGGTAGCACAAATGAAGAAGTAAAGTACACTTGAAACTTAAAAAACAAACAAACAAACAAAAAAAACACAAAAAAAAAAACAACAGCAACTAGCACCACAGAAATCGAAGAAATGTAGCCTTGGTTTATCTCCATCTCTGTGTCCACACACTGTCTATGTCTCCCCCAACGATGGGGAGGAAGACATGAAGTTTGCTAGGGTCAGCTCAAAACTCCTCACAAGGAAGTTTTGTTGTTGTTGTGTTTCATTCAGTGTCATTGTCCTAGCTGACCTGAAGTTAAGAGACGGATTTCGTGAAGCTGGTAAGGGAGGGAAAAGTCACCAGTTGACCCCCAGTCCACGAATCTGCATAAATAGGATGCTTTCAAGTAAGACACAAAATCCAGCTCACCTAATAGATAACTTTCTCTTTTCTGTATTACCACATAAATTTATTCCCTTTAAAGTACATAATCAGTATGTTTAAAAAATTCTTTAGAAGCTGAACTTGGACTGTGGTAACACTTCAATTCTTAGTTAAAAGAGAGATCAAAAGTACAGCGTACCTTTTGAGTTGTTTCCCGCTGAAAGAAGGGAGAGGTAGAGAAATGTGGGCAAAAAACATAACTGACATTGGAAAGCATACAAAGATACGGTTTTAGCTTTTCAAAAAACAAAACAAAACAAAACCAAAACCCAAATATTTGAGGTGATCACAAATACTCATGTTTTAAAATATGATTACAAAAATACTGTCTATGAGTGTTACACGGCACCCACATTTGGTTAATCACCAATAATCCATTCATCTAGTTGATGTCCAAGCATGGCCAGTCCACTGCCTACACCCCAGCCTACATTTTGCTTTTTACAGTCCTTCAATTTGGAAATGAAAGTCAGGATCCTTGCCAATGAAACAACCACCTCCAGTGTTTTCAATATTGCTACCATCACCCTGGCAACACAGAAGACAGGACATAAATAGTTGCTCTGCCAAACATATCTCTTGCCTTGTTTTACTCGTGGGAGTGAGAGTTGTCAAGGCAAGTTTATACCAAAGTTAAAAGTAAATTCTGACTTACAAATGGCCAGATTTTCTAAAAAGTGCATCCGCATTTTATGTGGACCATTAAGTGGAAGTGTAAATAAAATATAAACTCTATGAGGACCAAAAAGATACTTGTGTTTTTCCCCAGCCCTGAGCAGAAATAAGTGCTCTGTAAATAGTTACTCAGTGGATTAATTTGTTCAGGGCAGGCATGGGTTTCTCAAGTCAAAGCACATAGTTCGACATTATTTACATCACTGTGCCAGTAACATTAAAATATAACTTTTTAAGATATTTTTTATTTTTAGGTGAACTCTCTGCCACATGTGGGACTTGAACCCATAACCCAGAGATCAGGTTTCGTGCTTGACCGACTGAGCCAGCCAGGCACCCCTAAAACACCTTTTAAAATCATAGTCCAGAATAATTTTAGATGACAGAATTATAAATGGGTGCAGAGATTTAATTAGTTTCAGATGAATTGTCTTGTATATAATTGGACATAATATTATAGAATACCATCGATGCTCTGGACACTGAATTGAATGCTTTTTATATTTTGTAGCATTGTAGGCCCCTCCCCGTCCACCCCGTGCCACATGCAACAGGTTATTTTGCAGATAAAACCTAGACTCTAATCCAACAGCAGAATTGAGCCAGGTTACTCAATTCATCAGAGGAGGGCAAGACATGAACCCCATTCATCAAAGCCTGCACCCCTTTTCGTCCCCAGACTGCGTTCCTTGGTCTCTGTCCTCAATCTCTAGAGTTGTTTGGGCCTTTCTGGAGTTAAAAAGCTAATCTAGCAATGAGACTGTTGTACTAACCTGGCTTCACTTTCTTAGGATACCTGCCGTCCTCTCTCCCCAGTAGTGATTTTGGCACCTTTTCCATAACTCATAGATTTCCTGCTTTGAAAGAAGAGGGACAGTGGGAAGCAGAGCAGTCTGGGGTTTCTTGCATGTTTAGGGAGAGTCTTTTTGAAAGTAGAACTGGCTTTTTGTAAATGGTTTGAGAGAAACATGTGTGTGGTAGATTTTGTGTCACCCTAGAAGGAGTCTAACCTGATATTCAAGAAGCCATTCAATGAGAGCGTAAGGGGGAGGGGGAAACAACACAGTACATCGCTGATCTCCCCAATGAGGAAATAGGGCGGCACAGTGATATTTAGAATCAGATTCCGGCTTGAATCTTGACTCCATTACCTACCAATTTTTCTGATTTGGATAAATTATTTAAAGCCTGATTTCTCTTCTTTGTAAAATGGTAAATTAAAATATCAGGGTTTCAAGGCTATTGGGGACTTAACTGATAGCTTATGGAAGCATTTTGTAAACAAGGAAGTGCTACCAGTCAATTAAACATTCTAACTTCCGCTCAGCTCCTGATCCCAGGGTCCTGGGATCCAGCCCCACATCAGGCCTCCTGCTCAGCGGGGAGGGTGTCTGCTTCTCCCTTTCCCTGCTGCTCCCCTTGCTTGTGTTCTCTTTCTCAATTTCTGTCAAATAAATCAATAAAATCTTAAAAAAAAAAAAAAAAAAAACAAGAATGCATGAAGTGTGTATTAGTCAGCTTGGGTTGTTGTAACAGAATACTATAGAATGAAAGGCTTAAACTATAGGCAGATATTTCTCACAGTCCTGGCAGATGGGAAGTGTAAGATCAAGGTAACCAGCATGGCTGGAGATTGTTCTAGTAATAGCCTTCTTCATGGCTTTAGACAGCTGCCTTTATGCTGTGTCTTCCATGTCGGGGTGGAGGGGGGTACTGTAGTGTCTCTTCTTTTAAGGGTACTAATCCTATGATAAAGCCCCTACCCTCATGACCTCATTTAATCTAATTATATCTCAAAAGCCCTATTTCCAAATAATATCATATTGGTGGTTAGAACTTTAACATAAGAATTTTGAAGCAACACAGTTACAATCCAAACAGAGCAGGAAATAGTGAGTGGCTCTTGAAACATAATGGAAATTAATAAATTCACCTATTAACAAAGAACACAAACTCCCTATCAAGGTGACTACGTAGCAAATACATTTACTCCTCCTTCTCTAAACCTCTATGAAAGGTCAAAGAAATACATACCTAAAAGATTCAGTTATTATTGGAAGACTATAAAATAGAATAAAAAAACAAAGCAGGGGAATCTGGTGGCTCAGGTCATGATCTCAGGGTCCTGGGATTGAGACTCATGTCTGGGCTCCCTGCTGAGCAGGGAGTCAGCTTCTCCCTCTCCCCATCTCCCCTGCTTGTGCTCACTCATTCTCAAATAAAGATCTTAAAAGACAAAGAAAAAAAAAAAAAGGCTAAATCCAAGCTATCATTCCCACCAACAGCAAAGAATGGTAAAGAGATTCTGAAATTCTCTAAAGGGAGAACCTTCAAATAACCCCATGTTAGGAACCTTGGAAACTGGAGGGAGGGTCAGCTTAGAAAAGAAATAAAAATACAACCGCTTTTACAGGAGTGAGTGATTTCAGCATTAGCCTCCAGAGTTAAGGCTGAACCAGGAGTTAATGTACAACATAAGGTCAGTAAAATGGTATAGTTAACACCAATTTGGATATAGTGTGATTGGGGATTGGTGGCTATATCCCTCCCAACCTTCATATCGGGATCAAGAGAGAGAGTGGATTGCCTCATTTTCAATGTTCTCATGGGTCAGATTCTCTTCATGCTGCTCTTGACGAGGAAAAAAAATCGGTATCCGCTAACTGGGAGGTTCCAGAAATCGCCCTCTACAAATCCTCTGCATCCAGCCGCATGCTTCTAAAGCCAGATTCTAACTTCCACCAGATGGCGCCAAACCACAGCAGGGATGGATTTAACTCCAGCCACCAAACCGCTGGAACAGGGGAGACTGCAGCAGGTCATAGGGCACTTACTAACCTTGCTAGAAAGCAAACCTTTATTTTATGCAAACCTGTATTTTGAAGGCAAACTTCTTGGGTGATGGCAGAATTTACTTTAGTTAGAACGAATCCTCCTTCACTGCTTTTAAACATTTTACTTCCTTGTTACAAATTGGGCACCTTTAAATGGAAAGGTCTGATGACATTGCCTGACTATTCATTCACCTAAGGCTTCCAGATTCCAAGTCCTTTTTCACCTGCATGTTCAGATACCATTTTTTTTTAAGATTTTATTTATTTATTTGACACAGAGAGAGAGAGATCCCAAGTAGGCAGAGAGGCAGGCAGAAAGAGGGGGAAGCAGGTTCCTTGCTGAACAGAGTGCCCGACGTGGGGCTCGATCCCAGGATCCTGTGATCATGACCTGAGCTGAAGGCAGCGGCTTAACCCACTGAGCCACCCAGGTGCTCTCAGATACCTTTACTGACCCCAAGACTGGATAAAGTTTATTTTCCATTCCCTTTTCTTTCTTAGCTTTTTTAATAATAATAGGCTTCAAGGACAATTTTGATTTATTCCCAGAGTCAAACTTGTGTCAGTCAGCTCAGAGTATATTCCTGGAACGCTGTCAGTCTCCATCTATATTCAACTTTATGTTGATTAGCCAAGCCCCCAGGGTTCATCTCCCCAGCGTTTGTTATGTTTAAAGTTCTTCAAAGGACGCTAGCCATGAATAAGCATTACAAGAAGCTTTGAACATTCAACCTTTACTTTCTCACTATGAGGAATCTGCTTCCTGAGATTTTGTTTACGTTAGATAGACATTTACAAAGGCACAAACCTGTTTTTTCTATCCTCCTGTCCAGGGAAAGAGCAGGAGCTATCAAAATTCTGGTGGCCTGCTGCTGTTGAAGCAGCATTTGTTGAAAATATGTAAGGTCATACCTTACGACTTCATGTTCTGTGATGATCTTTACCAGCACCCTTGAACATGATAGGAATGCATAATTTATTCATCAAAACTTCTGTTTTCAATAATTTATTGTAAAGTTGGGCTTTGAGATTCCAATAGTCATAGTGAATTATCATGGGTCTATTTCTACCTTTGAGGCAAATATTTATCCAAAAGTTAATGCTGAGATTTAAAGTGTTGTTAGAGGGAAAATATGAATCTAGAACACTGATTTTATAAATAAGAAAATTGTGATATAGATAGAACTTGTGGAAAATTATACTCAATTTGTAAAGGAGAGAGGACTAGAAGATAATGTTTCTTCATATCTCCTTACACCCTTTGTCTTAACCAATAATTTCACAGCTCATTTTATCAGGAGACTTTAGGGAGATTCACTATGTATCTGGTGCCAGATGAAAAAAATCCTTCTGGTAGTTTTCTCCATTGATTGTTTCTAAGACAGATTAATCTGATTTCCATCTTTTGGTGTTTATTATCAGAGAGGTGACCTTTTTGTTATATCAGAGTATATTGGTCAAGACCAAAGCCACTGAAGTCAAACTTCATTGTGAATTTAGGCTCCTCGTTTTATTATATCTTGGACAAATTAAAATTAAACTCTTACTTAATCTCTCTGTCAGTTTGCTTATCTTCAGAAGGGGATAGCCGCAGCCTCTCTTTTCATGGAGCTAGTTCGAGGTTGAATCCGATAGTGTCTTTTTGGTTTTTTTTTTTAAGAGTTTATTTATTTGACAGAGAGATAGAGCAGAGCAGCAGAGTAGGCAGAGTGGCAAGCAGAGGGAGAAGCAGGCTCCCCACTGAGCAGGGAGCATGATGCCAGGCTCCACCCTGGGAATCCCAGACTATGACCTGAGCAGAAAGCAGATGCTTAACCGGCTGACCCACCCATGTGCCCCCAATAGTGTTTATAATGTAGGATGAGGCAAAAGGTCTTCTCAACAGTATTAGTTACTATTATTCCCGTCGCTGAGATGCCAGTGATTGCTGCAGGGCTCATCTGTTTATACTACATTGTCTAATCTGTACAAGGTGAATACAGAATTTTAAAACGTAATTGTAGGGGTGCCTGGGTGGCTCAGTCGGTTGAGCATCTCAGTCGTGGCTCGGGTCATGATCTCAGGTGCTGGGATTGAGATGGGCCAGCTGGCTCCATGCTCAGCGGGGAGTCTGCTCCTGTCTCTCTGCCTCTCTCTCTGCCCCTCCCCCCAATAAATAAATCTTAAAAAAATAAAATAAAATGGCATTGTAAACCTCAAGTGTTGGATCTCTATATCCTCACAAATGTATACACAATGAAACTGAGTAATGGATGAGAGGAGATTGGACTGCTGGAGACAGAGCAAAAAACATTTACTACAAAGAGCCGTGTCAGTGAGGAAAGAGTGTATTACTGTATTAGTGGTGAATTGGGACTCAGTAAATTTAGTTTACACTAATGGTTTATAATGCACGAGACTGTTTTACTCCATTAAAAAACAGTTTCGAAGTGTTTAAATTTCATTATTATATTTTCATTGGAATACACTAAGAAAATATTTACATATTCAAATAGAAACTTTGAAGTTACCTTAAATTCCACCATCTGGAGAGACCCAGTTAAGTGCATGTGTGTGTGTGTGTGTGTGTGTTCTGTAAACTTTAAAGATAACATTTTGATATACATCCTTTCATACGTTTTTCTATACATCCATAATGATTTGAGGAGAATTAGGAGGAGGCCATATGGCTAACAAAGAGAGCAGTGTTTAAGGCAGAGAAAACAGTAAGTGCAAAAGCCCTAAATTCGGAACATGCCTGGCATGTTTTAGGAACAGTGAGGTTTGGAATGGAGCGGGAGTGGACACATGAATAGAAAGTGCAAACCAAAAAAAGGTACCTCACTAGTCAGCTGAAGGTGACAGTAGCTTACCTCAGAGTGGGGGCGGGCGGTGGAATTGGGAAAAGTGTGATATATTTGGGGAGGGGTAGCTTGATAATGTTTTGAAGTGGCAGACAAAAAGATTTATGGGTGAATTCAATATGAGGCATCCTGGGGGCACCTGGGTGGCTCAGTGGGTTTAAAGCTTCTGCCTTCAGCTCAGGTCATGATCCTAGGGTCCTAGGATCAAGCCCAGCATCGGGCTCTCTGCTCCACAGGGAGCCTGCTTCCTCCTCTCTCTCTGATTGCCTCTCTGCCTACCTTTGATCTCTGTCAAATAAATAAATAATTTTTTTTTTTAAATGAGGCATCCTGAAAGAGAGTAGCCAAGTGTGACTCCCAGGTTTGTGTGTGGGTCATCAGAGGACTAGGGCTGGCAGGTGCTGAGTTTGAAAATAATACAGGGTAAGTGGGTTTGGTCAGGATTTGGGCAGGATCAGAGGTGCCATTCTGAACCTGTTAAGCTTAAGATGTATAGTACCGTTCCAATCGGAGACACGGAGTGTACATGTGTTAACCTAGAATTCAAGGGAGACATTAAGGCTTGAGATAGAAATTTGGGAGCCATCAACACATAGATGGTTTTTAAGTTATCAGAATGAAAAAAATCACTGAGAGAGTGTAGAAAGAAAAAGAGTTTCATGGTCCAAGGTGTGGGGCTCTTGAAACTCTGAGAATTTGGAAATAGACTGTACAGTGAGCCAAGGAGGCTGAGAGGGAAGGGTCGGAAGCTGGAGAAAATTGAGAAAGCATGTGATGGAAATATTTTTTTTAAGATTTTATTTATTTATTTGACAGACAGAGATCACAGGTAGGTAGAAAGGCAGGCAGAGAGAGAAGAAGGGAAGCAGGCTCCCCGCTGAGCAGAGAGCTCAATGTGGGGCTCGATCCCAGGAACCTGGGATCATGACCTGAGCCGAAGGCAGAGGCTTTAACCCACTGAGCCACCCAGGCACCCCTGATGGAAATATTTTAAGGAGGGAGTGACAAAGCATGTTCAGTGCTGCCTGTCATTCAAATTGTCCAACCAAGAATGAACCAATGGATTCAGCAAGGTGCAAGTCATTCACTGCCATTCCATTCTGTTAGAAATTCCTTTTGCAAGTACCTCCTCATTCTTAGCTAATGACCTGCTACTTATTTCGATGTGAAAACAGAAGCAGACAGAAGAGGATTTAGGCAATCGCATATATATCTTGGCCCAGAGGGTACCCTCTTTCCTGTTACATGGAGAGACTCTCTGTGGTCTTAACGGTGGCCAACCTGTCTACTTGATCAAGAGCCCATCCCCTCCTGACAACCCAAGAACATCACATCAGCAATACTTGCTTCCAGCATTATTGTTTTCTTCATATTTTAGTATTCTCATCAGCATACAAATGTCTCGAGATAAGTTAATTGGTCAGGTCAACGTGTACTTTTTTAATGAAATGGTTCAATGATAATCACTGTTGTGTACATTCATAAAATCACAGATATTCAGTTATTCTTTTAGTCTCAGAATCCATCAGTGTTGAGGTTTAACATGCTTTTAAACATGGCGAAAGGTACTGTCCTATTTCTGAGTTAGGTCTAAGTATATATACATAACGGCAAGTAGAGGACACTAGTTTGCAAATTATCACAACTGTCTGGTGACTGACTGAGATTTTGCTGGCATAGAGCTAGAGCAGAAGAGGGCTGTAATCTTCTAGTTTTGTGGAGCAGCTGCCATAAAGCATTATCTCTAATCCCACTATAACTTGCACCTGGAGTGGCCTGATCCTCTCTGTTTACGCAATTCCTTCAGGCCAAGTGTCTCAGATGTATTTTATGAGGGGCAAAGAGTCTATTTGCAGTTGTAGCCACTGGGCTGTGTAGTAGAGTTAAAAGAGTGATTGATACCAATTTTTTCCCTAGGGTTTAAGTTCATGTAGGGGTATCAGCATTCAAACAACTCATTACAGTGCAGTGTGATTACTACTTTATTGTTTAAATTTTTTTTAAGATTTTTATTTCAGAGAGCAAGAGCACAAGCAAGGGGAGGGGCAGCCAGAGGGAGGCAGAGGGAGAAGCAGGCTCCCCACTAAGCAGGGAGCCTGAGATCATGACCTGAACAGAAGGCAGATGCTTAACTGACTGAGCCACGCAGTGGCTTTACTTAATAGGGCATTATGGGAACACTTAGGAGAGACAGTTAACACAGGTTAGAAAGTAAGGGAATTTGGTGAAAAGAACACTTACAGGTAGGGGGTGAGGCAGATCGTGGAGGTGATGGAGCCAACAGAAAGAAGTTAGGGAAACCCTAACGCCACATGGACGTAAAGACCCTTGGTTCTATTTCTGAACAACAAAGTGAAGAAAGAAACTGAAGCAGACGTTAGAGAAATGGGGGCACCTGGGTAGCTCATTTGGTTGGGCATCAAACTCGTGATTTCGGCTTGAGTCATGATCTCAAGGTCATGAGATTGAGTCCCACGTCGGGCTCCAATGCTCATCACAGAGGCTGCTTGAGGATTCTCTCTCTTCCTCTATTTTCCCCCCGGCTCACACTCTCTCTCTTTCTCTATCGATAAATAAATAAAATCTTAAAAAAAAAAAAAAAAGAAAGAAAGAAATAGGAAGGTAAAATCAACATCCCAGCGTCATAGAAAAAATGAAAACCAAATTGAAAGTTAGAGATTGAGCACATTGACCTGTGAGGTCACAAAGAAGTTGATTTTTTAAAACCTTGATTACCCTGCATGAAGCACTGTGTGAGAAGTCATCTACCAAGGAATCCCTTAGAAGACACTTGTTCACCAGAAGGAAATGAAGGTTGAGGGCAACGAGGACCAGCCAAACAAGAAGGCAAACAGACACAACACTCTACTGAGAGGACAGAGAAAGAGAACAGAGATTTTCAGCCTTCTTGTGGTCAGATTTCAAGGTAAAAGTTTTTAAGTGTTAAGGTTACAGCGTCACTCCTGGCACTTGCTTGAGCTAAAACTGGCTTGTCTGCCTGAGGTCCCAACAAGATCTTTAAATGTGAAATAAATTAGTCAATAACCACAGTACTTAATCCACACGATGTCAAGCAATCAAGTCCTTCACTGAATTGAGGGGATGTTTTGGCATCCACAATTCATCCCATCTAGAGCCACCCCAAGAATCGATTTTGAATCAAAGGTATTTCAGGCAGATCATGAATGGTGAACTACATTTAGCATTGAAAGCTGCCAGAATGGAATGTGCAAGGATCTAGTTTTTAGAGCTCTTACAAGGGACAGCGCCAGCCTTGGCAACCACGTGGCGTCGGCTGCTTGCCCAGAGTGCCCAAGGCCTCACCCTTCTCTGCCCATTTATTTCTTCCTTGGCGTCTGTCTCCTCTCCTCCTGTCAAGACCTTTTTTTTCTTCCCCAGAGAGGACCTCATGTCAGCCAATTATATTTTAATTTGGTTTCAGATAAGTGTGTTCTTTAGCCCAGGGTTACTTTGCATTTTGAGTCTGAACATAAATGCTCTTAAGAGAATTTCAGGAATTAGCAAGTAGGAAAACTTTGTCTGGTGAGAGAAGGTTCTTCCCATGGTCTCCAAAAGTGGGCACCCCACAGATTCCAAATCTAATTGAATTTAGGAACCTTCCAGTTAAAAAAAGTCTGAAGGAAACATGGGATTATTGTTCTTTAACAACTGTGACACCTGTTATTGATAACTTGCCCCAAATCCATTTTCCTTTTCTTTGTAACAATACCCGATTTTTTTCTATAAAGGATTGTTAATCCCTCCCTCTGTCTCTGCAGTTTGTCTAGGGTTAACTTCAACCCTGGCTTCCAAAACTAGCCTATGATTCCAGCTTAACAAACTTGAGCATCAAATTTCCCTGGACTCAGTGATTAATTCATCCTTGGAAAACTAGGGAGAGTCAGGAACACCGAAGCACATGGACATTTTCCAGAGCAGGGCAAGGCAGAGACCACAAAACTCGGGGCTTTGGACTTTGCCTGGGATTGGAGAGGGAAGGAAGGTCTCTATTTCCCTGAGCTGTTGACTGAACCACACGGCAGAAAGAATTACTTGCCATAAAGATGAGCAGACTCTCCCAAGATAAAGCCGAGATAAAAAAGCTGAGACAAAAAACAGGAGAAAGTTTTTTTAAGTCCTCATCATCTCATTTGAGCCACTGGTCTTTTCAGTTAACATGCATGAGTACTTCTTAGTCAGCTTTAGCTGTTATTTACAACTACATCAAGCATCAAGGTATTCCAATTTCTGTCTGTTTGATGGAACCTTTTTTTTTTTTTTTTTTTTTTTTTTTTAGATTTTATTTATTTACTTGAGAGAGTGAGAGAGAGCATGAGCAGAGGGTTGGGAGTGGAGAGGGAGAAGCAGGCTCCCCTCCAACCAGGAAGCCCAGCTCAGGGCTCAATCCCAGAACCCTGGGATCATGACCTGAGCTGAAGACAGACATTTAACTGACTGAGCCACCCAGGCACTCTGACTGTGCTTCTCGATGAAGCCCTGAATCATGTTCCACCCACAGTGAGGACGCCAGCTCGAAGGAGGCCAGACTGTGCCCTGACTCCCTGGCTGTCCTAAGACTTCTTCCCTCTGACCTCCAAAGCCTGATTTATTTTTAATGTTTAACAGACATTTATACAGTCATTAATATTATCCCAACTACTTTATAAATATTAACCCTTAATTTGTTTAACAATCTAATCTGTGGCTCAGGTACTTTCTATTTTCTGCCTATTTTTGTAGATGAAGACATTTGCCCAAGATCACAAAGCCGGGAGTCGGGGGCATGTTGGATTTGACCAGTGAGAGGACCTAATCCCTTTTAAAGCCCTTAGACAAATGTTATTCAACCCTACCCCCACATAAGCCTCTAGGGAGTTGTAAAAAAAATTAAATAACATTTCCCACTGCTCAGTCCTGAGATTCTGGCTTAATTGGTTTGGATTGGGACCTGGACATTAGTCTCTTTAAAAGCTTTATAGGGGGGATGCCTGGGTGGCTCAGTCGGTTGAGTATCTGCCTTCAGCTTGGGTCAGATCCCCGGGTCCTGGGATGGAGCTCCATGCAGAGGGAGCTTGCTTCTCCCTCCCTCTCTGCTGTTCCCCCTGTGCTCTCACTCTTGCTCTCTCTCTCTCTCCTCTCGGGGGGAGGGGGGAAACTTTATAGGTGGTTCTACCGTGCAATTCTTACCAAACCACTTATTTACAAAAAATCAACAGTTACCTGGTCCCAGGCTTTGAGCTTCCAAAAAGCAGCTCACTCCATAACCTCATGGACTTGTATATTCTCACTACAAAACAATACTTTTAAAGATGTATTAAGGCAATCCACGGTGATATATAGTATGTGTAAGTTATAGATGATATTTGCTAAGATTGGAGATGGGACTCGGGTTCATGAAACAATGAATGCGTGATATGGATAGCAGCAAAGCATAGGTATTAAGATTTAAATAATTACAAATGACTCAACTTTAGCTTCTTGTTCATGCTAAACTGAGAGTAAAATGGGAACTTTTTCATGCATGATTTGTACCTGGCCCATATAAATTTAGTAGAAATAAAATGCTGTTCATTTGCATATTTTTTGTATCCGAGGGATATAGACTATTTCAAACTTGGTCCTGTCCTTTGTATCTCTACTCTAAAATGAGGAAAGAAATATTTTCCACTTCTTTATGTTCCACTTCTTACTCCCTCATTACCATCCTCGGCCTCTGAACATTTGTCTAATTTTAAGGGGTCACAGATCCATTAAGTTTTCAGAGATAAATATGGGTAAAAGTTAGGAGTAAAGTGGCAAAGACTTTTCAAAAATAACAGAGAAAACATTTTGCTTTTAAATATCTCCAGGTGTTGGGGCGCCTGGGTGGCTCAGTGGGGTGAAAGTCTCTGCCTTCAGCTCAGGTCATGATCTGAGGGTCCTGGGATCGAGTCCTGCTTCAGGCTCTCTACTCAATGGGGAGCCTGCTTCCTCCTCTCTCTCTGCCTGCCTGTCTGCCTACTTGTGATCTCTGTCTGCCAAATAAATAAATAAAATCTTTTTAAAAAATTTTAAAAAATATCCAGATGTATTACTTCTAATGAATCAATGTCCTTCATAGCTTGGACTATTTGTGTAACATGTTTAATACTTTCTAGTTCTCCCTCCACTCACCCTTCCAGTTCAGTGTAATGTCAGAGATCTCCATGTACAAGGTAGATCATAAGGACATAGAACTGCTTGATTTCTAATCCCTCTTTCTTTGGGAGAAATGAGAAACGGTCTTCCTGACATAGAGAAGTATCACTCAAGACTCTTTAAATAATAAGGATTAATGTAAGATAGGCAACTATATGCCTATTTCAGATAAATAACCTAGTATCTAAATGTTTTGGTTCCTTTTATTGTTTTTTATTTGTGTCTTTAAATGAGTTTTTTTTTAAAGATTTATTTGTTTGTTTGTTTTTGAAAGAGAAAGCACGTACATGCACAAGGGCAGGAGCAGTGGGGAGGGATAAAGGGGAAGCCAGATTCCCCCACTGAGCTGGGAGCCTGATGCAGGACTTGATCCCACTTGAGCAGATGCTTAATCCTACTGAGCCATCCAGATGCCCTTTAATGAGGTTTTTTTTCCTAAATAGAACCAACAAATTCTTATAAATATACCCTTTAATATGCCCTGCTATCCTTATCCATCCTCACAATTTTCATAAATCACTTTGCTTTTTTTTTTTTTAAGATTTTATTTATTTGAGAGAGAGAACATGGGTATGGGGAGGGACAAAGGTAGATGGAGAAGCAGACTTCCCACTGAGCAAGGAGCCCAAGGCGGGGCTCCATCCCAGGAGCCCAAGATCATGACTTGAGCCAAAGACAGATGCTTAACCAACTGAGCCACCCAGGCACCCAATCATTTTGCCTTTTACATAAATACATTTCTACACATGGAAAAACATTGAGTTATTGATTAAATTGGTGAACATAGAAAAAAATCTTTCCATGTTCTCATTGTTGACAGCAAAAATCTATAAGCTTTATTAGTTATTCCCTAATTAGAGAAAGTTCATTAGGGAGGGTAAAGCGACATTCACTCCTTTAAATTAGCAATATGTAAATACAGAATTACTACTTGAGACTTGTAACTCATGATGGGGAGTGCACTGAGATGCTCTTCAGGTGGTCTAAAGCAGTTCAAGGCTTTGTGGATATTTTTGACTTATGGAAGACTGCAAGTATATATTAAAATATACTTTTATTAAAAGGAAACCGAAAAACTATGTTCTTATTTACTGAAGGATATTGCAGTATAACATGTAGCATTTGGCAATGTCTTTGACACAGCAACAGGTTCTGAATGAATCGCTCCATTGATTGTCAAGGCTCTTGTTTATGTGTGATGAGAGAGATTTGAGAGCTAGTGGTATTCAATGATTTTCTGATTTACACCACCGGGGGGGGGGGGGGGGGGGCACATTCAACAATTAGATTGCCCTCTGCCAAGTTGTTTGTCTTCCATAATGACTCATTTCCTGTGCTTCCTGTAAAGAGGTAAAAATTACTCATTTTTTTTTTTAATCTCAGAAATTCCTAGTATTTCTATTCACCATCATAGAAGCGTATTCATTTCTTTCTGAGACTCCCTTTCCTGAGTTTACAAGGCCAATTGGGCCTTGGATTTGTATCCTCTGTGTAGTAATAAATACAAAGAATGTTAATAATCCTGAAAACAGAACAGGGTGGGAAATGCATCTTCCCAAACATTCTTTATTGAGTGGGCTAGCCAGTCCCAGATTAAACTGTAAGACAGATGAAATATGCCATTGTCTCATTAAAAGAAGGAACCTTTTTGCAGAGCTCCTGTGTGGTTCAATAAACATGTATTGAGTTTTTACTGTGTAAGGCACTGCACTAAGTGGTTAACAGGCAAAGATGGGTGAGTCATTGTCATTACATTACTCTATAAACCTAGTTTTTCTCTAAGCAGAGTCTCTAAATGGCTATATACTCTGGTTTGCTCCGAGCTGTCCCTTTTTACTTCTTTTGTAACAGTATTTATAACTGCCCATTTTACTCTCCAGGAATCTGGTTTGATCTGTATCCATGTTTTATCTTTCATGATGTCAGTCACCATCACAAAGAAAATAATGTTGATGTTAAAAAGACTTAATACAGGACTCTTTCTTAAGAGATACTGACTTGTATCCACCAATGGCTTCATGAGTTTTTAAACATTTGGTTTTTATTTCAAAATTATTCATACCTACAAAAAATTTTGCAAAAAAATAGTCTAACATATTTGTGTTTGTGGTTCAGCTAGATCCCCCAAGGGTAACATTTCATAGAACTGCAGCAAAACAATAGAAAACAGGAAATTAGTATTGACACAATACACTTTTCTAATTATAGACCTTATTCAAATTTTGCCAACTTCTCCACTGATGTTCTCTTCTATTGGTCCAGGATCCAATAAAAGCCCCACATTGCCTTTAGTTACAATTTCTCCATGGTCTCCCTTAATTCTAGAATAGCTGTTAAGGCTTTCCTGACTTACAAGAAAGGTGTTTCAAGGTCCTTCACACTTTTGAAGAATATTGGCAGAATTATGTCATAGAATATGCCTGTTTCGGTGTATGACTTTTTTATCATGATTACATTGGGTCATGTATTTTTAGCCATAATATCACAGAAGCAATATAGAAAGCTCATTGCTTCATCTTAGGCAATAATTACAGGACTCCTTAAATGATACTACAAAGGCAAATCTTCACTCTTCTATTTTGCAGTGATAGTCCTACCTACATATTAGATATTTAAACCTTCTGTAATAAAGTCCTTTTTAATATTGTACTTCTTGGGGCGCCTGGGTGGCTCAGTGGGTTAAAGCCTCTGCCTTCAGCTCAGGTCATGGTCCCAGGGGTCCTGGGATCGAGGCCCGCATCAGGCTTCTGCTCTGCAGGGAGCCTGCTTCCTCCTCTCTCTCTGCCTGCCTCTCTGCCTACTTGTGGTCTCTGTCTGTCAAATGGATAAATAAAATCTTTTTATGTATATATATATTGTACTTCTTTCTCTCACTTTTGTAAATCAAGGATTCATACTGCCACCCTAGGAGGAGTTTGACTATGAGGACAGTTAATTCATTTACAATTAAATTTACCTGCATTAACCTAAGTGGTCATCAGCTCTGATGCTGAAGAACTCTTTACATGATCTACATTTTATCTAAAAATTCAAGCTGAACCAGCAATTGAAAAGAGTCCTTCCTACGACTAGCCCTCAATACCTACGTGACATTGATGAGTCATTGAAGTGTTTTCTAAGTATTAGTAGAAAACGTATTGAACATTTAGGTCTGCCTAGGGTAAACAAAAGTGGAGGTTTTTTTCCTAGAACTCAGTAATATACCTAAGCAGTAAACATTGCCCTCCTCAAAAAAAAAAGAAAAGAAAAGTAGTACTATTCTTGCCTTAAGGATTACTTTTTAGGTATCCAATTCTTTATGTATATAATGCCTGATTCATTGGATTTGTTTATATCTTGAGAAGGATTAGGAAGGTCACATATTATCTGCAACTTCCTATTTGTTGACCCGGGAAGGATTTAGTATCACTACCACACAATAAATTACTCTCAGTGCTAAACCACAAAATTATATATTCAGTTGCTGGGGCGAGGTTTTTTCTTTTCCTTCTAAAAGAGCTGTAGCTATTCATTCACAGTATGTGTGAACTTACAAATGCTGTTGAAGTAGTTCCTGTTTGTGATGTTTTAAAGAAGAAAATGAGTAAACATCTTTCATCCAAAGATTCATAGAAAACCATTACAGTGAACCAACAGAATTGGTGAAGCTGTGTTTTTTCATCTAAGCATGGCTCTGTAAGAGAATATACTTTGTTCACTAAAAAAAAATACAATGAAAAATTCTATTGCATACAATTTGACGACAGAGCTGCCTCAGTATTACTCAGTCTCCATGTACTGTAAATTAAAAGGGCATGTTGTCCACATGTGTAAGGTTTGAGAGGGGACAGATTTTTCTGTGTGGTCATGTAGTCTGTGTGGTACTATGGTTCCCCATACATGCTTAGCATGAGGGACTGGAACAAAAAAAGAGAAACTGGTCCACACGCTGCCTGAAGACGGTGTTAAGCCTCTTGTAAAATACGAATGTTAAAATATTTTAAATAAATTTGAAAGCAGTTTTTTAGATTTTACCAATATGCAAATAGACCATACTCTTTCTCATTCAACTGAATTTGTACCAAGAGGAACATTAAAATTGGGGCCATATGTTCACGGCATGGGATAATCAGATAAGAATAAAGTAGTAGGAGGTTCTGGTTCGTGAGAACTTAATTACAGGTTCTTAGGAGTTCCGAGATTAAGAATTTCCTTTCCACATTTTATAATATTTTTAATTGACTGCAAATCAGATTGATTTAAATATTTATTTTAAATTGCCACAGGATACTATAGACACAACATGAGGATGTAGTTATAAATTGACGTAGCTAGCAGTGAAGGTTATTACAGTGAAGGTTATTACACTTATGTATTTCCTCTTATAGTGCGTTAAATGTTGCCTTTTTGGTTTCTACTTTCCACACAATTTTAAATTAGCACCCTAAAATAATCGTGAAAACTTCATAGGTGATTTAAATTCTCCCTCATCTGCTGAAATATAGTAATACCACCTTAGAAGTTTATGAGGAGATTAAACTAGATGTATCTGAAAACATCTCACACTGAGCTTTGTACATGCTGGAAGTTTCTCTTCTTTTTCAACAACAGTAGACCCAATAATAGTTGATCTTCACTGTCTGCTAATAATTTCACTGGCTCTAAACTCACATTTCATTAACAAGGTCTGGAATAACTTTGCCCTTTATCATTCGAGCTATTTTTTTCCCCTTGTTTATTAGCTCCGCAAACTATTCTTCACAAATCATTATTTCTGATGCCATTCTCTGAGGTGTGAGCATCTGCTAGCTGCTAACAGAGGGTACAGCTGTTGTTCAGAGACCGGCTGTGTTGCGTTGCCAAGCAACCGCTGCAAGCCAAATCCCGGGGCAGGTTGCTCGCCCAGGCGCACCTGCCGGTCGACCCAGCTATTTATTTAATTAAAAATCTGTTCCTGCACACCAGCTTGGCCGGAAAGGCAACAGCAGCAATCGATTACAACTATATTAAATGACCTACCCATATTGTTTCATTGACTTCTTCCGTGCAAACCAAAAGTGTCTCTGGCCACCCCCACTTACTCTTAATGACTTTGCAAAAAGTGTGTAAGAGAAAAGTATAGACAGCTTCCATCTGCATGATAGAGAAACGGAAACCAATTTGTCAGGCACATCGCTGCATGTAATAAAATGTGCCAAAAATAAAATGTTTCACAGACAGGAAAGCTGCTAACAAGACAATACTGCCTGTTTGCGTGCAGCAGGACAAAAAAGATTTAAAGGAGGTATTTACTATTAATTGTGAATTTCCAAAGTCAATATTTTTCTAGGCCTGGCTGCTTTCCTTTCTCCTTTTGATTAAAAAAGAAAATGCCACTTCAGGTGCATTAGAGCCCACTCTCCGGCTGGCTTTCTATTCCCACTCTCCTCATTTTCAAAACTGACAGAGGCTCTTTTATGTCAACCACATGATATTAGAAATAAAACTGTCAAGAATTAATACCAGCCACTGGAATGGCTTTTAAAAACCAAGGGGAGTCTCAGCAATGCTTACATACATATCAACCTCACTCTGTTCTTAGCAGCTCATTCCAGCTCCTGGGCCCTCTTATGAACAACTAGATCTTATAAGGATTGCAAGGGGGAAAAAAATTAAAGCTCTTGATTTTGATAGCAGGACAATTTTTTTTTTTAATATTGGTGATGTGAAGACTTTAAAGTGGGACTCCAATAACTGAAGTAATTCTGATTTTGATGGCATCTATTAAAGTCAAGAAAGGTCTTTATTAAGAATTCAATGTTTGTTATATCACCAAGAGCAGCAGAAATGATTATTAAAGAGTCTAGAATTCTCTTTGACTGTTGTATAAATTACCTGTATAAAGGAAGCTTGTTCTTAGAAAAGGTTCTGAATAAAATACAAATAATAATACTTCCATATTAATGGGAGTGACATTTAAAAAATATAAGAAAGTGGGACCTTTTAAAATATTATATGTTTGTTTAAACTGTGAATTTTTTAAAGTTGAAATTGGGATGAGAGGATAAAAATTTCTAATGTCATATTAGTGTTCTCCTGGTTTGCTGCATTTTATAACTCTGTTTAGATAAATATAACTCACAGACTTCCATTGTCACCATCTGCTGCTTGTCCATACTACATTTATATTTATATCTTCATTGTTGATGTAGAGGTTATATTAATTGATTGTATAGGCAATGCTTAACCTTACTAAGTATCTCATATCCATAAAACCCCGATATGTCACAATCCCTACTTCCAAAGAAAAGGTCAAAGGATTATTCTATAAACTTCCCTGGTTTAATCTTCATTTTATTTCTATACAGTTGCATCCACCACATGCCTACTTTTGAGGATGCTAGCAACAACTACTCACATACAATTTTCCCTACTTTGCCTACTTAAAGTAATTTGTGCTTTCATTCTCTTTTCTTTTCCTTCTCATGAAATAATACCTATACTGAATCTTCCCTTAGGTGTAATTTAAAGGTCCAAAAGTCTTTTTAAATCTAGAACTGTTAAAATTTCTTTTAGTACAGGTTGGTGACTCTGAACAGTATAAAGAATCAGAATTTAATTAGACTTTTTTTCTTTTTTAAGCCTCACAGACTATTAAAGGATGATAACTGAGTTTAAGACAATAAATATATATAAAAATGTTTTCTCATAAAACACTCCCAAATGTTAGTTGTTTTATCTTCAAAGCCTGATTAAATACCATGTTTTTTCAAGTATGTTGTAATATTTTCACTCTATCTGATATTTGACATTAATGTCTATATGTCTTGAGTCCTTAAACTATTGATTGGAAATTATAGTGTACATTCATCCATTCAACCACTTGTAAGCCAAGGATTGTGCTGAAAATAAGAAGATAAATTTCTTTGTAACATCAAAGATTTCAAGACTATAACAGCAGTTATTTACTAATTGGAGGAACATAGAATGGAGATCACAAGAAAAACTGTGAGGAAATAATATTTTGGTGTCTGGAAGTTGTACTGTGCTAATGATGGTATTTCCAAAAACTGCTATTTCTATGAAACAATTCCTTCTGGATGATTAAAAAAAAAAGTGCATCAAACTCAAAATCCACAAATCTGAACACTAAATCTGCTCAGGGAACATATCACTTTTATAAACCTAGGTGCTGATTCTAGAAAATCTGGAAACCTTTCTTACCGCTTTTAATCCACAGATAATATCTCTTGAGGAAAAAAAAAAAAAAAAAGGTACAACCCCTTATTAAATCTGCTGTCCAAGTTGATCACTACCAGATAATTACAATAATCTAATAGTCTCCCGTTTCCAGCCTCAACTCTGATCATGGACTCTGCATTGTTGCTAGGCAGATCTTTCTGAATCACGTATCTGGTGAAGTTACTTGCCTATATAAACGTCCACTGGTTTCTTATTAACTACATAGCAAGTCTAGAGTCCTTACCATAACACACATGAACTTTCTAGAACTGGTCTTTATTTTAAGTGTCCAACTCAGAATGACTTCTGTAAAGTTTATCTCCATTTCTTGTGACATAATTTAGCATTCCCTCCTTTGTGTGTCCCTTAGACCTCATTTATACTCCTGTCCCAGGACCTCCCACCATTTTTTGGTTTCAAGGGCACTCTCTAACTGCATGGAAAGTTGTTCCCCATCCAACACTGTGGCGGCTTCATTCTCTTCAGTTCTTGTCTTTTCAAGCATTTCACCTCAGACTGCATGCTCATAACTAAAGTAGTTCAAGAGACATGAAGTCTTGTAATAAAATGATGGAATAATTATGTTTTAATATGGAAGAGGTAGAAGTAGTAAACAGTGGTCCTTGGTAAGAATGTTTTGATGACTCTCAAGGTATAAGACAATACTTCCCAGACTTGTAAAATTACCAGAATATTGGAAAGCTATTTTTTCAAAGATTTTATTTATTAATTTGAGAGAGAAAGAGAGGCAACACAAGTGTGGGTAGGGACAGAGGGACAAGCAGACTCCCAGCTGAGCAGTCCCAATTGGCCCTCAGTCTCAGGACCCTGAGATCATGACCTGAGCTGAAGTCAGATGCTTAACATACTGAGCCACCTGGGTGTCCTGCAAAGCTATTTTTAAAATAAAGGTTCCTTCGCTCCAATATATACCTGCTCAGTTAGAATTAAGGAAGATTCCCTGGTGTTATAACAATCAGCCAGATTTGGATGTCTTTGAAGAAAAAGACCATTATAGAAGAAGGATTAATGATTTATAAGGGTGCAGAGATTTACCTTCTAATCTCCTATTTCCATGTTCTGGAGCCTGACATACACACATGTGAATAAAAAGGCGGGCTGTGTAAACTTGAGCTAGATATGGACACTCCTTTAACAGAATTTATAAAAACCTACATTAACAGGGAGTGTGAAGAGTATAATTTTATTTTTTTACTGAAGAATAATTGATGTACAAGATTTTCTTAGTTTCAGGTGAAAAACATAGGGATTTTATATTTATATACATTGCAAAATGATCACTACAATAAGCGTAGTACCCTCGGTCACTATGCAAAGTTGTTAGAATTATTGATATTCCCTATGCTGTATATTGTATCCAATGTCTTATTTGTTTTATAACTAATATTTTGTACATCACACTCTTCCTCACCGACTTTGACCATCCCATCACCACCCCTACCCTCTGGCCACCATCTGTTTGTTTTCTGTATCTATGAGTCTATTTGTATTGTTCAATTGTTTTTTAAATTCCACATATAAGTGAAATCATATTTGTCTTTCTCTGGCTGACTTCTTTCACTTAGTATAATAGCTTCTAGGTCCATTCATGTTGTTGAAAAGGCAAGATTTCATCCTTTTCTTATGGCTGAGTAATATTCCTCTGTGTGTGTGTGTGTGTGTGTGTGTGTTTGCGCGCGTGTGTGTTATCACATTTTTTTTTATCCGTTCATCTGTTGATGAGCATTTAGATTGCTTCCATATCTTGGCTGTTGTAAAAAAAAATACTGTGATCAGCAGAGGTGCATATGTCTTTTTAAATTCACATTTTCATTTTTCTTGGTAAATACCTAGACACACAATTGCTGGATCATATGCTAGATCCATTTTCCATTTTTTGAGGACTCTCTGTACTGTTTTCCACAGGCTTGCACCAATTTACAATCCCACCAGCAGTAAGTGTTCCTTTTTCTTCACATCCTTCCCAACACTCTTATTATTTGTCTTTTTGATAATAGCTATTCTCGCAGGTGTAAGGTGATATCGTGGTTTTTTTTTTTTTTTAATTCTCTGATGTTTATTGATGTTGAGCTGCTTTCAAGTGCTTGTTGGTCATCTGTATATCATCTTTGGAAGAAAATCTATTCAGGTCCTTTGCCCATTTTTAATCAGATTATTTTTATGTTTAGTTTTATGAATTCTTTCTATATTTTAGATACTAACCCCTCATTGGATATATTATTTGTAAATATCTTCTCCCACTCAATATATTACTTTTTTATCTTGTTGATGATTTCCTTTGCTATGTAAAAGCTTTGCATTTTGATGTAATCCCAGTAGTTTAGTTTTGCTTTTGTTGGACTTCTCTGAGACGATAAATCCAAAAAACTTACTAAGAGTTATGTCAGAGGGCTTATTGCTTATGCTTTCTCCTAGGAATTTTATGGTTTCAGATCTTAGATTTGAGTCTTTAGCTCATTTTGAGTTTATTTTTGTATATGATGTTAGAAAGTAGTCTAGCTTCACTCATCCAAGTAGCTGTCCAGTTTTCCCAGTACAGTTTATTAAAGAAACTGTCTTTTTCCCATTGTATATTCTTGTCTTATTTGTCATAGATTAATTGACCATATAAGCATGGATTTCTTTCTGGGTTCTTTATTCTGTTGATCCATGTGTCTGCTTTTGTGCTGGTAGCATACTGTTTGAGTTGCTACAGCTTTGTAGTATAGTTTGAAATTTAGGATTTTGATACTTCCAGCTTTGTTTTTTCTCAAGATTGCTTTGGCTACTCAGGATCTCTTGTGATTCCATATAAATTTTAGGAATACTTTTTATAGTTCTGTGAAAAATGTCATTGGTATTTTGATAGTGATTGCACTGAATCTGTAGGTTGCTTTAGATAGTGCAGACAGTTTAACAATATTCTTCTAGGGGCACCTGGTGGCTCAATGGGTTAAAGCCTCTGCCTTAGGCCCAGGTCATGATCCCAAGGTCCTGGGATCAAGCCCCACATTGGGCTCTCTGCTCAGAGGGAAGCCTGTTTCCTCCTTTCTCTCTCTCTCTCTCTCTCTCTGCCTGCCTCTCTGCCTACTTGTGATCTCTGTCTGTCAAATAAAAAAAAAATTTTTAAATAAAATAAAAACAACAATATTCTTCTAATCCATGAGCGTAGACATCCTTCCATTTATTTGTGTCATCTTCAATTTCTTTTTTTTAAGATTTTATTTATTTATTTGACAGAGAGAGAGAGATATCACAAGTAGGAAGAGAGGCAGGCAGAGAGAGAGAAGGGAAAGCAGGCTCCCTGATGAGCAAAGAGCCTGATGCAGGGCTCAATCCCAGGACCCTGAGATCATGATCTGAGCCAAAGGCAGAGGCTTAACACACTGAGCCACCCAGATACCACGATCTTTGATTTCTTTATCACTGTCTTAATAGTTTTCAGAATACAGGTCTTTGACCATCTTGGTTAAATTTATTCCTAGATATTTTGGTCTTTGGATATAATTATAAATAAGATTATTTTCTTAATTTCTTTTTTTGATAGTTCATTATTAGTATAAAAAAACCCAAGAGAATTCTGTATATTGATTTTGTATTATGCAACTTTACTGAATTCATTTGTTAGTTTTAAGAGATTTTGGTGGAGACTGTTAACCTGAAAACTAAAAAGTATCCATGAGAGGCAACCAGATATTTATTTGGAATCGGTGAATTGCCCTTTGGAAAGTACAGATTCAAGTAGAAACCCAAATAGTGTCCTGCTTCTATGATGAAAGCAAGGGATTTTTAGGTGGAAAAGAAACATGAGCAATTCCATGAGTTGAAGAAAATAAAGGGGAAATAAAGGTTTTCTGTGAGTGTTAAAAAGCTATACTCTTCTGAGTTATATATTGATTGGCTTCTGATTCTTTCTTCAGAAGTCCGCAACCATTAGTCTTGTAATCAGGACATCTGTTCTACCACCTTCTCAAGCAATTATGTGGAACAGTTGCCATTGTGCCCTGTGTAAAGGTTTGGGCACTGTTCAAAGAATAGTAAGTCTGGCTCTTTTAAAATGGCTCCAGTTGTGTCAGTTCTTCATATTTCCCTCATATGATCTCGGTCTCTAAAAGTATCACTGAGCAACCATTAGAAGGTACAATTGAGTAGTTGTTAGAAAGCATTACTCTTAGACTATTAGAAAGCCATGCCAGTCAGCAATCAAACATTATTGATCCCTCATTACCAGGAAGGCACATTCCTGGTATGTCATGAAGGAAGGAAAATGATTTCCCTTGGAGCCATAGGCCACATATGAGCAACAAGAGTGCCAGAGCAGAGAAAGGCCTTGCTGTCCAGTTCCTTGAAGGCCAAATGTCTTCTTTAATTTCTGGAGCTTCCTGCTGTGATGTCTCATAAGCCTTAGAAATAATTTCAAAATGCTGAGTGACCCTATCTGGGTGATTTCTTTATCATTCAGCTATACAAAGGAGACCAAGTTTGGCAATGACTAAAATTTTAATAATAAACAAAATGCTGAGTCCAAATTGGAAGATAGACTTGCACCAGGAACAATTCCTGAGGGTAGCCAGCTAAAAAACGATCAAAGAACCATAGAGTTTCAGTGGGCACTGAATTTGAGCATCAGGTTTGTACTTGGGTATTGGTTTCTACTTTGCCAGAAGTGTTTACCCACATACAGTAAGAGGTGTTTATTGCAGATCAAACCCCACCCTCTTCAGCTAATAGGTAATGAAAAACAATTCTGTTATCTAATACTACTCTAACAAGGAAATCCGGGAATCTTTCTTGGGCAGGTATTGCTTCAGCAAGAGTTAGCAGTATCTCCCAGGCTTTTAGATAAATTTCTGATCATTTATTTGTTTATGGCAGTGCCTCCCCAGGGAAAAAGTAATCTTCCAAAACTGGCACCTTCACTGGGGTTGATAAAGTCAAGCATTGAACCGTCCTCATGCAGCCAGTGTTAACAATTTAGTGTGTGAAGTAAATTTAAAGGTGATACCTAATGCTGAATTTCTGGTTGATTATATACAATGAAATGGATATAACCAATCAACATGATTAATATGAGTGTAAGGTGACTTTCATTTTGATAGGGATTTAGACAACCTGTTTCCCACAGGTCTTTTTATCAAATACAAGTGAAAACAAATCAAGGCACAAATTATGGGGTCATTAGAATGAAAAGGATCAAATCAAGGGCTTGAAGAGCATGAAGAATTGAGAATGTTATCTGTAGAGAATGATTACACTGGTAGAAATGGTAGCCTTTATATTTTTCTGTTTACAGATAAAATCCTTCCAGTCTTTGGTTTGAGTGTCAGGTAAGGAATTTAGGAAGAGTCCAAGTGAGCCACACTCTATATGAAGTCTCAACAGCACAATTAACACAGGAAGTTATGAGAGGAGTGGCACAAAGATTAATAATTAGATTTACTAAAGGATCTCCTGATTCATGCAGAGTAAGGCCTCCAATAACAAATCCAACAATCTACGTTTCCTCCATATGCAAGCGATTGTGATCTGCAAACAGTGGAATCATCTCTCCAGGCAAAGATAAAAAGGTAAAAGTGAAAAATTATTATAGCCAACATATGATTTCCTTTTATTGCTCAGGAGAGGGTCAATATTCTGGGACAAACCAGGGGCACCCAGGTGGCACAATGAATTAAACATCCAACTCTTGGTTTTAGCTCAGGTCGTGATCTAAGGGTCAAAAGATTGAGCCCCAGATCAGGCTCCATGCTCAGTGTAAAATATGCTAGGGTTTCTCTCTCTCCCTCTCCCCCTCCCTGCCCCAAAATATAAATAAATAAATCTTTAAAAACAATATACTGGGGTAAGCCGGAGGAATGTACTGTTACCATTTTAAGAAGTTCATCTGTGTTGTAAAGTAGATCTAATATGAAGAGCATTAAGAGCAGAGTCAGAACAACATATATGAGGGTACAGCCCTGATTCAGAGTCTTGGGTTAGCTGTCCATATCAGATGTTATCTGTTTCATTTTCTTAGTTTGATTTGAAGATACCCCAGTGTTTGTACAGGGCCCCATGTCAGGTAGGCACTTCTTTAACAGTGAGACGTATACTTAAGGCACAACTCCCTGATGTTTGGCTGCCATCTGGATAGTGAGGAAGACCTGGTGTAGTCTCCTCAAGGAGATTTAAGGGAAGTCTTTGCTTTTACTGATTTCAAATCAAAAAGTTTGAAGAAAATTGGAAGCATTATTTTGGAAAGTCATAGTCCAATATTTGAGTAAACTAAAAAAATTTAAGATCCAGTCCAGCTTATAGGAATATAATAAAATCTCAATGAATATCTGTAGGACTATAGTCTAATATAGGCAAAAGGATAAATACAATTTTTTTATAATTACCTCATTTAAAATAAAAGATAACAAAAATAATTTAAGAGTGACCTGATTATGTAAAAACAGGAAGAATAGGGACAGACTATGTAAACACTTTTAAGATTACTTTGTTGATTTCTGAGAAAGATAGCAGAGGATGAAGACCCTAAGCTTACCTTGTCCCATGGATCCAACTAGACAACACCTAAAGCAATGTAAATAACCCAAAGACAGGCAAAATAGACTCCCTATGGCTAAATGAAGAGATAAGGCCACATTAAAGAGGGTAGGAAGAATGGAGATATGGTTGGAGCTAAATGAACTAAATGGACCCATGGGACTGTCTGCAGGAGAAAGTGACTCTGCAGGCTCAGAAAGGGGAAGAAATCAAACTCTCATAGCCAGAAACCCAGGCACAAGGAATCTGCATGGGAAGGGTGAATACTGGTAACTTTTGGCTCTGGAAACCAGAGGGGGGTGGATTTCATAAGTTCGTAAAATCAGCAGGGCTTAAAACCTAGGGCGGTATGAAACTGAGTCCCCATCCTTAAAGAGACAGCACAAGAAACAGCACCCCCCCCCGCCCCCCGCAGAGATACAATATAAAAGGAACATTTTGAAAAAATGCCTGGATATAGGGTTGGGAAGTTTTCTACTAACCTCAGAATGTGTACAAGAGGGGCAGGATCATTGGGATATTTCTCCAGGAACAAAGGAGCTGGCAGGTGTCCTTTCCTTCTCCAACCCCCAACCTAGACATAAAGATACTTGTGGGAATCACTGCAGCACAAATACTTGCTCCCTATGTTGCACATAAGCACACCCTGACCTGGCATTCATCTGCAGAGCACTTCCCTTGAACCCAGCCTACTTCAGGCCTCAGCAGTTGTATGTCCTCTCCTGCAGTGGACAGTTGCAGACCTCACTGGCACCATGGACTTCACCTCGTGCTTTGCAGACCCTGGAAGGACAGAGCCCTTCCAAAGTGGTACTACAAGCCTGGAAGTGTGCAAGAAATCCCAACGGAGACCAATACCACTCCAAAATGACTTCTGCCCCAAGGAAAGGGAAAGATAACCACATACACTGGCCAAGCTCTGGCCCCATCAGTGGGCTAGAGGAAGACAGCTAGCTGGTCTGACTGCAGGCCCTACCAACCAGCAAATACCTTTCAGGGGAGAACACAAGGAAAGCACCCAAAAGTTCAGTGTTACTACACATCTGGAAAACACCTAATCTGACTCAACTCAAGCCCTAGGTGGCCCCACAATGGCCCACTAACAACAAAGGAACAAAACCCTATCTGGAACAATCATAGAGAGCCATTGATGATGATGGGACTGAAGGAAAAAGCATTCAGCCATGATAGCAGAGTGTACATAACACACATAGGAGATGTCCCTGAAGTGCCAGATTCTGATGAAGAGGGGACAATCTACTGCAGGGCACTACAGAATCTCTTCTTCATAAGGCTACCACTTTCAAGAGCAGCAGAGGCAGCTGACTTTTCTAACACATAGAAACAGAGAGAGTTGGACAAAGTAAGGAGACAGAGGAATATGTCCCAAATGAAAGAATGAGAGAATCACAGCAAGAGACCTAAACAAAATGGAGATAAGCCAGAAAACCATGAGAGAAGAGAGCAAGAGAAGAAAGGAACAGAGAAGAACTACAGAAATTATCATAAACAAGTAACAAAAGGATATACCTACCAATAAGGGTATACCCGCCAATAAGGATATACCTACCAATAATTTGAATGTTAATGGACTAAGCACTCCAATCAAAAGACAAAGAGTGACAGAATGGTTAAAAAAGCAAACCCATCTATATGTGGCCTAAAAGAGATTTATTTCAGACCTAAAGACAAATGCAGATTGACAGTGAAAGGATAGAAAACCATTTACCATGCAAATGGGAGTGAAAAGAAAGCCAGTGTAGCAATACTTATATTGGCAAAATAAACTTTTTTTTTTTAAAGATTTTATTTATTTATTTGACAGAGAGAAATCACAATTAGATGGAGAGGCAGGCAGAAAGAGAGAGAGAGAGGGAAGCAGGCTCCTCGCCGAGCAGAGAGCCCGATGCGGGACTCGATCCCAGGACCCTGAGATCATGACCCGAGCCGAAGGCAGCGGCTCAACCCACTGAGCCACCCAGGCGCCCCGGCAAAATAAACTTTAAACAAAGACTGCACCAAGAAACAAAGAAAGACACTATATAATCATAAAAGTAAAAATCCAACACAAAGATACAATAATTAAATATTTTTGCACCCAGCCTGCAAGCACCCAAATATATAAAACAGTTAATAACATAAAGGAAGTAATTGATAGGAATACAATAACAGTAGGGGACTTTAACACCCCACTTACATCAAAGGCTAGATCATTCAAACAGATAATTAACAATGGAGTGGGTTTGAATGACACATTAGACCAGATGGATTTAACAAAAATATTCAAAACATTCCATCCTAGGGGTGCCTAGGTGGATCAGTGGGTTAAAGACTCTGCCTTCGGCTCAAGTCATGATCCCAGGATCCTGGGTCAAGCCCTGCATCAGGCTCTCCCCTCAATGGGGAGCTGCTTCCTCCTCTCTCTCTGCCTGCCTGTCTGCCTACTTGTGATCTCTGTCTGTCAAATAAATAAATAAACAAATAAATTTTTAAAAAAAGAAATTCCACCCGAAAACATCAGAATACACATTATTTTCAAGTGCACATGGAACATTATTCAGAATATTAGGCCACAAAATGACTCTCAACAAATTCAAAAAGATTGACATCATACCATCCATTTTTCCAACTACAACACCATGAAACTAGAAACAAACTACAAGAAAAAAATGTTGAAAGAATGCAAATACATGGTAATTAAATCACATGCTACTAAACAATGAATTTGTCAATCAAGTAATCAAAAAGAAAACAAATTCTTGGACACAAATGAAAATACAACAGTCCAAAATCTTTATGATGCAGCAAACATGGTCTAAGAGGGAAGTTTATGGCAATACAGGCATCCCTGAAGAAGCCAGAAAAATATCAAATAACCTAACCTTACACAAAATGGAGCTAGAAAAAGAATAAACAAAACCCAAAACCAGTAGAAAGAAAGTAATAACAAAGATTAGAGCAGAATTGAATAAAATATAAATTAAAAAAGCAATAGAAGAGATCAATGAAACAAGAAACTAGTTTTTGGAAAATATCAACAAAATTTATAAACCTTTAGCCAGGCCCATAGAGAAATAAAAAAAGAGAAATAAGAGCTAGCACCATAGAAATATAAATGATTGTAAAACAATATAATGAAAAGTCATATGCCAACAAACTGCGCAACCTAGAAGAAATGGATAAACTAATTTCTAGAAACATATAACCTCCCAAAACAGAAAAAGTTGAAAAGACTGCCAACAATGAAATTCAATCAATAATCAAAAACTCCCAAAGAACAAAAGTCCAAGATCATATGGCTTCATAAGGAAACTCTACCAAATACTTAATGAAGAGTTAATACCTGTTCTTCTCAAGCTATTCCAAAAAATAGAAGAGGAAGGAATGCTTCCAGATTCATTTTATGAGGCCAGCATTACCTTGATACCCAAACCAGAAAAAGACACTATCAAAAAAGAGAACTACAAGTCAATATCTCTGGCGAATATAGATGCAAAAATCCTCATGTACTATTAGCAAACCTGAATCCAACAATATGTTAAGAAAATCATTCATCATGATAAAATGGGTTTTTTTTGGGGGGGAGATATAATAATGTTTCAATTTTGGCAAATCAATCAACAGGATACACCACATCCACAAGAGAAAGCATAAATACCGTATGATCATTTCATTAGATGCAGAAAAGTATTTGACAACAATTATGAGAGAAACTCTCAACAAAGTAGGTTTAGAGGAAATATACCTCAACATAATAAAGGTCATGTATAAAAACCCCAGTTAATATTGTACTTACTGGTTAAAAAAAAAAAAAAGTGAGAGCTTTCCCTCTCAAGTCAGGACAAGACAATGATGTCCACTCTCACCACTTTTATTTAGTGTAATACAGGAATTTCTAAGCCATAGCAATCAGATCAGAAAAAGAGATAAAAGACTCCCAAATTGGTAAGGGAGAAGTAAAACTTTTCTGTTTGCAGATGACATGATACTGTACCTAGAAAACCCTAAAGAATTCACCAAAAAACTACTAGAACTGAAAAATTAATTCTGTAAAGTTGCAGAACAAAATCAATACAAAGAAATGTATTTGAGTACAAATCAATATAAAGAAATCTGTTGCATTTCTTTACACCAATAATGAAGAAGCAGAAAGAGAAATTAGAATACAATCCCATTACAATGGCACCAAAAATAATAAAAATACCTAAGAAGGAACTTAACCAAGGAAATGAAAGGTCTATCCTCTAAAAACCATAAATCATTGACAAAATAAGTTGAAGATAGTACAAACTAATGGAAAAATATTCCATGCTCATGAAATGGGAGAACAAATATTTTTTAAATGTCCATACTACCAAAAACAATTGACAGATTTAATACAATCCCTATCAAAATACCAAAAGCATTTGTAACAATTAGAATAATCCTAAAATTTGTATGAAACTGCAAAAGACCCTGAATTGCCATAGGCTCAAAGTAATCTGGAAAAAGAACAAAACTAAAGGCATCACAATCCCAGATTTCAAGATATATTATAAAGTTGTAATAATCAAATCAGTATAATATTAGCACAAAAAATAGGAACACAAATCAATAGAACAGAATAGAGAGCTCAGAAATAAACCCATGATTATATAGTCAATTAATCTTTCACCAAAAAAGCAAGAGTATACAACAGTCTCTTCAACAAATGGTATTGGGAAAAGTGGAGAACAGCATAAAGAAGAATGAAAGTAAAAAGTTTACTTATATCATACACACAAATAAACTCAAAATGGATTAGGGACCTACACATGAGACCTGAAACCACAAAAATTTCTAGAAGAAAAGTTACAGGCAGTAATTTCTCTAACATTGGCATAGCAACATTTTTCTGGATTTGTCTCCTGAGGCTAGGAAAAAAACTAGCAGAAAAAAACTATTAGGACTACATCAAAATAAAAAGCTCTGCTCAGTAGAGGAAACAATCAACAAAATTAAAGACTACCTGCTGAATGGCAAAAGATATTTGCAAATGACATATGTGATGAAGGATTAGTATCCAAAATATATAAAGAACTTCTATAACTCAACACCAGAAAGATAAATAATCCAATTTTAAAAATGGACAGAAGACAGTGTAAACCTGATGATTCACAGACCTGTACCCTTGGGGATAAAAATATATGTTTAAAAAAAATTTAAAAAACAAAATAAAACAAAAACAAACAAAAAAAAACAGTAAAAAAAAAAAAAAAATGGACAGAAGACATGAATTTTTTCCAGACGAGACATACAGATAGCCAACAGATGCATGAAAATATGGTCAACATCACGACTTACCAGGGAAATGAAGATCAAAATAATGAGATACTTGGGGCACCTGGGTGGCTCAGTGGGTTAAATCCTCTGCCTTCAGCTCAGGTCATGATCCCAGGGCCCTGGGATCAAGCCCCACATCAGGCTCTCTGCTCAGCGGGGAGCCTGCTTCTTCCTCTCTCTCTCTGCCTGCCTCTCTGACTACTTGTGATCTCCATCTGTCAAATAAATAAATAATCTTTAAAAAAAAATAATAATGTGATACCACCATACAACTGACAGAATAGCTATTATCAAAAAACAAAGAAACAACTGTTGGGCCTCCAACACTTGTTTGGAAAAAAGGGAACTCTTGAGCCCTATTGATGTGAATGCAAACTGGTTTAGCTACTACAGAAAACAATATAGAGAGGTTCCTCCAAAAAACTTAGAATTACCATAAGATTCAGTAATCACACTACTGAATGTTTACCCAGGGAATATAAAAACACTAATTCAAAAAGATATATGCACACCAATGTGTTTATTGCAGCATTATTTAGAATAGCCAAGTTACAGAAACAGCCCAAGTGTCCATCAATAGATGAATGGGTAAAGAAGAAGTGATATTTATAAACACACACATACATACAATGGAATATTGTTCAGCCATTAAAAAAGAATGAAATCCTAGCATTTACAACAACATGGATGGATCTTGAGAGTGAAATGCTAAGCAAGATCAATCAGTCAGAGGAAGACAAATTCTGTATGGTTTCACTCATATGTAGAATTTAAGAAACAAAGAAAGAAACAAAAAAGGAGACAAACCAAGAAGCCGATTCTTAACCATAAAGAACAAACTGATGGTTACCAGAGGTGAGGTGGTTAGGGAATGGCTAAAATAGGTGATAGAGACCAAGAGTACACTTACCGTCATGAGCACTGAATAATGTATAAAATTGTTGAATCACTATGTTGTACACCTACACTTCATATTATTTATACTGGAACAAAAATTTTAAGAATGAACAGAAATGCATACTTTATAAGCAAGGTATTAGGCTGATTTTTCCAAGCAGTTTCTTAAAAATGTCTGTCATATCTGAGTCTCTGAATATATTCATCAAACACAACATTTCAGTCCCAGTCTTGGCAAGGTAGCCAATTTTTAAAATTTTGTCTTGTAATGATGAGAATGGATTCTTATTGAATTTATGTAAATAGCTAATACTATTGTCTGGATTCTGAAGGGATCAAGTAGGAAGAAAAATGATGAACACTTCATTTTTACTTACAGAATTACATTTTGCCAAATTGTTGACTTTTTTTTTTTTGCCAAATTGTTGACAACTTAAAAAGAAGAGATTTTCTAAAAATCTGGAAAGATAAAAGAATCAAATTCAGTGATACTTCCGACAAAAATTCATTTTAAAAAATGGCCACATTAATTCATTCAGTCCAAGGTAATTAATATTTACTCTGCTTGGGGCTAGTTTTGTCATTATTTTTGCAGATCTTGCATGATCATTGACAGTGATAGTTTTAAGAAGTTTGTAAGGTTTTCATTATGGCCTGTATAATTTGTCCAGAGAGGTAGATACCATGATTATTCAGGATTGTGAAAGGTATGCCCCAAGTGGGAAACAGACTTTTTTTTTAAGATTTTATTTATTTATTTGACAGAGAGAGATCACAAGCAGGCAGAGAGGCAGGCAGAGAGAGGAGGAAGCAGGCTCCCCGCTGAGCAGAGAGCCCGATGCAGGGCTCAATCCCAGGATCCTGGGATCATGACCTGAGTCGAAAGCAGAGGCTTTAACCCACTGAGCCACCCAGGTGCCCCTGGGAAACAGATTTTACAGTAACCCATAGTTCCTGGCCATCCAAAGAAGTCCAGGTGAAGATGTTCACACAGTCGTCTGGTGGGAGGAGTTCTGAGATCTCTGGGGACAAAAATAGTTCTCCTAAATACTCTAAGATGGTGGAAGGAATGCAAAAACTAAAACGGTGATGTGCCAGGGAGCCGGAAAGAACCAAGTGTCTGTCTTGAGTTTCCTCCAGCTCCAATGTTCATTTAATTTATAACCATTTTTACCCATCTTAATTTCTAAAGCAGACTGTCAACATGGAATACAGACATCAGGGTAGCAAAAGTCTGATAAGGAGGGGGCATTTTTTTTTTTTTGAAGAAGTAGAATGGATTTTGCCCACATGTGCCACAATGTTTATAGATTTTATTGTCCGTTGTTAAAGATATAATGAGAATTCATTGAAATGGAAATGAAAATAATTTGGTTATTGTTGCGACACAGTTTTTTAGTATAACTGGCATTACAAGTGACGGGTTCACTTTTAGGAAGCTTGTTAAAATATTAAAATGTTTGAAAACTCTTGGTCAAATAGGACGATAAGCCACTGTGAAATAATACTCAGTTACTCCTTCAGCCATGGTGATAAAGACTGCATTCAAATACTGAAGTGTAACAAGTTACAGGAACCTTAGCTCTTCTAGTAGGAAAGACTGGGTTTAGAGTAATCCAAAGAACTATAAAGCCATTTTTAAGGAAAAATCTTTTACAGTCTTCTATCAAGAGCAGACCAAGGGCACAAGAAACTGTCCTTTTCAGAGAGAGCCAACCAAATTATCGTTTCACACCAGTGTACTTTTGATATTAAAACTCATTTTAAATAATCATTAATCCTAGCCAATTTGAGCAAACTTAAAATTCCTTTTTAAAAATTCATTTTCTACAGACTTGAAACTTTTTTTATGTTCACATTTTTTCCTAAGTTTTCTCTCTTTAAATAACCAACCTTACTTTAGGACAAAATTACCTTCCTTTCCTTCAAAAAAATAAATGTCCATTTTTCATATCTTTTACCAAAAGCACACATCTTATTTTTTCTATATATGTAAATGTTTCCCTTAAGATTTCTAGTAGTACTAATTACATTTATTAGAATTCTTCACTTTTAGACCTAATTTCTAGCAAAAACTGAGAAGTAAGGAATTATGAAGTGTGTGTTAGACCACCACTCTTTAGATTGGCAAATTTATGAATATACTTCATAATTCCTAGATACATGATCTTTATCATAGTGTAGTCTTTCAGTAAAGTACAAAACATGTTTTTTGGTTGTTGTTTTTTTTTTAAGATTTTCTTAACGTATTTGACAGAGAGAGACACAACAAGAGAGAGAGAACACAAGTAAGGAGAGTAGGAGAGGGAGAAGCAGGCTTCCTGTGGAGCAGGGAGCCCAATGTGGGGCTCAATCCTAGGACCCTGGGATCATGTCCTGAGCCAAAGGCAGAGGCTTAATGACTGAGCTACCCAGGCGCCCCATATAAAACATGTTTTACCAACCTAAATTTTTCTTAGTTTTCCTGTAATAAAGAAGCCAAAAATGGGCAAATGTATGGTTAATAGTTAATATTTTATCTTATTTGGAAATGATCTAAACATTTAAATTGCTATTATTTAACTTCACAAATCTCCAAAGTTTTAAGTTACCAGAAAGATTTTGGGAGCTATTTTTAAGTAAAACTTTCATCAAACCAAGTTATTGCTGACAAATTGTGTAACAGAGGTAACACAAGTTTATTTTTAGTAAATCTAGGTAGAAGTTTTATATTTAATGCTGATACTTCTAAAGATAAGTCTATTTCAAATTAAACTGACATACTTAAATTAGCTTTAATACTGAATATTTTTCCATATCACCTGAACTTGAAGAACACTTTGGGCTAGTTTGCTTGTTTGTTTTTTCCCCTGAAAACTTAGTATGCTGAATCCCTACAAATCTTTGCCTTTAATCAATTATATTTTAATATTTGTGCCTCTAGGATACACACAATCATGCAAACTGGACAAAAAATTAGAAGACACTTGAGAGGATTTCCCCCTCTAAAATTTCAAATGTCCTTTTCTCCCTTTTGTTCTTCATTTGATAAGAATTATTTCCCTGAAGATTGTACTTTCAAGAAATTATTTGCACACTAGTTAACATTTTTGTCTTAAAATTACAGGGACAAGCCTCTGGTATATGCTTAGAGGAGGCTCTGAAAGTCAGCTTTCATTTTGGCCAAATTTTTTATTACAATTATTAAATTTTCCAAATATCTTGTCAGGTTTCAGCCAGGACAAACAGCAAATATTTCTGACAATATTGAATAATCCCATTAATTTTTTGAAAGATTTTACTTATTTATTTGAGAGCAAGTGAGGGAGACCAGGAGAGTGCAGTGAGGGGGCAGAGGGAGAGGCGACTCCCCACTGAGCAGGGAATCCAATGCACAATCGCCAAACTCCCTGGATCATTACCTGAGCTGAAGGCAGAAGCTTATAAGACTGAGCCACCCAGGTGCTCCTGCCATTAATTTTTAATTTTAATTTGCCTTTGGCTTATTTTAAGGAAGAGGCGTTTATGAGAAAACCATTCAGAATCTCCTCAGCTCTAGGTGGGGTCCATGTGGAGGCTCTCCTTTGAGAGACCTATAAGGTCATTAATTTGGCCATCTTTGTTTCCAGGTGCCATCTTGTAACACCTCTTATATATTTAATTCCTCATTAGCATTTTGTAATAAAACTTTTAATAAAACAATTTTAGAATTTTGATGACTGTGTTTTTAAGTGTACTTCCCATTTGATTTTTCCTAAATCCATTATGTTCTTCATAATGGTCATAGTTATTCTAGATTGTATTTTTCCTGAGGGCTGACAACAATTTGGTAGGACCCAGGCTAAAAATTAAATTTCACCCACAATTTTGTTCAGCCGTATCTAGCCACAAAGAGGTATTAACCCACATTTCTGTTCAATCATAGGGTCTCAAGTTACTAAGCCAAATTCTCAGGACACAAAATGAAATGATGAGGCTATCATTTTATAGATAATTGCAGCTTTCAGAGGTTGTAGTTCTCTAGGCAAGTGTGTTAGAAAACGGCACTCTTAACTTCATAGAATTAAAAATCTTATTTGAAATCTGCAATCTTTCACCTCAAGTGCACAAAAAGACAAGTTATGGAGGTTCAAAGGAGTCCCAAAGTGGCTGTGGTTGTTTTAAAACATCATTACTAATTTCACTCCTTTCAGATAAAAATTTACAGGAAAAAGAGCCATAATTTCTGAACATAAACTCAGCTAGAGGTTACAAAGGAGGAATTCCTCAGGGATTTTTAGAAACTTTAAGTTTCATCTTAAAGAAAAGTGGGTAATAAATAGGGGAATCTGAACCAATTAACCTGGATTTTTACCATATAGGGAAACACCTCCAGACAGCCATGGTGATGAATCAGCAGAAACCTCTTGTCTCCTTGGGTGATCATACCCACATTGGGGTATTGTCTCTAGAATTTAAAAAAAAAAAAAAAAAAAAAAGGTCAGTAACTTCTACCAAAAGGAAGAATGTCAGAAGCCTGAGGAAATTTACAGTAGGAGGAGTCGGTCGTCCGTTGAAGCAGCTGAGCACAAGAGGCTCACTGTAGGTATCATGCCCATTTCTAGAAGACTCCAATTCATGAAGGAGAGATCACTTCCAAAACCAGATAGGTTCACCTGGAACTGACGAGTCACTATGAAAGAAAAACACATATTTATTTGGGAGAAAACAGTTGCAACTCAGGAAGCCTGGATTCAGTAGAAACCTAAATACTGTTCCACTTGTAAGGAGAAAGTAGTAGGTTTTTATGAGGAAAAGGAAGAGGGGACAATTACATGAGCTGAAGAAAAAGTTTTCTTTTGGTGTTAAGCTAAACTACTGTTCAGAGAGTCCACAGCCATCAGTCTTATGATCAGAGTATCCATTCTCCCACTAAACTTCTCAAGCAATTGTTTAAACAATTGCAGTTCTGCCCAGTCCACATGTTTTGGCCCAGCTTAGCGATGGTGAAGACAGTATCTCAGCAGTGGTTGCTCCAGCTCTCTTTAAAATGGTTGCGGTCACGTCGATTTATCAGAAGCTTTAAGAATTTTCTACGTATTTTGTCATCCACAAATAGTGACAGCTTTACTTATTCCTTTCTGATTTGGATGTCTTTTATTTCTTTTTCTTGACTAATTTTCTTGACTCTCACTAGGAATTCCAATATTAAGCAAATAAAAGTAGATGGCCATCCTTGTCTTGTTCTTCTTCTTGGAAAGACAGCTTTCAGCCATTCCATTAGGCATGATGTTAGCTGGGTTTGTCACACATTGCCTCTATTATGTTGAGATATATTCCTTCTCTACCTGTTTTATCAAAAACGGATGTTGAATTTTGTCTAGTGATTTTTCTGCATCTTTTGAGATGATCGTATATAATTTTTATTTTTCACTTTGTTAACATGTCATGTTGATTGCTCTGTGGATATTAAACCATCATCCTTGCATCTTTAAAATAAATTCCACTTGATCATGATATATGATTCTTTTAAAAATTTTTGAATATAGCTGACATGCAATGTTATGTTAATTTCAGGTATACCCATTCAGCAGGTATATTTCAGTGATTCAACTTCTCTATACATCGTGCTATTCTCAGTACAATTATAGTTACCATCTGGCAAAATACAGCATTATTACACTATCATTGACTGTGTTCCCTGTGCTGTGCCTTTTATTCCTGTGCCTCATTCATTCTCTAACTGCGATCCTGTATCTTCTACTCCCTTTCACCCACCATGCCTATCTCTCCATTCCCCCCTACCCTCTGGCAGCCTTCAGTTTGTTTACTGATGTATTTACAGGTCTGAGTGTGCTTTTTGTTTGTTTATTCTCTTGTTTTTTAGAATCCACATATGATTGAAATCATATGGTATTCATTTTTCTGTGTGTGACTTATTTCACACTTATTTCACTTATTTCACATACCAGACTATCCTCCGGGTCCATCCATGTTTTCCCAAATGGTATAAACTCATTCCTTTTTATGGCTACATAATATTCCAACACATACACAGACACACACACATACACACCCTATATGAGTTAGTGTATATGTTTTCTTGGGTAAATACCCAGTAGTGGAATTATTGGATCATATACCATTTTTATTTTTAATTTTTTAGGAATCTCCATACTATTTTCTATAGTATCTGTACCAATTTGCATTCCTTCCAATAGTCCATGAGCATTCCCTTTTCTCAACATCCTCCCCAATATTTCTTATTTCTTTATCCTTATTATAATCCCATTCTGACAACAGTGATTGTAGTTTTGATATGCATTTCCCTAATGAATGATGATGTCAAAATATTTTCAGTATCTGTTAGCCATCTGTATATCTTCTTTGGAAAATAGGTGTTCATATGTTCTGTCCATTTTAAATTAGGTTATTCATCTTTTTAGTGCTGAGTTGTATAACTTCTTTATATATTTTGGATACTAATCCTTTATCAGATTCATCAATCACAAATAGCTTCTCCCATTCAGCAGGCCGTCTTTTAATTTTGTTTATTGTTTCCTTCACTGTGCAGAGCTTTTCATTTTGATGTAGTCCCAATAGTTTATTTTTGCTTTTGTTTCCCTTGCCTCAGGACACCTATCCAGAAAAATGTTTCTATGGCTGATGTCAAAGAAATTACTGCCTGTGCTCTCTTCTAGAATTTTTATGGTTTCATGTCTCACATTTGGGTTCTTAATCCTCTTTGACTCTACTTTTGTGTCTGGTATAAGAAAGTAATCTAGTTTCATTCTTTTGCATGTAGCTCTATAGCTGTTTGCTGTGAGGGGGAGACCAGGGCCCGAGGCCTGCACTTCTGACATGATATGATGAGCCCTCACTATTATATTAGATGAATCACTGACCTCAACCACTGAAACTAATAGTATATTATATGTTAATTAATTGAATTAAAATTAAAAAAATAAAGACATAGGAAAAGAAAACCAAAGTTATCAGATGTAAGTCCTTTCACATAAAATGCCTCCTTTCAATTTTTCTGATCTTAGGAACTGCAACAGAAATAAAATAAAATGTCTAAATTAAAAAATATATATATGCACTTCTGGTTTGAAAGCCAAATATGGAGATTCATCTTTCTCATTTGGGTTCCCCATGCTTATGGCACCTGATGTGAAGGTATATGTCTCACCCTTCTAATGCGTGTGGTATCCCTTCCTCCCACAGACGGTACCATTTATTTCTAGGTGTGTGTTCTCCCTTCCTACCTTCTTTATGTGGCCTCTTTTCTGCACGTAGCTGTGAAGAATCTGTTCTACCAATCCTCGGGTTTTTTGCCAGGTTATTTACACTGATGTGGGTGCTATCTGGTAGTATCCATGTGATGAGGTAAGGTTAGGATTTTGTGGGAGCTGTCTTAGGAAGCTCAAGAAGCACAGTCACCCCTTGGCCACTGAGCCAGTTTCTCCAGTGGTATTTCTTATGTGGACTACATTGTTGTCCTGCGTTAGCAGAGCCATGACTCCTGGTGGTGTGCTGTGGGCAGGGTTATCATTCTGTTGGCTGTAAGATCCAGCCAAGGTGCAAGATTATGTGGGGCTGTCAGTGGGATGCACCCCCTGGCATTAGCAGTATTTTTTTTTTTTTTAAAGAGAGAGAGCATGGAGGAGATAGGGAAGAGGGAAAGGGAGAGAGAGAATCTCAAGCCATCTCCATGCCCAATATGTGAGCCTGACACAGGCCTTGATCTTAAGACCCTCAGATCTATGACCTGAGCCAAAATCAAGAGTCAGACGTGTATCTGACTGAGCCACCCAGGCATCCCAGCAGTATTAAGGAAGAATTCCCATGTGGCATTTGGATTAGCATATCAGAATGAGTAGCACAAATGGCTGCTACCAGTGTCATAGTCTGCAGGAGGAGGCCCAGCTGCAGTTTGCCTCTCTGGCCTCCTTGATAAGATGAGTAAGCATTTCCCCCTTACATTTGGTGTGTGCGCCTTCGATCTGATATTTTGCACTGGATTCCAGGCTGAGTGACTCGCCATGCAAGCTCTGTAAGAGCAGGTTTTCCTTTCCCTACAGTTCTGTAGCTTTCCTGAAAGCATTACCTGTTGGTTTTCAAAGCTAAGGGTCTTATAGTCTTCTCTCTCCTGTGTAGGATCTAAGGGTGCCTGATGGGGTGCTCAGATTTCTTTCTAACTGAGAGAAAATTTCCATACCTTTGAGATCCCTTCTGACAATGGAACACCATGCCTGGGGTGTGGTTTTTACTAAGCAAGATTGTACCTCTGTCTCTTCTACCCATCTTAGTCCTTTGTTATGGATACTCTGTTTATTCAATGTCTGGGTCCTCTTCAGAGGGAATTGTTAGATATGCAGTTATAGATTTTATTGTGTTCCTGAGAGACCGTGAGCTCAGGATCTTCCTATCCTGCTATTCTGAACACTCCCCATAACATTTTATTTTTGCTATGTGTTCTGGAGCACTGACCATCGGAGAGGTTTCTGATCATTCAGACCCCACCTTAAGCCCCATAAGCACCATTCCCCTGTCAATGCACCAAGCAAAACAAGAACAAGTAATGATTTTCTGCCAACCCAAGCTGAAGACAGCAGAGTCTTAGGAGATTTATGGGGCAAAGAATTAGAGAGCAGAGAAGGAAGAAAGCAGTTGAACATGGAGCTCTCTGCCCTTTGCAGACACTCATCCCAAGAGAGACCAGTTTCATATCTTAGAAAGCTGTCCTCAAATCTCTGCCACCCCGGAGATTCAGTAAGGATTGAATTACATTATTTGCACCTAAAGTTAAAAAAAGAAAACGAATAGAAAAAGCAAATGAGGGGCACCTGGGTGGTTCAGTGAGTTAAAGCCTCTGCCTTCGGCTCGGGTCATGATCCCAGGGTTCTGGGATCGAGCCCTGCATCGGGCTCTCTGCTTGGCAGGGAGCCTGCTTCCTCCTCTCTCTCTCTGCCTGCCTGTCTGATTACTTGTGATCTCTGTCTGTCAAATAAATAAATAATTAAATCTAAAAAAAAAAAAAAAGAAAGAAAGAAACTGAATATATAAAAACATGAGGGTGGGGCGCCTGGGTGGCTCAGTGGGTTAAGCCACTGCCTTCGGCTCAGGTCATGATCTCAGGGTCCTGGGATCGAGTCCCGCATCGGGCTCTCTGCTCAGCAGGGAGCCTGCTTCCTCCTCTCTCTCTCTCTGCCTGCCTCTCTGCCTGCTTGTGGTCTCTCTCTGTCAAATGAATAAATAAAATCTTTAAAAAAAAAAAAAAAAACACGAGGGTGTTAAATAACATGATGGTTTATGAGAAAGAAGTATGAGGCAGTTTATATGGCACTGACTGTAGAGCCTAGGTTAAGCATCCTGTGGAGACTGGAATCTTTCCATCTCCTACCGACAGTGACCCTGCAGCCTTAACCAACCTTACCTAAGCTTCTGCTTCTTCTGCAGTAAAATGAAGATTATATAATAACACCTCTGTCACAGAGTTGTAAAGTTTCATATTATGTGTGTAATGTGTTTAGCATAGTACTTAGCAGTGCTTAGCAAAGTACCACTTAATAAATAACTTAGTAGTTCTTTCTTATATTTGGGTCACTGAACATATAGAAGTGAGTGATGGATATGGATCTGAATTTATACATGACCAGGTCAAAATTGGCCTTATGCCATGCTGAAGAAAATCACTGTATTCTCAAATCATACTAAAATATCTTTTGTCCTTTTATGTCTTACAATGGAATAGAATTGATTTTGAGTATTTCCCCTGATATTTTAAAACAACAAATACCTCAAAGAAAACAAGCCTCAAAGAGAAGCCTGAGAAGAATGTGCTTTTTACAATGTTGTAAAGTATATTTACACAAATGATCGAGAGAAATGTATTTGTAAAGAAAATATGTACTTTAAAGAGACCTCAGGGTAAGTAAACAAGTAAATGGTAATATAACCACCCCCACCCCATTTACCATATGTTGTTGTGTGTCTTACTTTAAAAAAAAATCAATAAAAAGGAACACATGTAATTTCACAGCCATCATGGGATATACTTCTGAAGCTGCCTTTAAAATTCAGAGCAACACATGACCCAGAGTTCCACTTATTAAGAGTCATTTCTTTGACCATTGGAGGAAGAAGGACACTTGTCTCTGTCATTTGAGTATGTGACTCTCGTGCTCATGTGAAATGTAGTTCACTTTAAAATTTCAGACATTGGACCTTTGTTAAACATATGGGAGGGCTTCTCATCCCCTTTACTTCCTGCTATTTTTGTTTTATTTTTACTTAAATCTATTCCCATCCATCACCTCAAGATGTGTGAATATTATTAATTATCATAAATGCATTTAACAAAAGAAATCTTCTTTTTAACCAGAAATATGCATGAGAATTATTGACTGTTGAGAGATCTGAAGGCATACTAATAGAGAACATATATGAGTTTTATTCTCAACTTGCCCATTAAATGTCATTGAGTAACCAGACTATGGAATTCAGTTTCTACACCTAGAAAATAGATCAGTTCAATACTTCTACTCTTAAGTCCATGCCAGAACTAAGGTTTTTGGGCTGCCATGATTTTATTTATAAGTCAACTCTGTTCTAGTGAAATATATAAACTAACCACTGAAAAAACAACAAAAGGACTATGACTTACCATTGAAAAGCCAATGAAAGTATCAGTTTTTGTTGAAAGTATCAGTAATAAAGACAAGGTAATAAGTAGGTCAAACTTGCTTACTTGAGAATTAATGGAATGATCAAAACAGTGGACAATCATTTCTTTGAGGGATACATTATGGTAGTTTCATTTTGTTAACTCTGAATGGCACTTTAAGGCATAACACATTCTTCCTTACTAAAAGTAAAAGGTTTCTAAATCCTTTCTTTTCAAAAGAAGCAAAGAGGTCAAATTATTTAGAGCATCTCTGAATGAAGAGTAATGATTTTTCAGCCACCTGTTATATGTTTCCCATTTTTACTACCCATACTCTTATTTTTTCTGGAAAACACCTTGCTTCTCTGCTTTCAGTCCAAATGTTTCTCAAAGGAGTAAACTCTAGCCCTCTGTCCTAAACACTATATTCCTGTGGTCCCTGTGACTAATTAGGGTGGAACCTGACCTAAATGGTCAAATAAGAGTAAATCTCAAGACTTTTATTATAAAAATGGAAAAATACCATTTCTTGTCCAGAAGACATGGGAACTGAATTACAGGGAGAGAAGCAGCCAAAGGCTTTCCACTCCCATAGAGAGAGTAAAGCGCCATCAGGAAAAAAAAAAAAAAAAAAAAATTGGCATTCATTTCAACTCTTTACAAAGTGACTGCATGATAAAAGAGTCCAGAATCACTGACAAGTCAGTCTTATGCCAAATGTCTTCTCAATTCTGCAAGACAATTTTTTAAAAAACTATATAATATGTGTAATTTATTTATGTAGCAATATATCTTATTTATTTTGCATATTTAGATCAATTCAATATGAGATGCCATTGTTTGGGCCAATGCTGTGCAATAGCCTGAAATCACATAAGACTATTTAAATTTAAATTGATGGGGCACCTGGATGACTCAGTTAGTTAAGTGACTGCCTTTGGCTCAGGTCATGATCCTGTTGTCTTGGGATCCAGTCCCATGTCAGACTCCCTGCTTATCAGGGAGTCTGCTTCTACCTCTAACCCTCCTCCCTCTGTGCTCTCTCTATCTCTCTCACTCTCCCTCTGTCAAATAAATAAATAAGATCTTTTAATAATATCAATATATTTAAATTGATTTAAATTAAATCAATTGAAAACAAATATTTACTTCCTCCATTGTACAAGTCACATTTCAGAGGCTCAGTAGCTACGTATCATGAGTATCTACTATGTGGCCTGTGCACATATAGATTATTTATATCATTGAAGAAGTTTCCATTGGGATGCAGCTGAATGATAGAATTCCATGAAAAGCAAAACAAAGTAATTTGCTTGTTCCCAAAAAGGTATACTTAGAACCAGGTATACGAGAATGAATTGATAATTATAGCAGAGGATGATAAAGAAAGTTATAGGAAGTGGACAACAGAAGCCCATGAACCAGAAATGACTTTTCTCTCATCTATCTTGTGATATCTACTTTGAAAGATAAACTGTATCGAGTATTTTTTGCACACTTTTAGAGTTAATCCTTCTATACTTGGCTCCAAGTGGCAATGTAATGCCTTTGGACCCATAGGGTGGCTTTGCCTTCCCTAGAATTTATATAATAGAACCATACTGTATATAATCGTTTATGTCTTATTTTTTCTATTAGCATATTGGTATTCAGTTACATTTAGTTTGTGGATAGCAGCAGATATGCCTTTTGATGGCTAAGTACCTTTTCATTCTATGGATGCACCATAGTTTATCCATTCTTGATGGATATTTGCATTCTTTTCACTTTGGGCTTTTATAAATGTGCACTGTACATTCAGGTACAAGTGTTGTTTGTTTGTTTGTTTTAAGATTTTATTTATTTATTAGAGAGTGAGAGAGAGCATGAGAGGGGGAAAGGCCAGAGGAAGAAGCAGACTCCCTGCTGAGCTGGGAGCCTGATGCAGGACTTGATCCTGGGACCCCAGGATCATGACCTGAGGCGAAGGCAGTCGCTTACCCAGCTGAGCAGGTGCCCAGGTACAAGTGTTGAATGAACACAAATACCTACTTAAATTTTCCCTCAATAAACATCTACTAGGGTACTTCATTTCCCTTTAATTTTTCCTGCATAAATATCTGTTAGTATAATTGCTTTTGAATAAATAACTATTAGTGTAGTTGGATTACCACTGGATAAATATATAACCTTATTCATGGTTTTTCATGGGAAAATCTGGAATAAGTGAAAAGGATAATTTTCCTTCTGGTGAACCATGAAGCTGTCTACTACCAATAGGTGATAGTTATGAACAAAGGGGAAACCAAGGTACTCTACAGTTGTATACTGTTGTATAACAACCTTGGTATACTATTGGCAAAATAACTCCAATATAAAAATATATTAGTATTAGAACCTGTGTTTTTAATTTATTAGAATGAATAATCTTTGCTAGTTTTAGAGTATTTTCATAAAGCTTTCTGTAATTTGGAATCTGTCCTGAATGTCAATGCATTGTTTCGCATAAAAGATTTTTTTCTTACCTTAATTCAAAGAAGTAATTTTTTAAAAAGACTTTATTTATTTATTTGACAGAGAGAGATCACAAGTAGGCAGAGAGGCAGCAGAGAGGAGGAAGCAGGCTCCCTGCAGAGCAGAGAGCCCCATGTGGGGCTCAATCCCTGGGTTGAGGGATCATGACTTGAGCCAAAGGCAGAGGCTTTAACCCACTGAGCCACCCAGGCGCCCCCCAAAAAATAATTTAATATTTGTATTGCTTTAGAGTACAAAATTTTATCTATTCACACACAACCCTACATTTCTGACATATTCATGCACATAGATAAATAATAAATTGATAGAATGTATATACATATATGAGGTAAAGTGCTTTTATTTCACACCTTGACAGTCTTGTGAAAATTGGGTATTATTTATATAAAGATAAAGAATCAAATTAGAGGGATGCCTGGGTGGCTCAGTTGGTTAAGCATCTGCCTTCAGCTCAGGTCATGATCCCAGGGGCCTGGGATCATGCCTACATTAGGCTCCTTACTCAGGGGACAGCCTGTTTCTCCCTCTGTCTGCTGCTCCCCCTGCTTGTGTGCTCTCTCTCTTTATCTGTCAAATAAATAAATAAAATCTTTTTAAAAATATCAAACTAGAATCTCTACATCTATACAACCAGTTTTACCTTTTGCATTTTATAGAGTGTAGTTTCACGTTTTAGATTGCTTCGGATCCTTTGACTTCTGGAATCACTGGTCTGACTTTACTGGTCATATATATGCCATACATTATCACTACATCTTTCTTAGTTTTATGTAATGGTATACTTAAATCTGTATTTGTTTCAATGGGTAGAAGTGAGTAACATATTCAGCTATATAACTCACTATGCAATGATAATGTTTTGCTTGATTATGAAATAAGTACTCCAAAATATTTATCTTAACTTTGAAATAATTTTATAAAAATTCAGTAGAAAGTACAGCCAGATCACAATCAAATAATTTATGGGCAAATAAGACAAAGTTGATGTTACCATGCTTACCTTGACATTTAGTCAAGTTTTATGTGAGAACTACCAGATAATATTAACTAAGTAATTAGATTTTTTTTCCAGTGTCAATGCATTATCACATATTATGTCAGATAATACATGACAAGGAGTCTAGACAATATTTCCTATAATAATAGAAATAAAATTCTCTATAGTACAGTAAAACTGAGACCAATGTGGTCCTCGAACAGACTTAACAAGGATAGTAAGCCAGGGTCACATATCCAGTTGTGACTGTGTTAGTCTCTTCTTAACAGTATTACTATTTCTGTAGAGTTCTTTATTTAAAAAATCATTTAAAAATATTTGCAAAAATCTGTGAAAGTGTATTTATAAAATATATTCAATAAGATTATTTTAATGAATTGTTCAGCTAGAAAATTTTGATTCACAAATGAACAATGAGAATCATATATATGTATGTATTAGAGCATCTAATCTGAGGCTTTAATATGTGTTATAGAATTGTGAGAATGTAACTGATTATTATAAAAATGTCTTATCCAACAGGACTGTCTCGCCCTTCTATTCATTTTTTGAATGTACTTCTAATTAAGTCCTTGGGGCTCTAGAATTTAAAAGAAATACTGCTTTATCAACAGCATAAACATTTCTTAGATACAGTGATCAGGAATTCTGTCTCCAGACTCGAGTCACCCATTCTAATTAGCTGATTTTGAAAGAAAGAAAATCTTGTTTGCCTGTAGTAAAATAAAATAAAGAGTGTACTTCTAAGACTGACTTTTCTCCTAAGTAGTTAACTATCTGATTAAAACTCTTTAAATGAAGGAAATGGACATTAGAATTTAATGACGGTTCTTTATAGCAAAGATTGAAATTATGAAAAAATAGAGGCAGAACAAATCTTGGAACTATCATCATACTGTATTCCAAAGGTGTCAGTTTAGAGATCCTCCTCTGGTAATTGTGTCATTCCAACTGAAGTGGCATTTGGCTAAAAATTATTCTTTTGGGAATGGCTCTTAAGTAGCCAAGTGCTGGGTTTTGTTTTGTTAGTTGGCTGGTTGGTTTTTGAGGTATGCCAAAATCATTTTATGTTTTAACAAAGAAGAGAATGTTTTCGAGAAAAGAGTTGTCATCCAGACTGACAAATAGTTCTAGACACTAAAGCAAGGTAAGACTGAGAGATGCTCATTTGATTTAGTGATGTAGAAATTGCTAATTTCCTTGGCAACTGCAATTTCAGTGGAACTGTTGGGAAGAAGAAGCCAGATTGCAATAGGTTGAGAAATGAGTGGGAGGTAAGAGAGGGTTCGTGATGAGTGTAAAGAATTCCTTCAAAGGGTTTTGTTATGAATCAGGATGAACAAATTAGCTGGAGAAGGTTGAGAGACTTAAAGAGAGTTCTTTGATTGTTTTTTAAATGGGAGCATGTTCAAAAGCTAATTGAATGAAAGTAAAAAAAAAAAAAAAACAGGTTGAACTAGAAGAGAGAAGTCAATGGAACATGTTCTCTAAGGGTTGGGTGAGTCTTAGGAAAAACATCACTTCCACTTTTTTTTTTTTGAAGATTTTATTTATTTATTTGACAGAGATCACAAGTAGGCAGAGAGGTAGGCAGAGAGAGAAAGCAGGAAGCAGGCTCCCTGCTGAGCAGAGAGCCTGATGTGGGATTCGATCCCAGGACCCCGAGATCATGACCTGAGCCGAAGGCAGTGGCTTAACCCACTGAGCCGCCCAGGCACCCCCACTTCCACTTTTAATGAAAACAAATTCAACTGTTTATGTGGATACGTTTACTAATTCAGTAGCAGGATGTTGGGAGATTTTCCTCTCAAGGGTTTTCCTTTTAAAGTAGCAGAGAATTTATCTATTGAACATGAATTAGGAAATCGGGTGAGCTGGTACTTTTAGAAGGTCCAAAAAACTAACTTTATAAAAGGGGAGAATTAGGGAAGAAATGTGACTTCACTTTTTTAGGTGAGAATCCTTGGCCATGTAACTGGCATAGCCAATATGAACAAAAACCCCTAAATCAAACCTTAATCAAATTACACCTCTTGATCTATCAACTTGCAAGAAATACAGAGGATAGAGAGACATGTCAGATGACATCAAGAAAATATAATCAGCGGAACCTCATTGTATCTGTGATCTGGTTGCTTCAAAAAATAAGCAGCATTTTAAAAGGATAAGTGGGACACTGAACTTGTGATATAATTAAGAAAAATTGAGCCTTAACTGGATATTTTAAAATTGAGTTTCCACGCTGGATTTGAGCATTTCTATTTTGGAATATAATTGCAAATGCTTAAATATTTTGAGGTTAACACCGTTAATGATATTAAATCATTCAGGATTATGGTTATTTTTTAAAAGTATGCCATTAATATTGTACTTACTTTTAGATGACTTTATCTGAGAGATATATGTTGATGTGTTTATGAACAAAAAGATAAGATGTCTGAGATTTATTTTGAAATATGTGAGCAAAAAAAAAAAAAAAAAAGCAGAGTTAGAAGAAGCAAGAATGGCAAGAGTTGAGTAACAAATGTAGATAAATAATGTGGAGCATAATTCTAGGCATCTCTTTCAAAAGTTTTGTTGTGAAGAGGAGTAATGGTGAAACAGTTGGAGAAGATGTGGGACAGCATGTTCTGTTTGTTTTAAGTGGTGCTAAAGCATGTTTACACACTGATAGGAATAATCCAGTGGTGGGAAGATATTGACGATGTTAGGAAGAGAGGCATTATAAGCCCAAGGTTGCTGAGGTGAGAGGAAGTGGGACCCAGAACTGAAGCAGAGAAGTTCAAGTTCACCTTTGATAAAAGCAGGGAGCCCTTGTCCAATAGAAAAGGTAGGGTGCCTGTGAACAGATGCACAGTTCTTACTCGGTGGGAAGAATTCACAGTTCCTAAATGAATGCTTCTCATTTCACAAATCTAATATAAGGCAAGATAATAAGTGAGATTAAGGAAGCAGTGAGGGACCAAAAGAAGTTAGCAAAGAGAAGAGAAATATGAAATAGGCCTGGAAACCCAGAAAGAATTTTTCAGGCAGATCTATCTTCTAACGAATCTCCGTCAAAGCATTTGTTTATAAACAAGTGAAGGCTGTGATGTAGTCATAAAAGCGCCTTGTTTCTCAGATGACTTTTTCTGTGAAATCACTTTATCTTGACATCTGATGGATTTGGGGTAGTGAACAATTCTCATGGTGGAATATGATAAAGCTGCTTGAAGATAACGAAATGAGGGAAAAAAGGTCTTTGGGGCCCTCATGCCACAGGGCTCACCTGCCTCACTTTTCAGCCTTCAGAATCTACTCAGCCATATAGACAGTGAGTTTGTACACGGGCCTGAGACTGCTACTGTAGATTTCATGTCTGTCTTCACTTTCTTTGAAGATGTCCGTTTTTGTAATCACGGCAAAAGAAGCGGAGGAGAGTGATTAAAGGGGATGCGGGACTGGCACAATGAAACTTTCTCAGCAGATCTGAAACCAGGCAGCCTTCACGATGTGCCACATAGATCCTGTGAAATAATAATAGATTAACACAGCGTCCTGGTGGAAGTGAGAGTTTGAAGGCCAATTAGATGGAACAATTTTTTTCTAATGTGTCAAAATAATGCAAGTGGCTGTGCTAAATAAATTCATGCTGATGCACTGCTGTGAAAATTGAAAGATGAATAACCTTCGGTATTATTCCGGCTTCGTTTAAGACCCAGCAGACTAATGATTAGATATTGTGCAACAATACATTTCTATGTAGATGTTACAAATTCCATTTTAATTATCTACTTTCTGTGTGTCATATATTCCCAGATGATGCTTTTGTCCGTTCTGCTGTTTAATATGAAACCTCAGGCCCTTGTTGTAAAATAAAGTAGGCATTGATACCATAACCTAAAAGGCTTTTCCTGTGTGGAAGCCATTACCAATAAATTCAGTGTGCCTGGAATGCTCATGAAAATTTGGGTCAGAATATGTAGAAATCTATCTATCTATCTATCTATCTATGCATATAGATAGAAACTATAGATAGATAGATATCTATATGTGCATATAGATAGATAAGATATTGTTTCTCCTTGTAATGCATACTCCATAATAACTCTGATATTAGAAGTAATTTTGAGGAGAAAATGAATGAAAAATACTGTATCCATGTCAAAAAGGTAGCAGCTTATTATGGCTATTTTTGATTCGAAATAAATAAGAGTTAGTTGAGTCTCTACTGATTTTACAATGAGTTTTAGGAAGATACTCTTTTTTGTGTGTTTGAACTCAATAAAATGTCAAGAAATAAAGTATGAATATTAATCCTTGTGATACCTCAACAGTTAGTTTCTTCATCTGGATACATTTAGTTTTCTTTGAGAAAATTTTCTTAACATGGGATATAACGTTAATTTTTTAAAAATATGGCTAAAGTTTTATAAAATTCTACATATCATCCTCCTTAAATAGAATGTACATAATAATTCGGTGTTATTTTCATCACTCATTACAAGAAAATAATGTGAAAAAAAACTACAAATGACACTAGATATTACCTCTGCTGATCTCCCTTACCAGAGCAGTCTGCAGTGCATAAACCAGCATATAGGTTAATAGTCTCATTTCATAATTATTACGTGGAAAATTGGCGTCTTCCCATGCCAAATCAATATTTAAAAGAAAATTGAAGGTAATAGATGGCATTTTATTTAGCACTTTTATTTATTAAATTTTTTTAATTTTTTATTTATCTATTTTTAAAGTAGACACCACGCCCAGCATGAAGCTTGAATTCATGACCCTGAGATCAAGACCTGAGCTGAGATGCTTAACTGACTGAGCCACCCAGGTGCCTCTTAGTTAGCATTTTTAATTAAGTAATATAATAAACAATAGGAAATCACTTAGGCCCCTAAAGATAGAAGAAATAACCCCTAGATTCAAATCAGGTTCATTCAGAGCATTGAGAGATACCATGGCCCTTATTTGTATACAGATATAAGTATTCTTCTTTCTTTCATCATTTTAGTTTATAAAATCATTGTACTATATACTGAAAAGGGATGCAAATATCTAGATATTTCAAGGTCTCCTATGGCACGTTTTTTCCTACTTAGAAATTCTCATACAGGCTGGCTCCTTCCATAAAAGCAACCAGTTTAGAACTCTGTTCCTATAAAAATATAGAGCCAACAGGGACAAATTTTGTAATCTAACAAAATTTGGAAATAACCATTCTATTTAATTTCTTAATTTACTAACCATCTACTTAATTTCTTCATCTTTTTGCTACTGTTAACCTATTTTCCCTAAGATTTGGTGACATAACAGTATTTCAGAACGTGATGACTTTTATCACAGCCATAATGGTATGTAAAATGGAATGTAAGAGGTGAAGGAACAAAAATAAAGTAAATATGGAATAGAGTTATATGAGCAATTCTGTCAGTTTTGTAATTTAGCCCTTCTAACAATTAATGCAAATCCATACATTTAATTTAGCAGTACTGATGAATGTAGAGCAAAAATTCAGAAAAAAGTGCATGTCTATTTCTAGTCTGGCAATTGCCACATGTATTTAGTGTTCTTTTGCTCTAATTATCTTTCAAGGAAGCTACAAATAGGGCATTTTTCTGAGTGATAACAAATTCTTCCTTTTCTTCATTGTTAGTAATTTATGGCAAAGGTTTCCCAAATCATCTTACATGGTACTGTAGCTTTCCAGTCAGCATGTACTGAGTCGTGTTCAGTGGCGGGTTTCTGAAATAAAGTATCTTAACACAGTTCTTCTTAGATGATACACTGAAGATGGGGACAATGTTGAAGTAAGACTTAAGGTTGTACTGAAGGTTTTTGGAAGTGGGAGAAATTTTTGTACTACTAGTAGTAGAAGTAGTACTAGTTGGTAATAGTTGTAGTAATAACTGTAGTAGTAGTGTAAAGATTCATATTATGTATTAATATTAGGAGAGTGAAGATCCTAGTGACCTTTCATGTAATTTTACTTTTAATTCAAAAGAATCAGGATCTACAGATATTACAAGAGTCCCTAAACTCTAATGAACATGGCAAAGAAATTTTGACCTGGTAAAGGGACCATAAAACTACCAAATATAAGATGTTAAAAGGAGGTTGTAATTAACTGTTTCTACTCAGAAATAAAATGCTAATGTAGATTCAGTAACCTTTTAGGGATAAAATGAAGTCTGGGATGCCAATCATGTCACTCTTCCAATGAAAGTCACCACTTTTGGTGTTTCTATCAAGTATCTCCTTCTGATTTTTTAAAATGATTTCTTTTATTCTACTAAATGTGTAAAAATCCATGGAAGAATTAAAAGGAAAATCAGCTGTAATCCCAGCCTCCAGAGATAGTCTTAATGGTTTGTTACTTTTTTCCCAACCTTTTTATTATATAAGTATATATACCTTCTAAATAAGATTGTGTTAGATATAGAGTTCCATTATTGATTTCATTTTTGCTTTTTTTTTTGCTTATTTTTTATTACTAAAGTACAGTGACATACAATTTGTATTTCAAGTGTACCACACAGTGATTGTGTACACTACTTAACATTTAGCGCAGTAAGTTTGGTCACCATCTGTCACCATAGAATGTTATTACAGGATTCCTGACTGTATTTCCCATGCTGTTCTTTTTGCCACTATGACCTATTTTATTTCATAACTGGAATTTTGTACCTCTGAATTGCTTTTACCTGTTTCACCAATCAATCCACCCACCTACCTCCCCTCTGGCAACCATCAGCTCTCTGTATTTAAGAGTCTGTTTGATGAATAAAGAGAAGATGTAAGAGATACATTTATTTGTTTAGATATATATATTGCAGTGGCATGGATGGAACTAGAGGGTATTACACTAAGCAAAATAAGTCAGAGAAGGACAATTCTCATAAGCTCACTGATAAATGTGGAATTTAAGAAAGAAGGCAGAGGATCAATAGGGGAAGAGAAGAAAAAATGAAACAAGACTAAACCAGAGAAGGAGACAAACTATAAGAGACTCTTAATCTCTGGAAACAAAGAGGGTTGCTGCAGGGGTGAGGGGTGGGAGGGATGGGGTGTCTGGGTGATGGACATTGAGGGAGGGTGTGTGCTATAGTGAGTGCTGTAAATTGTGTAAGACTGATGAATCATGGACCTGTACCCCTGAAACGAATAATACAGTATATGTTAATTAATTGAATTTAAATTTTTTAAAAAGAGATTTATTTATCAGTTGTTGGGGTTTTTTTTTAGATTCCACATATAAGTGAAATCATAAGGTATTAGTATTTCTCTGGCTGATTTATTTCACTTAGTATAATTCCTTCTAGGTCCATTAGTGTTGTCACAAATGGCAATATTTCATTATTTTAACATGTTTATTATATTTTTATAATATATTATATTTTATATTTTATATATATTATATTATATATTTTATATATAATATAATATATATAAAATATAATATGTTTATTATAATTTTATTTCATTATTTTAATATGTCAGTGTGTGTGTGTGTGTGTGTGTGTGTGTGCATGCACACACATGCCACATCTTCTTCTTCTGCTGCTCAGTGTCAGTGGACACTTGTGCTGCTTCCATATCTTGGCTATTGTAAATAATGAAGTAGATGGGTACATATATTTTTTGAATTTTGTGGTTTGGGGGAGTAAATACCCAATATTGGAATTACTGTATCATATGGTATTCTATTTTTTAATTTTGGGGGGAAACTTCATACTATTTTTGACAGTGATTGCACCAATTCATATTCTTCCAACAGTGCATTAAACTTTTCCTTTTCTCCCTATCTTTACCAATACTTGTTATTCCTGTCTTTTTATACTAGCCATTTTTACAGCTGTAAGTGTTATCTCATTGTGGTTTTGATTTGAATTTCTCTGATCATTAGTGATGCTGAGCATCTTTTCATGTGTGCGTGGACAATCTGTATATCTTACTTGGAAAAATACTAATTCAAGTCCTCTGCCCATTTTTAATCAGTTTGTGTGTGTGTGTGTGTGTTTTGAGTTGTATTAATTCTTTATGTATTTTGGATATTAACCCCTCATTAGATATATCATTTGCAAATATCTTCTCCCCCTCAGTAGGTTTTCTTTTCATTTTGTTGACTCAAAAGCTTTTTATATTGGTTTAACCCCAATAGTTTATTTTTGTCTTGTTTCCTTTGTCAAGGGAAACATATCCTTAAATATATTGCTGAGGCCAGTGTCTCAGAGATTATTGTCTGTGTTACGTTTTAGGAGTTTTATGGATTCTGTTCTCAGATTTAAGTCTTCAATCCATTATGAATTTATTTTTATTTATAGTGTAAGAAAGTGATCCATTTTTTTTTCATGTAGCTTTTCAGTTTTCCCAGCACCATTTATTGAAGAAACTGTCTTTTGTCTATTTTATATTCTTGCCTCCTTTGTCATAGATTAGTTGATCATATAATATGGGTTTACTTCTGAGCTCTCTATCTTGTTTTATCAATCTACACGTCTGTTTTTGTGCCAGTACCATAACATCTTGATGATTACAGCTTTGTAGTATATTTGGACATCTGGGATTGTGATATCTCGAGCTTTGTTTTATGTCAAGATTTCTTTGGCTATTTAAGGTCTCTAATGCTTCCATAAAAATTGTAGAATTATTTGCTTTAGTTCTTTAAAAAAAAAATGCTATTAGTTTTTGGGTAGGGATTGCATTGAAACTGCAGATTGCTTTGGGTACCACGGATATTTTTAAAATATTAATTCTTCAAATCCATGAGCATGATATATCTTTCCATTTATTTGTGTCATCTTCAGTTCCTTTCATCAGTGTCTTATTGTTTTTAGAGTAGAGGTCTTCCACTTCCTTGGTTAAATTTATTTTTAGATATTTTACTCTTTGGGGTGCAATTGTGAATAGGATTGTTTCTTAATTTCTCTTTCTGCTACTTTCTTAGTAATGTATAGAAATGAAGCAGGATTCTGTATACAAATTTTGTATCCTGCAACTTCACTGAATGTATGTTATAGTCATTTTTTTGGTGGAGTTTTTAGAGTATTTTGTTTTTGCTTTTTTTTTTTTCCCCCCATAGTATCATGTCATCTGCAAGGAGTGACAGTTGTTCTTCCTACTAACCAATTTGGATGCTTTTTCTTTCTTTTTGTTGTCTGATTTCTGTAGTTAGGACTTCTGGTACTGTGTTGAATAAAAATGGTATAAGTGGATATCCTCATTTATTTCCTGATCTTAGAGGAAAAGCTTTCAGCTTTCTACCTTTGAGTATTGTGTTCTTCTGGGGCTTTCAAGAATTACCTTTATTATATAGAAGTGTCTTCCCCGTAAACCCACTTTATTGAGAGTTTTTACCATGAATGGATGTAGTATTTTCTTGAATGCCTTTCTTGCATCTATTGAGATAATCATATCGTTTTTATCCTTCTTGTTAATATCATGTATCACATCAATTGATTTGCAAATAGTGAATTGTACTTGCAACATTGTAATATATTCTACTTGATCATAGTGAATAATCCTTCTAATATTTTGTTAAATTTGATTTGCTAACATTTTGTTGAGGAACTTTGCATCTATGTGCATCAAAGATATTGGCCTGTAGTTCTCTTTTTTTTGTAGTGTCTTTGTTTAGTTTTGATATGAGGGAACACTAGCCTCATAGAACATATTTAGAGGTTTCCCTCCTTTTCTCTTTTTCGGAATAGCTTGAGAAGAATAGGTATTAACTTTTCTTTAAATGTTTGGTAGAATTTAGCTGTCAAATCATTTGGTCCTAGATTTTTTGGAGGAACGGGGTTTGTTTGATTACTGATTCGGTTTTGTTATAGTAATAAATTTGTTCAGATTTTGTATTTCTTCCTGATTCAATATCAGAAGACTGTTTCTAGGAATTTATCCATTTCTTCTAGGCTGTCCAATTTGTTGGCAATAATTGTTTATAGTATTGTTTAATAATTTTTCTATTTCTGTGGTATCAGTTGTTATCGCCCCTTCTTCATTTCTGATTTTATTGAGTCCTGTTTTTGTTTCAATGTATCTGGCAAAGATCTATCCATTTTGTTTCTCTTTTCAAAAAAGCATCTCTTGGTTACACTTACCTTTTCTATTGTTTTTTGTTTATTTTTGTTTTGTTTTTTAGTCTCTATTTTGTCTCTTTCCACCTTAATCTTTACTAATGTTCTCCCTTCTGCTAACTTTGGCCTTCGTTTGTTCTTCTAGTTTCTTTAGGTATAAAGTTAGTTTGTTTATTTGATATTTTCTTATTTATTGAGGGAGGCTTGTATTGCTATAAACTGCTGTCTTGGAACTGCTTCCACTGCATCCCAATAATTTTGGACCATTGTGTTTTTATTTTTCTTTGTCTCTGAATATTTTTTTACTTCCTCTTTGATTTTTTTGTTAACCCCTTGGCCTTTTAGTAACATGTTATTTAGCCTCCATGTGTTTGTGGTTTTTTCCAGGTTTTTTTCTTATAATGTTTCCTAGTTTCATATTGTTGTGATCAGAAAGATGTATGATATAATTTCAGTCTTCTTGAACTTACTGAGACTTGTTTTGTGGCCAAACATTTTGCCTATCCTGGAGAATGTTCCATGTACCCTTGAAAGAATGTGTATTCTGTTTCTTGATGGAATGTTCTATTTATATCTGTTAGTTCCATCTGGTTTAATGTGTTATTCGCAGCCACTGTTTCCTTGCTGAATTTTTTGTCTGGATGATATATCCATTGATGTAAGTGGAATGTTGAAGCCCCCTGCTGTTATTATATTACTGTTAATTTCTCCCTTTATGTCTGATATTTGCTTTATATGCTCTTGTGTTGGGTGCATACATATTTACAACTGTTACATCATCTTGTCAGACTGATCTCTTTATCATTATCTAATGTCCTCTTTTGTTTCTTGCTACAGTCTTCTTTTTAAGGTTTATTTTTTCTGATACAAGTATTGTTACCCCAGCTTTTTTTTCTTTTCTTTTGGCCTCCACTTGCATGGAATATCTTTTTCTATCTCTTCACTTTCAGGCTGTATATGCCTTTCTATCTCAAGTTGAGTCTTTAATAGATGCCATATAGATGGGTGCTTTTTTTTTTTTTTTAATCCATTTAGTCAGCCTATTCTTTAGATTGAAGCATTTAGTCCATTTACAGTCCAAGTTATTATTGATAGCCCTATGTTTATTCCATTTTGTTACTTACTTTCTAGTGTTTTTTAAGTTCTTCTTTGTTCTTTTATTCTTGTTCTATGCTTAGTGCTATGATGGCTTTCTTTGATGTTATGCTTGAATTCCTTTCTCTTTATTTTTTGTGTGCCTCTTGCAGGTTTTTGATTGAGGTTACTATTAGGTTCATATATAAACATCTTTTTTCCCAAGATTTTATTTAGTTATTAGAGAGAAAGAGAGAGCGTGAGAGTGAGAACCTGCGCAGGGGGGCGGGGGGCAGAAGGAGAGGGAAGAGCAGACTCTTCACTGAGCAGGGAGCCTGACACAGGGCTCAACCGCAGGACCCTGAGATCATTCCTTGAGTCAAAGGCAGACACTTAACTGACTGAGCCACCCAAGCATCCCACACTATTAGGTTCATATATAAAATCCCGTGTATATATCAGTCTATATTAAGTTTATGATTGCTTCAGTTTGAATGCATTCTAAAAGCATGAAATTTTTACTTCCTCCTTCACATTTTATGTATACAATGTTATTTTTTTTTAATTTGTTGTATCTCTTGACTAATGTTTATAGATATAATTGATTTTACTCTTTTATGGTTTAATCTTCATCTTGGCTATTTAAGTAATTAATCTACTTTCTTACTGAATGTTTGCTTTTACCTTTGAAATGTTTTCCTTTCATAATTTTCTTCTGGTTATGGCCTTTTCTTTCCACTTTGAAAGAATTGCGATTGCAATTGCTTGGGAAACTCTTCACCAAAAATTTTTGCTAGAAATTAAGCTGATAGTCTTATGGAGTTTCCCATATATACAACTTGTCTCTTATTTCTTTTAGTATTCTCTCTTTATCACTGATTTTTGCCATTTTAATTACTATGTGTCTTGGTGGAGACCTCCTTGGGTTCATCTTGTTAGGAACTTTCTGGATGTGTGTTTCCATCCCCAGAATAGGAAAGATTTCAGCTAGTATTCCTTCACATAAGTTTTCTGCCATCCTCTTTCTCTCTTCTTCTTCAGGAATCACTATAATTCAAATATTACTACACTTGATATTGTTACAGGATTTCCTAATCTAGTCTCATTTTTTATTCTTTTTCTCTTTTGATTGTTTATCTTGATTACTTTCCATTACCCTTTCTTAAAGATGGCTGATCCATCCTTCTGCTTCCCCTAATCTGCTGTTGGTTTCCTCTAATTTCTTTTTCATTTTAGTTACTGTATTCTTCAGTTCTGTCTTATTTTGTTTTTAATTTTCTGTCTCTTTATTGAAGTTCATTCACTCTTTTCTCAAGTCCAGTGAATATCTTTATGACCATTACTTTGAACTCTTTATCAGACATATTGCTTATCTCCACTTCGTTAAGCTCTTTTTCTTTGAATTTGTCCTGTTCCTTCATCTGGGACATATTCCTTTGTCTCCTCATTTTGTCTAATTTTCTCTGTTTCTTTCTGTGTATTAGGTAGGTCATCTATGTCTCTTGGTCTTGAAAGTAGTGACCTTATCAGGATAATGTCATTTGATGCTCAGTAGTGCAACCCCACCCTGGTCACCAGAACCAGGTGTTCCAGGTTACATCCTCATTTTGTAGTTGAGCCACATTTGCCTTCAGCCCCCCTGGTTGCAGTGACTTGCTTTGTACTGTTGTGAGTACACGAGGCAAGCTTTGCTCCCTATACTGTTGAAAAGCCCTGCTATAGCCATCACAAACTCAGTGAAATGGGGCCAGCAGTTCAGTCTTGCTTTCTGTAGTTAGCCTCTTGGGTACAGCTGAAGGCACCCGATAGGGCAGGGCTTTCTCCCTATGTAGCCAACTAAGGGGCCCTGGCTACAGGAACTGTGCATGCTAGTGGGTGGGGTTATCTTCTCCCAGTCCCCAGGGCAGAAACCACTTTGGAATGGAGCAGGTCAGCTAGAGTTGGCAGCTTGAGTGGCAGCAGTTGCTTTAGATGATTCCCTGTCAAGGCAAGTAAGTTTGACGGCATGGATCTGTAGAAGAATACTAGGGTGGGGCACACAGTGCTAGCAGGAAATGAGAAAGTTAGCACTGCCTCCCAAGTCCGGCCATCTAGGCTAGGGGAGGGCTAGAAAAATCGTGCTTGCCAGCACTTTTGTTTCCTGAGAGGTCTGAAGATCCCTGCCCCTCCAGCACACATTCTAAGATTAGTCAATAAATCTTCAATTTATCCCTGGTGCTTTTCAAACTGCTGCTTCTGTGTATGTCTCAGACTGTTATTTAGCTTGCTAGCTTTTAAGAGCAGAGACTTAGTTTCCTATCACCCTCTGGCTGTCCCAGAAATTAGCCTTTTTGATTTTCAAAGCCAGGCAAGGGTGCTTTGTCTTCCCAGTGTGAGTTCCCAGGGCTGTTGTCTCATCCCCTTGCTTCTCTCTTTGTGATCTCCCTCCTGTTTGTTGTTAGTCCTGTTGGGGGTTTGGTTTCTGACCACATCTCCACCCTTCCTACCCTTTCTGATGTGGCCATCTTTCTATGACTCGCTGTGGAAAGTCTGTTCTGCCAGTCTTCAGGTCATTTCCAGTCAGCTTACAGATGTAGTTGTTGCTCCAGTGTGTCTGTGAAGCAAGGTGAGCTCGGGATCTTCCTATTCCTTCATCTTTCCTAATTTCTTTCTTTCTTTTTTTTTTTTTTTGTTTTGTTTTAAGATTTTATTTATTTGCCAGAGATCACAAGTAGGCAGAGAGGCAGGCAGAGAGAAAGGAAGGGAAGCAGGCTCCCTGCTGAGCAGAGAGCCCAGTATGATAAGGGGCTTGATCCTAGGACCCTGGGATCATAACCTGAGCTGAAGGCAGAGGCTTTAACCCACTGAGCCACCTAGGCACCCCTCTTTCCTAATTTCTTATACTTACTTTTTAATTGTGTTTTATTAGTATATTAATTTCTAGTAGTTGTGTAATGAATTAGCACAAAATTAGGAGTGTAAAACACATAAATTTTTACCTCCTGGTTCCCGTGAGTCAGGGATCAAAGTGCAATGTAAATAGGTCTTCTGCTCAGTGTCTTACAGGGAATTAGGCTGCATTTTTATCTGGAGGCCTGACAAAGGAAGAATATTTTGCTCAATTCAATCAGAATTTGAACAGATTCATTTCCTTGTAGCTGAAAGTTATTTCACTGTCTGCCTTTCCATCCTATAGGCCATCTTCATTTCCTTGCTGTGTCATTTTCTTTTTTGAGGGGGGAGGGTGGTATGTACTTTTCTGTGATTTGGGGCCTCTTACTGCATCCAGCATGGAGGGAGAGTCTCTCAGTTTCATGAGGCCCTCTTCTCAGGGCTCTCAGCTAAGTAATTCTGGCTCCTCTAGAATAGCCTCCTATTTTTTTTTTAAACAGGATTTGTCTTTAATTTATTTAAGTTAACATAATGTTTTCAAAATCCATGCATGCTGTCATAAATGGTAGCATTTCCTTGTTTTTAAAACATTATTTATTTATTATTAACATATAATGTATTATTTGCCCCAGGGGTACAGGTCTGTGAATCATCAGTCTTACGTATTTTAGAGCACTCACCGTAGCACATACCCTTCCCAATGTCCATCACCTAGCCACCCTATCTCTACCCCCCTACCTCCCAGCAACCCTCAGTTTGTTTCTTGAGATTAAGAGTCCCTTATGGTTTATCTCCTGCCTGATCCTGATATTATAATAAATAATAAATTATTTCATTTATTCCTTCCCTACCCCCCATAACCCCCAACCCTGCCTCTCAAATTCCCCATATCAGAGAGATCATATAATAATTGTCTGTCTCTGAGTAACTTATTTCGCTCAGCATAATACCCTCTAGTTCCTTCCATGTCTCTGCAAATGGCAAGAGTTCATTTTTGGTGGCTGCATAGTATTCCTGTGTGTGTGTGTGTGTGTGTGTGTGTGTGTGCGCGTGCAACACATCTTCTTTATCCATTCATCTGTTGATGGACATCTAGGTTCTTTTCATAATTTGGTTATTGTGGACATTGCTGCTATAAACATGTGGGTGCATGTGCCTCTTCAGATCACTACATTTTTACCTTTAGGGTAAATACCCAGTAGTGTGATTGCTGGGTCGTAGGGTAGTTCTATTTTCAACTTTTTGAGGAATTTCCATACTGTTTTCCAGAATGTAGAATAAACTCCTTTTTGATTAATTCAAATAAACTGACTTGAACCTTAATTATATCTTTAAAATTCCTTTGCATTTACCATATACTGCTGGTTAATAACAAATTGCAGGTCCCAGTCACTTTCAAGGGGACAGAATTACACAGGGTATGAACTCCAGTGGCGAACATCATAGGGACACTCTCAGGTCTGTCCAGTATACCAGGTCATTTAATGTCCTTAAAATTATCATTTAGAAAGCAAATTATTTTTTAATAATTTTTGGATACTTTTAGTTGCCATAATTAAAAAAACCTATTATCAAATGATTTTATAATATGAACAGATAGATTTGGAGGGAAGAGGGAAAAGTCAACTACTAGATGTTAAAAGAATTTAAAAATCACCCATTCCCAAGAGCCATTATAATAATTGAAACAAAAAAAGATTCTCAATGGATTCCGAAGCCACTGAATGAAAGATTTTTGAATAATGTAGTCAGAAAATTTCAAGTATTACTTCAGAGATTTATTAATTACAAAATAAAATGACAGATTTTCAATGGAAAACTTTTATAGATATTCACCTTAATCAATTACTAAATTTAATAAAACTAGTAATGAAACTGACATTATGAGTCTAAAGACAGTATCACCTATTTATTATGTTGAGTGATACAAAATTTTATTTTGTAGGTTAAAGGTGACCAAATATCAACAGCTATAAGATTCAACCTATTTTTTTTATGTGTGAGATACTCTGCAAAACAACTGACCCAAACACTTCCAAAATGTTTACATTGTGAAAAAAAAAGAGTTGGAAAATTATGGTTGATTAAAATGACATAACAACTCATTGAAATGTGAACTCTTTAAATGGATTCTGATTCATAAAAAAAAAAACACTAGTAAACTGAAAAAATTTGAAGAGTAAGTAAGTAAACAAATTCTATCGAAGTTAAATTTCTTGAATCAAGTAATCATAATTGTGGTAATAAAAGGGAATAACCCTCAGGGCACCTGGGTGGCTCAGTGGATTAAACCTCTGCCTTCAGCTCAGGTCATGATCTCAGGGTCCTGGGATTGAGCCGGGGAGCCTGCTTCCCACCCCTAATCCCCGCCTGCCTCTCTGCCTACTTGTGATCTCTGTCTGTCAAATAAATAAATTAAATCTTTAAAAAAAATTTTTTTTAATTTAAAAAAAAGGGAATAACCCAATTCTTAGAAGACATTTGCCAGGGTACTAAGACATGATCTGTAGTGTCATGATTTCTGAAAATTTATTTCACTATATAAATATGTGTGTGTGTGTGTGTGTGACAGTGTATTAAAAAATAGCAAACATGTGACGTTGAATTTGGTATTGAGTAATAGAAGTTGGAAGAGCCTCAAGGAGATTTTTAATAAGGTTTTGAAAATATTAGTGTTTGGTGTCCTTATGAGGAGAAGAGACATAAACACACAGATAGAGGGAATTTCCATGTTGCAATAGAGGTGAAGTTTGGAGAGATGGGTCTACATGCCAAGGAATATCAAGTATTGTTGGCAACACCAGTAGCAAAGAGAAAGGACTATGGAACAGATTATTCCCTAGAATCTTGAAAAAGAGCACAGTCCTACCAACACTAGATTTTGAACTTGTGGCACCCAGAAATGTGAGACAATAAATTTTTATTGTGTCAAGTTACCTAGTTGGTGGCAATTTGTTATGGCAGTTCTAGGAAACTAATATATTGTGAAAAAATACAAAAAGAAAGAGATGAACTACTAATGAGCCTGTTCGGTTTTTGATAATTTATAAGATAATATAAAGGAGCTAGGACTTTCTGGATTTAAAAATAAGATTGTTTCATATTACCAGTACTTCCCTGAAAACACACACACACACACACACACACACAGTATAAGTAATGTCTTCAGAGCAAAGATCAATTCAGGATGCCTTGTAGGACCTTCTGTTTCTGTAGTTAGAAGGATCTAATTGAGTGTTTTATTTAAGCAAAAAACTACCTAAGGATCTGAACAGGTTGACTTGCAGCCCCTTTCTAAGACTCCTAGGAGCTTCAGGGGCCCTCTCCCACAAAAGTTTCACACTGGGTACAAATAGAGAAAGGTCTGTCTGACAAGATCTGGGGTCAATGACTTACAGATTATAGAATGATTCCCATAATGATTTGTAAAGAAAAAAAAAAAACAAAAACAAAAAACAATGAAAGAGTAGAAAGTAAAAAGAGGTCTTTGGTTCCTAAGTCTTCCAAGGCATATAGAAAGCCCAGAAATCTCTTCAGCTGCAAATACATGTTGTTGTTTACCAAAATGGCAGGATAACTCATTCAGTAGAACCAGGAGCCTAGATCCAGACATTTCAAAGAATCTTTCCAGGGAATAGGACTAGACACTAATCAGTTAAGACAAGTCTCAGCTAGATTTCAGTATTGGTATAGAACAGTTACTACTATGATTCAGTTTCACATTCTCACATCTCTTTCTTTTTTTTTTTTTTTTTTTTTTCCTCACATCCCTTTCAATGGGAATGTCTATTGTGATCATTGTGTCTTGGCTTCACTGTTGTATGTTGGGTCTGCGGACCTCAGATAACTTGGTTGTTTAGTCTATAGGCCTTCAGGTTGAAAGCCACCATACTCAATGAACATCACCCCAGTAGCTTCACCTGGACTTAGACCTGAATTAGAGGACAGGTCCTAGAAAGATGCTGTAACCATAATGAGACTGGGTTCTTGGGAGGGGTTAATAGGCTATAGATTTTGTATATAAAAGGATATAAATAATTTGTGGATAGAAGAGGGACTCTGTCAGACTAAGAATGGTGATGAATTTCTTGATCATTTCAGTGAAAGGGGGGGGGTTCATGTACCCTTCCCTTAAGTATGAGCAGGCTTTGTTACTCCTCTGGTCAGTAGACAATGGCAGAGATGATACTGTGCTAGTTTCTGGATCTAAGCACTGAGAGCCTGGAAGAGTCTCATTCCTATAGACACTCATTATGCTGTACAAAGACAAAACCACATAGAGAGGAGTTTTAAAATTTGAATTTTATTGTCCAGCTATGGTGAGGCTAACAGATCAGAAAACAACTGCCATTGAAAAGGTAGTCTGTTGTTCATTATTCTCAAGAGAAGAGAGACACTGTACCATAGAAAATCACCCACATGGTTCGGGAAGTAGGAGGAGTGAGGGGAACATATTGGGTAGGAGTCTTTATTGCAGTGTCCATAGGAAAGGCAAGGCCAAGTAAGCAGTTTTTCAATTGGCTAGTTAGAATAATTTCAGCAGCTTCTGAGATCTAGAACTGTCTTTACTGATCTCGTATCTAGTGCTGTGATGATTAGGCCAGAGGCATATTGCTTCCCAGGCCAGACAGAGGAGGTAGTAAAGAGTATTAACTTTTGATTGGTTAGTTTACATGCAAAAGAGCATCTACCCTGATAAGTCATTTTTTTAAAAGATTTTATTTATTTATTTGACAGAGAGAGAGAGAGAGACCATAAGTAGGCAGAGAGGCAGGCTGGGAGAGGGGGACAAGCAATCTCCCTGCCAAGCAGGGAGCCCAATGTAGGGCTTGATTCCAGGAGCCTGAGATCATGACTTGAGCCTAAGGTAGAGGCTTAACCCACTGAGCCACCCAGGCACCCTTACGTCATTTTTATCCTAAGAATTGGCTAGCCCTGGGGGTGGCAGTAACTCCTTAGTCCACAAGGGCTCACAAGCCAGAAAGATAGAAAATGAGAAAATGTAATACATATCATATGGAAGATCCCAAGCAAAACCACTTCCCAGCTGAGCCCAGTCAACCTTCAGAACTACAAAAGATAATCAGTTGTATTTCAAGCCATTAAGTTTTAGGGTGCACAAATCCCAGTAATGAGTAACTAAAACAGGATCTGTGGATCTTTGTGGATCTACACACACACACACACACACACACACACACACACAGGTTCACGGGAAGTAGAGAGAACGAGCAAATAAAAAAAAATTAGCAAATGGTCAATGATCAGGACAAAATATTTATGGTTTTTCTTTGCAAATTCTTCAATATTTCTGTGAGTTTAAAATTCTTTAGGATTTTGAAGAGAAAAAAAAACACATAAGAATAAAGAAAAACCATCTTGTGTGCAATATGGACATGAATTCAAATTGTATTATGAAGGCCAGAAGAAAACTCAGCCTTTTTGTTAGGTTGATGATTATATGAGGAGAAAATCATCCCCACTGTGGGTCTGCCTTGCATAATGAGAGGTGTAACTTATCACTAAACTATAAGAGGAGAGAAGAGAAGCTCTGTAAATAAAAGAAATGTGAAAATAGTGCCAGATCCAAAAATACTTGCATGTTCGGTTACTTGTAGAGATCTGGAAAAAATTGCAAAATAAAAATTCCTGTCTTGGAAATAAACAAAAAGTAAAGTGCCTTTATTGGTTCATATAACTGAAAATCTAGAGGTACATGAGGCTTTTTAGAAAGCTGAGCATAATTTTTCAAATATATTAACAGGGACTGTTTTGTTTTGTTTTTTTTTTACTCTTTCTTCCCTCTGTCTTCCTCAGCACCAGCTTTATCCTAAACCTGATTCCAACATGACATCCAGTACATCCAAAGGCTATCTGCATTCTTATTCCCTCAGGAAAGAGCATGTGTCTTTAAAAATCTAAGATTCATGACACCAAATGCTCACTATGCTCACAAGGCCCCAAGCCATTGTTACATCCAGAAGATGAAATGGAATGATCAGCCCTGCCTTGGTTATGTGGTTTGCTCCACAGGATAGGAATGATATAAGCATATCTGATCCTACCTAGAAGGAACATAGATGTGCTGAGAACGTAAAAAGTAAAAATCGATGCTCCATTGGCAACAAACCAGTAACCACTGCAATATATATTTTCTCTCCAGTTCTCAGAAATCTCTCTTTGTACATTGCTTCATTTTTTTCTTACACTGCGAAGTGACCGTTTACTTTCCTAGGATAGAATACCTCCTTTTAAGAGGATAGCCAGGCTTATATTGGAAGCGTCCTGTCCTTAGACAAATTATTACGAGAAGGGGGTACTGCCTGCCTTGGTTTGGGTCATACAGACCAAATAAATGTGACCATGGCCTTGAGTCAGTTCCAATAAGCAGGAAGTATCCAGTGCACCATTGGGCTTGTAGTTTGTAAATGTCACTAACAAAGGAGATTTGGGGGAGGGCCATGTAGTCAACCCCAAGTTGTCTACTCCAAGTTCCACCATAAAGGAACTATTGGCTTAAAGATAGTGTGACAGGCTCCAAGACGGTTGCTAGTGATCCCCCAACCTTGGTTGTTGACACCCTTGTCTGCTCCATGTGAGTACTGTGGGGGTGATGGAAGATATCAAAAGCTATGGGATAAAAGACATAAGAGCTTCACCCCTGCTGTCTTGGATTGCTCGCTGTAAGGGAGGCCAGGTGCCATGTCATGAGGATGCTCAAGTAGCCTGGAAGACAGGCTAACATGGAGAAAAACTGGGTCCTTTTCTCCAACAGCCAGCCTCCTCTCCTTAGCCAAGAGGTTTCGCAACATTGGAAATGAAACTCTCCACCCTAGATAAGTCTTCAGATGATTACAACTTCAACCAACATCTTGACCAATATCATGAGAGACTCAGAAACGGAACGGCCTCGCCTTTTCTGAATTCCTGATTCCTAGACACTGAGAGAAGGATATGCTGATGGTTGCATGAGTCACTAAATTTTGAGGAAATTTGTTACACAACAATAAAGAGCTGATACAGGGGCGCCTGGGTGGCTCAGTGGGTTAAAGCCTCTGCCTTCGGCTCAGGTCATGATCCCAGGGTCCTGGGATCGAGCCCCGCATCGGGCTGTCTGCTCTGCGGAGAGCCTGCTTCCTCCTTTATCTCTCTCTCTGCCTGCCTCTCTGCCTGCCTCTCTGCCTACTTGTGGTCTCTGTCAAATAAATAAATAAAATCTTTAAAAACAAAAAAATAAATAAAGAGCCAATACAGATTTACAGTCTCTATTTTGCTAAAATCACTGTATTGCCTGATGTGTGTGTGTGTGTGTGTGTGTGTGTGTGTGTCCGCGCGCATGTGTGTGTGTGTGCATGTGAATCTTGTCCTGAATTAGGTACATTAGGTATTATAATTTATTAAGTGCTTTTAGAATCAAAGGAAGCTACTCACTATTTTGATTAGATAAATACTGATGTATCTTCTACTTTTAATAATTAGCTAGTGTGTGTTTATAACATATACCCTACATATATGAAGTAGGTTATTAAGGAAAAAACTGAGGCTTAAGGAGGTTAGATAACCTCTCCAGGTTCACCCAACTAGTCACTGACAGCTCAAGACTCAAGGCCACATTATTTTTACCTCAGTGCCCATGCATTTAATCATTATATTTTATATAGGCCTTCTATTCCTACTCTTAATCCTAATTGCTCATGATTTACTATGGAATTCAGAATGGATGTATTTTATTTAAGATTTTGTATTACACTCACAGAAATGATTATGCTCCTTCTCATATATACTACATTTTGGCATTTGGGTGTCAGAATGATGATAGCTTCATAAACCAAATTGAAATGTTATTCCTCTCGGTCTAGATTGTGCATCAGTTAATAGTGTGAAGATCATATATTCCCATAAAATAAGAAATAATACATTTTGAAAGTATAGAATCAAATTACCTGGTTTCAGAATAATTTTGAGAATATTTTTGAGTCCCTATATTCTTTGGTTTGTTTATTTTTTGTTTTGGGATAATCACAAATTTATAGAACAGTAAAATTTTTTAATGAATTATTTGAAACTTAGTTTCCCAAGCTGATAGCGAATCACTTTCAAGTAACTTACTGTGCAGTTCCTATAAATAGGAACTTTCCCTCTAGGTAAGAAAGTATGATTATCAAAATTGGGAAATTTGCACTGATAAACTTTCCCATCTAATTCTCAGATCCCATTCAAATTTCACTATATATTCAAAAAAATGTCTTTTCTGCAAAATCATTCAGTTGATAATTACTAGCTGTGCTTAGCTTTCATATCTGTGTGGTCTTCTTAGTCTGGAAGAGTTCCTCCATACTTGATTCTCTTGACCTTGGCACTGCTATTGTTTGTAATGATTTTGTAGAATGCTTCTCCATTTGGATTTTTCAGGTGTTTCTTCAAGATTAGATTCAGATTATGTCTTTGGTAGGAATGTGACAGCAATGGCTGCATCCTCCTCTTTGGAGCCTTTCAGGTGACACATGATTTCAACTTTCCTCAGTGTTCTTGGTGGTTCACTTTGACCCCTTGATTAAGATGATATCTTCTGGGATTGTCCACCATAAGGTCATTATTTTCTTTTTGAAATTAGTATGTACTTTCTGCAGAGATATTTTGAAGCTATTTAATTATATTCTTCCACATTATATTTTCAATTTATTCATTGTATGTATTTATTTTGCTATGGATCCATGGTTTCTTGTTTGATTCAGTGGGTTATAGCCCACCAATATCATTATTGGGTTGTTAATGTTGTTTCTGATGTGACCAATGGGAGCCCTCTCGAGGTGATTCTTTTCACATGTCCCATCATTCTTTGAGCATTGCCTTTTCCCTGGTATGAGATATTCCAGGTTCATCTTGTAATCTTGCTGCAAACATGATGCTACCCTTTCTTCCAAGTACCCTGGTTATTTTTAGTAGAAATGGTTTTGAGAAGGCAAGATCTGAGCTCTAGGTTGGCTTAGGTGATTGAGGTGTCACTGACAGCAGATCGTGAACAGAGTTAGTGTTTGTGGGTAGCACATGCACATACACACAGTACTCTATATTTATGGCCTTATCTATCCATATGTCGGAAACTCTTAGTTCACACTGATACATCAGTTCCATTTCAGCACCACAGGATTCATTTTTGTTTTCTCCCTTTCCATATTTCCAGTCCCCTTCTATGATACTGAGGAAGCTTGTTCCCACAATGCCTAACTTATTTACTTATTTCATCAACACTCTCTTTGGAGGATACAACTTAGATCAGCCATACATGGTATCTGCCATGAGTGTCATCTTAAAATACTTAGTCTCTTCTGGCTATGTTAAAAGGTTATTTCTTGTTTTTTGAATTTGTTTCCCCTGATTTGTCTTAACTAGAACTACTGAGTAGCTATCTGTTTTTATTATTTTTAGCTTTTGTTTGGAAAAATAAATCAACATGGGAGCTTCTGCTTCTCACTACGATCAAGAAACAGGAATTGGACTTATTCTCTCACCTGAAACAATTAAAAATCAATGCAAAATACATTATTAATGATTCAGACTTTTGACATCGGGCAGTGCAGGAAGGTGACACCTGAGGGAGGAGATGGCATATAATCAGGTAGTTGCTAAGCAGCAGCATGGTAGCAGATGCTGGGTTGATTTGCCACGATTCCATAGATTGGACCAGCAAAGGGACTGCCTGACTGGATTTGGACAGTTGAATACTTATAGTAGTAGTAACAACTTGGAGTGGATTTTCCCAATCTCAGTTCCCATCATGAGGACTGAGTGTTACTTGTACACACACTGGGAGTACGTTACAGGAGAAGTACCCTGAACTTAGAAGACCCCTCAATATTTTTTTTTAAGATTTATTTATTTGTTTTAGAGTTGGAGGGGGAGGGGAAAAGGAGAAGGAGAGGGAGAAGGAGGAAGCAGACTCTCTGTTGAGTGTGGAGCTTGACCTGGGGCTCAATCTCATGACCCCAAGATCACGACCTGAGCCAAAATCAGGAGTCAGATGTTCAAGCAACTGAGCCACCCAGGTGCCTCAAGACCCCTCAGTCTTATTAGGGGACTAGTAGAAAGCCTGGAGGAAGAATTTATATTTATTATCCAGGTCAGAACTCTCTCCTCTGCTCTAGAGGGAGAATTGTCGGTTTTCTAAGGCTGTTTGCTGTACAAATATCTTGGAAAAACTATTCCAGGACTAAAGCTGTCACAAAACATGTAGAAATGCCATGAAAATTTCCTCTCAAGATGGAAGACAAACAGAGTGAGTCTAATTGCCCCAGGATACTGTCTGAGGAGAGTGGCCAGGGTGCAGCACAGGGGAGGGTGACTGAGACAAAGTTTGGTTATCTCCCTCTGTTGAGCAACATTCTGTCCAATGTTGGTTAGAACTGGCAAGTGCAAACATCTTTGCCTTGTTCCTGATCATAGCGATTTTATTTGTAGTAATTCAAAATTGGAAACAACTGAAATACTCATCTACAGATAGATGAGCAAATTATAATATACACATAAAATAGAATAGCACCCAACAATAAAAAAGAACAGATCATAGAGACAAGAAAAAATTGAAATAATTATGCTGAGTGAAAGAAGTCAGACATAAAAAAGCTCGTGTTGTATAACATTCTAAAAATTGGAAATCTACAGTAGCAGAAGACAAATCCGTACTTGCTTGGGTTGAGGATCAGAGATAAATTACAAAATAACATGAACAGACTTCAGGATGGCAAACGTTTATCATCTAGATTATGGCAATGGTTTCTTGAGTGTATACATATGTTGAAACATTAATTTGTACATTTAAATATGTACATTTTATTGTATGTAAATTATACCTTAATAAACCTGTCAAAGTGGAAGAAAACACACTAGAGATAGTGGCTTTATTTATAAAATTCTGTATTCTAACTGATTTTCTGGTTTTCTATTTCCTTATTTTTGTCTTTATTTCAAACTTCTTGAGTTGAATGCTTAATACACATCTTATTCTCACTTAATTAGTAATGATAACTCTTCATAAAATGGATTTGCTTCTAAGTATAGCTGTGATCACTTCTTCTGTAATTTTAGTTTTGAATTTTGCCTTGACCTTATAGCTACTTGGGAAAGTCATTTTATAATTTAGAAGGTAAACCTTTTAGTAATAATGATTATATTGCTTTTGGTGTAGATAATCTTAACCTACAATCTCATATGTTGTTTGTTAATTTGTTCTGAATTTTATTTGTTCCCACTTGAGCTGCATCTGGGTTACCTCTACCGGACCAGTGGGCCCATTTCCTAACTGCTATGGTTTTTAGCAATTAAGAGCTCACAGTTGTCCTTTTCTTAAGAGAATTGCCCTTAGCCAACAGGGGCCATCTCATCCAAGAGTTAGGTCTCTCCCCTCCAGGGCAGCCCATAATCACTCAGTGATTGATAGAGAGGTACAGAAGTCCAGCCCACTTATCTCAGAGTGAAAGAAATTACACATGCAGTTAGCTCCAGAGGTCCGTTCCTCCATCATGTTAAAGTCTAGAATTTACCGAGACCACCTGCTTGCTCAGCAACATCCCCATTCCTATCCTACTCCTCTTACCTCTCACTCCCTTCCTTGTCATGGTTCTTCCCCTGAGGAAAAGCACTCCCTCAGTAAGTTACAGGCATTCACATTTCTGTGACAGGTTTTAGGATACCTTTTTATGATTAGTTTTTAAAAGTGTCTCACAGATAGTGTGGAGGACCATAGGGGAAGGGAAGGAAAACTGAATGGGAAGAAATCAGAGAGGGAGACAAACCATGAGAGAATCTAGACTCCAGGAACCAAACTGAGGGTTACAGAGGGGGAGGGGAAAGGGGTAACAGGGTGATGGGTATTAAGGAGGGCACATGTTGTGATGAGCACTGGGTATTACACACAACTAATAAATCATTGAGCACTACATCAAAAACAAATGTACTATATGTTGGCTAACTGAACATAATTAAATAAATTAATTTTAAAAAGTGTCTCACAGATGCTTTAACAGGAGTGTATATTTAAGATCTATGTTTATGCACACATATCTCTGTATTTATACATACATATTCTATTGATTTCCCATGGAAGTAGCAACAGAGGTTACTTTGCTCAAAGTATGTCTATTTCTATTTCTTCTCTCAATTCGGAAGTAGCCGCAGTAGGTTCCTATGCACATTTCCTAGGGGAAAAAGATGGCCATATCTCAGACTTAGGAATCAAAATCTTTTTTGTGCTTTTCCAAATAGCCCTTGAAATCCATACTAGAGGAAATCGTCTTGACATCAGTGGTGGTCACTTGTTGTAGCCATCTCTCATTCCTCCTTGTCTCAGTAAATTCCAACAATGCTTAACTAAATTTTTAATTTTTTAACTTAATTTTTGTTTATTTTTTTAAGGTTTTATTTAGAGAGGGCATGCACATGTGCATGAGTGGGAGGGGAAGAGGGAGAAGGAGAATCTCAAGCAGACCTTGCACTGAGCAAAGAGTCCTGGCAGGCTCAATCTCACAACACCAAGACCATGACCTGAGCTGAAACTAAGAGTCTGAGAGCCAACCAACTGAGCCACTCACACACCCCTATGTTTATTTATTTTTATGTAATCTCTATATCCAGTGTGGGGCTTGACCTCACCTTGAGATCAAGAGTCATTCCTTTCTCTGACCGAGCCAGCCAGGTGCCCAAACCCATTTACTAAATTTTTTAAATGAAAATCTTAGAGCTATACTTGACCCCATTTTGCCTTTCACATTGAACAGCCAATATTCAAACAAATCCCATGAGCCTTACCTTCAAAACAGAACCCCAAGCGAGTGTTTTCTCAGAACCATGCCTACCGTACTGATCTCTCTCCTGGACTACTGCCTTCACTTCCTAAATTATCTCTATTCTCATTCTTGCCTCTCCTGTAATAACCAGACCAGTGCTTTTAAAATGTAAATAAGATCCCCTGTCTAGAACTCTCCATGAACTTCTCATCCCACTTAGAAGAGAATACAAACTCTTTACCTGATCTGGCATCTAGCTTTTTCTATACAACCTTTGGTCTTTCTGTCCCTCCTCTTACTCACTGGACTTGAGCCACAGTTGTGTCCTTGATACCAATGCATGGTCCTGCATCATGACCTTTGTACTTTCTAGAAAACTTCCCTATAAATTCAGCGTAACTTTCTCCTTGCTTGACCTTTGTACTTTTTAGAATAACTTCTTCGCTATAGATTCTAGGTGATTCTCTCCTTGCTTAACTCCTATCTCTGCTTAAATGTCACTTCCTCAAGGAAACCTTACTTGAAGATGATTTTTTAAGTATATTCATTACTCCCTGTTTTCTGACTTTGCTTTAGTTGCCTGCAAGGTAACTTTAACTAAATTATAGTATCTCTGACTGTTATCTGATCTTCCACTTAACGAAGCCTTAGAAAAGATATATCTGTTTTGCTCACTGCTGTTTCTTCTGTGTATTTGATAGTACCTGCTATGTAACAGATCATTGTTAAATAAAATGAATGAATAAAAGAATGAATAAATGAATGACTCTAATGCTACAATCTGGTTAGTTTTATATTTGGATCATGAATATTTTGAACAATTCTATTATTTTTTTTTCTTAGATTTTCTTGCCTTTTTTTTTTTTGGAAGGCAACATTTGCTTTTCTTGAAGACCATGAATTTTTTGGCTCTAATTTGGATTTACGTCTCTGTATTTAGATCACATATTCTTGCACAGATACTTAAATGATCCTTAGGTTTTGAAGGACCAGGTTTTTTTCCTTCACCTATTAGAATGAAAATTCTGGGCATGAACTTGACCCAGCTCATTCTTTCTCATTCTTCTCTCAAAATAAATAACTTTAATATAAAACTGAATGCAATATGGATATGGTATGTTAATGAAGTGTTCTATGACAGCAACCAATTATTTTATCTTCTGTTCTTTAAATTACCTTTGTTTCCTCTTAAAAGTTTCTTTATTTTTTATTTTCTCTTATACTTTCAAATATCTTGATTATCAGTTCATAATAATAACATGAATAACGTCAATTACTGATTCATGAATAATAGGAAAGAGGGCTATTTATCTTACGCATAAAGGATGTTTACCAACCCCCTAAAAGGTGAGTCAAGGACCTGAATTTATGCTGAGTTTGCCTTAAATTCCAAAATTTATGCTGGGATGCCAACATCCATTCTCACTTTTTTCCTTCTCACCAGAATTCCACTGAGTTATTTAGAGAAAACTACACTCTGTTGGAGGTTTAACTGAGTACATGCTAGCAGCAGGCTGTTCTTAATGTGGAGGCTTGGGGATAGGGTGTCAAGTACCTAGTGCTCGTAATACATAATATTTCCATGTTCAAATCTGGTTTTCCTCCTCTTCGTTTCTTCTGTCCAAATTGTGTAATGGGTTCCTACAACCTGCGCTATCTAATGGCATTGTTCATTCCACTGTTTTCCAGGTATTTGATAAACCTCTTGTCTGCCGATAATCTGCCTTCCTGTCCTCTCTGTTGATGTAGTAGGATACAATTTAAAAGTCTTTATCATTATCACAGTATTGGGATTTAGGGAAAGGAAGAACATAATACTTCCTTGTTGACCCAGAATCATTAATGTAGTGTTGCTGCCTTTTCTTCTTTTGATTTAACAAAATATTTCATTCAAATTTTTTCCCCTTCTAAGTAATTATAAAACCCCATCAGAAGATGTTAGGCCTAGTGTCATTCCTAACTCTCATAGGGGACCTTGATCAGTGAACTTCTGTGGACCTCAAGCCCAAGCCTATAAAATTGATCAGCTCAGATGGAAAGATCACTGTACTTATTTCACTTCTTCAATTACGGTTCTAAGTCTATTATAAAATGTTTATTAATAAGTTTAAAAATAGTCTTCTAATTATCAGAGTATACTTTCTGACTATATATTTTGGAAAGCCAAAACAAGCACTAGAAGACATAGTGTTATTAAAGAGGGTAAAAAAAGAATCTCAATCTTAAAAAAAAAAAAAATCCTCTTTTTATTATAAATTCTGATGGGGGAAAACCAGCTGGCATTAAAATAGTAAGTTTTTATTTATAGGAGAAAAGAATGACAGCTCAGTCACTTTAAAGAGAAGTCATACCAAAAGCTCGTAAGAAAAGATTCTGTCCTTTGCAAATGTTCCTATTGCTCTCTGCATCTTTTTTCTAATTGTGACAACCATTAGAGATATACCTGCTTTTCTTCACAACATGTACACAACATTAAAGATTGGGGGTCAGTAGGCTGCAAATGAGATCTTAGATTCCTATTCTTTTTTAAAAAGATTTTATTTATTTATTTGAGAGAGAGAGTACAAGCACTTGGAGGGGCAGAGGAAGAGGGAGAAACAGGCTCCCCACTGAGCAGGGATCCCAACATGGGGCTCCATCCTAGGACCCTGGGATCATGACCTGAGCTTACGGTAGACCCTTAACCGACTGAGCCACCCAGGTGCCCCCTTAGATTCCTAGTCTTAAAAGATTTCTTTTTAGTAGTAAGGAGATAGAAGGAATGCAGAAAAGTAGTTGTAATATTTTTTAAGAACTAAATCATACCATCAATTGAAACTGTGTTGCTTTGTTGATTCTTACTTTGAAGACCCTGACTTACTCTGAGCTAGCAGCCTGTTCTGAAAAACATGTCTGTATATTTGATATCATTTGGAAAGCTCAGGAGGCATGCATTAGCTCCCATCTCCCCTTCGGAGAGCAAGTGCTGTTGATAAATGAAGCAATGTTTGGAATAGGCATTAGCAAATTCCAGCACATACAGGTGGAAAGTTTTACTCCATGGGCATACAGGAGAATTGTAAACGCATCACAAAACATAATTGGCTGTGTTATAATTGGACCCTGGAGAAAAACTGTCCTTCTATAGCTCAAGGATTTTCTCCTGGGAATAGGAAAACCATAGCTTCTTTCTTAGCAGTTTCATTCCTGTGCATCTTGAGCATCAATTTAAACTGCAGAGTTGATAGTACTGAAATATTTATTAGGGAAAAAAGTAAACTTTATGGGAAGTAATACCTTCATAAATCTGATCCTACATCATGAAGTTATGTATTTTTTGGCAAACTTTATGTTCATTGTATGAGCATTTCAGCCTATGCTTATAATTATGTGTATTTTAAAGACAATTTTAAGCCAATTGGAAGAGAAATTGATTTCCAATTATAAAACATTAATCTGAGATTATTTATAGAACTGGGCAAGTTAAACTGGAAACACAGGATTTTAAAAACCTCCATTTTTCATGAATGATTTGGTGCTGTGTTTGGGTGAGGGAATGTTTCTAGTTTTACTACCAAAGTGAGATGTTGAAAAAACTGTTTTAAATCTTCTCTTATTCATTTCGGGTATAATAAACAAGCCTGTGTCTTAGTTTTATTTTGAATAATATTTGCTGACAAATTTAGCCTCTTTTGAATGCTCTTTCTTTTCAGTTCCCTAAGTCTCCTTCTTCTTCAGCCTAACACCAGCCTCATTACATTTGTCTACTTATCTGTTTTGTGCATGTGGCATTTTTCTCACTCGTGTAAGATTCCCAGTGAAAGAGATCATATTTTATCAGGGTTTTTTTGTTGTTGTTACAACAGTTAGATTGGTACTTGCTAAGGGCTAGAGAGTTGTTGAATTTTCTGTTGAGCTATCTAGATTATTTTTTAATCAACTGGTTTTCTTTCATCCTTCTTTCTTTCCTTTAAATTTATAGAAGAGTCTAAAAATAAAAAGCGAATATTTCTCTTTGACCAAGCTGCTGAAATGTAAGAAACAGAATGAAATAATGAGAAAGTTGTTACAAATAAGTCAAGTGACACTAGATTTTGACACCTCTGAGCAATAATTAAAAATTTGAATATCTATAAAAGGAAAGTTTATTCTTTAGAAGAAAGCTTATGAACAACAAATTATCCTTACAAAGCAGTTTAAACACCAAATGGCTAAATATTCTAGGTAAATGTAGTTTTGTTTGCCAATTAGATTATTAAGTTTTTCAGTAATCTTAAAATCCCTGAAGTCAGCACACCACCACATGTCCTCATGAACACATGAACACAATATTTTCTTCATCAGTTCTCTTATTTTCATTACTTATATTTTTATTCTCACTTTCTTTAAATTTTCTGTGAGACCAGTCCCATAAGGAAGGCACTTTCTCAGACATAGCCATTTGAAACTACTAATTATCAGATCATGACTACAGACAATAATTCTTTAGCCAGTTTCTTACTTTAAAAGCAGCGGAACATCGGTTGGCTCCCACTTCCTCCTACCTTCTTCCACCTTCCACTCTTTGTCCATAATCTATGGTTTCTGTTAAAAAGCCTATTCTTACACTGTTTAAACCTTGTCTTTCACCCACATACATCCTGCTACTTTGCAGGTAACCATGACAATGCTTCACAGAACTGAGGTTATGCACCATATAAAAGGCAGCCATGCTGTCTTAAATTTATTAGCAAACATACCTCTCCCAAAATACACACCCACATACAAACAAAGATCATATTAAAACTGCATGACATTTAGGAAGTCTTAAAAGACCAAGTGTATAATCAAATGATTTGATGTGTAGGAATAAATCAGGATTCTTTTGTTAGGAACAAATAAAACCATATGAATCCTTGTTAATACAAAAATAACATCTTAATGTTATCCTTCAGTGTCTGCTTCAAGATTTACATTTGGTAACTAAAAATCGCAGAAAGAAAGTATCAAGGACTTACAATTAAATTAAAGTTATAAGCCATGTCTGATTGAGTCTTTTTAATGTATGGCTTCTTTCCTTAATAAGCTAGTATGTATTCAGTGACCAGTACTGAGACACATTCTCTCAGGTGTGTGTAAGAAAGGTAGACACAATGCCAGTCCTCAGGAAACTCCTATCCTATCCATTTTTTCTCCTTCCCTGTGCTTCCTTAATTCATGCTTTTATCTCAGTACTGGAGTTAGGCTCCTTTTCCTGAACTTTTCCTGCTGTCAATTAATTATGTGCCAGATTAAGTTCTTGAAAACAGTTTCCAACATATAACCAACAATTAAAGTTTGCAACAGAATGACAGAAGGTTGTCATTGAAAGGTCTCCAAAACCTGGTACACGGTCAGTCTTGTGGTACTCCATTCTTATATTTTTGCCAACATTTTTCCTTCTACCTGGCACCTCCCCTTGTTTACTGCTTATCAATATTTCAAGACCGATCCATGCTACAACTAGTCTTTAAAGCCTTCTCAGACATTCAGAATATCATTAATAATAAATAGTAACAGATCGTACCAGCAATAAGAATGATATTTAGTACTGGGAGATTAGGGCTGGGTTCCAGCTCTGTACCTGGATCAGTACCTTACACATATCATCTCACTGAACCCCCATATTAGCTTCTTATTCTTACTGTAGCAAATGACCAGAAATTTGCCCATTTAAAATAGCCCAAATTTCTTATTGACAGTTCTGGAGCTTAGAAATCTAATGGGTATCCGTGACTAAAATCAGGGTGTGGGCACAGCTGTGTTCCTGTTTTATAAGCTCTAGAGGGAATCCATTGTCTTGCCTTTCCCAGCACCTAGAAGAGCCACTGTATCGTCCCCGCTGAAATAAAGTATATGGGATAGGAGAGAGCAATGGTTAAACATAGGAGCTCTGATTCCGAAAGCCTGAGTTTGAATCCTAGCATCTCTATTAACTCTGACCTTGAGAAGTTGCCTATAATAATTCTGTGCCTTAATTTCCTTTTCTTTGAAACTGGGATCATGATGGTCTGTAACATGTGAGGCATTTAGAAGGATTACAGAGAATTAATTCATGAAAGAATTTGCAACAGCTATTGGAAAGGTAGAAGTATTCAAGAAATGGCAGCATTTGTTATTCCTGTTATAATCATTAGACCAGCCTGTAGAGACACTGAAGCTGTTGCTTCCAAAGGGAGAGGGCACAGTATGACCTTGGAGTGAGTTAAAGTGTAATTTAATAAGAATAATAATTTCAATAAGAAAAAGCATAAGATGGGGCACTGGGGTGACTCCCTCAATTATGCTTCTGACTGTTGATTTCAGCTCAGGTTATGATCCCAAGGGTCATAACCTCCACCCTGGCCTCTGATCTGGGCATGGAGCCCGCTTGGGATTCTTTCTATCTCTCTCCTTCTGCACCTCCCCTTGTTCTCAGCACCACCACTGCCATTCCCCCCTCTTTCTAAAATAAATAATTTTCTTAAAAAGAAAAAGACATTTTTTAGTAACAGGCAAGAGTATGGTTCATTGAAGAGTAGAAATAATGTTCATTACAGATGCTGGCGAGGATGCGGAGAAAGGGGAACCCTCCTACACTGTTGGTGGGAATGCAAGCTGGTGCAGCCACTCTGGAAAACAGCATGGAGGTTCCTCAAAATGTTGAAAATAGAACTGCCCTATGACCCAGCAATTGCACTATTGGGTATTTACCCTAAAGATACAAATGTAGTGATCCAAAGGGACACATGCACCCGAATGTTTATAGCAGCAATGTCCACAATAGCCAAACTATGGAAAGAACCTAGATGTCCATCAACAGATGAATGGATCAAGAAGATGTGGTATATATACACAATGGAATACTATGCAGCCATCAAAAGAAATGAAATCTTGCCATTTGCAACAACGTGGATGGAACTAGAGCGTATCATGCTTAGCGAAATAAGTCAAGCAGAGAAAGACAACTATCATATGATCTCCCTGATATGAGGAAGTGGTGATGCAACATGGAGGCTTAAATGGGTAGAAGAATAAATGAAACAAGATGGGATTGGGAGGGAGACAAACCATAAGTGACTCTTAATCTCACAAAACAAACTGAGGGTTGCCGGGGGGAGGGGGTTGGGGAGAAGGGGGTGGGATTATGGACATTGGGGAGGGTATGTGATTTGGTGAGTGCTGTGAAGTGTGTAAACCTGGTGATTCACAGACCTGGGGATAAAAATATATGTTTATAAAAAATATATGTTTATAAAAAATAAAAAATTTAAAAAAAAAATAAAATAAATAAAATAAAATAAAATTATTGCACCAAGAAAAAAAAAAGAAATAATGTTCATTAAATATCCCTTAGTATGATCCCAGTTGCTCAATGCCATTAAACACTTAACCTGGAGTCTGGAAAAAAAAAATTCTTCAATGATATTCACTTGTCCTCAAGGCTACTGAGAGTTGTTTTCATATCTCCTTTTGTCTTAAGTCGGGTTCTCTGGAAGTCGATACTGAGATTAGGATTTTTGTTCAAGTGATATCCCAGGAAGAGGGAAGTGATGGGAGTAGGAGAAAGCAGGAATATGGTCTCAGTGATAGACTAATTTCAGTTTGAGACCCCGAGGAAGCTCTGAGCAAAGGTTTGATCAAGTTATTTCCATGTGGAGCAAGGGGAGCAGCCTGTTCTCATGTATGTTCCCAGGCCCGTGTGCCCAGATCTGGGTGAGGGACATCTTTTGAGGTGAGATAACAGCAGTTCAGCAATTTTCTGTGCAGAGGGCAGCTGTGAGTTGCTATCAGCTAACCCACATAGCACCTGGAGAATGGGGGGCACTGGCCAGTACAGGAGACCTGAGAAAGATATCAATGCCATCTTTTCCATACTTGACAACTTCTTCATGAATAGGATCTTCTCATTCATATTGCCCTCTACTCCTCTGAACCAGTCGTGAGTAAAAAAAAAAAAAAAAAAAAAAAAAAAAAAGACTTCTGCAATATTCAGTATACACATGCACACATATCCATTTATGTATGTATGAACATAAGTGGCTAACATTATTGAGCACTTATTAAGCACAAGATACTTATTATCACTTTACAAGGATAAATTCATTTATTCCTCAGAACCCAGGTAATCAATTTCATTACTTCATTATCTGGCTAAGATAATGAAAAAATAAAAAAGAGAATTGGTGAATATCAAAAAGCTGGAAAGTCTAAAAGCTGACATCAAGGCACCTGGGTGGATCAGTGGGGTAAGCCTCTGCCTTTGGCTCAGATCATGATCCCAGGGTCCTGGGATGAAGCCCCACATCAGGCTCTTTGCTCAGTGGAGAGCCTGTTTCCCCTGCTCTCTCTGCCTGCCTCTCTGCCTACTTGTGATCTCTTTCTCTCTGTCAAATAAATAAAAATAAAATCTTAAAAAAAAAAAAGCCAATGTCAAATTTAAGGACCATCTCAGAAACCATGTTCTAAATGGAACTAAAATAAATATACTACCTTTTTTTATTTCCTAGCCCTTTCCTTCTTTGGGCTCATATATAAATTCTAGAGAGTAGAAGGCAATTTACACAGAATAATTCTACTCACACCATGTCCAAAATATTGTTTTTGGACCAAGTTCTCTCATGGTTCAAAGTCAGTTTGATTTCAATTTAGGGTTTCATGTAAATTTTAAAGTTGACTCCTATTCTTAGATGATTTAAGTCTTAAATCTACAGGCTTGCAGTCCTCCTCAAAGAATCAGAAACCCTCTTAAAAATAGACCTTTCTATGGCTAACTTACCAGTTCTTCAAACTTAACTCTTCCCAACTTGTTTTCAATATCCCTACTGTATCTACTGTATCTTGCGATCACTTTTTTTACATGTAATATTGTCTCAGTCATTATCAGAGATACGCACTAAGGGTCACCTATACAAAAGTGATCCACTAAGGCGGCATGGCGATATAGGAGGAATGAAGAACAATGAGATGTCTAAATAACACGGGTGAATCTGAATAAACATAAACTTGATAAAGCAGTAACAACAGTGTCTTATGGAGTTTAAAACACTTTTAATAATAATACATAAATCAGGAGTGACATAAATCTAGTTAATATGTTCCAATATTTTTGGCATTGTCTAGGAAAAGATTATTTGTCTTAGACTTTAATAAGTCAACGGTGTAATCACTAGGGTAACCACTAAAAGCATATGTAATTGTAAGTCTAACAAAGCAGACAATATAGTAATAAGAAAATAAGTCAGGGAATAAGGGGGAAAAGCACACAAAAGAGATGTACAGAATGTAGAGAGCAAGAGGGTAGATTTGAATTCAAATACAGAGGTAGAGTACATGTTAATAGATTAAACACTCCAATTAACAAGACAAGTACTGTCAAACTGAACTTCCTAAAAAATTTTTTTTAAAAACTATGCTGCTTACAAAAAAAGATATTCTTGATATAAAGACCAGTAGTAAAAGAATTTTTAAAAACGTGAAAAAACTTTTTAAAAGCTGATATAACTCTACTTATATATAGCAAGAAGCATTGCCATCAATAAAGACATATTTCATAAGTAAAGTTTCAAATCATTAGGAAGATACAACAATCCTAGATTTTTACGTACCTAATAATACTGCATCAAGATGTATGAAACAAAACCATAGAAACTAATAAATCCACATTCAGAGTTGGAGATTTTAACACAAATCCCTTTGAAACTAATAGAACAGATAAAACTCAATAAGGATATGGAAGCTTTGAACAACAGGACAATCAAAATTGACCTAATTAACATATTAATAAACATTACATCTACACAAAATGCAATTAATGTTCAAGTTCACACAGAGCATTTAACAGAATGATTATTTACTGGTCCAAGCAAATCTCAACATTCTTCAGAGTACGAAAATAACACAGTGTTTTCTCCAATCACAGACCAATGGAGCTAGAAATTAAAAGCAAAAAAAAACAAAAACAAAAACAAAAAGCAATACCCCCACCTTACCAAAATCCTCATAGGTTTGAGGGTTAAATAATAATCTTCTGAATGACTTAATCACAGTATTTAGGAAATCTAAACATTTTTAAATGAAATGACCACAGAATATTTCATATCAAAACATATGGAATGCTGCTAAAGCCACATTTAGAAATGTATAGAGAAGAAAAATTCCTAAAAAATCAATAAGCTAGCATCCATCTTGGGAAGCAGTGAGTGCATACAGCACTCAGGGCTTGGTTTCTATATTTTATTCCTCTTTAAAAGAAACCAGAGTGCTCACTTCAGCAGCATATACACTAAAGGAAGCCAGAGATTCCTGTCCATATGGAAGTGCTTGATTATAGTTTAGGAGCAGAAAGAGTACTAGGTAAACCTGGGATATCCTATTACGCCTGAAAGTAAGGAAATTATCTGAGATGAGTGGGATTCAAAGACACAGAGTATTTGATTTGAGGAGACTTGTGAATTTTTGTACATTGAATTAGGAATTCCCTAAGTAACCTTATTATAGAGAGAGAAGGAAGGAGGAAATGAGAAAGAGGGAGGGAGAGAATGGATGGGGAAAATGGGAAAGCTTGAATTTACAGGAAAATGTCTCTTTTAATAAACGTATAAGGACTCATTACATGAGAAAAATAACCATCTTGCATCAGTTGATCATAGCAGTGGTGAAACCATTGGGTGAAAAGTAGTTGGGGAACAGGACATTTGCAACTTGCAAAATGCTAGTCTATGGATGACTTATCTATTACAAATGCACAGCTTTCTACAATGAAGAAATTAAGCAGTCTCCATCTCAACCAGGTGATCAAATTTAGTGTCACCACAAATTGGACAATATAACATTATGTTCCTGAAGTTTTCAGGCAATAAAAACAGTATACGTCATTGCCTATGAAGTATCTTTGCCAAGAATTTATCTGACTTGAATCTAATTATGTGGAAATCACTCAGACAAATTCAGAATAAGGGACATTCTACAAGATGACTGGCCTGGACTCGTCAATAAATCAGTCAGTGTCATGAAAAACAAGGGCAAGGGCACTGTTCTAGATTAAAAGAGACTGAAGAGACAAAATAACCAATGTTAATATATAAACATTCACTGGATCTTATATCTGAAAAAAAATGATAACAGTTATTTTGGAGACAGAGAAAAATTTAATGTGGACTGTATATTGATATGAAATCATAGTCCATTCTCTTATAAATGAAAATAGGTACATTCCTTTTTTTTTTAATACCTGTTGTAACAGATCGCCCAAAACTTGGTTTAAAACAACAAATGTATTAAAGAAGTCCCATACTGGTCTAAAGGAGCTAAAATCAAAGTATTGGCAGAGCTGCATTCCTGGTGGCCCTAAGGGAGAATTTATTTCCTTGCCTCTCTCAGCCTTCAGAGGCCATGAACAATGGTAGCTCTGGGGCTCTCTTTCTCCATCTTTTAAGTTAACAATATTCCGTCTCTCTAACCTGTCTTCCCTCTCACATGTCCCTCTAACCACGGCAGGGGAAGATTTCCTACTTTTAAGGATCCATGTGATTAGATCGGTCCCACTCGCATCCCCAGGATAATTTTCTCATCTCAAGGCCCTTAATTTAATCACATCAGCAAAGGTAACTATTCCCAGGTTCTCCATACTGGGGGTGGATTTTTTTTTTTTTAATTTTAATTTTTTTTTTTTTTTAAGGTGGGAAGGGTGGCAGAAAGTAGAGTATCACTCCACCCAACTCAGGTGTTATGGTCACTTAGGAAATTATTTTTTTTTAAGATTTTATTTATTTATTTGACAGAGATCACAAGTAGGCAGAGAGGCAGGCAGAGAGAAAGGAAGGGAAGCAGGCTCCCCACCAAGCAGAGAGCCTGATGTGGGGCTTGATCCCAGGACTCTGAGATCATGACCTGAGCCAAAGGCGGAGGCTTGAACCCACTGAGCCACCCAGGCACCCCGGAAATTATTTTTATTCTTAGGAGAAACATGTTTAGCTATTTAGGGAAAAGGTCTGCAACTTATATGTGTGTGTGTATATGTGTGGGTGACTAAATATAGCAAGATGTTAAGAACAGTTGAATCTAGATGGGATCTTTATGGTTGTTTTGGTCCTGTTCTTTCTACTCATCTGTAGGTTTAAAACTTTTCAAAAGAAAAGTGCTTTTGAGCTTCTTCAGTCCCCAGATAACACAGGACATATCTGATTTTAGAATGATTTCAAGAAAGAAAAAATGGTGGCAATGTTAAGATCGGGTATCTCAATAAATGCGTGTAAAAGTAAATACAGAGAGAGACAACTAGAATGAAGATAAAGTTGTAATTCATTTTTTTTAAAAAAAAAGCAGTCACTCATATTTCCTGGAAAAGTATTTAGTGGTTTGTAGGAGACATGATGACCTTGGGTTTGGCCGTTTAAATAGAATTATAAAATGGATTTGTTTTGTCTCAGAGTGTACTTGTCTGACATTGATGTCCTCTGAAAATGTTTTTCAATGGAACAACGACATGCCTTAGCTTTGAGTGACAGGCCAGCTTCTGACAACACTGAGTCCTAGCTGTAAAGGTCAGACAAGTTTTGAAAGTCAAGGGCTGCTCCTTCCTTCCTTCCTTCCTCCTGGTTCCTTTCTTCTTCCCTTGTGGTTTGTTGGTTTTCTTTAGTGTTGGGCTTGAATTCCTTTCCCTTTATTTTTTATGGATCTTTTATAGATTTTTTATCTGTTACCATTAAGTTCATATATAACATTTATGCCTACAGTAGCCTGTACAAAGTTGATGGTAGCTTAAGTCTGAACCCATTTTAAAAGCTCTAAATTTGAACTACCCCCACCCCGCAACCATGCTTAAGTGTATGATGTCATATTGGCATCCTTTTGTTTTGCGAATCCCTCGAATACTTTCTATAGATATAATTGATCTTACTGCTTCCATCCATCTCACTTCTATATTTCCTTTCGTATTTCCTTACTCCTGATTATTGCCTTTCTTTCCACTCAAGGAATTTCCTTTAACGTGTATTATAAGGCCAGTTTAGTGATGATGAACTCCTTTAACTTTTGATTGTCTGGGCAATTCTATCTTCTGTTCTGAACGAGAACCTCGCTAGATAGAGTATTCTTGGTTGCAGATTTTTTCTTTTAGTATTTGAATATATCCTGCCACTCCCTTCTGGCCTGCAAAGTTTTTGTGATGTTTTGTTTTCTGTTAAATGAATGCTCAAAACATAGCCACAAGTGAGTTCATTTTAACTCCAGTGATAAATTTGCAGAATGTTTTCCTTAAAAATGATAAATAACCTAGGACAAACATTTCAAGGAGAATAAATATTCACACTCATGCCTTCCTTCGACAAATATTTTGAAAGTCTAGTAGGCTGAGAGTACTCTGAGTAACCCTGAGAGGAAAATAAAGATGAGTAGGAGACAGTAGTTTTCTTCAAAAACAAACAAAAACCCTACCCTTTGATGATACATGTGATAGGTATTTCCAACTTAGGCTGTTTATTATAAATAAGGAAAAACTGTCACCTGCTCTTTGTTTAAAGCCAAATTATAATTACTCATATATAGTAACTTAATGTTAAGAATAGATCAAGGAAGCCTTATAGATTTAGCTTGGTACATACATATTGTGGAAATTCATATATTCTCTCCCACAGACTCATGTCAAGGCTGTTATACACTGAGTTGTCAGTAGAAATAAATTAGTGGCTGAACTTAACCAAAGAAATCAGTGTTAAATAATATATTACCAACAGCAGCTCCCCATAAGGATTACCCAGCCATATAGTAATACCTGCTCTCCATTCGCACTGATACATGAAAGATATGAAACCAGAATTGTGCCATATGCAGTCTTGGACATTCATGTGTAAAATAAATTCTTCCTGGTGAGTTTTTTTCCATTAAGTCATAGCAAAATGTGATGGTGGGAAATCACTGTTACTACTGCTAGCGTCATTAGCCTTTTATATTCCATAAAAGCAATCCTCTGAAAGGAAACTATTCTCAGGGGAAAAAATACCATTTAAATGTGGTATTAACAAAAGTAACCGATCTGCTGAAAAAAGACCCTCTAAGTCACACGTAGGCTTTTCCTTATTAGTCGCTCCTGGGAGGTACATTTGACTGAGTACATCTGTATGAGTTTTAAAACATTCCCAGGTTACCCAGAAAGAATGAAAAAGTTCCTCTTTTTGGCTAATGGTCACTCGGACTTCCAGCAGGATCAGAATGTTAAACTTTCTGAGTTTCACCTTAATGTAGCTTTCATGCGTTTTGTTCATTTTCTGATTGTTTAGTTACTTACTATTGAGAGTTGGGAATTCCTCATTGTTTTAGACTCTATTTTTGAGTCATTAGGCTTTAATACTTCTTCAGTCTTGCCCTCTGTCCACTTTTCTTTTTTTTTTTTTTTTTTAAGATTTATTTATTTATTTATTTGACAGATCACAGAGAGGCAGGAAGAGAGAGAGAGGAGGAAGCAGGCTCTCCGCTGAGCAGAGAGCCCGATGCAGGGCTCGATCCCAGGACTCTGGGATCATGACCTGAGCCAAAGGCAGAGGCTTTAACCCACTGAGCCACCCAGGTGCCCCTCTGTCCACTTTTCTTTCAGGACTTCTGGAACAGCAGTAGGGGTGGATCTTGTGTTACTATCCCACAAGTCCCACAAGGCCCTGAGGCTCTGTTTGGTCTTGGTTTTTTTCCCCCAGTGCAGGGGGCAGAGCCGGGGTGGGGGTGTGTCAGAGGGAGAGAAAGAATCTTTTTTTTTTTTTTTTTTAAGATTTTATTTATTTATTTGACAGACAGAGATCCACAAGTAGGCAGAGAGGCAGGCGGGGGGCGGGGGGAACAGGCTCCCTGCTGAGCAGAGTGCCCGACACGGGACTTCATCCCAGGACCCTGGGATCACGACCTGAGCAGAGGCAGAGGCTTTAACCCACTGAGCCACTCAGGTGCCCCGAGAAAGAATCTTAAGCAGGCTCCAACCCCAGCACAGAGCCAGTGTGAAGCTAGATCTCACGACCCTAAGATTCTGACCTGAGTCAAAGTCAAAGGGTGCTTAACTCACTGAGCCACCCAGGCACCCCTGTTATTTATTTGTCTGCTTGTTTATTTACTTATTGTCTATTTTCCCTCTGTTGTTCCATTGGGTGATTGCTGTTGTTGTATTTTACACTTCACTGATTCCTTCCTCCATCTTCTTCACTCGGCTGTTGAGTCCATCCCCTGAAGTTTTAACTGTGGTTATTGCACACTTCGTTTCTACAGTTTCTGTTTGATTCTATTTCCTTCTTTCCCGAGAGTACTTCCTTTCTGAAACTTTCTTTTTTTTTTTCTATTTCAAGCATTTTTTTTTAAAGATTTTATTTATTTATTGACAGACAGAGATCACAAGTAGGCAGAGAGGCAGGCAGAGAGAGAGGGGGAAGCAGGCTCCCCACCGAGCAGAGAGCCCAATGCGGGGCTCGATCCCAGGACCCTGAGACCATGACCTGAGCTGAAGGCAGAGGCTTTAATCCACTGAGCCACCCAGGCACCCCCTATTTCAAGCATGTTTTAATGTACGCTGAGTCATTTTTAAAATCCCTGCTTTAAAATCTTCGTCAGATATTTCTGTGTCATCTCAGTGCTTATATTTATTGTCTTTTTAAATTCAAACTGTGGTCTGCGTAGTTCTCTATATAGTGTAATATTTCAGGTATTAAATTATGAGATTGGATTTCATAGACACCTTTTTGAGTTGGCTTTCTCTGACACTGCTGCAGCTGGGGAAAAAAGTGAGGGGCACTTTTTTTTTAATGTTTCTTTTTTTTTTTAAGGTTTTATTTATTTATTGACAGACAGAGATCACAAGTAGGCAGAGAGGCAGGCAGAGAGAGAGAGAAAGATTGAGAAAGCGAGAGGCAGTCTCCCTGATGAGCAGAGAGCCCAATGCGGTGCTTGATCCCAGGACCCTGAGATCATGACCGGAACTGAAGGCAGAAGCTTTAACCTACTGAGCCACCCAGGTGGAGGAGCACTTTTTTTTTTTTTTTTAAAGAATTTACTTATTTCTTTATTTATTTGATTGAGAGAGATGGAGCACAAGTAAGGGGAGTGGGAGAGGGAGAAGCAGGATCCCTGCTGAGCAGGGACCCTGATGTGGGACTCAGTCCCAGGACCCTGAGATCAAGACCTTAGCCGAAGGCAGATGCTCAACCAACTAAGCCACCCAGGCATCCTGAAAGTGAGGGGCACTTTATTACCACCAGCTAGGGTTAGAAGTCCAACTTCCCATCTGGCCTCCATTGAGACTGGGGAGGGTCTTTTTTTGCTGGTCAGGGTAGAGTTCCGGACCACACTAGGCCTGTGCGGATACTACCCTGGCTTGGAAAGTTAGGTGTGCTTCCTTTCAACTGAGTGGAAGTAGGAGATCTGGCCCCCAGGAACATCAGGACAGAAAGTGACCTACTTATCACTAGTCCTTGTCCACATCACCCGGGTGGGGAGGGGAAGGGGATTCACTCACTGTAGCTGGTCGTGGAAGACCATGCTCCACACACAGTCTCCACTGACATTGTGGAAAGAGGGCACTCCTTACCACACAGTGGGCATGAAGGCCTAGCTCCCAGCCTGGGCTTCCCTGGCCTTCCCACCAAGACGGTAGGTTGGGGAACCTTGTTACTACCTGGAGATAATTTTTCCTCAGCCTTTGCTGATTAGGGAGACGAAGCTGGAGCCCTAGTTTTTCCTCTGGTGTTTGGCTGGAGTAGAGCAGTTATTTATTGCTTAACATGTTTCTCTCTGCCTGAGCTGCCCATTTCCTAGTCATTTGGCTAAAGAGAGCAGGCTTTTGTTGGAGTTATTTTTGTCTGCCCCATTTGTATTTCCAGGTTGCCACTTTTCCAGCCTCCAGTCTGAGATATATGAGGCAAAAAGAAAACCCACTCTTTGACATCATGCTTTATATTCTGGTCCCAGGATCTCAAGCTGTCCTGCCTTCTCCTCTCTGCCTTTGAGTTTTGTTATTTTTGTTTTATATGTAATGTCTAGGATTTTTAGTTGTAATTAGTAGGAGGGCTCTGGGAAAAAAAAAAAGTGTCTATTCCATATTCCTGGAAGTGGAAATCCAAAAATAAATTTGTATTTTCAAATTGATAGCTTTTATTTATCACAGATTTTATCAGGAGAACAGCAAGACTATTTGATGGAAGTCTCATGTGATCTTCAATATCCAGTTGATTTAGGTAGTTTTTTAATTTTTCTTTTTCTTTTTTCTTTTCTTTTCTTTTCTTTTTTTTTTTTTTTAAGCTTCAAATTGAGAAAATTCTGCTTACCCTGATATCTCTTTTATTTCACCTATGACTCACAGGCTACAATCACCCACTGCCTGTTTTGGTAAGGAAGGTTGGCCAGGATCATAGTCACAATCATTGTTTAACATATTATGTATAGCTACTTTGTAGTACAATGGGAGAGTTGAGTAGTTGTGACAGAAACTTTATGGTACACAACACTGAAAATAATTACTATCTATGCCTTTGAAGGAAAACTTGTCAATTCCTGTTTACAGTGTTCTACTTTACCTTCTTAGGACACTAGGATATTAATCTAGCCCAGAAACTGACGTGAGAAAAAGTGGACTATCCTTATTTCAAACATGCATTAGTAACTATATTCAGTAATTGATTATTTTGGTCAATAAATGAGTGCTTAGTCATTTTAACATTTATTTTTTTTTAAAGATTTTATTTATTTATTTGACAGAGAGAGATCACAGTAGACAGAGAGGAAGGCAGAGAGGCAGGCAGAGAGAGAGAGAGGGAAGCAGTCTCCCTGCTGAGCAGAGAGCCCGATGCGGGACTCCATCCCAGGACCCTGAGATCATGACCTGAGCCGAATGCAGCAGCTTAACCCACTGAGCCACCCAGGCGCCCCACATTTTAACATTTATTAATTGATGAAAAATATTTTTAGATTGCTTTTCCTTAATCTGATACATACAATATTGTCAACTAAAAAAAGAATAGATTTCTCAGTTTTAAAGTTAGAACTTCCTGTTAAAATATGTTGAGTCTACAATTGTGAACTTGTTTTAATTGCTTATACTTTGTAATCTTCATTGAAGATTGCAAGATTCAGACTCTGGATTATCTGGTAGAATGTTCCTGAGCAACATGCAAATAAGTACAATTACGCCCCAGGTAAGAGAGAGGCCAAAGGTGAAGTCAGGGAGAAAGATATGAGCATAACAGTGAAATTCTTTTCCTTGTTCAGTAAATTTGAGGAATAGCTAGGAAACTAGCTATCCCTGGGTCCTCAGGGCTACCAAGAATAAAGGAGGAGGAGATTGATGGGAGTTGAGTTCAGAAGGTGACTGTGGACTAGGTCCCATAGGACCTCATCTGCCACGGTAACACCTTATGATGTACTCTGAGTGAATGGAACAGCCACTGCTGGGAGGTGTTGGGCAGAGAGAGGAATTACAGGACTCCACCAAGGTTTTGAAAGGAACACTTTAGCTGACGTGTGGTGAACTGGCTGTGAGAAAGTAAGAAGATCAGAGGAATACCAGTTAGGGGACTCTTGCAATAGTCCAGGCAAGAGAGAATATTGATTTGGGCTAGGGTGGTGTAGAGTAAGAATTTGATGGACCTTGGTCCCTGGTTCCTGGGAGGTAGCCTCTAATCCTTGGACTTTCCTGGGTGATAGAAATGTTTTGTTTTCATGGTGGACTCTGATAATTGATACTAATAGGGTGACTCATAAGAGACCCCTGCTTAGTTTAAGGTGAGAAGATGACTCAGAATGGTGGCTATTCAGGCCAGAGAGACCAACTGTATGGCTAGAAGACTGGGACTTTGAGCTACATACCAATCAACCTGACCTCTAGGGAAGAGAGGGCTCTGAAGACTGAGTTCGTTCATGTGTGCAATGATTTAGTCAGTCATGCCTACAGTGAAACCCCAATAAAGGAGCTGGACACCAAAGCTCAGATACAGAGCTGTGTTTATAGAGATTTTATGGAAGGAGACCAAATGCCACTAGGGTACCCTTTGGGTGCATTAGTAAGGATGCTGCCATGTTTGGAGAATCATATTTATTTTTGATATTATGCATTTTCCTTTAGAGGCATATAATTATATTTGATAAGTTGTTGACCCTGAATATAAAATAAACAGAGTTTTTAACACTAATGTGGATGTATAATATTTGGCGTATAATAATATACGCCACAATATGGCGTATCAATATTTGCATTTAATAAATCCTGGGGTAATTATGGTGTGATCCTGGCCACATTTCTGCATATGATGGTGCCTTGGACTTTTATAGTATATAAGTTTGCTTTTATAGAAGATTAAATGAACACTATGTTTTCCAGTAACTACATTGTCACTTAAATTTAGAGAATTGGATGCACTTTTGACCTGACAATGCCACGGCTTTAAACAGTTTCAAGTGTATGTGTCAAATCACAAAGAACCATAGTCATATGAAGTGATTGGTTAGACTGCGTGTTCAAATAAACACATACGGCTTCAAAGAATCTGTAGATCTTAATTTGGACCGAAAAATGATAGACTTCAAAACTTCAACTGAGAAATTCTTGCAGGTAGGAGAACAGCACTGGATAAACAAACACAAGTAGCTAGTGATAAAAACATTACAGATTTTCAGTGTCACTTTAAAGTTACTACTGTAAAAATTGAGAACAGCCAATTACGAGCAAAGGGGAATTTGTGACCTCTCTATCTATTTTAAATGCCAGATAAATTAAATCTTTGAGATATGCAGGTATATGTAGAATAAAATAGTTTTTAGGGCACTAGACGACTCCATTACAGGTTATAGAAAGGAATCTGTAATTATCAATTAGAGTTCCATCTTTTTAGTAAAAATTCTAGCATTTGAAGATACCGAGACTATAGTTATGTGAGTAAACTTTAGGCAGCAATAGATGTTTTCAATAAGAGAATTGTATGTTGTTCTTGGATTTTTTCCAAGCTCTTTCAAAGATTTATATAAAACCAGCCAAATGTTTGATGATTTGTCAGCAACTCTATATTGCAGAAAATTTAGGAGCAATATACAGAGTTTATCTAATAGAAAGGAACGAAAGGAAAATGTTCTTTCGCGTTATGTTTAATGCAAACATTGAAATTAATTGGGTGATTCAAATGCTTGGAATTACAGGACTCGTCATTTTTAAAATTATCACTCTGGTTTCAGGTCATAAAAGGATGTTGAATTACATCAGCTGGAGTCATGCAGGAGGCGTGCCCTCATTCTGAGTCTGTAAACAGATATGAGCTCATTGTCCTAACTGGCTTTAGTCCCAATGGTATTTAAAAAGATACGGAAACTTGCTCAGATAAACTTATTGAAGATAGTGGGAAAGTAATTTTGAATCAAGATATTTAAAAAGCAAGGAGTATAGCAGTTATTTTGGTTTATCTGCAGATGTTGATTATTTCTACTTGAAACCTAGTTTGGAATTCAGTCAACAAATGTCAAGGCACACTGTTATGGATATAAAAAATGATGAGGGGTGTCTGGGTGGCTCGGTAGGTTAAGCATCTGCCTTTGGCTCAGGTCATGATCCCAGGTCCTGGGATCAAGCCCCACATCAGCGGGGGGAGCTCACTTCTCCCTCTCCCTCGGCCCCTCTCTCTGGCTCATGCTTGCTCACTCTCTCCCTCTGACAAACACATAATTAAAATCTTTTTTTAAAATGATGAGAAATCATTTCTGACCCTTAAGAAATGTGTGCTGTTGTGAAAAGTATAGGGCATGTTCACATGAAAAATAATTTGTGCAAGACACTGCAGTTGCCTGGCAGAGCTATAACTCTCTCTGACCTGAGATAGTAAGATAGAGCTGTTTCCAGTGAGGAGAAGGTGAGCTGGTCCTTGAAGGACACATCACAGCTGGCTATGCTAAGGGGATCCAGCAAGGCAAAGGATCAAGCAAATGCTATGTGTGTGTGAAAGTGACGAAGAGATTTATTTCCCAGGATATTGAATGTGCGTGATAGAGCAGTGGAAATGAGATTGGGCTTCACCTACGGAGGATATTAAATGCAGCATTGAGAAGTATGGATCCAAAACATTATATTAATATTTTCATTTGGCTCCTGAGTTACTCCATCTGTAAATCAAAATGTGAACTTAAGATCTGGATCAATTGAAAAGTGATGAATTTGTTTACCTGAAAACAGCAGTTGGTCATTACAGATCTCTTTTCTTTGACCTGAGAGATTCTGCAAAAGCAAACTTGATGTCGACATTTAAAACCATTGGTTTGGGGACCCTGGGAGGCTCAATGGGTTAAAGCTTCTGCCTTCGGCTCAGGTCGTGGTCTCAGGATCTTGTGATCAAGCCTCTCTGCTCAGTGGGGAGCCTGCTTCCTCCTCTCTCTCTCTGCCTGCCTCTCTGCCTACTTGTGATCTCTGTCTGTCAAATAAATAAATTTTTAAAAAAATCTTTTAAAAAACAAACAAACATTGGTTTAAGGGGGGGGAAAGGATGATATAAATAAATATCTTTATCAGTCTTAAGTATGAATTCAAGTTCTAAAAGAAGATTTCTCTATAATAATAATAAAATTAAATAGATAAACAAAAGAGGATTTATCACTGTTGAAACATCCTCTGAGCTAATTTCTTCATACCACCCCACAACAGTACATGGTGGACATTTGTGGTTTGCCTGCCCGACATTCCTTCCTTTTATTCGCTCCAGTGTTGCTACCTCATTGTAACTGATTTGGCAGAACAGCTAGTGAAAAGGCCCAGGCCTTCTCTAGCCTCGGGAGGGACACTTGAATGAAGAGGAATCACATCCCCTGGTCTTGAAACCAAAATCTTAGCAGAATGCCACAAACCATAAAACAGGCAAAACATCCTGATGTGTTGCATTCTATCAAGAAGGTTTATTGGCTTCCGTGCCTTAGCCTCCAGGAGATCTTCTCTGTCCTGTGCACTGGGACACAGGCTCTCTAGTTTTCTCTTCACATCCGCCAAGAAGTTCCTTTTTGTTTTTTCCCTTAAGTTTTCCAGAGAGAGTTTTTATGGCTTACAGTTGATGATACTGATGAGTCCTGGGCAGCTTCTAGTAATGACTGGAAGGTTTTAGTCTGTCACGCTGTTGTTGATAGGTTCTATTTTGGACATTCTACTGTCTCATAAAGTGACAGTATTATTCATTATCTTAAACTGGGGCACTTTTGAGAGTAAAAATGAGTGAGCAACATTAAAAATTAATCTGTTACAACAGATGTAAAGCCAAACCGGAGCGTAAGCCTTACCCTTCGTGACAGCGTATCTTGTGTAAAAAACTTCAGATAACAAACTTCTGGTTTGCATTTCAGCTCATCTGAAAATGTCATCAGTGATTCTGTTAAATAATAAATAGTGTAATTCTGAATTCCCTCCTAAAATTATTGGAGAAAAAGAGTTATTTGAAAAATAAAAAATCTTTGCAGGCTGATTTTCTCCTTAATTGGTTTTAATGAAAAGTTATTTGGGTGGTTGTTGACAAACTGACATCGGATGAGTCCTCAGTGCCATTGTTGGGAATTCTTGTCATTCTAGTAAGATTATTTTACAGTTGCTTACTTCACATTATGGTAAAAACAAAATCGAAATCCGTATCAATTAACATAAATGATTGAACTTAAAAACAAAAATTGATTTTTTTCATTCATTAGGCATTTCACGGAAAACTGAAATATATTTCAAACTTTCAAATAAGGTTAGTAAAATGTGTGTACATTGATCCGTCTTGTGTCAAGTTTATAATATTTTTTCACTTTGTTATGATTTTAAAATTGATTTAAAGGTGAACATTCAGGGGTATGTGGATGGCTCGGTTGGTAGAGCGTGCAGATCTTGATCTTGGGGTTGTGAGTTCAAGCCTTACTTTGAGTGTAGAGATTATTTAAACATACGATCTTTTAAAAAATAATAAAAATAAAGGTAAACACTCAGAAGAATGTAAATTACTTCTTCCTTCCACAAGGATCTTGAGAATGTATTTTGGAGGTATAAAACCCTCAATAAAAATGTTTAATTAGAAAAGAAATGGGTGGGCACTTGGGTGGCTCAGTTGGTTAAGCCACGGCCTTTGACTCAGGTCATGATCCCAGAGTCCTGGAATCCAGGCCCACATCAGGCTCCAGCTCCATGGGGAGTCTGCTTCTCCCTCTGACTTTCTCCTCTCTCAGACGCTCTCTCTCAAATAAATAAATAAAAAATTTTAAGAAAAGAAGTGGGTGTCACAACTCATGACTTGAGTCCCTAATCTGTTAACATCATTAAGACAATAAAGTAAATCCATTTTCTTTCTATGACTGAAAAACTGTTCTACATGAGTTTGGAGATGCAACTAAATCATTCAACCTTGTTCTGTGAAACAGTCCTTAACCAGAGAGAGGAGAGGCTCTGGTGCCCCAACTAAAAGGGATAATGCAGTACTGGGTTAAGGCCACTAGAGGGTGAGCTGAAAAACACAGCCACATTTCCCAGCATGAATGTATTTCTGCAGAACAACACTTCATTGGATCAATATATAACAATTTACATTTACAAGTACTATTTATCTTCATAGAATTTCATTATAGGAAGTCATACTCATACTTTGAGATAATTTATAAACACAGTGATTTGATGACTTGATTTGAGCCAGCTAACTAGAAATGGAGCCCTCCTATGTCTTTCCTGTGACATTTTGTGACTTATTTTTAAAGCGATTTATAAACTAAAAGCTAAGACTCATTAGCTTTATGCTTTAGTTCAGGTTTTTTTTTTTTAGATTTTATTTATTCATTTGAGAGAGACAGAGAGCACAAGCAGCGGGAGAGGCAGAGGGAGAAGGCGGCTCTGGGATCGATCCCGGGACCCTGGTATGGTGACCTGAGCTGAAGGAAGTTGCTTAACCATCTGAGCCTCCAGGCCTCCCAGGCACCCCTTAGTTAGGATTTTTTATCATTTAGATAAATTTGACCGATTTAACTTATGAAAATAAACCAATACCTATGTTAAACATGTGAAGTTTGCTATTCAAGCATAATCACACACTCTGTGATAGAACAGAAATCTATTTAGGAGTATACTTAGGGAGAATGTTTAGAATGATTACAATTCCTGATAAATCCTAAAATCACTTTCTGAGCATCACTAGCCTCTTCAGAGTGTCTCCATTTTAATCATATGTTAGATTTAGTTAAATCAACTTCATTGGGGCGCCTGGGTGGCTCAGTGGGTTGAGGCCTCTGCCTTCGGCTCCGGTCATGATCTCAGGGTCCCCCACATCGGCCTCTCTGCTCAGCAGGGAGCCTGCCTCTCACCCCCCCACCCCCACCTGCCTCTCTGCCTACTTGTGATCTCTCTCTGTCAAATAAATAAATAAAATCTTTAAAAAAAAAAAATCAACTTCATTAAACATTTCCAGCTAGACATCATTTAGTTCTTTTAATTTTTTTAACCCAAAACTCCTGTTGGAAAATGTGTCATCTTCGGGTATAAGTTTCTTTTTCAAATTTTACTTGTATCAATTTCATAGGCTCCTTAATACTGTTTTCAATTATAAGCATGATGACGACATTGAAGGCTGAGCTTACTGAACCAGGCACTACTCAGAGACCACAGGATCTTGTCTAATGAGCCAAAAATGATTTTGAGGGTGTAAAACAAAATAACTCATCCAGTCTTCAAAACAAGCGTGGGAGGAAAGCGCATTCATTGTCTTGATTCTGTAGATAAGGAAACAGAGAATTAACAACTTGCTTCATATCTCATGCCAGTAAGGAGTGGGGCCAGGATTCCAACTCGGGCAATTTAGCCCCTAACACGCTGTTAGGTTTTCAACTTCACTTGTTTCGAAGTACAAGAGATTGTTAAAAGTCCTCAAGTTCTCATCTATTTCCATGCAATCTTGAACTTTACACCCATTTTTGGTTATTATTCATTTCTAGATCTTAAATTCATATAATCTTAAATTTTGGTGATGATATGACATCCCTAAAAATCCCATTTTCAGAATGATTCAATCATAATCTCTTTTTAGTTTCAAGTCATGTCGAAATGGTGTATAAAATGTTGCCGCAGGCATCAAAAGATCCACCAGACATTTTTGACTCTCAGTTTTCATATTTGCTTTTCCTATTTTGTAAAAACTATATAAGCATAAACAATTATATAATTATTAATCATATTGATTTAGTAATGTCTAGTATTTATTTAATCACTACCATTTTCTTCGGATTCCTTGCCTGTCTTCCTTTTTCTGTAATAATAATGTTGGTGATACCGAACAATGTTCGTATGCTAACACATTACAGAGGCAGTTCACCACTATGGAAAAAAAGCCAAACCCATTTGACTAACATCAAAGACGGAAATTCTGTTTCTGACACTGTCACTTAAGTTATATCAAGCAAAGGACAACTTTCTGAGCTTCACTTTCTTCACTTGAAAACTGAAGATAATTCCAAGTGAGGCAGCCCCACACAGTTTTCAGAAAATAAAAAATGTGTTGGATGACGTCCTGTAAGTTGGAAACCACACAGTGGTGTGTTTGTTATCAGTGCTGTGGTTAGTGTTACTTTAGTCTGAGATCAAAAAAGTATCAAGAGATGAAGAAGGAACATGTAACAGCTTATAAGAAGTGTGTAGCATTGGCATGCCTGGGTAGCACATTTGGTCAAACGTCCAACTTTTGATCTCAGCTCAGGTCTTGATCTCAGGTTTGTGGGCTTGCCCCACTTGGGTTTCCCATTGGAGACCCCATATCAGGCCCCACATATCAGGCCCCATGCTTGGCATGAAGCCTACTTTTAAAATAAAGTGTATAGTTCAGTCAAAGAATTTAAAAGTACTGTTTAAGCCAGGTAAATTCTAATTAAGATGATTGAAAGTAGTTTTGATAAAACAAACAAACAACCCACTAAATAGTTCACAGTTGAGTTCTATAAACTCTTAGATTCTGTGAAATAATGTGAAAAGGGATAAGATTTGAAAAAAAAAAAAAGTTAGATTCAAATTGTGGATGGTTTTAATATCCAGAACATTTGGCCTTGGTCTAAGAGTAAATTGGACTCACTGAATGTTTTCCAAGAGAATAATGATACAAGACCTGTAATTTTTTTTTTTTTAAGATTTTATTTATTTATTTGACAGAGATCACAAGTAGGCATAGAGGCAGGCAGAGAGAGAGATAGGAGGAAGCAGGTTCCCTGCTGAGCAGAGCACCCGATGTGGGACTCGATCCCAGGACCCTGAGATCATGACCTGAGCCGAAGGCAGTGGCTTAACCCACTGAGCCACCCAGGCACCCCAAGACCTGTAATTTAAGGACATTACTTTTACAGCAGTATTTGGGACAGCCTGTTAGTAAGAATTGAGAAGAAAGTCAATTATAACAGAGTAGGTAATAGATTAAGAATACACCACGACTTTTAATAATTTGCTTCAAACTTGAAAAAAAAATTAATGGTGGTAGGCAAACATAAATAAAAGAGGGAAATTTGAGTGTGTATGTGTTTTACTTTATTGCAAATAATTTAAGCTAATTTTAAAAGCTAGCTGTCTAGAGCAGTTAAATGCTCTATTAAAAGATCCTACTAAATTGTAAATAGGTTTGCTGAGATAATTTCCTAACTCCCATTTTAGTGAATTCCCTTGATCATTTAATGTGGAAAAAAAAGCACTTACATAAATTTCCATAAGTGAATAATAATGTTTTGACTAAGTGCAATGTATTATCCACTTAATCAATAGTTTAGAAATTTAATTAATTATAATTTAATAATGCAATAGAGATGAACTCTTTTTGACTTCAGGCCCATAGTATACCTTAGCGGTCATGCTATAGACAATTTTGTTTGTTGGTGCAATAGTGACATAAAACCAATGAGTTGATCACAGCAGCTGTTTGGAGAGAGGGTCTAAAAACAGAAGCAAGTGGGCTACAATTTTCCTGGAAAAGGTCAGAAGAGCACTTCCATTTAGTAATGAAGAAATGATAGGCTGACCAGAGTGAGACAACCAAATGCAATCAAGGAAGCAAGAGGTATCACCAGATCAACCAGACAGAACGAGCAAGTCTTTGAATTAAGTACAGAATGATTACAAGGCAGAATACTGTGCTTTTCGTCACAGCTTTTCAGTTGCAAGGATAATGTATGGTGATCATAAAGAGATTCACTTGAACGTAGCTAACCCATCGCGAGAAAATCATTTGGGTTTGTTTGTCTCTTCGTGAGTAATGAAACTGCATTTAAATTTAGCTGTGCTGTGAAATTGAATCCCACTTATTAAACAATAAGTGGCATCTCTTGGCAAACTGAGGGATAAGCATGTTAATATACTCACTCTCTGTCAGAAGAAACATGACAATTCTGCATATTTTTTTTTTAAGATGAGCTGTTAAGATGGATTGGAATGAGTTCAAGTATCTGTTGGCTTAAATAAGAAATTTTTCTGTGTACCACTGGTTCCTTAACCATAACACAGAAGTACATTTCAAAGTCTTAACAAACCTCGGAAACACCAGAAGTGGTCTTAATGAGCAATGGGATATAATGCGGATGCTAATTTAAAGGAAACAAATGGCTCTGCCCTAACAGCTGTTGACTGCTGTGCTCAGACTCTCCACACTGCTGCTTCTCATTTAAACGCAGAAATGACTGATGTCAGTAAAAATAGTTCTCCGCAACTAGGGGCTGTGGATCAACTTCCCAGTTTCTAGCCAAACATCAAGAACTTGATAGATAATATTATTTGTTGCTAATAAGATAGAATAGTTTTCTAGCTCTGAAGTCAGAGTAAATCCAGAAGCTCAGTGGAGCTGATTTAGAACAAAATTCTCATGATTGGTTCGAAAGAAATCAATCCTTCTTAAAGTCAAGCTGACTCTGTCGTCATCAAGAAGAGTACACATCGGGGCGCCTGGGTGGCTCAGTGGGTTAAGCCACTGCCTTTGGCTCAGGTCATGATCCCAGGGTCCTGGAATCGAGTCCCGCATCGGGCTCTCTGCTCAGCGGGGAGCCTGCTTCCTCCTCTCTCTCTCTGCCTGCCTCTCTGCCTACTTCTGATCTCTCTCTGTCAAATAAATAAATAAATTCTTTAAAAAAAAAAAAAAGAAGAGTACACATCACAGGAAAAAAAATGGGATGGCGGGTTCTCTGTGCACTTTCTCGTGGATTCAAAAGATTATGATCAACTCTAGACCTTCAAATAAACTGAAGATTGTTATTGGGCTTAAGGATAAATAGAAAATTGAAATGCATTATCTTCTCTGCGGGAACAATTAAATAGAGACCACCGAGCCAATCTGAATGGAGTCCTAGCCTAGTAAAAAGTCTCAGGGAGCCGCCAGTCGCAGAAGGTCTCTATGTGACTAGACACCAGCCGTATAAGAAAAAATTGGGGGTGAGTTTGTGTTTATATCAAGCTCCACGCTTTTATGGGAAATAGTCACAAATTTGGTTTATTCAATCATTTGACCGTTCCAGGAAACTAAGGAGAGGAATAAGTGGAAGCGGGGATGGTGGTAATCTATTTGTTGATGACTTGAATTCCTCTGAATTCCTAGCCGATAGGATTTTTTTTTTTTTTCTAAGTGAGCAAAATTATGCAATTCCAGTTTGGGTCCTTTGTTTCTCAGTAGAATCTGTGGGGACTAGGAGGCTCTAGGACCCTGGGGAGCCTCAGCTATACACTCCACCTACACTCTTTCCCTTTGCTGGACTTGTTATCCCCCCTCCTCAATCTACATTGTTTTTCAAAACATTTCTCCTTGTCAGCACTAAGGAGTTCACAGGGAACGGAGGAGAAAGGCAACAAACATATAAGCATGGTGGAAGAAAAAATTGCCTGACAAGCAGGGGTCTAAATCCAATCCTGCTGTTACAATTCACAAAAGCATCTTCCTTAGCCTGACTTTGTTTCTTCACCTGCAAAAGTAGGAGCTAGAAATCATGCTCTCCTAGCTCTCCTATTCTGAGCGTGTGAGAAAGGCTGAGATAAATCATCCTGTATTACCAAAGTAATATTTGTTACCACAGAATAACAGTGTTTTTGTTTTTCTTCTTCGCAGAAACTGATGTGTCCTTTTCAAAACAGCATAATTTTCTATTTCCGGTTTGGAGGGGAAAGTCAAATGGAAACTCCGAAGTCTGGTGGCATCTGCAGAGAGCTTTAGAAATCCTGTTCTGATATACACTCTCTGTTTAAGATACTTCGTTAAACTAAATGTTTGCAAGTAACGCCTCTTTTTCTAGTAGAAATAGTGGTCAAAGCGATTCTGTTAAGGCTTTACGTTCATAGATTTTTGTTGTTGTTGTTTTTTAATTTTTTTTTAAGATTTTATTTATTTATTTGACAGACAGAGGTCACAAGTAGGCAGAGAGGCAGGCAGAGAGAGAGAGAGGAAGAAGCAGGTTCCCTGCAGAGCAGAGAACCTGATGTGGGGCTCAATCCCAGAACCCTGGGATCATTATCTGATCCAAAGGCAGAGGCTTAACCCACTGAGCCACCCAGGCACCCCAATGTGCTTAGTTTTTACAAGTTGTCATAGGGCAAAAACGTGATGTACCTGGAGATTTACTACATATTAAGTTCTGGAAAGAAATTGTTGTTTAAGATCCCTGAGGTTCATATCAAGCCCTGCAAAGGTTCGAAATTTTAACATACTTGCAAATGAACAATTTGGCTTGCCACAGTTTCATAGTTGCTGAGAAAAGAGCCTTCTGGATCAAAGAAAAATACCTTATTTCTCATTGTTATCAGCTGATAACAAAGTATTAACATTTAAGCTTGCACTCCAAACTACACAGAAGGATCTGAAGAGAAATAAATGTTATCCATAGCTCGAGTGAGTTATGTTATTGGAGAGGAATCCTGGGTTTGGAAAATAAATCCTTTATAATGGGCAGTAAGTTTGATTGACCTTTGCCCCAGAAGAAGACATTATATTTATTTATGCACAACAGTAAGCCAACTTTTTGCTCTAGAGGGAGACACTACTGTCATCATTAAAAAAAATTGTTCTTTATACAAATGACCTCAGGCAAATAGTCTGGAGCAAAGTTGTTGAGTTTCTCTATTAGCAAATTGAACAGAAATCTAAGAGACCTATGGAGAATTACTCCCAATGATACGTTAAATCAAGTTGTTTAAGAATGCCTAATCAGTGAGATTGGGTTAAAAAGCTATTTATTGTAATAAAACTGTTTACACTTTAGAGATCAATCACAGTTGCGGTTTGGGATGACAGTGAGATAGAAGATAAGGCAAACCAGAATATCACTTTAACACCGTAATTCTTTTCTTTTTTTAATTTATTTTATTTATTTTTTCATCATAATAAGCATACTCTTTGGTCTCCATCACTTTTTTCCCCATCCTCCACCCACATCTCTTAGTCACCATCGATTTGTTCTTTATATGTAAGCAGTATGTTTCTGGGTTTGTCTCTCTCTCTCTTTTCTTCTGCCTTTGTTCATTTGTTTCCCTTCTTAAATTCCACATATGAGTGAGATCGTATGGTTTTTGTGTTTCCTTGATGGACTTAATTTGCTCAGCATTATGCTCTACCTCTCTCTATGTGATTCCAAATGGCAAGATTTCATTCTTTTTTATGGCTGAATAATATTCCATTATATATACATACCACTTCTTCTTTATTCATCTTTTGATGGACACTGGCTATTACAAGTCTTGGCCATTGTAAATAATGCTGCAATAAACAGAAGGGTGCATATATCCCTTTGAATTCGTGTTTTTGTATTTTGGGAGTAAAAACCTAGTAATATGATTACTGAATCATATAACAGCTCTTTTTGTTTGTTTGTTTGTTTGTTTGTTTGTTTGAGGACTCTCCATACTATTTTCCAGAGTGGCTACAACACTTTGAATTCCCACTAACAGCGCACAAAGGTTCCTTATTCTCCACATCCTCACTAACACTTGTGTCTTGTGGTTGGGGTTTTAGCCATTCTGACAGGTGTGAAGTGATATCTCATTGTGGTTTTGATTTGCATTTCCCTGATGAGGAGTGATGTTGATTATATTTTCACGTATCTGTTGGCCATCTGGATATCTTTGGGAAAATGTCTATTCATGTCTTCTGCTTATTTTTTTCTTTTTTTTTTTAATTTTATTTATTTATTTGACAGAGAAGATCACAAGTAGGCCGAGAGACAGGCAGAGAGAGAGGAGGAAGCAGGCTCCCTGCTGAGCAGAGAGCCTGATGCGGGGCTCTATCCCAGGACCCCGGGATCATGACCTGAGCTGAAGGTAGAGGCTTAACCCACTGAGCCACCCAGGTGCCCATCTGCCCATTCTTTCATTGGATTATTTATTTTTGTGGTGTTAAGGTATATCAGTTCTTTCTTTCTTTCTTTATTTATTTATTTATACTAACCCTTTCTTAGCTATGTCATTTGCAAAAATCTTCTCCTATTCAGTAGGTTGCCTTTTAGTTTTGTTGCTTTGTATTCTTTGCTGAGAAGAAGCTTTTTATTTTGGTGTAGTCCCAGTAGTTTAGTTTTGCTTTGATTTCCTTTGCCCCAGGAGACCTATCTAAAAAGGTTGTTGCTGCCAATGTCAGAGAAGTTACTGCCTGTGCTCTCTCCAAGCATTTGTATGGTTTCAAGTCTCACATTTAGGTCTTCAGTCCATTTTGAGTTTATTTGTGTATGGTGTAAAAATTGGTCCAGCTTCATTCTTTTGCCCATGGCTGTCCAATTTTACCAACACCAATTGTTAAAGGCACTGTTATTTTCCTATTTCATATTCATTTCTCCTTTGTGGAAGATTAATTGGCCATATAATTGTGGGTTTATTTCTGGGTTTTCTGTTCTGTTCCATTGATCTATGTGTCTTGTTTTATGCCAGTACCATACTATTTTAATTACTACCACTTTGTAATGTAAGTTGAAATCTGGAATTGTGATACTTCAGTTTTGTTTTTCTTTTCTTTTCTTTTTTTTAATATTTTATTTATTTGACAGAAAGTTAGAGAGCACAAATAAGCAGAGCGACAGGGAGAGGGGGAGAGAGAGAAGCAGGCTCTCTGCTGAGTAGGGAGCCTGATGTGGGGCTCGATTTCAGGACCCTGGAATCATGACCCGAGTTGAATGAAGGCAGCTGCTTAACCAACTGAGCCACCTGGGCGCCCCCAGTTTTGTTTTTCTTTTTCAAGATTGCTTTGGTAATTTGGGGATTGTTTGTTTTAGTTCTGTGAAAAATCCTGTTGGTATTTTGGTAAGAATTGCATTAAATCTGTAGGTTGCTTTGAGGAGTATAGACATGTTAATAATATTTGTTCTTCCAACCTGTGAACATAGAATGTCTTTCCTCTTCTTTGCATTGTCTTGAATTTCTTTCAACCATGTTTTATAGTTTTCAGAGTACAAGTCCTTCATTTCTTTGGTTAAGTTTATTCCCAGATATTTTATTTGTTCTGGTGCAATTGTAAATGACTGTTCTTTTAATTTCACTTTCTGCTGCTTCATTATTAGTCTATAGAAATGCAACAAACTTCTATACACTGATTTAGTAACCTACCCATCGATTCTTTATTTAGAACTGACTGTGTTAAAGGCTATTATCAAGGTGATCAGCAGTCTCCATTTTGCTGAAGTCATTGGTCAGTCCTGCAGCCTTCTCTCCACCACTCTGCAGCACTGACAAAGTTGACTGCTTCTCAGTCCTGAAGGACTTCCTTCAGTGATTTTTGAGATGCCACACTTTCCATATTCATAGCTCCTCTCCAGGCTACTTCGCTAACCTTTGCTCATAACACAAAACTGTACATTTTAGTGGGCCCTTGGATAAACTTTCATACCTCTTCTCCGTCAAACTTTTTCCTAGGTGATCTCCAGACCCCAAAATTAAAATCAAATCCATATTCTAATTACCCAAATTATGTCTCCAGCTGGAAACTCCATCCAGATATCCAGGCTCATATATCTGACTCTCAATTGCTATTTCTCTCAACATGGAATTGGCCTATTCAACTCAACACGTACAAAGAACAACTCTGGATTTCCCATAGCCCAACAAGGTCGGTTTTTCCTTGAGAGCCGCCCCCCACCCCTCCCATATCAACTCATTTGCTCAGGCCTCAAGCTCCAAAGCTGTGCTTGATTTCTCTCTTTTCCATATTCTTGACAAGCAGTCCATCCATGGGTCATGTCAGCATCTTTCCTACATAAACCTGACGTCTGACTCGTTCTCGCTATCCTAGCACACGATGATTGTCCTAGCTCTTACCATTTCTTGCCTGTTGGATTACATTAGCTGCTTAAAGGCTTTCACTCCTCAGTGTAGATCCTTCTTATATGGTAGCCGGAATGACCATGGGAAGACGACTTAAAATGCTCCCAGGCTTAAACTCTTACAAAAACTTTCACTTCAGAGTAGAAACGAAACCATCTTACAGGGGCCTCCAAGACCCCGCAGCTTCCCTTGCTGGCCCTGCCTCATGCCCCTCTCCCAGGTGTTCTCTGAACCTCACTCCTGCTGCCTGTTTCATGTGCCTCAGACATGTCAAACCTCCCCCCATCCTGGGTGTCTTTCACTTGCTCTTCAGTTTGCCTGGAATGCTCTGCCTCCAGATTTCTGCATGGTTGTGTCTTTGTCACAGTCACATCTGAGTTCAATTTTATCTCGAAGAGATTTCTCAGAGCTCCCACTCCTTCTAAACCAGTCACTCACTGCAGCAGACACTTCGAGCTGCTTATTCTACAGCCTTTTTCTTTTTTTTGGATAACAGAGCTTTGATTTTATTCACATCTCCTAGAAGCGCAGAGGTTTCAAGGGAGACCAGACCTTTCTCAGCCCTGAGGCCTTTCTTTTGGTTATTTTAAGGCAAGAATGGTCATCTCAGGTGATTCCTAGTTGATCAATTTAGGCATAAATCTGTCATACCATTCAGAGGATGCTTTGGGTAGGCAGCAAGCATGGCAGTTCTAGAAAAATGTATCTCTTAAAAAGAATGCTCCTTTTACTACCCCAGGATATCTGACATCTGAGACTGTCAGCTAATTTGGAGTTCCTGAGGATATCCAGGCAAAAAGGACTGGCCAAGATTAGAAAAATATCAAAGAGGGGAGAATTTCTGTAAATGGTGAGATAGCTGAGCTCTTGAATCGATCATCCAGGAACTTTTCTAGCTCCGCCTTCATGTTATGTGAGATAATCATTGCCATTCCCCAATTATTTTTTTCCTGTAACTTCAGATAGGAAGCATCTGCACTGCTACATTAGATATGCAATTATCCTGTTTTTTTGTTTTTGCTTTTTTTTTTTTCCTAGCACTTTCCACAACGAGGCCATCCCTATTTATTTAGCACCAGGTGGGACGCCTGGGTGGCTCAGTTGGTTAAGCAGCTGCCTTCGGCTCAGGTCATGATCCCAGCGTCCTGGGATCGAGTCCCACATCGGGCTCCTTGCTGAGCAGGGAGCCTGCTTCTCCCTCTGCCTCTGCCTGCCATTCTGTCTGCCTGTGCTCGCTCTCTCCCCACCCTCTCTCTGATAAATAAATAAAAAATCTTTATTTAGCACCGGGATACTGCCTTGACCATAATAGGTATTCAGCAGATACTTTTAAATTAGTGAATAAATTAGTGAAACAAAACCAATGTCTGGTGGAGCTCATAATATATTGAAAGGAATAAAGAAATGGTCACACACCTTCACCCATGTAATAGGTATAATAAACTTTTGAAATATGTCAACATGCTCTTCTCTCTCATGTGTCTATACTATGTAATCGTCCACCAATCAGCTACTCTGCACATATATAATGGGGCAGAATTAAAGCTGTCAAAGAAAAAGAAATAGCTCTTTAGCTTTGGAGAATAAAAGTTGGATTTTTGGGAGTGTCTTGCAAAACAGTTTTCTAAACTCCAGGTGATTTCGAAAAAAAAAAAAAAAAGGATTTTCTTAATTCTTTAGACTTGTATCAGCATCTTACTATGTCAGCCCTCCTAACTGGAGTGCTCAGGTACATCTGCAGTAGGGTAGAAAGACATCGAATGAGTCTTGGTACTTGGGGAAAGAGGTGGTTAGAGACATTTCTAGAGTAGAGAGAAGGGAGAAAGTGTAAGGAAAGGGGAAAATATCTTTCACTTCCCCGTGAGATGTGTGAGTTTGAAGAACATTGTAGTATTAAGTCTGTATCCGAGGAAAGTAAAAATATTTGAAGTTAGTAGCTCACTGTCCTGGAGAGATCATGAAAAAGGTTGAAACATGGAAAATTCTTTGTGATCCTTCCCTAGCCCCGAAGGCAGGAGATGTCTAGATGGGGGAGCACCGGGGCCATGAAGACTGGTGGGACAATAGAGACTCAGAAGTCTTTCACCTGGAAGTACAAATGCCTGGAATGAAGAGCTTCAGGGAGTGTCAGTAGGATCTCAAAGGTCAGAGCCCAGTTCAATAGGGAAATGACGTGAGCAACCACAAAACCCAGGAAGCCAGTAAGGACCAAGGGGCAGTGTATAAGGCTGTCACAAATGTACATCTCTAGTCCAAACCTCACCTTTGAATTCGTTGTTTTTCTTTTTAAGATTTATTTATTTACCTATGGGGGGGGGCAGAAGGAGAAGGAGAGAATCCCAAGCAGACTGCCCGCTGAGCACAGAGCCAAGGCAGGGCTCCATCTCGGGACCCCGAAATCCTAACCCAAGCTGAAACCAAGAGTCAGGACCACCCAGGCACATTTCACCTTTGAATTCTGATGAACGTACCCATTTGCCTGCTCAACAGTTCCACTTGCATGAGAAATTACAATCTTAAAATTAGCATACTCCCTCAAAATTAGCATACCTAAAACAGAAATCTTATGTTTCTTACCCCAAATCTTCTCCTCCTGCCTTTTCAATCTCGATAAGTGTTCACCTTACCCAATTGTTGAGTTTAAAATCTTGAACCTCAGTCTTGACCTCACTCTGAAACTAATACTCAATTGCAAATCCTTCTGTAGCTTTGACCACATCTGAGTTGAAAACATAATCAAACTCTGGTGACTTTCCATCCCTCTCTGCTACTGTCTCTTTGATCTGAGCCACTGTCACTTCTTGCATGGACATTTGTGATAGTTTCTGTACTGCTCACCCTTGTAATTTTGCCAACAGTAAGTCTCTTTTGCACATGCACACCTGTTAGTACAATCCTTTTAAGATAAAAGTCAGAGTACATCTCTCTGCTGCTTCAATCCTACAAATGGTTTTACACAGCACTAACAATAGTATCCTTATCTCTGACTGTGGCCTGGGGGTTCTGCTTCATCTGGCCCCTAGCTATGTTTGTGATGCATTCACTCATTCCTGCTGGTCTTCTGCAGCCTTCCCAGCCTCCTGATTAGCCCTCTGCCAAGACAAGCAGCCCTTGCACATGTCCTGTGGAATCATTCCCCCTCAGTGGTCCAACAATTTGCTCCTTTTCTTCATTCAGTTCTCTAATCAAATGTTCATACATCAGCAAACTTTATGACCACTATCGAAGGAGGATAAACATAGACCTTTACTGTTCTAATGCCACAACATTTTCTTCACTGTTCTTTCCACTTCTAATCACACTGTAGTATGTTGATTCTAAGTTGTAAATCCTGTTAAAGAAAATATAAGTTTTCTTTCTTTAAGTATATTATTTAAAATACACCAGTAAATAGGGGCACCTGGGTGGCTCAGTCAGTTAAGCATCTGCCTTCAGCTCAGGTCATGATCCCAGAGTCCTGGGATCAAGGTCCACGTTGGGCTCCCTGCACAGTGGGGAGCCTGCTTCCCCCTCTCTCTTTGTCTGCTGCTCCCTCTGCTTGTACTTTCTCTGTCTGTCAAATACATACATATATATATGTATATATATATGTGTGTGTATATATATATATATATACACACTAGTATACACTAGTATATTTTATTTTTTTAGAAGATTGTGTGTGTGTGTATATATATATATATATATACTGCATATATATATATATATATACACAATCTTCTAAAAAAATAAAATATACTAGTAAATCAAAACAGAGTTCAAATTAAAGAGGAGTCATTTCCAATGGATGAAATTTTTAAAATCTTTATTAAGTAGGTGGCATTTAAGGTAGACCTTGAAGAATACATATGATTTCTTAGGACCCAATCAGAACCCACAAGTCAATTAGATACAAGAAATGGATTGCAGATATGATGAGAAGTTGTAGGATACTGGAGTCCATTATCAAAAGGCAGGCTTATACTACAATTGCAAAATGAAGAAAGGCAAAGTGAGAAAGCAGAAGTTCTAGAAGTTCTAAGTTGCCAAGGCAAAAATATGGTATCCAGAAGCAAGCCTTTTCTTGGTCTGTAGGACTCTGGTGATTAGAATGTGATAGCTGAGTTTATGGGTTTGTGTGGAAAAAGAACAGATTTGAGGCTGGTTTTAAGCTGCTATGCTCAGTTTTTAGTTTTTTCCAATATTACCTCTGCCAGGGAGCAAGATGGTTTCCAGGAACCAAAGTGGTCTAGACCTAGAGATTGGGGCTAAGTGTCATTTTTTTTTTTTTTTAATTTCTTTGACACAGAGAGAGAGAGAGAGAGATCACAAGCAGGCAGAGAGGCAGGCAGAGAGAAGGGGAAGCAGGCTTACTGCCAAGCAGAGAGCCAGATGTGGGGCTCGATCCCAGGACCCTGAGATCATGACCTGAGCTGAAGGCAGAGGCTTAACCCACTGAGCCACCCAGGCGCCCCGGGGGGCTAAGTGTCTTGATTTGATGAGGCTGTGCTATGGACTGACTTCTGTTGACCCAAATTCATTGTTGAAGCCTTAACCCTCCATGTGGCTCAACTGGAAATAGAATCTTTAAGGAGGTGATTAAGGTTAAATGAATTTATGACAGTAGAGCCCTAATCTGATAGGACTGGTGTCTTGATATGAAGAGGCAGGTGCCAGCTCTCTCTGTCCTCCATATGGGGACACAGGGAGAAGGTGGCCACCTATTATCTGGGAGGAGAGGTCTTACCAGAAGGCTAACACGCTGGCTCCCTATTCCTAGATTTTTCAGCCTCGGGAATTATAATAAAGTAATTTCTGTTGCTTAAGCCCCCCAGGCTATGATATTTTGCTTAAGCCCCTATGGTATTTTCTTATGGTCTGTGGTATTTTGTTATGGCAGCCTAAACAAACTAACACACAAAAACAAACAACTCTATAATTTCATGATTACCACTTGGCAAAATGACCAGGCAAGAGTCAAATAAGAATTTCAGTGTAACTACATAAAGAAATTTCCAGGATAATAGAAATAAGGCAGTTGGAGATGTTGTCTACCCCCCCAGGCCCGCCTCCACAGCACTTCCGTCTGCGGTCTTCCTGCCCTCTGATAGTGCCTTTCCATGGCAGGGGGACGGCTCCACCGTGCCAGCCTGATCCTGAGCAAGGCATTGTCTTGTGCTTGAGTCATACCTCATCATCTCTGGCATAAAGCTCTTACCTATAATAGCAAACAAGACCCTTCATGATCTGGGCCCATTGCTGCACTTTTGATTCATTTCCTGCCACTAACACTAACACCCTAATTTCCGGCCTAAAGGAACTGTGCTCACGTGTGCCCATACTGTTTTCATAGCTTTAAGCTTTACACTCTGCCTCGGAAGCTGTCTCTCCTTCCCAATCCTCCTCCTCCTCCATTTTTAAAAGAACTATCCATTCTTCAAGTCCTGGCTACACTCTTGCCTTCTTTCCTGAACCCAGAATTATTCTGTTCTACATACTCCCATTGCAACTTGAACGTTCATCCATTATATAAACTCAGCTACCGTTATCTTTTGCATATGCTTCCCTTTAGTGGACTTATTTCAGAGTCTCAACTTGTCACATGGTATTCACTTGGCCTGGAAAACTGTCTCCCTCTCTCCTTGTGCTTCTCTGTTTTGCAAGTATAATTCCTGTTCATCATCAGTCCTTGGCCTGAAATTCTTCTGGAAAACTATCCCAGTTTCTTAAGATTTGCTGGTTTCCCTAAATACCCCCATCTTACCCTCATTACCCCTTGATTGCATTGTATTTATTTATTTGCTGTTTTCCACAGTCTGGAATGATAAGTGAATGCCTTTTCTCTGCTAGAACTCTGCTGTCCAGCACCGGAGCCACTAACCACAGGGGATTCATGAACACTTGAGATGGGGCTAGTCCCCATTGAGTTGTGCTGTCAATATGAAGTCTGCACCAGATTTTGAAAATGAACCCAAAAAAACATAAAGTATTACAATAAAATTTTGTATATGGATTACATATTGAAATGATAGCATCATGGACATACCGAGCTAAAAATTATTAAAATTCCCTTTTTTGTTAATTCCTTCTAACCTGGCCACTAGAAAATTAAAACTTTTCATATGTGCCATACATTAGATTTCTACTAGATAACACTACCCTAGATCATAGTCTTCAAACATAGAGAAATATATTTTGTTGATATTTCCTTAGATCCTTGTATGACTCAGAACTGTATCTTGAATGAATAAATTAATAAGTGGCAAATAATCAGTGGAAAAAATAGCAATATCACTTAAGTAGCAGCAAGCAAAGAAGTTTATACAGGTTGTATGTTACTAATCCAAGTGATCTTAAAAACACTGTAAAAATGCTCTCTTCATTGTCTTATAACATAGGAGAAATCAGGGAGAAAGAAACCAGCTTGAGAACCTTATGATGGTAAAGTTCTGACTCTAAAATGTACATCCTGACTTTAATATATACTTTCAATTTTTCATTTGAATCTGTGTTTGGGGGGCAATTCTGAATGTGCCTGTCATAGGCAGATGCTTCTGTTCCCTAAGACTAGAGACATAGGAATCAGTAGGTGGTGGTACAGATGGCAAAGAGAGGGTGGGGTGACATTTCAAACTGTGGGCGGGACTAATGCAAATTTGGCAGCCAGAATGGAATTTTTATAGGCCTGATAATTTTTGCAAGACTTCTTGCTTCCCAAGCAGTCATTGTCAACCCCCTAAGCCCCCCACCATGTATTTATACACGTGCACATACACTTACCTTAACTCTCTCCATTGGAAATCTTTTATATTGCAATTCTCAAAGACCAAAAGAGCCCTTCTCAAAATTGTGCTTGTGGGACCCAACTTTATACTTCTAATATTGGAAACCATAGGAATTTCTATTAAAAGGGATATTAAATATAGATAAATATATTTGTTTTTCATTATGCATTTAATTATTAGAAACATGCATACTGTATAGTTTAAATATTTAATAATAGCAAATTATTTCATCTTTTTTTTTTTTTTTTTTTTTTTAGCTATTGTCATTGGAATTGCAGAGCTAGAGAATGCATATTTCCTAAGATAAGTCAGCCTCCACACTGAGCTTGGCTGGCATGACTCAATGCCATTTCCAAAAGCACAAGGTAGAGGAATTTAATCTCTGTATCCTTGATCTCTAACCTTTCTGTAGAGAATCTCCTCCAGCTTGTCAACATGTTCATATAGCAATGATATGTTTTAAACTGTCAGCCATTACAGCCAACTGAGTTATATTCTTATTTTTAAATGTGCTTGAACATGGGAGGACCAATTATGTTACTGAAAAATTTAACTTTCTATAAATTACTCTTACCAATATTCTCATCTGCCAAATTTGGAAAAATATTGGAAGATTCAAAGGTGAAATTGTTCATTAACTATGATAAAATGATGCAGGTCTTTTGGCCCCACAAAATGCTAGAAACTCTTATATTCTGAATTCAATCTCCTTTTAAATTTTTGCTGTAGCAGGGAGGAAAAAAAAGAGATATTGTCAGGTGTTAAATGAGGCTCTGGATTAACCTATATTCTTATACATTGATGGTAGTTACTGTGAAAAACAATTTAGCTTTATGTAGTAAAATGGTGCATACCCCACTACCCAAGAACTCAGTCTTAGAGTCTTGTCCTAAAGAAATTCTCAAACATGCAAACCAAGAAGTAGGTACAAAAGTGTTCACAGGAACTCTATTGGTGGTAGCAGAGAATTAGGAACTGCACAAAGGTCTATCAATAATAAAATGGCTCAAATAATTGTTGCAAATTTATACAATGGAATGTTAGGCAGCAAGAAAAATGAATGATCTGTACTTAAAATGAATATTAGCATACTTTAGAGTCTTGAGGTTGAGAAGAAAAACACAACATGAAGGAATACATGAGTAAAATCCCACTTATTTAAAATCATGATATATGCAACATCAAGCAACACACTGATGAGAAATACGGACATAGGAGATAAAAATGTTTATACATAAAGTCGTGACAAACAAAGTTCAAGATTCTAGTGAATTCCTGGTGAACAAAAGGTGAGGAGTGATGGCAGCAGGGCAGAGCAAGCAAGGACTTCAAGGTATCCTGGAAATGCTCTATTTTCTAACCTGAGTGGTCAGTAGAGGAGCGTTTAATGCATTAATTATATTTTATATAAAGTGAAGTTATTGTTCCACTAAAACTTCTACTTTGTTACGAATATTTTGTGTATATCAATAGTAAACGTAAAAAAATTTAAAACATGGAATTACAAAGGAAAAGACAGGAGGGAGGGAGAAAGAAAAACATGAAAAATAAAGGGGGAAATGTAATGACGAAGAAAGAGGATAAAATAGTGGACCAGTCTCTCTACGCAAAATGGAAACCCCAAAGGGAAAGTCGCAAAGAACAGAGAAATGTTGGTTATGATGATACATTAACAATAGGATTGAAATAATCATAATGATGATGTAGTATCTAATGTTTATGTAGTTTTTTCCAGCAGTATTCTTGGTTTATATAGTCATGTATCTGACGATCACAATAACTTCATGGAAGACGTTCTATGGCTGTTTTCATTTTTCACATTATTAAACCAAAGGAAATAATAAATCCCAGGAAACTTGAAAAATCACATATTTGGTAAGTGGTGGAACAAGGATATGAATCCCTTACCGTCAGGCTGGTTTCTTATGGCTCAAGAATCGTGGCATCCAGATAAGGAGTAAGTCAGCCTCTCTGGCGAAGCCTCCATGAACTTCCCTCAGTCTTTTCTAGAATACAACCAGGTCATTTGTCGGAATTGTGCTTAGTCTCATGAAAATCAGGCAAACTGTTTTCAGGAGCTACAGAATTAAAATCTGAGTTTCTACCTTTACCTTTTAAGAAATTCTGCAGTTGCCTTCCTCTTCTCCAGACTGGTCATCCTGCATGAGATACTGAGCTTGGAATCTGTAGCAGGGACATTAGGTCACCTTTATTAAATGCATTTTCGGGCATTAGTGTATCTTTCAATCCTTCATCCTCTTCTTAGAGAAATAGTAAGTCTTATATAATGCATAGGATTTTTCATCTAGTACATAATCTTAAAGAATAAAATTGGAAAGTATATTCCATATTTTCAGCCTAGTCTTAAGTGAAAACCCACTGAGGGCAGTGCCAGTGTGGAGTTTTATACCCAGAAACCATCATAAATTGTTACAAACAAGGAAAAATGGTAAGATTCTATATATTTTCCCAAAATGTTAGTGTATGTTATAACCATCTCTTAATTTCTGACATCATTGTGATGACCTTACCCTGTGAAAAGATAAATGCTTATTAATATTTTATTATTTCAGTTAGTAGAAGAGTCGTCATAAAGCAAAATTACATATGACTCATCAAGCTGGAGGAAAAAGGCTCAGAATAATCATCAGAAGTGAATCACCTTCCCTTTATTCCCCAACCCTGTGGTTCCACAACCTGAGACAGCAGTGATTACATCCTTCCCAGCCCAACTTTCTCTGGAACCTAAATCCACCTTCCACCTCAGTCCTTACTGTAAGTGTGAGGAGAATGTGAGGAAATCCAAAGAGTTTTCCAGATCAGGATACAGCAGGAACAGCACAGTCTTCAGAGTCAGTGAAGCCTGGCAGTGTGCCTTCCTAAAAAAGTTTCATAATCTTGTTTTCACTCTCAACAAATCCTTTAAATTTAGCTTCAGATTGTATCAGGGGAGTTAGACCTCCTTCACACGGTAGTTGTGAAAATTCAGTGAGCTGATATATGTAAAACATAGTGTCCGATGCTAGTAAGTGCTTAGCAGTTTTTAGTTTCCTGAACTTCCACTAACCCAAGTAAATTTTTATACCCATTATGACTATACGTAGGCTCAACAGCTCTAAAAATCATATGGGTTAAACCAAAATAATGGATAAAATACCTTTTCAGGGCCAATGAGCCAAATCGCAGTCCTCAGGACATCATCTGGCTGCCTTCAGGAAGCCCGAGATTTTATTGTTGACCATTGGACTCTGTCCAGTAGTTTCAGCCTTGCCAGTATCCCTGGTTGGAGGCATTTGTAGAAGATCTCATTCAGTGCTTAGAGATCCAAGATCAAGTAATCCTCACTGGTAGTAGTTCTCTTAACGTATGCCTCAGTTGTTCCAAATATGCCTCGTCTTCTTTTAATACCTTTTGTTCCTAGTTTTGGTAATCAGATTCTTGATCTCCCCTATTTATCATCCCCCTCCCTCCATCCGGTCTCCTCAGATTTGGAAAGATAAACTTTTTTTTTCTTTAAAGATTTTATTTATTTATTTGACAGACAGAGATCACAAGTAGGCAGAGAGGCAGACAGAGGCGGGGGTTGGGGGGTGGGGAGCAGGCTCCCTGCTGAGCAGAGAGCCCGATGCAGGGCTCCATTCCAGGACCCTGGGATCATGACCTGAGCCGAAGGCAGAGGCTTCACCCACTGAGCCTCCCAGGTGCCCCATGGAAAGATAAACTTTTGATTGTGCGTACCTAACCGTGTCATCCCCAATTATATCCTTCAGTGACTTTTCATAATCCTAGGCTAAAATCTAAACGTGTTAACATGGTCTTGAAGATTCTGTATAATTTTGACTCTCTCTTTCCTTTGTAGGCTCCTATGGAATCACTTCTCCTTGTTTTTGTCTGTTTGTTCAACTCAAGTCCAACAACATCGGCTTCTAAAATTTCTTTCTTGAATGTGACAGACTCCTGCCTCTGGCCCTATTGTTCCATCACACTGCTTTCAAAATGTCCTCATTGCTTCTGATTTTTAGTGGTTTGACTATTGTATGCTTACATGTGACGTCCTTTTTGTATTACTGTTTGAGTTTCACAGTGCTTCCTAAATTTCCAAGCTGACATTTGTTATCAGCTTTAGAAATTCTCAACCATTCTCTCTGCTTCTGCCCTATTCCCCCTCCGTTCCTTGAGAGACTCCAGTTACTTGTATATAAGATTTTTACCCTCTGTCCCACATTAATCTTTATATAATTTTCAGTATTTTTCTGTTTTTTTCCTCTTTATCTCTTTAGTCTGGATAGTTCGCATAAATCTGTATTCTAATTCCCCCATACTGGCTTCTGCATGTCCAGTGTGCTATTCAACAGAGCTATTTTTCAGTTCTAAAATTTCCATTATATTCTTTTATTAGTATAATTTTCAATTCACTGACAAAATTTTCCCTCATTTCATTTATTTCTCCATATTTTGCTCACTTTCCTTGAACACTTTAATTGTAGTTATTTGAATGTCCTTGTCTGCTGTCTCCATTCTTTGGATTCCTGTAAGTCTATTTTTATTTTCTAAAGTTTTCTAGATGTTTGATCCTGTGGTTCAGTCTTTTGGCATCTCTAGAATATATGATTAAATTCTGGACATTAGACATAAAAACAAAATGAAATAAAACGTGGAGATTCCAAATTATGTTATTTTTCCCTTTCATCTTTTGTCTTTTTTTTTTTTTTAAGATTTTGTTTATTTATTTGTCAGAGAGAAAGAGGCAGAGCACAAGCAGGGGGAGCAGCAGGCAAAGGGAGAAGCAGGCTCCCACTGAGCAGGGAGTCTGATGTGGGACTCATCTCAGGACCCTGAGGTCATGATGTGAGCTGAAGGCAGACACTTAACTGACTGAGCTACCCAGGCATCCCTTTTCTTTCTTCTTGTAGGAAAATATATTGAGACTGATCTCCTTAATATATTCAGTATTTTCTGAGTTGAGGTTTTAGTAGCGTTTTCTCTGCTTCTTGATTTGTCCTGCTTCTTAGGGTCTTCCCTCCAGGGATTTTGTTTTATTTTATTTTTTTATTTTAAAGATTTTATTTATTTATTTGACAGAGATCACAAATAGGCAGAGAGGCAGAGAGAGAGGGGGAAGCAGGCTCCCCGCTAAGCAGAGAGCCCGATGTGGTGCTCGATCCCAGGACTCTGAGATCATGACCTGAGTCGAAGGCAGAGGCTTAACGCACTGAGCCACCCAGGCACCCCGCCTCCAGGGATTTTAAAGAAACATCTGAGCTCTTCTTCTGGAATTCCAGAGCTCTAATTCTTCCCTCCCCCAAGTCCCCATTTCCCAGCACAGTGCAACTACTGAAAACTCTGCTATGCTTTTCAAGAGCTTACTTCTTGGCTTATTAAACTGGCCATGTGAGAGGAGTAATTCTCCAAACCTCTCTTCTCATCAGGATCTTGGCCCCCAGGCCTCCTTTCTCTCTCTTTCTTTTTTCAGCCTTATGAGACTGCTGATCTCTTCTGATTTTCCTCCATGGGATATCAGTCAGAGTCCCATGTCTCAGGCATTTGTCAAGGAACATTCACTCACTTTTCTATAGTCTCTCTTTCTCCAGAATTCTGGCTCCTTTACTCTGATTGATTAAGGAGGTCCTTGATGCTTTTTCACATTTTGTGTGACTTTTCCAATTTTTCTCAAAAGAAAGTCTGGGGGGTACCTGGGTGGCTCAGTGGGTTAAGCCTCTGCCTTCGGCTCAGGTCATGATCCCAGGGTCCTGGGATCGAGCCCCACATCAGGCTCTCTGCTCAGCAGGGAGCCTGCTTCCTCCTCTCTCTCTGCCCGCCTCTCTGCCTCCTTGTGATCTGTCAAATAAATAAATAAAATCTTAAAAAAAAAAAGAGAGAGAGAGAGAGAAAGTCTGGTCTGCTACCAGCTACTCCATTCTATCAGAACAAGAAATATGCCTCAACTTTTTCACATGATTTTCCTCTCTTTTGAATGTTTTTCACCCAACTTTTTACCTATCATTCTTTTGTTATATGTCTTTCTCTGAGAAACTATTTCCTGACTCATCAACTGTTATTAAGTTTTGCTGTTGAACTTTCTTAGAGTATCTTTTATTTTTCATTTATTGCACTTTTCACCTTTTGTGATGAAATGTTACTTGCTTATGAAAAAAAAATTAAGGTCCACAAGTATCGGACCCATTGTGCACTCTTCTCCTTTCTTCACTCTCTGCTTCCTCCTGCTCCTCCCCTCTTCTCTCCCTGCTCCGTTTCTACTTCTCCCCACCCCCCTTCTTCTCCGTCTCTCTCCCTCTCCTCTTTCTCAGAGTCTTTTAAAGTTTGGGGGCATTCCTGACCTGTAGCTCGGTGAGCTATTCACTCCCCTGGTTCAAATAACCAGTTTGGGTTGCTTTTCCTTCTCCTTGGATGTGGCATCATACTGCTAAAGCAGTGGTTTTCCATCCTGGCTGAGGACATAGTCCTAGTTAGCAAAACCTTTATAAGAAAAATTTTAAAATACTGTTTTGAGTATGATGAATATGTATTAGTAGCACAGACAGCTGACTGTCTAACAAATGTGTAGCCCTCCTCCCATAGTATAACTCTGACTTTGGCAGGCGCAGGCTTGGAAGAAAGACGGTTTCCCACCCCTCTGCTCCTAGACAGGACCATGTAATTAGTTCTCCCCACTGAAATGTGAGCAGGAGTTCTGTGAGATGCTTTTATAGCAGATCCTTAAAAAAAAAAAAAAAAGAAAGAAAGAAAGACTTCATTCTCCTGTCTCCTTTTGCAGGTGACAGTGAGTTTTAGGGAACTGGGGTGTCACAAGACTAAGGGAAACTTTTTGGCTAATATCTGGGTGAATCCCCATATTTTACTGTTTATAGAATAAGAAGAAAATGCCCATTTTGTTGAACTACTGAAACATATGGGTTTGTTTGTAACAAGAGTTAACATTCCTAAACTGGTACTGAAATTGATTCCTTAAACTGGGTGATACCAGAACAAAACCTTATAATGTGGCTTTGGTTCAATGCTCAGGAGGTGATGAGCAAAGGAGTTGATCTCACAGGCTAGAAAAATGGAGACTCATATTCTTCAGTGTCAAAACATTTCATCAAATTGGACCCTTAGGACTTTATAAAGACACTACATACCAACCGAACTATAACTCTGGAAAGGAAGAAAGGAAAGAAGGAGAGAATGGAGGGAGGAAGGAAGGAAGGAAGGATGGATGGATGGATGGAACGTGGCTGGATGGCCATAATGGAGGTAGTGCATGTTGGATGTTTCTTGGATGACTTCATGGAATTCTACAAGAGAGAGAAGGACTCATGTAAGAACAGGATGGAAAGTTCAGCACTATGGCAGAGGTTGGTTAAAGAGTCTCTTATTCCAAAGATGTTTATGAATTCATATAACACTAAGGAAACTGATGTTAGAGAGACAGAAACAGACAGAAAGAGGGAAGGAGAGGAAAACAAGAACTAAAGCAAGATTTGCTTATTCAGTCTAGGAAAGAACTTTTGAGTGTGGTTATTATCACTTGGTACTGATGGAAGTGATTAGACCAGGAACCTCTACCTTTTTAGAGAATTCTATTGTTAAAACCAAACCAGCCAAACCAAAACATGACCCTGGCCTAAAAGAAAAAGCTACAACTGTTCAAAAAAAATGACCTCTGTCCCTTCAAAGTTATAAGAGGACTTGTGATCCAAAATCTTTTGCTGGTGTCACAAGTCACCACAAATGCAGCTTTAAACAGCACAGACTTATGTTCTTAGGGTTCTGGAGGTCAGAATATCAAAGTGTACACTGGACTTAAATAAAAATGTCAACTGGGGCTGTGTTTTTTCTTCCATGAGAATTTTTTCCCCCTTTTACACCATCTAGAGACCACAGCATTCCTTAGCTCATATTCTCCTCTATCTTAAAAGCCAGCACTGGCTGTTGAATTTTTCGTGTGTCTTGCTGTTCTGACATTGACTCTCCTGCCTCCATTCTTGATGTACGAAGAATCTTCTGATTGTATTGGACCCACCCAGAGGATCCAGGTTAATCTCTCTGTCTTAAGATTAGGCAGCAACCTTAATTATATCTGCAAGCTTAATTCTCCCCTGCCATATAATGTAACATATTCACAGGTTCTAAGGGTGAAAGTGTAAACTGTTTTGGGGGGATATGGTTCTTCCTGTCATAGTGGGTATACTCCCTACTTTTCATTGCAGAAATAGTCATGGAGCATAATTGACAAGATTGGAAGCAGCAGCCATTGAACATAATAGATAGGGAAGAACATCTTAGGGTCAGAAATCAGGGCCTTATCATGGAACTTCTTGAAGGGTATGTGTTCTTTACCATGTCTACTCAGCAGGATTTTGTCATTGCTGAGGAGCAGTAACTGTTGTGTATATACCACTCTTCATTTTGCAAATTGAGGTTTTTTTTGTAATAGTAATCTTTGCCTTGACCAACCTCTTTATTGTTGGCTTGTGGTCAGGGAGGATCCAGAAAATTGTTTTTCAGAGGTTGCTGTGTCATAGGGAGCCATATATGAATGAATTAGAATTGTGCATTGTGTAGAATTCCTTGACATGCTGCTGGATTGAGGGAAGGCACAGGAATTTAGCTTAGAAGAAAGAAGGTTCTACATGTGGTAAGAAGGAAGCAAAGACACTTGATGGTCAGAGGATAGCCCGTGCCAGGGACCATTAACTTGCTACCAAAATCTGTAGTCTATCTTTATGGAAAGTTGCTGTCCAGACAAGGACGTCATTTGTCAATCTCCGGTTGCATCTAGGTGGGGCTATTTGGCTAGTTTACCACAAGAGAATGAGGGTAGAAGTGATATGTTTCCAGCCATCGAAAAGTGGAGATTTCTGGGACACCTGGGTGGCTCCATTGGTTAAGCCTAGGCCTTCAGCTCAGGTCATGATCTCAGGGTCCTGGGATTGAGTTCTGAATTGTGCTCCCTGCTCAATGGGGAACCTGCTGCTTCTTCTCCCTCTGTGCCTTCCCCTGCTTATTCTTTCTTGAAAATAAATAGATAAAATCTTAAAAAATAAACAAAAAGTGCATATTCTTGTTCAGTGTCCCTTTTTCCTTTGTTCTGAGTTCAAGATTCCAGGAGACAGAGGAGCCACAAGAAGGAAAGAAATGTTCTCCTTCAGTTACCACTAGGAGAAATCTGCTTGGTGACAATCTAGCCTGCACCAGATTACTAAATAAGCAAAAAATACATTTCTTCCATGTTAAGTCCTTAAAATGTAAGGTATTATTTGTCACATAAATCACAATTTTCCTAATACAGAATTACCTATATAGACGGGAGGAAAGGCTTAATCGTATAAAACAAAAAATTAACTTTAATGTAGATACATCTTTCCCTTATCAAAACCCCAGAATTTATGAAAATCACAACATGAGTGCATAAATAGTTCTGTGACTATTTTGATCAGTGTTAAAATTTGTGACTATTTAGGAACAAAAGTGCTTAAAATAACAAAAAATGTTCTATTGAATATTCTTTTAAAAGTAAAAAGATAAAACACATTGTTAGATATAATTTAGCACAATCCTTGATTTTTATTTTTTTTTAATATTTTTTTTTAAAGATTTTATTTGTTTATTTAACAGACAGAGATCACAAGTAGACAGAGAGTCAGGCAGAGAGAGAAGAAGAGAAGCAGGTTTCCCACTGAGCAGAGAGACTAATGCGGGGCTCAATCCCAGGACTCTGGGATCATGACCTGAGCTGAAGACAGAGGCTTTAACCCACTGAGCCACCCAGGTGACCCCCTCTATTTTTATTTTTAAGGGTCCTGATTATGTTTATATGAATATAATCTTGTCAGATCAACTTTAAGTTTGGAACAATTTTTGCAGTAAAGAGAAAAAAATATGTGACTATTAACTACCATTATTGTTTTATGTAAAAGGAGTATAAATAGAATCAAATTTAATATATAATAATACCTGCAAATGTTGAGTGTATCATGACAAGAATTAACCTATTTAGTTTTGTAAATTGTTCCTATCTTAGCCATAATATTTCAGGACTTTGACTCACATGGCTTTGGAAATGGTTTTCAAAAGTCACTATGCTTACAAAATTCTAATTGAAACTCCTAAACCTAGAGTAACCCAGTCCATGTGCTTACCAATGCTAATCTCTGAACTAATGCTATTTATTCATACTTACATAATAGAAATAAAAAACAGGGGCGGCTGGTTGGCTCAGTGCATTAAAGCCTCTGCCTCCTGCTCTGGTCATGATTCCAGCGTCCTGGGATCAAGCCCTGCATTGGGCTCTCTGCTCAGCAGGGAGCCTGCTTCCCCCTCTCTCTCTCTGCCTGCCTCTCTGCCTACTTGTGATCTCTGTCTGTCAAATAAATAAATCTCTAAAAACGAAAAAAGAAAGAAAGGACAAAATATCTGTCTCCAGATGACACAAATTTCTTTGGAAAACTCAGGTAATTGAAAGAAGATGAAGGCCGATTACAATTCTCTACCTTCTCTATTGAATTATTTTTATTTCCATAACCATACTTTCACTATAGGACCTAGATTACTTTTCTGCCCAAGGCAGTGAGACCAGCTTCCATTTTTTTTTTTAACCTATAAAGAGTTTTATTTTTTTGCTTATGTTCTCTGAAAGGAATCTGTGACCGATATGAGCCTTTAGTATTAGAGAGTAAAAATACATAAAAGTATCCTTCAGTGTCACGCAAAGTATATTTGAGAAACACCTAAGACTGTGCTTGAAGTACTCTTTGTTAATAATCCCTTTGTGTTGATTATTGGTGGTGGGTTTTGTTGTTGTTGTTGTTTTGGTTTTTTGTTTTTTGTTTTTTGTTTTTTGTTTTTTACCAAAACCAAAATAGCTTCTCATCGTGTCTGGAAATCTCCTTTCAAGGTGTAGCTAGTTCATTTGCTAAACTGATTTTTTATCATGACAGATGCATATTTATGTGTCTGAGGAAGAGGTTCTTTCACAGTGATGGCTTATGCTTCTGAATATACTTCTTAACTAACCTAACATGGTAAGTTCGATCATGGAGTTTGAAACCAAGTAGTGGAGGCAGATGGCCTTGCGGGATACTCGCTTCGGGGAGAATGTGGTTTTTGACACATCCTGTCTCTCATACTGAAGTACTGGCTCCAGCTTGGTCTCACACATTGTTAGAGCTGTTTTCGGGCGTGCAGATATCAGTGAATTGGATACATGAAAGGCAGCAGGAGATCTGACTGGGAATTTAACTCAGGAATTGGTGTTAACAATAACACCTGATAATAAAACTCACCTCACCGAATCATCATTCTCATCATGTACCAAGATGGTCCACTAGCGTTGGAAGCTTTGTTCTAAACTATTGATTTCTAAAATTTGTATTCAGTGTGTCATTGCTTTTTAGGTCTTCTTCTTCTTTTCCTTAGGCCACCTCCCATCATCTCCAACATATGAATATTCACTTTAGAAAGAACCAGCAGAACTCCTCTGGCCAGCAGAATCCATCTCATTTGCAAACTTGTTAGACATGCAAATTCTTGGAGCCCACCTGGATCTACTGAATCAGATACTCAGGGTTGGGACCAGTCATCTGGGTTTTAGCAGGCCTTCCAGGTGCTTATGATGCAAGCTCAAAATTTGAGAACCACTCATGTGTATGGATGATACTGTAGCTTAAAGTTAGAGCTGTGGTTTTTCCTATCATTAAGGTTTTCTACCAGCAGGGCCTTGATCCAGCCTCTGTCTCAGTTCCCTGGTGCTGAATATGTCCTTTGAAACTGCTTAGTGGGGAGGACAGACATTCATGTCTACAGATTCAACCCTTCCTTGAATTTCTCTTGGCTCTTAGGAAGATAATTAGGACAGATTTCAGTTAGGCTGGGTTTACTTGAAAGAAACACAATTCTAAATTTCAATTAATTTTTCTGCATTTAATGCTTTTGGCTTATTTACCTACCTGCCTTGTTTCTTTCATCATATATTTATAGAATGCCTACTACTGGTCCAGGTTCTTGATTCAAAACAGTATTATATATAAAATTTGCAGTCGAGTAAATTGCACTGGACAGTACTGTGGCAGAGATGTAATTTCGATATAGTTGATGGGGTCATGTAAAGTGTATGATTCAAAAGGTTCTTAGCATATTTACAAAGTTGTGGAACTGTCACAACTTAAGGCATTTCGTGACCCCAAAATGAAACCCCATACTCATGAGCAGTCACTCCCCACTCCTCCCCACTCCCAATAATCCAGGCTAGTCCTACACAATCACTAAGATACTTTCTGTCTCTATGGATTTGCTTCCTCTGGACATACCATATAAATAAATTATATACCAGGTGGTCTTTTCTGACTGGCTCCTTTCACCCAGCATGTTTTCAAGGTTCACCCATGTTGTAACATGGGTCAGCACTTTATTAAATTTTCTTTTTTTTTAAGATTTTATTTATTATTAATTTGACAGACAGAGATCACAAGTAGGCAGAGAGGCAGGCAGAGAGAGAGGAGGAAGCAGCCTCCCTGATGAGCAGAGAGCCGGATGCAGGGCTTGATCCCAGGACACTGAGATCATGACCTGAGCCAAAGGCAGACACTTTAACCCACTGAGCCACCCAGGTGCCCCAATACTTCATTAAATTTTATTGCCAAGTAATACTTCATTGAATGGTTATACCACATTGTATTTATATATTAGTTGGGACATTTGGCTTTTTATTTTTTGGCTATTATGAAGATTGCTTCTATGGAAATTTAATGTATAAATTTTTGTGTAGCTAAGTCTTCATCTGTCTTAGGTAAATACCGAGGAGTGGAATTGCTGGGCCATATGGTAATTGTGTGTTTAGCCTTTTCCAAAGCAGTTGTCCCTTTTTACAGTCCCACCTGCAGTGTAGTTTCTAAAAGTTTTTGACCTGGCACACAAGTTCCAAGTTTTAAAACTATTTTTTGGTGGGGAGAGGTGGGGAGGAACTCTTGGGTGGCTCAGTCGGTTAAGTGTCTGCTTTTGGCTCAGGTCATGATCCCAGGGTCCTGGGGTGGAGTCCCCCACATTGTGTTCCTTGCTCACTGGGGAGCCTGCTTCTCCCTCTGCCATTCTCTTGTGAGCTCTCTTCCTCTCTCTCTCTGTCTCTTTCACAAATAAATAAATAGAATAAAAAAAAACTTTTTTTTTTTTTAATACCAAAGGGCATCTTACATCTTAAGATCAGAGAAAAGAAGTAGATGTCTCATATAAAAATGTATATGTAACAGACAAACACACCTTTCATCCACTTTTGGGGTGGCAAATAGAAACATATAAATTCATGAAGCAAAATTCTTATCAGAATGTTAAGCTCTTGGGAGTTTCTTAATAACAAGTGAACAGATGACTGACTGAAATAGTAATTATATAAATGAATGAATAAAGATACCTCTACATTTCTAGTTTGCATCAAAACATATGGTAAGTTCTTTAGATTTCCATTGTGCACTCACACACATAGATGCTTCATGTGTGAAAGGCAAAACTTTTTTTTCTTAGTGAAATATAATAAATTACTCTTAATGCTGTTAGTGAGAATAAGTGATAACCATCAACCTACATTAATCAGTTGATAATTCCAAGGTTATTAATTTTAAAGTTATTTGAAATCTGTTAGACTTTATGATTAGAAATGGTGATTATAGACCTAGCAATTGAAGCTAAGCAGAAATTCGAATGCACGTTCAGGTCGCTGACTAAAATCGACATGTTCTTTCCATGAGAAAATGCAAGCCTGTGTTTCAAAGCAGTGGTAAAAAATCATTGTTTGGAACATGTTTGTAGGTTCAAGGTTGCCTATATTTTTGGATTACCATTACTGTTATAGCGTTTAAGAGGTATTTTTACTTAAATTTCAAAAAATACTGCAATGAGAAAGCACTAAATTCATTCAGTTGTCTTAAGAGTTCATTGAGAATTAAAATGACAAATGCTTTATTTGAAGATCTAGTAGAAGTTATCAAAATGAAATGCATTTATAGATTTTATTGATCTAATTTTTCTGGTTTCATATTCACTTTTTAAAACTTCTCATTCACTTGAGCAAGGTGAGGATGTTTTATTTCTATAAAACGTTTCTTCCTCATCACCACTGAAAAAGAAAAAAATCAGTACTCTGAAGGTGTCCTACTGAGGTATTGCTGTTTATGGAAGAACAGTACATGAAGTAGTAAATAGTCCTACTGAGGTATTGCTGTTTATGGAAGAACAGTACATGAAGTAGTAAATAGCTCTAGCCAGTGATTAAATGTAGAAGCAGAGTGGATGTATCCAATAAATGCAAATGTCATTTATAGTCTCACATACTTCAATATCATAAATACACTTCTCATTGTATAAGTACAAGATGACAACACAAAATAAACTCCAAACCATATGCCTAAGTGATACAAATAAAGTAGGTACATATGCCAATTTGAATTATAATTTTATTTATATATATATATGTACACCTACATTTATATACATACATATATATGTACATCATATATGATCTATATGATAATAGTGTGCCCAAATGATTATTACTTTTTATATAATTTGAAATAACTTTTTATGATGATCAATTGCTTGAAGTAAACTATGTATAGAATATAGGCTACAGTTGTATATTTGAAAAAAATCCTAGTCATCAGAAATTTGTATAATTTAGGTATCAAAGTCATCAACATTTGTCTAACAATGTTAAATTCAATTAATATTTATTATATGTCTACATGTCTACATAGCTAATACTTGCAGGCCTCATCAAACAGTGCCCCTGTTTAAATATGTAATAATTGATCTTCTTAAATAAAAATGATACTAAAAATCTTCCTATAATACTAAAAACCATTAGAACATACACTTTAAATGGGTGAACTGAATGGTATGTGATTTCTACATCAATAAAACTGTTAAAAAATAACAAATTAGAAAAAACACCTTATATTTCTAATAACTATTTTTTCCAGTTAAATTTGCCTCCATAAATTGAGCCTTGGAAAGGGCTTATTTATTCTCATTTTTTGTTATTATACACGAGATCAAATAGAATCTACCTTTATTCATCATTAGTGTACTGACATAATATGTACATTTCAAAGCATGCATATAGATGACAAAACAGTGAGAAAAATGATGGTACTTCCTTAGAGCTGTGTGTACCATAAGGTTCATTAAATGTACACTGCATGCCAGTTAATTGTCCTTACAGGTTATTGTTTAGTGTTCTTAAAAATAATTTGTTATCAGGTCACCTGGGTGGCTCAGTGGATTAAGCCACTGCTTTAGGCTCAGGTCATGATCCCAGGGTCCTGGGATCAAGCGCTGCATTGGGCTCTCTGCTTGACAGGGAGCCTGCTTCCCTTCTTCTCTCCGTGCCTCTCTGCCTACTTGTGATCTCTGTCTGTCAAATAAATAAATTTTAAAAAAATCTTTAAAAAAAAAAAAGAAAAAGATTTGTTATCAATAGACTGATCAAGTGTTAAGTCAGCACAGAGGGAGACATTTTTGAGGTTGCATGGCTAAATGCTTTATCTGTTGTCTGGAAGCATCACTCACTGTAGGGGGGTGAAAGAGGACAGGGGGAGAGGGGTGGTTACAGATTAATGAGAAAATGGAATGAATGAACAAAACGCTGTGTCATTTAATCCTCACGGGATTATTCTCAACTTGAAAATTTAAAAACCGAGTCTCAGAAAGACCATGTCATTTGGCCTACATCTCCGAACTCCTAAATGACAGAGCTAGGCTTTGTAGTTCAGTAGGTCTGTGTCATTTCTACCACCCCACTGCAAGAGCGCTTACTTCTCTGCAGCAAAGCTTCTAAGGATTTCACACCTCAACAGACTATCTGAAGTCAAGAATTTTGAGTATTTGATGGAGGTCTTAGAGATGAATGAGTTCAAGTTTTCTCATTAAGAACAAATTAGTGTAAGACATGGACATAGTCTGGGACATATGACACTTCATTCACTTCAGGGTTCTGGAACATTTTCTGGATGTGAACACATTTTCAGGTGAGAACCAAGTCTTTGAAGCAGCTAAGTCACTTTTGCCCTTCCCTCCTAATCCCATTTGCACCTTCTGATTGTTGATGAATTATTTCCTGAGGAAAAGGTATTAGAAGAAAGAAGTGGTTCTGAAGGTTGTACATGGAAAGAAAGTAGGTTCATTAAATTTTATGTGTGATTTACTATAGAAATGTTTGTTACATACAAATTGATATTTTATATGATGAGGCTTATGATGTTTTCCCCTAGAATGCTATAAAAATCCAGCATTATAAATTGATCAGATTGCTGCCTATGCTGATATCAAATGCAAAGGGAATTTGCAAACTTATGTTATAGTAGATGTATCTTATATAACACTTTCATATCACTTTTTTTTTTAAATTAAAAAAGTGGTTAAATATTCACGTTATATAATCTCTCCCACTTTCAGAGAACCTTAGAAGGTTATCAATATTTTCTGTAAGTAGGGAGTTATTGAACATTATATATTTTATTGAGTGATCAACCTTTTGGTTGATTGAATACTGCAGTAAACTTGTTGTCCTACTCTTTTGCCTCATTTATGGTACCGGTTTCTTGTGTAGGTGATTTTGGCCTTCACATTTCTTGCTGTTTCTGTTGTATCTCTGCATTGCGTTTAGTTGTGTTGTATGAAAAAACTCATTTTCTCCTGCACATTGTTCCTCCTTCATATTTACATTTTTCTTTTTTCTTTTCTTTCTTTCTTTTTTTTTTTTTTTTTTTTTTTTTTTTGGCTAATTTCTCTTTGCATTTCAAATTTTTCCTACTTCCTTTTCTCCTTACTAAAAAAGAATACCTTTTTTGGTCATGTGTTAAAGTCACTCAACTATTGTATGTCCGGGAAGAAAAAAATCAAAAGAAGGGGTGGAGAAGGGGCGGAGTGGGGTTGGCTAGTTAACTTCAGGAAGAAAAGGGGAAAAAAACAGCAGAACTGGGTTCTGTCCCTGAACACTGATGAATCATGGACATTTGTTAAGGCTTGAATTGAAGTTTTGTCTCTGTGTTGTAAATAAGTTTATGATGACAGTTCATCTGTGATAAGCACTGTGTCATTGTTCACAGGGAGAAGTTGTATATAATTTGAGGAATAGAAATGCAGTTTAAAACAATTGCATAATCAATCCAATACATAGAAAATCTCATAACACTCTACTGTTAAAAATAGCAGGTCTTGAGTATAAGGAATTTCAGGTATTAGTAAAGAGACAAAGATGATTAAGTCTACACAGCTCTCCCAACCAAAATATTTTCATGCATGTTCTTATTATAAATAATGACTACGAACACTGTGAGTGACATAATTAAAGGAAGTTAAATTCCTACTAATGGAAGCTGGATTTGTAAATGTTATTAGGATATTACAAAAATAAAAATTTACATTTTGAAGTTATCCAGATGATATTTTAGAGTTATATGCATTTGTGTAATTTACTGACATTTACTCTGCAAGTGTCCTGTCACTATAAATTCTATCCACAAAAATGAATGTTATCTTGGCAAAAATAGATTGATCAGCGGGTAACAGAACAACTTGCAGTAACATCCAGATAATAATTGTTTAGGTTGAAACTTAAGACTCAGTTTGCTGTTTTACTTTGGGCTATCTTCACCCAGTTTGGCAAATTGATGAAATCAACTCTTCTTTTAGCCGGCTGTGAACATTCGGACAGGATCATATTCTTACAGAATGGGTCACCTTAGAGTAAAATTGAAGGAACTGTGAATAAGGAAAAGAAAATGTGTTTAAATTTCCAGTTGTAGATGAGGCAAGCTATTTTTAGAATTGTGTAGATACTTATTCTTAGTTTTAAAAATATGAAATTATTATTAATTACATTAAAAATAGGGCATTAGATAGCACACAACAATATTCTTTAGGTGATTAGGCATCACATTATCTTTCTTCCCCAAATTGTTAGAAACCTTTAGAATCTCCCTCTCACCTTTTAAGAAGAATATGTTATTACTGTATACAAATATTTGTACTGTCTTGATTTTCAAATGTTTCCAAATCTCAAACTTATAAGTTTGCATCTCCCATCTGTAATAGGTGAGTAAAACAGAGATCACTTGTCATCTCTCTATCTAATGTAGGTTTGTAACTCTATGTTTACTGGTATGTCTTCTTTGCAATAAGAGCAGGAACTTTAATCATATAAACCTAAAATCTGTGCTCATAAAAATAAGATGACTGCTCTCTTATTTTCTCTCCATTATCCATTACTGCAGGGGGTGAAATTTGGGCAACACCATTTGTGGTGCTTCTATGAACACTCAATGAATAGGTGAATTCTGTATTATCTGTATGGGCTGTGAATTTGATCTATAACATACCTACAATCTTATAGAAATATGCTAGGTTACAATGGTGGTTTACTGTGTTCAAGTATATTAGAAACCTAGTATCAGAGTAATACCAATCATCCATATTTCTTTTTCTTTATCATCAGAGGCTGCATCTGTAAAATTAAAACAAACAAACAAAACAACTGGAAGGCGTGCCAAAGGTTGTTGGTTTTAGTCATTCCTGTGTTACCCTCTATCTCTTACCATCGTCCATTGTCTTTTTGCTGCTATTGAATGCTTGGATAAATAACTGAATTCTTCCCTTTGTGTAGGCCTAAGTAAATGGATTCCCTATACTTATGGTTAAAAAAAAAGAAAACAACAACAACAACAAAAACTCCAAGTCTATAGAGTGAAGGAGGATCTTACAATGAAATCTAGATTTTCAAGTTCAATAGTTGTTGGTTTTTTGTTGCTTTTTAATGGGAAGTCATGATGTAAGTACTGATTTTTTTCTGAGATGTGCTTGTACTTAGTGGAGAAGGTTGAAAGACAGAAGTGAAGAAATCTACCATTGGCAGAAATTTAACAACACAGTAGCATAAAAGGCATTGCTTGGTTTAGGATTTGATAGCATTTAATATAACTGGTAATATTTTCTAACACTTAAATTAGCAGAAGTTTGTTAGTATAGGATTCTGATGCGCAAACAATAAGCTTCCAATTGGTACCTGTTCAGTGTTACTTTGTACTCATTTATTACTATCCATTAGCATTTGTTTAATGTTACTTTGCATCCATTCTTCCCTTAAAAGTTTAATGCCTTGTCAATAACTGTATTACCTGGGCCACAGAGTCCTCTAAATATTTGTCTTGTTTTGTAGGAATATTTGACTATCTTTCTTCATCTCAAGGTAGTGTCTTTTCTATGGTTCTTTCTATAATGGCCTCTTTGTGCTGCATTAAAATACTGAATGTGAACACTGACGTAAAAATCTTCACATGCGCCCTTAACCATTCTCCTGGGAATTGCTTTCTCTTTCTTATTCCCATCTCCTGAAAATATTCCCCAAGGACAGAGATAGTTGAAGCTTTCTGTCCATTTGTTTTTAACTTTGACTCTCTCTGGCACACATCTGTGTGTGCTTAGAAGTGTACTGCCTCAGATCGCAAGTATTTCTGATTCTGACTCACACTATACATCTCAGAGATAGGTCCTATCTTTCTTCTGGCATGTAAATAAATAAGGCCTGTTGTCATTGCTTTTTTAGTTTCTTAATGGATAAAAAAAAAAAAAAAAAAAAAAAAAAAACCAGAAAATTAGTCATTGCCTTTAACTTTTTTCTTTTTTCTTTTTTTTTTTTTTGCCAAGGAGAACCATTTTTTCTTTCTAGAGTCTCTCTGTGTGTGTTTGTATATAAGAGAAAAACAAAACATTGTAGTTATATTTTCTTACTCATAAGGCAAAAATGTTGAAGAAATTAGATTTGATTTACTGAAATTTTTTTTCACAAAATGCTTATATATACATACAAAAATATGCTCACAGAAAAATGCAACAAAACTTAAATTTTATGCTACCAATATGCATAGTATAACCTAAAACCAAAAAGGAGTAAGAGGGAACATTTCATGGGCATTAGGTTCATATTGTTCTTTGTCCATTTCTAATAAAGGAACAAATTAAACATTTACATATAGTAACAATTGAGAGCTAGAAGACATCATAAATTGGTCGTGAGTAAAAGTTAGAACTAAATATTTTGGATTAAACTTTCTTCTAAAAATGATTAATACAGACAGCTGATCCTCATTAATCTTCCTTATTAGATTATTTTCTCTTAAATGAATAGTAGATATTGATTTCTGACTTCTTGCTTATGGAGGCCCATAATACAAGTTTTATTATCATTCCTTATGTTTCATAAACATTTTATCTGGAACAGTCAATTTTGGTGAATAAGCAAAATTTTATCCCAATTAATGGGATATGATCTGGTTTTAATGGAGTTTTTCAAAATAACTTAACGGAGCTGAAACAATGCATTGTACAAGGCTATGGCTAACCCAATAGACACTTAATGCTATGTTATGAAAATGATCCCGTTTTAGTTACCATACATAAGAAATACAAGCCACACTTGGAATATCCTCATTAGAAAGGTTTAGGATAATAAAGCATTTAATAGCAAACCTCGCAACAGAATACTAAGCAATGATTTAGGCTTACAGTTGATAACCAGCACTTTCAGAAAGACCTGTAGAAGCAGTATTTTTCTTCATCAACTTCGGGTATTAGAGAACACAGTGCTTCATCAGAGGAACCCAAAGAAACTGAGATTTGGCTCAAAGGCCAACAAATAATGAAGGCTGACTTACCTTCTCGAAGTTTATTACATTCCTTTTGCTCTTTAAGCTCTTCCTCTTAGAGATATAAATTGGAAACGGTGTACTTTCTTAGTAGGAAGTCTGAAGTCATTACTGAAATAATTGACAGAATATAATACAATATTTTTATGTAGGGAGGCTATTATGATACCAACATATCACATAGACAGTAATGGGCATCTAATTCTGCTATTCGTAATCCCCATGCTGCGAAAGAAAATCTGCTTTTGAATCATTAAAAATTGAAGCAAAAAATGATGGGCTTGACTATTTGGTTATCTAAATTTGGACTGGAAGGCCATCTTCAGTTACATAAAATATCCTTCCCAAGCTCTAGTTCTCAATCCCATTACATCCACTTCATTTCTCATTTGCCAGCTCCTGTGGCCACACTCTTTATGCTTAGCAAAAAACAAACCAAGTTAAGTCTCTGTGGGGGGCCTTTTGTGAGGCCACTCAGAATAGGAAGAAAGAAACAGAGTGCAAGCTAGAGATGTAGAGCATATAAAGAAAACAAATAAGGCACAAAAAAGGAGGAGGAAGGGAGAAGAAAACATCACCGGGTCAAGAATCATGAAATCACATACACTTTAACATTTTGGCTAGTAAGTACTATGAGTCTTCTCTGTTTGGGGGAGGCTGCCCTCAGAAAGCTGGAAAATCAATTCTGAATTAATAAGGGTCTTTTTTTTTCACAAGGTCCTGGTGAAACTAAAAAAGGAGCTAATTAAAAAATCTTACTGCCATCCCATAATTACAGGTTTTACCCATATGCAGGATGGTCATTTTTTCCCATCAGGAATGGTATTCTTTTCACTTCCTGCCAAAAGTGCTCCAATACATTACCATAGGGAGTTTAAGAATTTAAGATTTTCAAGGAAACCTTTCCACCACTGGCACACCATTTCCTTCTGGAAGAAGGCCTGTGCCCTAGGGAGAGGCCTAATTCAAGACCCTTCTGCTCTTTTTAGAAGGGCTGAGCTCGCCTCACCATTGCTTTTCCTAGGGGTGGAGGTGAAACTGGTCTGATATGGCTGCTCCTTAGCTCATCCACCTCCCCCCCCCCCCCCCCACCTTTCATCCCTCCTCTGCCTTTCAAGGCCATTTCGCAAACTGCCACCTGTTCCTGCTGCCTACCCTTTTCTTCTTTCACACTGACCAAGGGAACTCACTCCTGCAGCAGCCCTGTCAAGGCAAGGCAGCCCAGGGGCCAAAGCAGGGCGTTTTGAACCTTTTGGAGGTAGTCTCACTAGGATGTTAAAAAGCCCTTGGCAGCACTGTCCTCCCGGGAAGGAGAATTCGTTCCTTCCCCACTCCGTCCTACCGAACGGCAGGTCTGGAAAGCTTTTACAGCGTCAGGTCCTCCTCTGACAGTCCTCAGCCCGGGCCCTGAGGCTTGGTCCTCGCCAGGTGAGCCCTACTTGGGCGTGGGGCCGCTGGCACGACTCTCATTCAGCCATGCCAGAGGCTCTAGCCTCTGGCACTCCGGGGCAAATAAATAGTGCCACCTGGTAGAGTCGAAAGCGGTGCTTTAAAATGCAAATACAACCCCCTCCTGCATTTGTTGTCAAATCACTTCTCCACGATTCCTAGGCAGGCAGTGGATTCTGCGCCTTGGAGAAGGGCCGGGGGAACGTTCCTGCCTGTGCAAAAATAACCCCCGAAGACGCAAGCCAAGTACTCGGCTGGAGCTCTCCAGCCTGTGGATGCCCGCTGGGCGGCTGGCTGTCCCCCGGGAGCCCCGCAGGGCTGGGTCCGCTCCCCCGCCTCACGCCGGGCGGCGGGAGCAAGCCGACGCCGACTTTGGGAGTTCCTTTCTGCCTTGTATGGAGGGCTGCTCCGGGCCCGTCTCCGCCCGACTGCTCTGACGCCCAGCCCTCCTGCTGCCCACCCCCAGCCACCTCCCTCTGACTTGCCCGGAGAAGCCAGACGGAGCCTCTCCCTGCCACAAGTCTCTCCGCCTGCCATTCCCCCATTCCCGCATCCACCCCCACCCGCTCCCCAGCGCCGTCACCCCTCCTCCGCCCCCGCCTCCTCCTCCTCCCGCTCCCCCGGCAATCGGGGGAATAAATCAGGGAGGAAATCGGGAGGCACTGAGATAGCGAGAGCGCGCGAGCGCCGGCGGACTCGCCCAGGTCTGTTTCCAAAGTCGCCCTTGATGGCGGCGGAGGCGCGGCAGCCGCGGCGCGGAGCAGCCGACGCGCGCTAGTGGGTCCGCCCGCCGCCGCCCCTTCCCTCGCGCCGGGTTTCGCCCCTGCCGCCCTCCGAGCCAGTCCGCGCCCCGGCCCCGGGCGCGCCAGCTCTCCAGACGTCCGCGGTCCGGGCAGAGCGAGCGCCTTCTCCTCCCGCGGTTTCCAGCACCATTCCTTCCCCCCGGCTGGGGAGGGAGGCGGGATTGATCTTCGATCTCGAAGATGGCTGCTGGCTGCCTGCTGGCCTTGACTCTGACACTTTTCCAATCTTGGCTGATCGGCCCCTCGTCGGAGGAGCCGTTCCCTTCGGCCGTCACGTAAGTCGGCGGGCCGGGGAGGTCCGGGAGTGCGGGCCGAGGGGTGCCGCGGGAGCTGGTTGCGGGGACGGTTTCCGACGCGCGGGGCTTTTCTGCCCGTGGGGGTGGGGAGCGATCGGGGCTCGGATCTGGAGAGGCCGAACGGGAGGTGCGCGCCGCTTGCCGCCGGAATGCGCGCCGAACCGGCGTCTCGGGCGTCGCGGTGGGGCCGGGCTGTCCCGGGAAACGTCCGCCGACGACTCGCGGCGCCTCAGCCTGTCTCGGAAAGGATTCTTTAGACTTAAGGAGTTCAGCTGTACTGGGGAGAAAAAAGTTTCCAGCCAGATACCCGCTGTCCTCAAACCCAGTCCAGGGGGAAAAAAAAAAAGTTGTGTTTGCTTGGGTGTTTTACAAATAGGTGATTTCACGCTTGCCAGGGTAGCGTGGACTTCTCCCGCGCATGGCCTGGGGGATGCTCTCTAATTGCTGTAGTGCCCAAACTCATTTAGATCTCAAATTACTGGGCGCACTTGACAGTCTCATCCGAGGAGTGCTCGCTCGGCGCAGCTTCGAGTGCTGTCCGCTCCGGGGGCTTGCAGGTACCGGGACCACGCCATCCAACCTCCTCATCCTTCATCTGGAGCATCTAAGTGCAGGCAGACACACCGTTCCCGTTCTTAGAATGAGTAGAACCTATTCTTTGAGGGAGGGATGAACGTTTCCAGAGTCGCCTGCAATTTTTTTCCTTATTTTTCACATTTCTAAAATAACTTAAAAAATTCGCAGCTGTTCTGGAAAATAGAGTTTTTAAAGGTAACTGTATAGTCACACGGCAGGAAGGGAATGAAAAATAATTCTCTTTTCTCTTAGGCTGGAAAAAAAGAAGCAAAGTCAGTAGCTCATAAAAATATATACACGTTTTTTAAAATGCGATGAAGAGCCTATCGGGCATTTTGGGAAAGCTTTTATTTTGGTCCATAAAGCTACTTTAGAGCTTCTAAGAGTAGGTGATCTTAAATGGATGAGTCACTTTAATGCATTTTACATAACAAAAACAAAGCCCAAGGTAGCCTTCCCGGTATTTCTGCTGTTGGGAATTATTTGCTGTCCTTTGTTGGCTGCGTGCTCAATACTGGAGTTTTGGGTGGATGCTAATAGTGAACCTTTACCAGTTGAAACCCTGCAGCGTTATTTAAGATGCAGCTTAAAGTATTTATTACATTAGGTGTCATTGCAAGAATCCGAAGGATGCACATTCTTACCCGGAGAAGGGGAGTGTCGAGTATTTTTTGTCATTGATTTACAGTCATGTTCCTTTTTAGATAATCTTCCATAAAAATGATTGCAGATCCTTTTTGTGATGAAACGAAAGGGTAAATGCCATCTGTAGATCTTTCTTTAATTGGCAGGATGTTCCAAGTGGATATTTTGAAATATATAGGCTAAGAATTACTCTAAAGATGCTCCAAATTATTCACTCTTATTAGGAAATTACACCTTTATTGATTGAATTCTTTATTCTTTTTGTAGCTTGGCCTATAGAGCGAGAACTCAAGTGACTCGCTTGCATTTGTATCAAATAAAGAAGTGGCTCTTTAAAAAGGAGGCGGTGTGTGCAGTTTACATATTTTTAACTGACAATTTATCAGTATTTCTTTCATTTGGAGGGAATGCATCATTCCCCTCACTGGGTGAAACTGTGACTTTTAAAAGATACAACAAAATGCAACCTTTTATTCCTGAACATGCCATTGTAAAATATTAATGTACAGATCCTTATTGTGAGGACATCTACAAAAAATTCTTTCCTAAAAATTAAAATAGCTTAGTGTTTATGGTCAGAGATTCACTGGAGACAAGAAAGAAAATAAATAGTGAAGAAAAATAGGAATTAGGAAACCACAATTTCTTTCCTTTGAAAGAATATAAAATTTTATTTTTTAAGAGTGGGAATTTAAGGTATTTTCAAATAATATGAAACATTAATAGTTTTGTAGAGTGAAAGCTTAATAAAAGAGTTTGTGGAGCTAAGTCGGTCTCCTGTAGGTAACATTAACGCTATTTATGTAAGTCTTGTGTGTCTTCAGTCATTTATTTCTAAAGTTAAAATACCATCTTCTGAGGAGAGGAGAAATGATAGTTGACATTTGTACTTCTAGTTAGGTTTCTGAATAAACTTTATGAAATTTTAAAAAGTGCAGTGTTAATTTTATCAAGGCGTGCCATTTGCTTTTCTTGCAAGAAAAGAATTGGTATCGAGTGTTTATCATGATAAATCTCAAATCTTGGGAAAAATTTCAAGCTTATAAAAACTCAGTACAAAGATTATAGTATCGTTAAAGGCAAACTATTACATTCTTTATATAAATTTCTCTGGAAATCATTAATAAATTCTTTTTTTTGACAATTTTATTTTTCCCAGAAAAAGCAGTATCAGTAGTTTTAGAAGAAGAGCATGCCATCAACACAGTATAAAATTAATTGTGCAATCACTGGAGTGAATCTTGAATTAGAATTACTAATACAAAGCTTTAATTTTTTAAAGTAGTGTTTACAGTAATATTAAAGGTTTAAGTTTTATTATAATAAAACAAATGTGTCATTTAAAATTTCTTTTTAAATTTTTCCTGCTTTAGCATATATCCTCATAGAGCATATTCTTCTGGTTTAAGTGTAAACTGTTCTAAGACCTAACACTAAAATTACAAGGTTCCCCTCCCCCAACCAAGAAAGGAATTTTGATACAGTTCTTTTGCTAGGTTAGGCTTTTCTTCTGGAAATGATTGTCTCAATAAAGTGTGAATCATAAATATGCCAGATGGTATCAATCACCTAATGCATATTGGTTTATATATAAATGGAAATCACATCATTTTGATGTTATAGTATGCACACGTTATATTGGTAGTTTAAGGTAGAGTTTTCAAATAGGGAGTTCTTGCTTGTTCTAGAAATAATTTCTTAGCACGTTAATGAAAATACTTCTGTTTTAAAACTCAGAATAATATGTATGTTAGCCAGTATTGTAATGTTAACTTAACTCTGTTGCTCTTTATTTTAGAATCTATTTACAAATCCAGGTTTAAAAGAAAAAAAGTCACTGTAGTTATAACTACTACTAAGGTTAAAGTTCTATCTAAGTCATATCATAACACCAATCAGTCAGAATAATTGGCTGAAAGCCCATTGTTATATGGGGATTTTAATATAAACGGTGTAATAGAATACATATATTAATAAGAATTACAGGTATCTACAGGAAATAGATATATTTCATGAAAGAATAGTACTTTGGGGTTTAAATACTTCAGATATAAATATTTTTTTTCTTTAAATTTATATTTAAAGGCTGTAGAAAATAAGTTTATGTCATAACATTGGAATGGTTATCTTTTTCACGTGTTAGAAGTGATATAATTATTTTCATTGGGCTTAACAATTTCTATTCACATACTACATGTAGAAGGAAATGTGCCTTAAGCTAAAATATGAGGTAAAAAGCATAAATTAGAACCCAAGAACAATGACATTAATAAATCCCTTTCTCAGGTCTTCAATTTGTTCTCATAAGCTTAACTATAAGACATCTATTATTCCACAGGTGTATATTTAAAATATGCAACAGTAGGTATGTTTTTCAGATAAGTAGCAACATGGTATCTTAATATTTATACGTGGATATATGTGTAGCTGTTTGGATCGGCATTTGAATGAGCATTAAGCAGAGTGTAATGGAAGTGATCTAAAAAGCATTTTGGAAAGGTATAAGAATCTAAGCTTATTATGGCTTGTAAAAAGGAAATAAAACATATGTTTATTATTTTAGTATGGCTTTTACTGGTTTAATTATAATTTAATAAGTGCATCTAAAATTAAAATCTATAGCAAGTTGTTCATTCTGAAAATAAATCTTCTTCAAAGAAATCTGACTGTACAGACACTTTCCTATTATTTCTCCAACATTGATTAAAAAAAAATAAAATGCTTTTCATTCTCGGATTTATACATTGTAAGGTTTTGCAAAAATATACATAACACATGCAAATTAGGTATTCACATTTACCGTTTAGGTTTATAACTATATGTAAGAAAAAACAATGCTTTTAGGAATTTTTAGTATATGTGCTGCCGAAGCGAGCACTGCTTTTAGGAATTTTTAAAGAGTTAAAAATTGTACCCATAACAAAGTATTATTTAATTGATATGTTTTCTGGAATATCATTCTATAAAACACACACACAGAAGTTTTGCTTTTTTCCCTGTTTTTTAATACGGATACAGATTTCCAGGAAAGTAATCTGTTCTTCTTAATGCACATCTTATTTTCTAATAAATGTCTTTGCACTGTTGGTAACCTTCAACTGGATACTTAAGTGGTTAAAATAAAGGTCAAGTATATTTTAGGGAAATCATCTGATTTGTTGATTTCCTTCAGTCTTTTACTTGTATAGACATAATCAGTTCCAGCATAAACATACTTGATAAGAGTTTGAAAAAGTCAGAATTTGTTTCAGTATTTCTAAAAAAGTAACATTTTGTTATTACTAAAGTGTTAGCCTTCCATCATTTGTAGTAGTATTGTTGTAGTATTTCAGGAAAGTGTGTGAGCTGTTCACCGTGGGGAAGGAGCTCTGTTCTATCACATCCGTCCTCATTTACTTAAGGCTCATGTGTGCATCAGACACTGTGTCACACAGTGTCAGCTACTTTTTCTTTTCATAGGTTGTTTATGTCTAGTACCCAATGTCCCCAAGCCTTTCATAGGATTGCTTTCCAGTAAACTGAACTGTATCAAGATGGTAAACCGTGTAGCTTATGCATGATTTATTGTGTGTGTGTGTGTGTGTCCCAAATGATGAAACTCATTGTGTCATATTGTTGACAGATTTGAAAGAAAAAGGCAATTGACTTCAGTGTTAATGGAAATAAAAATGGTAGTACTTTGTAAAAATAATATAGTTACCTTTTCCTTCAGGGTCTAAAATATTAACATTGCATACATAGATAATTCGCCTACTTTGTATTATAGTATTTTATTTATTAGGTGGTATTTTCTTTTTATGTATCTATTTATCAGTGCATGCACAGACATGTATTTCTTTTAACCTTCAAGTGGTTTGCTAGGGTAGAAAAATGTCAGTGAGGTATGCTTGAAGATTCGTGCCAATCCACAGTCATGTATGCTTGAAGATTCGTGCCAATCCACATATGTTTTTCGTGATTGAATCTCTTTCAAAATATTTTATAACACTAGCGTTTCAGAATAATTTGTGAAGAGAATCAAATGAGATACTGTATACAAAAGTAGCCTGAAATGCTCAGGTCCTATAGAGATGAGTTGTTAACATAACTGATGAGTAACAAAGTATGATTTTGCCATCTTTTTAGCAAAATAAGTATGGGAAAGAAACTATTGCTTTTAAATGTTGGGCACCTATTAAAAGACCTTTGCATACTAAGTGGATTTTATTTTGGCCATTTAGATATGGGATACTTAGAAATTTGTGAGAATTAAACATATTTGGTGTGACATGCTTTAGGAGTAAAGTATAAATATGAACAGTTTAAAAAAATTTTATTTGTAAAATATGAACTTAGATTTCTGTTACAGGTTTATATAATTTGTAGTAATTCAGTATTATTGCTCCTTTAAAATTGCCATTTATACAGATTTTAACGAGATCATAAACAAGGAAAGGATTGATATTGTGGCCTCAACGAACTGGCACACTTTTACAGTTAATTTCAATAATGCAGGATCAGGTTGTTGCATATGAAGCAATATTTAAAGTTCTCTTTGAATATGAATGCGGGATATTTCTGGCTAAATGTTATTTTAACATTTGCTTCTGCTGATTTTTTTTTTTTTTAACCATATGCTTCTGCTGGATTAAAAAAATTAAGATACATTTAAAATTCTGTATCATAAATGGAAGAACAACTGAAAGTAGAAATGATGGCAATGGATAATAATGGTGTTGCCCATTTTAAAGGCTTCAGATTTGGGCATGATCTTACTGTCAATTTGAAAATTCTTTTTCCTGGGTCATTAAAAATTTATTATAGTTGTCTCTGGGCAAACCGGAAAAATAACTCCTGTATTCTTCAAACAATTAATTGCTACTTCTCTCTCTTTCATACAGCTATGCATTTACTCTTAATCATGATTTATTATTATTTGTCTCTAACATCAGATCAAATGGGGAGTTTTTGCTTTGTTTTCTACCAAGTGACCTGTGACCAGACCTCAGGACCTTCTTGTTTGAATCTTCTTTGACAGTTTCAGGGGCCTTTCTCTTTATCCTCGGACATTTGTCTCTATAGGGAAATTGTTGAGGGATTTTGATGCACAGATAAATCTGGAATACATGATCAACACTTCTACCAAAATTGTCAAACGGTCTAGACAGTTGTTTCTTTTGACATTTTCCCACCTACTTTGGGAGATAATTAGGGGAAAGAGGAGAAAGAGCTAATAAAATTGTTCTCTGTCTAAGGTGCCTACTGTCAGGCTATAGAAAGGGACGTTTAGACATTAATGATGTCTTATTTTGAGGGTTAAAGGAAGAATGGCTCAGTAAAATAAATGGGCTTAGGCACACTCAGGAAATCTGTTTTAGAAAAGTGATCAAGAGTTGTTGTGGTGAAAATACCATGAGAAATGATGCATGGGTACGAGGGGCAGACAAAGGAGCTTTCCAATTTACACGTGGTGCGAATTTACATTAAGGATGCTAAAGGGGCTACTAGTAATTTTAAAATCCGCCCCCCCCCCCCCCCCCGCCACTTGCCAACTGAGCATGGCTATCCTGGAAATTATGTTTCCTGAACATATTCATTTATAGAAACCTAAATATTTATAATATGGGCATTCACCTTAAAAATCAAAGACCATACAGTTGTCAAGATCTCAAATATAGAAGCAATTAAGCATAATTCTTTTTAAAGAAAACCTTGGGATAATGGTTAATTAGATAAGAGATATTAGTATAACACTTTATTAAAAGCTTAAGTGCTGATCATGAAAAAAGAAATTCCAGAAGTAAATTTCTTCAATTAGATGACAATTAGAATGAAATACCTTCCAGGTAGGTAGGCTTCGGACTTCTGAGTACATAGTACACATTATGTTTTACTTGGCGCTTTTTTCTAAATGTCTCCTGATTCGAGTATTTTTAACATCACATGTAATTTAATGATTAACGCAGGTATTGGTATTCAGTGTAAATTATGTAGTGCACTGAACTACATGCAGAATATCCAAAATGAGGAAGAGAGTCCCCAAGGAAGACATTTACATCTCCAAACCTGCTATAAAGGAGCCAGGGATCTGTCAGAGCATGACTAAGGAAAAGCACATAGCATGTTGAAGAAAAACCATCTATTTTGTATTAGGCATAGGGCTTCCAGATGGGAAGAGATGTTGCTGGGTTTGAGTCTGGGTTGTAAAATGTTTGCATCAGGGCTGTAATTTTATAAGACCCGAAGTGGGGGATGGGCAGCGTTCCCAACAATGTGGACGTTTATGGTAGCCCAGCTCTGCATACTCAAACAATGTTGGCCTTCATCCTACGGTTTTTTAAAATTAAAAAAGGAAAAGTAATACGTGTTGAATCACAGTATGTAGATGATAGATTCAAGAGAGCCCGTAATTGAAGTGGAGACAGGGGGAGCCATTAGTAAACCATTGCATCGTTCCCAGAGCGAGAGATGCCTAAGGTCCAAAAAAGAATAGTGGTGAGGGGAGAGCAGAGCAGATGGGAAACATAAGGCAGAAGTAAAATTTCAGGTGCTCTTGGTTATGGGATTTGAGGAATCAGGAAGAGATGAGTCAGAGGTGATTCTAAGAGCCCTATCAGGTAAACCAGGCTACAGTGAACTTGGTAGACTAGAGAACACAGGAGGAATGGTGGAAGTACTAGTAGTTTCACTAATGGACATCTTGAGTTTGCAGGGTCTCTGTAGATGACTGTTAGGCCGTTAGAAATAGGTATTTGGAGAAGACTTGGATAATATAAGGCAACAGTTCCAGTAGACTGTTGAAGAAGGAAGCGTGGTTTCAGTGCCTTGAGGAGTTGGTAGCCGGTGGCATTGTAACAGCAAGTGCAGGTACTTTAAAGGCACTTTGCAATGAATTTGTTCAGAAAGGAAGTTTAAGGGATTTGGCATTCTTTTGTTTACAGAATAAAGAGTTCTATCAAGCAATTTGGAATTGTACATAGTAAAAACCCATAGGACTATCTTAAAAGGGGAAATATTTTTTAGTGGTCGTGGCCGAAGGGACGATCCCTGATGGGAGTTAAGGTCAAGCATGTGCCAACAACTGCCGAAGGGGGTGGGACTGCCATCAGGATCATCTCTCATTCCCGTCCCTGGTTTTCTTTGCCTAAGTCTTCCTTCCTCTCTGTGCCTGCAAATCGGCTTTCTCTGCTTCCCGGTGTTTACTGAATGGCAGTGAGGGCTTACATTTTCTCCACTGAAATTTCGAACCGGGTTGAGACTAGAGTCCTAGTCCAAAACATAGCCTCCTAAACAAGGTATGTCGATATTCTGAATATGGGCCGGATAGCCATCTATAGCCCGTTCAGTTGTGACTGGGAGATGGGGTTTGTAAAAAGGACTCTGGTTGCCTCGGCTTCTTGGGTCACTCCTGCACACGTTGGTACCATCTCCCGGGGAGGCTCTACATTGCAACAGGCCAGTTGCTATTACCATGAATAGAGCAGGAGATGGTTCTTAGAAAAAGGCTTGTGGAGGGTGGGCAAGGTTGTAGAGACAACTAGGTAAGTGTTACCAGACGGGAGATTTGGGCTTATCAGAGGGAGAAGGCCAAACGGCGAGATGAAAGAGCCGAGAGAGGCTGTGATTGATGGGAGAATGTTCTGACCTAGGCAGGTGAGGAAGGGATCAAGAGGAAGAACAATGTCTTACAAAGTAACTTCTGAAATATGAAACAGCCTTGAGAATTAAAGCAGATGGTTGGAGAACAGGATAGACACACTTTTAATTTGCTGGAGATGTTTTTGAAGGAATGCTCCAGATTACAGATTCCATTCTCAAAAAGGAATGACATGATTCAGAAATGTAATACATATACATTAGCAGTGTTCAAATTTTGAGTTATACCAACTAGCGTCTTTCTTAACTTGATAGTAACAAAACTCTATTTTACCACTGTATTCCCTTTGGACAACAACATTTGGTTCCTTTCTTTTTCTTTTTCTTTTTTCTTTACCTTATTTTGGGGACAGATTACCATGAAGGTCTGTGTAGTTTTGCAGATTTTAATATATGCATATTGTAGGAAGATGTTGCAAGATATCAGTGAAAAGAAAAGAAAAGAAAAAAAAGAGCAAATAGTTCTTTCTTTGGCCAGTAACACAATTTATTTGTTATTTGGCAGATTGGGGTAGTTTACTGCCCCACCCTGTAAGTGCTCCCACCCAGCCCCCCCCCCCCCCCCCCCCCCCGCCCCTGAATATTCCTGCAAAGCCTGACCCTGGTCGCTCCTTAAAAAGGCATTTCAGGTCTCCCAAAGATCTGGAAATGACCGCAGCTGCCGTCACAGCGGTTCCCTGAGTGTCCGAGATGACTTGAATGAATGGCTTGGATCGCAAATGTCAGTGGATCTAAGAATCAGTTTTGATCTCACTGGTCCCAGCTCAGTGTGGAAAAACCACCCTTGTGGTTTGTAACAAGAGATGAGTAGAGTCAGACAGGAGGAGTGGACTGTTTATTTCCCTTTTGCGACTTTACTCTTATTTTCTCTCTTGTAGGTATTCACAGTGTACTTGAGTCTATGTTGATGTCTCTTCCCGCAGCCTGTGCAGACATGAGTAATTACTAACAGCCTTCTTCCAGGGATTATAATTTTGCTTTCTGATCAATTGCAGCTGCTGGTGTATGCCAAGTGCTGGGAATTAACATGGTGTGTTTTCTAAGCCATTGAACCCTCAAGCTGGTCCCCTAAGAGAAGTATTATTATCTTCCCTGTTTTATAGATGAGGAAAGGTAACTTTAGAATATGAAGAACTTTTCAGGGTTTTCTTAGGGCCTAAAAATTTGATTCCAAGCAGATTGGTTCAGAATCCGACCCCTACCTGCTGAACTTGGCTGTCCTGTTACGGCCGGAGCTCCATGTGCTGGCCTCCACCCTCCCATCTGCTCCGGTTGCGGATGGCTGCATAGTTCAGCCTGGCTGCATAGTCCAGCCTGGCTGCATAGTCCAGCCGTGGGGTCGAGGGCAAAGAGGCGTCATTGTAAAGCGGAGTAGAACCAACTCTCAGTTTCAACATCTCCATCTGCAGAACAAGGATAATATTAACTTAATCTTGAACCCCAGTGTTACATTATAAGGCTCAGAGGAGAGGATGCTTGGGGAAATTTGCAGGACTGTTTAACGGGCAGACTTTATTATTTGTATCACTTGGTGAGTTTTCTGTCTTCCAGAGATCATGAATTGATGACTGAGGTTTAGTGAGCTAGATTCTTGGACTAATATATCTCTCAGGCCATTAGAAAAGCCTGAAATGAAGGGGCAAAGGAACACTTAGCAGGCCTGAGAAATATCTTTTCCTAGGCCTTGTGTAGTCTTTAATCCTAAAGCGGAAATGAAAGGACTAGTGAGAGCGAAGTGTTCCGTCTCAGGGTTTAGGACACAACCCGTGTCCTAAAAGGGACCATGAAGACAGCAGAACCACAAAAGAATTGATGTGTTTTATCTTGACGTTTCAGCCAACACCTGTTGTCTGAGAACTGTGCCCCAGGAAGTTGAATCTATTTTTAAAAAGCCTTCCCTTTGCTGATAACCTCTCATTTTCAAACACAGATGTGAGTTTTCAGCTTGGAGACAGACTCTTGGAAAGTTTATAAAGCAATGTGGCCACGATGTTTATAGAAATGAGTTCAGACAACCCTACAAATTGGGTGAGCACAGAGGAGTAAAATTGAGGCCAGTTGCATTTTTAGCAACCAACGCAGAAGTTGGTAAAAATCTGCCAAGAGCCTACTGAAAAAGACCAATTTTCTTTTGACTCATCCAGCATGATTAGTTACACTCATTTAAGCCCACCCCTTCCCTTTACGGTATAAATGGAGGTCAGCTTGCCACAGACTCTCATCTTTTGTTGGTAGAAATAAAACACCTAAATAAAATTACTACTGAACACATCTAATTGATTTGTGGAGGAGAGCGATGTTTTAGATGAAAATGTGCATTAATAACATGACCCATGAGTAGTACAACTTGGGGATACCATTGAAGCCACTCGTTCTCAAGTGCCAAGGACCGGCATTTTTATGGCAGTCATCTTGACATTTGCCACGAAAAGGGATGTGCAAGATTCTTATGATGTTTGTCATCTTAAAAATACTGAACCCTTCATTGTCTTGACATTATATTAGAATTGACTTAAATTTACATTCGCAGAAATGTTAGGAGAGACGAACAAATGGGCCATGTGAAGCCTCAGGAGGATAGGCACAATGGATGGTGGACAGACTGCTCTCAATTAGACATACAGAATGCTTGGGTGTCTCTCCAAACACCTGATTTTTCTGTCAATATACATGTAGAAATCAGGATTAATTTTCATGAGGGAAATTTTATTGCGCATGGGGAGCTCAGTTCCCAGGGGACTGGTGCATGGTGTTAAGGTCTGCTGGTGAGTAATTGTTTAAAATTTATATTAATACTCTACGGTAATAAATAAACATGGGGGAATGGTAACTCATCACAGAGCAAACCATGTTTGTTAATTAGATGAGGTCATTCGTCTCCTTAAATTATCAGATGTGACACAACTTGTCTGTGTGTTGTCTAAAAGCCAGCTGGGTCCCTGGGTGTAAATGACCATGACAGAGGGGTGGTTTGAGGATTTCAAGCCTTGGATTTGGTCCCACCCTTTCTGGGTTTTTCTACAAGTGAAGTAGATTGGCCCTTGGAATTCCATTTTTATAATATGCACCGGGATCTAAAACCTGGTATCAACAAGTTGCTCAGAATCTGTTTTTTTCTTTCTTTTTTCTGTTTCCTCTGCCTCCCCACCCTAAATAATTGCAAGGAATCATATTTATATGCTGCATATAAATATGGTATATATAAATATATTCCATATATATACACCATATTTATATTTATTACATATATAACAATATATTAGAATGATATATATTATATATTAAACATTATATGTACAAATGTAAACATACTGTATGTAAATATTGTATATAATAGAAACATAATTTATATAAAATGAAAATAATAGAACTTTAGTAAAGTGTACTTTATTAGATTCAGATGTGTTACCTGGATGTAGAATATATATTTAGAAGACATAAAAGCTGAAAGTGCTTCCTAATACCCAGAAGTGCTGTCATAGATATGAAGGATTGCAAATTTCATTAGGACTAATTGAAGCATCAAAACGGTTGGGATAGGATGTATGCTTGCTGATTACAATTTTAATTTTTGGTCAGCTTTGAGTCCCGTGGATCCCACTCTTTCACATCTTTCAAACCCCACGGTGATTCCATATTGTTGCACTTGCCCCTGAAAGTTGCTCGGAAGCATGTTGATAGACACTTGAGCAAAGCCAGAACCAGACTAGTCTGTCTTCTGAAAGTCTCAGGGACTCAAATTAGGCACTTTGATATGGTTGAAAGAAACAGAGTTTTGAGTCCGGTAGCATGAAGGTTAAAGCCTGCCTCTGATACAGTCTGTGTAATCATGGGAAGTTCACCTGAGTTGCAGTTTCGTGCTCTGTAAAAGGGGAATCATATTCTATACCTCTTAGGGAAATTCTGAGGCTTAGATGAGAAGCCATCAAGTCTGGTGTGTGTATATTTCCCCCTGAATTTACGGAGTGAAGGGTGGAAACTGTTAGTTTCTTTCATCCCATTTGCTTTGAGACCCGTAGAACTGAAGGTTTTTCCTCCCAGTTTTAATCCACTCCTAGGGCAGACTGTGGACATTATTAGGAATTAATTGATTTTTCTAAATAATCTCTTACTCTGTTCATGTTGAATAGATCAGAGCATTGAGAGAAAGCCTTCACTGAAATGGGCGTGGGAATGGGAGGACTATGTTAAACCTAACCCAGAACTTTGTTCAGTGTCCTGAGGCTGGGCTTATGGTTCCTCATGCTTTGTGTGGTGGTGGTCACCTGACTTTGGGTTGTACCTCACTGGCAGAGGTGATGAGCTGTGTCAGCTGCCTGTCGGGACCAGAGCCTCTCAGCTTACCACGTTAAAACAGGTTCCTCCCAAGACATGTAGGTCTTTTGTATTTTAAATGAATTTGGATGTTGGATTCATGCTAAGTATCATTAAAGCTTCATTCTTGGCCCTGACTACAATGTTCTTACATTTCAAAAAGTGCTCATCTGTGGTGTGGTTCAGCCTTTCTAACCAGGCTTCTTCATCGGAACAGCAGAAACCCCCGACAGTGATTTGAGAGACTATTTCTCAGTTCTCTCAGAAGTGGTTCATAACTGGTACTATTCTCGAAGCACAGAGAAGTAACTTTTTTTTTTTAAGATTTTATTTGTTTATTTATTTATTTGACACAGAGAAAGAGATCACAAGTAGGCAGAGAGAGAGGGGGAAACAGGCTCCCCGCTAAGCAGGGAGCCCTACATGGGGCTCAATCCCAGGATCCTGAGACCATGACCTGAGCTGAAGGCAGAGGCTTAACCCACTGAGCCATCCAGGAACCTCGAGAAGTTACTTCTTAAATGGATGGTTGCTTTGGAACATTACGGCTTAATTCTCTCATGGAACTTGCCAAGTTGATTGAAAGTCTGGATTCAGAGCTTAGCTGTCCAGTTATTAACTGGGTAACTTGAATGGTTGGTAAAACCTCCTCAAGGTTTGGAGAATGAAGAATGTTAATTCATGTAAAGCGAAGGCACATAGAAAGCACCGAATGAATATAATTTCATTAGAAGCAAGAGACTTTTGTGGAGTCAGGTGACTTAGGTTCCCACTAATAATGTGGGACCTGAGGAAGAATTCCTGGCTTTAGGACTTTCTGACAGCTAATTGCTCAGCACCCGACTATTTCCTAACAACTTGGTATTATAGTGTGTCTGTTGAACAGAAACTAGATCTTCCTAGGTACTCAAGTACTCCAGTGCCTGTGGGTATGTTTTGGAAAAGATCCCACCTCCCTCCCCCGTATTTCAGTTTTCTCTCTTCTGATCTTTCTGAAGTTTGATGTTTTCTGTGCTTTCTAATACTGTGTGCTACCCCTAAATTGCACTAAAGCATAGTATGGTACCAGGCTTCTTTCTGTATCTGGTTGAGGGGCATATTAAGAAAAATGTAATGAAGTTAGTGATGTAGCCTTCTTGTGTACAGAAGAACAGCGTTGGTGGTTCATTGTCTACCTGATGAAATTGTTCTGCGAAAGAGGTCCTATAGATGTTCTCTCTTGATGCTATATTTCCAGTAATAGTAGATAGTAATAACCAGTTTCTACCTGAAGCTGGTAACTCTAAAACCATATCAGGAACAATTGTGATACTATGTATAACATAGAATGGTGCCCCTCTCCCCCTTGTAAGACTAGTGATAAATATATTTTACCTTGAGGGATAAATTAATATGAATTTTTTTAGATTCATTTATTTTAGAGACGGGGGAGAGAGAGAGAAAGAGAGAGAATGCACTTGCTTGGAGTGGGGGATGGGCAGAGGGAGATAGTCAGAGGGGGAGAGAGAGACTCCCAAGCAGGCCCTTCCACCAAGTGCAGAGCCTGACACGGAGCTTGACTCCAGGACCCCGAGACCACCAGCCCAGCTGAAGCAGAGTCGGCTGCCCAAGCATCCAAGCCACCCAGATGCCCCTATCATGAAGTGTTTAAAAAAAAAAGTATAAATCAATTATATTATACTGTGAAAAATATAAATTCTAATTTTTCAAGAAAAATTTGTATTTAAGCTCATCATGTATCTTAAAGTTCTGAGGGGTGTGTGTGTGTGTGTGCATGCCCAGTTGACTCACTTTCCTCCTAGTGATTAAATGAGAGAAGTCAGGAAACCTGTTAAATTCTCAACATGTATGCCAAGAAGATTTGAATCAAATTCCATAAAAGGGATTGAGCACTGACCACCGATTTAAGTGAAAGCAAACCAGACAGCATCTTCATAAAGGCATTTTACATGAAGATGGATAGATATGAATCCCTTGTCTAGATTCATTTATTTATTTCGATTTGGTGTTTTTCATACTGTGTAGTATATTACCACAAACTTAGTGCTTTCACACAGTGTGCATTTTCTCACCATTTTCTCGATGAGGAGTCTAGCCATGGCTTATCTAGATCTTTTGCTCGGGGCCTCACAAGGCTGCGATGGGTGTTGACTGGCCTGCTCTCCCTTCTTGGGTTACTCTCTTTTCCTCTTTTAAGCTTATGTGGTTGTTCACACATCTTCGTGGTTGTAGGAGTACCTCCTCCCTGCTTCCATTTGTTCTCAGCTCCTAGATGCCACTTCTTTTCCTCTCACGGAGTGGTTCACTTCTTCAAGGCCAGCAGGAAAATCTCTCTGTTCAGGAGGAGGGGCCCAGTCTCTCTTAACAACTTTCAACTGATTAAATAGAATGCCCGAGGGGTGCCTGGGTGGCTCAGTCAGTTGAGCATCTGCCTTCAGCTCAGATTATGATCTCCAGGTCCTGGGAAGGAGCCCTGTGTCGGGCTCCCTGCTCAGCGTGGAGTCCGTGTGTGTCTCTCTCTTCCTATGCCCCTCCACCCTGCTCATTCTCTGTCTCTCAAATAAATAAATAGAAAATCTTAAAAAAAATAATAAATAGAATGCCCAAGATAATCTCTTTTGATTAACTAGGAATCAAGCAGTTTGAGATCTTACTTGTATCTACAGACTCCCTTCACCTTTGCCACATAACAGCCTCTCCATGGGAGCCATGTCCCTTCATAATCACATGTCCGACCCCCTCTGTAGGAGAGTAGAAGATACATGGCAACCAACTTAGAATCCTTCCTTTCATAGGTTTTACTATAAGACAATCATAAAAACACCCAAAATTAGAAAATAGGATACTCGTTTCTTTCCCACTTTAGATGTTCACAAAACTTTGGAAATGCTTGGAAATAGATGAACTATCATCTTGCCTCCAGGCAAACTGTGCTTTTTGCATTGGTTCTGATCCATCCTGTAAGGAAAGTGAATTACAGTAGCTCATTAACAACTCATTACTAGTGTTTAGATGAACTTTTCACCCTCTGCAAAACAAAGAATTCTCTATGCCATTTTAAAGCCAGTTTACACAATTACTGTCAATAAGTGTGTGGAAAATTGTAAGGCAGTTCTTTTGAAATATAAAGGATTAAGTTACTTCCGAGTTAAGGTTTATACTTCATGAAATCTTAGGTCTCCTGAAATTATTTGCATTTCCCTGCTTGTATAAACTTAGGTGATTTTCTCAAATCCTAATCAACATTTTTTAAAAATACATCTCGATATGGAATGGGAATGTTTCTAACTAATGCCCTAATCATAAAGTATTAATGCTTTATACGTAACTGAAATGTTTATACGTAACTGAAAGCATCCATGTATAATTTCTCCTATTCAGTGAATAGATTTAGCTATGACTTCTGCTTTTCAGGAAGCAGAGGAAGATGATCATAAAATGCTTCTTCACAATACCTGAGTACTGGGTACTCAGTAAGTTTACCTTTAAAAGGGGGGCCTACTATCCTGCATGCAGTACTCCCTTGCTCATTTCATTTGGGAGGTACTGCTGATTGCCTGATTTGTTCAGGATTTCTCTTGTTATACATCTAGCACTAATTAATTTGCTAACACCAGGGGATTCTGGCCAGAGTAATTGTCTAATGCAGTGCTTTTCACACTAACTCTGCTAAAGGAATAGAGTTGATTCTTTTTTTTTTTTTTTTTTTTTTTTTTTTTTTTTTTTTTAAGATTTTATTTATTTATTTATTTGTCAGAGAGAGAGTGAGTGAGAGCGAGCACAGGCAGACAGAGTGGAAGGCAGAGGCAGACGGAGAAGCAGGCTCCCTGCGGAGCAAGGAGCCCGATGTGGGACTCGATCCCAGGACGCTGGGATCATGACCTGAGCCGAAGGCAGCTGCCTAACCAACTGAGCCACCCAGGCGTCCCTGATTCTTTTTTTTTTTTTTTTTTTTTTTTTTTTTTTTTTTTTTCGGGGGTGTGTGTGTGTAAATTTTGTATCCATTGCAGCTGTTGGTTTTTGTAAAATATAGTGAAAATCAGTGGGAAAATGCAATTTAAAAAGATATGGCTCTGTTTTTAGGTTAAATAGTCATGACATTACTTTTTTAAACTATTACAAACATGTCCAAACATTCTCCATTTCTGTAGTTTTCCTTGAGCCATATCTGCAGAGTGCAATTTGAGTATCACTGATTTAATTGGTTTGGAGTTTAAGGTAACTAAATGGCTGTTTTCAATTTAACAATGACGTTTAAAAAATAGATTTTAATGTTAAATCGTTTTTTAAAGTGACATAACCTACTTTTTTATTTTGGCTATTGGAAAGCTATGGACTTTTTCCTCAAAAAATTTGACTTTTTGTGTATTCTCCTTAGAACATTTACTATTTGAATGAGCCAAAACACTGGCTTTGGCAGAGCAGATATTTTGTTATTGCAATAAAGGGGAAGACTGCATATTTATATGATTTAGTTCTGTAAATCAGAGCTAATAGGAAGGTAGCTAATCCTTTTTGATGAATTCTTGGATATATTCAAGAAACAGATGGATCCAATATTGTTACTCCACAAATATCTTATGTCCCAGAATCAAGATGAAAACATTTTAATACGTACCTGAGACAGGTTGATTCCCCGCAACCACCGCCCCCCCTTAAAGAAATTTGTATAAAGTGTATTTGGCTTATGAGGCTGAGGGTGTATAAAAAAATCTCCATAGATACCTCATATCTCAGAGTGTCTGCCAAAATAGAAAAGTATAAACATTCTCACTGTATTGAAAAACATCTGTTTCAAACAATATGATTCTCTTAAAGGCAATTAAAAGTTTTCAAAGAATGGCTCAAATGTTCACTTAGTAGGTAGTAAGAATTGCAGAATCTTTTCATTTTTTAGACCCCGATTTCTCCTTAGGCAACTTGTGTACATTGAAATTATAATGTGTGAAAAGAAATTGTTGATTTTTGATCAAGTTTTGGTTATTTTCTCCCGCTTCAGCTAGAGATTTTTCTGACAACCTTTGCTAAAGATGTTCTCAAATTGTAGGATCTTTATCTAACAAAACCAAAACATACGAAGTTCTAGCCATAGACTGGTAAAACAAGATGATCTGTTCTTTATCTTATGCCATTCCATGCAGTCTCTTCTGAGTTACATCTATTACTGTACATTTATTCCTGAACGCTTGTCTCAAGGACTTTCAGAGTTTTTCCCAATTATTGAGATAAACTAGTTTTCTAAAAAGCCCTGGAATTTATGTATTTTAAGAATCCCTTGAAGTGTCCTTACTCAATTCTTCAGTCTGTCACTTAAAACTAATTGAATTTAACAACTCTTGATAAAGGTGCTGCATCTCCCAGCTATTACGTAGGATGTGAAGCCAAGAACAATGGCCATATTGACATTGCTAAACAAACTCCTGCTAACCCTCCCATAGCAGCTCGCACTTCTAAGTGATTTTCAGAATAAGCTCACAAAAAAATACCTTATTGATAAATTCCGTTATAACATAATTTCATGGGTCTTACATACTAGAAATCATGGCTATTTCTATGTAGTTTGAGTATTGCCTTTAAGAAAGAGAATGATAACTTAGAGCATTAGAAAGACCATGATTTGAGAAATCTGCTGAAATTTTACTGATAGAAATTGTCCATCACCTTGGTAGCCATTACAGTTAATTATTACAATAAATTAGTAGCTGTTATTAATCTTACGTGCACATCATTTAAAACATCTTGGCAAGATGATCCTCATTTATGACTGTTTCAATTTAATTTCGTGCATTTGCAATTTGGCCAGAAATGTGGGTGAGAATTTAGAACCAGATGTCATTGTCTTATAAATTTTACATCTAAAAATAAAGTATTATTGGGGTGCTGGGTGGCTCAGTCAGTTACACATCTGCCTTGAGCTCAGGTCATGATCCCGGGGTCCCTGGGATCGAGCCCTGTGTCAGGTTCCACCTTCAGTGGGGAGTCTGCTTGAAATTCACTCTCTCTTCCTCTGCCCCTACCCCTGATTGTGCTTTCTCTCTCTCTCTCTCTCTGTAATGAATAAATAAAATCTTAAAAAAAATAATAAAAAAATAAAGTATTATCCTCTTTGTGAGCAGGTTTGGTGAGGCCTTTTTCTTACAACTACATAGAGCAACAGGGAGAGAAAACAGGTTTAAGGGTTATATATAGATGAGGCACAAAAACCTTTGTTGCTTCATGTAATTTTTATGAGGCCAAAGTGTTTTCTCCAAATTATCTATGAGATTATTCTACTGACATTTGATGGTTCTGAGAAATGAAAGTCTTTGGGTCATTTGTCCTCTTTCCCGACCATCTTTATTTATTTATTTATTTTTAAAAGATTTTATTTATTTATTTGACAGACAGAGATCACAAGCAGAGAGGCAGCCGCAGGCAGGGCGGGGTGGGGGAGGGAATCAGGCTCCCTGCTGAGCAGACAGCCTGATGCAGGTCTCCATGCTGGTCTTGATCCCAGGACTCTGGGACCATGACCTGAGCCGAAGGCAGAGGCTTTAAGCCACTGAGCCACCCAGGCGCTCCCTGACCATCTTTAATTAGATTTCAATTAAGGCATATTTATTCATACCTGATTTGATTAATTTTGAGCTAGACCTGCTGCCTGGTGAGCCCCGTGGTAGTGACATGGTCATTACATTCAGTAGTGTAGGAGGCAGTCACCAACTGGGTTAAATGTAGTTTTGTGTCCATTTGCCTTTCTTTCCCTATACTTCTGCCACAACATTGACTCTTTTCCTCATGGATCGAGTGCCCACAGGCTCTTCCTTGGTTCATCAAATTCCTGCTTTTATGTTCCATAATTGGAGAACCTCCCACTCTCTTCAAACAATAACCAACCAAACAAACCCAAGAGGAACTCTTATTTCCCAACCCACTGAGTAAACAGAACCTTTCTAGAGACAGCATTTGAAGGAGAGCTGAGCACAGATGAATCTCTGATGCATAGACCATATCAGGGCAGACCTTATTTTTAAAGAGGGGATATTTTTGTATTTCTGTCGTTCTCTTCGGTCTTGTAACTGCTACTATTCAGTCTTAGGGTTTTCTGTCTAACTTCAGATTCCATTCCTTAAATATCAGATATTATTGTAAAAAAAGTCAACATTTTTGGTAGCTATCAGTGGCACAGATAGAGAGGTAATAGAACCAAGCATGGCCAGTAAAGAACTACTGTGGGTTTGTGTGGTATTTTATAACAGTTGAACCGGAGTGCTCTTTTATAAAATTAGAGGTAGTAGAATGCCAGTGTAGGAGATTAAGAAGGGCAGACCATTAGGATAAGAGGGACAAAGATGTTTTCAAGGACGTGCACTTAAAGAATTGTAGAGAATAATTGAGTTACATACTTAAAGAACTACATGATATAACCAACATGAGAGGAAAGTGTGATTTGATTTCTTTTTGTGCTCTGATTTTTCTATCTTGTGTCATTCTGAATTGAAGGTTGAAAATTGACTCCACATAAAACATAATACAAATTTATCAAAGGCAAGTGCTCTGCAAAATTGTTGTTTAGAATAAGGAAACAAGGATCTCAAAACTCTTAAAGCAATTATTCCTTGTAGTGTTTTACAAAGAAGATAGTCTAGCATTTTTTAAGAGGCAGAACTGGGTTTCTTCTTTATACACAGTTAGGTACCTTTCTAAATACTTGTCTCATGCTTTTATCTGACAATGAGAGTGGTTCTGTTTCTGGCTTCCAAGATGTGGTAGGTTAAAAGTGATGTTTTATCTTGTAAAGAAAAAAAATCAGAAATTGGCAATAGGATAAAAACTAGAAAGTGGTTTTTGGGATCTTTAATTAAAATTATATGCAATTCAGTTTTGACTCATGTATATTTGTTACCAGTTTTGGTCTTTTCCCAGATCAGATATAGCGGGATAAAGGCTAAACTATTTTAGTTTAATTTTATGATATTTGTTTATATTTCATAATGTATAGTGTTTGGTAACAATGTATAATTTTGACAAGTTTGAGTGATATTAGAGAAATTTGACTGAAAATAACTATTAAGGTTTATTAAAATGCACCTAGGAAAGATGGTGTTACCATGTGGAATTTTTTTTTTTTAAAGATTTTATTTATTTATTTATTTATTTATTTAAAGATTTTATTTATTTATTTGACAGAGAGAGATCACAAGCAGGCAGAGAGGCAGGCAGAGAGAGAGGAGGAAGCAGGCTCCCTGCTGAGCAGAGAGCCGGATGCGGGGCTTGATCCCAGGACCCTGAGATCATGACCGGAGCCGAAGGCAGCGGCTTAACCACTGAGCCACCCAGGCGCCCCATGATTTTATTTATTTTTTTAACAGAGAGAGATCACAAGTAGGCAGAGAGGCCCGCAGAGAGAAAGGGGGGGGGGATGTAGGCTCCCTGCTGAGCAGAGAGCCTGATGCGGTGCTTGATCCCAGGACCCTGAGATCATGTCCTGAGCCGAAGGCAGAGGCTTTAACCCACTGAGCCACCTAGGCACCCCATACCAAGTGGAATTTATACCAAGCTGCTAATTTTGCTGCATAATTTCAGGATGGGTTTCTCTAGCTTGGCATTATTGACATTTTGGACCAGACCATTTTTTGTTTGTTCGTTTATTTTTTTTTTTAATTTTTAATTTAAATTCACTTTCGTTAATGTATAGGATATTATTAGTTTCAGAGATAGAATTTATCAGTTGCATCTAACACACAATTCTCATTATATCAGGTGCCCTCCCTACTCCTCCTTACCCAATTACCCCATCCCCTTATGCCACTCTCTGTTTCTTAAAGTTAAGAGTCTTTTACGCTTTGCCACCTCTCTGTTTTTATCTTATTTTACTTTTCCTTCCCTTCATCTACATTCATCTGTTTTGTTTCTTAAATTCCATGTATGAGAGAAATCAGATGGTATTTGTCATTCTCTGACAGAGCATTTTTTGTAATGAAGGCTTGTCCTGTGCTTTGTAGGATATTTTGTAGCGTACCTTGGTTTCTATCTCTTAGAAGCCCAAGCAACCCAACCCCAAGTCATGATAGTAAAAAATTTCTTCAGGTTGGGGTGCCTGGGTGGCTCAGTGGGTTGAGCCGCTGCCTTTAGCTCTGGTTATGATCTCAGGATCATGGGATCGAGCCCTGCATTGGGCTCTCTCCTCAGTGCGGAGCCTGCTTCTCTCTGCCTCTGCCTGCCTCTCTGCCTGCTTGTGATCTCTGTCTCTGTCTCTCTCTCTCTCTGTCAAATAAATAAATAAATAAATAAAATCTTAAAAAAAAAAAATCTTCAGGCATTGTGCGATGTCTCCTGAGGTACGAAATCACCTCTGGTTAAGAACCAGTGATCTAAGTGAAATCTGCACAATGAATTGGCCCATGATATGTGTTCCTGTTGCCAGTGCTGTCTATTTCTGGCTCACTTTCATAATACTTATGTGGTGTTTCCATTTCAGTAACATTTTGTCACATCAGTGAGTTTTATTCATTAATCCCTGATAATAAGTATGCTATTAAAAAAGGTAAATTGGCTAGTTCAAAATATTTTCCAAATTAAGCTGTTAAATTTAGTGCTTTGTGAAGCAGGAATTGTAATTATTTAACATATAGTCAGATGTACAGGGGTACAATTCCGCTGTTCCTGGAGATCTGTGAATTTCCTGAAGGAAAATTTTGCAGTGAAACATGTCTTTAACAGAAGCGTCCTGGTGTCTGCTCTTTCCTGCTGGGTCTGGAGCGGAAATGAGACAATCCATCCTGTCCTTGTGCACACTGCATAAAATGCTTTGTAGATAGGAGAAATGCTGGACACTTGCCAGGGTGGCCTGTGGGCAAACTGTAATTAACATGGACACACATATTCTTGCTAGGGGTGTTTGTTTCACCTGGGAAAGCTACATAGAAAACTAATGAAGGTTTTCTTCTCTAAAAGTACTTCATTTTTTCAGAGGGAAACAATTAACAGAGACCCCAAAACAAAAAAGAATACTACTGGGGTGAGCTCATTGTACTACTAAGGTGTATTGTGTAGTGTTCTATCTTATGGGTAGCTCTGAAATTTTATAGGGCTTGCCTGAGCTGATCATATACCAAAAATATCTTGATGAGCATGAAAAGAATACCAGGTGTTTCTGCTCATCGACTTTCTGTAAATGGAGAACAGCTACATGCTGGCTTATTCTCTTTGAGGACAGTGCGCTTACAAGAATGACAACACAAAGTGGTGTAGCATTGACACCGTAATCCCAGCGAGTGCTGTCTACATTGGTTAGGCGCGAATGCTATTACATGAGGGAAAATGAAAACTCAGAATGGTCCACGGCAATCTTTTTCCTTTATTTGATCAAAAAGTAATTTCTCTGCTTCTTTTTCTTCTGGCTTCAAAGAAATAATACAATATTTTACCTCTTCAGTTGATTGGCTTAAGTGGGGCTCGAAGTATTTTGGATCCATTCTACTGATTGACTTAGGAGAGGCCAGAAAAACCCACTTTTATATGATTAGTGTCTCCTTTTTATATTGTGCTCTCTATGATACCTTTTTTGTACATATCGTTTTATTAACAAAAGTAGAAATATACTGGGGCAACTGGGTGGCCCAGTCGGTTGAGTGTCTGACTCTCGGTTTTGGCTCAGGTCATGTTATCAGGGTTGTGAGATGGAGCGCCATGTCCGGCATCATGCTCAGTGTGGAGTCGGCTTCTCCCCCTCTCTCCCTCCCCCTCTGCTCCTCTCCTCGCTCGTGCTCTCTCTCTCTCTCTCTCTAAATAAATAAAATCTTAAAAAAAAAAAAAAAAAAAAACCTGAGCTCTTACTGTATGGAAAATCTGGGGCATTTCTACATATTTTTCTCCTTTTTTGGGGTACTTGTTATTCATACATGAGCAAAACAATCACTGCCTTTCGTTTTCTGTACTACAGAAACGTGGCAAAATCTATTCTGACCTTACCTCATTTTATTTTAGCTAAACTCTTCCGTTTGTTTGCTGTCATATTGGGTTCTATTTGGACCGTTTTGGTTTCTGCCTATTGTCCTGCCTGATTACTAACAACGCCCTTTCACTCTCAAAAATATCCAGGTTCAGATAACAAACTGTGTGGATACCCTGTGCTCAGGCAATTTCAGCAGTAGGTCTTTGCGTGTAATCCAGTATATGGTGACATCATTAGGAAATTTAGATTGTTTACTATTATTGTATAATGTGATAGATGGTAGGAATATTTGAGTATATATAAACTTCTAAACATATGTCTGGATTATAGATCTATTCTCAAAAAAGCACAGTGATCAAGAAACTCTTGGTCCACATTATCAACAGTAGCTAAACTATGGAAGCAGCCCAACTGTCCTTTGACTGACAAATGGATAAAGAAGATGTGGTGTATATATACACAATGGAATATTATTCAGCCATCAACAAGAATGAAATCTTGCCATTTGCAATGATGTGGGCAGAGCTAGAGTGTATCATGCTAAGTGAAATAAGTCAGTCAGATAAACACAAATACCATATGATTTCACTCATATGTAGAATGAAGGAAGGAAAGAGATGATCATATGGGAAGGAAAAAAAGAGAGGGAAACAAACTATAAAACGTTTTTAATGATAGCATACAGGGTTGGTGGAGGGAGGTAGGTGGGGACTGGGCTAAATGGGTGATGGGCATTAAGGAGACACTTGTTATGATGAGCACTGGGTGTTAGATATAAGGGAGGAATCACTAAATTCTAGTCCTTAAACCAGTATTATACTATATATAAGCTAATTACTTTAGATAAAATTTGGGGAATAAAAAGGAAAGACACACTTGGTCTTGCTTATTCATATTCTAGGTGTACTCTTTTCTTTAAATGCATTAAGAAATGGGATATTTAGGGGCGCCTGGGTGGCTCAGTGGGTTAAGCCGCTGCCTTCCGCTCAGGTCATGATCTCAGGGTCCTGGAATTGAGTCCCGTGTCGGGCTCTCTGATCAGCAGGGAGCCTGCTTCCCTCTCTCTCTCTCTTTCTCTGCCTGCCTCTCTGTCTACTTGTGGTCTCTCTCTCTGTCAAATAAATAAATAAAAAATATTAAAAAAAAACAAAAAGAAAGGGGTATTTCTTATATATTCTACAATAGCTGCTTAACGATTTTAGCAGCTGTCAATTACCAAGTTATGCAAAGCATTAATGTGAGGAACAATCCTAATTTCTGCATTACCTGTGAGACTGCCTCTTAAATTCCTGCGTGGGACACTTGCAAGTTGACTTATGTTTGCCCAAAAGATATGTGTTGAATTTTGAATCCCGCGTTATCTCAGAATGTGACCTTATTTGGAGATAGCATCTTTGAAGTTTTAAATTGGTTAGGATTAGGTCATACTGGATAGTCTACATCCATATAAGCAGGGACAGCGTGGACCCCAGCACATATGGCAGCTGCCAGATGCTAATTCAGACACCATCACCATGTCTGTCAGCTCTGTAGGGAAGCTCATGAGATTGCCTTCAATTATTGAAGGCCTGGTACATCATACTTGTCGTCATATACCACGGTTGCTGCGATAGTTTCCTTTTCAATATGGCATCATTAAAAATAATTACTTAGAACATTTGGTTATAAATACTTTCTCTATTTATACTCCTGGACAAATGATCTTTTACTGGGTATGTGTCCCGTTCCCTACATAGACACACCCATCTATCTTGCTTTTCTTCTGGATATTTTTTCTCTTGTAAGAAAATACAGATTTATAAGCCCAGTATTCCTAAAGATATGGCGCAGGGCATTTAAAGCTAAAAGAAAAAATTTAAAGTCTTAGGAAGCATAGGTTTCTAGAACCTATGTGGTGGGTAGGACTCATGCATAACCTGTTGGCTAGAATGAAGATAGGTGCAATGTAGCTTGTCTCTTAGGTTTTAAACTTTTTTTTTTTTTATAGATTTTATTTATTTATTTAACACACAGAGAGAGAGAGAGAGAGAGAGAGAGAGATCATGAGTAGGCAGAGAAGCAGGCAGTGGGGAGGGGGGAAGCAGACCCCCCGCTGTGCAGAGATTCCTGATGTGGGGCACGATCCTAGGACCCTGAGATCATGACCTGAGCCGAAGGCAGAGGCTTAACCCACTGAGCCACCCAGGCACCCCGTCTCTTAGGTTTTAAAGGCAAATATTCCAGGTAATTTCACGCAGCTTCCACACTTCATGTCTAGGGAGGTTTTTTGAGTATTCTCTTATAGAGACAGACATATCTGATGTTTTGTCCTGTGCTGCTCTCTGGCATAACACCAATGGATCTGCTCCAGGTTTGGAAAAATGTGTGATGGGTAAACAGGATGAATCTTGCCAAATAGACTTTTCAAGAAATAAAGAAAATCCTTAGGCCTTTAAAGATATGTTTAATGAAAAATAAAAGGAAGCCAATTTTGAACATCTTTTTTTTTCTTCTAAAATAAGGTAATGTGATAACAGTACCTTCTACTTTGGGACATTTTAAGTTAGAATAGTATGAATTGGTTGACATATACATTTTTTTTTTTTTAAGATTTTATTTATTTATTTGACAGACAGAGATCACAAGTAGGCAGAGAGGCAGGCAGAGTGAGAGGAGGAAGCAGGCTCCCTGCCGAGCAGAGAGCCTGATGTGGGGCTCCATCTGAGGACCTTGGGATCATGACCTGAGCCGAAGGCAGAGGCTTTAACCCACTGAGCCACTCAGGCGCCCCTGACATGTACATTTTAAGAATGCTAATGATGTGATTATAAATATAAATGGGTAGCCATAACCAGTGCTTTAAATACAGAGTTTCTCAGAGGCATACAGGCCCAGGGTGTACACTCTTCTAGAATCAGAAGTTCCATTTCTTGAAGAGAAAAATTTTTACAGTAAATATGCCGGACAGCTACACCTCCCCAGAAAGCATAACAATCACAAGTAGGCTGAATCCGTCCTGGGTGTGCTCTCTTTCAGAACTTGACCCTGTTTCCCTGCCTGGCCTCCCTGGCTAGAATGTGTGATATCTGCTTATAACACTCATCGCCACTCTTACCTCCCACAAATTAATACTCAATATTTCATTTCCTGGAGTTCTGTGTAGTAGGTCTCCTCAGTATTTTTCTTGCTTTGTTCGATGCTTCCTTCCACTGGGGTGTAGGATCTTCTGTGATTTTGGTCTTTGTGCTAGGCGTGGGTCCATGAGTCCATTGGGCGATGTCTTATTCTCCATTTCCTGGGCAGTAAAATGCTTTCACATACTCGTTCATAGTGAGCTCACTGTGCTGTGACATTCAGGTGAGGTAGTCTCAATGTGAATACTTTGAGAACTGTGAAGCTCAACATTGATAAGTGATGTTAGGCCATTCATTTTCCTCACTGAGCCAGGATGCTGGATTTGCAGAACATTAAATTCACCACTAACATTGGTCATTGGACTCTATTTCACTATCTAGCTTTTTCTGAGCTTACCTTATCTTGGAAATGCAGTTTAGACAACAGTATTTATATGTTGTGATTTTAAAATTGTAACCGTGTTACAATTATATCTTGGTTTATTGTTCCAGTATTTTACGGGTTGAAAATCTGGTAGATGGATTGGGCGAAAGTAAGTTATAAATGTTATTCATGATAATATATGCTCCTTAATAAAATAATTTGATGTGTATTGTCATCCCATGTATATATACATATACATGTATATTCTATGTATACATATTTACATGTATAATATACATGTATATTCTATGTATACATATTTACTCAGTAATACAGTCTATGCAGTAGTTTAGTAAACACTGCCAGGCAGTATATTAGTCCCTGAACAAAGTCAGTAGAACAAGAGCATATCTTAGATAATTTATAAGATGATATATTATATAATATAAGTGATATTTAATATTTATTAAGTATTTTCATCTGCTCTCTCTTTTTTTTTTTTTTTTAGATTTTATTTATTTATTTTTTTGAAATAGAGATTGAGAGCACAAGCAAGGGGAATGGCAGAGGGAGAGGGAGAAACAGGCTCCCTGCTAGCAGGGAACCCAGTGCAGGGCTCTATCCCAGGACCCTGAGATCATGACCTGAGTCGAAGGCAGACGTTTAACCGACTGACCCACCCAGGCACCCCTTTATCATCTGCTTTATTTATTAAAGCTTTATTCTTTTTTTTTTTTTTAAAGATTTTATTTATTTGTCAGAGAGAGAGGGAAAGAGAGCAAGCACAGGCAGACAGAATGGCAGGCAGAGGGAGAAGCAGGCTCCCTGCTGAGCAAGGAGCCTGATGTGGGACTCGATCCCAGGACGCTGGGATCATGACCTGAGCGGAAGGCAGCCGCTTAACCAACTGAGCCACCCAGGTGTCCCAAAGCTTTATTCTTATTAAAATTTTCTTCTAAATTATTTTAAGTTTACAAGTATTTTGATTGTAATCAGAAAGTAGTATGAAATTTTTCCATAAAAGTATAAATAATAGAATAAGCTCCATTTCCTTTCCTAAGTAATAATGAGGCTTTAGAGCCACACTACATCAGCCGTTGTCCCAGAGCCCCTTTAGAAAGCTGCTGGTCAGAAGTATGAGACCCATGCGGCCAGGCAGAGATGAGAAGACCTCTGATCAGCCAGTTCTCTGCCCAGGCCTGAAAATGCAGGCACATCACTTCTCTGGCTGAGAAATCAGGGCATGAGTGGAAATAAGCTTGCTCATGACCCATTTTTCTTTGGATAAATGTTCAATGTTATGGAGCAAAAATTAAATAAGTCAATACAAAGTTCCTTTAGCCCAGATATGAAAGTGGTTCTCCAGTCAAATTATAAAAGATAAAAAGTGAATGGCTAGGGGCACCTGGGTGGCCCAGTGGGTTAAAGCCTCTGCCTTCGGCTCAGGTCATGATCTCAGGGTCCTGGGATCGAGCCCCACATAGGGCTCTCTGCTCAGCGGGGAGCCTGCTTCCCCCTCTCTCTCTGCCTGCCTCTCTGCCTACTTGTGATCTCTGTCTGTCAAATAAATAAATAAAATCTTAAAAAAAAAAAAAAAGTGAATGGCTAAGAAAAGTCCAATTAAGAATCTCTCAGAAAAGTTACCCAGAAAAGCCCAATTAAGAATCTCTCAGAAAGGGCCCCTGGGTGGCTCAGTGGGTTAAGCCGCTGCCTTTGGCTCAGGTCATAATCTCAGGGTCCTGGGATTGAGTCCCGCATCGGGCTCTCTGCTCAGCAGGGAGCCCGCTTCCTCCTCTCTCTCTCTGCCTGCCTTTCTGCCTACTTGTGATCTCTCTTTGTCAAATAAATAAATAAAGTCTTTAAAAAAAAAAAAAAAGAATCTCTCAGAAAAGTTAAGGGCTGTTTAGTTTGTTTTAACAGATTCAAATACATATGCAGATGAATTCAAATAATATCTTTTTTTAATTTGTAAGATAAAATGACTGTGGTTAAAATAATTTAGTAATGAAATACCTCACTTTTTAGCAAACTGTTAATACTTACTTGAGTGGTTCGTAAGCATTTTAGAGCTTTTTGTCTCCTTTTACGTCTTTGAAACAACTTGCAAAATATTTGTTAATTCTGAATTTAAGAGTGTTTTGAAAATCTCAAGGGAGACATATAATGTTTACTCTAAATAGACCTTTTGAATTTCAAGTATTCCTTTCAGCACAGGTTCTATGTAATTTTCCACAGTTATACCAAGAATTGATGACTTCTGGTCTGAAGATTAAGTTGAGGAGCAATTCAGTATGTATTTCAAAATTAAAACTAGTGTTCACCAGGAGATTAACAACTGATTTCTTTCTGTTTTGAGAACCAAGTCAATAGAAATGGTTGAAACAGTTACCTGCACTGATAACTTCAAACGCAAACGCAGACATGTAATTGAAGCCGAGAGCCATCTCTGGGGAGGATGATAAAGGCCCAGAGGCAGTGCCTGTGAAATGAGGCCAGTGTTTTGATCCAAGTTTACTTTTTAAAATTACTTCTTCTCTGTTCAGTGACACTTAGGTGGGTGATAACTCAATTACATTGTTTGAGATTTAGGTAAAGAGATAATAATTAACAGTGATCTAGGATTTGGGGACATTTTCAAATATAGATTGTGTGTGTGTGTGTGTGTGTGTGTGACAGAGAGAGAGAGAGAGAGAGAATGATTGAATGAATGAGAAAATGTTTTGGCCTGAGGTGAGTAGATGTACATCTTGAGCAATTTTCAATTTCTATGCAATTTTTTCAACTTTTTGTCAAATTTAGACATCTCTTGTATATGCCTGTTGTGGGAAATATACCAAAATGCAGAAGTTCTTCCAGTGAGGGTTATGATTCAGGAAAAAAAAAAAAATTCCCCAAGATTACTTCTACCCCTCTTAGCTCCTCTGAACTATATCCCAGAAAAATTGCTAAAGGCAAGGCATCCACATACCTATATGAAAAAAGAAAGACCTTAAGATTTCGGATTCTTGGATATAAATGTTGTGCCTATTGAAGAACATCAACAACATTTGAAATAGTATTGCCTCTTGATGTTTTGATCATCGGCTGCTTATATATAACCATGGCTGCTAGCATTTATTAAGTGCTGGGTTCCAGGCAGTATGCTAATATTTTACTTATATTACCTTATTTAATTCTGACCTTAACCTTATAAAATAGGGGTAGACATTATGTTCTGTTTATTTTATTTTATTTATTTATTTGACAGAGAGATCACAAGTAGGCAGAAAGGTGGGCAGAGAGAGAGGAAGGAAAGCAGGATCCCTGCTGAGCAGAGACCCCAATGTGGGGCTCGATCCTGAGACCGTGGGATCATGACCCGAGCCGAAGGCAGAAGCTTTAATGCACTGAGCCACCAGGCGCCCCTTATGTTCTGTTTTTATAAGCGAAGAAGAAACTGTGGTCTTAAGCAATCAAATGTCCTTTCCTGGACTACAGAGATAGGAATAGTGAGACAGGGATATGCCTCTGATCTGTGGGATTCCACACTTGCCGTCTCTCACAAGATTATATTGCCTTCTCAGGCAGAACTGCTTGGGTTCACAGGCATTGAAAATAGCATTTAAGGGGTTCCTGGGTGGCTCAGTCAATTAAGCATCCTATTCTTTTTTTATTTTTTATTTTATTCTTTTTTTTTTTTTTAAAGATTTTATTTATTTATTTGACAGAGAGAGATCACAAGTAGGCATAGAGGCAGGCAGAGAGAGAGAGAGGAGGAAGCAGGCTCCCCGCTGAGCAGAGTGCCCGATGCGGGACTCGATCCTAGGACCCTGAGATCATGACCTGAGCCGAAGGCAGCAGCCTAACCCACTGAGCCACCCAGGTGCCCAAGCATCCTATTCTTGATTTCAGCTCAGCTCATGGTCTCAGGTAAGGAGGTTGAGCCCTGCACTGGGCTCTGCCCTGAGTGTAGAGCCTGCTTGAGATTCTCTCTCTCCCTCTGCTCCTCCCCTGCTCTCTCTCTCTCTCTCTCTTAAGAAAAAAAAAAAATTAAAATAAGGATGACCTGGGATGCCTGGGTGGCTCAGTCAGTTGAACATCTGCCTTTGGCTCAGGTCATGATCCCAAGGTCCTGGGATAGAGCCCTGCATCAGGCTCCTTGCTCAGCGGGAAGCCTGTTTCTCCCTCTCCCACTCCCACTCCCCATACTTGTGTTCCCTCTCTCACTGTATCCCTGTCAAATAAATAAAATCTTAAAAAAAAAAAAACCTAAAATAAGGATGACCTTATTTGAGTCATTAAATATTATTTATTAATATGTTAACATTACATATTACTAACTACTATTATATAATTTTATCAGTGTAGAGTTACCTTAATATTAATATATAACTATTATATACAATTATATGATATCAATGTTATATAGAATATTACTAATAGTATTGGGAAGTCTATAATTTTTCTTTCTCTAAGTCAGTGATTTTTAAATGGAGGACATTTAAACTGCTGTTTCTCTGGATAAATTAATGATTCTTTTAACTCTTGCTTCTTAGAGATGAGTCCCCAAAAGAATACATAAAGTATTAATGGAATAAACATTTTCCAGAATAATACATGTGAAAGAAATCTTCAAAGTAGAATGGGCAAATGCATATCAAAGACGCTTCTTTCAGAATGTAATCCTACGAGAGCAGTCTTGAAAGATGAGAAAAGATTCTCTTTACGATTATGAATTTGAAACAGCTGGAATGAACTCAGCCCTGATCAACACAACTGAGGATCGTTTTGAAAGTGAGGGATGGAGAAAGTTAAGAGACTCATCACTCGGGACTGAGGTCACCTGCTTCGAACCAGACTAAAATAGAAGAGAACAAGTGTTAAGCATTCATTCTGCCTTCTCCATGCCTTTCTAGCTTTATTTTTAGAGCTCTATGAAGGGTAGTCTGGAGCATTGTTTGCCCTGATGTGCCTGTGTGCTCAGTCAGACTGCCCTCTCTCTTGCAGTCTTTGCCTCACTTGACAGGTGTGAGGGACTTCCTGACTGTCCCAGGCCAGGCACCCCGATGTAGCTTGCTTCTTCCACCCACTGAGCTCATAAGAGAGGTAATTTTTCTACTGCCTGTTACCATGTATGGGTTATTTCTTTTTTTACATTTATTTATTTATTTGATAGAGATAGATCACAGGTAGGCAGAGAGGCAGGCAGAGAGAGAGGGGAAGCAGGTCCCCTGCTTAGCAGAGAGCCAGCCCCATGTGGGACTTGATCCAGGACCCTGGGATCATGACCTGAGCCGAAGGCAGAGGCTTAACCCACTGAGCCACCCAGGCGCCCTGTATGCGTTATTTCTTAAGATGAAGGCAATCAGAATGAAAGGGGGTTGGATAGATAGTGGTACAGGAGTGATTAAAAATACCTAACAAAGAGCAGATTAAACTGCTGTGATATATTGATTCATAGGGAGAGGACTGAAAAAGAATATTTCGGGTTCTCCCTTAAAATAGCTAAACTCTCATAAATGTCCCAAACCATACAAACATACTATTTTTTTTTTTAGTGTAATAAAAGCAGACAGAACCCATTTTTTTTCTTATTAAAATTGTGCATGTGTGTAATCATAAGAACCCTTATTTAGCAATTTATCCAGAGTATGCTCTTTACTCAAGACAAAAGTAGAAGTAGCAATTTAAAAGGTATTGTTAAGAGCCACAGTTTCAAATACTTAAAAATTTAAAACCCAGAAAACAATAGTGAGCAGGAGAGATCTGAGGCAATCTGTTTCTCAGGGAACTGTCAGCAGGCATGCTGTTCGTTGGAATGAGAGAGATCTAGTGGTTTTATAGCACAGATACACATTCGAATCACTTGGGAAGTTTTCAGAAATTACCAACGCTTAGGTCCTACCCTAGAGACTTTGATAATTGGCTTGGCATTGGTATTTTTAAAAAATTTCCTCAGGTGATTTTATTGTGTAGCCATGGCTGAAAACCACGAACTTCGTGAACTCAACAACAATTAGTTCTGCTCTTGCTGATACCTACGTTATCTGGAATTCCACATTCCACCACTTCGTGTGTCGGTTTCTTGTGGTAAGAGCTATTAGAAGAGATAACGTCTATTAAACACTGGACAGCTCTGTGAGGTGCATTCAGAAGTACATACATCCAGTTAGATTGGATTTAATAACTTGCAGAAAATAACATATTTTAAAGTATACTAGCATTAATTTAAAAAGTCTCAAGGCTTTCATTACCAAGTAAGGTATGATGAAGAGTCACTCAGCTATTTGTTTAATATCTACTATGTAGGAGGCTGATGAAGAGACTGAGGGATTTGTCATTTTATTTGTTCTCAAGGAATTTATGTGTGATTAGAGGAAGCTAAAAGATAGAATTTAAGAAATAATTAAGCTTCCAAAGCTATGTGTGCTTCTCAGCAACAGATCAACAGTGTTGTACTGAGTGTAGAAAGAGTACTGTCTCTGGGCTCGTGTTGGTCACAGACAGTTCACAGGAGGTGGTGTGTCGCTTGCAAAGTTTAGCAGATGGTCAGTTTGTAGTCCTCTCCACTACAGCTTTTCTTTCAGAATTTCAGTCCCTACTTTAGAAGTGCTGAGGTCACACCACCAGCTCAGACCTCTTTATAGTCTTTCCCCTGTAGACAGATTTTCTTCATTGAAGCACATTGTCTTGGGACCATCCTTAATTAGCTGATTACGCCTCTTGTTTACAACTGCTTGATCCTTGAATATGATGTTTGTCTCAGAGCAGGGTAGGTCTTGAGATGGCCTCCACAGAATGACTGGAACATAGGTGCCAGGATCGTACGTTGATTTTTCCCATTTTGGGTTAGTACAAAGGTAAACAGTATATCTGATTGGAAAAGGAAAGTTACAGTAGTAGTGGATAGAGTTTGTACAATTTATCTTCTGTGTGCCCAGTCGGCTAAGTGCATTTTTGTTATTATCTTACGTTTATAGCTTCTGTCAGGTATGAGTTACTTATATTTAGTAAAAAACCAAAAAACAGAAAACACCCCCCCCCCGAAGAGTTTATAATGTTACACATTAATAAGTCATCAAGTTAAAATTCAAACATAGTCCAGAACCCATTCTGATACCAGAATCACTGTTCTCTGTGTTCTGCTGTGCTGCCTGCTACAAAGAAATCATGGGAAGGGACAAAAGAAAGTGTGAGAAAGAGGATGGACTGAATACTGCTGTGAAGAATGGATTCCATCCTGATGGAAGGGGAGAGCCATTGAGGATTTTTGAAAAGGGAATATATGTTTGGAATTTTGGAACATTGATATGGCAGAGATATATAGATTATATCAGTTCAGTAAAAATGCTTATTCATTAAAAAAAAATTTATGGACTACATAGTGTATTCTCCACAGTAGCTAACCTCTGGGAGCAGAGCTGTGTTAACGAGTGCTTTTAATCTAGAACTCTCACACTTTGGAGCTAGAATTATGATACGGCATCTGCCCTTTCCATATCCTGCTGTTGAACCGGCCTATTGGGTAATTGCATTACGAAACTCAGGTCCTTCAACCCAGCAACAGTAGGAACGAGGCTGGACCCCAAATGTACAAACACAGTTAAGGCTTTCCTGGGGCAATAGCTAGAGCTGAAGGGAGGAACAGTCGTGGGTGGAGTGTCAGACTGGCTGCCGGAACGGTAGTTAGGCAGTTTGAAAGGGGCAGAGGTGGAGAACGAGGGGGTGTGTTAAGCAGGCTGGGGCAGGGGAATATGGGAAGTTGGGTGCACAGGTGAAGTTGAGGGAACATGAGTCTTCATACATTGCATGTTTCATTTGCATGTTAAATCTCCACCCCTGGGTGTGACTCTTAGTATAATAAGGGGGAAAATTGGTGGAAGTTTAGCACAGGGGTCCATCTTGAGCACAGATTGGTTTGGTGTGGATTCCCCAGTCTTTGTAGTAAGCATCCCCCTTTCAGGAAGCATCCTCCTTCTGCATTCCTGTGAGATATACTTCTCAAGAGGAATAGGGTTTTAGCTTTTTTTTTCTTTTTCTTTTTTTCTTTTTTTATGAAGTCCACCAAAGAATGCTGGACTTTGCAGTCTGTGTTGAGGGGACCCAAGTGCAGTCCCTGTTCTGTCTCTGTTCGGTCCTTGTTGGTGTTTCTTTTTTGTACATGCAGCTGTGATAATGATGGATTCTTGGGGAAGAAAGCTACCTAGATATCACCAAGGCTTTTGGTGATGCCTCATCCGCATGATCTCAGCTTAAGGGAATGAAGAAATGGAAGTGAAGGATGGAGAGAAGAAATAATAGAAAGGAAGAGTGGGCAGAATTTGGTTACATGAAATAATGAGAAAAGCTGGGAACAGTCAGAGATTGTATTAGAAGTATTGGTCTGAGTGACATTTTTTAATTTCCTATCTACTCACATAAAGCTGCCAACATGGAAAAGGAGTGAGCATTTACAATATTTTTCTGCCTTCTACTTTTCCTCTGTGTTCTTTAAACCTTTATGTTTTGCTTTACACAAACTTTAAAAAAAATGGTTCTGTCACCATGAGTTAATATGTAGCATGTTGTGACATCCTAGTTAGTGTTCCAAATGTTACTTTGAAGTGTGGAAATAAGTTCATCTCATTGTACACATCATTCTTTTTATGGAACGTTTGATATGTGGGACTGTGAGAGATACCACTGTTGGCATGTTTCTTTGTAGCTGTTAAGAGAATTCACATTGGAGAGCTTATGAAAGAGGGACTCTGTAAAGCAAGGGAAAAGCTATTTATTTATTTACATGATATTTTTTTGTGTGGCAAACAGCTAATGGTTCACTAAGTTTGACCAACATGTTTTGGAACTGTTTTTCTTTTTAAAGATTATATGTATTTATTTATTTTAGAGAGCTCATGTGCAGGTATGGGATGAGGGGCAGAAGGGGAGAGAGAGGGAGAATGTCAAGCAGACTCCATACTGAGCATGGAGCTTGTCTTAGGGCTCGATTTCACAACCCTGAGATCATGGCCTGAGCTGTAACTGAGAGTTGGATGCTTAACCGACAGAGCCGTTCAGGTGACCCCTGAATTGTCTTTCTTGATGGCTGGCACTCCTTGAAGAAAAGCGACCCATCATTAAGGGTCAGTGTTATGGCCAGAACACAGAGTAAAAGCGACCTTAATAAGCATTGACCCTCTTCCTGGGCTTTCTTACTGCCATGCTCTGATGGGGCATTAGAGAGGACCATGAAGTTGTTTCCATGGAATCCTCAAAGCCCTATGGGCACCAAACATTATGGCCTAGACATGGAAACTGTCTTATTCATAATAATTTTTGCTGTTCCTCAGTTCTATGTCAGTGCTCTTATTATTAACAAATTATATTTGGGCCTATGCACTTTATTTATTTTTTTGTTAAAAGAAATCTTCATTTAAAAATTTAAGCCACCTGTGTCAACATGGATGGACCGCGAGGATGTTACAACAAGTGAAATGTCAGGCAGAGAAAAACAGATACCGTAGGATCTCACAGACGTGCGGGATCTAGAAAACAAAACAAATGGACAAACCAGACAGAACTCATGTGTATGGAGAACAGAGTGGCGGTCGCCACGGGGAGATGAGTGAGGGTGGGTTGGTGAATACCCTGTAGGATTCAGGCGGTATAGACTTCCTTCCTGTGGTGGGGTGAGTGGGTCTGGGCAGGTGGTGAGCAACAGTGTGGTTACTATAGTCCAAGGATTGTAGTAGATTTTTGCAGGTTGCTGGGAGAATGGATCTTGCAAGTTCTCATGGCAAGGAAAAAGAGTCTCCTTGTTACTTTTATTTTTTTTTAAATTTTTTTATGATCTTATTTATTTATTTGACAGAGATCACAAGTAGGCAGAGAGGCAGGCAGAAAGAGTGAGAGGGAAGCAGGCTCCCCGCAGAGCAGAGAGCCTGATGCGGGACTCGATCCGAGGACCCTGAGATCATGATCTGAGTGGAAGGCAGCGGCTTAAACCACTGAGTCACCCAGGCGCACCTCTCCTTGTTACTTTTTTTGGTGACAGATGGTGACTAGATTTATTGTGATCATGGTTTTGCAGTACATATAAGTGTGGAATCATGACATTGTATACCTGAAGCTATCGGTGTTGTGCATCAACTATATCTCAACTCAACACATTTTTAGTGGGCCTTGCTTTCAGTCATTTTTGTGGCATGTGTGCAGATAATTTTACAAAAATTCAGTTAAGTGAATTAAAACAATAACAATCTTTCAGTATTTGGGGGAGGTAGGAAGTATACATCTTATAGAGGTACAGAAATATTATGAGCTATTTTGTGCACAGTTATTTTACTTATCTCTGTCCAAAATAAATGTACTCAAATATGGATGTCATTCCCATTTCCCATTGCCTCTTTGAATTTTGAATATATTCTCATAGCTCTGGCAATGTAAGCTCACACACCTGGTGAGTGTGCTCACTTGTGGTAACACTACCTTGGTGGCAGGCAGAGCCCTCAGAAAGCACTGGAACAAAAAGTTGAAGACAACTGTCAGGTAGCTGTTAAGTTAAGCTCTGCTGAAGTTCTATGTCTGCCAATCTCCGGCTTCAACTGGACGGAAGCCATTTACCACCAACGGATCTGCGTTCTTGGCCTCTTTATAATTTTTTTTAGGGAGTTAGTAAGCATATTTGATTATTGAGATTCATTTTTACGTATGTAGGCCTATCATTTGACATTCCTTAAACATTACTGTTGATGCAGTATAATTATTGAATTTAAAGAATAATGATAATTACTTGGATAAAGTTGAAAAGAAATAAAAAAGTCTAAAAATAACAAAGGGGTGAGAAAAAAAGAAAGAAAGAAAGATCTTCTAAGGTTCAGGTAAGAATTTAAAGAAAAATAGCAGTGTTTTGAACCCCAAAACTATGATTTCTAAGCCAGGTCTTCTCCAAAGTGAGAAAAAAAAAATTTAAGACTTTATTTTTTAGAGTAGTTTTGGGTTCACATTAAAATTGAGAGAAAGGTAATACCTAGATTTCCCATATACCCTGTGCCTCTCTGCACGTGCATGGACTCCCCCATTAGTGACATTTTTTCCTTTTATATATAGTACAAGAGTCCAAACTGTGAACCCAGGTGTGAAAAGAGTTGAGAATACGATTTTTTTTTTTAAGATTTTTTTTTTTTTCACTTGAGACAGACTGAGAGAGCATGAGCAAGGAGGGGAGAGGGACAGAAGGAGAGAGAGGAAGAAACAGACCCTCCCCCCACTGAGCTGGGAGCCTGATGTGGGACTCGATCCCAGGACTCTGAGATCGTGACCTGAGGCGAAGGTAGATGCTTAACCTTCTGAGTCATCCAGACACCCGGAATATGAGGTTTTTTGATGGTACGTTGGGGATATCTTCCAACAAACCCCATTCAAACTCTAATCCCCTTATTTGAAGCGTAGTTCCAATTCAGACCTGATAATTTGCATTTTATAAATAACAGAAGTACAGACTGAGCCATGTCCCTAAATCCCCTTCTGAATTCCACAGAGAACATTGCTAATATTGCTGCTGGCCACAGTATGAGTTCCTAGTTTGTCCATTTTCCTACTGACCAGCTCCTGTATTGTTTTATTTTTGTTTTTGTTTTGGCCAAGGGTGCTGCAATGCCTTTACTCAGAAATGAAGTAATTTCCCCAGCCTTAGAAATAAGATTCTTTTTGCATAAATTTATTTGTATATCCAAATTTGTATATCAGTTTTAAACCTTAATTGTATGTCTGTTTTAGATCATTCTGCTAAATTTTAGTATACTTAATACATACATTTAAAAATGTACTTAATACATACATTTAAAAAGGTAATAATGGCCTATTATTTTAATGTGATGATTATCTCAATTAGACGTGCATCTTCACTTTTTAAAAAAATTTTTTTTTTTTATTTGACACAGAGAGAGGGATCACAAGTAGGCAGAGGGAAAGACAGAGAGAGAGAGGGGAAAGCCGGCTTCCCACCAAGCAGAGAGCCCGATGTGGGGCTTGATCCCAGGACCCTGAGATCTTGACCTGAGCTGAAGGCAGAGGCTTAACCCACTGAGACACCCAGGCGTCCCACATCTTCACTTTTTTTTAAAAGATTTTATTTATTCATTTGACAGACAGAGATTACAAGTAGGTAGAGAGGCAGGCAGAGGGAGAAGAAGGGAAGCAGACTCCCTGCTGAGCAGAGAGTCTGCCGAGGGGCTTGAACCCGGGACCCTGAGATCATGACCTGAGCCAAAGGAAGAGGCTTTAACTCACTGAGCCACCCAGCCGCCACCATCCTCACTTTTAAATTGAGAACACTTGCTGCCTTTCAGCATATTGAAATATATGCCTTTGACCGTATTTTATGTTCAGAACCCCTAAGAACAATGATATGAAATGACCAATCAGATAATTTAAAGATGTGAAAGAGACTATCGATATTTTTTGCTAACTGTCCCATTTTACCTCACGAAAAATTATTATAATACCAAGAGAATTTTATTTAACCAGTTTTGAAACACTCTAGCTCAGTGAGAATAATTCTCAACATCAACTAACATGGGAAAGGAAAGTATCTTGGATGGCTTGAATTCTTCTATTTAAATCTCCACTCACTACCCCAAGTAAATATAGATTTAGTGTTTGAGTGACAGCAACAAATGCTGAAACCGAATCCTGAATTCTCAGCGCTCCAACGGGTCATATTTGGCAAATCACTGCTGTCCCTGGACTTCACTGATCCAGCAAATATCTTTTCTGTTGACTACAGAGGGAAACTACGTGTGACGTTGGGCATAGTGTCATGGTGTTCTTTCTGCAGTGTCAAGTTAGTACTGACGGAGGGTGTGAAAAACGAGTGAGTTTGAAGTCATCTAATGGTGCCAAATGTGGAACTAAAGAGTTTGACCTTAATTGTTTTATAATGCATACAAAAGCAAGCATGCAAGAAATATATTTATTCCTCTGTAAATAAATTTTAAATTTGAGCAAGAAGAATGATAGTAGAAAATGTAAGCTAGTTACTTACAACTAACCACAGTCAATTTAAGGATTCTTCACTAATCCACGAGAACCAGGGTTGGCAATTCCATTTCCAGGCTTCAGAAAGGGAGGGTTCATCTAGTATCCTTTGATAATCTAATGGCTGATCTGTTTTGAGCGATGTCCCTACTGCAGATCCTTAGATATGCATGTTTCTGCACTGGTCACTCTGTCCTCTTCTTTGCAACCGTGAGGTTCCCTCAGGTCACTGGCCTCTATCAGCCACTTCCCGTGTCTCTATTTTGGCCAGAGTTTCAAGAACATTTTTAAAGGATTTGACTCTTTGGTCTGTGTACTTTGGTATCCTCCTGTGACTCCAGAGAGGGCTTAGAGGTGAGAGGGTCAGAGAAAGGGAGAAGAAAGTAAATTCTCAGTTAACAGCATTGGATGCTATTGCTTTGCATGGAAACTACTGAGCACTTACATTGCTAATACAGTTGGTCATATAACTCGAATATTTCCATTATCACTACATCTAGCAAGGGAGTGTGGTTCGATTTGGGTGATGTTGGAAGCTCAAACAATCTGAAAAAAGTCTAGAAATCTTAGGAAAATACTGTTTTGTTTCAGTTGTGATTAAAAAAAAAAATCTTTCAAGGTAATGGTGTAAAAAATCACTGTCAGTTTTGGAAGGGAATTAGGGGACATTGGGATTACTTCCCCGCATTCACTCCACTTTCTGCCCACTGTGTGGTATCCATACCACTGATTGCGGATGCACGCGAATCAGTGCAATCCCATCCCTCTGGACTCTGGTGGGAAGGACACCCAAGTTGGTTTAGAAGAATGTCTGGAACTATTTTTCAATACGAAGGGAAAAGAATATTTATATTACGGATTTTGTAGGATATATGTGAAATTGGGGATTTTTCCATGATTTTGCTCCCCTAGGTGAGACCATCATGACATGATATAGTGATGAAGGCAGTGTGAAAATAACTGTAGAGGAGGAGAATTAGAGTCTTATTTGAGCCATACTTGAAGTCCATAATACCTTGAGAGATTTCTTAACAAGTATGGTAAAAATAATTCTATTAAATGAGCTAGGACTTTGAGTTTTCTCTCACTTGCTACCAAAAACACTCTTGCAAATACAAAGTTATATTTGTCGGCAGTTCTCAAATGTGTTGCTTTTAGGACCTTCCTCCAGTCAGAGTCTTGTCATCAGCTGCCTCTCTTGACTTGACTATAACCAAGTTCAAAACTAGAGCTCTTTCCACCACACCCTTCTTATCCCAAAAATCTTTCTTTTGTCTTGGCTAATGGCGTCACCCTTAAATGTTCTAAGTCAGGAAACTTAATCTCAGGACTTCCCTTTCTGATACTCTTCTGTCTCACTCAAACCCAGAATCAATTGGCTATCACATCTTTCTTCCTTCATTTTCTATCCCTACTGATTAATGGCTTGGTGCCAGCCTTTTCTACTTCTTATGGCATTTTCTTATTAAAAATAGTAATCTGTTAACATTGTGGTCCCTTAACCACACATCCTGTCCTTCACATTGTAGTCTAATAGCTTAAAAAAACAAGCAAGCAAAGACAAAACAACTGATGACGCCCTGTCTTTATTTAAAAAATTTTGGTGGACTGCACTGCTTACAGGATAAAGGTCAACTCTTTGGCCTCAATCTACTTTTTATGATGGAAAGGTCTTCATTCTGGTCTCACTTCATCATTATAAAAATTAGAGGGATATTCATCAAGCCATAAATATATCGTGAGGGTTAATATAGGTCATGTGTGAGTGTCTGGGACATGGGAGGCTCTAGATTAGGTGGTAATTGCTGTTATACACTGAAAGGTAGGAGTTACTGCTGAAATTGGGCTCTGTGACATTGCGTATGCTTTTGCCTGTCCTGCCCAGGCTTTTTGTGCATGTCTTATCTTTTATACTCCAGCTGATTCTTTCCCTCTGTAAAGCTGTCACAGCTCCCTCTGTTATAAAAGGTACATTTTGTTAAGAACTTTCATAGCAACTATTGCATTGTATTACCATACATATATATTTTTTTAAAGTTAGTGCCACAGAGAGGCTCAGTCCATTAAGCGTCTGACTCTTGGTTTCAGCTCAGGTCACGATGTCAGGGTTCTGAGATTGAGCTCTGAATCTGCCCAGCATAGAGTCTGTTTAAGATTCTCTTTCTCTGTCTCTCCCTTTTGCCCCCGCCTTCAACATGGACGTGTGCGTGCTCTCTCTCCCTCTCTCTAAAAAAAAGTAAATAAAAAAATTAAAGTTAAAAAAAATTGAAAATATAAGGCTCCCCCCCTTTTGAGTTTTTGAGACCAGAGACTGACTCTTGTCCACCTTCTAAAATTAATCTCTACCCTGACACTTCCTACCCCCCTTTGCAACTTGTATTTTTTTTTCCCAGCACTTAGATTTAGGTGATACGGTTATCTAAATAATATTTTTTCTCACATTTTTAAAAAAATCTTTCTCACTAAAATGTATATTCCATTAGGATAGAGATTTTTCTCTTTTTATTTTTATTTTTTTAAAAGATGTTATTTATTTGAGAGAGAGAGAGTGAACGAGAGAGAGTGTGAGCAGGGGGAGGGGCAGAGGGAGAAGCAGGCTCCCTGCTGAGCAAGGAGCCCGATGTAGAACCAGGACTCCAAGATCATGACCTGAGCCAAAGGCAGATGCTTAACTGCATAACCAACTGAGCCATCCCGGCGTCCGGATTTTTGTGTTTTTATTCAGAGCTGCTTCCCAATCCCTAAGAGAGGTACATATTGAGGAGATGAATGAATGAGTGTCTCATTTATCTTTTATTTCTATTTCTTCTTCTTCTTCTTCTTTTTGAATTTCTACTTCTTAACATAGTATCTGCCATAGGTTGGGTGCCGAAGAAACATAGCCGAATAAATGAATGAGTTATGCTCTAAATCCAGAAAATTGGAAGAATGTGTGTTGGCGATTTAAATGTAGAAGATTCTCTATTAGGGTTTAGGTGCATTTAATAGGGAGAAGATAAGGGTGAATTGTAGTGCTATCTCCTAGGTGCCCCCTTCAGGATTTAAAGAAAAAATTTTTTTAAATGGAGGGTACAAAATGAAAAGAAAGAAGGTAAGAAGGGATATAGAGTCTCTTACTTTTTATTCATTTATACAGAGAGTGGATTACCATCGTCACGTGGAAGTTTTGCCACTTTCCCTGTCTGCCAGTTTATAAAATGGAAATATAAACTTGTTTCCTTAAGAACATTTTTTTTTTAAGATTTTATTTATTTATTTTGAGAGAATGAGAGAGAGGGGGAGGGAAAGGAGGGGACAGAGAGAGAGGGAAAAAGAGATCTCTAGCAGTCTCCCTGCTCACGGTGGACCTGGATATGAGGCTCAGATCTCATGACCCTGAGATCATGACCTGAGCCAAAACCAAGAGTCAGATACCCAACCGACTGAGCCACAGAGGTGCCACAAGAACATTTTTTTCCCTTCTGAACTCTTTTTCTGTTTTGTGAGAATATTTCAGTTCCTAAAACACACAGTTTTTGTTAAATCACAACAGAGATAAACACAATGGAGTGGAAACACAAGTGCCTTTTCCTTGATCATGGCTTTTATGAGACTGAAAACTTCTGAGTCATAATAACGGAAATGTCGCCAGATATTGGTGATTGTATTGGTTAGCTTTGAATTGGTGACTTAAATGTAGAAGGTTCTCTGTTCCAATTTCAAAATAACTCTCAGTTTATAATTAAGGAGTGAAAGAACAAAAGGAAGAACAAAAGAAGGATGAAAGGAAGGGGGGACGCCTCTGCTTGTGTTCCCTCTCTCGCTGTGTCTCTCTGTCAAATAAATTAATAATATCTTAAAAAAAATGAAGGAAGAGGGGAAGAGGAAGGGAGAGAGAGATGGAAGCAAAGAAGGAAAGAGAGACTGCAGTACTTTTGTTTTTGGTTTTGAGACTCGCTCTGACTTGTGATTCTAAAATGACATCTATTTTGTGTCCCAACAACAGCATTTAGCTTCTCTGGATGTAGTAGTGCGGATATACAGGTGCATATACGTGTATACAGACACATATGTTTATGTAATAATAAGTAGTTCAACACGTAATAAGTAATAAGGAATTAAAACCCCCACAAAGTTGTTCTCTGATTTGAAAACTATATTAATAAGCTTCTCTGAACAGAATGATGTTTGTCCTTACTGTGGCAATGAGCCAATTACGGAAGTGGTAAATTAGCTGATTTGCTGCAGTAAAAATCATGAAGCAATCACGATCCTCCTCTTGTAGCCCGGGGTGCTTCCCTCCTCCTTAAGTCTCTCTCCTCCCTGTTAGGCAGGGGCTGTTACTGAGGCTCCAGGGCCACTGGTGTGCAAGGACTGACTTCATCTCTAGACATTTAGAGGGTAAAGCAGTTGGATGTAGTCTCCCTCAGAGGCCTTGCCCTTGGCCTCTCTGTCTACCTTCTGTCCCACTGGCTGGTCTCACCAGTCCCTTCCCATACTCATTACCCTTGGCTGTCGGTCATGCAGTTGGCTTGCCCTTTTCCTCCTTATCATCTTTCAAGACCCAGTTTCAAGTCTTATCGAGTAAGCAAGTTGAATCTTGACTCCACTACTCTGTTCCTTTGGTGAGTTCCTTAACCTCTGTGTGTCTTGTTTGTGCAACAGTGTCTATCACAGAACATGGCACTGATGATTAACTGAGGTCATAAGTACTTAGCACAGTCTTTCATATGACAGTATATGCAATGAATTTGGTGGTCAGAAAAAGTTAAATGCTACCTTCTATGCTAATGTTGCTCTTTCTTTGAACAAATGCCTCATTAATATACTTACTGTATTAATTATAATTGCTAGTATGCCTTTATGTTTTCTAGTAGTTTGTGGGCTCTATTGGCACAGACTTTTGCATTTTTCAAATGCTCAATTTTGGGCAAAATGAGTATTGCTAAGAATAATCTGGAGTGCCTGGGTAGCTCAGTCAGTTAAGCGTCTGCCTTCGGCTCAGGTCATGATCTCAGGGGTCCTGCGATCAAGCCCCACACCGGGTTCCCTGCTCAGTGGAGAATCTGCTTCTCCCTCCCCCTGTTCTCCTCCTACGCTTACTCATGTGCTCTTTCTCTCGCTCTCTCAAATAAGTAAATAAATAAATCTAAAAAAAAAGAGAATAATCACAATCTAAAAATGTCATAAATACAAATACATAAAGTGTTGGATAACTATTCATAAAAGAAGAAAATAGAGCATCAAAAGAATGCCAAAGGAAGAAAGAAAGAACTTAGAGTACTAAACTATGAGCATATTAAATACAAGCATATTAAAAAAATGCTGTTATATCAATATAAGACCATTTATGTTCATTAAAAATTTAATTAAGAATATAATGGTAAGGGCAATCCATGCGAGAGCAAGGAGCTTGTTAGCTGGAAGGACCAAACGCTAATGATAAACAGAAATAAGAACAAGAACAAACAAAAAACAAACTGAGGGGAAAATGGGTTGGTCAATGAATGGCTCTTCCATCTAGATTCTGGTTCCAAGACCGAATGACTGTGGTCGGCAACCTGTTGTAGAATGAGGGGGGAGGAGGATCATGCAGCTTGTATGAAAAACCTGGAAATTGATGAAAAATACAAAGAACTCAATATAAGACTTGAAAAAGAAAAGCATTTAAGTTCACAGCATCAGAAATTGGTTAGAAATAAATGGGTGGGAGCTGCCTGGGTGGCTCAGTTGGTTAAGGAACTGCCTTCGGCTCAGGTCATGATCCCAGAGTCCTGGGATCCAGTCCCACATCGGCTCCAAGCTCGGCAGGGAGTCTGCTTCTCCCTCTGACCTTCTCTCATTCTCTCTCTCACTCTCTCTTTCTCAAATAATTAAATAAAATCTTAAAAAAAAAAAATATATATATATATATGGGTGGTTTGGGATGTTGTTAGACTTTGTTTTCAGTTAAGGAATATAAGTTAAAAGGAATTATATTTCATAACATCAGTTATGGAGTATCAAACGATTACCTAAAGACATTTTTTTTCATGTTTTCTGTATTGCCAATCTGTGGACCCATATTTTAGTATTTTGAGTAATAGTTTAGATCTTGGTTTTGTCATAGATTTCCTTCATTAATTGGATACCAGAAGTAGCAAGACCACTGCCAAGAAAACCAAGCTTCAGAATAATTGTGAGTTTCACTTAAAAAGTTGTAGATAATGAATAAAAATGAAGGGGAATATTACAAATTGAGGGATAGTTATGTAGAAGTAAAGAGCAGCAAGTGCAGGACCCAGGGCAGAAATGCATTGTGAAGTCACCGAGTAGTGAATCAGCTCTGAGAAAGGCTAATGTTAATACTAAGAAATGGTAGCTAACTTAAGGCTATTCAAATATTCACCTTCATCTTTAAAGACCCAAATTATGAGACATGTAGGATGATACCTGGAACTCTGCATTGCTTGAAAATTACACAAACCTTAAAAGTTAGGAAGAAAAAGCTTGGAGAGGAAAGGGCCATTATGGTAGTTGAGAAGGTATTGTCAACTGAGAAAAAATGATTCCTAAAACGTGAGGTTGGGTTAAGGGGTTAAGAGCAGAGTATTTTTTTTTTTTTAAGATTTTATTTATTTATTTGACAGAGATCACAAGTATGCAGAGAGGCAGGCAGAGAGAGAGAGAGAGAGAGAGAGAGAGAGAGAGAAGAGGAAGAAGCAGGCTCCCTGCCAAGCAGAGAGCCAGATTCAGGGTTCGATCCCAGGACCCTGGGATCATGACCCAAGCCGGAGGCAAAGGCTTTAACCCACTGAGCCACCCAGGTGCCCCAAGTGCAGAGTATTTTTTTAAATTTGAATTATACATAGAAAGATTTTAACTAATAATTGCCAAAATAATAAAATGTATTTGAAAGTCCAAATCTATTTGGAATAAAGAAGTTTTGTTTTTTTTTTTTTTAAAGATTTTATTTATTTATTTGACAGACAGAGATCAGAAGTAGGCAGAGAGGCAGGCAGAGAGAGAGAGAGAGGAGGAAGCAGGCTCCCTGCAGAGCAGAGAGCCTGATGTGGGGCTCGATCCCAGGACCCTGGGATCATGACCTGAGCCAAAGGCAGAGGCTTTAACCCACTGAGCCACCCAGGCGCCCCTGGAATAAAGAAGTTTTGAGTTGTCTGCCTGACTTTAATTATCATGTTCTTCTGCTACAAAATATTTTTATAGGCTGAAGAAATACACACTTACTACTAAACATTGACCAAAGTCTTAAGTGTTGTATTATAAGTACAGATAGACAGGCTTGTTATTCTCACTTCCTTTAGACTATTAGTTATACTCCAACTATTAATTGTAACCAGCAGTTCCTGTCAATGAACTACATAAAATTCAGTTGATTTCCTTTAACATTTTTAGAATAAAATGTTATTTATATGAGTGTTCTGCTTAGAGGTTTGTTTTTTTTTTTAAACCGTAACCTAATTGCACGGAATTACTACTAGCATAACATTGGGTGGAAAATCTGCTTTTCAAAGCAGAATGCTGGGCATGAACCCCGGCAAGTATGATTTTACTTCCACAGCAGGTAAAGCACATGGTGTAAAGGAGTGGGTCCTGGGATTAGATTGTCACTTAACTCAGGGTGCAGTGTCAGGCAAGTATCTTTTAAGTTCTCCATACCTCACTTTACTCTTCCACATTGTACAGTCTGTCAGAGTTGAGGTTTTTGTCTTTTTTGTTCAGTGGAGTATTCCTAATGTCTATAATAATGGTGTACATATGTAGTAGGCAGTCAATAATTGCATCTCAAAGTGAATGCCTGTATTATCTGCCAATGGGGTGCTTTAAATGAAGACCGTTTCCCATAATTCCTGACAAATAGGCAATGTTAGTTGTTGCTGTCACTTATTTTTATTATCATGGTTAGTTTCTATTATTGTGGCTGAGGGTGAAATAGGTTTACAAATAAACTGTTCCAAGTAAGAGGGTGATGTTTTGCAGAAGGGCTCTCCATTCTGGTAAAGTATGTTAGTATCTGATGGTTAGTTCTATTTAGTCAAACATAGACAGCGGAGAGGATAGATTTATGTGCTCCTCACTAATAAAGCTTTGAAGTGGCCTTCAACATCTTCAATTCTTTTCCTGTTATACTTACCCTTTTCTGGTCTCCTTGTACATAAAAATAGCCTTTGATTCTTTTACTTCTGATGTTTGGGTTTATTCTGAACTTGAGACTAGTAACTTAAGCCGTTGGTGTTACGGCTTGGTTTTTCTCATCCTTATTATTTCTCTGCCTTTTCATTTTTTATATGTGATAATTGTAGCTAATTCATTGTAATGGCTAACCTATAGTTTTTCTTCCCCCAAATATGGAACTGATTTGGAAGCTCACAGGTCCAGTATAACATTATCAGGGCTTAGGAACTTTATAATATACTCAATGTTCATAGTAGCCGGAAATGTTTGTCATTTTTTTGAGAAATCTTTTTTTAAACAGAAAGGATTCTAGGAAAGCCAGCAATCCAAATATCCCCTAAAAACTCCCCTAAATAAACCCTTTACATGTTGCTCCTTTGGGAATGGTCCCTTATTCTCTGTTTTCCTTGCAAGATCAACTGCTCTCACACAACGTCTACGAATCAGACTAACTGGCAGATGACCTTGAATGTTGATTACCTCTTTCTCTTCCTCTCTCTCCCCACCTGCTATCTACCTACCCATTTTATCTACCTATCTCTCTCTCTGTCTGTGCACCCATCATCTATCTGTATATGTATGATAGATTTTATCCATAGTAGATTTTAATATGGATAATTTCTTTTTCCCCCCCTTCTTCCTTCTCTTCCAATTTTGTGCTTCCTCTTTCTGCTTCTTCCTTCCCTCTTTGGCTCTTTCCTTTTTTCCTTCCTTCTTCCTTCCTTCCCTTTCTTTTTTTCCATGTCATTTTTATTGTACGCTGTTTAAAATTTATAAAGAGGAGCCAAGGTACGATGATATAATCTCTGAATTCTTCTTTGAACTGCAGAGAGACAGGTCTGGAGCTCTGTCCACCCGAAGCCCTCCTTGACTCCTCTCATTCCACTTGCACCCAGGGTTAATCAGACCCTCCTCTGGGTCCTGTTCCACCTTATACTTGTCCCTATTGATGTCCTTAATTTTAATGAGATTTTACTCAGTTTTTCTTCTGTATTATTTGAAAGTAAGAATTGCATATCTTTTATTCCTTGCATTGCATGTTAGGCACGTACCAAAGGTTCAGTAAGTTTATTTTTCACCCTTGACCTTGGCAGTTTTTTTCAGTTCTTTTCACTTGAACCTTCTGTTGTTCCCCAGTTCTTATTTCTTTCTTTCTTTTTTTTTTTTTTTAAGATTTTATTCATTTATTTGACAGAGAGAGAGATCACAAGTAGGCAGAGAGGCAGGCAGAGAGAGAGAGGAGGAAGCAGGCTCCCTGCTGAGCAGAGAGCCCGATGCGGTACTCGATCCCAGGATCCTGAGATCATGACCTGAGCTGAAGGCAGCGGCTTTACCCACTGAGCCACCCAGGCTCCCACCCAGTTCTTATTTCAATAAAGGGTTGTTTTCTCATTGATGTTTCATTAGGGATCCATAAGATATCTACCTACAAATAAGAAGTTGTATATAAGTTATATTTATGTACATATATAAGTAAGTCAAATGCCTATGTATTTTGCAAGTGTGTTTGATTTTGCAGTTCGGAATATCAAGAATAAATATTTCTTTATGATTATTATTATTTTTAAAGTCTTCCTCTATATCATGAAAAGGCAGATGAAAGCTTTAGTATCCACACAATGTGGCACTTAGTGGTTGTGCTCAAGCGACTGCAGTCACTGGCAGATATTTTTACAAATGGATTTTACTCGTTGGAGAATTTTTTTCAAGTCTTAGTTTTGATTACATTAAAATAATTTAAGGATATGCAGAAAGTACATTTTTTTTGCCATTACATTAGAATGAAACACCAAAAGGATTAAATATTTTTCTTAATCTCACTCAGTAATTTAAATGTGTATTTTATTAGCTTTTATTTTTTATTTGTCTATATTTTTGTTGATGTGGATTCAGTACTCTCGTTTGAACATGGTGTAACTTCAACACATCTGTGTAGCCTTTCATACAGATTATACATTCTTTGTATTCAAGAACATGGTTAGCATTTGTTCTTTGGGAAGGATTCAGCATTTCCCTTTTGCAAGATGACCTTCGTTTCCATTACTTCATTAAAAGAGTACGTGTCTGTATATAGGTAAAAATTTTACATGCAGATGCTGTTTGAAGGTCAGTCAAGTGATATTACCTCTTTCTTTTTCTTTCTTTGATTCATTCTTTCTTTCTGTGTGTAGGTGTGAAATTTTATCATATTGAATCTTTCAGGAATGAGCTGGAAGACTGATTACTTATAACTCCTATTTATAAAACTCACGATATTGATAATATCAAATTGATATCACTCCCCAAATATTACTAAGAAAGGAGAAATTATCTTTCAAGGTAAAGGGCTAATATATTTATTTATTGTCTTTGCTATTTTCTAATGACTTACAGAGGTACTGGAATATTAAAATCCAAGGGAAAACATTTATAATTAGAATTTTTGCATTAACATGAGATGGGATACAATTATTCCCTTTTTACTTGATGTAGTTATTTTTATGTATTATGAGAGATCACAAGTAGGCAGAGAGGCAGGCAGAGAGATCCAGGGGTGGGGGGAAGCCGACTCTCTATGAGCAGAGAGCCTGATGTGGGGCTCGATACCAGGACCCTGAGAGCATGACCTGAGCTGAAGGCAGAGGCTAAACCCACCCACGCACCCCTTGTTCATGTATTGTTTTATCTAGTTTCTCAATCATAATAGTAAATTCATTCTTTCTAAACCGATAGTGATTTAGCATGGCATCCCTCAAAAGAGTATTTTAAAATAAAACAACATTTCAGGAAAGAAAAAGTTTATATAAAACAAGAAATGACTGATTGCAGGTGGGAAGAAAGTTAATTTTTCCGGCCCCCTTTAAGTCCCACCATATAGGACCCCCAACTTTATCTCTACAAACAACTCCTGCTTTCTGTTCAGTTTGCATCTGTGCAAAGAAGCAGAACTTAAGAAAAAAGTCTATTATGTGATCACAGTTAAGGCACGTAAAAGCCAGATATAATATTTTTGTGCTGTATGCTCTCTTGGCTTGCCCCATAATACTGATTTTTCTTTTTGATGTTGATGATGAAAATTTCAGTGGGTTTTGAATTTGCAGGTTACTCTGGATAATCTGAGGCTTCAGAATTGGATGAGTGGGTAAAAAGGTGAGTCAGAGGGAGAAGGAGAGATCGCACTGCATAATTTGCCAGTCCTGTTCAATCCACTGTTAGAAATTATGAGGAATTTCCTCCTAACACATAAAGCATGCATACTACCTAATAATCTAATTATATCCTTGCGTGGTGAATGTGTTGTCACATTCTAAAACCATCTCTGAATTGGCGCCTTTTTTTTTTTTTAAATTTATTTTTTTTACCTTGGTGCTCTGTGCTTTCTGAGATTTTATATGGTCATATGAACTGTGAGTGACGCTCAATATTGACAAGTACAGTGCAAACAGCAGATGGGAAGATATTGATGGAGACATTTGTCCATGAGCCAGTTGTCTTGCTTAGAAGTACAGCTTTTTGGCAGTTTTGGGCTTTTTCCCCCTGCTTTTCTATGCTATGTACCTTGGAAAGAAGTCCATTTACGTCTTTTTCATGGGAAAAAAAAAGTGAATGTCAGGACAGTATCAACCTTAAATAAAACTGCTCTTAGTAAACGGAGTCACTGTATTATGTAAAATAATACTTCTTTCAAAATCATACAGTTGCTGTGATAAACATTACAAGATCTATTACAGTGTTATAACTCTGTTATTCTATTTAGTAACTGACAGTTTCTATACTGGATACATAATTTTGTACGTGTGTGTGTGTGTATGTGTGTGTGTGTGTGGGGGGGTTACTTACCCATAACCCATGGTAAGCACCTCAAGGGAAAAAAAGATGTCTTTCAAGTCCTTCGTGGAGGGGAGGTGGGGGTCAGGCTACCTAGTTTTCTGGAACTGTACACATTCACAGCAATTGCTGAATATTTTTTTTTTTTTTTTTAAAGAAGTAGCTTTCCATCTTTGCTATTCATTTCTTTGCTAACTAGCTATTTCTTGTTGATGATGTAGTCCTTAAGACCTGATTTAAGGAATGCTAAAGAGTCTGTCAGGCTTCCACTGTATTTCAACTCTTGTTTCATACAACTGCTTGAAATCTGGGAGAATGAATATTCAACTTTCCCAACAGGTTTTTCTTTTCCTCCAAGAGAATATCAAGGTTAGCATATGGGTAAGGGGCCAGTGATCCCGCTTTCTGCTAAAGGTTGGTCAAGACCCAAGAGAAGAATTGCTCTCTCCAGTCTTTCTCCTATAGATTCTTTTACTGACTTTGACTAAATTAGAATGTTCTAGGGATGGCCATTGAAATGGGCCATACCTGTACTGCCCTTTCTGTAAACCTTTCCAGATTTCTTGAATGCTAGTTCATCTTGATTTTGCTTGTTCTGTCCTGACCCCTTAAAGTCCTAGAGAAATTCCCACTACCCCATATTCTCCTCTGAGACCCTGATGCATGTACATCTTCTTAAACTTAAATAACAACACTGAATAGCATGTGAGATATATTTAACTTATCTGATTGCTTATTTTTACATACACTAGTTGATGTGATTCTCCTAACAACCCAATAGATTAGGTATCACTATCTGTATTTTATTTTATTTTTTTTAAGATTTTATTTATTCATTTGACAGAGAGAGCTCACAAATAGGCAGAGAGAGAGGGAAGCAGGCTCCCCGCTGAGCAGAGAACCCCATGCGGGACTTAATCCCAGGACCCTGAGACCATGACCCGAGCCGAAGGCAGCGGCTTTATCCCACTGAGCCACCCAGGCACCCCACTATCTGTATTTTAAAGCTGAGTAACCAAGGTTGAGAGTTTCTGTGGTCATGTCAAGTGAGAATGAGGCTTCAAACTCAACTATCAGCAAAGTGAGCCAGCTACATCATTAGAAGGCTGTGGGGCATGGGTGCCTGGGTGGTTCAGTCGGTTAAGTGTCAGACTCTTGATTTCGCCTCAGGTCATGATATCAGGGTCCTGGGATGATGCTCTGTGAGGGGCTCCATGCGAAGCATGGAGCCTGCTTGAGTTTTCCTCTCTCCCTCTCTATCTGCCCTTCCCCTTGCTTGTACGTGCATGTGCAGTCTCTCTCTCAAATAAATAAATCTTAAAAAAAAAGAAAAGAAAAGAAGAAGCCTGTGGTGTAGGGAGACTAAGAGATTATTCTAGTAGAGATAATACCTTATATTATCATGCACATAAATGCAACTTTATTAATAGACTGCATATTTAAAAAAGGGAGATGAAGTAAAGGACCAGGAAATCTTTCAAAAAAAAATCAGAGTATCTGTAATATATAAGTAAACTTTAGAATTCACTTGTTTGTCAGATATACCCATTGTGAGTATTCAGACCTCTAGTGTGCATTAAAATGTTTGGGGGCACAGAGTGCCTGGGTGGCTCAGTGGGTTAAGCGTCTGCTTTCGGCTCAGGTCGTGATCTCAGGGTCCTGGGATCGAGTTCCGTATGGGCTCTCTGCTCAGCGGGGAGCCTGCTTCCCCCCTCTCTCTTCCTGCATCTCTGCCTACTTGTGATCTCTCTCTCTCTCTGTCAAAAAACAAACAAACAAACAAAAAAACAACTTAAAAAAAAGTGTTTTGGGGGTACAAATGACAGCCAAAATGAGAGCTGTCTTTCGAAGAAAATAGTCTAGGTATTTAAAAATGATCTTCCATCCTTATTGTCTGATTTACCTTAGTTTTTTTTTCACTTGTGTAATTTCTTTTCACTTTTTCTGGAAAACAAAGCTTCGATTGTCAATTCTTAAGGCGAGATCCTGAACATACTACCCTTAGAGTAAATTTATGTATTCTCATCTTGTCTGTGAAAGGTGAAACTGTAGAGAGACTCACATTAATTTCAAGCAAGGCTTTCTTTCCCTTTTTCTTTTCCTGAGAAAATGCCACCCTGGAGAAGCAAGTAAGCCTCAAGTGTGGTGGTCTTTGATGCCCCTGAATTCTGCTGAATGTTTTTTGCTTCTTAGTGGACATCCTGCTGCTGTTCTCTTGTGTGCCCTGGAGCTGCTCATAGCTTCGATGCCCTGACCTTTGTGGGTCATTTGTATCGTGGAGAACACCCTTAAAAAATGAACAGCCAACTTGAGTATATTCTCACAGTCTTAGGCATTTTGTTCTCGGAACAGGTTAGAACACCTGGAATTTATTTTCTAACCTGTTCTCTAGCCAGTCAGTCCTCCCTTTTGCCCCAGTAAAGGAAACCAATAAGAAACCGTAGCCTCCTCCTTTGATTACCAAATATAATGAAATTTGTAGAAAATTTGCTAATTCATGAAAGAAAAGTGAATTTATACGTAGAAAGTCAGTACTTTGGGAGCCTGGGTGCCTTAGTGGGTTGAGCCTCTCTCTGCCTTCCGCTCAGGTCATGATCTGGGGGTCCTGGGATAGGGTCTCTTGTCAGGCTCTCTGCTCAGCAGGGAGCTTGCTCCCCACCACCCCCTCTGCCTGCCTCTGCCTGCTTGGGATCTGCCAAATAAATAAAATCTTGAAAAAAGAAAAAGAAAGTCAGTACTTCTTCCCTGTTTTCATAGACTTCTTTCTCTGCCAATGGAAAATCAGGTCTAGAGATGAAGAGATCCGCTCTGATTTAACTTGAACTGAGAACATGAACAACTTATGCTTTTCTAATGTATTTTCATTTTCTTTGCTACTTCACGTTTGCAAATGGCTAAGGAAGTGATGAAATGGCTACTGCTGTGGTCTCAGATACTTTGAAATTGACAATATCTGAAATCCTGTAGGAAAGGTAGTTGTTTATTTGTGATTCCTCCTGGTCATCTGTGTTCCTCGGAAAATTAAGAGGCCATTTAGGAGAGGGAAACCTGATATTTTCTTGGTAGCTTTCATTGTTGGATCATCATATCCATTTATTATAACTTCATAAATAAAATTTGCCACCCTTGGCACTTTGAAGCGTGATAAAACATCTGTGAATTTGAAGAAACATTAAATTTGGCAGTACAGAATAAGCTAACAATATTGCTCAAAATTGTATGTTTTTGACTCACATCTGAGCTTCCCTGATCCAGCAGTGTTCTTCCGTTTCATATAGAGAAGAAGAATATAGAAAATGCCCTTTTTAACATGAGGCAGAGGGGAGTGGGGATTGGAATAGCAGCAAAGAATGCTTTAAATTTTGCAGGGTACGATGACTACAATTATTCCTAAGCTATTTCACAAATATTTATGACTTCATTAGTACTATTTCTAATGGTTGTTTATGGAAAAACTAAACCTGGGGAGGACTGGCAGTATGGATTACTTTGCTCACCATCATAATAAAGGCATTTAATGATTTATAAAGGACATATGGCCATTGGAGATGAGTTTTTTTTCCAAACAGCTATCTTAAGTGCAATAATTAATAATTAAACTGTCACAACTATTCTTTAACCACATGATATATATTTGAATGGTCACTATTTTATAGTGTATGCATTAACTGTGTGTGTGTGTGTATGTAGAGGGTGCTAACCTAATTGCTTGAGATGTAACAATTTTCAATGATCACAATGTATTTTTACAATGAAATGATTAACATTGGATGAGGTACTTTTGCATATAGAGTTTTTAAGTGGTGTGGGACTATATTTTACCTTGCTCTTTATACTTGCGTGTGTATTTCTGCTGTTTCTCCCTTGGCTTCCAAAGGTTATGATTATGTTAAAATGTAATTTGAAACAGGAGCTAATTTCCTTCCTCAATCTCATGTGCAAATGTATCTCTAATGTATTGTATATTTTGCACTTTCTAATGATGTGCAATTGCTTTTGATATAAAATCATCCCAGGAGAATGCAGTACAAAATAAGAATTGGGAATCTGGTTGATTAAAATGGAAGGGTATTCAATACTACCGCCCCCCCCCCCCTTTTCTTGCTGAGTGTGCTTATTGCAGTGGTTATTGCTATTTGAACAGGCAGAGGCTGCTACTTACTTAATGGTAGCTGGTGGTCTCTAGGGGAATTTGCAGAGGATTCCAAGAAGGCGTAGTGATTCCATGAACCAAAAATATTTTGAAATTACCTGGAAGAATTCTAGTTCAATGTTTCTAAAAGTTCTTACAACTCTAAATCTAAATATTAATGCTATGGTGTAATTAATGTTATATAATTTAAAAACAGACAAATAAGGGGCACCTGGGTGGCTCAGTTGGTTAAATGGTTATATGTCTGACTTTGGCTCAGGTTGTGATCCCAGGGTCCTGAGATGGAGCCCTGTGAGTCCGGTAGCAGGATTCCTGCTCAGCGGGGAGCCTGCTTCTCCCTCCTCTTTTGCCCCTCCCCCCAGTCTGTACTCTCTCTTGCTCTGCTCTCTCTTTCAGATAAATAAATAAAACTTCTAAAAAACCAAATAAAATGTCAAAAAGTATATCCAGCATAGGTGGTATTTTGCTCTAGTGTTCCAAAAGTGTATTTGCAAGTTGAATTCTTTGAAAAACAAATAATGTATTGTATCATAAAAAAAAAAAAAAAACCAAAAAACAGTTTCCCAAGTCCGTTTGTAAAGCCCATTTAACCCACATGTACCAGATGAGTTAAAATAGAACGATTTCGAACTCTACTCGACCCCCAGACTTTCATGCTCATTTATTCATCATGGGCATCAATGAGAGACATTTTTAGACGTGAGGGGTGGAGAGTAGAAATACCTATAGAGGAGTCCCTTTCTCTAAAGATCTGCTGATTCCTTCCATAATAAGTTATAATCCATTCCAGTTTGAAGTATCTTTCTTATTTCACAAATGGGACCCAAGGGTCTCCAGCCTTTTTGGGTAGCCACTAGCGGGGCTGGAAAAAGAAGGATAAGCAAAGCACAAGCTAAACAAGATGTGCTCGTCTTCCTCGGGGAGCTTGCCATCCAGAGGGAAGGCAGAAAATCCTTAGGTCCATGGTCTTGTGACATGGTGAGGTTCCTTAGGAGATGTTGCGGTGAGAGATGGGAACTACTAATGCAGCCCGAGAAGAAGGACTTGCAGTGGACCCGTATTTCAGTAGGGGCTAATGGGATGGGAGCCTCTCAGTACATTAATGTGATTTATGCTCCATCTACATGCATTAATTGATTCTTACGTCATGCTCCCTATTCCCTTGTGTCTTGATTCAACACTCAGTTAAAAACAACTCCATCTTTGCTATTTTCAGCAGTGAAATACACTTTCTGTTGATTTCTGCCCTAACTTCTTCTGACTTCAAATTATATGAAAAGTATCTCTTCCTCAACTAGTTATTTTTGTTACTTATATATCAGGCAGACAAGTAAGCTTTACATTCTTTTATCTTTAGCCTCTTAATGCAATGTTCATTTTGTATTGTAAAACATAAATTCTTTCCAGAGTATTCTTTTCCTTTTTCTCTCTTTTCTTTTCTTTGTTTTTTTTTTAAGTCATTTTACTATGAATGATCTTTTTATTTTTTTAAGATTTTATTTATTTATTTGACAGACAGATCACAAGTAGGCAGAGAGACAGGCAGAGAGAAAGGCAGAGAGAGAGGTGGGGGAAGCAGGTTCCCCACCGAGCAGAGAGCCCAATGCGGGGCTCGATCCCAGGACCCCAGGATCATGACCTGAGCCGTAGGCAGAGGCTTTAACCCACTGAGCCACCCAGGCGCCCCTGATCTATTTCATTTTAATTTTAAAATATTTTACAGTGAATTGTATTAGTCTGCTTGGGCTGCTCTAATAAAACACGGTAATAATATCACGTGTTTAAATAATAGATATTTATTTTTCACAGTTGTAGATGCTAAGGAGTTCAAGATTAAGGTTCCTGGTGATTTGGTTCTGGGTGAGAATCCTCTTCCTGGTTTGTGGGTTCCCACCATTTTACTGTGCCCTCACCTGCTGGAGAGAGAGCATTTTACCTTTGTTTTATAAAGCCACTAATTCCATCATGAAGACTGCACCCTGATGCCCTCATCTGAGTTCAGTTATCTCCGTACAACCTTCTCTTGTGATAAGTCACATCAGGGAGAAGGGCTTCAATATACTGATTTTGGGGAGGAACATAATTCAATCCATAACATCAAAATTAAGTAAAAGTTTGAAACCAAAAGGAGCTTTTTCAATTGCTACATTAATTCTCTGGTGTTTTTGTCACGCGAACCTTGATAAATGAGAGTTTTAGGTGTATGACTGACAAGGAGCTGGTTTTTCTGTAGTATTTTACCATTTTGTATTTTCAGCGCTCATTTGGCTACATGTTATGGATATATACTTCATACAGACTTGCAGATTTTTCCAGAAGCTGCTTTGGCTTATTTAGTTTAAAAAAAAAATCATTTGGCTTTTCAGATATGTAAAATTTTCATCATCTGCATGCCTTAGTGTAAAGAGGTACTATATAAGTTATTTACTGATAGCAGTGTCAGAAAATTTAATTTGTATGAAAATAACTTTGAGTAAGATAGGAATCTAGCAAGTGCATATTAGTCAATAAGCATTAATATCAAATAGAGCTAATTCAAAATAGATGGGTTTAGGCCAAGAGATAAAGTTCCTGTGGAGATGGGTGCAGGGAGAGGAGAGCTCAGCTATAGACATAACGTGACAGAAATTCGAACCATGGGGCCCCTGGGTGGCTCAGTCGTTAAACATCTGCCTTCTGATCAGGTCATGATCCCAGGGTCCAGGGATGAAGCCCCACATTGGGCTCCCAGCTCAGCAGGGAACCTGCTTCTTCCTCTCCCACTCCCCCGTCTTGTATTCCCTCTCTTGCTGTATATCTCTCTCTCTCTGTCAAATAAATAAATCTTAAAAAAAAAAAAAGAACGATATAGATACCATTCCTGCTCTGAAAGACTCAGCTCATTTTGCATTGCACTGAACTTTTCAGACATATTTGCTACTAATTTATTTTGTGTCTACAAAGACCGAGGATGCTGTCAATTTTTATCAGAATTTCTGAGTACATTGTCTCTCTCCCCTGTTCAGATACCATCATTCTTCTGTGACGCCCCTTTCTGTCATAACTATTAAAAATCTTCCTTCTTCTCAGTCTATGTATTTGCTGCTCTTTTTCTCCTTAGTGCTTTCTCTTCCAGACAAGGGCTGCTTATGAATAATTGAGTGGCAAATCGTTTCCGGTTCAGAGTGGCAGTGGTACGGCTGGCAGTCTTGCCTACAAACATCCTTGGGATGGAAGAGTGTAGCCCAGGGATAATTGTTCTCTTTTGGAATAGATCAGTGGCCCAGAAATCTTGGTAGAAGAGTTTGAAACATAAGTTCTGCAAACTCGTCTAGTGGAAAGAAATACCCACTTTGAATAATGATCTGTTTTCTGATCAAGGCTGCATTAGAAATGGCAAATGTGTAAATATCCCTGGTGGTTGATTTTACAACTTCTGCTGACTTTTCTGTTACTAGATAAAATATTAGTGTAAGTCCTTCTTCTGCTGTGGAATGGATGGTTTAGAAGAATCATGGCACTCCTTCAGTAGAAGTAATTGAACAAGTGAATCCCAAACCATGGAATCCCAATCAGTAGAAGCAACTGAACCATTGACTCCCAAACCAAACTTCCGCCGTCTGCACATCTCTTGCCACCATTGTGTATTTTCATGCATAAATGTCTCCAAATATATTTCTGCTTTGTTTTTAGAGCAAAGAGTAAATATTTGTGAATTCCAGTCATATCATAATAGATTTTATACTCTTTCTATATATCTAAACATGTCACTTGATTAGTCTTAAATACCCATAATTCATCCAATCTTTTCAGAAGCACCATTTTAGGCCGTGTAACGTTTACGGTATCACAAAGCGTATTATGGAGGAGGTGGTCCCCTTACACTTACTGAGACAACCAATGACAAATAGAAGGTCATTTTCTGATTTAAGAGGTCACTCTCCTTTCTTCTCTGGAGGGCCTCCATCCCGCCCACTGCCCCTCCTCTGGCAGTTCTCTGAATAGTCTCTGTGAATGGGCCAGCACGCCTCTGTTGAGGCCTTCGCCACTCTTGGTGCAACACTTGAAAAGAGCAGGTGGGGGTCAGAAGTGAATGGGAGAGCCCAGGATCACTGCTGGGAAACATGTTCAAGCAAGTCACAAACTAATCTGGGAATGACTTTAGACAAAGAAGACAAAAGAACACTTTAGGGTCTAAATCACCCACTTGACAGAGGACGGCTCCAAGATGAGAAGCCATGGAAGGACTGGTTGCCTGTCTTTCTTTCACTTTAATTCTATTGAATTTTCAAGGTGAAGGACCAAACTCAGGCTTCTCAGAAAATCAGGAGATTTCCTTAAATTCTTAAAAGAATTGCTGTGTACAATTATTTATTATGCATGTCTGCTTTCTCACTAGGACTCTGTGTGGATATAAACCAGCTTCAACTTGAACTTTATTACTTTGGGGCTCAAACTGTCTTTATTGAGGATTTATTCTTCAAGTTAGGATGCTTTATTTATCTTCTGGATATGTGGTTTTAAAAAGAGTCTCATCTGTAATATGGGCAAAACAAGTCTGTTAAGAAAAACTGTACTTCTGTGAATCTTTTTGTGTTTATACACTTAAAAGGACGTAACACAGTAGAATATAAAAATAATACAGTTAAAGACAGGAAAAGGGTAAATGTAAGTAAGAGGCTAGTGTAGTTTAAATCCAAATATACAAACCACAGGGTGTTCCATAGTTGTAAAAAATTGGCCTGCGGATTAAGTTCTTGAGTCTCCTAGAGGCTGAAGTAAGAAGGGAAGTAAGTCTGTTATAAAATTTATATATAGAAGTAGTGTACTAATTTTACAGGGGAGCTCAAATCCCTTTTCTGGTACTTAGATCTGAAAGAGATTCGTCCATGGGTTTCCATATATGAGTTGTTGAAGGATTAATATCTCTAAGACTGGAGTCGTAAACTTCTCTACATTGTAGCTGAGGGATTAATAGCAAAATCAAACTTAGGAAAAGTAATTTTATGGGGTTTTAAGATGATGTGATCCAAGAACAACATAGCTTTGGTCGACAAATAAATCTAGACTCCAGGGAATGTTTTTAAACAGTCTTCCATAAATATCATTTTACTTCATTAGGCTAATGATACAAGCAGTCACCAATAATTTGAGAATATACTCTCATAGGACACTGGAACCTAGATGATCTTTGTTGCTTCTTGGAGACATACTTATATACTACATTGACAGTGAAAGAGTAGTTGGTAGGTTAGAAAGCTTGGGGAAGATGCAGTTTATCTGATCAAAATGCTTATTAAATGGAGAATTTACCCACCTCCCCCCACACCTCCCCCCCACCCGGGTTACCTAACTCTCTGTAAAAATGTGTTCTAAGAGGGTATCTAGAGTTACAGTGAGCTTTGCTTTATGTAATAGTTCTGGATTACTCCAAAACATGAACAGTCAAGTGATCAATTCTCTAAACTTATCCTCAAAACAACAAATAATCTTAAGATATTTTCTTTATTTATGGACGTTGATATAAAGGAAGTATTGACACGAAGTTGATGTTATGAATTATCTGAAAGCACAAGCTGGAGTTTTCATAGACTTATTTCCCTTTTCTTACCTTTCCAATCAGTCATAACACCAGTTTTTCTACTTAAATTTTATCGTCTCTGGAGGTGAGAAGAATGTGAGATTTGAAATGAACAGTGTTTTAATGCCAAACAGAAACTTTCTGCTTCTTGGCTAATGCGTTGGAAGACAATTATGGTTAGAACAGAATGTAAATATAATAAATGTTGACGATTTAAGTGTAGTGCTGTAACGGGAGGAAGCTGGGTAAGGAGGGAGGGAAGGGGGAAAGGGATGTGGCAAGACATTATTTTTTTTACTTTTCATACTTAATGAGTAAGAAATATTGCCCGAAACCTATGGATAGTCCAGTAGATGCTTAAGATACTCTCTCAGTTGAAGGATGAAAATAATAGAAAATTAAAAATAATTATAACTAAGAAAAGTTGGAAGAAGGGAGAAAGACAGATGGGGATATGGGGGAAGTTAGGGAAGTGGTACATGGGAGTTAATTTCCATAGGTTTCATAGGAGTCAGTAGGCCCTTTTTACATCTGAAGAATCAAGAAATGGAGGTGAAAACAGATTATGTCAAGAATGAACATGGCTAAAACAGGAAATGTAAAGAAAAACTGGAAAACTGGTTGTACCTTCATGAAATAGAACTAGGCATGGAATGAGATACATCTTTTACTTTTCATTTCAGAACCTTCCATACCATGTATTGTTTTTATTTTTATATTTTTAAACAGGTAATGAGTGATTCATGGGGTATATTAAGTTTGAAATTTTAGGAAGTTTTCCGATTAGTCAAAAATATTTGAATGTGTTTGAGGATAGTACACATATGTACATACACATGCAGGTTTTCCTAAATGCTGTTTTTTTTTTTTTTTTAAGAGATCAAAACCCGAGTTGAGATTGATAGATAGTTAACCAACTGAGCTGCCCAGACACCACCCCCAATGTTATTTTCAAAAGCATTTTATGTAGATGTAAACAAATTAGAGATACATAATTGTTTTTATAAGTGCATACAGTTTTTGTATGGGTAATCATGAGTGTTTATATTTGTGTAAGTACTTTACAGATTTTAAATGATTAAAAATGGTAGTGCTTCTATTATTTATGAAGGTTGTCTTTGAAATGTTTTCTAGGGAGAAGTAAATATCTAATAGCTTTATGAGAAAAAAGTCTTATGAATTATGTTTCCATGAATTCTTTTTTTTTATTAAAGATTTTATTTATTTATTTGATAGAGATTACAAGTAGTGAGATGCAGGCAGAGAGAGAGAGAGAGAGAGAGAGGAGGAAGCAGGCTCCCTGCTGAGCAGAGAGCCTGATGTGGGGCTCGATCCCAGGACCCTGGGATCATGACCTGAGCTGAAAGCAGAGGCTTTAACCCACTGAGCCTCCCAGGCACCCGGCCCATGAATTCTTTTGACCCATACTCTGAAATTCATTATTCAGAGGACAAGGGGCCAGGCCACCAAATGTGTAATTTTATTTAATTTATTATGCAAGTGGTGAGGGAAAGACACTGAGAAACTTTGAATAAAAAGTAAATGGTCCAGGTCTCTCTCTCTCTTTCTGTCTCTCTCTCTCTCTCTCTCTCTCTCTCACACACACACACACACACACACACACACACACACACACACATAGGAGAGTACCATGTCCTTTTCCAGTCCCCTCCCTCATCCCAATTTTAAGAAAAATACAGTTTAACAGGAAAAAATATAAATTCTTTAAGTTATAGTTTACATTCTGTAGTACAGAGTTAGGAACAGACTTGGATATAGCTCCTGAGTATGGTATAGACACAGACTCACACACACACAGACACACATACACCCTTCAGCAGCAGTCGCAAGTTGACTGTAAGCAAAACCCTCCATCCCTAATGAGACCCAGAACTCTGCCCTGGACAGGTGACAACTTGCATGTTGGCGTCATGTCTCAGAGTCAAAATTTTATGTAATAAGTTTATTGATCAATTACTTTCAAGGAGACTGACTAGGATGTTAAGGTAGCAAGGAATCCTATTTTAGGAAGAATAATAATTTGATATTTTTATCAAACCCAAAGAATTCATGACAGAATTGGACATGAAAACATCAGAAATTTAGGGCTAATGAAGTGAAAATCCTAGAGAAAGCAAAGTATATCTCACCTGAAAGATGTTTCTTCTGTCAATTAAAAAAATGAAAATAAAATCCAGCTCAAAATCAGCGTGTCATGTCTCATAATGTTTAATCCAGTGATAATCATTGCTATTCACTGAGCACTTGTGTACCAAATACTCTTACGGCCTTTTAATCTGTTATTTTATTTAATTCTCACAATATCTGAAAGGAAAAGAGATTGCTAAATAGCTTCAGCCTATAGGTGAGAAAAGGAAGATTCAGGGAGACTGATTTTCCTGACTGGGATCTTACAGGCTGAATGTGACAGGAAATCCTGGTTCTTCTGACACTGAATCTTGAACTTCCACGTAAGAAGATCACGTCTTAATGTAATATATTTAGATGACACATATTTGTAAGAGAGTCTGAGTTAAATGTGCTGATGGCCTTTTTTGTTTGTATTGTGTTTAATGTCATTTACACATCTTAATGATTTTCTTTGATCTTTGATCTTACGTGAATCCAACTTGACATGGCTTTCTAGTAGTTATGGTTGTAGTATTTAATGGCATTAGGTAAGAAGACCAATCCTATTTCCCATCAGGTAGTTAGCAGAGCTGATCTTTCTGGAGATTGTAAGAAAGCATTTTGGTGTAACTTGATAGTTATTAAAAGGAAGATCTAGAAATGCGAATTCCTGCCAAACACTGATCTTGTTTTTGGATTTTTTTTTTCAGAAGAGTTGTATATACATATATATAATTCAGGAAATGAAATACTATCATAGAGGTTTCCCAGGTGATTGATAGCATAATGCAGTGTTTTGGAGCTGATGGTTTAGCTGTAATTAATGTCTTGTGAATCTAAAATTTGGGCCCAGAATGCTCCTATATTTGTGGAAACAATAAGAGCTAAAGCAAGACCAAAAGAGAAAAGAAAGCTAGATCCACAAAGGGAATTGGTCTTTTTTTCTCCATCCAAATTCTCAGACCAGAAGTTGGAGAACATTACTAATAGAGTCTAAGATCTGATAATTCCTTGCAAAAGTGCAGAGGGTGCAAAACAGAGAGAGAGAGAGAGAGAGAAAGAGAGAGAAAGAGAGAGAGAGAGAGAGAGAGGCAGATCTTTTCTCCTCAAATATCCTTGCCCTTTATGCCACAGTGACTTCTGCACATGGGGAACAGTATTTCAGGTACAAACCAGTGAGATTAGGAAATCCTTTAGGCAGGGAAGGGTAAGGAGGTATACTTCTGTCTGGGAGGAAGGAGACAAGTGTTTCATGTTATGGACATAAAGCAAAACCGTTCCCTCTCTTACAATCTTTATTGGATTTTCCAGCCTTCCTTCTTGACGGTTTCCCCAAACTACCTAAGAGTCTTTCTGACCCTACCAACTCTGTAGATAAATTATAAACCGAGACAAGTTGATAGGAAGAGCTGAATCCAACAGATGGTCCCAGTTGTATTGATCTAATAGAAGAGTCCCAATCTAAATGGAAAAGAGAATCTAATACCTTCCAGAGCAACTCTGAAGCTTTAATCAATAATTGCAACGTTAGATTTTGGCAAAAGAAGAGGTGTTAGATTTTTAAAGCTGACTATATGACCCCGATAGAAAAGAATCAATTTTTATTAGGAATGGAACCTAATAATTTTGCACAATACATCTAGAATTTCCTTGACAAAACTTGAGTAATGGATTAGCTCCACTGCAAATTAGGTAATTTCTTGTGACTCTAACATAATGCACAAGAAGCTTCAATCAATAATACTTGTGTTAGGGAACAGTTTTGAAGTAGGCAAACAGCACGTATAATAGTGTCATGTGTATATAATTATCTCAGCGTGCCAAAGGGTGGGAAACAATCTTCAAGTGGCAGAGAATTAATAACCCTCCATTTCATTGTTTAGCATTCTTTTCTAAACTTGTATTGGTTTTGTTTGTGTTTTCCTCTATTGCCTTAGAGATTTTCTTATAAGTATAAACTTGACATTGCTCAATACAACTTACTTTCATGAACAGTGAGCTGAAATGCTTTTGAAAGCCAAATATTTTACTTGTCAGTGTCTGAGAAGGCTAGTCGCGAGGGAAAATTTAATTGGGCTAGGTACTACATGGAAATTGCATGCATATATAGAATCAAGAGTAACCCACATGAGTTCTTCTAAATTAGGTACGGTGGTATATATTTGGAAAAGAAGTGTGGAACTGTTCTTTTCAGATGAGAAGAATTTAACCATTGCTGACACTACTGAATTAATAAGATATCTGCTGTTTTGGATTATTGTTTACTTAGCTGTGAAGAGAATATACAGTGCATAGTCAAATGTTACATGTCACGTCTTGGTTGTTTCTCTTTGAAGAGAACGTTAGCCTTGTGATAGGGAAGGAAGCCCAGGACAGATCTACTGCAGATCCTGAGTGTTAATGCTGGTATTGTCAAGTTCCCAGCTGTTTTCTGTGTATGATTACAGTAGGGCAAACCGTAAGTGTGGTGTCACATGCATTAATGCTTATTTTATTTGTAGTGTGTGAATGACAGGTATGCGCTGACCTGCTTAAGACGTGTTGCAAGAGGGAAAAAATACCCATTAAAAGCTCCTAGTCATTTAAAAATATATTTTAAAGGATTTAAAAACTAAATTTGCTGATGTTTGAGATCCAGCCACATTTTTTTTTTTTTAACTGACACTTAAGCTGGTGAATTGCATCAAACCAGGCAGATAATTCTTTCTTAAGAAAAAACCCCAAAACCAAAAAACAACACACACACGCAGATTTCTTGTATTTCCTAAGAGGTAGAGTGCCCAATGCCCTAAAGATCCTTTTTGTGACACCTCTTTTCTGTACCCCCAGCTCTAGCTGACAGAATCACAGGGACACGTGGTTTGTACCACCGACAGGCAACCAATGTGTTTTCAGTCATTAAGACTGCTCCTGGAGCCGAGAGAGCCTGAGGCAATCACCAGTAACTGATTTTCGCCCTAGGGACCCCATAGACACACTGTTTGGGGCTGTAGGCAATTAAGACAGTCTACTAGGAAATCAATAATATATGGGGGGCAGAGTATATATTTGCTAACCACTGTGCTAAATACACTTATGTGTGTGTACTACCACAAAACTCTGCATCTTTCTGGAGGAGAACCTACACATGGGAAGCTTGTTAACCTCTCTGACATGAGTAACACAGACAGAATTGTAAGAAGGTTCGGAAGCTCAACCTGATGAAGGAAGTGTTGTACGTAATATGGGGTCTGAAGAGGAGAGAGGAGCCATGGACCTGGGGCCACTGGAAACATTTGCCCAGGAAGAGGCTTGAACGGGGCACACACTCCCATCCCTCCCTATGCCTGTGCTCCTGAGATTCAGATAGCTGAGATTTTCATTGAGGCACTTGCAGTTTCGATAGAGATTTTATCATGTGGTAGGAAAATCTGTGTCACTGAAAATGCCCAGGAACATTGCCCGACAGCGTGACCTCTAGCTTCTGAAATACAAGCAGCCACCAGTATCTTCGTGTTCTCTAGTGGCCTGAAATGAGACTTAGGTGATAGGGTATCAGTCGGGCATTTCTGTATAACTGCAGACCCTGTGGATAACAGGATAGGACAGATAGAATAGTGGCAAACCTCAGTGTTCTGTGTGTGTGTGTGTGTGTGTGTATCTTAGAAGCATTCAGATTGAAAGTTGTGTTTCTCTATCTTTTCTGCTCCTCATTTTTTTCTCTTTGTATATCTCTGACCCTGGTAGGGAATGCCAGTTTTTCATTTGCATTATCTGCAGAAAGTCAGATCAAATATAATACTTTTTGGAATAAATCTCTTATATTCCATCAATTTCATGCCTGGAGTTTGTCGAGGATTAGAAAACTGGCATATGACTTCTAGACTGTAAATTATACAATTCAGCTACTCCCTTAGCCTTTTATGGAAACGCCTTATTTCCTGCTTTCCAAATGCTTTTGTTGAGAGAGATTTTCATAAGGGTAAACTGAGTCACATCAGTCCTCAGATAACTATATACATACCTTTGAGGGCAGTTAGTAAAAGAGACAGAGAACATAATTGTGTTAACTTTCTGGGTTCTGTGCCTTGCATAAGGAAGTGAGGAGAATCACTTGGCACATTTCAGGATTTCTGAACTCCCCTTAATGATGGCTATAGGCTGATTTAATCAGCAGACCTTGCAATTGCAGTGACTGAGAATCCGTCCTTGCGACGTAACAAATGTTGTGCAGTAAATTACCGGAAGATTCAATTCCCTCTTCTGTGTATGTGTTTTTTTTTTTTGTTTTGTTTCTGCTTTTATGGATGTTTTTGTTTGTTTACTGTGCTCTGTCTTTACTAAAAAAATTTTTTTAAACAACTCTTTTATGAACAACATTGCCATATAGAACCTTTTTATGAAACTGTTGCTAAGTCTGAATTCTCTTACTCTTCATTTGGTTTTCTTTATTTTTCTACCTATTTATTTGATCTTCTGGTACTGATTGCAGCCACCATAAATTCTCATTTGCAAAGATGGATGGAACAGTGACAAAAGCATGGATCAAATCTAGAAGGAGCACTTATGTTTGCTGTGGGGTCTGTGTGCACGCCTGTGAGTGTGCGTGTTAGATGTCTTGATCCATTTGTACATTTCTCTGGGGAATTTTCAGGCAATTAAGTCAACCCTATTGCAAATAGAGCCCTCTCCGTACATTCTGATTTGATAGGAGAATGGGTAATTCCTGTTAATGACTAGTACATCTGTTCAATTATATTGTTTTGTATTGATGGTTAATTACGTGTCAGATTGGAGGATGGGGAGCCCATGAAAGCATGATTCCCTTTTAAATGTCAGAGACTCTTCCTAAATTACCTGTCTTTTTAACATACATGGAACACTTTGACAGGCATTGTGTTCTTCTGACCTTAAAACATTTCCTGTCTTGGGGGAGAAGTGGAATGTTCCCTGAAAGGGAGCTATATTGGAGCTGGTTTGCCTTGAATGTCACTCATGTCCAGTTTCGTGTGGAGTGACCCCTGTCAACCTTTCGCTGGCACCAGAAGAAGGGCTGCCCATGGGTAGTATGATTTTCTTAGATAGCTTTTTCTTGGGGAAGGTTTTCTTTAGAAAATATGGCTCTGAATGAAATTGAGGCTGTAGTGTTTAAAACTACAACTTGCTTTTTTCCTAGCTATATCTAGATATAAGCAAATGAAACAGCATTTGCCTATTTTCTTCTTTAAATGGCACGATCAACCTCAACTTATTTGCAGATTATAGACTAATGCATAGACTTGTTCAGTGAAGAACAGTATTTATAAATGTGACCCTTGAAAACAGAAGAGGCATAGATTTGTAATAGAGAGGAGAGTGGCTAAGGAGACCAGTATTCTCTCCCTTAGCTAGGGAGTTACGAATGCCACCGTATAAAAGCCTTCTTTGCCAGTTCGTATGTGTATTTCATTTTTTATTGATGTCATTGGGTGGGTTGAGGCCAAAGATTATTACGTTTTACTTGACAACTCCTGCTATGTCACAAGGCAGTATGATGTGTTTTCATAAAATTATGTATTATGTATGAGATCCTGTAACAATTAAAAAGGGGGAATTGACAGCACGGAAAATTAAGTTCTTAAAAATGAATCATAATGGTGGAGGCTTGCTTGAGTAGAGGGCTGATCTTGTTTAATCACCTTGTCTCTGAGCGTTTGGAGTGTTTTTGTGGACTGTGTGGTTTCCCTTAACAAAGGAGAAGGATATTAATATTACATTCAAATAGCAATAAAGAGTTGTTGATTGTAGTGACTTCAATTAGACTCCTCTTTCCCAAAGAAAAGGACTTACGAGGCTTATGATAGTATATTAACAACCTGGCAATTTCTCAGTTCGGTAATGCTCCTGTTCGTGTTAGTGATCTTTGTTTTTTTCTGGCTATACCTTAAGATAGTAAAATATGAAAATACATAAAGGAAACCATTAGCCTTTCTCTTTATTTTAGACACAGTGATACTTACTTATCCATTGTCCTAGGTTCCTTGCAAGACCTCCCCTTCCCAGTTTTATCAGTATTTAATCTTTTATAAATACTTGTCAAGATTCTTCTCTGCAAACCCTTCTAAACTTGAATAAAATTAGTCTCTTTTTTATGTTTTAGGTGAGATTAGAAGATGAAAATCCGTTTTCTAACATATATTACTATAATTCAGTACAGAATGAGATTTTGCTCTATTGAATTTTTCTTAAAAAAAAAAAAGGTTTTATTTATTTATTTGAAAGAGAGAGAAGGAGAGAGTGAGCACACAAATGGGAGGGAGGGGTCAAGGGAGAGGGGCAAGCAGACTGCCCACTGAGCAGGGAGTCCATTGTGGGGCTCTATCCCAGGACCCTGAGACCATGACCTGAGTTGAAGGCAGACACTTAACCGAATGTGCCACCCAGGCGTCCCATAAGAAAATTATTTCTTTTCATTGTACTAATCAGTTCTGTACGTTATTTATTCAGGAACTAATTCATGTATATCTTAAATGCAGTGAGGAATCTCACATTAATTTCCAGGGGATTGACAGATTTTTTTGAGGAATGGTCATGCTAAAACTACCCAGTATTTTTGGAAATGCTATAGTGATGTTACATAGTATCTTAAATTTCACAGTTTATTTTTGTGTTACTAATGCTGTATTTTTATTTCTGACAGTATTATCTTAGAAGTTACATATAAGTTAATACTATAATAACCATACGTTTTATCTTATATAAAAAGTTATATAAAAATAAAATATACAAGCAAAATAACTACAGTTTTTAAGCTTCTGATCTTATTAATTTGTTTAATATGTGAAATTAAAGATCAGTTCATTTCATTTTACTTTTTTAATAATAGAAAGTATATTAAATATAGAAAAATACAGAGGGGGAGAATTGCAGAGGGGAATTTTAATAAAAGCATGAAAATGACAAACAGTTGTACAACGTTTCAGGCCTGTAGTCTCGCAGTGAAATAGCACATTACGGATATCAAAGAGTTTCATTATAGTGAAAGTTATTTCTCAAATCTGATCTGGAACAAGTGATTTTTCAGTCAAGTTTTACATCAAAGGCACAGTTATCCCAATGTAAATAAATGTTTCCTCTTGAAAAAGCTAAGGATTTAGATTAGTAATAAATTTATTTCTCAACCTTATGTTTCTAGTTCTAACCTTGTAGACTTTGGGGAGCTGCCACAGTAATTTAGCAAAGATTTACTATGTTGCATGTAATTGTTTTGAGCACTTCATGGGTAAGATCTTTTTTTAATCCTCACAAGAGCCCTGTGAGCTACGTGCTCTTACGAGCCTAATTTCTCAAATGATAGAGCAACCTCATCTAGTCTTCTTACCTCATCTAGTAAACAGCCAGAAGATTAAAATCCAAGAAGTCTGGGGGCGCCTCTGTGACTCAGTCGGCTAAGCGTCCACCTTCTGCTCAGGTCATGATCTCAGGGTTTTGGGATCAAGTCCTGCATCAGGCTTCCTGCTATGGGGAGCCTCCTTCTCCCCCTGCTTGTTCTCTCTCTCTGTCTGTTAAATGCATAAATAAATAAATAACCCAAGAATTCTGACCAAGAGCCCAGGAACTTAACACAATTACTGTGATACTGCTGACTGGGAAGGACTTGCTCCAAATCTTGTTAATTGTTAGTAGGCCATATCTGTCTCAGGAGGGTTGTAAATTAGCCTTTAAAAATTCTGTAATTAAAAAAAAAATCTGTAATTATTACCTTATAATACATCATGTTGTAAGAGATTTAAACAGATAACATGTACAAAATAAACTATAGAGGCCACTTCTTTGGACTCATCTTCCTGCTCCCACTACCGGTCCCACTGGTTCCAGTTTGGTGTATGTCTTTCCAATAATGTCCACTTCTAACTTCTCGTATGAATGCTTACCGAAGAAAGTATTTATTTATCTACATATACATTTGGGTAAGTTCATACTCTGTGCATTATTATGACTTGCTTTTTCCATGAAAGATCTTGAGATCTTTCCATTCATTTTTTTGTTGTTCCTTCATTTTTTCCATTCAGTCTTCCAAATGCTGTGTATTCCATGGAATTGATGTGTCTGTCTTCAACTTCTTAAAGAATCCTTGTATGTTTAGATTGATTTTCTTTATTTCCTGTTACTAAAAATGTCCTAATGTTGAAACATCTGTTTTTCCCTGGAATAAATGTTCTGTGGTCATGGTACATAATTATTATTTTTTAAAATTTCCTCTTTGATTTAGTTAATCTGAATTTTATAGAGATTGCTTATATTCATAGGTGAGATCAGTTTATAGTCTTTTGGGGGAGGACCTTGTCTTAGTAGTAGGATAATTTTTTGCTAATTCTCAAACTTTAATTAATGTATACATATTAATTTATAATCAGAAAAATAATGTTACTTCAAGAAATCGTTATGTTTGCTCAGAAGCAATAATTTCTGGAATTACTGGAGGCAGAGGAAGCCAGAGGCAGATTGTTCAGTTAGTAGGCCACTCAAGCAGTAACCTGTACACTAGATGAAAAAGTCCTTCAAAGCAGTGACGGCGAGAATGGAAAAGGAGAGATGACAGAGTCTTGCATATAACAGAGTTAATATTAACTTACTCAGTGGTTAGTGAATTCCTCCCATGTGTCAAACCCTAGTTACTCTCATTGTCACCTTGAAGCTAAAAGTTGAATGGAGAGCTTGACAAACAAATAATTATTATGAAATACAACACCCTTTTGATATTATAAGTAAATTGTACAGGATCCTGGACAGAGTTACTGAGAAGTAAATATTTGAATTTAGCCTTAAGGGATGAATGAACATTTACTAGGTAGAAGATTTCAAGTAAGAGATATGTCTACCTGAGAGAATACAACATGTGATGTTGTTAGTAATATCCTGTACTCAAATTATTTCAGATTTCTGGATTTTTAAGCAAAATGATCTTAGGATGAATTCACATAATTCTAGAGTAAGACTGATACAAGGATCCTTGTTATGTTCAGCAAAAGAACAGAAAATATCAATAGAAGATAAGATTGGAAATATAAGAAGTGCTAGTTCTTGGAAGGTCCTTGCAAAATATGAAAATGTAACTGACTGTGATATACCTGGAAATTTCTGAACAGGGAGTAAAATGAACAGGAAAATTCTGAAAAGGAAGTAAAATGGTAGGATCTGGCTATTATGAGTACTAGGCAGGGCTTTACTTTTTTGTTCTTGTTATTATTGTTTAATAATAGAGGGAATGCAGTCCCTTAGCAACGATCTAGAAAATTGAGACTCTATTAAATCATATGTAAAATAGGTAAAATTATATATTTCTTGGAATTTATATTTTCTATCAATTTAAAGTAAAATGGTCCATTGATTTGCTTACAGTCTAAAAATGCAGAAATAGAGCTAATCTATTTGCACTTTAATTTCAGAATCTCCTTTTGACTTTGAATGAGAAATCAGCTATGGAGTCATTTTTTCCTGCTTCATAGAACTTAATGAGCTTTAAAAAGTAATTTTAACAATTGGCAAAGCTATACAGTGTTAAGCAGTAACCTCGGTGTATTTCCACACAATTTGTGTGGCTGTTTTTCTTTGAAGAATCTAAATATTTACTTTAGTATGCCAATACTTTAGCCTCATAGGGAAATAACTCTGCAGTCCCTTGGGTCGAAGTTTCTGCAAGTGATGTAGTGCGTTCCCATAATCGCATCAAATGCCGGCAGTTGAAGTCTCATAGCCGAGCAAATTGCTAGTGGTTTGTATCCCTGGATCAAAGCTGGTAGAGGTGGACAGTGCCCACAAATTGTTACTCTGATTTATCAGTAGTTGCTGACACATTGGCTTCATTCCTGTTGAATTTTCTGATTTTTGCTATAGGGAAACAACATTTATTTTATTTTTATTTATTTGTTTAGTTAAAAAAAGATTTTGTTTATTTATTTGTCAGAGAATGAGAGAGAGAGAGAGAGTGAGCACAAGCAGGGGGAACCACAGGCAGAGGGAGAAGCAGACTCCCCTGCTGAGCAAGGTGACAGTTGGGGGACCTAATCCCAGGACCCTGAGATCATGACCTGAGCCAAAGGCAGACGTCTGCTTAACCAACTGAGCCACCCAGGCGTTCCACAAGGTTTCTTTTATTTTTCTCGTTCCAAAAGGATTTGAAATAATGGGCATTTGTATGAAAATTCAGAATTTGAAATCTAAGTTTACTTGCATATGGCATTAATAGAAACTTTATGGTCTCTGTGTCAGCCAAGAATTTTTTTTAACCCATTCTTCTCCATTTCATTAAGAAAAAACAAAAGTCGAGTTACTGGATTTAAGACGATGTTTCTTCAGTGGAAGCCTTGTTTACCCTACCTCACGCTTAAATGTAGATATCTCAGTTTGACTTTCTCTGTGCTTTTCCCCAAAGAGTTGTACATTTATTTATTTAATATCTTATTGGGCAATCTTGCTATCCCAGCAAAGCTAAGTGCTTTTGATTTCAGATAAGACAGACCTCTTAGATGGTTTACATTCTATTAGAGGAAAGAGACTGAAAACAAGTAAATGTAATAATTGCAAGACTGTGAGTGTCCGAAGAAATCATAAACGCCCGATGTTAGGGACAGGAGGCAGGACAAAGTGATGGATTCAGCTAGTGTGGCGAGGAGTGTGTCTGTGAGGAGGTGACATTGGTCATGGGGCCTAAAGGGATGGGAAGGACTGAGAAGACATGGAGGAAAACATGGTAGGCAGACGATGGCTGGCTCAGGAGTTATTTCTCATTTGAGTTCATTGTCTCTCCATCGAGTCTGAGTGCTAAAGCTTTCTCTGGTTCATTAGCTGAAATATTAAGGAGTTAAGATACCCCCAGTTAGGATTTTAGAGAACAACCAAAGGCTCCTCCCCATACTAGCTTGATTACCCAATTCTTGTGTCATCCACTGTATTCAGCAGAAAATAGGGTTATGCAAATCAAATAACATAATTTCAGCCCTTCTTCAAATCTCTGCTTATTAGTCACATAGAACTCATGAAGAGAATGTGAAAATTGGCTGCCCAAGGTTTAGAAATAGTGTGTTCTGTAGCTTTTTCAGTATTTGCTGCAATGAAATAATTAAGATTTTAAGGAAATGTGTAACTGTAAGAGTGGCTAAGATTTAGAGATGCACAAATGTGAACTCCATTGCACGGAGCCAACCTAATGACTGCTACAAACAAATCACCATTCATTTATTGATCTGTCATTGATCTGTATAGCAAAAATCAATGTTATTCAAATCCCTCATCCACCCTGAAAAGATGTATACTTGAACTATAAAGATCAATTAACAGTACTTTTCTTAATAATAAATTAAATTTAAACAAAAAGTGTTCTTACAAATAAAATCTTATAAGAGATTTGCCTTCCCAGTTCTGTGTTGAATAGACCAAAGCAACCATATGTTCCATTGTAATTGGATTAAAGGCTGTATATCTTCTTAGTCTTTAGGACTGCTAATTGCATATTTTAAAAGTTGCAATGATTATTTGAAAGTGATATATTGTGCACTGTCTAAGGTTTTGGTGAGGAGCCAATTTTTTTCAAAGGCGCTAAGGTAAATTTTCAATGTTTTTAAAAGAAAGTTCACGTTCATTTTAAAAAAATGTGCTTTTATTTCTGGTCTCCTTTATTTTTCTGCTTTCCTCCCCACTCCTCCCAACTCCATGTGTCCCTTTTCCTCATTCCTTCCCTTGATTTCTTTCTTTTCCTTTGGGTCCATTGAATCTCTTTCAATTTCTTCAGTTTCATTTTCCTTCATTTAATCTTATCTGCTACCAGGTGGCTGTGGTACAGATTCAGGGAGAGTTGGTTAATCAGGAGCATGTTATTTCCCCTGGGCTTCCCAGCTCTGTTCACTCCTCTGGATTTCTCTAATGAAAAGGAAAGATACTGTGATGGGCACCATGGAGTCTCTTCCTTTAATTTTCTTCTCTGCCCATTCATTTCACAAACTGCCCCCTTGGTTAAGTCCGAAGAGTAAACCTAGAGTACACCGCTTGGGTGGAAATTAGAGCACCTTTCCCACAATTCTGACAGAGGTGTTTTCTTTAGATGGATACCCTGTTCTTGAATTTATCCAAAGTGAATTCTATGGACTTTCTGAAAAAAATCTGGCAGGAGGAATTTGATTGAGAGATTGAGGAATAAGTCTCTGATTTTTCTACCCAGCTTTCTTGAGAGATAATTGACCTATATCATTGTAAGGGTTTGAGGCCTGTACTGCATGATGGTTTGATTTATATATATTGAGAAATGATGACCAGAGTAGGTTCAGCTAACAACATCCATTCTGTCATACAGATGCAAAAAAAGAAAAGAAAGAAAGAGAGGAAAAATTTTTTTGCTCTTTATGGTGAGAATTCTTAGGATCTACTCTCTTAAAAACTTTCCTACATATCCTACAGCAGTGTTTGCTGTAGTCATTGTGGAGTACATTATGGGCCTTGTCCTTATTCATCTTATGACTGGAAGTGTGTACCTTTTGGTCACCTTTCTGCAGTTCCCTCCCTTTCTCCAATTCCCTTTCCTCACCACCCGCCTCCCTCCAGCCTTTGCTTCTAGTACCCCCAAGTCTGATCTCTTTTTCTATTGCTTTGGTTTTTTGTTGTTTTTAGATCCCACATATAAGTGAGATCGTACAGTATTTGTCTTTCTCTGTCTGACTTATTTTACATAGCATGTCTTCAAGGTCCACCCATGTTGTTGCAAATGGCAGAACATACTCATTTTTTTTTAATGGCTAGATGATATTCATATATATGTAAGTGTGTGTGTGTGTATATATATATATATCCCACGATTTCTTTATCCATTCACTCATCAATGGACAGTTTGGTTGCTTTCATAATTTGCTGTATGTAATTTGAGCCCTGGTGTTAACATAAAGATCATTAATAAATAATAAATATTTATTACATAAATTATTTTATTTACTTCTTTAACTTCACTTGTCCTAAAGAAATAGGAGAACCAAATTAATTTCACATTGTGGTAGCATTTTGCATGCCACGTGTTGGGATTTCAGAGTAAGAAATGATACACAGAGAGTGGAGGTCTTTAAACAAAACTTCATAGCCACCTTTCTTAACCAGTTTGGGCTTTTAGTAGCTCTTTTTGTATCCAGAGATAGCCAAGAAAGCAGAGACTCTACTGATAGGTCCTCAGTCAGCTTATGAAATTCTTGGGAGAAAGCTTTTTTGATCCATAATTCTGAAGTTATTACTCTCTTTTTGGCATTTGCTGTGTGCTTGTCTCTAGTTGCCGTTCTCTTCCTAGAGCTCTGCATTCTTTCTGCCTAGCCCCTTTGAACCATTATGCCTGTGGGCTACTTCTCTGATTCTTGACTCCAGCTTTGCTCTAGGACTCGAGGTGCTAGATCCTCCTCAGATATCTAGTCCAAAAAACCTGGGTGGAGGGCAGACTCCAGTCCACTCCTAAACCCCAAACCTAGGTCCTAGAACTTACCACTTGGTGAGAAAGATGCTTCTATTAAACTTACCTGGATGATTATTAATCATTATCATCTGTTTGCCCTTAGTTGCTGATGATTGTTTTTCTCTTAATACCAGGGAGGAGATACAGATTCTCATTCTGCTCATGATATCCATATATTTTTATTCACCCCTTTCATTCTGTTTAAGTCTAAAGGCCACTAAAAATGGCAGTCATATAGTCACAATTAAGTCTGTTGTATCTATTTCCTTTTGGTTAGGCATTAGGAATTGGATGTCTAAAGACATCTCTAATTTTCTTCTGAAATTTTTATAATTTTAGTCCTAAATTCCTAATCAATAATCATCATTAAAAAATCAAGCCATATAGAATGTATATTAAAAACTAAATCTTATTTAGATGACTGCCTAACAATTTATAAGATAGATATACCACAGTTTCTTTTGTCCCCAGAAGAGCTTAGTTCTGTCCCCAAACAACAAGGTTGTTAGTAAGGTGATAATGCCTGTCACAGAAAGAGTTTGGGAGAATTGGCATGATAATTTTTCATGGGTAGTGTATATGGGCAGCTTCTACTAACTAGGAAACTGGACAGGAAGAATAAGATGTTTCCTTCTTCTGTACTTACTAGAACTGAAAATAACGCTTATTACCCACAGTCATTGGATACATAACTTCAGTTAGAGATTTAGTTACACGGTGTTCCTAGGTGATGTAAATTCCCACGGGGCTGCCATCTCCCTGATGTAATCAAGAGATAGGCGAGGACGATCTGGACCTTGGGGAGATACACCAGGGATAGCGGAAAAGACAGCCCGCCACACAGTAAGAGATGTGTCAGTGGGCTTTCCCCCCTCCTTCTACTACTACAGGTGACCTAAAACAGGTAGTATGTATTCTAACAGTTTGCCTACACTCAAATCCTTTTGTATTTTCTGAGTAGCAATATGTGGAGTCCATTCAGCCTCTCGTGCAGAGGGAGCATTCAGAGAGAGACACTATGGGCTGTCAAAGCTGTGGGAGGCCGCTGAGTCACATATGAGTCACACATCTGGCTTTAGAAATCTGTAGACTTCCACGTTACCAGACGGGGTGGTCCATTTTAAAACTGCTTGTTGAAATTCACATTGGGATGTGCGCAGAACGGAGCACCAGGAACAGTGACAGAACGGCTGTTAAAAAAAATTAGAATTCTGCAACGATTCATTCTGATGGTTGATGTTTAATTCATGTTACTGGCTGCTCCATGATTCCTTCCTATTTCATAAAGATGATGGGTTACACAGGCGCGCCATCTTACCAAAGTGGTGTCCTCCGTTCACTGGGGCTTCTGACATGCTTGCCGTTGTTTCTTGGATGACTCAATGAGATCCTTTCTAATTGCAGAAGAATTATTTCCAGTGTGGAAGGTACAACAACATTAGGAGTTTCTATAAGGAGATTGACCATTGCACTGTGAAGTTTTTCTTTTATATTTTATATGAATAATTTAAATACCAGAAATCATTGTGTTATTTGCTTCCTGAAAGGCAAAATAGATCCAGGGCTAATTTTTTTTATTGCTTTTTTTTTTTTTTTTGGTTAGTGATAGCAAATCATCTCATAATAAAAATTTACCTAGAAAACTCACATTTTAGGGCACCTGGGTGGCTCAGTTCGTTCAGTGATTGCCTTCAGCTCAGGTCATGATCCTGGAGTCCCGGAATCGAGTCCCATGTGGGCTCCACACTCAGCAGAGTCCGCTTTTCCTTCTGACCTTACCCCTCTCATGCTTGCTCTCTCTCTCAAATAAATAAATGAAATCTTAAAAAAAAAAGAAAGAAAATTCACGTTTTAAGCATGGATTTAAAAAGGGCTTCTAAGTAGTTATAGGTATGTGAATCATGCTTCACAGCTTTTTTTTTTAATTTTTAATTTTTTTTTTATTTACTGGCTATGACATAGGCATTTCAGTTGGATTTAGCTCCATAAAGTGCTTTTTCTCCCTGATAATTTTTTCTATTTAATTGCCTTGACTTTCAGTTATTTTTTTCACATACAATACATAAAAGCCCATAATTTTATAATGCTGTAACTTAAACATCACCAAATATTACATGTATTACATTATTTGGAAAATTTAATTCAAATAAAAAATGTTTGAAATTGTGACTAAGAAACCAGAACTAATTTCTTTTCCTGTCTTCCTCTGATATTTATATAGGACTTCCACTGATGGTTCGTATTCTTTGCAAGGAGTTCTTTGATAGTGCTAGAAATTGTTCAGGTTTTCACTATTTGATAAGCATAAATTCATATTTAAGCACAATTCTCATTGTTAATTTTATGGCGATAACTGAGAAAAACGATTTGATCAAAACAACCAGTTTAGCTCTGTTTATATGGAGCAGGTCAGGAGGGAGAGCTGGCTCTCACACCCCCACACGCAGCAGTCTCGTGCTGGGCATGCGCACTGTGCCCAGACCCTCAGGAGCGCAAGGGCCACGAATGCGTTGCTTAGGCAAAGGGGGGGTCCAAGAGAAGCACGTGTCTGTGGGGACAAAAAGGTTGAGAGCAATTAAACTGTAATGTATTTTCTGGAGCTGAAAGGATATTTATCACTTCAAATTTGAAGGTTTCATTCCATTTTTTTTTCCCCTAGAATTTCTGCGCCTTATGGCAAAGGAATTTAGAAAGTTGGGGATACGCCACCCTTGCCGTGTTCCTTTCTGATGCTTTTCAGAAGGCGAGTTCTTATTTGTTGCATTTGCAAATTAATAAATTTGCATTGGCAGCTTTTTGGTTGTTAAGTAAACTCTGTCCTGGAAAGGCTGCCAGACAAATGATCCTATGGGCTGTCTTTACAAGGAGGGCCCCACCAGTCAGTCTGGGCCTAGGCTTTCATATACTTGGGTTTGTTTGTGTATCTGAACTTTCATTATGAAGACAATGAAGGCCAGCTGAAAGTCACATCTTCCATCCCTGTTTGAAGGATTTCATGTTGCTTTGAGAATATTTTCTATTTAGAAACTTAGCAGGGCTGACTCTACATCTAACCTGCTACTTGTCAAATCTGTGTGCATGTTGTGAATAACAGGAGAGTCCATGGCTGTGTACCTAACACCGACCATGCTTTGGTAATGAAGGCAGAGGAATTCATGATTTTGAAAATAAAAAAAATAGTGCTTATTTATTTGCTAATATGAATGAAATCTTAAAAAAAAAACATTGTGAGGAAAAATGATGGCATTTCAGTAATTGTGCATATTTCCACAAAAAAAATTTTTTTTAAAGATTTTTATTTTTTCATTTTGAGAGAGAGAGAGTGGGAGGGAGGAAGGAATGAGAAAGAGGGAGAGGATCTCAAGCAGACTCTGTGCTGAGCGCAGAGCCCCTACCTGGGGCTTGAGCTCAGGACTCCGAGATCCCAACCTGAGCCTGAATCAAGAGTGAGATGCTCGATCAGCTGAGCCACCCTGGTGCCCCTTCACAAAATTTTTCTTAAGGAGTAAAATATTTGAGTTTTCTCAATTATTTAAATCTTCATTTCCTAATTTTCTTTTCTCTTGCCGTATAAAAATAAGACTTATGTAATTGTTATTTCTTTTCCTTACATCGGTGAAGCAAACTTAGAACCCAGGGCTCTGACCCTCTGTAAAATATGACAGGAGACATTTGTGAGTTCTGATAAGAGAAGAGTTGAGGCCTCCTGTCTGGTGGTTTAATGAGGAGAGCCAAGCCATGTTTCCGACCACCCTGTCAATTAGCACTCATTAAGACTGTATGCTCTGTTGGCTTCTTAGGGATATTTATCCCACTTTGCCATTTACTAACTCTTTGATCTTAGCCAAGTAACTTCACCTCCCTATACCTCAGTTTCCTTAACTGAAAAGTAGGACGCCATACCTGCTTTGTAGATTCTTGGAAGAATGAGAGCATGTTCCCATGACTTGTTTAGAACAGCTCCTCACACTTAAGACGCTCAACGGATATTATCTATTATCCATTGAGTGTCTGCTGTATGCGTAGAACTGTGTTAGATATTCTCAGAATACAGAACTATAGGCTGTGGCCTCTCCGCTCCCTGAAATTAAGTATTGCTGGAGAAGAATAATACTAACATAAGACCTATATCAGCGTGTGTGCCATTTTGTAGGACAGGCTATGTAAATCTTAGAAACGTAGGGAAAAGAACAATTTCTGAGGCTTTGAGGACTTGGGATGTCCAGAAGTAGGATCTAAGTACAGACTTGAAGGATGAATTTTGGGAGCTGAGGGGACTTCGGTAATTTCAGGTGTGTGGAAAACACGATTGCCTAACATGACAAAACTGCCATGATTGTGAGGCAGCTGAACTGGCTTGACTGTAGATATTGACCCATACAGGGAATTGGATTGGCCATTTAGAATCCAAATATAATAAGCACTTGAGTATTTGGTAGTACTGAAAATATTATGAACCGCGCAGTTCATAATTCAGACAAGAAAGAAATAAGGACGTTTTTAATCAGGACATTACATAATATTCACATGCTTGAATATGGCTTGAATAAGTTTTGGGAACAGTGCAATGACTGAAAAAAAAATACAGATAAACAGTGCAAGGGGAGATCTTCAATAAGACGCATGGAGGTTTAGTAATAAGCAAATAGAAATGCAGCTGATTTCGTTTATAGAATACCAGTAGCAGATTGCGTGGCCCACGTGGGACACCTCCATTGGTCCCAAGCTAGAGGGACGAGACTGGAGGTTGTAACTCACTGGGATAGGGGAAGGGTAAAAGACTCTCAGGGCCTCAAGAGACCAAATATCTCACAGGAGCACCCCTCCCCCTTCTAGCGAACCATGGAACTTTCGTTCATACCTGCCCTAAAGTGTATGGCGCATTGGTTGTCTTGGAAGCAAGAAGCAAATTCCTGGAGCTGAGGCAAAATATATTCACTAAAGAAACGATGAAAAAATTCTTGGATAAAACAAAAATCAATCCAAGATAGTATAAGGAGTAGGTATGAAGAACCTTTGATCTTTGAGAGTGAGGAATGTTATATTTATGACACAGATTGAACAACCCCCCCCCCCCCACACACACACACACATGCAGGAACAGCAAAAGGCCAATAGAAAATGAAGGCAGAGGAACATGAACAGCTTAAAATCTGATTTAGTGATAACCCCTCCTCCTTTTTCCTACTGTCAAGGACTTTTACCTTTGCACTGGGATTAGCACATTCACATCCCTTTCTGCATTTCTTACAGGATTGACTCTAGATAAAAATGGAATACTAAAGCATTTCACAAGTCTAAACAGCTTTCTAAAAACAGCAGCAGTGTTATTGAAAATGGTTTCAATTGAGAATAATTTCAGGAACTAACATTCCTGGCATAACACCCATCTCACAAACAATTCTAGATTTAAAGCAGATATCAAGCATACTCCTTTTACACTGGGGGAAAAAAAAAAAGAATTTAATGATATAGTTATCTACATTATAAGAAATGCCTAGTTAGCAAAATAGTGTGTCTGGGCTATCTACATCTTTGGCTTACTTATGTTATATTTATCCAACTACAGGAACACTGTGGGTGGTTTATTACATAACAAAAAGCAGTGTGGCATTGGTGGGATATTTATAGAAAGTAGAACACTTTTGAAGTATATGATCTTATTACTTCAAATTTATGAATAAGCTCTTTATATATACCACCACAACTGAAATGGTCAGATTGTCAGATCTTGTGATATTCTAATTGTTTCCCAGGTCCATAGGGGATAACTATGTCTCTTCCCTCCTTGGGTTAAAAAGAAAATGATTTCTCAAGAATAGTGGCATCAGCAGATAATGCTTAGGACAAGGACCTTAAAGGCTGCAGACTTCTCACTCTCTCCCTCCTCCTTACTGGAACAGCCCCTCCCTTCCCTTTCTCCTGTGTATCTCGGATTCCTCTTTTGCTTTAGTCTCTATGATAATTGCTAATAGGGTAATTCAAGGAGGGTGTGGAAGAAAGATGGCTGTTTTACTACTCTCTCCTTGCTAATAGCAGTGGGTTCATATATAGCCTTCTCTTTTCTAGAGGACTTACCACATAAAATAGAGCAAGGAAGGACAGTTAGTCTTGGTAGGACCTATTGTAACAATTCTTATCTATCCCTTTGGCTCCGTTGTTTCAACCAGTAAAAAGGCAAATTCTTTCTGTAGCATTTAAAACAATTAAATAGATAACTATGTAGATTTGACACTTCTTACTCAACTACTACACTTTACAATAGATTAAACGGGCTGTAATTTGTGCTGTTCTGAATTTGATGTTCCTCAAATGCATGCAAAATAAAATGGATTACCATATATATATTTTTTTCTTAAATAAGGAGTTTCCTGAACTAGGGACTACCCTTTTGAAAGCTGTATAACAGGCAAATCTGATCTCAAAAGGAACAGTATTAATTGCTTGGCAAGTTTTTTTTTTTTTTTTTTTTCAAATTTAGTGAAAACTTGACTATCTTATGTATTTGCTTTTAAAAATTTGGGCTCTTTCTGTACCGTGAAATGAAGTCCAGGATATAAAAGATTATCTTACTAGTGAACAAAATATTTGTCTTAATATTTAGAGATCTCATAGTGCGTTCTCCAGTATAATGTGAGTTTGCAGACATCATCTGTTGACGACATATTCTGCTAGTTGACTCTGAGTTATTGTAGGGGCAGAGAAGGATTATGAGACTATTTTTTCCCCCTATGACATTCATTACATACTTGAAAGATTTGGAATGATGAGGTGTTCCTTTTAGAGTTTTAATAATTTCCTTATAATAGTCATATTTTGAAAATTTGCTACTTTGAAAAGTGGGTGTTTTGTATGGATGCGTGGGTCCAGCAGTTCATTTTTTCTGATGTGGATTGTGGAGAGAAGAAGAGATTTAGCAAATCAATCACTTTCTCTACTTAAGTAAAGATAATTGTGCTTCTTAAAGACACAGTAATGCAATTATATTTCATTTTAACACATTTTTCTATGTATTCGTTAAATATCTCTGTGCCTACTATTTGCACGACACTGTAATAAAAATAGTGAGGATTCAGTGGTGAATGAGAATAAAAGTATATCCATCTAATCTGGAAAGTGTACAGGAGAATAAACACAAAACTCAAATATTTAAAGGCTTCTGGTGTTTAGTGGATAGAGGAGAAAATCTTTAGTGTGGGAGGTTGTGAAAGGGGATAGTTCAGTACTTGTGGAATTATTCCATCACAATGAATGTGGAGGGTTAATTTCAGGGAGAGGTTAGAGAGCAAACATAGAACATGGAAAAGGATAGTCAGCACACATGGAAGTGTATGAGGTTCCTTGGTGATTAGAAAATAAACCTTGTTATGGGATGTCTGGGTGGCTCAGTGGGTTAAAAGCCTCTGCCTTTGGCTCAGGTTGTGATCCTGGGGTCCTGGGCTCGAGCCCTATATCAGGCTCTCTGCTCAGTGGAGAGCCTGCTTCCTCCTCTCTCTCTGCCTGCCTCTCTGCCTACTTGTAATCTCTGTCAAATAAATCAATAAAATCTTAAAAAAGAAAAGGAAAATAAACCTTTTTTATAAATAAAATACTGTAACATTTTAATGAGATTTTTGGTTGTCTTTATTATTTAGAATGCATAGAGATCTGGAAATTTTCAGGTCCTTGAATTCACTTGTCCTTCTCCTTCTTTCCTACATGCTGATATCTGCCCCATATTCATCTGAATGCCTTTTTTTCTCTCATCTTTCCCTCTCCAGTCAAGAGATGGTGAAGACATTCACACATTTATGCTGATTAGTACCAGAGAAAGTGATGACCTCCAGTCTAGGGCACATCTTTAAATAACCTCTGGCTAGCTCTTTTTAAATGTCCAACTTCCTTTCCAACCACCCTACCTTCATACCTGCTGCTTGTCTCTGAACAGATGACTGTCTCTTCTATTACAAAAGAAACAGACGCCAGTAAGTAGAACTGTCTCAGCTTTCTCATCAGGTTGCTCTGGTTATTTCCATTTACCCCAAAGCTTTTATATTTTCCCTCCAATCTCTATGGGGGAGCTATCCTCCCTTCTAGCCATGGATTAGGCTTCTCCTGGGTTATGCTTATTTCTTCACGTGTTCCCCACCTTTATGTTTGGATATGGGGGGGGGGGTGAGCAGGAACAGCCCTGATCTAGAGCTTCTGAAGGACCTTGCTCCGTCAATATAGTACACGTTCTCTCCTGAATCTTCAGCGTCTCCTTTTCTACTTGTTGTTCTCCTTGTACATGGAAAGATGCCTAAATCTTTCCTACTAAAAAAGAAAAATAAGGGTGCCTGGGTGGCTCAGTTGGTAAAGCATGTGACTTGGCTTAGGTCATGATCTTGGGGTCGTGGAATTGAGCCTGGTGTCGAGCTCCACACTCTGGGAAATCCACCTGCCGCACTCCCTCTCCCTTTGCCCCTTGCTCTCTCTCCCTCTCTCAAATAAATAAGTAAAAATCTCAAAAAATAAAAAAAGAAAAGTGAGTACTCCTTGTTCTTCGTTCTTTTCTAGGTGCTCTTTGTTTTCCCTTCTCTCCTAGATTCCACACCGTTTCCCTCATTACCTTTACATGTAAGGTTTGGATAAATTTCTCCCACCTTATTTGATGACTCCATAACTACATCCTCTCTTGAAATTTTCCTCTTCTCTGGGTTTTGTCAAATCACTGCTCTTGGATTCCCTTCTCTTTTGCTACTACTCAGATCTTCTGTCCCTTCTTGTAAATGTTATTTTACAGAGTTCAGTATTGGGTATTTCCTTCCTTCTGTACACTGTCCTTTGGGAGTCAGATATTGACTTACCTATGTTCTCTATATACACTGGAAACAGCAAATCTTTATATTCTTATTGGAAATTGTGAGGACTCCAACCCAGGTATATTCAGTTGCCTACACATGGATCTCTCAGAAACATGTCTAATAGAACGAATAAAAGCAAACACAATCATGTCCCTCTAAATTGTTCTTTCTCCTGTGTGTATATCAACATGTCCTATCATTGTTTAACTGAGGAACTCCATGAATTATCCCCAAATTCCACTCACTGTCTACATCCCATACTATGTGAAAGCTTGTTGTCCACACTTCAGATTTTTTTTTTTTTTTTATTGAGCTAATAGTTTCTTATATTTAGCCTTTCCTCTACTTTTCTCTATCCTCTTACTACCACTGAGCTGGTTTAAATCCCTCTCATTTCTTACTCGTCTAGACCTTCCCTTCTTATTTTTCATTTTCCCTCTGAGCCATCATCCTCTTTGCTATCAGAAAAAAAAAATGGTTTCATCATGTTGATACACACTTGCTGGACCTTGTTACTCTCTAACTCCGCCTTTTCCATGATCTCCTCATTATTTTGGGAATACAATCTAAATGCTTCGGAATGTTATTTAAGACCCTTGCTCTGGCCCATCTGTCTGCCTGAATTTTGTCCCTGCCGTGCCTGTTCCCACCTGAAGCCATTTGTTGAACCGACCTGGACTCCAGCCATTCGGGCTACTTGTAGTTGCTGCATGTGCCATGTTTTGTATTCCCTCTGCCTTCATGTTTTCTTACTTGCCTTCTCAGTTTTTGTCAAATTCCACTTGTCTTTCAAATTTCACTTCAAGCAGCTACTAGCCCACAGAGCCTTCCCTGTCTGTCTCCCTGCCCTACTACCTTAAGAGTAAACTCTTAAGTGATTCTCTGTTGGTCCTGAAATGTATCCCACTCATGGGATTCAGGACACACTACCCCAAAACACGATACTGAATATTTTAAGCTGAGGGAGTTTGAGAAATGGCGTGTGCATGAAGGACTTTCTGACCTTTCCCTCATAGGAAGGTTGCCTGCCCTAAACCCAGGGGAGAAGAACATGCTTATCTCTGAAGACAAGGGACAGAGAGAAGACTGAATGAATAGGCTTTGTTAGGTTCCCTCTAGTTTATGATACATGGTTCATACTCTTGTCTCTATGTATCTTTCCCTACTTTCTACTCTTTATCGGATTAGCATAAGAATGCTCAGGTTTAACCATTTCTTTGGGTCTCCATTTCCTTATGAAAGTTCTCTTGTCATGTAAAATATGTATAAAATAGATGTGTCTTTTTTTCTTTCTTAACTGCCCTTTGTTATAGGGGCCTTCTATTGTCCAAGCATTCTTTAAGTTAAGAACTTAAAAATGTATAAGAAAAAGATACTTTTCTTCCCCTACACCACCATGTTTTTGTTCTCTTCTGCCTTTTTCCTGCCAGATCTGATTTCAAGACCAACCACATTGTAAGGCATATATCTTTCATTTCTACATCTGGCGTTTTTAGTATCTGTTGAATGGGTTAACAGCAAACAAAATCTTCCTTGTGGAGTCCTGTGTTAGTTTCCTATTATATGAAAGGGATATATCCTCTGTAATTTTCTCCAAAATTTCGTAGTAGCTTCTGGGGATATTTAATAAAATAGGGCTTAGTGAGTATATGTATGTGCGTGACAGTTTACCCAGAAAGAGAAAGACTGAGAAAGAATCTGCACATATGAGGGTTTTCCGTTGTGTAATTTTTCACTTTCATGATGAATGGGATCTTGGCTTATTTCGTGGCCATTATAATCTTCAATTCCAGGTTTGAAAGGCATAGTACTTATGAATTTTAGGAAAACCAGGTAACACCCATATCTATGAAAAATTATCCTTGCTCCCCTGAAGTGTTCTTGACAGCTTGTCATGGATGGCAAGGAGACTGGATAGGTCCTCCATTGCTTTCAGCCAAAATAGATTAAACTCGATGAACATTAGCAGTGACAGTACACTCAGGTATCAAGTTAGAATGCACATTTTGGATCACTTTAGCATAAATCAGAATTCAGGCATGAGGTAAGTTTTTTTAAAAAATATATATTCTTTGTGTCTTAGTTTCTTAGCTAAAGGGATATATAACACTTGTTACTGTTTGTTGATGTTGGGAATTATTTTTAAGAAGAGCTGATTTATTTTCTCTGGGTCTTAGGACTTGTTCACTAACTGCGTGGAGAAATGAGATAGTCTGATGTGAATTAGCAGATGGCATCAGGGGGGCACCTGGGTGGCTTGGCCAGTTACACATCTGCTTTTGGCTTAGGTCATGATTTACAGGTCCTGGGATCCAGTTCTGCTTCAGGATCCCTGCTCAGCTGGGAGTCTGCTTCTCCCTCTCCCTCTTCCTCTGCCTCTCCCCGTTCCTGCTCTCACCCGCCTCAAATAAATAAATAAAATCTTTAAAAAAATGGTGTCAGTGCTCTTTGCTCCTGCCCACTCCCTAAAGTAATCTATTGTTCTGAATAGGAAAATGGAGCACAATTGTATTTATATAATCATAGTAGTAAGAATATTAGTAGTTGGTATTTGTAGTATTTTTCAAATGGATTATCAGGAAAGAAGGATTTATTTTGCCATTCAAGCTCCTTCTGGCTGGATTAAGAATCACATTGACCTGAGACAGATTAACTGGAGAAAATCAAATTTAATAGCATACCTGTGGGGAATCCAAACAGACATGGAAATTCCAAAGGCGTTGAGGCTTATTTTATGAGCTGAGGAGGGGAGAGGGGTCTGAGGATACAGAGGTGAGAAAGACCATTAGCAGGAAGGTGAGAGGAGGTTCCCTATTAGGGAGATAAGTTGCTTAGGTAAAGAAGAATCTCTGGTCATAGCTGTCTTCCTTATATAAGTAGGCAGTTGAGGGGGAGGTAAAGAGCTTTTCCTGAATCTACTGGGTTTTGATTGCCTTTGACTCAAAATTGTGTTCTTGCCAAAGTGGCCCATTTGGGGCCCATCTTGGTGGCCTGCCCTTAGCCCCTACAATACGTATCAGCTTCTAAACAGCAGGAAATATAATATTAATGTGTCGGCCTTCATTTTAGTGGTTCTATAAATTTCTTTCCATACTCTCCTCCTGTTTTGTTTTATTTTCTTGATAATTTTTTAAAAAAAATTCTTGATAATTATTTACCTCTTAAGGTTATATTTATAAGCCTTGGTTAATAAATATTCTTCCTTATCTTCATTTGTGTGAAAGTATCACCAGCTTTTATATATTTCATTAGTTAACTAGTTCGCTTCACATGTGAGTCAAACCTCTGTGTTTTCTTTAAAGCATTGCATCCTTTTTCTGTGACTGACTTTGTTTTCCTTGTTCCTCTTTAGTTTGTCAGTTTATTATCTTTTGTATGTTCATCTGCACCTCATTGAAATCCCTTTTTTACATTGTGCTCCCCCCCGCCACATTTAATTTTTAAAATTCTGTTATATGTAAATATATCTGACAAAAAGTTGGTAACATTGTAGTTCTCTTGGAATTCTTATCTTTCCAAGGAAAAGAAAGACAAACATAGTTAAAATCTCATGATGGAGCACTTATGAAATACATAGTTAATTTTTAAAACAACACTTTCCTAAGCCACTCTTAGATGTGGTCTCTTAAAGGTGGGAGAACACTTGGTCCTAATAAAATTTGAAGAAGTAGAATAAATAGGCAACAGATAGATACACATGTCATACATATGTAGAGAGAAGTTCAAATTCAAATATAAGTCATTTCCTACCATTCTTACTAGTGTTTTCTTATATTTGCATGGGCAGAAAAGAATACATATCATGTGTCTTTTAATAAATAAGCATGAATAAATGCAATATATGAAGGGATTACAAACTATATTGATTTGAATAAGGAACATTGTGTGCTCTTCGGTAATATCTCTAATGACAGGAAGAAGTAAGACCATTGATTTAAGCTTTCCTAAAATGTCCTGATATCTGTAACTTGTATTTTAAGATCTCCATTTCATTAATCTGAAATATATACATGCAAAGGATTTGAACTGAAATCTTTCAATCATAATTTTAGTGCTCAGAAACGTTCCTTTAAAACTTCATCCTTGAACTAAGAATTCAAATCTAAGAGTTTAGCTAAGGAAATGAAATACTTTTAAGCTTTACACCCTAAGATATTTGTTGCTTCATAATTCATAGTGGTTAAGGCTGATGATCTTTTAACAAAAAAGGATGGTCAAATATATTATGGGATATAAAGATAATAGAATATTAAGTGACCATTAAAATACAGTGTTTATAAAATATTTGTAATGGCATGGGAGAATATTTATCATATGACCTAAAAGCAAACAGAGATGTGAATTTTACATAATAGGCTTTCAACCATGTGAAAGAATTTTAAAAGACCAGAACATATCAAAATGTTTGGTGGAATACATCAAAATATTCCCAGTGGTTATCCCTGGGTGATGGAATTATGAGAAATTTAAAATTATTTATGTTTTCTTTTTTCAAATATTCTATATGTAGCACATCCTTGGTATTATATTAAGAATACTTACAAGCTAAAGGGTAAAGTTCAGTTTAGAATATTCTATTTTTTTAGAATATTAAAAATATATAGAATATTCTATTTAATATAGTAATTATTTGTAATTAATTATATAAATATATTTAATATAGTAATTAGTAGTTAATTATTAATATAATTCTCATAAAAATTAAGGAAACATGTACGCTCCTATTGGACAAGACATCTATGGCATTTTCTTTTAGTTTTGTGGCATCTCAGCATCCCAAGAAGCTGACCACTGAAGGTTCATTGGTTTTGTAATTTAAAAGTGGGTTGGGAGGGTGGACATAGTAGGAACTTGGAGGGGGAAGAAAAATATAAAGGGAATTTAATGAATTATCTACAGCACGAGTATAGTATGTGTGTGGTTTCAGTTTGCCAGAGATCTGATAGAACGTTGTCTTCTGATTTCTGCAGCATCAAGTCATGGGTGGATAAAATGCAGGAAGACCTGGTCACACTGGCGAAAACAGCAAGCGGAGTCAATCAGCTCGTTGATGTGAGTGACATCCCGAGAACTTTGTTCATCTTTTCCTTGATTTGAATGCTGTCCTACCTTCTAGGAACTGCACTTCTTCTTCTTCTTCTTCTTTTTTTTTTTTTTTTAAGATTTTATTGATTTATTTGCAAGACAGATTACAAGTAGGCAGAGAGGCAGGCAGGGGGGTGTGTGGTGGGAAAGCCGGGTCCCCGCTGAGCAGGGAGCCTGATGTGGGGCTCCATCCCAGGACCTTGAGATCATGACCTGAGCTGAAGGCAGAGGCTTAACCCACTGAGCCACCCAGGCGCTCCATAGGAACTGCACTTCTTCTTCTTCTTCTTCTTTTTTTTTTTTAAATTTATTTATTTAATTGACAGATAGTACAAGTAGGCAGAGAAGCAGGCAGAGAGAGAAGCCGACTCCCTGCCGAGCAGGGAGCCTGATGCGGGGCTCTATCCCAGGATCCTGGGATCATGACCTGAGCGGGTCGCTCAACAGACTGAGCCACCCAGGCGCCCCGGAAATGCACTTCTATATTATGAATAGGACATGATTTTTTCATGCGAATTGGGTAGTGGGATCAGACAAAGAGCCTTGGTACTGCTAGTTATTATTATTATTTTTTAAGATTTTATTTATTTGAGATAGAGACAGAGAACATGTGTGAGTGCAGGAGCAGGGGGGTGGGGTGGGGTTGGGGTGGGGCAGGGGCAGAGGGAAAGGGGGAAGCAGACTCCCCGCTGAGCAGGGAGCCCAGTGCGGGGCTGATCCTAAGACCCTCAGATCATGACCTGAGTCAAAGGCAGATGCTTAACTGATGCTTAACTGGTGACCTGATACTGTTAGTTATTGTGAACAAAAAAATGCCATTCCTGAACAATTCATGTAGCGTTCTCAACACCCGTTACCGCTTACCTACAGTCTCTCCTTAGATGAGTTCATGTGATGTGTAGATTCCCCTAGAACTTATCTTGGGGTTTTATGCTCCTGTTCTTCAGAGTATATTTTAGAATCTCTCACGCAGTGGTGACTTGAGGTCCTGTGATGGATTCTTTTGAATATCCTCAGTGGGAACACATGTTCTTTCTTTGAGGGTAGATTTTATTTTTAAAAATGGTTGGAAAGTGTTTATAGCCATGTCTAGAGACTAGAGTGAGTCATTGAGATGGGTAATAAAGATTTTTGTGCAAGAAAAGAAGACACTCTAAAATATGGTTTTTCTTACGATTTATGAAATGGCTATGAGAGTCACTCCAAAATGATTCTTGAAAATGATAGCAACATATAAATGATAGTAGAGCATCTTACATAGATTATTTTCCCCAGATAAGAGTGTTTATATGTGTAGGTTTCACAAGAGTTTTTTAAAAAATTAATTGTTGGGGCGCCTGGGTAGCTCAGTGGGTTAAATCCTCTGCCTTCGGCTGGGGTCATGATCTCAGGGTCCTGGGATCGAGCCCCGCATCAGGCTCTCTGTTCAGCGGCGAGTCTGCTTCCTCCTCTCTCTCTGCCTGCCTCTCTGCCTACTTGTGATTTCTGTCTGTCAAATAAATAAATAAAATCTTAAAAAAAAAATTGTCATTTCATTAGAGTCTCTACTTGCTTTCCAGTTCTAGCAACAATTTGAAAGTACTTTTATCTTGTGTTCTTCGTGATACAATGAGACCTTTTGTTTTCCAAAAATGTGATGAGTCACAGAGGTGAGATATGGTATAAAAGTCAATTCATGGAGGGTATATGAATATTTATCATAGGAATATATATATGTTAGTACTCTTCCCTGGGACACACTGAAATGTATGGTTACCTCATGTATTGATCGAACTTTATGAAGAAACATACCAAAGTATGTTCAAGAAACTTAAGTATTTGTGAGATGAGATAAGAAATGTTTTGGGAAGTGAAAAGTGTTCTTTCTGAATAACAGTGACTAAATGTAATTCTAATCAACACTTATGAAGCACAGATTATGTCTCAGGCTCTGTCCAGGCTGCCAAAGGCTGACAGAGATGCAGTTCTCCTCTCTGTAGAGGACTGACACTGTAGGACTCAAAAATCCCCCTTCAGAGCTACTGTAACCTGATGCTTGGGGTCCTCAGTGATTGTCCTTATAGAAAAAGGTGTTAAGGGACGCCTGGGTGGCTCAGTGGGTTAAAGCCTCTGCCTTCGGCTCAGGTCCTGGTCCCAGGATCCTCTGCGCAGCAGGGAGCCTGCTTCCTCCTCTCTCTCTGCCTGACTCTCTGCCTACTTGTGATCTCTGTCTGTCAAATAAATAAATGAAATCTTAAGAAAAAAAAAAAAGAAAGAAAAAGGTGTTAAAATGTCAAATTGGGCAGCGTAATAAAGTGAGCCTCTGTCAAAGTGATGGAGTTTGTGGAAATGAGAAAAAAAGAAATGAGAATTGGCAGATTCTGGTTAGAAGTTATATGACTTTCTTTATTGACAGCTTGAGATTAAAAATAAACTGCTCTTGGGAGATCTTCTTCCCTCCTCTCCACTGTTTCTCTAGCCTCAAAAGCCACTTTCTTGGCTGACCTTACTTCTCCTTTTGGTTTTCATCTGTGAACCGTTTTATTGAACCTGCTTTTTGCAATGAATCACTTAAAAAAAAAAAAACTCACCTGATTTCCATTATGGTTTATCAAGTATAGATTACTAAGAACAATGCAAATCTTCAATGAATAAATGGCCTAGTCTGAATTAGGATTAAAAAAACAGAATGGACAGGAAGAAAGAAAATCCCCACAATGTTCTGTTTATGAGACATGTACCTAATAAAGTGACAAATAAAAAATACAAATAGAAAATTGTATGTTATATAACAGGAGCAGAGAGAGAGAGAGAGAGAGAGCGAGAGAGAGATCGCGTGCACGTGCAGAATCTATTATTGGAAAAAGAATTTAAATACTGAGACACATGAAGAGTGTTATTTTGTATAGATAAATGATTCCATATACCCCTTTCCTTTTGCTTAGAAAGCAAAGGTCCATGATGGGGGCCAAAGGGTTCCGTTTCTTTTTGGCCATGAAAACCTAAAACACAGAGTAGCTGAAGGGCAGCAGAGTGGAGAGTGACTTTATGCAGAGTTTGGGGTTATTAGATCCACAGTGAGGATCAGAAGTTGAATAGAGAAATTTAGTAGATTCCTAGGTTGATATTTAATATTGTAGAAATGATAGTTCTTCCCAAATTATTTAATGGAATTGTTTCTAGTGGCATCAGGGAGTACAGCTAAGTTTTTACCTAAAGGCCCAGAAACAGCTCCAAGAGGCAGCATAGCTAAAATCAGACATATTTCCAATTTTATAAAAAATGGCTTTCTAGCATCCTCAAACACTAGCCTAGGGAGGGTTGATAATGATTAAGGCATTGTGTTAATTTAAGGTGGACATTGTATTACTTTGATACATTTATGTATTGCAGTATGGTATAATGATATCTGTCATATTACATACCTTTAATACATTGTTATTGTCTGTTCTTAACAAACTGTATACAGACTTTCAGATTATTTCTTCTATTTCTTGAAAAATGCCTTTTATATTTTAATGGGGGTTGAATCTCCAGAAGGCTTTGAGTGATCTGGCAGTTTTAACAATATTAATTCTTCTAATCCATGAGCACAGGATGTCTTTTTATTTGTTTGTGTCTTCTTTGAAATCTTTCAACAAAGGGAAGACATTTTATTACTTTTAAACATAAACACATTGGGGTACCTGGGTGGTTCAGTCATTAAGCTTTTGCCTTTGGCTCAGGTCATGATCTAAGGGTCTTGGGCTCTCTGCTTGTATCACGCTCTCTGCCCGGCAGGGAGCCTGCTTCCCCCTCGCTCTCTACCTGCCTCTCTGCCTACTTGTGATTTCTCTCTCTGTCAAATAAATAAATAAAATCTTAAAAAAAAAAATAGAAATAAACATACACACACATAGACATACAAATTCCTGTAGCTGGCAAATGGAAAGGCTGATCATTATATATTAATGAAGAGATAACATTTTAAAAATAAGATGGTCTAAATCTTAGAAACAAAGTTGTTTTTTTTTTTTTAAAGGAATTATTTATATATTTGTCAGAGAAAGAGCTCCAGCACAACCAGGGGAGGAGGAGGGTCAGAGAAGGGAGAAACAGACCCCCCAACTGAGCAGGGAGCCCGATGCAATGTGGGACTCGATCCCAAGACCATAGGACCATGACCTGAGCTGAAGGCAGACACTTAACTGACTGAGCCACCCAAGCATCCCGGAACCAAAGTTTTTAACTTTATAAAACACTTACCAGCAACTATTTTCTCATATAATAAGTTGATAAAATATTTAATGTAAAGACATACTTAAATTTCAACCAGTACCTAAATTATCAGGTATTCTGAATTAATAGGTTCTATAATAATGAATTTGTTTTATGAAAAAGATTTTGTTTTGGGGGGAGAGGGAGAGAGAGAGAACATGCACACATGTAGAGGGAGGGACAGAAGAAGGGGGAGAGATTTTTTTTTAGGATTTCATTTATTTATTTATTTGAAAGAGAGAGAGAGAGAGAGCAGGGGAAGGAGCAGTGAGGGAGGGACAAGCAGACTCTGCTGAGCACAGAGTCCCACGCAGGACTTGAAACCAGGACCCTGAGATTATGACCTGAGCCGAAATCGAGAGTCCAATACTTAACTGCCCGAGCCACCTGGGTGACCTTGAGAGAGAGAGAATCTCACGTAGGCTCCAAGCCCCAGCTCGACCCAGATGCTTGATCTCCTGACCCTGAGATCAAGACCTGAGCTGAAATCAAGAGTGGGCTTGATGAACGGACAGAGCCACCCAGGTGCCCCATGAAAAACTTTTTTAAAAGATAGGTTGATAAGTACAGACTACTGTTTGCTTTTCTATAAAGTCCACTTCTGAATGTTTAAAAAGAGCAAAACAAAATAGAACTCTGCAAAGAGGTCAGAGAGCCTCAGCTGCCCCACTTGAGTGATGCTGTTCCATGGAGGGGGCTGGGAGGAGAGCAAATCATGACACCGCAAGCAAATCACGAGCGTCTGGGAGTTTGTTGTCGCTTTTGTTCTCTTTGCACTTGTCCCTTTCCCTTTAGGAATCCAAGGCTTTCTCAGGGCCTCCTCTTTATTACCAAAAAAAAAAAAAGGCTGATGGTTTTCTTTCACATTAAGTCTATAGTAACTCTTTCGTCTCTAAGCAGAACAAATTTGATACTAGGCAGCTAGTATGAGGACTGTATTTTGAAAGAGGTAGAGTTTTCCAAACAGGTCATTCCAAGTACATCTCTTTTCCTGATGGGGGTCAGATGGGGGTGGTGGGGACCCACAGAATTGGACTGAGGTGAGGTATGTGATGTACCAAGGACACAGAATTGAAGGAGGCACCAGTTTGGAGAGTCGTTGAGTGAGTGAGGAGCTCCTGAAATTTCGTGCCTGGGTCCTCACTTGACTTGGGGCCCAGGGACAATAAGGACCTGACTTGCTCTATATCTTCTGCTCCGTGTGGCTGGAGACACAGGCATTTGCAGCCTTCTGGACACCACACGAATCCTAAGCCTCTCTGCTACTTTTTCTTCCCTGTTCCTTTCCCATCCTACATATGATATCAGGTTCTTTTACAGGTTTTTGTTTTTGTTTTTTAATGCTCTGTAAGCTTCCCAGACTCATTTTGTGTTTATGGAAGGTGCACTGGCTATTCCTGTATTTATTCATAACAATATATGCATTTTGAAATCTCCGCCCTCGTTATCTGACACTGCTCCATAGTCCACTTCTATTTCAAGTTTAATGCTGTGTTGGTGGTCTGGGAATCCCCACTTTTTCTTAACAGAGATTATTATATCCTTTTAGCTTTCTAAGAGAGTTGAAATTATGCCTGTCACCTTGTTTTAAGGCTTTCTTCTTAACTACAAATTCTTTCTGGTCTCTGACATGTTTGGCTAGAATATGCAAGCATATTTAAGAAAATTTGGGGATGGGCACCTGGGTGGCTCAGTTGGTTAAGTGACTGCCTTCAGCTCAGCTCATGATTCTGGCGTCCGACGATCGAGTCCTGCATTGGGCTCCCAGCTCCATGGGGATCTGCTTCTCTCTCTGACCTTCTCTCTCATGGCCTCTCTCTCTCTCTCTCTCTCTCTCATCTTTAAAATATCCCCCCACCCCAGAAGTGTATTTTTGAAGATAAAATCATTCAGCAGTGGCATCATCATAGAACTTGCTGATTTTTGATTCACTGCTGTGATTTCATAGAGTTATGTTAAAATCAATACCTTCACATTTCAGTGTGCTCTTAAAGCTGTCAATATGAAACGTGTCTAAATATTGAGTATTCAGTACTCTTAATTAAGTTAGTATTTACATAAGTGTTTTCAGTGAGTAATTTCTTTTCATTAGTAACTCGTGGTATTAACAGACTGATGCTTTTACTTTGACATTGTGGTCACGTCACTTATGTCAATAGAATATTCATTTTCTAGGTGGTGGAGAGTTTAGTATATTAATCTGTTTACAAAGGAAGATACACTAGAGCAGAATGTAATTAATCATTGGTGATTTTGACTTAGGGAATCACCAAGGTGCAGAGACAACAAGGGCTGAGATCTTCTTTTCTCCTCTGGGGAGTGCTTCTAAGTAGCTGGTTGGTGTCAGATGTCCTGTTACCTGCTTGTCAAGAGAGATAGAGCCTAACACTCTCTTCCTTACAGAAATGGTTTAGGGGTAAAAGGGAATATGGAAACCTGAAAGCAATAAAAGATACTATGAAAAAGTTAAATGCAAAATATAGCTTTATGTTCATATTCCATTATAAAAGTAACATAATTTATAAAACTAATAGAACTATTTTGTGAGAATAGTATAATTAATTTTCAGATACAACTATTTATTGCCATTTCACATTCTGGTTTTATTTATAATTGCCTTATTCTCTCAGTGATGAAATGTAACCAAATGAATTGCCATAATTGCATAGGCAACTTGAAATTATAGTTATTTTAAGGGGAAAATACTTTTTTTAATCTAAGTAGACAGAAATCTACTTTGACTGCATATAGTATTATCAGTAGAGCATATAGTATTATCAGTAGAGAATATGGATTCCCTTTACCCTCCTACTGGAGATTTTAAAGTAAGAAGTTGATTTTTTTTTAACAGTATAATTACATTCAATTTCAAAGGTGTGGAATAAACTCTAGGGGATTTCTAATCTGATAGTGACTTTCAGTATTTTATTAACAGGTTTTTCAATGAAGTACTGTGTGTTCATGAACAGTAATAGTAAGAGACTATTACAATGTTTTCTTTTTTACCTTACCAGTCTGTACCATTATCAATAATTAACATTTAAGTTATACTAGTACTTGAGGGATGCATGATTATTCTTGGTTTTTCCAAATAGCAATTTAATGGCTTGGTAATACTAATTACAGAGAGAATGATGTAATGCTGTCTGTGCCCTTTTCTTGTCTCTGAGCTACACAGTGAAGATGGAAACTAAGAACTGCTAAATGATATAGCCAAGGAGTAGCTTCTCTACAGTGAAGATGAATGGCATAAAAGACCATTATTTGCTACTGCACCCTCTCGGTATACAACGTGCAGATTCTTATTATTTATATTTTCTGATGACAGTTATTGTCTTTATATCTAGAGCTGTGGTTCTCCGCCAGGGGCAGTTTTGTCCCCCAGGAGACATTTGTCATTGGTTGGAAACATTTGTGATTGTCACAGCTGGTGAAGGGGGGGTACTCCTGGCGCCTCATGTGTAGAGGCCGAGGATAGGGCTAAACATCTTACAAAACACAGGACATCTTCTCACCCCCAAGAGGTATCTGGTGAATATGTTTGTAGCGTTCAGGTTGAAAAACTGCTCTAGAAGCACTGAGACATTTGAGGCAAAGGTAAAGGTATGGAATTCTTTAAATGAATGTAAATGTGTAAACTTGTCTATTAGCTTTGGTAGGTAGCAGTTTTCCCTTAGAAAAGCCATTTGTTAATAAGGTATAATGGTTAAGAGCAAATTAAACAGTGCCGCTTTTTAAAATTCTTTTGTTGGCAGTAAAATGAATTTGGGTCGTTTGGGGTTAGGGACATTAGGCAAGCAGCTCACTCAGCCTATGGTTAAGTATTTTTTAATTTAACTTTAATGGAATCTAATATGATCTCTTCCACTTTTAATTGCATATGAATTTGCTGCTCAAAATACATACACAATTCATATATAGCTCCTGATATGCAAAAGGAAAGAGGCTAGGTTAAAATAATATCTCTGGGATTAACAAACAAAAGAACCCCAAGTAGCTGGCTTCTTATTTTATGTTTCTTAATGCTTGTTTTAATTCAGAGTACTCATTTAAAAAAAAAATACAAGTATTTTTCTTAAAGATTTTATTTATTTATTTGAGGTGGGAGGGGCAGAGGGGGGATGGAGAGGGACAAACAGACTTTGCACTGAGCATGTAGCCTGATTCAGGGCTTGATTTGAAGAGCCTGAGATCATGACGTGACCTGAAACCAAAAGTCAGGGGCTTGATCAAGTATGTCCTTAATTCTGAGTATTCTTTCTTTCTTTTTTTAAAGATTTTATTAGAGAGGAAGAGAGAGCATGGGCAGGGAGGGTCAGAGGAAGAGGGAGGAGCAGACTCTCCACTGACCAGGGAGCCCCCAGTACGGTTCATCTCAGGACCCTGGGATCATAACCTGAGCTGAAGGCAGGGGCTTAACTGACTGATCCACCCAGGCGTCCCTAATTCTGAGTATTCTTGACCATAAACTTACTCTTCACCTTATGTGTGAAATGTCTCCAAGCTAAAAACTGAAAAATTGTTACTATGCATCTCTTTTTTTGCTCAAGTTAGTCTTTGTTGTAGTTTGGTTACTGTGTTGTAGGCATGAGCCCTTGTATTGCAGTTTAAATATTAGCACCTGTTCCAATGTGTAGCATGGCAATAGCACAGGCATGTTTATGGTTGTCGCTTGTTCTAGTCTTTCTACCATCTTCTTCTTCTTCTTTTTTTTTTTTTTTCCGTCCCTTCTACCATCTTTAATGCAAGGTTGATAGCGACACCATCAAATTCTTGTTAATAAGAATTGGAGTATGTAGCAATTTATGCTGTGGAAGGTTCTCTAATTCTGACTTCATTCTTCCTAAATATTCTTCTTAAAGACAATGTCTCATTTGAAATGTGATATTATCTCAGCTAAAAAGCTGTATCATATCGAATAGAAAGAATGGAAAGACTAGGGAAATATTGAACTGCTGTGTTTGATTTTTGGATGGCAGTTTGATGTAGTTATCGTCAGAAATATATGCAATATGGGGTTGGGGCTGGGTGGCTCAGTGGGTTAAGCATCTGCCTTCAGCTCAGGTCTTGATCCCAGGGTCTGGGATCAAGCCCCTCATCCGGCTCACTGCTTAGTCGAGAGCCTGCTTCTCCCTCTCCCTCTGCTTGCTGCTTTTCCTGCTTGTGCTATTCCCCTGTCAAATAAATAAGTAAAATCTTAAAAAAAAAAAAAAAGAAATATATGCACTATGAATTCGGGAACAGGATCAATTATGTGTATTCATGTATATGTGTGTATGTGTGTACAGTTACATGGGTATATGTACATACAGAGGATGTTCATAGTAAGCCTATGTTATATTTTCAATTCTTCCTATGTGTTAATTTTCCTAGGAGTTCTGAGTAAGATAGCTTGGAGTTAACTATAAGGTATAAACCATTATCCTGAATATTTTTTTTTCACATTCAGCATTTTATTTGATTAGATAATTTACATATCTCCCATCCTTCTCTTTAATTCAGTGTGACAACATTTCATAATAAACTACTTTAAAGAGCAGGTTTGGTCAAGAATGGAATGAAATAGCAAAAACAAAACCAAAAAGACCCAAATCACTGCTGCTTTTAAAAAACCAACACTGTCACCACTTATATTGCTCATATTCAAATCAAAACACACAAACTATATCTATATATAATTTTATTATTGTTATTGTATTGTATTATTGTATATATTTATTATTATTGTATATTGAGATATATATTATTTTATTATATATATATATATATATATATTTTTTTTTTTTTTTTTGACAGAGATCACAAGTAGGCAGAGAGATAGGCAGGGGGTCGGGGGTGGGGGTGGGAAGCAGGCTCCCTGCTGAGAAGAGAGTCCGATTTGGGGCTCGATCCCAGGACCTTGGGATCATGATCCAAACCGAAGGCAGAGGGTTTAACCCACTGAGCCACTCAGGTGCCCCCTCCCCCGACAAGTGATATTTGTGTAAAACATCTTCAGCATTTCCTTGTGGCTGGCTCTCCTTACTGCATGCAGAGGGCAGGGCTGCATCTGCACATTTGTCAGCTGGTCGGTCTGTCAGTTTGTCATGCTGGATCTGGGAGGCTCACGCAGCTTCACATTATTGGGAGGGCCTGGATGGGAGACGCTTAACGTACTGAAATCCCAAACTGTCATGGCTCCCATCGATGCCAGTAGTGCAAAATCTGCAACAATCTCTCTTGTCTACCACGTAGACAGACCCTCGAGTGATGCTCTTCTGGTGCATCATCTCCAAGGCTGTGTTGCGGTCCGCAGTCATGGCCCTCTTGTCTGTGCTGTGGAAGGGATCCATGGCAACTGTGTTGCACTGGAGGCTCGGGTTTGGAACGTCTAGTTTGGACATGAAAGCCCAGCAGCCCAGCAGCCACGGTCATCGTCGTTAAGGAGCATTGGGCAGTGGTCACGACCTGCAGTGGCAACGCTATTCTCTGAGACAAATGACCACTTAGGAGGGGTAGGAACTGTGTTTCCAGAGTTGAGACCTGCTCGATTTTCGAGGCATCAGCAATGGCTACGGTACCGTCATGAATGACCCAGGCCAGGCAGCTCCCGCTGACAGAGAAGCTGACCCCATGCACCCAGCCACCAGTGCCGCAGCCACCAAAATCGGACATCTGTTGACCAGAAGGCATCTTGCTGCCCCGGGGGTACTGGCTGGCTTTTCACCCACCTCTTGAATGTAGGCGGGAAACACTCTGCCTTTGAAATAAAAGATCCTCCCGCCTGCACAACCTGGCTGGGATGCCCCTCCCAGCTGAGGAAGTGCCCTGCATTTCATAGCTGCCCATGGTCGGGTCTCACTTTGCCTTTCAATCTGTATTTTCCAATAATTCCTGTGTCACACGCATTCTGATTTCTTTCCTCCCTCATTAACACGTGTATCTCTCAAAGGGTGGCGGCAGTCGCATCTTGTTGTCTGTCATAACCCAGGGGATTGTATTGCCCTCTGAATTCTAACAACACAATTTTCTGAATCTCTTCAGTGGAACACTATTGTTCTTCGTATTTATCATTACCTCATTTTGTGCATTTACTCTATTTTTGTGATCTAATTTTCGTTCGGGTGTTGTATTTACATTCCATTATCTAATTGCATAACACCTTACATGGCTTTGTTATTTTTGGGCGTTCAAAATACATATTAATTTTAAATTCCAAGGAGGAACTTGTAAGTCAGCATTCACATTCCCAGCAAGGCCTGGGTGTAGTAACAACTATCTACTAGTTACTAGTAGTTACTAGTAACTAGTAACTGTGTAGGTACTGTGTTATGTGCTGGGCTGTACCAGTGAGCAAAACAGGCAAAAATGTCTGTCCCCTTAAAATTTACATTCTGAAAATTTAATAAAAAAAAGCAAAGAAACCAAGGAATATAAGTATTCCTTTGATCATTCCAAATGGTTAAAAAAAAAAAATTACATTTTGGTTAAAGGAAATAAGAAATATACAACAAACATGATACTTAATAAATTATGTTAGATGATGTTTGCATTTGCTTAAAGGTAGCCAAGTAGAAATCTCAAGCCATAAAAAGTTCAAAGGTAGTATCGTTATCTCAGAAAACTGGGTTATAGGAGAAAGGAAATAAAAGTGATTTTTACCAGTTGTGTTAAATACAACTGACAATGTATTAAAGAACATTAAAGAGTGAGAGATTTTCAAAACTTGACATTTATTTCTGAGATTGCATCATTTACTATTTTAATTAAAGAGGAGGAGGGGAGAGTTTGAAGAGATCAGGAGTTAATTAGTAAATATTGTGTATTCTTTTATGGCAGTATTTATTTATTTTTTTTAACTCACCTAATTTTCAATGGAGGAAGGTAAATCTTTAAAAAATCTTTTTTGTTGGTAAAATATATTCTAGTATCAATTCAGATTAGTGACAATAGATATTTTTTTACCTTAGATGAAGGATTTTTCACATATCTGAACATCTCTTTCTGTTGGGCAGCTTGTCTGATGATGTAACTTACAATAAATCAAAAGAAGGACTTTATTATACTTGTGAATCATTGCAAAATTTCTTAAGGTAAGGGAACTTTGATCTTTGAAGGTGACCACGAAAGAAGATTATATCATTCTTTTGTGTTAATACATCTTTTAGACACAAGACATTCTCAGTTGCTAGGGAACGAGTAGTCCAAAAGCCCACAAAACATTTAATAAAGAAGAAAAAAAATATAACGAAGCCATCCCATATTGCAAAATTTAAGTAAAAGTAAGTGAAATTGATTTTTGAGTCTCTGAAGCAGTTGAGGTAACAGGCATCTCTTTGCTGCCTGCATTAGTACTGAAGATGTGAGAACGTACCCCTGTTAGACAGTAAAGACAGTGAAGTGATAATGATGGTTGGAGTTCTGTCCCATTTTCTTTTAGTCCCTCTCATTATTATGAGGTAGGATCATATTCATCCAGTTCACATATATTTTTGGACAATGTGTGCACATCTATTTTGATATTTTTAGCTTTTCTCTCTAGAATTTCATCTCAGAATCTCACATTATTGTGAGGGTCATAATAGAAGTCCTGAGATAATTTCATTATTTTGTAAAGTCGAACGGAAATTGTACATTTCTCACAATAGAGCTCATTCTTCCTGTGAATGAAATGAACCCAATGAGTAATGAAACGAAGGTGCAAAGTAGTAATTAATAATGTTAATCACGACTTTCAAAGCCTGAGGTCTTTCTTAGCATTTTTGCTTTTTGGAAGAGTGAATCACTTGAGGAGTTTATTATAGACTTACTATCCAGAGGCTGATTATTATTGTTACCTCTCAGCTAGGAGCTCTTCACAAATAGTTCATTGTTTTAATTTTCTATTGTTACTTTGACAAGTCACCCAAAATGTATTGGCTTAAAACACAAATTTGTTATTTTACAGCCTATAGATCGGGAAGTCCTTCCCTGGGCTTATGGCCCTCTTTCTCCATCTTCAGAACTGGCAACATCGGGAGGGTTTCTCCTCATGCTTTGTTCTCTCCGGTTTCCTCTGGCATAGTCATTTCCTCCCCTTCCACTTTTCAGGACTCTAGTGATGACTCTGGACTCACTAGGAAGGTCCACGATTATCCCTTTCTTTTCAGTTCACCTGATGAGTAAAATTTCATTTCATCTGCAAACTTAATTCCCCTTTGCCATGTAACAGCATATAGTTCCAGGTCCTGGCATTTAGCAAGTGGGTCCCTCTGGGAGGCCAGTATACCTCCTAGCATAGCCATCCCTCTGGTACTCTAATATCTGCATGCTGCTGTCCTTCCACTAGTCAGACTTCTGCTTCTTCTGCCCTTGATCCACCGAACTATTGTCTCACATGTGGCGAAAGAATCCGATTGGTTCAGTGTGTTGTCATCATTTATACAGATCTTTGGGACCTGTTGCCTCACAGGCCTTCAAGCCAGAAGTGAGCTGCTTCTAGATCTGATATGTCTTGATGCAATTAGTCGAGGGCCAGGGTCAAGGTCATACATTAGACTATTGCTACCCATTTGTAAGGAAACGTGTAGGACTCTTCTTTCATCGGGGACTGTCAAAAGGAAAACTTGTCTCAGAAAGATGACTGTGGGCATGGCAGAAGTCTTGATTGCTTACTCAAGATGAGTTTCATGGGAGGGAAAGGTTGTCAAAATTTGCATATTTAAGACTCAATGTGCAGACATTTCTGTTTCTCTTAAGGGAACTTAACTTATTTAAGACCTGCCATTCTCGCCCCCTGGGTGGAAAAAAACTTAGTTGCAGAATTTCAAGGTGTCTCCCAACTCCCTTCCAATAATCTCTGGCGTTCTTCAAAACTTTGCTGCTTGGCATCTGGTGCAAGGGGAAGCCCGTGACAAGATGTGTAGTATATTCGCTGTTTTACATGCTCTTGGCATAGATATTGAATTTGATTGCTAATACTTGGCCAGTCTCTTCAGCCTCTTTTGGGCCCCTCAACTGTGGGTGGTTTGCACCATCATCCTTCAGCTGCAACTCAGCTCCCCACTGTCCATCTCTCAAGCTCTGCGTTGAAATTCCCTTGATTATCACTGACTTAGTCTCCTAGCAGACAGATTAATGCTGAGCTACCTTTCTTGTTCATTCCAGCAGCCTTTCTTTTTTTTCCATGTCCTGCTGAAGCCAGATGAGATCCCGGGCTGAGTGGTATTACAGATCTACTTTGCCTAAACGTGCCATGTTACCATTTCCCCTTCGACTGCTTTCCCCTGGGCAGTGGTTTGCTCCTTTACGATGTGATCTGGGACCCAAACTGCCTCCACTCTGATACTCCAAAGCCTGAATTTCGGTATTCTCACTAATGCAGTGGTTAATCAAATGTATTTTTCAGATTTCTTAAAGTGAGTAAATGGTATAATGTAGGTGAAACACCTCAGAGTGATATAGAGTAGAAGCTTCAACGTGATTGCTAATCACTTTGAACCCATTTGGATTTGCATCCCAAACTCAGAAGCCTATCTTGCTCTGGGTTATCTGTGTTATTCCATGACATAATAGTAAGTATTCTGATTTCTGAACTATTTCTTTAGGTATGTTTATGAAGTAATTATATCAATGAGTGGTATCACTTTTTAATATTATACTTGAGATTATTTTTAAATGTATCATTCTGAAGATTATCTTTTTTTTTTTTTTAAAGATTTTATTTATTTATTTGACAGAGAGAGATCATAAGTAGACAGAGAGAGAGGCAGTCAGAGAAAGAGAGAGAGGGAAGCAGGCTCCCTGCTGGGCAGAGAGCCCGATGCAGGACTTGATCCCAGGACCCTGAGATCATGACCTGAGCCGAAGGCAGCAGCTTAACCCACTGAGTCACCCAGGCGCCCATTCTGAAGATTATCTTGAAACTATGGACTTGGAACAAAGAGACTTAGAAGTTTCCTGTGGAAAAAGGAAGGGAAACTATATTCCCTGTTGTCCATGAATGTAATAGTGAATGGTCATTAAAGCCAGTTAATTAAGATGGTAAGAAAGCAAGAATTGACAGGTGACAGATATTTTTTCTGTCAGAACTTGTGGCAGGGATGGAAGTGAGAGGATTTGCACTGCAGAAAAATTAAAGTATATGAGTATATCAGTCAGGACGAAAAATATCCTGTCTAGGATTCTCACTATATACTACATTCTTTCTAGTAGAAGAAATGGAAGCTAGTGTCAACATAACATAAGAGGAATTGACATATGATTTGAACGGGGCTCTGTCTGGTATCGAAAGCTCATGTTATTTACACTGTGTACTTTTATTTTTTTTCTGGAAAGAATTGGATAAAATGGTAAAACAGACAATTGTTTTTTAAAAAAGGAAAAAAAGGGGCATCTGGGTGGCTCATTCGGTTAAGCCACTGCCTTTGGCTCAGGTCATGATCTCAGGGTCCTGGGATTGAGCCCTGCATTGGGCTCCCTGCTCCATGGGGAGTCTGCCTTTTCCTTTCTCTCTGCCCCTCCCCCTGCTTGTGCTCTCTCTCTTTCTCTCTCTCTCTCAAATGAATAAATAATAAAATCTTAATAAAACAAGCAAAAGAACTAGTTCTTTTGGTGGGGGCAGTTATATGGTTTTAATTAATTTTTATTACCAAGAAACATTTCAAAGGTGGTTTTATACATTACAGAGTACAACAGGATATTTGTATTGGGGCTGCAGATGTAAGCTTCCTTGACTTCGCTTATTTAAAGTTTCTTTGTGAATTAGGTTCTGTTTTCTGTTTTTAATTTTCTAAGCATGAAAAAATTACCCTAGAATCAACTTTAGAGAATTTTCTGTATCTATTTGAGAGGATTTGCATATACTTGAACTGAATTGTTTTTGTCTGATTCATACTCCATTCGTTCTTTAAAGAACTTATATCTGGCATATGTCGGTAGTGACTTAATAAGTGACATTACGTTTCGTACATAATGCAAAGTACAGATTGCATATTTGGAACTGATCTCTACCGACTCTGAATTCTATCCTAGTCCCTGTACCACAGGAAGAAGGTCAGACTTCATTTAGAAATGAACACAATATTAACGGCACAAAGCACAAGTGCTTGCACACCAATTAGCTTTATTGGTTTTCTTGTAAAGAACTAAATGCCCTGGATCAATTACAGTAATGTTGAGGTTTATCTGTTTGTACCCCAAATCAATTAATCTTTTCAGGACTTCATGTTCCTGGATGTCATCTTAGGCTCAAATGAAAGAGAGAGCCTTGGGCTGGATGGAGTTGTTCATGGGCAACTTGGTCTTTAAAACAGGACTCCTTAATCTGCCCCTTAGCAGAAAGTCTGAGCAATCCAGTAATAGGCAGGAATTCCAAATAAAACTGAATGTGGGGATTTTATATGACCGGATGACTGTGCCTTGAATAGTTGGGATGATGAACCTATAGGGTCAAAATTTAAATGACTATGAGAAAAACCTCATAGTTTGAATAAGTTAAAAAAAATTAGTAAAAGCTGGATTTAAATCTTTTAAAATGATTAATTTTGAATCCCCTAAAAATATGAAAACTTCATGTAAAACTAACATGTTCAGTTACAAATACATGGTAGCGTATGCATCTGTGCATATGTGAAAGCAGCGTATACCAGTAGCATCCGTGGTCAGCTGGAAGCAGGCTGTAGGACCTGTTGGTAGTATTGCACAACGCTGGAGTTGAGCCAGAAAAAACAGGGTTGAACTGGTTCCTGCATGTGCCCTGGATTCACTTCTCCTAAGACGATAAAAACCTGCCAGGCCCTGGCTTTCAAAGATGGTTTAGTCATGCATGTGCAACCCATCTGTTGGATGCATAAGGGGTTTCCTACTCGGCTCAGCCCTGTAGCCACAAGCATGGTTGCTGTTTCTCCTCACCCCTCCTTCTTTAATTCCTCCCCCCTGCCAGGAGTGCGCGGGCTCTGAAAACAGGTGCATCTGAGGCCACTCCAGGGAAATCCTTCTATGGACACTGATGGGAGGCAAAATTACAGGCTTCTTTTGCTGCCTAGCTTGCTTCCAGCATAGTTTGATTCAGTGATTCAGAGAAGACCAAACCCCAAAGATTCAGTTAGCTAATGAAAAATATTTACAGTTACAAATTTAACCGAACTTGAATGTAGACCTCCGTGACTTTCAGCCCTTCTGTATAGTAAAGCTCCCTTTGTTACCTGGGTGAACCGGAGCAGAGGCTTCATTCTCTCTCTTTCCCTCTCTCCCTGCCCCTCTCTCTCTGCTCTCTCCCCCTCCCTTCATAAGGTTTAGCAGCATACACTTTAATCTCAGTGGTTGTAGCTGGCAGGATAACCGTGGGGAGTCTCCTTCAGTACATTTTTGGTTCCCCCTTCCTCCTACCTTGGTTCGCTGCACACGTCCTCCAAGTCTGACCTGCCATGCTTCTGTACTACTGTTTTCTAGCATCACCTTTCTTTAAAAAAAAAAAAAAAATCCCAATGGCAGTTAAGACCAGGTTTTGCATTCAGGGAGGTACAATTTCAAGTCACAAACTTGAAATACACAGGGGCGCCTGGTGGCTCAGTTGTTTGAACATCTGCCTTCAGGTCTGGTCACGTACCTAGGGTCCTGGGATCGAGCCCCACGTCAGGCTCTCTGCTCAGTGGGCGCCTGCTTCCTCCCCGTTCCTGCTGCACCCCCTGCTTGTACTCTTTCTCTGCAAATAAATCTTAAAAAAAAAAAAAAAGACCTTTAAAAAATTGTGTACACAGATCTTTGTGGTACAAGATATTTTCTAGCCCCCCCCTTTTTTTTATTTTAAAGATTTTATGTATTTATTTGACAGAGATCACAAGTAGGCAGAGAGGCAGGCAGAGAGAGGGGAAGGGAAGCAGGCTCCCTGCTGAGCAGAGAGCTGGATGTGGGGCTCTATCCCAGGACCCTGGATCAAGACCTGAGCCGAAGGCAGAGGCTTTAACCCACAGAGGCACCCAGGTGCCCGTATTTTATAGCCTTTTAACAGGGCATGCTAGCTGGTGGTCTGATAGCAAATTTTTACTTACATACATGTTTTTGACACATCCACATTCTAAAAAGATCACAATGAAGAAAGGAAAGAGTGGGTCTTTCTAAAGTGGGTCTGTTTAAAATACATTCTACTATGAACTTAGGAACCACATAAGCAATTATTATTAATTTTCTTTTCTCTCCATGCAGATTTATGAAAAGTATCAAGATTTGTATACTGTGGAGCCAAATAATGCACGGCAGCTGGTGGAAATTGCAGCCAGGGATATTGAGAAACTTCTAAGCAACAGATCTAAAGCTCTGGTGGTGAGTTTAAGTTGGATCTGCTCATTTTATTATTTTCCATTGCTTATTTATTTTTCATACTTCATTTTCTCTAGTATGCTTCCTTTACCTTGGAAACAGTGTCGAGGTAACATGTTCCTAAAAGGTGAGAGATCACAGTTTCATAGTGGAATGCAAAATAATCAGTGTATTTCTGATGATTAGTTCATTTTTTATGTTAGGTGATTTAATAACATAGGAGCAGTGTATTTAATTGGGGCATATATCTGTTTATCCATTTGTAAGTTATGTGGCACATTCATCATGTTTAAATCTATGATACAACATAAGACCCACAAATATTGCCAGTACCCTTCAAGCTGTCTTTGTAATCATCTCTTTTCCCTGTAAGGCGGCCAGGACTCATTTTCTTGTCTTTTTAAAAATAGACACACCTCGCATAAATGTTTTGCAAAACATGGTGGTTGTGAGTTTGCTTATTTTTCAGCTTTATTAAAATATTGTAGTGTATACAGCCATCAACACTTACTTTCTTCCCTTAGTGTTACTTGTGTATTTATCTGAGTGTTTGCACTTGGCTTAAATTCACTCTCATTCACAGTTGAAAATTATCTTATGTGGGCTTATCTCCATTGGTTCATTTCTTCTCTGTTGGCAAACTATCATTCGATTATCTCCAGATGAGTGCTACTGTGAATATTGCTGCTGAATTTTCTTGAACAAGTCTCGTGGTACATAAATGCAGGGATACCTGTAGGGTGTTATATACATGACAGGAGAATTAATGACCATAGTGTACTCACAGATATGAATATTGTTTTCCAAAATGGTTCTATCAATTTACACCTCCACCAGCTGTACACAAGTCCCCACTGATCCGTATTCTGGCCAATAAATGGCCATGACAGATTTCTTAATTGTGGACCGGCAAATGGAAGTAAAGTGTAAAGTAGAACCTCCCCTTCATAGTCATGAGTCATAAGACAACTTAGTTCATTATCCACTCACCATTTTTGTTTCTTCAGTGAAATACCTGTTTATATGTTTTGCACATTTTAATTTTTTAAATTGATTTTTGGTCATGTATTCTTGATGGTAACTCATTTAAGTTCTGTGTAATGCAAAAAATATCTTTTTGTGACTTGCTTTTGACTTGTCTTTTCATTGTTCTAGTGATGTATTCGGACAAAATGCATTCTTCATTTTAACGTAGTCACAGTGACCTTTTAAAAAACTTATGAGTAAAAAAAAGTTATTAGTATTTCAGGGTGTGTGTTTTAAGAAATCCTTCTCTGTCCTGAGATTGTAAACATTTTTTATATATTTTATTCTAAAAAGTTCTGTCTTTCAGATTGATTTACTCAGAACTAATGTCAGTATACATTGTTAGATTGCAGTTTATTTCTATTCATTCATTCATTCACTCATTCATTTATATATGTATACTTATATGACAGAGAGAGAGAGCCCAAGCAGGGGGAGAGGCAGAGGGAGAAGCTCTCCCTGCTGAGCATCAGCCTGATGCCAGGCTCTATCCCAGGACCCTGGGATCATAACCAGAGCCAAGGGCAGATGCTTAACCACAGGTCCCTAGGTTGCACTTCAGATTAAATGTTTTTCCAACCAATTTTTCCATGGCCATTTTTTAGCTTGCCTTACCCAGAGAGCTCCAAATACCAAGCTAGATTTCTGGCAAACCCAGTCCCTTCCCGTATTCTTCAGAAGGATCTTGAGTATTTTTGAACCTTCACAATCTAAGTTTTAGATTCTAAGTTTAATCTAAGTTTTAGATTCATCTTACCATTATCCAAGAAAATCTTTCCTGGGATTTTGATTGGTGTTTGCATTGACTCAGACCAAACTGGGAAGATTGATATCATTATGGTATTTTATCCTTCTCATTTATAAATAGACTCTTCTTGCCACTGAGCAAGTTTTTATTCTATTAAATAATAATTTAAAATTCTTTTGTAAAATTCCTATATATCTTCTGCTAGGGACACTGCTGGGGCTTGTGTTTAGCTTCTCTTAGTCTACAAATCACAGTGCTGTTATAAGAATTTGTCCCAGGACAGCTTCGAATGTCCTGTTTACTTATCACTCACAGTTCAGATTTTTAGCTTACTCTATTATATATCTGTATATCTGGGCACTCAGAAATTTTGCCTGCTTTTTTGGCACTGATAAATCTTTATGGTTCTTAAGATATCCAAAATCTTGTTGTAATATAAAAGGAAAGTTCTTTGGAATACTTGAATGCCATATTGCCAGAAGTTGAAACATTTAATTTTTAAGAAAGATTTACATGACTTATCCATGGTAAAGTAAGTTTTCATTACTGGAAGATTCAAAGCATTCTTCTCGTAAATTTTGGGTATGTGAATACCATTTTTACGCATCATTTACAAATGTTAAAGTGTGTTTTCAATAAAAGTTTATTTAATAAAAATAAGTACTTTCTACTTAAGTAATTAATTAATTAACTCACTCAATGACAGCTGAAAAGGATTCCAATTATACTAATTTTTATCAGCTTACCTTTTTCCTCCAAACATAAGAAGTAGATAATCCGGACATCAAAGTCCCATGAAAGGGGTGCCTGGGTAGTTCAATGGGTTAAAGCCTCTGCTTTCGGCTTAGGTCATGATCTCAGGGTCCTGGGATCAAGCCCCACATAGGGCTCTCTGCTCTGCGGAGAGCATGCTTCCTCCTCTCTCTCCCTGCCTGCCTCTCTTGCTTACTTGTAATCTCTGTCTGTCAAATAAATAAATAAAATCTAAAAAAAAAAAAAAAAAAAAAAGAAAAAAAAAGTCCCATGAAAAATGATCACAGAATGAAATATCATGTCTCTTGCTTTAATTGGATTAAAATTGAGCCTATTGAGAGTTTCTTTTTTACCATTTGGATTTAAAGCTCTAGACACCTGGCACATTATTTGAGTCCTGTGGGGGACCAGTGACTATCCTAAATGCATTAATGGCAGAATACAGAAATCACAATGACTAATTAAATGTGGAATTAGATTATATGTCAGGGGGAAAGAGTCATGTTTGTTTTCAGACTAAATTCTTTATTTAACTTTTTTGACTCCACAAAAACAGAACACACATTATTTCAAAGGAAAATGTTTTGAGGCTAATTGAAAAACAGGTGCTACATTGTACTGTAAATGAATGCAAGATGGCATTATTAATTAACTTCTATTTTTGTTGTAGGCTTATACTCTGGGAGACTTCTTGACTAAAAGGCTTAATTTATCTGGGTGGGATGCCAATGTAATTCCACAAGTAAACATACCAGGAAATACCATGAATGTACAAATTTGACATAGATAAAGTTTAATGCCAGATTGACCTTATGAGTATTTACTAAGTAGCATTATCTAATTATTTCTTGTAATAAGACTAAGCTCTTGACATCATTATTAGTGTCATTTTTCCATGAGAAAACTGGGTCTTTGAGAAATCTTCTAACTTGTTCAAGGAAGTGTATCTAATAACTAATCTATGCCAGTGCTTCTTAAATTTTAATGGTGTTGGTTCACCTGTGGCTCTTCTTAAAATGTACAAGCTTATTCGGTAGTCCTGGCCAGAGAGACTACATTTCTTATAAGTATCCAGGTGATACTGATACTTCTGGTATAAAACTATACTTTGAATTAGCAAGAGTGGAAGAGCATTCAAATTCAGGGGTGTCAGACTTGATTTGCATTTTAAGAGTTACTTACTATATAAATATATCCTTTGGTCTAAAAAAGTGTATAATCGTTGAGGATGAAAGGAAGGCTAGAGAATTTGCTATAAATTACTGTTCATCAGAGTGACTAAGAATTACGCTACTTAGGTATTTACCCCAAAGATACAAATACAGTGATCTGAAGGAAAACATGCACCCCACTGTTAATAGCAGCCACATCCACTATAGCTAAGCTCTGGAAAGAGCCTAGGTGTCCATCGACAGATGAATGGATAAAGTAAGATATAGTGTATATATATATATATACAATGGAATACAGCTCAGCTGTCAAAAAGAAAATGAAATCTTGCCATTTGCAACGACGCCGATGGAACTAGAGGGTATTTATTATGCTAATCAAAATAAGTCAGTCAGGTAAAGCCAATTATTATATGACCTCATTCATTTTGTAGAATTCAAGAAACAAAACGGAGGAGCATAGGGGAAGGGTGGGAAAAATAAAACAAGATGAAATCTGAGAGGGTGAAAAACCGTAAGAGACTCTTAACCACGGGAAACAAACCAAGGTTTGCTGGAGGAGAAGGAGGTGGCAGGGTGGGGTAACTGGGTGATGGACATTAAGGAAGGTGTGTGATGTAATGAGCAGTGGGCATTATATGAGACTGAAGAATCACTGACCTCTACCTCTGAAACTAATAATATGTGTTAGTTAATTGAATTTAAATTAAAAAAAGGAAAAAGTCCAATGATAGAAAGAATAAATAAACAAATAAAATCTTTTGAAGGATTAGTCAGAACAAAAAAAAAGACTTGGATATTCCGGTTGATAGAATATTCTGGAAGGCTACGAATTTTTTTAAGGGATTCCTGTATCAATTAGCCATCTTCAAAAAATGACTAAATGAAGTAAAATATACAGTATTGAAAAAGTTTTCTTTTTTATTTGAATGTGAGAAAATTTTAAGCCTCTGTTCTTCAGTATCAAGATGAGCAACCTAAGAGGAAGAAGTAGCTTGAATTGGTTGTTTACTCATGTATCTACTGAAGAAATGGCCAGTTTAGGTTGATAATTCAGTTTTCTTGTTTGTTTGTTTTGTTTTGTTTTTAAGACTTGAGACTTGAGAGAGTGAGAGAGAGCATGAGAGGGGAGAGGGTCAGAGGGAGAAACAGACTCCGTGCTGAGCAGGGAGCCTGACGTGGGACTTGCTTCCTTCCTTTATTCTTTCTTTCCTTCCTTCCTTCCATTTAGTTCTATGATTACTTTTTAATATCTGTGATATACTTTATTATGTATGCATGTACACAGATTTTAAGGTTTTGAACCTTACATTTTTAATCAACAGCTTGTTGATTTAAAACTAATTTTATTGCCTTTTATTTATCTTGAATTTGTTTATGTTTTTGACTCTAAACTATTCCGACAAGATTGTCTTTTTTTCGTTTCAGCATTGATTTTGATGTTTTATTCACATTCATTTTATGCTACGGTCTTTTTGTGTGTTCCTTCAGCCAGCCTTAAAGCTGAAAGAGAAACCAATGTAAAAAGTTTTAGTTTCTTTCGCCCTAAAACTATGTCTTTTATAAAAGTAAAACAGACTTTTGAACTTAGTTTTTTGTTTTGTTTTGTCTTTATGACCATATAAAAACATGTTTCTAATGATTGATATTCCAGAAAGCCTATGACACAGGCACACGAAACATCTACTTATTCTTGTTTTATAAATGAGGAAACTCAGACAAGACTAGTTTTCTTGTTTAAGGCTTATACAGGTAACACGAGATAGTGGTGGAATTCAATTTTAAGGTGTCTGTCTAAAGATTTTTTACCCTCTTCTAAGCCCACACTGGTAATTTTGACCATTTTATTTTTAAAATCTTCTGCTGAGTGACTATTTCTCTGGCATTTATTACATCCTTTTCTCAGAAAATGGCTCAATGTGATGACTATTAATGTTAATCAATATTAATTGTTCTAAGACATACTCAAAGAGTGTTTACAAGCACCAACCCCCTCCAGAAGAACACCCCCAAACCACAATGATCATTTAATGTTGTTACCAACATTTATTTTGGCCTGATCTAGGCTGAAAAATCTGCAACTGTATATGAATAGTTCATTGGAGAAATCTCTTTAACCAAATGATCTAGCTTCGAGTGGTGCCTTCTGAAAGATGGAGGTGAATGAGATCATGGTCTCATGGTTCATCAACCTGCATGGCCAAAGAGACCTACTGAGTAAATGAAGGTTTTCAGAGATTTTGCTCAAAGAAAAAAGGAGCAAGATTATGATAACTGAATTTCTGTAGTGACACTTTTCCAATTATGGTGTATCCTGTCTCCCTCTGGTGTCCTGGTAAGTTTAATTGAAATGACTCTAATTTATTATAAAGCTTTAAGTACTGTAATATGCCCAACTCTTTTTTCAGCCTTGATATTGAGCTATAATGAGGTAATGAAAAGAAGAAAATAACAAATGTTTTCAATGACTCTTAAGTAGGGTCTTTCTTCTGGAAGGATTAGTTGTTGTTTAACCTAATGGTTTTGTTTTGTTTTGTTTTCTTACATGTTTCTTTAGCTCCTAATTCCGTAGTTCTGTCTCTTTCATGTTTGTCAAAAATGCCTCCAGAGTTTGCTAAAATGCAGATTCCTGGCCTTTATCTCTAGAGATTTTAACGTGGAGCTATAGGAAGAAATTTCAGAAAATTGGGTCTAAAGAGGTAAAGAGATTCAGGAGGAAATGTGGAATTCTTCAGAGACTCAAAGAAGAACAAAAAATGTATTATTTTGGGTTATTAGTATTAGGAGTTATTGGTTTACCTTTGCGAGAATAGATTCATTGGAACAGAATAAAAGCTACTGTGTTAAAAAGTGATTAGATTGTGAGAAATTGTCAAGAAGTTTGTTTCTTCATGAAATTTGGTAGCACAGTGCAGGAAGAGAAACATGGAGTACTATTAAAGACTTTGTTTCTCTTTTCTGTTTGTCGTTGAGAATATAAGCATGTTAATAGAAGGGAAGGAACCTGTGACATCTGAAAATAAGAAAGAATGTCTGAATGTTGAAGATTGATTCCAGAAAAAGTAGGCACAGAGAAGATCAGAGTCATGTGATTTATCTTTGAACAGATAGTGGTATTTTTCACTTGAGACAAAAGGGATATTAAATATGGGGCCACCTACATGGTTCAGTCATTAAGCATCTGCCTTCGGCTCAGGTCATGATCCCAGGGTCCTGAGATCAAGCCCCACATCGGGGCTCCCTGCTCTGCGGGTAGCCTGCTTCTCCCTCTCCCACTCCCCCTGCTTGTGTTCCCTCTCTTGCTGCTCTCTCTCTGTCTGTCAAGTAAATAAATAAATAAATCTTAAAAAGAAAAAGAGATATTAAATATGAATAAAGACTTCGCAGGTACAGACAATCTGAAATTCATACTGGATGACTGCTTCTCTCTTGGCAAAGGGGAAGTTCATATTTTATGCAAGGGATGAAGGGGCTGTGGGATCTTCAGGCCCACACTAAAGACTTGGGAAATCAGAGTAAGAAAAAGTGAAGAGTCTGTTGTGGGTACATGAAATGGCTGATAAATAAAACCTCGGGCCTTCCTAATATTGAGAAAAAACAGAAGTCATAAAATGACTTCATATTCTAAAAATGAGGTCCTAAGCTGCATATAAATTTGAAAGAGCTTTCTGAAGTGTGTGTGTGTGTGTGTGTGTGTTTGTGTTTGTGTGGGTGTGTGTGCTGACCATTAGTCCAAAATTTATCTCGTGGTTATAAATTTATCCAGACTGATGAGAACAAGAGAAATTACTTTGGAAAAATTATGAAATGTTGTGCTCTTTCTGTTCCCCGAAGAAAAGTGTATTTTCTCTTTTCTTTAACGTTAGTATAAATGTCTTTGTGAGGATTACTCATATGGCTTACGTGTATCCCTTTCACTCTGAGTGGTAAAGGGACCATGTAGTCTACTATTTGTTTTGCAAAGCTGAGATTACTTTTATTTATTTGGATTTGATACATACCTCTGGATGTTAAATATTGAAGTGCTGAGGCTAGACATGCTGGCCTGGTGGCTGAGCCGTGAAAGGTAGCTTCGTTGGGTATAAGCTCCCACACAGCAGAGGCAGCCCTTTTAGGACAGAGCTGGTCTGTGACTCGATCCGGTAGGATTTCCTTCCAGGGCCAAAGCCAGTGTAGCAGAAAGAGGATAGATGTACCCCCCTCTCAGATGGAAACTGAGGAGTAGGGCTGTAAATGGCACCCAGAGTGTGGTGTTGGAGCTGTATGAACTGCTTAGCTTCAAACAGTACAGAAAGCACCCTAGGAGGGGAACAAGTCAGTGTTGAGCATTCGCCACTCCCAGAGAGGACCAACATGTAATTACAGTCAAGAAAGTGTCTTCCATGGCCAGCTTCTCATAGTGCTGTTGCTAAAATCAGCGCCAAATGCTGGTAAGCAGGGTCCGCATGGGATCAGGAGGAAAAGCTCAGAGAGTGAAAATAGAAATCTCCCACAGTCCTCAACCTGAAACTCCTGAAGTTTTTCAGCCCCAACTAGTCCCAAGCCAGGAACAGGACAACAGATAATTTTTTTTTTTTAAGATTTTATTTATTTATTTGGCAGAGAGAGATCACAAGTAGACAGAGAGGCAGGCAGAGAGAGAGAGGAAAGCAGGCTCCCTGCTGAGCAGAGAGCCCGATGTGAGACTCGATCCCAGGACCCTGAGATCATGACCTGAGCCGAAGGCAGTGGCTTAACCCTCTGAGCCACCCAGGCGCCCCAACCTATAAATTTTAAGCTGAGCTTTGACTTGTAATTTTTAACCTAGATGGGATATTTTAGTTGATTAGTTGAGATTGTTTTTAGGTATAAAAGTTGTATATTCAGTGCTGAATGGAAAAGTTAGAAGATATATAAGGAATAAAATTGTGTTCAAATATGATTAATACTCAAGCCAAGGAATAAAATTGTGTTCAAATATGATTAATACTTAAGCCAACTAATGGGTGATTTGAACCGATTGCAGGCTTGTTTTCTCTCATGTAAAAAGAAACCTGGAGGTAGGTAGCTCAAGAGATTTCCAGAAGTCCCATTCTGTTACTTCTGTGTCAGTCTTACTCGGTAACTCCTGTCTGCAACAGGGAGTAAGAAATGTGGGACCTTTACTTAAAATGGGTATCCAGCCAGCTGGTGTCTACATGAAGACCTTTTTAAGATTTAGTGTGTATTTTAGGGAAGAAGGTCTAGAGAAAATTCATTTTTAAAGAAGCAGAGGAAAGAGAGGAAAACATTGTTGGTATGCATATATGCATGTATGGATGGATGGATGGTCGGATGTATATAGCGTTCCACTCCTTAAATATAATGCTTATATGCACAATCAGGTTGGCTTTCTCTAACAAGGCTTGGCACAATGTGAGTAGTAATAGTTGAAAGGATTGTCAAATCCATCTTGGGTTGAAGATGGGCAGAATATATTTTGTAAACATCACGGATACTTAAGAATCGTAGTTGAAATATTTGAAATCATGAACCTTGATACATAGGGTCTGGTAGTGGTCAAGAATGACAAGTTCGGGCGCCTGGGTGGCTCAGTGGGTTAAGTCGCTGCCTTCAGCTCAGGGCATGATCTCAGGGTCCTGGGATTGAGTCCCGCATCGGGCTCTCTGGTCTTCAGGGAGCCTACTTCCTTCTCTCTCTCTCTCTGCCTACTTGTGATCTCTCTCTGTCAAATAAATAAATAAAATCTTAAAAAAAAAAAAAGAATGACAAGTTCAAGAGAGTAGACATTTTTATGTGGATAAAGTGTAAGTTTATAGGGAACGTCGGAGAAACAAGAAATTGTGGTAAATGATGGAAATGAAAGAAATTAAGAGTTCTAGTGATAGCGAGGTTGAGGCATGAGTGAGGGAGCAGGTTACTTAGATGGAAAAGAGTGAAAGTTTTTACAGTTTTAATAGTGCTGAGCAAACTAATAATTAGCACTTAATGAATATCTCTGCAGTGGTCCAGACACTTTGCTAGGCTCTTCCATAAATTATATTTCTAATACAATTTATATTCTGCAAAGTTTGTATAATTGTTTTCATTTATGGATGAGAAAGGGAAAGCTCAGAGAATTTAAAAAATTTGGGCAAATGATTCAAAACCACTTACATATATCTTCAAAACACTTGGTGTTTCTTGTGTGCCTCTTTAAACTTAAAACTTAGCACATCAATTCATTTAGCCTTCACAGGGCATCGGAAACCCCCACCCCCAGAAGAACAATTAAAGGTCTTGACCAAGTCCTATCTAGAGTGAGATATTTGAGCTTGAATTCTTATTTTTAGAATCTATAGGTTGTAGCTCTGTGCACCTTATTTCTTACCATAGTGACATCTGAATAATCTTAGCCAAAATATATTTATGTGTCATTTGTCCAGTCAGCTTCAGTCTCTCTGTGAAGGTGACATCCTGACTTCAATGGGGTCTCATGGAACCTTTGGATTTAATTCCTGTAATGTCAGCATCTATTTTGTTTGTCCCGTAGCATCTAACACACACTTAAAAACGTTCATTTTGCTACTAAATAACATACAGGCATACCTAACACGCAGAATGTCTTTCCAGTTAATGTTTTTGAAATAGAATGACTGCTGATTTTTGAAATCCAATTTTCACGTAGTAGACCAATTCTCAGTACAACGTTTTTGTTTCTGGGTTTCTATGCCTATAACACAACTATTTATATTTACTGCCTCCAAACTCAGTTTTTTTTTTTTTTTTTTGTCTGGGAAGAGTCTTGATTTACATTCCAAATGTGGTTAGTAGCATGTCAGAATCCCATGTCGATGATTGGAAGAGCAGGCCAGGTGCCAACCAGGGAGGTGTGCGTGCTTTCTTTTGGCTCCGAGAGGCCAGGCAGGGCTGATTGTTAACAATCCTGTTCATCTTTTCATCCGGAAGCTGTGTTTGTAGCATTTTACACTCTCATCTAAGAGTTTTTTACATTTTTCAAAGCACTTGGACATTTGATAAGTGCACACTGGACTGTTTTACTTAGGCTTTCAAAAGTTGGTTGGGGGTGTGGATTGATGCAGATACACGATGGATTTGTTTCCATTGCACCTAATAAATGTTATCAGTTATCAGTTATCAGAATTTTCACTCAAAATACCAGGTTTTTCTGAGGCAGATTCCTGACTTAAATGGGAGATGCCCGTATTTCTTGATGCCTTTTGTTAATGTGTCAAATGGGTATCTCTAGCAATACCATCACATATCCTCTCTCAGCTTACACACTTTAGAAGCATCTTTATGGATTTTTCAGTCTAATATTATGGTAACGATAGGAATTTGGGGCCAAACAGAAGGGATGGTAAAGAACCCAGGGCTGTGTTTAGAACCTCTTAAATGACACTAAGAGGGAAACAGATCCATATGTCCTGTAACTGTAAGGCTACTCTTTACCACACTCAGTGTTCTCATTTTTATCGTATTCTGTTTGATTAAGATATTCTTTAAACGCTAGCAGTGAAGGGTTTTGAAACAACACGTGCTTTTGTAAAGTACTCTCTCTCACACCGAGAGAGAGTATTTTCTCCCTCTAGTGTCTGCGCTAGATGACTGTCTAAACAAAGACACTTCTGAAAGAAAGGTAGTTGACAGGTATTCCTTTAACTTGCAGGGCAAGATGAATGGTGTAGCTCCCCTAATTTTTTAATAGAAGGTGTTCAGACGAGGAAAGGTTTCAGGCAAAAGTTGTAATCTATAGGAAAAGAAGTGTCTTTTGGAAATATGATTTTCATAGTCTTGGGTTGCCTTAATTTCATAGGATCCAAAAGTAATATTTCAGGTATCAGGAAGAGCCCAACTCTGTTCACCATCTGACCAGGATAACGAATGCTCTAATAATGTGGCACTTGAAAAACTTAGAGTAAAAGAGTGATGGGTTTGTTGATTGCATTTAGGAAATGAGAATTTGATGCACAAAGTGACCGGCAAAGCTCACATAGGCAGGAATGACTATGTAATTTACGGGGCCCGATACAAAATGAGAATATGAGGCTCTGTTTAAAAAGGGATGAGGAATTTTCAGATGGCAGCTGCAGAGTGTTATACCTGGTGGGGTCCACCTGAGTGAGCCCAGGGCCCGATCCAACTGCACAGGTCACACACCCGTGAAGCTGGCCAGCCATGCACACAGGTGATTAGTGGTAGGACTGGAAATGGACGTGGGATTTGTTCAGTGCTGTGCCTGGGGTGATCGTCATAATCTTTACCTGGTGACTTGGGAGGTTGTGAAACCTGTAGCGACTGTTAGAAGATTAGCTCAAAGTGAGGCCAAAAAAAAAAAAATTCCATTTTTCTTTCTACCTCTGTTTTATGAAATTACAAACTTGTTTCAACAGCATGATAGAAATGTTCTGATTTAAATGTGCTAGCGTGATGTTTGGCATAAAAATAAATCCAGGGAAACCAGGCTAATCTAAGGGCACCTTCTTTGATTCACATAATAGAATCTGTGGGTTGAACTTCGTAGCATGCCGTAAATTTGGAGGGAATCTGATCAGACACTGTTAATTGTGAACACCATTTTAGCATTTAATAGAGTCGAACTTCCAGTGGCTGTTTGGTTCCTGAATGTTCTTAACTTTGTTTTTTTTTAATCTAGTGATGTGTACTTTATCTTTTTATCCATGAACCCCATATTATCCTATTGCAGAATTACGTAAACTCTAAACCTTCTTTGGTAAATTAGTTTTCTAGCTTTTACTGAGTAACATGCAGGTAGAAGAAACCCTTTATGAGATAGGCAGTGCCAGCCCTGCTTTTAAATATATATATGTTTTTTTAATCTATTCTCAATAATTTTTTAGAGCTTTTAAAATCAAGAACTGCATTTGCAAAGACGAGCTGTCTGTGTCTTCTTAAAATCCCCTGACACAATCTACCATTAGAATGACAGAAATCCCTGTTAATTTTAATTAAAATATCATAGAACCATCAATCTTAAAGGAAATTTGGGGAATTCATTTTTCAGGTCTTCTCTTCTCAGATAGGTACACCACCAAGGTTAGGGAGGGCTAAACCAGCAAGGTTAGGAAGGGCTAGTTCTTCTCTCACACATTTTTAGTGATGATGTTTCCAAAGTTTTAATATTAAAACTTGTTAGTTGCTTAGCTTGTTTTTCAAGAAATTATTTCTAACCTCCACGTCCTTGTCCAATTTAAAGTTACTTTGTTTTCTGTTCTCTATGTGCATTGAATTTCCACTGGCCTTCTCCTTACAAGAATATCTCATTTTGTGTGTGTGTGTGTATTGGGAGGGTTGAAGGTGGTACAGACCATCGTCGGGTCATCCTAGCTTTGTGTTCTTAGCAAGTAATGATGATTCTCATTTGCTGAATGATCATTATTGCTGGGCATTGTTTTAAATTCTTTACACATATTATCAAATTCAAGCTTATGTGGCAGGCACATTATGGTGTCTGAAGATCAGAGGTCTTAATTAACAAGGCCAAAGCTACCTAACCCAGAGAACCAAGTGAAAGAGGTTTTTAAACACAGGCATCTCTGACTCTTTAAAGCCCATGTTTTTTAATATGCTAAGCTCTGTAACCTAAGGAACCCTGGTTTCTTTAGCTTTCCTCTATTTCTGGACATGTTTCTCATTCCTTTTTCATTTTGTACTGTATTCTGGAACTTACCAAATATTTATTCTCCAACTTCCTTAAAATACAGAGGCCAGAAGTAAAGATGGTAATTTATAAGGGGCTCTTCAGAAAAATCCCAGTATAACTGCAAGTTAACCATTTTTCATTTGCATGTGATCCAAAGTGAGAGCTGTTATTCTCTGTGGGTTCTATGGTAGATGATATGTATGTTAGATGATTCTGTTATATTTTAAACTTATGTTGATAAATAGACAAGTATACCTTGTTTTAACTAATTGACACTATATGAACATATAGTGTAAGATGAAACACAAAAACTCTGAAGAGTCTACTAGAGTAAATGACTTTTTTTTTTTTTTTGGTGATTACCCTTTAAGGCCATTGTGTGTGTGTGTGTGTGTGTGTTATTGGCCAGTATTTTCAGGAGATGTTTTTGTCACTGGATAATAATGTATATAATTATTTTTAATAGCTTTGTAGTATTTTGATTATGTCAATATATTGTTGTTTATTTGACCAGTCTCCTATTGAGATGCACTATTTTGATATTTTTCCGCCACTGTTTATGTATTTTTGATATAGACAATACCAATACTATTTATAACACATCTTTATATATGGAAAAAGGTTTGATTTTTATTTATTAGAATTAGGCCATATAAATGGTTGACTAAAAACATATAGGGCATTTATACTTTTCTTTTAAGGAAATAGAAATCTTTATTCTTTCCACTAATTCCTTCTTCCCCTTTTTTATATTTGTTTTTAAATCCCAAGGCTTTTGATAGACTCAGGTGGGAGTGACAAGGTTGCCCTTGGCCCCGTGTAATAAGTTAAATACAGTTCCTAAAACTGGAATTAATTTCAAATGATAGATATATTTTTAATTATTATAATAATGTCAAAAACTCATACTGTTCTCTGCAGATTAGTGCCTTTGTTGTTGGCAACATAATCAGTGCAAAATTAACAGGCTGGCTGGGGCAAACATCTGTCTTCCAGATTTATTAAAAAAAAAAAAAAAAAAACTCAGTGTAAGAGTTGCAGCTGCTGATTACACATACCACCTCATCTGCTCTATCTTGCATGCATGATCTCAGCCCTAGGCAGGACGCCAGCGTGCCACACTGCATGAGTGATCCTGCCATCGGCAGACCTTGTATTCTGGGACAACTGACACCATCGAGGCCCAGTTAAGAGCAAAAATCAAGTTGTGTCTTGACAGCCGAGGCATTTGTTACAAAAGACTGTCTACGCCGTCTGTGGCTAATTTATTCATTTAGTCCCAATTACTCCCCAACTGCAGCTGCTCTTATAAAGGTTGGTCTCGTGTTGCCTGACAATCCAATCGCTTCTGATTGCACTGTCTTTTCTCAGAAATTCCAGGTCAGCTGACTCCAAAGTCTGATAACACGTCATAATGACTCATTTTCTCTGAGAGGGTTTACAGAGAATTTATTGCCCTGTACCTTACTGCCTATGCCATTTTTTTCCTCCTTTACAACAACATAATATGATCTCTTAAAAAGGAAGAGAATTAAATAAATCATCCAGTATGATGTTTATCTGCTCAGAAGACTTCTTTACAACATGGCTATGCAATAATCATTTTTGCTTACAGTTAATTGTAATGAGTTTGAATTTTTCAGAAATGTCCATAGTCATTAGATGACTGCACACATTAACAATCCCCTCTTGAATGGGCTGGTTTAAACTTAGGAGATAAAATACATTATATATATATATTTTTTTCTATTATTATAGTATATACACGTATACTATACATAGTATATAATATTCCATGCCTTTTTTTGGTAACCATATTTTGACTCACTAATTGTATCCATTGAGATGAAATTAATCCCCACAGTTTCTCAGTAGAGTGATGACATTTTTAAGTTGAAATAGTACAATGTTTCAAAAATAACAAATATCTTACATAACACTTTAGATAGAAGGATAATAGAGATAACAATAATTTACTAAGTGCTAACTGTATAATAGGCACTGTGCTAAGAACCTTATTTGCATTTACTTATTTAAACCTTAATATACTTCTGCACTTGGTGTTAACATAATCCCTATTTTATGGTGATACTGTGCCCAAGGATTTGAATCCAGATCCATTTAATTCCCAAGCTTTATAGCAGCATTTCTCCTCATTCTGTCCTGACTTACTATGTGTCAGATACTCTGTAGAGTATTTTACATGTATTATTACACTTAATAATTTCTTTTCTTTCTCTTCCTCTCTCCTTCTTCCTTTCTTTTTCCTACTCTTGTTCTTTAGTACTTATGTAAAAATGTGTGGGTGTCAGCTGATGAAGACAGAGATCACAGAATCCCAATTTTTAAATTTTTTAATTTTTTTATTAAGCTCAGTGTAATTGCTTCAGCTTATATGAGAAAATGAGCCATTTAAGAGTGTCTGTAAGCCACATGTTGTGCTGGGACTCTTACACCGAAAAATAAGTATATTCTGGGAGAGGCTTAGGGATACTGTGGTCTAGATATTACAACATACACAGTTGTGGTAAAAGATAAAAAATAATTAGAATTAGTCTTGTTTCTAAACTTGTGCTTAAATACCAGGCAGGTAATTACTCTCATCTAAGCAGTGAAACCAACTCTCTCCATATAGCTCAGTTAGTTGACATCTCAGTAAGTAAATTTTACTAGCTCCGAACGCACTGGTGGGCTATAAGCCCAGATGCAGAGCTGAGTGGATCACTTGGGGTTCTAAAGTTAAGATATGTTAAAGTGACCAACATTTCATTACAGACAGTGAGCAGTTGGATGTGAGGGAGATCTGGCTCCAACATTGGTCACTCCACGGATCATCAGGGTTGATTTGACTGATCTGGTTGGCTGGTGGTGTGCCCTCCCCTCCCTCCTCACTGCTTGCTCTGGGTATACCCTTCCTGAAGCTGCATTCTGTGACAAAGAGGACAACCTTCTGGAAAGAGGAGGTTCAGTTTTCATTCAGGGGGTATCTCGGTAGCTGGATTTCCTGCTAGAAGCTGCAAACAAACTCTTACGTTCCATTTGTAGGGGAAGTTACAGTGGTCATCCATATAGATGGCCTTTAAAATAGATGGGTATATGGAGAGAGGGAGAAAGAGAGGGAGAGGGGCATCATGGGAGGGGAAGGTAAAACACGGACAGCCCCTGAGTTTCTCTAGTAGAATACAAGGAACTTGCGACAATTCACCTCTTCTAGGTGTCTAATGTACTCACTGTTATTCTTTTGCCCTCAGATGATTTACGGGAGCTTTATAATATCGAGAATGATGTTATCTTTTGGGAATTTGGAGGGGGATAGCTCTTTCTTTAATTTCAGTGATGTCAGATGTCTGCCAGTCTTCTGGCCTGGAGAACCAAGGCCTGCTTCATGTGGCTGCGCTTCCATGATCAAATTTCTCCTCACTAAATGTAGTCTCTAGTCCTTAGCTGACATTTCACACCCACTGCCCTATCACTGTTGGAAGCTAAATCAGCATATTAAGAAGCAGCAATTGGCCCCTAATGCCTGCCCCAGAAAAAGTTAACCATGTTTTAGTTACCACAGAGATCCTCAGCTGCTCTCCCTGAAGTATTTCAGACATGCTCAGTGATTTGAAACAGCATTTCTCTGCTGCGCAGAAGGCGTACTGAATAAATACTGGAAGGAGGACAGTTTAAAGACTTAAAGGCAGTTCCTGTCAAGGCAGGCCATACTTTTCCTCTCAGCCGCACACACATGGGAATTATCCCTATGATCTGCCAGTGTTTTGTTGCCACATAAGTAGGCGTCCGTTACGGAGGGAGCCGGCAGCGTACATTTTTGTTGTGTTTGTGTGACAATAGTAATTTCCCGCTTCCCCATTTAGTGACAGTGTTTAAAAAGGAAAATAATGTGCACATTTTAGGAAGCAGTGAGCTCCCAAAGACTCTTGATAGCTTATGTAAATGCACGATCGTATTTATGGTACAGCTGATGTTTTAAAAGTGGATAATATTCAGCTCCCGTGAACCTGTGAAGACTGGAGTCCGCCCCATGTGCCCTCGTGACGTGGGTGTATCTTTTTCTGATTCACTTGTGGTGTTAACTGGTCAAGTATTACCACATGAAATGTTTTGATTTGCCCAGTAAATCCTGATTCAGTCACATTAATTCTTTCCTTATGCTTCAAATAACAAAACCATTCCGTTGTATTTAATTCTTGTTATTAGAGAGGAGGGAAAAAATACTTCAGGCTCGTCTCCTTGCAAGGAGCCGGATTTTTGTCTTTATGATAAATGGGGGTGGTGAGAAAGGAATTGGAGGTAGAACCAGCAGTGATGAAGATATTGGATATTCTTTTTTCCCCCAGTGTTGATCAGAGAATAAATAGATTGACTCATGTTTATAAAGGCAGCTAGTAATGAAAGGAAATTATTGAGTTAATCAAGAACATAAACAAACACAAATCAGCAGATCTCAGTGAGAGATAAAACTTGAATTGTTCTGTCCTATGAGTGTTTAGAACAGTGTGTTAAGGGCGCCTGGGTGGCTCAGTGGGTTAAAGCCTCTGCCTTCGGCTCAGGTCATGATCTCAGGGTCCTGGGATCGAGTCCCACATCGGGCTCTCTGCTCGGCAGGGAGCCTGTTTCCTCCTCTCTCTCTCTCTGCCTGCCTCTCTGCCTACATGTGATCTCTCTCTGTCAAATAAATAAATAAAATCTTTAAAAAAAAAAAAAAGAACAGTGTGTTAAATATGCTTAAAGCAGTTATTTAAATGGCTAAATTAATTATTATATAAAATCACTAAAATACCTTATTCAATATCTAGTTCCTTCGTAATGCTTAGTGATTCTGATATTGTCATTTGTTAATAAGTAAAATATATATTAGGCTTTCGAGAGACTTTGTTTACTTTTTCTGGCCCTAGTAGTCCCATACCACAAAACAAATAATACATTTTAAAAAAATTCCTCTCACTTGGTGCCATTAATCTAAAATTTTTAGAATTAATAATATCATCCAGTATTTGCAAAGCATAATCAGTGATGAATTAAAATTCAGTGAGGGGCGCTGTCTGGCTCAGTTGATAGAGTATTTGACTCTTGATCTCGGGGTCATGAGTTCAAGCCCCACATTGGGCATAGAGCTTATTCAAAAAGAAAAAAAAAAAAACTTATTAAGAAAAAAAAAAAAGACCAGAAAATAAATTAAATTTTAATTAATTCTGATATTTGTGGCCTTGATTTATATATGGAATTAGCTATACTGTGAAAGGCAATGATTGTATTCTGTCGTGTTCAGAATTTAATTTCTAGAGTCTTAATTTCCTCATTTTCTTCATGTCATCAATAGAGAATGACATTTTATTTCCAATTGAACAGGCGAATTTTTTAAAAAATCACTTTGCCTTGTAATGTTGTCTCACTTTATTTTATTTATTTGTTTATTTTGCACATCTTTTCCTCTGCAACATTTTCAACCTTTGGCCAGAGTGTATCTATTGAATTTTTAATTTCTGATTTAATAGGATAATTTCTTTTTTTAATTGGAAGAATTCAGTCCATTCATAATTAGCTTACTGACCAAACAAACAAACAAAATCTCAGTTTTATTCCTTCCATGGGACTGTTTATTGTTTTTCAAAGTTGCTGCCTCTTATGCTTTTCTCACCCCGCCCCCGCCCCCCACTCTGATCAAATTGGTTTTCTTTCTGTTTTCCCCAGTGGTATTTAATTTGGAAGTTTTCTTGTGCTTTTTGAATCCTTGCATGGCTCCTTTTCCCTTCTGTTTTTTCAGTGACCTAAATAAATAAGATCTGTGGTTTCCCCACATCGATACTGTTTTTTTCTTACTTTTACTACCCTCCTCTGTCCTACTGGTACAACTTTAAGAGAAAGAGTCTTTCTTTCTTACCTTCTTCTTTCCTTCTCTCTCTCCCTCCTTCCTTCCTTCCTGATGTAGAGAGAGAGAAGGAGAGAGAGAGAGAAGGAGAGAGCACGCATGGGAGAAACAGAGAGAGAGGGAGAGAATCTCAATCCACTCCCGCTGAGCAGAGAGAGTACAGTTCTGGGCTACATCCAGGACCCTGGAATCATGATCTGAGCTGAAATCCAGAGTTGGCCACTTAACCGAATATGCTACCCGAATATGCTACCCAGGTGCCCCAAGAGACAGATTTTTCTTATTAGAATTACCCTGAGAGTGTGTCCCTTCAGTTTCTCTTTCAAGGCTATTGTTTAAGCATTTTTTTTTTTTTTTAAGATTTTATTTATTTACTTGAGAGAGAGACAGTGAGAGAGAGCAAGAATGAGGAGAAGGTCAGAGAGAGAAGCAGACTCCCCATGGAGCTGGGAGTCCGATGCGGGACTCGATCCCGGGACTCCAGGATCATGACCTGAGCCGAAGGCAGTCGTCCAACCAACTGAGCCACCCAGGCGTCCCTGTTTAAGCATTTAAATTGTGTGTTTCCACACAGTACCTCTTTATTTCATGGGCTATAGTCTTGTTTCTCAGTACATTGTGGATTTTATCTCCCTGTCTTCTATTCTCCATGCTTCAGATGAGATGTCTAGGGCAGATCTGTTTTTTTCTTCTGAGTGCAGTGTGTTCATTATGTCTAAGCTTTATTTATTGGAATTCAAGAATTTTACCAGAATATGCCTAGGTGAGGGTCATTTCTGATACATCTGCTTTATGATTCTGGGAGCCGTTCTGATCTTCAGATTCAGGTCTTTTTCCAGCACATGTGTGCTTCTTTCTAGTGTATGTTTACTTTGTAGCCTCGATATTGTTTTAAAATATTTTAGTTATTCGTGTGGTTGTTTGGTTGCCTGGATCTCTTCTCCACATCCTTTAGCTTTTCCTTTATTTCCATTTCTTTTTTTTTTTTTTTTTTTTTCAGTCTGAACTTCTTACATTTGAACTTTCAGTCTCATAGTTCCGATACCTATAATGATTACTCTCTTTTTTAACTTGTCTGCTTAATTTTTTGTTCATGTAAACTCATGATTTTATGTTACGCCCTGCATTTATTTATTTATCTTTTAAAGATTTATTTATTTATTTTGAGAGATAGAGAGCCAGCGAGAGCTCTTGCAAGCGTGGGAGGATCCCAAGCAGACTCCCCGCTGAGTTCGAGTTTGGAGCCCCGTGGAGCTGGATCTCAGGACCCTGGATCATGACCTGCGCTGAAATCAAGAATCAGGTGCTTAACTGACTGAGCTACTCAGGCACCCCTCCCTGCATTTATTTTAGTGTTTTTCATGAGCTCCTCTTTTTTGATTTTATGTTCTGTTTCACTAATGTATGTTCTGGTCATTTTACTTAACCTTCTCTCTGGACTTAAAATTTGTATCTGTTCCTCCTGGGATTATGGTCTGGTGATTGAAATAAACCTAATGCAAGAATCCTACAGGGGTTGAAGGGCAAAGGATTCTTTGGGCCCATACTGTAACAGAGCTTTTAATAAGTTCTGTTTTCTAGAGTCTCTCTGCATATTCTGAGCCTCAAGAACAAGGAAAACTAACCTCACTCATTTCCTCTTTGTGGGTTTTTTTTTTTAATTGTTTCTATTTTTAAAATAATTTTAAGATAATTTTAAACTTACACAAAATTTGCAAGATTAGTAAAAAAAAATGCAGTTGTATCATATTCCCCATATTTCCCTAAAGTAGTTTATCACAGCTACATACAGAACAAGTTGCAGAAATTTTCCTTCTTGGCTTTTTGAGGTCAAAGAAGGTCACAGGGGACTGTCTCCAACTTTGTGTAGGGTGTGAGGGCAACATAGATGCTAAATTCCAACTCTTCCTGAATCTTCTATTTTTAGGTCTCATGGGGTATCTGTACAACTTCCAATAAATGTTTACCCCATTGTAGAAAGAGGCTCTGTATTGTTTTTCCTCTTGGATCTTACTGTGAGCTGATTTGTGTCCTTCCTCAAAATAATTTTTAAGAGACTCAGGTCGCCTCCCAGTTTCTCCAAATGTGACTGTATTTGTGATAGGGTATTTATTTATTTAGAAGGAAAGAGAGGGAGAGCAAGCATACACAGAGGGTGGGGCAGAGGGAGAGGGAGAAAGAATCTTAAGCAGACTCAAGGCTCAGCATGGAGCCTTAGTTGGGGATAGATATCCTGACCCTGAGATCATGATCTGAGCCAGAATTGAGACCTGGTTAGAGAGTTGGATGCTTAACTGACTGAACCGCCCAGGCATCCCAAGATAGGATCTTTAAAGAGGTAATTAAGTTCTGGTGCCTGGGTGGCTCAGTGGGTTAAAGCCTTTGCCTTCTGCCCAGGTCATGATCCCAGGGTCCTGGGATCCAGCCCCACACCTAGCTCTCTGCTCAGCAGGGAGCCTGCTTCCCTTCCTCTCTCTCTCTGCTGCCTGCCTCTCTGCCTACCTACTTGTGATCTCTGTCTGTCAAATAAATAAAAATAAAATCTTTTAAAAAATATTTAAAAAGAGGTAATTAAGTTAAAAGGTGGTCATTGTGGTGGGCCCTCATCCAATATGGTAGATTAGGACACAGATGAGCACAAAGGTTGATCATCTTAAGACTCAGGGTGAATGTGGTTTGGCCATCTACAAGTCAACGAGATAGGTCTCAGAAGAAGCCAACCCTGCCGACAGTTTGAAGTCAGACTTCTAGCATCTAGAAGAGTCATACTTTGCTATGGCAGCCCTAGCAAATTAATGCAAATCTTAATAGCTACAATGGCCCAGAGGTAACTGACTCCTTTATATGGAAGGGTGATAGGCTTAAAAATCCAGAACAGGAGAGAGAAAAAGCTATTTGTCCTTTTATCCCCCAACAGTGTAATATGAAGAAGCATGGTGAAGGGTGCAGAAGCCATTGTGATCACTCCTACTTGCTTTGAACCTTCACATTATCACAGGTATAATGATGGATAAGTTAATCTCATGCATTTCTGTGCCATATTAAAACACTATTACTGCTGCTCGGGTGATTGGACATTTGAGTCAGGAGAGAAGGCCTGCTGTTTAAGGTTGCAAAACAAAATAGATGATCATTTATTTCTTATGAAAATATGAATCGAGTAAATTAAGTAAGGTTCTAGTATTTTTTTTTAAAGGAAAAGGTGATGTGCAAAGGTTTGAACAACCTATTTGTCTCTGGAGCTATAAGATCATTGATAGCGCACCTCACTAGTGTTAGATTTCCTTGCAATATTTCCTACATATTGTTGATATTCACTATGTTTATCTGGTGTACTGACTACGGGAACAAATAAGAAGATGGTTTTTTGCCAGAAGTCTCATTATCTTGGTATTCAAAAGAGCTGGATGAAAACAACATTCTCTGGCTTTCTCACATTGTCTAATGACCCAGCACATACAGCTGACTGGAAGACTAAATGCTTTTAGCATTTTGAACACAAGTATAATTCCTTTAGTGTCCGTAAAAAATTAATGAAGACAAATATAACTTTATTTTTTCCTTCAATTTTTAATTAAGCTAAAATGGCAAATATAACAAATAGAAAACAATGAAATCAAGCAAACTGAAAGTATTTACCTGTCTGCATTGGCAGTGTTTGATACTTTGAGAGTCAGATAGAAAAGGAACCAAACATTAAGATTGAAAATGTAGTGGCTTAAATGATATTCATCTGATTCTTTTAGAACAGTATGATTTCTTTCATAGAAGCGTGGGATATAAATAAACTTGATTGAAAATAATATATATTACTTACAAATGTATTTAAATAATTGGTAGATATAATTAACCAATATATAATACAGTTTTATTTTTTTGTACTTATTTTACAGTAAAGTATATTTTTTGTTTTATAAAATAAACATGTTTGATATAAGAAATATGAGAATGAGAAAAACTTTAAATCTTATCTTAGCCGTGAGATAGCCATGATTTATATTTTTGGTGTATATCATTCCACTATTTCTATAAAAATATTTACTTTAAAAGTTAGGTTATGCTGACATATTTTGTGTGTATGTGCATTCATGAATCGGACTCTTGCTATAAATATTGCAAATTTATCTTCTCAGTTAATCTTCATAATTATCATAATTATCATTTTAGAGAGAAGTTATCTAAAACTCAGATAAATATATATTTCAAAATCATAGGATTTTAAACAAATGTCTATTTGAGAGAGAAAGAGCACACATGGGGGAGAAGAGCTGTAGGAGAAGGAGAGAGAATCCCAAGCCGACTCCATGCTGTGCTCAATCCCACCACCCTCAGATCACGACCTGAGCTGAAACTAAGTGTCACACACTCCACCAGCTGAGCCCCTGGGGCACCCCCAAAATCAAAAGATTAATTAGTGGTAGAGTTAGGGCCCTTTGAAACTGGTAACAACTGATGCTTTGAGTCTTAAAAATTCTGTTGTATCATTTCCCTAACACATCACTACAGTTTCTGTTCCATGTATTACTGCCTTTTCATTTATAACATGCCTTTTGTGCCTGCCTAAACTATCGTTTGGACATAATAAAGTTAATTGAGCAGTCCCCTCTCAGTAGACAATTAAGTTTGATTTCTGTTTCTCTGTAAGTAAGTAATGCTGGGATACATATCCTTAGAGTTAGTCATTCCCAAATCCTGGATGATTCCCATGAATAAACTTTGCAAATTAGAGACCATAGAGCTGAGGCTGTGCACATTTCAGGTCTTTTTACTATTTATCCTCAAACTGAGCTCTGAGAGTTTGTGCCACCATTTAAGTGTACCCAGTTTTATATTGGGTATTAACATTTGAAAATATATGGCAACTGCATAAATGAAATTTTTATCATTAATTAATATATTCTTTATGATACTACATGAATTACTAAAACCCTGAAAATCTAGAGTTTTAATAATGGGCACGGTTAAATGAAGATTTTGCTCTCCCACAGAGTTTAAATGCCCATGGAACATTCTTTTTTTAAGGAATAAATGTTAAACATACTCTCATTGTAGAATATAAAAGTATATAATTTATCAAACACAATGTACAGTTTTCTTTTAAAGATTTTATTTATTTATGACAGAGAGATCACAAGTAGGCAGAAGCAGGCTGAGAGAGGGGGAAGCAGGCTCCCTGCTCAGCAAAGCCCGATGTGGGGCTCGATTCCAGGACCCTGAGATTATGACCCCGTGAGCCACCCAGGCACCCCCACAATGTACAATTTAATGCAAACATTCCTCATTTATGTAAAAAACTTATTAAAAATAGAATGAAATTTTTGAAAATTAGATACCAGATTATTTTTGTCATCTAATATGTTAGTAGAAATTAATAAAATTCTATAAGGCTACTCTTAGCAACTCTGCTTTTTCATTATGTATGATTGGGACAACAAGTAACATTTTGTAGTCAATGTAAAATACTTGCATATTTAGATTCATTAAACTTAGAAAATATTCACCCAAGTATTCACAAAGTAGTCACATAACAAACCTCCTTTTAGCTGTTCACTTTCCTACCCTTGCAGCTTTTATGCAATAATAATGAAATTGCAATGTGTAAATTTAAATTGCAGTGTAAAATTAATTACATTTGGATGTTATTTATCAACTTACATATTTTTGTAAAATTTAAATTTGGAAGTTGCCATCAACTGTTTTTTATAATCATTAATATTGGTAGTCCAGATACTAGTTCCTTAGTATTATATTGAAATATTTTGGCTCTGTTTTGAAAGAGAGATTATATGAATGTAATAGATATTTTAATTTTAGAAAGTATATTATACATTCATATTATATCCATAACATTTTTAACTGTCATTTGCTAATTGCCCTTAGTAGAAAAAAATGAGTTGATAGTATCTATTCTTCAGGAGATAAAAATAATTACTGCAAAAATATTGCCTTTCCTGCATACTTAGGATAGCAAAAGGAAGCAAAACACTGATGCTTCCCCCCCCCACACACACACACAAATATTCTGAATAAAACTCTAGTTTTACATGAATTAGTGTTTTCGGTTTTGTTTTATATGGACAGCATGATCTGTATGGGAAATCACAGAAGAGCTTTCCACGTTCCCATTTACTGCTATATAAAATATTATTCATTTGGAATGAAACCTTTTATTTCTATCAGGGTCTGTCAGCCCTTGTATGGTCTGTTTTTTCTTTTCTTCTTTGATTTCATTTCATTTCTCTTGACCTCTCAAAATGCTTCAGTTCCTGGACCTTTTTTTAATCTTCATTCTCATCTAAAAGTATTTGCCTATTCTTTTTTTTTAAAGATTTTATTTATTTATTTTATAGAGAAAGAGACCTAGTGCACGAGTAAGCCAGGAGAAAGGCAGAGAGAGAGAGAGAAGCAGGCTTCCTGCTGAGCAGGGATCCCAATGTGGGTTCGAACCCAGGACCCTGGGATCATGACCCAAGGGGCCGGAAGGCAGATGCTTAACAGACTGAGCCACCCATTCTTTCTGGAGTATTTGCGTATTATTTCCTTTCCCAGGTCAGTGCTTTGTCTTCATTCCTTAGATCTCAGTGTGAGGGTCAATTGATTAAAATAGCCCTGTTTGACTGTCTTGTTCGAGTCAGAAACCCCACCCAGCATTGTTTTTCTGAGTTAGACTCCTACATTGCTTTTAGAGCAGTGATTACAAATTGATAATTATACAGTTTTTGTTCATTTATTTCATTGTCTCCTAAACCGCTAACGTCTGTGAAGGCCCATTTAAGTTCTTATTCTTTATGTCTGCCTGCCTCACATAGTGCCTGATGTACTGGACAGTTTAATAAATATTTACTGAGTAAAAAGTTGCTTACTGATTAAAATATAGCTCTGTTTGCTCAATAGTCTTCCTAATACTTCTTAGTTTTTTTGTAATCCTATTCATATAGGCCTTTAGAAATGAATTTGAATCACGTTTATATGATTGCTGCTCATATAGTAATAAAACCGAAAGTTTGAATGAAATAATAGGAGACATTGAACTCATGTAGATGTATTCTTCCTTTTTACATGAAACAATCTTTGCTCTTTTTTCTGAGAATTTCAAAAAAAAAAGCAAAAAAATGAGCAAATAAAAGAACCAACTTTAACATACCCCCTCAAAATAAAAAACAATAACAACTACAACTACTGAGCATAGTTTGGTCTAAGATCAACGTTTATATTTTTTCTTTAATGTTAGTATCATATCTATATGATATAGAGAGAAATTATTATTAGTATTGTTATTTATTTTTTTTTTTTTAAGATTTAGAGAGAGAGAACACATGAGCAGGGGGAGGGAGAAAGGGAGGGGGACAGAGAGAGAATCTCAAGCAGACTCCCTCCTGAGCTAGGAGCCCTATGTGGGACTCCAGCCCATGACCCTGAGATCATGACCTAAGCTGAAGCAAGAGCTGACTACTGAACTGACTGAGCCATCCAGATGCCCTGAGAGAAATTATTTTTTTCCAGTTCACCAAGTCAGACAAAAATGATTGGACTTTTACCCTTTTTTTTTCTCATTAATTAAATCGTACCTACCTTAACTCTTACTATTATAAAAACTGTTTGGGGGAGCCTTCCTTTTAAATAAACTCCATAGTGTGATTGAACTTTCAATATGAAATTTAAAATAAAAAATACTGCCACCCAGACATTAAGAGTATTATAGAAGTGAATGGGAAACTTGGATTTTGGTAACTTCTGAAATATATAGGCAAGAAAAGAAACAAGGGGGACCTCAGAGGACTTGATAATGTGACTCTACTATTATCATTTAGTGGCAACTATAGTTACTGTCCTTTTCTTTAGTAAATATTGGTAAGTACAGGAATATAAAGATGGGAATGTCCCTTCAGGAATGTCCACATTGTCCTTGGATTCCCAGTTTATAGCAAATACTTAAGTGATATAGATCTTTAGACTATTACTTATTAGCACATTTAAATAATTCATAATAACATTTATTTAGTAATTCTGATTAACATTTACGTTGTACAGTAGCTGCAAATATTTCTTTGTATCAAATCAAAGGATTTTGAATAATGTTTTCTAATTATGCATTTCAAAATAATTTTTAATGCTTTGAAGAACAAAAGTTTTTTTATTTTTTAATTTTTTTAAATTTAAACCTCAGTTATACCCTACTTGATTCTAATTAAAACTACCCTTTAGCAATAAATTCTGCTTCTGATATATCCATATTACAAGAGTAACTGTAGAACATTATGGTTGGGTCTCTTTTGGTAATAAGGTTGTGTATGGTGAATGAATACATAATTATTTTTAAGATTTCTTATTACTTCTTCTGTTATAATGCAAAATTCTTTATTACTGGCCTCCAGCACCTTAAGTAAAATACATTCCTGAGAGATGATGTTCTACACAATGAGCTGAACAAAGCCGTAAGTCACAGATATTAGTGAAGACCACCACTAGATTAAAAAGGCTAAAGGTAATCTTGGGAATAACTGTAGCCACTATATCTTAGAAATACATAATTTTTTATAGGGCCCCTCCTTATTCTTTTTTTTTTTTTAAGATTTTATTTATTTGACAGAGAGAAATCACAAGTAGGAAGAGAGGCAGGCAGAGAGAGAGAGAGGAGGAAGCAGGCTCCCTGCGGAGCAGAGAGCCCAATGTGGGGCTCTATCCCAGGATCCTGGGATCATGACCTGAGCCGAAGGCAGAGGCTTTAACCCACTGAGCCACCCAGGCGCCCCCTTCCTTATTCTTTAATAAGTAAAGGTAAAACTTCTCTACATTTTAATTTCCTTTAAAATGAATGTTGACCTTGCTTGAGTTTTGGTAGTCTACTAAATATTACACATTCTGTTACTCTGTAGTTTTTACAATAAGATTAGGAGCATTTGCTTTTATTTAGATAAAGTTACATATAAAAAACAAGTGGTAGATTATTTTTCAAACCTATTTTCCCCCAAATTAAATGGGGGGATAATGTGTTTCTTCAGTATGAGCTATCAGAAAACATTTATGTCATACTGATTATCAAGGTTGTTGTCATACTATTGAATGGGGTAGTGCATTTAATAGGATTTTCTTAAGTGAATAAACCTAGTATCCTAGACCCTGACATATAAAATGATCTTTGCATATAATAGGCAATCTTCAATTATGCTGAGCGAAATAAGTCAGTCAGAGAAATACAATTATCATTCGATCTCTCTGATATGAGGAATTTGAGAGGCAGGGTGGGGGGTTGTGGGAGGTAGGGAAGGAAACAATGAGACAAGATGGGACCAGGAGGGGGACAAACCATAAGAGACTCTTAATCTCAGGAAACCGAGGGCTGATGAGGGGTGGGGTGGGGGTACGGATAGGGTTGCTGGGTGATGGACATGGGGGAGGGTATGTGCTATGGTGAGTGCTGTGCAATGTGTAAGCCTGATTATTCACAGACCTGTACCCCTGGGGCAAATAATACATTATATGTTAATTTTAAAAAAAGACACCATAATAGGCAATCTTCAACTATGTGCACAAATCCTGCACAAATGCTAACAAAAACTGTTAGATTTTTTTTTTTTTTTACTGGATATAGACCATTAACTAGGTACAGGTACATAGATATTAGAGATACAAGAATTCATATTTATATACAATCAATCAGGATACTATACCAATTGTGAAACTGAGACCATAGAAGGTACAATAATAATACATAGGGGAGAATGATTAACTCCATGGTGTTGGCGTTGGGCTGGGATCAGGGAATGCTGTAGCTGCATTGGAAACCAGTGCATACTGAAGTGAGTAAAAGTTTGACAGCTTAAAAAAAGAGACATACTTGTAAAAATAAAATGTGCAATTAGGTCTCCTAGGTCTAAGTTCCTGTAAATTCATCAGAATCCTCCCTGCTACTCCAGGAAGGTTTCTAATTACGTGTCTTTCTGCTAATTAATTGTGGTAGCTCAAAGCCTCATCTCTTGTAACAGCTGTAGTTCTTCAGACTGCAAAAATTTAGCTTGACACATCAAGCAGACTGATTCAGATGTCACAAATGCTCTGAGATATTAACCCCATTATAAAAGGGTCACTTATAGAAACAGCTTTTCCTATTCAATATCTGCATGTTTGCCTAGTGATCTCACATTTCCCCCATCCTTTAGTTATGCTGTCGCAAAGTTGTCCTGTGTTATAGCAATAGTGACTCATTTATGTTCAGACACTAAATAGTACGTCCTGCTGAATTTTGAAATTATCCCTCCCAGTACAATGTCTGAGTCAGAGCATAATTTTTTTTTTCTTTCTTTCTGGCCATGCGTGGGAGTAGGCGGGCCAGGTGCTCTTGTTATGGAAATTTGGATAGATGAATCTTTTTCTCCTCTGATATTTGTTACTTACTGTAATAAGGAATATTTTACATTACTGTATAAATTTTTTTTTCTTTATAGAATATTTGAGGAAATGAGCAAATGGAGTATTAGAAATATAGGTTTTCTTCCCAAATAATGATGTCTCCGGTTTTACCTTCCTTTCCTGAAGGATTTTGTGCAACTGATAATTAGGTGGCAGGCGAGAATTCTACCACTGAACCACCAATGCCCCGTGCAACTGATAATTAGGTGGCAAGGCTTCCTCTGTTACCTGATTAATTTAGCATGTAAAAATATTGATAAGTATGAATCTCTGTATACTTGTTATCTTCAGCTGATATATTTTAGACTGATTTAATTTTTTTCTTTGCCTTTTGTTAATTAGATTTTTATAAATGAATATATCATCTTGCAAAAACAGAATAAAACTGTTTTAGCAATATAAAATGTAGGTAGAAGATATAAATTTAAAAAAATAGCTTTAAATTTATGAGTGTAACCCCCATCTGAAGTTTCAGAAAGATAGTATTGATACCTTCTAGACTGTTAGATTAAATTTTGTTGTGCATGACTGGGCTTCAGAGACACAACTACTCTGCCTCTAGGTAATCATCTGTTTTGTTACAAGGGGTTCTACTATAATTATTTTAAGCATGCTAGATTCCTTGACTTCTGAAATAGGTTTTGAACATCAGGATAGTTAGTTATACAATTTATTATTAACCTTTAGTCAGTCTTTTCATTTTTAAACCTTATTTCTCTTCTAAGAAAAAAAACATGTCATCTCAAACTCCAAAAAGTTGTATTTGTTTTGCATCAGAAAATCCCATTATAATCAAAATAAACGATGTGTCCTTCCATTTTATAGAAACGTCAGGTGCGAATAACTCTGAATTCCTAGATTCAAGGGAAAAAGACCTGGGATAAAGGAGCCTGATAGCAGGTTAAAATTATTTTTATCATGCTTCTTTGTTGTAGCTGACTCACATCAAGCAAACAAAGAACAGACTTCTAATTTTATTTAATAAGCACAATGTATTTTATTATCAATTTTAAGTAATTTCTAATGGTAAAAAGTAAATATTTGGTATAATTGTAAAAAGTATTTAACTATGTCAAAATATAGCTACTCCAGCTTATGTTGCTGTTAAACAAATGGTTTAAAAGTACTAGAGTTATGATGACACATGGTGGCCTAAACAATCGCATTTATCTTTACTTTCTCCTGAAACGCCATTAAAGTAAAATTAAGGGATGATGAGACTTAAATCCTTGAGGATAACGATTGTAAAAGAGAAGATAATGCCAGATAGGGATGCTAATAAAGTTGAAAGGAGTGATCGTTGACTTAGAAGAGCAAAAAAGCTAAGTACCTGCTTTGGGATGATAAATGATCAACTCGTACTACATTGAGGAAGAAACCCATTTGTTCATCAGAGCTCTGGAAGAGTTTAGAAATTGGAGTCACAGATGATTGTGAGAAGTTGGGCTCAGGGTAGGCTAGAGATTGTTTGAGAATGTTTCAAAGTTTTATTCCCAGTCTCTTCTTCACTGATCTCAACTTTCAGTTGTACCCAAGAAGCTCTGAATTTGGAGAAACCAGGAGATATGAAGAGTGTCCTCATTCTAAAAGAGGTATCATTAACCTAAAAAAGGAAACGCTAAAGAGTTAAATGAAGTCTCCCTTGAGTTGGGAAATTCCTAGGTTCCTTTTCTCTTAAATCCAATAATTAGATATTTGGAGACTTAGTTTCTGAAGATACTGGCCCAAGAGGTAAGTCCTACAAAGACTGACGTTCTGGCATTCACTAGCAAAATGGCTGGGTCACCAACTGATCATCCTTTGGCAAAGCCCCCATATCAGAAGGGAAGTCCATGCACAAAGATCTCCTAATGAGCTCTTCAAAGCCTTACTCTTAAATATGGAGATACCAAGATTACACGTATTTGAGGACAGTTTTGAACATAATGAGAAAGTCAAAATGACAAACTGGATAAAAAGAAGAAAAGGACAAAATCAAAAACAGAGATAACACAGTGCAGGAAATAGGAAAAGTTTAGAAAACTTGGGGCGCCTGGTGGCTTAGTGGGTTAAGCCTTTGCTTTCAGCTCAGATCATGGTCTCATGGCCCTGGGATCGAGTCCCACATGGGGCTCTCTGCTCAGCAGGAAGCCTGCTTCCCTCTCTGTCTCTGCCTTTCTCTGCCTACTTGTGATCTCTCTCTCTCTCTCTCTATCCAATAAATAAATAGAATCTTTAAAAAAAAAAAAAGAAGACTATAAAAAATCCTCCTTAGTTAAGAGACCTTTTATTTTTGAAATAAGATTAGAGTGCTCTATCTAATTCTCAGAACATATAAAAATTGATAATGGAAATAAAAACATTAAGTAGAAGGGAGGGAAGAGAAAGTTGGGAACACTTTCCTATGGAAAAAAGGTAAAGGAATAGAAGACAAAGTCTTAGAAAATTAGAAAGTCAGTCTAGGAGATCCCAAATAAAATAAGAGTACAAAAAAGAAAAAAGAAAATGAATGGGAAAAAAAGCTAGGCATATGTATGTGTATGTATGATTTTTATTATATATTTTTATATACCTTATGAATGCATATCCATGTATTCATATGAATGTTTATGTATATCTATGTATCAATTATATATGCAATGCATAATTTCCTGTAAAGGACATGAAACCCAGATGGATAGGACTCTGTAAGTATGAAATACAAGAAAGAAAAACATTGGCAATAGGTTTTTAGAGAGGAGATATTATAGCTCTAGGCAGGAAATAAAGGATACTACACTGGAATGAGAGTCAGAAGGCAATATACTTAAAAAAAAAAATACTGGAAGTTAAGAAATTGGAGTTGCTTTCAACACTGAAAAATGCTAATTTCCAAACTAGATTATATATCCAAGTCAAACTATCAATCAAGCATGAGGTAAGGCAAGTAATTTCTCAGAAAATTGTTCTCCCATACATCTTTCTAAGGAAACCACTGGTAGGAATGCTCCAGCAAAATGGGGAAGCAAGTAATAAAAGGAATACATAGATTCAACAAAACAAAACAAAGACAAAGAATTGAAAATAGAAAAGGTAAGGAAATTGCTGGATGTCAGGAGAGTGGCAGGCTGGCAATAAATCAGTCCAAGTAAGTGCAAGATGATGGAGGCGTCTGGATTGATGTCTATGGAAAACACAAAGCAGATAGATTGCTCAGTATACTGACTGAAGGGCATGACCAAAAGGATTGACGGTTTCTTTCTAGAGCCTGGCAATGTATAACTTCAGGGAAATTGAAAGGTTGTAAAAGAAAGAAAATGTTATCACGGTATCCTACATGACTTAGCTATGACTAATATTTACATTACTGTAAATTATGTCAACTCTGAAAATTGAATTACCTAAAATTTGTGACTGTCTATGCTGGAAAACTCGAAGGAGGGAAAAAATGTATACGTATGTGTGTACTAGGGAAGGGGAAGTAACATGACAAAACTAAGTACTTTTCATTGGAGAAATTCTATGGATATTATCTAGATTTTAAAAATATATCAGTTTTAGATTTGAAGTTAAAGTTAGATGTTAAATTTGAAGATAAAGTTATGAAACAGAAGAGGATAAATATGATTGAACGAACATAATGGAATGTAATATGATCGCATATGGCTGGCTCTGGAAATCAACCGGGAGTGGAAAAGGGTGTGGCATAATTTTTAAAAATAATGCTTTCTTTTGTCTTCTATGACTTGTAGTACGTATTGACTTTTAAATTAAGCCTCTATCTGAATTATTTAGGAACGTAAAATTTAATGAACAATAAAATACTTCATGCAGTTTTTATTTGGAAGTAAATATACTACATTTATATTACATAAAGTGCTGTATTACCTCTCAAACTGAGCTTGGACTCTTGCTTCTCTTCTCTGTTTGTGCCTATTTTTATCCAGTCTAATATTGCTAGAAGTTCTATCTGTTTGCTTCTCGAATTCTCCAGTTTTGCATTCAATAAGGTTGAAACAGCAACAATTTGTCCTTCCGTGCCTTGGCATGTGTTTGAGGCGTCCTTTTGATCCTTCCCTGTGTAATGGCGGCCTCTGTCCTCCAGTCTTTCTTTCCCAGACGTTCCTTCAGTCCATGAGAGTGCTCTCGACGGGAATGCAGTGATATCTTCTGAAATGATTTTCCGACTCCTAGTCTCATTGTGCATCAATTTGTTCTACCGTGCTTCCAGGTTAAACTTCAGAAGTATAGCTGTGATGCAAGTTCTTCTTTCAGGGAGCCAAAAAGAGTTAAGGGAAAGAGGAGGCCATGTCTTTTCAATGGAAAAGCAGTTGTCCTGAGGAAGCCATTATTATGTCTGTTTCCTGGTACTGGTGAGAAGGTGATTCACTCAACATTGTTTACTGATCACGGATATATGTCAGTAGCTCTATGAGCTACTAGGGTTCTAAATATTAGAAAGGCAGGTCCTTCGCTTTTAAGTCACATTGGTTGAAATGCTGTCAGTATTAATGTTTTCACAGAGATGGCTAGAGTTTCAGAGCCAATAGCTGGCCATGTATTTACCAAGAGAGGGTCGGAATCAATAAATTCTATTTCAGCTATGATAGGTTAAATGGTGGCTCTTTTCCCCTGTATATCTTTACTCACTGGGGATATTTATTATTTTTTTATAATGTTCACTGCTTCTTTTTAATCACGGCCCTTTCATTTGTTATACTTCAGCTTTAGAGATGAATTATGGAGAGGGTTGCTTTCTTTGCTATGGTGAGCCCCTTTCCTCTCTGTCCATTTCTCTAACTCTTGTTAGAGAACTCTAGGAACTCTTGTTCCTTACCTTTTTATTCCGGGCCTCTGCTCTCTCCTATCTGCAAACGATTGCAACTTCAAGATGAATAATTCATATGGTTCATTGTATCCTGAATCGGCATATCTGAGAGCATATATAATACCTTGTGTTTGTGCAGGAAGCCTTTTGTTCTTTCACGAGAGAAGAAAAAAAATAAGTGAAGTGTCAAAAGATGTTTGTGCTAAATTATGTATATGTTGGGCATTTGCTTCTTTCAGTCATGCTAGGGGGTATGTTTGAATGTGGGGATATAGAACTAGGTTTCATTGTACTTTTTTTGCACTGGATACATTCAAATATCATTTCATCTCAATTCATCATAAACAAATAGTATTCATCTTCTTTCAGAGGGCCAAACAGGGAACTACTTCAGTTGCATACCATCAAGATATACAGCTGTGTGGAACTGAGTATTTGCACTATGTGGTCATGGTGCCTTTCTGATAGGTGGTGGCTGTTGCAGACTGGCTACATGACTGTGATTTATTATTTAACTATGGGCTGTGTTCTTTTCAGCGGGGTGCTGCTCTCCCCGCAGCTCCTTTGAGATCAGCGACTGTCATCCTACTTTGCACAGTGGCGTGGACATCATTCTCCGTTGCAGATCCCTCTGAACTCCTCCGAAAGGATTCATTTTCATAACCTCAGTGGAACACACAGAGAATTAGTGCCTAAGCTCATTGACTCTCTGATATCCAGTGTGTTCAGAGAAGCATAAAACCATAGGCAGCTGTTCTTTTGGGTCCCAGTTGTCAGATGGGAAATTACGAAGAGCTTCATGCTGCTCTAAATAATTAAAATTAATACCAGAAGAAAACCTGCTCAATTAGCATCAGATTCCTTACAGATATGGAATATTAAGCTAGTGTCTGTACGAGACAAGTGTGCGCTTGTGAGATACAAATATTTAAGTAGGAATAATTTTTAATCTGCCTAGACTACTTAACAAAATATATCAATTCAATGACTCTTAATAAAGAAGCGAAGTATTCAGGGGTGTGTGTGTGTGTTTATTAAGTAGGGAATTCAAAGAAGCTTTTAATATGAGCTTCTCCCATCTTTCCCCCAGGCTTCTTAACCCCAAAGCTGCCCTACCTCCTCTCAATTTCCTTTAAATCATTCATAGGATAACTTTTGGTGGACAAGGATGGGACAAAAGGGAACCAGGAAAAAAAAAATGATGTGTATCTCCCTCTCTCTCTCTCTCTCTCTCACTATATATATATATATATATATATATATATATACACACACACACTTTTTTTTTTAAATGTATGAGAGAGAAAGTGGGGGGAGGGGCAGAAGGAGAGGGAGAGAGGATCTCAAACAGACTTCATGCTGAGCACAGAGCTCCATGCAGGGCTTGTTCCCAGGACCCTGAGATCACACCTGGAGCCGAAACCAAGAGTCGGATGCTTAACCCACACAACCACCCAGGTTGCCCCCCAAATAACATTTTCATTAGAAATATTGAAAAACAAGACCAAGTTCTAAATTTGGAATGAAGGTCAAGAAGGCAACCATGGGAATGTTTACTCTGTGGTGCTTGAAGACCTATATATAAAATTCTTGGGAAGACTGTACCTCAGGAACTGATGGCATGTCACACAGCAGACAGCCGGCATCAGCAAGCGCCCAGCATCCCCTGCTCTGCTCCACATCTGAGCTGAGAAAAGCATAGCCGTGCGGGAGGCTGTAACCAAGGTAAAAGTAAGAATATAAACAAGTTCTATTCTTAGTCCTGGTGACTCTCAGAGCTTTATCCCTTTATATTTATGTCATTAGAAAGCCCACAGCTTGTTTTCTCATTATTTTAATTGTCCCCATCATTTTTAAAAAAGCTTGTCAAGGATAGCTCACCGGAATACATGACATTTGAATCATTAAGGAATCATATTATGATATCCCAGATCTGAAAGTAGAATGTGCATTTTAATGCCATCTTTTGAGAATTTGGGTCAGCCCTCCTGGGAGTTCTGCATTTGATATTCATTTCCTCTCTCAGCTGTATTTTTTTCACCAAAAAGACGGTGCAGTGAAGCATATAGGACAGATGTTGTGTATGAGAAGGAAAACGGAAAACAAACACAACCATGCAGTGGGATTCTATTGGGAGGAGACGTAATAGATTTCAGTCTGGCTTTTTCTCTGGAACTTCCCAACCAAGTATAGCATCCATTCCCAAGGCTGCCTTACTGCTAAACTCCTGCCTGAATATAATTTAAATTAGTAGGAAATATTTTAAAAAAAGTAAACAAGGGGTGGGGAGAGCCTGGGTGGCTGAGTCAGTTAAGCATCTGACTCTTTTTTTTTTTTTTTTAAGATTTTATTTATTTATTTGACAGACAGAGATCACAAGCAGGCAGAGAGGGAGGCAGAGAGAGAGAGAGAGAGAGGGAAGCAGGCTTCCTGCGGAGCAGGGAGCCCGATGCGGGGCTCGATCCCAGGACCCTGAGATCATGACCCGAGCCAAAGGCAGCAGCCTAAACCACTGAGCCACCCAGGTGCCCCAAGCATCTGACTCTTAATCTCAGCTCAGGTCTTGATCTCAGGGTCATGAGTTCAACTCCCGTGTTGGACTCCATGCTGGGCTAGAAGCCCATTTAAAAAAACAAAACAAAACAAAAAAAACCCCAACTAAACAAGCACACAAAGGGACTCCCCGAGGAAAGAGAGAAGGAAAACGCTAGGTTAGATTTCCCATGTGTTAATTGATCTGTATGTACCTAACTGGACAGTTGGTGTTGAAGTTTCTTTCTGGAAATCCTTGAAAAAGGAAAGAAAATACATTGGTGCTAATTGTCGCTGCCCTGGGTTGAAGGCATATGTTATTAAAAAAGAATGTTCAAAGGACGATGATAATAAATTGTAAATGAACTGTAAATTAGATCATCTGATGATTAAAAACGAAATAAGTCCTTTAATCTATATGTGGTTGTTAAATGATACAGAAGGCAGAGAGCACCTGCCTGTCTTTCCCTTGACCTGGACCTGCTGTGCTTTTGAAACCTATAGATAAGTCAGATATGTTCCTAGCAGCCCATGGAGACCGTTTCATCTTTATAAATGGGGGGAAAAAGAAGAAGGAGAGCGCACACACACTTAACCAGTAATGAGGCAAAGTAACTTGGCTAAGGAAGTAAAAACCTATTGGGGGAAATTCTGTCTAATAAAAACATTTTTATTTTTGCTTCCTTCTTTCTATCTATCAGAACAAACCAAAGCTTTTTAAGGCCAAAGGAGGTACTGAGACATGATCTAATCTGCCTTCCCCCAACCAGGCTGTGCTACATCAATAATCAGTGCTTGGGATTCAGAATATGAAAGTAAGGAAACCAGGGGGAAGAGAGCAAAACTGGAAAATTAAAGATTTTGAAGAAATCAATCTGTCGTGTTTTATTTTGCTATTTTCGTTTATAAAGAACTGCAGGATTACTTATCTCTTTCGGTCTCTCTCTTTTAAACTACATTGGAACTGGGGTCCATTTCAGTGAGGGGTTTTGTTTTGTTTTGCATAGACTATGTGTGTGTGTGTGTGTGTGTGTGTGTGTATTCAAATACTTGGGGAATCAAAATTTCCTGTGAGCAGTTCTAAATCCATTTCTTCAGAAGTGTAAGAAGAGGGGCTCAGTTGGTAGAGCATGCGACTCTTAATCCGAGGGTCATGAGATCAAGCCCCACACTGGGTGTGGAGCCTACTAAAAAAAAAGAAGGGAGTGTAAGAAGAAAAGGAATCGGGCAAGGGGCAGAGTAAGGAAGCAGGACAATGGCACAGACAAGGGCCCAGAGGAAAGAAGAAGAGCGGAGAGATGCCATCCAACTTCCCCACAGAGTGGTTTCCCAATCCTTGGGCTCCTTTCCTCCCAGCGAGCTTCACAGTGCTGTCTGCATCACAAATGGATGTCCATGGAAGCTCCTGACACACAATTGCCATGTAGGTGAATGTGGGAGAGAGGGAGAAACCGAAAAAATTGGAAGCGATGGTATGATGTCAGTGGTATGGAGGGCACAGAGGTTAGGTGACATACAAGACAAGGGAGAGGGAGAAACACAGCTATTGGATAGCCTGCGAGAACACTCTCCTCTTTTAAGGACTAAGTGGCGGACTCTGTGCCTTTTTCATCTTTGATCTACAAATACCAGAACTGATTATTCATTCCAGTATATACTCCTAATGGTCTTAAATGACTGGCCTATTTTACCTATTTAATGTAATAGGGAAAAGATAGTTCCTAACCCACATTCTTCATAGAAGGTCCTGTGGGCTCTAGAGTCTTCATGGTGTTATAGCCAAAATCACTAGGGTACCGTTACGTTTCCTTTTGCCCAGAATAGTCCTAATTTTGTCTGTTGCCACATGCGTTTACATATGCAGCACTCACTTTTATACCAAATGGTTCCATTTTGACAAAATTTTACGTGGTCCATTCATCACAGTGGGTCCAGCCAATGTGTTCCAAGCCAAAGCTGTCACCATGTGTCTGCAGGCCCGTCACTGAGACGTTCCCATCGCTCCTACCCAGTAGCTGAGATTTCTTATAACCGTTATTTGGTTCATCGAAGAACTGGGGTTAACAAACCTTCAAGCTCTTATATGTTAGAAGTAAACAGGAAATAATTATTTCAAGAGGATCTACTGTATCCTGGCATCCTTTGTAGTTCTGAAAGATAAAGGGGCTGGGACTCCCAAGATTACCCAGGGCTAGGCCATGTAGGGATTTGGGGCCTGATTCAAGGAACATGTAAGCTGAACTGGGCAGCACTTGGACATGAGAGGGCGGGTCCCTCACAGCATGTGACTCTCCAGAAGCTGATGGCCTAGGGGCCACCATGCGGAAAAGGGGGAAGGCATGAAGACTCCTGGAGGAGGGGCTGGCAGGTAGGGGCTTCCATGTCTAGGGGACGTCACCTAGCATTGCTGGGAATCCTAGCTGGAGTGCTCTGATGGCAGCAGTCTCCAGGGGTCTCCCCAGCCCAGGGCTTCTCTGTTGCTCAAACACGAGGGGTACGCAAGGAGGCAGCTGCCAAATGATTCTGCATCTCTTGGGGCCGTTTTAAGAACACCTAGTTGTGTCAAATTTGAGATTGGTGCCGGAGGGCTTTTGAGCTAATAGGGCTTGGTCTGCTGAGAAGAAATAACCATATACACTTGTACACGGGATATCCCTGGCTCATTTCTCTAAACAGGCTGCTCCATGCATCTTCTTAGCATTAACTGAATGAAGGGCTGGACCACTGTGGGTCTGACGCAGGTTCCAAGGACAAGCCAAACAGCTTGTTCTCTTAGCCTTTACTGTAAGAGGGAAGATGGCAAATACTTAGACACATTCTAGTCGCTTTTTTTGGTCAGTTGAGGTCCTAAAACATTTTCTCCAAATATATAACAAAGGCTCTACCCCTGTGCCCTCTTAGACTCCTTGCTGTTGTGTGATCATAGTCCCTTTTCCTGGTCCAGCTCTGAACTGTGTCCAGCAGATGGACCACTGCACCAGCATGGCAGGCAATGGTATCATGTTAATCTGTAGTCATTTGTGACACCGATTTAGTGACTATATTATACTTCCTCTCCACTCAGACTCGAACGAAGCTTGGGAAGTTCATGTCGTTATAGGACTCTCTCAAAGGTCTCTTGCCAAGGTGAATTTGTGATACAAGTAATGTGGCAAATATTAACTCTTCTCCATTCTTAAGAAGGGATGCTCTCCTTTACCGTTTCCAAGGACACGGAGACTAGAAATAGAATCTAAAATTATAGACTCTGTATCAACATTTGTGAGGCTGAGCCCCTAAGACCAGGAAAATGTTGGCTCTATTTTATAAATTGTATAAAGGGTTTGTCCAAGGGCCCACATGAGTTAAATACCTTGGGTCTTTTCTATAACAGAGCCCTGAAGACCCTTAAGTCTTCAGACATTTAGAGCTGGTGGAGACTAGTAGCCTGCTGGGCTAATGGTAGTGATAGTCCTTTGCGCGTTCAGTCTTCCACATGTGCAACAGAACCCACAGTGATTGCCATCACTCCCCTGCAAACTTCCTTACATGTGCCTCCTCGCCTTCTCGTGCTCACCCCTACCTGTAATCTGACAATATGCTCAAATCCAAACGCTTTCCCTTAACTCTCCAGTAATGGGAGCTACTGTTTCACCTTCCTTTTCTCTCTGGCTTCCAAGCATCATCATCATCTTTACTTAACTCACTTAAAATTTTTTTCTTTACTTTTCATTCTTTTTTTTTTTCTATTAAAATTTTGGGTAATTCCAGTATAAAGAAAAGAATAAAAATAATTTCTAATTTCTCACCTGAAGATTACCACTGTTAATGTTTTGGTATATTCCTTCTAGTCCCCAGGCATATGTCTCTAGGAGTGGGGAGAGGGGAGAGAAAGAATATATTTGCAGGAGAGTTGAAGATGAGAGAAAGACAAGGATAGAGTTCCAGTAAGAGCTGTAGCTGAATGTAAGGTCAGAGAGATAAAGAGAATACACATGCCCGTGGGCTTGGATTTCGTAGTTACTATTTTGCAGGTTTCTTTTTTCCCTTATAACTATATTGTGAGGATTTAAGATTTTCCTGGAATATTTAAGATCACTCTCATGCCATATTGATGTAATAGGATGTATTTATTACATTTTGATGTTGTTTTTATATTTTATTAGTCCAAAAAACACTGTAGTAAATATGCTTGAAGATAAAAGTTTATCTTTTTCTAGAATTATAATAATTATGTTATGAAAGCTTGTTATTCTAGAATATTTTGAATGCCTACATCCTGTATGAAATCAAGGCTTTGATGTGTAAAGTGGGCTCCAGCATGCTTGCTTAGATGCACTACCAAGTTCCTACTTTTCTAAACCTTAACTCATATTATCTACATTTGTTTTTAAATTTTTTTCTAATTTTCAGTTAAAAAAAAGACACTTTTCATTTTCTTAGTAACTGGTGTGATTGAATCATTTACTGTTTTTATTTTTTTGTTACGTGGCTTTTCATCTTCTCAGTAAATTTCCTATTTCTGTCTTTTGCCAAATTTTATTTCATGGGTTTATTTTTTTTGTAATTTTTTGTATGAGCCTTTACATATTATGATTTCACGCTGCTTTATCATTCCTTTAAAATTCGTTAGCTGAGTGTCGGTTTTGATGAGCATGGAGGACGCAGGGTCTGTGTTGGCCTGAATGGGCCGCCTGCTTGGACAGCTATGGCCACCCAGTCGTGATACTAACATTTATTCCAATTTGCCTCTCCCTTTCAGTTTTTACTTGGCATGTTATCAGTCTTTTTCTTTATAATTTTTGTCTTAGCCATTTTGTTTAGAAAAAAAACTCAAATTTGGCACTATTCCTTTTCTTTTCGCTTATTTTTTTCATTGTTTTTGTAACCCCCCCTCCCTTTTTTCTCTCTGCACATTTAACCTTAATCCATTTGAATGGGTTTTGGCATATGCAGTGAAGTGGGCACCTTCCTTTTCTTCCCTTATCCAGATAGTTAACTAATGGTTCCAGGATCATGTCTCCATTTATTAAAGAATTTATCATAAACCTGCAATTGAAATGACACCTTTGTTTCTAGAGTTATAGCTCTATTCGATTAATCTGTTTTATATTATTTTATTAGTAACATGCATCAATGTTATTTTTTTTCCTTTACTGTGCAATTTAATATCTAAAGTCCACGTATAACCTTGCTTATTTAAGAAATAGATATTCTTCATGGTGCATGTGAGTATAGCTTTATTAGAATCTTTCCATAACCTTATCCCCCCAATACATAATTTTAATTCTTAATTGTATATAATCTTGCTTTCCATATTTATAGATACTGTTCTTTAAAGTCTCTAATGTCTTAATCCCCAAATCCAATTGCTTGTTAGCAAGTCTACCAGCACCTATGACATTTTATTGTGTATTATGATACATGAATAAATATCTATTCTCTGTTTGTAAATTTTAACCTTTTACAAAACCAAAGGCTCTTCATATGCTGCTCCTTCCCAGCTTATCTTTTTTATTCACCTTGCCCTCACCTTGTATATAATAACCCTTACATGTTCCTCTCCTACCATTAGAAGGGACCTTTGGGGCAGAGGGCTTTGAAAATGTATCCTAAGCCATCAAACAATTTGAGAGAAGTAAGGCTGAATTCTGGAGTACAGACTGGAAAAGATTGATACACTATTTTCTGAAATGGTATTTTTTAACTTCAATTCTTTTCTAGCAGCAGGTGGATCGGTACGCTTCAGGGAAGGTCTGATATGGTCAAAACACAGTTGTAGGTGTGAGTTTCCTGTAGTAATCTGTAAGAAGTGTGGGAGACAGAAATCCATGTTTTGTTTCAGATATTTAAAGTTCTCTTGTAAAGTTAAAGTTTCTTGAAAAATTCTGGAAGTATAGTCACCATTGCCTTGGAAGTGAGAATTTTACTCAGTTTAATTCTCACATTGGGGGGAATTGCAATGTTTAAATTTATAATATATTGCAGAAACTACATGATATACCTGAGTTGTCCCTGTGGCCCCACTGTACACCCAGGTAATAGATTTGAACAAAAGGGAGCTTATCAGAAATAATCTAAGAAATGTGTTTTCACTTTGCAATCCATTTTATTGACTTGGATATCCTTACAGAATGCCTTCTATGAGTTTTCTCCCATTTTTCAATTTTATTTCTGCTGCACTTTCTTTAATAAAATGGAATTATGATTTTATTTGTTGGCAGTATGGGAATTAGTTGTAGGTTAAGAAAATGGGATAATCATTTGGGCCAGCTCTCCTGAGAGAATCAGGCATGCCCTTCTCCTGCTAAGAGTTTTTCTCCATAGGTCCCACTCACCTCTCTGCCTTCAGCTCTCCCCTGACTCGCGGGGGTTACCCAGGGTGCATCGGTTTCAACTGTTACACAGATTTTCTGTCTGGATCTTGCTCTTCTTTTTTGGTTTAGATGTTCTCTAACTTCCCTAGATCAGTCAGCGGATCTAAACATGACCGTGACAACAGATTAGATTTGGCTTTGGTATATAGAGTTTACTTGCTTGGTTTTCTTGATAATTATGATATTATGAAAGATTTTAGAGATTGCTGTCATAAAAAGAAAATCACCATAAATCATTGCAGTAGGGAGGACTTTACATTCATAGGATGTAATGCCATTTTAAGATGGAATTAAGGAGTTTTGAATAAACATTGTGAATTTCTAAATTTTTTGGCCATTCAATTAAAGTTCATAATGACATATATGTGCATTTAATGTTTCTGTTTGTATTGTAGTTACCGTATTGATGTAAAATCTGTATAAAAATAGCATATCTTTTTATAAAATACCCACGGTATACTTACAGTCTTTCAGTGATCCCTCCTTTCTTTGTGAGAATATGTAAGCAAAACAAAAGGCAGATCACAACTTTTTAAAGCTTTGGGGTAACATTGCTTAGTAATCTATGTGAAACTTAATATAACTGAGAATGTTCACTCTCTAAGGGAGGGCAATTAGTAGATAATTGTTTACGTGCAGTTGTCGTCTCCACATTCTCTTGTTGCGATAGATAATGTGACCTTCTCTTGAACATCCATTCTACCCTCTCTCCAGTGTAGCATGTTTTGTTTGGATGTCACTGACCAGTTTCTCGCATGTACTGTCTCTTGAAACAGTTGATTCTTATAATACCTAGGACTCAGTTAACTAACACATGACCTTCCATGGTCTAGAAGGACCGATTTAGGTTATCTCTTCATCAGTAGCTGTGTGAGGAAGAGAAACCTCTTTTCTTTCCCACTGATCTGGAGCCTGGCTCTCCTAAGACCAAGATAGGAGCCTTTGGATCATAGGACACTTGATTCCTTGTTCATTCTGCTGAGGTGCTCAGTCAAGGAACACCGAATGACATCTTACCTCAGGACTTACCAGCTCCACCATCAAATAAATCCTTTGCTGGTCTTGTCAGTTTGAGTTCAGTTTTCATTTATTTGCAGATGAAAGAAACCTGGCTTATATACTTGGTGCCATGGAAATAGTTCTGACCTGGATTCCAAATTAGGAACCTCAATGCTTGTCTTAGCTTTTCCATTTGCTTGCAGTTTGACCTGAGGCAAACAAGTTATTTCTATATAGGAGTAGAACAAGATGACATAAAAGGCTCCTTGTAGCTCTAAGATTCTAGAATCTTGAGATCCTAAATTGGTTTCCAGATTAAAACTAGGGGGAAGAAAAGCAAAATGTGAATTTTGCTTAATGATGAAGATGATTAACTTCTTCCAGAGCTAGACTAGTCCTCTGGGCACTTATCAACAAATTATAGACCTTGAGAGTGGGATGACAGATCTGTGCACTCTTTGGGATATATTAAGATGACACACATCAGAGTTTCATCTGGGTAGACTTTACCATGAGTATAAAAATGCCTCAATTTCCTTATTAATTATTTGAGCCTTGAGTTTTGTTTCTCTGAGATCCTTTGTTTCTGGGATTCTGAAAATTAAGATTTCTGAGTTCTTTTGTCACTCAAATGTTTCTTGATCATATATATGCTATATGTGCACATGTATGTGGACATTTGCAGACACACATATGACCCACTATTTTTACATATTCACTAATGCCTTAATATAGATAGTAGCCAAAACCTAACATTAAAAATATTATTACAAGTAGTATTTGTTTTCCCTTATGGTTTACAATACATTTTATTGTTTACATTTGACACCTATATATGTGTGTATATATATATTTAAAGATTTTATTTATATATTTGACAGAGAGAGAGATCACAAGTAGGCGGAGAGGCAGGCAGAGAGAGAGAGGAGGAAGCAGGCTCCCCGCTGAACAGAGAGCCCGATGAGGCGCTTGATCCCAGGACCCTGGGATCATGACCTGAGCCAAAGGCAGAGGCTTTAACCCACTGAGCCACCCAGGTGCCCCAACACCAATATATTTTTAATTGCTGCCTTTTTTGATTCACAGATTTACTTTAATAAATGAGCGCCAGATTTTATGTTTTCTAAATCACTATGACCCTTCTTCATATTGCTTAAAAGTGAAGACATGAAAAATGTCATGGCTATTATAATTTTTTGTTTGCTTTTTTTTTAAAATTTAATGGGTATCCAAGTATAATTTACCTTTGATCATTGAAGCTGTGAGGAGAGACCAGATTGCGTGAAAATTACCTGAAGTAAATTTAGTCTTGTCATAAGATATAACCTCATAACATTTTAGGTTTTTTTTTATAACTAGAAAATTATAAGTTACCAGTAATAAGCATTTCATATAGTACTTCTTTTTTAGGTTAATTTATTTGCACGTCTTAACAGATCAGTGTTTCAGAGGCAACGTGGTTATGAGCAGTGTCCACAGCCCAAGGAGATTGCAAGTGTGTCAAGTTGGGCAAGAAGAGATGATTGGATATTATTTAAAGAATTAGTTCAGGTTCAATCTCATGCACATTTATCTGCATTCAGATAAGAATAAACCTGGAGAAGAGGTCTTCATCTCTCTCTGGTTTCTGAGATTTGGAAACATTGATATCCGATGATGAGGAAATATCTTAGAGGGACCATTATTGGCCAGTTATTGTGGTTTCTAGGAAATACAGACTCTTTGGTTGATAATCAGATTCTGTATATGGTCTGTTAATCTACAAAATAAGCATTTTCTCAAAGTTTGGATTGGCACCTTTTTGGAAGTGGCTGCTTCTTTGGCAATCTACTGCTGGAAATGGGCACATTGCATCCTGGAATGGAAGAGGAGCAGAAAGGATCCTGTCCTCTCATATTTCTCCAGAACATACTCAGTTCAGTTTATTCCTCCTCTTTGAAAATACAGATAAATCTATTTGTCACCTTAATAAGCAGATAGTATTTTTTTTCTTTAAATACCAGGACCATGTAACTGGTTGACAAGATGGAATAAAATTTTCATGAAAACAGAGGAAAATTTTAGAGCTGATTTTTCTGCAGAGCTTTTCTGGCTAAAAATCCTGGGATAGGTGGCTAAGGGTAAGAGTGCCAAGAGCTAGAAAGGAAGTCAGATCATTTTGCTTAAGTTCCCAGAAACCTTTGAATCCATGAAGAACTAATGCATGTGTTCTATTGATACCTATACAGGATTATCTCTGATAATCAGAGCCTTATACATGGTTGCCTTTTAAGTCTTAATGCCCCATATGCCCTTGAATGCCATGAAACTAATAAAATTTTAATTTGTGGATTAAATGGCAATCTTGTGCGGTTTATCATTAATTTTTTTTTCAATTGCTTATATCAAAGAAATAAGAAGATTCATGACATGTTACGATAAGTTTTTTTTTTAAGATTTTATTTATTTATTTGACACCGAGAGAGAGATCACAAACAGGCAGAGAGGCAGGCAGAGGGACAGGGAGAAGCAGGCTCCCTGCCGAGCAGAGAGCCCGATGCGGGGCTTGATCCCAGGACCCTGGGATCATGACCTGAGCTGAAGGCAGAGGCTTTAACTCACTGAGCCACCCGGGTGCCCCTATTATGATAAGTTTTATCAGAGTTCCATTTTTGGAACTTGTTTGGTCTCCTCCAAAGATGGGAGTTTCTTTTGTCGAGAAGATGTATAATTTTATTTGTTGATATCACTATATTAGGTTTATCAGTGTGTTTAAAAAATTAAATTTCATTCTATCTGTTGTATAAATTGTATTAACATAATAATATGTTGACATGCAAGCAATTTGCTTTCGTATGTGATACGTTAATAAAGTTGCATGTAGGAAAGAATGTACAAATTAAGGGAGAGGAACTGTCCTTCAGAGAGCTGAAAGTTATAAATATTTTGTTATTCCTTTTTTATGATACAGTCTTAATTATATATTTTCAACATATTTGTGTGTGTATGTTTTTAGATATACATTTCACACATAAGCAGTTTCATAGAGATATATGTATACCTCCAACTGAAGTTAGAGATTGGCTATTTTTGTTGGATCAAGTTTCTGTCATTGTCCCAATACTCGATGTAATATTTATGTCCCCAGGATCAGTAATTTTACTTTTCTAATCTACAGTGATTATATAAGATTGAAAAGGACAGGGCAGCCTGGGTGGCTCAGTGAATTAGGTGTCCAACTCTTGATTTCAGCCCAGGTCATGGTCTCAGGGCTGTGAGATTGAGCCCCGCATTGGGCTCCACTCAGCTCAAAGTCTGCTTGAGATTCTTTCTCTCCTCCTGTCCTCGCCCGACTTGTGCTCTCTTTTGCTGAATAAATAAATATGTACAATCTTTAAAAAAAAATATTTAAAAGAACAAAATACAATTAAATTTCCGATACAGAATTACACTGATGCTGTTGCTGCTGTAGAGTTAAAGGTAAAAACTCTGTCCAATAAAACCGTTGGCTCTTCACTAGTACTGAGTTGAATCCGTTCTAAATGGTCAAATATTACTTGATGTTTAAAAAAAAAAAAAGAGGGGGGGAGTGCGCCTGACTGTCACAGGTAGCAGAGCATGTGACTCTTTATCACAGGGTTGTGAATTCCAGCCCCATGTTGGGTGTGGAGCTTAATGAAATCTTTTTTTTTTTTTTTTAAGAATGTCAATGTGTAACCTTTCAAAGTATCCATTACTCAGAAGTGGTCTTTGTTAAGATTTTATTTTTATAGTTACAAATATCTAGACAAGCTGATTTAAATAGCAGGCATATTTATTGAAAGCATGTGTTGCGTAATTCACAGAATTGAGGAAGTTTCCTACAGAGTCAGGTTAGGGTTGACCCACTTGCCACAAGCCCTGTATGTAGGTATCATCCTTACAATGCTCCCATCAGTACTGGTCACTTGGAGCTGCTGTTGCTTCTTCTAAATCTGGATGTTTCTGCCATAGCCAGGATGAGTCTGTCACTGTCTCTACTTCCCTGAGTCACTAATTTTTCATTCAAAGTCCAGGACAAGTCCGTCTAACTGGCTGAGTCAAAGTGGTGGGCCAAGTCCCAGAGACCAACAAGGCAAGCATCAGCAGCTTTCGATTTCTAAACTTGGAGATGGCCACTGCTTCCTGACATAGTTTACCTCTTAGGAAGTTCACCAAAGAAATGTTTCAAGGACCAAAAGCCGATAAGTAAAAAACTGAGACAAATGTCCACTGTAAAGTTGAGCTAATTGCCCTGTAAGTACTTTTTGAGGATACTATCTGTGAACTCTTCTCTCCGAAAATGATTTGACACCTCAAGAATACCTGATGACTTGAATTAGCCAACTCAACTCAGGTTGAGAATATGATAAAGCAGAACTCCTTGTTTGATGGTTTTGTTTGTGAAGAACTGGCAACAGTTAAACAGTTATTTGATGAGGATGTAGATGAGGTGATGTGAGTGGAGACCTTGGAATGGCATATCTTTTATGGTGGAATATTTTTATTAAATGACAGTTCAAAGCCTGTTATGGTCTGCTTCATTCACTCTTTAAAAATATATCCTGTTTCCATTAAAAAAAAAAAACAACTTTAATTATACCATCTGTCAAAGGGTATATATATCGTCTATAAACAATTATTTAGTGCTTACTGTGTGCATGCTCCTGCTCTGTTGCTTACAAGATACACACTTGGATGTGTGAGGACTGCTGCTTTTTGGCTTCTGGGGCATATCGTCTTTAATCAGCTTGGCAGGATGGAGTGCTGATTGTGGGAAGTAATTACAGGTTTTCAATGGAAATGACAGTGTAAAGCCAGCTCGACGGTGCTTGTCATGCTGAAGAGTGTATGAAATACATACACAAAGTATGGGCTCTCTGTAGAAAGACCCCTTCCAGAGATAATGACAGAGCTGCTTTCTGTACTCATGGAATCCAGAAGAACCTGATAGGGAGTACAGCCTTCACCTTGAGGGAACAGCTGCGCTATCTATTCAAGAAGATCAGAGAAATTAAAAAGAAAATATTAAATAATGGGCAAACACTGCTGGGTACGTGCTCTAAGATGCATTTATATCGAAAGAAGTGTTAAAAAGGTGGGAGTGGTGTTGACATTTTGATTACTTGGGAAAACAGGTCAAACGTGGTCTTGATTCTCTTTCTTTTCAGGGAACTACATACAGCAGAGCCAAGGATCTCGCTCTAGGTCCTAAGTAAATTCTGATATTTAACTGAAGTAATACATTTACACTGTGATTTAGTTGGTGGTATCAGCGACCTAGTGCTTGGTGGAAAAAGCTCTGTGTTGTGCAACAGTGTATATATTTCATATCACATTTGATGCTTGATCAGAGACCCATTCATGAGCAAGGGTTTTCCTTCAGTATACTTTTGCTGCCACATGCTAGATCGCAGTGTGTGTGTGTCCTTGCCTAGAATTTTCTTTGGCTTATTTTTCCTGTTCCCATACGTTATGTCATCTTTATGGATGCATGGGGCAGAATGTATTGGTTCTTCCTCATTCAGTCATTCAGAAATATAGGCATCTGACAGTTTTTTATTGAGTGCCTAATATTTATCAGCCACTGATGTAGAGGCTAGACCCAACAAACAGGAACGAGTCCCCTCCCTCATGGAGCTTGTATTCTCGTACTCTGAGTGTGGAAGTGCATTGCATTACCATGAGCCCCTGCACATGGATGATGTTGAGGATGTTGGGATGGGGTTCTCCATTTTTCTTGACCCCTTGTCATGCGTCAGTAAGGATAACCTAGCAGTGATGAATCAGGGTCTGATGAAGCAGTACGAGGTAGAAATGAAGAAGAAAAACTGGGTGCAGGGCCTTTAAGCCAAGAAGGCTTCTTAGACAGTAAGAAGAATAGGCGATAGTTCATATTCCCAACATTCATTTAGAAGACATTTCTTGAGTCCCTGCTATTGGGTGGGCATTTTTCTAGGAACTATACAGCAGTTATCCAGACAGGTGAGTTTTCTACTGTAATTTTATATTTTATAAATTAAGGGAGATAACCAATAAGTCAAAAGAGAATTAAAGAGAGATTTTTGTATAATGAAACATGCTTTGGAGATTGATGAGCAGAGGTTGGTGGGCTGCTCTGTATATGATGGTTAATAAAGGTCATCTAAAAAAATAAATAAGATAAATAAAAAAATAAAGGTCCTCTAACTTGATACAAGAGTTATGCAGTGGAGGAAGTAGCTACATATAGCTGTGCAGGTGCCACTCCAGGGGCGGGGGTGGTCAGTGCAAATGCCCTGGGGCCCTGGGAGCTCTTTGTGTTCCAGAATCAGGAGGGCCAGTGTGACTGGAGCTGTGAGAGTGTCTAAGAAGAGTTCAGAGAGGTAGCCAGGTTCAGATGACGTATAGTCTTCGAGAAGAGCATCTGCAGTGTATGTGACAAAGTATTTCCTTATTTTCTTCACTGGATCTATTGTTCTTTCAGTATTAAGAAATCGATGAGTAGAAGAAGTAAAGAGAATACAGTTGACCTTGACCAACACAGGTCACCTACACACACAGTTGAAACTCTGCATCTAGCTTTTGACTCCCTAAAACCTTAAGTACTAACAGCCCGCTATTAACTGGAAGGAAGCTTTACTGATAACATAAACAGTTGATTAACACATATTTTGTAAATTTTATGTTTTACATGTATTAGGTATTATATGTATTTGGTGTGTCATCTTATGCTAAAGTAAACTGTGGAAAAGAAAATGTTATTAAGACAATTGTAAGGAAGAGAAAATACAATCACAGTACTATATTGTAAAAAAAAATCCACATATGGGGCGCCTGGGCAGCTCATTTGTTAAGCGTCTGCCTTCAGCTCAGGTCATGATCCCAGGGTCCTGGGATCGAGCCCCGCATTGGGCTCCCTGCTCTACAGGAAACCTGCTTCTCCCTTACCCACTCCCTCTCCCCCTGATTGTGTTCCCTGTCTCTCTGTTTCTCTCTCTCTCTGTCAAATAAATAAATAAAATCTTAAAAAAAAAAATCTATGTATAAATGGACCCACGTCGTTCAAACCCACGTTGATCAAGGGTTAGCTGTATACTTGTAATTCTGCACTCGGGTATAAATAACGTTTGGCGCTTTTATTTCTCTTCCTCTTTCTGTCCTCATCTGCTCACATGCATGTGTATGCAGGCATAGACACATGTGTACACATGTGCAACTTTATATTCAATTGAAGTTTATTTTTAAAGATTTTATTTACTTACTTGAGAGAGAGCGTGCACACAAGTCAGGGGAGGGTTAGAGAAGCAAACTCACAGTGAGCAGCGAGCACAATGTGGGATTGGATTCCAGGATCCTGGGATCATGACCTGAGCTGAAGGCAGAAGCTTAATGGACTGAGCCACCCAGGGGCCCTATTAAATCAAAGTTAAACTCCTTACATATTTAAAATAAGCTGTTGGCACTTGCTCTGTTAAGAATGTTTGTCTAGGTCATCAAATGTAATGATGAAAGAATGGTATTACATAATATATGAAATATACAATAATATGTAACAATAAACATATGAAATGTAATGGTAACATATGCATATACTGAGATCTGTGGCTCATTATAAAAGCTTCAATTTCTTAGCATCACAAATATGAATGCCATAAACATTTGTATATGAAGGTATGTATCTAAAACTCCAATTTCCTTAGCAGAATTTTCCAAGGTGGAGACATACCAGAAGTCATTATTATTATATGGATACAGCTTGCCAAAATTTCCATCTGAAATTGTAAGCAGTGTATGAAAGTGTCTTCATCTTTACTTCCTTTGCAACACTGGTTATTATTTCTTAAACATCTGAGTTGACAGATCACAAATGGTATCTTATCTATTTCTTTTGTGGTTTTATTTAGGACATGAAGTCAAGTTTGTTTATTATATTGCTGTTTTAGTTATCGATGTCTGCATAGTGCATTATCCCAAAACACAGTGTCTTAAAACTACAAACATTTATTATCCCGTGGTTTCCAGGGGAATTCGGGCGTTGCGTTGGTGGGTGATTCTCTGTCTCTTATGTGATCAGGGTAATCTGAAGGCCTGACGGGCACTAGAGGATCTGCTTTTGAGGTATCTTGATCTCTCATGACTATTGGCAGGAGATCTCAGTGCCTTTCCACGTGGTCCTCTCTGCACCCTGTTTGGCTGTGGTGGCTGTTGTGCCCCATTGCAAACAATGCAAGAGACCACGAGGACCAAGTCATAGTATCTCTTATGACCTTGTCTCTTAGATTACACACTGTAGCTTCTACTCTGTGCAGTTTGTTGGAAATGAATCACTAGGGCACCTGGGTGGCTCAGTCGGTTAAGTGTCAGACTCTTGATTTCAGCTCGGGTCATGATCTCAGGGTCGTGGAATCGAGCCCCATGTTGGGGTCTGTGTTCAGCATGGAGTCTGCTTCTCCCTCTCCTTCTACTCCACCACACTCTCTCTTTCTTTCATATAAATAATTAAAATTTTAAAAAAGTAGAATAAGTCAGGCTTACCACTTGAAGAAAGGAATGTGAGAGAATTTGTAAACATATTTTAAAGCCACACAATAGTTCTTACCAATTTCTCCCTGGCATTTAATAGGCATGGGCCGTCTTGCTTTTACTGCTATTGGACAACTAAGGTACCTCCTCACTATCAATAAAGGCTTTTTTATGAGTGTTTTATCCATTCCAATGACCTTGCTGCCAAAATTTTCTTTTTAAATTTGGAATCCTACAAGTTAGCTTATAATAATTTTTTATAGGATAACCTATCTTATAGAAATTATATTGAGGGAAAAATTTTGTTATAGATTCTGTGTCATAAATTGATCTTCTGGATTTCTGTTTAAATGTGTTTTGACTTACATACATCTACGGTTTTTTTATGTGTACTGTTTGTATTGTTGGCTTACTATTTACTGTCTAGGACTGGAAATATTATTTATTTCAAATCAGATAGATTCAGGATAGAAGAAAATGTTAAATAGGGTTTTACACTGTAATTAGTTTCGTTCCCAGTTCCAGCCATTTACCTCTCTCTTGAAGCCTTTTTATGTCTTTGTCTCTCATTAACAACTGTCTGTCTAAAGCTCAATTTCTCTCAGCTTCCAAACAGGGATAATAAAAGAAATTTATCCACAGGTGATTGTGCTTGTGGTGCTTCAGGGAAAGAAACTATGATATGTTAGTTATTGCTTTGTTCTTGGTGGTGGTAGTGGTGATAATCTGAGGACAAAAATAAGCAAATTGAAAACTAGCAAGCTTCTGTGAAATTTGGCCATTTGGAACAGGCTCACTTAAGATGGTGAAAGATACATAAAATTATAATGACTAATTTCCATTTTGATGGAATAAGTATATTTTATGGAATAAAGGATGGATATAAAGTCTGAGAATCAAGATCATTTATTCAGTTATTGCATGTAGGGAAGAAACAAGAGTAAAAATAAGTGACTCAAGCTTTTGAGGTTGAATGGATGTCTGAATAGTGGTAATTTGAGTAGTAAGGGGAAACCCTAGAGGAGAGCTAGGTTTAAGAGAAAGCAGTGGCTTTGCTTCCTTACATGATGAATTTGAGATGATGGTAGGCTTTCTTGGTGGCTGCCTACCAGCAAGTGAAGTTGGAAGATTGACACTCCTGAGAGAAAGGATGGTAGTAGATATGTAGTTTTACTGAGGTGGCACTTGACATGAAAAAGCAAGAACAGAGCGCTGAATCTATGGTGAAGGCATTATATTTATAGGATGGAAGTGGGGAAGAGAGCCAGAGTCTCAAGGGAATGATGACATTGACATGGATAGAATAATATGTGCAGAATATATGCAGCAAGAGAAGGAGTTTGTAGTTAGTCACATGGGAGTACAGTTAAAGAAAGATGATTATGGAGAAAATGAGATGAATTTGACGTCATGGGTATTAGCATAGTTAGGCAGAAGCCATAATGAAATAAGTTAAGTAATGGGTGAGTCCTAAGGAAGTAGTTAAAGAGAGTTTAGTGATGAAGGCATTAAGAAGGTCAGTGTTCAGATTCACTAAAGTGGTCAAATTTTTAAGAAAGACCCACAGTGCTAATTGTTCACCAATATACAGAACAACTGGAATTTAAATTCACTGGACATGGGGTTGCCCATATTTACAGCAACCACCAGTATCTAACCCTATGACCCAGCAGTTCTTAGAATATACCTAAGAGAAATGAGTGCATGTATGTACTAAAAATCATGTAGAATCATTCGCAATGGCTCTTAACTATAAACAATTCAAATGTTCTTCAACACAAGATTGGATAAATAATCTGTGCTACATTTGTACACTGGAATATTGCACAGCAAAACAGAAAAAAAAAACGAAAAAGAAAAAAAAGAAAACCAACAACAACAACAAAAAACAAAACAAAAAACCAAAACACCACTACACGCAACAATAGTTCTAAATCTTACAGAGAGAGTGAAGAGCCAAAGAAGCCAGATAGAAAAGAGTATATACTGTATGATTTGATAATACGTGAATTTCAAGAACAGGCAAAAGCTAATGCGTGCTCACGGAAGTCAGAATAGCAGTTCTGTAAGGCATGGGTAGCTGAGGAGGGAGGCCAGCTGTTGACTTCACTAAGCATGAAGACACATGAATCAAGTCCAAAAAAGTCAAACAAACAAATAAATAACAGGAAAAGTCATAAAGAGCTGAGGAAAGAATAGCTAGGAACTTAGTTACCTGGAACCACTGATGGCTCTGTAATTCACGGTCAGGGAACCGGCGAGGAAGAAGGACAGTGTAGAGCTATAGAACAACTTACGAATCTCTCCCATGTGCGTTTTTATTCTCCAAAGTCATAGTTTAATACTTTGACTTGGGAGAAGGGAAACATATGCACGAAGAGCTTTATTCTTTCGTGCCACTTTTTTCCTACTATCTCTTGTGCCTCAGTCATTAGCTCAGAAAATTTTTACCAAGTACCTCTTATGTTGCACACACTGAGGTAGGTATTAAGGATTTGCTGCCATTGAAAGGTGCTATCTTTACCTTAATGGACTTCCAGTCCAGTAGTAAGGATTGTCAGAGAGACAAACAATGTTCATAGACATACAAGGACCATAGAAGTCTGTGGAAGAGTTCTCCACTCCTGCGGTGAAGAGAAAGCCTGGGGGGATTTCAGGTGGTGCACCATGGGATTATGACACATGAAGGAAATGGTGAGGTATGAGACAAGGGAAGTAAGTAGAGGCCAGATAACTAAAGGGACTGTTACGGCATGTGCCCTCGGAAGCCTGCACACTGGAGAGTGAGTGGGCACATTTGGGTTTGAATTTCATGACTTCTCTGGAAAGTGGGGAAACTGGTGTCCATTTTGCAGGCTCATGAGAATTAAAAATGGAAATCCCCATAACTTGTCTGTAAAGTGGGGAAACTGGTGTCCATTTTGCAGGCTCATGAGAATTAAAAATGGAAATCCCCACTTGTTATTTTAGTGAGGGTAGCCCTATGACAACAGGGAAGCTCTTAGAGGTGTCAGGGAAGGAGAAGAGGAATTAGGTTTATTGTGAGTTCACATTGACCACTTCACTGAGGTCTGGGCCAAAGGACTGCAGAATCTGGTATGGACAACCGGTGTGAAGGCTGCTGCAGAAATCCTGGAAAGTGAAGACAGCCCAAGGGAAACGGCTCCTGTGCAAAGGCAGGACAGGTGAGAGATGAACCAGGAGGACGTCCAGGGTGTCCTGAGTTCTTGCATGTGAACATCGAGAGGAAAGAAGGATGTTTAGGTTTTTGGTTTGGATAATCAGATGGACTTGGGGCTTTTTCGCTAAGGACCAGTGTGCGGTTGGAGAATCCATCCAGCTTTGGTTGCAAACTGCTCACACTGCCTCACAGTTTTCCACGCTGTCTCAGCTTGTGCTCTGCTTCCGGCCCGAGGAACCACTCACTGTCTTTTCAGGGTCCTCTTGCCACCCTCTTGGATAGATCAGGCTTGGCTGGGAGCTTCCTGGATACCGTTTTCTGTCTTTTTCCTCTCTTCAGCCCTTTATCAAGCTCTTTGGATTTATTGTCTTGATAAAGGGTTCTTATCATCGTGTCTAGTCCCCATCCTTCATTTTATCTTTTTTTGGGGGGGGATGTTCTAGGTGTCTCTCAAGTTCTCTTTCCATTCCCATTTTCTCTACAGCTCATCCTTGCTTTTCGTCCCTTCTAATCATTGCACAAGGCACTAGCCCCGCATGGGGCCCAACTAGTTCCTCAGCCTGTTTTGCCATCCCTGGTTCACATGACTCTAGGAATTAGCTCAGAATTCTTTTTGGGGGTGGCTGGTTTGGGTTGAATAAATAGGCGAGGAAGAGAAGTAAGAATGGTCGATGTGAGATGGAAGGAAGGGTGAAGAGCTGGGTTGTGCCAATACATGGAGTAATTAAATAAACCCCAAACCGTGTGTCTCCGGTTTGCTTTGTATCAAGTTCACAGGTGGTTTCATCTATTTTTGTAAAAGAGCCTTTAGACGTTGATCTCGTATTTATGATATTTTATGCATTTTCAGTTGAATTACTGCGTATTTATAGAGACAATATCTGAAACATTACATTCTTAACCATTATTACAGAATTTTCTCAAAGGTAAATTTTAACTTTGGTGCAGTTATAACACTGAGTTTCCTTTGATCAATTTTAATATTTCCATTCTCTGTGTATATTTCACTAAAAGTTTTTGTCATCCATACTAAAAACAAAACTTTACACCAAAAGCAGATTTTTCTCTTCCTATGTGAAGTATTTTGGTGACTGAGTTCACCAAAGATAATAAAATAATTCTTACTTATTAATTGTTGATTTTTGTTGTCCAAATAAGACAGCTTGTATAATCTATTGACTTAACAAGGTTGGCATTAAAACCTTTAGTTTCTTCAGTTCAGCAGGGCATCACGCATTGATGCTGTGTATGAGGAAGAGTGAGAAGTGATGGTTACACAAAAAAAATGCTGTTTAGCACCTGTGGTCCAGGAATGTATGGGCTAACAGACAAGTGTGCAACGACATTACACATTAATACCATGTTATACATTTTAAGTGCTGTAGTTGAATGTCTTTTTTTTTTTTTTTTTAAAGATTGTATTTATTTATCAGAGAGAGAGACACAGCAAGAGAGGGAACACAAGCAGGGGGAGTGAGAAAGGGAGAAGCAGGCTTCCTGCTGAGCAAGTATCCTGATGTGGAGCTTGATCCCAGGACCCTGGGATCGTGACCTGAGCTGAAGGCAGACGCTTAACGACTGAACCACATAGGCACCCCTATAATCGAATGTCTTAAGATGATTTGTTAGCAAACAGATTACTCTGAGCTGTCTTTCTGTTTGGATTCAATATCAGTTGGTGCTGGCATATATATGATTCTGACACTTCAGGACTATCATGTGTCTCAATATTAAAAAGTCAGACTTTCAACAAATCATTAAGCCAAAATTAACCATCCGTTGAAAAAGAAGGCAAGTATAAGAAAAGACATCCCCATCCCCCACACGCAATAAACATATGAAGGTGTTTATCCCCTTCCTAGAGAAATGCAAATCAAAACATCAGTTTTGATTTGTAGCCTTTTCCAAAGATACTTTTTTTTTTAAACTGATAAATAAGTGGCTTTTGTTTATTTGTTTATAAGGGATTTTTGGGGAGGCTTTTGATATTTGCCTTGACTCTTCAATTAATTTGTCAATTTATGGAGGCTAGATTCTGGACACCTTCATTGGGAGATATTCTGGGTGATGAATTTGGTGGATGAAAGTGTATTTCAGAAATAGTTTGTACTGTGATTGAAATGTAGATATAGAACAAATCAAATGCTTCCTGGATGCAGCCTTTTTTAGGTTAATAAAGTTCTTCTTCCAGTTTATCTGGGCATTGGAAAAGGTCAAACACATTTTTGTTAAGAATTAGTTGAAGAGCTTTTCCACCAGTAGACAGTGATAGAAAGCTTTCCAGCACTGACCTCCTCTATTTGGGGTTTCGTAAGATCCTACTTGTGAGTTCATTTCTATAGCTGTTACAGTTTATTTTACATGTAAGTGATAGTAAATGTGTAACCATTTTCACAAAATGTTCTGAACTCACTTAAGAGTATTTGGAGAAGCATACACTTACTGAATGCAGCGAAAGCTGAAGCTTATTGTCACAGCTGAGACCTGTGAGGGAGTCTGTCTGCTGCGAAGCAATAGTACCCTGCACTTACAAACCTTAACTCAAAACCCAGATTTCAGATAGACAAAGGAGATGTACCTCATTATTATCCAAAGGCCAGGCAATTTTTCTTTCACTCTTCAAATTGGTTTATTGAATACAAATCCTTTTGTGGGTTTTGTTTTGTTTTTCCCCCAAGGTAATTGAATGGCTCCTCTAAGAATGTCTCTATATAACTTTATAAAAAATAATGCATTAGATGCACACAAAGAAAGCCATCATCTGGTAGATCAAGTAGATGACTGAATGAGGTAGAATATATTTTCGTGTATATTCCATCTAATTATATTACATATATTTTCACTGTTTCATCATCATATAGACAGAGCTAGAATCATTAAAAATAGCTACCCAAAAATATAGTTATAAGATTCTGTATTGCCTCTCACTTCTCAGAATCAAATTCTGGATAAGGGAGAAGGAAAATAAAGAAGAGAATGATTGAAAAATCAAAAGTTTAAAGTATAAGGAAATGGAAAATGGACTACCAATATGGGAAGTAGTTGAAGAATCAGATATAGTTTTAAGATCAGTTTCTCTTCGAGACAGCAACAGTGTAAGTTCATGTAGAGCATGATAGACTTTCCAAATCTTTCATCTTTCATATGGGTTTGCAGTAAAAGGCTGATATTCAGAAAAGAAATGGAACCCAGAGCAGATGAAATAAACTTCTGCATATGTAGCCATAAGTCCCCAAAATAAGCTAAAAGGACCTACGGCAAATGGGATTTGGGAATTTCTTGAATGAAATCCTAGTGTGTGTGTGTATTTTATTTTTAACTAAATAGGACAAAAACGACACAGACATCAAAAAAAATGAAAAAACAAAAAACAAAAAAAAAAAAACCCACCACATTCATATGCATGGGTTAGATTTGGCCCTGGAGATCTTAGATCAAATATGATTGGGTTTACATTGCTTTAGGAAAATTGTAAGGCAATATTTGGGGGAAAAAAAGGATGCGGTGAAATTTAGCATTTCCATTTGAAAATAGCACTTTGGTTCTAATGAGCAGATGCTCAACTGTGTATTGAGAGACCTGATGCAATTAAAAGATGTTTTTAGGTGGGGGAGATCATTCACCATGGATCTCCTGTCAGCTCTGCCTTGGCCAGCTTTCCTTGTGACAGATGCGGTTAGTTTTTCCTAAGTCTATTCAGCCAGCCATTAATTTAACAATGGTCTCGCCAACAGTAACTTATAAGACCCGGGTTTGGAAGAAGACTTACGTGTCTCTTTTTTAATATAGCAGAGATCAGATGTGTCAGTGCGGTGATATGAACATGCTTGATAATGGGATGAATCACACTGAATTTTCAGGAGAGAAGATAGACTGAAATTGGAAACAGGACATATCTAGTTGGGAAAATCTGCTTTAATATAGGTGTCTATTTTGCTTTGTAAATCTGTATATGGGATAGACACAGAAAGATATCGCTTGTTAAAATAAGGGCAAGAAGGCTTCTTTTTGGAGTCAGTGGATCCATCATCACTGGTGTATTGGAGATGACACTAATTTTATTTTTAACAATCATAAATGAGGAAGCAGGTGCACCTTGAGTACGAAAGTGGAGCTTAGAGACGCTGTCATTTACTGGAGGCAAAATTTGATTCAACTGATATGCTTTCCCTTGTCCATTCTTTTCTTTCTTCATTTCTCTTCAGGTCAGAGGCTGGCAGCGTAATTAAAATTTGAATTATTTATGAAGAGCCATTAAAGTGGGTGGCTTGCAGATTAGTCAAAGACAGCAGAGCTGACACTAAGCTGCATTTCTTTTACTCTCTCACAATAAATGATACCTTGACTGTGTGCCTTGAAAATAAGTGTATGACATTGAAGCTTTTAAAAGAAAAATGTATAAAACATTGTGACCATTTACACTGAAGCGAACACAAGTGTGTATCTATAATCATTATAATGTGCAAAAACAGGTCTTTGTGTGTGCATAGATACATAAAAGATGTTTCTCTGCCAATAATTCATTAATATTGAATAGAAATATAATTACCAAGGGGAACAATTTTTTTGTAGATATATAAAGATATGACTAGGACTATAAATATACACACATGGGTATCATTAAGTGCGCATTTTATATTTGGACAGGGACACTGAAACAGTTCAGAAACATCTGTCACCAGTGTGATGTGTTGAGAAGCAAAGAAATAGAAATGGGTGTCTGTTTTCTCAAAAGCATTAGCATCTGTAAACATAAACATCATTTTTTTTAATCTGCCAATTAGAATGAGTTTATGGGCCTAATGCAATTTTTGAAAACAGTGAGAGCCTACCTAATAATGTTAAACTGGAATATTCCCCAAACTAACAGAAAAAAATAAACCCATATGATGTGTTTCTTTATAGCCTCATCTTAGTCTTGGGGAGAAAGCATATTGTGGTATGTTTCATTTTGCATAATGATTGAGGCAAACTTCTCTATTTTTGCTTACCATACCCATTGTTCATGCCATTTTGAGGAATATCAAACATACCTTTGCTTTCCTAGCCTTTTTCTTCTGCATAAAAAGTGGCCTGATTCTAATTCCATTAAAATGGAAAAATATTAAATGTATCCATACCTTTATTTTCATTGTTAATATGTCTCTTTTAAGATGTCCCTATGGGAAATATATTAATACTGCATTGGTCTGATCACTTTGTCTAACATTTATTCAGTCACATTTATTTCTAGTTTCAGAGTTAGTTTTCTGGATAAGGTCAACTTCTTTTTCTTTTTCTTTTTTCTTTTTTTTAAGATTTTACTCAAGTATTTGAAAGAGAGAGTGTGTGCACAAGCAGGGAGTGGGAAGGGCAAAGGGTGAGGGAAAAACAGATTTCCCGTTGAACAGGGAGTCCAACTTGGGGCTCAGTCCCAGAACCCCAGGATCATAACCTGAGCCTACGTCAGACACTTAACTGAACCACCCAGGTGCCCCTGGACAGGGTCAATCTTGCGGGTTTTGTTTTGTTGTTTGGTTTTGAGGGGAAAGTTTTTGTTTTGTTTGTTTCTTTGTTGTTTTTGTTTCTTTTTGAGTTGGTAGTAGTTTTTTTTTATTTTGTTTTTAAGAGAGAGAATATATGCTCATGGGATTGGGTGGGGGTGGGGAGGGGCAGAGAGAGAGGGAGAGAGGGAATCTTAAGCAGCCTCCATGTCCCGTCCAGAGTCCAATGTGGGGCTTGATCTCATGACCCCGAGATCATAACCTGGGCCAAAATTGAGATTCGGATGTTAACATGACTGAGCCACCCAGGTGCTCTGATAGCAGTGCTTTAAAAGTAACACCTTGTGGGTTTAATCATTTAAGTTTGAGTTAAAGTTCTGTTGTCTGGAGTCAAATGGCCAACGTGTTTTTCCTGGCTTGTTGATGTGTGTCTATCTATAAAAAAGTAACATCAGTTTCTCTTGTCTTATGTTCTCTCTCTTTTATGTCACTAAATCTCATCCAGCAGATTTTTACATGTAGGTCCATTGGTTTTGCATGATAAAATAATAACAATGTCAACAAATACAATAAACTTAATGCTTCTTGTTATTTGTTAGTATGGGAATATTCCATGTTTTGTCATTTTCAGAAAAAAGGACAGGTTGGTCAGCTTCCTCATTAGCATTTGAAATTGGCATTAATATCCAAATAAGTCACGGGAAAGATTATTCCATTCTAACACTTTGAATGCCAAGGTGACTGAAAGAAAAGTACCAGTAACACACCTGGCTTTACCAATAGCGTTTACCCCATTTTTCTACTTAGAATGAAAATATGTCTATTTCTAACATTCTCTTTTCTCCATTTGGTGCTTATAATCTCTGTCATACGGCTTCTATTTGATTGAAAACGATTAAAGAGAATACTGTTCTTACGTATAGGTGGAGCTGCTACCTTTACGAGACTCTGGAGTACTCAGAGAGACAGTGTTCTGTCTCATCAACTCGTAGCCCATCATGGATTGGTACCTGACAGGAGCCTTCCTCAGCCTAAGGGCGCTTATTAAAATGGAAATACCATGGTTACGTAGTAGGTTGGCCTCACTCACTCTTGATGTTGTGAGCAAAAATAGGAAAAAGAGTGATCCGAGAAGTCTGGAGATGAGAAGATTCTTAGAGCTGCTCATGCTGCTAAGGAAAGAAAGGGTTATAGCACATTGTAGGGCTTACCAACGTGTGTTCCACAGCACTCAGGTTCTAAGAGACATATTGAAAATGTGGGCCGTGATCCAAATCATTCTGGACATGCTTCATAATCTGTCTCCCTCTATAGACCTCACTAAACCCGTGGGTATTTAAAAGGCATGATCATGATAAGTCTCTATGTAGGAAGGTCTATTTAAGTGTCTTTAGTCCAATGTTTTGTATATTTGTATATTTTCAAATTATATATATATATATATATATATATATATATACACACACATATATATGTATATAAATGTTTGGAACTAATGTTCCTTGGACATAATTTCAAACAGTTTGAGAGCTACTAGTGTAGTTTTTTTTTTTTTTTTAAGAGTTTATTTTTATTTTATTCATGAGAGAGAGAGGCAGAGGGAGAAGCAGGCTCCCTCCCTGCTCTGGGAGCCTGACATGGGACTCAATCCCAGAGCCCTGGTATCAGGACCTGAGCCTAAGGCAGACACTGAACCAACAGAGCTGCCCAGGCGCCCTAGTGTAGGTTTTTAAATTTTATTTCTTTATTTTAAAAAAAAAATGTTTACATTTATTTGAGAGAGAGAGACACACACAGTGAGAGCGGGAACACTAGCCAGAAGAGTGGGAGAGGGAGAAGCAGGCTTTCTGCTAAGGGGGGAGCCCGATGTGGGACTTGATCCCAGGACGTTTGGATTATGACCTGAGCCTAAGGCAGACGCTTAATGACGAGACACCCAGGTGCCCCTGGTATACGTTTTAAAGACAGGCTTTAGGGTCTCCTGGGGGGCTCAATCGTTAAGTGTTTGCCTTCAGCTTAGGTCATGATTCAAGGGTCCTGGGATTGAGCCCCACGGCAGGCTCCTCACTCAGTGAGCAGGATGCCTGCTTCTCCCTCTCCCACTCCCTCTGCTTGCATCAAATAAATAAAATCTTTAAAAAAATAAAAATAAAAACGGGCTTTACAGCTCAACAGTGTAAAACAAAATCTGCTTCTGTCAGACTGGCAACGTTGAGCAAGTTACTGAACCTTTCCAAAGCCTACTTCTTCAACTATCAACTAGTACAAATAATTTCTACTCACACAATTGTGTTAAGGATAGAATGCCATAATATGTGTAGAACTCTTAGTGAATTTCTGTCTTATAGTCATTATTAGATATTATTAGATAATAATACACATAAGAGACTGTTATCTTTAAAGTCGTATTTTGCCTACTTCAAATATTTGCTTACAGTTAACGTTGTGTAATTTTCTTGTTTGAATTATTTGCATATTATTTCATGGGCATAGCATTACTCCTCAAGGAAACCTTTAGTTTCCTAAAGTAAATATTTGTTGTTTTTGCTTCTTGATATTTCTTTATATTTCTTGTGGAAAAAGTACTTGTATTCCATGTGATCCTGGTGGAATTGTCAATCGTGATGTTGATGTTGATGACGGTATCATTAATAATGGCCATACATGGCACTTGCTAAGTATCAGGCACTATTCTAAGTGCTATATTCAAGTGTGTGTATGTATTTATATTCATGTTTATACTTATATATTTGGTATTAGCTTGTATATATGATATAAATTTAACGTATATTAATTCATTTGATCCTGACACCAACCCCCATAACATCTGCACTATAATCATCTCAATTTTATAGGCCCTTCCCCCCAAACAGCAACAACAACAACAACACATGGGCCAGGGAGAAGTTAAGAAACGAGGTCAAGGGCACACAGCTAGTAAGTGGGTGAGTTAGTGGACAGACTCAAGCCACAGGACTCCAGTGTCTGAACTCCTCCCCACCACACCATGTATAGAGCAGAGCCCTCAGGAAAGGCCTTGTCCCTCACTTCCCACCTACGTGAGAGTATGGCCCAGCCAAGCCTAATTTGTCAGTTTTCTAGCATTCCAGTATCAGTGTTCCTGAATGGTTTTCCTACCTATTTTAGAACCCTTATACCATTTAGGACTGAAAGTAGTATGTTCTCAATTGAGAAAGATGAATCTTATTTTTTATGTTGTGAAATGTTTCTAAAATACTCTAGAATTCATATTCAAATGAGATTCGTTAGCCATTTGACAATCAAAACATGTATGTCCAGAGACCTGTTGGAATCTACAGATTTGCAAGAAGCATTTGCCATTTCAGTCCTTCATAGTTCCCATTTGTAAATGGGATGGTATGGTGGTAAGTAGTGGAAGGGGCCTTTAGCTAGGCTCAGTGACTGAATCCTTTACATTCAAATTCAGGCTCATGGCCATAAGAACTCAAATATGTATCATAGAAATATTACAAAGAGGTCCATGTGATAGCTTTGATCACATACCAATAGTTCAAACACCAAATGTGATGTGAATGTTGTACATGTACATACAAAAGGACACGGAATATCTATAATTTAAGATCAAATTAGGAAAATTCATTTTGCATTCTCACCTTATTGCCACCTCAACTACTTGCACTGAGGTCTTACCTAATTGTCCTTTCTTGCATAGAAGATGACAATTCCAAAAGAGTGCATCTGTCTGTCTGTCCTTCATCTACCTGTCTACCTGTCAGCATTGTCATCTATGCCATTTACCCATTTGTATCCCAGTATTTATTTAGGAATCAGATATAAATTTTCTCAAATCATTATAGTTTTCTTTCAATAAGTAGAAAAGAAACTTTCAAAAGTGCTGGCTTATATATTCCTCTTACGTCAGATGAATGATTATTGAGTGAAATCACAGAGGGGTGTGATTAATATTTAAATACCTTCAGAGGAGCTTTCTTGATGTTATATTTCATCTTGTTATCCTAAACTGTTTCAAGTGGCACTATGGGTTTTAAACCCATAGTTTTTTTTTTTTTTTAAGATTTTTTTTTTGTTCATTTGTCAGAGAGTACACACAAGCAAGGGGAGCAGCAGGCAGAGGGAGAAGCTGAGCAGGGGACTGATGTGGGACTCGATCCCACGATCCCAGGATCATGACCTTGGCTGAAAGCAGACACTTAAACAATTGAGCCACCCAGACATCCTGAAATTCATGTTTTTCATAACAGTGGTGACTGAACTACAAACCTTAGCTCTGTAATTGCTGGTGACTCAACAAAAGATTATCTAAGGGAGGGCTTAAATGGTGGACCTGTCAGAAATGTCCAGGAGTAGACTTTTCTTAAGGAAAACAATGTATACCGTTGTCCATTGAACTGGATAGTTTTACATGTTTTCAGATTGGCCAAGAAACTCTGTCCTTGGCTAAAACTCTTAGAAATGCTATTTTCCTCTTTCTCCATAGGGAGAACGAGTAAGTGAAGACCACCCTGAAGGACTATAATTGCTCATGGAAATAGGCAGAAAAAGTCACCATGATTATAAAATGGAGAATGTTTGCTTTATTTTATTCGTAAGAGTGAAGGCTGGGATTTCTTCCCTTTTTAGCTCTAATGTCATCAAACTTTATCTGTATCCATTGTGCCTCTTTCTCTTCAGTCCTTGAGAAAATGTCCTTTACTTTGCTGGAAGTTCATGGCATTACCTGTTTCCAAAAACATTTGCTTCCCATCTCTTTCAACATTGGGGTCTCCCCTTCACCAAGTCTCTGTTCCTATTTTATTTTCAATCTCTTCCATTTGGACAGCTCCTGCCTCAAAGTTTGTAAGTTTATGCATGCTCTAGTCTTTTCTATCTTTATAGGATAAAGCTACAAACAGAATTAGTATTCTTTTTTTTTTTTAAGATTTTATTTATTGATTTGACAGAGAGAGATCACAAGTAGGCAGAGAGGCAGGCAGAGAGAGAGAGAGAGAGAGAGAGGGAAGCAGGCTCCCTGCTGAGCAGAGAGCCCAATGTGGGACTCGATCCCAGGACCCTGAGATCATGACCTGAGCCAAAGGCAGAGGCTTAACCCACTGAGCCACCCAGGCGCCCCAGCTGCGCCCCTAGCTAATGTGTGTCTTCGCTCCTTTGTAGCCAGCTTATACCAGAGCTTCCCAGATTTTCAGTTTCATGGACCAGTATATTTTTCTTAATGTGAGAACGAGTCTAGAGAGTTTTTAATGGTCTAACAAGTCTAATAACAATTACTGTGTCTCACCAATTTACCTTCTTAAAAGGAGGTTATTATACATCATAAAAAGAGAAAGGACATGTTTATGGTTATTCTGTTCTGACTACCTATTTTAAGGTGCATATAGTCTTGGTGTGTAGAATTCGTACTCTCATTAATCCCTTCATGTCTTTGTTGTGATCTCATTGTTGTAACTCAGTGCCTGTATTCATATTTTAGGCATCACCACATTGGCTTTAAATCAAAACAAGGAGTGTGATTTAATTCAGTGGATTGAGTTGCCAGTTGTAAATGGAAATTATCCCAAGATGCATATGCATTTTCCCTGAAAATAGATGACTGGCACTGAGTGTGTGTTTTTAGTGTCAAGCCAGGGGTAATGTGTATGATTGGTGGTAAAATATAGACTGCTGTGGGCTTGGGGCCAGAGTCCTGTCTCTCATTCTGTGCCAGTCCCTTCGAGGAGCAGAGCTGACTAGAGCTGATTTGCTCGCCTGGGATGCCTTATGTAAGATACCATACTGAGTGTCATAAAAGGAGGGAAAAATGAACCATTTTCTTGACTGAAACTCAAAGAAGCTTGCTTGCTCTTCCTCCCTCCCTCCCTTCCTTCTCTCTTTCTTTCTTGTTTTGTAATAAAAAGTATTAAAATTTGACATCAATACAAATAACAATGACAGTATAGTATAATATGGTTAGTTTGGGGAATAATAACGGAATACTTCAAAATTATAATAATTTAGGTAAGACTTATTTACGCCACCCTCATTGTTGGCATTATTCCTAATGAAGCCCTAACACATATTGTGGGTAAGGAACTTAAAGTTTTGAAACCATTATTTCCAATGGTGGTACTGTAATCTGAGCATGTACTCAGAGCACGTCATCAGAGCATTAAGTCAAACCTTTAATCAGAAATAGCTGATTTAAAAGTTTTGCTTCAAATTTTAAATAGCTTAAAGTTTCAAGTTATTTTAGTTCTCTGTGCTTCTATTTTGTTGAGATAATATTATCATAGTATCTTTTTTTTTTTAATGATTTTATTTATTTATTTGTCAGAGAGAGTGGGAGAGAGAGCGAGTACAGGTGGACAGAATGGCAGGCAGAGGCAAAGGGAGAAGCAGGCTCCCTGCCGAGCAAGGAGCCCGATGCGGGACTCGATCCCAGGACGCTGGGACCATGACCTGAGCCGAAGGCAGCTGCTTAGCCAACTGAGCCACCCAGGCGTCCCGTATCATAGTATCTTCTAATGAATGATTTTGTTAGGGGTTTTTGTCCATAAACATTACTTTATAAGTTAGGTTAGAACTAACTAACGTTTTCTAAACAGGACAGTAAACTCATTTTGAAAGATTGAAATATACTTCAAAAACAGTTCGGGACACCTGGGTGTCTCAGTCAGTTAAGCATCTGCCTTTAGCTTAGGTCATGATCTCGAGGTCCTGGCATGGAGTCCTGAATCTGGCTCCTTGCTCAGCAGGGATCTTGCTTCTCCCTCTGCCTGCTGCGCTCCCTGTTTGTGCGCACTCTCTCTCTGACAAATAAATAAAATTTTAAAAACAACAATAACAACAAAAAACCCATTTCTTACAATGCTGTACCAGTAATCTTTATTCTTTCTTTGAAGTATATGCTATATGTGTAAAATATCGAGAAATATGTGTGTGTATGTATATATTCCTGTACCCATAAATGGGTGCAGTGATTACATGCTTTACTTACTCAGGATTACTCTATGGTGCAACTTAATGTGAATTGCTTATAAAATGTATTAAAAAACACACAGTGAATTGTACAAGGAAAGAATAAATTTTATACTTTTTATATATTCTTTTCAGTACTTGGAAGCCTAGTGTTGAAGCTTCTGACAGCAACTTGGAAAGAAAATCAAACTGTGATAGATAGATTTTAACTGATATGCACAGGCACATATACATATTGGAAGCCTGAAGTATGAGTCTTAGTAATCCAGAATGATTGCTTCAGTAATTTGACAGAATGTATTCACGTATTTAAAGAATGAAAGCACTAAGCTGAAGGGCAGTTGGTTATTTAGTTTAAATAAAGAAGGGACATTTTAATAAGAGAAAAACCTTTGACAGTGACTAAACACTACCTCTAGAGGGAGACATTTAGCTATTGATCCTTGACATTTAGGACCCTTTGAAGAGACAGTCATTGGTCGTTGTTAGATGCATTATCAGTCTCTCCTACTCACTACTATTAACTATGTGATTCATCTGGGGACCTTATTCTGATCACATGCTCAAAAGCTGTTTATCATTTGGCTTTTGAAGAGGTTTCATGCTCAAGGAGAAAACACATAGATTGTGCCAGGGATAGTAGTCCAGAAAACGATATTTCTCGTGTCTTTATGAACTGTGTTCATTTTCTCCTTAACAAAGTATTTATCAAGAGCTCACTAATGGGATCAGCTTTATTTTGTACTCTGGGGATAAATTAGTGAACAAACAGGCAAGTTGCTTGTTTTGAAAAAACTTACATTCTGGAATGGTGAGACAGAAAATATATATTGACACTGAGAAGAATACAAGAAAAGACACGAGCGTGATGATATGACACAGAATAAGTGGGGGAGTGAAAGGACTACTTTAGAGTGTGGTGATATCTGAGGTAGGAAATAAAGGCTAGGAACATTTATTTAGCAAGTGAGTAGGCAATGGTTTTCTAAGAGGAAAAAAACAAATATTCTGATCAGATTGGAGTTTTAGTGTATAAAAGAATGCTAATAGGATACAGTGAGGTTGGGGATGAAGGGAGAGACCAGATTAAGTAGAACCTTATACATCAGTGAGTTTGGATTTTTTTCTAAATGCAATAAATAGGAGAGTTTTACATCGACACCTAAGAGATAGATCAATGTCAAGGGCACTAATGAAACCAGGATTCTAAATCTCTAAAGCTGAGAGTCTGACTCTGGAATGTGGTAAATTTAAATGAGGTAACGTACTCTACCCTGTGAGGTCTTCTGTGAAGCCAGTTTTTCTTACAACCTGGACCTGTAGATTTCTTCTGTCTATGCTAGCAAAGAGATGAATGATAGCATAATATTATACAATATCAACAATGTTACATAGTTAGTGTTTCAAAACATATGAATGTTACATAATTATTATTTCAAAACATATGACTGACCCCTCTTGCTAACTTGGAAAATGTTATGCTTATTTGGGCAAAGAGAAAAAAACCACTTAGCCTAAAGGGAAATAATGCCGTTTTCCTGTAGGCCTTTTTTTTTTTTTTTTTTTTAAAGGATTTTATTTATTTATTCATGAGAGACAGAGAGAGAGGCAGAGGGAGAAGCAGGCTTCCTGCTCAGGAGCCCGATGTGGGACTCGATCCCAGGACCCCAGGATCATAACCTGAGCTGAGGGCAGATGCTTAACCATCTGAGCCACCCAGGCACTCTTCCTGTTGATCTTAAACATGATCTGCCCTCCCACAATGAGGAATCTCTACCAAAAAGGCACATGAAGAATTAGGCACAGAATAAATAATAGGGCTAAACAAATGAAAATTGGAAGAAAGTGAACCAGTGAAAGATGGATGAAAACAAGTAATCATTATAGCTTTCTTTTCCCACAATTATATATATATATATAATACTATTTTTTTTCCTATTAAGCACATTTTAGGAAAATATAGGATGTCCAAGGGATTTATGCTGAATGTTAAGTTGTTTTGTTATTCATTTTTGGAAGGGCAGAATATGAATTAGCCAAAATAAATAGCAGGGATGGAATCAGACGAGAGGAGGGAAAGATGTGATTCTTTTTAAGCCCTTAATGATAGGTAATCCACTTTCATATAGCCCTCTACTTAGTATGTGGCTAAGCAAAAATATAATTTGTATTTCCTTATCGGTAAAATAAAATAAAGATGAGATGAATCATCTGCTGGTGGCATCAGTTTTTGATATTAGTTTGTTTTTAAGTCAGAATAGAAACACTCCCAAGCACAGAGTCAAGAAGAAGGTGAAGCTGTTTATCAAAATGACTTGTCATGGAGGAAAGAATTGTTTTTGTTTTCTTTTTGTCTTTTTTTTTTTTTGTCCAAAAAAACCTGCCACTTAAAAAATATTTTAACCTTATGTTTCTTAGCCATATGGGAATATACCAATTTCTAAATTCATGCCTGGTTCAGTAGCTTCAAGGAGTCTGTTCTAAAACCTTGCACATTTCTGGAGAATAAACCTCAACTCTATTTTATTTCTGTTGAAAAATCATATGATAAAAATACATTATGTCAGACCATGAGATTTAGTAAATGAAAAATAAGAGAGAAGGATTTAATATACAATATTAATGTACATTCAGTTTGTATGCTAATACTGTACATCTTACCACATTCTTCTTGGTTGTCTTAAAAGATTTATCAGTATCTTTCAAATTTCCTGATAAAATTGTCTTCCATAACCAACAGTTTTTATCGTTGTGTCCTTGACTAATGTTCTTGGACATTATATGATACATAATATATAGCAGTACTGTACTCACACAGTTCCTTTCTCTCTTTATGGATTCCCCTTTTAAGTAAATTTCATAAGTCTCACTGGCCATGGCCGTCATTCCTACCTCAGTTAATGCCTTTTATCATTGCTGACCTGTTTTTGCAACCGTCCTCTTTAGAGTCTCACTGCCCTTTGATTTGATTGATTTTCCACACTAGCGCCAGTCGTCCTTTTAAAATTCAAAACTTCTTTTATTGCTCTACCCCAAATTCCATACTCCTGTCTCATTCCCTTCAGGATGTAACTCGAATTATTTTGAAAGCCAAACAGAGCTTGCATTCTGGCAGAAGCCCCATTTCTCTGGCCCTTCCTCCTCCTGTGTCCGTAGCGGGCACACTTCCTTTTTCTGAATGCCCACACGCTGTGTTCTGACCTTGAACACCCTTCATGGTATTCTTCACCTGGTGAACTTGTCATCCTTAAAAGTGGGCTTCTCCCGCAAAACCTACCGAGATTTCACTCTGCTTTCTCTCTCTCCCAACTCACCTTTTTCACCTACCACAATGTATCTGGGTTGAGGGCAGCGTATTTGCTTAAAGAGCTGAGTTCTTATCACACTGCGGGGTCATTTTCTAGAGTTGTGATATCCCCTATTTTGTAACTCCTTGAGTCTAAGAACTCCGTATCTCCATTGATGAGTACAGTGGGCACTCGGTAAATATATATTTAATGAATGACCAAATGCATGTTTAATGAAGAGAGCAAGTATGACTCGTGTAGTTGTGATAAAGCCCGGTGGCCCTGCCAGTTTTCAAGTCCTCATTCCATTACTTGTCAGCTATTACTAAGAGGAAAGTTATTTAACCTGTCTATGCTTTACTTTCCTGATGGAAAAGTGAATGCTACAAAAATAACAACCTTGGACTATGGTTTCAAAAACTCCATAATACAGCAAAATGCGGGGCACCTGGGTGGCTCAGTGGGTTAAAACCTCTGCCTTCGGCTCAGGTCATGGTCCCAGGGTCCTGGGATCAAGCCCCACGTCCGGCCCTCTGTTTGGCGGGGAGCCTGCTTCCTCCTCTCTCTCTCTCTTTGCCTGCCTCTCTGCCTGCTTGTGATCTCTATCTGTCAAATAAATAAATAAATAAAATCTTTAAAAAAAAAAAAACAGCAAAATGCTTTGCATATCATCAATGCGTAGAGGAATGTTATCTCTTATTTTTATTGTAAAGGAGGGAAGCTTATTAAAGTTACAGTATACAGTATCCTTATTTTGTCTCTTCTAAAGCATATTCACTTTTTCATTTGTGAGTACGAGCAAGAATAGGGTAAGAATTTAGAAAGTCGTCATCAAGGGACGCCTGGGTGTCTCAGTTGGTTACGTGTCTGCTTTCAGCTCAGGTCATGATCTCAAGTCCTAGGATTGAGCCCTTCATCGGGCTCCCTGTTCAGCAGGAGACTGCTTCTTTCTCTCCTTATCCCTCTGTCCCTCCATTCGGCTTGTGCATGCACACATATGCATTCTCTCTCTCTAATAAATAAAATCTAAAAAAAAAAAAAAGTAGTCATCATTGCAGTATCTAATAAGTAAAAAATAGCAAGTGACATAAAGAACTTGATACTCTTGTATTTTGAAGGGCATACAAATTCAGGTAGTGAAAAGTGTAGGAGTTAGAGAAATAGGGGATGATTTGCTAGCCTTTTTAATCTCATGCATCCTTTGTAGTTCTGCATTCGAGATCTGTTTACTGACAGAAAATGTTGGAGTTTGACTTCAGGAAACTAGGTCTGTCTCCCAGGTCCCGCGCCTTCTCCGTTGTGTAACCACTAACGGACCTCTTGGCATTTCTTAATTAACTTGGGAGTTATTTTAATGAACCTAACATGTGGCATATAAAATGCTGGAAGAGTGTTTTTAATGTATGGCTCTGAAAAGAAAAAGAACAGAGGGCATAGCAGCACCAAATCACTTACAAAGCAGAGAAAGAAAATGGAAAAATACATCACAGCTCAATTCTTGCTCGTCCATACTGTTCTTCCTGGGCCTGGCTATGGAGCGATTGCTTTATAAGGATCTCATTAATGTGTCACAGTGAGAATATATTGCAATTTGGGGGATTATTTAATATATGTCTGTATTTATGTATATAATTTGAGGCATAATTTATGTATCATGAAATACACAAATTTTGTGTGAAATTAAATGGGTTTTGACAGATGTTATACAGCAATGAAACCCAGACTCCTGTGGAAATATAGACGGTTTCCAGTATGCCAAAAGGGTCTTTTATACCCCCTTTCCTGATTGATCTTAGTGGATGATTTAAAATCTCTTTGTTTTCTGATATCACAATAGCAACCTATTTTAGATGCCAGTAAACTGACCATTATGTAAGCCTCTTAAAAGTGTGGAAATTATGCAAGTGGCAGAAGCAGTTGGTGTTTCTGGCTTTGTTTGACATTGTTCAGTAACTTCTTATTCCTTCATGGCATTGAGAGATGGAAGATATGGAAGAATATGAGAGATCAGCATTCTCTGTTATATCCCTTGCCTAAATGAAGATTTTTGAATACAGATAGAGATAACTGACTTATTATGTTTCTTACGACTTTTCCTTATTGTACCTGGCTTCATTTATTTCAACACATAGATGAATGTGCATAGCCTACTTTCTTAACATTTAAAAATATCTGGAAAAAGATTATTAAAAATTACACAGGCCAAGTCTTTAGGTATTTTTGTGGCAAGTGGAAAGTGATTTTTTTGATTGCTGGTATTCTGGGAAAAAATGATAGTGGTGAAAACAAAATTTCAAATGATAGATATTGGAAATTACCAGTGGGCCATAAATCTTTTTAAAAAGACAGGAACACACAAAAGAGCCAATATTTAATTTCTTAGAAGAATGTTGTGTACTAAAAGCAGAATGCTGAATATAAGATTCAATTAAAATGTCTCATTACATTGTAGTGAGTTAGAAATTGACATTTATAAAAAAGTAAGATCTGTTACACATAAAGTCATTGCTTATTCCAAAATAATTGAAGCTTAGCCTCCTTCTGCCATTGTGATCACCATGAGAGAGAAGATAATTAATGCCACTAACTGTGAGTCCCTAAAAATTACTTTGTCTGTCCTAAGTTATATGATGAGATAAAGAGGAGAATAATCTTCACGATATCTCTGTAGGATATGGTAAGTCCTTATTTGTATGGTGTTTGAGAAACAAAATACTTTCCCATTACAAACATTCTTTTACACGGGGTCAGCTTGACATCTTGATTTAATATGATCAAGCTTCTAAAATGCAGAAAAATGACATGGCAAGTGTGGAGACTGTTTGGCTAGTTGCCTACTTACCACCCATTTCCTGCTCCTGCCACCCCTCCCCCCATCTCTTGGCTCCTTCTCAAAGCTTCCCCACTATATCAGTCATAAGATTTAGGTTGGATTGATACGAGGCATAGCTTCACAGGTGGTTTCTGGTGGTTCTGAGTGAACCTGGTTTAGGATTATTGGAGATAAAATCTGTCAAAGCCAACCAGCACAAGATCTCTGCTTGATTATAGAGTTAGGCTCAGGATTATTCTTTGATAATTGTGAGACTCTGACCCTTATTCTCCCACCAGAGAGAAGAAAGGATGATTTCAGCTTGTTTTCCAGCCATTGTGCAATCATGATGTTGGCAAAGCTGAAGATGACCTCCTAGAGATAACATAACACAAAGTTGGTCAGAGTCAAGGACAAGCCTTTTCTTTCTTTAACATGCCCAAATCGGTCCTTCATGATGTGACTCTTTGCACACCTTTTCAGCTTCATCTCCATTCTGTTGCCCAGCGATATGATTCTGTGAAGAACTCCCAGATTGTCCCATACTCTTATTTCTCCCGAATTCTTTTTCTTCCTTCTGTCCCTTTATCTAGAATCCTTTAATCATGTGTTTTGAGTGCCTGACTACCATTTGTTCAAGACTCAACTCTAGGTTATGTGTCTGCTATAGTCTGAATGTGGTGATGTGTTGAAACTTGAACCTAATGCCTAATGTGATGGTATTAGAAGGTGAGATTTTGGGAGGTGATGAGGTGATGAGGGTGTAGCCCTTGACTGGGATTAGTGCTCTTCTTCTTCTTCTTTTTAAAAGATTTTAATTATTTATTTGACAGAGAGAGAGAGCACAAGCAGGCAGGGTGGCAGGCAGAGGGAGCAGGAGAAGCGGGCTCCCTGCTGAGCAAGGAGCCCGATGCAGGGCTCAATCCTAGGACCCTGAGATCAGGACCTAAGCCAAAGGCAGAGGCTTAACCCACTGAGCCACCCAGGTGTGCCTATACCCCCTTTTTAATTAACATATAATGTATTATTTGCCCAGAGGTACAGGTCTGTGATTCATCAGTCTTACACATTTCATAACACTCACCATAGCACATGCCCTCCCCAGTGTCCATCACCCAGTTACCCTATCCGTACCCTCCCACCCCCCAGCAACCCTCAGTTTGTTCCCTGAGATTAAAAGTCTGTTATGGTTTGTCTCCCTCCCTGGTCCCATCTTGTTTCATTTTTTCACTCCCTACCCCCCATGACCCCCTGCCCTGCCTCTCAGATTCCTTATGTCAGAGAGACCATATGATAATTGTCTTTCTTCATTGACTTATTTTGCTCAGCATAATATCCTCTAGTTTCATCCATGTCATTGCAAATGACAAGATTTCATTTTTTGATGGCTGCATAGTATTTCATTATCTTTCTCTCTCTCTCTCTCTCTCACACACACACACATCTTCTTTATCCAATCATCTGTTGATGGACATCTAGGCTCTTTCCATAGTTTGGCTATTGTGGACATTGCTGCTATAAACATTCGGGTGCTCATGCCCCTTCGGATCACTACATTTGTATCTTTATGGTAAATACCCAGTAGTGCAATTGCTGGGTTGTAGGGTAGTTCTATTTCAGGAATGCAAGCTGGTGCAGCCACTCTGAAAACAGTATGGGATTAGTGATCTTCTAAAAGAGGCCCAAGAGAGCTTTCCTGTTTCCTATGTGTGTAAAGTTACAGTGAAAAGATGGCTTTAGGGGACCCCCACTGGACACCACAGTCTCAGCTTCCAAAACTGTAAAAAATAGTTTTTTTGTTTTTTTGTTTTTTTAATAAGCTGTGTAGCTTACGGTATTTTTGTTATAGCAGCCAGAATGGACTGAAACACCGTCTCTTTGAAGTATTTCTTAGAAGCATCTTTTACCCCGGTTGCATCTACCGGTTATGGCGTACCTCCTCTGTGCTCTCATGGCACCTTGGGAAGCAGAAAACCTCTATGTTGAATTTTAAGTAAGGAGTTTTGCCTTCTGTCTTGCTATGGCAACTTTAGTATAGATATTTTTTCATTATTGTGTTCAGAGAACTGCCCCTTCTCCCTAATGGTACTATCACAGTACAATTGATAGACCACGTCAATGCTGTTTTTTCATAATTGAGATGTGGCTGCATTCTGATATGGTACTCACTCTATGAAACTGACCCCAATAATCATGTTTCAAATGGCGTGAGGTGCGAGAAAAATATTGTGAACAGGGGTTCACCGTGTCACCTTCAATTATTGAAAGACAAATCCCTTGGTTATTTCAAGTGTTAGCCTGTGAATAAGAAAACATAGATTCTATTCTTACCTTTCACATCCTCATAATGATGAAAATTCTGTTTTAAATAATTGTGAGAGCAAAGTGCTTGAGAAAACAAATGGCACAAATCAAATAGGGTCTTACTTGGGTTTAGTTCCTGTGTGAGCCCGAGAGCTTCCTTCTTTTCTCAGGTCACCAGAAGTGCCCTTGACCCCAGTTATCAGTCTCCCAAAAGGAGTGCCATTAAGGAAGAGAACTCTTCTGTAGGGACCCAGGGAAATCTGCCAACAGCTTAGAAGAACAGGCAAAGCGAATGTCTGACTGCTGAGTGGACCTCATTAACCTAATGCATGAAGCACTTCGTCACTGTTATTTTAGTGTGGTTATTATTATTATTATTAATACACGTGGTCATGACCTATGGCATCTTAGAGTCCACAAGAGAGCCTGTGTAATATCTATCCTCTTTGCTTGGCCTGCTCAGTGTTTTCAAGTGTGAGCTTGGTTGCATAATAAATTGCTTAGTATCTGCTGCTTCTACCTGTGCCTTTTCACACGTTTCTGGTACTTCCTACTTTCTTTTTTTGTCAAATAGGAAGTTTATTGTTTGAAGAGCTTAGGGGTCATCTCTCTCTCTCTTTCTCTGTATATTTCAGTGTATATATGTATGTGTGTGTATACCTCATAGAGTTCAGATTTGTTCCTTGTACATTCTCTTTTCAAATTTCAGGGTGACCAAATAATGAATTTATAATGTTAAAACATCTTTATGAATGTGTTAAAACACCACCTTAATTTATCCTAAGGAAATCTCACCCATTAGAAGAAAATGGTCATGGAGCCTCTGTCTGTATCATTCATAACTAAAAAAAAAAAACAAAACAAAAAACAAACCTGTTTTGCCTACCTGATGTCATCAGTGACAAAGTACCAACAAATCCAACAGCACATGCGAGGGTGTGTTTCGGGGTAGAGCTTAGTGGGTCCCGTGAGCAGTTTGGCCCTTGTACTTCGACTTGCAGAGTTACACACTCAAATTGGCTTAAAAAAAAAAAAAAAAGAGATTCATATGGTTTAATTACAAGTTAGTCACTGAGTTGTTATTTCCTTGCTCCAACTCCCCATTTAAAAAATTCCCAAGAGGCCTGTAAGAAGAGGGCGCCTGGGTGGCTCAGTTGGTTGTGAGTCTGCCTTCAGCTCAGATCATGATCCTGGAGGCCCTGGATCAAGTCCCACATTGGGCTCCCTGCTCAGCAGGGGGTCTGCTTCTCCTTCTGATCTTCCCCCTTTCATGCTCGCTCTCTGCCCCCCCAATAAATAAATAGAATCTTAAAAAAAAAAAAAAAGGCGGCCTGTGAGAAAAGAAGGAAGACTAATGTGGTTGGTGGTCCTAGGACTTTAGCTTATACTCTGTCTAGCACATCGCGGCTTCCCTTCCTTTCAAAGCTGTAAGTCTGGAGGATGAGCAGTGATCTGAGGAACTAGAAGAAGACCCCAGGTGAGGGGGCATTCTCTATGGCTCATCTGTGCTCAGAGTGTGTGTGTGTGTGTGCACGTGCACACATGCACAATTGTGGGGAGGGGAGTGAAAATGAACAGTCTGTTGATATATAAAACTGACAGAATTGAGCCAGAAGGGCAGCAGAATTCTGCCTCATTCTCCAACAGGCTTGTGTGTCTGTATCACCAGCTAGAGATGGTCTGCCCTTTTCATAAAGATCAGAGCTGTCTGAATATTCCCCAAATTAAGTTTAAAACACTTTTATAGAACAACTACCAGTTGGAGGGGCTTGTACAGATATTTCAACTGTTTTGTCAGCTGAAAATCCCTTTTCTCAGCCCTCCTACCCCCACCAAAATTCTTCCCACCCCGCTTGCTTGCTCTCTCTCTCTCTCTCTCTCTCTCTCTCTCACACACACACACACACACACACACGCACACACACACACACAAACACAAGCTTAAGAGAGACTGTGTCCCAACTATACTCATAAAGCAGTTCCTAAAATAAAATTCTTCTCATGCAGCATTAAAAAAAAAAAAGTTCTGTGATGTTTCTTATATATTTTGGTATAAGTAATCATGAATTGGTTCATTAAAAATGATGTATGTTTATGGTACCATTCTTTGTTTATTGACCTGAAAATACATTCACATACTGCTATAATGTGAGCAGAAGACTTACACAAGTATATTTTTAAAGTGTTAAAATATTTATGCATTAAATATATAAATTAATAGCTCTATGCATAAAATGTAGAAGTACATATAGATATAATATATACTTTGAGATATTAACTGAGTGAGCTAGAGAACATTTGCTTATTTTGCTTATCAGTGCTTTCTAGGTTTTCCCTATGATGAGCATGAGGCACTTATAAAATAAATATATATATGCATATTTTTTAAACATAGTGATTCATCAGGATTCCCAGATGCAGAGAGGCTTAGTGCTCTGAAGGGCTGTTCCTATGAGAGCCCGAGATGAGTTTACCCTGAATGCAATGAACCCAATATATACAGCCAGTATAATACCTGACCTGTAATAAGGTGAGGCCACACGTTTCTAAACGAGTGTGTAGAACACATATATAGCTTTAAATAAAGTGCTTATAAACTGCCAAAGAGAATGTGTTTAAGTGTAAATCTATGGCTTATGTTATCCTATTGAGTGAAGTTATCAGGACTTTCTTAAGAAACCATGAACATAACATGTATTTTATTCTCTAATGTTGCCAGTTTATTTCTAGAAGTGAAAATGGAGAACTTTCCACCTTTTCTTCAAAGTGCATTTTAACAAAACTAAGTTTTCTAAACTCTCTCTGTGTGTGTATGTGTGTGAGTGTGTGTGTTTATCTGGATAAGAATTTGCAATGTATCAAATTACTGAATTTTTAAGAACGCTCATCTTTAGCAAGATTTGGGGGTTCCACTGCTATTTATAAAACAAGAGCCTTCACCAAATTTTACTATAAATAGTGGTTAGTTACACCATTATTATTAGAGTTTTCTTCCATCTTGGTAAACACCAAACTGAAGACTTCTTTTTCTCCTTGGAAGCCATTAAAGGTGAACTTCAATTACATAGTGAAGACTTTTGCATGAATAGAGAGTTGTTGAGAGGTTTACTCAAAATAAAAATAATTATGCATCATTGCAGGGCTGAACAAGCCACAAGCCCAGGGAATTTCAGAGAATTTTGCCTCAGCTGTGAGGATGGTGATTTGAGTAAGACTGTAATCACTGATGCTATGAAAAATTAATGTTCCAATGGCCAGGTTAAGGTTTGCTGTGAAATTGCTGTCCAGGTGACACATTGCAGTTCTTGCGTGGAATCAGTGCTGCTCGCTAGATTTGAGTGGACGTGATGGAGGATGCTTTATGCTTTGTTAGAAAGTCACCTCTGAGCCCTTGCTACATTTCAATCTTCTTACACTTTTCCCAAGTGTGAGAGGCAGTCATGATCAACGATTTTTCCCATTTATAATTCATATGATTTTGATGGAACGCACGTTGCAATTGTCTGTAGAAGTAGAATGTGGTTAAAATTCGACGATTAAAATAATCCTGGTAATTGTGTTTGTGTGTGTTAAAGTTGCAAGTCTGGGACTGTTAAGGAAAGATTTTGGAAGTGGATCTTTCAAAGGCTTTAGTGTTTTCATCTTTCAGCTGCTCTTTAACACAGACCTCCAGGGTATGCTTTTTCAAGCTGTCAATTTGTGCGCCTTACTGAAGATGGAATTTGGGGAATACTTGTGGTCTGCATTAATAACCCAGGCAGCCATACCCTTCACAAGTTTTTTTTTTTTTTTTTAAGATTTATTTATTTACTGGGGTGGGGTGGTGAGGGGCAGAAGGAGAGATTCCCCAAGCAGACTCTCCACCAAACAGAGTTCAATGCCAGGCTCAATCCCATGACTCACGAGATCATGATCTGAACTGAAACCAAGAGTGGATGCCCAACTGACTGAGTCACCCAAGTGTCTCTCCCTTCACAACTTTTAAGCTACTTCTGCTTTGCCTCCTTTAGTTCAGTACTTCATCTAATGTGAGAAATATAGTATCTGTCTCCAGATAAAAATCATGTTTGTGCATTAATTAAGTAGAATATTCTACTACCCAACATTGCATTTTAAAAGATTTTATTTATTTGAGAGAGTAAGAGAGAGAGAGGAGAGAAGAGAGCACGAGCAGGGGGAGGGGCAGAAGGAGGGGGGAAGCGGACTCCCCACTGAGCAGGGAGCCTACTTGGGGCTCAATCCCAGGCCTCTGAGACCACGACCTGAGCTGAACAAAGGCAGATGCTTAATCGACTGAGCCACCCAGGACCCCCCAGCACTGTATTTTCATTACCTTTGTTTATTTCTGAGATTTCTTTATGTTACTCTGGCCTTTAATTTAGCTGTATGTGTTTGCCCCCAGAGTCTCCAAGAAATTTTAAATAAATGTTTTTAAAAGATTTTGTTTATTTATTTGACAGAGAGAGATGACAAGTAGGCAGAGAGGCAGGCAGAGAGAGAGGAGGAAGCAGGCTTCCCGCTGAGCAGAGAGCCTGATGTGGGGCTTGATCATAAGGGGTTCAGATCATGACCTGAGCTGAAGGCAGAGGCTTTAACCCACTGAGCCACCCAGGCACCCCTTAAATAAATTTTTAAAGACATTTTTATCTAAGCTAATCTATGAATAAACCTTGAAGAGAAAGATTCAGAAAGGCTTACGTTGGAATAGGTGTAACTGAATAATAACGAGACCACAGTTTTAACACACACATACACACACACACATACACATTTTTAAACTAAGTGTACTACAAAAAATTGAATTAATAATATGACTGACGATATGCCACCCATTTGCACATGTGATATTATGTAAAAAAAAAATTACTCACGTATGGCCTGGGGAGACATATGAAAGCTACTCACCATGTACTTAAGAAGATCAAATAAGATAACAGATGTTTCAATACTTTTAAAAATTTGAGTATACTCAACATGGAGGTAATTTGTGAGAGGGGATACTACGTCAAGAATTCCTAAGTAATGGAGAACATGTTTCTTATTGACAATAATGTACCTTCGTGGGACCTTGTTTTTCTGTGGCTCTTAATTTTCTTTAATCATGATCATTCCGTGGTTTAGTTCTTGCATGTTTCTTGTTTAATTTCATCTTCCTTTTATTTCAACTGACATGAAGATGAGTGGCCATGCCATTCTTTTACTTGCAAATGGGCTTTAAAAGCGCATCTCTTAGAAGTCTGTACTTGATTCGGTTTCACATAGGCTAGGGCTGTTGGTCCACTGAAGAAAACTAAAACTAGACATCCAGTATGCACATAAGAAAATGTGTGTGAATACCATTTGAAAAATGCAATCATGATTAATAGTTATTTTAGATTTTGTTTCTTAAACTCACTTTCTCCCTTTTGTCTTATGGGATCTTAGAAGCCTCTTTGATAAATAAAGGATTTACGTGTAAGGCTTGGATACCTCATCCCTTAGTGTCATGAAGGGATTGAATTTAAAGCTGATTAAAATCCTAATAAATGAATATACATATGAAGTACTTATCCATTGAGATAAAAATGGCATTTTTAATAACAAGAATGAACTTTGTGTCTGTGAGATATTTTCCCTTGAGAAGCTCAATGCCTTTGAAAAATAATAAAACCCACAAATTATCTCATTAATGTGCATATTAATTAATGAATGAAAGCTCTTTTCCCTCTCATTTTAAGATACAAATCAAGGTGAAATATGAAAGGCTTTATACCTCTAAATTAGTCCATTGACAAAACAGTGAGCTCAGCCCAGAAAATTCTTAAAAGTCTTTGGTCTTTATTCCCTTTATGAAGCCAGTATGGGATTTCTGGTCACCTTTGAAAATGGAAATTTTGACATTTAAATGCAGGAACTACAAACCATACTTTAAAAAATTCAAAAGCTAGAGCTAACTGTAAATAATTCTGTGGTTTTGCTTGGAGGTTGTGCAGAATAAAGGTTCAGTGGCTGGGATCTGGAGTTTAGCTCTGTGTATTTGCTTCATGTAGTGTGTTGTAAGGGTGTGTGCAAGCCACGGGGCCTCTGGGCCTCCGGGCCTCCGGGCCTCCAGGCCTCCGCCTTCTCACCTCTGACATGGGCATGATATGGGCTTGTTGTGGGGATTAAAAGAGAGAATGTGTGTAAAACACCATATCGCTTGGCAAATAGCATTTATTCCATAAATGCATATTTTAATCATGAATGGATAATAACAATTACTGGCAATAACAAGTAAATATTTGGGTAGTTGGTCTGTTCCAATTGGAAATTTTGTTTCCTTCTTGCAGCAAAAGATAGGCATCAATTGTGTGTCCAAAATGTATATTTGAAAACATCTGAGAAGGACTCACAAGACGTGAAATAGACCGCATATGTGAACTTTAAATGATTTTAAACGAAAATCAGCCAGGATTCTTCCTTCTGATCTTCTTTGAAAAGGTTTATTATAAATATGATTTTTACTTTGGTGGTGCTTGTGGATGGATGGTGGGCTGGTAGAGGGAATAGGAGAACCAGTTCAGTTTCATATGCCATGTTTAAAGATTGGTGGTATTGTAAAATATAGAACCAGAACAGTACAGTTTAGAATGTTTTGGTACAGAATTTAAATAGATATTGGAAGCACAAATATCTGTGTAATATACACCAGAATGTTTTAGTATCATAACTATCTGGAGTTAAATGTAGAACTTCTTTAAAAAATTTAATTTGTTCAGTGTTCCAAGATTTGTTGTTTATGCACCACTCCCAGTGCTCCATGCAGCCCGTGCCCTCCATAATACCCACCACCAGACTCACCCATCCCCCCCACCCCATCTCCTTCCCTTTCCAAACCCTCAGTTTGTTTCTCAGACTGTGGACTCTAAATGTAGAACTTCTAAATAATTTAAAGTTTTCCTTGAAAATTAGACTTGTGGTTTTAAAACAAGATCGACTTTTATAGTACAAGGAACTGTTTCCTAACTGTGGCACTATGTGATTTTAAGGCACACTCTTAATTTTAATAAAATGTGAACAAAATACATTTTCATGGCTTTTGCAAAGTATTTTTTTTTCCTTCTGCACTAAATTCGGTATGAGTCTGACTCAACCCTGATTTAGAACGTGTGGCTGTGTATAATACAAAACAAACAAATCAAGAAAAAGGAAATCAACTCAGAGAAGTCGTTTGGAGAAGGAAAATTTTCTCTTTTATATAATGAAAATCCTTGTTGTGTTGTCTTACTTGTTTTATTAAATAGAATCTTATGCATTTGACAGACACATGTTCTTTCAGCTCTTACTGGCTATACATGACGTCATTCCAGCTAGTATATGAGAATAAAAAAGTGGACTTTAAAAAAAAAGCAGCACTGAAAATCTTACTAGGATGAGTATAAATTAGTTAAAATCCACAAATAAAATTCTTTGTCTAACAGAAAAATGCAGTAGTTGTAGTGAAATTGAATATGAAAAAATTGACATGTTATCTAACATTATGAGAATTGCTTGTAGGACCATGATCACATTTATCTGTTCTATGGTTTTTCAGTTTTACATCCTAGCATACTGTCTGCTGAAGATAATAATGTCTCAGATAGGTTAGATGATTGATTAAAACATTTTACATTATTAATTACTTTGGTCTAGCGTATCATGGGCTACTCTATACCACTAATCCATTATTTCTCTCTCATTCTTGGCAAGAAAATTCACTTATTTTAAGGATATTCAGATTCACATAATGTCAGTTAATCCTTAAAATAGTTCATACGCTATACTGGACATTTTCACTTTTTTTTTTCTTTATTTGAGCATCATAGTAATCTTTTGATGACTGATTTTATCTTCTTTATGAAGGTAAAGGAATTTTGGAGAATTATTTTAGAAACTTATTTTAATGATTAAAAGCAGTTGGAGAGGTGTCATCATAAGTCTGTTCTTACAGGCCAGGAAATTATATTTTCTCCTGTCCCAGGACCTTTAATACAGCAATACTATGAATAGTTAGGCAGTTGTCCTAGAGGAATTAAAGATGGTAGCATTGATTTATGCTGTTGGCTTGCTGCTGTATTTAAATTCATACTGTTCATATAGTAGTATTTACACTAAACCTAGAAATTAATTCCACATATGTGTGCTTGCGCCCAGCATTAACCCTTCTGACCTTGGCTCCCCCTCCCTTCCCTTCCTTTTATCATTAGCATGTGCGCATACACACACACACACACACACACACACACACAAACATGGGCATTCTCTCTCTCCCTCTCCTTCTCTCCTATAAGCTTTCTAGAATGATCAAGAGATTAAGATAGGAAAGGTGAGATCGTGATGGTATAAGCAGGTCTCCCAGGACTCCTTTTGTCATGAATCCCCAAATTGATCCCACAGGGGAAGGAGTCCCAGGATGTTTGAAATTTCATTGTGGGGGACTGGCTTCTCTTCAGCTGCCTGACCTTAAACCGGTCTGACTAGCAGTTCCGGGAGCTCCAGAAGTCCCCGAATTAGTGTAAAATGTAGTCCCGAGTAGCACAACTTTCTCTGCAGTTTACACATGGTAGAGAGAGCAACAAGTAGGGGAAAAAAGTATTTATGTCAGAAGTGCAAAGACTTTGAAATACAAAGATACAGTTTTATTTTTAAGAAGCAATAAGCAATAATCAACCTAAATCATTAATAAAGCTTATAAAGATGTCTGATTCTTAATCAGGTTAATTACCATTGAGAAAATCAGAAATGTTCTTTTCAGTATATGTATGAGTTACATCAGTCCTATTATACAACTGGTAGAATTATTATACCGAGAGCCTGAGATGAAATTGTAGATGTTTTAAGGACTGATTGAGGTCCTCAGGTTTGTGTACTTTTTTTTTTTTTTTTTTTTAAAGAGAGGGGACAGGAGGTTGTGGGGGGAGGAACAGAGGGAAAGGGAGAGAGAGAATCTTAAGCAGGCTCCATGCCCAGCACAAAGCCCAGCAGAAAGCTCCACCTTACAACTCTGAGATCATGACCTGAGCCAAAATCCAGAGTCAGATGCTTAGCCGACAAAGCCACCCAGGTGTCCTAAGTTTGCATACTCTTAATTCAGCTCTAATTATGAAGTATTTAGTAACTACACCTCAAAACACCTTCTGAAAATTATTTTTAATTGTAGTTGACATAAAATATTATGTTGGATTCAGGTGTACGGCATATGGTTTCATGATTATATACATTATGAAACACCCACCGTGATCAGTTTCGTCATCATCTCTTACCATAAGCATTATTACAATATTGTACCTTTCATCCCTGTGATTTATTTAGTTTAAAAACTGGAAGTTTGTGCCTCTTCCTTCCCTTCACCTAAAATACCTTTTAAGCAAAACCACCTGAAAGTGCCTTTTAGGTAAAATGTAAGGAAGAGGGCTTTTGGAAGTTAATAAATAATTTAATACATCAACTGATGAGCTAATAACGGTAGATAAAGCAATACAAAATAAGAGATACGATTCATGAGAATATTTCGATGTGTTGACACTGTCAAGTCAACTTTGAGATTTTAAACGCATTGTAGGTCTTATATTTTCTTGAAAGGAGGCTAATAGTTTTTCTAAACTCAGATATAGACTTGGGTTCAAAATATAAAATGGGGTTTGTAGAACAGGAATGAAGTTTGAACATTCTTGAGGTTTATAATAAATTAGGAGATGGAGAAGGTGAAGAGATGTAACATGTATTGAGAACCTGCTCTTTTAGTTATATCATTTATTTAATCATCTCATTAAAATTATATGAGTTCAGTGATTTTATTCCAGTTTTATAGAGGAGGAAACAGAGGCTTGTTGATATTAACTAATTTGCCCAAGTGCCAAAACGGGTAGGATGGGTTTTACCTCTGAATCTGAATGACTCCAGACCTGAGGGTCCTTTCCTTATTCCATACTCTCTGGAAAGTGTCTGAAATTATAGTTGGCGAATTGCTCAGTACTATTTCATCTCTAATGTGCCAATTCTTAGCTAAATCCATGATGTCTACACTAGTTCCTGCTTCCTTATAATTAATGTCTTTGTCTTTTTATCATTTATTATGAAAGAGCTCAAGCACAGTGTCTGAGACCTTGTTAGTACATAAAGAAATCGAAAACTCGTCCATGTCGTGGTGGTGGTGGTTGCGGTTGTGTGTGTGTGTGTGTATGTATGTGTGTGTGTGCGTGTGTGTACCTCACAAGCACATAGACAAATTCAAGTAGACCCTGTGAACAGGCTATATACTTCAGTAGGTTTTTCTGCCTTCAACAAAGTATGATGATGCAGGGCGTCTTGGTGGCTCAGTTGTTAAGTGTGCTTGCTGCCTTCAGCTCAGGTCAGGGTCCCAGGGTTTTGGGATTGAGTCCCACATGGGTTCTCTGCTCAGTGGAGAGCCTGCTTCTCCCTCTCCCACTCCCCCTGCTTGTATTCCCTCTCTTGTTGTCTTTCTCTCTCTTGCAAATAAATAAATAAAATCTTAAAAAAAAAAAAAAAAACAACGAAAAAACCCCAAAGTATGATGTTACAATTGGCTCCTAATAAAATAAAAAAAGGAGACAAATTTACTTCTACTCTATGGAAATTCTGGCATTGACTTTAACAATAAGGTTTTGATATCTTTATAATGGATATTGGGAATATTACTCTATCTTTTTTTTTGTTTTTGGTAATAAAAAGCTTTATACTACATTAATGTGCATTAAAGAGAAGAATACATTTGCTAGAAGAAAGGTACCAGATAGCACAATTATTTTTTAGCTGCTACTGGTATCATTACTAATGAGAAACTTGGAAGGAACAAGGGAGGCATCACTATAGCAGTGGGTTTTTTGAGAAGGGAATTAGGTCTACTGAATATTTCAAATTATTGGTCCATTGAATCATGATTGAGTAGTGCTAAAATTTCATTTCCTTTGTGGTGTCTTGACATGGGCTTTATCTTTTATTAGAACATACTCTAAATTTATTACATTAGGCCCATGTATGGCTTTATTTGACTATTACTTTCATTTAGGTGCAAGAAAATCTAGGTTTCTTCTAGCAGCGTCCTCTCCAATGTCTTTTGTTTTCCTGACACAGTAGTATTTCTAAATTCATTCTGTTGCTCTTAAAGATATTAGAGAAAAGAGGAAAAAATATGGCTAGAACTAAAATACTGTTGTAAAAATTAAAACAGTCATTACTAGAACCTCTTCTGCATTGCTGTTTCCTTTCTATCAGTTGAGTATAGTGACTTCCAACCTATAATTAGGAACCTCCCAAGAATATATTGCTTAGTAATATTTTACTTCTCTCATAATGTCCAACTACTCAGTGTTGGTTTGTTTTTTTTTTTTCATTCAACAAAGATTTTTTTTGGCACATCTGTCATGTGTCAGATATTATAATGAATTTTGAGAATAAGATGAATGAATTCAATTGCCATGTTTGTCTTTAAGCAACATCTAGTCTATCAACAAAGACAGATTCATCAGAGCCAACTACATGCTTGGCATTATTTAATGTTTCAGTTTAACAAGCATTTAATGAATTTCTATTGTATAAAAGACATAGTGATAGCATTGTAGATACAAAAGTGTCGAGGTCTCCTAGGAGGTCTGGGACGCCTGAGTGGCTCAGTTGGTTAAGAATCTGCCTTTGGCTCAGGTCACGAGCCCAGGGTCCCTCAATATATTGAACCCTGCATCGGGCTCCCTGCTCAGTAGAGTCTGCTTCTTCCTCTCCCTCTTCTGCTCCCCCTGCTTGTGCTCTCTCTCTCTCAAATAAAAATAAGTAATAAGATTTTTTTTGGGGGGGGGGTTAAAGATTCCTCCTGTCAGATTCTTCTAGCAAACAGAGATGTAGTCTATAGTTAATAATGACTATGGCTGTTAGGGCTGTGTTGACAGTTCTGGGGAAGTACAGAAGGAGTGGTTACCTGTCTTGGGCCAGGAGTAATAATCGTACTGCTACTGCCTGACTTGGGGAATGATGAATGTAAAACATGTTTGGAAGCAAAAAGAAAGTAATTTGGCGGAAATAAAGAAACCCCACAGAAGAAATCATTTTTTCTCCTATGTTTTTCGTAGCCACACAGAATGCCATGTTAAAGAATTTGGAATTTTTCTTGAAAATGACAGACAGCAACTGAGGGAATTCAGTGGATCACATTGGTTTTTAAAAATATAGACCCTGGAGTATAAACTGACTAAGGCCAGAGGAGAGACAACGTCTCTTTAACGAGAACTTTCACTGTTACAGACTCTGGCCACTGGCCCATTGTTGACATTTGGCAGGTCATTTGTTCCACAAATTCTTCAAGTATCTGTAATTTTCTGGGGTCTGAGAATGTCAGGAGACCATATCATGGATACTTCCTTGGGCATTTCCTGTCGGACAAGTGTAAACATGATTTATAGTCACCCTCCTTAAGGTTGTTAGAGATGGTCTTTATATAGGTCAGACCTACTGAAGACACTTCCTAAATTTGTTTTCAATGTGTATTCTTTCAATTAAATTAACCTTAATACAGAGGTCCACTGGTTTATATCTAATGGAGTCTCAAAGTTTCATGTCATATTCCTAGTGAACAACAGATGATAAAAGAGAAGCTATAGGAAAAAATGAAATACTCATGAAAGTGTAGTGGGCCTATGAGCCTTGGATCCTTGGAGGTGCCCGATGTGTGGCATAGACCAGCTATAGACCAGACAGATGACACAGCCCTACACATGCCGGTGTGTTTCAGATGAGTATATTATTTTCTGACAAATAAACAAGAAAATAATTTCAAAGAATTATTTACGCTTTGTTATTTATTCTCCCAGTTCACAGTTACTAAAAGCTTTACAATGGGGCAGACTCCAAAATATTTAGATGATCAAAAAAAGTTCATAAAGATTATAGAAATCACCCCAGAGGAGTCACTAATGTGTTCATACCTGGCTGCTAGTTGTGTGTTCATAGACGCCTACCGTGTCAGCTAGGGCCTGGCCTGTATGTAGTACGCGTTAATGTGGAAGACGTTAGACTCTGAGGCACTTTCAAGTCCATTTTCAAGGTATTTTCAGGTCAGTGAGGCTTTCTCTTCAGACCTGATTTTCTTTGGACTGTCCTTCATATGACTAATGAATAGCTCCAGTACGTGTTTGGGAATGACTACTGGTGTATTGTAATTTTGCTGCTTTCCTTTTAGATTGGCCTTAAGTGAATTGAGGTGTCAAAAACAAGGACTTGTTAGTCTGAGTCCATTTGCTAATGGAAAACACAAGAAAACGTAGGTTCTGCCCATGTTAGATGGTGATTGGGCCCTGGGCTAGCATACAGACCACCCTGAATCCTGTTCTCTTCTTCAGTATGAATTTGTTGTGTGATTCACTGTGATTTACTGTGAGAAAATTCAGGATATCTGCCTTTCAGTTTCGTCAACCACAAAAGGAAGATAGTACCTGTCTCTCAAAGTTTAAGATGGTTGATAGATGAACTCTATAGGAGATAGTGTTTGAAAAGATATTACTATTTAACTATAAACACTTACAGTGACAGTAGCTGCAAGTAATGTTTCCATCATTCTAAGTGCCCCTTGTATCTCCTATTTTGTAGTTGACCTTTAATTTCTAGGTAAGTCACCAACTGCGACAGTAGTCGCTTTGCATTCAGAATATAATCCCATCGGAGATTGAAATGTTAAGGTTAATGATTGGTCATGATATGGTTGTAAAATAAAAAGTACTTAAAGGATTAAGGCTTGAGACCCCTCCTTATACCTAATAATTCCAGTTGGGGGGTGCAGGGAACTAACAAAAGATTGGGGGAAAAAAATAACAATAACAAAAAACCAGAACAGAAATATGTATCCATGTGTTTGTGTGTGTGTGTCTGATGTTCTGCCAATAACACATGCAACTCTGGTATCTTGTGTTCAGTAAAAATTCACCAAGCTAGTTTTAAGAAATATTAGATATTGGGACGCCTTGTTGGCTCAGTGGGTTAAGTGTCTGCCTTTGGCTCAGGTCATGATCCCAGGGTCCTGGGATTGAGTCCTGCATTATGCTCCCTGCTTGTCAGGGAGCCTGCTTCTCCCTCTGCCTGCCTTTCCCCTTGCTTGTTCACTTTCTCTCTCACACACCCACACAAATAAATATATAAAAATCTTAAAAAAAAATAAATGTTTGGTATCAGATTTTCAGTTCAGTTTCTGACCTTACCCCTTATTAGGAAAAAAAAAAAAAAAAAGTGAGAGAGAGAAGAAAGGAAAAGATTATTTCTATGTGGAATTTTATAAAGCATGCAAACAGACTTGAAAAGTTGCTTTTAAGGTTTAGAACATACTCTTTTGTTTGTTTCTGAATTTTTGCATAATTTACATAAGCACTGGATAAGGAAAGAGCTGTTCGAAAAAATCACTTTAAAATATATGAATTGGGGGCGCCTGGGTGGCTCATTGGGTTAAGCCTCTGTCTTTGGCTCAGGTCATGACCTCAGGGTCCCGGGATCGAGCCCCGCATCGGGCTTTCTGCTGAGCTGGGAGCCTGCTTTCCCTCTCTCTCTCTCTCTGCCTTCTTGTGATCTCTGTCTGTCAAATAAATAAATAAACCATTAAAAAAAAATAAAATAAAATATATGAATTGTATCATAGAATTAGTGCAATAATTTTTATTTTTACTGCTGCTAGTATATGATTTAGGTGAACCATTAAAATAAAGAACACTTTTATTTATAGCCGTACAAAAATACCCAGGTAGAAATGTAAGTGGATCCGGCATTTGTGGAGGAAACATCTCCTCGAACAAGATCTTGCTAATTGGATTATTTATTAATTTATTTGGCTCTTCAATATATAGTTTCAAAATTTAGAATAAAAATCACCTTCTTTAGATGGTAAATTAGTTTTATGGCATGAAAATGTTATAAGTGAGGAAATATTATTAAGACCTTATCAGTCAGGGGTGCCTGGGTAGCTCAATTGGTTAAGTGTCTTATTTTGGTTCAGGTCATGACCCCAGGGATCCTGGGATCCCAGAATCTGCACTCATTGGAGAGTCTGCTTGACTGTCTTCCCCTCCCCACCTCATGTGCATGCTCTCTCACTCTCTCTCTCAAGTAAATAAATAAAATCTTTTAAAAATAAAAAAGAACATATCAAATAGAACTTAAAAAATACTAAGGTTTTGCTTCCATTTGTTTTGCTTCAAGTTAGATTCTTTTAGAAATAGCCCAATGTAAGCAACATAACTAAAAGGCAAGGGACAAAACTTCTAATACCATTGTGTGAATTCCTCATTCTAATTTAAATCAATGAAGAAAATGCTTACTCCAAGTCAATTTTTTTCTGGTATACAATTGGTTAGCGTAGAGATTAAATTATGAATGTCACATTTAATTTAAAACTAAAGAGAGAAATAGCATCAGAGAGAATGTGCACTTTTGTGAATGTCAAGTGCAACTTGTTGAAGGTCTTTTGAAAAACAAGTAGGAAAGACTGTGCATTAGTTATGCATGCCTTGAGTACCTACCAGTTTGGAATACAGATGCCAAGTACACTGTTGATCATCGCTGTTTTTAATTCATGTTGGCTCTTGGAATCACATTGTTTCTGTTTTCCTTTTGAAGATTATGAGCCTGTGCTACAGTATGGATCCAGAGCCTCTTAAAATCTGTGTAGGAAAAAAAAAATTCTTGCCTAGGGACTTGGTTTTCATTTTCCATAATTCGAGATTTATCTAGTAACTTGCTAGGAGTTTCTAAAGACCTCTTTCTGTGTTTCTGCTCTGTGTTCTTAAATGCTGGCTCTCCTTAATATACAAGTATTTCAGTTAGAATGGTGCCACAGGACTAAGAATGTTGCCAAATGTGGTTAGACTGTTTCTTTCGGTTCACTGCTAAGCCTTTCACTTACTAAGTGGGAGAGTTAATAGTGTTGTTTCATGCAAGGCCCTTACTCAGCTCCCGATATATGCAGTATATTTCCATTAGATGGATGGGAAGTGTGATGCATGGAAATCTCAGTTCTTTGGTTCAGAGACATAATTGGGCATCATCCACAGTGACATTTGAGGAATGCATGCAGTCCAGACTTGTCTCCTTAACTGGGTATGACACTATAGCTCCAGACTCCAGTGTCCAGCCACCAAAGTGGTTTCGCCTTGTTCCTTGACATTTTAGGCAAAATCTAGAAAAATGAAATGAATTAAAACATTATGGAAGCATGAGCACAAATAGAAAAGGTACAATTAGAACTGTCATCAATAGATCGATCAGTATTCTTAAGATGACTAATTTTTAGCTATTCTAGCATTACTGTCATCATCATCATCATCTTCATCAAGACTTCGCTTCTCTGGTATCACCAAACTTGAAGCGTGATAATAGAATGAGTTATTGACAATCAGTCATCTGATCTAGTGAATTCTTAATGTTGCCATCATGTTGCCGGGGAAAGTCCATTTCCCTTTGCAGTGCCAGATCACATTTTCTCAGGCACTAACTAAAGGATTAAAAGATAATTGGTTTAGTTCCGTTTTATATTAGCACTGGTTCAGAATGTTTCTTTAAGGAGAAAAGCATCATTATAATATTTTTGTCTGCAGAGGGAAGAGTTGATTTTGCCCATTGTACCCATAGAGAATATTTGAACACAACGTTTATTTGCTTTGTAGAGTTTACCAGTCTACCTGTTTGGTAATTTTAATGAGAAGATAAAGGAGCAGATTTAAAGCATACATACCACTGTTAGGACTTTAATCTTTTAGTTTGCCTCTTTAGCCCGGTGGCCCTGTTTTGGTAATTTTACTCAATCTCATTTCACCACTGGTCCTTGAGTTAGGTATTGGATAGAGATTATTTGTCAAGTGATAAGTCGTGGCCTTTTAAAAATTACATCTTTATGAGTAATTCTTATAAACTACCATACTTAATACTAAATATTTAAAATTAAACTCTGAGTCCAATGGTATAGGGATATGCCTGTTTTGGAAAGAGGTAGAAAAAAGTTTCTCTTTCCAAATGCATAGCATTTATGGGACAAACCAAGGTAATTCATATTCATTTCACTTTCAGCAGTCATCTTTTTATGTTAATAAATGTTTTCTTATGTTAACTACTTCATTTTCATGAATTGATTGGATCCATTTTCAGTGTTCTCTGCTAGTTGGGTTTTCTAAAAAATTCAAAGATAGTTATGGCCCCCTTGTGGTCAAATAATGTAAAATTCCCAAGACTGAAGAAGAGTTCTCTTTTTCTAAAATGATACTGTTGAAAATTCTAAGGCTGTGATTTCAAAAATCATAGATCACAGAATAGTCTAATATATAATAAAGACATCAATTTGTTGAACAGATATGTAATGTGTGGTCAAATATGTAATATTTTAGGTAGGTAAATAAATGATCAGGTTTATGTAAATAAAACATTTGTTGTATTTTGTTAAATATGTAAAACCTATTAAGATAGCATAGGATATGAACCAACATATATTATATGTATATGTGCTTTTGGTAATTAAATCCTAACATTTGTTTTATTTTATTTTATTAAATATGTAAAACTTATTAAGATAGTATAGGATATGAACCAGCATATATTATATGTATATGTGCTTTTGGTAATTAAATCCTAACATTTTTATTAAAATAATTATCTAGTTTCTCACATAATTCTATTTTACTCTTGATTAGAAAAAGAATCTTGAGCCGTTTCAGAGAAAATAAATATTAATAAAAGTAAATTTTTGTTTTCTTTTTCTCCTGTGTTCAATATATGTTTTAAATTCTCTTTAGGGATTGAAATACTTGATATCAGGAAGTATATGTCTTTATGCATATTTCATTTAATGTATTGTAAATGGAACAAGCAATTTTCATTATCACCACTGTGATAAGACTTAAATGATCCTCCTGAAAAAAATACTGATGTGGAGAGTTTACATCCTACTTTTTGGAAACAACTTTATGTATATAGAAAAAATAATGTGGATTTGGGCCAATTGCTCTTTAAAATAGCATGTGAACGTTATGTAAGATTGTTTTATGTATAAACCTTTCTACTTAAAATATGAAAACAGATGGTAGTGAACTAAGCAGAAATAAATCATGTTATGCAAATATAATTACTATCTCTGAGTTGTTTTAGTGAAACAGTCTCTTTGGCTTTGATGTGGTTGTTAAGAGTAGAGAGGAAATAAGGGTCTTATAATGTATAGTGTGTGCCAGTGATAGACATTCAAAGTCTGTCTCAATCAGTGCCAGTTTGATATTACTATTTTCATCAGGTTCACTTTCTGTGATCTCATGGGATAAACTTGTCTCTTCAGTGAAGAAATGGAAGAGCTAGCAGAAATTAAATGAATACTTCAATAAAGGTCACAACAAATTTATCAGAGCTTTGCTAGATTGCAAAACATCTGTGAAGGCAAAACTCATCTCTGGTGTTAGAAGTTAGAGCACAAGGGATGTTTGTGGAAAGCTAGTAATTTCTGTCTTTTCTACTTAAGTCCTCAATAAGAGAACTTTTACCTTGTTCAAGTTGTGACTTACACACTTTTCTGTATGTAGACTATTTTCGACAGTAAGTTAAATTAGGAAAAAAAGTTGTAGACACCTATACAAAATTCTAGAATTGGTCATGAAAATATTGACCTGCCAGTTAAAAATGTGCCTTGAAACATACTTCCATACAGAATTCACTCTTAGATGCTTTAGAATGCCTTATTTCACCTAAAATAGACTTTATGAAGTGGTTTTCCCCCCCTCAGCCAGGAAAGAGAAAATTGTCTTCTACGTGGCCACTTAAATATTGTATGTCTTAAGAAGTTAGCTAACAGATTTTACATGTTCCAACACTTCTGCTTGAAAATGGTCTTGAAGCATCTTTGTAATTAGTTTGTTAATTTCTTTCTTGTGTTTTTGGGCTGTTGCAGTAGAAACAATGTCGCCTATGCTTTATCCTGAATTTTGTAAAAACAGAAGCATTTACTATGTAATTGTCAGCCTTTAAGTAGATGAGACATGAGAAAGTCTGTAGCATAAGGTGTGGCACTGGATGTGTTTTCAGTAAAAGTTAGTTTTTTCTTTTTTCTTTTTCCCTTTTTCCTCTATGGAGATCTTACCTCCGTCTGCTGTTGGAAATAGATGGGTTTTCTGGCTTGTTGGCAATACAAAGAAATGAACATTTGTTACTTTGAAATATGCATCATTTTATGAGAGCATTAGCCAGATGAAAAATCTCTGTGGTGTAGGTGGCATTTATCATTGTGATGTGAGAATGGGCTAAATGAGGATGGGATCCTAATTTCATCTGCTACTTGGTTTTATATTTTAATTCTGTGACTGTTTAATTTGTAAAACTGACAAAATTATTTTAGAAACAATAAATATGTTCATTCCCTTTGAACTCCTTTTGCTGGGTATGTATCCTCAAGAAATAATTTGAAAAATAGAAAAAAGGCTGTGAAGTCACAAACATGGAAGAGTAAAAGATTGTGGCCTGAATGTCACATAACAGTAGAGTAGTTAGAATTTGAATTTATCTGCTGGGTAGAGTACTGTATAATCTAAAAACAAATATTTTGAAGTGTTTGTCTAAGTATGCAGTGTTTCATGGAGAAAAGTACAAATCATGCATATCATGATTACCGTTATTTTTATAATTATATAATTGAACAAAGACTTTATAAGAATTAGGAACATGTAAACATCTCTTGAACTAAGGTGTTAGAATTTGGGGTGATAATGTTCCTTTAATGTTATAATTTTGTTCTTTACCTTTAGGATAAGTTGAGGTGGGGAGGGAGAGGGAAAGAGTACTGAATGAAAAGTAAGAAAAGTTGCTTTTTAATTGGACCAAGAACATTTTTCCCGGCACACTGATTTCTGTTTACTGTACCATGTAACTTTTTTTTTTTTTTTCTTTTGGGCAATCGAGCTCGTTTTATTCATTTTCCCCAGGAAGTGCATCTCATGGAAACCCGAAGCTCTTGTCAGAGTTCTTGAGAAGAGTGGGAATTTTTATGCCCATCATTGTTCCCTCTGAGTTATGTGGATATGACGGATTCTCTCCCATTTTCTCCTCTAACCAAAGAGCATTCCCACTGTCCTCAAGGGCCAGTCCCCACAGACGTGGACCTCCATTGGGCTGTTCCCATAGTATTTTCCTGCAGCAAGGATGTAACTTTTTTTAAAGGTAGTATATTAAAATCTTGCAAAACTAGGATGTTTGCCATAGAATTCTGTGTTTGGTTCTTTCCAAAAAAGATCATTGAAATTTGACCTAAATATGTCTTAGTAAATTTAAAGGTAAATGTAACTTTTTTTTTAAGATTTTTTTTTTTTTTTTTTTTTGACAGAGATCACAAGTAGGTAGAGAGACAGGCAGAGAGAGAGGGAGAAGCAGGCTGCTTGCTGAGCAGAGAGCCCAGGGTTCTCTCTAGCCTGGGCTCGATCCCAGGACCCTGAGATCATGACCTGAACAGAAGGCAGAGGCTTAATCCACTGAGCCACCCAGGTGCTCCCCCATTTTTTTAAAGATTTTTTTTTTAATTTAAATGTAATTTCTTTTATAAGCACAGTTCATGGAGCAGCAACTATGAATATGCTATGATTTCTAGAATCTTCCAGGTTTGGTGACTAACCTGTGTTTTTCTATTATCCCGTCTTGGATGCAACTCTAGCTCTAACCACATGGAGCAGAATCTTGCTTCATCTGGCCTTAGGGTGGGAGGGCATCTATGTGAATGCATAGAGGAGCAGTCTGTGGAGGCAGAGGGGGTAGAAGGTAAACATTTACTTTCCTTTCTTTTCTGGTTCAGGCCCTTCTCAGCCTCCCACAGAGGGGCATGGCCTGTCTGCATGTTCTCAGTCCTGTGCTTTAGGGCTAGAAGCACAAACAACAAAGGGAGGGCTAGGAAGGCAGATTTAATGAATTTTATCAACTGTCCTACCACCTCATTAAAAGGACATTTCAAGGGGAATGTTTGCTGACATGGCTTTTTGAGGATTCATTTATTCCACAGACATTCAGCCAGAGCCTCCTGTGTACCTGAGGTCCGGATGGAGGGGATATGAAGACAAATCTAGCCGGGTCCTGCCTCAAGCAGTTTACATAAGTGAGAAGTTTGTCCTGCTTAATTTCAATTCAAGGCTCCCTAAAATGCAAGCAGCTTCTTTTTCTTTTTATACAACACAAAAAGGAAGCCAAGGATGCTTTTATTACACTGGTATTCTCAGATATACATATTTCTAGTAGATATAATTTACATTTTTCATAGTCTATATATTTGTAGAAATAAAACTGGCATAATACCTGTGGTTTGTTTTTTTTTTTTCCTCCCTTAGGAAAAAATATAGTTAAAAAAATAACATTAGCGGGGCACTAATGTTATTTAGGGTGGCTCAGTTGGTTACGTGTCTGCTTTTGGCTCAGGTCATGATCCTAGGGTCCTGGGATCAAGTCCTGCATGGGGGTCCCTGCTCAGCAGAGAGCTTGCTTCTTGCTCTCCCTCTGCTTGCTGGTTTCCCTGCTTGTGCTCTCCCTCTCTCTTTCTCTCTCTGGCAAATAAATAAAATCCTTAAAAAAAGAAAATAACATTAGCATAATAGAAAATACAAGGTTGGAGCTGTGCCTGTTTGGATAGTAAATTCCCTCCTTTAGTTAAGCACAAATAACATGCCTACCATGATTTTTTTTTTTTATTATTAAAGAATAATTTTTGTTTCTATCCAACTGAAGCACACACATACACTATGAGCCTTTGGTTTAATGGTTAGATATGTTCTAGAAGAAATACGTAAATTGTCAAAAGAGATGCAGTCAAATGCTCATAGCAGCATTATTTTTAATAGCCTCAAGGTAGAAACAACCCAAATGCCCATCAGTCGTGAAATGGGAACTTAAGTTGTGGTACATTTATTAGACTGGAATATGGTACATTTATTACACTGGAATGTCACATGGTGGTGAAAGCCCGCAAAAGTAAGGAAAACTGAAACATAACTTTGAGCAAAGGAAACTGGACACCAAATATAGATACTGTTCTCTGATTCCCTGTCAGTAAAGTATAAAGCAAAATTACGCTCTGGTATTTACACACAGAGGTTGCTCTTTTGGGGAAAGACTCAGCAAAAGAGGGTGTTTGGGGGCTGCCAATTACCTGAACTTCTTTCACCTGCGTGCTAATGACACAGGTGTGTTCCGTGTGTGAAAATTCGCTGATTTTGACACTTAGGTTTTTTTTTTTTACAATATTATACTTGAACACAGACTTTAAAAATTAGCAAAGTAAGTGACTCGTTGGAAAAATGTAACAGGAGATGGAGCTGTCCTCCTAACATTCATGTTCCTCATCTATTCTGCTGTTTGTGGGATAAATGAAGATCATATCACCACCAGCAAAAGCAGAGGCTCTTTATTCAGAACTCCCTCTAGCAGCCGCCATTGCTCACAATGGGCAGAGACTCAGAGGTAAGGCGGGCAGTGGGAAAGCATGGGGACAAAAATGGAAGGCTTCAGTCGTGCTGTAGTTGGCGGATGTTGGCATGGGAATGTCGTGTGCCCGGCTGTGGGCTGGTGAGAAGCAGGGCATCTGACATGATTGGTTGGGGGAGCAGAATTGGCTTTCTCTAGTTTGTCCTGAGTTAGAAGGCAGTGTGAAAACAAAAATGAACAAACACAAACAAACACAAAAAGCTGACAATCTTAAACCGAGTTCTGTTAGTTCCAGGCAAGTGCTGCAGAGTTGTGGTTTAGCTTCCCAGGTTGGTTGCTTCAGAAGTTGTGGGTCAGAGTTCTGTGGTCCTGTACAATCTGAGCCTATCTGTTTGGTTTTGGTTGTGCAGTGTCATCATAGAAAGAACCATGTGGAAATGGAATCAATGGACAGGCTACAGGGAAAGTGACGTGCTCTGCCAGAGTCTCACATTTAGTATACTTTGGATAGAAGTCTTGATGGCTTCCATTTTGGGGGCTAGACCTGTGATCTGTCAGTTATCCCCACAGTAACAGGGTATGGGAAAACATCTACTTAACTAACCTAACCTAAGCCCATACCTACTGAACTTACGTAAGGGATTTATAATGGAAGGACAGTTTATTTACGTGAAGTGGTAGGCATATCTTGTTCAATAATTGGACATTCCTTTTCTTCAGGGTAAGTTTGTTCAGAAATAGCCTTTAGATGCTACATGGATACACAAAAGTGTCTGGATTCTCTGTGACCATATATTTGGGAGAGTGGTTCCTAATCTGACTGAATATCGTACGTGGTACTATTCCTACCTGCAGACATAGAATGCAATGTGTCTGGGGCGCAGGTACTGCTATTCGTTGTTGTTGTTGTTTAAGATCTTGTGATTGTACTGTGTGGTTCATGTCGAGATCCGCTGGTTTAGAGCAAAGGTTGTAAAATGAATATCTGTATCAGCGTATCTATAAAGTTTGACTGTGTGGTGGTTGCTGGTCTTCTATGAAGTGTTTTAGATATCTTAATATTATTGCCAGGATCCTATGATGTAGTTGCTATGATTATCTTTCTTTTAAAGATGAGGAAACTGGAGCTCATAGTAATTAAATAACATGCCTATAGCAATTTAATAATTTGTCTAAAGTTACACAAATAGACGTATGTGAGTCCTTATTTACAGAGACAGAATCTGACTTAAACTAAGGTCAGGCTATCTGTAGTCTTCATTTATCCTATTTGGTGTGAGTATTCAAACAGGTCACTCAGTTTGATTACCAGGTGCTGGAAATGTTAATATAATATACAGAATATTCATCATCATTCCTTTCTGAAGTTAAAAAATAAAAAAAACAACAACAACAACAAAGAGAGGATATTCTAAACTGTCTGGTCTCAAGATTTTAGGTGAGGGATTATGGACCTGGAGTAAGTAGTGGAAGCTGGTCTAATGAGGTCTGGAGGAATCGCTCTGAACCACAGGCTGTACGCCTTCATGGGATATTTTTATTAAGCTGCGCTCATCTAGTGAATTTCCTGTCATCTTTCCAAGAACATGCTTATCAAAAGAACCCAAACCAAGTCCCTGTTATGGGTACATCTGTAATGTCAGGCTTGAAAGAGATTTTAATAGCTTGCTTAACCAATCACTAGCCTGTTGTTTGACTCTATCTTCTAAGGGCTCCAAACCCATCATCCTAGAGCCTGGCCCAGAATTACTAGCAAACTCTCAACATTGTCATTTATACAGTTTATTTTCCTTTCCTTTCAGAAAATCAGTTGCACTCATTATCTCAGGTCTTAAAGCCCTTTTCTTCTTTTCCGTGAGCCATTTAAGACCTTGACAGTAGTTTCAGCTGACTAATTTTCAATTTCTCCTAGCCTGTGCCATGTTCTTTTAGGCTGAAGTTCCATAGCTCATTTAGAATTAATAAATTTCTTCTCCTAAGTGGAAGAATGGATCTGTTTTACTACTTTTTCAACTATTTATATCTGAAGGCTATATTGACCTCTGTAACAACATCTTTCAATTTTGTTACTCTGTATCCTCGGTTTTTAAAGAATATATTTTTAATTATTAACGTGGATTTTGAGAAGGTATAAAGTAACAAAGTAGTATAAAGTTGTTCACTGTCCTTGCTCACATAAAAAAGATAATATTTATCTATTTTGTATAATGCAAAGGGAGGGCCTTGTAAGAACTGTAACACTGTGTCTGGCTCAAATGATCCTTCATTTAGAAGGAATGTTGAAAATATTCAGCACATAATGTAGTATATAAAAACATGCTATTTGGGGCTTAATTGAGGGGTACAAGATACGGAGATACTTTCCGAGTCTGTAGTTACAGAATTAAGCCTCTGAATCCTGTATTTCTTCTTCCTTTAGGGTATTAATTGCTTTTTTTGGTCTATGGGTCTGTTTAATTTCTAATGTAATGGATGCTTGAGTGAGTTCCTTCCTCGTCTGTACTCAGGAAACCTACTTCGTTGGTCCTGTAACTCAATTGCTTTTTAATCGATCTGTCTGAAGAGCCAGTATGCTAGCAGGATGACAATGTCTCAGAGCCTGCACACCTGCCTGAGAAGTTAAATCAGTTCTTCCCTTTCAGTGAAAAGAATGGGCAATAGGAAGAACCTTTACCTCAGAAAGAAGGTCTCGGTAATACTTGCTTACCTCATCTAAGATGCAGTTCAATCTCTCTCTTGAAGGGTTGTTGTGAGGACAAATGAGAAAATGAAAAGCCTAGCAGAGTGTGAGTCAGCCTTCAATAAATGACGTGGCTGTGGTCATGTTGGAGATGGTATTTTCAGCTATAAGCATTTCTGTGAATCAGTGCATCTTTGTTTTAAGAAAGTTACTTGGCCGTCAATGAGACTGTTACTCACCTGTGCTTTGCAGAAGATGTCAGAGAAAAGCTGATTGCCTATAAGCCAACAAAACAACTAACTACCTGGGACACATTAAAGAAATACTAGTTTCATATTTGGTATTAAAACCATGTTAAAGGAGAATTATGTTGGGTTTCCTAACACATATTTTACATTTTGAATTTGGTTTTATTTTGATTGATGTGTGAACGATAATTTGATTAGCATTTAGTTTCTTTAAAGACCTTAGTCCTATCCCAAGTCTCCATTTATATGGACAGCCTTAATATGCTTAGGTAGTCAATTAAAACCCATTTTAGAAATAACCTCATGTTAAAAGAGAATAAGAATCAGAAGGAACACCTCTGTATACTAAACACGTTGGTAAACCCAACAGTTTAGAAGCTGTCCTCTGGTAGAGGGAGGGTTGACCTTCCTTTATGTAGAATGGTAATTTCCCAAAAGAAATGCTTGATTGCATGTCTTAACAATGTGCTTCCATATATTTGTGTATGTGTGTATATAGAATATACAAATATCAACTTTTTGTCACAATTATATTGAATAGTCTTTTTCTAAACCTCTATGTTAAGTCATGGATTCCCTTGAAAAATTGGTGAGGGATAGAAAAATTGATATATACATACATACACAAAATTTTGTGAATGGTTTTTAGAAATTGATGAAACCTCTGAATCTAATTCCGGTGGATGGTTCAGGAATCCCAGAGTCAGCGCTGTTCTTCAGTGAACTTGAGTTAAGGCAAATCTTAGCAATTTGTTTCATTTTATAACAAATTTATTGAAGTTCAGAGGAGATAAGTCACTCAGCTACTTTTTTCAGGGGCGCACAAATTAAAAAAAAAAAAGTCTGCTTCTTATTTCTTAGCATTTTCTTCCCTTATTTCCTAGTTGTGTCCACAGTGACTTTATTCCATAATCAGCAGGGTGTGTAGCATGTGTTGTACATTACATAAACACTTCTGCTCCTAATTCTTGCTGTTCCTTCCATTTTTTCCTGTCAGTTTGTTTTCTCCATTTAACCCACTTTCTCAGCAAAGTAACAAGGTCACTTAGACAAGATATAATGTATAAATGAGAAAACAGTAAAAGAGAGAAAGGGAACACTTCCTGAATAATTCTCAGTTTTAATTTTTGTCCTGACAGTCAGTTGTTGATGTCATTTTACACTGGATGGATTTATCATGCAGTAACTTTGCATCTCATTAGTGATCTAGGTTTGTTTTCCAACAGTGGTACATTCCAACTTAGGTTTGAATTTACATCCAAATAGAAGCAGAAATTTCATCTGTCGTTACACATTTTGGCTCTGCTGAGGGGAAGACCCAGATGCCACAGGGAGAGAGATGTGGCCTGGGGACGAGTAAACAGCCACTCCATGATTGATGAACAGGAGTGGTTCACACAGTTGCTGTTAAGACAGGGATCCACGTCTCCTCAGACCTCTATGAACTATCAAGTGTAGGCTGACTGAGAAATAAGTCCTGTCTTATTTCTTACCCTTCCTAACATGACAGGAAAAAATGCTCTTTGAATTGTAACAAATCATTTGACATACAGTAACAGTAGATCAAAATGATTTTATGAACCCTACAAGGAAATGAATGTTGTGAGGAGACGAGGATATTTTTGTTGGGAAGTTCCTTTTGGAAATTAGTGTGTGAGTAGTTTCTGGATCTGGAATGCTGGAGCTCAAAACCAGACCATTATTTACTGTTACAGTTATATAACTGGCTGAACCTCGGCTTTTTCATCTGCCAGATGGGGACAATGATTCTACCTCTGTTTTACGTTTTGTGGGAAGACCAAATGACTTAATGCCTTGTGTATAGTAAATAAGCGCCCAGGTGATAAAAAGCTGTTCTTATTTTTCAATTTAAGGTAAGGAAAAATGTTTCTCCATGATTTTGTAATTCTGCTGCATGCTATCTGGGAATTTTAGAAATTATTACCAGTAATGTATTCATTTATTCAGCAAATAGTCTGGGGCGATCACTATGTACCGGGCACTGCCTTAGATCCCGGACAGGTAGCAATGAAGGAAGCATTAATGGAGTGTGGCCAAGAGAAGCTGCTAAGGTGAGCCGGCGAGGGGATGTTGGCTCTGACAGTCAACGTCAAGTATGAGAAGTGAACAGGTGAGCCCTCCAGGCATTGGGTTTTCAGGTATAGCAAGACTCCAAAGCCAGAGTGTGCTTGGCGTGTTCAAGGATCCACTTGGAGGCCAGGGGTAGGACTGTCAAACTGAGCATTGAGATTGGTGGGTGGATGTGTTGTGTGTCGTGACACGTGTGTCGTGTCAGCCCTAGCAGGTGCAGGGAGTCACCGGATGGAGCAACAGGGTGATGTATGTGATTCACATTGTAAGAAACCTCACTGTGGTTGCTGTGTGGAGCATGGGGGCCACGCATGGAATGAGGAAGGTTATTTAGGAACTGTTGCCATGGTTTCAGTTAGAAAGGATGGTGTTTGGGGCTAGCCTGATAATGGTTGAAGGTGTAGAAAAAGGCCTGATAATATATTAAATATTAAATACCTACCACGAGCCCAGTGCTTTCCATACATATTGCCAAATCCACCCAACAGCCCCAAAGTGAAAATATTATTACCATTTAGAGGAATGGTTTGCCCAAGGTCATGCATTTGAAGTGGAAAGATAGCATGATGCTCTTTCTGGAGCTGAAAATAGAAGACAAAAAGAAAAATTACAAATACAGCACATCAATCAGTACCTGGCGGCGTTTAAACTTTCTTTTTGCACACATACTATAAATTCCAGCCCAGTGGGTACCTCGGGGATAAAGGTTGTAAGGATGGTAGATTGAGGAGAATCTACAAGAGGTTGTGTAGTAGGTTTTAGAGTTTTTTTCTTTTCATTTATTTCCTCCTCTGTACTCCCTTCTGTCTCTCTGCTGAGGCTTTGGAGTTTTAATTTTGAGATCCAATGCATTGAAAATAAAAGAAAAAAAAGGGAAATTGAAAACTTATTTTGAAACAAGATGAGCAGTAATTTAGCATTTAAAAAAAAAGCAACAACAACACTAGAAGGAAAGTACAAAACCAAAAAATAACAAGAACAAAAAACCCTGAAACAACTTTTAACTTTTAATTGGGTATTTATTTATTGAATAAATAATTGCTACAGTTATCTAATACTTAGTATGTGGCAGGTACTATATTAGCTACTTGGGATAAACAATGAATAAGACATACCTACTTACAAGAGTTTAGCTGTATAATAAATGATAATGACCTATATCAAAGAAAAAGATTAAGTTTCTATTTTAAGTTTAGAAAGCAGTAAGTAATCGGTTATGTGTCTTGAGGATGCCAGGGAAATCTTCAGACAGGAGAATGCATTTGTGATAGAACATTGCTTCTGTTAAACTTGGACACAATTGAAAAGTTGTCTTGACCGTGGAATAAAAAAGTCGTCTTTCTTCAGTATGGAGAGCCACACGAATGTAGTCACAGTTGTATCTGACTGCAGTTACAGGTGTGTATCAACCTATCTGTAGGCTTGGAGAGCTTGTTCTGGCCACCCAGATCTCAACCTATCATGAATCATATCAGCTTGTGGTCATTATTCTCTTGAAAGTCCCTTCCAAGAAGTTTCATTCCTGACTGAGTGTTTTCTGAATCCCTGCCATGTGGCAGTAACTCTCTTGGGCCCTTCCACGTTCTGCTGTCTGATTTGAGCTGCATCTGTGGGCTGCTGCTTTTGATTTTGCAAACAGTTTGTCTGATCTCTTTCCGTCCCCCATCAGAATCCTCATTTGCTCATTTTTCAATGATACTCTTCTGGCACCCAAAGAGATGGTATTAACTTCTGCGTGGAGGTTGGGGTTCCTCATCTACTGGTAAAAAACCCATTATACGTAGATTAATAGGAACCTCTTATTTTCATTTCATTGCATCTGGTGGGCTGTTCTTTATCCCAAACTTCTCAGCTTTCAGACTATAGGAGTTTTTCTTTATATCAAAATCATGGCTCTTGACTTTAAAAGTGCCATTATTTAAAATATCCTATATCTTAACTAGTCTTGAAGCCATTTTAATATACCACTTGAATTTGTAATAAACTAATATTTTTATTAGTTGCTTCACTCTGAGGTTGGAAATCCAAGGCCCTGTGTTAGCTCTTATAGAATCCTTGAGAATTTGTTGCAGGAAAGGCATTAGGAGTGAGTCTTATGTGTAATTTAAATCCTGAAACATAATATTTATTTGGTGTCTGTATAATGTAACAATGTTTTATAAGTCATCTACATTAAAATACTCAAGCACATTGGTTCTCAAAGTATGGTCTAGAGACATCTAGAAGTCTACAGAACCCATTCAGAGGGTCTGTAAGGTATAAATCATGCATTGGTAAAGGATACATCCTATGTGCAAGACAGACCAAAAGGGTTTAATTTAGCAAGAATGAAAAGTTCAGTGATAGGATTTCAGATTCCACAATGCACTAATCTTTTCTTTCTTTTTTTTTTTTATTAAGATTTTATTTAATTACTTAGAGAGAGAGAATACAAGCAGAGGAAGGAGCAGAGGGAGAGGGAGAAGCAGGCTCCCTGCTAAGCAAGGAGCCCAGTGTGGGTCTCCTTGGGATCATGACCCGAGCTGAAGGCAGATGCTTAACTGACTGAGCCACCCAGGTGCCCCCCACTATGCACTAATCTTTAAGAAACTAAGAAATGTCCACTTGTTCATTTTTAGTGCAATTATCACAAAGGATTATCCACCATTATTAATAAAGACTACTAAAATATTCCTTTGTTTTCAAACTACATACTTCTTCCATTCTTCTTACTGTTTTAAAAACTATTTTTCATTAAAGATTCATTTAATTACTAGAAGAATTATTATTTTTTATTAAGTGGATGAATAGATAATGATGTAAAAATTTCTGTTTAATTTAAATTGTGGTAAATATTAATAGACAACAACCCAAATACAGAAAACTGTTTGGGGTCCTCAGTAATTTTTAAGAGTCTAAAGAGGTCATTAAACCTTTCGAGAAATACCTGGTATAAAAAATTGTTGTCCTTGACATAAAGATGTGCACTGACTTCAACAAAACACAATAAAGATCCCTTTAAATCTAGACAACTAATTTTTAAAAGTAGTTTTACATTGATACTCGAATACAAAATCTGCATCTTGTGGATTTTTACAGCAATGAGTATCACTCTTGATTTGTATCAGACCTGAAATACGAAGTTCTCAGGAAGAATTGTCTTTTCAGACTCTTCTTGGTATTGCTAAGACAACAAATCCCTGGAACTCTGTGTAGATTTTAACAAATACACAAGACTAAGGGATACTCTGTGATCTCTGCTGGGAGGGGAAACAAAGTTTTGGCACTCCAAATCCTATTGTGAATTGGATGTTTGTTCCCCCCAAATTCATATATTGAAACTCTGACCCCCAGGGTGATGGTATTTGCAGGTGGGGCTTTCGGGAGGGAATGAGGGTGAAAGGAGGTCATGAGGAGATCAAGAGCCTTTGTGATAGTATTAATGCCCTTGTAAAAAGAACAGGGCCCATGGAATCCAGTAACAGCCATGTGAGGACGTAACCAGACAGTGGGCCTTCACTGAGAACCCATCGAGGCAGGCACCCTGATCTCAAAGTGTTAGACTTCCAGACTTCAAATATTTGTTGTTTAAGCCACCCAGTCTGTGATAATTTATAACACATAGTACCCCAAACTAACTAGTGTGCTTTTGTAGGCTTTTCATTTATGACTGGTTTCTGCCATTCCCAGAAACCATGCTTTGTATTTTTTTTTTTAAGATTTTACTTATTCATTGATTTAGAGAGAGAGAGAGAGAGAGAGTGATTGAATGCGAGCAGGGAGGAGAGAAGAGGGGGAGAGAGAGGGAGAGGCAGAGAACCTCAAGCAGATCCCTCACTGAGCACGGAGCCAGACATGTGGCTCCATCCAGCGCACAGCCCTGAGATCATAACCGGAGTCGGAACCAAGGGTCTGAGGCTTAACTGACTATGCCAGCCAGGAATCCCCCATTCTTTCTGTTTTTAAAAAAGAAACCAGTTGAGAAACCTACATTAATCTTTATGTCATGAAAAGGAAAAATTATAATCATTTCATAAAGATTCTACACGTGAAAATCCATTGGCAACGTTGTGGATTTTCTTCAATGTCTGAAGTATTTTTGCATGGATATTATTTCGTAGGTACCTTTACGATTGATTTTTAAATGTTTAAATCAGAATAAGATCTAGGGAAATCATAACGCATAGATGAGAAAGTTGTTCAGGTATTTTCGTAGCTAAAATATAGTTGGAATTTAAGGATCAAGTTTGTAATTTTTATTTAAGTATGAATAGATTTAAAATTACTCTTTTCTGACCATTTTCTTTTGTATAAAAATTGACAGTGAGAAAACTATAAAAATATCTTCTTTTTAGTCCAAAGAAAATGACTTAAAAAAAAAAAAAAGATTTTATTTATTTATTTATTTGACAGAGAGACACAGGGATAGAGGGAGCACAGCAGGGGCACAGGGAGAGGGAGAAGAGGGTCTTGGTCCCAGGACTCTGGGATTACGACCTGAGTCCAAGGCAGATGCTTAATGACTGTGCCACTTAGATCCCTGAAATGACTTAATGTCTAAAAAAAAAAAATTTTTTTATGTATTTATTTTCCAGAGAAAGATGTAGAGAGAGAGAGAGAGAGAGAGAGAGAGAGAGAGAGGCACGCAGAGGGAGAAGCAGGCTCCCCGCTGAGCAAGGAGACCTATGTGGGACTTGATCCCAGGACCCTGAGATCATGATCTGAGCGGAGGGCAGATGACTAAGTGACTGAGCCACCCAGATGTCCCAGAAAACAACTTTCCTTGAAAATATTTCTGAAATATTAAAACCTAACTTAATGTCACCTAGACTTTTAGCTACAGTTCTTTATTTAAAATAAATACCATACATAATAGATAATCTTTTAATTGTTATACATTAAAATCACTCATGGGGGCCCCTGAGTGGTTTGCAGGGTCCTGGGATCAAGCCCTAAGGCAGGGTACCTGCTTTCATCCTGCTTGTGCTCTCTCTGGCTTGCTCTCTCTCTCTCTCTCTCTCAAATAAATAAATAAAATCTTAAAAAATATATAAGGAAAATATTTTAAAAAGTCACACATAAACAGCAAAAATATTAAATAGCTCAAAATGTATGACTTTCTGTTGCTATTGGAAACATAATTATAAACATGGAAGGGATCCTGATGCCTTCATGTAAGCCCTACAGAAAATCGAAAAAAAAATAAATACATCTTCTCCTCATAACCACGTTTTCTCTTTTCTAAATTAAAAAATCTATAAAATAATTTTGTGAAGTATGCTAATTCTAATATGATTGCCAATAATAAAGTTAGCAAATACTTTTTTTTTACTAAATCATGAACATTTGACCTATATTACTTTATCCATGTGATTATAGTCTGTATAGGTCTCTGTCTTCTAAGACTTTGCCCTCCAAAAACATTTCTTTTTTTTTTTTTTTTTTTTTAGGTGTTTATTAGGCAACTACTTCAAACAATTTTAAGTTCCTTGGGTTATACCATTGTGATTTTACAGATGAATACGTTCCAAAAATATCTCTTTGATAAGTGCTTACAATTTACAGTGAATTATCCACATCACAGGAAGGAAAGTATCTGTACTGAAATGGAGGATCCCATGAAGACCGTTGAGGCAAAACTTCGCTACCCAGGCTCCTTTCTCCAATTTATGGGCTGATTTCCTTATTTTCATGGTATAAAAATGTTCTTTAAAAAATCCAAAATATGTAACTGTTATGGATTTCAGTCGCCTCGTGGCATAAATAAACCACTTGAACAGCCTGACATTTCTTGAGAAAAATAGCTCACTTTCTACCGAATGGCAGTAAACGTATGAGACTGAGCTGGATGTGTGTTGTGCTGTTTCTCAGCCGTGATGGAGAAAATGAAAGTAATACTTGTTGTCTGTAGTGACACTGGTGATAAGGGTGGCAATAGTGATGAAGAGAGAATGGGAAAAGGTTTTCAGAAGGAGTGATTAGTGATATTTTTTCTTTTTTTTTTTTTTTAAGATTTTATTTATTTATTTGTCAGAGAGTGAGCACAGGCAGACAGAGTGGCAGGCGGAGGCAGAGGGAGAAGCAGGCTCCCTGCTGAGCAAGGAGCCCGATGTGGGACTCGATCCCAGGATGCTGGGATCATGACCTGAGTCGAAGGCAGCTGCTTAATGACTGAGCCACCCAGGCATCCCGGTTAGTGATATTTTTGCCCCTGAAACTATTCTGAATTTTAATAGCTTTGAAGTTTATTTTTGTGTTTCTTTTACTTGAAATTAGTAAGATGGACATCTGGTCACTCTCATGATAAAAATATTATTTCTGTTTGTGTATGTGTGTGAACTTTCATCATAGCTTGGCAGATCTTGATTGGCAATAATCTAATAGCTGCAGTAAGAACAGTGCAGTTGCATCTATATCCTGAAATGGAATTTCCTGCCTCTGTTTAATTTTCCTTTGAATAATTTTTGGGTTGAATTTGGAAATGTTGTATCTAGTTTATTTGAACCCAGCTCTGCAAGTTCTTTATGTCAGAGACATAGTCTTTTTCCTGATATTTACAAAACCAAACCAAACCAAACAAGAAAACAAGATGTAACAGACATAAATGTCACGTCAAGTACCAAATCTTGATTTCTCCATGTTCTGATTAGCTTCCTAGTTTAGATCTTACAGCTTCAGATTGCTGTCACCTGTGTGCGTGACTTGAGATTAATTCAAAGTATATTGTTTAAAAGAGTCAGAGAAGAGGTGGTTGAGAGGAGTAAATTAAAAATCACTCACAAGCTAGGCCAGGCAGGTGGGTGATAGGAATAAAGGAATGTGGGCTTCTGTTGTTAATGGAGAAAGTCAGACATCATGAAGAGAAGGGAGGTCGCACTTTATGTAGGACGTGACTGAGCTATTTTCCCACTGATTTGGCATAAAAAGGATATAATATAATGTAACTTAAAATGTCTTCAACATCATCTTTGTAGAAAATACAGTAGTTGTTGAAGTCCCCAGAATTCCTCTTATCTCCCTTTCTTTCTTTCCTCTCTCCCTTCACTCCTTCCCATTCCTTTTCCTTTCTCTCTCTCTCCACCCATTCCTTCTTCTTTTTTCCCACCTACCCCCCTTACCTTCCAATCTTTTCCTTCCTTCCTTCCTTCCTTCCTTCCTTCTTTCCTTCTGTACTACAGCTACCTAAACTTTTAGTGATACTCTCTTAGGTTTATGGCCAGTTTGAAGATGAAGAGGTTTTGAGTCTCTAGCTATTTATTCGCTTTGTTTTGGTTTTTGTTCATTAGATTTATTTACTAGTTTTTTAGTTGATTGTTTTCTTTCTTTCTTTTTTAAGAAAGAGAGAGTGTGGTGAGCAGGGGGTGGTAGGGGCAAAGGGAAAGAGGGAATAAAAGAATCTTAAGTCTTTTCCACTCCTGGATCTCACGACCCTGAGACCACGACCTGAGCTGAAATCAGGAGTCAGATGCTGAATTGCTGGAGCCACTCAGGCGCCCCCATTTCGTTGCCTATTTATGGACATTTTTCCCTATTTGGAACATCATCTTGTTTTGCTTACTTTTGGATTCATTGTGCTCTCCTTACTTGATTTTGCCAGAAGTCTGGTCTTTGCATAGCTAAAATATTTGACAAAAGTGAAGCCATTCTTAGGAGTAAATTGTCTTATTGTGATGCTTTGAGTTCCAGAATGTTTTATAGAAGGAAGAATAAATCAGTAGTTTAATTTTCGGGAAGGAAAGTTCAGAATATTTACAATGAAATATCTCATGAATATGTATACAGCAAACCAAATTGATTTTGATAAACTGCTTCATATTCTACTGTTATTAGTCTGTCTTAAAAATTTGGTTTTTGTGCTGAGAAATTTAAACAATGTAAGGAATATTTGGTAACAAAAAGAGGCATGAATGTCAGGAGAATAAAAAGGAAAAAAGAGAAGCCATCTATTACTTTTAAAATATGCTAGGCCAAATTGAGTACATCAGTGTTTTGTAATAAATTGCCTGTGTTCAAGACGAGCAATAGTTTCCAGATCTCCATTATGGTGGACTCTGTGGTTTCCTTCTGACCTTTCTATTCGATTATTCTAGACTGGGAATATCTCCTCAAATTGGTTCTGAACTGACATCCTGTTTATGAAAAATTATTTCAACCACAGCATTTGTTTGCGATGCTTTCAAAAATGTTCTTGCCTATGTCCAAAGCTCTGTATGTGGTATGATTCAGTATATTTGAAGCTATATAACTCTATAGCTTCAAAGGTCTACTTAAAATTTTTTGTTTAGCTTTTATAAGATTTTATTTATTTGAGAGGGAGAGTGAGAGAAAGAGAGTGCACAAATGGAGAGGGAGTGGCAGAGGGAGAGAGACAACAGACTCCCTGCTGAGCAGGGACAACCCCTCACACCCCCTTCACTGACACAGGCCTGGCTCCATCTCAGGACCCTGGGATCATGACCTGAGATGAAGGCAGTTGCTTAACTAACCAAGATTTCCAGGTGCCCTGAAAGGTCTACTTTTTGAAGGTGATGATATAATACCTCTTCATTTTGAGTATAGTACATGCTAAACAATGAAGAATCATAGTTTCATAGTTAGTCAATATGGCCAAGTAACCTATGATTTAAGTGAGAAAGTGCTCTATTAAGCTGAAAAATCTCAATTTGAGGCAAAATGGCTGACAATTTTTTTTGAAGATGCGGTAAGATTTGTTTGTTTGCTATTTTTATGTCTGGTTAAATTGTACTTAGGCAGTGTTTAGCTCGTGCAGAATTTTTCATTACCTATCAGTAAATGTACCCAATGATGAAGAAAAGATATAAAAATTATAACAGTATTAATCAGAAAAACCTTTTTAAGAAAGATTTATTTATTTATTTGAAAGAGAGAGAGAGCGTGAGCAGGAGAGGGAGAGAGAATCTCAAGCAGACTCTCTGCTGAATGTGGAGGCTGGGGTGGGGGCTTGATTCCAGGACCCCGAGATGCCTTGAGTTGAAATCGAGTTGGATGCTTAACCGCTGTACTACCCAGTCACCCCCAAAGAAACATTTTTAGGTGGAAGAAATTTTGGGTTTAGTGCTTTAAGAAAATGATTGCTGTTAAGTGATTTTGGCATAAAAGAAGAATTCATGGTGAAGAAGAAATATAAGGTAATTTAAAGACTGTGACACTGGATTTTAATGAAGTATTAATGAATTAAAATTATTTTAAGTGCTTACTATATAGGACATGCTGGATAAATGAAAAGGCTTAACAGTGATTTTTTAAAATAGCTATAGATGATTGTACATGAATTATAGTAGACATTAATTTTATTTTATATTGTATCATTTATTGCTAAAACATTCTGAGAAACTAATATTTCTTTTCATGGAATGTGAAATATAAATGCTGGGGCTAAGATTCTTGATGTATTTAGAACAAAACTCTCAGAAATTCTGCTTGCTACTATGATTCTAATATACAGGTAACTGCTTTTTATGAAAGCTTTCTTTAAATTAATTGTCTTTGGAATGAGGACTTAAGTGATATTTCTCTGAAAGAAAGAAACTGTTGATAAAGCTGGAGTTACAAATTCTGTTGTTTGAATTGCTTCATAATAGTTATACCCTTTTGAAGTTTATGGATGCTTTTTAGCTTACTAGGTTATTATTATTATAATTATTATTATTATTTTAAGGATTTTAATTTTAAGTAATTTCTATACCCAATATGGGTCTCATACCCACGACCCTGAGTTTAGAGTCACATGCTTGACTGACAGAGCTTACCAGGCACCCCTCACTTACTAGATTATTAAGCTAGAATTAATTGATTTTCTTGATACATAACTTGCTATAAGGAGTAATTTTGATGTATTGTGAACAGAACCACTGTATGTACACTGAATTTGCTACAGTCATTTATGCTGTTTTTCCTTTTAAATGGATGCATTGACTATGCTCGTTATTCTATTGAGGTGGTTTTTTGTTTTTGTTTTTTGTTTTTTTTTCCCAAGTAATTTCTACCTCCACTGTGAGGCTTGAACTCATGACCCGGAGATTAAGAGTCACATGTACTACAGACTGAACCAACCAGATGCCCCTCATTTTTATAAATTATAGAATTTCTTTTTAAAGATTTTATTTATTTATTTGGCAGAAATCACAAGTAGGCAGGGAGGCAGGCAGAGAGAGAGGGAAAAGCAGGCTCCCCGCTGAGCAGAGAGCCCGATGCGGGGCTCGATCCCAGGATAGAGTATTTGGTCTCATCTCTGATGATGTGGTTTCATTCCAGGCCCCTTTAACTTCCAGACTGGACATGTGTGCTCCGTTGGCCCCACGTAAACCCTCACTTGGAGCCCCCCTTTAGGATGGAAGCCCTTATTCTCTCAGCTGCCAGGAGACTTGACAGTAGGTGGCACTCAGACCAAGAAGGCCACCTTGCCCACAGCTAGGCCTCTTCAGGGAGAGAATCTGCATAAGCATGTGATGAGGGGTAAATACAGCATGAAAGAGGCATCCTATCCCTCGAGTTCTATCAGAAACAGAAGAACATTGTCCCACCAGGGATCTGGTGGTGATGGATCAAGAAAGGCTTTCTCAGAGGAGATACATTTGTTTCCTTTTCAAGAGGAGAAAGAGGAAAAGATGCCAGCAGGGTATTCCAGGTACATACATAGAACAGCATAGGCCATTTGGAAGTCCAAAAAAAAAAAAAAAAAAAAAATCCAACTTGGATCAGGTACAGAACTGCCAGAGGTTCATCATGATGAATCAGCAGGTGCACTTAGAGATTGACAAGAGATAAGGATAGAGCAGTAGGCCATGGCAAGATCATGAAAATTCTTATATGTAAACACAGGGTAAGTATACTTTGCCTGTAAGTGGGAAGGTGACATGATCAAATTTTAGATGTGTAAGTTTTAGATGTATCTTCTTCTATAATTTTAATTGTGAACAGGTTTTGTTTTTGGGTTTTGGTTTTTAATGAGCTTGGATTTCAAGTCTGCCAAGTGGTTTGAAGTGCAAGAATATAGTTGTATAGAAGTAGGACCAGCTGAGAACGGAGAGATGTTTCTTTTGTGTTACTTAGAGGTATAAATTTGCCTGTACGTATTTGAGCCGTATGCGTATACCTATGGGATTCTCCATTCTGTCAGCTACAAGAGACTCAAGCGTGTCTTTCTTTGAGCATGTATGGGTAAATATGTTTTTTGAAGGACTCTTTGCAATTTTCTAAAGAACTATTTGTCTTTTAACAAGACAGTCTAGAATGTTGCTCAAGAAGTAGGACTGTGGGGCGCCTGGTTGATTCAATCAATAGAGCATGTGGATCTTGGTCTCAGGTCGTAAGTTCAAGCCTCACATTGGTCATGGAGCCTACTTAAGAGAGAGGAAAAAAAAAAAAGGAAATACAGACTTACATGTTTTAAATCTCAGATCTATCACATACTTGCTGAGACCTTAAATCTACCAAAAAGAATACAAGAATACCTGTGTCTTTACTTATGGGAATAATAATGACAGGTTAGGTGAGAATGTTTCAGTTTTATGTGATATAAGCCAAACTCGTGTTTAAAAAAAAAAAAAAGAAAGAAAAGAAAAGAAAGAAGAATAAAGAATGGAATATCCTGGCACAGTAACTTTGAATTGTGCCAATCCTAAATCGAGAGGCCTTCATGGATCCAGGAGTTCCAATGATATCATTAGGATGGTATCTCTGCTTGAATCTGTGAGGGCTTCATTCACAGACAGACTTACCCCAATGAACAAAAGATGGTAGCCAGCAGCTCTGGGCGTCTGTACTACAAATTTAGCAATTATGGAAAAAATGTGAAGTGCCTTCCATCCAATTGTTTAATATAAGTGCTGGCCAGAATCTTGCCACCTCTCCTTGTAGGATTTTTAGATAAAATTTGAATATATTTGAATTTCAAATAAGCAATGAATCATTTTTTTTTTTTTTAATTATGACCCAAACATTGCATGGAATATGCTTACACTAAGAAATGATTTGTTGTATATCTGAAATTAAAATTGAACTGGTCATCCTGTCTTTTTATTTGCTGGTGTTAGACACCCTCCTTAGGGCCCTTGTCTTTTCCTGCATCCTCCACTCTGGTCACAGTGATGGACCAGAGTGTCCACTAGGCCTGGTTACAGCCCTCATTAGATAACACCGCACTCCCCTCCAACTTCAAACAAATGGATTGATTGAGAAAGGGGGAGAGGTAGCCGCACAACAAAAATTGAGGTGGTATCGAAGATGAGATGCTGTGCACAGAGTAAACAAAAACATATCAACAAATAGAAATGTTTTATAAAAATTGTATCTAATAGAACTTTTGTGAAGATCACATCCTGCGGATAATTCTTGGAAACCTCTTAGCCCAGTGCCTGGCACACACAAATCTCAGTAAATGTTTTCTACTGCACATATTATTACTGTTCTACTGATTCTAACACATAAGTACATTGCTCCATTCATTAAGGGAACAGGTACTGAGTAATTTTGTATTATTTCACAGTTTTCATGTAGGAATAAAGGAAACAGCAGAAGAATGGTGAGACAATTCTGTTGAACATCTTTATGCTCCCTCCTCCCCAAATGAATTTTTTCCTGGGAACAGGAGAAATTTCTAGCTCAAAGAGAATGGACATTTTAAGTCCCTAGATAATTTATGTGGAGCTGGCTGTTAGTGATAGTTCTGCAGAAATCCATGTTTCCAACCATAGAGGCTGGTTGTCTGCCTTCCATCCTGGGACTTAGCCATAGTTCCTATAACCTTGCACAGACCCATCCAGGAATCTAAACTCGGTCTCCAGTGCCCAGCCTGTATTTCCATTATTATGGAAATAATTCCAATGTCACAGGCGAAGGTTAAAAATTACTGCTTCTGTGGTTATAAAGCCTAGGAGAGACATTCTCAACTTCCACCCTAGCACAAAGGAAGTCTCGTCTTCCAGACTGTTTGGGAGCCCTGATAATTCAGTGTTATTACTATTTTCCCAGAGCTATTTCTTCTTTTTATGGTGACTTTTATCAGTATGTCTGTAATCTGATATCAACCAGCCTCCTAACCAATCCACACAACAGAGAAAGTAGTAGATAAGAGGTCTCACTTAGGAAAGCTATAGCAAACTAAGCCTGATATTAGAGAAAAACCAGAGTTGTGAAGTTGCTCAAATGACCATTTGAGGAAGAAGAATGAAGAATCCCTATTCATTCCAACCAAGAAAGTTGTTCAAAGAATGATTCTCCCCATTTACTGTTTTCTCCAGTCCTCTTTGTTCAGAAAGCCAAAGATAAAATTGACCAAGATTGCAGTTATTGTATTTATGTATTTATTTATTTTAGAAACCTCAAGGAAGAATAGTTGTACTGAGGTTTAGCTTTGTCTGTTACAGATAAAATTGGAAGTAAAACATCTCCCCGACAAGGATCTGACTGGAACCACACTAGGGAGGCATATTTATACCTTCACTATGAATTCTGGGAGCATTGCATGGGGCCAGCCAATATCTCCCAATTGCTATGCACATCTCTCTAAAAAGGAATGGAAATTTATCTCTTTGAAGTAAATTGGCAAATTATCTATAAAGTTTAGACAACAGTTATTGTCTTAACCTAACATTCTTTTAACCAACAGATCTCAGTCCTACCAGTATAGTCTTTTCCCTAATCCTACTTACTTATACAAGTTCTTTGAGCTCAACTTCTTTGAAAATTAACAATGAACAGATGCTCAACTTCTTTGAAAATAAGCAGCAGACAGATACATACATAATTAATTTATTTAGAAAATTAATTCCATCATTCCCTGATATTTACTTTTTTCTTTTCCCATATTGTGGTAAAATAACTTCGCATTTCTGTACAAGAGAAAACCTATGTGCAGCGTTGTTATAAATTGGACTGTATTCCATTTCTTTAATTATCATTCTGTGAAAGAATAGGTACGTGCTGTTTGACCAAATGCCCCTCATTATGTTACTCATGCATGAGAAGTTGCATTATTAGTACCTAATACTGGTGATAATGCCCATTTATCCAGTGCTTTGGGTATGATAGATGTTTTACTTAGCATATGACAACCATTAACTCATTCAACTCTCATATACATGTGAGCTAGCCATTGCTACATGAGGAAAAGAACACCACTTATTTTTTAAGTTAGGGAAGCCCTGAGGATATTGATATGCAACAAAATACCAGACTGTGTGGCTAATGAACGACAGAGATTTTCTTTTTTTTCTTTTTTTTTTTTTTTTAAAGATTTTACTTTTATTTATTTGAGAGAGACCATGAGAGAGAGCATGAGCAAGGAGAAGGTCAGAGAGAGAAGCAGACTCCTCATGGAGCTGGGAGCCTGATGCGGGACTCGATCCCAGGACTCCTGAGCCGAAGGCAGTTGTCCAACCAGCTGAGCCACCCAGGCGTCCCCAGAGATTTGGTTTTGACCATTCTGATGCTGGAAGTCTGAGATCAGGATGTCAGCGTGCTTGGATTCTGGTTGAGAGCTCTTTTCCGGGTTACCTATAGCTGACTTCTTTTTTCCTTATGAAGTGGAAAATAAGCAAGAGAGCTCTCTGGGATTTCTTTTGTAAGAGCAGTAATCCCATTCATGGTGGCCCTACCTTCAGGAGCTAATTACCTCCCCAAGGTCTCAAGTTAGATGCCTTCATTTTGGGGATTAGGATTTCAGCATAAATTTTTTTTTGGGGGGGCACATTCAGTCCACATCATGTGCCAATTTATAAAGTGGTGTAGATGCAGGAAGGATAAGAGGTTGTGGTGATCTAAGACCAAGAAATCCCCAGAAAGCTGGGACAGAAAGGCAAGTTTCCATGCTGCACACTAATCTCATTAACTGTATGGTTGGTTACATATAGAAGGACTGTATGTGCCAGTATTGTGTAAGGCATTAGTGAGTCAAAAAGGAATATAAGAATTAGTCTCTGCTCTGAGAAGCTCACAGTCCCATTGAGAAGACAAAGCATACAGGCCAAGGCATAATGCAGGAAAATTAGTGGTTAGTATTACAATGGATGCTAGAGATAATTAACATGCTTGGAGATAAGAATAACAGCAGGGAAATATGGTTTCACTAATTTTATTTTTATTTTTACTTTTATTATTTTTTAAGATTTTACTTATTTATTTGACAGAGAGAGAGATCACAAATAGACAGAGAGGCAAGGAGCGGGGAGCAGTGATCCTGATGTGGGGCTCTATCCCCAGACTCTGAGATCATGGCCTGAGCCAAAGGCAGAGGCTTAACCCACTGAGCCACCCAGGTGCCCCTCACTAATTTTTTTTAAATCTGAGATGCCATCAATTTTAGGATTTAGTATAATATTACATTTTTAAAAATCTATAAACTAGGTCTAATCATCCATTGTTAAGACCCAGATTATATAGTTGTTAACATGGGCAGAAATATATCTGTCCAAGTAATAGATACAGGAGATGAGGAATACTTCAAATAAAATGAGACTTAAAGCTTCAAACTATTGCATATCTGTTGTCATTTTAAAGAGAGCTATTTTGAACTCAAGTTAACAAGCAAAACAATGAACCCAGTACTAATGATCTTTTTGATTATTCATTTGTATGACAATATTTGCATAGTACATGCTATTTCCTAAGCAGGTTCTTGTTATCATCATTTTATATTAGCATCTGTGAAAAATTGGTTTTATATTTAAGTTGAGAAATTTTGTCTTAAGTTAATGATTGCTGATCTCAAAAGAATGCTGGTACATAAGGCCATTTGCTTTATAGTTGGAAGCTATTTTTTTTTTAAATTCAAAGATTAACATGATGATTTAAGATTCATACTTACATTGAGGATGTTTTTAGATTATGTTGTAAATGTTGGTCTGAAAGTGCTAAAAATGTACTTAGTTTGTTGATTTTTAGAAAGAAAGAGGCGAGGTGTTTTTTGGTTCACACAGTGCACACGTGGGGCAGCGGCTATGGAGGGAGAAATTTGGCAACAGAGCAACATTCCACGACCTCTCCCTTATGTCAGAAACAATGCCTGATTTTGTTTCTTTCACTGTAAGAAAAAATTAGAGATAGAACTTTACCTGGCGTATATACAGAAATGAGCTCATTAGTGCTGGAATATCTTCTTATAACTGTTGGGACTTAGGAAAGAAAAACCAATCTGTTTGTTCCCTATTTCATATTCATGAGGCCGTTCAGGAGACAGTTTGATTGACACCATTGGTATATGTTGTCTGCTTTCTTTAGATCAAGCTGGGGGTTTTGGTTCACCTATCACTCACTTCCACTTTGTTACCGAAGTCTATTGTGGCTCTCTAAATTGTGTTGTGATGAATTGCCCACTTGGGAATTTTTAGGACATCTTAATCCCAGTATGACAGAAATCCCTTCAATAAATAATCTACCAACCCTTATGCCAAATGCGAGTGGATCAGTGGACACGGATTTATGACAGCTTTCACGAATGAAAAGTAGCAGCAGGAGGACTTTGCCAGTGCCCTGAGAATCTATGAATGGTCTCTATTTCCCAGTTTAATTTTCCCCAGATAAATTTGGTTGAAATGTGCTCTGCAGGATTTCCTTTTAAGCTGTGTGTGTGTGTGTGTGTGTGTGCACGTGCGTGTGTGTGTCCTGTGTGTGTTCGAATTTGCAGTGATTTCAGTGGTAAGACTTTACAAGCAGTTGTTGAAAATCAATTTTTTGTTATAGGTTGGGCTTTTTTTTGGATAAATACAAGCTAATAAAATTGGGTATTAATACGTTGTTACAATTTTAATTAAATGCTTGACAATGATATTGACATCATTTTCAGATGTCTTTTGAAAAATCACATTTGAAGAAAACAATTTGAGATTGGGTGGATGAGTAATGGCATTAAAGTTTGAATGATAAGAATAGGTCACTCGTTTTAAGTGATTTTATTTCAAAAAAGTATTTTTTATGTGAGAAGTTACCCATGATAATCTCATTATAATTATATATTTCAATCTAAGCTATTTGTATGAAATTGGTATGACACAAAAATAGCAAAATGTAAGTTTGATAGCTTGAACCGTTAGTCTGTAATTTTTTAATGTAAATTTTGTTGGTTTTGATAAATTATTTATGATATGAGTCATTAGTGTTTGACATGAAAACTTATGTAAAAGAATAGAATCTAGATAGTATACTTCATGTATATTAGATACATATATAATGCTTTTCTATTATTAGACATTTAAAAAGTAAGAAGCAATTTTAGGAAACATCTGAAATTGAGTCTTCTTTTTTGTTAGTAATTCTTGCATTATCACATTTAGGCTGTGAATTCTGTTGCTCTCTTACAGAAGCGCCATTCTTTCTGAAAAGTGACAACCCCCTTTTCTCGCCCTTAAGGTATATGGCACAAGTTCACAGCCAGTCAATGTGACATGTTGCTGTTTGCCATTAAAAATTTGACAGCTTTATAAGCTTTTTATGAGGCCCAAGGTTTTCTTCAGTAATGAAGAAAAGAGATGGTTTTGTACTTGATGTATATGCTCATTTCCCTAGTGAGATACTGTGTATGTTTTTTGTGTATATTTGTAAAAACATGGGGGAAAAAAACAACCACTACCACCAGGGGCTGGAAAACTCTGTGGTTTCCTAAATCCACAGAAGTACATTAAAACAGGCATATTGTTGATGTTGTCATTTATTAAAGACTGGATTTTTCCAGGTTATTAAATCCCTGCTAAGTACCAGCTTCTTTTCCTTGGACACTGGAGCTACCAGCAGGTGACTGGAGCCTCATTAAGGCTGTAACACAGGGTCAAGGATTGGAATTGCTTCTGGCGTGGATGACTGAAGAAAATCAGAGCCTTTAAATTACTACACTTGTGTTCAAATTAGACAGTATTACATAGTTTAAGAAAAAAAAAATCTCACATCGTCCCTAATTAACCATGAAAAGTACAACATTGGATAATTGTTAAATTGAACAAATTGTTACCATTTTGGGAGGCACTTGACATTGCATAAAGCTTTTTTATTGCCACAGTCTCCTTTGATCCATACGATGATCTTGTGAGGCTCCAGGGCAACTGTTTAATTAAAGTTACATCCCAGGAAAATAAACTGAGGCACAGAGAGAATGGTGATTGGCCTAAGATCACACAGTCTCTAGGATAAATCAGGTTTACTAAATTCCGCCTGTTCCTTTAGAGCCCTGTTTCATCATGCTCTTACCCAGGGGTGATTGAACAGCCTTCTCTTCAGCCTCCCTCACTCCCGCCTCCAGGAGTGTCAGGGTGTTTGGGTTGTCACAATAACAGTTGCTGGCATTTATTTATTTATTTATTTATTTATTCATTCATTCATTCATTCATTCATTTATAAGATTTTCTTTATTTCTAGAGAGAGAGCATGAGTGGGGAAAGAAGTTATAGGGGGAGGGAGAGAGAATCTGAAGCAGATTCTGCACTGAGCTTGGAGCCCGAGGCAGAACTTAATCTCAGGGGCGCCTGGGTGGCTCAGTGGGTTAAGCCGCTGCCTTCGGCTCAGGTCATGATCTCAGGGTCCTGGGATCGAGTCCCGCATCGGGCTCTCTGCTCAGCAGGGAGCCTGCTTCCCTCTCTCTCTCTCTGCCTGCCTCTCCATCTACTTGTGATTTCTCTCTGTCAAATAAATAAATAAAATCTTTTTAAAAAAAAAAAAAAAGAACTTAATCTCAGAATCATGAGATCATGAGGTCATGACCTGAGCGGAAACCAGGAGTCAGATGCTTGACCACTTGAGCCACCCAGGCGCCCCAACAGTCGCTGGCAGTTAGTGGGTGGGGGGGCCAGAGATAGTTTCACAGCAGAATTTTACTGCCCCCAAATCCTGTCATATGTCTGTGGAGAGACATTTACAATCCCTATGCATACCAGGGAAGGAGATTCTTATAATTTTATTTGCATGTTTAAATTCCACTTCATACATTTATTCCTTGTTTCAATTGCTTTTATAAAATGTGTAAGAGTATATGGGTAAAAAATGTTTATTTTCCAAAGAATACTACAAGTAGAATTAGTAAAATAATAAATGGGTAATTATAATTCCTCATTCCCATTTTGGCTGTCACCTATAACATACACACATAAAAACATATCTGTGTTTTCTATATATCTAGTGTGCTTTGTTTAGTTCTGATTTTTTCCATGTTAGTAATCTCATTATTGGAACAGTAATTTTTAACCCTCTTTCAAATTTTGTATCCTGCTATTATACCGCATTGGAGACCAAGGGGAAAGGTAATTAGCCTCGGGCTTTGCCTTAAGTAACAACAGCAAGTGTTCCTTTTGCAATTAAACTTGCATGTTTTTGCATCTATTTAGTATCTGATTTGAAAGGTCCTAACTATTTTATTTCCTAAATATCCAGTTTGGCTTGTGGAACGTTACTGTTGCCATTTGAGTAGTTATGGAATAAAAATAAAATATCATGTACAATGTTGCTACTTATTACAATTAAGTAAAATAAATGTTTCATTTCATGGATATTGTAGATTTACCTCTCCTACTTTCCTCATTCATGAAGGGGGATAAGAAGATAGGTAAATTTTTGGTAGTCTTTTCCTATTAAAAGCATAGTCTTTGAATAATGTATATATGTATAAAATATAAATATATGTATATACATATATATGTATATTTATATGTATAAAGATATATACTTATCTGTCATAAGTAGGATGTATGGCCTGTGTGCAGTTGATTCACACTGAACTTGTAAATATTCTTCCAAAAGTAAGAGACCAACATTTGGTTAATAAATTGGGAAAAGAACACAATATTCACATTCATGCCATATTTTATTAAATACATATTTTAAAGTTATAATTAATAGATGTACCATATACCTCAGAAACAAATCCTTTAGACATTAAAGGGAACCCTCCATTCCATGTGCTTATATTTTTCTTTAACTTTTACTTAACTGATTTTGTTTTATACAAAGAGTTTTTAAAGTTTCATATCTGCCAACATAAAAAAAGATTAGAAACATCCTATATAGTAGGATTGAAATTTCTAGAGGGAATCAATTGAACTTGATTTAGTTTTTCTTTATGGGAACTCTTTCAGAGTGTATCATACTATAGTTTCTGTGTTTAAGCCTTTTTAATACTTCAAAGCATTAACAGTTGCAAATAATATGGGTTGAATTTATGTTTGTGTAGATGTTTTTTTTAAAACCCCTTTATGTAGGGAAATCTATTATTTGCAATTACGTACAATGTACAAATAGTTGTGGCTATCTACATTCTTCTAGTAACTAAGAATATTTGATTGTAATTACTTCTTTACCCAAAAAATTAGTTGACATTTCTTAAAATGTATATCCATGCAGTTTTTCCCTTATTTTATCTCTATCCTCTTCTAAGTCATAATGCACTCTTAGTTATTGTTGAAACCTGGAAGTATTGTTTCCCAGTTATTGCTGCAATTATGTATAGAGAACAAAGTGCCCAGAGATTCTTTCTTTCTTAAATTTTAAGATTATTTATTTATTTATTTGACAGACAGAGATCATAAGTAGGCAGAGAGGCAGGCAGAGAGCCCAACTTGTGGCTCCATCCCAGGATCCTGGAATCATGACCTGAGCCGAAGGCAGAGGCTTTAACCCACTGAGCCACCCAGGCACTCTGTACCCAGAAATTATTATCAGAATCTCACTGAGGGATTTTATAGTGACCAGCCTGAAAGGGTAAATTACTTATTTGGGAGCTTCAAATAGAGTGATCCCGGTACTTGGGTGGTTGATCCGGGTACTTCTGTTGAGCATCCAGCTCTTGGTTTTTGGCTCAGGCTGTGATCTCAGGGGTCATGGCTTCGAGCTCAGCCCTGGACTCTGTCCTTAGCAGGGGGTCTGCTTGAAGTAAGCAGGAAGCCTGCTAGAAAATCCTCTCCCTCTGCTTCTTTCCCCACCACTCTCTCTCCCTCTCTCAAATAAATAAAGCTTTACAAAAAGAAAAGATCGATATAAATTAACATAGGAGTGAAAAAAATACAATATATAAGAGCAAGAGGTTACTATGGAAAAGATTTGTTAGTCTCTACCAGTTGGTTTTGATAAATTATTGGCCACCTGCTACTTTATACTATCAAGATTTTCTTTGCAACAGTATTTGCCCACACACAGGGAAAGTGATCGCTCAGTTGGGGCAGCCAAATGTTTGCAGTTAATGCCCTCTGTAGTTGAGGGTTGGGTGTGCTTGGCCACCTTGAAGTTCCATGGAGGGTAAGCCGATGGCACCACCGCTGTCTGATCGATTAAGTCATGTTTGGAAATCTGTAAGTATTTGCTGAGTAATCGTTCTGAGGCTGTAATACTGGTCAGATCATTCCGACATGTAATGCATTGTTTGAAATATCTTTTTTTTTTAAATTTTATTTATTTATTTGACAGAGAGAGAGCACAAGCAGGGGGAGCAGCAGAAGCAGGATCCCCACTGAGCAGGGAGCCTAATGCAGGGCTCTGTCCTAGGACCTTGGGATCATGACCTGGGCTGAAGGCAGACACTTAACCAAGTGAGCCACCCAGGCAACCCTGAAGTATCTTTGTGATACGCATTCTCTAGTGACTAAAACAGTGTGATTAGATCTGTGGGACTCAAAAAAGCAAACTATATACCACATAAGTTGACTGAAAGTCTCTCTGATGTTTTAGTGTCCCTAACGGACACTTTTCTTCATTTATATCATTTAGCCTTTTCTCACACCCTCACCATGGCTTCTGTCATTCTCAGCACACAGGTTCATATGGTTGATAACACCCTTAAGCGGTGTCCTCTTAGTCTTCTGTCAACAAGCACCTCTTTCAATGCCTGGTATTTAATGGCCCCTCCTATGTATTTGCTGAGTGAATGAACAGGTGATGCTGTATGTGAATGGACCCACCTAGGATTAGAGAGAATTGAATAATGAATAAACATACACACTTTGTGATTCTTTTTCAACTATGTTTATTAAGAACTCTTTGTAAAGGGTATATCTCTGCTTCCGTGCTTAGCTTACGTGCACCAGTACATAGACAGGCACTATCATTCTCCCTTAGCAAGTTTTCTAGCCCTAAAAGCTGCATAACTCTCTGTCTTTCTTGTTGTATAATTGGCTTCACTTAGATAAAGTAAATAGCTTATCTAAACAGCTTCACATTCCTGAATACTCAGAGTTTCACACAAATCATTCCTCTGGTGATGTACTTTTGCATAATGAGTGTTCAGACTCTTTTTCAGGGTCATTATGGTAAAAAAGTATGGAATAGCCTCTGATAAGAGTATATTCACAAATAGGCAGCATTTTATGACAGAAAAGGTACGATGGTGAAGGATCGAAATAAAGGCCTTAAAGAAGAAAGTTCATTAAGAAATAAAGATTAAAAAATATCTAGAGTACCATGGTACAGAGTCAAAGCCAAACAAATGATACATAAAAAATTGTGCTCTTTGTTCATCAAGAAGATAGAAATGAAGTTAAACTCAACTGTTGTGTTCTTTGTCAAAATAGAAATATTCTTTTAAAATAAAAATATATGCTATGATTTAAAGAAAAATAAGACAGTATGAAGGATTTTAGGACAAGAATAAAAGATGTAATTATTATATCCTTATTAATGTGATTCATCAATATATGAACATTTTATAAATATCTATATGAAAAAAATATGTGATAGATAAAGACGTATACATCTTTCTTTTTGGTAAACTATATAAAATATACATTCTAGTTGGTTTATAAAAAAAGAACGTTAATAATTATATATTAAATGAGGGCACCTCAGTTGGTTAAGTATCTGCCTTTGACTTGGGTCGTGGTCCCGGGGTTCTGGGATCAAGCCCCACATTGAGCTCCCTGCCCAGTGTGGAGTCTGCTTCTCCCTCTCCCTCTGCCTGCTGCTCCCCTATTCATACTCTCTCTCAAATAAATAAATAGAATATTAAAAAATGCATTATTTGTTAATTAATTGGATTTAAATAAAAAAAGAAAAGAATGTTAAACATTCATAATTTTTGAACCTTATTTTGCTGCATTGTCTTTGGAATCTATACGTACAGGTATGTATGTTTGTACACATCCAGAGGTATTTCTCTTTTTAATGATGCTCTAGTTTGCCCCCAGCCCTAGGCAGACACCATTTTGACTTTTGTCTGTGAATTAGTTTTGCTTTTTTTTTTTTCAGTTTTGCATATTCTTGTGCTTCATAAAAGGAAATAATGTGGTACGTGTTCTTTTTTGTACCTGTCTTCTTTTACTAAGCATACTACTTTATAGATTCATTAATGTGTTGATTTGTATAGTAGTAATTTCTCATAAATATACCACAATTTATCCCTTCTCCTGTTGAAGTACATTTATGATGTTTCTGATGTTTTGTTTTGCTGTTATGAATAAAACTGCAGTGAAAAATATTTTGTAGGGCTTTTTGTGGACATGTTTTTATTTTGCATGTGTTCAGTGCTGGGGGAGAATGGAGTTGTATATTTAGGTTGGAGTTGTTGGGTTCTAAAATGGGAATATATGTAATTTCATAAGAAACTGCCAGAGAGGAAAACTCAGTATGAAGGTAATTTCTGGTTTAAAAAAATGTTAATTATTTCTAATAGAGCTCTCATCATATAAATAGGGGTAAAGATGAAGTGTTCAGAAGAATTTGGAATCATTTTCCCTGTGTATGGATATATCTTATATAAAAATGTGTCTCAAAAAGCCAGTATAATTCATTAGTGAATAAAAGGATATTTTTCCTTAAAAATTATCAAAGATTATATAATTTATGTTACTTATCCCTAGATAATCCCATCACTTAATTCTCCAAAAAAAGTATTATTTCAAAACGGTACTACTTTCCTTCCACTCTGCCTATCCTTTATTTTAAAGCAGCTGGCCTCTGTTCATTCAGAGAGAAAACAGAGGCTGTCAGGTAGGAACCTCCTCAATGTCTTTGCTCATCTGATTCTCATCGGCAACCGTCTTCATCTCTCTCCTTTATTTCTGACTCCTTCAGGTTAATTGGACTCCACTTTGCTTAAGTCCAGCAATCTTCTCTTGTTATTTGGATGTCTTTCCCCACTCTTTAATGACTTGGCTCCCCTCCATCAACTCTTGTTTTCTCTTGTTCTTTCTTTAAAGTAAACAAATCTATGGAAAGACCGACCAATGAAACATAAAACATTATCTCTAGGCCACAGAGGCCCAGTTCTCATTACTACCCCCTTTCTGCTGCTTCTTTTTTTTTTTTTTTTTAAAGATTTCATGTATCTATTTGATAGACAGAGATCACAAGTAGGCAGAGAGGCAGGCAGAGAGAGAAGAGGGGAAACAGGCTCCCCCTGAGCAGAGAGCCCGATGCGGGACTTGATCCCAGGACCCTGGGATCATGATCTGAGCTGAAGGCAGAGGCTTCAACCCACTGAGCCACCCAGGTGCCCCCCGCTTTCTGCTTCTTGAACCTCCTTCGTATCACTGTTCTTGGTGTCCCTGTTTGAAAGTGGGATCTCATCATTTTCTTCCTACTGTATTAGGTCTGTAACTATTCAGCAGGAATCCCTACTTCAGGAATGTCCATCCTATGTTTCCAGCATCCATCATAGAATGCTTCAGGGACCTTTAAAATCCAAAACTCATAGTCTCTTAAATTGGTTGTTAACATGAGACTGTTCCTGTCTGGAAATTTTGGCTGGGCCCCAAAGCAAAGAATCGTGAGTGCCAAGGATCCCTGCTCTAAGGAGAGATATACCATGCGTATAGGATTTGCAGAATAGTTCCGCAATCTAGTTCTAATTTTTGCTAATCTCTCACCTTAAGGCTAGTTAATAAAAAGCAAAGAGGAACCCTGGTGGGAGTCAAGATGTCCCCAACCAGAAGTGCCAGGCTGTCGGATTACCAGAATCCCAGTTGGATGGAAAGTTTCACAGGGTAACCGGGGAAGGAATCACCATTTCTAGGTGGCCACATTTGGAAATCTCCAGCAAGGGAATTTCTGTGGAACTGCTAAGGTTTCCCAGGAAGCAGAATTAGCACTGGGATTGCTTCACACCCAACAACATCGAATTGCAATAGTGAATTGTTGCAATCAAGGAAGACCCTTTGTGCCATTACCTCTCTTGCCCCTATGTCAACTAATGAAGGGTTGCAGCAAGTGGGAAAGGAAAGATACAGAGCTTGGGAAAAAATAGTGTTGAGTTATTCTGCAAGTTTCTTTACCTGAGTCAGGACAACCTAAAGTAAAAATGTTGAAAAGTTCAATTGAGAGGGATGTCATTCGGCCAGAGGGTTTTTTGGTGTTTTTGTTTGTTTGTTTGTTTTTAAATATGGAAAGGGGATTAGAAAATTACAGAATCAGGAGGAGATAACATTCCAGGGTCAGGGAAAGGAAATTTGGCATTGAAGGAAGAGAGGCAGCCACTTGCCCCTACAGTGTCCTACAGACTTAATAAGAACGAAAATCACTTCAGTTCTGGTAGCAAGCAAGATCCTTTAAATATTTGCTATTTATCTGGCTTCGCTTTTCATCACCAGTCCTCCAGTCCTAAACTCTGTCTTACCAAAATACTTTGAATAGCCTTCATCACCTGCCTGACTTGATGGACTACTATTTGATCTTAAGATGCAGTTCAGAGATCACCTTCTCAGTGGAGCCTCCCATAATGTCACAGCACACCCCATGTCACCTTAGGTGTTCCCGTCATTGTTCCTAGGGCATCCCACTCCTTTCCACCCTACCACCCATTAACCTGCTGACCTTATTTATCTTTCTTTTTTTTTTTTTTTAAGATTTTATTTATTTATATGAGAGAGACAGAGAGAGAGAGAGAGAAGGCAGGGGAACAACAGAGGGAAAGAGAGAAGAAAACTCCCTGCCGAGCAGGGAGCCCAATGTAGGGCTCAATTGCAGGATTCTGGGACCATGACCCGAGTCCAATGCAGACACTTAGTCAGCTGAGCCACCCACGCGCCCCCTTTTTTATCTTACTTATGAGACTATGTAATTCTCTTTTATACCTGCATCCCTGATCCAGGTTGCAGGGTCTTTAATAAACTTAAATAATATTGTAAATGAGAATTAATTGATAATGTTAGCATTACATTGAGATATAAATTTGTAAAAAATACTTTGTAGTTCACAAATTAGAATTTTTTAAAAAGATTGTAGAAAAAATGTTTTCTGTAACAGATGAAATTCAAAATGTTGCCTGTGGCCATTATGATTCCCTTTGTGTAACTACTTGGACGCTCTCTCTCGTGTGTGCACTGTCTCTGCCTCTGTCTTTCTCTCACTGTATCCTTGTGCTGGGAAGATGTCAAAGGACAATACTGCTCACCCTTCATCCATCAAGTATTTTCAGTCTCTTATCTCATTACAGAATACACTTGAGAGTTCCTTTTCACAATAGATATTTCAGTCCTTCCTCACAGATAATTTTACTCTCTTTCAACTCCCCCGTTCCTCAATCTGACCCTTGCCATACAGGGTTATTGATGCCATTTCCCACATCTGAAAGTGTTTCCAGAATTAATTTTTCTTTAAGACATGAATATATATGAATAAAAATACAATGTGCTTTTGTTTGCTGGCTTTTCTCATTAAGATTTCTGATGTTTCTGCTATGACTTCAGCTTACTAGCTATAACTCATTAAAGCAAAAAACAAACAAACAAAAAAAAACCAACAACACAAAAAACAAACAAACAAAAACCCAAAAACCCAAAAGCAATTTAAGGAAAAATGGGTGTGGGCACCACTGAGCAAATACCTCAGCCCTCGTACAGTATGTCCCTGTGCATCCACTCCCATACATACAAATCATGAAGGGAAGAAAATGTTCAATTTCTGCTGTTCTAATATAGGAACCCATTTTTCTAACCCTCTATGAACTTGCAGAGGCTTATTGTTATTTGTGATTTTGGCACAAAGCATAATGATGTTTGTAATCTTGAAGGGCTGAGTGGAGACAGTCACAGGGGTTCCTGTGCCATGATGAGACTAGAAGAGCTGCTTCCGGTTGGCTCTCAGTGGGAGGTTTTTTCCGGGAACCAATACCCAGCTCCCTTGAGCTGCTCACAGAAGAGCAGTGTGGACTCTTCCACTGACTGGTGCTAAGTCCTTTCAAGCTAGGGAAGACTTTTAGTAGCTACTTTGAAATCTTACTCTGATAAGGTTGATTAGTTTAAGAAACTTAATTTAACACAGACTTCCTCACTGAAGGGGATTTGCTAAACAACAATGGAGTCTCATAATTTTGATGGAGAAATTATTTTAGTGAGATGGCAGTCTACTCTGAAAGTAGCTATCCAGATGTGATACCTTAAAATATATATATTAAAGTTCATAAAATATACATCATAGATAAAGAGAATATTTTGAAAGCATTAATAAATATGTTATTAGATTTCATTTGAGACCGCCAAATGAATTTTCAGGTTAGAGAGCAGCTAAGATAAAGTCAAAATATGTCAAGTGTCCTACCTGGCTAGGTTGTTAAATACATGTTTTTTTTAATTTTAATTTTAATTTATTTATTTTTTAATTAATTAATTTATTTTCAGAAAAACAGTATTCATTATTTTTTCACCACAATACACCTTCTTCCAATACTGAATTTTGGGTGGAGTTAGGGAAAGATTAATACTGCAAGCATTCTACAAGGTTTCCAAAATATTGCCGCAGTGATTTAGAAAACTGTGAAATTCCATGCATTAACTTTTTTACACTCACTTTAATGTTGTATGCACTTCTAAAGCTTATGGCTCAGGTATAATGCATGTTTTGTTTAAGTTCTTTTTTAATATACTATATAAATGAGACGTTTCATTTTGTTCACACTAAATCTTTTTTGACTTAAAAATATGCCTACAAACCCACACATCTCGGAAGATTTGGCAAACTACAATGAAAGCAATTATTGTTAATTCCAAAGACTGCAAAAATATCCCAGATATTTGTTCGTTTGCCTGGAACTATTTTGGACACAAATGTAGAAGAGATTAATTTTCTATTGTCATATGGCCATTAGTCATCAAAAAACCCCCCAGATAATGTGTTAATGTGTATTGTTTGAAATTCCTTCAGAGAAATTTCCAGCTGTCTTTAACATAATAGTATTTAAGCATTTCTCTCAGATGTTTGGCCTTGTTTACCATGTTGAATTGCTAAGAGTTAGAACTCAGGTAAAAATGTATGGTTCTCTCTATATCCAACTGTAAAGCCTCTGGTTATATCTTGGTACCCCCTTTGAGACCAGCATATTACTCACCAGTATAGTTTGGCAAAAAAAAAAAAAAAATCAGATAAAGGGGATTAAGAATTAGAACAGATGGAATCTACTTACAGTTGAATTAATGATTTGAAGGTGACCTTGATAATAATAACTGGTTGTTGTTTTAAGGAGATGATGACTGAAATATTAATATTTTCGCTGTAGGTCAGGGTAGTTGCCATTGTACAGGAGAATCATACTTCCTGGAGCCAATTTCAAAGGTATATGGAGAGAATGTATGGTGTGTGTTGTGTGTAAATGGGATTTAAGGTAGATTTTGCAATAAATTAAAATAGAAATGGGATCATTGCTCTAGTTATTATTTCTAAAAATCTAAGTAGAAAATATAGAAACAATGGAAAGTATTGAAGAGTTGGCATAGGGAAATCTAGGCAGCTGGCCCTTAGCCAAAGGGAGTGGATTTAATACTTACACCCCCATTATTATTTTATGTTTTGTTGTTATTACCTCCATTATTATTATCACTGAAAATGTAATTACGTGTCCATAATGGAACTAACTAAACATCGTGAATTCTTGCTCTCTGTCTTCTTTACTGGTTGATCCTCTACCTAACAAACATGTTTTTCAAGGACTGGCCCTTGACTTTACTTGCCATTGTCTTTATATTCTCTTTTGCATATAGGAAGATGGGTATCAATTCAATAACTTGGGTTTTTTTAAGCCCTACTTTCCCCTCCCCAAACACCGAAATCTCTACCCAGATTCCCAGTGTCCACATGCAACTCAGAAAGCCACACTGAACATTTAACATTTGGTTCAAAAAATCCTTTCTCAGTATTGTTGTACTTCTACGAAACAGCAATGTCATTTTTGTATTGAACTATGGTGTCACCATGTGGCCTCTTTCTTACACGCTGGCCTCAAATACACTGACTGCATTTCTTTGATTTCCCAGAACGAGCGTGAGTGTCATTTTAAAGATTTCAGGGAAAAGTTAGCAAAGTAATTTAAGTCTCTGTCACAAAAATAACACCAAATTGAGAACTAAGCTTCCCAGTTAATTAAAAAGTTTTTGGACTATCCAAAAATAAGAAATTGTTACTGGTCTCATTCCATGTATTCTCCATCCAGAGTCCGCCTTGAAGTGTCTTTTTTTTCCTTGCTTTCCTCACATCCCCTGGAACAGCCTCCCTGGGGGTTTCATTTTCCCTTATGCAGAGTAATTCCGCTTGCTAAAGCTTGACTTCCAAGCTTGCGTCTGTAAACCCAGCTAGATCACCCCTGAATACAGGAGGCTTCTATTTCACAGGATTTAGTCTCCTGAGAAGGAATTCATTATTTGTAGGAATAATTTTCTCTAATACCAGTTATCCTTACTCTGCTTCTTCCGTATGCGGTCCCTGTATTCCATGTAGTTTTCAAGTCCAAATTACCCCTTTCTTGGTGTCTCTCTGGGTGAGCCACGCACCACCCAGACTTTGATTTCTTATTTTTTATTTTTTATTTCTTATTTTTCTTATTTCTTATTTTTTCTCCATCTTTAGAAATTCACCTCCTTTATTATTGAATAAAATGCTTCTAGATTTCCTGTTTTAATTAGCTTGCTGATCTTGGGCCTGTTCTCCAAAAGATTTCTGTACCTTCAATACAGTTGTAGTAATTCCTGTTGATAGGGTTTTTGTGAAATTACCTGGCACAATGCTTGGCACACAGTCCTAAGTGATTAAATGTTATAATTCTCTTTTTTTCTTCCTGGGGAGTCCCGTCGAATATTGAGTAACTTTGGGGTACTACATTCGTTATCCTCTCTCTCTTTCTCTCTTTTTCTCCCTTCTGTTTCTCTACATTAAATTGTGAAATTCTTAAGAGCAGGAACTGTACTTGGTGCTTAAAGAGCACAGTAGAGAGGGATAGTTACGATTCAAACATTTTTTTCAAATACATGAGTTTGTGAGAATATGGCTTTAGGAAGTTACCTGTGGCAATAAGTCTGTATTGTCAGTAAGATGATACTGATGTTGTTTGGGGATAGATGGTGACTACACTTACACGGTGAGCACTGAGTAATGCATAGAATTGTTGAATCGTTATGTTGTACTTCTGAAACCAACGTTAACACTGCGTGTTAATTATGCTTCAATTAAAAAAAAAAAGCTAGCACCTTAAAAAACATGTTTAAAAAAAGAAGTTACCCATAATATATGGTGAGGCTTTTTGTGGAGGGGCGTGGAGCTCAAACTCTCAGTAGATTGTGATTATCTTTCTTTGGTTTTCTAAGATGAATGTGAGTCCTAATTGAGAGAAAAGTGTTTCTGATTAAGCTGGTATATTGCAGCTTGTTCCTTTGAAATAGATCCATTAATACTGTAATTCACTTTTTCCATTTTCTTTACTTTTCTTTGTTCCTTTCTTTTGATTTGCTGCTTTCAAATACCCATTTGTGCTTGAAGTTGATTTTATATACACACACACATTCACGACTCCTTAATAAGAGAAGAAGGGAATTATTTGGGTGTATTCATGTTATGACTTTGACTTTTTTTTGGTATATAACTTTTTTTTTCATTTTAAAAAAATACAAAATACTTTTTTATAGCCAAACTTTTCCCAGATAGAAGGTGGAATCGAGTGGAATAAAAAAAAAAAAAACCAAAGGTTTTATACAGGATAATATTCAAAGCAACTTGCCTGTGTTCTTTGAGTTTGAAGGTGGTGATTAGGTTTTCAGATTTAGAGAAGTGTGAGACAACCTAATTAAACACCTTTTTGCTGAAAAGCAGCTCGATAAATCCAGATTGCTTTGGGAATCTCTCAAAGCTTTTATCAGAAAGATAATATTGCAAAAGTCTTTTAAACTAATAGTTTTTGAAAAATTATTTCCCAGACTGAAAATAAATTCTAAAAATATTTAAATAAATATAAATGCTAGAATACTACATTGCATAGATGCAAAAATATATCTTCTTCAAAAGTATAAGATGTATAGTCCCTAAGTGTGGTGGGACCCATTTTCCAACAATAGTTAAGACTGCTTATATCTCAGATTTCTCTTTACAAATTCTTAATAATTATTTGCTAGAGGGATCGTATGGAGATGATGATGAAGAAGAAAAATTATTATAGATCATGGAGTTGTTGGAGTTGTAATAAAACCTTCATCTTCTCTATAAGCGTAGTGTTTACGATTGCTGTCACTAGCCGTATACTTATTAAATGTGAATTGTTTACCTGTGAATGCAATGGAATGCATTTTGTGATTTTTTTTAAAGATTTTATTTATTTATTTGACAGATGAACATCACAAGTGGGCAGAGAGGCAGGCAGAGAGAGAGGAGGAAGCAGGCTCCCCACTGAGCAGAGAGCCCTAGGCAGGGCTTGATCCAAGGACCCTGGGATCATGACCTGAGCCGAAGGCAGAGGCTTTAACACACTGAGCCACCCAGGTGCCCTTGCATTTTGTAATTTTGAAGTATCATTCCAGTAGCGTGCCTTCCTTTCTAACAAAAATATTTTGGGGTTGCCCTTACTGACTTTCAGTGCCTCAAAATACTGATCCTTTATATTACCAATTTTGTCATTCTGTAAAGTGAGGTGGATGGACTCAGTTACCTCAAAGTTCCCGTCTAATCTGTAACAACATATGATTTTATGACTTGATGTTTTTTCTTTTTGGTTTTCATGAGAGAACATGTTGATGGATTTAAGGAGATGGGAAGATTCCTTTATTTAATTTAAAATTAATTGAAAATAGTCCACAGCACTATCAGAAAATATTTAATAAGATGGTATTACAATTTGAAGAGAGCATGAGATTGCAGTTAGATGGTAAGGGTGTAAACAAATCCACACACTATTAGGTTGATTAAATTTATCTTTCCGAAAATTGAATATATGGTGGTCTTTTATATTACAAATGAGATTTGAGGAAAATTAATGAAGCTGAATCCACATTAGGTGGCCATGCTTTTCTTCATGTTTGATTGATAGCAAAAGATTGCTACTATCTTTTAGTAATTAATCTCCTTTGTCCCATAGAACAAAATTATTTTAAAATTTAAAACAATTTATTCACAGTTAATACAATTATGGATATGAAGCAGTTAAACATTGGCTTACATTCAGGATAAAGAAAAGGTAATTGATAAACTGAATTCCTCATTCACAGAACAACAGCAGTCCAGTTTTGCTGTAGAGTTAATTTTTTTTCTGTGGACGTGAAGAGCAGTATCATTTTGGCTTCTAAAATGGTTACTTTCAGTTACAAAATTTTGTGTCTTTGTCTCTTCCAAAGCATTTACTAAAGAGTCCAAAGTGGCAATTGCCCATGGTCAGACACTACACTGTTTGATTGCAAACTCTATAATAAGAAATGTTTTCTTTTTTTTAAGGCAAGGTAGGGTTTAGCTAATTATTTTAAATGATAAAGTCATTTTAAATGGCTTAGCTTTGAACTATATCCGTAATAAAGTTTGTGGCTACTGTTGTTTTATTTTTTTAGTGTAAACTTTTAATTCACCCACAACAACGTTCACAAATTTTAAAAGAATTCTTTTGAATTCTTTCCTAAAGCAAAATTCTTTCCTAAAGCAAAATTGCAATAGTCCTAATGTAGTTTGTACTCTTTATTCATCTGTGTATTTCCAGCAGCTAGTCTGGTGAAAGAAGCTCAGTTAAACTCCAGGAATGAAAGTTCAGTTTTTCCTACAGAAAGGTTTCTTGCATGAATTTTTCCCTCTCCTGTAAAGTTCAAGTTCTGTATTCTTCCATTACTCTCCAGGATCTGCGGCTTGGAAGCTTGAAGTTCCCATGCCATAACCAGGTGGTAGCTCTCATTCTAAAATAATCCTTTTGTTCTCCTTTGCTTTTAAATCTTTGTAAAATTTCCCATTTTCTGGTATTTTGTCCTCCAACTAAAACCAATGTAAATTAATTTTTAGTAATTCCATGCAAAGAAAATTCATGGTGATTATTCCCATGGATAGTTCAGTTTAAAAGCACTTTTAAAAATAAAATAAAATAATAAGGTACTTTTAGAGTGGGTAGTGTATGTTTGGGGCAAATGAGTGAATATAGGATGGAGAAACTTTTGACCTCTATTGGTCAAGCAGGGAAAAATTGAGGCACAAATTTAGCCTGCTTTATCTTTCTGGAGTCTCACTCACTCTGTTACTCTGCTTCACCATTAAATAAACTCATTAATCTTCTGTCTATACATTCAGTAAGACCAGACCACTGTAGGCCCACTACTCCTTTCATCGTGTTGAAATTAGTGGATTCCTAAAACCCATCGTTTTCTTTGCTGGCTGCTTGGAAAGTAGACCTTGTACCAACTTCCTACAGTGAGACTTTTCAACAACGTGTTATCTTATTTTCTGAGACAAAATTGTGCTACATCAATTTATTTGACATTCAATGAGCCAAACGAATACAATATGCCTTACGTGAAAACTGTACCATTTTGTTTTTATCTCACCCAGCAGATACCATTTTCTCCCAGTCTGCTGAAATCCTGTTCTGCTTTCTTTCTTTACAAATCTGTACTTCTATTCTGCTTTACGTATTTTTTTTCTTCGGTATTTTCTCCTGCTAGATGATGACATTCCATAACCTGGGCACGAAGTTTAGTATAGGTATCATGGCAAAGCTTCTAAAATTAAGTTCTATGTTCAGAAAGTAGGTGCTTATAAATATGTTCTAATTGATTTTATTAATTGGATATTAATTTGTCGATGGATCTCAGCTATGTCCTCAGAAATCTTGGCTATTACTGTCCTTTTTTTTTTTTCCTTGTTACATGGACCCATCTTTTGATCTTCTCTGATGTTGCCATTGAAATGGTTCTCGTCTACACATATTGGTGGCATAATAAATTCTCTTGGGCTTTGTCGGTATTTCTGAGGTTAACTTTCTATCAGGTGAATTTAAATTAATGTATACTTTTTCATGCTTACTCTGTAGGTTAGATAATTTCTGGGTTTGCTATACCATCATGCTTGAAAGAATACCAATTTAATGATTTTCTGTATAATTTTAAATATTGAATCACTAGTCCTTTTGGAAATGTATTTATTTTATGCATTATTATGGTTCTTGCTTTTAGCCTTTGAGGTTGATTGAGAGTAGAGATGATTTTTTTAAGGTTTTATTTATTTATTTGAAAGAGAGAGGGAGAGCATGAGAGGGGAGAAGGTCAGAGGGAGAAGCAGACTCCCCATGGTGCTGGAAGCCTGATGCGGGACTCGATTTTGGGACTCCAGGATCATGACCTGAGCTGAAGGTAGTTCCCTAATCAACTGAGCCACCCAGGCACCCCCGAGATGATTTTTTTTTTTTAAGATTTTATTTATTTATTTGTCAGAGAGAGAGCGAGAGCACAGACCGGGAGAGTAGCAGGCAGGAAGAGAAGCAGGCTCCCTGCTGAGCAAGGAGCCCAGTGTGGAACTTGATCCCAGGATCCAGAGATCATGACCTGAGCTGAAGGCAGACACGTAACCAACTAAACCACCCAGATATCCCCCATTTTTTTTTTTAAAGTTTCACCAAATCATTTTTTTTTTCACTATGCGAGATTTTTTTATTACTGGTGTGTATTTAAAGCCAGATATTTGTAAGTGTTAAATACATGCATTTTATAAAATCATTTATTCTTGTTTGTGATCTTATAAATAGATTGTTATGGAAGGAAGAGACAACTTAAGAGATCTGGCATTTACTGTGAATTCATTAAATTTTAGATGGGTTATGTTTGTTGTGACATTGTACCTTTTACCATAAACTTGTGAGGGCGATTATTGTCTTCTTTTTACAAAAGAAGAAATTGTGATTTAGAGACCTATATCTATAGTTAGAATTCAGATCTGTGTCTTATTCCATCATGCATCTTTCTGAGATCTATTATATAATCATATAATGGTATATACTCTTTAACTATTATGGTCTTTAGGTATTAGATCACTTATCTAGAAATCTTCCGTTATACTCATTCCATTCTCTTTGTCATAATCTGTTTCCCAACATGTTTCCCATTCTAGAAATAAAATTAAGGTGTAGTAAACTTTAAAACACATGTTTACCCAAACATTTCTTTGTGATAGTTTCTAGATATGATAATAAACTTTTTTAAAAAAATTAGTTTAAAAAATTCTCTACAAGGTGGGATTTGAACTCATGACCCCGAGCTCAATAGTCACATGAGCCATCCAGGTGCGATAATACCCTTCTATCTCTGTTAGGTCTGAGGAATTTCTTTTTTTTTTTTTTTTTTAAAGATTTTATCTATTTATTTGACAGACAGAAATCACAAGTAGGCAGAGAAGCAGGCAGAGAGAGAGAAGGGGAAACAGGCTCCTGCTGAGCAGAGAGCCCTATGTGGGGCTCGATCCCAGGATCCTGAGACCATGACCCGAGCCGAAGGCAGAGACTTAATCCACTGAGCCACCCAGGCACCCCGGTCTGAGGAATTTCTAAACATACTGTGAGTTGTACATGCCCCAGTGTTGCCAATGACAGGAAATACCTGTGCTCTCCTCTTTCCTTTGCTCTATAACACACGTTGAAGTTACACTGCCTTGTGCTTTTAGTTTCTTATTGAGGTTTTTTAAGTCCAGTGATTTTTTACTTTTTTTTTTTTCCAAGTGTCCTTGGGGACCCTGGATAAGGACAGTATGTATTGAAGAGGCTTCCTCTAGCATTGACCTTTTCCACCTTTCCCAAATGTAGCTTCTCCCCCTCTTTTTAAAGCAAATGTGTTTGCATCTATGTTCCCTTTATTTAGAATAAACTATTTTCTTGAAAACTCCTAAATACTTTGGGTGATAAATCTCTGTGGAAACATTGGCAGAGTGAATACAATTTATGTATCCAAAGTAAATACAGTCCTCCTCTTTCACTTGCCTTTTTAATCATGGAGATCCTAAGTTTCTCTGGAAGGAGTAGAGCCAATAGAGTTTTAGAGGAGAAAATCCTACCTCCTCAATCTACTTTTTATTTGTTTGTTATGATATGATTCTTTGTCCATTGTTGATAGTCATTCTAACTGACAGCTCCTTTTAAGTTACCAGGATGGGTAACACTTTCCTAATTTTTAGCTACATGTTTTATCTCATGTGACCTATTGTCCTCACCTATGAATGCTGTAGCAGAGCAGTGGAGTGTGGTGGGATGGGGAGAGACAAATAATCAGATATAAAAGGATGCTACAGATTTAAAAAATGAACAGAAAATCAAAGACATGCTATGGGAGATTTTTTTTCAAGTGCTTAATGGTTTGTTTAATACAGATCTGTTATACTCTCTAGTGTACATGGAATCAGAAGAAATTAATTACTCCTGGTTTATAGTTTTTCTTCTACTTATGTGATGTGGAAAGCAAGTTGTATAACTTTTTCCATCCATCGGGTGGGATTGGGGCAAGGGCCATGGAAAAGGTGGCCATATTCAAATGCCTACTTATCCGCCATTTTCTCTTTGTCAAGCTCTTCATTGGAATTATCCCATCTATCCTTCTGATAAACTTAGTAGACACTGTCACTAGCTTCATTTACAAATGGGTGAACAGACTTTAGAGAATGTAAGTTGACCTTCATTTCTGGCTCTTGGAAGTCTGTTGACTCTTCTATAAAGTGTCTATTAAGTTTGTAGGGAAGAGATGGGATCATTCCTCTAAGGTGGTTGAAGAATCAGTACTGAAAAGATGTCATGCCGTACTCTTATTTAGACCTCATTATGATGGTCAACTGAGATACCGTCTTTAAGTCATTTTTTAAATCTTTATGTTCAGTTAGCTAGCATATAGTACATCATTAATTTTGATGTAGTATTCAGTAATGAATTAGTTGCATATAACAACCAGTGCTCATCACCACATGTGTCCTCCTTAATATCCATCACCCGATTGCCTCCTCCCCTCACCTCCCTTCTGTAGTTCGAGTTTGGTTCCCAGTGTTCAGAGTCTCTCCTGGTTTATCTCCCTCTCTGATTTCTTCCCATTCAGTTTTCCCTCCCCTCCCCTGTGGTCCTCTGCACTATTCCTTATATTCTGCATAGGATAAAAGTAATTTTGTAAGTTATAAAAAGTGATATACATATTAGCCATCATTATTCTTAATAACATGTGCATTGTATAATGAATATGTAATTTTATTTTTTCCCAGAAAAAAAGAAAGAGACCTTCTTGAACTTTCCACTTGACAGCCAGAGGTTTAAAATTTTGTCATTTCTTGGAAGTTTATATCTGAGAAATATGAGCAGAAAATTATAGAATAATTGTGTAAATTATTAAGAGAATTTTGATAATGTCAGATACTGGAAGCTTTTTATTGAAATCATTAAAAACTCACTTGAGAACATGGAAAAATGGTAATAGTATGATTCAAGTGAAAGAAAATCTAAAGAATTACTGAATATAGCAACTTAGGAACCATATTCTCTAGAAAAGGAGGAATCAGGAATGGCATTTTTTTTTTCAGATTTATATTGGATGATGTTTCTGATATTTAAAAACCTAGGCTATTGAATATTTTACCAAGGTGGTTGACTAATTTACACATCATAATGATTTTCCAAGGTCTAGGAGGAAAAATTATACAAGTGGGGAGGGAGCCCATGGTACACACTTTTATCCACTACAGAGGATGATACCTTCACTCCCAATTTATTAACAAAAATGAGCGGAAAAAAAGTGTTTCCATAGCAACATTAGCAAAACAGAAAATTTGCCTACTGTCTAAGATCATATATTTTTTTTTAATCCCACCCACTCACCAAACTGGAAGCCTGTGAGAATTAATTAAACTCAAAGATAAATTATTTAAAAGTGAAAAGAAATTAAGATAACATGGCAGGAATGATAAATTGTTTACAACCAGTCAAAGCATAGCTCGAGGTAAAGGAAACACATCTCCTTTGATATAATAAGAATCAAAGGGGGAGGGTTGGCAGAGGAGAGGTGGGGATGTCAAATCATTATGGTAAAATTAAAAGGATGGAAGTCGGCTGAAAGAGATAGACTCTGACAGGATCTGGGGTGCATCGCTGTACACTTAGACCATAGTAATGGATACCTGTTTGATTATAACCTTCAGTGAAATAAAGGAATGACTCTTTTTTCCCCTTCCTGATGATTCATAATAGCTACTGTTAACAGAGATGTCATGGCTCTATTTGCTTTGTAAACATCATGAAATCCATAAACAAGTCTGTGAAATGGGTATTATTATTTCTGTTCTACAGATGAAGGATGGAAGTGCGGAGAAATTAAATAACTTGTCTCTTGTTTCCAAAATCAATACGTGTTTTATGGTTTCCTGAGTTTTTTGAACAGGCATTTCACAAGATTTTAACTCAAAGTAAAAACTAATTTCAGCATTGTATTCAGACCAGCTGAGGGAGCACTTTATGTAATATTTTTTGTTACCACATAATATTAAGATGTTGTTGCATTTACTGGTGATTAAAACGTATATATAGTAGCTGCCCGGGTCAGTTATCTTTTCGAAGAGTGGCTTGCATTCAGTGGAAGGTAGTGGATGGCTGTCTGTGAGTTGATTTGGAAAGTTAATAAATTAGACTGTTTTAAAACTCTTAAACTAAGGCAAGGAAAATATAGTGGTCAACACTTAGGGGTTATAAAATGTTGAAAGGTAAATCATATATGCAAAAAGAAATAATCCTTTACTAAGAGGATAAACCTTTTAAGTTAGTTTTAAGTCAGTTTCCACTCTAAGCTAGCAAAATAAATTTGATTTTTTTTTTTTTTTTTTTTTTTTTTTTTAGAGAGAGAGAAAGAGTGGGAGTGTGCATGGTCGGGGGGAGAGGCAGAGGGAGAGGGAGAGAGAAAACCTTAAGCAGGCTCCATGCTAGTGTGGAGCCCACCTCTGCGATCAGTCTCATGACCTTGAGATCATGACCTGAGCCAAAAATCAAGAGTTGGATGCTTAACCAACTGAGCCACCCAGGTGCCCCCAATGTGGTAAATGTTTTTATGTGCCCTTCCTGTTAATCTTGTTTTTTTTCCCTCACTTTTTTACTACATGTATAAACTTATATGTGTGAGTAAATGAAGCTAATGATAAATTATAAGTATATGGTTTTTTTGTTGTATGTATTTATTTGTATTCTTGCTTCCGGTTTTATGATCTTTGAGGAACTGAAGTCTTTAGATTCACTCTCTGTTTTTTCTTAAAAAACAAACAAAAAAGGTAGAAATAAAATACCAAAAAGAGAATTTTCAAAGGCACTTTTCCATCTGGCATGCATTTTTTATTACATCAATTTGCATCATTTTCAATTAAGTTGTGTCTTTGCTCTTTCCGTAAACTAATGAGATCCACATGAACTTTGAGACATTTATAGATTTAAAGACAGGTGGAGCCTCTCACAAAGTATGTGTGAGTGAAAAGTGGCCTTTCCAGATCTTTTCCCTTCTGTTTATTTATTTATTTAAATACATTTTAAGTAATCTCTATACCCAATGTGGGGCTCACAACCCCAATATCAAGAGTTGCATACGCCATTGACTGAGCCAACCAGGCAACCCCTTTTCCTTCTTTTAAAGTGGTTGTTCTAGGGGCGCCTGGGTGGCTCAGTGGGTTAAAGCCTCTGCCTTCGGCTCAGGTCATGATCCCAGGGTCCTGGGATCAAGCTCCGCAGGGAGCTCTCTGCTCCGCAGGGAGCCTGCTTCCTCCTCTCTCTCTGCCTGCCTCTCTGCCTACTTGTGATCTCTGTCAAGTAAATAAGTAAAATCTTTAAAAAAAAATAAAGTGGTTGTTCTTCTATATTATCTGATTTCCATGAAGATTTGAGCATTTTATTATTATTATAGTAATTTCCCCCTTTCTGCCTTGTATAGACTTTTGTGCTTTATGCTTTATTTGACAGTCAACATATTTGTCGAAAAGGGACTTCAGAACAAATATTTGTTGTTTTATTTCCCACAGCTATAAGAGCTTGCCATTAAACTAACACAAACTTCTGTTAAATAATGCTATGAATTTTTATTTTTGTTCTTATTTTTTGAGAGCCATGCTTCTCAAACTGTAGTGTTCGTTGGAATCACCAGGAGAGCTTATTAAACCATGATTGCTGGGATCTACCCCAAGAGTTTCTAATTCCACAGGCCTAGGGTGGGATCTGAGAATTTGCTTGTCTAACCAGTTCCCAGACGATATTGCTCCTGCTGGTCTGGGCCCACTTTGAGAAGTGTTCTAGAGACACCAGGACTCTGAAGCAGGGTGAAAATGCATGCTGTGCAAAGAATGGAGGATAAAATAAATATGACATCAGTTAAGTGCTGATGAGAGTTTGAAGGTATGGAGATGAGCCAGTGACCATTTTTTATGGAAGCAGATGCAACCAGATGTGGTGGGTCAAGAAATATAGAAGGTCTGAGATTTTTACTCTTCTTCCACACCAAAAAGATAGCTAACCACAATGTCAGAGATTCAGAGACTCCCTTGAATCAGATGCAGTGGCCTTGGTGACTCCCAGCACAGCAGACTGCATGGGCACCTTGTTCACATGAGTTTCTCCTGACCCTAAGTCCAGTGGGGCCATGCTGAGTAGCCCAGATGGATACTCATATGCTGTGAGTTTGTTTTATAGCTGAGGAAGCCTGGCTTGGGAGATCCCAATCTTTTAAAGGGAGCTTACCAGCAAACCTGTCTAACTTTCCCCTCTATTTCCCTGAGCAACAAATAACTCTGTTTTCCACCCTGCTGGGAGGTACTCCCTCTGTCTTCCAAGGCTGTTTGCTATACAAGTGTTCTAGAAAAGATACTCTGGAGCAGAGGCTCTCCCTTCCTCTGCTCCCATGACATGCAGAAACATGATAGACCTATGGAGAATTGTCTCCCAGCATGGTGATTGGAAGTAGGACAATCTCAGAGGACCAGTCAAAACCCTTTTGATGTTTCTAGTCTCAGCGAAGTTACACCTTATTGATGACCTTCTTTATTCCAGAAAGAATTCAAGATGAATTTTTCATTCTTAAGTAGTGAAATATGTATATTATTTCTTGGTGATAACAACCTCAGGATTTTCAGCTTATTTATAATTTCAGTCACTTAACTGCTTTTGTACTTCAGTTTTTAAGTTTGCGGTAGCTTCCATCTATTAAGGATTTTATTTATTTATTTTTTTAAAAGATTTTATTTACTGGGGCACCTGGGTGGCTCAGTGGGTTAAAGCCTCTGCCTTCGGCTCAGGTCATGATCCCAGGGTCCTGGGATCGAGCCCCGCATCGGGCTGTGTGCTCTGTGGAGAGCCTGCTTCCTCCTTTCTCTCTCTTGGCCTGCCTCTCTGCCTACTTGTGATCTCTTTAAAATCTTTAAAAATATTTTTAAAATCTTTAAAAATCTCTTAAAATCTTAAAAAAAAAGATTTTATTTACTTATTTATTTGACAGACAGAGATCACAAGAAGGCAGAGAGGCAGGCATGAGAGAGAGGGGGAAGAAGGCTCCCTGCTGAGCAGAGAGCCGATGTGGGGCCTGATCCCAGAGCCCTAGGACCATGACTTGAGCCAAAGGCAGATGTTTTTACCCACTGAGCCACCCAGGCGCCCCTATTAAGGACTTTATAATTATTCTTACATATGACATGATATATATGCTACTATAATCTTTGTTTTATAGTTTAGAAAATAGAGGTAAAAAGGTGTTGTTTAGGCACACCTGGCTGGCTCAGTCATTAAGTGTCTGCCTTCGACTCGGGTCATGGTCTCAGAGTCCTGGGACTGATCCCTGCATCTGGCTCCCTGCTCAGTGGGGAGTCTACTTCTCCATCTCCCACTCCCCCTTCTTGTGTGTGTGTGTGTTTTTTCTCTGTCTCTCTCCCTCTGACAAATGATATCTTTACAAAAAAAAAAAAAAAAAAGGTGTTATTTAACTTAGTACTTGGTCATATCCTAATGGGGGGTAGGGCTGTTTTCACCGTACTGTGATCTTCTGTTCTTCTGTGGTTGTCAGTAGTGAAAAATAAAAGCTGGATGTGTAGTTGTGAGGTTACTTAGGGACATAAAATGACCAACATAGGATGAGTTAGATTTGGTATCTGATATATTTGTAGGCAGTTTGTTGGTCAGCAAAGTGTTAGCATGATGTATTTAATAGAATTCAGATCTCGGCTGAGGAGATGTTTGGATGACCTGAATATAGGATTTCCTCATGTAAGTACCTTGATGGTGTTCCTTAACTGTGTGGGACTTGGGAGAAGATTATCAGCAAGAATAGGGCTAGACTAGTTTTAGAAACTGCCTTGTTGCTGCTTTTCTTTCCTCTGCTGTGCCAGTCAAATTCTCTTCCTTTTCCACACTGATTATTTCTTGGTTTCTGAATCTGCATTGGTGCTCAACTGTCAGAGAATAAGGCCACTGATCGTAGATTAATTCTGGAATTCTAGAGTGCAATCACATGGACCCTGGATCCCTACCGCATCCACAGGCAAATTCTATTAATATATTTAAGGATTAGGTGATGATGAATTAATCCAGCAATTTTTGGTGAATTAGGTAATGATATATTAATCTAGCAAGATGCTTGTCATGTAGGAAGACAGCTTCTGTGGCCTCTCAAAGTACCGCGATAATGAATGATGATAATTTAGTGAACCTACGTTTAAGTCTTAAAAGCAACGGGATAAAAACATCGAAAATACTTGGAAATGATTATTCCCACATTTTCACACACATTTAATTGAGTGCCTGCTCTTGCTACACGTTTTGTGAGATGTTGGAGGTGGACAGATATGAAAGAACTGCATTCCACATGTAATGAACTCACATTAGTGGTCTATTGAGAGAGAGAGAGGGACCGAGGAAGATGAGCACAACTTTGTGTGGCAGTGCGTTATTTTTATTGATTTCCATTAAATTATACTCTATTTAAGATAGCGTTTTAATTAATGAGTAATTAAATCCATATGTCTAAGATAGCTACAAATGTTTTCCTCTTGGCGGGGTGGGGGTCGGGTTTCAAGGATTAGTTCCAGGAAAAGGTGTACTAAACGTGTAGATACTGGTAATGACACTATGTATAGAAATCAGAATCTTTGGGTGGTGGTGGGATTGAGTGGGTTTGTATGCGGTGTGTTGAAGAAACCCATCTGGTGACTTTTTGCAGGTTTCAATGAGGAGAGCTGATACAGAAATTAATTCACTTGAACAATCTTTTTATTTTATTGTTTTGTGCTGTAGAGCCAAAAAAACAGGGAAAAGGTAATGATAATTACCAGTTGTGTATTATTTACTTTCACTACGACTCAAAGGAGTTTTGCTGTTCTTACCAGATGACATCTCCTTTAGCCCGTCTTCTGTGTTCCAAGAGTCTGCCAGTTTATTTGAAGCTAATTTCATCTCCAAAGATTAGACTTGAAGCTTTGTGGTTCATTTCAAAAGCAGTTTCTGAATATAGCAGATCCAGACTGAAATCTATACAATGTGATCCAGAAGCCATGTTCCAAAAGATTTATTCTTCCCTGGTCTCACTAATAGAAGAGTAAATGATGACTGGCTTGATTTCAACAGCTTTTATTTATATGGTTTGCATATATTATACTCCCTTAAAGCTTGCACTTGAAAGAGAAATAGTGTTTGTATTATGAAACTTTAATTTCACATAACCTGGAATCAAATCAATTGTAAGAAAATGATAGGCTATCAAAAAGAATTAATCTCCTCAGTGCGCCCTCAGAGAACAGCGCCCAGTTACTCCCGTCTGCCTGACCTCCGGCCGCGCTCCGAGCTCACCGAGCCTGCGACCGGTTCAAGGTAACACGGAGCTGCGAGCTTACTGTCGGCTCTGTCTCTGTAGCCGGCTTTCCCGTTCCAATACCCGCAAGCTCTGCGACACTCAGACACCCCGATCCTTCTGTGACCCTGCGGGACCTGAGGCCACGCTGACCCCGCGTGGGCTTCGCCCCGGTTTAGCCTCTGGAGTGATGTCCCTCAGCGGAACAGACTTTTAAAAGTCCTGATTTTGTGCGCGGTTGCTCCGCCGCTTGCCGGGAGCCGGCCCCTCCCCCCAGGGTCTATCTTCCCGTCGCTTTGGATTCACTTCTCCGCCGGTCCTACCTTTCAGAAAGTGGTTGTTTTTCTGTTTCCAGAATTGCTGTTCTTCTTCTCTTCGATCTGCCGATGGATTTTCAGGTGTTTGCAATCTTTAGATAAGCTATCTAGCTGATCTCCGGCTAGCTGAAGCAGTCTCAGCTTGCTACTTCTCCGCCATCTTGACCTGATCCCAGGAGGTTCCTCAAAATGTTGAAAATAGAACTGCCCTATGACCCAGCAATTGCACTATTGGGTATTTACCCTAAAGATACAAATGTAGTGATCCAAAGGGACACATGCACCCGAATGTTTATAGCAGCAATGTCCACAATAGCCAAACTATGGAAAGAACCTAGATGTCCATCAACAGATGAATGGATCAAGAAGATGTGGTATATATACACAATGGAATACTATGCAGCCATCAAAAGAAATGAAATCTTGCCATTTGCAACAACATGGATGGAACTAGAGCGTATCATGCTTAGCGAAATAAGTCAAGCAGAGAAAGACAACTATCATATGATCTCCCTGATATGAGGAAGTGGTGATGCAACATGGAGGCTTAAGTGGGTAGAAGAAGAATAAATGAAACAAGATGGGATTGGGAGGGAGACAAACCATAAGTGACTCTTAATCTCACGAAACAAACTGAGGGTTGCCGGGGGGAGGGGGTTTGGGAGAAGGGGGTGGGATTATGGACATTGGGGAGGGTATGTGATTTGGTGAGTGCTGTGAAGTGTGTAAACCTGGTGATTCACAGACCTGTACCCCTGGGGATAAAAATATATGTTTATAAAAAATAAAAAATTTAAAAAAAAAAAAAAGAATTAATCTGTAGCCTTACTTGCATCTTATACAGTATAAGATTTATGTTTAATTTGGCTTAATATAGTCACAAATTAATGTTTTACTATTGATTTTCATAATTCCATTATGTCATAATTCCAGTATTTACAGAAGTATTAAAATATTTGAAAAGACTTAAATAATAAGACCACATACATTATTCTACTTGGTCAGTTTATTTATGAATAATTTTAATCAATGTTATATATTAAAAGTTACATATTATGTAACCTGTTTCTCATTATAAATAGTCAAGATGCAAACTCCTTTTTTTTTTTCCTCCTCCATAAACTCAAATAGAAGGACTTGTGCTAAGCTATTTTATCAGAGTCTATTAGAATTTTCCAATCATTGGAATTTATTTTTCTAAATTAAAATAAAATTTTATAATAAATAATTTTTTGTGTCTTGGAATCAATTTGAGATTGCTCTGCTAGAATAACAAAAGTGAGTTTGGAAAAAAGATAATGATTATAATTATGTGCTCATGTTTCATGTCATCAAACAAAAGCAGGAATTCTCCAAAAACGTATTTTAAGCAAGCATAAGTAAAACATAAAAACAGCGTTTAGTTATCTTTTTTTTTTAAAGATTTTATTTATTTATTTGAGAGATAAAAAGAGAGTGAGCAAGAGAGAGAGCACAAACCAGGGGACAGAAGGAGACTTCCCCCTGAGCAGGGAGCCTGATGCAGGCTGGATCCCAGGACCCTGGGATCATGAACTGAGTTGAAGGCAGACGCTTAACCGACTGAGCCACCCAGGCACCCTAACATTTTGGTTATCTTTGTCAACGTGGGCTTAGTAACCCATAGCTCCATAGTGAGAGGGAATCGACATGTCTTTTGGAAAGTAGTTTCGGTTATGTGTTGATTTAGCTTCTTTTAAACCGCTTGTGTAACGCCTGTGCAGAAGGAATGATGGTCCCTTGATGGAAAGAAGGAATAAGTATGTTCTGATGGTGAAGATGCATAGAGGTTTGGTGCTAAAAAGTGGTCTTAGAAATAGCTCTGGTTTTGTTTCCCTGAGCATTCTTCTCCCCTCTAGGCATTATCTTTACTTTCTAAAACCATTTGTCAAAACTCATTGACATTAATTGATTCTTATTTTCAGTGTTAATCATCACTTGCAAGGGTCATGGGTTTCTCCTCAGACAGATCCCCCCCCCCCCCTTAAAGCAGGTAGTTTCTCTTTGGCATTCAACTTGCATGCAAACTATTAATTAGAAAGAAGAATCCACGGTGTCAACCACAGATAACATTTATGCTACTAAAAAAAAAAAAAAATACATGCCAAAAACAATGCCAAAGGATACAGATCCATGCCTTATACAGATTGCTCTGGGTAGGGAAATTGGTCAGGGGAGGTGAATGAAGAGAACATCAAGGTTACTTTTAATATTGTGTTTTGTGGGGGTGCCTGAGTGACTCAGTGGGTCAAGCCTCTGCTTTCAGCTCAGGTCATGATCCCAGGGTTCTGGGATCGAGCCCCGCATCGGGCTCTCGGCTTGGCAGGGAGCCTGCTTCCCTTCCTCTCTCTGCCTGCCTCTGCCTACTTGTGATCTCTCTCTCTGTCAAATAAATAAAATCTTTAAAAAAATTGTGTTTTGTGTATAAAATGTTTTAAAGCAAACCTAAACATAAAGATGAATTCTGAGTAATGGATTTCAGACTATTTTTTTCCCATGCTTTTCAGTATTTTTAATCTCCCCCCAAGATCAAACAAATAAAAAGACCCATGGCTAAATGTCAATGTCCAGAAGTACACACTCTTTTTAGAATCTGTCCTGTTATTTGAGATATTTCCATTTTTTATAAAAGCACTACTTTAAAAAAATGTGTTCTCCGTGTGACAAATTCCAGTGACATAAAGTAAAATTAATGAAGTATGTATTTTGTAACCATTAGGAAAACATCTGTCAAACACTATTGACATGCTTTATTTGTGTGTGTTTGTGTGTATGTGTGTGTCTGTGTGTGTTTGTGCTGGTTTTATAATATATGATCTAGGGATGTGTATAAGAACACCTTAAAAGTAGGGACTATGTTCTGTATTTTTATTCACATAACAGTTCCAGTACAGCAAGTATCTAATAAGTATTTATTGAATAAAAGTTTTGAATATAATATAATATATTGAATATATTCAATATGAATATATTGAAATTCAATATATTGAGTATATATTGAATATACTTAGGTTCAATAAATTCTTACTATATATCTCCTATATATGTCTTTCTATCTATCTTTATATACTACTATATATCCTTACTGTATGTCTTCCTCCCAGGCAGGATCGGTATTTACATAGTGATCACAGTTATCAAGTGTTGAAATGTGCCACATTTAACTCACCTTGGTTAGTCTATTTAAATTTTATAACTTTTCAATCTTAAATTCCAGTTTCCAACCTGACTTCTTCAGCCAATAGATCTTTTTCAAAGAGTTTAGTAGATGTGACTTAAAAAAATATATATATATATATATATATATAATATATATATATATGTATATATAAAGCAATTTGTCTACATGTTAAAATTTTTATAGTGATATTTTTGTTCATCAGGATATAGTAAGTTGTTCAAGAACTTTGATAGATCCTGCGGGACATATGTATTTATATCAATTTAAATAAAATTGTTTATGCTTTGTTTTATGTGAAAAAGAAACACTACCTTGTTTCTCATTATTTGGTTAAAGATATTGGAAAGAGAAGTACATTATTTTACCATTGAAATGGAACACTGTATTAGATATGAAAGTATGATGTTGTCTACTTGAGGTCTTCACCTCAAGTAACTCAAGTAGAGTTATTTGTAACTCTCAAGTAGAGTTACTACTTGTAAGTACAAGTTACTACTTGTAACTCAAGTAGAGTGAGTTATACCTCACTCTCTTTTTTTAGTATTTCAAGAAATGAGGTAAGAAAGCAGAACATTAATGATCTGTTCTCTTTTCTTATTCTGTTTATGGCAAAAATAAATTAAAATTGAGCTCATTTTATTGTCTACTATATTAAATCACTATATCCCCTGAATTGCATTTGGACCACCATGTGGTTCTGTAGGCAAGAGATTTTATTTAGGGACTGTTAAGATGTTCCCATTCATTTCACTCATATATGTCCATGTTGAATTGGTCATCAGTGATTATAGTTCTAACCCAGTCTAGTCTTTGAAGTTACATTTGAAAGATTTAAAAAGAAGCAAACTTCGTTGAGTTTCTAATATGCTAGCTATTTAGCTTAGAAATAGAAAATATGAAGGTAGATATCGTTCTTAAAATGCTGAAAAATGTTAAGTCCATTGCCAAAAATCCCATAGTTAGTGAATAACAGCACCAGATCTGGAAACCAGATCTGTTTGATTGAAAAGTTCATGCCCATTACATTATACCTTCAATGTAATTGCCTGTACCTGTAGGAGCAAACATAGAAGTCTCTTCATTCATCCAGGTCTGCTGTTTTCAGAAGGTAATGTTAGACCATGGAAATGATTATTCTGATTCTTTTAATATGTTAAAAACATTTTTGATGAAGATAAGCAAAACTCATTAGAGTAATTAAAAAATTGTCAAGATAGGCAGAACACAATAAATGGCTAATTCTTAGTGAGTGTTAAGTATTTGTAAATTAATTACATTAACTTGCATATTTTACTTAGATTAGTCTATTGTGTTCATCGATTACCTCTTTCTTAGAAAGAAAAATCTTGACATCGACCGGCCAAAGAAATTGTTTTGAATTGGAGATGTTTCTTTGAATGAGATTTCTAATCCATTCTTGATATTAACATGAGTGTCGACATTATTGGAATCTAACTGAACTGTCAGATGATACCTGAAGGTTTCCTTTCAAAGCTATTAAAAGAAAATTCTTTATAATTAAATATTTCAAAAAACTTTTAGTTTTCATCTGCAATTAACGAACAGTCTAGGAACCTTATAATATGCAGGTTTAGAAAATAGTCTATTCCAAGAGAAAACATATTTAGGTATTATAAAAGGGAATGATAGAATTATTTCAGTATACACTGTATAATTATACTGCTTGTATTAGACTTTCATAACCTGACAGAATTCAGTGCTAGTGAAAGAGATAAGGATATGACAAAAAGTGAAGGCTGAGAATGAATAGGCCTTCAAGGGAGCTGGTCTTTCTCTGATCTGATAAACATCTCCCATTCCCTATTTCTGTTTCTTTCTTTGCTTCTTCATCTTCTTCATCTCTTTCTTTTTTTCCCTTACAGATCACTGCATATCAAAAGCCTTTTCTTTGATTAGCAGTGTTCTCTCAGGATCTGAGGACAAGACCTACGTAAAGACCACTCCTCAGCTGATATATGATTTTTTGTGCTGTTTTGTTTTTTGTCTTCAGCAATTTCCAAAAATTTGCTGGGAAATTTTACATTAGCCTGTAATAGTTTTCTACCAGTGTTTCTGGTTTTGGTACTATTATATCTTTATATATTCTCTGAATGTCTGGTGATGTTAATATTTTTAATGGGTTAAATGGAGACTTGTTTGGTTTTGTAGTCTGAGTATAAGCTTTAGAGTCAGAAGGCTTAAAGTCATTTTGTTAAACTCATGAGTCCTCAAAATAGTCTTGAAATGATTTTTTGTTTTAAATGCTCAAACCAATAGGTAGGTAGGGATGTATACATTAGTAATACATCCATAACATTGTATATATACTTACTGTTCTATACCCAAGGAATTTTCATATAACGTATGCTGTATCATTTATGATAAAGCCATTTAATCTATCTGACTTATCTTAATAAGAGCAGAATTGTTTCTATCTTCTCTCAAAGGTATTTATGCTGAGTTGAGTCTTTTGTATCTGTCTATACTTGGTCTGGTTTTAATGTTTGATACTAGATTAAACTGTACTATGAATTAAATGAGGAAAAACACATTTTCCTTATTCTGAATTAAGTTATTGTTACAGGATGGCACTGTGGCCATAACAGTAGTTACATCCTGAGTCATATACTGAGCAAATGTTCACATTTTATTAGGTAGGAATTTTATCTGTCTTAACACAATTTGCCCATGGCATTTAGCTATAGATCATTGGCCTTAAAAATAAAATGTCACTTGACCAGAATAGAAGTTAATTAAGGACTTGAAGTGTCCAGAAGACATGTCAGTTTTCTACAAGTCGTGGTTAGCTGGTCTTTTGCCACAGGAAAGAGCACCATCATCAGCTATTGGTCCTCAAGACACTCTGTAAGTGTAAAGTTCAGTCTTATGTTTTATCATGAAATTTACTAGAAGAAAAATATTTCATTAAATTTTGCATGAGCAAAGTAGTGCATTTTCATGATTATGTATTTATAGATTTCCAAGCTGGGGATATAAAATTTAGCAACTTTTAAGCTTCAAGCAAATCTTTCAAAATACCTTTTTCTCTTATACATAACTACATTGTTAAGTTTCTAGAACCATTTTAGAATCTTGCAATAAGTGACATTCCTTTATAAAATGAGTGTTTACAAAATATTTTTTAATGTTTTTTATTGATTTTATATTGATATATACATATATCAATAAGGGAATATATATCAGTAAAGAAATAAAGCTGACTTGGTCTCTCCTCCTAGGAGAATTATCTTTTCGAAGTCTTTTGCCATTGTTCATCCCTTTTAATTTTTTTTCTAGAACTAATTCACTGACACTTACTGTCATTATAGCTTATAAACATGGATTATATTCATATCATAAGCCATGTGATTCAGGGTCAGATCAATTAAGTTGTACTTTCTTATGCTCTCCAGCATAGAGAGCAATGCGGTAGTTAGAGCTGGAGCTCTGAAAAGCATGTTATGGCTCTGTGGGTGAGAATGTCCTCTAGTGTGTTTTGTCTGTGGGAATGGCGACCTCCTTCTGTGTTTTGTGCAAAGAAAAATCTTAACATTCTTCTCTAAGACATAAAGATATTTTAGAGTTCTAATCTTTCTTAGTCAAAAGACTTAGTTAACTTATGTAAGTTTTACCCAGTATTTTGTTTAAATTCTCAAAATGTTCATTATTCATCCTGTACATATGAACATTTAGCTCTTCATGTATTGCCTGTTAAAAATGAAGACTTGTATTCTGAATTTTGTCAAGAGTATGCCTTCTGGGGGTGCCTGGGTGGCTCAGTGGGTTAAGCCTCTGCCTTCGGCTCAGGTCCTGATCTCAGAGTCCTGGGATCGAGCCCCACGTCAGACTCTCTGCTCAGCGGGGAGCCTGCTTCCTCCTCTCTCTCTGCCTGGCTCTCTGCCTACTTGTGATCTCTGTCTGTCTAATAAATAAATAAAATCTTAAAAACAAAAAAAGAATATGACTTCTGGTTTATTTTCTCATTTTTTCTTTTCTTTATCTTCCCATCCTAAAGTTTTCCTACAGAGACCGTTGCTTCTATTTCTACCTAATTTTTATTAACTTTCTGCAACATTTTCAAACTGAATTTGAATTTTCAGAAGTATTGTGTTTTTTTTTGTTTGTTTGTTTGTTTTAAAGATTATTTATTTATTTATTTGACACACAGAGAGAGAGAGAGAGAGAGAGATACACAGCAATAGAGGGACACAAGCACAGAGAGAGAGAGAGAGAGAGACGAGAGAATCTCAAGCAGGCTCTATGCTCATTGTGGAGCCTGACATAGGGCTGGATCTCTCGAGCCTGAGATCATGATCTGAGCTGAAATCAAGAGTTGGGTGCTTAACCAGCGGAGCCACCCAGGTGCCCCTACTACCTCTTCTTTTAATCTGTGTTTGCGTACTGGCTGATAAACTGAAACCATTGTCATTTTAAGCACACTGGAGAAGTTTTCTTTTAAATTCAGCTTAGGAATTCCTAACTGTAGATCTCCCATTTGGCAGTATTTTATAGTCATCAGTAATACCTACTTAATAGCTTCAAAAGTGAACTGATCATAGTATTGCATAACAGGGCATCCAAATCAGTAACTAATATAAAAACTGGCATAAAGATATGTTTCCATTATCAAGTACAGTCTGGACTCCTTTGGAAGAGCCCTCGCTGAGGTGTAGTTCATAGTGAAAGATCAAAACGTGAACCAGTAATCCATTACAAGATTTATACTTCTTTAAAACCTAAGCCTGATTGTTTCTTAAGAATGAGTTCAATATTTATATTTACTGTATTTACTGTTCTGTTCTTCTTCTTTCTGCCGTCGTCTCCTAGCTGTGCTTGGGGGCAGGCTACTGCTGAACTTAACATGAGTCATTTCTCAAAGGGATGTGGAGTGCAAATGGAATGAATCATAATAATTGAAGTTAGATAGCTCACATCTATGTTCCTCACTGCCAACCAGGCACTGTTCTAAGCACTGCACATTAAATCACTCACTTAATACTTTCAGCCACCCAGGAGCCTACTTTGCTATTATTCACCTGAGAAAATTCCCAGGTGTGCCCAGCTAGTATGCGGCAGGGTTGGTATTTCAATCCAGGCGGTCTGGTTTCAGATCTGTGTTATCACTAAATGTCACTGTGTCTTGTAAAAGCTTCTCACACAGCGTGATAGTAACTCTGAGACATACAAAGAGAAAAATCTGAAAACTGTTAGAGAAAGAAAAAAAATAGAGTTTGTCTATAAAATGTGATTAGCAGACTGACAACAGACATTTTACCTCCGACTGAACTTGATGGACTAACGTTTTAAACGTGCTAAAGGAAAAGTCAGGCTAGAAATTTTGAACTCCATTAATTATAAGAGCAAGTATGACATAAGGCTATATGCAGCTTGTGACAGTTGGGTACTCACAGATTATCTCTGGAAGAACTAATAAAAATGTACTTCAGCAAAAATAAAATCATCTCATTTTGATGGCTTTTGGTAAAAAACAAAACAAAACAAGACAAAAACCATAATATGCTGTTAAGAAGATGCCTAGGATGGCATTGAGCCCATATTGGTCTCTCACTATCATTTCCTTTTTATGTATATAAAAATATATGCTATGAAGGTATTTACAAAAAATGGGGTTCTACCAAGATGAATATAATCTACTTATTAAAGCTTTCTCTGAAGCTGAAATATTAGTCATTAAAAGCAGGCATTCCCAGTGTCCACATCCTCTGATGACAACAGAGGTAATAAACCATGTTATTCAGGAATAGTTGTTTATTCATACTACTTGAGTAAATTCACATATATCAGCTTTAGTTGGTTAGATCACTAAATGATTGGGAATTTATGATTCATGCATAAGGAGTTTCTTTTGCTTTTTTTGTCCTTATAATTGATTTGAAAACCTTAGTGTTTTGTGTATTCACAAGTATATATGCATGTGGTCATTTGAATTCTAAGATACGATGTTTCCTTTTCAGCGCTTGGCCTTGGAAGCAGAGAAGGTTCAAGCAGCCCACCAGTGGAGAGAGGATTTTGCGGTAAGGACCCTTTTTAAGCACTTGAGTGACGTTTTGTGCTTGATCTATTATGATTAGGGTGACATTTTTTTAGTGATAGAATCTTTCATGTTTTAAGACCAAAACTGTGCTATATTTTATTTCTCTAAAAAGTTTGCTTTTGGGTAGTCAGGGCCAGTAAGTTAGTCAAAATGTTCCTGCTTATGTTCCATATTAAAATAAGTCTTTTGAAATGTTCTCCTATAATCAAAGTTACTTGTAAAATTAATTACATCCAGATAGAATTACATTATAATATCTGAATCACCACTGTAGATATGATGGATACACCAGTTGAAAAACAAGATGCATTTAACAGCTTGGGAGTTTGTAAGAAGTTTTGTGCATATTACCATCACCTTGGTGGTGGGCAGTGTGACTGAAGTAAGAATGAATGTATTAGACATTGAAGAATTTAATTTGCTCCACTTTAGCTAGAATCAATCTCTCTTTCACTGTGGCCTACTTTTAGAAGTTCTGATACTAGCTTTTCCATATATATTTTTGATAAGCTTGTACCCTAAGAGTTATTGAGCTAATTATACAAATAGCAGAAATTCTCCTCGTAATGAATTTTGTCTATTTGTCTCCTCCATCCGTCCGTCCCTCCCTCCATCCCTCTGTCTGTCCTTTCATTCTTCCTCCCATCTATCCATCCATCCATCCATCTGTCCATCTTATCTATCATCTATCTTTCCTTCTTTCTCTATGTATCCATCCACCCATCCATCTATCTATCCATCCATCTTCTTTCTTCTGTTTCTGTATCTGTGCATGCATCCATACATCTATTGATACATCTATCAATGTATCCAGCCTTTCAACTCACCAATCAGTCAATCAGTCAATCAGCCAGTCTCCTTACAGTCAGGGGCATAGTGAAAAAAATTTGTCCTTCATTGTTGAAATGTTTATCTTACATATTTGAATTATTTCATTTAGAGTGAAAAATCTCTCTAGTTTCTGATCATAGAAAAGTTCCATATAACTAATTTGGGGGATATTTAAAATAGAATTAGAGTATGAGTGACAGCTTGGTTGTTATTAAATTGGTTTTGTATGTTTTGTAAAACAGAAGTCTCAAAATTGTGGATAAGAAAGTTGTCCTTAAAGAACACAATTAGGAATTAGCACTTTTACTTTGCGTTAGCATGATTATGTTTTATATCAAAGGAAAATATGCTACATGATATGATATTCACTTATAACATATGGTAATGGTTAGTCTTCCATGCCTCTGATGTTATTTATTGTTACTGTCTTTTCCCAAAATTTATATTTCTTAAGCCAAATATCTAATCTAACAGCTAGAGACTCTATTTGACTACAGTCAGTTTGTTTGGTTCTTTTACTCAGTTGGTCATATTGCCACAGTTGGTGTCATGTAGATACAGGCTTAGCCCATAACCGGACATAATTGGTCTCATCCATAATCTATAGAGAAAAAAATTGGTGTTTAACTTAGAAACATAAGTTTGAGTATTGAGGGCTAATTGTAAGTGCATCAAATGAAGGGATTTACAAATTGTTAGTTTCTTTTAGACGAAAGGAACACAAACTTGAATTTTTTGTTGTTGTATCTATCCACACATCCAATAGACAAAAAGTAGCCAAACTAATTTGTCCAAATAAATATCGTTTTGATTAGTTCATATTAAATAAAAATAATTAGTTAATATTAAATAAAAATTGATCTTTTCCTTCCATCTCGAAAGTGGCATTGTAAAGGCAATGTGAAGACATAGTGGGTATAAAGCTCGACCTTCTATTCTGCTTAGTGTTGAGTTAGTACGATTAATGTTGTTTTAGTTTAAATTTTGAGTAATTCTTAGAATTCAAAAAATCATTAAGTTCACACAGATCAGCTTTTGTAATATATTGATTCCACTGCTGTTCATAAATTTTTCTTTGGAATTAGGTACTATTTCTCAATAGCCATTTATTAATTATAGGTCAGTTTCAGTTTCCTAAGGAGAAATAATGTGGTCAAGAATAAAGAGGCAGGGGCACCTGGGTGGCTCAGTGGGTTAAGCCTCTGCCTTTGGCTCAGGTCATGATCCCAGGGTCCTGGGATCGAGCCCCGCATCAGGCTCCCTGCTCAGTGGGGAGCCTGCTTCCCTTCCTCTCTCTCTGCCTGCCTCTCTGCCTACTTGTGATCTCTTGTCTGTCAAGTGAATAAATAAAATCTTAAAAAAAAAAAAAGAATAAAGAGGCAAGCAGTGATATAGTAATGCCATTTATATCATTGGTATCATTGCTATTGTTTGGTTTAATTATTATGTTATAGCTTTCTGGTTTAAGGGGTTCTTTTCTAGATTTATTGTAAATCCCTTGATATTGTCAAATGATTAACACTAAATTGACATTTTGGCAATGATTTATTTCTCCTTGCAGAAGTAATGGGCAACCGTTGTCCACGACGTAAAAACTCTCACTCTGTGTTGGCTGTTAACATATTCTACCGTATTTTATGGCATCCGAGCCATCATCAGTTGTAAGACACCCTGTCATTTATGTATTGCTAAGGAAGAAAAAAAGAAGCCAATTAAGTTATGAGGCATTAGCAATTTTAAGATGTATTCTGACTTCTCAGGTGTCAAAATGTGAAAAAGTTTACCTTTAACTGTAACCCCTGTTCTCTGCTCTCTTGGTGCCTGTCCCCACCGAGTAACACTGCTGGGATCAGTCATGCAAGAGGACACATTGATCCACCATGACACAGAAGCTATTACTCAATCTTACGTGGTTAAATAGAAAGTAAATGGTTTTCTCAGTAAGTATTAGGAGTTCTTAGCAAATAGTGACCACCGTGTAACAGAATTCTTGGACAAATTCTGTTCTTAATTTCCCCCTAGATTACTTCACAATTTATTTAGGACCTATGAACATATTGATTGACATCAAAAGAGATTGTTAAAGGGAAAACAAGTTAGTCCACTTTAGAGCTCTGTCAACTCATTTCCTGAGTACCTTTCTGGAAGGATTGTGAACAATGTGCACAGAACACAAAACTGTCCCGGTTTGCACACTGAGAATTGATACTTTATGTCTTAAACCGTGCCAGCCACATTCAGTCTTCACAACAGTCTTCATATTTCAAGAGCCCTTTGAAATATCATGTTATTATATGTTCAAAGAAGAGAATGTGAATGCAGATTGTCTAAACTCAAATATTGCAAAAATAAGGCACACTTTTTCCTTTTTTTCTGCCTGATGAACCAGATGATGCTTCAATGCATGTTATGTAGCAAGAGTTAACAAATCCTTCGACGTCATAAAACAAATCAAACTTAAATTTTTGTCTAGAAAGTAGATATAATCAACATTAAACCTCTTTTTAGGAGACTACCCAAAATAATTGCAAATTTTATCACTACTTTACCCAAATATCTAAAAAATATTTAATTTGAAGGTAGATGCTACCATATTCCCTAAGGCCCTCTTTTTAAATTTTATAATCCCTTTGTCTTTTAAGATATTTAACTCTGTATCACTGTGACAATTCTTTAATGCCACCCTTTAGTAATTTAACAGTAGGGTGATTTAGAAGGCAGGAATCATTTCCTAAGAGGTATGTTAACATTTCCCAAAGATACAATTGTCGGATTCTTCCTTCCAGTGTCAGTAGGCAAAATTCATTCATATTACTTAGGCAAAATGTTGATTACCATTTCCTATTCTTTAATGTAGCGAAATCTCAGGAACAGCAAGAACAAAAGGCAGAGCACTAAAATGCTGAAAATGTTGGCAACCAGAAAAGGCCCCTGTTGTAATTCACACTCTCCCTCCACGCCACTCAGTTCCCAATTGAATGTACAATTGAGCTAACAAAGGGCATACACTCTAAATGGATTAAGATTTATGCGGTCATGCATTTACAAGTTCAAACTAATATTTGTAAATAAGCTGTATCTACCAGCTGCCTTTCAGGTCTCCACGCAAATTATGGGTGTTAACGATGACATTTTATGTCACTTATGATGGACAAATTATTAAGGACAGGTGGGAAGAGAAAAGAGAGCTTAGAAAACTAATTGTTCTGCATGCAATAATTGCTGTTATTTCTACCGAACGGATCTTTTCCAGTTGCGTTTGAAATCTCATTTGATTACTTTGCTATGGTTGGTTAACTTAAGCAATTTTGTTTCCAACTAAGCCTGCGATATTAATTGTACTTACACATGTATAAACATAAGGGGTGCCTAATTTGTATTTTAATAAGTAGGATCTTTATGTATGGCTTATTAGCATCAGCTTGTTACTTTGCAGACTGAGTACAGTCGCCTAGAAATTGGCCAGTAAATAAAACATTTGAGGAGCCTTTTTTAGCTTCAGCTCTACGGAGAAACTAAATTAGAAGGTGAAAATTTTTTCTGGTGAAGCTGAATGTTATTGAGTGTCAATCATGCTAACTTGGTTCTCCTAATTTAGCGTTATTTTTGTGTCTTAAAAAAATCATTTTGCTCAAATTGAATTTTTGAAATGTTGCTTTAAGAGTTTTTTGTTTATAGGAGTTAAATTAATAGATATGGGTGTAGGTATTTAATTATTTCATCTGTCTTATTCATTTCATGGAACTGCGTCTCTTCTGTTGATTGAGGCACAAACAATTGTGAATATGTGAACTGTAAAAAATATCATATTTATTTGGTTACATCATATCAAGATCAACATTGTTCTAAGTTATAAATTGGTATAGGTTCTAGATGTGGTAGAGCTGTTGTCAGGAATATAAAGTGGGGAAGTGGCATGCTATAGTAGTGAATAAGTGAATTAAATGAAAGAATTTGGTAGATTACCAAGATAATTTTGGGCTCTGGGTGGATTAATTTTTTGTTTTTGTTTTGTGTGTTTTTGTATCTGTGTGTTTTTGTTGTTGTTGTTTAGTTCCTTCCTTTGGTGGTATTGCTCTGTCGAAAAATATAAAATATTTTAATATATTTTTGCTACATGTCTTCCACTTTTTTACTACTACTTTCTTTTAAGAGTCTTGTCCATCTGTTCTCGTTATGAAGATAGATGCAAAGGAGCCATAGAGCAAAACTGATTTCCTCCCCAGATTCTGGACAACCAGTTTCATGGGAAAGAGACATGTTTGTGATACCTTACTCTTTTTGTTTATGCATATATATGAATGTCCATAGTTAGAGCATTATAATATAGCAGAGTTGAAAATAATAACCATGAGCTTTATTTATTTATTTATTTTTAAGATTTTATTTATTTGACAGACAGAGATCACAAGTAGGCAGAGAGTCAGAGAGAGAGAGAGAGAGAGAGAGAGAGAGAGGACGAAGCAGGCTCCCTGGTGAGCAGAGATACTGATGCAGGGCTTGATCCCAGGACCCTGGGATCATGACCTGAGCTGAAGCCAGAGGCTTTAACCCACTGAGCCACCTAGGTGCCCCATAACCATGAGCTTTAAATGGTTAGTTATTCTAGGTGGGTAACCCTTATCTTTTGTTTCTTTTTTTTTTTCATTTATTTATTTTCAGCATAACAGTATCATTATTTTTACACCACACCCAGTGCTCCATGCAATCCATGCCCTCTATTGAAATATAGAAGCTAAATATTTGTACATTAATTACCTATACAATAACACTGGTTTAATTTTTCATAATTTTTGTTAAGATTTTTAATTTATTCATTGGTGACAGATCAAGCAAGAGCAGGGACAGAGGGAAGGGCAGAGGGGCAGAGGAAGAGGGAGAAGCAGGCTCCTCACTGAGCAGGGAGCCTGACATGGTGTTTGATGCCATGACCCTGGGATGGTGATCTGAGCCGAAGGCACACATTTAACTGATCCACTCAGGTGCCGTCATTTTTCATAATTTTAATATTTAATAATAACCTTCCCTAAGTTCACTTTCTATTATTTCTGTTAAAGCTAAGGTCACATGATAGTACATGATAGTACAGTACCCTAAAGTAAGACATCATGACAGTATTTTTAGGATACTGCAAACTTAGATTTAAATAGGGCTATAATTTTTTTGTTTGTTTGTTTTTGGACACCTATCTCAGGAAGGGAGGGAGAAGTTGCAAAGACAGGTATCACTGACTTAGGAAACAGGGAGATGGATTGTGGGTCTCTCTATTTTTCAAGATCCATCTGCTGCTTTAGTATCCTAACGTGGAAGTGATAAAAACATTGCTAAATTATTGGGAGATTCCTGGAATCAGTGCCAATGTTCTAAAAATGCTAGCCATCTAGAGCACCCAGAATCATCCTCATTGACATTGAAGTTAGAATTGATTACTGTCACAGCTGGTGCCAACTTGTAGCTGTCACAAGAGAATTTTCCAACCTAGTGATTTCATTAACTTCTCCATTATTTTAGCTGCATATTATTAAAATTTTTGGACACCAATTTATTTGCATTAAGATGGGGTTTACTATATTAATTTTTCAGCCACAAGAGAAATTAAAAAAAAGAACAAAAATGTGTAAATGTTATGAATCACTGCAATTTACAAATATCATGCTGTCTGCAAAGAATTTACTGTATAACCTTCTGTCCATTTTATTTCCTTTTTAAAAAAGTTTCAGTAACTCTCCATTTAGCATAAATGGCATACTTTTGTCTGCCCCGTCTTACTTTCCCTAAGTTTCTATTGCAATATCCCCCAGTAGCTGTTATCATTCTAAAATTCCAAGCATGAAACAGTGAACTGCTTGACGTTTCTCTGCTGCATTATTTCTTTCTTTCATCTTCAGACCTTTTGATGATGTCTGCCTAGAAGTCTCCCCCATCTCTCCAATTTCCTCTTGGTTTTGATCCCCCAGTCTTGGATTTGTTGTCTGTTTTATATAGTCCCCTCATTCCCAGTATGCATTCCTATTCAAAATGTACTCACTACATTATTTTCCTTTTTCTCCTTTCTTTCAGCACTAAAATGTAATCTTCCTAAGGATAAGAACTATGGCTGATGCATTGCTAAGAAAATTGTGGTCTAGTCGGCAATCCATAACACAGAGTAGGCTTTATGTAATTTTTAAAGTTACTTACTTCTAGTTTTGAGATACCTGTTTTTACTCTAAACATTATGGTCAGTTATACTGGAGAGATAGTGAAAAATGTATTTGAACAGCACGTTTTATGTCTGAATATATTTGCCCACCGCCATGGCGTAGTTAAAGAACACTGGGTTTGGAATTATGCAAATCCGTTTCAAATTTTGTCTTTGCCACTAACTTGCAGTGCACTTTTTAGAAAGTAATAGCCTTTGGAATATCACCTTCTTTATTTAAAAACTCCTGGTTTTGTATTCTCTACCAGCGTAATTATTTTTGTTAGTTGCTCAGTAATTGTCTCTCTGTGCTCCTGTAAGCCCTGTCTCTCAACCAAGGAAGATATTTTCCAGAAACCTCATGATTTCTCCATGTGTTCACAAGTGGGTTGACCAGAGGTCCGTGAATGGTTGTTCATCTAGTCTGGAGGGCATCTGCTAGCTCCCATGGCTGTTGTTTTTTCTGTTTGCTGTCATTGCTCCAATGGAAGAATACGGTTCTGCTCAGGTGGTTGTCACCTGGTGCATTGCAGGCTCCAAAGCCCTTGAGCTTAAGGCAGAGTGTGCCTTATGCAGAAATAGGGAGAATGACTCTATTTCCACCCATGGAGGGGTTGTCAAAAACCTAGATAAATGATATTTGCACCAGTTTGAAAAGAAAAAGTGAATGCAAACATCCATAAACCGAATACCAAATTTTTAAAGTTTTGTGAGAAGAAACATGATAGCTACTCTCTGGAACAAAATTTAATACAATATTGCTGACTACAGGTACAACGTATAGCAGATTTTCAGTGCTTACTTATCTTGCTTAGCTGGAATGTTATGCCTGTTGATTAATAACTTGCCATTTCTCCCTCCCCTGACCTCCTCTTAACCACCATTCCAGCCTTTGAGTTTATTAATTTGGCTGTTTTAGATACTTCATGTAAGTGGAATCACACATTATTTTCTTTCTGCGTCCGGCTTATTTCACTCAGCATCATGTCCTCAAGTTCCATCCATGTTGTTGTATTGCTGAATTCCCTACTTTTTAAAGGCTGAGTTATAGTGTGGGTGCTATATACACCGCATTTTCGTTGTCCATTCCTCTGTAGATGAACTTCTGGGTTGTTTCCACATCTTAGCTATGGTGAATAAGAATGCAGTGAAAATGAGGGTATTAGTATCTTTGAGATGCTGATTTTAATTCTTTTGGATATATACCCACAAGTGGGATTGCTGGATCCTGTGTGCTTCTACTTTCAATTTTTTTGAGTTATCTTCATAGCCTCTTGTGTAGGTGGCTGCACCATTTTGCAACAACGTGCAAGGATTCCAGTTTCTCCACATCTTTGCCAACACTTGTCGTACCATAGATAAAGACTTAAAGATGAGATCTGAAACTGTAAGACTCCTAGACTGAAACATCGAGGAAAAGCTTCATGACATTGTTTTTGGCAATGATTTCATGGATACAGCACCAAAAGCACAGGCCACAAAAATAAAGATGTGATACTACACAAAGTAGAAAAAGCTTCATAGCAAAGGGAACAATTAATAGAGTGAAAGGTAACCTGCAGAATGGGAGAAAATATTTGCGACCATGTATCTATCTGATAAGGGGTGAATCTTGAAAATACATAAAGAACTCCTACAACCCAGCAACAAAAATCCCGACCCTTCAGGTTTTTAATCACCAGGGCTCTGAAGCTAGTTTTCATATTCCCTGAGTCACGGAGATCAAGAAAAGAGTTCATTCATCATTTATTTAAAACTTCTCTCAGTGAGAGCATAACACCTTTCTTTAGGAGTCTTTGAAGAGACTTATTTCTTACTATATCCTTCTAGTTCTCAGTGTCCCTTTGAAGTCTTGTTTATGCATTTCTCCTTTAGGAAGCAATCAGTTGACTTCCAGCAGATGAGTGCCTGAGAACAGATTCCTGATAATTTTCCAGCCCCTAACCTTTATTACCGTGTAGTTCAGCTGCATCGTGGAGGACCTATCGCCACATACATTCTGTCACCAAAAACCTGGAGATTAAATGAGACGGTTTATGTAAATATGCTTGTACTTTGGAAGGTCTTCAAAAATGATCATTTTAGTAGAAGAGGCACTGTCTCCTTCTAGATTTATTTCTTCCAAAAGGTTGGCATATTGTTTTTTAATGATTAAGTATGGCTGATTATACCTTCTGAAGAAGGAAAATGTGCATTGCCCATCTGCAATAGGCACTGGATAAATACTTATTCAATTGGCTTACATTCTGTTCACCTTATATTTCATTTTTGTAATAAGACTGTACTCATGTAGAATGCCTGCATTTTGAAGTGATGTGAGGATATGGAGGGTAACCAGATTAAGTCTTTACTTATCATTGATGTTTGTATTTATATTTGTATGAAGTTCTGGTTTACTCGATGCCTAAAACAACTCTGGTACAGTCCTTTCTGCAATTTAAAAAAAAAAGTGTGAATGTATCTTGAGGGGGTACAGAACTAATACATTTATTTATTTACTGTAGATCCTTGTGGACTGGGGCCCCAGAGCAATGACTCTTATTATTCCCAAAAATAATTTTTATCTTGAGAATTACATCAGATGCTGGAATAATTTCAATTTAGTGGAGTTAGGGTTGTGTTACTAACTTTGCTCATATTGCTATGGGAAGGAGAGTGTTTCACGAATTGAAGAACTGGCCAAGAGAGTTTTCTTCCTAAAGGCTTAACACTATGGTTGAAACTTGGAGCTTCAAATAAAGAAGCAAATTTTGAGGAATAGGCAGTTCATGTAGGTCATGGAGTTCAGCCACTAGTAGGTACATTTTGACTTTGGGAGCTGGCTGGGATAGTTGACCATGGTGGGGACTAAGGGTTTAGCATACTGGATTAGCTGGAGGGATATTATGTGTCCAGAATGTGGGAACACTGCTCAGACAGCGGTTTGGATCACGTTGAGGGTGAATTTTGCACCCAAAAGCTTAATTAAAAAAAAAAAAAAAAGTCTCTAGACAGAAGAAAGTTTTGAGATTTCTCTGATTTAAACCTGAGAGGTTAAAAAAAAAAAAATGGAAAGGAAGTCTAGATAATATTCATCTGTAAGTTTCATAAGTTTTGTAACTAGACTTTAGTACTGGATTTGAATACATATGAGAACAATGATTTGGGAATTTGTAGGAATGACCAACTCACCACCCATGCAAAACTGCCAACTTCTTCAAAGCTTATGCCTTTTGTCATCTTCTGACTTTCCAAAACAGCCTTTCAGTGGATTTATTTGTCATGCTATCCTCTCTCTAATTAGTCAACATTTTTCCCCTTTTCATCAACATACAAACTTGCTCTAGTCTCTTCTCATCATTAAGATATATATATATGTCTCGCCTTTTTTAGCTTCAGCATATTTGTTTGCTAACTTATACTGCAAAACTCAGAAGAAATGTAGACCTTCGTGATCTCTCCATTTCCCCCTTTGTCCCCCTTGTCAGCCTGCTCCAGTCTAACTGCGGATCTCATCCATGGTTCTTTGTAGTTCACATGTCCTTGTCATCTGGTCTAATAGGCATCCTCTGGGTATTGTCATACTTGGTCTGTTTATATCATTTTCATGGACCACTTACTAGTTCCCCTTTCTTCAAATACTTTCTTTTCTTAGTTTTCAGGAAACCCCACTGAACCTAGTTTTCCGTTTTTCTCACTATCTGTTCCTTCTCAGTCTCCTGTTTACTGCCTACTTTGTCCCAGGACACCTCCTCCATTTCACTGGATTTCAATATAATTCCACTTAAGTCTCTTTTCTGCACTCTAGGCTCATTTATCTAACTGACCACTTGCTGCTTTCACTTGGTTGTCTTGCTTGCATGTCACTAACATGCTCAGGTGAACTGCTGTTTCCGTGACTCTTCCGTAGTATCCTGATCATCTTGATTTCACCATCTCAAATGCTGTCCCCTTCTTCCCAGTTAGTTTAGCCAAAATCAAAAAGTGAACCTTAATTTCTTTCTCTGCCATAAGCCTTCATACAGTCTGTGTATAAATTCTGCCAATTTCAAATATATGATTCTTCTATTTATTTCCCTTCATTTCCTTTACCCTCATCTTTGTACCCCCTCCAATCTGGCAGAATAATTTTGAAATTGTCAATCAAATTATGAGTAAAAGTGTCTACAGCCCTGTGGTACCCACAGATTTGTTTTATATACATAGTTCAATAAGATTTTAGACTCTCATTTAAATAGAATGATGCGGCTTTATCAACAGTTTTATAAGATAGTGGAAAACATAGCTTTGCATATCCTTCTGACACAAACATTTTGAGAATCAAGTAACAACAACAAGTTTGAAAATTTTAAATCAATAGGATAACCAAATATCCGAACAGAGTAGTGTAGGTGCCACAAACCTGAATTTAGAAAGCATTGTGCTGCTTTTCTCACACTGCCCATGAAAAATGTGCCCGTGTGATAGCAGCAACAATAAAATCGAGGCAGCACAAGTAACAAGTTAAAAAAAAAAAGACCAAATATTATTTTTAGTGAAAATTAATGGCACAGAAAAATGTGGTTTTATATGTGAATTCAGTTTTAAATTAGCAGTTACAAATACCTTTTTCTGCTCCATTGGAAGGTCTATTGGTCTGAGAAATAGAGCTCATAATTGCTGAATGTTATAGATAATTAGTTATCATGGCATTGTAGTATTGTGTGCTATGGGATATATTATATGTCAAATTATTAGAGTCCCCCAATTATGAAATTACTGCATTGCCAAAATTGTTTTACTTTGTTATAGTGTTTCACCACAGTGTAGACAGTTCTCCTTGGGGGTCTGAAAAGAATCACCCGGAAGCTTTTTTTTTCCTTCCCCTTCCCAAAGTCTTCCCTTATGTCCTCCCCGCAGAGTTCTCAGTGACTTCCTTATGGGGATGGAGCCAAGACACCGAGCCTCCTCCTCTAGTGAACAGTGACTGATGGAGTGTAATCTATCTGGCCTGTGTGTTAAGACTGAAGAAAGGTTGGGCGCCTGGGTGGCTCATTGGGTTAAGCCTCTGCCTTTGGCTCGGGTCATGATCTCAGGGTCCTGGGATCGAGCCCTCATGGGGCTCTCTGCTCAGCAGGGAACCTGCTTCCCCCCTCTCTCTGCCTGCCTCTATGCCTACTTGTGATCTCTCTCTCTCTCTCTCTCTCTCTGTCAAATAAATATATGAAATATTAAAAAAAAAAGACTGAAGAAAGGTTGACAACCACTAACTGGAGGACCTATTAATTCTAAGAATAAAAATGATGAGTCTGAATGCAATGCTAAAGCTTAGAAGGGACTTAATGGTAAATAGATTTGAATATAGAAAATAAGACACTGGATGTTCCAAAAAAAAAAATCTAGTTGGGTTTAAAACCCAAACAGCAATAGGGTGAGTAGTCAAGGTTCTTGAATCACTTTCCTTCCAAAAGAATAGTACCTTAAATGTTTGTGTAAAAATATTTCAGGATCATTACGTCAAAAACCCAAATGATGTCAGTAACTACAAAAGGAAAACTAAAATCTCTTAATTGCCACAACCAGATATATTCCTTGTTTATATTTCATGAGCATTATGATGTTCAGTTTATCTATTATCTCTTTTCTTTCATGTATTATTTTCTGACATATACCAGGAAAGGAAAAAAAAACAACACATGGTTATAGGATTTGAACATAACTTACAAACTTGTAGCAGGGGAGTGCATTCTAATGAAAATAAATCAACATGTTTGTGTTTCTCTCACCTTTCTCATTCATCCCCCAATCTTATAAAATTACTTTGACAGTACAATTTAGGCTCAAAACCCATAATTCCCACGGTGTTTAATCCTGGTTGTGTATTGTGATGGCTTAAATGCTATCATCAGAACTTCTACTGTAACTTTTCCATACAGACCTTGTTTCTTTATAACGTTGTTTTTCTTTAATTTGTAATTTGATTGGATGGATTTTACTGTTGGGTAGTTTGACAGAGAAGAGCCATTGGATGCTGCAGTCCCTGAGTTCTTGCATGATTGAGACTTTCTGGGATTTCATTTTGGATTTGAAAGAAACTTGAGCTAAGTATGGCTTTTTTTTTTTTTTTTTTTTTTAACCTGAAATTTGGAGGCATTGTTTCATTGGTAGTGGCTCTAAAGAAGTCATAAGCCAGTCTGATTCTAATCCCTGGACCCCATCCTGAATTGAGTTGAATTTTTTGCTTGGTCCTAATACATTGTTCAGTCTTAAGGTTGAACTAGGAATGATACATCTTCTTGTTGATTGTTTGTTGTCATTGTATCCAAGTTTTAATTTTATTTCAGAGATGTATACTTCCAGCATCTTTTTGAATATTTTTGTCTAACCTCCTTTTTTTTTTTTAATGCTCTTTTTATCAGGAATATGACTTAATGTAAATTGGACCACCTTTTCTGTTTTCCATAACTGGTGTCTGCTCTATTATAATCTTTTTAAAGGATCCTTATTTTTTTCATTTCATTTGGCATGGTTTGCTGAAGCCTGTCTGGGATGATGGTCTTTTCATATGCATCTGTGCTTTCCGTGTTTTCATGTCGCTTACTTCTCTAAATAATCTGTTTTGCGTCTCCCCCTTTTCTGTCAGTTCTGGCAGCTCCTTTGCCAGTTTATAAATAATCTCATCGTTAGACTTCCTCTATCCTTTATTCTCTTGCATGATTTTCCTGACCCTCCCTTATCCATCCCTTATTTTAAAGAAAAGTCTGTAATTTCTCTGAGACTGAAGAGCCATGATCTTAATTCTTATTTTTACTTTAGAATCACAGGTCTTTTGTTAGTTTTCCTTCCTTCCTTCCCCTTCCCACAAAATGGCTCTGTATGGATTCCTGAATCTCTGGGTAAACTCACAATTTGATGGAAGATGATGAGGGAGAATTAAAAAGAGAGAATCCCAAGGTAGTCTGGGGTTTCCACGAAGATGAATAGTCTGAACTGCCTCCCCAAATATGTTCTGTACTTGGCATGTTTCCAGACTGGTTTAAACGTTCAAGAAGACAGTGAGACTTAAGGTATGGAAAAAAAAAAAAAAAAACAATTAAATCGTGGCTTTTCTTGTAGCAATGTGATGATTGCCACTTCTTTTTCCTACTAGAATTTATTTCCTTTTATGTTCTATAGCTATCATTTATTAGGTAAAAAAAAGAAAACATTAGCTGGTATTAGAATTAATTGCATTTTCCAAGCCAAAATAGGGAATGTTCAACACCAATGCAAATATATGTCTGATTATTCCCTAGATACCAGGTGGATATTGTAATTTCTACTTTTAAACAATTTATTAGGAAACATGAAGAAGGAAGTAAAATATAATGTAAACCACTGCAAAGATCTAGAAAGCAGAAAATAAATAGTCTGATATTTCAACAGACACCGTAAAGGTGGTACCATTTACACATGAGAAACACTGATTCAGGGTGTGCTTCTGATTCCAGTTCTTTCAATAAAATATTTTGTCCTCTAATTTAATAGTAAGTCTAAAATTATTTTTGAGCCATTAAACAAGTCAGAAAATATTATAGTTAAAAGGGACATACTCTAATTAAAAGGATTGCCAACCTAGGTGTCAGAAAGAGTTTGATTATTTCTTACACTGTGATTTTTGGCCAGTTTCTTCACCATTAAAATGGGAATGATGTTGGTACCAATAGCGTAGAGTTATTTCGAAACTTAATTGAAATAATGCATGGAAGTCTTCACAGAAAGTCTGTTCCTGGCCTTCCATGCGTGGGGGCTTGGAGTAGGCCACACCTGGCGTGAACCCCACTCCCACCCCTGCCCCATGGTGTGCTGGGAGCCACTGCCTGACCTGCGTGAGTGATCCCCAGCCCCTTCCCCTATAGGATCTCTGACCTCCGGAGCCCCATCCCGGCGTTGGGGGGAGGGTTGGAGAATTCTAGGCTCGAAGTCGCCCTGTTTTCTCTCCTTCATCCTCTGGACTTTTTGGTTCTCTGTTTTAACTGGGGGAGGGTGAGTGGGTATGTAGGGAGGAGGTGAAGGCTGGGTTGGGATGCTTAAGTAGAATCAAGCTTAAGTAAAGGAAATACAAATGACATTACATTATTGGAGAAATTGATGGCATTCAATGTTGGGTAAAGAAATATGATTGAAATTTTATTAACAGTCGAATTTAGTCCCCCCCCCCCTTTCCTTATTCCCCTGCTTGCTTCCAGGTAGAATCTGCAAAGTGTCCAACAATCTGCCATCATCAAACACAAATACATCTGCATAATCAATACACTGCGTGGACATTGATTTTGCTCTCAAGTGTGCCGTTTATCCCTTTGGAAACATATTTTTAAAGATTTCCAGAACACATAACTGTGGAATGTTAAAGAAACAACGGCAGTACAGAATCAAAATATCGATTTTGATAAATTATGTTCTTGCTTTGATCAGAAATGCACACACACGTATATTTCCACACAGCTGTTTTAGCCTGTTAATGTCCTGAAAGCATTTCTACACTCCTAGTTTGGTACCAATGTTGGAATCCCATTACCTTCCAGCTCACAATCGGCAAAATCTAATACATTTTACATTTCCACACTTGTATTTGAAAGTCTTAAGCATTTTTATGTTTTTATGTTCTGAGGATTTGGGGGTTTTGAAATAAAGAGCATTAGTTATACTCTGGAGAGAACGGATTACAGAATCCAAGTTGTAATAAATCTGAAATGTATGTTTGATGCTTCAATGGCTAAATTCTTTTCTCATAATCCTTATGCTGAGTAAAAATGACCAAATGATATATTGGAGATGATTGCAGCCTATTTCTTTAGCTAAAAGGAAATGAAACCACCTGACAGAGAATATTAATGTTTCTGTTATTTTAATAGCGTAGATGTTAATCCCGAGGCTTCCCAGAAATTTCTCTAATTTTTTTAGGGTTTACTTTGAAATTCTCATTTTTCACAGTTTCATTGAGGACTAATTGACATGCAGCACTGTGTAAGGTTAACAGATCTGGCATGGTGATTTACATGTATTGTGAAATGATTACTACAATAAGTTTAGGTAATAGCTATCTTCTCATATAATTACAATAAAAGAAAGATAAAAGAAAAAAATTCTCTTTGTGATGATAACTCTTAACAATTTTTCCTCTGTACTGTACAGTAGTGTTAGCTATCGTCATCATGTACGTAATATGTTGTTGTTTTGCTATTGAGTTGTATGGATTCTTTATATATTGTGGATATTAACCCTTATCCGATATATGGTTTACAGATATTTTGTTCTCATCCCTAAGGTTGTCTTTTCACTTTTTGTTGATGTTTTGTTTTTGTTTTGATTTGTTTTTGGCTGTGCAAGAAAGTTTTACTTTGCTGTAGTCCCATTTATTTAATTTTGGTTTTGTTGCTTATGCTTTAAGGTGTCATATCTGAAAAATTATTACCAAGACCCATGTCAAGGAAGTTCCTTATGTTTTCTTCCATGTATTCATGGTTTCAGGTCTTACATTTCAATTTTTATTACATTTTGAGTTACTTTTTCTGAGTGATATATGAGTCCAGAGACCGTCTTTTCTCCATTGAGTATCTTTGCTTCCTGGTCAAATATTAGTTGGATTTGAAATGTTGAGATTTGGAAGCAAAAGAATTCTTGAGATGTCTTTGGGGCAAAAAAGGTGGTTTTATTTAAGCATGGGTACAGGAAGCATGGGCAGAAAGAGCTGCACTTGTTTTGTGAGGAAAGTCTTTGTATATAATTTCAAGCTGGCAGCAGGTTAGGGATAGCGCAAGTCTCTAAGTAATTTGGAAGCAAACCTTCCAGGACCTTGAGGGGGGCTAGTTGTTAGGGAACATTTACTACTGCCTAGTTAAGCTCTCAGTCATGAGACCCTTCAGGTGTTTATCAGTGGGCCATATATTTGGAAGATGATTGCTAACCTATATCCTGTTGGGGGCGGGCAGTACAGATAAGGGTAGTTTCCCAAAGGGTTTTCATATGTTCAAGAGACTTAGAAGATCCTGGAGTTTGGGCTAATGAATTTCAAGCTAAGGCTGCCTTTTGCCTTTACCAAAGTATTAACATTGAGGTAGTTGAGTTCCTGGAAAAATTTCACTCTGCCTGTCTCAAGTACTTGTCATGAGAGTTTAATTTAATTAATTAATTAATTAATTAATTAATTTTGCCTTTGTTCTCCACAACAAGTTGACAATATATGCTTGGGTTTATTTCTGAAGTTTTGATTCTGTTCTCTTAGTCTTTTCTTTTTTAGGCCAGTATGATGCCGTTTTGATGACTGTGGGTTTATAGTGTAGCTTGAAATCAGGAGTTGTGTGATACATTGTGCTTTGCTTTGTTCTTGTTTCTCAGAATTTCTTTGGCTGTTTGGGGTCTTTTATTATGATTCCCTATAACTTTTAGGAGTCCCCCCCACACACACCATTTAAAAAAATGCAGTTGGGCAGCGCCAGAGTAGCACAGTTGGTTAGGCATCTGACTCTTGGTTTCATCTCAGGTTTTAGTCTCGGGGTCACAAGATTGAGCCCCATATTGGGCTCTTTGCTCAGTGTAAGTCTGCTTAAGACTCTCTCTCCTTCTCTCTCTGCTGTCTCCTTCCATTCTTTCTCTCTCTTGATCTAAAATAAATAAATTTTAAAAATCAATAAAATATGCAGCTGGAATCTTGATAGGGATTACATTGAAACCAAAAAGATGAAACCATTACATTGAAACCATAGATGGCTTTTAGTAGTATTGATATTTTAAGAATATTAATTTTCCAGTCCATGGACACAGAATATCTTTCTATTACTTGTGTCTTTGATTTCTTTCATCAGCATTTTGTAGTTTTCAGCATAGATATCTCTCACCTCCTTGGTTCAGTTTTTTCCTAAATGTTTTATTATTTTGATGTTCTTGTAAATGGAATCAGTATCTGTATTTGTATTTCAGAAATATTTTTGTTGTTGTACAGAAATGCTACTGATTTCTATGTATTAATTTTGTATCCTGCAACTTCACTGGATTCATTAAATGGATCTAGCAGTGTTCTGGTTAAGTTGTTAGAATTTTCTGTATATAAAATCATATTGTCTGCAAATAAAGACAGTTTTACTTTTTCCTTCTCAATTCTGATACCTTTTATTTCTTTTTCTTGTCTGATTGCTCTAGTTAGGAATTCTGGTACTATTTTAGAATCTGCTCCTTTGCCTCCTGAACTTTCTCTGAAATTCTGATTCATGAAATTATCTTTTTCATTTGATAACCTAGACTTTAATCTCTAAAATTTATTTTATCTTGCTGGATTTTACTAATTATTTAAAAACATTTATTTATTTTTAGAGAGAGAATGTGAGAGAGCAAGCATCAGTGGGAGGGGCAGAGGGAGAGGGAGAGAGAATCCCACGCTGACTGGTGCCCAGCACCGAGGCCAACAGGCCAAAACATGGCCAAAACATGGCCATGTGGAGCTTGCCCAGCACCGAGGCAAACAGGCCAAAACATGGCCAAAAGCTCCATGTAGAGCTTTTTCTCACAACCCTGAGACCGCAATCCCAGTGGAAACCAAGAGTTGGACACCCAACTGATTGTACTACCCAGGCACCCCATCTTGCGGACTTTTAATTCTATATTCTCTTTCATAATTAGTTATTAGTTTGTGGTTGCAAGTCAGAATGGTGGAAAACTGAATACTTTTAATCCAAAAATGAATATCCACAATGTGTGCCGTTTTCTTCAAACTATTTTCTTATCTGAAGGCAATGAAATAAACACCAAGAGAATGTCGTGGAACTTTAGAACATTGGATTCTCTGGCATGGGGGCTTTGTATGACCTACTTGCTGCTGCTTCTTTTCTCAGTGCTCTCAGAAGTCAAGGGTATTTCATTAAAGAATATAAATTGCCTTGATTCATGCTTTGTGATCTCAGGAAAAAATAGCAATGACAAGAAAAGCCAAGGTCTATCTACAAAAACACTGTTGGCTATGTTGAAAGCTTTGTGAATTTAGAATGAAGACGGGCAATTGTACTATAATTCATAGCTCTGCCTGAGAATGCCAAGAAAGCCGTATCTTTCAACAGCTTTAAACTTCTTCAGGAGATGTAAAATTCAAGGTTACTGTTGAGTGAATTAAATTCATCAAACTACTTTGATTTCTAAGGGTATCAAACATCTGTTGCATGGTTTGAGAGGAAGTCTGTGTAGTCACGTTAATGCTAGTCAACTTGGTGATATGGAAACTATAAATTTTAAGTAACTTTCACAGTAGATTATAGAATATTTACTAAAGCTTTTGAGCAAAAGAAGTCAAAGCACATTTTTGTGAAAGAGAGAAATTGACTTGGCTTTCCATTTCATTTCCCCCTCTATCTCACTTCAAAATAAAGAAAGGAAAGAAAATGTAAGTGGCTAATTGTGGTTAATAGTTTGGTTATTGAGATTTTGTATATGAATCTGTTATTTGAGGTTGTGTACATGAACATCTCCATTTTGGGGAGAACGATGGGAGTTTCTTTATTGTCATAGTAAAATTATAGTTTTCTCAATTATTTATATACTTTTCAAGAGATGCAGTTAATATATGTGGAGAGATATAGAATTCCTTTAAAACTCAGGGAACAATATATTATGTGGGATTATAGAGTGCAGGTTGGTTACATAGAGAAATCAGAACTGATTTCTGAGTTGCTTGAGATTGATTTCCCAGCTTGGATAAAACTGACATAGGTCAAGAGTTTAACTTTTAAAGGGCTTGTGAGCTTCCCTGCAGGTTGACTTGTGCAAGGCAGTTTGGTTACAAAGGGTTTCCTGCTAGGATACCTGAAACCGAAAGTGCATAGAAAGCAAAAGTAAAGAGAAGTCAACAAAATGGGTAATTAAATAGGCATTGTACGTGCTGATTGTTGCTAAATTTAAAAGCAGGGTTTATTGAGTTAGAGCAGAAGTGTGGGCATAAAGTGGACTGCCTAGCAGTACACAACATATTTTGTGTACATTTTTTTTTTAAAATCACACCATTAGATATTTTGCAATTACCTTTTGGTGTGTGTTTAATCTTTTAAATCTTACATATTGATGCCAAGTCTTTAATGATATAAAAATTCATGTGTAGTTCTAAACCTGATTTTTTCTTAAGCAGCTGCACCTGTTTTATTCACATTCCATTTTTTTTTTTTGTAAATTGAATGTTTGAAAAATTAGAGAAGGTGGTAAATAAAATATTATTAACATATGTATAATGACATTATCTAAGCAAACATGACATGCTCAGTAGATTGCTGTTCAAAAATGATAGTATTTTGCTGATGTTCTTGACTGTGTTTCCCTCAACTTTGAGCTATTTTTGTTGCTCTCTAGTGCAATACACAGTAAGGAAGATAGTAATTTTTCACACCTTTTTTTTTTTTCCAGGTGATGAAACCTTATCTTTTATACCCTTTCAGTCTTGGATTGTTCTTCTTCTTTTTAGGTCATCTGCCTTAGACTTGACCTTCCTGGCAAAAACCAGTGAGGGAGATGTGAAGAAGCCCAGAGACCAACTTAGAGAAAGTTTAGGCTCTGAGGAGCTCATTTTCTTTCACTAAGGACGAAAAAATACTATTTTAATTAGAAGATGACCAGGAGGGATTTATGCTATTTAGAAACTGAGAGATTTAAGACTTAGGATTCCTGTACTAAGGACGCTTCTATTGTTTATCAATGTATGCATCATATTTGCATACAGAAAATACTAGGGTGATATGAGTAAATGAAAAGAGGACATTCACTTGCTCTAGAGGAAATTATATGAGCTTTTGTATTAGCTCAATCTAGAGTCAAATTCTATTTTGCTCCTCAGTGAGAAACTTTGAGAAATTGGCTTACCATCCTAAACCTCAGTTCCTTATCTATAGATTATAGTAATAGCCATCTAGTTGATCGTTGAGAGTACTGCATGAGATTATATGCTTTTCCAGCCTAAATTATCCACAAATGGGCAGAACATGATTATTATTATTGTTTATACCTTGTTTTAGAAATCTGGCTCTAGGGGCACCTGGGTGCTCAGTGGGTTAAGTCTCTGCCTTTGGCTCAGGCAGGTCATGATCTCAGGGTCCTGGGATGGAGCCCCGTATCAGGCTCTCTGCCCAGCAGGGAGCCTGCTTCTTCCTCTCTCTCTGCCTGCCTCTCTGATTACTTGTGATCTCTCTCTCGCTGTCAGATAAATAAATAAAATTTAAAAAAAAAAAAAAAAGAAAGAAAGAAAGAAATCTGGCTCTACAAAGATCAGCTGGCATTCATTTTTTGAATCCTATTTTATACCTCATTTAAGCTCAGCGCAAGTTTTCCAGTATTTATATGAGCATGTGTATATGTTCCATGTGCTGCAGTGTTCTTTTTGGGAAGAAAAATGAGCGCTGGTCATCTTAGGTTCTCTTTTTCCTCTGCACATGTATAAAACTGACATATTTTTAAAAATATTTTGCTTAAAGTATTGTGCTGGCAAATATTGAAAAAAATCTTAAAAGAAAGAATGGTATTAGATTGTTGTTTATTGTCTATGTATACAAGCATATAATACTTATTCTATAGGGAAGTGTATGGGACAGAGAGGGTAGAGAGACTGACTAAAGAATTTTTTCGTGTGTTTGTTGAGAAAACACCTTTGAAGGCCCATGGCCATTGTATTTTTCAATGTCCTTTAGGCCTCAGTATAAGAAGAAGCTTATGGCTCAAGGGAAAAATCTTGTTTATCCTTTTCATCAGACTAGACCGATGCTACTGATCACAATTTCCTTTCTTCCAGTCTGTCAAATAGTTCATGGCTAAATTTAATGCTTCATTGCTGGATTATAAGTTCTGTTAGCTGTTTTGTTTGCATATGGCTCGCTTGTTTTTAGTTTAGAAATTATAACTGTCTAGAATTTTAATTGCAAATAGTCCTGTGTCCTTTTCATGCATTCCGAAGGAAACTAGACTTATAATCTTCTCAACAAAATAGCTGGTGGCCACAGGAACTACATTATTTAGGTGCCACTTAAAATTCTTGGTTGGTGGGTTTTACCAAGTTGTCAGCATTTCATGTACCATTGACATCAGGAATAACCTCTCTCTGGGCAAGTTGTACCATTTGACCTGGTGTGCAAAGAAAGAAGGATCAGATAATAGGTTTGAAGTTAAGTAGGTAACCAGACTGCTGGTCAGATCATGGCCATCAACTTAGGTGGTCTGTGGGTTGGTAGGTATAACAGCTATCTTTCTCTTTTCTGACTTTTCTCAAAGGATTAATAAATAACATACTACTGCTGAATTATCAATGCAGTCTTTTTTTTTTTTTTTTTAAAGATTTTATTTATTTATTTGACAGAGAGAGATCACAAGTAGGCAGAGAGGCAGGCAGAGAGAGAGGAGGAAGCAGGCTCCCCGCTGAGCAGAGAGCCCGATGCGGGGCTCGATCCCAGGACCCTGAGATCATGACCCGAGCCGAAGGCAGCGGCTTAACCCACTGAGCCACCCAGGCGCCCTCAATGCAGTCTTTTTGATGATGCCTTTATGTATTTCAAAATGAGAATTAAATTAAATGAACAATGCCAGATAATTCTATATGTAAAATTGGAAATATTGAAACATACAGTGCATTTAACTCCAGATTTTTCTAAAGGCTGGAGAAGTTTGTAATTTTGATGTCACTTCTTTGAAATCATTGTTCCAGATTTAATTTCTAGGGTTCAATGGTACAGCATCTTTGTCCCTTCCAAACATTCCTGCAACAATATTTAATTTAAAAATTGTTGGAAATAAAATAAAATGGAAACAATATAGAATATGTTTAAGGGGCGCCTGGGTGGCTCAGTGGGTTGAGCCTCTGCCTTCGGCTCAGGTTGCGATCTTGGGGTCCTGGGATTGAGTCCTGAGTAGGGCTCTCTGCTCAGCGGGGGGCCTGCTTCCCCCCTCTCTCTCTGCCTGCCTCTCTGCCTACTTGTGATCTCTCTCTCTCTGTCTAATAAATAAATCAAATCTTAAAGAAAAAAGGAATATATTTAAGTGATATAATAGTATCTTACAAAGTAGGGTTGGTCGATTTAGTACATAATATATAGGGTGCCCGATTACATTTCAATTTCATATAAACAACAAATATATTTTTAGTATAGGTTTGAAACATACTTTTTACTAAAAAAAGTCACTATGCAAAATTCACATTCAATTGGGTATCCTCTGATCTCTATTTTATCTCTCAGTGCCAAAGTACTAAGATTTTCTAAAGCTCATACCTAAAAATTCTTAGCCCAGGGTTTCCTCAACTTTTTATATTTATTGAGCTATGATTTCTTTTTCTGAGGAATTTTCAACTTAAGTTTGTAAACAATACTAGGTCCGTTACATAACTGATTTTTCTACCATTTACTTGATGGGGACAGAAGAGGACATAATGTATATTAATACTTATCAACTTTGATTAATCAGTTTTAGGTTTCTCTCATCTATTGTATACTGTTTGAAAAATTTACCTTTAACATGTAAGATATAAATGATAATTTCACTTGCCATGCTTTTAGTTTACTTGTTCTTCTTGGGTGTTTCTAGAACTGCTATATTTTTACCAAACAAATAATCCATGAAAGTGTCCAAAATATACAACAGATTGGAGGAAAAAACATAGCCTTCTAATTTTGTAGAGAGGAAATTGTGTCTGTAAAGGTTAATTGGCTGCTAATACCTTCTCTTCCCACTTCTCACCTGGATATTGACTTTGAAATTCTTGGTTCTTTGTATGTAAAATATTTTTCATACTGATTTTCTTATGCATTAGGAAAGAAGCCAATATGATCAAAAGATGAGTACATTGATGTATTCCTTTGTTCAATAACACATCTGGAAGCATGTGTTTAAAATGTAGACAACTCTATAATTGGCTTGGCTTCTCTGCAGGATTTTTGCTCTCCACTGAAGTGACACCAGCCTCTTGTGATTGAAATATCTTCATTTAGGCAAGTTCTTTAGCTGATCAATTTCCTTTGTCCTCAGTTTCTTATTTGAAACTATCTAAATTTCATTGCTTATTCTTAGCCAAGATGAATACCTTATTTTTTTTTTTTGTTTCTGAAAATTTTTATTTGATATTTCAACTTCCTTTATTGTATTCTTCTTGTATAATTATATTACACAAATGTTTTCTGGGAACTTAAATCATGGCCTTGGTTATAATTGCATAAAACAGTCTAAATATAATTTGAATACCAGATAATAATATTAGTTATATATATACACACACACACACACACACATATGTATGTGTATATATATAACTAATATACATATGTATGTATGTATATGTATATATATACATTCAAAATTTACAAAGTTCTTTCAGTTAAATTATACCATTATATTATCATGCCACCCTTTCAAGTTGGAGCTCTTTGTCCAGGTGATAAATTAGGAGACAGACAACTTTGGAGAGATTAATTTATTTGTCAACAAATTAATAATTGAACTGAAAAATAGAATTCAGATTTTTAAAGTTGTCCTTTGTATTACATCATGTTGCCTCTGCTTGGTACAACTCTGTAATATTTTGAAAAATGTCTTTAATTAATACTCTCAAGAAAAAAGATTACATTTCCTTAAAAATTGCACATTATGAAAATCAAAATGAATAATGTATAAAGTATGTTTGAGGGAAGAAGGCTAGTCCACAGAATTTCCTTTCTCCGTCCCTCTTTTTAAAAATTTTGGACAACAGACAAAATGCAATGAAGAGTATGTTGAGAGTCTTCTGAATTCCTTGAGAATCTTTTGGATTGTGGCTTTCATAAATTAACACTTTAACAATTATGCATGTTTTAATTAGAGACAAGTTATATCTGAGTGAAGAGTTTGAATTGAAAAAAGCTGTTTGAAATACAACTTAATTAAATACAGTTACTAAAACTAGGCTAATGAAGTATAGACTGGTAAGAATTTTTTTGTTTCCAAAGTGATTCTGTATTATTCAGCTGGAATGGGGGGGTCTTCTGAAATGTCAGAATTTATTCTATTCAGTTCTTCTGCAGCAGCCTTCCTTTCTTTGTACTGTTAGTGAAACTATTTTCACAGAGAGGTAGTACAGATTTAAACTGTAATCCAGCCCCTAGGAAAAAATACCGTGATTCCTACTTTAGTTAAACATACATGAATAGTCTTCCATTATATTAATGAAAGGTAGCAGCGGTTGATCTAGAACACTTACTTTATGCTCTAATGGAGAGATTTCCAGGTTGTTTTTTGGTAGGAGTAAAGGGGTTTGATTTTTTTCATATTTACATCTTAAAAAGCAGTTCATTCAAGCTATTTGGGGAGTGTTTCTATCTCCACACCTGCATCCTTAGAAAAATGGTTATTGTTTTTCAGGGATAAGTGAATATACTTTGACTTGATCTTTCAAGATACAAAGAAAAATAATGATGTAGAGCTTCTTGCACTTGTACCTGTTTCTAAAGAAATATGTCAGAGGAATTTCAAGTAAAAAAAAAGAAGCAGCACTGCCTTTGTCTTTCAGAACTAAAAGAGATCTCTTTAAATTCTGTTGCGTGTTCACAGGAGAAGAGAAAGTAATCAAAGGCTCACTGAACGAAAGAGATGAACATAGCTCCTGGATCTTCGTGTGTGATCTAAAACAAAACACTTACTCAGTGGAAATATCAAAATATATAGGTGGAAGTATTCTAGAGACCATATTTATCGACTGAGTCATCACTTTGTAGTTGAGGAACCAAAGCCTAAGAAAGTCACACTGTTTAAGGGCTTAAAGCCATTTGTTGACTCAGTCATGTGCTCAGTAAATATTTCTACAACACTGAGTGTCTGTGATAGATGTTGATTTCCGGCCCACATCTTCTCAGCACACACATGTGAATACACACACACACACACACACACACACACACTCACTCACTCCTGTAGCTTTCTACTCAAGCATCTGCAAATCTTTGCTTGAGTGCCCTCAGTGGGGACAGAAATTTGCGGAAACAAACATCTCCAAGCAATGATGACCAGTACTGGCGAATACTACCCTTGATAAACAGTGATTCCCACAGGAACTGAACCCCAGTTGCCCACCTGCTCTTTAACACACATCACATCGAAATCCATTGTCTCCATGTCTCACTTCTCTACTCTCCTATTATTATGTCCTGAGATCACCTCTCTCGTTGATTATCTGTGCTTAAATCCTAATTGAATGTCTGTTTCTAGGGGAACCAAACTGAAGGCAGGGGTGGAAACCTGTTCTTAAAGACCTTGTCTGTAGAGGATAAAGATCATTAAGCAGGCCATTCAACAACTGTGAGGAAGGCAGGCTCATTCAGTTCAGTCATTGGCATGTAATTTTTGACGGACCTCCAGCCAGATGGACCTCCAGCCAGACGTTGAGCACAAAGATGATCAAGATAGTGTCTTTCCCCTTACAGTGCTTAGGCAAGTGAACACAATATATTGTGATAAGTTCAAGGGTCAAGGAAGGGGGTTTAGCTGATCTTTGGATCTGGCTTTTACTTGTTAATTCCACACAACAAACCAGTGAGGTTCCTACCTACTCTTGTTCTCCCTGATTTAGAGAGGAGGAAAATGTCAGAAGGTGCTGTGACAGATATTAACAGGGGTACTTAACTATGATTTGAAGTGAGAAAGTGGGGGAAATTTTCCACAACAAGAAAAGGTTTATGGCTACTTTCCAGGTGTGAAAAGACCATAATTCCAGAATTCCAAATAGGAAAAGTGGCAGTTTGCCACTCCTCTAGAATTTCTCCCAATTCTTTCGTTTCTTACTGTTTTCTATGGGTAAAAGGAGCGAGGCCATGTATATTTCACTCTTCATGCTCTCTGTACACTTCCAACCCAACTCAGGAAAATCTCAGCAGTTATTTCCTCATGGTAAGGAACATCCCTTATTCCATATGTTGTGTTCTAACTCTCGCTTATGGTTTAGAATTTCTAGTTTTATCTTTCTATATAAAGTTACCTATTTTCTTAAATTTAGAAGTCTGTTCTCTAATAAGAGTGGCTTTTAAAACTATTGCCTGCCTGATAGGAACTTAAACCTAATGAAATACCCGGGCTGAACAATGGTGTATTTATATTAACCCCAATATTCAACTTAGAGTGCCAAACTGATTCTCTCCATAGTGGGGAGTTGGGATGGAGAGGAAGAAGGGAAAGGAAATCAAAAAGCAAAATGATACCATGATATAAGGTTAATTATGTTTTTATCAATGTATTATTTTCAATAAGATCATATCTGTGATATAATCAGAATATTATTATTATTATTTTAGAGAGAGAGGGGGAGAGCATGCACATGGGAGGGAGGAGGGACAGAGGAGAGGGAATCTTAAGCAAACTCCAGGCCCTGTGCAGAGTCAGACACAGGACTCAATCCCAGGCTTCCAAGATCATGGCCTGAGCTGAAATGAAGAGTCAGACGCTTAACTGACGGAGCCACCCAGGCCGCCCCTGTTCAGGAAATTTTATATAACATTTAATGGTCTATGCAAATGCCCCTCATATAATGCACACATTATCAAAATCTCTTCTCCTCCTTCTTTCCCATCCTATACAGTCCCTTAAGCCCAATGAAAGAGAAACTAAATTGATATAATGGTTATTAGTTTACTGTTCTTTAAAGCTCTGATTTTGGCCAGATTATTTTATGCTCAGTAAATGATTGGTCATAGTTTAAGTCTTGATAGATTGTGTTGGTATGATAATTTTCTGAAGTTGATAATGATTAATTTGAAAAGGCAGTGCTAATATTACAATTGAACAAATGAACATGGCTCTAATACTAGGACATCATATATTGTTATGATCAAGTGCTGTTAACTTTGATCATGAGTCAAGAAAATCAAAGTCAATAGGAAGAAGCATAAAAAATAGAATATGTTGGGGGATTAAGTTTTAATGTTTTAGATGATTATACCCAAAACTTCATTAGAGTTTTAGATTAAAGGAGATTAAAGCAAGTTCCTCAGCATTATAGATGTGTTTGTCCAATTCTGGGCTGAGTTTCCTGGGGGATTTGGTAGCTGAAGAAAAATAATATGTTTATCTTCTCATATTCTGCTTTTGCTTTTCTTCTGCAGTTTAAATAATATTATTTATCAATTTTATTTGAAGCACTAAGAAAAAAAAACCTTACAGGCAGATTCTATTGAAGTTTATCAGATAAAGAAATAAATTACTGTAGCTTTTACTGTTTAATAGGAATTGATCTTTGAAGTTCAACAACCAAGGAGCTTTGAAATCACAGCCCAATTGGAATTCCTCTTTGATTTCTTTTAGAGTGAAAGTGGTATACACTTTGACTTAGTTGGAACTTTTTTTTAAAGCTACATACTTTTTCTCTACTCTGATGCATTGTGTGTGTGCACATATGTACATTTGTGTGTGTTTTGTTCTTCTTTTTAGTCTAGAATTTCTGATAGTTCCTTCTAGGCTTATGTTATTCATTTATTCATTTATCTGTCCATTCAGTAGTAGTTCATACAACATCGCAGACTTTGTGCAAGCACTGAATAGACACATAATACAATGCTGTCTCTACTCAAATCAAATAATTTAATCTTCTCTCTTTTTTTCCCTCAGTTTATTTTTAAATTGCTTTTATGCAGACGTCTCCTTTGGCGAATATTACAATTATTTTTTTCCATGTAGGGTGATCTTTCCAATTGTGTTGCTAGCCTCATAGTATGGCTTGGGGATGGAGTACTTGAGCGTCTTTGTAATTAGGTAATTAGCTATAGCAAAGACACCTGGGTCTATTATCTTTTGCTGTGACTACTTTTCTTAGAGGACTTTGGCTCATTGATTGGTTAATGTGCTGGGGCAGTTACTAAGGAATTCTTCTATTTACTACCAACATAATGGAAACCTAAAGAACATAGCAACTGTAATATTACAAATACATAATAGCAGTTACTTGATGAATAAATGTAAAATGCTGTTTGCTGAAAGTAGAAATAAGCTTTAAAAAGGATAAAGTGATTTTCCAGTTCTTTCTTCTTCCATTAAGCTAAAAAAATTAGTATTAAATTAAATTCACATTTTAAAACATTATAAGTCAACATTAAAAGAACAGATAAGACAAAGGAATGTGTCTCAAAGAATATTAGACACTTCATTGTTAGTGTCTCACTAGTTTAATTTTACAAGTCAGTCTAAAAAAGCACACGTATTTGGATTTCTGGCATAAAGTTTGACATCTGTATAATGCTCAGTATATATTTCTTATGAATGAATGCTTGAGAGTTCAGAGAAAGAGTAGAATCCCTATATTTTTCTATTGTATTCATTGATCATTGAACACCATCTTAGCAACAGTATCACACTTCCATCTTTAGTAGAATTTTTAAGATTTTATTTATTTGACTGAGAGAGAGAAAGAGCACAAGCGAGGAGCGGGGGGAGCAGCGGCAGGCAAAGGGAGATAGAGAAGCAGGCTCCCCGGCTGAGCAGCGAGCCTGATGTAGGACTCAATCCCAGGATCCTGGTAACATGACTTGAGCCCAGGGAGGCGCTTAACCGACTGAGCCACATAGGCGCCCTAATAAATTGTTATATTGGGGGCACTTGGATGGCTCAGTCAGTTAAGCAAATAGTATTGACTGCTAGTAACAGAATTAGAATGGAAAAAAAAAAAAAAACCCTTATTGTAGGGACTTTGGTATTGTATTAGTACTATCAGTTGTAAGAGTTTAGAAAACCTAACCTAACAAGCCTAAAAATAATAATAAGTAATAAATTACTGGTTCTATCACTGAGAACAAACAGACGGAAGTAGCCTCTGTCACATAAGGATTCAGACTTTAAGCATTTCAGCTTTTACAACCATAACTACTCCTGAAGAAATAGAATTTTCCTAAGAATGGAAAGGGAAATGAGATACTATCATTGCATAGATTTTGGCATCTCTGAGTTTCTCTGGTCAGAGAAGTGAGCTAGTATAATTTGCCAGCCAACTGAATCACATGATTGGAAGAAATGGTTCTCCACAGTCGGTAGAGTTTCTGACTAGGAAAAAAAAAAAAAAATCTAACAAAGCAAATCCTCATGTTTACTATGGTTGTTAAAACATGAGGACCGTTGACTTACTCTATGCAAAGGTGTTTATATAATTTTCTTCAGCCAGATGCCCCAGTTTGGGTGTTCAAATGGATGCACAAGCTTTTGGTTTAATACAGAGCTGGAATTTTTCCAGGCAGGAGCCTGTGAGGATGGAGGTGTAAAGGAGATGTGGGGTTAGAAAGAGTAAATTTAGAATCACAGAGAAATTGGAAGGACAGTAACAGATTTAATGGACAGGATGCATATAAAACCTTCACACATTACCATCTGTATTAGACTTATTCTATAATTTTTTAAGTAGTCTCTATACCCAACATGGGGCTCGAACTCATGACCCTGAGATCATGAGTTGCACGCACTTCCAAATGAGCCATCCAGACACCCCTATATTTGACTTTTTAATGAATTACCTCATTTAATATATCAGATTAAAATATTAACAGCAACTAATAATCACCTTTCTTCTCCAGGGTGCTCTGTGGAATTCGTGAAGAAGGGACTTTAATGAATTAAATAGACTCAGCATACTAACTAGTCTAAGAAAAATAAAAATGATAACCATTTGCATTAGTTCATATGTAACCACAAGCTAAAGCTAACAGATAACTTCTGTGGATATTCCTGGTTTTTCTTTTTCAATATATAGAATAAGAGTTGATAACATACAGGGCGAATATTGTGTGCCAAGCACTGTGGTAGACACTTTACATCAGTTGTCTTTTGTCATGATGTGAATGTAGGTTTTTCTCACGCCTTCAGTCCAGTAATCTGTTGACACTGACATCCAAATGGAATGTGCCCATCTTTAGTTTTCCTTTTTATTTTCAGCAGTAGCATGCTCATGTATCCAGTGACATAAAAAATACTTTTTTTCGGGGTGCCTGGGTGGCTGAGTTGGTTAAGCATCTGCCTTCCACTCAGGTCATGATCCTGGGGTCCTGGGATGGAGCCCCACCTCTTGAGCCCAGTGTCAGGCTCCTTGCTCCAGTGACACTGTGCTTCTCCCTCTCCTCCTGCCCCTTCCCCACTCCTGCTCTTTCTCAAATACAAAAAATAAGATGTAATTTTTTTCCCCCCAAAAGCCCCCGTCTTTAGTTTACTGTGTCAACCACTCTCAGCTCTCTTTGGGAAGATTTGCTCACATTCACCAACCACTACCCACCCCTACCCACTGCCACACATGCATGCACACACAGTGACACATACGTAGTAGGTTCCTAAGTTCTTGTATTCACACAGGTTTGCAGTGCTATGATTATTGCGTCCCTTGTACCCTGGTTGACTTGAGCACAGGTCAATGGCAGTGGTGTGTAGGTTTACCAGGTCACGTTGTTACAAACATGTATGAATCAGGATATTTACATTGTAACTGATTTGGGCTACACAGTATGTGGATCTTGGTAGGCAGAAACCATTAACACAACTCATTGATAACAAGAGTATCCTTTTTCCCCTCTCCTTTTACAAGAGTGTCCTTAATATTTGTCTAACTGACTTCATTTTTTGAAACTGAAGAGTGATGAACAATTAAGAATGGGAGTTTTAGGGGCACCTAGATGGCTCAGCAGGTTAAGCCTCTGCCTTCGGCTCAGGTCATGGTCTCAGGGTCCTGGATTCGAGCCCCTCATCCGGTTCTCTGCTCGGCAGGGATCCTGCTTCTCCCCACCACCCCGCCTACTTGTGATCTCTCTCTCTTTCTGTCAAATAAATAAAATCTTTAAAAAAAAAAAAAAAAGGAATTTTTTTTTTTTTTTAAAGCAACTTTAGCAGACAATACGGTTGCTCACCATTTGTCAGGCTGTGGATCATGTGCAGAGTCAGGTGTGCAGCCAAGAAAAGAGAATTAGTAAATTGGACAGGAATTTAATCTCTATTTGGATTTTGAATGTGTCATATATTTCAGATGTTGGCTCTAAAATCCCGATTTTCGGTTCCAATATTTAAATCTTTGGCACCATCTCACTTCCATGTGGAAGCTTTGTACTTCTGCTTCCGATGTTTAACATAAATTTATTCTATTCATCAGAGGCCAGCTTTTATAGGAGAGTGGCATGTAAGGGACTGTCACTCACAATATACGTTTTTAAGATGGAATGGTCTGTTTTGCCCAGATTTAATTTTGACTCCCAGAAGACAATGGGCACTGAAGTAATTTATCTCTCAAGTTGCTAGGGGAAGCTTTAAATTTCAGCAAGCGGCAGTATTATATTAGCATGGAACATTTGGGTAAATTTGTTTGGAGGAGATAATAAATAACTGAACTACTTGGTTAAAAATCAGAAACAAAACAATTTGTTCTTGTCATCTGGTGGTGCTCAAATGATGAAAAATAGCTCTCTAAAGGTTTCAGTAATCTTGAATCTGGTTTGAGGCCATTGCTGGCTTTATCCTATCATACTGCATGTAATACCCTAAAATCCACTAAAAACTTTTGTATTGGAGTGTAAATACCTTCCAAGATGATGATGTTTGATAATTTGCATGAAAACATCTAGCCAGAACAATAGTAGAAAAACAAGATGACTCAATTTTGTATTCTGTGCCTATGATAATTAGCTTATATGCCATCATTTTAAAATATTAAAGGATAACTGACATAACTCTATTTTCTGGAAGAGGGATTGAGGGAGCTTTGAGTGGTAGGATAGGTGAGTGAATGAGAAACACACACGCACACACACACACATGCACATCCACACATGCTTGAATTGATTAGAAATAGAAGAGGATGTTTTAACTCTGTGAAGTTCTTAATTCTCATCTATTTTGAAACCTGAGAAAGTTTCGGTTTGTGTGGTCATGTCATCCAACAATGACAAGAGATAGTCTTCAATTATAGCAGATCAGAGCAACTGACTCTGATATTCTGGCCACTTGTGTATCAGCAAGGTGAGGAACTTGCTTCTTACAGTCAGGGCAGAGTCTTCATTTTTGTTTCTCCGAAACAGTACAGAGTGAGGCCGCCAAAGTATTGTTGAATGAGTGACGTGTGGCTCCCTCTGTTGGTTGGGAGACCCCAAAATCTCCTTGTATACAGTCTAAGTGGCACAGAGGCAAGGGACCCTGTAAAGGAAGAAAGAATTCAACTGGTACCTCCTCTTTCTTTTTTTTAATTCTTCCCTCCTCAGGCCATTTAATTGTTTTTTATACAATTTGGTCTCCTAACTTTCTTTTAGCACAGTGTTAATTTTAACTGACATTCGCTCCTGTAAGACACCAGAACATAAGAATTGGGCTGATTCAGTGTGGATTGCCCTTTATTCCTGAGAATTATCTTTTACCCCAATCCTGTTGGGATTGGGTATGGATATATTTTGAGCGATTTGATTTCAGACTGATGTAGTTTAACATAGCTACACATGTCATGTATTTTTATATAGCAGAAGAAATAGCTATAAATGAATATGATAGGAAAGAGAATTATGTCTTTACCAAATTAGACTCTTCCTCAAGCTTATATTTAAAATTCTTTCTGAGCCACTCTTCCAACCCTAAACAAAAGCCACAATAAAATAAATAATTGTAATTCTCTGTAAGAAAGCATGAGGAACTGAGAGTGGACAAATTATTTATACATGGTTATACAAATTAAATGTTCTGTGAATGTTTGCCATTAATTTCGGTCTCATACTACCATGTAAGTGTGCTTATACTTGACAAATTCAATGCCGCGACAGTTTCCCCAAATCCTGATGCCCTACATAGATTTATGCTTATGGAAGGGGATCAGTTGAGCTTTTCTGTTAGGTAAAATCAAGGAATAGATGAAATGTGCATGCTCTCCCTGCAAAGTTTAGGGTTAGAGAAACACATATGGGTGAAGAGGAAATTCTGTTTGAAGACAGTGGACTTAATCAATTCCATTATGGTCTTTGTTCTATTAAATCATGACAAACTGTCTAAGAATACGTATTTAATTAGCTACTTTTTAAAAAAGATTTTATTTATTTATTTGACACAGAGATAGAGAGAGTGCATGTATAAACGGGAAGCGGCAGGCAGAGGGAGAGGGAAAAGCAGGCTCCTTGCTGAGCGGAGACCCTGACATGGGGCTTAGTCCGAAGGCAGACACTTAACTGACTGAGCCACCCAGGAACCCCTAAAGGAAGCTTTTAAAAAGTAGAAATATAAAATATCCCAGTTACAATGAGTATGGTTATTGTATATGCAGTATAATTTTATGACTAAGGTGTTGGTTTTGTTTTCCCAGTTTACTTAATAGAAAAATAAGATGAGTTTTGAGGATCTTGTGTCTTCTGGAGTCTAGAAAGCCTTGTGCAAATGCATAAAATTCAAGTAAATTTTGCAGAACACATTTGCATAAGTTTTAGAAGCAATATAGAGTTTCTAGAAGAGAAGTAATAGGATTTTGCATAAAATATAGTGTAGTAACGAGAGGAAAAACATTTGAAAAATTCTCAAACTTAGATTTTCTTCCTTTTTATTTTTATTTCAGGCACACTTTATTGTAATAGAATCAAAATACATAGTTTTAGTTGAAATTAGCATTTTGTTGTCATACTTTATACTCTTTTGACATTGTATGTGATACTCTTAATTTTAGATTTAATTAAATTCTTTTTTGTCTTTATATGTGACCCTGTGCCACATATAAGGAAAAAAAAAATTAAACAGTTTAGTCCATTCACTCTAGTACCATGGGGCAAATGTAAGTCTAAACATATTAGTTGTTTTATATAATTGATCTGTATCTGTTATTTTATCTAAAGGATAGGGATAGTTACATTTAACTTATTTTGCATCACTCTTTGAACAGGAGTGTGTGCATCTAGATATTTAATGAATGTTGAAAATAATGATGTTGAATCACTTAAAATGTAATGCAGTTTCACCTTGTTTTCTACATTTCAGTTCTATAAATATGAGGAAGGAGTCGGCAGAAATAAAGTCTGAAATGAAGATAAACTTATTCAATATTTTATCTTTTGATGGAATCCACATTTTAAGTTGAAAATTGTCTCCTAAGTATAAATTACAGAGTTGCAAGAGGGATCAATAAACTAGTAATTAGATTTGGGGCTCTGGTGGATTCAGAAGATTCTCTTGCTTTGTGTATGTGATGAATTCTGATTTTGTGTTTTAACTTTGTTACAAAATTAATGCTGTAAGAAATGCTTCAGGAAGTAGAACTTTTATGCATGTTTAAATTCTTTAGCTACTTAGTTCTTTTTAAAAGAATTAATTAAATGGTAATTTTTAGAGCTGTTGATTCTAAATGAAATAAATTCAAAGTCATGGTTTCATTCACTATCATGAAGTATGTATTCTGTTATTTATTAATACAGTTTTTGATTTATTTGGTCTGAGAGCAATCTTTTATAGAACTTCAGGCTCATGATATATTTCTCAAATTAAAAAAGAGAGACCGATTCGGCAGCAATTAAATTTGAGAAACACAACAAGGTCTGTTTTATTCTTGAAAATGTATAATGTACATTCATATACTGAGACTCGAGCAAAAAAGAGGTTTTAACTTCATTGTTTATTCTAAAGTCATATGGCCATGGAATGTCTTGAAGAACTAGTGATTTGTAGTGGAGGAGATGTATATTTTAAGAAGCACTGATTTATTGAGTTTTTTGGAGGAATTTTCTTTTTAAAAATGTGTATTCCATTTTCTTTTAATACAATTTTAGAGTGTCCATGTTTTTGATGTTAAAGAGACACAGAAAACACATTTTTCACATCTCTGATTACTACTGAAAATGTATGGAAGATGGATTATATTTTCAATCAGTTCAGGAGAAGAAAGGAAAAATAAATTAATATAAATGGATTATTTTAACAGTGCATAGAACTAACCTTGATGTCTCAAAGAATAAAACTTTTAAATTCCTTGACCACCATTTTGTTCATTCTTTCCTTTCCATTTTCCAACGATTTATATCCATAATTTATAGTTTTGGCGTATTTCAGCAACACTGGTGGCTGGCAGAAATGTCTGAATACATTTATTTTTGAAAATCCAATGCTTCTTCACCACTTTGGGAGAATATGATAGTATCAGTGTGTTAGAGAGTCTGATTTTTTTTGCTATCTAAATTCAATTATTCCTGATCCCTTTTCTGAATCATGAAGAAATTTCTGCCAGTACCGTCCAGATACACCCTGCCTTACTAATTTCAACGTGATATATATATATATTAAAAGTCGCATTGTCAGCGAAGTATAACAAGGTGCATTCTCACATTTTTCTTGAATTATTCTATTCGTAATTTCATGATTTAGGGATTTCTCTGTGTGTGTATGTGTGTGTTGTAAGTGTGTGTGTATATAACTTCTTTGCATCATGCATTCTTTATTTTTTCTTGACAAATGGGTCTCAGACCTATACTGAGATCTTTTTTCCTCAGTGCAGAATGTACTTTTCAATATCACAGATACAGTGTTTTAAAATGTTTTTAGAAAATATTGGCTAATCTTTATGGATCTTTGTGGAGTGTTTTATGAGAAGAATATCATGAGAGGTTTATTATTTAAAATATGCCTAAAATGTGTTCAGTGCTTGATCCAGTATATTTTTACATTTTTACTCATATCAATAAAGCACTCTTCTTTTCTTTTTTTTTTATAGAGCAATGAAGTTGTCTACTACAATGCAAAGGATGATCTTGATGTGAGTATTAAAAGTTTCACATTAAATTTCAAGATAAACTGAAATGCACTAGGATGACTGGCGTTACAGAACAAGCTGACCTAGCAGGTTGAGTTTTTCAGAAGATGTTCTATAGCGGTAAGCAGTATTACTGGTTGGCCCTAACAGGGTAATGATGAATCTTAGGGCTTATATGATCTTTAACAAATTATCCTGGGCGTCTTCTGGGGTGGAAACGCCATGTGTCTCTCTGGATCTGAACTCTCTGTCCCTGTCCAGACCTCAGTCCATTGCACTGGCTCAGATACCCTGCACTCTATCAGTCATGTGGCAGACTGAGGTTGGGTCCCATCCATCTCTGTCACCCAACTCTTGTCACCCGGGTTACAATGCAGGTCTCCTCTGGCCTGACCTGCACACACCAGGGGCAACCCTTATTTCCCCTAAAGTGTGAATGACACCCTAGAAACGGTGCACCAGCTGGACTTGCCCAGCCAATTTTTGAAGCCTAGTGGGTGTTCATTCTATCTTTTTAAACTGATGACTGTCGTATACAAACTCAGATGACGTTCCAATGTGGATTATTTTAGCACAGAGAAGTTACTTCTTATGATGACACCTTTGGACAGACTTCTGGGAGATGTTGTAATTAGCTTATGGTGGAAGCATTTGCAAAATTACAAAACAAAATTTTACGCTTAAGTTGATTTAAATTCTCATATTTGTGACTTTTCTATTGGGGAAAAGTATGTATAAGCACTAACGAGTATATCCAGAAATGTTTGTTGAGGACTTCTTGTGTTTTCTGTGTTCTTCCGTGAGCTTAGAGTGATTTATCAGTGAACAAGTAAAACAAATATTTAAAAAATAGATTATTTGTTATTCACTTTTTTTTAAAAAAAAAAGATTTTATTTATTTATTTATTTGACAGACAGAGATCACAAGTAGGCAGAGAGGCAGGTAGAAAGAGAGAGAGGAGAAGCAGGCTATCCGCGGAGCGGACAGCCCGATGCGGGGCTCGATCCCAGGACCCTGGGATCATGACCTGAGCCAAAGGCAGAGGCCTTAACCCACTGAGCCACCCAGGTGCCCCTGTTATTCACTTTTTAATCTGAATCAAAACACATGTGTATATGCTACTTTATTCCAGCTTCTTAATCTGGCCTTCAAAAAATCTTTAAAAACAATACAAGGTAGTTTGCTTGAGATGCCACCTCTTTCCAAATTGCACTGCTGCTTCTGTGGAACCTTCATAGTTTACTGAGCACTAATTTTCCCTGCATGCTGCAAACCGGTCTATACAAATTCTTTTATTTAATTCCTATGATGACACTATGAAGGAAGGAGGAGATTATGTTTTCTCCATTTAATAAATGAAGAACTAGGATTGTTTTAAAATGCGTTTTCTTTTGGGGCACCTGGGTGGCTCATTGGGTTGGGCCTCTGCCTTTGGCTCAGGTCATGATCTCAGGGTCCTGGGATCAAACCCCACATCGGGCTCTTTGCTCAGTGGGGAGCCTGCTTCTCCCTCACTCTCTCTGCCTGCCTCTATGCCTACTTGAGATCTCTCTCTCTGTCAAGTAAATAAATAAAATCTTTAAAAAAAAAAGTGTTTTCTTTTTACTAGCCATAGGTGTTTTGCTGCTGCTTTTATGATAACAGTTATCCTTTTATGGTAATTATATATATCATTTTAATGAGGTAGGAGGTTTATTAAGGGCAAACCAACAGCTAAGAAAAAATGTTTTAATAGTTTATTAATGGGATGAGGAGGCGCCTGTGTGGCTCAGTCTGTTACGGGTCTGACCCTTGATCTCAGTTCAGGTCATGATATTGATGGCTCAGGTCTGGAGATGATGAAACCCAGCTCTGGGCTCTGGGCTCACCCGGCAGTCTACTTGACATTCTCCTCTCTCTTTCCCCTTGCCCCTCCCTCCCTGCTCGAACTGGCTTTCTCTCTCTCTCTCAAAATAAAGAGCTCTTAAAAAATAGTTTATTTTTTGGTGTTAGAATGAGTATTATTTTTCAACAGACATTTTGTTTCACTGTTAGGATTAGTATTTAATATTTAAAAGTTATGTGGTCGTTTAAATTGCCTATGCTAAGTCTTGATCAGCCTTCCTGGTGCTACACGAGTTATAGCTTTTCAAAAGCAGTTAGTTTGTAAAACTATGACAAAGACTTCATGGTAATTAAAGTGGATGGATTGACATGCTTGGTCCAGTCTGCGAGTTGAGTGTTGCCTAAAGATGATGATACCAAATTGCAAATATGTTTTTCTTTCCTCTAAACTAATGAAAGAAGTCCAATTTTTGATGTCACTTAAAAGTTTTTTTTTAACTCAAGTTTGCTCCTTAATTAGAAAGTTCTTTTATTTTGCATAGAAATTGCGAGTTTTCTGTGTCCCAGATTTTAATAATCATAGGCATAGATGGAGATGTAACTTTTTAGGGCGTGCCACCCCAGTTAGTACTCAGTGGTATCATTGAATAGTTCAATAGTCAAATTCATAGTATTCAATCACTATGCTGCGAAGTTAGCAATACGTCCGTTATAAATGGAAAAATGTGAGTGGGGCCAGTACTGCTAACACTTGAGATGTGCTCAGCACTCTAGGTTCATAATTTGCCTGCACGGATCTTTATTCATAAATTCAAATAAAAGCCTATGTAAGAGAGAAAGGGATTAGTGCAAGTGAACCTAGTGAACTTGCCATGTGTTTGGTTTTTTCCTTTGTTTCTTTTTCTTTTTCTTTTTTTTTTTTTTTTCTGCCTTCTCCCATCCCCAAAAGTCTATATTATTACCATAGGTTATAAATATACCCATAAAGATTTCATTCTTGTAGGCCAGGAGATGAGGTTTAGCAAGTTAAATTGAGACTCTATAAAAAGCAAAATATCAACTTTAGAATTTAAAACTTAAAAATAGTGCCCAGAAAAAAAAAAATAAGAAATGGTGCTCAGGATTTGGAGAAACTATTTTCACTTCTTTATATATAAATAAGAACAGTGCCAGAATGATTTACAGAGAATATTGCATAGTAGGAAGAGGGCCAGGATAGGAATCGGAGACTTTGGTTCATGCTCTGTTTCACCCTTAAAATTGTACTCACTCGTAGGGCATGAAAGCTCATTAAAATTGGGACTGTTTGCCTCTCACCTAAGACATGCTCCAGGTGATGAGGTGATCTACACATTTCATTGCAGTTCAGAATATTCTTGGAATACTGCTCTCGGGGTCAAAATTGCTGGGAAATTTTACTATTTCACGTACATCTTTTGAGAGCTTATTAAGAACTGGAAGGTAATTTATATCACACTAAAACTTTTTATTGGGGAAGATTAAAGTGCTTTAGCTATGATAATACTGTTGCTCTTGTAAACCCTTAGACATTGAATAAAAATGAACCACATTTAATGACTGGTATATTGGTTTGGCTCTTAGAGAGAGACCTAAATTAAAAGGGACTACAAAAAGACAAAAGTTTCTTCCTGTCTCATGTACGCATTCTCATGTACTCATATAAGGCCTATTGGAGTGACTCTCAATCTTCTAGGTCCCGGGGTCCTTCTTTCAAGTTTTCACCCCTCCTCAGTATAGCTTTTTCATGTTGGGATCCAAGATGGGTGCTCCAATGTACACAGTGATTTTTACATTCTAGAGAACAGGAAGGAGGCGAGGGTATGTTTGGAAATTGTGGACATCACTTTTATCTGCCTCCCCTGTGCACAGGTTAGGGCCCAGCCTCGCCGGTGTATATCACAAATGTGGAATATAATCCTCATCCCCAACGTAGGCATGTACCCAAACAAAATAGAGGGTTCTGTTACTAAAGAGAGACCAAAGAAAATACTAATTGCAAAATAATTAGCAGCTTATGAACTGATCTGTCATTTGCTCTTCTTGACATTTTGAAGCTAATTCCAAAATTCTACTCACTTATCTGAGTGGCTTCTATCATTTAACTATAGTCAAATCCTTCAACTTGGAACTGAGGAAAAAATTCTTTTTTACAGTAAATGTATATAAAATTATATGCTATGTATTGAGTATTATTCAGTTTCCCTAATGCATGTGTTTTGATCACTACGATCAAAATATTTTTTGCAGTGGAAGTACTTATTTTCTTACAATGAAAGAAAGTTAATAAATGTAAGTAAAAGTTGCACCTTGATAATCTACTTTAGACTTTTAAGTAGTTACATATTTTTTTGAAGATCGCTATCTCATGGATGAAGTTGAACTTACACGGATGATGAAATTTATAAACCTTACCAAAAGTTTTCCAATGAAGGTGGATTTAATTGGCTCCTATACTCATAATTTCATACATGTAGTGTTTGATATTTCATATATCAAAAGTTCACAAATCCTAATGCCATCACATTGTTTTGGTTCAAAATGGCTTGCCATCACAGTTCTTTGTCCTAGATTTATTCTATACTGATTAAATTGTGTACGGTATTTTTATTGCTCAATTCCATGAAGCCACATCCTTTATTAAAAATTGGTGATTGGAAATTACAGAATGGGAGTTCTATCTCACACATCAGCGCTAATCTCTAATGAACAAAAGAACTAATTGGAATAGTAAATACTGAGATAACATTTTCAATTAATTTGTCCTCATTGTTCGAATGATAGTATAAATGTTTGAGAGCTAAATAAAGTTTCTGTTTTAAATGTTATGCCTCCTGAAGGAGACTGAAAGATTGTAAATCCTGAGCCTATGATTATGATTTTTAACTTTTCCCCATTTCTGCATTAGTAGGAGAGGATTCGTCTTTCTATCATCGTGCCTAGTGGGATAGTGATCATTTTCCCTATTTTCTGCCTTTCACATCAATCATTTCATTTCCATGTCCATGACGATTGTTTGATTTTAGACATTATTCTCAACTATTTATTTAAGGGCTTTTGAAATGGTATCACCTTTTATTTTATGCTTCTAAATTATCTATGTACCTTTAATATATTATGCATTATTAATATGTACATGTTTCTAAAATGTTATATCCTAATTCTTTTTTGATTCCCAAAATCTACATATCAGTTATTATTGCCTTTGTTTGATATTTAAGACACTGATGAGAGCTTACTGGTTCTTTCCTAAGCTATCATGAATTTTGCAAAGAAATGGCAGTTTCTCCTTGGAGGCACAACCAGTCTTTATAAACTATTCCCTTGGGGTCCTTCCCTAGAGTATAACTTCCTGGAGGGCAAGCTCCCGGGTGCTCATGGCAGGTGACTTAGGTCTTACGATAACCAGCACACTGTAATCCCTCAGTGAGTTTTTTTTTTTTTTTTTTTTTCCTTCCCCGAATAAGTCAGTGAGTTAAAGTTCCAACAGCAGCTTCATGTGACACAAATACAAACTGGCGGAAGGATTCAGAGTCACAGCATTGCTCTTCCCTCTCCGCGCTCCACACGTGGTCTCATTTTTAAGGATGCCCTTTCACCGCCGCCCTCAGTTTCAGCCCAAACCCGCGTGAGTTTCTGTAATCTCAAGGACTGCAATCAAAAGACCCCGAAGAAGACATTTGCCCTTTGCACATGCTTCCCGTTGACCAGAAACCGTAGCATCCATTCTATATCATTCTTTGCCTTCAGGTTACAAATATAACAGAAGCAGGAACAAATGCTTGGAAAGAAATCTGTACCATTTTACTGTTTCCTCATCCAGAGACAAGAAAGGTCTTTCCTCATTTAATACTAATCGAATAGAAACCCGTTAGTGGAGGAATACGTGAAAAGATCAGTAACAGTACAGTAGAAGTACTGAAGTATTAAAGACCCGGGTTAAAGACATTTTTCTTTTGAGGGATTATTTCACGTACGTCACTGAAAGCAACACTAAATGTATGCTTAGTGTCTCCAAAGAAAGACCCAGTGATCTGTGTGATAAGTAGACTGCAGTAAAATCATCAGAATCAATACTGCTAAAATAACAATTCCATTGGAAGAACTAACAAATTTGCCAGTGCCTGATTACCTACCCATCAGTGATGCAAAGAAGAGACAGGATATCAAAAAGGTTAAAAAAAGTTATGGGAGGAAAGAGAACATATGGAGGAGAACAATATGAAGTGAGGTAAACCGCAGATCAGGTGTTCTCAAAGAGCAAGTCAAAGCATATGGATTAGAGATAATAAAGCTTTAACGGGAGAAAGCATTCAGGCATCCAAAGAAATCCGTATATAATTGTAGATTTGAATGGCTACAGTATTTCTTTCGTTAAAGGAGAGAATATGTTGACATTAGATTGGACACTGGATTTAGGAAGATTTTTTAGCAAAGATTTTTAAAGGATTTAGCTAAAACGTTCAGAAGACAAGAACATTTATACCAAAAACTTGCTCAAGGATAGACCAGAGGAGATTTCTGATAGGCAGCTAAAAATTGAATTTGGCCTAGACTATGTTTATGCTTAGCTTCTGAGTGGACTTCGAAAACAGGTGGCTGACATTTGCTCAGCAGTGTGAAGTTTCAGGTGTAGCCAAAGATTCAATTATGGATACGGTATTTCGGTGGGCTGGTGCAGTGTTAAAATCAAAAGGAGTCTGCGTGATTTGGAATGTGAGACATTGTCCAGTTTGCCATTACTCTATTTTTTCACTCTCAGCCTGTTGCACCTGTCTACACAACATAAAAACTAAAAATGTACAGGAGAGCATCCTTGACACACCAACCTGTAAGGGAAGGTGTGGGCGGGGGTAGGGAGTGTCAAATATGAATAGCTGGAAATGAACAAGGAGTGGCTTTCCTAATAGAAAGAAATTATACAAAGAAGGCCATAAATTTAGTGTATGTTGGATTTCAGATTAAATTTGGAATCTCCGGTTTCCTGCTCTTCTTCCATGTTTATTATGCTGGTCTATCACCACTTAGGATTTGAATATACAGAATGATCTATTCAAGTGTAGTCTATTGATTTTGTTCCTTATAATGATGATACATGGCCTCACTTAAAGGTAAAACAAGCATTCAGAGGTGATCAATTATTCCTTTGGAATATAACCTTTCAGTTGGCTGCATCTGAATTAGTCAATTTTCGGGGAGCTACGGGGTTATAAGCTTTACAATGGCTGTGATACGAGACAATTCCTCAAGGGCATTTTACAATTTCTGTACTCTTATATTTATATCAGTGGTATTTATATTCACCTTATGGGTATAAAAATAAATACTCAGTGACAGCCAGATTTAGCTGAAGCAGTTGCTGAAATAAAGAGTAAAATTAATGTTCCTTTGGATTGCATAGTATGATAAAACGTTATGACTATAGTTATTTAAACAAATTCTCCAATTGAAACTTAAAGGTGCAGGTGTAACTGGGCTAAATTATTTGGTGAGCCACAGTTCCGTGGAGAATGTAATAAACACATTCTTACTGGAAACTTAAGAAAACCATTCCTGTGTCCGATGTGCTAACTAATATTAACGGAGTCTCTCCTCTAATTATATAATCATGACGTTCAACCATTTTTCTAATCAGATACGAAGTATTCTTTAAAAACCAATTCAAGGGTGCCTGGGTGGCGCAGTGGGTTAAAGCCTCTGCCTTCAGCTCAGGTCATGATCTTAGGGTCCTGGGATCGAGCCCCACATCAGCCTCTCTGCTCAGCAGGGAGCCTGCCTCTCGGTCTCTCTCTGCCTGCCTCTCTGCCTACTTGTGATCTCTGTCTGTCACATAAATAAATAAAATATTAAAAAAAAATAATCCAAGTACTACTTTCTTTGGAAGCCTTCCTTGGTTCTTCTAGGTAGCGAGCAAATGGTATTTCCTTCCTTGGGGTGTTCTTAAACAAGCAGTTAGACCTATCTGGTTTGATAGCCCAATGCTTTACACTATAGTATTTGTATACAGGGATAATCTATTACATTGTAGCAACTTGAGATAAGGATCTTATTCACTTTTTCTCTAGTATTAGTAATAGTTTGGAGTAATGGTTGAGATAATGCCTCTTAAATTGAGTAGGTGCTGATGTGTTTCAATCCCCACATTACTTACTTATTTATAAGGTCATGTTTGCTTTTATTTTTTTTTTTTTTAAGATTTGTTTGTTTATTTGAGAAACAGTGAGAGAACTCAAGTGGGGCAGAAGGGCAGAGGGAGAGGGAGAGGGAGAAACAGGCTTCCTGCTGAGCAGGGAGCCTGATCTGGGGCTTGATCTGAGGACCCCAGGATCAGGACATGAGCTAAAGCCAGATGCATAACTGACTGAGCCACCCAGGTGTCCCAGGACATGTTTACTTTTTAAAGTGGTGCTCTACTTGCAGAGTAACTAGGTAATCTCTGGCAAGTGTGGTAGAAATGAAAATGTTTACTTCGTTTCGAGGTTGGGTGGAAACAAGTTAAGAGGGTAATGGCAAAGCTGGCCTTGTCATGGACACTGTTTCCTTGTCTGCCCCTCCCTCTCTTGGCCCCTAAAACAGTCATGAGGACTAAGAATAACATCAAAATAGACAATGTAGTTTTCCTTCTGTCCAACACTGATTCAATTTGGGGATAAGCAGAGTTAGAATATTTGTTTTTAATTGCTACAAGTGCCATAAGAATCAGGATTTTGGGTTCCAAGTCTGGGCAGATCTGCTAAGCTAAATTATTAAGAATCTCTGCGATGACACATGGTATCAGGCTTATTGTATTTACTCCATCAAACTAAAGTTCTGTCTGATTCTGCACATAATTAAAATAAATAATAGTTGTTGAATTTCATTTCCAAAGAGGTGATAGCATTAAAATGGGTAATTTCCATGTAAGTTTCTTTTTTTAACTTTTTTTTTTTTAAGATTTTATTTATTTATTTGACAGACAGAGATCACAAGTAGGCAGAGAGGCAGGCAGAGAGAGAGAGAGGAGAAAGCAGGTTCCCTGCTGAGCAGAGAGCCCGACACGGGGCTGGATCCCAGAACCCTAGGATCATGACCTGAGCCTGAGGCAGAGGCTTTAACCCACTGAACCACCCAGGCACCCTTTATTTAACTTTTTACCATGAAAAAATGTCTTCAATATGTAGGAGACAGAATAATATAGTATCTCCATAATTGCTTCATCTATTAATTATTTAGATATTTTAAGATAAATTAGATATATGCTGTTTCATTCCTATTTACTTCTCTGTGCAACTTGGTTTTCCCTTTAAGTGATAACAAGGCACACATGTGTGATCACTATACACATTGTTGTGTGAGGAGGTAGTAGAGTGTGATGGTTAAGAGATTGCTTTCTGGAGTGCCACTGCCTGGATTTGAATCCCAGATCTCCCATTTTCTTTTTTCTTTTCTTTCTTTCTTTCTTTCCTTTTTTTTTTTTTTTTAAAGGATTTTATTTATTCATTTGAGAGAGGGAGAGGGAGCACAAGCATGGGGAGAGGGAGAGAGAGAATAAGGCTCCCCACTGAGCTGGGAGCCCAATATGGGGCTCCATCCCAGGACCAGAACTCATGACCCAAGCCTAAGGCAAATGCCTAATCATCTGATCCACCCAGGCAGTGATATTGGCAGTCACATAATCTCTGTGTGTTTTACTCTTGTTGTCTGTGAAATAAAGGTTATAGTAATACCTACCTCACACAGTTACTGTGAAAATTAGTGAATATATATAAAGCATGTAGAATGTTCCTTCCTTACAGTAAGCAATCCAGGAATGTTAAGGAGTATCATTTAAAAAAATAATAATTTTTAATATGATTGTAATAAATTTAAGATTTCTTTGATGTGGTTTTAACCCCAAGTGGAACCTGTTTGTATGTGTGTATTTGTTAACAATAATGAAGGGGTATTAGACTGAGCTATTTTCCTTTTTATCAGTATGAATAAAATCCTTCCTTTGTGTAAAAAAGTTACGGCAATGCATAACAAAATAAAAATCTGAGTAGAATCCTCAAAAAACACTTTCAAAATATGAACACAACGCAGCAATTTTTCTTTGTACCATTGTAGACTTTGTATAACCAGATTTGAAAGAAAAATTTAATGTCAAAAGAAAAAAAAAGAAAATGCTACTAATGAAACATTTTTAAATGAAATTTCACGTTCAAGTTCTCCTTCAATTTGAAACTGATCGAGGTTCTTAGTTTAGGTTTTAGAGACATCTGTCCCAACAAATCCTTAAATTCCCTGGAGGTTAGTGAAGCAGATTCCCCAGAAGGCTTGAGTTGTGCCAGCAAGCTGCACTATTTTCCTAATTCCCAGAGCAAGCAAAAAAAAAAGCAGATCATTACAAACCCTTATTAACCTAATTCCAAGATCTATGTTTCTGACTAAAATCCAGATGAAATGAGTTCAACCCAGAGTTCCCATGTCGATAAATTGAGTTGATTTATTTGCTACATTTTATTGTATTGATCATGTTAAAAATTTGACCTGTCTGCGACATTTGGCTAGTCTCCTGAATTCCCTTGCATATTTATGTTGCTATTTATTTTCTTAGCAGAATCTTGTCCACATTAAAATTAATTCCAACATAATGCCCTATTTAAATGTCTTTTTAAAAGCCCAATCTTTCATGATTTTATTTTATTTTAGAGAAATAAATGCGATTCAAGAATGAGCTAGCAGAGGTATGCATCGAAGAGCAAGGAAATCATTCTAATTATTCAAGAAACAATCAAAGTCTAGGTTTCTTTTCTAACTTTTTTTTTTAACGCTCTCTTATAATATGCAACCTTTATTTTCAGGCTCTGTTAATGACTGACATTGATTCCTCACATAAGTGAGGACACAGAAATAGAATATTAATTGCTTCCTTATAGTAGTTGGTCTAATCAGAATTGCTTTGTGCATGAGTCTAAAATAAATGGTTTACATATTTTAGATAGTACATATTTGGATTATTAACAATTCTCAACATGTATATACTTATTCTATCCTTGGCAGTAAATGCTTTATATACAATGGACCTTTTAAAGGCTACACTAATCCATTCTGGCACATACTATTATTTTAATAATTTTCAGATAAGACAAGTACAGTTTAATGAGCTCAAGGGCTTGCCCAGTCTCAAACACATGATACTTGATCACGCAGGGAATTGAATGTCATGCCGTTGGTATGATCCACATCGAGAGTCGTGTGTCCCTATTCTGTGCCACCTGTCTATACCCTGGGCACTTGTGGGGGATAGGAGAGGGCCCCGAGATGCAGCTGTGATAAGTCAAGGCTTAAGTTTAAATTTTTTTGAGAGTTTTGATATACAATTTTAATTTATCATATCTTTTCCTTAGTCCATATTTAATGAGTTGGCTTATATTTTATCTAGTCGGCTTCATCATTGACAGTCATTAGTTTATGGTGATTTGCAGTGGGTAAAATCTCGGTGATTGAAAAGGTTGTTAGACTTCACATCATAAATCTGTACTGATCTGATCTGTTCTCCCCAGTGATATTTACTATGGATATCTTAAAACTATGCATGCTCTACTGTGTGAAATACAGTCACATTAAGATTCACTGGGGGAAAAAAACATAAATCTAGTGAAAAGGAAGATTAGATCAGTTTCTATTTCTTCTAGGAATTCTGCCTTTTGGTCTTGGAAGCTTTCAAGATTTTTTCAGTATCTTTGGACAGTTTTCTAACGCTTTGTGCTCTTAGGCATATACTCCTTTTGTAAAGATAGTTTGAACATTGGTTCTAAGTTGCTTGGAGTAGTGGCCTATAAACTTTTCTTTTAGATTTCATAACCAGTTCTTTTCAGAGATCATTCATTCATTTGTTCATTTTTAGAGAGAGGTAGAGAGAGATAGCAGGTGGAGGGGCAGAGGAAGAGGGAGAGAGAGAGAATCCTAAGCAGGCTCTATTTCCAGTGCAGAGCCTGATGCGGGGCTCGATGCCATGACCTTGAGATTATGACCTGAGCTAAAATCAAGAGTCAGATGCTTAACTGACTGAGCCACCCCAGTGTCCCCAGTTCTTTCTTTTCAGAAGTAATGTATGGTACATTTATTTAGAACTCAGTGAACATTGATTACATTTGGCAAAGTCTTAAAAGTCGTTATGTGGGCAGTTTATACTTATCCTGTGTAAAAGTTTGTAGAGTCAACAAAGATGGGGACTGGATTGTTTTGAATGGTATCTTCAACCTTTGTTTTTGGTTTGCACATGCATTATTTAAAAGTTAAATGCACCTCTTGTTATAAGAATATTTACTTACACAATCTGTATATGTGCTACTGTACTAATATGTTGACAAGTCTCAAAGAGACTTCAAGTTTGGTGAGACTTTACAAAGTATTGGTTTATGTGCATATGGCATTAAAAATCATAAGTAAAGGCATAATGATGCTTAATAATGATTATTATTCATATATTCATATATTAATAATGATTATTATTCATATATTCATATATTAATTAATTACTGTGGGAAATATCTCAACAGGCCACATGAACATGGGGCATTATTATCAGTGGTAAATATGGATCCAAATGTATAATATTCTTGATAATATTGACTTTTTTAACTAACCTGCCTAATCTAACTGGACCACAGTTTTTCTGTTGTAACAAGTCAGTGCTGGAAATAGAAGCATCATCTTTGTCATTACCTTTGTGTGCAGTGCAACTTCCATGACTTGAATTTCATCTTCCATCATTATTAATTTGTGGAAATGTTTTAAAATTACTGGCCCATGTTAAATAGGTTAAACCAGAGACGATAACATGTAAATTTATATTCAAGCATAGAATATTACATTGAAAGTGACTGTCTGGTGAGAAGACATCATAACCTGTCAGCGTGAGGGGTTTCCACTTTCTCCTTTTGCTACCTGGAGTGTGACGGACGATGTGAGACCAGCTCACAACAATGAGTAAGGCAGTGGAGGGGAGTGCTAATCTCAATCCATACAGTATGTATTAGCAGACATTAATATTTTTTTCTTATTTCATTTACTTGAAATAACTGCAGATTCTATGTCTTCGTCCAGCCTTCCAGTGAATTCTTTTGGAGACTTTGGACACATGGAACATTCATTTTTATTTAAGTTCTTATCAAAATGATGGCCTTGATTAACACTTTAAAAGGAAGTAACAAGGAATCAAATCTGTGAAATCGAGGAGTTAAAGCCCAACTAATGTTTTATATCAAGTTTGCCTACAGATTTTCTTAGGGTTGGGGGCAGGGAAAATCAATCCAGGCAAAGGGATGTACAAGGATGACTGGACCAAGAAGAGCATGATATGTGGAAGGACCAAAAAACAGGGCAGTGTGGCAGGAACATAATGATCAAGGATATGGAGAGCAGGAAGGGTTGTCAGGCGGGAAATACATCATATGGAGTCTTGCAGGCCATAGACCATTATTCGTGTCATGTAAGTTTGGTGTGGGATGTTGGAGACCTGGAGTCTGGGCTCTCGAACTATACCTTAGTTATATGGCATTGGCCAGTCTTTACTTGTATATTAAAGGAAAATAGTTGATTCTACCTTGCAGGTTTTTTTTTTTTTTTAAATATTCTATTTTTTGGGGGGGTTGTGGACAGAGAGAGACATAGTGAGAGAGGGAACACAAGCAGGGTGGGTGGGAGAGGGAGATGCAGGCCTTCCGCCTAGCAGGGATCCCGATGCGGAACTCGATCCCAGAACCCTGGGATCACAACCTGAGCCAAAGGCACACGCTTAACTGCTGAGCCACCCAGGCTCCTAGTACCTTGCAGTTTTTTAAACATCTTTTGCCCTGACAATATTTTATAAAGTATATTTGTCTATTCTAATATTTATAATATAAAAATATGCTTTTTTTGAAGAAATAGAATGGCCTTACGTAAATGTTTTCTTTCTATAATATATATAAGAATATATATATTGAACTTCTAGATTTTCTAAAATCACGTAGTTCTTTCCATATGTGAGATATCGTTTCATAATTCCTTAGTAGAGAAAAATAGCCTATCAGCCATTTCCCAAAATTCAGTTTACGTATTTGTATATAAAATATATGTGTTTAAACAACTATATTTGAGGGGCGCCTAGGTGGCCCAGTTGGTTGAAGACTCTGCCTTCGGCTCAGGTCATGATTCCAGGGTCCTGGGATTGAGTCCAACATCAGACTCTCTGCTCAGCAGGGAGCCTGCTTCCTCCTGCCTGCGTCTCTGCCTGCCAGCTTGTGATCTCTGTCTGTCACATAAATAAATAAAAAATTAAAAAAAAACCCAAACAACTATATTTGAAATAAAATTTAAAAAATTTAAATTATTTAAATATTTTAATTCTTAATTTTAATATATTAATATTTTTAATTTTAATTATTTAAATATACATACCTATGATAGTATGATGTGCTTTTCTAATGCTGGTGATTTAGAAATTTCATATTCCAAGTGGCATGTTTTAAACCATCCCTCAAGCCTTCTTGTGATCACACTTACATGTATGGAGATTCTTTTTTTTTGGGGGGGGCGGTATGGAGATTCTAATGGCTTCCATTCTTCCTGGGTGGTAGGTCCTGGCATAGGTGGTTTTTCCCATGCATTCATCCATCCTGCAATCTTATTTTGAGGATGTTCTAAGAGTCTATTTTTTAGCTTTTTTGAATGTTATCATGGTAAGCATCATCAGCAGGAAACCTCAATACACTTTACTTAAGGAACGTCTATTTTGATTTTTAAAATGTGATTTAATAAACAAGTTATTGCAGTGATTGATCTCTCTTTTTCAATTAATTTAGTCCAGTTTTCTGTGTTTTATTTCACATTCATGCTAGATTTGACTTCCTGTCCTATTTAGAAAAGAGTATACCAATTTTTTAATTGATGTATAGTTGACACAAATAGAATTATATGTATGTATGTATGTGTATACATATATGCATACATGTATATATGTCCTTAGCACCCCTTCAGTATTTATATATACATAAATGCATACATGTATGCATATATACCCACTTTGGTATTTATACTATACTAGTACCCACTTCAGTATTTATATATGCATATACGCATACATGTACATATGTCTTTAGAACCCACTTCAGTATTTTTTAACTTCTGTCTCTGTTATTGCACAGTGTCAGCTCCTTAGTCTTCCGTCCCCCACCCACCCCCCGCAAAATTTGCTTATTTCAGACTGTTTCTTCTTTCTTTTTTATATGTGGTAATTAGTAATAGAAAATACATGGAGTCTTAACAATGAATCTAATCTTTAAGAACTAGAATTGTTTCTTCAATTTTCCTTTGACCACTGATGTTATAAATTTGCTTTTCATGTTCACTTTAAAGCATTCTTTTATTATTGCATTGAGTAAATGGCCTCTGAGGAATTAATGCCATAGTTTTTCAGGGTAAATCTAAGGAATTATAACTTTTTAATTACCTGAAAAACTGGGGAAATCCTCTGAATTTAAACAAAACCTCTTTTTTCTTTGTGAAACATATTATGATTAGCTAAACTAACACATTTCTGTAAGGACAATAGGGCGATTTATTAAATTCATAATATAAAATTTTTATTCTTATTGGTGTTATGATTCGGTCAAACAAAATCCAAGTGTGTTATTGAAGTCTTTACTGCGTAATTTAGACTGTGTCCTCCCACTCATGTTTCCGTTTTAATACCAGTCACTCGCTGGATGCATCCCTGAGTCATAGCAACCTCAAGGTGAAAATAGCATCGCAAACCAATTAACTCGGGAGATGCAACAATGTTCTTCCTGCCACAGCACCTGGATCATCATTTAATGTTCAGCCTGGCTTCACAGCCCGACCAGAATAATGAAGTCTGGATGGCACTTAGCAACTTTCTCTCTCTATCCATTGTTAATTAATTGGGCATGGTCAGCTGGCAGCTGCTTTGATGAATCTCCATTTCTAATTGATGCAAATGGCTTACCTAAAAAGGAGGCTTTGGGGGCATCTGGGTGGCTAAGTTGGTTAAATATCCAACTCTTGGTTTTGGCTCAGTTCATCACCTCAGGGTTGGGGGATCGAGCTCCGAGTCGGGGGGGTCCACGCTCAGCAGGGAATCTGCTTGACATTCTCTTCTGTCTCTCCCTCTCCTCTGCCTTCTGGCCCTTTCCTCTCTCTCCCTCAAATAAAAAAAAAAAAAAATATATATATATATATATATATATATATATATATATATATATATATATTTTTTTTTTTTTTTTTTTTTTTTCAAAAAAAAAAAAAAGGGAGAAGAAGAAGAAGGCTTTCCTCTGTAAGGTCAGAACAGGGACTCAGCCTTAACTAATGGAGCACTGCAGAATGCTTAGATACCAAGGGTGAACTAGTGGTTACACAGGCAAACTTGCTTTTTAATCTGTGGAATTGATTCCAAATGCCGGACATTTCAAATTTAGTGACTGAGAAAGTGCATTTTAAATATAATATATACATGGTAATTATTTATATTGGATGATGAATGCCATGCCTAAAGGCGTATTATATATCCAGGATTTTATGTGAGACTGGAAATACCAGTAGAACTAAACTAAACTAAACTAAAAATCTTAAATCAGTTATGGCTACATTGTCAAAGTTACAGATCTCTGTTGTAAATAATGTCTATAAAATAGTTGTGAAAAAAGAAAAGAATGTGTTTAGAGGTGGAAATTTTATAAGGAGAATTGTACACCAGGGTATAATCTCTAGTTATAAAGAATTTGGGTCATTACACAAGAACTTGTTCATTTAACTCTGTTTTCACTTGGGCGATAGAAATGCCAATTGTGATGCTTCTGTAGGGAGTCTTAGTGAACTATTCCTTCTCAGAGTCAACTAGCTTTCTCGCAGTGTTTTGGAGCACAAAAATAACGGAGAAGCAGGGGAGTTAAACTTAGCCAGAGTATGATTGTGAACGGGGTTTTTAGGTGAGCATGTGAAGTTGGAATCGTGACAAACTAGTTAAGACACTTTGTATTGCAATTTAGGTGAAATATAATTTTAATTTTAATTTATAAACCTTTTGCTCTCAGAATTGTTTTAACACGATAAAGGTAACACAACATTAAAAATAAATATTTTAGTATAAATACTAAATCTAAGAATGTTTCATTTGAGGTAAGTGTATCAAATATGCCAGAGCCTCTTATATCTGCCATAGACTTATCATTTTGATTTTTCAAATTAAATTTGCCAATATGTGCTGCTTGTAAAATTGAATGGCCTACGCATCCAACACTGACCTGTACTTTGGTCTCTGAGTGATCTAATCTATTATTTAATGACTGAGATTATATTGAGATGAATAGTATGAGAAACATACTTCTCATGTTTCACTTATGTGTTCTAATAAATGCAATCAAATCCATTTTAGAATAGACACACTCAGTTTCCAGGTACCTTTTAATGTAGGGTAGTCTGGAGAATTCAAAAGAGATATTTTTGGGGAAAAGTGTTGGTAAGAGATATGCTTATTTTTCTCCTGTGTATTCTTGTTAATAGGAAATCTTAATTCCAGGAAGGGAATTTATTTGAAATTTATAGTCAACATAGTAAACAATGTATGTTCAGAGGCTTTTCTCTGAATTCCTTTTCTCACTTTTGCTTTTGTATCTAATATTCGCTGTATTTACATTATATAATATAATGCCATAATATATCAAGATAGGCAAAGACATGACTTATGAGGGTATCATAAGTAAGTTACAATAATTTCATAAGTTTAAGAAAATAAAGGAGTTACATTAGAAAGTCTAATATTGTCATGAAATTATTTTTTATTATTATAATTTTTTTCTTTATATACTTATCAACTGTGCATTAAAACTAATCCTGACACATGATTATACAAGTTGAGAAGGACATTAATAATTTTTTAATTTTTTTGAAAACTGCATTTTTAAAAGTTATTCCTAAAACTCTTTATGTGGTAATTTAAAAGTGTAAGGATCTCTATAAAATGTATTTAAAACTTACTTTTAAGTATGATAGATAAAAGTATAAACAACTTTTATCTTTGTAAGATAATCATACAGTACTTGATAGTGCAAAGGGCTCAAAACAAAAATTAATGTTTTTTTATTACAAATACATTTTCATTGTATATTGGAAAAAACAAGAAAACACAAACATGAAACATATAGTTATATCTCATAACTACAAAACCAACCAGAGTGCTTATACCGTTTGCTCTGTACTCATCCATTCATTTCTCTGTATATCAGTCTTTCTCTCAAAATAATAGATCTTGGGGCACCTAGGTGGGTCAGTGGATCATGCATCTGTCTTTAGCTCAGGTCATGATCCCAGGGTCTTGGGATCGAGCCCTGAGTCGGGTTTCCTGCCCAGTGCCCTGCTTCTCCCTCTTGCTCTGCCCCTCCCCAACTTGTGATCTTTCGCTCACTCTCTATCTCAAGTCAATAAATAAAATCTTAAAGAAAATAATAGGCCTTTTCCTCCTTCTTTTTGCTTAATGTTTCCTTTTTATGCTTAAAGTCATTTTTAAACAAACAGTTTATATATGCATTCCCAATGTAATTGCTCTTTTATATTACTTAATAACACATAAGTATGACAGTTTGCTATTGTTGAACATTTAACTTGTATCCAGGTTTAGATATTAAATGGCATTTCTATAAACATAATGTCAATAAATCCTTCTCCAGTCTGCCAACAAATATGTCTCAAGTGACTGAATGGATGAGATACTTGCAAATGTCCACATATTCCTAACCCTCATATGCACATGTACTTCATTATTTGTCTATTAATCTATCATCTGATCCTACTCTTCATGTATGTCTAGTAAATTTGGCTAGAAATAGATGTAAATGGAATTTCTGGGAAAGAGAGGAAAGTAATGTGTTCTTTTCTAAAATTATAGAAACGGGACTATAATTTTTTTCAGAACTGAAAATTATAGATTTTTTAGGTTGAGGGTTCTTAACGTAAGATAGGAGAGAATATTAGAATCAACTGAGAGATGCTTTCAAAAGACAGCCTCTTCGTTGTGATCATGTTATCATTAGTGGGGCCTCAGGTTCCCCAGCTGATTCTGATTGGGCCCATGGGCTAAAGACACCACCTGTGGCCTTACACCATTGATTTATAAGCCAGAAAAGTGAACGCCACAGAACGCCGAGTAGCTCAAGACGGAGAGGTTATTAATGCAACAGGGCAGAACCAAATGTTTTGGCCCGCATGCTTTCCGCTCGGCTTTTCTACGGAATTTTTTAAGTATATTCTTTGCAAGAGGTATTTTGAGGGAAAAAGGTCCCAGGTTAACATAGGCTTGAGAATGCTGGGTTAAAATCTTGAGTGAGGCCTATCTCAGAGCCTTTGATATTCCAATGTGCTTTTTGTTATTCTTTTACTGGAACAGCCTTTCCCCAATCTAAATCAATATGGCACTAGCCCCTAGAGTATCTTGAAAGATTGTTGTCTTATGAAACAAGTTTTTTTTTTTTTAAGATTTTTATATTTTATTTTATTATTATTATTTTTAAAGATTTTATTTATTTATGTGACAGAGATCACAAATAGGCAGAGAGCCAGGCAGAGAGAGAGGGGGAGGCAGGCTCCCTGCCAAGCAGAGAGCCCGCTGCGGGGCTCCATCCCAGGACCCCAGGACCATGACCTGAGCCGAAGGCAGAGGCTTTAACACACGGAGCCACCCAGGAGCCCCAAGATTTTTATATTTTAGAGAGACTGCATGCGCGAGGGAGAGCGGGCATGAGCAGGGGGAGGGTTAGAGGGAGATGGGGACTGAGAATCTCAAGCAGAGGGGGTTGGGGGCAAGGGCGCCTTGATCTAAGATCATGGCCAGAAGTGAAACCAGGAGTTGGACGCTCAAATGACTGAGCCCCTGAGATGCCACTCTCTTCTGAAAACCTCTTTTGACAAATCCTCCTCACCATACTACCATTTTCGTGCTTCTGTTCACAAATCATAAAACTGTTATACATGGAGCGTTAAAAAAGTAGATGTTCGTTAATATGCTAAGTAGCGATCAACCCAGATTTTTTCGTGAGTCGTCCCGAATACAAACATGACTGATTTCAACTGCCGGTAGTTTTAAGCAGTGGACTCCCCAGTGTTCGTGAGTAGTGCATCACCTGGAGGCCTTGTTGCCCTGCAGATCGCTCAGCCTTTCCCCGGGTGTTTCTGACTGAGTTGATTTGGGGTTGGAGCCTGAGAGCCCACATTTTAAAAATTTCAGTGGATCCTGCTGCTGCTTATCCAAGGTCCGTACTTCGAGAAACCATTGTTGTAAAATGTTGAAATTTTCAGAATATTTTCAGCTGCGATAAATGGGGACATCATTCATAGTTGGTGTCCTCTTTACATTCATCTTCTTAATGAAAGTCGTTTGTTTTAATGTGCCCCTTTCCTTATTCAAGTCACTAGGGCTCAGGAACAGACAATGGAGTGTCAGTTTTTCAATGTGGTAAAATCCAGGGTTGAATCCACAGCTGAATCCTAGTTACCATTTTCATTATTTATTAAATAACCGTTGCCATCAAGGCTGATGTGTTAGGTTCAGAATTCCTTTCACTCTCTGATTCCTATTTTCCTTATAACTCTTCTCTCTCCTTTCTTACACTCTGCAAGTGCTACACACACACACACACACCCTTTCTTTTAGAAAAGAGTATGATTTATGCTTCAAATTTTAGACCTGAAACACTATTGTTTGGTTATATATTCAGTTTCTTTGTGGATAACTATTATTTATGGCTTTCATTTGAAAAAAATCCAGTGATTGGTTTTCAAGTACTTTTGTCTGTGACCAATTTTATAGTCGGCATCACGGTCTAATATGTGCACATATAAACACATATAGTCCTATCTGAAACGAGCTTCACAAAATAGCTCTTCATTTTAATATACAGAGTGTACTTTTTAAATATTTTTAAAATATGTTTTCACTTAGGGATTCCTGGGTGGCTCAGTTGGTGAAATGTCTGCTTTCAGCTAAGTCAGGATCCCAGGGTTCTGGGATCGAGTCCCACTGCAGGCTCCGTTCTCAGCAGGGAGCCCGCTTCCTCTTCTGCCTGCTGCTTCCCCTGCTTGTGCTCTCTCTCTGACAAAGTCTTAGGTTTTGTTTTTGTTTTTTTTTTTTTAAATAAAGTATGTTTCACTTAAATAATTTGGTCATAACCAAGTTTAATGTTTCATTTAAAGGATAATTTGGTTTATAAGTACCTATGAAATTGATTTCATTACCTGATGGTGGGTTGGATTTTCAGCTTTGGAAGACACTGATTTTTTTGTTTTTTGTTTTTCATTTAAGGCCATATTGTTCGTATCAATGTCGAAATATTTCCAATGTTGCAGTTTCCCTAGGAAAAAATAAACACATGAGCATACACATACATACACATGTGTGTCCTAATATCTCAGGATATTAATGTGCTACTTGGTCATTTACATGTTCAGGGCTGTATGGACAGCTGGACACAGTTTGTTGTAAGCCTGATGACTTTATGTTGTTGGCACTGTCTTCTAGCTGTCTTGGGAAATTTTCTGGTTGTCCAGTTACGTCTTTTCTCTTGTTTATCACTTGTATCGCTGTAATGTGCTGCCAGAAGGAGTCAAATGTGATTTGTTTTTCAGTTTGGTTTTGATGAGATTACCTTTGGAATTTGAAAATAGTCTCCAACACTGAGTTGAAAATATAAACCGCAGTTATTTAAAAAAAAGGGGGGGCAGGTTTAAAACAGCTGTATTTGAACTGGGGAAAAAAAATTAGTGTAATTAGCCAAAACAACAACAACAAAAAGGTTACAGAGCTGCATTTTGCATCAATGAATGGAATTCTCAGTTTCCTGCGAGGGAAGGCCAATAAGGTGGTTCAGTATCAACAGCCTAGTTTGAATAGGTAGATAATGAATTCTCAACCTTAAACTTTTGTGGGCTTTTCTTGAATCATTATTGATTGGACCTGACTCCCCACCTCAGGAGACAAAATGGTTGCAGTTAGGATTTAATTGTGCTTAATTACAAAAGATCTTTTTTTGTTAGTATACTTTATTTTTAAAACAAAAATTGGTACAACTGGAAAGCCTGCAAAAATCAAGGGAACAGGATATAAAATAATCCTTCATTGCTATCTTTTTGCAGTCATGTTTACCACAAGTTGTCAAATGAAGAATTACCCTCAACCGCATTGTAAGAATTGAGTAGCATAGTGAAATTTATATTGGGGGATAATCTTAATTTGATTCTATTTAATGGAATTTGTCCTGTTCTGTAAGGTTCTTTGTAGTAAGTGCTGCATATGAAAAAGCTCTGGTCCCCTCAGGAGGATCCACAGTGACTCTAGCATTGAAGAAACGAGGAGAGAAGTTAGATTTTAATGTGAATAGTATGAAGATAAAACTAATTCTGAGTCCTGAATATAATTTGTGTATCTGATATCATCATGGTACTATATATTTTTTCATTGTGGTTTCTTTTTTTATTCTGATGTATTTAATATATAACGTTGGTTTCAGATGTAAAACACAATTACTGGTATTTCTGTATATTGTAAAACAAGTACCACATTAAGTCTAGAGGTCATCATGGTCGTGTATTTTTAAATATTCTTGCAGATGGTTTTTTGAAGACCACACATTTGTCAAATGAAGACAGCAATATGAGACTGTTATCTCAAGTTGTAATATTCTTTTTATTGTCTATCTTTTTGGATACAGCCCGAAAAAAATGAGAGTGAACCAGGCAGCCAGAGGATAAAACCTGTTTTTATTGATGATGCTAATTTTGGACGACAGATCTCCTATCAGCATGCCGCAGTCCATATTCCCACGGACATCTATGAGGGCTGTAAGTAATAAAATTTAAACAGCTGTTGGAATACCATGCGGTTGTCTGTCTTCTCTGTCTCCAAACTGGGGAAGAAAAAGGAACAAATGGGATACTGTCTTGTTTCCATGTCATTGAAGAGTCTGTGGTCAACTCTCTATAAAAGAAGAAATCTGATTTTCACAAGTAGTTTATGTTCATATAGCCTCACTATGTGAATATTTGTAGGAGAGTCTGCATCCATTGGGGATGTCCTCCTATTAATGAGTAAAAAATTCTGACTTCCCAATTGCCATCGAAACTGAAAATTAATAGATTTTTTTAAAAAAATCAAAATTACATAGCACAAGTACACACAAATACACATATACAAACTATAAACGGAGAGAGTGATACATTTTAGACTATGCAGTTTTAAATCCCGTCTTACCCTAGGATATAGTTGAAAAATACATGCATCTCAAAACATTGTGGACTCCAGTGAAGTTGGGGAAAGATGAAAAGTCGAGAACCACTGAGCGGAAGACTTGCTTGAGAAGGCTTCCCTCAGTGAGGGGAATAAGTTACTTAGGAAAATAGAGGGCAGGGAGCTTGTGTCAGTAGAGTCTCAGAGATAACCAATATATTAGTGGGCGTAGAGCCTGAGAATCTGACTAGGATAACCTATTTATAAGGAGTACCTGAGACCCCGAAAGCAGGGGCTTTGTTCAGTCATAGCCCTGGTCTCCCATGTTCACCCTTCTCTGACCAGTTTCTACTCTCCCTGCTTGTCTAAGTAATTAGTAAGAAGAAAGGACCATTTGAGATTTTTTTAAAGTGTGCTTCTTACATTCCTCTTAATTAGAGAGGCAGTAGAATGAATTGGGTATCTATAACTTCCTGGGTTCTGGAGCCAGATGGCCTGAGTTCAAAGCTAAATTTTTGCAGGGTTGTTTTTGTTTTTTGTTGTTGTTGTTTGTTTGTTTGTTTTTTTAGATTTTTATTTACTTGAGAGACCGCAGAAGGGCAGGGGGCATGCAGACAGAGAAGGCAGGGACAGACTCCCTGCTGAGCAGGATCACGACCTGAACTAAAGGTAGATGATTAAGCTACTGAACCACCCAAGTGCCCTTTTGAAATATTTTTTCCTTTCTTTTCTTTTTTAAATATTTTATTTATTTGACACAGAGAGAAAGAGAGAGAGAGAGAGAACGCATACACCCAGAAGCTTGGGGAGCAGCAGGCAGAGGGAGAGGGAGAAGCAAGTTCCCTGCTGAACAGGGAGGCCAATGTGAGGCTTGATCCCAGGTCTGAGCCCAAGGCAGATGTTTAATGGACTGAGCCATCCAGGCACCCCTGCAGTATTTTTTTTCTTGAGCAAATGCTATAAATTTCTGTGCAAGCATTTTCTCACCTGTAAAATGGGAATAAGATAACTAACCTAAAAGATGAGTGAGGATAAAGGAGGTTAATATACTTGTTTTCCAGCCTGGTAGTAGGTGCTATTTAAATGTTTGTTGCTCCTATTAATTATAATTCAAATTTATTTAAGCACAGGAGACTAAGTATAGGGACTAAGAATATAAATTATCATTTATACTTTGGACTCACTGTGAGATTGTTTAAAAGGGAATTTGAGGAGTGCCTGGGTGGCTCAGTGGGTTAAGTCTCTGCCTTCAGCTCAGGTCATGATCTCAGGGTCTTGGGATCGAGCCCCACTTTGGGCTCTCTGCTCGGCAAGGACCCTGCTTCCCCCTCTCTCTCTGCCTGCCTCTCTGCCTACTTGTGATCTCTCTCCCTCTGTCAAATAAATAAATACAATCTTTTTTTTTTTTTTAAGGGAATTTGAAATGTATGTGTGATTCTTCTCATAACAAATTTCCTCTTGATCAAATTACTGTATTTATTCTGTTTTTAATTTTGAAAAAGTACACAATGTTTTCTTCCTATCAGTTCTTTTAAGGTTTTAAGTGTAAGACTTTTCTCTTGATAAAAAAAGAAACAAAATGATGTATATAGGTAGTTTCTGTTGTTACATGAGAATTAAACATAATTAGACTTCTTTACTGTTAATTCTAGATCCATTTAGGAATTACCTGGGATTTAGGTTCAGATTTTTTTTTTAAACTTTGATCATTGTGTACTTTTTAAAAAGCATTATCTTGATATTTGCCATTGCATTTTGTAATTGTTACAACTATTCAGACAATACTGAGCTATATGATGGTTTCTAATTTTTAAAAAATTTTATTGGCCTTCATTTCAGATTTTTTTATCCATTGTTTGTTGGGTATGCCAACAAAATAATCTTATTGATTTAAGGTATTATCTTCCTGTTGAATTCATATTAGAAGAACACACTGGCTAGATATGGAAGTTTTGAGTCAAAATAATTTTTTGTCCATACTCTACGGATTTCCTGGCACGGGGTTTTATTTTGGGTGGAGGGAGGGTGTGGTTCTGTATTACTATGTTGAAGAAATTGAGGCCAACTTCAATGTTTTCAGTTTGGTAGAAAGCTGTTCTTATTGTGCTTCTGTTTTGTTGTCTCATGTTTGGAGATTTATTTTTTCCTTACTCCTGAAAATCAGTAGCATTACCAAAAAGATACTCAAGTCATTTTTTTTTTTTGTAATAATCTATGGAACATTTTGTTAAAATATATATTTGCATGGAAAAATATGTAAAAAGAAATTAAAACAAGAACCACTATGACTGAAATAAATAGGGCATGAATTGAGCCCTACCTACTTAACCCCTTATGTTCTGGAGAGGAGGTCTGTCCAGTATCTGTAGTCTCGATGGATTCTCTGAGTAAGTCCATAGATTGTTTGTTGTGCTAGAAGAAAAGAAAAATATCAAGGTCAACTGTATTGAGGTTTTAATCTGCTTGCGTGTGAATGTGGAGGTTTGGGGAAGTTGGGAGGGATGTTTTGAAGAGCTTTGTCTCCATGCTGATTCTTCCCACGTTGGATAGGGTTGAAAGAAATAGTGGGCCACAGCACTGTTCCTTGATGGACATGGATGGCCTTCACTGGTGAAACTTAGCAGCAGGGCTTGAGCCTACTTACTAATGCTTCTCTAAGGCCAGTAGCTTACTTCCTGGTCTAGATGGCACATGAGACACCATTTCAGACCAGTATGGTATACAGATTCTGTTACCTCCCTGACCCACTCAGCCCAGTTCCCTCCCTTCAGTTACACAGAATAATGAGGCTCCCTGTACTTTCTCTAGTTCACATTCCTATAGAGCAGTAAATCTATTTTCCTCTCTGTAGAAAAATTTCCTTGTGGTTTAGGCAATCTATGAGGGGTTGTCAAGAAATTCTGAAAATTTTCATTAGAATTTCCCTCTCTAAAAAGCATATACCATGATGGCAAATTTTAATATAGCACACATATTTAACATAGAAAATTAAAATCTCCAGGAGTGGTACCTCCTGAAGCTAATGACTATTTGTCATGATTAACAGGTAGGGGCCACAGTCCTATAGAGTAAATGCAGCAGCTAATTGTCCAAGTAAGATTTTTTATACTGCTTTTCAACTTGCTTTTTTCCTCAACTTAGAGATTCTTGGTAAGGTATTAGAAGGATGAAAATAGGAGAAAGATTTCTCCTCAGTAATAGATTACCCAGAAAAAATAAAGTGACTGTGCTTAGTTTCTCAATGACATATTGGAGAAATAAATGAAAAAAGAGATTTCTCATTTTTTCCATAGATAGTTAGTGCCTAATTTACCAGTCTAGTAAGTTACCTTGTGTGTACATTTTGTGAACAACAGGGTCAGAAGAGTCCACAATTCCACTGGTCTGGTTAGTTAAGGACACCATTTTTTTCTGAATTTGTAGTTGTTTGACTCCACCCAACCTTTTTAAATATAGTATCTCCTTTATTTACTATAACATTGTTAAAGTAATTTTGAAGAACGGAAAACTGAACCACTCTTCAAGGAAAAGCCATATTATTAATAAGAGATGGGGTCCAACTTCAAAAAAGTCTAATTCCAGGCTTTATATTTTCAATCACTATAGTAAATGAAATTCTTGATTATTTTACTTTTGAGTTAATTTTAACTCAGCGTTATTTGGGAGACAGAATTGTCCACTGGGCTTAGTAAGGTAATGTGTTCTACATGAGAATCTTTATTTTCTTACTCTTTTTATCCCCCCTCTTTGATTTCTTGTTTCTGTTGTTGTTGAAATCACATTCATAGTTAGTCTTCCTCTGGTATATACTGGAAGAGACATAAAAATGGACACAAAGTGAATCGAAACATAATTTTTAAAAATAACACTGTGACACAGTATACATAGGTTTAGGGTGTTTTTTTGTTGTTGTTAGTATGTTGCAAAAGTTTTGAATTCTATAAATGTTTTTCTTTGCAGTTTAAACTGTGCACATATATGCTGAAGACTTAATAGTCTCAGAGAATAAAAAATACTTTGATTTAGAAAATGAGATAAAACATTTAAATAGGTGTTTTTAGAAGTCTGAGATATACTTGGGAACGTGTCTTAATTAAAAAAAAGAAAAGACTCTGTCTTGGATTATTTATTTAGTCTCATTTATCTTATATTGGCTTTTCCCCCTTTGTTGAAATCTCATCAGTGAGACTCTGACCTTGCCTGGCCTCTACTCTTTTAAAATTCATATTCCATGTTATGGACCGTGGGAGTAAATGACACAGGAGTAAAATCAGAAATGTCAACAAGATCTTGAAATTTAATAATTACTGGTATTCTTCATGCGGTTCGTTGGAATATATCAGATTTACGGATTGCTCTAGGTTTCTGAATTTAATAAATGTGAAAGCTTACTTTAATTGAAGGCTTAACTGAAGGAAACAGCCTCTTCTTTCACTAAGATAGTTATGTGACTGACTTTATTCTCGTAAGGAATGTCCTGTTCTAATTTCTTAGAGGCAATTACTTTTTAAAGTCCCAAGAATTGCATGTGATTATCTTTGCTCATTGATATAATTACAGTTTTAGAGTAGTACATTTAATTAGAACCATATCTGAAAGTGTTCATTTTTTATAATTTCGCTGGTTGGTACTTTTATTTTCAAAGGCTTTCAAGCCATAATTAATAAATTTATCTGTTGGACTGTAAAAAAAAAACATAGAAACTAGTAAAAGAAGGACTGAATATTCAGACCATTTGGTTTCAGTTACAGAACTTTATTTTTTAAATTTCTTTAGATCGAAGTATAGGAAATGTCTTCATAGAATGCTCTATAGTCCTCTATCAATAGAAATTTTTATTTATAGAATAATTATAGTTCCAAAAGAATCTTCAGTAACAAGGGAAATAATAATTCCAAATTGCATAACATTTTCAGGTACTCAATACTTTTGTCCTTACACATTGTAATGTAAGCAAGACAATTATTTCCATTTTAGAAATGGAAAAAATGAACTTTTATCAAAAGGGAGTACTCATTTTGATAAAGGGAGACAATTATCAGGAGTTGTATTGTCTTTTTTTAAAATTAATTGTATTGTCTTTTAAAGTCTCCTTTGCTTTACTAACAATACTTACGAATTGAACTTACAAATAAAATCAATTTTAATTAATAAACTGATTAGCTAATAAAATTAATATTAATGATTAAAATTAGTAATTAAAATGACTAATATTGCCATTGCAATTTATCTTGATGTTGATTTATTTTGTCTTTATAGCCACAATATCTCAAATGATATCAGTAAAAAGAATGGAGTAAAAACCTACCCTGCCTTTGCTGACAATTGTATAGCTAGCTTTTCGATCTTTATAAATTTTAACAACAAATCTCTTGCAAGAGATGGACATCATTTAATTGTAGAGTGCTAATTAATAGTTTACGTTTGTTTTAAACAACTCATTTTATTATTCTAATAAAGAATAATATGGGTAATAATCTCTTTTATAGTTTTAGAAAGTTAATATTTTAAATGATTGGCATGCTCCAAATAAGGCTGTCTGACTTGACAGTTCCAACAACTATAAAGATAGATGTAAACTATCTTAAAAAAAAAAAAAATATATATATATATATATATGTAGGTATATATATATATATATATATATATATATATATATATATAATTTGGTGCTCTTGGGGCAAAAAGCTGGGTTTACATCTGTAATTTTTTTTCAACAAATTAGAGTACATGTGAAAAAATTTCACTAGATTGATGTTACTTTATAGTATTGCTTCACCAAATATATTTGGTAAGAAGAAACTTTACATCCTATTGGTAAAATACTCACTTACAGTGTATAGTCTTAGTTTTTAAATTGTAGTTAACTTAGAAATAAAGTTTGTCCCATATGTCTTTTCTTTAATGAACTGAAATTAAAGAGTAAAATTGTGAGTTCTTGGATAATAAACGATTTGAAGGAAACACAGCCATGGGAAACAGGATTATTTGGTGTAACTTAGAATGATTAATATGAATAAGGCAGATTACTTGGGATGTAACTGGTTTGGTTATAACCGAAGTAGATTTTTAAAAGTTAACAAAAAAGAGTTATCAATTGTAGAGCTAAAATGTTTTTTCACATAGTGTTTGGTTTTGAAATATGCATTTTCTTCTATTGACTATAATGATTATTGGTACATTTTAATTTCATTCATCTCATGAGAGTGTATCTTTCATTTGTATTTGGTGTATTTAAGAAATATTTTGAATTATTTATGAGATAGCTCAGAAAAAAACCCAAAATCTCTAGACAAAAATCAGAGTTGTGCTCTGCTCTCAAAATACTGAATAATATAGATTGCTTTTATATGTGCTAAGAAAAATAACACTTTTATAATATAGCAGTATTACATTTGGGTAAAATGTTATTAACTATCTAGTATTAGTGTAGAAATCTAAGAAAGATCATGATAAGATAATCTGGACCTCAGGGTTTTTTTTTATGAACTGTGATATTACTGAATTACCTCCAAAGCAGGCAATGATTAAGTGAAAGTTCACTAATTTGAGATTAATTTCAGGTATGTTCAATGTGTATCATGAGGAGAAAAATTATAACATGTTCTCCTTATTTTGCCGGTAGTGGGTGGGAGTGGAACATAAAATGAGCAAATAAACAATAGAATGGGCTACATGATAGAATAAGAAATGTTCTTTTTAAAAGTAGACAAGGTGTATAGGTACTTCCTGGGTTAGGAGTAGGGAGCAGATATTTTAAAATAAAGGGAATCCCTTGTGGATAAGGCAGCAGAGGTCTTTGTCATATACAGCCCAATGGATAATTGCTTAGACTTTGATTTTTACTGATACTGTTAGAGTTCAGTCTACTTTAACAAAATACCATAGACTGAGTGGCTTAAACAGTAGATACTCTTTCTTATGGTTCTGGAAGGTGTGAAGTCCAAGATGAAGGTGCTCGTGGATTTGGTTCCTGTTGAGGGTTCTCTATCCGGTTTGCAGATGGCCACCATCTTGCTGTATGCTCGAATGACCTCTTTGTACACTTGGAGAGAGCGAGCACGTGAGCTCTGATCTCTCTTCCTCTTCTTGGGAAGACCCTAATCTTGCTTTGGAGGTTCTATCTTCATAAACTCCTTTATCTCTGATGACTTCTCAAAGGCCCTACTTCTAATGCAATCACGTGGGGATTCCACCTAGGAATTTTGGGAGGACACAAACATAGGAGCTGTGTGGAAGTAATGATGGTAAAATGAGCTGATACGGTTGGGCCCCGAATCTTGCAGGATTGGTAGCCTTCTAAAAGAGGTTTGTAGGGGCGCCTGGGTGGCTCAGTGGGTTAAAGCCTCTGCCTTCGGCTCAGGTCATGATCTCAGGGTCCTGGGATCGAGCCCCACATCGGGCTCTCTGCTCAGCAGGGAGCCTGCTTCCTCCTCTCCCTCTGCCTGCTTCTCTGCCTACTTGTGATCTCTGTCTGTCAAATAAATAAATAAAATATTAAAAAAAAAAATAAATAAAAGAGGTTTGTATATGTACTCACACAGAGGAAAGGTCATGTGAAGGCATAAGAAGGCAGCTGTCTACGAGCCTGAAAAGAATGCTCTCATAGGAATTCAAAAAGGCAGGCACCTTGATCTTTGATTTCTCAGCCCTAGAACTGTGAGAAAATAAATTTCTTTAAGCCACCCAGTCAATGGTATTTTGTTATGGTAGTCCGGGCTGACTAAAACCCAAATTTACTTCCTGAGAAAAAAATGCTGTAGTCTTAAACTTGTGTTTTAAAAGAATAAAAACAAGCTATGAGAAAGTTCAGTTGGGTATTTCATACTTTGTACTAAAATATAATAGTTGAGAAATACTCATCTGTTATATTTGGGTTTATACCCACCCTTTTTTGCATTCTGATTCAGAATCACAGTTTCTGTGCTTCCTCTTTAAGCACTTGTGCCCTGGAAACCAATTAATGTTCATCAAACTGAACAAATGAGTAGACTTGACTGAAACGGCAATAAACTTGCAATTCTAACCTTCTATAGTAATGATCAGATCGATCATTTTCCTGGAGAATTACCTAAGTTACTGAGTGGATATGTAGGCTTTGCAGATGTAGAGATTGAAATTTATAGTTCCTGAAGTGTGGTTTTGTCTCATTTTTGTTTTGTCACATTTAAAAGCGGGCAGAAGACTATTCCAACAACCCGATTGTCTAGGCCTTCAATTGATCATGGTGCCCAGTGTCCAGAATGGTGCTGACAAATTGTTTACTGTTTTGTGCAGATATGATTGTTCTATGCACACTACAAATTGATTACATTTTGGAACACTCCATACCTGGTTTAATTTGCGAAGTCCCTTGATTTAAACTTGAGGGATATTTTAACCCATTATGATATTTAGAATTACAAAAATCTGTAGCTCGCTTTAAAAAGTTGTAAATTAGGGGCGCCTGGGTGGCTCACTGGGTTAAGCCTCTGCCTTCAGCTCAGGTCATGATCCCAGGGTCCTGGGATCGAGCCCCACATCGGACTCTCTACTCAGCAGAGAACCTGCTTCCCTTCCTCTCTCTGCCTACTTGTGATCTCTGTCTGTCAAATAAATAAAATCTTAAAAAAAAAAAAAAATTGTAAATTAGCTCTTGAGAGAGCTACTGTTGAAGGTTCACTCAACTCTTTTATGTAAACGTATATAATGGTGGTTGCTTCTGTCTTTGGTATCACCTGCCATATTACTGTCAATGACTCACTATTTCTAGCAATGTTTATGGCATGTTCTAAACAAAATTTAAGTCATTTTACCCAATGTTTTCCATTTTATATGACCATGTCACATTAACATCTCACAAGTATGTATTTCATTTATTACACTTAACCTCTTTACTCGGAAGATCTTCTACTAATGACAGGTGGGCACAATAATTTTCATAAAATTTATAACTAACTTTATGTTCTATAGGAATTACTTTCTTGTGTACACATGGTTTGTTGTGACAATGTAACTTTATTTTGTTAGCCTCCTAAACTTTTCTAGTCAGTGACTGTGAATAAAAGGGACTTTCCTTGGGACTTTATAATAATAAAGTGGCCTTGGTCACTTGAAGTCCTAAAAACAGTTTAAAAAGTTTCAACTCAGAAATCAAAATGTGCATTCCCATGTAATAGTCAAAATTCCCAGTTTGACTTGGTATTTATTAACTCTTCTCCCCTGTTCTAGATGAGAGCTAATGGAAGCCTACAGTAGAAAAGGGGCCAAGGGGGTGAGCATTTCCTAGCCATTCTCTGAATTTTACCCCCACCAGGTAGAAGCAAGGAGAGGAAGGGAAGGTAGAAGATCCTTGTTGCTGGGCTGGGTGGCTTTAGGCCAGAGCTGGGTAGAAGATGGGTCTTACAGGTAATTTTAACTTTTTCTTTTGAGGAGCGATTTATGGGTTATTGAGACATTTCTTGCTGGGTTCTTCTCTTCTCTAGTTCCTTTGACTCAACAGACACCTCTTTATATGGTGAAAACTTAATGCTAGTTGACTCCATAGCCCTGGGTGGCATTTTAGAATGGCCTCCTAGGAACCGTGGGAACTATAGGACAATGGTAACATCTACATGCTTCATGCCCATCTTAGCAGATGCTACCAAAATCAGACAAAATTGGGGCATAAAATGTGGCATCGTTCATAATGTTTTACTGTATCTTTTTATATTAGATTTCATTACATAATTTTTCTCTTCATGTTACATATTTGGCCAAATGGAAATTCTCCGGTTAGGAGCTCCATGAAAAATGTTTTCTAAGTCAAGAGTACTTAGAAAGGTGTTTAGAAATTTTTGTCAACATACATGGTTAATTTTGGTACTGAACTAAATGTAAACCTCATCTAATCAGGCTAACATCCATGTTTAGATCATATAAATCTCAGCTCTTGGTCTAGTGTGCATATAACTCACTAAGGAATATCCTAGATCTTCACTTGTTCTCAGAGTTGATATTTCTGTTTTCTTCTGAAGGAAGAGATAAAATATTATACAGCATGTTTATTAAATGTCCTTAATTTCTTTTATTTCTCATACCTTACTGGGAACTGTGTGAAAAAGAAAATACTCTGATTTTTTTTTTTTAGTTTATTTTTTAACAAGAATAAGAATTTGTAAAAGGTCCAGTAACTGCTATACTTTTGCTTACAGTTGAGTGGGAAGAATAAATAAAAATGAACTGTTTTTTTGTTTCTCTAAAGAAATTTGAGAGGGAACATGGAGGCACAGTATAAAAGGATGTGTGTACAATGCAATTCCTTTGTAAATTTGATAGCTGGAAATCAGAAGTGTACTTGGCTAGCTTTCTATGATGCATATAACAAGTGACAGGCCATTCAAAGGTTGAAGAAGAGAGATAATGAAATCTTAAATTAGAATAGCTTTCCAAACAGACTGACAGTACTGTTCACAGCAAATTAAAAAGGGATTGACAATTGGAGAGAAAACGGAGGCCTGGAATTTGAGATGAGAATTTTTAATCATCTGGCATTTTGCTTCTTGTATAAAATCTTAGCAGATTTCTCCCTAGAGATAAAAAGGCATTTAAAAGATCTTTCAAAGTCCTATTCAAAAAGAAAGACTTTGAGTGGACTAAAGATTCCAGCACTATTTTATCTCAAGATAGATCATATTTTAAAAGTTCAGGGACTGTGAGCTACGCAAGTATTGAAATTGAATTTAGTCAGTACTTTCAGTAGAGCAAACGAAGTTCTATTTTATTTAACTTAATGAATAATATGTGACCCTTTAAAAAAATAGTTCTTAAGGTATATAGCATTGGAAAGATAGAGTGATATAGGCCTTACTGGTTATTTCATTCCTGTGTAAAAGTGGTTTTTCTTTCTTGTCAATGATTGTAAGTGGAAGTTGGGAGAAGTTCTTTATTAGCTCCCATGGACACTGGGGCCCTTTCTTGTCACCTCTTCCCTGGGTCTGGAACATGCCAGAAGAAATGTTCCATATCTACCCTTCCAAGTCTGTGAAGACCCATTGTTGTTTCTGTACTTTCTTGGTGATCATTGCCAGTAATGTGGAAATGATCAGCAGTTATCAGGCCACTTAGGATAGAGACAATAAGACTCCAGGAGAATTACACAAATAGTGGAAGGCTTTATTTTTTAAAGAAAGTAATATTGTATTCAGTGGTATCTGCATTTTTTTTTTTTTCATTTTGTTTTAAAGATTTGAGAGAGAGTGAGAGAGTGCTTGTTTGGGAGGAGGGGCAGAGACAGAGGGAGAGAGAAGCAATAAGTAAACTCCCTGCTCAGAGTGGAGCATGGCTTTGATCACATGACACTGGGATCATGACCTGAGCCAAATTAAGAGTCAGTCGTTAAGCCAACTGAGCCACCCAGGCACCCCTAAATGGTATTTTTTATTCTTAAAATGACTTCTCTATTTAATTTTTTATCTCTTCTGATTGGAGGGCATCCTTAACCCATCGAAGAACATCCTTACTCCAGAATAATTTAATTTTTAGACCTTCTTTGCTTATCAGCTGCACCGCAAGCTAAGAAACAACTGACAAGAAAAAGTGGTGTTTGATAATTTTTCAGCACACGCATGCCATCTTTTTCCATTTCTAATGGAAAAGTTAATGGAAAAAATCTTTTCTGTATTTTTGTCATTTATTGTTTGAAGTTTTTGTATCATTAAATTTAAAATAACATTTTTTCATAAAATGGTTTTCTTGGGGCATCTGACTTGGTTGAGCATCTGCCTTTGTCTCAGGTCAGAATCTCCAAGTCCTGGGATAGAACCTGTATCAGGCTCCCTGCTCAGTGGAGCCCTTGCTTCTCCTTCTGCCTCTCCCCTCCCCCTGCTGGTGTGTGTGTGCATTGCCTTTCTGGCTCAAAGAAGTAAAATCTTAAAAAAAAAACAAATGCTTACTTTCTAAATGTGAACTTTTAAGCAATTATCTTGCATATGTGTTATTTCTGGTATTTTGACCTAAAAATTCCTTTTTTATAATTAGCTTCAAAACCAGTTTTCTAGTCTAGGGAATAAAAAATAAAATAATTACCATATTAAAAAGCAGTCAATTTTTTCATCACATTTAATTCAAAAGGATTGATAGCTGTTTGAAACATAAAATGATTCCCCAAAGGGCCAAAATTTTTGCAATCAATTTAAAATATAACTCGCAATATGAAACTACAATGTTTGAGACTTAGAAACTTCTCTCAAGTATATAATTGATAGAAGTGAGTGATAGCCATCTATAATTTTAAAAGACCATGCAAACATTAGGTATGTAATCATCGTAATGTAGGAAGCTATTTATTTTAGTTGTAGTGAAGTCACAGATCATACTTACTTGTATTTCACTTCTATTATTCACTTCTATTATGTATTTAACTTCTATTATGGTTTGTTATTTAAACCAAGCCCTGTTAAAATCTTGAGTCTAAATTTATTAACCCTATTGTCTGATACTTTTTATTCTCAGAAGGATGTGTAGGTTGTTTTTGAAAAATTTTGATATATTTCTGAAGTAGAAAAATTGAGTAGTACTGCAATGGTAAAGTTTGGAGTACAGTGGATAGCCTTTAATAGAAATAGAGAATGGTACCAAAAATTTAAAAAAAAAAATTAAGGGATAGGGAAATTTTAAAATAATTAAAGGAAAATGGTAGTCTCATGAATATTTAAATTAACAACGATTTAGCAAAAATAAAGTTGGCGTTTGTGAGAATATTTTGATATATACCTCTAGTGCTTATCTCGGTTAAGAGGATTGTTAAGAGGATTAAAAAAAAAACACTCAAAATAAGCAGGCCATTGTTAGATGAGTGTTAAAACAAAATACATCCTATATTAACAGCCCTCATTTTCCTAAGAAAACTTAGCAATAGGGGTGACTGGGTGACTCAGTTGGTTAAGCATCTGACTCTTGATTTTGGCTCTGGTCCTAATCTCTGGGTCATGGGATAGAGCCCCTGATAGGGCTCCACACCCAGCAGGGAGTCTGCTTGAGATTCTCTCCCTCTCCCTCCCTGTCTGCCTTTCCCCATTCATGTACACGTTCTCTCTCTCTCCCTCAAATAAACAAATAAATCTTAATTTATACCTAAGCTTTCTTTTCTTTTTTTTTTTTAATTTTAATCTTTTTTTTTTTTTTAAGATTTTATTTATTTATTTGACAGAGAGAAATCACAAGTAGACGGAGAGGCAGGCAGAGACAGAGAGGAAGGGAAGCAGGTTCCCTGCTGAGCAGAGAGCCTGACACGGGACTCGATCCCAGGATCACGAGATCATGACCTGAGCCGAAGGCAGGGGCTTAACCCACTGAGCCACCCAGGCGCCCTTTAATTTTAATCTTAGTCTAATGAATAATGTCCTCTGGAAGTTCTTAACGTGTAATTGAGCACCTATATGTCCTCTTTTTCATTTCATTCAATGTTTAATACATATTCAATAAAATGTAGTGAATTATAGAATTAAATTCCAGTGTCAGTGAACTAGGAATTATTTTATATTGATTAGTTGATATTTATAGCTCTTTGGTCAAGGTTATTACCATATCCTTTGTAGTTTGTGAACATGAACTTCAGCAGATTTTAAGATTTTAGTATTTTAATGGATAGACTGAGTCTGAAACTCTGAATTTGAAAGTATATTTACTTTGAAGAACATAAATTTTTAATTTGCAGTCTTTTCTGTAATAAGTGGTATATTTTCAGAGTTGATCAGATTTTAATCTTTATTTGTTTTTAAAGATTTTATTTATTTATTTGACAGAGAGACACTGAGAGAGGGAACACAAGCAGGGGGAGTGGGAGAGGGAAAAGCAGGCTTCCTGCTGAGAAGGGGGCCCAATGATGCAGGGCTCAGTCCCAGGACTCTGAGACCATGACCCAAGTTGAAGGCAGACACTTAATGACTGAGCCACCCAGGTGCCCCAAGATTTTGATCTTTAAAGTTCAGTTAAGTTTAATAAGCATAACTGATAAACAAAATATTTTGCTACCATAAAGCCAATTCTTAAGAATGAGTAGTATTAGCAATACCTATCTGGGTATTAGGGCATTATGTACATTGTTTCTCTTTTTCTCTAAAAGGATATGCTAAGATTGATAATGATGTCTATTTTAGTGTGTGCTAAGAAAATGTGAATAAATGTATACTAGTTTACAAGGATCTAATTGTATAACTGGTATTGATTTATACAGAGAATATGAGAAAATCAAAATATAAGAATGAGAATAAGGCTGTTAAATAACTGACTTATGGGCATTTTGTATATGACAGTATTACAGCAAACTACATAGAGTATAAGCTATGTAGTAAGCATTAGGAATTAGGTAGAAAGATGAGTTATTTGGACTGTGTGTTATATAATAGCATAATCACAATAATATTTTCTTTCTACCTTTTGAGAATTTCAGTATGTGGCCATCTTCTGTTGTCTTTATCAGAGCAGTCTTCTCCATGGAACCATGTTCCACAGATGATTGCAAAGGCAGTTTTGACAGCCTTTTATTAGGTTGTTCCTTCCGTGTTCTTCTATCTAAATCATAATTAAAAGAGAAGCCATTGTTGTCTAGTTTATACGTTATGTTTTTAATGAAATTAAAAAGAATCACTCCATGGATGCGCTTTGAGGGTTTTGTGCTATGGGCCGAAGTTTGGTAGAGACGCATTGTCATCCTTATCTGAGTCTCTTTCTTTCAACCAATTGAAGCATCACGCCATGTCCTGCTTGCAACCTGTTCTTGACTGGTGCTGCCCAGTGGTTATGGTGGTAGTGCTGTGTGTGGCTTTTTGGCTGGTAAATTTAAATGTCTGCGTTAGATTTTCTGGAACTCTCTTCCCTCCCCATGACCATATGGGTGGAAATGGATGAAACCTGAATCAGTCTAAGTCCCTGTGTTGAGTGAGTACATGCTGCAAAGACTAACCACTCTTTCTTACCTGGATTCCACTAACAATAAGCTCTGGGTTTGTAGGATGAGTGAGGAAAAGCACACAAACTACTTTCATGTTTTACCCACTAAAATCTTATACATAATATATACATGTAAATATGCATACATAGTCACATATTCACTTGGCAACAATACTCTGATGGTTCTACCTCCTTAATTTCTAAAACAGTACTCTTTTACTTTTGTGCCATCATTCTGTTTATAAAATGATTAACTACCTGGCTTCCTCTGCTTTTCAGGATTTTTTTCCCCTAAATATTTGAAAATCAGAATTTTAATCTCAAAGTTGCTCTCTAAGATAAATTTTAAAGCTTGATATTTACCAAATATTAAATCCCTTATCAGACATATTTATCTGCAACTATAAAATAAATGTCATGGTATTTTTATTTTCAATCTTTTATTCTGTTTTTCTTTCTTTAATGCACATTTTTAAAATATGACTGCTTAGGGAAAATAAAAACTCAAAGCTTTCTCTATTAGGACATTGAATGATAGATTAATTTCATACTGACAGTTTTAAATCCGTATTTTGGTTCATTTCAAAGTCAACAGTCAAATTGAAGAATTATAAAAATATATAAATCCTACATGTTGAAATGATAGGCTCTAATTTATCAGTTTGTTTTAAAAGAAAAACTCTAAATTATTACAATATGTGGTGATAACAACCCTTCCCACTGACATGATTAGACCATTGATGACTTATGACAATATAATTGAACTAACATGTACACTGTAATCACTATGCTAGAAGACCTTTTCAAAATAAGAGATTTAAGTTTAAATCCTGAGTTAGTTGGCTATAGAGAATACATATATAGAAAGAATATAGATTTTTTTATACATTTAATACTGAAATATTTCTGTCCAGTCTTATGATGAATCAGGAAGTGTTAATGAAAACTGGGAGAAAAAAAAAAAGGTTTTCAGTGGGACAAATTGGAATTGTGTATGCCTTCATAATTTTCAATGTAATGATGAACTATGTTATTTAAAAGTTTCATTTTGACACTTTTAGGTTTTCATTTGTTTTATGAGTTCTGTGTCTAATTTGGCATTTTATTGGTGTTCATTTGTTGAATTTATGGGGAAATAATGAAGACCTCATGTGTGGCCCATCATCTTCTGTCCACATCCCCAAGATTTTGGCCGTGCTGAGTTTAGACCTTCTCTAGCAGCAAAGATACAGAAGGATGATTTGGTACAGTAAAAGATGAAAATTCTGTTATGACCAAGACATTCTTAATTTCAAACTTAAGATTCTTTTAGTACATATAGTAGTATATGTGCATAGTTATTTTCTTCTTCATATTTTCATTTTATTTTAATTTTGTAGTTACTACAAAAGTAATCTATTCATATAATCTTATAAATAACAAGAAGGCTCCCTGAGGATAGAAGTCTATAAAGGAGTGTTATATTTATATATGTGTTATATCTGCACTTAATTTGTGTTTAATATAAATAGTAAGGTATATATTTCAATGTAAAAGAGTATCAAATATTTAGATGCCATTGTATCTTAAATATATAACCATAAACTCCTGGTCTTAACTATGATTTATATATTTCAAAAGTGAAAAGTTCTAAAAATTTCTAAGCTTTTTATTTAGAAAGGTGACTAATGCATTTGTCAGAAAAATAAAACTTTGAAATATTTTGAAAATTTAAATACTTAAAATACTATTTCAAATCTTAATCATGATTTTACTTTGTATAAACGCACATATGTATACATTTCATATATGTATAGCCGTCCAGTGAGGTATTTTTTCTAGAAAACTGCATTGATTGAAATTTCATTTAAAAACCCCTTAAGCTAAGGGCATAAGTTTTGACAATGTCTAGAAGGGCTATTATAATTAAGTGCTTTTAAAATAAGTTAAATGGTATTGACTATGTGCATTATAAGTATACATGAGTTTAAATAGATAATAGAAAAATACCTGGTTCCCATCGTGATTCTCAGACACACACATCCCTACCATCTTCTAGAAGGTATTGCTACTTTTTTTAAAAGAAATATAATTTTAAAAAGTAGAAATAATTTCAGAAAAAGTTTATGAAATACAGAAGCATTTTTTAAAGAATGGAATTATAATTGATACTTAACAATCTAGTAGTTTCAGGTATACAGCATAATGATTTGTTCCATGTATACATTGTGGTATGATCACATTAAGTCTAGTTATCTATCACTAAGGTAAGTTAAAGAGAAAAAACTGTCTTGCAGTGAGAACTCTTAAGATTTATTCTTAGCTGCTTTCAAGTATGCAATCCAATATTGACTATAGTCACCATATTGTACATTCTGCCCCCGTGACTTAATTTATAACTCAAACTTTGTATCTCTTGACCTCCTTCACCCCCCCACCCACCCCGAACCCTCCTCCCTTCAGCAACCACAGATCTGTTTGCTGTTTCTATGAGTTTTGTTTTGTTCATTCATGTGGTTTTTTTTGTTTCGTTTGTTTGTTTTTAAGATTCCACATACAATTGAAATTATTGGGTATTTGTCTGTGGTTCATTTCACTTAGCAAAGTACACTGCAGGTCCATCCATTTTGTTGCAAATGGCAAGATGTCATTCATTCTTTTTATGTCTGGGTCATATTTCACCGTGAAATATTTTATTGTATACACACACACCACATCTTTTTGATTTACCTGTCCAAAGACACCTGGGCTGCTCCCAAACCTTGGCTATTATAAACCAGGCTGCAGTAAACATAGGTGTGCATATATCTTTTCCAGTTCATGTTTTTGTGTGTTTTGTTCAGTTGGCATATTTAGTTTTGTTTGTTTAGTTTTGTTTTGTTTTTGGATAAATACCCAGAAGTGGAATTGCTAAATCATAAGGTCTTTCTATTTTTTAATTCTTTTTCTATTTTTAAGTTTTTTGGTGAACCTCCTTATTGTTTTCCATAGTAGCTGTACCAGTTTACATTCCCATGAGTGGCACACCAAGTGTTCCCTTTCGCCCATATCCTCACTAACACTTGTACTTGTCTTCTTGATACCCGCCATTGTGACTGGTGTGCGGTGGTATCTCATTGTAGTTTTGATTTGCCTTTTCCAGATGATGAGTGATGTTGAGTATCTTCTCATCTGTCCCTTGGCCATCTGCATGTTTCCTTTGGAAAAATGTCTGTTTAGGTTCTCATTCTGTGTTTTAGTTGGATTGTTTCTTGTTTTTTTGTTGTCATTGAGTAGTGTGAGTTCTTTAAGTATTTTGGATATTACTCCTTTCCAGATTCATGATATTCAAATAAGTTCCTGATTTCAGTCAGTTACCTTTTCATTTTGTTGATGATTTCCTTCACTGTTCAGAAGTTTTCTAGTTTGATGTAGTCCAGTGAATTTTTGTTCTTGTTGCTCTTAGCTTTGGAGTCAGATTCAAAAAATTATTACCAAGACTAACATCAGGGAGCTCACTGCCTGTTTTACTTTAAGAGTGTTATAAATTCAGATTTTGCATTCAAGTCTCTAATCCCTATTTTAAAGTAATATTTGCGTATGGTGTAAGGTAAGGATTCAGTTACATTCTTTTTGCATATAGTTGTCCAGTGTTTCCAGCAGTATTTACTGAAGAGACGATTCTTCTCTGCTGCATGATCTCACCTCCGTCATTGTAAATTAATGGATCATATATGCTTGAGTTTATTTCTGGGTTTTCTCTTCTGTTCCATTGACCTATATAAATGTTTTTATGCACAGGCTTTTTGATTTTAAACACAAAATGTTGGCAATGTCATATTTATGAATAGCAGATAAGAAGGCCAAAAAAAAAAAAAAAAAGTGAGATTGATACTCTAGTAAAATAAATATAAGAGAATTTCGGTTGAATCAAAGAAATGAAAGGCTTTGCTTCAGACTGATTTGGAAGGCCAGAGAAACTGACAGGTCCTAGAAAAGATACTGGCTTCCATCAGTTTGATACAGAACATAAAGTGACAAGAAAGTACAGGCTTCTTTTAAAAATATAAATAAGATTAATATCAAAGAAAAGACATTTTGCCAAGAATGGCAAAATCCATTTCAGTAAGCCATCCATGTTTGTATCAGAATGTTAACTGTGTGTTTAGGATTCAATAGAGTTTATTTCTTCTTAACAATTGCCTAATGTTGTCTGAGGAAACACAAGATTTAAAAAGTCTTGATCTGTTTGTTACCTCCTGATACTACATTTTCCTGAAAGGCCGATTGAGATTTTCTTTTTCGGAGTAAAAATGTGGTAGGCTTCTCCATAATTAAATCTTGTCCCTCTTGCCTTCTGAGGAATAAGGGTGGTTGGCATTTGTGCATTCAGAGCTGATACTGATTTAAATCATTGCTGAAAGTCAAAGGTGGTAAGTGCATTGCAGAAGAGAGCCTCACAGTGATGGTGAGAAGAGACTGTTTGGCAATTTGAAGTGTTTTTATAATACATCTACGACTCCTGTGGTAGAACTTTATGGTCTTAGAAGCCCATGTAATCATCGAGCCTCGGTCTCCTGAGGCTCCGTAAGTGTAAAGCAGAACAGATCACCTCATCATTCTGAGGGAGGCAGAAGGGAAATTGCTGCTTCTCCGAGTACGCAGTGAGCATTAGTTACAGTGTTCTACATACAAGATGTGCAGGCATTGTATCCCTCAGTACTTGATTTAAGTCAATAACTATTTTAAAAAGCAAAATTTATTTATTTTTTTAAAAGCAAAATTTTTTTTAAAAAGGCATTAGATGATGGGTTTTTATTGGTTTCAGTATCTTTATTTCCTCTCTCAATGGACTGTGAGGCATGCTTAGATACGTGGAATTTGTATTCAGTGCATTTATTTTAATGCAGATGTGAAAATCAGATTTGAAAGGCACATTTTGCTTTTCATTAAATGAGAACTTTAGGGGTGTCTGGGTGGCTCAGTCAGTTAATGTCTGCCTTCAGCTCAGGCCATGACCCCAGGACCCTGAGATCTAGGCCTGGATCAGGCTCCTTGCTCAGCGGGGAGTCTGCTTCTACTTCTCCCTCAGTCTCCCCCTGCTTGTGCTCACTTGCTCCCTGTCTGACAAATAAATAAAATCTTTGGAAAAAATGAAAACTTGAGGCATAAAGCATTCTACTCACTGTTTTTTTTTTTTTTTTAAAGATTTTATTTATTTATTTGTCAGAGAGAGAGCGAGCGAGAGCGAGCACAGGCAGAGTGGAAGGCAGAGTCAGAGGGAGAAGCAGACTCCCTGTGGAGCAAGGAGCCCGATGTGGGACTCGATCCCAGGATGCTGGGATCATGACCTGAGCCAAAGGCAGCTGCTTAACCAACTGAGCCACCCAGGCGTCCCTCACTGGTTACTTTTTATGGGGAAAAATGTTCTTGTTTATGAGAGGTCCACATTGTTTCCTTTTGGCAATCTCTCTTTGATCTGTAAAGCTTCTTCAGTCCTTGAGGATCTACAGTGCTTATTGGTGTCAATAACGAACATTATCCAAACCAGTTCTTTGAGGAGTTACTGAAACGGTGACTCCTCAACCTGATTCTTCCATGTGGCTTTCATAGCTAAGCTATAGATTCAATTCTCTAAGTGCCTGTGAGATAACCCTTTTTAATGGATATCTTCACAGGTATACCCTATTATGCTTAAAACTGAATTCCTCACTGTTGTCCTAAATATCCTTCCTGCTCCAATGTTCATACCTTTGTTAATAGTGCTGTTTAGGCCCAAGCCAGAAAACCAGTTTTCTTTTTTTCCCCCTTTGCTATTGTCTGTCACTACAATCTGCAGATGATTTCTATTCTTCTTTCTTTTTTTTTTTTTTAAAGATTTTATTTATTTATTTGACAGAAGGAGATCACAAGTAGGCAGAGAGGCAGGCAGAGAGAGAGAGAGAGAGAGAGAGATGCAGGCTTCCTGCGGAGCAGAGAGCCCGATGCGGGGCTCAATCCCAGGACCCTGAGATTATGACCTGAGCCGAAGGCAGCAGCCCAAACCACTGAGCCACCCAGGCGCCCCTATTCTTCTTTCTTTTTAAAAAGATTTACTTTTTTTAGAAAGAGACATAGAGGTGGGGAGGGGCAGACACAGAAGGGGACAATCTTAAGCTCACTCCCTAATGAGTGTGAAGCCTGATGCAGGACTTGATCTCACCACCCTGAGATTATGACCTGAGCCAAAATCAACAGTCGAATGTTCAACTAAGTCACCCAGGCATCCCTCTGCTCTCCGTCTTTTGAATCTCTTTGCATTCTCCAGGTGTACCACTTTTATTTTTTAAGTTCAGACCACTATTACTCCTCTCTAACCTGGCTGTACTCATTGTCTCTGTTCCCCATTCACATCTGTCTTCCCATCTATATTGTCTTCCTTCATAATAACTTCCGAGGGAGGGGCGCCTGGGTTGCTCAGTGGGTTAAGCCTCTGCCTTCAGCTCTGGTCATGATCTCAGGGTCCTGGGATCTAGCCCCACATAGGGCTCTCTGCTCAGCGGGGAGCCTGCTGCCCCCTCTGTCTCTGCCTGCCTCTCTGCCTGCTTGTGATATCTCTCTCTCAAATAAATAAATAAAATCTTTAAAACCAACAACAACAAAAACAAAACAAAACAAAACAAAAACTTCTGAGGGAGGTCTCAATTGCAAATATGTTTCTTTTGCACATCAGCTTATATGTCTCTGTAATTCTCAAAATAAATATTTATTTTGTTTTTAGTACTTGTGGATCATCATAGCTGTATGTCTCTAATCCTAATCTGGCCCTGTTGCCCCCCCCCCCCCCAACTTCAATCATTTTAAAGAGCATCCAGCTCCCAGAATGCCCCTTTAAAAACAAATCAAGCAACATCCAACAAAAATCCCTGTGCCCTGCATGGGGTGATCACTGAATCAACCCCCTCGCCTTCCTACTATGTCTCCAACTCCTTAAAACTGTGTTTGCCACCTCCTCCAGGAACTCGGGAGTGACCACCACACCTTCCTCTGAATCTCTGAAAACATTTACTTAGCTTCATAGGCAGGTTTACTGTTACTAGAATCTGGGATCCAAAAGCAAAATTTGATGTAAGCTGCTTTGATTTCTCTGTCTTCTCTATTAGATTTAGAGTAACTTGAAGAATTTTCACAATTTATTTGATTTTAATTCGAAGAGCCTCATCAAGGATTATGAATGTTTTTTTGAATGATTGAGCACAGTGCTGGAATTAGACCTTTACCTCGCTAGGATTTCATTTATTATAGTAAAAGTGCCCAAGCCATTTTTAATCTATTCTACCTTCTTTTGTGACACATGTTATCTGTTGGGATATTTTGGCATTGCAGGAAGACTGTTGCGAGTTCTTACCCTTGAAAAACTTCTAGATCATGGAGGCATTCTGTTGCTCTCTGTGAATTTCCCATTTGTCAGTATCGTTAGTGTCTATTATCTCCTTAGATCCTGTCTATTATCTCCTCAGTCGTTCCATGGTACGTCCTTTGTCTTTCATGTCTCAGCTTAAAGTATTTCTTCAGAGAGAATATTCCTGACGGTCTAGTTTCACGTAGTCACCCAGTCAATCTCTGTGACCTCCCCAGTTTCAATTATTTAAACAACACTGAACAACTCTGATAGGTTATTATTTATTCAGGTGTTTATTGTGTGTGGCTCTACTAGGATGTTACAAGGCTTGACTGGGGGAATGACCCTGTAGTTCTGAAGAAGGAGCCTGCCCACCACTTACTTTTGTAATTATGTTATTTATATATCTTTGTAGCTGAGTATAGTTGACATACAGTGTTCGATTAGTTCCAAGGGTACAACACAGTGGTTTGGCAGGTTTATACATTGTTACGTTCACCACAAGTGTACCTCCCATCTGTCTCCACACATCACTACACTATTCTATCATTGACTGTATTCATTACGCTTTGGATTTTTTTTGAAAGTTGTTTTTTTATTTCTGTGACTTACTCCATAGCTGAAGGTCTATATCTTCCACTCCCTTCATCCAGTTTTGCCAGCCCCATCCCCTCTGGCAACCATCAGGTTGTTCTCTGGGTATAGAAGTTTCAGTCTGTTCTTTGTTTATTAATATGTTATTTTAGATAAAATTTATGACTGAAATCATAATCAAATCTCAGTCTGACTTAGCATAATACCTTTTAGGAATATCCATGTTGTCTCGAATAGCAAGATCCCATCCTTTTCTGTGGGTGCGTAATTCTGTATCTAAAATACATACATATGTATGTATATGTATACCACATGTTCTTTTTCCGTTTCTCTATTGATGGACACTTAGGTTCCTTTCATAGCTTGGCTATTATTAAGAATGCTACAGTAAACAAAGGAGTGCCTGTGTCTTTTCAAATTATGTGTTGCTTTTTTTTTTTTTTCTTTTTAGGTTAATATCCATAAGTGGGATTACTGGAGCATAGGGTATTTCTATTCATAATTTTTTAAGGAACGTCCTTACTGTTTTCTATAGCGGCTGTACCAGTTTGCGTTCCTATTAAACGTGTACAATGGTTCCTTTTTCTCCACATCTTCGCCAACACTTTTTTGTCCTTTTTTTTTTTTTAAACTTGAGCCATGTAAATAAAGTTTTATGGGGACAAAATCACAGCCATTCATTATGTGTGGGTTCTGGCAGCTTTTTTCTACAGTTTCAGTGTGAGTCATTGTGACAGAGACCATATGGGCCATAGACCTAAAATTTTTTCCTGTCCGGTCCTTCAAGAAAAGTATTTGCCAACTCCTGCTCAAGGGCATAGATCAGTGCCCGACACAGATGAGGAGCTCAATAAATGTTTGTTAGATGAGTGTGTGATAGAAGCTAGGTGAGTAAGGAAGGAAGCACACAAATTGGGAGGTACTTAATAGGGAGCTTCTTAGATATTTTTGTTGACCTGAAGGGCTTCCTAATAACTGGGCTATGGTGGGTATATACCAACTTCTTCAAAACATGTATATTAAAAGGGATTGATATATTACCAAACTTGAAACCAAAGAGATGACTGGAGTGATGGGACTCCTCCAGTTCAGATGCTGACGGCACTCGTCTCTCACTTTGAGTCGAAGGGAGGAGAAGGAATTTTTGGGTCACTTATACCTGCTTAGAATGTAGCATAATGAAGGTTAAACTAAAAGTGTTTTACCCTTTACTGAAAATTACCTCTAACTTCAAAAGATGACCTAACACATGAGACTACAATTAACATATTTACTTAGTTTTTCGTTTACTTAAAAGTATTTTTGAGTAATTACTCATGTTAATCATTACTGTTCCTTGAATTCCTACTATGCATTAAATGTAGCGTTCTTTGCATTTTCCTAACAACCCTGAATATCCTAGGTCCTGTTCTCTCCATCTTCTACCTGAAAAACTAGAACCCTAATCCATTTGTTTAGTTTGCCCGGTGTTGTATAACTGTGTATTAAACAGAGAATGGTCCTTTCCCGTTACCTTTTCCACAATGTTCTAGGCATTGGAGGAAAAATAACCTAGTGTCTACCCTAGTAGTGGACAGTATAATAAGGAAGCATGCAAATAAACAAGGATGGTGAAATATGGGAAGCATGTGATTGAGGTTTACAGAAGAAGCTGTAGGAGAGTGGGGAGGTTTATTGAGGGGCAGATGGGGTGGGAAAATCACAGAAGACCCTGCAGAGAAGGTGATGCCGGCTGTCCTAAGAGAGAAGGGAGGAGGTTGACAAGTGGATATGGTAGACCGAGTCCAAAGCCAGAAGACAGTATGTGCAGTGCTGTGGGAGGGAGGCGGCAGCACTGCCTGCTCTGAGGAAGGCACAGATCTCATTAGAGCTTGGGTTTATGGCACATGGAAGCAATGGAAGACCCAACTGGGAGGTTGAGAAGACAACCAGGTAAGACCAGTTTTTATGGAGACTAACTAAAGACTTAGAATTAGGGAGGGCATTTGCAGAGTAGAACACTGTGGCAACCGTGGGAGGGATGGGGGAAATGGAAGGGAAATTGGAAGCAGGGAGATTACCTGAAGCTTGTTGCTGAAGACCTAAGTGAATGTGGCCCTACAGTAAGAGAAGATGAGTACATAGGGGCTCGCACACATGACCTGGTCCTTTACCATCTTGTTACATTTCACAGATCAAAAACCTTTAAACCGTTTCTAATAGCTCGTGCAAATGATTTGTTTTGAGCAGGTGTTGAATCAAACTACATCAAAATAACAAGAGCTTCTTCCCCTGTTTGATTTTGATAAATTTTAAGCTTTTGTGGAATATTAGGTATGATTTATTAATTTATTATTGAACACCTGATTTATTAAAATCAAAAAAGTATTCATTATTAAATTATTTGCTGAACAACACAGTAGCCAGGATTGATAAATATAAATCTCATGTGTCAGTAACTGTAACATGTACTTTAAAATCTGAACAAATCATGCTCAGTGTGATGTAAGTATCCTGAAAGCTGACAGTTGATGTATTTTTGAAGATGTCTATTTGTATAAGTAGCAAAGTATGTCCTAAGGGTTCTGCTGGTGTGTATGCTGGATGCATAGGGACAAATTTCTATTCACGTGCAAGCAGAGATAAGGATATTAACCTCATGTCTTAGAAATGATATTAGAGGGGCGCTTGGGTGGCTCAATCGTTAAGCATCACCCTTCGGCTCAGGGTCCTGGGATCGAGCCCCACATCGGCTCCCTGCTGGGCAGGAAGCCTGCTTCTCTTTCTCCCACTCCCCCTGCTTGTGTTCCCTCTCTCCCTCTGTCTCTGTCAAATAAATAAAATCTTTAAAAAAAGAAAAAAAAAAGAAATGTTTGATTTTATTCACAAGTCTGTAACAATCTAGTTCAATATCTTAGATTTGTTTTGTTTTCACTGTGAAATCCGTGCGTGGTGTTTCCACCAAAGGATTGCTCTTCTTGTTCCCGGCCGGCTACCACATTCTATGTTTCTGTGCCTCTGCTCTTTCCACCTTAAAATCACCAGGCAACTCTTCGTTCTGAAAGTGGTTGACACAAACCCCCGCTACGCACCAGGCAGCCCGTACCTCACTGACCGCATCACCCTGTTCCCCAGGAGCCTTGTTATCCTTTTTCTTCAGCCGTGTCTTGTTAGTCAGCTCTAGTATTTTATGAACCTTGTTAGTGAATTCAGTCCAGTTTTACACGTAGACGCTGAATTGTCTATGCACTTAGACAGTCTGCGAGCTAAGGCAAGGGGTTTCGCAGGTCTAATTTGGTCTGTAATTTTCAGCCCCAGTTTCTTCTCAGCTTTATCAGAGCCGTGTGTTCAGAACTCCATGCACACATGTGCGTGACACACTTTTTCCCACCGGAATTTCAGTGTGTGTCTGCTGTATTCAAGGCCGCATTCACCAGTGTGACTTGATTTCAGGAGCACTGGAAGTATCCCGTTGCCAAAAATTACCTCCTCCCCCAAATTACGTGGTACATTAAATGATAGCCTTGTTTTTTTCTTTCAGTTTGCATTCTCTTGTAATGTCAGTGGTTTTGAACAGTTAACACACTTTTTTCTTCATGTAATGTAAAATGAGGTAGTGTTGTTGGCTATTAATTTGGGGCCAAAGTGAGAGAAAATGTTCTTTGAGGCAAGGGGAGAACAGAAGGCTTTAATTCCTTCTAGCGTTTCAGCAGCTCCGTCAGAATTGTTCCATCAGGGTATTTTTATTTTTATTTTTGTGGGTTTTTTTTTGTTTTTTTTTGTTTTTGTTTTTTGTTTTTTTGTTTTTTTTTTTGAGATAGAGAGAAAGAAGGAGAGCGAGTGCACGAGTAGTGGGAGGGGCAAAGGGAGAAGAAGAGCGAATCTCATGCAGAGTCCACGCTGGGGGAGAGCCCAACGCCGGGCTCGATCTAAGGACCCTGAGATCAGGATCTGAGCTGAGATAAAAAATGAGTCACCTGGGCACCCCCTTCAAGATATTTTTAAAAAATCGTTCGTATGCTGGCAATTAAGAGGTAAGTAAGATAATAATGTAAGGACTGGGGATGTTTCTTGTGCAGTTAGTAAGTCACAGAGTTCTACGTTCATGTAATCTTGAACACGGCTCTGTGAAGTAGATGCTCTCCGTCCCATTGTGCAGGTGAGGAAAAGCAGGTTTGAGAGAGGGTCATTTTCCTAAGGTCAGTTAGTTCCTTCTGGCATCAAGACCTGGGGTCTCTGGGAAGGCAGTCAGTGAGCATAGTCTTTGCTTACACTACATATATTCACATAGAAAAGTCATAACTGCTAAGTATTTGAGGAAAGGATCCCACCAGGAAAATATATGTGTTTTAAAAAAAAAAACAAAAACAAAACCCTTGATCTGAGGTGTTTAAAATTTGGTCTTAATTGAATATTCTCATAGGGCTCCCAACTCCATTTGACTGATCTCAGAGTTTATTTTTTGGGGGAAATCTCATATTTTATTTCACTTGTAAAAGTTTAAAGGTGTTTAGGGCATTTTTAGGTATTTTCATTTGTTCAAAATTTAGCAGGCTCTGTGTTTACTGAAATAAAAAGACTAATATATAGTAATAGGTATTTAACTTTTTAAACAATTTTAATTACAGATAGTCAAATTTATGATAAAAATTATATTGAATAGTATCATTGGGAAAAATTGGATCATCTTCAGGCAATTACTCCCAAATTGCTGGTTTATATTTACACATTATGTTTTCACATTTCAAATGACAATATTTCAGTCACTTGATTCCAGTGAAGAATACCTCTCCATGTGAGAGCTCCTAAATAAAGCAGATGGAAGGGAAGTGGGTTCATTACAAAATAAATAGAATTACAGTCCCATTGCTGTATATAAAAGGAGTGTTGCTATTCAAGTAAAATAACCGACAGGACTAGAATAATACGCTGAGCCGTGGAAGGAATCTTTCATCTGTGTTGAACAGCTAAAGGAGGTATGTACCATACAGGTTTATAAGCAGCCGAGGAAAGGATTGTAATCATAGTCGTTGTTCATGGGTTGTATTTTAGTTGTAAACTTGTTAGATGTTCACAGCCTGCAGACCATCTAGGGTCCTTACTGTATCTGAGCCCCCCCCCCCCCCGATGAAAACAGAAACACAAGGAGTTAAATAATTAAAGCAGCCTGTTGTTCCAGTGATAAAGACTGTTGGCTACTGAAGTTACTCATCGTTTATTTGGTCGTGATGATACTAGAAACAGAAAAACTTAGAATGCCTGAAGGGTAAAACAAAGATTTTTCTTTCCTATACTTAAAATGGTTCTTAAGCAGAATCCGTACAAGCCTCCAAGAAGAATCTTACAAATAATTAGCATTTTATTGGAAGTGACATTAAAATCCTTCAATTAATAAACATGACATTAGATCTCAGTGTCTTCCATTTCCCTTGCATTATTCTTAATTTCTGTAATGACAAAGTGGATTTCTTCTGAGCTCCTTCTATGCATGCCATAATTTGCAGATTTCATTAAAGCAGAACAGCTGGGTTCTGGGTATTAGCCAGGTGCTCTGTCTATGGGAAACTAAAGAGAGAGGGAGCAAGGCCAGGAATCTCCGTAATACGGAGGTTAAAGAACTGACAAGGACAAGCGCCTTTTAATATGTGCACCAAATTCACTGTAGGAATACGGCTTATCTCCTCATCAGGGTCCACATGTGCCTTTGGAGCCTTCTGTCAGCCTTCCCCAGTGGGAGGTAGATTCTTGTGCCGGAGACGTGATTAGAGAGATGAGATTTGGTCCTCCAATCTCCCTGTACCTTATTAATCTTTCATTTACACTGGGATTATATGAGATTCCATTAGCGAAATCCACTGAAAGGATTCGTTCATTTTAATATTTATGCACACTGTCTGGTCCTTAAAGTGGATTCTTTTTGTGTGTGTACTTAATTGGATCAGTGGATTTCTTGTTATTAACATTTTTCTTTTCAGAGATGATGAATAAAATTAGTGACATCTGGTTCAGCTCCACTGTTAAATATAACTTTTAATAACTACCTTATGTACTGTAGGATAAAATGAACATTTGCTATGAAGACAAAATCAGTTTAGTTTAGAATCACATAGTAAGCATTGACTCATTAAAAGAAAAAATAAAGCAAAACTGTAATATTGTGTGCATGTCCAAAAATGGGGTGGTAAAGGATGATATTTAATGATACTGAAAAGTGGCTTTGAAACCCTTATTTACTGAGGTGTGAGAATAGTGTCTTAGAATTTGAGACTAAAATGAAAATTTGTCCAAAACAAAGGATATGATAACGTGGCCCAAAGTATTAATTTGCTATCATGAAGTAGAGTTTTTAAATTATATTAACTTCCACTTTGAAGAAATTTTGTTTTGGCTTTGTGTTGACACTGTTCATTGAATAGATTATTTTTTTTTTAAGATTTTATTTATTTATTTAACAGAGAGACACAAGGAGAGAGGAAAACACAAACAGGGGGCATGGAGGAGGGAGAAGCAGGCTTCCCACTGGGCAGGTAGCCCGAGTGGGACTCAATCCCAGGACCCTAGGATTATGACCTGAGCCGAAGGCAGACACTTAACGCCTGAGCCACCCATGAGCCTGGACAATATTGCTTTTTAAAAAGTGCATTAGTGGGACACCTGGGTGGCTCAGTTGGTTGGGCGGCTGCCTTCGGCTCAGGTCGTGATCCCAGCGTCCCGGGATTGAGTCCCACATCGGGCTCCTTGCTCAGCAGGGAGCCTGCTTCTCCCTCTGCCTCTGCTGCTACTCTGTCTGGCTGCGCTCGCTCTCTCCCACACTCTCTCTCTGATAAATAAATTAAAAAAAAAAAAATCTTAAAAAAAAAAAACCAAAGTGCATTAGTGCCATGTGTTTGTAGTTGTACTTAAGCAAGATTCCCCAACGTGGCATTGTTGACTGTTTGAGCTGGTAATTGTATGTGGTGGGGTCCTCCTGTGCACGGCAAGATGGTCAGAGCATCCCTGGTTTTTCCCCACTAGATTCTAGTAGACGCTTGCGGATCTTGACAATCACAATATCTCTCGGCATTGCTGACTATTCCTCGGGGAGGAATAGTGGTCTCAATTGAGAAACAGTGGGCTACAAAAGTACAGTTTTTTTTTTTTTTCATATTTAAAGTTTTAGATAATCAGAGCTACATATAAAATGAAAGCTTAGAAATCGGTTGCTCATAAACAGTACAAATTTTAGAATGGGATACAATTGAGTGCTGTCTCTAAAGCTCTGTGTTTTTTGTTTTGTCAAATTGAAAGTCTTTCCTAGGTTTTATTTTTGTCACAATAAAAAAGGAGATACTATTAGTATCTCAAAGTGCCATTCTAAAAGTTAAATGGCATAATGTTCTTCCTGCCACAGTATGTGGTTAATTAAATATCACTGACTTTATCAGTGGCTATAGTTTAAATAACCCATACCAATGTTACCTAAATGCAAGGCTATAATAGAGCAGTATTATTAGTTAAATGGAAATAGTATCTTAAACATTTTAACCAGTTCTCCTGTTTTTTGTTTATGAAACTATAACATATTTAGTATGGTTAAACAAAAGTAGTTTTAGTATCTCTTTTGTTTCATGGCTTTAATACCTGTAGGTCTTACCTAAGACTGGTCAAAACTGTCTTGTATTTTAGAAAATGCATTTTTGATGTAGACTTACCAAAGTTATTTTATATTTTGAATAAATCCTACTACGTTTTTTTCTTTATTTTTACTAGCTTCTATCTGTTTCATTGAAAGATTTAGTTGACATTTATGGGCATTACAAATGATCTTAAGGTTTTTCAAATAGTCATATGATGCTTCGAAAGCATGATGAAGTCGTGAGCCTTGACTAAATCAAGAAAATGTCTTCCTGTTTAAATGGGAGCAGTAGTGCAACCCTTTTTGGGTTGAAATTTGTGGAGGAAAATGGGATTCAGAACTTGTCAATGATTCTTTAATCCATGTCATAAGTCTGATGTAGGTTTAAGTCCTGTATTTTAGAAGAATTAGCAGGAAATGTAAGGCACTTCTTTTGTCCTGTTACAAATTAGATTTTTCTTTGTTCCCTTGAGAAGCCAGATTGAACAATAGAATATTCTGAAAGAGAATGGCTGAACCCCAAGGCCATGCTTTTGAAAACTAACTATAGGAAGAATAGAGATGGATGCTTGGTCCTCTGAATCAATTAACAGTGAAATCCTGTCCTACCATTCAGAATAGAGGCCTGAGTCAAGGTTGACTTTTCCAGCATTCATGGCTTTCAACAGGCTTAGCCTTGCATATTTATAAAAGACTTTTTTTTTTTTCCCCAGAATAAAACATTCTTACAAAAATAAAAAATCTCCGTTTCTTAGAAGTGATCCTAAAATGAGGACTAACTTTACTCTTCATGCAGGCGTAAGACACTTAGTTAAGTTCATTAGTAATTGGCACTAGGTTCAGGGCTAGATCACTGTAGACTTGTTTGTCTTCCACAGTGGGGGAAAAAAAAAATGTAGGCCACTCCTGTGCTTGTAAGATTTGTTCAACTGAGAAATTCAAAGTGGATGTGAATGGAGGACATGAGAAGGTTGCAGGGAGCAATGAGTAAAATGGCATGAGTGAATGTAGCATATGTTAAATAATGCAATACACACACAATGTGTAATTGAAAATATGAAATAAGATATTTTAAATATTGCTAAGCCTATAGAAAAGTAGCAGAGCTATTATCTGTGTTCTTAAGTATATCTGTCTAAAAGCATGAAGTTTTGTTTGGGGCCAGGAAATATTGCAGGATTTCTTTAAAAAATAATTTATTTTGAAATAACTATATGAAATATTTTTTGGCTACAAAGTTATATCATAATTTCTGTAATTAGGTGGAATACTTTGCATTTTGGTTTTTTTTTGTGTAGGCATTCAAATAAAGATTGTGACTTACAGGAAATAATTGCTTTCAAAATTCTTGGTAATAAACAATGACAAAGGCAAACAAAGTATGTTGAATTTTAGTGAGTCAGGATGCCACAGTTACTCATGGAGTGTTGAGTCTTTATCAGAAAGAACAATATGTTTTCATATTCCTATTGAACAGTAATACTTGTTGAAAATAATTTTCTGAGGTATTTGGGCTCATTTTATTATTTTTTTCATCATAAAAAGATTATGTTTTATGTCTTGTAAGTACTATGGTCTTAGGGAAGAGGAAGAGACTGAAAATACTGGTTGAGGACAGAAAGGCACAGCCCAACCACGTAAACACTTGGTAATACGAAACAAACAAAAAATCTACAGTAACTTTTAACTTTTCTAAGGCACCAGGCTTTCTACACAGTTGTGCCAGAAGAATTACTTAAAAACATCTTCCTAAGTAAAGTCTACTTGTGAATTTAGATAAGAGAGAGAGAGAAAGAAAGAAAAAAAGTGTAGGTAACTATAATGGAACTAGCAGGGCAAGAGAATAGATTCAGGAAATGACATAAACTTCATTTCACCAGGGCCAATAATCTGCATTAGTTTCAATCTTCTATCATCTGCAGATTACCCAGTTATTTCAGTATTGTGCAGCCTGAGTTATGCTAATGGCATAGAAGTGGAGAGAGATGAGACACCAAATGATTCTGGAAAAGCTATTTAATTTTATAAGGTTAAGCAGATAAAAGTTTGTTCACTTTAGGGACGTAGTTTAAGAAACTAAAATAAAATAGATGTATTAGTCAAATGTAATACATAGAGTGGATCAGGAAAATATAGCCAAATAGGCAAGAGGGGTCTAAAATGCATTCATACTTTCCGGTGGGCGTTGATGCTTTACATTTGTTTTTAATACATTTTTAACTTGCTCAGTATAATTTGAGGAAAAAATTAATTTCTAATGAAGCAATTTATGTTACTTTGTAGTTTTGGTGTTTTCAGGAACTGGAACAGTATGATTGTTCTCTCTAAACGTCTCTCTAAAGTTCTCTGAAGAAAGACTGGAGCTAACTTTGCACTCCCGCAACAGATTCTTTGATTTTGATTTCTTGCTTCAGATGTTCAAGTAAAGATAATGACTAACAGAATAATGATGGCACTAAGAAAATCTTGATCCGTAGACGAGGGCAAATGGAAGCATCTGTAACCCTAATCTGGGATTAAGCCTTGCACATCTGACAGAGATACAGTTCCCTTTCTCTCATTTGAATGGAACTTAAAATCCGTTCAGGCGCCTATTACTGTAGATTCCTTAAGTCCCTGGCTCATTCGCAGATGAACAAGTTTTGAGAAAAACATTTTGATACCTACTTCATTAATGTCTTATCTGCAAAGGAATTTTCAGATACATAAACTGCAAACTTTAAGACCCATCACCATAATAAGAATATTCTGGGGTGCCTGGGTGGCTCAGTTAAGCATCTGCCTTCAGCTCAGGTCATGATTCCAGGGTCCTAGAATGGAGTCCAGCCTCCTGTTCCCTGCTCAGCAGGGAGTCTGCTTCTCCCACTCCCCCTGCTTGTGTTCCCTCTCTTGCTATCTCTCTCTGTGTCAATAAATAAATCTTAAAAAAAAATTCAGAGCTTGACTCCCCCCCCCCCAGTACCTAAAGTATAATTAACAATCAGCATATCAAAGCCTGATATTTGGTAGTTGTCATCAAATAAAACTAAGAAAACAATCAGCAACCTTGAAAACAAATAAAACTTTATTAAAAATAATTAGATACCAGTTGTTGCTTGATGTGAATTAAAGAGTGAAGGAAATTGAAGAGATAGCTAGAGTAGATTGGCAACTAATAAAGTGTATCTGAATCATAAATAAACATGATTATTTGTTCAGTAGAATATTACTGTAAAATTCACGACTGTTTAAAGAAAAGTACAATGTTCCTCTTTTTCTGTGATGTTTTGTATATAACTATAAATATTCATGAATAGTATTAGTTCAGGTTATCCATGTGAATATGAATTTTTATATAATGGGTCACTTAATGTTCATTGGATCATGCTCTTGAATATAAATTCACTAGTATCTCAGACACACCGTGGATCTGACCCAGCTCATGAATATTCACACACACAACTGATCTTTCTGCAAGTAATCACATCCATAAAGATGGAAATCTTGTTAGTTCTCAATAATGAGAAATGCATTTGGATGCCGGTCCCAGGACAATTTCACAAGACCCTTGTTTTCTTTCTTTTTTTTTTTTTTTTTTTAGTAAATGATAAGCTTAAAAATATAAACACATATGCTGTGCATCTTTCTTGTTAAAAATTCTTTTGTTTCTTTGACCTTTACAGAATTTTGGGTGTGATTTAACTTTGACTGCATTTGCCGCCTTCATTTGCTTTGGTCCCAGAAAATAGAAATTAAGCAATTTCTCCAGTCCTTATCCCACACGCATTTCCTCTGTTTAGGCTTGACCATAGATTGTCAAGTGCACAGCTGTCCAGTCTCCTGATCTGCTGGGGGCGTGGTACATATATTCCATATAAAGGGGGGAGAAAAGATGTGAGATGATGTATGTCATCCTTTTGTGTAAAGGGAAGATAATATTCTAAGCTAAGGAAATGTTCGCTGTGTTAGAAATAAGATGCTCTGATCACGGAGCCCCATAATGATACACTAAACCCCACCTTATGGTAGCTTCTCTTTCATTATAATGGATGGCAAATGTTTTTAGTCCCTATCCAAGTTCAATCAGTAGTTGTCAGTAAGAATCAAAATCTGGGGCCAGGCCCTTATTAGCCTCATTCTCTAATATTTAATTGAACTAACCAGAAAAAAAGAACTGTTGCTCACAAAAGTAGGTAGTAAAGGGGCGCCTGGTTGGCTCAGTGGGTAAAGCCTCTGTCTTCGGCTCAGGTCATGATCTCAGGGTCCTGAGATCGAGTCCCACATTGGTCTCTCTACTCGGCGGTGAGCCTGCTTCTCTCTTTGCCTGCCTCTCTGCCTACTTGTGATCTCTCTTGTCAAATAAAATCTTAAAAAAAAAAAGTAGTAGTAAAGCATCAGCTACTTTGGATTTCTAGCACTGGTATTGTCTAGCCTCTGAGTAAATTTTCTTTGTCAAGATGTATACATTTGTTGATTTGTTGTTGTGTAAACACAGACTATGTTAAATGGCAAACATCTTTTTTTAAATTTTCATTCCCGTAAGGACCTAATTATGTTAGAGTGTTACAGAGAATCATCAGTAGTTGAGGGAAGTGTGACCATTAAACTCTGTCCTGAGGCTCTCAGTAGGTTTCTTCTTCAGAGCTGAGCTGCTTCAAGGTGAGGTATGAGTCCCTCCACCCCTGCTCAACCCACAGAGCTGCTATTGCCTGTTCTGTGTATCACAGTGGTTCCCCACAGGGGGCGGTTTTGTTTGTATTCTGACAAGGTCAGGGAAACATGGTGCTTATCACAGCTGGTGGGGGTGGGTGTGTGGGGGTGGTAACTGACATCTAATGAGTAGAGGCCATAGGCGCTGCTAAACAATCCACAAAGCACAGAATAGCTCCCACAACAGTTACCCAGCCCAGATGGTCAACATGGCTTCCGTCATATAAAAATTTGTCTGGAGAAATAATTCCTTGTCTAAACCCGTTGACAAGCATCGCGTTAGAGCATTTTCAGAGATAAGCTGATGAAAAGCTGTAACATTATTTGGCAAATAAATGATGGATTCAAATAGTAATAATAAATTTGAATTTTTCCTTTTTTCTTTTTTTTTTCATCAGCGACGATTGTGTTAAATGAACTCAACTGGACAAGTGCCTTAGATGAAGTTTTCAAAAAAAATCGAGAGGAAGATCCTTCATTGCTGTGGCAGGTGTTTGGCAGTGCCACAGGCCTCGCCCGGTATTACCCAGGTAAGTGCTCAATGACTCAGTAGGTATCCAATGAAATGTAAGTACCAGACTTAATATTTCTTTTTTTCTAATATCTGTTAGCTTCTCCCATATTGTGAGAAAAAGATATCACGCCACTTTGATAAGGAAAGTGTATTCTTACATGGTTCTGTATCTACCCAAATCACTTTAAACTGCGAGGCCTCAGGCACAGCTGCAGCTCTTGGCGTCTGGAGTCCAGCCAGGCTGCAGCGGTGCGGTGAGCAGGTGTCTGTGTACTTGGGACAGGGGGTTATCATGAATCTTAAAACAGTTCGGAGACGAGGGTCCATCTGCTCAGCATGGACAACATGTTGAATCGCAGTGAAGAATGGAATAGAATTTTTAGAAGCTCCCTGAAATATTTCTCCACATTTCAAGTCCGTGTTGTTTTGTCTGAAGAGTGTTGATGCTTTGCTTTAATTAGTGAATGGGGATTTGTTCAAATGAGTATGATGAGAAATAAAATGAAAATTCAAAGAAAATAGAGCTTGTGTAAGTACCCGGTTGGATTGCTTCTGAGGGCATCTTCGTGAGGATATGTATTCAGAGAAGATCAGTGTATTTTACACATTAAAATGAATGAACCCTTTTGTAATATCCTTTATTCTCACAAAGGAGGGTAAGGAGAAATAAATCAGGAACAAAAAAAGAAAAGTATATGATGTGTATAGATCCCCAGAACCTGTTGAAAAGACTAAGTGGAATGTCTGCTGGTATTTTTAAATTCACCTTTTAGAGCAGGCTGACAAGCACAAATGATTTTTGCTTGATCTTTACGGGATGTTAGGTAATTTGGCTTTAAACAATTGTGATACATAGAAGAATTTTTTGTGAGACTGAAGTTTTCTAAGTATTTTTAACAAGTAGAGTTATTCACAATAAAAAGACACACCAGTGAAAATGGGGTGAAGTAGGCATTAGCTAATCTGTAGCTTTGTATGGCAATAACATTAAATAGACAATTATGTGGCCTTCCTCAGACTGAATAGCACTCAGATTAGGTAGACATTCTGCGTCGATGTGAACCCCAGATGCTAAGATCAGTGACAGGTCTTTTGTAGAAACCAGTGGGCTAGTCAAGACCTACTTTATTTTTCTTTGTTGAAAAAAATCATGAGTTAATAAAATAATGTTAGTATCTATGTAATATGTAATCGAATCCTACATCAAACTCTCTGCTCATGGGGCCCCTGCTTCTCCCTCTACCTGTTCTGCCTGCGTGTTCTCTCTCTTTTTCTCTCTGTCAAATAAATAGGTAAATTCTTTAAAAAAATATATAAACCTTAAAGTTATTTAGGTTTTTATGTAGTTTATAAAGTTTATAATTTTTTAAAGTTATTTAGGTATTTATATCAAGTCTTACAAAACATTTCTAAGTGTCATTTTGAGACATAGTAATTAGACACTAGGTGACCTGTTCAGTAATACACAGATATAAGAATACATCTGTCAGTAACTTATAGCATTATATAGCTGTAAAATCTTCTAAAATGTATTGCCTTGTTACCAATTCCATTTATGAGAAATTGATGGAAAGGTGGGAAAAGAAGAGAGAAAATTAGTTAATAATGAAAAACCAAGAGCCCAGTGCCAAAGGGAAATTGATGATGCTAAGAAAAACAACAGACAAAGATTCTAAGAGAAATAGGAAGGGAAACAGAGGGAAGATTGCATTAAGAAGAAAGGAGAGAGAAAGCATGGGGTCAAGAGGAGGAAGGAAAGATAGGTTGAGTTACGAGCATTTTTTAAAGATGGTTCTTTTTACAAATAACAGTTAACTTTTAGCCTTTTTATCTTCTATATTCTTTCATTTTAAATGCTAATCAAAGGTAATAGCTTTGATTTTTTTTTCTTAACCCTCTTCATATATTTTTAAATTTGTTGACATTTGTCCACTTTGTCTTGGAAAAGAATTTTCAGTGTTTAATTTAGCTGAATCCTTATGATACCTCCATAATAGTAGCCGTGGAAGCAACCCTAGCCTCTTGCGATACTTAATTTTTCAACAAAGGTGTGCCAGAAAGTTGGTTCCCTGTGGGACTGATGGCTTGAATTCATTTACCTGTTAGAGGAGGTCATTTAAAATGGCTGTCTTGACTGCTATGAAATACACTTGACGTAATTGAAACTTTGGTGATCTTTTCCTAAGCTTTATATTTCATTTTGTTTCTGACTACCTTTTGACATACAAAAGCCGTACATGATGGGTACAACTTGATGAGTTGGGAGATAAGTATACACCCCTGATACCATTGCTACAGTCAGTATTGTAAACCTATCCATCATCTCTAGAAGTTTCTTCCTACCATCTTGTTTATTATTCTATGTTTTGTGATAAGAGGGTTAGCAAATATTTAGATGTGTAATATATTATTTTTAACTATAGGTATTATGTTAAATAGAAGATCTCTAGGATTTATTCCTCCTGCATAATTAAAACTTCGTATCCTCTGACTAGTACCTCCCCATTTCCCACATGTCCCAGCCTCAGACAACCACCATTCTACCCCACTTCTGTGACTTTGCTCTTTCAGACTCCTCATGGAAGTGGGATCATGTAGTATTTTTCTTTCTTTCTTTGGCTTATTTCCCTTAGTGTGATATTCTCTGGGTTCATACATGTTGTCACAAATGGCAGAATTTCCTTCCCCCCCTTTTTTGTTTTGTTTTTGTTTAAAACCTGAATGAACTTTTTTTTTTTTTTAATATTACCAATATAATAGAACGGAGTCTCTTTATCAAAGACATTAAGATAATATTAAAATTTGGAACTAAGCCACCATATTTGTGTTGATGCTGACAGGCTTTTAATACATTCAACACTTTTTTCAAGTTTAAAGACTTATTATCATTCTTTTTAAAGTGAAGTCATTTTTAAAAATTACTCAGGAAGTCATACTTTTTCCCTCTGATCTTACCATTTTGATACAGGTCAGGATAAGGTAGAGTGGCTCATCCTTGATAAGTGTATGTTAAAGTAAAGGTCAAAAATAGCCTTTAAGGGCGCCTGGGTGGCTCAGTGGGTTAAGCCGCTGCCTTCGGCTCAGGTCATGATCTCAGGGTCCTGGGATCGAGTCCCACATCAGGCTCTCTGCTTGGCGGGGAGCCTGCTTCCCTCTCTCTCTGTCTGCCTCTCTGTCTACTTGTGATCGCTCTCTGTCAAATAAATAAATAAATAAATCTTTAAAAAAAAATAGCCTTTAATATTGTTAATTATCTTACTATGAATGGAATTAGAATATATGTTACTTTTACATAACTGGATTTTTATATAACAAGACTTACACCTCAGGTTTAGATCTCCCTAGTAGCTGTGAGAAACTGGTTGGATTTTCTAAATTTGCTCAGCCTTGATCAAATCTGGAAAACAAAACAATACAAGAAAACCCACTAACATCTCAGTTTATTCCCTGAAGGTTGTTACCAATGAGATAATAAACTGTAAAGTACTTTGGAAATAGAAAACAGTAGACATTTTTACAAGAGTGAGTATCACCTAGAATAATTTTGCCTAAATTCATTTTTGTCTTCATGTGAGAAATCGAAGAACATAATTGAGATTAGAGTCAGTTGACAAGGAAACTGAAATAGCCATCTGTTTATAACCCCTTCCACATTTCTAAGCAGTAATGTTAGCACCACATGGTGGAGGTGGTCCAGAGACGAAGGTTTTAGCCTCTGACCTTGGTTAAGATACTTCTCAGTGGAGCTTCCAGGTAAAATAAAAGTTGCTCAGTTAAGTGTGAATTTCACACAGATAGCAAAGAATTTTTTTTTTAAGATTTTATTTGTTTAGTTTATTTGACAGACAGAGATCACAAGTAGGCAGAGAGAGAGGAAGAAGCAGGCTCCCCGCTGAGCAGAGATCCCGATGCGGGGCTCGATCCCAGGACCCTGGGATCATGACCTGAGCCGAAGGCAGGGGCTTAACCCACTGAGCCACCCAGGCGCCCCAGCAAAGAATTTTTTAATATAGTTATGCAATATTTGGGAAATATACTAAAAATATCTGATCTTTATCAATATTCAGATTTAACTGGGTGTCCTATATTTCTTTTAGCTAGATCTATCAACTGTATCTGTCACGCTCTGAGTTTCTGCATTTGTAATACAGGAAGATCAGCTTCCACATTATGTCACAAAATTCTTGTGGGGATCAAACTATTTATTCTACTAGTCTAAGTGTAGAGATTTTATATTTAAAAAAAATTCTGTTGGGGCACCTGGGTGGCTCTGCCTTCAGCTCAGGTCATGGTCTCAGGGTTCTGGGATCGAGCCCTGCATTGGACTCTCTGCTCGGCAGGGATCCTGCTTCTTCCTCTCCCTCAGCCTGCCTTTCTGCCTACATGTGATCTCTGTCAAATAAATAAATAAACCTTTAAAAAAAAAATTCTGTCAACTATCTTTTAAAAATTTTTTGCCACGTGGGTGCCTGGGTGGCTCAGTTGGTTAAGGTCTGCTTTTGGTTCAGGTCATGATCTCAGGGTCCTGGCTGTGTAATAATGGAAAGGACAGCATATTGGGTGAAGAAGAGGTCTTGATGCATGTGGAAAGTTCTATCAGCAGAGTTGCTTACTTTGCCTAAGTCATGTTATGTCATGTTGTACCTGTGAGCCTATTTCGTCACCAGTTAATTTGGGATGATGGAAGATGACTTCCAGCGCAGACAATAACATTACCTACTTAAATGTTGAGGCTTCAGTATTTGTGAAGTCCACAGTCTTTGTTGTGGGACAAGAAGTCCCAGGAATCGCTTCGTGGCATAGCCAAAGCCAGAGTCCATGTCTAGAGCCATCTTCATTGAGTATGTGCTAACTGAAAAATCACTTTAATTTATGAGTGCCTTTCTTTGAAAGCTCTTAAATGATTTGGATAAATGAACTTTAAAGCTATTAAACTGCTTTCAAGAGCTGTCAACTTTGTGAATTTTTAGCTATCGTTAAAACAGAGGTACAAGTTATTCATTTACCTATTAATATCTCCTGCAAGTGTTTTAATTCCTGCTGTAATTGGGATTGTAATTAGGAATTAGTGGCTCACTGAAATGCCGATGGAAGCAGTACTTACTCTTTTTTTCAGATAATTAGTTGTATTTGCAGAAAAAAGAATTCTACTTCATTTTCATATGACATTTTCTTAATGTCTTATTAGGCACTTGTTCTTTCTCTGCCTCCTTCATTTGTTCATTTCAAAACAATAAAGTGACCTATTACTTGTTGAATTAGTGTTAAATATACCTCTGGGAGACAATTCTTTGTTGTTCTATCTGCTAAGATTTGCTAGAATAAAATGCAAAGAACCTGTGTGCAAAGTGTATGAAGTGACATATTTTTTCCTTATGGATGGTAATTGGTCTTGAGTTGTTTAGTACTTTTTGGAAAAGAGCTCCGAAGTACTTGAAATATCAGTCAGCAGATGACAGCTTAATCCGAAGAATACTTTTTTCCCCCCTTCTTGGTTATATATGAAGGCAGCATTTGTTATCGATTTCTAGCCAATTTGAAGAAAATGGGATAGTGTCTTAATATTTATGGTATGTATAGAAGTACTGTTTCCGGTGATCAGCTATCTTTCTTTAAAAATGCCATTTTCTTTTTTACTTTGCTATTCATGAATGGATGCCAGGTTTAACTATAAATGTATTGTATTTGCAGATCACTGTATAAACAAACTTGAGATGGAAATGATTACACTATCGTGTTTTTATGCTAGTAATTCTTAAAATCCAGTATACTGGTTAGGAATACTACCAACTACAAAAATGACTTGATTTCAACACTATGGAAGTTAGTTTCTCCCTTAAGTCAGCGTATCCATCATTGTGTAGACAGGGGCTGATAGGGATGATACCCAAAGAAAGGGTCCACGGCCTGTTTGATTTCTGTCATCCGAGTGTGGCCTCTGCCTTAGGCCCACCACTGTTACTTGTGTTCTTTCTTAAGGGACAAAGAACGGTATTCTCCCTCCTGTTGAGGGTACTTGTTGGATGTCACATAAAACCTTTACTGTTGTGGGATGTTGACCAGAATTCAGTGGCCTCATGGGCCCAGTTACCTTCAAGGTGGTCATTATGCAGCTGACGAAGCAGAAGCTCTACTAGAGAGGAGAGAAGAGATACTCGGGGACAAAAACACCTCTGACATGGTTACTCTGTGCACATGTGTGTTTTATTTTTTTATTTTTTAAAGCTTTTAAAGAGATTTTACTTATTAGAGAGAGAGAAAGATCAAGTGCATAGAGGCAGAGAGAGAAGCAGACTCCCCGCCGAGCAAGCAGCCCAACTCAGGGCTTGATCCCAGGACCCTGAGACCATGAGCTTGAGCTGAAGGCAGATGCTTAACCCACTGAGACACTTAGGTGCCCCCACATGAGTGTTTTAAAAGACCAAATTTTTCCTATCCACCTGATATTTTAATCTAATTATGGAGTCCTCCTTTATATATCTTGAAATTTAGATTACCATACAGATCATTAAATGATTAAATGTCAGATAAATTAGACCGGCTGTAACAGTAGATTTGCTATAGGAGTTTTGAAAAAGGCAAAGTGATTAGAGACCAGAGTTACAGGCTTGGTTTATGAACTATGGATTGAAAAATCAAGTTGAAGGAAAATTAGAAGGAAGAAAGGCACCAAGTGAGAGCCGGAGATGAGCACGTACTATGAGAGGCTTGTAAACCCAGTTAATCTAAGAGTTTGTTACAGAAGTGTGCTATCAGATCAAAACTTCGCTTAATGACAGATTACGTGGCTTCTAATGTCAGAATTGTTTGGGATTTAATGTGTAGGAAAATACCACCAACATTTTGAGCCGTGGAATAGACTAGCTAAAACAGTGTATATTCTCACGGGAAGGAGAAACACCAAGAGAACCTTGACCAGAAGGTACACTATTGTAGCAATCAGATGTGGGATGTTAAAGATGTGAACAGGGACCAAACAGGAATCAATTTTTTAAATTTTTAAAAAGATTCTATTTATTCATTTGAGAGACAGAAAGAGAGAGAATGAGTGATGGGGAGGGGCAGAGGGAGAGGAAGAAGCAGATTCCCCGCTGAGCAGGAAGCCTGACATGCGGCTCGATACCAGGACCCGGAGATCATGATCTGAGCCAAAGGCTGATACTTCACCGACTGAACCCCTACCCCAGGCACCTCCCAAATAGGAATTTAAAAAGGAGACTCTTTGGATAGAAAAAAATGAGGATATTAGAGATGTTACAAAAAAATATATATATATTGATACACTTATATATTGCAGAGTCAGTACCAGTGCAGTGCTGGGTAACACCTCCCTATTACCTCACATGATTGTCATTTCTCTTTTGTGGTGAGACCATTTAAGATGCCGTTTCTTAGTGACTTCCAAGTAGGTAATGTATTACTAACTATACTCACCATGCTGTACCTCCAGAACTTACTCATCTTTTGACTGGATGTTTGTACCCTTTGGCAAACCTCACTCTATAATTTCTCCCCCCGCCCCAGGCCACCGTCATTCTACTCTCTGTGAGTTCAGCTTCCTTAGATACCACATGTAAGAGAGATCATATAATATTTATTGTTCTCTGTCTGACTTTTTCACTTAGCACTGCCCAGAGAAGTGTATCAAATTAATGCATTGTTATATCTGAATTATATCTGATAAATGAATTTGGTGACAGACACAAGGTGTAAGTTAAGATGACTGTAATGTTTAGTTTGAGTAGATATGAGAATGTTGGCACTGTATGCTGAAAAAAAAATACCAGAAGGATTTTTATTTGGGGAGTAAATTGGTAAGTTTGGTTTAGAACAGTAATCACACACACACACACACACACACACACACACACTCACTCACTCACATACACATGATATTATCCTGAAATTCGCAATTGATCCTGATTCACAGAGATTCAGTAGGCTTTAGTTGCCTTTTGTATAGCCTCATCTCTTACCTCTCTTATCTAAAACTGTCTTGTTTTTCACACATAAGGGTTGTAATAGATACCCATTTTGCAATCAACTATGGATCCAGTCATGCTTAAATTAAGTGATTTATTTTATTGCTGACAGGAAAGAGTAGTTAGATACTAACATGAACCTGGACGTTGCTTGTAAAACTGAATGGTAGATAACACTGTATATGAAATATGAGAATAAGTCTTGCTAAAAAGCTTCTTATTTCTTTTTAACGTCTGAAGGATCTCTCTCATTCTGTTCTTTTTTCTTTTATACATTGTTAAATTTCTATACCTCATGCCACCCATTTTTATATACATAGGAACATCTTTGCTGTGTAATTCATTTTATGTTCATTGTATTTTATGGAGGAAAAATTAACATCTTTGTCACAAATTCAGGCACCTTTCTAAGCACTTCTGTTAGTTACATCAAATAAAATAAGAAACATATTATTATCAACATTGTCTAAGAGGTATTGACTTATACAAAACAGGTAACTTGTTTTCATAGAATCAAATTTTTTTTGTTTTTATGAATATATCAATATTATCTCATTGGATTTGTTTGCTTACCAAATGGGAAACTTCTTCTGTCAGAGTTCCATTTTTCTCTAGGTAGTACATACCTGAAATGATTCTTCAGTAAATCTTCATCTTTCTAGAACTTGTGTTTTCAAGCTTATTTCTGAGCCACAGCTAATAACTACTTAGGGGCCATCTAAATGCTTATGTCCTTCTGCACTATTTACTTTGCTGAATATTCCACTTAACTGCACAATGTATTTGTCATCTGCTGCTCCTGCTGACAGACAGATAACCCCTTATGTTCAATGAAAATGTTTTCCGTATTGCTTTCCTGGCATTGGTAGAATTACCAGCAAATCATTTTGTAATAATGCTTTTGTTTTTCGAACTACAGTGATTTATCCTTGGCTGTGATATAGTCTATCTGTATGTGAGTTAGTGCTGCTCATTTATCTCTAAGTTAGAGGTGTTCTGGACATACTACCCTAGTGATATCAATGGCACTCTCAAGCCAAGACAGGGATATGTGGACATCAAACCTCATGGCTCAGTAACTAAATTAAAATCCCCCCCAAATTGCATTAATTGAATCAATATAGTCAAGTATGGGTTGCAAATTGGTAAAGTGGTAAGAACAAGCTAACGGCCTGTTGCCAAAGAAACCAAACTATTCTAAGAATTCAAATACTAGAAAGAATTTTGCTCTGGAGAAATTCACAGGTGAGAGAAAAAATTATGAACATGTTAGATTAAAATGCAATGCCAAGAGATAGCTGATGAGTAGATTAACAAGTTAGAAACCCAGTTTAGGTTATCAGTTCTCAAGTCAAATTATACAATCTTGGAATTGTTGACTTAATGACATCTGGCACCCTGACTGCAGAGTTCGCCTCATCCGAACACCTTAACCCATTGTCCATCTCCGGTTTTACTTACTACCTGGTTTATTCTTGATCACGCACTCCTACATTGCCCCTTTCTCTCTTTTTGTTTGTTTTATTTTTTATAATCTATTTTCAGGTCTTCTCTTAATGTTTTAATGTCAGAGCTCCATCCTTGGTCATAGGTATCTTACCTGTCATTTACATAGAATACAAGCACCACCTTTCATGTGAAAGCTTTCCCCTAAAGCAATCTTTTTTTTTTTTTTGCTTTTTCCTCAGAGAAATTGTTTTTCATTTATATTATAATAGCCATCAGGTTTTATCTTCCTTCCAAATAAAGTCTGTATACATTCTTTATAAAAAGCATTGCAGTGTAAGCAACTGCTGGTAACGATAGCTGGGGTGTGTGCATGTGTGCATGTGTGTGTGTCTGTGTGGGCGTGTAGGTGTGTACACTTCCCATCTCACCTATGACAATGCCTTGTGTATAGTGAAGAATAGGTGTTAAATTAAGCTGGACAGATTAACATAACAGCTACTTCAGCTGAAAACAAGTATCCAAGTAGAACTTAAGAGAATTATTTCTAAATAAAGTGAAACAAGGGCAAAGCATAGATGGAAACTGTAAAGAAACTCAGTGTTGCAATTATCTAGGTCTGTGCCTATACCCCTTTCCCATCCTACTCCCCTTAATCTATGCCAGTGTTCTCCATGGGATTTCTGGAGTGACCTCATGTAGTCCTTTTTAAGATGGCCGGGAAATTTTTATTGACTCTATGACAGCAGCCTGCATCATTGGCAATGGAGTAGGATGAAATGGTAGAACGTTCCAAGCCCTAGTAATGGGAGCGTGCTTGTAGGCAGTGAAAATCTAAGCACATCCTCTATTCTATTTAAAACCTCTCTCTATAATAAGTAGTTTCAGTGACCCAATGATATTGTTTTCTAACATTCACATATGGATTGCCTATTATGTGCCAACTTAGTTCTAAGTGTTGTGTGTGAAAATCATTGACTCTTATCTATAACCCTTGGAAGTGGGAAATAGGCATCCTTCCTCTCATTTTATTGAAAAAGGCTCAGTAATTCAAGCAATGAAAAATTTAGGTAGACTAGTGCCAAGCTCATTTCTGAAGTTCTACACTAGGCTGTTACCAATCAGACAAGAACATGTGAAGAAGACACAAGAGGATAGACTCTTCCTATGAGCATTGGTTCCAGTGGAATGGCTTCCTTCTAGTCTTCTGCCTCCGCATCTCATCAGTGGCTCTGTGCCATCAAGCCTCAGTCATTCAGCATTTGAGAACTTGACTTGGGAATGTGCCTCTAAATTCAGTAATGATCAATGAAAGATAAGACATGAAAATGAACTAGATTCTAGTAATATCAGCATCTAAGCAATAAGCTTTTGCTTCAGGGCCAAAATAGCACAGTCCTAAGAAGATAGAGGAATGTCAGAAAGAAATAGTGAAGGAGATTTCAGACACTCTGGGAAGTGTTCACTTCCTTTATGTTTAGCTCAGTGTAATGGGGTTGAGTTCTGACCCCTATCAGATTATTGGTTCAGTTAAATTAAACAATGGCTAACATAACTGAGACTACATATATTTTACTCTTACCTTAATGGTAGATTCGTTGTAGAGCAAGTGTGGTCCCATCTGTGTACCATTCTTTGGGTTGTTGTCCCCATCTGTAGGATTAAAACTAGATCGACACTTATCATATTTATTGTTAAGGTGAAAAGGAAGGGGAAAATTAGTGAAAGGTAAACAGCATGACCAAAGACTTGCACATGTGTTGCTTTTCAAATGCTGTTGATGGGAATTTCATCACATGGCCCCACTGTGGCAAGAGAAACTGAGAAATACAGTTTCTAGTACATAATCACCTAAAACTTGGGAGGTATTATTACTAGGAGGATGGAGAAGAGTATTTTAAAGCCCACAGACTATTTCTTTGGTCATCCGAATACCTGTGCCTAAGTTTTTTTCCCCCCACATGTAGAACACACTCACCATCTTTCCATACAAGATGATCCAAAATCCCACCAAGTTAGTACATAATAATCCAGGATCTCCAGGGAATATGCAATACTCTCTATCATGTTGATGCAACTTTTCCTAATTTGACTGTTTATAATACAACTGAATGCCAGTTGCTCTCCCTCCGCCCATTTCCATTATTGCTCAGGTGTCTTCTATGCAATGATACTGTCTTCTGGATGACCATAATAAAAATTGTCATTTGAAAAAAGAGTAGGAAGTACATAGCAGTCACATGTTTATGATACCTATCACAATTCTTTGAGTAAGAAACACAAATACAGCCTGCTCTTGGATAAAGATTTTTTGATTAGGCAGCCCATTGGTTTCCTTTGGGAGTAAGCCTTCTGTCTGTAGACCTCTCTGGCAGGTCTGAAGAGGGATGTGCTTGGGGCAAAACAGCTTTCCTATCCTGGTGTTTCTGCAGAAGTTTTTGAGCCCAGATACTGCTTTTGGGTTCAAAACAGGAAGAAGATTTCTGCAGTCTAGTCTTGTGTTGCATTGGTAACACAAACAGCATCAAAAACAATACAGAGTTGGCTTGTAGTGAGTTTCTTGTGCTAGCAATCTCAGTCCTAAGATTGAGTCTAGAAGTCAAGCTTTTAAAAGAGAGAGAGAGAGAGAGAGAGAGAGAGAGAGAGAGAACATGGTGGGGAGGAGCAAAGGGACAGAAAATCTTCAGTAGAATCTCCACTGAGCACAGAACACAAGGCAGGGCTCTGTCCCATGACCATGAGCCGGAATCAAGGGTCAGACGCCTAACTGACAGAGCCACCTAGGGACCTGAATCTAGAAATCATTCTTAAATCCAACATCTTTTTTATATTTACTGAGTTCTGAACTTAGCCCATCATCGTCTCTCATTTTAGAGGTGGTTTACTCAAAACGTCACTGACAACAGAAAACTCATGTTAGAGTAGTGGACATTACTTATATTTTAGTTGTCCATCTGTACCTATGGCCAAGGTTATTAGCTGCCTGCCAAAGTTGTGTCTTCTCATTACATTGTGAATTTTTGCCTTTGCAAATGACACCCCACCAGGTACTATACTTGTCAGACCTCCTTTGTATCTATCTAGCACCAGTAGTATGAGTGGAAGCAAGAGGTCTCTGTTCAAACCTGTGATTGTTAGGACTTGGTGTGCCCTCTCCACGCTTCCTGAGGGACTCTAGAAACCCGACGCTGAAAAAGACAAAAGTGCCACCAGCTCTAGGTGATTGAATACCATCTTGTAGCAGTATCTATGCCCCTGGGGCTAGTGATATATCACTTAGACTTCATATGAGTAAGAAATAAACTTTGTGCTAATAAACAGGAGACTTAAGATTGTTCATTAAGTTATTTTGTATTACTGTAGAAGATAGTGAATCCTTTCCATGTCTTGGGTATTTCCCAGGTTGAAAGTTTTACTGGAGAACGAAGCCCAGCTTGTAACACAGACTCTGAAAAGGCCAGCTATTTGCCTGGCCTTATTCTCTGGCATTTTTGTGTGGGTACATAACCCTCAGTCTGTTATTGAGACTTATCCTGGACCTTGATATAGGAGCCATGATGCGAATTAGGGAATATGGATAATTCATTCTGGAACAGTAGTATTTGGGCAGCAACATTGAGATTCCTGGAAATCTTACGAACTATATGGTACACATTTATTGAATTAATGTAGGTTTAACAACAGTCCAAATTCATTATCATGGCTAAGAATTCAGAACCATCTCTAAAAATCCATAAGAGATGACTGAGGTGAGCTTAAAGCAGTGACCCACATAATACCAATTAGATCCAGCCAGTAGGACCAAGGTTGGGTTTTAAAGGCTTTTTTGAGTATGTGACTTTACTTTTTTGTATGTGACCAAAAATGCAAAATCTATTAGAGTTAGAAAAATGTTGTTGAACTCATTAATGGGAAATGCAGTTAGCTGTCATTTGAAGTGGTGTGTGTGTGTGTTTTTTTTCTACCAAGAGAATCAGCCCTCAAGTCATCATTATGTGCTTTATTATTTCCTAGCAGCTGACATGAAAAACTGTACTCTCATATTATTATTAGGGCATTTTAACCAGAAAATGGTTCTACAATCTGCATAGTTTCTCAAGAATATTTCTGTAACCCGTATTTCAGTATTCTGAGTAATCATATGTGTAAGTACCTTTTGAAATCAGTGATTCAAAAACTAGCATAGCTCTCCTTAAGTACCATGTGAAGTAGAATTGTAGTCCAATAGACTTAGCCAGAGACATGCCCGCAGTTCATTTTGGAACAGAGAAAGCATTCTCACAACCAGTCATTCTCACCATTAACAATGGCAGGCAGAAATAAGATGCCCACTTTTTGGACTCCCTTCTTCTCCTGTCATCCCAAAATCCTAGTGGAAAGCAAATGGGACATCTACAAGGAACACTATTAGGCCTTCTTACAGGAATTTTAGAAGCTCCAGTTTCCTGTCAAAACATGCAGCTTTCATTATGCATCATTAAGAAAGTGGTTATCGTGGGAATTTCAGTGTATGGTTATTATCCTTTTACTCTTTGACATTCTGTAATTCTGAGCCTCCATAAATAAGGTACCGCTTAAATGCCACAATGGGATTTTACATCAAATTAATTAGTGAGATCACAGAAGAAACTACATTGTTTAATTTTACCATAATGTAAATATATTAATTTAGTATAATCAAGGGATATTTCCTAATAGTAAATATCTCAGAAGACTTTTAAGAGAATATTATTAATATTTTTTAAATATAAACCATCTAATTTTATAAGCCATATTAAAATTGAATGGTCTGGCTCATACTGTAAATTGCAAACCTTTTTTCTATCTTTAAAGAAATATACAAATGTATGGAGCATCATACTATAAATCATGCTTAATTTCAAATAACAATTATAGGGAAAATGAATTCTAGATGAATGTCATCTGCAAAGAACCCAAAAATCTAATTTAAACATGACTTTCAAATTTCAGTTTTGGTAAGTCACTTGTCAAATTCACCGTTTAACCACTTCCAGCTTATGGTGGTTGTGGGGCCTTTGCAGGGTTACCTGATGTCCCTTCTGTCCTCTCTCCCTATCATTTGTAATAGTCTAAGTCCAATCAGGAGAGAGAAAACAGTATTTTGGACAGGGGAAATTATCTTTTTTGAAGGTTAATTTTTTAAAATAAGGAATTATTGTCACAGGGGTTAGAGTAATGAGGGATTGGCTCTAAGTACAGATCACTCTGAGTGACACAGGACTGCCAGATAGAGTATGATATGATGTAATCTGTAACAGCAACTGCCCCTGGACTTGAGATTGCTGGAGGAGGCAACCTCAATCCCAGGTGCCTCTGGGCTGAGATCCAGATCTTGCTTTTTTTTTTTTTTTCCCTTAAGATTTTATTTATTTGAGAGCTATACCATGCAGCCTGCATGGGCTGGGGGAAGGGCAAAGGGAGAGGGAGAAACAGGCTCCCCTGCTGAGCAGGGAGCTGGACATGGGGCTTGATCCTGGGACCTGAGACCATGAACTGAATGAGCCAAAGGCAGACATTTAACCCACTGAGCCACTTAGCCCCCCACCCCACGCCCTGAGATCCAGATCTTATAGGGGACACTTCCATGCCCACCAAATGACCAGAGGTTGCTATGATGTCTTGCTAGAATGGTTTGCTGGTAATTCATCCTTTAGGGTCCAAAATGTCTCCTTGGAGGCACTCTACTAGAAAAGTAGTCAGGGAGTACTGCTGGCCATTGTTTTCTGGAGAGTCTGTGAGTGCTCCAAGACCTACCCAAGTTGTAATAGTGGGGCTGGGGAAAATACAAGACACGGTAGAAGCCAGACACCAGGAAAGCCTCCCATGGCCGGAGAGCCTTTGAGTAAACGAATCAGAAACAGGAAACAAAATCCCTTTTCTCATTGAGTGTCTCATTCATCATCTGCTGACAAAGTTTAAAATTGTGCTCCTTACTGAGCAAAAAATATTTAAAGAGCCCAGATCCTTTTCATAGAGCAAGATAAATGGGTGAATTTAAAGCTGAGAGGCAATAAATGTATACAACCATCAAAACATACTGAAAGGGGTGCCTGGGTGGCTCAGTGGGTTAAGCCGCTGCCTTCGGCTCAGGTCATGATCTCAGGGTCCTGGGATCGAGTCCCACATCGGGCTCTCTGCTCAGCGGGGAGCCTGCTTCCCTCTCTCTCTCTCTCTGCCTGCCTCTCTGTCTACTTGTGATTTCTCTCTGTCAAATAAATAAATAAAATCTTAAAAAAAAAAAAAAACATACTGAAAGGATATCATTCATTTGAACTTGTAGTTATCACCTAGACCGTGGCTTGGGGAGTCAGATATTATAGAGGACTAGTTGAACGTGAACTGGCATATCTCCCGCATGCTTGTTGCTTTATTCCAGGGCTCCCAGAAAAAGAAAAAGTGAAATGTTACCTTGCTGGCTCTTAAGTTTTTGCAAGTGCAGATTGTAGGAATAACAGTAATTTTATCATTTCATTTGCATTGCCTATATTGTAAATGGTTGGTGGAAGAGGGCTATATTTAAACTCTTTTATATAAATGTCCTTTAAAATGAAAGTCTTTTTTTTTTTAAAGATTTTATTTATTTACTTGACAGAGATCACAAGTAGGCAGAGAGGCAGGCAGAGAGAGGGGGAGAAACAGGCTCCCCGCTGAGCAGAGAGCCCCATGTGGGGCTCAATCCCAGGACCCTGAGATTGTGAGCTGGGCCGAAGGCAGAGGCTTTAACCCACTGAGCCACACAGGCGCCCCTAAATGTCATTTTATAATATAGTTACTAATGAGAAAGAAATTTTGTAGGTAAGGAAAGACTCAGAAGTTATCTATTTTTTGACGTAACCTAATTGGCCAAATTATTGTACTTGGCTGATAAACTTGATTCACGATACAGTTTTCCATAACTTCCATACTTTTCAGTAGGGAAAAGGGCAAAATAGATTGGGAGGCATAAGTCACGTGAATTATTATAGGAATTTTCCCAAGAGCCGTATGTTCAAGGAGAGGACTTCGTCAGCGTAAAATGATCATCTGATTTATCAGCTTTTATTACTATCCATTAGGTCTAAGGAGTGTGTGTGTGTGTGTGTGTGTGTAAAACATTTAATTTTAAAGTGTAGATTTGGTTAGAATAAGTGTAAATTAATTGCATTTAAAAGCAATGCAGATGGGGTGCCTGGGTGGCTCAGTGGGTTAAGCCTCTGCCTTCGGCTCGGGTCATGATCTCAGGGTCCTGGGATCAAGTCCTGCATCGGGCTCTCTGCTCAGCGGGGAGCCTGCTTCCTCCTCTCTCTCTCTGCCTGCCTCTCTGCCTACTTGTGATCTCTCTCTGTCAAATAAATAAATAAAATCTTAAAAAAAAAAAAAAGAAGCAATGCAGTTAACATTATTTTTCTGATGATTGCAAAATGATAAAGGCTCTGAAACTAACACAAGATTCTTGAATTTATACTTGAATTACCTCATCATTCAAATAAATTTAAGAAAAAGGCTTTTCCATGGATTTATTTTAATTCTACTTTAACTTTTTAATTATAATCACAAATGTTCTGGCCGTCATTGAATTTGTGAAGACTAAGATTAAAGAAATCATGCCTTCATGTAAATAATAATTCAAGAGAAGATAATAAAAGTATAAGGATCAAATAATTGAAAGTATAATTTACATTAGTGGCAGGTAATTTTTCTTTTAAGGTAAATTTTGATGTTAGTAGAGAGGAGGTAAGATGTATAACCTCTGGACACCTGATAAAGCATGTAAAGTTAGCATCCAGAAAATCCCTATGTGTACAAGTTAGTTATGAAATAATGTGAAAAAAGATAATTGACTTCTGTTAACTTTCTTTTATACCACTGCATTTTTTGCCATTTTAAAAAAAGGCTAAGGGTATATAAATTAAAACACCCATTTTAACTATTGCTGAGGAATGTTTCAGTGGAATTTTATGAATTTTAAAAATATCTTTCTAGATCATATCTACTATGTTGATTTTGTTTCTCTGTTTTTAACTTAACTTCTCTCTTTCTTGTAGCTTCTCCATGGGTTGATAACAGTAGAACTCCAAACAAGATTGATCTTTATGATGTACGCAGAAGACCATGGTAAGAATTTTTAGGTAGCTGTGAAAAAATGAACTAGACAAAAGAAGGTCACATTTTTTGTGAAAAAGTTGAAAAGATTTCCATTTTAGAATGAATATTGTCTAATTATGTTAAAGAGCTAGTGAGTTTTTTTTTCCCCCAGCTAATAAATAAATACAGTTAAAATTCAAGATGGTGAGTTCAAGTGAGCAATAGTAGTGAAAATTGTTGAAATGACTTATTAAATGATTTCAAATGGACTAGTTTTTAAGTTTTATATTCAGTGTCCCTCTCTAGATCTCTTTTAGCCAGCAGGGGTTTCTACTGAAAAGCTCCCAGTTTGCTTGGAGTAGAGCTTTAATGAAGTGTCTCAATAGAGTAGAAGGTGGTTTGCCTCTGGCAGTCAACTAATGAGACCTGGCCCCAAGATACAAGCTGCCCCTAGTCATGGTCACATAGCTTAGGTTTCATTCTCCCAAAAGGAAAGCTGCTTTGTTCCTCACTACTAAAGCAACTCTTCTCTTAACATGTACCTCGAAAAATAGCAAATAGCTCACGATTGCACTCACTGGGAAACAACTATTAAACTTGTGCATTTTATTTCCATTTTTTAAAAATGTATTTAATGTGAGGATTGATCTTTTTTAAATGGGTTCATATTTTGTACAGTACACTGCTTTGTAACCTGTTCTTTCATATCAATACCTTTGAGTGCTTATGCATGAGAGACATGCTTAACATCATTTTAGCATAATTATATGGTAACTTATTTTGAAAATCTACTACTATATTGGACATTTAGATTATTTCTACTTGTGAGGGTTTAAACAAATTCCAAGATGCATGATGATTGAACCGAAGAAATATATTCTCAACTTTTAAAATGTCCTGTTAACCATTCCAGTAGCGATTTACATGAACACCAGCCACATATGATAGTATCAGATATTATTAATCCACGTAATATTCTTGTTAATATTTCTCTAGGTGTGGTGGCCCTGGAGCTATGGGTTGTTGAATGGAGGCCAAGACTGGGATATCACATAGATAGGGTTTAGAAACTATTGTTTTGGGGAAGACCTTAGAAGCAATGTGCCAACCTACTAGCCTGTCCTCTCAGATCCCAATGGAGAAGTATGGCTGGACCACTGCAGATGTTGGACTTGAACTAGATTTGTCTTTCATTGGAATATTCCAGCAAACCTGCCCCTTTCACCTTCTTTTTTCTTTTTTTTAAATTTTATTTATTTATTTGACAGATAGAGATCACAAGTAGGCAGAGAGGCAGGCAGAGAGAGAGAGAGGAGGAAGCAGGATCCCTGTGGAGCAGAGAGCCTGACGTGGGGCTGGATCCCAGGACCCTGGGAACATGATCTGAGCCGAAGGCAGAGGCTTTAACCCACTGAGCCACCCAGGCACCCCCCTTTCACCTTCTTACAGAGAAATGGACTTGGGTGTATGTTATAAACTCTGTTTCATGAACACGTAGTCCTGAGTAGATACTCACTGTGTTGGATGTTGTCTGAAAATGAATTGGCAGGTTTTCTGCAGAGAGGCCTCAAAGATAACTAAAACGTTGAGTTCAGGTTTAGCTTTTGCTGTTGGATAAATCGGAACCCCCCCAACTCCCGCCAATCAGGTTGTGGGCAAGCAGCATGAACTTTGGGGGATCACTCACCTGCAATTCAATTTATCGCTACAGTTGGGCTGGGGGGCAATGTGAGAATCCATATTTTGAACTGGTTCTCCAGGTGATTCTCAGACACTAAAGTTCTGAGAGGCACCACCTGAAACTCTTGGGAATGTTATACATTACTCTGTTTTCAATCACTTTATCATCACTTTGTATTACCCTTTAGTATTTCTTCTCTGTTGATAGTTGTTTTCTCACATTCCTAGACCACCTAGCTCTTGCTGTGTTTATTTTCTGCATTGAAAAATAGGATATAATCTTATAATTCCTTAGAGTGAGTTTTAAACCCCATGGTCAATAAACTGGAGTTTAGGATACACACACACGTGTGTGTGTTTGTGTGTACACATATATGTATACATATATATTTTTTTTCCATATCCAGGAGGTAATTTCTTTTGCTTCTAATATTAGAACACATCTCTTGATCTCTTGTTTTATCTGTGAAACATATTCTGCCTCTGACATCTCTATTATGTTAAATGGAGCTTTTTAAAAATTGACATTGTAGAACTGTGAGTGAAAACACATTGCCTACTGAGATGCTTGAAAAAAATACCTGATCTAAAAAAAAAAAAAATCAGTGAATGCCAATTCAAAACATATCAATGTTTAATAGTTTTCAAGAGAAAAAAGTATTCATATGGTCTTTGTTTCAGGTACATCCAAGGAGCTGCATCACCTAAGGACATGCTTATCCTGGTTGATGTGTGAGTAGTTAAATATTCTCTCTTTATATACTGAAAATTTAGGAAGATAACAGTAATATGTTGGAAGTAGGTTGGGTTAAAAAAAAAAAGCAAAGAGAAATTATGATGACTTTATATCCAGGGAAAAAAAGCCATATCAAGATAATAACAAAACAAAAATTAGCTTACAGAAAATAAGAATCTACATTGGAATTGAAAATTATGGCATATTTCTAATGTCTGAGCTTTTTGAAAAATTATTCTTTTATTTCAAATTTTTGCTTTACATTTTAAACAGGATAAAGTATTTTGTTGATAAAACTTAGCAGTTCCTGGTACCCCCCCCCAAAAAATATTAGTTGTCATTTAGCTACTAACGATTCACATAATTTATAGGAATTTATCCACAGAATAGATAAATATCAAATATATTAAACGCCAATACTGGGACTTTTTAAAGAGAAATGCTGGTATATAGAAGGAATTGCATGAGTTTTTGTATTGGTCATTTTACTTTTTTACATCCCTTCAAGTTAAGGGGTATGTGTGTGTAATCTTCTAATAAAATTTAAGATGAAATTGCAAGTATATAGAATATAATAAGTTTTTAAGAGCAATGCCAAAGAGCTAAAAAACAAGAGGTATAAAATGCTTATTTTCCTTGAGAGAAAAAGTTAAATCTTCTTAAGTTCTTTGTCATACTGGAAGAAACAGAATCCAATGTTTTGTAGACAGCTAAATCCATACCACAAGCTAATATCATAATTTGAAAACACTTAAAAATGATCTGAAATAAACAAGTTAAAAACCTATCACTTAGCCTGAGAAAGAAAAGATAAAGGAATTCAACATATTAACTTACATGTTAATTCCCATTTCATTTCTTAAAATATATGTAAATCAGAACATATTTTAATTAAATTATTATGGAGTTATATGCTAATCCTTGATATTCTTCTTAAGTGTAAACCTAAGTGGTGATTCAATATGGTATTAGCTTTTTGGATATGTGATAATTCCCAGAAATGATTCTTCATATTAAAATCTTTAGAATCCACATGTATATTAGAAGATTAAAAATGCATATCAAGTTCAAATAGCATTTTTAAAAATTATTTCAACAGACATGTATGGAAGGTCTCCTTTATACGATGTGATAATGTAGAGACAAAGATGATTAAGATGTCTCTCAAAAATAATTCAAGTGTATTAGTGAAACTTAACCATATTCCCAAGTAACTAAAGTAATTGTAGAAGGTGATAGACGTAAAGTATGACCCAGTACTAAGAGTCCATAGGGAATAACACTCTCATTGAAAGTGTCAGAAAAAACTTAACACTAAGGAAGTAAAATTAGAATTGATTTCACAAGGTGGGCATGGGAGAGTAGGGGACAGAGAATGGAATTTCTGGTGGAAGAATTGACAGGAGCGAAGTGACATAGGTGAAAACATTTGGGGGCACTGTATTGAGCAGAAGAAAGTAAGGAAGGAAGGAAGGCAGGAAGGGAATGAAAGTCTTTGAATACAGAGCTCTTGTGATCACTGGCTAGTTAGTAGGTAACTATGAAATATTAACAGTATTAGCTCAAGATGTGTTTCTAGAATTTTCACCTGTTTGCATGGCGAGGAGTAGAGGCTAAGAGTTGGATGGAGTGGCTGTTACCCAAGCTCAGGGTCTTCAGGTAAGACGCACCTGACACAGGGTGGAGAGAAGATGGAGAAGAGGCCACCTCTTGGGGAACTGAGAAATGGAATGAAAAAGAGAGGTTGTCTGAAAGGGTGAGAAAGGTGAGAGGAAGGAGGAAATTGGTTGACTGAAATCCAGTCAGATTGGTACTAAGATCATTAATAGGGAAAAAAATATGTGTGGGCGTAGTTTGCCATTCTGTATATTGACCCTGTAGTTGATTAACAAAGCCAGAAGTCTAAAAGTGGGGAAAAGTTGAGAGCTCTAGAGACGAAGAAGGGGGAGTTAGTTGCCTAGAGGTGAGTCGCATGGTGAGATGAGGTCGCCGAGGATCCGTAGAATATGTAGAGACGAGAGAAATAAGGGCTAGAACCCTTCAACCTGGCTAACAGAGCTGGTATTCGGTATCTATTTCTTCAGTAAGTAAATATGTCATGAGTATCTGTAATTTCTTAAAATCATCCCGGGACATCATTTTTATATCATCATTATAGTTAGAAACGTATACATTCAGATGCTGATAGGAAAGATAAAATTCCTTACAATATATTTCTACTCCATCAGAAATGTGACTCTCTTTACTAAATTTTGAAGATAAAATTACTTAATATTATATAAATGACCTAGAGTTAGTGGGAAAGTCTCCTTTTGTTAGGATGTGTGGTGTTGCTTCAGTATGTGGTCATAGATCCATTGTTTTATAGGAGTGGAAGTGTCAGCGGATTGACACTTAAACTGATTCGAACATCTGTCTCCGAAATGTTGGAAACCCTCTCAGATGACGATTTTGTGAATGTGGCTTCAGTAAGTATAAGATGACTGCATTTTTTTGGAATTAATTCTGCAATTTCTTTCTCCCTCTGATTTTAAATATTTCATAGTGTTTTATCACTGATAGGCTGAGGTAGGTCTGATCTGTGATAAAGCTGTCTTACTGAGCAGTCCTCTGCTTGTTGCTAATTCTCCTATGCTTCCAAGCCAAGGTTCTTTTTGAATGTCTAAGGCTTTTCCCATGAGTGAAGTAATTGAAGTAATAATGAAGAAAAAAAAACACAGCAGATACTCTCCCCTCACACCAAGGAGCTTAAACAGGTGACATGAACCCTGTACTTGCTGTTCGCTGTAACTCCTAATAAGTAGCAACTTGGCAGCATCATTAGATGGCAATATTCTCTTCATTATAATACTCAATTTTTCACACTGGACATGTACCCATAATGTATTAGGGTTTTTTAAACTGAAGTGTAATTACGCTACACAGTGTTACGTTAGTGGCAGGTATACAACATATTGATTAAACAATTCTATACCAATGGTATGTGTTGTCACCATCTATCACCGTACAATGTTAATAAAATATTGTTAACTATATTCCCCATTCTGTACTTCTCATCTCTGTGACCTATTTATTTTATAATAGGAAGTTTGTCCCTCTTAATCCCCTTTATTTTACCCATTCACCCCACCCACCTCCTTTCTGACAACCACTGGTTTGTTCTTTGTATTTAAGAGTCTCTTGGGTATTTGTTCATTTGTTTTGGTTTTTAGACTCTACATACAAGTAAAATTATATGGTATTTGTTTTTCTCCACCTGACATTTCACTTAGCATAATACTTTCTAGGTCTACCCATGTTGTCCCAAATAGCAAGATTTTTTTTGGGGGGGAGGGGTGCTGAGTCATATTCCAGTGTGTGTATCTCACTCTGTCTTTATCCATTCATCCTTTGGTTGATACTTAGGTCACTTTCATATCTAGGTTATAATAAATAATGTTGCAGTAAACATAGGGGTACATATGTCTTTTTGAATTAGTGCTTTTATATACTTTGGGTAAATACCTAGTATTGGAATTACTGGATCATGTAGTATTTGTGTTTTTAATTTTTTGAGGAATGTCCATGTTGTATTCCACAGTGCCTGCACCAATTTACGTTTCAGCAGTAGCGCATGAAAGTTTCTTTTTCACCACATCCTCCCCAACTCTTGATTTTTTTAATTTTTTTTGTCTTTTTCACATTAGCCACTCTGACAGGTCTAAGGCAATATCTGATTGTGGTTTTGATATGTATTCCCTGATGATGAGTGAAGTTGAGCATCTTTTCATTTGTCTGTTGGCCGTCTGTCTGTCTTCTTTGGAAAATATATATTCAGGGCCTCTACCCATTATTTAATTGGGTTATTTGTTTTTTGTATTTTTGGTGGGGGAGGGTTTTGAGTTACAGGAGTTATGTATTTTGGGTATGAACCACTTACTGGATATATCATTTGCAGATCTCTTCACCCATTTAGTAGGTTGCTTCTATTGTTTTGCTTTTGTTTCCTTTGTTTTGCAGAAACTTTTTATTTTGATATAGTCCCAATAGTTGATTGTCTTAGCAGCTATATCTAGAAAAATGTTGCTATGGCTAATGTCAGAGAAGTGACTGCCTGGTTTCAGATCTCACAGTTAGTTCTTGAACCCATTTTGAGTTTATTTGCATATGGTGTGAGAAGATGGTCCAGTTTCATTCTTTTGCATGTGGCTGTCCAGTTTTCCTAACACTGTTTGTTGGAGAGACCATCTTTTCTCCATTGTATATTCTTGCCTCTTTTGTCATGGATTTATTTCTGGAAGACTCCAGAAATAATGTTCCATTGATCATTGATCATTGGACATTGATGCATTGATCAATGTTCCATTGATCCATGTGTCTGTTTTCCATTGATCTATGTGTCTGTACCACACTGTTCTGATTACTTTGTAGTATATCTTGAAATACAGGATTGTGGTATCTCCAGATTCGTTCTTCTTCCTCAAGATTGCTTTCGCTTTTCAGGGTCTTTTGTGATTCCATATAAATCTTAGTGTTATTTTTTTCCATCTTTGTGGAAAATGCCACTGTATCCTAATAATGTATTATGTATTCTCATAATGTATTAATAATTATAATAATGTATTATGTTTTCAAAGTATTGTTAATTTAAGAACTGATATGTCAATGTGCTTTTTAAAAAATCTTATTTCCAAAGAACCATAGTAGACCTTCCTACTCATAGGTAAAGAAAGTCAAACTCTAAAGCAAATAAAACAGACTAAATGAATGTTAGCACATCTCAGAATTTAAGCAAGATATTTCATGATCATTTATTGGTATATGATTCACATTTGAAGTGGTTATATTGACAGAGATGAAAATGAGCAATTTGTGGTGAGGTCATTTTGTATTGAACATAAAAGAAGAGATTTGTCTTTGAAACCCCTTGGAAGGATGAAGTTAAAGCAACTTCCTTCACTGGAAGGGCACCCCTAGGAAGAAAGTAGTCAAGAGAATCAAGTATCATCTCTCTGTTAGCCTGAGCTCCAGGTAACTGGATGTATGATGTTTACGAAAAGGAAGGGGATTTATAACTAAAATGCTTTTCACAGGATATCACTGGCTTAGGGTAGCTATAGAACCCAAGATCAATGAGGCAAGACTTTGTAAAAATGTTCCATAGGTGATACATGCAAGGAAGTCTGTAAACCTCCTTTGGAGACTTCTTCTTTTCTGGGCCACACGTGTGTCTCCACCACAGTGAGGCACGACCTGGTCTTTCAGTTTCCTAAGGCTGCCGTAACAGAATGAGACAGATTGGGTAGCTCAAACTATAGAAAAGTATTTTTTCATGGTTCTGTAGGATGGAACTCCAAGGTCAAGGTGCTGGCAGGGTCAGTTTCTCCTGCTGCCTCCTTCCTTGGCTGGCAGATGACTGCCTGTTGCCATGTCTTTAGATGGTGATCTGTCTGTCCGTGTATATCCCTGGTGTCTCTTCTTATATGGACACCAGTCCTAGTAGATGATGTCCTTATCCTAATAGCCTAATTATAACCTAACCACCTCTTCGAAGACCTTATCCTTGAATACTGTTACATTCTGAGGTACTAGGGGTTCGGACTTCAACATATGAATTTGAAGAGATGCAATTCAGCCCATAACCTCTGGGGACCCACAGTCATTGTCCAGATCTTGCTCTGCTTTACCCAAACCTTCACAATCCTTTAGCTTGGCTGTATCCTTGATATTATTTCATAAAGCTTGATACTGCCTAAGATCTGATTTGTCCCATTCTTATTTTATACTCTGCTCTCTACCTTTGCTCAGCACCTAACAAAATGTGAACAGGTAAAATGTAGTCTCTCAAATGATCAGAAAGGTAGTTATTTAGGATCACTTGTATCATTTATCACAAAACATAACAAAAGAGAAAGTTGTAAAAACATTAAATTCGATATGGATTTGGCCTATCTAATAAAATTTATATAAAACCAACAGATATTAAATATGGTCATTGCCTTAAACTGGCTTCTGCCTGATTCTCACTCATGGATTCAAAGTCTGGTAGTTGATTTGGGACATGATCCCAGGAAATACTACCAGTTAAAGGAGTGTGGAATTGAGTCAAGAGAAAGGAGATAACCAATTAAAGGATCTCAACTTCATTTAAAGGAACTTTATCCTACTAAGAATCTACTACTAAAGAATCCCAGAAGCTGCTTAGAATATGAACTTCAAAGTTATTCTGCCAAAATCCCTAAAGATCTGGGGTTTTCTGTGTCAGCCTTCCCCATATGTGGGCAGAGTAGATTTTGGCCACAGAAGGGGAAACTGAGACCAAAAGTTGTAGGTAATGGTAGTGAGAAACCTCACCAGTGCCCTCTTTATCCAGTCACTGATCCTTTAAGACGGGTGACTGCTCACAATTAAAACAACAAACAAACCAAAAAGCCCAGCTGAGAATACATCACGAAGGAGGGTTGCTAGCATTAGAACAAAGGTCCATAATTTATACTTATCTTTTTTCTTCTCTCATACCCTTTCTAATTTCCCTGCACATTAACTCTCTTGTCGGCAGCTTGATTCGTGAGATGGCCTGAATTTGAAACCCAGAGGCCTGGGAATGCACAGTCTCTGTGTGTGCATTTCACAGTGGCTCCTGAAATTGTCTAGTCTTCACCGAGAACGGAAGGTCTTGAATGAGTCCTCTGAGTTTTATGCTTGGTTCTGCTTTCCCCACATTATGTAGGAACAGCCTTCATGACGATCTCCTTGTCAGCTAGAGTTCTACCAGATTTTTTTTTTTTTTTTTTTTTTTTTTGCATGTAGTTTACTGGCTTGAGAAATCCAAAATATCGAGATAGTAGGTATAGATTTAGGTTAAATGAAATTCTTAATGTGACCCTGGTGGGAGCACCACCTCAGCTTTATACCCCCACGTGGAAAGTAGAACATTTGTGGTCAGTAGAGCCTAAAGTTGCAGAGACAGGGTGAGCAGATTTCCCAGATAGCTCACTCTCTGTGGTGGTGAGAGACGCTGCTCCCACATCCATCCCTTAGTTCCCACACTCCTTCATTCTGCCTTTTTGGGGCAGAGCCAGTGTGGGGAGGGGCAACCTGATTTGTAGCATTTGTTAATTTTCATAATATAAATACTCCCACCGCAGCTGATTTCAAGCTACCTATTATGTGAGGTCAGCCGGCTTTAATGATTCCTGAAAAATACACTTTTTAAATTTATTTATTTTTAAATGAGCAGATACAAGCTGGTGCCAGCACATCAATGAACATAGCACCGTAGTCGAGAGTACATTTTATATCTTGAAAGACAACATTTCAACTCAAAGACTATCATCCCCAAGCTAGAGCCTTCATTGTGCATTTAAGAGACTGCCCAAGTGTTTTATCACGTGGGCAGCTCCTAAATAGGGCTATAAATGGTGGCCCCAATGGATCCCGTGTTCATGTGCCCATTATTGGACCTCATTTCCCATAAAAGAGGTCCTTGGTTATGCAGCTGATGCACAACCCCATGGTGATATCCCATGATAGTGAATCAGGTAGTATGTGTACCTGGGAGAGGCACCATGAACAAGAAAGGAACTCATAAGTGGAATGTTTGTCAGTAACAAGAAACAATGTATCCCACCCCCTCTAGAGGTATGAAATTGATGATTATCTAATTGACATGACGTTGTCGGTTGTCTTTTTGAAAGGTGGTATTATATTGAAGAATAAGCATTGGACAGTTGGTTGGTCATTCGCCAGTGCCTGTAGCTATATTACACTAGGTGAGAAACAGCCCATGCTTTTAGGCCCAAGTATAATATTCTCTCGTGTCTTTTTTTCCTCTCTGTGTGTGTCTGTTTCCGTTCCCCCCCCCTCCCTGCTCCCTTCCCCACTACCCTGCTACAGCATTTATGGGCCCCTTTTGCAAGCACTACATTTGCCACACAAAAAGGCTGGATGACCTCCAGTGACAACTCATCTACCCAGTTGTTCAGTACTTTGTGATGAATGCTCTTTAGTAGTTGTTGATGTGAAACAGAGCAATTTGCACTTTCCATGCCTACTCTGTAGGTACATCCTCATGCTGCTTCTCCAGGATACTTTGTTTGGGGGAAGGTCTTCCAGCCTGGCTCCTCCAGGGCCGTGGTCAACCATTCAAGCCATTTGCCACTGTGTAGGAGTCTGTGTGTCTCTTCTCTCAAGCTGCTTACTCCTCCATACCACACTGCTGACTGGGTGTATGTTGCCTCATGATCCCTCAGCATCTCTTCCCTGCATATCCTCCTAGGACCTTCTGGTTCCTACTATGCAGATCTTGTATCTCTTTCGTTGAGTAGTCTCTCTCTCTCTCTCTCTCTCTCCTTGTTTTTGTTTTCCTGGAGCAGAGACTTCTTTGCCAGATGGGACGTTTTGAGACCTTACCTATTTGTTGCTTAAAGCCATGAGGGAAAATGAGATCAGATCTTCAGGAGAACCCCTGTCATCTTTTATGGTGTTTAGGAACAGACAAACTACTGCCTTTTAGGTGGAAGAGGTTACTTCTGCCTATCCAGAGGGTATAGGGGAATCTGGAAGTTCATGGTTCTCAGTTGCACTCACCTGGATATTCTACACTTAGGGTCCCGTGATTTGCCTAGCATTGCCCCTGTAACATAGAAGCCTGACAAGGCTCCAAATGCAGCGTCCTTTTTAAGGACATGCTCTGAAAGGCACGTCTGTGCCTATTTCTGGCAAACGTTGACTTCACAACAGGAAATGGGAATCTCTTCATTGTTTGCCCTAGAAGTCTTCTGCGGTTCACACTCTGCCTTCAGTTGATAGTTCACTGTCTTGATGTTATCATTTTCTTCAGTGAATATAACAACAACCCACCAACTCCAAGCCTTTATGATTAATATTGCGACTATATATCTGAAATGGTAGGCACCTCCCCTTCAATCTATATTGTGTTCCAATCACTGGAGGTGAAATGCTTAGAATTTGTGATGCTACAGCCTCTGAGGGGTTTTCTTGACTCTAGTTATGACGGGTATATGGTCAGTTCCCAGTGGAGTCTTTGTTGTCATGTGGTTGGTGAGTGTTGGTTTAATTCTACAATCCCATCCCGAGGATCTGCTTCCTAAAACCTCTGCGAGTATCAACTTAGACTGGATTCCCCCAGAAACAGTCTCTGAGACAAAGATTTAAGTACAAATCATCTATTGAGAAAGTAACTCTAGGAAATACTTAGAGAAGTGTGAGAAGTTTAAAAGAGAGAGAGAGAGAGAGAGAGAGAGAGAAAGAAAATAAATAGTAAATAAATAATAATTTATTTGATGGTTTATCAAATAAATCACCACTCTGCATGAGTACAGCTTAATGCTCTGGGTAGTTCTAAGCATCCGTACATTACATGAGTCAGAGTTATCCCTTCCAAGAGGAAAATGGGCTGAAGTATTTAAAGTTAATTGTTGCTCCCAGGGGACATCAGTTCTCTGGGGTTCCCAGGCCAACAAGTACACAGGCAGAGGGCTTGCAGAAATGTCAGGCAGTTAAATTTGGGCTGGCGTGCATGGAAATAATGGATGGGACATCAGTAGCATCTGCCTTAGCTAGAAACTAAACAATGCTATTAATAAATATGCTTTAAAAAGAATTTTTATTTAAACAGCAGAAATGGATTTGAATGTTGTGGTTTCCACATTTAACCAGCAATTAATGGATCTTTCTTAATTAAATCACTTAGATGGGATTGACATTGGGATTGTTAATTGCCTGATAAGTCTTAAAGACCATTACTTTTCTTAAAAATACTAAGGCTTTTAAATATGTATTGTTTTAAAGAAAATTGTTAACAGACTTCTTAAGAAACATAATTGCAAGATACTTCCTTGTGGTTTCTGTGAGCCAGTAGACCTTGTTGGTTCATTGACAGCTCTTCTCAGATCCATACTTGTGCGTCCTTACTTGATGCAGCTTGACTGTGTAGTAACAGGTGCATTGGCAAATGGAATATGTTGATTGTAGAAAGAACTGGAAATAGTGTGTCTCAATATCTCAAGTTAAATATGGAAATACCCAGTTATGTATTAAAAAATCGGGAAGAAGGATGATACTGGAAAATGCACCACCTAGGGAGATCTGTAAGGCAAATAATGCAGGAAGCTATTTGAAAGATGAAGCCATTGTGATTTCCCACTCTCCTCCTAGAGAAATTTATTGCTGCTCAGCTCCTGTATATTGTCTTGTTTAGTTTCAATTAGCTCCTTTAATTTACTTTCATCATTTATGATCCTCATTTACCATAAGAAGACATTTTTGCCAACTATATTCTGAATTTTTTATTAACTGTGTACTGTTGTTTGATTTTATTATTTCAGAAAAATCGTTAGTGCATTTTCATGATTGAAAAGTCACTGATTGATTTTAAGTGAGCTGATTATTCCAGGCATAAATTTGCCCTTCACTAATCAGTATGAACAAGATCTCAGGTAGTTATGTGTTCATTTTTTATCTTATTTATGTATTAACCTTCCTTTAATCACAAGTCATAGGGACTTTTCAGTGTGATTTTTTTTTTTAACACTGCTTTTGTGGCAGGAACTACTGTCTGTGTTTTCCATGGTAACTCATTTAGTCTTTACAGCTGCCTTGTGAGGTAGGTACTATTACTGTTCTTAGAAGACAGAATTGGAGCACAGCCATCTTTGTGTATGAGTCTAGATATAACCACAAAGTTATGTGGCTGAATGCTGAAGAAAATATAAAATGTATTTACTGATTTTATTGTGAAATCTGATATATTTCAAAATATTGGAATTGTTAGAATTTCTAAGATAGAATATGATTAGGTTATAAAAGCAAAAAGAAATTACTTTTAAACCTAGATTTATTCATTTTTACAAAAAGAATTATTTTTTGTTTTGGTGGAGGGATTCTTTCAGTAAATATTTCCGTATTTTGGCTTGTAAAATCACATATGAATTGGATTGTTCTTAAAATTGCATCTGAACACTTAAACATTATATTGGATTATACATTCTGCCTAGGTAATATATTTTCTTTTAATATATGTATTTACTTGCTTTATTGTACCTCTTTTGCTCCTATCAACTATATGCTCTTAATTGCATTTATATAATATTTAATATCAACCAAATAAACTTAATAGTTTAAAAGAAATTCTATATAAATGCTATATTTGGAGCTATAAAATGCCTGAAATTGATACATGTAAAGAGAATGAATTATTATTCATTATTTTGGTAAGAGAAAAGCAAAAATATTTTTTTGTCTTCAACAGATAGGTCTTTCTCATTAAATACAAATTTTACAATTTAATGACATGGAAATTCTAAGGACATAACTCTTCAAAATGTATTTATAATGTCCTGGTGTGTGTGTACACACGTGTGCATGCATTTTTTTTTTTTCCTCTGAAACTGAAAGTCTAGGAAAGAAATGTTGGAACTTTTAGTTTTTATAACTTCAGGGAGTCATTACATTAAGGCACTCAGGAAGCCTGTCGTGATTGTGTAATTAACTTTGACCGTAATTTTTCCACAAAGCCATCACGCATTTTTCTTTCTTCTCATACCAAAGCTCGTGTGAGTCATCCAAAGAGCTGGGATGCAGTAGATAGGAGCACTTGCCAAAGTTGCCTAGAACTCCAGACAGAAAACTCTGCCAGCCTCTCATTTTTAGATTTGCATTTCTAAGTCTCTTAATATTTTGTGAAGAACAGTTAAGTGTTAGGCTTCAGTCATGTGTAAGAGGTCAGAAGTACGGCCATGTCACGTCCTAGTGCCTTCTGGATGATCTCCAGGGCCTTCTTTGTTACAGAAGGAGAGCCCCCTGTTGGGCAGAGCTCAGGCAGCATGATATGTAGCCTATTACGTAGTAGTCGGGCTGCGTGCTTCGGTGGAAGTGAGTGGTTGATGGTAGCAGCCGCAGTGTTCTGACTTACAGGCATAATTTCAGCTGTTGACACATTGGCTGGAATTTGTTTCTGAAAGTGAGGGAGTTTGACCTTTCCAGAGTAAAATACCACGAGCCAGTGGAGGATGAAAAGGAAGTGTGCCCATGTGCCCATGATGCCCATGATGACGAGTATGTGAAAAGTTAACAACTGAAGAAGACGGGCATGTGCTTCAATAAAATCACAGACCTCATTACTTAAGAATTAGATGCAAATGCCAGGATGACATGAAGGGTTTTTCAGTCCCATTTTCTACTTGTAAGTTTTTCTAGCTTGGGGTCATTATAAGTATAATCTGTGAACATCCATGAGAAAGAAATAATCACAATATACTTCCTTGTAATATCTTCACTGTAAGTTGTAGGAGAGAACTTTTGTAAAGTTAGTTCTACTCTTTGCCCAGATTATAGTCACCAAACAGCCCTTCTGGAAATGATAGTCTCTAAATGCACATGTAGGCTGAAGAGTGCAGAGCCCTAGCATCACAGGGGGAAGCTGGACAGGGCGAATCACGGTGTCCTGCTGGTGGCGCTAGTGAGGCTCACCTCTGCTTGGCTGACCTGCTTCCCACTCAGCACAGACAAAACTGCCTCTCAGATGCGCGGGTGGAACTGCGGAGAGATGACGCACAGCCTTAAGCTCACTGATGAGCTTGTGGTTAGGATGAAACCGCGGTACTCCCGGTTTTTGACTTGACAGTTTAACACCGATTTACCGCAGAGTGGAGGTTCGTTTAAGTACGAAATTACACTGTATTTGCACGAAAGACGTGATTTGGATTGTGCCTTTTCTCACGTGCTTTAAATTCTAGTTTTCCTTCGAAAATAGGTCTCTTGTGTTCCTGGACAAGGGAATGGTTTGGTTAGCTTAGAACTTTTTTTACTTGGCATATGACAGTGAGCATAAGTATGTTGTTGCACGATTTACATTTAGAAGTGTTTTGTTTGTTTGTTTGTTTGTTTTCCCACCCTTAGAAAACAGATGCAGGTCACAAATAAAGTAACAGATACCTGGCATGCCAATGCACTTTTGTGATAAGCGAGTTCTCGGAGAGTAATTTCATGTCTTATAAAATCATTATCTAGATTTCAAGAAATTTTTATGTGGATTCATGTCTCTTTTATGTCGAACAAGAATATGGTAGTTCATACCCTTGCAACTTCAAGTGGGGCCTGTGGGCCAGCAGCACGAGCAGCACCTGGCAGCTGATTAGGAATGCAGACTCCCGACCCCACACCCGAGGACGCAGAATCTTCACTTAGCATCTCTCTCTCAAGTGAGTCCTCAGCAGTGAGGAAATTGGGAAATCCTGCTTGGGAGGTTCATTTAGCAAAGCCCAGCAAGGCATGTGTCTGGAACTTCTTGTAACTTATAGTGCTTCTTATTGATGTAGATTTTAAGATCTGGGTATTTCATAACATTATTAGTACTACAGATGTTTATGAATATTTTTATAGTGTAGCCATTTGCTTTTTGGAGGGACGTACTAAAAGGAAGGAAGGAGTAGTTAGGTTTCTTAAAGGAACCAAAGTTCTCTCTTTCATATATACTTAATGTTTTTTAAAAGGTTAAGATGGATGCTTTTTAAAATTACCTTCATTTAAAAGACACATAAAGAAATTATGGGCTGTGAAGAGAATACTCTCAAAGGACAGATTTAGAGATATAATAACAGAGTACATAATCAAGGTTATTTAGTTTTAAAGAAAGAGAGTGCCAGAAGATAACTTAATTGCTTTGCAAGTAGAAGGAAAGTTTATAAGAAGGTGTTGACAAGCATGATAACTATTTTTTCCATTAATTACGTAGTGTACTAAAAATTTGGTACTTAGAAACTTTTGGTACTTAGAAAGTGTTTGGTACTTAGAAATTATATTTTCACTTAAAAAAAATTTTTTTTTTGCTATGTTAGTCACCATACAATACATCATTAGTTTTTGATGTAGTGTTTTGTGATTCATTGTTTGTGTGGAACACCCAGTGCTCCATGCAATCCGTGCCCTCCTTAATACCCATCACCGGGCTCACCCATCCCTCCACCCCCCTCCCTTCTAAAACCTCATTTTATTTCTCAGAGTCCATAGTCTCTCATGGTTTGTCTTCCCCTTCAATTTCCCCCTCTTCATTTTTTCCTTCCTTCTCCTGATGTCCTCCATGCTATTCCTTATGCTCCACAAATAAGTGAAACCATATGATAGTTGACTCTCTCTGCTTGACTTATTTCATTTAGCATAATCTGCTCCAGCCCCATCCATGTTGATGCAAAAATTGAGTGTATTCACCCTTTCTGATGGCTGAGTAATATTCCACTGTATATACAGACCACATCTTCTTTATCCATTCTTCTGTTGAAGGGCATCTCGGCTCTTTCCACAGTTTGTCTATTGTGCACATTGCTGCTATGAACATTGGGGTGCATATGGTCCTTCTTTTCACTTCATCTGTATCTTTGGGGTAAATGCCAAGTAGTGCAATTGCTGGGTGATAGGGTAGATCTATTTTTAACTTTTTAAGGAGCTGCCACTTGTTTTCCAAAGTCATTGTCATTGTAAGAGGGTTCCTCATTCTCTGTAACCTCTCCAACATTTGTTCTTTCTTGCCTTGTCCATTTTTGCCATTCGAACTGGTGTAAGGTGGTATCTCAATGTGGTTTTGATTTGAATTTCCCTGATGGCTGATGATGAACATTTTTTCATGGGTCTGTTAGCCATTTGTTTGTCTTCTTTGGAGACGTGTTTGTTAATGTCTTCTGCCCATTTTTTGACTTTTTTTTTTTTTTTTTTTTTTTTTTTGATGTTGAGTTTGGAGAAGTTCTTTACAGATCTTGGATATCAGCCCTCTATCTGTAGTGTCATTTGTAAATATCTTCTCCATTCTCTGGGTTTCCTTTTTGTTTTGTTAACTGTTTTGCCCTGCAGAGGCTTTTTATCTTGTTGAAGTCCTAAAAGTTCATTTTCACTTTTGTTTCTCTTGCCTTTGGAGATGTTGTCTTGAAAGAAATTGCTGTGGTCAGTGGAGAAGAGGTTACTGCCTATGTTCTCTTCTAAGATTTTGATGGATTCCTGTTTCACATTGAGGTCTTTCATCCACTTAGAGTTTATCTTTGTTTATGGTATAAGAGAATGGTTGAGTTTCATTCCTTCTGTATGTAGCTGGCCTTTTTCCCCAGCACCAATTATTGAAGAGAATGTCTTTTCCACTGAATATTTTTTCCTGCCTTGTTGAAGATTAGTTGACCATGGGGTTGAGGGTCCATATCTCTGCTCTCTATTCTTTTCCATTGATCTGTGTGTCTTTTTTTGTGCTGGTACCATGCTGTCTTGGTGATGACAGCTTTGTAGTATAGCTTGAAATTAGGCAACATGATGCCCACAGCATTGTTTCTCTTCAACATTTCCTTGGTGATTCGGGATCTTTTCTGGTTCCATACAAATTTTAGGATTGTTTGTTCCAGCTCTTTGAAAAATGCCAATGGAAGTTTGATCAGGATGACATTAGAAGTATAGATTGTGCTGGGCAATATACACATTTTAATGATATTTATTTTTCCATTCCATGAGCATGGACTGTTTTTCCATATTTTTGTGTCTGCTTCAATTTCATTGATAAGTGTTCTGTAGTTTCTGGAGTATAGATCATTCACTTCTTTGGTTAGGTTTATTCCAAGGTACCTTATGGTTTTTGGTGCTATTATAAATGGAATCGATTCCCTAATTTCTCTTTCTACAGTTACATTGTTAGTGTATAGGAAAGCAAGTGATTTCTGTGCATTGATTTTGTGTCTTGCCACATTACTGAATTATATGAGTTCTAGTAATTTGAGGGTGGAGTCTTGGGTTTTCCACATAAAATATCATGTCATCTGCAAAGAGAGAGAGTTTGACTTCTTTGCCAATTTGAATACCTTTTATTTATTTTTGCTGTCTGATTGCTTTTGCTGGGACTTCTAGTTCTATGTTGAACAATGGTAATGAGAGTGGGCATCCTTGTCATGTTCCTGATCTTAAGGAAAAGGCTCTCATCTTTTCTGCATTGAGAATAATATTCACTGTGGGCTTTTCATAGATGGTTTTTGTGATATTGAGGAATGTTCCCTGTATCCCTATGCTCTGAAGAGTTTTAATCAGGATAGGATAGCGTATTTTGTCAAATGCTTTCCTACATCAATTGAAAGTACCATATGGCTCTTCTCTCTCCTCTTATTAATGTGTTCTATCACATTTATTGGTTTGTAAATGTTGAACCACCATCGCATCCCAGGGATAAATCCTACCTGGTCATGATGGATAATTCTTTTAATGTACTTTGGGTCCTATTTGCCAGGATCTTGTTGAGAATTTTGGGATCCATAATTGTCAGGGATATTGGTCTGAAGTTCTCCTTTTTGATGGGGGTCTCTTACTCAAGGTAACAGTGGCTTCATAGAATGAGTCTGGAAGATATCCTTCTTTTTTTATTTTTTGAAACAGCTTCAGGAGAGTAGGTAATATGTCTTCTTTGAATGTTTGGTAGACTTCCCCAGAGAATCCGTCAAGCCCTGGAGTCTTGTTTATTGGGAGGTTTTTGATCTTTGCTTCAATCTCGTTATTGGTTATTGGTCTGTTCACGTTGTCAATTTCTTCCTGTTTCAGTCTTGGTAGTTAATAGATTTCCAGGAAGGCATCCATTTCTTCCATGTTGCTTAATTTATTGGCATATAGTTGTTGTTAATAGTTTCTGATAATTGTTTCTGTTTTCTTGGTGTTAGTCATGATCTCTCCTCTTTCTTTCCTAATTTTATTAATTTGGCTTCTTTCTCTTTTCTTTTGGATAAGTCTGCCCAGTGGTTTATTGATATTATTAATTCTTTCAAAGAACCAGCTTCTAGTTTCATTGATCTGTTCTACTGTATTTCTGGTTTTTAATTCATTGATCTCTGCTCTTATCTTAATTATTTCTCTTCTCATGCATGGCTTAGGCCTCATTTGTTATTTTTTTCTCCAGTTCTTTAAGATGTAAAGTTAGTTGCTGAATTTGGGATTTTTTGATTTTTTGATTTTTTTGAGCGAGGCTTGGATCAAAATGAATCTCTTGTAGACAGCATATGGGTGGGTCCTGTCTTTTTATCCAATCTGCAACCCTGGGCCTTTTCATGGCATTTAGGCCTTCGTGTTGAGAGTGATTATTGAAAGACATGTTTTTATTGTCATCATGTTGCCTGTGAAGTCCTTGTTTCTATAGATTATCTCTGTAAATTTCTGTTCTCCATCACTCTAGGGGTCTTCTTTTATAGAATCCTCCTTAATATTTCTTGCAGATCTGGCTTAGTGGTCACATATTCTTTCAATTTCTGCCAGTCTTGGAAGCTCCTTATCTCCCCATCCATTCTGAATGACAGCCTTGCCAGATAAATGCATATTCTTTTCATTTAGTACCCTGAATATGTCTTGCCAGCCCTTTCTGGCTTGCCAGGTCTCTGTGGACAGGTCTGACATTATGCTGCTATTCCTCCAGCATATGTAAGGATTTATGTAAGGAATCTCTTCCCCCTAACTGCCCTTAAGATGGGTTTCCTTGGTTTTGAGATTTGCAGGTTTTACTATTACATCCTGTGACATTGGTCTCTTCTTCTTGATCTTGGGATCTTCTTGATCTCTGCCTTTAAGACACAAATGCTTGTTTTATTCCCCAGATTGGGGAAGTTCTCAGCTAGGATTTGCTCAAATGTATTCTCTAGTCCCCTCTCTCTCTCCACCCCCTCAAGGATCCCAATAATTCTGACATTGGAATGTTTCATGGCATCATTTATTTCTCTAATTCTGTTTTCATGGATTTTAAGGGGTTTGCTCCAGGCCTCTTCCTGTTCCTTTCTATCAGTGTGTCTTCTAGATCACTAATTCACTGTTCTACCTCGTTTACTCTACCTGTTACAGAATCTAGGTTTCACTGCATCTCATTTATGGAATTTTTAAGTTCAGCTTGATTAGCTTTCATTTCTGCCCTTAGGGAATCCATGTTGCCATTAATGGTTTTCTCCAACCTAGCTATTGTCTCCATAACTGTTACCCTGAGGTCTGTTTCTCACATCTTGCATATATGCATATCCATTAGGTCTGCAGGGGAGGCCATTGTCTTTGGGTTTTTTCTTTGTTGGGAGTTCCTCCTTCTAGATACTCTGTTGAGTTGTGGTTGAGGGGATGTACAGCCAAAAACATCAACCAAAATCCTGGCAAGGTGCATCCTCTCGACTGATCCTCTGCCCCTGTAATGATCCAGTTGTATAATCCTACATCTCAGGCTGATTTCATGGGTATTCAGAGTGGCTTGATAGATATCTAGCTAAATTCAGGGTCCCAGTTGAAACAGAGTCCCCCATTCCCCCACCACCTTGCCTCTCCCCCTGCATCTTCAGTTTTAGGAATGGCAGAGTAATAAATACTTATGGTGAGCCAGAAGGAATACTTCTCTTTTGAACTGACCTGTTGTTTTTAAAAATATAAAAGTTAGAACTTTCTTGCTGGGACTTGAAGAACTGGGAAAAGAGTCCGTGCCCAAGAAGCAGAGCTGTGTATCACTGTTTACTGGATCAAATTATTCAGGGTCCGTGTATTCATTTAATTACGACAAGAGGTAAAGAAAGTGGCTTGGGCTGAGGTGAACTGTATGTAGGTTTAGCCTAGTCCCTCATAGTTACTTAAGTTCAACTATCATATTTGCTCGTAATTACTTAGTTTCAAAGCAGCAGAAACTGAAACATAAATTGCTACTACACTAAGGTGATTACTTGCAGAATGCATAAACTTTAACCTTAATTTATGAATAGCAGAATCTCATTTCAACACATTCCTATGGTTCTAAAGCATTTTGAGAATTTGGATGTCGATGCTAGAGCTTGAGAACATGGACTAAGACCTGAAAATATGTTTTTGTTACATGTTTCATTGTAAGGGATTTTTTTCATAAAGTGACTATTTACATATTAAATTCTGTTATAAATTCCAAATATGGCTTTTGCTTTTTCCCATAATTTATCTTTTTAATGTTTCATCCAATGTTTGCACTCTAAATATATTGCCAAAAATTTTTGGCATTCCCCATGATCTCTCCTATTTAACCCTATGTTCTATCGATAGATATCTTCTTTATAGAGTTTTGTCTTTAGTTTCTACCATAATCAAACTCTAAATTTTTAAAATATTTATATAATTGAAATATATTTCCAAATATATATATGTGTTTATGTATATTTATATATTTGATTTTAGTGGAACTGAGTTACTTTGAATATCATGTCTTCGGCTGGTGTTGGTAGTCCTTTTGTTGATCCTAAATGCTATTTCATATTGAAGAGAATTCACTGGTGATGTTACTAACCATCCTTAAAAAATATATTTGTTCTATTAGGTACATGTCTTACACATATGCACAGATTAGAAATAACTTCTGTTTACCCCGAGTCTTGATACTAGATAGATGCATGCCGATTCCCCCACTTTGCTCAGAACTTTGCTCAAATGCTTCCTTATTAGAGAGGATCCCCTTGACTGCCTCATCTTTAGTATCTTTCCAGTTTTAGTTATACAATCACTGTAACTATGTTGACCAGTTTACCTCATTTCCTTTCTCATAAAGTTTGTCTCCACCTGATACTTTATATACATGTTTCTTGTTTATATTCTGTATCCTTGTACTCCCACCTCTGCACCAATGGATGGTTTTATTTTACTTGTTTTGGGTATAGACACACTGTCTATACTGTTTAGCCGAAATATTAATGTATATAGAAAACTCTAAGGCACATAGCAGGGCTTCTTCAATTGAGTATTTCTTTGTTGTAATAGTGCAGGGAGAGGGAATTCCTACATAGTTGTCAGAATTTTATAAATATTTCAACCAGTGATCAGACATTTTTGTGTTCTTAAATGACAAGAGTTATCCTCACTGTATCTGTATTGTAGCATCTCTTCTCGACAAACCTATTATATGTGTATATTATCAGTCTCTCTGAGTTCTTTGGGCAAATCCACTAGGGAAGTTCTTTAGGCAGATTCAACTAGGAAAGACTTTCCAGGCAGTCATCTTCAGGTACCATAAAAACATTGAGCATGTTGGCCAACATTGCCTCACGATGTTGGTAAAGAGGAAAAGATCAAAGAGTATATGATGAGTTACTCATTTCATAAAGTTGCGTCCTTGGGAACTGGTGTTCAAATTTCCACAGGGATATGAAAAACAAAACAAAACAAAAACCTGTGGTAAAAATCATACTGATATGTTTATTATATCTTAAGAATCACTTAGAGGTGCCTGAGTGGTTCAGTTGGTTAAGTGTCCAATTCTTGATTTTGGCTCAGGTCGTGAAATGGAGCCTGCCCAGGAGTATCTTCTGCCTCCAATAAATTTTTAAAAATTTAAGAATTCTCTTTAAGGGGCGCCTGGGTGGCTCAGTGGGTTAAGCCACTGCCTTCGGCTCAGGTCATGATCTCAGGGTCCTGGGATCGAGTCCCGCATCGGGCTCTCTGCTGAGCAGAGAGCCTGCTTCCCTCTCTCTCTCTCTGCCTGCCTCTCCATCTACTTGTGATTTCTCTCTGTCAAATAAATAAATAAAATCTTTAAAAAAAAAAAAAAAGAATTCTCTTTAAAAGAAAAAAAGAATAATGGAGAGAACCTGTCCATATTTTTAGTTGGGCACATGCTGTGGAATCAGGATTACACAGTGGCTGACAAAGTGATGGTTGAGAAAAAAAAAACATAAATATCAAGTAGAGATGAGCGAGGAAGCTTAGTACAAATTACTTTGAAAGCAAAAAAAAAATAATATGCCCTCAATTGTTTGAAATTCTAAGTTCATATAATTAGAGAGGTTTAGAAGTTTTCTGTATCAAAATATAAACATAATGTATTAAAATGATAGTTGGGCTAATTCAGAAACTTAGTCAACATTTCAGCAAAAGTCAACAGACTGAATTTTGGGCATGTCATGATTTAAGTTAATTGAAATATTTGTTTAGGGGCAACTGGGTGGCTCAGTTGGTTAAGTATCTGACACCTGGTTTAGCTCAGGTCATGATCTTGGGGTTGAGAGATCGAGCCCTGCTTCAGGCTCTGTACTGGGCGTGGAGTCAGCTTAAGTTTCTCTCCCTCTTCCCTTACCCTCCCACCCCCCATGCAAGTGCTCTGTTTCTCTCCAAAAGAAGAAGAAAAAAAAAGAAAACTGCTTGAAGTATTTGTTTAAAAGTAAAAACACCAAAAGTTTTGGTGGGCAATGATTTATAATTATAGGCAAACAAGTTTTGTCTTAATAATGTCATTACCTTCACTTTCATTGATGTGGCTTTCTTTTGACATTTACAGAATTCATTATTCCTTTTCTAAATGTAAATCTTTGATATTTAAAACTATCAGATTTAAATGTTAAGATTTTAGAATTTGAGGGCCTTTCTAGTTGATCTAGTAATGCACCCCACCCCAACCTCCCTTTTCTTCCAGAAAGAAGGAAACTGAAGCTCAGAGGACACAATTGAATCAATTGTGGCCATTGATGCTTATTAGAGGTAGGGCTCGGGCTAGACCTGACTTTCCTAAATTGGATTAAAAGGTGGAGAATTCTTTATCAATTTTTTCATACAATAGGCCACAGAAAACAAACCAGCAGCCAGTGTTGGGGGGCAGCAATATCAATTTGCAAATGAGAGTTTTCAAGTCCCAGAGTGCTACTAACAAATGTATGTCATCTCTAACTCTGCCAGGGTGATCACCCCTGCTGGTTTTCCCTGGACAGGGATTCATAATAGAAATTGGAATCCTATTCACTGTATTTGCAAAACATCATGAATTACCCAGCAATACTTTTAATAATGTATTTAGAATCTGCATTTGAGAAAAGAGAATATGAGATACATGTACCAGAGCTGAAGTGGAGATATATTTATGTATCTCTTCTTGAAATGAATAGGTGACTCATGATGATGTCAGTTTGTCCAAAACTTATTGGTAAGTGTTAATTTGAATTAGATAAAAAATAGAGTTCCAAAGATCAACAGAAAGACAGTGTGGAAGAAGCAGCGTGACAGGGTATGGCAGCTTATACTTTTGGTATAAATTGAAAATGATGAGACACTGGAGATAGGAATGTGTCAGACATTTGGGGCTAAAGCAGAGCTCTGATTTTTTTTTTTTTAAGATTTTATTTATTTGACAGACAGATCATAAGTAGGCAGAGAGGCAGGCAGAGAGAGGTGGGGGAAGCAGGCTCCCTGCTGAGCAGAGAGCCTGATGTGGGCCTTGATCCCAGGACCCTGAGATCATGACCTGAACTGAAAGCAGAGGCTTTAACCCACTGAGCCACCCAGGTGCCCCAGAGCTCTGATTCTTGGTCACTGGGTGACTCTGGGTGCTTTGCTTAATACTCTGTCTCTTTTCCTTAACTGCATCATGGAAACTATTAAAACTAAAACCAATGCTCACTTCAGCAGCATATATATATATATATATATATATATTAAAATTGGAACAATACAGAGAAGACTAGCATGGCCCCTATGCAGAAATGACACGCGAATTTATGAAGCATTTATTTTTAAATCTTAAAAAAAACCAAAAAAACATAAGCTTGGTGAAGGTTATGTGAATTACCGCATGGTAAGTGCTTAGCCCGAAGCAGTTGTGATTCTCCATATACCTTAGCTATTATTTGTGTTGTTAATATTAAAGATAAGAAGTCAGTGAAAGAGTGGAATAAAAAAAGGAATAAAAAAAAGTTCCAGGATTGTATCCCAAATCTTAACTCATTATAAAGAATGGATCACGAACCAGTAATCATTCAATAAAAGAGGGGGTATAGCTCAGGGGTAGAGCATTTGACTGCAATAAAAGGGAAAATTGCCATCTAGGAAAAAAAAACACTTAATGTAATTGTCCCCTCATACTATTACGGGAAATCAGTTTCACCCTGACTAAATGCCACAGTGTAAAATAAGCAAACAAAAGCATCAAATATTAGTAGAGAATATTGATGAAATTTATCTGATTAATGAATAGTTATGTAAGCGTATTTCAAGAAGTCATAAAGAATAGGTTTAAAAGTTATAATTGGAAAGTAGGCAACAAACTAGAAAAATAAGACAATTCACAAGATTAAATGTAAATTAATATATGGAAAAAAAAGTTTTACATTGCTAGCTATCAAGGAAATTCAAGTAATTAAAAGATTGAAATAATTATTTTATTAAGAATTTAGGAAATAAAAATGTTAAGTATTCATGAAAGTGGAATGAGATCGTTATAAATATAGTATAAATTGGCACGCAATTTCTGTGAGGTAAATTGCCAATAATTGCTTAAGGAACCTTAAAATCATTCTTCCCTGGGAGTATAATGTGCATATGTGTATGGATAAATGTTATCACCTGTTTCTCTGAGTTTTAGGATAACCATCTTGTTTCTGTATACTAACCCTGGCTTCCAAATTTTCTATAAAAATCGGAGAATCAAAATAAACAAAGTATTTTTAATAAGAATGAAACCTAACCAAGAATTTTGAAGATCACACCCTGTGTTCACTTTGCTTTTATTTTCCTGCACTGCCCTCTGCTGTCCAACACGCAGATAGCTCATGATACCAGAATTGTAACCGCCCAATACACAAAATTGCATTGTAATTTAATTTAGGTAATTCGTTTAAATTAATAATTTTGCACAATATAAATTGGTTGCATAAATTATTGGTTATATTATATAAACAAGTTCAATTGTATTTTTTAATTTAAAAAATACCCTTGTTTCAAAGCAGGCTAATCTGAATTTGAGGTTTTCTGCTGGTTTTATGTGCAGTTTGAGCCTACCATTGAGCCTATCCATGCTTTTACATGGATAAAAGAGAAAACAAATCATTAAGACAAGTTTTGAGGAATAATATAGATACTGAACAATTTTTCAGAAACCAAGAAATTATAAATTATGTCCTGTTTTGCCCATTAAAGAATGTTTTATAATTAAGCAATGTACAAAGTACCCTAAAGCAAGTCTGTTTTTGTAAGAGTTTAGATGACACATGGATTAGGGAAAGGGGTAAAAATGAAAGGCGAGCTGAATGGTCAAAGATTCAGTGGGTTGCTTCTGTTTCTCTGCAGTTCCAAGTGAAATAATAGCACTTTTGGTTTTCTTTTGTCTTTAATTCTTAATGTTTCTAGAGGAAAACCACTGATCCACTAACAATTTTAAAGGTAGACCGGTGCCCTGTGGAAATGCATTACAACATCCCACGAGGGTGCCGTTCCTACACAAGCTTGCTTTTGAGGAACTTTGAAGATTCTTTGACTTACGACGTGCCAACATTTCGTTTTTATCCAAGGGGCGGCAGAGTTCTCTCTCAGAAACATTTTGTGAGGAGTACCTGAGAACAAAAATCCTGTCTTCATAAAACTAAGAGTTTTAATTACTTCATCTGAGAGGTTAACAGTTTATTTTGGCACCGAAATTATCTTTTAATAGGATATGTGTACTTGACTATGATATTTAATAGGAAGGTTCTTCGGAAGCATTGACATTTACTGTTCATGATTATTTCAGAGACTATTTCAAACATTAACTTGTGTTTGAAGAATACTTGCGTTGTCTTGTTAGTGAACTTTAAGGCTTACTAAAGCTGATACCACTTATCAGAATCTTTCTCATTAATCTAGGTATCTGTTATGATGTAAGCATACTTATGTTTTTACTAAAATAATTTTTTAAATGCTAGAGTTGGACTTGATTTAACATCTATGGGCCAGACTTTCCAGTAGGTGTTTTACATACATCTTTGTTTGGATATTTTAATAGCATCTGTTTGGACAGAATATTTACATGTATGACTATATAAGCTTAACATATTATAAAGCTAAAACATCTCTACGATGTTAAATCTGTAGCTTGATTTTGATCAACATTTCACACTGTCGTCTAACGAAACTCCATATATATACACTTGTTAAATATTTATGGCATACTATTATATACCCAGTACGGAGGTTGCATTGGTGGAGTGGCTATTTTCTTTGAGTATGTGTGCTTCGAAGCTAGGGAAGAATCTGTCAAAATAGTCTACAAAGAAGTAGGAAATTTTAATGGAGTCATGTTCTGTGTAAGATACATGTAGGCCTAGGAGAGCTTATAATGAGGTGGTCTGATAGTCAAGAAAGGTCATGAAAGCCTTTGTAAGGAAAGACTGTTAAGGGAAAGAAGTGTTGTAGGCAGAAGAACGTGTTATGTGGAAGGAGGAAATGAAAGAATGTTCATTTGCTAGAGTAGGGATACGAAGTTCCACGTGAGTTGTACCCCACATGCTCATCTTAACCCACACATCTTTCTGTGTCAGCATGCTAGCAGAAATTTTTCTCTGTGGTTCTTATAAGACACCTACTCGGTTGAATTTTCTGGGATCAGGAAAGGAATCAGTGTGGTATTAGTTTGGATTTCTGACTCTGAGGTTAGTTAAATATACATTTTTAGAAAAAAGCATTTTCTTAATAAGTAACAAAAGCAGGAGTCCTTAAATCTATTTTCACTCACAATATACTATTTCAAAGCTTTGTAATACTGTATTATTAAACTTCTGTCCTAAGGTTTTTAATACAGGAGTGATTTATGTATTAAATATGTGGTTTATAAATTAAAATTTAGTACATGTTACCAAAGACTGCAGTTTCAGCTTGTGAAATTAAACCTGTTCTTTTTGTCTGTTCTAAAAATAGATGAGTGTGAGATGTCTGTGAAATACACACTTAGCTATTTTAGAACTTGTAAAATTTCTCTTTACTTTCCTAGGAGAGTGAGACTTGCTATGGGGACTTAGGCTTTGTAAGCTGTTCCTTCCCCTGCATTATTTATGAGTTTTATTATGAGTTTAATCGTAGTATTTCTGTTACATACCACTGCATTTGTATTTAATGAATTGAATTTACATTAATCAGTTTGTGTTAAAGCGACTTAATGAGATGCTTCATTTTTCTGTGTTAAAAGCAGGTCAGGGCCAACCGAAATACTCAGAGCAATACATTATTTAGTGCTCATTTTCTGCACAACTTGTAATTTTATCATAATTCACGGTTTAAATCAGTTAATAACATTTTCTGTAACCATTTCTAATAATTCTCTAAGGTCAGACATTTTACTATTGATTCATTGGCAAACTTTTTTTTTTTTTTTTAAACTTTCTGACATGGGAATTCTCACCTTCTTTTGTTTTCAGAACAGAATGTGTAGAATAAGATTGTGTCAGATTATCAAAGAATGGCATAAAAGAGGGAGTGGAATTTAGAACTGACGATACTACGTTTCCAACATTCGAATTTATGGAAAACAGCACGGAAACATATTAGAGCTTTTTACTCCTATGTAGGATATAACTGAAAATAGTGTTCAAAGTAAAAATAAGAAAGAACCCAAATTATGTATCTGTGCAGGATATTTTCCTTGTTTTATCTCCACTCTCTCTAAACCTTCCCTCTTCTTCCTTTACCTTGATTGTGGCTTGTGTCCTCAGTGAACAGCAAGGCAGGCAGTAGCCGTCCCCTTTTCAACCCCAAATCTATGTATACACCCAGCAGCGCCTGTACTCAGCTCCCACTCGTCTTCCTCAGATCAATGAAGTTGATACCCATTCAAGGGTCACTCCACACGCCGGCTGCCTGTCCTTCCCTACCTTCACAAGAACTGTATATTTTACCTCTTTTCTCTTTTCCTGCATCTTTTCCTTCCTTCACTCTTCATTATCAGTACTCTTTTGCTCTAGTGACCTTGCAACTTTAAGGCAGCCTTTCCTTGACTCCAGGCTCTCCCTCAGAGGTACCCACCTCTTTACTTCTTTGTTTCCCAGCCAAGGAACTTTGAAGACGGCAGTGGCCACCACTTCCCATGTGCTTCCAGCATTCCAGTGGGCTCTGCCCCGCCCCGCTCCCCGGACACTGACCGTGTAACATGTTTGACTTCCGTGGCCACTTTGAATTTTGCATCTTTGTATCTGAACAGCACTACCTTTCTCACTGATACTTTTCTTTCTTTTTTCTCTCTCTCCTCATTCCAAACAGCCCAGTCTCCTGATTTCCTTCCTGCCTCCACAGGAGCTTACTTCTGCTAAGTTTACTTAGGGACTCCTTTGACTATTTTCCTTTTATGTCTATGGATTTACACCATATTTCTATATTGAAGCCTTCTACTTTTCTTTTTTAAAAATCTTTAGCCAAGACTGCTTTTGAGGCTCATACTTTAAAGATTTTGCTTGTGTATTTGACACACACACACGCACACAGAGAGAGAGAGAGAGCACACGTGTGCTCAAGTGGGGGACAGGGGGAGATGGGAGAGGGTGAAACAGACATCCCACTGAGCAGGGAACCAGATTCAGGCTCTATCCTGGGACCCTGAGATCATGACCTGAGCCAAAGCAGACCCTTAACCTACTGAGCCACCCAGGTGTACCCTGAGTCTCATACTTCAAATACTATGATTACCTGACCTCACCATTTACATGTCTTACCTATATTGAAAACTCACCCTCACTCGAACTCTGTGCTTCTCCTGACTCTTCCTCAAGAGCCCCCGAGCCCATCACTGCTCTGGTCCTCCGGCCATCCTGACACCCGTATCAGACACCTGCACGGCATTCCTGGTACTAGGCTGTTACTCAGCCGCATCCTCGGTCTACCACCACACGCTGTGGATTCTTCCTCCCAAATCAATGTGCAGCCCCTTCTTGTCTGACCATCTCCACAAATGCCAAAGCCACTTATTATATTGAGCTCGATTTTTTTTTTAAAGATTTTATTTATTTGACAGAGAGAAATCACAAGTAGTCGGAGAGGCAGGCAGAGAGAGAGAGAGAGAGAGAGGGTAGCAGGCTCCCTGCTGAGCAGAGAGCCCGATGCGGGACTCGATCCCAGGACCCTGAGATCATGACCTGAGCCGAAGGCAGCGGCTTAACCCACTGAGCCACCCAGGCGCCCCCTATAATAGCCTTCTAATTTATTTTCTCTCCTTTGAATTTTGCTCACCTTAAATCCATTTCCCAAATAGCAACTTGCATGATCTCTTAAATTTTTGCATTAAATTATTTTATATGTGGCTTAAAATCTTTCTGTGACTTGCCTTTTGACAGAAATTCAAAGCACAGTTTTTTAGCATTTCTATTGGACCCTGCACGACTAGCCCGCCTCCCTTCCCAAACACATTTGATGTCATTGTCCTCACTCACGTGTGACTGAGCTAAACTCTCTTTCTTTATACATCCCTAAAAGGCTTTCCTTTTGTTGTTCTGTTTGTCTGGAATGTTCTTCCTCCATAGTGTTCAATGAAACATTTCTTTGGAATCACAGGAAATGCCATTTCTTATGCAGATTTTCCCCTGACTACTCATGGTCCAAACTGGAATCCACTTGTGATTTGTCTCTTGGGGAATAAAGCTCTGTTGCTTTAGAGAACTACTCATAATGTGCTGTAATATGTTAAGATGCTCTGCAGGAATAGTTAAAATCCCAGACCCTTATGTCACAGTGCTAGTCTGATCCTGACTCTATGTCCTATGTGCCCTAGGACTGTGGGCAAGTTCTTTAACCCCCCAGTGCCTACATTTCTTCATGAATAGTAATAAATACGTGCCTTGTAGGGCATTTACAAAGTGGAAATGATTAATATTTGTAGAGTAAACCCAACACATAGTAGGCACCATATATGCACTTACATACATGCGTGTATATGTTTGTGCATAATCTACCTAATGCCTGAAGGCACAGAACTGTCACCTGCCACAATTCTTGACCTATAACAGGCTGACAGTAAATATTTGCTTGCTGAATTGATGAAATGTGCAGTGCACCTTATAATTAAGCTTCATTGATTTTCAGAGAAAAAAGGAACACTTGTTATATTTATAAGAGTATGTGATCGGTTGTAAAATTTACATTTTGGTTTGTGATCCACCCATTAAAGTCGTTTAATGATACATTTTTGAGAAAATCTCCAGGATTTCATCTGGGCAGCCCCCTACCTCCTAGCAGGCATGGTCTTATTATCCTCCTCATTTTGCTGATGTGACACTCGGCGCTGAGAGCCTACAGGGCTCATACAAATAGCAGAGCTAATAAAAGGTGGGATGTTTCCACTCATCTCAGTGCCCTGGATCTCCCTGCAGAGCTCATTGTTCTTAGCTTTTTTTGGAAATACCCAGTGAACTCCATGAATACTTTTTATAGGGTTGGTGATACTAACGTCGGTGATGACTCTTAAATGTTCATGCAGGGACACACATCAGGTTTGATGTTCTCTCCTCCTGCAGCCTCCTGGTTGTTCAGGCCTTCATCATTCACAGCCATCTCTGTCTGCGAGGATCTGCTTGCCCTTGGCCTCGCCTCCGTCATTCCCTTGCCTTCTGCGTATACGCTCTAGAGCGAGCAGTTCTAAAAGGCCACCTGTTGTTCCTGATTCTTTCACCTTACTTTCTCGGATTAACCCTGGTAGAAAGACTATACCATCACAGTTCAGGATTACTAAAATTCGGTTCCTGTCATCGACTTTCTGGCTTTTTCACCCAGCTTCTCCTTAAGAAAGGCAAGCAAGTGGTTAGTTTCTCCTTGAACTCGGCCACATATCACCATATCTTTTCTGGATTCTGAATACATGGCATTGTTTGTTGGCTTCTCCCCCCTCCCCCCATGCCCCTGCCAAAGGCTCAGAAAATTTGAGAGCTGAAAGGGGCCTTATGTAATTCAAGTCCCAAATTTATAATCAGAGAAACTAAGCTTCAGGAAGGTGAGTGACCGGCTCACGGTTGCGCTAGGAGTGGGGGGCTCAGGTGAAAATTGCTGTTTGATCCTTAGTGAACTTCTGTTCTTAATTTACTCACTTTATGAGAGAGAAACAACACAACAAGACTGGGATGTAGAGGCCACAAATTCAAATAAAATAATGTGATTGATTTTCTTGTTCATTTATATATTTACTTTTCTGTCTTTCACAGTTTAACAGCAATGCCCAGGACGTGAGCTGTTTTCAGCACCTTGTCCAAGCCAATGTGAGAAATAAGAAAGTGCTGAAAGATGCAGTGAATAATATCACAGCAAAAGGAATCACTGACTATAAGAAAGGCTTTAGTTTTGCTTTTGAACAGCTGCTTAATGTAAGTATCCATACCGCCCCCCTTTTCTCTCTTATTACTGAGTCACGGCATCTGAATTTCAATATGCTGGTACTTACTACCATCAGTCACTATGAGTTACATAACTGTGCTGGTTTTCATTTAATTTAAAAGCAGATGTGTCCAGGCAGTAGAAATCTTTGAACTACTTTTATTTTTAAATCCAAAATTCAAAAAAACATACAAAACATAGACATTCTTTTTCTTTTAGATCTTTTCTTCCATCATCTTTTAAACATTCTTTTTAAAGATTTTATTTATTTATTTGTCAGAGAGAGAGAGAGAGAGAGAGAGAGAGAGCACAGGCAGACAGAGTGGCAGGCAGAGGCAGAGGGAGAAGCAGGCTCCCTGCCGAGCAAGGAGCCCGATGTGGGGACTCGATCCCAGGACGGTGGGATCATGACCTGAGCCGAAGGCAGCCAGCCGCTTAACCAACTGAGCCACCCAGGTGTCCCCTTCCATCGTCTTTTAAAACTGCTTAAGAAGCACATTTGTAAGATCATTATTTCATTTTGTATAAGCACTTCCAACTTAGTTGACATATGTAGACTATTGTTTCATTTTGTTCTCTCAATCGCTACTATATTTATCTGGAGACTGGCGTTTTCAAATCCTCCAATGGCTGGTGGAAATATTTTAGTTTAGTTTTTTTTTTTTTTTAAATTTTTGAAGATTTTATTTATTTGACAGAGAGATAGGGAGCACAAGTTGGGGGAGCAGCAGGGAGAGGGAGTGGGAGAAGCAGGCTCTTCCCTGAGCAGGGAGCCCAACAGGGGCTCGATCCCAGGACCCTGGGATCATGACCAGAGCCAAAGGCAGCCACTTAACTGACTGAGCTACCCAGACACCCCGAATATTTTAAACATCTACTTGGTTCTTGTAGTTGTTTCTTAATGTACAGAAAGGTCCAAATGACAGACATGAAGGTGAGGAGGACATAAAATAACAGAGCAGGAATTCCTTCCTCGGTGATGATCCGCCCTCCAGACGTATCACCCACTGATATCTCTGTTCAGACTCTCACGCTCCAGCACGCCTACTGTCTGCCCCGTATTACAGCGTGTATCTCACACTCCAGACTCCCGTTCTCAAATGGCTTTGTCGTCTGTTTCGTTTTGAACTCTTCAACGCAGGACTTATCATTCAGCTTTTTATCTCTCGTGAAGCAGTATTACTATGGTGGTTGAAAGTGCGGACCGAAACTTTCTGCACCTCGGTTTCCTCCCTTAGACCGTGGCACATTCCTCAGAGGGATGTAGGTAGGATTGTCCACAGAACCTGGCGCATAGCAAACCTCATGTGACTGTGGTTGTTGGCTCGATACTGGTGTCTTGATCATTATGACTATAGTTAACGCCTAGCATATGTCTAGTAGAGGGTCAACTTGGAATTCATACCCTATTTGTTGAGTCACTGAATAAGCCCTTACAGGTGGTCTTATCTACGAATCCTACTTTGCTGTTCCCTGAGTAAACTTCTCAAAGAGTTTTCAGGGTATCTGACTGGTTGCTTCCTCCAGTCATTCATTCAGCCGATATTTATTGGAAGCCTCACAGTTTCCTGTCATTTTACCAGTACTGGAATAGCAGAGGTAAAGCAGACTGTCTGGTGGCAAGAACATCCAGCATGGCACGATTAATGATCATTCCTAGAACAGTGTGTTGGTGCTGGTATGGGGCAAAATCAGAGTCTGTTTACTTGAGTGGCACCAAAGAGGGATTCGACTTACCCAAAGGAGATCAGGAAAGTGGGCATTTTCTTGAAAACAGGATTTACAAGAGTGAGTAGAATTTAGGCAGGTAGATGAGAGAGGGAAAATCATGTCAGATAAAGAGAACCACATGGACAAAGGCACAGACATAGGAGACATCGTGGCACATTGAGAAAGTGGCAGGTGCTTCCCCAAGTCCGGGACATAGCAATATAGGAGCAGTGAGGGAAATAAAAAGGCCATGAGGTATCAGTTAATGAGGTGTTTAGGAGCAAATGAAAACTTGATAATATGAGAATGGCATGGTCTAACGAGTGTTCTAAGTTAAGCTGTCCTGGTGTTGGAGTCAAAGGTTAAGGAGAGTGACATGGTAACTAACGGGATGGTTCTCTGGACTCGAATCCTTGGTGGCTGGTGACACAGGACTCTCGAGAGGGGCTCTGAGGGTGGAAAAGGCTCAGTTTCAGTTATGTGGACTTTGAGGTGATAATTATTTATTAGGTAGTGTTAGATAAGCAAGTAAGGAGACCGGGAAGCCAAGCAGCTCAGTGTTGCAGTTTCCAGCGGGAATTCTCTTTGGTAAAATGTGTAAGTTTATTAAAGGGTGTATGTTCGTTAACTAGAAGGATGAAAACTCAGAACTCGGAGATTCAGATGTAATGAACTCTTCGATGACAATGTATTCTTTCTGCAGTAAAGAAATAGAATTTTGTGGGCTTTTTCATAGAAGTTTTTTTTCTTTTGAGCCAATCAGGTTTTTCTAGATTGTGGCATTTTGATGACCCTTCTTAGTATTGTTAATTGTGTCACTCCATTCCCTCGTATTCAGGTTTCAGTTGTGAAATGATAAGGGGTCTCAAGCCTCGTGTACTGTTTCCAAGGCTGTCTCATTAGAGAGGCCACAGTAACTCCCAGATTCACTCCTAGTTGCTGATTAAATATGATTTAACTCCACTTGGCCTCTCACAGTGCCTCTACTGCCAGTTGTAAATGATTTTTAATATGTTCTCAGTTATTCCTGAAATAAGTCTCAGATGTTCTGCTTTCCACATATCCCTTATGTATTGCTATTCTTTATTTTATTTGTAGTAAAGATTTTATTTATTTATTTGACACAGAGAGAGATCACAAGCAGGCAGAGCAGCAGGCACAGAGAGAGGGGGAAGCAGGCTCCGGGCCGAGCAGAGAGCCTGATGCGGGCTTGATCCCTGAGACCATGACCTGAGCCGAAGGCAAAGGTTTAACTCACTGAGCCACCTACGGGCCCCTGTTTGTCATTTTCAAATAATTCCCAGGGGCCTGGGTGGCTCAGTAGGTTAAGCAGTTGACTCATGATTCTAGACTCATAGAATTGAGCCCGGGCATGGGCAGTGTGCTCAGCGCAGAGACTGCTTGTCCCTCTCACTCTGCTCTTTCCCCTGCTCACACGTACTCTCTCTCTCTTTCTCCCTCTCTCTCTCAAATAAATACATAAATAAATAAAAACTTAAAAATAATTTCCCCAGATGTTATTACTAGTCTTATTCAAAGTTGAAGCAGATTTTCTTACCTATTTCCAATACTTCTTGTCCCACAATGTTATTCTCTGGTTTTTGTTTGTCCTTGTAAGGTTTATCATTAAGATCCCTGAAGCAAGTATCAAATAGGATTAAATGTATCACTTATCCCACAGTACACCTTGAACTGAGATTTGAGTTAGTCCTCAGATGGCACTTCATAAAATATTACAAATCAAAAGGCATTTTTCAAAAAAAATTTTATGAAGTCCGTAAGTGATAGCTGGTGTGCTGTGTCATGTCCGCACGGTGATACAGGGAAACACAGGGATACACTTAACACAATTTGTTATGAAATCACGTATTAAAGTAAATTACCAACTCTACTAGTCATTTTATTGAAATAGCCAAGTTCTTTCCTTTACTCAATTTGTTACAAACCATAACATAATTGTTAGGATTGTGTGATTCTTTAGAAAACTGCAAATCCTCTGACTAGTTGCTGACTTCGCGTATCACGCATCTACTAAGGAGGCTACTCCTGGGAAAGATCGTATTAAAAACGAAACATTTCTTTATTTCCCCTTTTGTGTATGTCCTAACATCTCTCTCTCTCTCGGGAAATATTATTATTTTAATTACACGACTGATCAGCAAGAGCCATTGTGCTTACTTAACTGGTACTTGTGTTCATTAATACTGTTGCCCCCACTACTTCCAAAAATGAAACCAAGTCCTTATGTAAAATTCTTTTTTTTTTTAAAAGATTTTTATTTACTTATTTGACAGAGAGAAATCACAAGTAGATGGAGAGGCAGGCAGAGAGAGAGAGAGAGGGAAGCAGGCTCCCTGCCAAGCAGAGAGCCCGATGCGGGACTCGATCCCAGGACCCTGAGATCATGACCTGAGCCGAAGGCAGCGGCTTAACCCACTGAGCCACCCAGGCGCCCATAAAATTCTTAATCACTTTTCTGTAACAGCCCTTTAGGTACATATTATATAGGCAGATAAAAAGAAATCATCAAAGAAATTAATTTTAGTTAAGGGATTTCAATGTCGTTCACAGAGGTATTTTGATGATAAAATAGGTAACTTTTTTATAGTCAAATTTTCAGATGGCTTTCTTCACAGATGAGAACTATGCTTGAATGTGACAAATTGTAATATTTAGTACTTAGGTTTTCACAATACTTGGTTAACAGCTTTAACTGCCAATGTTCTAATGGCCTAATCAATGGGGTGAGATTATATGAAACAAGATCTTTTCATCACTAGAGTTGTCTTGACTAATTTTTACAATGGGAAATGGGATTTATCTTCTTTGAAAAGTAAGATAGGGTATAGTCTTTCAATAAGCCTAAACACTGCTTAAGGATTAACATTTTTTTCAAAAATACTTCTCATTTAAAGGCCAAGGCTGGTGATTTCCAGTATGGTAACCACAATCCCATGTGGCTTATTGAGGCTTAAAATTATGCCTTGTCTGAATTGAAAAATGTGTTGTAAATGTAAAATATACACCAGAATTTGAAGAGCTATTATGAAAGAAAAAAATGCATATTATCTCAATAATATTGATATGGATTTCATGTTGAATTGACAACATATTGGATGACTGGGTTAAATAAAATATGTTAGTAAAATTAATTTCAGAGATTTCTTCATACTTTGATTAATGTAGCTATTAGAAAGTTAAAATTAGGGGCGCCTGGGTGGCTCAGTGTGTTAAACCTCTGCCTTCAGCTCAGGTCATGATCTCAGGGTCCTGGGATCGAGCCCCGCATCGGGTTCTCTGCTCATCAGGGAGCCTGCTTCCTCCTCTCCCTCTGCCTGCCTCTCTGCCTACTTGTGATCTCTGTCAAATAAATAAATAAATAAAATCTTTTAAAAATTAAAAAAAAAAAAAGAAAAGAAAGTTAAAATTACAAATTTGACTTGCATTACACATCCAGTGAATAGTACTGAGCTGGAGCCTTGACATTCTCAAAGAAGTTGAGCATTCATAAATTAATGTAATCTTTTATTCTGAACAATTTTTGCGAACACATTCCACCACAGTAGAAGTTTGAGACTAATTTCAGAACTTCCAAGTCTACCTTTCTAAATTAGTTGTTCATTTTCATGGCCCCTTGGTGCTAATCCATTGTTCTCCTATGTCTGACTCTTTGGAGACCTGAAAGTTTACAATAGGATTTGCCACTGGAATTGAGTCTTTTAGAGTTAGACTATGTGTGTGGATTGAGAGAAGATAGCAGGATATTCTGGGATTAGGTATTGGCGTTTGCAAAGATGTAAGAGCGTTGGGTGTTAGGGATCAACTACGAGTTTATAATTTTGGACAGGTAAAGTGAATAAAGTAGGATGAAGAAGAATGAAAGGGAGCAGAAATGTTTGCAAATGGGTTGAAAATAAATGTGGGAGGGCATGCACATTTTTCGTTCACACTGTTTCTGGTACAAATTATAAGGGCATAAAATTGACATAATAACCATTAATTTAAATCTATTTATTAATCAACCATGGAGAAGTTATTCTATACTAAGTTCTTGATCAAAAAACAAACCTTCGGAGAGCCTGGGTGGCTCAGTGGGTTAAACCTCTGCCTTCAGCTCAAGTCATGATCCCAGGGTCCTGGGATCGAGCCCCACATTGGGCTCTCTGCTCCGCGGGGAGTCTGCTTCCTCTTCTCTCTCTGCCTGCCTCTCTGCCTACTTGTGATCTCTGTCTGTCAAGTTAATAAATAAAATCTTAAACAAACAAACAAACCTTCATGTCCTTATGGCACTTAGATTTAATCAGGGGAAGCTAGCAATAAACAAACAAAATAGATACTGTGTACATAAAAGCATGTAAATGCTATGAGGGAAAATACAATCTGGGAGAGACATGGCCCTTTAAAACAGTCAAGTCCTCACTGATAGGTGAAATTTGAGCATAGACAAAAAAGAAGTGAGACCTATGGATGATGGGAGGAGGGGAGGAGGCCTTCGAGTAATGGGCCTGTTCTGATCTCAGAAATGGTTCTTAAGTATATCCTTACTGAGCAGATCTGTTACCCACTACCTGCAACTTATTCATGTTCATTATGTATTGTTTTATATTCCTTACCTTTTATTGTGAATGATATCCATTCTTTTGTTTTCTTTACAGTATAATGTTTCCAGAGCCAACTGCAATAAGATTATCATGTTGTTCACGGATGGAGGAGAAGAGAGAGCCCAGGAGATATTTGCCAAATACAACAAAGACAAAAAAGTGAGTACAATTTTCTAGTATTTTATTTTTTTAAGATTCTATTTATTTATTTATTGGACAGTGAGAGAATAGGCAAGAGTGGTAGGCAGAGGGGGAGGGAGAAGCAGTGTCCTCTGCTGAGCAGGGAGCCTGACACGGGGTTCGATCCCGGGACCCTGGGATCATGACTTGAGCCAAAGGCAGATGCTTAACCTAAGCAACTAAGCTATCCCGCCAACCCAACTTTATAGTATTTTAATCTTAATGTCAATGTATGTGGTTTTTAAAGAGACCATCAAGCAGGGGTAGTAAGAAGGGATATTAGTGTGCCAATTATCAAGTCATACAGATCATAGATTATAAACCATTGGCTAAATTACAGAATGATTAAGAATTATGTTTTTATGTGATTCATAATGACCTTACATCTAATTATTAATAAAATAATTTGGACCTATAAAATCCTATTTGATTTTTATATATAAATTCTATATAAGAAACTATTATAGGAAGAGAATAAACAGAAGAGAACAGAAAAATAGAAATAGTTTGAGCTTTTCTAGGATAAATTTATGATTATTTAATTATTAAAGATTATAATAATACTTAAACTTCCTACAGATGCCTAAAAATTATCTTAACATTGTTCTGTTGATTTATAAATAAATCAATTTATAACAGCAAAAACTATATCCTTATTTGAAAACCTTTCTATTTTTCTCTACCTTAGAAGTAAAACAGCCAGTTCTCTTACCAGCAAAATGGGTTTATTCAGGAATAGCAGAAAAATTTGATCACAGGACGGTGAATCGTGGCAGGCCATAGGCCTGTGCCCATATCAAAGAAAAGGAACACTGCGCTATTGAGGGGGGGCGGGGAGTCAGTGAAAAGCCGCTTTGAGCAAAAGTCCATTGGAAGAAAGTCAGAGGTCAGGGTGGTGATGGTTTCTCATTGGCTGAGTTGAGGTATTTTGTTACTGGCTGAGCTTGTTGCTGGACAAGGAGAAACTCTCCTGCTCAAGTAGTTAAGTAGGCATCTTCTGTTGCAAATGCAAAGTACCTCTTTTTTTGGGGTCTGTGGCTGATGAGGGGGTGGTGGTGATGACAGCTCCCCCTTCCCCTTCTGGTCTCCTAACACTATTTTAAATAAGATGACCTTCATTCAGTTGTACAGTTTCAAGAAAATATCTTAGACAGATTATTTGTATGGTGTGTAAAAAGTGTTCTATTTCAGTATGCAATGAAGAATCTGAAGACAAGTGTTTTGAGGTTGGAATGTATTTTTTTCATTGATTGTTTAACTGCAGAGGAAAGCATTGTAGGGAGACCTGTTTTGAATGTCCTTCCATGTAGTGAAAACTGCTGATATTGTGGAGAATATCAACTGTGACTATTTCTCTAGCAATCCTACCATCAGCTTATTTCATCTTTCTTACTGACTCTTTGCATGTGATAAGAGAATGATTCTCAACTTGGTTTTTTTACAATGTTAAGGCTCCGTTTAAAAAAAAAAAGAGATGATATAAATTATTTTTTTGTGTGTTTAACAAATTCCAGAAGAAATCACATATTTATCCAGAAGTCTCTTCTGAATAAAATGCCAAATTTACTTTGCTTTTAATTGAACTTTTCACCATTTAGAAAGGTGTGGTTCATTATGAGCTCTAGTGGACTGTTTTATATGCATTTCAAAAACTAAAATGCGAGAGGAAAAAGGTGAATTAATATATTTAGATAGTTTTGCAGACACAGTGCTGTGAATAATTTGGGACAGTATTGATGAAAATTTTTGGAACACTTTGAAATACTCAGTTGCTTTTTAGCCTATATGTGATTGGAATATGATTGAAGAATTAAAACCATATACACATATATAACTTCAAATTAATCACAAATCTTTTTAACACGGAGCTCTTTGGATACTATATATGCTGTGGTTATATCATGACATAAGTTTACTGCATTGGTTGAGGGTTTTCGTTTTTTTGTTTTTTCCTAAATACCTGCTGATTTTAATTGTATGGAAACACTATTTATTTTGAAAAAGTTAATAAATTTAACCATTGACTGAATACTTAGAAATGATAACTTGATGTTAGGAATAATTCTTTCTAAGAAATTATCAGAGGGGTGACTGGGTGACTCAGTAGGTTAAGTCTCTGCCTTCGGCTCAGGTCATGATCTCAGGGTCCTGGGATTGAGCCCAGCATCGGGCTCTCTGCTCAGCAGGGATCCTTCTCTCTGCCTGCTGCTCTGCCTACTTGTGCTCTCTCTGTTAAATAAATAAGTAAAATCTTAAAAAAAAAACATTATCAGAGTTCACGGTCATGGGAAGATGTGGGTGCATTAATCTAAGATACCATTTTTCAAAATTCAGGGCAGTGATTGCCCCTTGGAGGATGTCCCAGGCTCTCGCCTCCCATATTAATATCTTGAAACACTGCTTCTCATCCCCTTCACCTTTTACAGAAACTCAAGTTTTTAAACAAAGCATTTTTTGACATCCTAAACCACATAATAAATGAATCCTATCACAATCACTTCTGCAAAACTGATGAATCTAGTCTTAGGGATCCTGCTGTTTGTCTGCTCGTGTAGTGACTCCTGTGCTTTATGGACACTTTAGGGCCACACAGCATTATTAAAGCCAAAGCAACTTTGGAAATGAATTGCACTTAGTTTCTGCAATTGAATGCTATTTTTACCTGACATAAAAATGAAGATGTTCTTGGAATTACATGCTTTATTGGTTCTGTGATTCTGCTTTCAGTGGCTGTAGAAAGTTCTGTGATGAGCACACACTCACACGTACATGCTGACCTACATGCACAGGTGGAGCCACACACATTTTCTCTCTGTTTTAAACAGGCGTCCTCTCTGGCCATTGTATCTCCGCGAACAAGAGACCGTGTGTGTGACTTTGGCATGCGGTTTCTTATATAAAGGTGTAGATTAAAAGCCACAGGTGGTTGAGAAGTAAGGGAGAGGTGAGGAAATAGAAATCTGGATATAAAGTACTTATTTTCTCCAAAATCCTTGCAAATTTTCTAAGAAATATTGGGGGGGAAAGTAAGATCATCAACTCTGGGTCAGGTTGTTTAGATATGCAGGTATGGATGTATATACGCACATATGTATTTTTAAGAATGGAAGAGCTAATTCATTAGTCTATGTTATGGATTAGTAAAGGGATACCCACACGGGGAAAACTTATAGATGCAAAATCGAGAAATGATAACTGATAGAGATCCTTGAAAAAGGAGGGACAAAGAGATATAGATCATAGATTTCTGATTTGAGCAAACAGGAATACTGTTGATGGGAACATTGCTGTCTCCCATGTCTTTTGCTCTCTTCTGTTTTGCTCATTGGCTTACCATATTTCCTAATGTGGGAAAACTTTGTTAAGCAAAAATTTCATCTCTTGGTATTTTCAAATTCTATATCCACTAACAGTGAAGATAGAGGATAGCAGATGACAACTTTTAAGTCAGACCTTTGAGCAGATCTGTATTTTGTCAAGATACCATTTACATAGTTAATTGTTTATGTGAAAGGCCTATATGTGCATATAGTGTGTAGGTATATGTACATACTGAAGATAGCATGTATGCTATCTGCATATAATTGAAGACCGTGAAAAAATGTCTTATATAAAAATTTCTTACTATGTATATAAGTTTCTTATATGTATATAATTTTACACATACATATGGGTGTGTGTGTGTGTGTATAAAAGAAATTTTTTCACTGTCTTCAAATATGAATTCAGATGGTTTTGGATGAACTTGAAGACCCCTTTCTAAATTCAGAATTCCACCGTCCCACACCTTGTGAGAACATTGAAGCCCACAGATACTGATAATTGATGATCTTTGTCACATAAGGTTGTGTATGACACAGAATGTTCAGTAGTTTTGCCATAAGCATTTTTCCTGTAGACATCTTTGCCACAAGCATTTTCATTGCAAACATTTTCACCTTATAACTAAATGGGCATAAGGCAATCTTGCTGTAAAATAAAATAAAATTAAAATTAAAAAATTGACAGATCAGTTTGACAATTTGGTTTCTCAAACTGGTTTGATAGTTTGATTTCTTTTCTCTATTGTGCATGCTGCATTTATGGATTGTATTCCCATTTCTGTATGGCAGAAATGTTAGCCCTCAAACTGGTGTATATACATTTCTTATAGAACTTTAGAATGTCTAGCACTGGACATGTACCAGTATGCAAGGAAAAAACAACTGTGGAGAATGCTTTCACAATACAAAAAAAAAAAAAAAAAAAAAATTCAAAGCTTAGTGACAGATTGGCATCCTAGTGTTTGGAGACTATTACCTGTCACAAGGTGAAGGAAGAGATCTTAGCACAAAAAGAAAAAAAAAAAGGCATGATGCCGAAGGATGAGACAAATGAACTAGCCAGAAAAATCACAGAAAAATATTAACAGTAAGACTGAAAGACTTTAAAGACCAGTGCTTAGGTATAACCCACAGAACAAAAGCAGTGAGTTTTGCAGCATTGCTCTGAATCTGCAATATACATTTTGAATGTATTCAAGTATTTTGTATCTCACAAGAAAAGTCTTTTAAAATCTTTGTAAATAAATGATGCTATTTAATTTTTTGTAATTTTTATCTTCTATAGCAAAATTGTCTTAAAGCCAACACTTATGCAGTCTGATGTTTGGAGTGAAATTGCTTGCCGCAAAGATGTTTACAGTGAAACTATCTAGAACCACGTATGACAGACCAGTCCCCTACTTGGAAAATTAATATTTGTTACATAACAACTTGATCAACTCAGATTTTCACCAGCCGCCTTATCTTTCAAATGGCCGGCATGTAAAAATCTGATAGGTTGAATAAAATAAAAACTTTCAAGACTCTTAAAAGTTCTGCATGTGATTAGAGCTTTATGTTAAAACCTATTCTTCAACAACAAAGTTCATTTGTGACTCTCAAAGTAGCAAAATTACCAAGTCATAACGAAAGTTGGATGAGCCTTAAAAGAAAAATCTGGAAACTGCTCTTTGAATTCTGCCTTTTCCCCCAAGCCTCTTGCTTGGCATCAGCGTTGCTGCTAAATGCTTCATTTACATTCATTTGTCATCCCGATGACATTAGAAATCACTCAGAGCAGCCCAGGTAGGTGTGCTGAGGTACGTCCATCCAGAGAGCTGATGAATGAGGCTGCAGATAAACAGCACAATTTAATGAGGCCAAAAGGTTAGAGAATTAGGACAAAATGTTTGGGTTCTTTCGAAATGCATTACTCTTGGGAATTAATCTACCTGATTATAGATAGGTACAGCTTTAAAACGGAGTCCGTGTTAATCTCCTCACACAGCTGTTCCATATTAAAATGCGTTCACTTTATAATCTTTACCTGCAGCAATGCTGTTCCTTAGGGTTCACCCATGTGTATGACACTTCCTTAAAAATGGTGCCAAAACTAAAATGAACTCTATCGTAAAGTCCAAACAAATGAGTAAAGGAAAGTGAAACCAGACACAGAGTTGAAAGATAACTCCCAGGCCCAGCGAAATTAAAAATACTTGATTTTCTGTAGAGTAGCAGAAAGATCAGTCAGCCATACACACTGAAGATCGTCTAGTCCGGTAGAAAACTGTCCTCGGATTCTTAGCTTAATTCTCAGAAGTAATCAAGAAATGCAAAAGCATCAAGAATTTATAAAACCAAAGTTTCAAAATAATGAGTAAATTGAATAAGAGGAGCAAATGACAGACTGATTTCAAAATAAAGAATGCATAGATAAAATTGTAAGAGGCTGACAAGAGATGCATTGTTACTTTTTAAAAATTATTTAGAAAGTGATTAGGGATGTCTTTCCTATTTTTCTGTCAGACCCATGGTAGAAAGAAGTAATCTATAGCCAACAAATATCTAAAGCAAGTTAAAAATGAAGTAATATGCCTATGTTTTATATAGTAACAGTGAACATAGTCAATTAATTTTTCAAAAGGTGGTAAGGAAAGTAATTTGTTGCCTTCTGTCTTGTCCCTGCCTGGCTCCTCCCAGGCAAGAATGAAACCTTTGGAAGCAATGTTTGAATATATGTGGCGTTCAGATTTGTAAAATATGTAATACCATTTAACAAATGCACTGCTCTAAAAAAGTTTGCTTTTAAGTATTTTGCCACGTTCAACAGTTACCAAAAGTTTTCCAGCTTTAGAACGGAAAATGTACCTGTGGGGCACCTGGGTGGCTCAGTGGGTTAAAGCCTCTGCCTTCCGCTCAGGTCATGATCTTGGGGTCCTGGAATTGAGCTCCACATCAGGCTCTCTGCTCATTGGGGAGCCTGCTTCCCTCACTCTCTCTCTGCCTGCCTCTATGCCTACTTGTGATCTCTATCAAGTAAATAAATAAAATCTTAAAAAAGGGAGAAAAAAAAAGAAAATGTACCTTTGTTCATAAAAATCAAGGATGATATTTATGCCAGAGTTACTATAGAGTTGAAAAGAGTAATTGCCAGTAACATTGGCTGCCAGTAGAGAGATTATCCATTTAACAGGCATGGGGTGTGTGTGTGTGCATGTGTGTGTATGTGTGTGTGTCTTCCTTTCTGACAGATTTATTTACATTTGTTTCTCTTAATATAAAACTAATGTTGACAGTTCATTCCCTGAACTAAGGAAAATATTATCAGATACATTCTCTTCAGGTTTCAGTCAGACTACTACCACACATTTTACAGAATCCTTAACTTAATATCTAAAGTCTAATGAAAAATGAAGTTAGGGATTATAAGAACTGCAAAGTACATAGAAGACAAACAGAAAAATATACAGTAGATGCACCTGAATTAATCTCTAGGTAGAATCCTGTCACCTAGAATCAGGATTGCCCTTTGTTTGGGTTCAATAGTTAGACCAGAAAAAGCCCGCTGCTCTGCATTCTCTGAGGCTGCTCGCTTCTCCAATGAAGAATTCTGCTTCCCACAAACCTCTGCAGACATCTTTGCTGCTCAGTCTTTGTGGGCACTCCCTTTCCCCCAGACTCCCAGCACTGTCTGTCCTCTTTCATTCTCCCAGATTCCCCTTTTCAGTTATTTTAATTATTTGTTCACTAGCCTTGAACTTCCCTCCATGAAGGAATTTGTTCTAGTAACACAAAACGACTTTAAAAAGAAAAGCAAAATGCAATGGTCAAGCCGGTTTGTATACACGGTCACAAAGAACCAAACATGTTTGTCACGTGTTACGTGTGGGTGCGTAACACAAAATACACTTGGGATTATGTCGGTGTGTTACGCTTACTGGTGACAGTTCTAGTGACTCACGCTTACGTTATGAGATGATGAGATGGGCTTGAAGCTCTATGAAGTGGGTGTTATGTCAATCTGTAAAGGGACCTTCGAATCCTTTGGGGCTAGGGCAGTGCTTGCTGCCCGTTGTTGCTAAATATTGACTGATGGGTTAGATGTATCGGTAAATACGCAGTAAAGAAGCTCCTGAGGGGGCCAACTACAAGAAATGCATAAATAAGAAAAATGTAATAGCTCTGTTCTTCTTTTAAAAGATAATCATTTAAAACAATATTTATTTCCTTCTGCTTGGAATATGGAGTAGAATTGATGTTCTATTCTTGTATACATCATCTTATGAGGAAGGAGGGTTTACATTTACGTAAGAAATGGTTGCATTGATGGCATCTTTCCGTTTACTCCAATCCGTCCAACACGTAGTTTTTCACAACTGCTCTCATTACTCGTGCCAGTGAAGTATTTGGCGTTACCCAAGAATATCTGAAATAAATCCATATATTGCTTCTTTTCTGACCTCCTGGCTGATGATGGTCTTGGCAGAGCTACAAATTGCTTGGAAATACAGTGTGCCCATAGCTTATTCCTCCTTAATCAGGAACTATAAACGTCTACAGATTATATGACACTGTGAGTTAATTATATATTAATTGGTATTGATAAGTTTTAAAAACTGACATAATTCCAAGGCATGTATCAATGTTGTTATCCACCCAAACCGTAGGACACCGGAGAGAAAGAGCCGCTCAGTTCTGTTTAATAAGATCACGTATGCAAAACCTATGTGACTACTGCATTTCGTTTTCCTTTATAAAGTGATTTGGTGTTATTTGCCTGTACAAATTCAATAGTCCTTGATTAAATTCTTGCCTTTGTCAGACCCTAGGAAATTTCATGTAAATGTATCTCATGGACACAATGGAATTTAGACTATATTGGCCCCTTTTCTATAGGTCATCGCTAAATGTAATAAAGCAAGCCAAATTTGTTCTTCTTAGAAAGGTGTCATTTCGAGTTATTTTGAGTTCTGTTTGAGGCATAGTAGGCTAGTGTCTCACTCATGGAAAATGTAACCCCGTAGAAATCTGATAATTTGACGGTAGAATTTGTAGTCCTCTTCCTCCTCATCCTCATTACCATGGTAAATAGTGATGGAACTTATAATTTTTCATGTAACATAAAAGCTTTATATGTATCATTTCATTTACAATGGGGATGATCATATGATAAAAATATTTTTATGACCACCACCACCACCACCACCACCATCATCATCATCCCCATTTTGGAATTAAGAAAACCAAAACTTGGGAAGTTAAATAGCTTGTTAAAAGTCATACAGCTACTAAGTGGCAGAGTCAAGAATTTAAATGATCTCCAGACCAGATTTTCTAAGCTCACGTGGAATGCGTCTAGCCTGTCATCTGTCTCTGTCTCCCGGGCAGCCTTGTGGGGCTGTGCCAATCATCATTTGCCCACCCAGGAGCCTTCATTGTAGTCAGACAGCAGGACTGTTCCACTAAGGGACATGCTTCTTGCAGCGTTAAGAGGTTAAGACAGATTAAACTAAGCCATCAAAACTTTGCAGACTGCAAATACCTTTCAGATCATTGGGCTTTATAAAGTAAACTTAGTGTGAAAGGTGAACGTGGACACTTTTATTTATTTCATAGTACTAGGAAACTAGGGATGTGGGTTATTCTAACGCTCCGGATTCTGTTACTCTTGTGAATTATGGTAACCACTGTAGAATTTTCTCCTAAAATATTCAATCCAATCTAGTATTTTTATAGGCTGAAGGCCAAAAATTTTAGTACACACAGTAAATTAATAAAACCCATTTTTGACATCATTTTTCTAACATGTTTCGATAGCTGAAGTTTTTATTTTAGGTTTATTGGCTTCTTTTCTTTATAGTCTCATTTCCATTATTCCTTGGAGATTTGCCTATTGTAAATTAAACTTGAACTCTGGGTAACTGATAATTGTTGAGGTGACAGTTTCCAGTAACTGGGTTCTGCTGGGAAACAAGAAATTCCTATGGCTTTTTAAAATAGGTTGACCCTGTGGCTTTGGAAAAATCTTAATTGAAGACAACTATTTTAGTCTTCAACAAACAGAACAAAACAAAACAGATTAGCAGAAGTCCAGAATTGTAGGATAAAGTTATAAAATGGTGGTATATTGTAAGAAACAAATAATCTATTTTAAATAACCAACTTTGCTGTAAATTAAAAGTTTCTACTAAAGACCCAATTTCTAGCATGATGAAAAATATTTTTAAGTCCGTCTAAAACTGTGTATGTCTCATATATGACCCTGAAGAGGCCATTTTTTAAAAACATGAGCTTAAATTAACTAAAAAATCCTCCAGATTAGTGAAGGAATATTTAACGCATTTTCTAGAAATATTTTATTTACAAAATTTCTGGCATTCATTTGTTATGTGAATCCTATATTGGGATTACAAATGCACTACTGCACATGAATAAAGAAATTTTCCCTCCACAAAAGTTGACTGCTTTGATGAAGGCATGGTTCAGAGTAAGTAATTTGCTTAATTGAGACTTTAGATGAAATATTTAGGGGCTCCTGGGTGGCTCGGAAGGTTAGGCATCTGCCTTTGGCTCAGGTTGTCCTGGGATGGAGCTCTGCATTGGGCTCCCTGCTCAGCGAGGAGTCTGCTTCTCCCCCTCCGTCTACCTGCTGCTCCCCTATTTGTGCACACCCGTTCTCTCTCTCTCTCTCTTTAAAATAAGTAAATATATTTTTAAAAAATTTAGCTTGTGTGACTACACATTAGGGATTTTGAGTTTTTTATGTGTCATTTTATTTTTTTTATATATCCTATTTTTTTACTAAAAATAAAAGAACTCTAAAAATATACATCCTTGAGAATGTAATTTACCTTAATTTTTGCATTGTGTCTCTTTCAAGGAATTGCTTTATTTTTTTCTCTTTTTCCCAAATTACAGCTAAACGAAAACAGTAACTTTAAAGAAGTAGAAAACATCAGAGGAATGAGGCTAGCAATCATCTCTATGGATTTGTCATTTGGAATTTCAGAGATAGTTCACTCGCTATTCCACAGGGTGGCAGTCATAGAGCACAGACTAGGAAGAATGAACTGATTAAAAATTCGGAACAGAAAGTTAGGAGTGTAAACATGACCTTGTAAATTTCACCAGTTTATTGTGAACATGCATTATAACATTGTATATTGCACATGTGCCTGAAATCAATGAAGTTAAAATTCTTAGTACATAATTAGGTAAAATATGTAAGGCGAGAAATGAAATGCAGCATGAGTGTGGTAGTCGGGATTGGAATAGTTTTTATGTTGGCTTTTTTACTGTTTCACAAAGAATTTATTTATTTATTTATTTTTTAAAAGATTTTATTTATTTATTTGACAGACAGAGATCACAAGTAGGCAGAGAGGGAGGCAGAGAGTGAGAGAGAGGAGGAAGCAGGCTCCCCGCGGAGCAGAGAGCCCGACGCGGGGCTCGATCCCAGGACCCTGGGATCATGACCTGAGCCGAAGGCAGAGGCTTTAACCCACTGAGCCACCCAGGCGCCCCTGCTTCACAAAGAATTTAAAAGCTAGGGTGCTCTGTATTAAACTTTTTCTCAACCAAGTATATATTAATAAATCAGAAAATTTGGGGCAGCCTATAAAATCATTAGAATGTACACAATGCGTGTGTTTGTGTGTGTGCGTGCATGTACACATGCACATGTGTGTATCTACCAAGAGAAATTTCAGAAGAATAGTGTCTAACAACATCTACACTAAGGCGAATAAAAATTAAGAGGTACAGATTATGAAATTATAATATGGGAATAATTCAGATAATCTTTTATTCACAGAGCTGAGGATCTGTGTGGCAAAGTAACACACAGGGAGAGGCACACACACACTGTTTGGTGTGCTTTAAAATGTTACACCTCTATACCCAGGTCTGATTCTGAATTCTTAATTTGGACAACTTCTAAGATCTTCATGTCTGCAAACCTCAGGGTTAGCCACAACTTTTGGAGTCAAACAAAGCAACGAGTATTTTTGTTGTTTGAGGGAAGTTTCTGTTTTGCTTTTTTACTAGTATGTATTTTGACTGAGTTGTGTTTATTTGGACTGTTTGATAACTAGCATCAGTCAAAATCACATGGTATGTGTTTAAGTGGAACCCCTATGTTAGTAGAAATGCTTGCCTCCCAGGGACATCGATAGAATAATTCATTTAGTCTTATTTATTTCTCTTGACTGAAAAGTCTTTTGTGGAAAAATATTTTACCAGAACACTGTTGTGGCAAGAGAGACACTAAGACAAACCAGTGCTTTAAATTGAAAATTTGAGGCACCCTTGCAAATCTTCACTGTGAAGGTTTCCCCCATGCTCTCTGGGGCATCTGGGTTTTTTCCCTGCCCTTAATTTGTGTGACAATTGTTTAAGGTATAGCAATGAAATTGAATTATCAGCTGGGTGACATACCTGTTTACAGAAATACTTCCGTTTAGGAGTAAGTTCAACTATGTCAGAGGCAACATTACCCTTGAAATATGAGCTGTATAGACAGCCCCCAAAATAAATTTTTAGAATTTAAGAAAATGAAATTGGTACATTTAAGGAATACGGGTTGAGGGTTAAGATAGGTGTCAGCGACTTCTGTTAATGTAGAATGGATCACTTGTCCTTCTGAGTTGAGATGATTCAAATTCAGATGTGTCCTGCAAATGACTGAGGCAAGCCAGAAGCCAGGACGAGTGAAGGGTGGCTCGCAGAAAACTTTACCAGTGAAACAGCACCATCTCCAGTGTACGTTTTGGGACAGGGATTGTTATGAAGTGATCTCTGTGTGGCCAAGACCAGTGGTGGAACAGAAAACAGATGTGAAATCTCTTTTGAGATTTGTGCTCTGCGGTCATGTGCAAAGATGAAACAGGCGAAACAATTAGAAAATGTCAGTTCAAACAGTCAATCGACATGAATTAGGGAAAAGCTGTTAACATAGTTCAAACCAGAATGTGAATTCATGGAAAAGTGATTTTCTGCATGTTTATCTTTAGAAAAGGCTAAAATGTTTAACTTAAAATGCTGCTTTACTTAGATTACTAAATTGGTAAAAATCAATATATCCTAAATAGTCATTTTGTTAAAAATTTGTTGACATTGAATTTATCCTCTATATTCTTAAATTATTATGAAATTATAATTAAATATAATGGCTTCTGATAAACATTTATGTTACTATAATTTAAAAACGATCTCAACTGAGTTTTTAAAAATATTTGCATATTTTATAGCACATTAGAAGCAGTTGCTATTTTTGTTGTCTTTCAAAATTCTAGGAGCTTAACCTGCGTATTTATATATGCGAGTCCTCTTTTATAGAAAGTAATAGGACACCATAATCATGTATGTACATACTAAATATTTTCATGGTGTGAAAGTAGTGAAACTATCACTAAGATAATTGCCTTAAACAACTAAAAGCATGATGACCTCCCTCCTACCTACTTCGTTATAGTCACATATTTATGAAATAGGAATTATTATTTCTACTGATTATTTTTTGCAGTGACTAGGTATGCAGATAATGTGTTTTAACCAGGTGAGACAGGCGAAGTCGGGTGGGCGTAAAAGATGCCATTTCTTTTGAATGCAACCTTGGGATCGGGACCAGGTACCAGGCACCCAAGTACTGTCTTAAACTGAGTGACTGACGTTCCTGTTGAGAGTAGGTTATGGGGTCTCTCTCTGGTGACTTCCTGAAAGATTGACTGCCTTGATTTTTCTTGTCACATTTATCAGCTGAAAAGCATGCTTTCATTTGTTTTTTGCCTTGGCTTTTTTGTGTTGCCATCAGTTAAATTGCATGCAGCCTAACGGATCCCTGTGTTCCAATTCACCAGGTGCGTGTGTTCACATTTTCAGTTGGTCAGCATAATTATGACAGAGGACCTATTCAGTGGATGGCCTGTGAAAATAAAGGTAACAGATCTGCTTTCTCGACCGCATTTTAATACTAAAACTAAATTGGTAGTTGTTGTTCTACGTATTCTCTTTTAAGATCCAGTTGTAGCTAATGTTTACGGGAATAGAGACAAGTGTAAGATGTTGAATGTCGTTTTTTTGGTTTTTCGGTTTTTTTAGATTATTTGGGAGAGAGAAAGAGCAGGGCAGTGGGGGGCGTGGGTGGTGAGTGGCAGAGGGAAGAGGGAGAGAGAGTCTTTTAAGCAGCCCCCACATTGCTGATGCAGTCTGGGTCTCAGGACCCGAGCCAAAGCCAAGAGTCAGACACTTAACTGACTGTGCCACCCAGGTGCGCCAAGATGTTAAATGTGTTTTCTGTGGAGAAAACCCACACACAGAACACTTGGAAATTATTACTATTACAGTATATGAAAATTCAGACATTTGATCATATGATATCTGATATCATATATTGGTATCATTCTATGCTTTATTTAAAGATACTTAATGCTATTCATCAAATAGAATCTTACCTGAAAAATTAGGAATGAAAGAATATCTGAATTACATAAAACTTACATGTAAGAAAGTATGACATCCAAGTTCCTTTTTTTCCTGAGTGGTTGAATTTTCTTTTAAATGTCTTACACATTCCTAGGTAATTCTCGTTTTGTGTAGTGAGCCCCTGTTCCCTATGTACACAGAAAAAACCTGAAAATGTTATTTGAAAAACTGATCACATAGCAATAAAGGGAACCTCAATTTATTACAAAAATCATATTTAGGCAAATATTCCATATAAATGTAATTGTCAGATTCCCATTATTATGTGTCTTTAAGAATTTCTCCAGCATAGAGTATTTTAAATAATGCCTGGTTCCCTACTGTGAAGTAGAAAAACCACATATATCTGATACAGTTTATAAGAAACATAGTGAAATTTCTCACAAAGCTTATGCATTTGTTAGGGATATACATTAATCCAACCTTTTCTACATTTATTGGTGGTATTGGTATGTTAGTGTTTGCTCAATTAGAAGTGAAAAAAAAAAAAAGCTCTTTTTTTTTTTTCTCCAAAGACCTAAAATAGTTTCGTGGCCATGAATGGTAATGTGATATTTAGATATATAAAAATATGTATGTGTATGTTTCAGGTTATTATTATGAAATTCCTTCCATTGGAGCAATAAGAATCAATACTCAGGTATGGTTATTAAAATTTTGTTTAAATTATGTTTTCAAAGAAAAAGATGTTTCTTTGCTGCTTTAAATATGCTCAATTGGAGAAAATAGGTGAAAGTGAAAAAATGATCCATAGTATTGTATTTGTAACAAAATGATGAGTGTCATGGTGATGTACTGATTGCTATTTCATTAAAGTTCCAAGTGTTTTCATATATTGAAAACTCAGGTAAAAAACTATGTATGCTGTTCTTCTAAGATGTTAAAAACATCACCGAAAATAAATAAAATGAAAATTTACTAACAGTCTTGTTTCATTTAACTTGAACTTGGTTCTATTTCAGATGACTTAAATTAGTTTCTTCAAGGTACAAGTCCCACAAAGAAAGTTAAGCAATACTTAATCTGGACAAACTATATGGATTCTAACCAGAATTCAGATAACTTCTCAAATAACCACTGTAGATCTATTTACCTGTTTAAAATAAACTTTCAACAAGGAGATGATGTTTTTCTATAACCATTTATTTTATTTTATTTTTAATTATTAAATTTTTTTTCAAATTTTTATTTAAATCCTAGTTAGTTAACATAAAGCGTAATACTGGTTTCAGGAGTAGAATGTAGTGATTCATCATTTACATGTAACACTCTGTTCTCATCCCAACAAGTGCCCTCCTTATCCCCATCACACATTTAACCATTCAGTTTAAAATATGCCTGTTAAATAACCTTGTAGAGTGAAGCAAATTAATTTAAATGTATATTATTTTCAAGCATTCATAAATAACAATTTAAAATCATTACTCAACTTTAAACGTAACTGAGGATCCACAAAATAGACTAAGTCAAAATTGAACATAAATAACATGGCATCTGTGGAACTGAATACCGACTGTGTTTTATGTTGAAATGAAACAGCAGCTGCACTTGAGTCTGATGTCTTACTTGGCACAAGTATTTCATTTATTTTTTGATATGTTTAAATGTAGCTTTGAATTTCAGCCAAACAATCTGTGATATGAAAGCAAGTATGTGGCTGCTTTATTATTTCACATTTGCGTGATTCCATCCAGTAAATCACAGAGACTTAAAATAGTTTAGATTAACATAAAGCAATTCACAAGGAACGTATTTCACTTATCATTGGCTGTACCTCAGAAAAAGAATGTTTTGTGATTAGAAAAAAACTGGGGTAGATATATTGTATAAACAACATGAGCTAAATATTGTTGATTCAAAGTATGTAGAGATACCAGTTATGGTCTGTCCAAAATAGGAATTAAATGGTTACATATTTACTCTCTTTGAGTCCATATTTATTTCTACCTCTAGGTAATTTTCTTCTGTAGAGTTATTTTGATTTTGTTTTTAGCATAGCATTTCTGGTTTTCAACCTCTTAACCTTTTCTTTCTTTTTTCCTTTTTTTTTTCTTAATAGGAATATTTGGATGTTCTGGGTAGACCAATGGTGTTAGCAGGAGATAAGGCTAAGCAAGTCCAATGGACAAATGTATACCTGGATGCACTGGTAAGACACTGGCTGTTCAGCCACAGACCATCCTAACAAAAGCATGTAGCCATTTCTGTTGCCTTCTAGGTGACGTTTATCGTTTCCAAAAGTTCTTCTATTGCAACCTTTTTTTGCTAGAATTTAGGTAATACACATAAAAACAGACTTGTCTAATCACAAATGTAAAGTGTTACTTTATTTTTTAGGTGATCTGTTATGAATGTGGGATTTTGAACCTCCAATCTTTTTTTTTTTTTTTTAAGATTTTTTATTTATTTGACAGATCACAAGTAGGCAGAGAGGCAGGCGGGGGGTGGGGGAAGCAGGCTCCCTGCTGAGTGGAGAGCCCGATGCGGGGCTCGATCCCAGGACCCTGAGATCATGACCTGAGCTGAAGGCAGAGGCTTTAATCCACTGAGCTACCCAGGTGCCCCTCAAACCTCAAATCTTGAATTTGTGGCCCTTTCAATAACATTTTGAATTTTTATGTTGAAAAAAAAAAATGTATTGGGATGCCTGTGTGGCACAGTCGTTAAGCGTCTGCCTTCAGTTCAGGTCATGATCCCAGGGTCCTAGGATCAAGTCCCGAATCAGGCTCTCTGCTCAGCGGAAAGCCTGTTTCTCCCTCTCCCACTCCCCCTGCTTGTGTTCCCTTTCTCACTATCTCTCTCTATATATAAAATAAATGAATAAAATCTTAAAAAAAAAATAGTATGCTAAAGTCATGTGAATGTATACCTGCTACTGCAGACTTTGAATAAAAATTGGAGGAAAGGTTTTTAAAGTAGACTTCAGCTAACAGATGCATGTACAGCCTCCACAACTCAAGCTAGACCCAACAAACCTCAGAATTAAATAGGCAAAGAATCTTAGCCTACTCTCAAGTCATCACAAACCTAATAACCTCTTTGTATATAATCTCTGCTTTCAAATTCAACCCCAGATTTTTATGGAAATAAGCCATTGAAATGATCAAACGTGGTATGATATAACAAAAACGTTTAGTTTTCCATTGTATAATGGAAGTTTTAATATAAGTATGCTATGGTATTTCAAAGCAGTGGTTCTCAGTTGGGGGTAATTTTGCCATGCAAATTTTGTCATTTGCATGTACCTATGGCTGTCTTCTCTTATTGTGACTAGGATAGGGAGGGCTTGGCTCTGGCATCTCATCGGTAGAGGCCAGGGATTATGTGCTTATAGTAAACATTGTCCAATACCAGGATGGTCCCCTCACTCCATGCATGTGCATATAACAAAGAATCGTTCAGCTCAAAATAGCATTAGAGCTTAAGTTCAGAAAACTTGTTTAATGTAAGTTTTACTTTTCCTAGTGTTAAAGTTATAAATAGTAAACATCGTACTTAAGATTTATTCATATGCTTAACCTTGATGAGAGGACTTTATTGATGATTTGATTAATGTAATATATCAGGGAGAACCAAAATACTCAGCCCTGAAAAGTAAATGCTGATTCAATAACCCTTTCTCCTACTTGGAGTACAATTATATGCTGATACTACTTCTCTGAAGGCAGTGATGACCCCAAAGGGCAAAATGCAATCCATTTAGAATTACTTATCATTTGGTTCTTGTAAAATAAACATATACAGGAAGTTGGAAGAAAAATAGGCGCTATTAGCAGCAGCTTTGCATGCTAAGAAAGATAAAGTGAAGCTTGCTTACCTCAAGTCCTAGCTAAAATTACTATCCAGTGTTCCAGTGTTCCTTCTTGACATCACATATTTATTTAAGGTCACATGGTCATCTAGGCTATGGTCAAAATGTTTCATTTTTCCGAATCCATCACAGGACAGGGTATGATAGGAGGAGTCAATAATTATGCCCTGTAGGATTTCCTATGACCAGAAGTTCATTAACCAACAGTCTGTATTGTTGGTAAGCTTCTTACTGATAGCGCAAATGACGTTAGGGAGAGATTTTGGTTCTAAATGTGCTGTTCAATAAGCTGAAACTAAATGTAAAACAAGAAAAAAAAAATAACAGTCACAGGAATTGACCAGCCAGTGGACACATAGAGCATTCTTTTACTAACTTGAGAATGAAAATTGAGTGTCTTTTATTTCTAATTACATGTCTATAATCTCTGCATGTTGAAGATTCACAGTATATGCTGCTCGGTGCATGCCGGTTACATTAGAAAAAAAAAAAAGTAAATATTCCAAGACCTATACCAAGGCAAAAATGTAATAATATAATGAGAACAATGAGAAGAACTCTGGCATTTCAGAAGAAAAAAAGCTGTGTATTTGGGGATGGTGTAGGGTGAGCTTAAACAGTTGGTGATAGTTTAGCTGAACTTTCGAGTTCAGGTGAGGTTTCTACAGTTGGCAGGGAGCAGTGATACCACACAAAAAGGGTGCGGTATGATCGGGCAGGTGCTGGGTATGCTGGAAAAATGCTACCTCGGTCACTTGGAGGTAAGAAAAGAAACAAGACTGGGAGAGTATTGTGGACGGTTCGTTTTATTGGGGAGATAAAATGAGGTTCTTTGGACAAAAAGAAAGGTGGAAAGAGTTAGAATCAAGAAAATAAAAATATCACATAAATTCCTGGAGAGCAGAAATCTTATTTCTCTTTTTTGTCCTCTAGAGACTGGCACAGTGTCTAGGAATAGAGTACAATTTTTTTGTCCTCTTAGTAAATGAGAGACAAAATAGAAATTGGCACCCATGAGTTCATCAGTGATGTTGTCTCCTTTGTTAGAAGTCTAGTATCTTATTTTAGGGCAGATATTACCATATTTAGAAGCAAATTACCATCCTCTGTATAAATGCAAATGTGACTGCTGATTGTCTCCATATATACTTTATCGTATATCATTCTAGCATTTTAAAAGCTGTGCATATACGTTGTAACTCAAATAATAATTTCTCTAAAAGGAGTATTTACAGAATAATGTTTTGGAAACAAGTTGTATGAATTATCTATAATCTGACTTTATTGAGGTGAAAAATTTCATTGTGATGTGAATTTGTATATTTAACTAAGGCTGTTTTCATTGTTGAATATTCTGGCTTACAACTCAATTGAGAGCCACCGTGTGTATCATCGTGCACCAATTATGTGTAGCTGTTTTCTTAATTGTGTTTGTCCCAAACAATTTGGTATCTTGTTCTACTAAAAGCCTCTGTGTGATTGTCCTTCATTAATTCGGTTCCCATTGTTTTTGGGCTTCCCACATGATTATGAACTATTGCCCAAGACATTTTCTCCACGAAGCTGTGCTGTTTCTGGAATTAGAACAAGGGTCATGAGATGTGGATCTGGGGTTGTTATTCACAAGAAGATCTTTAACATTTTCTCAGCCTAGCAAATTTGAAATTTTAAGCAGTAATTTTTAAATCATTTTAAAGCGTGGCTCTTTTGAAAATATAGTTTTGACATGAAATGATGGCAAAACTATATGTAATTGCTATAGATAGCAGTAATGAAAGAAAAAAACTCTGACCTGAAAATCGGTTAATTTCCACTACTCTCTTTGGATTCATTTAATATCTGAAATTATGTACATTCTGATTAACACTAGGTCATTATTTTTGCTCATGTTTATTTTGCTTCATGACCAGACTGTTGGATTTGATGCTTACAGTTAGCTACATTATTTTACTTTGTCCAAAAGTACTATTCGTTTTGGAGGGTATTTAGAAGCATTATTTCATCTTTAGGACAGCGTAGTATTTACCTAGACTGTTGCAGAAACGCAGTATTGCACTGTTTATCCTGCTGTACATCTGTGATGTAGCATGAAGCCTTTGGCTTAGGGCATGAAAAAATTAAGAATGAAGCTAGCAAAAGGAAAGCAAATAAATCCTATGAAACAGTATTTTATTATCACCCTGTTTATGGAATCCCATGATGTCAGGTAAACTGTCACTGAATAGAAGGGTGGAAGGGCAGGGTGACTGAAATATTTAGTGTCCTTTGATTTTTTTTTTTAAGTTATTTGCAATGCTCTTGGGCTATTACTTTAGATGTTGCATGCTCCAATAGCTACCTAATCGATTCTGATTATTTCCCAGACTTTTTCATTGACTTTTTTAAGAAAATAAAAATAGAAGTTTTTAAAAAAGCTTTCAAAATCCTTTAATAATTCTTTGTGTCTCTTTATAATGTAACCATAAAATCCGGAGTCAGATACCAGAGACTAATGCAGAATGACAAAGTCTAAATTGGAATTCTAATTTGCCTTTTCTTTCTGAATCTATTTTTAGGAACTAGGACTTGTCATTACTGGAACTCTTCCGGTCTTCAACATAACAGGCCAAGTTGAAAATAAGACAAACTTAAAGGTTAAAAGTTAATTGATAAAATTAATAATAATAAATGATAAACAGTGACGTTGAAGCTGAGTGTGGATAAGATATTTCTATAAGGAAATACATACAAAGTAGCTGTCTTGTGAGACCAGAAGTAAGAGGGAACAGCTGCCTATGTGATAACCACCTGGGAAAAAGGAAATGCAGGTCAAGTTCTCTGTTTCCCCAGAGCCAGGATTCAACTTAACTCTATTTAAGTATGAACTGATGAGAGCACAAGTTCAGACTCTGGGAGTAATTACATGATAAATGGGCAATACTATGGTATCCCCCCCTCTTTTTTTTTAATGTGTCTGAGATATCCTTGTAGCTCAGAATTAAAAATCCCAAGAACAAAAACCATGGTGATGTTTGTAGCCAATGTATAGAGGTATATTTATTGAATCATTCCTCCTCCAACTCCCATTCAACTAGTATTTTTTAATCATCACATAAGTGTCTGATTTAAAATGGATAATTCTCCATTTTTTTCTACTTTTTAAGAGTCAAGAAAAATACTCTATAAATTTCTTAACAGTGTTGATTTCTGGAACACTGGTAATATTAGTGCAATAAGATGCTACCAACTTAAGGTTCTGAAAAATCTATATCTTGTACTTGCTAAATTCCATTCCTTACTTTTTAAATACTCCTGATTTTGAAGTAGGGTTGCATTCCTGTTTCTTAGCTTGCATCACAGAGAATTTAGGATTGCAGGAAAAATTAAGATTTTTTTTAATACTAAATACTGATTTTATGGTTTGCTTGACATTCCAGATTAGAGGGAAATTTATTTCCAGTTTATGGCATAATGAAATCTTTGCACTTACTCTTCTTTGTTATTATAAATTTCAGTTGAACTCTTTCTCTTTTAATACTGTGGCCATCAAAAACACTAGTTATTCCTCTTTGGGAAACCATTATTATTAAATATCTGTGGGATCTAAATCACTTAATCCATAGAAGAGTAATTGTCTAACTCTCAGATGGACTGTGTAAGGAATTGCTTTAATTAGGAACTTTTGCTTAGAGTAGGATTGGTCCCTGGCAAAAGAATATGATTGTTGACAAAACTTCCTCCCTCTCTGTGTACCTATACAAAATTCATAGTGTTCTCATAATAACTGTTGAGTGGATTTTATAAATTTTTTTGTAACATTTTATTTTGTAATTTACGTAATTTTATTTAAAACAAAAATTCCTGATTCTAAATTTTAACACCAATTTTCATCTTTAACGTCCCTGGGAAGATTATGATAGCAGTTTGCCACCTAGCCCTGTTGACTTGGAACTAAAGTTTTGATGCCCATTGTTTCATATTTAGAAGTTACCGGCACTGAGAAACAGGGTCTTGAGGGTTTCTGCTGTTTTATTACAATGAGGTCACATACTTTTCAGGATAGGGACAGCTCCCCCCACCAAAAAAAAAAAATCATTGTTTTCTCATTTCATGTTTTCTAATATCTTCAGGCTGGACATTTTTGTGATTTTTTTAGTGACAGTTTACCAGTCATAAAGTATCTCTCATATACAACTACAACTGACTGTACAGAGTGATTAAAATAAATAATAGAGATAATGAGTACAAGCAGAGGCATCAAAGAAAAATTTCCTATCTTTTTCTATTTTAGCTGCACTTATCAAGATGTCATTTTTTAAAAGTTAAATGATAATCATAAAGTTGTGGGTGAGAATCATTGTAGATTGATACCAAAAAGTGTCTCACCCTTATTATGTTTTAGCTAGTATGGAATACAACTCGTCAAGCAAAGGATGAGTGTATGTAAAAACTGTGTATAAATATATGTGTTTTGAGTATAAAATACACTTTCTTTTTGCTGTTTCATTAATAGAACCAGCTGATTCTTGGTGTGATGGGAGTTGATGTGTCTTTGGAAGATATTAAACGACTAACACCACGTTTTACAGTAAGATAAAATTTACTTTTTGAGTATCTTTTTCATTTTAGAGCTTTGTGCTAATTTAGCTTGTCTATAAAGTGTTTAACATGTGCAGTTAACTTTGTGAAAGAGCTAATGTTAGAAAGCATCTTAAAACATAAAGATAGCATGTTATCTTTCCTCATGCTTTAAAATGTATTAAAGATTTTTTTTCTTTTAAAGAATGTGATTTCTGATTGTGATTCAGGCATCTTGAAAGTTTTGTTTGTTTGTTTGTTTTTTCCCCAGCTGTGCCCCAATGGCTATTATTTTGCAATCGATCCTAATGGTTATGTTTTATTACACCCAAATCTTCAGCCAAAGGTATGTATATAATGTGTTTATAGTGACTTATGAAATTCTGTAAAATTAATAGTTAGTATTAAAATAAGTAGTTAGTATTAAACTCACTACACAGGACTACATATAAAAGAACGTTATATCTATAACGTTAATGGATGACAAGACCACAGTTTATAGTATATGAAAGTGTGAAAGCAGGTCTCATTTTTCTCTTCCCAATTCAGCTATCCCATATTTCTATCGAATTTTTAACTAACCAGTATTCACACCTCAGAGACCGCCATTATCGCCCTGCCTGAGTTCACACATCCCACTTGGGATTGTCATTAAGGCGGGAAGGTAGTGAGGAGATTGCCCCAGATGGGTGTGAACCTGGTAAGTATAAGTAATACTCCTCTGTGCTCAGGCCACCTGTTCTGACACCCCTTTTTTCTGGTAATTATCTCAACTTTTCATCTCCCAGAGAGCTTTTCTTTTTACTTTGGACAGGCTTATAAAACTCTGAATGAAAATCAGTTAAGTAAAACTCCACGGGACAGGCTTCAGAAATGAGCCTGGTGGTGGGTATTAAGGAGGGCACGTATTGCATGGAGCACTGGGTGTGGTGCATAAACAATGAATGCTGGAACACTGTGAAAAAAAAATGGGAAGTGTTTATTCATCAGGGAGTTGTGCAGAAGGGATAAAATTACATAGATAAACCATTTTATCCTAATCTTTATGCCAAGATATAAAATATTTTCCTACATATCTCCTCCAACTTATTTCACTTTCCATTAGTGCTTCACAGGTGGGGTGAATATATATTTATCTAGAAGCAAAAAGTGGCACAACCTTCCTATATTACGTAGTTGTAATTTATAAGCATCTTCAAGATACTGTTTAACTTTGAAGATCATTCTGAAGATACTTTAACCCATGCTGGAGAGAAATACATTGGAATTTAGGTTTACTACCTTCTTTTCCTTAGCCATGGGAAATTAATGTTCGTGATATTTTAGGGCATACAGAAGTGGGTGCATAACACATACATTTAATATTGAGTCATTTAAATGTTCCAGTCAATGATAATTAAGAACCACTGAAATTGAAAACAAAACCATACTAAGTGATTACAATAAATGGTGTCAATTTTAATTCTACTTTGGAAGGTCCATATAAAATCCATCGTGATGTAAATATTAGCTAATCAAATGTAGCTCCTGATCACCCTGCATTATTTCTCAGTGGCTTTTTTAAAATTATAAATGTAGTATAGGCATTTTTCCCATTATAATGAATCTATCACAGCTCTTTATAAACATGTCTATTACATTCTTCTTAATGAAGTTATTTATGATTAGCTAAACAGTCTATGATTTTGTCACAGTTGAAAATTTCTTTCTAAATCATTCTTAAGATTTTTTTAAAAATTTGCAATATTATTCTTTGGTCTTTGTATATCCAGTATATTTTCAATTATATTTCCACAACTGAAGTGATTTAAAAGCAGTAACAATATTATGTGCTGAAGGGTGTGAAGGATCCCCATTTTTATGATGGTAGGTCTTAACCCCTTCCCCCAAAGGAACTTTATTATTTAGACAAAAAAATAAAAAAGAATAATGAGAATAATGCACATATGATATATAGATATAAATCTATCACTCAGAGGCAGTAATTTGAAAAACGTTTTCCCCTTCTATACACTCTACTAATAACCAGTATTTATGGAGACTTTTTTTTTTTTTTACTCTTTGATGTTAACATACATTTGGCTCAGATTTGGAATAATTTACTAAAACTCATAAAATTACAATGAGAATATAAATTCTATAGAAACTCCTATTATAGCCCAAGTGATTTTTCTTCAAGAGTATGTCAGCTTTTCATATTTTTATATAGGAAATTGTTATAAGCAAGTATGCAACAAAGATATTTAGAAAATGTTATTTTACAGAACCATTAAAGTATGTTTGAATAATCAATGAGTTCTTTTTTCTGAAATTCATGGTTGTGAATTAAAGATGCTTGTGAATTCTCATCATCAGATAAAACGTGGTGATTTCTATTTTGTGGGTGATGGTACATGCTATACAGGTAGATAAGAGAACCTCATAAAAGGACCATACAGTGTAAGATTTTAGAAATTGACAAGTACAAAGGACCCATATGGTAACAGCTAGTGTACTAACAAAATTATTCTCCATCTGTTCATCAGAAATATACCAGTAGAAATAAAGGAAGATAATGCTCTGTTTCTGTAGTAACCCTTATTATTTAACAAGGTCAAAGTTTAGTGTTATTATAAGTATTCTTTGCTGAGCGTCTTGTGTTTGCTTCCTGAAACTATAATCTTAAAATATTTCAGTATAATTTTGTAGTTTGTAGAAGGCAGTATGAGTATCCTTTAAAAAGACTTGGTAACAGGAAATAAAGTAGCTATAAAACTTTGTTTATCTAATTTTCTAAGGATTCACTACTTCTCAGAGCATACCGTGACCACATTTTAACATATACTGGATTATGTATACTGTTTTGTTTCCAAACGCATTTTCAATTTCTTCCATTTTGTCTCATGGAAATAACCAGATCAGGTATACTTACTAGATACCTAATTTTGGTCAATCCTAAGAAATATTTATTGGACAGGAAATTGGACATAATCTTTTATTTTTTAGAAGTCAGTATTTTAGAATTCAATATTTAAAATAAGTCTACAAAAATTATAAAAAATAGAATACATTTACAGTGTTAGGATTAAATTCTCCTTTAGTTCCATGGATAAAACATTTGGTAACACTTCAGAAAACAAGGCACAAATTTTAGGGGTTTAATATTAACACTTTTCAGTATCCTATAGTATTTATATTTGAACACATTTGAATCATGTAAATTCTAAAATTTGCTTTTTTTTTTCTTTTAATCAGCATAAAAGTTGTCTGGGACAAACTATCTTTCTCACTTCCCAAATATGTATTTCTTTGGAGGAAAAAAAATGGAAAATAAGGAGTCATTTTGCTAAACATTTTTTTTGAGTATTTCTATGAGCATAAATTTTTTTATTCACCACAAATATTTTTAAACTTTCATTTTATTTGTTGACTCATCATGAACTCTGTGGTACCTCTTTCTGATCAAGGAACTATCATAAAATTGACTGTAGGGTAGAAGCCTTACCTGTGTTGATACATAGCACGATGAATTACCATCTTTCTGTTGCTTCAGCCTATTGGTGTAGGTATACCAACAATTAATTTAAGAAAAAGGAGACCCAATGTTCAGGTAACTGTGAATGAAGTTAGCAGTGGCTTCAAATTTGCTAAATCAGAGTTGAGATTAAGCTTCTCTTCCTAAAAGCATATGATTAATGCTGCCTTTCCTGACCTCAAGCTTCCAGAGCATGAGTTGGAGATGAGCATCATTCCTCAATAAACTGGAGCAAAAATGTTATTAATGATGGCAGAGGGTATGCATTTGCTAACTCAAGATTGCTGGCAAATTGTGTAATTCATTAATCAGAGCAATCATAATGAGATGGCCTCTAAAAATAAATTTGTTATTAAATATTGTGACATTAGTGTCAAATCCATGTAATCCTAACAATTGTTTGTAAAATTAACTTCTAAGTGGAAATAAAAATGCAATTCTGATGGGGTAGTTTCTGTAAATCATAAAATTTAAGCCAAATTTCTTTGTATTTCTAAAGTGTATTTGGGGATTAGACGTTAGAAAAATTTCCCTTAAGCTAACTAACATGTCCAGAATTGCAAATAAAGGTGCATTTTTATTGCCTGACAAGCTCATGGCAAAATCTTTTCTCTTTTGTCAGCAAAATTTAAATGTTATTTTAGGTATGCATATTTCTATAGTTACACTAAAAATCATCAGAAAGGATACTTCTCCAGTTTAGTGCAGTAGAGTAAGGGAATTAGTACAGTAAAACAATTTCAGAATTCTAAAGGAAGCTCAGTGTGACTTAATGTTTTATATATAAGTCTGTCATTGCTTTAAAATAAAATTAATGATATAGTGAAGATGTGGTATGATAGTAAGAAGACATTATTAAACTGTGAACTAGTAAAACAGAATTTTACGTTAGTTGTACTTAACAGCTAATACTGTATCTTTGAGGAGTTCATTAAACCCCATCTTACTTTAATTTCTTAACCTGAAAAGCAGGAGGATTGAACTAAGAATAATTTGTTTCTTTTTATCCTACGTTGTATGTTCCCCCAGGAAATTAAATATACATGTTGATCTCCAGCTCCCTCTCCTGCAAATTCTGGTTTAATATGCCCAGGGATGGGACCCAGGTTAATGAATAGTGTTTCAAGTTTTCCAGGTTGTTCTCAAGTGCAGAGACCCTTCGGGTTTCTTGTAGCTCTAGAATTCTGTGCATTCTGATCATCATGTTGTTGTATCAGTCTTCATGTCTTTTATGATAACTGTAGAGGTTAAAATTCTATTTACGTCTTATCTTGATTTATTCAATTGTTTTATATTACTCTCCTTGCATGCTTCTTTTTGTGTATTCAATGATACTTTTTACATTCATGTACATTTTAGTGAATTTTCATTTTTATTGAACTTTCAAAAAAATTGCATGTAAATATTAGGATATAATTTGAAAATAAACAACCTGAAAAATGGTTTGTTTTATTTTCCTTTTCCTTCTAAGGAAAGCTGGAATGGCAAACTGGTGACCACACAAGATTTTTGAATTTGTAAAAATATTATTTGAAGTAGATAGTAATTTTCATAATACTATTAAGTATTTCCATTTAAAATTTGTGTAAAAGCATTCTGCCTGCTTTAGTTCTACAAATGATGTTGTTTTTATGTCAGCTGATGTTAAAATTTTGTACATGAGGAATATTGGATATTAAAATACCAAACAAATTAAAAGACAGAAGGGACTTGATTCCCTTCTTGGGAATCAAGACTTGCTTGGTGCTTTTTTTTTTACTAGAAGATTCTACTTCCGGGTTTTTCAATCATTGTGCCTGTGATTGGTCTTTTAAAAAATGGTCAGTTAGCTTGCCATTTAAAAAGTACAAGTTATGCATTGACATTTTGCTTTTATGATTTCATTCTCTTTTCTGTGTCTTTATATGTTGGATTGGGACATGATCTTCATATTGCCAATTCTTCCTGATAATGCCTCCTCCATGCATGCTGTTTGGGTCTGGTCATGCTATGCCTTATCCATTGCATGTAAGATAATATTCTCATTTATGTTTATACTTTATCATTTTGATTATCTTGACTTTGTTTTGCAGTGAGTGTGTTGAATTTTTAATGCTGTTACGGTGTTGTGTGAAGATGATTTATTTCAGGGGACTTTAAAGAAGCAATTCTGAATTAATATTGTCCACTTTAGAGTATCCTTTTGCTAGTGACTTCCTTGGTTTGGTATTTTAAGTAAAGGATTATAATTATTTTTGGTATTGATTTTTATTTTCTCCTTATGAAATATGCTACATGTCCAATGAATATTTCTTCTGAGGCAATATGTTGCTGTCCAAACAGTGGTCAGTATTATCACCCTATTAAACAATCTAATACTCATTTTAGTATTCTAGACCCTTCTGACTCCAGATATCAAGCTCATGAGCAGTGAATATTTTTTTTAATAAAAGTGCCAGACACAGTTGAGATTGTTTTTTCATTTGCCTTTAAGAATACCCATTCACCAAAACATGGGAATCATAAACTTTGATTATTTAAATAGAGTTATTCCTTGAAGGAAGGCATTTTTTTTCTCAATTATAAAATAAACACGTGCCATATATAATGTCATTCAGTGTTTGAAATAAGTGTTTAGTTTTAACACATTTTTAATTACTATTATTGTTTTAGGTAGTCCTCCTAAAACTGTTTAAAATAGTGATAATCTGGTTCATTTGGTGGTTTAAGAAAATTAAAAATTTAAAAAAAATAATGATAATCTGAACATGTTTTAGAAGAGCCCGTGATGCTGAAATCATTAAAATTCCAGTGACCTTGTGCTAATACAGAATAATTTGTATTTTTTACTTCTATCTCATTAAATACCATGTTGTGGTGGTATTTATTTTAGTAAATATTAAAAACCTAGTTTCTAAAATTAAGTAGTTGTAAAACTGTGGATGCCTGTTAGGACTGTATTATTGTAATAAACTTTGATATTTTTTTACGGCATGTTCTATAACTTAGCTTTGTTACAATAGCCTCAGTGTATTTTTGTTTATCAAATAATTGAATAAGTTCATTTTATGATTGAAAAAGTTTTTTAAGTGTCATCTGAGGTGAATTTGCAAGGCTAACAGTTTTATATGATATATTTATGTAAATAAAGAATCTGCCTTGTTCCCCAGTTAATTGTCCTTATTATTACACACCAGCAAGAAGAAGCAGTAGGAGATGCAAAGCAGGAGACCGTATTTAGTGAACCCAAGGGTTATTATTTTAGTTATATTTTAATTACAATAGCTTATCTTTATTCAAGTGCTTGGGACTTGACCACAAATTTTACCTTAGAAGGTTTATTTAATTTGACTTGCTAAAATATGTCACATTTCTGAGATTCCAATATATGAAGTAAACTTGGATTTTTTTAATGCTTCTTAAGAATATGCTAGGAAGAGTTAGTTTCACATAGCAAATTCAAACGTAGTTTTTAAAAGATTTTCCCTCATATTACTTCTTTTTATAGAATATGAAGTGTGAATTACTTTTATGTTGCCTGGTCTAACTGCCAAATATGTTATCCACATGGGTTTATTTTGCTCCTTTCCAATCCTAATTAAAGGAAAGAAAGTTGTGAGTAGACCTTCAACTGTCTGGTTCTCATAGAACTCGTAATTACAAATGTAGTATCTAACACAGCACTCAAAATGAAACTGTCTTTGGTTGGTGGCAAATTAAAATTTTCCTGCTACACCTAAAGCCCAAATCCCTAGCCTACTTATTGTTATTTTAAAATATATGTATAGGAGACCATATATGTTTATGTAGCTATTTAATATACCTTAGGTAAGTAACATCTATGGAATTATTTTCATATTTGAATATACATTAAATTATTTATATATAGCATCTTTTTACAATGTTGTATATGCTTAATTATTATTATTTTCTGTGTAGAACCCCAAATCTCAGGAGCCAGTAACTTTGGATTTCCTTGATGCAGAATTAGAGAATGACATTAAGGTGGAGGTGAGTGAACTCCTGAGTAGTACTCTCGGGCCCAATGCCGAGGCTCATCCGTCCCACAGTACCCGTTGAACAGCTTCACTGTGTTAGCTTCTCTCCTAGGTACTAGGTTCACAGTGATGAATGTTCTTTGTTTTTTAAAATATCTAGATCTTGGGCTCTCTCATCCAAACAGTCATATGGAAAGGAATCAATATTTTAATTTGGGTGTGACATTAGTTTGTTCCTTTCTCATTCCATACATAGAGATGTTTCAGTATTTCAGTACAAATGTAACTTGTAAATTTCAGTACACAAAGTAGAGATTGAGGACATTGCTGTAGAGTTGGAAGAAAAGTTGGAGGGCATCTAACCACCCAAAAAGCAACCTGAGGAGAATATCTGCCATGTTTGTCTTAGTACCCTTGACCCAGAAATTTCAATTTTATTCCAAAACCAAAATTGCATGTCATTTCCTCTGAGAGGATCTTCTATAATAGTGAGGATAAAAATTAAAAATAACGATATTTATTAAGTACATAATGTGGGTCGGTCAGTCATAGATTCTCAAGAGCCTTTGAAGTAAGTACTGTCATTATATGATCATTATTTGTCATACTGATGGTATGTTTTAAGTCCAGAAGGTTAAAAAGCCTGTATCTGGCTACTCAGCCAGGAAGTAGCAGGACAGGTATTTGAACCAGGCTCTTGTGCTTCAGAGCAAAGATTTTTAAGATTCTTGTAAATGGATGAACTTCGCTCATCTATGCAAAGGCCACCACATTTCTTCTAGAATTTGTCAGAGAGTGTTTAATATAAACTTGCTTTACAGCATTTTCCACATTGACTCCCTCATTATAGAACAACAGTTTAATTATTATTACTACCCAAGACCAAGGCTAGTGCCAGGATGTCTTAGGTGTTTAATGAATGTTTGCTATAAATTATTTCAAAATGAGAGTAGGATCATGTAATGTTGCAGAGTGTGGTCTTTGGATCCTCATGCCATGGGGTGACTGTAATAATACTATCTAACCTGTTATGGCTCAGTTTCCCCTCTGTCAGTCCCATAAAGTAATTGCCCATTCTTTCATTAACATTTAAAAAATTAATGATGAGACTCTGAAAAACAACCTGAGGGATTTGAAGGGGCGGAGGGTGGGAGGTTGGGGGAACCAGGTGGCAGGTACGAGAAAGGGCACGGATTGCATGGAGTACTGGGTGTGGTGCAAAAACAATGAATACTGTTATGCTGAAAAGAAATAAAAAAATTAATGATGAGGATACTTAATTAAGGATGCCTCTATTATTATGACTATAATGGGATAACTTTTAAAAAGAATATACCCAAAGACAACTACAACTACTAGTATAACCACCCTACTATTTTTATTCATTCTCTTCTAAAACAAGGTATAAACCTTAAGAAACCAGTACTTTTAATCACACTTTGGTAATCAATTGAATACTTGCAATAAAGCGATTCTTTCCTCTTCCTGTAGATTCGAAATAAAATGATCGATGGAGAGAGTGGAGAAAAAACATTTAGAACTCTGGTTAAATCTCAAGATGAGGTAAGGATTGAGTCAGGCTTACTCTTAAGTAAGATGTATAGATCAATAATGATATTGGTAGTTTGTCTTTCCTGTTAAAGCAGTATTTATAAAACAGATGTCTCAGTAAATACATGTTTTTAAGACTTTCTTTGCTGAAGGATATTTTAAATATATTTTAAACTCTTTAATATTTGTTAAATATTTTGCTTTATGTTTCTTGATGTTGTTTTACATTTTATCAACACTATGTTCTTGAAAATTGTCATCATAGAAAATAGAGCACCAAATTTAATGTTGTGCCATCTTCTCTTAGGTCATTTCAGTCATGCAAAATTGAAGTTAATATTTAATACTGTATGCATTAAATGACCTGTGCATGCACATGTTCTAATTGTTGAGTTTCATATATTTTGGGTTTTTGTTGTTGTTATTTGTCTACTTTTGTTTGGCTTATCTTCCTTCACTATTTATGCACTTTATAATTCCTTGCATTTAAATCTGAAATTAAATCAAGGGGTAGCACAACTATACCCGTAAATTACTGGTACAGATATATAATACACATATTGTTTTACATTGATGTAGAAGAACTCTGTACAAGAGCAGTGTGTCTATCCATTATCAGTCGTATGTGGAGTAAATACACAGACATTAATATATTTGAATATTTGAAAAATACACAGAATCCAGAGGCTTTGGAGCCTGGAAATTTAAGTGTTTTTGTTTAACTTCTAACCTTTCCCTCACAGTGCCATTATTTTAAATGTAAACATTTCTTTTGAATTCCTCAGCAGATCTTTCTCTAAGATGGGAGCTAGGATCCAAATAGGATCCTCCATTAGCACTTGGCTTTTCTCACTTAATATCATTAGGAGTCCCCATTACCAGAAGACAGGAGGAGGTATATATCAATTTCAGTCATTGTTGAAACTTCAATTCTCTTTCCTTAGACTGTAGCCATGTTCTTTACCCATCCACTCTTTGAGGAAAGATGTAAACCATTAAGCAGTTCTGCCGACTTTTCCGTGTTGTTCTGCCAAGAACTCTTTACCCTGCATATTCTTTCCTCAACTTTAAATTAATTTTGTTTCTATTAAGTCACACTGATGTTTTCCTCCTTTAGTTTACCATAAATTCCTCTAACCAATAGGTAGACTTTTCTTATTAACCATCTAATCACTTGCAGACTTTTCTTATTAATAATATTGAAAGAAAATATATCTTGTATGTTTACTTTTTTAATCTGATATACTGTTTTTTAACTTGCGGAACATCACTAATTTGACATTTTTTTTTAAAGATTTTATTTTTTATTTATTTGGCAGACAGAGATCACAAGTAGGCAGAGAGGCAGGCAGAGAGAGAGAGAGAGGAGGAAGCAGGGGCTCCATCCCAAGACCCTGGGATCATGACCTGAGCTGAAGGCAGAGGCTTTAACCCACTGAGCCACCCAGGCACCCCTTGACATTTTTTTTATGAGTGGTATGAAACACATGAACATTATTTCTTTTCTTTTTTAAGGATCGCACTAGTCCAAAAACCTCATCAGTTCCTGTTCTCCCTCCCTCCATCCTCCACACACGTAAACCAGAGGAATATTTGATGAATAAAGCAGCATGTATGATTGCTATAAAATGAATTTGGCATCATACATTTCCTTCATCCTGTCAATTTAGATTTTTTAGAAGATTTATATATTTTTATTTCATCCATAAATTGTAGAACAGAATAGTATTTTGTCCAGAGGTTGATTAAATTAGACAGTGATTGTAAAGTGCTTAGTGTATTGGCTAAAATGAAGTAACATATCAGTGAAGATTATTGTTCTATGAGGATGATAAAGCTGGAGAGAACTAGAAAAATGTGAAAATGCATATATGCCATCACTATACCTAATGAAAGAATGAATGATAATTTCTTTACTAGTATTCGGTAGCGACGTATGAAGAATTTTGTATCCATCAAGGTGTTGAGCTCTGTACTTCCTTTCCCTGGTAGATTTGGTTGTTTTTCTGACCCTCACTGATACAAAGTAATTAATTTTCTTTGATAAATGCTATAAAAATGGCTTAATAAGAACAGTAATATGCTAACCATATGTTTGGATCTAGAAACAGTGCAATAACTTCCTGAGATTACCAGTTTCTCACAAACACACTCTAGTGTGAATATATCTGAGGCTTATCTAATAGATCCTGGTCCTATTTTATTATTAAAATTTGTTTTTTAGAAAATGTTTTCAAAGGTTTGAGGTAAATAATTCAACATGAATTACTAAGATTTTGCACTTGAGAATCTTTAAAAGTCATGTGCAGGTATTTATTTTTGTCCTAAAATTTTGCTTTACTCACATGCAGACACACACACGCGCACACACACACACACATACACACACACACCCATAACAATTAATAAATATAGAATAGATCATTTGTGAGGGAGGCTATTGAATGACCACAGAATTTATAAATAAATTTTAGTGTTCTGCTTTTCATATAAGTTCACATAGGTTTTATAATGTGGTAACAACCATATCAAACTTTTTTTGTAGAGGTACATTGACAAAGGAAACAGGACATACACATGGACTCCTGTGAATGGAACAGATTACAGGTAACTAATTAGATTTACATATGCACTGTATAGAAGAGTTTTCTGTTGGGTGTCTTTCACCTATTTCTATTAGCAATTTTTGCAATAGATAAATATTAAGACCTTGCATTTTTAGAAACTGTTTTCATTATAATTAAAACAGAAAAGTTATTCTTTCCAGTGTAAAAATGTATTAAAATTATAGCTCTGATTTTCAAAATGGAAAAGATGGAAAAAAGCTAGGATTATAAAATTTAGAAATGAAAACTTGCGTGATATAAATCCATTTGATCATTTTGCATATATATGTTAGCAATAATTAATGTCGACAAAACCCCCTAATACTTAGTTTGTAGTTACTGCTTCCACTGATTTCTTCATTTAAATTGTCAGTTAGTTTTCACTGCTTACATTTAGGTAGCATATTAACTTAAAACTTGTCACATCATAACATGATCTGATATAAAATGCTCAATCAACACAATTTTCCTCCATGCGTGGCAAGTCCATGATATCCTGAGCACTCCCGTGGACAGGGCCTTGGAAAGCTGGACAGACTAATACCCTATAGTTCCTTGAAATTTCTCTCTGCTTCACTCATTGAGCATTTCCTTTGCTTTCTTGGTCTAACTCTTCTCTGAGGTCATAGCTTCCCCTGTGGTCCTATCCCTCATGCTCATAACACTGAGGTTGATAGGAATATTTCCTTCTTGGTACTCATTAGCTCTTCCTCTTCTCTGAAATCCCCATCTCTAAATCTAAGTCATTTTCTTTGCATTCCTGTAGGATTTCACTTTCTGGCTTGCTGTTAATCACTCATTCATGTAGATCACTATTTCTCATGCTGTTTTTGACATACCCACACTTTCTTAAAACAAAATTTATTTCCTAAATCACCTTTAAAAAAGATTTCAAAATGCAAGCTTAAAATTTTTATTATTAGATTTCCCAGATCTAGAATTATTCTGCCAAATTATTGAAAATTTTTGTAAATGCTGGGTCTCAGATTTCTCTATTTAACTCGTTCTGAGCTCGTAATAGAGAGTTTGCAGATGGGCCAGGTCCGTGGCCCACACTGAAACAACATGGACATTGATGAGTTTTTTAGTACTTGGACTCTCAGTTTATCTCCTCTTTACTGTGTGGGAAAGTGTTCCCTGCCTTTTTTCTTAGATGAACAAATTCTAAAGTAGAAGAAACTGGATCCCTTTAACCTTGACAATGAGTCAACAGTAATGGCAGTCATAATTTTTTAAAATTGTCATTATACCTTGCTTTAAATGTGTTCGTAAAAGTTTCACAAATATCCCCTACATTCAACCTCTTTCCCTCACACACAGTGATGGGACTGATTGTGGCCAGATTAATACCCCAATTCTGAGTATGTCATTCCTTGTTCATAAACCTTCATTTTGTTCCCATTTTCCTCCAGGTTAAACTGGGACTTCCAAGTCTGATTTTCTCATCTCACATTTCTCTCCCAGCCCATGTGCATGTTGGGTCTCTCCCTGTCCATCCCACACAGTCGCTGCTCTCTGAACGGTCCCGACTTTTCCACTTTGGCATGTTTTCCTCACACATTCCCTACCCAGATGTACCACTTGGGTCCAGATTTGGTCTGTTTTCATTAAAAGTACTTCCCTGAATCGGTGTATAAATAAATGCACAAGTAACAGTGTAGAGCAAATTAGAACATCTCTGTTGGAGAAGAAAAGGAAATGGCATGTTTTGACTTAATGAACAAAGTTCCAAATTTCATTTAGTGATTTTTGTCTTTATAAGCCTTGATGTAATTCAGTTATCACAGTTGAATTATAGTAATTAATTATTTTTATAGACTGCTCTTTTTTTCACGGAGAATTTAATTTTCTAGAAACATGATTGAGTTAAATAGGATGTTATAGTCCATTTAACTAAAGTAACCATGTGTATGTGAGTCACAAAAACATTGCATGGGCTCTCACATTCACCTGATGGCTGCTGGCTTTATTAGGCTTTAGTCCTTAGGAGAAAATAAAACAGCCTTGGGTCCACTGGTTTTATATGGGCAGAGACAGCAAACACTGCCCTACGACAGCATCATTGATGCAGAATGTTGGTAAAGATCTTACCTGCTAGATGTTGAAGAAAGAACCATTGCCTAGAGATGCAAGGAAATTAACTGTGACTGTATTTTTCTATAAAATGAAGTATAGCTTTTAATAACAGCCTGAGACGTGCAGGCCAATAAAATGTATATTTGATATGTCAGTTTTAAAACTTCTGTTGTGTTCCTCATGAGTTCCAACACTGTTTTTATGGTACGTGAGATGTAACCCAAGCTTAGAGAGTGACGCTGGGGCAGCCACATGATATAACGTTATCGGTTTTAATTAGAAGTTTCTCTTAGCGATAAATGCTGATGGAGCAGTAAAAATGTCCTAATTTCCCTTGAGAGGAATTTGTAGGAGACAATCTTCAAATGCTCAGTAATTCTACTCTACATTTTATAAATGGCAAGTGAATCATGAAAGGTCATCTTGCTTTCAGACTAATTGCACTGCTTATTTTAATTTTAATCTCTGCCTCCACTTAAAGGAAGTTACCTATAAAAAGAATGGAGAGATTTTCATTAAATCTACATAACATTTTATTTCTCTGACCTTTTCCCATAAGGACAGTCTATGAATTACTTAATGAAGGAGAAAGATGTGGGAATTGGAGGTAACAAGCATCCACTCATTTTGTTATCTTGACTGAATAATTAAATCGTAGGAAATAAACCTTTTTTTCCCCCTCTTTGTAGAGTGAATTTCTATCATATATGGTTGTAAGAAGGAAAACCGGAAATTCTATTTTTTTTTCCCTGTTCTGTGTTTTCCAATTTAAAAAAAAGTAGATAGTAAGATTACAGTTTGGGGCCTGGAAAACATGAAACTTGAATGATTTAAAAGATCTGCAAACAGGCAGAAATACTCAGAAGCCTAGAAACACACACCTTTGCTTGTGCATTATGAAACTTGAGAGTAAATATTAAAAATGAGTGCCGAGTGTCTTGTTTGGTCATGTTAATCAAGAGTTGCTTTTTGAAAATACTTAGTTCCCTGGGAATCTTCTTCCCTCATTTTTTGTACCATTGGTTTCTAATTCTCCTTCAGTATTAAAGCATAGTGAGTCATTTGCAAGTGTAAATGGAGATATGGAATAGTAGTTATGTCCTACACAAATACATTAGCCCTCTCAAGGGTAGAAGAATTACACGCAAGCGGTTGTGTTATTTCAAACTGCGTAATAATCAAATATTCCAAGGTCTTATATGCTCTAAGAACCAATAGGGTGAGCAGGCAGTCTTTCTTAGTGCTGTAAGGGGATCTGAATTTTCTTACCAGCAGACACTAGGGAATTTGCTTCAAGACTATAGTCTTAAAGTGGGAGGTCTTTAACCCTCAAAGGGGTATTTTTCAGATGATTTTATGCATCGTGTCGTAGAAATGGTAATACTTAACATTTGTAATTTTTAAATAGTGTACATTTGCCAGAGAGCACTTGAACATGGTTTATAATTCATGAAAGAGGGGTATCCAATTAGTATAGTATTTATTTTCTTTAAATGTAACCGTATATTCTCCATCTTTTCCAACACTCCAAGTGTTTCTGTACATGTTCCTGGAAATACAGTACACATGACATTTCTTTCTCAGCTAATTTGCGGGCACATTTAGTAGCTTATTTTCCTTGTGTCTCTTCTGATTCCCTACAACGTAGAGAACTGGAGGACTCTGGATTGCAAGACTGAATAAAGTACTCTATTCTCTGAGTGCATTTTCTTGTCATAGTAATATGTCTCTTCTTTCCCATGAGGAAGATCTTTGGATTTTCCATTAACTGGATGTGTCTTTTTTTTTTTTTTTAAGTTGTTTGTTTGTGTTTATGCTTCTCTTGTTTCTATTGCAGTTTGGCCTTGGTATTACCAACCTACAGTTTTTACTATATAAAAGCCAAAATAGAAGAGACAATAACTCAGGCCAGATGTAAGTACTGTGAAAGTGACCCCAGAGTCTATTTACCTCTTAGTATCAGATGTATAAATTTGTCTAGATTTTAGAATGCCCAAGGCCTATACATTTTAGTAGGTGTCACTACCAAATCTACAGCAATGATTCTAACCCATTCCAAACATGCAAGGAACAAGAAATATTCTACGTGGATAGAATATGAGCAGGTACCTGGTCTCACCGGCATCCCCACCACCCTACCCTGCCTCGCTTTGTGCTCATAGAATCATTGCAGTGCTGTGTTCTCTGTTGCTGTCATTTTAAGGGTCTGCTAGCTGGTGCAAAATGTTTCACATGGTCTCTACTCATGGCACTGTGCTAATAAGGCTTTAACTTTTCTTTTTCTAATTTTTTCTTTTTTTTTTTTTTGCATTTGGCTAGAATAATATTGTGCTCCACATCTTCTATTTTGTTTGAATAAGTTAAATTACATTGGTCTTCGGCTTTGGTTTGGCAATTAACTTCCTTCTCATAATCCAAATGAATAATGTCTTCAGTAACTCAAATGGATTATTTTTTAAAAGCATCATTTAGAATGTGGAGTAATTACTAACATTAGTGCATATTTTAAGTCATTAGTAATCTTTGTTTTTGGTGACTAGACTTAGTAAAGTAAAATGACCATCATATCCTTTGTATATCAGCTATTACTCACAACCTAAATTTTTTGTTATGATAAAGTAAAGAAAAAAAAATGTGTGTATATACCTTTTATATCTGACTTTAAGTAAATTGTAATTTCTTTTATTCTCCTGTTGGTTCTTTTTTCTCTCTGCAATCCTTGTTCCCATTGTGCTAAATTTAGGATCTTATATTTACACTTGGACTTGATAGATATGATGGTCTTTTTAACAACCAGCAACTTTGCATGAGCTAGTTCTTCACTTGATAAATGAGGGGATGACTTGTTGGTCTTTGAGGGTTGGTGAATGCTTCTGAATATAGGCTAACATCGTCACCATTGCACCTGCATTAAACACTTTGCAAAATAGACCCTTGAAATCGCCACAGTACAGAGAGGGAGCTCTAGTAGTAACTGACAGGACATACCTTCCAGTCTTCAAAGAGATGTCTTTTTTTTCCAGACTTCAGCTGTACATAAATATACCTTTGATCTATGCACAATATTTTTATTCAAGAAAGTCATTGAATAAAATATTGTTTGTGACCCCCTTTGCTTTACCCTCTTTTTTTTTTGTTTCCCTGCTTTCTCTTTCTGATGGATTTTCACAGCCAAAAAGGGCAAAATGAAGGGCAAGTATTTTCTTGTTGCTCAATTTCTTTCTGTTTAGTACACTTGACATTTCCACTGATATTTCCATTCCTATTGGATATTATCCTCTGTGCTTCTCATCTGCTAGATTTTCCTCCATGATCACTCAAACCTTAGCAGCAGAAATGGTGGAAAGAATATGCTTGTGTTTTCATATGCAATGTATTTCACATTTAGGTTTTTTTTTGAGGCTTAAATACTTGCGTGTTTTTAATCCTTCCACCTACTAATTCATACCTAATATGAAGAATGTTACTAATTAACTAAAGGCATTGATGAGTTTATTAAAATCATTTTCTTTACCGTAATATTGATAAAAATTTTATGTTGAGATTTTAAATGAAATAACTCTGATGTAACATTGACATAAAAGATACCATGGTTATGGTATGTTTAGTAAATGGAAAACTTCTAAGACAGTATTTTTCTTATATAACTGGTCTAATTTTTATTATGAAGTTAAAATGGATTTTATAATTAGATTATGCAGTATCAAGGACCTTTTAGGATAAAGTACTCTTTTTAGTTTTTTCTTAATAGGTTATCGTTCTAATGCCTTCATATCGTCGTAGAAACTCAAGATGTGTACTCTGGATGGCTTATCTAATCCTGTAACATTATCTTTGCAGATTCTGAAACACTGAAGCCGGATAATTTTGAAGAATCTGGCTACACATTCATAGCACCAAGGTTGGTTTTGTTTTGTTTCATTTTTTTATAACTTGTATGGATAAGTAAGCCTTCAGTCACAGTTCTGAGTTAATCCCGTGCCGAATTATGGAATCAAAGGGAGCAATAACTTTAAAACTGAAACTATATTCTATTCATTCATTGACTCAGTAAGCAACATCCTAGGCTAAGCAATGTTCCGACTCCAGGGACATATCAGTGAATAAGACAGAGGTAGACTTTGCTCTTATTGGAAGTAACAGTGGTATCCATCAATAGTGAAGAACTGGGTATGTGCCTTTGTGAGTACACAGACACAAAATACTCTGTATGTATGTGTGTATAATACACACATACACTTGGGGGATATACTGAGATATCTACAGATATATATGTGTGTATAGACATAAGGTTAGAATATCTGAACATCATAATTGCTTTATTTATTTTGAGTGTTCTAATAATGCTCTGCAAAAGCATTTTAATATAGTGACACTTTCTCACATACTTTTTAATATTCTTTTTTCTCTTATAATCCCCCTTCTCTAACCCTAATATACATCTTTCTCCCTACCTCTATTTTCATGTAATGATTTGATACTCAATAACTCAAGCGTTCTTTTAGTTTTTTTCTTCGTTCTTTTATTTTTTATAGGTTTTTATTTGATGTTAGTTAACATACTGTTTAATATTAGGTTCAGGTATACAATATAGTCATTAGCACTTCCATATAATACCTGGTGCTCATCACAAGTGCCCTCCTTAATCCCCATCGACTATTTCACCCATCCCCGCATCCACCTCCCCTCTGGTAACCATAATTTTCTTCTCGATCGTTGAGACTCTGTTTCTTGGTTTGCCTCTCTCATTCTTTTCTTTCTCCTTTGTTGCTTAAATGCCGCATCTGAGTAAAATTATACAGTATTAGGCTTATTTTGCTTAGCATAATGCTTCTGTCTAGCTCCACCCATGTTGTTGCAAATGGCAAGATTTCATTCTTCATTATGGTTGAGTAATATTCTATCGTGTGTACATACCACAGCTTCTTTAGCCATTCATCAGTCAGTGGATGGTGCTTGCGTTGGTCTCATAATTTGGCTATTGTAGATCATGCTGTATAAACATCAGGGGGCGTATCTCTTTGAATTAGTATTGTTTTATTCTTTGGATAAATACCTAGTAGTGAGGTATTTTGTAAGCTAGCTCTATTTTTAAGTTTTTCAGGAACCCCCTATATAGTTGTCCAGAGGGGCTGCAGCAGTTTGCATTCTCACCAGCAATGCAAGAGGGTTCTGCTTTCTCCACATCCTTGCCAACACCTGCTGTTTGTGTTGTTGATTGTAGCATTCACACTGGTGTGAAGTGATACATCATTGTAGTTTGGATTTGCATTTCTCTGATAAGTGATTTTGAGCATCTTCCCATGTGTCTGTTGGCCATCTGTGTGTCTTCTTTGGAAAAATGTCACTCATGTCTTATGCCCATTTTTAAATTGGATTATTTGTCTTGGGGTGCTGCATTTTAGAAGTTCTTTGTATATTTTTGATCCCATCCCTTTACCAGGTAGGGCATTTGCAAACATCTCCTGTTCCATAGGTTGCGTATTAGTTTTGGTGAGGGCTTCTTTCCTTAGATAAAAACTAAGCTTTTTATTTTGATGAAGTCCAGATGGTTTATTTTTGCTTTTGTTTCCCTCAGGAGACATGGTTTCAAGTGTCCCATTTAGGTCTTTCATCTGTTTTGAATTTATTGTTGGGTCTAGTATAAGCACGTGGTCCAGTTTCTTTCTTTTGCATATTGTTGACCAGTTTTCCAGCACCATTTGTTGAAGAGGCTTTTTCCCATTGGATCTTACTTCCTGCTCTGTCAAAGATTAATGGGCCATATAGTCATGGATTCATTTCTGGGTTTTCTGTTCTGTTCAGTTGATCTCTGTGTCTGTCTGTGCCAGTACCAGACTGTTTTGATTACTACTGCCTTGTAATGTAACTTGGAGTTCAGAACTATGATGCCTCCAGCTTTGTTTCCCTTTGTTCCTTGGTTCTTAATTTGCACTCTGTAGCAAACACATATAATAATATCAAATTAATATAATTCTATCAATCAATCTAGGCTAAACTATTGAAGAGAAAAGATTTAGAATAGTATATCAATAATTTCTCACATTTTATAGTTCTTAAAGAAATTACTGTAAGAACCCAAAGACAGCTCACAAAATTGAAGAGTAACTCAGACCATTTTGGGAGGGAATACTTTTTGACAAAACTCTGCTAACAAAGCGTATTTTTGGCTTCATGAGTGACTTTGTCCTTTAGCAGCTTCTCCTGCTTGAATTTCCGTCACTGTCTGATACTATTGAATCCTGGGGGATTCTTTGCCTCCTCTTGCTTGTGACACCCTATTTGGGGGTTCTTCCTCCCTCCCTGGGCTGCAGAGTCAGTCTCTTTCATGAGGGTGCTAGCGTAGGCCCTCTTGTTTTTCTGTGTCTACACACACCACCCTTCTATTTGATGTCGATAGTTTGAGGCAATGCCTTCAAAATCCACAAAATGGCCATAATGTCTAGAGACAAAGGAGGCATGCCATTTATTGAGATTACATTATAATATAGGATCAAGCAATATATTTCCAGACTTTATGTCTACATACATATTTCAGTGGGAGACATTCATGTTTATGGAAAACTAACAGGAATATCTCTTTGGTGTGATTCAGCTCAGCGTCTCCTAAGCATTTGTCTTTGCTCCCTTTCCTTTATATATTTTACTCCATCACCAAGTCTTGCCAAACAGAATTTATCATATGAATATCAAGTGTGTCTGCAAAACTCTGCTGCCTTTCTTCTCATCCAGATCAGTGCTTTCTCAGACCGAAGCTACCACAGCTGCCTCCTACTTGACGTCCCTACCTCCCCAAAGCCCTCTTTACTTCCCAGTCTGGTCTCATTTCTGTAGCTGGAGAGAGTTTCTAGAATGTGAATAAAATTATGTTTCTCATCTGTTAAATGTGAACCAATAGCTCAACAGTGTCTTGTGACACTCTGTACCTTATATCGTAGCTTTCAGCTGCTCTGCTACTGGGTCCCCGTTTACAGTGTGGTCCTTACACTCTAAATCTGGGGCCAGCAAATTATAACCTGTAGCCTCCTGTTTTATACAAAGTTTTGTTAGAACACAGCCATACTGGTTTGGTGCTCTATTGTCTGTGGCAGCTTTCACCTCAAAGGCATAGTTGATGAGTTGTGGCATAGACCTTATAGCCCATTGAGTCTGAATCATTTATTATCTGGCCCTTGAACAAAAAGTTTGCCAACCTCTGCTCTAAATTCCAAACACATTAAACTTCTCTTGGTTCCTATGTGTGCTTCCCCCCGCCCCCTTAACTCTGGATCCACTAATTTTCTGGTTTTGGCCTGCACTCAGGCACAGCCCACCCAGCCCTTCCCAAACCCCAATTTCAAAGCTCCTCGCTCTAGGAATTCCCTTACCATTTTCACTGGGTTAGACATGCTTGCTGACTGCTTCATTGAATACTGTATTTCCCTTACTAGAGCACCGGTCCATTTTACGTCATTTACTTTCCCCAGTAAAGCAACAACTCAATCTGATTGACTCACCATTCAATACCCAGCATCCATCCCACTCATTGCCTGGCACACAGTGGTGCTGACTAAATATATACGGTGTTTGTAGAATCTATAAAGATGTAAAGAATATTTTAAAACTGATTATTAAAATACTTGCAATCTTAACACCTTTTCCAATATAACTGAGCATCTTAAAACGGCTAAAACCAGTTTTAGCTAGAAAGAATATTAGAGGCAGAACAAGATCCCACAGAATATTAACATATTGGTTCATTACATGGTGTAAGAAGTGTTGAAATTAGATGTGATATATTGATAAGATTCTCCTTCCATCTCCGATCTGTTTTTCTCTAGGCAATTCTTCACCCATCTCTCCCAGTTACTGAATAGCAGACTGGGCAGGCTGGCTTTCTGAGCTATACTGTTAGACAGTGTGGAAAATATGGCAGAAGTCCCAGTGCTCAGAGAGAGGATAAATGTAGTTCTGAATTCCAGTTCCCAATTTATAAGCAATGACTGTTGAGTTCAGCGAGGATTAACATATGAACCATTTCTGTGGTATGACTGGAAAAGTAGAATTTACCTATGTGTTTAGAGAAGAAGTAAATACTAGAGAAGGGAAATGTTACAGCTTGTGGACAGTGACGTTCACCTCAATCAATATCTGTTGAACCTTTTACAGGAATGATTATTTTTACTGCTCCAGAGAACTCTGTAGTAAGTTAGTATTATCCCATTTCACAGATTAGGAAACTTCCTTGCTATTTCAAGATCTAAGTATGTATATTGATTATCAAAGGCTAATTGATCTCAGAAAAACATCCAGTGCCTCTGAGTAAAATATAAATGCATAGAGCATTGTTTTTACTGTTAAAAGTTATGCAGAGGGATGAAAGGTCTAAGTGACTAAGAAATGGAATAATTTGGCTATTTTTCAGAAATGAAAAAGACATTTCAAAGATGGGTTAGAATGGGAACGGAATAGTATGTGATAGCCTGTAATTAAAGTTGATGGTGGGGGGAAGTCCATTTTAGCTGTCAGTCATGCAAACTTTCTCCACCCTGTCTCAAAACAAAAACTTCTACGAACTGAGAAGTTTTGTGGTTTTGTGTTTCGTGTGTGTGTGTGTGTGTGTGTGTGTGTTTTAAGTTTGTTTTTGAAGAAGTTCTGACGTTCTCTTTCTACTCTCTGAGGCTTTCTGTTTAGGTGATGGTCTTGCCTCTGAAAATGTTCACTACACAATTGCACTTCAAGTCCTCAATATTTGATTATCCCGTATGTTGCATTAACCTAGTTAGTATAATGACAACCTTACATTTATGTTGTTTTCTATTTGTTTTCAATTTCCAAAACACTTAGGATAGCAGTTCTCAAAGTAGGGGGTCTCAAAACCCTGTGGGTTCCAGAGGCCCTCTCAGAACCGACCAGGTCCTAAAACAGTGGTGATGTTTGTCTTTTCTTCACATCGACATTTGCCGGGACAGGAGAAAGGCCGTGGGGAGTGGACATCTTAGCAGGAACCCAGGCAGTGACACTAAAGGGTCCTGGTAGCCATTGTAATCTTCCTTGCTGGGAGAAAAGCCAGTCTCACTCTAAAATAGCCTTGATGGAATCAGTAAAAATTATTCGTTTTATTGAAACTTTACCCTTGAGTACATGTCTTTTACTCTTCAGTGGGAAGGAAGTGGGAGTCCTGCTGCATACCAGAGTAACTTGGCTATCTCAAAGGAGAGCACTTGTGTGACTGAATTCAGAGCTAAAATAGGGGCTCCTTGCACTTTTTTCAGGAAATAGAATTTTACTTGACAGAATGACTTAGGTATTCGATGAACATTTTCTCAATAACCAAGTAAGGCTTCTGCTTTGAAGAAAATAACAGTGTTTGTTGCTCATGATAAAATCTGTACCTTCACACAAAAGTAAGAATTTGGGGGCAATTTGTATTTACTGCATCCCCGTAGTCATCTGGTGAGACTAGTGATAATAATGAAGGTGATTTTTCAGTTTTATAGGGAAATGTGTCGTCATTTGGCAGATCTGCAAATTTTCCAATGACCAATTCATGATGCTGCAAAATCGGGTTGATTTAAAATGTAACGTAGTGCACTGAATTTTAATGGCAACAGTACAAAAAGTTCATTGCTTCAAATTCCATATTACAACTAACTACCAAGAAATTACTAGTAATCAAGTTTTGGTATATTATTAAAAAAAAAGAAGAAGAAGAAGAGATACAATACTTGGGAAGCATATAAAATAGTTCTGTCTTTTCCAACTGCATATCTTTAGGAGAACACCTTTTTTTCATGTGCCCAAATAGAATCTTGCTGTTGCTAGAAGAAAGTATGCTTCTGCATTCAATTAAGTCCGGAATTAGAGATTTGCAAATAGGTAAATCAGTGCCACTTTTTTTTTTTCCCCGATAGGTTATTAAAACACACACACACACACACACACAGTAATTTCTCATAAAAATGTTAATATGGAATGGGTTTATTCTGGATATTTAGTGAGTATTTTCCATTTTCTCTGTTAATTTCTATATGGAAACTACAAATATACAACATACATTGAAAATAGTGCATTTAGAACAACAAAAGGTAACATTTGTTGAGCACCTGTTGCCAGAGGGCAGGTGCTTAATATATATTATCCACACTACTCACCTCTTATTGTCCAAGTTTTGTTCCATTATACAGAGGAGGAAATGGAAATATGAAATTAAACAGCTTGCAAAGTCACAGAGGTAGTAAAAGTGTTTTTACTTCCTCTGGTGGCTGTGTACTTTAAAAAAAAAAAAAAGTTGTGGTGTTCATAGCTAATGTCTTAAATTTTTTTTTTCAGAGATTACTGCAATGATCTTAAAATATCAGATAACAACACTGAATTTCTTTTAAATTTCAATGAGTTTATTGATAGAAAGACTCCAAACAACCCATCCTGTAAGTATAGATAGGTTTGTAGTAATTATTTGGTGTCATTATTACTGTATCCAGTGTGGTCAACTCTTGCTTCAGATTTGTGTGTTAGCATGCTGGTATCTTGACTTATGTTTAAATTTTTTTTTTAAAGATTTTATTTATTTATTTGACAGACAAGATCACAAGTAGGCAGAGAGGCAGGCAGAGAAAGAGAGAGAGAGGAAGCAGGCTCCCTGCTGAGCAGAGAGCCCAATGCGGGGCTTGATCCCAGGACCCTGGGATCATGACCTGAGCCAAAGGCAGAGGCTTTAACCCACTGAGCCACCCAGGCGCCCCAACTTATGTTTAAATCTTTAATGGTAAAATGTAACAATTTGACTTTTTATATACGAAAGAATTTTTATTTCATTATGAAGGAAAATGACATTTTCAAAGCCAGGTGATATATTCCTACAAATGTTTAAATGTAAATAGGGTATCCTTTATCTTGGCTCTTTTCACATTTAAGGAACTTAATTTTGATGATACACACACACACACACACACATACACACACACTCTGTAGCCTCTTCTCATTTATTTATTTTAAATTCAATTAGCCAACTTAAAGTACATCATTAGTTTCAGATACAGTGTTCTATGTTTTGAAGGCTTTTCATTGCATTGTACTTGCTATACAGAAGAAAACATACATGTTTTTATTGATGATCTCTATCCTCCAATTTATATAAACAGTTTTAAGATGAGAATAAAAAACAAGGCATAAATTAAAATATATCACTTAGTGTCTTCTGATCAATTTACAGATGCTTCTATTTTATGAAGTTGGAACAATTTGGAGTAAAAAGGAATTTTAATAATTATTCTTTAACCAGTACATTTGTCTTTCAGAGAAATTTACATCAGTCATACTGTAAAACTTAATAGAAATTAATGGATTCTTGGCTTTTAAAACACTTAAAAATCTTAACTGTTTTCTTACTAAAAGTGTCCTATAAAAATGCTACCATGAAAAGATGCAGTGGAGCTAGGTAAATGAGAGGAAAACCAACTGCATGGCAAAAATTTCCTTAATAAATATAACTTGGGAAAAAAAAATAAAAAGTAACAGTAACTGACTTTTATGTCCTTTCCTCCTCCTCCCTGCACCATCACTTGTTCTCCTCCTGTGCTTTTTTTATTTTTTTATTTTTTATGTTTTTTAAGATTTTATGTATTTATTTGAGAGAGAACACGAGCAGGGGGAAGAGGCAGAAGTAGAGGCAGAAGCAGGCTCCTGGCTCATTCTTCAGATGGGGCTCCGTCTCAGGACCCCGGAATCATGACCTGAAGCGCATTTAGATGCTTTAACCTCCTGAGCCACACAGGTGCCCCTGTGTTTTTCTTTTTTTTGAAATCATTTCCCTCAGGAAGAGTTAAAGAAAGCACATCCTCGGTTACAAAAAGTGAACTGAAGCCATCTCTCAAATTTAAATTTATCTCATAAAATGAAGGAAATTCCTAGTACTACTCACATTAGCTACCAGAATTAGAATGAGCTACTCTGAAAACTGGTCATGGGTAGAGCAAACCCCAGAGCCCTAAGTAGAGAGTCGTGGTGGGATCCTGGCTCAGTGGGGATTAGACTTCTCCTCTCCCTCTGCCCCACCCTCCAGGTTGTACATGCCCTAATAATAAAATCTTTAAAAATGTAGTTGTAAAATTTTTATTTTCCTCTGATAGTGTTTTATATTGTAGTTTACTCAATCATGCTTCAGCTCAAGTTATTAAAAAGTGCATAAAACTAAAAGTATCAGTGATTAAAATCTAAATAGTTTCTTTGTTAGGGGTTCAGGCTATTTTAATTTTGCTTTTATCAAAGTACTTAATCCATCAGAAAAATTACAATTCTCACTGTTTAATTTATTCTCCTACGTAAATGTTTCTGCTATAAAGCTGTTGTCTTCTTCATATCCGCCATTATTTTGGAATATAAAAATGAGATTATGTGTGTGTAAGATGGTAGAGCTCAATACTGATAATCTCTTGATGTATGCAGCAGATATATTTCAAGACATATTTTAAAATTACAGTGTAATTAAAATATGAATGCAATATGAAATAACTTGCAATGCTGATTTAGATTATAAATTAGAATAATGGTCTCATTTCTTTGACCTAAAAGGATTTGCAGCAATTATATCTTTCACTTTTCAAATGGACTGTTTTTCAAAGTAATTCATTTTCTGCTATGATAAAAATAGTTCCTAAAATGAGGTCTAAAATATGGATTCAGCTGATCCTTTAAAATTGGGTGAAAGATACATTAAAAAGTATCAACAAAGATGTTTTCCAGTCTACTCTCCACCTCTTGTAGTAATAAGATCTTAAGACCCCCTATTCCTTACCTGAATAAAATGAAATTTTATCAAAAAATGGGAAGTTTCAGAGGATACTTGGAGCTATTCAGAGTTTTGTGGGCTTAAAACAGAGGATCCAAGAGAAATGAACAGGTGAAGTTTTTGTTCAAGAATGTTTGTTAATTAACCCTTGGTCATGGCCATCTGTCCCTCCATTAACTGTGAACTTGGGCTAAGATGTCCTTTGGGTATTCCAGAAATGACAACCTGAAGCCTGTGGTCTTTCACCACTATCTGCAGATTCTGTGTTAAGTTATTTCGTTCCTTGGCCAAAACATACAAACAAAACTATACATATTATATAGTTTTATATTTATATATAAAATTGTCCCTTAAATTATGATTATTTGGAATCCCCGTACTAACTTAAAAAAAAAAAAGAGGAAGGCTATTTCCTCAATGTTTCTTAAAGTTTACAAAGTAATTTTCATTTAGAATTGGCTCTTCTATTAATCCTGGCCATAGCCTGAAAAATAGGGAGGTAAGATGCAGAAAGTTAATATTTTAAAAAATTCAGAAAGTTAGTATTGGGTATATTTTGTAATTCACGGAAATATTATCCACTCTTAAGTTGCTTTTACAAATAGAGGATGTATTTGTTTCATTAGTATCCTAATGAAGAAACTATGTGGATGTAATTGAGGCTATCCTCTTTCTGTGTTAGGTAACACAGATTTGATCAATAGAGTCTTGCTGGATGCAGGCTTTACAAATGAACTTGTCCAGAATTACTGGAGTAAGCAGAAAAACATGTGAGTATTTGTTCTTATTAAATATAGAGGTGTGTGTGTGTATAGCATCTCAGTTCAGTTTTTCCCCAAGAAATTTTTGGAAAATAGGTCTCATAAATTTAGGCTTTATCATCTATCATTAATAACAATTTCCTGAGAAAAACATCTTCCATTTGTTGACAACTTACATTTGCAGCTGTGGGTGTGTGTCAGGACAAACACATTGCCCTTGCTTAGTTTTCTCGGCTTCTATGCTGCAGTGTGACAAACCAAGTTAAATAGGCGTGTTAGGGTTTCAGTGTTTGTGATAGAACAGGGGTCCCAGTGAACGCTCGATAGACCTCTTAATAACACTACCATATACCCAGTCAATGAATTAAGAATCCGATTAAGGTTCTCATGTACGGTCTCTACTCCATTTCCAGTCAGTCACCAAATGCTAAATATTCCTAACAATGTAGCACTGTCTCCTTCACACCCAAGTTCCTAATTTTGCATTTCTAAGAAATGATAGCAACTGTTCTTTCTGCCTGTAGGGCTTCCAACTCCACTCCCCACAGAAATCACCCCAGCCTGTCCTACTCTTAAAATGCAGTTCCGGTTGCAGGATAAAGTTGAAGCTTTCTGGCATAGGTGTCAAGATCATTGATGAACTGACCAGTCTTAAGAAGCTGGTCCTTGAATCTTTACTTCCTGTTGCTTCTTACCTTATGCCTTATGTTTTCATGACACCAAATATTATCACACTCTTCATAGGCTTTCCCTTAACATTTACCCTTGGCTCTACGTGTAAGAGCTTCCTGTTTCTGCTGTCATCTCTGCTAATTCAAAATGCAGCTGTATTCTTCCTTACTAAGCGGTGTGTTCCTTGAGAATCCTCCATTTCCCAGATAGTTTCACTCTAAAAACATAGTTTACATATATTGATACATTTACTTTGTCTTCCTTTATTTTAGGAATTCATTTTATTTCATTTATTTATTAGTTATTATTACTCATTTATTATTACATCAACACCCAAATTATTATCTTACGGAGAGTTAAGTGGAATAAAAAATTTCCTTCTTCTGTCTTCTGTTTTAGCAAGGGAGTGAAAGCGCGGTTTGTTGTGACTGATGGCGGGATTACCAGAGTTTATCCCAAAGAGTAAGTTCACATAATATCTGTAGAAATCGGTGTATTACAAGAGACTACTCTAGGCTATGTACATTGCTGTGTAAGAAGCCATTGTGTAGAGAAACTGATTCTTAGATTAAAATGGAGTCACTTAACCTATGAACAATATTTTTAAATGCATATTTCTTTTAAAATGCTATATGATTATTCAGTGAGAATTTGGGTATTTTGGGTATTTATTCCAAAATTCAAAAGAGTTTTTTTTTTTCCTCTGTAGACACAAGCTAACCTAAATGAACATAATGGCCATCTTCTACGGACAATGCTTCCACAGCACTTTATTGTTTTCACTGTTCTGTGGATCTTATCTCTTATCTTGAGAACAGTCTGTAAAGTGAGCTGGGAGGCTTATTACTGTTAACTTGACCTATTAGCTGACTGGTACATAATTACCTGCAGAGCAAAACTAAGAGCTTTTTCTGACTCTAAGTATCGTTCTATGGTGATGTATTGCTTATTAACGAGTATCATTTATACCATCCGTTACCACTGACTTTCTTAGACATACCTGAGATGTAGGCATATCTGTAAAATTTCATGATGTTCATGGCAAAGTAGGTTATCGGGCAGATTAAAGAATAAAAATGATGAGCCATTTTCTCCTTAGAGCTGGAGAAAACTGGCAAGAAAACCCAGAAACATATGAGGACAGCTTTTATAAAAGGAGTCTCGATAATGATAACTATGTTTTCACTGCTCCCTACTTTAACAGTAAGTACTACTTGGAATTCAGCATTCTCAGTTTCCTTTCTTATTAAAACAAATTATTGTTCCCACCTGCTTGCCCCACCATATATTTTAAGTTAATTGCTCAGAACTGTCCTTATTCAGTATATACTCTATGCATGACATTGGAAAGACAAAAGCATCCACTTAGTTGAGGAGGTAAAATGCCTACACAGGAAACGGCCAGTAATGAAGAGATGGCATGTCTCCAGGCATGCATAGTACATAGCAATATGCGTAGATAATCCTTTGTTTCACAAACTGCAAATAGTTGATGAGGGTTTAATGACTTTCAAAAATATAATGAATCCGTCAGTTTTAGTTCAATATATTATTTATGAAATTTATCAGTAGCCCACATGCTAAAATATTTTCCTGGGTTCTGCCCCAAAACCTTCCTAATTTAATCCCCGAGCCTCTCTGAGGGGAGGTGTTATTCATCCTCATGTTCACAAATGAGGAAACAGAAGTTCAGAGGTTTTGGAGTTTTGTCGAGGAACTTTGGTCTTCTAAAATGCAAAGGCCATTTTGTGTTCTAAGAGCACTCTTTCCACTACACTTCAGTGGCCTCCTCAAGATTTTGGCAAATGTCATGAAGCAGAGATTTGGCAAGCACCCATTACGTTGTAGAACTATAATTCCCATCCCCAAGTCAGTTCATTCCAAGATAACTCATGGACACTCCCCTGAGGGAGTGGTATGTAGAGAAAGAAGAGGGAAGAGAGGACTGACCACACACCTCCTTGTTACCTCTCTACTCTACAATACTTAAGCAAAACACTATTCACCTATTAAGAGAAATTCACTATTTGATGTATCTCAACAGGACTGTTTTCCTTTTTTAGTGTTGCTTTTCTTTTTTAGAAAGCGGACCTGGTGCTTATGAATCAGGCATTATGGTAAGCAAAGCTGTCGAAATATATATCCAAGGAAAGCTTCTTAAACCTGCAGGTAAGAGTGTGTAGTGTATACAGACACATGACCAAGATGAAATGTGACCTAGTATTTGTATTAAAAGTTTGCAGTACTTAACCAGGAAGGTCATCAGAAAGCCTGAAGCAACATAAAGACACCCAAATTTGTAAAAACATAAAATACAATTAGTTACCTCTGAGACTGGGGAAGAACAAAGTTGATACCGTACAGAGGGGAGGGATTTTCGGTGCATGTGTTTATGCAATGCTGACACAAACTCATGGAGTCAAATCAAAGTTCTAAATGCCAGACTGATCCAGCACCTCCACTCCATAAGTCTGTCCTACAAGGTACTTTCAAGGACACAAAAGGGTATTCAGCCAAGGATGTGAGCATCTGTAATAAGTTAAACAGGAAGAATAAGTATTCATCTTTGGGGGAAAAGATGAATAAGTTCTGGCATATCTATACTATGTGACTGATAAAATGGATTAGGTAAGAATCTTTTTTTTTTTAAATAAAATTACAGTAATATAGAAAAATGACTTTTCTTGATAAATCAAGAAAACAGAAACCTCATAAAACTGAGCATCAGTGGGAACTGGAAGTAGACTGGAATAGTGGATGCAATAAAGGAGAAGATTTTCTTTTCATTGTATGATAGATACAGCATCGGAATGTTTAAGAAAGCATACTTTAGGCCAGATTGGGATGGTCGATAGCCTTCCTGCTCCTGAGGGAAGTTTTACCCCTCACTGTTTCAATCACCAACTCCATCACTAACTTACCCCTTCCGGGGCTCATTTACTCACTCATTCTCCCAGTCCCTTGGCCTCTCACCCTTGCACTTCCTCTCTGTCCTGGACATACATATATCCAGCACCTGGTGCATGCGTTGATAGGGCTAGGGAAGCCTCTTAACACAATCTCCTTGAGTGATCTCCTATGGAAAGGCTATTCCTGACACTACCCACTTTTTTTTTTTTTTTAGCTTACTCTGTATAGTAGTTAATTGGCCAGGTTGTAGCCAATGAATAAACTATGTTGTATATATACATAAAATTATTTAATAGTTTAGAAGCTGTTAACATTACTTCTTGATGAAAATTCCAAGAAATAGATCTTTGTAATAAACACTAGATTCAACCCAAATTTAATGCTAAATTTTCATACAGCAAATACTATATGGCTCCTAAAATTGCCACTTTTTAAATTGAATCAACTTTTCAGGGTATAGCTGCAATTAATTTAATCTCAAGAAACTTAAATTTGCCTGCTCAGGAAATACTCAAATGTGAGAGGAAAAATAGATACTAAGAATCACAGCCATATTTTTTAAATATATGTGTCAATTTCTTTTCACATCATTTTTCAGTTGTTGGAATTAAAATTGACGTAAATTCTTGGATAGAGAATTTCACCAAAACATCAATCAGGGATCCGGTAAGATTTTTTTTTTTTAATGTTTATGCTATATTCCATGTCAAATGCAAATAAGAAACTAAAAGTAAAATCTTAAAAATTGACAAAATAAATTTTCAATGCTCCTAAATTGAAGCAGAATTATAAATTACTATTTTGGGGAAGATTTTTTTTTTGGTTTAAATTAGTTAATAAGAAAAATATTTCAATGTTATAATTTGAAATGCTCGATAGCTATTTGATAGTTTTATATCTATAAAGTTACTTTTTATGATAGGCTAGGCTGTCATTTATTCTTTTAGACTTGATAAATTATTCTAAGATTTTTCACCTGGTAATAGTATATTATTTAATCTTTTTTTAAGTAAAAATGTGTGACAATAATTATATTTTTGTCTAATTATATATTTTGTCTTCAGTGTGCTGGTCCAGTTTGTGACTGCAAAAGGAACAGTGATGTAAGAAAACTTATAATTTTTAACTGTAATTTTTTGTGTTAACATTGCTAGACTTTAATGCTAAAGTTGCTAAAATTGCAGGAATTTTTAAATAAACATTAAAATATTTCTTTATGGAATCTTGAACTAATCTTACATCCTTGTTACACGCTTGTAATTCCTAGTGTTTTTTTAAATTTTTATTGTGTTATGTTGATCACCATAAAATACATCATTAGTTTTTGATGCAGTGTTCCTAACCTCATTTTTAAAAATAATCACATGTTAGGTTTTTTAAAAAGCCTGTTTCTGTATGGACTCTCTCCTCTACAGTCTCAGTTGTGTTTAATCTCATGACCCTGAGATGAGGTGCTGAGCCACCCCGGTACCCCTAAATGGGCAGTTTCTAACCCAACTGTCCTTTACTGGTTCTTAGGGCAATCTTCCCCTTTCTTTCATAATTTACCTATATTTGGTTACACTATAGTTACAGTGATGAGAAAACTTTTTGAGCCAAACTTTGGAATTGTGGTTTTTTAATCAAATTCCACTTACATGGATTGGATTTTACATTGGATTTTACATTCTGTTACTTCTGTTTCTTCGTCAGCTTTTCTCAAAAGTTAAACGTTCTCTAAGAATGACTATATTAATTATTCCAAGAATAAAAGGGATGAATTCCACTATTTTCTTCCAGTCTTCTTATATGTGTATATTTCCAGTGGTTTATATGATCTTATCATTTCTAGTCATGCAAAATTATCAACCAATCATTTTATAGTTTCTCCATTTTACCTAGACTTTATAGACTGTGAAGACTATTTTCAGAGCCAAGGTTTTTAGGAAGCTGCTTCCACATTAGGAAAATGGAGTGCATATGTCCTCAACTCTGAGAACAATGTTTTTGTTATTTCATAAAATAGAAATTATTAAACTGATTCATGCATTTAAACATGATATAAACTGGGTGGGAACTGATTTCTGTGATGAGCATTTTTTGTTTTGCTTTCTGATTTTAAATCTAAGTATCCTCATGCTGCCTTTTTTGTTTTTGTTTTTTAAGTCTGAAGCATGGTGACTACAATGCATTTTTAAAGATATGTCTTTTCAAAGTATTAAGCATATGTTTATACATTCTTAAATATTTTGGTTTATCTAATTTCCTGGATCATTTAGATGACCAAATGGCAACAGGAGTGCTATTTGGAATGGCTAAAGCTTATTTCTGATTTGTTCTTAGGATTTATTCATATTGAGTTGACAGTTTTAACTGGGTGGGTGTTGGGAATATGAAGCTCTGAGAGTTTGATACGAATCTGTGCATGTCCTTAATTTATTTCATCAAAATATCTTGGTTATATATGTTTAAGTTGAAGCTTTTTCCTATTTTTGTTGTTATAGTCATATCTACCTCCAATGGAATAATGATATGTATTCTCAAAATGTGGGTTGTTGTTTTAAAAATTTCATTAGGTAATGGATTGTGTGATTCTAGACGATGGTGGATTTCTTTTGATGGCAAATCATGATGATTATACGAACCAGGTAGGTACCTGACTGGGACAAAGTGTACTTTCCAAAGTGTATTTCCCTGATCAACATTACAAAAGTCCTTTAAACCATTACAGGAGTTAAAGAGTTGTTATAATACTGCCATAAAATAAATTTTAAAATGCTGAATAAATATAAACCATTAATAAATACATTATAAATACAGTTTCCTAATATTAGTAGAATTTCCTTTCTAGTACTAACAGTTAACATTACAACATGTAGTTGAGAATTTTAACATGAGAGGAACTTTTTGTCCTTGTTCACATTAAATATTAATATCTAATTTAATATATGGCTGCTTTAAACTGATGAAGTTTCTGTTCCCAAATTTGCATGTTGGCAGCATATAAGCTAATTGGCTCCCACAGTATTTTAAGCAAATTAGAATTAGTTGCCAACTTACATTGTTTCTGAATCTACCTTTCCAGCTTCTCTTTAAAAAGAAAAGATCTCTCAACAACGAGCATTTTCTTGTTTATTTTAAAGATTGTATTTACTTACTTGAGCGACACCATGATAGCACAAGGACGAGCAGGAGGAAGGGCAGAGAGGGAAGGAGAAGCAGGTTCTCTGCTGAGCAAGAGCCTGACCCAGGGCTTGATCCCAGGACCCTGAGATCACGACCTCTTGTTAAGGCAGAGGCTTAACCAGCTGAGCCACGCAGGCGCCCCAACAATGAGCATTTTCTTAACTGGCCATGTTTATGGGCTGGAGTTGATGAGCCTCAAGTTTGCCCCTTGAGGTTCCTCGTCTTTTTCCAGTCCCACCCCTTTCTCTCAGTTATGCTCCTTTCCTCTTCCCCACAGGGAATCGGATTGTGACCTTAATGCTTAGTCAACTGTGTCCATTCTTTCCACAAACATCACACAGAGCCCTTGAGCACTAAAAGCTCCTCCTCTTCACTTCTTTCGGAATGTCCCTTTCAGCTCCCCGGCTCTGGTTTGTCAGCCGCAGAGTAGTTTCAGTTCACAGTTTGTCTCACTGATCGTCGTGGCAACAGTTGGGGTGTACACATGTGGCGTCAATTTGAAACTTTCTTATTTTCCCTTCTGTACTAGATTGGAAGATTTTTTGGGGAGATCGATCCAAGTTTGATGAGACACCTGGTTAATATATCGGTTTATGCTTTTAACAAGTCTTACGATTATCAGTCAGTGTGTGAACCCGGCGCTGCGCCCAAGCAAGGGGCAGGGCACCGCTCGGCATACGTGGTCAGTAACGTCCCCATCCCGGTTCCTCTCCAGCAAAAATGCTCAGCGTCCATTCTTGTAACGACTGTTTCATTCTATTTTCCAGCCGTCGATAGCAGACATACTACACATTGGCTGGTGGGCCACGGCTGCTGCCTGGTAAGTCACTATTTTCACTGGTACTGAGAAAGCGCGTGTAAAATAGTAACAGATTTGATGGCAATGCCCACTTTGTGACATGTGTGTCATTATTACGGGAACTCCTTTTTTTCATTTCTAAGTCACACACTGATCATATTTACAAATAGTTTCTCCTCCACGGTCAATTTAAAGCAGTTACAGTTGTTTAGTTTTTCATACGAAAACAGGGTTTGTGCCTGCATACTCCAGCCTCTTCAGAAATCTGTTCCCGCTCTCTTCTGTGTTCTCTGCACACTCCACTCTTCACATTGTAGGTCTATGAACCTATAAAAAGTTTTTACCTGTTGCCTTTAATATCCAAATTAGATGTCTTTGTGGATCCAATTCAAGACATCATGACTTCTCTCTTCACCTCCTATTTGTACAAAGGCAGGCAGAGTTTTAGAGACATTGCTGAAATGGTATGTCTGTCTTGTCACTGAGTGACCCTCCCTTCCTCCTTCTACACCTCACTTATACTCCACCACCTATGAAAAGAAGACATTTAAACTGTTTGACCTTACAGACTTTCCACAGTGCCTCAAATGTGTCAGTCTTTGGCTCTGGTCAGTCAAGTAACTCAATCTCCTTTTCTGTCTGGGATCCTTTCTCTCCCTCACTCCTTACCTCCTTCCTTTCCTCTCCCCCTTCGTTTGTAGCCTTTCCCTACCGTATCGTCCCACCCTTATTCCGAGTGGATTCATCTTTAATGTTCATTTGATGGTGAGGCTTCCCCAGCTGAAATTAAGTGGTCGCTTTCATAAAGTGGAATAAAGATTTTGTGTTAACAATCGGATTTTTTCTAGGAAAAAAACCCTGGAAAATGGTGCTTTTTATTGTGACACTGGTTATTTATATATTAATTGACTCATATATTCTAAATATCATAGTATATGATTTTTTCCAGGCCAGAATCTACCTCTCACCCCCCTTTTTCTAACTAAATTCAATTCCAGGTAATTCTGTACTATTCTATAATATTGGCTCAATTGTCATTTACTATATAAAACTGAAATGAACTGAATCTACCTTCTTGCCCCCCCCTTTTCTAACTAAATTCAGTTCCAAGTAATTCTATACTATCCTATAGTATTGGCTTAATTGTCATTTACTATAAAACTGAATTGTACTGTGTGCCTTGGATCATAGGTATATTTTAGTTTATGAATGTCACAGTATGTATCTCCAAATATATTCTATATTGTCAAGTAAATATTCACAGACCGATGGCACAAGGTTGTTTTTGTTTGGTCTTCTGTTTTTCTCCACCTCAGAGTGTTAAAACTAAACTAAGGAAGCACTCCTGAACATGAAACCTATGTCATGAACTGTTGACACCAGAGCTACCACTCCTCCACGATCACGTGTCTCAGGTCTCTTCACCTCTGCGTATCCCTCACCTGGTCCTGAACATTTCTGACTTCACAAAATTACACTGTTCTGTAAAATTTAAGAAATACTTATATAAAAATGCTCCTCAACTTTCTATTGGCCAATTCTCCATTCTTTTCTTAACAGATGCAAAAGAAATGTGTACAGGCAAAATTGTTCAGGTTTTATTGTGTAGTTTAGATTTTGATCACTAATCATTCATATTTACAACTTAGGTCTATTCTACAGCAGTTCCTCCTGAGTCTGACCTTTCCACGACTTCTTGAAGCAGGTATGCGAATACTCAGCTATTGTCATAATAATTAAAATTTTGTTTTAGGATGTGCTGAGTTCACCCAACTCAGTGAGAAAGTATGTGCATTTGTGTCTATGAAAGAGAGAGAGCGAGCCCACGCATTTGGCAGGTTGGAATCTCTTTGCCAAAACTTAGCTCATGCTTTGGCAACCTTTTTTAAAATGTCCTATTGGCCTCCATTTTGTAACCTCCTATTTATTGAATTTATTGTTATTTATTGGGCATCTGTTAGGGGCTGCTCCTGCCTTATCCAGCAATAAACAAGCCATGAAGAGTGTCCACTCTTATACCCTTGCTTTTCTCTTTGAGGCATAAATGTCTGGACATGGACCGTAGTATCTCCTCGTGGTGATCTGTGTTTTTTTTTTTCCCACAGTGGAGATGGAAGAAGAGGACTTCACGGCTTCTCTGTCAAAGCAGAGTTGCATTACTGAACAAACCCAGTATTTCTTCGATAATGATAGCAAATCATTCAGTGGTGTATTAGACTGTGGAAACTGCTCCAGGTAAACATGTCTTCCTTTCAGGAACAGTCCTAGTTCACTAAGAAACTGGATTCACTTTTATAATCATTACAGAAAATGAGGGGGATTATTGTTCACATCGAAGAGACACAGGACCATTTGTAGTTGAAAACAGATCTTTAGTGTGGCTGTAGGTTTTTTAAATTTGCCTTCTATAGATTCATCCTGAGTGGCTAAACTGTCAACAATGGGATCCTGTCAACTATCACAGTAGGATCAAAAAAATTGCACTAACTTTGAGGCAGAACCTAGAAAATTTTGGTTGTATTTTACTATATTTTTGTCTAAAAGGACCCTTCTAAGAATTTTTCTGAAGTCATAGAATTAAAGGCACTGACTGTAATAATAATAGAATTATAGTAATTCTGAGTGATTCTAGGCCAAATATATGATCGATCGCTATTTACATTTATTTACTAAGTAGTTTTACAGAAGGGTATTCTGGGGAGGGAGGTGTTTTATTTCTAATTGACAATTGAATGCATCTTTGAATTAGGATGAAAAAACTAGGAGAAAAATACTACTTCCTAAAAATCAAGGTTAATGTTAGTCACCAGTAGGCATAACACATCCTGAGTAATTTTTGGAAGAGATTGAGAATTTCATTTGGTTGTGAGGGATGAAATAAAAAGGCAAGGTGGGATTTTGCAAAGTTTTGAGAGAGAGCAATCCCCCGTGTCACATGATCCCTGAGAACAGAGCAGAGAGGCACAGATTGGGGATACTTGAGGTCAGGTAATTCTAGAAGCAATGTTAACCTAGAGAAGAGGAAATAGGAGGAGGTGAGGTCATCTGAGCCTGTGAAAGGGCTGGGAAAGTTGCTAGAGGATCCAGACATTGGTAACAGACGTTTCCAGCAGCGGTTAGCTGCAACTAGCATGAATTTTTAAGAGACCTGGTCAGTATGACTTTTTGAGTTTTAGCAGAACTCTGTGTTCTATGAGGATGTTGAAGATAGGAAGAGAAGAGTCAGGCCTCAACTCAAAAAAAAAAAAGATCATACCATCTTGTATAGAATTTAGCATATCCTACTGTCAAGTTCCGCAAACAGAATTGTAGCTGTATGGTTATCTCAAAATTTCAGAATCCTTTGGCCTTTGACTAACAGGGGCCTGGTAATAATCAATTTTTAAAGCACAGGTTGCTAAGTTAAATATAATGTACAGATGTGTAATCAATATACTAAGTTCAATCATGGTGGCTTTGAGTCACTTTATCCTTGTATCCCACATTCAGTGGAGAAAAAGAAAATTCCACTTTTTGGGGAAAATGTATAATCATAAAGTAATGACTCTTAAGCAACCAAGATGAAAATGTTACTGTCATTAAAGGCAACAGAAGCAGCTTAAGACATGGGGGAAAAAAAAACAGAACAACAACAAAAAAAAACCCTACATGGAATTGAAAGCCCTTATTCCATCTGTATCTGTGTTGTCCAGTTTAGTAGTTACAAGCCCGAGAGGCTACTTCAATTATTGATTACAACTAATATTAAACTTGGTGTCTCAGTCCCACTAATCAAATTTCAGGAGCTCCTGAGCCTCAGGTGGCTCTTGTATACCATACTGGACAAAGCAGAAGACATTTCTGTCTCCGTGTTTGTTGAACTGCACTGACCTAACTCTGCCCTTAAAACTTGGGCAGGATATTTAGACATTTTGGGCTTCTAATTATTTTTTACCTGTAGATTAATTCAGTAATAAATACAATTGCTTAGCCATATCAAATAAAACATTGATTTTGTGAGTTACAGCAACTCAGGAGGGCTTATTTTGCACTGAGGACTAACGCTTAAAAATCTATTGCGATTTTCTAGTATTCCAGAGAGGTAAGATGTGCATGCTAATGAATAAAAACATGGTCATGTTTCTCTGCTAAAAATCATTTTCATTTTGTTTCACTATTTATATTGGTGATGATTTGTGCCTCAAGATGTCAGATGTTGGCTTTCATTTTAATATGTAAGATTCTTCGAAAGATTTTGGTTTTTTTCTCCCCAAAAGAAAATGTTCATTTTCTGCAATTTTTAAAAATATTTATTTTACAGAATCTTCCATGTAGAAAAACTCATGAACACCAACTTAATATTCATTATGGTTGAGAGCAAAGGAACTTGTCCCTGCGACACACGACTGCTCATACAGGCAGAGCAGACATGTATCCTTTTTGGGGTCAGAGATGTTGAAAGAATTGCCATCTTTCAGTAATGCATTCGTAACCCTGTCACATTGTTTATGCTCCAAGAGAAAGACATTCCGATGGCTGTGATTACCCCACAGGGGCAGAATGGACTCCTCACACGAAATCTGGTTTGACTGTGCAGACCTGTGCAGGTACCAGTAGAATGTGAAAGGTTCCCTGCTCCTAGAATGAGGCTTCGTGTAGGCGATAGTATAGGTTTCCAAGGAGATCTGGAAATGGCTTGAGGGGCCACTGAAGGAGCAACTGGTTTGGGGTTCAGTGGTGGTTGGAGAGGTGCTGGGTTTTTGCTCTTGCTAGCCAGGGCTGGTGTGGTAGAAAGCTGTCAACACTCAATGGTTATAAATGGGGTTGAGTGTGATGTATGCCTATGTTGGAATATTATTCAGCCTTAAAAAAAAAAAATGGGAGGCCTGTCCTGGACTCCAGCTGCAGTGGTAGTAACAACAAAACTTTCCTGGTTGTAAATACGCTAAAGGGACAATGCAATGACTAGTAAATCATTGTGGACAGCAGAGATTCTACAGAGCGCGTACACTCTTTGCATTTACCCCTGTTTTTTCTGGTGGGGAGGGAGAGGGAGTTTGACATTGAGGTTTACTATTAGCAATTAGTTTGTATTTCTGTCTTGCTCCATCAGAGGCAGCCACGTCCTTTCTTGCACTGTTTTATACGTACGAATCTTCTACTCAGCGTCATTTCTTCCTTTCATCCACTTATATTTTGCAAATATCTATTCAGTACTTGCCCAAGGGCATGCTCTACAGAGTAAAAATAAAAATGATCCCTTTGCAAAGCCACTAGTTTGACAAAAGAAAATTTCTAGAAGTTTACTTTCCTTAAATCCCTAAACACTGGAACTCGTTGTGTTGGACTAGACTAATGATGTAGGTGTCCATTCTTTTGTTGTTTGTGTGAAAAGAGAAAGAAACTTCATATTCCTTAACAAGTGTCTTCAGCTGATGGTCCAGATCCTTGCGATATGGTTAAGCAACCCAGATATCGAAAAGGGCCTGATGTCTGCTTTGATAACAATGTCTTGGTAAGACCAAACATTTATTGTATTAGAATATGAGAAATCAAGTGGTCATTGTCTTCAAGAATTTAAGGAGACAGATTACAGTTTTAACTCAAACATAATCCTAGTGTTTCTCAGTAGCATGATGTACTTGTTGGTCGATAGATTTTTCATTTCAGTATTTTTCACGGTTAGCCTAAGCTTCACAGTTGCTTCTATCTGTCCTTCACACAGAAATTGTACTTTCAAACACATTTCTGGTGAATTTACTAATAATCCACAGTCACAAATCTGACCATTTTAAACACCTTCTCATCAATAGTAATTGACAGTGTGATTTATAATAGGAGTTGCCTCCCTTCATTTATTCTTGAAGATATAAAAGGTATTTTGTATTAGTTTAGTGTATATAAAACCTTTGAAATAGCTGTTGTCCTATTATCTTTTTTTTTTTTTAGCATGGTTTCTGACTCTATCAGAGATTTGTATTTTTTACCTTGCATGATATTAGACCAGGTCAAGTACCAATGGTTAAGTTGGTAAAAATTATACAAAACATCTTTCCCGTGTCTGATGTCAGGATGACCACTGCTTTCCTGTAGGTCAGCAATCGTCCTCTGACAAATACTGTTGTGAGATACTCTGCATACAGTCAGCTGTCTGGTTTTAAAATCATTTTAACCATTAAGAAACTGCATTCTCAAATGTGAAGGCCACCTCGTAATCCCTGCTTACTTTTATAAACTAATTTTAAGTCTAATTTTCCTCAATTCTTATTCTTCATGGTGGGCCTTTGCATGAAGTGGCTTGTAGACTCCAAGGATCATGCAAAAAGAGAGCATTGTCTTGGTTTTTGTTTATTCTAAAAAAATGTCAGATCACCTCTTGATTAATGTGCACAGATGGAAGCTATAATTTTTTTAGAAAAGACTTATCAACCCCATACTTATTTCCTCAAATGAACACATAGCCACCTTTGTCCTCCGCCCCAAAATAAGGTATTTCCACAGATACATGAGATGCAATGAGATGACATAGATCAATGAGGAGGAGTAAGGCAAAAAGATGTGTCACAGTAAATCCCAGTTATCTCTGCCTGGACTATTGATCACTTCTCTGTGATGGAGAAAGTGAGTCTGAGTTGCCCCTAACTGTTGTTTTCCATTTTATCTGGTTAGACTTAAAGGACGATCCAGATCTGAGGACTTCTGTTGTTCCATCTGCTAGATTTTCAGGAGCTTTGCCCATGTCAAATCAGTCCCCAGAGAATGTTGACTGTGGGCCCAGGGGAGTGCTGCTCATTAAGCAAACTTCATTCGTCAACTATTTGTCAGCACAGACTGAGATTAAATTCAATCGGCTGAACTGGAAAGATTACCTAAAAAGCCCAGTTGCCCGAAATATCTTCAGCTTAGGAGACGATCTGCTCCAAGGCCCTAGAAAGACTGCACTAAGACAAAAAATTGCAGCAGTAGTTCCAGTCTTGTGAATTCTACATCGGGGTGTGTGTGAAAGTACAAGTCTTGCTCAGTAGCTCACTGTGCTAGTCATGGCTCGTGTTGCTTTAGCGGTGAAATACATTGGTAATGCTTATTTTGCAATGGTCACTGTGCATCTGCTCTGGAAGGAGGCTCACATGAACTGCCAACTGCCAGCAAACTGCATGAAATCTCATCTTGTATGTCTTCTTTGTGTTTTCTTTCCTTTTCCTGTACTTGCTACTTTGCCCGTTATTAATAGGATCAACTTATGTGCACAACGAGTCATGCCTGTACCATGATGTCAGCTCCTATCTTCATTTTACTGCAAGTTTTCATGTGGTGTGGATGGTCAGTCACTTTCTCTAATTTTTCTTTTTGTGTGTGTTTGGCTTGAAATTTTATTAAATAATCCACATCCCTAAATCCATGATGATAAGTGTCCTGAAACCAAGTTGTTAAAATCGCATTACCTATATTGTTTTGTCAATAGCTCAGTGCAAGTATTGCTTAAGTTTCTAATCCTAAATCAAGCATATCCTTTTCCTGTGTTTACTTAAAATCAGTATTTTCTTTTAAGGTTTTATATAAAGATTAAGTCAGCGTGGGGGAAATTATATATGCTTCATGAGGAGAAGTACTGACCAGTAGAGCTGGTCATCTCTATTTTCAAAAGATGCTAACATAGTGTTGGAAAATAACATTAATGATGAACCATTTAAGTTTTATCCAAGTCAGTAATTCAGTTTTTTCCTTTTTAAAAAACAAATATGACTTAATCAACTTTTTATATTTTTACTACCAAAATAGATGTTCCTACTGAAATATTTTAGTATAAGTGCTTCCAATGTGTAAGATCATCTGATTTAGTATCTAGGCTAAAATGATCCTTCATTAACCTTTGCCTAATTTCTCAATTCTATCAGTATGACTGAGTAGATGTTTTGGGGCTTGTGCCCAGGGATTCATGTACAGTTCTACAGTTTCTTTTCTGACACTCTGAAATCATCCTGACTGGTGTTACTGGAGCAACTTCTCTCCTGTCCTTTCAGTGATTAGGGAACCACTAGATGGAGATATGGCCATTACTGTGAATGGAGTGAGCTCATCAGGGGGCAGGAAAGTAGAGTAGCAGCAGGAATCTCAGAAAACGACTACATTTTTTTTTTTCTAGCTTAATAACAACTTTCAAAGCAAAAGATTCCAAGTGAAAGAAAACTAGATGATTTGGATAATTGAAAGACCAAAATTAATTGATCCCTTCTCCATGGATGTATTTTTAAAATTGATAACAAGGTAGCTATTTGAAGCAAAGTTTTACTGATCCCTGCCCAAGTGATTATACCATTTACATATGAAAATTATAGTAAAAATCCCATTTTCCATGTTCTATTTTTTATACTTCTCCTTATTTGTGATCATGCTAGAAATGAGCAGAAACAGAGCTAAGGGGAAAAGGTGAGGAATAATGTAAATATTCACTCTACTTCTATCCATCTAGAATTTTTAGTTAAGATATATAGGCAGCTAATTAACACAAAAATATAGGTCAGTTCCCTTTTACCTTTATGTTAAAAATTTATAGGTAAGCATTATCCCCTTAAAAATGTGATTACAAATTTTTCTATGGTATTACTCTTTCTCATCATAACTATAAACTTACCAAGAAAATAAATATCACTGTGGATTCAGCTGGATGGGATCAGTACATTTTAATGAAATAATTTTTATAAGATGGAAAGCACACACATGGGATTCCCTGTTACTATGTCCTTGAGGAATATATCATGAGAAGTCTTGAGAAGGTGATGTAGATGGCATATACTTTACAATAATAAGACTTGGGTTGAGTCTTTAAAAACATAGTTATCAGTATGGAACACCAAATCTAGTTTATGCAATTTGAGTGTTGCTATGATAACATCAAAAGAAGTATCATTTTCTCGGAAATAACCAAGTTGAAAAAATAATGTAAACATTATCCCAAAATACTAAGATTAATTGACAGTTGTTCCTGACACTGAAGACCAATAAAGGTGAAAGTCTAAGTAAGCTTCAGCACTAGTCTAGAGCTAACTAGGAATTTGTGGTGGGTGAGATTATGCACCCAGATTTCTGACATCTTCTAAAGGATCATCTCTACGCACTTCAAGAAGGACTGTCTAAAGTCAAGACCCTTGTATCCTGTGAAGTCCAAAAAGAGTATCAATTATAGATGAGCAGTAATGAGGACTTCATTAAAACCCAAGTGTTCAGATAAAGGACTAGTGTCCAGAATCTATAAAGAACTTAGCAAACTCAACACCCAAAGAACAAATAATCCAATCAAGAAATGGGCAGAAGACATGAACAGACATTTCTGCAAAGAAGACATCCAGATGGCGAACAGACACATGAAAAAGTGCTCCATATCACTCGGCATCAGGGAAATACAAATCAAAACCACAATGAGATATCACCTCACACCAGTCAGAATGGCTAAAATCAACAAATCAGGAAATGACAGATGCTGGCGAGGATGCGGAGAAAGGGGAACCCTCCTACACTGTTGGTGGGAATGCAAGCTGGTGCAGCCACTCTGGAAAACAGCATGGAGGTTCCTCAAAATGTTGAAAATAGAACTGCCCTATGACCCAGCAATTGCACTATTGGGTATTTACCCTAAAGATACAAATGTAGTGATCCAAAGGGGCACGTGCACCCGAATGTTTATAGCAGCAATGTCCACAATAGCCAAACTATGGAAAGAACCTAGATGTCCATCAACAGATGAATGGATCAAGAAGATGTGGTATATATACACAATGGAATACTATGCAGCCATCAAAAGAAATGAAATCTTGCCATTTGCAACAACATGGATGGAACTAGAGCGTATCATGCTTAGCGAAATAAGTCAAGCAGAGAAAGACAACTATCATATGATCTCCCTGATATGAGGAAGTGGTGATAAAACATGGAGGCTTAAGTGGGTAGAAGAAGAATAAATGAAACAAGATGGGATTGGGAGGGAGACAAACCATAAGTGACTCTTAATCTCACGAAACAAACTGAGGGTTGCCGGGGGGAGGGGGTTTGGGAGAAGGGGGTGGGATTATGGACATTGGGGAGGGTATGTGATTTGGTGAGTGCTGTGAAGTGTGTAAACCTGGTGATTCACAGACCTGTACCCCTGGGGATAAAAATATATGTTTATAAAAAAAAAAAAAAAATACCATAGGTCATGAGATCCCCTAGGCTTTTTCATAGTTGTTTCAGGGACTGTTACATCTACAGATCCACAACTAGATTTCTTGGATTACGGCTTGTCAAAAAATAAAACAAAGGGCAGGTTGTGGACCATAAAAAAAAAAAAAAAAAAAAAAAAAAAAAAAAAAAAAAAAACACCCAAGTGTTCAAATGAGACCTTCTGACAAGATCATTTTGAAGATTTAAGTGGTAAAGAACAACAAAAGAAAAAGAAAGCTAAAGTTTAGGAAACAAGTAAAGCCAGTGAGAAAGTTCATTATTTTATGCAAACCTGATTTATGAAAGCACATCTTTGTGTCCATGAACAAGCAGATGTGTGTATGTAGGTATACGCACATTTAAATAGTTGAACAAATATGCTACCTACTTCATGGATTGATGTGGCAAGTGGGTTATGGTGCTGTGTAGAAGAACAAATTATTTGCTAGACAACTTATTCCTATTAAGAGACTTATTGTGTGGTATCCAGGAGCCTAAATAATTTTAAAGGTACATTTTCTTTGAAGCTGCTGTTGGTGATTTGACATTCCAAAGTTAGCCCTTATCTGGGGGTGGGAGGAGGGGAAAGGTCTCCACCAGTGATTTGCCTTTTGAAGATAATGACTGTAATTCAGTAAATAAGTGAATTACTAATTATTGAGCTCTTACTATATGTAATTAGTTACCCCCAGTTATTCTGGCTTGGGAAAGACAGGCAGATTTAAGAGTTTAGCAATACTTGTTTAACAAGATTTAGGCACTAGTATACATGGTCTTAAAAAGAAAACCTTGGGGCAGAATCATATGAATAAAGGCAAAGGGAATTCTTAGTTAACATATTTATTAAGCCTCTTTTGTGAGACATTTCTAGATGAAAATTACTATCATATTTCAAAATTATATATAATATTAGCACTGCATAGTCTTTCTTTACTTTACTGTGTTAAACTGAAACAAAGTACCAATCTTTATGAGCAAGAAAATCAGTGTTCAGGAAATTTTGGCCTATCCTTAAGTCAGAAAAAATGCTACGGTTTCTCCCACATCAGTGCATTTGTGACTTAATTTCAAGTCGTGTTGTATATGGCTTCTGATGCAGAAAACATGACAGGAAACTGAAGAGACTTTTTAGTGTGAATCAACTTGTGGATTTGAGGGACTCTAAACCATCCCCCTCCCAGACTGAAATCTTATCTCACACAAGAAATGCAACTGAGCAAATAAATTTAAAAAAAAGAGAGAGAGATATATAAAAATAAAAGCAATGGAATCAGAGCCAGAGATAGTCTTTTTTCTTTACATTAATAGGAATTTCTTTGACAAAATACATTGTTAATACATCGATGGGTCTTGTTTGTGTGCTAATTTTCCATCCCATCAAATTAGTACTTACTATACACATCTGAATTAGACCATTCTGCTGGGCATGAGGTATTTGAGATAGTTTATGCTAAAAAATAGGTTTTTAATCTGGAATTCAAATCTAACTGAGCATTGTTTCTTTGATCTTGTTACCCTATTTAGAGGGAAAAGTATTTGAACAAAGAGGAGCAAGTAGGAATTCCCAGAGAAAGTACACAGCTTGCCCCATTGCAAAGACAGTGATATTGGAGCAGAGGAAGTTGGTGAGGGGAGAGGAGTAGAAGAAGATAGAGAGGCAGCCAGGCTTCCTAGGCCTTGCTAAGAAATTTGGATTTTGTGCTGAGAGATTTAAAAAAAAAAAAAAACCAATAACAAAAAACTTGATGTATGGTTCTGAGGGGACCACTTTTTGGTAAAAAGATTGTAAAATAGCAAGAGTAGAAGCAGAGACAAAGGAGGCAGCTTTTGAAGGAGTTGATGGTGACTGAGAAGTGATGAGTTTGGGAATGTCAAGAATGCATGCTGGTGAATTACATTTGAAAAAAGTTTTTTAAAAAGTAGCAATCACAGATGACTTGTTTGCCCTGATATGTTTCTCCTAGAAGTGTCATGCAGAAAAGTACTATCTTTTTGTGCAAGTTTGAGACCTTTCGGAGACATCAGAGGAGAGATGGCAGAGATCAGTGTGGAGGTCAGAGGAGAGAATTCAGGTCCAAAGATATAAAGTGTGAGGTATTCTGATTCTGGTCCAAGCTGGTGACACAAGTCCTGAACTCACTTTATCCCACAGAAACACTAAACCTGTAACTATAAACAAAGCAGTTCCCTCTGAAAGAAATCAAGAATCTGAATGACCCATATCCATTGGGTAAAGGAGAAAATAGCCACATCAAAACAGGTAGGAAAGGCTGAGAAGACGTAGTCTCCATAATCCCCATCTCTGACCTAGCAACATAAAATCAGGAGGGAACTTGTAACTCTGAGCTTTACCCTGAGGAATGAAGGGTTTGGTTTGAACCTCTAGCACTCTAGATGTGGGGTCTCCCCAACAACTACCTCTGAAAGTCTTATAGGGCTTATGTCCATGAGACCCAAAGGACCAAAGAAAGAAACAGCTCTCATCAGGCTCAGATGGACTGACTGTGACTTTCCTCGCAGGGCTCAGAGAAATGGACTAGACAAAAATGTCCTACTCCCACACTCTCCCTGATAGTGGCTGAAGTATGCAGATATCCTCGATTGCCTGAGGGACTAAGGCTTTTCATTTAGCACATGCCTCCATTTTCACCCTATGACACACTCCAGGTCGCTGGTCTCTGCCTGAAAGGAGCTTGTGAACACAGCGGGCATTAGGCTTTTGAGGCTACTACCCAAAGAATAACCCCACCCTTTACCACTTGGCCGTGGTGGCCAGTATGGCTGATGTTCTCAGATAAATAGTTCTTAACGCTGTATTCCCCCAGGGCTCAGCAGAGAGAGAGCTGACAAAAATGCTCTTCTATCAGTCATACCATAAAAGGGAAAGGTCTAACTGCATACCTTAAAAACTGCTGCCTCAGGTTCCAGGCTCTAATCAGCCTACATCTAGGTGCTGTATGAATCAGCCCCCCCCCCCCCACCAGATATCAGCCCACTTCAACTACTGGGAAAGGTGGCTGTTTTATCTAATGCATAGAAACCAACACAGAATAGAAAAAATATGTTCTAAACAGCAACAACAACATAAAACTTTACTAACTGACATTAAGGAGTCAAAATAATAGTCATAAAGATGTTTACCAAAGTCAGAGAAAGACGCATGAACAATAGAAAATATTAAAAAGTACAAAAAAGTCGCAGAGCTGAGGGTAATGTATCACAGTAATAACATAAAAGATACAAATGACATGAATAGATAGCTAAGAAAGAGCATTTGACAAAATACGACATTTCAGGGTAAGAACCTTGGTCAGATTGGGGGTATAGAGGAACATCCTTCAACATAATAAAGGCCATATGACAGACACACAGCTAACATACTCACTAGAGGAAAATGTCTCAGAGATAAGACAAGAAGGCCCACGCTCACTGCTCTTATCCAATTTAGTACAGAAGTCCTAGCTAGAATTTTATGCAAGACAAAGAAGTATCAGGGATCCAAATAGGGAACGAAGAAATAAAACTGCCAGTACTTGCAAATGATATGGTTCTGTATACAGAAAACCCCGAAGACTTCACCCAAAGACATCAGAGAGGAGAAGAGGCAGAGATCAATCAGTGTGGCGGTCTGAGGAGATTTCAGTAAACTTGCAGGATATAAAATCAGAAGTCAGATGCATTTGTATACATTAATAATAAGATATCTGAAAAGAAAACTATCCCAGTTCACCATAGCATCAAAAACAAAGTATTCAGGAATAACTTCAAGAAAGTAAGAGAACCGCACAACGAAAACTTTAAGACTAAGGAAAGGAAGAAGACCAACATAAGTAGATATTCTGTGTTTATGGGTTTAGAGAATAATGTTAAAATGTCCATATTTACCCTCTGCCATCTGTGGATTCAGTGTACCCCCCATCAAAATACCAACAGTATTCTTCACAGAAATTTAAAAAAAAAAAAAATCTAACATTTTTATGGTCCACAAAATACCAAAATACCATAATAATCCTGAGGGAAAAAAACAAACCTGCAGGTATTAGATTTTTTTGATTTTGTACTACAAAGCTACAGTAATCAAAACAGTATAGTACTGGCACAAAAAATGAACACATAGACTAATGGAACAGAAGAGAGCCCAGAAAGAAACCCCAAATACATACAAATACATACATTCAACTAATATTCGGTAGGATAGCCAAGAACACCCAACTGGGGAACGGATGGTCTCCAGCAAATGGTGCTGGGAAAATAAACACGTGGAGGACAATGGGACTGGACTCCTCTCTTACATACTCACAAAAATTAACTCAGAATAAATCACAAACTTTAAGATAGGATACTATAAAAATCCTAGAACATAAAGTAAGAAGAATTTCCTTGACATTGGTCCTGGCAATGATGTTTGGTTACAACACCAAAAGCACAAACAACAAAAACAGAAATCCACAAATGGGACTGTGACAATTTTGAATGTTTCTGCACAGCCAAAGAAACCACTAAAGAAAAGGCATCCTACAGAATGAGGCAAAAAATTGCAAGCAATATATCTGTATCTATACATATATATGTCTCTATATATCTCTCTATGTATCTATGACAAGGAGTTAATATCCAGAATATATGAAGAACTCATGAAAGTTTTTAAAAAACCAACAAAAATTGGGCAGGAAAACTAAATAGACATGTTTTCAAAGAAGACATCAAAATGGACAATGGCTACATGAAAAGATGTTTAGCATCAGCAGTCACCAGGCAAATACAAATCAAAACCACATACTTCTGGCTTAAGGACATGCACCTTAAAGTATATGAAAGTGGATGGGTAGAAAAACATATTCCATGCAAATATAAATAAAAAGAAAGCTGGGGTAGCTATACTTGGACACAATAGACTTCAAGACAAACACTGTAATAAGATATATTGATATATATTGATAATCAAAATCAATCAAGTAGATGTAACATGTGTAGATATTTATGCACCTGACACAGAGGCATTTAAATATATACAGCAAATATTAACAGACCTAATAGGGAAAGTAGGCAGCAAAGTAATAGTAGTAATAGTAGGAATACTGGTAGGGGACTTCAGTTCCCCACTTACAATGGATAGATCATCCAGACAGAAGATGAACAAGGAAACAGTGGAGTTAAATGACCCATTAGACCAGATGGAGTTAAGTGACATTTACAGAACATTCTATCCAAAAGCTGAATACCCTTTCTTCTGAAGTGTGCATGAAACTTCCTTCAGATAGAACATATGTTGGAACACTGAAGGAGCCTTAATACATTTGAGTAGGTTGAAATATCAAGTACCTTTTCTGGCCACAGTTGTATGAAACTTGATATCAACTATATGAAAAAAACTGGACAATTCACAAATATGTGGAGATAAAATGGCATGCCACTTAACAACTGTGGGTCAAAGAAAGCAAAAGAGAAATTTGGTATTTTATGTGTGTGTGTGTGTGTGTGTGTGTGTGTGTTATATTTTATTATATATATGTTATATATTAAAAACAAATTAGAGACAAATGAAGATGGAAATACACTGAACCAAAATGGGAAGCAGCAAGGCAGTTATAAGAGGAAAGTTTATAGTGATAAAGACCTATACTAAGAATAGAGAATGGTCTCAAATAGATTTATACCTTAAGGATTAAGAACAAACTAAGCTCAGTGCTAGAAGGCAGGAAATAGCAAAGATCATGACAGAAACAACTGAAATAGAAACTTAAAAGACAATAGAAAAGATCAATGGAACAAACTGGCCTTCTGAGAAGATGAAATAGACAAAACCTCAGCTATACTTACCAAAAAAAAAAAAAAAAAAAGGATTATAATAAATAAAACTAGAAATAAAAGAAGAGACATCAAAATTGGTATCATAGAAATATAAAGTATCATAACAGACCACTATAAAAATTAAATGGCAAAAATTGGAAAATCTAGAAGAAATTGATAAATTCCTAAAAACATGTAGCCTATCCAGAATGATTCATAAAAAATAGAAAATCTGAACATATCAGTTACTAGTAAGGCTACTAAATCAGCTCTCAAAAACCTCCCAACAATCAAAAGCCCATGAACAGACAGCTTCACTGGTGAATTCTACCAAACATTCCAAGAAAAATTAGTATCAATCCCTCTCAAACTTTCAAAAATAACAGGAGGGAACACTTTCAAATTCGTTTTACAAAGCCTGCCTTACCATAATACCAAAACCAGACAAGGACACCCCAAGATAGTAAATTACAGCTCTAGATCTGATGAACCTAGATGCAAAAACTCAATAAAATGTTAGCAGACTGAATTCAGCAATATAAGACCAATGCCATGATCAAGTATGATTTATTACAAGGATGCAAGGACAGTTCAACATTGACAAATCAACCAATGTGATACACCATATTAACAAGATGAAGAATAAAAGTTGTATGATCACAATAATGCAGAAACAGCACTTACAAAATTTAACATCCATTTTGAGAAAAACTCCTCACAAAATTGGTATATAAAGTATATACGTCAGCATAACAAAGGCCTACAGCTAACCCCATATTCAGTGATAAGAACTAACATCACGAACAACACAAGGACGCCCATTCTTGCTCCTTCAGTGCAGTGCTATAAGTTCTAGGCAAAGCAATTAGGTAAGAAAAAAAAAATAAGTGTCCAAATTGCGAAGTAAGAATTAAAACTATCCCTATTTGCAGACGAAATATTTTATATGTAGAAAATCCCAAGGACTCTACCTGTTGGAATAAACAAATTCAGTAATATTGCCAGATTAAAAAAAGGAAGGTAAAAACATCAGTTGAATTTTATACACTTATAAAATATATCAGAGAAGTTGTGAAAATAATTTCATTTACAAATGTATCCAAAAGAATAAAATACCTAGAAATAAATTTAAACAAGGAGGTAAGGAACCTGTACACTAAAAACCGTAACATAAAATGAAGACACAAATAGGAAGATAATTCAGTGCTCATGAATTAGAATTATTGTTAAAATGCTCACACCATCCAAAGAATCTGCAATTTCACTTCAATTCCTATCAAAATTTCAACGACATTTTTTACTGAAATAGAACAAACAATTCTAAAATATGAATGAAACCACAAAACCCTTATAGCCAAAGCAATCTTGAGAAAAAAGAACAAAGCTAGAGCCATCACACTTTCTTGATTTCTTTTTTTTTTTAATATTTTATTTATTTATTTGACAGAGAGAAATCACAAGTAGGCAGAGAGGTAGGCAGAGAGAGGAAGGGAAGCAGGCTCCCTGCTGAGCAGAAAGCCTGATGCGGGCTCAGTCCCAGGACCCTGGGATCATGACCCAAGCTGAAGGCAGAGGCTTTAACCCACTGAGCCACCCAGGCACCCCCACTTTCTTGATTTCTACCTATATTATATACATTAATCAAACAGCAGTACTGGTATGTGGATGCACACACACACACACACACAGATGTACGGATCAATAGAACAAAATAGCCCAGAGGTAAACCCATGTTTATATGTTCAATTATTTTATGACAAAGGAGCCAAGAACATACCATGGGAAAAGAGCAGTCTCTTCCATTCATAATACTGGGAACAGCCACACCCAAGGGAATAAAACTGGATCAGTATCTTAGACCATACACAGAAACCAATTGAAAATGGGTTAACTACCTGAGCTTAGCTTTACTTCCCAGAAGAAAACCTAGGAAGTAAACTCATTGACATGGGTTTTGGCGAGGAATTTTTAAAATTTTACATCAAAGGCAAAGGCAACAAAAGCAAAAATAAACATGGGACTACAGCATAGTTAAAAGCTTCTGCATGGCAAAGGAGACCAACACAGTTGAAAGGCAATCCATGAAATGGGAGGCATTATTTGGTAAGGGGCCAATATCCCAAATATAGGACGCCCCAAAAACAGGCCTGCCTTGTTTTAGTGTACTTTGCTTTATTGCACTTTACACTCATGTAGGGTTTTTGTTTTGTTTTGTTTTGTTTTTAACAAACTGAATGTTTGTGGCAACCCTGCATTAAGCAAATTGTACTTGTGTCGTTTTTTCAATAGCATTTGCTTACATTTGTCTTTATGTCCCATTTTCATAGTTTTCACAATACTTCAAACTTTTTTGCCATAATTATATTTCTTAAGGTGATCTGTGGTCTTTGATATTACCACTGTAATTGCTTTGGGGCACCATAAACCCCGCCTATCTGAGACAACAAATTGTGTGTGTTCTGAACGCTCTAAAGACCAGCTGTTTCCCCAGACCTTTTTCTGTCCTTGGGCCTTCCTGTTCCCTGAGATGAAATGATATTGAAATTAGGCCAATTAATAACACTGCATGGCCTCTAAGTGTTCAAGTGAAAGACAGTGTCACATGTCCCTCACCTTAAATGAAAAGGTAGACATGATTAAGTTTAGTGAGGAAGGCATTTCAAAGGCCAACCCTGGCTCAAACCTATGCCTCTTGCACCAAATATTTGGCCAAGGCATGAATGCAAAAGGGAGGTTCTTGAAGGGAATGAAAAGTGCTATTCCAGTGAATACACAAATGATAAGAAAGTCAAACAGCCTTATAGCTGACATAGAGAGAGTTTCAGTGGTCTGGATAGGAGATCAAACTAGCCCCAACACTGCCTATGCCAAAGCCTAATCCACAGCAAGCCCTTAATTCTCTTCATTCCTATAAAAGCTTAGAGAGATGAGGAATCTGCAAAAGAAAAATCTGAAGCTAGCGGAGGTTAGTTCTTGAGATTAAAGCAAAAGAAGCCAGCTCCGTAACATAATAGTACAAGGTAAAGCAGCAAGTTATCCAGATACTGAGGTAATCAACACAAGTGGCTATATTAAGCAACAGGTTTTTTAAAAATAAAATTTATTTTATTTCCATTAATTACCATGTAGTATATTAATAGTTTCAGAGGTAGAGTTAAGGAATTCATCAAATTCATCAGTTGCATATAATGCCTAGTACTCATTACATCAGGTGCCCCCCTTAATGCCCATCACCCAGTTACCTCATCCCACCACTCATCTCCCCTCTAGCAACTGCCAAACTATAGGAAACAAACAGGGTTGCAACAGGTTTTCAATGTGGATGAGACAGCCTTCTATTGGAAAAAGGTGTCATCTTAATACTTTTATAATTAGAGATGAGAAGTCACTACCCATCTTCAAAGGACTGACTGTCTGTCTTCTTAGGGGCTAATGAGCTGGTGACTTTAAGTTGAAGTCAGTGCTCATTGACCATTGTAAAGATCCCAGGGCCCTTAAGAATTGTGCTCAGTCCACTCTACCTATACTCTATCAATGTAACAACAAAGCTTGGAGAACAGCACATGACAACATGGCTTACTGAACATTTGAAGCCCACTGTTGAGACCTAGTACTTGGCGGGGCCGGGGGGGGGGGGGGAGAAATCCCTTTCAAAATATGACAGCACACTGAGAATACACCTGGTTGATGCTAGCCCTCATGGATAACTCTGAGGGGTTCAAGACCTCAGTAGAGGAAGTAACTGAAGATGGGGTGGAAATGGCAGAAGAACTGGAATTACAAATGTGACTGAATCGGTACAGTTTCACAATAAAACTTGAATGGATGAAGAGTTGCTTCTTCTGGATGAACAAAGTGTTTTCTGGAGATACAATCTCCTGCTGGTGAAGATGCTATTGATATTGTTGAAATGACAACAGAGGAGCTAGGATACTACATAAACTTAGTCAATCAAGGGACAGGGTGTGAGGGGATTGACTTTAATTCTGAAAGTTCTACTGTGGGTACAGTACTATCAGACAGCATCACAGACTACAGAGAAAGTGTTCCTAAAAGAGTCAGTCAATGCAATAAACTTCATTGTTGTCTTATTTTAAGAAATGGCCATGGCCACCCAACCTTCAGCAACCACCACCCTGACAAGTCAGCAGCCATCAACAATCGAGGCAAAGACCCTTGAATAGGAGAAAAAAAAAAAAAAGACTCACTGAAAACCCAGATGATGGTTAGCATTTTTTATCACTATAGTTTTTTTTTTAAAGTGTATGCTTTTTTAGACATAATGCTATTATACACTTAAAAGACAACAGTATAGTATAAACCTAACTTTTATATGCACTGGGAAACCAAAACATTATTTTTTCTTGCTTTATTGCAATATACCTTTTATTGAATATCTGCAACTAGAACAGAGCATGCAATATATCCAAGGTATGTCTGTACGTGAAACAGGCTCAACATCACAGAGCAGAGACAAGCACATCAAAACTTTAAGGAGATGCCACTTCACACCTGCTAGAATGACTGTTATCAAAAAGACAAGAGATAACCATTGCCGGCAAGGATGTGGAGAAAGGGAGTCCTCTGTGTTAGTGGTGGGACCATTAATTGGTACACCACTATGAAAACTGGTATGGGGGTTCCTCAGAAATTAAAAATACAACTACTGTATGAACTGGCAATTCTTGGTACTCATTTGAAGAAAACTAAAACACTAGAAAAGATATATGCACCCCTGTATTCATTGCAGCATTTTTTTTAAATAGCCAAGATATAGAAACAACCTAAGTGTCCATCCACAGAGGAATGGAAAGAGTGGTATGTAGATAGACAGACGGACACCCAGCCATTTTTGACAACAGTGTTGGAACTTGAGGGCACTTTGCTAAATGAAACAAGCAAGATGAAGATGAATAGTGCATGACATCACTTATATGTGAATTCTATTAAAAAAAATAATAAAACTCATAGAAACCAAGAGAAGAAAAGGAGTTGCCAGTGGCTAGGGGGAGGTAGGGAGAGGTTGGCAAAAGGATACAAACTTTGGCTATAAAATGAGTAGTCTGGGGGTCTATTAAAACATGATGACTATAGCTAATAAACACTGTAGAACTGAAATCTGCCAAGAGAGTAAAACTTAAGTATCCTCACCAGTTGGGGGAAAATGATAAATATGTGGATAATAGACATGCTAATTATCTGGGGGGGGGTAATGTTTTACAATGTCTATCAAATCACCAAAATATGTACTTTAAATATCTTACAATTTTGTCTATTAAAGAGAAAAGTTAAAATTTTAAAAGCAAAATGAAAAAACACAAGCAAAATCATTTTCATATTAAGGATAAAATTATGAATTGTTAACAAATGAATGGCATTTAAAACTATAGAACTAGATTAGGTTACTTAGGAAGAAAGTGTAAATTTAAAAAGAGAAGTAACTGCTGGAAAAGTCTATCATGTAGAACGCATGGAGAGAAGCAGGTTGAGCTAAAGACAAGAAGATGAGCCCAAAACACATTTGGAGGGAACCAGATCTGTTGGACAAATATACATGAGAAAATATTTTAAGGAGAGAATATTGTACATTGCCAAATGCTCATGCAAAGTAAAATAAGATGAGGACCAAGAATGGATCATCATTTTGTGTTACTCTTTAGATTTAGGAGCTAGCTTTTGAAAAATAAGTTTTTTTTTAAATAGATTCTTTTGTTTCTTTCAGACTTCTCTTTAACAAACAGAAGAAGTGTTCTGCCTCAAAATGCAGCTCAAGATAGAAATTTTAAGTGTTTTACTGGGGGGGCAGGCACTGTATTAAACCCTAGTGACAAAAAACAAGCCAACATTCTCTTCTCTGCAAGCTCAGAGTCTTTGGAAAATCATTCTGAACATTTTATTTACTCATCTATTTATTTACATAACCTATTACTTGGGTTATTGGATGATGAACCTTGGCATAATGTATTTTTTAACAAGCCTCATATCTACATCTACTTATTTTCCTAAACATCCTTTATGAAATTCAGTAATTAAAAGAAACCAAAGGATGTAGAAAATGTTACAAACACAGAACCTAGGAATAGAAGATAAAGGATAATTCTGCATTTAAAGGCACTTAATGAGCTACCATGAGACAACGTGGGGGTGGATCCAAATAGGTGTATCAATTGCTTTTATTTCATGGTTCTGTAAATTAAACAAATGTCTCTTGCTAGCTCAGCTCTTTATATTGAATATGTTTTTGGAGTGTCTTTTCATGCATGATTCAGATACACTATTATTTTAATTTTGGTGAAGGTCCCGATGCTACAAGTGCAGGTTGGTATGTTTATCTTTGAAACTGGATATAAAAGATATGGAAAATAGAGATCATTTCTCACATTGATTTAACCAGTCCCAAACTTTGCCTTATTGAGCATAATTGCTAAAATGATAATTCTTGGGTATTATAAAACCTAGAGTAAATTTTATAGTTACTCCTTATTTTTGTAAATATCTAGGAATATTTCATACTCTCAAAGTTGTTTTTTTTTTTTTTTTTTTTTTTAATTTAACAACTGGTGCATTGGTCAAAACAGCATTTACTCTTCTGGTATTTTCTTAGTCATCAGAATTTGCAACTCAAAATTTAAAGCCTTCTTGAAATGATATTAGGAATATTGCTTTATTCAAAATTGCTGTTACTATAAAATCCAGGGTAATGTCATTTATTTGGGTTTAAATTAAAACCATTTTATCAGGTGAGTTCAGAAGTGGACTAAACATGAGTGCTCTGAAAAATGGCTTACTAAGGATTTCTTCAGGATTTTTCTTTTTCCTTTCCTTTACAACAGGAGGATTATACTGACTGTGGTGGTGTTTCTGGATTGAATCCCTCGCTGTGGTCCATCATCGGAGTCCAGTTTGTTCTACTTTGGCTTTTATCTGGCAGTAGACACTGCCAGTTATGACCTTCTAAAACTCAGTCTGCATAATTAAACTCCGGACCCTGCCAAAACATGAGCCCTCAGTTGCGTTCAAATAGGGTCAACTGTGGAATGAGCAGAACACTCGCTGGGCCCATACCATCGCTAAATCTAAGGCGCAGACTCATATGGCCCCCACTGGCTGCATGTCAGGGTCTCAGATCCTTAAACTTGTGTGAATGCTGCATCATCTATGTAAAACATCAAAGCAAAATTCTATACATGCTCTATTGAGAAATTGGAGAGTTCATTGTTTGCGTTGTTTGGTGATTATATGTAAAAGGGCTCCCCATACTGTTTATGAATCCTACAAATTGTCTTGACCTTGACCTGGAATTTTGACCTGCTGCAATTCTTGTTCTTTTACCAAGAAAATCTCGGCGGGGGGGGGGGGGGGGGAGGAGTTATTTTTGCCTTCACGTATTCTTTTGTTAAAAATTATTTCCTGCTTTGAGTAGTTATTATTGAAAAATAAAATAGGGAGAGATGGATGTAATCTGTTGAAATAGAAATAATGGCCAATTTTCTAAAAAAGAAATTTGCCATAAATAAAATGCCTTATGAAGAATGGCTTCTCTGCCAAAAACAGAACACAAGTGATGACCAATTAAGTTTTGCTGGGTTAATGAATTGGTGTTTGAAAATAATAACTAAGAAACTATTAAACTAAAGGTGCTTGAAGATGCAATTTGAACACGTGACATATTTCCTCATAAATGTAAGCCCTTAATGCTTCGATGTAATGTTTCTTTTGTTCACAGTAAAGTTATGTAGTGCTAGCCAAATAATTCAAAATGCTCTAAGAGAAGCTTGTTGGGGGGAGGGGAAAACGTCTTTTCTTGTGATAAATGAACTTTGGTTACCAAGGGTATTTTGCATGATGCTGCTATTTTAACTTTCGGTTTGTTTTTCTCTTACTGTAGAGTATAGTCCTTTGAAAAGTTAACTGAGTGACATTATTGTTATGTAAGACTCTGAACCTTGCAGTGTAATGCACTTAAGTCATCCTTAAAAATGTCGTTAAATTACTCTGAATATACTGTGCAATGTCAATGCCGAATGACTGGGGTAGGTAAATGGTGAAATGGGAATTAATGGATTTTATACAGACTCATGCTTTTGCCTGAAAAACCTATGTACAGATATTTTAAGTACATAAATCAGATTTGACACATTTATTTTTTGAAGAGTACATATATGTTCTCAATGAAGATTCACACTAGGTTTCCTCTTTGTTCGTTTGAACAGGAGCACATATGCTCCAGACATTTCCACCGCCGCTGCTTTTCCCCCCGCCGTTGTAAAAGGTAGATACGATCACGTGACCAAGATTCCATGCAGTTTGATGACGGTTTTATAATAATCTGAACAAATAGGAAACCTTGAATCTGTATGTATGCACATGAATACTTGATTGTGAATACTCAAAATTGTTTTTCTACAGCCTCACTGGTGAAAATGATTAGTGTAGTAAACCGGGTACTTCAATATAGAGTAATATGGTAGATTATTATTTATGCTTTTAAAAATAATTTTTAGGAGTCATCAGTGTTTGAAGAAAGGGTAAAAACAACGAATGTGTAATTCTAGTTCAACTGAGTAATTCTGCCGAAGGCTGGAAGTATACAAATATTTTTTATGGTGAAATACATTTGTTCTTATTTTGAACATGCCAAATATTGGTGTGTGTCTATGCTGGACATTTTCTTATACATCATTTTTAAGTCAATACCTTATTAACATTATCCAGCATGCTTTAAGATGCTCCGCGTGTCAAAGACATAACCAAGTCTTTAGCATAGTTTAAAATACATTTGTTTTGTTTTTAGCTTTGCAGACATTCGTAATTCCTTCCCACCACCCATATGCCCTAGGAACCTTTTGTGTATATTTCCTTATTTAAACTATTTTTTATTTAAAAATGGGGGTGGGTGGGAATGGAATCACTTCGCCAGCTATTGTTCTAAGAGTTGACGTCAGTTACCATTTCTAATGCATTGTTGTGATTTTGTAGTCTCATTTGTAACTGGTATTGACATTTTAGAAAACACCAAAGTGATTAAAAAACAAAAAAACATGGAACTTCTCACTCTAGTGACACTATGTTTCAATCATGTTGTTTGTTGATTACATATTTAAAACTTACTGTTAACTTTTGCTAGACTATTTTAAATCATGAAAGTGTTGGGAAGGGGATATCAAAATATAAAATTATGTTAGTTCGTGTGTATCTATGACGCACATTAAGACAACTGAATTGCTTCCAGCATACAACAAACTACCTTCAAATTATCTTTAAAATCTATTAAATATATTTTCATGGCTAATGTCACTGAAATAGTGTTTTCATCATCTACATTACTGTTGCATTAATCACAGTTAAACTCAGCATCTCTTGGCAGGGTCCTATTGGTTCCATTTGCCATCAAAATATATTTACATGCACGAGTCTTGCTTGATCCTTGCTTTTCTGTTAGAAAATAAACCTATATATGAGAACCATGTACTTGGTGATAAATTGGGTAAGAACGTGCTTTCTGACTAAAAACTGTTCTCATGCCTCACTCAGATGAGTCTTCATAGTTTTAGCATTTTTTTCAAAAACAGTAACACTCATCCCATCAAATTGTCATATTTAATTTAGGATTTTTTTCTCTGAGTTCTAATTCTTGACAAGAACTCCAATTATATAGCCTGTCATAAATATTGATTTTCAAAGACTAAATGATCGAGAAAAAAAAGCTTTTAAACTCTTCGGCTTCTTTCACTTTTGCTCTACTCATCCAGTTTAATGTAGTTTGTCGTTAGAACAAAATCAAAGTAAAGTCTTAACGTTGGTGTTGAGTAACAGGAATGACTTTAACATTAATGGTTTCTTTATATTTTCTTCATTTGAACAACCAGCATTACTGCCAAACACCAGTCGTGGTCCATATTTGTAACAGATTTTTAACATGACATAGTTAGCAAGTTTGATTGAAGAGATTTTTAGGTCCTGGGCCTATAAGATTTTAGTATGATCTTTTTTCATGTTTCTAATGCTTGAGGCATATTGCTTTACTTGGGGGAAAAAAAACACAAAACAAAACAGTGTTGCTGCCATTTGTAAGTTTTCCTAGAATATTCCTTTTATTAACTTTAAAACTGGCCTTACTGGGTTCAAATAGGCAGTATCCCTTTTAAGTGACCTTTGCAACCCAAGTGTTACTTGCTTATTTGATGCTCTCTTCTATTTTATGTCTCATTTAAATCTTTCTCTCCACCAAAGCTTAAATTCTGTGTCTTAATTTTAAACTGAACTATTCCATTATTTGTTAGTTGACATTAAAATATCTAGCGGTAGACAGTTTGACCTTGTGAAACAAAGTGAGCGCTGTGATTTTTTTCAAGTGTAGAATAGAATGATGATTTCACTTGCCCCCAACTTAAAATATTTTATTACTATCTAGAACTCGTGTTGTTTTCCCATTAGCAGAATGTTAATATTGCTAATATTTCGTGTATACTTCTGTAAAGAGCCAATCAATACAATGGAAGTATCAAGTGTAAATTCCAGAATTTCAAAGACTCAGACAACCCTCACCAAGAGTTTCCTCTACCTTATTTCTAGTTCACATAATCAACTCAAAGAAATTCCACTGAGACTAATGGGATACTGTCTTGTATAGATGCCAGCTGAGTTTACAGTGTGACCTGACAAAGCTGTCTTTTTTGTTGTGCCGTATGATTGTTGGATCATGCTTTTTAGGGATACTTTTATTGAAATGCTCAGTGTGCATCCATGCAAAAGGCCAACTGGCTTTGTGAACAAAAGATCTTTTCTCCCCTTTATTATGTTCTCTTGACACTTTTGTGGAAATTAACTAGCCTGATAAAAAAAAATTTTGTAAAAATTTGTATAATACTGTTATAAAAATATTTATAATCCCAGAAAATGTTGTGTTAAATCTTGTGCAAAAACAGTATATTCAGAATAAAAGTTTATCATTTAAAGTCACCAGTTTGGATTACTTAATTACATAAAATCCCGTTGAAAGAGACAGAAGTTATCATCATAAATATATTACTGTCAGTCCTTCCTGTGGAGACCATTCAAGATAGTGAAATAGAACTTGGGATTAGGAAAGTGCTTTTACTATTGCAAACCTCAACTCACAAACAAAAGTGCTTGCAACTCCTTTTCTCGCTCTGACCCTTTACATATGGCTTTTGCCATCAAGGTATTTAGGAAGTTCTTAATTCAGACTTTGGTTTTCTGTTGTTTAAAACAAAAACAAAAAACCAGCAGAAATAAAAATATTGTTTCCATGTTCCTTTAAAACCTTGGGAAAATATTTTAAAAGAGACAAGTTAGAACTTCTGAAATGTGTATATCTGTTATACATCTGACTTTTAATATTTCTCCTAGCTACATTATAGCTATCAGCTGCTGGAGAAGTGAGGTCTAGTGTCAAGAATTAAGGAAAAAGAGAAAACAAACAAAACCAGTTATGTTTCTTTTACATTTATACCCTCATATGTTGCCCTCATATGCTCACCTAATAATTAAATGAGCCTGATACCAGGTGGAATCTAGTATAATGTAGGCCTGCTTTTCTTTCCACGGACTCTCATAAGAGAACACAAATTACCACACGTGGGAGGAAGGCAGGATGCGAGTACCAACGATGGTGATTACGGGAAGGGCCAACCTCCAGTTTCTGATCAAGGCATTTTAGCAGGAAAAAAGGCCTGCATAAAAGTGTAAGGTGGATAACATTTGTTTTGGAACATCTGGCTTCATTTTGTACCAATTTATCTCCTCAATCAATCCTCCTGCTCCCCAGACACCCTCATTTCCTCTATCAATCATCTTGAACCCATCTCCACCTCTTCCCTTGGGATCCTGCTTCATCAATTCTCCTTCCTCAAGCACATTCAGTCTCTTTCTGCAGGCTTACTACTTTCTGCCTGCAAACACAATGAGAACACCTCTAATTAAAACAAAAACTAAACATCCATTTTTGCCTCTTATCCCTATTCTCCGAGCTGTAAACCTAGGATTCAACTCCTCCTCCACACATCCACAGTCTCTTCTGAAGTTCAACTCAACTGGGACTCAATACTCAAGGGGGCCTTAGAATTTTGGATCTGAAAGGCTTATGATCTATGAACTTTACTTTTGGGCTACTACCACTGGAAAATTTAAATTACCGGTATGAGGTCCTAATAAATTCAAGGTATTGCATATTTTTTGTTTGTTTATATTCAATCAACTAACATACAATGTGTCGTTAGTTTCAGAGTTAGAAATCAGTGATTCATCACTTGCATATAATACCCAATGCTCATTATATCATGTGCCCTCCCTAATGCCCATCACTCAGTTACCCCATCCCCCCAATGCCCTTCCTCAAGGTATTGGGCATTTCTTAATATTCAAAGGCTTTGTAACTTAAAGTGGAGTTATTCATAGAGTTTCTACATCATTTTCTATAAACTGGTATACATCAACAATGCTGTTTATTTTAATTTTTTTAAATGGACATTTTAAAAATTTTTATTTATTTGTCAGAGAGAGAGAGAGAGAGAGAGCAGAAGGAGGGGAAGTGTCAGGCAGAGGGAGAAGCAGGCTCCCTGCTGAGCAAGGAGCTGGTTGTGGGACTCCATACAAGGACCCTGGAATCATGACCTGAGCTGAAAGGCAGCCCTTTATCCCAACTCTACTTTTTTAAAATAAATATGTTTAAGAAGGAAATTTACTGTCCCTGTCATAATTGGGAAACCAATATAATTTGCCACAATTAGTAGTTAAGGCCACAGGCTCCTATTATTATGAAAAATCCATAAAATCCATAAAATCACTCAGCATATATCACTGTCAAATGTGCTAAATTTAACATAGCACATCTTCAACATCTTTAGGTGGTTTGTTTTTCTATTTCCACCATTAATACTTTAAAGTATAAACCTAGATTCAAACATCTGACTATAAATTGTTATTAATACATTAAAAAATACAGGGCTGCCATGAGGACTAAATGATACAATAATTACCATAAAGCACTTAGCATAAGGCCCAGCACAGTCTAAGCACTCAACAAGGCCATCCATTAGGATTACGGGTTATCCCAATTGTCTTCGTGATCATCACAGTCATCATTGTGGGCTGGATCTTTTAAGACCCTAACTATCTTAATGATTTGCCATTTGAAACTTTACTCACTTTCAACCGAAACGTTAGAAATAGAACCTTACATAGATTACAATAACAAAAACAGTTCCCTCCCTTATAGAATGACTACTGGCTGGGAATATTGAAAATTTCTATGTACTGACAATAGTATGAAGACATTACTAAGATATAAGAAATAAGTGGAACTATGGGAGCTGACAGTAAAATAACCCAGAGGGAAAAAGCTGGCCAGAGAAGCCTGCCATGATTTCAAGCTGAGGAAAGGTGTTTGTAGTACTGTTTTTTTGTTTATTTGTTTTTGTTTTTGTTTCTTTCATTTTGTTTTAACATTTTTTTTTTAAATTTTATTGATTTGACAGAGAGAGGGACAGCCTGGAGAAGGAACACAAACAGGGGGAGTGGGAGAGGGAGAAGCAGGCTCCCCACCTGACTCGGGGATCCATCCCAGGACACTGGAATCATGACCTGAGCTGAAGGCAAATGCTTAATGACTGAGCCACCCAGGTGCCTTGTAGTACTGTCACAAAGAGAGCAAAGTGTGAACACTGAGATGTGCATTCAAGGCAGTAGAGGTAGTTGAATATGAGGCTCAGGATGGCTTAAGGTGTGGATGATGAGTCTTTAGAGAAAAGGGCCAGAGATTGGAGTCCTCCCTAGAACACATGACAGCAGGACGGAGGTGGAGGGGTGTTAGGCGTTTGGAAACTGCTGGCAACTTCTAAGCAGAGAAGAGTATGATCAGATTTGGATTTCAAGAAAACCACTCTGGATGAAATGTGGATTACTGGTAGAAGAACATCTATAGAAAGGAGACTAGTTGAGACTACTGTCAAGATGAGAAACTTGTTGATTAACCCAGGAAGCTCAATGGATAAAAATGGACTGATTTTAGCAATATTTAGAAGGGGAAAAAGGAGAGGTCTCCATCATTCACCTGTTATAATTTAAAAACAAAATTCAAAATGAGTCCCAGCATTCTAAAGTTTAAATGTGGGGAATTGTTCCCCCAAGGTAGGGCACACAGGAGAGTACTAGAGGCAGGATTGAGATAGACAGGAGAAGTCCAGAGGAGCAAATGAGAGACTGACCTTTGGAGTAATAAGACTGAATTCATTGTATGAGCATCTGTACTTTGCTGATGATAAAAAAAATCAAAAGAAAGAAAGAAAGGGTCTCTGACACCTAACAATATATACACCAGAATGATTCTCAACACTAAATCATTTTAAAAAACTCTTATTGGAGGTTTTCTTGATCTGTTTTTGGTTTGGCTTAAACACTGATTAATACCCAGAACCTACTCAAATTCAGAATCTCCAGTGTTTTCACTGTGTGGCCAGAATTACACTGCTATGGGCATGTTAGACTGCAGATGTGACAATTCTGAGGTAGGTAATTTCTGAATCATACTTTATGAAACCCTATTTAGATGCAAGTTATTTGTTCGATTTTAAATAACCCCTCTTTTTTGAACATGTGTTTTGAAACACCCCCTATGAACTTAGCTAAAGTGCAATATTTTTGAGGACTGTACTTTTTCTTTTTTTTTTTTTAAGATTTATTTGAGAGAGAGGGAGAGAGTACATGTGCATGAGCAGCGGGAGGGGCAGAAGAGGAAGCAGACTCCCCACTGAGCAGGGAACCTGACGTGGAGCTCCATCTCAGGATCCCAGGATCATAACCTGAGTGGAAGTCAGATGCTTAATTGACTGAAATGTCCAGGTGTCCTGAAGACTGTACTTAATGTTTGATGTTTTTCTTTGAATCCAAGTTATATAGCTGTACAAAGAGTAGTCAATAAAGTTCTCATCAATTATGACTGATAATTAAGATCCACTATTAGAACGAGTCCTACTATAGGAGATTCTATTCTCTTTTAAGTCACATTAAGGATATCAAATGTTTCATGGAGTTGAACTACAGGTTTTCTATAAGTAGTATTAGAGAACTTTGCCAATCTCTCTCATTCTTACAGCAAATGATATTGCAAGTTGGGGAAAAAATTACATTACTTGACAATCCAGTTTCCATACATATTTAATAATGGCTATTCCTTAATAAAAAGCTAATAAAACCTTTAAAAAACTCACTTATATAAGGAGTATTTTGATTTCAGACTATCTATCCATCTTAATCCACAAAATCTCAAAAATATCTGACTGAGGAAAGGGGCCATGTAATACATGGTAGAGATTCCAGGCATCAGACTGCCTGGGTCCACATCCCAGGTCCCCAATGTGGGCATGTTTTATCATCTCCTTCTCTTCTCTGTCAGTCTAATTTACACTACTGAGTCCACAAATATTGTGGACAAATATTTGTAATGATAATAGTTACTAATAGTCGTTCATGCCTTTATTTCTTATCCTAGAAACTCAGTCTGATGGTGATGATTTCAGCCTTAGAAAATCTTGGCATCAACCGAGGATTGCTGGAGTGGAAGGAGTTGGGTGGGAGATGGGCTGAATGGGTGAGGGGTGTAAAGGAAGGTACTTGTTGTGATGAGTCCTGGGTGTTACATGTAAGTGGTGAATCACTAAATTCTCCTGAAACTACTGTTACACTAGATTTTAAATACTATTTAACTAAAATTTAAATACAACGTGAAACATCAAAAAAGAAAAGAAAAGAAACAAGAAAAACTTGCTATCAAGAGGATTCCTAGGTTGTGAGGAATACGGCCAGAATTTCAAATCAGTTATTCTTCTGAGCACTAGGGATACAATGATGACAATGGTGAGAAATACAAACACAACACAAGCCATAGGAGAGCATAGGGAGAGCATTCATCAAAAAAAAAAAGTAAAGAAAAACACATTGCAGTGAAAGATCTTGGTAATAAAGAAGTGATGACAAAGGGGAGAGCAAGGCCTGATGCAAACAGCACTGGTTTAAATGGAAGATCCAAACTGTCCTTAGAATCGTCACCCAAATCTCAGAAATAATTAAACAAAACAATATCCCTAATGTAGGTGCAAAAATTCCTAAAATAAATAGAGAACTGAATGTAAGACATTGAAGGGACTATACACCATGACCAAGTGGGATTTATCCCTGGGATGCAAGGATACTTCAACATACATAAGTCAATAAAAGTAACACATTACATTACTACAATGAAAGATAAAAATCATACTCTCATCTCGACAGATGCCAAAAATACATTTGACAAAATGTAATATATTACATGATAAAAACCTTGATTTATAAGGAATAGAAGGAAGAAACTTCAACATTATAAAGGCCATAAATTACAAACCCATAGCTAAAATTATACTGGATGGAGAAAAATTGGGAAAGCTTTTATTCTAAGATCAGGAACTAACATGCCCATATGCCCATTCTCACCATAGTACTAGAAATCCTAGCTAGAGAAATAAGGCAAGAAAAAGAAAAGGTATCAAAATTGGAAAAGAAGAGGTAAAAGTACCTCTATTTGCAGATGATATGATTTCATACATAGACAATCCCCAAGACTCCACAAAAAACTCTTGCAACTAATCCATGACTTTAGTAAAGTCGCAGGATGTAAAATTAACATACAGAATTGGTTGCTTGTCTCTACACAGCTAATGAAACATCTGAAAACAAAATAAACTATTCCATTCATAAAAGTACTGAAAATATCTAGGAGAAACTTTCACCAAGGAAGTGACAGAACTGTACAACAAAAACCAAGATTGTGCTGAGAGAAATCAAAGGAAGCACAAACAAATGGAGACATACTGTGCCCACGGATTAAAAGAATATTGTTAAAATGTCCATAGTACCCAAAGACATCTATAGATTCAACACAATCCCCATCAAAATCACAATGGAATGCTTCACATAAATAGGACAAGAGAATGCTAAACCCTGTATAAAACTGCTAAAGACCCCACATAGCCAAAAAAAAATCCTGACGAAAAGAGTATGGGTAGAAATATCACACTCCCTAATTTCAGACTTAATTATAAATCTACAATTAAAAAAACAGTATGTGAGGGGGCGCTTGGAGAGTTCAGTCAATTAAGTAGTGGACTCTCAATTTCCGCTCAGGTCATGATCTCTGGGGTCTAGGATCAAACCCCATGTCAGGCTCCATGCTCTCTCTCCCTCCACCCCTCCCCTCACTCATGTGTGCATACTCTCTCTCTCTCTCAAATAAACAAATCTAAAGAAAAAAATGCATAATACTGAAACAAAAATAGACACATAGACCAAGAGAACAAAATAGAGAATCCAGAACTAAACCCACACATGTATGGTCAACTAATATTCAACAAGGGAGCCAAGAACACCTAATGTGGAAAAGACAGTCTCTTCAAGAAAATGATTCGGGGAAATCTGAATACAGACAGAACAATAAAATTATACACTTATCTTACACCACCCACAACGATTAAGTTGAAATCAATTAAAGACTTAAACAGGGGTGCCTGGGTGTCTCAGTCATTAAGCATCTGCCTTAGGCTCAGGTCATGATCCCAGGATCCTGGGATCGAGCCCCGAATTGGGCTCCGTTCTTGGCAAGATGCCTGCTTCTCCCTCTCCCACTCTCCCTGCTTGTGTTCCCACTCTTGCTGTGTCTCTCGCTCTGTCAAATAAATAATAAATAAAATCTTTAAAAAAAAAGACTTAAGCATAACACCTGGTACTATGAAGAAAATTTAGGAAAGAATCTCCTCACCATTGGTCTCAGCATGATTTGTTACACATTGACAGAGCACAGACAAAAGCAAAAATGAACACATGAAACTATATCAAATATAAAACATTTTGCATGGCAGAAACAATAAAATGAAGTTAACCTACTGAATTGGAGAAAAGTTTTGCAAATCCTTTATCAGATAAACTTATATCCCAAATATATAAAGAACTCATACAAATCAATAGCAAGCAAGCAAGCAACAAACAAACAAACAAGTATATGTTTTTAAAATCTAATTTTAAAATGGGCAGAGAAACTAAATAGACACTTTTCCAAAGAAAACATCAAAATGGCAAACAGGTACATGAAAAGATGCTCAACATCACTTACCATTAAGGAAGTGCATATCAAAACCATAGAGATAACTCACACCTTTTAGAATGGCTATTATCAAGAAGCAGGAGTTAAGTGTTGGCAAAGATGTGGAGAAGAGGGAACCCTCATGCACTGTTAGGCACAATGTAAATTGTGGAAAATACAGAGGTTCCTCAAAATATTAAGAATAGATCTCCCATATGATCCAGCAATTCCATTTCTGGGTATATACCCAAAGGAAATAAAGACAGGCCATTTAGAGATATATGCACCCCCATGTTTCCTGCAGCATTATTCATAATATCCAGGATATGGAAAAAACGTAAGTGTCCTTCAGTGGATAAATAAAGATGTGTTATATACAGATAGCCCTTGAATAACATGAATTGGAACTGCATGGATTTACTTTAAAGTCAATTTTTTTATATAAATACAATGTAATACTGTAAATGTATTTTTCTCTTCTTTATATTACCTTAACTTTTCTCTCTAGTTTACTTTATTCTAGGAATACAGTATGTAATATATATAAAATATAAAATATATGTTGACTGTTAATGGTTAGCCTTTGTGCTTGGCAACAGGCTCTTCTGGAGAGTCAAAAGTTACACACAGATTTTCAGCTGCCTGGGGGTTTAACACTCCATTCCCACATTATTCAAGGGTCAGCTGTATATACAATGGGATATTATTTCACTGTGAGAAGAAAGGACATCCTGCCATTTGTGACAACATGGATAAACCTTGAGTACATTATGCTAAGTACGAGAAGTCAGAGAAAAACAAGAATTCTAGGATGTCACTTATATGTGGAATCTAAAAATGCCAAAATTTAAGAACAGAAAATAAAATAGTGGTTATAGGAGTTGGGAGTGGGGACATAAGACAGATGTTTTTTAAGAGTATAAACCTATAGCAAAGTAGCAAATAGCTCTTAAAGATAAATGTGTAAGATAGTAAATATAGACATTATTGTACTATAATCATAAAAATCCCTATGAGAGTAGAACTTTATTCCAACCACTGCAAAGATAATTATGTAATATGACAGAGGTACTAATTATTGATACAAAGGGAATCATATTATAATATATAAATATATCTAATTAACATGCTGTACACCATAAATTTACACAATGTTATATATCAAATATATTTCAAATTTAAAAAGAATAAAAATTAGACATCGGGAACACTGTAGACATCAATGTTATGGTGAGGCAGATAGTGACATTATTAGTTTTAGGAGAAATTGACTTCAGATAACAGTGTGGGTTGTGCAAGAAGGAACCCTGTTGCACTGATGGACACATACTCAGGTCCCTCTGAAGAAAAATGCATCTCCTATGTTTTTCTTCTTTTTCTCTTATTGTAAATCTTCTTGAATTTGGTCTGTGCTTAACCATTTTTAGTTCCAGTTTCATCTCAGTTCCAATCTCCCGAAATTTCATCTCTAGCACTCCTCTAAAACTGTTTCTGATGATAGTCTAATCTCCATGCATTCTTCCTGTCATCTTCTATCTTCTGAAAACTCAAGACCTCTCTGGGTTCTAGAGCTCCACTGTGTTCCTGTTCACTCTCTTCCTCTTTCTACTCTTTCTCAAGACCTTTTAACTCACAAATATTGGTATTTGTAGGGTTTCATCTTTAGTTCTATACTTATCTCACTTTAAAACTTCTACTACTCTCATTTTATTAAAAACATGTCTTGGTATATTCTATATGGCCCAAATTTCCAAAATTGCCACTGGATATTCATTCCTAGATGTCTTAAACATATGCCAAGAAAATAACTGTTGTTTCCCAATATATGCCCCTCCTTTTTGATTCTGAATTTTTAAAGTCCTGGACAGAGAACCATAGTTACCTAAACTACAATCTTCAGTGTCATTAGATTAGAACAAAACTCTGACAAGTCTGTCTACTTCTTAAATATCTTTTTCTTCTCTACAATTCCTCATGCCCACTGCTACCTTTTTTGCTTCACACTTTCATCATATCTTTCCAATTTAAGTGGTTCCCAACTAGTTTCCCTATTTTGAATTGTTTTTTCCACTTTCATCAATATCCCATGCTAATTTATTTTTATTAAATTTATTTATGACATCTTTTCTATTTGTTACATTCAGCAGCTCCACATTGTTTATTAAATAAAATATAAGGGACCCCTTGATGGCTCAGTCAGTTAAGTGTCTGCCTTCTGCTCAATTCATGATCCCAGGGTCCTGGGATTGAGTTCCACATCAGGTTCCTTGCTCAGTGGAGAGGCTGCTTCTCCATCTGCCTGTCTTGCTCTGTGCTTCTGTTTCTCGCTTTCTCTCTCTGATAAATAAAATCTTTAAAAACTAAATAAATAATTAACATATAAATTCCTTAGGAGGATATATGAAACCAATTACCAACAGACTTTTGCCTAACTCTAAACTTTCATTTCCCTCCACTTCCCATTCCAATGTCAAAAATTGCGATTTTATCTTACGCTTCACCAAACAACCTATAGTTCTTCAAATATAACACATTGATTTGTTTTAGTGCCCAAACACATGATTCCTACAACTTAGAATTTATACAACTTAATTAAAAGACTCCAATTAAAAATGGGCAGAGGGGGGCACCTGGGTGGCTCAGTGGGTTAAAGCCTCTGCCTTTGGCTCACGTCATGATCCCAGGGTCCTGGGATCGAGCCCCACGTTGGGCTCATCCCAATATTTATTGCAACATTATTTAGAATAGCCAAGATATAAAAGCAACCCAAACATCCATTGATAGATGAATGGGTAAGGAAAATATGGTGTGTGTGTGTGTATGTGTGTGTTGTGTATGTGCACGTATATACACACAAAATGGAACATTTGCAACATAGATGGACCTAGGGTATATTAGACTAAGTGAAATAAATTAGAGAAATAAACATACTGTATGATTTTACTTTTATGTGGAACCTAAAATATAAAATAAACATAAAACAACAAAACCAAACAGACTTTTCTGTACAGAGAACAAAAGGTGGTTGTCAGAGGGGAGGTAGGTGGGGGGGGGGGTTGTGGAGATGAAATAGGTGAAGGAGATTAAAAGGTATAAATTTCAAGTTATAAAATAAGTCAGAGATTAAAAAGCACAGCAGAGCAAATACAACCAATAATGTAATAATTTTGTGTGGTGACAGATGGTGACTATACATAGTGTGGTGAGCACTGAGCAATGTGTGGAATTATTGACTCAATATGCTGAAATTAATACACCTGAAACTAATACAACACTATATGCCAGCTGTCCTTCAATAATATTACCTCAAGTTCTCTCTTTAATGCCCATGACCCAGTTACCCATCTCCCACATCTCCCCTCTAGCAACCCTATGTTTCCTATGGTTAAGAGTCTCTTATGATATGCCTCCCTCTCTGATTTCATCTGTTTTATTTTTCCTTCCCTTTCCCTATGCTCCTCTGTTTACAAGAATTAGGTTGGCCAACACAGGCAGAGGGAGGAAATCTCAAATCCTATTTTTATTTCACTTGTCCCTAAAACGTCATAATCTATCATTTGGAGAAACTGTAATAGGAAATGTTTCTTCAAAAAAAAAAAAAAAAGACACCAATTTTTCACTGTCTTGTTATTTCAATCTCTTTTTCTTTAGTGAAATGTTATTACACTCAAATGGCATAAAATAGGAAAAAAACCAGTAAAACTGCAAAATAGTCTTAACAAATTTACATTATTGCTTACAGAGAAGTACACATTTGATGCCATATGTGTATGTGGTGTGTATAGTGAAGCACACATATATATAAAGGAAGTGGTAGCAAAAATAGCTAAATTACATCTCTAAAAACGACAATATCGTGCCACAAATGGGGTTTGCATGTATAGGTTATTGTATTCCTTGCCAATTAAAAGAATTAATCATGCTATGAAGCAAGAATGGAAAATGAGGGGGAATTCTCATCCAAAAACGCAGGAGAATGATTAAGCTAAACCTGGAAGTCTATTTTTTTAAGATGATCTAAAAAATTAAAATTCCATTATCAAAACTAGAGTGGGTGTTTCTCAACACCTAGTGTATGTCTTAAAAATCTCCATGTAACAGTCATGTCTCAGAACCACTCCATTCTAAGATATACCATTATTAGGGTGGTGATACTAAATTATTAAATTGAAATGTGGTCCCATACGCTAGTTTGCTGCTGATTTGAGCATGTTTGAGTCACTCTCTCTAATCCAGAAGGAGTGTAGCCCTAAGGTGTGTCCAACCCTGGTCTATTTGTTTCATAGGATATTGAGAATTTGAATTCATACCAAACCACTCTATGAATCTGGAGTTCTTTAAACACAGACATTGAAGACAAATTCCATTAACTCTTTGACCGTATTTCTATTTCTTATAACCTACCAGGAATGATTATGTTTCAAAAGCAGACTCAAGTTCTCACTGATTTTGTGTATTTCTTTTCCAGGCAATTCCTAAAATCTTCCTATGAAGATTTATTAGTGTATCTTTCTTATAGTATATAAAAACAATTTATTGAAAAGTCTTCACTAGTGCTTTGGCCTTCATATTTTTAATTAAATGAAAATATGCAATATTATTGAGCTCAACCTAAGTAACTCAAAAGGAACCACTAAATTTCTTCCTGTGCCCTAAGTCATACACACCTCAAAGTAACAGACAAGGAGGTTTTGAAGACTTGAAACACTTGCCTTAGCAGTGTCTAAATCTTTGTTACTATTCTTATAGGACATTAGTTTCTTATTATTTTATGTCTTAGGCATAGAGAGTTGATTACATATAGTATGAGCAGCTCAGAATTACAGTGACAGACATTTATTCTCTCAAAGTTGTGTAAGTCAGAAATCTGAAATCAGTGTCAGAAGAGCACACTTTCCAAAGCCTCTAGGGGAGAATCTTTCCTTGCCTCATGCAGTTTCTGGTGGCTCCAGGCATCCCTTAGCTTGTGGCAGCCTCTTATTCCTTCTCTGTCTTCACATGGCCTTCTCCCCTGTGTCTGTCTTTTCAATAAATCCTCAGATGGCCAATTTGACTGCTCTTCTTAAGAACTTAAAGATGTAGGAGAGGATATGGTACAATTACCAGATCATAAGTTCCTGACTGAGACATTCATTTTCCCATTGTCCCAAAGAGTTGACTGTGGCTCACAACAAAGCCCCCTCCCAGAAATTACCTTTGGGTGAAGGATGCTTCTTTGCCCTAAGTCATACACACCTCAAAGTGACAGACAAGGAGGTTTTGAAGACTTGAAACACTTGCCTTACTTCAGTCCATCTCTGAGAGGCCATCCCAGCTAGAGAGCTTCCCACAACATTGATTGAAACCTCTGTTGCAACTGTATGACACAACTTTATCCCTGCATAATCCTACTTCCTTCCTAGGTAGTGCTCCTGAGAGTACTTCCCAATAAGCCATTTCTATACAAGTGTCTGTTTCAGAGCTTGTCTTTCATAGAACCTAGCCTAGGAAAATAGTTATCTTTAGGAGTCATGCAGGAAAACGCTTAATGTAATGTATCCTCTATCACCCTGACTTTCCCCCTTCCATCAAACTGTTCTATCCCCCTTTTCAACTTATGAAACCTTCTGTGAAGTATCATGTACAGAATTTTCAAGCCAAAACCTAGCATTATTGTAATCCATGCCCTTTTCTCTTACCAATATCCTACTTTGAACACACCTACCATTTTTCTTCTAAGTTATACTGGCCATCTGTCTTCTTTTCTCAGTTTCATCACCACCCTTCTTAGTGTGACTAGCATCTCTCCCTGAACTATTCTGGGTACTCGTGTTGTGATCCTGAGCAATTTACTTGACCTTTCTAGCCTCCATAAAATGAACAGAATAACATAATAATAGGAGTACTAACATAATAATAGTATTGACATTATAGCTGTAAATCAAGGGGTTAAAAGATGTAAGAGAGTCAAATAAAACTTGGTATATAGCAAATACTACAGTATCAGTCATTATCAAGATCCTGAAGTCGGATTAGGTCACATTTTATGGTGGGGAATAGAAAGTACATACAAGTGAATGAGAAGAACTGCTCCAAAGGTCGTCCTTGTCCTTACTATCAAACAATATACATCTCCATTGCACGTAACTGCCTAATACTATTCCATATAGATGAATTTTAGAAATCTTGGTATTTTCAAATATTCAATATGTACCTATAATAGTAAAATACATGTTTTATGAAGTAGTATTTTTCTAGATATCAGTTATATTAATTTACCTAAATGGCTCTAATTCAAGAACAAGTAGTCCAGATACTCCCAGAAGTACATCCCAGGAGCACATTATGGGTTGATTGTTTCCATCTTGTGGCATTACCCCTGCTGTGAATTTGCTTACAGGTTGATTTCTTTAAAAGTTTCCACATTTGTACAAAGATGCATACTTGACTCTTAGTTTCCTCTTGTCCATCCCTTCACATTCTTGGTGGTGACTAAAGGGAAAATAATTCTGTGATACTGTGGTTTAAATGTGGTATTCAAACTGAGACATGGGCTTATAATGCATGATCTACTATAATGAATTTCCCTAAATAAAATAGATATTAATAGCATAAATCAGGTAACATCATTTTATGTGACAGAGTTTGAAAAGAATCGGAAGACAGGAACTCATTAAAACCCAAATCATGGATATGTAGAGCATTTTATTAAGCCAGTTCACGACTCTTAACAACAGTAGGGTAATGAGACAGGTCAGCAAGTAAGGTTATAGTTTAAGATAGCCATGTGTTCAAGTAATAGAACTGAACCATGTCTATTTCAAAAGCTTATACTTAAATTTCTCCTGCCATATTTTTATTTACATTCCTTATTCTTGTTCACATATCGAATCAATGAGCTTTTAATGTGTATATATTTTATATAGAATCTCTGCTGAATGCTTGAAAAATAATTCATATACTCTTCTCCTCATCCAATTCCCAACATGACATATTCCACATCTTAAGTACAGGCAAATGTAAGCACTGTGGAAATCAGTATGACAACAGTGACAAAATTCTTCACAAAAATGCACAGGACTTTTACTTTAGGAGATTCCATTGGTATTAACTTCTGATATAGGTCAGAACTTCCAACATAAAAAAATAAATACTACCCCCAAATAAAAACACCGCATGCTTGGATAGCCTCTTTGTCTACTGGGGGCTATGGTTTTGGATACGCTGTTTTAAAATATTTGTGGAGAAGCCTGAACAGCTGCCACTTTGGTGTCTATATGTTCTAGGTTATAATCAGGGCATACATCCCGGCTATTCAATCTTATAAACCTGAAGATCCATTGAAGCTCAAAATACACGCATCAAATTTAGATTCTTAGTTGACGCTGTGAGTTGACACAGTAGGTTGTTTAAGGACATTTAGCTTTCTTATTAGGGGGTCGAGGGACAAAGTAAGAAGCAAAAAGATTTGGGGGGAAAAAGTCTTTGGAGGAAGTGAAATACATCATTTCACAAACCAAATGTGTGTTTATGGCACATGAATTGATAATGTGTCCTGAATTATTCATCTATTTCAACCACTGGGGGAGTCAAGTGTGTCTTGTGACATCCCATCCTTAAAGGATGCAGTATGTTGGATGAGACCAGTGAATACTCTGAAAGCACAAATAAGTTGCATGAACAAGGTGCTCAAGTTCACAGTGTTCCTATTCACACCACCCCCCAACTAGGTCTTCATGGATTGTTCCTATGACCATTTGAAAGAGACAATAAAAACCACTATAGAAAGTTCTGTGCAATTCATGAGCACCAGCTTACTGAGGAAGTCTCTAGTATTAAGTTCCACTCAAGATTAGTTATAAAATAAAAAGAATAAAGAAATACTCCTTAGGATGTCTGGGTGGCTCAGTGGGTAAAGTCTCTGCCTTCAGTTCAGGTCGTGATCTCAGGGTCCTGGGATTGAGCCCTGCATCGGGCTCTCTGCTCAGTGGGGAGCCTGCTTCCCCCTCTTTCTCTCTGCCTGCCTCTCAGCCTACTTGTGATCTCTGTCAAATAAATAAAATCTTTAAAAAAAAAATACTACTTGTATATAGGACAATTAGCGCTATCCCTTTATTTCCCCTTTAACTGTGAAGTCATGACTTAAGATTAGTAACTACACTAGTATAATAGCTAATAATTTACCCTGATAATCAGGGACTTGGAAAGGGTAATATTAGAAGACTCAAAATTTGGGGAACACTAATGTGAATGAAGCTCTAAGAATTTGGCTGAAGCCTACAAATATTCTTATCCTTTAGGAAGGGCCACGGGAAATTTCCCCTAAAAAACTGCTTTTTTCTTTTTCAGGGTTTTTGTTTTGTTTTGTTTTGTTTTGTTTTGTTTTGTAGTGCAGTTGACTAAATTTTAAAATATTTAAAGTATACATGATTATTTGATATATAATGTGAAAGGATTTCCCCATGGAGTTAATTAACAATTAACACATTCATCACCTCAGGTATCCACTATCTATCTGTCTATTTATCATCTATCATTTATTTATTTTTAGTTTTTTAATTTATTATGTTACCTTTTAGAAAATAACTCTTTATAACTATATTATAAGGCCTAACTAAAATTGAGTCCAAGTAGTAAGTGCCACCTTGATGTTTGCATGTGGTCTAACTCCAGTTTTCCTTCCCCATTGTCCTCCTGTGGATAAGATCTCTATTTATCAAATATACCAGGCAAAGTTCCTCCTCATGCCTAACAAGTTTCAATTCTCTACTAGCAAATGGAATTATTCAAGCAAGCTAATCACATTCTCCCACTGGAACCGCAGGGCAATTCACCATGTGGATACTCCAAGACCTCCCAGCACACTAGGTTGTTCACACTGTTCTCAAGAGTAACCCTCATGTAGGCTCTTAATTGTGTGAGATATCATCTTACACCAGACTGTTGGCATATGTGACAAATAAAGTACTCTGAATCTCATTTGCCTATTGTTGGATGTTCTGTGTTCAACTATCCCTATAGCCCTAGAGGAGGATCTCTCATTTACCAGTGGAGTGAATAAGAAGCAATTAAAATAATAACCGAGTAGATAGGATAATGAATTCTCCCTATTTTAGTCAACCTTTCTGTTTGTTAGAACCAAAGAACACTAACTGAATTAAACCAAACTAAAAGTTAACCATGATCTCAGATATGCGATGGAACCTTTCACGAAATAAGAGGGGAGCCAGGGCAGAGACTGGATTGAGAAGAATAACAGTGAGTTCATTTGGCAAGGTTGGGTTTTATGTGCATATGGGACACAGATATAGAGTAGCTGTAGAATAGGAGTCTCTATTTCAGCAGGAAAATTCAGAGGCAATTATACAGATTTTGGAGTCAGTATATATATAGTGCTTGAAGTCATGGGTTTAGATATGGTAGGCCAGGAAAGAAAAGTATTTGGCCTATTGAATTGTTTATCCCTAGACTTTCTTTTATGACAATCTTATTTAAATTTCTTGTAAATATAGATTTTTAAAGGATATAACAGATGTTTTTAAGAAGATGTTAATTTGCAGAAGTGTGCCCAAATAATTGTCTGCTTTTTAGGTAAATTCTAAAATAAAATTATGTCTGAGGTTTTAGATCATGTTTGAAATAAACCCTACATATTGAGTAGGAATTTTCTCAAAATCCTATGCAGGAATTGAATGTGTCCTACACATAGAACAGATGGCTTACTGCAGTGTAAGAAAATTAGACTATGGAAAGGAAAGGAAAAGAAGAGGAGGGTAGAAAAGAGGAAGCATGTTCATTTCAAATATTACTTTTATGTGTTCAATTTTGTAAATAATACTGTATATTCATTTACATTTCCTCCATAATAAATCCTGGGCTTCTTTAAGACATGGATAAATTATCTCTACAATCCTACTGTAATATCAAAGCTTAACATTTTGATACTGCATTTGTTTTATAAATCTAGTAAGAATAGATCTGTAATATACTTTTGATTTGTGAAAAAGGGGTGATCTCAAGGCATTTAATGTATTTTTCCTCATATTAGGTGTGTTTCAAAGTAAGAATAAAATAGACTTAAAATACTCTAATTTAAGTATAGACATCATATAATTGTCATAGTTGGCTCCTAATTTGTGTGATGCCACTGGAATAAATGGAATGAGTACAAAGAAGAATTACAGTAGAACATCAAGAACAAGAGTGGAAAGTGAGCATCACTAACCAATGGGAAAAAATAATTTCTTTGAAGATAGTAGGGAAGGTCCAACCTACATATTCCATAAAGATGGTAGGAGCAAATTTTTCCAAAGAAATTCTAAGGACTTCCATCTCAAAGTCGGGAGTTATGAAGTGAGAAATGGCTAAACAGGGCTAAAATTCAGTTAAAGTTTAGGTTATAGAGTAACTGTCATTAGACACACATTTGTTTTTCCTAATTCAGAACACAATCACAATCAACCCATATGTATTCCTGAGAAAATTCATGGATGGTTGTACAGACATGGCTATGAGCTTTGAATTGTCAGATAAATATGTGACCTTTTTGAGGAAGGATGATTTGTTACCCTTTAAGAATCCTTTTTCTATGAATCAAAGGCTAGCGACAATCTTTACTGTTGTTGAAGTCACTAAGTTTTGGGGGTTTACTACTTATATTAGAAAAATAGAGTCTATCTTATTTGCCTCTACTCTAACACCCACTTTTTTTCAAACAATGAGAAAACCAAGCTTTTTACTGTGGGCATTTGTACCCCAGAGTTGAGCTTCTATCATTCCAGTATTTGGAAGGGCCCACAAAATCAGGAAAAAAGACAAAGGAGAAAATAGATTTGACTTAAGAGACAACTTAGAATGAAAAAATTCACCAAATGCCTAACACTTTAAATTTGAAAAAACTCACACGTAGAACTATTTTTATTAAACTCCAAGACAATAAAGGAGAATATATTAAAACTTCCAAAGACTTCTTTTTTTTCAGTCATTCAAAAAAGAGTGAGAAAGTGACTGTCATGAAAGTGCAAAATCTAGTTATTTAAGCACCTGAGTTCTAGAGTCAAGTGAAGCAATTTATGAAATGTGTAATTTGGGCAATTCATTTAACTTGTAATTCAGGAATTTCAACCATAAAATAAAAATAATAGCTTTTATCTTTTACAGTTGTTTAGACCTTAAAGTGTTTATAATAGTAACTAGACCAGTCAGCTGTTACAAATGTTGGCTAAAATACTTCCAGACTTATAAAGAGAACTCCTGAAGGTGAGTAGACAGTAGGGCAGTGCACTCAGAATTTACAATATGCTTTAAATGGTTGCAGTTACAAAATGAGCCCAATTACAGTGTCCATTTATAGTGTCTATACCGGTTCCTAATTAAATTCATTTTTAGCTCATGAATCCCAATTTCTGTTTGGCAGTAGAGATAATTATCTGGCCATTCAAGGTAATTTAGCTACCTAGGATTTTTAAGCATGGCCACCTCAGAGCCCTCTCTTCCCTTGCTTCTCTTGTTGGTAGAAGGGATGAGTTGAAACTGGAGGTAACTAGGAGTGCAATATCTGCTCCAGATGTTGATGTTTGTCCTTGATAAACTTCCATGTCTGATCTATGATATTGACCACTGCCTTTCTTTTTAGGAATTTTAAGCTTTGATATTGCAGTAGAATTAAAAGGGTAATTGGTACTTGTCTCGAAGAAGCTCAGGATTTATCAGGGAGGGAAGATACAGGATTGTGAATATATGTGTTTAAAAAATTTAATAACTATGGGTAACAGAAGATTATTTTTACCTAAGAGAGGTCTTTCCATTGCAGTGATTTATGTTCCCAGATGGAATAATTATTTATGTCTCTACTTTCATAGGAAATGTACAGCACCCATCCCCCCCTTTTTTTGGAAGTGGAGCTTGGTGGTTTTCCTCCTGTCAATTTAGGTCCCACCTTAGTTCTTGTTGCATCTATGTGATGCTCTGAACTCTGGCATCTCCCAAAACACTATAGATTACCCTTCTATAGTCTCAGTTACAGGGTTCCTTTGCCCCATTCCACTGCAAATTCTCAGCAGGCATTCCAATTTCACAATCTCACCCACATTTTGCATCACATTCAGAAATTTCCCAATCTTCTTTATCTTGGTGACAGCCAAGTATCTTTGAACTAAGTCGCAATTACGTGTTTGCATGTAGGATATATCCTAAAGAGTGTGTAAATAAGCAGTGTGACTAGCGTGAAGATGCTAACTAGATTTAGAGATGAGAGACATTAAAGTAAGCTATCACACAGTTACTGGAATACATGAGAGGAAAAAAAAGAGTTTCACTTATAAAAATAAATCATAAAATAAGACTAACCTACCACTACAGCATTTCTGTTGAGAAAAAACTTTTATTTTAGACACATCCTTTCCCACAGATCTCTACTGCATTGCTCAATTATATGCGGTAGGTAAACTTCTTCTCTTCACTATTTAGACAACTATCCTAATCAGTGAATAAGAATGAGAGTTTAGTCCTGAATATGATTTGACACATGAAAAATATGATCTAAGGCTCAGTTTTCAGCTTTAAAGTCTATGGATGTCTCTCAGATTCACATACAATGCCATTTGAGTGTGGTTTCCCACGGTTAAGAGAAATACTTTAATATTTTATGATTTTTTTTCATTTTGGTCCAACTATATTTGACAATATAATATTGAACAATTTAATATTTGCTATTTGTTTTAAGCCAAATATATATCTCTGTAAGATTTAAGTGATTCAAGTATTAAACTATATAATATGATGTTCAAGTTTAGTATGCTAGTTTAGTTTAGAAATACGATCTTTGGAAATGTTTTTTTAGGCCTATATTTGGATGAACTTTTCTTCCTAGTAGATTAATTTTAAAATAGAAAATCCTGGTTATCAATGACAATTTAAAAAGCAAAAAAGGCCTCTTGCTTGTTCATTAAAGAGAAATATATATATGTATGTGTATGTATATGCATATATATCTACATGTATGTATGTATGTATATATATATATATGTGTGTGTGTGTATATGTGTATGTACAAATGTAATGACTTCCTTATAAGAAACATCAGTTATCAAACGCCTTAGGTCACATTTTTCTATTTCAAAATCCTCTTAGTCTTCAGAGTGTGAAAAATAATTTGTATTTCTAATTTGTTTTAAAGCATAGTTGTTGGGATGTAAGCTAGAAGAAACAGTTAATTATTTGAAAAAAAAATGGAGAGGTCATAATTTCTCATTGTCTGATCTTGCCCTTCTTATAGCACCTAAGTTCAAGGACATGTGGAATGAAACATGATAAAGAGTCTGTATACATTATATATTACATTACCAATGTCTAGCTTCAATAAAAACTTCATCCAGCTTCTGTATCATGTGGTATATGAATTAGACTCCCTTTAATTGACTCCAGCTGTTAGTTACTATGTGGAATAATGAATCATGTTCTTTTCAGCATTGTCTAAAATAAGATATGTGTACAAAGGGAGAAAAATGTGAAAAAATAAAAAAATAACTGCCAGCTTATATTTATTGAGTGTACTAGGCCCAAATGAGGGGAAAAAGATAGAATCTAGAACATGGCAAAGTAAATAATGAACCAAGTTAAAGGCATTCAGGCATAATGCAAGGAACAGATGTCTAGAAATCAGTACACCTGGTTTTAGGCCTTGGTTTTGCCACTGACTACCCATATGAGTGACTGAATTATGAATTATGCATGGTCCTTATAGCCCAGGTAAGGTAAAAAGAGGGAACGATTTATCAGATTTGAAGAGGACAATACAAAAAGCATGGTCAAAGGAACTTGTTAAACCCAGACAACTCTAGGCCATAGTTACCCATAGGTGTCCATATAGTGACAGAATGTTAGCCAAAAAGATAGGGAAGAGGGGCAGAAGGAATTTTAGAGCCAGGTAAGATGAGTGGCTTTCAAACTGACTGTACAGTTCTGGAGTCCATCTTAGATTAATAAAATCAGATATTGAAATTCAGACATGTAGGGTTGAAACAGACATGTTTAAGTTTTTTAAAGCTCCCTACATATCATTATATGTTGTCAAGGTTGGGAACTCATTAGTTACATAATCAATTCCAAGTTTTGCTCTTGAAAAAGCAGGTCACAAGATACTGGACTGGGCTTAGTTCCTACAGGAAAGCCAAGCTCTAGTACTGGGAATAACAGTGAAGAGAGCTATCATTCCAGGATAAACCTGAGTGATTAGTGGAACCAAGTGGGAAGAAAATTCCACATGTATCTAGTAGCACATGGGAGATGGCCACACTTAGTACTAAAGACAGGACACTGAATAGTTGAAGTGACAACCAGAGTAGCTTCAGATCCCCAATCAGCATCAGGTATCAGTTAGGAGAAACAGAACAAATCAAACTATGTTAGATCAAACAAGGGTAACACCAAAAATCAAGTGTTACCTCTGCCTTGGTTAACTTGCACAGCAAAATGAGGTCAACAAACCATTTCTTGGAATACTCAGGACCCACATCAGTTCTATTCTCCACTTCAGAAACTTCTCACAAAATATTCCTCTCAGTTACATTTCCATTCATTCTGATCATTAATACTTCAAAACATTCTGACATATTCCTCTTTCACAAAAAAATTGCACAACAACCTAACAAGGTTATTATGACATAGTCATTTTGAATGGTACCATGTAAATAGTGAAATGAGAAAGAAAAAAGGAATGAGTTAAAAAAATTGTGAAGGAGAAGACAAAACTAGTTGATGAAATAGTACTAGCTAAACCCGACAGTATATTCCAAACACTAAGTTATATAGTAAAGTGGAGGGTGCAAAATTAATATGTTATCAAGAACCTTCTTTTATACAAATAGGAGATTAGAAAACAAGAACAAAAAGAATATTTAGGAAAAAATATTAACAGGGAATGTGGAAAAATAAATTGTCAAATAAGTGCTTCAAGGCACCTGGGTGGCTCAGTGGGTTGGGCCTCTGCCTTCAGCTCAGGTCGTGATCCTGGGATCAAGCACCATGTTGGGCTCTCTGCTCGGTAGGAAGCCTGCTTTCCCCTCTCTCTCTGCTGCCTCTCTGCCTGCTTGTGATCTCTCTCTCTCTCTCTCTCTGACAAGTAAATAAAAAAAAATAAGCGCTTCTAAGAAACTTAAAATAGAACATTCTCTGAGTTTAATTAGAAAATCTATGATAAGGATGCCCATTATCACTCAATTAACTTTTCTAAATTTAACAGAAAGCAAAAATAATTGGAATTTATTTTTAATATTAAACATACTAACTTCAAAGTTCATAAGGGAAAGAATATACAAAAAAATAAGGTCAGCTGGGAAGATGGCAGAGTTGGAGGACTCTAAGTTTGCTCCAACCCATAGATTCAACTAGATAACATTCCTATCAACAGTCCAAAGACTGGAAGAACAGACTCCATAGATAGCTAAAGGCTCAGTAAGTTAAGAGTCTGCCTTCAGCTCAGGTCATGATCCCAAGGTCCTAGGATCGAATCTGACATTAGGTTCCCTACTCAGTGTGGAGTCTGCTTGTCCCCCTCTCTCTGCCTGCTGCTCCCCCTGCTTGTGCATGTGCTTTCTCTCTCTGAAAAATAATGAAATCTTAAAAATTTTTTAGAAGTAGCAAGAGAAAAGAAGACCATTACATACAAGGGCAACCCTATAAGCTATCAGTGGATTTTTCAGCAGAAACTTTGCAGGCCAGAAATTAGTGGTATGATACATTCAAAGTGCTGAAAGGGATATATCTGCAGCCAAGGATACTTTACCTAGCATGACTATCATTCAGAAGAGATGGAGAGATAGTTTCTTGGGCAAGCAAAAATTAAAGGAATTCATGAGTACTGAACATATTAAAGGGGGACCTTTGAGTGCAAAGGGAGTATGAAAAATAAAAAAAAGCTAGGGGTGCCTGGGTGGTTCTGTCAGTTAAGTGTCTGACTCTTGATTTTGACTCAGATCATGATCTCAGGGTCATGGGTGCTCCCTCTCAAAGAAAACAAAAGCAAAAAACAGTAAAGTAGTAAAAATAATTATCTATAAAAATCAGTCAAGGAATTCATAAAATAAAAGAATGTAAATATGACACTTTATACCCAAAACATGGAGAGGAAAAGAGAAAGGAAAGGGTTTAAACTTAAACGACCATCAATTTAATATAGACTGTTATGTGCAGATGTGATATGCAAACCTAATGGTAACCACAAATAAAAAATCACTAATAGATATACAAAGAATAAAGATAAAGGAATCCAAGCATATCACTAAACAAAGCCAACAAACCAGGGAAGAAAGCGAGAGAAATTTCAGAGAATATCAAAACAATCACAAAACAAGCAATAAAATGGAAATAAATACATAACTATCAATAATTACTTTGAATGCAAACGGACTAAATGCTCCAATCAAAAGACAAGATCTACATGTTACCTGTAAAAGACTCATTTCAGACATAAAAATACCTCCACGTTGAAAGTGAGCAGACAGAAAAACATTTATCATGTAAATGAATGTCAAAAGACACCTGGAATAGTGGTGCTTATTTCAGACAAAAAGACTTTTTTTAAAAATTTTTTCAATTTTTTATTTTTTATAAACATATATTTTATCCCCAGGGGTACAGGTCTGTGAATCTCCAGGTTTACACACTTCACAGCATTCACCAAAGCACATACCCTCCTCAATGTCCATAACCCCACCCCCTTTCTCCCAACCCCCCTCCCCCAGCAACCCTCAGTTTGTTTTGTGAGATTAAGAGTCACTTATGGTTTGTCTCCCTCCCAATCCCATCTTGTTTCATTGATTCTTCTCCTACCCACTTAAGCCCCCATGTTGCATCACCACTTCCTCATATCAGGGAGATCATATGATAGTTGTCTTTCTCCGCTTGACTTATTTTGCTAAGCATGATACGCTCTAGTTCCATCCACGGTGTCGCAAATGGCAAGATTTCGTTTCTTTTGATGGCTGCATAGTATTCCATTGTGTATATATACCACATCTTCTTGATCCATTCATCTGTTATGGACATCTAGGTTCTTTCCATAGTTTGGCTATTGTGGACATTGCTGCTATAAACATTAGGGTGCACGTGCCCCTTTGGATCACTACGTTTGTATGTTTAGGGTAAATACCCAGTAGTGCAATTGCTGGGTCATAGGGCAGTTCTATTTTCAACATTTTGAGGAACCTCCATGTTGTTTTCCAGAGCGGTTGTACCAGCTTGCATTCCCACCAACAGTGTAGGAGGGTTCCCCTTTCTCCGCATCCTCGCCAGCATCTGTCATTTCCTGACTTGTTGATTTTAGCCATTCTGACTGGTGTGAGGTGATATCTCATTGTGGTTTTGATTTGTATTTCCCTGATGCCAAGTGATATGGAGCACTTTTTCATGTGTCTGTTGGCCATTTGGATGTCTTCTTTGCAAAAATGTCTGTTCATGTCCTCTGCTCATTTCTTGCTTGGATTATTTGTTCTTTGGGTGTTGAGTTTGCTAAGTTCTTTATAGATTTTGGAAACTAGTCTTTTATCTGATATGTCATTTGCAAATATCTTCTTCCAGACAAAAAGACTTTTAAACAAAGACCAGCAACAAGCAACAAAGAAGGACATGATATAATAATAAATAGGACAGGGGCACCTGGGTACTCAGTTGTTACACATCTGCCTTCTGCTCAGGTCACGATTCCAGCATCCTGGGATTGAGCCCCAATCAGCAGGGAGTCTGCTTCTCCCTCTGCCTACTGCTCCTCCTGCTTGTTCTTTCTCTTTCTCTCTGTCAAGTAAATAAATAAATAAATACAAATCTTTAAAAAAAAATAATAAAGAGGACAATCCAGGGGTGCCCAGGTGGCTCAATTAGGTAAGTGTCTGCCTTCAGCTCAGGCAGGGAGCCCATTTCTCCTTCTACCCTCCCACTCCTTGCTCTGTTCCCACCTCCCTTCTGCTCCTCCTCTACACCCCCTACTGGATTGTGCTCTCTCATGCCCTCTCTCTCAAATAAATAAATAAATAAAACCTTAAAAAAAATAAAGAGGACAATCCAACTTGAGGCTATAACAATTGTAAATATTTATGCACCCAACATGGGAACACCCTAATACATAAAAGAGTTAATAGCAAACATAAAAGAGATAATAAATAATTATACAATAATAGTAGTGGACTTTAAGACACCATTTACATTGACGGATAGGTCATCCAAACAAAGAAATAAGGAAATGTGGCTTTGAATGACGCACATAACCAGATGTACTTAACAGATTGTTTCAGAACATTCCATCCTAAAACAGCAGAATACACATTCTTTCAAGTGCACAAAGAACATTCTCCAGAATATATCACATATTAGACCACAAAACAAGTCTCAACAAACTAAAAAAAAAATCAAAATCATACTATGCATCTCTTCTGACCACAACACAAACTAGAAATCAACCATATGAAAAATCTGGCAAGAGCATGAATACATGGAGGTTAAATAACATCCTATTAAACAATGAATGGGTCAATAAAGAAATCAAAGAAGAAATAAAACATTACCTGAAGACAAAAGAAAAATAAAACACAACAGTCCAAAATCTTTGGGATGTAACAAAAGTGGTTCCAAGAGGAAAGTTTATAGTAACACACACCTTCCTTATGAAGCAAGAAACATGTCAAATAAATAAACAACCTAATCTTACACCTGAAGTTAGAGCAAAAACCCAAAACCCCCAAAAAAGAGAAAACCCAAACCCAACAAAAGGAAAGAAATAATAAAGCTTAGATAAATGATGTAGAAATAAATAAATGGTATAGAAATAAATGCATAGAGACAACATAGAACAGATCAATGAAACCAGGAGTTGGTTCTTTGAAAATATCAAAAAAATTGATAAACCTCTAGCAAGACTCATTGAAAGAGAGAGAAATGACCCAAATAAACAAAATTACTGATGAAAGAGAAGAAATATCAAAAAAACCACAGAACACAAACAATTGTAACAGAATATTATGAAATCTTATATGTCAACAAATTGGACAAATTAAAGGAAACAGATAAATTCCTAGAAACATATAACCTACCAAAAACAAAGCAGAAAGAAATAGAAAATTTTAACATGCTAATTGCCAGTAACGAAATTAAATCATTAATCAAAAAACGTCTCCAAAACAAATGTCCAGGATTGGATGGCTTCACAGGTGAATTCTACCAAATGTTTAAAGAGTTAATACCTATTCTTCTCAAAGCAGTCCAAAAAATGGAAAAGGAAAACCCAAATTCATTCTATGAGGCCAGGATCAGCCTGATATCAAAACTAGACAAAGAGACCACTAAAAAAAAGAACAATAGGCCAATCTCTCTCAATATGGATGAAAAAATCTTGAACAAAATATTAACAGACTGAATCCAACATTATATGATGTTGGATTATAATACATATTATAATACATATTATAAGAAGAAATTCTTATTATTTAAATTCTTATTATTTAAGAAAATCATATACCATGATCAAGTTCAATTTATCCCCAGAATGCAAGGGTGGTTCAACATTTGTAAAACAATCAATGTGATACATTACCTCAATAAGAGAAAGGATAAAATCTGTATGATCATTTTAATACATATAGAAAAAAGCATTTGCTAAAGTACAATATCCGTTCATGATTAAAAAAAAAAAAAACCTGCGAAGTCGGTCTAGAGGGAACATAGTTCAATACAATTAAGGTATTATTTGAAAAACCCACAGGCAACATTATGCTTGATGAAAACTTGAGAACTTTTCCCCAAAGGTCAGGAACAAGACAAAAATGTCCACATTCACTACTTTTTAAAATTTATTTTCTATTTTTTAAAAGATTTTATTTATTTGAGAGAGAGAGAGAGAGAGAACATGAGCGGGGGTGGGGGAAGAGACTGAGCAGAGTCTGAAGTGGGGCTCAGTACCAGGACCCGGATATCATGACCTGAGCCCAGGGGAGATGCTTAATCGACTAAGCCACACATGTGATCTTCTCACCACTTTTACTCAGTAGAGTGCTGGAAGTACTATCCATAGCAAGTAGACAACAAAAAGAAACAAGTGGCATCCAAACTGGCAAGAAAGAAGTAAATTTCTCACTATTTACAGATGACATAATATATACAGAAAACCATAAAGACTCCACCAAAAATTTCTAGAACTGAGAAGTGAACTCTGTAAGACTGCAGGATACAAAAATCAATAAATAGAAAACTGCTGTATTCCTCTACACTAATAAGGAAGCAGCAGAAAGTTAAATAAAAAAATTCCACTTATAATTGCACCATATAATGAAATTTTTTGGAATAAACTTAAACAAAGATGCTAAAAACCTGTACTCTGAAAAGTATAAAACACTGATGAAAGAATCTGAAGACAATGCAAAGAAATAGAAAGGCATTCCATGGTCATGGGTTGGAAGAAAATTTACTGTTAAAATGTGTATACTACCCAAAGCCATCTAATCAATTTAATGTAATTCTTATCAAAATATCAACAACATTTTCCACAGAACTAGACCAAACAATCCTAAAATTTGTATGGAACCAGAAAGGACCTCAAATAACCAAAGAAATCTTGAAAAATAAAAACAAAACTGGAGGTATCACAATTTCAGGTTTCAATTTATATTATGAAGCCATAGCAATTAAAATAGTATGATATTGGCATAAAAATAAGCACATAGATCAACAGAGAACAGAAAACCCAGAAATAAATCCACCATTATATGATCAATTCATCTTTAACAAAGGAGGAAAGAAGATGCAATGGGGCAAAATCTCTTAAAGAAATGGTGGGAAAAGTGGAAAGCCACATGCAAAAGAGTGAAACCGAACCACTTTCACCATACAAAAAAATAAACTCAAAATGGTTAGAAGATATAAATGTGAGAACTGCAACCATAAAAATCCTTGAAGAGAGACATGCATTTACCTCTCTGACATTAACTGCAGCAACACTCTCCAAAATAAGCAAGGGAAACAAAAGCAAAAATAAACTACTGGGACTACATCAAAATTAAGTTTCTGCACAGCAATGGAAACAACCAACAAAACTAAAAGACAACCTAAATGGGAAAAGATATTTGCAAATGACATATCTGGTAAAAGGCTAATATTCCAAAATATAAAGAGTCGATACAACTCCATACCCAAAACCAAATAATCCAATTAAAAATAAGCAGAAGTCATGAACAGACATTTCTCCCAAGAAGACATGGAGATGGCTAACAGACACAAGATATCCAACATCATGTATCATCAGGGAAATGCAAATCAAAACAATGAGATTCCACCTCAAACATGTCAGAATGGCTAAAATAAAAATTCAGGAAACAACAAGTGTTGGGCAGGATATATGGAGAAAGGAACCCTCATACACTATTAGTAGGAATGTAAATTGATACAGACACTATGGAAAACAGTGTGGAGGAGGTTCCTAAAAAAATTAAAAATGGGGACACCTGGGTGGCTCAGTGGGTTAAGCCTATGCCTTCGGCTCAGGTCATGGTCCCAAGGTTCTGGGATCGAGCCCTGCATCCGGCTCTCTGCTTGGCTGGGAGCCTTCTTCCTCCTCCTCTCTCTCTGCCTGCATCTCTGCCTACTTGTGACCTCCTTCTCTATCAAATAAATAAATAAAATCTTAAAAAAAATTAAAATGGAAGTGCCCTATGATCCAGGAATTGCACTATTGGGTATTCACTGAAAAAGAATACAAAGACACTAATTCAAAGTAATACATGCACCTTTATATTTACTGCATGATTTAAAATAGCCAAATTATGGAAGCAGCCCATATGTCCATTGACTGATGAATGGATAAAGATGTGATATATATGTTTGTAGGCTTGAAGGTCATCTGAAATGGCGGGGGGTAGGGTGGGGAGGGAAGGTTTACATCATTCACCAGCCCCATTCAGCTTACCAACTCTGTCAGTGTAACAATTGCTCTGTTCTTCTGATCTGACTCACATTTTCCATTTTTTAGTCTCTTCTGAGGCCTCCATTTCACAGCCCAAAGCTTACCCCTACCTTGACCTCATTGCTTCCATCCATTTTTTAAATTGAAGTTTAAATAACATTCAATATCTTATTAGTTTCAGGTGCATACAATATTGACTTGACAATTCTATACATTACTCCAATGTTATTACAATACTACTGACCATATTTCCAATGTTGTACTTCATCTCTGTGACTTATTTACAACTGAAAGTTTATACTTCTTAATTCCCTTTAACTATTTTGCTTACTCCCCTACCCTTCTCCCTTTGTCCACCACCATTTTGTTCTCTGTATGTTAAATTGTTTTATTTTTTTACATTCAAACAATCATTATCTTTAACATATTTATGCATATGTCTCCTCAGATAGGGGAAACAAAAGGAAAAATAAACTATTGGCACTACACCAACATAAAAAGCTTTTGCACAGTAAAGGAAACCATTAGCAAAACAGAAAAGCAACCTGGTGGACTGGAGAAGATATTTGCAAATGTTTTATCCCATGGGGGGATATATAAAGAACTTAAACAACTCAACACCAAAATCCCCAAATAATCCAATTAAAACATGAAAAAAGAACCTTTTTCCATGAAAAAGACCTTTTTCCAAAGACATATAGATGGCTAACTAACAGATGAAAAGATGCTCAATAACACTATTCATCAGGGAAATGCAAGTCAAAATCACAATGAAGGGGCACCTGGGTGGCTCAGTGGGTTAAAGCCTCTGCCTTCAGTTCAGGTCATGATCTCAGATCCTGGGATCAGGCTCTGCATCAGGCTTTCTGCTCAGCAGGGAGCCTGTTTCCTCCTTTCTCTCTCTGCCTGTGTCTCTGCCTACTTGTGATCTCTGTCAAATAAATAAATAAAATCTTTAAAAAAAAACCACAATGAAATATCATCTCACACCAGTCAGAAAGACCAGTATCAAAATGATAAGGATGTGGAGGTAAGGGAACTCTTGTGCACTGTTGGTGGTATTATAAATTGTGTAACCACTGTGAAAACAGTATGGAGGTCCCACAAAAAAATTAAAAAGAGAACTTCTATAGAATCCGTAATTCCACCACTGGGACTTTACCCAAAGAAAAGGAAAATACTAATTTTAAAATATGTATTTATCCCTATGTTTATTGCAGCATTATTTACTTAGCCAAGATATGGAAGCAACCGAAGTTCATATCTAATAAGATATTGAATGTTATTTAAACTTCAATTAAAAAATGTCTCTCTCCCTCGCTCTCTCTGACACACACACAAACAGGAATATTACTCAGCCATAAAAAATATTATATAATATTGAGATCTTGCCATTTGCAACAACATGGATGAACCTTAGAGGGTATTAAGCTAAGTGAAATAAGACAAATAGAGAAAAACTAATCACGGGTTTTTTGATAATATATTTCCTTCCTGTAGACTGCACAACAAACAATGCTGCTTGAATCAATTCTATTCAACTACAACTGAAACTACTAAGCATTCTTATATTTGTTGCTATGAAGATATAATCATGTCCCTTGCCTTTACATATTGAGTCAGTAAACCTCGACATCACTTTTTATTATATATTACTTTCCTAATCACAACCATAAAGTAAATTATTATGACATGTTTTATTGGAAAATAATCTGATTTGAGTTTCAAAAATTATTAGTCCATGAAGAGTTAATTGTGTGCTAGATGCTATGTGGATTTATCGCATAATTTCATATCCATTATTAATTTATTAAAACACTGGAGAGTTTATAGTTTCATAACTCACTGGTATTATTTTAGATGAATGGTATACTCATGTGCTGTGGAGGGGGAAAAACATTCAAAACAGCAATATTTTAAGCCAGAAAATGAAAACACATATATTTTTTTCTTTTGCTAAAAACATATATCTAGTTGACATTTTTTTTTCTGATGTTCACCCATATGGTTGAGACATAAGTAAGCCTTTTAAGACTGATATGACATAGCACTAGATTTTAGATTTTTGTTTTTCTGTGAATACAAATCGCATTTATCTTAACACAGAGGTGAAGCAAAGTGCTTATTCTACACAGAGGTTTTTTTTTTTAATTTTGTAGTTTATATCATTACTGATAGTTTTAATAAAGAAACTACATTTAACATTTCTCCCCCCCTAAGTAAACTGCCAGTCCATACTTCTTATTTAGAAAGGATAGATTTTTTGTTCACCTGAAGCATAGAATTTGGCTCTAGGCCACTGAAACAGTTTGAAAAATGACCTCTAAAATGCTTAAATTAACAAAGCAACTGTATTGTACGTATTCATTTTTGTTTCAGGAGAAGTCATTCATTTTACACCCTTTGAGCAATATGGTTAATTTATCACTAGTGTTCATTTTATAATATATTTTATAGGAGAGGCATATTGTTTCAACCAAAATACAAAAATGACATTTGGGTCATCTGAAAGTTTATTTTTTACACACTCTGGAATGTTTCTTTCCTTTTTTTTTTTTTTTTTTTTTTTTTTGCCAGAGTGCACACACAGTTTACCTGCAGATGGAATATTTTGACTTTTTCACTGCTGATTTCATGCCCAGTATCAGGAAGGTACAAGAGAAGGAGAGAGTCTCACACAATGAGGAAGAGTAGTAAAAAAGGAAGAAGGGGGAGAGAGACTAAAACAGTGACACTTTAAGTTAATGGTGTTGATGAGATTAAACAAAGTAGATATTAGTCACCAAACCACTGACCTTAATGACGGTGATGGCAATGAAGTGTTAGGGACAGAAACCACCCTTAATGACTTAAGCAGGAATTGACATAAAGGCATTAAAAGTATGTTACACTGCTAGTGAGCCAATGAGTTCTTCAGCGGATAATTGTAGGAAAAGTGGGATTCAAATTTTGTTTCTTGAAACAAATATGCATTGTGACAATCAACAAATCTGCATTTGAATTGAACCAGTGTGTAGAATTAAAATAGTCCCAAAGGAAATCTGAGAAAAAAATATGAGGTGACTGTTCTCACTAATTTTTGTATGAAACCGAGATAATTCCTTTAATTTTCTATTCTGCAATAAAAAATGTTTTGTTCAATCTTAATAGTCTCCTAATGGCAACAGTGTCTGATTATTTGTCATAATTACACGTCATTAAATCACCATTTCAAACATATTCTTAGTGGGACTATAGATCTATTGTTGATACTCTTGTAGCCTTTTAAAATAAACCACTAAAAAAAACAAAACACAAAAAACCCTCCGTTAGAATGGAAATTCACTAGAAATGTGTCAAAGAAAACATTAATCTATCATCATCAATTCTGTTTAGATATAAAATTCTAGAAAGCTTGAAAGATTGATTTTCCCTTCTGTAGCTAGCATCTACTATGTGATATGAAGCTTTAATGGAAAAGTGGCTTTTTGATCATATGTTATTAAAAATTTCATATTTGAAAGTCCACATTTTCCAATGTATGGGATTAAATGCACTTACTACATCTTAAAGAAGTATTTCATCTCCAATTACTACATGGATCTCCACTATCTAAAGTCATGTCATGAAAAGGGTATTAATAACTATGTAATTTACAAATTCTCTCATTTAAGATAAACTATTAATACAAAACATAAAATTACCTCTCCTAATGTTTCCAGAATCACCTGAGAGCACTAGAAGCATTCTTAGAGTATGGTGTAAATTGATCAAAAATTTTATAAAGTTTAAGTGAGATATTATATATTTATGCTACAAACTTAAGAAGGTGCACTAGTAACTTTCTATTTTAACAAAAAAAAAATTATAAATAGAAGTAATGATATTGAATTATGCTATTTACTACTAGCACACAGCAATTTTTAAAGGGTTAGTTTCATGCAGTATTCACTATGGTTGAATTGGTGATTTTTCAAAGAGGAATTAGACATCTTAATTGGTTTGATTTGCTTTCATTTTGGCTTGTCTTACAAGGCAGAAACTCCCAATTTCTGTTAATGGCTTAATATCTAATAAGGCCATTATCACTATGGTTTACTACGAAAATTGTTTATGATACTTGTCACTGATTAATATTTACTTGTTATTTAGTGTTATCAGAGAATGTTGTTTATAATAGTGCTGCTCCTTTATATTTTTAGGCTGTTTCATTTGCGAAGTAATAAATCGATTTTTGTGACTGTTTCATAAATCATGGAAAAGAAGATAATTTCTTTGATGTATACCAATTAGATCTTCCTTCTTAAGTATATTTTGAATTACCAAATTTATCCTTTTGCTTTATTTGAGAGGAATACATATTAAAATATCCTGTTTCTAACAAGTGTTTCCATTTCCCCTTATATTTCTTATACATTGTTTTACTAGCTGAAATCTATATTCTACCCAAGCTAACCAATAAAGAGAGGAGATATAATTGATCAATATCAATAATTTATCAATATCAATATCAAGAATCAAATGGAAATCTCATTGCGATTAAAAGGATAAATAAATACTACCAAAAAACAAATGCCCATAAATTCAATAACTTAGGTGAAATGGGGTAATTCTTTGAAAAACACAATCACAAAACTACAAAATTTCTACTAAAGAAGAAATAGTTAAACCAAATATTCCTATGTCTATTAAATTAAATTGTGGTTAAAGCATATTAAAGAAATCACATTGTAGTTTAAAATTATAAGTATTTCTTTTTTCTTTTCCTTTTTTTTTTTTTTTTTTTTTTTGAGAGACAGAGAGAGAAGAAAGAAAGCTAGTTGCCTGGAAGGGGAAAGGGTGAGGGAGAGATAGAAATCTAAGCAGGCTCCACACCCAGCACAGAGCCTGATATTGGGCCCAGATTCATGATCCTAAAATCATGGCCTGAGCTGAAATTGAATCAAGTACTTAACTGACTGAACCATCCAGGCACCCTTAAAATTTTCAGTTTTAACAGACTTGAAGACTAAATGATTTTAATAGTGAATTCTACTCAACATTTAAAAGTAATTTATGCCAGTTATTTATAATGGCAGAACTACACAGTATAGGTACTGGTAGAACTACATGATCACTTCCAGAAAACAGAATCAAAAGGAGCACTTCCACCTTTTTTGATTCTGGCATATTATTAAAATTAGACAAAGACATTTTAAGTATAGACCATTATCTCTCATGAATATAGGCACAAAAACCCCTAAAAAAAATCTGATAGCAAACTAATCCAGTGATATATATAAAAGGTAACACATCATATCCAAGGGGAGTTTATCCTGAGAATGCAAGGCTGCTCAAAGCTGAAAATTTAATCAATGAATTTGACCATAGAATAAACCATATGACCATATCAACAGATGTAGAAAAAGCATTTGACAAAAAGCGTTATCCATTCATTATAATAAATTCTCAGCAAACTGGCATAGAAAATAAGATCTTTAACCTAATGTTTAATGCAGGGTATTTATGAATTTATAGCTAGCATTTTACCTAATCATGGAAAACGGAATGATTTTATTCTAATATCTGAAACAATGAGAATGTATTCTTTCACCAATACAGCAAGAAAAATTAAAAGTGCACAAATTGGAAAGGAAAAAAATAAAACTATCTTTATTTAGAAGACATAATTTTCTATGTGGTAAGTCCCAATGAATTTATAATTTTTCCCTGGAAATAATTAGTTTAAGGAATAATTAGTTAAAGTATAAGTTCAAAATATAAAATCAATTTACAAAAATCAGTTGTATTCTGAGGTACTGGAAATTAACTAATGGAATGTGAAGTTAAAAATACCATTTACAGTATAACCAAAATATGAAATACATCAGTATAAGCCTATACAATTTGCCCACTATATATATATATATATATATATATATATATATAAATATATATATATATATATATAAAAGTTTAACTCACAGATTAAAGGAAATGAAGAAATCCAAATAACTTGAGAAAAAAATCACATCTATGAATTAGAAATCTGAATATTGTTAAAATGTTCCTTCCAATTTGATTAATAGATTTGATACAATTCTAATCAATAATTCAACAAGCACTTACTAGATACTGACTAGCTGATTCTAAAATTTATATGCAAAAGCAAAGGATCTAGATCAAACAATTCTATAAAAGAAGAACAAAGTCGAAAAACTCACATTTTCCTATTTCAAGATTTACTCTAACACTTTGGTTATCAAGACACTGTAGTACTGGAGAAAAGACAGACACATAAATCAAGGAATCCAATAGAAAATCCCAAGAATAGTTCCATGCAAATATTGTCAATAGTTTTCAATAAAAATTCAAAGGTAATTCAACAGAGAAATGATATTATTTTTAACAAATAAGACTGGAAAAGTTGGACATCAGTATGCCAAAATAAAAACCATACTAAGCACCAACATCTAGCTCACATCCTATACAAAAAACTATCATACACCAAAATCTAAGATCTACAACTATAAAATGTCTAAGAAAAATCTATATTGCCTTGACTTTGACAAGCTATTTTTAAAGACAGTACAAAAAGCAAAATCTATGAAACAAATTGTAAATAAGTTGGACAATATTGATCTGCAAAGGAAACTAGAACATTAAAAAGACAAATATACTGTGAAAAGTATTTGAAAATTACTTATTCAATAAAGGGTTTGATCCAGAATGTATTAAAAAAAACTCTCAGAATTCAATCTTAATGAAACAAACAACACAATAATATATGGACAAAAGATGTGAACATAACTGCATCAAAGATAAGCAGTTGGATAATACATAAAATGATGCTCAACAACATTTGCTATTAGGGAAATGTAAATCAAAACAATGAGATGCCACTAATTTAAGTAAATAAAATTATATATATATGTATATATATATATAAGCTGTTATGCTAATGTGAGCTTGGATGTGGGACATTTATTGCCTAGAGAATTCAAATTGATCCATACACTTGGAGGGGAGTTTGGCAGGTTTTTTTTTATAAATGTATATAGACTTATCATATGATCTAGCAATTACACTTCTAGGTATTTACCTGGGTTATATGAATACTTATAGTCATACACAAAGCCTTCTTATAGCAATTTTATTCATAATAGCTAAAATTAGAAGCAACCTAAGTTGTCTTCCAACAGGGAATTGGAAAAACAAATAATGTAATATGGTCTAGAAATAAAAAGAAATGGAAGTATTGTTTTATGCTACATGAATGTATCTTAAATGCATTTTGCTAAGTAGAAAAATCCACAGAGAAAAGTCGACCTATTAATTGATTCCATTTATATAAACTTCTGGGAAAGGCAATGTAATCAAGATGGGAAACAGTTCAGAAGTTGCTAATGGTTACTCAAGTGGAGTGGGAAGTTAACTACAAACAGGACATAGAGGGGAACTGTTCTGCATCAGTGTTCAGTGTGCTGAATTAGAATATCCCTAGGAAATGCCAACTGAAATATTAAATGCCATGATATTGGTGCAGAGAGAGAAAGGGTACATATAAGAACACGAATGACTGATCAAGTAGGACAAAATGGGAATAGGTGAATCTAAATGAAGGGTATTTGGGCCTTGTGTGTGCAATCCTTATTCTGGGGCTGGGAAAAAGGACTTACTATTGACACACCCAAACTAAACCCCAACCTAAACCCTGGGACTGGAGCCATCTCTGCTTCTTGCCCTCCAACTCCTGGAGCCAGATCCATGGCTACATCTTACACCACCCAACATTCCCCTCTTGCAACCACACACATGCCTTGGATCCCAAATCTATGACCACTCAATACATACCTACATCTCAGACATGGATGCATTTGTGATGAGTGAGCCTTAACCCTAGGCCAGGTGCCACAGTTGTTCTAAAAACCCCTGAGCTCTGGACTCTAGCTCTGTGGCCATTCAGTATACTCCCACACTCTTGACACCATTGCCACTGGCTGCCCTAAGTACATGTACTCCCCAGATCCCAGCACTGCTGCTACCATTTTTGTGCCCAGACACTAGGCTCAGTGTCACCAGGGCCAGTGCCAACAAAGACCCTTTCAACTATGATCTCTCCCACAGGGGGAAAAATAAGATCACAACAGATTTTTCTGACAAAGACACCAGCAACCCTTGTTACCACCATTGATACACATAGCCTTGGCTTTGCACTGCACCCCTACTACAATAAGAGCTGCTACACCCCACCCATATGGCATCATCACTCCCACCAATAGATGAAGTTCTTTCCCCAGTAAAAGCCAGTCTGAAAGAGGTGACTGCTTCCTCAAATGAACAGACATCAATGAAAGGCTATGAAATACACATACATACACACACATACACCTGATTAAAGAACTATGATGTAAAAAAGGCACAATATTTTTATAGAAATTGGCCCTAAGTAAATGAACATCTACAAATTGCCTGATAAAACAAAAATCAAAATGGTTGTTTTAAGGAAAATGAGAGTGGACATCCTTATCATATTCCTTATCTCAAAGGGAAGGCTGTCAGCTTTTCCCCATTGAGAATGATATTCGCTGCAGGTTTTTCATAGATTTTATGAAGTTGAGCAATGTTCCCTCTATCCCTATACTTTGAAGTGTTTTAATCAAGAATGATGCTGTATCTTGTCAAACCCATTTTTCTGCATCGATTGAGAGGACCATGTCATTCTTCTCTCTTCTCTTATTGATTTGTTCTATCACATTGATTGATTTGTAAATGTTGAACCACCCTTGCATCCCTTGGATAAATCCCACCTGGTCATGGTGGAAAATCTTTTTAATGTACTGTTGGATCCTGTGAGCTAGGATCTTGGGGAGAATCTTGGCATTCATATTCATCAGGGATACTGATCTGAAATTATCCCTTTTGTTGGGGTCTTTGCCTGGTTTGTGGATCAGGATAATGCTGACTTCATAAAAAGAGTCTGGAAGTTTTCCTTCTGTTTCTGTTTTTTGAAACAGCTTCAGGAGAATACGTACTATTTCTTAATATTACTATTAAGATCACAACAGATTTGAATGTTTGATAGAATTCTCACCTGATTTCAAGCTTTACTACAAAGCTATGATCACCAAGACAGCATGGTACTGGCACAAAAACAGACTCATAGACCAGTGGAACAGAGTAGAGAACCCAGATATGGACCCTCAACTCTATGGTCAAATAATCTTCCACAAAGCAGGAAAGAATGTACACTGGAAAAAAGACAGTCTCTTCAATAAATGGTGCTGGGAAAATTGGATAGCTATGTATAGCAGAATGAAACTCAACCATTCTCTTACACCATACACAAAGATAAACTTGAAATGGATAAAAGACCTCAACATGAGGCAGGAATCTATCAAAATCCTAGAGAGAACATAGGTAGTAACCTCTTCGACATCACCACAGCAACTTCTTTCAAGACATGTCCCCAAAGGCAAAGGAAACAAAAGCAAAAATGAACTTTTGGGACTTCATCAAGATCAAAAGTTTCTGCACAACAAAGGAAACTGTCTACAAAATAAAGAGGCAACCCACAGAATGGAAGAAGATATTCACAAATGACATTACAGAAAAGGGGCTGATATCCAAGACCTATAAAGAACTCCTCAAACTCAATACATTCAAATCAGAATAATCATGTCAAAAAATGGGTAGAAGACATCAACAGACACTTCCCCAAAGATGACATACAAATGTCATACAGACACATAAAAAAATGTTCATCATTAGCTAGCAGGGAGATTCAAATCAAAACCACATTGAGATACCACCCCACACCAGTTAAAATGGCCAAAATCAACAAGATAGTAAACAAGTTTTGGAGAGGATGTGGAGGGAGGGGAACCCTCTTATCCTGTTGGTGGGAATGTAAGTTGGTGCAGCCACTTTGGAAAAAAGCATGGAGATTCCATAAAAAATTAAAAATAGAGCTACCTTATGACCCTGCAATTGCACTACTGGGTGTTTACCTCAGAGATACAGATGTAATGAAAAGGAAGGCCATTTGTACCCCAATGTTCATAGCTGCAATGGCCACAGTCACCAAACTGTGGAAAGAGCCAAGATGCCCTTGCACAGATGAATGGATAAAGAAGATATGCTCCATATATACAATGGAGTATTGTGCCTCCATCTGAAAGGATGAATACCCAACTTTTGTATCAATATGGATAGGACTGGAAGAGATTATGCTGAGTGCGATAAGTCAAGCAGAGAGAGTCAATTATCATATGGTTTCACTTACTTGTGGAGCATAAGGAATAAGATGGAGGACACTGGGAGATGGAGAGAAGTGACTTGGGGGAAATTGGAGGGAGAGACAAACCATGAGAGACTGTGGACTCTGAGAAACAAACTGAGGGTTTTGGAGGGGAGGGGGTTTGGAGGTTGGGTGAGCCTGGTGGTGGGTATTAAGGAGGGCAGGTATTGCATCGAGCACTGGGTGTGGTGCATAAATAATAAATTTTGGAACACTGAAAAAATTAAATTAAGTTTTAAAAAATAAAAAAAAAATGAGGAAGCTACAAGACCAACACAACAAAGAGAAACTACACACACACACATGCACACACGCGCGCGCGCGCACACACACACACACACACACACACACACACAGAACCAAATACTGGAGCTGAAGAATACAGTAAATGAAATGAAAATACAAAGAAGAGCTTTAAGAGTATTTTAAGAACTTGAACAGATTATTCAAGCAGAAGAAAGCATCTATAAACTTTTAGACAGGTCATTGGAAGTTATCCAGTCAGAAGATAAAGAGGAAAAAAAGAAAAAAAAAAAGAAAAGTGTGAAAATAGTGAAGAAATCTAAGGGAAATCAATGAGAGAACAAATACAAACACTCATTTAAATAAATAATGGATAAAAACTTCCCTACTTTGGGAAGGAAATGGACATTATCATTCATAAAACTGCAGTTTCTCAAACAGGAACAACACAAAGAAGGCTAACCAAGATGTACTATAATCAAATTGTAAAAGTCAAGGGAAATTTTAAAAGCATCCAGAGAAAAGCAAATTCTCATTTAAGGAATACATTAAGAATATACACAGAGTTTTCAGGAGAAACTTTGCAATTCAGGAAAGAGTGGGATGTTATAATTTATGTATTCCAAGTTAAAAAAAAAAAAAAAACCCTGCCAACAAAAAATATTACACTCAGGAAAATTATCCTTTAAAAATAGAGGAGAAATAAAGTCTTCCCGAGATAAACAAAAACTGAGGAAACCCATCACTACTAGGCTTGATTTATAAGAAATGCTTAACAAAATTCTCCAAACTGCAGTGAAAAATACTAAACAATAGTGTGAAGGCATATGAAAGCATAAACCTCAGAGGAAAAGCTGAGTATATACACATATACAGATTAATAGAGTGCCATAAAGGGTTTTTAATATTATTATAACCCCAATATAAAAGTTAATAGGTGAAAACTTGCTAATGAATATACAACATGAAAAGAATCAACTTCTGATTATTAGAACACCAAGTATTTATGGGATGAAGTAAAAGTGTAGTGTTTTGTATGAGACTTAAGTTACATGTTTGCAACTTAAAATATGTTATAACTACAAGAGATTTTATTTAAACCTCAGGGCAACCTCTCCAAAAAACCCCCCAAAAACAAAAAACACAAACACAACAACAACAACACATAAAACATACACAAAAAAAGAAAAACAGATCACTATAAAAATTAACCAAATAATAAAAGAAATAAGTTGAGGAAGATGAATGGGATGCCTCCCCTACGCCCCCAAAAATCCTGCAAGATAAATAGAAAATAATTAAAATGGTAATACAAACTTGTTCCTTGTCAATAATTATCTTAAATGTAAATGGATTAGACTCACCAATCAACAGACATACAGTGGGTGAGTGGATTCAAAAAAGAAAGACAAAAACAAGATTTAGTGATATGCTTTCTAGAAGAGACTCATTTTAGAAGATACACATAAGCTGAAGATAAAGAGATGAAAAATGAAAAATAAAAAGGAAATATGGTCATCCAAAGAAAGTAGGAGTAGCTATAATGTTATCAGATAGAGTAGACTCTAAAGTCTTATTTTGAGAGAAAAAGTTACTCTAAAAAAAGGAATTACATAATGATAATTATAGGGCCTGCTTAATAGGAAGAGGCTAAAACCATTCTAAATATAAATGCAAACAATATCAGAGAAGCTACATATATAAAACAAATATTGACAGATCTGAAGGCAGAAATTGACAACACTAGTAAATACTAGCAGGGAATTTCAATACCCTACTAACAATAATGGGTAGAACTTTTAGATGTAACTCAAAAAATGACTGATTTGGTGGAGGAGTAGGAGACCTAAATATCATCAAGTCCCGGGAGTACAGATAGATAGTTATCAAACCATTATGAACACCTACAAACTCAACAGGAGATTGAAAAGAAGAAGAGCAGCAATTCTAGGAACAGAAAATCAACCACTTTCTGGAAGGTAGGACATGTGGAGGCATGAATCCAAAGCAATATACAGGAAAAGAGACCACAGGGGGAGGGACCGGCTCCTGTCAAGCGGTGGAGCAGTGGAGCACAAAATCAGAACTTTTAGAAGTCTGCTCCACTGAGGGACATTGCTCCAGAGGCTAAGCAGGGTGTGGAGACCTAGCAGGGACAGTGTGGTCTCAGGACCCAAGGGGTCACAAAAAGACAAGGATGCATCAGAGCCCCAAGGTATCAGAGTGGGTAAGCCATCTGCAGAGACAGAGCAGAGGAGTGGGCTCTCAGCTCGGGGTTACCTTAAACTGTGAACCAAGGCACAGTTGGGCTGCTCTCTTCTAGAAGGGACCTCACAAGTTGCAGATCAAGGAAGACCCCTCCTTTCTCCTCTGGGAGGAGCAGCATGGGAGTATGCTGCAGTAAAATGCTGGGTCTAGAGATTCCAAATGAAGCCATGCACCAGAGACAGAAATGCTTGGTCACAGTTCAGGTGAGCACAGAGTAAGGCTGGAGACCAGGGAGATGGGAGGGACTGACTGCTTTTCTCTGTGGGCACATTGAGGAGTTGGGCCCCGAGATCTCAGCTCCTACTGGGCCAGAGATTGGGAGGCCATTTTCATTCCCATCCTCTACAGCTGTAAGGAAAACATTCAGGGATCAAAAGCTTCCTAGAGCAAACCTGAGCAGATTACTTAGCTGGCCCCTGGCAAGGGCGATGCAATTCCACTTCAGGCAAAGACATTAGAAAATCATGGCAATAGGCCCCTCCCCCAGAAGATTAGCAAGAATATCTAGCTATAACTGATCAATGAGAACAATGAAACTCCAGAGCTAGGGGAAAGCAACAAATAGAATTCATGGCTTTTTCTCCAGTATTCTTTAGTCTTTCAAACTTAAACTTTTTAAATTTATTTTTTTCTTATTTTATATTTTTAATTTTTCCTCTTTCCTATTTTAACATTTTTAAACTATTTTATTTTATCAATACCTTTTTAAAAAAATCTTTTAAAATTTTCATTGTTAAAGTCATATTCTATCCCTTCATTGTATTTAACCTTATTTTCTGTATTATATAGGTTTTTCTTTCTTTAAAATTTTGGGATACAGTCTCTTCTAATAGATCAAAATATACCCTAAATCTAGTACATGGCTTTGCTCTAGTCCCCAGCATGATCATTATTTCCTCTTTTTTTTTTTTCTTTTTATAACCAATTTCTTATCAATTCCTTTTTTAGAATCTTTTTAAATTTTCATCTTTCCAGCCATATTCTGTCCCTTCATCATGTGTACTCTTATTTTTGTATATATCTAAGTTTTTCTTCCTATTAAATTTTGGTATGTAGCTTCTTTTAAAAGACCAAAATACACCCCAAATCAAGTGTGTGGCTCTGTTCTACTCACCAGTCTAATATATATATATTTTTTCTTTTTTCTTCTCTTTTCTTCTCCCCCCAGTTTTGGGTATTTTCTGATTTGGTTAGTGTATATTTTCCTGGGGTCCTTGCTACCCTTTTAGTGTTTTATTCTCTCTTTCATCTATTTTTATCTGGATAAAATGACAAGGTAGAATAACTCACCATTTAAAAAAAAGGAACAAGTGGCAGTACTGATGGTTAGGGACCTATTCAATATGGACATTAGTAATATGTCAGAACTGGAGTTCACAATGATGATTATCAAAGTGCTAGCTGGGTTCAAAAAAAAGCATGAAGGATACTAAAGAATTCCTTTCTGGAGAAATAAAATCCTTTTCTAGAGAAATAAAAGAACTAAAATCTAACCAAGTTGAAATCTAAAATGCTATTAATGAGGTACAATAAAAAATGGGGGCTCTTACTGCTAAGATAAATGAGGCAGAAGAGAGAATTAGTGATATAAAAGACCAAATGATGGAGAATAAAGAAGCTGAGAAAAAGAAATGCAAACAACTACTGGGCCACAAGTGGAGAATTTGAGAGATAAGTAGTACCATAAGATGAAACAATATTAGAATAATTGGGATCCTGGAAGAAGAAGAAAGCAAGAGAGGGGAAGAAAGTATACTGGAGCAAAGTATAGCGAGAATTTCCCTAACTTGGAGAAGGGAACAAGCATCAAAATCCAGAAGGCACAGAGAACTTCCCTCAAAATCAATAAAAATAGGTCCACACCCCATCATCTAATAGTAAAACTTACAAGTCTCAGTACCAAAGAGAAAAATCCTGAAAGCAGCTCAGGACAAGAGGTCTGTAACATATGACAGTAGAAATATTAGATTGGCAGGAGACTTAGCCACAGAGACCTGGCAGGCCAGAAAGGACTGGCATGATATATTCAGAGCACTGAATGAGAAAAGTATGCAGCCAAGAGTATTATATCCAGCTAGGCTGTCACTGAAAATAGAAGGAGAGATAAGGGGCGCCTGGGTGGCTCAGTGGGTTAAACCGCTGCCTTCAGCTCAGGTCATGATCTCAGGGTCCTGGGATCGAGTCCCACATCGGTCTCTCTGCTCAGCAGGGAACCTGCTTCCCTCTCTCTCTCTCTGCCTGTCACTCCATCTACTTGTGATTTCTCTCTGTCAAATAAATACATGAAATCTTAAAAAAAAAAAAAAAAAAAAAAAGAAGGAGAGATAAAAAGCTTCTGGGACAAACAAATCTAAACGAATTTGCAAGCACCAAACCAGCCCTACAGGAGATATTGAGAGGGGTCCTCCAAGCAAAGAGAGAACCTAAAAGTAACACAGACCAGAAAGGAACAGAGACAATATACAGTAACAGTTACCGTACAGTCAAAACAATGGTGCTAAATTCATATCTTTCAGTAGTTATCCTGAATGTAAATGGACTTAATGTCCCAATCAAAGGACAAAGGGTATCAGAATGGATTAAAAAAAAAAACAAAAAAAACAAGACCCATCAATATGCTGTCTGCAAGAAACCTATTTTAGACACAAAGACACCTCCAGATTAAAGTGAAAGGGTCCGAGGGGTTTGAAGTGGCGGGGGGGGGGAGGTTGGGGTACCAGGTGGTGGGTATTATAGAGGGCACGGATTGCATGGAGCACTGGGTGTGGTGAAAAAAATAATGAATACTGTTTTCTGAAAATAAATAAATAAATTTAATAAAAAAAAAGAAAAAGAAGAAAAGCCCTTAATAAATAACTAATATTACAATTCAAGGAACTAAAATAAAAAGAACTAGATCTAAAGTTAACAGATAGAAGGAAATAAAGATTACAGTAGAAATAAATCAAGTATGGAATAAATAATAACTAGATAATCCTTATAAATAATATATAATTATGTGGTTTATAAATATTATAATAATAAATAATAACTAGTCAAAAATATCCAAATGAAGCCAAATGAAGAGTTGGTTTTTTGAAAAAGTTAATTGACAGCCTCTTAGCTATATTAACTAAGAAAAACAGAGAGGACTCAGTAAATAAAATCAGAAATGAAAGAGTAGATATTAAAATAAATATCTCAAATAAAAACATAAAGCACAATTATGAACAATTACATATCAACCAATTAGATAACATACAATAAATTTCAGAATTCTACAATATACAAAAGTTGACTTTATAAGAAATAGAAAGCCTGAAGAGATCCATAAAAATACAGAAAATGAATCAGTAATCAAAAATCACCTAAGGAAAAGTGCAGAACCTGATGGCTTCATGGGTGATTCTAACAAATAATCAACGAATTAATGCCAATTTTTCCTAAACTTTTCAAAAAAACCAAACGAACAAAAGAGGGAGTACTTATAAAATTGTTTCATGAGGACAGCATCACCCTGATACTACAAAATCAAGCAAAGTTAACACACACACACAAATTACTGTAGGTTAATATCTGTGACAGATATAGGGACTAACATCCTTCATAAAATACTAACAAACTGAATTCAAGAGCATATTGAAGGAATCATATACTATGATCAAGAAGGATTTATTACAAAGATGAAAGGAAGGTTCAATATCCACAATTAATATGATATAGAACATTAACAAAATGAAAGGTAAAAATTATATGATCATCTTAGTAGATGCAGAAAAACATTTGACAAAATTTAACATCTATTTGTGATAAAAAGTCATAGAGTGACTACCCAGGGAATGTACTTCAGCATACTAAAAGATGCACAAGACAAGCCCAGAGCTAATATCATACTCTAAAATGAAAACCAGAAAGCTTTGCCTCTAAGATCATGACCAAGACAAGGCTGCCCATTCTTATCTGTTTTATTCAACATACTAATGGAAATCCTAGGTAGGGAAATTAGACAAGAGGAGAAAATAAAAGGCATCCAAATCAAATAGAAGAAGTAAAAATGTCTCCATTTGCAACATACTATATACAGGAAATCCTCAAGATACCACAAAAAAAGACCCTATTAAGACTAATTAAAAAATACAGTATACAAAATCAATTTGCATTTTGCAGTATGCAATTATTACTGCAAATAAATGCATACCACAAAATAAATTATTGTAATATGTGATACAAAAACCAGTTGCATTCCTTTACATTACTAATAAGCTACATAATTAAAGGGAATTAACAAAATAATCTTGTATACAAATGTAACAAAAGAACAAAAATACCTAGAAATAAATATAAGTAAGGAAATGAAAGACTAGTACCCTGAAAAATATGAAGAATAAAAAAAATTAAGAAACATACAAGTAAATGGAAAGACATCCCATGATCATGGTCAGAATATTAAAATGTTCATACTACCCGAAGCAATCTACAGATTCAATGCAATCCCTATCAAAATTCCAAAGACATTTGCCACAGAAATTGAAATAACTATCCTGTAATTTGTATTGAACCACAAAGACCATGAATAGCCAAAGCAATTTTGAAGAAGAAAGCTGGAGACATCACACTTCCTGATTTCAAACAATACTATAAAGCTATAGCAATCAAAACAGTATGGTATTAACATAAAAACAGACACATAAATCTTGGAACAGAATACAGAGTCTAGAAGTAAATTCACACATGTATGGTCAATTACTTTACAACAGAAGAGCCAAGCATATAAAATGGGGACAGGACAGTCTTTTCAATAAATTGTGCTTAGAAAACTGGATAGCTGCACACAAAAGAATGAAGCTGGGCTATTATTTTATACCTTACATAAATATCAACTCAAAATGAATTAATGATGTGAATGTAATACCTGAAAGAGTAAAATTCCTAGATGAGAACATAGGAAGTAAGCTCCTTGACATCAGTCTTGGTGAAGATTTTTTGGATTTGACACCAAAAGCAAAGGCAACAAAAAGCAAAAATAAACAAGTGGTACTTCATCAAACTAAAATGTATCTATATAGCAAGGAGAACTATTAAAAATTGAAAAGTTATTCTATAGAATGAGAGTATTTTCAAACAACTTACCTGATAAAGGGTTAATATCCAAAATATATAAAGAACTCATACAACTCAACAGCAAAAAACAAAACAAAAAAAAAAAAACAAAAACCCACCTAATTAAAAAAAAAAAATGGACAGAGGACCTGAATAGACCTTTTTTCAAAGAAGACATCCAAATGGCCAACAAGTACAAAGAAAGGTGCTAAATATTACTAGTCATCAGGGAATTGTCCATCAAAACCACATGAATATCTTACTAGAATACTTTCGAAAAGGTAAAATCTAACACATGTTGGTAAGGATGTAGAGAAGAGGGAGCTCTTTTGTACTGTTGGTGACAATGTAAACTGGTGTAAACACTATAAAAAATAGTATGGAAACTCCTCAGAAAATTAAAAATACAACTACCATATGACTCACTAATCCTACATCTGGATATTTATCCAAAGAAAACAAAATCTCTCTCAAAAAGATTTTTTGAGATTTGGCAATACTATTTACAATAGTTAAGACATGGAAACAACATAAGTGTGCATCAATGGATGAATAAAAATGTGATACACAGACACACACATGTGCACAAATAGAGTGGCATATTATTCAACCATTAAGAAAAATAAAATCTTGGCATTTGTGAAACACGATTGACCTTGAAGGCATAATGCTAATCAAAATAAGCTAGAGCAAGACAAATACTTTATCATGTCATTTATATGTGAAATTTACAAACTAAATTCATAGATACAGAGAATGGGTTTGTAGTAGCCAGAGGTGAGGGTTTAAAAAAATGGGTGAAATTGGTTCAAAAATTATAAATTAAAAAAAGACAATATTAAACAACCATTCATAATACCTTCTATATATATATGTATATATATACATACACACATACATAAGGTGTAAGACTGTTACTCATAAGATTTTTTAAATGATTTTAACTAAAATATTGGTACCAGTAAAAATTTATATTTCAGGTGGTAGATAGAATAGATACTACAGAAATTAAATCAATTCAGTAGAGAGCACATCTATGGTATTATAATGATGTATAAATAGACAAGTAGGTTAGCCTGAGGAAAACAAAGAAAATATATGTTGTGGACAGATAAAAGGATTCAATGTTTGAAAATTAGTAATTTTTTAAAAAGATTTTATTTATTTATTTGACAGATATTACAAGTAGGCAGGGAGGCAGGCAGAGAGAGGGGGTAGACAGAGTCCCTGCTGAACAGAGAGCCCAATGCGGTGTTCGATCCCAGAACCCTGGGACCATGACCTGAGCAAAAGGCAGAGGCTTTAGCCCACTGAGCCACTCAGGCACCCCTGAAAATTAGTAATTCTTAACAAGGTATCAAAATTATACCAGTCATGAAGAATGCACTAATAAAACCAAACATAGAATCAGTCTCCATACTCCTAAAAAAAAAAATACCCATTCATTCCTTTCCTTATACTTTTCCTCATATCATGAAAAAATAGTGAGTTTAGCAAATACATTTTATATAAAACAATACAATAAAAATATGAGTTAAAGCAATCTATAACAAATTTTAGAGGATAAAAATTATTTAAAATTGAGCAAAAATCAGACTGGAACTGAAGATGATGATCTAGACCACTACATCACATTATCCCTGCAGGGTTGTTTTTATTTTTTTAAATTTGTGTTGCACATGTGCCTTTTTTTTTTAATTTTTTATTTTTTATAAACATATATTTTTATCCCCAGGGGTACAGGTCTGTGAATCGCCAGGTTTACACACTTCACAGCACTCACCAAAGTATCACTGCAGTTTTAAAGTACAAGTTTATAAGAATTTCACATTTGCAGTTAGAATGATCATTTTGTTTGAAAACTATAGTAAGTTTTTCTCAGATATCAATATAGCTTAGAAATATTAATCACTTCATCAATTTTTGAAATGCATATTTAAGAAAAGGAAAATAAAAAGGACCACACTTGGATATTGAAACAGTTAAACTGTCTTCTGAATACTTTCAGTAAATATGATGGCAAAATGGAGGCTAACTACAAAAATAATACTTCAAAGTTCATATGGATATTTAAAAATATAGCCCTTAATAAACAGGGCCTAAAAACAAGAAGTATATTCAATAGAAATCTATGTGGCTCCAATTTTAAGAGTTCATAAAATAATGTTAAATTATGTTTATACTGTGAAGATCAGAACTTATTAATAATCAAAATATATTCGAGAAAAAAAATTTAAATGCAGGCACGATTTATATATTGCCAATTATGTAAAAATCTTACAAAAAAAGGAAACTACATAAAAGCGACTTGTTTTTTAATTTTGGATTTTTTTAAATATTATTACAGTATTACTGACTATATTTCTTACACTATACTTTTCATCTCCATGACTTATAACTAGAAGTTTGTACCTTTTTTTTTCTTTTTAAGAGGGAGAGAGAGAGAGATGGGGGAAGGGCAGAGGGAGAGGCATAATCTTAAGCAGGCTCTACATGCAACATGGAGACTGTGGGTCTTGATCTCATGACCCTGCAAATCATGACCTGAGCTGAAACCAAGAGTCAGACACTTAACCAATTAAGCCATCCAGGTGCTCCTGGAGGTTTGTACCTCAATCCCCTGCACCTGTTCCACTCACCCCCTAAACCCTTCCCCTCTGGCAATTACTGGTTTATAAATTTTGTTGTTGTTCTGTTTGGGTTTTTTTTTTTTTTTAATAAGTAAAATAAGGTATTTGTCTCTCTGACTTGTTTCACTTAACATAACATCCTCTATGTCCACCCATATTGTTGCAAATGGCAAGATCTCATCCCCTTTTACGACTAATATCCCAGTATGTATAAATGTGCATATGTATAAAATCTTCCTTATCCATGCATCTGTCAATGAACACTTCAGGTACTTCCATATCTGGGCTCTTTTAAATAATGCTGCAATAAACACAAGGTTGCATAGATTTTTTCAAATCAGTGTTTTCATTTTCTTTGGGTAAATACCCAGTAGTGGATTTACTGGATCCTATGGTAGTATTCTTTTTAATTTTCTGAGGAAACTCCATATTGTTTTCCACTGTGATTTCACCAATTAACCTTCCTGTCAACAGTATGTGAGGGTTCCTCTGCCAACATCCTTTCCAACAGTTGTTATTTCTTTTTGATACTAGTCATTCCGACAGGCATGAGGTGATATCTCATTGCGGGGTTTTCATTTCCCTGAAGATTAGTGATATTGCATATCTTTTCATGTGTCTGTTGGTCATCTTTAGGTCTTCCTTGGAAACCTGTCTATTCATGTCCTTTGCCCATTTTTAATTAGATTATTTGGGATTCTTTGTTGTTGTGTTATGTAAGTTCTTTATATATTTTCGGTATTAATCCTTATCAAATATATTACTTGCAAATATCTTCTCCCATTCACTAGGTTGCTTTTCCTTTTGTAATGGTTTCTTTATTTGACAGAGAGAGAGAAAGAGAGACAGTGAGGGAGAGAAGATAAGCAGGGGAAGTGGGAGAGAGAGAAGCAGGCTTCCTGCTGAACAGGGAGCCAGATGTGGGACTCAATCCCAGCACCCCGGGATCATGGCCTGAACCAAGACAGATAGATGCCTAGCGACTGAGCCACCCAGGTGCCCCTGTAATGATTCCTTTTGCTATGCAAAAGCTTTTTATTTTGGTGTAGTTCCAATCCTTTATTTTTTATTTTGTTTCCCTTGCCTGAAAAGACCTATCCAAAAATGTGTTGTTAAGCAGATGTCTAATTGATTATTACCTATGGGTTCTTACACAAATTATATGGTTTCAGTTCTCACATTTAGGTCTTCCATTTTCAGTTTATTTCTCTATATGGTATAAGAGAGTGATCCAGTTTTCCCAGCACCATCTATTGAAGAGATTCTATTTCTCCCATTATATATTCTTCCTTCTTTTGTTATAAATTAATTGACCATATAAGCATGGTACTCTACCCTGTTCCATTGATCTATGTGCCTATTTTTTGAGCCAGCACCATACTGTTACCCTAGGCCTTTGTTTTTAAGGTTACAAACTTCTTCCATTTCTGTTTATTCTACTGTATCAACACTTGTATTAAAAGAGTTAACCTAAAATAAAATTCACTGTATTGCATTCAAAGTTTATTTCCCTCATAGAGTTAAACTTAAACATTTTCATATGAAAAATTAAACATCTTTAGGAATTTTCCTGCAAAACTGAATGCCAGTTCCCCTAAAAAAAAAAAAAAAAAATAGAGCTAAGTTCAACTTGTGCAAATTAGTTTAATTCTGCTTGAAGTAATTTTCAATATAAAGGCTGCTGTTGTGGATATGAATAATAATTTGAATTGGTAAGTGGTCTTTCACATGGTAATACACATGCTATTATTAACAAACAATTAGTTTTGACCCTTTTCTAATTAACAGCAGGATACAGAAAATCTTAATTCATAAAAGTGAGCATTAGCAAAAGAAATGGAGTGAATTTTCATAGCCACTTCTCCAGATAAGAGCAGCTTATGTCAAGGAAATTCGGAATTCTCTAAAACATTGCTTTGAAATCATGTCAAATCTTTTCTGTTTTCAGGGCTGACATCATCTTTGGCAAGATATACCTTACTGGTGCTGTCTTTGTCAGACAAGAAATAAATCCACATTTCAATTCTGAGGTTGTCTGAGCAGAAGTCATCTTCAAAAGAAGGCTTCAAGTTTCCCAGGTGTCTTCAGATTCTTCCCTGTAGTGAATCTAATATATAAACTCTTGACTTCAGTCAGCAGAAAACTTCCCAGCACTGGAAAGCTCACATGCTGTGAATTCCCCTTCTCCCATCTCCTCCCCTAGGAAAGGCAGCTTACAAAAAAAGCCCCCCAAAACAAAAAACAAAAACCAACCAAACAAATAAAAAAAACCCAAACCAAACCAAAACAAAACAAAAACTTCAAAAAGGCTTCATTAATATTTCCTATAAAGCTAAGGCAAGGATACCCACTCAAAAACCCAGGTTGTTTTATATCTGTTGAGAAAATTGGCTTTTATTTTCATTTTTTAACAATTAGAATTCTTTAGAGGAAGAAGAAACTGATTTCAAGTTATTTAATGGTGAGGGGGAAGTACCACCCGATTTTTCTGGAAAGTATACTGCGGTAGCTTAAAGAACAGAGAGATTAAAAAAGTCAGTGATTCTGAGTCTTACTGTTTCTGGAACACTCTATAAGGAATCTTCTATCTTTGTTTACTAGTCATGGTGTATTTTGACAAAGCTAACTCTTGGTAATTTAGAAAACATTGCTGTTTAAGCCCTGGGATAAAAGATCTCTCTCCCAGATTAAAGCTACAGTCTCAGCTTTTACCTCCCCTATTCAAATGTGAGGCAGATGTAATATGCCAATTACCTCGATGTTACATTGAGGGAGCTCCATTTTAAACCGTGGGGGAGAAGGGGAGAATGTTGTTACACGTATTCAGGGGGAAATAGTACACAGGAGTTAATCGGGAGGTACCTAAAGATTCAGGGTATTCCCATTTCTCCTCTTTATCAGAAGCCAATTTATTTCCAATTTCAGGCCTTTTCCCCTGTGAACTTCAGTGTGTGTCAGAGAGCTGGAGGTTACTGCTCTGCAGGATTCTGTTTTACAATTAGTTGTTCTAGAACCTTGTTGTAAGTTTTGTTTTTTAAAGAAAGTTCCATTTCTGCCTTCATATCAATGGCCTTTGAGGTCTACTCCTTTTTTTAAGAACTTAGTAAAGTTCACCCAAAGTAAATTAAAATATTCCACACTTTTCAACAAAGTGCTCAAAACCTCCTGCCACAGTAGACCTCATTCTGGGATTCAAATTACAACACGAAACATTTTACTCAGGTGCTTCAATAATATATAATAAGGATTTGAACTTGCCGGTCTTTCCTGGAGAAATCACCACTAAGAAAATGTTATTTTTTCTCACAAAAGCTATCCATTTGTTTTGAATTGATTCTAAAACTCAAGAAATATCCACTTAATCAACTACAGATCAACACAGAGGATTGGTTAAAGGACTTCCATTTTGTGTGAAGTCAGAATGTGAGGTGGTAGAAGGAAAGAGATTTGGATTCAGGTGGGGGGGGGAGTGACTTTTGTTAGCAAATCTCCTTTTACTTTTTTTTTTTTTTTTTAATTAGAAAGTAGAATAGCCCAAAACCCCTCCCCAAAAACACCTTCATAAAATCTTTTGGGGAGGTAATGATTATAAGCTAACTATTTCTGTGTCTTCATAATCATCTTGTAACTAGAGAATGTACAAGAGCAGGAAAATCTCACAAAATCTGTGCCCAGAAGAAATGGCCCAAGATGTTCAGGGTATTACTGGATACAAATCAAAGTCAATTTTTTTTTTAATTTTTTACTTCATCTAAACTATCCTATTGAGTGTTTTGCTTTCCTTTTCCTTTTTCCCATCCTAAAATTAAGATTTTATGTGTAAAGGGTATCAAAAAATAATCCAAGTGGTTCACCTGATAGGGGTTTTTAGTGGTCAAGAAACAAACTGTGCCTGGAAAGAGAAGACTTCAAAACCAAAAAGCACAAAGAAACTAGTTTCTGGAACGTTACAGTAAGGTTTATGAAGCACAAAGGAAGAAGTTCATAGGCCATGATTCTCACTGATTAGAATGAGGTTAGTTACATTCTTGCTGATTGGCTATAATGGGCTGAGTCATGCTAACAAAAAAAAAAAAAAAAAAAGAAAGAAAGAAAGAAATTAAGCTCAAACTTTGGCCAGAGTTTAAGTGGGTATTTTAGGATTTAGGAAGTGTATCTCTTTGAGCTTTGATAACCTGGATGTAGGTCATTGGCTCAAAGGCAAAGGTAAATCTCTGCTCCATTTTCATTTTTATTTAGTAAGATATTATTTCCCTCCTTTCTTTTTATTTTTTAATCTCCAAATTAGAATAAGTAAACATGGGATGATTTAAGAATTAATTTCAATTTTGAAATATTCCCTTGCAGGAATTGATACATTTTTGCTGTAAGGAAAAAGCCTTGCTCATGTTCTCCTGAGCCATCTTTGAGCCACAGTTTTCTTGGTAAGGATAGGATTCCCAAAGTATAATGCATTTTTTTAATACTGTGCAATAATTGAGAGCTGGCAGAGAATTCCCTGGGTTTAGACAGACATGTTCATTGGGAGAGATTGATCCCTGAAAAATGTTGACATGTGGTTGCCTTTAATTTTCTTTCTTTATTTAGAGAGCGGGGTAGAGTGTGAGCATAAGCAGGAAGAGGGACAGAGGGAAAAGGAGAGAATCCCAAGCAGACCCTGTGCTGAACTTGGACCCCAGCAAGGGGCTCGATCTCACAGCCTAGGATATAACCTGAACTGAAACTAAGAGTCAGACACAACCAACTAAATCACCCAGCTGGCCCCTGGTTGCCTATTTCTACAATGGATAGGCACGTTGATGCCCAGAGAACTCATGCCTGTCAGCTTTCCTTGTTTTGACACACTACACATGATTCCCTCCAACATCATGTGCCCCACCCCCCACCATGGATCAACTTCATTATTGAAATAATTGACTGTACAAAAACATCTTCAGGTCCTGGAGGTGGGAGTTGTGATACAGGGCTAGGTTGTATTGCAAAGTGAGGGCAATATGCCAACATTTCTAATTTGATATACTTAATCCAACATTGGTCTTATAGTTTACCTTGTTGCTTGGCTGCTCAATTTAGGCTTCATCAGCTCTTTGTCCACCTCTGTACAAGGTAAACTGATGGACTATTAAACAGTTCACACACAGGCTACCAAATTTTAAATTATGCATAATATTTATTTTGTTTTCATTGAAGATATATGGTGTTAGACTGATGTCTGTCAAATTGACTTTTTAGAATGAAACTGGTTGTAAAACATGTTGTAGCACTGATATTAATTTAAAGGGTAGGGTACTGAGTGTCAGGGAATCGGAAAGCCAGAGCTATGTGATGTTTACTTGGGATATCAAATAATTTTATCTGGTGATAGGTAGAAAAGAGTGGTTAAATCAGGGGTGAAAACCACTCTTTCAAGCACCCAATTAGTCGTACAAGATGACTGACTAGTGCAGTAATTGTGGATTGGTGTTTTCTAACGAATACTCTGCAGTTTGCTATTTTTAAGTCCATATTTGCCTCCTAACCCTTCCAAGTGTGAGAGAGGGTAATCTGGTCTTTTCATTCCAATCTCCTTTTAAAAAAGGAAATATACTCACACCAGAGGGAATGGTAAAGCAATTGCCCAAACTCATTGTTTTCTTGGTCACTCTAGGCAGATTGCCAAGTATGAAACCATGCAATGTTAAAAAAAAAAAAAAAAAAGAAGAAGAAGAAGAAGAAAAGAAAACCACCTAGATATTCATTCCCAAAGCTGACATTTTTGGCATATTTGAAGCATCTGTATTGGTGGTAACTGTCAAACTTTGCATTGCAAAATTCAAAGCCAGAACCTGAGTGGGATATTAAATATGAGGGTGAGGATTCTGTTTTCAAGCACTGTAAAAAGAAAGAAAGAGACTAAAAGCCCTAAGGCAAATATATTGCATTGACATTTGAAACTCTTACAATGGATTTATTTATTATGCTTTTTAAAAACAAAGAACTAGAAATACACATTCCATTTTGCAAGGTGAGATATATTCTCTCTCTGACAATAAAAATGTAAAAATAAGGTATTTTATGTATTGAGATCCCAATGAATTTGAAATTTGCAAATGATCTCTTTCAGAGGACCTCAGGACAATAGTTTAAAAACCTCTGGTGACTATATAATGATTCATATCCAGAAAGTGCTTGAAAATTGTTAAACACTGATGGTTTGTAATACAAGTTGAAATAGTCCATATTGAAATGACCTCTGGTGAATTGGACAGGCCTGAAAAAACTGTTTTGCCAGGGATCATGTTAAGTGAGTGCTAGCAAGCCGGGAGACAGGTGTTTCCTGTCCCAACCACATGGCATAACCATATAGATTAGCTGCAGGGAACGTAGCCAAAAGATTTTTTTTTTTAAACCTAATTCAATTTACCACCACTCATAGAGAAATTGGTTTAGGTTTAATTTGTATTCTAAATAGCTTAAAACTCATAATTAAGATTTATATTCTTCTTTATTCCTAATACAGGAATACTACACAGTCTCCCACAATCATAATTACTTATAACAAGATGGGCTCTTGAACCTTCCCATTCCAATTTTCTACTGGTACAGGTATTCTTTCCATTATTGCCATGGAAGAGGCGTCACCATTCTCTGCTTGAACATTTCCAGTATTGGGAAGGGAGGGAGAGGAACTCAGAGATGGACAAATTCATTTTTAGATACCGCTGAGGCTACTGTTGACTGGTGAGGATTCAGATATTTATTTATTTATTATTATTTTTTTAATTTTTAATTTTTTATAAACATATAATATATTTTTATCCCCAGGGGAGGATTCAGATATCTAAAGTTAAAATATTAAGTGCTGCAAAATGGGAGGGAAGCTACACAACCTGCCTCTTTAAGTGGATTGTGTATTAATGTCCACCTGGATTGCTTAGGGTAAGAGAGGGGTGGAATGAATGAATGACTTAGTCGCATGACACCCTATTAGGTTATATTAGGGGTTGTCTAGGGGTGTTGCAGAGCAGAGAAGAATGTAGATGATTCCTAAAATAGCATCTTCTCACAGGCTAAAGTCTGTGCAGAATGATGAGCCCTCAAGACAGATATATCCATACTTGTTTCCTATTACAGAATAATTACAAAACATTATTTTCTGTGGTGCTATCAAGACTCTAAGAATGATGCATGCGTTATACATAAATATGTTCTAGCAGTGGGACAATATAAGCCAGGGGTCATGACTGTGGGTTAGAGGCCCAGGAACCAAATGCCAGCATCACTACTTAAGCCCCCCATAACTTTGGACAGTTTATTACTCTTTGAGTCCATTTCTTCACCTGTCATGTGGAGATCATAATCAAGTAAATAGACTCAAGGTGATGAGTAAATGGGTCAACTCTAGCATAGAGTTTTCACTTGGTGAATCTATTATTTTTGTGTAAACATGTTCTTAAAAGTCACTAAAGGTATTTTATGTATTTTGCTTTGTTTCCATCTATAAGAGGACACATACCAACTCTCTATTCTGCTTTGTAACCCTTGCTAGGAAACCCTCAAAGATGATGAGTATTTTGGTGGAAGAGGCAGAGACTTTTTTTCTTTCTCTCCTTCTCTCCCCACCCCCTCCATTTCTCTCCCAAATCTCTTTCACTGAGTCCTTTGCTTTGTGGGATCTAAGGAACTGCCCACACAGGTGGTAATTTCTGGGCTGCAGGCTGAAAGCACAGAGGTTGCACGTGGTGGCTGGGACTTCATCGGCTCTGGACAGGCATGAGCATAAATTTGGCCAAAATGCAGGGGGTGGGTGGGAAAGAGATTTCTCAGAACAGTGCTTTGCTGGTGTCTTTCAGAAGGGAAAAAAGATTATACCTCCAGGTTAAAAAGCAAGACTAAACCACAGTTATGTAATTTCAAAAGATTCCTCAATCTGTATTGGCGTTGTTTTTACAACACTAAACTTCAAAGAAGTAACTAAAGAATTTCTCCTGACCTCATACTACATATATTCCATTAAAAATTCAATTTGTAAAACATATTTCAAATGGCTATTCTCAGGAGACTATGCCTTAGTAAAGACCAGACACATGGAATATTTCAACTGTGTGTGGCTCTTCTTCACTTTTTTTTTTTTTCTTCACATTCAGGATAAGCCATCTAGATGAATACAGATATGGTGTGTGTATTTTCCAGGACCAAATTATCTCTGGGCTGTGATCAAGCATGAGAAATTTCCACCCCGAGGAAAAAATGTTTGAAGGGAAGCAAAATGAATGTGAGGTCATAGGTAGCACTACTTGTATATTGTAAACATATTATAATTCAAACATATTTTTTATGGCGAATACCTAGGAATTCCTTTACTATGGATTCCCTGGGAGTATACAGATTGTCATACTAATTTTTTTTTTTTTTTTTTTTTTTTTAAAGATTTTATTTATTTTATTTGACAGAGAGATCACAAGTAGGCAGAGAGGCAGGCAGAGACAGAGGGGGAAGCAGGCTCCCTGCTGAGCAGAGAGCCCGATGCGGGGCTCGATCCCAGGACTCCGAGATCATGACCTGAGCCGAAGGCAGCGGCTTAATCCACTGAGCCACCCAGGCGCCCCACTAATTTTTTTTTTTTTTTTTTTTTTTTTTTTTTTTTTAAAGATCACCGAAGACTTTAGAAATTTTCTAGTCCAATTCTCCCATTCTGCAGATACATAAACAAAGAGCTAAAATTCAGAGAGAGAGAGAGAGAGAGAGAGAGAGAGAATTCTAACTTTGGGATAGAATACAGCTTTCTGTCAGACCACCAACTCTGGTCAATTGCTAGTGCTTGTGTGCACATTTCGCTTAAGACTAGGGTTAAGTTCAGATCCAGCTGGAAAGGTGGTATGATCAATTAGCATCTGCCCCAGGTTTGGGATTGGGTCTAAGAAAACAAGAATGTCCTGAGGTTGCTGACGGTAGATGCTGACCTAGCTGAGAACTTTTCAAGTCTGGATGATCCAGCAATGGATCATAATGCTACACTTGCTGCTTGAGTCCATGTAGATGCACTTCTAAACATTTCTGTATCTCAATTTTTTCATCGAATGGGAATAAATTATTCACTGAAAAAATAATGATTCAACCAGAGCTCTCTGTACTGTCAAAGATTTACCATTCAGAAGCAATGATGCTTTGTTTCATAGGCTGACTTCTTCAGGCCAGCATTTATCACCCAGGACTATGGGAATGAAAAAGACACTCAAATGAAGCCATGAAAAATGATAGGACCAAGAAATTTATGTAAGGCACCAGTAAATGTTGAACATAAGTCATGTGAAAGGAAAACCTGAGGAGCCTCACTCAACATGAATATAAACAATATGTATGAGAAATTTAAAGAGATTAATACTGTTGAAATTCCTACAAGAGTAGGTTGGAGATAACATGGCCATATCTACTGTATCAGAGACCAGGGCAACCAGGTATTTTGTCCTGGAAAAACAATACTACTGTAAGACCAGCAAATTGGAGTCTGTGTGAGCAAAACTTAGAAGACTGTAGAGAAGCCAGGGGACTGGGCAAACACATATTACAGCAGGAGCATTCCTGTCAATAGCTTTGACCATGTGGATTAGAATGATGACATTGAAAAATGGAAACTCCTTTCCCTAGAGAACTATAGTTGTGTAGTTTTAAATAGGTTCCAATCTATAGGTTTATTGATCTGGAGCTTCAAATTTTACCTGTAGGTTTATAGATAAAACATGGAATTCACTGCTTCTCAGGGCCCTCCATGAGAAAATCCGCCCAACTGGAGTCTTTTAAAATTCTGGGGTTAGTAGGAGTATCATCTTTGTGGCTATCTTTGGTAACTTCCAAACACTGATGACTTCCAATAAATCTCGGGTTTTTGGTTTTTTCTTTTTTAAGATTTTATTTATTTATTTGACAGAGATCACAGAGAAGGAGGCAGAGAGAGAGGAGGAAGCAGGCTCCCTGCTGAGCAGAGAGCCCGATGCGGGACTCAATCCCAGGACCCTGGGATCATGACCTGAGCTGAAGGCAGAGGCTTTTACCCACTGAGCCACCCAGACGCCCCAAATCTTGGGTTTTCAGTAATGAAAGTTGGTCAAGTTGGATTCAGTGGTCAAGTTGGATTTTGTCATGTTTTCGTGTTTCAGTGGTCAAGTTGGATTTTGTCATGTTTTCGTGTTTCTAACTTGTGGTCTAAGGACCAGATAGTCAAAAACAGCTGTTGGTACAGTTGTGAAGATGGAGAATTCATAAAATGACCAAAGGCCAAAGAAATACCTGTGGTTGAGGGAGAAGAGTAATCATTTCTTCCTGGGGAGAAAGTGTAATGAGGACAGGCCATAATAATGTTACTACAACTGTCCAAGGCCAAGAAATTCTGTGAGAAAGACAGTTCTTAAAGCTGGAGAGAACATTTAAAATTGTAACTGTCTAGTTTAAACACACTTGTTTAAAACACATTTGTTCATGTTTGACTTGGCAGGTAAAATTGATATCATTATGTGTCACATGAGTCTTTCTGCTTGAACCTACATAAATATTTAAAAGTAGTAAAAATAATAAATACCTGTTAAGTACTTAGGATATGCCAGGCACTGATAATTTCTTTCAATTGTTTTTGGGGATTAGGAAAAACATTTATGGCACCTGAGAAAGTAACTAGTCACTAAAGAGTAGCTAACATTTTCCCCTATATCCACTCTGTTAAGAAAGGGTAGCTTATGACCTGGAACCCTGCATGTGCTTTTTTCTTCTATTATGCTGTTTGCATTTCTGAAAGTCAGTTGTATTATCTTTCTGCTCTGATGGATCAATCCCCTTTACCTCACTTTATTATCATCCCTGATTCTCATTTATCACTTTTCTAGATGATTGCAGCCCCTCAAATAATTTTTTTTCATAATAAAACCCACATTTAGAGAGATTATTGTCTTTATTGGTCCACAGAAGATGAAGAGGAGTAAAATAATAGCATCAGAGGGGCATCTGGGTGGCTCAGTGGGTTAAGCCGCTGCCTTCGGCTCAGGTCATGATCCCAGGGTGCTGGGATCCAGTCCCGCATCAGGCTCTCTGCTCAGCAGGGAGCCTGCTTCCTCCTCTCTCTCTGACTGCCTCTCTGCCTACTTGTGATCTCTCTCTGTCAAATAAATAAATAAAATCTTTAAAAAAAAAAAAAGAAACTCATACATACTCTGATACACACAACATACACCTGGAAATATATATACATACAACACACCTGGAAATAACCTATTGTCTTATTTTTAAAGTAGGACATTAATGGCTACAACTTTTATCATTTATCACTTCTATTGTATCTTATTATGGAATGTATTATCCTATCAAAAGATGACATTAGTCTTGAGGTTCCCTTTAAACATGGTTTAAATATACTATTAGTACAATGTGTGTGTAATGAATAAATAGCAAACAGTGAGTGAAAGATCCGGTTAGTGTGAATACAGTTGGATAAAATGGACTTTATGAGCAAGGGGAGATATTTGAAACAGAAGAGATTTTATTTTATTTTATTTATTTTTTTAAAGATTTTATTTATTTATTTGTCAGAGAGATAGAGAGTACAGGCAGGCAGAGTGGCAGGCAGAGGCAGAGGGAGAAGCAGGCTCCCCGCGGAGCAAGGAGCCCGATGTGGGACTCGATCCCAGGACTCTGAGATCATGAAATTTGGATGCCATCTTCCTCAAGAACATCCAGTTGTCACCATGGCTAAAATGATGGTTCTGATGGGTCTTTTTAAATATTTGAAAACTATTGTGTATATACTACAATTAACACGTAAAGTATCAAACTCTTTTCAGAAAAAAAAATGTGAGCAAATAAAAATGTGCTCTATGTTCCAGATCTCTCAGCGAAACCTGTCATAGCTAAATCCCACTAATCTGATTAATAATTTTTAAAAAGATTTTACTTAATTTATTTGACAGACAGAGATCACAAGTAGGCAGAGAGACAGGCAGAGAGAGGAGGAAGCAGGCTTCCCGCTGAGCAGAGAGCCTGATGTGGGGCTCAACCCCAGGACTCTGGGATCACGACCTGAGCAGAAGACAGAGGCTTTAACCCACTGAGCCACCCAGGTGCCCCCTTAATCTGATTACTATTGTTGATTTAATGGATATTTATAGAAAATGCTCTGTTGTTTTTGTATTTGTTTTACTAAGAATAAGCTTGTCACTGATAGATTAGAAAAGTTTATTAGATTAGAAAACCAAAACATCAATTCTCTTCCTAACCTACAAAGCTAGACAAAGTCACATGCATATACATGTCATGTTTTTTAGTTTGATGTTTATTTTCACTTAAACATGAAGTTAGTGACTTTATAAAAATTAAAAATATAGAATATACAGAAGAGAATAATCATCCTAATTCTGCCACTCCACAATCCTTATTAACACTTAATATTTGTCATCAGTGGAACTGCGCTGTGCTTGCGTCCTGCTTTCACTTAATCCAGCATTAGCATCATCCCGTCTCCTTAAAAGTTCTTTAAGAATGTATTATCCCTTTTAGGTCTATAATAAGTCAAATTCAGTCACTCTGTTGTTAGACATGAGACTAAGGGCCCCTGGGTGGCTCAGTTAGTTAAGCATCTGCCTTTGGCTTAGGTCATGATCTCAGGGTCCTGGGATTGGGTCCTGCATCGGGCTCTCTGCTCAGGAGCAAGTCTGCTTCTACCCCCAATGCCTCTCAATCCTGGCTCATACTCTCTCTCACTCTCTCTTTCTCAAATAAGTAGATAAAATCTTAAAAAAAATTGGGGTTGAGTACTAAGTTTTTTTAGATTTTTAATTTCTTGTTACTATCAATCTACTTGCAAAAAACATCTCTGTACAGAAGGGTACACACATATGTTGTTAACATTCCTAGAAGCAAAATGGCAGGATCCAAAGTTAGCATTTCCAAAGCTTCTACTACAGACAGTTTTTGTGTGGTCAACTGCCACGATATAGTCTTGCTTTAATACTATTTCCATCTGGCTTGTGTCCCTAATTTTTTTTTCTTTTAAGATTATTTATTTATATATTTATTTGACAGACAGAGATCACAAGTAGGCAGAGAGGCTGGCCAAGAGAGAGGAAGGGAAGCAGGCTCCCCGCTGAGCAGAGATTCCCAGGACCCTGGGATCATGACCTGAGCCGAAAGCAGAGGCTTTAACCCACTGAGCCACCCAGGTGCCCTCCTAATTTCTTTTGTATCTAAATCTTGAACAAATTGAGATTTTTTTGTTTATTTTTTATTTAGGAGACTTAACTTGCATTATCCTAAATTATCACAGAGTATAATGCATTTTTAAAAACATATTCTGTAATTAAGACATTAATATATCATGACCATGAAATTTGGGATTCTGAATAGTCGTTAGTCTCCATATTTTTTCTGTCATCTAGTACCCAGATAAAAACTTCTTGTACAAACAGTTCTCTCAGTTTGTTAGAGGAAGCGAAGGGCCAAGTTCATTTCTGGAAAATCTGTTCAAGGATGCCAAGGTCTAAGTATAGAATGGAAGCAGTATTTGTTGAAGTTTGTAAGTAAATATTCGTTGAACTATTGAATGCTATATAAATCTTATGAATCCTATGCTCTTAAGATGTTTTATGGGTCACTATTAATTTTCTTATTAAAACATAAAAAATGGGACATTTACTGAAATATTTGAATATTTAAAGGATCAGGAGTTGATCTAATCTCCATTAGATCCTGCCTTTGCCCCACCCCACCCCCACCCCACCTTTTTTGTTTTTTGCATAGAACCTCTCTTTGGCCCCTTTTGTTTTCTCATTATTGGCATGTCATCTAGTATCAACTGTCAGTCATGCAATGGACACTGTACCCTGATCGGATTTACAAGGAAATCATACTTGCTGGTCTTGTTGTCTGTACAAATGCAGAAGTTGTTGAAAAAATCCTGTCACACAATTAGGATTACATTAGAGCAAACAAGCAAGAGAGATCTGGGTTACAATTTTCTCATTCTCCCAGAAACCAGTTATTTTATGGTCTGGCTTTTTGACCAATTAAGTCACCTTTTTCTTAAAAGCTCTATTCTCCAATGACTACTTAAGGCTTGTAAATTATTGAAAGCTAATTATAGCCATTGAGGAACTTATGCATTGAAATCAACTTTTGGTAAATTCTTACAGGTAGAATTTAGGAAGTTCCTTTCAGATCCATTCTACAAAGTGAGATCATTTTTAGATGTGAAATTCTAGATAATTTTTCCATAGGCATCATCTCTAAGAGCTTAGGATGTATGTTAATTTTTACTGTAGTCATAATGACTATCATATTTCTACTAGATTTGATGTGGTACTCTAATAGTAAAAATAATTATGTTCTTTTTTTTTTTAAGTTTTCTTTTGTTTGTTTGAGATAGAGAGAACACAAGTGGGAGAAGCAGAAGGAGCAGGGAGAGAATCTCTAGCAGACTCCCTGCTGAGCAGACACAGGGCTCAATCTCAAAACCCTCAAATCACAACTGAGCCAAAACCTCAAGAGTCAGATGCTTAAGTGACCATGTCCCTGAGGTGCCCCTAAGCAAATTATGTTCTTAAAATAATAACTGATAAATTAGTGTATTTAGTGAAGGTTAAAATATTTGCTCATAGAAAAATACTAAAATATACTTTCACTACTCACTATGAGGTTTTTACTCAACACCTTTTCAGTGTGACTGAACTGGATATTGGCTAGAGTAAGGCTAATGGTCCTAAGTAATTGAGGTACTATTATGTGACAAACACACTGTTTTTGTTAACTCTACATTCCATGTTAGCAACCCATTTCTCTTACTAGGAAAACCTGCATAAAATAATCATTTTCTCTAAATCCCAAAGCTTAGTAGTAAAATCAGGATTTCAAATCCAGACTGGAATGACTCCAATGTCCTGTTCTTTTCCACTTTGATAGATCATCTTTACCTGATGAAAAGGATCCAGGCACTGTGGAATCCCAAGTTGATTCCAGTAATTCTTATGTGGCATCAGTGCTTGATATGAGAAGTATCATATTTTCTATGGAAAGTTAATTCATTGCAACAGCTGGAAAGCCACATCATATTTCTGTGAGACTCTAGACCCAAAATGCCAACCAATACTTAACTGTGTGTCTGTTGTTAACCACAGAGCAGGGGAGCCTTAGGACTAATAGCTTCACTCTCTGCCTTATAATGCAGTTTAAAGGATATGGGTCCAAAATGTGTCTCTACACAAAATAATCTGTGTGTAACCCTAGCTCTGGGTTTCCTTTCTTAACTCTTTATAGGAAGAAATTTTCTTTTTCTTTTAGCTATATATACCTCTTGTTCTACATTGTTAAATTCCTGCGGTATAGCATATAAAACTTGAATAAAGATCCTGACTTGATCTCAGAACCATACACTATGTCTATGGAGTTGCCTTACTCGGGGTGAGGAGGAGGTTCGTAGCAATCAAAAAATGGTCAAAGTATAATTGTCATTATACTCTGCTTACTGATAACATTTTAGCTAACAAATATACATACATAGTTTAGTACACAGCATTAGTATTCTCAGTGTAGGCTAAACTCCCTTAGATTAGTAAACAGATTCTTCTTTACTTCCTTTCTAAATAGTTCTATATTTTTTATTAAAAAGTTTAAACATGATATTTTAAATATAATATACAATGTATTAAGTTCTCTTGCCCTCTCCAGTACTCCCAGCTCTCAGTCCAAATGATATTTCAGGATGTATGCTATTTTTGATTTGTTCATAGAGTATACAGAGGCCAATTCCAAGTGCTAATTTATCTCCATTTTTTTTTTTTTAAGATTTGAGAGAGGAAGCCTGAGGCAGAGATGAGCGAAGGGAGAGGGAGAGAGAGAATCTCAAGAAGACTCTGTGCAGAGCCCAAAATGGGGCTTGATCTCGGGACTCTGAGATCATGACCTGAGCTGAAATCAAGAATCAGATGCTTAACCAAATGAGCCAACCAGGCACCCCTTCATGTTCTTGAAAATCATCAAATTTCATGGAGTTCAGGTATACTAATTTCTTTTTAAATATTCTGTTATAAATAATCTTCATGTTTATCAGAACTCTTAGTTCCAAAGATAAATCAATTCATAATAGCTTAATAAAGCAATGTACTGGACATGTGTTGTGGAAGAACCGAGAACTGAAGGAAAGCTGCATACCAAAGTATCCAGCAGACAGCTGCAAAGTCAGACCAGTTCAAACCACCCTACAGATGCCTGTAAGATTTTGCCTATCACTGTTTCTAGTCGTGATTTATCTTTGTGTAACTATAGATGGGATTCTCCACAAAGCAGGGAGAAATAGCCACCTGCAGCTCAATCCTCAAAAGCTCACTTCTGAAGCTAAAAAGATTACTCCTGCTAAACAATCCTTTCAAAGATTCTGCTTTTCAGAAGGGTGAGATTGGTTCACTTGCCATCACTTGAACCATTATAGCTAGGGGAATAAAATATCATTATTGACCCAGCTAGAGTCCCTGTTATGTCCCCCAGTGTTTTGCAATGGTCAACTCTCAAATATTTATGGAATTAATAGCCCAGAGACAAGTTTGTTAAAATACAAACATTGAAAAAAATAAAAAGACCAAGTACTTAGTAAACATCCTCTGACTATAATCTCTTTAATTAGTGAAATTTTATATAAATTTCTATTGCATTCACATATATATTAAAATATATATTATTCTAATAGGATTTATACACAATCACTAAATCTACCATTTAATCCATCCATTATTTGAAATTAATTAAAAATAAATAAAATAATATCTGAAATTAATTAAAAGACCTATTTTTGATTGTATGACAAAGGCAGCTATTCAGTTAGTTTAAGGCATTGAATAAAGTGCTTAAAAAATTAACAGTTAAAATTTTTTAATCTATTCTTCTTTCCAGATATATTCATAGAACATTCTGGAAATACAGCTGCTTATGAAACAAAGTCCTTGTTATCATAGACTTTACATTCTCATTAGGGGAGTCACTAAATGCATAAATACACAAATCCCTATCAGGTATTGAAAATAACTACTTAGGAAACACAGAAATTACAGTTAGACAAGAGAGTGGTGGCATCTGAGGAACTGACAGTTTAGATGGTGTGCCCAGGACAGTTACTGAGGGTTGGTTGTTGTTTGAGCAAGACTTAAATCAAGGCTGGAGTCATGCAAGTAACTCAGGGCAGAGACAGTTACTCCTCTAAGGAGCATAAAGGAAGTATCTAGGATGCAGGAGGAAACTACACAATACCTGAAGTGGTCTGAGAGTGAGAGTAGGAGTTAGACTGGATCATATAAGGCTTTATAGACAATCTAATCAGCAACACTGATTTTTGTTTAAATCCTTTCTATGGCCACTAGGTGTCTGCTGTGTTGGGAGAGCTAGTCTGCAGAGTCAAGTGGAGTGCCTCCAACAACTGTGATGATTACGCCATTAATTTTTGCTTATTCTCCACTGTTTCAGCAACCTTTTGGTGACTTCATATAAAGTAAATGATATGCAAGAAATTACAATGTCATGGATCAAATCAATTTTACTTTTTAGATGGGAGGACCTCTAAGTATTGGGAATAAAAGGATGGATGCTTAAACGACCAATGAGACAGTGAGATCAACAAAGTGATTAATACATTGGAATGATACCGTAGGTCAGAAGGAACACCTAAACCAGTCTAAAAAGGTGGGAGGGTTAACAAAACTTACAGAAAGGTGGAACCTTTAGGTTAACCTTTAGAAGAGCATGTGCAAAGACTAGAAGGCAATGTGGAAAATTCAGGAAATGTTCAAGGAAGTCAGCATGGCTGAAGCAAAAGGCAGCCTTGTAGAGTTTGGGAAATTGGAGAAGATAAGAAGGAAAGGAAAGTGTGGGTCAGTGAGAGAGACATGAAGAACTATTACAGCTGAAGCCCCATCAACTTCAACATTTGGGTGATGCCATCAAACAGGTGACTATGGACAGAACTATCAACGGAAAAGATGGAAATGTACTGAGCCCTCAAAGACCCATCATGCTCCATGTCAACCAGCTATAAAGGAGAGGAAACACATAAGAGAAATGGTGAGGCACATCAATGAGATCTGCACTCATGACAACTTGTGACACCTCCACAGACAGATTCACAACTCACCGGCTTAAAACTCCTATTGGAATACGAACAGATAGCATTATCTAATTTATAAAGAAGCATTTTAAATGAGCTTTAATGTGGTTGTTTATTCTTTATCCTTTACTTGTTTTAAAATTATTAAAAATGCTTCTATTAATGAAAAAGTATCATGGAAGCTTACTAAGGATTTTATTTTGGGTATGATGTTTGGAACAATGGAAAGCCCCAAGGGCCTTTAAACATGAATCGTTCAGATTTCTATTATAGGTATCTTTGCTATCTTTGCCATTGTCGTATTGACAGTCATTCAGAGTAATTTGAGATTGGACGTAAAAAAGATATAGGCTTCTTAGGGAATTGTATTTAACACAAATTATGATATAAAATGCAATGTATATACTGTAGAGGTATTTAAAAGCTGTTATTGAATGGGACCATATAGTTAGGAATAAAGAGGAATTAAGGACAAAACTCAGTTTCTGGCATTACTTTAGATTCCAATATTTTAGACTCTGAAAAATTTTTCAGCAGTCTTACTTAAATTGACATTTGATAGGCTTTTAAAAATATTTCCCAGAACAAATTAATAGTGCCAACAAAATGGGGCAGAGAGATTTTAAAAACCAAAGTGCTACGTATATGCAAAAACCCCACTATTATAAATATGTTATTTTAGCAAGAAACCTAATCAACTCATTCATGTTTTTAAATGCTGCTCATCAAAATTAATACGATTACATTAAAATGGTAATTTAAATTGTTTTTGTATGCCCATCTGCCTTCTATATTTTTCTGGGTTAGCAAGATATTTGTGCATGTTTAATTCTATCATTCATGAGAGTGTATGTGCAAGATACTATTGAAGTATTGATGACTGCATGTTAGGTAGATTTAGCATTTCATTTTTAAGTATTGGTTGATGAGCAGCAGACAATCACCATTAGATATTCATGTAAGAGAATTATTTTGGGGACCCAACCAAAATTGGGCTATTGACTTTATATGTAGAAAGACATGGATGTATAGTAAAAAGACAGATAGTTTCAATAGATAAATTTTTATAATCTGAATCACAATATACCATATATACAAATTAACCAGATGGAAATTCATGTAGTCATTTTAAGAATTATGTAATACATTTTCAATGAAAAGCCACTGAAATTCTCAAGGCCCGGTAAAATATTACGGTACTGTGATTGTTGGAATGCTGACTTTTACTCTTATTACCAACATCTCTGACACTCAGATATGACAGTTATGTCCTTTGTCCTTGTTAGAAATCTGTAAAATTACAAATGTAACCTAAGATGAAGTCAGTCTTTCAGCTGACTAACATTAGTTTCCTAAAGGAGTACTATACAGAGGAAAAGGTATGCAACCAGTCTTGCATTAAAAGGAATTAAAGGCAATATTCTTGCTTCCTGATTTTGCCTTGATAAACCCATGTGTGGACGTTAATTTAAGTGTTTAATCACACCTTACTAATATTTAATAATAAAGTTCTTTTTAAAGTTTCAACAAACTTCTTAAAGGAAAATACAGAGCCTTAATCAGTGTCTTAATAATTCATCAATATAGTTCATTTTTATCTTATGCCAGTTGTGGGACCATTTACAACAATAACTTCAAATTCTTTTAAACAGACATCAGATTCTAATTACTGTAAACAGAAACACTTCTAAGAAAACAATGTGTTTAATTTATGAAATTTTTGAAAACCTCCATCTGTTCTTGAGAGACATCACTGCTTTGACGTCAGTAACTTAACCACATGTAATAAATTTTTCTTGAGTTTTTTTTTTAAAGTACCCTTGACGGTATATTTTATGATCTTCAGAATCCTAGCCATTCCCAAGAAACACTTTTAGCATTTTCTTTAGTAATATAAGTGTATTATTAATAGGGAAAAAAAAAGGATGAATGATTCTAAAGACAGAGAAGCCATTATCAAACAGTTCTTTATATGGTCTTATACACTGTGTTATGAAAATAGAGTATAAAAACTCCGTGCATTTTTAAAACGAGGAAATTGTGAGAATTTTAACTGGTTTGTTATTTAGAAACAAAACAACATAATAAAACTATGTTTAGAACATCTTCATAAAATGACATAACAATAAACCAACAGGTTATCTAATCTTGTATCTGGGGAGATAAGGCCGATAGACAAAAATACTGTGTTTCTTCTCAAAAGTTCAAGATGTGTATTAATAATCAAAAGTTTATTATGTTTTCCTTTGAAACTATTCAAAGGTCCTCTCAACTTAGGGTGGATCTAGTCTTTCACTCAGATCATAAGAGCTATAGTCATTCTTGCCTCTTATTTCTTTCACATTCTGTCCAATTCAGAAACAAATACCACTGGTTTTACTTTCAAACTGTGTTCAGACTGAGTCTTTGTCATCACTGTCACAGCTAACACTTTGATCCAAGTCCCCTGTGTCTCTAGAATCACTGCAAGATCATTTCCAAGTATCTCTGTCACCCTTGGCCCTATGTTCTCTATTCACCACACAGCAGCCAGAGTGATCCAATTAAACAATTTAACTTTTGCATTTTAACCTCCTGATGGTTTCCCATTTTACAGCTTAAAACCCAGAGTCTCCACAAGCACTTTCCAGTTACTACATGATCTCGTACTCTTTCTAACATCTACTCTCATTTTGTATAATTTCCTTAGCGTCTGCTCTTAAGTTGTGATAAAACACTCTTCCTCTGTATGTTCATATTGTTTGCTCCTTCGTAAAATATCTTCGCAAATCTTACCTCCTCACATCGCAGCCAGACCTTCCACGACCGCTGACGATCCGGCAGAAGAGTTGGCCACGCAAAAGCGTAAGGTACGGAGTCATTAGGGACTATTTATAAGGACTGGGAAGGCTGCAGTGGCATGAGAAAACACCCACAGACTAGCAACAGCTGGAAGCCATTACCATCCCAAGAGTGAAAGCAGGAGAGATGTTACCTGAAAATAAGGAGGGGAAAGTTACCTGTTTACAGCAGCTGATGGTTCTAGGTAGAGAAACAGATACTAATAACCTCTAGTTCATCAGGCAGTGAGTAAAGGGAGTAAACACTCTGATATGTCTGTCTCTTCCCATCCTGTGACTGACTGCTGAGGCCACACATGGCTGGGAATCTGGGAGATAGACACTGGGAAGGAAAGCCTCTGAGAGCAGAGTGGTGGCAGAGAAAAGGAGAGGCAGAGCTGGTGGGCAAAATAAAAAATAATCACAACTGCCCATGCCTTCTACGCTTCCAGAATGCATGGTTTCGTAAATAACAGCTCTACCAAGATCCTATTTTACATGCTACCAAATTGACCATTTTAAAGGTCAGTTTCTACTGACAAAGATAGTAAAGGTAATTGAATGATATGAGGAAAAGGCAGGTGTATATGATCACTGCCTCATCTCAGGATTCTGTCAACTCTTCCCTCTGTTGTATCTCAGAGCAACTATGATCACCTTGTTGGTCCATTAAACGAACATTCCACTAGATGATTACAATGTATGTAATATGCTTGCTTATTTTTCTAGGCCACATCCAGGAAACAAAATTCTTCTACCTTTCCAGGAGCAGATCAATTACTTCTACAAAAGAAAGTGATTTTTTATTCAATAGATGTATATCAAGTGCCAAGGACTGATTTGCAGCAATGGTACCAAGAGCAGCTAGGATTAGCTGAAGCTAATGATCATCCTGAAGAAAATCCAGTCATTATTCCAGGCTCATTTGGTTTGGTAATGGCTAAAGAGACAAGCTAAACAGTGAGGTAAGAGGAATTACAAACCCTGCATTTGACAAGATGTTAATGATAGTTCTAACAACTTCTGCCCTTCCCCGATAGATGTAGTTTTGCCTTGAAAGTTCTATTTTGAATGGAGAGTAGCATTTATAGGGGCTTCCACTAAAGATAAAATTTTTCTCTCATAATAGTCCCTTCCCCACAGTCATCTAATTAATAAGTCAGCTATTTAATAGATTGTTTTGCCAGTTACTAATTATATACATTCTTATTGTGTCTGTTTCTACTGAGTAAATAATCACAAGATGGGTTACTGGTTCCACCATGAGATAGCCTCAGATCAAGGCTCCATCCATTGTTGTGCTGCAATAAACCACTCTAATCTGGTGGAGGTTAGTCATGGTTTGATTCCTAGGGATTAACTTCAGAGAGGGAGTATACAGGGAGGAATAGTGAACAGTGGCTGGAGGAACAGTGGCTGGAGTGAAACATAGCCTCTACCAAGCCATGACCCATGGTTGGGAGAAGTAAATAATCAGACCTCTCTCACTGGAATCTCCTGCTAGTAATTTCCATCATCCAACTCAATTAGAATCCAGAGAACAAGAAAGCCTGGATGCTGCAGTACACAGAGATCCTTTTCCTGGCACACAACACAGAACAGAGAGATGTGGAGAAAGGTCTGAACAGGTAAATGGGGGATACTTGCACCTTTCTCTGGCACTCTTGATGCCTTTATTAAAAACTGCAACACTTCAGGTGTGCCTTGGTGACTCAGTCAGTTAAGCACTTGACTGTTGATTTTGGTTCAGGTCATGATCTCAGGGTAGTGAGATGGAGCCTTACATTGGGCTCTGTGCGTAGTGGAGTCTGCTTTTCTCCTTATTGCTCTGTCCCTCCCTGTATACGCTCTCTCTCTCAAATAACTAGATACATCTCTTAAATAAGTAAAAAATAAAAACTGTAATACTCCCTTCACTTGGCACTGCCAATTTAGGTTTTTCTGCTTTATATTTTTTTCCATATCACGTATCATCTTCACTATGTAGTTTATTTATTAGGTTTATTAGCTATCTTTTCTACTAGAATGAGAGCTTCATGAAGCATAAATTTCCCTGTCTTGCTCATGGCTCTCGGTGCCTACAGTAGTGCCTGGTGCATAATGGTTACTCCATAAACATTGTGGAATGAAACTCTATTTTAGGCATAACTTAAACTGTTCAAGTTTAAGTGTTCAAAAATCGTCCAAGGACTTAAGGAAGACCCTGAATATATTCTGCGGTGTAATTATAATGACCATTTTACAACCTAATATTAAATGGCAAATGTTTTCACAATGTACCAAAAAACAATTTATAACAATTCTGCCTATTGTTTTAATTCTGGTGTTTCAAGACTTATTAGAGAACTAGTGCTTTAAGATTTTTAAAACACTGATGACCACGCAGGACAATCCAAATTAGCAGTTCGGATGGTTGAAAGAATTGAATATACTGTCTCTTCCCTTTTATTTTGAGACTAGCCATTATTACATTGTATAATCTTAGAAATTGTAAGACAGCAAAAGAAAAAAAATGCACATACCTTTGATTATTCACAAAAAATTAACAACTTCTTGGCATTTATGATATCACATACTCTATGTAAAAACAAGGTCATCTTGGGGTGCCTGGGTGGCTCAGTAGGTTACATCTGACTCTGGATTTCAGTTCAGGTCATGATCTCGGGGTCATGATGTCAGGGTCATGATCTAAGCGTTGTGAGAGATCGAGCCCCATGTGGAGTGTCTTGCTCACTGGAGATTCTGCTCGAGATTGTCTCTCTCCTTCTTCCCACCCCCTACCACATGCTCCCTCTCTACATATAAAGATAACTAGATCTTTTAAAAAAACAGGGCTATACCATACATTTCTTAATAATCTCAATAATTAAATGATTCAAGAATATCATTTTGATAAATCATGTAGCAGAGATACTTCCCCATATTAGTAAATATGTAACTAAATTTTTTTGATTAATTCTTATTAGGTATTCTGTTTATATATATTTAGTTTTAAATTGTTACTTGGATATTAAGCTATTTTCTTATTTCAGAAATTTTATAAAAAGAATAGAATAAACATTTGTTCATATGTTGCTGTATAGTATTTCTTATATCTTCTTGGGATGAATTCCCAGAGGCAAAATTCCCTAATCAAGGTGGTCTAGTTCAAAGAGAGAGCAGTTTGACTCCAGAAATCGTGCTCCAATTGACATGTCCTCAAAATTACATGAGAATGCATGTTTCTCCCTATACTGGCAACAATCATCAAAATCATTTTTGTTAAAGTTCACAGTCCAATATAAGAAAACAGCCGGACATTGTTTCAAATAAAAGATTTTATTTATTTATTTGACAGACAGAGATCACAAGTAGGCAGAGCAGCAGGCAGAGAGAGAGAGAGAGAGGAGGGTGGGAAAGCAGGCTCCCCGCTGAGCAGAGAGCCCGATGTGGGGCTTGATCCCAGGACCCTGAAATCATGACTGGAGCCGAAGGCAGAGTCTTAACCCACTGAGCAACCCAGGCACCCCTCAAATAAAATTTTTATTGATAATCACTGTGGTTAAAAGACCTCATGTTAGAATAGGTATGTGACCGATTTAGAAGTAATAGCATCTCAGAGCAATTATCTATCTCTATAACTTCCAAACACAACCTTAAATATTACACATACATATCTGAAGACTTTTCTCATCCATGAGTTTTTTGTAAGGAGACTGAATGGCTAATGGAATGCAGAATGTTTCATTTTACTCTTACTGAACGTCAGGTTCATTAACGACCAAATTTCTTCTCTTAAGTCCTCAAGACATATATTCACAACAGGGATATTGTAGCCAGTGATTGGGTCATAGCTCATTCTGCCCTTCATGCTTTCTCTATGCCCCAGTTTTTCCTGGTGTTCTCTTTGACTCCAACGTTCAATTTAAAATTTATGCTTTCAGGTCTAACTTCTCTCTTTTCAATTCATTGCTCTAAATGATTGTTTAATATTGTGATAACTTACCATCAAAATTAATCTAAATTTTTACTCTCCAGGTTCCCAATGTCAAGGTGTTGTTCATAAAAAGACTGTAAATGCCTACACTGCAGACCAATAGAGTGGATTCCCTGAATAGGTCTCCTTGGTGCTCAGCACACATTGTGTAATAAAATACTAGCAGCGTGTGCTCATTTCTGAATTATACAGAGATCCCACTTTTGGGCTGTACCTTTTATTGAAACAAAGATAATGAAAAGGGAATTCTCCATTATATTGAAATAATCCAAAAAGTTTGGGTGTATTTTAGCTACTTAGTTCCTTAGTTTCCCAGTTGTGGATTATTATGGTTTTTCTTGATCCTTTTCCTTCTTGCGATGGTCTCTTTGCTACCCTTTCACTGGTGGCTGTCTGCCATGTTTGTGAAAGAGCATGATTTTTCAGCATGCTTTTAGAGTGTTATGTGACTCACTAAACATGTGTCTGAGAGAGTTTTGTAGTATTCTTTTTTGTTTTTTTTTCTCCAGTAGCTGTTTTTCAGGATCATTTTCTATTTACCTCAGTAGGTCTGCAATCACACATAGTACATTATTATTTCAGTAGGACATGAAAAACAATAACAGCAGTGATCGAAAGAGCCTGAGGAAAGACCTGATTACAATTCAGGAAAACAAAAGACAGAAAAGCAGATGAACAAATACAATCTATTATAACTGGAGATTGAGAGGTCATGCAGTGGGAATGACCACAGAATAGCTGGATTTTTAAATAACATTGTTTTATTTTTTTTCCTGACTTACAAAAGTAACACATGTGTACGCCCATTGGAGGAAACTTGAAAAAACATATACAAATACATAAAAAGGAAAAGAAAAAACTACAGGTGCCTAAAAAATTGATCTTCTAATGTGTGAATACCACACCTCAAGAATTGTGGTTCATTATTTTTTACTTTATTTAATTAGCATTTTCCTACATATTGCTTGATATGTACTTTAAAGGCTTTCATAGAAATAGTATGCATTTTAAAATGTTCTTTTATTGCAAATGAAACATTTTGCATCTCTTGATTATTATTGCTGCATAGTTGCCAAACATTTGACAGCAAATTATGAGAATGTCTGTTTTTGAATTATCATAAGTATTTATACATGTCATGAGTTGAATTGTGTTTCCCAGAAAGAAATGTTAAAGTCCTGATCCCATGTATCTGTGAAGGTAACCTTACTTGGAAATAAGGTCTTGACAGATACAATTAATTTGAGATCATCCTGGATTAAGGTGTTCCTTAAGCCCAAGGGCTGAAGTCTCCATAAGGAGAGCTTTGGAGGTTTGGAGACACATGGAGAGGTGGAGGAGACACAGGGAGTAAGACCCTTGAAGACAGAGGCAGAGATTGGAGTTAGGCAGCCACAGACCAAGGAACGTTAGGGATTGCTGGGAGGCACCTCAAACCAAAAGAGGCAAGCAGGGATTCTCTCCAAAGCCTTTCAAGGGACAATGGCCCTGCCAATAACTTGATTTTGGACTTCAAGCCTCTGGAACTGTGAGAGAATACACTTCTGTTGTTTTAAGCCACCTGTCTGGGGGGCTTTGTTACGGCAGCCTTGGGAAATGAGTGAAATAGCCTCAAAAAGCATTCCGGAATTGCATCCTTATTTGGGCTTTTACAGACATGTATCTTTCAATACTATAGAGGATAAGTCTTTTTTCTTATGCTTGGGGTAGAATAAATGTTGTCTCATATCCAGTCTGATTGGTCTGAGGGTCTAACAAGGCCATTTTGACAGACCCCTTATTAACTGTCTTCCTTAGGGCAAAAGTGTTCTAACTGTGGTTTTATAATTTTTTTTTGGTAAGATGCCCATCCCCCATACCACCCCTCCCACCACCCCACCACATCCCCGGAAAGAGTGACACATGTACAAAGCTGTGTGAAAGCTTGGCATTTTACTTCTCATGGATGACTTACTTTTTTTTTTTTTTTTTTTTGCCACCCAAAGAAAGCCCTGACATAGGCAAGATTTCTGTATCATTACAATAGGACACAGAGAACTATTTTTTTAAGAACCTCTTTGTTTGTTTTGAGTGGTCAAATCTTCTGAGCCCCAGCTTTATTTAGAAGTCCAATTTCCAACTGACTTTGAATTCAGATCCAATACCATGTTTTCTCTTGTAGTTGGCTATTAAATCTTCAGCTCCCTAGATGCCAGATTCTATATTAAGGCCTAATTCTTCCTTCCAAAGCATGAGCTAGTGAATTTCCCATTTGCTTTTATATTCCCTCTTCATTTCTGGAATGAAATGAAGCTTCAGGTGTCGCTTTGGAAACTTCAATTTCCTTATCTTTTTTTTTTTTTAAAGATTTATTTATTATTTTTAGAGAGAGAGAGAGAGTATGCTTGGGGAGGGACAGAGGGAGAGGGAGAGAGAGAGTCTCAAGCAGACTCCCTGCTAAGCATGGAGCCCAAAGCAGGGCTAGATCTGGGGCTCCATCCCATGACCCTGAGATCATGACCGGAGCTGAAACCAAGTATCAGATGCTTAACTGACTGAGCCACCCAAGAACCCCATTCCTTAAAGTTTTTGAGTGCCTACAGAACCAGCAGTAGCATTGAATACTGTAAAAAGAAATGTTAAGACTAATGGCCTATTGTGAGATGGCTAGGTTTAATGCTACATTCCGTAGCAGGAGAAGGAATAGTATGACGACATTTGAGTTTGTTCCTGTAAACAAACTGCATTTTCTAATCTAGCTGGAAATAAAGAAAAAGTTTTGAGTTCCATCTGATCCTAGTATCTATCTACTTCTCAGTTGATTCAGAATATACTGGCCATGTTGGGCCAGGAACCTTAGAAACAGCTTTAGGAACCAGCATTTTGGGCCCAAGCATTTTGGGACACAGAAGCTTTTTAGTAACACAATGGTACATTTAATGAGCACATTTCACTTTTCCCTGAGGCAAAGAACTCAGACTCTGCAGTGATGAATGGTTGTTGCTTTAAGCCACTGATTTTTTTCAGCAGCAAAAGGAAAGTGATAGAGGCGGGGCAGGTGGAAGGGGAGGGGCGTGAAGCCACAGAAGGACAGGACTAAAACCAGTCTCCTGCCTGATGTGCTAAGCTTGAAGTGAATGGGGAAGAGGCTCTGTCTTTGCTCTTTCACTGCACTTCATAACATATATAAGACATGTTCTACTTGTTTGTCATGTGCGTATCTCCTCTGACACAGAAACAGTATAAAACTCTTGTGTTGTTCAATTCAGTTTTGTGCCAAAATCAAGCTCTACGGTACTTTGACAATCTTTTCAAATGTAAATTTCCTTTCGAAAAAGACATGTATTACACAGTGTATTTTCACAAAGGATAGGTGTGAAGTTCTCTCTTAGCTCATTAATTCCTGTCGATTCTACACTAACAGTAGAAACACTGAAAATCTGCTTCCCCATCATACATATTTAATACAATTTTAAAAATCGACGGGATATGAAATCTTTACTTCCTATCCTTTAAATCTTCCACTTCATATGAACTGTGTATTAAAAGAAATGATAGATAAATTAGCACACATATTTATTGAGCACCAGCTCTGTGCCTGGCTGTCTGTGTCTGGTGGTGACCAAAAGAAGTAGAGCTCCTGCCTGGGCCTGTCTAATGATCTGTAATTACAACTGAAGTGTATATTTTCTTTAATTTATTCAACTGGGCACTGAATTCATTTCCTAGGGCTGCCATAATAAATTATCAGAGAGTGGGTGGCTTACAACAACAGAATTTATTCTCTCACAATTTTGGAGACCAGAAGTCTGAGATTAGGGTGTTAGCAGAGCCAAAGTCCCTTACAGGCTCCAGGGGACAATCTTGGAAGCCTCTCCCAGCTTCTGGATACTTCTGGCATTCCTTGGCTTATGGCTGTACAACTCTGATTTCTGACTATCTTCACTTGGCTTTTCCTCTTCTCCCTCTAGTTTTTTTCTTTGTGTACTTCTTAGAAAGGCAATTGGCACTGGATTTAGGACCCACCTTGATAATCCACAATCATCTCATTTAGAGACCCTTAAGTTAGTTACATCTGCAAAAACTTCTTTTTTTCCAGATAAGATCACATTCACAGGCCCTGGGGTTAGGATGCAGCCTTATCTTTTTAGATGCCAGCTTTTAACCTACGGCAATACTAATCTAGAATTCACACCATAGAAATGATGATATTAATCAGCAGAATTTCATGACACCTTATACTACTTTGTTATTAAAAATACTTAAGTGACAAATGGAAAATATTCCTCCTACTACAATTTTAAATATTTAAAACAAGGAAATGGTTCTCTTTTTTTCAGTTTGGTTCATACTTATTTATGATCTTTTGACCCCTAATAGAAAACTCAGCATTCCAGAGAGTCATTTTCCACTAGGGGTTGGACTATAAAACTTATCCTCTGAAGAAGGGACTTATACAATACACATTTTGTGGGTCAGACAGGGATTCTGGAGTTATGAAAAAGACTGATAATTATACCTATTGCCTTTAGATATCAGAACTGAAAAATTATTCATAACTCACAGGGGTAGTGAGAAAGAATTATAGGATTTAAAATGTAAAAAATCCCCAAATCTCTGATCAGTACTCTAATCATTAGTATCCTCATACTGTTAGTATCTATTAAATATATTCCTCTGTCACACTAATTTAGGAGTCAAAACTATGTGAACCATTTTGTAAATCTGTGCAATAATCCTTGAGCAACCATGAATGACCGTTGGTTATCTCACTACACCCCTTAAAACTTACGTCAGCTTCAAATATACTTCAATAAAAAATGGTAAAACAACAAACAAACAAACATCTATCTGCTCATGTAGTCTAGTAATCACAGGCTCCTGCTGTCCTCACGTACTCCTGTTCAATTTCTTTGTGCAAGTTCCTTACAATATTCTTCCTAAATCTGAGTCCAAAAAGAGCAGGTTATATACTTTCTTCCTGTATTGAGAGCTGCATAAAATTTAGAATCTACTTCACTTATTCTAAAAGAAAAAACAAAGAATAACAACATTTTCTCTCATATCAGTGATAATGTTTTCTTTAAGACCCACATAGACCTAAATATCTTTGCAGCATAAAAAAATATTAAAGGCGCTGGGAGAGTCTATGGTGTATTTGTGAGAGAGAGAGAGAGAGAAAGGGAGAGGGAGAGAGAGAGAGAGAGGAGATTTTTGAGGCATACAGAGGAATATGGGTGAGAAAATGTGTGAGAAATTCCTCCTCCGAGTTTCATAAATAGAATGCATGACTTTGAGATTGATGTACATGTGCTAATATAATCTTCTTCGAAGTGGGAAACAAACATTTCTTGGGTTAGTTCTCCAAAATTTTGATAGCTTATGTCTAAAGAATAGACATTTGGATTTCATTCCCTCTAAAGTATGCATATGAGAAATACAAGACACATTTATTTCTTTGCCAATTATGCCTTCTATTAGAAGGAGATGCTTTGATTTCAGGGGCCACCCCAAAAGGCAACACATATTGGGAGATTTGTACACAAAGAAAAAAATGAATTAAAAAATAATATGCAGCTTAATGAAATACAAAATGACATATGATATAAAAAAATAAAATACAAAATGTCTGGAGTATAGTTTGAGACATCTGATGGATTTATAATATGCTTAGCTTTAATTAGCCTGTCAGACAAACTGAAAGAATTGTTCTGTTATTCAGAGTGCAAATCAAGAAGTATCCATGCGGCGGACGATGACTGAGTTCAAAGTTTGGGTCAGGTGTCTGTTCCTACACTACATCATGTGTATTCATGTCATCATGATGAATGCAAGGTAACTTAAGACTAATACCATCTAAATCCAACTGAAAAGAGTATGTGATCATATCACCATCTAAGGCTACTTGTTTGTTCAGCCTGCTGCTTGACAGCATGGCTAAAGTCAAGGGTTATCACTAACGGTGAGTAACATCCTATAATAATGCCATGTGGGCTAAGGAGAGACTTTGTATGTTTGAAAAAATAAAATGTGCCCCAAAACTGTAAAACTTGAAGCCCCCTTTTCCTGGACACAATAACTCATTAGCATTAACTTAAAATTAGTGTAATATACCCATGGATGTTATACCGCCATAACCTAAGAATGTAAAGTTAAAAATAAAAGATAAGCCTCTGTGGTTTCTCATGTATTCTTTGCATATAAATCAAACTGTATGCAAACAATTCCTTAGGTAGAAAAATATCATGAATTCTGCCCATGAGTATCAATAAATTCAACTTAAAGGACATGCTTTATAATACTACTTATAAAAATAACATTGTTCATCCTATTCTTTTTTCTTTTCAGTAGTCTGATATTAGGTTTCGAGGAGAATGTCAAAACAAGTTCTTCTGGGGTTAAACAAATGGATTTTTTTTTAGAAACTTCAGCTCTCATGAATTAGAAATTTGTTGCTTCTCTTAACCACTAAATGACTATAACAACAACAGCAGCAATAATAATAATACACCTCAAGTGTAATAGAGAAGAGTTTGTTTGCTTTGTTTTGAGCAAACTTAACATATGCCCAGGTTTCTGAAATAAATACATTGCACGTTAAGCTATTTTTAAGAAAGATACTATGATTTATGGCTTCTCATCTTTACAGTGAATCTATATTTAATTACCAGTATCTGGCTGTCATAAAGTCAGATATTTGTAAAAGAGGAAAGCCAAAATTATAGGTACATTTAGAACATTTGTAAGAATAGGTCTAATTAAAGTATATCAGTTACCAAAGTCATACAATACCTCCTTATCAAAATTCCTTGGAAGTCAAACATTCTCTTTTGCCACAACAATGACTTAACAATGGGTTACATTAAAAGATCAAAAACAATCTTGTCCTGATAAATATAAAGAAACTTAATAAGAGAGATCACCAAAATCAGATCTAAATGAAGAAATATATATATTAGAAATATGGATATTTAGTATATAAATATTATATATGTATATTATCTTGAGATACATTATTTAGGGATGGTTTGAAACCTGTCTTCTATCAGTTACCTAAGACTTAATTAGGTTAAATGAGGTGAAATGTTATCTGTGCATTTTCTTTGTGATTCTTGTAGAGCACATCTGTTACTTAAAAAGCTTTTCCACAAAGGTAGATTTGCAAAGGTTTGGAAAAGTATTCCCTATTTTAATAGTTGTGGTAAATTTGTCATTTGGCCACCACTTCCCATGTTTTCATTACTCTGATATCCCTTTATACTGAAATTGCCTTATTCCTTGCTGTCTAATCAATATATAAATATGCCTCACCCAACGGGACAGTTTTCTAAATTGACTAGGTTACTAGATCTTTGAGCCACAAGAAAGTATCGTTCTTGCTCATAGGTACTGAAAAATTACTTTATTTATATACAATATACTCTTTTTTGCATGAAAATCCCCTTTATCCATATGTTTGGGTGGGAGGGATACACCTCTTTGACGCTAGGAGAGAGTTATTTCAGTGACTTCTTTATGTTTTGTCAGTCCCAGAAGCCATGGGCATACAGTCATACAGTCGAAGCAGTTGCCTACTTGAGTCAAGCTTTTCAAAGAACAGCAAAAAGAATTAAAGCACAGGAAAGTGTAGTTCATTTCTTAACTCTTATTATTCTTATTAGATGTTTTAAAAATGTATGCAAAAATTAATGGAATAGTAAAATAAAACCCATGTGTATATATTCTAATTTCAGCAGTGTGTCTGATTTTGTTTCATATGTGGCTTCTCACTGGATTATTTTCATGCAAATCTAAGTATTATATTATTTCTTCTATGCATAGTTCAATAAATCTTTAAAAGACAAATATTCTTTAAACAAAAACATAACCACAATCCAATTATGACAACTAAAAATAAATAAGAATTCCTTTATATGAGTGACTTTCAACTAACTAAATTCTTACCTCTTAAAATGTTCTTATGTAGGTTTTAGATGCATGGGCTGTGATTGGTTCAGGTCCTGTGCTGATTTCTCTATTCAGACCGACATTTTAGTCTTCTTTGTTGTAAATATTATTATGATCTCAAATTTTTCAGATTGAGACCTATATGAAATAAAGGTCAGAGTTTAAGGGATAGAACTGGTTCAGTTCTAGGAATCTTGTTCTAGTATGCATGCTCTTTCATACTCAGATCCATATAATTTTGCTTATTTCAGGGTAGAAGAATATAAGGAATGGAACTGTCCCAAAAATATAACATTTTTTTTTTCTAAAATTAAACCTATATTGAAAATGTAAAATTTTTCCTTCCTCCCTTCCTTTTGCTTCCTCTCTCTCTCTCTCCTCCTCCCTCCTTCCTTCCCTGCCTCCCTCTCCATAACAAACATATTTAAATTTTTGCTCACCGACTCAGAAATGCCAATTCAATTAATAAACTTACTAGGAGTTTCAATTTTATTTTCTGCAAAAAAAAAAGATTATGTTTCTTTCCCCTTGGCTAAAATATGTCGGAGACAGAGACTATTATAGAATTAATTTAAGGATATATTTGGGTGTATAATTCTAAATTTAAATTTTAAAAAATAGGTTCCATAATTGAGATTGGCCTCTCTGTGAATATAAAATAGAGATTTTAACAGTTTTAGGACCCTATAGGAATATAAATAAATCACGGGAACACTAAAATCAGGGGGATTTGTTGTGTGTGGAATGCATGTTGGCTGAAGCAAAGGAAATTCACTTAGGAATGCATTGGTTTGGGGCCAATTGCTTTGGGGCCAATTTCAGTTGAGTGTTGACTCTTGATTTCAGCTCAGGTCATGATCACAGGGTTGTGGGATTGAGCCCTGTAACCAGTTCTATGCTCAGCAGGGAGTCTGCTTGAGATTCTCTTTTTCCCTCCACCCGCCACCTCCACTGCATGTGTGCACATGTGCACACTCTGTAAATTAAATAAAAGGATGAATGAAGGAATGAATGAATAAAATCTTAAAAAAAAAAAAAAAAAGAACGCATTGGTTTGAACTTAGTTCTGAAGGTTTATGTGTGGTCAAGGCACTTCTGCAAAGTTCACTCCAACTGTGTTCCATTGTCCTGAAGTGTCAAGTAAATATATTTTTTTAAGATTTTATTTATTTATTTGAAAGATAGAGATCACAAGTAGGCGAGAGGCAGGCAGAGAGAGAGGAAGAGAAGCAGGCTCCCTACTGAGCAAAGAGCCTGATGTGGGGCTCCATCCCAGGACCCCGGAATCATGACCTGAGCTGAAGGCAGAGGCTTTAACCCACTGAGCCACCCAAGCGCCCCTCAAGTAAATATTGACCAAATTGATCACTTTTGCAAAGTGATTTCTACATATGGACTCCTTATTTCTGTTATTAGAATTATCTATTATGTTAAAGACACTCTGCCAAATTTTGCAAGGGATATAAATAAAGACCTGTATCCACAATGGGAGAGATTGAAAATAAAATAGAATATATGTTACAAAAGTTACATTCATAGCTCTGAGTGTGTTCAAAAGACAAGGAATCATTAATTGCAGAGAAACAAGGAAAGATTTGTGGACAAGACTATAATAATAATTACTATTTTTATTTGATGAAACCCTTCTCCCTCTAGCTCACCACGCTGAAAACCTTGGAGGCATTTAAAATTTCTTTGTTAGGCTTCACTTCCCTTAAGATGTTGCTACAGCTTCTACCTTGGGGCTATTTCTTGTTTGGTTCACAGCAAAATAAATCAGGATCTCAATATTTTTTCTGAATTTTCATTTTCCCGTTGTCGAATTTAAGAAAGCTTCCAGACTGATTTTCCTAAAGAACAGTTTTACACTGTTATTAGAATTAGGGTTTATAGGAAACATGGCTGAGAGAATAATAATTCCTTGAGAAGCACCAAGTATCTAAAAAGTCAAGATAGTTATTGACCAGGTCTGATTCTCATCCCCTTAGCATGTATCAGAATCCCTTGGAAGGTTTGCTAAAGCACACTTTGTCTGGTCCTAGATCTTCCAGTTGAGTAGGCTTGAGGAGGGCTTGTAAGTTTTTCATGTCTATGAATTGCTCAGATACTGCTGAGGCTGCTGGTCCCAGGATCATACTTTGAGAACCACTGGTCTATATTACTATTATTAACAAGGTGAGTAGAAAAAACACGGGACTCATGAGATGATCTGGGTTCTTTCTCAGATATTGCACTTTGTGAGACTATGAGATTATGGAAGTTGGGTGGTCTCTTGAGATTTCATTTTTTCCTTAAACTGGTTCCTATTGGAGTTAGAACCTATTGTGTTAGAACCAATTTTGTGACTCTTCTCTGAACTCTAAATTCAGTGACATTGTGGAAACTGGAAATCAACTGTGGTAGGGATATTTACACCATAAAAATGGACAATTGTTCTAAATCAGATTTGCTTTTCCATTTTTGAGAACTAGTTGTTAATCATCAGTACCTGTTCATTAGATCTATACTAATTTTCATAAAATTTCAGGTGTTAAAATAATTTTAAACCTCTCACTCCCTTTCAAATCATCTATTTTTCTCTGAGCAACAGATCATCCTTTCTCAGTGTGTCTTTATTATAAAACTATAATAAATCTATGACTTTGAGAAGTGTATTGGTTGGGAACAAAAACATTAATGACTATGTTTCGGTATAAATGAATCCTAACTTCATGGAAATGTCTATATTGTGATGCATAAATCCAGGAAAATGAAAGGGGGAAAATTTTGAAATAAATGTAAGACATGCTTTTCTAGTTTTCTTCTGGTCGCAATACCAGATGTTTTTAAAGATCAAGCCCTAGGCTCTCCTCTCTTCAAACCCTATACTTTCTCCAAAAGAATTTCATCTGTTGGTATTCATTAACCCACTTTCTTTGCAAATGACTCCCAAATTTGTATTTCTTATTAAAAAAACTCTTTGTGCCTCAGACCCACAAAACCTATAACTAGCTTGATATTTTCACTTAGATGATCTAAAACTAACTCTAATTTGATATGTACAAAAAAATCTTCCTGGTCTTCTCCCCAAATGTGGTCCTCTTCCACATTGTATTTCACCACTACATTCCTTATTTTAAATGCCCTTTGAAATCCTCTACTTCTCTTCGTTTGAGCTGCTATCTCCCTAAGCCAAACTTCTATCTTTTCTTACCCAGACTAGTTTGCTAGTCTCCCTTTATCTACACTTTCCTTCTTCCAACACAGTCTCCTCCTAATGATTAGATGGTCATTACGAATACAAGTCTGATAATACTTCACTTTTCTTTAAAATGCTTCATCGACTTCCTCTGCTTTTATTTATTTATTTTTAAAAGATTTTATTTATCTATTCGACGGAGAGAGAGATCACAAGCAGGCAGAGAGGCAGGCAGAGAGAGGGGAAGGGAAGCAGGCTCCCTGCTGAGCAGAGAGCCTGATGAGGGGCTCGATTCCAGGACCTTGAGATCACGACCTGAGCCGAAGGCAGTGGTCTAATCCACTGATCCACCCAGGTGCCCCCCCAACTTCCTCTGCTTTTAGAGGAAGCCTTAATGGGGAGGGGGGTGCTTGGGTGGCTCAGTTGGTTAAGTGTCTGCCTTCTCAGGGTCTGGGGATCCAGGCCAGTATCTGGCTCCTTGCTCAGTGGAGAGTCTGCTGCTTCCTCTCCCTTTGCCCCTCTCCCTGCTCTCTCTCTCCCCTCCCTTGTCTTAAATAAATAAATAAAATCTTAAAAAAAAAAAAGCCTTAATGTGTCACACAAACCAACATTATACGGCCAAGAAGCATGAACTGACTCTTGCATATTTTTCTAGGGAAATATCAAACTAATATGTCCCTTATCTTTATATGACAGCCTTACTGACTCAGGACATTTGTACATGCAGGTCCCTCTGTCATATATCACTCCACTTTTTCATCTTTTCTTGTAATGAAGATCTCAGTTCAAAACCTCACTTCATCAGGAAACCCATGCCTCCCAGGAAATATAGAAGAACACTTTTCCTATAACACTATGTGTTTTTTTGTTTCATGGCTTTTGTCAGTTATAATTTCATAGGCGTTTTTACTTTATTTGATTATATTCACGTGATATATATATATATATATATCATCATCTATATATGATTCACATATATTATATATATATGATGATTCACGTGATATTCACTAAGAAATCTATATCTATATATGCCAATTATTGAATAAATGTTACAGTATTATAAATGAGAATAATCAGACTTTCTCTCTCTCTCCTTTCCTCCCTCCCTCTCTTTCTTTCTTTTCTCTCTCCTCCTCCCTCTCCCAGCATCCCTTCCTCTCTCATATTCTCACAATCTTCCTTGTTTCTCTCTCTCTTTTTCTCTTTCCCTTCCCCTAATTGATCAGCAAAAGATGTGTATTCCTCAATCTGCAAGTCATTCTAAGAACCTGCCTGCAAGGTTGTAATGTGGTGATTCTTAACCCTGACCGCATATTAGAATCACCTGGGGAGATTTTAATAAATACCCATGCCTAGGCCCACCGCAGACCAATTAAATCAGCATTTCTGGAGGTGGGGCTCAGGCAACATTTTTTTTTTTTAAAGCTCCCTGGGTGATTCTAATGTGCAGCCAGGGCTGTGAAACATGCTGTGATGGATGAAATCTGAAGACCCATCTGTTCATGAATCATTCAAGCTATTACTCTTGGCCTAGGAAATTTCTAATCCCAATTATATGGTCTTTATATTCATGCATTCACTTATTCATTCAAAACTTACCATTTTAAATCTTATCTTATTAAATCTTCTATTTGTTACACTCATATTACACGGTATATTTACTACGAGAAGCAAAATTTTCTCTAGGCATTGTGAAAAACTACACAATGTGGTCAGATACTTCCCTGATTCTGAATTGAACTCTTTCCTCGCTTAGCTGATAGCATGGGTTTAAATCATAAATTTGAAAAAAAAATTTTTTTTAAAAACATAAATTTGTCCCTAGAATTTTCTTTTTGTTTCTCCTCTCACCATGCATATTACTTGAACACATGGTAGACTTTTCACATTGATTGCGCAAATGTAGTAACACAGACATCATTTATGCAAGAAAACCCGTGAACCTCTTCTGTAAAATAGGCATGTCTGTGCAAAATGATTTCTCCCTTGATCTGAAAACTGGGAAGGGGAGCTTTTCCAATTGCTAGAACATCGAGGGGACAGTGGTTAGAGGTGCTGTTGCAAAAAGAGAAGCTGAAGAGCTGTTGGGGGTGGGCAGGAAGAGTAGAAATATTTAAAAAGAGACATGGTGAAATCAGGAAGCTTTTTCCTCAAAGGGCAGTTGCTGCTGGAGCAACTGAGTCATCCTCCCAGTATTGTCCGTCCTAGATACAGCGAACAGGAAGTGAAAGTTCAGTGTTGCTTACTGTCAATTACCATCCACATAAACAGACACAGGAAGATCAAGTCATGTTTCTTAGCCTTAGTGCCCTTGGATGTTCTGATAAATATGTTAGCTATTTACTCAATATAAATATTAAACTTACATACCCCCGAGGCCAAATTTTATAGTTTCCCTTTGGAATTCTTCCCTTTTAAAAGCACTGGCTTGAGCCACCCTTTTTCTCTTTGAATTCACCAACTCTACGCCTCTCCTCACCTTCTGCTTCCGGGAGGGGAAAGTCTCATCATCCAGGCCTCTCGTAAAGGGTAACTTGGTGCCAGGGAGTAATCCCCTTGGGTCACTAATGGATATTCACACATCTGAGAATGCTGTTTAGGAGCTTCTGAAGTGGAATGCGATTCCAGCTGTAGCAATTACATACTGCTCAGATTTCCTAGTTTAGACTCCAGGGAGTTCAACAACTGCCTATTAGCAAGCTGACGATGGAAGGAAGCGCTGTAAATCGCACAGGCAATGATAAAGCCGATGCTCCTGGAAGAAGTAGGACAGAGTGACTGGCAATTAAAAAACAGAACCATGAACCTTGGCCTTTTAAAAGAACAACACCCGCAGTAAGTTAATGAAGAACACGGGAGGATAAACTGAACTGTAAACATTTCTTGTATCTCTTTTCAGTTATCATCTTGGTTGCAGGCAGAATAAAAGAGAAAACTAAACATCTAGAATCCAAATTAGTCTGTAGGATACATCTAATTCTCAAACAAATACCGTATTGGTTTGGAGGTTTCAGGACCTTTGGCTTAGATGTAATTTGGTCACGCCTGCTAAGACCCAGAGGCAAAGAGTTTATACTGCCTATCATCTCGGTATTAAAGACTATTTAGGACTCTTAAAAATCACTGTCCAAAGAGGACTTGATTTAATTATGATGGAAAGAAAAAAAAAAAAACTACACTTCTTATCACACATAGAGAGTTCATTAAACGGCATAGGATGTATGAGACTTCATAACAACTTGAGAGGCCCTGTTTCTGGGCTTACTTGGCAGATAAGGAAACCAGTGTTTAGAAAGATTACGTAGGTCAATGGTAAACCCACAAACATGAAATAGCAAGACAAGGATGGGGACCCAGTTCTGTCTGATATCAAGGTGCACGTGTTTTATATTAACTGATGTTTCCTGCTGTGACTCAAGCTGGGATCCATTTAAGGTGATGGAGATATGAATTTAAGGACCAAAAAAGGAAGTGTCAAATCACAGATGCTTTAACAAGATAGGTTTAATTTTTGAATGACAGTATAGTGAATTGATGGCTTATCTACTCCCATTGTTTAAACATAAGTTAATGAAAATTTTGGAATGTGAGGTAAGTTCCCTGACCATACCCGAAGTAGACTGAATGTCTTCATTGATTGATGACTAGCAGGAAATCTACCCCTGTAGGATGAAAGGAGGGAGATTAGATATTTAGGCTGAAGGAAAGGGAGAGTGAAATGTAATAAATAAAAAAGGCGTAAGAATTAAACGTTAAGAATGATGGAGAAGAATATATTGTTCTATTTTTATCTTCCTGAGAGCTTTTATGTATATCATCTTATTTCAAACACTCTTTTTGAGGTGTAAGATCCACTGGCTATAGAAGGCACTGGGTGCTTCAAAACAAGAAAGAAACAAAAATTGCTATATATTACAGAATAGCAGAACGCTATTGTCCATTTCATTGACTCTAAAAAGGTATAAAATATGAATGCTTTTTATATTATCATATCATCAAAGAGGTATAAAAGACATCATGCTTTTGCAAATTGCTCAATGTAGATTTTGTAGATTGCTAATAATGTCTCACAGTATCACCCATAGATCTGTTGAAAAGATAATTATGTTTCTTAAAATCAAGTGTACCAAAACAATAAAATAACATTAGACTAGATAGGACCATCCCAGCTATAGGATACAATAGCCTCAAACCATTATGAAATGAAGCAAAAGAAGGGCTTACAAATGTATGCTTATATTTGTAAAGCATTATCTCTAAGACGTACAAGTTAATTATCCTTACAGGTGAAACAGCTTAATAGTTGACTTTGTATTGTATGGGCAGTAGATGTAAAGCTTAATCTGTACAGTTTACAGTTCACAAAAAGCATAGGAAATACAAGTGAAGAACACATTTGTACCCTGTGGAAAAATCTACCTGCTAAAAATAATCATTTTTTTCTCCCTGAAAATACTTTTTGTGCTGCATTGCAAATGACTTTATAACATTTCTGACCAAAATCTTTCAGTCGATTGGCTTTAAGCAGAATTAGTGGCTGCTCCTCTCCATGTAATGGAAATTTGTGTTCCACTGCCAGGGATCCATTAAGATGATTCAGGAAAAATTCAACCAACCATATTTTGCAATTGTCAGTCTTACCTACTTGGTCTGTCTCAAAAACAAACAAACCAACAATGAATATTAATAAACTCCCCACACAGTCGAGATTCTGTGTAAGTTAAATATATGCATTTTTGTTTCTTAATTTTAAATAATACTTTGGACTTAGAGAAAAGGAATGTTATGTGAAAACCATATTAGCTAACATAAGGTGTTACAAATGGCAAACTCTGGGGCCAGAATGTCTCAGGCTACCTGCATTCAGATGCAGTTAAAGACTGTTTCTGTTAGTCCTTAACTTTTTTTATAAGGCATCTTTTTTTCATCTGTAAAATAGCTTATCAATAGTCCCTCCATGACAGGATGAGGATTAAAGAAGTTAATGTTTGTGACATGCTTGCAACAGTGCCTAGAACCGGGGCGCCTGAGTGGCTCAGTGGGATAAAGCCTCTGCCTTTGGCTCAGATCATGGTCCCAGGTCCCGGGGTCAAGCCCGGGATTGGATTCTCTGCTCAGCAGGGAGCCTGCTTCCTCCTCTCTCTCTCTGCCTGCCTCTCTGCCTGCTTGTGATCTCTGTCTGTCAAATAAATAAAAATAAAATCTTCAAACAAACAAACAAACAAACAAACCAACCAGTGCCTAGAACCTACTGACAGACTGTATCAGTGTCAACTGTGTGTTCCCACCACCATCCCCTTACTGGGCCCTTCTCTCTTGTTTATAAACCTAATTTCCAATCGGGGTGTTATCTTCTTCTGAGATTAATACCACTGAGGTGTAAATGTGGAAATATTATAGTAATTTTACTTGAAAAGTATAAATAAGCAGGTCTGGTAGTTGCCCTCATATTGCTTAGAAGTTAGTAAAACTGGAAAAAATAGAACTTAGGAAATGTGAAAAAGTGAAATAAATCTACACACTAACAAAATTCCTACCCACCTTCATGATGCCTGTTGAAATCTATCATCTATATGCCCACCGTTGTAATGTTTCCACTTATATCTTGCTTTGTCACTCCTTATTTTTGTCAAATACATTGTGCCAGGTTCTTACGAAACTTCATAAACATACTTAAATAGCTTGCAGTATTATATCAAATGGCATATTCTGTTATTGTTGGATACATTGTTGGTTTTAATAATTAACAATTATAAATTTTGTTCCAATAAAATAGTCTATAGATTTTTCTTCTTTTGAATTATTTTCTCTGAATCAACTATAGTATATGAGATTACTGGATCCAAGTGTATGATTTATTTTTTTCTGACCCAACTTTTCTTTCAAAATTGAACTTCTATTACTGTTATAATTACAAAATAATAGTTGACCTGTGTGAAAATGCAAGTGGCACAAAAATGTATGAGCTAAAAAATAAGAAAAATTAAAAATCCTAATTTCCTGTGCCTCAGTAATTACTCTAATTATTTGCTGTCCTCCAGCCTTTCGTTTAATAATTTAGGATTATATCCCATAAAGTAGACTCTGTATACTGAATATAGCAACCAGCTCTATTATACTTGCTATCTTGTGGCTATCTGCTCATTACTACTAGTTATAGTTGAGACATTTTAATGACTAAATAGTGTTTTTCAGCATGGCTATGCTACACTTTTTCTTATAAATAAACCACTGCCATTGGTCATTCAGGTCATTTCCAAATTATTACTAGTATGTTCAAAGAACTACACACATATGTGTTTTTTTGGTCACATTATTTTATTTTAATAAATTCTAGAAATAAATTTGCTGAATAGAAATTGTTGTGCACTTAGAATTTAAAACTTATTTATTTATCTATATATTTCCTTTTTTTTACCAAATTGCCCTTTAGAAATGTACTGATCTGTTCTCCACAGTGTTTGGGGTCCTCCTTCCACTAGGTTTGTTCACTCATTCTCAATTTGATTGGTTGTTAACAACTACAATATTGGATTGCTAATGAGGGAAAATATCTTTTCACTTGTAAAATATATTTTAAACTTTATTTATGGCAAATTTTGTCATGCACTGATTTTTATTTTTATATTTTCATGTAAATGGATTTATTTCAGTCCTTTATGATGTTTGGTCTCCCCTGCCCCAAACCTAAACCCATCCTACAACAAGGGGATGAAAATTTTATTTAAAAATTTTCTTTTATTTTGTAGTCTAAATCTAAACATGTTAATGAAACTGGAATCTTGTGTGTGTGTGTGTGTGTGTGTGTGTGTGTGTGTTACATAGGGGGAGAGCATATCACCAAATAATTTTTTGCTACTTTTCAATTATAATTTTATCCTATGTGCAGTTATTGCCAGAATTTTTTTAATGTCTTTTTATGTGTTTATTCTTGTTCCTTGCTATAATAAACAGGGCCTATATGTTCCTTATTATTATTTTTTATCTGATGGGAAGAGGCATAGCATTATATTTGTAAAAGTTGCCCTGTTTTCTTGCATTTGTTTTTCAAATAAAATACAGTGTTAATTAGTTAAGGTCACATCTCCAAAAGTAGAATTGTGCTTGCATAGAGTTATAATCCTTAATTTGGGAAAAAACTTCATCTTTTTTGATGAGTCTCTCCTTCCAGGAGCAACATACACCTAATTGTTCATATGTTCTTTGGCTCTTTTGATTACATTTTTCTTTCTTTTGGTCCCCATATCTATTTTTTATTTCCTTGGTTGAAAGCAATAAAACTATCCTAACAGTTTCAAATCAATTAAACTTTTATAGGGTATGTCTATAAACAAAGGGTAATAATGGGCTCAAAAAGAACAGATGGCCAGAGTGGCTCTGGGATCTAGATGGCTCATGGAATGGACATCTCCAGCTCCCCTCCATAAAACTGGGAGATTACTCTATCAAACAGGAGGAGGAGATAGTGAGTAGCCAAAACCAAAATATGGCCTCTATTTTAAGCTTACTATCATTATTACTAAAGTGAATAAAAAGACAATTTTAACTTTTCATGATTAGCTGATCTTCCCTAGTATGAAATAAAGTAATAATTTTTAAAGTTTTCTTTTAATAAAATTTTCTATATTCTCTCACAATTTGAATATTTTGCTACCCTTTTTCCTGAATTCTCTAAGCATCAAAAATATTTTATGTCAATAATGCTTTTTTCTCTTTCATTTATATTAGATATTTTCTTATATTATTATGTTCTAGAATATAACCTAATACAGTAATGACTGTCACATTCTTCTTATTCCTAATTCTAATAGAAATGCATCTACTAGTTCACTGTTCAATACCATTTTTTATTATATAAATATTTTTTACCATGTTAAGAAATATCATTTTAATGATTAGGCTGGCATTATTATCTTTTAATTAGGGTTGGATATTGAATTTTATGAAACACTTTTTGGGCTATGTTGAGATGCAGTTTTTATTTATTATTTTTGAAATTAGATATTACTATCAGATTTGCTTTTATTGAACCATCCGTGTGGTCTTGAAATAAAGCCTTTTCAGTCATGGTGTCTGATTTTAATAAGAAAGGACCAGCTCACATTGCATTTGTGTATGTAGATCAACAATTTTAAGGAAACTTTACTCATACTTTTATCATTACTGTCTTTGGTAGTTTTAGTGTGGAATTTCATTTTATTTTCAAATGTAAGCTAAGAATAAGCTACTTTCTTCTTAAAATTTTTCCTTTAATAAGTCCTTCTTGACTCTCTCAGAGAGAGAAGCACACTCCCCGTGGAGCTGGGAGCCTGATGCGGGACTCAATTCCAAGACTCCAGGATCATGACCTGAGCTGAAGGCAGTTGCTTAACCAACTGAGCCACCCAGGCATCCCCGATTTCTTTTTGAATATTGTTTATTCAGTGGGGTAGTTAAATTTAAGCAAGTCCTGTAATGTCCTTTAATGTTCTTTTTTCGGCACATTCCCCTTTCTCATCCTCATGTCATCATGCCTCTTCACTATTGAATTCCAGATCTCATTCCTCCTCTACAGAACTTCTAGAGTTCCAAATTAATACATCTCTCTGTGCATAATTAATACATATACCTATACTAGGATGTCCCATAGAACCCTGACACACCACATACTAAAATAGAATGTACTCTCTTCCTCCTTCTTAAGTTCCATCCTCTATTAGATGGGGTACTCCATATACCTCATCATAGACTTAGGAGTCAGACTAGATTCTGATTTATTTTCTCTGCCTCACTTTGAATCAGCCTCAGTTCTACAGATTTGGTTTTTTTTTTTCCCCCTACAGATTTCTTTTAGATCTATTTTAGAGAGAGTGCACAGTGGGGAGGAGCAGAGGGAGCAGGAGAGAGGGTCCTAAGCAGATTCAGTGTTGAGCTCAGAGCCTGTCGGGCTGAATTCCACAGCCCTTAGATCAGGACCCCAGCCGAAACCAAGAGTTGGATGCTTAACCGACTCTGTCACCCAAATGCCTCCAAGATCTGCAGATACATTCAAATATTACATATATCTTTTATACATCAAATTTCTATGATTTCTACCTAGAGTCTTTGGTGAAGAAATTTTAACTCAGAATTTTAAATACCATAATCTATGTTTATTTACTGGATATTCTCCCATTCTTAAAAACATCATTGTTATAATAAGAGGGGAAAAGACTAAAACTCAAGTCCTAATGAGGTAATAAATCAGGAAATGTATTAACTCAGAGAATCATCAATAGTAAGGAGCCACAAGTCTCTGTACTTCACCTGTTCAAAGTTTGCTTTAGTTACTTTGTAGGTAAGAAAGGGATAATTACCAATTTCTAGCTTGAAAATTAGAATGCATATGTAATAAGTGGATTGACTTAATCAAGGTTGTAAAGGTATTTACAAAATGAAGCAAAAGGCTATATCTAGCTTGGTAAATGTAGTAGGAACATAAAATTTTGCAATTTAGTCAAAAAATCCAACTGCAACTTATGGTTTAGTGCTCAGCTGAGCAACATGGAGGTTGATGGTAACTGAAAGAAAAGAAAACTCAGAAGTGTGGCCCTCTGTGACTATTTTGTGAATGTAACTCCATGCTAATATAAAAACAGTCATGTGCTACATTGTTAACTATATTACTAGTAAATATTGAGACTAAAAATTCAAATGGCATGGAACAAAGAATTACCTACTATTTATACAAATATTTAAAAAAAAATGTGTGTGACTTACTTAACAGAAGCATCATGCAGACCACTAACAAAGTCTGGGACCCGGATCTGATCCTGTCCCCAGACATACAGTTGCCACAGAGGGGACGAGAGCCCTGCACAGAAGCAGGCATATTAACCCAGCAGTTAGGGGAAGATGATGACAAATAATGATGCTGGTATAATGGTGGAATCCAACATCAGGATTCATTCTGACATGCAAGCAATTAGCTGTCCATTTATGGTCAGGAACAGCATCAGTTTAAAGACTAAGTCTAAAGACCAGGTGCATGTTCTGGAATGACAAGTTTCTAAGCAGTACCTTTAGCACAACTAAAGAGTCAAGGACCCAATCATTACGATAAAGGTTCAAGTGAGAATAGGGGAAAAGCTGAGTTATTGGAACACAGTTATGAGTCACTGCTGGAGTGACTTATGTTTTGTCTCAGTTAGCTGGAGCTCCAAGTATCCCTCTAGGATGTAGGGGAGTGTTGAGTCTGCAAGTGGTTTTCAAGGAATTCCAGCTGTGTAGAAAGTAGCACTTGACTGTGAATTAAATACCAGAAATGTAGTGCAGTTGTCTTCATCATGATCAAAGAGGGTGGTCTAAAAAAATGCTCTATTGTGCTTGGTTCTGGATATAAAGTCTTGTGAAGGACAGTAACATCATGGTTTAGGAACAAATTTAATTGCCTCAGGTGCCAGGCAGGTATTGAAGAGGAGTAAAGTAGATCCAGAATGAAAAGAAAGAAGGAAGAAAGGAAGTCAGGAAGAGAGGGGAGTGAATGGGAAGGAGGGAGAGAGACAGTGTGTGAAAGAGAGGGAGAGGAAGAAAGACAAGACGTTGACTTGGCAGCTGCCACTGGCCCGCCTCAGGCAGTGACTGGTGAAGGTTGTGATGAACCAGTAGTGTGTGCCCTGGTGAAGGGGTGACCACATTAGGGGCCTTTGATCTGGACACCTTCAAGTACTTCCTAAAATGTGAGAAGGATTTATTATTATGCAGATCTTCTAAATTTTCATCTTGGCAATTGATGTTTTTAATTATGTGTGGGCCAAGAAAAATATTCTGCAAGCATGCGCCACCAATCTGGAACTATGCCTCGAGATAGCAGCTAGAAAATTGAAAGTCTTGACTCTTCCTCCCAAAGGGAAAGCATAGGAATGTTTAGTCCAGACAAGTCATGAGACATACTTCAAATACGCCGAAGACTGCCATGTGGCAAAGGTACTTGTTTTTATTCAAAAAGCAGAATTAGGACTAATGAAGGTAGTTTCTAATACAATATAAAGATGAACTTTCTAACAATTAGAGCTATTCTGGTTCACAAATCCCAGAGAGTCTTCTCCTCCAGGACATGGTGTACCTGATGGATAAAATTTATGGAAGGCATGCAGGAACTTCTGAACTGAATTGGGAAGTAAGATCTGGATGCCTTTCCAGAACACTGGAGGACATCAGTTTTCCATCTTTTGATGATTTATATCTTTAGGTTTCTTAATAACAGTACTACCCTGGGATTATAAAGAATTAGACTTTTTCTAATATGTATTTTCTACCACCACCCTTTACTTAATGTAAATGTGACAAATAGATGTGTTACTTCCAACATGCTCCTTCTCTCATTTTTAAATAAGAATATTATCTATTGTTTTGTTTTGATTTTCTTTTATCATTTAATGAGTTTGCTCCTTGATCTTTTAAAGGCAGCTCATAAATGAGAAGCTTCATGTAACTGTGGTAGAAATCACAAGCTTTGAAAGCTGACATAAATGGGTTAAAATCATGAGTATGCCACGTATTAAGTACGTGATTTAACTAATTTCTATGAGCCTTAGTTTTCTCTTCTATAAATATTTAGTTTGATTTCCTAAACTATGTTTCCTTTTCACATTTATAATGGAATAAAAGTATTACAACACAGGGCTGGATAAATTATGTAAATTAAACCATGTAAGATGACTGGCCCATATTTGCCCTAGAGTTTACAAAACACGTTTAAAACTAACCCAAATTCATGTTCAAATAATACTATATTGACTAATGGGTAATGCAAGTACTTGTAACAGGGTATTCCCATTTCATCCCTCCCATCCATTGTAACATTGATGTCATTTGTTTCACTTATCCATAAGCTATAATCACCAGATACATTATTGTTATTATTTTGACAAACTATTATCTAGTAGATCAATTAAGAATAGAAAAAATTAAAAAAAAATTTCCTTCATTTTCTCCTTCTCTAACGCTCTTTCTTTCTTTATGTAGTTTTGAGTTTCTGACCTGTATAATTTGTCATTTCTTTGAAAAACTTATTTAAGCATTTCTTGCAGGTTAAGTCTACCAACAGGGGATCCCCAGTAGAAAGCACTGCTGATAAATGTTAATATTGTAACAAAGGTAGCTGTGGCCTTCCAGGCCATTCCAGGAGAATGTCCCACCTAGAAAGAGGGTGGCACAAGTCTGCTTCTGGAAATGAAAATCACAGTCATGTGACAGAAGAAGCAGAAGTTGCTGTGGAGCCTCTCATTCCTGGGGAAGACTGGTGATCATGGTGTGCAGGGGTCAACCTCTCTTCACACCTCTGTGATGTGGGGGCTTAGGTCTGGCCATGGTGGTGGGATCCCTGATGCTGGCTACCATTGTTCTGGATCTTGCCAGGAGGCATCACACTGTTTCCTGCCCTGTGATATGTCCTGTGTCAGTTTCCCAATAAAAGAAGAGGGGAAAACAGAACAAAATCCCCAAATTCCCTTAAGTCTTACTTGTCTGAGAAAGTATTTTGCTTCGCTTTTTTTCTTTAAATCTAAGAAATTAATTTTTAAAAAGACTTTTTTTTATTTTCAGAAAAGTTTTAGATTCACAGAAAAGATAAGGGGAAGCTACATAGATTTGCCCAATATTCCCTACCCATAACATGCATAGCCTCCCCCATTAACAACATCTCTCACCAGAGTGGTACATTTGCTACAAGTAGTGAGCCAGTCTTGACACACCAGAATCATCAAAATACTCTCTTTTACTTTTGAAGGATAATTTTGTTGAAAACAAAATTTCAAGTTAGATTTTTTTCTTTTCAATAACTTAAATATTTCACTCCATTCACTTTTTGCGTGTATAGTCTCAGCGGTTTCTGAAGCAATGTCCAGTGTTATTCTCATCCCTGTTCTTCTGAAGGAAATGCTCTTTATTCTTGGACTTCTTTCAAAATTTTCTCTTTGGCTTTGATTTTTCTAAAGTTGAACCTGATGTGCTTAGGTATAGAATTTTAGTATTTGTCCTGTTTTTATTTTTTGCTGAGCTTCTTACATCTCTAACTTGGTGTTTGTTGTTAATTTTAGAAAATTCTATTATTTTTCAAAAATTTCTTCAGCTCTTTTCTCTCTTTCTTCTCCTTCTGGTATTCCCATTATACATATGCTACATCTTTTGTAATCAACCCACAGTGATTTGATACTCTATTCCATCTTTTTTTCCCTTTCTCTGTGCATTTCAGGTTTTTATTGACATAGCTTCAAAGTGACTAATTCTTTCTACAGTTATGTCTAGTCTGTTGATGAACTCATTAAAAGAATATTTTTGTTAGTCTTTTTATTTCTAGAATTTCCTCTTTTTTTTTTTTTTAGATTTTCCATCTCTCTGCTTATATTACCTACCCATTCCTACATCTTGTCTTCCTTTTCCAGTAACCCCCTATACATATTAATCATAATTATTTTAAATTCCCAAGGTGACCATTTAAAAATCTCCCTACATAGTGGTCCCCACTTATCCATGGTTTTGCCTTCCATGACTTCATTTTCCATGTGTTTGTTTTCTGTGGTTTCAGTTACCTGTGGTCAACCACAGTCCAGAAGCAGAGGATCCTCATTCTGATGAATTGTCAGAGGGTCAATAGTAGCCTAATGCTCCATCACAATGCCTGTACCTTTCATCTCACTTCATCTCATCACGCAGGAATTTTACCAACCCACATCATCACAGGAAGAAGAGAAGTAAGTACAGTATAGTAAGATATTTTGAGAGAGAGCTACCATATTCAAATAACTTTTATTACAGTATATTGTTATAATTGATCTATTTTTTTATTGTTGTCAATTCCTTGTTGTATCAAACTTATAAATTAAACTTTATCATAGGTATTTATGTAATAGGAAAACATAGCATATATAGGGTTATGTGCTACCCACAATTGCATGCATCTAGTGAAGCTCTTGGAATATATTTTCTGTGACTGGAGGGGGGGTGGGTGCAGTATATCCGGTTTTGGGTCCTGATGCTTTGCCTCTACAAAGTGTGGTTTGTCTTAACCATGCTTTGCTATTTTTTGTTAAAAGCAGGACATGACTACCAAGTAAAAGGAAGTGAAGTAGATAGGACTTTTGTGCAAGGTTTTATGTCTTTCTGGGTGTAGGGTGTATTTATATTTGCTGTGTTTCCCATGCCCCTCACTCCCAAGAATGGGTCACCTATGAGTTTTTAACTACTACTGTGCCGTCCCCAATTCCTCAATTATAGTTTAAAGTCCTCACTGATACTGGCTCCAGTCATAGGGTTCTGCTCTTGTGCTTCTGCTTCAAATAAGTAGGGATTCTCTGTATCTGTCTTTCAATTTTGCCTCACAAGCATTAAAATCCATATTTTGTTCTTAAAATAATGAAGTGAAAATGCACACTGCAGGTTGTTTGGGGATTCTTGATCTTCACTCCATCAGAATATGTTTCAGTATGTAAATAACACCATTAGCACGATTAGTGCCTGCATAAACTACATCAGAAGCTATATACAAAAGCTATTGTTTCATGAAGGAAAATTCCTTTGCCAAAGAGGAAATCTTTGTAGGTCTTCCAAACACAAGTTTGTACTTAGTCCCATTTCCCCCTTCACCTAATTGGAATAGAGCAGTAAAAAATCTATTTATTTTGCATATTTTTCCTATTTATGTTTTATGAGTTACCTCTCTATAATTGGTGACATAGTTTTACTTCTCATCTGACAGTTGTATTTCCCAATTGTCAGGTATTTACCCAAAGTCTAAATTCTCAGATCAGAGTTAAACACACACACACACACACACACACACACACAAAACAAAACACAAACACAAGCAAAAAACAAACAAAAAAACTGAAACAAAAAACAGATCTTGAAATCTCACGTGGTGAAAAGCAGCAGCAGGTGCTGTGTTCATAGCTAAACCCATTCTTCTCTTCAGAGGTTGAAGCTTCTGTCTCAGGTCTCACAATGCCTCATTTCTTCCTAATCAATAAACATGGCTTCTATTGATGTGTGTTCCAATAAAACCAGATCATTGTGTGTGCACTCAAGATTGCTATTATATGTCAAGTATCTTTAGCATAGGATTGTATCTGGATTGATAGCTCTTCTAAACTGAAAACACTAAATTTTATTGCCATTAAACCTCTTCTCACTTTGCAAGCATCCATTTCATTGATGGAAGCCTGCCAGTTTTAAGTATTTTATTTGACCTCCTATAGTTCACCAAAATGGTATAAAATTGTTTCCAAAATCATCTATTTTTGTCTCCATGCTGGTAGGGTGAAACTATGTCCTCTCTTTAAATTCCACATATGTCCTGACAATAAATTGTCCTCCTTATTTGGGGGCTGTCACTTTTGTTTAAAGAATGTGGTAGGAAAACAGGCTGTGCTAATCCAATGTACCTTTCTGTTAGAAAGTCTCCTGAGGCATCTGTTCTAAGACCAAGGAAACGTTTGAAGGCTTTAAATCTGATTTTTCAGACAGCTGTACTAATTTAACTAAAAGGGTTACAGGAGGGAATGGAGAAAAAAAAATCTATAAAGTATTTGGTTGACATTTGATAAAGAAATTGGATATTTTCTCCTAGTTTTATATAGAAGCACATACGTGAATTGTGACAATGTTTCTAGATTTAATAGGAATAGATGTAAGCACTGGAGAGTTTATCTCTAGATTTATAAGAGCAAATGAATATCAACTTGCATAATTATTTACACACATGTATATACTGGTGTGAACAATGCATACTTATCTATGGATGCATTACATATACATACTCAATGTAACCATTTTATAAGTTTTGATCGAGAAATAGTCTTGAAAAATTCACTTGAAAAATGTAGATAAGCAAACAGATAATTTACTTTAATATTTAAATAAAACCAAAAGCTGATTGAGTTTCAAAATAAGAAAACATTTCAACAGAAATTGAACAATGCAGCTAATTAATACAGAGGTGCTTACAAATATTTGACTTTTTGCAATCATGTAATTGACATAGAAATAAAGTACTTATTTTTTTTTTCTTTCTTTTTTCTTTCATAAAAATGTATTGCACCAGGAGAATTGGCCATATGGTATGGGATTACTTGTCTTAATATGTGGAGCAGAGGAAAGGATAAATTATAGAAAGAGAAAGAGAGAAGAGGAAGCAGGAGTAAAGAGAGGAGAAAATAGAAGAAAACAGCTATTGTATAGCTATATAATTCATAATGAGAGAAAGGATTTCTGAGGCTTTTGTGGGATTTAATCAATGGATTCTCACTTTTTGCTTGGACTGGGTGATCCACTGTTTTCCCACTACTTTCCTTCCGTGAAACAATTAATTTCACCTGAATCATTGCCACCTCTCTCCTATGATAGGTCAAGGAAGGCCTCAAAGGCCTGAGAAAGCCAAGTTATGATTTTAATAGGGCAAGGCTTAAGGATATAGAGCAATGGACTAGAACATAGATAATCTGTAATCAAGGGGGTCATAACTGCCATTGTGGCTTTATTAAAAATACATCTTCATAATCCAAATCAACTGACCAAAATTATATATTTTCCTTTCTGTTTTTTTCTAATTAAAAATATTTTTTAAGAAATAGCTAGAATTCGGGGTGCCTGGGTGGCTCAGTGGGTTAAGCTGCTGCCTTCGGCTCAGGTCATGATCTCAGGGTCCTGGGATAGAGTCCCGCATCAGGCTTTCTGCTCAGCAGGGAGCCTGCTTCCTCCTCTCTCTCTGCCTGCCTCTCTGCCTACTTGTGATCTCTCTCTGTCAAATAAATAAATAAAAATATTTAAAAAATTAAAAAAAAAAAGAAATAGCTAGAATTCAGAGACTTATTAATAGTTCTGAATGAGGACTGTTTTGACAAAAAAAAATTTTTTTGCCCAAATATGGAATCCAAGAGATACTTCATCTAATAATGAAACATAAGACTTATTTCCATAAAAGGGTTAGATGTAAAATAATGGGCATCATAGATATTATGTAATACCAAAATACCAGCAAAATATCAGCAAAAGGATCCAAACTGGGTACAGTGTACTTTGTATTCATTAATATCATCTACTATTTCTGATTTGCAAAGATATGTGTGCACTGTATTTCTCTGCAAATAAGAAAAAGAAAATAAGCATTTATTGGACACCTACATAATCTCATTAAATCCAAACAGCAACTCCACATGGGTAGTATTGTCATTATCCCCAGTTTTCTGCAGAGGAACCTACAGATAATGGCTTGTAGGGTAGTGGGATTCTAAGGTCTGCACCATCTGGCTGCATGTTTTTATTTCCATTGCACCAGGTGAGAAACACTACATTAGAGAGAAAAGATTTTAGGATATTTACTTTTCATTTTATATGATTCCAAAAAAGTAAACACACAAAGAGTGTTTTAAAAGAATTTTTATTGTATGGGAGAGTACAGATCAGCCCAATATGTCCAATAAATTCTTTTAAATAGGGGCTCCATAGCCACAGACATAGGTCACTTTATCAGACAATTACCTGACTGTCCAACAAAACCACCTTCTTAAACATTCCAATATGTTGTTAAGAAAAAGATATGAAGTGTGATGTTAAGTATTAAAATACTTAAAAGCATGCCTGCACTTCTTTGGTGATTGGACGTGCCATTAATGAAGGTATATAAACTTCAGAAAATAAGAGCAGAGTGTGTGAGGAGAGATTTACTTCAAGTGAAATCCTCTGCCCTCAAAGGGTTAAATGTTAACAAAGTTAAAAAGCAGAAATCAGGCTCCTATTAGTCTTGAACACTAATCTTGTTGACGGCTGAAGTGTTTCCTTATTTTATCCATATTTATTATATTGAAGGTGGGTTATATGGTGGTGACTAATGACCAAACATCTGGACCTAGTGACCCTTAAAATTCTCCAGCCATTGCTGTTCACAATTAAATACCACATGAACTAAAATGATATTTTGGCTTGACCAGGACAAATTAGTGTGGCAAAGCTAAAGAAATAGCTTTGTCTTTAGCTTCCAAGAAATCATAGCCTATACACATTTTAAAATAAAAAATATGAAATTTTTTATAAGACTTGTGTGTCTCATCATCATTACAGAGCTAAGAAAACAAAATGAGTATTTTTCAAAAGAAAAGGAGTATTTTGGTGGGTTTATCATTGTGACTATGAACAACAATTTTTTTCGAACGTTTTACCTCCCAGAATTTTGATTGAGCTGTGGAAAATGGGATTACTTCAGGTTAAATAATTGGCAAACCTCATTTCCAGAATAATTAATTTTATTTGCAGACAGATAACTAAAGGGAAGAGAAGGCAAATGTCATCATCATCATAAGAATTATTCATTAAAGGTAGGTGAGTTTGTCTTTTCCCAGATTTCTACAGAGGGGAGAGGGAGAGGCAACATAGAATGATAACGGCCAACACAATGATAGGATTGCCAGAAACACAAAAGAGGTGAGTAACACAAGAACTCTGAGGCTGTGTAAGTACCCAAGGGAAGGGCCTCAAAGAAAGTTCTATTTAGATTCTACAAAGTTTGTCTGTTTTTGTTCCCTCTAGCTAAGAGAGGAGATGAGGTGCTCTGAGGAAAGGTTGACAAAGAGAAGAAGCTCAACCCCTTCCAAGATGAAATCTTGATTTGATTTTGATATCAAATTCAAATGTATCATCTGTTAGATGCGATGAGACCTCCAAGCAGTATAAAACCTTTGATTAAAAAAAAAAAAAAAAGGTCAGATACCAAATCCACCAACATGTCAACACACAGCTTCCACTGATGAACCCATGCCCTCCATCTAAAATAAGAGCCTCAAAATACAGATGGATGCAAACCAGCAATACTTGGTCCTCAACTACATGACAGTCTGAGGTGAACACTAAGAAGTTTTAGATGGAAGTAAAAGAATCATAGGGTATTCATATAAACTGTATCTGGGGGAAAATATTCAGATAAAACTACCCATATTAAATATGAGAAAGATGAAAAAAAAGACTCTGATCATTATGAAAAGAGATGCCACACCATTTTTAAGAACATAAAGTGCAATATAAGATTAAATCCCCTTCTTAGAGAATTTATGAAAGATACTGAAAAATATTTTCTTAAGAAATACTTTGAAATCTAGAAGAAATATGTTAAGAAACATGGAACCCATGAAACAAAAAATATGCCGGATGAGATAATAAAACAACAGAGTGATTTAAAAAATAGAGACTATACAACTGAGGAAACAAACTGAAAATCAAACCCATGTCATCACAGAATTAAAAAATAAGACACTATTAGGAAATTATAAAATATGCATATTTAAAACCTAGAATGATGTCATAAAAAGACAATGTTTTTAAAAGTAGTTAGATAAAAGATTTTTTTGGGCGGGTCCAGAATTAACACTATGCTTATAGAAAACTAATGCTCCTGAACTAGAAAGTAAATTATTAAGTAGGAAATACCAAACAATCAAATATATACAACAAGCATGACAGATTCTCAAAGATAAATCTATAGGAACTCAATAGAACTAAGAGAGCAACTCAAGAAATCTTATATCCTAAGATAAATTGAGTAGACAAAGAGATATAGATGTATATAGTAATTAAGTTTGATCCAAATATATGTGTGAATAAATATCATGGCACTGAAACAAAACTTCTCAAGGCATTTTAGAATATTTTTTAAAAATAGTATATTTTGGGCACATTCCAAAATGCAAAATAGGCTTATAAGATTAAATTAAGCATTTACTAAAACAAGACATAGACCACAAAAGAAATCTAAGGAAAGAATAATAAAGGGTACAAAGAGAGTTTAAAACAGTCACAAATTAATGAAAAAAAGAAAAAAAAAAGAAATCAAAAAGCCACTTTTTAGATGCATTTTCAATTAAAAAAAAAGAAATAAAATTAAACAATTGTGAGTTGGGGGAAATTGGAAGGGGAGACAAACCATGAGGGACTATAGACTCTGAGAAACAAACTGAGGATTTTGGAGGGGAGGAGGGTGGGCGGTTAGGTGAGCCTGGTGGTGGGTGTTATGGAGCGCACTATTGCATGGAGCACTGGGTGTAGTGCATAAACAAGGAATTTTGGAACACTGAAAAAAATTAAAAAAAAAAAAAGGAAAAATTAAAAAAAAAAACAAGGTACAGACATAGGCAATGTAAAAGTATTGGTAAGTAAATGCAAAAACCTAGAAAACATACATTTTCTATAATAAAAACCAATAGACATAAAAAAGCTAAAAAAAGAAAAGAACTAACAAATGATCCTAGCATAGGGAGAAACCCCGAACAAACCATTCACCATGGGGAAAATGGCCACAGAATCATGAGTTAATACTCTTTGCAAAGTGTCAGGCTCAGATAATTTTCCAAGTAGCTTTTCTTTTTCAGTTCTTGAAGGAATTGACAATGATGTTCTTATTTAATGTGTTCCATAACATAGAGACAGGAAAGTAACTCAGCATCACTCTGACTATAAATCCATATACAAAAATGTATTAAAAAAATCAAAGAAAAATTTTGGATGTAAGACATCATGTTTTATAATTTCTCCCATAGTCCGTTACCAGTTTTGAAATAGCAGAATCACTTCTAAAGTATCCCTTCAGGTCCTTGCCCTAACTCCTGATTTTGAGGTACAGCAGAAATTCAGGAACCCTAATTATTTTTCACAGCTCATGGCATTTCTCTCCAACACAAGCTAGCTCAAATTTATGACATCACAAAAAGAACCCCAAGTAAGTTCCTTTTCCTTCTAGTAGTTTGCATTTGGAAATTACACACATGCACACACACATCACTATATGCGAGTACGTGAAACTGATAATTCTTGCATCAAGTTCCAAAGTCAATAAGTCAAATCAACAAATGCTTGTTCAGTACTCAACCCTTCCTGTCAAGGAATTTGCAATCTGTAGAGAACTAACTGGAGAACTTTTAGAAACAATACATCCTCAAAAGGTATTTTTACCTTAGAGATTATAAATAACATAGGAATTGAGATAAGAGAAATATCGAATCATCAAAAGAGGTCAATATCTTTATTAGGAGGAAATAATAAATTTCCAAAATTTAAGTAACTGTCCCAAAGTAACTTTATTTTGATCAGGTAGTAAATCACACACGCAGAACAGCTCGGTGGTAAGAAAGCAAAAATTGTTCATGGGAAATAATTCCCAATTTTTGAAATGCAGTTATATTTTTCTCAATAAATGAGTTAACCAGACACCATTTGTTGATAAGCATCATATGGGAGAATGGAGTGGTTTGCCATAGTCAGAAAGTAAATCAATCATAGGTTTGGAAATAGAATCCACATGTGCAGACTTGTGGAGCTGGTTGAGCCACCGGCCAACACTCTCTCATCACACTAGATTAGTTCTGCTCCTGTCCAGGAGAAGACTGTTAATGGTGAGTCTGATTAGGCCATGAAACCCAATCCCAAGGGAACTGACAGAGACGCCATCTCATGTGCCATTTAAAATAACTTTAGGACCTGGAGGATATCATTTGGTGTTAAGAAGTAAATAAAGGGCTTTCTTATCCCAAGATGTTTACTAAATCCATTCAACCTGAATAAGATATATTAAGGATTTTTTTTTTTTTTTTGAGGAATTGTGACCCATTATGACCCAGCATATGTAGTACCGTAATTTGAAAATAGTTAATTTTCACTTGGAAGATTTTTGTTTATTTTGGTAGGATGGCATCAAAGTGTTGATATACTGGGACTTGGGCAAAATATGTATTTTTCTTGTATTCCTAGGCTATATTTCATTTATTTATTTTCATTCATTCATTCTTTACTTGTTTAATCAGTAAACAAGATGAATGCCCATTTTGTTCCTAGTCATGTCATTAAACGAAAGAGGCAATTTCTACGTCACAGTGTAGTGACAGAGAGAGACATGACATATTAATGCAGTTTCTTTCAGTTGAAAATGATGAAAACACAACCCAAACAAAAATGGGCATTAGCAAGAAGAGCTGAAATATCTGGCAGTATGAATGGCTGTGGCCAAAGCTAAATCTAGGTGCTGAAATAATATTTGTAGGGTTCATCCTCTTTCTCTCAACTTCCTGGTTCTTTACTCCTTACTGGCTTCACTAACATATTTACATGATGGTTAGCAGTTATGATCTTAGAAAAGAGACACTTTCTTTTCAACTGTCCATGTCAATTTCAGAGTGAAATCTGGTTTTTACCACTTGGCTCATTTGTTTTCCTTAAGTTATTCAGCATAACCAGGGAAATTAAGTATTATGATTGGCTTTGACTTGGGTTTTGTGTCTATCCTGCAAGCAAGAAAGTGGAAGCAGGTCCCTCTGAATCACAAGGACTAAAATGGGGAGAAATAGTTTTTCAAAAATTGGCAAGAAACATAAAATATGTCCATTACAGATACTTAAAAGGGCATGTATGTAACATAGGAATCATTGTAGAAACAAAGCAGAGCTTAATTAAAGAACAAAGGAAGTGATGTTCAATGCTCTAGAGGGTTGGGAAGGGTCAAGAAAGGCTTAAGAGAGTAGGTAAACTTTGGCCTAAGTTTTAAAATATGAACAAGATGTTTAATTTTGGGACCAGAGTAGTAAGACATGACAGCAAGCAGGGAGACCTTGAGTAGTATAAAAACACAATAAACAACTGGAAGGTTAATTGTTATGAACTCATCAAGTGGTAAACTTTAATCTACAAGTAGATCAATCACTATACAACTGTGCCTAGATCATACTAGTTGTTCAACAAAAGTTTGTTGAGTGAATACAAGTTGAACAATTTCCAAATCAAATTGGGAAGAAGCAAACATGGAATAAGGGAGGAGTAGAATAAACATTTTTCTTCTTTGAACATTAGCCAAGTACACTTATGCTTTCTGCAAAATTATAAGGTAGGACTTGGCAGAATTTGAGGTTTAGTGATACCACTTTCTTTAATGGATAAGCTTCTAGAAGAAAATCTGTATAACATAAGCCAATATCTTATATCTTCAACATTTCTCAAGACATTTAGGTACAGTTTTCTACTTGAAAGGAAACAAACATTTCAGATGACACAGAATGCTAGTAAAGTATAGAGGCTGTTCAGTGCTGTCAAATGTTCATTGCCTTTATTTACCGAGTTAATTTTTGGCTTAATTAGAATTTTTTGCCAATATTCTGAAATCCTTTCACCATAGACTTTTACTGTCTATCTCTTTTTCCCATCATCTCCTCAAGTATTTCTAATTCTCATGATGTGGTCCTAAGGAGAAATGTCCTTGTAATAAGGGACATTCTAGATCATACTCCTTGTAGGCAGGTAGCAAAGTTACTTTCACTGCCAGAAGAAATTTTAAATAATTCATGTGTTTCCAATTGGATTTTCATGGAAACTAAGTAAGTGTTTTCATTCCTTATATTATCATCCTATTACCAATACACCTTGCCCTAATCTTACCTTACCACCATGGGTGAGGAAGGGAAGGAACAAAAATGAGGAGAGTATTCTGACCTCTTGTGTTTCAAGATTAAGCAATTTACATTTTTCCAAGAATGTTGTGGTGAATTAAGAACACCCTTTCTTCAACATTTATTAGTCATTTTCTATTCCATCATATCTGTGTGTATACTCCTAATAAAATTATACTATTATTTACTTATTTATTTCAAAGATTATTGTTTATTTGAGAGAGAGCAAGTAGACAAACATGAGGGGCAGAGGAGGATGGAGAGAATCCCAAGCAGACTCCACACTGAGTGCAAGCCAATCACCGGGCCTCAGTCTCATGACCCTAACATCATGACCTGAGCGGAAACGGAGAGTCTGGCATTCAACCTACTGTGCCACCCAGGCACTCCAATTATACTATTATTTAACTTCCGTTTTTAAAACAACTAATTTAAATCTGTCCTCTATTATTAGACATTCCCGAATATTCCATTAAAACAAATGTGAGCTTAATACCAGAATTTTGTCATTGAGCCTATGCATAGAATGAGGAAATGGACTACATAAACAAAATGGGCTACATAAACAATTTTACATAAAATTCCTTAATTCTTTGTTTGGACAGGCAAATGCTCTGCTAGACAATCAGCTTTCTCAAGTGTCTAGGCAGACAATACATGAAGAGAAAGAGAAAACAGAAGTAGAATACACGAGTGTTTGGAATTAGTAGTGTCCTTCATAAGCTGAAGTATAAAACCAGAGTACAAGACAATATGCCTTGTGGTTATGGCATTGGGATCAAAATTAATCCAATATATAGCTAATTTCCAGTTTCACCAGTTTTGTTTATTTGTTTGTTTACTAGTTTTTACTTTGGGAAAATTAGTTAATTCACTGAAATTCATTTCCCTTCTCTGTAAAATAGGAATAAATTATCAGGGCAATTGTGAGGATTAAATGGGAAAATGTCTGTGAAATACATTGCATCAGATCTTACATTAGAAATAGGAGCTCTATAAATAATATTATTATCTGAGCAATCTGCCTTTGAGGAACAGATTAGATCCCTGGTTATAACAAAATCAAATGAAGTTAAAGAAGTGTGTAAATAAAGAAAATATTTGTTAGAAACTCAATGATAGATACTTCAAGAAGGCACTTCAGTGGCAGTCTTCTTGTAACTAAGTCCAGGGGACAAGGGATGAGGATATGAACTGTTCGGTCAAGAACTGATGTGGAGGTAAACACATTGCATTGTCCTAGAGCAAGCCGAATACACATTAGATGATCCTTTAATCATTCCCAAATGCAGCAGAATTATCCCAGGTACTTTTAAAATACAATTCCCACACCCCACTCAGAATCTCCAGAGTATGGCTAGATAATCCGTATTTTTAACTCAAGATCTGGATATGCACCCCCGTTCAGATGATTGGGATAATTACCTTTATTTTGATTTTGTGCTTATCACTTTGAGTTATGGTTTGGATTCCCATGCCAGCCTATCACAGAAAGAAAATGAACTGGTCAGATAGGCAATGTTTCCGGTTTCCAATACAACTGCATTTCTTGTTATAAATTGATAACTGCCATTCTGACTTATCCAGAGATTATTATAACCTAGATTAATATATTTGTTGTACATTACTTGTGGTATGGTGACCAAATAAAGTTTTCTCACTTCTCAATTACAAAGAGCAGATAATCCCTTTAGGGAACTGTCAAACCAGGAAGCCTCTTAGAAGGTCACATGAGTGGCAGAACCCAGTCTTAACCACAGCTACCTTTTTTTCAAAGATCAACGGTGCTGGCCTTAGGACCTCTGTATCCTGTGTTTATGTATCCACACCGTATGTTTAGTTAGAGTCAGCTCTCTTAGGGTCAATAGGGCTGATATGCTCATTCCGTGATTAATTTCCTTCACAAAATATTGTAAGGGAATTTCTGAAATGAATGTTCTTGGACAAATATTATAGGACTGCTGTCTTCTCCTCATCCCTAAATTGGTCCCTGTGTGGTGACGGAGTGGTCAGCTGACCTTCACTGTATCAGATCTCGGTGATCCGGTCAGAGCCTCCCCATATACATTGCCATACTTAGAAGAAAAAGAGGAATTATTATCTCACTGTTTTTTTTTTTTTTTCCCCCAATGAGGGACTCAAGACCATTAAATAATACTTAAAAATAATCCTGCTGCCTCAGCAAGCAATCCCTGTGCTGTCAGCGCAAGGCTTTGGTGGACACATGATCATACAGCCTGGTGGGGTAAGTTCAGCATCTTGCACTGACCACTGTAGGCAAGTCTCCTAGTCTGTCCTCACTCCTGAAATCCTGAGAGACTAGGTTTATTGTGAGGACAGCATCACTCCCTTCTCTTTTCCCCAAGTAAAAGTAAAAGACCATTGTTCTTGTGATTAATCAAGACCGGGCTCTTCTCTGCATGGGAAGACCAACTCTAGAAACTATCAAAATATAAGTACTATATCACTGGAAATATATTTTTGCCATAACTTCTTGCTAAGTTCCCTAAATTAACTTTGGTCTTTCTGGTCTGACAATACATGAGGTTAAACCTCCCCCACCCAGTGCCTTTTGCTGAATGGGTCAAGTCTTAGTCCTGCATTGTCTCATCCCAGTTACAGAATGAAACTCTTTTTAAAAAGTCTCAGAAGGCCTCTCCCATGAGCATGTAAGGTGCTTACCGGCCCGCTGCCAACTAGCCCTGAGCCGCAGAGCAAAGCGGCATTCAAGCTCGGCTTCTAAAATTTCTTTTCCTTTAAAAACTTGCTCTACTGTCCAGTTTACTATGTTTTGGGAAATGTCCCAAACAGGATGACTTTCCCTTAAACCTGCACTCTTCTGAAGCCCGAGGGGAGGCTGTGATAAACCAGCTGATAGAAAGCTGAGATGATGCATCTCGCCCACTGTGCAGTCACGTGTAGAGAGTACAGCTGCTCCCTGAAGACTTGAGGGTCTGCAGTTTAAGTTGTGATTGGTAGAGTAAGGTACAGGAGGTCTAAAGAGAAAATTACTTCAAATCTGTTGTATTTTATGTTCGTGGGCACAGAGTTTGCATTTGTAAACTGTGCTTTTCAGAATAGTGTCATTGCCTCTTTAAGCCCTAAGGAAGAAGGAGTGTGTGTCGGGTGCACACATGCTCATGCCCTTAACCACCCAGTCCCAGGTCGATGCCAAGCATGGGAGGGGGGTTGAACAGTTGTCCTAGGTCATGTGTTGTCTTTACGTGCTATGTCGATCCTAACAACCTAATGAGAAGGGCGTTATTAGCTCTATCTCTTTCATTTTTTATTTTAATATTTTAAAAAGATTTATTACTTGAAACAGAGAGACAGAGAGAGCACACAAGTGGGAAAGGCAGGGAGTGGGAGATAGAATCTCAAGTAGACGCAGCCCTGAGCGCGGACCCCAATGCAGGGCTGGATCTCAAAATCCTGAAGTCATAACATGAGCCCAGATCAAGAGTAGGTCACTTAAACAACTCTGTCACACTTAAAAAAAAAAAAAAAGATTTATTTATTTTACAGAGAGAGAGAGTGTGCATTAGAGAGTGCTGGGGGTGGGGGCAGAGGGTGAGAGGATCTCTTAAGCAGGCTCCATGCCCAGTGTGGAGCCCAACGTGGAGCTTGAGCTCACGACCCCAAGATCATGACCTAAGCCAAAATCAAGAGTCAGGGTTTAACTTAGTCATCGTGGCACCCCTAGCCCTATTTCATAGTTAAGGCAAAAGGAAATGAAATGACTTGTCCTGGAAGTTGAGCTGGTATTTTACTAACTCAGCCTTTCTTCTATTATATATATATACTTTCTATGTTATCTCTAAACGTGCTAAAGACCAAATCTCTGAAGTTAATAAATATTTTATAAAGACAATTCAAAGTGCCAAACTATGGAATAGAGGAAATCTAATCTTTTCTCTTCAAGGTTGTTGATAGTATGATGCTTGCAAACAATTCACATACTATCTTTATGATACATATTATAACACAAAACAGGATTGTTTCTCTCAGAATTGAATGAATAGAGGAAAATAATATTACTAATTTTCAGATGAATAAACATACACTTGTACACCTTATTGATTAAGTATGGAAATACCTACAGGAAGGTCATAGGTTTGAGAAAATTGAAGCAAAATTTCTTACAATGGAGTATCTATTTTTCCATTATTAAAATATTTATTTAAATGTCAACTGAATATAGGTGCGGTTTTTAATTCCTCTAGTCATAAAATGAACTTGGCACTGAAATGCTTGGACATATAGGGAAAGAAGAGAGCATGCTGTAAATCTGTCAAACCATTTCTAGTATTGAATTCTTTTTGATATAATTCAAATTTTATATTTCCATTTTTAATCTTTATGACTCTAATAATCAACAAAAATTAAAATTAAATTTAAAAATATATATACAAGCTCATTTGCAACAACACTAAGACCACCTAGTTATCTTCTACTATACCTGCTAAAGCAGGCACTTGATGTTTCCCTACCTATCTGTAACTCTGGTACCGCCTTTATGGAGCTCAAACACTACATAAATCCAGAGCAGGTGACAACCGAGAAAGGAAAAGGCAAGGCTGACAGTAGATCAGAACCAGCAGTGTGGTTTCACTGTTTTATTTTCCAAGAACACATAGGTGTTCGTCTACTTGTTTGAGGCATTAGACATCTGTCAACTCTATTTTTATCCAACTTTCTTTTGTCTTAAAATGCAACCTTTCTATTTGAAAACAATCTTTAAGTCTTTATAAAATCAACAGTTTTTGAATTAAAAAGGTTCAACTCAAAATGTGCCTTGATTTCTTAATTTCATGATCCATTCTACTAATGAATTCATCCCATATGGCAAAACATTTATGATTCTCTTATTACAGAGTAATAGGAGAGGGATGCCTGGGTGATTCAGTGGGTTGAGCATCCGACACTTGGTTTTGGCTCGGGTCATGACAGTGTCGTCTCAGTGCAGTCTGCTTGCCCCTCTTCCTCTGTACACCCCCTTTCTCTCTCAAATAAATAAATAAAATCTTTAAAAAAAAGATAAAATGTTAAAGCTATTACTAAATATAATAGTTACCAAATAGTCAAAGTACATTACCTAATTTAAAGGTCACAAGGCCTAGTAAAACAAATATTATTACCACAAGTTTACATTGAGGGAACTGAATTTCAGAGATGACATACACTTAGAAAGACTGACATCAGTGTGATTTGCCCAAGGCCACTGAGGCAGAGTTGGAAAAAATTAAATTAAAAACATTGATTTGGTGCTTTCTTTCCTACAGAATTATCAGAAGATCCAAACTATTTAATTAAAAGTCAAGAAATTAGAAAATTTCAATAACTGGATCTAGCCTAGAGATTTAAAAAAATGGAATAAATACACTATGAACTGAAAACTATAAAATAGAATTCCCAAGGCTTAAATAGTTAAAAAAAATTAAAAAAAAAAAAAAGAGAAGAGCTTTGAAGATGCTCACATATAGCGGAGAGAAAATGGACAATAAAATCTTCACATTTTTATGCCATCAATCCCTTTTATAACAGTGACCTTCAAGGTGAAGAAGATCTCATTTGTGATTGTACAATAGTTCCAAGGGCCAAAAACTATCCCTCTTTTTCGTTTCTCACTGTTCCATCTCTTTGTATCCTACCAAATGTTAATAGAAGATGACTCCAGACTAATGAAACCATCTTCAATACCCTGGACCTGAGGACTGTGGAAAGCAAAGAGTCCAGAGAGAGGAGAGAAGAGACACAGCAGAATTCAGGTATAAGAGATGAGGGCCACGAAATAGGGGTGAAGTCCTAAATTGGTGAAGAAAGGAGGGACCACAGAACACTTGCTGGGAATTGAGAAGGATTGTATCTTGTTCTTTCCCCATGATTTATTGTCCTTCTCAACACTACTATTGGCTTCTTTCTTCTCCTTTTCATTCTACTTCCTCTCTACTGCAGCAGGAGAACTGTGGAATGCTATGGTTGCTCACAGCCTGATGGTATCTGGGGAACAGTACTCCCTCTTCTCCCACTGCTTGTGCTGCCATGTTCTCCTGCTCCCCACAGACCTCTATAATGGGAGAGGCAGAAGGAAATCATGCTAGGCAGGTGGTGGTGAGTTGCAGTAGGTTTATTAGACATTAATGGATCATGTTACCCATGAGTTGGCGAAGGCAAGTGATATAGTCTATAGTAACCAGAGAGTAAGCCCCACAGCTGGCCAGTTGAGGTAGTTGATCATAAGTAACAAACATAGATGTGGAATGTGTGCATTAGTCAGAAATTGCCACATATAGCTTATATATTATATATATATCTTTGTATCACTAAGAGATAATACAAAATGCAAACACAAAAAAAGATTTTCGACTTACTGGCTAATGGATTAAAAGATTTTTTTTTTTATAAGTATAGAGCATTACTGAGATGAAAATGTTGAGATACTTTTTTTCTGAGTTGGGAAAGTCTGAGGTTATTAACGCCAGTTTATGGATAGGGAGACACTGGTGTTTAAAGTGGCCAAGGCACTTATCTGGGATTGCCAGATACTACATTTGAATAAAGGGCTTTCTTACTATGGCATTTTATTTTTACTTACATCAAAATTGAAATTAGTTTAGGTTTCCCAGTTCCCCGTTTATTAATGTCTCTGGCCCTCATCCAAGTGTCATAGTGTCATAGAAACACTTACATCTCAAGATATATATATGTGTGTATATGTATGTATGTATGGGATCTTTCAACAGTTCTCCTGAGTCATATTTCCAACTGCTTGTAGGGTGTTGCCACTGAACTGTCTTGCCACGGCATTCAATTCATCAAGTCCTAACTGCATCATATCTCTCACAGATACTGTTATTCTTCTAGTCATCCGAATGAGACTAGAAATTTTAGAGTCATCTTTTACTCATTCTGCTCCTTCGTCGACTAATTACGATCTGTCCCCGAGAGTTCTCATCCCTTCATCTTTGCCTCCCCTGCTTGATTCCCACAGCTTCCTCGTACTCAGGGTTTTCATCACCTTAGACTTAAATTACTGATGGGCTCCCTTGCCTACACTCCATCATCTACCACTCTGGCCTCAGATTAGTGGCCCGTCAGTATTTCCAGCCACTAGTTAGTCCAAATACTTCTTCTGGGATTCTGAGTCTTTCTAATCTATTTTCTATGGCAGTCTTAACATTTACTCTCGGCTTGAGGGAGACCATTTTCCATCCACTTCCCGATGCAAGTCACTTGATTTCTGCTACCAAAGTTTGTCTTGAATAATTTCCTCTTCCTTCCTTCTTACCTCTCCTCTTTTACTCAAACTATAATCACAATTGGAAGCTTAGCTCACAATCATTGTCCCCCATTTTCTCTGATTGAAAAAGTTTGTATGATTTCTCTATTTCCTGAATTCATATGATTTTTCAGCAGTATCATATGCTTTGGGTCTCTACTATGCTTTAATGAATATGATGTATTTATCTTACCAGAAAGATTATAAATACTAATTATGTAGAACTAATATCACTTGCACCTTTCATAGTGTCAAACAGTTGAAGACACATAAAAGTGATATTTTACTAACTGACTGATTCATTAAACATGGATTATTATTATTTTTTTAATTTTTAATTTTTTATAAACATATTTTTATCCCCAGGGGTACAGGTCTGTGAATCGCCAGGTTTACACATTTCACAGCACTCACCAAAGGGATTATTATTTTTTAATAAGCAGACAGGACAAGTGGGCAAGGCATCCCTTGGTATCAAATATCTCAAGGAAATGAGTGACTTCTTTAGATTTTTACAAGTCGAATAATTTTAGCTTTATTTATATACTTACCCTGAGCCAAATATTTTGAATATTTTGCTGACAAGGGAAGTATCAGAATAGGAAACATCCTTTACTTTAAGGACTAGAGATTTACATGCAAAATTATATATTGAAGTCCTATCCTATTTTTTTTCCTATCCTAATTTAAAATGTAACTCTGATGCCTGAGCTGCATCATCTTGTCTAATTGTCATATCAAAATTAATGAGCATCTGAATACATATACATGCCTGAATTTCTGAATTTTTTTTTATGTCAGCAGCATAATTTCACAAACCAAAAAGCTGAAAGATACATAGCTCGCTGTTAGGTGTCCTTGGACTTAAATAGAAAACATCTAATTTAAGTTACTGCCAGTCCTGCCACATATTCAAAATCTTTGCAAGCAATGGCAGAAAAGGAACAAGTTTTTCTAGTAAAATGAAACTGCATAAAATCCCCAGCAGTTCAAAACTTGGATTTCTGGACTTTTTCACGAATTACAACTGCAAGTTTAACAGCCAGCCTTTGGGACTTCAATGCACCAGGTAGGGGATATTGTTCCATAGAATAATTGCTCTCGAGGGAAAAGGCATTTCGGTGACTTTCATGTTATAAGGGCAGCACGAGCCAGTGGGTCATTAATCATTAGTGAGTGTCACTGAAGAGTTTAAATATAATGAAAAGAGTCCAAAGACATTAAATATCAGAGGGGAAAAAATGTACAAATTTTCATGATAATCTGACTTACTGACATGAAAGTTCATGACTATACATATATGCAAAGATCAGGTTTAAAAGAAATCCGATAAAAGAAACTTAAAGACTTATTTATTACACTGAATAAAAATTTATGTCTTCACAGCTGACTCTTTTGGGGTATGTGTAGGAGAACAGTAGAGTAGATGAAAATGGGGCAATGCTTTAACAGTCTGAAATTAAAATGTACCATCTCTATCTTTGGGTTGATAATTTTTTAAAGGTGCATTTAAAAAAAAAAAACTTTTGCAACCATCTAAGGGTAAAGGAAGCAACTTGTGATAAAAAGCGAATATGTAGTTAAAATTAAAATAAGGTAAAATATAATTAAAATAAGGCACATAGGTACTAATAGGAGAAAAAGAGGGCCTTATTTTTCCCCAAAATCCTACCGCAAGAAGAACTATGGTAGTTATGAACTATTTCCAGCCCTAACTTTGTAGCAGCTAAGCAGAAGGAGAAATAGAACAAATTATCTCATGGGACAAGTAAGACCATGCTAGGGAAACAAAGTTTCTTGTCACACTTATTTTCAGGAGTTTATCTGGTAAGTGACATTGTATAGCATTGATTCAGTTAGTCTTCAGTTTCAAACAGCAGAAACCACCTCTGGGTAACTTGATGAAATTTATTGAAAAGATATGAGGGAGTTCTCAGAATCAAAGGGCAAGTTGAAAAACCAGGCTTGGACCCAAGAGGAATCAGCTCTTTTAGAGTCTTAGCAGCTGGAACAGTGTGACAGCCTTTCCTAGGCAGTAGCACTTCAATGACACCACTCCCCTGCCGTCCCAGTGTCTGCGACTATCACAAGGTGACCTGTGTATCAATAGCAGAAGGAGTTTGACAGTTCCTCCTCCCTGGCGCTAGTCTAATGAATGGGTCCAACTTTTGGACTTGATTCCATAACAAGGATTTACTCGTGCCAGTCACTTGAGATCTGGAGCTGCTTCCCTTCTCCTGCCAGCAGAGTCTCCCCAACCTCTTCCCACTATGTCAATGGCTAACAGACCTTGGCGGGTCAAGATGAATAAGGTTAAGCAAAATAGTTTGAGGGAAGAGAGAATATAGAACTGAAATGAGAATGAAATTTAATAATCCAATGAGACTACAAATCACTGCACTGAAAGACATACTTTTTTTTTCAGGAGAAAACGAAGCACTTTCAGTGGGAATCTTAGTCTTTTCTCCTCCTCACCCCTACCTCCAGGCCAGAAGGAGGAGAGAATCTGCCTTCAGGGAGGAGAGCTGTAAAGAGCCAACACTAAAAAAGAAAAAAAAAAAAAAATGTATCCAACATTTTATTTTATTTTATTTTATTTTTTTTTAAAGATTTTATTTATTTATTTGTCATAGAGAGAGAAGCGAGAGAAAGCACAGGCAGACAGAGTGGCAGGCAGAGGCAGAGGGAGAAGCAGGCTCCCCACCAAGCAAGGAGCCTGATGTGGGACTCGATCCCAGGACGCTGGGATCATGACCTGAGCCGAAGGCAGCCGCTTAACCAACTGAGCCACCCAGGCGTGAATCTTAGTCTTTTCTCCTCCTCACCCCTACCTCCAGGCCAGAAGGAGGAGAGAATCTGCCTTCAGGGAGGAGAGCTGTAAAGAGCCAACACTAAAAAAGCAAAAAAAAAAAAAAAAAAAAAAAAAAAAAATGTATCCAACATTTTAAAACACAGCTCCATGTCCGTAAGATGTTCAGGATGTAGTCTGGTGAGAAAGTGACCAAGTGACCGGCTCAGCTTGGGTGACACTCAAGCCCTTAGGAATGCTGTCTGGGGTAGCAAGGGGACTGCCCAGACTAAGGAACCTCCAGGGAGCTCATGGGCCTCCCTGGTGGGAAAGGAGGCATCCTAACCACCAATCCCTTTGAGGCTACACAGAGCGACGAGTGACAATTCTCCAAAAGGAAATCAGTGTTCTCTTAAATGAGGGGAAATGGATTGCTGAATGATCAATGCTGAATGGATCCATGCCCAGTACAAAGGACGGCAGCAGCCACCACGGTAGCAGTATCTTATCGGACATTTAGTGGGCGCTTCCCATCTGCTAGACACTGTTATTTGTACTTAACATTTGTTCAGCCCCACAACCGCCCTGCGAAAGCAGTACACTCATTTATAATTGTGATTTTAGTAAGTTAGTTGCCAAAGACACCCAGATGGTCACGGATGGAATAAGGACTCAAACTTGACTACAGGACTCTCGTTCTGAATCCCTATGAGCACCAACACTCACTGTTTTAAAATAGATGCAGCAACTCTTCATATAGCTGCTTCCATGAAGATAAATGCAAAATCAGAACTTATATACACCTGTGTATATAATCAAATACATTTTGAAAATTATGTTAAATATATTATTTAAAAAACACTCTAGTATCAAGTGCATGCCAAAAAGAAACCTAAACACAGGAGACTCTCAATGGTCAATATCAATATGTCAATATCATTTCAGGAAAAATAAAGTTGATTTTTGTTCTTGTTTGTTTTTTAGAGATTTTGTTTTCTCTATGTATTTTCTCTGTGTATTTTGATAAATGTATCTTTCTAGTCCAGACAGGGTAACTTATTATTATTATTTTTTGCTATTTGTATATTTAAAAAAAAAACAAGAACAGTAAAAAAATCTACTGCCAATAATTTTATAAAAATTCAGATATTCCCAACTTAAAAAGCAAAATTCTTTGTCATTCATGCCCAAATCTGCTGCCAGTTAGTCCCATTCCCTAGATGAAAATAGTTTAAGGTGTTTTTAAATAGTTCAAGGTGTTTTTAAAGTTTTTAAAGTGCTCCTCTTCACAAAGAACAAGCAGGCTGTTTAACTTCTATGGTATATTTCTAGCCAACAATCAAAGCCAAATAAAAGAGTGTTCACTTCAGTAGCATGTATACTAAAGCCAAATCAAAGAGAAGGCTATCAATTTATTAAACTTTCATAGCACTAAATCCTAAATGTCTTTTATATTTTCCCCTAAGACAATGGTCGTGAAATTATTTAGGAGTTGCAAGGATGAGAAATTGAAGAAATATATCCCTCTACTAATCCCAATTTCTGTCTCTGCTCTCTATTCTTAGTTTATTTATTTATTTAAGTCTGTTGAGGTTAAGAACCATGGGGGAATTTGATAATAACTCTGAATCTTTTTTCTCTACTCTTCTCATGAAAAAAATAATGTACATAAATACACCTGCATGTACATATGTGCTTCCCACAAGTCTATAAATAATTTGCAGAGTTCATTAACCCATAAAACCTTCCAAGTAACAATAGTTCTATGGCAAGACCTCCTATTTTAATTTTTTTTTTTTAATTTGTGAATTTACTTATGGGAAGGTATACTGAGAGATTAAACCAGGAAATTTGGCCATTATATGCCATGAAGTCCATGACATACATATATATATAATCACACATACAAAATGGTGTTATTTTGCTACAAATTTAAATTGTGTCTGTTGCATAGACTGAGCTGTTACAGAGAATTTCTATTATTTTGAGCACCTGTTGAGAAAGGAATTACTGACTACACTTTCAAGGTAGCCTTTCAATTTAAAAATATGCTGTGAAATGTGTAAACCTGGTGATTCACAGACCTGTACACCTGGGGATAAAAATATACATTTATAAAAAATTTAAAAATTAATAAAAAATAATTAAAAATTAAAAATACATAAAATTCCTATTCCTTTGAATAGGAAATGGGCAAGAGCAAGACAGATTAAATTGAGACTTGATTTTACTAATTTTTCTCAGCATCCCCAGGCATCTCTGCACATCCCAACTCTCTTCAATTCACCTACTTACTATTATTGAAAAGATTCAGGTGGAGGTACCAACATATGTGGGCACAGGATATAGGGGGGTAACATTTTCTCATGTCCAAAGAACACGAAAGTATCTTATCTTGAAGTTTCCTTAAGTATTTTCTATGCCGGAACCACCTTACTTATAAAGTAGCTTTCCTTAAGCTACTCAAAACTCATCTCTCCCACTAAATCAATCTTAACATTTTATATTGCTTAATTCTGGAAACAAATCATTTGTTAGATGTTTGATGATAAAATAACAAGAGGATCATCATAGAAAATGAATTTTTCTGAGAAAATATTTTATATAGATGTATTCTCCTGGATGGGGAGGTTAAGGAGGGGTCTGTTTTCATTTGTACTTTAAGAGTGACCCTAACTTGAAAGGTAACAGTCTCAGTATTAAATTTAACTAGAAATTTGTTCTGTGGAGAAAGTGAATGCCAAGAACAAGCTATAAGTCACCACAGAGAGGGGAAGTTTCCTTAGGCAAAGCCCTGCCTGTAACACTCATATACCAAAACCATTTTATATTGGTTCCCCTTAAAAAAATTAGCACGCAACCGAAGATGTCTAGAGAGAGGCAGAGAAGAAACAACTTCAAAATAAGAGAACAGGGTAAACAATGAGAAGAATAAAACTGACCCAAGGGGAAACAAAAGTGGATTTTGCACAAGAAGAGCCACATAATTTGTGGAGTTCAGTTAAAAAAAAAAATTCAGTCCCACTGTTCAAAACTTATTAAAGATTTCAAGATAGCCACATACGAGTATTAAACCAATAGAGACAGGTTCTGAGCACAGGGCGCTGTGAAGCTCCCACACTGTGTTGCAGACTTACCCTACTTGGAACAGGGAAGCAAACCTGAATACATCTTTATAAATTACCTTGGATAGATTTGAAACTATAATCATTTCCACAGCCTCAGAATAAGACAAAAGAAAGAAAAGAACAAAGGGAAAACAAGAAAGAACTCATGAAGCTTAAATACATTTGAAGACAAGTCAGGGGTCTCCTTCAGTCCTTAAACTTGGCCCAAATGTGCTAATTAGCTTTATCTTCATTGTAGGCCTTGGGAAAACCAAAATGTTGATTATCTGCTTCCATATCATTGTTGGCATTTCTGAGTTTGTATATGAAAAGTGACTGGATTCCTGTGAAATCTAATTGCCATGTCAATGTCAATAAAAGAAACAGGCCACACCATTAACATTTATTTGACATATCTGAATAATTACCTCCCTTAGAGTCAAAGATTCCCGTGTGTTTCATACATTGCAATTCTATTAAGAATTAAAGTATAGGGGCACCTGGGTGGCTAGTTGGTTGCTGGTAAGCATTGACTCTTGGTTTCTACTCAGGCCAGGATCTTAGGGTCCTGAGACTGAGCCCCAGTTTGACCTCAGCCCTCAGCATGGACTCTGTTTGTCCCTCTCCCTCTGCTCTTTCTCTTTACTTATATATATATATATATTTTTTTTTTAAATGTATAAGTGTGTGTGTCTGTGTGTGTGTGTATGTGACTATAAGTGAAAAATTCTGCCTTCTTAATGATAACTATAAGTTGGTATTTTTATCCTCCAAAGTAGTTATTTGCAAAGATTTAAAGAGAGAAGTGAGTTAGTAATCAATTTGCGTATTGAACAAAAATTTATAACCTGAATCTGTGGAAATCTGATGTTTTAGTAAAAATTGTGAATGTTGTAATGTTGTGAGTGTTGCAAATACTATAAGCAATTTTAAATATTTATCTTACTGGAAGTTCACAACAATACTTTGAGGTAAGTAGAGATCACTGTGTACATTACACATCCGAGAACACTGAGCCTCACAGAAGTCAGATTTGATCAAGGTCACCCTGGGTGTAAATGGAGGCAATGGAACCAAATCAAATTTTGTTGCTCTAAACCCACTGTTACTTACTTCATACCACCCTATCTTTTCAGAACTGTGGGTAACTCATATCAAAATGTTATCGAATGAGAAAGGGTAATTATTCTTTGAATAATCAAACAGGGAGGTATACTTTTCTTTTAAAAGATTTATTTATTTTAGAGAAAGAAGGAGAGATCACGCGTGTCTGAGAGAGAGAGCAAACACCAGTAGGAGGGGCAGAGGAGAGGGAAAGAATCTCAAGTAGAGCCTGACATGAGGCTCTGTGCTGGGCTCAGCTTCCTGACCCTGAGTTCACAACCTGAGCTAAAACCAAGAGTCGGGAGCTTAACCAACTGTGCCACCCAGGTGCTCCAAGGGAGATAATACTTTTAAGAAAAGCGTTAACACTTGTAGTAAATGAACTATTGGACCAAACATTTTTCTGTTAAAAGATTCCTGAAAAGAACGTTTCAAACTGAGCTCCGTAGTACTATGAAATGTTTAGGATGAAGGTATGCAGGCCAATCTGGAAGCTGAAAGAATGCTTCATTCAGAGAAGATGGAGTTTTATCTGCCTTAAATAGCAAGCATATAAGTAAACTAGCTTCTGAAGAAAGAAATTCATGGCTAAACAAAAACAATTATAAAAGACAAGACAAGACAAGATAAAAGAGAAAAGAAAAGAAAACGGAAAAGAAAAGAAAAGAGAAAACCCCCAACACACTGCTTACTTATTGTTAGTAAAGCTAAAATGCAGTGTTTTGTCTATGGTCCCACTAGCAACTGAACAACCAAAATTCTAACCCCCGTTTAATGATCCCATATAGATCTTCTGTGATAGAACACAGCCTATGAATTTAATTATAAACTTCTTTTCACTCATCTAGTTACCTGGAGAATATCATTTCTTACACACTGATGCTGATTATACTGTATTAAATACCACTATTAACTTCTTAAGTAAAACATAACGATGGGTTTGGGTATAACAACATTTTAAAAACTGCATTTTCAAATATCCCAAGCTTTCCTAATATCGTCATACAATTCCTATTGTTACGAGTTCTCAACAATTCCGCTTTCATTTATACACAGATATCATGATCACAAATACCCAGGAAAAAAAAGTCCCATTTTACATAGTCAACTTTGTGTAAAGCCAGATTTATTTATAAGTACATAAATCATGCATTTGCACCTGCATAAAAAAATGCTACATTGTACAAATGATTTGTTCTTGCCAAGATGATGTTTAATAGAGCCAAACCCTGCAAAATTGTGGTGCTTTCTATTCATTTCCTCTGTCTGAAGTTTCCCCCATTCTTTGCTGAGCCTATGTCCTCCTATCACATTAATAACACTAGCTATCATTTATTATCCTCCTCTTGTGCACCGGGCATTTTACATATGCTATTCATGAAACTCAACACAACTCTGTAAGGCATTTATTGGTTTCCATATTTTCCAGATGAGGAAAGTGTGGTTTAAGAGATTGGAGCAGTGAGTCACATTGCTAATCTCTATGATTTCATAACTACTTTATAACTTCACCTTCTAGAAGAACCTTTCTCCAGACCTTGAAGGTCAAATTTGATACACTCCCTTTAAGGCGAATTTGTCTCAAAAACAAAATTTCCTACACCTACTTTTGGAAATTAACTTGATCATATATGAAGCAGTTGCCAAATATTGTTTTTATTCATTTGTCTTTGCATATTTTTTCAATCTTTTCTGATTTACCATACTTCTCAGGATCAGATCTCCATGAGTAAAATTTTGTCAATAGTATGTCAAAATTTCATGATCAGAAAATCACATTTTCTGATATTTTCACTTTATATAGTTTCGTATACAAGACATATTTTTTATACAAGAAACATTTTGTATACAGGAAATATTTTCCTTTACAAAAATATCACTTGTAGATACTGATGGGTTTATGTATGGGGATTATTAACTATACTATTAGTGATAATACTTTAAGTCCTTCAAATGTTCATTTCCCTCCCCATGCTAAAGTTCTACATTTCAGCCAGATTGTTCACATTTTTAATGTCAAATCCACTCTTCGATTTTCTTTATTTTGAACATGTTATAAGAACCAAGAATGAGTTCAGTGCAACAGTACTTATAGTTTTAGGCTTTGATGATGTTATGAGTTGTATTTCAGTATTAAATATTTATATTGGGGAAAAAATGCCTTATCCTCTTTTCCAAAGAGGGATAGCCAAGACAAAAGAACACTGGAAAGCACAGGAAAGAAGGTGGTCCTTGGGGAGAGGGTGCTGCAGGGCTGCAGAGCAAACAGAAATGACTAAAGTGATCAATAAGCTATTTACTTGGAAGATAGTTATATATTGGTTTTTATTTTATAGACAGATCTTCTATTTTATTGTCACATACAGTAATATTCTATGTTTCAATTTTTTATAGTATTGTATTTTATTTTACCTTTTTTACTTTTTTAGCTTGATGTGTGGTTCTATAGCATGATCTCTTAAGGAACCGAGGTAAAAAAAAGAAAATGTCCCAGGGATTTCTACTCATCCTGTTATGCATGGTTAGACAACTCCCTAATTCATAGGCTCCTGGAGTAACGTGCCTCCCTATTCTAGTTTAAGCACTTTGTTCCAAATAGTCAATGTGAAACTAACGTAATTCTTTAAACTATTGGTAAGTCTTAAATGTTTCATGGTTAGATTTCTTTATGTATTTATTTCTTTATGTATTTATTTATTTTTATTTTTTTTAAATTTATTTATGTATTTCTTTCTTTATTTATTTTTTTAAAATCATCCATTCAAATAAATGGATGATTTCCTCTAATTAGAAAAGTCACTCTCTTTGCCCATTTCTGTTTAAAAAAAATTCTAAAATAGAGCTTTTTTATACAGGAATTTATTTAAATTTGTCACCAAGTTTTATATGCTTCCATTTTAACCTTCTGGTTAAGTATGGCCACATTTTATCAATTACAGAGATACACGCAGAATATTTTATGAGAGACACCATGGTATTGTAAAAAAGGGTTCTGGACTTTGAATCAGGAAAACAGATTTCCAGCTCACTTTTGCCAGTAACTGTGCACGCCACGGCAAGTCACCGCAGTGATCTGTTTGAGTTTGTTGATCTGTGAGGTGCAGTGCAGTGGGTAAATTACAGAATTTCCAACCCTTTGTGCTCCAGTAGTCTAATGAGTCTACCCTTTCCCCCTACCCCTACCTGACTGGGAAATCCAAATGATGGAGAATGATGGAAGAAGCCCTTCAAAGATCCAGGTTTATGTCTTTCTTTTAAAATTGTTTAAATAAAAACAGGTATGGTGGTCTTCAGAGGGAATCTCTCCTTCTCTCTTTCATATCTATCTATAAAACTTGAGGCATTAAATAAATTCACCGCGTGTGTGTTCTTTGGCAAACTGGTAACTATTAACTTAATGTGACATTTCCTTCTTATTTTTCTTTTTAGAGAAAAGAAATCAAATTTAAAATTAAACATTATAATCCTTATTATTTCATTCTCTATAACTGCATAAAATGGTTTACAAATGAGATTAGTATGTATTTGAGAGAGAAATTTGCAGGTTAATCTTCTTGATATTACTTAATTGCAACCTTCTGTGAGTCTATAGTAACCTTATTTCCAGGGTTAGAGCCAGTTTTTTGCATTAGCTCTTCCAAAGGGACCACATGTCAAATATCCTTGGAACAGGGTACAATTTAAATTACTGGTGGTCTACTAGTTATTTTCAGTCTAGGAGAACAAACACCAGATGTATTATAGACAGACTTTAAAGGGCATTATAAAGGCAAGGGGAAAATGTTCTACTTCTCAAACTGTGGGATCCACCCATTGTTGCTCTGTATAATAATCTCATTCTGGAAGAATTTAATTCATATTTATCACCATGCTCCTTGAAATTATTCCATGAATGAAGAGTCTGTGGATAAAGCAACCTCGTTTAAAAAAGCAAGACATAATTCAGTCTTGAGCAAGGGACTTGGAATTTGCACGCCTGATTTAAAGAGAGAGCTTGATGATGCACTGTGCATCCGATTTTGTTTAAGGTTACTTGATAATGCCCTGTAGCTTTGTTTGAAAATAAAATGTTTACTGATTCAAGAAACAGTTTAGAATGGTTGTCCGCAAAATGAATCTGCTCTTATTAAGAGCAAAATAAGTTTGAAAGTCAAAATCATTTTTGTTCTCTGTGGGGCAAGGTTGTCCTGGTGATTTTGCTGGGAGTTTCAACTTCCCTTCTTTATAACCCCTCGTGCATTTTCCTTCCCTGATCTCCAGCCGTACACTGGTTTCGGGGTGACACTGACACTCAGCACAGCCATTAACCACGATTTTGCTAACTGCTCAGTGAGGCCTGGTGTGAATTGATGGCCACCATCGCCAGCTGTGCAAAGCCTTTGATCTTTATTTACATTTTGATTTTGTGTTTTGGTGCTGGTGGAGATTTTCTGACCAACACTGGTTAAATGGATTTAAAATTCTGTACCAGGGTTCTTTTCAGCCACTGTCTAATTAGTGGAAGTCTGTTATGAACCTTTTCAATATAGGGCTATAGTACAATGGAGTAAATAACTCTGGCTTATTTTTCCCACCCCTAAGGAAATATATATACATCATGTTCTAAGGTAAACACATTTCCTATTATGCCTTGGCTATTTTCTAACCTATCTCGATATTTCCATTGGGAGTAATTTAAATAAGTCCTTAGCGTTTGTACCATCTTATAAACTTCACTGAACAACGTGCATTATAAAATTCACTGTACCCCTGGGGATAAAAATATATGTTTATAAAAAATAAAAAATAAAAAATTTAAAATTTAAAATTCACTGGAAAATTTTTTGCATTTTTTATATAACAAAGAAATGCAGTTCTTTAGGGCAATACCTAGAGAGATCGAGATCAGTCAGGGTGTTTCAATAAAAGTGTCTGTCAATATGTATATTTTACACTTTTTAAAATCAGAAGTAGGGGCTACGGGAAGTATCTTATAGGCATGGCTAAATGTGTTATCATTTAAATCTGGAAATTTTAAGTATTTTAAGAATTTTAAGTATTTTATTCTCTTTAAAAGAGAATTTTAAGTATTCTCATGTATTTTGATTTAGCAAAGCACATATATAAATACTGATTGCAATCAATATATATCAGTTTGCACATCGATCTCTATCTTATAAGGAACAAAGAATTACATGGAGCCAAAAAATATTTAAAAGCAAATGGTATTTTCTTAGATATAAACAAACTTCAAAACACAGAACCTACAATGTTTAATTTATTTTTTTTTATAATTTTTTTATTTTTTATAAACATATATTTTTATCCCCAGGGGTACAGGTCTGTTTAACTTATTTTTTAATGAAAATATGTTGTTTTCATGAGATGAGATGATGAGAGAATCTAGAAATTATTTCTAATAAATCTAGAAACAGTCAAATCTATAGCAACCCACTGGTCACCCAATGGAATTTTTTGATTGATTCAGTCTGATGTAATTAGAGGTCACTGAGGATTCTGGAGATATAAGTATGCATTTTTGTCCTTTGAAAGATCACTATATGGCATTTTCATTAACATTTTAAGATGACCACTGTTTACTGAAATGTGGACTGAGAGATCTCCTTAAAAAGAATGTGTTTGTTCAGTGTAACAGACAAATCTTTTCTCCTGGAAATGGCCTTGGAGTGGGCACGCTCTCAAAGGTTATTGCCTCTCTTGCTGTTACTCTTTAGTGCCAACAGTAACATCTGCATTGGTAAAAGCTGATTAGTGCCTTGAGTTTTATTGTTGTCATTTGCTTATTTTACATATTATCTGTGGGGTGGATATAATTATCCCCATTTGCAGACAAGGAAATGAAACTCAGAACATTGTGTCCAAGCACATTGTAAGTGAACCATACGTATCAAGGACACTGTTAATGGGCTTCTTGGAATTGGAATGTGGGTTGGACAACTTCTAATCCAGGAACGTAACTTAGCAGAGTTCTGTAAGTCAGACCTCAGACTTAGTAGAAAACTTAGAAAATAAGTGTTTTATTCATAGAATATCTATCATTTGTTTTTTTAACATTCACATTTTGTTCAGCTATTCTGTGACTCCAACTGAAAACACAAAGATATTTAATACAGTCCTCGCCCTTAAGGATCTAAGAAGAGTCTAAAGTGAGAGATGTGACAAATATTATAATCAGCACATTTTGCAAATGAGGAGGGAAGAACTATTGTCTGGTTCAGAGACTAATTCAGTGGAGGTGCTGGGTTGTAAGATAGGATGATAAAGGATGAGCATAAGCCAGATGAACTGGAAAGAATATGTTCCAGGCAGAAAGGACACTCCACGGACACTCACATGTCAAGTTCAGGGTGCATTCGTAAAGCTTGCCCGTAACTCTGACTGGTTTTGGCACTGCATAGAGTGGAGGAATTTGATGAGATGAGGCTGGAGATTTGATTCCAGCTGAGCTGGGATGGGGCTTGGTCCCAGACCCCGGAAAGCCATAAGTCCCTCAGGCAAAGAAATAACATAGTCATATCTCAAGATCGTTCTGGTGTAGGATACATTTAAGGGAATGTAATAAAGACTATGAGGGAATGTAGAATATTATTAGAATAGGACAAGAAGCGACTGATGAGAATATAAACTAAGTAGTAATGAAAAGAAAATAATAAAAATTATTTGAAAAAAGTGTATGAACAGTTAGGTATTGGTAACAACGTTAATAGAAGAATTTTTTTTTATATAATTTTTTATTTTTTATAAACATATATTTTTATCCCCAGGGGTACAGGTCTGTGAATCACCAGGTTTACACGCTGTGTAAAAATGTTAAAATGACTGATGTTTCTTCCTTAGAAATTTCCACTAGTAGAGATAAGTAGGAGAGGCAGCGAGAATGTAGGAAGCCTCTGGACCCTGTTTTGGGTATTAGGAGGACTTTCGAAATTTCAGCATAGACGGTGCTCAGGAGTAGCCAATCTAAATTTAGCTCTCAGGAGCGGTAGGGAGGTGTCACAAGAGTAGTTAAGGCAGTGGGACTGTACAGAAAGCAAAAATTCAGTTATTATGACAATAATAACAATAACATTAACAATAATAAACAAATGCCTTCTGTCTGAGATTCAGCTCCTCTGAGGCAAACTCCGAGACAAAGACACAGGTATGAATGATTTATTAAGGAGCCCCCCCACCAGGGGACTGTGGCAAAAGAAGAGGAAGGCAGGACAAGGCCAAACAACAGAGTGGTCATAGGCAAAATCCCGCAAGAGGCAGCTTTGACCTGATGCTGTGGGGGAACTTCATTTTATTTATTTATTTTGAGGAATCTCTTACCCAATGTGGGGCTCAGACTCACCACCTCCAGATCAAGAGTAACAGGTTCTCCTGATTGAGTCAGCCACGCCCCCTTGTAGGGGGACTCTGAAGTTTGGATTGTGCTTCATGATTGTTCTTTCAGGCAAGAAAGCTTAGGTACATTTAGGATTGCTTCTAGGCCATTCCAGAGGGCTAAAAATTCCCAAGTCCTAGTGTCACCCTCAGAAGAAGAGTCACAGGAGCTGGATACTGAAAGTAAAACCACCCAGTGGGTAGGCAGGTAAAGGGCAAACACTGGATGGGACAGCTGCTACCAACATTATCCACTATCTACTCCTCGGTGCATACACCATGATTTGTTTGTAGAATATTAGGCCCTATTTGATGTAAGAAAGGAGCATGGAGTGGTTGAAAAACGCTGAAGTAAGAATGAAGAGACTTGGCTTTTAATCTCATCTTGGTCTAATGTAATGGAATTAGCAAGTTTCCTGACCTCTTTATGCTACAGTTTTCTAATCTGTTAAATGGACAAAACAATATTTGCCTCGTTGCCTGGGACGTAATTTGATGTAATTAACAACAACCAAAAAAATGCAAGAAAAATTTCACACTTGATCTTAGCCCAAGGGCCGAGAAATGATAAAGCAAGAAATATTTCAAACCCAAGCTGAAGAATTTTTTTCCAAAAGATTCTTTTATGGAATGTTTGTGACTATTAAAACAAAAAAGCCATCTTTCATAAACTTTATATAAATGCCAGGTGTTGTGATCGAAGCCTCTCCCAAGTAGACTATCAATGCAAGAGTGATTCAAGAACTAGAGAGAAACCAGCTTTATAAGTAATGATTAAAATGTTTCTTTTGGGGCACCTGGGTGGCTCAGTCAGTTGTGTCTGTCTTTGACTCAGGTCTTGATCTTTGGGTCTTGGGTTGAGCCCAGTGTGGGACTCCCTGAAGAGTGAGGAATCTGTTTCTCCCTCTGATTCTGCTCCTCCCTACCGCTTGTGCTCTCTCTCTCTCTCTCTCAAATAAATAAATAAACTCTGTAAAAAAAAAAAAAAAGTTTCTTTTGAACATAAACTCCTGTTGTTTAAACTCAGGAGAAAGAAAAATTTCTTTTCTGTCATCAAACAGCCAAGAACTTGGCAAAAACAAATTCAATGTTCTGGTTTTCTTCTTGATCAAAAGTTCTTGCTGTGATTAGAATTCTTCTTCTCATCCATCTACTGTGGAGGCATACTGGCTAGGGTTTTTGTTTGTTTGTTTGTTTGTTGTTGTTTTTAATATTTTATTTATTTATTTATTTATTTATTTGATGGAGAACATGAAGATGAGTAGGAGAGGGAGAAGCAGACTCCCCGCTGAGCAGGGAGCCCAGTGTGGCGCTTGACCTCAGGCTCCATGTGGGGCTCCATGTGGAGCTCAATCCCAGGCCTGTGAGATGTAGAAACCATGACCTGATCAGTCAAAAGCAGTCAGGCAGACAGGTGTTTAACTGGCTGAGCCACCCAGGCACCCTGGGTTGGCTAGGTTTACAGCTACTTAATAGCTGTGGGATTTTAAGGCATTCATTTGACATCTCTGAGTCTCAGTTTATTCATCAACAAAATGGTAGATAATATATATTTCTCTGGGTGTTTGAATTCTTAAGTGGGTAAAATGTTCTAAGAAATATATGGCACCAGAAAAGAGTGATATACTTTCTATAGAGTTCTATATGAAACACATGAAAAGAGCTCTTTGCTACACACACACACACACACACACACACACACTATATATAAATAAATACATGTAACTTTTTTGTACACCAGATAATTATAACTGTCCAGGGCCGTAGAAGGAGTTTAATAAATATATGTGAAACGAAAGGCTTAGTTTTATCCTATGATTCTTTGGCTTTAAAATAAGGAAAATAATTGAAGAATTAAAAATATTATCTTTTCTCTTCTGCTCCTCAAAATGATCACTACATGTTGAGTCTATGGTAATTTAAATACTTGTGTGATCATAAATGTTTCCAGAGGATTATACAATTTATACAGTTTATTTTTTTAATGAGATTCAACATTTTGCTTTTATTTTATATGTCACACACAGGATGGAGTAGTTAAAATTTCAATTATTTATAAAGTAGCTTTTTGTACCACAAGATGGTATTGGACAAGTAGCCAACGTATTTTAGTTAACAAGATGGCTCAGAGAATGTCAACCAAATTAGACAAATTTACAAGATTAAAAATTTACATGAACATGGTTAAAGCAAGTCCTTTAAAGGTGTTTCATTGTGTAATGTACTATTCATAAAATAATTTTGTTTTGTAAATATTACAATTTTTTTCTCTTTGGTAGAATCTAAAGTTTTGCAAGGGATTTGATGGTTCACTCTCTATATCACTAGAAAAGGCACACAGCAGGACTAAGCGGTCCAGCCTTACACCAAGAGAGCTGATTATGTGTGTCTTTCAAAACATCCAACTTCTGTACTTGCTTCTAGACCAATTAAATTCTGGCAGCTATAATTAATTTTACAAAATCTACTAAAGATCTTAGAGAATGATTTAATAATAAAATGGGTCAGAATTCTTAGAGGTAGCATTAAATACTGTTGGTGTTAAACGCCTATCATAAAAAAAAGTCTGGCAGCATGGAAGGAGCATGGAGAGGAAGACAGCTGGGCCACATCATGTTCTGCTCATCCAACTTGACCATGGGTGACCAGGGATTTCAAAGCCAATGCTTTCTCATGAATGCCTTATCCCCCTCCATCACCCAGCTTATTGTTTAGTCTAATATACTTTCTGCTTAGCCAGTTCCATTCAGTATTTCTTAGTCCCTTCCTATTTGGCCCTGGCAATGCATTCTTGTGAATGGGTGGCATTCTGAAAAGTTTCCATTTTTCTCCTTGAGAAAGAATGTGAAACAGACCCCTTCTAGTTTTTATTCCACAGAATTCCATTTCGTAAGCCTTTCCTAAGAAAATAATATAATACTGATAATAATAGCAGCTGAGATTTATCGAGTACTTACTATGTGCCAGGCACTATGCTAAACACTACACATTCATTATTTTATTTAACACTTAAAACAATTATAAAGGGAAAATACTAATATTAATGACCATTCTGTAACTGAAGATCTGAAGCAGAGAACTGGTAAGTAGCTTACTTACAGGCAATGGCCATTAAGTGGTAGAGCCGGGATTCAAGCCTTCTAAACCTGACTCCAAAGACTGGGCACTTGTGATAAGTATTCCAAAAGTTGTAGAGAATTATCTCATGAGCTTTTAGGGGCTTGTGATAAAATCATGCACCGAATGAGTAATAAAATGTACAAATTAGATACCGTATTTTTAGTAGCTGCTACAGGCAAATGGGAGAAATCAAAATATAAGTGTGAATCCAGGAATCTGCAGAGAAGATGGTCAAGCTTTTGCTTTTTTGGAATTAAAAAAAAAAAAAAAAGATCAAGAATTAAGGTGAAAGATCAAGATAGAAGGAAGGAGGCGGAAGCATTTCACAGACGTCAGGAAAAGAGCCTGAATCTTTCTGAGGGGCCAAACCGTCAGAAGGAAACAGAAACGCATGAATACTTTCTTCTAGTCCAGTGGTTTTCAAATGATTTCCTGGAGCTCTGAAATTCTTGGAGTCAAGTGGCCCCTTGCCTGCTTCAACCGAAATTGCTCTGTATCTATCCGTGCATATGTGTATGTGTATGTCCATCCTGGCGGATAGGAAGCAAGCTCCATCTGGCATTGTAGTTCGTCCCTTGGCTCTAATTACTTTTCTTAAAAATTTAATATCCCCAGTGACACCTTTTATCTTCTTAGAGTTCACAATTCACAAGGATGGCTTTCATGACGTCATATCTTTTGATATTTCCCACAGCCTGGAGCATAATAGGTGTTCAGTAAATAAATAAAAGGGGGGGGGGGAGGAATAAGAGACCGGTGTAAGCCGAGTCTCTTGCTTTCTTATTCCCCAAGAACAAGATTTCCAAACTTTAGAAACATTAATTTTTACCATTGCCTTTCCTCTTCCAGATTAGATCTGAAAATAAGGAAAATGTAGAGTACTGGGTCTCTTTCTCCCTGCTTGTAATTATTTCCTCCAATCAGGATGTAGTTTCAAGGGTGGCCAACACTGTCAATCACCCTCTACCCTCCTTTGAAACTCCTTGATTATGGGAAAGTGCTTTGCATGTAATCACTTCAATTACTCAGTAAAACTTCCTGTGTTCCTTCTGCTGTGCTTGAATTTGGGTTTTTAAAGAGGCTTTGCTACTTTCTCCTCAGTTTCATTTAAAAATATATTTGGAAGGAATAGAACAAAATGGCTTTTGAGTATGAGCACACATCTAGTTGTCTAAATTAGCTTGCCCAGCCTGGAGAGTCCATAGGGTTGGGGCAGACAATAGGGATGGCAGAGGCATCAGAATGAGGGGCTTTTTTGCTGGGGGCTAATCCAAAACTTCAGATTCCAGGGAGATTGCAAGCTGGGAACTTGGTAGCAGGCTGTTGCGTTTGAAACCATTCATTTTGTCAGAAATTCCTCTGGCATGAAGTTCTGGGGTTACTTTATGGGCGATACACTTCTTTGGCCTTGAACTTGATTTAAAAAAAAAAAAAAGCACAAGCAAAAACAAAACCAAAACCAAAAATGAAAACAAATATAGCAACCACAGCAAAAGACCCTCTTTACTAGACCTCCCAGTGTAGGGAATGATAGCTTCAAAAAGAGATTCTCTGTTGTTCTTTGAGGGCTAGGACCTGCTCTTATATTATAGTCACTGTGTTGGCTAAGTCTGCAGAAGAAGCTGCTAGGCTCCTGATCATGGGTGATGGGGGTGGTTTACAGGACTAAGAGAGTACCCCCTTCCCATTTGGCTCATCGAATATAGTCCTTTCAGGACAACCAGTCACTCAAGTCACATGAAGGCAGGAGTCCAAGAGTTTTCCACGTAAACCTCTGCACCCTTAGAAACTCAATCATGGGCACTGTGATGAAGTCTTTTATATGGTTTTATATTCAGTGATCTATCCCCCTCCTATTTCAAGATGCATTTGACTATATCAGTATCATGTGAAAATAAATACTTGCATTTATTAAGCACATACCATGTTCTAATGTTCTAAAAACTGTGCTATGCACCCGTGGTACTGAGATGAATGAGATCTGGCTTTGACCTCCAGGAGATCACAGTTAAATGGAGAAAATTCTTCTAATAAAGTGGTTGGAATCCTCTTTCTACCTTACCCTGAACTTCGACTCTCATTCCCAGGGAATTCTGTGGTGGAGCAAGAATCACATGGCACTTTAACTGTCAAAACTCTGTCCTCCTCACACTTCCTGTCTCCTATAACCTATTCTAGAGAAAATCTCCAGGCTATATGCTCCAATGTCCCAATTCCAATTTGCTTGGCATGAAAAAGCTAAAGGCAGAAGAATTCTGAATTTTTTAATTTGGCATCCAAAGATCAGTGAAAATTTTAAGTGGGAAGAGATGAGAATTTGTATCAGATGGTGACACTGGGAATACAAGGAGGACAAAAATCATACACAAAAAATTGACAAAATGTTTTACATCGTCAGTACTTTCCTATATTAATTTCTTTAGTTCCATAATCAAAAAGGAAAAGACAGTTTACTTGGCACTCATTAATTATTTGTTAGGTTCCCCTTATTCTTTACAAAAATTTTGTGAAGCAAGTACACCATTTTTATTTTGTGGAATCTCTTTCTATAAGGGGAGGGATATTAAAATAGGTTGTCTACATTCCTGATGCCATAGTGGTAAGTGCTGGACCACATTTTAAATTTGTCTATCTCTTTCTCAATACCATGTTATTTCCACTAGGAGTGCATATAATTTTTATCTCTATTTTACACGTGAGAGACTATGTTTTATGGAAGTCACCTAACTGGTCTAGGTTGACCCATCTGGGGAAGCAAGAAGAAAGATAGGAGAGCATCTTAAAAGAATAATGGCCAGTGCTTCCTGAAAAAGATATGGGTCTCAGCTAATTCAAGATTCTGAACCTGGTGATCTGAAAATTGTAATGTCATCAAAAACATTTTCAAGTTAAATGGGTTGGCAAATTTAAAATAAAGTTAATATGTTGGTCTGTTAAATGGACTCTGATTTGATGTTCAAATACTCACTGAGATGGCCAAAAAATAACTGAAAATTATTGAGAGGGTAAGTCAGGTGACAGCTCATTCTGGAAGTATAACTTTAAAATCATACTTGCTGTTCCCTCTGCCTGAAACTCCCTGTCCCACATTTTTCAGAACTATTTCCTTTTGATATTTTGGTCTTAACTATCTTGTCACCCCTCCCACTTTGTCTTCCCTAGGCCAATCTAAATTTTCCATCCTTACCTATCCCACCATTCCAACACATTGCTATGCTTTATATCCACCATAGCACTTTTTATCTGAAATAATCTTAGTCATTATTTATTTACTTGTCGGCTGTCTCTCCCCACCAAAATGTCATCTCCAGATCACCAGAGACCTTTGTCTATCTTGTCACTAGTGCTTCCTGGTGAACATTTATGGTATAGATGAAAAAAAATTAAAATGTAATTTGCTGGTTAATATCAAACATCATTAAAAAAATATGTAGGACTTACTTAGATGCTCATTTATTAACTCTTGGTTCTATTCAAAGATGAGTCATGAGTTAATTTATAGTGTTTTTGCTTTTGGCGCCACACATTCCTAAAGTTTTCCTGTGGTAATATTTTTAATACAAATTTGCATGTGCTTTTATGTCACATTTGTATAGCATAATGAATATATAATAAGAGTAGAAAAAAGTATAATACTATGTGTTACATCCTCACAGTTAAGTAGAATTGCCCTTTCTACATCAGAACACAATATTTGGCCTGTTATATATTACCATCTTCCTCTGAAATCAGCGGCCCTACTTGGAGTTAAGTGTAACATTAGTGGTAGTTCAATAGCTGGAAAAGATTAGCAAAAATGAAAACAATCTTTCGTTTGGTGGAAAATTAAAATTACATTTTAATTATTACCATTTAAATTTTATTTTAGTGAAACCTACATGTAATCTATAACTCATGGGATAATTATATACTTAATAGTTTAGTCTTCAAATTTGTTTTAGTTTTGACTATTTTCTCTTGAATGTCTTTGTTGTTATGATATATCTGATAGGAGGTAGAACACTGACATCTTTTTGTTTTTATTTCAAGGATTAAAGTAAAATAAAAAATTTATGTAACAATTCGTTGTTGTTGTTATTGTTGTTTTTCAGGAGTTGTTTTCCCTCCTGTCATTAAAAACAATCAGTTTAAATCGTAGATCCCTTTGAAAAATCCATCTCCTCTGTTTATGGGAGTATAACACTCTCACACACACCTATACACACTTTTAACTACAGTAGCAGAAAATTACGTTAATCGTGAAGATAATTAATGCATCACATTACTAAGCCTTTGGGCAACTTACACCCTATTGAAAAAGTTTTTTTTCTTAAATCAAATATACTGAGTCATTACACTTTAAAATGGATTTGTCTTTGAAAAATGTTACACCACCAGAAATCCTGAATGAATAGTATCAAAATCTTTGTAAGTAAAAAGCAAACACAGTTTGGGGGAGATGACCCTTCGAGAATAATCACATCAAACACTCAATTATTTTAAGGACTATCTGTGAATTTGCTACTTTTAAGAAAATATTAAAGAAAAATGAATGTGCTTATATGAAAATGTATTCACAGATTCAAAATGTGTATAGAGAAACTATATGAAACAGATTCAAAACACATTTTTGAATCTGTGAATACATTTTCATATAAGCACATTCATTTTTCTTTAATATTTTCTTAATTTCTTTATAAGGAAATTAAAGGATGGTAATTTAAATGCATTGTATTTCTATAAATATTATGAAATATTTTATCCATTGTTTTATTATTTTGAAGTAGCCACACTCCGACCCCTAAAGTCTAATAAGCCCACATAATATAAGGGTGATTTACCAAGTATTATATAAACTCGAGGTGCAGGTGAAAACAAATTGAAGGCTTCAGGGTATGAGACAGCATCACTAGCTCATATGCTTATCTTCATCTTGCTCTCTCGTTTTCTCGACCCATATTTACCTCAGTAAGATTTTGATTACATCTGCCAGAATGAGCAGAACTCAGTCTGCAGTAAATCTGTTTTAGAACCTTATTTAAAAAAATGGTAAATATACGACAGATAACTACTAAAGGAACTCATTATTTTACCAGTTAGCTGCAATCGGCTTTGCTCTGCTGCTTAGCTTTCAAGAGGTTATTTTTCTTGCTCATTTTAAACTTTATTCTGAAATATGATTTTTCCCCCCATAGGCATTCTGCCAAACCTTAATAAATTTAGTGAGGTCTGACAAGTCTGTTTATGTTTTTGTGAACTATGAAGATCAGGGGTTCCTAGAGTAGATGTGAAAGGAGTGTAAGGTGTCATTTAGTTAATTTAAAACACATTATTGGACAGTTATTCTTGATCTTAATGGTATCATAATTAAATTTTATTCCAGTTGAAAAACAAGGTCTCTGGTTTTGAATGTGGGTAAATGTTTCAAAGGCTTTTCTTTGTGATTTATGGGTACTTTTTGTATAGGTGTTTTTATTTTTATGTTCCAAACGCTTTTCCTTAACAATAGGTATTTTTTTCTATTGATGGTGGATTTCAACTTCAAAAAAAAAAAAAAAGGTAAAAATTCTATGACCAAATATTTATCTGTAAATATTACATAATCAAATTATATGTAAATATATGGGCTGACATAACCTTATAAGCATGAGCTAAAGAATGGGTTACATGGGAAAATAACACTTTAAAATTACTGCATTTATGAGGATTTATTATGTGGGAATAGTTTTACTACATTGTTTTAATACTGCTATAAAATATATTTATGTACATTTTATATTTTATTGTTCCTAAATATCCACAAAATATGTAAGAGAAGTTTCACAAGGCTGCTTAAAGAAGTGATACTGGGTGGGCACTGAGAGATCGCACTGTACAAAATGTGGAGAAAGAAAATTTGCATCTGGGCAGAAATAGTATGCTTTGCTCCTCACATGACCCACCCCGGGGGTTGTTATGAGGATTAAATGGTATGATGTTATATAAAAATCTTGCCCAGTTCTGGACATATAATAGCGTGTCAATAGACGGCAGATTCTGTGTTAGAAGGATTGAATCCAATTGACATCTCTTTAGTTTTCAATGCCTGAAGAGAGATAAGTTGAGTTCCATTCTGTGTACCTCGGATCATGTTTATGGTGTATATTCTTCTCTGAACTCAGTGATTTAAGAGGGCATTTGAACATAAGCAAGAGCTGAAAGTAAGTAGTTGAAAGGACAAGGATGAGGCCCATCACTTGAAGTGGTACATATATTCGTCATTTGAAAGGGAATAGTACTTGTCTTTGAGAGGCAGAATCAGGACCAAATCCCTGAAAATTATAAGGTGGTAGATTTCAGATTAGTATGAATGAAGGAGAATTTCCAATGGTATAAATGATCAACAGCAGAAAGCACTTCCTGAAATGATTGTGGATTCTTTGAAGAAATACGAGATGATAAGTGGCTATTAGCTGAAGGTGTTGCTTGTGGCAATGGGTAACTAGTATTTTAGAATCGATGTTTTAGTTCAATGTCCAAAGAACTAATCACTAAGAGGGTTCAGAAGAAGCTGAAGGTGATATAGATGCATACAGGGCATGGGGAAGTCTTGAGTTGTGATTAAAAGAAATGACTGATCCGTACTACCACCGACCAAATAGAGAAGTCAAGTAGATTATTAAGGAATAAATCTCCCCATTTTCCATGTTTAATTCAAATTTAAATTCGAGGAAAAATTCTATCCTCTGTTGTAGACTGTTGTGCAGTACTTTACTTTTTTCTTTTTCTTTTTCTTTCTTTCCTCTTTTTTTTTCTTGTTGGAGGTTAGTAACATAAATTTGGGTACCAATCTTAGATTTGTCTATACTAAAAATACACAGGTAACTTCAAGATTTTATCTGTAAAGTGGAGGTAGTAATAATAGCTATCCATATGTTTGTCATGAAGATATACAAAAATACTTAAGAGACATAAAATGTGGAATATGCTTAAAATGGTGCTCTGATAAATGTCTATTATTATTTATGCTCTAGAGTTGATGCATTTAAGTTACTTATAGCAAAATCAAAAAGGAGATAACCTGATGATTTCCCAGGCACATTTCTTAAATTAATGAAGATGGTATTTCTAGTTATTTTTAAATTTAAAAAATATAGTGAAAATAATAAGGTTGCAGAAACTATAATCAGATGAACATTACTGACTAGCCATCACAATGATCAAAAACTAGGATACTTGAAGAAGAAGGAAAGATAAATTCAGTTCTACTTATAGTTTAAAAAATCATGAAAAATGTAATCCAAAGAATGGAAATGCAAAATGAAATGTAAAAAAAATCCAAGAAATAAATTTATATAGCTTTAGCAACTCTCTCAGGTTATTGTTGTTAGGGTTACTGGTTGAAGATCATTTCTACTGTGGCTGGAGAGAGCATATCTCCTATTTCTTTGTATGACCTCATATCTATTAGTACATTGGGCACTCAGAGATTATTAATGTCATTTCCCAGCAGGTGCAAGAATTGGAGTAGGTTTTAACATATGATTTATGTTTGTAATAAGATGTGTAAATACAACAGTCATCCAAGAAATAGTAAATGGGCCAATACGGTGGGGGGGAGGTGGATAAAAATACTTTCAGTTACCCACTTTATACCCACAGGTCCTAGAGGACGTGGGCCAGGATTTTTAGCAAAACCCATCTGTAGTTGACAGACTTTGTGTAATTCCTCTATTTTCTGCTCCTCTTAAATAAATTATTTGGCAATTTTTTTGCACTGTTACATCAATTTTTCAGTTACATTTTGCTCAAGAATTTTGGATTTGGATCCCAGAGGAGTCTCTGGGAAGCCTTAGGGTATCAGATAAACTTGGACTGGAGGAGCGCCAGACTTATAAAAGAACCTCCAACAAGGATAATACTAGCTGTAAAATCCTCCTTCCTTAGGAATCTGAACAGATAAAGGAAAAGACAGTTTTGCAACTTCCCCTTTCAAAGATACAGATCTCTGTCTTTCAAAACAGCACTATTGTTTGCTAATCTTCCTGCAATGTCAAGTGTAATTTTTGTGCTTTCTCCTGATTACTTGAATAAACAGCACATTGCAAAATGCTTCTCTGGGGCAGCATCATTGCGCAGGACGAGACAGAAACCACTACGAGGTTAAGACTGCCATCACGACTTAATCAGTATAAATAACTTTTTAAAACTTCCTTATTATATCATTCAGTCAAGATTTCTTGAATGCTTACTAAGTGAAAAGCTAGAAATAAATAATTTGAAAGATACAAAGAAATGTAAGGCCTAACTTCTACCTTTAACGAGTTTACAAACTACTCAGAAAACTAAGACAACACATATGCGTGGATGTTTGTTGTTGTTGTAATCACTACTACAAACTCAGTGGCTTAAAACAATGCAAGTTTATCATCTTTGTTCATGTAGGTCAGAAGTCTCCCATGAGTCTCCCTAGGAAAAAATGCACATGATGATGGCCTACCAGTGTTCCTTGTGGGAACTCTAAGGGAAAATATGCTTCCTGCCTTTTTCAGCTTCAGGAGGCTACCCCAGTCCTTAAGTTGTGGCCCTCTCCCTTCAACTGGAATGTCAGCAATTTGCATTTCTCTGACCCTTCTTCAGCCATCTTAGCAAGGTCTCTCTAAACACAGCTGGGGAAGGTTCTCTGATTTAAAGGACTCTTAGGATGAGGTAGAGTCCACCTTAATAACCCAGGATAATCTCTCACCCCAAAGTCTTTAACCTTAATCACATAGGCCAAGTCCCTTTACTCTGTAAGGTAACATTCATTGGGTGGAGCAACCAGGACAGGGGCATCTTTGGGGGCCATTCTTCTGCCTACCACAACATATAAAATCAATGTAGTATCTTTAGCACCTCACAGAGCACTCCATAAATGTTTTGAATCAATGAATGAATAGAAAGATACATAAAGCAATGCATTTAAGATATAAAGGAAGTGTATTTAGGAAATACACAGCACTTGTACATAAATTTACAGAGCTTGGGTATGATTACAGAAATATCTAATTGTTTGAAGTCAAAAGATTCCAAGTCAATTTAGAATTTATTTTATTCTAAATTTATCAATTTAGAATTTATTTTAGTATATGTTCATAAATATATTCTTGGGTGTTGTTTTAACTATCAATAATAAATAAATTCTAATGTCAATGCATGTTAATAGCTCCTAAATTTTGTTATGAAAAATGATATATTATTAAGATGGTATTTCTTAGAGCTGAAATCAATTTCATTAGAGCATCAATGGACATGGATCTTGGGTTTTGTCTTAAATCAATGTCTAAAGATGTGTGTTAGAGAATAGGGGTCTTTGAGAGTTCTAGAAAAGTAGATTTTTATTTTCAGTTTCAATTTCTTCTTTTGTAAATTGACAGACTTTGGGTGACTTAAAAATCTAACAGTCCACTAGCTGGTAAACTGGTGTTCTTAAGAGTAGCTTGGGGTGCTTTTGACAAAAAGATTTTATTTATGATTCATATGTGTGTATATGTATATGTGTGTTTATGTGCATAAAATTAAATGGTAAATTTGCTACTATCTTGTCATGTTGTTTAAAAACAAACATCACACATTTTGGGTATATTAGGGGAAAATTAATAAAGCCTACCTAGATCCTACTTTTAATAGTAAGATGTTCTAGACACCGCTTGCTATAAACTGCAAGGTGGACAGTATCTTTAATTGTTTACTTTAAAGACTTGAATGTAAAATGAGGAATTAGCTTGAATTATTTGGATATAAGAAAAAGTTAATATTTTATTATTGAGAAATTGAGTCAATAAGGATTTTTTTGGATGAAGCATGTCAATACTTGGTCTTCTTTTTAACTGATTTAATGGAAAAAAGCCCACAAATGAGTTTCTGGATGTTGTATTTCCCCTATGTAACTTCAAGAAAATTATTGTAATGGCATGAAGCCAGGCAAGATGCCAATGCAAAGTTAAGCATGCCCCAAATTTTTACATTTTAAAATATCAAAGTTTTATTTATATACAATTTTTCACTAGCAATATTTTATCACATGGAATTCTGTGACTTTTTCTGCCTCTCTAGATTAGTTAATACAGTGATGCATCTGGAAATTTAAATTCATAGTTAGTGTCACTCAAAATTTATTGTAAAATAACAATAGAATTTTAGATTAAATAGCTGTTAAACACTAGGGGGTTTCCTAATATCATTACGCCAAAAGCATGTCATCACTTTGCGTTTTTACTTTAGGTATTTTCTGTTTGAGATATTAATGACCAAAAGAGTTTCTTAAATATTTCAGTACCAATAAGGATATTAATAACAAAAATTGTATTATGTTCCTAAATATTTTCCACATGCTTTGTTTGTATGACTATTAACCACCATACCATAATTGATTATTATAAAATAAACATAATTATAAGTCACTGTCACACCTTTGTTATAATCATTTTTCAGAGGAGTAAAGTGAATTAATTTGTTCAGGTTTTCTCAGTTAGTCAGTGGTTTATTTAGGGTTTGAAGCAGTGGGTCTTGACTTTATCTTTTTATATACAGAAAATTAAATAAATTCATAACAAGAAATGTTAAATCACAAGGCATTAAAGCTATATATTGTATAAAAATCCTGAATTAAAAATTAAGCAAGACACAATGTTTTCTTCTGATAAGTAACTCTTGGGATGCTGCTGAGTAACCACAAGGCATGTAGCCCTTTGGGGAGGTGGAAATTTGTTTCTGAGGAAAGTAAAACAAACAAACAAACAAACAAAAAACAAAAAACAAAAAACAAACCTGGAAAAAATATTAGTATGACTTTAAACTAAGAATTGCTAGAACAAGTATGTTCTCTTGGGGGTGGACAGAGGTGGCTAAAGAAATTATTTTATTTACTTTTAGAAGAGAAGGCTGTAACCTCTTTTACTCATAAAAATAAATAAATAAGTAAATGAAGCATGTGAAAGAGATTCAGAAAACTCTAGGAACATTTTTTTCTTTTATCAGGGCAAAGAAAAAAATAAGTTTGAGATAGTTATAATCTGGTGTTCTTCATTGTGGGTGTTCTGCTAAATGTCATCACCTAGTCAATATACGAGGTATAATTCTGTTTTAGAGTTGCCGGGTGAGAACATTTCGTTCATTCTAGAGTTCATTTTTCTCTCTTTTTTCAGAATTAGGTTAAAACATTGAGCAACATACTTCATCTGTCCTTTAAGCTTGGCAATTTCCATAACTTTGCTATTTTTTCCCTAACATTATTGTGAATTATAAAAGCATATAAGTATAGCAAGATTAATTAAGGAATATAGACAGTTTCAAGAGCCGTAATTTGCCTCCTCATATTCAACATTACATGGCTATAAAACAGTGATGTTTCTGGTGGATCTGAGAGTCCCTTAGCTCTATAAAGTCTCAGGAGTCCAGTAAGTACAAAGACACCCAAACTCGAGAGAATTAAGAAGTCTGCCAAGTACCGCACCATTTAGAATGAGAAGTCCCAGGCTCACAGATTAGGAATTTAAGTGTAAGATTTAAAAGAAAACAAACAAAGAAACAAACCTAAACCATACGGTCTTTTAACAAATAAACTAGATATAAATTTAGTCATTTCAAAAAAATTACCAAGTCCTTATGTTATATGGGACAATGATATCATAGCATTAAATAGCTCTTTAAGTAATTCATGAGTAGGTCCAATACACCAGATGCTACATAGTATAGTATATTATAAAGAACCCTCCCCCCCCAACACACCCCTACGCATATATAGACATACACATTCACACAAAAGCAGTGCCTTACCAGGTGAAGCCTTTTTCTCTCAAGTTTGAAATGTAATTCCTGGTGTTGAGTGCCATCTGGTAAACGGAGTTGCCCTCAGATATCCCCAAGACCACAATAAACATGCAACATGTACATATAATAAAAGGGAAACCTCACTTTTATTATGTGGCTTTTAAGATGCTCAATGAATGGATTAAACAGTTGCTTTGAAAAGGGTCATATCATGAATATTTCATTTTTCTTACACTAATGATTTTATCCTTGTTGGATTTTCAACTCAGAAAAAAAGATATCGATTCCCCAAGTTCATACATTTTACTAATATGCCAGTGCCCAGCATACCAGGTGTGGAATGCTTGGGCTTTATAAGTTTGGAGGCACTGCAGATTTAACAAAGCAGCCAACACCTGGAAATACATAAAAGCTGGCCTCTAAGCACAAGGTGATGAGTGTTAGTTAACTAGGCCCCCTGGATTCAGAGAATGGCCCCTCGTGGCTCAGAAAAGAAAACCGAAAGGCAGCATCATAGAGTTTAGTTTTAGCTCAGATTTCCTGGTGTTCTCAACGCCTATCTTCTCTACTCCCAAAAGGCAAGAAACAGTTCTAGTTAGGACTGTCCTTTTGATTTTTGGATAATTTCTTTTAATATGTGTCATGCTACTGCTTTATAAACACGAGTGAACAACAAGGAAAAAATGCGATTTCTGTTGAAGTGGATATGACATATTTCTAGAAGAAAGATAACCCTGCTTTTTAAAAGATTTTTATTTATTTGAGAGAGAGAAAGAGAGAGAGAGTGAGAGAGCATGAGAGGTGAGGTCAGAGGGGAATGCAGACTCCCCATGGAGCTGGGAGCTTGATGTGGGACTCCATCCTAGGACTCCAGGATCATGACCTGAGCTGAAGGCGGTCACTTAACCAACTGAGCCACCCAGGCACCCGATAACCCTGCTTTTTAACTCACTTGACAATTCCTACCTTGTGATGACATACTCTTAACTGTTACTGTCGCTTCCCTGGATGTTGCTTTGTGGTCTCACCACAAACTCTGCAACAGATTTCCTGGGAGTGTGGCAAAAGTCATGAGTGAGTGGATGAGTCTATGATTTGCTTGAGTAAACTTTAGAGTCTTTTTAGTGGTTAATCCATGTTGAATTAAAAACAACAACAACAACTTTACATTATGCCTATAATTCATCTTTAAGTCCTGTCTATTGTTTTCAGTCAGGTCTTTTTCTTGTCTTTTCTTTTTTTCTTTTTAATGTTATAGGCAAAGACTTTCCACGTTCCCAGGACCCTCTACTCAAAAGTATAGATTGCATCTGATTCCTTAGAAGACAGAAGTTTTGTTAAATTTCCCTATTTTAAGAAGTTTCTCTCGTGGCCAATTTCTCTGTGTATGTGTCCATACTATGTGCTGGAGTCATCCTTCAACAATGAGCTGTCTTCAGTCATTGTTACTCTATGTTCAGAAGACAAAGGAACTGAAGTCCTGTTAGGCATGTTCAAACTGTGTGAAGTAGGAGTGGAGAGAAAGGGGGGACCTTCAGATGAAATGTCACCAGTATACAGATTACTCTTTGGTGTCCTCTTTTGTCATTAACATTGCCTTGCCTTGCCCCTCTCCTTGAGCCTGTAATCACATTTAGATGACATTTATATTAACCATCTTAGAGTGGAGCAACATTATCTAATAGAACTCTTGGCAATGATGAAAGTCTCTATCTGCATGGCCCACCAGGAGAACTGGTGGCCGGACACATTTAGCTACTGAGTATTTGGAACAAAGTGCAACTTTAAAGTTCAGTTTTAGTTTTACTTAATTTCAATTGGAATTTATGAAAGCATAAATGCCTTGAGGCCATCAGACTGACAGTACAGATGTAGGCTTTTGTGTGATCACTGTACCTACTCTTCAATTAAATATGCCATCATACCTGCTTGTATCATTCTGATTTTTGATTCCACTTCATATATTTAAAAATGTTATCTATCTGATCCAACATTTTAGTTGAACTACTATACTACTCAGTGTTAGGCATTAGACACACTTTTAAATTTTGTTTTCTGTGTAGCAATTACCCAATACCCATTTTCTGTCCCTGGAGTGTATATTCCTTTTTCATGAGGAGCTCCTATAAAAGATACGCATGTCCTAGTCCTTAGTTGCTATAACAAAATGCTACAGAGTGGCTGGTTTACAAACAACAGAAATTTAGTTCCTATAGTTCTGGAAGCTGAAAGTTCAAGATCAGGGCACCAGCAGATTCGGTCTTGTGAGGGCCTGCTTTCTAGTTCGCAGATGGTGCTTTGTTGTGCCCTCATAAGGTGGAAGAAACAAGAGATCTCTCTGGAGTGTCTTTTTACAGGCACTAATCCTGTTCATGAGGATTTCACCCGAAGCCCCTGCCTCCTCATACTATTATCTCTGGGGGTTAGGATTTCAGTATTTGTACTTTGGGGGAACACAAACGTTCAGATGATTGCCCCTTGGATTTAGGCTAAGGTGAATTAATGTGTTGACCAACATTTTATATACGTGCTCTGAAATGAACCGTATTATATAAAGAAAATTAATACAAATTATGATGAGTTTCGCAGTACTTTCCTACATTAAAGTTAGTCAACACGAATTCTTCAGTGGTGAGTCCTATAGATGACAAATCACCAATTAGAGGGTGTAACAAATAAGGAAGGAAAGAATAAGAAAATATGGTTGCATGGGAAAGATAAGCAGCACCAAAAATTACACAGGTGCCTCTTTCTCTGATGTGGGAGATAAGAATTGTATAAAAGTATGGTGACTCTTAAAGAATTCAGTAGAATAATCACATTTTTAAGCTGGGAAGGATGTTGGAAATCTCTCAATCTGGATTTCTGTCAATGTGGCGACTTATACCTGGACAGCTGTGGCTTCAAGTCACGCTTTATTAACAGTTTAACCGAATGCTAGTTACATACCACCTCCAAATCTCAGTTTCCTTACTTATAAGTCAGAGGCAATAGAAATACATACCTGGGGGCACCTGGATGGCTCAGCGGGTTAAGCCTCTGCCTTCCGCTCGGGTCATGATCTCAGGGTCCTGGGATCGAGCCCCACGATGGGCTCTCTGCTCAGTGGAGAGTCTGCTTCCTCCTCTCTCTCTGCCTGCCTCTCTGCCTACTTGTGATCTCTGTCTGTCAAATAAATAAATAAATCTTTAAAAAAAGAAAAAGAAATAAATATGTATACCTGTTAGATATACATATCCCCCCCCCCCCCCCCCCCCAGGTAGGAGGATTGGTAGGTGAGATAATACCTGTTAGATGTTTAGCACAGTACCTGGCACATAGTGTCCCATTTTAGTGGAAGGGAAACAGAGCTTAAGGAGCTTAATTAATTTTCTCAATTAGTGGCACCTGGAACTAGGGATATGACTAAACTGGGTCTAAGAGTAGAGGCACCAAACAGAATGGCACCATGCATGTGCCAGTCACTGTTAAGTGATTTATTAAAATAAAATGACTCGTCCAAGAGCACAGAACTCATCCGTGGTCTGCAAAGCACAAAGGCACATCTGCTTCTTCCCCATGTACAAATGCCAATATCACTTGTGCTTGAAAACTTGGGGCTTTTGAAACTATAATTTTTTAAAACCGTGGGCAACCTTTTAAAACAGCAAGTATAATAATGTACATTTTTTCCTATCAATCCATTTAGTTTATATGGCTTACTGGAGACTTCAAAGTTATCATCAATTTAAAGTGATATAATATTGGCAATGATTATTCAACTTGCGTTTAAGTAATTACACAGGGTGTAGCAATTAAAAATTCTCCTTACAAGATTCTCTATTTTATCAAAAAATTTTCAGACACATTTTGGGAGACTTTTACAAACAGTTTAACACTTAAAGAGTATAAAGGTGAGAGCAAGGGATGGGCAAATCATCATTACTATAACTTAGAAAGAACAAAGGGAATGTGTTACCAGGACAAAGTGAAATAATAGCACAACTAATAATTTATTTCATGTGCATATTTCTTTATAGTTTAGGGAGATTTTAAGTTATTTATATATTGGTTTATTTTGTAGCTTATTACCGAGCATTTCTTATATGGTCCATCCTGGGCTAATTTTGGAGATTATAATCTTAAACAAAAGACAGGTGGTTCTTCTCATGGGCTTACAGAAATTTTTTCATTCTATGGGCTATGACTAACTCTTTGAGTCTCATACCTGGATCTTTATTCCTTTGGGATCTTTTGGAAGTTATTTTAGGAGAGAAATAATTTACCTAAATTTTCTCAGCTATAAAATAGGAATTATAATAATTCTTTCTATTTATGAGTTTATTGTAAGGATTAAATAAGACAAATTTTAAAGAGCATTGGACCCAATGCCAGCATATACTAAAAGTTCAACGCATATTAGCTATCATTTAAACACAGAGAAACCAAATAACCTGTCAAAAGAGAAATGTAAACATACAATTATAGATAGGTTTACATGTTTATTGTATTTAGTGTGACAATAAAAATTGTGAAAATGTGTGACCTATTAAATAAGTTTATTCAACTTCCTTGTGGTGCTCTAAATCTCTTATCCAAGATGGCTTTTGCTCCAAGCCTATAATGATAATTGCAATCATGCTTAGAGCCCTGATTCTGCTTTCTGTGTGAGAGAGAGAGAGAGAGAAAACAAAAACAAAAACAAAAACAAAAAACAAAGACTGGTCTCCTTAATTCTTTACTATGAGTATTTACTTCTAGAAAAATCTAGCTTCTTTAAAAAAGAGTTTGAATCCCTAATAGAGCACAAGACATGCTGTGGGGCATTTCAGGATCACGGCCAGGCAATACACTGAAACTGAGATTTTCCAAAAGCCTATCAGAAAGCAAAAAGACAGTAACATGGATATTTGGGATACCAGGGAGAGGCTGCCAAATGATTTTTCAGTTTGCTCAGTTTTGTTTTTATAAGGAGAAAATGATTAAAAAGGATTTACAGTAAGAGAAGTTACTATAAAGTAGATAACTGAAAAGTAATTTTCTTAATCCCAGGCTTCTCTTGCTATCCTAAACTTGGGTGTTCTCTGGAGGGGGGGCAGTGGGTGGAGCTGGAGGAGGACGAATGACAGCCGCACTGGAAGGGAAGGCAGTTCTGTGTGGATGGCATTAATTCTGCCCACTACCACTTCTGTGCAGCTGCACAGTGCCCCAAAGTCATTTTCACATCATGCCCACTTTCTCTTCCTCTGTCAACAGAAAAGCTGGTTCCCATTTGTGCCCATCTCAGAGATGCACAGGAAACTATCCCCCCAAAGCCATTCCAAATAAAGTCAGCTCTTGCCTGAAGTAGTCAGAGCATCACCTGGAGATGCAAAGACAAATCAATCCTCTCAGTAAAAGGAGAGGTTTGAGCCATGATCTCACAGATTCTGCAGACATGAGTCTCCCCACCCCCCACCTCCTTCCACTCTCCCCATGCAATCGCTCTATTTCTCTGTTTAGATTTTGGGAGGCTAGTGGTGCATTCAGAGGGATGAAGCTGGAGAAGAGGGGCACTTTCATTATTTAGGAATTAAAATGGATTGAGAGATTTCCAGTTGAAGTCTTAGAAGGTACGTGCATCATACAGACATACGAGCGTGCGTGCGTGGTATATGGACACATAGTCCATGCTGCATTTATCTGTCAGAGACAGGCAGCAGATAATCCTAATCTCTTAGCTATTTTAAGAGAGAGCATGACCAGATTTTATCACAGATCCCAAATCAGACAAGTTGCTCTGATGCACTTTAGGTACATTTGTGTTGTTTGCACAGGTTAGTGTAGCTGCCAAAAGCTGCCTGCTCTGAGCATTTGGGGCTGGGGCAGTTTTCTTACCTGACACAGTGGGTGTCTGTTGCTTGTTTATTTTTACCCCGCAATACCACATCTTTTCTTACTTAAGGTCCTTTTACCTGGGCTGGACCTGCCTGGCTCTGCCTCCTCGCCCGCCTCCCTCCTCCCTCCCCGTCTCTCCCACACCGGGAACCTGTGTCAGTGTTTTGAATCCCTACTTTGCTCCAGCAGGGAAACCAGACAGATTAGAAGCTAAAGCACATTTGACTGAAAGGCAGCTCTTCGCTTTCTTCTGCTGCTGCTTCCCCTTCCTCTTTTCCCAAAGAGACATGTAAACACATGTATTTTCCTGTTTAAATTTAGCGAGTTGGTCCTCTGCCTGTGCCTTGATTTAGCTCTTGGGCTGAGCCTTGCTCCTCCCTTCCCTACTCGGATAGGAGTCACAGGGATCTGGAGCTCGAGATTCCAAATTGAGCTGGCCTCAGGCCAGGTGACCCTTTCTTTGTAAGTTTCTTTCCTAAGCAGAGTTGGAGGGGGGGGAGCTGTGGCGGGGACCTGGGATCTCTTTGGTGTTGTTGGGTGGAGGTGGGGGGAAGTTAGTGAGGAGAGAAAGGGGGTGGAAGAGAGTAAGGGCTGTTGTTAAACAGTTTCTTACCGTAAGAGGGAGTTCAGACCTAGATCTTTCCAGTTAATCACACAACAAACTTAGCTCATCGCAATAAAAAGCTGCTCAGAGCCGACTGGTTCTTTTAGGCACTGAGTCGGAACAGGCTTCTCTCAGGCAGGCATCTCGTCCAGTGGGATCCGCCAGCGCGTCCGGCAGCACCATGTGGGGGACCAAACTTCTGCCAGTCCTGCTGCTGCAGCATGTCCTCCTCCATCTCCTTCTGCTTCCCATTGCCATCCCCTACGCAGGTTAGTCTTCTCTTCTTCCTTATGAGTCTTCCTTTAACTCTCTCCTGCTAACCTCTCCTCTTCTTAACACCCTCTTCACCCCTGCCTCAGCATCCTTTCTTAACTCCGTGTGTGGCATGGGTTGTTTTTTTTTTTAAACATCTCAGCTCTTTCTTTTGATATTCTCTTCTTCTGTTTGCAAAGCATTTACAATGATAATTAACATCCCCTGAATGTGTCCTTCTCCCCAACCCCAGCCCAGGCTCCCCCTTAGCCTCCTGGTTGTGGACTGTGGGGCAGGAATGAAGTGCTAATGCTGGCTGAAATTTTGCTGGGTTTGGACAAGTTTAAAGCTGAACAGAAGGTCTGGGCTTGAAGAGGGGAGAGTGACTGTCAGTACAACAGGGACTCCCTTCTTTCCAGAGGATTATTTGCCATGACATTCCTCTACCCCATGTCACTCAGTCAACTTTCAGCGCTAAATGATGACTTTATCCAGGTTTTCATCTGGAGAAGGCAGGTTAAACTCTGGAGATATGCATGTCATAAAAATGAAAGAGAAAGCCTCTCTTCTGAGATCTCATTCTGTCTGGGTATGGATGCCTGCCCTCTGAAACTGCAGTGCAACGGAGGCACAAACTGTGTGACTCTGATTAAAGCTGGGGAACGGCTCCTTTCAGTCTCCCATTTTCTCCCTCGAATTTACAGGTTGGGAAGGAACTGCTGGGGAGTTCGTACTACCTTCCTGGAAGTGTAGAGATTCCATTTGCCGCTTTGGGAAGTTTTCTGTTGTTATCAGGGCAAGAGGAAACATCTGTATTTGTTTGTACTCTCATTGTAGTGGCTGAGATGCCAATGGGAGAAGGTAGTGAGCACCATGGGTAGGCACGAGGGAATAAAAGAATGGAACAGATGCCCACATGGTAGACATGGCCCTTTCATAATACAAACCAGAGGGCTGGCCATATCTTTGGAGATAAGCTAAATATGAAATTTATCAGAGCTCTGATCAGTTTCTGATGTAATACCCTGGTTGAAAACATCGAGAATTTGCTAAATGACAAGGGAAAGCATTCGACCCACATGGCTTTCTTCTTCTATCTTGTGGAGTGGTCCTTGTGAAAAACAACAGTGTGCAGGAAGGACCAGTTTGAAAACAAGTAGGTACGATTTCCAAAGAGGTAAAAAAGAAGTTAGTTCCATCAGGCAGGTTATCATGCTTGAGGTGTGTCATGCTAAAATGAACTCTCATAAGGCATTGCTGATTTTAGGGGATTTTGAGCGTAAACTGAAATCACGGCTAATATTTGGAGGGCTTTCATTTTTAAAGGTTCAAATGGTGACGGTCTGAAGTATATTACGGTTACCTGAAATCATCTTGCTAATGCAAAGGAAACACAATGTGGAAAACCCAAACGGTAGATCAACCATAGACAATGTCTATTTGTTTTTGGCATGCATTACGAAGTTTTGGCAGGAGATATACATTCGTAATTATATTTCACTTTGGCTAATGTTGAAATGACAGCGTTTCCTGAGTATAGGGAGAATGTAGCCCAAGAGTGTGCTGGCAGGCAAGGCAAGGCCAATTGGGAATTACAGATATGCTGTGAATAATTCCTGAAGTGGATAATGCTAAAATTGTCATCAAAAAAGGGTCTGGCTTAGGTTGGGTGGCAAGTTTATTTTGATAGATTTTTTTTTTTTTTAATAACATTCTCCAAAATGGAGACCATGGATAGTCCTTAGAACATATAAAGTTTGTCCTTTTTTATATCTTCTAACATTAAACATTTAGGGTTTTTTGTTGTTGTTAATTGCTTTGGTTATACTTTTAGGTTTATCCTGAGTCTACATTTGTACATATTGCAAAATAATACAATGTTACAAAAGTAGTGGATACTATAATGAGGTGACAACCAATTATAACAGAATGTATTATGGAGATCATTTATTGAAATGTTTCTTAAGAAATATGCAAATAGTGGATCCAAGCCATCCTTACAGGAGGAGCTGGTCTACATAGAATTACCCCCATCCACTTCCACCTACATTGGAAACAGATATACAATTCTCGGTACCAAAAGAAGCATTAAGTAAGCATCTAATGTCCAGGAACCTGTGGAAATATAAAGATGGACAAATGAGAAAGAAACCTACACTTGTTAAGCAACTATTATAGACAATGTCCTAAAAAAGAAATTATCTAACTCTAATAAGATTTGCAGTATTCAATTTATTTTACATGGGGAAATTGAAGTTAAATTGAGGTTAACAACCTTAATTATCTTATGGTAAAGAGATAGAGCTGAGATTCCTACCCAAATCTATGAGAAGGCAATATGTGCTGGGTTTTTTTTTTTTTTTTTTTTTTTGCCCTTTTATTTATACTGAAGCCAGAAACAGTGAAATCAACTGAAATTGCTTTTTAAAAATCCATTTTTCTAAGCAATATATGAAAATCTCCATGTTAGAAATACTATAATACTATGGTTTAGAGTTCATTTCTAGCTTAAGAAATTTGGGGGAAATATGGTACCCAAATTGAATATGGAAAAATGGATAATAGTATGGTCAGTATGGAAGTTGGGGGAACACAAAGTGGCCAAAGACATAGAGGTGAAAAGCATGAGGACAGGTAACCATGTGCGACTGGTGCACTGAGCACCTGACCAGTATGGCCTGTGATTAGAAAAATGAGATAGGGTTGCATGCATAAGCATGAATATTGTGGCAACCTGTTCTGAACATCTGGGGTAGTAGTTGGAAATCTTAAGAGTAGACAAGAGACCTGACTTAAGTTGTACTTCAGCATGGTTGTTTTGGTTGGTGCATGGAGGGAGAGTTGTTGGCAGAAACAGGTGGTGAGGGAAGAAATCAGGAAGAAATGTCTGTGACAATGACATCCTGAACAAGGAAGCTGAGTTAAGATGAAGAAGGGAGGCCCTGAATCACATCTTGACTATCACTTCATTGTATCATCTTCATTATACATTATACATACATCTTCAATACACTTCATTGTATAATCCCTCTTTGGAAGGGATTATCTTGCTTACTTCTCAAATACCAACTGGGAAATCCAAGCCCTAGATAACAGCAATGAGACTGTGAATTAGTATTTATGATTCTTGTCTTTGGGAAGGCTAAAATCTCCAGTCACAACCATTCCCTCCATTAATTATTTGTGTACTTTCATCTTAACATCTTGCCACTTCAAGCTGTTAATCACTAATCATGTGGGTAGGTTTCTCAGAATATGTGGAGCCAGATTCCTGCTTCTTTCCACACCCTGCAAATCCTTTCCTTGCATGGTTTTCCTTTGAAGTCAGTGGTTAGTCCATACAGAGAAGAAAATATATGAGGTACTGAGAGAAATGAGTGTGAGGCCAGGGACCAGAGGGAGAAATGTGTCTTTCTTCAAGCACCTTGATACATTTGACCCTACTTTCTGTTTGTAGGTTTTCACTAAGATCCTAATGATTTCAGCTCTAAAACAGGGATTTCTGGTTCTTCAGGAAATATAGCTTCCAGAATGTTTTCCCATACTGGGAGATGAGGAGAAAGGAGTTGTAATTTAAAGTACAAGAAAGCATGACAAAGTTGCAGTGATCTCTCATCCTTTGATTTCATTTCAATATTTTGTTAATAAACTTCAACTAATAATTATGTACACAAACAAACAAAAAAAAAGTAGGGAAAAATCTGATCCAAAGTGGTGGGGTTTTTTTGTTGTTGTTTTTCTTGTTTTTGTTCTTGTTTCTTTAAGTTTCTTCCCAAATTAAGCTGATCTTCTAACTGTTTTCAGTAAAACAATCATCAGTTGTTAATACATATGGAAGAAAAAGTTGAATATCTTTTCAGAAAAGGAGTTTTATTTTGACATGCTGTCTTTTAGACTCCTGTTTAAATTTTTCTTTTACTGAAGAAGAAATCAGTTTTATAGATGCCTGGATTACATGATGTACAACGAGCTTGAACTTCAGTTTTGAGTAATTTGTTACTGACCCAATAGAAATGACTAAATTATAAAGGAAAGCTTCTCAATCATGAGAAATAAATAGTGAAAAGAGGATTCTGGTATCTGGTTCCCATTGCCTTTGGTTAGCTCTGTAGCCCCATACAAGCTTTTCACTCCTATTTATTATCTAGTAAAGGGAAATCATAGATTTATTTGCTTTTCTGGATGCTTTTTATCTTTAGATGAAAGACGTGATGGAAAAACTTATCAACAAGCAAGAATTAGGGGCGCCTGGGTGGCTCAGTGGGTTAAAGCCTCTGCCTTCCACTCAGGTCATGATCTCAGGGTCCTGGGGTCGAGCCCCACATGGGGCTCTCTGCTCAGCGGGGAGCCGCTTCCCCCTCTTTCTCTCTCTGCCTGCCTCTCTGCCTACTTGTGATCTTTGTCTATCAAATAAATAAATAAAATCTTAAAAAAAAAAACAAGCAAGAATTAGACTATTTTTATGAGGTATAGTCACACATTAACACATCTCAATAGGACAACTGAGGATCAGTGGGATTAAACACAACGAACAATCCCACAGAGACCTGTTTTCTCTACAGGAGTCTTCAATACTTGCCTTCATATTGCATGGTATTGAGCCAAGAAACCGGAGCATCCACAAGGGGTTCTGTTTTATTTGCTAATTAGTAAAATACATTTCTGAATTTAATGTTTGCCTCAGGCTTTTAAAATTTAGTTTTCTGCTCTTCTCTCACATTTAGATATATATAATAAACACATTATTCATCAGGCCAATTTTAATTCTATATTTTTAGGTAACTGAATTTATTTGAGAAATATATATATGTATATAATCCACATATCTCTATATAGTTTTATTTAATAGATTTTCAGCATCCATAAACTACTATTTGTTTCTAAGAAATACTCCAATTTACATAGGAAATCAGATGATTACTATTCTGTGAAACACTTCACAGCACTTAAGATATAGTGCACTACGGTCAAAGGAAGAAACTCCTAATGCAGAGACATATCTTCCATTAACATGGTTCTGTGGCAGAAACCAAAATGTGAAAAGAATTATACCACTTATTTGCTTGGGAGCATAACAATTTCTTTTCTGTCAGAAATTAAAGAATGGAATTTCAAAAACAAAGCCGAAATTTTGCACATATATAACATTTTTATCCAAATTAATGTCTAAATATTTACTTAATAATTATAATTTAAATAGCTCCAAATATAATATAACTTTTATTTTAGTAGACCGAGTCATCGGTATATTAGCATTTCAGGTAATTAAACAAAGTCATTTGGCAAGTCGGTAAGAATGCCAGGATTATCATCTGTCTTCCAACATTATGCAAGTCATTTGCTCCACACTCAATAAATAACATGTTGATAGATTATTTGGTTGAATGAATTCCTATGTTAAAATGTCTTTTAAATTATATCTGTTGTACCATGGCCATTCCATCTTGTAGGGCAAAGAAAAGTTAAAAATGAAAACATTTTTACAGAAATTAGTACCAGTCTTTTGGGGAGTGTGTTGTAGAGTTTTACAGAGGACCAGAAATTTAGAGGACTTCATGTTTTCTTTTATTTATTGTGGACTTCAGGTTAGGCTGGACATTAATGAATAGCATCTGCATGTTTAATAAACCAACTGGAGCCAGTGGTTGCTGGCAAATTGAGGGTGTGATGCCATTGTTTGTACCTCACTCTGCTAGCCATATTTCCAAGTTTTCTGCACAAAAATTTTCACCTTCTTTTCTTGGCACATTTCACCACATATAAAGACCAGGAATGCATTTCCTGCTCAAGCATCCAAGTTTCTTTTCTACTGATAGCTCTGAACTGGATCTTCAGAAAATATTTATAAGCCATATTTCTACCTACTTAGAATTTTTTTTTTCAAAGATGGCATCATGAGTGTTAAAGAGCGGGGGCTGGGGGTTCTGAAGTGAGGCAGCTGGGTTTCAAATGAGTTTTGCTAAATGGGCAATTAATTTTTCCCTGTGTCTTGGATTCTTCATCTTAAAAATGAATATATTATTACTGCCTTTGTTATAAGGATGTTCAAAAGAACTGGCAGGTTTATAAAAAATAAAAAATTATATTAAAAAAAAAAAAGAACTGGCAGGCAGAGGAGAGGCACAATCATGCCCATCCTTATTGTACAACAGATGCAGTTTCTTAGACATTTTGATCCTCATTTTGAAGATGGTAACCATCACTAGAAACTAGGTAACTTTGGGCACATCAAGAATGAAGCAGTAGTTCTTGATACTCTAAAGTCATCTATAAGATTAAGTCCTTTAGGATGTTTTAGTTCTGTTTTTCCCATTTTTAATAGGAGGCTTCGTGCTATCTAGGGGCCTTGTAGAATACACTCATGAAGAAAAATGATATTGCTACATTAAAGCTTGAAGTTTTACATACATTTGATTTATAGCATTTGGCTTAATTTCAAGACAAACAATTCAGTTATACTTAAGAAATAGTGCCCCCAAGCACAGAAAACACTTCTGTAGGAAATGAGAAGGGCTAAAATCTGAATAATATGAAATACTTTAAAGCGAGCCAGAAGAATTTATCCTTTGCACCATTTTTAGTGAGAAGTTTCTCACATGTAATTGAATTGACTTATCTAATTAATACTATAACTTACATAAAGACCAACTGTAGAAGGAAATGACAAATTTAATTATAGAGCATGATATGATATGCCTGGGCATTTGCTTTCATACTTTTTGGAGAGTATCATGTCATTTATTTCTGTAGAGTGAACTCTGTCCTAATTTTTAAAAGCATATTTCATTTTAAAGTATGTAGATGAGTGACCCTACACGACAAGTTAACTTATTCTTCACTGATTACAATATTCCTCTCTTGCTTTTAACTATCCAAGAGTATCAATCCCACCTCACTTCACCCCCAATCTTTGGAGCTCTAGAATGTTCTCAGATAAAATCACTATCTTGTGGATGATCCTTAAGGACATTTTTTTCTATATGAGCCTTAAAAGCTTTTCCTCCATTTTTTAAAAAAAAATTATTATTATTAATAGAAGGACAGAAGAAAAGAAGAAACACACTTCATGAATTCAAAAAGTCAGCAAAGACTACTCTAATTAAAGAAGACCCATTACTGAAGATAAAAACAAAAAAAATGAACACTGCAGACCAATGTGCCAATAGATGTATTAGGAATAAAGGACTTCCATTCACTTGCAAGTAAGTTGCTTCATTTTGTTCTTAGGGTAACTATCCAAATATAGCATCTACTAATTATCATCATGGGTTTTTGGGGGGCTATTTTTTCCCTTTGTATTCAGTGTAATTTGCCCTTAAAAGCATAAGTTTGACTTTAGTCTTAACTCATTATAACAGAAAATGTAGCTCTAAGCTGATGGAAACATGAGTAAAGGGGAGCACATAAACAGGTATCTTTTAGAACTCAGAGTGCCTTTGGTTATGGAATTTGTGTTTTCTCATCTTATGAACAGTTGGACTTTATAAACTAAACTTCCATTAGATTGCCTTTTATCCAACATTTTAAAATATTCTATTCAGAGTAATTTTTTTTTTCCTTGCAAGAGGAGTGAAGGAATTTTCAGAATATAAATTGGATCAGAGCCAGAATTTACTGCAACTTACATCATTGTCTTTAGGGATTTAAATAAAAGGTGTTGAGAGAATTAGATAAAAAAAAAAATAGAAGGATTGGTGTCAGCAGCAAAGGCTGTTCAAAAGGAGTTGGGTGTAGTGATGATGAAGTTTCAGGTGAAAAGTTAAAGAAAGATTCAAAGAGGCATGAGGGGATCCAAATGGAGGGTTTTCTTATCATTTGCAATTCCCTGTCTAACCTCATAGGGAAGAATTCCTTCCTACTTTGCCAGTGATCTCAAGGATAAGACTTGGGGCCACGAAGGAGACTCGTGCATATGAATAATTTTCTGAATTGCCAGAAGAAAATGCAATCCTCCTTCTTGTTTGTAAACATTCCCATCCCCTCATTTACTTTATACCCGTTTATTCCCTATTTCATTCTGTTTTTTACAGGACTGTGCATGATATCCTGTCAGTTTTGAATTCTACTCTACTGCATTTGGACAGTGACATGTAATGTGAACCCATTTTAGTAATGCCGTGGCAAGCGATGCTAATCTCGTTTTACCTTTTTCAGAGAAATGAGTGTTATGGGCCTGGGGGAAAGGACCTGATCAGAGGAGGTCCTCAACAGATGTAGTGCAGGACAGACTATCTCCCTTCTATTCATATACAGCTCCTCTGAAAGTATTTTTATTGCCAAACTGCCACTTTCAGGGAGATATTTCCTGGCAAGTGGAGTGGGGAATTGACTTTGCAAGTTTATTCCTATGATAATTCTGTTTCTTTTCCTGACTTTCATGCCTTGAGATTGTTAAAAATAAATTAGAGAAAACTACTCTCAATCAACATCAGAGCTGTGTAGATTTATGGTGATATTCTGACACTTGAGGAGGTTGGATTTATTGTATTTTCCCCTCACAGGCTTGGGAAGGTGGGGCAAGGGAAATGGGAGAACTTCATCTTATTGTTTATTTTTAACTCTGAACTTGAAAATACACTGTCCTGAATCCATGAGAAAGGAAAGTATTACTACCTTTTGATTTTCACCTTAGTCAGCCTTATCTCCAAAAAGCAAAATAAAACAAAAACCTTCCCTATGTTTTATTTAGGAGGAACTAGAATGATTATGCTGCATTAGAGAACACATGTAACTTGATTACAAATCTTTACATATCCCATGCATATGAAGTTTCATACTTTCCTACTATATTCTGGTTGAGTTACATTTAGCCTTCAAATTTACTGCAAACTGTGCAGAAAACCACATGTATAATATCTTTGTACAGAAAGAATTCTTCTGCCCAGAAATGTGTCATCCTTCTCACTTCTATATATATGCACATGTATTTGCAATCACTAAATACATTGGTTGTTCAGAACTGAATGGACATATTGTGATACTCTGAAATTAGATTCTTAATGAGTTAAAGGATCTTTTTGCAGGCTTGTTACATGGACTAGAGTCATTGAAAGACAATGGCAAATATGCAAAGTGCTTGGAAAACACCAACAATGCTGTGTGAAAACATCTGTGATTCAGTGGGTGAGGGGTGGAACATTCTCAAACACGATCTCCTCCTGAGAAGGTATCAACAATATTGATTTTACAGAGATCGAAGTTCTTTTTTGCTGGGTAGGAAAGAGGACCAGAATGCCTGATTCTAAGCTCCTCAGAAAACTGCTATCCATGACTTGACTCAAGAGAAGAAAATACGAGGCTTTCTTCTTCCACCCATGACTGAGTAACTGGTACTGGAATTGCCTACCTGCTGTAAACAACTAGAAACTAGACAAAGTAAATTACTGAAAGGAATATAATAATTAAAATAAGGAGAAGATAAAGACTCTTAAAGTCAAACTTAAAAGAAGATGCAACTCTAGATTGTTTGGATCCAGTCTATTTGGAGGCATGAAGTGATTCAGGAAACACTTTTCTGAGAGAATATGGCATTGTAATGGAATGAGCAAAAAGGGTGAATTCAAGTCAGCAAACTGCAAACTTGGTTACCCACTTGTCAGATGGAATTGCCTGTGTGTATTCATGGAAACAAATCTCGCATGTTCCTGATGGGGCTCATGAGTCACCTCCAAGGCATTCTCATGTCGAAGCCATATTATCCATAGAAAAGTAGTTATATATGTGTGACTCAACTTTATTTTAATGTGAAGTAAAGTAGCAACTGTAACTTTAACATTTGGTTTTAGATGTCTGTTTAGTTTTTTTTATATGTCGTCTTTTTCTAATTACTATGCCTTCAAAGTCATTTAACACACTCCCAGCATGCTATAATAACATTATAGAGAATTTAACATGTATTACATAAGGCTACAGCCCACCAGATCAAAATTCAAATCTATTAATAGCCAATCCTCTCAAGTTACCTGCCAGCACTGCAAAAATATACTTTTTATGATTTGCTCTTAATTACAATTTCAGCTGTAAGATGTTCTTGTAGTTAGATATTTCAAATCTTCAATGTATAAGTCAAAGCTCAAAGTTTATGCATATAATTTTTGAAGTTATTTGGATATTGAATAAAATGTACTATATAAAACTATGAGATCATAGGTAAAATACTTTAAATAATTTTATAGCATATTTTATGTTTCATAAAAGTTATTTCTCCTTATTTAAAATTATTTAAAAGTTGGCAATTTAAAGTAAGAAATAAGGGACTAGCTTGGAATATCTGAAATTATGAGAAAAATAGATGTTCTTAAAAGATATTATATGGATTAGAAATGAAAAAAATCATTATTCTTAGAAAATCTATATTTCTTTTAATTAGTTACTTAAACTAATGGTGGTGCCATTGCAATTAGCACAAACATAGTGAGGAGTTTTAATACCATTTTTTAAAGGAAGGCAAACAGTTCAGTTTCTACATTTCTACATTTCCACTTCATTTTCTACATTGTAAAACATGGTAACACTTAATATGTTGAAAATTTTATCAAGTTCTTTACTATTCTCAGTTAAGGTTTTTTTCCTACTTATCATTTTGTTTAGAGAGATTTTTTTTAGTGAACAACAAAACCCAATATCATATTTAGCTATAGGAATGATGATTGTAGGAGTGACACATTTTTGTAATTTTCTTCAAGACAGATATATCAAGAGCATATGCAATGTGATATTAATAGATTTTTTAAATTAAAAATACCTAGCAAGAAAGTCTATTTAGGGAACATTGCTTTACATAATCACTGATCCTGATACAAGATTTTCATAACCTTTAATAAGCATCCATGTTTTATAACTCACCAAGAAGGGATATAATATGCAAAATTTTACAGACATTTGATTTCAGATCCCTTTTGCTAGGAGAATCTCCTAGACTGTGATTTGGCTAATACATTTTAGGAAATATCTTTTTAGAATGTACTTTACACAATTACAAACTTTGGGAATTAGTCATGATATATCAGATATAATCATTTGTACATACTTAAAAACAAAATCTTCCCACTTGCTGTGTACTTACAAAAAAAGTCTTCAGAAATAATCCAGGCAGTTGTGTTATATATTGATTTTGCTTGTTTAAGATTTCATTTTTCTAGACATCGTTTAAAGTAATGAGAACATTACTAAATAGTATTCTTATATGTAAATCTACACGTATGAAAACTTGTTCCTTCTTATTTGGCATTCAAAATGGTAGTTTCAAAAATCACTCATGTTTATTATGATGCATATATAACTGTGTGTTTTCTTTTATATTGCCCTCCTTGGTTAAACCATGTACCCATTCTTTAAAAACTGTATAAATTGTAGTATTCCTTCTTTTCATTTAGATATTTTTTTCAGGGCCTTTGTTTTTGATAAAGCAAGGAAACGATGCCTCTGGTTACCTTTCAATAGCATGACAAGTGGAGTGAAAAAAGAGTTTGGTCATGAATTTGATCTCTATGAAAACAAAGGTAACTGGTTCTCCCTAAATATTTCATAACAATATAAAGCATAAAATATATGTAATTTTCTGTCACAGTGCTCTTTCCCACTAATTTTTCTATTATATGCTGGATCTGTTACACAGTCAACTAGTCCTTTAAGACAGAGTATACTAGTGTCTTGACTATTTCAATATGGTATTTTAAAGAGAGTATTTCCCAAACTTCCCGTAATTTGACTGCTCCCTCCCTCTTTATTTATTTCTAGGAGCATATCCTAGAACTGATGTTGTCCATGTTCATTTTAGAAAGTGCCACCTTAAATTAATAGTTTAAAACACCTTATATCATAGTATATTTTGAGCTTATTACATAGCATTTTAAATGTTCAAAACTTTGGGTAACTAATCTGTCATGGTGGTGATTGCTGATAATTTAATGTGGAGATTTTGAAATATTAATTGTGTCTTTTCCTAATTATATACTTTGAAAATCTTTGAAAGAAGAATTGACATTATATTATTTATTAATGTGTCTATTTTGTTTATCTGATACTATATTCACAGGTATTTACTTTGGTCCAAAGCAGATTTGTATCGAGGAAATAACTGGAGACTGTTAAATAAATATGAGTTTTACAAAATAAATCTCTTATCACATGAAATAATAATTATGGATTATATTTATGATAATAGTATTTATTTCAAGTTAAGTATTTTCTTAAACTGTATTGTGTCATTAAATTTGAGTATTTGGTAATATACACGAAATCTCCCTGGTAAAAACATAGACACTTAAAATTAATTTATGGTAGAAAATAAGATAATCCTAAAAAAAAGAAAATAAGATGATCTCTACATATAAATCTTAATCATAATTTATGATCTAGTATAAGATCACCTCTTAATCTTCTAGGTTGCTAGTAACTGTATATACTATTATTTGATAGGAATATATAGTTTGTTTAAATTGAATTGCTTTATAGTTTTGCAGCCAAAATGTTAACAAAAATATAGAAAATAAGAATCAACATAATACAACTGTCACTTAGACATACACACAGACGCATGTACAAAAACCTATACATTTTTACTAAGATAAAGACAAGTTAGTTACTTTTATTATCTTAAAGTAACCCTTTGAATTGAATAGATTTTACATATTACTTAATTTTTATATTTAACATTTTCTTAAAATAGTATTATATTTGAGCAAATTATTCGGTCAAATTAAGTTTGCCTAGCCAGTTGTGTATATGCACTAATCTACATTAAGTATATAGACTAATCTCTGCTGTTATCCAGGAATATAGTCATAAAATTAAAACTTCTCAGAAGTCTTTTTCTTGTTTTGTATTATTCTGAAATGTATTGTTTTGAAAATAGTAGAAACTGCAGGCAAGAAATGTCAGTATGATTTGAGCGAACTTATAAACATTAAGTACTTAAAGATTTGGATGGAATTTTCTTTTTCTTTTTTAATATATATAACATATGGTACACATAGTTATAAAATTTTTCCCTGCTTTCTTCTGATAGACTACATTAGAAACTGCATCATTGGTAAAGGAGGTAGCTACAAGGGAACGGTATCTATCACTAAGAGTGGCATCAAATGCCAGCCCTGGAATTCCATGATCCCTCATGAACACAGGTAAGAAAAGCATGGAAAAAAGAGGGTAGAACCTTTCTTTTTTACATGTGTGTTAGCAATCTCCTGTGAGTCCTTCAGAATAATCCTACGGTTCTATAATAATGGCCAATTTTGCTGAATTGCATTAAGCCAAGGGTTATGTGAATTCATGACTGAGATTCAAAGGTGAATAAATTTATCATGAAGATGAAGCCTAACAGTATCTTACCTCAAAAATGTCAGCTCATACATCTTGGTGTTGGTGAGGAAGTAATGAAAAGGTGATTAAAAAAAAAATTTCCCCCCTCCTCTCTTTGCCTTCCAGAAACTACAGCACTCTGCAGCTAGAGTGGAAAGGTTGACCCTGATATAAAAATGGTGGATCAGATTCTGGCCTGAGCCAGGGCCTGACTATACTTTAACTATGGTGGTACACAACCTTGGCTACACTTTAAAAATCACCTGCTATGAGCTCTTAATAAATCTCACCACCCAGGCATCAACACAGGCCAATTAAATTAGAATCTTTTAGGGGAATAACCCATGCACTGGTATTTTGTTTTTTAAAGCTCCCTAGATGATTCCAAAGTACTGACAAAACTGAGAACCTCTGCTAATAAGTCATACCAGAGACTGACCAGCTTTCCCATTTTACCTATTGCCTAATGACTTGAGAAAACTTCTCATTGCTTGGAAATTAAATGTCTACATTGCAGAAAAGAATTGTGTTCATTTTAACAGATGAATTCTATTTAAAGATGAGTAAACACAGCATCCATGGGCTCATTAGTCTGAGAGTTTTAATCATCATGGAGGAAACATAGATTTCTAATACTCGCTAAAGAATTAAATTTAGCCCCAGTTTTTCAGGATTTATTTCGCAAATAATTTGGACAGGAACCAAGGTAGTTTAAAACAGTTCTCCCTGGTTAGTAAGTGCATTGGAAGATCTAGTTTACCATGAGCCAAGTATCTTGCTGAATAGTCTATCTTGTTTATCTCATTTAATCCCCCCAAGAACCACATAGTGGGTGGTTTTATTAATTCTGTTTTATATACAGTGAAACTGAAGAACAAAGAGCCTTAGGAACTTTTTAAGGTCATGCACAACTAGTAAGTGCTCTGGCCGGAATGTGAACCGAGCCAGTGTCACTGTATAACCTGTGTTTTTAACATAAAATAGAGCATGAAACACTGAGCAGTAGGACGCATACTGTGAATTGTTTTTGTAATAATGTTGATGACTTTGCCTTGATTAATTCACTTTTTTATCTCATTTCATTCATTTTTTTTCTTTGAAGATTTTATTTATTTATTTGACAGAAAGAGAGAGAGAGAGATCACAAGTAGAGAGGCAGGCAGAGAGAGAGAGGGGGAAGCAGACTCCCTGCTAAGCAGAGAGCTGATGTGGGACTCAATCCCAGGACCCTGAGATCATGACCTGAGCCGAAGGCTTAACCCACTGAGCCACCCAAGCACCCCATCATTTCATTCATTTTTGAGGAGCATAATTATGCAAGATGATTTTACTTCTATAAACAGACATGAGTTAATTGTCCCATTTATAAAGAAAAAGAGTTAGTTGCTTTACACTGGAATCAAACCTGTGATTCTGGCCTAATTTCACACTTGCTATTAAGTATCTAAGCCTATTAGTTTACCGGGTTCTAATAACAGAAAACAACTAATTTTTGCCCCAAATTAGTTACTTACAATAACACACAAATACCTCTGAAATATAGCATTCTATTACAAAGCAAAAAATCCAATATAATTGGTTTCTTCCCTCATAAGCATTTGCATGGTGTGACTCCCATGACACCATATGAGGAAAAATTTTATTTAAATAGATCGATCTAAGTTTTTCATGAACAAAGGAATAGCATTTGAAATCAATCCTACCCTAGTTGAGTGCACTGGACTGACCCAGTAGAGGTCTTATTTCAACCCAAATTCTCTATGATTGTGATTCTGTGTGAGAAGAGTACATATGAAATAGATCTCCCTGGGAACTGGCTTCCCAGTCCAATCAGCTATTTTACCAACAAACATTTCCTTGTGATATAGAGATTTAGGGCTGAGAAGATCTTGTATATTAATCAAATCTTCTTTTGTTTGTTTAACAATGGAAACACTTAATTTTTATCAAGTAGCAGATTATTGGTCTATCTGCATGAAAACTTAACACTTTAAAGTTAAGTGCTATCTAAAGATTAACTTTATGAGAAATGGAAAAAAATATATACATATATCTGTCTGGAAGAGTGATTTATTATCGACTCCTAAATTGAAATTATTTTACAAGTAGCTTAATGGGAAGATGATGATAGATGATGAAATTAGTATAGAAGCTTAACCAGAAAATCAGGTGACTCGATATCTACATCTATATCCTTCACTGGCCACCAGCATTCATTAATGAAGCAGATGATAGAATAGATCAAGTTTCCCATAAATGTAGTTTATATTAAAAGAAAAGAAAAGGTGACTAGCACCCAGGAGAACCAATTTATAATTCAAAGTATATGATGATATAACTAAGCTTTAAATATTTCTTTACTTCTCTCTCTTAAAGCCTTGCTAACAATGACAAAGAACCACCAATACTATATATGTGAATAAAAGTTTATTACAGAACTTTTGATTGGCAAAGGACTTGTGTGTAATTCAACATTGGTTGAATGAACATATAAAAGTGAAAAGAGCAGGGCTCTCTTCATGCCTTGGCCAAGTATAGCATGCTAAAGAAAAGAAGGCTATACCTTAGGACACAAAAGAAAATCAGCTAATTTGGGTAAAAAGCCATAGACACCAAAGGATGAAAAAAGAGATGACCAGACTGTCATGAATGTCCTCAAAAGGAATTTCATATGCATTGACATAGAATCATGGAAAGCACTACCTTTCCTTTTCAGTTAAATTTTATTAGTTCCAGTGAGAAAATATTATTCATATTTCTGCCATATCTATTTTGATTTTTAATTTTTCTCTCTTCTTACTTGTATTTTTACTACTAAACCATTGACTGATTCATTCACTACTTCTTTACAGCTTCTTTTTAGCTTTACAAATCCACTGGCAAGGTATATGTGTTCTCTGTGTGTTTGTGTGTGTATGTGTATACAACAAAGGTCTCCTCCAAAATCACTTATTTTTAACTAAATCCATTATTTAATTTCTTCTAAGTAAACTCAACACATAAAATGGCCAAAAAGGACCTTATAGTAAATTCGTGCCATATATCTTAAAAGTGAAGAAGTGAAAAGCAAAGAGTAAATAAATTAGGTAGGGACTAAAGACTAGTGTCATATAAGTAGCTAAATGATATTTTGGGGGCAACAATGTAGATTCTGTGATTAACAATAATTTATTCATTCTACCCTACTATGCCAAGTTTTTTTTTTTTCATAAAATAGAGTTATAGGAGCATTTTCTTAGATAAATTTATGCATTTCTTTACAAAAAACAATCTGAAGTAAAAGTCAGTTTTGATTCTGTCAGAAAAATGAGTATTTCATTAGAAATTTATTATGAAAAGTTGTTGGAAAACTGGCAAAACTGTAAGAAAATTTCAAGCAGTGGAACAAACAAAAGGTATCTTAAGCTATTCTGGAATAAAAGGGCCAAAATTAATTTTAAAAATGCCTTCTTTTTATTTTAAAATTAAATACTGTTAGAAACTGTGAAATCATGATGAGCGTTAATTGTATTACAATTTACGTCAATCATATGGCCTGATGTTTAATTTTTGTTTCCCCATATGTAAAATTCTACTGAAGTAAGAATATAAATTCTATTTAAAGACATTTTGGAATTTCATAATATTTATAATACTAGTTTCCTTGAAAATGTTTGGTTAGTAGTAAGTCTCTTAAAGTAGACTTTTTTGAACCAATAATTTATATTTTCTGAGGACTTAACTTTGGTATATTTCATGTCCAAATGAAAAAATGTCATTATGAAATATTTCTGGGTACCCAGCGCATTTTGTGGCACAACATAACAAAAAAACAATGATGTCTAAATAAGTTTCAATGGATCAGAAACACATTTGACTTCACTAGAAGTACAAGTCAGAAGTCAGAAATACTAAGAGTACAAATAAAGCTTTATAGCAACAATGAACTGAGTATCGAAAATGTAACTGGATTTTCAAAAAAAGTTTAGTGTCACCCATGGTATATATTCTTTCTTACAAGATTTTTTTGCAATCAGTCCAGCAGAAGAAAGCATCATTGAAGCCAATGCCACAAGCAGTACAAACGAATGAAAAAGTCATTGCATTTTTCTGATTTTGTGTTGAAATACTTTATGCTGATAAAACTATAAGTAGGACATTACAAATTTCAAAAGAAGGCAATGCATTATAGTCTCTGCTCCCAGTGGCAAACTGTTACAAACAGTCTGGAAGCACTAATCCACTAAACCCCAGTTGCAGTGAAAATTGCTCATTTTTTGAAGAGAATAAATAATTCTGTTTTTCACTGTGACAAGGTAAACACTACTAAATGGAGTGAGCTTAATAATAAGTAGCATTTATTGAATGTTGATTACTCTGTCATCTCTTTGAACTTCTCAAAAACACCCCCAAAAGCGTAAGATGCTGTAAGTTACGGTTATATTCCGTGTGCAGGTAAGCTAAAAGGCTGAGAGAGTCTAAATTACCTGCTGGGGTCTCTAGTTAGTCAAAGAGAGAACTGAAATTTGAATCCAGGTTTAATTTGATTCCAGACCTTTTGTTTGTGTCACTTCATCAACCCGTTTCTCAGCTAGGCAGAAAAAAAGAGGGCTATTCTTCATGAGAAAAGGAATAAACAAGTAATTATCTTGGATAAGCAGTGTAATAGTGAGATTTCAAGGTCGGCTGCAGTGTTTCTTCCATTCTCTCAGTGGCCTTGCTCAGTCACGTGCTGTCTTTGAGGGGAGCTTTGAAATTGTGGTTTGAACAATGTCAGTTAGGCTTTGAAATTGTGGTTTGAACAATGTCAGTTAGGTTCTAGAATGATTGGCTATTAGCGACTCCAGAGATTAGTCATTGTTAATGATGTTGAATGTGGGCATTTGGTCGGGCAAATATTTATAAAATTTAAGTATCTTAAGGGCGGATGAAAATGATAAAGTTCAAGTTAATAGATACGGAAGTCTGAGGTAGAATAAAGGATTTCTTTACCTCAGGAAAAACTTGCCCACTGATGAGTAAAATTAAGAGGCCCAAAATAAAGTTGCATGCTCTTATACTGTAATGATTATCATTTTAAAACTAGCTTTTTGCCTTCGAGCTATCGGGGTAAAGACCTACAGGAAAACTACTGTCGAAATCCTCGAGGGGAAGAAGGGGGACCTTGGTGTTTCACAAGCAATCCAGAGGTACGCTACGAAGTCTGTGACATTCCTCAGTGTTCAGAAGGTAAATGAACCTGAATGCCGTGTGGGGCACTCTGCTCCCGCTTTCTGTAGAACTGCAACTCGCATTAAAGGTTAACAGAGATGAATCAAACCGTAATAAATATGTTGTTCATTCAAATGCAACTATAGATAATCATTTGAGCATTTTTACATGATATTTTAAAAACTGATTTTCATCAGATTAATACAAAGGGGTTATCAGTTTGAATTTCAACGGAGCCTGAGGCATCTCTCTGGGGAGAGTAAAAGTTTGGGCTTCCTCACCTACTGTCAAGTTCACATACCTCACAGTCTCTTCCCACATGTCACCTGAAAGGAGCCAAAGGAAGTTTAGCTCTTTAAGAGTCATGCTAATTCTATTCATCCAGCACCTGCTTCTGCAGAAATTTTGTCAAACCTATCTGGAAGTGGTGTGGCCAGGATCTATGAGCCCAGAAGAGAGTATGGGGAGGGGTCGCTGGAAGTTCCATCGGGTTGTGTGCCTTCTGGTGAAAAGCAAATCTGATACATAGACTGACACTACACACCATTGAGAATAGTACCTGAAGAGATCAAAGCCATAGAGCCCACACTGTCTTGAAGGCAGGACCCCCAAGGCCATGTCTGTTTTTACCTCCCCTCACAGTGTAAAGGGGCCCTGTCCTCACTCTTGCACTGGAAAACTGAAGGCCTGACAAGAAGGAAGAGTAACCACTTCAGCATTGTATGCGCTTTCACTTTTCCTAGTTGCCTATCTACCGAACAGCTGGCTCTTCAGTTCTGTCAGAAACTAAAATTCTAAAAATCCAAATGAAATATGGGTTAAGTTCTGATAGAAATTTAGTAGGATTTTGAAATACTTGGGGATAGAGGGCGGCTGGGGCACTGTCCAATTTTTTATAGTAAGATATCTTACCTGTTTGTTATTAACCCAATTTTTTAAACTATTTTTCCATAAATATCCATTTAATATTAGGTCGATATTGATCACATAAAAAGGCCATTGTTAGCGAATTGTCATGGAGAAGGTGAATTTGTTTTCTGTTGTTATTTAAAATTCTTGACTTCATGTGCTAGAGCCAGTTCCATCTCTGTTTGTAAATTCTTACTTTCCATTCCATATCATATTCTGTTCACTATAACTTCTTCGTTGTTTTCTTCTCTTTTAAAAATAATAAACTGATCTGTGATAACGTTATGAACAAGTCTGTTTTGTATGAATAAATCTGTAATTAACATTTGTTTTAAATTTACACATGGAAGGAAAAAACTTACTTTTTTGGAGGAGCTCTCCATTATCACAGTTTTCTGAGGTTGAAAGTCATTGCAAGGAGTTTTGTTTAGTGATTTTTTTTTTTTTTTTTTTTTTTTTGGACCTGGGAAAGTATTTTCAAGGGAAGGTAATTTGGTCAAACTTTAAATAGCTGAGCATTTATGTTATCTGCCTAGTTCCAGTGGGAATATGATGTCTCAACCCTGGTTTACAAGAAACTTCATCAAAATACACTGGCATAGATCTGGACTGATAAGACCACGTAGAATAAATATGCTAGAAAAGAAGTAATTGGAAAAATCTTATTTCGAGTTATCAACATCTCATTAGAATGTACATCTCTATTATCCTTTAATAATTTGAGGTTATTATATTTCCCTTAGAAAAGGGCAATGCTCATTACTATTAATGGCATATGAAGTTATTGATCACCATGGCACTAAAGGTTGCAGATAGGCTTTTTCTGGAAGTAATTAGGAATCTGATGGTAGTTGAATAACTTCCTGTGAGAAGAGTGAACCAACACCTGCCCTATAGGCTAAACATATTTCAGGGAGCGTGAATTGAGCTGTGATATTTAAATTCACACGATATTGAATAATGCATTAGCAGGATTTTACTGAAGAGGATCTAAAATAAGAAGCACTGTCAAAATGTTAATAGAGAAAAACAGAGCTATTTTATAATGGGTAATACAAAATATACAAAATAATGTAGATGTATTTCTTGAAATTTTTGTAACTCTATTAAACTCTTGGCTAAATTGTCATCTGAAATTTATCTGAAAGTTTGGTTCATAAGAGAAGTATTTCTGATATCCAGTGATTAATATTATTTTATCATAATTTAATCTTTGAAATATATTAAGCATTCCAAAAGAAAGTGAATACTCTTATCACATTTAGAAGCTTACACAATTATGTAAAGAAAATAATATCACGGTTGTTTAATTCAAATATAACAAACTGAGGTATCTAAAATCTGATTTCTTGCTTTAACACTTGCTTGGGATTTAGAACAAAGCAATCACCAGTTACTGGAACAGATGTCTCCTTTAATGTCTGCCAAATATTCAAGTAAATACATTTTTTAAGCCATACTCATTATTTTTAATAACTTACATTTAAAATCCCAAACAATACTGCTATAACTTTATATGTATAATTTTATATTCTGTGGAGAAGGACTTTTAAAAACAAAGATTTAAATAAAATGATTACTTATAAATGTGGGTTTGTAAAACTATCCATATTTCAAACATACAGTTTTGCTGAAGTAATCACCAGCATGGATTTTTCTGAGAGATATTTTCAAAATAGTTGTTTTAGTCTGTAAACTCAAATCACTTGTAGTTTTATAATTGAGAAAAGAACATAACAATCTTTGAGTTAGTTGGTTAGTATAAGAAAGATGTTGAATGAATCCTATTCATATTATAATTCATGTGTAGTTAATGTAGTTTTCTACTTTTGTTTAGGCCAGTGGTATATTTAGGAAAACTAGTTATGAATAGAAACATTTACTTAGTTTGAGTTTATGTGCCCTGGGACAGTATTTTGCTTTTGTTTTTTGTTTTTGTTTTGTTTTTAAAAGGACGAACTTGCTAGAACCATTAGAAAATACACTGGCAATAAAAGAGCCAAAAGGACATAGAGGAAGAGGGGTGATCCTCAGTGTTCAATAGATCATACTGTATGTTATGTGTTATATAGTTCATACTTTCACCTACGTCCCTGAGTAGATGGATTTGATTTCCATTCCTACTGCTCAACTGAGCTTGAACAACTTAGAACTTTCACAGAATTCTGGAAGTTTGAAAAGTGACTATGAGTTTAAAACTTGGCTTTCTTGAGGAAATTTTTACTAGAAGCCTGATGCTTGATGGAATAGTGAAACAATAAAATTTTCAGCCCGAGTAAGATGGCCGATCTACTTGCTCCCCCTTCTCTCCATCCTCCAATAGGTGAGACTACAACAGGGCAACCTACTGTTATAAATAGTAAAGCAGAAGGGGTAATGAAGACAATGTTGAAAAGGCAGGAAGATTGACTTTCTAAAATTATTGCTAAGACTCTATCTTAAAAGTATGACCAGTCAGAATGCATAAGAATCAAATTAAAATACATGAGACAAAAAGATTATTAGGAAGAATGGAATGAACCCTGGACTGTGGTCAGAAGGTCCGTGTTCCAGGCACAAGTCTGAAATTTTCTGTTTTAGGTAAGTCCCTTAAAACTTGTGTAAGCCTTGTTTTCCTCATTGCAAGGGTCAAATGATTTCTTATATGTTCAAAGTACTGAGTAATCAAAGAATTTATAACTATAATATACTTGTCATCTCAGTTCTATCATAGGACACATTTATTCCCACCCCAACAACAACTTTCATTGCCTACCAAAATCTTACGCTATTCTTGCTGACTTTTATTATTTTTAAAAAATCTTCTTTGGTCTGCAACTGCATCCATAACTCTCTCTTCACTTTGCTATAAACATAATACACTAATTTACATTTCTGTGCCATTTTATTTTATTTTGCTCCATAATAGCTTATCCAAATCCATCCATCCTTCAATATCTGAGTAAAATCCATTCTCTCCTACAAAGCCATTATCAATAAGCACTTAGAACTTCTAGAGTAGGATGAATTATCCACACATTTGCTACTCAATGTGAATTCTAAGGACCAGAAACATCAGTATCCCCTGGGAACTAATGATGGATGCCCCCGTCCTGATCCTCTGAATCAGAACTTGTTTATTAACAAGATCTCAAATTGACTTTTATATACATTGAGGTTTGGAGTAGCAGTGATCTACCACACTCATTCCTGTAAAGCAGTTGTCTTATGGAATCATGTTTAATTTGCATAGTATTTTCCCTTAAGAAGATTAAAAATACTGAAGCTTAGGAAAAATGTTTTATAATAATCCCCACAATACTGCTTTGCAGAAAATAATTTAATTCACTCTCATTAGAAAGGGATCTACTCTTATCAAATCACATCTGCTAAAAAAGACATAGATATATTTCTGATTCCTGTGTACCATACAAGGCTAGAGAATGAACATGTGGACACTTAGTTCTTACATGTGACCATAGTATTCTATTCTACTTTTTCATTCAGTACAAAAGAACAAAGAATGATAAATGCCACATTATTTTCTGTGAAGATATCAAACCTTGCATTCTTCTGAAGAAGGGAACTAAATAAATATGTACCCCGTTGAACTAGAAAGCTGAGATGTGATAATGCATAATCCATGTTGAACATGTTATTGTGGAAATGACCTTGGCCAAAAAGAGCACCTCTCATTTATGATCAGGTGTTTATCGACTATAGTCTGGGGAATCTCAGAACTGAATGAGAAGAAGCTGAATTCATCTCTTGTCTTGTTCATAGAGTAAGCTACATAAAAAGAAGTGGATGGATAAAGCCAAATGGTCTTATATTTCAGAAAGTTAATAGTTACTGTCCTATTAGGTTGTAAAAATCAAAGGTCCAGAAGTGATTATTCTAATATTATATCCCAAATTATTACAAATACCTATTAGGCCAGATACCAACGGATAAAGCTAAACATTTATAATCTTTTCCCTGCTTTGGCTAAAGTTAGATGGTCAGTAGTCACAAGATACAAATGATGTGTTTGGGGAAGTTTGCCGGATTCATAAGAAAGCCAAGCAATGATTTATTCCACAGGATTCCTGCTGTGCTACAAATCAACCTGTCCATTTGAGAAGTCTCATTTTCAGCTAGCTGATGTGATTCAGAGTTTTCAGTGCAACATAAGAGGCCAGCCAGAGGAGAACTATTAATTAACCTCACAGAATCATCAGTGGGATCCTGCATAATTACATGAGCTTATACATTTTAAAGACAGTGAGTACAAGGAGTTCAATAGCAGGTCATCTTCTATCTTAGTCTAGATAAGAATGTAAGGCTGCCCAATTATTCAACATGGATACTCAGGAACAGAGAGGAACCATGATTTCTTTTAAAATATCGCTGTTCTTTGAATAGTACCACACTTATGTTTGAAGTTAATCTCTCAAGTTTACCTGGTCCTGATTTTGGCATTAAACCTAGGGGCATGATGTGTACTCATTTTAAGCTGTGTATCTCCTATTTATGTATTTTGAGGTACATTGAAAGAAGGGAATCATTCTACTGTCAGTATAGACACTGAAATTCTGTGCATTTTAGACCAGGAAAGGGTAGATCTCAAGGGCCTGTCTTATATTTCCAGTTTCTGGGTGCTTTTTGGACAGCTATTGAAAAATTAGAAAGGAAGCGTCCTGGTACTATGAAAAAAATGCATAACACTAACTACACAAATCCCACGTAAACTATATGAAGAGCTCTGTGGGGAGTATTTTATGTCACTCTTCAAGGACATTAGACCCCAGTTCAACATTAAAGTGGTACATAAATTGTTCTAAAAAATCTTTTTGCTAAACAGATGATTTAATGTTCTTTCAATGGAAAAGTGGTGTTCTGGATTTTTCTGTCAGAAGCAATTAACATGCCATACTTTAATTTTATTAGTTGAATGCATGACCTGCAATGGGGAAAGTTATCGAGGTCCCATGGATCACACAGAATCAGGCAAGATTTGTCAGCGTTGGGATCACCAGACACCACACCGGCACAAATTCTTGCCAGAAAGGTAAAATATTACCAAATCATCCTTCCAATGATTCTTTTTACAAACTGACATTTGCTCCATGATGAACTGCCTTTAGAAATTCTCTTTATATCATATTTTCTGGAGAGCCTTGGGGTGAAGGGACTCATGAAGTATATGAGAATTCTGGCTACACATTTGACTGGTGTCTGCTGAGTAGACTGAGTCCCTTGAAGTCATAATGGTCCTGAACACAGGAGCATCAGTGGGGTGCAGAAGAGGAGCACTAACAGAAGCTTCCTCTTTCTCTTCCATGGCAGGAAAAAGACAGAGGCTCATTAAGTAATGACCACAGTCCAAGCTATGGGAGGAGGCATTGTTGCTAGATACAAGCTAATGTCCTTCTAAAGCCACATCTTCAGTGACTGGGTAAAGTGGGGTCACATGTGTGGCACCATGACATAAGTTATGCCCATAGGAAGGGAATGCAAGGTGAAGCAAACAATTCTTTGGCTGCTTTATCCTAGCGTATTTTAGAATTGCCAGTCTGGAGAAGTCATGCCACCAAATCTACTTTTCTCCTCAGGATTGGGTTTTGAGATAAAATGGTTTAAAAAATATGTCTACCTTTGGTTCATTCATTTCATATGAAATATTTAGTTAAAAATTACTTTATTTTTATTATAAAGAATAAAAATACAATTATAGGGGAAGCTTTATCCCCACCTTTCTGAAAGGTGTTTTTTTTTTTTTTTCTTTTTGTTTGTTTCTTGTTCTCTTAAATTAAATTCAAACTATGTGTTTTGGGTTTTTTTTTAAATGTATCTCTTGTCTTTTAAGTGAGTGCAGAAGGAATATGGTAGCAATTAAAATCAAGTCACCAATTCAGGACCTTGTTAATTTAAAGGGAGGAAGGTATAGAGAGACTGGTGTGATGGAGTTTCTCTCTTGCCATGGTGGAGGAGAGGGCATGACCTAGAAGGGCTCTATTTTCAAAATTGAGCTATCATTAGTAACAGAACTATTGAAACCTAACTTTCAGTTTGAACTTTGAGCCATCCTCAGAAAAGGACCCCTTTTCTTAATGAGCATTCTACCTGAGGTCATGTTTATGTAATCTGTCCTTAATTGGGCTTTGTGAGAAGAGGATTCAGTTTGGGACCTCAGCTGGTAGACAGGTACCAATGGACCTAACTTACCAGCAAAAGGGATGTATTCTGTACTTACTAGATATGTGAGCTAACAGATGCAAAAGTTGATAAACCGCAGTTTTTGTAAGGCACAACAGGAAATCTTTTCTTCCCCCATCTAGTAGTAGCAAAGCTAGGTCGAACATTATTTTGTGAACTGAGGGGTGGGTGGTGTTTCCAGGCAGATTTACATGACACTTTTCTTGGTGTGGTTCGCAGATATCCCGACAAAGGCTTTGATGATAATTATTGCCGCAATCCTGATGGCAAGCCGAGGCCATGGTGCTATACTCTTGACCCTGACACCCCATGGGAGTACTGTGCAATTAAAATGTGTGGTAAGTTAAGGTCAAATTTATTGCTTCCTTTTCCTCTCACAGACTGGATCTAAGCAGGCGATTATTAGTGAGACAGGTTAACAGCTATTTTACTTGAGGCTTTAGTGTGTATAGGTTTTACTGTTTTAAGAATGTGTTACATAACTCTACCCAAATTTTTGGAATTTTCAGAGTCATTGTTTTGAAAGAGATAACTATGCAAGTGAACATATATACAGAAAACATTTATAATTACGGTGAAGGCCTAAACATTCTCATGTTATTAAAAAAAGAAAAACAACCCACTGAGGGAGAAAAAGATCAGGGATTATGTGCAGTATCCTAATGTCATTAGGGCCATAAAAGCAAGGACCTTAGATTTTTCCTTTCCAATCTGGTGTCCTTTCCATACTGTTCCTCCCCAGACATAACATGAGCTGTCAAGTGACGGTGAACCTCTTTTGGTGAATGGCAGAGTTGCAAGGAAGACTAAGAAGTCTACTGGAAGATTCTCACAGACATCCTTAATCTCTAGTTGCTGACCCCACCTCTCTGTCTGCCTTGTCCACAGCCTGTGTTGTTCCAACCTGTCTTCTATCTGCGCTATGGTTGTTTTCTATGTACAGGCCTTTACTCAATACTCCTGAATTTTTGATAAAACCTTCTGTCGTCACTTGCTTTGTGGTAGCTTTTTAAATCTGTATACTTGGTCCTCTCTTCCATGGTTAACATATACATTTTTACTCTTTGAAATAATTCTGGATAATTAGATTTGGCCATGCTTTTATTTCTATGAGTACAAGTCTTATTTTTTCAGCTGGATCCTAAAATACTTTAAGACCAGTAGAATCACATGAGTTTAGCAAGGTATAATTACATTATAAATTGGCTTGATAATATAAAGATATGCATATATATGGATATATAAAGACAAATAACCTACATAAGATCAGGTACCAGCAGCCTAAATGATAAGTGGACAGTTCTGAGGATAGGGATAGGCATTTGCCTATTTTCCTAGTACAGCCTGATGGAGATATTCCTTTGAACAAACTTAATTCAATATTATCCACACTGTGATAGTGCCAAAGTAAATCTCTCCCCACTTAGACCTGCTAATAAAAGGAAATGTTTTGGACAACTCAAATAAAGCCCATAAAAAGAGGATGTGTCTAGCATCTGTGAAGTAATTGCAGAATCTGGTAGGCTCTGGATGTGAACACAATGTTCCAAGGAAACTGAATCATCTGTTTGGTCCCTTAAAATAAAAGAGGACTCCTGTGACAGTGTTTCTCCGTATAGATCGGGTTAGTTCCACTGGCTGACTTTTAAAATCTTGTTAAGCTTTCCATTGTTATAGATTACTTAGGTACTATAATCCATGTTTCCCTTCCATTCTGGGTGTGTATATGTGTGTGTGTTTTAGGTACTCTTATACTTTTATAAATTGTCTCTGGAATAAGATCCGTATAAATACACACACAGATACACACACGTTCACATGCATACTCACCTGCACATTCACTGTTGTCCTTCCATTCATTTACCAATCAGTGTTTGGTTATTTTAGATGTTGTGAGAGAAAAGAAATAAAATAAGTATGACACTTCCTCACTACTAGATATATTTCTTTCTCTTTCTTGTCCAAAGAAGAGTTGGCTAATTATGCAACTAACATGCAGTGATTCAGATGACTTTGCTAAACAGAGGATGATGTTTATAGGATGTTAATTCTAAGGAAAGGATGGTAGAACTTGTAAGCCAAACCTATAAGGTTAAGAACAAAATAATGTTTTAAACATTGGGAATATTTTAGAAATATTTCATTATGACAAGGCTTTTAGTTTGTAAAATCATATATGGAGACTACATTTTTATTCAAATGAATTAAAGTTGACATTCTGCAATTCTGGAAAGCCTATGATATAATGTTTTATGAATATGCTTCCAAATATTTTGGTCTACATTTACAGTACAGCCTATGAGGCAACACCAAGACATTTGGTGATGGTTTTAACTGTGTAACAGTTTTCTATCACTGTATAACAAATTACCAAAAACTTAGTGGCTTAAAACAATGCTTATTAATTATGTCATAATATCTGGGGGTCAAAAGTCCAGGCATAACTCAGGTGGGTTCTCTGCATAGGACTTTACAGGGCCATGACCCAGGTGCCTGCCACACTGTATCATTTAAGACTCAGCATCCCATTCCAAGTTCACTGGTTGTTGACAGAATTCAGTTTCTTGGGTTGCAGTGCTGAGGTCCTCAGCTCCTAAAGACTGTCTGATACTTCCTACTACATGACTCTCTCCACAATAGGGAAGTTTACTTCTTCAAGGCCAACAGCATAGTTTTCTGCTAGTTTGAACCTCTGACTTCTACATCCTTTTTTAAAGAGCTCGCCTGATTAGGTCAGGACCATCCATGGCAAACTCCCTTTAATTAAGTTAAAGTCAGCTTATTAGGGACTTACATCTGCAAAATCTCTTCACTTTCGATGTATGGCATAAACTAATACAGAAGTCTCCAAATTGGTATCCAGGTAGTCAGGGGAACACAAAGTCTCTCTTCAGGGTCTGTGGGCATGAACAACTTAGAGGTTCAAATTTTAGCTCTTTTACTTCCGTATGAATTCTTGCCCCAAACCTTCTGCTTGAAGTGCATGTGTTATTAAGGAGTTAGTCAAGTTCAAAATCCTTCCTTCCCATTCACAATTTCCCTTTATTTCCTACTGAACAAAGGCAAACTTCCCATCCTTCCTGAATTTTATTGTGGTGCACTGTCCTAAAAACCTTGGTGACATTCAACCAAGAGACCTTTGAAAATACTATATATTCATGCCGCTTATCATTTATGCAGTATTGTTACATAACTCTATCCAGAATATATGTTTGTGTGTGTATATGCGTGTGTGGTGTATATTTGTATTTACCTCTTGGAATTCTGTGGTCACAAGAAATGTAAATAAATAATTTTGAAATATAAAAGCCTTTCAGAAAAGTATGATAGGGTGAAGAATAAGTCTCTCCAGCATAAAATATATTAAATTCAAATAACATTCCATGAGTAAAGTAGAATGGAAAAAAAAATGATTCAAGGAGAAAAAGAGCTTGATAATGTACACTTATCCAGGAATAGGTAAGTATCAAATGTCTCCAGGATTTAGAGTCCATTCACACATATAAAAGTATGATATAAAATTTTTGGTTTCAACATGTCAGTAGTTAACCTATACTAGAAATCACATCTTTTGCAGCCATAAAAATGTAGATGTCAACTTAAAAACATATGAGAGAACATAGATACTTAAAAAAAATTCTTTTAGTAGCAGGAACAAAAAAACAAGAGCAAAACCAAAAATACCAACACCAGCTAGAGACCACTGAACCTGAAGAATTACTATATATTTCCAGTAACTGGTGTGGAGAGGCTAAGAAAGGAGGCAGGTGGGTCTGAGAAGAGCTGATTTGAAAAGGCTGCATTAATTCAGTCATGTGAATTAATGCAACAAGCAGTGAGAATAATGGTGAGGAAGGATGTGTACAATACTGAAGAACTTGGGTGTCCAATATATGATGACAAGTTGAATGTGAAGGTAGGAAAAGAGGAAAGTCAAATATTTTTTAAGTTATTAGATAGATGATGCATATTTAAGAGACACGTAACTTTGAGGAGAAAGGTAAAGTTTAGTCCTTCTTATGTCGAAGTGTATGTGTTTGATGTCTGTGCTAAGACCACATGTAAGTTCAGTCTCTTTTGAAGCTCATGCAAAATCCTAAGTACATAGTGGCAGCCAAAACCTTTGCAGAGCAGCAACTCCAGGGAGCACACAGAAAACACAAAAAAGATCGGTGACCCCTTTTCCATAGGGTTTATTCAATACATATTTACTGTCTAGCTCTTATACCTGAAACCCTTTTCTAGATTCTGGGGATATAGAAGTGAACAAAACACTCCAAGTTCTATATAAAATTTGAATTTCAGAGCATTGGTTCTAACTAGTAAAATAAAAGCTGATATAGCCTTGACATGGGCATATTCAGAACCCTTTCAGAGTAGAGGTTTTGAATACTTTGTTCTGTTCCTTTTATTTGTTAAATAGCTGAATGAACCACAAATTTGTTCCTGTCACTTTGTTTCCAACCTTTTAGTCCTATAATTAGTGAGTACATCCCTGAAAGTGAATGTGGGCCTCAGTGTTCTGGGACTGGCCTTCTCAGTTACCCCCCATACAGTAGACAATTTCTACCCAAATGGCAACTGCTCACAAATATTCTGGCTGTGTACCTTTTTAAAAACATATTACAATTTTATTTGATAGTTATACTCAAGAAAGCTGAAAAGTGGTTTCAAAATTTTATGAACAGATTACCTCCTTCTGAATGCATTCAGAATAGTATAATATGCATATACCCAGTTCTCTTTTAAGAATTACTCAATCAAAAGCACAGGGGTAGAAAAGAGGGAATTGGATATGTTATAGTTTCCATAAGGTTTCAGCATGCTTAAGCTCTGGAGCCACCCCTCATGTGGAATGAAGTAAGCTGGTCATCTGAAGAAGGGGCAAGTTTCAAGTCCAGATGCTGCATTAAGCAGCTTTCTATTTCTGAGTCAGTAAGGTTTCTATCTCAGTCAATCAGTGCAGGGGCTCCATAGAGGCACAGAGGGAAAATGTAGATACCCAAGGGTAGATCCTGTCATCTGTAAGCTAGTTATCCTCACCCAGAGAGACCAGGTTCCTACTGTTTGTTCTGCAACATCACATCGCTGTACAAGGCCCTCTGAGCAGGGTCCAGGCATTCCTATTGCTCCTGAGAGAATTTTGTGCCCTAGTCCTGAATGTCATCCTATTTCTGGCTCCTATTTGTCTTTTTCCTCCTCTACCAGGCTTTTTCCTCAGGCAACAGGAGCATGTAGAAGGCAATTGATCGTTTCAGGGGTCAGTGTCACCTGATTCAGAATTTTGGGTCAAGTCTCTCATCTCCATGTTGAGGTAGGCTCACTGAGTCTCATAGAGGGAGTCGTTTCACCAAGTTATCCCGACAACATCTCAGTTGAGTGAGCAGAACTGGATGAAACCGAACTCTGAGATGTTGGCCTGAAGGAGCTAATGGGCAGGGGTGTCTTTATGGATCTTCTTCCTTAAAAATTCCACGACCATGTTTCACATGTGCTGCACAGAATGACCTTTGCTCTGCACCATCCATATGTTGGTCTACCTAGCTATATAATTTTTAATAGATTTCCAGGTATTTTGAATTTTAAGACATTACAAATATATAACAAGATTGGGAGTCCTGTATAGTCCCTGAAAGAAGTGCTGATTTTCTTATGATTTTCCTCTATAATCACTTTGTATTCTGAATAATAGTTTGTTCCATAGATTAGTTCACTACCTTTCAAAGAGATATAATATTTGTTGGTAGTAACTATATTTTTCTGAAATGAAAATAGTTCTCTGGAAATTGAAAATCTGCCTTTTGTTTGATACAACATAGAAAATCTAATTGATTATTTAAATTATTTGTTCCCAAACTTCTTGGACTGAAGATATTTTTACACTCTACCATTATTGAGAACCCTAAATCATGTATTGAACTATATGAATCAATACTTATAATATTGGAAATTAAAATATTAATTCATTAAAATACTAATCTAATTGGATGCTAATAAATACAACATATTTAAAATGAAAAATAACTCTGTTATTGACGTTTTTTTTTTTTTTTTCAGAAAAACAGGCTGTGGTTCCATTAGAATATATATTAACTCAACCAAAAAAAAGAATATACATTAACTCTCATATACCTGTTGGCTGCTCCAATTGTTTTCTATTTCTCACCACCCAGTTGGAGATTTTCATCATCTATCACCTGTACTTGATATTCTTCCTTTATCTTGTAGGATGGTCTAATCTGCTTTTCAACCCTCATTTGTATGACTGGTACCACCATTACGTTTAAAATCCAAAAACCTAGAATAATCCTAGACATGCTCTTTCCTTTACTCTTCACATTGGGTCCATCACTAAAACTTGTCAGTTTCTCTTGTATGTACCTCTCAAATCTGGCCATCACTCCCATGCTGTCTCCTTTATCTAAGAGAGTGTTATTTTTGTCTTGAATATTTAAATGGCCTTCTGAAAGGAGCTGGATCCATATTTACTTGTTTTTTTCCCTTTAATCCCTTCTTCACACTACAAACAGAATGATATAAAAATCTGAGTATATCATTTTGTATCCTTAATACACCACACCACACACACACACACCCAAGTAAAAATGCTTCAATGATTTACTTCAACCTTACAAAAACAAAAAACCCTTTGAACAAAGACAAAGCCATTTTTTAGTTCCCTACCCATATCTCCCACCTTCTATACTACCATTGTATAGTATTCCTGTCTATTCCAGCCAGAATAGCTTACTTCCTGCTTCATTTTTTCCATATTCTCATTTGCAGTTCCTTTACCCCTGTCATCTCCTCTGCCTTGAAATTTTTTTTCGTCCTTCCCCACCCAGTTGACAGCTACTCATTGTTCAAATTTCAACTCAGTTATGATCTCTTCAGTTATCATTTCTTCATTTGACTTCTCTGACTTGTCAAATTCCTTATTATATGTTTATACCACCATAAACCTCTCCTTCTAAGTATTTTTCAGAGTCTGGTCCTTACCTTTGATTTTGAAATTATTTGATTAATAGGTCTATCAAAATTTCTAAGTTCCAACGGAGCAAAGATCATGTCTCTTTTTTGTGTTAGCACATTGCCTTGGACATGACAGGGATTTGTTGAATGAATTAATGTTATTTCTACACAGTGATAGCTTTTCATCTCTCTGTGTGTGTGTGCGTGCGTGCATGCGTGTATGCATGTGTGCACGAGCGCATCTCCTGGAATTTTTTCTATGGTTCTAGATTTTCTTTCATATAACAACTTAGCTTTTCTTAGACATTACTACCCAGGAAGGTTTCTTCCTATATCCTCAACTCATCTTAAGGTTTCATGCTTCCCTGAGCTACTTTTGTTCATTTGTTGCTGGTTGTCTCAATGGCATTTTCTTTACCAAAAAAATAGACAAGTTTCATCATGTTTTACCTTATTTTCCTCTTCCTCTTTCTTCTCTTTTCCTTTTAAGTTCTAGATAGATAAGTGCCCAAAATCATTTCGTTAATTTTTTTAACAACTTACTGTGGTGTAGTTGATATAACCTCAACATATTTATTGTATACAATTTGATGGGTTTGAACATGGCTGTATATCCATGAAACCATCTCCAAAATCAAGGTAATAAACATAATAGTCACTTTCAAAAGTTTCCTCCTGCCTGGATCCCACTTTTTAAGTATGTGTAAGAACACTTAACCTGAGATCTACTCTTGATATCTTTTTAGTATATGATATAGTATTGTTAACTATAGGTACTATGTTGTAGAAATGACTAGTTCTCTAGAATTTATTCATCTTGAACAACTGAAACTTTATACCCATAAGACAACTCTTCATTTCAGAAATGTGACCAAGGCAGATTTTTTATATCTTTCTATTCAAACTATTGTTATAGACTGAACCATGCAACACCCCTCCACCACAAATTCGTAATTTAAGCCTTAAATCCCCAATGTGACTATATTTGGAGATAGGGTTTTTAGGAGGTAATTAAGGTTAAATGAGGTCATAAATGTGGGATGCTAATTTGCTGGATGAGTAGCCTTAGAGTAAGAGAGATCTCTCTCTCTCTTTTTTCTATATGAGGACATGGCAAGAAGGTGACCATCTGCTAGCCAGGAAGACAGCTCTCACTAGAAACCAAATTGGCTGGTACCTTGATTTTGGTCTTCCCAGCCTCCAGAATTGTGAGAAGTACATTTCATTTCATCTATAGTATTTTGTTATGGTGGTCCAAGCAGACTAAATTAGGCATGTTGCCACTGGTAATAAATAAAAGAATCCTTCTTTCCAGTAACCAATGTACATTGGTGTCATTTTAAGAGAATATGTACCCTTGTGTGTTTACATGTTGGGAAAATAATTTTAGCTAATTATTTTCTTTCTTAAAGAAAGCCTATATTTCTCTGTATTTTATTATTTCATCCAAGGCTAGAAGAGATGCATAGACATAAAATCTCATTGATTCTGAGTCAGGAAAAAACATCAATACCCTTTCTAAGGGACAGATCTTATACTTCGAGGTCTTTTTCAAGTCATCTAAGGAATAAGAGTATAGAATGAAGACCTTTCATGAAAGTCTTGTCCCTTGAGCATTTTCTACCAGAAAAGGCTTCCAGGGAAAAGTTTCAGATAGGAATTCTAGGTTCACATGGAAAGCAAATGTACAACCAATTTGAGGTTTGTACTTTGGAGGTCTTTATACTACTTTCCCATGTCAATTTTAAAACAAGAAGCTCTTTAAATTTTCATTGAACCTGATCTTGCCATTTGTGGAACAAAAAGCACAAGTCCGTTGACGGGAGAATAGCTTTACACACTGTAATCAGTCTCCAGGGATCATCCTAAAGTAAACCTTATGTTTCAGTTGCTCTTCAGCAGCTGAAGTGGGAATAGATTAGGTTGGGCTGAAGTGTTCCAAGGAATAATCAGGTATTTGTCCAATGGCCTATGGAACAACTTGCTGTTAGCTATAGGCAAAAGAACAGCAATAGCATACCACCACGGGGAAATTTAGAATTTGGGGGGGAAAAGGGACTGTAACTGCAAGGATTTACTAATCATTCATGTAGAGGTTATGAGCTTTGGGCATGGCTCTCTGTAACATACACGTGCACTCATATTCTCCAGTTGCCTTTCTCAGACCTCCATCAGAGCTGTGTGGTATCTCAGCAAAAATTTGGCTAGACTTTCACTGAGAAAATGGATCATATTTATTTTTAGTCATCTTGTTCTAGTGGTTTTTTGGTTGAGTGGCAAGATGTTCATCTAAAGGATTACATAACAGTTTATCTTTATTCTTTCAAAAAATCTATTCAAACTTTGAAATTCCTGACCAGATATTATAGCAATCATCATTACACATCCATACCAATGAAGTGAAATGAATATTCCAAGAGGCACCCATGGTATTTGATTATGTTGTGAAAGGACAGTGAAAACTCTCAGTAGCACATGTTCTTTGTAAAGCATTTTCAAATAGAACATTTTGTGTCAATCATCAAAGAAAAACATTTCTTCATTCATAGGCCACTAAAGATCATATAACTATTTTTGTACTTGCTCTAAAGGGTAGCCACTACTGACAACCTTGAACAAATGTTTTATTTGTGAGGAACTCTCATATTTGTGTTTCTAGTATTTTTGGTGTGCCTGGTAGACATACTTGCAAAAATGTTTGTGTATATGAAGATACACATGATATGAAGATACACAAGATACACATGTTGCTTTGGCTAAACTTGATCAATGTCCGCTGATATTTAGGGATGTTCCTGTGCTTCTTTAACACTTTGCTTGGCACTACACACTTCAAAATCTTCTCTTATTTAGGTCCCATGTTAAAGTTTTAAATCCAAAGGGATAGCTTTCCCCCATATTTAATAGTTTTTCCCAAATCGATTGGTATGAAACATTTGTTTTGTTTTTGCACCAAGTTTTGTTATTTATATAGTAGGACAGATAAAGGAGTCTATTTTATGGCAATTCAAGAATAATTCATCTTGTTTGAGTATGAACTACCTATGTAGGGAACAGAGTTGAAACATTTGCATCACAGGTAAATGGTATATGAAAAATCATTCACATGGTCCTCATCAGATAATATATTCAAATAATATAATGAAGTTTTTCATTTTATTCTATAATTGCCACCAGAAATCATGTAGTTTTTGTTTATGAGGTCACTTCTAGGAGCTGAGTGTCAAATGGGATAAATATAGACATGCTAACGTCAGAAGGCACTTTTTAGTTAATGAAAAATATTATCTCAGTACTGCTAGTTCATAGTTAAAATCATAAGGAATATTTCCAATGAATTAAAACATCAAGCGGTTTGAGGTTGTATATTTCAAAGTTATGGATGCTTATTAAAACAAAAGTTTAAAAAGAATATTATTAATTAGATTTTTAAAATTTTTTATTTTTTATAAATATATATTTTTAACTAATTAGATTTTTTAAATATTTTGTTGAGGCCTGTCTTGGGCTGCGTAACAGAACATCAAGGACCAGGTGGCTTCTAAACAACAGGTACTTATTTCTGAGAGCTGAAATCAAAGACCAAGGTTCCAGGAGATTCCTCATATGGTAGAAGAGTAAGGGAGTTCTGTGGTATCTTTTTTATACATGCACTGATCCCATTCATGAACAATCTGCCTTCATAATCTAATCACCCATCAAAAGCCCTACATCCTAATACCATCACATTAATTCAATTACTCTTGTCCAGTAACAGGATTTCAAAGTATGAATTTGGGGGAGACACAAGCATTCAGTCTATAGCAAGGTCTAATAAAAAGTTCTATTTATTCTTTACTATGCTCTATTTTTATTAATGTGCAGTAATTCTTTCTATTGTATAATTTCTATAATTTCAAAAGGTTCAAGTTTCCACCAAAAGATTAGAATCTGTTAAATAATCCAATTATTTAAAACAAATCCAAACTTTTAACTTACACTGTCTTTAAGTGAATATTTAGTGATTCCTAAATTTATATCAAAGATTTTAAATTATATTAATGAAATTCAAGAAAAATTTTTCAACAAAATTGTCCAAATGATGATTTTATGATTGTAGTGAAAAAAAATCTTTAATTAAAAAAAAAAATCTTTAATTAAAACTCAACTGCACCTCTGCAGTTGAGGTGCAAAGTTAGTATCAACAGGTAGGTCTCTGAATTTCACACTGGAGTTTCACAGTGGATGAATCAATAGTGAAATATTTTCCTCAATATTTTTATTCGTTTTTTTTACATAGGGTTTTATAATATAGATATTACTTAGTGATACAGATATTACTTTTCACAGATACTTCTAAACTTTGAAAACTTCTACCTCAAATTAGGAAAATGTTCACTTCTTATTAGCCTTAAAATTTTAGGATTCCTCTTCAAATTTTCTGATGAACATGTGATTACTCACCGAATTTCCTAGGTATTGATTTCTTAATGAATTATGATAATATTTGTTTATTATCTGTCCTTTTATTTTTAAAAATGCAATTAAATTGTTTTGAGTTTAGAGCTTTGTGTTTCAAATTTTAATTATCACGGGTTATTTCTATAAAATGTTGCTTTAATAAAAATATTTATGGAAAAATACTTTGTAAATCCAATTAATCTTATATAAAAACAATTCTAGAAACCATATCTGATTTTTAATCTTAAATTGACATTGTGGTATCCAAGGAGCAGAACATGTTAATCTTTCATGGGCTCAGCCTCTAGCTATGTTCTCAGTGAGATGTGATGGATCCACATCTAACCAAAGGCTGCCCTGATTGACCCTGAAACTCACCAAGACTGGGTTTTTAGATTATATGTTCACAATGTCACAGTAATAGTTGAGAAAAATATGTCAATAATAAACATATAAAACCAAATGCACACAAATACACAAGAAAGTGAGACAGTAGAATTACCCAAGACAGAAAAGTAGTCCCTAAGAAGATTAACTAAAGTACTTTTGTTCTGGCTGCCATAACTCTGACCTTCCTCCCTTTGTCTGGGTTCTAAATCCTAACTCAGTTTGCTTCCAAGGAACTTGTGCCCAAGAAGTGGGGGAATAAAAATTTTACTTCTTAAAATGTTAATTGATATGTTGCTGAAGACATTTGTTTTTGTCTTTTTTACATCATAGTTATGTAACTAGATATGAAATAGGTCAGTACAAGTTTGATCTCTTAACTGTTTTAAAGTTATCACCCTTTAAAGATGCTCCCCTCCACATACACCCAGTATCTTCACATCATTTTACAGTTAACTTAAACCATCAGAAATATAGTAGCTTGGTGGCATTTTTTTGATAAAATATAGTTCCTGAGGACCCGTATAATCTATCTTACTTTCTATTTCATTTAAGAACTTTATTTTATTTTTCTACAGATTTTATGTATTTATTTGAGAGAGAGAGAGAGAGAGAGAGAGAGCGCATGAGCAGGGGGAGGGGCAAAGGGAGAGGGAGAAGCTGTGGGACTTGATCCCAGTACTCTGGGATCATGACCTAAGCCAAAGGCAGATGTTTAAGGAATTGGGCCACTCAGAAGCCCCTCATCTAAGAACTTAAATATTAAAATAATAAAGGACTTGATTAACTAGCACTAAGTTTTTCATACAAGCCATTTCTTCAGGCCAATAAATTTTGTTCTTCCTGAATTGATATGTTACCAATATCAGCATATATTAACTCTCAGAAATCAACTGTCAATGACCACTTTGGGATCACTCTCTGGATATTTTGCTTATCTCCACTTGAAGTTCCTTTTAATTTAGGGTATTTCTGGGCCAAATTTTCATTGCCTGCAGTAGATATATAAGATAAAAATATATTTTAAATGGAACTGAAGAAAAGTTATTTTAAGGGCAACATATGGAAGTCCGTTTATACAACATATTCCAGTGGTTGACATGGTCATTAATTAATCTTCCTTCTTTTCCACTGTTTCATAGAATAACTCCAAACTTAGGTTCCACTTAGTTTGCATGGAATTGAATGAAAGAAAACATTAAGCCCCATAAAGAGTAGTTATTTGTAAGAAATTTATGTATGTATGTATTTATGTATTAATTAATTAATTTATTAATCATTCATCCATTAGTTTTAAAGATTTATCTATCTATTTTAGAAAGAGAACACATGTGAGCAGAGGGAGGGGCAAAGGGAGAGGGAGAGAGAATCTCAAGCAGACTCCCCACTGCACAGGGAGTCCCACGTGGGGCTCAATTCCATGACCATAAGATCACGACCTGAATGAAAATTAAAGTTTGATACTTAACCAACTGAGCCAGCCACACATTCCAGAAAGAAATACATTTAAATGAAATTGAGGATCCATTTAAAATGAACTTACACTGGGGCGCCTGGGTGGCTCGGTGGGTGGAGCCGCTGCCTTTGGCTCAGGTCATGATCTCAGGGTCCTGGGATCGAGTCCCGCATCGGGCTCTCTGCTCAGCAGGGAGCCTGCTTTCTCCTCTCTCTCTCTCTGCCTGCCTCTCTGCCTACTTGTGATCTCTCTCTGTCAAATAAATAAATAAATCTTTAAAAAAAAAATGAACTTACACTATTAAATATGGAACACTTTTATAGACATCCCTAGCCTCTGAAGGCATGTCTAATTCTGACTTCTTTTGGGAAATGATACATATAATTCCAAAATGGATGAATCAAAGGCATTTATTCAAATCCTAAATTGTATTAGAGTATGTCAGTTTGAGTTTTATCCAGGGACATCTTTAATGACCATTTAGATTGTAAAGGTAACTGGGGAGTTTACATTGATTTTACTCTATTGAATCATAAATATTTTTATGTATGTTTTGAGAAAGTGTATGAATTTTAGTTGCTCCAGAAAGTTTTCAGTTACATTTTGTTTGGATAAACATTAAAGAGTAAAGAGAAAGTCCAAGTTGTAGTAAAATTTTAAGTTTGTATTTTTTCTTACTTTGTTATGGAGATTTTTTGATCTGTATGAAATGTGGTAAGAATTGTATTTGGACTAGGAAAAAAAAAAACCCAAGAGATAATTCTGCATAGGAATGGCTGATTTCTTTTAATACTAAAAAATTGATTAAAAAATTAAGACACCAGCTTAGAATATATTTATCATACTGGAGGAAAATCATGGATAATACTAATACCAACTTTTATATGTTTTTAAACAAACTCATTAGGATTAACTGTAGAGTCATTTCAGAAATACTGTCTAGGGACACCTAGGTGGCTCAATCAGTTAAGCATTTGACTTCAGCTAAGGCCATGAACCTAAGGTCCTGGAATCAAGTCCCACATCAGGCTCATTGCTCAGCAGGGAGCCTGCTTCCCACTCTGTCCCTCCCCCCCGCCAGCACACTCTCTCTCAAATAAATAAATAAATAAATAACCTTAAAATGCAAAAAGAAATACTGTCTATTTAGCACATATTAGTTATAGTGCCACACGGAAGTAAAATGCCTTTAAAGAATTTTTCCAAAAATATACTATTTTAGTGTTTGAATGAAAAGAAAATTGGGATGGGGATGGTAATAATGATAAATTGATTAAAAAAACCTGTTCTTTAGTCACATTTTCCCTTTCTTTGTTTTTTATGGCCAAACATATGGCATAGTGCTTTTTATTTATTTTTTTAAGTTTCTTAAAAGATTTTATCTATTTATTTGAGAGAGAAGTAGAGAGAGAACATGAGCAGGGGAAGGGGCAGAGGGAGAAGGAGACTCCTCGCTGACCAGGAAACCTGACATGGGGCTCCATCCCAGGGCCCTGGAATTGTGATCTGAGCCAAAGGAAGATGTTTAAGTGACTGAGCCACCCAGATGCCCCAGCATAGCACCTTTTAATCTCCCTATGTGGTCACTATATTACTTAATAGATGTTTTTCAATTTCTAAAGTAAGAAAAGTGATTAAAAAACACATTTTAAAAACATTAATAGATAGAAAGATTTTACATCTAATATTAATCAATGGGTGGATAGATCTAGGAAATTTAAGTGCTGTTATATGATGTTCTTTCAGACTAGTCTATGTCAAGCCAAGCTAGAACATTCTATTTCATGAGCAGAGGAATTCTATAGTTGAGTCCACCATTGTAACTCATTCCTTTCGGTTGAGTGAGATAACAATAAGGATAACTTGAATTTTAATTCTACTCAATTAAAAAAAAAAAACCTATGTGACAGAAAACCCTAGTAATATGTATGCAAATTAAAACTAAGAGGTAAGTGACAAATTACAAGATTTTACTCAAGTTTAATATTTTTTCTTACCAATAGCTCATGGTACTATGAATGACACAGATGTCCCTATGGAAACAACTGAATGCATTCAAGGTCAAGGAGAAGGCTACCGGGGCACCATCAGTACTATTTGGAATGGAATTCCATGTCAACGTTGGGATTCCCAGTATCCTCACCAGCATGACATAACTCCTGAAAATTTCAAGTGCAAGTGAGTATATTAGGCACATATAAACTTCAGTAGACTCTGCAGGAAATGAGGTGGAATGGTTACTCAACGAATTTTGGTGTTAGTAATTCTTAAACTGTAGTGTGTCTAGGGACAAGTTGAGTTACAAGGCAGATTCATCCACTCAGATATTTTGATTCCTTAGGTCTGAGGCCAAATATCCATTTTAATGAGCACTCTAGATAATTTTGAATCAGATGGTTAATGTACTGTATTTTGGGAAACACATCCCCAGTTTTCTGATCACAGCTTTGATTTTGCAGGTGCCTTTAATAAATCATTAATGGTAATGATAACCAGGCAAGTTTAAAATTAGTGCCTTCTTAATATTTCACATTAATTTTAAGGGAAATTACATATTTTTTTCTTTCACAAGAAGAGGCATGCCTTGATTTCACTCAACAATGTAAACTGATACATTTTTGACCTTGAAGTAATATTATTTTTTAAAATTTTAAATATGTTTTCTGCTGTTTCAGATTTCCTTTAAAGAGTGGGAAAGTGAACCAATTGTTTAGATGAATCAAGCCAAAGAAACTGCCCTTGAATATCAATTATATTGCTGTTATGTACCTTCTCCGTGGCTGTTTTTTTTCACCACTTGACTTTTGCTACACAGAACAGCCACGATGCCATGTGTTTTTAAATTGTCTGCCTTGTTATGAGGAACATAAAATGATTGCTTTTGAAACTTATAACACACGTGCCATTCATAGTGGCTTTGCTGAAATAGCACCTATAAATAACATATATTGGCTTTATATAATTGGCTTTTAATAAGAGAGCTTAACATTTCAAGATGGGGAAGTATGAGTACTAGTTGGCCTATCCACTGGAGAGAGAAGATATTTTATAGGTGTTTTTTGTTTGTTTGTTTTAGCCAATTCAATGTATTTGCTCAGATAGTAAATAATTCATGTTATTATATTTTCATTATTTTATAATAACACCTATTTACTTGTCATTGTAAGTTTGCTTCCCTCATATTCTTCATAGAAGTTCTCTCTGTTCCTGACCCATGTGTTTCACACCTCAGAAATAAATACCAAAGTAGAGAAAGCAAAGAAAATGACAAAAGATTAGTTAAGACAAACAGAGAAGACAGTGTCAGTGCCATTCACATGTTTTGTTAATTTCTAATGACTGGTAATAATACTCAAGTAAAAAATTGTATATGTACAAATTTTCAAGAGAATTTAACTAAGCAATTATTCATTTAAAATAGCAAACTTGTGTAAACTTGATGTAAAACTCAATGCACATATTTTATACTATCATAAATTTTTAAAATGTAAGTGCAAATTAGTTGAGAAATAAAAGATTATCTTTATCTTAATAATTTAATAATTTTATAAGAAAAGTAATTACTTTAATATGAGTTGTAACTATGAACACCTGCTGTCCAGTGACTGTAACTATTGGCAATCACTGTTTTCATAATCTTAAATAACACAGTTTGTGTCAGCACCTATTTTGACTAGATAACCTCTTAACTTGTTGATTTTACTGCAAAATCCAAGTTTCTTCCTTAAAAAATTTCTCCATTTCTAATGGTGACCTTGGGTATTAATAAAATTGTAGTACTTCTTATTGGACCTAAGTGATATATATAAGGCAGTTTCTAATATACTGAATATTAATTTTGTTAAATTACTAGCCATCGGTCTATGAGGAGAAAACCCACGCTTGTTTCAAATTAAAGAACATTTTTCAGAAGAGTAAATAATGAAGTTCACATTTTATTTAATGTGAACCCTATGTTAAGGTAAAATTATTTTACATATAGAGAATATTAGTATAGACTCTTTCCTTGTTGAAAAGTTCAGTGTTAATTAAATCACTGCTAAAATAAAAGATATACATTTATTACATTGACAATTTATTCTACAGTTAAGTTTTCTGTATTATAAAGGCCTTCATTTTATAGAAATATTTATAAAGATTTCAAATAATTTTTGTGAATCAATAAAGAAGTACTTTGTAAGGCAAAGAAATCTATACAGCAAATTAAGTTAAAAAAAAGTACAGAATTCAAAGAAGAAATAGCTATTGTGGGTTTTTTTTATCAAATGTTGGATAGGTAGAACTCCCATTTTTAAATGAGAATAGTTAACAGTTATTCATAATAGCCTTTCTTCAGCAAAGAGAGATAGATGTTGTTTCTACATTGTATATGGGTCATGAAAACATAATAAATAATAGGCCAGTTTTTAAAAATTGTAATAGTTGAGCGTCTGAGTGTTGAGAATGAGTGAGAAAAATGAAGTGGTACTATTTTTTCCCTTTCATGAAGCAATAGTGTTTGTGTGGAACTCCAGGCCTGTGCAATGAAGAGAATACTGACATCTGACATCTGACTAATTATTTCAGTAATGTGGGCAATGTCAGTTGTGTATGCTGAATTCTAAATTGTTGTAACTATCCTAAATCTAAAACTTAGAACTCTATTTATAAACATGCATGCATTCTGGGATTCTAGAAATTTAATAGCGCTAACTTACCATTTGTAAGAACTCTGGCAATTTACATTAACATGCTTATTCTCAATAGGGACCTAAGAGAAAATTATTGCCGAAATCCAGATGGGGCTGAGTCACCCTGGTGTTTTACCACTGATCCAAACATCCGAGTTGGCTACTGCTCCCAAATTCCAAAATGTGATGTGTCAAGTGGACAAGGTAATAGCTGACATTTTGCAGGGTGGGCACGATTAAATTCAGGGGAAATGCCTCAAGAGAGACCTACTTCTTGTTGCACTAGTTTTGCTAGTTCTCAAACAAAATCACCAAGTCTGAAGTTGCATTTCTTTTATACATTCTTTTGCTCAACACTCACTTATTTATTTGAGCTTATACTAGTGTCAGGCTCTGTTTTAGACACTGGGGATATACTAGTAAACACAAAAAAATTCTCTGACTCCCGTGGAACTCCAGAAACTCCAGCAAACAGAAAACAGGAACAAAACAAGCAAAATAGAAGTGGGAATGAGTTAGTTCGCGGTGAGTGCCAGAGAGAAAAATGTCCCAGGGTTAGAGGACAGGGTGTTATTTCATATTTTAATGGTATGGGAAGATCTGACATACCAAGGGAACACTTAAGGAGGACCTGGAAGAAGCAGTATGTGCCATGTGCATATAACTTGTAAACAGCATTTGAGGTAGAGGAAACTTGCAGATGCAAAAGGCATGAGGCGGGATAGTGCTTGAAAGGTAAAGAGATAGCAAGCGCATCACTGCCCTTACAGAGCAAGGGGTAGAGTCACATCACTGTTGCTGGTACAGAGGAAGGGGTAGAGTCACAGGGGATGTGGTTAGAGAAGGGTTGGACTAAAATCGCATACTCCTTAGAGGAATTGGAAGGATTTACATTTTTATTCTGAAAGAGAAGGAACTCTATTGTATGGTTCCAAAAAGATAAATTAGATGATCTGTTTGGTTTAAGTTTTAACAGGATGACTCTGAGTGTATTATGGAAAATAGCCATAATTTTTGGACTTTTGACAACTTCTCCCAAACAGGAGAATTCATTGTGTGACTGTTTCAGTATTTCAGGAAAGAGAGGAGAGTGATGTGGACGTGGGGGTCAGCAGCGGAGATGATGTATAGCAGTGGGGTTTGGGATAATTCACCATTGTACTGGGAAACATAGATGCCATTGAAGATCATCGTTTCAGGGAGCAGCAGTAGAGAAAAGTAGATTGAGATAGGTTTAAAAAAGAAATCATTTGTCAAAGGTTAATGATGATGTTGGAATCTGGGCATTTATTAGTATATAATGAATTGAGGGTTATGATTTTTAAATAATCATATTCTTGGCCATAAATTTAATTATGATGATCATGGTTAGTCATAAATCATCCTAAAAAGCCCAAGCCAAATTTAAAGCTCCATTTCATAGATTTATTATTCTATACATATGTCTTCCATCCTTTAACTTTTTCTGCAGTGCCATTTTTCATGAGCAGCTGTTAAAAGTTGTAGAGGGAAGAGAGTTTGAGTCCCTCTTCAGTTAATTTCACTGTTCTTTGGCAGATTTTAAAGGTTGGTTAGAAAAAAAGTTGAAACCAATGTTTATTTTTTTTTTTAAGATTTTACTTATTTATTTTACAGAGATCACAATCAGGCAGAGAGGCAGGCAGAGAGAGAGGAAGGGAAGCAGGCTCCCTGCTGAGCAGAGAGCCCGATGCGGGGCTTGATCCCAGGACCCTGAGATCATGACCTGAGCCAAAGGCAGAGGCTTTAACTCACCGAGCCACCCAGGTGCCCTGAAACCAATGTTTAAAGGAGGTTTAGTACCACCTGGATCTTCTTTGTCCCTGTCTTATTCATTTAAACATGAGTTGATAATTTGAGATAGAGGCAAATTAGATCAATGTTTAATAAGATTCTTACATATATTAAGATGCTTTTATGTACATAAATATCACTTACCAAAGAATCAGGTAATAGAATATGAGAATTTTAGATTGTACAAGTTAAGCCAATGCTATTGCTTATCTAGTAAATCTAGAAATTAATAGATGAAGAAATTAATTTTATGAAATTTGGATAACTTGCCTAAATTCTCAAATTAGCACAGCTGGGATTAAATACAACCTTCCTTAAAATGAGCTTTCTATTACTTTTGACAATATATTATATTTTTTAAACAATGTATTATACCTGATACATGCAACAATGTGCTAGGTTTTGTGGGGCAACTAAAAAATGAAGACATCCACCTAAGAGACACTGTTAGCTAATCCAACATAAAGCTATCAGATTTTAATGGTGATGCCATTGTGTGATACTGCCAAGCTAATGGTATGCATTGTTAAATATGTGATATGTATGCACACGTGCACATACACACACATGAACAAGGAAGGATGTTGCTCTTATCCTTTTCCATATAAACACTTAGACTGATGAGTTAGAAATGTTTTTCCTAAATCTTGCAACATCTGAATTAGCATATATATGAATAGTCTTCCAACTGAATATCAAATAACTATTAAAAATGAAAACTGAAATTACAGACTTTCTTTAAAAAAGCTTTTAAAACACAATTTATCAAATGATATCATAAATACTTAGGGTAGTAAATGGAATGCAATTCATAGCTTTAAATAGTTATATTAATATCATTAATAATAAGAAAGTGAATGAAATTTCAAACTTTGAGTTGGGGAAAAAAAGTAAATTAAAAGCAGTATAAAAAGGAAAACCAAGATAAAGCAGATATTAGTAAGGTCTGTAACTAATAATGGTAAAATTAATGAATAAAGCAAAATGATGGTTCTTTGAAAAAAATTAACAAAATAGATAATCACCAGCTAGTTGACTCAAGAAAAAAAGAAAGGACAAAAACTTAAAATAATAATTATCAAAGGGGAAATAACCATTGACACAAGAAAATTAGAAGACATAAAAGACTATTTTGTATAACCTCATGTAAGAAACTTTGAAAATAAAAATGAAATAAATAATTTACTAGGAAAACTAAAATTATTTGAATTAAATTGTCACTGGATCAATTAAATTAGTCAAAGAATTAGACCTATTCTTACAGAAGAAATATGGAAATTTATTAATGTAATCGTTCCATCAAAAAATACTCTCCCTAAGTTGGGGGAAATTGGAAGGGGAGGTGAACCATAAGAGACTATGGACTCTGAAAAACAATTTGAGGGTTTTGAAGGGGCGGGGTACCAGGGTACCAGGTGGTGGGTATTATAGAGGGCATGGATTGTGTGGCGCACTGGGTGTGGTACAAAAACAATGAATACTGTTATGCTGAAAATAAATTTTAAAATATTAAAAAAAAATACGCTCCCTAGATGCATTCACAGACCAGTTAATCTCAATGCTACATATACTGATATGTAGCTCAAAAATACAGTAAAACTTCCATCAGTAGTGATGACATTACAATATTAGTACCTGAACATGACTAAGGTAACATAGGAAAAAAGTAAACTTATCTCATTTGTGAATATAAAAATTTTAAATGAAATTTGAGTAGTCTGATAAAGCAACTTAAAATATAATACATAATGATTGAACAGAGTTTAGTCTAAGAAAAAAATGATTCCGTTTTAGAAACCCATTAACACAATTCATCTTAGATCTAAGAAAAATGATCATATAATAAATGTCAATAAATTTTGAAATTCCTGTAACAAAATTCACTCCTTTCTCATAAAAGTACCCAAATAAGCATTTCTGGAAAACACACACTATACACACATATCTATCTATCTATCTATCTATCATCTATCCAGATTTATATCTCTCTATATATAAACAGAGAGACAGAGACTGCCTTAAAAATATATTCACATTATAACATATACACACATAGACACATAGACATGCCCACATACACAAAAGCATTTATCCTTTATAGTTGATGGGGAAACATTATAGACATTCTTAGGAAGTTAAAAAGGAAAGCTAGAATGTATACTGTCTTTACTCATTAACATTGTAAAATATAAGTTAACATAGGTTAACATGTTTCTCTTTAATACTGTATTAAATAAGAATATTTAAGATATTCCACATAAATAAGAAAGCATATAAATATTCCATCTAAATAAGAAAGCATATTTATTGGTAAAAAAGCCATATAAATAAGAAGATATTCCATATAAATAAGAAATTCCATATAAATAAGAAAGCATGTTTATTGGTAAAAAAGCCAAAGTTATTTATTTATGCAAATGATGTAATAGTAATATACTTTGAAAACTGAAGTCAAGTAATAAAAAATTCACTAAGATAGCATTCATATATGAATTTGAAGATTTAGTTAAGGGGAAAATTATATAATAGCAACAAAACTAAAAGTAGATATAAATTTAGAAAGCATGTGCAAAATCTATATAATAAAATCTTAAAATCACCACTGAAAGCCCCAAAATTGTACTTTAACGTGACAAAGCATCCCTTGTTCTTGATATGAGAAATCAACATCATAAATACATCAATTCTACCTAAGCTAATATTAATTAATTAATTAATTAATTAATTAATTTTTAGAGAGAGAGTGCTAGCAGGGTAATGTAGAGGGATAGTGAGAGAGAGAGAATCTTAAGCAGGCTCTATGCTCTCAGCATGGAGCTGACCTGGACCTTGATCTCAGATCCTTAGATCATGACCTGAGCCAAAATCAGGAGCCAGATGCTCAACAGACTGAGCCACCCAGGCACCCATACCTAAACTAATTTGCAAATGTAATGTGATAATAAATAGATCCATAAGTCTTCTGATACCAAACAAACTGATTCTGTAGTTCTCTTGGAAGAATAAACATTGTAAGTATACTATGGAAAATCTTGAAAAGTAAGGGTGATTACAGGTAATTAACCTTATCAGATATTAAAACATTTTATAAACAGCTTGTTAAGTAAGACTTTAGTTCTAGTGCAATGAATAAATTGACAACTGGAAAAAACAGAGAGGGCAGAAACAGACCCCTTCCAAAGATTTGTTATATTAAAAATGTGGCACTATGTAACATCAGATGAAAAATGAACTTTTCTTAAAGTATAATAATGGATAAAATTATAAAAGATAAAATTAAATCCATGCCTTATAGTATACCTCTAAATAAACTCCAAATGTATAAGATATCTGAATGTACAAAAGGAAACCATAGAGATACTAGAAGTAAACCTGGAAGAATCCCTTTTTAACTTAATATGGTGAAAAGCATTTTAATTAACGTTCAAAGTCTAGAGGCAGTAAAAGAAAAAATAAAAACAAAAACGATAAACTACATTAAAAGCTTACCAAGACAAATGCTTGTGCACACTCATACACCATATATATATAATATATATATTATATATATAAAATATTACATAATATAACATATATTTATTAATTCATTCATTTATCTTTATTTATTTTTTTAGAGAGAAAAAAAACATGACAGAGAGCAGGAGCAAGATGGGGGTTGGTGGGAGACAGAGAATCTTAAGCATGTTCCATGCGCACTGCAGAGCCCAACACTGGGCTTGATCTCATGACCCTGAAATCATGACCTTAGCCAAAATCGAGTGAGATGCTTAACCAACTGAGCCACCCAGGGACCTCCAAAACCCATATCTAAATAAAAAGATAAATGACAAATTTGGAAATAAGTGTTGGAATGTATATTATAGATAAAGAGAAAAATTTTTTTAAAGATTTTGTTCATTTATTTGACAGAGATCACAAGTAGGCAGAGAGGGAGACAGAGAGAGGGTGAGAAGCAGGCTCGCTGCTGAGCAGAGAGCCTAATGCGGGTCTCGAACCCAGGACTTGAGATCATGACCTGAGCCGAAGGCAGAGGCTTTAACACACTAAGCCACCCAGGCACCCCAAGAAAATATTTTTAATATATAAAAATTCTGGAAACTAAAATATTAAGGACCAAAAAACTTAAGCAATGAACAAAATACGTTAAGATTTCTTAAAAAAAAAAAAAAAAAAAGTATATATAAATTCCCTTCAAACACATGGAAATTATGTTTAAATTCACATATAACAAAAGCACCCTTGGCATCTATTTCTTATCTATCTTCTGCTTACTTTTCAACTGTAAAACAAAGAAAGTTCCCTTGGAGACACTGATGATTCCAGGAGGCCTGGGACAAGAAAAGAACAAGATGAGGCTGGAATATCTTTAACTAGCAAGTAAGGAAGTGCTAAAAGAAACCTCATGTCTTTCTCTTAAAAATCTATAGCCCATATCTAATCATGAGGTAAATATCAGACAAACCCAACCAATGGACATTAAACAAAGCAAAACAAAACAAAAACCCCCAAAAAACAAACTTGCCTGGTGCATGGAAGGCTCAGTTGGTTAAACACCCCTCTCTTGATTTTGGCTCAGGTCATGATTTCAAGGTCATGGGATAGTGGGATCAAGCTCCATGTCAGGCTTTGTGCCCTTTAGGGGAGTCTGCTTGAGATTCTTTTTCTCCCGCTGCCCCTGTCTCCTTAAATAAATAAATCTTTTTTTTTTTTTTAAAGATTTTATTTATTTGACAGACAGAGATCACAAGTAGGCAGAGAGGCAGGCAGAGAGAGAGGGGGGAAGCAGGCTCACCGCTGAGCAGAGAGCCTGATGCGGGGCTCGATCCCAGGACCCTGAGATCATGACCCGAGCCGAAGGCAGAGGCTTAACCCTCTGAGCCACCCAGGCGCCCCTAAATAAATCTTTTTTTAAATGTTCAAAAAAAAAACTTGATCAATTTTCCTCAAAACTGACAAGGTCATCAAATAAGCAAGTCTAAAAACTGCAACATTTAGAAGAGTCTTAGCAAACATAACAACTAAATATAATGTAAAATGTGGAATCCTAGAATACAAAAAAGGATATTAGGTTAACAACTAAAGATATTTCTGAGACCATGAAGGCTAAACTATTGCCTTCGGTTAATAGTGCATCAGTATGGCTCTATAGTTACAAAAAATCTATCATTTTAATGTCATTAAATATTAAAAGTAGGGAAAACTGTGTGGTATATGAGAACTCTCTGTACCAACTTATAATTTCCTATAAATTAAATCTAGTCTAAAATAAAAAGTTTACTAAGAAGGAAAAATATATATATATTATAGCTTTTATTGAAATAAAAGGGCATAGAGGACATCAGGACATGGAGAAGGAAAGGAAAAAGTGAATTGGGGGAAATTGGAGGGGGAGATGAGCCATGAGAGACTGTGGACTTTGAGAAACAAACTGAGGGGTTTAGAAGGGAGGGAGATGGGGAGATAGGTGAGATGGTGGTGGGTATTGTGGAGGGCATGGATTGCACGGAGCACTGGGTGTGGTATATAATAAATCTTGGAATACCGAAAAAATAAAATTAAAAAAAAAAAAAGAAAACAAAAGTGCAGTGATAGTGAGGAGGATCTCTTCCTCCAATATAGAAAAAATATATGCAAAAAACCCCAAAATGTATAAAAAATAGTACAAGTATATTGCATTGCACAATTATGTTTTTTTTTAATAACATGTAATGTATTATTTGCTCCAAATAATACATTATTGGGGCTGTGAATTATTGGGTCTGTGAATCGTCAGGCTCACAATTACTTTCTTAAGTAAGAATTTATCTAACAGCTAAATATTTAAACTTTCCTAATATCAGAAAACAAAAACAAAAACAAAAACAAAACACCATCAGAGGAAAATGTTTTCATTATTATAGTCTGCTTATGTACGAGCAATGAATTTTATAAGTTTATGCTTTCTGAAAGCAATTTTATTGTGTGCTGGAATGACTGCTATGTTTTGTGTATCAAATCTTATCCTATTTGTGTTTTTATATTTAAGACTAATTCCTTACAGTGCTATTATGAAATATCTATGGATTTGAAAACATTACTGTTGAATATACTTATTATATTTCTTTTGCACTATGTTAATTGATTCTTGAACAAATTATTAAATTATTTAAAATTTTTATTAAGACTTATACTTATTTATTATGATTATAAAACATATTTAAAGGCAATGATGATAGACTATGGTTTACCAAGTTATTTTTCTTAAGATTTTAGTTATTTATTTGAGAGAGAGCAAGCAGGAGCAGGGGTGGGGCAGCAGGAGAAGAAGGGAGCTTGAGTGGGGCTCAGTCCTAGGACCCCAGGATCATGGCCTGAGTCAAAGGTAGATGTGTAACCAACAGAGCCACCCAGGAGTCCGGTTTACCAAGTTTAAAAAAGAAATACTCTTGATGTATATTTGTTGATAACATTTTATGGCCAAATCTACAGTCCTCAGTCATATAAAAATCAGGAATGTTTAATAGGTAGTCACTTTTTAAATATATGTTATTAATTTAAAATTTGGAACAGTGTTTCTTTTTAAATATAGAACTGCAACTCAATATGTTTGGAAGAACTTGACTTCTTTTTCATGTTATTTTAAAATTAGGAATATGGACGCTTCTTTCAATGTTTAATAAAACATAAATTACTCATTAAAAAAAATTGAAAAAACCACATGGGACACAGTAAAAGGCACAGAAGTCTGTTTAAAGTGGCTTCCATCAGCTAACTTTGGAATAACTTTGAGCATCAGAATGAGCAAGAGGAATAGATTATTTCTCATGCCAAGTACAAAGAGGCCATAAGAGTCTCTATGCATAGTCCCACTTCTACTGCAGGCACTACTATTAGTAGTAGTAGCAGCAGTGGCTCCAGCAGCACCAGTGGTAGTTATAGAATACTTATATGGAAGGAGTAGAAGAGAAGGAAAAACTGTTATTTGCAGAAAAATGATAATAAAAAGATGTAGAAAGTTGGAAAACAACTATTTTTTAAAATTTTTTATAAACATATAATATATTTTTATCCCCAGGGGTACAGGTCTGTGAATCGCCAGGTTTACACACTTCACAGCACTCACCAAAGCACATACCCTCCCCAATGTCCATAACCCCACCCCCCTTCTCCCAACCCCCCTCCCCCCAGCAACCCTCAGTTTGTTTTGTGAGATTAAGAGTCACTTATGGTTTGTCTCCCTCCTAATGCCATCTTGTTTGAAAACAACTATTTTTTTAAAGATTTTATTTATTTATTTGACAGACAGAGATCACAAGTAGGCAGAGAGGCAGGCAGAGAGAGAGAGGAGGAAGCAGGCGCTCCACTGAGCAGAGAGCCCAATTCTGTGCTCTATCCCAGGACCCTGAAATCATGACCTGAGCCAAAGACAGAGGCTTAACCCACTGAGCCACCCAGATGCCCAAAAAACAACTATTTTAAAAACAGCCTAGTAGTGACTGATGCATGCAAAAGTAATCACAGTATGCCTAAGCCATTTTATGAAAATTTCTTTGTAAGTAAGATACTTACTCAGTCTCAGAGGTCCCAACAATTTTCCTTTACATCCTTTAACCAAGTTATCAAACTCACCACCAACAATGGAACAAACTAATATCAGATGTCAAGAGATAAAATGCTCTGAAAAGGACAATATATCTTCTCTGCCCCAATCCTGTCCTTAACTTGATTTTTATCATGAAAGAATAATCAGACAAAATAGAATTAAAGAGCACTTGCAAAACAGCTGGCTTGGGTGACTCAGAATGTTAATTTCATGAAAGACAAAAACCCAAACACAATAAATGTGACGAGTATATGAGTGTTCATTGTATCATTCTTGTGACTTTTCTGTGGAGAAAAATTTTCCAAAGAAAATGTTGGGAAATATATATGTCATTCTAAAAATTCCCATTTCTTTAGTATCCGTAAGGGCCACTCATTAATTTTTTTCTTTGATTATTTTTAAAATCTGTAATGAAATCCATAAACCCTTATTTAAGGAAGAAGAAATTTGGCTGAAAATAAAGACAGTTTAATCTGAAATATTTGAGTATCTTTGATTTGCACGGAGTGTGTTGTCAACTTTTATGTTGACTTTCATGAATTTGCATGCTTGTAATAAATGTTTTTGTTCTATACTTCCTTGTATTCACTAGTCCTTTTCATATATTTTATATTTAGATTGTTATCGTGGGAATGGCAAAAATTACATGGGCAATTTATCCAAAACCCGATCTGGACTAACATGTTCGATGTGGGAGAAGAACATGGAAGACTTACACAGGTGTGTAAATATCTTTCTTTCAATACATAATATGTAGTGATGATAGCATATAATGTATTCAGATATGCACATTGCCGTTTCTTTAATTTCTCTTATACATTATAGTAAGCTAATAAAAACATTAGATTTGTTTTTCTGTGCAACTCAACTTAGTGTATTCCCTTCATGTAACAACCTTTTTTCTTTATAAAGATTGATTTATTTATGGGAGAGAGAGAGAGTGAGATAGAAAGCAGGAAGACAAGAGGGGCAGAAGGAGAGAGAGAATCCTAAAGAAAACTCCCCATGGGAGCCTGACCTGGAGATCATGATCTGAGTTGACATCAAGAGTCAGCCACTTAACTAACTGAGCCACCCAGGTGCCCCCAAACTTTTAAATAAGCAGTTCAATCTAGAACATTTTTATTGAATGTTTACGATGTGTTCTGTGGTAGATGCCCATGGGAGACATTAATAAAAATTGGACATACAGATTCTGGACACTAGTCCTTTATCTGATATGTCGTTTGCAAATATCTTCTCTCATTCTGTCAGTTGTCTTTTGATTTTGTTAACTATTTCCTTTGCTGTGCAGACCTGTACCCCTGGGGATAAAAATATATGTTTATAAAAAATAAAAAATTAAAAAAAAAACAATTGGACATACATTTTGGCTTCACCGTCAAGGATGATATGGTCATGTTGAAACAACTGTATAATTTGATAAGACAGTGCATAATTAAGTGGCAAATCTAGTATTTCAAATAGTACATTATATGATTGTGTTCTCATAATTATTAACATCAGTTCATGAAAAATTAGTAAGTGACCATCTTCATGGGCATATATACCTTAAATATCCACTTAACTATTAAAAACTTAATAGAAACAGATTTCCTGGTATAGCTTTATTTTGACATATTAAATTTTTCTACAACTAAAGAAAGGTATTATATGTAATTGAAAAAAATTATATATTTCAGAGAATTAGAAATTTTGACATTGGACATATTCAGAGAAAAAATATGTATGCCATTCCACCCTAGCAATAGTGCTAGTGTGTTTGAAATTACTAAAGAAGTTTGAGACATACTTGTGACAAAAAACTAAATTTTTCCAAAATCCCAGAATAGATTATGCAGTAGAATAGAAGGAAAAAAGTTAGTATCATATGATCAAGCACTTATGCCATGGTTGCTATATGTGAGTTATTATCTTGTTTGGCCATCACAATCCTACGTAGAAGATATTTCTGTATGTGTGAAAAAGAATTAAAGGGCTCTGAGAGGTTCAGTTATTTTGCTTCTAGTCTTATTTTAATTTTAACTTGATTCTCTTCCAAAATGTATTTACTAGTGGATGATACAGTTTCGATTAATTTACTTTATAAACAGTGATAGTTCTAAAGCAGTGCTCTCCAACATAAATACAGATTTCACATATGTAAGTTGCATGTGCACTTTTGTTTTCTAATAGCTACATTTAAAGGAGTACAACTGAATAGGCAAGACTCTTTTAGCTAATATTTCTTATTAATTAAATGTCTCTAAAAGCATTTTCATTTCAATATGTATTCAATATGAAAATTGTTAATGAGTTTTTTATGTTTTCATATTAAGTCTTTAAGATCTAGTATGCATAATTATAAATAGTACTGTAACTGTTAATAAGAATGTAATTCTACAATAATTCCATTTTAATTATTAAATAGAAATAAAAATCACAAAACTTTTCATCATTTTATCTATGGTAATTTTGTAGCTCTATTTCATAATCCTGAGTAGAGAATATGCTTCCAAACTGCAAGAACAACACCAAAATAAGTCTAAAACAAAATAACCAAATTAGACTGCCTCTCTATTTGGGCTAGCCACATACCAATGCTTCAGTAGCCACATGTGGCTAGTAGCTACTGTTTTGGGACACTGCAGCTCTAAGAGTTCAAAGATAATGCAGAATTCTAACCTCATGGATCTCGCACTCCAGAATGCCAGCCAACAGCAAATGTCCATACCATATTATAAAAATCATGAAAAATAGCATATTTTATGCCATGAGAGTGCAAAGAAGTGTCTAGACTTAGATGGTCAGGAAGGCTTCCTAGAGAAAGAGAAAGTAATTAGAACATATATGTTAAGTAGAAGTTTGTCAAAGGAAGTGTAGAAGGAGCATACATAAGGCAGAAAGAGTAGCTTGCCCCAAAGCCCAAAGATTGAATCGTTTGAAAATCAGAAATAATTTTGGTAAGGTTGAAAAAAAAAAAAGGTATGTTATAGATGAAGAGAAAATATTTTTAATATACAAAAATTCTGGAAACTAAAAAGTTAAGGACCAAAAAACTTAAGTAATGAACAAAACATGTTGAGATAAAAAAAAAATGTATGTATAAATTCCCTTCAAACACATGGAAATTGTGCTTAAATTCACATATAATGAAAGCATCCTTGGCACCTATTTCTTTCTTTCTTTCTCTCTTTCTCTTTCTTTCTTTCTCTTTCTCTCTTTCTTTCTTTCTTTCTTTCTTTCTTTCTTTCTTTCTTTCTTTCTTTAAGATTTTTGACAGACAGAGATCATAAGCAGGCAGAGAAACAGGCAGAGAGAGAGAGAGAGGAGGAAGCAGGCTCCCCACTGAGCAGAGAGCCTGATGCGGGGCTCGATCCCTAGAACCCTGGGATCATGACCTGAACTGAAGGCAGAGGCTTTAACCCACTGAGTCACCCAGGCACCCCATCACCTATTTCTTATCTTCTGCTTATTTTTCATCACTAAAACAAATTTGTCATTTGTCATTTGTCTTTTTATTTAAATATGTGTTTTGGAGGCACTTGGGTGGCTCAGTTGGTTAAGCATCTCTCTTGATTTTGGCTAAGGTCATGATTTCAGGGTCCTGAGTCCTGAGATCAAGCCAGTGTTAGGCTCTGCACTGGGCATGGAACATGCTTAAGATTCTCTGTCTCCCTCTCCCTCTGCTCCCCACCAACCCCCATCTTTTTTTTTTTTTTTTTGGAAAAAAAAAAAGAAAGATAGTATAATTTGGTTAATGTCCACAGAAAAGGAACTCTGCAGTAGCAAGACAATATATAGCCTTGTAAGCTGTGTTAAGAACTTTGGATTTTATCTTAAGCATTAAGATCATTACAGAATTTTAAATGAAAATTAGCATGAAGAAGATTGAATGTGAATTTCAACACTGCTATTTGGTGGCTCTAGCTCTTATGAATTTGTGAGAAACAATTATACTGACTCTGCCTTCAGAAATCTCTGAAGATTTGGACATTAGAAACTTGATATTTTTATGGCAGAAGAATTTACACCTCAAAAATTAGCAAGGACAGCAAATAAAGATTTCTTAAACATCTCAGAGTCCCCTTTTAAACATTATCAACATATAAGTGGAAATACATAACATATTTATTTAGGGAACTCATAGTTATAACTCATAGTTATAATTCATGGAATGTGGGTTGGACATTCAGAAATTGTTGAAAGTCATTTGAAAACAATTTGCAGTGAATTGATGAATGGTTAAGACTCATGGTACCATTTTGGTTTAAGAATAAACTGCAATTGGGTAAGGACATTATACAGAATGGTGGTTTGAACACTGATTCTGGAAAGAGCCATTTGTTAAAACCTCTGCTCCACTGCATATAAGCCATGTGATTTCAGAAAAATTGTTTTCTGTGGATTTCTATTTAATCAAATATAAATTAGCATAATCATAGAGCCAATCCCATTAGGTTGGTCTATGGTTATATATGTAAATCACATAAAATATAATCTAGCACATAGTAAGTACTATTTGTGTTTGCTGTTATTATTCGTCTAGGAAATGAACCTGAGTTTGGAAAGATAGTCTAACTTTACTTGACTAAGCTCTTTCCAGTTTTTAAATGATCCATTAGTGACATTCAAGCACAGTCATAATTAATAATCCAAAACAATTCAGTTACTTGTGTAGTTTTCATGACTTGGTAGGGATGGCCATTTGGAATTTGGCTTTATTAATCTTATCAAAATAAATACTGATACTTTATGACTGTGCATGATCTAATAAAATAAGAGTATTTTTGCTTTCCTTTTGTAATAAACTTATTTAAGATGTAAAGTAAGAAACTGTTACTTGGTTAACTGTCAAAAACTCATATATTGTAACTATATAATCACTGAGAGTTTAGATTTTAATTATTTCATTAGCACACTATTATTAATTTTTAGTGTATCTTTCTGTCCTGTCATGATTTTGCTAGTAATGCTTTTTGTGTTTCTGAAACATGAAAAATGATTTTGCAATAGCTTGCATTTTCTATGTATTTTATGACTTTGATCTTCTTTGTCATCTGCTCTTTCTCTGGCAGTGCTTCTCCATTTCTATGCATAAGGATGTTGCTTTTCACCTTGCCACTATACTTATTAAATAGAAGCAAAATCACAAAATATTTCATCATTTTATCTATCAAAATTTTGTAGCCTTATTTCATAATTCTGAGTAGAGAATATGCTTCCAAGCTGGAAGAACAACAAAATAAGTCTAAAACAATATAACCAAAATTCACACCAAATAGAAGTTTGTGTTGTATCTATAATGAAAGTTATGTGCTAGGATTTTATCTTCTTGGTGACAGTTTGTTTCTGTTGGACGCAGTGAGCATCTTGTGATGTTTAGAGTGTGTTGTTTATGCAGGCATATCTTCTGGGAACCAGATGCTAGTAAGCTGAATCAAAATTACTGTCGGAATCCTGATGATGATGCCCATGGTCCCTGGTGTTACACAGGAAATCCTCTCATTCCTTGGGATTATTGTCCTATTTCTCGTTGTGAGTATTTTTAATGACCTTCTTCAGGTGAAATATTTTAAATACTCTGATTCTCCTTTAAATTGATACCTCATTCAGAGGAGGAAATATAGGAGGGCTGGAATCAATCCTAAAGTGGGTATGCATTCCAGACAACAATAACAACAACACACACACACACGCATGCATGCATGTGCACCCCTTTCTTTATCTCTCCTATAGACAAGGAGACATTCTGCTGACCTTTTAAAAAAGATTTTCGTCCTCAGAAGATCCCCATTTGAAATACAGAAGCAATAAATAGCCATCATTTTAATATGACTGCGCCAGAAAAAAGACCCCCCTCCCAATACTAACTGTTCAAGCTATAGCAGAGCTCTAACAAAGCCCCCGCCCAGTAACAGACCCATCAACAGACCTGAGATACTGTTGTTTTCACTTTCTTCTCAGTGCATTAGCCAAAGACCAAAGAGCCTAGAATATCCCATCCACATCTCTGCGTCAAAGATGATTTCTTTTGAAGATGATTTTTTAAAAGACTATCAGTGTGTAAAGTGAAAGATATGTAAAATATATATGTCTGATATACCTCATTTAAAGAGCTCCTATATATTGATAAGAAAAAATGAGATAATTTAGGAGAAAAATGAAGAAAATAAATCATCAAGAATAAGTATAATTAATAAACAAATAAAATACATTAAAGCTTAATAGTAAGAAAAAGTGAAATTTTAGTAGCATAAGGTCATTTTCACCAATCGGGTTGGCAAATAAGAAAATAATAGTTAATGCCCAATATTAGTGAAGTTCTGGATAGTCAGAATCTTCAATACTGTGCTACTTTGTGAATTGAAAAGTTTGTCTGAAAGTCAATTTTGAGAAATGTCTCGGGATTTTTCAACATAGGCACTACTGATATTTTGTACTGCAGGAATCTTTGGTGTAGGAAGCTGTCCTATGCACTATAAAATATTTGGTGGTGTCCCTGGCCTCTACCCACTAGGTGTCAATAAAACCACCCCTTCCTCCAGTCATGAGAACCAAAAACTATCTTCAGACATTGCCAAGAGTCCCCCTGGGGAACAAAGTCATCCCCAATGAGTACCACTGAATAATATATATTGAGATGGAAGTATATCCTCTGTATGATATTGAGTGAAAAAGGCTTATTATAAAGCTGTGTCAGTAGCGAAAGATCGTTTTACTAGATTACATATCTCATAGCTCTGTGTTTATAACAAAAATACTTTTTTAAAAAATTTTATTTATTTATTTGACAGAGAGAGAGATCAAGAGAGGGAACACAGGCAGGGGGTGTGGGAGAGAGAGAAGCAGGCTCCTTGCAAGCAGGGAGCCTGATGTGGAGCTCAATCCCAGGACCCTGGCATCATGACCTGAGTCAAAGGCAGATGCTTAACGACTGAATCACCCAGGTGCCCCTATAACACACATCTTTAAACACTATGTTAAACTATCTCCTGTCTAAAAAGGACATATTTGCATAAGTTCAATAGGAGTCCTATTTAGGAATGTTTCTCTTCGTGGATGGGGAGAATGAGTGAAATAGGTGATGGGGATTAAGGAGTACACTTTTATTTTGATGAGCACTGAGTAATGAATACAACTGTTGAATCACCATATTGTATACCTGAAACTAGTATAGTAACACTGTATGTTAACTATACTGGGATTAAAATTTTAAAAACTAACTAAATAAATAAAATTAAAAGAGTGTTTATTAATAAAATTAAAAGAATGTTTTTCATGTGAGAAAAGCTAGTAGCGAGTACCTTGACAATAGGAACAGAAGTACCGATTTTAAAAAGATTAGATTGAAGACTTATTTCGCTAAGCATGATACGCTCTAGTTCCATCCATGTTGTTGCAAATGGCAAGATTTCATTTCTTTTGATGGCTGCATAGTATTCCATTGTGTATATATACCACATCTTCTTGATCCATTCATCTGTTGATGGACATCTAGGTTCTTTCCATAGTTTGGCTATTGTGGACATTGCTGCTATAAACATTCGGGTGCATGTGCTCCTTTGGATCACTACATTTGTATCTTTAGGGTAAAATAAGTCAAGCAGAGAAAGACAACTATCATATGATCTCCCTGATATGAGGAAGTGGTGATGCAACATGGAGGCTTAAGTGGGTAGAAGAAGAATAAATGAAACAAGATGGGATTGGGAGGGAGACAAACCATAAGTGACTCTTAATCTCACAAAACAAACTGAGGGTTGCCGAGGGGAGGGGGTTTGGGAGAAGGGGTTGGGATTATGGACATTGGGGAGGGCATGTGATTTGGTGAGTGCTGTGAAGTGTGTAAACCTGGTGATTCACAGACCTGTACCCCTGGGGATAAAAATATATGTTTATAAAAAATAAAAAAAGTATTAAAAAAAAAAAAGATTAGATTGAAGAAATGGTGTTTGCTTTAAAACATGAAATACAAACACATAATTTATGGCAAATTAAAGAGATAATTTCTCACTTTAACTGGAAACAGTAGTCATGTTTCATGAAATTTTAGCATAAAAAGGCATATTTCTTAAATATGACCTTCATCTAGTATGTCTATAATTAAGACTTAGAACTTCCCAACCTATTTTGAAGAAATAAGTTATTTATATAATGGTAAATAAACATGTAAATAAAGGTGTTTACCTTATAGGTTTGGAAAGAAATAGCGTATCATACTATTATATTTTATACCATCAGCTGTAATCATAGCCTTTCAAATTAATTCATGTGTTCCTAATTTTCTATTTTTTTAGTATTAGGGTTTGCATACGTTCTGAAAATGTTCTTCTTTAAAAGGTATCTTTCTAGTTTTAACACTACAAAGCAAAGCTACTACCTCTCTGGGATATATATCTTTTTAATGATTAAATTATTGTTTTTTATAAATATTAGCTTTACCTGATGGTACCTTTTCGTGAATTGTGAATCTTAATCTATGATTAAGAATAATGGAGGCTAATAAAATATCCAATGGTTTAGAAAGAAGGAAAAAATGTCAGTCTTCTAAGACAGTTCTATTGCATGTAGACACAGAGAAAAATGCTCTTGTAGAGTTGAACTGTGATTTGGTTTATAAATCTGACAAAGGACTCTAATAATTTAAATGTTTTCAAAACATACTTTCAACTAACATTTTAAAACTAAAAGTTAGTAATGTGCTATTGGAAGACTTCAGAGTGTCACTAGCATATGATTAAATGTTATTGCAGATAACTCATTTTTATTTCAATATATTCTGAACATAATTTCAATAAATATTTTTATACTGTCATTTTTCTAAATAATATTTATAGCCAGGATTTATTTACACATTCCTGATGGTGAAAGGCTAATCAGATTTATCTTTAGAAGATTTGAGTTCTTATTTATTTAACTGTAGAGGCTGTATAAATCATTTTCACACTATACATTTGTATTATAAAACATATAAAAATTTTTATTTCTTTTTAAAAAATGCTTACAGAATATTACTTAGCATACATTTTAAAGATGATCAGATATGTAAAAATAAAATTACAGAAATGTCTATATATTAATCTCTACACATACACACTTTGTAGATCTTGGAAAAATACTCAGTATTAAATACTGTATAGTGTAGTGTAGTGGTTAAGAGCTTCAACTCCAACTTCCTGGTTAAGAATTTCAGTTCTCTCACTGTAATTGCCTTGGACAACTTAACTTTCATTTCAGTTTGCATTATTATTCATTTATTAATAATTTTAAATTGAGTGGCTATTGTGTACAAACCCCATATTAGAACATGCTAAATATACAGCAATAGAAAAATATTTTTTTTCCTTTGGTTAGTTCTCAGTGTAGAGACATTTATGTATCTATAATAATTTAACAAATATATATTCACATTAAAATATGTAATGAAAATGGGAACATAGATACCTGCTTGGAGAAATTTGTGATGTCCATAATGTTCTGAATTTGGTTGAAACTTTCAGAATACATTAAAGAAAGTTTTTTTTAGTAAGAACTCATATTTGGTTCTGAGGCCATATAAACACCCATACACACACACACACACACACACACACACACACAATTTACCTACACTTCTACAGGTAAATTTTATTATTGACATGTTTCCCTTCAAATTTAAATTGAATTAATACTGCAGATTTGTATCATATATATATGATATATACATGAAAAATACATATATGATATATAAATTTCAGATTTTAGTACTGTGGTGGGGCAAAAAGAAGTAAGAATAGTATTTGATGGTAAAATGGCAAAGTCCTAGAGTGCAGTTTCCCAAAGTTTGGCTAAAAGTGTGCAAAAGAAGAACCTAAAATGTTTTTAAAAACTCATAATCTAGCCACCAATTCAGAATCTCTAGAAATCTGGTTTCAAGTGATATTTCAGCTTATTCTAAAGTATAAGAAATATTGGTTTAAAGGAAAAATATGTAAGTATAAAATAACTATAAATTATCAAATTCCCAAATATACAATATCTATACATTTTTAAAATTTAAATACTGTAGTAAATTATAATAATGAAATGTTTTGTTGACCTATTAACTTGATGTCTAGAAATAGAAAACTTGATATACAATTAAGGAGAAGTCTAGTCTTCTTCATCATAATACCAGAAGGAATAAACATCTAGTTTTTAATATTAGAATTTAAAGTAATTGATTTGAATGGAAAAACCAATATCCTTGATGTTTTAATAACCATAGTTGGCCTCAATCCTAATTTGTAGTATGAGCTAAAACACTGACCTCTGCTGACTCTAAGACAAAACCCTCCCCCAGGCTGCGCTAAAGGGAAAGGGAAATGATGCAATTTATATGTTTTCCTTTACACTTACTCATTTAAAATATCTAGATCTGGAAGATGAACATAAATAAAAGCTCTTTAGCATGTATTAATTCTCATGAGATTCCCCATAAATAACAATCAAATTTGCATGTATTACAAATGAATCCATATGCCATTATTGTTTTGTTGCCGGTTTATTTGAGCTCAGGGCATTTCCAGGGATTAACAACCAGCTGGGTCTAAACAGTGCCTGACTAAACTCTATGCCATCAATTCTGAACAGACAGACATTAAACTACAGGAAATGTCCTATGCCTCATTCATTATTGCATAAGTATTTTCTAATCCTAGCATCTTCCAAGCTTTTCACTTTGCAGGCATTAAACCCCAGTAGAGAGGTTATGAAAAAGTAGTAAATTATGAGGTTTAGTTCTCTTTTTTCATACATTTTTATTACAGTATAGAAAAAACAATCTTTTAAATATTCTAATGAAACATAATTATATTTTGTTATCCCTCTTTTTCCATTAGTGACATTGATTTCTACCTTCTAGAATTCTTGAAGAATTCTCTGAAACATGATGTTTCAATTATCTTCAACCATAATAAAAAATAAAAGTAATTTTCGAAAAAATAAAAAGTGCCCAAATTACAGTAAATCTGTATGAATGGCCCAAGCAAACATTTGCATTTCAATATATTAGTTTTGGTTCTATATAACAGAAATATGTATGTTTATGTATATGTATGTCTCTATATAAAAGAAACATATATGTGTATAAATTTATTTTTACAGGTGAAGGTGATACCACACCTACAATAGTCAATTTGGACCGTAAGTAATCTTTTAAAATTATAGTTTATTTGACTCTCTACGTGTCAGAAATGATGTCATAATTTTCTTCATGGAAAAATTTCACTATATTAACTTCTATCATAAAAATAAATTAATCTATTTGTTTTTATTAATTTTTCTATGTACATGTGTAAAAGAGGTTACAAAGGCAACTACATACTGAATATCAAAATTCAATTCTCAGAAAATATAAGATGTTATATTTAACTTTGAAAAGAGCATTTCTCTTGTTTGTCATTTTGGACAAAATGTATGTAATGAATTTTCACCATTCTTTAAATTAAATCAGGATGCTAAAGTTAGAAAGAATAAAATCAGAAGATCGGAAAATTATGCAGGGTGTCTATCCTACTTTATCTTTAAGGCTCTTTAAATGATCCACTAGGTAAAAGATGATACAAACTGAGAAGTTCAGTGAATCCTCAATTTAAGAAAATCTTTGGAGCTGCTTGTTTTTGATTTTCACATACTTCTTGAGCTGAAGGAAGATACTCAAGTGTTTTGACTTAAGAGACCACCTCCGTGTTCCAGGCTGAAGAAACAAATGGAAATTTTAGACCATACACAGGAATAGAAAGGATAAGGCAAGGAATATGGAGGAGGGTCAGGAAAAAGTTGACTCCAAAGAATTTGGTATTGTGTCATTTCGATATAATGATCTGGACATAACAATTATGTCATCTGGACATAATTTCAGTAAATACAATGTTGGTAAGCTGTTTCAAAATGGCTCTACATTCTTAACATAAAAATTCAGGAGTAACAAAAAAACAAATAGTTTTTTATTGAGGCTATTGATTTCCACTGACATTTAGAAATAACTGTTGTGAATGCAATTGTTTCATTTCATATTGAGATTTGTGAAAGAAATACAATTAGTGTTAGTCTTGAAGAGCCTGTACTGAGTGCTTGGTGAGCAAAATTATTGTCACTGTGGAAATACCTAGAGTTGATTCATTTTTCTATGTTGCTTGTCTCCTTAGATAAGCATAGAAAACATTTTAGGCCTGCTTTGACACTCCAGTCTTAATACCTTCTTTCCCCCCAAATGTACTGATAAAATTACAGTAGTTACATTTCTTTAATTACCATTGCTTTTAAGAAACTGAGAGGCATTGAATATTTCAAAATGTTTTATTAAAATGTTATTTATCTTTGGTCCTCTTTTTAGATCCTGTAATATCTTGTGCCAAAACAAAACAATTACGAGTTGTAAATGGAATTCCAACGCGAACTAATGTAGGATGGATGGTTAGTTTGAAATACAGGTAATTATTAATAGACACAAATCGTATGTGTTTGGATTATTTCCAACAGGATGGTTGTAAGCACCCATTTGAGTGGGACACAAGAAGAGACTGACCGTATTCTGCTTGTTGAACATCCCTGGATTTTACAATATGTGCCTTCAGAGATAATGCCTTTTTAAATGTTCATGAGGCCCCATATGTGATAACACTATCTCTGATTGCAAGTGATGCTTCATAGTGTTTGAGAAAACACAACTACACAGAGAAACTACTTATACCTTGAAATCACTGTAATAGTGATTACATGTGTATTCACATGTAATTATTTTCCTAATCTAGGATATTATGACTTGACTTTCTAACACATCCATGCATAATCATATCAGAAATTTTACATTTGCTTTTAATTTCTATTTTTCATTGTAATTCAAATGAAAATAACAATAATTTTAAGTTCTAGAATATTTTATCATTTTTTAAAAAATGACATGCTATACTGATAGTATGGTATATCAAACTATATTGATAGTTGACTACTATGCTATTATACTGTTCAGTAAGGATAAAAAAAATTCTCATTGTCTATGTCTCAATGCTCTTGAGAATCAAAGATATGTTCTCAGTAATATCACTTTGCACAATATATTCTTATACAAAAATTAAGATTAGTAATTACATTTGAAGAATTAAATATTGACAATAGGAGTTAAGTTAAAATCTGATCTTAAAAATTCCTATATACTACATATATTATGCCATATGGTAACCAGAATGTTAAAGTATCTTTGTATATGTCTCTACTGGAAACTCATCATACAACTTACCCCCAGATACACCTGAATTCAAACCACATTATCCCTTGTTTTAAAGATACCTCATGTTTTCCCCTCTAAGCCTTTAAGCCCTTGTTCCCACTAACTGTTGTAGCTTTCTTTCTCCATATTTGTGCCTGCAAAATCCTTCTCATTCTTCAGATACTAACTCAAATATCTCCTCTATTTGGTGACCTTTTTTGTTCCTTTACCTCTAACTTCCTAGAGTAGAGGAAGAAAGTACATCTTTTGCTACAATTAAACTCCACAGTGACCTTTAGAATAAAGACAACTTGAATCCAAAGTTCTTTTATGAAGAAGCCAATTCTTAAGAAGCACGGAGTTTATATCCTTTTATATAAACATACATAAGACTTTAGACACCAGGTAGAAGATGGTCTAAACTTCTTTTAATATATCCTTCTTGCAAGGAGGAAACCCATCAAATTTTACAAATATTTATGTCGATAATTATAGTGTAGCTGTCCTAGGTGTGTAGTACTGAAACAGAATTGTGAAACTCACCAGAATATTACAGCCAATTATGAAATATAAAGATTTAATGAAAGCTGCCAACTTTGGGGGAAGAGTGTTTCATTTTATCTGTGAAATAAAATGTTCCAGGAATCCATATATCTGAATGAATAAGTGATTCTTTGCAAATCTCATGACCCCAGGCAAAAAAAAGGGCATATACTTCTAAATTTTTTATTACCCACGGGAGAATGTATAAGAATACTCCTTTGGAAGTCTCCATCCTTTGAGGAGCAGGTGAAACTCTTTTACATCAGATTAGAGTAGTATAAACTTTTAGATAAGTATATTTTTCTTTTAGATCCAAGTTCTCAGTAAAAACAGCTGGTTAGTTATTCTTCCAAAACACTTACTGAGAGGAACAGAAATTAAAACTCGATATATAATCTCATCCTGCTCTGTGGTACAGGCCATAAATAATTGTGGTCTTAGTCTGGGAAACTTCTTCTATTACCCTCTGAAGCACTGAACATCTGTACTCTTTGGAAATGTAAATTGTGAAAAGTTGTGCTTTTTCCATTTCTCTGCCAAAAAATAATGCATCTACAGATTTAGGATATGATCAAACAAATGTACTAGTATTTTTTATTCTCTACAGATATTTTATAATTTCCCAGATGATACGTTCACAAAATTGTTTTAATTTTATAAGCGAAATTTTATATTGCTTCTTTTAAGCTGAACAAATTTACTCAAACTCAGCAATGTTCTAAGTTAATGTATCAAAAATAAATAATGGTAATTAAGAGGGGAATAGTGTATAAATATGCATTGCTACCATCTGATAGTTTTCATAGTTTATGTAAAAACCCAGATTCGCATTTTTATAATCAGACACTGAATTTAAAACCATGTTGTTTTTGTTGTTCTTTTGTGATTTTTTTTGTTTATACTAACTATTCTATTTTTAGAATAGGATAGAGCAAGTCTCTATCCTTGCTCTCCCAAGGATATTTTTAGAATAGGATAGAGCAAGTCTCTATCCTTGCTCTCCCAAGGATAGAGACACACACATGTGAATGTGCGTGTTGGCAATGGCTCCTTATGCAAAAATAAAGTTGATTTCCTAAAATTGTAATCACATTATAAAAAAATGCTAATGCTACAATCATCAAATATCATCCTTTCAGTCAAAGGACTACTCACTTTAGTCTAGTTAACTCTGAGTTAATTTCTACATTTTTCTCCCAAATACACTTATTTTTTAACAAACAGAGCCATAGGTTTTGCATTAATTGGCAGGCACCCTTTCCACACAGATGTTACTTGTTTCTCTTTCCTGTTTCTCATAGAAATAAACATATCTGTGGAGGATCATTGATAAAGGAAAGTTGGATTCTTACCGCAAGACAATGTTTCCCTTCTCGGTAAGTGTTTCTGAAACCAATATTTGTTTTGAGCACTTAAAAATATGTAGACTTCCATTTAGCTTTCAGGCTTAGAATGTGTATTCATTTAACAGATTCAGCAACAAGGAATGAATAAATTAATTTCTTTCTTTAGATTTAGTTAACAAAGCCTACTTTGATGTAATGGATATTTACGACTGGATACTCCTGTTCCGTTCTTTCCACAATTGGCATTACTCTCATTTGGGGGGAAATTTTGCTAGAATTATGTAAATAAATTTTCCTCAACTTCTTCCTTGCATGCTGTATGTCTAGGTAGACATCCTGAGAATAATTTTTAATGAGAATTAGCCTAAGAAAAGTTAGGGAGGCAGCATTTGTAAGCTGACTTCCTGATTCTCATCAAGGTCTCTGATTTTGTTAGTATAAATTTTTAATCCTAATTGACAATCAAACATATACAAAGTTAAGAAGGAAAATCTGCAGAATATTATAATTCATGTAATGTGCTTTACCTGAAAATTTTTCAAATATGATTTACTCTTAAGCCTTATCAAAAGGTTTTCTTTTTTCTTAAATAGCCGTTTCAAAATTAAGCAGTTTAAAGGCTCCTTTTGCTTCTGTGTGCTTGTAGCATTCAGAATCTCCATAAGAAATGTGTTGCTCTTTATTATACTTTGATTCAAATTTTAAATTTGGGTTATTTATCTGCCTTTATAAACTGAAATAATAATATGTGTGAATAATATCACCCAGTTTAAAATTATATTTTACATTTTAATTTTTTACTTAGAAACAAAGACTTGAAAGATTATGAAGCTTGGCTTGGGATTCATGATGTCCATGGAAAAGGAGATGAGAAACGCAAACAGGTTCTAAATGTTTCCCAGCTGGTGTATGGGCCTGAAGGATCAGATCTGGTATTACTGAAGCTTGCTAGGTTAGTTGCTTGAGAGCATTTTTAAGCTATAGTGGAATTCGTGAAGCTTTTTCCTTCAGTTATGAGGCTATTCTCTCTTTTATGTAAACATATTATAATAGCTTGTCATATGTTCTGTGTGTGTGTATAGAGAAAAAGAGAGTCATCTTCAAAATTTTCAAAAATTAATAAATGAAGTTTGACCAACAGTCTGATCAGCCTGCTCTAAAATCAAAACTTAGTGAATCATTTGATAACTTTAATAGTTAAAATAATGAATAAAAAAATGCAGTGACCATTTAGCAAGTAATATTAGCAAGTAAGTGACTCATTTCTCTGCTACCTATTCCTACCTCTACTACATACATTGTATATTAGACATTCTCTTTTTTTTAAGAAATAAGACTATTTATTCTCTCTTAATCTCATATTAAAAATTAACACCAAATTTTAATTTGTTAATTTGGGGTTGAATTCAATCAAAGATACTTATCATTGTATTTTCTATTTTCAGGCCTGCTGTCCTGGATGATTTTGTTAGTACAATCGATTTACCTAATTATGGATGCACCATTCCTGAAAAAACCACTTGCAGTATTTATGGCTGGGGGTATACTGGATGTAAGCTATTTTTAAAATGATAAGGCAATATCATACTTATTTTATTTAAAACAATTCTAACTGTACATTTTTTACCCCATTCTAGCCATCAACTTTGATGGTCTGTTACGAGTAGCACATCTCTATATTATGGGAAATGAGAAATGCAGCCAATACCATCAAGGGAAGGTGACTCTGAATGAGTCTGAAATATGTGCTGGAGCTGAAAATATTGCATCGGGACCATGTGAGGTAAAAAGAGCATTTAAAAAAAAATAAGAAGTATATAATAAATATCATAACTTATGTTTCTTTTGTGTGTGTGTTTGGTTCACTTTTCTCAAATAAAAATCATTCTCTACTAATAGAGAGAATTTGGGAAAGATAACTCCCTTCGTTATCCTTGTACACTTATTTTAAATAAACAGTAAGAAAATCCATATTTCATTATCGGCAAGCTGTGATGATATTTGTCTCTCAGAAAGGCAATAAACTAATACAACCAGAGCTCTAGGGGAAAGCTGTTCAAATTAAAAGCTTGCATTTTTCTAACGTTTTCTAAAGTTATCAGATCTTCCCAAATTCTGCCTAAATGAACTCTATGTCTGGTTTTAAACTTTTAAATGTGTTTTTGGTTAAGCCAGTGTGTGTGTGCTTGTGCGTGTGTGTGGTTTAAACGAATTCTATTTTAAAAAACCAAAAGGTCGAAATTGGTGACTTTAAGAGCTTGAACATTTTCATTTGTTAGGCAATTGTTTTTTTTTTCATCTTGGCAGTATTCCAAATTTTATTTTACATAGACAAGCTGTTAAACCATTATTTTACATGTTTTTTTTATATTTTAAATTTTATCTATTTTATTTTATGCACATTTTGTGTTTCTAAAATTATTTCTGAAGTTGAGAACTTTTTAAAAAATTTTTATTCAAAATTTTAATTCCATTATGGTTAACATTAAGTGTTATATCAGTTTATGCTATACAATACAGTGATTCAAAAATTCAACACATTACTCAAGGCTCATCATATAATCTTAATCCCCTTCACCTATCTCACCTCCCTCTACTCTGGTAACCATCAGTATGCTCTCTATTGTTAAAATTCTGGGTGTTTTTGTTTTTGTTATTGTTTTGTTTTGTTTTTTTTGGTTTGTCTTTTTTTTTCTTTGTTGTGTCTCCTAAATTGTACATATGAGTAAATTATATGGTATTTGTCTTTCTCTGACTCACTTATTTCACTTAGCATTATACTCTCTAGATTTATCCTTGTTGCTGCAAAGCAAGATTTCATTCTTTTTTATGGCTGAGTAATATTCCTGTGTGTGTGTGTGTGTGTGTGTGTGTGTGTGTGTATCAGATCTTCATTATCCATTTGTCTATTGATGGACACTTGAGCTGCTTCCATAATTTGGCTATTGTAAGTAATGCTGCAATAAACAGGGGTGCATATACCTTTTTGAATTACTGTTTTCATATTTCTAGGGTGAATACCTAGTAGTGGAATTACTGGATCATACAATAGTTCTATTTTTAAATTTTTGAGGAACCTCCATACTGTCCTTCAAAGTAGTTATACCAGTTGGCATTCCCACCAATAGTGCAAGAGGGTTCCTTGTTTTTCCACATCCTGGCCAATACTTGCTGTTTCTAGTGTTTTAAATTTTAGTCATTCTAACAGGTATGAGATAATATCTTGTGGTTTTGATTTGCATTTCCTTGATGTTAGGTGATATTGAGCATCTTCTCATGTGTCTGTTTGCCATCTGTGTATTTTTGAAGAAATGTTTGTTCTTATCTTCTGACTATTTTTCAATTGGATTTTTTATTTTTTTGGTGTTGATTAGATAAGCTTTATATATTTGGATGTTAACCCTTCATTAGATATGTCATTTGCCAATATCCTCTCCCATTCATTAGGTAGCCTTTTAGTTTGTTGACTGTTTCTTTCACTGTGCAAAAGCTTTTTATTTTCATGTTTGATGTAGTCCCAGTAATTTATTCTTTGCTTTTGTTTCCCTTACCTCAAGAGACATAGTTAGAAAAAATGACTTATGGCTTATTTCAGAGAAATTACTGTCTGTGCTCTCATCTATGATTTTTATAGTTTCAAGTCTCACATTTATGTCCTTAATCCATTTTGAATTTATTTTTGTGTATGGTGTAAAAAGTGATCCAATTTCATTCTTTTGCCTGTAGCCAGTTTTCCAAACACCATTTGTTGAAGAGACTGTCATTTTCCCATTAAGTCTTCTTTCCTCCTTTGCCGAAGATTAATTGACTATATAATTGTGGGTTTATTTCTGAATTTTCTATTCTATTCCATTGATCTATGTGTCTATTGTTTGCCAGTACCATACAGTTTTGATTATGACAGCTTTGTAGTATATCTTAAAATCTAGGATTGTGATACCTCCAGTTTCATTCTTCTTTTTCAATTGTTTTGCCCATTCAGGGTATTTTGTGGTTCCATATAAATTTGATTGGTTGTTTTTTCTAGTTCTGTGAAAAATGGTGTTGGTATTCTGATAGGGATTGCATTAAATCTGTAGATTGCTCTGTGTAGCATAGACATTTTAACAATATTTTTTCTCTCAGTCCATGAACATGGACTGCCATTCCCTTTCTTGTGCTATCTTCAATTTCTTTCATCATTGTTTTACAGTTTTCAGAACACGAGTCTTTCACTACCTTGGTTAAGTTTATTTCCAGGTATTTCATTATCTTTGGTGCAATTGTAAATGGGATTGTTTTCTTAATTTCTCTTTCTGCTACATCATTATTTGTATATGGAAATGCATTATATTTCTTTTTTTTAATTTAATTTTCTTTTTTCAATGTTCCAAGATTCATTGTTTATGTACCACATCCAGTACTCCATGCAATATGTGCCCTCCATAATACCCACCAAGGGCTCACCTAAACCCCCATCCCCCTTTCCTCCAAAACCCTCAGTTTGTTTCTCAGAGTCCATGGTCTCTTATGGTTCATCTCCCCCTCCGATTTCCCTCACTTCACTTTTCCTTTCCTTCTCCTAATGACCTCCATGTTATTCCTTATGTTCCACAAGTAAGTGAAACCATATGATAATTGACTTTCACTGCTTGACTTATTTCACTCAACACAATGTCCTCCAGTCCCCTTCATGTTGATACAAAAGTTGAGTATTCACCCTTTCTGATAGCTGTGTAATATTCCATTGTATATGTGGACTATATCTTCTTTATCCAGACGTCTGTTGAAGGGCATCCTGGTTCCTTCCACAGTTTGGCGACTGTAGCCATTGCTGCTATGAACATGGGGGTACAGATGGCCCTTCTTTTCACTACATCTATATTGTTGGAGTAAATATCCAGTAATGCAATTGCAGGGTCATAGGGTAGCTCTATTTTTAATTTCTTGAGGAATCTCCACAGTGTTCTCCAAAATGATTGCACCAACTTGTATTCCCACAAACAGTGTAAGAGGGTTCCCCTTTCTCCACATCCTCTCCAACAGTTGCTGCTTCCTGTCTTGTTAATCTTTGCCATTCTAACTGGTGTAAGGTTGTATCTCAATGTGGTTTTGATTTAAATTTCCCTGATGGCTAATAATGATGAAGATATTTTCATGTGTATGCTAGCCATTTGTTTGTCTTCTTTGGAGAAGTGTCTGTCTGTTCATGTCTTCTGCCCATTTTTTGACATGATTATCTATTCTGTATTTGTTGAGTTTGAGGAGTTCTTTATAGATCTTGGATATCAGCCCTTTGTCTGAAGTGTCATTTGCGAACATCTTCTCCCATTCTGTGGGTTGTCTCTGTTTTGCTGACTGTTTCCTTTTCTGTGCAGAGGTTTTTTATCTTGATGAAGTTCCAAAGTGACAAAATACAGCACTCTTTCCTGATTAAAATGCTTCAAAGTATAGGGATAGAGGGAAGATTACTCAGCTTCATAAAATCCATCTATGAAAACCCCACAGTGAATACCATTCTCAATGGAAAAGCTGACAGTCTTCCCTTTGAGATCAGAAACATGACAAGGATCCCTACTCTTGCCACTGTTGTTCAACATACTACTAGAAGTCCTAGCAACAGCAATCAGACAACAAAAAGAATAAAAGGTATTCAATTTGGCAAAGAAGAAGTCAAATTCTCTCTTCACAGATGACATGGTAGTTTGTATGGAAAACCCAAAGGAATCCACTCCCAAACTACTAGAACTCATACAGCAATTCAGTAATATGGCAGGATACAAGATCAATGCATAGAAATCTGTTGTTTTCCTATACACTAACAATGAAAATATAGAAAGGGAAATTAGAGAATGGATTCCATTTACTATAGCACCAAGAACCATAAGATATTTGTTAATAAACCTAACCAAGGAGGTAAAGGATCTGTACTCGAGGAGCCACAAAACACTCATGAAAGAAATCAAAGAAGACACAAAGGATGGAAAAACATTCCATGTTCATGGACTGGAAGAATAAGCATTGTTAAAACGTCTATACTGCCCAGAGCAATCTATACTTTCAATGCCATCCCGATGAACATTCCACTGGCATTTTTCAAAGTGCTGAAACAAACAATCCTAAAATTTGTATGGAACCAGAAGAGACCCCAAATTGTTAAGAAAATGTTGAAAAAGAAAAACAAAGCTGGGGGCATCATGTTGCCTGATTTCAAGCTTTACTACAAAGCTGTGATCACCAAAACATCATAGTACTGGCACAAAAACAGACACATGAACTAATGGAACAGAGTAGAGAGACCAGATATGGACCCTCAACTCTATGGTCAAATAATCTTTGACAATGCAGGAAAAAAATATCCAGCAGAAAAAAGACAGTCTCTTCAATAAATGGTGGTGGGAAAATTGGACAGCTATGTATAGAAGAATGAAACTCGACCATTCTCTTATACCATACACAAAGATAAACTCACAATGGATGAAAGACGTCAACATGAGACAGGAATCCATCAAAATCCTAGAGGAGAACATAGGCAGTAACCTCTTCAGCATTAGATTTCTATAGATTGATTTTGTATCCTGTCACCTGTCTAAATTCATTCATCAGTTCTAGTAGTTTCTTAGTGGAGTCTTTAGGGTTTTCTATGTAGAATATCATGTCATCTGCAAATAGTGAAAATTGGACTGCTTCCTTGCTTATTTGAATGCCTTTCTTTTCTTTCCCGTTTCTGATTGCTGTGGCTAGGACTTCCAGTACTATGTTAAGTAACAGTGGTGAGAGGGGACATGCCTTTCTTGTTCTCAACAATATAGGAAAGGCTTCAGTTTTTCCCCAGTGAGGATGATATTAGCGATGTGTTTTTCATAGATGGCCTTTATGATGTTGAAGCAGGTTCCCCCCAAACCCATTTTGTGGAAGGTTTTTTTAAAAATCATGAATAGATATGGTACTTTGTCAAATGCTTTTTCCGTATCTATTGAAATAATCATATGGTTTTTATCCATTCTCTTGTTTGTATGATGTATTGTGTTGATTGATTTGCAAATTTTGAATCACTCTTATATCTCAGGAATAAATCTCAGTCACAGTGAATGATTTTTAAATGTATTGTTGGGCTTGGTTTGTTAACACTTTGATGACGATTTCTGCATCTATGTTCATCAGAGATGGCCTGTACTCTTTTTCTGTAGCATCTTTATCTGGTTTTGATATCAAGGTAATGCTGACTTCATAGAATGAATTTGAAAGCTTTTCTTCCTCTTCTATTTGTTGGAATTGTTTGAGAATAAATATTAATTCTTTTTTAAATGTTTGGTGGAATTCACCTGAGAAGCCTTCTGGTCCCAGACTTTTGTTTATTGAGAGGTTTTTTTTTGTTTGTTTTTACTGATTTAATTTCATTGGTGGTAATTGGTCTGTTTTTAAATTTTCTAGTTCCTCCTGATTCAGTTTTGGAAATTTATATCTTTCTAGGAATTTATCCATTTCTTCTAGGTTGTCCAATTTGTTGGCATATAATTTTTTGTAATATTCTCTTACAATTGTATTTCTATATTGTCAGATGTTATATTTCATCTTCATTTCTGATTTTATTTGAGTCTTCCTTCTGTCTTGCTCTGTCTCTCTTTCTCTATGATGAGTCTGGCTAAAGAATTACTGATTTTGTTAGTCTTTCCAAAGAGCCAGCTTCTAGTTTCATTGATCTGCTCTATTGTGTGTCTAGTTTCTTTTTTTTTTTTCCTCCCCTAATCTTTATTATTCCTTGGTCTGGGTTTTGTTTACTCTTTGTATAGGTCCTTTAGGTATAAGGTTAGGTTCTTTACCTGAGATTTTTCTTGCTTCGTGAGGTAGGCCTGGATTGCTATAAATTTCCATTTTGTAACAGCTTCTGCTGCATCTCAAAGATTTTAGACCACTGTGTTTTCATATTCATTTGTCTCCATGTTTGTTTGTTTTTATGTTATTTAACCTAAATATATTTGTGGTCTTTCCAGATTTTTTCTTGTGGTTGATTTCTAGTTTTATAGTGTTGTAGTTGGAAAAGATGCATGATGCAGCTTCAATCTTTTTGAATTTATTGAGACTTGCCTTGTGGCCTTATACGTGATCTATTCTGGAGAATGTCACCTGTGCAATTGACTTCTACTGTTTTAGAATGAAATGTTCTGAATATATCTGTAAAATCCATCTGGTCTATTGTATCATTCAAAGCCACTGTTTCTTTATTGATTTTCTGTTTGGATGATTTATCCATTGATCTAAGTGGAGTCTTAAAGTTTTCCTACTATTATTGCATTACTATAAATTACTTCCTTTAGGTTTGTTATTAGATGCTTTATGTATTAGGGTACTCCCATATTAGGTACATAAATATTTACAATTTTTTTATGATGCTTTGTTAGACACCATATAGTACCTCATTTTTTTTTTAATTTAGTGTTTCATGATTCATTGTTTACATATAACAACCAGTGCTCCATGCAATTGCTCTATCTTCTTATTGGATTCATCCCTGTATGGTTATATAGTATCCTTCTTTATCTCTTGTTACAGTCTTTGTTTTAAAGTCTATTTTGTATGATATAAGTATTCTTATGCCTGGCTTTCTTTTCACTTCCATTTGCATGATAAATGCTTTTCCATCTATTTATTTCCAATCTCCATATGTCTTTAGGTCTAATATGATTCTCCTCTAGGCAGCATATACATGGGTCTTGCTTTTTTATTCATTCTGTCACCTTATGTCTTTTGATTGGAGTGTTTAGATGTATTTTGAATATAAGAGACACAGTCTCCAAGCCTAGGAGCTTTGGAGTTGGGAAATACTATGTGAGATAAGATATGGAATGAGTTCAATAAGTAGTGAAATCTCTTTTGACATGTAGGAAAATAAATATGGAGCATAAATATGTATTTCCAAGCATGTGCTATATATATTGGTCTGAGATTCTATTCCTGATAAAATACATTTCATAAGTTAGAGTCTTAAAAACTGCTTTAAAATGACATAGTTAGAAACAAATTGTGTATAACTACTTTCAGGTTTGATGTTTTCCCAGTAAATCAGTATTACTTCGTTCATTATTAGAACTGAAAATCTGCTGGAAGAATGATTGATTGATAGATTGATTGCTTACTTAGCTACCTATTTACACTAAGAGCCCTTTAAACACAAAGGTTTGAGCTCAACCCAATCATTTAAGAATCTATGCACTTATCCAGTACTATTGTCATTACTAAAAATGCTTCAACAACTGATCATTAGGAATAGCCTACAATATGATTTATCATTTATACATTGATAGATTTCTAACTTTAGCGTTGAATTATTTACTGCAGTATCATGTATTTGTTATTTTTTATCCATGTTGGCAAGATAATTTTTAAAATTGATTCTGCCACTTCTCAAAAATACATTTTTTTAATCACTTATATTTAAAAGGTAATATAATCCCTGAAGCCATTGAAATCTAAACACTTGAAGAAGACCTCCCAGATGTTTGTATAAAGGCAATAGGATCACATTTGGAGAAAGTCTGCCAAAGTGAATTGCTTTTAAAGAGTTTTTATCAGTAATCATTGCTGTATTTTTTTTAAATCAGATTAATTTATGTGTCATAGTTTATATGTGTCTTAGAATAACCTATTTTCCATTACTGTTTTATTTCCTGTTTTACCTCTGTCTTAATTTCCCCATCATACAATGTTGATAATGCTCTTCTTTTTTTTTCTTTTAAAGATTTTATTTATTTATTTGACAAACAGAGATCACAAGTAGGCAGAGAGGCAGGCAGGGGTGGGGGAAACAGGCTCCCTGCTGAGCAGAGAGCCCTATGCGGGACTCAATCCCAGGACCCTGAGATCATGACCTGAGCCAAAAGCAGAGGCTTAACTCACTGAGCCACCCAGGCGCCCTGATAGTGCTCTTCTTTACATGTGTTACAGAAGTAAATCCTATAGTAGTTTCATTTTCATTTATCACATCACTGTTAGGAGAATATTAAGGTAGTCTCTTCTTCACAAAAGGATGCCAAAAGTCCGTCACTGCAATCTTAGAAGGCTACATGGTGCATGAAAATGATGCAGCATATTTGTAATGATTTTATATATAATAATATGCATTAGTGTACACATGTTTATAAAAATATACACACAAATCAATCTATCAATCTATTCATATTTCATCTATCATCTATCTGTGTATGATGATAAAACAGGGTAACCATATAAAAAATGTCATGAAATTAGAAGCTACCTTCTACAATGGGGGATATGAGATATAAAAAAATACATAATATAATTATGTTAACTACAAATGCAACAGTAAATTCAAGAATATTCTTTCTTTATACCCCCAAACATAATTTCCAAACAGTAAATAGAATTATTTTATCAATTATGATTTATACTTAGTTTTCTAAAATCTTTTTGGGGACAAGATTAAAGGAAGGAAAGCAAAAAAGGGATTTTTTTTAAAAGATTTTATTTATTTATCAGAGAGAGAGAGGGGGAGAGAGTGAGCACAGGCAGACAGAATGGCAGGCAGAGGCAGAGGGAGAAGCAAACTCTCCGCTGAGCAAGGAGCCCGATGTGGAACTCAATCCCAGGACACTGGGATCATGACCTGAGCTGAAGGCAGCTGCTTAACCAACTGAGCCACCCAGGCGTCCCGAAATAAGGGAAATTTTGATGCAATTTAATAATTAAAACTGTATGATTATAGGTGGAGTACAAAAGTTCTTATATTTTTTGCATTTTCTAAATTGTCTATATTGAACATATTTTGAACATCAGAGGAAAATAAAAGTAAATATAAAGCCTACCTTAAAAATAGCTATCTTTTATTTTGTGTTAATGTATCTGCATTCAACAAAGAAAAAACATTTTAAAAGATGAGTGGATATTTTGTATAAGACAAGTCATTCTTTTTTATGTATTTTAAATAATTAATTAAATTGAGAAAGAGAGAGAGAGTGTGTGTGCAAGCAGGGGGAGAAGCAAAGGGAGAGGTACAAGCAGACTCTATGCTGAGTGTGGAGACTGATGTGGGGCCTGATCCCATGACCCTGAGATCACAACCTGAGATGAAATCAAGAGTCACCCAGGCGCCCCTAGAGAAGTCATTCTTTTTGTTGTTGTTGTTAAATTTTTATTTATTTGACAGAGAAAGATCACAAGTAGGCAGAAAGGCAGGCAGAGAGAAAGAGAGGAGGAAGCAGGCTCCCTGCCAAGCAGAGAGCCCGATGCGGGACTCAATCCCAGGACCCTGAGATCATGACCTGAGCTGAAGGCAGAGGCTTAACCCACTGAGCCATCAGGTGCCCCTAGATAAGTCATTATTAAAGGAATACTCCACATGATAGAACACTTTGAACTTCTGTACTTCTCTCAGTCTGACTTGGGTAATTGAATAAAAAGATGACCAATGGCCTAGTACATATATTTATGTCTTCATATCTCAGTTGCAGCTATTCTTTTTCTGTATATGTGCATATTTGAGATCTAAATATGTATAGGAAATATTAATGAACTATTAATTTTTTTTCTAAGATAATACTTTTTTGTTGTTTTTATTGTTGTATGTCTTCTTCCTAGGGAGATTACGGTGGCCCACTTGTTTGTGAACAACATAAAATGAGAATGGTTCTTGGTGTCATTGTTCCTGGTCGTGGATGTGCCATTCCAAATCGTCCTGGCATTTTTGTCCGAGTAGCGTATTATGCAAAATGGATACACAAAATTATATTAACTTATAAGATACCACAGTCATAGCTGATGGAATTTTGTCTGAAGCTCCAATCAATAGAAATCTATTTACATGAAGATTTCGGAGAACGTGGAATTAAAATGTCACTTAAAGCAATCCTAAGACAACTACTTGAGTGTCATGTTTGTTAAGATACTCATTAATATTTATGGGTGTTTTCTGTTGTTTTGTTTGTCAGTGTTATTTTGTAAATGTTGAAGTGAATTAAGGTACATGCAAGTGTAGTAACATATCTCCTGAAGATACTTGAATGGATTAAAAACTGCAAAGGTATAATTGCTGGATGATAAAAGATTTAATGGAAAAGTTCAATTAATCTCTCTACGCTGCTTTCCAAGGTTAGTTTATGAATAAACCATAAGTTAAACATTATTTTAACCTCACAAAGACAATTTATACCTTTGTCCTTAACTTGTAACTCTATATTAAATTATATTACCTTTCATACACCATACATTATATTTCATTCATTTCTCTTCACTGTGTATCCTCTAATACTGGTCCATACACTTTCTACAAAATCATGTGCCCAACTATGCAGACCTGGGTACACATGTGCATACACTAGAGTTCAAATCATGGTCTATCTAATATAACCTCTAAATATTCTGAAAGTGTGTACCTGTAGTTTTTCCTTAAGAGAAAAAGAGAAATTTATAAAGATCAGTAGAAATTTCAAGGAAAGGAGAAAGAAAGAAATGACCAACTCATTCTGTATATGTAATCTGCAGATGACCTCTCTACTGGTTGACATTTAAGGTGTGGTCATGACCCACAAAGTTAAGTAACACCTAATCTCTGTGTTTAACTGTATTTATCAACCTAGTCATTGTGTAGTTTCTAATTCTTAAAGGGAGGAGGGTTATGTGTATTAGTATTATTTCTTTCTTTTAAATTTAGGGACCCTTATTTATGCAAAATATTTTTAGATCTACTTTCCTGAAGTATTTTCTTAATTATTCTTAGATAATTATCTAACTGAAGCTTAAAAAAGTATTTAAGTAGGTTAATTCTAAGACTTGCTGCTGTGATTGGCTTATAGCTCATCTTCTTTAAATTTTTAAAAATTATTTCAGAGGAAAATTTCCATATGTTTCCAAAGATTTGTAAATAGACTTTCATCAAACTAGGAATTGAAGTATATATTGAAGAAAAATATCAGGATACATATCTCAACCTAAAAGTTTTTTAGCCTAATGAAACTTCACTCAAGTAAAGGAAAAAAAATGTAAAAGGAAAGGAAAGGAACTAGCTTGTCTAAACGGACTTCAATTATTTTCTAAAGGGGAGTTAAGTCTGCAGAATGAAATATTTTATGAAAATTTCTCATTTTATCTTATTTCATTTTACATAAATCTTTCAAATACCAAGGGGAATATTCATTCAAATTTTGTATTGTCTCATAATACAAAATTATCATATTTGTTATTGTATTTGGCATGATCAACTAAAAATCCTGTATTTGTCAAGAAATGAGACAACAAAGTCTAATAGGTAAGGCTGTGAATTTTCAAAAAATCACCCTGTACAAATTTTAAAATAATTTTTTGAGTGATTCCAATCCAGTATCCCCATTTCTCTTATTTGTTTCTCTTGAATGATATCAGTTAAGGCCAGAGATCCAAACAATGCTCAACGCTTCATAGGACACTGTTCAATCTTGAGTGAAACACTCTTAAATTTACTTGAAAGTTTAGTCCAGGGAGTACAGCAGAGGAAATCCAGAAATAACTATGCGAATCCAGAATATCTATCCAAATTGTGCCAACAAATTGAACACATTATAATAAAACATGTTCTGATATCAAGAAACAGTGAAAGTAAAGAAAGATCTGAAAAGTTGCCAGTCCACGTCATCTTCTTTGATTATATTTTTCTTTCCTTATGTGATATATCATTTTAATAAAAACACTAGAAATTTCAAAGGTATATTGTCCCCAAATTAAAGAACTTTTCAGGTTTTTTCTTGAACTGGTAAAATTTGATTAAATCATATACTAATGATATTTGTAAAACATTTATGAAATTCTAATATATCTAAATACTCACTCACATTTTAAGATATTTCTTTCTTGTCTTTTCTCTAAATTTCCATGGAAAGAGAAATAGGAATAGATACAAGATGCAGCTAACTTTTTAGATATTTTGAACTCAATGTTTTCCATTCCATTTCCATTTTATAAATGTTTTCCATTTATTTCCATTTTATTAAAACATACCACCAATAAAACATCAGACATGGCGCACAAAGCAGCCCTAGCTTTGAGAAGTTCCCTTTGTAATGAGGGGAGATCAGTAGACTTGACAGTAAAAGCAAGATGAACAAGATCCATGCAATTTTAGGTGGTATGACAATGAATAATATGTCATTTTTCTCTGGAGAAAAATACTATTTCCTGGTCATTCTTTTCTTAATAAATCACAAGAAATGAAAAATCCAACTTATCCAAAATCCATTGTATTTTGAGTAATGGACAAACAAATCTTATAATCTAGAAGTTTTCAATGTTATTGTTTGTTTGGGCTGTTTGAATAATGGTTATGTGCTGTTGTAATTGTGGACATTTTCTTATGTCTGCCAGGAATAGTAACATAAAATTAAAATATTTGTCATAATGCCTCTGCCGTGCAGAAGGGATGATAATCCTTTTGTATACTTCTTTAGTTTTATTGTAAAATATGTAATGAGTTTTACCTATTTGCTGTGGGCAGGTCCTCAGTAAAATGGTTTATATTGAGTCAGTCTCTAGCATTAATAGGCTCTTGCTTGCTATCTAAGTGTTTCAAACTATGGGAAACGTGAGACACTGGAAGGCAAGAAAAATAAACAATAATGGCATGTGATAGCAAAATTGTATTTCACTTATTCCTGTGAATATTTCTTGTTGGTACCAATGGTACTATACAAAGTGAATGTTATAGCCACAACATTCATTTAGGGGGAAAAAAAAGAAAAAAAAAGCACTGTCAAGAAGTAAGAAACTGTTGTCAGCATTTTGTTCTTTTTAAATATTTTCTTTCTTTTTTAAAAGAGATACTAGTACTGCAATATAGAAATCATGAGGTAAAGAATTTTAATAAACTCTCATACTAAAAAACTTTAAATTGATTTACTGTTTCCACATATCACTTTTAATTTTATCCCGTATTTATAGACAAACTCATTTGAATGATAAAGTTAACTTGAATAAAAAAACTTAGTCTATGTGTAAATACTTTACACAATAAAGTTCAAAAAGAAGTTCTCCTTCAATGTTCAACTGAGTTTCATACTAAGAATTTACTAATACAAAAAAGTTAAAATTTTCTGGTCCCCCAAACCTTGACAGTGTAAATTTAAGTAAGTTCATTTCCATTTGCACAGAAAGTTTCTGTCTTTAGGAAACTGAAAATGGAATACTGTGGATGTTATGACTGTTTGTCTTGGTGTAAATAGGAAATTGATAAGCTGCCTATAGAGTGGTATAGCTGAATGCTTACCCAAAAAGGGAACACTGTGGTTATGACTTGTATATAAAGTTTCTGTAGTTAATAAAGTTGCTATTTTTATAACCATGATTATATTATTATTATTAATAATAATAAAAATATTTTATCAAAATGCTTCCTTTCTCTTATTATAATTATCTACATAGACATGTTTGAATCTGTTCTAGGACTTAATGCAGAAAACAAGGATCATACTAACAGAAATTACATATACTTTGTTGCAAGAAATACTAGAACTAAGACAAATAGCCATTATTTTTTTCCAGCTTCTATCCATGGCATTATCAGTGGTCTTCATTAAACCATTAATCTCCATGCACTTTGATTTCTCCCACTGTAATATACAATTATTTAGTAATTTTCGTATTTGCTAGAATGGTGCTGTGATATACCTTGCTAATATAGGCAAAATATTGTCATGAAGGATCATCTGAATTCCTTTACCATCACCACTATGTATCACAAAAGCAATTGTAGGGGCGCCTGGGTGGCTCAGAGGGTTAAGCCGCTGCCTTCGGCTCAGGTCATGATCTCAGAGTCCTGGGATCGAGTCCCGCATCAGGCTCTCTGCTCAGTGGAGAGCCTGTTTCCTCTTCTCCCTCTGCCTGCCTCTCTGCCTGCTTGTGATCTCTCTCTCTGTCAAATAAATAAATAAAATCTTTTAAAAAACAAACAAACAAAAAACCAAAAGCAATTGTAAATGATCCAATTAATTAATCAATCTATATCTCTTTAAAATAATCATTAAATTCAGAATAAATGTGAATCCAACAGATTCACCTAATTCAAACTGAAAGCAAGCTTGGAAGAACATATTATCAATTGATCTAACCAAACAGAACTCTATAACACTATTGATTATTTCAAGTTATATTGTCTCTTCCCCAAAAAAGTTGCACTATTAATTTTCTGGCATAGATACCTATTTCAGTTGATGATTAATGCATCTAACTCTAGATCTTTGATAGTATCTTCTCTTCCTAATGATTGTTATCTAAGCAGAATATTTGCATTCATTCAGTTATGGTATCTGTATTTCTGGTAGCAGTATCAAAGAATTTTTAAATACATATATTGTTGATTTTTCTAAATTTTCTTTTCTTCTTCTTCTTCTTCTTTTTTTTTTAAAGAACTCTATTCCATTCTAAACCTATAGTCTGCTGTTTTAAGTAGAATACTCCAGGAAAGGTTCTCTAAGAGATGGTATTTGAGCAGGCATGAAAGCGCAAGCTAGGTAAATATGGGGTCTAATAAATAAAACTTGGACAACATTTTTGTTGGTTTCTTATTATAGTTTATTTATTCTTATAAATTATAATGCTTTAATTTCCCCATTTGTCGAAGTCCTGAATAGAATCAACTAAGTTTGCATTCCCTCAAAGTTTTAGTCCAGAAAGTTCACTGCTATTCTATTTCACTATTTTCTGACACAGGCACCAGCCTTAATCTATACAACCCTAAAAGTGCTTTCTATGTCATTTTACCAAATTGAAACCCTTTCATTAAAATCCAGATTCAAAGTGTTATTCTACACAGTCTCTATCTATCTATCTATCTGGTTCCTTAAATTTACAAATATCTCAATTGCACGTGTTGCTTAGGAGAGCCAAAATTTTAAAGAGAATATTTGTAGTAATTTTAAAAATTTTAAAAAGAATATTTGTAGTAATTTGGTTAAAGTTTATAGTCCTATGAAGAATATGTTATTTCCTGAAGCACATCTAAGCAAGACAGAAAATGCTGAGCAAAGGAAATAATTCAAAAGAGTGTGTGATTACAGATTATATGTATTGTTTTATGCTTTTAAAAAGATAGAGAAGAGCATCAAAACAAAACCTATCAATCTGACCTAATAGCTAATTCCAAACTGACTCTGGGTCCTCATTTCTCTCAAATACTCCTGAACACCAGTCATTTTATTTTCACTATTTTATTTCACTTCATAAATGTCTTCACTTTTAAACTTCATGCCATGGGACACCTGGGTGGCTCAGTAAGTGAAGCCTCTATCTTTGGCTCAGGTCATGATCCCAGGGATCTGGGATCCAGTCCCAGGAAGGGCTCCTTGCTCAGCGGGGAGTTTGCTTCTCCCTCTCCCTCTGCCACTCACCCTGCTTGTGCCCACTCACGCCCAAATAAATAAATAAAATCTTTAAAAAAGAATAAACGTCATGCCTGTATTCAAACATTCCTTGTGAATACCAGGCTTCTCTTTAATACCCTCAGCCTTTAAATGTCACATAATTTCTCTTGGGAATCCATCCTCAACACCTGTTATCTAGAAGTCATTACTTCTCCAGCTCTAGGCTGGGTTTGTTGATGGTTCCTTTCCATTTGTTATGAGAATCTTCCTATGACTGCATGAGATTTATTTTGTTTTTTATTCTGTTTTGTTTTTAAAGATTTTATTTATTTATCTATCACACAGAGAGAGAGAGAGAGCACGCATAAGCAGGCAGAGTGGCAGGCAGAGGAGGAAAGAGAAACAGGCTCTCTGCAGAGCAAGGAGCCCAATGTGGTACTCTATCCCAGGACGCTGGGACCATGGCCTGAGCCGAAGGCAGCAGCTTAACTACTGAGTCACCCAGACATCCCTATTCGGTTTTGTTTTTAATGTGCAAACTGCCTCCACCCAGTTTGAGCTGCTCGGAGACATAAGCAATGTCTTGTTGTTAATATTTGTATATTCTTTATTTTGCACAGTAGTTCACCTGTTATGATACTCTATGGATATTTTACAATTATTATATTCTATAAACCAACCTCTTTTTGAAGGTTTATCAGTATTACACAGAAATGTGCAATTTTTGTAAAAATTAGGCAAATCTCAGTGAGGATTAAGAATTTTAGGGTTTCATATTTAGATTTGAATTAGTAAGTGAGACTATTTTTCAATGGTCTATTGTATTTTACACACCAGAGCACACAGTTGGAAAAAAGAGGAGTTATTAAATCTGAAGTTTATACATTTATATTTGTAAATGTGGTCATTAAAAATAAAAATGGAGAAGTAGGTTGTAGCTTGCTAATGAATGGAGGTGTTTACTTCATACAGCCTTATACAGTTTTGATTATGTCCGTGAATGTTTCTGCATCTGAGTTTCTTCCATAGAGCATTGATATCATAACATTGAGGGGGAAAGGATTGTATCAATGATTGCAAAAATATTCTGAGGCAACAATAGTCTACTTATTACATATGTGCAAATGTGCCATCTGCTGTATATCAAGAAGTTTCACAATATTGTTACTTAATTAACAAAAGGTTTTCATTTGATGACTTCTCCTAATGGAGAGAAATCAACTTGGGGAACACAGTACAATTAAATGAAGTGAGGAAAAGGCAGATGGATTTTCATATTTTTTTAAATTTTTTATTTTTTATAAACATATATTTTTATCCCCAGGGGAACAGGTCTGTGAATCGCCAGGTTTACACACTTCACAGCACTCACCAAAGCACATACCCTCCCCAATGTCCATAACCCCAACCCCCTTCTCCCAACCCCCCTCCCCCCAGCAACCCTCAGTTTGTTTTGTGAGATTAAGAGTCACTTATGGTTTGTCTCCCTCCCAATCCCATCTTGTTTCATTGATTCTTCTCCTGCCCACTTAAGCCCCCATGTTGCATCACCACTTCCTCATATCAGGGAGATCATATGATACTTGTCTTTCTCTGCTTGACTTATTTCGCTAAGCCTGATACGCTCTAGTTCCATCCATGTTGTCGCAAATGGCAAGATTTCATTTCTTTTGATGGCTGCATAGTATTCCATTGTGTATAGATACCACATCTTCTTGATCCATTCATCTGTTGATAGACATCTAGGTTCTTTCCATAGTTTGGCTATTGTGGACATTGTTGCTATAAACATTTGGTGCACGTGCCCCTTTGGATCACTACGTTTGTATGTTTAGGGTAAATACCCAGTAGTGCAATTGCTGGGTTATAGGGCAGTTCTATTTTCAACATTTTGAGGAACCTCCATGCTGTTTTCCAGAGTGGTTGCACCAGCTTGCATTCACAGCAACAGCGTAGGAGGGTTCCCCTTTCTCCGCATCCTTGCCAGCATCTGTCATTTCCAGACTTGTTGAATTTAGCCATTCTGACTGGTGTGAGGTGATATCTCATTGTGGTTTTGATTTGTATTTCCCTGATGCCGAGTGATAAGGAGCACTTTTTCATGTGTCTGTTGGCCATCTGGATGTCTTCTTTGCACAAATGTCTGTTCATGTCCTCTGCCCATTTCTTGATTGGATTATTTGTTCTTTGGGTGTTGAGTTTGCTAAGTTCTTTATAGATTCTGGACACTAGTCCTTTATCTGATATGTCATTTGCAAATATCTTCTCCCATTCTGTCAGTTGTCTTTTGATTTTGTTCACTGTTTCCTTTGCTGTGCAAAAGCTTTTGATCTTGATGAAATCCCAATAGTTCACTTTTGCCCTTGCTTCCCTTGGCTTTGGTGATGTTCCTAGGAAGATGTTGCTGCGGCTGAGGTCGAAGAGGTTGCTGCCTGTGTTCTCCTCAAGGATTTTGATGGATTGCTTTCTCACATTGAGGTCCTTCATCCATTTTGAGTCTATTACTGTGTGTGGTGTAAGGAAATGGTCCAATTTCATTTTTCTGCATGTGGCTGTCCAATTTTCCCAACACCATTTATTGAAGAGGCTGTCTTTTTTCCATTGGACATTCTTTCCTGCTTTGTCGAAGATTAGTTGACCACAGAGTTGAGGGTCTATTTCTGGGCTCTTTATTCTGTTCCATTGATCTATGTGTCTGTTTTTGTGCCAGTACCATGCTGTCTTGATGATGACAGCTTTGTAATAGAGCTTGAAGTCCGGAATTGTGATGCCACCAACGTTGGCTTTCTTTTTCAATATCCCTTTGGCTATTCGAGGTCTTTTCTGGTTCCGTATAAATTTTAGAATTATTTGTTCCATTTCTTTGAAAAAGATGGATGGTACTTTGATAGGAATTGCATTAAATGTGTAGATTGCTTTAGGTAGCATAGACATTTTCACAATATTTATTCTTCCAATCCAGGAGCATGGAACATTTTTCCATTTCTTTGTGTCTTCCTCAATTTCTTTCATGAGTACTTTATAGTTTTCTGAGTATAGATTCTGTGTCTCTTTGGTTAGGTTTATTCCTAGGTATCTTATGGTTTGGGGTGCAATTGTAAATGGGATTGACTCCTTAATTTCTCTTTCTTCTGTCTTGTTGTTGGTGTAGAGAAATGCAACTGATTTCTGTGCATTGATTTTATATCCTGACACTTTACTGAATTCCTGTACAAGTTCTAGGAATTTTGGAGTGGAGCCTTTTGGGTTTTCCACATATAGTATCATATCATCTGCAAAGAATGATAATTTGACTTCTTCTTTGCCGATTTGGATGCCTTTAATTTCCTTTTGTTGTCTGATTGCTGAGGCTAGGACTTCTACTACTATGTTGAAGAGCAGTGGTGATAATGGACATCCCTGCTGTGTTCCTGACCTTAGCGAAAAAGCTTTTAGTTTTTCTCCATTGATAATGATATTTGTGGTGGGTTTTTCATAGATGGCTTTGATGATATTGAGGTATGTGCCCTCTATCCCTACACTTTGAAGAGTTTTGATCAGGAAGCGATGCTGTACTTTGTCAAATGCTTTTTCAGCATCTATTGAGAGTATTATATGGTTCTTGTTTTTTCTTTTATTGATGTGTTGTATCACATTGACTGATTTACGGATGTTGAACGAACCTTGCAGCCCTGGAATAAATCCCACTTGGTCGTGGTGAATAATCCTTTTAATGTACTGTTGAATCCTATTGGCTAGTATTTTGGTGAGAATTTTCGCATCTGTGTTCATAAGGATATTGGTCTATAGCTCTCTTTTTTGATGGGATCCTTGTCTGGTTTTAGGATCAAGGTGATGCTGGCCTCATAAAATGAGTTTGGAAGTTTTCCTTCCATTTCTATTTTTTGGAACAGTTTCAGGAGAATAGGAATTAGTTCTTCTTTAAATGTTTGGTAGAATTCCCCCAGGAAGCCATCTGGCCCTGGGCTTTCGTTTGTTTGGAGATTTTTAATGACTGTTTCAATCTCCTTACTGGTTATGGGTCTGTTCAGGCTTTCTATTTCTTCCTGGTTCAGTTGTGGTAGTTTATATGTTTCTAGGAATGCATCCATTTCTTCCAGATTGTCAAATTTGTTGGCGGAGAGTTGCTCATAGTATGTTCTTATAATGGTTTGTATTTTTTTGGTGTTAGTTGTAATCTCTCCTCTTTCATTCATGATTTTATTTTTTTGGGTCCTTTCTCTTTTCTTTTTGATAAGTCGGGCCAGGGGCTTATCAATTTTATTAATTTTTTCAAAGAACCAGCTCCTAGTTTCGTTGATTTGCTCTATTGTTTTTTTGATTTCTATTTCATTGATTTCTCCTCTGATCTTTATGATTTCTCTTCTCCTGCTGGGCTTAGGGTTTCTTTCTTGTTCTTTCTCCAGCTCCTTTAGGTGTAGGGTTAGGTTGTGTACCTGAGACCTTTCTTGTTTCTTGAGAAAGCTTGTACCGCTATATATTTTCCTCTCAGGACTGCCTTTGTTGTGTCCCACAGATTTTGAACTGTTGTATTTTCATTATCATTTGTTTCCATGATTTTTTTCAATTCTTCTTTAATTTCCCGGTTGACCCATTCATTCTTTAGAAGGATGCTGTTTAGTCTCCATGTATTTGGGTTCTTTCCAAACTTCCTCTTGCTTCAGAGCATTGTGGTCTGAAAATATGCAGGGAATGATCCCAATCTTTTGATACCGGTTGAGTCCTGATTTAGGACCGAGGATGTGAACTATTGTGGAGAATGTTCCATGTGCACTAGAGAAGAATGTGTATTCTGTTGCTTTGGGATGAAATGTTCTGAATATATCTGTGATGTCCATCTGGTCCAGTGTTTCTTTTAAGGCCTTTATTTCCTTGCTGATCTTTTGCTTGGATGATCTGTCCATTTCAGTGAGGGGAGTGTTAAAGTCCCCTACTATTATTGTATTATTGTTGATGTGTTTCTTTGATTTTGTTATTAATTGGTTTATATAGCTGACTGCTCCCACATTGGGGGCATAGATATTTAAAATTGTTAGATCTTCTTGTTGGACAGACCCTTTGAGTATGATATAGTGTCCTTCCTCATCTCTTATTATAGTCTTTGGCTTAAAATCTAATTGATCTGGTATAAAGATTACCACTCCTGCTTTCTTCTGATGGCCATTAGCATGGTAAATTCTTTTCCACCCCCTCACTTTAAATCTGGAGGTGTCTTCGGGCTTAAAATGAGTTTCTTTGAGGCAACATATAGATGGGTTTTGTTTTTTTATCCATTCTGATACCCTGTGTCTTTTGATTGGGGCATTTAGCCCATTAACACTCAGGGTAACTATTAAGAGATATGAATTTAGTGCCATTGTATTGCCTGTAAGGTGACTGTTACTGTATATTGTCTCTGTTCCTTACTGATCTACCACTTGTAGGCTCTCTCTTTGCTTAGAGGACCCCTTTCAATATTTCCTATAGAGCTGGTTTGGTGTTTACAAATTCTTTCAGTTTTTGTTTGTCCTGGAAGCTTTTAATCTCTCCTTCTATTTTCAATGATAGCCTAGCTGGATATAGTATTCTTGGCTGCATGTTTTCCTTGTTTAGTGCTCTGAAAATATCATGCCAGCTCTTTCTGGCCTGCCAGGTCTCTGTGGATAAGTCAGCTGCCAATCTAATATTTTTACCATTGTATGTTACAGACTTCTTTTCCCGGGCTGCTTTCAGGATTTTCTGTCACTGAGACTTGTAAATTTTACTATTAGGTGATGGGGTTTGGGCCTATTCTTATTGATTTTGAGGGCATTCTCTGAACCTCCTGAATTTTTATGCTCGTTCCCTTTGCCATATTGGGGAAATTCTCCCCAATAATTCTCTCCAGTATACCTTCTGCTCCCCTCTTTCTTTCTTGTTCTTCTGCAATCCCAATTATTCTAATGTTGCTTTGTCTTATGGTGTCACTTATCTCTCGAATTCTCCCCTCGTGGTTCAGTAGTTGTTTATCTCTCTTTTGCTCAGCTTCTTTATTCTCTGTCATTTGGTCTTCTATATCACTAATTCTTTCTTCTGCCTCATTTATCCTAGCAGTGAGAGCCTCCATTTTTGATTGCACCTCATTAATAGCTTTTTTGATTTCAACTTGGTTAGATTTTAGTTCTTTTATTTCTCCAGAAAGGGCTTTTATATCTCCCGAGAGGGTTTCTCTAATATCTTCCATGCCTTTTTCGAGCCCGGCTAGAACCTTGAGAATTGTCATTCTGAACTCTAGAACTGACATATTACCAATGTCTGTATTGATTAGGTCCCTAGCCTTCGGTACTGCCTCTTGTTCTTTTTTTTGTGTTGAATTTTTCCGCCTTGTCATTTTGTCCAGATAAGAGTATATGAAGAAGCAAGTAAAATACTAAAAGGGTGGCAACAACCCCAGAAAAATATGCTTTAACCAAATCAGAAGAGATCCCAAATCGTGAGCGGGGAGAATTGGGATAAAAAGAGGTTCAAACAGAAAGAAAGAAAAAAAAAAGAAAAAGAAAAAAAAAAGAAAAGAATTTAAAAAAAGAAAATGAATAAAGAAAAATAGAAAAAAGAAAAAATATATATATTAGATAAACTAGTTAAAAAACATTAAAAAAGAAAAGGGTAAAATTTTAAAAAATTTTAGCAGAAGAAGAGAAAAAAAATGAAAAAGAAAAAAATTAAATTAACTGCAAGAATAAAAAAATCACAGGGAGAAAGCCATGAGTTCCTTGCTTTACTTTCTCCTCCTCTGGAGTTCTGCTGCTCTCCTTGGTATTGAAACCGCACTCCTTGGTAGGTGAACTTGGTCTTGGCTGGATTTCTTGTTGATCTTTTGGGGGAGGGGCCTGGTGTAGTGATTCTCAAGTGTCTTTGCCCCAGGCGGAATTGCACCGCCCTTACCAGGGGCCAGGCTGAGTAATCCGCTCGGGTTTGCTTTCAGGAGCTTTTGTTCCCTGAGCGCTTTCCGTAGAGTTCCGGAGGACGGGAATACAAATGGTGGCCTCCTGGTCTCTGGCCCGGAGGAGCGGTGAGCCCGGGGCCCCACTCCTCTGTGCACCCTCAGAGAACAGCACCCAGTTACTCCCGTCTGCCTGACCTCCAGCTGCGCTCCGAGCTCATCGAGCCTGCGACGGGTTCAAGGTAACACCGAGCTGTGAGCTTACTGTCAGCTCTGTCTTTGTAGCCGGCTTTCCCGTTCCAATACCCGCAGCTCGACACTCAGACACCCCCGATCCTTCTGTGACCCTGCGGGACCTGAGGACAGGCTGACCCCGCGTGAGCTTCAGCCCGGTTTAGCCTCTGGAGCGATGTCCCTCAGCGGAACAGACTTTTAAAAGTCCTGATTTTGTGCTCCGTTGCTCCGCCACTTGCCAGGAGCCGGCCCCTCCCCCCGGGGTCTATCTTCCCGTCGCTTTGGATTCATTTCTCCGCCGGTCCTACCTTTCAGAAAGTGGTTGTTTTTCTGTTTCCAGAATTGCTGTTCTTCTTCTCTTCGATCTGCTGATGGATTTGCAGGTGTTTGCGATCTTTAGATAAGCTATCTAGCTGATCTCCTGCTAGTTGAAATAGTCTCAGCCTGCTACTTCTCCGCCATCTTGACTCCTCCCTCCTTTTTGAAGCTTTACAAAGATATTGTCCAGTTTTCAGGACTCTGATTTTTTTAAAGTGGCTAAAATTCAAATGTAGCGATAGTTTAGAAGATAGGACTATACCCTAAAACAGACTTTATAGTCTATAAAAGAAAAATAATGAAAATTTGAAACTATGGAATTATAAAAGTGATTAAGGATCTTTAGAGGAGAGAGGAAAAGGTTCGCTTTGGTTGTTTAATGAGTCCTTCCAGTTAAGAGAGTAAGAATTTAGGGAAATAAGATTGATGTTTCAGTCAGGTAGTTTATGTACTAAGCAGAACCTTCTCATTCATGAACTCATGGAAGCTCTTACTCTGGATATTTCTTAAAATCTTCAATGACTTAGGTAAGCTTTACCCAAACTGGTCTCTTGGAATACTGCTTTCCAGGACACTTTAAAGCTGTAATGGAGACAAAATGGGGCTTGCATAACTTTTAGAGATGTTGGGATACTTTGTTGCAGAGTTCTCAAGGACCTTTTGATGATCATAAGTATTTTGAAGCTTCATGAGAGAGCATGGTATGGCGTATTCTTCAAATCTGCTATACTACAGAATCCCCTTAAAACTATGTAGACAACACACTTAGCACAACAGATCTGCTAAATAATGTCTAGAAAAACTTGATTAATGTGTTTATTTTCCGAATAGGAGTCAGTGGTAACTATATAGTTTGAGATTTCTATTGTCTTTCATAATCTACAATGATTTTTCTTTTCTAAAGAAAAATCTCCCATCAATCTTTCCTTTGGAAAATTTTGCTTTTCTATACTCAATTTGAGTAAAATTCTGGCACTTAGGAAAAGTTGAGCCATATTTTTCCCTGACTTATTCCATCTACTTGAACTCTCATATAATATTATTAACATAACAGGTGCCTGGTGGTTTAGATGGGTAAGCATCTGCCTTCAGCTTGGATCATGATCCCAGGGTCCTGGGATGGAGCCCCGCCTCCATCTCTGTGCTCAGCAGGGACTCTGCTTCTCCCTCTCCCTCTACTGCTCCCCCTGCCTGTACTCTCTCATTCTCTGTTTAATAAGTAAATAAAATCTAAAAAAAAAAAAAGATTTAAAAGAATATTGTTAACATAAAAACAAAGTTTATGACACAAAAATATGAAGGTGATACTACTTCACCCACTCAAAACTAAAAAAAAAAAAAAAAGAACAAAAATTTTTAATATTTTCATGTGTTACTAGCCCTCACAATATCCCCTCATCGGCTGAAAGTTCCATTTGGAAATGGGAGTGCTAAGGAGGAAAAAGATGAGTAAAGTTTATAAAAGAAAAGAAAATGAAAAGGGGGAAAGGAAAGGAAAAGAAGGAGCTGTGGGGAAGTTTTCTGGGGGTCTTTACATGACCCAAAAGTAAAGTCAACAAAAAGATCTAAAGCCTTATTCTTTATTACCCTCTTTCCTTTTTAGTCATAACTATCTGCATTTCCCAGATCCACTCATAATCACCAAGTGTAATGACTCATCCTAAAATAAATAAACATAGAGTCTGAGCATAGATCATTGGCATTCACAGTCAATATTCCGTTTTTATTCTTTCATTTTCTCCGTCCCTTTTTTATTTGCTGCCTTCATCAATTATATCTTAACTGTGATTCAAAGTAACAGGGAAAAACAAAGCTTTCTCTGTATGAATGTCCTTCTCTAACGCATTATAACACTCTTCTCAGCTTCAAGGGCTTCAGCATCTTTCCATTGCCAAAACTTACAGGTGAACTTGGCCGGAACTTTGGCACAGCAGCTAAACAGAAAGAACTAAAGCACCAGATGGAGTTACAAAGGCAAGACCTTAACCATCTCCTTGAGATCACTCCTTGGATGTGCTGTCACTGTCTGAACCAAATGTATCCAAAACTAAACATCAATCCCTTCCCTCCCTTCAATATTTTACTCTATAAAAAGCACGTTATTCTGGTTTACCCAAACCAGAATCCAGAAAGTTAGTTTTTAACTATTTACCTTTTACCCATTTCTCCCTGTCTATATCCAAACACATTCCAAGAGAACGATTTTATTTCCTGCATAAACGCTACAGCATTCACATGTCTTCATCTCCAGTGGCTCTTCCCTGACCCAAGCCACAGTTCTCCTTTGCCTTTATTACTACAATAATATCAAAGCAATTCTTCATATATACTCCAAACCATCTTCTATTCAGTTTCTAAAGTACATGTTTTAAAATAGAGCTATGTCATTCTAGTGCTTAAAAGCCCTCAGTGATTTCCCATTGGCCTGCTGATAGCCATATTGACTATCCTTGACTATTCAACAGTTCAACGCATGCATCACCTCTCTTCCTTTTGCCCACTACACTTATGCTATTTCAGACTTTTTCCATCCTAAAACAAGGTTAGGATCTTTCCTTCCTCGAAGTCTTTGCATCTGCTGTTCTTTCTGCCTGGAATTACCTCTTCCCCAAGCTGACTAATGCCTATTTCATCCTTCAGCTTAAATGTCACCAATTGTCCCCCCACCCACTCTCCTGACCCAGTTACACACTGCATATTTGAAAGTATGATACACTTCTATTTCAGAAAATTTACCTCAGTTAATCAAATATCTATCTATCTATCTATCTATCTATCTATCTATCCTGTCAGAGAGTAAGTTCCATGAGAACATGGGCTACGTCTAGGTTCTTCGCACATTTTCTCTTTAGTACTGGTTAAGCCCTACATGGTAAATATTTGTTACATGGATGTGTTAGTAATTATCAATAATTATCTGCTTACAAGTTTCTTTTTTCCCCCTCTCTGTTCAATTCCAAAATATAATGATATATACAATCTCTCAATTTTATTCACTACTGAAATAGTAATATCTTCAAATTCTTTTTTTTTAATTTTTTATTTTTTATAAACATATATTTTTATCCCCAGGGGTACAGGTCTGTGAATCACCAGGTTTACACACTTCACAGCACTCACCAAAGCACATACCCTCCCCAATGTCCATAATCCCACCCCCTTCTTTCAAATTCTTTTCATGGTAGTGTTGGGAAGGTGGTTTCTACCAGCTTTTGTCATACATTTTTGTTTTATGTGAGCAAATAGTTATTAATCATTTACTATGATTGTGCTAGGTACTGGAAATGTGATAGTGAATAAATAAAACTTGGTCCCTACCCTCATTATAAATACAGACAAGTGTGGGAGACAAGCACAAAACAAGAACGTGGAAGTGGTAACTGAGAAGTGCAAAGAGCTTCTGGAACATACAGCAAGATTTGGTTGAGCTTTTTGGCTCATTTTTCCTTAATCCTCTATATTGTTGTAGTTTTAAATCCTGGCAATGTGAATATTATCTTCCTATTTTTTGAACACTTCCATCATTGCATTACTAATTGTTTAAGTTTAGAGTTACTTTCTTTCATCTTCCCCTTCCTTTGTTCAATCCAGTTTCCTAATCTTTTAAATCCTGCTCCTTCTTCCTCGCATTCCCAAGAAACTTATGACACTTTTAGTAGATTGAGAGAGGTTTATACATTTATTATCAAGAGAATAACATAACTTCTCAAATGGTGAGACACTAGCATTTTTTTAAAGATGAAATTATAAAGGTTTTTTTTTTTGCTAGTGCAAGACTGATAAATGTTCCATCATTGTAAGTTTTTAATTATATTTGAAGATGATCTAATAATAATAATAATACATAATGCTTATTCAGTGATTTCTTTTTGCCAGGCTCTGTTTTATGTCATTTAATCATCATTACATTGTTACATAGGCAAGTTTTATAACTCTATCCATTCTAGAGAAAAGGAAGTTTTCAAATAATTTGTAATAAGAACACACTTGGGCATATTTTTAATATTAAATCTGCTTGACCCTTTCCTTCCATTCTGTTGAATGAACATTTAATTTAATTATTTTCCTGAAAAGTAGGGGAAACAGGGAAACTCTTATTTAAACAAGAAAACATTGCCATCATCTGTGCAGGATATGAACAAGAAGCTATTCAGAGGTCAAACTGTTTTTCAAGTACGCCTGGCCCAGAGTTCTGTGAGGCATCAACTAAAGGACCATGGCCTCCTCACCTTCAAATATGACTAGCTAAAGTATGAGTTGCTTGTAATATTAATTACTGTGGAATTGAAGGTTAGGAAGGTGAGGGGGCTAGTTTAGAAGGGGAGGATTCTTTATCTTTGGCGGGACAAAGGGATATAGCTTATTGACAAAGGAAAGCAACAAGCTTGTGAGATAGAAATAGTATGAAATTTAGAAAAACGTATAGCATGGTAAGAATTCAAAGGGGGCCCATAAAGGGGGAGACGATCCCAGAATTTATTCTGAAGCAAAGAAAAAAAAGTAATGGTGCCTGCCCTTTATTGCAGATACTCGAGGGTGTTTTATGAAAGAGGGAAACACCTTCAAAGGCCATTATTATAATCTTTTATGTAGGGCCACTTCAGTCCCAGAAAAAAATGTGATTTACCTATTTATTTTTTGCATTATATTATATGAAATCAGAGGTTTTGAAAGTTTCAAAGACATGCTAAAAATCACCTACTTGATTTACAGAAGAAAAAAAAAAAAGAAAAGTGGATGAGACAAATGACTTGTCCATGGTCACACAGCTAGAGGCAGAACTAGTCCTGGAAACAAAATCTACTCCGTTTTTTAATTCAACACCTTGGTTTTATTATTTACTTATTTTTATAAACTGAGATCATAAGTATAAAGTATGTAAGAGTTAAAACCTCAAAAGAACAGTAGTACTTAAAAAGAATTATACAAGAATAGTTAAAAAAAAAAAAAACAAACTTAAAATGTTGCTCAAGCAAAAGTGAGGTCCAGTTTACTTCATAGCCTAAAGGGATGTGGACAAAGGTCAGGCAGAGAAAGCCAATCCCAGGTAGAGATCTAGCAGACTCCTCCATAAGGAGCGAACCAAGGGGATGTCATTTGGCTTCCTTCCCCTCTGTAGTTTGTGATCCGACTCCATCCCTGACTGGGAAGGAGCCTTCTAAGGACAAGTTGGAGGATTAATTGTCTTGCAAAATGGAACAATGTTAGGACCAGCCTTCCCAACCTGTGGGGAAATAAACCTGCTAGAGCTAACCGATTCAGCAATCTGCAAGAGCTCCTGACCCAGAGACAATTCTGGTTTTCAAAGCAGCTTCAGAACAGTGGATCTGCTGAAGACTAGAATTGCTTACAATTCCTCAACTGTGATTGTGCAACCTGTGACTTTGAAACTGTAGCTCTAAGTTTCCCAAATACGGGGTTACACGTTGGGATTAAAGCTTATTAAAGAGTACTTACAGTTCCTGATATTAAACACATGATCTGTATATTACTCAGCCACCTACATCCATCAGTTTGAATCTTTTTTTTTTTTAAGATTTTTATTTATTTATTTGACAGATCACAAGTAGGCAGAGAGGCAGGCAGAGAGAGAGAGGAGGAAGCAGGCTCCCCACTGAGCAGAGAGCCCGATGCGGGGCTCGATTCCAGGACCCTGGGATCATGACCTGAGCTGAAGGCAGAGGCTTTAACCCACTGAGCAACCCAGGTGCCCGCATCAGTTTGAATCTTTAAACACTGTCTCTATGTACCTTGGAATATCATGAGCGTTCTCAGGATATATACAAGTCTAAAAACATAATAAAAAGCCCACCTTAGTCCAATGATCCTGTCTGGAAACTGTAGCATCTTTCTTTCACGAATGGTTCTGATGGGGAAGAGGCAGGGTTGTTATGTGGTCTCATTTGAAGTTTTATCTTTTTAGCATGTAGTTAAAAGTATACAGTTGCATGAGGCTGAGTTTTGTGGATTTTTTTCTTAAAGACAAACTGAAAAAAAAAACTTTTTATTAGCTTCACAATAAAGTTACATGCATTTAAGTCAATTGAATTTTTTGGAACTTTCTTACAGTGTTATGCTTCGAGTTTAGTGTATCTAGAGTCCAAAATTCTCTCCTGGGTTTTACTCAGAAAACCCATATGCCTCTCTCTGCCCGGATGTCCAATAGGTATTTCAAATAATTTCTTCCAAACCCAGGTCATGTGGTTTCCCTTTAAACTGATTTGCCTCTAATAGCTTTTGTTTTGTATTCCAGTTGTGGCAGCACTATCTGAAAAGGACGGAAACTCGAGTGAGAGCAGTGATCCATCCCATCCTTCTCTCCCTTCTCAGACCAGACGGCTGGGTCCTCTGATTTGGGCGCCGATTTATGCTTTGAAAATCATCATTCCTCTTCTTTTTTTAACCTCTTTCCCTGGGTGAAGCCCTTGTTATGTTCCTTGAATGATTTAGTGTCCTAAACTGCTAAATCCACTTTGGTTCTCCTCGAAACCGTCATGGTCTGTGTTGTTTCCATGATCTACAGAAAAGACACATATGAAACAAGCAGGCCACGCCTCCAGTCATTATTTGGCTCTCCATTTGCCAGAATACAGACCCCAAGCCTCTTAGTGACCTCAGAGCTCACTGAATACCTCTTCCCTCTTTGCTAACTGGGCTTCAGAGAAAGAAATACCATGTTAGCTGCTTGAAATAACAGTGATTTGTTTCATTGTTTCTTTTCATTTGTTCCTTTGTCTCTTGCCTTGATAACTTTGTTAGGGATGTTCTGTCTTCCTGAAATGGTTCTGCCTCCCATCTCCATTTCTGCTATATTCTACTTAAGTTTTTGAGTTTGACCCTAGGTGTAACCTCTTTTTGGCCTTTATCCCAACCAGCTGGCTGGCTGGATCCCACGTTCTTGTTCAGTTCCTGCCAGCCTGATTGTCTGGGAGCAAAACACTGCTCTAGATCTGTTCCATCTGTTTTTAGATGGATATCCTTAAAGAACCTATTTTCCTTGTAGCAACAGTGTGGGGAGATAACAAACTAGTCTTATTACAATACGTACTTAAAGCAAGTATTGATATAATTCTATAACTCACCTAGTGATAGTAGCATTATATTGAAAGGACAGTGCAACGTTACATGCTAAGTATTTTCCTCAAAGTTGTGAACAATTGTGAATAGTTAGTACAAAGGGAAAAAAGACTTAAATATTTTCCACAGAGGTGTAAATCGCCTTTATCACAGAGTTTGCTACTGTTCCCCCAAATCCATTCCCCACTTTCTCCTTAGTTATAAAATCCCCAGTATTTAGCTGGGCACATAGAGCCTAAGAGGCCATGTGTCCCAGGGACCCTTTCAGCGCAGTTTCCCATGTGACCAAGTTACCGCCAAGGCTCTCCCAGGAAGCATTACTAAAGGGAGGGGGCCCTCTGTCATTTCTTCTTCCTCCTTCATGCTGCTTAAATGTATTTTACCTATTGTTATGTATACATTTATTGTAACCAATTTTGTATACTTTGTGAGAAGAAAATGTACAATGGATCAATGAGTTTTAAAGAAGACAGGAAAAAATCAAAACAATATCTTGTTAAAATTAGGAAGACAAAATTATATTTATCTCATCATGAGTATTTTAGGTAATACTCGTGATGTGAAGATATACTGATAGTTATGAAAGAGTTGGATCTTATGCAGGGCAGAAAGTGGAATAGTACATTTTAAGCATATTCTACTAATGTTTCAATTTAAATTAACATATTTATATTCTTATGATAAAGAATGCAGTACATTAAAAAAAAAACACTAAAAATGCTAAAGCCTGATTATTCCATGGGAATTTCTTATATGGATTTTATGTACTTGTGAGAAAGGGGGTTTTATTTTACAATGGCCAAATTCTTAAGTTAAAGTGTATATCTAATGTAATGTCTGCTTTCTCGTCTTTTTTTTTTTTTTTTTTAAGATTTTATTTATTTTATTTGACAGACAGAGACCACAAATAGGCAGAGAGGCAGGCAGAGAGAGAGAGGAGGAAGCAGGCTCCCCGCCGAGCAGAGAGCCCGATGCGGGACTCGATCCCAGGACCCTGAGATCATGACCTGAGCCGAAGGCAGTGGCCTAACCCACTGAGCCACCCAGGCGCCCTGCTTTCTCGTTTTTAAGTAGACATTTTATTTGGAAAATATTTATTAGTTAATCTACTTCTAGATAATGGTGTGTTATATACCCCCAATTTAAAACATCTTTATTAAAGATAATAAATAACAGTTAATATTTTTGAAGGCTTTCTATATGCCACTATACTAAGAAATGAGTATAGATTTCTAATTTCATCTTCAGAACAATCTGTATATCTTCCTGTTACCTAAAAATTAATGGAATGTTAAGTACCAGGTGTGGTGATAACTATTAATGAACTGCGTCTAACTCATGCTCTTTACCACAGATTTTTTATTTTGCTTTGCCATGACAAGTACTTTATTCACATTCTTTAAAATATCAGGATAAGGGGTGCCTGGGTGGGTTAAAGCCTTTGCCTTTGGCTCAGGTCATGATCCCAGGGTCCTGGGTTCGAACCCCGCATCGGGTTCTCTGCTCAGTGGGGAGCCTGCTTCCCCTTCTCTCTGCGTGCCTCTCTGCCTACTTGTGATCTCTGTCTGTCAAATAAAATAAAATAAAATAAAAATAAAATATCAGGATGATATAGCTAAAATATTTATAATGATAGATATACTAGTGGTTTTTTTTTTTAAGATTTTATTTATTTATTTGACAGAGAGATATCACAAGTAGGCAGAGAGGCAGGCAGAGAGAGAGAGAGAGGAGAAAGCAGGCTCCCCGCTGAGCAAAGAGTCAGATGCAGGGCTCCATCCCAGGACCCTGGGATCATTACCTGAGCCAAAGGCAGAGGCTTTAACCCACTGAGCCACCTAGGCGCCCCTATACTAATGTTTTTGCTGTATTTGTATGTTCTGTCTTCCCGGTTTTCAAATATATAATTCAAGGAGTTAATTCATTTTCTGCTTGTTGATATTTATGGAAATTCCTTGCAGCAAGACAACAAACCGTTAATGTAAGAATGTAAAACTTGGCCATTCTTGAAGTTATAGTATTTGTTAATTAATTTAACCTGCACGTATTTACTGAACAGATGTTACATGTCAGGTACTTTTCTAAGCACTAAGAACATAGCAGTGAATAATTAAGGCAGTAAACAAGTAAAGGAATTCTTAAAAAAAAAAAAGACACACAAAACAGTTGTTTTAGGAATGAAAATAAAAGAATAGGGAGATAATTCAGAAGAATAACATGAGGTTTTAGATCTATGATCAGGGAAGACATCTTCCTAAAGATCACATTTGAATAGAGACAGAAAACATAACAAGGGTGAAAAAAAAACCCAAAAAACAAAAAAAACAGGTTCCACGGTGAGGGATATGCAAATAAAAGACATGGAGTGGCCCCTGCTTGGTGAAAGAAAGTGACGAAGAGGTCTGATGTCTAGAGGAAGGTCTGAAGAGCAGTAGAAGATGAGGTTCAGAGGTAGACAGGAGCCAGATCGTATATTCGTATATGGAGAGCTTTGTAGGCCTTGGTTAGGAGGTTTGTTTTATTTGATTTTTCTTTTCTAAATGTACTAGGAAGCTCTGCTTACTCAGCCTGATAGAAAAGCCTTAGTCTGGACCACGGCCAGTCGTCACTGCAGAAAGGACTTAAAGTTGCTGCCCAGAGGCAACACATATCACTTCTGCATTTAGTTCATTGATGAGTGTGTGTCATGTGGCCAAGTCTGCATCTGTGAGACAGACAGAGTAATCCTTCCTCAGGGAGGGGGAGGGAACATTTGTGAGTAATAACATAACCGACCATAATCACTGTCTGTGTCTTTGACAGTCCTTTGGACTCCTTGAATAAATTTCATGTACTTCATTCATATAACAAAATTTAAATCATAACATTTAAAAGATACTTTCCCAATTTGAGGAAGAAAAGTTCCACCTATTTCACTGAAGCAAAGAGATCCACCAAACAGGTTGAAATCTCCATTTATTTAAAGCCCCAGGGCACCTGGGAAGCTCAGTCATTAAGCATCTGCCTTGGTTCAGGTCATGATCTCAGGTTTCTGGGATGGAACCCCACATCAGACTTCCTGCTCAGCAGGGAGCCTGCTTTTTCCTCTCCCACTCCCCCTGCTTGTGTTCCCTCTCTCACTGTCTCTCTCTCCGTCAAAAAATAAATAAAATCTTTGAGGAAAAAATAAAGCCCCAGAAAAGGAATTACTGGATTACCAAGATGACTATTTCTGAAGCTCTTTACACATATAATTGAATTGCCTTTAAAATAGGGTTGCATGAATTTAAACTTCCATCAACTACATATGAAAATTTAAGTGTCATTAGAGCATCACTAGTAGTTGGTTTTCTGGCTTCATATATTTTAGTTTCTTCATAGAGTATAACAGGGACACTTTCTTCTGCTTTGGCTTCCAAGAGTAGCTAGATTTTGGATATAAGTCTGTCTAGCTCCGAAGATGGCCCTTTCCATGCCCTCTCCACTAGCAGTAGATATGTGGGGTAAAAAGAAATAAAGCTTTTGTCTGAGAAACCACTAGGATATTCATGTTGTTTATTACCATGACATTACTATACCTAGCCTAGCTTGATTGATAGAATTATGCTTCTGAGGATTACAATTAAGATACACTACAATTCCTACATGAAGGTCAATAAGTACCAGCACACAATATGCATTAAGGTCCTATGACAATAGAGATAGAAAAAATGATTCTATGGAGTGAGAAAAAAAATGTTACTTCCGCATAAAAGCCATAATTAAAATTAAGATTGGCCAGCACTTTGGGTTTTTTTTGTTTTGTTTTTTAAGATTGTATTTATTTATTTGACAGAGAGAGAGATCACAAGTACACAGAGAGGCAGGCAGAGAGGAGGAAGAAGGCTCCCTGCCAAGCAGAGAGCCCGATGTGGAACTCGATTCCAGGACCCTGAGATCATGACCTAAGCCAAAGGCAGAGGCTTAACCCACTGAGCCACCCAGGTACCCTGGTCAACACTTCAAATGAAGACATGTTGATTACAGTTGACCTGCCACTCACTCTATAAGCAAGTCTGGTTTAGGGCAGGGCAAGTGGTATCAGGAATTTATTTATTACAAGTATTATAACTGATTCTTGAGATTGTGACCAAGAAGGCTAATTCACCTAATGTAAGGAAATAATTACATTACAGAAGAAATAAATGCAACTATGTTTATCAAAGTAATTTTATAATATTTAAACATTGCAAAATGTAGATATCCAGTTTTACAGTGATGTATAGTACAAATTCAGATACATTTTACTGCCATTAAAACATGTTACATTGCTGAGGTTACATATAAAATACTTGTGCTTACTGTGAAAATAAAAGTGAGAAAGTAAACTATAGAACGGCAATAAACCAAAATAGCAGCATCTATAATGATAAGATGATAGACAAGTGATTTGAAATTATTCTTGTTACTTTACTAAATTGTATATGCATGTACCCACATTTAACACAGATAAAAATAGGGGCAACGGGTTTGGCAGACAGTGTTACGGTTGAACCTAGAAGGACAAGATTCAGTTGCGGGAGAAAGTATATTAAACATGAAGTATTGGATTAGCAGGTAATTTGAGTTTGTTTGTGTTTTTCCAAATGTTCTCTCTCACTCTTGGGTGTATCTAAGTAGAAAACATAATATATACAAATGCAAAATGTTCACGAAGTGTTCAGAAGAGAAAATCTGTGTTCTCCTCTGCATGAAAAATAGCACTTTTCCCTTTACCATTGCCAACGTTTTTTGTGTGACGTAGAATAAAAATTTTTATGACTCCATATTAAGCCATTTCAAAATCTTCTATTTCGAATTTATGGTCTGAAAATGACACAGACTTTCTTAATTCTAGCTGGATTCTCCAAAAAGTCTCTGAGCGGCTGTAGGTGCCATATACTGAAGTTTAGCTTTACGCTATCTATCACCTCGGTCCCTGACTACCTTTGCTTCTCATTCTGTGTAGAATAAACGGTGTGATTTATCTTTATTTACTTGAGAGCCTCACAGATGGCCTCTGCTGTCCGTGCATGGCAGCAGCGTTGGTAGTCAGTAACCACACGTGAGTGGAGGCATACCTCTGTGTGTCTCTTCAATTACCCTCCCCTGGACTTTCTCAACGTCAGCTTTATCTTCATTAAGGTAGAGCCACCACTTCCGCTTTGGATTTTTGTGAGCTAGGTCACTGCATACAAGGAACTGGTATTTTGTTCTTTAATACTATCTTTCATGTATTATCTTGGTGCACAATAAACAAATAGCTTGTTGAGGGGTGTATGTGTGTATGCATCGCTAAGTTTTGTGTTTATAATAAAAACGTAACACATGCCTATAGCTACGAAAAATGCAAAGAATGCCAAACAATATAACACTATAAGCTAAAATTGAAAGTAACACATCATCATAGAAATATCAATGGTCTGGCATAGATCTTTCAAATAGGATTCTATTTATAATAATATATATTTGTTTCTAAAATTTGATCAGCCTGTACGTATTATTTTGTAATCTGTTTTGCATGTTCAACACTATGTCATGTGCATCTTTCCATGATCATCTTTATAGGCCATTTCTCTCTATCATATCTGAAGCCATTCTATATTTCAGTGGTCCATACAGAGGTCAGCATTCCATTTGAAAACTATTATTTTTGGTGTGAATGGATATCACATAACTTTATTTTTGTCATTAAAAAAAAAATCACACTGCTTAATCCCTAAGATTTCCTTATGGCACTTTCAAAATGAGATTTTTTTTTTGCCTTTTCTTATAAAACTAACATTAATAAACACTTATTTTTATTTAAACATAAAAAGAAAGGAAAATAAAAAATTTGTGTCTTACGTGCCAGAATCAATAGTAGGAACTTTAAATATATAAAAGTGTACATTATCTTTTATCTTTGTAATCCTGTGAATAAAACCATTGGTGGTAAAATATTTTTTGGATACCTACCATATGAACTTTGTCCAGCTATCACTCAAGTTAGATATGTTGTCATTGTATAAAATTGATATGATGATAGATGATTATATGACATGCAATGATATACTACCATTTTACAAAATGGAGGGAAAAGTGGTTCTAATGATTAAAAAGTAAGGGTGATAAATGGTTGCGAAAGTATTTGAGCATGGCTCCATAAATACGTTTCCTTTATTCTTTGCATTATACCATTTAATGTCACTTACTTAAGTGTATGTCATGAATAATATTTGTTTTACTTTGCTCCAAAATTAATCTTTCTAAAAATAAAATTTAGTAATCCTACTTAAGTACCACAATGGCTTCAAATTCTTTAAAGGATCTAGTCTTAAATCATCAACAATGTTTAAGAGCCAAACTCTTTTGCTCCTGCTTCCCAATTCGACTATTATGCTGACCTAATTTTCATTCAAACCAGACACATTGTTTCACAACTTTGCATGTTTTCTCAGATGCTACCCCACCTCACTTCTACAAATGTTGAATTCATATTCACATTCACATCCCATTAATTTGTCACCACCTCTGGAAAGCCCTCCTAAACTTCCTCATAGAGTAATCACTTTCTACTATGATCTGTTAAAGTAATTTGGACATGCTTTTACCACGATACATGTCATAGTATCATATTATAGTACAATTGTGTTTATATTTCCACTAGAACACAAACTTTTGGAAAGTAAGATTTGGGTTTAAGGCTTCAGGTTGTCTCCCCCACTGTCTAACACTGACCACAGAATTAGTTACCAAACCTATAAAGAGAATATTGATCAGATTTCATGTAAATCTGCATTTTGAAGGGAGGGTATTTTTGTATCTTGTGGATAATTCTAATCATGGTCTAAACTTTATCACTTTTGTGGCCTCTTCCCCTCTAGATATGAAACTTATTTTAATGAAGGATTGACTTTCAGTTTAAGAAATCAGTATTTCATTGGAAAACAATTTTATGATAGTATAAACACAAATCCAAAGTAAAGTTTCTCATCAGTTGGAGGCAACCTCCAAATACGAGATATTATTGAAAGGAATTTCTTGTATCTCCCACTGGAAAGACTCTGCTTCTAAAATCATAAGAAATGGATGCTTATAAAAATTAATCAAAAGACCCTCAAATGTCAGTGAAATCCAGTAAAAGAGACACCAGCATGACTTTCCAATGTTAACTTTACCAGAAAGACGAGTTTATAAATAGGTAAGGTGTGGCTATCATGAAGCAACAGCAGGTTCTTGTGCTTTTAAGAAAGGTCAGAGGAGTCTTCCACCCATTTCCTTGTGGCCAACAAAGCAGTACACATGCTTTGGACCTAAAATTGTGGTAAACTCTGGCAATATCTGTTGGCTTCTTTGAACTGTTGTACAGTGAAAAGAGATTTCTATCTTACATTCTCACCTTCTTCATATCTAATGGACTCACTATAATTTAAAGGTTGGTTGTCATTGTTTCGATCTTTCTCTCCCTCTTCCTCTTTGCAGGTTAAAATCCTAGCTGAGCCTTTCAGTTCTCAGATTACCTCTACAAAGAATGCTTTTACGTCAGTTATTTAATGATTTCAGGTCTTTGTTAAAGTACAAAGCTCTCGATGAGGCCTTTTCTTGCCCATGCTATTACAAACTGTATTTCCATCTTTCTGGCTTTCCCTATTGTTTTTCCCTGCTTTATTTATTTCCACTTACTACTTATGATCATCCATCAGACTAAAAATCTAACTTAATTGTTAATTGTCACTCTTCTAACAAAAAAAAATATAAACTCCAGGAGGTAGAGAGGTTTATGTTCAATCCTGTAATTCTAGTACTTTTCCAAGCATAGATAACCAATATCTACTTACCAATGAGGGTAAGTGGATAGTACCCCCAATGGATAGTACCCCCCCATTGTTAAGTAAATATCCCCCCATTGGTAAGTAAAGTGGGCAGAAGGTAGAATGTAAGCCCAAACTATATATTCCAACTCAGTTTCACCAGAGCTATCCCTTGAGATTATGGAATCCTGTCTCAATGGATACTTTAATCCTCACTTTGTTGCCATTCACTAAGAATAATTCCACAGGGAAATGCACATAGTAGTGGAAGACAAGAGGTTAGTTTTTATGAGCAGGAGAAATATGGTTATTTCTTTCTGCCTAGACTAAATATCAGTAAATATCATCAAAATCCCATTAAAACCAATTTCCCATTAAATCTAATAATACACAAGTACCTAATAAATGTTGGCTTATTCATAATAATCCTGATTTTTAAATTTTATTCACCTGAGTCTTTAGAGAAAACCAATAGTATGAGAAAACTGACTATCAACCTATTAGACTCTATACATTATTTCCCATATATAATTCCATAAAATGGGGACAGTAATAAAATCCTTATAGGGTGAAGTACTTGCAACTATGTTCAGGATATGTAAAGTGTCCAACATAAAGTTAACTAATTTTACCACCATTACCCAAATAGTTCCAGGCCTTGGTGATTCTCTTAGTGTTTATCTTTTCTGTTTTGTTACACTTATAATGATGGATGGTATTCTTTTCCAACTTGTTCTTGTGCCACTAGTAGTACAGAGGATTATTTCACATGGCATGGAAGAATCAATCACAAAAATAAAGTTAGTTACTTTATTTTTTTAATTTTTATTTTTTTCATTCTGAATGAATAGGCTTGAATTTATTTTATTTTAATTTAATTTTTTCAGTGTTCCAAGATTCATTGTTTATGGACCCCGTGCTCCATGCAATACATGCCCTCCTTAATACCCACCAAGGGCTCACCTAACCCTCCATCCTCCTCTCCTCCAAAACCCTCAGTTTGTTTCTCAGAGTCCACAGTCTCTCATGGTTCATCTCCCCCTTCCCATTTCCCCCACTTTACCTTTCCTTTCTTTCTCCTAATGTCCTCCGTGTTATTGCTTATGCTCCACAAGTAAGTGAAACTATGTGATCATTGACTCTCTCTGCTTGACTTATTTCACTCAGCATAATCTCTTCCAGTCCCGTCCATGTTGATACAAAAGTTGGGTACTCATCCTTTCTGATGTAGGCATAATACTCCATAGTATATGCACCACATCTTCTTTATCCATTTGTCTGTTGAAAGGCATCTTGGCTCTGTCCACAGTTTGACTATTGCGGACATTGCTGCTGGGAACACTGGGGTGCCTATGGCCCTTCTTTTCATTACATCTGTATCTTTGGGGTAAATACCCGGTAGTGCAATTGCTGGGTCACTGGGTAGCCCTATTTTAAATTTTTTTGAGGAACTTCCACACTGTTTTCCAAATGGCTGCCCAACTTGCATTCCCATCAACAGACTGATTTTTAATATTAATGCCTTGTATACTCCATAGATTTTTAGGCTTGAACTTTCTTCTAGGTATTAAAGTGTCTTCTTAACCAGTTATATTAGGGTCCAATTTAGTCATGTCAGAATCTCAAATTCAGTTAACTTATTCAAAAAGGGAACATTTATTATCTTATTATATTAATTATATACTGCCACAATAATGCTGTATCAGAAACAATCATAAAATCTTGATGGGAATATAACACTAATGTATTTTGCTCTCAACTCTGAGTTAGGCAAGTAATTCTACTGATAGGAATTGGGTTTGGCTAGGCTAGCTTGTGAGTCTGAGCTGGTGGGGGGCAGATGGGTTATCAACTGGCTAGGTTGACGCAGCTCTTCTCCACGTGGACTCTCAACCTTTAGCAGATTGGCCTGGGTTTGTTCTAACAGGAATGGCAAGGTTGTAAGAGAACAACTTGCCCTATGTCTCTTGAGGCCCAGGCTCAAAACTGGCATACAGTCCCTTCCACCTCATTCTGTTGGCCAAAGCAAGTCACAAGGTTATCCCAGTTCAAAGATGGAGAAATAGACTCACTTCTTAATGAAAAGGACTGAAAATTCACATTGCAAAGGGCACAGGTGGAAGATCTGCTATAGTCACATACATAAAGTTGAGAAATGGGATTGGGCTGTTTTCAGAGAAGACTGGCTATGAAGATGTAACTCTACTGGGAATGAGTCCCTCTCTTCCTCTCTTCAGCTTCAATCTATAATTCTCAGGTAGCTATTCCCACAGGGACTGGTTCTAAGGTTGCAAGTAGCTTTGTCTTTACAATGAAAGTAAATTCTTCCCTAGCAGCAACTGATAAAAGAATAATAATAATAATAATCTGGGGGTAAATCCAAATTTCTTCTGCAAGGCATCTGTACCTATTGCTGGCCCTTTCACCATAGCCGGAGATGAAGGATATTATAATTAAAACAGCCAAGGTAGGTTAGGATGCTCCTTGCTCCCAGAATCAGAAAAAAAGCAAAATGTGATTTTACTAAAAGGGGAGGAAGAGTGATGAGAAGGCCAAATTAACGTGCCCTTGGTCTTGTGCAATTCAATTCCTTCCCATTCTTATACTCTACAGTATCATAGAAATTTCCCAATGACAGATCTCATTGTGTTATTTCCTAGCTTAAATTCAGTATTGTTTCATTGACTAAAGTTAAATACAAACTTTTTGGTATGATTTGATGTTAAAAGCTCTTCTCAATTTGTTGAGATAGATATTTGAACCCTAGTGGCCTATTTGCCATGACAGAAATTTACCGTGCTATACTGCCAAAGATTCAGTTAAATTAACTTCATTAGTAGGCCCAAGTCTCTATCTCCTACATTGTTTGCCACCAGACGATTTTAGCACCTGGTAAAAGTCACGTTATATTTTGTCCCCAAACTCTTAATATCTTCCTATGATTCAGTGCCTTTGATTATGTCCCTTAAATAGAATACCTTTCCTTTTTTCATTCTTTATTTGGTATAGTCCTGGTTATTTTCCAAGTCCCAGATTCAATGTCTTTCTTTCCATGAATCTTGCCTTATCCATAAATTGATCACTTATTTTTCTGCCATAATCCCTACCTTACTACGTTCTGATTAATTGTATTTTTTTAAAGACATCTCCTCCCTCTGGAATTCTTTATTTGCTGTCTTTTAATCCTCTGTGCTTAACATCATGCCCAGACTATACCATCCACAAAATAATTACCAAGAATTATTTTGTCTCTAATAATTAATAGTTCTCAGTAATTTATTTAAGTGTATGTAAATGTTAGTGGCTGAGAAAAAAGGATACTATGTAGATATCAACAAATCTGCAATCTTCTTCTGTCAAAAAAATCATTATGTTTTAATCCTGAGCAATAGACTAAAAATAAATGACTGTTTTAAAACACTGTCTTCTTCAAAAACCTTTAAAAAACACCTGAGTGTAATGAAGTTCAAAACCAATTTATCAACTTTATCTTTAAAAATTCATTATTTTATTAGTTATGAAGTATTCTCTTCTCTTGCACAAAAACTGTGCCACTATCTTTTGAAATTAAATATCTGATGTTTCCTTCTTGGTGTAATTCAAATGTATCCTGTTTCTTAGTGGAGATAGACACATTTTTACTTTGTTCTGCAAAACCATACACGCTAGTGATAAATGAGCAGTGTCTGTGGTTACATTTGTTCTTATCTCTTTTGAAGCAGAAAATCTGGCAGTCTCTTATCTAAACTTTAACAAGTGCAGATAAACTTTGATAGAAAAATGTTTCTGGACTGCCATCGCTTTTAGCAAGAGTAAACAATTTAAACTAAAAGCAGCTGTTTGATTTTTTCCAAAAAATAAATCTAAAAGTAAAATTCTCTCCAAAGAATGGCATATAATTCAATGTAGCTTTCAATCAAGTGTAAATGCAGCTATACAGCACATTTATCTGTTGTAAGTATAAGGCCAGTTTATTAAGCTCTTTTGGCTTTGGAACTAAGATGGTTATTGCAATAATGTCCAGTTTATGCTATTATGATCAAAGAAGTGTTGCTAATGTTGTAGTCGCTATTAAGCTTATAAGCATCCTTTTTTTTTTTTTTTTAAATTTTTGTAACAATTGACAAATCCATTTGCTGGATTTTAATTTATGTTCCAGCAAACAGGAGCTCCCCCCAGAAAGTTCTTAGAGTGTATCTTGACTCCTTGGAGGAAGGCAATTCAAGAGTGGAGTGTCTGTTTCGTTTCAGAAGGACTGCAAAAAAGAAAAAAAGAAACCCAAGGAAGAAGAGAAAAAGATAAATTCTAACAGTGATGAAGGCAGCAAATAAACAAATATTTCTGCCTTATGAGGGCCAGAAGTGTTTATCTTAAATTTTAAGATTGTCATTTCAATTTGTTATCCTTGGCTCTAATTAGCTCACTGCTCTGATTTTCCTGATTGAATTGCAGGCACAAATTGACTTATTTCCTTTCCTCTTCTGCCTTCTCCTCTCCTTCTTTTTCCTCTCCTTTCCTTCATTCTTGTGTTTACCTTTTGAGATATTTTAGCAACAAACTTTTCATTTGCACAAATACTAGGCTGATATGTAATGAAATCCAGTATGTTTTCAAGTTGCTTCATTAACACAACAAATTTCTTTCCTTCTTCCTCCCTCCCTCCTGCTCTGTTTCTTCCTTCTTTTCTTTTTCTTTGTCAGGACAAAACATTACCATAGTTGAACAAAACTTATTTTCCTTAGGAAATAAATTTTTAAAAAATGTATGTATATATCTTAACTAAGTCATATTAAGATCAAGTGGTAAATTAAGCTAAATTGCCTTAAACCATAATAACACAGGTATATATGAACATATTGTAGGTTCAGTTCTATACCATAAGAAAGTGAGTCAAAGAATTTTTTGGTTTCCCATAGCATATAAAAGTTATGTCTATAGTATACTCTTCTGTATAATAGCATTTTGTCAAAAAAATGTACATACCTTAATTTAAGAATACTTTGTTACTAAAAAATGCTAACTATCATGTATGTGAGCTTTCAGCAAGTTGAAATCTTTTTGCCTTGATGTTGATGGCTATTCACTGCATAGGGTGGTGGTTGCTGAATGTTATGGTAAATGTGGCAATTTCTCAAAATAAGACAATGAAGTTTGCCACATGAATTGACTCTTCCTTTCACAAATGGTTTCTCTGTAGCATGGGAAGCTGTTTGATAGTACTTGTCCCACACTAAAACTTCTTTCAAAATTGGGTTCAGGGACGCCTGGGTGGCTCAGTGGGTTAAGCCGCTGCCTTCGGCTCAGGTCATGATCTCAGGGTCCTGGGATCGAGTCCCGCATCAGGCTCTCTGCTCAGCAGGGAGCCTGCTTCCCTCTCTCTCTCTCTCTGCCTGTCTCTCTGCCTAGTTGTGATCTCTTTCTGTCAAATAAATAAATAAAATCTTTAAAAAAAATTGGGTTCAATCTTCTCAAATCTTCCTGCTCACTTATCCACTAAGTTTTTGTAATTTTCTAAATCCATTGTTGTCATTACAACAATCCTCATAGCTCTTAACTAGGAGTAGATGTCATCTCAAGGAGCCACTTTCTTTGTTCATCCCTAAGAAACAACTTCTCATCCATGGAAATTTTATCATGAGATTGCAGCCATTCATTAACATCTCCAGGTTCAACTTTGATCTTACTTCTCTGGCTGTTTCTGCCACATATGAATTTACTTCTTTTACTGAGGTCTTGAACCCATCAAAGTCACCCATGAAAGTTGGAATCAACTTCTTCCAAACCCTTGTTCTTGTTGATATTTTGACCCCCAAATCATGAATGTTCTTAGTGGCTTCCAAAATGATGAGTTCTCTCCAGATTTTCAGTTTATTTCAACCATTAGCAGAATCACTATGTATAGCAGCCAGAGCCTTACAAAATGTATTTCTTAAATAATACAAAGTGAAAGTCAAAATTACCTCTTGATCCATGCCCTCCAGAATGGATGTTGTATTAGCAGGTGTGAAAACAACATTAACCTTGCTGAATATCTCCATCAGAGCTCTTGGGTGACCAGCTGCATTGTCAATGAGCCATCATATTTGGAATGGAGTCTTCTTTCTGAGAGATAGGTCTCAATAGTGGGCTTAAAATATTCAGTAAATCAAGTTGCAAACAGTGGTGCTGTCACCCAAACTTTACTGTTTCACTGACAGAACACAGGCAGATTTAATGAAATTCTTAAGGGCCCTAGGATTTTCAAAATGGTCAATAGGCATTGGCTTCAGTGTTCATTACCAGCTACATTAGTCCCTGATAAGAGAGTCAGCCTGTTCTTCAAACCTTTGAAGCCAGGCATTGACTTGTCCTCTCTAGCTATGAAAGAACTAGATGGTGTCTTTTTCCATTAGAAGACTTTTCATCTCCATTGAAAATTTGTTTTTCAATATAACTGCCGTCATTAATTACCTTAGCTAGATCTTCTGGATAACTTGCTGCAGCTTATACATCAGCACTTCCTGATTCACCTTGCACTTTTATATTGTGGAGATGGCTTCTTTTCTTAAATCTCCTGAACCAACCTTTGTTAGCTTCAAACATTTCTTTTGCAGCTTCCTCACCTCTCTTGGCCTTCAAAGAATTGAGGAGAGTTAGGAACTTGTTCTGCGTTAGGCTTTGTCTTAAGAGAATATTATGGCTGGTTTGATCTTCTATCCAGACCACTAAAACTTTCTCCATGTCAGCAGTAATGCTGTTTTCTTTCCTTAGTGTTTGTGTGTTCACTGCAGTAGCACTTTTAATTTCTTTCAAGAACTTTTCCTTTATATTCACTACTTGGCTCACTGTTTGATTTGGTTGAAGAGACCTAGCTTTTGGCCTCTCTCAGCTTTGGCATGCCTTCCTTAATAAGGTTAATAATTTCTAGTTTTTGATTTAAAGTAAAAGATGTATAAGTCTTCCTTTCACTTGAAGAGTTAGAGATCATTAGAAGGTTATTAATTGGCCTAATTACAATATTGCTGTACTTCAGAAATTAGGGAGGCCAAAGCAGAGGGGGGAAATGGCTAATTGGGGGCAGAGTCAGAACACACACAACATTTATAGATTAAGTTCACCATCTTATATAGGCACAGCTCATGATGCCCCAAAGCAATTGCAATAATAATCCCAAAGATATGATCACAAATTACCATAACAAATATAATAATAATAATGAAAAAGCTTGAACTATTGCCCGAATTATCAAAATGTGACACTGAGACATGAAGTGAAAAAATGTTATTGGAAAAATAGCACTGACAGACTAGCTCCATGCATTGTTGTTTGTTTAAAAAAACACAGTATCTGAGAAGTACAATAAAGTAAATCACAATAAGATGAGGTATGCCTATACCTAGGAATCATTTTTCTGTCGTTTCAGAGACTAGAAATCACTTGACTTCCAAGTTCCTTTAGTACTTTTAAACTCTTTCACCTTTGGCTTAAAAGCATAGATTTTTATCTTTAATTAACTCCAGAACTGACTTTAGAATTAGAGTTACATTTTTCTAGAAATTTGTAATGTGAGGATTCTGCACTGTGTATGTGTTTACCTTAAAATAACCTCTAATTTTAACTTTAGTGGTTTTCTTGTAAACTTAGCTGCTTCACCTCCTAGCCAATCTTTCTCATAGTTGATGTGATTAAATTTATCAGTTTGCCTCATTTTTGTCTTTTAGACTATAATCCTTCAATAAGAGTTTGCAGCTAGTATTGTACTTTAGTTGTGGTCCCGTTTTTCAGAGAATAGAAGTAAACACACAATATATGAATTTAAGTAATACCACTACTTAAAAATTATGAAATATTTTTCTTGGCCCAACTGTGCATTTGTAGTTATGATTGTTCCAAACCAAATTATTAGTGACAAGAGATAGAAGTGAAGTGGTAGGGCACTCTGATTCAGTAGGATTGGCCAGAAGTAACTGAAAGCTGACTGTAAGGCAATTAAATTTATGTGAGAAAAACTGCAAAACTTCAGCCTTGCTTTAAAAGAGGTGAGAGTCTTTACCTCAAAAGTTTAAAATTATAATTTGTAATAATTGCTGATTTTTATTTTGGTAATTATTATTTAGCAAATGGAGAGTAACTGCCTTTGTCAATATATTTATTATATAAAGATTTGTGTAGAGAAAAAAAATCAGTTCTGCCTGTTGAGACAGGCAGTTTGTGGTGTGAATGTCACATAAATATTTAGCAAAAGGAAACCCAAGGTCTCCGATGGACGTACATCTACTACTGAAGAGTTACAACTCACATATCACATGTTATTTCTTGACATATGGCATGTCAGAAAGGAATGTTAAAAAAAAGAAAAATTAAAAAATGTAAACTCCTAACAAAGCATTAAAATCATGTATATATAATAATACACGTATGTCTCATTAAAGAATTCTGAAAAAAAATGTCTCGAGTACATATGGAATAAGACAGCTGTTAGGTTGCTCTAAGGTTAAACAGATTTATAATATCTCCATTATACTCCCCACATGTTAATATCAGGAACTTCTAGGAATGATTAATATTAATGACATTAAAAAGAAAAAAAGTGTGTCTTTCTTTGGAAAAACTCAGATTTTGCACATAATTTTTGAATTGATTCAAAGTGTAAGAGTATGTAAGCAAGAAATGTTATTTTAGGCAAGACTGAAGAATGCTGAAAATAAATCCAAATGAGAAATGGAAAGTATTATAAGATTGCAGCTACTTTCAGAATCATGCAAAAACAGTTACTCTTTTCATGAGTTAGATTTCTTAACATTCTTTCACAACAACCTCACAAAGAATATGAAGAAAGTAAAAATGAATTTAAAAACCTGAATGAATTGCAGTCTGAATAATGCATGTCTGAAAACAATTATGCCATAGGATCTATGTATAACCAAGTGTAGAATACCTCGTCCCTGTCTCTGTCTCTCTGTTCCCCCCACCATCACCCCTTCTCCTTCCACTACTGTCCATCTTCCTCTCTCCTCTCTCCCTATCTATCCAGACTCTGCTGTTTTCCAACAGGATTTAAGTTACCTTATACGGAAATACAACAAATTCAGCAAGATAACTGTTGGGGTCTACCAGGAAAATTGAAATTGTTCTAATCATGTTTTAATAAAGTAAATTCAAAAGAAGAAATTGTTTATGCAGGTGATAACCCAAAAAGTGGCCAAATAGGGTACAGTGAGGCAACACAGAAATTAGCAACAGTAGGAAGCAGCTGCCATCCTCAAATAAAAGAACATGTGATGAGGCTGTGTTAGTGGGATGTAAGGACTGGAGTCTTATAGGTCAGTCTGGCAGGAATCAGGGCCACAGGGAAGAAAGGTCACTAGAACATGATCGGAGAAAGAGAGATATGGGGCGTCTCTCATCCTCTGGACTCCAGCTAGTCTTCCAAAAGTGCCTTCCACAGTTTGAACACAGTAAGGCTAGGAAGTGCAGTCTGCTGGTGTCAGGCCCCATCTGAAGAACAGAGCAAGGGGAGGTTATAATGGATCTCTGTGAGAGCCCCACACAGGTGCATCCAGCTTCCAGCTGCCAGACTGGCTGAGCTGGCTGGAGTCATTATGTTCATTTCTAAGAAACAATGTAGCATCTACTGGATGAATTCAGGGAAGGGCAGAGGTTGAAACCCAACCCAGAAGCTGAAAGCCCCCTAAGCCCCAGCCCAGAAGCTGAAGGTCCCCAAGCCTCCTACCCCTCTCACACACTGGCTCCGCTTGGACTCCATCACTCTCTCTCTCTTTCTCACTTTTCCCCCAGGTTGGGCTCCAGGAAAGACTAAATCACCAAGGTTTCTATGTTTTCTCTCCTCACCAGGCCCTTCTGAAGACCCTGCTCTATCTGGCAGCTTTCTCCAGGCCATTGCTGCCATTATAATTGGGGTTAGGCAATTTCTATGAGCACTACTCCTATGATGGAGACTGTATTTGTGATATCTCCCCTTGGGGCAACTTGCAACCCCCATGGGGGTAGGGGAAGAATGTATGAGAGAGAACTCCAAAGGAAGAAAATGAGGACAACATTAACTCTTAGCAAAGATGAGGTTGGTGTAATGTAGTATAAATGTGACAATGAGCTGCTTTGATAATAATGTAAAGTGCTTGACATGAAGCTTTTGATTGCAGAGGCATCCATTTCAAAGGCATCCATCTCAAATAAATACACTGCCAGCTATACAGCTAGATAAAAAACCAGGCCACCCCACCCATGAAGTCCCTTTCAGAAAGCCTTGGATGACCTAGATAATTTACCCCTTGAGTGACTGCTATTTTCCGATTCCCAAATTATAATTCCTGTTCTTGGATTTTAAATTCACCAATAAAAAGTAAACCCACAAAATCCTAAGCACTCCACCCTTGACCCCAATAAAAGCAGAACTGCAGGTCAAAGCCTCTCTCTATCCATGACATTCTACTCTGTGACCCTTAGTGTGCCGTGCACCCAACAGGATTTGTGAGTAATAAAACTTTTTTCAAAGTTCCATGATGGTTATTGCTGAAGTCCATCTTGTAAGAGTAATATGAACCACAAGGGCAGGTCTAGCCATAACACTGTCTTCTGTTTGAGAACTGTCTGTGGGGACTCACCACAAGCAGTACAGGCCCAAGTGAGTGCCCCAGGCATTCCTAGCCAATTGCTGAGAACAACACAAAACATATACAAAACTCTGCCTCAGAAGTATACTAGCTTGATAAATGGATGAAGCCATTTTTTTTTTTTTTTGATGAAGCCATTTTTTAAAGCTTCCTAACAAACAACTCAAAGAGGAACATATAGGTAGACATATAGTTTAGTCTCAAAAATTTCTCAGAAGAGACAGAGCTTTCTTGATGCCAAAACCAGAAAAGAATTTGTTCTAAGTGTTCTAATAAAGAAAAAATAGCTTAAAGTAAGGCATACTATTCTCAAAATCCTTGTAGTAATGAGTTTAATTCCTCACAATATTTTAAGATCTAAACAAATACTATTGAACAAAAAACATTTTGGGGAAACTTTTCCAAGGGGAAAATGCATCCAATAAGATCCAAGTAGACTGCTGCCTGGTCATCTAGATTCTAGATTAAACAAGAGACATACTTAGAAAGGGGAATAGGATGCAAATTCATCAGCTACTACTATTCAATCATAACAGACTTTTTAAAAAATTTCTTTTCAGCGTAACAGTATTCGTTGTTTTTGCACCACACCCAGTGCTCCATGCAACACGTGCCCTCCCTAATACCCACCATCTTGTTCCCCCAACCTCCCACCCCCCCACCCCTTCAAGACCTTCAGGTTGTTTTTCAGAGTCCATGGTCTCTCATTGTTGACCTCCCCATGTTTCCCAGTTTCCCTCAACTCCCTTCTCTCCATCTCCCCATGTCCTCCATGCTATTTGTTATGCTTCACAAATAAGTGAAACCATATGATAATTGATTCTCTCTGCTTGATTTAGTTCACTCAGCATAATCTCTTCCAGTCCCATCCATGTTGCTACAAAAGTTGGTATTCATCCTTTCTGATAGAGGCATAAATACTCCATAGTGTATATGGACCACATCTTCCTTATCCATTCTTCCTTTGAAGGGCATCTTGGTTCTTTCCACAGTTTGGCAACCGTGGCCATTGCTGCTATAAACACTGGGGTACAGATGGCCCTTCTTTTTACTACATCTGTATCTTTGGGGTAAATACACAGTAGTGCAATTGCAGGGTCATAGAGAAGCTCCATTTTAATTTCTTGAGGAATCTCCACACTGTTCTCCAAAGTGGCTGCACCAACTTGCATTCCACCAACAGTGTAGGAGGGTTCCCCTTTCTCCACATCCTCTCCAACACAGGTTGTTTCCTGTCTTGCTAATTTTGGCCATTCTAACTGGTGTAAGGTGGTTTATTATCTGTTTTGTGTGTGTTGAGTTTGAGGAGTTCTTTATAGATCCTGGATATCAGCCTTTAGTCTCTACTGTCATTTGCAAATATCTTCTCCCATTCCATGAGTTGCCTCTTTATTTTCCTGACTGTTTCCTTTGCTGTGCAGAAGCTTTTGATCTTGATGAAGTCCCAAAGTTCATTTTCACTTTTGTTTTCTTTGCCTTTGGAGACATATCTTGAAAGAAGTTACTGTGGCTGATATCGAAGAGGCTACTACCTATGTTCTCCTCTAGGATTCTGATGGATTCCTGTCTCACGTTGAGGTCTTTTATCCATTTCGAGTTTATCTTTGTGTAAGGTGTAAGAGAATGGTCGAGTTTCATTCTTCTACAAATAGCTGTCCAGTTTTCCCAGCACCATTTATTGAAGAGACTGTCTTTTATCCACTGTATATTTTTTCCTGTTTTGTCGAAGATTATTTGACCACACAGTTGAGGGTCCATGTCTGGGCTCTCTACTCTGTTCCGCTGGTCTATGTGTCTGTTTTTATGCCAGTACCATGCTGTCTTGGTGATCACAGCTTTGTAGTAAAGCTTGAAATCAGATAACGTGATGCCACCAGTTTTATTTTTGTTTTTCAACATTTTCTTAGCAATTCGGGGTCTCTTATGATTCCATACAAATTTTTGGATTATTTGCTCCAGCTCTTTGAAAAATACCAGTGGAATTTTGATCGGAATGGCATTAAAAGTATAGATTGCTCTAGGCAGTATAGACATTTTAACAATGTTTATTCTTCCGATCCAAGAGCATGGAAGGGTCTTCCATCTTTTTGTGTCTTCTTCAGTTTCTTTCATGAGTGTTCTGTAGTTCCTAAAATACAGATCCTTTACCTCTTTGGTTAAGTTTATTCCCAGGTATCTTATGGTTCTTGCTGCTATAGTAAATGGAATCCATTCTCTAATTTCCCTTTCTATATTTTCATGTTAGTGTCTAAGAAAGCCACTGATTTCTGTACATTGACTTTGTATCCTGCCACATTACTGAATTGCTGTATGAGTTCTAGTAGTTTGGGGGTGGAGTCTTTTGGGTTTTCCATATAAAGAATCATGTCATCTGTGAAGAGAGAGAGTTTGACTTCTTCATTGCCAATTGAATACCTTTTATTTCTCTTTGTTGTCTGATTGTTGTTGCTAGGACTTCTAATACTATGTTGAACAAGAGTGGTGAGAGTGGGCATCCTTGTCGTGTTCCTGATCTCAACGGGAAGGCTGCAGGCTTTTTCCCAATGAGGACGATATTTGCTATGGGTCTTTCAAAGATAGAGTTTATGAAGTTCAGGAATGTTCCCTCTCTCCCTATACTTTGAAGCATTTTAATCAGGAATGGATGCTGGATTTTGTCAAATGCTTTTTCTGCATCAATTCAGAGGACCACGTGGTGCTTCTGACTTCTCTTATTGATTTGTTCTATCACATTGATTGATTTGCGAATGTTGAACCATCCTTGTAACCCAGGGATGAATCCCACCTGGTCATGGTGGATAATCTTTTTAATGTACTGTTGGATCCTGTTTGCTAGGATCTTGTTGAGAATCTTAGCATCCATATTCATCAGTGATCTTGGTCTGAAGTTCTCCTTTTTGTTAGGGTCTTTGCCTGGTTTGGGGATCAGGGTAATGCTGGCTTCATAAAAAGAGTCTGGAAGTTTTCCTTCTGCTTCAATTTTTTGAAACAACTTCAGAAGAATAGGTGTTATTTCTTTTTTGAAAGTTTGATAGAATTCCCCAGGGAATCCGTCAGGTCTTGGGCTCTTGTTTTTGAGGAGGTTTTTGATCACCACTTCAATCTCATTACTAGATATCGGGCTATTCAGGTTGTCGATTTATTCCCAGTTCAATTTTGGTAGTTTATATTTTTCCAGGAATGCATCCATTTCATCTTGGTTGCTTAGCTTTTGGCATATAACTGTTGATATTAACTTCTGATGATTGTTTCTACTTCCTTGGTGTTAGTTGTGATTTCTCCATTTTCATTAATAACTTTATTAATTTGGGCTTTTTCTCTTTTCTTTTGGATTAGTGTGGCCAATGGCTTATTGATCTTATTCTTTCAAAAAATCAGCTTCTAGTTTCATTGATACGTTCTACTGTATCTCTGGTTTCTACCTTATTGATCTCAGCTCTAATCTTGATTATTTCCCTTCTTATGTGTGGAGTTGGTTTGATTTGTTGTTGGTTCTCCATCTCTTTAAGGTGTAGAGACAGCTGGTGTATTCTGGGTTTTTCAATTTTTTTGAGCGAGACTTGGATGGCTATGTATTTCCCCCTTAGGACCACCTTTGCTGTATCCCATAGGTTTTGCACCGAAGTGTCTTCATTTTTGTTGGTTTCCATGAATTGTTTAAGTTCTTCTTTGATCTCCTGGTTGATCCAAGCATTCTTAAGCAAGGTAGTCTTTAGCTTCTAGGTGTTTGAGTTCCTTCCGAACTTTTCCTTGTGATTGAGCTCCAGTTTCAAGGCATTGTGATCTGAGAATATGCAGGAAATAATCTCAGTCTTTTGGTATCGGTTGAGTCCTGATTTGTGACCCAGTATGTGGTCTATTCTGGAGAAGGTTCCATGTGCACTTGAGAAGAATGAGTATTCTGTTGTTTTAGGGTGGAATGTTCTGTATATATCTATGAGGTCCACCTGGTCCAATGTGTCATTCAATGCTCTTATTTATTGATTGATTTTCTGCTTCGATGATCTGTCTATTATTGAGAAAGGCAGGTTAAGATCTCCTACTATTAATATATTCATTTCAATATGACTCTTTATCTTGATTAATAGTTTTCTTATGTAATTGGCTGCTCCCATATTGGGGGTGTAGATATTTACAATTGTTAGATCATCTTGGTGAATAGTCCCTTTAAGAATTATGTAGTGTCTTTCTGTATCTCTGACTATAGTCTTTAGTTTAAAATCTAATTTATCTTATATCAGAATCGCTATCCCGGCCTTCTTTTGAGGCCCATTGGCATGAAAGATGCTTCTCCATCCCTTCGCTTTCAGTCTGGGTGTATCTTTAGGTTCAGAATGGGTCTCTTGTAGACAACATATGGATGAGTTCTGTCGTTTTATCCAATCTGCAACCTGTGTCGTTTTATGGGTGTATTTAGGCCATTCACGTTGAGAGTGATTATTGATACATACGTTTTTATTTACATCGTGTTATGTTTGAAGTCTTTCTTTTTGTAGATTGTCTCTATATTTCTGTTCAATTTTTAGGATTTTGTCTCTTTTATAGAACCCCCATTAATATTTCCTGCAGTGTTGGCTTGGTGGTTGCATAGTCTTTTAAGCCTTGCCGGTCTTGGAAACTCTTTATCTCTCCATCCATTTTGAATGTCAGTCTTGCTGGATAAAGTATTCTTGGCTGCATGTTCTTCTCATTTAGTGCCCTGAATATATCTTGCCAGCCCTTTCTGGCTTGCCAGGTCTCTGTGGATAGGTCTGATGTTATTCTGATGCTCTTTCCTCTGTACATAAGGAGCTTCTTTGTCCTGGCTGCTTTCAAGAGGGTCTGCCTGCAATTATAATTCTTCATTCTTGCTATTAGGTGTCTTGAGGACTCTCAAGAATCTATAATCTTGGGGGGAAACCGTTCTGCCTCTAGTACATGAACGTTGGCGCTGGTTCCATTCATGAGATTGGAAAAATTTTCATGGACAACTTGTTCCACTGTATCTTCTAGACTTTTTTCTTTCTCCTCCCCTTCAGGGATTCCAATAATCTGATGTTGGAACGTTTCATGGCATCATTTATTTCCCTGATTCTGTTTTCATGGCTTCTAAGCTGTTTGTTCCAGGCTTCCTCCTGATCCTTTCTATCTGTTTGTCCTCCAGATCACTAATTCTGTCTTCTGTCTCAGTTACCCTAGCTTTGAGAGAATTTAGATTAGATTGGAACTTACTGAGAGCATTTAGAACATCATCCCTGGTGGCTTTCAGTTCTGCCCTAATCAATTCCGTTTGGTCATCCATGGCTTTCTCCAACCTAGCTATTGCCTAGATAATTGTTAGCCTGAATTCCCTTTCTGACATATTGTCTATGTCGATAGCCATTAGCTCTATTGCAGAAGGCCTATCCTCTGTATTTTTGTTCTGTTGGGCATTCCTCCTCCTAGTCATTTTGGTGAGAGATGACTGAACAGATATAGCTGCATGTATCGATGTGGTGCAGTCAAGGTGCACCCTGGAATGCTCCTGAGCAATCAGGATTCTCCACCCAAAAGAAAGAAAAAAGAAAAGAAAAAGAAAAAAGAGAGAGAGAGAGAGACAGGAAAAAAAAAAGGGAAGATAAAAGCGAAGGCTCAGCCCAAATGGGCCCCAAGGTAAGATTTATGAAGTATACAAACAAAAACAGAAAAATAAAAAGACTGATAAAAGTATATGGCAAGAGAAAAAAAAATATATATATAAAAGCAAAAAAAGGAAGAGCCTCATCAAAAAGAACCCCAAGATTTATATACTATCAGCACAAACACAAATACACAGAAACACTGGCAGAAGAAAAAGATGGGAGAGTGGTTTTAAATTTTCAGTGTGGGTGAGGAAGATTATTTTGAATCTTCCTGGATGTATCTTGATATCTTTGTTAAAGGACTCAACTTTCCTGAGATAAAGGGGGATTAAAAATTGGTTTACCTATAGGGGTAATCAATCAGCATTGATTGGGGAGAGGGGGTTAACTTGAAGTTTAACTCTATGAATATTAGAAAATAAAAAAAAGAATAAACTAGACTAAACTAAACTGAAATTTTTAAAAAAGTTAAAAAAATAGAAAAGCAAAAGAAAAACACGGGTGTATGTATCAAAAAGTTCAGGTTAGAAGGTTATTATGGAATTTGATGTACTGGACATCTCACTGTGATGGTAAATAGGTTAAAAATTATCTATATATATATATAAAAATGAACGAGAATAGTGGGAATGAGTTAAAAATAAAAGTTGTATCTATGAAGTAGTGGTGGTTGTCCTCGTCATCTTTTTTTTTTTTTTTTTTCTTTCCTGGTTGGTTTTCTGGGGGAGGGGCCTGCCATGTGGGTTTTCACAGTCAATGATATTCCCTGAGTTAAGTCCTCCCGCCCCCTCAAGGGGGTGGGCTCTGAGGAAACTGGTTTTGCAGGCTGTTGTTCTCTGGAGGTTTTTATGTTTGTTCTTTTTTTTTTTCCTCTTGCCTTGACAGCTTTTGATGGTTTTTGGAGGTTTAGAGGAAAGCAAACTGCACCCCGACCTCCCTCTCAGAGAGAAGCCTCAGTCTGCTCCCTTGTGGGTGCTGCAGAGCTGCTGGCAAAGCAGGTTCTGAATCGTGGTCCCTGGGGACGCAGGATCTCCTGCTTGTACCCAAAACCACAGCAGTGGCAGCTGTCTGGGCAGCTCCAGACCGCCAGAGAGGTTCCAAGCAGCGATCGCACACTGAGATTTTCCTGCTGGCCTGGGCTGGGGTGGCTGGTCTTTCCGGGTCTGAGAGCACCGGGCTGGCACCTGAGCACCTCTCCCAGGGGAGGGTGTGGGGTTCTCGCGTCTCAGGCTCTGATATTACAGCAAGGTTCTAAGAGCGCGAGGCTGGGCCTTTGTGCACCTCTCTCAGGGGAAGGCCTGGGGCACCTGCGTCTCAGGCTCTGATAGCATGGCCTGGCCTTCTGCTGTCTGGCGAGGCTCCCAGCCCCTCAAGGGAGCCGGACCCCACGCGTTCTCGGCCATGCTGGCAGCTTAGGGACTAAGACCTGGTTTCCCTGCTGCACTCTCTCTGGCTCAGCGCCAGGGGAGGCTGTCCTGGGTCTGGGGACTTAAGCCCCTGTCCCTAACCACCCCGATTCCCACAATTTCCACCTGTGATCCTTTGCTCTTTTTGAGTGCTTTCAACCAGACTCCGAGTTAATGCTGGTCCCCAGAAGCAGGGCACTCTCGTATTGGGATATTACGTTCCAATCGGTAATTGACCTAGGTTCAGGGCCAATCACAGAGTATGTAATAATGATATAAGGAAGAGTTATCAGCGAGCCCCAACAGTTAAAACCAGAAATAGACAAGACAATTTAACTAACTGTGCTCATTTCTTACTGCGCTTTCTTGACACCTTGACAAAGATGTTTTATAATGATGGGACCATTCCACCAGTTAGGCCAGAAAAGCCCTAATAGAAATGGAATGCCTATAAGACCATATCCCACATATTCCTTTCCCTGCCCGTGATCATGGATGGAACACGTACCAACCCCCACCCATGATCACGTGCTCTCTGTCTGCTCTCTTCCATGTACCCCTCTGAACTTCCTCCTATAAAACTTTAGGTAGCCATTTTGCTGGCAGAGAGATGGGTTGTTAAGGTTTGAGCCTGCCATGTCTCCCAGCTGTTGAGACCCAAAATAAATTTCTCCCTTTCTCTTTTCCAAACCCTGGTCTCTTGAGTTTTTGGCTTCTCTTGTGATGAGTTTATCCAAGTTTGTTCGGCAACGATGTTGGCAGAACCAGACACGAGCTAAGATTTTGATTTGTCCAGCTCCCTCAGGATTCCCCAGGATGGAGTAGTTGGCCAGGGCAGTGTGCTAGGGCTTACCCAATTATTTCCTGAGTAAGCAGCTGTGACAGATCATTGGGTAACAGCATGATGTTCCAAAGTGAAGACATAGTGGCATATGATTAATGGTGTATCTACATTACCATGCTAAAAATGTCAAGGTATTACTAGCTAATGTTGATTTCATTCCTATTTAATATAGAGGCCAAGGGCAGGCTGTCCCCAAATGGGCCATGTTGGTATGAAGGTTATTCTGAGTTGACAGGAACTGAAGCCCTACGGACACAAAGAACTTTTGCCCCTCCCTTCACAGCATAAAAGAATCTAAATTGGGGACTTTCCCACAATATGTGTTATTAGCAGAGATAAATTTTATCTGAGTGACCCATCTGTACAGCAGGGCAAACATCTAATTACCAAACATATGCCTTATTGTTCTGTGAACTGCATTCCTTTTCTCTGAAGTCCCAAGCCCTACTCCCTACTCCTTAGTTTAGTATAACATACATGCCTCATTTTGCCTGAGGGTCTTTAGAATTTCCATGCCTGTGTTGATTCCCCATAAATACACTTTTAAATTTGACTTTCTCCTATTAATTTGTCTCATGTCAATTTGATTCTTAGTTCACATAGAAGGACCTTGAAGGAGACAGGATATCCTTGCTCCCACACCCCTTGCCATTAGAATGGCAAAATGATTCAGATTAGTGTGTCATATAATTTATTCAATAATCCTTAACTTTCAGTTTATTAATTAGTTAAAATATATCCTTTCTTTTCTTTGACCTTTTTTTCTTTTCTTTTTTTAGTTTTTAGTTTTCAGCTAATTGGTATGTGGATCAGGGTTAAAAAATCTTCTGGTGTCTAATATAAGCAATTGATCTTATTATATTATTGCCAATAACTGTACTTTTAGCTAAAATCTGCTGGGGAACTATGATGAGACACAAAATTAAGAGGGAAAAAAAAAAAGACTTGAACTTTAAAAGTCAATATCCAAGTATATACGATCTTCCTTTTGGATATAGTATTAGTGAAATAAATTAGCTTGTTTAGGGGTGGAAACATTTTTTCCTTCTTCCCTTCTATGTTCTTTTGGCTGCTCTAATAATTAAATTGACATAAGACAGATTGGTAGGAGAAACATGACTAAAATTACATATGGCAGAGCCCATACAGATAGGAAGACTCAAAGGGCAGTCAGGTAATTGAGGCTTATGTAACATACTGAATTAAAGAAAAAGGTAGAGGTTTGGGATTACAAAGGAGGGAATGTCATTCACAGGAAGGCAGAAAAGATGTTTAGAAAACAGTTTCCCCTGTTATGCAGATAAGTTTCTCAGGTTAAAAAGGTATCTCTGGTAATAGTTTCTTTCTTGTATAGACTCCCTTTCCAATGTAAATGTAGGCAGTTGAGGAGGGAGGTAAATAATTTATTTCTGGATCTGCTGGGTTTTGATTGCTTTTGGCTCAAAATAATCCTCATGCTGGAGTTACTTATTTTGGGTTGAGAAATTCTGCTCCCCTTTACTTACAATTACTTATAATTACAGAACTTATAATTACAGTTCATTTATATGAATATCTCAGAGAATACTATTTGCCAATTCTCACAAAATGCATTTTTTGTTTGGTGTTACATATAAAATTCTTACCTTTTACACTTTTTTTTTTTTAAGGTTTTATGTATTTATTTGACAGACAGAGATCACAAGTAGGCAGAGAGGCAGGCAGAGAGAGAGGAAGGGATACAGGCTCCCCACTGAGCAGAGAGTGGACAGTGGGGCTCCATCCCAGGATCCTGAGATCAAGACCTGAGCGAAAGGCAGAGGCTTAACCTACTGAGCTCCCAGATGCCCCAACATTTTACACTTTTACACTTTTTATTAAGCATGTAAAAAGGCTGATAAAAGATAACAGTGCATTCTAATCAGTGGTGCTATATCACTTCATTCACCATTGCATAACCATGCTGTCACCAGCTAGACCCCAAAACCCGACCTTTAGTACTCATCTGCCCATAGACTTTTGTTCCCCATTTTCCTTAAACTCTTCTTTCTAGCTTATCTCTTAACTAGGCAAAATACCCTTCAAGCATAGCATTTTGACTTTCATCTGCCCAGACCACCTAGACTGGTTCGAACTTAATCCCTAACTCATGCCTGCACAGATAGACCGTGGAGTGACCCATGGAGTGACCAACAGTTACCTTTACCTCATTATAATACTAATATCTTTGTCCAAGAGGAGCACAGCCCTCATTTACAAAACATACAATGTACTTATAGGTGTGTTTCCTTAAGGCACATGAGCCACCTTATGCCCACCTCTACATACAAAAACAAGACCCCCGATCTATATATTCACTCTAGTATTAAATAAAAAGAAACCCATTTATTCTTGCTTGGGGAGTCAGGGGTTTGGAAATCATTCCCTATGGATCTCCTTTTTTGCTGCAAATAAAGCTTGCTTTGTATGACAACTCCACCTGGTGTAGTGCCTATCTGTGACTCACCAAAGAGGAAATCAAGTTAGTTCAGTGGCCATGTCAAGTTTAGTAACTATGTAGATCAAATGATAACTATTAAGAATGTAGGAGCCAAGGAAGGCGGCCGCAAGATAGATCACTTTTGTATGAAGATTATTTTGAATTAAAAGCAATCAAAACCCAACAAATACAGAAAAAACTCTTTAGCTCTTCCACAACTGCCTAAAAAGAATTTAGGTAGAGTACTTACTCCAGGAAAACAGATATCACCACGGATAACTACATTATACTATGAACTAGGTCAGGTATATAGACAGGAAGTAGAAGGCCTGTTTGATCACAGTCCTCTATGTTCCTTTGTTTGTGAGTGAGGAGTCAATATCTGTTTACCAAACATTTGCTCTTTTTCATTTTCCTGTGAATTGAATTCCTTTCATTTGAAGTCCCAGACCCTTAACCCCTTTTCCTTAGTTATGATTGACATATATTCCTCATTTTGTCAGACTACCTTTGGAATTTCTTATGTGTGGATTCCCTGTACATAAGCTATTACATTTTTTTTCTTTTTCCTCTGTCTCATGCCAATTTGATTCTTTGTTCAGCTAGAAGGACCTTGAAGGACAAAAGAAACTCTTCCTCCCCATAAGAAATATAAGAATTATCTTAGAATACTAATACTATTGGAAGTAAAAATATTTTTTAAATGGGATAGTGAATGTTCAGGGATTTATAATATAAAACAAAACAAGCTTTGACTTTCTTTTACTACCTATAAATGACTTTGTCACTTTTCAAGTGAGAGGCAGCAGAGGGCTGTGGTTAAAAACTTCACTTCAGAATTGCATTTGCTGGTGTTAAATCTAGCGTGACTACTTATTAGATGTGTAATCTTGGAAAACTTATTTCTCTCGCTTCAGTTTCTTTTTCCGCAAAATAGGGGCTACATTAGAACCTTCCTCATTAGGTCCTTATGATGATTAATTCGTTTTTTAATTAAAATTTTTATTAAGTTTTTAAAATTTTATTTATTTGACAGACAGAGATCACAAGTAGGCAGAAAGGCAGGCAGAGAGAGCGGGGAAGCAGGCTCCCTTGCTGAGCAGAGAGCCCGATGGGGCTTGATCCCAGGACCAGCTCCTGACCTGAGCTGAAGGCAGAGGCTTTAACCCACTGAGCTACCCAGGCACCCCATGATGATTAATTCTTAAATGAATTAATATTTGTAAATTTTCAAGACATTTTCTGATACATATTAAGTGTCATAAAATGACTGTTAAATTAATAAATAAAACCTTTAATATAACTGTTTTTAAAAATGAACAATAAAATTATCTGCTTATTTATAATGACTAAATTTACAGTACTTTGTATAATTCTGACCAGGATTGAAGTACCTTTAGGAATATCTTACAACTACTGCGTTTGTATATTCACAAATAAACAACCATATGACATATGGATAGTTCCCTGTGAGCAATGCCATTTATCAGATTAAAGCAAATTTACTGAGTTTTCTTTACTATGTTTTAAGTACATTTACTGTCTCTACCAAAATCTGTTAAGGCCAAAAAAGAAAAAATAAGTGAGATAAAAAAAAGGAAAGAGAGATGGTAGATGCTTGAAGCTCTCTATATGTGCAGAGTTAGGAAAAAAATGTGTCAAGACAAAAATATAGCTGAAGTATGGTTATGGCTAAATGCCTCAAATATAAACTCTTTGTTAAGTACTAAATAAGTTCTACATCTGGCTGGCCTTTTATTATTCATTCTACTTCCTAGGGGGACTATCACAAATGTCAAAGCATATGTTGATTTGGGATCATTTCAATAAAAACTCTTTCTTATGCAAATATTTATCTTAAATTTCATAAAGCTACTAATGAAGTCAACAATTTTGAACAGACAATAGAATATTGTAAACCTTGGGGACACTGAGGGCCTAGAATTTCAAAGATAAACTGAGATTCCTATTGTGTAATACTTAAAAAAGTCAGTTATATTATTTAAATCTTTTTAAAGTATGCATGTGTTGCTCTGTAAGCAGAAAAAAATCTATATACAGAGAGAGATTCAAACAAAAGTTAAATATGTACTTCTATAATGGCGACGAGAGCTATAATTTTTCCTGTACTAAATGCTTTCCACATATTATTGAACTCAGCAATAACCATAAAGTAGGAAATTTTAAAAGATATTCACTAAAAAAGAAATTAAGGAAAAGAAGTATTAACTATCCAAAATTATATTACTGTATTTTTGTATTATTTTACTGTATGTTTGCCTGATAGCTATACATCTCCTCCACTTGAATGTAGTCTCTGAGAGAGCAGTCCTTGCTCTGTCTTTTCACCACCATTTCTCAGTGCTTAGAAAACCTTCTTGTAGAAAAGTATTGAAGAATAAAAGAATATTAAATTCATGAGCTTATTAAGATCTCACAGCTAGTAATTTGTTAGAGAGATGAGCACTTAATCACCCAAGATGCTTTTTCTTTTTCATGACCATATATCAAAAAACAAAACAATGACAACAAAAACAGCATAGAACGGCATTGTTAGAAATTTCTAGACAGGCTCTGAAAATTACAATGTCTTTTATCAAGTTTTACACAAAGCAAAGATAATGTCCTAACTCTAACACTCATCTTCTCAAAAACACCTGCATGATTTTTGCTAGGATCCTTCACCACGTGGAAGAGGTGGAATATTTAATACTGGTGTAATGAAGATTTGATATGTTAGTATTTTTAAAGCTCTTAAAATAACAGCTGTCATTTAATAAGTGATTTAATAAATGTTAGCAATTATTGTCATTATTGTTATATTAAATTAATTTCAAAAGATTTCTTACCTTTTCCAATTTTGTACTAGGAAATGTTGAAAATATATTTCCAACTGGTCATCTCTTAAAAGAGGAGAAGTTTGCTTCACCTTGTCTATAAAAAAAAAAAAGGACTGGTAAGAGAGCAGAAAAAAATTTGATTTTTAAACATTTTTTGATCAGGAAAAACAAAACAAAACTGTATGCGTTACCAAACACTTCCTATCACAAACATGCAAGAGCAGAAATTCTTTTTGGCTAATTTTCTGGAACCTTAGATGGCTAACTTTGGCTGAGTTATCAATTACTAGTAGCAAGAGCAGGAATGGCTGAAGGAAAAAAAAAATGGCTAAAGAACAAAATTAAATTCTTTTGACCATGTGAGATGAAGTTTGAAATTAAAATTTATAAACTCATTCTTTCTGATTTTTTATTTTGTTCTCACTCAGCCAAAGATGTTCTCAATGTCTGCAGAGATGTGAGCACCTTTAAGCATCTGTAGCCTGGGTTGTCTTCCATGGTAATCATAGGGATCCCTCTAGTACCTCAGAGTCCTAATTAGTTTCTCAGGAGCTTCTCTTTAAGAAAGTTCAGGAATTAGCAGAATAAATAAGACGGTCAGCATGATGACTCCTCATCCACTAAATTAAAAAAAGTAAAAATATGGGTGTCTGGGTGGCTCAGTGGATTAAAGCCTCTGCCCTCAGCTCAGGTCATGATCTCAGGGTCCTGGGACTGAGTCCTGTATCAGGCTCTCTGCTCATCAGGAAGCGTGCTTCCTCCTTTTTCTCTCTCTCTCTCTCTGCCTGCCTCTCTGCCTACTTGTGATCTCTGTCAAATAAATAAATAAAATCTTTTTAAAAAAGTAAAAATAAAAATAAAAAAATAAAACCCTAGCGCCTGAAGTTATTATTTCAGGCGAACATAGGACTCCAGAATAATTGTGAAATATAAAGTGGAGATGCACTGGGTCTCACATATGGCAAGTAAATAGAGAAAATTGTTTTTCGCCTCAGATGATACTTTCTTCTGTGCTGTTGTCCCTAGTTTACAACTTAGTCTCTGAAAGTTAATTGGAAAACTCTCCTTTCAAGTAGTCAATTGGCATTGTCCATTTTCCTGTTGAACAGGTAAGTCATTGATGTATATTCTCTCTTCCCTCAGAGAATGGCATTTTGGGCAGCCTATGCAAAATGTGCCTGTTCAGCACATTCAAACTCTCCTACTTGACACTTCCTACTATGCTGAATTGGGTATGGCCTATATCTTCTATAGGCTTTCAGTTGATACCTAACTCTTAGGGTAGGTTTGTCCTTCATCTCTGCATTTATTTCCTTTGCATATTTGTTCTCAGGAGATTTCTGAACTGAGTCTGCAGATGATGCCTCTGAAATGTGGGCTCCACAACACAAGTTAGAACCAGTGACACTGCTTGTGTTCCCCCAGACACTGACCTTTGCTAATTATTTTTTTTTTTTTAATTCTGTTTGGTTTTTGTTTGTTTGTTTCTTTTTAAAGATTTTATTGATTTGAGAGATAGAGAGTGCAAATCCACACACACATGTGATGCAGGTGGGGCGGCTGGGAGGGACAAAGGGAGAGGGAAATGCAGACGCCCCTCTGAGCAGGACCCTGGCATCATGACCAGAGCTGCAGGCAGACACTTAACTGACTGAGCCAACCAGGCACACCTGTTTTGAAAAGCTTATGTAGCATTAGGCGTTAGGCCTTGAGAACCTTCATTCTGCTACATCATTTTTTAGTAGTAGTGGGTTGTGCCTCTAGTATTCAGTTTCTCTATACTCTTTATTTGCTTTAGGAAGGTTTAGTTGAGTGGATATAAGTTCCAGTTGTTTCTTCTTCATCTTTGGTACAAAAGGATATAGTTTCCTAATTGCTCTTGCTATGAAGACTTATAAATTAATTTCCAATCATTTTCTGGATCTAAGTTTGCTTTGGACTTTGCTCCAACAGGGACTCAATATAATTCAGGAACACCTAACACATCTTTGTCCTTTATCTCTTTAAGAGTAATTGGATCTTCGGGACGCCTGGGTGGCTCAGTTGGTTAAGCAGCTGCCTTCAGCTCAGGTCATGATCCCAGCGTCCTGGGATCGAGTCCCACATCGGGCTCCTTGCTCCGCAGGGAGCCTGCTTCTCCCTCTGACTCTGCCTTCCACTCTATCTGCCTGTGCTTGCTCTCACTCTCTCTCTCTCTCTTACAAATAAATAAATAAAATCTTTAAAAAAAAAAAAAAAAAAAAAAAAAAATTAAAAAAAAAAAAGAGTAATTGGATCTGGAAACTTGAAATTTTCTCTTCAATATATGTTTTCCAGTCTATATCTCTAGCTGCTATCTTACTGAATGATATCTGTCTTGCAACTGTCTTCTTCACAGCCACTATCTTTTACCAACTTTTTTTTTTCTTCACAGAGTCTTTTATAAACCAGGTTCTCTGAGGAAACCTGGTTCTTAGGCATAGTTTTACATCAAAGCCCCATTTAATTATCTTCTTACATGTAGGTTTGGGTAATTTCTCTCAGTTCTATTTTAACCCAAGAAGACTGTCTATTGCTTTAAAATATAGACTTGTTTTTCTTTCATTTGTTCATTGATAAAAACTATGTGTCTCTGAGTGAAGCTGAAACCTAAAGGTTTTTGATTTGTAGGATGTTATCAGAATTTATGTAAATAACAAATTCAGGGCCAACTTGAGACCATAAGATGGATGTTAAACCTTAAAACCCTGTACAAAAGTTGCATGAATCTAAGGGTTTAGCTCCTGCATTTCTCTACAGATTAAAATGCAGAATGGAATGTGGAGCAGTTAGTCCAGCATTGCCTGCCAAGTCGAACACTAATAACTGAAACTAGAACTTCACTCGCAGTGCCCGATATCGCACACGGGATTTGGGGAGAGTCTAAAATCCTGGCCTTCACAATCCAGAGATATGGTATTGCTTTTGTTTTTGAGTGGAGTGGGAGTGGGGGTGGTTCCAGTGAATGTTATTTTTTTGTTTACTATCATAATGGTTCTCATTTCCCATGCAGCAGGAAACAAACGTGAACATTCTGCTAGCTATTAAGTATATCTTTTTCCATTATACATTCTGGGTAATTAGTTTTTCTTGGTAATGTAGTATTCAGTGTTGAGGTATTATGAATGTCTTATTGATACGTTGTATATGATATCTCTTTTTAAGTTTATATTCCAATCGTTTAAATAGATACTAGATTCATAATAATATAAGCAATTATATTTGATTTTTATATTAATCTTGTATCATCACCCTTTCTGATTAATTCCAATAGTAAAATTGTAATTATGGAATAGTAGTATAATAATACACTTTGTAGATTCTTTTAGATTTTTTATCTATGCAATCATGTTGACTATAAATAATGATAGTATTGTTTCTCTTCCTTATTTTACTGGCTAAGATAACCAGAATAATGATCAGTAGAAATGGTGATAATGGGTATTCTTGACTCATTTCTAAACTTTGGCTATGGGGGATACTTCTAATATTTTATAAATGTATATATATGTCTGTTCTTGAAAACAAATATATAAACATACATATTTATAAAGTTATATGTCATCTGTCATAACAACAAATATGTAAATATGTTTTCTGTAGGTTTTTATATTATTCATGCCTTATCTCAGATTAAGAATATATTCTTTAATTACTTGGTTTTGGATATTCAGAAATTCTTATAGATGGCTGTATTTAATTAGCAGATATTTGTTTTGAATTTTTGTGATGATGGTTATGAGGAAGACTGACTCATAATTTTCCTTTCTTGTGATATTCTTGTCAGGTTTTGGTGTCTCACTTATGCACATCTCATAAAGCACGATGAGAAGTTTTCCCTTTTTTATATTCTTTGAAAAAATTATGTAAGATTTTTATCATCTTGTTTTTATTGTTTTCTTGTTTAAATTCAGTTGATTTACAAATATATGCTATACTATTTACATCCTTAAAATGTATTCAGACTTGCTTCCAGCATTTTGGTAAATATTTCAACTGCATGTGAAAATAGTGAGTTTGCTACAATTATTGGAGGTGGTATTCTATACATATCAAGTGGAGCTAGTTTGTTAATGTTATTCAGATATACAGTGATTATTTTTTCTACATGTTCTATCAATTATTTGAACTATCTATTCAAAGTTCCCACAATAATTATTGATTTTTCTATTTGTTTTTATAATTGCACTGATTTTTGTTTTATATATTTTGTCACTTTGTTATTAGTTGCTATTTTAGAATTTCACATCTTTTGGTAGATTGACACTTTTATCACTGTTAAAACCCATTTCCATCTCAGATAATTTTTTTGGCCACAAGTCTGTCTAACATTGTATAGCTACTCAAGTTTTCAGGAGTTGGTACTGGTGCTTGCATGGAAATTTTTTAAATATTTCTTTTTGAATTGTGAATGCTTCTGCATTTTTTTTTTCTTTTTTTTAGAGAGGAAGGGAGAGAGAGAGCGTGAGCACAGGACAGGACAGAGAGATGTAGAAAGAAAGAGTGGAGACACAGAGGGGGAGGGAGAGAGAGGATCTTAAGCAGGCTCCATACCCAATACAAAGCCTGACATGAGGCTTTATCTAAACCTTGAGATCATGACTTGAGCCAAAATGAAGAGTGGGACACTTAACTGACTGAGCCACTCAGGCGCACCTCTGCATCAATCTTACCTTTTCACTGGACTTTTTCCTCTATTTACTTTTAATGCGATTAGTGATATGTTTAGTTGTACAGTTACCATTTTCCTATTTTTATCTCCGTGCACCATTTTTTTCTTTGCTCCTTTTTTTCCTCCTTTCTATCTTCATCTTATAAAGGTTTTCTTTTAATTATCTTCTTACTCTGCCCTCTGACAGCTATGGCACAGTCTTTTCAATGTTTGTTTTGATGATTACCTTGGGGATGGCTGTATAAATCTTTGGCTTACTACAATGTGAAGTACATTGGTATTTTCATCATTTCCAAGACAAGGACCTTGACCAGTTAAATCTCATTTTACTTCCCACTTGTCTTTTGTGCTTTCTTTGCCAGGCATATTAACTCTTATGTTATTTTATACAATTAAAATTTACTCAGAGTTGCTCACCTACTTCTCCTTTCTGATGTTTTTTTTATTCCTTCCTGAATTTCTATGTTTCAATTATAGGTGATTTTTCCTCTGCCATAAGAACCTCTTTAGAAGAGTACCTCAAGAAGAGGTCTACTTGACCAAAGTTTTGCAGATTTTTTTCCCTGAGAAATCCTTATTTTGTCTTCATTTTTTAAAAAAAGATATATTTTATTTATTTGAGAAAGTGAGAGATCAGGAAGAAGAGGGAGAAAGAATCTGAAGCAGACTCCACACTGAGCATAGAGCCTGACATGGGGCTCAATCCCACAACACTGAGATCATGACCTGAGATGAAATGGAGAGTTAGATGCTTAACTGACTGAGCCACCCAGGGCCCCCTACAATTTTTTTTTTAATCACAAGCACATTTTTTTTTCATAACACAGAGTGTGAGACATACCATTTTCAAACATATAAAAACATCTGAAATAAATCTGTGCATGTAATTTTTTTAAAAAGTTACAAATATTTTGGGGCACCTGGGTGGCTCAGTGGGTTAAAGCCTCTGCCTTCAGCTCAGGTCATGATCCCAGGGTCCTGGGATTGAGCCCCGCATCGGGCTTTCTGCTCAGCGGGGAGCCTGCTTCCTCTTCTCTCTCTGCCTGCCTCTCCACCTACTTGTGATCTCTATCTGTCAAATAAAATATTTTAAAAAAAAGTTACAAATATCTTATTTGAAAGTAGATCCAAAGGGGCATGTGCACCCGAATGTTTATAGCAGCAATGTCCACAATAGCCAAACTATGGAAAGAACCTAGATGTCCATCAACAGATGAATGGATCAAGAAGATGTGGTATATATACACAATGGAATACTATGCAGCCATCAAAAGAAATTAAATCTTGCCATTTGCGACAACATGGATGGAACTAGAGCGTATCATGGTTAGCGAAATAAGTCAAGCAGAGAAAGACAACTATCATATGATCTCCCTGATATGAGGAAGTGGTGATGCAACATGGGGGCTTAAGTGGGTACGAGAAGAATCAATGAAACAAGATGGGATTGGGAGGGAGACAAACCATAAGTGACTCTTAATCTCACAAAACAAACTGAGGGTTGCTGGAGGGAGGGGGTTTGGGAGAAGGGGGTGGTATTATGGACATTGGGGAGGGTATGTGCTTTGGTGAGTGCTGTGAAGTGTGTAAACCTGGTGATTCACAGACCTGTACCCCTGGGGATAAAAATATATGTTTATAAAAAATTAAAAATTAAAAATTAAAAGTAAAAAAAAAAAAAAGAAAGTAGATCTATCCACTTTGCAAGGCACTAACCTTCCCTGAAACTTTGCCATGTAATCTCAAATATTAACTACTACAAAGAAAAGATAAATCCTATTGCTAAAATATTTACTATTTCCCTTTTGGAAGAAAGCAGTATCATTCCATTCCTCTACTAAAATCAAAAGAGAAAGTTTATATTCAGGAATGAACAACAAAATTCTTCTTTATATTATATATGGATATTTCATCATATTCCTTAGGAATGGAATTGCATAATATTACTGTGAACAAATCACAGATTCTGAACAGATAATGTTACATAGTATTATAAAACTTGCTCAGAAAGTCCCATATGAAAACTGCAGCCTCTTTCTTGCATGACACACTTCATCTGAAATAAGCTTAGGCCTTTATTTACTCTGTACACACATTAAAAGGCCAATTCAGAACGAAAGCTGAAGGTTTCTGACTCAGTATACACAAATGACTTCTGACTTAAATTCTTCCGGACAGATTTTATGAACTACTATGTGAAACAGAGAAAGTCTACCAAAGAAAACCCTGACCAGGGGGCATTTCACATTTAGTAGTTCTTATGGCAAAACAAAACTAAGAGACACAACTCTAATCTTCTCTCCTGGGTCTTAGATAACAACTTGAGAAATTATTTATACCTGCAATCAAACACAGATATGTTCAAAATGTCAATAGTCTCTATATATAATAGAATGTATTTAAATAACAAAATTAAACAAAATTTTTAGACTTTTTAGTAATTATCGGATTTAATATTCTCTTTTTCTTTTGAAATTTGATCTTCGATAGAGTTTGTCTTCAAACCATAGTGGATGGGACAGAATTTCCGTCTTCCTAACAGAGACATTTATAGCTTCATTTTGTAGGTCTGAAAGTAACCATTGGTTTAGGAATCCTCTGAAAATTCCATTGCTTAAATTTCCCTGGAAATCACTCTTGGTCATAGCAAGAGCGTTTATTCCTTTGAGGGTCATGAGAATATGTTCCAGTTTTCTCATGGCAGTTGGCCTGGCTTTGGAAGGGACAGAACACCATGTTTCTGAAATCCTCAAGGTATTATTACCTCCCCATTAGGTTCTTGGAAAACAAGAATCTTCAGTCTTCATTCAGAACATTTTATAAAGGGCTAAATGATGTTTAAACTTAAGAACAGCTTACTGGCACTGAATAGGTCATTCCTTGCTGATCACAAGAATATCTATCTGCATCATCTAAGCAGACCGCACTTGCACTGAGGACATATTCCATTGGAAATATTGCATCTGGATCATCTTCTACCAGTAACATGCTAATGATATCCATATCAGGTACAGGAGCATCATGGAAGTTTCCATCTAATTATTTAAGAAGCTGAGAAAAGTGTTGCATATAGAATACTAAGAGTACCTACGTGATGAATCTCTATGGTACACAGCTATCATATCTTGTTATGTATCATATGGATGAAAATGCTTATCAAATCCAGAGATTAATTGATTTCCACATTTGTCCCCTGTACCTGACCAGAACTCGGCAGTCCACTTATTCAAACTGGGCAGCTTCCCAAAAAACACCACATCCCTGTTGATAAAGCACCTATTGCCATTCCAGAAACAACCTCAGTGTTGTATCTATCAAGGATGATGTTTCTATTCTTGAAGTACCAGAGTTTTAGCCATACATTCATTTCTGAATTCTTGTTCCACATCAAACAGCTGATCTTCAACAGAGTAAAGCAAACAATAGTTTTTTTCATCCATTGACATCTTTGCTGTCATACCCTATACCAGAGACAGGTCAAGGCTTCTGGTTGCCTAATCTCTGTAAGCAACAAACCATCCTATATGACTGCTAGAAACCACATTGTTGGATCCTTCTGAAATAGGGCTTCAGTCAGTCTTCTTTGAGGAGGCTGAAGGGCTTCTCGTGGAAAGTAGGAAATTCTGAAAGCCCAGGTAAATGGCATTTAGTTCTCTAAGAGGGTCATGACATTGCTGCATTGGGATGGGCAATGAATAGAGATGTATACCTAGGAGGAGGGGAAGGCACACACTGAAACTGCTGGTGATGGCACTGGTGATGCTGGGATTGCCTCACTTATACAGGCAGAGAAAATAAAAAGGAATAGTTGAGTTGTGGAGGGAGGTTGATTTTTGGATAAAGTCTTAGATTGGCAGTTATTTTCTATAATTTTGAAATGTCAATTTCTTTTGTCTTCTACTGTTTCTATTAAACTGTCAGCAATCAGTCTCATTATTGGCCCATTAAAGACGATGGATGCTTCTGAGATTTTTCTCTTTTTATTTCGATTTCTGATTTAGTTTTTGAAACATTTTTGGTCATTATTTTTTCAAATATTTGCTTTATTCCTTTATTTCTTTTTTCAGTTCCTAGGATTCCAGTTATCTGTATGTCAGAACTTTTTACTGTGATCAAAATACCTCTTAAACTTTTGTATTTGTTTTCTTTTTTCTCACCTTTCTTGAGTTGGAACAATTTCTACTGATCAGTCTTCCAGTTTGATTGTCTTTTTGTAGTGTCTTTTTGGCTTTTCATCCCATCAATTGGATTCTTATATAAAATTACTATATATTTCAATTTTAGAATTTCTATTTGATTATTTTTAACAGTCTAACGTTCTCCGGAGGAATTTTTTAGTTTTAAAAAATCTATTTTCTTGAACACATCTAAAATTCATGACTGAAAATTAGAATATATGGCTCACACTTTCAATGACTTTAAGGCTTTAAGGTCTTCCTGTTTTTTGTTTTGTTTTGTTTTGTTTTTTGATTAATCTTCCTCCGAAGTCTGAGGAAGTCTGATTTAGTAACTATTGCATATACAAATTATTCATTCTCTGAGTTCTATTATCTTATTTCAGGGAAGATTTTGTGTGTCTGGCATTTTCTCGGGATAGGTTGAGATTAACATCAAAGGACTTGCGGCTGTATTTTTCAGCGTTGTGAAGAGTGATCCTGTTTGTATTTTCTTTTAAGGAAGTGTCCTTCAGAAATCTCAGATAAAGGTCTGGGTTGTGTTCCAGGTAATGTCCTTTCTATTAGGCCCTTAGATCCAGTTTTTGTCTCCTTAACACTGTTACTACTAAAGTTTTGTTTAGTTTTCTAGCTTCTATTGCCTTAACCTTGACTTCCCGGCCACTTACTATATGCAGCATAAGGATTAGGAGAAACCTCTAGAAAAAAACTGTGCAGAATTCTATGCTGATTTCCCTATAGTTTTGTTTTCTCCGTAATCTCAGCCCTTCAGTTGTACTTACAATTTGTAGCACTAATTTGTAGTTCTCAATTTCATTTTTTGCTTACCTATCCTCTTGACGCTTCCAAAAGGGCTGAGCTACTGATCAGCTTGCATACATTACAGATACACAAATACCTTGGGTTGAAACTCAGCGAAGAATTTGGAGCTTACCTTAATGTGTTTTCTTGTCTCAACAGCTTAGCCTTTCAAATCCTCTCTGCCTTAGTTGCTCTTTTAACTCCTCCTTACAGCATTTTAAAATAATTTTATATAGCTTTTATAGTTTTTCTCAACAACAGAGTTTGTCTCTTATAAGCTATTCTATAAAAACTGGAAGGATAAGACCAAAAAAAAAAAAAAAGGATTGAGAGCATTTACTCATGTCTTCTTCTCTGGGGTCTGCCAGGATGTATAGCTAAGATGTGACTGATCAGATGCTATTTTGTTAGCTTGCATTCAAGACAAAGGAGGCAGGAAATACATAATTTTTTTCAGTAAGCACTACTAAGAACTACTACAATGCTCAGAGATTCGATACTCTTCTAAATGCTGGAGATTCAGAAGTGAACAAAACAGTCAGCAATCTCTGCCACATGGAACTTACATTCTAACAAAATAGGACAGTTAGAGTAGACATAGAAATGAGACAGAATTTTAGAAATTTCTCAGATCTTGTGAAGTGTTTATAAATTTATGATATGAGGCTGTATATTACCTACAAGAATATTTGAGAGATGCCAATGGTCACTGGGCCATGTGCTTTCGTGGTTACCTGTCACAACAGTTATACAACTTCTGGAATGATGGAATTTAATTTCTAAGTTTTGCTTGCTAGCTTAAATCCAGAACATGCTCTTTGGATTTTGGTTCTTGGGGTCCCTCTACCCACAATAGGAGTTTTCTGCTATTAGATTGAATCCATACTTCATCTTACCTTCTAGACTGCTTTCATTAGACCTGAACTAATTTCTGGTGATCTAACTATTCTCTAAGGATTTAAATTTGGTTCCACTAGCAGCAGGAGAGCTAACCTCTGTATAACCTATGATATATAGAGTTCTTAATCTGCAGTCCCCAAATCTTCTAGTGTCCATTGTGCATGTTTTATGTGGTCATTAGCTACATGAAGTATAAAAACAATATCCATGTTTATATGCACATGTTAGAATATTTACTTTTTTTGGATAAAGGCTCTATATTTTCCATAACGTAGTAATCAAAAAAAAATTTTTTTAATAGTAGCAACCTGAGAGATGTTTTGTACATCTCCCTCATCCAAATCTAACTAATAGCTAACCATTTTGGATTCTAAATTTTGCATAGCTCTCAAGTCTATCCACTTTATAACATCTCTTTTGCCATCATCAAAATCTAAGCTATCATTATTATTCCCAGAGATATACTGGGCTTTTTGATTCTACTCTTCGATGAATCATCTGAGTATTTTTTAAAAATTTTATTTATTTATTTTGACAGAGAGAGATCACAAATAGGCAGAGAGGCAGGCAGAGAGAGAAGGGGAAGCAGGCTCCCCGCTGAGCAGAGAGCTCCATGTAGGGGCCCGATCCCAGGACCCTGAGACCATGACCTGAGCCAAAGACAGTGGCTTTAACCCACTGAGCCACCCAGGTGCCCCTCATCTGAGTATTTTTAATATAAAATATTTATGTTGCTCTTCTCTCTCCTTGTAACCTTTTTGTAAATTCTCATGCCACTTTTTAAAATGCATTTAGAATAATGTAAACTTAAAATAATGTTAAATCCTTAGCATTACCCCGCAGTCCATCTAGTGAGACCGTAAAACTTTGGCTAAGCAAGCAGCCTCTGGAGTCACTTCAAATTCTAGCTCTCCTGCTTACTAACTATGTAATTTTGGGCAAGTTATTTAATTTTCTGTGCCAAATTTCTTCTTGTATACAGTGGGGACTAAATGTATCTACATAAATACAATATTATGAAAATTAAATGATTTTAAAAAATAGATTTCAAACACTCCTAGCAATTACTTTTAATAGGTATTAAATATAAATAAATATCTTAACAGTTATTAAGTTTTGCATGATATAACTCTGTTTTCATCTCTGTATTTACTTCACATATAATCCCAATCCCTGCCTACCAACTGAGATTTAATTCCAGTCTTCCTATCTTTTTTACAGCTCTATGAATACTTAAGAAGTCATTATTCCTTAAGGTCTTTACATCTACTACTTATGCTTTCACTTCCAGGATATTTTGATTTATTTTTGTTTGATTTCAGGACAAGTTTAGGTCTTCTTATGTATTGCTTTCCTCATGTTTCATTAAAGAAATGTGACTATAATGATTTTAAATAATTACAGATGTATTTTGTTTAATCGTGTCTCACTTTATTGTACTTCACAGATATTGCATATTTTAAAAATTGAAGGTTTGCAGCAACACTGTATTGAACAAGTTTATCAGTGCCATTTTCCCAATGGTATTTGGTCACTTTGTGTTTCTGTGTCACATATTGGATAATACATCAAATCACAGTATTTTAAACTTTTTTCTTTATTATTCTTATATGTATTACATTTCAATATTTAAAATTTTTCATTATTTTTATATTTGTTATGATTATCTGTGATCAGTGGTTATGACTTACTAAAAGCTCAGATGATTGCTAGCATTTTTTAGCAAAAAAATATTTTTATATTAAGGTATGCACATTTTTTATACATAATGCTATTGCACACTTAGTCAGACTATAGTGTTATAAACATAACTTTTATATGCAAAAATTAATTTGACTTGCTTTATTGAGATATATGCTTTATTGTGGTAGTCTGGAACCAAATCTGCAATATCTCTGACATCTGCCTCTATTGTTGATCTACTGTTGACCTGACTGCTGTCTAGGCTGAATGTGTTATAGTGAGCTTTGAATAGATTTTCTCATCTCTCTGTCACCAGCACATACAAATAAAGTGCAACACATATAAGAAATGCAATAAAAATATTATGATAAAAGAATAAATGTAATCCTAACCCCCTTAAAGGGATAAATATGCACTTATATAGGAGGAAACAGATTGACACAATAGAGTTAATAATTATGTACTTGCAAGAATTGAGCTCAAAGATCTGGTGGGACAACTGTGAATTGCTCAGAAGAGATAAGATTTTTTTTTTCATGTAAAGACAACTTTAACAGTAAGTTCTAGAAATAGAAAACTGAATAGCTGAGAGTAATACACCGAGGCAAATCTAGCTAAAATAAATATCAAGCTCAGCTTTCTCAAGTATGAACTGTACCTAATATGGGTATGTTGTTTAACATGAGTAAGAGACTGATTTTCTTTTTTCCTCTTGGGATATCTTTTTGGGAATCCTTTATGTAGTCAGTTTTTTCTTGTCTGTTTCCCTTTCTACCTGCCAGCACCCCACAAAGATATTTTTGATCATGTTAACCCAATCTCTTTTCCCACAAAGAGGTTCAAACCATAAGAAACCACAAATAGGCATGTATGTCTTTGAGGCTGAAGGTTTGCCAGAGAAAAGTGTTCATGCCAAATCAAACTTGAAACTCTAATGCTTTCACACTTAAAACATTGCAGTTTCATGGTAATGTAATGTCCAAGAAAACCACAACATAAAAAAAAAAATTTCAGCACTTCATGATGTTAAAGGATAAATAAATGAAACATAACATTTTGATTAAACTGGAAACGAAATAAAATAAAGGTATAATTTTTCATCTTTCTATTTTCTTTTAATTTAGAAAAGTTTAAATGTTTTTAGCCTAAGTAAAACTAAGATGTAAAACAAAACATGAGGTATGATACAGGATGCATTTTAAAATGATAAATGCTAAAGTTAAGTATGCACAAGAAGTATTCTAAAGGCTTTTTGAAGGGAACATGATTTTAAAGTTAAAAACAAACATTAGTTTTGTGAAGTCAAAGTATACAACTTAATTAAATTTTCTGCAGTCTGTTTCTGCTTAATGATAAACGATTTTTAAAAATATTTGCAGTTTATGTTTCTTCCTTCTCCAATAAACAGATTTAAAAATGTAGAGATGCTCTTATTGATTGTTGTTTCTATTATTAGAAAGCTTATAAAAATATGTGATTAGAGTACATTTTTTAAAGATTTATTTGTTTGTTTGTTTGTTTATTCATCAGAGAGAGGGAGCACAACAGGGGCAGTGGCAGGCAGAGGGAGGAATAGGCAATGAGCAAGGAGATAATGTGGGACTCAATTCCAAAATCCTGGGATCAAAAAGCTGAGCTGAAGGTAGGCACTTAACCAACTGAGCTACCCAGGTGTCCTCAGAATATATCTTTTTTATAAAAGTTTATTAAGTGTTTATTCAATGCCAGGTAAGGTTCTAAGCACCTCACTTGCATTAACTCATTTCTTCTTCAGAACAACACTTTACAGTTAAGTCCTTAACAAACCTATTATACAGGTGACAAAAAAACAAAGACACTGAATAAATTTCCAAAGTGTACCCAGTTTTCAAATAGCAGAATTGAGATTTAAATGTTGACAAGCTTGAATGTGTGTGCTTGATCATGAATAGGCCACCTAGAATTTCTTACCATCTGTTTCCCTCTCAATCTAAACCAATCTGGCTTTCATTACAGAGAAACACTCTTTGTTAGGGTCACCAAGTTCGTTCCTAATTGCCAAATATCTTGGATGTCTTCCTGAGCTTAACTTGTTTTACTTCTTTGCCATAATTAACATTATTGTCCATTTCTTTCTTGTTTAGCTTCCACAAAATGTTCTCCACTTCCTTCTTACTATTCTGGCTATTTTTTTTTTTTAATTCTTTCTTTCACATATTCTTCTACCTCCTTCAACTTCTTAGTTTTATATAGCTTTGTTTTTGTCATTTGTTTTGTGTTTAATTTGGGGATTTCATTTCTTCCACATTACTTATATTTCATCTTAAAGTTGATGCATATGCATAAATGTTTTTAAAAAATCTATACCTGGATATCCTCTATAGGCAACTAAAACTCAACCTCGTGAAGGAGTTTAAAACACACCCGCCCAAAGTATGCCACTCTGGCACGTTGACTATAATGAGTTAAAGGTATTTGGAATACAGCAGATATAAGAAGGTCACTCTGAACTTTCTTCTTTTTCTTAAAAGCAGATGAAATTCCCATGTGAAACATGCCCTCCCTATATCAGAATGAAAGTAACATTCTTTTCACCAAAGATGGGAAGCTGAGACCAAGATAAATCTATACAAACCAATTTTATTAAACTAACCTTTATTTTTCATCTTTCTAATCACTTCTCCATCTAGTTAAGTACCCAGCCTAAGCCCCTTTTTGCTTTATTGTGTTTTCCAAAATTTACTATGTTTTGTTCCATTCACTATAAGCATTCAACTCCAATTGTTTCTTTGAGATTTTGTAATTGTGATAAATTTTCTCAAGTATATGGGAAATATGTAATATCATATATGGGAGATATCTAATAATAATAATATTTTACAGTTTTATTCTGCAAATCTGTCTTATGTCTAATTCTGAAAACTTAAAAGAATAGAGAAAAAAAATTTCCTCCTCTATATTAGTTAAAATTAATTTCCTATTTTTTTCCCTCTTGAAATTGCCTTTAATTGTTGTCTCAGTACATAACATCTCTGTCAGCAGAAAGTCAAATTTGATTCCTCCTTCTCATTTATCCTTCACCTTGAATCAGTCATCCCTTCCCATCATTCCATTGTCACTTTCTTTCTTTTTGGTCTTACAATTTCTTACCAGGATTAGCACCAGGGCTTCTGATCAATCTCAAATTTGTTTCTCACCACTTCTCTCACCACACCACACATAAATAAAGTGATTATTATAAAACCAAAATACAGTCTTTGCTCCTCAGTTTAACTCTTGCTTCATGCCCAAATTCCTCTAGGATAATACTCCTAAACTAGAATACAACCTATTATCAACCTTGTCTACTCTTCCAACATCATGACTCTTCCCTTTCTACAATGTTACCTATGAATCTTTCACATACAGCCAATCTTTGGTGTTCATAGATTCCACATTTAAGAATCAATCTACTCATTAAAATTGATTTGTAACCCCAAAACTAGTACTTTCAGATCTTTTACAGTCATTCAGAGATGCGCACAGTGGCAAAAAATTCAAATTACCTAATGTAGAAATGCCCAGTGAAGGTCAAAGAATCTGATGCTCTATCTTGTTCCAGGTCTGTTACTCTAAACAAGTGCCCTCTTCTCGGTCTCTAGGTGCCATAAAATATACAAAAATCTATTATGGAAAGTTAAAACTGATCAGATCTTAATACACACAAACAGAGTGTACATGGTGCCATTTGCCGTCCAGAGAAACAGAAATAAACATAATGATGAAGTATTAAATTATAACTGTATAAAAATGACTGTAGATAAACATGCTGTAGTACTGTAATAATTTTGTAGCCACTGCCCTTGCTATTGCAGTGAGCTAAAGTGTTACAAGTGTCCACTTAAAGTGTCATATAATGTTAATTATCTCAGTGTAAGTAGTTCATCTTTCCAGTTAGTTGTATATCATACAAAAAGTGATCTCTTGTGGTTCTTGTGTAGTTTTTCCGCATGTTCAGTGCAATACTATAAACCTTGATTAACACCATGGGGCTCATAGGAAGGGCCAATAGTAATGCTGAACATGTTCCTAAGAAGCAGAGAAAAGTCATGACATTACAAGAAAAAGTTGAATTGCTTGGTATGTACCATAGGAGGTCTGCAGCTGTAGTTGCCCATCATTTCAAGATAAATTCATGAAGGTGTCACTGCAGCTTTGCCAGCTGGAAAAACAAAAACAAAAACAAAACAAAAAACAAAACCCTTGTCTTTTTTTGCAGAATAATCATTATATGACTATATGACTCTGATTGTATTTATAGACATTATATGACAATTTAAAGCAAAAAGAAGTTGAAGAATATAAAATTGGAGAATTTTATGCCAGTAAATTTTGGTTTGGTAACTTTAGGAAAAGGTTTGGCTTTAAAAAATATCAAGATAACAAGAGGAGCATCTACTTCTGACCAAGAAGGAGCAGATGAGTTCCCAGATGCCACTAGGAAAATTAATGAGGAAAAAAGAAAGGAAGATAAGAAAGAAAGAAAGAAAGAAAGAAAGAAAGAAAGAAAGAAAGAGGAAAGAAAAGAAAGAAAAGAAAATCATTAAGGAGAAAAGATATTTGCCCAAATAGGTTTTTGATGCAGACAAGAGTATCCTAATCTGGGGGGGGGGGGGGAATGCCATAAAGTACATTTGTTTGTAATGAAGAGAATCCTGAGCACCAGGATTTAAGGAAAAAAGGGATAAGCTAATTCTATTGTTTTAGGCAAATGGAAATTGGTTTATGATCATTTCCCTTATCTGTAAAGCTCTAATCCTTGAGCTTTGAAGGGAAAAGATGAACATCAGTTGTCAGTCTTTTGGTTGCACCTAATAAGAAGGCCTGGACAATGAGAACACTTTCTCCAGATTGGTTCCACTGATGCTTCGTCACTGAAGTCAGGAATTCCCTTGCTAGTAAGGGACTCCCTTTTAAAGTTCTTTTGATACTGGACAATTTCTCTGGCCACCCAGAACCCTCCAGAGTTCAATACCAAAGGTGTGGAAATGGTCTACAGACACAATGACTCTAATTTAACCTCTATATTGGGGGTAATAAGGACATTTAAAGTTCATTATACATAATACTCTATGGAAAAAAAATTGTCAAAACTTTGGAAGAGAAATCTGATAGAACATCATGCAAATGTGGAAGGATTACATCACTGAAGATGCCACTGCTGTTATAGAAAAAAACTGAAAGCTATCAATCCTGAAACAAATTCCTGTAGGGAAAAACAAACAAACAAACAAACAAACAAAAAAATAAAACTGTGTCCAGATGTTTTGTAAGGCTTCTCAGAATTTATATACGGAGCCAATCAAGGAAATCATGAAAAAGAGTGTATGACCAAAAAAAGGGGGGGTGTGTAGGGAGGAGTTTTAAGATATGGATATTATAGACACTCAAGAGTTAACTGACAGCATACCAGAGGAATTAACCGATGACTTGATGGAGATGAGTGCTCTCATACCAGTGCCAGATGATGAGGAAGAAGTCATAGAAGAAGCAGTGCCAGAAAACAAATGGACATTAGACAATCTGGCAGAAGGGTTCTGATTATTCAAGACTGCTTTTGATTTCTTTTATGACATAGTCTCTTCTATGATACGGGCACTGAAACTAAAGCAGATGGTGAAATAAGGATTGGTACCATATAGAAACATTTTTTAGATACACGGAAAAGCCAAAGAATGAAGACTTTCATGATGATGCACTTCCACTTAATGAAAAGTAAATAATCACCATGCTGTACAGCTAATACACTTATCTGTTATATATGTGTACCTTTGTGTGAAAATTTAAGAAAAGGCAAGAACTGTATGAGATGTTTCTGTGTTATCATCATTACCATCATCATCAATCTTATCATTTAATTATCCATAGCTTAGAAAACTGTGTTCTCCCTCTGGCCTCTCCCCTCTCATGCTGTCTCTCTCTCTCAAATAAATAAATAAATAAATAAATCTTTAAAAGAAAATTGTGTGCAAGACATATGGAAGTGGATAACCTATTTTTATATGGACATAAGGTGAGTGACAGTTAAAATAAAATTAATGATGTGTTAGTTTACTTGCTGTTTTATAACTCTGCTTTCAAGGAATAATATAATTGTACAATATGCATTTCTTTTAATAGGAAAAGCTTTTCTATTAATTGGAGAAATTGGGAATCAGCCTTATATCACAGCTACATTTTTTTCAATATAACATTGTTTTTAATATTATATTATGAGTGATTATAATGATGTATGCCATAAAAATTTTATAAGGATTCACTCATTATTGTATAGGCCAGGTTACCTGAAGCAATCATGTAAATTACAGTAGGCCACCATAAAACAATCATATCACTTCTTTACTATCAATTCATGAAATGTTATACTTGTATGTAAATATTACATTTTGATGTCTAGTATTTGTAATATGTGTAACATCTACAGTATTTTGTATCATATAACACAATATAGCTGTAGGTACTGGCAGACAGCTGATTTATCTTGTAAAAAGATGATGTAAATTTATGGTACTGATATACACAGGAGAGTATTTTCTCTTATGATTTTCTTAGTTACTTTCTGTAGCTTACTTAATTTTAAGAATAGAGTATATAATGCATATAACATGAAAATATGTTTTAATCAACTGTGTATGTTATGGGTAAGGCTTCCTTACAGTCAACAGTAGACTATTAGAGGTTAAGTTTTGGCAGAGTCAAAATTATACACAGATTTTTGACTGCATCGGGGATTGGCACTCAAACCCCCATGTTGCTCAAAGGTCAATTGTATGTCATTTATCTCATGGGTTATGATATTGTAACATTCAAAATAAAGTGAGGGGCGCCTGGCTAGCTCAGTTGGTAGAGCATGTGACTCTTGATCTCAAGGTTATAACTTTAAGCTCCACGTTGGATATAGAGATTACTTAAAAAGAAATTTTTTTTTTTAAAGACTTACATACTTATTTTAGAGAGAGAGAAAGCATGAGCAGGAGGGGCAGAGGGAGAGGGAGAGAGTGATGCGCCTGGATGTAAACTCTATGCTGAGCATGGAGCCCAATACAGAGCTTGATATTACTTTGATAGAAAGGAGTTGGCTTGAGGGTTTACCTAGCACATAGATATTATCTCAGATGATCTATTAATGTCTTTCCTATTAATGTTCTGTGATAGGTATCTTGAATTTTCTTTCTTTTTTCTTATCTTAGATATTTGTATATATATATATTTAATCAAGTATATATTTGTATATGTATATATTTAATCAAGTAATTTATCTGATAAATGGCTACTTCAACTAAAGTATTTTTAAAATTTGAACTCTGTGACATTCCACAAGGTTAAAAATTGAAATGTTATATCTTGAAATCCATAAAGACATAAATCCCTCTGTTTATTTGCAGTATTTCATTTGTGGATCTCTAAATAATCTGCACTGTATCTTCCCAGGATGACCCCACAGCCTGATAGACACCAGAGACCTTTAGACCATCTCCTTGCTAGACTGACATGTATATTAGAAGAGACACTCTAATCTATAACTGTACATTATATCATACTTCCATTTATCTTGTGCATCACTATATTTTATTGATGCTTCCTGAGATGTTCAAATAAGTTATGTTCTCATGCCAAAAATGATTGTACTGTCTCCATTTTTATTGGTTTACCATTTCCTCCAGGGAGCTGACTAAGAGGCATACTTTTGAGCTTGCTGTAAAGTGAAAGTTAATACTAGATCCTGACAGAAAATGTTGAAAGTATTTGAAAGAAAAAGAAAGGAAGAAGGAAAGAAAGAAAGAAAGGAATGGAGGAAGGAAGGAAGAAAGAAACAAGGAAGGAGGGAGGAAGAGGGAGGACGAAAGAACGAGATAAAGTGGAAAAGGAAGTTTCTTATTTTTTTCTACTTCTGATTCTTTAATCTGACATTCAAGTTTCTGCAAATTAAAATTGAAATATGTTATATAACACTTATAAGTGTATCTAAATCAGAAGACACCAGTAAAGAGTCAGTTGTGTCTAGAAAAAAATTCATTCATCCAAAGGATAAATTTGCTGAAATGTGATTATATGGAATTCAAAAGAATTTTGACTAAGGAAGTATCTTCTAGAATACTAGTTCTCATATTTTCTAGAATGCTAGTTCTCATATATATATATATTTTTAAGATTTTATCTATCTATCTGACAGGCAGAGAGAGAGAGAGAGAGAGAGAGAAGGAAGCAGGCTCCCTGTTGAGCAGAGAGCCCAATGCGGGGCTTGATCCCAGGACCCCAGGATCATGACCTGAGCTGAAGGCAGAGGCTTTACTCCACTGAGCCACCCAGGCGCCCCTCTCATATGTTTTAGTCTATGGATCATTTGGGGGTACCAAAGATCTCCAGTACTGGCTGACTTATTAAACACTTTTTTTTTCCCTTTAAGCAGAACCAACATGGTTTCCATATCTTTAAACCTCTAATTTTAGTGACTACAGAACATTAACTGTGCCATGATTAAAGATTTATCATATTTAAATCACTTCTGGTGACTGGGATACATTTATGATGAACTGGAAGGCCACCAGTGTTGGCTAGATCATTGATAGTTATATGAAAGCCTCTTTGATAAATTCTTTTTTTTTTTTTTAAGATTTTATTTATTTGTCAGAGAGAGAGAGGGAGAGAGCCAGCACAGGCAGACGGAATGGCAGCAGAGGCAGAGGGAGAAGCAGGCTCCCCGCTGAGCAAGGAGCCCGATGTGGGACTCGATCCCAGGACGCTGGGATCATGACCTGAGCCGAAGGCAGCGGCTTAACCAACTGAGCCACCCAGGCGTCCCTCTTTGATAAATTCTAACAGGAAAAAAAATATATCACTTATTTCACAGTGTTATTTTTAGCATTAATATAGACAGTTTCTGTGCATAGTAAGAGATAAAAATATTTGTTCTTCATTCCCAGAATGAATTCATTTCTTATTTTTCTCCAAGACCCTAGTTTATTCTTGACATCTTTGTACTAGGACCTGGAAAACTCGAGGATATTTTTATGTGTTCCACTGTTAATCTTTGATTATATTGAATACTATCTCCACTGCTGGTAATCATCTCAAGTGAGATCAGTTTGCGTAACCAGTCTGAAATTGAATTTGAAAAAAAAAAAAAGTTTGATTGCTTTACTTTATTAATTCAGATAACAGAATGGTTAAAGGACAGCCAAATAATTACATCATGAAAAATTGTAAGAGCCTTAGTAATAAATTTTAATCACTACCTCTGATGAAATATGGAAAAGAGGAGTAATGAAGAGGAAACAAAGTTGATGTTTCTAATTCTAGAAGGCTCTATTTATTTCCTTAATAGTAATCAAGAATTCTTTAAATCTTTATTTATTTAAGTTTTAATTCCAGTATAATTAACATACAGTACATGCTACTTTCAGGTTACAATAAAATGTTTCATCAATCCTATATGTTATTCAGTGCTCATCAAGATAAAGTACTTTTTTTTTTTTAAAGATTTTATTTATTTATTTGAAAGAGAGATTGACAGTGAGAACAGGAACACAAGCAGCGGGAGTGGAAGAGGGAGAAGCAGGCTTCTGGCCAATCAGGGAGCCCAATGTGGAGCTGGATCACAGGATCCTGAAATCAGGACCTGAGCCAAAGGTAGATGCTTAACGACTGAGCCAACAAGGTGCCCCCAAGATAAATGCACTCTTACTCCCCTTCACCTGTTTCACCTATCACTCCCGTCCACTTCCCCTCTGGTAACCATCATTTGGTATAGTTAAAAGATATGGTTTCTTATTTGTGGAGCATAATAAACAGCATGGAGGACATGGGGAGTTAGAGAGGAGAAGGGAGTTGGGGGATATTGGAAGGGGAGGTGAACCATGAGAGACTATGGACTCTGAAAAACAATCTGAGGATTTTGAAGGGGTGAGGGGTAGGAGGTCAGGGTACCAGGTGGTGGGTATTATAGAGGGCACGGATTGCATGGAGCACTGGGTGTGGTGCAAAAATAATGAATACTGTTATGCTGAAAATAAAAAATAAATTTAATTGTTGAAAATAGAACTGCCCTATGACCCAGCAATTGCACTATTGGGTATTTACCCTAAAGATACAAACGTAGTGATCCAAAGGGGCACGTGCACCCAAATGTTTATAGCAGCAATGTCCACAATAGCCAAACTATGGAAAGAACCTAGATGTCCATCAACAGATGAATGGATCAAGAAGATATGGTATATATACACAATGGAATACTATGCAGCCATCAAAAGAAATGAAATCTTGCCATTTGCGACAACATGGATGGAACTAGAGTGTATCATGCTTAGCGAAATAAGTCAAGCAGAGAAAGACAACTATCATATGATCTCCCTGATATGAGGAAGTGGTGATGCAACATGGGGGCTTAGGTGGGTAGGAGAAGAATCAAAGAAACAAGATGGGATTGGGAGGGAGACAAACCATAAGTGACTCTTAATCTCACAAAACAAACTGAGGGTTGCTGGGGGGAGGGGGTTTGGGAGAAGGGGGTGGTATTATGGACATTGGGGAGGGTATATGTTTTGGTGAGTGCTGTGAAGTGTGTAAACCTGGTGATTCACAGACCTGTACCCCTGGGGATAAAAATATATGTTAATAAAAAATAAAAAATTATATTAAAAAAATAATAATAAATAAAAAATAAATTTAAAAAAAAGTCTGTTTTTTGATTTGTCTTTTTTTCCCTTGTTCATTTGTTTTGTTTCTTGAATTCCAAATATGAGTAGAGTCATATGATATTCATATTTCTCTTACTTATTTAGTATTTTACTCTCTAGATCCATAATAACGTTGTTGCAAATGGCAAGATTTAAGTCTATTTATAACCTAATAATATTCCTTTATATATTTTTATATATATGTGTGTGTGTGTGTGTGTGTGTGTGTATACACACACACATCATATCTTTGTTATCCATTCATCTTATGATGTACACTTGGGCTTCTTCCATAATTTGGTTATTTTACATAATGCTGCAATAAACATAAAAGTGCATATTCCTTTCAAATTAGGGTTTTCGTATACTTTGGGTAAACACCAAGATTTTTTAAAACTTATAATTGAAAAATGGGTGATATTTTAATGGAAAAGGACTTAGAAAATCTCCTATAATATAAAACCATTACTCCTAACTAAATATCCCTTTTTTCCTAATTAAATATTCTTTTTTCTAATTAAATAATCTTAGTTTAGTCAAAATATAAACACAGAGTGTATGTGTCATAAGTGTATTTGTCATAAGTGCACATAAGTATGTGTCAGAAGTGTACAGAGCAACAGATTATCATAAAATCAACATATATATCCATTGTGTTAAAAATTAAATTTTTTCAGTATTTGCTAACTTAATTCAGTAATAATGAAATAATCATGGTAACATTTTTTGTGTGGAGGATAACTATATTTTCCAAACAAAATTATGAGGAGAGTGTCATTGTTTAACATTTTTCAAATCTCTCTAATATCTGTGTTAATAGAAGAAAGTTGGATTTTACATCAGCTTCTGCACTTAATCTGTTATTATATGTGGTCTGGTTGAACAGCTTGAAGGAAATGTAGTCTCAGGCAAATATGTAGTTCAAAATGCAAAGTTGTTTTAATGTCTTTTGCAGATTATTATGGATATTCTTTGACTCTAGAGAAGCTTTATAATTTTAATTTCTTAAAGGTAAATTAAAATGTGGAACTGAAACTAAAGTAAATCTGTCATCCCTCATACCTCTTCCACTTGTATCCCTGGATACAACTAATTTCTTAATTTTGCCAGATGAAATTAATTTCACCTGGTCTTAAACTTCATATAAGTGGAATAATACTCTGAACACTTGTAAGAGAATAACAGTGAAGATGGTACATACATCTTGTTATTATTATCAAGTCAATTTTCCCTTTGTAGATCACCTGCAAGAGTCTCAGGGACTATTAGGGTACCCCTAACCATCCTTTCAGAACCAATATGTTGTATGCTGTATAATACTTCATTATATGAATACACTGATTTTTTTTTTACCTATTTTATTATTAATAGATACTTAGGTTGTTTATTAGAAAGGTCATCCTTTCCCCTATTATTCTTCAGTTTGTTTTTGTTTTATGTACATCTATTTCTGGATTCTATAATATTATACCATATTGTTTTAGCTAATATTACAGCAATATAACAAAATCTTACATATTATGCCTTTACTTTAAACTTACATATACCATAGACTAAGTCCTCTAATGTTTTCTTTCAATATTTTCCTATTTTTAAGCAAACATGGAAGACAAATTTTAAAAAATGCCAATGTATGTGTAATTGGTTTTACAGAAGAGAGAAAAGGCAAAATTGGGAAGAAACAAAATTATAACCCATAGGGGCATCTGGCTGGCTCAGTCAGTCAAATGGCCAACTCTTGATTTTGGTCCAGGTCATGATCTCAGGGTGCTGAGATTGAGCCTCAAGTCAGACTCCATGCTCAGTGAGTGCTCTGCTTGAGATTCTCTTCTCCTTCTGTCCCTCCCGCTGCTTACATGCCCTCTCCCTTTCTAAAATAAATAAATACATCTTAAAAAATGAAAATGGGTCTCTTTTTATATTAAGACTTGCTGATTTGTTATTAAAAATTAGAAAACTAGAACATAAGTTAGAACTGGAACCAAAATTTGGATAGTCTCATAAAAACAACAACAACAACAACAACAAAACCACTATGACACGTGGTTTGGGGACCAAGTCTATGGAAGCCTGCCAGTTCTTGAAGGGCCTGTCTATGAAGGGTTGAAAGGAATTGAGGAAAATGGTTTTTGAAACTTGAGGGGAAGAAACTCTTACCTTTGATAATCTTTCTAGTCTGCAAAGGAGTTGCGTTAAAATAAGAAAGTGCTTAAGGGAAAAAAAAGTTAAATCTCAGAAAAACACGGCCTTAAGATAAAAATAAAGATAAGGTTTGAAAGAAACATTCTTCAGTAAGATCCCAGAAAGATTTAAGGTACTTTCTCATAGATGTTTCAGAAAGACATAAGGGCTTCTAAAAATCTAAGGGGTAGGCCTTGCAGACACTATTAAATCACAGTATTTCTAAGAATGTTTAGGGCTTTGTCATACAATCATTTTTATGTTGTGGAACTTAAGTTAGTGAAAGGATTAAGTAGAAGATATTTATAGTTTTGTCTAATGAATTGAATTTTGTCTAATGAACAAATTGTGCATTAAAAAAGACAATGTTTTAATGGGCTATACCAGTCTGCACTGAAAGGAATATAGACAACATACATTTTTTTAAATGGTCTTTACCCTTAAATTACTATGTTCTGTAAACTCTACATGAGTAAGGTAGAGTCACATGAGTAGGGTAGAGTCACATGCTGACCAGAATCATTTTCAGGGAGCAGGTCTGAATTCTAATCAAATAACTGGATTGTGGATGTGTTTGGTTTTAGACTTGTTATGGACTAAGAACTTTTGTGTACCTTCTCTTTTCCTCTACTTTTTTAAATTGACATATAACATTATATTAGTTTCAAGTGTACAACATAATGATTATATATATTATATACATTACAAAATTATCACCATAATAAATCTAGTAATATCTATCACCACACACAGTTACAATTTTTTTTCTTGTGATAAGAGTTTTAAGATCTACTTTAAGATTTAAGATATTGTCTGTTGTAATCCTATTGTGATGGTTCATTTTATGTCAACTTGATTGAGCTAAAGCATGACCAGATAACTAGTAAAACCTGATTTTTGAGTGTGTCTGTGAGGGCATCACTGAAAGAGATCAGCCTTTGAATTAGCAGACTGAGTAAAGAAGGGTGCCTTTACCATGCTCTTGGGCATCATCTAATCTTTTGAGGGTCTGAGTAGAACAAAAAGATGGAAAAAGGATGAACTCACTCTTCCTGCTTGAACTGAGACATCCATCTTCTCCTGCCTTTGGACACTAGTGTTCCTGGTTCCTGGGGTTTTGGAACCAGGATTTTATACTTTGCCACCCTCCCCCTCACCCCAATTTCTGATCTTTAGACTTAGATTGAATTACGTCGCTAAGTTTTCTGGTTCTCCAGCTTGAAGATGGCAGATTGTGGAACTTCTTGGCCTCCATAATTGTGTAGGCCAATTCTAAACTCCATATATATATTTCACTAAGGATCCTGACTAATACACTTATGCTGTCCTACCACTGAAGGTTGATGTGGTGGTGGTGCATGAGCTGATCAAGAGAAACTGTAACTCAAAATTGCACTTTAGAAGCTTCATCCATATGTGCATCTGATTTAAATTATGGCATTCTTGATAATGAGCTTGATCCTGTGTGGTCACTGGATAATACTTTTGGGGGATCTTGGAAGGAAATGAGGGTTTTGCTCATGGGGATTATATAAATAATTTATGGTCACAAGGTATATTGGTATAATTTTTTAAAAAAAGCAAATTATTTGACATTTCTCCCATAAAGAAGTTGAGTCTATGCCTCCTCCTCTTGGGCCTAAAGGGACTATGACAATTTGACCAATAAAGAATGGCAGGATCAAGGCTATGTGACTTTTGAGACTGTCTAAAAAAATCAAGCACCTTGTTTCCTAGATAAATTATTCTTTGAGTCCTGAGTCATTTGGGCTATTGGCATATAGGAAGACACTACCTACATTAACTTGTTTTTTTAATATTCTTTTTTTAAAAAGATTTATTTATTTGTTTCAGAGAGAGAAAGAGTGAGAGAGAGAGAGCACAAGAGTGGGGAGGGCTGGGCGCCTGGGTGGCTCAGTGGGTTAAGCCGCTGCCTTCGGCTCAGGTCATGATCTCAGGGTCCTGGGATCGAGTCCCGCATCGGGCTCTCTGCTCAGCGGGGAGCCTGCTTCTCTCTCTCTCTCTCTGCCTGCCTCTCTATCTACTTGTGATTTCTCTCTGTCAAATAAATAAATAAAATCTTAAAAAAAAAAAAAAAAAAAAAAAAAAGAGTGGGGAGGGTTGGGGGAGAAGCAGACTCCCTGACAAGCAGGGAGCTCGCCAATGTGGGACTCGATTCCAGGACTCTGGGATTCTGACCTGAGCTGAAGGCAGACATTTAACCAACTGAGCCACCCAGGTGCCCCCTATATGACTTTCTAATTAGCCTCCAGGCCTAAGGTCAGGAATTTATAATTTTCATCAAAAATCAATATATAATTTTATATTATTATTTAGCTCTTTATGTGCCTTAAAATTCTAATGATTATCATACTTATTATCAATTTATACAGATTTATGGTTGACTCTTACCAATGTTGAAATTAAAACAGAATGTCATGTACATTAACTTGAAAATATGTTTTTAATGTTTATTATTTTTTTGTCTCTGGAAGTAGTAATAGGGAAAAGTGTTCACAGAGGAGAAATTCATATAGTTAAATGAGGTTAAGAATTCCTAGGCCAAATCTGGATTTCAAGGATAAAAGCTCTCATGGTTTCCATTTAGAGATACAGGATACAAGAGAATAAAATATGATGAATGTACCATGGTTAGTACTAAGTGATTGATTATCTTACTGATTTATTCTTATTTTCTCTAAAGTTTAATTAATCTAAATATAGGTATGCATTAGTGACTAAGATGATTAGACATAAAGTAAAAATCTATTGTTTATCAAGTTTCTACTCAATTATTCATTTGTTATTTGTTTAGACCTCATTTATGTTCTGGACCATTTCATATTTTTTCATTCATAGTTCCTGATTCATTGAATTTTAACTAATTATTTGTGCTGAAAGTAATAGGGAAATCACTGTCCCACAGATTTCAGTGGCGTTAAGGATTTATTAGGTGAATTTCAAAGACAAGTGTTTTGATTTTATAGTTAACACTGAATTCAAATAACAGTTTTAACTTCCTTAAGGTTACTCAATTTTATTGAATCAAGATACATTATTTTGATTGCTCAGTATTAGTCATCATATACCAGATGTACAGCCTGGTGATTCTTTTTGGGTCCTTGAGATAATTTATAAAAGGAAATTATTGTTTACAAATTCATCATCATAGCCTTTTTGCAACATGTATTTCAACAACAGCTTTCTGAACTTAGTATATAAAGGAAAATGATGTTACAAATTTACTTTTACTTAAAATTACTTAAATTATTTTTATTTTCTTAGACATGGAACATCATTTTTTAACATCTGTGTTCTTTGAAGATTAATATCATAATGCAGATAATCATTAAAATACCATTTTCCTGCACTACAACTACATTTGTAACTATAAATTATATATTGGATCCCCTTGAATTTCTGATTAGAGAAGAACATAGATACATTTACAAGAATAACTGAAAGTTACATAAGCAAATTCAGAAGTCCTAAAATCCATCCAATGTAGTCTTAAGTGTATAAGAAATAGGGAATGCAAACATTCTAAGGAAAATTTAATTCACAGAAGAGTAATTTTATATTCACAAATCCCAAGAGTATTAAAAATAATCATAGCTCCTGAATACACAATATAAAAATGGATTAGTTGTGACCTCAAGAACATAAAAAGAGGGAGGAGTAAAATGATAGGGCTTTTTGTATGTAATCAGCGTCAAAGTATTATTAACATAAAATTGACTGTTATATCTACAAGATGTTTTGTGTAAACCTCATGATAATCACAAAGCAAAAACCTAGACTTACCAAAAATAAAGAGAAGGAAATAAAGTCATACTATTACAGAAAACATCAATTCACAAAGGAAGTCACAGGAGAGGAAAAAGGAAAAACAAAACAAAACAGAAAGCAATGAATAAGGTAGTATTAGTCAGTCTTTAAAAATCAATAATTCTTCTAAATATAAATGGATTCAATGCTCCAATCAAAAGGCATAGAGTGCTTGGATGGATAAAAACAAAACCCAATTAAGTGCTGCCTACAAGAGACTTAATTCCAGCTTTAAAACACACAAGAAGGGGTGCTGGGTAACTTAGTTGGTTAAGTGGCTGCCTTCAGCTCAGGTCATGATCCCCGGGTCCTGGGATTGAGCCTGCATTGGGCTCCCTACTCAGTGGAGAGTCTCCTTCTCCCTCTCCCTCTGCCTGCTGTTCTGCCTACTTCTGCTCTCTCTTTCTATCTCTCTGTCTCTAAATAAATAAAATTTTAAAAAAAAGAAAAGAAAAGACACACAAGGACACAAAATGAAGGAGTAGAATAAGATATTCTATGCAAACAGAAATCAAAAGAGTATAGGGGGAGCCATATTTACACCTGACAAAATGGTTTTTAAACCAAAATTATCAAAAGAGTCAAAGAAAGTCATTACATAATGAAAAAGAATTTCAAGTTATCAAAAATACATAATGATTGTAAATATATATGCACCCAACATTGGAGTACCAAAATATATTAAGCAAACATTAGCACAGCTGAAGAGAAATACAGAGAACAATACAGTAATAGTAGGGAACTTCAATACTCCACTTACAATAGTGGGCAGATTAGATAGAAAATAAACAACAAAAAATTTTGGATTTGAACCATACTTTAGATCAAATGGACCTAATAGACATTTATAAAATGTTCCATCCAATCGCAGCCAAATGCACATTCTTCTCAAGTCTATATGGAACATACATCCAATAGCAGCCAAATGCACATTCTTCTCAAGTCTATATGGAACATACACAAAATAAACACCATTTTTTGAAAAGTAAAAAAAAAAAAGAAAAAGAAAAAGAAAAAAAAGGTAAATCTCTCACCAGACTAAGGAAAAAAGAGAGAAAGCTGAAATAAATAAATAAAATTAGAAATGAAAAAAGAGACATTGCAACTGACACCACAGAAATATACCGGATCAAAAAGATTAGTGTGAACAATTATACATTAATAAATTGGATAACCTAGAAGAAATGGGAAAATTCCTAGAAATGTACAGCCTACCAAAACAGAATCATGAATAAATAGAAAATCTGAACAGTAAAGAAACTGAATCAGTATCAAAAATCTCCCAAGAAGGAAAAGTCCAAGACCAGATAAGTTTCCCCTAGTGAATTTTCCCAAATATTTAAAGAAGTAACACCAATCCTTCTCAAGCTTGTCCCAAAAAATCTGAAGAAGGAACATTCCCAAACTCATTTTATAAGGCCAGCATTATCCTGTTATGAAAATCAGATAAGGACAATACAAGAAAACCACAGGTCAATATTCCTGATGAATAAAGATGCAAAAAAAAAAAAAAAATTCTTAACAAAATTCCAGCAAACTGAGTTTAATAGCACATTAAAAGGATCACACATCGGGGCACCTGGGTGGCTCAGTGGGTTAAGCCTCTGCCTTCAGCTCAGGTCATGATCTCGAGTCCTAGGATCGAGCACCACAGCAAGATCTCTGCTCAGCAGGGAGCTTGCTTCCCTCTCTCTCTCTGCCTGCCTCTCTGCCTACTTGTGATCTGTCAAATAAATAAATAAAATCTTTAAAAAAAAAAAAAAAAAGGATCACACATCATGATCAAGCAAGATTTATCCTGCAATACAAAATGGTTCACTATATGTAATTTAATAAATGTGATATACCACATTAAGAGAAGGGAAGACAAAAATCATATGATCATCTCAATAGCTGTAGAAAAGGCCTTTGACAAACTACAAAGTCCTTTCATAATAAAAACTTCACAAATTTTATATAAAAAGAACAAACCCCATGTATGATGAGCTCACAGCTAACAACATATTCAACAATTAAAGGTTGAAATGTTTTCCTCCAAGGTGAAGAATAAGACAAGAGTTCTTAAGCATAAAACTCTTTTTCAACATAGGACTGGAAGACCCAGCCGGAGCAATTTTGCAAAATAAAAAGATAAATGATTTTCAAATCAGAAAATAAGTAAAATTAACTTTGCTTGCAGATGTTTTGATCTTGTATGTAGGATATCTTAAATTCTCAACCAAAAAAGAAAAAAAAAGTTACAACTAATCAATGAATTTAATAGTTACAGGATACAAAATTGACATACAGAAATCAGTTGCATTTCTATTCACTAAAAACAAACTATTTAAAAAAGAAATAAATAAAATAATTCCATTCAGAATAGCATCAAAAATAATAAAATATTTTGGGTGAATTTAACCAAGGAAGTAAAACACCTCTACAGGTATACCTTGTTTTATTGTACTTCACCTCACTTTATTATGCTTCACAGATACAGTATTTTTTAGAAATTGAAGGTTTTTGGCAATCCTGAGTCAAGCAAGTCTATGGACACAATTTTCACATAAGTATTTCCTTATTCTGTGTATTTGTGTCACATTTTGGTAATTCCCATATTTCAAACTTTTTCATTATTTTTGTATTTGAATGCTACAATTTCACGATAAAACTTTAATAGATGAGGAATTGCTTCTTATGGGTAAACAAAGAAACTAGTTTCTTGGGGTGTCTGGGTGGCTCAATTGGTTAAGTGATGGCCTTCAGCTCAGGTCATGATCCTGGAATCTCATGATCAATTCCTGCATTGGGCTCTGAGCTCAGTGGGGAGTCTGCTTCTCCCTCTGACATTTTCCCCCTCATGTTCTCTCTCTCTCTCTTTATTCTCTCTCAAATAAATAAATAAAGCCTTTAAAAAATGTATTACATGGAGCATTGGGTGTGGTGCATAAATAATGAATTTTGGAATGCTGTAAAAATATAAAATAAAGTTAAAAAACAAAACAAAGAAAATAGTTTCTTGAGATGGAAGCTACTCGGGCAGAAGATACTATGAAGACTGTAGAAATGACAACAAAGGATTTAGAATATGATATGAACTTAATTGTTAAAGGGTGGCCAGGTTTGAGATAGTTGACTACAATTCTGAAACAAATTATACTGTGGGTCAAATATCATCAAACAGCATCCCATGCTACAGGGAAACTGTTCTTGAAAGGAAGAGTCAATCAGTGTGGCAAACTTCATTTTTGTCTTATTTTAAGACACTGTAATAACCACTACAACTTTCAGCTCCCACCACCCTGATCAATTAGCAGCCATCAACACTGAGTCAAGACCCTCTGCCAGATTGATTCTTTAAAAGCTCAGATGATAGTGAATAGTTTTCAGCAATAAAATATTTTTAATTAGGGTATGTATGTTTTCTAAACATAAAGGTATTGAACAGTTAATAAAGTATAGTACAGTATAAATATAACTTTTATATGCACCAGGAAACAAATAATTTAACTCATTTTATTGTGATAGTCACATCATAGTGGTGTTCTGGAAATAAACCACTGATATATCAAGTATGCTTAAACACTGATGACTACAAGACTGTGATGAAAGAAACTGAAGAAGACACAAATGGAAAGATAGCCTGTGTTCATGGATTGGAAGAATTAATATTGCTAACATGCCCATACTACCCAAAGTCATCTATAGATTCAATACAATCCTTATTAAATTCTAATAGCATTTTTTACAAAAATAGAAAAGCAAAACAAAACAAAACAAAACATACAATATGCACAGAATCACAAAAAGCCCCAAACAGCCAAGGCAATCCCGAGAAAGGAGAATAAAGTTGGACGCAGCTCTTTCCTAATTTAGAACTATACTTCAAAGCTATAGTAATCAAAATAGTATGATACTGGCTTAAAAATGACACATAGTCAAATGGAACAGAATCCAGAGCCCAGAATAAATCCCTGTATATATAGTCAACTAATATTTGACAAGGAAGCCAAGAATACAGCATGAGGAAAGAGGTCTCCTCAATCAAAGGTAATGTGAAATTGATAACCATGTATAAAATAATGAAGTTAGACCTCTATCTTATACCACTCACAAAAATTAACTCAAAGTGTATTGAAGACTTAAACATAAGAAATGAAACCATAAAACTCAGGGGAAAATTTTGACATTGGTCTTGGCAATATTTGGATAGGATACCAAAAGACTACATCAAATTAAAAAGCTCAGCAGAGCAAAGGAAGCAGTCAACAAAATGAAAAGGTAACCTACTTAATGGAAAAAAAAATGTGCAAATCAGTTATCTGATAAGGTTACTATCCAAAATATTTGAAGAACTCCTACAATGAAATAACAAAAAACCCAATGTGATTTAAAAATGGGAAAAGAAACTGAGTAGATATTTTTCTAAAGAAGATATTCAAATGGCCAACAGGTACATGTAAAGATGCTAAATATCACTGATTATCAGAGAAATGCAAATCAAAACAACAGTGAAATTATCAGCTCACATCTGTTAAAATGGCTGTCATCAAAAAGAAGAGGTAAGTGTTAGTGAGGATTGGAGAAAAGAAAACTTTGTGCACTGTTGCTGTGAATGGAAATTTGTACACCCACTATAGAAAACACACAGACCTGTACCCCTGGGGATAAAAATATATGTTTATAAAGGTGAAAAAAAAAAAGAAAAGAAAACAGTATGAAGGTCCCTTAAAAAATAAAATGAAACTACCATAAAATTCAGCAATCCCATTTCTAAAAAAAATGAAAAAAGTTCTAAAAAAGATCTATAATATTCTCATATAATAGTGTAATAGTGCAATAGTAACATTGACAAGACCAATGTCAAATTAGATCCCCAAAACTTACTCATTTTGTAATGGAAGTTTATATACTTTTGACAAACATCTTCCCATTTCCCCAACCTCTAGTCCATGATAATCACCATTTTACTCTCCATCTCTAGGAGTTTAGCTTTTTTAGATTCCTCAAATGAGTGAGATCACAAAATATTTGTCTTTCTCTATCTTATTTCACTTAGTATAATTCCTTCCAAGTCTACCCATATTTTCCTAAATGACAGGATTTTCTTCTTTCTAATGGCTGAATACTTTTATTCTGTACACTCCCCCAACACACACCCACACACACACACACACACACACATACACACACACTCTTTATCCATTCACCCATTGGTGAACACTTAGATTATTTCCATACCTTGGCTACTGTGAATAATGTTGCAATGATTATAAGAGTACACTATTATATGGTATATGACTATAGATAATATGATTATAGATAGTGATTATAGATCTCTAAACTATGTCCTTTACTCAAAATTTGCTGAGAAAATAAATCTTAAATGTTCTCACCACAGGAAAGAAATGGTATTATGTGCGCTGATGGAGGTGTTAGCTAACTCTACTGTGGTAATCATTTTGTAGCATATAAGTGTATCAAATCAACAGAGTGCATACCTTAAATTATGTCAATTTTATGTCAATAAAACTAAACAAAGATAAGCCAAGATTATAAAAATTTCATGGGAGTAAATTTGAAAGCTCAGACAAAAGAAGAAAATATACTGAATAAGATTTTAAGATAAATAAAATTATTAAGTCATTTTATCATAAAACAAATACAAAGGGCTTTGCTTGAATTCAATATAGATATATCAACAGTCATCAATAGGCTTAAAAAGGAGGAATAATATTTTATGATAATGCATAGCGTTCTTAGTGATAGTGACTTACAATAATTAACATTAAAAGAATGATTTCTAGAAAAAATAGAGAAATGTAGCATTTAATTAAATGCAGCATAAAATCATGAAACAAAGATATATTATTCTCTTCCATTCTCCCATCAAAACTCCAACTATATATAGTCTATCAGATTGAGATAGTAGTAAAGTGTTCATATTTTCTATTTATTACCATAGTTTGCAAATAAAATCATGCCATTAATAAGTAATATAGGGGCGCCTGGGTGGCTCAGAGGGTTAAGGCCTCTGCCTTCGGCTCAGGTCATGATCCCAGGGTCCTGGGATCGAGCCCCGCATCGGGCTCTCTCCTTGTTGGAGAGCCTGCTTCCTCCTCTCTCTCTCTCTGCCTGCCTCTCTGCCTACTTGTGATCTCTCTCTGTCGAATAAATAAAATCTTAAAAAAAAAAAAAATAAGTAATATAAATGCACAATTGTTGCTCTTCCTTCTCCAAATAACATCAAATCAGTTCTGAACATCCATTTCACTTTGGTACTAAAGAATGTGGTTTAATCCATATTTTCCTAGCTAACAACCATTTTTAAAGGTTCATTCAAACAATCTATGATTACTCCACATTCTTAGGACCCTGCCTATTATATCCAAAATAAATTATTTTCCTCAGTGATATTAAAGTGGGAGAGCTACTGGAGAGGTTTTGGAACATGGCCAAATATCTCAGTGTTCATTTCTTTAACTGGAATCTAGAAGAACCCCAGATTTCCCCCCAACAAGTAGCTATTCATGAGACCAACATTCTGTAAACAAAGCCATAGTGATCATATATTTAAGTGACAAAAACTTCAGTAGTTAACATAGGATAGAGAATGTTTTTTATGAACATGATCTGTGTTTGAATTTGCAGAAATTTCATTGGACAACCAGTGACAGAGGAGAATGATTAAAAGATGTCTAACACTGATGACTCACAGACCTCTATGCCTGAAGTAAATAATACATTTTGTTAATAATATAAATAAATAATAAATAATAAAAGATGTTTCACAAATAATTATTAATGTCATCTGGAAGAAAAACCTGAATAACGTACATACGAATACTTTCCACAAGGAATGTCATATTAAATGAAAACACTCTAAAAAAATAAAATAAATAAATGAAAACATTCTAAAGTGGGAAAACACAGAAAAGAAAACAATACTGCTTTCATTAATCTAATGACTAACATAAGAAAAATTAATATTCATTTTAGTATTTTTATCTCCTTTTGAAAGGCTTTATATTTTTAAAATAGTATTTATATTTTTAAAATAGTATTTAAAATAGTATAGTTTACAATCTATGAAAGAATTATAGCCTGACTAAGAAAGATTGCACTTTTTCAGGGGAAAAAACATTATTTTGCTGCTCAAAACGGTATTTGGATTTTAATAACTCATTTAAATACCTAAGAGAGGGAGCACAATTTTAAAGCATCTTGTCTTTTGAGAAGTTATTCACAAATCATAAACTATAACAGCAAATGTTAAGAATAATTTGGTTAAAAAATACTGTATTTGATGACTTAAAATAAAACTCCTAGATTCTTAAAACAGAGATCTATACTCTTGCCAGGATTATTTTATACTCTGTCATGTACACTTTAGTTTGTTCTTGAAAAAATAAGAAAAACTTTTTTTTTTTTTTTTTTTTTTAGACTTTACATATTTTTTTGAGAGAGAGAGAGAGAGAGAGAGCGAGCATGAGAGGGAAGAAGTTCAGAGGGAGAAGCAGACTCCTCATGGAGCTGGGAGCCCGATGTGGGACTCAATCCCGGGACTCCAGGATCATGACCTGAGCCGAAGGCAGTCACCCAACCAACTGAGCCACCCTAGCGCTCCTATTCTGTTATTTCACATGATATTTAAAATTCCTGTTATTTCCCAACCTGCTAATTGCAAGTGAATTTGATAAAGAAGTTCTACATAGCACACATTTTGATAAGAAATTCTTAAATATCTATGTGCAGTAGCTATTGATGGCACACCCAGAAGCTATGCTGTCATTCTAAATACATCCATCTGGCTTATCACTTAAAAGTAAGATAGTTCCATCAGATCAAACACATACAGATGTTTAAGGCTTATGGTACAAATTAGAGGGTAAAAATGGTTTTTGAAAGAACCAACCTGTTTAAAATACAAAATTGACTTTTAAAAGTTATCCTTATGGAAATGCAGCTTTCCCTGAAGTTTTGTCTACACTGGTAATCATTCTCTGTGAGATGTGCCAATGTTCAGTGTCTATCCCCACTGGAAAGAGGGAAAATGGATGTTTTCCATCTGCAGCAAAATAGAGTCAAAACAAACGTATTTAAATTGGAAACATTTGTGGCTAAGAGAGCTGTTCTCCATGAAAACATCTGGTTGTACTTTTAAGTCATTGCCAAATAAACGCATGCTGGAAAATCTGTTTTATGCCACACATGGTCACCCATGTAGATGTAGCCTAAAACTTTTTTTGTTTGAGGTCAACACCCTATTTTAGGAAGGAAAGTACAGATTTGTGAGTGTGTAGTGAATTTTTAACAATACTGCTGGAATGGCCATGGGACTTTGAACATGTCTAGTTTCTTCCAGACAAGGAACAGAATATGACAGACAGTGTTTTTGATAATTCTCAGGTAGACAATGCAAACATTGAAATAATGACGATTTTGAGACAGATCAAACCGCTACTTATTTGTGAACAAAGACTGCTTGTGGTTTCTGGTTTCAGCCAGTTTTCATTATTCTTTTTTCTTATTTACATTGACTCAGAGAGATAATTAACTGAATAGTTGTGAAGAGATAGTTTTTCAGACTATTTGATTGACCAGGTTTGTGAGGGAAGGTAATTCCCAAATATCAGTGGCTTAACACAATAGAAATTTGTTTTTCACTCAAGCCTAAGGCAGATGTTGGGGTTGGTGGGAAGCTTTTCAGATTGTCTTTCAGTGATCCAGATTCTTTCATATCAAGTGGCTTTTCCAATCTTAGGACTCAAAGACTACTTAAGTTTGTTCTGAATCTGATCATAGTGAGGAATTTAAAAGAAGGAAGTTAAAAGATTTTTATGTGCCAAGACTGGAATCATATATTGCACTTCTCCCACCTCTGCTTGCCATACCTAATGAAGGGAAGGCTCAAAAATGTCCTCTGTATACCAGAAAAAAATAAAATAAAATAAGGGCTTCGGTGAATGCAAAATCATCTTTGCTATGTTCATGGTTGGAATTTAGTAGAAAGTTCAAATATTAAAATACAATATTTTATATTTCATAGACAAATAATACAAATGCCAGAACAGGGTCATATTAACTATTTTATAATAAATGTCACTGGATTTTGCCTTTTTCTTTCCACGTTGGTAGCCAAAGACATTGGCTACTTATAAAGTAACCTTCAAGTACGCTTCTGAAAATGTCTCACAGGCACACATGAACAAAACCACTGCCATACCACGTTGTATCTTCTAGCAACTTCTGGGCACCACTATCTCCATTCATCATGTATCCCTTCCTGCTACACCAACCTCCATCTCCTAACAGATCATCTGCTGGATTCTGCTGTCTCTAAACATACCAGGCATATTTGAAGACATTACAGCACAGATCCTCAGGATGTCAAATATATACAATGTTCTATTGCAAAGTTGGGAAAAGGCTGTTAAAACTATATCCAGGAGTGGGATGCCTGGGTGGTTCAGTCGGTTAAACCTCTGCCTTTGGCTCAGGTCATGATCCCAGGGTCCTGGGATCAAGCCCCCCATCAGGCTCTCTGCTCAGCATGGAGCCTGCTTCCCCCCACCGCGCCTGCCTCTCTGCCTACTTGTGATCTCTCTCTCTCTGTGAAATAAATAAATAAAATACTTTTTTAAAAAAGTATATCCAGGGGATGCCTGGGTGGCTCAGTTGGTTGGACGACTGCCTTCAGCTCAGGTCATGATCCTGGAGTCCTGGGATCGAGTCCCGCATCGGGCTCCCAGCTGCATGGGGAGTCTGCTTCTCCCTCTGACCTTCTCCTCGCTCATGCTCTCTCTCACTGTCTCTCTCTCAAATAAATAAGTAAAATATTAAAAAAAAAAATTATATCCAAGAGTAGAAGAGGGAAAATTTTACCTCTACTCTCTAAGGGTCTTTGCCTGATTCTGAGAATTAAATGGACATAAAATGGATTAGCAGGAGAAAAGCATATACATTTCTACATGCACATAGGAGCTCCCACAGGAAAATGTAGATGCAAAAAGCCAATAAACTCAAATGCTTATATATTATATACTACATTGAAAACAGAGTAACAATTGTGGAAAAATAACTAAAATATATGGGATCACTAAAGGAAGATAAAGGTAATTTTAACAAGGTCTGTTTGTACAGCTTTCCTTTGGCCTCGGTTCCCCATATCTAGTGATAAGTATGTTTTCTTTCCTCCCAGTATAGGGAGGTAATCGTTCACAAAAGAGTTCATCTCTAGCTTCCAGGAACAAAAGGGAAGGTCACAGTGACTTTCTTGCATCTATTGTTTTACAGATGTCTTTAGCTCAAAATAATTCTTACTCTACCATGGTATATTTTGGGGTGGCATAGTCCATCACTCTTCACAAGCATTTCTGCTTTGCACCCAAGACAACTTCATTTTCTGCCTGCAGCCCCTCCCTCTGCAGGACTCAGGTATTTCTCTTGGTGTATTCTAACTGTCTGCACATGTCTAGGCATGACTAATTCCTTTATGCTCAACCGAGCCTGCATATAGTTTGTCATATTTAATTCTTAAAACAAACCTAAGGGGTAGATCTGAAATAATGTAACTGTTATCACTCTTAATTGTCAGATGAGGAAACTTAACCTCTAAGAAGTTAAGTGGTTTGTCCAGTCTAGCAAAATTCCTGGCCAGATCTCTGAATCTAACATCCAGGCCATTAAGCACTGTACTATATAGCTTCTTTTAAGATTCAGGTAAGACCTTCTACATTCTCTTTCTTTTCATTTACCTCGTACTTACATATTTCTCCACTGCTTCTCTCTTCTTTAAAATATATTATCACTCACTTTTTACTGAGAAGAGTGGTGTTCAACTTAAAACAATCCTAGGTTAGTGTTCTAAAAACCTTCACTGAATCCCAAGGTCAAGTTCATATACCAGTAGTGAGTATGAGAATGTTGTACAATAATAGAGGAACAGAAACTGCATGTGCCAGACTAAAGGGGGCAACTACCATCTAACTGGAGCCAAGAGTTGTCATATAAGAATGCATACTATGTGTTGCCAAATCTTATGATTTTCCAAGGGAAGTTAGGAATTTAGATTTTTATGTCAGATTTTTAATTATTGGCATTTTACTCACTTTTTTTTTAAACAAAATAGATTTCTATTGTGCAATGCCTATATGAGGTCTATTTGGCCCCTCAGTTATTTTTATGGATGGAAAAGAAATAGACTACATTAGCCATGGTTGGTTGTATTCCAGATTTAATAACCATTGCACATTTAGTGGTTTACTCACTCTCAGTCATTAATTAATTAATTAATTAAATATAATTCATACATTCATTCATTATTCCTTTGTTTGATTAATTTCATATTATGTGCAACACACGTAGTACAGAGATGAAAATAAATCATTCCTGTCTTCACAGTTGTCATAATTTAACATAGGAAAAAGACATATTATAAATAAATTAAAATGTTTTTGGTAAGTATATTAATAATGAAAAGAGTAATTAACTCTATCTGGGAATGAGCTGGGAACTTGCCAGGGAAAAAGGACATGGAAAGAACAGTATACAGAAAGCCAACATAATTTAAAGCAGCAGGCAATAGTCGGGAAAACTGGAAAAATGTACATAAAATTGATATAAAATTTTTATGTCAAGAAAGTATCCCTGTATATTAAGAGCTGTAGGATGGTGAGGAAAACTTTTGGTAAAGGTCTAAGAAAAAGAAAAATAGAAAAAAGAATATACCGTGGCCTGCCTGGCATTAAAGTAAATGTGCCAGTCGTTTCAAGCACAATGTAAGAACAACTGAGGTGCAAGCTACATGATATGGCAAAAATTTGATCACAGAAATGAGCCACAGACAAGAACTATTTGTGATATGGAAATATGATAATCCAGACAATAAATATAAATTTTATTTTACTAAAAGATGAACACTTGTTATATTTTTATTCTGTCTGAGTATTTCTTCTCCTAAGAGGTAAAGGGAGTGACTGACTAGTACAGTTGCTGTATTGGATTTAAATCTGAAAAAACAAGGATTAGGTAATGTTAGTGTTATTTGGGGAAAAGTGACCATGTTATTTTAGTATATCATGCTCAAGGTCCAAATCACTAATGTGATCAAATACATCTCCTTTACATTAGAAGTAAAGACTTCCCCAACTTCAAGGGAAAGTCTTCAGAGCTTAAAACTTTTGTGGTTAAGGAAGAAAGGGGGTATTTCAAAACTATCAGTTCAGGATTAGTTTCCCGTAAGAAGAAAATAATAAATTGGCTTTAAAAAGTTTCTCCTTAGAATCCTCTATAATATTGATGATAAAACTAATACTATGCCATGATAATTTCCTGTAAATATCACTATTAATTCATGCCTGCTTTATGTGCCAGACACCACAATAAACGCAACCTGTAAGATGGTTATTATTATACCCATTTTACAGAAAAGACCAATGAGGCTTAAACAAAATCAGAATTTCCCAAAATAATAAAATAGGTATTAGGGCATATGCTGTAGGCTTTGAGGTTATGCAGTTAGTATTCAAACCTAAGTTTCTGTGAATATAATGATCTTTTTGAGATTTTTAAATTAATTAATTTGTCTATTTATTTATTTATGGGGGGGGAAGGATAGAGGGAGCGAGAGAGAGAATCTTAAGTAGGTTCCATGCCCAGTGAGAAGCCCAGTGCAGGGCTCCATTTCCTGACCCTGATATCATGACCTGAGCTGAAAACAAGAGTCCGATGCCTAAGGGGTGACTGAGCCACCCAGACGCCCCTTTCTGAATATACTTGAGTCATTTCGTTCTTAAATATAGAAGAATATAAACAAAAGTTAGTAGAGAATAGATTTTCATTGCAATGTTATCATTATTATCTAAGTATAACATACACCTCAGGATAATTGTACTCTGTATGGAAACAATCAAGTTTCCCTAGCAGGTACTAAACTGACTCCAGGCACTGCATTTCAGAAATTCACGGATGTCTTTTTGAAAAAAAAATAACTGTATTTTGAAGAACAGCTGAAATTGTAAACCTAAAAAAAAAAAATACATGTTTAATGATGTTTAACCCAGAGAACAGAACAATTGGATAATTAAGGAAAACAATGACAGTGCTTTTCAAAGTTGTGAAGCAATATAAAGAATTGTAATAAGGCTTGTTTAATGTAGCTCCAGAAAACAAATGCAGAATGATGAAGTGGAAGATAAAGAGTCAGTTTTCACTCAACATACAGAGAAAGGTAATGAAGTTGAATGTGATTAATAGTTCTAGGAGCCAAGAAATGTCATAATTATTTTTTAAACCTGGGGGGGGGTTTCTCTTTATTTTAAAGAAAGGAAAAATGAGGAGTTTGGAGAAGCAATAAAGCAATAAAAAACAGAGCATAAGTATTGATACCTAATAATATAAGTATTAAGCAGCCTTGCAGTTTTCTCTCCCATCAAACCATGTATATGAATTGAATTCTCCAAGAATAGAGTGAAATGTCCAACATAACCACCCAAGATCTTGGTTTTCTTATGTGCAAAGGGAATGCTGAAATAATTCTGGCTCCACAGAATACCCCATTGCTTTATATTCTTCTATTAGATTCATCCCCTCTTTGTATGACATCAAATTAATCAAGATAGCATTCATATGTTCGGTTCATATATTTACATGTATTCATTTTTTGGTTATCACAACCTAAGGAAGTTGAAGAACTAGCATAATTAACTTTGACTCTTCAGTACAGTCTAGTTAAACCTCAGCAAAATTGTTTCCAATTTTCATTTCGTGACAGATTGACTGGGCTATACACAACTGTATACTGATTGGTAATTTTAAGATTTCAAGGACTGACTACTTCTCAAAACTGAATAAACAATAAAATTTTCAAAAGAACATTTATAAGGGCAGAAAGGAAAAAATATTCTTCATATATTAACCTAAACACTCTATAGAGGAAAAAAACAAAGCAAAAAACAGAGTGCTTTTAACTGTATACCTTTTCTATCAGAGGTAAATTTACAGATTTTTTAAAAAATTTAGGCTTTTTAAGAATTTTAGGAGATTTCAGAATAAAGGTAATGAATCCACCCTCAACCAACTAAATAATAAGCAAATACCTGAATGATCTTTTTAGTCCTACTAAAATAGTGTAGTCCTAAATAAACATATAAATCAAGGAAAACAGATTATTACTTTTTAAACTCACATCCATCTGTTAGCTTGATATCTTCTTTGAGGGGATTCATATACAAATAGGTTTGTTCATTATAAGATTAAATAGTAATTCAGAAACCAATTATAAACTCTCATTTCCTCCAGGGGTTACTTAAGCCTTTGGTTCAAAAGAACTTGAGTTACTCATGAAAGATCTGTATTTCTCAGACACGCAACCAGTGACTCACAGGATGAGTAACAAATAGAACCAGTCCTCTTATTTCCTTCCTCCTCTCCCCTCTGTTCTTCTCTACTTAGCCAGAATACATGAATTAATTGACTGTTTTCAACATGCCCTTCTGTTGCTTATCTTAGTTTCTGACTTCCAAAGTTTTTTTTTTAAAAAAACCTAAAACTAGAGTTATTTCATACATTAAACTATATTCTACAAAGATCTGACTGAGAGAGGGAAAGACACATGATATAAACATATAAATCTATCATTTTCCTTTCTTCCTTCCTTTATTCCTTCCTTTCCTGCGAGGAACTATGAAATCTGTACACCAAAATCCATTTCAATGTCATAAATCAAGTTCTTACACTTTTGTTTGAATTAGTTTTTATAGGATGCTAATTTTCTGGAAGAACGTGATGTGAAAATCCTTGCCATAATTTGTCTCTTCTAGTAATTATTTCAAATAATCATTGAGCCATGTATTCTCCTAGTTACTAGAGATATCTCCTTGAAGAAAAGGAAAATATACATACATATATACAGAGATGTATATTTTGTGTATAACATATAAGTATATATTATATATAAGTTTATATATGTATATAAATTATATATCCAATATAGTTTACATTTCAGTGAATGGAAATTGACAATAGATATAGGTTAAATAATGCATAGTATATTAAAAGATGAAGAGTATAATGGTGGGGAGAATGATGAATTGCTATTTGAGTCAGATGGTATAGGCAAATCTCAATAAGAAAATGATAATTGAGGGGCGCCTGGGTGGCTCAGTCATTAACTGTCTGTCTTCGCTCAGGTCATGATCCCAGAGTCTTGGGATCGAGCCCCACACTGGGCTCCCTGTTCAGCGTGCAGCCTGCTTCTTCCTCTCCCACTCCCATTGCTTGTGTTCCCTCTCTCGATGTCTCTCTCCATCAAATAAATAAATAAAATCTTTAAAAAATGATAATTGAGCAAAATCACTAAAGAGAGGATGTGTCAAGGCATGTGAACATCCAGGGGAGGAATATTCCAGGCAGACAGAATGGTCAATTCAAAGGGACAGTGGCAGCAGTGTCTTTGTCAAGATGTGCAAGCCAGATAGTTTTGGATTTTAATACAAGATTCTTTGAGAATATATATCCTTAAGACCCAAAGGAAGTACCTTCTTATGATAGAATTTAATTCATAATATCATGGTAGATACAGAGTCTTTTGTTCACTCATTCATTCAAAGATCAAGCAGATATATTTTTTTTTTTATTGCCTGAGCACTAGAAACACAAACATGAGTTAGACAACAAGGAAAAATTCATATAAGTAGATCTTTACATTCCACATTATAAGCATAATAGAGTGTGTACAGAACTCTTTTGGATGGTAGTAGAATGGGTGACAAACTATCCTGGGAAAGTCATAAATGGCTTCACTGAGGGAGTGATATTTGATTTGGTTTCTGAAGAATGAGTAAGATTTCACAAGTAAGAAATGAGAGACAGGCATTACTGGACACAGCATCATATTCATAAACACGGAAGTAGTGAAGAGAATATGAAAAAGAATATGATATTACTGGATGTGTGGTACTTGAGAGGGGAAAAAGAGAATTGAGCAAAATGTGAAATGCTGCATGCTATGCTGTTTGGATTCTCTTTTGTAAGAGGAATGTTTTAATAGAAAATGGACATAATCAGGTTTTTAAATTAGAGCTATTTGATAGTGGGGTGGAGGATTAATTGCACCATTCAGGCAACCTTCTACAGTTACCAGCTGTTCATAAGAGATCCCTATAGATACATGAATAAGATGCTTTAATTCTTCAGGGGAAGCTTTATAACATTACATAGGAATCTTACTGCTAGTGTTGATGTAGAACAGAACTCAGAAAAGGATAGGTTACTTCCGAAAATATTCAAATCACCATCCCATGGGGTGTACAATATGAGGGTCTACAAGATTCCATCCTAGACTTTGAGTTTTTTAATGAGGTATCCTAAGTACTCTAAAGCAATATAAAATATTTGTTGAGTGCTTCTCGTATATCCTGTACTGTTCTCATTCCTTTTATGCATTACCTCATATACTCTTCATAACAGCTTTGAGGTCTTTATTATAACTTTCCACAGGTAAATGATGTCTAGGAAGGTTAAATAAGATCTATAGATGAAACAGCTTTTATTAGAATCAGGTACTTCAGGTTACAAGTGCTTTGCTATACTATTTCCCTGAAATAGTATAGCAAATTTTCCCTGAAAATTTGGCACATATTTGTCTCTAATATATTGTCATTAATGCACAGCATACATCTGAAATATTGTGAACATGTTGTAGTTTATTCACTGAGATCAGCTTTAGTGACTAGAAAGATGAGATTTCTCATGGCAATAACTGGTCAAGGGTCTAAGATTTTGCCTTACTTGCAAGTTGAAAGAGGTTAGCTTCCCACAGTTTCATGGTTGCTAGTAGAAGATAAAAGACTCTTGGGTTAGAGACAAAGGATATTATTACTCAAAGGAATTACAAAAGCCAGAATTTCAGCATTCACACCTGTTCCTTAATTCTAGATCACAAAAGAGTGATTCAAAGTGGGACATACAATGGCTGCACATGCAATAGGTTGGGTTATAGAAGAGGATCTTTGAGTTTAGTGGATTCCAGTCTTTCCTAGAGGTCATTAAATTTGCCTAATCTTTGCCTTGGAGAAAGACTTAGTCTAAATTATATCAGATAGTAAAAAACAAGCCCCTAGTTCTAGAGAGACATTATCACCACCTCTCAAAACTTTTTTCTTTTGTTTGTATAAAAATATTTGAAGGGGTGCCTGGCTCAGTTGGCTGAGCGTTGGATTCTTGATTTCAACTCAGGGTCCTGGGATCAAGCCCCACATCGGGCTCCATGCTCAGTATGAGTCTGCCTGAGATTCTCTCTTTCCCTCTCCCATCGCCCCTCCCCACATGCATGTTTTAAATAATAAATGAATAAATAAATCTTAGGTGGAAAAAAAAAAGAATCCTTGAAGATAGTCTAGAACAAAGGTGGTTAGGTACTAGGTTCAAAATATCTACAGAAATGCAAGAAACCCATGAAGAAATGTCTCCTAGCATCTCACTCAGAAGGAAACTGTGCTAGAGGATATTTGGGGAAGTCAAACCAACTACCATCTCTACCTTACGTTTCTGAAATCCCACAGCAGACTTGAAAGGCAGACATTTTTTAGAACTTGACATTGATAATTTAGGCCAAGTTTGATTCCACAGCTAGAGCCATATAGAAATTTGTTGATTTCATTACATAATTAATAAGTCTGCATGTCTTGATTTTTAATCAAATTATAGAAAACTCTTACTTCTTGGTTGATTTTGATGCCACAGTTAAAGAATGATGGGCTTTGGGGCACCTGGGTGGCTCAGTTGGTTAAGCATCCAACTCCTGATTTCAGCTCAGGTCATGCTCTCATGGTTATGAGATCAAGCCTAACACGGGTCTCTGCACTCAGCATGGAGTCTCCTTGAGATTCTCTTTTTCCCTTTCCTCCTGCTCATGCATGCATGTATACGGAGCTCTCTAAATAAATAAATAAATAAATATCTTAAAAAAAAAAAAAGAATGATGTGCTTCAAAGTATTTTTCTAGCATTTTAACTGTTTAAATTATGTATACCATTGTTTTCAGCAATAGAAAGACACTGTTGGCAAAATAATTTAACTTTTAAACTACTCTAATCAAGATAATGCTCCATGACATATTATTTCTCTTAGAGTCATGAAAGAAAATGTGAAAATTTTCTTTTTACCTAAATAAACTTCATTTTTCCAGTCAATAGATAAAGGGGATTATTTATACTTGTAAAACCTATAAGTTTAGATGAATTTTCAGACAGACTAGTGACACAACTGGAGATCATGCAATTTCTTTAGTTGATCTTTGGATGAAGTATGACATAAAGCATGCATTTGAAATCATGAGAGTACCCAAAGGAATGAATAATAAATAATATGGTATACAATATAGCAGAAACGTTTACCACACTGTGTAAAAAATGTTGCAGGATCCCAATCAAACAGAAATGAAATTAATACAAGAACTAGCTGATTGTGGGAATACATAAATGAAATTAATACAAGAAATAGCTGGTTGTGGGAATGGTGGACCCTGCTGCCATTAGAGAAACTCTAGATACCAGTCAGAGGAACTCAGTGAAGGAAACATATCAAAATAAGTTAAGAAGGTGGTTGTAACAAAGACGATAAGGAGGTCCCAGAGGCAGTGACACTGTTAAAAAACTTCATGTTAAAGAAAATCACAAAACATTTCATGACACTGAAAGTGCTAAAAATAAAACATGGCAAGCTGATCCAACCTCTAAAGGAATAGGACAATTTGCCAAAGCACAGAAAAGATCTTTGTTCTATATCTTAAATTATATGATGACAAGCAAGCACCATTCAAACTCCTCAGTATTTTTTAACAAAGATAAAAAATAATTCCTATTTAAATTACAGTGTATCAAATAAATACTAGTTTATTATTATTATTATTTTTAAAGATTTTATTTATTTATTTGACAGACAGAGATCACAAGTAGGCAGAGAGGTAGGCAGAGAGAGAGGAGGAAGCGGGCTCCCTGCAGAGCAGAGAGCCCGATGTGGGGCTCGATCCCAGGATCCTGGGATCATGACCTGAGCCGAAGGCAGAGGGTTAACCCACAGAGTCACCCAGGTGCCCCATAGTTTATTATTTTTAATACCCTATCCATCTCTAGCCTATTTTTAAACATTTTTAATATTTTATAAATTTTTAATATTTTGACAAAAATTTTTAAAGTCCTAGAACAACAGTATTTTTTTCTGATTATCTTTTTGATTCTTCAGATTGATTTGCATAATTTTAGCTGACACAGGCATTTTTACAGTCTTGTAATACTGTGCAAAAGAGCACTACCTTATCCTTATCATATGTATGATTATTTATAATATAAATACATATTCTCACACCAGAGATTATACCATAAGTATGAAGTATACATATCTTTCTATATTCTGGACATCATATTTTAGGTACTCATTACTTCTCACATAGAAAGATAGAGAAGTCTTTTCACCATTCTACCTTCCACGTTCTCATCTTGCGGTCAATTCTTCATTTCCCTTCATATGGATCTTTCTAAAATGCATTTGTAGTCATGTCAGCCTTACTTAAAAGTGCATAATGAGAAACTGCTGTATATTTCATTAGAATACATTTTTCCCCACTGTTTTCCACTATGCTATCTTTGCTTATAGTTCCCACTCCACTTACGCTTCATGTTCCCCTTTCCTCTTCCCCTTATTACATGAATGCATAAATCAATGAATAAATGAGCAATATTTACTGGTGGAATATGTCATATAAATTAAGCAAGTTAACGTAACATTCTCCAAAGGTGTGGATTTTCACACATGAGGGATGTGGAAAATAACGTCCTGTACTGGTGAAAGGAAATATCAAAAACTCTATTTCAGGGGCACCTGGGTGGTTCAGTTTGTTAAGCGACTGCCTTTGGCTCAGGTCATGATCCTGGAGTCCCGGAATTGAGTCCCGCATCGGGCTTCCAGCTCCACAGGGAGTCTGCTTCTCCCCCTGACCTTCTCCCCTCTCATTCTCTCTCTCTTTCAAATAAATAAATAAAATCTTAAAAAAAAATTCTATTACATTTCTTATGTTTTTTAAATCCAAAATACAAAAGAGCCTGGGTTGCTCAGTTTGTTAAGCATCTGAATTTTGATTTTGGCTCAGGTTATGATCTCAGGGTCCTGAGGTTAAGCCCCATGTCAGGCTCCTCACTGGGCATGGAACCTGGTTAAGATTCTTTCTCTCCCTGCCCCTCTCCCTGCTCACGTGCTCTTTCTCTCTCCCTCTCTAAAATCAATCAATCAATCAATCAATCAATGTTTCTTTCTAAAACAAACAAACAAACAAAAAAGAAAATAAGCCTTAATATCCACATAGCAATGGCATTCTTACTGGGTCAGTCATGTGCCACATGGAGGCCAGAGTAGGAATTCACTGTACAGACAAGGGTCTTCCCCCTTGTTTGTTAATGACTGACACATTGCAATCATTTGCACTTGTAAATATGGTTGAAGTGGATTTATGTTTTATATTGTCTTGTTTAAACTAAATCTCTCTTCACTAAATAGAAGAGAAATTTAAATTCAATGAGACAAGAATGATGAAAAAAAATGGAGGGTGATGGCAAGAAATGACATTGGACATGCATGCCTGCTGTTCGCATAAGGGGCTAAAAATTGATCTGCCAATAAGTCAGCCAAAATATTCAATATTACTCAGAAAAAATAGTTGCAGTATGGATTTACATGTACTCTTAATAATGAATTTCAACTAAACTACATATTTCTCTTGGAGATATTTGAAGACATGACAGTTAGTAAAGTGTTAGAATTCTGTACCTATAATATGAGGTTAAAATGATGCAATATTTTTAGGGGGACAGTAGGAACCTGACAAAATTTTACCAATTTAGCTATAAGCGTATAATAGCAAAAGTCAAAATCCGCATTTGATTATGGCAATTGTTATTCATACAGTAGAAAAACAGCTAAAAGAGCTTATGTGAAATAACAATTATTATTTGGGCAGATACAGAGAAATGTTAGAGATTTTAGGAAACACTTTTAGAACTAATAATCCAGTATGAGAAGTATGCACTAGAGTTGGATGAAATTGCAGGTCTTAAACATGCCTTAGCTGATAGATTTGAGAGATTCTATTTTGTTAATGAAAATCTGAAGAACTACTCTTCTTGAACCACTAAAGGGAAAGTTCTCTAAAGAAAAAAGGGCTCTCATTTTTAAAAAAATGATTAAGGAAAAGAAAATTAATGGGAAAAAATATCTAAGGATACTATCTGAGAAAACGGCTGTTTTGTATTAAAAGTAAAGGATCAAGAATTAGTTCATAGAAATAGAATCATGTGAAATACATTCATTTGTATTATTCATAGACAAAGGATTGCATCAAAGTGGAAAAGTTTTTCTTTTCTTTTTTTTTTTTAAAGATCTTATTTATTTATTTGAGACAGAACACAAGCAGGGAAGAGGGTCGAGAGTCAGAGGGAGAAGGAGAAACAGACTCCCCATTGAGCAGGGAGTCTGAGGTAGGGTTAGGTCCCAGGACCCTGGCATCATGACCTGAGCTGAAGGCAGCTGCTTAACCGACTGAGCCACCCAGGGGCCTGAACATGGAAAAGTTTAAGCAACAAGTGGAAAGTAATCATCAAAGTGGCTACTCAGGTTGGGATGAGGAAACTGATCTTTAAACATCATGATATTTTGTAAAAATGGTAAGCAATAATAATAAAAAATTTTTACTATACATATTTACTTGTTATTAAATAGTATACAGTTTACTTAACTGTCAAATTTAAGGATGAGTTACATATATTTTCCCTAAAGGACACGTCTTCCAAATTTATTTACTATTTGCATAATATGCAAACGCTTCATGGAAGTAGTGTATCAGTCCTTTAAAGATTAACGTGGCATTCAACAATGAATAAGAAAGCAACTGCTTACTGAAAAAAATTCACTTCATGGAGAGATGGATTTCAAAATGTTTTTATCATTATATGATTCAAAACACTGCAAGTGTGTCACCTACAAAAATTTTATGTCAGCCCACTTGTACTGGGAAACAGAATTTTCTAATCAGTTTAAAAATCTTCCACATGAAGAGTCTCAGTAGATTTTAAACTAGCTGATTAAAAATGTAAAATGTAATACCTTCCAATCAGTTTGAAATAAAATCTGACTTATATCAAGAATTAGGGATACTGATAGCTATCAATACTCAGTGCTTTGCAGTATTGGTCAGTAAAACAGAAAATGAGTTTGTGATTATTAAGTACAAAATGACACCCTTCTTTTATTTAGATCTACACATATTTGTGAGGAATTTTTAGGCTCTTTTCCATCTTTAACAGCAAAGCATGGGTGGGTATAAAGTGAACTTTGTTCCTGGTTATGAACGTATTATACACACAATGCAAAAATTGGATTAATAATAAAAAAACATATTTATTTGTTCTTACTGTATTCTTAAACAATACATTCTAAATAACTTAATACAAAATATAATTGTTAAGAGACTAATTTACAAAATGCCTCTTATATGACTAATTAAAATAAAAGTTTTTGGGCACCTAGGCACCTTGGTGGATGAGTAGGTAAAACACTGACTCTCAGGTCTTTCTCAGGTCTCAGGTTTTCCTCTCAGGTCATGATCTCAGGGTGATAAGATTGAGCCCCACATCTGTCTGGCTCCATGTTCAGCAAGGAATCTGTTTGAGATTCTCTCTCTCCCTCTGCCCCTCCCCCCTCCAATAAATAAATAAATCTTTAAAAAACAAAATGAGTTTTTAAAGAGATATTGTTTATCTTCAGCTGGTTATTCATCTCATTATGAAATATTATTAAATAAAAAGCACTATGGAACACCATTTATAATATTATAAAGAGAAAAAGACATTTAAAAACTTTACTGTAATGTACTTATGTCATTTTGCATTATAATATTTATGATAATTATAATAAAGTATGCATAATATAATGTGACAGAATATTTTCCATCCTTATTGTTCTTTTAAATTTATTCTAATTTTTGTTTATATTTTATAAGCATAAAATATATGCCATCTTACATATGAATAATTTTTAAATATATAGCTGTATGTATATTGGGAGATAACCCACTGAAAACTATTTTAACTGATAAGATTCTATAATCAAAAGACTTTGGTGCTTATAAAGCCTCATTTTATAGGAGCTACCTTCTACTTAAAGGTCTCTCTTTCCATTTTGGTAAGTGTCTCTTCTTTCTCCTAAACTTTCACATTCTTTTACTGAAACTTCTCAGGCACTTTGCTACACTGTAATTATTTTTATCTCCATTATTTTTTCTAGTTGTTAGAAACTACATAAGAATTTTTCTTAGCTATGTATCTCCTCAGTCATCAACAAGAGTAGTAAGTCTGCAGTTAGAGACACTCAAAAATATATGTTGACTGAATCATCTTGGGGCTTGCAACTGTGGAGTCACATTAGAAATAACTCTTTATCATATTACAGAGAAGCTTCTATTAGATAAATAAAGACTAAAGAGCAAATCACCTGGACTGCTTGCCAAACATTCTCCATAGGATACCCCACATCAACTCTAAATATTTATAATTTAAATTGATGTTATATAATGATCCTTGCTTTGCTGATAATCTTCTCACCAAACGCATATGGGAAACAGACATGGAAGTTGAAATATGACCTATGAGCATAATCATTCAATTAAACAGAATAAAACAGAATTGGCTTTTTACAATGTTGAGTAACAATTTATTGACCTGTTGGTTTAATCGGAGTAAGGACTAAATTTGTATAAATAGTCAAAGCTTTGCATTTGTCAATGCACATTCCTAGGGGAATTGGGAAGATGCTCTAGATATGAACATTTCAAGGTTTGTTTAACTTTTGGGCTTTTTTTTTAGCTTTTAAGAAACTTAAGTATTAGTTAAGGAATTTGATGCCTACTGAGATCCTTTTACTGAGTATTAGTGTCTTTTATTCTCTCATTCTCACTCTCTTCATGTGTGCGTGTGCATGCACGCATATGTGAATAAAGAACAAAATCTCAGCACTTAATCCTAAATTATTCAAAAAGGACTCTCCTTTTCATGTTTTTTCTTCTTTCAGGGTCCTCTTAGAGTAATTTGCTATATAAAAAATCTTTCTCTATTATTATGTGAAATATTGATTAATTTAGGTCTATTTTTTAATATTGGCTAGTTTCAAATTGTTTATATAGCCTTTTAATTAGACTGCAGACCCTGGGAAAGCATTACAAGATAAGCCTATGTGCTTTTCTCTTTGGAGGTGCACCTCAATGCAAGTTGCAGTGAGTCACAACTCGACCAAAACAGAGTTCTGTTCTTTCTAATTAAAACAAATATAATAGAACAACAATAATGATTTAATTAATGGAAAATGCTGTTTCATTGATTTTTTCAACTAGCATTTTAAATTATAATCAAGTTTTTACATGAAAAAATTCATATGAATATGTAAAATGATTTGATGAAATGATCAATAAATGAAAGTGAAAAGTTAATGAAACTGGCTTTTAACATTCTCTATAGCAGTTATTAATGAGGGAATGAAATAAAGGTGTAGTAAAGGTAGAATGACAACTTATTTTTTTCTTTCAAGTGTTCTGCAGAGCACAACACAGAAAAACAGTATTGAGAATTAAGAAAAAAAATTAACTCAATTTTAGAACTTTTTTCAAAGTCACAATTTTACTTATCAATGTAATTTATAGGGATAGTCACAAATTATTTTTATATTTATAATTTTATTATATATTTTATATTTATATATAAATTATTACAAAATTTATGAATATATATTATACAAATTTCATTATATGTCTATATATTTTATATCATTTATATTCATAAATTATATATAATTTATAGATAAATTTTTTTTTATATTTTAACTTGGTTTTACTTAAAACTCTCTATGTTATTTCTGCAGTGTTTTCACACACTGCAACAGTAATTTCAGATGTTAATTAATCCAGTTAATTTGCCTGAAAATATGCTTCCTGGGACACAACTGATTTGAGCTTATAAGGATGTAGCTGGAAAAGCAGATGCCTACAACTTTCTAGGTAAAATGAAGAATTTTATCATCAGTGTAAGTAAATAAATTTTAGTATTTATATTTGTATGTATTTTATACTTATGACCTTTAAGATTCAGACTTCAGACATATTTAATTAACCTAAATGTTATAGTAGATTTCTTGGTTAAAACCGGCTGCAGATAATTATGTAAACATAAAATTTCCGAAGGGGCTTCCCATTACTACCCTGCCCCACATTCCTGATAGTCTAATGTTGCCACGAATGTCTCCTGAAAAAATAAATATTGTGTTTGTCAATTTGGCATGAGAGTCACCCTATTATTTTCAGAGAAAAAAAAAAGTCCTCTGAATAATAGGAAAGATGATCCAAAATACATATTTTTGTACTGATTTCAAGAAAAATAATTTTTTCAAATATCTGGCCAATTGAGTTTTATTTTTTCCAAAAAAGGATGAACTAATCAATTAGTTAGTTAAGGCAGATAATATGTTCTGTGCTCTGAACTCCCCACAGTACCTGTGTCTAGTCAGGTGGTTTGCACAGTAGGTCCTTAATAAGTTCAAAGATAAAGGGTTCCTTAGTTAAAACCAAAATTCAAAAAACCTTTGTGTCTACAATCAATCCAGCCAGGGACAACTGCAAATACAAATTATGTGTTTCTGGATGCCTCTGAAATAGGAACCATAGATTTTCTTACCAGGGTGCTTTTTACTCAGGTTGTGATTTCTTGAGTAACATACAATTAACTAGATGTTAATTTTAAACTGAGCCCTAAGATAACATAGTGGTTATCTACATTTTAGAGAGGTTTCATAATGTGCACACAAGTACTTGCATAGTATGCTCAGGAAATGTTAAAATATTGCCTGACGTGATTTTTATAAATTTAAGAAAGTGGTTTCAAAAGGAAGAATAGACAGGTTTTATTTGTTGTTGGTGGTGTTTTGTTTTTTTTTTTTTTGGTCTTACTTGCAGCCCAGTGACATTTGACTTGAATGCTTGCTTGAGGCTCAGCATAGTCCCCTACTCTGAGAAGCCAAGCCCCTTGCCACAGACATCTTTCTAAGCATTGTTGACTCAACGGCTGCCCTTCCTGTTACTAGGACTGTGCTCTAAACCTCCAAATTCCAAATAACATCTGAGCATTCCTATACTCTTTGTTTTCTCCTGGTAAGGGTCGAGATACTGGAAGACTTCTTTTGGTGGGACAATTTCTGATTTCTTGAAGAGAAACTGCAATAATGACCACCTTCTCAGGCTCCCTAATCACCTGCTATTTGAACCTAAGGCTTTTTTATTTTTTTATTTTTTTCTTACTGTACCACTGTTGGGAGTGTGATCACAGACCTGGGCTTGAATCCCAGAAGAATTTCCCATCCTCTTTGTACACCACTCCCTTAATAATATGATAATATCTGAATCTAATTATATGAAGAATGTGTGCCCACTCAAAATCCCTGTTTCTCATTTCCCTGTTATCCTTAGTAATTGCCTAAGATGAAAGCTCCTGCAAATATGAATTTATCCTTTTCTCTATTCTCATCCCCATTCTACTCCATGCTTCCTCTCCCCTAACCTAACTTCACATTTTTCCTGCATTCTCATACCTTTCAATTATGGTTTGTGAAATCCCTGGTATGTGGCAAATACATAAATACACACACACACACACACACACACACACACACACACACACACATCTCTTACTTTGTCAACTTCTTTTGTGACATTTCTCTACCTCTTTCTTTAACTGAAATTTGTTGTCCTCATGAGACAACCACAGCATGCCTCAAGCTGATGTTAATCATTCACCCACACATCTCATATCTCTGGGTCAGGAAGTGGGAAGTCAGCATTCTTCTCACTTCCCAAACTGATCCCTGACCATTGTTCTGAACCTCCTTGGAAAATCCCTTGCTCTTTTGGAGCTCAGGATATTTGGCTCTTTACCAAATATACTAATCACTCCCTCTCAAGCCCCGGGCACTTGAATGCATCACTCACTCACAATGTTTCTCCCTATTTCAAGTCTTGCTACCATCTCTGAGGTGTTTGTTTGTTTGTCAATATTCACATTATAGCTCATCCAGCATCCTGCATGCTCAATCCATTGGCCTTCTCTACTGTAAATTCCTATACCTAAATCCCTGTATGTTTAAAATCTACTTCCATCCACACCCCATGGCTGCAGCCAAAACATAAATAGCACCCTTTCTACACTCTTCCTCTCTTCCTATGCTTTTTTCAGCTCTTTTATTCTTGTCCCCATTATGCTATTTGGTCAGCATCATCAAGTCCACAAATCCACTAAATTATTTTCTTTCTATCACTCATCTCTTCTCTTTACTTCTCTATCTAGCATTATGGTCCATTTTTCAAACTGTTCTTGACAATATGCTCAGGTAACTTGCCTTGTTATTCTTCTATAACTTTTCCCTGGAAAAACTAGTATGAGATAAATCCAACAGTTATTTCCTGCTATATCTGGGTTGATGAGGAATGTTAGGGAAAATCACATGAATCAGTATGCTAACTCTAAATTTTATTTGGCCCTTTATACTTTCTGGGAATTGTTCACAATTTCTCTAGTTAGATCACTCTTTTATTTGCCAAGTTGGCTATTTAAAATTTTCTCCAATCTCATCTCAAATTTCCTGCTCACCTTAAATCTTTTATCTTTTCAAATGAACTCAACTCTACATGTTTGAGGAAAAATAAAAGCAATCAGGCAGGAATTTCCTTCTGCTGTTACCTAGACAGTGGTTCTTTTTGATTTACCCCTTTTTTCTGTTCTCTTGTCACAAAAGATGCCTGCTTTCTTTCATCTACTTCCATTCCCTTCAACTTTGTTCTGAGTTCTATTTTTTTCCCTCTTTCAGAGACCTTGCTGCATTGTTTATCCCCTTATCCCTATATTTTATCTTCTTTGCTGATTCACTTCTACTAAGTAGTCTATTGAACCTTTCCTACCTTAGACAAAATTCACTTTGGCCAACATCCTTCTCCTTTTACTGTCTTCCTCCTGACCTTTTATAGAATGTCTCACTTCTGTAAAAGGTCAAATCTTTAAAGAATTCTCTATACTTTTTCCACTTCTGCATCTTCTGTTTATTCTTAAATAAAGGTCAGTGTAAATGTTGACAGATCACTTCACCAAGATATGGCACCATACATAGCAATCTTCTTTATTGTTAAGTACAATTTTGTCCCTAGTCTCATATAATACCTCTTTAACATTTAGAACATTTAGTAACATTCCATATTTTTTGAAATGCCCTTATCCATTGATTCCTATGATACTATATTCTAATTTTACCCATTTCTGTCCTCCATGTCATTTCCCATTTAGGTTCCCATTTAGGTTCTTCAGAAAATAAAAGAGTTAAATATGTAATATTAAAATCTCTCAAGACTTACTTATGTTTCTATATACTTACGGTCATTATAATTTATGTATTATCTCTGAACTAGGCTCTACCAAGATGTTTAATTATGAAACTGCTAGTCTATAATGGCAGGATCCTGAGACACATTTTGACCATTAATATCACTGATTTTCCAGAACCCCCAGACTGTACTGATGGTCCCTAGTTTTTCCCAGGCACAGGTATGGTACATCATCTTCCTATAGTTTACTTTTAACAGCTACATATAATGAAAGTGGGCAGGCATATTTCTCCAGTTATAGTTGTAGCAGTTACTTTTATTATGTATATTATGTGTTTAAATAAATATAAAAATTATGAGCATATACTCATGTATGTAAGAAAATATATAACCTCTCTATGAAATAGTTAGGAAAAAGGAATTATCATGAAGAAATTCTCATAGATGACTGGGATTAGAGAGCAAATACATTAAAAACAGCAATAGAGATTCTTCAAAAGATTGGTAAGAAAAGTGAGGCAGAAGAGACAAAAAATAAAAGGCTTTGCAATTTAATATATAAATTTAAGCCACTGACTGAAAATGCCACAGCAAGCAATTTATTTTTAAAATCCTTATAGCTCAAAAGTTGCATGTTGTGAAAGCAAATAATGTGTGCTTGCTTGGGGTTGACCAAGTCAGAGACACAACTTTCTCTAAATAACTAACAATTTAGTTTAAATACAAAGTCTAATATGAGTAAATGAGCAAGAAGAGAAGGGACAGTATTTCATGTAGAAGAATTCATATGTACAAATGTTTTGAGACAGTGTAGAGCATGGTGGGTAAAAAGAATTGAGTCTAATGTGACTGGGATGCCTGGCTGGCTCAGGTAGTTAAGTGCCTGGGTTTAGCTCAGGCATGATCTGAGAGTCCCATATTGGGCATCCTTGATCATTGGGAAATCTGCTTCTCTCTGCCCTTCCTCCATACCCATCCTCCTTGCTAGTACTCTCTCTCTCTCATAAATAAAAAAATCTTAAAAAAAAAAAAGAGAGAGAGAGAAATTCTAGTGTGATTGAAAAGAATACAAAATGATTTTTGAAAGGTAATACAGCTATTTTAAGAATTTTGGCCTTAGCCTTAAGGATAGTAGGAACCTTCATAATATTTTAGGCAGATAGGTGTTTTAAACAGATTCTTCCTGTTGAGTGTAGATAAAGACTTAAAGATGGCAAAGGTAGAAGAGGTATCCACAGATGTAGTAAAGGGTCAGCTGATAAATATTTGGGGTTTGAAAGCTGAAAGGAAAAATCAAGAATATTATTTGTAGTATATATATAACAATGGAGGGAACAGATTTCTATTGACAAGTTTTTAAAAATACAACAATAATAGTAACAATATGTTAGAATTTTTATAAATGTATCCTCTATAAAAATATGAAATATAAAAATAATGGATATAAAAATATCCTTTGGGAGGATAGAATTTCCTTTTATTAGATGGAGGGGTTAAATAACTGAACATCATTGAATGGTTTTCCTTGCTTGGCTAATACATGAGTCACTAAGAATCTTATTTCAGTTATAGCCTCATTTTAATTTATATTTGTGAATACAGTCCATCATCATGAGATTTTTTTTTTTTACATTTTCTATTTTTTTTCTGACTATTGTTTTCTTGTCAGTTGGGAATATTGTGATGAGTGCTTAGTCTTATAATTCTGATGTATATCATATTCTTTTATTATGACTATAGTGCCTTTGTGCAATAAACACAATGCTTTCCACATAATTCAATAACAAAGTAATCCACACTCTAACATGCCTAAAAGTGTGGCATTCAAAATCCACATTTCCTTTCTTCTCTTGTTTGGCCATGATGGGTAGGCATGGTAATAAAAAATGACGTGGTAATCAGCATGCTGTTATAACTGGATTACTGCAATTTATAGTATGTGAAATTATGAAAACACCATATATGGTCTCTATCTCCATTACTCAACTCCACCAACACAGCAAGAATGGAACCACAGATACTACATAAACAAGTGGGTGGGTATGTACATGTTCTGTTAACACTTTGTAAGTAGTGAAATTTGGATTCCTTATAAATTTCACATGTCACAAAATATTCTTTCTTTTGATTTTTTTAACCATTTAAAAATGCACAAAACATTCTTAGCTCATAGACCATACAAAAACAGTCAGAAGTCTAGATTTGGCTCATGGGCAGCAGTTTGATGAACCATGGAGTAGAGAAAGAGCAGTTAGCGGGTTATTTCAGTAATCCAGCCTAACCAGGTGATGGAGATAAAGATAAAAGAATAGTCTTGAGATACTTAAATAGTTAATTAATCTAGTATTGAATTAACTATAAAGGAGGACAGGAGGACTCTGAGGTTTCTGATTTGCATACTGGTTTGGAGATCTTCAGTTAAGATAGGAAAATCTAGAAATAGACCACATTTGGAGAGAAAATTATGAGTTCACTTTTGAACATGTCATGTTTGATATGCCTTTGTTATATCAAAGGAGAGATTTAAATAAGCAGTTGAACTCAGAGGTCCTGCCTAGGGCTATAAATGTTTTGTAATTGAAACCATGGACTTGGATGAGATTACTCAGTTAAAGAGTAGAGAATTAGAAGAAAGGAGGACAAAAGGCCAAATCCTGAGGTACTCCTACACTTAATGACGTGCGGGAAGAACCCTAGCCTGCCAAGAAAACTAAGGAGCAGCTAAAGTGGTGGTAGAAAAAGAGAGTTATGCCCTGAATCACCAAGGAAGAGAGTGCCAGTGGTTAGTAGTCTAGAATTTCACAACCAAGTAAAATGAGATATTAAAATGTCCATTGCATTTACTAACTGATATGGGGGAAAATGGTAAGTGGTGATCCTGAGAACTATTTTATTGATGTTATAAGGCTGGAAGCCAGAATGGAGCAGATTGAGGAGTGAGATGGTGACATATAAACCATTTTTTAAAAAAGAAATTTGCATGTGAAATAGAGAGAAGACAGTGACAGAACTACATTGGATTGAAACAGTTTTGTCTGGTGTATTTGGTTTTAAAGTGAGTCTCTTGGGTAAATTTACAAACAATTGGGGAGAAGCCATTGGACTAGGCATTTGAAGACACATGAAAGCAAAACATAGGAGAGAGATGGGATCAAAGCCCAGGTAGAATCAATCAATCATTTATCAATCTAGTATATTCATTTATCTTATGAACATTTATATGTCTATATTTGCATCCTCAATTTATTTTTATATTTAACAAATTCAAAATGCTATGAAGCATTAGGTTTTTTTCTTTGAGATTGTACTGGCAACTTTAAAAAAATATTTTATTTATTTATTTATTTGACAGAGGGAGAGATCATAAAAGGATTAGAATAGGAGAAGCAGGGTCCTCACTGAGCAGGGAGCCTGATGTGGGACTTGATCCCAGGACCCTAGGATCATGGCCTGAGCTGAAGGTAAATGCTTAAACCAGCTGAGCTACCCAGACATCGCTGCACTGGCAAATTTAATCTCTAAAAACATACTAGTGAATTGAGGGTCCCAGTTTATTTGGCTGTATATTTTTAATTATATGTATTAACATATTTTATATATAAATATATAAATATACTATATATTTATTATGCGTATTATTTTGTGTTGGAATGAAAATTTCTTTATCATTGCAATTGAAATACAGTACTTTGAAAACATGCATTAGTGTCCCTTGATTTGAAAAAATCATGAATATAAACTATAAATTCCTTTAAAAACATAAAATAAATTTAAATTACCATTAATAAGAATACAAACCAAAACCAAACAGGCATTTAATTAAACTGCCATATTAAGTGCCTTTTAAATTCATTATAAAAATAGACTCATTTTCTATATGTATTATATGTATTACACTATGTTCAAATATCACATTCATTTTCTTAAAAGCTGATTACACCGATTACATTAAAATGTAATGCTTTTTATGTTGATACAAAAACACTATTTTTCCCCAATTTTCACTATTAAAGGCAGTGCTCTCTGATAACCATGAAGTTATTTTTCAATGCAAACACACATGCACACACACACATATACAGATGTTAAAAAATGATAACAGCTATGGATATGAATAAATAATGAGAATCGTCATTTTTTTTTTCTTTTTCTTTTGGTCAAGAAGTACGACTCCATATCATCTCTTCCAAGCTCTCCTGGGCTCTTAGCTCTCTTCTGTGTCACACTAAGGGCCTGTAAGTCCTTCCTGTTTTCCATTCCTAGTGTTGGATCTGTCCCAATTTGAGGTGGAAAAGGGTACATACTTAGGGATGACAGCATAGGGTGGTAGGTAAAGAAAACTGCAGATTTAAAAAGTTGTTGGTTAGGATTTAAAAAGCTATAATAAGGATTTTATCTGATATGAGAATTTAATGGCTGTTCAGGAAATTTGCCAAGTTTGATTTTCCCAGGCAATTGTTCCAGAGGTACTTAGAAGTTTTAGAATAAACCCTATAGATTTGTAATAATATTTTTCTGCCAAGAGAAAAAGCAAGAAGTAACTGTAAATGCTGAAGAAAAGTAAAATAAGATGAACACTGAGTGTAGATTGGGTTTGGCAGCATAGAGACTTTTGACGACCTTTGTGGGAAAGTTTTGGTGTTTAGGCAGTAACCTCTAGTAGAGTGGACTAAAGACTTTGCCAGAGGTTAAGAAATATATAAAACTCTGGACTTGAAGAGTGGAAAGTGACAGAGCCATAATTAAAGTATACTTGGAGCTAGGATGCTTTTTTTTTTTTTTAATGGTATAGATTTGAGCATGTTTAAATGCTAAGAGAAAGCAGACAGTAGTGATGGAGTATTTGAAAATGGAAGATAAATTTAAAGTCAAGTTCCTGAGAGAGTAGAAAGGAAGATATCTCTCAGTGAACAGGGATTATTGATAATGACAAGAAGATCTTCCTTTTACTCTAAAAGGAGGGGGAAAGTTGCAGACATAATTGGGGTTATAGATCTTATGAGAAAAAGGTGAGTTATTACTAGTCTAATGGTTTCCATTTACTCGGTGCAGTAAGAAGGGAGATTCCTTATGGGAAGTGGCATAGAAGGGAAAAGGTAAAAGGTGGGGGGCAAAAGGGCAAGATTTAAAATAAATGTAGAAAGGTGATGAATAAATATAACAGAGACTTGCTTAAGATGATTAAGGCTCCAAGACATTTATTCCTCTATTAATTTTTTTTATAATCAATATTTTGGGCTCATACTTGTGAAATGCCACAAAAGCTAACTCTAAGCATTGACCAAAAAAATTTTAAGCTCAGTTTTCTGATTATTTGAGTAAAAAAACCAAGTTATAGATATCAGCATATTTCTTGCTCAAAATCTTCAGGATTCACTATCCATGGCAGACTTATAACATGTATTTCTTAAATAATAACACATGAAAGTCAAAATTACTCCTTAATCCATGGGCTGCAGAATGGATGTTGTATTAGCAGGCATGAAAACAATATTAATCTTGTACATCTCCATCAGGGTTCTTCGTGACTAGGTGCATTGCCAATGAATCACATTCTGAAAAGGCTTTTTTTTTTTTTTTTTTTTTTCCTGAGTAGTAGTTCTCAACAGTGGACTTCAGTGTTCAGTAAATTGTGTTATAAACAGATTTGTTGCCATCCAGGCTTTGTTGTTTCACTGATACAGCAGAGGCAGAGTAGGTTTAGCATAATTCTTAAAGGCTCTAGGATTTTCAGGTTAATGTGCACTGGCTTCAACTTAATGTCACCAGCTGTATTAGCTCCTGATGAGTTAGCCTATCCTTCAAAGTTTCGAAGCCAGGCACTGACTTCTCCTCTTTAGCTATTTAAGTCCTAGATTACGACTTCTTCTTCTTTTTCCTCTTCTTTTTCTAGATGACATCTTCTAACAACAGAAAGTTATTCTGTATACATAGAAGATCTGTTTTTTAGTGTACCCACCTTTATTGATTATCCTAGTTAAATCTTTTGAATAACTTCTTTGCAGCTTCTACATTAAGACTTACTGCTTCACCTTGCACTTTCATGTTATAGAAATGTTTTCTTTCCTTAAACATCATAAACCAACCTGGGCTACCTTCCAACTTTTCTTTTGCATCTTCTTCACCTCTCTTGGGCCTCATAAAATTGAGGAGAGTTAGAGTCTTACTCTCGATTAGGCTTTGGCTTAAGGAAATGTTGGGAATGGTTTGGTCTTCAGGCTACTAAAACCTTCTCCATATCAGCAGTAGGGCCATTTTTGCTCTCTTATCATCTGTGGGTTCACTGAAGTAGCAGCTTTCATTTCCTTCAAGAACTTTTCTTTACACTGAACATCTTGGTTAATTGTTGTACAAAAGGCTTCACTTCGACCTCTCTTGGATTTTGATATGCCTTCCTCACTAAGCTTAATCATTTCTAGCTTTTGTTTTAAAGTGAGAGACGTGACCATTCCTTTCACTTGAATACTTAAAAGGACATTATAGAGTTATTAAATGCCCTAATTTCAAAATGATTGTGTCTCAAAAAAGAGGGAGGCCTGAGGAGAAGGAAAAAGATGAGGAAATGCCCAGTTGGTGGAACAGTCAGAACACACACAACATTTATCAATTAAGTTCACCATCTTATATGGGTGAGGCATCTCAAAATAGTGATATCAATGATCACTGATCACAGAGCACCATGACAAATATAATAGTAATACATTCAAAATATTGTGAGAATTTCCAAATTGTGACACACAGAGACAATGAGCATGTGCTGTTGGAAAAATAGTGCGAACAGAGTTGCTTCACATAGGGTTGCCCCAAATGTTCAATTTGCCAAAAATGTAATATCTGCAAAATGCAATTTCTATAAAGTACAATAAAGTGAAGCACAATCAAATAAGGTATGCTTGTATCTGCCAGGACTTGTTGAGCCTGTTACTTTTCTTTTTTGAAAAACTTACTTAAAATTATTATTAAGTTTGGTCATGTTATGTCTTTACTCAGAGGGAAGGCTTTTGTGTAATCTTGTTTTCTTCTTTTTTCAGTATTATTTTCAGAGAAAATATTAGGAGACACGTTTCTAGGCAGTTACTGTTCACTTTATTATCTTATTATCTTTGCTTACCCCCAAATCTCCTGATCATTTAACTTTAAATGTAATTACATTAGGAAAACAAAGATTTATTAAATTAAGCTGGGCAACTTATTAAAATTTAAACTTATAATGAATAAATTTGGTCCACAAATGTATGTCCATAAAATATAGAATAAATTTAAACGTCTTATTACCCAACTTTAGCTAAACTTCATTTCTAACTGATATCCCAAGGGCTGTGATTAAACACACACACACAAGTTTGTGTGCACACATACACACATGCACACATGCACACAAAACACCAAGAAACTAATAAATAATTCACTTGAGTATTTCCTGGGGTCACTCTATCCATGTTGTAATGTAGTTCAGCTTTTTACCTATGGTCAAGCTATGGGGAGATGTCAGAAGCTGTGTGAGAGATGGAGGTCAATCAGTTTTCTACAAATGTGTTTCTGTAAGAAAGACCTCCTCCATGAATGGCTCTACCAGAAATTGGAGTACAGGAATCTTACAGAAGGCTACCTTCTGGCTCCCCACAGGACAGTCTATCAGCATATATGTCATGCTCTTTTTCTTTAAGTTATAGTTGCCATTATCAGTGACTTTAAGATTAAAAAAAGCACTCTGTAGGAATAGTAAAAATGATAGGAAGCTGGGGGTGGGGATGATAATAAGAAAAAAAAAATAGGCATCTTAAAATATTATCCCAGTTCTACCATCCGACCTAAAGTTAGTACTGTTCTGTTTTTATTATACAGAAATCTAATGAAGTGATAGTATACTTTAATGTTTATACATGTTGATTTTTTGCTTCACAGCTGCCTTAGAAATTGATGAGGGTTATCTATTATTTCAGTCCATATATAGAGTGACAGCCACAGATGAGAACTCTTTAATTGGTGATAGACTGACGGTAGGTGGTGATCATCGTATGAGATGCATATATTGCTTTAGGATACAGGACTATGCTTCATTTTTCAAGAGTAGTTAACATATTTAATTTGATAACTAAAGAGTATAATTAAGTTGACATATTTGTGCTATATTTGTGTGAATGCTGGGAATAGCATTTTTAGAAGACATTTCCTTGATTTGTACAAGAAAATTATATGACTTTTAATGAAGGTGGGCAGCTGAGAGGAAGATGTTGATGCTGAGCTGAAATTGGGACTTTGCCTTCGGGATTGTACTCAGAACTGTTTCACTTTTCTAGCTATTTCAATGACACATCTGAATGTGATTATATTTTTTGATGTTTCAGTATCCTAATTACTAGATATCTAACTGTAAGAGACTTGCTTTTCTCATAATTGATTCATGGTTGTAAAGTCTTTAGAGATTTGGCAAAATGAAAAGAACCTATAAAGCTCTTTTGGAATATTTAGTGGCACACTGGACTAGGCCAGCATGCTTACTCTGCAGCTGTTCTTTTCAAACATATATTGAAAGAGTTTACTAGTTCTAATTTAGTAACTCACAGTATGGAGTAATGGAGCACTAAATGGGGATGAAGTAATGGAGTTATCATGGGACTTGAGTCAATTTATGGCTTTAACACAAACTAGCAGTATAATCCAGAAAGGTTATCTATTCTCTCTTGCCTTTGATTTACACAGTTAACCTTCAGAGTTATATAGGCTATTGTCAGTCAAAGTACTCAAAATTCCTGCTCAAAAATATTTTGCTGCAGACCAGCCAATACAAAATTAATATAAAATTGTTAAGAAATATGAGACCTCTCCTATTAGATGTTAAGTCTTTCTAATAGGTTAAAAAAATAACCTATGATTTAGTTGAAAATTGTTATTACCAGTCTGTCATTTTCAAGGAAAGGGTAGGGACCCAGCAAATGATTGTTTTAAAATTTAATGTTTTAGGTAATAGTTACATTGTTAGAAAATAGATCCTTATCAGATTTAGAAAAAATATACAGATATAATCACACTTTTCTTTAATCAAATTTGACCTCATTTCAAACTAATTTGTTCAGATCCTTTTGAGAATAGATTTAACTACTCTCATCCCTTCTCAGAGGTTGTGGCACATAAATAAAAAGTGAAATCAAGAAGTAAGATAAATTACAGACTGCATATTCAACCACATTAATATGTGAAGTTGGTTTCTATCCTAATTTTTGTTTTTCTTAAAATCTGAACTTAGTGATGATGAGTTAATTTCGTACATTCTTTCAGAGTTGTATTAATTTATTGAATCAGAATTAATATTTTTTAAAATTATCTTGGGGAAATGTGTAGAGTATTATGCAGCACTATAAAAACATAGAAAATCTTTTGATTGTGGTGATAGGTTAAATAAGTATTATTTTTCTTGTATTCTGCATCAGTATATGCTGGTGGTTTTAATACAAGCTATATCATAAAGAAAGACTAAAATTAGTGTGAAAGTAGGGAATTTTCTACATATTCACTCTATTATTATATATTAAAAGTCTTCCAAACACCTTTTCATTTATTGTGGTGTGAGTAATGAATATATTAATTTTTTAGTATTCCATTGAGACACAGTTATCAGGACCAAAGAAAGGAGCAAAAATTTTTGGAGTAGATTCATTAAGTGGAATTGTTAGCTTGAGAGGAAAAGATCTCTTGGACTTTGATGTTGGATATCATGTAATTAATTTATTAATTAATTATGCTACACAGAGTGATAGGAATTTTTAAAACTTAAATCTCTTCCTGAAAATATTAAATACATTATTATTTTAAAAGAAGAGTAATGGAGCACCTGGATGGCTCAGTTAGTTAAGCAACTTTGCCTTTGGCTCAGGTCATGATCCTATGGTTGTGGGATTGAGCCGCACAGCAGGCTCCGTACTCTGTGGGGGAGCCTGCTTTTCCCTCTCTCTCTGTCTGCTGCTCCTGCTTGTACTCTCTCTCTCTGTGTCGAATAAATAAAATCTTTAAAAAAAATTTTTAAAGAAAACATGAATTTTTAAAAATTTTGTGTCATTCATTTATGAGAATTTGTTAACCAAAAGTGTAGATCCAGTCTTTGTGGTTACTCAAAACATAGCACATCTTAACTTCTTAGATTTATCTAAAGAAGTTTAAAGGAGTAAAAAATACTTTTAATTGTTTGCTAATCAGGGAAAAATAAATTAGTAAATCATTAAAATTTAAATCTCTTCTAACATCAACGAAATGGAAGACACTTAAAATAATCAGGTTTTTATACTGAAACTTTTTCAGTTTTCATACTCTACCTCATGTAGAATGGCAAACGCATAGATAGCCAAGGTAAGAGCAGGTATAAATGAATTTGAAACTAATGTGATAGGAGAGAAGAACAATTTCTGATATATCCATAAGAAAGATAATTTAAGGAAAGCATTGTTGGGAAGATTTTCCTAAGTGGATAACGAAGGCTGCATTAAGTAGGAAAAACTAACTGGAAAGAAAGTAGCCAGAAGACTATTGAGATGATCTGTCCACACGGAAATAAGGAGTGAGATTTGAGAAATAAAGGGATAAGAGTTATTGTTATTGTTATTATTATTAAAATTTTCCATTTCCAGAAATCTTCCAAAGTGTTATTTCAATAAGGTGATTAAGAAAATAGCCACAAGAGGATAGATGCATGAATTTAAAAAACAGAGAATTTGCTGCTTTATAAATAGATATTTAGGAGAAAAAAGCAATAATAACTAAGGATGATATCAACTTTCTAGCATAAAAAAACATAAATGATGGAAGAAAGCCAATGACTTCTATTTCAATTTGGATTTGTTGAATGTTACAGGATGATGGAGAAGCTAATGATACATATGTTTTAAGCAATCTGAGTATTCGGACTACAAAATGATGTTAGAATTAGGTGGGGATAAAAGGAGATTATTTATATGAGGCACATATTTAGCAGTTCAGCTCCATACTTTCCCTGTCTGCACTGACTCACACATTCAACCAAACTTCTACTTGTCCTTTAAAACCTATTTTATCATTCTACTACATAATTAACCAATTTATTTTATTATATTTGTCATGTTAGTGCCCACCCAAGAGATCCAAGAGATTTAAGTATAATCATTATCAACCCCTTATTTTGCATGGGCTCTTATATATTGTAAAGGGTTACTGGATATTTGCTTAAGAAAGGTTTTAGTAGATATTTTATTGCCTTGGAAGTGTTTCTTTATTTTTTTTTTCTTTTCTTTACCAAGGGGCAATTGCTGATATGTATGAATAAATTACATCTAAAGAGTAAAATGTGTGACAGGATGATGAGGAAAATATTTGAGATCCGATGACATGCTTAATTCTTCTGAAATTATCTTCTGTTCTTGATCCCAAAGGGTAGCTCATGGTCTTGTTTCTATGGGTTAACATCAAACAACCTGTACTGTGAATAGTTTCAGTGCATTGTACTTTGAGTTTATGATTGAATCTGGAATTCATTCATTATCTTTTTTTTCTTGGTTCAATTTAATCTGCATGTATTTATACAACCAAGCTACACATGCTTTTGAGTGAAACTTAATGGCATACTAAAGTTAAACTATTCTGAAATACACAACAGTTATTCAAGTCCAAGCACCACAGAGAACTTTCCTCAAAATAAAAAAAAAAAAAAAAAACAGGTCAAGACCAAGACGTATCATAGTGAAACTTGTAAAATACAAATACAAAGAGAAAATTCTGGAAGCAGCTAGGGACAAAAGGTCCTTAACGTGCAAGTGTAGACACAAGGCTAGCAGCAAACCTGTCCATAGAATCCCATAGGCCAGGAGAGAATGGCATTATATATTCAACATGCCAAATGGGAAAAAATATGAAATCAAAAATACTCCACCCTATAAGCCTGTCATTCAGAATACAAGGAGATAAAGAGTTTTCAAGACAAGCAAAAACTAAAGGAGTTCATGAACACTAAACCAGCTCTATAAGATTTATTAAAGGGGATCTTTGAGTGGGAAAGAGAGATAAACAACCAACAAAGACTAGAAAGGAACTGAGACATTTTACAGAAACAGACACTATACAGGTAATACAATGGCACTAAATTTTTACATATCAATAATAATTCTGAATGCAAATAGACTAAATGCTCCAATGAAAAGACATAAAGTATGAGAATGGATAAAAACAAAACAAAACAAAACCCATCAATATGCTGCTTACAAAAGACTCATTTTATTTTTTTTACTTTTTTTTTAGATTTATTTATTTATTTATTTATTTGAAAGAGAGACAGTGAGAGAGAACATGAGTGAGGAGAAGGTCAGAGGGAGAAGCAGACTTCCCATGGAGCTGGGAGCCTGATGTGGGACTCGATCCTGGGACTCCAGGATCATGAACTGAGCCGAAGGCAGTCGTCCAACCAACTGAGCCACCCAGGCGCCCAAAAGACTCATTTTAGATCCAGATACTTCCAGATTGAAAGTGAGGGTGTGGAAAACCATCAGTCATGCCAACGGACATCAAAAGAAAGTTGGAGAGGTGTATTTATATCAAATAAATTAGATTTTAAAGATTTTATTTATTTATTCATTAGAGAGAGAGGGAGAGGACATAAGCAGGGATTGGAGCAGCAGAAGAGGAACAAGCAGACTATGCTGAGCACAGAGTCCAATACAGAGTTCAATCCTATGACCTTGAGATCATGACCTGAGCCAAAAGTCAAGATTTGGACATCTAACCAACTGAACCACCCAGGTCCCCCAGACAAACTAGGTTTTAAACTAAAGATTGTAATAAGAGATGGAGAAGGGCACTATATCATAATAAAGGAGGCTATCCAACAGAAGACCTGACAACTGTAAATATTTATGCCCCCAACTTGGGAGCAGCCAAATATATAAATCAGCTAATAACAAAATAAAGAGACTCACTGATAATCATACACAATATTATAAGACTTTAACACCTCTCACAGCAACAGACAGACCATGTACGCAGAAGATCAACCAGGAAACAATGGCTTTGAATAACACACTGGACCAGGTTGACTTCATAGTTATACTCAGAACATTTCATCCGAAAGCAGCAGAATACCATTCTTCTCAAGTATACATGGAACATTCTTCAGAATAGATCACATTATGGGTCACAAATCAGACCTCAACTAGTACAAAAATATATGAGATCATACCATGCTTATTTTCAGACCACAACATTATGAAACTTGTAGTCAATCACAAGACAAAATTTGGAAACACCTCAAATACATGGAGATTACAGAACATCTTACTAAAGAATGAATGGATTAATCAGGAAATTAAAGAAGAAATTTTAAATATCTGGAAGCAAATTAAAATGAAAACATTAAAGCCCAAAACCTTTGGGATGTCACAAAGGCAGTCCTAAGAGGAAAGTATATAGCAAAAAAGGCCCTCCTCAAGAAGCAAGAAAAGTCTCAAATATACTACCTAACATTACAACAAAAGAAGTTGGAAAAAGAGCAGCAAATAAAGCCCCAAACAGCAGAAGAAGGGACATAATTAAGATTAGAGCAGAAATAAGTGATAAAGAAATTAAAAAAAAAAAAAAAACTAGACCAGATCAATGAAAGTAGGAGCTGCTTCTTTGAAAAAATTAACAAAATTGATAAATGCCAAGCCAGACTTAACAAAAAGAAAAGAAAAAGGATCAAATAAATAAAGTCACAAATGAAAGAGAAAAGATCACAGCCAACACTGCAGAAATATATATATATTATGGCAATTACATGCCCAAAACTTGGGCAATCTGGAAGACATGGATCAATTTCTAAAAATATATAAACTACCAAACCCAAAGCAGAGAGAAATAGAAAATCTGAACAGATCCATAACCAGCAAGGAAATTGAAGCTGTAATCAAAAATCTCTCAACAAACAAGAGTCCAGGGCCAGGAGACTTCCCAGGAAAATTCTACCAAACATTTAAAGAAGAATTAGTACCTATTTTTCTGAAGTTTTCACAAAAAATGGAGGCCAGCATTATGCTGATTTCAAAACTAAAGACCCCACTAAAAAGGAGAATTACAGACCAATATCCCTGATGAACATGGATACAAAAATTCTCCACAAGATACTAGCTAATAGTACATTGATTATTCACCACAATCAAGTGGGATATGCTCATGGGCTGCAGGTATGTTTCAATATCCACATGTCAATCAGTGTGATATAGAAAAGGATAAACCATATAATTCTCTCATAAATGCAGAAAAAGCATTTGATAAAATACAGTATCCTTTCTTGATAAAAACCCTAAACAAAGTAGGGACAGATGTACCATATCTCAACATCATAAAGGCCATATACAAAAGACCCACATTTAATATCCTCAATGGGGAAAAACTGAGAGCTTTTCCACTATGGTCAGGAACAACACAGGGATGTCCACTCTCACCACTGTTGTTCAACACAGTACTGGAAGTCCTACCCTCAGCAACCAAAAAACAAAAGTAAAATGCATACAAATTGGCAAGGAAGAAGTCAAACTTTGCAGATGACATGATATTGTACAGAGAACACCTAAAACACTCCACCAAAAAATTGCTAGAACTAATACATGAATTCAGCAAAGTTAGCAGGATATAAAATCAACATTCAAAAATCTGTTGCATTGCTATATATGAGTAACAAAGCAGCAGAAAGAGAAATCAAGGAATCAATCACATTTAAATTGCACAAAAACCCATAAGATAACTAGGAATAAACCTACCCAAAGAGGTAAAAGATCTGTACGCTGAAAATTATAGAATACTTATGAGAGAAATTGAAAATGACACAAAGAAACGGAAAAAAAAATCTGCTCTCATGGATTAGAACAAATATTTTAAACTATCTATACTATCCAAAGTAATCTACATATTCAATGCAATCCTGATCAAAATAACACCAGCATTTTTCACAGAACTAGAACAATCATAAAATCTGTCGGAACCACAAAAGACCACGAATAGCCAAAGTAATTTTGAAAAAGAAAAGCAAAAAAGGGACTTTTCATTTTAAAATTCTACTCAAAGAAACATTCATAACATATTAATTGGAATCAGTATGTCCATGTGTATAAAGCAATAAGGCATGTTCTTCTCATTAGTGCAATATACTGTTCCCTGACTTCACTTGTATTTGTGTTTGTATCTTTCATGATGATGTAGTGAAAATAAAAAAATGTAAACATCTGAATGAACTTGAAACTTTGCATATAACAAGATTTCAGAAAATAAAAGTTGGCTTGATTTGGATTTAGTTGGGTCAATTGGAGCTCATCAATTTTATCTGTTCTGCTAGTTACTCTCTCTATTCCTTTCCTTCCATTTATTTCTAACTGCTGGGAATGGCCAGCAATGCCTGTACCAATGGATGAACAATTACTCCAAACTTTGCTGTGAAAGAAAGGAGAGGGTGAGGGGGTCAACACTAAGAGACAAAGACCCTTTGCTCTTCTTTGCTCTCACTTTTATTGATCTTTCAGGATAACCATAAATCTTTATCACTTTCTCAAACATGTGATGTATGACAAGGAATCTTACTGGAACAAGGAGAATCTGTTTATGGGAAAGATAAGATATGCTAATCTTCATGTTCTAAGAGTTCTGCTAAACATAGCCTAGGGGACAATGCATACATCTCTTGGATCACAGCTGACTGCTTTGGGTAACTCCCCAAGGCATTCCAGTGGCAGAGTGGTCACACAGCCTCTGCATTCCAAAGACCTACACCCTTCTCTAAAATCTCCCCTGCCCCCAGAGGCCTCTGTGTTACATTTTAGCAAGCCAGGTATTAGGGATGCTTTTATGCTATATATCAATCCCAACAGCTAACCTTACTTGCTTACTTATCTTTCATATTAAAACCCTTTCTACTTTTCTACCTTCTCTGTTTTTTGACTGCCTTTCTTCCTTTTGCTATTTCTTTAGAAGAAACTACCCAGCTAACTGGCAGATAAAGAGAGAAAAATAAAATGGAGGGCAAATGGAACAAAGGCAAAATTCATTAAAATAGGTTTTTTTATCTTTTTTTTTTTTTCTGGATTCCTGTCCATCATGGCATTTATCTATTTCTCACTACTAGTATTATCTCTTCTCTATTTTTAAGAAACATCACTCTTTTGGGAGCTTCAAATTCTAACATGCACATGTGTGTGCACGTGCGCGTGCACACACACACACACACACACACACCCCAGACTTCTTACCTTAAAGGCTCTTACTTTCCTACCTTCTGGTGTGGGAATAAAACATTACATGAATAAGAGTTTGTGCTGAAGGGACCTATTCACAGAGGCCAAACTTAAGAAAGAAAAGTCTCCTAGAAAGTCCTTGGCAGTGTACCAGCATATAGGGCTGGTGTTTATGAAAACATTATCTTTTGGATCACTTTGAGACAATCTCACTGATGTTCTTTGTAATTTCCTTTTGGTCTCCCCCAAATTATAGAAAGTTTTGAAAAGATACTTGTGGGTCCCAAGGAGGTCATTCTGACCTGATTTCTATCACACGCTTAGCTCAACTAGCATAAACTGCTCAAGCAATATCAAGATCAAGATGCCCTTCTGTTTCATCATGTGATTTTATGATCCTTGGGACAGAGGGATATCAGGAAAGAAAAGAGGGTCTGTGAGGGCATCTATGAGTCTCTGTGAGGTTCCCCAAAACAGGATATTGACACAATTTTCAGGTGGCTGATGTGCCACACATGTACCCAGTTCACTTACTGTGTCAAGTTATTCAGTTGCCTTAAACTATAGCAAACCACTAAATTAGGTAATCTGTTTACACATGTTCAGTTTGAGGTCAAGGTTCAAAATAAGCAAGATCCATTCACACAAAAATTGTTTCATTACATTCTTAGAAATGGTCAAACTATCTGAGGCTTTTGCAGGACTACCTGCTCCTGATTACAGTCCTTGGACTTGATATCCATGATTCAAATGTACAGAAAGCAGTAGTACTCTTTTTCAAGAAAAGTATATCACTTATAGAATTACCTAGCAGGTGAAGAACTTGCCTATTGTTTAAATATGTTTCCATTCATGTTGTTCGATTTTGAGATGAGAGAATCACAACAATCACAGGCAACACTGAAAGGAAAATAAGGAACAGTGGTTGAAGAAAGAAACAAACATTTCATGAGCACTTGTGAAATGTGTAATAATGTATGTCTTACTTAATCCTCAGAACTACTTTAGGCTTGAAAATGTACTTTATTGATGCTCCTGGGTGGCTCAGTGGGTTGAGCCTCTGCCTTCAGCTCAGGTCATGATCCCAAGGGATTGAGCCCCACATGGGGCTTTCTGCTCAGCAGGAGGGCTTTCCCCTCTCTCTGTTTCCTTCTCTGCTTACTTGTGATCTCTCTCTGTGTCAAATAAGTAAATAAAATCTTAAAAAAAAAAAAAAAGAAAATGTACTTTATCTCCATTGTACAGGTAAAAATATTGATGGATCAGAAATTCAAATTCATTTCTTCCTGACTTCAAAGGCTATGTTTTTTGTTTTTGTTTTTTTGCACATTATTGTGAAAAGAGATAAAAAGCATAAATTATCTAACATAAAGGAATCAAAGTTTAAATCATATCTTAATGACCAATGAAAAGACATAAAGTATGAGAATGGATAAAAACAAAACAAAACAAAACCCATCAATATGCTGCTTACAAAAGACTCATTTTATTTTTTTTACGTTTTTTTTTAGATTTATTTATTTATTTATTTATTTATTTGAAAGAGAGACAGTGAGAGAAAACATGAGTGAGGAGAAGGTCAGAGGGAGAAGCAGACTTCCCATGGAGCTGGGAGCCTGATGTGGGACTCGATCCTGCACAAAATTTTGAGCAATTATATCCCATTCTACACACCAACCCAAAATTTAATTGTAAAAATATGAAACTGATATTGTAATGGTGGCTCTCTTAAAATGAATGTCACTGGGACTAATTATTTGGAGTCTTTTTTTCTATTTGTGAAATAAATATCATAAGACAACTGCTATCAGGAGAAATACAGCATAATAGCTATGGCACCAATAAGAAGCAAGAGGTGGTGAAAGAATGTTCGATTTTTATTTGATTTTTTTAAGAATGTATTTATTATGAGGGAGATAGAGTGTGAGCAGGGAAGGGGTAGAGGGAGAGGAGGAAGCTCTCAGCTGAGCAGGGAGGCCCATGCAGGGCTTGATTCCAGGACCCTGGGATCATGACTTGACCTGAAGGCAGACGCTTAACCTACTGAGCCACCCAGGTGCCTCAAGAATGTTTGAATTTAAATTATTGTTCATGGTTTATATAACTGTGTAGGTGTTTCAGTTTCTGCTCCTGATAATGTTGCTGTATCTACTTTAATATATATGATTGTTGCAAAAGACTCAGATCCAGAACAAAAACGTGACGTGTTTCATGATCATCTATTTATATTTCCAAATTTGGCTAAAAAAAGGACTCAAATTTTCAATGAGTAAAAAATCATTTAATGAGGCTATGAGCTGAAGTGTTCTTTATATATTATGGTAGTCATTGAAGTGGAAGAAGGAATTTAAACCTTTGAAATCGTAACATAAACTAAAAATGGTATGACTAGAAAATGAAAGCAGTAGACCGAAAGCACTTTGAAAAATTATAGCTTACATTTATTTCCATTTATCTGATGACATTTACATAGCTGGGAAAATAACCTTTCATGATTCCCTGACTTTTATTCATCCTAGATCAAGCATATTTTCTTTATTATATGTATAATTTGAATAAAGGGTATATCTTCATATTATTTCTGGTTTTAACATAATAAAATACAGTGAATTAATAAATAATAAATGACAAGATAATTACAGATTAAGAGGTGGTAAAGAAGAAGAAATACAAGATAATCCATCAGCCTAGATTTTCTGAGAGCTTTTTGGTAGCCTTATGATCTCTATTCTAATTTATAAGACAAATTTTGGTTTCTTGATTAGATAATATATTATTTTAAATCATTAATAAATAGGAATATATACAATAATTCTCCCTTTAATTATTAGAGCAAACTAAGTTTTTTCCATTTATTCATACTTTACCAATTGGCTCACAAACATAGTTTAGAGAGGAGAATATGGTTGAAACAGAAGTTTAGGGCATAGCTTGCTGGAGAATTTAGTCTGTATATAATTTTTCTGGTGACCTGATTATAATGAGGCATTGATCAGCCCTCCAGTTTCAGATTTTTGCTCATGTGAATTTTAGACCGAGAAAAAATGTAAGTTCTGGTTTCCCAGATTCAGAAACTCCATGTATGTGACCGTGAATGTGTGCAAGGAGATAGGGTGAGAGAGTGTGGATGTGTGTGTTTAGGGTATGTGGGTATATGTCTGGGTTTAGGCCAGGATATATGTATGCATGTGGAAGATGTGTGTCTATACAAATATTAATTGAAATACATATTTATATGTATATTTTCCATACATAAAACTTATAATTTCTGAATTTTATTGCAGAAGTCATTAGGAAAGAACAACAAAAATCTTGGAAAATGTTATTTTTCTTAACAAATCCAAAACTATAATAGTAAGAGGAGAAATGAAGAAAAGGGGAATTTTTTGTGTGAGAAATTTTAATGGGTTTTAGTCAAACATATGCCAACTTTGGTTGTTCACTTATAGACAAGTAGAAATCAGTTAATGCACCCATAAAAATGACTGTGATGTCTTCTGGAAATGGCACTGAATACCACATCTCCCAGGTTTTACTGTTTTTCTTTGGGCCAGAAACTGGATGTAAATCTTTAAAAATATACTGTCTTTATTGAATCCTTTTCAAAATAGTATTTGTTTGAAACTGAGCCCAACTATAAGTATGGGTGGTAACAGTAGAGAGGAACATGATACTTGTCCATAAAAAATAAATAAATAAATAATCTTTGTCTAAAGGAGTATTTTATTGTGCCATACCAAAAATTGTTACAAAGATGAGATCAAATGGCTTCTTCAAAATAATTCAGTACATGTGACTCCTTGAGATACATTTTTTGAGCACAAGATGGAATGACTTACTTAGATATTAGAAAAATTTATAAATGTAAAACTAGATAATAAACTAATTATAAAACCAATGATCTCTATTTATCAAAAAATGCTTTAATACTTAAGTATAAAAATATTTGGGAAAAGGTGAAGCTAAAAATATGAAAGAATTTTCAGATTGCCTTTGAAGTCTGGAATGGAAAGAAAGTTTAGATTTTATAGACACTGTCTTTAAAAAATTAATTTGGGTTTAGTTAGATCTTGGCAACTTTTACATCAAAACTGTCAGTTCAGAATCCATGCTTCTCTGGTATGTTAACCATTTGTGTGTGTGTGTGTGTGTGTGTGTGTGTGTGTGTTTAAGTTTTCAATATTAAATTTCAGTTAATACCACTGCCTACTTTGCTTTGGGTTTGCATAATGATATTATTTCTAAAAAAAAAAAAAAAGAACTTTTTTTGGACTATGAAACAAATTCTAACATAAGAATTAATATAAACCTCAACACTAAAATAATAAAGGTATTTCAATACACTTCAATAAGAATAATTTTCAGTATTTTCAAGAAGAATTTTAAAAACTTATATAAATTGAAATTTAAAAAATATCAAATTCATATAATTGCATTTTCATATTCACATAGATAAAGCAAAAATAAATTTAGAAGTCTATCTAATTTCTTTTACTTTTCCCATTAGACTTTATTTAAATATTATTTTACTTTCTGTATTTGTTTCTTCAGGTATGTATAAAAGTTGAAGAAAGGATTATCTCCACATTCAAAAGCACAGAGTTGATACAATGTTCTCAGTAATTAAATAAAATTACACTTTTTACGGTCATGAATTATCTGGAGAATTGCTTCCATCCTTGGCTTTACCTATAGAAACCTAGCCTAAGTCTTTTTCCCCTCAATGTTCTGGTCAAATTTCCAATTTGCAAACATTTAGAAAGAAGAAGTATGAGGGGATAGAAAAAAAAAAACAAAATAAATCACTTTTCCTACCAAATAATTCTAGGAAATGGGACCACTTGAATTTCACATGTTTTCCAATTTCTTTAATAATTTCTCAATATTTCCAGTAGTCATTTACAGCACACTTTTTAAAAAATATCAGCTTACTTAGAACAAGCCTTTATAAACTGCAAACATTTTGACCTGGACTTTTTTCACTGTGTAAGAATTAGAGAAAAAATAGAAAGCAACAACAGTTTCTCCATGACAATTGGCTAACGGCTTATCATAATGCATTTACTCTGGTATTGTAGACTCATCTCTCATATTATTAACTTTGCTGTTTTTCACTAACTCCCAAATGACGTGCTTTGGTTCTTTTTGTTTCTTTACTTTTTTTTTTTTTAAGATTTTATTTATTTATTTGACAAAGAGAGATCACAAGTAGGCAGAGAGGTAAGCTGAGAGAGAGGGAGAAGCAGGCTCCCTGCTGAGCAGAGATTCCCGATGCAGGACTCTATTCCAGGATCCTGAGACCACGACCTGAGCTGAAGGCAGAGGCTTTAACCCACTGAGCCACCTAGGTGCCCCTGTTTCTTTACTTTTATATAATGTTCAGGGTTACCTGTATGAAACAAAAGCCCAATTGACATTTTGATTTTAATTGCATTGAGTGTTTAAATTTTGAAGAGAATTAGTATCTTTATCATCCATAAATCTGGAGGATTTCTTCATTTATTCAGAACTTCATTAAGTACTTCAATAATATTTTGTGCTTTTGTCCATAAAATTTTGTATTTTTACACATTGCATATATGACATTTCTAGAATACTTGGATTTTGTTGCTAACTATCCATTCCTAATTATTCTTCAGTGTTATAGAGGAAACAATTGATTTTTATGTCTTGATCTTGAAAACAACAATTTTACTAATGCCTCATATTGATTCTAATAATTTCTAGATAATCTTTCAATTTCTATGTGTTAACATTCATAAAATATCTATGAAAATTACAGCTGCTTCTTTCTATTGTAACATTTTTTCACCTGCTTAGAGAATTAGTTTTTAAAAATCTATTAAAGTTCTAAGTTACTTCAATATATTTTCTATTATTACACTATCTTTGTGTTTCTGTCATATAATGTACCCCATATAAGGTAGTTTTCAATATAGATGCTATACTCAATTTGCTAATATTTCAATTTAATTCTGGAATTTTAATCTTGATTGTTCCTCCTGCCCTTTGCTGACTAAAGCTCAAGGTGGTAGGTTCACTCATGCTTTGTTTGCTAGCTTGTTTGTTTGTTTTTCCCATACATGAGCTCATCTTTAAAAGAGCTTCACATGTTTACATATTTGGACAGTGTTGAGCAAATGTTTCTCCAAAGGTGTTTTTATCTTTTGACTCTACCAGGCATCTCTAAGGCATCACTGGTCTCAGGAAAGTTTATCTGCTAATTTCATGGCTTAGCTATTCTGGCCCAAATATTAGGATAGTCTTAACTATTATGGGTTCTCTCTCTCTCTCAATCTTTCTTTCTTCATCTCTCCCATATTTCCATGATATTCTGGAAGGATCATGGCAAATTATTTTACTCTGGCCACCAAATTGATCTCAGAGCAAATTTTCATTTGATCAACTTTCAACCCTTCTTCGGTTTACATATCGGTGTTCTCATTAGAATTGGATTTCCTCCCTGGTAAGGTTATTTCTATTTTAGTTCTTGTCTTTAGTTTATTGCACCATGCATTCTATGGTCAGTGTTCAGGAAATATTCTTGTATCAAAACATGGATTCTCTCTACCAATTTCAAGGGTCTCTGTGTTTGGTGACTTAAAACAGTGAGAAACAATGAATTCATTGGTCTGAACTATTTTATTCAATCTCTGTTGTATGCCTACTACCATGTTATCACTCTTACCTTGATTTCTAAAACATCACATCACATAGAAAGATCAATAAGATATAATCTCATAGAATTAAAAGAACTTTAAAGTGCTTTTTTTGCTCATACACATAACCTACTTATTAATTAAAGAATTACATTTAATAAAACAAAAATCATTTATAAAAAATAAAAAATTAAAAAAAAAAACAAAAATCATTCTTTGACTTTTTCAGATTTATTAAACTTACATTTCTTAATTATTTGGTCATTGGAATATTAACTTTTAAAATAAAATTTTACAACTTTTTTTTTTTGCAATTTCTAAAGTCTCCATGATTTCTCAAAATTTTCCAAAAGTAAGATTAACTCCACATAATTTTTAGGTAAGCAATGGTTAATTTAAGTATTTAAATGTTAAGATTTAATCTCTGAAACTGTTTTTATAATGGAGTAAATATCCGTATTTTGCTATTATTACAACTGCCAATTTTCTTACAGATATTCAGAGTGACTTAGAAGGCAAACATCTATGAACTCTATGTGATTTCTCTTTTTACATACAGTGCAAGTTACCTCATTTATATTTTGTTCTTGATATCATAGAAGAAAGTCAACTTTATTTGGCGGAATAAAAATTGAATAAAAATTCAAAGCTTTCTTCTTGCTATTTATCTTTAATAAGTAAATATTGTAGAAAATGTATATTGATATTCATATGACAAAATTAATGGAGCTATTAAAGAGGATTTGGACAGTAAGTACTTGCTAATATGGCAATATTTCCAAACATATATAAAATGAAAAAGTGATTGCAGATGTATACAGAGTATTTTGTATTCTGGAATAAAGTATAATTTACCAGTTAGTAGAAAGTCTACGGAAAGGGTATAGGTAGGAGGAAACTTTTAGCTTTGCTTTATAGTACACAAACATTCATATATATATATACATATATATATATAAAATCTATCTGTGTGCATGTGTATATGTATTTATATAGTGATTTGCAAAGAAATTTTTTAAGGCCAGGGGCTTAAAACTGTTACAGGATATGTATCACATAAAATTTAAAATATTTATTGTGTGACATAGATGAAAAGAGACATTTGTTTACACTAAGTGATAAAAAAATAATCCCTTTTGTCCCCCAGATACATACCAGATGCATCTATAAATATTTATGAAAATCTGCCTGTTGGAACAAAGCTAGTCAAGTTGACAGCAACTGATAGAGACATAGGGGACTTGGGGTATTTTGAGTGTATAGGTACACAAAAAGAATTTTTAATAAATGAAGGTAGAGTATTTTTTGTTGTTAATCATTTAATAAAGTATAATGTAAAGTACATTTTCACTAGTTAAAAATAAGCCTGATTATCTTCCATTAGGATAAAGGAATTTTTTAAATATTCAGTAGTATATTTAACATGTTTTATATGAGGTAAAATGTGATCATTCTTTCAGAGGTATGGATACACTCTGTACAATGTGTCTGCGCTAGGGGACTTCCAAACAATTCAGACCCACAGCAGGATTCCCTGGGATTTTATTGTATGATTTTTTTCTAAGAAGTGGATTTTCCTATGGAACCCATGATAGTAGTCATATAAACTGAATATTTATTCCTCATCGTACATTCTCACAAGCACTTGGCATACATAATAATTTCTTTGGGTCTTTACTTTCATAATCCTTATCTTATGTATGATGCCTGGACAGGAATCTTAATTTATCCAAGCTCATACACCCAATTGGCATGGTAGAATTTACACTGAAATCAGTCTGTTTGATTTTGATACTTGTAACTCTAAGTACATTCTATATGACTACAATTTAGGAGCCCTTTCCCCTAACAACCAAGGCATAATGCAAAGGGAGAAGAGAAAGGAATGTTGATCTTCTTAAAAAGTTATGTACATTTTCATACATGAAAAGAAAAGGATTAAATGCTTACTGTCTGTTATATCAGCAGAAAGAATCCCATGTAGGAAGTAGACTCTGAGATTGAAGAGGAAGGTAATCTATGGAAGACAGAATCTATGGTAAGTCAGCACTTAAGCAAAAGGAGAAGGCTGTCAAAACATGTAGTGAGGACAAGAGAATGACAGCAGAAATGGGACAGTAATTACAGATTGGAAGATTGATAAAATAATTATGCTAAATATAAGTGGAGGCTGGTTTCTCCTGTCAACATGGGATACAAATGTAGAAAATGAGAAAATACAATGAACAATATGAGGATGAATTTAAATCAAAGGCTTTAAATCAAAGTTTTTCATTTTATGTATATGTGCAGGAAGATATGTGTGTGTATATGTGTGTAGTTACATAAATAAATATTGATGCTATTTTATGTGTGCATGCATACACACACACACACACACACACACACACACACACACACACACACACACATGCTTCTGTAGTTATGTATCCTGAAAGAGTAAAAAAGCTATGAGGATGATATCACAATAGAAATGAACACAGCTAGTAGACAGATACTGACTTTTAAATGCCATTTTATCCTATAAGAACTCTCCAGAAAAAAGGCTTTTTTTTTTTTAGATGACTGGGATTAGAATACAAGATGAATTTGTAATGTGACAGAAAGCAAGAATGCGCTCCAAGAATGATGAGGGGGCACTGGGTGGCATAATCGGTGAAGCGTCTGACTCTTGGTTTCCACTCATGTTGCAATCTCAGGGTCACTGGGATCTAGCCCCGATGGGGGTCTGCACTAACGTGGTGTCTGCTTGAGATTCTTCTTCCCCCTTTCTCCCACTGCCCCTCCCACTTGTGCATGCTTTCTCTCTCTAAAAATAAATAAATAAATCTTTAAAAAAAACCCAACAACAATGTGAGAATATGTTAAAAAGTCACAGAAATCAGCTTGAACAGCTCCCCCTAGCCAATATGAACATCAAAATAAATAATAGTTGCAGATTATAATGCATTATATAAAATAGGATACCATGATTCCATAAAGATATAAATACATAAATTGACAGTTTGATAGTAAACTAATGCTTATATATTTTCACAAATACCTTACCACAAAATATATATTAAATGCAAAGAATAAAATAGAATTTTGGAGTGGTAGACACCATTCTAGTCAAGTAATTAAAGTGGACTTCAACAGTAATGAGACAAACTGATAGCATACAATAAGAACACAGATTAACTTTTGTGATATTTAATCCAAAACTACATAACCCAACTCTTACTATGAGCTGATATCAGACAAATCCTTTTTGAAGAAAATTCTTCAAAATTGCCAGCCTTAAATCTTCAAAATGCTCTTAAAACTTAAAGCCAGATTAAAGAATTTCCCAGATTGAAGGAGGCTAAAGAGGCACGATAATGTGATTCTGAATTGGATTTTTTTTGCTATAAAAATATTATTGAGACAACTGGTCAAACTCAAAAGATGGAAGGTCTCAATATTAGACTTCAGGATTTTGTTTTTGTTGTGATAATGTTGGAGAATGCTCTTTAAGAACTGTACATTAAAATATTTAGAGATGATGAATATCACATAACCAATTTATTTATTTTTTAAAAATTTTATTTATTTATTTGACACAGAGACAGAGACAGAGAGAGGGGGAATATAAGCAGGGGGAATGGGAGAGGGAGAAGCAGGCCTCCTGCTAAGCAGGGAGCCCAATGTGGGGACTGAGTCAGGACCCCAAATCATGACCCGAGCCGAAGGCAGACACTTAATGACTGAGTCACCCAGGCGCCCCACCAACTTACTCTTAAATGGTTGAGGAGGAAAAAACAACTCCACCTGTTTGAGATTATTTAAAACATTTAGCAATTATAAAGACTTAAAAAATAGAAAGGAAAAAAAGATAGATACAGAAGACACGCAGAGAAGAGAAAACATCTGAAATCATACTCTAAAACTTCCTGAGGAAGCACACAAAAAGTAAGAGGATGGAACAAATACTAAAAAGTGTCATTCAATAACATGCTCTTAAAAAAGAAGATTTGATGCTACATATTAAAAAAGGAAAAAATAGGTTTTCTGGAAAACCAATACAGAATTGCTGAATCTAAGACATACTGTAATAAAATAATAGATATTAACAAAAAAGGGAAGAAAATACTTGGGCCCCTAAGAAGGAAGACTGAGTCACTTATAAGAGTGATAATTATATTATAAAAAGATTTTTCTACAGTATTTTTTGTAAGTTCATGGAATAGCATATTTAGGAAACTTGAGGACACAAAATGTGACTTAGGAAATTTATACCTAAGAAAATGACCTCATAGATTAAGAAAGCAGATACAATTTTAGGAATATGAAAGCGTTAAGGAAATATTGTTCCTGTAAGTTCTTTCTGAGGAATTCACTAGAGAATGTACTCCAGACAACCAAAATAGCTGGAGAGATATCAGCATGAGAAATGGTGAGAATTGGATATATAGTTACTTATAGAACTAAAAATAAGTAGTGATTATAAAGGACAGAGTGTGTGTGACACACAGAGGGCTCATGTTTTATAAATATAGATACAATAAAATTATTTAATAAGCAACTCACTAGTGAAATATATTTTTTTATTTTTGTTGATTTTTGTTATTATTTTTTTTTCTCTTTGCATACATCCCCCTACTCCAACCTCACCCTACCTGGTGCTGGAAGAACAAAAGCTTGTAGAGTAAGGGGGGGGGAAAAAAAGAAGGACTGGAAGAGCAATGGGGGGAAGCTGATCTTAGTAGATATTAAAACATAATTCCTCTAAATTGCAAACTGTAATACTAATAAATGACTAAGTGGAAAGACATATGTAACAGAATATAAAATCTTGATAAGAGTTCCAAATTATCATGAAAATACAGCTTTCAGTAAAACTGCAGAAAAGAATGGAATTTTCATAAATGCTATAATAACTGGATAGTATTGGGAAAAATGTAATTTTTTATACCATATACCAGAAAAAAATCAAATAGATTATTTTTTTTTAAATGCAACCATATATGTAACAGAAAAAGTATGAATAAATTTATAACCCTGGAGTAATCTTTTCTAACTATGTCAAAATCCAAAACTTACATGAGAACAAATTGGTGAATCATCATGTCATCATCACAACAACATTTTTATGGCCAAAAAAAATCACCATAAGCAAAGCAAAAATACAAATAAGATACTGGAAAAATATTGGCATATTAGAAGAAATAAAAGTAACAATCAAATATGACAATGGACTAAAGAATCAACAGTTTAGAGGAGTTGCAAATGACTAAACCATATGAAAAGATGCTCAATTTTGCTCATGATAAAATAAAACATTAAAATAATAGCACATTATTGCTTTTAACCTATCAGATTAGCAAAAACTTCATGTTTGATTTTCTGTTAGGCTGTAGGAAACTAGACCCATACACTCTGGTGAAAATGAAAACTACTCAACCCTTGTTAGCTAACCCTTGCTAAGGAAATTTGGCTGAATCGAAGAAAATTGCATGTACATTTCCATTTAACTCCATAATCTCACCTCTACAAAATATCCCAAAATAACTCTGAAAAAATATAAAAGACCTATACAAATGTTATTCATTGCTGCATTATTCAATAGCAAGATTGAAAATACACATAGGGTACTGTTTGTATAAACTGTGTTTGTATATAAACTTGTTTGTATACATCTAGACAATAGAATAATCCATACCTAGAAAAAAAAGTGAGAAATTTATCTTGGTATATTGTGCCATAATCACCAAGATATATCAAGGGGGAGAAGGTAGAGAAAAGTGTATGTCCTTTAATTTATCAAGGAAAGAAAACGGAATTATGTAACAAAAGTTTTAAAATGTTGGGAGAACCTTATAGAGTTAGGAAATACATCAACCAATTATAAAGTATAGACTTTATTTAGATGATAATTTGAAAAGCAACAAAACCTCAAAGGCAATCCAATAAATTTGATCATTACTGGAAATACGATGATGCTAATAAATTAATGTCATGCTTTTAGGTATGCTAACTATACCACAGTTTTATTTTAAAGGAAGAGTCCTTCACCTTTAAGAGTAGATAAGAAAATATTTACAAATGTTATGACACGTTTGGGATCTTCAAAATAATCCAGGTAGAGAATAAAGCTGGAAATGCCACAGATGAAAAAACTGTGGCATGTATTGTCATTATTGAAGTGATATGTACATGCAAGTTTATTGCATTATTTTTTTGGATTTGGTATATGTTATTTTTTTAAATAAAAAATGTTTTATTCCAGAAAATATATGCCCCTTGATAATAAGCTATGAAATAAGATATTGCAGTAAGTTTTATCTTTAAAATAACACAATTTGAAAAACTGATAGAAAAAAATATATTAAGATTAAAGATTAGGGTGCCTGCATGCCTCAGTCAGTTAAGCATCTGTCTTCAGCTCAGGTCATGATCCCAGGGTCCTGGGATCCAGGCGCACATCGGGCTCCCTGCTCAGCAGGAAGCCTGCTTCTCCCTCTCCCACTCCCCCTGCTTGTGTTCACTCTCTCTCTGTGTCTCTCTGTGTCAAATAAATAAATAAAATCTTAAAAAAAAGAAAAAAGATTAAATATTAAATTAAGATATTAAAGATATTAAGAATTTCTTTAATTGCACTCACTCTACTTCTGTTATCTCCCAGATACATAATGTCCAATCAGTCACAATATGGTTATCAATTCTACCTGCTAATTATGAGTTAAAATCCTTTCTTTCCTTTGCTATTGGAATTCAACATCTTTTACCCAGTCTTGAGCAATGTGTTTTACTTTTCTCAAAATGTTCTGTTCTTGCATTATTATTACTCTCCCACCACTTCTAATCACCTATTTGGAGTATCCATACAATTTCTTCCGTTCTTTGGCGACCCTTTGCCCTAATTTCCTAACCTTCTTTCCACCTCAGCCTTCTCTGCCTGTATGTCCTGTGCTCATTTTTCAACACTCAGCCCAAACTTCTCTGTGGATTCCACACCTCCACTCACCATGACCCATCTTTCTATGAAATATTTTCTGATCTACGCAGTTGAGGAGGCTTCTCTTTTCCCTGTCATTAACCATTCTCCACAGATCCTCAATGGTGACTGGCTTATGAGATTCATCATGTCAGCAACTGTGTTTTGTCCTTTACCCCCAGAAATATTTTATCCATATCATTATTTTTAATCTTAACATATTCATCTTGTGAATGTTGAACAAGATTGCATCTGTCTTTTAGAGACAGGAGTGGTCACAAATGCCTATCTTTTGAATTATGAAGATACAGCCACCCCACATTCTTGGGTACTATATTTTATACCTTATGACGATGAATAAGGCATTTACAACTGGAACACTCACAGTGATTCTTCAAGATGTTAATGATAGACAAGCCACTTCCATGCACTTAGGATATTTACATGTAAGTTATTACAGAAATTTGGCCTTCAGATTTTGGCATAGAGAACAAGAGAGCAAAGTTGATGGATAACCAACATACCTTTCCTGGAAAAAAGAATCCCTTCATCCCATCCTTACTATATTGTCGAACAATGCTTCTCATTTTTCTTCCCTGTAACAACTAATCCTGCTTTAATTTGCTTCAAAAATTATAAAATTTAAAACTAGAAAGGACCCTAAATGATGACCATTGTTTAGCTCCTTGCTTTCAGGGAAATACATTTCACATTTTAAAATTGTAATATAGGGGCGCCTGAGTGGCTCAGTGGGTTAAGCCGCTGCCTTTGGCTCAGGTCATGATCTCAGGGTCCTCGGATCGAGCCCGGCATCGGGTTCTCTGCTCAGCAGGGAGCCTGCTTCCTCCTCTCTCTCTGCCTGCCTCTCTGCCTGCTTGTGATCTCTCTCTGTCAAATAAATAAATAAAATCTTTAAAAAATAAAAAATTAAAAAAAAATAAAATTGTAATATAAATATATTATAAACTTTTGTAAATATATATATACTTCATATATATAAGTTATATATATTTATAAAAGTTACAAATCTTTTTTCAAAAATTATTGACATTAATTGCAAGCATGCCTTTTCTGGTATTTTAAAATTATACAGAGATTTAAAAATACAGGTATGGCTCCCTCAACACTCCCCCCCCTCCCGCCCCCGTCTTCTCGGCCCTGGGAACAGCTCTCCTGCCACAGCCCCTCATCCCCAAAGGTATGCCCGTGCAAAGTTCATCTCCACCCCGTTCTTGGTCAGGAGCACCTCTCAGCTGTTGAGCCGATCACTGTCTGCAGTGGTGCTAAAACCACCCGAGACACTTAGAGATGAGGCACCTTATAAGGGCCTCAGCATCTTGGCAGCCCCACGTCCCCTGACCTCACTTATTCCTAGCCGCAGCTTCCAAACCGGCACCATTTCAAGGGACATCGATACAGCAGCCAAGTTCATTGGGGCTGGGGCTACCGTGGTAGGGGTGGCTGGCTCTGGGGCTGGAACTGGGACTGTGTTTGGGAGCCTCATCATTGGTTATGCCAGGAATCCCTCTCTGAAGCAACAGCTCTTCTTCTACGCCATTTGGGCTTTGCCCTCTTGGAGGCCATGGGGCCCTTTCGCCTGATGGTGGCCTTTCTCATCCTCTTCGCCATGTGAAAGAGCCGTCTCCACCTCCCATAAGTCTTTCTCCCATGTCTCGTCTGCCCTGTATATTCCCTATACCTCCCCAGGCAGCCTGGGGAAAGTGGTTGGCTCAAGGTTTGACAGAGGGAAGACAAATAAATACTGTATTAATACGAAAAAAAATAAATAAATAAATAAAAATACAGGTATGCTTTTATTCCCATTATATAGATGGAGTACCAAATATGTAAAATTTAATTTACTTACAAAATGTATAAAACTAATCAGCAAGAAACTACATCTTGAAAGCTAGATTTCCTGATTGTTGCTACATTTTTCTTTACAGAATACCTGATTGCTTAGAACTCTTAACCTAGTCTGGGAGTATTCTGAAAACACTCTTCTTTGGCATTCTAGTTATGTTATCTCATTCCCACAGTGTGTGTAATAACCCACCCCTGAAGAAAACCAAAGAAATGTGTGCTTTATATTATCAGGCCACCAAACACAATCTAGATGGAGCTAAAATCAACTATATATACTGGAACTTCAGTAGTTTTGCAAGCTGAGCAATGACAGCTTCTGCTTAATCAGAATTTTCACTTAGATCAGAAATACGGTTTTATATAATGCCATAAAAGTGTTTAGTGGTTTGCTCTTGAATAACTTATCTCTCACTTAAAGCATTATTTTACAAATATTTTTGCAGGAATGTCTTTTATCACTTTGTAGTAACAAACTGTAAGCCAAAATCCACACATAGAAAACAATACCATTGCTCTGTTATACATCAAAAATCAACTGTTAGTTCGTAAACCTTTTGCCAGAGATATGTTTTACTAAAAAAACAAGGGACAGAAATTGTAAACAATAAATCTGTAGCCACAGATTTAATTTGTTTTCAATTTCAATTCCAGATAGTAGTCTACAGATTGTTATTAGAGGAATATTAGAAATTTTGGTTTTTAGAACATTCTTTTTATTAAAAAAATGGACAACTCAACTTTTATCCCATTTTTTTTTCAAATCTAAGGTATTTTAAGTAACTAAAATTAGAAATATTCTTTTAAAACAATAACAAAAAACAATTACAATTATAACTGTCTTTATTAATCAGGTTTCTTAACACTATTGCCATAACAAGTAAAATTAAAAAAAAAAAAAACAACAGTGGCTAAACATACTAACCATTTCTTTGTCCCTTAGGCAGAGGAATGGAGGTTGGTTAACTAGACTGAGTGGCTCTCCTCTAGGCTGTGACTAGGGGTCCTGTTTATTGTATCATCTGGCTTTGCTGTGTTGTTGCCTTATGTTTTCCCCACTCAGTCTAGTCCTTATGTTGCTGTGTTGAGGGATAGTATGTGGAAGGTACCCCAAATATTTAATCATTTTGCTTAGACTGATAATAGCATTTCCACTTGCATTTCACTTGTTAGCACATCTTCCTCTCCCACCACCCCCAGAGCCAACTGTGGAAGTTGTAGGGGAAACCGGGGTCCATAGAAAGGTATATAACAAACACTGACAAAATTTAACAGTGCCTGCTAACTGTTAAGTAGATATAGTAGAAAGTCAGTAGTAGGACTACCATAACTTGAGCTATGCATAAACCAGATCAAATCTGATACTAATTTAAGAATATATATGTGTTGTGAGTGTTGTATATTGTATAAGACCAATGAATCACGGACCTGTACCCCCAAAACAAATAATACATAATATGTTAATAATTTTTTAAAAAAATTTTAAAAACTTTGTATAACAACAAGATGGTCTTAAAACTAAGTAAAGAAAATTATTCTGCACGTGGAGGCGTTTATTCATTTTTCCAGTCTGTGTCCTTTAAATTGTCATTTAACTTCTCGTTTTCCTTTTCCTTATTTTTAAGTGGTAACAATAATAATTCATGTTCCTGATAGCAAATGTATGGAGTAAATAATTTCAGATCACTTTCAGATCACGGATTTATGAATTAAAAACTATGAATCTGATGTACAAACTGCTCCAACTGTTCCAATGATAATATATGTATTTGCCTTACTAAATTTGCCACTTATTAATCCAACATAAAAGTAGTTCATTTTCTTTAGGCTTGAGTAAGGATGCCAAATAATTTCTTATCTTTCATAATTTTCACCAACATTATAATTTTATTATTGGCCAGAGTGGTTAATTAAAATATGAACACATTTTAAAACATTTAAATTAAGTAGTATCATTGGTATAAATCTACATGAACATGCTAGATCATATTTTTTCTCATACTTTACTCATTACAGAATTAAACTGCCTGAAAAATCTCAGTTGAAACTCTTTTGGTCTTTCTAACTTGTCCAGATAAAAATGGAACTGTTCCCAATAACAGCATCACTTATCATTTGATTACAGATACTTTTTCAAATGTAATGAACTGAAAGTTAAGTATTTTAAAGCTGCTCTCTAATTGTGGTCTTATGATTAAACTTAGATTAAATTTAGATTAAAAATAAAAATAAAATTATTTTTCTTATTATAAAATTCTTACTGAACTACAGTAGTTCAAATAGCTGATGGCAGAATTTGTTTCTGTATTTTGAACTGTAAATTGCTAATAGACTATCTTGCTGGAATGCAATTTTGATCTTGAGAACGGAACTACGAAGGTTATAAATTTCCTAGAATAAGTGGTTCTGTGATAAAGTACTGACTATTCCTTTGGAATATGTTGAAATCACCCTAATTGCCATGAATAAGTATATCAAATAACTACTGAGCATTATAAAAAATAGACTAAATACACATACATTATTACTGCATCTTGGAATATACAACAGGTTAAATAAACTGGTAAATATTTTACCAGTTCAGTAAATCTAAATTTTATTTTATTTATTTTAATTTTTTTTTTAAATTTTTTATTTTTTATAAACATATATTTTTTATATACATATATTTTTATCCCCAGGTCTGTGAATCACCAGGTTTACACACTTCACAGCACTCACCAAATCACATACCCTCCCCAATGTCCATAATCCCACCCCCTTCTCCCCAACCCCCTCCCCCCGGCAACCCTCAGTTTGTTTTGTGAGATTAAGAGTCACTTATGGTTTGTCTCCCTCCCAATGCCATTTGCAACAACATGGATGGAACTAGAGCGTATCATGCTTAGCGAAATAAGTCAAGCAGAGAAAGACAACTATCATATGATCTCCCTGATATGAGGAAGTGGTGATGCAACATGGAGGCTTATTTTAATTTTTTTTAAGATTTTATTTATTTATTTGACAGAGAGAGAGATATCACAAGTAGGCAGAGAGGCAGGCAGAGAGAGAGGGGGAAGCAGGCTCCCCGCTGAGCAGAGAGCCTGATGCGGGGCTCGATCCCAGGACCCTGAGATCATGACCTGAGCCGAAGGCAGAGGCTTTAACCCACTGAGCCATCCAGGCTCCCCTAAATTTTATTTTTAATAATTTTTTAGACCAACCTCTATATGTTGCTATATTCACAAATTTTTAAACTGAATAGGCAACGTTGGACAAGGTCTTGTGTTCAATCAGGATTCACGGGTGAAGTCTGGAAATTATAATTTAAAAATTGCTCATCTAAGCAACCTGCTAAGACACCAGACATGAATGATATGGATAAGTAAGCCACACATAGGTACCAAACAGGTATTTTGGGCCTTGATTTGCCACAATCCCTTGTTCCAAGTTGCATTTCATTCAAAACCCTAACATCCTTACCATTTGCTACTTCAGATTCTGTGACTAGAGTACACAGAATCACTTTCACAACCTTAGAACACTGTCCTGTCTTGTAGCTCTGGCTTCTGGTTCTGCTGCTCACACTGTTATATTGCTAGGAAACGACCCCCACCTATTTTGTGCTTCCATTACCCACACACTTTCGCACAGCCTTAATGACTTTGTTGATACATCACTTCTTTTAAGAAACCATCCCTGATATTTCTTTTCCCTCTTCTCTAGGTCAGGTGCTTCTCTTTGGGTTTTCATGGAAATTTACTTCTCTCCCACCATTGCACTTACCACTTACCTAACTGAGAAGACAGGAGAAGAAAAAATATCTGTCATTAAACTAGTGCCTGGCACATATTCAGTACTTGTTAAATATATGTTAACCAGTAATGAAATCACTAAATTAATGAGTAATAAATGAACAAAATCAAGCTGTGAAAGTTTTAAAGACACTGACAGGATTTAGTAGGAAATTTATTCCCAAGTGCATCAATATCACATTTTCACAATTCTTTGCAACTAGAAAATCTTGTTTGTATGACCAGAATGTTAAAGCAGAGCCTCATAAACTATATATATTAATTTATATTCTGATAATGATGGGAAAGAATACAATCTAAAGAAATTCTTAATTAAGAATATGAAGATCCTGACACTATATAACATTACTTTGAATTCTTCCTATTCAAACAACTTTCAACAAGAATAAAACAAAACAAACACAAAAAATAGATGAGCAAACAACAACAACAAATTGTTGTATGAGGCCTTCTCTAATTTTGATATAAACCATAAAACCTGACACACAAACTTCCTAGAAGCAAAGTCACTGAGAGTACCCCATAATGGCTTTTCCTACCTTTTTCTTGCAAAATATGTAATATTAAAATGCATTAAACTCACTGGTATTGGTATAACCCCCTTTTCTAAAAAAATTAAATTATTGGAATGAGAATAATCGTATTTTTCTCAAAAGATGATTAAGTTCAGAAAGGATTATTAAAATGGCATGTCTTATCTTTCTATTCTAGTCAAGAAAGAGAAGCTAATTTATAGACAAACAAAAAACTGAAACAACTTTAATGCTTAGCAAATAAAACCTTTATTAGGAGAATATAGAAAATATACACATTTAGCTTTCCATATCATGCCCTTTTAAATTCACAAAAGGGCATAATTAAGATACAAATACAAATTTTCAAAAAATAAAAATTGATTTTTTCTTAGTTGGCCACACATATGTATGTGTATTATACTAAAAGGTGAAAAAAAGAGAATTTTAACATTCAAAACTAGAATTTACAATAAGCACCAAGAGTTTTATGTTAAAATAATGAGTAAAACTCTAACTAGTGGAAACCATTAACTCTAAATTTATCTTAATTCATTGAGAATGATGTTCATCAAGGTACCACTGATGACCATGTAATTTCAATATTAAACAATGAATTTCTATATAATGAAGCCAAACATTTCATATGTAATATATTTGATTTATTAATAAAAACATAAAAATGAATGTTTTTTTATATTGGTATTGCTAATCATGTATTTTATTAGGTCATTTCTCTTTAATGAGCATTGACCTGAAAAAGCACCCCAATATATTTTTACTAGTCAAATCATTTTTAAATACTGCTTTATGATGTAATATTTGATATTTACAGGATAACATAACTAACATATTTGCAAATTACGTCATGTAGTAATAGAATGAACTCTGAGCCCATCACCCCCCTTCAGAATTAGAACATTATTAAGAACTGTGTTACTACTCTTTCCCATCCTTCTGCTCTTCAGAGGCAGCTAATACCCCAAATTTTGTATTTGTCCTATTTGTGGGCATTTTATAGTTTTATCATCTGTGCATATTCCTGATCAATAGTGTTGATTAGCTTAGTTCTTGAGCTTTCAAGAAGTGGTCTCATATTCTAATTCGTCTCCTGTGACTTAATTTTTTCATTTGTGTTATGCCCGGAGGAGCCATCTATGTACGGCATCTCTCTCTCCCTCTTGTCTCTCTCTTTCATCATCTATGTACCTAGTTGCGGTAATGTTTCATTATATTCCTTAATATTCCCTTGGGTGAGTATAACTATTCTCCCATTGATAGAGATTTTTATTTTTCATCCTGAGTTTTGTTTAAAGTTCTTGTATGTTTCTCTTGGTTACATGTGTAACACCTTCTCTAAGGTATATACTTAAAAATAATTGCCATGTCATAGTGTATGTAAATGGTCAGCTACATGATGTGGTGCCAAGTTGTTTTCCAAAGTAGTTGCATCACATTACACTCTCACCAGCAATGTGTAAGCACTACTCTTGGTCAATATCTTTATTGTGATACCTGGTACTCTCACACAACTTAACATGATTTAGCCTGATTACTAATGAGGTTGCATACATTTTCATATATTAACCAACTGTGCTGTAAAAAGTGTGAAATATCTCTGTCTCCTTTATGCGAAAACATCTATTTACCCATTCCTCCTTTGTTTTCCTTATTAACTTGTATGGTATGTTCATCTATTCTGGAAAATACACTCTACTTTCCTGTAAATATTTTAGTAAGTAGACTTTCAAATTTAAGTTTTCTAAATACAAGGGAAGTGATTTTGTGGTTTATAGTGAAGTATAAATTCAATTATCTTTTTCCCCATTTGTAATACCAACTTGCACAGTAATATTTCTACAGTGACCTGCAATGCCATCTCTGATACATATAGAAATTTTATGTATGTTTGTGTCTGCCTCTAATTATCTTCTTCTTGTAATTCTTCCCAATGATCAACTTATATCCAGTTTTTCTATATCATTTAGATAGACACAGGATGAGAAAAGACATGCAGTAAATTAATAGGAGCACTATGAATGTGAATTATTTACTTCTTGACTGATGGTTTGCTCAGTGTGTCACTCTTCTATGTGTTACCTCCCTTTATCCACATAGAATACGGATGGTTAGGACTGAAAAGTACTTTAGAGAATATCTAATACTCTATGAAGAATTATTATTCCCTTTTTAGTTTGGCAATTCATCTATAGTCCTCAATTTCTCCAATTCTGGAATGTTGTAGAATCTTAAGAAAACAATGCTATTCACCTATGCTTTTCTGCACCATGTCATCATCTAGTTGCTACACATAACTTCCCTCCACAATAGGTGTTGGCTGTTGAGGAAAATAGCTGAAGTCAGTGTGGCTAAGGCATAAAAATGACCTCAGAAGAACTGGAAACACAGCGCACAATCACATTCCTTCTACTTTTCCTGGATGGCCTCATATCTACTCTAGCTATGGCCACACTGAGGATTGTGTCATTATGCATGAGCTGTGAAGGAGAAGACTCATACCATCACCCTTTTCATTTAACATTATGCAGTGAAAGACCTTGAATGTATCATCTCTTCCCTGCACATCCTTCCCTAGAAAGAACGTGAAAGAGCAAAAATATAAGATACTTTGACCTCTCTCACAGAGTGGAACTTAAGTTCTGCTTTAGCATGATTTCAAAATTTTTGCAATTTAAAGCTTGTTTCTGAGCAATTATTCCAGTTAATAGTAATCCATACTTAATTCTTTTTAAAAGTGAAAATAAATTCATAACAACTATAAATCTTAAATACATATAGCAGCTACTTAAAGGATAAGAAAAAAAGTCAAACTATGGCAAGTGAATCAGTGTGAACAAATGTACATCAAATATATAACCCTACTTTTGCTATCAGTATGCTTTAATAAGGCAACAATTACAAAGTGCCAGAATATTTATTAATATTATCTTAGCTTTTGCAATAAAGTATAGTTTACTTTTTATAAAATTTTGCTCTCCTATATGGAAGTCACTAACTACATGTACTTTTGAACCTCTGAACTATGGTTTGTTTGAATGGGGTTATGCTGCAAATACGAAACAGGCAACAGATTTATCATAATTAATACAAACAATTGTAAATATCTCACCAATTTTTTTTGGTGTGGATTACATGTTCAAATGATAGAGTTTTGGATACATTTTGTTAAATAAAATGCTTTACTAAAATTAATTTTACCTGTTTCTTTTTCTTTTTAAAAATGGACCTACTAGAATTTCTAGTACTATGTTGTAAAAAAGAGATGAGAGGAGGCATCCCTTATTCTACCTAATCTTAGTGGCAAAGCTTTCAGCTTCTTGCCATTAAGTTTGATATTAGCTGAAGGTTTTTTTTAGATTTTTCTATATCAAGTTGAGGAAGTTCCCCTCTAGTCCTAGTTTACCTGCTATTTTTATCATGAATGGACATTAGATTTTATCAAATAATTTTTCTGCATCTATTGATATAACCAAGTGATTTTTCTTTTTTAGCTGGTTGACGTAATGGTAACATGGCTCCTAGAGGAATTAAAATTACTTGTAGCTTGCATTTGTGACTCACATTCCTATTGTTATAGAATAACTATAACACTGTTAGAGAATATCATATGAAATAATACTGTAGAATATGATTTTTACTTTTTCATGTTTTTATTTAAATTCCAGTTAGTTAACATACAGTTAATGTTAGTTTCAGGTATGGAATTTAGTGATTCAACACTTCCATACTTCACCTGGTGCTCATCACAAGTGTACTCCTTGATACCCATCAGCTATTTAACCCATTCATCCCGCCACTCCCCTTTCCTCTGGTAACTACCAGTTTGTTTTGCATAATTAAGAGTCTGTATTTTTTTTTTAAGATTTTATTTATTTATTTTGAGAGAGAAGAGAGAAAGAGCATGAGCAGGGAGAAGGCAAAGGGAGAGGGAGAAGCAGACTGCCTGCAGAGCAGAGAGCCCAATGTGAGACTTGATCCCAGAACCCCAGAATCATGACCTGAGCCAAAGACAGATGCTTAACCAACTGAGCCATTCAGGCACCCAAGAGTCTGGTTTTGTTTGTTTGTTTGTTTGTTTGTTACCAAATGTTTCACAAGTCTTAGTTTAAGATTCATGAAAATGATAAAATCATTTAATCAATTAAAATATATTTTTCATCTCCAGACTGTACCTGCACATCCAGATTATGATAATCCTATTTTTGCAGGAAAGCACTTCAAATATACATTGTTTGTGAGAGTGTCTGATTAAGGAACCCCTATACTATCAAGTAAGAGTTATTAATTTGAACTATTAAAATATTTTGAGTCATAAAAATAATAGGTATTTTTAAAAATTAGTTCTTAGATTGGGATGTCTGGGTGGCTCAGTTGTTAGCTTTTGGCTCAGGTCATGATCCCAAGGTCCTGGGATTGAGCCCCACTTTGGGGTTCCTGCTCAGTAGGAAGACTACTTCTCCCTTTCCCACTCCCCCTGCTGTGTTCCCTCTTTCACTGCCTCTCTGTCTAATAAATAAATAAAATCTTTTAAAAAAAATAGTTCTTAGAAATTTATTATATTTGTAAATATTCTGTGTTACAATAAAATATCCATTATTACTCTTATATTTAGTGCATATTCAAATGAAACCCAAAATATGAGTGAGAGAATGATGTCCAAAAGTAATTAGAGCACACTGTAATTATTTAAAAGCTATGTCAAATTTGAACATTTCTGAAATCTTTGTTATTTATAAGATTTCTCAGGGAATTAATTTATTTTACATTTGAGGAAAAAAGCCTTATATTCAGATTCTCATTAAATTGTATTTCTTTTAAATTTCTTTATTATATGGTAATGGCTGAGGTATTTAATCATACTCAACTGGTAGGAAATGTCCATTCTTAGAAACTTTAATCTTTAATTTAGAAGAGTAGCATTTGTGTATAAACATTATAAAAGGCAAATTGTTATGACAAGTATTCAAAATCAGTTTAAGTGTTTTAATCATAAAGTTATTGTCAAATGCTCTATAATTAAAGAGGTAATAATTTAATTACAGAACTTAAAAATATAGAGGTATGTGTATAATTTATATATTTGGCACTTAATAGACAATTGAGCCATGACAACATGGATTTTACCTGCTTGGTCCACTTATATGTGGATTTTTTACAGTACAGTACTATAAATGTATTTTCTCTTATGACTTTTTAAATAACATTTCCTTTCTCTAGCTTAGTTTATTATAAGAATGCAGTATGTAAAATGTATATAAAATACAAAATATGTGTTGAACTCCTGTTGAAGTTAGGTCAGTTATTAATTAAATTTTGGGGGTAGTCAAAAGTTATATGTGTCTTCTTGATGGCTCAGGAGTTGGTGCTCCTAACCTCCATGTTTTTCAAGGGCCAAATGTATATTAGAGGGTAATTAAGAAGTAAAGGGGGGAAGGAGCAAGATGGAAGAGGAGTAAGAGACCTAAATTTCATCTGGTCCCAGGAATTCAGCTAGATAGTTATCAAACCATTCTGAACACCTATAAACTCAACAGGAGACTGAAGAAAAGAATAGCAGCAATTCTATGAACAGAAAAGTAGGATATGCAGAGAAATGAAACTAAGGTGATAATTGAGAAGATAGACCATGGGAGGATAGACCTGGCAAGTAATAGAGCAGTGGAACACAGGGCTGGAACTTTTAAGAAGTCTGTTCTATGGAGGGACGTCACTCTGGTGGCTAAGCAGGGGGTGGAATCCTTCATTGGGACAGTGTAGTCTGAGGATCCTTAGGGTCCCAGAAAGACTGGGGGTGCCTGAGTGGGGCAGAGATCCCAGGTGTCTGAGTAGGAAAGCTGGCTGCAAATACAGAGCTAAGGACTGGGCTTTCAGCTTGGGGTTACCATAAACCGTAATCTGAGGCACAGCTGGGCTACGGCTCTTCAAGCAGGGGCCTCACAAATGGCAGTTCCAGGAAGACCCCCTTCCTTCACTGGGAGGAGCAGCGTGAGAACATGCTGTAGGAATCGCTGGGTTTGGAGACTCCAAACAGGAGTGTGGCTGGAGGTAAGTGAGACAGGAGTGACTGACTGCTTTTCTCTGAGAGCTCACTGAAAGGGGGTACCTGAGCTTGTGGCTCCTCTGCGTGAGATTGGGAGATCACCTTGTTCATTCTCAACCTCCAAAGCTGTACAAAAAGCTTTTAGGGAACAAAAACTAACAGAAACAAACCTGAGCAGATTACTTAGCCTGGCCCCTGGCAAGGGTGGTGCAATTCCACCTGGGGCAAAGACATTTGAGAATCACCACAACAGGCCCCCACAGAAGCTCAGCAAGAACATCCAGCCAAGACCAAATTTGCTGATCAATGAGAAGTGCAAAACTCCAGCATAGGAGAATACAATACATAGACTCCATGGCTTTTTTTCCCAAGAATATTTACTCTTTCAAAGTTAAATTTTTAAATTTTTCTTTATTTTTTCTTTTTATATTTTTTTTGAATTTTTCCTCTTCCCTATTTTAAACATCATCTTATCAATACCTTTTTAAAATTCTTTCTTAATTTTCATTTTTACAGTCGTATTCTAACCCTTCATTTTGGTATAAATATGTTTTTCTTTCTTTGATATTTTGGGATACAGTTTCTTCTAACAGACCAAAATATACCCTAAAACTAGTATATGGCTTTGTTCTCTTGCCTGATCACATTCTCCCCCAAAATTATTAATTTTTTTCTTTCTGTTTCCAACCAACTTCTTAGCTTATTAATTCCTTTTAATTTTTATCTTTATAGTCATATTCTATCCCTTAATCATATTTACCCTTATTTTTGTGTGTGTATATATATATATATATATATATATATATATATATATATATATATATATTATTTCTTTCTTTAAAATTTTGGGAGGCAGTTTCCTCTAATACACCAAAATACATCCAAAATCATGTGAGTGGCTCTGTTCTAATCACCAGCCTGATCATATATATACATATATATATTTTCTTCTTTCTTTCTTTCTTTTCCCCCCAGTTTTGGGTCTCTTCAGATTTGTTTAGTAGGTATTTTTCTGGAGTCATTGTTACCCTTTTAGCATTTTATTCATTCATTCATCTGTTCTTCTCTGGACAAAATGACCAAGTGGGGGGTGGGGGAGAACAAGAGGTGATACTGACTGCTAGGGACTTAATCAATATGGACATTATTAAGATGTCAGAACAAGAGTTAAGAATGATGATTATAAAGATTTTAGCTAGGCTTGAAAAAGGCATAGAAAACACTAGAGAATCCCTTTCTGGAGAAATAAAAGAACTAAAATCTAACCAAGTTGAAATGAAAAAAGCTATTAATATGAGGTGAAATCAAAAAGGGAAGCTCTTACTGCTAGGATAAATGAGGCAGAAGGCAGAAGAGAGAATTAATGATACAGAATACCAAATAATGGAGAATAAAGAAGCTGAGAAAAAGAGAGATAAACAACTATTGGATCATGAGGGGAGAATTGAGAGATAAGTGATACCATAAGATGAAACAATATTAGAATAATTGGGATCCCAGAAGAAGAAAGAGAGAAGGGCAGAAGGTATATTGGAGTAAATTAGAGCTGAGAACCTCCCTAATTTGGGGAATGAAACAGGTATCAAAATTCGGGAGGCATAGACAACTCCCCTCAAAATCAATTAAAATAGGTCAACACCCTGTCATCTAACAGAAAGAAAATCCTGAAAGCACCTCAGGACAAGAGGTCTTTAACCTTGACAGTAGAAATATTAGATTGGCAGCAGGCCTATCCACAGCAGACTGATCCACAGTAGAGATATTAGATTGGCAGGTCAGAAAGGACTGGCATGGTATATTCAGAACACTAAACAACAAAAATATGCAGCCAAGAATACTAAATCCAGCTAGGCTGTCATTGAAAATAGGAGAAATAAAAGGCTTCCAGGACAAACAAAAATTAAAAGAATTTATGAACACCAAACCAACACTACAGGAAATGAAAAAGGTCCTCTAAGCAAAGAGAGAGCCTAAAAGTAACACAGACCAGAAAGGAACAGAGTAATAGTCACCTTCAGGCAATACAATGGCAGTAATTCATATCTTTCAGTAGTTACCCTGAATGTAAAAGGGGTAAATGTCCCAATCAAAAGACACAGGGTATCAGAATGGATAAAAAAGCAAGACTCATTGATATGCTGTCTGCAAGAAGCTCACTTTTGATCCAAAGACACCTCCAGATTTAATGTGAGGGCATGGAAAACAATTTACCATGCTAATGGACATAAAAAAAAGCTAGGGTGACAATCCTTACATCAGACAAATTAGATTTTAAGGCAATGACTATAATAAGAGATGAAAAACGACACTATATCATACTCAAAGGGTCAATTTTAAATATCTATGCCCCTAACCTGGGAGCACCAATTATATAAATCAATTAATAACAAAATAAAAGAAACACATTGACAATAATACACTAATAGTAAGGGACTTCAACAAACCCCCTCACTGAAATGGACAGATCATCTAAGCAAAAGATCAACAAGGAAATAAAGGCTTTAAATGACACACTGGACCAGATGGACATCACATATATTCAGAACATTCCATCCCAAAGCAACAGAATACACATTCTTCTCTAGTGCACATGGAACATTCTTCAGAAGAGATCATATCCTGGGTCACAAATCAGGTCTCAACCAGTACCAAAGGATTGGGATCATTCCATGCATATTTTCAGACCACAATGCTTTGAAACTAGAACTCAGCCACAAGAGGAAGTTGGAAATAACTCAAATACATGGAGGCTAAAGAGCATCCTACAGAATTAATGCATGAATGAATGGGTCAAACAGGAAATTAAAGAAGAATTTAAAAAACTCATGGAAACAAATAAAAATGAAAACACAACTGTTCAAAATCTTTGGGACGCAGAACAGAGGGTCCTGAGAGGAACATATATAGTGATGGAAGCCTTTCTCAAGAAACAAGAAAGGTCTCAAGTATACAACCTAACCCTACACCTAAAGAAACTAAAGAAAGAAGAGCAAAGAAAGCCTAAACATAGCAGCAGAAGAGAAATAATAAAGCTGAGAGCAGGAATCAATGAAATAGAAACCAAACAAACAGTAAAACAGATCAACAAAACTAGGAGCCAGTTCTTTGAAAGAGTCAATAAGATTGATAAATCCCTGGCCAGACTTATCAAAAAGAAAAGAGAAAGGACCTAAATTAATAAAATTGTGAATGAAAAAGGAAAGATCACAACCAACACCAAAGAAATACAAATAATTAGAAAAATATGTTATGAGAAACTATACACCAGCAAATTAGACAAACTGGAAAAAATGGATGCATTTCCTAGAGACATATAAATTACTAAAACTGAAGCAGGAAGAAATAGAAAACCCAAACAGACCCATAAACAGTAAGGAAACTGAAGCAGCCATCAAAAATATCCCAACAACAACAAACAAACAAACAAAAATATCCCAACAAAGAAGAGCCTCAGGCCAGATGGCTTCTCAGGGAAATTTTACTAAACATTGAAAGAATTAATACCTTTTCTCCTGAAACTGTTTCAAAAAATAGAAATGGAAGGAAAACCTCCAAACTCACTTTATGAGGCCAGCATTTCCTTGATCCCCAAACCAGACAAAGGTCCCATCAAAAAGGAGATTTAGAGGGGTGCCTGGTGGTTTAGTGGGTTAAGCCTCTGCCTTCGACTCAGGTCATGATCTCAGGGTCCTGGGATCAAGCCCCACATCAGGCTCACTGCTCAGCATGGAGCCTGCCTCCCCCTCTTCCTCTGCCTGCGTCTCTGCCTACTTGTGATCTCATTCTCGCGTTAAAATAAATAAATAAATAAATAAACAAAATCTTAAAAAAAAAAGAGAGAGAGAGAGAGAGAGTCTGTTTCAAAAAGAAGAATTACAGACCAATATGCCTGATGAACTTGGATGCAAAATTCTCATCAAAACACTAACCAATAGGATCCAATAGTACATTAAAGGATTATTCACCATGACCAAGTGGGATTTATTCCTGAGCTGCAAGTTAGGTTCAACATCTGCAAATCAATCAATGTGATACAATACATTAATAAAAGAAAGAACAAGAATCATATGATACTGTCAATAGATGCAGAAAAAGCATTTGACAAAGTGCAGCATCCTTTCTTGATCAAAACTCTTCACAGTGTGGGTACATACATACAGGGTACATACCTCAATATCATAAAAGCCATCTATGAAAAACCCACAGCAAATATCATTCTCAATGAGGAAAAACTGAGAGCTTTTCCCCTAAGGTCAGGAATACAGCAGGGATGTCCATTATCACCACTGCTATTCAACATAGTACTGGAAGTCTTAGCCTCAGCAATCAGACAACAAAAAGAAATAAAAGGCACCCGAATTGCCAAAGAAGAAATCAAACTTTCATTCTTTGCAGATGATACAATATTTTTTATGTCGAAAACCCAAAAGACTCCACTTTAAAACTACCAGAACTCATACAGGAATTCAGCAAAGTGTCAGGATATAAAATCAATGCACAGAAATCAGTTGCATTTCTATACACCAACCACAGGATTGAAGAAAGAGAAATTAAGGAGTCAGTCTGTTTATAATTGCACCCAAAATCATAAGATACTTAGAAAGAAATCTAACCAAAGAGGTAAAGAATCTGTACTCAGAAAACTATAGAATACTCATGAAAGAAACTGAGAAAGACACAAAGAAATGGAAAAACATTCCATGCTCACGGATTGGAAGAACAAATATTGTGAAAATGTCTATGCTACCTAAAGCAATCTACACACTTAATGCAATCTTTATCAAAATACTATCAACTTTTTTCAAAGAAATGGAACAAATAATCCTAAAAAGTTTATATGGAACCAGAAAAGACCCTGAATAGCCAGAGGAATGTTGAAAAAGAAAACAAAAACTGGCAGCTTCACAATTTCAGACTTCAAGCTGTATCACAGAACTGTAATTATCAAGACAATATGGTACAGGCATAAAAACAGACACATAGATCAATGGAACAGAATAATGAGCCCAGAAATGGACCTTCAATTCCATGGTTACCTAACCTTTGACCAAGCAAGAAAGAATGTCCAATGGAAAAAAGACAGTCTCTTCAACAAAGGTGTTGGGAAAACTGGACAGCCACATGCAGAAAAATGAAACTAGACCATTTCTTTCACCACACACAAAAATAGACTCAAAATGGATGGTAGACCTTAATGTGAGACAAGTATCCTTCAAAATCCTTGAGGAGACACAGGCATTAACCTCTTCACCCTCAGCCACAGCAGCTTCTTCCTAAAAACATTGCCAAAGGCAAGAAAAGCAAAGGCAAAAATGAACTATTGGGACTTCATCAAGATAAAAAGATTTTGCACAGCAAAGGAAATAGTCAATGAAACCAAAAAACAACTGAAAGAATGGGAGAAGATATTTGCAAATGATATATCAGATAAAGGGCTAGTGTCCCAAATCTATAAAGAACTTATCAAACTCAACATGCAAAGAACAAATAATCAAGTCAAGAAATGGGCAGAAGATATGAATAGACATTTCTGCAACAAAGACATCCAAATGGCCAACAGACACATGAAAAAGTGCTCAACATCACTTGGTATCAGGGAAACCCAAATCAAAACCATGGTGAGATACCACCTCACCACCACTCAGAATGGCTAAAATTAACAAGCCAGGAAATCACAGGTGTTGGTGAGGATGTAGAGAAAGGGGAACCCTCCTACACTGTTTGGGGGAATGGAAGCTGGTGTAACCACTCTGGGAAATGGTATGGAGTTTCCTCAGAAAGTTGAATATAGAGCTACTCTATGACCCAGAAATTGTACTACTGGGTATTTATCCTAAATATTTATCCTAAAGATACAAATGTAGTGATCTGAAGGGGCACATGGACCCCCATGTTTATAGCAGCAATGTCCTCAATAGCCAAACCATGGAAAGAACCCAGACGCCCACTGACAGAGGAATGGATAAAGATGTGGTACTTATATACAATGGAATATTCTGCAGCCATGAAAAGAAAAGAAAAAAGAAATCTTACCATTTGCAATGACATGGATGGAACTAGAGGTCATGCTAAGTGAAATAAGTCAATCAGAGAGAAACAATTGTTATATGATCTCACTGAAATGAGGAATTTGAGAAATAAGACAGGGCATCATAGCAGAAGGGAGGGAAAAATGAAACAAGACAAAACCAGAAAGGGAGACAAACCATAAGAGATTCTTAATCTCAGGAAACAAACTGAGGGCTGTTCAGTTTGAGGAGGGGAGGGTGGTGGGAGGGATGGAATGACTGGGTGATGGACACTGCGGAGGGTATGTGTTATGGTGAGTGCTGTGAATTGTGTGAGACTGATGAGTCACAGACCTGGATCCCTGAAATAAATACTACATTATTTGTTAATTAAAAAAAAAAGAAAAGGGAAAATAAAAATATAGAAAACCTGTGATAATCTTAACTGTATTTTTATGTACATTTTTCCTCACAGCATTTAGTACAGTCATCATTAGGGTGAGTGGCATAAATAAACTGAATCCAATTAGAAATACATTGACATTTATCTTCAATATATTCAAAAAGAGTCCAGCGAATACCCTGGTTTGGAAAATTACATTAACAGATGCAGACTGGCCATTTAATAATATAAAATACATCATTGTTGGAGGAAATTGGGGACCTCCTCCCAAATTTTAGGTTGAACCAAACACAGGTATTATGAAAATATGGTAGCAATTAATAATAAAAATTAAGAGTTCCTACACTTATTTGAAATTTATTTTATGAGTAACTGTGGATATAAGAATATCTAAAAATATAACTTCAACTTCCCCTTAAACTACGTAATGTTCACCTCGGTTTGTAAGCTGTATCCATTCATTAGTAATTGCTGCAGAAAAATCACCAAAGATTTGATCTTTATTATATAGATCTTCAGAAAGTTTAAGCATATCTATGTTCCTTATATCTAAGAATGTAAAAGAGGTGGTTAAATGGTGTGTAAATGGGATGCCTGGGTGGCTCAGGATGGAGTCCCACACTGGGCTCCCTGCTCAGTGGGGGCCTATTTATCTCTCTCTCTCTCCTCCTGTGTGTGTGCTCTTTCTCTCTCTCTCTAGCTTTCACTCTGTTTTAAATAAATAGATAGATAAATAAATAAATAAATAAATAAATAAAATGATGTGTAAATTTTTTTTTTATAAATTTTTTATTTTTTATAAACATATATTTTTATCCCCAGGGGTACAGGTCTGTGAATCACCAGGTTTACACACTTCACAGCACTCACCAAATCACATACCCTCCCCAATGTCCATAATACCACCCCCTTCTCCCAAACCCCCTCCCCCCGGCAACCCTCAGTTTGTTTTGTGAGATTAAGAGTCACTTATGGTTTGTCTCCCTCCCAATCCCATCTTGTTTCATTTATTCTTCTTCTACGCACTTAAGCCTCCATGTTGTATCACCACTTCCTCATATCAGGGAGATCATATGATAGTTGTCTTTCTCTGCTTGACTTATTTCGCTAAGCATGATACGCTCTAGTTCCATCCATGTTGTTGCAAATGGCAAGATTTCATTTCTTTTGATGGCTGCATAGTACTCCATTGTGTATATATACCACATCTTCTTGATCCATTCATCTGTTGATGGACATCTAGGTTCTTTCCATAGTTTGGCTATTGTGGACATTGCTGCTATAAACATTCGGGTGCACGTGCCCCTTTGGATCACTACATTTGTATCTTTAGGGTAAATACCCAATAGTGCAATTGCTGGGTCATAGGGCAGTTCTATTTTCAACATTTTGAGGAACCTCCATGCTGTTTTCCAGAGTGGCTGCACCAGCTTGCATTCCCACCAACAGTGTAGGAGGGTTCCCCTTTCTCCGCATCCTCGCCAGCATCTGTCATTTCCTGACTTGTTGATTTTAGCCATTCTGACTGGTGTGAGGTGATATCGCATTGTGGTTTTGATTTGTATTTCCCTGATGCCGAGTGATATGGAGCACTTTTTCATGTGTCTGTTGGCCATCTGGATGTCTTCTTTGCAGAAATGTCTGTTCATGTCCTCTGCCCATTTCTTGATTGGATTATTTGTTCTTTGGGTGTTGAGTTTGCTAAGTTCTTTATAGATTCTGGACACTAGTCCTTTATCTGATATGTCGTTTGCAAATATCTTCTCCTATTCTGTCAGTTGTCTTTTGATTTTGTTAACTGTTTCCTTTGCTGTGCAAAAGCTTTTGATCTTGATGAAATCCCAGTAGTTCATTTTTTCCCTTGCTTCCCTTGCCTTTTGCGTTGTTCCTAGGAAGATGTTACTGCGGCAGAGGTCGAAGAGGTTGCTGCCCGTGTTCTCCTCAAGGATTTTGATGGATTCCTTTCGTACATTGAGGTCCTTCATCCATTTTGAGTCTATTTTTGTGTGTGGTGTAAGGGAATGGTCCAATTTCATTTTTCTGCATGTGGCTGTCCAATTTTCCCAGCACCATTTATTGAAAAGGCTGTCTTTTTTCCATTGGACATTCTTTCCTGCTTTGTCGAAGATTAGTTGACCATAGATTTGAGGGTCTATTTCTGGGCTCTCTATTCTGTTCCATTGATCTATGTGTCTGTTTTTGTGCCAGTACCATGCTGTCTTGATGATGACAGCTTTGTAATAGAGCCTGAAGTCCGGAATTGTGATGCCACCAACGTTGGCTTTCTTTTTCAATATCTCTTTGGCTATTCGAGGTCTTTTCTGGTTCCATATAAATTTTAGCATTATTTGTTCCATTTCTTTGAAAAAGATGGATGGTACTTTGATAGGAATTGCATTAAATGTGTAGATTGCTTTAGGTAGCATAGACATTTTCACAATATTTATTCTTCCAATCCAGGAGCATGGAACATTTTTCCATTTCTTTGTGTCTTCCTCAATTTCTTTCATGAGTACTTTATAGTTTTCTGAGTATAGATTCTGTGTCTCTTTGGTTAGGTTTATTCCTAGGTATCTTATGGTTTTGGATGCAATTGTAAATGGGATTGACTCCTTAATATCTCTTTCTTCTGTCTTGCTGTTGGTGTAGAGAAATGCAACTGATTTCTGTGCATTGATTTTATATCCTGACACTTTACTGAATTCCTGTATAAGTTCTAGCAGTTTTGGAGTGGAGTCTTTTGGGTTTTCCACATATAGTATCATATCATCTGCGAAGAGTGATAATTTGACTTCTTCTTTGCCGATTTGGATGCCTTTAATTTCCTTTTGTTGTCTGATTGCTGAGGCTAGGACCTCTAGTACGATGTTGAATAGCAGTGGTGATAATGCACATCCCTGCCGTGTTCCTGACCTTAGCGGAAAAGCTTTCAGTTTTTCTCCATTGAGAATGATATTTGCGGTGGGTTTTTCATAGATGGCTTTGATGATATTGAGGTATGTGCCCTCTATCCCTACACTTTGAAGAGTTTTGATCATGAAGGGATGTTGTACTTTGTCAAATGCTTTTTCAGCATCTATTGAGAGTATCATATGGTTCTTGTTCTTTCTTTTATTGATGTGTTGTATCACATTGACTGATTTGCGGATGTTGAACCAACCTTGCAGCCCTGGAATAAATCCCACTTGGTCGTGGTGAATAATCCTTTTAATGTACTGTTGAATCCTATTGGCTAGTATTTTGTTGAGTATTTTCGCATCTGTGTTCATCAAGGATATCGGTCTATAGCTCTCTTTTTTGGTGGGATCCTTGTCTGGTTTTGGGATCAAGGTGATGCTGGCCTCATAAAATGAGTTTGGAAGTTTTCCTTCCATTTCTATTTTTTGGAACAGTTTCAGGAGAATAGGAATTAGTTCTTCTTTAAATGTTTGGTAGAATTCTCCCGGGAAGCCGTCTGGCTCTGGGCTTTTGTTTGTTTGGAGATTTTTAATGACTGTTTCAATCTCCTTACTGGTTATGTGTCTGTTCAGGCTTTCTATTTCTTCCTGGCTCAGTTGTGGTAGTTTATATGTTTCTAGGAATGCATCCATTTCTTCCAGATTGTCAAATTTATTGCCGTAGAGTTGCTCATAGTATGTTCTTATAATAGTTTGTATTTCTTTGGTGTTAGTTGTGATCTCTCCTCTTTCATTCATGATTTTATTTATTTGGGTCCTTTCTCTTTTCTTTTTGATAAGTCGGGCCAGGGGTTTATCAATTTTATTAATTCTTTCAAAGAACCAGCTCCTAGTTTCGTTGATTTGTTCTATTGTTTTTTTGGTTTCTATTTCATTGATTTCTGCTCTGATCTTTATGATTTCTCTTCTCCTGCTGGGCTTAGGGTTTCTTTCTTGTTCTTTCTCCAGCTCCTTTAGGTGTAGGGTTAGGTTGTGTACCTGAGACCTTTCTTGTTTCTTGAGAAAGGCTTGTACCGCTATATATTTTCCTCTCAGGACTGCCTTTGTTGTGTCCCACAGATTTTGAACCGTTGTATTTTCATTATCATTTGTTGTGTAAATTAACACCTGCCATGATTTTGCTGATGAATTATACTCTGGAAGTATGAATAGATAACCAAATTTTATTTGTAATAGTTCATTTCCATTTGTTATTTTGTGATTATTTTATTTATATGGTTTATGATTTAGCATAAATTAAAGAGATTTATTATCCCAGGGATAACTGTTCTCTGTTCATTTTAGTGTCAGGAATGGTAAAGCTATTGGATTCACTGGTTAGGAAATTTGAATCCCAGTACAAGATAACAGAGAAAATAACAGTCTTGGACCACTATCCCCTTAGACAGAGAAGTGGTACTGTTCAAGTAACTGTCAATGCTCTGGTAAGAATGAGTTACTGCTTATAATGCAGTTATCCCTTAGGAAGTTTATTCTTGGGAAATAAAAAGAGAAATTGTGAGTGGATACAATTTGGTGTCTTCAGCATGGATTTAAGTTCAGGGAGTTACATCTTGGGTTAAAAAAGTCGTAAAAATACCATTTTATATATGATATATTTCAAATATATATCATTATATATTATACATAATAATTATATATTTTATATCAAATATATATATTATCATATATATTTCCATATGTTATATAGATTCAATTTTTCCAATTTTCTTCTTGTAATTAGTTTCTAGGTTCATAACACTACAGTGGAAAAAGATGCTTAATATGATTTCAGTAATCTTAAATTTATGGGGGCTTATTTTTTTGCCTAATATGTGATCTGCCCTGGAGAATGTTCTATGTGCACTTGAGAAGAATGCATATTCTGGTACATTTTTATATACTGTTCTCTATATATGTGTATATATATAGTTTAGTCTAATGTGTAATTTTAGGCGAGTTTCTTTATTAAATTTTCTGTCTGGATGATGTGAGCATTGAGGTAAGTGGGATATTAAAGTTCTCTACTACTATTGTATTTCTATTTATCTCTTTAGATCTTTATATAGTTAGATATTCTTATAATTATATAATGCCCTTATTATTATATAATGCTCTTATTATTGTATAATACCATCTCTTGGCTTTTATCGTAGTTTTTTTTTTAAAGTCTTTTTTCTTTGATACAAGTATAACCACACCAGCATTCTTTTGGTTTCTATTTGCATGAACTATCTTTTTCTATTCATTTACCTTCAGTCTGTGCCCTAAATCTGAAATAAGTCTCTTCCAGGCAGCATATAGATGGGCCTTGATTTTTCACCCACTCAGCCACTCCATGTCTTTTAATTAGAGACTTTAGTCCATTTATATTTGAAGTAATAATTGGTATGTATGCACTCATCGACATTCTGTTAATTGTTTTCTGGCTAGTTTGTAGTTCCTCTCTGTTTTTTACTTCTTCTCTTGTTCTCTTCTCTTATGGTTTGATAACTTGCTTTGTTATTTTTAGATTCATTTTTTATTACTTGTTGTGTATCAATTATAAGTTTTTGCCTTGTTGTGACCATAAGGTTCACCTATAACATCCTATATAAATAAGTCGATTTTGAGTTGATGGCATTTTTAGTTTGAACACATTTTTTTAAAGATTTTATTTATTTATTTGAGAGAGCATGAGTGAAAGAGAGCATGAGAGAGGAGAAGGTCAGAGGGAGAAGTAGACCCCCAAGGAGCTAGGAGCCCAATGCGGGACTTGATCCTGGAAGTCCGGGATCATGACCTGAGCCGAAAGCAGTCGCTCAACCAACTGAGCCACCAGGAGCCCTACTTTGAACACATTTTAAGACTCTATATTTTATTCTCCTGACATTTTATAATTTTGATGTCATATTTAACACCTTTTTACTTTGTGTATCCTTTAAATAATTATTATGATTATAATTATTTTCATTGCTCTTCTGTTTTGATCTTCATACTAGCTTTTATAAGTGAGGGATTTATTTATAAGAGATTTATTAATCCCTTACCTTTGCTATATATTTGCTGTCACTGAGATTGATACTTTCATGTTCTCTTCTTACTAATTAAATTAATAGTTGGTCTGGCTAGCCCGATGGAGGAAGAGGGCAGACGCTGGTGGTTCTCATGAGGATTTATTCAGTGACCTGCCAGTCTCCAGTAGGGTTTGTTTTCTAAAGGGCAATACAGAAAAGTGTTTTCTGTCCCTCTTTGGTGAATGGAATGGGCATCTGAAAATCTATGACGTGGGGCTGGATGGCTAGATGATCGAGCCGGGATAATCAGAAGGGGGAGTGGGCCACCAGAAGTGACCCATTGGAAAGTAATACCCCAATACAAGAGCGCCCTGTGATTGGGGACCATCATTGTCTTGGAGTCTGGTTAAAAGCACTCAAAAAGAGCAAAAGATCTTAAGGGGCAACTGGTGGAATCAGGGGGTCACAGACACAGGCCTAAGTCCATGGACCCAGGACAGCCACCACCGATGACCACCTGTGCCAGAGAGAGTGTGGCTATGCCCTCAGGGTTGCAAGGCTTGCATCATGAACACTCCCACCTCGCATGGGGGAGTCTGATGATGGCGTCAGCCTGTGCTCCCTAGAACTTTTGCACACCACTCGACCAGGAACTGACCCACTCCCCCTCAGCTTCCCACCAGCCCTGATAAAGCTCTGTCCTAGAGCTAACTAGTGGTCTCTAGGTCTGGATTCTCCTAGCCTCAGTGCAATCACCTGAGCTGTCAACCTGAGGTCTGCAGTCCTGGGAAAAGCAGCCACCAGAAGTAGGATCCCTGCACCAATGTTGCTCATAGTTTTGGCACGGGGCTTGCAGGGACAAGAGGTCGCTTAAGGCAACCCCTAACACGGTGGCTGGGGACGTGCTCTGCCTGTGGGAGGATACATGGCTCAATGGAGTTTACAGAGAGGGATTGTGTGTGTTCTGGGCCACAGAGAGGAGAGCAGACTGAGGCTTCTCTCTGAGACAGAGGTCGGGGTGCAGTTTGCTTCCCTCGAAACCTCCGAAAAGCTGCAAAAAACCACCAAAGGAAACAAACAAACAAAAAAACCTCCAGAGAACAAAAGCCTGAAAAACCGGTTTCCACAGAGCCCAACCCCCTGATAGGAGGCAGGAGGACTCAACCCAAGCAAGACTGACTGAAAAACAATGCAGCAGGCCACTCCCCCAGAAAGTCAGCCAAAAGAATGAGAGGACAACCACCACAGGATCCCCATAAATCTGTAAAACCCTAACATCAGGGGAAAACAATATATTAAGTTCCTGGTATTGCCCTAAAACCTGTATATTTCATAGGTACAACTTTTATTTTTAATTCGTCCTCACTATTCTTGTTCTGTTTAATTTTTTTAACCTACTTATCATTACAACTAGAGATTTAATACAACATATTCCATAATAACCTTTTAACTTGAACTTTTTCTATACATATACCTGGGTTTTTCTTTTTCTTTTCTATTCTTTTAATATACATATAAGTATAAGCTTCAAGGTAATCTTCTTTCCGTAATCAATACTACCCCTATATATAAACCAGTGTTTATCTCCCTTTATCTCTGGAAAGTTGAATCTTTTAACAAAGTTATTAAGATACACCCAGGAAGAATCAAAATAATCTTTCTTGCCCACATTGAGGATTTATAACCAACCTCCCATCTTTTTCTTCTGTAGTGTTTCCATGTATTTCTTTTTGTTCTGGTATTATATAAATCCTATACTTGGGGTTCATTCTGGCTGGGTTCTTTCTTCTTTTTGTCATTTACATTTGTTGGTCTTTTTGTTTGTCCGTTGATGTTTGTATACCTTATGTTTGTATACCAGAGGGGCCCATTCTGGCTGGGTCTTCTCACTCTCTTTTTTTTTCCCCCCGTCTCTCTCTTTCTCTCCCTCTTTTTTTTTTTTTCTTTTTTCTTTCTTTTTGCTGGTGACTTCTGATTGCTCAGAAGTGTTCCAGGGTGCACCTTGCCTGGATCATGGTTGATATATTCAGTTACACATCCCTTCAACCACTTCTCACCAAAATGATTAGGAGGAGGAATGCCCAACAGAGGAAAAATTTGGAGACTGTGCCCTCTCCATCAGAGCTATGGATATGGACATAAACAGTATGTCAGAAAGGGAATTCAGGGTAACAATTATCCAGGCAATGGCTAGGTTGGAGAAAACCATTAATGACAACATGGCATCGATTAGGGTAGAAGTGAAAGCTGCCCAGGAAAAAGTTAAAAATGCTATCGATGAGATCCAATCTAATCTAAATTCTCTAACAGCTAGGGTAACCAAGGCAGAGGATAGAATTAGTGATCTAGAGGACAAACTGATAGAGAAAAAGGATCAGAGAAGGCCTGGAACAAATAGCTTAGAAGCCGTGAAAACAGAATTGGGGAAATAAATGATGCCATGAAACGTTCCAATGTCAGAATTATTGGGATCCCTGAGGGGATGGAGAAGGAAAGAAAACTAGAAGATATAGTTGAACAAATTCTCCATGAAAAAATTACCAATCTGGGAAATGGAACAAGCGTTCGTGTCCTAGAAACAGAAAGATCACCCTCCAAGATCATAGAATCTAGAAAGACCTCGAGACGCCTGATTGCGAAACTGATGAATCATAATTTCAGACAGGAGCTCTTGAGAGCAGCTAGGGGGAAGAGATTCTTTATACACAGACGAAGGTCCATCAGAATAACATCAGACCTGTCCATAGAAGTCTGGCAAGCCAGAAAGGGCTGGCAAGACATATTTAGGGTACTAAATGAGAAGAACATGCAGGCAAGAATTACTTTATCCAGCAATGGTGACATTCAAAATGGATGGAGCGATAAAGAGCTTCCAAGACCAGCAAGGTTTAAAAGAGTATGTTACCACCAAGCTGGCACTATAAGAAATACTAAGGGGGGGTTCCATAAAAGAAGAAAGAACCCAAGAGTGTCATAGAACAGAAATTTACAGAGACAATCTATAGAAACAAGGACTTCACAGGCACCATGATGTCAATAAAAACATTTCTTTCAATAATCACTCTTGGTGTGAACGGCCTAAAGGTTCCCATAAAATGGCACAAGGTTGCAGATTGGATAAAACAACAGAACCTGTCTATATGTTGTCTACAGGAGATCCATATGAACCAAGGATACATCCAGACTGAAAGTGAAGGGATGGAGAAGCATCTTTCATGCCAATGGGCCTCAAAAGAAAGCTGGAGTAACAATTCTCATATCAAATAAATTAGATTTTAAACTAAAGACTGTAGTCAGAGATAAAGAAGGACACTACATCATTCTTAAAGGGTCTATCCACCAATAAGATCTAACAATTGCAAATATTTATGCCAATATGGGAGCAGACAAATACATAAGACTATTGTTCATCAAGATAAAGAGTCATATTAATATGAATATATTAATAGTAGGGAATCTTAACACGCTACTCTCAATAATAGACAGATCATCTAAGCAGAAAATCAATAAAGAAACAAGAGCATTGAATGACACACTGGACCAGATAGACATCATAGATATATACAGAACATTCCACCCTAAAACAACAGAATACTCATTCTTCTCAAGTGCACCTGGAACATTCTCTAGAATAGACCACATACTGCGTCACAAATCAGGGCTCAACCGATACCAAAAGAATGAGATTATTCCCAGCATATTCTCAGACCATAATGCTTTCAAATTGGAACTCAACAATAAGAAAAAGTTTGGAAGGAATTCAAACACTTGGAAACTAAAGACCACCTTGCTTAAGAATGTTTGGATCAACCAGAAAATCAAAGAAGAACTTAAACAATTCATGGGAACTAATGAGAATGAAGACACTTCAGTCCAAAACCTATGGGATACAGCAAAGGTGGTCCTAAGGGGAAAATATATAGCCATCCAAGTCTCCCTCAAAAAAGTTGAAAAATCCAGAATACACCAGCTGTCTTATACACCATAAAGAACTGGAGAATCAACAACAAATTAAGCCAACCCCCAAACAAGAAGGGAAATAATCTAGATTAGAGCAGAAATCAATGAGATAGAAACTAAAGATACAGTAGAACACATCAATGAAACTAGAAGCTGGTCTAGAATCAATAAGATCGATAAACCATTGGCCAAACTAATCCAAAAGAAAAGAAAAAGGACCCAAATTAATAAAATTATTAATGAAAAGGAAGGATCACCACTAATACCAAGGACATAGAAACAATCATCACAAATTATTATCAACAGTTATATGACAATAAGTTAAGCAACCTAGACAAAATGGATGCATTCCTGAAAACCTATAAAATTCCAAAACTAAATCAGGAAGAAATTGACAACCTGAATAGACCAAAATCTAGTAATGAGATTGAAGCAGTGATCAATACCTCCAAAAAAGAGCCCAGGACCTGATGGATTCCCTGGAGCATTCTACCAAACATTCAAAGAAGAAACAACACTTATTCTCCTGAAGCTGTTTCAAAAAATACAAACAGAAGGAAAACTTGAAGACTTTTTTTATGAAGCCATCTCTCAACAAGATCCTAGCTAATAGGATCCAGCAGTACATTAAAAGGATTATCCACCATGACCAGGTGGGCTTTATCCATGGACTGCAAAGGTGGTTTAAGCAAATCAATCAATGTGATAGATTGATTTATTGATTTAAGAGAAGAGAGAAGTGAAGACATGGTCCTCACAATTGATGCAGAAAAAGCATTTGACAAGATATAGCATCTGTTCCTGATTAAAACGATTCAAAATATAGGGATAGAAGGAACATTCCTCAACTTCATAAAATCTATGTATAAAAAACCCACAGCAAAGATCATCTTCAATGGGGAAAAGCCGAGATAAGGAAGACAGCAAGGATGCCCACTCTCACCACTGTTATTCAACATAGTACTAGAAGTCCTAGCAACAGCAATCAGAAAACAAAGAGAAATAAAAGGTATTCAAAGATTTATTTATTTGACAGAGAGAGATCACAAGTAGGCAGAGAGGCAGGCAGAGAGAGAGAGAGAGAGAGAGAGAGAGAGAAAGGAGGAAGCAGGCTCCCTGCTGAGCAGAGAGCCTGATGCAGGGTTAGATCCCAGGAGCCTGGGATCATGAGGTCACAGAAGGCAGAGGCTTTAACCCACTGAGCTACACAGGCGCCCCGAAATAAAAGTTATTCAAATTGGCAAAGAAGAAGTCAAACTCTCTCTCTTTGCAGATGACATGATACTTTATATGGCAAACCCAAGAGACTCCACCCCCAAACTTCTAGAACCCATACAGCAATTTAGTAATGTGGCAGGATACAAAATGTACAGAAATCAGTTGCTTTCTTATACACTAACAATGAAAATACAGAAAGAGAAATTATAGAATGGATTCCATTTATTATAGCACCAAGAACCATAAGATACCTAGGAATAAAATCTAACCAAATAAACCTAACCAAAGTGGTAAAAGTTCTGTACTCAAGGAATACAGACACTCATAAAAGAAATTGAAGAAGACATAAAAAGGTGGAAGACCATTTCATGCTCATGGATCAGAAGAATAAACACTGTTAAAATGTCTATACTATCTAGAGCAATCTATACTTTCAATGCCATCCTGATCAAAATTCTACTGGCATTCTTCAAAGAGCTGAAACAAACAATCCTAAAATTTGTATGGAACCAGAAGAGACCCTGAATTACTAAGGAAATGTTGAAAAAGAAAAACAAAACTGGGGGAATCATGCTGCCTGATTTCAAGCTTTACTATAAAGCTGTGATTACCAAGACAGCATGGTACTGGCACAAAACAGGCACACAGACCAGTGGAACAGAGAGCCCAGATATGAATCCTCAACTCTATGGTCAAACAATCTTCCACAAAGGAGGAAAAAATATATAGTTGAGAAAAGACAGTATCTTCAAAAAATGGTGCTGGAAAAATTGGACAGCTACGTGTAAAAGAATGATATTTGACATTCTCTTACACCATACACAGAGATAAACTCAAAGTAGATAAAAGACCTCAACCTGAGGCAGTAATCTATCAAAATCCTAGAGGAGAACATAGGCAGTAACCTCTTCAACATCAGCCACAGTAACTTCTTTCAAGATATGTCTCCAAAGGCAAAGGAAACAAAAGTGAAAATGAACTTTTGGGACTTCATCAAGATCAAAAGCTGCACAGTCACAAAAACAGTCAACAAAACAAAGAGGCAACCCACGAAGATATTCGCAAATGACACTATAAAGGGCTGATATCCAAGATCTATAAAGAACTCCTCAAACTCAACACACACAAAACAGATAATCATGTTAAAAAATGGGCAGAAGACATGAACAGACACTTCTCCAAAGAAGACACACAAATAACTAACAGACATATGAAAAAGGTTCAACATCATTAGCAATCAGGGAGATTCATATCAAAACCAAATGAGATATCACCTTACACCAGTTAGAATGGCCAAAATCAACAAGACAGTAACAAGTGCTGGAGAGGATATGGAGAAAGTGGAACCCTCTTACAATGTTGGCAGGAATGCAAGTTGGTGTAGTCACTTTGGAAAACAGTGTGGAGATTCCTTAAGAAATTAAAAATAGAGCTACCCTATGACCCTGCAATTGCACTATTTACTGGGTATTTACCCCAAAGATAAAGATATAGTGGAAAGAAGAGCCATCTGTACCCCAATGTTCATAGCAGCAATGGCCACAGTCGCCAAACTGTGGAAAGAACCAAGATGCCTTTCAACGGATGAATGGATAAAGAAGATATGGTCCATATATACAATGGAGTATTATGCCTCCATCAGAAAGGATGAATACCCAGCTTTTGTATCAACATGGATGGGACTGGAAGAGATTATGCTGAGTGAACTAAGTCAAGCAGAGAGAGTCAATTATCATATGGTTTCACTTACTTGTGGAGCATAAGGAATAACACAGAGGACACTGGGAGATAGAGAAGAGAAGTGAGATGGGGGAAACTGGAGGGGGAGACAAACCATGAGAGATTGTGGACTCTGAGAAATAAACGGAGGGTTTTGGAGAGGAGGAGGTTTGGGGGTTGGGTGAGCCTGGTGGTGCGTATTATGGAGGGCATGTATTGCATGGAGTACTGGGTGTGGTGCATAAACAATGAATTTTGGAACACTGAAAAAAATAAAATAAAATAAAATAAACGAATTAAATTAATATTCTTTCCTTTTAATTTAAAGAAGACTCTAATATTTCTCATAAGAATGGCTTAGGGTTGATGAACTCCTTTAGCTTGCTTGTCTAGAAAACACTCTCTCGCCTTCAGTTCTGAATGATGACCTTGCTGATAGACTATTCCTGGTTGAAAGTTTTTTTTCCTTTCAACATTTAAAATATATTGTGCCCCTCTCTTCTGGCTTGCTAAATTTCTGCTGAATAACCTGCTGATAGCTTTATGCCATTTTTATGTATATGTAAGAATTTGTCTTTCTCTTGCTGCATTTAAGATTCTTTATCTTTACCTTTTGACACAAAATATAGTACATCTTTTGTGGATTTCTTTGGGTTCATCTTATTTGGATCTTTCTGGACTTCCTGGACCTAGATGTCTATTTACTTCCCCAGGTTAGAAAAGTTGTTAGCCATCATTTTTTCAAATGTTTTCTGCCCTTTCTCTCCTTTTCTCCGCCTTTTCCTTCTTTCTTTATAATACAAATGTTATTCCACTTGATACTGTCCTATAGGTCCCTTAATGTATCTACTTCTTAAAAATTCTTTTTTCTTCTTGCTGTTATGTTTGTGTGAACTCTTCTGCCTCATCTTGTAGGTCACTGATCCTTTTTCCTGCTTTATCCAGTCTGTAGTTCACCTCTAGTGCATTTTCAGTTCAATTATTGTATTCTTCATTTCTATGACTCCTGTTTGGGACCTTCTTATATTTTCTATCACTTTTTGAAGTTCTCACTATATTCATTCATCTTCTAAATTTCTGTGAGCACCTTTGTAGCCATTACTTTGAACTATTTATCAAGTAAATTACTTACCTTAATTTGTTTAAGGCTTTATTTCTGAGGTCTTATCTTATTCTTTCATTTGGAACATATTCCTGTGTTTCCTGATTTTTCTTGACTCTATGTGTTTGTTTTCATTTATTAGGTGAAAAATTACCTCTCCCAGTCTTGAAGGATTGGACTTCTGCAGGAAATGAGCCTTATCTTTCAACCTTGCCCTTGGAATGTGATTGTTGTCAAATCTTGATATTTGTCTAAACAGCCTGATTTATTCTTGCTAAGTGCCCATTGTGCCAAGACCCCATTCAAAAAATGGGGTCTCATTCAACATATAGTTTTAGGTTAGAAGACAGATCTTAGAGAGCAGCTTTTAAAGTATGCAAAATATATTGTCTTATGGGACCACAATCTTAAACCCTCCTGGTCTCCAAACCAGGCAATATGGAGGTGTTCCCTTGGTGACAATTGCAAAAACCAGGGCTTGAGACACTTTATAAGTTCCTTTCTGGGAGATACTAATTAATGTAGCAAAGCTGAGGGAGAGTGCAACAATGACATCCCCTGGCCTGCATTACTTGAGAGCTTCTCCATAGCTTCTAGATGTGTAGCAAATCTCGGGCTGAAGTTCCAAGATCAATAGGAAATAAACATTTTTTTCTCCCCACAGAAAGAGTGGGGATGTATTTCTGTCTGCTATCTTTATAGTGCCCTGGGGTTGGGGGCCTTCCATGACCTGTCTCTTTAATTGATACTGTCCCATGGGTTCCAGGAACATTAGCCTCCGTGGCCATCAGAGCCAGGCAATGATGGAGCATCCCCCGTGCAGACTCACATGCCTGCTGGTTTTCATGGGTCTATGGAAGTACAGAGGACTGGGATGAACCTGCTGGCTTTCACAGGGCTTTGGAAAAGGATAGAGCCAGGCTGTACTTTCTGGCTCTCATGGGGCCACAGGAGTGTGAAGCTAATCTACACTAGTGAGGCTATCAAGGTGGAGGGACTGCAATAATGGCACCTGCCAGTGTCTCTGTCCCAGAAGAGAGTCGCAACAGGTCCCTGACCCTCTAGTAGATGTTTTAATATCTGCAAATGAATATCCTTTACATATAGTCCAGGTGCTTTTCAAGCTGCTGCTTTTGTGCAGGTACCCAGGGCAAGTGTTTCTGCATGTGAGCCCTTTGAGAGGAGTATCACAGTTCTGTACAGTCCTTTGGGTCTCCTGGACGTGAGCCACATTGATTTTCAAGGACAGATGTTTTGGTAGTTCATCTCTATATTCAGGTCCTAGGGTTTGAGGTGCCTAATGTAGCACAGGAACTCCTCACTCTTCAGAGTGAAGTTATAGATTTATAAGATCCCTTTAAATTGTGGATCACTGTGCTAAATGTGGACATTTTGGTGAGACATCTCTGCCTCTCCTACCTGTCTTAATGTATCCCTTTTACCACTTACTGTAAAGGAGTCATTCAGCTAGTTTCCATGTCTTTTTCAAAGCAAACTGTTCCAGATGAAGCTATAGATTCCCTGCATCTGTGGAAGGAGGTGAGGTCAGGATCTGCCTACACCATCTTGGAACACCAGAGAGAAGCGCATATATATATATATATATATATATATATATATATATATATATATGTATATATATATATATATATATATATATATATATATATATATATATTTAATCTGTTTTTCTGCTTACCTGGCTAGTCTCTCCTTTTCAAGTTTTCACTTAAGAAATAATTATTATTTTCACTACTAGTGAAGATTCTGAGGATCAGTTACAGAAGATCCAAACATGAAGAATACAGGCAAGAACTTCTAACTTATAAATACTGTTTAAAATACTCTAAGCAAAAATATATTTGACTTGGCTTATTCAAGACTTACATCAATATAGTTCTGTACATTACTTTTACTGGCAGAACTATACAAAAGGAGATTTTTTCCTTTATAGATAGTGCCAAATTTTCTTTATCTTATAACTTTGTACTTTATCTTGCTACTTGAGAGCAGTAAGAATTCCAACAACGGGTCCCACACAGGCAATGACTTCTAATAAAAATGATTTAAAACCACAAACATTGTTTAGAGTCTGTGTGTATGCTTATATGATGAACAGTTTCATATGTGTTCTTGGTGAACTAACCTTAGTGGTGCCCATGACTCAGTGTTACAATCCCCACTATAGGCTCATTATGTCTGGAAAACACAATAAAACAGGCCAACATTTTTTGTGGAGAGAAATTTAATAAAGTGATTTGAATGGTTTCAACCATGACTCAGAAGATGTCATAAGTTAATGAACCTGCTGTCTTTATGCAAGTTTTCAATACATACCCCAAGTGCACTCTAAAATGCATTATAAGATTACATTCAGAAGATGTCCTTTTCATTTGCACTTCTATAAATGATTGTTTCTACTTTCATTTTGTTTGTGAATTCCTATACTCAGAGAGGACAGAACAAAATATCGTTGCTATCCAGCCTTACATGTATTCACCTTTCTTTCTCTTATGGGCTAGAAAGAATTACTGAGGAATAGATACTTGTTTCCTTGGGACTAGAAAAAGACTATGCATTCACCATCACTGGACAAGTGGGCTTAACTTTTGTATTGATACTAAATTAAAATACTTCTCCTCTAAAGATACTTCCAACTAAGCTTTGGGTGGAAGATATCGATATATGTTATTTAGGAAAATAATTCAAGGCCAAAATGCCCTAGGAAAATATAATAATTTTTTATACTATAACTTCTTCCAAGAAAGACTAAAGCTGATACAAAAGATAAACACAAGATAGCAATTCTACTTAAATTAGAAGAAGATGAATGAATACATTTAACCAGTAAGAATGAGTGAACAAGAAAAAACTCGTATGTTGTATAAAATGTGGGTGAATGGTGTCATGGTTTATTTGTGTCCCACCAAAATTTATGTTAAAATCTTAATCCTCTGTGTGATATTATTTGGAAATGGAATTTTCTGGAGGTGATTAGAGTTAGATGAGGTCATGAGGGTGAGGCCCTGGTTGGATGGAATTAGTTTATTTATAAGTGATACCTGAGAACTTGTTCTTTCTTAGCCATATAAAGGCACAACAAAGAAGCAGCCATCTGCAAGTCAGAAATGAGGCCTCACCAGAAATCAAAACTTGCTAAACTTTAAGTCTGGACTTTTCAGCCTCCAAAACTTTGAGAAAATAAATTTCTATTTTTTAAGTAACCCAGTCTCTAGTATCTTGTTATGGAAGCCCAATTTGATTAACACAAATAGCAATTTAACTTAATAAACACAAAAATGTTATAAACTATATTTAAAAATGTGTGTTTCTGGGCCACCTGGGTGGCCCAGTTTGTTGAGCATCTTACTCTGGATTTCATCTCATGTCATGATCTCAGGGTCATAAAATCAAGCCCTGCATGGGGCTCTGCACTCAGTGGGGAGTCTACTTGTGATTCTCTCTCTCCTTCCTCCCCTCCCCCACACTCTCCCTCTTTAAAAATATATATATTTTTTATATAAATATGTATATATTTATATTACACACACACACACACCACATCTTCTTTATCTTTTATGGATCATATGGAATTCCATCAATATGGAATATTACTCATGTATGTGGAACATTTTATACATATATAAAATATATAAACATATATATTTGTGTATTTATTAATTTATATTATATATATTTATGTGTATATATATATATACATATATATATGAAAGAGGATGAAATTTTACCATTTACCTCAGCATGGGTGGAACTGGAGGGTATTATGCTGAGCAAAACAATTGTTGCTATGGTAACTGCGTGATGGGCATTAATTAAGGAGGGCATGTGATGGGATGAGCACTGGGTGTGTTAACTGATGAATTACTGAACTCTACATCTGAAACTAATGATGTACTATATGTTGGTTAATTGAATTTAAATTAAAAATAATAATAATTTTTAAAAAAGAAGGGAGCCTTTACAATGATAAAATGAAAGAACACCTACACATACAGACCCAGGAAGGCAATAAGCAAGCTTATCCATCCACCCTGAGCTTTGAATTAACGGAAACAACGAATCTCCTGAATTTGAAGCAGATATACTGGGTTTGAATTATACACACTGTGAGATATTGGGAAACCCAAAACAAGACAGAAAAACTTCAAATGAAGTTTCAATTTCAAATAATTTACAAGTTGTATCATGATACCTGAAACACATTTTCAAAAAGAGAAACAAACCTGTCCTTTTATATAGATATGGCCTGAGTGGCTTCAGTCAGTAGATGTGCCTTTTATCAATTAGAAAGTGAACACAGAAACAGGTCTGTGCCATAAATAAGCAAATAACTAAAAAGAAATATGCATATTATCTAGTTAGAAAAACAAGTTTTGCACCTGGAACATTTGAGGTAAATGAGTCAATATTCATTAATAGTGTTCTTGCCTAGATTTGAAGAAAACAAACCTGGAATTTATTTATTTACTGACATAAAATAAGTAATAAGAATAAAATGATAATACCAATTTCCTAGATGATCACACATTGTCTGTTACACTATTGTGTACTTGCTGACAAGAGTTTGCATACAAAATTGAAGGCTGTTTGTCTCCTGCAAAGAGCATGATAAATATCCTCAGAGGATAGTTTCTAAATCATCACTGTCTCTTCAGTGATTCTTTTGAAGAAATTATTCCCAAACACATTCCTTTTGTTTCTAAACCAGAGCACAGTGGCTCTCCCATGACCAGATGCTTAGTTCATTTCTACAATATGTAAAAATACAAGCCATTTTCTTAATCTCTACATTATTAAAAGAGTCAATTACTGATAAATTAATGTTGGTCCTTCCTTAAATATGGCTATAAGAGAAGCCAAACTCTTAGAACTCATTCCTATTCTAAAGGAACTAGTATCTACAAGCACAGTAATGGCCACACTAATACTAGCCAGTTTGAGAAATAAACTGCTTATTTTGATAAGTTAATTTTACTAGCTTTACTTTCTAATAGGAGTTAGAAAGCACAGAAATAACCATCTGAAAGGACAAGGCACTATCAAGAGTTGCATGTCTCTCTGTGGCTACTTTTCTCTTGAAAAGCTTTTCATGCCAAATTAATAAATACTGGATCTTCCTCTGTGCCTCTATCTATCTATCTACCTATCTACCTACCTATCCATCCATCCATCCATTCATCCATCCATCCATCCATCCATCCATCTTTCATCTTTACCATTAACTGTCTTTGTGACCTGGGCAATTTATTTAACCTCTCCTGCTTTGTATTCTTATTATATAATGACCTTAATAATAGTGTCTAGCCCAGAAGGTAGTTACAGGTTTTATAAAATGAATACTTGTAAAGCACTGACTTGGCTATAGTAAGTATCATACGAGTGGTTGGTAAATAAATAATCTAAAACCATTTCCACAGCTGGAGAAGAAAATGATGGTAATTGTTCTGTTGAATGAACATAAGATTGGATTTTTATCATTTAATCTTCAAAACAAAAGCCAGAAACCTCTGAAATGTAACTGATAAGCATTTCAAAGTGTTCTTTTTTCTTTTTTAACAAACTGGAATAAATAAAGCTACAACACAAAAGTCACTAAGCTTGAATATTTAAAAAAAAAGAATAATGTTTTTTGAATTGTTTATATTATTATGAAACTGAAACTATAATCCAGTTACTTTCATATACTAGATATGGCACAGCTTAAAGAATCTTAAAATATAGCATAAAGAACTTACCTACTGCAGATTTTATTTACAAAATGTGTGAGATCACATTTTGGGAAAAAAAAATAATGCAAGCTGAAGGAAACAAGCAAATAAAAACAAAACAAAGCGAAACAAAAACACTGTATTCATCAGAGTTCTCCAGAGAAATATCTATCTATATCTATCCATGCATCCATCCATCTAGCTAAGAGATTTAATATAAGAAATTGACTCACATGATTATGGAGGCTGGGAAATCTCATGACCCGTGTCTGCAAACTGGATACCTAGGAAAGCTGGTGGTGAGTTCCAGTGTTAGTCTGAAAAGTTGATAACCAGGAGCACCAAGTGTGTAAGTCCAAGTCTGAGGGAAGGAGAAAAGCAATGTCTCAGCTCATAAGTCAGAGAGAGTAAATTCTTGCTTTCCCCACTTTCTATTCTACTCAGGACCTCAATGCATTGGATGATGCCCACCTACACTGCAGAGGGCAATTTGTTTTATTCAGTCTACCTATTCAAATGTTAATCTCATCCAAAAATTCCCTCTCAGACACACCAGAAGTGATATTTAACCAAATATCTGGGTTATCCCACAATCCAGTTAAATTATACAACTATAAATTTCATAGGAACTATGAGTAGGAAGAAATATATTACTGCCTAAGTACTTACTGTCATTGAGTATGAGAATCAGGGCTGGAGAAAACCTAAGAGAAACTCATATCTTTCTCTCATTTTACACAAAAGATGTTTTCTTTATTGAAGTTGAAAAGCAATGTGACTGTCAATGGTTCCCAAAATGTGTAGTTTTGAATTTTGAGGTCTTGACAGATACACTGGTACGTGCTCCCCAGATTTATTTTCTCCGTATACAGAAAGACTACCCTCTTAGGCTACTTCTTAGTGAGATAGGGGCTGTGTGAATGGATGTAGGCTGAAGCTTCTTCCCAACTCTGGCAATGAAAACTCCAGGGCAAGCATCCACTTTCCCTTCGCAAGGTGGTTTTCAAGGTCTTACAAAAATGGAAACATTAAAAAATGGAAGTCACTGTCTGAGTGTCAAGAAGATCCACCAAACATGTCTGATTGGATACAGGCAAGAATTAATTTTGTTTCATGTTGTCAATCAAAGTTTAAATTTTAATTGTTACCACTACCTAGTCTAGCCTATTTTACCTGATGCAGAATTTTTCTAGATGACAGCTGGATTTTCCCAACCAGCTGGAATTCTTACTAATTTCTTTCCATGGTTTTAAGAGGAACGAACACTCTTTTTTAGAATATCAAGGCACTCTTTTATGCTCTTATGGTTTTATTTAGATTCTGAGAGTACATAAACTTTTATATGAGGAACTTTCTTGGAAAAATCATTCATATAAAATTTTATCAGCTAATGTTCTTTACAACTATGTGCTTTTCTACTTGTTTGATAATTTTTCCAGTATCACTGAATGATAAAATAAGAAAAAACTCGGGAAATTTCTTGATAAAATTTAATAATTATTTATTTTAGCCAACATTAATTCAACTTCAATAATAATAAAAGATAATAAATAATGTGCTTTGAAAATCACAAAAAATGAAGTGAGATATCTGTGCAATGTTAAAATTATTATGTATATTGGCATTTTTATTCCAATATTAAGTGATTTATGGGATCAACTTCTTGAGATGAAGGTTGTCTTTAATTTGTTTTCAACTTTTATTTTTACTGGAATATGACTGTCCTGGGAGTAATGACTCAGTGTTATACAAGATTGTTATATATGATTATAAGAAACCAGTGCATTTCTGGGAAAATGCAATTTTTTGAGCATGAGGGAGATTTGATGATTACTTTAAATAAGAATCACAGAAGATATAAAAATGAACATAAAATGATGTTTCCTGTATTGACAACTTAAAATTCTTCTTTAAGTAATTCTCTTGGCAATTTGTGGGGGTAGGATAAAATAATTTATTCCCTATAATATGTTGTTAATTATAAATGCAAAATTTTAAGTTTAATTTCAATTTAAGCAAAATTTATAACAAATAGGCATATATAACACATTTTTAAATGAAAACATGTGCACTTGTTTCCTGAATAAAAATCCATTCATTATTATTATCATTATTATTATTATTTTAGATGCACTAACTTCAAGATTTAGTTTTAATTATTTTAAATTTTTTTTTTAATTTTAATAAATTTTTTTATTTTTTATAAACATATATTTTTATCCCCAGGGGTACAGGTCTTATATTGCAATTTGGGGGGATGAGATATATTCTATATCAACCATTTTCTAATAATCTGTATACATTTCTGCAAATATGAGAAATATGGCTATCCTATTAGTTTTAAATACTGAATGTAACAGTTCACTGTTTTTAGTTTCCTAGGACTGCCATAGCAAAGTAGCACAAACTGGATGGCTTAAAGCAACAGAAACACATTCTCATAATCTGGAGTCTCAAAGTTAAAAATCGAGGTGTCGGGACGCCTGGGTGGCTCAGTTGGTTAAGCAGCTGCCTTCAGCTCAGGTCATGATCCCAGCGTCCTGGGATCGAGTCCCACATCGGGCTCCTTGCTCAGCAGGGAGCCTGCTTCTCCCTCTGCCTCTGCCTGCCATTCTGTCTGCCTGTGCTCGCTCTCTCCCCCCTCTCTCTCTCTGATAAATAAATAAAATCTTTAAAAAAAAAAATCGAGGTGTCACGAGAGCCATGTGCTCTCTGAATGCTCTGGATAATCCATTCTTTGCTTTTCTTTTAGCTTCTGCTATTGTCAGCAATTCTTGGCCTTTCTTAGTTTGTAGATGCAGCACCAGAATCTCTGTCTTCATTGTCATATAGTGTTCTTCCTACATTCTCTTCCTTTCTTATAAGGACACCATATTAAATTAAGGGTCTACTCTACTCCAACATGACTTCCTCTTAACTTGATTACATCTGAAACACTATTTCAAAAAATCTATATATCAGATTCACAGATATAAAGGAATAGAACTTGAGCACATCTTTTTGGGGGGTTCACAATTCAACCCATAATAATCACATATGTTTTCTTGGTCAATTTCTGTTTTGAAAAGGAAGTTTGAAATAGCAGTTGGAAGTATGGATTCTGGATTTAGAAAGACCAGTTAGAAATCACTGTCTTGTTCTTATAAACTATAAAGCTTTAAATAATTAATTAGGTCTGTGGGCCTCAATGCCCTCATGAGTAACATGTGTTGACAGTAGTACTCACTTCAAAGGTTTTAGATATGATTACGTGAAAATGCAGGTACAGCAGAATGCCAGGGACATGGTAAATATAAAGTAAATTTTAGTGTTTATGACTGTTTTTGCTATTACTACAATTACTTGAGTTTTATTCAACTTTCATTGAATAGTTCTATTCAGAAACTAAAATTCTCTGTAACTCACAGAAGAATATGCACATTTACCTAGTTAATATGATAAACATACTTTTTGGAGAAAGTTACTTGGAAAATTTGAACAGAGTTCAGTAATATCAATATCAATCACTTTAGTAAGATCAACACCAAATCAAATGTAATATAGATAGATCAAAAGATAGATATATAAAATAAAGAATCAATTATATAAACTATTTTTTAATCCTCTGCTCAAATTGCCAGGGTATTTCAGAGTCTCTTAGCATTATTAATCTCTGAGGGGTTGATAATAATAGTTTATGTAATTTCCAAACTCATTGTCCATGAACCAAATCTTCATGGTATACCTCAGAAAAATTATATTCTTTAGAACACATATTAGGAAATGATGTGCACAAATAATAGATAATTGTTATTAAAATTTAAAAAATAAATTTAAGTATAACAATGTGCCATAATTACACATATATTTATGAAAATTATCTTAATGTATCTCTTAGACATAAATTTTATTCCTAATAACTTAAAAAGTATATATCTAGTACAGTATTCTGGATGATCAACTGAGAGATTAGTTTTAGGGATTTTGTTGCTGAAATTATTTGAACTAAAACCTATAAACAAAATGCTTTGTTTGGAAGACTCAGTATTGTCCAGATGCCAGTTATTCCCAATTTGATCTATGAATTCACTCAAAATTCCAAGAAGTTATTTTATGGATATAACAAAGTGATTTTAAAGTTTATATGCAGAGTCAAAAAACACAGAATAATCAACACAACATTAAAGGAGAATAAAGTTGGAGGAGGATTGACACTACCTAGCTTCAAGACTTACTTAAAGCTATAGTAAACAAAAAAGTGTGTATTGATGAAAATATAGATGAACAAATCAATGAAGCAGAATAGAGAGCTCAGAAATAAACCTATATAAGTACAGCAAAATGATCTTTAATAATAATAGAGCAAGGGCAATGATATGGAACAAAGTTAGTTCTTTCAAAAATATGGTGCTAGAATAACCAGATATCTAAAAAAAAAAAAAAAAAAGAATCTAGACACAGACCTTATACCTTTCATGAAAATTAACTCAAAATAGATCATATATCTAAGTGTAAAATGCTAAATTATAAAACTTCAAGTAGATAACATAGGAGAAAACTTAGATGACTTTGGGTATGATGATGATGCAAAAAACATGACCCACAAAAGCAATTTAACTAAGGTGGACTTCATTAAACTTAAAAAAAAAAAAAGTTATGCTCTGCAAAAATCTCTACCAAAAAACTATTAGAACTAATTATGAACTCAGGAAAGTTGCAGGATACAAAATCAACATACAGAAATCTGTGGCATTTCAATATAGTAATGATGAAGTAGCAGAAAGAAAAATTAAGAAAACAATCCCGTTTATAATTTCACCAAAAATAATAAAATACCTAGCAATAAACTTAACCAAGGAGGTAAAAGACCTGTTCTCTGAAAACTATAAAACACTGATAAAAGAAATTGAAGATGACAGAAAGAAATAGGAAGCTATTCCCTGCTCATGGATTAGAAGAACAAATAGTTAAAATGTCTATACTACCCAAAGCAATATTTAATGCAATATCTATTAAAATACTACCAGAATTTTCCACAGAGCCAGAAGAAACAATCCTAAAGTCTGTATGGAACCACAAAATATCCCAGAAGTCAAAGTAATCTTGAAAAGAAAAACAGAAGTGGAAGGTATCCAATTCCAGACTTCAAGTTATATTAGAAAGCTGTAGTAATCAAAACAGCATAATACTGGCAGAAAAATAGACACATAGATTATCTGAACAGAATCCACAATTATATGGCCAACTAATCTTTGACAAAGAAGGCAAGCATATGCTTTGGGAAAAGTGCCTTTTCCTCAACAGATGATGTTGGGAAAACTGGACAATCAAACAGAAAAGAATGAAACCAGACCACTTTTTTATACCATACACAAAAACAAACTCAAAATGGATTAAAGACCCAAATATGAGACCTGAAGTCATAAAAGAATACATTTTAAAAGGATAATTAAAACAGGTAACTCAATATTATGGATTATATTGGAGAGCAAACATGTAAAAGAAAATTGAGAGTGTTACATGCTGAAAAGAGTGACACAAAGTCTTTGTTTTTAAAGATATGGATCAAAAATTACAAAGGCAGGAACTTAGTGGATAAGATGGGGTGCACAAATGGGACTGTGAAAAAACAATGGTTTCTTCACCGGGCCTGGTTAGGTTTCAGGACTTCGTTCTGCTCCTCTAGGCTGGTGCCTTGTTTCTCCTTGCACAAAGCACTCAATTCTCTGGGCTCTCTGTGCCTAATGTGTGAAACAAGAGTGATGGAACTAAAAGGTCATTTCCAGCTGGAAAGACAAATGATGTATGGCTTTTGGGGGAAAAAAAAAAAAGTAGGGTAAGAGTGAGAGAGAAAAAGATGATACTTGAAGGATTAACGATGATGGTTTTCTTATATATGACAGAGTCCTGATAATGTTGGTAGACAGAAAGAAAAAGATCCAAGGCAGATCATGGGTAAATTGACTAAATGGGGGAGAATATGTGTAGACTAGGATGAGGAAAGGAATACAAGTTATAAGTAAGGGTCTAAGGTTTCACATGAGTGAAAAAAATAATTATTTCTCAAGAAATAATAACAGTATTAAGGATGTCTACAGAGGCACTGTCCTAAATGCTTTGCATATAATAAATCTTTTGATTCTCACAAAAATTTAAAATATAGTAAGTTTTTATTCCAATTTTACAACTAAGGAACTCAGGGGTTCTGTGCCTAGGAAACTATGATAGGGACAAGATTTTGACTCAAAATTCTGACTCCATAGGGCATCTGGGTGGCTCAGTGGGTTAAAGCCTCCGCCTTCTGCTCAGGTCATGATCCTGGGATGGAGCCCCACATCAGGCTCTCTGCTCAGCATGGAGCCTGCTTCCTCCTCTCTCTCTGCCTGCCTCTCTGCTTACTTGTGATCTCTGTCTGTCAAATAAATAAATAAATAAAATATTTAAAAAAAAAAAAAGAAAAGAAAAGAAATTCTGACTCCTGATTGTGTAGGCTGGTAAGCAGAATCCTGTGGTTAGGTCACTTACTAAGACTGGTTATTTAGCCAAGCCATTTACTACTCTGCACCTCTGTTTCCTTATTCATCAAACAGAATATTTTCTTTCCCATCTAACTTCCAGAGCTACTCTGAAGCATACTTGAGAAACTGTACTTTGTAAAGGGTAAATTATGATAGCTATGTGGTATACTTTTATTAAAAATGGACAAATGGGCATATAAAGTTTTAATTTAAAGAAAGGAATTAGAGTTTTTATCTTGAATGCCCTGAATATTCAATAATATTGAATATTATTATTCATTAATGTAGACAAGGTTGAAATAAAGAGACAAACAGTATTTAAGTTTAAATCTGGACACGTTCATACTAGATAATCCCCAGTAGTACTACTATTTTTACTCTAGTTTGATAATGGGAAATTTGCCAGAACATAACAAAGGAAATTCCAGATTATGATTTAGCAGATACTCTTATGTTGGCTTCAGTGCCTTTTTGCTTTCTATATAGTCTGTCAACATTCATACCATCTTATATTAGTGCAGTGTGTCAGATATACAATTGCACTCACTATGGAAACCAAGATTTCTCATGAGATTCTGAACATTAGCATGACAGCAACATTGGATACATATACCCACACAAGAGCTTTTCTTTCTGAGTTTTCTCTTTTTCTTCTTTGGCTAAGACTAGAAAATGCAGAAATAGAGCCTGAGGGGTTTAGGTTTTTATTTTTGTTATCTCTTTGTACCTGAACATGCATTTGCTTCTATTTTCAAAGCTGTTGTTGTTTAACCAAAACTACTTTTCTTTTTTGCAGTGCCGCAAATCTTAATAGCATGACGAAAGCATGGATAGGAATGTATTACCCTTCCTTTTTTTTTTTTTTTTTTTTTTTGGCTCAAAAAAAATAATCTGTGTGAAAAAAAAAAAAAAAAAAGACAAAGGGAAAATTATGTCTGTGCCCACCCACAACTAGAAAACCCTCTCAAGTTAAAATAATCAAAGCCCAGTCTCTGGCTGGAGGCTGTGTGTGTATAAAACCCCAGAGATAACTTAAAAACAGCCTCTGGGCATCCTCTGAGACAGAGGATGTTCAATCAGATTCCAAGAACTCAAGAACATGTGTTTTACAAGAGAGAAAGCCAAAATACAAACTTTCCTGTAAGAACTGCAAATACCATATGGAAAATTGATCCCATAAAGAAGAAAAACACAACAAAGGCATGGCTTTTGAATCCCACTATGCTGTGTAAGGGATATAATCCAACTTTTTATCCTAATTTCCAAAAAAATTATGATTGAATTAAAAGGGAAAATTTAACTAATAATTCAGGTACCATTTCTCACTGTCTTAGTAAACCTTACACAGACTCCTTCCTTGTCTTGTTATTCTACAAAATAAACCAGTATGACAGAGCAGGCGGTAGGGGGAAAGAGAAACCATTACTTTCATTGGTTTCCTGTATTATTTGGTATTGTGGGTGAGTGTTTATGTTTCAAGTAAAGCTGTAGGATGGTAGCAAATTTATCTTAAGTTCTAAGGAGTTGCTCAATATATAAAGAAAACAGGCCATAGTTTCTGTATTCAGGGATTTATTTATTTACTATATTTGCCCATAAGGCAAAGATGTCAGTGATGAGATTATATATTACAATTAGCATAAACTCTATCCTTACAGAAAATTATACTTTTTACATGACACTTACTATTATTTCCAAGTGAAACAGAAGAAAAAATTGGCATTTATCAAGTCATATCTTTAATAAGGCCTTATGCTTTATTTGTAGTTTATCATATTTAAAATTTTTACTTTAGCCAATTTAAGCATACTTACATATTGTCCCTTTCATATAATTCTATCATTTCCTAGAGAATTATTTCTGTCTGTGTTTTGAAATTTTTCACTGTATGCTTATGTTTTGAAGGGAGTTTTTTTCCTTAAAAGAAAAGTCGGTTGACTGCCTTACAAAATGATCCCCCCAGAACAGATTTGCCTTTATTTCTGCTTTGCACTCTATGAATTTCATGGGTTTTGGATCAAATTTTGTATCACTCTCTTCCTTAAGATTCTCACAGGATGAAAATAGGGTTATTCTGAACTCCCTAGCAGAACAAACATGGGATTGTTGTCTTTATTTATTCCAAAGAGTTTTTGATTTGCAAAATGAGTCTGCATCTTTTTGCACAGCCTTTCTGTTTCTTCTCCATTAGTGGCATCTATGGATTCTCTTCACATTCCTGTAAACCCACTTCAGTAAGTGCAAATTCATCATTTTATACAACTTGTAGTTGAAGATGTTTCTGTCATTTTTCTGGAAATTGAAATCTGAAATGACTTTTTTCTTTTTATAAAGTTGACCTCACTTTAAAAATAAACTTTTGTGCATAAACTTGGTCCTTGGTTCAAAACTAGTTTCCATTGTTATTCCATGGCCTGCTCTTAAAGTCATTTTTTTAAATGATTTTATTTATTTTACTTATTATTATTAAATATTAAAAATATTTATTTATTTATTTAACAGAGAAGGAGAGAGAGAGCACAAGCAGGGGGAGGAGGAGAGGGAGAGGGAGAAGCAGGTTCCCCACTGAGCAGAAAGCCCTACACAGGGCCCAATCCCAGGACCCGAGGACCATGACCCATGGATGCTTAACCAACTGAGCCACCCAGGCAACCCAAGTAATTTTTAATAATAAAATGATTACCTTAAAACTCATCAAACAAAAATAATACTCTGAATCTTGATGACATAAGGTAGAACAGTGGGCAAATGATGACATAGCAGCCAGAATGAATAATTCATAGTTATACCAGCCATATGCAATGGATCTTAGTAATATAATATTAAGTTTTAATAAGTTCCAAAATTTTAATAAGTTCCAAAATTTTATACCGATTTGAAAAAGTTATAAAAAAACAAAACAAAACAAAGCAAGAGAATATTGAGTACTAGTTTCAGGATCAGGGTTATCTCTCGTGATGAAAACAAGTGTAAGAGTAGACTGGGAGGACCAGAAATACTGCATGGTTAGATGTGTATTATTTTCAGATCCTTTTATTTTCAACTCAAAACAACTTTATGTAAAATTCAGATACGGTCACACTCTGTTCTACCCCCTGATTGTGGAATTTCTATTTTATTTTATTTTTTTTCCCAACTCAAACTTCATCTATTTTAATGTATTATTTGCCTCCCACTAATAAGCCTTTATTTCACTCGTTATAACTGAGCAATAAATCTTCCTTGCCCAATTAATCCAAAGGAAAAAAACACTGAAATGATTAGTAAAGAAAAATGTAGGGACTAACACACCCTTTTAATATGTTTTTAAATATTTTTAAGGTTTAAAAAGTGTTTAAAGTTTGTAGCTCCTGGTTAGGAAAACATTATCTGAATGAACAGCCTAATGGCAAACCATTGTAGAATGTTTCAGTTGCATGGGGAGCAGAAGGGTAGGGATTCTCTTCATAGCACCCCAGCTTTCTTCATGAGAAGGTCAGAGGTACACTGGTTTGTTTTACTATGACATCAATTAGGTGATCGAAGCTGCTTTTCCTTCACCAAGGGCTTTATTTGTCAGAAGGGCATTATGCTTGAACTCCAGATTTGGCAGACAATTTACTGATGAAATTCATAATCTTTGGGTTGCTCTGATATTTTGACATATTTGCTGGGTTCTGGGCCACATCCTTGGAAGACCACCATAATTTCTGGATCCTCCATGGCTGCAAGAACTTCGATCACTAAGAATTTCATTGAGCCCAGGCATTCCTGCCATCCCAGGCATCCCCCCTGCCATTCCAGGCATTCCTCCAGGAAAATTACCAGGCATTCCCCCAGGAAAGCCACCTGGGAAAGAGCCATACTGAGCTCCTGATTGTTGTCTGGCTTCTTCCTCCCTCTGGGCTGTCTCATGTTCTTCCTGAGCCTTCTTAACCCTTTCTATTCTTTCTTTGATCTCTCCCTCTTCATGTTTTTCCTCATACTTTCTCCGATGTTCAGCAATTTTCTGGGCCCTCAGTTGAACTTCTTTCAGCATTGCAATAGCATCTTCATCATAATCCAGTTTACAAGCAAAGGCAAGATCATGTGCTGCTTCTTCCCTATGGCTCAGAATTCTATGTGCTTTCCCCAAGCTACTTAAAAGGCTGAGCTGAATCAGGATTTATTTCAATAGCTCTGTCACAGTCTTGAATGGCAGCATTTAGCTTCTGTAATTTGATGAAGACACTGGTTCTCTTGGCATACAGAATGGCCAAGCGAGGATTTAGTTTGATGTCATCTGTGAACAAATCAATGGATTTCTGTAGTTCACCATCATTTAGGGCATCAATGGCAGCCACTTTTTTATCATTTGCCTGATCCATCATTTCCTCAGTTATCTCTACATTTTCATCTCCCATTTCTTGAGGGGCATCAGTATCTGGTTCAATCACACCTTCATTGTCAATTTCTAGATCATTTTCCTCACTTGATGGTTCATCTGTCTTTATGTTTTCCTCTACCTTCTTACTATCTGATTTTTCTTCCTTGATACTGTCTTCTGATTTAGTTTTATGAGTGGCAGTTGGTATTTTACCCCCCATGCTCTCCACCCACTCCCGCAGGAAATGCATTTCCTCAGTGTGCAGAACGCTCGGATCCTGCTTACACGTTTTCATGAAGTCCCGAAGCTCGCTCGCTTTCCGGGGGTCCATGGTCCGGAGGCAGTGGCAGGCAGCAAGCAGCAGACACAGCTGAGGTTGCTATCCGATTCCAGGCGCGCGCAGATACTAGCTCAGCATGACCATGTGGAAGGTGTGGAATTTCTATTTTAATTTGTATTCCTAAGCAGTTCTGGAATGTCTACAATTTGTAGGATTACAAACAAAAATCTCTACCTTAAAGTAGGAAGATATCTAGGTCTTTTTGTAGCTGAAATGGTACAATGATGAGATCAATTCATACTTCTTTTATTTCATTTGAGACAGATTCACTGGGTTAGGGCAGACATTTCATAGGACTATATGACAGTATAGGGACAAAATTTTTGGCCCAAGTTGTCTCACAGAAACTTGTAAACCCAGGATACACTATTTATAGAAATATTATGAAATTAAACTTTTGACAAAGATGAAGAAAAACCTTAATTTGATTTTATAGTGAAAAAATAATAGCACAAATTTGTAATCCACACTTTCCACACACCCCCCCCCCCCAGGGAGAGGGGGAAAAAAAATCATGTTTGGTGAATGTCTGGGAAATCTATGATTGGGCAAAGAGTACCTTGAAATTGATTATAAATAAAGATACTCTAGCTTCTAGAATTTTCTCTCAGCCTTCTTTCTTGTCTGGAAATTTTCAAGAATTGACTAATTATTAGTCACATTTTCAAAAATGGCAGGTTAACTTCCAGTCACACTGTCACAATCCTCTTTCTTCCTGCCCCTCCCTTCTAAACACAACTGTAAACCCTGGAATAATACAAGAAGAAACCAAAGGAGAACTCTCAAAGATTGTAAAGAGAAGACAGACTTGTTTTGAACCCCAGGATTTGAGGGACAAATGGCAATTTATTTTACATTTCCCTATTCAACAGAAGAAAGTGACCCAGATTCATTTCTCAGGTCAGGTAGGCTCATTCTACCACAGGATGGAATGGGAATCGCTCTGACAACTTCAGGGAAGCCCAACACCACTGAGGGTGGATAAGGATCTCTACCAACAATAAGTGGCCATTCGAAATGCCCTCTTGGTTAGTTGTATCAGCAAATGTTCACTCAAGAGACCTTTTTCTCTATGTGATCTTTGTTTTTCACTTATCTGTGAATGACCTCACTCCAGGGAACACTGGCGTGAAAATTAAGTATGTTTTCTTCTAAAGAGATTTACTTTTTCTGCTTGAGGAAGGGCTAACTATCCATTAAAAACCACTATATTCTTCTTCATGCAGCCTGGCTTACAATGATCTTAGATTCACCTCTTTTAGCTTCAAGTCTGTTTTGGGATCTCAGTGCTGATATGGTCACTGTGCAGCATTAGCATTCACTTATAAATTTGAGTTCAAATTTCTTTTCTTTTCTCTCTCTTTAATCATAAAATATTGATTATGTAGAGACCATGAATGCATTAATCATTATATTTTATATAAAATAAATTTATTTGCTACAGCACAGACTTTCAGGGCAACTGGTTTGATTATGGCACAAAGTAAAATTCTCAAGCAGACTTTTTGACTACTTAAACACAGTTTATATATGTGGATGATTCTGCAACAACTCACTGGATGAGGAATTACTTGTGTACATAGTCAAGGGATTAAGAGACACTTTAGGGTAAAAGTTATGCACTTTGATTAAGAATTTTTAAGAATTATTCACAACTGTCCCTAACTTTAACTGGGTAAACATCACCATTTTTTCCCTGAATTTCCTTTTGAAATTTTTAAATTTGTAAAATAAATTAATTTGAAGAGATATTTCAATGTATGTTCCAGATGATTCTTTTAAATGGCTGCCTAAATAGGGATGCCTGGATGGTTCAGTTGATTAAGCATTTACTTTCAGCTCAAATCATGATCTTTTGGTCCTGGCATCCAGCCTTGGGCTAGAACCCCATGTCAGACTCCTTGCTCACCTGGGAGCCTGCTTCTCCCTTTCCCTCTGCCTCTCCCCACCACATCCCACCTATGTTATCTTTCTCTCAAATAAATAAATAAATAAATAAAATCTTAAGAAAAAAATAACTACCTAAATATTTTACCCCACAGACAACTGTATTAAACTTAGTAAGAATTCGAAGACAAATTGAAGTGCACACATTTATAAGGACAACAAATCATTCACTTTAGAACTCTACAAAAACTTAATTTATCCTAAATGAGAAGTGTCATATGAATAGCAGTACTGCCAAGATAGTTACTCTTGATTTAGATTATTAATATGCAACACTCTGGCTTGTATTCATATAATATATTATGCATTAATTACAATAGCATAAAAAAAACCATAGAGCACTCACAAGATAGTTTATGTTGAAAATTCTATCACTTTATAAAAGAGAAAGTGCACATAAACCAAAAGTGGAACAAAGTCTTACATCTAAAATCTAATTGAGGAAGCGAAAAATATTGGGAATCCATAGCTGTGTTTTGAATCAAGAGCCCTACTACAATGAATTAGAATTTTCCATCAAATCCTCCACCATATTTTATAGGATTTATTTAATAGTCCATTGAATCCATGGTCTTATGTATAGCACATATCACAATCCCATCAGTAGCTTGTTCAAAATAGAGATTCTTGGAACTCATCACAGACCTACATACACAATCAGAATCCCCAGAGATAAAAACTGGGTATTTTCAATTTTTAAAATCTTCAGTTAATTCCAGAATAAACAATTCTTTTTAATTATTTAATTCAATTTTTACTTAATTGTTTAAGTTAAGTTCTCAAAGTAGGTGATGTTTAACTTAATTCTCAAGTTTAAATTCTGATATAATTTGGATGCTGCATTAGCCAACAACTAAACATATATTGATTTTTTTTTTTAAGATTTTATTTATTTATTTGACAGAGAGAAATCACAAGTAGATGGAGAGGCAGGCAGAGAGAGAGAGAGGGAAGCAGGCTCTCCGATGAGCAGAGAGCCTGATGCGGGACTCGATCCCAGGACTCTGAGATCATGACCTGAGCTGAAGGCAGCAGCTTAACCCACTGAGCCACCCAGGCGCCCAAACATATATTGATTTTAATAAAAATCCAAACCACAAACCACAATTATAAAGAGAATTATAAATTTGATCATTAACAATGGCAAAAAAAAGAAAAATCATTATTTTTTTCTGGGTTGTAATTATTTTCTTTATTATATTCCTCCCCTGCTTACTATAAGAATTTTTTTCCTAAATACTACCCATTTGCCTTTTGAAAGTTTATAATAGACTCTCATGATTTAGCATATTTATTTTCTGTAGGTAAATATCAAAAGATTTTATTTCACAGCTAGAATGCTAGCTTCCTGGTATTAGCGACTTATGGCATATATTATGTTTTCACACAGATTTTAGAGCATTTAAAGGTATAAAAATGTGACTTTAATGGATAACTGATCCAATTGATTATTTTTGCAATTACATACTAACTTATTACAACAATTATATTTAAATTTAAGTTTTTCATTTATGGGAAGCATGCTACATTAAACAAATAACAACAATGACGAAAAGGACACTATTATTGTCCAGTTTAGGAGCCTGGAAATTAGTTGGTCTGATCTATTGTGCACCACTATATTCAAGCTGGGGTTCTGGGGTCTCCTTCATTTCAAAATCCTGGGTTACAGTCTTCCTAAGATTATAGTTATTATCACCTACAGGTATAATAAATGTAATATTGCCCTGTGCTTGTTTTGAGAAATAAGAGAAGACTCTTATGTTGCCTTTACATAAAAATATCACTTCTGATAAACTGTTCTATGCCTTTAAAATACAGAATTAGCTTTTTAGAGCCTTTTTATTAGCATTTATTAGCATATATATTGCATATATATCATTAAAACAAACGTGTATATATTCACTTGGATTATTTTTTAAATGATAAGGCTTTAGTATCATATGTACATTTTAGTGGAAGAGAAGACATGAGTGGTTAGAAGGAGTCCTTGAGTACCTGCATTCTAAAAGCCTACCATGGACTTTTCTGTGTAGAGCAATTAATGGTCTTTGATATAGATAATCTCTAAATTTCTTCTAAATTTCAAAGCCAATGAGATTGTTTAATTTCATTCATGTCAAATAAATAATGTATAAATGGTAAAACTGGGTGGCTCAGTCTGTAAAGTGTCTAGCCTTCTGCTCACATATCATGATCCCAGGGTCCTGGGATCAAGCCCCACATGGGGTTCCCTGCTCAGCTGGAAGCCTGCTTCTCTGTCTCCCAGTCCCCTGATCATGCTCTTTCTTTTTCCAATAAGTAAATAAAGTATTTAAAATAATAAATAAATGGGAAAATTGTGTTGGCATTCTTTATAAGTAATTAGTATCATTCACTTTTGATGACAAGTTTGTTATTGAGAGGTTTTGCATAAAATATAATTAAGATGACATAAAATCCAGTATAATTTGTCACTAGAATTTATCATTTTATGAAAGAGAAATTTTGCAAATCACTCTGTCCCATTTGGTAAATTCATCATTCATTTTGGGTGTGTAAATGTATAGGGACTAAAAATGAAAACTTGAAGAACTTGTCACAAACTTACATGTAATAAAATCTGTAGAATATATACTTAAAAGGTCTTTACATTTCCTTTTTTTTTTTTTTTAAAGAGAGTGCATACACACATGCACAGGTGAACATGAGAGGGGGAGGAGCAAAGGTAGAGGGACAGAGCAAATCCCAAGCAGGCTTTCTCAAAGAAGAGCTCAACACAGGGCTGGGTGCAGTGGAGCTCTATCCCATGACTCTGAGATCATGGGCTGAGCTGAAATCAAGAGTTGGATGCTTAACCCACTGAGCTATACAGGTGTCTCAACATTTTTTGAGTATCATCATTATTTGTTTAATCATTCTATGAAAAGCAAGATTTTTTTAAAATACTTTGGACAGTACATAACTCTGTTTTTCTCTCCATGAATTCCATGAATATTCACACAAATAATTTTAAATTAGAAATTAAAATTAGAAATTAAAAAGTCACACTTTACCTGAATATTCCCTGAACATTTCTGTGAGAGAAAGCCCTGTTTAGAAATACCCAAGCTCTTAATTTTCCCTTGCAGATTAAGTTCTTGGTTTTATTGTCTTATATTACTACTCTCTTTTGCATGATAAAAATCAGTATATAGTACCCATATTAGCATTGCATATTACTATTTGAATGCCTAACTTAGTTACGTTTCAAATTGAGATTTTTCATTTAACTACAATTTATATTAAGATAATTGTTCATAGCTGACTAATGATCTAAGAGTTTACCTTATTTTTATTTTAACAATATACCTCCTACACTTAAAGAAAATCTATTCTATCTCCAGAATATAAAATAAAAACAATAAATATCATTAAGAATTACAGCTTCTAGGGACACCTGGGTGGCTCAGTGGGTTAAGCCTCTGCCTTTGGCTTAGGTCATGATCTCAGTGTCCTGGTATCAAGCCCTGCATTGGGCTCTCTGCTCAGCAGGGAGCTTGCTTCCCTCTCCCCCTTTGCCTACCTCTCTGCCTGCTTGTGATCTCTCTCTGTCAAATAAATAAATAAAATCTTTTTAAAAATTACAACTTCTATATTAAAAATAATACTTTTCTATATAAAAAATAAGAAAATACAGATAACTTTGATTTCTATATCAACAAGAAGGAAATTGAAAATATCTTTCTTATTTCTTTTTTGTTTGTTTGTTTTTTGTTTCATCAGTTTTATTGGTCATATCCCAGATTCATCATATAAATCTTTCAAAATAACTAGATGTTACAAGAATAGTTTATAATTCAGCTCTGATTGCACAAATACTTGACCCAGGAAAGCATTTTTACAAACACATATGTTTACTTATAAAAATACTTTAATAAAGAAAACAAGTCTTTATAAGTCTTACAGAAAATGCTATGCAGTTTCCCCCCCATTCAACCATTTCAAGTTTGCTATCATAGCATGTTTATCACATCCAATAAACCAAATTACAAATTACAGTTATAATTTTCAACCATTATTGGGATTCACAATATTAAGAGTTTTTAGGTCTTTTCTAATCTTTCCTGATCAGAAATAATTCACAATTTAAGCTAGAATAGGTATTAAATGCCATTCCTTCTAAATATAACTTGCAGCCTTGTTAATCATTGGGCTTGGTGATCTTCTCCTCACTTGGGCAAGACAGACTAGTAGTTTTACCCCTCTGCACCAAGCATGAAGGATAAAGTGCTTGTATTCCAAGTAGTTTCTAAACCACAAAAACAAACCCTAGAAATAAAGACTAAATACAAATATTAGGAAAGCTAACATTTGCTAATGATTAGAATAAAGGTCATTTTGGGCGATCTCTGGATGCCTCAGTTAATCAGGTAAGTGTCTGCCATCATCTCAGGTCATGATCCCAGTATCCTGGGATCAAGTCCCTCATCAGTCTCCTTACTCCATGGGGAGCCTGCTTCTCCCTCTCCCTCTATTCCTACTCTCTCTTTCTCTCACTCTCTGATAAAGAAAGAAAGAAAGAAAGAAAGAAAGAAAGAAAGAAAGAAAGAAAGAAAGAAAGAAAGAAAGAAAGAAAGAATATTTTTCAATTCAGGCTCTGTTCTAAGCTGAAGAAGACATAAAAAAAATAAAGTATAAGGCAGCAGTTTTATTAATACTGAAAAACTAAAATAATACTAATCACTTAGGTCAGTAGTGTATCATTTCCATAGAAGATACAGAATGTTAGACTCTAAGGCTAGCTGAACTTAGTGTCCAACATTCTTATGTTGTTGCTTTGAAATAACCTAATACACACTTGCCTAAAACAAGTCATCATTCAGGCCAAATGGAACTTTGCAGAATACTGACCACAGTTATCTAAAGAGACAGGACACACTAGGGAATTCCCTCACTGTTACTGAAACATGTGTCCACTTGGCAAAGTTTGTCTTACTTTCCAGATAGCATGAATGAAAACCAAGAGACCAGAGATATTTCACAGTCAAGTTCCTGACTACTCTGCTCCAATTATCCAACATTCTTAAAAGGAATCTTTAACCAAGCTCTTGTCCAATAAGAAATTTAACAGTACTTGAGGACTACAATATGTCCCATTGCTTTTCTATTTCTCTTGATTTCTCTTTCTCACTGTAGTGCAATAAACTGCTACAGGTTTTTACCAAAATAATGCAGCAGTAGTTCAAAATGTGTTATTTTGCATTACCAAAAGTGTTCAATCACATTATAATGGGTGACATTTGCATATAACTAGATGACCAAACAATGTCTATTGCAGTGATTTAGCAAATTCAGCACAGTCAATGTATTCATCATTGTTCTTGTCATCCTTCTCAAAACACCATCAAGTTAATCAGTTCAACTTGACTCATTGGTGGTGCCTATTCATTCTCTTTCTCCTTATGAAGTGAGTGATTGCTATGGAAAATTCTAGTCATAATGCAAATTATTGTCATCATAATCAAGCATTTTGGAATAACAGAGCTGTAGCTCTTGTGGAGATATCTCCACCTCTGGTTTTGTTGATGATATTTTTTAGATGTTCCATGATCTGCTCTTAGTCATGTACTGTGTTCTCATCCAGGCCCACGCTGTGGGATGGGGAAGCTCACTCCAGGCACTTCTGCCCTGGCACCTGAAGTTTAAAAGCAGACCACACAGAAAGGGGGTTCTGAGCAGCCATATAAGACCTCATGGTCACCAGTACCCTTGCTTTCCCTAATTTGCAAGTAGTTTTCCTCAGACATGAAGACTTCCAGCCAACTTTTCCTTATTTCTTAAAGATAATCTTAACTTGTTTTTAATTGGGAATAGGTTTGGAAGAATTTCCTAGATAAATTGGTTGTTTGTTTTTAGTTATTGAAATTTAATTAATAAATACATATTATAAAATTCTAGAGTATGTACAATAATGTTATGAATTATGCTACCTTGCTTTATTTATATTTTTGTGATGAAAGTTAAGAGAAAGATGAAATACTACCTACTTTCTTTTTCTTAGTGAAAAGACCTTTTTGCATTCTAAAAGCCTAATAATTCTATGTTTTTGAAATGTACAAACAGCTAAAACTTTGTTTTTCTCTCTCTTGTAGACTTTGTATTGAGGAAATTTCCATAATTCAATAGTCATACTTCTAATATTTTAATTGGGAACATTTAGAAAAGTGAATGTGCTATGTTCTTCTGTAACAAGAGATTCAGTTAGTCAGTATAATGATGGTCTTTTGCCAAAATTAATTCTGACAAGGAACACTGGCATAATATATTAAATGCCAAGCCATAGAAACAACACCCCAGAAATAGGAGCTGATGATTCAAGCTTGGCAGCGTCTCCCTCTGCTCAATGTTAAAAACCAGCTTAAAGGCTGGCCATAACAATGTTTGAGAAAGAAGAATTCTTCTTTCCAACATGTTCCTTGAGTTCAAAAACATAACGGAGATTTCAAAGATTGTTGAAAAATACGAGTCTAGAATATAAGGTCAAAAGATGAACTTGGAAGCCACCAAGAAAGAAAAGCCACAAAGTATCATGGGAAGACATTTTTTTGAAAACTTTTAGATAGCTTCCATCTGAGGACTATGTGTTGATCCTGACCTTCTATCCTTTAGGTATTGTTAGTATTATCTTTAGGTTTGTTAATTCCTCATTTATGTTGTGAGATGGAGTAATGTTCAAAGTAACAAAGTTCACAAGAAAATTCATGAATAATATCAACTCAATTATCTCATATCTTTATATTTGATCTTGTCCTTGTAACCATAGTAACCATAGAGAACTTTTCTTTTTTCTTTTTGCCTCAAAGTTCTTCAACAACCCTGATTTTCTCTTTGTTAATTCACACTGTTCCTGCAAAGTACTATACTAGAACACTCAAAATAAAGCCATTGGAGTCTTTAGTATTACTTTAGGCCCTTTTACTATGAGACAATCTGAAGTTAAGTAATACATTTTCCCATGTAATCTTTATGAAAATGCCACTGCATATTCATATCAGTAGTATCATCAGTTCAGTTTATCTGTTTTATTTCATAAATGAATAACTTGAGAATAGAAGAAAAAGGTATGTGAATGAATGAGTCCAATAGGAAAATAAGTGGTAGAACAAGAAAATATTGTGCAAAGTTGTAGAGGTGAAGAACTCTGCCAACATCCAGTTTTGATCATTTAAACCATCTTGGCTATTCTGCAATCTCAGGATTTGAGCCACTGAGAATAGATATGTATGTTTGTGTGTGTGCATGTGTGTGTATGTTTAGATAAATAAATTGCTATATTATGTCACACATAGTATATTTACTTCTGTATATATACATACATATATATATACACACACATAATATAATACATTTTTGTTTGTGTCTTCAATTTCTTTTCTATATCCAGTTTTATATAGACACTTTCTCCAAATATATCTCTATTTTTCTCATCCACAACAATAAAAAAAAATAGAAAAAAAAACAAAAATTTAGGTTGAGTACTGGACAATGATATTTCCCTTCATAGAGTAACAGAGGCATCTATATTTGCATTTAAAATGTATTGTTTTATAACCAACATTTCAGTTTATAATACTTAATATATATTTGGCTAATTTTAAAAAGTGTCTGATTAACAAGGGAAACCTATTTGGGCTTTTGTTAAAATTTCAGCTCGGTTATGAAGAAGTTATAAAACACACAAACCATAGTTTCTTAGAATTGTAAGTGCTTTGAGAGTTCACGTAAATTGAACCATCATTTAGAAGACAAAGAAAAATCCTCTTTCAATGAATTTATATCATTCAGAATATTTTTTAAAGAGTGGAAGGGACCTTTTATGAGAACATAACACATTAGAATAGTGTTATAATAGTATAAATAAACACTGTTTATGATTATGTAGAAAGTAATATTCTCAGGTTAAAACTTGGGCTCTAGAGATATTGTTGAATTCTGGTTCCTATATACTTTATAGCTATCTGAGCTCTTTTACCTCTTTTCACTTTCCATTTTAGGATAATAATACTATGCTTTTCATGGGGTTGTTAAATATATGTTAATGTAAGTATGTTAGAGTCTAGTACATATTACTCATTCAATAAATATTAATTATAATTATTATTATTTACTATTACTAAAGCAATTATGAGAAACTGTGAAAGAATAGATACCATCTTTCCCTATTTTGGATTGCGTTTGGAAGGAGAAAGGGAAACTAAGGGTGATTCATTTTCAGAGAAATATGGTTATCAAGGATTTACTTTTAAGGAAATCTGTACTTAGTGAAATAGTGATTATTATTAGCAAGTACCTCTTTATGGTCTCCACTGAGCAATCCAACGAAGCAAGCTGCATTGTGTTGGAGAAAAACAAAAACATGTGACTTCTAAGAAAACTGTGCAAACTGAAGGAACCCAAGAATGTTCAAGAAATATTACTAAGGAAAGGAAAAAAAAGGATAAATGGATAAGGCACTTCATTTTCCTAAAATAAGGACATAAATTGGTTTCATTTCACGTCCCATTCTGAAAAATTGCTAGTGTCTTCATTGATTATTACTTTGAAAATGTCTCTGAGACTATGCTTATATTCTTCAGGAGAGGGGACAGTCTATAACAAAGTCTGTTACAGGTGAGAAGAGGTGTGTTAGTGGCAAGTAGTTCATCAGACTTCCAGATTATACAGTCAAAGAACCTTAGAATTCAAACATTCTCAGAGATAATATAGTTTCCCTTTCAATCTAATTGCTGGAATCCCTCACATATTTGAAATATGTCACATGCCTTATTAGATTTTAAGTTTCCTCAGAACAAAAACTGGAAAGAATAGGTTAAAGTTGCTCGCAAAAAAATACTTGATTCTACAAAAATGAGTATATCTAACAATTATAGCTCTCCAATAGTGAAATACACTTTCTTTTAAGTAGTGAGTACCCTTTTTGAGTATAATTGGTTGAGAGGAGACTTGATGACATATATCTTTTGGATTAAAGCGAAAAAATTAAAATAGATAACATTTAGTTTCTAATTTTAAAATTCAACAGTCTCATGAATGTCATGAGTACCTGTCCTAGAAAAATTATGTGGGAAATAGACATTATTAAAAATTAATTCCTCATTCATGAGGCATCTGGCTGGTTCAACCGCAGAGCATGTGACTCTTGATCTGAAAGTCATGGGTTCAAGCCACATATTGGGAGTAGAATCTACTTGGAAAAGAAAATAATTCCTCATACATATATTAAAAAGGGAACATGGATTATACTGCTGGAAAGCCCCATACAAGAGTTTCTACGATGAAACACTAAAATATAGTCTTCAAATGTAAAATAAGATGGACTGTAAAAGTATCCTTGAAAGTTATTATAAAGGTGAAAATAATAAGTAAGAAAAAGAAACAAGTAATTGACTGGATATGGAAAGATTTTTAAAACATAAGCTAAAACAGGTAATATTCTTGTTTTATAGAACATAAATGATAAACCTCTTGTATGAAATCTACTATGTTTGGAAATCCAGGACACCTGGATTAGGACACCTTTTATTTTATTAGGACACCTTTTATTCAGTTCAATTGTCCAGACAAAGATTCTCCATACGAACAATTGAGAGATTTAATTGTAGAAGGTAAGATATAGATTTTAAGTAAGTAACTTCTATGCTATTTTACCAGATATCCACATAATATATTTTAGAACTGTTAGAAACACATTATCATGTAACATATTTTAAAGAACTTGAACAAGACAATAGAAATAATATAATACATGATGTACTTTTATTTCTGTTTTATTACCTCATCATTCTCAGGAAATACAAGTAATCAATTCATACTTTAGAGACTGGGTGTTGATCTTCCTTCTCTGACCACCACTCAGAATTTCCAGTATGATGTGTTTCAAGGGATTCAGGAACCTATGACTTTCCAGCTACTTATTGAAGTTACTGATGAATTAGGTGGGAATAAAGCTAGTCAGCTGTCAGCCACTACAACAGTCATAATTTATGTGTTTCCTTGGACTACAGTGCAGCCAACTTTTTCCACAAAAACAACTACAACTACAGTAAGTACTTAGTGATGAAATATAATTCTAAAGTCTGAATTAGTCATAAACACAGAAAGTATTCGGGAACTCTTATAGGAGTTATTCTTATATTTTGGCAATAAAAGACATTAATGAAATAGTTACTTTAATACATTAGAATTCCTATCCTCAAAGTAAGAAAAAGTTGTTAGAGCTGTTAGGCAGTAATTTTGAGTCAAGGTAAATATTCATTTTTATAAGACTTTTTAATATTATTTAGTTTAGATTCTTAGTAATTCTGTTCTTATCATAGCATGCTTTTCTCTGTTTAAATAAAGACTTATTAGGTTTTCTTATGTACATAGCACTCTATAAGGTTTACAAAAACAAAAGTATGTTTCCTTGAAAAGCATATAGACTCATTGGAAGACAAGATATACATTTAGAACTATTTAAATAAATACTAAATAATGTCAAATGATAACAAAATTGTTACATAACTTTGAGTTTGAAAATAAAGTAAATTTATTTGGGCTGAGATACACAGAAGGTTCTCAATAAATAGAGAAGGAAAATAATAATGTAGTTCTTTAAGAACTAATTTCTTTTTTTAATGTAAAGAGAAGAAGAAAAGCTTTGCAGGAAGAATGTATAGCATTACCTAGGAAGAGCGTAGTCTGTTCTGGGAAATGCTGGGAAGGTAGTGAAACTGGAGGCTAGACTTACATCAGGAAAAGAAGCTCATGTAGATAATGTAAAATATCTGAGCATGGAACATCCTGAAAAAAAAAAATTAGAATCCTCTTACACCATACACAAAGATGAACTCGAAATGGATAAAAGATCCCAACATGAGGCAGTAATATATCAAAATCCTAGAGGAGAATATAGGGAGTAACCTCTTTGACATTGGCCACAACAATTTCTTTCAAGTCGTGTCCCCAAAGGCAAAGGAAGCAAAAGTGGAAATGAACTTTTGGGACTTCATCAAGATCAAAAGCTTCTGCACAGCCACGGAAACAGTCAACAAAACAAAGAGGCAACCCATGGAATGGGAGAAGATATTTGCAAATGACACTACAGACAAAGGGCTGATATCCAAGATCTATAAAGAACTCCTCAAACTCAACACACACAAAACAGATAATCATGTTAAAAAATGGGCAGAAGACATGAACAGACACTTCAAATGACTAACAGATATATGAAAAATGTTCAACATCAAGGGAGATTCAAATCAAAACCAAATGAGATATCACCTTACACCAGTTAGAATGGCCAAAATTAACAAGACAGTAACAAGTGCTGGAGAGATATGGAGAAAATGGAACCCTCTTAAAATGTTGGCGGGATTGCAAGTTCGTGTAGTCACTTTGGAAAACAGTGTGGAGATTCCTTAAGAAATTAAAAATAGAGCTACCCTATGACCCTGCAATTGCACTATTTACTGGGTATTTACCCCAAAGACAGAGATACAGTGGAAAGGGCCATCTGTACCCCAATGTTCATAGCAGCAATGGCCAGTCGTCAAACTGTGGAAAGAACCAAGATGCCTTTAAACAGACGAATAGATAAAGAAGATATGGTCCATATATACAATGGAGTATTATGCCTCCATCAGAAAGGATGAATACCCAGCTTTTGTATCAACATGGATGGGACTGGAAGAGATTATGCTGAGTGAACTAAGTCAAGCAGAGAGAGTCAATTATCATATGGTTTCACTTACTTGTGGAGCATAAGGAATAACACAGAGAACACTGGGAGATGGAGAGGAGAAATGAGATGGAGGAAATCAGAGGGGGAGACAAACCATGAGAGACTGTGGACTCTGAGTAACAAACTGAGGGTTTTGGAGGGGAGGGAGGGTAGGAGGTTTGGTGAGCCTGGTTGTGGATATTACGGAGGGCACGTATTGCATGGAGCACTGGAGCACTGTTCCTAAACAATGAATTCTGGAACACTGAAAATAAAATAAAATAAATTAAAATTAAAAGAAAAGAAAGATTAGAATTCTGCATGATTACTGAAGACAGGAAATTACTAAGTTTCACAGCAGAAGACAGACTCCCAATGCCTCATAACCTTTGTTAATGTGGAAATATAGAGAAAATCAATGATGTGTAGGATGGCTTTGTGTGGAATATGCTGTTTGATTTCAAACAGGTGGACTTTGAATATCCAAGTAGGAATTCACATCCATGCCTTCACTCACATTATTATAATGTTCTCTATATAACTGAGCTAACACAATTAAGATATGTTTGAATTAAAATAGTTATTTGTGGAAAAGTTATAGAAAATTTCTCCCTTGCTTGATTTCACAGTCAAGAAGTTTTGCATTAGCTATACAAAATCATCATAATACAATTTGGATACTCCAGATCCAAAGAAAACAAAACATTGGATTAAAGTGGTGTGGGACTGGTAATGCTCCCCAGGGCCTAGCAGAAAGAAATGTAAATTCTTTCTGTGAGAAGATAACAGTATTCTAAGCTTCCAATTATTTATAACAATTTTTTTCAATCTAGTGAACACCACAAGATTAAATAGAGCTAGGCGCATAAGAAAATAAGATGTCATAACAAAGAAGCAACAAAACCACACAAAGCATAAGCAGAAATACAGTAACTACAGAAGTTTTCAAAAACAAACCACAAAATAATTATGTCTATTAAGTTCAAGAGATATATATCCCAAGTTTGAAATTTGGTCAGGTTATTAGAGACTATATAGTAACATAGAATATCTGAAAACATATTAAAAAATCTAGAAATCAAAAAAACAATAGCTGAAATTAAATCCTGACCATACTGATATAAAAAATATACAAACACTACAATGAACAATTATCAAACATGCATTTTTTTGAGCACACATGAATGCATAAAAAAGTTGATCATATATTAGTTTATAAATCAGATCTAAACAGATTTCTGGGGATTGAAATCATGCTAAGTGTTACCTGTGACTTTAAGAAATTATACAAGAGATCAAAACAGGTATTTAGAAGTTAAAGAAATAAAGAATATTTTTAAATAAATGAATGAATGAAAATACATAATAAAACTGCAAGATGAATGAAGTTAAAAAGAATTGAAAGCTATACATTTTCCCCTAAATACTATTTTAACTGCATCTCAAATATGTCATATTATTATTTAAAAATAATATCTAGTTCCTTAAAACTTATTTAAAACTACGTTTCATTTGAAGTTAGAAAAAGAACAAAATAATAAACTCAAATAGACTTTTTTAAATGAAAAAATAAACTCACGACTTTTTTAAACTCAAAGTGACTTTTTTAAATGATAAGAAATGAAATTAATGAAATTGAAAGCAAACATACAAAATAAAGCCAAAAGTTGGTTATTTGAAAACAATAATAAAATCTATATATTACTTTGAAGAGGCTAAAGGTGAGGAGTGAAGTCACATTTTATCAATGTCAGAAAGAAAAGGGAAAACTACTGTATATGGCAACTCTTCCCCCCCCAAAAAAGAAGAAGAAGATTATAAGAGAGTATAATAAACAACCCTGTCATTATGTTTGATGGAAAAAAATCAAGGTGGGAAGAATTTCTCTTTCTCTTAAGTCAAATAAAGACTTAATATAAAATGCAATGATTAAGATAGTGTGGTATGGTGCATGGGAGACAAATAGACAAGAGAATAGAATAAAAAGTCTGGCTAATGATCTACAATGTATAGACATGCTTTATATCAAGTGACACTACAGAGCAGTGGTAAAAGAATGATATAGGTTCAATAAACTATACTGGGCAATGGTCATATATATGTATATATATATATATATATAGTCTATATATATATAGACAAAAAAGAATGATCCTGAATTCAAATTAAGCCCAGATGAATTTGTAGACTTTAATGGCAAAAATAAACAAAATTAGGGTCCCCTGGCTGGCTCAGTTCATTGAACATGTTACTTTTGATCCCAGGGTTGTGAATTCAAGCCCAATGTTGGATGTAGAGATTACTTTAAAAAAATAAAATCTCTTAAAAAAACTAAATGAACAAAATTACAAACTTAGGAATAATTTAAGATACTATTTTAATAATTTGAGGGTATGGAAAGATTTCTTAAATAAGACCAAAAAAAAAAAAAAAAAAAACCTAGCCATAAGGAAAGTTTTTGGAAATTGAGTACTTTAGAATTAACAACTTCTTATTATGGATAAAATAGAATATTTTTCTATGTAATGTTTGATCTGAAATAAGTTAGTGGAGAAGACCATGTGTAAGTTTAAATAATACTGGGAATAAATTGATAATTACTGAGATTGTGTTATGGATTTCTGGTGAGTTCTTGTACTACTTTTTTATACCTCTGTATGTATATTAGGTATCACAAAATAACAGTTGTAAAATAATTGAAAGGGAATTAATCTGAAATTCCTATGCAGTTTTTAAGCTATTCCTGTTTAATGCTGCAAATTTTCCCCCAAATTCCCTTTACAATCAAAATACTCTAAACTCTTTTTGGAGCTTCATTAAAACTGTCTGCTTTGGAGCTTTTAATCATATTTCATATAGTCATGCTCTGAAATTATTTTAAGTATAACTGTTCTCCTGGTCATTCAGTAAATTAATTCTTAGCTCTTACCTTTACCTTTACCTCAGGTTATGTGACCATACAACTTTCACATTCCACAAATATATACTCAAATCATTTTATAGGTCAAGAAATATTACCCAAGACCAATCTACAACATCAGTAGTATCTTAAGTGGTTGTAGCAGCATTCTAACCATTAAAATGTTTTGCTTTTTATTTCGGACTCAACACAAACATCATCTACCTATTCTGAGTTAATCTTCTCTACTGGATCTTGCTTCTTTGGGACAGATCATTTGAGCCTGTTGCATGGTGGAAGAAAAAATCTAATTTATACCAAAAAATTGATTTTTATCATCTAAATTTCTGATTAATAAAGCAAAATCTAGCAAAACAGAAGTCTTGAAACAAAGCATAATAGAATAAACAAATTCTGTAGCAAGACATGAAAGGAGTTTCAGATTTGTAGTTGAGTGAAACTAATCCATGTAATTCTCTTGACAAACTACATGAGACTTGCTAAAAGAGGCAAACCAATTAATGTTGCCTAGAAATCATTACAAATGTTTGACTTAAGAATTTACTTCCAAAGTTTGTGGCAAATGGTCTTTGCTATTTTCCATAAGCCATGTCAGCTTTTATGCTTCCAAGTGTACATACATAATACACACATTTCTACAGGGAGATATATATGCTTCTCTTTGCAAAAAGTATTACCAAGCCAGAAGTAACCTTAGAACTTCTACAGTTCAGTCTGCCCACTGTGCAGGAAGGAGAAATGATACCTAAACAACTTATAACTTCCATGTTCTTGAGAGCAAGCAGACAAAAACACCTGCATATTTTAAGATAGGTTTTTAAAAAAGATAATATTTCCATAGGCTTAATGTATTATTGACTAGCTATTATTTGTATTTGAGTATGTTACAAAATTTCCAGTAAAGATCACCTATGTCTTTAGATTATTGAGTCAATCGCATGACCAAGCCTTGTGAAGTTGAAGTACAAAGCTTCAACTTGTTGAAGTACAAATCTAAATAAATCAGGGAAAATCTTGTTGTAAATAATGGAATACCTAGGGGCACCTGGGTGGCTCAGTGGGTTAAGCCTCTGCCTTCAGCTCAGGGCATGATCTCAGAGCCCTGGGATCAAGTGCCGCATCAGGCTCTCTGCTCAGTGGGGAACCTGGTTCCCCCCCACCCCTGCAACATCCTCCCACCCCCTGTGCCTGCTTATTTGTGATCTCTCCCTCTGTCAAAGAAATAAATAAAATCTTTTAAAAATAGAATATCCATCTTGAAGTGGCTTAAATAATAAAAAAATGGGTTCAAGAAAGTAGTAGACTATTAATACAAAAAATTTAAAGATCTCTAATATTAAACTAAAGAATATGGACTTTATCTTCTAATCAGAAAGGCCCAAAAAGTTTTACAAGGAATGAGTGATGGGGGCACCTGAGTGTCTCAGTTGGTTGAAGCATCTGCTTTCAGATCAGGTCATGATCCCAGGGTCCTGGGATTAAGTCCCCACATCCAGCTCCCTGCCCAACTGAGCGCCTACTTCTCCCTCTGCCAGCCACTCCCCCTGCTTGTTCATTCTCTCTCTCTCTCTCCCTGTCAAATAAAATCTTAAAAAAAAAAAAGAAAAGAAGAGAAAAAGAAAAGGGTGATAAGATGATCAGATATGTTCCAAGGTGTAAGTAATTTAGAATACACGAAGAAAAGATTGGAGAATAAAGAAAGCAGTGCCCATGAAATCATTTAGGATCTTATCTTCTTTAATCCAGATAAAAGCCTTAGGTCTTAAAAAGGCAGTGACACTTCATGTGGAAGTGAAATGCTAGATCTGAAATATACATAATCTATAATATTCACCATTTATTGTGTTTGGAATTTGTGTATTACAATATATGATAGGAAAGAGAATCTCTCTCAGGATTTACCCATTAATATTCCACTACATTTTTTTTTAAAGCCAGATCTTTCAGCTAGAATGTTGAATGAGATATAAAAACTTAAAAACATTTCTAAGTGGGTAGAATACACTGCCAGAATTTTATCTACTTCTAAAATGTAACTATATAACTATAAAATCCATTACACAAATAGAAATAGAAAATTCTTGAAGCCAGAATGCTAGCAATGTGTATCTATGAGTAATAAATAAATTAAGGCCTGAAGATAAAAAGATGCAAAGTAATTAAAATTAAATCTAATCATATTATAAATATTATAAGAGACATCACCAGCATGAAATTTACTATAAATACCGATTTTTAAACAAAAAATTATTCAAAACTCTAGAAAAAATGCAGGGCATCTCATAAATTATAATCTAGTGAAGACATTCAATAAAGACTTCTGCCTCTTTTAAAATGCCAAGTATGGTAGCTGATAAGTGAAAGGACCAATGTTGTATGTTATGCAAAAGATATGTGTTCATTCTTAACTGGGGGCAGGGAGGATTCATGAACTGTTGCAGAATCTGATGAAAGCTATGGTTTCTCTCTCCAGAACAATGTGCACATGTGTATGTGCATGCCCTTTTATATTTAATTTTACAGGCTTGTATAACCCATCCATGGAACCCAGATTTAGAAAACCTGAGTAAAACTAAGAGTTTATTCCTGCTTCTGAATTTGTAAAAAAAAAAAAAAAAAAAAAAATTATGAGCAAAACATATTTCTATTATTTTGAAGTAAACAAAGCAATATAAACCACTAAAATAAATACATAGAAAACTTTACATATTTCTTATATATGTTAATACTTGCCATTTTCTTATAGATATTATAATAAATAAATAATACCTTGAAGCTTAGAAAAGAAAATAAGAAGAAATACTTTTATCTTAAATGTAGAAAGACTTAGTCAAAGAAGCTAATAAGTAAACCCAACCCCAGACTAAGTAAAATAAACAGAACTGCAAATTGTCTCCTGATTAACGTTCATCTTTGAACCCATACCTGCTTACTCAGAGGTCCATCTCAGGGCAGGTAGAGAGAGACCAACTAACTCATGTTTCAGGAACTGAATTAACTTGTTCAATTTAAGTTCAGATTGGCGAAAGAGACAATGAGGTAACTGGCTAGACACCATTTCCTGCAAATGTAATCCCCAAGGGATTATGAATCAAAATTCCTGAAACTATCACATGCAGCAAATTGAGTTCCATAGTAAAAAGCCCAGAATTAATATCTATAAATCACATTAATTTATAGCCATATCTTTGCTCTGATTTCAACATTAAACAATACATGGGTAAAAGAATACAAGGGAGAAAGTTTCTATAAATAACTCTGTCCAATCTTCTCATCCATTCATTCTAGTTACCCATCCATGTTTCATGATGTGTAACAGAATAATAAAAAAGATTTTTAACCCACCAATGAAGAACTTGAAAAAGGCATTATATGCTTTAGACTTAATCTGAATTTTGGAAAACTAATCTGAAAGACATGGCTGCTTAGAGACATGTGCTTAGAGGTGAGAGGTTATGTCTTTACAACTTTACATGTTTTCTACACTATTGTGTTCACTGCAGAGGCATATTATTATCCCAAGGCCGATTTGACTCATTGAAGACCAATCTTTTACTAGCATTACACCTCACAAGGTAGTTTGCAATCAAATATGTCTAGAAATTTGTTCTCAGCTGATAATTTGGAACAATGGGGTGCTGCTCATTCAAAGTCAATAAGAGTATTGTTTAGCATTTGGAAGTTTTGTCAGCTGGTCGTTCAGCCTTTTATAGCTTGAAATCTGTCATGGCGGGAATATTAACACTATGGAATTTGGTAAATAACAGGATTTTTTTTTTCTTTTTAAGAGGTAGTTTATCAGCACACTACTGTATGTAATTTGTCTATCTTTTTCCTTATAATTTTCCCAAAGTAGAAGAAATTTAAAGTGGATAGAAAGAACAATTAAGATTAGCAAATACTTATGTATGATAAGCAAAAGGCTAGCCACCAAAAAATGAAAGAGCATTTACTTTACTTTCTTAACCTTCATCTTAAAAATCATTCTAGGCAAATTTTTATAGGTCAAGGTATCAGTAGAAGCCATTGGCATGTTCTACTCACCTGAGTCAAGTATCACTGAAGAAACTAGGGAAATATATATTACTTGTTGTGAGCTATGCCTTAACAACCACTATGCCCTGTATGCCTGGGAAATAGAGCCCATCACTGATATTTCTATAATCACCCAAAATCTTCCACCCAAATTAAATTTATCTTCTTTGACTTTTCTAATATGAAGAAATAATGACACAGTAGGTTGGTAAGTGTGGTCACTAATTGACTGTTTACTGAATGCTAGAAGTTCCCCAATTTAACTGACAGTCATAATTTCAGCCCAGACCTGTTTTCAGATCCTACATTTGTTCTACTATTGCAGTATTCCTGTATTTCTTAAACTTGATTAATCCATGTACCCCTTATAAGGAAAAAAGAAAGAAAAAGCCCTCTCAGATATTCAGCATTATTTTTGTAAGAACAGAAAAAAAAGTGTATTAAATTATAACATTTTAAATGCAGTAACAGAATTATAACAAGTTCATTTGTCTTATTTTAAATTATTCTTAAAAATACATCAGTAAAAAAGCCTTGATATAATGGGTTGACAATGATGAATATAATAAAATACCTTTATGGTAGGCCAGAAGTGGAGAGAGTGTGAAGAAACACATAATAGGAAAGCATGCCTATTTTTATCTGCTCTTACAAAACATGCAGGAAGATGTATTATGAGATATGATATATGTATACCCCTGAGGAGGACAGCAATATAAGTTCCCTTGAACCTATGGGGAAAATGAAAACCTTTGCTTCATTTCTCAAGTCATTCTGCTATTCAGGCTCTAACTATAAACCATACAATTTTTCTTCTTAAGTAGCAGACAGGGGAACTAGGTGGCTAAGTCACTCTCCTTTCTTCAGATGTTGCTCGGGAATAAATTCTTTTAGTGACCCTCAAAACACTGCATTTTTTTTTTCCTGTTGAGAAGTGACATGGTTATGCAAGTGTTTGGGAATTTATTTCCATGTGTTTTAAGTGTTATATTTATATACCCTATAAGAAAATCACTCTATTAATAGTGAGAATCACATTTTACATTTATTTATTTCTCAGTCTTTTTGTTTAGTTAAGAACCAGTTGTACATGTACAAAGTAACAGAAGATTTACAGAAGAGCTTATTTAAAAAGGTGTAGACAGAGATATGGAAAACCAGTATGGCATAACTTTGCCTATCTCTTCGTAAACAAATTCATCCTGGATATTTGGTATATAATTTTCTTTTCTGATTTTATTTGACTGTTCTATTGCCTAAAGTACATGACTAAATCTTTCTGAGCTACTTTGTAGAAGACCAAGTATTTATTTTTAAGGAAAATAATTGTTATTAGTGTAGTTCATTTATTTTAACAAGTTATTTACAAAATAGAAACCAATAATTTAAATACATTATTAAATATATTAAATTTTAATAATTTAAACATTTTAAATTTTAACATTAAAATATTAAATAATATTTTACAAAATATAAGGAAAGTCACACGACCTTCAAGAGTAATAATATGGGTAATCAAAGTGAGAATATCACTAATTAAAGACACTTAGGAAATGTTTTCATTTTGTTTTACTTTCCTAAATAATGTCTTTTAGCTAGTGGCCCTGTGTTTCATTCCAGGAAAATCAAGTAGTGCTGTTAATTACTTTAAATTTCTGTTGTTATATTTTTAAATAATATTTTCATGTCTTTTTCTTATTTTCAGCATTTGTTCTAATATTATAGCATTTACTAATTTCACTAGTACCTCATATATGAGAATGCATAGGAAGTTCTAGGAGTAATATCATAGTTTAAAAAAGAAGTTATTTTTTATAATAACTTCATATTCAGGAAACACATTAGCAATATTACTAAATTCTCACCATACTCATTTATTCTTAATGTGACCAGGTCTTCTAATTAAAAGGAAAAAAGATTTTCAAGTGGAAGTTTGAAATGAAATATAATAATATAATTTCATGTAAATTCTGTCAGAATTTTAACATGGACAACAAATAGTCTTAAGGTCCTAGTTGCGGAATAGAAAGTATGTAGTCTTAGGAATCAGACAGATCTTGGTTTGAGTCCCAGGTCTTCCCACTCCATAACTGTGTTAAAAAAAGTAACAACAGGCCCAAAATGGAGTAATCTGTGCTAAGCTCCACACCAGCAAACCAAGGCTTAACATCCAACCTAATGCAGTTTCCTTCCCAGTTATGTAATCATAACTGGTCAGTCTTGAATATTCTGGTCAGCACTAGTGAATTAATCTGCCTGACAGACCCCTTCTATCTCCCAAAGAAAGTTTAGGTAAACATATATTTTCTTGTCCGTGATCCTATCTGCCTATAAAAGCCTTCCATTTTGTATAGCTCCTTGGAGCTCCTCTCTGTTGCTAGATGGGATGCTTCTAGATTGATGAATCATTGAATTAAAGCCAATTTGATCTTTAAATTTACTTTGAATTTTGTTTTTTTAACAGCTGTGAAACTGGGCTGAGTTATGTACCACCTCTGAACCTCAATTTCTTATCTGCCAACGGGGATTATTAAAAGTTACTACAGAAGCCTAGCCTAGTGCAATGCTCAGAAAATAGGAGATGACTAGTAAGTATAGCATTATATTAGTTATTTTATAAATGTTTATTAATTGATGAAAACTTGGAAAAAGACTGTTTGAAAACATTTGGCATTAAATGAAGGCTGAAATGATGTTCAAACCTCTTGAAGGACAACAGAATTTACCACCCCAAACGTGCCTCTTTGGCATAAGAATTATTTTATTTTAGGCTGATTATTTTTTTTTAAGATTTTTTATTTATTTATCTAACAGACAGAGATCACAAGTAGGCAGAGAGGCAGGCAGAGAGAGGAAGCGAAGCAGGTTCCCTGATGAGCAGAGAGCCCGATGCTGGGCTTGATCCTAGGACCCTGGGATCATGACCTGAGCTGAAGGCAGAGGCTTTAACCCACTGAGCCACCCAGGTGCCCCTAGGCTGATTATTTTTAGGAATCAGTTGACATGGAGAAAGCTTTGAAAAAAGAATAGAAATTAATTTTTTGCAAGGGACATTTATAAGGAAAATGTCAGTTTGTAAGGATATCTATCTCTCTATTTACCACAGGAAGATCACTGAATTTCTCTAAATTCTTTATCAGTGGAAAAGCAACTGACTTAAATCTGCCTTACCCTTGTTTACTGCTTTTTCTGGCAATGTCTCATAACTGGCTTCTCTTTCCACCCCACTCCAACCACATCATCTTTTGTCTTAAACTGGAGATGGTATTTAAGGTGGTGACTTGGGCCATTTTGGAGAATTACTCAGTTTTTCTGGGTATTTCTCATGTATACAGGAGGTATACATGTTATTAAACTTCTGGGTTTTGTTGTTGTTGTTTTTGTTGTAAATCTGTCTTTTATCACAGGGGTTCCTCAGCCAAGAACCTAGGAGGGGAGAAAAAAAATGATTTTTCCTTCACTATACTCTACTTCTCATTTGCAGTTCCCTCTAAGAAAAAAAACAAAACAAAACAAGTTTTCATGTTTTATTTATAATACAAATATTTTTTAAAATATTTCTAATATTTTATTAATTTTTATTTAAAAATTTGGCAAATGAGAAAAATGGGCATTTCTAATTAAAGTTTCAGTGTTTCAGCACTAAACACTATTTTCTATAGAAATCTGGTTTCTATTTGATTTTAAATCTTTGAAACACTGCACGAGAAGAAACTTTTTATAAACTTAAAGCAGAGTTTCTTATTTGTAGACTTTTAAAAACTATCTTCGATGAGAGTTAAATGAAATAATTGAAAAGTCAGCAGAAATACATAAATTGTACTCTGCTAGGTTATAGCCTTACACATCTGCTGTGACTCTAATACCCACTGATGAAAGATTTCAGGACAGGGAGAATATTATTATTGTCTTTCCTGTAAAATATAACAAGTTAATAATTAAGGTTATGAATCAAACCAAATTAACTGCACACAGATGTAAGAAGCTTGGTACATGATCAAATAACATGAGAAATTCTTTTGTTTTCACTGGTGATTTACCGAATGGTGAGATAAACGTCTGATGACATATGTAGTCCAGTGTCCTGTCAATCCTTAGCCATTTATTTCATCACTCCTCATGTTCGTGACAAAGAGGAGTAACTGTTTGATCAACTCTAAGAGTATCTTCATGGTTTCTGCTTAAGCAAGCCCAAAAGCTGGTTAAAAAAAAATGTTGCAATCTAGATTTAAAGTATAACTATAAAAAGAGAATACTTTGCATAATAATATATACATGACCTAAAATAAGTTCTGGAAATTCTTGGATGAAATAATTAAATAAAATTTTAATGATTTTTCTTATAAGAAAATAATTCCATTAATATATTAACAAAATTTTATAGCTAGTCATGAAATTTGTTTATCAATTTATCTATATACATATATATTATACTATATCTATATACATATATATTATACTATATTTTACACATATACTCCTGATATGAGTTCAAATAACTTACCCAAAGTCAAACTTAGTAAATGCTAGGACCAAGAAGACTGGCAAAAAGATAGTGAAATGGTAGAAGTCTCAGCAATCTTCTGGTGTGGTAAGTTAGAGAAAATTGTGAAATAAAGTGAAGAGATTGGCAGGATTCACACCATGCAAATACCTACAAATAGCCATGTAGATGTATTTCCAATAAATCAAGTTATATGTCATTATGACAAGTATTATAAAGCAAGAATAAACAATCATCATTATATGAACACATCATAAATTCTGACTTAGAGAATATGGGATGCTCTGGGAAGAGATTTTTGTAATTTATGTAGCCCTTTAATGGGTAGAATAAGAAACAAAGATATTTAGAAATGGTGTAAATCAAGGAATAAAGGTGCAAGAGTACATGGTCTTTTCTTGAAAGGAGAAAAATTAGAAGTGTCTAGACCATGTGAGAAGGGTTGGTCAGAGGTAAGCACAAGAAGGTAGACTGAAACAGGTCTAGAGTCAATGTTATGGATTTTAGAATTTGTTTTGTAGATAATTCAAAGCCAATTTAGATTCCTGGGAGTTGTAAATGAATAGTTGCAGGATTAAAACTATATTAGCAGAGTAGAGACAGGAGGAGTAGAGGAGAAAACAGGGCAACAAGGCCATTTAGGTCACTATTGCAAGAAGTAAGGCAAGAGTGAATGTCTTTGTCCTCATGATTATATCTACTGGGGACTCCAAAAAGTCAAAAATCAGTTAAAACATAATGTGATAGTGTAAGAAACTATGGAAGCACTGAGAGTGTCAAAAGCTAACCCTCAAATTCAGTTTTTAAAAATTATGTTGAACAAGAGTTGAAAGAGTATTTAATTGAGAGAGCCAAGCCTACATATAACACATATTCAAATATTTACTGTGCACATGGAATATCTAAGGGATTAGAATAGTTGTATATATTGTACAAAAGATATTGCAAGTATCAAATAAAACAAGAGATGTGAAGGTTTGTAATAAACATGTTATAAAAATACAAGTCAGTAATATTATATTTAGTTCTCACAGAAGCATTTTGCTTTTTTAATATAATTCCTGGGGGGGAAATGTTATATCCCGATTTGTCTTAGACTTTAACATATTTTTTTAAATGGTGTGGCTTTTTTAAAATAAAGGAATTATATATTTTTAGTGTGTATACCTGAAAGAGAGAGAAGAAAAGACCAAGAATAAAGAAACTAGGAAATCTACCCATATCTGTCAAGTAAACCAAGTACAAGGAGTAAGGATGATCTTTTCAAGTAACCTTTAAGCAATTTTCAGATACCTTTAATTGGATCTATACAATTCAATGCTCATGACCAAAAAATCCAAAAAACAAAAACAAACAAACAAAAACCCCCAAACAAACAAAAAACCAAATAACAACAATAAAACCCTACACAAATCTTTATATGATATAGACATTCATTTTTCTCAAAACTCTCACAATATCTTCAATTTCTTGGGAGGTAGGTATTGTCTAGTAGAAAGAACGCGATCTTTAGAGACACGCTCAATGGTAGAGTTCTACCATTTAGTAACTGTACAACTTTAGATAATATACAGAACCTCCCTGGGCAGCAGGGTGCAATTATAAATTGGAAGCAGTGAACATCTTTCTTTTAGGATTAGAATTAGGGGAAACTGAAATAATACAGCTAAAAGGCTTAGCATCAACCATGGTGGCCATTAAATAAATGCTACTCTTACCCTTTTCAGTTTAAAGGTGTTTTTTTTTTTTAAGGTTTTATATTTCCTTTATATAGTGATTCTGATGCATATTTCTTGGGATATAGTAAGTGTTCAATAAATATTTGTAGGAAGGAAGGACACAAACTTAACAGGTTTAGGCTGGGGTCTCTTTTTTTAATGTTTTTTTATAGCAGTGGCATTCTTCCCAAATAAGTTTGGTAGGAATATTTTGTCTTAATGAGCTAAAAATAGCTAGGTGACTAAGACATAATCAAATTGTCATCCATTTATGTATCATTGGAAATACATTATATTATTTATTTAGGAAAACGAGGTCACAGTATTTCAACTGACCCTGCTGGCATCTGGTTTAATTTCTTGATCTTGCTTTGTCCAGACATGCCCTGATTGAGCGTGTAGTCATATAATAACCAATTTCAACAGCTACCAAAATTCAACAAAGTAATCAGAATTCTTCTCACTGACTTATATAAGTAGTGCTATTTTTGCTACTACTGTTGTTGACGGATTCTTGTTTGCAAAAGTGTGTTTTCTCCCTTTCTCATTTCTGTGAAACCAGCCCCAGGACTCAATGTCCTAGGACACAGCATACCTAATAGCCTGTGTTCACAAACTTACTCTATCCTATGCTGCCATCTACTGGGAATATCATGTTGTTCAGTCATGGAAATTAAAGTCTGTATTATATTAAACTTTGTATTACTAGCTGTTTTTTAAACAGTAATATGTTTGTTGGGGATCCATCTGAGAAACACTTTTTTTGTGTGTTTTTTAAGATAGAGAATGAAAAAAACCAATAATTCTTTTTTTTTTTTAAATAATACTTTGGCCTGTAAGCAACACGCTGATTCATTCAAACTCACCAAAACTCATTACTGTCTTCTCTGTGGCAAGAATTCTACAAAATCCATACCTCTAAGATGAGAGAGTAATAATGGTTCTTTTTAAAATAGGGGTTTATTTCCCAAAAGAAGCAGTATAATTAAAGAATATAAATATAGCAAATTAATTCCAAAAATTACATTAGAAATCTGCACAAGGAGATGTGGTACCCCGAAGTCAGGCTTGCAAAAGCAATGATGGAGGATAACCCTGGTAAATGAACAAGCATGTACAAGCATGTACAAGAAGTTCACCATGACAGGAGAGAGGATTCTAGCCATAGTCAATATTATGAACAAAGACATTTTTTTTTTTTTTGGTGGCAGAAAGAGATGTTAGTTTATTATACTTCGTAATTTGCTCTTCGTGTTTTGTATTTTTCAAATAATTCTCAGATGATTACCTTATTTTAATAATTTAAAAAGAAGAAAGAGTGAAACATGCAAAGCACTCTTTTCAGCATATAGTGTTCTTCATTTTCTCAACTGTACTGCTATCAGTTCCTACTAAATTTTTTTATATTTCTCAGATTACTATTTCTGTCTAAATAAAGATTTCATATTACTGGAACCCTGATAACTGGATTCTTGCAGTACTAACTCTAATGGGAGTTCTCTGGTGATATGTCTCTATGCCATTGAGTGGTGCTTCTTCAAAAAGAGTAAAAATTGAATTGCTGCTTCTATTTGAATTTGTTCATTGCTCATTAAGTCTATCAAGAATGACTTTAAAAGGCCACAGTGGAAGTGGAGACAAGAAATTGGGGAATAAAATGCATCAAACACCTATTATTCTTATGTATTACAGAGCTTATCCTTACTGTTATCTCAACAAAGCTGAGAGTCAGATGACAGCATCACTATTTTTTATTTGGATACAGGATGTCAACCAAGATCTTCTGGTTCTAAAACTAATGCTTTTTTCCCTAAACCATCAGTCAGATAATTCAAGCTAAAAAAAATTGCCTGAAAAATATAGTAAACTAAGTGAAATAACTGTGTTTAAAATCTACATTGCACCCATTCCCCACTCTTCTCTATAATGCATTTCACATCTGAAATCATATATCATGGAAAGGGATATATGGAATGTGCTATTACCAAGAGGATCATGACAGAACTGTAGTGCTGCCAGATACTATGGTAAGCTAGAAACTCCTCCCCAAGAATTCAAATGATTGCTTCCATAATCATGTGTTGTTTTTCTTTTCTCTTCCTCATTGCAGAAATGGCAAACTGAAATATATTTAGCAGCTGATATTTTCTTCTTCTCTCTTTTTTAAAATAACAACAATAGAATGGTTGACTTTATTTTTTTCAAAGATTTTATTTATTTGAGAGAAAGAGTGGATGAGAAAGAGAGAGAAGGAGCAGGTGGAGAGTAAGAGGGAGGAGCAGAGGTGGAGGGAGAAGCAGGCTACCCACTAAACAGAGAGCCTGAGCCCAAGGCAGGTGCTTAACCAAGTCACCCAGCTGCCCCTGGAAGCTAATATATTTTAAACATTTTATTTATTTATTTGACAGAGAGAGATCGCAAGCAGGCAGAGAGGCAGGCAGAGAGAGGAGGAAGCAGGCTCCCCACCGAGCAGAGAACCCGATGTGGGACTCCATCCCAGGACCCTGAGATCATGACCTGAGCCGAAGGCAGCAGCTTAACCCACTGAGCCACCCAGGCACCCCGAAGCTAATATTTTCTTAAGGAAATTTTATGAAAATGATTTGAGGATTTTTTTCATTTTCATATACAAAAGAAATACTTGTTAACTGGCATTTTGTTTAGATTAAGTTTTTCTTTTTGGACAAGTAGTGTTTACTGGGTAACTCAATGATATTTGTTTAATAGCAAAGCAGATGATTGATTTTAATAATTTTGACAATTTTGATTAAAAAGTAGGTGCTAAGTTTCTTTTTTAAAACTTTCTCTGTTTTTTATTCCTTTATCCGTAGTGCTCCTGCCTGCTCAAGATTGTTTCCCCACTGCCACAAACATCAGCATACCCAATCAAATCTCACTACCAAGGATTTTGGGCAGATATCAAGGTAAAAGTTGACTTAATGTTTTGAAGGGGAAAATCTGAGGTTTAAAGCATTATTTAATATTCATCTAATTATTTATAAAGATAAACTATTGATTCATTAATTACTTATGCACATATGATTTGAAATATTTATATTAAAGGTTAAAATAAATATTTCCATTATTTTTAAATCTTCTTTATAGGCATGGGAACTTACTGAATAATGATTCAAAATGAAATACAAAGTTAAACTTCTTGCCTGGAAATCGTCAGGTAAGGGCAAATATCACAGGTTTGACAGTAATTACTCTTTTTTCATGACATCCAGAAAATAAAAAGCACTTACAAGTAAATTATAGTGAATGGTAACTCATAAAGAGAAATGAAATAATTTAAGCCTATCAGTTAAAAGTGGAAATGGAAACTGAGGGATAGAAGAGCTAACATTCAATTTTAAATGATTGACACTGGTGATATCAGGTATAAGGGAAATCATATTCTAAGACTGGCATAATCTCTAAAGGTATAAATTGATGGTGTGTATTGGAGAGGAGGCATTCAAATTTTCATTGCTCTTTCTTTTTTCCTTTTCAGTGTTCTGCTTCCACCCCCAAAATTTGTGAAATTAGACTGCATAGATAACCTAGTTGAGCTGTATCTAAGGATATCTATGGTGCCCATTTATCCTTATTATAGTCAGGTATTTAACAAATATATACTACATGACAACTATCTTCCAAGGGTTCTTCCATTACAATATTATTTAGCATATATTTTATTTCAAATTGGAGTCGAAACATTGAAACCAAAGCACAATATTTTACTGAATTAAAGAACTAATTTTTATGCAAAACTATATCTGGTACAATGTCTTTAGATAAGTAAGATGTTTTCCAGTCAATACTAAAGTAATTAGCACTTAAACTAGTTTAATAAATATATTTCCTTCAACTGGTTTTTATGTAACACTTAACTATAGAGTTCACTTTGCAAATTACTTCAAAGAATTTAAAGATGTATAAAACATGGTCTTCTCTCATCAAGAACCCAAATTCCAGTTGGGAACATATATAAGTAAAATATAGTAAAGAATAATGTACAGTAGTTTATAATTCCTTCCAAGATGCTCAGTGCATGTAATAAGATACATAGGCATTCAAAAAAACACTGCTAGATCAGTCAGAGGAAAGCTTTGTAGAAGAAATACCACCTGGGTTCACATGAAGAATACATGTCTTGTTATAGATCATTTAGAACATACAGCTAGAGAACTGTAGGAAAGAGTTTGCACAGTCACAACTTCAAGGTTGGTGTACAAACTCAAAATCTTTTATAGATTCCTCTCCAACTGGATGGACCAACTTTCTCTTCAAGCCCTTTGCCTTTCTTATACTATGAGACTAGATTCAGATATCCTCACTGCAACCCTCTCCCAGTGCTACCATCTAGTCAAAACTAGATGCATCTATAAAAATATACATATAACTTCATTGTAGCATGTATGACACTGTACTGTAAAATATATGGGTGTCAGTGTTTTCCACTAAGCTATTCCTTTAACTTCTCACACTAAAAGATTTTTTTTTAACTTGGAAGAACACTGCTGTAAAGGGAATATTTGCAACATATCCCAAAATCTCAGAGCCTAGAGATGAAACAAATTACTTACTCCCCATTTTTCCTCGTCCAGTGTGTCTCTTTCCTCCTTCAAATTTTTTTTAAAGATTTATTCATTTGAGAGAGAGAGAGCATGCATGTGACGGGGAGGAGCAAAGGAAGAGAGAGTCTTAAGCAGATTTCACACTGAGTGTAGAGCCCAACGAAAGACCTGATCTCACAACCCTGAGTGACACCAAGAGTCACATGCTCAAAGAACTGTGCCAACCAAGCACCCCTTTCCTCCTTCAAATACTGAAATATTTCAAATATGAAAAAATACCTTTGAGGTATATATCACCTCAAATTTTAACAGACATTAACTATTATTGTTACCTTCAAGTTCACCAGTGAATTTAATTTCCAGCTAATTGGACTTATTTTCACCACTTATCCTGGCATATTTCACGGCATACTGAACCACCACATGGGCACCTCAAAGGCTCAGACAATTAAGTGCCTTCAACTCAGGTCATGATCCCAGGGTCTTTGGGGGATCCAGTCCTGCATCAAGGCTCCCTGCTCAGTGGGGAATCTGCTTCTCCCTCTGCTCCTCCCCCCACTTGTGCTTGCACATGCATTCTCTTTCTGAAAAGCTTTAAAATTTTTTTAAAAAAATAAGTAAATAAACCTCCATGAAAATTACCCACCAATATGGCTTCTAGTTACAGAATGGCTGATCAGTTTTTTAACTCCTTTGCCCTTCTTTTGTCCTCCCTGTTGCAGATACCCACTCCCAGAGTCACCGTCAGTACTTCGTCGTCATAAATAATTGCAACACCTTAGAAAATTTAGATAACAAACATCTCACTCTGTTCATTACCTAATCTGATCCAAAATATTTAGGTATTTCTCTATCTCAGATATTTATGCTGAGGAATCTACTACCTTCTCTTTATTTACAGGGATCATTCTTTTTAACTAGCTTAAATCCACTGTCTAGTATTATTGTTCTATTTGTAAACATTTAACTCTTGTCCACCAGCCTCCTTTGAATTAAAATTTAGGCAGAAAAAAACTTCAATTCTGATTAAATTCAGTGATCATCTGCTCTTTTGACAGCACCTAAGCAATAGTATATACTTGTTGAAAATAACACAATTATGCATTTTGGACTCACTTTGGATTTATAACCATGCTTCCAAATGGTCGTCAATACACCCACACTTGTCTATGTCCCTAATAAATTCACATTGCCACTGTCAGTGATGACAGTTTCAGAGCTTTCCTACTTTCTCAAATCTCTAAAATTTCTCTCTCTTCTCACTCTGAACTGCAATCTTTTTTTTTTTTTAAAGATTTTTTATTTATTTATTTGACAGAGAGAAATCACAAGTAGTCAGAGAGGCAGGCAGAGAGAGAGAGGGAAGCAGGCTCCCTGCTGAGCAGAGAGCCCGATGCGGGACTCGATCCCAGGACCCTGAGATCATGACCTGAGCCGAAAGCAGCGGCTTAACCCACTGAGCCACCCAGGTGCCCCTGAACTGCAATCTTATTGCATTTCATAAACAAGACACATAATTAGACTTTAAAACTTGAGTAAATTGCTATGAAACTCTAAGGAAGCCTTCAATATGTTACAAGTATTGACTTAATGCATGAATAATAAGAGTAAACAAGACATCATTTTAATCAGTTGTCAGATTTTTTTTTGTATAAATGACTCTAATATAGTGGCTCTGTGAATTGCAAAGTAGTAATCTCATTAGGAACCACAAGGTCATTGATAACATCAACATCTATGTATAAGGATACGAATTTAGACTAGAATAGTAATTATAAATTATTTTCTTCTAGCCATTGATAGTTTACAATGAATCTGCAATTGATTCCGGTAAGAAACAGAATACAGTATCAATGTCCTTACATTCAAAAAGTATTCCAAAAGCATGGAGAAAATTTCACAGTACTAAGGAAAAGCATTAATTAAATTGCTGTCAAGTTTCAATTATTCAAACTACACTTAAGTGAATTATAAATGCTTATTTTTTACTTAAAGGTCCAAGTGCATCATAGCAATAAACTATTCTCCTATTCAAAAATTCAGTTTAATTTTTCTTAATCATAATTATTCATAAATTTTTAAGATACATTTTTCTTGAAACCTATATTCTGAAAATACACAGACACCATATTAAGTAGATTCAAATGCTTTCTGCTATCCTCTTATTTTCCATTACCACCTTAATAGCCTTAATTAATCATTTTTGATTGCTAAGGTGGTAGGTTCCAAATTGGCCCCACAATTTCAAATGCTGCCTCCACAGCTACTATGTAATAACAAGAGAATATATTTATAGACAGCATCTTGTGAGTGTGTACTAAGTGCCAGACCTAGTTGACAAAAAGCATCCTAATATGTAATCTTCATGAAAACATGAAGGAGAGGGTAATATTGCTATTCTAACTTTAACTAGTAAGAAAACAGACTTGGGGGCCAACTTCACATTGTAAAAATTCCACATCCTTAGCTAATGAAAACAATCATGTTCTTCTCTATCCCTGGACATATGTAATTCCAGATATATGCCTTTAATTCTGGGAATATAACACCACTTGCAGCTCACAAAGTCTATAACAATGTGTCAACCCTTTATTTTTTTGAATAGGACTTCATTGCATATAAACTGTTTATATTAATTTTTTGTTTTATGCCCTTTCTGAACCCCTTAATCTTTTTTCAATAACTAATTTCTACTTGTAAAGCAAGACAACTCAGATACCACATTCTCTGGATAACTTGAATGAAAGCTTCCACTCCTAAAACACTACACCACATAGAGTATTACCGGTCTCTTTGTTTTCTTATTATAAACATTAGGAAGACAGTTGCAAATATTAATTGAATGTTTATCCCCAATGCCAATCAAATATTAATCACTCAAATCTTGTTTGCAGAAGAGGAGATTTGGTCCTGGTAACCTTTGAAAAGGTAAATATCACGTTACAGGAATTAATGCCTTAATGGAAATGAGTAACCAGGTATAAACTGTTTTTTGGTTTTTTTTTCAGAGATTTTTCTAGCACAAGAAAAGAGAAGCATGGGAAAGTAGCACAACATAAATAACTTCAATTGATAGTTATAAAATACTTTTGTTCTAAAATGGGTAGAGTTCTGTATTATCTTTATTTCTTTCATACATGTGTGCATGTATGTTGTGTGTGTGTGTACAATGATAAACTAAAGGAGGAATTTTATTTAAATCACACATGGAATAAACAATAGATAATGTTTGGTTCATATACTGAAGACATGGAAGGAAGAGCTTGGATGGGGAAATAAGAGATAAACTGGAGACATATCTTTAATTTCCACATAAACATGGGGAAAGCAAGATTATATAGCATGTTTGAAGTTAGTTTCCTCATCCGTAAGTAATAGGTATCATTCTGGGGCACCAGGGTGGTTCAGTTGGTTAAGTGGCTGACTTGATTTCTGTATAGGTTATGATCTCAGGGTGTGGGGATTGCACTCCACTGCAGTCTCCTCATTCAGGGGGGAGGCTGCTTGAGGATTCACTCTCTCCTTCTGCCCCGTCCCAGGTTCATGTTCTCACTCTTTCAAGTAAATAAATAAATCTTAAAAACAACAACAACAAAAAAGTATCTTTCTGAGGCAGGAGTTAAGATGCAGGAGGAGTGGGGAAAGGACCTTAACCTTGTCTTGTCCCTCAAACACAGCTAGATAGTTATCAAATCATCCTAAACACCAAGAAATCAATGCAAGTTCTGAGAGAACAAAACCTGCAAATCTACAAGTAGAAAAGTGACCACCTTTTGGAAGGTAGGAGGCACAGAGACTTGTCTTGGAGGAGATATAGCTATCATAATAAGGAGGGAGCAGGCAGGGAGGGAGCCCTGCTTATTGAAGCTACTGCAAAGTATTATAAGCAGTGGAGTCTAAAATCAGAACTTTTATGTGTCCACTACTGTGGGGAATGTGACTGGCTTAAAGGTGCTGGGGTGGCAAAACGGGGGTGGAATCCCAGGAGTGACAGTATGATCTGAGGATCCCCCGGGTTGCAAGAAGAATAGGTGGCACCAATGTGCTGCACTGTTCCCACTCATAGGAGCAGGGAAGCTAGCTGAGAACAGCAGGTCTTGGTGCTGGATGACTGCTCTGTTTTGCCATAAACTGTGAACCACTGCATGGCCCTGAGACCAATTTTCTGGGACAGCCAGCAAACAGCAAAAGTATGGTGAGACCCTTCCCCAAGGAAGCAGTGCCAGTTTGTTCTGTGGGAGTCCTTAAAATGTGTAGCTTTGAAACTCAGTCATGCGCCTAAGATGAAAAAGCTCAGACATGGGCAGGGTGAACATAGGATTGTGACAGAAACTGGGAACATAAGAGGGGTGATAAATTGCTCTTCTGTGAGGGTTCACTGAAGGGTGTGGGGGTGTGAACTCTCAGCTTCAGGGCTAGCTGTGCCACCATATTCACCTCACCTATGAGTGCTGAAGACTTCAGGGAGTAAAAAGAGCACCACCTAGTGAAGGCAGGAGCTGTTTACACGAAGCCCTGGACCCCTGTACCCTGGAGGCTCATTTCCACTAGGGCAAGTTCACTTGAGAATCAGGGCAGCAGATCCTTCCCCCAGAAGACCAGCACAAACAACTCACTTGCACCAAGTTTACTGATCATGAAGGGCTTCAAATCTTCAGCTCTAGGAGAAATGGAATCTAGCCTCCTTTCTATTCTTATTATTTGTTTTTTTTTTAAATTATTTTTTCATTTATCATTTTTTATATTCCTTTTAAAATTTTTATTATTTTTAAAATTTTTATTTTTATATACTATACTATACTATTATATTATATTTTTAGTTTTGGATCTAGATTCTTTTAACAAGCAGATCAAAATACACAAAGGGTCTAGTTTTGTTTTGTTTTCTTTTTTTGGTGTTTTTCCTTTCTTCTTTTCTGGACAAAATGATGAGATGAGAAATTCACTCCAAAAGGAAAAAAAAAAACAGGAAGTAGAACTCATGGCAGGGATTTAATCAAAACAGATATAAGTAAGATGTCTGAACTAGAATTTAAAACAATGACTATAAGTATATTGGTTGGGCTTGGAGAAAACAGAGAAGACACTAGAGAATCCCTTACTGCAGAGACAAAAAGACCTAAAATCTACTTAGGCCAAAATTAAATAATTAAAAATATTTTAAATTTTAATTAAAAAAGAAAACAACAACAACAACAACAAAACAATAGGCAAACCCCAATTGGATGCCATAAAAACAAGGAGGGACAAACCAGAGGAGTGAATCAGTAATATAGAAGATAAAATTATAGGAAATAATGAAGTTGAAAAGGAGAGGGAAAGAAAGATAATGGATCATGAAAGTAGACTTAGGGAACTCAGCAACTTATTAAAAGTAGTAACATTCATATCATAGGAGTCCCAGGAGATGAAGAGAGAAGGAAAAGGGGCAGAAGTTATATTCAAATTATAGCTGAAAACTTCCCTCATCTGGGGAAGGACACCACAGACATCAAAATCCAAGAAGTACAGAGAACTCCCATTAAATTCAACAAAAGCCCACTATCGTCAAGGTATATCATAGTCAAATTCACAAAATACAGACAAAGGAAAAATCCTGAAAGCAGCAATGGCAAAAAGTCCTTAACCTACAAGGAAAGACAGGTCAGGCTCACTAACAGATCTGTCCATAGAAACTTGACAGGTCAGAAGAAAATGGCAGAATATAGTCAACATGCTGAATGCGAAAAAATATGAAACCAAGAATTCTTTATCCAGCATGGTTGTCATTCAGAAAAAAAGGGGAAATATAGAATTTCCCAAACAAAAATTAAAGGAGTTCATGACCACTAAACCAGCTCTGCAAGAAATTTTAAGGGGGTCTCTTGAGTGGAGGGGGGGAAAAAACAACAACAAAGACTAGAAAGGACCAGAGAACATCAACAGAAACACCAACTCTGCAGGTAACACAAGGCACTAAAATATATCTTTCAGTAGTCACTCTGAATGTGAATGTACTAAATGTTCCAATCAAAAGACACAGGATATCATAATGAATAGCAAAACAAGATCCATGTATATGCTGCCTGCAAGAGACTTATTTTAGACCTAAAGATACCTGCAGAATGAAAGTGAGGGGATGGAGAACCATCTTTTATGCTAATGGATGTCAAAAGAAAGACAGAGTAGCCATATTTATATCAGATAAATTAGATTTTAAACTGAAGACTGTAACAAGAGATGAGGAAGGGCATTATATCATAATTAAGGGGTCTATCCATGAAGAAAATTTAACAATTGTATTTATGGACCCAACTTGAGAGCACCCAAATATATAAGTCGATTAATAAGCATAAAGACACTCATTGATAATAATGCAATAACAGCAGGAGACTTCAACACTTCACTTACAACAATAAATAGATCATCTAAACAGATCAACAAGGAAACAATGGCCTTGCATGACACACTGGAGCAGATGGACTTAATTTATCGTAAAGCAGTAGAATACCCATTCTTTTTGAGTGCCCATGGAACATTCTCCAGAATAGACCACATAGTGGCTAACAAAGCAGCCCTCACCAAATACAAAAAGATCGAGATCAACCATGCCTGTTTTCAGACCACATTATGAAACTTAAAGCCAACCACAAGACAAAATTTAGAAAGACTTCAAATACATGGAGATTAAAGGACATCCTACTAGAAAATGAATAGATTAACCAGGAATTTAAAGAGGAAATTAAAAAAAAAATACATGGAAGCAAGTGAAAATGACAACACTATAGTCCAAAACCTTTGGCATGCAGCAAAGGCAGTCCTAAGAGGGAAATATATTGCAATACAGGTCTACCTGAAGAAGCAAGAAAAGTCTCAAATACACAACCTAACCTTATACCTAAAGGAACTAGAAAAAGAACAACAAATAAAGCCCATAACCAGCAGAAGAAGGTAAAAAATAAAGATTAGAAAGATAAATGAAATAGAAACAAATAGTAGAGCAGATAAAGGAAACTAAGAGCTAGTTCTTTGAAAGAATTAACAAAATTGATAAACTCCTAGTCAGACTTGTCAAAAAAGGAAAAGAACCCAAACAGATAAAATCACAAGTGAAAAAGGAGAGATTACAATCGACACCAGAGAAATACAAACAATTATAAAAGAATACTATGAAAAATTATATGCCAACAAACTGGGAATCTGGAAAAAATGGACAAATTTCTAGAAACCTACAAACTACCAAAACTGAAATAGGAAGAAATAAAAAATTGGAGCAGACACATAACCAGCACAGAAATTCAATCAGTAATCAAAAATCTCCCATCAACCAAAAGTCCAGTGTCCAAGGGCTTACAGGGGAATCCTACCAGACATGTAAAGAAGAGATAATAACTACTTTTCTCAAACTGTTCCAAAAAATAGAAATGAACAGAAATTTTCCAAACTCATTCTATAAAGCCAGTTTTATTTTGTTTTCAAACCCAGATAAAGACCCCACTAAAAAGAGGAATTACACGTCAATATCCTTGATGAACAGGGATATAAAAATTCTCAATAAAATACTAGCCAATCAAGTTCAACATTACAGTAAAGGAATTATTCACTATGATCAAGTGGGACTTATTCCTGAGCTGCAGGTGTGGTTCTACATCTATAAATGAATCAGTGTATCACGTTGATACATTAATCAGTGTTACTGATATATCCAAATTAATGATATAAAGGATGAGAACCATATGATTCTGTCAAAACATGCAAAAAGCATTTGATGAAATACAGCATCAATTCTTTTTTTTAAGATTTTATTTCTTTACTTCACAGAGACTGTTGGGGCCAATTTAATGTTAAAACCTGTTTAACTATTAGGGCCTGCTTAGCCAGAGCAACTCCATATTGCCTAGGTAGCCATATTGTTGTTTACACCCATGGACTTCATTCCGGGAATAAACGCCCCAGTAGCTCCTGGTATGGTTCCTGGTATCGATTCCGGGAATAAATGCCTTAACAATAGAAGCCACGTACCTTGGGTCTGTGGTTATGCCCTATAAAACCAGCCTGTGAGATAGGGAGGGGGTCGCTCTCTTTGGAGGTGGCCCTGACCAGCAGTCTGACTTCTAATGCTTAGCATAGAATAAAGTTCTACATAACTTTCACTTTGTCTCAGTCTCATTCCTTTGATAACAGACCCCAACAGAGACAGACAGAGAGAGCACAAATAGGTAGAGTAGCAGGCAGAGGGAGAGGGAGAAGTAGGCTCCACACTGAGCAGAGGCCAATGTGGGGCTGAATCTCGGGTCCCTGGGATCATGACCAAGCAAAGGCAGACATTTCACCAACTGAGCCATCCAGGCACTCCTGTAGCATCCATTCTTAAAAAATCCCTCAACAATGTAGGGATAGAGGAAACATACCTCAACATCATAAGTCATATATGAAGGACCCACAGCTAATATCATCCTCAATAGGGAAAAGTGAGAGCCTTCCCCCTACAGTCATTAGGAAGACAATGATGTTCACTCTTACCATTACTATTTAACATAGTATTGGAAGTCTTAGCCTCAACAATAAGACAGCAAAAGGAAATATAAGGCATCCAAATTGGGAAGGAAGAAGTCAAATGTTCATTATTTGCAGATGACATGATATTCTATGTAGAAAACCCAAAACACAAAACCAAAAAATTGCTGAAACTAATACTTGAATTCAGCAAAGTTGCAGGATATAAAATCAATGTGCAGAAATCTGTTGCATTTCAATACACCAATTACAAACAGCAGAAAAAAGAAATCAAGGGATTGATCACATTTGCAATTGCAACAAAAACAATAAGATATCTAGCAGTAAACTTAACTAGAAGATCTGTACTCTGAAAACTATAGAACATTTATGAAAGAAATTGAGGAGAACACAAAGAAATGGAAAAGCATTCCATATTCATGGATTAGAAGGAAAAAGTGTTAAAATATCTGTATTACCCAGAGCAATCTACAAATTTAATGCAATCCCTATCAAAATACTAACAGCATTTTTTTCACAAAGCTCAAACAAAATAACCCTGAAATTTATATGTAACCATCAAAGAGCCCGAATAACCAATGCAATCCTGAAAAAAAGAAAAACAAAACTGGAAGCATTATGATTCCAGATTTCAAGCTATATTACAAAGCTGTAGTCATCAAGACAGCATGGTATTGACATGAAAACAAAAACACATAGATCAGTGGAACAGAATAGGAGCCCTGAAGTGGAACCACAACTATATGGTCAACTAATCTTTCACAAAGCAGGAAAGAATATCCAATGGAAAAAAAGAGAATCTCCTCAACAAATGCTGCTGGGAAAACTGGACAGCTACAGGCAGAATGAAGTGGATCACTTTTTTACACCAATACAAAAATAAACAAAACGGATGAAAGACCTACATGTGAGGCAGGACACCACCAAACCTAGAGGAGAACACAGGCAGCAACCTATTTGACCTGAGCCCTAGTAACTTCTTACTAGATATGTTTCTGTATGCAAGGGAAACAAGAACAAAAATGAACTACTGGGACTTCATCAAGATAAAAAGCTTTTGCATAGTGAAAGAAACAATCAACAAAACTAAAAGGCAGCCTATGGAATTGAAGAAGATATGTGCAAATGATATATCCAATAAAGGGTTAGTATCAAAAGATCTATAAATATTTATCAAGCTCAATACCCCAAAAAACAAATAATCCAGTTAAGAAATGGGCAGAAGACATGAATAGACAATTTTCAAAAAAAAAAAAAAAAAAAAGACATCCAGATGGCTAATAAACACATAAAAAGATGCTAAACATAATTCACCATCAGGAATTACAAGTCAAAACCACAGTGGGATACCACCTCACACCTGTCAGAATGGCTAAAATTAACAGAAGAAACAACAGGTTATGGCAAAGATGTGCAGAAAGGAAAACGCTTTTCCCTGTTGGTGGGAATGCAAACTGGAGCAGCCACTCTGGGAAACAGTATGGGGTTTTCTCAAAAAGTTTAAGACAGAACTACCCTATGACCCATCAATTGTACTACTAGGTATTTACTTAAAGGGTACAAAAATACAGATTCGAAGGGGCAAATACACCCTGATGTTTATAGCAGTGTTGTCAACAATAGCTAAACTATGGAGAGAGCCCAAATATCCATTGACTGGTAAATGTGATATATACACACACACACACAATGGAGTATAACTCAACCATCAAAAGAATGTAATATTGATGTGATATATATATATACACACACACAATGGTATATATATATACACCATTGTGTGTGTGTATATATATATATACACACACACAATGGAGTATAACTCAACCATCAAAAGAATGCAGTTTTGCCATTTGCAACAACATGGATAGAGCTAGAGTGCATTATGCTAAATGAAATAAGTCAGAGAAAAACAAATAACATATGATCTAACTCATATGTGGAATTTAAGAAAGAAAGCAGATGAAATATAGCAATTAGGAAAATAAAAGAAAGGAGAGAGGGAAACAAACTATAAGACACTCTTAAAGATAAAGAACAAACTGAGGGTTGATGGAGGGAGCTGGCTGGAGGATGGGCTAGATGGGTGGTAGGTATTATGGATGGTACTTGCGATGAACACTGGGTGTTGTATGTAAGTGATGAATCACTGAATTTTACTGCTGAAACAGATATTTCTCTATATATTAACTAACTAAAATTTTTAAAAAGGTAGCAATTCTTGTTTAAAAAATGCTAATGCCTGTGTCCTACACACAGTTCTTCTTGACTAAGATTGAAGTATGTTAAAAGCTTACTTGCCTTCAGGTGCTTCTCTTCTGCAGCAAGGGCTGAGAAGCACTGCTCTAGGCAGAGGGATTGCTCAAGTGCCAATTACTGGTTTATGGTTAGAGTGAGTATACCTCATCAGAAGGTACAACTGAGGAAAACTCTAAAAGGTGAAGCTTTAAAAAAATAATAACAAAATAAAGCAGAAGCTAATAGGTAAGAATGAGTGTAAAAGAGCCAATAGCAAAATGAGTTATTTGTTCCTTGGGTGGCAACTGTATTTGAATTGAGACCTAAAAAAGTTGGAATTTGGTTAAATAGGAGCATTTGGCATACAGTATAAATAAAACAAAAAAATTAACACATAAAACATGTCTCCTACACATTATTCATGTAACTTTGAATATGACATGTATAATTTAAAATGTCATGTTAATTTTAAATTTAGTATGCTGCCCAATAAATCTAGATAAGCATTGTGTATGCCACAGAAAATTTGTTAAAATGATATTTTCTTTCATGTCTCCATTAAGATTTTATTAAGTGTATTCAGAAGCAATGTTTTTCAAGGTCAACTAATTGTAGGTATTATCTAAGATGCTTATTAACTAATAGATTTCTGGGCCCCCTCTCCCCTAAATAAATATTTCTCAGGAGGAACAACTTGGATACGTATATTTTTAAACTAGTATTTTAAATTTTAGTAAGGACCATAGTAGTCAGGAAGTGCCAGTTAGAAGTACTGCCCAGTTTCTTCATTAATGTACCACAAGATTAATATAACACATGATGTCACCATCAGAGAACAAAAGCTAAGCTTAAATTCAATTCAAGAAAATCAACAATATGGTTTTCTTTGAAGTGCCCAAGTAATACATATACATAAAAACAAGATAGTACATAAGCAGTTATAATGAAAAACAACAATCTTCTACCTCAACCCATGGCACCCCACCACTCTCCTCAATCTTAGTCTCCAGAAGTAACCACAATTTGATTCTGATAATTTGATTCTAAGAGTTAATAAACCACAAGCCATGTTATATTGTGATTATATCAATACCTTCACTTGACTAGATAAATAATATGCAAGAGAGTCATTGCATTTGCTTCATTATTGCTCTCCAAGTAGTGAATTTTTTCATCCAAAGAGGGCCACACTACTTTCCTTCATTAGAAAACAATTCATTCATTTCTGTATTTGTTCACCATGAACTCAAGTCTTTGTAATTACGACTTTTATGTAGGAAAAAAAATAGTGAAAGTTAAAATATGTGTTAAGTATACCAAATTTGCTCTTAAAATGTGTCATTTCATTCCCATTTCAAGAGAAAGTGAGAGTGATTCCCAATGTTAAACACTGGAGTACATTATACATAGAAATTAAGCCACCCCAAATCCCATAAAGTCCTTATTCAGTAAACACCACCAATTCTAGGACTGTATCTCTTATATTAAATGTTAAAGTCACATACTTTTCAACCTTAGTATTATTCTTTCTTGACAGCATTTAATTCATTTCTTCATTAAAGGTGTATATGCGTTAAACCTTTTAAGTCTTGCAGGCAAGTAGCAGCATATGACAATATGCATATAAGAGCAAAGAACTTTCCTTCTATCAGTAGTTGCCAAAAATTCATAGATTATTGGTCAATCTCTATGTACCAGGCATACATCTGAACTCATCTAATGTTCACTTCTATCCTAGGGGGTCGGTACTATATTCACCTGTCTCATTTTGCTAAAGAAATGAAGTTAAAAGGTCTAGTAACTTGTATGATGTTTTACATGGATGGTGAATGGTGGAGATAAGATTCAAATCCCAAAGGTTTGGATCCAGAGTCTGTAATTCCAACCTCTCCAAGATGACAGTCAATGAATGAATGAGTGAGTGAGTGAGTGAATGAGAATTAGGCTATTTCCAGTAATTCATAATATCTTTTGGTGTACATAAATGTGTGCCAACTATGTGTATATTTTGTATCACCTCAAAGATTTCACCTCTTTCCTAATATTTCAGTAAGAAATTTCTTCAGGGTCTTGGGAGATGCAGTCAACAGATGTTGATGGCAATTAAGAGAAGAATGCTTCAAAAAAACAAGCTAAGCATTCAAGAACATACAGTGACTCTGTTAGGTTTATTAGAAAAAAAGTTAAAAAAATCATTAGTGGGATATAGTGATAAGCAATATGCAATATACATTTATCATGATGTTTTCAAGGGATATGAATTTATTAATCTATACTGTTACTACCTCTCCTTATTCATATATTAATAAGGACTTTGAGATTTTGTTACTATTGCTGAATCTGATGTCATGTATACACAGCTGTTGAGCCAGTGATTAATTACAAAAGTTATTTCCTCAAAATACTAACATTATAAAATATGTATGTCTATAATACATTTGATTAGTCAAATTTATGCTTTCAATGTTTAACAGTCATTCAAGTTTTTATAAATATTTGACAAAGTATTTTTTTCCCTTCTTCAGTGAGAGAAATGCAGGTTCTATTTGACAGTCACACAAGAGAAGTCAAGAAGCTGAACAATTAAAAAAGAAAGTGATTCCAATGGTAGACATTTGATTTTAACTAGCATAAAGGTCACCATATCTTCATGTTACTTTCAGCATTTGAAAAGGTCTTTTAAAAACACAGCTTTTCACAATAAAATAGTATATTTTTTTTCAACATAGATATTTTTGTGTAACCTGTCACATATTTTCATAGATCTGATTTTTCCTGCTGCAATTATGCTCAAGTGTTTTTTTTTGTGCAGAGATGTGCCTGTTTTTAGTTTCAAAACTATGATGATAGGGTAATCACCAATAGAAAATAACTTAGGATTCCAACTGTGTTCAGATTTTAACTGTATTTTATAACTAGCATTAAATTAAGACACTTAAAAATAGAAATCATTCATATGAAATAATTTCTAAATTAAAAAAGTATATCATGAAATAAGACTGGATTCTTTATTAGACTACTCGGTAATGGGATTTGATTCTCTTCTGCAAAGGACAAAATCAAATATCTAAGTAGTAAACAATTTCACACTTTTTTTAATGAACTTATTTGATAAGTTGCAAATAACCCATATCCTTTCTTAATTCCATTATCCTGACATACTTTAAAACTTTAGAGTTCTGCAAAATTAGCATTATTTTATGAGAGTAGCAATACTGAAAGAAAAAAACACACAAGTTTTCACTTGTTTATTTGTTTTTTCTCTAAAGTTTACATCCTAAGTCAGTTAGTGTCTTAGGTTAGATTCTCTGGGGGAAAAAAAAAGTTGTCAGACACAGATTGCTTGCAGGATGTTTACTGTAGGAGAACTTTAAGACAGTGAGAGAAATAGTAGAACTGTATCACAGTTCAACAGAAGACTCATCAGAGGTTCTAGCCTAGAATGAAAGGACTCTAACATAGACAAGTAAGGAAGGGAGATTGGAAATAGCAGCTGTGGTTTTCAGACCAGCTAATGCAGCAAAGTTCTTTTCTGCCTGCATCCATATACTGCACTAGCTTACCAGTGAAGCAAACAGCCTTTTTCCTCCTTCAATACCATGTTGCCTTAGATTTGAGCTGAGGGAGCAGTGTTAGTGTAACAGTAGTGAATAGCAGGGAGGTCTGGGCCACCAGACCATGCAGCTAACACTGGGCATGCTCAATCCTAGATGTACTTCTGTTTTTACCCTGAATTATTGTTGGTATCGCCCTGCTTTTACCTTAGTTGGTTTGATAGAACTCAGTTCATGATGGGCAGCTATAGCCACATGGGAACTTTGTATTCCCTGGTCAGATAGGTTATTTCTAGCACAGCAGGAGCTGGTTTTTTTAAACGGTGGGCTCTTTCCTGTAGATGGCATGGACTTGCCATTAAACACTCCAGGTTTATATTGTCTTTCTCTTACTTGTTTATGGATTTTTACACAAATTTCACATGATGCCTTTTTCACAAGATTCCTGCTAGGTTGCATGGTCCAGGTGGCAGGGCTACTACTCTATAACCTAGATCTGCTACAAAGTCCTTTCTTGCTCTGGCCCCAATCAAATTTATTATCTTTTAATGTAACCTAGTAAGTAGACCAGTGTGTTACTACCAGATATTGTGTCTCCATCTTAGTGGGTGGGAAGTACAAAGTGAAACAACTTCCCTTTATTTTAGAGGGAATGTTCCCACTATTCTAAGCCATGGGAAGTCTAAAAAAAATTACTAAATTTGCAGATCCCTGAACCTTTGTAGGATTTATCTCCATTCTCTGATGTGCATGTGTTTTACCAAGGGCCCTAACTTTCTTTCAACTTTCTCTTGGTCATCTGTGCAATTAATATTATGACACAGATACAACAGAACAATGTGATAACATGTCCATAAACCCTGGGCCATTGGAGTATATTATGACAGAAAGTAAGAATTAACCCAATCTGAGTAAGGATGTGAATTATAAATATAATATTGTTCATTCCATTAATGTAAACCCACTTCTCAAAATAATATATTCACCAAATCAATGTGACCATTTACCTAAGGCTGTGTTGATTTGCTATATAAGAATTATTATATCCAGCCCAGCTGATGAAAATGAATCTACTTGATTAAATTTTTAATAGATTCCTCTCTACCATAAGAAGCCATCTAAAGAGGAAAGACTTGTGAATTAAAGTGGGGCTTGTGTGGGAATGGCTACTGCCCTTTATATCTTTAAGAGTAGCACCAATTCCTGTGTTCAACCTACTCATAGGTTGTGATACCAGTTTTGATTTACTACATTTGCCAGGAGGGGTCAGTTTCAGAGACTAGCATTTTGTCTTTGCAACAGGCCAAGGAACTAAGGGTGTGGTTCTGCAACCCATATACTCTCAGGTATGTCTCATCAGAATATATATCTGGGAACCATGGGAATATTCACCAGATGGGGCATAAGCTGAGTAGACTAAGATCTGAGCAGAGCTGAATAGAGAGTAGAACTTGGGCTAGAACCCCATTTATTTTATCTGGTTTCCATGAGCCCTAAATCTGAGCCATGGTGATGCTTTAGAATCTAGGAATCAATTTCAACTTGAACCCTCTATCCAAACTTTGTCAAAATGTCTGGAATGATCAGTGTAAAACAAGGAAGCAAAATGGCCTAAGTTTCTCTTGGAGAAAGGGCTGCAAGGAGACTTACTACCATATACACATTCTATAGTATTAATATTTTCTTACGATGAGGACTCTCTTGTCCTTTCAATCAATGGGCTCTGAGTCTTCAAAATATCTCAGCTTTGGGTACACAGCATGGAATCATGACTTCTTATTGAGATGGCTACCCTAAATCTCTAGATCATAAATAAATCTGAATTATTCCAATTGTATAAATTGTTGAATACCCTAATTAACTGCCGATTTATCTTATACATGGAATTATACATCCTAGTAACCATATCTATAACTCCTCATGGGCCAGGAATTCCAGCTTCTACTCTGTGTTGCTCATTATGAAGTTTCTTGTTTCTAACTCTTAAATGCATTAGCTTCCCTCATTTCAGTCTGCCCCCCACCATTGCAATCAGGTTACCCAATTCTGTAACAAAATCTCCTCCTATCATCTCTGGCCTCAGAAAACAACTTCCATTGAGGTTCTCAATGGAATGCTACTCTCACAGTAGATTCCTTATTGATTTAATAAATGTGGTATTCTCTGGGCCCTCCTGTGGAGAATAGCTGGGAGTTGTGTTTCTTGCTTTTATATAATATATCTTCCCTAGGATGTCATTTGATCCCTTCCTGAACCATCTGCTGTGAAAATTCTGCAATTTTTGCTTCATTTAACGTCATCCTTTATTTTTCCAAGCCTCCAGGAACATGTTAACACTTTCTCCAGTGGTCCGTGCCAGGATATTAACCATCACTGTCATATTGATAAATTCTCATCAATTTTATGTTATAGAATTCTAGATCCATCAACCTTAGCACCCTCTGGATTTAGTGTTATAGACACTTGCAGTTTCCGTTGGTACATACTACTTAGGTGTTGTGTTCTGAATGTTCATGTCCCCCTAAAATTCATTGACATTTTGTTATAGCATCCTGACTGTACTAAGGTACTGTGGTTTCTCTGGTGTATAGTCATTTTCTTTCCTTGGCAGTATCCCCATTTCTCCAGTTGAGTTATGTTCTGACTTGACTCATTACCAGTCTGATGGCCAGGAGAGGAGGTAAAGATGATCCTAAATTACCTGTAAGTTCAATTGTAAGATGTTGTCTTCAAATTAATGGGGAACATTCATCTTTAAGAGGGAGGAATGGCCCAGAGGTTCAGAGGAGACGTGGTTTCAATTTGATCAAATGTATCATCCCAGATGTCTTGATTCCAAATTTTTCTTTTCTTTTTTTTTCCAATTAAAGTCTTGACCTATAAAGTGGATCTGCCCAGGTTGAGAATTAAATATTTATTGGGGCTCCATTATCCTTATAAATAAATCCTAAGCTTGAGTCTGTCTTTTTCTGACCTCTGGCTATTGAAGATGACAGAGAGAGGCCTCAATTGGTCCCCCTCTTCTTCCAACATACTACCAAGCTCTGGGTGTAACATTCCCTGCCCTCTTTTTTCTTCTCTTGGGATAGGGTGAGAATGCTCTCAATTGATGTTTGCATATGTGTTAATACTGATAATCAATGGAAGCCCCTTTCAGATTGTTTTTATAACTTGTTTCTCTTAAAGACAATTATTTCATTCAAAGTAATAATCAAGAAAAAGACTCCTTGCCAATAGTTACTCAAGTGACAATCTTTTAATATGATTATCTCAACAGAGTAAAGCCTTTCCTTCATTTCTAGCAGTATCTGATAAGATTTCTGTCATTTTTTGACACTTCATCCAAATTAGCTACTGTGGTCAAAGCTTCATATTGAAAACGATTGATGATTTTTTCTAAGAAAGAACCAAAGGAAACATCATTTCCTTACATAATTCATACACTTAAAATATCTATATAAAAATCGCTCTATTGTAACTTGATATAGAAATAATCATGTGTTGTTATTTTAATTATTAAATGATTGCACCTGATTATAACATAGTTTTAAAAATATGTAAAAGTGTCTTAGTTTAAATAACAACAGAAAATTGCTAAAGATGAAAGAGAAGATATTTGGGAGTGTATTGGATACTGTGGGAAAATAGGTCATTATAAATTTCCTTAAACTTAGTTCAAGTGAGATTCACAGCTCATATATGCCATCTAGTGGCACTAAAAGAAGCTTAAAAACTCATGATAATATACTCCCCATTTCTCAGTGCTCTACACTTCTGAGTTTATTTTTGTGACTCTTGATACGTCATCCTGTGGGAAGAGTTCTATTAAATTGAAGTTCCATAGTTTTCTTTCCTTAAAGCAACTATGAAGTACTGTTTATGGTTAAAACATAATAAGGCTAAATTATGTCAGATTTTGTCAAATGCTTTTTCAACATCTATTGTTATGATCATATGATGCTCCTTTTTTAGTTTGTTGATGTGATGGATTACATTAAGTGGTTTTTGAATGTTGAACCTATCTTTCATACATGGGATAAATCCTACCTGTTGTGGTGTAGTATTTTTTACACATTGCAAGTCTAATGGCAATAAGTTCCTTCAATTTTTATTTGCCTGAGGAGTCTTCATTTCTCCTTCACTTTTGAAGGGTAATTTTGTAGAGTATAGAATATTAGTTTGATGTGTTTTTCTTTTCTTCCAACACTATAAATATTTTCCTCCCCTCTCTTCTTGCTTGCATGTTTCCTCAGGAGAAATCAGATATAATTTATATCTTTGTTTCCCTATAGGTAGTGTGTTATTGCCCTCTAGCTTCTTTCAGGACCTTTTTTCTTTCATTTCTGTAATTTTCAAATGATATCCTTGGGTGTGGTTTTGTTTGATTTAGTATGTATCCTGCCTAGGGCTCTCTGAGTTTCCTGTATCTGTGGTTTGGTGTCTAACATTAACTTGGGAAAACTCTCAGTTCTTATTGTTTCAAACATTTATTCTCTTTCTCTCTTTCTTTTTGTGTATTCCATTACACATATGTCACACCATTTGCAGTTGTCCCATAGTCATGAGTTATTTTGTTTTGCTTGTTTTTTATTTTTTTTTCCTCTTCATTCTGTTCACTTTTTCATTTTGTGGGTTACTATTGATATATCCTTGGCTCAGAGTCTTTCTTCAGCGGTGCCCAGTATACCACCAAAGGCACCTCTCTTTTCTATTACAGTGTTGTTGATCTCTAACATATTTTGGGGAGCAAAATATCTTTCTTAGGATTTCCATCTCTGTGCTTATATTGCCCATTTGTTTTTGCTTGCTATCTACTTTATCCATTAGAGCCCTTAGCATATTAATTATAGTTGCTTTAATTTACTGGTCTGATAATCCCAACATCCCTGCCATGTCTGGTTTGATACTTGCTGTTTCTTCAAATTGCGTTTTTGCTTTTTAGCAAGATTTGTAATTTTTTCTTAAAACCTTGATATGGTGTACCTGGTAAAATGAACTGCTGCAAATAGGCTTTTAATAATGTGGTGATAGGGGCGCCTGGGTGACTCAGGGGGTTAAAACCTCTGCCTTCGGTTCAGGTCATGGTCTCAGGGTCCTGGGATCGAGCCCCGCAGCCGCAGCCATGCTCTCTGCTCAGCAGGGAGCCTGCTTCCTCCTCTCTCTCTCTCTCTCTGCCTACATGTGATTTCTGTCAAATAAATGAATAAAATCTTTAAAAAACAAAACAATGTGTGGTAATGTGACAGGGAGGGGAAGTGTTCTATAGCTCTGTGATTAGGGCTCATCTTTTGGTAAGCCTGCGTCTTTTGTCTATGAACTTAACAAGTACTTCTCAGGTATTTTTGTTTGTTTGTTTTTTCTTCTTTTTTTTTTTTTTTTCTGCTGAATGACAACAGTGAGCTGGAATTGGGTATTTCCTTTCGCACATGTGAAGGCTGGACTGAAGCTGGGTATTTTCTTTTCTGTAGGTCAGTTGGGCTCTGATAATACCAGAGGAGGTTAGGTTCTGGTCTGCTTGTTTCTTCTGAAGGCAGGCCTTGTTAAGAACAGAGTGCTCTGGTGAATTTCTGAATGGTTCCTTCTTTCTTTTGCTGGGATTTTTCTCTAAAAATCAATGTGAGAACCTGGTCAAGCTCCTGCAGGTAAATCTCACAAAAATGTGGGGGTTCCCCTATAACTGGGTTCCCTGGAATAAATAACTCTTGTCTATGCGAAGCCTCCAGCAATTTGTCAATCACTGATGAGAGTTTCCTATCCTGGCAATGGTTGTCATAGCAGTTTCTACTCCCGAATCCACACAAGTAAGCCATGACACCTTATCTTCACCTTTCTGTCTCTTTGATCTTAGGGCAGCAGTTTGTCCTGTGTCCTCACTGCTCATGGATTCAAATAGAGTCTCTATTCGGCTTTTTTCTTGTTAGGACAGATTGGTGATGTCCAAACGGTTTACATGTGGGACTGGACACTGGGAACACATTTAGAAGCTTTTCAGACTTGTTTATACTCTTTATATATGGTCAGTATCCAATGTAGAAAATTTTGTTTAGGGCGCCTGGGTGTCTCAGTGGGTTAAGCCTCTGCCTTCAGCTCAGGTCATGATCTCAGGGTCCTGGGATGAAGCCCCATGTCAGGTTCTCTGCTCCGCAGGGAGCCTGCTTCCCTCTCTCTCTCTGCCTACTTCTCTGCCTACTTTGATCTCGGTCTGTCAAATAAATAAACAAAATCTTTTAAAAAATTTGTTAAAATATACAATTATAATGAATTTTTATTTATTAAATACCCTTGAAAATGTGATATGAATGGTGATATGGTTTTGAAGAAAAATATGTTCTCTGTATTGGTTATAAACAGTACATGTACCAGTCACTGCATTAAATTTTACACTTATATATAAATTACCCCTTGCAGTTAATGCTCTAGTTCTCCTTCCTCTTACCACTTTGGTATATGCTGCCTCAACTTTCAACTGATACCACCTACATGTTTCCTGAGCTATTCTCTGTTACCATACGGTAGGCAGAATTAATCTTCCTCAAGACCAGTCCTCAACCTATGACTGAAGGAAATAAGGTATAAATATCCAGCTCCCTGACGATGATAATTCTGAGGTTCACATTTTATACTACTCCTAGTTCCCTAGCAGGATAAGCTCCATTATTGTGGTAACTTGCATCCTAAAGGGACCTGTACAGGCTGCCTTCCCTTTCTGTCTCACACCCCAGTATTTCTGGGTATTACCTCTAAATTATACTAACTAACCTTGAATCATTGTCTCACTGTCTTTTTCTGGTGTCCCTTCCATAAAGACATATGCTTGCTCAGATATTATAAAAGACATTCTGTGTTTTAGTTTCATCAAATGAAAAATTTATAATTTATGATTTTCTTAAAATTTAAAAGAAAACCTCTGATATTATATAAAAACCTAGGATATTATATAAAACCTAAGGAGAATAACTTTTAAATCAATATTACATAAACCCTAAGATATTATATAAAACCTAAGGAGAATAATTTAAATTAATGCTGGTGATCTTGCCAAGTATTTTATAGCCCTTATCTTATTTAATCCTTCAACAATGTTGTGAAGTAGGTGATGTTTATTGCTATGATTTTATTTAATAAGGAAAAAAAAATAAAGCCTCGGGAGACCAAATTCACAGAACTTTTGTTTGAAACTCAGAGAAGCTGTATCCCCCAACTCCAGGCTATCACTTTGCTTTGGGGTTCAATAAGTGAAATCAACCCATTTGAACAGCTCATTCCCAGTGAAAGGAAAAATATGTCTCTTTTACCTCCTATATTGGAATTATTCAACTTGAGAGCCCTCTTCTGTGTTTCACAGTACTCTCTCCTCAGATTTTTCCTTCCAATTCTCCTGAGTCCTTCTGAGGATGCAATATCCCACCTGGACCAAATTTTCTAACTACACTAGGATTCTCTTTCTCATCTACATATTGTTTGTTCTTAGATATGAAATAGGCCAACTGTTTCAGTAAGCTTTCTGTGCCAACATTCTGTTATAATAGTAGATTTCTTGCACTCAGAGAGTTCCTAATTTTCTGCTAGAATCCTTGCCTTTAGAGGTGCCTGGGTGGCTCAGTTGGTTAAGTTGACTTTGGTTCAGGTCATGATCTCAGAGTTCTGGGATCAAAGCCTTGTATCAGCAGGGAGTCTGCTTGTCTCCCTCACCTGCTGCCCCTTCCCCTGCTCATGCTCTCTCTGTTTCTCTAAAGTAAATAAATAAAAATTTTTAAAAAGCCCCTGCCTTCAGTACATACAACTGAATTCTTTTATATAATCAGGTGTCTTACATTCACTTTAAAGCCAACACTTAACATAAAAGCTTGTGAATTCTTCCCCCCCACCCACCACCAATTCTCTCTGTAATTAGGATTTGAAGAGCAAGTAGAATTTCAGTGAGGGGTGTGTACTTGCATGTGTGCCTTCACAGTCTCCCCCATCATACAGAACTCTTCTAATAGCTCAATATTCTACTAGAGGGTACTGTGTGAAACGAAACTATTTTGTCTCAGTCTTTTCACAGAAATTTCTCTCTTTATAGAAATAAAATATGAAGGTCTCACAAAAGCAGATTTTAAATACAGCAAAAACAATTTTAAATAACTCAAAAAGGAGCATTATATTAAATTATGTTTCAAGGTTGTTTTTAATAAAATATTACAAAATTGTGATTTTTTTTATGATGGATTCTTGAAACAAGTCTTAAGAATAAGGCAAGATAAGAAGGCAATAAGAAATTATCCTGTTTAAAGATTGTACTGAAGTTTCATCTACTGATCCTCTAAAAAAAACCAAGGGTTCAGTAAAAATAGAAGTTGCCACTTAATGATCATTGCATTTATCAGCTTTAAAAGAATTATATGCTTTGAAATATTAAAAACTTACCCCTTTGACTTGTTTAAGTATCTCAAAGTCCCCAAATTAACCAATAATTTGAATTAATACATGAATATCCTCTATTAATTAGCAAGCCTCTTGGAAATTTAGGGGTTTTGGGAGAGTTTTTTGACTGGCATTTACCCCCCTCTCATGTGTGAATATCAGGTAGAGTGGGGAGTTGAGCTCATCACACCCTTGGTTCAAGAGAATGAGAGTCATTGTCTGTACTAGGTATTTTTCATATTTTTTTTTTTTAGATTTTATTTATTTATTTGACAGAGAGAAATCACAAGTAGATGGAGAGGCAGGCAGAGAGAGAGAGAGGGAAGCAGGCTCCCTGCCAAGCAGAGAGCCCGATGCGGGACTCGATCCCAGGACTCTGAGATCATGACCTGAGCGGAAGGCAGCGGCTCAACCCACTGAGCCACCCAGGCGCCCGATAATTCCATTTCTCCCCATCACAATGTGTTCTCTTCTTCTTCTGACAATAATAGCCAACTGTGATGTGTGAAATATATAGATATTTAATTGAAAAATATACAATGTTTTTTGTGTGTATTTTAATTCCCATAAATGAAATTATGGTACAAATTTCATTCTGTTGCTATTGTAAACCCAGAATTATTCTCTTAAGAACCATGTATATTGTGTTCTCTCTATAGATAAACAGATAAACAGACACACACACACAAATACACATTGAGGCTTCTGATATTGTACCCATATTATATTCTTTCTTAGGCATTTGCCAAGTTCTATCTCTTCGCCTAGTGATAAACAGTTATGTTGCCTACAATTAACACATATGGGACTAAAAAAAAATGTCTTTCTATGTATCCTTTAATGAATCTGTGCAAGGTTTTTCTGGGTACAATATTTTTCAGGAAATATATTATAGGATCTTAACATATAGACAATTTTAATTTCACTTAATTCCAGACTGCACTCTAGGGTAGCTTCCCAAGTTTATACTTCCATTTTACATCCTCATAAACATTGGCTTATCCAAAATTGAATTCTCTGTCTGTACAATGGGTATTAAGTAATTTCTGTCTCTCTCTCTCTTTTTAAAATTTTCATTTCCTTATTACTAATGAAGTTGAATATCTCTAAAGTATATAAATTAATCACACTTACAGGCAATTCTTATTTCCTCTTCCATGAATCTATATGTATCTTTTAACAGGTCTCTGCACATCTGAAAAATTTATCTTAGAGGAAAATTTTGTTTTTAAATAGCCAAATCCACTAAATTCTGATTTTGCAGATTATGGTTTCTGACATGTTTAAGAAACACTTCTTATTTCATTCAGTTTACTTTATAGGTGCAGATCTCTCATTTGGATTTTGAACAATCTGGGAATTACTTTTTCAAAGGTAAGAGATAAGGAAAACTTCATTATTTATCATATTGTAAACTAGTTTTCACAAAGTTATATTTCCCACTGTATTTGGTATTTTATGCTGCACAGATTCTATACTAAGTTTACATTTCCACTGCTTGCTCAAAGTTCAGCATCCTAATAATTGTGCTTCTTGGGACTTAGGCTCTTAGGGTATTCTGTCCCTGGAGGCCCCAGCTCCCTCTTCTTTTCTCCCCTAACCAACACATGGGAGTTTATAAACTCTGAGGAAACCTTTTTCAGAGCTTCTGAATCCTTCATACGCTCTTTTGGCCACTGTTTATAATCAACCATAATACCAGAGGAGAAAAAACTCATGCCTTTAAAACAATCCTCACAAATCATGTTACTCTGCAGTTTTCCATAACTGTGATTAACTTTACTCTACAAAAGGTTGATTAAACTTCCAAGAAGGATGAATACCATGGTAGAACAAAAGAAGTAATTGTTAAGCAAATTAGATTTCTGGTAACAGGAGATTGAATAAAATAGGTTTTCATTTTTAAAAAATTATTTATTTATTGAGAAAGGGAGAGTGTGTGAGTGGGGTAAAAGCAGAGGGAGAGGAAGAAGCAGACTTAGTCCTTAATGCAGAACCCAATGCTGGGCTTGATCCCAAAACCCTGAAATCACGACCTGAGCAGAAATCAAGTCAGATGCTTACCCTACTGAATCATCCAGGTGCTCCTAGTTTTTCTTTTTAAAGATAAAAGTATTTTACTTGTTAAAACTTGGGTTTATATATCAAGAGTTAAGCCTAGCGAGAAGTCTTGAAAAAAGAGATACAGAATGTGATAGAAAAGAAGTCTTACCACATGGAGACCCACCCAAGGGACCTGCTGATATTTATTATTGTTATTGCCAATAATTATAGCAATCATGAGCCAAAAAGCAACCTTAGATATCCCATTGCCAATCATTTTTACAAACAAATAGTACCTGAAAGGGCTCAAGTTATTCCAGTTTAGGATTTGTTGTTAAACTTTACTTGAATCATATTACATTGGTTTAAGCCGCATGGGCAGAATCACTCAGTAGCTCCAGTGTCACCTGTCATACCTGGTGTTATCCAGGACTACTTGGGCTTGAAAGTGTAGTTGCTACCACTTTACGTATAAGAAGATGACACCAGGGCAAGGGTGGTCGTATAATTTCTATTTGATTAACAAGGCTTGCTGGGCCCTTTCCTTATTAGTCATGGTATCTGATTTGACCTACCCTAAAATGAAGACAATAGTCAGTCTGGGAGTCTCAAATCATCAACTTTCAGGTGCTAAGTTGCAGCAGGACAGAAACCCACTCCCCCTAACCCGACCCATTGTTCAACCCTTTTTAAAAGGAATTTACTTGCTTCAGGCAGGTGTCACTCTTGTACAAGGAAATTACCTCTCTTTGTTCGCAACTGTCATCTAAATAATCACCAACTCTGTAATTTTCCCATTTCATGCTGGATTTTATTTTGTTTTTGCTAGAGCATACACAAGAAGAGAAAGGGGTCACATCTCTATATGGGGGAGCACTTGAATGGAAGAATTCACTCTAGACTTTGTGAGCATTGACAGAACAAGCCATTCTGCTTATATATACAACAGTGGAAACTTTAAGGATACAGAATAACCTCAAAGACTTTACTAAGGAGATTGCTTTAATTTTCTTTTTTCATTGCAGTTTTCCCAAACCCTGTCTGTTACCTCCCGGAGAACACAGACTAAGGGGTTAACACACGTTTATTGGAAGCTACAGCCACAGCCACTAGGATATCCTGCTATTCACCTACTGGAACTTGGGAAGCACACAGGCGGGAAAGCTAGGCTGTGGGGAACTAGATGCCAGAGGAGATTAGCTGGGAAAAATTTTCTCCTTGTGTCCCTAGCTTCAGAGTCACCATTTCCTCCCTGCATGTGATCTCCAGGCTCTAATAAACACTCAACACTAGGGACCCTTTTCTGCAGACCCTCTCCACCTTCACTGCTGTGAGTCATCCCTGCAGTTCTTAGAACTTTGGCCACCCTTGTTGTTAGCATCCACTCTGCAACACAGCCACATAGAATGTGACTTGGATGCATGTATTCAACAGAGCTATAACAATTTGTGTCCTTCTCCTCCCCTAGGTGTGCCAGCATATCCAGGCTTTTGCCTAAAGCAGATGAGATGCGGATAAACAGGAGAGAGAGAAACAGGTAAGGGCAAATGGATGGGGAGAGCAGCTCCACTGCAGTAAGCTAGATTTTGCATTTATTTGCAGTTTCCAGGGGCTTTTGGTCTCTGATCACTCAGGTTCAAGAAGGTTTTAATGTTTTCTATACACTTAAAGTTCTATATCCTCACTGCTGGCAGCATTTATTTCAGCTATAGAGTCCCTTATTGACCCCTTTTCATGATAGCATCCCTCCTCCTGTCTGACAAAAAGTGAGCCACTTAGGCAACTTGTTGTAATCCCACCTCTTGCTGCTCAGACTCATGCACAGTAGGACAGTGGGGTCTTTATTCTTCCATCTCACTCACATCGTTGACAAAAGCATATATTAAGTACTCGAGGAAGTCTTCTCATAGCCCCGAACTCAGCCCTCCCCCAGTCCCTCCTTCTTCCCCTTCAGAAAGCTCTGTCTGTCTGCATTTCATTCTTGTCAAACCTTCAAAGTCTAGGGTGTTATTCTTCATAAAAGCTAGCTTGTCACTGTTTCTTGGATGCTGGCAGAAGACCTAGCATTCCAGGATCAAAGATATAAGAGAGTTAGATATAATAAAAGAAGTAGCACAAGAATCCTATTTGCATAGATCCTCCTTATTCACCCCCAAATCCTACTGGACTTGTGTGGAAGGGCCCAGATAGACACTGTGTATTCAGTGGGTTTTCTTTGCAGCTGAGAAACACTGAGCTCAAGGAATTTACTGCTCTTATGGTCAGCAGAAGACAAGCCAGATCTTTGTCTGGGGGCATAGGTTATCTAATCATTCAATGTTGCTGGGTGCAAACACAACCCTGAGAAAGGCATGGGCAAAGAGGGGTCAAAGCCTTATATTCTCGGCGTACCTGGCAAGAACTGGAGGGAGCTCATAGCCAATGATATATTGACTGTTAGAACAGATAAAAGAAAATAAATGAAATATCATGGTTATTGGTAAGTGAATAGTGAATACATTTTAACCTTAAAAGCAATAGAAGATACCGCAGGTAAAAATACTAATATTTTGAATAAACATTTAATGTCCTCATGTGTCTAAACCTCTGAATTTATTTGGATATAAATACAGAATATACGAGATAAAAATTTTATTAACTTTAATTTATTTAGAACTAACTTAAATTGGTATGATAAATCCCAATGTCACAAAAGATAAGTGGGTGAAGGATATAAATGGCTAGTTTAAATAAAAGGAATGGCAATAGCTAGAGATATTTGAAAATATTGCGATGTTAATTTCAAGCACGCGAATGGTAAAATTATTATTTATCAAATTATTACTGCTGCTACTACTACTACTACTACTACTACTATATGTTTTTAAGGAAAATGCCCAGAATTGGGAAGGTTTTTTTTGGTCAACATTTGTCAAAAGCCTTAAAATGTTCACATTTATTTTTTTTTTTTTAATTTTTTATTTTTTATAAACATATATTTTTTATATAGTGCAGGAACTTATTTCAGATAATCTTTTCTAATGCTTTACTGGAGAGTTAGTATTAAATACACTATGGGTGTTTTTGGTACACTCTGAAGTTCTGTTTGGAAAGTAGTAAATGGTAAAGAAATAAATGATCCCTTAAGAAATCTGGAAACATGATAAAGATTTATTGTCAAAAATGTTAAGTATTCTCACCAAAATTAAAAAAAAAATAAAGAGGGTGGAGGAAACTTTAGGAGGTGATAGATTTGCTTATGGCATACACTGTAGGGATGGTTTAATGGGTATATACTAATCTACAAAATCATCAAATTGTATATCCTAAATATACACAGCATTTTGTATGTCAATCACATATTCAATAATGTGTTTTTTTAATTCATTTAGAAGTTATATATATAAAGAGAAAAATATTGAAAATAATTTAAATGATTATCAGTAGAAAATACATTTTTAAAATATGGGTTTATATAGAAATAGAACATTTGTCACCAAGAAAATGCTTTTTGTTAACAATCTACATTTTAAGTAGGAAAAAGCAGAAAAGAACTTACATAAACAATATGATTGTCAGTTCTTCAAGAAAATAAGCTAGATAAAAGCAGAGTAGAAATTATGATGAGATGTTAAGTTACTGCCTCTGGGCAGTAGGAGTTTACAGAGCTTTTTTTTTGTTACTTTGTGCTTTCTAAATATTCCAGTATCATGATGTGATTGATACCATATTTTATTACTTGGTCCCATGACATATCTATACATATTTTAATAAAAATTATTTAAACATTAATTTAAAAAATTATATACATTCTTATTTAAAATGAAGCACCCAAATGTTGAAATTAACTAGATTATATACATAATTCTATTTTAATAGACATAGAAAATAAAAATGGTTGAAATATGCTTTCAAGGATGTGGCAACTAAATTTAATGTCATATCCTAGATGTTATCCTGGAACAGAAAAAAAATTAGTAGTAACAAAGAAAGTTTGAATCAAGTATGGACTTTCATTAATAATATATTACTATCAGCTCATTAGTTGTGATATATGTACCCTACTATATAAGATAATTGGGGAAAATTGGGGCACCTGGGTGGCTCAGTGGGTTAAGCTTCTGCCTTCAGCTCAGGTCATGGTCTCAAGGTCCTGGAATCAAGCCCTACATTAAGCTCTCTCTGCTCAGCAGGGAGCCTGCTTCCCCCTCTCCCCCTGGCTCTCTGCCTACTTGTGATCTCTCTCTCTCTCTCTTTGTCAAATAAATAAATAAAATCTTAAGAAAAATGGGGAAAATTGAGCATAGGATATTTGGAAACTTCCTAGTATTATTATTATCTTTGCAACTTTTCTGTACATTTAAAACTATTAAAAATTTTTAAAAATCACTTAAAAATATTTCAGAGGTACATCTCAGATTGCATAAAAATTTTAAATGAGTTCTTTAGTTTTGAAAAAAGTAATGTATATATGTGGTATAAAATTACAAGAGTACAAATGAGATGTTTTTATTTACAAATTACTTTGTCATCTATGTAAATGTGAGACTGATTTCCTACTGATTTATCTATACCTAGCTAATTTATTACACAAGGGCTCCAAGAATCATTAACTATTTCTAAAAAATTAATACATGACTCCTTGTTTCTACTCACCCAAGAATTTTCTGCACAATGAAAAGCAGTTTGATTAAAAATGAAAGACGAGGTATGATCAGACTCATCTAAATTGCAGATGCGGTGCCATAAATCACCCCTACTACTAAGCCCTTCTCAGAAGATGAGAAAAAAATTAATCAGGAGGCTCTTAATCCAGGATAATATACTGCAACACTATGTTTTAAATATTTTAAAAGCATAACTTGGAAAGCAGCCCTTCAGCTGATCTCTGAATTTAAAGACCCTGAACAAAGTACTTAGTACTTAGACACAGTGACCACTCACTTTTTAAGGATACCACTGGCAAGTATGGAAAGATGAGAAAAACAGATGAAGATGATACCTTATCACACTGAGTTAATAGAGAAAAATGATCTACCTTAAACTAGATCCTGTAGTTTTCATTTGAAGTGTTATTTGATGACAGTGGAGTTCATGTACGTAGAAGTTGCTAATGTTACCCCCACAGGAGAAAATGTAGCAAACACCATGGAAAACAGAGTGCCCTTGCAAGTACAGGGAGCATGTATAGGGAAAGATTATGACTTCCGCCAGAGATAGCGATCAGTTATCAGCCCTGTGAAGATTTGGCTACTAAGCACCCCTCTACCACTAAAATCAGATTTATTGTTTACAACTCTCCTAAGAACTCATTCATGGGAGACTGCCAAGCAATCAAGATTTAGGACCGTCAACTTCAACTTGTTCAGAAGCCATGTGGATTCCATTAAAATTTGATTTCTGCCTCCATTAAAATTTGATTCAAAATTTGAACATATTGCTATAATATACAGAGAGCCTCATTTGACTTTGTCCTTTGTCTTAAATTACTACTTTATTATTGTTATTATTTTTGCTGCAGTATAAAAATAATTTTTTTTAAAAAAGTACACATAATCCCCACAATGTAGTGTGTTTCTACCCCATTCTGTGGTAGCTTGGAACTACTGTTATAGAAACACACATCTATCCACAATATTTGAACTATAATTTGCATTGTTCTGCCTTTTAAAAACATTGGTTGAATGTTCCATTTTATGTTGTAGTATATTTTGTTGCTTTTAAAGAAAATAAGGTATACAATTTTCAAGAATTTGTTATAGCATTACTTTTGTTGCATTAAATTTTCAATGATTTTTAATTATTTCCTTTTCCATTTTTTCCCTTTTTTTCTTCATATAACATTGATGAAGTAATCACTCAATATGAAGAATCAAGGAATATGACAGAAAGCTGGAATAAACATGAATTTACTTCCACTTTTTCTCCCATAAAAGCAAAGCCTACCTTTCTATATGTCTGTGCATTCTGGCTATTTATCTGTGACAATTTAATGGACCAATGACAAAATATAAATTATAACTTATATTACATAAAATACAATATTATTCACTACATACATTATAAATACTTAAAATAAGTGTGAAACATTTCACAAAGGAATAACAAGTCACTATGGCATTTTTGAGGAGAGGTCACTACATCCTCAGTAAATGATCCATGGTTTCAGGAGGGTAATTTGAGTCAGTTGTATAGGATTGAATAGTATTTTGGCATTTTGGTTTTGCTTTTGTTTTTATTTCAGTCTCTCAAAGAATGCTTCCTTCATGGCAATAAAGAGAATGGGACTCCAGACCTCCAACTGGGAGAGCATAATTGACTATGGGCCCAGTTCCTGCAATCTGTTTCTGGGTATGTATGTGCCCAGGGCACACTTCCATGGGCTGCTCCTAGCCAAACACTGGAGGCAGCAGGGATCCCAAGAGACACCCACTCCTGGTAAATAAAGGACTCCTTGGACAAACAACTTGGTTCATGGGATCCAAGTTCTTGCTGAACTTTCCCTTGAATGCATAACATTTCAATTTATGATTCAGTGAGAGATTTTTCCTTCAATTTATGATTTTAGCCAGTCAATATTTACAGATATGAAATTGTATTTGGTTTTGGTTCTGGCATTATATTTCATGTAATGCTTTTAATTTTTACTGTTTTTTTCACCTCAATCTCTTATTGTATAACTTCTGTGTATATATATTTTAATAATTAAATGTTCTATATACTCATTTTAGTAATTATATTAATAGCTGTGAGGTACGAGGCACTTAAACTTCTATTGATTAATTCTCTACTATGAGCAGTGATGAAATTACTACTCCTCCTCTCTTTCATCTGTACCTTCCAATTTTATTTAATGGTATTGATTTTTTTTGGCAGTTACCTTTATAACCTCTACTATTTGATATATTGTTTATTTTTTTTTTTTTTTTTTTTTTTTTTTTTTTTTTTATCTATCTTTTTTTTTTTTTTTTTTTTTTTTTTTTTTTTTTATTTTTTATAAACATATATTTTTTATATACATATATTTTTATCCCCAGGTCTGTGAATCACCAGGTTTACACACTTCACAGCACTCACCAAATCACATACCCTCCCCACCCTTGCAATAAAATACAAGAGTAGTCGTCACACAAATTCTACCCTCCTTTCTGTTTTTTTTTTCTTATTTTTATCATTTATACATAATCAGGGCTTGTAATATTTATAGTAGTCTGTTCTGTATCAGAACCCCAGTTATATTAGGCTAATTGCTATAGTTAAAAGATGTCAGTTTTCAACTCTCTTCACTCATGAAGGAATAGCCAAGATTGGTTTTACATACCTGGCTTTTAAAAAAAAAAAAGAACGAGACAAAACACACGATTCAATTGTTGTCTGATACATTGGACAACAGGCAGCACGGGACAGTGATGCCTGAGGAAAGGGAAAAAAGGTCAGCCCCATAATGTCAGAGCTCTCGGTATGGAATTTCATGCTACAGCACAGGGAGGCAGAACTCGGTGATCTACCTGAGTTGAAGGGGTGAGACAGAATTGCGAATTAGAGGAGGTCAAAGTGTCTAGAATTCACGGGGCAAAGAACCAGATAGGAAAGAGCAGCAAGGAAAAGGCAGAGCTACACATTCCTTTCTGAGATTAATTCAGAACAAAAAATCATGCTCAATTGAAGATTCCTTCAAGATCATTAAACTATTGCATAATTTTGTTAGAATTTAATATAATGATATGTTTGCAAATACCAGAGCATTTTAATCAGACTTAAAATGTAATTTCCTTCCTCTTCTTTATATAGTGTTTTACTGAAAGATTCTAATAGGACAGCTGCAACCATGGAAAGAGATTGCCATTCCTAGGAGAATATAAAGATACAAATAAGCCAGTGGTGTGGTCCTGACAGGTAATGGTAGAAAGAGGAAATCGAGTTTGAGCATATGATGGCCAGATGGGGCTGCACTGGGTTAACAAGTCATTTCATCAGTATTAACAGTCTCCTGTTGTAGAGTTGGAGATTGAGGTTAGATTATATAAGAAGTTTGTTCAAAACTACAAAGCTAATGAAAAACTGCTTACATATCACGACTTCACTACTTGTACACAGTTGGACATCCTCATTTTCACAGAAGAATGGACTTCAACAGAAAAAAGTTTCAGGTAGAAGGAAGCCATGAGATTCTTTTTCAAAGAATGTGTAAGATCATTTTTTAAAACACGAATGTTTGAAGGGCGCCTGGGTGACTCAATCACTTAAGCATCTCACTCTTGATTTTGATTCAGACCAATATCTCAGGTTCATGAGATGAACCCTGCATCAGGCTCTGTGCTTTAAGAAGCTTGGTTAGAAATGGGGGGGGGGGATATGACCGGCATTAGAAGCATGAACAGGTTCAAAGGAGAGTTATCTTGTTGGTTTAGTATTAAGTAAGATAGGAGGGACTTAAACATGTCTATATACCACTTTGGAAAAGACTTAATATGTAGAATTTCATGGAAAGGGAGGTGGGTGGGAGGAAGGGGTAACTCAGCGATGGGCAATAAGGAGGGCACATGATGTGATGACCACTGGTTTTTTTTTTTTTTTTAAGATTTTATTTATTTATTTGACAGAAATCACAAATAGGCGGAGAGGCAGGCAGAGAGAGAGGAAGGGAAGCAGGCTCCCTGCTGAGCAGAGAGCCCGATGCGGGACTCGATCCCAGGACCCTGAGATCATGACCTGAGCCGAAGGCAGCGGCTTAACCCACTGAGCCACCCAGGCGCCCCGACCACTGGGTTTTTATGCAACTAAATGAATAATTGAACATTAAATCAAAAACTAATGACGTACTACTACATGTTGGGTAATAGAATTTAAGTTGAAAAAATAATGTACAAGGATTGGACAGAAAAAGAAAATAAAGGAAAGCTGAGGATCAAATTTGGACAGTAAGAAAAGTTATTTTCAAAGTAAAACATTAACAAGGGAGTCCAGATTTCAGATCAACTTGCTTACTGGAAAGAGAAAAGGTAATATTAATAGTTCAAATTTTAATATGGCAGTTTAAAGTCTTAATAGAAAATAGATGGATCAGCTATGATAAAAGTCAGATACCCATGTGTATGGAAACATGGGGTGCTGGCCTTCCCATAAATTTGGAAACATCTTATTAGAAAATGATTGGGTCAGCTATGATAAAAATCAGATATTCATATTTTTTAGAAACATACTGTGCTAGCCTTGCCCAAAACTGAAAATACAAAAAATATATATAAGAGATTACAAGAGAGAGGATAACAAGAGAGACAAGAAAAAAAAGAGCATATTCTGAGGACTGAGTTGGCCTTCCGTGAAGAGGGCAGAGCCTATCCTGAAAGCTATTGCTCATTCTCTAAAAATATATATATAAAACATTTAATAGTAGAATCCTTCTTCATTTTTTGAGGTATTCTTTTACTTGGATCCTTCTTCATTCTTTGAGGTATTCTTTTACTTGGAGAGCATAACTTAAAATGTAATAAAAAAAGTGCAAAGTATATATTGACTTAGGAAAGAAAAGTGTACATATATCTGTCTAATCTTGTGTTGCAACTTACTGAAATAATCATATTTTATACTTGAGAATGCTCTGATAGAGTGTCAAATTCCTTAATTTCCCTTTTTCTACATGTTTTAAGTATCTAAATTTAAGCTTATCCATATTTTTGAGAACATTCACTTAATTAAAAAATACTACATTGCCATTAAACTTACATCAAGACTCTGTTTTATTTTATTCCTCCACAGACTGGAATCTTATTTAATCTATAGTATTTTTACCAAGCAACATGTGATAGTAAGATAAAGCAGCAGATGGTGCTCTTAAATTCATTAGTACTTATTACTCCACTCCCTTCTTAGTGCTGAATCTGAAGTAATTGGGGATTTCAGATACACATAGCAATACACTTCTTTTTCTGTTCCCTGAGAATTTTATAAGCATATTATGCATTCATTACAAGATATTGGCATTTCCAAAATTAGTGGATAGAATTATCCAACATTTAAGAAAAGAATGACATGGTAATAAAGATCATTAGTAATTATTTATATTTCAAAATTTATGCTTCAATGTTAATATGCTATGCTGTATAGTTTTTTAAATGACATCAACTGAAAATACATAAAAATGGTTGTTTTATCTTTATGTTTTCCTTCTTTTAAGCTAGAGAATAGTTGTGTAATAAGGTGTAACTCAACAGAAAATGAATCTATGTATTATGGCTACTGTATCCTCAAGTACACATCCAAACTTATCTCCAACAATTAATTATTATATAATTTCCTCTCACCCTCATTAAGTCTTCTTTGACTTACTCCTCTGAGGGTAAAGTTAGCTGGTTTTCTTACTGCTCTGTTATCATCAGCTAGAGCAATTTAATTGAGACTTAATAATAATTTAATTTTTCAACCCCCAATAAGAACTTTTTATATCCACAGCACCTAGCTAAGAGCCTGGCATGTGGTTTGTACTCAGTAAACATTCACTTCATTGAATCATGAAGGTATGTATTTGGAGTATAAAAGAGAACAATGAAAAGCAACTCAAGATAAAGTAAGGGACTTACAAGGAAAATAAGTAATGGCAAAGGAACTGTGGCAGATATTTTTAAGTGCCTCATTTAAACACAATAGTGACATAATTATCTTTGGTAAACAGAATAAAATTGGCAGCTTCAAAGTAACTTCAGACCAATTTTGAGGTCATAACAGTAAGAGACACATTTATAACAGTCAATATCAAGGTCAAGCAGTTCACTTAAATAAGTGAAACAGCTAGTTAAGACTATGGAAAACAGAGAACACATGCTATATCTACAAAAGAGATGTCTACTCATCTTTCATTTCCTGTAGGTGAATGCTATGTGGAAATGTAGACTAAGTATTTTAGACCTTTTAATATTATAGGGAAAAGTGAAATAACAAATGTCAAAGTTTTATGAATTGTTAAGTGCAAATTTTAAGTACAATATCTGGTTGAAACAAATTCCTTTTGTGCATTTGTCTCAAACAGTTTGCCATTCCTTGATTTAAGGCATTAGCAACAATGATGGAGAGGTAGTGGTGAACTCCAGAAACTAGGGATCAGATTGGGTAGGAATTAATAACTGTGACACACATACATGCATACATAGAAATACACATTTATAGACCAGTAATACAATATTTGAATCCAATTATTTGTCTGAGTTATGGCAAATTTTCCTTTCTTCTTATTCTGTCTTTACCTACACCCTAATTTGTTTTAAGCCATATGTTAAAAAAGCATGCTCCAAAAGTTTTCTTTTCAAAACTGTTAGTTTCTCTTTTTTCTCTTTTTATTTCAATCATTTAATATACAGTCTATTACATTACAAAATTAACATATACTCCTTGAACATCCAAAGATATATCAAGAAAATCCCTCCTCCTGATTTTATTGCATAGAAACAATCACAAATTAACAACTTGATTTCTATTGTTTGAAATTGCATAATTCCTTAAATATATACAATACACTGTTTTATGAACAGTTTGATCCATTTTTATAATGTGTGTATATTGGGTGTCTTTATAGTAACATATTATAATATAATTCAGCAATTTTTTTTTTTAATCATGGAGATTTTTCCACTAAGATCTTTCCACTAAATTCCCATGCATTTAACTTAGTCAAATTGAAATATACATAATCTGGAAAGGAAAAAAAAGGTAGGAAAAAAATATGAAAACTGCACAGATATTTGTCTTCAGTAAGCAGAATGTTTCTGTATCAAAGTAGATGAAGACTATCCTTCCACTTTTTTTGTTTCCCTCTGTTGGTTCAAGTTTGTAAGACCATTCAGTGAGTTTTCTAGAATGAGGTTTTGCAGCACTAAGTGTGATCTAGTAGTTAAAGAAAGCATGTTGGGTAAAATACTGTCTTTATATAGAAATCACCTGATTTATTCAGGGCCATTGTCTCCAACATCACACTTTCCTGAGAGATTTCTAAGAATAATTTGGATTACATGTAAATTTAGCTTTATACCCTAGCTATAAAATCTAACTTCCTGCCAAAAGAGTTATTCATCATGTTTTTTAATTCTATTATATGCATCTACCTAATTATTTCTTAAAAGATTTATTTATGTATTTATTTGAGACAGAGAGAGAAAGAGACAGCGAAAGAGAACAGAGTGAGGGGGGAGGGGCAAATAGAGAGGCAGACTTCCGGCTGAGCAGGCAACCTGAGGCATTCTTGATCCCAGAACCCTGAGATCATGACCTGAGCCAAAAGCAGATGCTTAACTGACTGAAAACACCCAGGTGCCCCTCTAGCTGATTATTTTTATCAACAAAACAGTACTCCATTTTGTAGATATACAATGATGCATTTGCTGATTCTCTATAGGCATACATTTACTTGGGGAGGACTAATGTCCCTTATTTCTATTCTTTTTCAGGAATATCTTACCTATTCAAAGTACTTCTTCTTGGAAAATGTTATTATTAATTAAGAATAAAAGAAATTAGTGCTGTTAGTATTCTCAAGGGAAATAAATTTTAAAAATAATTTTTACTATAATTTATTGAATTCCTCTTTATGCCAAGCATTCCTGGCATCATTTAAATCTCATAAACCCCTGAAGTAGACATTGCATTATTAGTATGAATACTATACAAAGAAGAACATTTAGGGTCAGAATAATTAAGTAACATCACCTGAGTTATATAGCAAGTGGGCATTAAGACTAAGATCTGAAACCAAACATTAAAGCCCCCAATCTAGTTTCGCTGATGTCATGACCTCAGAGTCCTGAGACTGAGCCCTGAGCCCAGCCAGGGCTGAGCTCTGCACTCAGCAGGGAATCTGCTGCCACTCTCCCTTTTCCACTCTTCTCTCTCTCCGTCTCTCTCTGTCTGTCTCACAAACATAAAATCTTTGGGGTGCCTCATTTAGGCATCTGACTCTTGATTTTGGCTCGGGTTATGATCTCAGGGTTGTGAAATTAAGTCCTCTTAGCGGGGAGTCTGCTTGATTCTTTCTCTTCCTTTTCCTCCTCCTCTGCCCTCCCATGCTCTCTCTCTGTCTCAGATAAAATTATAGATAGATAGACAGATAGATAAATCTTTAAAGCCCTCAACCTAAACCTTACTTCTTATTAGAATTTTATAGGAGATATATTATATTCTGCTTTGAATTTAAGAATTAATGTCTTTAATTCTATATCTATGTTAAATCTTCCCCAGTAGGAATGTGTTGTCTGAGCATCTTTTCTAGTGCACAAAGAAATTCAGAATAATAATAATGTAGTATCTGTCATTAAGGTATTGTGATTTTCCATAATATGCACATACTTTATTCACCATTTAAATAGGTTTTTATACATCATTACTTTCCATATCATTTCATGGCTCTTTTGATCATTACACTGACTCGTTTTTAGCCTCAAAAACAGGTTACTTTCAGAAACAAAACACTTTAATTAACTGGCAATAAATTTAGTTTTTGTAAAAATAAAGCTACATTTAACTCTAGGAAAAATAGAATATGTGTTTAAAATATTAACAGGCAAAATAAACAGAGAAATGTGTATAATTTTAAAATATTGTTAAATACACATTTTTAAATTGTTGATCTGATTTAAAAATTTCCCCAAAGCGGGTTACAAGTAAAGTGTTCCAAACAACCCAAACCCCTAATTAGAAGACGTTGCCGTTCATTCTGATAGCATGAATCCCATTTCCTTCCCACCACCATCAAATACCAGATCAAAGTGTAACCACTCAGAGGAAAAAGAGGCAGTAAAGAATTTTAAAAACAATGTGACCACTAGGGGGCATGTTCCACTTTCTTATCAGAGCCTGCGCTAAATTCTCTCGTTTTCAGTTTTAGGTAGTCCTCATGAACAGGTGAAGAATTGCGAAATCCACAACTACAAAAATAGCAAAAGAGTTTCTTTGCATTATTAGAAGAGCCATGCATGCTTTTTATAAACAACTTAATGTAATGGAAATGATAAAAAAACAAAATCCCAAAGCAATTTTTTGTTAATACTTGGCAAATTTTGTCAAAGTCACAAAGTTATGTTCATACTGCACCTATAATTTTATAATATGAATATTTCTGAGGTTTCCTTCATACATTAATTGCATATACTAAGAATTCCCACAGCATTGCATTATTTGATTAAATTTAATTTCTTTATCCTATCCATCTTATCTCTATGGTTACATGGTGTTTAAACTTCCTTTTATTATTGGAAATTAAGGCTCCTCTGATTTTCCATTGATATGAACAATATTCTAAAAAATGGACCACTAAAAGTATAAGTGCAGGCCAACCTGGATTCATGTCTCAACTATGCCATTTCCTCTTTAAAATGTGGGGCTGGTTATTAATCACTTAAACTCTCAGGTTTTTTTTTTTTTTTTTAATGGTGCATAATAAATGGTATCTACATAAAATTGCCATTAGACTGAGTTAAAATCCATAAGAAAAAATGAGCTCACCATGTAGAACATACTAAACACATTCTAGCTTATATTACAATGTGTTATTGTCACAATATTTGTACATGAAACTGCATTTCAGATTATTTCTCTAATTATTTGACAGAGAGAGATGACAAGCAGGCAGAGAGGCAGGCAGAGAGGCAGGTAGAGAGAGAGGCAGGCAGAGAGGCAGGCAGAGAGAGAGGGAGAAGCAGACTCCCTGCTGAGCAGAGAGCCCGATGCGGGGCTCGATCCCAGGACCCTGAGATCATGACCTGAGCTGAAGGCAGCGGCTTAACCCACTGAACCACCCAGGCGCCCCCCAGATTATTTCTCTAAAACAAATTTCTATAAGTAGAGTTGCTCCCTCAAAAGTCAGTGATCTTTGCTTCCAAATTATTTTCTAACATAGTTGATCCAGTTTATAATCTTTAAAGTTATTTTGAAATGTTAAGTTTCTTCGTCAATACAAAAACAGTAACTCATTCAGAGAATAGCATGGGTTGAGAACCATTGGAATTCATGTTGTACTTCATTGTAAAAATGGCAAACATGCATCAGAAAGTGTTATGTTTATCTGATTCTGATTTCATCTTTTTTCAAAACTTGATAATCGGAGTTTAACAAGGTCTGTGCAAGCATTTTATGTGTATATACACATGTTCTATTTTCTTAGGTAGGGAAAACAACAGTCCTTGTAAATCTCAGAAAGCTTTGTGTCTCAAGAAAGGCAAAGTCCCATGATTCTAAACATAATCCTCCCAAAACATGGGACCTGCTAATTTGTGAGAAGAACTTCAACTGTGTCTTGTTTCTCGGGGCCAGGTATGTTAATGAGTGTAGACATATGGTATTAACTTTTGTCCTATTCCTTTTGACTTTTATTGCCTATAACCTTTTCTAAAACCTGAAATTAGAAAGTTAAAGCATCTACTAAGCAATATGATGTAAAATGACTATTTTATTATTTTGCAGCTCGCCTTAAATATAATTGGAGGCTTTAAAATAAGTTCCATCTAGCTACTTTTGCTGCAATGCATTCAATTAATAAATGTACTTAAAGTGTCTTATTCACTCACTTTGGAGACATGTCTGAATTTTTTTGGCCTTTTCACTAATTACATCTAATTAGAAGAAATATTGAAATATAGAGAACAACACAGTTCACATTTCTCTTTTTTTTTTTCTGAGGGGCTGCCAACTATGTATTTGGAAAGAGCTAATCAAGAATAATTTACTTTAGGTGCACATACATTTACTAGTCTATTTCTTTTTACATCCTTATGTCCAGAAAGAAGAAAGACTTGGGGTTGACTTAGAAAAGTAAAGGTTAAATAGTAAATAAAAACAAATAAACCAAATGAAGTTAGTCCTACCTTTTGGTTTGGGGCATAAAAATCCTAAAACAGGCAAACTTTTGACTGACTTATTTACACAAGACTCTTAAAGTTTTGATTGCTTTGAAGAGAAAGATGTGGTTTCCTTAAAAGGATTTTCCTTAATTTTCTCTCTTCCTGGGGCTTTCTGGATTTTAGATAAGAATGTCATCCATGCTAATATGAAAGCTCCTTATAAAGGGAACAGATTAAATGTCTGAAATACAAATAATTATTGAAAAGTAAGTTGCTGGACACTTCCTCTCTTCTCTGTTTCAACTTTGAGATAGGCATTAATATCACTGGTAAGAGAAAGAGACTCTTATCTATTCAATTTAGAGTTCTTATTGAATTTGATAACTTGCTTCACATCTTAGTTATTGATATCATAAAGATACATTCCTAGGATAAAGACTGTAGGTGGAGAAGAGAGCATGCCGATCAGGAGAGTCTTATGGAAAACTACATCAAGAAACCATTCACAGGTCCCAAGTGTCTTCTTAGGAAAGTGTCAATTTTGGAAAAGAAAGAAAGGAAGGAAAGATGGAAGAAGGGAGAGAGGGATGGAGAAAAGGTGGGAGAGAGAGAGAGAAGGAGAGAGAGAGAGACAAAGGATAGAACTAAAAACATTCCAATGACATCATCAACAAGTTGATCATTTACTGAATCTCTTCCACCAAACCAAGAATTCAGAGCAAATACTGTGAATCACCAAGCAGTGACTCAATAGTGAACTTATGAAGAGAAATTTAATATAATTTGGAACATTAAAGAATGAAAATGAATGTTTTACACTAACTAATCTGATAAAATATATTTAAATAAAAATGGGGCGCCATATTACTAGCAAATTACAAAGCCAGAGACTTGCCAGTATCTCAGATCTCTTCTACCTTCTTCCATTTGTAACTGAATGAAGTGTCTTATGCAAGGTACTCAGTAAGTCAGGTTTCCTGTCCTTTTTTTTTTTTTTAATTATTCAAAGATTTTATTTATTTATTTGTTTGTTTGTTTATTTTTTAAAATTAATTTTCAGCATAATTTTCCTAGCACCTCACCCAATGCTCCATACAATCCGTGCCCTCTCTAATACCCACCACCTGGTACCCCGACCTCCCACCTCCCGCCCCTTCAAAACCCTCAGATTATTTTTCAGAGTCCATAGTCTCTCATGGTTCACCTCCCCTTCCAATTTCCCCCAACTCCCTTCTCCTCTCTAACTCCCCATGTCTTCCATACTATTTGTTATGCTCCACAAATAAGTGAAACCATGTGATAATTGACTCTCTCTGCTTGACTTATATCACTCAGCATAACCTCTTCCAGTCCCATCCATGTTGCTATAAAAGTTGGGTATTCGTCCTTTCTGATGGAGACATAATACTCCATAGTGTATATGGACCACATCTTCCTTATCCATTCGTCCGTTGAAGGGCATCTTGGTTCTTTCCAGAGTTTGGCGACCGTGGCCATTGCTGCTATAAACATTGGGGTACATATGGCCCTTCTTTCCACTACATCTGTATCTTTGGGGTAAATATCCAGTAGTGCAATTGCAGGGTTATAGGGAAGTTCTATTTTTAATTTCTTGAGGAATCTCCACACTGTTCTCCAAAGTGGCTGCACCAACTTGCATTCCCAGCAGCAGTGTAAGAGGGTTTCCCTTTCTCCATATCCCCTCCAACACATATTTCCTGTCTTGCTAATTTTGGCCATTCTAACTGGTGTAAGGTGATATCTCAATGTGGTTTTAATTTGAATCTCCCTGATGGCTAGTGATGATGAACATTTTTTCATGTGTCTGATAGCCATTTGTATGTCTTCATTGGAGAAGTGCCCATTTCTTGATATGATTGTCTGTTTTGTGTGTGTTGAGTTTCAGGAGTTCTTTATAGATCCTGGATATCAACCTTTTGTCTGTACTGTCATTTGCAAATATCTTCTCCCATTCCGTGCGTTGCCTCTTTGTTTTGTTGACTGTTTCCTTTGCTGTGCAAAAGCTTTTGATTTTGATAAAGTCCCAAAAAAGTTTATTTTCACTTTTGTTTCCTTTGCCTTTGGAGACATATCTTGAAAGAAGTTGCTGTGGCTGATATTGAAGAGATTACTGCCTATGTTCTCCTCTAGGATTCTGATGGATTCCTGTCTCACGTTGAGGTCGTTTATCCATTTTGAGTTTATCTTTGTGTACGGTGTAAGAGAATGGTTGAGTTTCATTCTTCTACATATAGCTGCCCAGTTTTCCCAGCACGACCAGGTGGGATTCATCCCTGGGCTACAAGGATGGTTCAACATTCGCAAATCAATCAATATGATAGAACAAATTAATATGAGAAGAGAGAAGAACCACATGGTCCTCTCAATCGATGCAGAAAAAGCATTTGACAAAATCCAGCATCCGTTCCTGATTAAAACACTTCAAAGTATAGGGAGAGAGGGAACATTCCTGAACTTCATAAACTCTATCTATGAAAGACCCACAGCAAATATCATCCTCAATGGGAAAAAGCTTGCAGCCTTCCCGTTGAGATCAGGAACACGACAAGGATGCCCACTCTCACCACTCTTGTTCAACATAGTATTAGAAGTCCTAGCAACAGCAATCAGACAACAAAGAGAAATAAAAGGTATCCAACTTGGCAATGAAGAAATCAAACTCTCTTCGCAGATCACATCATTCTTTACATGGAAAACCCAAAAGACTCCACCCCCAAACTACTAGAACTCATACAGCAATTCAGCAACGTGGCAGGATACAAAGTCAATGTACAGAAATCAGTGGCTTTCTTATACACTAACAATGAAAATACAGAAAGGGAAATTGGAGAATCGATTCCATTTACTATAGCACCAAGAAGCATAAGATACCTGGGAATAAACCTAACCAAAGAGGTAAAGGATCTGTATTCGAGGAATTACAGAACACTCATGAAAGAAATTGAAGAAGACACCAAAAGATGGAAGACCATTCCATGCTCTTGGATCGGAAGAATAAACATTGTTAAAATGTCTATACTGCCTAGAGAATCTATACTTTTAATGCGATTCCGATCAAAATTCCACCGGTATTCTTCAAAGAGCTGGAGCAAATAATCCAAAAATTTGTATGGAATCAGAAGAGACCCTGAATCACTAAGGAAATGTTGAAAAACAAAAATAAAACTGGGACATCATGTTACCTGATTTTAAGCTTTACTACAAAGCTGTGATCACCAAGACAGTATGGTACTGGCATAAAAACAGACACATAGACCAGTGGAACAGAGTAGAGAGCCCAGATATGGACCCTCAACTCTATGGTTTCCTGTCCTTTTAATGTCACAGGGCCTCCTTAGAGATGAACCCAAGTGAAAACAAAAGCTTTCTCTCAGGACTTCCCCATAATTTCTCATGTTCTAAAAGTAAGACTTTCTATCCCATCCCAAGAGACGTTCCTTTACTAGTAAACAGAGGTTACCATAGGGTCTTGGAAATTAATCAACTAAATGTAAGAAGTTAGTTGTTCAAACTGAAGTCAACCTGTCCCCACAGTAGCTTTATGGTAACCTCCTCAGATCTGAAGCTCTCCCATGCACAAGTACAACTGTTTTGTTTATTTACTGTCAGTACTATGGATATTCAATAAATACTTGTTAAATGAATGAATAAATGTCCACAAATGTAAAATAAATAGACCCTGCCTAATTGAATAACCACATTTGTCTCTTAAATTGTTTAAAGACTAGTGTCCACATGCCCTTATTAAATTATTCCTATCAAGTTTGCATGCTTACATAGTCTCCTATCTTCAAAATAATGCTCTCCCTCCCCACTTGGATCTGAAAAATAGACCTTTTTTTTTTTTTTTTAAGATTTTACTTATTTATTTGAGAGAGAAAGTGAGAGAGAGAGCACAAGTGTGAGGGGAAAAAGTGAGAGGGAGAAGGAGAAGTAGATTTCCCACTGAACTGGCCCATTGGGCCATCCCAAGACCCTGAGATTATGACTTTAGTCAAAGGCAGATGCTTAACTGACTAAGCCATCCAGGTGCCCCTCAAAAAATACAGTTTTAAAATTATTTGTAAATGCTTACTTTTTCACTGTTCTAGGTAACACTTATAGATAATATAAATTTCAACATAAGTCATTCATTTTCTTTTCTCTTGGAATAATGCTTTAAAACTCCACATATACAACACCCTTTCACACATACTCCCACAAACATGTATGCACACAATTTTAAAAGAATATACCCCTCACATTGGGAAATTTTTAAGATTTAAACTACTTTGCATTCCGGGAAACAGAAACCAAAGGTTTGAATTTACATACACATTGACCTAAGACTTTCTAATCAAAATGAACTCCCTTAAGATACTTCTAGGCATCCGGAGAGGGTTGAGAAGATCTACTAATAGCTAAAACAAGAAATTGTGATGAGAAGAGCAGAAACTATTTTCTGAAGAGGAAATGAAAAGACGGATTGCAAATCCCACACTGAGGGTGTCTGGGGCTAGTGCCAAGATTCATATAAAGGCAGTTCTTACCTTTGGAGTTTTATGGGATGGTGAAACACAACTAAATAGGATTAGGGTATAACACAGCATATAGAAAAACTCATGATTATAGGTAAGGCTTGGAAATAAATATTAAGCCACATTTATTCAATATCAAAGAAAGAGAATGATGTATATGCAATAATAATACTAATTATAATTTAACTAATTTTCAGTCTTTCATTTTACAGTGGAGAGAAACTAACTATAAAGTAGAAAGTTTTCAGTTGCCAAGAGAATTCTAAGTCCCTTCAGAATGATTACTCAGGATTAGAATTATAGCAGAGTTTAAGCACAGAATATTTTTAAAAATGCACTAAAGCCATTTTAATTCAACATGTAAACATATATATATATGAGGCATTCTTATTCAGATATGAATTTCAGAAATGCAAAAATATTTTCCATATCTGTAGAAAACCAGTATCTACAGTTTATCTTATTGGTCATGGTTGTATGTGAATTAAATTCTATGTTAAACAAAAAAAAAGCTTTCTAGTTGTTGATGTCAGAGGTATTTATTTCCCATGCAGAGGTCAGATCTACTTTTTTTTTTTTAATTGGAACAATCTTGAGTTTCATTTAATTCGCCCATCATTATTTTCATAAAATCACCATGAAGCCCTCCTAATGTACTTTCACACATTACAAGAAGAATTAGCCCCAGGAAAGAGGTATCTTTTAATTAGGGATTTAATTATTGTATAGTAGAGAAAAAAAAGTACTTATAAGATGTCATTCTAAGAAACCTTAAGTTATGATTGTTCCCCCACATTAGATTGCTTTTTTTTGTCTTTAAAGTAACATCTTAAAATGTTATTTCAATTCAATAATTCAAAGATTATTTTTAAATATATCACAATTATCTTTTTTAAAGCTCTTTTTCTTTGTTTCTTATTTTAAAGACTATTTTATTTTTAAGAGCAGTCTTAGGCTCACAGCAAAATTGAGAGAAATCTATATTTTCCATATACCTCCTGCCTCAATGCATACATTACTTTCCCATTATCAATATCCACCACCAGAATAGTACATTTGTTATAACTGATGAATCTACATGAACACATACCCATAGCTTACCTTAGGTTTCACTCTTGGTGTTGGTACATTCTATGAGTTTGAACAAATGTATAATGACATCTATCTACTATTATAGTATCATACAGAAAAATTTCATTGACCTAAAAATCCTCTAGGCTGCCTGTACTAATCCTTTCCCCCATCCAACCCCAACTCCTGGCAACTACTCATCTTTTTAATGTCTCCATAGTTTTGCCTTTTCTACAATGTCATGTAGCTGGAAAACATACAGCAGGTAGTCTCTCAGATTGGCTTCTTTCACTTAGTAATATTTCACTTAGTATTATGTCTGGATGTATCATAGTTTATTTATCCATTCATTTGCTTTAGGACATCTTCGTTGTTCCTGAGTTTTGGCAATTAACAACAACAAAAAAGCTGCTATAAATATTTGTGTGTGGATTCCATTTATTTTTTTTATAGCAGTATTTGTAGTTGTCCTTAAGAAGATAACAAATTGGGGCACCTGGGTGGCTCAGTGGGTTGGGCCTCTGCCTTCAGCTCAGGTCATGATCTCAGGGTCCTGGGATGAAGCCCTATGTCCGGCTCTCTGCTCAGCGGGGAGTCTGCTTCCCTTCCTCTCTCTCTGCCTGCCTCTCTGTCTGCTTGTGGTCTCTGTCAAATAAATGAATAAAATCTTTAAAAAAATAACAAGGCAATGCATATTAATAATAAATTCAATCAATCCTTAAGTATAATGGGTAAAATATGAGAGTTCTTCCACCTTCCAACTGTTGCCCATCCTTAGTTCTGCAGCACTGAAGTTATCTACTCCTAATATCTGTATTATACACAGGCCAAACATATAAAAAGGTGTTTTGAGTATGGCAGGGCAATTCAAGAACAAGTGAGAGAAAGACACTGAGATCTTGAGAATTTCTTTCAGTGTGGAGAAAAATACATTTAAACTGTCTGAAGTAAAGTTTAATAGATAAGGTGTCCAGATATATTATATAGATATATCTACTTTGCCTAGCTGTATCCTACTTTATATAGTTATATCTTGGACAAATGTATGACTAGTCAAGATATATTGTCAGGACTTATTTAGTTTGTCTATTCTAGCTCTTCTAGATATGTTCTAGAAAATAGTTAATGAGAAAAAAAAAAAAAAAAACCTAGAAATCTTTCCTAAACAGATTTTTCTTAGCAAAAACAAAATAGTGTCAACTTTATTTTTTAAAATACATAAATTATAAATTTAAAATAGCAAGACATAACATTATTTTTCAAATAGTATCATTCCTTCTATCCTTTTCAGTAACAAAAAGGATTTCATGACCCAAGATAATATTTCTAGGAAATAAAGGGTCATCAACAAAATATTTTTTGTAATGTTGTGGTCATCTTCATAATTTAATAATATTGAGGCCTTAATGCTTATTTTTAAAATTATGTTTTAAAACAATTTTGAGTTATATTTTATTTTTAACTTTTTAAAATCTTGAATTATATTTTAAAAGAACAAGAAGCAAAAAGTCCTTTAAGCTTTTGATATTCAATAACTTAATGGACTCACAATTTTCTTTTTCTCTTAGAATCTTACTTTACTTTTTTTTTTTAAAGAGCATCTTTTTTTTTTTTTTTTAGATTTTATTTATTTATTTGACAGAGAGAGATCACAAGTAGACAGAGAGGCAGGCAGAGAGAGAGAGAGGAGGGAAGCAGGCTCCCTGCTGAGCCGAGAGCCCGATGTGGGCCTCGATCCCAGGACCTTGGGATCGTGACCTGAGCCGAAAGCAGAGGCTTTAACCCACTGAGCCACCCAGGCACCCAAATCTTACTTTACTTTAACTGCCAACATTCCCTCCCTGACTTAACAGTTCACAGGTTCTTAACTCTAACAATTTTCCAGGCCTAAAGAGAATTCTTAGTTCTTTTTCTACAGTTCACCTCATCATTTGCTAACCATATTTCAACAACCCACTATGTTTACTTTTCATCTCCTGCTTCAGAATTTTCTGTGGTTTCCCTTCTTTCCTTGTAGAAGTTTTACAAATAAATCTTCAGGGTATTAGAGCATAATGTCTTCTTTTGAAACCTCTGAAAAATAGTTATATACAGTAAAGGATTGGCCTTCTTATTCCATTTGGACAGAAAATATCAAATAAAGGAGACCATTTTAGCCACAGAAAAGTAAATTTAGCTTAAGAAAAAAATAAAATGGTAAGAGTCTATCTAATTTCAGATGTTAAGGAAAACATCTCAAAAATAAAAGTCTAACAAGAAAACATTAATTATGCCCAAGTTTCATAATGATGCAAGCATGTTATTGAACATACATAGTTGTCCAAATAAAGTATTTTAAACTGTTTTTTCATGGATGCAAAAAAGAAAATGATTCTCCAAAAGTAGTAAGATGTCTACAGTGATCTCCATAACCTAGCCATCTTCACCATTTGACCCCACACCATACTACTCACTCTCACCCACAGGCATTCTCTTTGTACCTCATTGTAGGCCAGTGACTGTCAGCACCTTTATGCATTGCTGTCTATTTTTCTTGTGACTTCCTTTCCCAAGGTATTTGTACTGGTGACATACTCTCATCATACAGGATTTAGCTTAAGTTTCATTTTCAGACTCTATTCTCTAACTAACTTCATTGATATTGGTTTGTTCTCCTTCCTTTTACTCTGTTTTACTGTTTTCATAGCAATTACATCTCCACGAAATTACAATGCTCATTTCATTGTTGCCTGTCTTCTCCCACGAGTGCTATCTTTTTATTTTATTCCTTTTGCATATCCCACTGCCATAAAACTGAAGACCACATAAGTATTGAAATATATGTGTGTGTGTGCGTGTGTGTGCGCGTGTGTGTGAGTGTGTGTATTTTTAAAGATTTTATTTATCTGAAGGGGGAAGACATGACAAGAGAGGGAACACAACCAAGAGGAGTGGGAAAGAGAGAACCAGGTTTCCCGCCAAGCAGGGAGCCTGATGCTGGGCTGTATCCCAGGACCCTTGGATCATGACCTAAACTAAAGGCAGACACATAAAGACTAAGCCACCCAGGCACCCCTGAATATATATTTTTATAACTATTTTGGTCTATTAGTGCTTTTAGCAGTTAAACAGCATTAACACTCCTTGATCGAGTATTGAGGATCATAGCATTTTACAAATGAAAGGACTTTACATTCATAGAGGCCAGTAGTTATCTATTCAATGTTAGCATCTAATTTGAATAACATTCCCAGGTTGAATTTCCTATAATGGAAATCCAATACCTTCTAACAAATGTCTTTTCACTATTATTATAAAGTTGTTTCACAGAATAAAACTAAATTAATTTATTAATTCAACAAATATTTTATTTATCTAAGACCCATTATATGCCAGGGAATGTTCTTGGGGTTATGATATATGTCTATGTTTTTAAGTTTTTAAATAATCTTCATACGCAATGTGGGGCTCAAACTCACAATTCTGAGACCGAGTCGCATGCTCTACTTACTGAGCCAGCCGGGTGACTCGGGATATATTATTTAACAGGAAAACAACAATAAAAAATTCTTGTTCTCATGGACCTTATATTCTGGAGAGGAGAGATAAACACTTAAATATAACACATGTGTAAGTGTCAGAGTATATGAAAAGGTGACATGGATGAGTGTGATCATAATACTTACAGGGTCAGGAATCGTTGAAATTTTAAAGAACATGTTCAAAGCAGATCTTAATAAAATGAGGGAGATGTGTATAAAAATGTGGAGGTCGTTTCAGGCAGAGAGAATTGTCTGCATGAAGAACCTAAAGTGGGAAAACAGCATGGATCTGTGGAGAAAAAGCAAGTAGGCTAGTATGACTAGAGTTGCATCAGTGAAGTGGAGAAAAGAGGAGGCAAGGGGTGTGTGTGTGTGTGTGTGTGTTTAGTAAAAGATGGAAGTGTTGGTATTGACTGATTCACAGAATCCCCATGAAGAAAACTTTGAGAAATAATCCTTTTTGGGGGCAAGTCCATTCACCTTACTCAGCACTACCAGATGAATTTTTCTCAAATATAACTCTGGTTATGTCTACCTTCTCCTCAAGAAACATGTAAAACCCCTTATCAAACCCATAGGACAAAGGTCACCCCTGTTATACTAGAACCCATAAATTTGGAATAAACAATCTTTATAAATCCATTTCCTCTATGATTTTCCTCACATCTCATGATTCAATGAAGAGCAATAATCTCTTTCCATTCACAAGCCCTACAGTTTCCTATTTCAGTGTATTTCTAAGTAGGAAGTACTTTACTTATGACCTTTCTCCTCAGTGTTTTCCCTCCTTCGAGACCCAGTCTAATCGACATCTCCTTCTTGAAATCCTCTCTGATCACTTTCATGCCTTTGATTTACCACAGTGTTTTAGGTGAAATTGTTTTTACAGCTTAACTAAAATGAAACTTAAGTTTCATGCTTAAAATCACAGGGGTAGTATGTGATGGAGCTATGATCTTATCATTATATTGCCACCTCACTATACTATATTATAACATTCCTTAGTAATTTGAAAACTGTTCCTCATGACTGAAACTTTCTTTGTATGCAGAGGTAACAGGAAAAGGTTGCATTGGATTTTATCTTGTCAGCAAAGAGAAACAATGAAAGTTTCAGCAAAGGAATGACAAGTTGATGTGGTGTTTTAATAATCTGCCAACAATGCAGGAAATGAGGAAAGAAGGCGGGTGTTTTCTAGGGAAGCCTTCATTTATAAATTTTTGATTATATGGTTTATAAAGTTCTCATTATATAGTTTAAAATGTGTCATGCACCATTCAATTGTCAATGAAATATTTTATCAATGCAATTACTTTACTTTTTAAAGCTCAACAAAAACAGACAATTTTATCAATAACTATTTAGAAGACAGTATTTATGGTACAGTATTTTTAAAAGATTTTTTTTTTAAATCTTAAAGAGTAAAGGTAGAATTTTTTCACTTGTACTAATTGCTCTTCAAAATAGTGGAAACTCTCCTCATGCCAAGGAGCCAGGAGTCCTGCAGGCTATAATATTAGTCCAATCTGTGCTGTGAAATAATCTCATAAGCACAGTGCTGGTGGGGGATTGTATGCCTCTTCATGCTGTGGCTCCGGAAATCTTATAGGATTCTAAGATTGAGAAATAATTGCCTCTTAATGCCAGTGCAGTTTTTGGCAGGAGTGCCAAGTAGAGAAAACAGCACATGGCAATTTGATAAGGATGGCTATCCTCTCAGACAGGGACATATGATCACTTGAGGTTTCTTTCCACTACAAATGACTTCCAGCCAATGCATAAAACTCCTTTAAATATCACTAAATGCTGGTAAGTCAACAATTCAAACTCTTATCAGAAATACATGAAATCTAAACTAATAAAATATTTTCTACTGTATGAATTCTCAAATTGTTCATGAAAGGGAAAGAATAGTTTCCTAATTGAAAGGCTATATGTTATAGGCACACAGTCTATAAACTTAACAACAAGCAAGTCCAAATACTTTCTGCTTCTGTGCCACAGACCCCCCCCTTAGATACCACAGTCATGCTCCCCAAATCACACTTCATAAACATTTCACAATCATAACTGACAAAGATACTAAGATGTCTTAGTGGCTTTATTAAAGGCTTTCACATCAATAAACACATTATACAAAAATCAAGTGAAAGCTGAAATGTTAGCATTCATCTAAACTGTCTACTTTGTCAATAATGTTGAATTTGTTCTCCGTTTGGGTGGGGTAGAGCAATTCATAAAAGACAAGGAACACTTTTTAGAAATAAAAGCTGTATGTTTATATATGCAAAACAGAAACATAAATTTTTTGTAATTAGGATATACTTTATGATATGCAAAGTATACAAGAGAAAAGAATAATAAAAGTACACAGAGCTGAGACTAGGGTGAGCATAGTGAGATATTCATTTTGGGAGCAAAATTTAAGAGGATGCAGAAGAAAACCTTAGTGACCAAGATAAGTAATATCTAATGTAATGTTTTAAAAATAAAATTAATGCTAAAATTCCATGATACAATCTAAAAAAATTAAATAAAAACAGGATCAGTATTTCTGATTTTTCCTTTTGCTTAGTCTTGGTTTGGAACTGAAACACTAAGCACTTTTTAAAAAATGATTTGATTTATTTATTTGAGAGAGGGGGAGGGGCAGGACTCCCTGGTGATCAAAGAGTCCAATGGTGGGCTAGATCCCAGGACCCTGGGATCATGACCTGAACCAAAGGAAGATGCTTAACCAACTGAGCCACCCAGGCACTCTAATTACCTTTTAATCATATATTTCAGAGCTTAGAAAAAGTGCAAAACCTAAGAAAAAAAGAGTCTGGCTTCAATGTAATATTCTGATATTGTTATTTTTTTGGCACTAAACACATTTTGCAAATAGTATTATAGCTTAAACATTTGTATTCTAAATATACTGGCTGTCTCTCTTCAAGTGTATGCTAAGATCTTTAAGGCAGAGGTCATGTCTGAAACTTTTCTTTTTTTTTTTTTTTTTTTTTAAAGATTTATTTATTTATTTGACAGAGAGAGATCACAAGCAGGCAGAGAGGCAGGCAGAGAGAGAGAGGAGGAAGCAGGCTCCCTGCTGAGCAGAGAGCCCGACGCGGGACTCAATCCCAGGACCCTGAGATCATGACCTGAGCCGAAGGCAGCGGCTTAACCCACTGAGCCACCCAGGCGCCCCTTAAACTTTTCTTATTTAACATGTTGTCTCATAGTGTTATACCTATAATTGTTGCTTGATTAATCCTTATTAATAAGCTAGGTAGATTAAATAAATGCTGATTTACACGGCTTTCTCTATTAACCCCCAAGCTCTCTATTGTAGTCTAGTGACATGACAAAAGAAATACAGAACAAAAAAGACTTGTGCATTGACAGACAGTATCTTATTTTTTTGATATGTTTTAAATGTACTGAGATGTATACCTTTCATCTTCTTAAAAAAGAAATTGAGTTGTCTGTCAAATGATACAGAAGTACTATACTTTTTTGGAAATAACAAGGAAAACAATTCTATATTTTCAGTTTATCAATGTAACCAAGGTACATTATTTTTGGAAAAAAAGTAGCTTAATGTGAAATATAGAATAAGGATAATAGAGGGATGAGAGAAAAATAAATTATGGAGTGTTTCACTAAATCAAACACTTCAAAGAGTAATTGCCTTTTAATAGAAAATACAAATATGATTGACATAAAAATATAGGTGAAAATATGTAATTTTTATCAAATGCAAGTTGAAACCTCTAAAAATTACATATATGAACCAATTTACTTATCTACCAAATTTTTTTCTTTTGCCCTAAATTTTCCTCATATTTTGTTTATATGTAGCTGTAACTATTACTCAACCACTATGACTTTACTTAGTTTACAAAAACAATCTAATATTTTTGCAACATGCAGGAGGAAATTAATACTCATAATTTTGTACTGTTTGGGTACATTGTACTCAAGTCATCTACACTTTATTGACTGACCTCTGTCACACAGTTACTCCATTTCTCTGAGAATTATAAACTGCCTTCTCAAATTCAAAAATTTTGTGGTACAGTCTTCCATCTTTTTTTTTTTTTTAAGATTTTATTTATTTATTTGACAGAAAGAGATCACAAGTAGGCAGAGAGATAGGCAGAGAGAGAAGAGGAAGCAGGCTCCCTGCTGAGCAGAGAGCCCGATGCGGGGCTCGATCCCAGGACCCTGAGATCATGACCTGAGCTGAAGGCAGAGGCTTAACCCACTGAGCCACCCAGGCGCCCCCCCGTCTTCCATCTTATATATTCTAGTTTTACTATATGGTAACTATTATGTCTTAAATTGTATCATCCCAAAATTCATATGTAGAAGTCCTTCCAATCGCCCAGTATTTCACAAGGTGATCTTATTTAAAGATAGAGTCTTTACAAAGGTGATTTGACTACAGTGAGTTCATGGGGTGGGGTGAACATAACATGTCTTTATATAAAGGAGGAATTTGCCCACAAACCCTTGTTTGATATGAAGATGAAGGCAAAGATGGGGGGGGGGGAAGCTTCCACCAGCTATGGAATGTCAAAGATGGGCAGTAAACCACCAGAAGCTAAAGTGAGGGATAGAACAGTTTCTGTTCCACAGCCCTCACAAGGAATCAATGCTGCTGATAATTTGATGCTGGACCTCTGGCTTCCAGAACTATGAGACAACAAACATTTGTTATTTAAGCCACTCAAGTACTTTGTTATAGCAGTATAGTGAATTAACACAATAACCAAATAAACTTTTAATTTAGAATTTAAAACAATCTTTTAAAATTTAAGATATTTCATGAATTGTTTAATCCGTTGGCTTGGTGAATATTATAGCTTTTGAAAGCAATGATTTTGTACATTGGCTTTATCTCTTACCTTTTTACACAAACAGATATACATCTATATGCCATTGATTTAATAGGCAGGTGGGTGAATGGTTTCAGAAGCAATAAATTAACTATTATGCTATGATATGCAACAAAGTTTCATTTGCACTCAAATAAATTTCCTTTAATATGGAAGCAAATATTATGAAGAAACAAAGTTCAGCAGTATAGCTTTACAATAAAACTCTTTCTTCCAAAGAAATATTCTATATTAAGATTTTATTATATGTATGATTTAACTTAATAAAAATGGGTGTATTCTAGACAGGGATGTCCATTATCACCACTGCTATTTAACATATTACTAGAAGTCCCAGCCTCAGCAATCAGACAACAAAAAGAAATTAAAGGCATCCAAATCAGCAAAGAAGAAGTCAAACTATCATTCTTTGCAGATGATAGGATACTTTATGTGGAAAACCCAAAAGACTCCACTCCAAATCTGCTAGAACTTGTATAGGAGAATTCAATAAAGTGTCAGGATATAAAATCAATGCACAGAAATCAGTTGCATTTCTATACACCCACAACAAGACAGAAGAAAGAGAAATTAAGGAGACAATCCCATTTACAATTGCACCCCAAAAACATAAGATACCTGGGAATAAACCTAACCAAAGAGTCAAAGAATCTGTACTTGGAAAACTATAAAGTACTCATGAAAGAAACTGAGGAAGACACAAAGAAATGGAAAAAAAGTTCCATGCTCATGTATTGGAAGAACAAATTTTGTGAAAATGTCATTGCTACCTAAAGCAATCCACATGTTTAATGCAATCCCTATCAAAATTCCACCCATTTTTTTCAAAGAAATGAAACAAATTATCCTAAAATTTATATGGAACTAGAAAAGACCTCGAATAGCCAGAGGAATGTTGAAAAAGAAAGCCAAAGTTGGTGGCATCACAATTCCAGACTTCAAGCTCTATTACAAAGCTGTTGTCATCAAGACAGTATGGTACTGGCACAAAAACAGACACACAGATCAGTGGAACAGAATAGAGAGCCCAGAAATAGACCCTCAACACTATGGTCAATTAATCTTTGACCAAGCAGGAAAGAATGTCTGATGGAAAAAAGACAGTCTCCTCAACAAATGGTGTTGGGAAAATTGGACAGCCACATGCAGAAAAATAAACTGGACCATTTCCTTACACCACACACAAAAACAGACTCAAAATGGATGAAAGAACTCAATGTGAGAAAGGAATCCATCAAAATCCTTGAGGAGAACACAGGCAGCAACCTCTTCGACCTCAATCGCAGCAACTTCTTCCTAGAAACATTGCCAAAGACAAGGGAAGCAAGGGCAAAAAATGAACTGTTGGGACTTCATCAAGATCAAAAGCTTTTGCACAGCAAAGGAAATAGTCAATAAAACCAAAAGACAACTGACAGAATGGGAGAAGACATTTGCAAACAACAGATCAGATAAATGGCTAGAATCCAAATCTATAAAGAACTTAACAGGAATGCCTGGGTAGCTCAGTGGGTTAAAGCCTCTGCCTTTGTCTTGGGTCCAGGGTCCTGGGATCAAACCCCGCATTGGGTTCTCTGCTCAGCTCTGCTCTGCTCAGCTCTGCCTTCCTCTCTGCCTACTTGTGATCTATGTCAAATAAATAAATAAAATCTTAAAAAAAAAAACAAAAAACTTCTCAAGCTTAACACCCAAAGAACAAATAATCTAATCAAGAAATGGACAGAGGGCATGAACAGACATTTCTGCAAAGACGACATCCAGATGGTCAACAGACACATCAAAAAGTTCTCCATATCACTCAGCATCAAGGAAATACAAATCAAAACCACAATGAGATGCCACCTCACGGCAGTCAGAATGGCTAAAATCAACAAGTCAGGAAACGACAGATGCTGGCGAGGTTGTGGAGAAAGGGGAACCCTCCTACACTGTTGGTGGGAATGCAAGATGGTGCAGCCACTCTGTAAAACAGCATCCAGGTTCCTCAAAAAGTTGAAAATAGAGCTACCCTACGAACCAGCAATTGCACTACTGAGTATTTACCCTAAAGATACAAACATACTGATCCGAAGGGGCACATGTACCCGAATGTTTATAGCAGCAATGTCCACAATAGCCAAACTATGGAAAGAACCTAGATGTCCATCAACAGATGAATGGATAAAGAAGATGTGGTATATATCTACAGTGGAATACAATACAGCCATCAAAATAGATGAAATCTTGCCATTTGTGATGACATGGATGGAACTAGAGGGTATTATGCTGAGCGAAATAAGTTAATCAGAGAAAGATAATTATCATATGATCTCCCTGATATGAGGAATTTGAGAGGCAGAGTGTGGGGCTTTGGGGGGTAGGGAAGGAAAAAATGAAACAAGATGGTATCAGGAGGGAGACAAACCATAAGAGATCTTTAATCTCACAAAACAAACTGAGGCTTGCCAGGGGGAGGCGGGTAGGGAGAGGGTGGTTGGGTTATGGACATTGGGGAGGGTATGTGCTACAGTGACTGCTGTGAAGTGTGTGAACCTGACAATTCACAGACCTGTACCCCTGGGGCTAATAATACATTATATGTTAATAAAAAATTTTTAAAAAATTTTAAAAATGGGTGTGTTCTGTAGGTGAAGTATTGTAATGGAAAGTTCATCTGAAGATGGAATGTATTTACTCTGAAGTCAAGAAATTCACCCTTTAAAAAGTTTAAAATGATTCCAATACAATATAGTGGGGCTATTAGTAAAAGTATGCTCAAGCAGCAGATTAAGCATAGAATAAAGAGCAACTGGCTTTATTTAGGGTGGGATCATGAAAGTAAAGTAACAGTAAAGTTTTAAAGGAAAAATTATATTCTTTGAGTGAATAAAAGTGTAATTGGCATTTCAGATAGAGTAACATGGACTATAGAGGCAAGAAACATGTTTAGAGGACTCCAAGTAGTTTGATAAGGCCACAGAATGAATTGTGTTCAGGGGATGGGACTGGCAAATCAACAGGTTGTGGTAAGAATCCCCTTGTGTAAAAAGTCATGAAAGGTATATAATGGGGGTGTTATAAATTCAATTTTCACATAAAAAATAAATTCTAATGGAGGACTAGAGGATAGTTGTGGAATGAAAAAGACCAGAGTAGAGGCACCAGTAATTGCTGTTGGAATTACGACCCTTGGGTATGTCCACTTGGGGGCACCAGGCTCACAGACTGCAATGTGTCCTATGGCAATTTGTGTGGGGAGAGACATGGAGGTCCTGTGTGATGGTAAGGATGCACTGAGAAATATGAGGAAATAAAATAAAAATAAAAAGGAGAATTATTGGATGGGGGTAAGGTAGGAGGAGTCATCTAAATGATTTTTGGTGTTTTGCCTTTAATTGATAAAACTAGTCTGGGTAAGACCAAAATAGTTTTGATTAATCTAAGGAAGACAAATATATTGTGTTAGTTTCTTTTTTCCCAATATTCACAAGTTAATATTTAAATGGCTATGTTAAAAATAGCAGCATTGTGTTCAAGCTGATTTTGAATTTAAATACTGTTCCATTTGTAAAAGAATCCCGGCATATGGTGCGCAACTCTTGGCTCTAAAATGTTTGCACTATTGGCCCTCATCTCCTCCCAAAATGTTGGACTGTTTAATTGTTCAGAACAAAGGAAAATGGAGTTTAGTAGTCTAGTCAACAAATTTCTGGTTTTAAATATTGCTTAAATCAAAGTTCATTGATTTCATATAAAGATCCATTCCGTATCTAACCAATTGTCCACAACTGGTGAAAATTAAGTTGCTGGTTTTTTTTTTTTAACCATTTCATTCAGTTAATCTATTCTAAGTGTTTTTTTATTCAGTATGTAAATAAAAGGAATAGTTGAATAGATGGCAACCTAGTTACAAATAAATGCCAGTGTGATGGCCAAGAGCTTAAAAATTTCATATACACTAAATCAGTGAAACTGGATTGTCTGGCCACAATTTTGTGAAGGCATTGTTGATAAGTATTCAGATTAAAACTGAACCTCCTGTATATGAGTGTTTAAATAATTTTGCAGAGAGGAAAAAGAAAGAGAGAATAACATGTAGGTAAAACTAAATCTAACACAAAACTGAAGATTGTAAATAGATAAAAATAAAAACATGAAGTTGTCCTGATGGCAAATACATTGACAAAAAGTCTGGTTCTTCTCTCATTCGTGAGAAGCAATTTAGAAAGTGTGGTTTCTGAAAAGTTGGTGGGCTGGTGGGATTGAGTGCTACACTTGGAACAGTTTCTGACCACAGTGCCAGATGAGAAAATGGCCCGGGGTTTCAGGAACCTATCCAGTTTGGTGGTTAATATTTTCCAAACTTAACATGAAATACTTTACTCAGTCTTATTTTTACTGGATTAGATCTGAATGAGTTTACTTTGTTGTATCACTCAGTTGGTTTGAGCCTTGTTGGTATGGCACATAAACAAAATATTTCTTTTCCTTGAATAGGAAAAGAGATTAAAAGCATAGAACTTTAATTTGAAAAACAGCCCCACTGCTGTTACTCCTTCTTTCTTACCCCTCCTTATTAGGTTCCATTTTAAAAGTATACCTACTTTTTCCAGCTTGGAATTTAGCCCAAGACTATCATTATTTACATGGAAATAACATCCATAAATGTCACCTGGACTCTTTATTAGAATATATTCTTAGTTTACAGTGTCAAAGAAAACATTTATAGTCATGTTAGGATTTAAATTGCATTTAAACTGCAGTTGACACTAAACAACATAAACATCAAATACAAAGTTTTTTCCTAAAGACTTAAATATAATTCACATCTTTGTCTTTCTAAATCTCCTTAAAGTTTACCTCCCTTAATATTCTTGTTACATGAGATATTTTCATAACTTCTTGACCAAGACAGAAAGGAGAATTTAAAATATTGACAAAGATGGGGTTTTTCTTAAGGCCTAGATGCATGAAAGGCAATATTTCACATATCTGAAGTTTAATGCCTTTCAACTTGCTTCTTCTTAACAGCTCTGTTTTAAGTTTTTATGAGGCTGAACCAACTGAATAGTTAGCACTGTATGTATTGTCCTCCTACTAAGTGGGGGCTGACTACACATTTTTTTTCATTCATGACAAAGCAAATAAATGAAGACTCAACTCATGCCTCCATTTAATGTCTTCCCACACTTTGATATGCCAATAAAACATTTCAATAATTTAAAACTCATTATATAACAAAAATACTCAATCATCATTTTTGTCTTTATTGATGAATTTGAAGTTCACTTTCTCTGTTATTTTTTTGTCAGGCCAAGAAATCAGACATAATTACTAAAATTTGTAGTTTTACAGATATCGCACCCATTCTACTACTCTGTGGCCTACAGACATATTGCAACTCCAAGAGCATGTGGTTGACAATGTTGTATAGCAGCTGGTACAGAAGAAACCTGGCAGAGCACATCTCAGAGAATAAAACAAGACTTCACTAGTTGCCATTGTCAGCTTTCTTGCCTTGAATATAAATTGTTACCAGAGCTGTCTTGTTAGCAACTGTCTCTATTATAATATTATGAATGTCTATATTTTTGAAATAATAAAAGCAAAGTTTCCATAAATATTTACATATCCTCATTATATTTGAATAAATAAATGATCCTTCCATTTGGCATAGTCTCCCATCTAACCATACATACTCTATAGGAAGTACTATCAAACCATTTAATCACAGTGTTGAAACTTCTGGAAAAAAATAAAATCACAGAATTTATTTAATATCAACCATTCAATGTTTAACTTAATTCTGATGGATTTTCATCTTCAAATAAATTCATATTTAAATTGACATATTTTAGTTATTCAGAGATATATGCAAAAATCTATTTGTTGAGTTGAAAAATCAGATATATCATAAGAATGCTTTTAAAAAGAAGACTTGGGTGCCTGGGTGGCTCAGGGGGTTGAGCCTCTGCCTTTGGCTCAGGTCATGATCTCAGGGTCCTGGGATCAAGCCCCACATAAGGCTCTCTGCTAGGTGGGGAGCCTGCTTACCCTCTCTCTCTGCCTGCCTCTCTGCCTATTTGTGATTTCTCTCTGTCAAATAAATAAATAAAATCTTAAAAAAAAAAAAGAGGACTCTAACTAATACCATATTGGTACTGCTATTTATATCACATAATTTATGTGTTGCATTATGAATAGTGATAAAATAAATACCTCAATTAGCAATAATCATGCCTTGGATGAACCTCATTGGCTACGATACTGTCACTGCGCAAAGCTTAAAAATAAATATCTCATATCATTTTATACTTTAGTAACTTTATCAGATGTTGAGTAGTCTCTAATTTTTAAATATTAAGTTAATCCCCTAGCAATTCTATTAAAATTATTTGCCACTGTTAACCTGTTTTGGTTAATCTGCTTTTTGGCAAGACTTGTAGTATCTGAAGTTTTTGAGGTTATCCATCCTTTGTCTAGCTTTTGCTAAACTGGTTACATCCAGAGAAATCTCTTTACTTCTATTGAAGGTTGTGTATTATTGCATTTTTAAATTATGTATGTATTTACTCTATCACTCATTAAATGAAAAGGTAATTTTATAGGAAAGACCATAACCTTCTTTGTCTCTCTCCAGTCTCTCTCCAGTCCCTAGCATGGTAGGCATTAAATAAGTATTGTTTTATTAAAATACTGCTTGCCTCCAAAAGTGCATTCTTTCCTTTCATAGCCTCCTCTAATGGCCATGCAAAATCAACATGAACTATTCCACATGTGAAATCATAAATATATACACTTTTCATACTTCACCTCTTATTCTTCCTCTATCAGTAATTTCTAAATGTTGGTGGTCTTTTATCAAGACACTTAGTAACCCTAAAACTCCTTAATTTATCTATAACTCCTTTTATTTTTATCTCTCTCTTTACCCAGGTTGGAAGACTGCCATTAGCATATTCATTATTATTTTCCCAGTATCATTCACCACTTGATCACTGATCACACATTGATCACTATTATGGTTACAACCATTGCCCATTTTCCTTGAAACTTATACCAAACAATTACTTGGCCTTTCCTCTTACTTCACAGAGAAAATTAAAGCTGCCACAAAAGATTCTGTAAGTATCTGCCTCCAAATCTCAAGTCTTTTTCATATTTCTCTTTATTATAAAGGAAAAGTATTACTGTAGCTAATAATAAACTATAAACTACAGTACATAAATCTTTTGGTACTTTATTAATTATTTATTACATCAATCTCTTAATCAAAAACAATTGATAGTTTTCTTGACTCTGAAATGCTTATATGCTAGATAACTGATACCAAATGTAACATTTCAATATAACTGTTATTAATCAAGTCAATAATATTTACTGAATTCATGTTAGGTGTCAAATACTATTTTGTTATAGGGAATACAGCAAAGCCAACACAAACCCTTTTCCCTTTACATTCTCATGGGAGGAGAAAAATCAATAAATAAAATAAAATAAAGATAAAAATAAGTAGAATGTATACCTTATCAAAAGGCAGTAAGTACTAAGAGGAAAACAGTAAGGCAGAAAGGTGAATAGATAGTCCAGACATGAAGTTAGTGCAGTTTTGAATAGAGTTGTGCCTTAAAGTCACACTGGAAAATGGTAGTATTTAAGACAAATTCTAAAGATGGTAAAGAAGAGAGTCAATAAAGGTATTTGGAAGGTGTGTTTCCTGGGCACATGGAAGGGCAAATGAAAAGCCCTGAAGCAGGAGAAGGGCACCTGGGTAGGTAAGTCAGTTAAGTGCCAGACTCTTGATTTTGGCTCAGGTCATGATCAGGGTTGGGTGATTGTGTGCCAGTGATGGGCTCAATGGGGAGTCTGCTTGAGATTCTCTCCCTCTCCCTCTGGTACTCTTACATGCACTCTCTTTATCTCTAAAATAAATAAATAAATCTTAAACGAAAAGAAAAGCCCTGAAGGAGGAGAAAGTCTGGCATGTTTCAAGAAATGGCAAAGGGGCCTGTGTAACTGAAGCAGAAAGTGAGAGGTGACATGTGAGAAGAGTTACATCAGAATGGGAACTGGACTCCACTGCAGGAGAGGACTGATACATTCGAAAGAATGTATCAAACAATATTTTGTACATACAAAACATTCAAAAGAATGTTTTGAATTAGGTTTTAAAAGAACAACTCTGTTTACTGGGTTGAGAAAAGACTGAAAGGAAAAAGGACAGACATGGAAGGACAACAATGGCTTTCATATGGAGAGCAGTGTGGAGGCAGTGAGATGTTGCTGAGGTCTGGAATTCTTCTAAAGATATAACTAACATTGATGTGTGATGTAAGGGAAAGAGGATCCAAGGATGATCCTAAGATTGTTAACACACAGAATTATCACTTACTTTGAGCAGGTCCTGTGAGAAGGTTAGGTTTTGGCTTGTAATTAGATGCCTATGCATTATCCAAGCGAAAGTAAAAGTATCAAATGGGAAGTTTAAGATATGACACTGGAGGTCAGAGGATTATCCTGAAGTCCAATTGTTATGTGAAAAAAGAGCATGAAACTGGTGAATTTAATTTGTACAGATAATTAGGGTAGTTAGTCTCCCTGGAGGAAATGGTTTTGAAGCTCAAGCCTAAATAATAGCTAGGGTTAATTAAATGAAGAACTAGGGGATGGCTGAGATAATTCTAGGCAGAAGGAATTAATGGGAACATGTAATAACCTGACATAAAAAGAGACTGCAGCAATTGAGGAATTAAACATGGCTGAAGAATTGAGAACTGTGATATGAGAAAGGAAATGTATTAACTTATAGACTAACACAAATTTTGCTCTTCATCTTTAATGAGAAACCTTGAAGAGTTTTACACGAGCTCATATATACTTCAGATTTGCATGTCATAAAGGTGAATCTGCTTCCATTTTGGAAAACTGATTGGAGAAAATAAGACTAGAAGAAAATGCCAAACAACAACAAAAAGACTAGATATAAAAAGCTACTTAAAAAGCTTAAACAGGAAGCTAAGAGATAATAAAGGTAAATAAAGGTAGATATTACTAATATGGAGAAAGTGACAAGACTGAGAGATTTTTGGACTTTGTTTGTTTGTTTGTTTGTTGTAGTACCAGTAAATTAGATAATAGGTCTGGCAGTAAAGGAAAAGGAAGAAAGGCCAATTCCAAGTTATTGTACCTGGCAACTATTTAAATGTCGGTTCTATTTATTCAGCTGGCACATACTTTTGTTAGCTGGAAAGATGAGTTCGTTGCTGGGCAGGCTATCTTCTAAGAGCATGTTAAGTACCTATATACCTAGTCTTGAGATCAAAAGAGTTGTTTAGGAAGTTGTACAAGGCAAATTTATGAACAACTAGACATATAAATGACATTTCAAAGTATGAGAGAAAATTTAAAGTGAGGAAAGAAGATCCCTAAAATAGAAGCCTGAGAAAGTCCAATATTGAATGGCATATAGAGAAAACAGTGTGCAAAGGAGTATTAAGAAAGAACATCTCACTAAAAGGAAAGAAACACAAGGAAGCTTGGTGGTAGAGAAGCCAGTACTGATTAAAGGCCAGGTTACATAAATACTAAAAGGGACCTTGGCACTTAAGAGTGCCATAGGTTATTTTGGCAAGCGCAGCTCTCGTCAGAGTGGTGGACATAAAATGACAAGTAGGTGAGGACATGGGAAAGTGAATAGAGTTGTTTTCAAGAAATCTGCCTGAAATTAAAAAAAAAAAAAAATTGCCTGTGTTACAGGGAGGAGCTATAGGGTGTTAGCTAAAAGATAAGATGTGAAGCCAGTGGGCCTAATTTTTAGTATGGAAAATAACTGAACATAACTAAATGCTGATGATAAGACAGTAGATGGGGGAGAAGTGAAGAGAGAAGAAGGAAAGGTCATTTGTAACTAAAGAAGTCTGAGAAGAAAAGAAGAGATGAATGGACTCTAGGTACTCTTGTTAGAAGGAGAAACCATGTTATAATGGAGTGGTAGGTATCAGTAGATTTTTAGATTTTGTGGTGGGAAGCAATGAATACTCATGTCTCTACACGGGAGGAGGTAAGATCAACAGCTAAGAGAGGAAATTATTATTGGAAGGTTGTTTAGGCTTGACATGGCTGGAGAACTTCTTAAATAGTAATGGAATGGAAGTGAGAGAGCTAATTAAATAAATATTCTAGGATTGCTGTGCATGTTGAGGTGGTAAGCATGGATTTATCAATCTGTCCAGGTTGCTTTGGAAGCTGCATCTTATTTCATGTTATGTTAGGCTCTGTCTAAACAAAAACTGTACAATGTCAGCAACTCAATCTATTTCCTAGGGAATATAACAATAAATTGTGCTGAAATTTTCTACCAGAAACCCAAATTTCTAAGGGGTGCCTGGGTGGATCAGTTGGGTAAACATCTGACTTGAGCTCAGATCATGATCTCAGGGTCCTGGAATGGAGCCCAGTGTCAGGATACCTGCTCAGTGGGGAATCTGCTTATTCCTGTCCTTCCGCCCCTCCCCCTACTTATGAGCGCTCTCTCTCTCTCTCTCTCATATAAATAAAATATTTTAGAAAAAGAAACTCAAACTTCTGAGATTACTGTGTCTTAATTAAAAAACAACAAAAACAACAAAACACCATTATGATATATTGTTGGATAATTCAGATTAAAATTTGGAATAAAATAAAGAATTTTCAAGGTATTATTTTGTAATAATTTTACTCAACATCTCTAATTTTCTTTTTGCTAGTTTGGTCATTGGAATTAAAATTTTTATATTTAAGATTAGGAAAGTGAAATTGTTTTTTATAATGTTTATGAGAAATTGATGTTTTGAATTAAGTAAGCAATTGGTTTTCACTGTGAAACTTTTTATAACTGGCTTTATGAAGTAATGTTCAGGCAAGTAATGTTCATATATTTGCAAAACAGAAAAAAATACCATATCCTTGATTGTTCATTTCCAATCTTTCATGTTTAAAAGAAATAAGGCTATTTGTCTGGTAGGATTTCATCCATAGAAGTTTTACAAAGGTTTCATATACACATGCGCATATCCACTTTATGAAAGTCTTTAATCCTTTAAATTATGAAGTCTTTAATCCTTTAAATACCTCTTTCTTATAAGTGAAGAATGAGGAGACTTATAATATGCAACTATTACATGTGCTAACCATGATCTTGAAAGTGAAAGAATTTTCTATATAAATGTGCAGACAATGTGAATGGTGCCCCAGAGCTGAGTAAGGTGATGACTCTAATTTCACTATATGAATGTAACATAATTTATTATTTTTCTTTTTTAAATGTTTGCATCTTTTTTTCTTGCAATGATAAAAAGTCACTAATAGCATTATTTTACGTATCTCTTGAGCATATATGAAAGAATTTCTCTAGACACTCACGAGAAGTAAAAATCTGGTCATAGTACAAAGAAATGTTTAACTTTACTAAGTACCATCACACTCAGTAATTATTTTCGGTTTCTGAGACCATGTGTGAGAGTTGCTATTGGTCTTTGGGAAGACTTGATTTTGACAGACTGGTTTATTTGTTTTTTAACCTAGAGGCTGTAAAATCTCATTTTTATTTTCATTTCTTTCTTTAATTATTAATGAGATTGAATATTTTTTCATATGTTTATTGTCCCTTTGTGTTTTCTCTTTTGTGAAGTAGTCATTCAAGTCTTTTGCCCATTTTTCTATTGGGTTGTTTGCCTTTTTTTTTTTTTTAATAAATTGTTTCATTGAATATTTTACATCAGTTTGAATATATATCCTTTGATAGTTAAATGTGTTACAACTATTAAAAAAAATGAAGAAAGCTAAAAGCCTTCTGAACATTGTGAGAATTTCCTCTATAAAAAAGGAACTCAATCTTACAAAACAAACTGAGGGTTGCTGGGGGGAGGGGGGTTGGGAGAAGGGGGAGTGGGGTTATGGACATTGGGGAGGGTATGTGCTTTGGTGAGTGCTGTGAAGTGTGTAAACCTGGCGATTCACAGACCTGTACCCCTGGGGATAAAAATACATGTTTATAAAAAAATAAAAAATTTAAAAAAAAAGGGACTCAACAATACAAGCACACTTAAAAACTCTTGCTGATATTAGAGGTTCTCAATATTTGCAATCTAAATGTATTTTGAAGGATAATATTCAATAATTAAATTTGTTTTCTCTTATTTGTGCAATCACTAATAAGTGAAGTCAAATCAAAGGAACAATTCAATTTAGTAAACCATTTTGAGCTATTTAAAGGAAAAGAAAGACCATTAAAATATCTGTAACCAGTACAATTTACTTATAAAATATGTCTATTGTTAAAATCATCCTCTGGGTAACAAATGTGAATAAAATTATATTGGTTTTTGGTGGAAAATTAAAAATGTAGCCTTTAACATTATCATTTTTGGCAGCTAGAACAGATATCTATGAATATTTGAAATTAGCAGGTAGCAAATTATTTAAAAGTTTTAATAAAAGCCTATTGTAGGAAAAGTATGGGACTTTAAAATTTCTTTTTAAAATAGTTAATTTTTAGTGTGTAGAAATACAACTGACTAGTTTTGATAATTTCTTTCATATGTCACCAAAAGCACAGGCCAAAAAAACTAAAAGAGAGAAGTGGGACTATATCAAACTACAACCTCTCTGAACAGCAAAAAAGCAACCAACGGGGCGCCTGGGTGGCTCAGTGGGTTAAAGCCTCTGCCTTAGGCTCAGGTCATGATCCCAGCGTCCTGGGATGGAGCCCCATATCGGGCTCTCTGCTCAGCAGGGAGCCTGCTTCCTCCTCTCTCTCTGCCTGCCTCTCTGCTTACTTGTAATCTCTGTCTGTCAAATAAATAAATAAAATCTTTAAAAATAAAAAAAGCAACCAACAGAATTAAAAAGCAAGCTATAGAATGTGAAAACATATTTGCAAATCATATGTTTGATAAAGGGTTAATTTACAACATATATCAGGAATTCCAATAACTTACTAGCAAAAAAACCCCCAAAAACATGATTTTAAAGATTAAGCCAAAGAGCGGAAGACATTTCTCCAAAGAAGAAATGTAAAAAGCCAACAGATATATGAAAAGATGGTCAACATTATTAATCATCACAGAAACGCAAATCAGAAGTACAATGAGATATTACTCCACACCTAGTTGGATGGCTATAAATAAATAAGCAAATAAAAAAATAATTAAATACAAGATTTGACCAGGTTGTGGTAAAATTGGAATCTTTGTACAATATTGGTAGAAATGTAGCACTGCACCCCACTGGGGTGCAGAGGTGTCTCAAAAAATTAAAAATACAACTACTATATCTAGCAATCCCACTTTGGTTGACTAGCCAAAGATCTGAAAACAGGATCTTGATGAGATACCTGCATTACATGTTAATTATAGCACTATTCACAACAGCAACATATGAATACAACCCCAGTGTCCATCAGTATATGAACACATAGAGAAAATTATGATATATTAATACATGGAATATTATTCAGCTTTTGAGAAGAATGAAATCCTGCCATTTGTATACCTAAATAAAATAGGTCAATCACAGAAGAACAAATACTGCATGGTTTAGATATAGGGCATCTAAAATAGTCAAACTCATAGATGCAGAGGATACAATAGGGGTTGCTAGGGGTGGAAAGAGGGTTGTTATTCAACAGGTATAAAGTTTCACTTATGCTAGACTAGTAAATTCTAGAAACTTTCTTTTCCTTCCTTCCTTCTTTCCTTTCTTTCTTTTTCTCTTCTTTCTTTCTTTCAATGGAATAGAATGGCGAGCCCCAAAATAAATCCTAACATATGTGGTCAACTGATCTTTGGCAAAAATGCCAAGAACACAAAATGGGGAAAGGATAGTCTCTTCAATAAACGGTGTTGGGAAAACTGGATATCTAAATGAAAAAAAAAAATTGAAGTGAAATTTGACCCATAACTTATACCATATACAAAAATCAACTCAACATGTATTAAAGACTTACCTGAAACTATAAAAGTTCTAAAAGAAAGCATGGAGGAAAAGTACAATGTCTTTTAAATTCCAAATGTATGAAGACTTCATATATCCCATCATGTAACCATCAGAAATAATTCCTCTAATTAAATTCATGAAAAGATATAGGATTTTCATCTTTTTTGTACTAACCTAATGCTAATATATCTCCCTAGATGAATAAAAAATAACCCCCAAATATTAACAATTACATACTAACATTACCTAGAAGTTCATCTTATTAAAACATCATAAATAAGCTATATACTTGAAAACATATATAACTTGGCATTGAATCAATTCACACTCTGTGTCCTTTTCATTTTTGTTAATAATGGAAAATATTCATAAAGAATGCAGAGTTTATTGTTCAAAGTAGCTAGCTTTAGAACACTGCTTTTTAGGCTAAAATATAAAAAAATATTTATCTATTTATTTTTTATTGTTGAGATGGCAAGTCATATACTGATACCGACTACCATAATATAACCTTGGTATTGTTCCCTGGAGTCCATCAATATTAACGTGCCCTGATTTGACTATATATTTTTTCTATGTCTTATATGAATTAAATGTGATTCATTAATCTGTTTTCAGTTAAAATTAGATAAATTATAGGATAAACTGTTTAGCTATTTGCTAGCTCAGGATTTTTTTTTTTCTGAAAGCTGCTCAAATTACTTATTTGTTTGTTTTATTTTCAAATAACCAACACATAATACATCATTTGTTTTTGATGTAGTGTTCAATTATTCATTAGTTGCATATAAGACCCAGTGCTCATCACCACACTTGCCCTCCTTAATACCCAATCCCATGTCATCACATCCCCCATCCTCCTCCCTTCTGAACCCCATTTGTGTCTCAGAGTCCAGAGTCTTTCATGGTTTGTCTCTTTCTCTGATTTCTTCCCATTCAGCTTTTCTTCCCTTTCCCTGTGGTCTTCCACGCTACTCCTTATGTATTATTTCATTTTAATGACATTAAACTAACTTCCAATGTCAAAGTAATTATAGTAAAATTTTATAATAATAATATTTTGATCACTTACCATGATATAGATACTGCATTAAGGATTTTACTTACATAAACTTTTTATTACTCAGAATTCTCTGAGGTATTCTGGTATCATAAATTGTTATTTCTATCTTAAAAATGTAAAGTCTGAGATGGATAGAGATTAAGTAATATGTAGTAGCATACAGTGATAACTGTTAGTACTCAAAAACTTAAACCTTAAGAAATTCCTTATTGAATTATTTAAAAAATTCAAAAGTCAACTTAGCATAAAAAATTTTTTTAATCACCTGATGATAATATGAGGAAAAATAAATATTAAAATTCTCTGTGACTTTTTTAAACTAGCATGTCTGTTAGTGCTTGGATCATCTATTTCTAAATTTTAAAATAAAATGTAAATGTTATTATTCACAAAAGTAGGTTTTCTTCATAATAAATGGATACGTATATGTCTTTTGAAACATGATTTATTACCATATAAAAATAAAGCTGAATGGAAGCAAATGAGGAGCCACTGAAAATAAAATAATCTGTTTCAACATGTAAACTTAAACTTGGAAAAAACAATTTTAAAATCTATTTGGAGTCTATACCTTCACAACTTACCCAACTAACTTATTCCTTTCTATAAGCTATATTTTGGAACATGAAAAGTATTAAATTTCAATACTTTGCTAAATAATTAAGTTAATTTTTTGCATTTTATAAAACAATGGTAGTCATTAAAATAAGACAATACCTACTAGTAAATTTAGAAAGAACACATATTTTTCTGTTTTTATTTTTTTACAAAATAGAATAACAAATATTCAAGTGAAACCCTATTGGTAAAAATCTGGAATGAAAGCAATAGTTTAAGGTACAAGTATATACTTCATTTATGAAATCAAAATGTAGAATATGCATTTTGGTAAGTTTTATACATTATTATGTGCATTAAATATTCAACAAATACTTTTTATAAACTTAGCCAAAAACTGTGCAAAGAACTGGGGACATAATGTGAAGAAAAATAATCTTTCTTTCCCATCAGACCTTAAACTCTGAGACCAATGGAAAAGATGAACAGTCATTTAAAATATACTGTAAGAAAAGGCCGATGAGAGCAGAAATGCATGATATTTGGGGAATAAACTAAAATATGACAAAGGGAGAAGGACAGAAATATTATCCTGAAAGAAATGCTGACACAGCTGAGACCTGAAATCTCTGTGGTATTTGCAATGAAAAGTCAATTTCAGGAAAAGAAAATGGTTTCAACAAAATGCAAGACTTATATTAAGGGAGCACAAGATAATCATGGGAATGAAAGTAATTTTGTATATATTTTTAAATGAAGTAAATAAAATTTTAGAAATCCTCCTTTAATTTTTCTCTCAGGGTTTCTGGTGAGGAGAAATTAGACAATAGTTTAATAAAAGTATGTCACCAATAGTACTGGATATGTGGTTAGAACAAATTAACCTAAATATGACATGTAAGGAAGAACAAATTATAGTTTATTACACTTTTACCAATTGGCCTAAAATGACTAAGCTCATAGACTAAGTCCTAACTGATTTGCTTCACAAATTCAGGTATAGAACCTGGGCCACAGTAAGAGCAGGTGGATCAGAATAAGTGGCAGGTATTGCCCAAATATGCTCATGACTATGTGATGCATAAAGCAATAAAAAGATCAACATATGGGCGTAGGAAACAGAGAAGAGAAGGTAGAGCCTGAACAGTGTTCTATGTATTAGCCTGGACAAAAGCAAAAAATGACCTATCAGTGTCCAGGAATGAAAATGTTTCAGGGTGTGTGGCCAAGAAAGAAGGTGACTGAAGTGGATTACATAGAAGTAATTTGCACAGAGATCATCAAGGATCGTCCACATAGGAATGCTGAAATCCTCCAAATAAGAGGACTTACGAGACTTTAAAGAAAGAAAATGATTCAGGTTCCAGAGTCTTGCTGAACAAGGAAAGATTACCATGAATTTGATGAAACAAAGATAGAGATACACTCATGAGAACATGAGTTTCAAATGATGAAAGTTATTTTATGATGGAGTAGAAGAAAAATATTCTGGAAATGGCTTTGAGAATTCCAGGATTTTATGGTGGACATTTTTAGAAGAGATAGAAATAGAAATTCAGAACAATGACACAGTGAGGAAGCAGAAGTCAACATGAAGATGTGAATATAATAGAACTTAAATTACTGGAAAGGAATAAGGCAAGGCAAATAGAGAAATGAACCATAGAGGGATGGTGGTAGTGAGAAATAGAACCTCTCTATTTGGATTTAGCTATTTATAGATTGTTTAAGAGATTCGGATTTGTTCTTTGCCTGCCAGAGAACAGACGTCTTTCTTCAGAGCTCTTAACATGATGAATCCTAGGGAGTGACATAATATGTGTCTCTTAAGGCTGGCAAATCAAAAATGTCCTGGGGCCATGTGCAGCCCAGTGCTCTATTTAATATGTGTCTATACTGGCTTTATATAGATATGATGTGTGCATCCTTAAATTAAAAATTCAGACAAGCATAATTCCTCAAGATGATAAATTACAGATAATAGAAAATGAATAATAAGAATATATTTATTTTAGGGGCACCTGGGTGGCTCAGTGGGTTAAAGCCTCTGCCTTCAGCTCGGGTCATGATCCTGGGGTCCTGGGATCAAGGACCCAGCAGAGAGCATTGGGCTCTCTGCTCTGCAGGGAGCCTTCTTCCCTTCCTCTCTCTCTACCTGCCTCTCTGCCTATTTGTGATCTCTGTCTGTCAAATAAATAAATAAAATCTTCAAAAAAGAGATTAAAAAAAAGAATATATTTATTTTAATTTTAAAACCATTTGATTTTAATTAGATTAATTTATTTTTTCTTAAAAATTTTCCATGTAACTCCTTGCTTTTGAGTTTCAAAAAAATGAAAGAAAACAGGAAACAGAATGGATGAAATATGAAAATAGATATAATATGAAAATAATATGAAAATAGAAGCAGATTATTCAATAGAGGTGTGTGTTTGTTCACTACTACATATGATTGCTGGTGGCAAATGAATTTCCTGACCTGCTTCCCAAATCACTGGAGTTAGTGGTTTTGTCATGAATGAGACATACCCACTAGTGAGAGGAGCATAAGCAAACTGGACACTGGGAGATTATTTATTTTGATTTGGCTGTCATTGCTTAAGAGTTTCCTTAGGGATGCCTGGGCAGCTCAGTGGGTTAAAGCCTCTGCCTTCAGCTCGGGTCATGATCCCAGGGTCCTGGGATCCGGCCCCTGCATCAGGCTCTCTGCTTGGCAGGAAGCCTGCTTCCCCCTTTCTCTCTCTCTGCCTACCTCTCTGCCTATCTCTGTCTGTCAAATAAATAAGTAAAAATCTTAAAAAAAAAAAAAAAGAGTTTCCTTAGACTCAGCCTCCATCTTCATTTCACCACAAAATAGAACCATTATCTTGACATCACAGTTTAACTTATTGTTTATTCCATTGGGGGTCAATGAATTAATAATAAGAGGTTTAATCTGGTAAAGTCAGCATAAAAACAATGTCAAGGGAAAATTTACAATCCAATGGCTCTGAGGGGGAAAATAACAAAACAAAATTAAATACTGTGGGTGCTAAAAAATCTGAATTAAAAACAGCATCTAACATCAATTTAGTACAAGAAAAAAATCACTTTTGTTGACCACAAAGTACAATCTTTATAAAAAATTTATATAAATACAAGTTGTTGAGGCACCTAGTTGGCCCAGTTGGTTAAGTGTCCAACTCTTTGGTTCAACTCAGGTTGTGATCTCAGGTTCATGAGATCAAGCCCCACGTCAGGCTCCCTGCTCAGTGGGGAGTCTGCTTGAGATTCTCTCTCCCTCTCTCTCTGCCCCTCCTGCTCATGTGTGTGCTCTCTCTCTCTCAAATAAATAAGTAAATCTTTAAAAAAATGCAGGAGTTGATGATAATAAACCAACAAGATTAGAAAGTTTATAACATTAATAAAATTATTATAATAAATAATCTCAGGAATGCAGAAAGTGATGCCAGCAATAACTAAGTAGAGATTACCTACTACACAAAATATGACAAATATTGTCTTAGTACATTATATAATAAATATATTATTGAAATTTGTAATTGAATATATCTATTTTATATTTGTATTTGTACAAATACAATTTGTATTGTAATTTGTAATTGAATATATCTATCTATTGAATTTGTAATTGAATACATCTATTTTTAGTATGTTACAGTTTTATGTCTTCTTACTTAAGGCTAAAAATATTTTCTCTAATATCATATAAAATATTATGTATTTTAAAGGATTAAAATCTTATTACTCAATATAAGATCTTATAACTCAATATAATTCAAATATTATAACCCCATTATTATCCAGTTTATATTCTTAATATTTTGATATGAGTTAAAGATCTAATTTCTTAAATTTCAGACTGAGATTGTAATAAATCTGTGCCTTTAGAGTACAACTGTTCTCTGCTTATATATTTTTTTAAACAATAACCATAAAATTACCTTGTTCTTATCTTTACATATTTTGTTGTCACTAAAAGGGCCCAATCATTTAATAAATCATTTAGTAAATACCAACCATGTCCCTATTACTCTATTAGTCCCATGGCCTATGGTCAAGAAAAACAAACTAAAACTAACAGATATGAAAAAAAAAATCAAATTGTGTGGCATTGATTTTATGGAACACCAGAATTCAGTGAAAGAGAGATCTGTGTTTGCGGGAAACAGGCAAAGCTTCATGGAAAATACAAATATATAAATATATAAATATAATTTTTTTTTTTTGCTGTAAGTGAATATTCCTTTAATATGCATTTTTTTTTTATTTTTTATAAACATATATTTTTTATAAACATATATTTTTATCCCCAGGTCTGTGAATCACCAGGTTTACACACTTCACAGCACTCACCAAATCACTTATATATATTTTTTCATTTCTGTTAGTTTTAGTTTGTTTTTCTTGACCATAGGCCATGGGACCAATAGAGTAATAGGGACATGGTTGGTATTTACTAAATGATTTATTAAATGATTGGGCCCTTTTAGTGACAACAAAAGATGTAAAGATAAGAACAAGGTAATTTTATGGTTATTGTTTAAAAAAATAAATTAAATAATTATAAATATATAGGGACAAAGTATAAGGGGAATTACATGGGCTACTCGAGGAGCAACAAGAAACCAGTTAAAACAAGTTTAAACTTCACCAAATAAACATAAACTGAATGTTTATGTATCCCCCAACAGACATAGTATAGAAATTTTCTTTTGTATTTATTATATATACTAGGAAGTCTGTATAGCATATATGCATATCTATTCTGTATCTATCTATATATGTATATGGTGAATATGCATTTACATACATATATATTATGTAACATACCCATGCACACTGGTCCAAAATGTCCTGAAAATATAATTGACTCTCTTTAGACCCACAAATCTAGAGCTCAACCAACAATTCTAGACCAAAAATCTAGGAAAATAGCTGACTCTTTTTACAGAAGGTCTTGCTCCTGCCACTTCCCCCATCCTCTGCTCTCTGCCTCGTATCACCCTCCATATTTCCCTTGAGAAAAGCTGAAAAGTGTGTTGCCAGGATTATGTTATAAAGCAATCCTTTTTGATGCTACATTCAAACTGTCATGAAAGAACTTACTCCAAAGGGTAGTTAAAGATTTTATCAGGCAGCATTTCTAAAGGGCCTGTAAATCCACACTGTGTGAGAATGAACATTGGGAAGGCTTATTTAGTTCATAGTTATTCTCTAGAAGTGGACACAGATCTGCTTTGGTTCCTTAGTTTTCATTTTGTTGCCATCATATTGTGCAATACTAGAAATCTGATAAGAACAGGTTTATTGATTTTCTGCTTCGATGATCTGTCTATTTCTGTGAGAGGCATGTTAAGATCTCCTACGATTAGTGTATTCATATCAATATGACTCTTTCTCTTGATTAACAGTTTTCTTAAGTAATTGGCTGCTCCCATTGGTGAAAAAATAATGAATACTGTTTTTTCTGAAAATAAATAAATTAATTTTTTAAAAAGAAAAAAAAAAAAAAAGAACAGGTTTAAACTTGAGATTGCCCATTTGATGTTAAAAGGATGGACAAAATTTATATTCTGAAAGAATCATACACATTGAACTTCAAACATAATTTTGAAGAATCTAAGGTAAATGGAAAAGGTAACATCTTTCTATCTCAGAAGAAATGAAAGAGGGATAGGGACAGATGGAGAGAGATGGATTTCCTGAGGACAACAGATTGAATGGTTATTTTCATATACAAATGTTGTACGATAATTGCAAGTAACATGAAACTCCCTCATCAGCAGACCAGTGTTTTGTGTTTCCAGAAACAATTGGAACCACAGTCATAAACACTATTTCACCTCTTGCCTGGCTCTTGTCCATTTGGAGACACAGACAGGTTATTCATAAGGCTCCAAGATCTGGAAAAGCCTAGGCAGAAAACCTGTTTGGCAGAACCTCAAATTCTCTTTTTATTGTTTTTCAAAGAACTGAACCTCAACTTTAAAGCCATACTTGTGGCAAAGAGAGTTTAATCTATACCATATAGAATTGCTTATTCTAATCTCATCCAAATATTATTTTAGAGTGACTTTTTAATATTCAAAATGCCAAACATTTAAATTTCATAGTACAGTTTTATTTTTATGAATGGCAAAATTATTTATTAAAATAACAAACAAACAAAAAACTGCTGACATTTGGTTTTTTGAAACCAAGCAAATATTTATGAAATATAGAGGTAAGATGCATATCCTAGCCGAACTACTTAGCATAACTGGTGACAATGATGGCATATGTAAAATAGTCATACATACATATATAACTTTCATCTAGTAACTATTAATGCAGATATATATATATAGTTAGATATAAAATCAGCAATAGAAAAATATACAAAAGTTTTATGTTTCTTTTCAGAAAAAAACTGTAGTTAAATTTGAGATGAATGAGAAAAGAGAATTTAAGAATATTTTTCTCCTATTTTCCCTCTGCATTGTAAATGAAAATTATATTGAGTACTTTGAAAAAAAGGTCAGAAATCCTATCCAGAAGGTATAAATAAAATTGAGGTATCTTCAAACTTTCCTGTAGTTTCTTTTATTTTGGGAGGTCAGGGTGAGTGTTGATAAGTACTCTTTAATTCAATAGTACAGTAAAAATTACCTCAACTTTAATTATTTTTATTTTGATTTAAAGTCTAAATTCTGTATCTTTTCTCAGCATAGGATTTTGAAACTACTAAAACAACTAGTTCTTGTTTTAATATTGTTACTTTCCTTTGCACAACTTTCTTAGAAAATGCTTTTGACGCTCATTCAACCTTTGTTGGCATTTGACTTTTACATTTCTCTCTAACGTTTGTAAGTGTTGACTGGCTTATCTACCTGGTTTTAAAAAAAAAAAAAGTAAAATTCAGGACGTTTTTAGCCAAGTTCATCTCAGTCATTCATTTGCACTTGAAAATGTTTAGGCATAAAAATAAAATTAGTAGGATAATATTTCTCATATTACAGGTTTTAAACGCTTGACCATAAACAAATAGTTGCTAATATTTGAGTCACATGATGAAAAAGAAAATCTGATGACTGCCTAGATCAGTCAAGTTTTTGTATTGCATGGCCATTCAATTTTGCTTTAAGTGCTAATTTTTGAGCTCCCTGGCAATAATTCTTTCCTTTCTTTTTTTTTTTTTTTTTAAACTGGAATATATAAATTGATCAGGTTTTGATCAGGTTTTTTTATGACATTTTTCCTTTAGCAGCACCACTAGAATATACTTCTATAGCCAAACTTCGAATAATGGGGATTTAGTGAATTTCACTGTGTCCTTATTGTGATGTGTATTTCTCCTCTCCATTTTGTTTCTGCTCATTTATTCCTCAATTCTTTGACTGATCTTCCTTATTCTTTTATTTGCTCTTTTTCTTGTGCCTTGTAACAAAAGGTTGGCTTTAAAGTTTCTTATACTGCTTTTTCTTCCATGTACTTTTTCCAGACCACATTGTCCACATGGCTTTCTCAACTATTTACAGGTTATAAAGTCCCCAGGTCCACTCCCAGCATAAGATGGTGCTCTCATGACCTCCAAGTTCTCTCTGGACACTCTTCAAGCACTGTAATCATTTCTAACTAAACTTCTTCCTCATTTGGCCTTCCAAATTCATTTTTCCCACTATATTCTCTTGGCCCTGAAGAATCATTTTCATTTTTTTGGATTACCTAAAGAAATGAAGTTATGCTTGCTTTCCTCTGGGCAGGACCTCTCCCTCAAAATGCACACCTGTAACATTATTTCCATCCTCACTTCACATAAACCACAGCAGAAAACAGGTTTATGTACTTCTCAATAGAACTGAACTTGAGGAGAGGAGCTATTTGTTCATTTCTGCATCTAGAACTCTTAACTCACAGCAGATATTAAATGCAAAGAAACTATTTGTGGAAAAAATGGATAATTTTTATGTTTATCATCATTTGGAATGTTCAGATCTGTAGATTCCATGTTCAGCTAGTAAAAAGTGAAATTTATTTACAAGTATATGGGAAGCTAACCAAAATTTAAAAAAAAACAAAAGACCAATGTTTAGTTCATTTATTATTTTAATGTTTATAATTAATATTGAACAAGTTACTTACTAAATTATTAAGTAAAATATTTTACTTTTTAAAAGATCTAATTTATTTATTTAATTGAAAGAGAGAGAAATCACAAGCGAGATGGGGAGGTGCAGAGGGATCTCAAGTGGGACCTCAAGCAGACTTGGTGCTGAGCAGGGAGCCTGACTAAGGGCTCAATCTCACAACCATGAGATCATGGCCTGAGCTGAAATCATGAATTGGATGCTTAACTGACTGATCCATCCAGGGTCCCCTTGAGGAAAATATTTTAACAACATTACTATGGTATAATTGGTATATAATAAACTATGCTCAATTAAAGTGTTCATTTGATAAGCTTTAACATTTTATCTATCTGCAGACCTATCACCACATCAACAAATCCATCACACTAAAAAGTTTCTTCCAGCCTTTCTGTAATTTCACACCCCTACATCTTCCACTCTCTCAGACAACCATTGGTACCCTCTTCCTCAGTATATATTATTTCACATTTTCTAAAACTTAATATAATGAAATCATACATTATGTATTAATTTGATTTCTTTCATTCAGTAAAATTATGTTGAAATTGTTATTGCATATAGCAGTAGTTCATTCCTTTTTAATTTTTCAAAGTATTCCACTGTAGAGGTATACCACAATTTGCTTACTCATTGGTGGACATTTCGGTTGTTTGCATTCCGAGGCTATTATGAGTAAATTTGCTATGGTCAATCTTGTACAACCCTTTTTATGTGCACATGCTTTCATTGTTCTTAGATAAATTCTTAAGAGTGAAATGGCTGGATCACAGGCCAAGTCTATGTTTAATTGTATAAGAAAGTATCAAAATGTTTTTCAAAATGAATGTTAAACCATTTTAACTTCCAGAAGTGTATGGGAATTCCAGTTGCTTCACGTCTTCAACACTAGCATGGTCAGTCTTTATAATTTAAAATCTAATAGATGTGTAAGGGTAAATTATTGTGCTTTTAACTTGCATTTGTCTAACTAATGATTTGAGCATCTTTTAATATTTTTTTGCCATACATGTACTCTTTGATGAAGTATCTGAATGTTATAAAGAAATTAAAACAAATGAAACACTGATATACATATCACCATGAATGAATCTCAGAATTTCAAACAATATAAATGAAACACAAAGAAGAGCATACTAGATAATTCCATTTTTCTCAAGTCCAAAAATAATAAATCTAGTCTGTGGTGATTAAAAAAATCAAGATGACCATTAACTTTGGGGGCTCTCTCCTAAAAGGGAGCATGGCTAAGTCTTCTTGGGCTATTGTTATACTCTATTTCCTGATTTGTGAGGGAGTTACACAGGTTTTGTTTTACTTTTGGCAGTTTAACAAAATTAAATGTATGCTACATTCAATGAAAAGGTTAATTTAAATAATAAAGTAATGATAATAATTTTAAAATTGTTTATTTTATCTTAACAACAAAATGAGAGCAACAACAGTAAAGCAGTAACTTTACTAAATCTCTATTAGGTGCCAGGTTCTATATTAAATGACAAGCTGAGAAAAATAGGAAGGGTGAGAAGTGGTAGGACCAAAACATTCTTACACACAGAAAGTGTTTAGATCTAGTGTTCAAAACTCAGGAAAAAAATATCTTTATTAATTAGTGTTTGCTGTCACAAGGTATCCTGCATTAGAAATATTGATTTGAAGCCCACTATGCCATGTGTCAAGAAACTCAATGGTTAACTATATTATAATGTGGAAGTAGGTTTACAAATAAAGTTAGGAAAATAAACTAGAAATATTAAGAAATTGTGGGGTGCCTGGGTGACACAGTCAGTTGAGTGGCTGACTCTTAATTTCGGCTCAGGTCACAATCACAGTGTCCTAGGACTGAGCCCTGTGTCCTGCTCCACACTCATTGGGGAGTCTGCTGAAAATTCTCTCTTTTTCCCCCTCTCCCCCTCCTCCCAATTGTACTCTCTTTCTTTCAAAATAAATAAATCTTTGAAAAAAGAAATATTAAGAAATTTGTGTAAGGAAATAGTTGTCTTTTATTGAAGGTCAGAGTTTCTGTTGTTTGAATTTTTTTTCCTTTGGTTGTTGTCAGAAGATTTACATCACAGTGATCGCTAAGACACAGGAATGCTTTTACAAGCATTCACTTTGCTTTTCTAGTCTTCTTAAAAAAACAAACAAACAAAACACATTTTTAGTAAGTGAGGGATAAACAACAAATAATTTCCATATTTTTGTTTTGAAAAGTGAATTCAGCTGGATATCTTCACTGAAATAATTGATCATGTGTAACTGTCAGATTAAAACTAAATACTGAAAATAACACATTTCAAATTTACTTAATTTTCTATATTAAAAAATTAAAATAAACAGCTATGATTTATCACTTAAATGAACAATACTATTTTGGTGAGCTATCATAAGATTTTGAGGACAATACTAAAAATTATACATTTAACATTTTTGTTAGTCATGGATAAACACATCAGTTCATTAGAACATCACCTAGTTGAGAACATTCTTGTGCAAATCTATTGCATACACATATGCATTTTTTTAAAGATTTTATTTATTTATTTGACAGACAGAGATCACAAGTAGGCAGAGACAGGCAGAGAGAGAGGAAGAGAAGCAGGCTCCCCACTGAACAGAGAGCCAGATGCGGGGCTCTATCTCAGGACCCTGAGACCATGACGTGAGCTGAAGGCAGAGGCTTTAACCCACTGAGCCACCCAGGTGCCCCCACATATGCATTTCTTTTGGGTTTTTTACCTGGATGTAAATCTGAGTCAGAGTATCTGTATATTCAGCTTTAATAGATTTTGCTGAACAAATTCACCTAGTTGATTGTAGTAGAAATAAATATTGAACAAATACAGTCTCCATATGCCCTCTCTAAGAGCCAGTGGGGAAGCAGATTTCAAAGTATGTTGATAAGCACTGCATTAGAGGTTTTTAAGAGAGTGCTAAGTACTATAGTGTGTGTATGTATACATATATGCACATAAATATATGCTGAAACTTGTAAAGTAATATATTATTATCATCTTATAATATTACTGCTTCTGTGTTGTAAAATAACTGAAACTCAAATAATTGACTCCCATGAGAAAAAGTAATATTTTAGTTTTATTTAGGAATTTGCTGAACAATGCCCTAAATGCCATTTGCTTGAAGTCTAGAATAGTAAAGTTCAGTTGAAGTTGATTCCAGATGTTCAGCCTTATTGAATTATTTTCAGTTTTCTTAAAGAGCTAAGCTCTTTCTTGCTCCTCTGATTTAGATACTAATTCTCCGGACATCCTTGATTATAGAAATCACCACATTCTACTCGTCAGAAGAACAAACTATGTCAGGAATCAGCATGTGCTTATTAGAGAAAAATTTCCTGATCCAGTCATCTGTCTATGCCTGACATGCCTTGGAAAAATTGGTTTTGAAAGTTATATTTGAAAAACCACCTCAGTCATATTGCAACAAGCCACCCAAACTTAGAAAATCGGCCATACCTGGAGGTAATGAATAGGGCCCACTGGACAGCAGGGAATAGTCACAGCAGTTATAAAACATATTTCTTTGAGCTCTCTCAACTCTCAGGATCCCAGCCAAGGACATCAGGCCTCTGTTTTAACCAGTAACAAGGAGATTCTAGATGCAACCCACACTAAGAGGAGGGGTTGCTCAGAGGTCAGTCGTTCCAGGTATTTGCTGTAAGGAACACATCTGCGTATCTCCCCAGCAGGATGCCATAAGCAAACATGAGAATTACTGATTCAAGGAGCAATGTAAGGAATCTTAATTCTGAAGGCAGGGACCATATTTTGCTTGCCATTGTATTCTTTACACCTTTCAATACAGGGTACATTGTAGTTACCTGATATGTATTTGATGAATAATAAAGTGAATGAATTTTCTAGTGAAAGAAAAAAATATATAGTAGAATAAATATAAAGTTGAATGAGCTAATGTAGGGGTCTGGAGAAATATATTGAAGTTGTGTGTATGTAATGGTGTGTGTAGCAATGACTGTGTGTGTGTGCACATGTGTATATAAAATCATTTTTGAATGATTTCATTCGAAGCCATCTAGTACAGTTCATATCATGGATCTAAGGCCCAGAGAAGAATGTGAGTGGTGCCAAGTCACACAATTAAAAACTAACAAGTGCTGTGTTGGGGAGTTCAGAATTTTTGGCTTTAAGACTTTTTTTCAACTAGACAATGATGTTTCCCTGGAGGTTATAATAGCAAGTACTGGAGAATGTAAAATATTGGTAATATTATATCTACATCTGGATATATTATAATAGAAATTTGGGAGTAAAATAAATACTTAGAGGTAAAAGTAAAGATTCATTAAAGTAGTGAAAATTCTATTATGACAGCAATTTAAAGGTTCTGAATTATTGGACCTAAAAATAGTACATTGAATGTGAATATATTCTCTTTATCAATAGACTAAGAATAATTCATAAAAATTATTTCCAGTGAAATCTTATGTCTAGTAAAATATATTTACTATCCTACACCATATGTTCACCATTTATACAATTAGAAATATAATTTGCATTCTTCTATGATGCAATATATCTATTTTTAAGTACAGAATTTACTACATAGCAGATATTTTTCTAAGTACAAGTCTCCACATTAACTTGAAGGAGGGAGAGGAATTTATCTCTGGATCCCTCCTGCCTTTTATCTGTCACTGGTCAAATTTATCTCCATAGGGTATATCCTTTCCCTCCTTCCTAGTTCTTCAAATGAAGCTTATATCCCAAGGAAGCTCTTCATCTGAGTTTCAAAGTGGTGGGAGGAATCCAGACCTCCTCCTTTCCTCTTTCATGGTGGAGTCTAAGTGCTGGTTAAGCTGTGATTTCAATAGAAGTAAGGGGAGCTTTTCTGTAGCTCCCATGGTTACCAGGGAAGGTAGAGAGAGACAGCAGTGTTAAGAGATAAAGAGATTCTCAGAAAGTGAGGATCAAAATAAATGAGGAGAAGAGGGGGGGAAGGAAACAAACAAACAAACAAACAAACAAACCTGGTCCAGTCAGAAAAGGTATCATTTTGTGCAGATGAGGAAATAGTAGCATTCATAAGTATCTTGCCCAATATCATACAGCTAGAAAATGGCAGAACTAGGGCCTGAAGCCAGATGCATCCGATACCCAAGCCAGTGCTCTTAACTGTATGATGAGGTGGTTCTAGTTTGGCTTACATGGTATGCAGCATAAAAAAATAAGTATTCATTATGGAGCACTTTCCATATGTTCAACAAATTATGAGAAGTCATAAATAAATTTACAAGGGAAATACATATGAAAACAATTCTAAAATAATTATTATCTAGACCATAATGTATAAAAGATCAAAGAAACATTAAAATCACTTCACATCATTTAGTGTGGGGAATGTGGTTATGGATAGCGTGGACAAAACTTAAAAAGATTTGAATTATTAAAGGGATGGGTAAAAGTATATGCATGTACAGAAAAGTAATATCTCTATGCTTTCAAAATGAGAAATGTAAGTTGTAGAACAATATTTTTAATAATATCATCTATTTAAGAAAGAAATATTCTGAGGCACACAAACCAGTCAGACTGAATTCCATGCATAAGTTAGAAATAGTGAGTTACTTCTGCATTAGAAAGGATGAGGGCAGAACTTCATTTTTTATGTTATACTTTTCTATTGTTCACCTTTTAAAATAAATATTGCCAATGATTATAACATTTTATATATTTATGTTGTGATTTTAAAAATTAATATGCATTGCTTGAAATTAAAAAGCTATTTTCCCTTAAAAATTAAAATCTTTGGATTATTGTCAGTTTTGTTTAGTGAGAGATTGATTTTAAAAAGTATAATAACTCATTTCTCTCTTAAGACTCTAAAATGGATTTTTTAAAAGATGAGTAATGATCTAGATGTCTTATCTTTCTTCAATTAAACCCTTCTCAACTTTATTCAGTAAGCCCATCATTACATATGTTCATTCTTAAATCTAGAAATTCTAAATGTGTTTCAGAAATCTAATAGATTTTGAAGGTCAGAGAGCTCCTGGAAATGTTTAGGCTACACATGAGGGTGTTAAAACAATTACTTATCTCTAATCTTTTCCTCCATAAGATAAAAAAAAAAATGCAACAAAGCAAAACAGACATGTTCTACTCAGAAGGAAGTCTCATTTTTGCAAGATCTGATTTGTATTTCCTAGGCTACATCAAACTGGGTGTCACAACAAGGGCATACTATCCCTAAGAAGACAAAAATCTCTCTAAGTCCATTGACTAAATTTGCGAAATCTCAGGCTCCTCAAATTCCTCCTCTAGGCTTATCATCAAAGAAGTTCACAGAGTTTCCAGGGATTTCTCAAACAAGCTTGCATATTTGGTGTTGCTGGAGACTATAGGTACTCTCTTCTTTTACTACAAGAAATGGCTGCTTGGGCCCCAACTGGCTATGATGAGACCAGCAATTGTGCCAGCTGGATTTCAGAATGGCTATTGACTGACTCCTGTGTGCTTTCCACACTCCTTTTTAATCAAGACTGTCTTGTGTAGTTTTGCTATGCCTGTCCCATAATTCCATGTTGAGTAGACTGGGGCCAGATAACCAGGTTCTTTTGTTCACAAGCCTTCAGATCATAAAGAACTGGATCCAAAAGGGTTTCATTCACATCAGCACTATTCTAGAAGGTAAGACCTTTGAATTTGAGCTGCTTTATTGGGAACGGGGGGTGTTGTGGTGCCTTTGAATGGGGTGAGTCATTTTTTTCTGTGAGAGAGATGAGTATTTGAGGACAAGAGTGTGGACTGGGGTCGTCAGTCTTACGGTAAGAGAGGTTGGCTGGGCATGTCTAGCTCTAGTCAAGTTAAGCCTTTGATAGCTGTATACTTAGCCAACATCTAACCATAGCTTCTGAGAGAGCCTAAGGCAGAATTATTGAACTTTGAATCCTTACCAACAGACACCATGAGAGAAAACAAATTGTTTAAAGGCAGGAGTCTACAAAACCTTTCCTGTAAATTGACAAATAGTATAAATTTCAGGCTTTGCAGAAATATGGTCTCTGTTGCAAATATTCAATTCTGCTCTTTTAGCATGAAAATACCCTTAATAGATAATAATTAAACAAGTAAGCATGGATATGTTCCAATACATTTTTTATGGATAGTGAAATTTGAATTTTACATAAATTTTATATGTCAGAAAATACTACTTTTTTTTTTAAGATTTTATTTATTTATTTGACAGAAAGAGATCACAAGTAGGCAGAGAGGCAGGCAGAGAGAGAGAGGAGGAAGCAGGCTCCCTGCTGAGCAGAGAGTCTGATGCGGGACTTGATCCCAGGACCCTGAGATCATGACCTGAGCCGAAGGCAGCGGCTTAACCCACTGAGCCACCCAGGCGCCCCAGAAAATACTACTTTTGATTTTTTTTTCAATCACATAAAAATATAAGTACCACTTTAAGCTCATAGGCTATATAAAAATAGGTGGCAGGCTGGATTTGGTATGTGAGGCATCATTTGCTAATCTCTATTTTAAGCCATTAAGTTCTGGGGTGATTTGTTATGCAGCAATAGACAACTAATAGAGGGACCATCAAATATTCTAAATAAGGAAAACCTCAATCAGCAACAAGAGCAAAGACAAAATTCTTGAAATGAGATAAGCATCTGTGACAGCTTGAATGTAAGAGTACAAAGCAAAATGAAAGAATCTGTTACCCAAAATAGTCCCTCCTCTCTTGTTATTAATTGGATCAACTTTACCACTGCAATTCTTACATATCTACCACTTTAAGGTATTCCCAGATTTGAAAAGTCTATTTAGCTTTCCTTATTTTAAGTAACCCCAAATCCCTTATCTATTAAGTAATTGCTTTCATATAACAAATTTTAATGACTGCTTTTATCATTTGAACTTCATAATTTATCAGTTATAAATATAAAACACCAGCAGTTTGGTGTCTGATTCTGTCTGCCAACACAGCAGTTGAATGAGACAATGGGTGCAACAGTCTAAGCTTGACTCTTTGCTTCAGTAACTGAGCCTTCCTTACAAAAGCCCTGAGGTAAAGTGGTCCAGTTCAATTCCCAAACATGAGGACCACTAAAGGTTTCTCTGATCTAAGAAAGACAGCAGTGCCATGGATTTCCTCCCCACAACCAGACCAGTCCAATGAGTTCATCTGGACCCTGGGAGGGCAGAAGAGGAAAAGATACTGTTTACACCAGTGCTGAAATCAGCTATGGTTCTTCTCAGGTTCAAGTGCACCTGGGCTCCTAATGTTCCCACTCTTTCTGATTACACAGTCTTTTTTTTTTTTCCCCCTTTTCACAGAACAATCACATAATCAAAGCTAGGCAGTATGATCAGAGGATATTCCAGCATTTGCTGTTTAGAGTAATCAGAGCTAGTTTTCCCTTATGTCTGTCTAGGCTCTCATCTCAAAAAGCTGACAACTGGTTAAATCTTTCAAAGTGAGACTCATGTTGAGGTTTTAATTTCCTTTCAGTGCAATTAGCCAGGACTAATGCATCACAGTAAAGATAAAGTAATGAATTGGAAACTCAGAGGGGAAGGATGGAGATCCTCAATTCTTTAATACTGAAGTCCTTTTGGACTCTAACAATAGTTCTCACTATTTTTCCATAATACACAATAATGTTCTAAACCAGTAGATGTGGAAAATAAGTATTAAGACTGTATTTGTGGGGGTGTCTGGGTGGCTCAGTGGGTTAAGCTTCTGCCTTCGGCTCAGGTTATGATTCCAGGGTCCCGGGATGGAGCCCCGCATTGGGCTTTCTGCTCAGTGGGGAGCCTGCTTCCCCCTCTCCCTCTGCCTGCCTCTCTGCCTACTTGTGATTGATCTCTCTGTCAAATAAATAAATTTAAAAAAAAAGACTGTATAAAAAGACTGTATTTGTGTACCTAGCCCGACGTGTAGTTGTTGGCTTTGCCAAAAATAAAATACAGCAATAGTAAAATGTGTCTTGTAACATGATTCTTGAAGGATCATGAACTATCTTTACTTTAAAATTACAATTAATGAATCACTAAAGTTTTTCTTCTCAAAAATTAAGTTCTATACCAAGGTAACTTCTAGAAATTTCTCTGAAAATAGATGCAGCTACAGACTACTAAAGGTCTTTTTGCTTAGCTAAAATCAATTTAAGAAATTAAGTACTAATAATTGATTCCTTAATTCAAACAAATATTTATGGAATACCTGATGTTTGCCATTACACAAAGCATTAAAGAATATACTATTAAATATTAAAGTGTATTGAACAGTAGACTATTAAAGGATATGACACAATTTAAAAGTGACATAAAATGGTATTTTTTTCTGATACCAAGTGTTATGATTAGATTTTTCACTTGAACATATGCAATTTAAACAAGGCAGTGATGTTGACTTTGAACTCTGACTTTAACAAAAGCAAAAAGATAAGTTTGGTTAGAGAAATTAGAAAACTGTAAAATAAGAAGCCATTTAAATTGATGAGAATTTGTGTCTAACTCTGTGGTTTCATGTCTCATTTCTAGAAAGAAAGAGTAAAGGGAGTGTTGTCAAATTAATTCACAATTAACTTATTTCTCCCCCCTTCTCCCCCTCACTCACACAAGTGCTTACATATCAAAGTGCTTACATATCAATGAGGTATTTTTTGAAAATAGCAACATTTTTATTATTAAGAAATTAATATATAATTTAAAATACTTCTTTAGACACAAAATTTTAAATAACTCTTCAACTAGTATTTCTTGACAGATGAACCATCCATTAAATGAAGAATTCAAATAAAGAATTGCAAGTGTTTTGACATTGAAATAAATGATATAAAGAATACTGCTAATTTAATGTAAAATATTCTTGTGGATTTGGAAATCTTCTGTACTCATGTGGTCATTTTGGCATGCAGGTCAATTTTAAAGTATCCCTGGCACTTTCAATTTGCAAAAGTAAAGGCCTTTGTTGTGATTGTTTTTGCAAAATCTACGAATGTATATTAAATTCAACAACAGGAATTTCTCTCTGTGTGTCTCAATCTGTCTCAAAATCTCTCCACACACACATAAATATTGTTTTTTTGCATATTTCCATGGGTGTATATATATATATGTATACTGTATATACCATATATATGTAAAATAATATATGTATATAAGTATACATGCATACAATTGTTGGATTTTCTAAACCACAAATTTAAGAGATGCTCATTGTAATAAGTCAGTGAATGAAGTTGGGTAAAAAAAAGCATTTATAATGAAACCCCAAGAATTCTTCCTTTTTAACCCTCACCCATGCTCCTCTAAAGTAATCAAGGATAGTAACTTGATTTGAATCCTTCCATATCTTAGCTATGTTCATTAGCACGGTTTTATATTCATAGAGGTGTTTTTCTTCCTTCTTTCTCTTTACCTTCTTGCCTTCTTTCCCTCTTTTTTATACTTCCTTCCATATCCATTCTTTTATTTTCACATAAATGATATGACACTAGCATTTTACCAATTGTGGATTACAATTTGTGAAATCAACTTAATGATCATTACCTGCATTAAAAAAACTAAACATTAAAAACAAGCAAAAAGAATAGAATGGAATAAAAAGTAGAATTTATCATAAAATAACAGATTATAGTAAGGGCATTTCATTTTAACAAACTTTTATTTCCATTTATATATATATATTTTTTTTATTAAAAAACATATTTTTAAATAATGGTATGTGTGTGTGCGTTTGCACATATGTTTGAGTATATATACACATGCAGAAGTGTGTGTGCCCAAAACAAGTGTGCATGTGAATGAATACTGAAGTTGAATCACTGTAAAATAAATTTCTCATGATGTGTAACAATAGAAATGAGTAAAAGCTTTCCTTGGTAAAATGTTTTCTTTGGTTTTCACACTAATTGAAATAAAATTAAGCACATCAAACACCAATTATTAAAATTCATAGAGTACAGATAAATGAGCTATATATAGAGCCCAGTGATAGACTTGTTCCTTACATAGTAGTATAACATATTAATTACATTATTTGTAAAGTGGCTTTTATCCCTGGAATGCAAATGTTTCTAGCATATATTAATTATTATCTTGAAAGTATTATTGACTTCAGACCTAATGAGTGTCATTCTAAGAGTATCATAGAGAAGATGATGGGGGAAGAAACAACAGAGTAACAGAGGAAAAGTAGTATAATTCATATAATATTAATATGATTTTTAATTTTGTTTTGTCATCATCAGAGTCCAATCACATTATATAGTTTTAAGGCTTTAGTTTTAGTAGGAATTCAGATCCAAAGAAGCATAACTTCTAACACTTAAAGTAATTCACTAATAAATTTCAACAAACGTGGAAAAAGCACTTTTCACAAAAGCACTTCATGAATATGAAAAGATGTGAGCCTAAATATTCATCATATAGTGTGTATGTATGCATGTATGTGTGTGTGTATATATATAGAGTATATATATACATGTGCTCATCATTAGTGTGTGTATGTATATATATATGATACTATATATATGTGATACTAAACATATATATATGATATAGTACACACACACACACACACACACACACACATATATATATAATACTAAATATATTTACTAACCCCATCAATAACAACATAAACACAAACCTGGATTTGGCTATAATTGTCTTTACCCTTAAATCACCGAAAGTGTAGCAGGGGCAAAAATACTGTGGCAAAGTTTTTCATAGTCTAAACCTTTTTTAGATTCTACAGCTTTTCCAAGATATTTCTGAAAATCTGAACAAAACCTCTATGGAAGAAAGTGTCAGTGCGCCTGTGGCTCTAGCTTAAGACTAAAGTTAAACTTTCACCTGTATGGTAGTGATTGGGAGAGAGAAGAAATGACTGATATCCTGAATCCTTCTTTGAGGGATTCAACATTTTTGGAATATAAGAAAATGATTATCCATCTCTAGGGATCATGATCCAGGTAAAATGTGTCTGTCTGGAACAGCATGCAAAGTTTGGAAAAGGAGGTCACCAGCAGTACTGTAACAGAAAGCGTAAGACCTCCTGCCAGCTGTACAGGTCTCAAAACTTAGCTTACTGAGTGATGAAAAGCTCCCCAGCCACATTGCAGGGGGAGAAAAAGAAGAAGAAGAAGAAAAGTAACATTAAGACAGACATGCAAATTGGAATCGGCCCCAAAGGCCAGGATGTGAATATGATTAGGCCAAAGGTAACAGAAATGCTGTTCATTCATATCCTTATTTCTCTCAAGTCTTGGCTCAGATGTTATGCTTTCAGTGAGTCATTCTCCTTCTCTTCTGAAAATAATTCTTTTCTAAATCCCTTTCTTTTACTTCTGTCCCTTGCCAAACTTTACTTTTATTTACGAAACCTGATTATTATTGGCCTCTATCACCAGAATAAAATTTCTATAAAGATAGGGACTGTCCATCTAGCTTACTACACTATCACCGATATTTGGAACAGTCTTGGCACACAGTAGATGGGCTTAATAAATACTTCTAAAATGAGAGGGACTAATCCTTTTTAATTTCACAATGATGAGCAACTTAGGAATTGTTTGGGCTTCTCGACTTCTCCTTCCTCATCTTCTACATCAAATCTATCAGTTTTCTCAACTGAACAGTGCCTCCCTGATCTTTGTTTTCCTCTCTATTCCTACTTTCATGACTTTGGTTCAAAATCTTCATCTGAAGCAACACAATTACTGCTAATTTGCTTCAGTCATTTAGCAGCCAACATAGTAATACCAGAATATAAGGGTATTGATTTGTTGTTGTTTTAAAGACACCAAATAGTCTGTACTGTGGTTCCCCTGACCCTATTCCTTCTAGGGAATAGGGGAAAGACTTAGCTTTCCCCATACTCCTCTCCTTCTTGCTACCTTTCTTTAACCACATATTAAAGCAAAAGCAGATGGTATAAAATTAAAGCATCACTAACCAAATCTATGTAAATTTACCTTTTCATTTATTTATTTATTTATTTTTATTTTTATTTATTTTTTTTAAAGATTTTTATTTATTTATTTGACAGAGAGAGATCACAAGTAGACAGAGAGGCAGGCAGAGAGAGAGAGGAAGGGAAGCAGGCTCCCCGCCGAGCAGAGAGCTCGATGTGGGACTCGATCCCAGGACCCTGAGATCATGACCTGAGCCGAAGGCAGCGGCTTAATCCACTGAGCCACCCAGGCGCCCCTATTTATTTATTTTTAAAGATTTTATTTATTTATTTGACAAAGAGAGATCACAAGTAGGCAGAGCGGCAGGCAGAAAGAGAGGAGGAAGCAGGCTCCCTGCTGAGCAGAGAGCCTGATGCAGGACTTGATCCCAGGACGCTGGGATCATGACCTGAGCTGAAGGCAGAGGCTTTAACCCACTGAGCCACCCAGGCACCCTTTCACCTTTCTTTTTAAGTCAGTATGTTTTCCACAAATTTGAAAATTTTGAGATTGCTTTCCCATTTTCATATAGGTTCATACTTTCATTATTTTCCAGAATAAACTCACAGGGTCCAATCATTAAATTTTGAAATATTCCAATACTCAGAATTCAGAATCCTATATTTATAATCAGTGACTAACTGAAGAGTCCACTGTGTATTTGTTTTTTGGTAAATGTAAATCATTATTCTTTCATAACCTCCTAAATATAAGATGGAAATAAAGGGCTTTGGCTATGATCTTGCAATCTCAATCATTTGTTTGGGTCAGATATATTTAAATGTGTTTCAAATGTTCAGAATTATTTAAGACATAAAACATGCAAGTCATTTAGTACTAAAAAACATCTGTTGGTTTCTTATATTTTTTATGTAGAATCATAGATATGAATGAGGTGAATTTGAGGGTTCTCAGATGTGGTGATAAAAACCATTCCTGATCAATGACATAGAATAAGAAATGGGAAGGGGAGGTGGTTTAAGTTAAGATTATCTCTCTACCTACCTACCTACGTACCTATCCATCCATCCATGTATGGGTATATGTATGTGTGTGTGTGTGTGTGTATGTGTGTGTAAATATATTCCATTGGAAACCTTTCTATAGCTCTGTACTGTTTACTGTGGATAAAGCAGAAATGTTCAACATGTATGTTAGAGTAAACCATGACAAAGCCTATATTTTCCTCTCTAGATTTGTCCCCTATTATTTTCCTACTCAGATGGTCTAGCCATTAAAAAAAAAAAAAAAAAAAATCCCTCTATTTCCTGAAAGGGCCATGCTCTTTTATGCTTTCAAATCTGTGGTGTAATCAGCTTACACTTAGTGGATACAGAGGTTGGACAATAAAATCTCAAGCTTCTGCAGAAAGAGGGACTATTAATAGGCAGTACAATGGTGTCCATATTTCTTTGCTTTTGGGGACTATTTACAGCTGAATATCTGGAAATTACTGTTTTATCTCAAAAAGCCAGGAATAACAATCCTCTCCCAACTTTAGCAAAACATACAGCAGACATAAAAGGGAATCAGCTAACAGACAATAGTCAAAAGAGACATAAAGCTACAGTTCCATATAAAATGATGGAAATAATTCCTAGGATAATGAATAATGGGTGACAGCATTTAACAGAATGTATTTGAGGAAAATAGAATGTTTTAAATGCATTAGATGATATTTCTGTATATAAAGTCCAAAGATTTAATAATGTCTTACAAAAAGAACAAGAGGTTTCTAATATTAGGATAAGGGTTCTGAGAGGACAAATTGACTATCCCAACACAGAACTAAATGGCCTGAGAAAGGAGTGGGAATCAGGGAAATAGGACAACAACATGGAAATAACACAGTATGCAGAATCAATAGATGAGAAAAGATAAATTCCTATAGTTAGACTTTACAATCTATTTTGATTATCCCTAATTTTAAAAAATTGAAGGCCATGTATAATATTTATAGTTGTTAAATGTAACCCTATCAGTAAATTGTCTTATAACCATATTTCATTCTTATTCTTTAGAATGTGGCTGTTGTTTTCCATTAGTCTTTCTTTATTGTTGCTGGTCTTCAAAAATTCTTAAAAAATTAACTCCCAGTCTACTCCAGATATTTTTCCAGGAATTATTCTAGTATTCTAAGTCATGAACAAAGATATGAAAATCACTCTCATAAAATACTATGTTAGCAAAGTTCATTCTTATCTATTTATGCTACTTAGCACTTCTATATGTGGTGTTTGCTGGAAATGGCTTCTTGTTCTTTGCTTGGTAAGTTGTTAGTACTTGTAAACTGTTATCAAGCATTATTTCCTCCTTTGTGGAGTCTCTGTCTTTGGATTATTTATTTATTTATTGGACAGCAAGCGAGGTTTATTGAGTGATGGCAAAGTGATCATACAAAGCTCCAAAGGAGGGAAGGTACCTGAGAGGGTTGCCATTGGAGTTCTAAGTCTAGGGGCTTTTATGGGTTGGTTGACAGGCTGTTCTAATCTGATAATTTTGAAATAACAACAAAGGAGTTTGAAAAGTTTCTGAAAACTTTCTGTTTTCAGAAAAACAGAAGTCACAAGAAGGTTAAAAATAGAAATAGATGATTGACCCTGGACAGTTTGAGCTGAAGAAGTACATGGATAAAGATATTCCATGGTACTGGTTGTGAATCTGAACCCTGAAGGAGTTTAGAACTGGAAATATAAATTACAGTGTCAATACTAATGGGATATCTTAAGTTTGACTTTAAGGTAATGAAGTAAATTATTATTTTCTGTCTTCTCCTTTTGATAAATTATTAAATATAAATTTAGTAAAAATATTACCAGAAAAAATTGTAAAAGACTTTCAAATCTATTTAAAAAAATTATTGCATGTCTTCAGTGGAAAACTGTAAATTGTTTAAAGAACATCCTTTCAATGACCCAGCAATTGCACTACTGGGTATTTACCCTAAAGACACAAACGTAGTGATCCAAAGGGGCACGTGCACCCGAATGTTTATAGCAGCAATGTCCACAATAGCCAAACTATGGAAAGAACCTAGATGTCCATCAACAGATGAATGGATCAAGAAGATGTGGTATATATACACAATGGAATACTATGCAGCCATCAAAAGAAATGAAATCTTGCCATTTGCGACAAATGGATGGAACTAGAGCGTATCATGCTTAGCGAAATAAGTCAAGCAGAGAAAGACAACTATCATATGATCTCCCTGATATGAGGAAGTGGTGATGCAACATGGGGGCTTAAGTGGGTAGAAGAAGAATCAATGAAACAAGATGGGATTGGGAGGGAGACAAACCATAAGTGACTCTTAATCTCACAAAACAAACTGAGGGTTGCTGGGGGGAGGGGGGTTGGGAGAAGGGGGTGGGATTATGGACATTGGGGAGGATATGTGCTTTGGTGAGTGCTGTGAAGTGTGTAAACCTGGTGATTCACAGACCTGTACCCCTGGGGATAAAAATATATGTTTATAAAAATAAAAAATTATTAAAAAAAAAAAAGAACATCCTTTCAGTTTATCAGTTTTAAAGTGTTTATGCCATTTTCTTTGAGCTATTTCTTAATCTTGTGAGTTGTAAACAACTGCAGGAATATAAAAGATTCTTGTCTACAAATCCTGTCTCATGGAGGTCACTTGATTTTCCCCCACCCCCTATGGAAAAAAACATTTTTGCAACTATTTATAAATTAACTTAACCATTCTTGATTGGTTTATGTATGTGTGGTACTTTGAATTCTCCTTTGAAATAATTGTAACATTTTACTGGTTTATTCATTAATTAATGTGTTAAATAATATCTTTGACATATGTTCATTTTATATTCATATGTCACTATTTTACTTTTGCAAATTATCTTTTAATAATATTTAATATCTTATTATGAAAGTAAAATTCTAAAACTGTGGCTGGATGTGTGATGGCAACAAATGTTCATCCATTATTTGAATAAATACCTATCTTACAAAACAATAAAAAGAAATTATATGAGTATATGGTAAGTTGAATAATGACTTCCCTCTACCTTCTCTCAAAGATGTCCAAGTTCTAATCTCTGGAACCTATGAATCAGTTACTGCACAGGGCAAAAGGAACTTCGTAGATGTGATTATGGTTAAGAATCTTGAGATGATTATTCTTCATTATCCTGGTGTGCCCAATGCAATCAAAAAAGTCCTTATAAGAGGGAGACAGAAGGGTTGGACAGAAGGTTGGAGATGTGAAGATGGAAAAAGAAGTCAAAGAGGAGAGAAATTTGAAGATGCTGCATTATTGGTTTTATAAATGGAGGAAAGAACTATGAGCCCAGAAATAAGACAGAATCTGAAAGCTAGAAAAGACAAGGAACAGATTTTTTTCCCCTGGAGCATCCAAAAGGAATATGTGCCAATACCTTTATTTTAGCCCATAACACCCATTTCAGACTTTAGACCTCTATAATATTACATAGTAATTTTGTGTTGTAAAATATGATATATTTTTAAGCCACTAAGTATGCAGTAGTTTGTTGTAGCATAAGTAAGAAATTAATAAAAAGCATTAGAAATTCACACAAAGGCCCAATTTCATTGTGTTCATATAAGCGTTAAAGTTATTAAAATAATACATATACTCAAACATAACATCACTTGACTACTACAGCTTTAGACAATGTTTATAAATGACAGCAAAATTTATTTCTCATTTACTAGGGTTTTAGAATTTATTATGTGGTCCTTATTTATTTTAATTATTAAAATGTGTCAAAAGTCTTAGTTTTATGTGTTAACTTGGTTAAGCTATAATATCCAGTTCTTTAATTAGACAGCAGCCAAGAAGTTCCTAAGGAGATGTTTTGTAGAATATGGTTATCATAAAGATATGGCTTAAATAAGGGAGGTTACTTTTAACACTGTGGATGAAGCCTCATCCAGTCAGTTGAAAGCCTTAAGAGGAAAAATAGGTTTCCTGAAGAAGAAATCTTCCTACAGCGGCATTCACTCCTGCCTGAGTTTCTGCCTGCTGCTTGCCCTACTAATTTCAAACTTGTCAGCCCCCACAATGTTAAAATGAAGATAACCCTCTTGTCAAGATCACACTTTCCTTATCTGTCAATGCCATAACATTACTTACTGAAATGTTTAAAAAATATGCAATGTAAAATCAGACTGAAAGAATATACTGAGAGAATAAATGAGAATTAGTATTTATTAGAATATATTGCTAGTATCATATACCCTGCCTAATTTTTCTTTTTACTCTGATTTCATAAAGATAATCAATTTCTATGTGATCTTTAATAAGTCAAGGAGAAAAAGTATATTATAAAAGTAAAAATGTGCATTTTACCAAATTTTTAGAAAATTAATACATTTTTTATCAAAAATAATGAAAGAATCATCTAAAAATATTAACATTTTATATCTCTAAATCATAGAACGATTAGAGGTTTATTTGTTGGGCTTTAATTATAAACAAGCTTTCTAAAGAAACGTAACAATTTTTTTTAAGTGAAAGTATATATATATATATTTAATAATCTCTACCTTCATCCTGGAGCTCAAACTCAAAACCCTAAGATCAAGAGTTACATGCTGGGATGCCTGGGTGGCTCAGTTGGTTAAGCAGCTGCCTTTGGCTCAGGGCATGATCCCAGTGTCCCACATCGGGCTCCTTGCTCGGCAGGGAGCCTGCTTCTCCCTCTGCCTCTGCCTGCCATTCTGTCTACCTGTGCTCGCTCTCTCTCCCTCTCTCTGACAAATAAAAAAAAAAAATCTTAAAAAAAAAAAGTTACATGCTTCTCTGACTGAGCCAAAGAGGTGCCCCAAGAAAACACGTGACAATTTTACACTAAAAATAATTTATCGAACTACAATGATGAGTTAACATTATTGCAAGACATGAATTTTTATATTTACAAATTATTTCCAGAGAAGCTAGATCTTTTTTAAAAACATTTTATTTATTCATTTGACAAACAGATTCACAAGTAGGCAGAGAGGCAGGAAGAGAGGGAGGAAGGGAAGGGAAGGGAAGCAGGCTCCCTGCTGAGCAGATAGCCCGATGTGGGGCTCCATCCCAGGACCCTGGGATCATGACCTGAGCCGAAGGCAGAGGCTTTAACCCACTGAGCCACCCAGGCACCCCAAGAAGCTACATCTTTTGAATAACTTTCATATCTTGTAATAGCTACAGATCTCTCTGGGAAAGAAATGTCTTCATGAACAAACTGTTAGCAATTAAAGTTGAATAATATAAATCCCTAAATGCTCCCTAAGCTATATGTGGTATTTTTATTAGCTCCCCTTCAATCTCTACATTTTTCTTGGCTCTATCATTCCCTCCTATTATATTGTCCATAACAGATGGTTCAGGAATGGCACCTGATAGTCTGCTGCAATCAGAGGTTCTCCTAGATAATATTCTATGTGGAGTTAATATGAATAGTTTATACATGCACATACTTTCTCCCTCATCCCCCACTAGGTCCTAACCTTAAATAACGTCAGCAGCTAGAACAAATTTAAAATAATAAAAGTCCATGTGAACTAGAAGAGAAGGAAGATAGGATGATGACAAAGCAGAAACGAGAGACAGAAAAAAGAGAATACATATGGATTTAAGCCCAGAGTTCCAGTCACTGAGCTTCAAGTGGCTAGTGTGGTTCCTATTGATCTGTGTTAGATTAGAAGTACCTTCTTCCAAAATAATAATGTTCTGAATTTTAATTTTAATTTTTAAAAATAAGTCATATTCCTTAACTAAAATAATATATAATCACTGCAGATTACTTATTAATTAGAGAAAAAGCATACCTGCTTGATTAGACGTCAAATAAAAACTTCTCTCCTGATTTTATTCTACAAAATTAGAAATTGAGAAATAGCAAAGAAAATACACTATAAACAATTCATATTTAAGTTTTTAAATTCATCATCTGCCCGTTTCCTCTTTCCATTACAATGGCAAGATACCTAAGACTATTTAAAAACTGAGTAATTCATAATTCAAATATTACAGCTGAAATATATCATTTACAAATTCTAATGTTAAACAAAGGTAATAAGGAAATGTGTTATTTCCTCTAAGATTTAAAAATAAACTCCCTAAGAGGTAACATACATTGACATAATTTGCTAGTGAACAAGCAAAAATAAAATGGCTCTTTTGCCTTAATCAGATAACAGGTGTTATATAACACTCTGCTCTTCCCTAAAACTCACAATGTTCATATATAACATGTTAGAAAAAAGCACAACATAATTCCAAATTACATATAAATAAGATTATATTATATTATGCTAAGAGTCCACTAGAATCTTCTCAATAAACAATAAAATAAGTATCACTGGGTTTCACTTATAAAATGAGCTTTTCCAAAGAGGAATCTGATTCTGCAGCATCTCATATTATCAAGTTCATACCTGGAAAAAAAAAAAAAAGCAAAACCCAAACCACAAGCCCTAACCCTAAACTTTAACCTTTATAATATTATAAAGCCCACTTTGTAATGAAACATCACAGTTTTTTCAAGGGAAAATTAGCATACAGAGTTAAGTATCTTTCTTTTTTGGTTTAACATAAAAATTGTATGTCATAAACATATCATTCATATCCCCAAAACCTCATAAATGTAATCTTAACTGTATGTATTTAGATGAGTCTTATTTCTAGGAGTTCCTGAGATGTAAATAAGAGAGTTTGGAAGGGGATCCTTTCTTATTTGGTAAGATTGTTGCAGCCTAAGTTGGATAAAATTTCAATAGGGGCTAATACCCACTTTATAACTCACAGCATAAAAGTTGATCATAGCAGTTATTATGCAGCTTCCTGCTTAATTATAAAAAGTCCTATATTCTCATTCATGTTCTTTGATAAACTGTATCTTAGCATTTTATACCACTAATTATATCTCCTTTAAGCAACCTCCAAAAGAATCTGTCCACTGAGGTTTCCTCTATCCCAGTGACTTCCTAATCCCTCAGCAATGTCATTTTACCCTCATGCTTGTCATTATAATATCTGTCCTCTTAAGTGTTCCTCATTTTGAGTGTTTCCTGTTACACTTAACCTCAAAAGTATTTTAGAAATGAAAAATATGTATTTTTTTCTATTTGAATACTATCAAACCATAATATTGAGATGAACAACATATGTCTTGTGCTCAAATATCACCAGATCAATGACACACAGATTGATGTCTGAGTTAATAATATCTTAAAATAACATGTATGCATGTGACAATATATTAACAACAGAAAAAATGAACTTATTTGACCTACTGCATGATAGAAGCAAAATATCAGTATGCTATTTTTATTTAGTACTTTACATATTGATATCTTTTATATATATTCTCTTGATATTTCACCTTTATACTTAAACCTTGAAAATAAGCACATTCAGAATAGCTCATAGATACATCTGTAACACATTTGAGTGTCTTACTAACAGAGAGATGTATTTTTATCCAGTCATCCTTGAAATATGAACTTCAATCACTGAAACAGGTATTTTATTTAAGTCAAGAATATTTTAGATTTTTGTTTTCAAAATGAGTTTACAGCCTATTCTATATGCCAGGGGGCACTGTAGTTCAGTGTTAGTGTTTCCTATTGTCCCATAACTTGATAGAACTTAGTTACTCATGGATTTTTGCAGTACTCTGCTATTTTTTTTTTCCTTGTATGGTGAGAACATCCCTGGGTAAGTTTACAACAGTAAAACATAATCTTGTTGAAGGCCTACTTATGACCTACCAGTTTGTTGCTGCTAGCCAATAAGAAGTACTTTAGTACTGAGTGTATATTCTGTTCAAGAATATGAAAGAATTCTGTATAACTCACTATAAATTACTTCTAGTGAGCTGCTGAAATATATTTTACTCTGAATCATAAATATCCTCTCTGATTAATACAAATGCTTGAGAGCATATTGAAGAGTTTGAGGTCTGATTACTTTTTAACATTATGCTAAGAGGACTTTGTTCTATTGTTAAATAAATCCAGAGTCTTGAATTCAAGGTGCCTGGTTATAGAATCAACAGAGTATGAACTCTTAGGTTTTTTCTATGCTGTTATACCAAAACCCCCACTGGTATAAAAACAAGAGAAAAGTTAAATTAGAACACTGAATATTACATTTTCAGGTCTCTACTTTAATGCTATTGCTACTCACCTAGTCTCACAAGTATACTTAATTTTAATGCAAAACTTCAGGCCTCCCATATTTTTCTTCCCCCTGCCCAGCAAAAATGTGCTGGATTCCTAAGCGATATTATCATGGCTTGGGTAATTAGGTGTTCCTCAGTGTGTACCTGGCACTAGGTGGGTGCTTCTGAAATCCCACCTGTTTCATTTCCAACTTCTGAGTCTTCACTGTTAACTATAATGACCATTATGCCTAAGTAATAGTACACATCTTAGTTTAAGAGCTAGTCTTGGACAACATATATTAAATACCATTTGAATAAAAAACTGCAGATCCATCTAACCGCTTCCATTCTACCCTCTTTTAGAGTGCCTGTCTGTTCTAGAGATGCTGCCAAACTGAAAATTTTTATCTCCTGTAATCTCTTATAATTACAATTCTGGAGAATTCATAGTTTAAAATTAAATGTGTTCTCACAAGATTTGGAAGTGAGGTGAAAATATCTGCTGTCTCTTTTGATGCATTCTGTTGTTTAGCAGTTATCAGATTAGATAATGATTTATGGAAATTACCTGGTACCCAGCCATAATTGTACCAACATATAATTAGAATAGAAATACCTTCTTCCAAAATAATCATATTCTGAATCTCTCTCTCTCTCTCTTTCTTTTTTTTAACTTCACACAAGAAAGTAGCTTTAGTGATTTCCTTGTGAGTTTGCAGGTAAAATTACTCTGTAGGTCTTATTCTGTCTAAATATAAAGACACAAATTCACTAAGTGATGGTTTTCAATTTTAGCTGAGTTTGTGGAGTTTGTCAGTGAAGCTAAGCCAAATATCACAATCATGTTGATCATATTCAGCCTTATATCTCCAGAAGTGATTTTTCCAATCCCACTACTATTAGAAGACGTATCTCTTCAGTGTTACAAGACATCAAGTTTGGGCCAGTACCTGCTAAAGCATCATCAGAGTTACCATGTATATTCCACTACTGTGTACCTTTTAATTTGTTTGCTATAGCTAGAATAATAAAGCTGAGACCTTGAAAAGGAGAATTGCCTTACTAACAGATATTAGCTAAAGCTGTCAAGAAGAATATACTGGGATGGTGGGTGAAGTAAGCTTGAAGAAGGAAACTGTGGTGTCCCCTTAGTCTCTATATCCTTGAAACTCCCAACAGATGTATGCTATATTATTTGGGGGATAGCTTTAGCCATCTCACCTTAATTTTTTACAGTGATAAACTATCTCGTCGAAGGTCCATTCTTTTATTTATTATTTACTGCTACTAATAAAAACAAAACAAAACAAAACAAAAAACCTTACCATTACCTTAATAGGAACAGGTTGATTTGATAAATTGTCTACTAAAAATCAGGATTGCTTATTATTTATGAAAACCTGGTCTAGGAAGAGAAACTCAGAACATCGTTGAGTATAAAGGGCTAAATGGGTGCTAAGTGGGTGGCCAGGTATTCATGGAAATAATGTTTTGATGCATATAATTTGCCAGTCTTTTTAGATTACATTGGAAGTAAAAGCCTAAACACATAGTTTCAACTGAAGTAACAGTAACATCTATTTTCAAAATTTTGTTTTTTTTTTTTTTTTAATGTTATATCATCCTGTTTACAACATAAAATACGCAGTATTCAACTTTTGTAGGAAAGAGTCTGGGTGGCCAAAAAGAGAAAATAATACCACTATGAGAAGGTACTTGCTTGAAGAAACCAGGTCCCAAAGGAAAATAATTCCTCTAGGCACCTAGGTCTACATATGGAACTAAACCAAATTAGAATCAGAAGTTTGGTTTGCAATTGGCACTATATTTAATAAATTAATAATTCAGGGGGTGATTCCACTCTTTGAATAGACTTGAGAGTAGCTGACTTCAGATTATGTCTTTAGTCAGGTAAAACACTGTTGGAAACAAAAACCCTACCTGTCTATATTTAGTTGAGACTGAACACACAGACAAGTAGGTTTTTAGTAAGTGAGGTCACTTAAAGATAGATAATCCTCTTATGACTCTGGTGTTGGTGGGACAGGTGTCTGCTGGAGACATTATGTCTCCAGACATAATGCAATTCATTCTAGACTATGTTTCAGAGTAATCTTACTTCTATGCTTTCTTTTTCCCCCTGAGGCATCTTCCCAACTTCCTAAAGTATTTAAGTAGGATTGGTGACCCAAACAACTTCAGCAGTTTCTGACTAGGGTTCTGAGATGAAGCCAGTAAAACACAGTCTAACCATTTTAAGTAGCAAGAGATTTATTAGAAGATAACTGTGTGGTTTACAGTATCCTTAGAGGAATCAGAGGTGAGAAGATGGCTAGATATAGCCCACAGCAAAGGCGGCCAAAGGAAACACTTAACTATAAGACTGCTCTGGTAGAAAGCTTACAGATACTGGCTCAGTCCATTGGGCACCTATGATGATAGAAACCAGAGCTAGAGTCTCTGATTGAGCTGCCACAGAACAAAATGCCTCCTCTTACTTGTTTACTCAATGTATCTCTATCTCCTCCTATAGCTTAAGTTGTTCCCTCTCTCAGTGGCTGCAAGGGAGTCTTTTAAAATTTACTTTTTCTTATTTAAACATTGTCCTGTATGTAGAAAGGTAGGCTAGAAAAGGGTTGAATGAAATTTTTTGGAGGGGAGAGGATGGAGTTTTAGATGAGCCTGGTGGTGTGTAACAAGGAGGGCACGTATTGCATGGAACGCGGGGTGTGGTGCATAAACAATGAATCTTGGAACACTGAAAAAATAAAATAAAATTTAAATATAAATAAATATTTGGTATAATTCACCAGTGGTGGGAAGAGATAAAGCTTAATAATTGTTTTTGGAGTTAGTTTTATTGAATAAATCAAGCTCTGTAGAAATGTAGGTACTTTTTAAATTGAGCTATTAACAATTTAAAGAAAAACATGAGAAGTATGGATTACTTTTGTTTTCTTTAAAATTATAAATCACTGAAGATATTATTTAGATGCATTACATTAATATTTATTTCTTTCATCTTTTGGCATTGTACTATTGTCTTAATTTTTTACAGTTTTAATCTTTTCTCTTTTGGCTTCTACACTCACAAATTTTGAAAGCTTTATTAAATAAAATAACTAAAATATCAATATCAGCAAAGCCCAAGTAGGGCCCTAGATAAACGATGAAGGAAAGTAGAAAAATACAAGGAATGCAACTCCACCCTAGAAAACTACTTAATACATTGTAGAAACACCCTTTGGTTTATGTAAAGAGAATTTCATGAAGATGAGTAATGTGTTTTTTCCTCTCATGGTAGTGATTATCTTTCCTTTGCTGGATAATTCCAATATGAATCTAATAAAAAACAATTTAATAGGTGTCTATAGTGTGCAATACACTCTCCTAGATGTTGAATTTTAGAGAATTCATATTTAGTTTTCATAAAATGTTAACAATTTCCTTAGGTATTATGTCAGAATTAATTCTAGAATATATATTTATATTTAATATATATAAATCAAATGTAAATTTGAGAATATATAGTTCTAAAGAATACAGACTGCTTTTAATAGTTCATATTTTATTAATGATGTATAAAATTTAGGCCACATAAATTAGTATTTTAAGGAAGTTTTTCTTAAAATATGCCTTTTGTTAAAAGAAATGCAAAATAAGAATTTCCATCTTTGAAATCAATTCTGAAGCAAATCTAGTTTGTGACTGTAAAAGATTCTATTCAATCTGTTTATAATCTAATTTGTCCTTTTAAAAAAATGTATTTGTTACTATCAGATAATTAGATTATTTTTTTCTTTCCAAAGGAATAAACTTGTCCAGATTAAATCTTCGGTGCGATCAAAATCATAGGTAAACTATTCCAGTGAAAATGTACCTAAAACTATCATACATATCCATTTTTTAAAAATCATAAAAAATAATATTATAGATCAGACCCATGGGTTCAACAGCCTCCCAGTTTTTATGTAATAAAAATGTGTTTCCAAAAGGACCGCTTTTCTTAACTAAAACAGTAATGCTCAAACTGAATGCCCATTAGATTCATTCAATGCCTCTTTAAGCACCCAGAAATTCTGACTGAATTAGTCAAGGCAATAGTCTGGACATTGGTATTTTCCTTAAAGTTTCTTAAGGGATTATACTGGCAGTCACAGCTGAGGGATGCTATGCTGGCCATTAACCTCAGGTTAGGACCAAAAACCAAAAAACCTATCTATTTTTATTAATCAACCTATCATCTGTAAATGCACCTCAGCATTTTTTTAAAGTTTTAGATTTCTAATTTGCCTTTATTGTTAGCATTTGTCACAACCAATTAACAAATTTAATACTACTATTTATATTACTTGAGGTGATTTTATTTAATGTCATTGTTTTGCAGTCTGATGACTCCTGTATTTGATATAAAATATATTTTCAGGTTTTATAAAATATTATGGCATTCTGTCTGGATATGATCAGTTGATATGCAATAAGTATTCTACTCTCCTTCTAGCACATCTTGCAATTATGTCTTGGAAAACTACAGACTGCGCTTCTTACACCTTTGGAACTGGGTTCCAGATATGTTTTGACTTGGGGCAAAAAGATTGACCTTCCATGGTATTTGTAAGGTGGTCATGAGCAGAGACCAAGTTTCTGATGCAACTACCATTTTTGCTGCTAAGTATGGATTATGGAGGTATTTAGTTTTCTGAAGCAAATGAACAGTGGTTTTAGTATCCCATCTTGAGTTTGGGGAGTGTCAAAAAGCAAGTCCTGGGACATCCATTTCACCAATATAGCTTACAATAGGCAAAGTATAGTTTTGTAAATGGCAGTAGTAGCAGCTAAGGCTTCCTGATTATGGAACCCATGTCTATGTCAGGTTTCTGAATCTAGTAAACTTTTTGTTTAAACTAGTCAGCATGGTTAGTGGATGCTGAAATTAAACTCTGAGTATTAACTATCTTCCCACATATGACCTATTTTTCATACATACACACATACACATGCATACACACATATGCATGCATACATATGTATTTAAATCTGTTCTCAGATGTCCTAAAGAGGGAAGTAGTTTCCTTAATCTAAAATTTCCTTCAGTTGTATCATATTTTTACTGAGGTACCGCAATCAAATATTAATGAAGTATTTGTTTTGGTTAAATCCACATAACTCTATTCAACTGTAATATAATGCCTCCACAGAGGAAATATTAGACCAAATCACACTTTATCTTTAAGATAAATTCTTCAAACAACCTTATTACTGATTTGAGAGTTTTTTTTTTTTTTTTTTTTATTTGACAGAGATCACAAGTAGGCAGAGAGAGAGGGGGGGAAGCAGGCTCCCCGCCGAGCAGAGAGCCCGACGGGGGACTCGATCCTAGGACCCTGAGATCATGACCCGAGCCAAAGGCAGCGGCTTAACCCACTGAGCCACCCAGGTGCCCACTGATTTGAGAGTTTTATCAATTGTCCATGTTGAAAAGACCATCACAGTTACTTGCTATGGTGATCTAAGTTACTTTTGATATAAAATTCTCTTTCTAACTCCAGATTCTAAGGTCAAGGCAGGACTATGGTAGGACAAATGAACAGAGAAGATTCCAGGATAAGCCACTAGAGACACATTGTTACACTGATGTATCACATTCCAGGAGTGTTAGCTGACTCAAACTGGCCCAGAAACAAGCTCTAAGTAATAAGCTGAAGGCTAACTGGCTCTTAGTAATAGGGATGCCTGATGGAAGAGGTTCCAGGTTCAGCAAATAAACACACAGGACACCCATTTAAATATGACTTTTGGATAAACAACAAGTAATTTTTGGTATAAGCAACATTTGCGGCATACTTACACACACACACACACACACACACACACACACAAAAGCCCCATTGTGTATCTGAATCCAAATTTAACTGGGTAAATTGTGTGCTGTTTAGCAACCCTAACTTTCAGGTAGCAATAATAACCAAGTCATAAGGACCAGGTCTGGATACAAACCTCCCATCTCTAAAAAAGCAGGGCTGCACTTCTATAGGAAACGAAGTATAAGTCAGAATTTTAAGATGATATATGGGAATGAGAGTGTACTCAGTAGCAAAGCTTACACACTGATAAAAGAAGGGAACCAGGATGATAACTGAATTTAACAAATCGCTGAATCTTAACAATTACCTGGATTTTATCTGTTACCCTTTATTGGGCTCTAGTTTTTCCAAAACTGGGTACTAACTGTTCCCTTCATTGTTTATTTTTACTCATTGTCTTGTTGAGTCTCAACCTGAATTTTAACTTTTCTTATTTGCCATTACAAACAGCCTGGTATGACATCTAAAATATATTTAAGAAGTCAAAGCCAATTATTTTGTAAGTATGGAAAGGGCATTTCCTCTCTAATTATACTATTTCTGCCATTTTCTACCCTAAATCTCATTCACTGTTACCATCTCCCCTTCATCTCATATATAGAGCTTTGAAAGATCCAGGATAATACATCTTTCTGAACTATATTTAAGTCCACTTGGAATCTGAGGTTTCATTTTTCACTCTATCTTATGTATAATCTATAAGATGTCTAAATAAAACTATGACAAATAAGACTGCTGTTTAGTGTAGTCCTTAGGGTGTTTCTACCTTGAAACTGATCCATGCATATACCATTGCCTTGATTTTAGCCATTGTCTTCCATTCCTTTTTGATTCCAAGCTTAAAATAGTTTAGATTTGGAAATCAGTTAAAATTTTTTGAAAGCCTAAATACATTTCCTCTTTCCCTATAATTATTCTACTTTCAATGAAAATAAAGGCCATTTATTCAAATTAAGGTTGAATTTGAATTAAAAAAAAAAAAGTTTTATGTCCTTGCGTGCCTTTCTCATAGTAAACTGAGTGACTGAATGAATATCTACGGCAAATGGATGTGACATTAAAAAGTCTAAGCTGTTTTTAATCTTTCTTTCTTTTTTTTTTTTAATTTTAGAGAGAGACCAAGGGTGTGTGCAAGGGGGGAGGGGCAGAGGGAGCAGGAGAGAGAGAATCTTAAGCAGGCTCCATGCCCAGTCTGACATGGGGTTTGATCTTACAACCCTGAGATCATGACCTGAGCCAAAATCAAGAGTCCCACACTTAACTGACTGAACCACTCAGGCGCCACTTAATCTTTCAATTTTATATTTATATCTTTTACTTCTCCCCTGTATTCTAGATTCATAATTAGATCTGTTCTTTTGTACTATAACAGAAATCTCAAATTTAATATGTCAAAATTAAGTTCTTGATATTTACTTCACAGCTTGTCTTTTTGAGTTACCCAAGATCAAAAAGATCAGAAACATATTTCTCCTTCCTTCAAATCCTATCTTAACCAAGTCCCTTTACTGGTTCCTTTTCCAAAGAATTTATCTTATCTGTCTACATTGTTCTAACTTAAGCTTCTGTGGAGGCATGCATTTCAAAAAACATCCATCTTGAATAAACATATTGCCAGCTGTATGACACAGCTACTCCTGAAACCAGATAAGGAATTACGCCACCACACCCATGAATTTCCCTTTTTCAGAAATCTGAAAGTGACCTAGATAACTGACCTTTTGAGTAACCCTGCTTGTCCCTTCTCACACCTTAATTTCTGCTCTTCTTTAAGTTTGCCAATAAAGAGTGAACTTTTGAAACCCGAGACAGCACTCCCCTGGACCCTCCGAAAAGCAGAGCCCAAGGTTCTCTCTTTCTCTCTCTCTCTTCCATTACGATGTGGTCCTTGGACTTGCTGTTTAAACTCCATGACTTGTAAGTAATAAATCTTGTTCCTCAAAGTTTCCAGATGGTTTCTGCTGAGGTTGGTCCTTAATCATAATAGAAACTATAAGCCCTACCCAGCAGCAATGCTGGCCTGTGGGAGTGATGAAGTCCCAGAACCTAAGTCAGGTTCGGTGGGGTGAGGAGGTTCGGAGCCAACGACTAAAGAAAGAATTCTTAAGACATCGTTGGTGCAAAATGGTGGTTTATTAAAGCACGGGGACAGGACCCGTGGGCAGGAAGAGCTGCTGCCCCGGGTTGTGAAGGTGGGCATGTTATATACCCCACAGTTGGGGGGAGGTGGTGAAGGAACGGGAGATTTCAACAGAGTTTTCACATGTTAGGGAGGGCCTACAAGGTGCCGGGGGGAGTCCTTGCCCTTATGGCCTGATCAATGTCGTCTTTAGGTCAGGCATTAACATCAAGATAATTGGGAGATTCTTGGTGGGGCATTATGATCTGGCTATCATTTACATTCCTTTCGACTCCAGTCTCCTCCAGTTTATGGTGGGAGGGGGACATTAGGGCTTCAGGAACCAAGAGTTATTTGCCTCTGGAAATTTGTGCTATTGATAAGGTAACCTCCCTGTTTAGGTCTCTAGGACATCTTGTAGAGCAAGGGAGATTCCTGTTCTGCAGGATTGCGATCCCTGCAAGATAACTATTTATCGTTTTATGGTGATCAGGGGTGCCTGAGGAATGCTACACATATGGAGGGGAGCGGGTGAAGAGGGGGTGCAAGGCGCCAGCTTTTGCTTTGTCCTCAGCCAGCCTCCTGCTCCCTCATCAGGGGGAAGTCTGTGGGGGGTTGGCTAGGAGTAACATGGCCCAGGTGAGTGTCATAGGGAGTCTTAACTAGGAGCATCACTGTCAATAGGCTAGAACCCACATAACACCCCTACTTGTGTCATATTCCACCTCCCAATTAATGATGAATTGATGATGTAATCATCATCAGCAGGAAGCTTTTAAAAATTCACTAAGTTCATGAGAACCTATCTCTGCTCCTCAGAAAGCCTTCAGTGACTTTCACTGCCCTTAAACAAGTTGCCAAACTGCATGAACAGCTTGGGTTACACCTCTCCATTGTCCACACATACCATTTTATCTTCATTTGCTCATGCTCCTTCAGCCACACTGGCCTCTTTCGAGTTTTTTAAAATAATGTGGACCCTTTTACCATCTTTCATCATTAATTTTTTTTTGTTTACATTCAATTAGCCAACATAGAGTACATCATTAGTTTCAGATGTAGTGTTCAATTATTCATCAGTTGCATATAACATCCAGTGCTCAACACATCACATGCCCTCCTTAAACTTTATTGTCCTTTAGGTGTAGGATGCTATTCTCTCAGAGCTTTGGGTGACTCGACAAGTCCTTATTCCAGGTCCCACCACAAATAGCATCTCTTTCAAAAAGATACCTCTAGTTACAGTCTGTCTCATCACCCTGTTTACAGCCATCACTGCTCATACTACAGCCTGTAATTATCTTGTTTGCTTTTCTATTTGGTTAAGTATTACCTCTACTGTCAAAGAGAACATATGCTTTATGCAGACAGGAAACTGTAGCTGTCTCATTTACCATATTTTGCTCAGCTTCTGGAATCCTGCCTAGAATATTTGATAATCAATAAGTATTTATTCAGGATATGACTGAATAAATTCTACAAAATACTCTAATGTGTTGAATACTTAAATGGTTTATATATTTTCTTGAAAATAATGTTAAACAAAATAATACAAAGTATGAGAGTCACCATCAACAGATTACTGTTAATCTAAAACATATTATAGATGCTGTCTTTTATTGTGATTATGCAAAAATAATCATTTCAAATTAAGCAAAAGCTTTTCTAAATTTGTAGCACCAAATGATGTATTCACTCCTTGAGGTTTCTTGAAATAGAGCAATCTGAATTTAATCTGGTTTCTTCAATAACTTAATATTCATTGTGTATTTTGAAAAATAAATTTAAATTTTGTGCAGCTTCTTTAGGTATTGCCAATGACTTGGTAAATAACTGAGTCTGGTTTTATATATTCTCAAGTGTTATTTGGTTGATGCTCAAAGCATCATGCACAATATTTCAGTTATTTTTTTCCTTAGCTTTAAAACTAAATATTTTCCTTTAAGCCATAAAAATTTTTAGTTTCTAAACACATTTATAATTATAAGTAAGTAAGAGCAAGTGTTGCCACAGAGACATAACCCTATCAATTTCTGTGTAAACTGGAGATGAATATAGTTATTATTTAACATGTTCATCCTGAAGAATTATATTGTATTAGCCATATATAACTATCTGCTTTTTGAACACACACACATATTTCTATGCAATTAATATACTAATTACAGGGGCACCTGGGTGGCTCAGTGGGTTAAAGCCTCTGCCTTCGGCTCAGGTCATGATCCCAGGGTCCTGGGATCGAGCCCCATATTGGGCTCTCTGCTTGGCAGGGAGCCTGCTTCCTCCCCCCTCTCTCTGCCTGCCTCTCTGCCTACTTGTGATCTCTGTCTGTCAAATAAATAAATAAAATCTTAAAAAAAATTCTTTAAAAAAATATACTAGTTACATAATTTAAAAATATTCTAAACTTTAGGAGTAATAAATGAGTATAGAATTAATATAATATAAATAAATATTCTCCTCATCAAGGATTTGTTATAATAACCTAAAAGACATGGAGTGATTTTGACATCTGCTTTGTTTAATAGTAGACAAAATCACAAACATATTGTATCATTACTGAAGAAAAAAAAAAAAAGATCATCACTCTCCAGAATTTACCCCTAGGCAGACCCTCAAAGTATTTGGTTTTTGTAGTTTCCAGTACTGATTCTTCATATAAAAATGAAAGTTACAAAAAAAATAAATAAATAAAATAAAAATGAAAGTTACAAATGTACAGCATTATATACTTTGGTAGAACAATACAGATTATGAGTGAAAAATTGGAGATTCTTTCTAGCCCTTTCCCTCTCCCCAATCCACTCACGCACACGCTCTCAAATAAATAAATCAATCTCAAAATTAAAAAGAGAGATGGAAGTTACTTATCATGGGATAGAAGAGAGGTAATGTGCCTTACATAGAATTGTACCCAGCTATCCTGGGCAAAACATAAAATGAAAATAGGTATCTGGGGCACCTGGGTGGTTCAGTGTGTTAAAGCCTCTGCCTTCGGCTCAGGTCATGATCCCAGGGTCCCTGGGATGAACCTCTTGGGAATTACATACTAAGGTAGAAGCATGGGCTCCAGAAATACTGTAATCCATCTCCACTGCAAGAGCCAATACAGAAAATGTTGGTATGTTTTATGTTAACAACATTAATCTTTCGACAGTTTTTTTTTTTTTTTTTTCTCAGTAAGAAAATTGCAAATCTTGGGACGCCTGGGTGGCTCAGTGGGTTAAAGCCTCTGCCTTCAGCTCAGGTTGTGATCCCATGGTCCTGGGATCAAGCCCCCACATCGGGCTCTCTGCTCAGCAGGAAGACTTCTTCCCCTCTCCCCCGCCTGCCTCTCTGCCTACTTGTAATCTCTGTCTGTAATAAATAAAATCTTAAAAAAAAAATAGATATCCAAGTTATTCTAAACTTCCCCCTATGCATTCTTCCTTTCCCTTCCTCTGTTGAGTAGAACTGTTTTAACAGGGTGGGTCTCTTTCATATCAAAACTGAAGTTATGATATATCTGAGAAGTTGACTCAAATGCAATCATTTATATCAGTGGTGAATCATCCTGGAAGCAAAGTGAAGGTTTCAGGTGGTTGCAAACATGTCTACCATACATAGGGGAAGAAGAAACCTAAGAACAAAATTTAAGATGGGACCATGGTGGGGTGAGTAATATGGATTAATACCGAAGTCCCTCTAGAAATTCCCTGCGTAAAAAGAAGAAATCTTATCTGATGAACTGTCCATTATAAGATCTAGGGGAGAAATATTTTCAGATTCAGTATGGATAAAACTCTGTCACTCTTTGAAAGGGAAAGTACTTACATAAAAATAAACAAAAATACATATAAAACATAACAATATTAATAATAATTTTAAAAGAATAAAAGACCCAAGCAAGCTTTCATAGAATATTCACAAAGAAAGGCAGAGGAAGGGTAGCATCTTCCTTGTGTGAGGTGATGCTGGTTATAACTAGAACAGAACAAATCACTGTGAAATGGACAGTGGTCACAAGGAAGCTCTGCGTTCCTAGAGAGCAATAGAGACAAAGTAGCTACTGGCTTACATGGAGCCCTGAAAGGGCAGCTTGCTTGCTGTATGGGGTTTTAGAATAGGCTAAAAATGTAAAGAAAACTGAGAGGGGAATTCCAGTAACTATTCAAGACTGTATGAAAAGATAACGCGAAGGTACTCCCTGAGAAAAGATAAAAAGATCTGGCATAAGCTCAGAAGCTACTAAGTAAGAGGCCTTTTGTATCTAACAGATAAATTACCATGCTTTTTATTCTCAAGCAGGTGAGGTGTGGAGAATATTCAGTTAACACTTGACTTGTTGAGTTACACTAAGCAAAGGGTTCAGCCTGTGCTTCATTCCATGTGAAGAGTAAATTTGCTTTCCACACTTGAGCAGCTATAGTTTCAAGTAATATATAAAGAGCTTTTGTTACTCAAAAGAACTTTTCAAAAATTCTCATCTCTGATCACAACTTTTCCTTTTATATATTTCTGTTTTGATATTTGTCCTCCAACCCAAGTGAAATTTTCAGTTCCTGATTTCTTTTTTTTTTTAAATATTTATTTATTTGAGAGAGAGAGAGAGAGAGAGAGCAAGTGCACACAACCCTGGGGGGAGGGGCAGAGGGAGAGATTCTTCAAGCAAATTCCCTGCTGAGCCTGAGCCTGAGGTGGGCTCCATACCAGGACCCATGAGCTATGACATGAGCAGAAACCAAGAGCTGGACCCCAAACAACTGAGCCACCCAGGAGACCCAAAGTTCATGCTTTCTTAACTACTCTAACCTCAAGGTTTACAATACTCTACTTGCAATTTCCAAAAAGCTTATTTTAAATGTATCCCACTAGTAGGAACAACTGAAGTAACCTCTCACATATTTAGCACAGAAAGAAGAAGGAAAGAAAGGGAGAGAGAAAGTAATAAAAAGAGAAAGGGGAAGGAAGGAAGACATAGTAGATCTAATTTGGACTGATATGAGGCTATTTATATCCTTTCATTTGTTATACAGATAGTGTAAATACCATGTATTTCACTCTTTCAATGTTTTGATTTATAGCACAGCTTATAATTCCATAAGGGGGTGTTTCATAATATACTACATATATAACTTCCTAAGACAAATATTTTGTAAATGCGTTTAGAGATACACCTGTCCTCAAAGATGAAGAACAAGTGTCTTTGGATCTGTAGTTAAAATGGATTATGGAAAATCAGAACTAAGTATGTAAAGAATTAGGTAATAGTACTTAAGCTGGATAGTCGGCTTGGCTGCCTTCCTCTCTTTTCTGTACCTAGATATTTACTAAGTAGTACATCAGTGCTGGCTACTTGACAAACAACTATAAAAATTGTCACATTTCACGTCCTTGTGGGTCTTTTGGTCTAGTAATTAGGCAATTTTATCAGAGTGTACCAGAAGATATTCAGATTACAGAAATATGCTACAGATACACAACCTGGCTGTAAACACTCTGGGAAGTTTATTTGCATTGTATAATAGAGTGAGAAGAATTTGGAGTTAAGAATATCGGGAAAAAATGGAGAAATGGGGCCATAATAAAGTAGTTAATACTTGCACAGCACTGGAATGCCTAGGTGGCACAGTTGGTTAAGTGTCCAACTCTTCATTTAGGCTTGGGTTGTGATATTAGGGTCCTGATCTGAGGGTCCTGGGGTGGAGCTTAAGACTCTTCCTCTTCCTCTGACCCTTGCCCTGCTCTCACCTCTCTCTCTCTCTCAAATAAATAAGCAAATCTTTAAAAAATATATTTACACAGCACTTATCCAAGACACAGGTACTTTTCACAACAAACCTATGTGATAGGTGCTGTTAATGTCCCTATTTTACAGGAACTTTCTGGCATTGAAAAAAAAAAAAAGCCATGAGACAACTCATATAATAGTCCACATGCAAATCTGCTGGTAGTAGCTCTTTTTTCTTGCCTGTTTTTTTTTTGCAAGGTTAAAAGGTCCTTTTGTACATTAAATATGATCCACCTAAACTGGATTTGGGCTGAGTTTCTAAAATGCTAACAAAAGTCTGGGACTATGATTTCTGTCAAATTGGTTATCTCACCTGTTTACAAAATCAGATAATTAATTGTCAGAGACCGAGAATCATCTGTCTCCAACTATAATCCTATCTAGAATTATTGGAGCTGATGATATGAAACTTATAATAATTCTACCATCAATTTAAAGGCAAAATATCTTATTTACTTGTTTCCAGGGATTTTGATTAAATCAAACACAACATACACTATATTTCCTAGAAATTAATTTTGAATGTGTAACATTCTATTTAACATTTGTTTATCAAATATAAGTAGGATAAATGCTTGAGATTCTTTGAGGATTTTAAGAAAATATAAAAGGGGTTTGTAAGAAATAGTAAAGCAAAAAAATTATTAAACATTATTCTATGTATAAATATAAAATAAAATAAAATGACATTTAAATGAATAATTTTTATAACTGATTTTTTTCCTCAAGAGAGCTACAAGTAGAATTATATTTAAACTATGACACCTTTAATCTATGTCATAAAAGAGAGCATTGCATTTTGGTCTTATCCTAGATAAAATTCATAATACAAAAAGGATACTTCTTATAACTATAATGGATAACTGTACTGAGAATTAAATTAAAGGCACAGTGTATCCAATCTCAATATTTGATAGTTTTCTTGTAAACCTGAGACACAGATTAGTTTATTGGATTTTACAGAACCAAAAGGAGTATTAAAAAGTCACTTACATATGTTTTCTGGAGGAAAAATGTTTTATAATTAATATTCAAAAATGTATAATTATGTCAACTTTCTAAATCATTATAGATTTCAACAGGAGAGAAAATTTATACGTAAAAAATGAAACAATCTGCCTTTGGAATAAAAAATTTCTTTTTTTTAGCTTTTATTACAAAAACTTGGCTGCTTTCTCCTGAAATCTCATTGTATAATATCATAGTGAGGTGTGGTTCTAAGAAATCATTTACTCTGTAGCCAATTTTTTTTTATTTTTATAATAAAATCCCACATGAACCATTATTCTTGAGATGAGAAAGAAGCCATATGGTTACAATGTATGTTGTCAGTATTCTGCTTAGAGAAGCAATAAAACCCTCAACATTAACCCCCCCAAAACAAAAAACAACAAAAACTAAAAAATGTGTTTCAATGAATGCATTTTCATGATCTATAGCAAAATTATGAGGATTGATATTACACCTAGATAACTGTTAAGCTTCATGTTTCTTGGTGGTTTGCCCATGAACTTTAAGACTTTAAGGAATATTTCTTTAAAAAAAAGTATTTTTCTCTAATTATATTTTTTAAATGTTTGAATAAAATAATTACAAATGCATGTAAAAATTAGTAGCAGAGTGCATTAATTCCATTTTGAAATGAACTCTATTCACAGAGTTGATCAATGCTTCTTGGGTGCTCTACTTGTATAGTTTACATACTTTTTTTTACACTGATAAATCTAAATTGCAATTCAGTAGATGACTTGCAAGTCTTTTCTGTTAAACTGTGTACTCTCTGAGGATCAACAGCATGCATTTTTTTTCTTTAGTTCCAGCATTGTGACTTGCACATAAAAAACAGTCCATAAATATTTACTGACTTAAATTTAAACTTTCACTTAATCATGCAAAGTTGGTTGCAATGATGGGAAAATATAAGTTTTTCCTTTATTTTTGCAGTAGTGTTCCATACAAAAATTCACATCAGTACTCCAGGGTGAGTGTCTGTAATTAGGCATAATTATTGGAGTCTTGAAAAATCAATAAAAGATCCAGAGTAGAATCAAGTCAACAGCACAACAGAAAGAAATGTATTTACTAAAAAAAATCATCTGAGTGAAGGAGGGTTCTAGTTGGTGAAGGGTAATACTGGAAAAGACCTGGAGATATAATCATATGAAACATAGTTTTTAATTGATTGGTAGTTAATTCTAGTTTCTTTCCTAAGCTCTAGATTTTTAATTTTCTACTGGATCTCACCATTAAATATTTTATAGCTTCTTCAAACTTGATATTTTAAAAAAAAGAATTCATAATTTGCCTCCCAATTTTAATCGTCTTCCTCTACATCTTATTTAAGAAACACCACCACCACCTAGCATCTTCATTCTCCACTACTCTCGGTTGTGGAGAATGAACTCTTGGTTCATTCTCGGTTGTGTAGAACTGAACCAATTCAGTTCACTTGGTCCATTAACGTCTTTTAAGTTTATCTCCTTTTCTGCATATTTCTTGAATTGGCCTTAATTCAGGTCCTTATCATTTCTTGCTTAGCTTATTACAAAATCCTTCTAAATTGTCCTTTTGGCTCCAGGCAAGGTGTAACTCCCTAATCCCTTCACATGATCCGTGCAAGAGCATTCTTGCTACAGTTCAAATGTAACTTTCTGCTTAAAACTTTCCTACCGCAATGAATAAAATCTCAAAATCTATAAAAATAGATTCTATCAAATTCAATAAAATCTTAAATTCTCTGTGTACAACCTCTCACATGATCCTTGCAGCTACTGCCACGTTTATGCTATCTTCAAACATATCAACTATACTGCAGTCACAACTAAAGTCACATTTGTGCCTTGGAAAATTCTGTTTATTTTCTGCATATGAAAGACCCCTCCCCTAGAAGATAGATAGGATAACTAACCGCTTGTTTGCTTTTCTGTGAACCGCTGGCTTTTAGGCGTAAATTAGGTTATTAATTGCTCTTTTGCCCTTCTGTAACTGCTTGGCTTATAGAAATAATAGAGGCATTCCTACCTTCCCCCTTCTTGTTCCCCCTCCCTGCCTCTCTCCTCCCAAGCGCGGGCCCTCAGAACCAATCAGCTTGTTCCCCCTTCCCGCCTCTCTTTTTGCTCGCGCGGGTCCCCAAAGCCAATCAGCAAACTCCACGTATGCCTTTTTCAAAAGTTCTAACTGTCAACCAATCAGTTGCACCCCACCCAAAACTTGTTTGTACCTGTCTATAAAAACCCAGCACCACCCCAGCCGGGTGTGCTCAGCTAGCAGGAGCTGCTGACCACCCGCAGGCGCCTGCGTAACAATAAAGAATCTCTTGCTGATTGCATCCAGTGGCAGTGTTGGATTCTTGGGTAAGGGGATCCACGGGTCTTTCACATACAGCAACCCCACATTCTTTTTTCCAGCCATCCTTCATCTAGACTTAACAAAAATATCTTTGAAACATCTCCTCCGCTTCCAAAGACACATTTTTCCCTTTACATATTGCTCTTACATAACCTATAAATGCCTAAAATTCCACTTATTTAAATCTGTATATTTTAAATTTTATTGGCCTTATTATTAGAGTAAGCCTTTTAAGGACAATGAGTAAATATAATCTTTGTATATATACATAGTATATGGCAAAGTGCCCATGGGTACTTCAGAGATTGATGTCAGTTACTTCAAATATGTCGATAAAACATTTTCTTTAATTAGCCTATAAATCCTCACTCTTCTGTTTTCTCTACATATTCATGATCTACCAGAACAATCAAAATTTCTAGGATTTTAATTTTTGACATTGAAAATTTGAAAACATAATGTTCCTATCTAATACCTGTGAGAATATATACGTATACATATACACACATATGTGTGTATATATATATATATGTGTGTGTATCTATCTATCTATCTATATATATATATAATGAATGATTTATGCTTTGCCCTTTGTTAGATTTGCATAACTATGGTGACCAATATCTCAGTTTGCTCCTGAGCTTAGAAATATTTACTACAATCTCTCCTTCCACTCTCAAAATTGTTTAACTTCAGATAACAAATAATTTGGTAATACAATTAAAATCAACTTCACTGATACTTATGTTTATTAGTTTTGAATATGAATATTTGTAAACTAGTAAGAAAATTACTAAATCTCTTGGCACCATGGTGATACAAACTACAAGTAGCAAAACAGAGAAAAGATTCAGAGAAGAAAAGGGTATTAAATGTAATATTATGTATTATACACAAGTCATTATTCTTTAAGTGGGAATAAATCATTGGTGAAACAATTCAGAAGGGTAGAGGTTATGAAATATGTAATGCTGAAGAATCTGAAGTGTTAGTACTGTCTCTGATTTCAATGACTAACGATGATAATATGTAAACTTTATTTTTTTACTAAAATTACCTGCATTTTAATAAGAAAATATAATACACTAGTGATACAGAAATAATGGTCTTTCATATAGAAAATTAAACTCATATGCAGAAAAAGATCTTTATATTATATCTGAGCTGTGAAGACATTAATTTACCACTTCTGAGTCCTACATTATTTTCCACATTATATTAGTTTTGATATCAAAATATCAGAATAAAGAATACAAGTCATGTAAATTTAATATTGAATGAGAGCAAATGATCAAATTGTGTAATACTTTTTTTAAAAGATGTAAAGTATACAGTATACAACTGTGGACTTCACTCTGGCTTCCATATTGCTAAGAAAATATCTTGAGATTTTTAAATTGAATACTCTATAGATCAGAGATTTATACAAAGCCATCATCAGAAAAAACTATTAACCACGGATGGATATTTATTTATTTATTTTGATAGAGAGAGATCACAAGTAAGCAGAGAGGCAGGTAGAGAGAGAAGGTGAAGCAGGCTCCCTGCTGAGCAAAGAGCCCGATGTGGGGCCCGATCCCAGGACCTTGAGACCATAACCTGAGCTGAAGGCAGAGGCTTTAACCCACTGAGCCACCCTGGCACTACTATTTATTTATTTTTAAAGACTTTATTTATTTATTTGACAGACAGAGATCACAAGTAGGCAGAGAAAGAAGAGGAAGTGGGTTCCCTGTTGTGCAGGAAGCCGGATGTGGGGCTCTATCTCATGAACCTAGGATCATGACCTGAGGCGAAGGCAGAGGCTTTAACCCAATGAGCCACCCAGGTGCCCCTGGATATTTGTTTATTTATTTATTTTTCTTTATGAACCTTTATTTTTTTTTAATTAATTTTTTATTTTTTTTAAAATAAACTATTTGCTATGGATCTAAGCTATGAAATGATGCAGAATTGCATCTCAGAAGGTAACTCCCCTCTAGTACAGCCTGGTATCCTGTATTCAGTAGAAATACTTTCTCTTCTTAGAAGTTTGCATAAAACAATTGTGAACTATTAAATATATATCTCAGCATTAAAAAATATGTATCTCAGAAAAAGGAAATAAACCTAAATTAAACCTGTAAAAAAAAGAAAGAAATATTTTTTCTTCTTAACAGTTTTCTGAAGGTTTTCAGGGAAAGAGTTTTTCTAACTTAAGGGATTAACAAACATATGGAAATACTGATTTTCTAAAACATAATTTAGTCTTGACATACACTATTTTTGAGAAAAAATATTTGCAATATACCCCATTGTTATACACACATACACATACACATGTACAAACATACACTTTTTAATCATTTAAGAGATTATCATCTTTATAATTCTACTGTATTCCTCTTCAAGTTATGCTCAACATAAAAGTTATAAAAATATGAAGATGATATTTGAATATGAACAATAAATATCTTTAAATCATTATAAACTATCCTTTAAGGAAGTGATTAGCAATTTGTAAAGAATCTGAACATATAGATTTGTAAAGAATCTGTACATTTGTAAAGAATCTGAACATATAGATTTGTATTCTATATGTAGATTGCTTAACCTATTCTGTTTGTTCTACAAACATATGTAGAATAAGCAATCTACATATAGAATACAAATATTCTATATTTAATCATTCTAGCACCAAATTACACATACACTTGTGTGTGTCTGTGTGTGTGTGTATTAGATCAGTAATTTTCCAACTACTGGAGGTCAGGAAGGAGAGTGCAGAGGCATGACCTTGCCCCACATCAAAGCCCACAGTCTACTCTGAAGCCTCTTGTGCCATTATTCTAGACTCAAGGGGACATACACTTTAAATGGCTTTGGTACCTATAATTGCTTGGGAGATAGAGTATTATGTTTAAGACAGACACTGTTAGTAGATACAAACTTTTCCAAAAACCTAGGTGAAGATTTAACTTTAGAATTGTTCAATTCTTATTCAGTGTAGGAAAAGGCTACACCTTATTATCCTAAAATGATAAATACATTTCTTTAATTTCTCAACATAAATTAATAATTTGAAATTTGAGGTGGTTTTGTTTGTTTGTTTGTTTGGTTGGTTGGTTTTGAGAATTTTTTGTTTGTTTTAATTCATGTCACTTACAAATCTCAAGAGCACAGCCAATTCCAAAAAGACAAGTCAACTTTATGGACAAAAATGAAGATGTATATTTATAAGCCTTTCCCAAACTACTGACTCTGATAAATTACCTGGGGTTATGTAATTTTTTGACATCTCACTAAGGGTGGCTGGATTTCTTACCCGTTATTCTTCTGATATTCTCTAACCACTACCACCGTCTACTTCTGAGGCAAAACAAGTTTAAACTTCAGGCTTAAAAAAATTATCCTAGAGAACTATGTCTCAGACATGTTAAAATTTAACACAAATTTCAAATGTTCGTATTAGAAAGCATTCCACTTTCTATAAATAAAATCGGTTTGTATTTCTAATTTTATAAAAATAAAACATAAATTTTATCATAAGAATAATTTAACCTATATCAATCCCACAGAACATGTTTACAAGGATTCAATTATTTAACCAAGTCCCTGTATAAAGGCTATAAATAGTGACATTGAGTGAACCAAACATTCTTATAAATTCTTTTAGAATTTTCTAGTGCCAAGGATATGATTAAGTATTTTGAGTAATCCACTCAATCTGAAGAAGATCCAAATATAGAGACAACATCTAAATTAGACCAAATAGTCTTATCCAGACTTAATTCCAGTGGGAAAATTCTGTATGTCTATAAAATCTACGGATCATTTTCAAATAAGCCTAAGTTATCTAAACAATTTGAAGACCTCAGACTATCCTGCAGACAGCTTCTATTCTTCAACAACCTCATCATTTATTTACTCCTCTTTTCTCACTGAAATTTTTTCACTGTGGTGCTTCAGTAAAAAACCCAGCTTCATGGAATTTTACTTGCCCTGTAAATAAAAAAGAAATTTGCTATCCTTCAAAAGGTAAAGTCTCACAAAAGCTAACAGATATTATGCAGAAGCTTATTAAAATCAATTCAATTCCATTTAACTTGCACTGATACAGCCTTGTCCTCAAATTTCTTACAGTATCTAGATATCATACTAATAAAAAGCATCCTATACAAAAATACTATTATGAAAGCAAAAAATCTTGCTATCAAGAGAATAGCTTGTCATTTATTAACTACAACTTAATTATATGCTATCACTGTCCCAGACTTTTATGTGCAATTGTTTTATTTTACAATAACAGCAATCCTGTCAGCAAAGGAAAAAACTGAGTCTCCAAGAAGTTAAAATTCTTACTTATGATCATACAACTACTTTGCAGCTGAGTCAAGATTAGGTTATAGGCCTGTCTAGTTTGAATGGGTAAGATCTTTGTACTATAATATATATCTTTCTTTCTGAGAAATAAAATTAAAGATTGGTTATTGAATATGGAAAATTTTACTTATTTGGTAAGTATAAGATTCAACCCCATACCAAGCATTTTTTACTACAATTAATTTTATTTATAATATAATTTGTTTCTACATGATTATATAAATCATGGTCTTTTAGGGGCACCTGGTAGCACAGTCCGTTAAGCCTCTGACTCTTGGTTTCAGCTCAGGTCATGATTTCAGGGTGTGATCTTTGGGTTGTGAGTTCAAGCCCCATGTAGGGCTCTGCACTTAGCACAGGGTTTGCTTGAGATTCTATCTACCCCTTCCACTTGTGTTCTCTCTCACTTTCTCTAAAACAAATAAATAAATCTTAAAAAAATCATAGTCCTTTAGAAGTGTGTGTATGTATGTGTACGTATTTGTGGGAGACATAAAGACTTGAACCAATGTGAGTTCTTCTAAAATACCATACAAATTTAGAAGTCTCTCACGTGTCTTACAGACAATTCTCCTCCATAACTACTAGAATGACCATGATAATCAAGATACAAATAAAGGTTAATATCTCTGCTAACTTTCGATCTATCTTCAGAATCCTCAGGGAATGTGACATTTAGGGAGGGGCGCACACAGCTCATAAAAAGAAAAAAAAACACACAAACCCCCCACCCCCACACAATATTCCAGTAATACATTTCACAACATTTGCAATGAAATTAGCCAAATCTTAAAATATACATAGGGGATTTTAATTAAAATGCATCTCTAAGGCAACAGGCAGAACATGATGTCAAAAGCCTTTTAATTATCTCATTGTTTATAGTTTCAATTTGTCATTATAAAATATTCTTCTAAAGGAAAAGATATATGAGTTTGTTGTGCTAGAATAAGGCTGAGATCAGCTTAGAATGCATGAGTCAGACTGTATATCTGACCAGGATTAATTGCCTTTTCTGATGTTCTATAGCCAAATGGAATACTCACTCCACGTGAGCTTCTGGCCTGTCTCCACAAACTATAATTGTGGGAATTATAAGAAAAATTGAGAACTCTCATATATATTTTCCAACATTTTACAAATGTGCTACACTTTAAACTAAGTATCTTTACTGAGGATTGCCTTTAATTGTTTGTTGTTAGAAAGCACATACACACACACATACCACATAAACATACAAAAGGAAAAAAAACAGCTTATTAAGTATATCTTTCTAGAAATGTATTACCACCAAATAATGTTGGGTGGCATTAAGGATTGAAATAAAATTATTTAATGGAATTTTCCAGGCCGGTAATTTTTAAAATTTTTTTCCAGGCTGGTAATATTTTAAATAAATTTACTTAAATAGAAAATGAGCATACTGTAGAAAACTGTGGATTAATCTCCCTTTAAATGATAAAAGCAATTTTGAAAATAGACAACAATAAAAAGGTATCAAGGGACCTGATATTTTACAGAATAAGTATCTCAACTATATGTCCTTTAATATAACATAAAAATAGCATACTACAAATCATACACACAAACTGCACATATACAAATTTGGCAGTCATCTAAAGAATGTATTCATATTTCTATTCTAGTAATTAAACTACATGACTATAAATATAAAATTGGCATCTGTATAAATTATTTCTAAACAGCATTCTGGAAGAAAATACCACAGCTGTTGCTGTAGATATTTGTGTATATGTGTGTGAATGGAGTGTAAGACAGAGAATGCTAATATTTTTTATAAATTACCTAGAAATAATGCAAATCCTTAGAAAGAGTAATGGAGCAAAAGTTGAAATTAGGTTCCATATTCTAGCCCAGTTTTATGTACTTGAGCAGCTGCTTAATCTCAGATTCATTTTTCCATTTGATAAAGTTATGTCTGAGATGCTTTTGTCTTCTAAAATCCCAACTATGTAAGTTTTACACTCCTCAACTCTTTTTTTTTTTTCTTTGAAGGCACTACTGAATAGGAGAAAAATGCAAAAACAAAACAAAACAAAATGCTTTCCTTTAGGTGTTAAGAAATGAACAACATCAACAACAAAAAAAGAAGAAACAAACAAGTCAAACAAAAGTTATTCACATCCTATAGGTTGATTACAAAATTGTTTCAATTGTATTTTTAACTAAATTTAGATTAGCACTTGAAAATGCCACCACTGTTCTAAAATAGAAGTATCTATAAACTCCCTTCATGACTCTCCTTAAGATCTATTTTGATTAAGTGGGAATCAGTCATGGAAATTGAAAACCAGATGAGTTGGTCATTATTAATAATGGTACAAAAAATTAATTATAGAAATTTAAGATACAGAGAGTTCATAGAGCAATATAAGTCCAAATGAGTGTGCATGTCAGAAAAAAATGTGTACGCTTTTCATTCATGCTTGGTGATGTAATATTTTTCCATTTAACACCTTCAACACAGAATTTTCCACCGGACTGGTTAATACTGCTCTGTTAACTGGATCTGTGAAATTGAGTGAAAGGGGAATTGAACTATGTATCAAGAAAGACTAGGGTATAGTTTCAGTTAGCTTATATAAACGTAGTTAGCCTCTGTTGCCCTAAATTTTCTCATCTTGATAAATAATCAAAGTGGAGTATTTCATCTCTAAGGTCTCTATTAGTTAAAATTGCATAGTTTTGTTATCAGAGAGAACAGGATATTTGGACTTAAAAATGTTATACACATAATATGCATGTATATAATGATGTTTATGTCTTATATATAATATGTATTATATATAAGACATAAATATCACACAAGTTGTTAAGTACTAAGAGGATTTCTCCCCCAAATAAGCTCATTGTAAACCTTTATAAACCTGCTATTATTTAATAATTTAGGATCTTTGTATCTTTCACTCACCCCTAATTTATCTAAATCAAACCCGACAGCAGAATGAAAAATATCAAAGACCTCTAACTATGAAAGGGAGCTTCTTCAGGTACCCAAGGGAACATGAACACTCCCTGGAGTGATTATTTTAGATCACATTCTGGTGACATGATCTTGAGAATCACAAGCAGAGGCTGCCTGAGGCCTCTGTGAACACTGCATCCTATCACCCTGAATTTAACAATGGAAAACACTGACAATTCAAGGTAAAAACACAAAAGCAAACAATAAATTATGCCATATTACACTGATATGATTTTTCTGATCCTAGAATGCTATTTCTTAGAGACAGAAGAAGCACCTCCATGTAGTCAAATTTCATTTCCTTAAAACCAATAGAAGGTTATGCTAAATTTGGAGCAACATGGGAATTACCAGAGCTTTGATTAATAAGATACAGTTAGAACAATTAAAGTCTTCACATAACAAGTTGTATCACATGGTTCATGTGAAACTCTGATACCCAACTATTCAGTCAGAAAGATAAAACATCCGAAGTTGTATGGAACTTTTGATGAAATACAACAAAAAAGAAAGCAGAGTAAGATAACTTCAAGGTAATATAAAAAAACATTCTATATGTTAAGAATTGAAAGCCAAGGCAAACTGAAAATCAATAATGATTAATGATGGCATATAAAATATGACATGTAATGAGAATATTCCTTCTACCTGCTCATCTGTAAAACCATGGTGGAACCAAGGATTCACATGAGCTATAACAAATCAGAATGTTATATATGTTCTGCTTTGTTGTAGAAACACTCCAATAATAACCAATTTATACCAGTAGTTGCAAATGAAGTATTTTAATTTGTTAAATGACTAAATAATCCTGTTTTTTTCTTTTTTAATTCACTGCTAAGATTACTTCATTATTCATCCAAAGAGCAACTGCTTTAGGGTGATAACTTCCCACATGGCAGCTTTGAGGCCTAAGAAGTGTAATCCACTTGAATCTCATAGGTAATGGATTTAGATCAGACATTTTTAGTCCATCTTTCCTGTTTATATACTTATAATCAAAATTCAAAGTCTATTTTTCTCTTTATTTCCTATTCTGTTTTAATTACCTTGAACTCTATTATTTCATATAACTGTAGAACTTATCATCTATCAACTCTAGTCTTTACCTGTTGCCATATCCTGATTTCCTTTCTTAAAAACAAACAGAGTATCTGGGTGGTATAGTCAGTTGTGCTACCAAACCTTGGTTTCAGCTCAGGAGGTTTTGATCTCAGGGTCGTGGGATTGAGCCCTACACTGGACTCCACGCTTGGCATGAAATTTGCTTGTGATTCTCTCTCCGTCTCCGTCTGCCCCTCCCACTCATATTTCTCTCTCTTCTCTCTCAAGTACATAAATCTTTAAACAAACATACAAACCTCAGAGTTTAATGTCCTTAAGAACTCCATAATGCTTTCTCTTACATTTACTTTTTATTTGTAATTTGATCTTTCCCAGAATAGAGAAAGAAAAACTTGAGTAAAAATTTTTTTCCACTGTAAACACTACATATGTGTGTTTGGGTTGTGTCCACTGTAACCAATGCTATACAGAAGAATAATGGGATTAATTAAATTTCTTGTTTTGCTCTTTGTGCTCAATTAAATCATTCCTTTTTAGCTCTTGATGTTTATGACTTTGAATAACATTGATGGATTTACAGACTAAGCCTGAGTGCCTTTAGTCCTGGCACTTCCAACTGACTGGTTATTTTACATCATACCCTAAATTCCCCATAGTTGGGTTCCAAAATACCCTGAAATACTTAAAATCACAAAATATCCAGTGTTATACAGTAGTATAAAAGTTTCAGATATTATAAGTAACAATGATCATGTATTTTCTTTTTCTAATTATGAAGGGAAAATATATTATCTTTCCCCAAAGATGGGCTCCAGAAACTTTAGTTGGTATATTCAGATAATTTAGTGTAGTATAATTAAATTAGAGCAAGAAACACATTTTCCCCCTCAGAGTCAGTATTGCTCACAAATACATGCTACTTTATGTTTATTAATGGATTTTAAAATAAATGATTAACAAAATACATATTAGTATGTTTCCACTGGCATGCGTCATGAATTTATTTCTCCAAAATGGTAATGTACTCAGTCGATTTATTGATACTACCTTGTAGTTCTTTCTTTACTGTGAGGTCAGTCATCCCCTCCCAATATATGACCCCTTCTTGTTGAACTTGACCCAGGAATAATCTGGAATTAGTAAGAATGTACAACTTTTTCATTAACTCCTCCTTTCATCAGCAACCCCCATTCCCTCTGGATCCAGATGGCTGGTTTACGATAAACACATGACTAACAGTGAGCTATCCTAGTATTTGAATATGGAACAAAAAAAAAAAAAAATGTTAGTTGGCTGTGAAGAATTTACTGTGAGGAGAAATAGGGCGAGAACTACCACTTTCTGGCAGCAATAAAGGATTGATCTGGGGGAAAAACAAATAAAACAAAACAAAACAAACCACCACCACCAAAGAACAAAAAGTGGAAAACAGGCATAAAGGATCAAGGAACAGTTTGAGATCAGAAATAACATGAATGAAGCCTAAGAGAGAGCAACTGAATGAGAAAAAAACAAACAATACTGCTCTACAGTATCCCAATTCCCATTAGAGTCAGCTATGGTTTTAGTAATTTTATTTCATTACATTCTTTGTATCCTTACAATGAAATCCCTTTTTTAGATAGTCACCAAATGGTCTGTACTCCCTGTAGCCAAACTAAGGCTAACCTGTCAGGATAGCTTCATTGTAACACTATGCTGCTTGACTATTGAGAGGCTCATTTGTACATAAATTCTTGCAGTTTAGTGTGAGTTATATAATCAATAGAAAGTTGATACTGGTCTTTCTTTTTGGTTGTTTGGACATGTTTAAAACTTTTTCTCTGTTTGAATAGACACACGTAAAGAATTATAAATCTGACTCAATGAGTAGTTTTTAGTAAGAACTTTTTGGGAAATAAAGAGACAAAATGGAATGTAGATCAATCTATAACTACAATATGCATACTTATATTAGTAAGCCATTAAAATTTGAACAGTTCTGTCAAGATTTTCATGTTCTCCATGCCACTTGCCTTCCATAAGTCTCCAGTCTGCCATCAGAGGGTAACTGAAGCACGGATCCTCAGCCCTTCATTCTCCTGCAAAGCCCTCACCAACTCTCACAGCTTTATAACAATTATTTCCTTTCTCTTAATTGGTCTTGTAAAAGTTCTTGACGATTTCAAAATACATGGAAATCAGCTTCCAATTTTTTTTATATCACCATTTCCTGATATACTCCCTGCCAATGTCATCCCCATTCCTATCACAAGTATTTACTTTCATGGTCATAAGACAGGTCTTGCTAAAGATTGTCTTTGATTGTTCTAGGACTTATAAGATTTGTCACTGTATTTCACTCCTGTTTTGTTCTTAAGTCCTCCAGAGGTGGCTTAGATTCCATGGCCCATTTTTCTAATAACATCCTCATATACCTCTTCAACTTCCTTCCTGAACTCTCTCCATACCATCATGCTGATTAAAGTCATGACTATCTAACACCAATTTAGCTCTTACTGCTATAGCCAATTTAACAGAATTTCCTTAGTCAATTTATTCTCTGCTTCTAATTTAATTTCACAGCCTTTCCTTTATTCTTAAACATCTGTTAACCCTTCTCTTCTTGCTCTCAGCCCATGAGTTAGTCTCAGAAGCAATCAGAAGACTATTTATTTTTTAAATTTCAAGAAACCCAGTTTATTAAATCACATATAAATCCTCCATTGACTCAATTGGAGAATAAATGTCTTATTAAATGATTTGAAAACAGAGTTGAATTCACTGAAGACAATTAATATATACTTTCCACCACCTTCCTATTATACTGATGATTTTGAAAACCCACCTAAGGGCAACCCCTCCAATTAGATCACACTCCTTTGCTGACTACCTAAAGATACCAGTCTTTTCTCCTGAAATCTCAGTTTTTCTTCATACTTTGTTCTCATCAGCCTACAAAGGTGGTGCAATATATGCTTAGAGTAATCTGTGATGTTGGTTCCACCTATAGATTTGATAGAATGGTTTTTATTCATTTAGAGCTTGTGACCGATGTAAGTAGCATATATTTTTTAATTTTTTATTTTTTATAAACTTATATTTTTATCCCCAGGGGTACAGATCTGTGAATTGCCAGATTTACACACTTCACACCACTCACCAAAGCACATACCCTCCCCAATGTCCATAACCCCACCCCCCTTCTCCCAACCTCCCTTCCCCCAGGAACCCTCAGTTTGTTCTGTAAGATTAAGAGTCACTTATGGTTTTTCTCCCTCCCAATCCCATCTTGTTTCATTTATTCTTCTCCTACACCCTTAAGCCCCCATGTTGCATCACCAATTCCTCATATCAGGGAGATCATATGATAGTTGTCTTTCTCTGCTTGGCTCATTTCGCTAAGCATGATACGCTCTAGTTCTATCCACATTGTCGTAAATGGCAAGATTTCATTTCTTTTGATGGCTGCATAGTATTCCATTGTGTATATATATATATACCACATCTTCTTTATCCATTCCTCTGTTGATGGACATCTGAAGGGGCATGTGCACCCGAATGTTTATAGCAGCAATGTCCACAATAGCCAAACTATGGTAAGTAGCATATTTTTATATGTCCCTATTAGTCTTGACAGAATTTTTTATAACAGTATAAAAATAAAGAGGTAAAATGGATATGGAACACAATTAAGTTTCTAAAGTCTGAATTCAGAAATAACATATTGTCTTACAGCACATTTTATTTTCTAAATAAGTCTTGAAAATAAAAGCATTTCCAAAACACAGGAAATCACTCTATCATAAATGAGGGAAAACTGGACATTTCACAGAACCAGACAATGATCCTTATGAGTAACTGAATCAATTAAAGTTCTAGATATTTCTTAGGATGTTGGTTCTATAAATTGATTTGATAATACATAAAGACACATAGAAGTTATGTTGAAATGAGGCACATATTTCTACACTGAAGAGAAAAAAATAGACACAGACAATTTCAATGACTAAGTTATACTACTTAGTCATTAAAATGTAACTGCCAACTTAGGGTTACTAAGACTACTTTAAAGTAAAAGAAAATAAACCTAAGGCATTTTGAATGATTCTCCTACAACCATGTACCTCATAGTATATCTATTTCCAGAAGTAAGGCAGCTTTCTATGGAAGGAGTGTTTAGCTTAAGTGCCTCAACCTTTATTAGGTGGAAATCAACTTCAAGTTGAAAGTATTCAGCTTATCAAGGGATCCTGCATGTGAATACCTTTTTAGTGTTCTCTAAAGTTTATTTTATTAAACTAAAGTTGATACTGTGTAATCAGTCTATACCATAAGATGTTCTGATAGCTAACCAAAAAAATTTTTCTTGTACTCAGTAGAGACAAATATCGTCAAAGACATGTATTATCCATTAGATCATATGCCCGGTCATCGCCACTTCTCTGAGTTTTTACTGTAGAACTTAATGTTCATCATTTAGTTCTCATTATGTACTTAAATTTTTTTAATGATAGCCTTAACAATTTTATAAAACAGAGAAGTCATGTATTCTTTAGTATACTATGTCAGTTGTATCTCCTGATGAAATAAAAATACATGCTAGAATCAATTGAGTATTTTCTCCCAACTGCCCCTCTGTTGAAATTTCTGATTAACATTCCACTAGGGAATTTCTCTTCCTAAATCCTCATTGCCTGCCCACCTTGGTTGACAGAATCATTATTGTAGGAGGAATGCACAGATGCAAACATAGTATGTCCCCAAGTTGGACTGGAGTACAAAATAGACTGATAACCTCTGCTCAAGTCTATTTAATTCTACTGGCCCCTCTCTACCTCCTGGGAATTCAGGATGGCCTTAAATTCAAATACACAATCTGAAATTACATAATATATGGTTTCTTTGGATGTTGGGTGACCAACCATTTTAGTTTGCCTAGGACTATATTGATTTTAGTACTGCAAGACCCATATCCCAGTAAAACTTACAGTCCTGGACAAATTGAGAGAGTTGGTCTCCTTTTTAGATGGAAAATCCTTTGTTTTCTTTCATTTGAATCTGAAACAACATTTAAAAATCATGTAGTCTGGCATTTTTAAAGTTAAGATTTTCAGTCTTTCTTGAAAAAACATATTTGGCAACTCTGGTGATCACTTTTTTGTTAATTTAGCTAGTGTATAGTCCCTAGTTATTCAAACAAACACTAATCTAGGTATTGCGGTGAAGGTATTTTATAGATCTGATTAGTATTAACAGTCAGTTGACTAAGTAAAGGAGATCATCCTGGATATTCTTGGATTGCCTTGTCCAAGTACTTAAAAAGATTTAAGAGCAGAACTGAGGTTTCCTGGAGAAGGAGAAATTCTCTCTGTGGACAGTAGCAGCAGTTCCTGTCAAGAGTTCCAGTCTGCCTTTCCTGACAGCCTGCTCTAACAGATTTCAAATTTGCTTAGCCAGTACCCCCATGATCACATAAGCAATTCCTCTCTCACTTAAATCAATCAATTGATAGTTAGATTCTACTGGTTCTGTTTCTATACTGGCCAATACAGCAATACTATCTGAGCATTTCTGCATGATTATGAATCATCTGGAAATTTGCTGCTTTTTTTTTTTTTTAAGTTTGCTTCTTTAGATATGGTGAAAGCCTGAAATCATCAAAATCAGCATCTGGTCAATTCTTAGAGGCACTGCAACTCACCATGGAAATGATGGTAATTTTTGCTGATATAATATCTCTATAATATATATGTAATATTCTCTAATATTTTCTTATATGATATATAGATATATAATATCTAATATATTATTATATTATATATTATTAGAGAATATATATTATATTCTCTATTTTATATTATTATATGTTATATATATATATATATATATATATATATATATAGTGCATCCCAACTTTATAACTGGAGATTGAGATAGAAAAGAGATAATGAATGTTGAACCATAAACACAAATTATTAAATGCTAAGATAATTAAATAATATCACAGATTTTGCAACATTAGAATTTTTTGGAAGAATATAGAAAGGGAAAGTTTGGGTTACTATTTATGAGGGTTCTAGGAAGAAAAGTAAAATAGTGGACATTCTCAAGAATAGGATCATGGAGCAGACTTGTAATCAGAAAAAGAGATAGCTTAACAATAGAGAATCTGAGAGACATGTTCTTCTACCCTTTAAAAATTGTCAATAGTAGCCAGATTTATAATAAACAAACAAACAACAACAACAAAAAAAAAACAATGGCCACGGTTGCCAAACTGTGGAAAGAACCAAGATGCCCTTCAACGGACGAATGGATAAGGAAGATGTGGTCCATATACACTATGGAGTATTATGCCTCCATCAGAAATGACGAATACCCAACTTTTATAGCAACATGGATGGAACTGGAAGAGATTATGCTGAGTGAAATAAGTCAAGCAGAGAAAGTCAATTATCATATGGTTTCACTTATTTGTGGAGCATAATAGCATGGAGGACATGGGGAGTTAGAGAGGAGAAGGGAGTTGGGGGAAATTGGAAGGGGAGGTGAACCATGAGAGACTGTGGACTCTGAAAAACAATCTGAGGGTTTTGAAGGGGTGGGGGGTGGGAGGTTGGGGTACCAGGTGGTGGGTATTATAGAGGGCACAGATTGCATGGAGCACTGGGTGTGGTGAAAAAATAATGAATACTGTTATGCTGAAAATAAAAAATAAATTAAAAAAAAAAACAACCAGCAAAAACATCACTTGGAAGAGGTGCTTCTTGGGTACGACAATCAATCAATCAATCAATCAATAACTGCTCATATTCAGGGGCAGTCATTTAGGCTTATTGTGTATTCCCCTAACTTAGGTCACTCTTCTTTCCACAAAACTGACCAACTCCCTCTTCTCTATATATACTTTCATGAGTCTTCCTAATCAATTACCTAACAATGTTTCAAATGTTGTAAATGGTTCCATTCCACAACTGTGATAAAAGCCAATAAACTTTTTTTATTTTACCTTTTTTTTTAATAGAACACTTTTGCATCCTTGGTTCTTAACAATATGGGTTTTACATATTATTTGCAGTGGGTGAGAAATTCTTGGGAATTCCTCCTTGGCTCAATTACAAGAATTTCTCCACACCCTGAGACGTGTTACCTCCTGCTGTGAATTTTCCAGAATATTCTTGCCAGCTTGATTTCTTTCCTCATCTGTTGTCATCTTTATTCTGAAATTTTTAACTATGTGCGTGGCATCTCTTTGAAAGAGTATAGATTATGTTTTAAGTGTTTTTTATCCTTGTGTTAAATATTTATCAGACATCTTTCTCTTTACATGTCTCTCATAGGCAGCACTTAGTTATAATCATTTGATTACAGATTATTCACATTCTTTCCTGTGATCTCAACAATTAAATGTTGTATTTTTCCACTAGATCCTCCCATGCCCCAGGGTGCATTTTTTTTCTTGAAACATAAAGGAGAAAATCAACTGTAATTTTATATCATCTTATTACATTTTCCTTTATGATGTGACATATTTCTACTAACAATGAGTAAGAATATTCATTTATAACATGAGATTGACAATTTTAAAATGGTAAAATGTGCATTTTTTATATAGTTTTTATAGGAGAAGAAATGTTTTATGTATATTTTGGGGGAGAATTTAGAAGTATATCTCAAAATTTAACATGTATATTCATTTTGATCTAGTAATGTCTTTTCTAGAAATTTATTTTACAAAAGTACACACCTAAATATTTTTGTTCAAGTTTTTTAACTTCAAATTTTATGTAATGGTAAAAATTAATATGACCTAAGCACCTACCAAAACGAAAATGATTAAATATATTGTCATATGCCCAAATTTTAAAATAAAATACTATGAGTGCAATAAATGAGAATTATATACAATGAAGTAAAAATTTCAAAATATATAAATATTTAAACAAAATTATTATAAAATAATTTATATTAGAACCTTATTTATGAAGACCTCTTGAGTTTATGAAATTAAAGATATTCAAATAATAAGATATATATTAAATTGTTGACAATACTTTTTTTTAACAATACACTTTTGGAGAAGAGAGTAGAATCATGATCAAGGAAAATAAATAGGCCTTCAGTGTATTTTTATACCTCTATATTGTTTGAGTAGTTTTATAATATTAATAAATCAGACTATTTCTGAAATTAGATTAATAGTAAAATATGTTGAAAGAATAGATACACTATAGGTGACATTAAATTCTTCTAGAAAAATATATAATAGGCAAATAAGTTTTGGCATTCAGTGTTGTCAGTTAAAAATTCAATTGGTAATCATCACCCTATCTATCTAAATTCAGAACAAATGGCTGATTCAGGTACTTTTCAAAACTCAGTCAATTTGTGTGACATCATATAGCCAATGCTGACAGACCAGACTATGACTTTTCAAATAGGTGTTCTGTTATAGTATCAAGGAAACTTTTTTTTCACATTCCCAATTAATGATCCATATAATGCAATTCCAGTACATACTGGATTTCTCAATGCACAATGAGCCCAACTGTTTCTACAGGTTATATAGTGAACTTTCTAAAACTATGGCGGGGCAGGCAGGGAAGACCCAGTGGCACATCAAAGAAAGAGTCAAATTCCCACACATCTCCCATGTACAAAAGTTTTGTTGTGTGGAGGGTATGTGATTTGGTGAGTGCTGTGAAGTGTGTAAACCTGGTGATTCACAGACCTGGGGATAAAAATATATGTATATAAAAAATATATGTTTATAAAAAATAAAAAATTTAAAAAAAAAAAAAGTTTTGTTGTTGTTGTTGTTGTTTTTCTCTGTCAGTGTTGTCAGGAGCATCCTCTGACACTTAGTTCTCACCTAAAATTTTGGTGATACAGATAGACAGAAAGTGTAGGAAAATGGGGAAAAGGAAGAAAGAAATTACACCTCAGAAAAGGTTAAATCATAAACCAGAAATAGAGGGCACAAGAAATCTATCCCAATTGTAAGCATGTGTGATGTGCAGTTGAGAAAATGTAAAAGTTCAGACAGAGATTGTTGTAGTAAATTTCAAGCAAAGCATGGATACATCAAAAGCAATTTCCAGAGAAGAGATAAGGGAGGCCAGAAATCCAGTTCCCTCAAATTAAGTTTTTGGCAGAAAACAGCTGAGAAAACAGAACTTAGAATGGCTTTGTTACAGGGCAGCATCCTCCTGAGATTGAAAGGCCCAGGTGTAGACTGTGATAGAGCTAGACATTAATATCTTATTATGGCTGATTTCAAGGTACCAATAATTTAACCACCATTTGGTAAATTTACTGAAAATTTAAGTCAGTTCTTGCAAGCCAGTATGTGCTGGATCCAGCATATCACTTGGGAAAGTGAAAAGTCCTACATACTCAAGTGATCTAGGCAGAAGGTAATATTGAAGTTGAAATTCAATGAGGAATATGTAAGAACCTGCTGCCTGTTAACACAGCTGTGTAGGGAAAAAGCAATTCCATATCCTACTAGAAAGGCAATGTGATATGCAAATATTTTCTCTGTTAACTTTTTAAACATTCCATGGGAGAGTTCAGAGAAGCTTATAGAAACGGAGTACCAACTATAAGCTGCTGTGATGGGACTCTGCAGCAAGGAGTGGCAACTGCAGTGTCTGTCATGGGTCAGCATGTAGGAAAATCCATATATGCTACCAAATAATATGAATAGTAGCATGCTTTGAATGTACCATATAAATATGGTAACATATATAAAATTTAAACTACTCCTTGATATTGTCAGTATAGTATGCATTTTATCTTCTATATTTAAATAAATAATATAAATATTTAATAATCCCAAATTCAGCCCTTGGTTGACATTGCACTGAATTAGTCTAGCACCTGGTCAAGCCATTGAATGTGTTTGTATTTTATTTTATTTACTGGACATCCCATAACCAGTCCCTGGGTTTCTCCTAGTGAAACTTCCAACCTGAGTAATTGACTCAGCACAAAAAGATCTTCTTTCAATTTAACTGGAGACTAGGGCCTCCCCTTTTCCCTTCATTCAAGTCCATTTCTCAGTGTTATAACCCTGCTGAAATATAAATTCATTTTCTCTCTTTTTCTTCTTTATTTCCTCATATTTTTTGTCACTAGATTTCCTACTCTAATGTTCTGGCCAATATTTATCACAGCATTGAGATACTCTATCTTGAGAGCTTCATAAAGTAATTGCTTATAAGTCCCTTGTCAATCTTCTCTCTGGATCTTGCATAAAACAACTATTACCAAAGAGTAATAAATATGGGAATGAAAGGAAGTCAGGTCTGTATAAATAACAGCAGCATTATGATATCCCTTCTAAATTCAGAAAGAAAAAGGTAGAGTTATAGGGAGTTCAGTAAAATAGTTAACTTTATCCTATAATAGGCTAAATGCTACAAAGAATGAAAAAATTAGAAACACTAGTATAAGCTATTATATAAAAATGCACTCATAAAAATGTGTTAAATTAAATTACACTTTTGCCTAATTCATGATATATTTGGAAAACAATCCAATTTGAAAGTTGTGGATAAAATGAATTATAGGATATTCAAATCAAAACCACATTGAGATACCACATTACACCAGTTAGAATGGCCAAAATTAACAAGACAGTAGACAACAAGTGTTGGAGAGGATGTGGAGAAAGGGGAAACCTCTTATATTGTTGGTGGGAATGCAAGTTGGTGCAGCCTCTTTGGAGAGCAGTATGGACATTCCTTAAGAAATTAAAAATAGAGCTACCCAATGATCCTGCAATTGCACTACTGGGTATTTACCCCCAAAATACAGGTGTAATGAAAAGAAGGGTCATCTGTACCCCAGTGTTCATAGCAGCAATGGTCACAGTCGCCAAACTGTGGAAAGAGCCAAGATAGCCTTCAACAGATGAATGGATAAAGATATGCTCCATATATACAACGGAATATTATGCCTTCATCAGAAAGGATGAATACCCAACTTTGTATCAACATGGACGGGACTGAAAGAGATTATGCTGAGTGAAATAAGTCAAGCAGAGAGAGTTAATTATCATACGGTTTCATTTACTTGTGGAGCATAATGAATAACATGGAGGACACTGGGAGTTGGAGAGGAGAAGTGAGTTGGGGGAAATCAGAGGAGAAGACAAACCATGAGAGACTGTGGACTCTGAGAAACAAACTGAGGATTCTGGAGGGGAGGAGGATGGACGGTTGGGTGAGCCTGGAGGTGGGTATTAAGGAGGGCACATATTACATGGAGTACTGGGTGTATCATAAACAATGAATCTTGGAATGCTGAAAAAAAAATTAAATTAAATTAATTAAAGGGGCGCCTGGGTGGCTCAGTGGGTTAAGCCGCTGCCTTCAGCTCAGGTCATGATCCCAGTGTCCTGGGATCAAGTCCCACATCGGGCTCCTTGCTCAGCAGGGAGCCTGCTTCTCCCTCTGTCTCTGCCTGCCACTCTTTCTGCCTGTGCTCACTCTCGCTCCCTCTCTCTCTCTGACAAATAAATAAAATCTTTAAAAAAAATTCTTAAATTAATTAAAAAATTAATTTAAAAAATACCTCTGAAAAGTTAAAAAAAATGAATTACAGAAATTTTAAATAAAACTACAAATATCTATATTTTTGAGAATCTAGTTTAATTATGGTACTTTTATTCATAAGGATCATTTTAATTTTGAATATTTTAATTATTTTGTGTACATGAATAAATATTAAAACATTTAAATATATTAAATACTATATTTCTAAATTAACTTCAAAATTTGAAAGACATAATAATACAATTGTGGGAAATGAAAAAAATGAGTGGCAGTTTTTGGTTACAGGTTTCAATTTCCCTATAAAAACACTGATCTCAAATATTCTCCAAAGCATTATTTTGATTGATGGACAAAATTAAAAATTTTCAATACTAAGGAAATGGAATCAAAATATATTATTTAGTTTATCTAATGAAAAAAATATTTATCAAGGCTGGAAAAGTCAAATTAGTGATTAGCCAGTAATGTTGCAATGTACAGGTGACATGGTGCTCCTTCTGTTGTTATATTATAGATTAATTATCAACCATGGTTACTTTATCTGAAGCTTTGAGTTATGACACATTAAAGAAAAAAAAAGTATGCCTCAATGATTTTATTCTGCAGGTTAGATATTTACAAAATATGTCTAAAATTTTTTGATACTCCATCCTTTCAGATATGGAACTTAATTCCCTTAACCTTGAGTGTGGGCTGGACTTAGTGACTTATTTTAATAGAACATGGTAGAAGTGATGGGGTATGTTACTGCCAAGGTTAGATTATAAAAAGACTAAAGTTTCCATTTTGAGGAGTGTGCACTCTCTCAGACTATTCTTTGTAGGGGAAGTCAGTCATCACCCTGTGACAACATTAAGGCAAAGAGGGGAGGAGGAATAGAGACCTTCACCCAAGAACCTGAGGCTAGCCAACAATCTTGGAAGAAGTTCCTCCAGGTCTAGTTAAGTCCTGAGATAAATGCAGCCTTGGCTGACATCTTGACTGTATCCTCATGAGGAACCCTGAGATAGAACTTCCCAGCTAAGCTGCACCCAGATCCTTGACCCACAGAAACTATGAGATAAATGTTTATTTTTTTAATCTACCAATTTGGGGAGGATGAGGAATTGCACTTTCCAGGTCAGCTGGAATAAAAACATTTCTCTGATATTTAGCAGAGTTGATGGACCATGTTGGATGGGTTAGTATAGAGATCCACTGCTTTTTATTAGTAATTGGTATTAACTACCTGGTTATTTACCACAGATTTTGTCAAACAAAAAAGCAGGAAAAGAAGACCAAGTATGCATGTAGTGGTATGTTATTTTGCTTACATGGGAGTTTACTACAAATTATTTATAAGGGCATAAATTAGTGACTTAAGACAAAGAAGAGAAATGAGCCCTCTTACCAAATTCTTATTTTGAATTAGATCCATGATGACAAATTGCAGAATAGGCAACTGAAGGCCAAGGCTAACAGATTGGATTAGATGGAAAAAAAGGTAATTATTTATGTAAAAGATGTAGACAAAGCACTTAGAATGTATTATGTGCTCAGAAAGAAAACAAGGTGGGTTGACTATCTACACTATCCAAGATATTATTTTTTTCTAAGTTTAAAATATATCTCAAAAACTTCCATCTTTAAAATACAAATCCTCTGCTTTCTTTTAAATAGCAGGAGAGTATTTAATCAGAAGAATGCAATGAGTTTTATTTAATGAGTATCCTATTATTGAATATTTTGATTGACTCTTACTTTTTGTCTTTAAGTATTTTGCTATTACAAATAATAATGCAAAGGTCCTTCATGAACCTTTATCTTTTGGAAATACATTCACTGGGTAAATTCCCTGCTGGGATACTGCTGTGACAAAAAAATACATGTTTTATAAAATTCAATGTATATTGTCAAGATGCCATGCAGAAAGACTGAAAGAACTTACATTTGTACTGTATTAGGTGCATTTTTCCCATAGTTTTGGTACCACTTATTATCAAAACTTTGCCAATCTGATAGATAAAACCTACTTTAATTTGTATTGAATTGTCTGTAGAACTTGGTATTTTCTTTATATGAATATTAGCTACAGGAACAACTTTTTCTATAAAGCTCCTGGTCATTACATTGCCCATTTATGCTACTGGATTATTTACTTTTACCAAAGAAAGTTAAAATTTAAGTGTATGAGCTATTAATAGAGTTTCTTGTCAATCTTTAGCTTTGGGTAGTTTTGTTGTTGTTGTTTGTTCATTTAATTTTATATGCTTAAGTTTTTTTGTTTTGTTTTTCTAATTTGATTGCTTGCATTTTAGTTGAATTGATCAGTCTTTTCCAAAATGTTTTCTGAGTTTGGGTATCTTGCTTAGAAGAAATTTTCATACTTTGGTGAGATTATAAATAAATGATGAGAGAGATGGGGAAGAGCTTTGTAAGACTAGGAATCCAGGCCTGAACATATCTCATGGACAAAAAGTGGAATCATAGGACTCTCTAACCTCAATCAAAGCAAATTTTATTGGAAATGAAATTTCTACCATGGAAATTTCTAGCATGGGAAGCTTAAGAAAGCTTTTCTAGAACCTACAGACTATGCATTGAGCAGCAAATGAGCACCATCCATGACCGGTGCTACTGAGTGTGTTAGTAGCTCTATAGTCACCTACAGAGGAGTTCTCATCAAGAGTTGGCCAACAATTATCCAATAGGACTGGTGATTACCATTGGCCCAACATTTTGCTCAATTTTGCTAAATTATTTTTCTAAAAAAAGTCTTTTTCAATAGCTCAGGAAACTCAAATTGTCCCAAAATTAATGGTAGGACATAAACATCAAAGCCAAAGGTGTTATAATTTATTATAAAGAAAATACTTGCAAAAGCTCACAGAGTAGAGCAGAATCTGGTCTTAATCTATAATTATACTGTTTATCAATCAATCTAAATTACAGAAAAAAATTTTAAAATACATATAGAGAACATATACAGAAATATAATGTCAAAAGATTAAATATACATGGTAGTACATTAGTAGTGACAATCAAAAGCAAGATTAGAAATGACACACTGGACCAGATGGACATCACAGATATATTTAGAAAATTTCATCCCAAAGCAACAGAATACACATTCTTCTCTAGTGCACATGGAACATTCTCCACAATAGATCACATCCTCAATCCTAAATCAGGACTCACCCGGTATCAAAAGATTGGTATCATTCCCTGCATATTTTCAGACCACAATGCTCTAAAGCTAGAACTCAACCACAAAAGGAAGTTTTAAAAGAACCCAAATACATGGAGACTAAACAGCATCCTTCTAAAGGATGAATGGGTCAACCGGGAAATTAAAGAAGAATTGAAAAAAATCATGGAAACAAATGATAATGAAAATACAATGGTTCAAAATCTGTGGGACACAACAAAGGCAGTCCTGAGAGGAAAATATATAGCGGTACAAGCCTTTCTCAAGAAACAAGAAAGGTCTCAGGTACACAACCTAACCCTACACCTAAAGGAGCTGGAGAAAGAACAAGAAAGAAACCCTAAGCCCAGCAGGAGAAGAGAAATCATAAAGATCAGAGCAGAAATCAATGAAATAGAAACAAACAAACAAAAAAAAACAATAGAGCAAATCAACGAAACTAGGAGGTGGTTCTTTGAAAGAATTGATAAAATTGATAAACCCCTGGCCCAACTTATCAAAAAGAAAAGAGAAAGGACCCAAATAAATTAAATCATGAATGAAAGAGGAGAGATCACAACTAACACCAAAGAAATACAAACTATTATAAGAACATACTATGAGCAACTCTCTGCCAACAAATTTGACAATCTGGAAGAAATGGATGCATTCCTAGAAACATATAAACTACAACAACTGAACCAGGAAGAAATAGAAAGCCTGAACAGACCCATAACCAGTAAGGAGATTGAAACAGTCATTAAAAATCTCCAAACAAATGAAAGCCCAGGGCCAGATGGCTTCCCGGGGGGATTCTACCAAACATTTAAAGAAGAACTAATTCCTATTCTCCTGAAACTGTTCAAAAAATTGAAATGGAAGGAAAACTTGCAAACTCATTTTATGAGGCCAGCATCACCTTGATCCCAAAACCAGACAAGGATCCCATCAAAAAAGAAAGCTAGAGACCAATATCCTTGATGAACACAGATGTAAAAATTCTCACCAAAATACTAGCCAATAGGAGTCAACAATACATTAAAAGGATCATTCACCACGGCCAAGTGGGATTTATTCCAGGGCTGCAAGGTTGGTTCAACATCCGCAAATCAGTCAATGTGATACAACACATCAATAAAAGAAAGAACAAGAACCATATGATACTCTCAATAGATGCTGAAAAAGCATTTGACAAAGTACAGCATCCCTTCCTGATCAAAACTCTTCAAAGTGTAGGGATAGAGGGTACATACCTCAATATCATCAAAGCCATCTATGAAAAACCCACCACAAATATCATTCTCAATGGAGAAAAACTGAAAGCTTTTCCGCTAAGGTCAGGAACACGGCAGGGATGTCCATTATCACCACTGCTATTCAACATAGTACTAGAAGTCCTAGCCTCAGCAATCAGACAACAAAAGGAAATTAAAGGCATCCAAATCGGCAAAGAAGAAGTCAAATGATCACTCTTTGCAGATGATATGATACTATATGTGGAAAACCCAAAAGGCTCCACTCCAAAACTGCTAGAACTTGTAAAGGAATTCAGTAAAGTGTCAGGATATAAAATCAATGCACAGAAATCAGTTGCATTTCTCTACATCAACAACAAGAGAGAAGAAAGAGAAATTAAGGAGTCAATCCCATTTACAATTGCACCCCAAACCATAAGATACCTCGGAATAAACCTAACCAAAGAGGCACAGAATCTATACTCAGAAAACTATAAAGTACTCATGAAAGAAATTGAGGAAGACACAAAGAAATGGAAAAATGTTCCATGCTCCTGAATTGGAATAATAAATATTGTGAAAATGTCTATGCTACCTAAAGCAATCTACACATTTAATGCAATTCCTATCAAAGTACCATCCATCTTTTTCAAAGAAATGGAACAAATAATTCTAAAATTTATACGGAACCAGAAAAGACCTCGAATAGCCAAAGGGATATTGAAAAAGAAAGCCAACGTTGGTGGCATCACAATTCCGGACTTTAAGCTCTATTACAAAGCTGTCATCATCAAGACAGCATGGTACTGGCATAAAAACAGACACATAGATCAATGGAACAGAATAGAAAGCCCAGAAATAGACCCTCAACTCTATGGTCAACTCATCTTCGACAAAGCAGGAAAGAATGTCCAATGGAAAAAAGACAGCCTCTTCAATAATGGTGTTGGGAAACTTGGACAGCCGCATGCAGAAAAATGAAATTGGACCATTTCCTTACACCACACACAAAAATAGACTCAAAATGGATGAAGGACCTCAATGTGCGAAAGGAATCCATCAAAATCCTTGAGAACACAGGCAGCAACCTCTTTGACCTCAGCCGCAGCAACATCTTCCTAGGAACATCGCCAAAGGCAAGGGAAGCAGGGGCAATAATGAACTATTGGGATTTCATCAAGATCAAAAGCTTTTGCACAGCAAAGGAAACAGTTAACAAAATCAAAAGACAACTGACAGAATGGGAGAAGATATTTGCAAACAACATATCAGATAAAGGACTAGTGTCCAAAATCTATAAAGAACTTAGCAAACTCAACACCCAAAGACAAATAATCCAATCAAGAAATGGGCAGAGGACATGAACAGACATTTCTGCAAAGAAGACATCCAGATGGCCAACAGTCACATGAAAAAGTGCTCCATATCACTCGGCATCAGGGAAATACAAATCAAAACCACAATGCGATATCACCTCACACCAGTCAGAATGGCTAAAATCAACAAGTCAGGAAATGACAGATGCTGGTGAGGATGCAGAGAAAGGGGAACCCTCCTACACTGTTGGTGGGAATGCAAGCTGGTGCAGCCACTCTGGAAAACAGCATGGAGGTTCCTCAAAATGTTGAAAATAGAACTGCCCTTTGACCCTGCAATTGCACTACTGGGTATTTACCCTAAAGATACAAACGTGGTGATCCAAAGGGGCACGTGCACCCGAATGTTTATAGCAGCAATGTCCACAATAGCCAAACTATGGAAAGAACCTAGATGTCCATCAACAGATGAGTGGATAAAGAAGATGTGGTATATATACACAATGGAATACTATGCAGCCATCAAAAGAAATGAAATCTTGCCATTTGCGACAAATGGATGGAACTAAAGCGTATCATGCTTAGCGAAATAAGTCAAGCTGAGAAAGACAACTATCATATGATCTCCCTGATATGAGGAAGTGGTGATGCAACATGGGGCTTAAGTGGATAGGAGAAGAATCAATGAAACAAGATGGGATTGGGAGGGAGACAAACCATATGTGACTCTTAATCTCACAAAACAAACTGAGGGTTGCTTTGGGGGAGGGGAGTTGGGAGAAGGGGGGTGGGGTTATGGACATTGGGGAGGGTATGTGCTTTGGTGAGTGCTGTGAATTGTGTAAACCTGGCGATTCACAGACCTGTACCCTTGGGGATAAAAAATATATGTTTATAAAAAATAAAAAATTAATAAAAGAAAAAAAAATCAAAAATCAAAAAAAAAAATCCAAAAGCAAGATTAAAAGTTAAAGTAACATTTTACAAATTTACACAGTTTAAATCATTTTAAATCATAGTGATAAATGTTCATTAAGACAATAGAAATAATAATTAAATTTTACATAAGTATTTTGCATATTTTTATAAAAGATCCACACTTTTTATTATAGATGGATATAAATGTTCACCTAACCTTTTATACACCCTCTGTAGCAAGTGCCAAATAAAACCAGATGTAAGGAAACTACATGATCAAAGTTTAAAGAAACAGAATTCTTAAATAATATATACAATAAAAGATAGAACCCAGCTGTATGCTGTTGCAAAAGAAATGAGCACAGAAGAATAGTTTTTTTTCACTCTATTATTATTATTAGCCCTGTAAAATGAGATCCAGTATTCTACCTTAGTATTTATTTTTTTGCTAGAATTGTACCAGATGGAAGAATTCTGTATAATTGAAAACACTGATTGGTATGTCCTTCTGCTAAGATGTATTATCACCAATATAATTCTACTTTCTTTTGTATCTCAGCAAATATTATTTTTTTCTTTTTATGTCATGCCATGTAACCCTTTTTCTATTGTTATTATGTCATACCATGTAACCTTTTCAAAATAGCCATTTCATATATTCTGCACATGTCTTTTCAAAACCAAGCCACCCATGAGTCATATGTCAACACTGAATATCGAAAAAGCCTAATCCAAAATGCAGTCACATAACCAACCTACCAAGAGAGACCAAAGATACAGCAAAATGGGAAAGGCCTGCTATTAGATTCTTAAATAGTATTTATGGAAAAGTTTGGAAGAAGAAGATTCCAGAAACTCAAGAGGAATGTTTTAAGGACATACTAAACTTAACTTCATTTGAGTCCAAAGCAATATGGGGAATTAATTAAACAATCAATACAACTCATGGATATGAAGAGTAGAGGGGTACATATGAGAGTACCTCATGAAGAAAAAACGTAAAATCACAAATCACAGCTTTTTAAACCTCAGATACAAAGAAAGAACAACCTTTCCAAATTCAACAGCATTCAAAGAACTGCTGGACATGCATCATCTTTTACATAATCCCTATATACAAAGAATAGCAGCAGGCAAAGGATTCATGTATGTGTTTGTAGTTATGGATGGCTACAGATAAATTTTTTAAGCCTCTAACCTAAAACTGTCTCACTGATATTTCTGACAGAACAAAAGTATACCACACTCACCACTCACAAACAGAAATGAAGAATCCATACAATACCAGTTATGGCCAGGACTCAGGTATTCAGACTTCATGATATAAATTAATTGACTACATTTTGTATTTGTTTATATCTTATCTTCTTTTTCTGTAACCACTACTTTATTTAAGGTAATTTATATAGCTTACATTATGTTCTTATTAAAAGCTATTGAGACTCACTTATACAACAATGAAATGCAATATATAAAGAAAACAGTTAAACATCCCCGTTACCACCAATAAATAATTATTGTTAGTTAACAACCTGTTATACAGGCACACACATACAAATGAGTTGCTACTGGATGTTTACTGTATGTATGTATGCATGTATGTATATATGTGTACACATGCACGTATTCATAGTCTTATGTCTTACAAAGAGATCATTCTAAACACATTTTTGATCATTTAAAAATTAACAATATAGCATACTTCCATGATGATAAATACAAATAAAAATGTACCCTTTAATAGTTGTTGTAAGCTACAGTGTACAAATTATTCCTATTGTTAAACACATTTTAAGCATACTAATAGGGAAATTAAACTGTTAGTTCAAGAGGCATTTTCATGGCTAATCTAATATAATAGTAAAATTTGTTATTTTTTGCTCCCTAAAAGGCTTCGCCCTGTATGTTATCCCCTCTCTCAAAATGCAGGAAGATTATCTTTTTGCATCCTTGGTAACCTCTTAACAATTCTGCCAATATAAGACAAGTAAAATATTTTTCCTTTAACTTCTATTTTGATTACATTTCTTCAAGTATTTATAAACTTGGTAGGTTTTTGTGGGAGTTTTATTGTTTATTAACATCTTTCACTCATTTTTAAATCTGGGACATTTGTCTTTTTTTGTTTTGTTTTGTGAGCATTTTCAGAGACACGGGAATTTATTGTCTGGAATAAATTAAGCAAATTATTTTTATGGTTAATTGTTTTTATTTTATACCATTTGTGACTTTCCATATACTGACAACCAATATTGATTTTTAAGAAGTTAAAGCAATAAGTATTAGCATTAATTTTTTCTATTTGTACAGTTATTCTTAAGGATTTGAAAGACATATATAGTATATACATAACTATGTATATCATATATAGCTATATATATGCATACTTCTTTAAGTTAAACTACATATTTACAATCACAATGTTGCCATTCTTTCAATTGTTTATTATATACAATCTTGGTGGATATTGAACTTCACATTATTATATTCTATTATGGTCTAAATTCAGTTAAAACTCATCATCAACTATGAGGTATGTCATAAAACTCCATTTAACAGATATGGAAGCAAAGAATCACACTATATAAATAAGTTATACAGTTAAATGAAGTTTTGATACCAGGTCTATTTAATTTTGCCTGTGTAAAACTATGAAATACTGCTTTTTAAGCTAAACCAGAAATTCCTGAAAAAAATCTGAAAATTCATGAATAAATAATTAAAATAATTCTAATGACGTGTTTTATAATTTACTGGGTTAAGTAATTATACCTTTCTACCCTAACACTCTAATCTTTCCCATCAAACACAATGAATTGCCTTGAATGCCACAGGTCTATAGTTTCAGGTTAATTTTTAATGCTAATCAAATAAATCTGCCAATAAGTTATTAAGTTAGAAATAACTTTCCTCCAATGGACGATAATTTATCATGAACAAAATTATTAACAAAAATATTGTCAAGATTGGAGGATGGATTTTGCATAAAGCATATTATTCTATACTGCATAGAGTCTGTGAACAAACTAGATTTATTAAGTCTGTGACTACGGAAATACAGATGGCTCTATTTATTTGACTAGAGTACACCATTCTGGGAACACCAAATTCAGTTTTGATCCTCTGCTTTCAATGTACAAAGGCAATTTCAAATGAATAAATTAAAATAACTTAGTGTTAAATACTAGAACATCACTTATTTATTAGAGACTGTTGATCCAATCCCTTTCTCCCTGTATCTGCAAAACACCATTTCAGACCCTTTTAAAGTTAACATGATGTAAACCATCCACGTGGCAGGGATATGCAATAATGTGAAGCAGATGAATCTCCCCCCACGGGAATTTGCAATGCGTGGAAGAGTGTTTTACTATCTATCTAGGCAATTGTGCAGATGAATGTCAGAATATCTGATTTTAAGCTTGTAAAAGAAAAGCTAAGTAAACAACTTTATCCCCAACCTCTTTCTAGAGTTACAGTAAACTCAAAATGATTTAGTAGATTAAAGTGCTTCATATCATATGCCTACAACTGGAAAAAACAGAGAGACAGTTGTTTAAAAACTAATGTTATGGAGAAAGCAAAGAAAGCTAAATACTTGCTTACGACCACATAGATATTCTTTAATAGAAATCTGAGTAAGAATAAGCCAAAAAAAGCCTGCAAAAGAAGGGTGCATAACACAGGAAGGAATGTCAATTAGTAAATAACTCGATTTCTACATTGTTTTTTTACCTAATGAGTAAAGAAATATGGCAAAGGAAGTTTAAGGAAGTTTAAAAAATATTTGTAAGTAATCCTAAAGGGTTTATTTTTTTATTATTATTTTACTGATAAGTATACTAAATTTCAAACAGCCATTAAGTGGCACAATCTCAGTTCATATCCCTATTTAATTTAAAAAGTATTCTTCCACTAGGTCATAAGAACATTACAGAAGATTCCATAAAAACAACATGGATGGACCTAGAGGGTATTATGCTAAAATAAGTCTGACTGAGAAAGACAAATGCCATATAATTTCACTCATACGTGGAATCTAAAATACAAAACAAATGAACAAAGAGCAGAATCTATAAAGACAGAGAATTAAACCGATAGTTGCCAGAGGAAAGGGGGGGCTAGGAGGAAAGACAAAATGAGTGAAGGGAAGTGCAAGACACAGACTAAAAATTCAGATAAATCCAAACAAAGCACACTAAGAGCTAGAATTAGGTTTTCATCATTTAACTAGAATTTTATATGTTTTAAATAAACAAGCATAAAAATAGTGGAGTTAAAAATTAAAAGTATTATTTTTAAGGTTTTAGCTATTGACTTTATGTTATTCTAAATTATATTGTAAAATTCTTATGAAGGTCAAAATCAGGGAGGAATACATAGGAATACACATGTAACTTCCTTACATTAGTAAGGAACTATATGCTTTTGCATAAATACCACAGAAACATAATACATAGAATGTAAAATTATAATCAAAATGTAACTTTATTTTTGTCTCCCAGTTTCCCTTCAAAATTTATTTAAGTGATACCTTTTTCTGTGCTACCAGGTATAACTTGGGCAGGTCTCATTACTTTTCAGTTTTTTAGTTTTGTTTTGTTTTTGGTAATCAAGGGTCCTATGATCACTTTTAGTGAAAACAAAGGAGGTCAGATCAGAAAAAAAAAATATATATATATATACATATATACACACACATATACAAATGTATATATGTATATATGTACAAATGTGTGTATATATATGTATATATCTAGATATATACATATATACACACACACACATACAAATGTATATATGTATATATGTACAAATTTGTATATGTGTGTGTGTATATATATGTATACACTATATATATATAGTGTCCAAGAGGTCATTTAAATCCCTGTTACACGCAGACTTCCTTTCCACCTTGCTGGCAATTGGTATTCTTTGATATTTGGAGGGAAGAGTACTTGGTTCCTTTGCCTTTGTGCTCTACCTTCAACTATGGGAGAGAAAAATGGAATAATCAGTTTCTACTCTGTGCTCCTATTATAAACTAGTCCTGGGGCTGACAAATATTTAGAATCATTTCTTTCTGGTGGAGCACTTTAAATGTTTTCCTGGGTTCTTCCACCTGTAGTTCCCTTAACGCAGATAGACAAAGCTCTTTTTCAGACCATTGTTGGCAAGTCATTTCAGAAGTCCCTAGGAAGCCCTTGAACACATCTGGCTTCCTGCTGCTTGGGTCTCTTTTCCCTGTATGTGAGTGACCATATTGGCAAGGACCCACAACAATCCCACACTGATGCCAACACCTGATAAAGCACGGACTACTACTTCTGGTTGATAACGAAAACGTCCTTCACTCAAACAAACTAAGAGTACTGTAAAATTCCAACCCTATAGTAACCACAGCATCGATTTGTTCTCTTTATCCTCAAGATTCTCTGGGTCAGATGCCCTAAATTACAGCGGTAACACACTAAGTTCTTAAGTGATCTAGTTAAAGCACTACTTCCCACTAAGCTTCGTGCGATGGAGTCGGCAGCTACCATTTAGGATGGGAGAGGAAAGGTAGCTCACAGAAAAATTTTTCAGAAAATTCAATCTCCTCTACCTACTCTAATCCAAGTTTCACATGATTTATTTCACGAAGTGTTCTAGAACCAAGGACCCAGTAATAGAATACGCATTACTAAGTCCTGCATTTTGATCAGCCACTTCACCCTGATATGCAGTTCCTATTTATCCTAGTGCCAAGTAAAAATTTCACTTATAATGGTGGGTTACACAAAAAGCTCACAACTTTAAGAAATGCTGTCTCAATGAATGAGGAAAATATAAACAAAAAACACATTATAAAAAAAGGGCTTCAAGCAAATTAAATATTTAGACCTCCATGATTATTTGGATATAGATATCCACAGAGAGGGTTTATTCATTAAATACATATATAATTTATATACAAGATATTCGTAATGAAAATTATGATGCAAAGAATCAGACCATAAGGGTGGCAGGGGAGCATAGTCCTGGGTAAAGGGCAAGGGAGTTGAGGTGGGGGGGTAGCAGAGCTGGCAGCCTGACTTTAGGCATCACAAGAAAAAAGAGAAAAAAGAAAAGAAAAAAAGAATCAGATTGGGTAAAATCTTCTTCAGTGCATTCTATTAGGCTTATCTGAGAAGAAAAAAAAAATCTTAAAATGTAATTGACTAAAATATTAACCTTCAAGCTTTAAGCTACCTTGATAATGTCACAAAGACCAAAAGAACACACATGTATATACTAATTCAGGCTAGGCTTGACAGCTGGTCTAGGCAGAATTAGAAGACACTGGCAGAATTTGGGTCTACTAGATGTAATTTTATGGTAATAATAAGAAGTCTAAGCAGAAGTGAAATAAGAACCACCACCATTCCATTTCCAACTTTTCATTCTCTTCAGATTCTTTTTTCCTCTGCCAAGATAGCAAAAGAATTATTTTCTAATTGCATTCCAGGGTTTTACCAAAAGTAGGTATTTTTTTATTCCCTCCATAACAGTCTCAGAAACACTGTGGATATAGCTGATTCATGCTTTCTCTCTCATTCTCTTTTTGTAGATGAATACAAACATCTTTTTGTGCAAACTCTGCTTTGTTTATGTCTTTAATAAATGTCTACACACTACAATTCCTAGGTAAACTTGTTTCTTTTTTTTTTTTTTTTATCAGTAGGCTGATTCTGAAGCTAAAGGATAGTCAAGAGAGATGGGCAGAGTGGTGTCCAATGATTGACCTGATAGTGAGCAAGTGGTTACAAAGTAAACAGGGATATGATCAGTTTTACCAGGGCTCATAAAAATGATTTCAGGAGTTGGTATAATAGTAATTGTTCTAGCCACAATATTAGTGTACATCTTAATACATATTTTAAATATACTGGTCACTCAGTCATACAATCTAACAAAGTTTTTAGCTGTTAGCAGTAAGATGTATTTATTTTTAGAGAGCCAACACAGTATATCTTCATTTATTTAACAATTCAACAAATATTCCTTGAGCACTAATTTTTGCCAGGCCATTTTCCAGGCCCTAAGAATACAGCATTAAGATATCTGAGATCATGCCTACTCTCATAGAACTTTCATTTATTGACTAAATAAAATAAAGATGAGAACTGATACTGATGGAAAATCTGATAAATGTACTGTGCATTTAACATGCACATATGCTTTTGGTATAACTACTAACTGCTAGGTATATATGCCTGTTCAGAAGAGCATGATTTATGAGGTTAAGGGTCTGTGATCTAGTTAGTCTTCTTCTTTCTTTCTTTCTTTTCTTTTATTTTTTTTCTTTTAAAATTTATTTTCTATTTATTTTCAGCATAACAGTATTCATTATTTTTTCACCACACCCAGTGCTCCATGCAATCTGTGCCCTCTATAATACCCACCACCTGGTACCCCAACCTCCCACCCCCCCGCCACTTCAAACACCTCAGACTGTTTTTCAGAGTCCATAGTCTCTCGTGGTTTACCTCCCCTTCCAATTTCCCCCAACTCCCTTCTCCTCTCTAACTCCCCATGTCCTCCATGCTATTTGTTATGCTCCACAAATAAGTGAAACCATATGATAATTGACTTTCTCTGCTTGACTTATTTCACTCAGCATAATCTCTTCCAGTCCCATCCATGTTGCTACAAAAGTTGGGTATTCGTCCTTTCTGATGGAGGCATAATACTCCATAGTGTATATGGACCACATCTTCCTTATCCATTCGTCCATTGAAGGGCATCTTGGTTCTTTCCACAGTTTGGTGACTGTGGCCATTGCTGCTATAAACATTGGGGTACAGATGGCCCTTTTTTTCACTACATCTGTATCTTTGGGGTAAATACCCAGGAGTGCAATTGCAGGGTCATAAGGAAGTTCTATTTTTAATTTCTTGAGGAATCTCCACACTGCTCTCCAAAGAGGCTGCACCAACTTGCATTCCCACCAACAGTGTAAAAGGGTTCCCCTTTCTCCACATCCCCTCCAACGCATGTTGTTTCCTGTCTGGTTAATTTTGGCCATTCTAACTGGTGTAAGGTGATACCTCAATGTGGTTTTAATTTGAATCTCCCTGATGGCTAGTGATGATGAACATTTTTTCATGTGTCTGATAGCCATTTGTATGTCTTCATTGGAGAAGTGTCTGTCCATATCTTCTGCCCATTTTTTGATATGATTGTCTGTTTTGTGTGTGTTGAGTTTGAGGAATTCATTATAGATCCTGGATATCAACCTTTTGTCTGTACTGTCATTTGCAAATATCTTCTCCCATTCCGTGGGTTGCCTCTTTGTTTTGTTGACGGTTTCCTTTGCTGTGCAGAAGCTTTTGATCTTGATGAAGTCCCAAAAGTTTATTTTTGCTTTTGTTTCCTTTGCCTTTGGAGACATATCTTGAAAGAAGTTGCTGTGGCTAATATCGAAGAGGTTACTGCCTATGTTCTCCTCTAGGATTCTGATGGATTCCTGTCTCACTTTGAGGTCTTTTATCCATTTTGAGTTTATCTTTGTGTATGGTGTAAGAGAATGGTCGAGTTTCATTCTTCTACATATAGCTGTCCAGTTTTCCCAGCACCATTTGTACCTGGAATGTATTAATATATTGCTATTAGGTTAACCTGTTAACTGAGACTGTCTTTTTTCCACTGCATATTTTTTCCTGTTTTGTCGAAGATTAATTGACCATAGAGTTGAGGGTCCATATCTGGGCTCTCTACTCTGTTCTACTGGTCTATGTGTCTGTTTTTATGCCAGTACCATGCTGTCTTGGTGATCATAGCTTTGTAATAAAGCTTGAAATCAGGTAACATGATGCCCCCAGTTTTATTTTTGTTTTTCAACATTTCCTTAGTGATTCGGGGTCTCTTCTGATTCCATACAAACAACACCTGGATGCTAAAGACCACCTTGCTTAAGAATGCTTGGATCAACCAGGAGATCAAAGAAGAACTGAAACAATTCATGGAAACCAATGAGAATGAAGACAATTTGGTCCAAAACCTATGGGATACAGCAAAGGCGGTCCTAAGGGGGAAATACATAGCTATCCAAGCCTACCTCAAAAAAATTGAAAAATCCAGAACACAGCAGCTGTCTCTACACCTTAAAGAACTGGAGAATCAACAACAAATCAAACCAACTCCACACATAAGAAAGGAAATAATCAAGATTAGAGCTGAGATCAATGAGGTAGAAACCAGAGATACAGTAGAACGTATCAATGAAACTAGAAGCTGTTTTTTTTAAAGAATCAATAAGATCGATAAACCATTGGCCACACTAATCCAAAAGAAAAGAGAGAAAGCCCAAATTCATAAAATTATGAATGAAATGGGAGAGATCACAACTAACACCAAGGAAGTAGAAACAATCATCAGAAGTTATTATCAATAGTTATATGCCAATAAGCTTAGCAACCTAGATGAAATGGATGCATTCCTGGAAAACTATAAACTCCCAAAATTGAACCAGGAAGAAATCAACAACCTGAATAGACCGATATCTAGTAACGAGATTGAAGCAGTGATCAAAAACCTCCCCAAAAACAAGAGCCCAGGACCTGACGGATTCCCTGGGGAATTCTACCAAACTTTCAAAGAAGAAATAACACCTATTCTCCTGAAGCTGTTTCAAAAAATTGAAGCAGAAGGAAAACTTCCAGACTCTTTCTATGAAGCCAGCATTACCCTGATCCCCAAACCAGGCAAAGACCCTACCAAAAAGGAGAATTTCAGACCAATATCACTGATGAATATGGATGCTAAGATTCTCAACAAGATCCTAGCAAACAGGATCCAACAGCACATTAAAAAGATTATCCACCATGACTAGGTGGGAGGTGGGATTCATCCCTGGGCTACAAGGATGGTTCAACATTCTCAAATCAATCAATGTGATAGAACAAATTAATATGAGAAGAGAGAAGAACCACATGGTTCTCTCAATTGATGCAGAAAAAGCATTTGACAAAATCCAGCATCCGTTCCTGATTAAAACGCTTCAAAGTATAGGGATAAAGTTAGTCTTCTGCTGTTAAAATCCTAGCACAGATATAACAACTGTGGGATACAATAAGGAGGCCCCCCCCCCAAGTTAAAAACACAACTACCTTACAATCCAGCAATTCCACTTCTGGGTATTCACCCAATGAAAAGGAAAACACTAGCTCAAAAAGGTATATGCATTGCTATGTTCACTGGAGTATTATTTATAATAGTCAAAATATAGAAGCTATCTAAGTGCCCACTGATAGATCAATGGATAAAAAAGATTATACGTAAAATCTTGCCATTTGTGGATGGATCTAAAGAGTCTCATGATAAGTGAAACAAGTCAGACAGAGAAAGACAAATACCATATGATTTCACTTAAATTAGGTAGCTAAAAAACAAAATAGATGAGCAAACAAAATAAGCAAAACCAGACTCATAAATAACAGGAAATCAGTTGTTGGTTACCAGATGGGGGACATGTGGGGGACAAGTGAAATAGGTGAAGAGGATTAAAAGATACAAAATTCCAGTTACAAAATAAACAAGTCATGGGAATGTAATGTACAGCATAGATAATATATATAGATAGATAGATAGATAATATAGTCAATAATATTGTATTAACTTTGTATGGTGTCAAATGAAAACTGGACTTATGGTGAGAATCATTTCAGAATGTATAAAGATATTTAATCACTGTTATATACAACAGGAACTTTTAAGTTATTGAAAGTCAGTTATATTTCAATTAAAAAAAAAACAAACCCAGTGCCTTTGCTTACTTTCTGTCTAACTTTTGCAAGTTAACCTCTCTACACTTTAGCTTTTTACTTATAAAACTGGAATAACCATATTTATGCAATGGATCTATTATCAAGACTAAAAGATAAAATACTTTTAAGAAGCTTAGAACATATCAAATACTATTAAATTCTAGCCATCATTTAACCTACATAATTTTTTAAGTGCCTACTTATGAAACTTATTTTTAAAGAGATGTGAGAGAGTTCAAGAAAGTTGTAGGACACGCAGCAAAAAGTCCAACTTTTTTTTTTTTTTGCATATGTTAAGAAATTGGCTTTGAAACAATTCCTGCTATTTCTCTGATTAATGAGATTTCTTGATTCTATAGGTATCCATTTGGGGATAATTGAGTATTTATAGACAAATAGATGCTTCATAGATTAATAGATAGATATAGAAAGATTTCTAGTTGAGAGTTTCTATTTTCTAAGTTCTCCATCTACAGTGTTCTATTTTTTTGAATAATTTTAAAATCATTCAAGCATATAATGCAGAACATACACTATTTCAATTTTTTTATTCCCTAAATATATTTATGTTTACAGGGGACAAATATATTTTTCTTATTTTGCAAGTATGAAAATCTTATTGCCTTCAGACTTTCCTTGTTTCAAATGTGAAGTCTAATGCCAAAAAGGGAAAGTAAAAAATGATATCAATTTTTTGGTTTAAGCAATCAAGAGAAGAATAGAGTTGGCATTTATTGAGATGAAAAATTCAGGAGGAACAAGTTTGGGGGAATGACTAGAGATTTGTATTTGGGGGGATATGATAAGTCTGAGATATATATCAGGCATTTATATGGAAATGTCAAGTCATAGTTGGATATCTAAGCCCACGGTGCATGAGGAAGATTAAGCAGGTTATATTAGAAATTTACAGGCTTATAGATAACATTTAAAGCCATGAGACTAGGTGAAAGGAGTTGATGAGAGAATAATGATAGGAAATAGTTGTTTCAAGGACTGAATCGAATCCTGTGTCATATCAACCTCTGAAGATTTGGGAAGAAGAGGAGATGTCCAGGGAGTGGGTAGGTAGAGGAAAACCAGGTTAGTGCTATAAACCAAAAACAAGTGAATTAAGTATTTCCAAGCACTTCATTAAATGCTGTTCTATAAATCAGCCAAGATACTTGACTATTGGATTTATCAACACAGGTATTATAGGTCTCTTCATGAAGATTGGTTTGGTTAAAGTACAGAGGTGGAGGGTGTGTAAAAAGTCTATTGAGAATAGATTTAGGAGATGACTGTAGGAAGGAAACAGGAGATAACCAAAGTAGACAATTCTTTCAAGGGATGTTGATGTTTCTACAGGAGAAAAATGTCTCCTGTAGACACTTGTTTCACAAGCTCTCCCATTCTTCGCTTTCACATCTAATCATACCTTGCATTCACCTGGCCTATAAGACAAGTTGATACCATTTCTCTTGTTCTCCTAATCCCCATTTCATCATAACCAAAAATCAAGGTCTTACTTATATCTTGCTGTCCTTAGTTATCCACAGAAATGAACATTTTAGGAAAAAAATTGAAAATTTGAGTTATGAATCGTTTTAGAAGTAGATTTAGAAATTCTTTGTTTTATTTTTTTTAATTTTTTATTTTTTATAAACATATATTTTTATCCCCAGGGGTACAGGTCTGTGAATCACCAGGATTACACACTTCACAGCACTCACCAAAGCACATACCCTTTGTTTTAAACCACTGATTCTCAATGATTTTCCCATCATGATGCACACATATAGAAGTAATTTATACATCATACTTAGGAACCATCCTTTTTATCCATGTAAAGGAACACATAGAAAATTTGTTAATTTATTTGAAAAAAAAAGCAAATGATCTCCAAATAAGAGGATTCTGATTAGTAATAAATTACGTCCTTCCAACTTTATAGCTAAACATGACCAATGAAATATATGTTGACACAACCTGAGAACTGATTTTATTTGTTATAATGTTTAGAAGTTAGGGGAATGCAATCTGGAGGGATAAGTCTTCAAGTTAGGTAACATCTCTACCAAACTCTGAATAGTTTAGGCTAGGACTCAGCTCTCCTAGAAGACAGACTGCAGAAGTTGCAAGTAGGCTAATCCTGTAGAAAATGAAATGAGCCTGGCACCTGTTTTCTGATTGGAAATTGTTTTTCTCAGAGGGATCTAGGAGCCAAATCTCTCTCTCTCTTTCTTTAATATTTTATTTATTTATTTGACAGAGACAGAGAGAGCACAATTAGGCAGATCAGTAGGCAGAGGGAGAGGGAGAAGCAGGCTCCCCAATGAGCAGGGAGCTTGCCTCGGGAATCATGACCTAAGCTAAAGGCAGACACTTAACCAACTGAACACCCAGGTACCCCTGGAAGCCAAATCTCTTTAAGGCAAAAATTTTGTTTTTGCTTTGTCTTTATGGTTCTTGTTTTTGTTTTGTTTGTTTTCCTGGGGTCTTTAACCTTTGTACATTAAAGTAACTAACACCTGTTAGACTTGGAGAAGGAAATCTGGTCAAATTTGCATGCTGCACTATGCTCAAAACTGGAAATATCAGAAGGTAATATAGATGTAAAGAATTTTTTTTAAGTCCCAAGGGAGGAGTCAATGTAAAATTATAATATTTTACAGTTCAGTAATCCTCCCTTGGGACTTAAAAAAAATTCTATGCAGCTAAATTACTTTCAGGTATTTCCAGCTTTGAGCACAGTCTAACTTTCAAAGGGCTTTTACAAAACTTCTCCCTATTTGATCACCAAATAGGCAAATTTTTATATTTCCATTTTACTAATGAGGAAATGAGATACAGAAAATATACATTTGTCCAAGATGACAAAACTAGAAAATGGTAGAACGGGGACTGAACCCAGGTTCCCTGATAATAAGTCTAACACTGTTTTCACTAAGTAAAACTGTAAATCATAACTGAGAAATGGAAGACTGCCAAGAGGTTACATGATTTATAAATCAATTGGCAAAAGTGATCTACAGACACTATGCCTAAAATTTAATTATGCTAACTAAACCTTTGGCTATTCATCTTACCAACAAACTAAAATGATGTATTAATTAAAGTTACCGTGCTCTTTTATGTTCTACTTTGGAAGACAGACTATGACTGTGTAAAAGTTAACAAGGCCCATGTGGATTTTATGTATTAATAATATAGACTTAAAAGATTTCTCTGCCACCCATTTCCACACTATTTCACAAGTTAGCTGCATAGCCTTGGATGCATTAACTAATCTTGACTTAAATTTTTAATCTTTAAATTAGAAAAACATTTTATCTACCAAAAAATATGGATATGAATAATAAAGATTAAATATTAAAAAATAGTACAATATTAAAAATGTTCATCAATAAATATGCTTCATTTTGGACCCTCAGCCACATTATAATGGTCATACTGGTTTAATATTAAATAGTGTATTTTGAAAACTCTTCCCTAAGTTCAGTCACACAAATGTTAAATCAATTAAGAATATTATTTTTTTAAAAAGAAGAGTATTATAGGGTAGTAGACGTTTTAAACTGAGAATTTGAAAAGTTAAAGTAGAAGACACAAATTTCAAAGTAGGAAAGAAAAGACAAACCAAATAACACCAACACTAAAATACCTTAAGTAATAAAGCAGAAAAATCATAATATGTGAAATAAGTTATTTCATCCTATTAAAATTTTTTCTGATGCATTTGGTCATAATTTCCAAAAATTTAATGAGATAATAAAAATATGTAGAGCTAGATCTCAATTGTATTTTTCTCATGATTTACACAGATAATCTAAGTTCTTTACCAAAATCTTGATCACCCTGAATTCCTCACTTTTTAATCACAGATTCCATCTAATGGTCAGCAAGTCCTGTCAGCTATAACTTCAAACTACATCTCTAACAGGGTCATGCCCACCTCACCACCTCCACTGCTATCTGTCTCTTCCAAGCCACCATCATCTCTCAGCCTCCTATGTGGTCTTCCTGTTACTCAACTCAACTCCAGCTCTCAGATTCTTACTTCTCTGTGAGGCACCCTCTACACTTCCTATTTGAATTATATAAATTATAGCCCCACATTCCCTTAATCTCTGCTTCAATTTTTCTCCAAAGCCTTTAATACCACATTTATTTATTTATTTCCGTCTCTCTCTAGGTTGTAAAGTTTTGTGAGGGGAGGAATTTGTGTCTGTTTTTTAATTGCTGCATCCCCATAGCATGAGAATAGCAGTTGTTCAATGGTACATAATCAATGAGTATTTATTTATTTGACCAAGAGAGACACGGTGAGAGAGGGAACACAAGCAGAAGGAGTGAGAGAGGGAGAAGCAGGCTTCCAGCCTAGCAGGGACCCTGATGAGACCCTGATGCAGGGCTTGATTCCAGGACTCTGGGATCATGCCCTGAGTCAAAGGCAGATGCTTAATGACTGAGCCACCCCGGCACCCCATTGTGCAAAGAATCTTAAAGAAGGCCTCTACAGAGAAAAAAAAAAAAAAGATTTTTAAGTAAATTATTTCTCTCTCTCCTTTTTTTTTTTTTTTTTTTTTTTTTAGATTTATTTATTTGACAGCGAGGCAGTGAGAGAGAGAACACAAGCAGAGAGAGTGGGAGAGAGAAAAGCAAGTTTCCCACGAACAGGGAGCCCAGTGTGGGGCTGGATCCCAGGATCCTGGGATGATGATCTGAGCGGAAGGCAGAGGCTTAAAGGAGTAAGCCACCCAGGTGACCCTAAGTAAATTATTTCTCAATATGTACACTGTGTTCATATTTTTATCTTCTATGAGACAGTATTAGCCTGAGATGTTAGATAACATCTTTTTTATTTTTGCTTTACTTGAACTTTAGAGGCATTTTTATTTTTCCTCAATGTTGTATATTAGTGCTAAACTAATAAATGCTATCAAACTATAAAGCTATTTATTAAGTTGGTGTGCAATTAACTGTGGGGACATACCAAAAAGTAAATAAAAATGAATCGATGCTCTGACCTTAGGGCATAAAGAATATTTCATAGATGCTATTTCATGTTTTCATCAGTGATAGATTAAATATCACACCCATTTGAGTTTCAGAGTTAGGAGCAAGTTGGCAGAAAACATGTTCAAAATTCAAATCGACCTTTGTTATCTGGAAAAAGATCATAAATAAATATAATAGAATTAAATTACAGGGTCATTGTAATATATCTTAGGTGGGGAAAAATTAAACCAAAGAAGACAGAAATACAATTCAAGACAAGCAACAAAATTGTTAAATGTATACTTAGCCAATCTTCCTAGACACAGAATAGGATACAAAATAAGCAAGCTATACCACCTACCGTCAAAAGTCACTTTTCCTTTGTAATGACGCAGAAATAAACAACAAAATAAAATGCAAAATGCAAGTTCAAAATGTCCTTAAGGGCTGAAACAGAGGCATACAATGAGAACACAGAGAAAAAACAATCATGAATGAGATGATTAATATATGACTCTCCTTTTAGCTCCAACACAAGTAGCCATACCATTAATATTCTTGTATCCTTATTCCAAACTACCAGGAGAAGCAGACCTTCTCCATTAAGCCAAAATATTGGTACATACTGTCCAACTATGCTCAAATTAACAATGGGAAAGGAAGAGAAAAAAATAACACAAAATATACACAGGTATAAAACTTATAGAGTTAAGTTCCTGAGGTGGATAGTGTACAATTCTCCTAGACTGAAGCTGATTCCAAGAATACTGGAGCTCGAAAAAAATGCTTCTAAATATTATGAATGCTGAATAGAAGGGAGGAGGAAGTGAAATAATTAAATTCACTTGCTTGCTTTTCCTCCTTTAATAAATGCTTCAAAAACTGCATTTATTACTTTTTTAAATTGAGGAATAATTGACATAAAATAATACATTTGTTTCATATGTACAAATTGTGATTTAATGTTTGTATGCATGGGTAAATGGTAAACACAATAAGTCTAGTTACTAGATGTCACCTTACAAAGTTAATCTACTATTACTAACTCTGTGTTGGACATTGCCTCCCAATGTCTTATTTATTGTTTAACTGGAAGTTTGTACTACTTAATCCCTTTTACCCATTTTTCCCCCTGCCCAACCCCTTTCCCTTCTGGCAACCACCAATCTGTTCTCTGTATCTGTGAGTCTGGGTTCTGTTGTGCTTGGTTTTTTAGATTCCACATATAAATGAAATTATAATGTATTTCTCTTTCTCTATCTGGCATTTAACTTAGCATAATACCCTCAAGGACCATCCACGTTCTTGCAAATAGCAAGATTTCATTATTTTTTATTATTTATTTTATTTATATATATATATCACATATTTTATTCATCATCCATTGATAGATTGCTTCCATATCTTGCCCATTGTAAATATGTTGCAATGAGCAAAGGGGTGTATATATCTTCCTTGTGTTTTTGTTTCCTTTGGATAAATACCCAGAAGTGAAATTGCTGGATCATATGGTAGCTGCATTTTTAAATTTTTGATGAGACTTCATACCTACATTCCCACAAACAGTACATGACAGTACCCCTTTTTCCACCTCCCCAGCACTTATTTCTTGTTTTTCACTTGTTTTGTTTTTGTGTTTTGTTTTATAATAGCCATTCTGACAGGTGAAAGGTGATTATCTCAATGTGGTTTTGATTTGCATTTGCCTGATTAGTGATGCTAAGCATCATTTCAGGTACCTGTTGGCTACCTGTATGTCTTCTTTAGAAAAATGTCTATTCAGTCTTCTTGCCATTTTTAAATATAATTGTTTGATTTTTACTATTGTTTCTTTAAATTTATTTTGGATATTGTTTCTTTAAATTTATTTTGGATATTAACTCTTACCAGATATATAATTTGCAGTACCTTCTCCCATTCAGTAGGTTGACTTTTCATTTTGTAGTTGATTTCTTCCACTTTGTATGGAAGGTTTTAGGTTTAATGTAGTTTCATTTGTTTATTTTTCTTCATTTCTCTTGCTTTTGGAGTCAGATCAAACCAAACCAAACCAAAACAAAAACATCACTAAGACTAATGTCAAAGAATTTACTGCCTATGTTGTTTTCTAGGGGGTTCCTGGTTTCAGGTCTTACATTCAAAACTTTAACCAGTTTTGAGTTAGTTTTTGTATATCATGTTAAGGTAGTATCCAGTTTCATTTGCATGTAACTGTCCAGTTTTCCCCACATCATTTTCCCCCAACATGATTTATTAAGGAGACTGTCCTTTCTCCATTTGTATTCTTGCCTCCTTTGGTATAAATTAATTGTGTACATATGTATGAGTTTATTTCTGAGCTGCATATCCTGTTCCACTGATCTATGTGTCTCTCTTTTATGCCAATTCTTCACTGTTTTGATTTCTTTGGTTTTATAATGTAGTTTGAAATCAGGGAGCATGATATCTCTGGCTGGGTTCTTTCTCAAATCATTTTGTTGGAGTATTTTACAGTTCCACACAAATTTTAGAATTATTGAGAAATTTAGTGAAAAATATTACTAAGGGGCAGCTGGGTAGCTTAGTCAGTTAAGCATCTGCCTTCAGCTCATGTCTGATCTCATAGTCCTGGAACTGAGCTCTGCAGCATATGAGGGGATGTGGTCTCTGCTCTGCAGGGAGTCTACTTCTCCCTCTGCTTCTGGTTTCTCTTCTTTTTTTTAAAAAAGATTTTATTTATTTATTTGACAGACAGAGATCACAAATAGGCAGAGAAGCAGGCATGGGTTGGGGCAGGGGGAGCAGGCTCCCTGCTGAGCAGAGAGCCTGATGTGGGGCTCTATCCCAAGACCCTGGGATCATAACCTGAGCCAAAGGCAGAGGCTTTAACCCACTGAGCCACCCAGCCACCCCTCTTTTCTCTCTTTTCCTCTTGCTCTCTCCTAAATAAACAAATAAAATATTAAAAAAAAAAAGAAAAACATCATTGGAATTTTGATAGGGGATAGTATGGGATCTGTAGATTGCTTTAAGTAGTATAGACATTTTTAACCATATTTGTTCTTCTAACCCAAAAGCATGGAATATCTTTCCATTTATTTGTGCCTTCAATTTCTCTCATCAGTATCTTATAGATTTGAGTGTACTAGTCTTTCACCTCCTTGATTAAATTTATTAGTAGGTATTTTATTCTTTTTAATTTAATTGTAAGAAGGATTATTGTCTTGATTTCTCTTTCTGATAGCTGCATTATTAGTGTATAGAAACAACATTTTTATATATTCACTTTATATCATGTAACTTTAGTGAATTCATTCATTAGTTCTAAGACTTCAGTGGAATCTTTGGGCTTTTCTATATGTAGTATCATGTCATCTGCACATAGTTTTATTTCTTCCTTTCCAATTTGGATGCCATTCATTCATTCATTTATTCACCCATCCATCCACTCAATTTTTCTTGATTATAGGCTATAGCTAAGACTTCCAACCCTATGTTGAGTAAGGGTGGCATGAGTAGGCATCCTTGTCTTATTCCCCATCATACAGAAAAAGCTTTCATCTGCTCAACGTTTACTATAATACTGGCTGTGGGTTTGTCATACATGGCCTTCATCATGTTAAAGTATTATCCCTCTTTACCCACTTAGTTGAAAATCTCTATCCTAAATGGATATCAAATTCTATCAAATGCCTTTTCTGCATCTATTAAGATGATCATAAATCTTGGGATTTTTATCCTTCATTTTTAAAATGTGGTATATCATGATTTATGTTTGATTTGTGGTAGTTAAACCATCCTTGCATCCCTTGAAATAAATCCTACTTAGACATGGGATATAATCCTTTTAATGTATTGATAAATTTAGTGTGCTAATATTCCCATGAAAATTTTTACATCTGTGTTCATCAAGAATATTGGCCCATAGTTTTTTGCTTATCATGTACTTACCTGGTTTTGGTTTTGGAATAGTGCTGGACTCATAAAACAAATTTATAATCTTTTCTTCTCTTCAATATTTTGGAAAAGTTTGAGAAGGAAACATAATAAATCTTCTTTGAATGTTTAGTAGAATTCCCCAATTAAGCAATCTCCTTACTAGTAATTAGTCTACTCACATTTTCTATTTCTTCATGCTTCAGTCTTAGAAAATTGTAAATTTTCAGAATTTATCTAAGTTGTCCAGTTTGTTGGCATCTAACTATTCATAGTACTCTCGTAAGATCCTTTGTTTTTCTATGGTACTTGCTGTACCATCTATTGTTTAATTTCTGATTTATTTGAGTCTTCTCTTTTTCTCTTGGCAAACCTCACTAAAGATTTGTGAATTCTGTTATCATTTCAAAGAAGCAGCTCTTATTTTCATTGAGCTCTTTTACTATCTTTTTAGTGTCTATTTCATTTATTTTGATTCTGATCTATACTATTTCCTTTCTCCTATTAACTTTGGGCTTCACCGGTTCTTCTTATTCTAGTTCTTATAGGTGTAGAGTTAAGTTATTTGAGATTTCTCTTGTTCTTTGAGGTAGGCCTATACTGCTAATAAATGAACTTTCCTCTTAGAACTGCTTTTGTTGTATCCCATAGGTTTTATTGTTTTTCTGTTTTCATTAGTCTCTGTTTTTTTTTTTAATTTATCTTTTGATTTCTTCTGTGATCCAGTAGTTGTTCAGTATTGTTCAGTAGTTGTTCAATATTGTATTATTTAACTACCAAGTATTTGTATTATTTTTCCAGTTTTCGTCTTGTAATTAATTCCTAGTTTTACACCACTGTAAAACTGTAGTCAGAAAAAGTACTTGATATGATTTAAAACTTCTTTAATTTATTGAGACTTGTTTGTGGTCTAACATACCTATTCTGGAAAGTATGCCATGAGCACTTGAGAAGAATAGGTAGTCTGCTTTTGGAAGGAATATTCTGCATATATCTATTACATCCATCTAATCTAATGTGTCATTTAAGGTCAATGTTTCCTTACTGATTTTCTGTCTCAGCCTGTGTTTTGATGTAAGTGGGGTATTAAAATCTCCTATTATTATTATTATTATTATATTGCTGTCAATTTCTCCCTTTAGGACTGTTAATATTTGCTTTATGTATTTTGATGCTCCTATCTTTGGGGCATATATATTTATAAATATTATACCTTCTTGCTGGATTGACCCCTTTATCACTATGTAGTGCCTCCCTTTGTCTTTGATAGCAGTCTCCATTTTAAAGTCTATTTTGTCTGATGTGAGTATAGTCACATCAGCTTTTCTTCCATTTCTGTTTGCACTTAGTATCTTTTTCTATCTCCTTTCTTTCATTCTGTGTGTATTTTGTGAAGTAAAGTTCTTGAAGACACTATACATATAGATAAGCCTTGGGTTTTTTATTTGTTTGTTTTGCTTTGTTTTTATCTGCTCAGACAGTGTATGTATTTTAATAAAAGAACTTAGCCCATTTGCTTTTAAAATAATTATCAATAGGTTGCACTTATCATCACTTTGTTGTTTCCTGGCCACTTTGGTACTTCTTTTCTTTTCCTTTCTCCTTCTATTTTTTTTCTCTTCCCTGTGGTTTGATGAGTTTTTTTAATTTGTATTTAATTCCTTTCTCATTTTCTTTTGTGTATTTACTATTTTTGTTTTGTGGTTACCATATGACTCACATATATCATCCTATGTATATAATAGTCTATTTTAAATTAATAGAAACTTAAATGTATTCCAAAATTCTATGTTTTAACCCCCATCCTCCCATTGTTTTTGATGTCACTCTTTATACCTTTTTTAATGTATCTCTTCAGCAATTATTGAAGTTTTAATTTTATTGATTTTGTATTTTCATATTCATACCAGCTTTATAACTTATTAATCCTAACTTTACTATATATTTATCTTTTCCAGTGAGATTTAACGTTCAGATGTTTTCTTATTATTAGTGTCATTTATTTTCAGCTTAAATAAGTTTAATATTTCTTGTAAAGCCAGTTTAGTAGTGATGATTGCTTTACCTTTTACTTGTCCTGAAAACTCTTTTTCTCTCCAAATGTGAATGACAACCTTGCCAGTTTTGATTGAAAGTTTTTGTTTTTGTTTTCTTCCAAACACTTTGAATATATCATGCCACTCTCTTTTGGCTTGCAAAGTATGCGGAGAAATCTGCTAATTGGCTTATGGGACTTCTCTTGTATGTAAAAATTTGTTTTTTCTCTTGCTATCTGTAATGTTCTTGCTTTATCTTTATCTTCTGACATCTAATTATAGCATGTCTTGGTGTGGCTTTCTTTGGGTTCATCTTATTTGAAACTCTCTGGATTTCCTGGACTTGGATATCTGTTTCCTTTCCTGGGTTAGAGGTTTTTCAGCCATTATTTCTTCAAATAAATTTTTTGCCCCTTTTTCTCTCTCTTCTTCTGGGACTCCTTTAATATGAATGTTGTATCACTTGATGTTGTGCTAGAATTTTGTTATGTCATCATCGTATTTTCACTTCTTTTTTTTTTCTTTGCTGTTTTGTCTGGGTCAGCTCCATTTTATTTTCCAGATCTCTGATCCATTCTTCTACTTAATCCCATCTGCTGCTGAACCCCTCTAGTGCATTTGCCAGCTCAGTTATATTTTTCAGTTCTATGACCTCTGTTTAGTACTTCCTTGTTTTCTGTCTCCCAGATGAAGCTTTCACTGTATTCAGTCATTCTTCTCCCAAGTTCATTTAGCATTTTCGGATGATAATTTTGAATTCTCTATTAGGTAGATTACTTACCTCTGTATCATTTAAGTCTTTTTCTGAAATTTTGTCTTGTTCTTCTGTTTGGAACATATTTCTTTGTTTGCTCATTTTGCTTGACTCTCTGAGTTTGTTTCTATATATTAGATGAAACAGCTACCCTTCTCAGTCTTGAAGGAGAGGACTTGTATAGGTGGTAATCCTTCTCTTTCAACCATGTCCTAGCTTTTGTTTATCTCTTAAACCTTTGAGATTATCTAAACTGCATGATTTATTCTTGATAAGCCCCTCATGGTTGAGGCTGTGCCAAGACCTGTCAGTAACCTAAGGGGAGGAATCTCATTTAGCACCTAGTTTCAGGCAGGCTAGAAGCCAAACCCCAAGGCAGCAGTTTTTAAAGTATGTAATTATATACACTTTCATGGGCCACAGTTGTAATCCCTGCTGGCCTCTGGACCAGGAGATCTGGTGACAGTTCCTAAAATTGAAAATCCTTTCAGGGGACACCTGGGTGGCTCAGTTGGTTAAGTGGCTGCCTTCAGCTCAGGTCACGATCCCAGCGTCCTGGGATCGAGTCCCACATTGGGCTCCTTGCTTGGCGGGGAGCCTGCTTCTCCCTCTGCCTCTGCTGCCACTCTGCCTGCCTGTGTGCTCGCTCGCTCTCTCACTCTCTCTCTCTCTGGCAACTAAATAAATAATCTTAAGAAAAAAAATCTTTCAGGAAAAAGGAAAAAGGCCTTTCACAGGAAGACTGAGATATATTTCAATCTTTTGTCCATGCAGTGCCCTGGGGGTGGTGGCCTGCCAGTAACGGTCTTTCTTATTGTTATAGTCACATGGAGCTCAGCAACACTAGCCCTCTTGGCCAACAAGGCCCGGTGATCAAATGAGTATTCTCTGTGTGGACTGCGTGTACCTGTTGGCTTTAACAACGCAGTGTAGGGGACAGGGTGTGCTCATCTGCTTCAGTAGGGAAAAAAAATGTCTTGACTGAGTCTGCTCAAGGACTTCAACAGTGTGGTAGTGTGCATTTTTTGCACTTTTTGTAAAGTGCATATTCTGTGCATGCATGACAGTTTTAGACTAGGAGCATTTTTGCTTTTTGTAAAGTGCATTTTCTGTGCCTGCATGACAGTTTTAGACTAGGAGCATGAGAAGGCCATGAATGCTTTGCTTGCTCTTTGCAGCCAGAATGTGGAGGACTATCACAACAAGGTTCTTATAGAATTTAGCTAGGGAACAGAAGAATTCCATAATTATTTGTGCTCATCAACCCCAACCAGGGAGCCCGGGAGCACTGCAATTACCCATACTCTCTGGGTACAAACATGAACACTCACCGCCACTCTTCCCAGCAAGGTAGCAGGAAGGTGTTAATCCAAGCTCATGTGCCTATGCCAGCAAGCTATGTGGAGTGTGCAACAAAGGCATATCTCTCTGTCTTCTGGAAATGTTTCAACTTTCCCTCACCCTTCCAGCCAGTGCCCCTAGATCAGCAAATGAATCCCTCTCATATATATTCTAGGTGATTCTACGACTGCTGTTTCTTTGCTGGTGACAGGGACAGCAAGACCACATGTAAGCCCTCCGAAAAGGGAGGCTCAGTTTCCTACAGTACTTTGGGGCCCCTGAATATCAGCCCTGTTGATTTTCCAAGCAGATATTCTGGAGGTTTATCTCTCTAGTGCAGATATCAGGTGACAAGGTGTCTAATTGGGGGCACCAATCCCATGAATCTCTGGGAGAAACACCAACCTGGTGAGATTCCTCCCCTATTATCTGTTGCATGTGTTGCAGTACAAGGGGGAATTTTTGTTTGTTTGTTTTTATGAGACTGTGTCTCTGCTTTTCTAACCCATTTCTTTTATCTTTTGTTGTAGAGAGTGGTTCATCTAACTCAGATCCTTTTCAGAAGGAAATCATCTATATGTAGCAATAGATTTGGTGTGTCCATGGTGGAGAAAAATTCAGAATCTTCCTACACTGTCATCTTGGACCCTTCTGCCTCTATTCATTACTTATTCAAACAGTATGGTTCTGCTGCCCACTTACATAATCTGCAGAATCCTAAGAAAAATCTCAGCCCATGAGAACAGAAAGATATGTTTGAGTCAGATGGAATGTTGGGGAAGGAAAATAAAATACAAAGTTCAAAAGACTTATTTGAAACATGAGAAGAACCTTGGTTCTGTTACTGAACTAATTACTCAATGAGCAAGATTCCTGGTTTTTTTTGGAAACTCATTGTTATCTCTATAAGTAGATTTTACTTATAGAAACAAATAGATAATTTTTCCTCTCAGATCAAACAGATTTGAGAGATATAAACAATATGTCCACCATATTGTTGTCTACCAACTGTTTCTGACATAAAGATCTGGGAGTGCATTTATTAGGTAGTCATAAAATAGATAGAGGAAAGAGCAAGTACCAAGTTCAAGTACTCATTTCTAATGCCTGTTAGCCTCAGGTAAGACACAACCTCAGCTGACATAGTTTTCTATTTTGCTCAATCATGAGAAAATGATTAGATAATACTTCAGTGTTCCCACCAAACTATTATTTCTGTGAAGGAAAATGAAATGTATCAAAACAATTCTCAAGGTAACAACTTAATCTTACTATTATTTTCATTTTTCAATTTATAATAGAAAGGTTCCTTTAATGGTTCCCCCAAAACCTTATAATTGTATTTTCCATAAGTCATTTAAAGATGTCTATATTTGGACAGTTAACAAGTGCTGCTGCCCCTCGGAACAATTTGTTACTTAAACTGTAACCCCTGGAGGATTTTACTAGTTGCCAAGCACATTTAGACATGGCCTTAAAAAATACTGATACTGACAACAGGTCTTGTATGACTGTGAAGCTGGGCAGCTGGGAACGCCCTGCCCGCCCAGGGAACGCCGCCAGCTTCAGGGAAGCCTAGCACCCGGGAACGCCTGGTCAGCTCAGGGAGGAACGAAAACCATGAAAACCACCTGCTTCCCTTTTTCGTTATCGCTCCTTTCTCTTCCCAGAAGTGCTCGTTGTTAGTTAGATGAGTCCTTTGAATGTGCTTGGTTAACTATAAACTTTATCTTCCTTCTTGCTTGTCTGCAAGATGGGATTAACGTTTGACCTTCATCAATCCTTCTGTTGGCTATTGTTTTCTATCCAATAAAAGTGAGACTGTGGAGTTGCTCCTGGCGGCAGTCCTTTTCGACTGTGGTCCCCTGCTCCCAGTCTTTTGCAGCTGACTTGTTTGTGCCTAATTCTTCTCTCATCGCCGACTGGAAGCGGCAAGCAAGTCACTGGGGAGTTTGTGGATAAGAAAAAGCAAAACCTTAACAGTAAACCCATGTTTTTATAAAGATTGCCTGCTGTTTTAAGGTCATAAGCTGTGAAACTGTGGTTAGTGAAAAAAATTAGTCATGAAAACATAGCATAGCACAGCAGGGATTTATTATGCATGAACCAATTCCATTTTTTGTTTATTTGAAGTAAGCTAGATTGTGAAAGTGTTGAAATTTCCTCATGGCACATAACTTTAGAGGAGTGCCCCTCTCTCCTCCTCAACACATCATGCTGATTAAGACTACTCAGAAGATATGATCATTGTCCAAAACTAAAAGTTAAACAAGGATTTCAACACATAGGAAATTCCAAATGTGCAAACATGAAAGTTACCACACCCATTACTAAATATTCAGTTTGTCTTTTCCGAAAATCACCACACATGTACATCTGAGTTTTAAGATTAAAGTGGGTATGGCTTCCCAAACATGAAAGCAAATGCTGAATTTGGCACAAAAAATCTTCCTCAGAACTACAAGTCCTAAATGGGAGAACTTAGAAAACTTGTTTAGTACCCCTTGTAGAAATAATTGTGAAGTTCTTATAACACTTTTAATAGACTAATAACATTTGGAGAAATTTAATAAAAGGTTTAAATATTTTTTTAAAACTTTCAAATAACTGTCTCGAATTTGTACTTTGTTTTCCCCTTCTACACTGTCCATGGTTCAAGCACCACATCTCCTTTTCCAGAGTATACAAGTGCATCTCTGCTTTTTAACTTGAATACCACCTCGATATACTCAAAGAAAGATACCTTACTTTAACTATATGACAAATCATAGCTCTATTTGAAACTATGTGAAATAAATGATTTCTCAGCTCTAACTAATATATTGTAAGAACCTTGAATCTTTATCATTATTTTAGATAGAGTGAATGTGTTCTGTCAGGTATGTTTTAAAAAACAGTCCCTTCCTCACAAATTACTCTTCCATGTAGAAGGTATCCTTTCTTTTCTTTTTAACACAGAGAAAATGCTAAAGGTTTTTGTTTGTTTGTTTGTTTGTTTACTTTAGAGAATTCAAATCCTATAAAAATGGTAACATGAAATGAGGAGCACTTGTGAGAATTTTATATGAATCTCTTCCTTTGAGTCAAGGTTAGCACACCATGAGGACCTGGAAAGACTGGAATCTCAAAGACAAAATCCTGAATAAAAGAAGTTAGAAACACAAGACAAATTACTCTATGGTTTCACTCATATGAAGAGCAGAGAGGTGAACATAGTCTATGGTGATAGAAATTATTAAACTTTGGGAGGGAACATGATGACTAAAGGGGTAGTATTGTTAACATTTTATAATGATATAGAATGTTACCCTATATAATATTATATACTTATATATAACTAATTAATCTTAAATACTCTGATAGTCAACAATCTCAGACAGTCTTTAGTCCCTGCCTCCTGCTATTTATGCCCTTGTATAATTCTATCCTCTTGGGTGTGAATTGAACTCACGGACTTGTTTTTAATGAATAAAATACAGCAAATAACTTGTGTGTTTATGTTACATGAGATTACGACTTTGGTTGCTAGCAAACTCACTCTTTTGCTGACTTTGGTAAAGCAAATCTCCATGTTGGAAATATCCATTGGCATAATTTGAGAATGGCCTCAAACAAACTGCAAGGAAATAACTGAGGCCTTTAGTACAAAAGCCCCAAGTTATGTCCAGATTCCTGATCCACAGAAACTGAGATAACAAATTTGTCATTTTAAATAGTTATGTAGCAAAAAATAATACCACCAAGCAAACACATCCATAAACCAAATTAGCCAAAGAGCTGCTAGTTCTGAATAACTGAAAAGTTATAATGGTAGAAGGCAGATTATTTAAAGTTACTGTTTTTCTACAATTGTGTCTTGACAATTAGAGATGATTGTGCAGATAGTCATAGTTTGGGTTTACCTTGCACTAAGGAGTTTCCCAGGATGCGTGTGCATTTTTCAGTTTTTTAAAAGGATTGTCTTGAGCAAACCAGTTTGTCACACTACATTCTGACTATAAATTCATTTTAGATGTATATTTGTCCTTAGAACATAAGAAAGGCTTAATATTCATTATATGGATTAATTTTCAAAATAAATATTTTAAAAATAAATTCTTCTGATCTAAATTAAGAGATTCAAGAAACAAAAGCTATATATGCACTTTTTCATCTTTTTATAAAATTTTCTCCCTCTCCCCACTGTTTCTCATTCTCTCAGCATCAAATCAAGATATAGGAATTTCAGTATAATAAAAGTTTGGGACCCAATTCTATTGAATATGTCTGAATACACTGCTGCTAATGATGGCAAAGCCTTGCTGAGATTTCATGAATCAAGTGAGTAAAGGTCATTTTTGACCAGAGCTGTCATCACTAGTCAGTCTCACTGCAACAATTTCCATTTCATTGACACTTAAGGGAGAAAGAAAGAAAATAATGAGCTCTCTGAACAGTTGGTCTTATACAGGAAATGGCATATTCCTACTTTAAAACTTGTAGAAAACATCAAGTCACCTGTTCAGGATTATCCCCTTTAGTACACAATCTATCTCTATCTCTGTCTCTCTATCTCTCATAAGCTCATACACACATATACATATGCACCCCAAAAGCCTATTTTAAATTCCACATACCTCCTTATTGCACATGTAGTCTTGAAAGGGTAGAAAGCAAATGCTAATTGTTTGATGTTTGTTGTATATCCTTATCTATAGCTGAGGAAAATTCAAATTAACCACAAATTAATATCTTTAAATTTCTTCCAACCTTTCATACACATATGGTTTCATCTGGTTAAGAGTGGTGTATATTATTATATACATATAGAAGCTAAATACTTCTTTTTTAAAAAGATTTTATTTATTTATTTGACAGAGAGAGAGATCACAAGTTGGCGGAGAAGAAGGCAGAGAGAGAGGGGGAAGCAGGCTCCCTGCTGAGCAGAAAGCCCAATATGGGGCTTGATCCCAGGACCCTGAGATCATGGACTGAGCTGAAGGCAGAGGTTTAACCCACTGAGCCACCTGGACACCCTGAAGCCAAATACTTCTAGGAAACCTATTAATTAAACCAAATCATGATTATAAATGTGTAATGGAAGTCTCCCTGCACAGATGATTTGATAGTACTCAGTCTAATTTTCTAAAGTTATTTATTCTATTAACCTGAAGACTGTCTGAAATTACTACTGCTATTATCTCAGTATCTTGGGTTGTGACATTAGAAACCCTAAAAAATTAGAATTCTGTTAAAATGCAATTAGGTCACTTGGGAGGGGACACATACTTAGCCATTAGTATCCCTTCTTCACCCATTTTACAGATAAACTAATCATAAATTTATTATTTATAACCCAAAAGAGAAAAAATCTAGAGAAAATAGGGCCAGTGCATCTTTCTAAGGAGAAGAAAGATTTGGAGTATATGTAGCTTCTTTGCTAGAGGATTAAATAAGAAGTGCCAAGGTTGGTTTAGAAACTGGTATGGATGATTCATCCCAAGGGGAGGATAGTACTGAATATCAAAAATAAGCTGTTTGCATTATGTGTTGAAATCCTTGTATTGGATTCATACAGGCATGAGTAAGAAAGCAGAAATGAAGTTTTGAATGTTTACATAGAAAAGTTCACTTGTAGCTTTTGGACTGTCTTCAAATATAATGAATATTTCAGCAGATCTTCAAAACACCTTGTAAATACATATACAATCTCTGCTTTTTTCTTAATAAGGCAGCAAATCCTCTGATCTCAGTTGCAATCTGGTGAAAGGAAATCATTTCCCTCACTGAACTTAAATTTTACAACCCTGGAGTGCAAAGGGTTAACGTTTTAAAAATGGGTTTCTATCCTGGGGAGCTGACGAAATTAAGAAAGACAAATGACAGTTACGTTCCAGCAAGAGTGTATCTAAAATAATTCATAAATACAATGATTCAAGTAAAAGCTTTTGAGTAGTTTTCTTGATGGATTGTGGTATTAGCTCTACCTAGTATAAAGACATCCACATAGCTCATGTCTGTCCTGCTTTATGAGTAGTAAATGATCACCGTCCAAAAAAAAAATCAGTGGAGCATGATGTTTAACTGTCCAGTGTCTACAGCCACTGCACTGGTTCAATGTCCAGTTCTGTCACCTATCAACTCTGTGATCTTGGGCAAATTACTCAACTTCTCAATTTCCTCAATTGTCTAACAAATCACATTCATTGTTAAAACCTAAATGGATTAAGATGGCACCTACTGCTAGGTAATCAGCCATTTTAATCAACCAAACTAGGTGGATAAAATGGCTGAGTTGGCTTGTGAAAACAAAAAGTATGGTTCTTCCCAAAACCTGATAGGTACAGTAGAAAGACAGAGAATCTGAAGGAATGGACAAAGCAAAAAGCAGATTAGAGAATTATATTATGAATTATATTATATTATGAAAAGAGTAGTGAGTATGTAGCTGAAAATTGAACAAATTTACTAAATTTTCAGAAAACTATACTGCCAACAGAACCATCAGCTGAGACCCTAAGAAATTAGGCTTTAAAATAACTACTAGGCCAATCTTCTGAGAGCAGAAAATAGGCTATGAAAGCTGGTCAGCCTCCAAGGAGCTTATGTCATGGCATAGTCACTTCACTTATGGCTGAAGAGGCAATGAAAAAGAAAAAATTCAGCTTCCCGGGTGGCTCAGTCGGTTAAGCATCTGCCCTTGGCTCAGGTCATGATCTCAGGGTCCTAGGACTGAGTATCATATTGGGTTCCCTGCTCAGCAGGGAGTCTGCTTCTCCCTCTCAACTCTTCCTCTGTGCTCTCCCTCTCTCTTTCTCTCTCTCAAATAAATAAATAAAATCTAAAATGAAGGAAGGAAGGTAAGTAGGTAGGTGAGGGAGGGAGGGAGACAAATGGAAGGAGGGAAGGAAAGAAAGAAAAATGAAGAAATTAAGAAAGAAAGGAAGGAAGGATGGATCTCTAAAAGAGATAGGGAAGCTACTCCCAGGGAGCACAATCAAAGATTTAACAAAGAACATTCTCACTCGTGGGATGACAAGACCTTAAAATATCTGCTCCCAAATTTTCAATGACCAGTTTCTGCTTTGTTTTTCTGATCTTACCCCATTCCCAGTAGGAGTATTTGTTGAATTTACCTGTCCTGTTTCAACATTATATATCAGGTATGTTGAGGGCAGCACAACTTTAGTTCTTTTAAGATAAGTTCTCTGATTCAAGAAGAGCTCTACATGAGCCTGATTTGGGGTCTACTAGGCATTACCCCTCAGGTGGAGACTGCTGTAAATTATCCAAGGATCCTGGACTTTATCTTGATACTATGACTGAAGGAGGCTTTTGTCCTTTCTTTCTTTTAGAAGAGAATGAGTATATTAGGCACAAAAAAAGAAAAATGTAATGTGTTTTATCAGGGGTGCCTGGGTGGCTCAGTGGATTAAGCCTCTGCCTCTGCCTCTGCCTCTGCCTCTGATTCAGGTCATGGTCTCAGGGTCTTGAGATCGAGCCCTTCATCAGGCTCTCTGCTCAGCAGGGAGCCACTTCCCCCTCTCTCTCTGCCTGCCTCTCTGCCTACTTGTGATCTCTCCTCTCTCTGTCAAACAAATGAAGAAAATCTTTAAAAAATGCATTTATCAGTTCAAAATATTAATTCACTGAGTTATACAGATCTTCAAAGAAGAATGTTGACACATTTCTTTACATAATAGCACAAAATCATATTATTTAATATCTCCACCAATCTCATCACGTAAGTCTTTATTGAGAAGCTCTCAAGCTCACAGTGACAGAACAATCTTACTAAAATTCTAATTTTTGCTTAGAAGCTCAAATTTTATCATGGACAACAATCACTGCCAATTGTTTCCCTTGAAATGACAGGCCCAGTATCATTCATTTGCAAGAAAATATCTTCCAAATAATCAAATCTAAACAACCATGTTTAAGTCACTCATTTTTTTTCAAGAAAAAAAATAAGATGTGTCATTAAAAAAATTATCTACTTGAGCTCACAAATTAATCAGATAAATGCATAATGGTATTTTCAAAATACGGCAGAAATTATTTGTGTGTTTTCAATTTCATTACATAAAATATTAAAAAGATATAATCAGTGGTAAAGATTTAATAAAATTAATTTTTTCTGTTTCATCAAGGACATTTTAAAGTAAAATTACCTTGTTTATTTATTTGTTTTCCTGCTTACTCCATTATCTGGATTTGATTATTTCACCTGAACTGAGAACTCTATAGTATACAAGCTGGACAGCCTATTAAAAACAGCCATTATCTTGCCTCCTTCCTGAGAACACAGTGAATGGAACATAGGGATGATCGTACAAGACCATTAGAAACTAAAAGTCTTTAAGGCAATACTGCTGATAGCCCTTATATGACTGAAACTATCCTTTATTATCAGGAGCTTATTGTTATGATAGATGAATTGTTTTATATACATATAATATACATATTTTATATATACAATCCCACAAAAGTTATTCCTATCATGAGAATTACCTAGTTAGAATATGTGGTATAAAATTTGTCTCTGATTTTAGGTGATATAATCAATGATAATCACTCAGAGATGGAAGGCATTCAGGTCAGCCTCAATTCATAGTCCAGGGTTGTTTTTGATGATCAAATTGACCTAGACATCTTTGTGGGTCAAGGTGGTATTTTGTAATAATTAACATATCCTGGTATATCTGATTTAAGGCCTTTGGTCAAGCAGAAAGATGAGTACGGAAAATTGAATAGGAAGACAATGACTTTTCTAAGATAGACCCTAATGTTTTATGACATTCGTTCAGTGATTGGGTCAGTGACCCTTGAGGGCATGATTGAGGTCCATATTGCAGGTTGACCTCATCCTACTGCTTGTAGTCACGTTGGTGGAAGCTTCAGCCAAATGCTGTATGAGGCAATTAAACAGTCTCTTTGTTAATCAGATTAATTATTATAGCCAATACAATAAATTAAGAAATACATATTATTTTTTTCTTTCTGTGAGGGAAGAGGAGTCTTTGGGAGATGCAGAGATAGGTTGGTGCCTTAATACCTCCAAGAGCAAAAGGGTAGCAGCTCCAGGCAGATATTGACTAGAGCTAAGACAAGAAGTCAGATTATGAGCACTCTGAAGCTGAACCAGCAGGCTTTCTCAAAAAGTAAAAAGTGACTCAGGCAGGAATAGGAGTTCTACTGCAGAGAGTTCCTGAAACAGTTACTGGGGAGATGACAGTCCACGATGGGACACATCTGTACTAAAGACAAAGGGCAACAAAGACACATTAGGGCCACTAACGCATACGCCACCAAGCCTTTGGGGTATAGGGCCAAGAAGGGGCCCCAGAACTGCCTTTCCTCTCTGAGGATAACTGGAAACACTTACTTGGGTTTGCAGGGCACACTGTTCTAAGGGCTGTACCCACTGCTTCCTTTTCAGGAAAGTCTTACACAGGCTGTGTTTCTGTGTCCCCAAGGTTGTTATCCGAAAGTTGGTGACCAACATGCCTGGAGCTATCAAGCCCATCTTTTGTACTATGAGGTAAAATGTAGAGGATGATGCTGTTCACAAGACATGTCCAGGGTGTCTTGTCTTGTCTGGTGAAAATTCACCAGAAAGTAAGAGGATGGCATAGAAACAAGGAGAGCAATTGTTAGGAGCATTTCTCTAGGAAGTCTCTCACTTTCCTTCAATTTTCATGAGTGAGACACTGTTTCCCTTTGTTTTAGACTATCAGTTCAAATATTTTTATGGAGAAATTCTTAAAAGATAGAGACAGTGACTCCCTTTGGATATAGAAGAATTGAGTTTTATAAACTTAAGACTCCTCTTCTATAATATAACTCCGTGTATGTGGAGCTATCTTCTGGTTATATTGGCACTGCCTTGTGGAACTGTCACTAGAGGAACAAGTCCAAACAAATGCTAATACCCTGCTTTCTGCTATTACTGTGAATAATAAACTGTACTTTATCTCTGACCCATGAGTCTTATGTCTTCTACTACTTAAAACTGTAACTGGCTGAACTGTTAACTTTGAAGTAGGGTGAAAAATCTCAGACTTGTCACAGATTATAACTGTTATATGGCAAGGCAAAAGTAATCTCATCTGTTAAAATGAAATGCAATCACCTTAGAATAAGTTATTAACATGAAATTGCATTGCTAATCTTATCACCCTGTTTACACATCTTATATGAACAAATTCATATAGACATCGATTTACAAAAAAAAGACTACTTGATATATATGCATTAGCTCAAACCATATCAGTGTTTTAATATTCTGTATTTTTGCTGATTTTTAAAAATTCTTCATCTATTCATTATTAGAGATGAAAATCTACCAATAATATATATTTACATAGTAGTCTTTATAGTCCTGTCAGTCTTTTGCTTTATTTGCTTTATTTATTTTGAGCCTGAATTAATTGACATATAGAACTTTAAAACTTGTATTTCATCAGTGAATTGAGTCTTTTATTATTACATAGTGACCATTCTTATTTCCTAACTTGAAGATAAAAATCTGTACAATATTGGGGCACCTTGGTGGTTCAGTGGGTTAAAGCCTCTGCCTTCGGCTCAGGTTGTGATCCCAGAGTCATGGGATTGAGCCCCCCATCGAGCCCCGCATTGGGCTCTCTGCTTCCTCCTCTCTCTCTGCCTGCCTTTCTGCCTACTTATGATCTCTGTCAAATAAATAAATAAAAACCGTAATATATATATATATATATATATATATATATACACTTTAAAAAATTTTTACAAAATTATTTTAACTATACAATCTTTCTTTTGGTTAGTACTTAATTGGTTGATATAAAAATGCATATATGTATGTATATGTGCATGTGTGTATGGAATTATTTTACTTTCAAGCTTAGTTTACCTTTACAGATATGTTTCTTGTGAGTACCATATTGTGTTGTTTTTTTGTTCTAGTTATATCAAGTTTAAAATATTTGTTTTTTGAGTCATTTATTTGATGTTATTACACATTAACTGCGATTTATTTTAAAAATCTTGTTGCCTACTTTGTATTTGCTCTTTTCCTATTTCATTTTTATATTATTCCTTTTCTGTCATTGATTTTTTTCTCATTTTATTTTTCTCTCTTCTAATTTAAGTGTTATATAATCTTTCTATCCTTTTCTTGGTTATCTTAGAAAACTTAACATGCATATTTCACTCATTAATATTTAAACCATAAGTGACTCTTAATCTCACAAAACAAACTGAGGGTTGCCGGGGGGAGGGGGTTGGGGAGAAGGGGGTGGGATTATGGACATTGGGGAGGGTATGTGATTTGGTGAGTGCTGTGAAGTGTGTAAACCTAGTGATTCACAGACCTGTACCCCTGGGGATTAAAATATATGTTTATAAAAAATAAAAAATTAAAAAAAAAAGTTTAATAATTTTACCTATTACATCAATTTAAGGATGTTGAAAACTTTAACCTATGTTCATTCCATCCCAAATTACATTTTTCTCTTTCGCATTTTAATATTAAAAGACTCTTAAAATTGTTTTATTATTCTTTTAAAAGATTCATTTGAAAGAGAGAGCACACATGAGTGGGGGGAGAGGCAGAGGGAGAGGGATAGAGAACCTCAAGCAGACTCCCTGCTGCCCACAGAGCCTGACATGGTGCTCAATCTCATAGCCCTAAGATCATGACCTAAGCCAAAATCAAGAGTTGTACACTCAACTGACTGAGCCACCCAGATGCCCCTAAAATTGTTTTAAATAAAATATGTTTATCTATATTGATTTCCATGCTTATTGCCTGCTCAGTCTTATATTGCATATCTCCTCCTAAAACTTTTTAATTATAACTTTTAGAATTTCTCTTATTTGTGGTCATTTAGTGACAACCCTTTTATGTTTTAGTTTCTCCTTGAAAAAAAGTATATATATACATATTGTTCTCAGAAGTAAATTTTATAACATATTCAATGTTAGATAATGCATGTTTTACCTCATCACTTGGAAGACATTTCCTTCTATTTTTCCATTGTTGAGAAGTCAGTAACTGTCATTCTTTTTATTTAATGTTTTTCTTTTAGGTGGTGGTTTAAGATAGTATCTTTTCTAAGAATAAAATAGAAAAGATACTCTCTTTTTCTTTAAGATTTGGCACTAACACTATGCTTTTCCTGTGGTTGTGTATGTGTGTGTGATTATCAGCTTGAGCATTATTTGACTTGTTATATTACAATACTGGCATCTTCTATTGGTTCTTGAAATTTGTCAACCAATACCTCTTTAAATATAGCTTCTTCAACATTTTATCTCTTCCTGTTTTGAGAGTCTTAGATATTAAAATTTTTCACTTTATTCTTCACATAATATCTCCCTACTTTATGTGGTAGACAGAATTCTATGACAACACCAAGATCTCTGTCCCCAAGGATTATATACATCCTGTATAATTCGAAAGAGTAATCACTTATATGCTTATGCTATATTACAAGGCAAGTGGACTTCAGAAAGGGAGGTTAAATTTGGTGAAATTGATGACATCAAATAAGTCCTTATAAGGGAATGGGCTCGTTCTGAAGAAGAAATATAAACCTTTAAAGAAGTATTGGGCACAAGGGAGATTATTTGTTGCTGGCATTAAAATGTTGAATGATATGGTATATAAGGTATGTAAGGAAATTTTGGGACCTGAGAGAAATCTAGACTGGGAATCAGCAAGAAAATGGATACTTCAATTCTTGTTTCTGCTAACAACCTAAATGACTTTTGAAGAAGACCTCAAATTCCAAATTGGAACACAGCTAGCTGACACCATGATTTCAGCCTGCTGAGACCTAGGCAGAGAATGTAGTTTTACCCTAACTGGACTTAATATACAGGATGTGACCTAATAAAAGAGTGTGGTTTTAAGCCATGAAATTTGTGGTAATTTGTTACCCAGAAATAGAAAACCAATAACCCTCTTCCTCTTTATGTATTTCTTCCTGAGTAACTCCTTCAGAGCTATGTTCCAGCTCACTAATTATCTCTTCAGTTTTGTCTAATCCCTGGCTAATTATAAAAGTTGTATTTTGATTTTTATACCAATTATGACATTATACATTTTTTAATTTCAAAAGTTTGTATTTGTTTATTTCAAATTATATGGTCTCTTATACTTTAATGATACATTTTCAATTCTTTTAAAATTTATTTTTAAACACAAAACTTCACCTGTGGAAATTTTGAGGCCTGGATTAAAGATGGGTTATCCAGAGAATTGCTTGTTCTTTGGCCTAGTGTTTGGGCAAATTATCAGAGTGTGAAAGTAATTTCATCTGAGTTTTTGTCTTAAAATTCAGGGGATTTTGTAGGTGCTGTTGATTCTGACTGAAATCCTTGGTGAAGAGTGGCCTATGGTTCCAAATTTCAGGGGACTCTTAGTCTTCCAAACAATACAAACATTTCAGAAAGACGATCCTCATCACTGTCCTGATAGCAGAATAAAGAGTAGAGTGAAGTACGTATAGTTTTTGTTTATCTTTTTTTTTTTTTTTTTAAAGATTTTATTTATTTATTTGACAGAGAGAAATCACAAGTAGATGGAGAGGCAGGCAGAGAGAGAGGAGGAAGCAGGCTCCCCGCTGAGCAGAGAGCCCGATGCGGGCCTCGATCCCAGGACCCTGAGACCATGACCTGAGCCGAAGGCAGCGGCTTAACCCACTGAGCCACCCAGGCGCCCTAGTTTTTGTTTATCTTTACAAAGAATATATAATAGCCTATTAGGCTCAAAGTTTCATGCAGTAAGTTCTCCTATATTATTCTTCACTTATAATTTGTTTATTGTCTTCTATATTCTATTTTTTAGGTTGTAAAAACACAAGATAAGGTCAACAAACTTGGAAGGCTGAAAAAAAATTGGTAAATACACAATTAGCATGAATGAATAAATGTAGGTAATATGATAATACATTGTTTCCAGGCATTCATTCAAATTGAGCATAGCTTAGCACTGATTGCTAATTCTAGAATATTGCTAAAATGATTCATTTATTACTTGTAAGATGGTAGGTGTTTTCTCTTTCCTAAAGTGTGGTCTTTAATTTGCAGATAAATTAATTAGACTAATATCGTAACAATTAGTAATTAAAATACAAAATAATAGTCAAAATATAATGGACTCTATTAGTAATTAAAATACAAAATAATAGTCAAAATATAATGGACTCTATTTTTACATAACTTTGGAAAAATGATATTTATATTTATATATATATATGGATAAGCTAATGACTTTATCACTTCTGGATGTCCACTTTATCACTGGAGTATTACCAATTTGCAGAAAACTTTTAAAACTGGATAACTAGCACCTTTAATAAGAAGTAATTAAAACATAAAGCTATAGTTAAAATACAATGGACCTGGGGTGCCTGCGTGGCTCAGTGGGTTAAACCTCTGTCTTCAGCTCAGGTCATGATCTCAGGGTTCTCGGATCAAGCCCCACATTGGGCTCTCTGCTCAGGGAGGAGCCTGCTTCCCCCTCTCTCTCTGCCTGCTGCTCTGCCTACTTGTGATCTCTCTCTCTGTCAAATAAATAAGTAAAATCTTAAAAAAAAATACAATGGACCCTATTCTTACCTAATTTTTATGAAACTTTTTTTGTATTTTTCTTATCTCCATATTGTGTATAGTAAATACACACACACACACACACACACACACACACACGTATACAATCTTACACCAAGCCAATTTTCATTACCCCTGGGATGAAAAACTAGGAACATTGTTGGAAGCCACATCACAACACTGAAAAAAGACAAAGACTGGATCTTGTCAAAGATCCAGTCTTTGACAAGATCCAGTCAAAACATCAGTCTCTACAATTGCAAGAGCATGACAGGTTAAGTGAGAGAAATTCTGCTATCAGAAAATAATCATGGTCTTGAAATAATACCTTTTCCTCTTCAGTGAGAAATAAGAACTAGAAAGTTTACAGTCCACAAAGTAAGAACTGAGTTAGTTATATGTTGGGTGAGGCTGCCTAGAAGGCCATATCTGGAATAGCTCAGCCTCTAAGGATATAACACTAACCTGGAAGCAAGAAGAGTTGCAAGATTGTCCATGAGACTAATCTGCTGATATGAAAGCAGAGAAAGGGAACGGATGCAAGAGAAGAAAAGGATCCTTTTTGAGACAGGGAAAGTTAGTGAATAAGGGAATTGCTTAGACTTGACGACATTGATCAGGATGTCACAGTTTAAAATGAGGATTGTATTTTCCCCTCAGAATTATAGAACTACCCTCGTAATTATTTGGCTTCTGGTTATTTTTATATTCCATTTTATATTTCATTTCAATCTGTTTTGTGTGCATAGGCTGGATAGGTAAGTAGGAAGTTAAGTAGGTATATATATATATATATATATATAGAGAGAGAGAGAGAGAGAGATGTATGTGTGTGTATACATGCATACATTATACATATGTATACATATATCTATAGAAAGAGAGAACAGAAAAAAGATTAAAATGAGACATAAATACATTACGAAGGGACTTTAAAACTTCAAAAAGAGATAGAATACTAAAAATTTAGGTTTTCAAACTTATAGAACAAATTTCAATCCTAATATCAAATGCCATCTGACTCTTTTCCTTCCCATTCCCTCTCTGCAACAGTCTGAGAATCTTTCACATATTCAAAAGGCAGATTTGGACAGCATATCTGCATTTTACTTCCTCATAACCTAGTGGTTTGAATTTACTCTGATACCCTGCATTTAACTTTCATAACAGAATAAATCTATTTCCTGAATTATTTACCCACAATTCTTTAATACCATATAATTTAAGGATATTCAAGAGATTTAAATCACAAAGATAATAATAAAATTCAAAATAAATGAAGGAACTCCTCTCATCACATATAAAACAATCTGGTTAGTCTTGGAAGATAATGACATTGGATGATAGACATCAAAACACCTTAATATTTTGTTAATATCAGTGTAGTATTAGCATTAGCATTCAGAAGTTACATATCAAAGGAAAGGCATCAACTGCCCAAGGGCATTTAAATACCTAACCACATAGCTAAAGTTATAATATTTTATCCACATGTTGCATTCTTTTAACTTTTGGCTTTATCTATTGTTAAAAATGTCTTCCAGATGCCATCATTATTGCTATAGATCCATTTTACATTTTAGAATACTTAAGCTAAAGGAGAAAATTTAAAAGATTGTCTTACATTTATTTCCAGTTTTATATTGATATATGAAATAAAATGCATTGGTTTCTTTCTGAATTTTTATGAGGTTGTGATGTATGCTTTTACTTTTTTTAACCGCTGGAAATAATTTTATAGGGTAAAAATGTATATTTTTAAAATTTTACTTTATTTAAACCATCTAGGTGAATAATAATAACGTCTTATTCTATAAAATTCAAAATAAAGTAAAAGGAACATTAAAATGGTAATTCACAAAACAATGTTAGAGATTTGCTATTACTTCAACTTATATACTATAAACCATAGTTGAATTTATTAGCATTTATTCATAGTAATGCTTTATAGGTTGAAACTGTAATCCTGTTTATTAGATGACAAGAAAATAATTCCTCTTTTACATTTAGAGAAAATACTAGACATTATAGTTATAATAAATATGCTAATAGCCCTTTTTAGCTAAACTCTTTGACTTAAATGATTCCTCATATACCTTTTAGCATATACACAACTGTAATATAAAAGAAAATGTGTCAGAATTATTTTTCTTTTTCTTTTTTTTTTTTAAAGATTTTATTTATTTATTTGACAGAGAGAGATCACAAGTAGGCAGAGAGGCAGGCAGAGAGAGAGAGAGAAGCAGGCTCTCTGCTGAGTAGAGAGACCCATGCGGGACTCGATCCCAGGACCCTGAGATTATGACCTGAGCCGAAGGCAGCGGCTTAACCCACTGAGCCACCCAGGTGCCCCTCAGAATTATTTTTCATTTATTAGGACTTCATTCTCTTTAAATAGTGATTTAGAATATTCAATATAAAGCACAAACTAATTTTATTTTTAAAGAAAACTCAAAGAAATTTCTATTATGCAGCTACAAAGTACCCAGTAGTATGAAAGTCTGAATAAATTTGAAGAATATTTAAATAACAATAATTAAGTTCACCTTTATTAAACACTTCATAATCTTCCAGGCACTGTTCTAAGCCCTTTAAGTGTACTCATTTAATTATCATAATAACTCCTTGACGTAGTAATTCTTCCTCCCATTTTACAGTTAAAAAATATTTGAATTTTTTGTGACTGTTTTTTAGTAAACTAAGCAAATTTGCTCTCATATCATGCTTATTTTGTGGTCTGCTGGCAAAATGGCATTTCAGGTAGAAAAGATCATTAAGTTTGACCTATTAAGGATTTGAGTGAGAAATTGAAATTGTAACTATCATTTTTTTCTATAATCAGACAAAATTATATATATTTTTCTACAATATAAAATTATACAAATGAAAGTAACTTTTTGTATGAAATATATGCTAATATTATATATGGCAGTGTGGGAAACAAAAGAAATGTAGAAAAAACATATTTCTTCCCTCAAGGGTGAAGGAAGGTAGCTCAAAACAAACAAACGGAAAAAATGAGACCTGTGATATGCAGTAATCTAGACAAGTAGCAGACATGCTCAGAACATCATAACATTTGGGTATCTTTGCAGGTGAAGTAGTAATGAAAGTCCAAAAACAGATCATATGTGATGACACAGAAAAGTAATCACTATGTACTATGAAGAAAGGGTCGCCTAGAAGTACTTGTGATTCCAGTTATTTAGAGCTCTGGTGAGGGAAGTATAGACCCAAATACAAAAGAAAAGGACTGTATCACCAGAAAATTAATCCCAAAACCCAATTATCAGATATGAGGTTTAAGCTCAGAATTGGACTCAAAATCTAGTGGATTTCATTCTATTTAAAAAAAAAAAAAGATATTCTTCATTATATATGATACTTATATTTCTGAAAATTTTAGTGTACATAAAACTGGGCAAAATGTATTTTGTATTTAAACAAAAAAGAGAAAAGGTCTCAGCTCATATAAGTAAACTATTTAGATACATAAGTATTATAATAGTAACTTAAAAGTAATAAGGGACTGGGCCAAGCATTTTACAAAGATTAACAAATCTGGGCCATCTGGGTTTTAAATGTCACAATGACCCTATTCTTGTAACCACCCAAAATTTTCACTGTGTACATTTGATCCTTGAACACCTGAATTTGAACTGCTTAGGTCTGCTTGTATGGGGTTTTTTTACAGTACTGTACTGTAAATGTGTTTTCTTTTCCTTATGATTTTCTCAGTATTTTCACTTTTTTAGCTTATGGTGAGCATATAGTATATAATACACAGAACATACAAAATATGTGTTAATCAACTGTTCATGTTACTATAAGGTCAGCAGTAGGCTATTAGTAGTTAAGTGTTTGGCAAGTCAAAAGTTATACATAGATTTTTAACTATAGGGGTTGGCACCTCTAACCCTCCTGTTGTGCAAGTGTCATCAGTACTAAAAAGCTTCCCTAGAGGGTGATGCACCCTACTGAGAACAACTGCTTTACTAAGTAAAATGCAATGAGCAGCTGGACATTTACATATTTCCGACAAAGGAAAGATTACAAAAACTTTCTTGGGATTAGAATACCATATAAAGAATCACACAATGAAGAGATTTAATGTCATAATAATCCTTATGAAAACTTAAAAGTCCACAGTTCTCCTACACTTTTTCTCCCAAGAGTAATAAACAATAATGAAGTATACAGCATCCAAAGAAGAAATAAATTTATAGTAGAATGACTGTCTACGTCTCTACATTTACTTTTAAATAACCTGTATCAACAATAAGTAAATATAAAGCACAAATATATTAGACAGAAAAAAGTCAAAGTGTTGTGACAAGTAAAATGGATTTTAAGTTTTCTTTCTTGAAATTGAGTCTGTTTCATTAAAATTTTTATATTATAAAGTTTATCCATAAGAAACAATGAGATTAAATTATGCTAATTTTCAAATTTTTATAAAAATTTTACTTTACAATGTTCATACACTTGAATACTTAAAAATATTCCACAGAGCTTTTATTTATATTTTGTGATACATATTTTATGTGACATTTTAAAAAATAATTAACTCAACAATGAAATATTCAAATCCACTATGACAAATCCATTTTGTTATGTACATACATATTATAGTAAATATAACTGCAAAATATATTATGTGAAAGGCAGTGAAAGAGCTACTGTATGTCAAACTGTGGCATTATAAAGAAGAAATAAGTTACATAGTATGCTTAATATTCCTTCAGACACAAATATCTCTTTGAATAGGACCTAGAGGTTTAACTTTCAGTCCACATGTGCACACCACATGGTGAAAGAGTGAATAGGGAAATGTGATGACAGTTCCGTGACCCAAATCAAAACACGCCAGTATGTATTTCTGTAAATGTTATAAATCTAATGTTTTCTTTTAACTAGTACATTCAGGACATTTATGGAAATCAGCTTATGTATATAAAAGAAATGTGATCTATTTGATTTCTCCATATTAGTTTGATACCATACAAAACTGTATGAAGACACAATTTTGCTTAATATTTAATCTATACAACAGAAGTAATTAGCTTAATAATATACTTATTAAAACCACAGATGATGGGAATAAAAAACAATGTATGAGTGCTTCAATTCTATATCACTGACCTTAATACTGTCATTACCTTTATTTATTTGCAAGTATGCCATAATATTAATTATATACTTATTCATTTCTTCACACAATTTGACTTTGAAACCATTTGATTAATTAATTACTAAATGACATGGTTTTATTTCTTATAATTGAATAGGTTTAATTCTGCCTTATAATCTGTTGGTGAAGTTTTTCTCAGTTATACAAACTAATCACATAAAAAGCTCCCTTGGTCTCTTCAATATATGAGATAATGATGAGTGTTAGCTTCTTTTTTTCTTGGATAAAAATGTCTTTAGTCTAGAATATGTCTTCTTCAGTAGATCTTTTTAAAAATCTTATGAATGTAGATTATAGAACCTTCAATGTTTTACCAAGTTATTCCTGAATTTTATAAATCTTATTAGAAGTTAACTGTGATACAGTTAAAATGAAAAGGGATTTCTTTAAACTTTTTTCATGATTACTGAATTAGAAGTAGCTCTCAGTTGTTTTTATTAAGTAAAATATCAAAAAGGTGAGCTGTTTTCTGTATGCTAATTTGGCATAATGTAAAACAAAATTATGTCCATGAAATACCTCAGTACTCTTCTCTCATCATTTAAAAAATTACCCACTTCTTATAGATGTCATTTGACATGACCCTAACATAAAAATATTTCTTGTAGTATTATCCATTTGAATAAGTCTGCAGTATAAACCTGAATCATATTAATTGATATGTAAACACATAGAAAAAAAGTCATTTACCAAGTAGACATATTTCAAACTGAATGAAATGTCATAGTTTCCATTTGTTCCTTATATATACAGTAATGGTATTTAAAAAACTTATTATCAATGATAATTAGTGCAAAAGTTAAAAATTATGACTAAAGTAAATTAAATACATAATATCACCAATACACTAAGCACGGAAAATGCTAATTATTTTGGACAATAATAATCAGTATATAATTGTTTAGCCTGAATATTATAGCTGTGATAGCCAATAATATATCTTTATATATATAATATATCTTTCAAATAGGCATATCTCTTTCTTCATGTCTATATACATATATATACACATGCATACATATACACATGTACATATGCGTATGTACATACATACACATATATGTTCTGATATATATAAGTATATGTATCTATATAAAATATAAAGTTGTTTAAAAATAAATAAATAAATAAATAAATACAGTTCTTTTAGGTTAGCCTAGCTATTCTCCTATTCTCTTTATGTTATTAATAATTAATTACTTTGCTATTATTAAAGACTCCAAGGAATCATTCTCATTTATAGGGATATTAGCTCACTTTAGGGTACAGATTGAAATGGTGCCTCCTCCTACTTCCCCGCCATCTTGTCTCCTCTCTCCATTCTCATTTATAATAGCTAAGTATTGAGAGAGACTTTGGAGGATAAAAATATTTTTAAAAAGAAGAAACAGGAGCTCTTCGGTGTCTCAGTTAGTTAAGTATCTGCCTTGGGCTTAGGTCATGATCCCAGGGTCCTGGGATCGAGCTCCACATTGGTCTCCCCACTTAGCAAGGAGCCTGCTTCTCCCTCTCCCTCTGCCTGCCGCTTCCCACTGCTTGTGTTCTCTCTCTTTCCCTCTGTCAAATAAATAAATAAATCTTTTAAAAAAGGAAGTAAACAAATTGACACTGTAATTTGAAAATAAAAATTAAGAAACTTCAAATAGAGTAAGTTTATTACCAATTTACCTTATAAACTTCGATCTGTCACCAAATATGCACTTATATTCTTAGTTAAAACTTAAAATACCCCATAGCTTGAAAGTGACCACCAAAAAATTAATGTGAAGAAACCAGCCTGACTGGAAAACAGAGATTCTCTATTCGTGTACCACATTACTCATGGTTGGAAACTCTGGTGAAAGCTATAAAAAACTGACTAAAAAATCAATGCAAATAAATATATGACTGACAGTGTGATGCTATCAAGTTCAAAACCTGTACAAGCTATGCACTTACACCGTTGCTTTAAAGACTTGCTTCACAGAAGTAAATCAAAAGAGAGCAAGATTTAATTAGTTCTGTTGCTCTATTGTGTCTCTTGGTTAATTCACAAAGGAGTTACAATTTACTTTAAGGTGTTTATACCTGAAAAACAGAGACTGGAAAATGAATCAGGTGAGAAAAGTATCCCAATTTCTGCCCTTGAAATCATGGAATTCAACCCAATTTGGAGCCAGCTATTCTTCTCTTTCAGATCCTACAGGAAAACTAAGGCAGAGCTTCTGATCCCTTTTGAGTAGGAAAATGATGTCACAAGGGACTGTTTGAAAATTCAGGACAATCTGACTTAATCATAGCATTTATGTATTATATATGCTTATTTTATTTTATTTTTATTTGGGGGAGTTATTTTATTTTTTCAGTGCTCACCATGATAAGTGTATTTTTTATTAATATAAAATGTACTACTTGTTTTAGGGGTACAGGTCTGATTCATCAGTCTTAGACAATTCACAGTACTCACGATAGGATCTGAAACTGCATTAAAGAAAAAGCAAAACCATTTTCACAATCTTGTCTCCCAAGAGAACATAGCCTAGTAAATATTTATTAAAATAAATAAAATAAATAATACAACAAACAAAAGCAGCTACGAAGAACTGTTTCTCTCTCACTGACCCCTTTCTTCCTTCAGTTTCTCCTACAAATGTCTCCAGAGTTCTATCATCAGTCTTTTCTAATTCTCTCCATGAGGGACTTAATTTATTTCTATTACTTCAAGTTCCTCTTATATGATGATTCCTCCCAAATTTATGTATCAATCTTGACATTTCTCTTTTGTGTCAAATTCACTTGGGTGTTTTTGCAATAATACAATATATGTGTGACTGAACATACTTCATACCCTGCAAAATCATGCACTCAAAATAACAAGGCTAAAGGGAAAACTACAGCTGGAACGTACAACTAAAAAACTTTGTTACCCTGTACCAGAGTGCCAACAAAACAATAATAATTCCAATAAAAATAGCAAGCAGTTTAAAAGAGATGTAAAACCTCTAATAATTAGAGAAATAGTCCTGAAAATACAGGATTTGGCCTTAAAAATGGTAAAGGTAATTTTATGGTATTTAATAAAGTTTGAGTCCGCTGAATTACAGAGACATGTCAAAATAAAGGGAAGAGAAGCACTTCTAGGGAAGAACATGTGGCCCAAAGGAGTATGGAATGAATGAGTATCTTCTACAATAATGCATTTAAGCTGAATTACTGCACATTGTATTCAGGTGTTTTTTTTTTTTTTTACGTTAGAAAATGTTAATGTTCTGAGAAAATCTGCTTATGAACCAAAACAAATTCTGTATGATAATCGCATATAGCCGATTTAAGCAATAAGGTAAAAACTAATTTGCATAACAGAAAGTCCTTGTAACAGGACAGGATTTCTAAATGTTAATAAAAAATGATCCCCATTTGTGTGACTTTATTGAGACTCATTACGTGAATGAGCAGGTGAAATCCATCAAATAATTGGGTGAACACATAACCAACCTGAGCAAGATAGGGCTCCTGAATCTGACATGGCAAAGTACCTCTTTGAGAAGCACACCTTGGGAAACAATGATAATGAGAGCTAAGCCTTAGGCTGTCTTCCTAAGCTAGAAGGGTTTCTTCCCTGGTCACCAAGGCAGGGCATTCATGTTGGAGTTACCTATCCCATCTCCTTTCTATAAGTTGTACCTAAACATCTACTTGACTTCTTTCATTTGTACTGTTCATTCAAATAAAGTTATTTGGACCCCTCCCCCAACAAATAAATATTTATGAAAATAATTTCAACTAGATATTGTATAAGATCCTCAAAAGATGATTTTCTATCATCTGCTATAGACATGCTATATTTCATTCACCACTTGCTTGGGATATTGTTATATAAACTGCTTGAATGCTCAAGAAATAATGTCATTTAGGCTTGAAATAATGAAGTAGCAACAGCAGCAAAAACTATTTGAACATCTTTGGAGTTAGACAAGGGTTGACTCCCAACAACACCATTGTTCAATTGTGAGCAAGTCATATAATGTTCATAATTAAAATCCATATCTATTAAAATGGAGTAATTTGTATCATTTTTGTTGTTAGCATTAAGTAAAATGATGTCTGAAAATATTCTGGCACAATGCCTAACACTTCTCAACAATGAGTAGCCATTAGGATCTTCAATCTCATTTTATTACTTAAATGACTTGAAATGTAATATGTTCACTCTACTTCCATTATCAATATCTATTTCCTGAATAATTATTAAAATACATTTCTAAATTGTCTTGCCATACTGATTACTTACATCCCAATACATATTTTCAATATTTTTTTACATTATTCTTTTGTAAAAAAAATTCCCTTGCTCATATTATTTTATACAATAGTAAGATCATATTCCTGACACCAAAAATCTGAACTAAATTACAAATGGTCTATTGAGATTATAAAATCCATGTGCATCATTGTTTTAACTTTGTAAGCTACCTAAATTAAAAATAATAGTTTTTTTCTAAATATTCTTTCATGTTTTTAAAATCAGAGGAAAATAACTGTATCTTATGAGTTATTAAATCATAATTAAAATTTCCAGAGGCCTAATAAGATTTAAACCACATGGTTTTGAAAAAAGTGCAACTATACTTAGCTACAGGTTTCTCTTTTATCATTTCATTAGTACTTTCAATGACAAGACCTTGTGTCTGAAAACAGAATCAAGAGCACTGAAGTTGAAATATTATTGAAATATATTCCACTTTCTCCTCTTCATCTACCAATTTTAATTCCTTCCAACATAGTCATATGCAAGCTCATATATACACATTAGTTATATACACATTGCTTCCATCTGGAGAAAATAACTCTGATTACAAGCCCCAGGAGTACTGGCTCTCTCTAGCATTAGAATCAACCAGGTAAAGTGTAGTAAATTACAATGTGGGACACTACCCATGAGTATAATTAGATAAAGTTGCCTATCATATTCATTCCCTAAGGCCCAACAAGACTTTCAGAAATAATGTTAACCTATGCTCACTAAGATTATGTTTTAGTAAACATTTAAGTATAACTGGAAAGAATCAAATGAAGAGAAATATTTTAGAAAATATAGTTAGATACTTAGAAATACTTAGAAAATATAGTTATGAGTGAACTTTTTATAATAAATGGACAATATGGTTTAGATTAAATTTAGCTATTAATGTTTTAATATGTTGTTCTTACAAATATTTGCTCTGTTGCTAGATATAACATAGAATTTATGATTAGGTATTATATTAACAAGGATATGCATCTCCATTAGTAGATTTTTATTTCTTCAGCAGTAATGAATATGTTTAAATTATTGTTATGATTAAAATAGAGCCAGGAATAAAGCCGCTATTCAGAAGCACTTGCGGAATAAATGAGTAAACAATTCAATAGAAAAACAGAATTATCTGCTCTCCTAGATGATTGGTGTCCCATACGTCAGTATATGTGAAACTATGTCATAATTTTTATTTCTTATCTCTTAATATAATTCATTTTCTAATGTAAGTATAACCATCTCCCCATTTGGATGATTCACAGTTAAAAGTAAAAGAGGAAATGGAAATGGGGATAAGTAGTGTGCTAACTAAAGAAAATGTGGGCTTAAAATCCGAACACTTGTGGTACAAATAAAGGAACTTCATAGTATCCCTATTATGTCCTACCTCCACCTCTAAAGAGGTTATGCTTAAAAATGGCTACTAACTTATGTGCAATCAAGGGTGTCTGCTGTTATGAATTTTCTTTTTTAGAGCCCTGTCAGGCAAACAGGACCAAGGAGTAAAATTTATAAGGAAGCAGTACCTGGCTTTAGTCTAGTTTTGTTCAAGACTGCACAGCAAAAACCTAGAATAGTACCTGACACATAGAAGACATTTAATAATTAATATATATTAATTTATTATATATTAATTATTTATTATACATTAACTGTTATGTGTTAATGTTTATTATTAATGTATTAAATGTTTAGTATATATTAAATATATATTTTTAACTGTTTTCCAGGACCTTCTATATTGAAAATAAATGAACCTCATTACGAACCTCTAGTTTCAGCTCAGATATTCAAGGAGCTTAGAAATCATCTTACAAGTAAAAATGAAACAGTGAAAGTCAATGACTTTTCTTGGACCCATCAGAGAATTTAGTTTGCAAAGCAAACCACACCGCACAGTCCAGAAAAATAAGCAAATGCAGAAAGTCATCATTCAGATCTGCTTATCTGGGGCAGAAGCCACTGGAGCTGTACACTTATATATGAACACTTAATATTAATTCTGATGAACTGCTGCAAGTTGAGTTTGGACTAACATGAGACAGTAAAAAAAAATAATGGTTACCAGGGGGTAACCAGGGTTTAGGGGTTGAGAGAAATGAATAGTCAGAGTGTAACAGAGTTTTAGGGCAGTGAAACTAATCTTATGATACTCTAATAGTGGATACATACCTTTATACATTTGCCCAAATCAAGAGAATGTATAAAACCAAGAGTGAACCCTAATATAAACTTTGGGTGATAATTATGTGTCATTGTTGGTTTATCTACTGTAATAAATGTACCACTCTGGTGTGCAATTTTGATAGTGGGGAATGTTCTATGTGGGGGCAGAAAATATATGGGAAAACTTGGTACTTCTCAATTTTTCTATAAACTTAGAGCTACTCTAAAAAATAAAGTTTATTAAAACAATCAACTGTAATTAATATATTCAGGGCTCCAATTTAAAAAATAAACACTATTCAAAGATAGATGAGAAATACAGAAAAGGGATGGCAACTCTGAGAAATTACAATAAGAAATGATGGAAACAAAAATATTGTAACAAAGAATGCTTCTGATGGGTTCATCTGGTTGAGGAAAAAATCAGTATGATTGAAGATATATCAATAGAAACTGCTCAAAATGAATTGCAGAAAAAAGGGAAGGAAGGAGAAGGAAAGGAGAGGAAAGAGAAAAAATAAAAGAGAATGAAATTACAGAAAGTCTCACTCATAATTTCAGAAGTATAACATGTATTGGAAAATGAGAAAAATAAAAAAGAGAACAAATAAGTATGCAAATTTATAATAGCCAAAACGTTCTAAAACTAGTGACAAACATTAAACCATTGATCCAAGGAGCTCAGAGAATATGAAGCAGTATAAACACCCTTAAAAAATGACTCCTACTCACACTGCAGAAAACCAAAGACAGAGATAATCTTCAAAGAAGCCAAGAGGGGATAGGAGAATGCATTACCTATAGAGGAACAGAAATAAGAATTACAGCAGATTTCTTATCAAAAAGCATGCAAATAAGAAGTGGAATAAAACACTTAATTTGTTAAAAGAAAAAAAATTATCTGGAATTCTATATAGAATGAAATCATTCTTTAAAAGTGAAAAAAAAAAAAGCTTTTTCATAGGACTAGAAACTAGGAAGTTGTGCCAAGACAAGACATCTCCCTTGCGAGAAATGATTTTAAAATCCTTCAAAGAGAAGAAAAATTATATAGGCAGAAATTTGGATCTACATAAATGAAAAGTGTTAGAAAAAGAATGAATTAAGGTAAAATAAAATATTTTTTTCTTTTCATACTAAAGTGCTTTAAAAGATAACTTTTCAAAGTAATGGCAGTAATATATATATATATATATATTTTATATATATATATATGAGGTATATGTGATATATATATATATATATCACTGATATATATATATTTTTTTCACTTCTTTATCCATTCATCTATTGATGGACCTCTAGATTCTTTCCATAGTTTGCCTACTGTGGACATTGCTGTTATAAACATTCGGGTGCACGTGCCCCTTCGGATCACTACATTTGTATCTTCAGGGTAAATACCCAGGGGTATGATTGCTGTGTTGTATGGTAGCTCTATTTTCAACTTTTTGAAGAACATCCATGCTGTTTTCCAGAGTGGCTGCACCAGCTTGCATTCCCACCAACAGTGTAGAAGGGTTTCCCTTTCTCTGCATCCTCACCAACATCTGTCATTTCTTGACTTGTTAATTTTAGGCATTCTGAATGGTGTGAGGTGATATCTCATTGTGGTTTTGATTTGTAGTTCCCTGATACTGAGTGATGTTGAGCACTTTTTCATGTGTCTGTTGACCATTTGGATGTCTCCTTTGCAGAAATATCTGTTCATGTCTTCTGCCCATTTCTTGATTGGATTATTTGTTCTTTGGGTGTTGAGTTTGATAAGTTCTTTATAGATTTTGGATACTAGCCCTTTATCAGATACGTCATTTGTGAATATCTTCTCCCATTCTGTCAGTTGTCTTTTGTTTTATTGATTGTTTCCTTTGCTGTGCAAAAGATTTTTATCTTGATGAAGTCCCAATAGTTCCTTTCTTGCCCCTGCTTCCCTTGCCATTGGTGATGTTTCTAGGAAGAAGTTGCTGCAGCTGAGGTCAAAGAGGTTGCTGCTTGTGTTTTCCTCAAAGATTTTGATGGATTCCTGTCTCCCATTGAGGTCTTTCATCCATTTTGAGTCTATTTTTGGGTGTGGTGTAAGGAAATGGTTCAGTTTATTTCTTCTACATGTGGCTGTCCAATTTTCCCAACATCATTTGTTGAAGAGACTGTCTTTTTTCCCTTGGACATTCTTTCCTGCTTTGTCAAAGATCAGTTGACCATAGAGTTGAAGGTCTATTTCTGGGCTTTTTTCTGTTCATTGATCTATGTGTTTGTTTTTGTGCCAATACTATAATGTCTTGATGATGACAGCTTTGTAATAGAGCTTGAAGTCTGGAATTGTGATGTCACCAACTTTGGCTTTCTTTTTCAACATTCCTCTGGCTATTCAGGACCTTTTCTAGTTCCATATAAATTATAGGATTATTTGTTCCATTTCTTTGAAAAAGATGGATGGTATATTGATAGGGATTGCTTTAAAAGTATAGATCACTTTAGGTGGCATAGACATTTTCACAATATTTTTCTTCCATTCCATGAGCATGGAACGTTTTCCATTTCTTTGTGTCTTCCTCGATTTTTTTCATGAGTACTTTATAGTTTTCTGTGTACAGATTCTTTGCCTCTTTGGTTAGGTTTTTTCCTAGGTATCTTATGGTTTGGAATGCAGTTATAAATGGGATTGACTCCTTGATTTCTCTTTCTTCTGTCTTGCTGTTGGTGTATAGAAATGCAACTGATTTCTGAGCATTTATTTTATATCCTGACACTTCACTGAATTCCTGTATGAGTTCTAGCAGTTTTGGAGTGGAATCTTTAGGGTTTGCCACGTAAAGTATCATATCATCAGCAAAAAGGGAGAGTTTGACTTCTTCTTTGCTGATTTGGATGGCTTTTATTTCTTTTTGTTGTCTGACTGCTGATGCTAGGACTTTTAGTACTATGTTGAATAGCAGTGGTGATAGTGGACATCTGCTATGTTCCTGACCTTAGGGGAAAAGTTCTCAGTTTTCCCCATTGACAATAATATTTGCTGTGGGTTTTTCATAGATGCCTTTTATGATTATGAGTTTTGTACCCTCTGTCCCTACACTTTGAAGAGTTTTGATCAAGAAAAGATGTTGTACTTTGTCAAATAGCACACATTTTTAATATAAATAGCACATATTTTAACTGAAGCCTGAAACTATGTTTTATTGGAATACTTATTCTATATTTATTATACTTACTGTGTATTTAACTTAAATATAACATCATTATATGTGCATTGTATTTTCTTACTCTATAAGTTTTTTCTTAATAACAAAGTATTTTTTAATCATTCCATTTTATTTCCTCATTTTGTATGGAAGTTATAAGCACTTTTAGCAATAATCTTAATCATTATAACACATACAGATGTATTATTGACTTATATGGGCTGTTAATCTTAAATTTTTCAAGTTTTTTAATAAAAAGTAAGGTTCTTAAAGCATTTTAATTCCATTTATCTTACTTATATAATGGCATGGCTGCAGGAATTTTATTTGACATACTTTAAACCCCACATTATTATTGCTTTACACAATCAATGTTTGTGTATATTTGAACATTTTTGTCATTTTCTTTGCTGCTTTTGTCCTTCATACAACTCTGTACTCCCATTATGTATAGTTTGCTTATGTCTAAGAACATCCTTTAGAATTTCTGTATTAATTGTCTACTAGTGATAAAATCTCTCTTCTATAGTTTATTTTAAATTATTTTACTTTGTCAACAGTTTTTTTTCATCCAACAAGAAGCCATAACTTTATTAATGATAGAAACAGTACAAATTTCAAACCAAGCTGCAGTTATTCTTTTGAAACACCAAAAAAAAGTCCTCGTTTTCAGATGGTTACATTGTTAATTCCATAATAGCATTTACAATATCATTACTGTTGTTCTTCAGGGCTAGGACTACCTTTGCTCTTGACACATTTGCTTGTGACATGACCAATTCTATGTCCTTAACCTCTACACTGGTTTCATCAACCTCTTCCTCTTCACTCTCCTCTTGTACAGTTGGAGTCCGTGTGTTTTCTTGAACCTTTGAGACAACTTCACCTTGAACTTTGAATTTCTGAGCAGCTGCCAGTTGTGCTTGCTGAGATAAATGCTCGATCTTGGCTTTCCCAAAAACTATGTAGGTATCTGAAGCTGGGCTCTTGTCGACATCTGGTTTTGTGATGACAAAGAGGATATTCTTAGATTTCGGGATAGTGACTCTTGTAACCCCTGTAATCTGTCGAAGACCCAGTTTGGGCATAGGCTTCCATGCCTTCTTTTCACTCGGGCTCTGTTTTGCTTTACTGACTGGTTCTTCATCAATTTCAGCGGCTGCTGCCAGCTGGCTTGTTGTGTGGTTACCCGTGTGGAATCCTGTTCCTCAAGCTCTGGTACTGATTCATCACTGTCAGATTCTGCTCCAGACCCTATCTCAGCCTGGGGCTGTGGCAACTCCTGCTCTGTAGCAGGGACGGTTTCTATGGCTTCACCAGGCATTTTGTGCGGGGGACGCAGAACCAAGATGGCGGCAGAAAGAGCACTTTGTCTACAGTTTTAAATAATATTTTTGTGATTTTAAACTACAGGTTGGCTATTTCTTTCTGTAACCTGAAGCTATTTTTCAACTCTTTTTGTCTTCCATTATTGCTTTAAAAACTGTTTGTCAGCCTTTCCTCCTCTGAAGTAATCTCTCCTTTACCTTTGGCCCTTTTAAAGTATTTTCTTTGTGTTACTCTTCCGCAATATTATTATGATATCTGTAGACTTGGATTTCTTCTTCTATATTATGTTGAGGGACTTTTTTGCCTTCTTGAATAGTTGTGGGCATGATGTTTTTCATCAGTTTGATAATGTTCTAAGATATTAGATCTGTAAATACTGAATCTGTTCCCATTTCTTCTTTCTATAACCCATTTAATATATATATTTAGATTAGATATTTAATATTTAATTTAGATATTATATATGTACACATTTAGATATTTTATATGTACATATATACACATATATGTATTCTCAGTGTATCATCAATTCTCTTATTTTCTTTTGTATATTGTACATCAATCTGCAGAGCTTTTAACACGTTTTCCAATTCACTAATTCTCCTTTCATCTGGGATAATATGCTTTTAAACCATCTTTTCATTGCAGTTTTCAATATAATTTACCTGCTAGTTATTCAAAATGCAATGTTTCCTTTTATAATTTCCATCTAAAAATTTATTTGGTTTTCATCTTTATATACATAAAGAGTATTTTTTAATTATCTTTATATAATACAGAACTTCCTTGACCTACAATGGGTTTTTAATGTGCCAACAGACTCATGATAAATTGAAAATGCTGTAAGTTGAAAATGCTTTTAATAGACTAACCTGTTGAAGATCATAGTATAGCCTAATCTACCTTAAACATGTTAAGAACATTTACATTAGCCTATAGTTGGAAAAAAGAATACAACACAGCCCATTTTCTAATAGTGCTGAATATCTCATGTAATTTACTGCACTGTACTGAAAGAGAAAAACAGAATGATTGTATCAGTACAGAAAGGTTTTAAGTGTATTGGTTGTTTACCGTCATGATCACATGGCTGACCTGGACCTCTGATTTGCTGCTGCCCCCCAGCATCACAGGATAGTATTATTCTACATATTGCTAATTCAGACAGAAATAAAAATTAAAAATTTGATGTAGAGTTTCTTTTGAATGCATATAGCTTCCACACCATCATAAAGTAAAAAAAAAAAAACTGTAAGTCAAACCATTCTAAGTGAGGACCATCTATAATTCAAATACCTGAAATTACTGGAAGTATATTTCTGTTAACTTTTGTTTCTGCTGAGCCTGACTTAGGTCTTGGTTTTGTTTTTATTTATTTGTTTGCTTGTTAATATCACATTTGATATTATAATTGTTAATATCATTATATTTGACATATTTCTTAGATACTTGAAATGTCATTTAAGGACTAAGACTTTTTGCTGTTGCTTTGTTTGTTTCGTTGTGTTTTTCTCCCCAGAGAGCCTTTTTGTTTTCTTTTATCAGGCACCAGAGGGTGCTAGCAGTCCAGGACCAAGATGGACTTTGGTCCTAGTACCAGGCTTTAACAGGTCACACTTTCAGACTGTAAGAGATTATTTCACCAGAAGGCCTATCATTGGTAGCAGCTGACTTTAATTTATTCCCCTCCAGCCCATTAGTTTGTAGAAAGAGTAGTTCCACCCCTATACTGTTAAAGGTCCTAAAAATAAAAGCAGCTATTGGTTGGTAGAGAAGGGAACAGAACTTTTAGGAGTAACTGGACAGCATAGAAGATATAGGGTTGAGTCCTGTCCTATTTTGGCATTGAATTCCACCTGACCTTAGTTGAGTAGCTCCTTGCTCTCTGATTTGTTTTTGATGTCTTCAAAAAAATGTTTTAAAGAGAGAAGGGTTAATGCAGTTACTTAGTCTGGAGCCAGTTATCTAATCAGAATTGTTCCCTAAATGACTATTTAAACTCTTATTTCCAACTGACACCCTACTGATCATCATTTGGAATTGGTCATTTACCCTCTTTCATGCAAAACCTCCTGCAGACAAACCTCCTCCTGACCAGTCCCAGCACTGTGGAAAAGCAATGACTAGGGTTGTCAATGACTAGGTGGTTAATTTGAATTTCAGATAAACAATGAATATTTTTAAAATATAAGTATGACCCAAATATTGCATGGAATGTACTTATATATTTTTTAAATATTTTATATTTGAAGGAGAGAGAGAGAGAGCCTGATTGGTGGGGAGAGGATGCAGAGGGAGAGAGAAAAGCAGACTCCCTACAGACCAGGGAACACAACACATGATATGAGCCAAAGCCAGATGCTTAACCAACTGAGCCACCCAGATGCTGGGACATACTTATATTTTAAAATGTTTCAGTGTTTATCTGTAATTCAAATCTCGCTGGGTCTCCTTTATTTTTATTTGTTAACCTTGGCAGACTTACTGATGGCTGGCAGGTTAAATGTTTGCTCTTGTCAGAAGGGTTTCTAAGAAATCCAGAAGTTAAATGCCTCTTTGAATTTGTTGCAGTAATTAGAGTGAGATCTAGTTATCACATTATGTTTAGGTCCCTCAATAATGTTTGTTTCAAGTGGAATTAAAGAATCTCAACATATGATCTCCAGAAGCAAAGTAATACAAACTATTTATTAATGTCACAACTAAACCATTTTAAGGACTAAAGTTTTGAGAGATTCTGGGTAAAGATAAAAATGTAGAGATCATGAAAAGTTTAATACTATTTTCTAATGCTAAAATAACTATAAGGCATTCCATTTTACTTCTGGAGAAATAATATTGAACCTTGTTTTGAAGTAAACTACATTAAAAGTACTTCAGCAAAATCACTGTAAAAATCAATCATAGGAACCCAAATCCTCCTCTCACAGTTCAAGACTAACACTGAAAAAGAATGCTCCCTGATGCAAAATTCATTTGGAATTTTCCAGTTTTGCTCCATGTCTTATAGCAACTTCTTTGCAAAACTTTCCCTTTCTATACAGTCATGGGTATAATCATTATATCCATTAGTGAAATTATCTGAGATATTGGTGTAACATCTGTCAGTCAAATGACTATATTCTCAACGTGGTAAGCACATGAAGGAATAATAATTTAAGTTATTAATTCTACTAGGGCAGTTTTATTTTGTTGCAAATTAGCTAATATAATTTCAATATAGTTATGACTTAAAGGTGATACTTTGATATTTTTAAAATATATTTTCATTGTATTCTAAATCAATTTTCTCTTTTTACCACATGTATAATTTAGTCTCTCTTTACCACATGTATGATATGATGTAACTTCTCTACCACAAAGTTCTGACCTCCCATTCACTTTGTCTTGCATTTACTCCAGGTTTCCTCTTTGTGTATCATCAAATTAAACATATTTGCAGCTGGTCTCCATGTCTAGATCACTTATGCAGATTAGAAACAAAAGAAAAGAGCCAAAAACCCAGGAACCTTTGAACTAGTCTCAATATTTCTAAACGTCTGACACATTTCCTTTGAAATGTATTCTGCTTTATGTTTTAGAAAGTTCTTTTTCTACTGCCATGTTTTCCCTTAACAATTCAATCGCCCATCTCCCATTTCTTTGCTTAAAATCATTCTTTATAACAAAGATGTAAAACCATAATTGAAATGTTGTCCAACATAAAGGAAAAAAGAACTGAAAAGAAACATGGGTTTAATTTCAGCCCAATTTTTGCTTAAAGTTTTTTTTCCAGCTAACAAAATCTCCAACTATTCTTCAGCGAATGGGGAATAAAAGCCTGTTTTGCTTTCAAGTACTAGTGCTTGATTAAGTAACTGCAAAGTCCCTAGAATACATTCAAGATGACATTATCTTAAGTTATATTAGGATATAGGTTTTAGGTATAATAACAAAAATGCAAATATTATAATACCTTAAGAAAAATTTGTATTTCTCTCATGTCAAGATCTGAGTAAGTAGATCATGCCTAACAATTAACTCCACAATATTAAGAAGCCCAGTTCTTCTATGTTTCCTGCTCAAAAAGTAGCACTTCTTTTTAAAAAGTACCATTCTCAAAAAGTAGCTTCATTTTCTATGCCAGGAGGACTGTACTAGCTCCTACCTTCACATACAGATCCTGGCAGATTTTAAGGGCTCAAGTCAGAAGATACAGCTCTACTGCTCATGTGTCATTGGCCAGAACTTAGTTATGCAGACAAACTTTGTTATAACAAAGTCTGGGAATGTTTTTACCTTGGCAGCCATGTGCATAGCAAAATTAAAAGTAGTCTATACTAAAGGATGGGAGGAAGTGGATATTGGGAGACAATAAGCCATACATCATTTATTCATTTGCTTATTTGTCAAATATTTATTATTTTCTTTTACATTCCTGATAGAGTGCCAGATAGCTAGAAAACAGGATTGCAAAATAAGGTATATATTCTCCAACAGATACTGTTTCTGTCCAGTCAGTGAACCAAATACTGTTCAAATTAAAAATGCAAATAAATTATGTTCTAGACTAAATTGTGTAAGTAAAGACTGTAGCAGGGAAATTTCATAGAGTGTTAAAGGAAGAGTAGGATTAGCCAGAGAAAAGAGGGGGAAACATTCTGTGCAAAGAGAACAAAGTAAATTAAAGATTCATGAAGAAAATAAATTTGAGTTAAGGACTTGAAGGTTAGCAGCAGTGATAACAGTGGCAATGTAAAGTTCTTGTTTTATCTCCATTTTTTCTTAAAAAAAAAAAAGCACTGAAGGATGTTAAAGCATTTCCTCTTTGTCGTCTTAATCTAGTATGCCAGGGGACTTCTGCATTCACTACACTGGACCCATCAAAGTGTTTCAAAGATGTTCAAACGTTTTAAAAATCTTCACATCATTTGGTTACTAATAATTTTTCAAGCCTTAACTCATCCTTAGATTTTGCTTCATCTTTTCTAAGTGTTCTTTCAAAATATGGTTGTGTGGACATTTCGATGTCCTCTTTATTTCTATTGGCATCATTTGATTGTATTATCAGAATATTATTTTTGAATGGTTGTTTTATCTTTTCATTAAAAGTCATCTGTCTGATTTTTTCCAAATTTTGGAACTAAATCTAACTATATTTAGAATTTTTTATAATAGTGTCACTTTTTCCCAATGTCAATGTCATAAAATGCATATAACTCTCCAGAAAATTGAGTAGATTATGTTTGAAAATAAAGTGCAAATATAATTACTCCAAAAATTAAAGTTCTATAACATTCATTTTTCTAGGATATGGCTTTGATTTTAAGTAATAATGAAAGACTTGCATTGGATTATGAATCAGAACATTTTATGTTTAAATAATAATAGAGATCACGGGTCCATTGTTCTCATTTCAAAATTGAGGAGTCAGAGATCTGTTAAATGTGTCATTTCCAAAGTTACGAGTGATAAAGAACATGCCTCTACGTAATTGATTCTTCTGCTAAAATAAGATTGGATTTTTGTACCTTTTTCTTGTAGCTATAGTGAGAGCAGTAAATCACCTCTTCAACATGCCTAAGTAAGGACTAAGATTTCCATTACATCCCAGAAGATTAATAAAGAACTCTGCTTTCACTTAAGCTACACTTGCTATATTATTAAGCTATTGGATCCATCAAACATTGCTGTACTGTTTATCCATTAAAAAGGTGATTTTTAACTAAGCCTATGTCATAATATCATTATATAATTATCTTATTTTCAGCAACCGAATTATCAATTTAATATTTGAAATCGCAAATTGAGGTAATTTTTAAAACCGCTCATCTTGCCAAATGAGATTCAGTTATGAATCTATTCAAGCTTTCATATATACTATACGCATACACACACACACACACACACACACATATATATATATATATATATATATATATATATATATATAATCAGTAGGGCATAACATGGGGTTATTTGGTGACAGAGTATGCCAGAATATTTCGATATGGTCTTTAAATTTCTTGCTTTAATCCATGTCTAATCCATTTAACTCATTTGATTAGTGTGTGTAGCAAGTGAAAAAGCAACAAAAATTTTTTATCTTGTTTCATCCTTTATTCATCCATTTCAGGTAATATAAGTAAAGAAAACTGAGGAAAATAGCTTCTAATGAACTCTTCAGTATTCTAAAATGTGGGTTAAATCCCACCCAAAAGGAACTGTTGTAATGAAAATATTCAAGACTATTTGCAGAGAGCAGCTTAAACAATCTCAGGAGAAATTTTATAGAACTTCTCAAAATGAAAAATCAAAATATGTGCAAACATTTAAAAAGAGAACTCTCAAAGGCTCAAAATATTTTTCTAAAAATATTTAATGATATTTTAAATGTTTGTCTTATGTAATTTTTAGATGTATTCTTTATCAAAACTATAAAGAAATCTATGACATACTAGGATGGTATGTGTTTTTAAAATAAATATATTAAATTTATCTTGGCAATTCATGTTCGTAAATCTGGTTGCATATAAAAATATGAACAGAAGACATCAAGGCAAGAATGCAAATGCAATAAAGTTCTTCCAGCCTAAATTATCAACTCTTCAACTTGACTATCTATAAGCTCTGTCTCCATTCCACGTAACTAACCTTTCTTTTTCTTACTAAGGATTCAATATTGATCATAAAGTTTTAATAAATGGCAGCTGTTTTCCCTTTTCTTCCCCTTCAGTGTAAAAAAGACTTCTAAGCTTAAGAAGTATGAACACACCTAAGAACTGAAGACCAAAAGCACAAGATGGTATACTTCTAATATTTATTAGAATTTTAAGTGCTTAATCACCACTTTGGACCAATATACAACAAACTACTTTGCTATTAACAGACTGAACATAACTCTGGGTTTAAAAAAAACCTCAATAAAATTTTAATTTTCCAACTATAAATTTATACAACTTTTTTTTTTTTTAAGCAAAATAGCCTAGAAAGCTACCTCTGGCATTCTTGTGACACATCACACCATTTTTTAAAAAATGTAGTATATAAGGACAATATTTAATAAATTAATCTTCAATCTAATTATCTTTCACTAGTATTTATCTTAACAATAAAATATATACACTAAAATATGAAAAATTATATTACAAAAATGTAGAGAGCAGCAAATGTTAGGTAATTGATGAGTGTTTTCACTCTTCACTTAATATGGCCTAAATACCATGCTTCATCTAATCTGAGATGCAGATTTTTTTTTTCTTAACATTTTAACATCTCTGAAATCAAGATGTATCTTAAAATCACTCCAGCAAATAAATAAATAAATAAATAAATAAATAAAGGTCTAAGGATGATTCTCTAAATAAATAAATGAATTAAATACAATCACTCCAGCCAGGAAGCAGTTGTGACATAGTTATCATTTCCTGCCCATGAGAATCCAAACAAGCAGAAAGAGTACAGGGACTTGAAAGTCCCAGAGAAACAGAAGAACATACTTTTAAGAAATACTGTATCACTAACACACAATGTCACATAGCACAATTTATGAAAAAACAAAAACATGGACAATTTAGGATCAAAGCATCATTAAGAATGGTCAGACTTTGCGTATGAGTTTTACAAATACATTATCTAATTTATTTTGCATACATACATACATGTGTAAAGAAAGATGGAGTCTGTGTAAAAAATGTAAAACATTTTTTAAAATAAATACAAAAATAAGTAAGTATAAAACAAAATGTCTAAGTGATAAGGAAATATCATACTGTAACATAATTGACAATAATCTTTTTTCTTCCTCAGTAAGAAATAAAATATAGGTATGACTTTGGTATAGCAGGCACTTTGGGTGGCCATTCCTATAAACCCTTGACCTACCTCTGATTTCAGCTGAAGCTATAGTAGTGGTTTCTATTCTCATTGACAATGTCCAACCTAAAGATCCCAAGCTTTTTCTCAGCATAACCCAAACTAAAACAGTATCTTAGACTTGATTAATTACAAAAAATAAAATGAACAGATTTTTTTCTTTTCAAGACAAAAGTGAATACAATACTTTATAGTACATTAAATATCTCTGAAAATTATTCATTCAAATTCTTCTTTGCTTTTAATTTTTTGTTAACATTAAAGTATTAAAGCCAGCAGCAACAATCTAGTATTCCCACCCTTCTAAATGCCAAAGTGTACTTAATCTCTGACATATATTACAACGAATATCTCCAATTAATGGAATACAGGATTGATACCTAATTCAAAACACTTGCACTTTATACATTTAATAGCATACAGATTTTAAAGCACATCTACACATGTTATAATCACACACAGGTTTCATCATGATAAGAAAATGCCTGAAATTGTGAGCCATTTGTAACAAGATAAATTGCTAACCTTTGCACATTTTCTTATATGCCTCTATTCTTTCCTACTACTTAAACATGGAAATCAAAGTGTTCTTTAGATATGTTTACCATCAGATTTATAGTACACACATTTAACCACAGTAACATGACAGAAGACACATGCTATGCCATTCTCCTAGTTTTTGCTTAAATAAATATTAATATCAAAAATTGTTGTCACATACATATCATGTTCAATGTAGTGTGTACTACAGAAACTTTTGAAAAATGAGTAAGAAGCAATCATCCTAAGTACTCACCTTGCCCACTGTTGATAGCTGGCAGAAAATCAGTAGAATTCTACTCTAAAAATATAAATAAAATGAATGTCCAATCTAAAATCTAAATGAATGTCCAATGAAGGAAGAAATAATCTCTCTTTAGCAAATTAAGGAAGCCTTTCTGGAGGCTGTTGACAATTCAGTAGAAGCTAAAGAAAATGAGTAGAAACCAGCCAAACGAAGAAGGGAGAAAATTTGTGCTAGAAGGATGTGAACATTGAGGAGGGACCTAAAGATGATAACAGCATGCTGGTTTAGCAAACAAAAAGTTGCTCAGTGTGGCTGAGACATGTAGTGAAAGGGAACATAGAGTGGGGAAGGGAAGCTGTCAAGGAACCCCTGCAGATGAGGCGAAGGAACTGGCCTGGCAGAGATGGGCAACACTCTAGGTGAGTAGGAGCACTGCTACACTGCACAATAAAAGATGTCAGAGGAGAGGATTATCTGAAGAAAAGTAATATGATAATGTCAAATGCTACAGAAAAAATTAAGGCTAAAGACATCCGACAAAAGGCTACTGGCTTACAATGTCAGCCTCTGAGAGAATAATGGATTGTGGAATTTTTAATTCAAAGGGTGAAAGAATGAGAAACCATCAATAGAGAAAATAAATCACTCTTGCAAGAAGTTTTGAGAAGGAAAAAAAAAATCTAAACTTTGTATTTCTTCATTTCTTAATATTTTGCTAATGGTCTTTGTCACTATGAAGTACCAGCATCCTTTCAAAAAAAATAACATTAAATTATAACTCTCAGACTTACCAGAGTTTTGCTGATAACAACAACAATAACACACACACACACACAATTTGTGCTTTAGTTTAATAATTATAATATCATTTATCCAGCACCAATGACTCTATAAAATAATGTAATTGTGGTTTCCTATAGGATAAAAGGAAGATATAGCCAACAAATGATGAGTTAAATCTGACCAATTTTTAAATTCACAACTGCTGAATACAGATCTTCTTTGACTTATGGTGGGGTTATGTCCCAAAAAACCCAATGCAAATTTAAAATACTCTAAGCCAAAATGCATTTAGTATACCTAACATATTAAATATCATATCTTAGTCCAGCCTACTTTAAGCTTGCTCAGAACACTTACATTTGCTTACATGTGAGCAAAATCATCTAACACAAAGCCTATTTTATAATAAAGTGTTGAATATCTCAATTAACTTATGGAATACTGTATTAAAAGTAAAAAACAGTGACTCTATCTGTACAGAATGGTTACAAGTGCATTAATTTTGTTAACCCTCATCATCATGAGGCTGACAGGTAAGCTGAGTTTCATTTTCTCTGCCTAACATCATGAAACAGGATCATCTCACATGTTGTTAGCCCAAGAAAAGATCAAAATTCAAAATTTGAAGTACTGTTTCTACTGAATGTGTATATCTTTCATCTCATTATAAAGTAAAAAAAAGAAAACTAAGTTGAACCACTATTAAGTTGGGATGGCTATATTTAGAATTTTTTAATACAAATTTAATAAAAAATGAATAAATAATAAAATAATAAAGGTTCATCATAAGAAAAGAAGAATATATAAATGAAAAGAGTAAGAATAAAACTCATAATCTAAGAATCCAGAGAACACTTTTAACATTTTGAGGTATAGCTGGCCAGTCACAGGGAAGAATAAGAATGTGTAAGTTTTTAAACCTCCTCTGTCACTCACTAGTTGTTTCATGTTATGCAAATTACATCATTTCCCAGACTTTCAGTTTATATATTTGCAAAATGACATAATAATGCATAGGAATACTGCAAAATTAAATGAATCATACACATAAACTTCCTAAGCCACTACCTAACACATCCTACTCCATAGAGTTAAGCAATTATGTTCATGAATGTGCGTGTTTTTGTATGTATGCATAGGTCACAGAGAAAGTAAGATTATCTGATATAGATAATTCATTAAACCACAAATATATTTTATTTCTACATTCATCAATACAAAGGGTTGGCAATCTTTTCTACAAAAATCCAGAAAATAAATATCTGAGGCTTTGAAAGTATCATCTTGTCTCTACGGCAGCTGCCTCAACTCTGCTATCACAGCATGAAAGTAGCCATTGACATCACACTGTAAGTATTCACATGACTGCTTTTCCAATAAAACTTTATTTATAAAAGTAGAAAGTAGGCCAGATTTGGCCCACAGCATATAGGTAGTTTGTTGTGCTCTGAACTAGAACATCATTTTATGACTGTAAAATATATTATCTGTAATTTATTTTGCAACATCTAATTCTTGAACATGTAGGTTTTTTCCTCAAAGCTTGCTTTCACAACCATTTCACAACCACAAACATTCTAGAGTAGTTGTTAGGTTAAGTAGATTACTTACTTAGGTTAATTCTTACATACATGTGAAAGCTTTTTTTGTGTATGCCTTGCCATCCAGCAAATCTGTACTAAATTCCACTCACACAAGTATTTGAGGGTATCATTTTCCCAATACCGTTTTCTAAACTGGACATTGGGGGAAGGTGATTTTCTTAGATATTTTAATTTTGCATAAGTTACTATTATTTAGTTCCATAAAATCAAAGATGTAAGAATTGATCATTCTATAAAACAAATAATTTCTGTTTATTTCTAATTAGTTCTACATGATGAAAGGGGCTAGCTAGATCTGTGAGCTCTCTTTTATAAAGAGCATAAATCTCATTCATAAGGATTCTATCTTCATGACCTAAGCAACTTCCAAAGGCCCCACTTCCTAGTATCATCATATCAGGCATTAGGATTTTAACATATAAATTTAGGGGGCAGGGGATGGGGGACACAAACATTCAAAACACATGTTTTTGCAATGTATATTAAACAGTTGAAATATATCAATTCACTGAGTTATACTCATTTTTTTAATGTCAAAACATTTCATTATACAATATTAAAAAATCATACTATTAAATTGCCATTGATCACATCAGAAGAGACTTTAAATGTTGAGAAGGTCTAGAGCACAAAGTGACAGATAAATATTTCCCAAAGTTCCAATTTTCACTTGAAAGTGTAAATGTTACCACCAGTGGCAAGGTCAGATTTTTCCCTGGAAGGATGGGTGTATAAAGATCATTTTTGAATTTTGTAGAAATGATTGCCAAATGCTCAAGTATGCCTGTAAGTCTTTATTTTTTTTCAAGTAAAAATTGTTTTCAATGAAAAATTTGTTAATTTAGATGGTGACTCAATTACCAAAATGCTTTACCTCAATACAAGCTTTGCAATTCACTATTCAGCAAAAAAAACTCTATGTGTCCTTCTTATTTTCTTACACAGAATATTTAAGACTTGTAATCCAACATGGAGATTTGGTCATTTAATATTTTTCATTGCTACATCAAAGATTTTGAGTTTGTATTTGTTTTGTTTGTAATGTGAATACATGGTACTCACGCATTTGTTTGTTTTATTAGTAATATGAATGAATGGTACTCATGAATACAATGACAAGTTCAGTTTGGTGTTACTGTAGTTTTACTTGCCCTAGCTTGAATATCACTAATGTAAATACCAACATAGAGGTATTTATAACATGTTAGCAATGTTATCAAAAAAGTTTTAAATTAATGGATCTCCTAACTGCATCCATGGACACTAGAGGTTCATGGAGCATACTGTGAAAATCATAATTGAGTTAAATAACTCTTTTATTAATACCTCAACTAACATACCAAAATATCAGTTTTCCAGAGAATACATTTTGAGAATATTGGTTAAGTGAGATTCCAGAGAAAAATTTCCAATTATAAATTGAATTTCCTGATTTCTTTATGATTTTTCTTCTTAAAAAATAGAGTGCTGATAACTTGAATCCCTTGTTCCTAAGACCTACTTGCTTAAAATTTCTATTTACTTCTCCCTGAGTACAAAGAGCAACATAAACAAATTTTCTGCTCAAAGACCTTTAATTTAAAAATCCTTCCAACTTGTTCTTTTGATATGTATGTCTCCCATCTATAAACTGTGAAAGCTGTGTTATTTTCCAAAATTTGCAAAGAAAAATCAAATGATCTAATAACACTTGACATATTCAGAAACCAAATAGAATTTTGTTATGACACTGCTTATGAGTAACTCTTACCTTGATCTAACAGCTCTTGTTTATAAAAGATTACTCTCAAAAAGGACAGAGGTCATTCCACTCACACCATTTGCTGGTGTGGAAGATCAGAAATCCTCTGGAGAATTTTGCCATAAATGGTAGACACTAAAGTTTAGCATCCACTTCCCAACACAGGAAACCAATGCCAGCTCAGGCCATTGGCTCTTCAGACAAAAGACAGCCTCAACCAAGAGTCTGGTGGCTAAAAGTTAACATCCACATGGAGATTATAACATAGAAAGAATTATGATCAAGGGAAGAACTCTTTAACAGGTTTTGAAATTTTGTTTACTGAAATTCCACCTCATTATAATTAAATATATCAGATCACAGCCATATACTAAAAATGGCAGATCCTAAAATAATGCAACTTTTCAGATTTGGGAAAGACCATGAGCAAAAATGTTAAATATATATATTTCAGTGAAAATGTTTTACTCGTAAAATCTTGAATACAAAATTAAATTTAAATTAAATTAAAACTTTTCCTTAGTTTAATGATGTTACTGCTAGTATGTCTTTTATTTTGCATCATTTTTAAAATAAATTTTATAAATGTATTCTATTTTTCCCTTGATTTCTATGGCAAGGTGCTTACATTTTAAGGAAAATGTATTTTGAGTTATTGCAAGAATTCCAGAAGAAAACAAAAGCAATATTGTTTTGCCTAGGAATCAGGTCATCAATGCTAAGTAATTTACCTGAATTTTATATGTGTATTTTATAACAATTTTTGGTAAAGCAACTCTAAAAAACTTAATGAACAGCAATCTAGGGATTGCTTGGCAGACCACATGGCTCATTCCCAAAGTTCTTAAGCTAATGTGAAATCTTTCTTTGGCACAAAATGGTCCAATTTAAATAATATTAAGGACACTATAACAAGGTTCTATGTTGTAATCACCATCACCTTACCTTTTAAAAGATGATCTTCAAGGACTAGTATTAAAAGAAATATTTATGATTATGTTTATGTAGCTGTGTGTGTGTGTGTTCAAATTAGTCAGCCTGCTGCTTTCTATAGAAGGGGAGACCTGGGATTACTTTACAGCTTAGAAACAGATCTTCTGCATCTTCAAAAGCAATGTTTTTCAAATGTAAAAGGAGGGAATCTGGGAACTTATTAGTAGATCATAAAATTAACTTAAAGGATGTTAACATTTTTAATGTTAAATAAAATCTATTAAAGGATTTTGGACATCCTTTAGGAAATAGGAAAAGTCAGTCATTATCCTGGAATTCACTAGTAATAGAACATTTTCATCCCTGTCTCTCTGTTTATATGCAGAGTTCTAGGAAAGGATGTAGGTCTATTACACAATGTCATTCTTCTGTGTGGGGCATCACAGAACTGTAAATTCTGTGTCCTAAATTTGAGGTTGCTTTCAAGACCAGTAACAAAGGAGAATAACAGACAAAAATTAATCAGTTGAAGAAAGTAAGACTGGAGACTAGAGACTAGAAAACTAAGTTCAAAAAGAAAAGAAAAAAAAATGGCAAGAGTTTATGGGGTAAACTGATATTGACATAATAGGAAAATGATATTAGAATCACCTTTGACTCCTCCATTCCAGTGCATGTTCATTTATTCAACAAACATTTACTGAGTGTGTAACTTCTGTCCTGGCACTGTGCTATTTACATTAATGAATAATGCAGATAAAACTACTGGTTATGGAGAGTTTATTCTAGTATGTCTGATATAAATACTGAACAACTAAAAAAAGCAAATGGTAGCAAATGCATGGAGAAAAACAAAAGATTTAAGTTGAGTAGGGCTATGAAGAATGAATGCTATATTGGCAATCTTGCTTGGCCTTTCAAAAGAAGTAATATTGAAACCAAGAATTGAAACTATATGAAATCAATCATGAGAGGAAAAAAAAAATTGGGGAAAAGATGGGTTGTTCCAGGTAGAAAAGAATGTATGAGCAGAGGCTCTGAGATCATGAGATAAACAAGGTAGAAGAATTACAATGAGACAAGTATGACTGGAACTTAGTGGGAAAGATGATGATACCTGGAGTTTGATGGTGGCCAGGGCGTGTATTCAGTGAGTATTTACTCAGCTTAGTGCCAGGAATTGTTCTAAGTATAAGCATATAGCAGTGGGCCAAAAGATCAAGTTTCCAAGGTTATTCTGATGAAGATGGATATAAAGTAAATGAACAAAATAGTGAATTATAACTTCAAGGAATACTAAGTGCATTTAAGGAAATAAAGCACATTCTAAAGATAAAAATTAATGTGGTTTGGCTTAAGAAATGTTGTTTGGGGAAGGCCACTCTGAGGATGTTACGTTTACATAGAAGCATAAATCCCCAAAACATCTAAGAAAACATCTATGAAAAGAAATTTCATAGCAGAGTGCTAAGGAAATAAGGTAAGCACAGACTCATTAAGGAGTAACAAGACTAATGGTCGTTAAAATCTAAGAGATAGCTAGGACCAAATCAGGTATGGCCTGAAAGGCCATGGCAATGACTTGGATTTTATTTTCAATATATCTGAATGTTCCTGGATAGTTTTAAGCAGAATGGTGAAATGATCTGATTTATTTTTTAGAAGGATCACTTGGGTGGCATGCTTGAGGATGGACTGAAAAGGAGGACATAGTCTAGTCAATAGATGATGGCAGTTGAGACCATGATGGTAGGGCAGAGGTTAGAAAGAATGTCAAATTGGCTACATTTTTCAGATGCATGGGGTTATTTTTTTTGAAATATTGATATTAAATGTAATAGAGTACATGATACCCTGTGACATTTGACTTGAATAACTGAAAAAAAGGACAAAAGTGTCATTTCCATTGGAAAAACTTGGAAACTTCAAATTTAGGAGATATGTAGAGAAGGAAAATAGGACTCCTGTTTAGGATGCCAAAAGGAGATACTGGATAGCAATTGGGGAATGATTCAAGAGTTCAGAAGGCAGTCTCAGTGATAAAATTTGAAATGTATAACAGCACTGAATTCATAGGATTAGATGAGAGGAAAAGCCCTGGGGGAAGTTGGGGAAGAAGAGGAGGATCCACAAATAAGCCAGAGAAAGAAGAGCCAATATGAACAGTGAAATACCAAGAGGATAGGAAACAAATGAAGAAAGCCTTTGGTAAAGGTAAAAGTGATTAGTTAAGAAGTCATATATGGAAGAATTGAAAACTATATACTAGATTTGACAAAGTAGAAGTCATTGTTGGTAGAGGAAAATTTAATTTTTATTGTTTTTTAGCTATAAGTTTCATTACTCAGAAACTTTTAACAAGAAAGTAAAAACCAAGTATTCAAATGTTTGCTGATTCCTAAGTGAAGTCAATCTAGTTAACTATGAATTACATTAGAAGAAAAAAGCCAGTGATAGAGATTGTGAGTTAGCTATTATAATTTCTTAGAACAAACATATTTACAATCTAAATGAGCAAAGTATTTTTATAGGACTCATTTCAACAAAAGTTATTTCTTGTAACAAACTTTAATAGTTTCAAAGTTTACATTCACAGTCTTTAAAAACATTAACATTACTTGAAAACCTATGCCTCTCTTAGCAAATACACTGAGACAGAAACACAACTCTATGAAGATACAGAAAAATACATCTAACTTCAAATTTATGGGGGAAAATGTTTGCTAAGTGTTTCCTTATCTACTCAAACCTAACATACAGGCTAAAGTAAGAGCTTTGCCTTCTTTGAGCATCTGTGTCAAGATCTTTCAAATTCTACTCCAGATTCCTCAACAAAATGTCAACTGAGGTCTGTTTATGAAGCTTCACTTATGATTTCTAGTCAAGGATAACTTAGTATCACAGAACTTATACAAATCTTTTTCCATATTGGGGAATTTGCCCAGAGAAACTTCAGTAGAGTGATGCAAGCAAAAGCCTGATTAGAGAGGCATCAAAAGAAATGGAAAGAGAAGAAACAGAGTCAATGATTATACGCATGTTTTGAAGAGTTTTGCTTTCAAGAAGAACAAAGGGAATGTAGGAACAAGAGATTTCATTGTTGATGTTGGCTGGTTTTGTTTTTTAAGATGGAAACATGACAACTTGTTAATGGATATACTCACAGAAAGGGGAATACAGTACAAAGACAGAGTGGCTAAGTGGAAGAGAGTCCTCAAGTAGGCAAGACTGAATGGGTTTCAGTGGACAAGGGGTGGGTTGAATCTTAGCAGAGAAGTTTATCTTTGATCAAACAAGACTTTTTATGATGAGTTTGAATTTAATGGACATGAAATTAGAACAAATTTTAAGAACTTATCAAAAACTGTGATGTCACATTTTGGAAAACTGAGCTATGATATAGTTTTCGATAATCAAAAGTTCTACAAAGTAACAAGGATGAGGAGGAGTGGTTGAGATAGAGCAGGAAAAAAAAGTGCCATTAAAATGGGGAAATGAAGAAAATGAAAAGACCAGATGCTGAATGGGCTAGCTATGTGGGTGATGATATAGTCAAGAATGATGCTGGTTAGGCCGGGAGAGCATTTTATAAGACAAAAGCTTATTAATGAGTGAAATAATGAGTATTGGTAGGTGGCATAAATAGAAAGGTTGGGAGATTAAGAAAGTAAGTTAACATTATAAAATTCATTCTGATGAGAATGTTTTGAGAGTTAAGAGATGGAATATTATGGAGGACTCCTTCTGGCTTTGAGGTCAAAAGTTGGTCTTTAAAAACAAAGTTCAGAGCACGGTATAAAACAGTTATAGCCTTTGTGGGCAGATTGGAGCACCTCTGCACCCCAGTCAGAGATTTGGAACAGCAAGAGCATGTGCTCTTAAATGGAAAAGAGTCCACAGTACATTTCAATGCCTGGTTTTAACAGTTAATAGGCATAGCAGTGAGAATCAAGTTTTGTAACAGATTGGTCTGACAACCTTTAATTGGGAAAAGCTGCAGAATCCTTTAGAGTAAATGGAAGCCTCAGTAGAGGCACACTTTCTTCCTGTTAACAGAGCAAACAAAATCTTTAGCTTTTAATTGATCTAAAAGAAGAGAGTATTTCTATTCTGATTTTTTTTATAGCTTGTCAAGCTTTTATGTATAGATAAGTCCATATATACGTTACCTAAAATATTCAGAACAATCAATAATCTTTGATTATTGTCTCTGTCAAATAGAAACATGGCAATGTTGTGCCAAGCAAAATGATGCAATATTCACCTCATTACCTGTCATGCCATTCATCAATACGCCATCCATTGTTAATTTCATTTTTATCAGTTTATCTTAAAGAAATATCCCAAATAATGCTTTTGATTTTTTTTCCTCAAGGTTTAGAAATTACTTACCCAATTTAGGTCATTTGTTACTAAAAATAACTGTCAGTTGTATTTTATTATGCATGTTCTCTTATTACATTTTGGGGAAAATACACGATGCATCTGCTATGAACTGATGTTCTCATTTCCAGTAAATAACTTTTTTTGGCCTTATTTTGACATACATATGTCAAAATGTTTCATTCTAGAACATTTTAATATTTTGTAATAAGTAATACAGCAGTTTCAAATTGAACATCTCATATTTACCGAGACTGATATAATTAAATTTAAAATATGACTCCCTCCCCATTAGAGAAACAGAGTTATTAATTTTGCTAGCTTCTACTGTGAGATTTTAAAATTTATTTACAATCAAGTATGGACAACTGTTAAGTTGACTGTAACTGAAGCTTCCAAGGAAAACTTAGAGAATCAAAATTTTGCTCAGTGTCATCTCATTGGTAACACAATGACAACAGAATCAACCAATATGACAGAATTGTGACAATCCTTAGCGTATTTTATTTCCTTTAGAAAGCACATTTTGCCTTTGCAGACATAAAAGGTTCCTTTTTATATTTTCTTCTATTTGTGAAATTGTTAAATGTATTACTGTTTAAACTTTTCTATCTGATTTTACTACATGTCAGAGATGATTTTTTTAACAAATTAGCTGTCATTTATAGAACATGGAATAAAGCCCTTTCCTTACCCTATGTTTTTACAATAAATCTACTACCTTGAGTATCTAAATATTAAGGGCCCTCAAGAGGGTATATTGGGGTATAAGGACTCAGGAAAGCTAGTCCTAAGTCTTGGCCTTTCATTTTTCTGAGCTTATTTTCTGACATATAGCCTTTCACATTTCAGAAAATCAGAGACGAGGCTTTGGCCCATGGCTCGGACCCAGATGGGGCTTCTGCTCCTCTCTTGTCAGACATAATTTGTCTCCTAGTTTCCTGCTGTCCTATTTAGCATCATGTTTGATATTACCCAGTCTTCCTCTCTTGTTCACCCATTTGGATGTAATGTATTGCCCTGACAGTTTAGATCCTCAAATTCTCTGAGTTCCCCTACAGTTTGCCTTCCTTGGCAATAACAATTGGAGCAATATCAACTACACTCTTGGCCCCTGCATTTGGCAAACTTGAGTTTCCTGCTCTCTGTAGATGGCTTTTCTGAAATATGACCCTGGCTTCAGTTGTAGACTTTGTGTTTGTAATTATCTGAAGAGTTTGCCCTCAGTAAGGTAAGCTTTTGGCAAACCATGCAGCAGTCCAGCATCCTTCTGGAGTTGGGTGTATTCCTCCCCAGTTGACACTGTCCTTGTTTCTTAGCCAAACTCAACAGGATATGATCTAATGCCTGCCATCCAGAGGGTGTAAAGAACAACTTTATGCCATTTTTCTTGCTTGTTTTTGTTTGTTTCTTTTATTTGTGAGCTTAATTCAGAATTTGTATGCTTTTTATCTTTAAAACAGAGCTCCTTTGAAAACCTTTAATATAATATGACCACACCAGTTGACCAGTTTATCACAATGTCCACATCTCTCTGCTTCTTTTCACCACATCCACCCTTTCAACTTTGCAGTCCACACCATTTTAATGAGACTGTTTTCCACAAGACACCAATAATGAGTTCTTAGAAAATATAGTGGATGGTTTCCAGCTCTTACATTACTTGACTTCTCAGTAGTATTTACCAACATTCATCATTCTCTCTGCTATGATTAGAATGTGTATGTTCTTCTCAAATTCATATGTTTAAATCCCAATATCCAATATGATGTTATTAGGAGGTTAGGGCCTTTGGGGGTATTAAATCATGAGGGTGGAACCCTCATAAATGGGATTAATGTTCCTATAAAAAGACCCCAAAGACCTCCCTAGCTTCTTCTGCCACATAAAATATAATGAGAAGTCTGCAACCAGAAGAGGGCCTTCGCTCAACCATACTGGCACCTTGATGTCAGACTCCCAGTCTCCAGAACTATGAGAACAAATGTTTGCTGTTGTTTTGTTTTGTTTTGTTTTTAAATATTTATTTATTTATTTGACAGACAGAGATCACAAGTAGGCAGAGAGGCAGGGAGAGAGAGAGAGGAGGAAGCAGGCTCCCCGCTGAGCGGAAAGCCCGATGTGGGGCTCAATCCCAGGACCCTGGGACCATGACCCAAGCCGAAGGCAGAGGTTTTAACCCACTGAGCCACCCAGGCACCCCATGTTTGTTGTTTTTAAGCCACTCAATTTGTGGAATTTTGCTATAACAGCACAAACAGATGAGGATGCCCACTATTTAAATTTTTTTTTTTTTGAGATGTCATGGTCTCAAATTTTCTAATTTTCTTCCCTTCCCTATGGTATCTTCATAAAGGCACCTTTTCTTCTTTTATTCCCTAATTCTGGGCTCTTAAGAGTGCCACTTGAAGTTCTCTTGTGTTCAAATTTTATACACTCTGAGCAATCTCATCCTCTCCCATGCCTTAACTGAACATAGCCTTGCCAAATGTGTATCTTGTCCTAGACATTCTCTATAGGAAATCCAGTAGTATTCGGAATATCAGAACATGAATATTTACAAGGACTTTTGACTGAACTTATCTTCTCTTCACAAAACTTCTTTTCCTATAGCACTTCTTATCTCAGTAATGGCATTATACGCCAGCTGCCCAAACCAGACATCAGGTAATTTTCTTTCCTCTGTACTGTCCTGCCTACTAATAAATTACCAAGTGTGCAAATATATCTGAAATATATCTCTCTCCTTTTCCTTGACTTTTGTTTATTGCCAAACCCAAGCCTCCATCACATTTTGCTCGAATCACTCCAACAGTCTGATAACTCCTTAACTAACTCTAACCAAGTTGATCTGTTGAAATAAAAATGGAAACAACTGCTTTTCAATTTAAAATCCTTTGAGTTTTCTGGTAACCTCAGGATACAGTCCTTCATCAGGGAAATAAAGGTTTTTCTTGCAGTTCCAACTTAGTACTCTTCTTAGTCTCTTCCAAATTCTCACCCTACTTTGCTTTCTTGTATATGCACACTATCAAATATAAACTTTCCAATGAATTATTCTCTATATAGCACTAACTTCTCCCTTTATAACCAGAGATCTTACACAGAGTGACACAGACACACACACCAGACACACACACTCTCTCTCATGGGCCTTCCTCCCTCTCACCGTGCTGGTTAACTTCTACTGATCTTTCATTTCTCAACTTACATGTGACTTCCCTTGGGAAACCATTCCTTGATTCCTTAGAGGCTTCTCCTATGTGCTAACCAAGTCCTCTGTAATGCTTCCTTTCATAGAACTTCTTAAATAACTGTTCGTTCAAAGCGGTTGTCTTCCAACCAGATTGTCAGCTCCATGAGGGAGGGTACTGTGCCTTATTCCATCACTCTCATAGTTCTGGTTTCTAGCTCAGTTACAGGTATTTTGAACACTTAACAAAGCTACTATTTTTTTCTAGGAAACTGATAACCTCCCCAAATAATTCAGCCTTTTATCTGAAAGTCCATAGAAGTCTTAACTTTTTAGTGGGGGGCGGGGGAGCACCAAAGTCTTTACATTGCAGTATCCTACATGACTCCACATGCTCTGAACTTCCCATTGCTTACCTTTTTATTGTTTCAAATCATTTTTCTAGAATTCTTTTTCTTTGTTAATTCTTCCTTGCCTTTCTAAAATATGCCAGGCATTGCTTTTATAGTGGCCTTATCTGTTGTTGCTCTCTCTTACTGGAATACTGTCCCCAAAGATGTCCAAATAACTTTCTCTCTCAACAACTTAAGATCTCTCCTCATATTACAGCTTCTCACTAAGGTATTTTCTGGCCTACTATTTAGAATCTCAACTTGTCCCCACCAAAATCCCATGCAAATATATGCAGTGTCCCTGATTTCTTTTCCTCCTTAATAATTATAAGTTCTAATTTATTACATTTTGCTTCTTTATCTTGTTTATCTTATATATCCTTCTACCTCTTAAAATGTAATCACCACGAGGGTAGTGGATTTTGTCTCTTTGTTCACTGCTATATTCCAAATGTCTAGAATATTCTTGCCCTTCTTGAATAAATGGATTCAATAAAAATAAAAAAGGCTAAGTAAAATAAGTAACAAGTTGGTAAAACTTCAAATGAGTAATTATAGGGTAGTTTTAGCTTGTATATAGATACATTCTTCAATACTTTAAACAATATTCATTTTTTAATTTTTTATTTATTTTTTAAATTAAATTTATTTTCAGCATAACAGTATTCATTATTTTTTCACCACACCCAGTGCTCCATGCAATCCATGCCCTCTATAATACCCACCACCTGGTACACCAACCTCCCACTCCCCCCCCCCACTTCAAACCCCTCAGATTGTCTTTCAGAGTCCATAGTCTCTCATGATTCACCTCCCCTTCCAATTTCCCCCAACTCAATATTCATTTTTAAATACAATTTGTGCTATTTATTTATTTCATGAAACTGTCACAGGCCATGTGCTAGTTTCTACTATTTATCATTTATCATTTTATTTCCATTAGACTGTTTTTTAAGTCTACTTTCTATTATCCATAGATCACACTGAGATACAAGAAATAATTTTCTTCATTGTGGTTTTTTTTTTTTTTCATTGTTGTTTAACATCATGTTAAAATACACTTTTAGTGAGAATCACTACCTGAGACTGATTCACGGTATTGCTGTCCTTATTTTTGGAAATCTGTCTTACTGATACACAATTTCCTCTAATTAAAAGACATTTATGGTTTTACATAAAAACAAAAGAAATAATTTATGCAGATAGTGTAAAATGATTTTCCACTTATCTGAAGGTCAAATGAGCTTCTAGTAGCATTAACCATTAATAAATTTGGCTTTTTTTAATATAATTTGACATGATTATAATATATCTGCTAGGGTTGTTAGCAGAATAGAGGCTAATTGGCTTTTTTTTTCCTCATAATGAACATACAGAGTTCGTCTTTTGCCTTTAAATTGCTATATCCACAGAAGATCATGGTGAGGCCAACAGAGCCTAGTGTATTTCATTAGCACAAATTTTGCCCTTTACTCTACAAAAGACAAGTAAACAGAGCAATGAGTCTTCTAGGTCTTGTTGAAACATGATTTAGTTGAATAATCCCTTGTTTGAATTCTTGTTCACAGCAAATGACACAAAGAATTGACAGCAAAGAACATCCTCATGCTGCCTAGCACATATTGTCCTTGAGGAATGATAAGTAATAATGTAGCATTTCAAGGACTATGAATGTTCTAACGCATCTAATTTGGTCTAATATGTCATTTAACATGCATTTGAAGTTTGTGGCTCTGCATTCCTTTGACTGCCACAGCCAGTGCCACTTTCCTGCCACATCTGCTTAGCTGATGTTGCCATCAACATTCCACTGCAGTCAGTGCAACCTCAGAATGGACTTCTCTGGGTGCAACACAGCAGATGTGTTCTACTTGACTGCTACCACACATTCATCAAGAGATGAATGATTAATGACTGTAATCCCAAATGGCTTTAAAAATGCACTTTAAATAAATCTGTCTCTTACCTTTGGCCCTGGCACCTACAAGCTTATAGCTATTTAATTAACATGCATCAATAGTCCTGAATCTCCACAGGTCTATATTTAATGTACTACTTAAGTCTGATATAGTCTACCTTCTTGCTTAGTATTGACACATATAATATTTAAAAATCCTCTCATTAGCCAAAATTGTATAGTTACAGACATGTGCACAAACATTTGTAATACAAGAAGTAACTCTGTAGTATCTCTGTCCACTTGGAAGACTTTATATAGAAATTCATATTTTTCTGCTCTTTTTAATTCCTTATCCTGGAGAAAAATTATGAAATTCAAATTGCAGCACTGTTCTCTTTTTTCTCTAAGTGTGATCTATGGGCCAACTGCATTAAAATCACCCAGGGTACATTATAAAATTTTAGAGTTCTTGAATCCACTCATTATTCACTGATCTCTAGGGTTACAGTCCAAGAATCAGTTATTTCGATCTGTGCCAGATTATTTTAAAGTATACACAAGTTTGAGGAACCTTGGTTTAGAAGTCTTTACTGCAACCTTTACATATTTTTTCCACCAGATATATGTTTATAATTATAACTTTTATTTTTGCAATCATTTCAAAGTATAACAAAAACCCTATCAAACAAATTGCTCTTTATTTCAGTAAGAAACTATGCAAATATCATTTTGAAGATTCAAGACAACATTTTACCAATGAAGGAAGGCTATCTTATGACCCATACAATGTGGCAAACATTATTCTTGATGTTTTTATAGTCTAAAGTATTTTCAATGATTGCAAGGGTTTACTCATGTTGATTACTGTTATACAATTCATACTTTCTCTTGCTCAACTTCATTTGTGTGCATCATTTGAAAATATAGACATGTGTATGAAAGTATATGCATATACCTTTTGTGTACATGTATGTAAACAAGAAAGTACATACGTACAAACAGATGTATTGATACCTTTTATATATATATGTGTGCATGTGCATGAAAACATATTCATGTGCATGCATGCTTACATGCATCTGTATAAATGAAAACACACAAAGCACACACACATATATATGCCCTTATATACATATACATGCATGTACATATATATTTATAAAACCCATACTTTGTAGTAGATACTCTTGAGAGAATTATGAAAACAGATGTTTACTTAGCATTCATATATTTCTTCCTATAATAATTTGTAATTCCTCCCTCAAGTCTAGAAAACTTCATAATGTTGGAAATGTCCATTTATAACTTCCACATTCTGTTCTGCTAAGACTTTTAATGACTTTATAGATTATCCCACTTTGAACATGATGATAACTAATACTCTTGCAAATGTATGTACACAAGAAAGAAAATAAGGGGCCAAAATAGAATGAAGAAGGAAGTCAGTGAATTGGAGAAATAAACAGAAAAGGCAATCATTGGGACGCCTGGGTGGCTCAGTTGGTTAAGCCGCTGCCTTCGGCTCAGGTCGTGATCCCAGGGTCTTGGGATCGAGTCCCGCATCAGGCTCCTTCCTCAGCGGGGAGCCTGCTTCTCTCATAGCCTCTGCCTGCCTCTCTGCCTGCTGTGTGTACTCTCTCTCTCTCTCTCTCTGGCAAATAAATAAAAAATCTTAAAAAAAAAAAAAAAAAAAAAAAAGAAAGGCAATCAGAATAATGAACATCAAAATGTACAGGCTTAAAACCAAAAGCAACAGATTTATGGTGGAGAAAATTTCACAAAGAATTTCTTTAAGTGGAAACTTGGAGAGTGTGGAATTTAACAATTGCACATAACCCTGATTTTTCTTGGAATTAGTTTTCTTTACTTTGGATAATGATTTTTGAAATCTATCATTTTTACAAATAAGTACTATAAAACAGATCTTGTCAAATTTCTTTTAAGCATATACTTATTAATTCATTAATAGAACACTTTTATGAATACATTTCATTCCGTTGAGTTTATTTTTCTTCCCTCTGACTTTTCTCAACCATGTGTGCAGGTAAAGAAAAAAACAGCTTCCTATTCCATCAACTCTTCCTTTACTTTGATAAGTACTTGAAAATATTTGAGTATATTCCTATAAAATGTTTGAATTTCTAACAAGTGTATTGAATTTGGAAGACAAAGGTCAAGATTTATCATTCTTCTATAATTTCATAATATGTAAACTTTGGTCAAAAAACTAAGAGTAATATATATTAATTAAACTTTAGTTACCATATTGAAAAATGCTCTATTATCTTTGACAATTAAAACAAAACCTATGAGGAAGTGGAGATGCAACGTGGAGGGTTTTGGGGATAGGAAAAGAATAAATGAAACAAGATGGGATCGGGAGGGAGACAAACCATAAGAGACTCTTAATGTCACAAAACAAACAGAGTGGCCAGAGGGAGGGGGTTAGGGAGAGGGTAGTAGGGTTATGGGCATTAGGGAGGGTATGTGCTAGGGGGAGTGCTGTGAAGTGTGTAAACCTGGCGATTCACAGACCTGTACCCCTGGGGTTAATAATACATTACAAATTTATAAAAAAAATTTAAAAATCATTTAAAAAAATACAAACACCTTTGCCTACTTACATACAATTTTCTTTTTTTTTTTTTTTTTTAAAGATTTCATTTATTCATTCGAGAGAGAGAGCATGAGCAGGGGAGAGAGACAGAGACAGAGACAGAGGGGAAAGCAGATTCCCTCCTGAGCAGAGAGCCCATTGCGGGTCTGGGTCTGGACCCCAGAACCCTGGGATCATGACCTGAGCAGAAGGAAGACACTTGACCATCAGAGTCACCCAGACACCCCTACATGCAATTTCCTTACAGTACTATTATTTATTTTATTAAAAGAAAGTCCATGGATGTGAAATCCTACAGGAAATTTTAAAATAAATAACAAAAATGGAAGAAAACTGTTAGTATCAAGGATATTTTCAAGTCTATCTCACTGTTATAATCTGGACATTTCAAAAATCCAACTCAACAAAATTAAGATAGTCTAAAAGAAACCCTAGTCTTGCTAACCTAGTGACTATTTTAAAATGAGGAGAGTTACAATTTACTATAAATTAAATTTTCATTTCTCTTTATTTGTCTTGGTACCCTATATTTTGATATTTAGATATTTAAAGACCCTTCATACATGTAATTTCAGAATTAAAGTTCACAAATTTTTTCCCAACTTAGTAGATTTTTTTTAAATTTTATTTATTTGCTTACTTTTTTTGCCTACTTCAGGTAACAATTTGACCAACAAACAGTAACAGTAACAGAATGCTATTTGGTTAATTTATTTTGAAGAATTAAGTAGTATCAGGCTATAGATTTTCTTCTTTTAATTATATATTCCTGTTATTTTTCTCATATATTTACCCTAATAGAAGTATTTAGTGTTTTGAGGCAGTACATATACTAACTACTAGGAAGTCATATATTAAGACATTTACATCTAGTAATAAATTTAATCCTCCCAATGGAGAGAATTACATCCAGGGGAAAACTGAGGCTTTGTTAAGTAACTTTTGTCAGGTTTTATGTCAATTAATTGAATAGCCAGATTACAAACTGAAACAGTCTGAGTTGAGGGTATTCTGCCGTTATCTTTCTTTCAGCTGTCATTTAACATTTCTAACTTGATATTCTGAAACAATTTTAGATTTACTGAAGTTTAGCAAAGATAGTATGGAGAGTTCTCTTGTATCTTCTACCTAACTTTCCCTAATGTTAACAGCTTACATGTTAACAGCTTACATAACTACTACACAACTACTAAGGCCAAGAAATTAACTTTAGTGTAATATTGTTAATTAAACCATGAACTTTTTTTTTCACATCACCAGTTTTACCACTAATAAATTTTTTCTATTCTGAAAGCTGATTCAGGATTCCACAATGCATTTAGTTTCCCTATCTTAATCTTCTCCAAACAGTGAGTTTTCAGTCTGTTCTTCTTCTTAATGACCTTAACATTTTTATAGAATAATGGCCAAGTATGTTGCAGGATGCCTTTCAATTTGTATATGTCTGATGTTTTCTCATGATTAGATTGAGGTTATGGATTTGAGGAAAAGTACACAGAGCTGATGTCCCTTCTTAGGCATCAAATCAGTAGTACATGTCTATATTTGACTTACTACTGACCATGTTAATATTTACCACTTGGTTAATGTGGTATTTATCAAATTTCTTTACTGTAACCTTAGTATTTTTTCCCTTTGATTTAATAAGTATTTGAGGTGGGGCACCTCGCTGGCTCAGTCTATTAAGCGGCCAACTCCTGATTTTGGCTCAGGTCATGAGTTCAGATTCCTGGGATCAAGCCCCATGTCTGGCTCCCTGCTCAGCAGGGAGTCCGCTTCGGGATACTCTCTCTCCCTCTCCCCCTCCCTCTGTACTCTCTCTCTCTCTCTCAAATGTGTATCTATGTCTATATAGATATCTATATCTATAGATATAGATATATATTTGAGGTGATATACTTTGAAGGTATAAAATACCCCATTTCACCATAAACTTTTGCCCTCTTGCCATGCTTTGGTAGATCTTGCCTGCAGCAATTACTGTAGCTCTAATGATGTTATATTTCCCTCATTACTTTTATATTTATTAATTAGAATTCTTCTATAAGTAAGAGTTGTCTCTTATTCCTATTATTTTAAAATATATTAAAAATATATAAATATAAATATAAAATATATATTTAAATGCATTATAAAAATTATAATTAAAAATTATAAAAAGTCCCACACATGTTTATCGATCTCATTCTTTTGCATAGATCCATATTTCCATCTAAAACAGCTTTTCTTCCACTTGAAGAAAATTCTTTAACATGTCTTACAGTCTAGTTCTACAAATAAATTCTTCCAGCTTTGCTGGCCTGAAGAAGTTTTTATGTGGCCTTCATTTATGAAAGATACTTTCACTGGGCAAAGAATTTTAAGTTGACAGTTTGTTGGGTTTAATATTACTTCTTTTCTGATGGAGTCTAATCTGATAAAAATCTTAGGTAGTGGTGTTTTACGTGATATTTATATTTTTCTTTGTCAGAAAATAGCTATTATATATATTTTTAATTTATTCTCTCATTATGTTCACATTTTTCTTTGAATATCTGAGCATATTTATAATTGATTTTTATAGTCCTTATTGAAAAATTCTCCCAGTCCTGTCATTTTTTAGAATGTTTACATGGATAGACATTGCTGCTGGCTATAAGCCTCGTTTTTTTAATTCTTCATATCTATGTACTTTTTTTATTAGATGCTTCCAAATTTGATGTTGTTAAGTGCTGACATTCATTGTCTTCCTTTAAAGAGTGATGACACCATTTTGGTAGAGTTATTTGTTGGTTAGTTTGATCTTTTCAAAACTTTTTAAAGCACTATTATTATTTTCTAATTTATTTTTATTATTTTTTAAAATTATTTATTTATTTTGGAGCACCAATTACTCTGGAGTAGTATTTCTGCTAGAGCTCACTTAGTCCTCCTCCTAAATCATGATATGTCTGGAGTCTCTACAGTGTCTCACATATTAATGAGACTCCACAATAAATTAAGACTTGAATAATTCCTACTTTTGTGTAATTTTTGGAAACCCTTTTGCTTACAACTCCCTGATAATTGTTCTTTTCTTACAAGACTTTTTTTTTTACTTGCCCTTTGAGGTTTTACTTATAATATGTGCAGAATGGAATTCTAAAAACTAAGACCTCTGTGTAAATTACTGGAACTATTTCTCTGTGTATCTCTCTCATCTCATGTTTTCTACCTTGTAAATTCTAGTCATCTCAGCATCTTAAAAGTCCAGTCCTCATGTTGTCAACACAGCAAAACCACTGGTCTCTGTTTGGGTTCCCCTTGCTATTTTGCATTCCAGAAATTTTCTTCAAGCATAAGGCTACTGTGATTTGTTTTCCTAAATCCAGGGATAACAGTCCTGTACTTCCTGCTGTCTAACATCTAAAAATGTTTGTTTCATATAATTTCTCCAGTTTTCAAGTTGTTTATGGAAGAAGAATAAGACCTATCACAGAGCTTATTATACTCTTGTGTCTTAGTCATTAGGAAGTTTTGAGTAGAACAGTGATGCAACTAGTAAAACCTGACCTTTGCTCCTCGAAAGTGTTCTTTCTCCATCCAACTCCATGAAATCCAGGACGGCCTGTTCTTTTATGCCCTGGTACTCTCCTGTGACCTTTCTTTCCCTATTCTTCTGATTACAACCAGCATCTGATATTTTATTTCTTTTTTTTTTAAGATTTTATTTATTTGACAGACAGAGATCACAAGTAGACAGAGAGGCAGGCAGAGAGAGAGGGAGGGGGAAGCAGGCTCCCTGCTGAGCAGAGAGCCCATGACCCTGGGATCATGACCTGAGCCGAAGGCAGAGGCTTTAACCCACTGAGCCACCCAGGCGTCCCTGATATTTTATTTCTTTATGTTAAAGAGAGCTATCAGCCACTCTCCTCTACATTTTTCCACACTATGCATGGCAAATACATAGAAATACATATGAATTACTGAGTTTCTGTAATGTCCCAGAAACTGATAAATAATCCTGACATTTATGTATGTGTACTAAGATGGAGATGGGAAGAATTCAGCTGAAAAGATTTAATATCATCATATAATAAATCTGTGTCTGGCACTCAGAGATCAATATTTATCTATAGAATAAATGAATGAGTGAATGAATGCCAACAGTCATTTCCAGGTGTTGAACTACTACCTCTTAGATACCAACTATAATTTTCTCTGATTTAAAAGTGATCTAATGTTTTCCTTCTCAAGTCTAGTTGCATTTCCTTTCTCAAGCCTAGTTGCAGAGTGAACTTGAGCTATGCAATCTTGGTATGCAACCTAGAAGTTATTTGCCCATTAAAGTTTCCCATCCTAGTGTAGTTAACCCAGATGGACTATAAAACCAGATTACTCGGGGTGCCTGGGTGGCTCAGTGGGTTAAGCCGCTGCCTTTGGCTCAGGTCATGATCTCAGGGCCCTGGGATCGAGTCCCGCATCGGACTCTCTGCTCAGCTGGGAGCCTGCTTCCTCCTCTCTCTGCCTACTTGTGATCTCTCTCTCTGTCAAATAAATAAATAAAATCTTAAAAAACAAACAAACAAACAAACAAACAAAAAAACAGATTACTCATAAAGGGAGGGAAACAGAGGAAGGAGATGAAGAAGAATGTGAAGAGAGAAGGTTCTTTGATGGACAAAAGTTACTACAAGTTTAGATAAAATATGTAATGAATTTTGTTGCCTTACACTCCCTTCTTTAAAACTCTTTAATTTTCTGAGTTCCAGTGAATATATTTTTTTCCACTTTGAATGCCTCAGAAAGCAGTAATCCCTATAGTCTGAAAGCCAAGATTTTAAGTACTGACATCTGTCTTTGTAAGTTAAGGTGCTCACAAAGTTGCACAGTTAAACACATGAATGAATAGAGGTACTAACACTTTCCACTCATAAAGATTAAAGGCAACTTGATATTCTTTATACTCCTTTATTTAGGCTGGAAGTCTCAGGAATTTTCCAGTTCCAAATTTTAGATCCTTAAAATGATAAACATGCTCAGTAAAACATGGCATTTTTGTTTTTAGTGTTTCTTAATTATTTAACACATACCAATTTCTTATCATTTTTCTTCTGCTAAAAAATATTTGGGGGCACCTGGATAGCTCAGTCCAGTAAGTGTCCAACTCCTATTTTTGATTCAGGTCATGATCTCAGAGTACTGAGAACAAGTACTGCATTGGGCTCTGTGCTCAGCAGGGAATTTGCTACAGATTCTCTCTCTCCCTCTCCCTCTGCCACTCCCCCATCTTGAGCGCTCTCTCTCTCTTTCAAAATGAATAAATAAATAAATAAATAAATAATATCGGTTAAAAATATATATGTATAATTTTTCCTTTGTTTTTTTTTTCAAAATTCACAGGATAAATTGCATATGAACTTATTCTCTGTTGAGTTGCCAATGTATAGACAATATTCATTTATTACTATTTGCTAGTCAATTAAGACAGTTATGACACAGATTATTTAAAAACATTATTACTGAGAGAATCCTGACTCTAAATCTATGCTACTATAATATATAATCACTTAGCAGGATCTTTAATTATTCAGCTATAATCGACTTTCAAATATGAGAAAGAGATAGATTGCTAGATTAGAGAGATAGCTATAGATATAGGGGCACCTGGGTGGCTCAGTAAGTTAAGTGTCTGCTTTTGGCTCAGATCATGATCCCAGAGTCCTGGGATGGAGCCTCATGTCCATGTCAGGCTCTCTTCTCAGCAGGGAGTCTGGTTCTCCTTCGCCCTCTGCCCCATACCTCCCACTCATGGTATCTCTTGCTCTCGTTCTCTCAAATAATGAAATGAAATCTTTAATTAAAAAAATAAAATAGATATATATCAGCATATAAAGAATATATAAATATTAAATATAAATATAAAAATTATTTATTTATATTAATTATATATAATTAATTATATAATATATAATACACATTATAATTCTTAATTAATTATATTGAATATAAAAATATAAATATAAAAATATAAATCAGCATATAAAAAATAAAATAGTTATATATCAGCAACAAATATCTTACTGTCAAACTAAAATGAAATTTTCCGTTTAAAAGCCTTTTAAGTTTTCACCACTTAATTTTTAGTAGTGTGAATCCCATAGGCCACATACTTACATGTCAAAGAAATAAACATATATATGACTATATATACATGTGCATATATGAATATGGATAATTTAATTTATGGCTTAATTTATAATTCTACCTGAGTGCAGAAGCCTAAAACTTTATCAAATAGTCCCTTTGAAACTTGCTCAGTAAATTTTTGTTTTTGTTTTTTCTGTCCCTACTTCAACCCCCAACTTGGTGTAAAACCTAAATTTATGAAATTTGTTGTGAAATAAGGATGAGTAAGAACCTCATCCTTATAGTGCATCTATCCATAGCTGGCATCTGCTGAAAAAGATCATTAAAAAATAGTTCACATTTACATAGCTCTATACTAGGTAATTTATATCTATATATCTTTATCTATATCTGTATCTATCTATAGTTATATCTTTGTTTATCCATCTTCATAACAGCCCTATGGAGTGAGTACTATTATTACTATCCAAGTACTATTATTACTATCCATGTTTTACAAACAGGAACACTAGTGCCCAGAGCAGTTAAAAAATTGTGTCAAGTTTATGCAGCAATTAAAAGACAAAGTTGGATATGAACACAACTGTAGTACTCTACAACTTGAGGTTCAAATTCCTGTGCTCTACTAGCCTCTCACTTCCTCTACTCCATGGGCATAATCAATCTTCTACCTCAGCACATGAAGAGGCATCCACGTTATATATGTAAATTTCTGTGGCACATTCCACAAGAACGCCCTCATCTCTGCCCACCCCAGAACTGTTGTCTTTCCAGGATAAAGCTGTGTCACTCAGGGCAATACAAGGGAAATAAAATTATGTGACTGCACACTTCTAGGACTTACTGTTCACAGGGGCTCTGGGCCTTATGTTCACCAGCCAAATAGGTTCATTTAAACATCATCTCTGTTTTCTCAAAACCACAGTCGGAGGAATTTCTTAAGTGTTAGCAGTATCCCAAACAGGAAGCTGTGTGTTCTCTCATTCTGCCAGGGGTGCAGCAGCTAGAATAATTTTTACTTCAAGAGGGCACTGGTCTATGGCTATCTTTCTTTTCTTACTATCTCACTTATGCTCCTCCCAAATTCTTTATAGATATTTACCAGGTGATAAAAACTTGTTCTAACAGAGGATTTATTTTTCTATGTCAGTAATTTAGGTCAAGACCTTAGCTTTCAATACTTAAAAGACCTCTTATCATGCTACTCCAAAGCCTTTTTTGTCAAGACTGTTGTGTCTTCCTTAAATTCATAAGTGTATTTTGAAATTTAGGACACAAGAACTGACTTAGTTCTCAATTTTATTTTTCTTGTTATATCTTTCCTTTCTTGAAGCAGTAAACTTAAACTACTCTTACTCTCCTTGAAATGGGGAGAAGGGTCATGTGGGAGAAAAATCAAATTAAAAACACACTGGCGAATACTTCACAGTACCTTTTCTAATAGACTTCAAAGCTCTAATTTTAAAGAATTTGAGAATTATCTCCATACTTATCTCCAGATATCTTATATAAAAGCCACTTAGTGGTCTCTTCCATTTAAAAGAGCTTGGAAGTCCTGGTACAAATTCTAAGAAACCTGGAGAATCATAACCTCTCTTCTGATTTTTAAAAGGTAGGAAGAAAAGCAAAAATACTTGAGAGGAGCCAGAAGCCTGTGGTTTTGGTCTCAACTCTGCCAGTGACTAGCTGTGCTGCCAAGGACCAGTCATTCAAATCTTACTCCATTCGTGAATTACCCAACTAACATTTCTGGATCATTTATGGGATAGATACTTAATATAAAATACTTGCTTAGTTTTCACAATTTTAGCACAATCAGAAAGTTTAGTGACTTGTCTAAGATCTTAGAGGAGTTAACTGGCAAAATCGTGATTGAAGAAAGCTGTGTATTATCCCAACAGAATATTTCATGATATCTAAAATCCCACCTAGGCCAAAATACTCTATAATTCTAAGTGGGATTTGGCAGATTTTGCTGGGGAGACTATCCTATGTATGTGTGTTTATATATGTGTGTATATATACTGTGATTTATTGAAGAATACGATCTCTGGATTAAAAAAAAAAAACTGGATGCTTGCCAGCAAATACACTCTTCCAGAGGTCTTCTTTGCATTTTTATTTTGATATAGTTCCTGTACATGATCATGGTTTTTTGTTTTTTGTTTGTTTGTTTTTGTTTTAATTCTGATAACACACAAAGCTTACTAACCTCTCCACAATTTGTTAATCACGTTCATTTTCCTAGTGGTGGCTGTCATGAAATGAAAAGGGTAGAATTTATCTCCAGCTATCTCCTCTAGGGCTAACATTCACATTAGGCAATGTGTAATGTCTTCTCACCATGAATGCTGTCAGGCTGACATCAACAGTAAATTGTGTGAATACATAACACAAATTAACATGATTTTTACATTACAGAAATCCCATTTTTAAAAAGGACAGTATACGGTGCCTGGGTGGGTCAGTTGGCTAAGCAACTGCCTTCAGCTCAGGTCATGATCCCAGAGAACTGGGATCGAGTCCGGCATCAGGTTCCCAGCTCCACAGGGAGTGTGCTTGTCCCTCTGACCTTCTCCTGTCTCATGTTCTCTCTCACTCTCTATCTCACATAAGTAAATAAAATCTTTTAAAAAATAAAAATAAATATAAAGGACAGTATACAATGATAAACAATGTGTGGACCAGCATTGGAAATCTATTAACATAAAGGCTTTTCTAGTTCCCTTGGAGAATATATTGATTAGTGAACTATATTACATTTGCCTTTATACTGAAATACAGGGTTGATTTGCAAATGTTAATGAATTCTTCCAGAACTTCTGAATGATGACTTCTTGGCTAATAGATATTTGTAGCACATAATTTAATTTCCTTAAAAGCAGAGCTTAAAATTTTGGTAGTTTGCATCTGGAAACTGAGATTCTTTTTTATTTAAGTGATGGAGTGAAAGGTTTAGTTGTGAGTTCTGTCAAAAAAAACTTTTTTAAAATTCATTAATCCTCTACCTTGTGATTTATTTTTTTTCAGGCTCATTTCCTTTTTTTTTCTTTTTTTTTTAAGTAATATTTTCTCATTTCTCTATTTTCAATGGTACAGTCTAAAAAATAATATTAAAAGTATCATGGGTCTAGAGCAATACTGGAGAACCCTAACAAAAGCCCATTCCTCTAACTACACATAATCTTTGAAGAAACACTAGGCATGATAACACTTTAAAGTTTACAAGAAATTTGTGTCCACATTGAAAAGAGATTATGACAGCACACTAGCCCTTAATTTCACAAAAGCCTGATTTCCAGTCTCCTTTTAGGTTCCTTTCTTTGGTGCAATGGTTCTCAAACTTGGCTGTATATTGGAATCACCTAGAGAGTTTTAAAAATATAAGTCCTATAACTAGAGATTCTCATATGACAGAGAATTGCCTGGGCACCTGGATCAATAAAAGCTCCCTCAGTTGATTCTAATGTGGAGCCAAGGCTGAGAATCACAGACTCTGTAAATTCTCAAGACATGCTCACTCATGTATTTGGGAGACTGACCCTACCAACCTTCCCAGGTGGCTGCTTCACTATCCATTTGCTTTAGGTAATAAACCAGATGTTATTTCCAAGGCAGTCGTGCTCTGTTCTGAGACTTCCACCTGGTTTTTTGTTTGAGATATGGTTTATGCATCATTGGTACTTATGTCTACAGCATTGTTTTGCCCTGAACACCCCAAAAGGCTCATAACCTGTCAGCTGCCGATTACACTTTACATGTGCTCCTGGTTTCTTTGCAATGTCTATCCAGGCCATAAGGTTGGTACTAGATCTCTTGGCAAGTCAATAGAAAAAATTTGCTAACTATTTTTTGTTCTCCTTATTTATCATATCAAGCACAAGCTTGGAAGACCTATCTCCTAGCATTCATTCAAAGGGGGAATAAAGGATATCTCCTCTCATTTAAGGCTTACACAGAGTCAGAAAGAAGGGTTTACTATAGTAAGCACTGGAGACAGAAATAGGAAACAAAGATAGTGGGAGGAAAATGAATCTGCTAATTTTCTCTGGGTCTTTGAAACTCCTTACTGGGAGCTTTGTTAAATAATGAGAATAATCCCAAGAATAATACATATTGAAGGGCAAAAAGTACTTCAATCAACCTCTGGATTCTGGGGGAAAAAATGACCTCTTTACTAACCTGGCATATAGCAACTTGGAGAACTTAGCCAATTTGAAAAGAAGGAAAAATTTTAAAATGTGCAGCAAATAAACTTAGCTAAGCCACATTAATTTCCTGGTTGACATGAACTCTGAAGACTGAAATACTGCCTTTAGGACCTTGAAAGGGCAGTGTGATGACCTCACAGTAAAGGCTGGAGATGGGTAGCTGAGCCCGAGTCCACAGCTGGCAAGAACTAAGTGGAAACTACATCAACAGGAGAGAAATGCCCAGGACTTCCTAGTACCATTGCCTGAGCAAAATGAATAAACTATGAGTTCATCCACCATGAACTTCTGCAAAAGAGGCTAACACTACTTACAGGAATGAAAAAATGCACAACAGACAGCTCTGTATGAATATCACTTTCCCTAACTCTACTAAGAGAGCAAGTGCCTGTACTCCTTCAGGGATACTTTCTGATATCATCTAAGATCAAAGCATGGGAAGAGCTGAATAATTTTATACAAGATAAACTAAAAGGACTGTTGAAATTGTGTGATTTTGAGTAAATTTTCAGAGGATTAGGTTTTGTTTTTTGTTTTTTTTTTTTTTTTTCAAATAGCTGTTTATGCACTCAGAAAGATCAGAGAGGTTTTTTGGTGTGTGTTTTTCTCTTTAAACACACACACACACAATTATGCTTTCTCTACATACAGTCATAATGTATCAAGATGGAGACATACTGAGGAACCTGGGTGGCCTAGTTCATTGAGTGTTGGACTCTTGGTTTCAGCTCAGTTTACCTCAGGTGGTGAGATACAGCCCTGAGTGAACTCCATGCTCAGTGTGGCATCTGCTTAAGACTCTCTCCTTCTCTCTCTGCCCCTTCCTCCTTCTCCCTCCCTCTCTCAAATTAAAAAAAAATTTTTTTTTTTTTAAAATATGGAGACATATGGAGAAGATAGAACCAGTAAATTGTAGGGGCATGGCAACAGTATCTGCCTTTAATGCCTGGATGTTACTCCTTATTTTCTCTCTCCCATAACTTCACCCTATCTTTTCCTATTTGCTCTTTCACAATAGCTTTTTTTTTTTTTAAAGATTTTATTTATTTATTTGACACTCAGAGATCACAAGTAGACAGAGAGGCAGGCAGAGAGAGAGGAGGAAGCAGACTCCCTGCTGAGCAGAGAGCACGTTGCGGGGCTTGATCCCAGGACCCTGGGATCATGACCTGAGCCGAAGTCAGAGGCTTTAACCCACTGAGCCACTCAGGTGCCCCCACAATAGCTTTTAAACATGTAAAAACATCTCCCACCATAAGGCATTAAGCAAAATACATAAGAAAATAAAATATACAGCCTTCCTCAACTCTACATATTTTCAGCTATTACTCTATTTCTAGCTCTATTAGTCCATACCTACTGTTTATACTAGATTTTCCACCACCACCTTAAAAGTATTTTTGCTGAGACTGTGGAGGTGGGACACATAGAGCGCCCTGGAATGGTGCTGGTGACTTGTGCCTGCTGTGACTGAGCCACGGGCAAGGACCTGTCCCAGGCTCTGGGGAAGTAAGGCACAGGAGGGGCTGAACCCACTGCCAACGCTGGAGCCATGGAAATCGGCGTGGAGATCAGTCGAAGATCTGGAGTGCCATTAAAGGAAAATTACAAGACCTTACATTGATGAAGAACTTCCTGATAACATTATAGAAATAGTGGCCAACAAGAAAGTCAGGACCAAATGACAGAGGACCTGTCCTTGTTCCTAGGGAACAGCACGATTCATCATTATCTCTTCATGGTGTATTAGATAAACTTGGCTATGTTACAACTGACCCATCCAGTCTAAAGTCTTCTGAAACCAACATCTTTGATAATAATGTGTCTTCAAAAAAGAGCAGTTTCAGTCAGGGGGATGAGAGAAGGCATGAAGCTGCAGTGCTGCCCCTTGCCATTGCTAGCACTAGCCCTGAAAAAAGAGATTCCAGGTCTCTCCTAGTTTACAGGTGCAGAAAACTACTAAGTCAGACAGACTTATGATGTTGGAGCTGCAACCTGATTAATGTCAGCTATGAAGCCTCTGAGGCAGACAGCACCCTCTGAAGATGTGATTGATACTAAGTCAGAACCAGATGACCCCATTGATGAAGACGTCAGTTTTGTGCAGGAGAATCCCTTATCTCAGGAAAAAACCCTACAGCGACAATTTCATATAATTCTTCTCACACTTCTATTGAAAATTGTCAACCACCTGCAAGTCAAAATGCAGACAGTGGTTCTCATTTAAATAAGCTGCAATTTCAGCAGCAGCAAAATGGTATTTGTGCCACCAAGCAACCTATATACCTATATACAAACAGCCAGGTGTATGAAATAGGACATTTTTGTGAACCATAAGTGCTTAACAGTTTAGAAGAGACTTATAGAACCTTCTTAAGAAACAACTCAGAAAAAAATAAGTATTGAGGAAGAAAATTTTCAGAAGAGGAAGTTGCTTGTGGTAAGTTCAACTGTTAAAGTAAAAAAATTCCATCATGTTGGTGAAGAAGAGGAGGAAAATGATGATTTTGGGTATCATAGAGGAAGCATCCCTAGCAGTGTGTCAAGTGCCAGCAAAGCCTGAAAGGAGACCTTTGCTTCCACCTTCTAAACAAGCTAACAAGAATCTAATTTTGAAAGCTGTATCTGAAGCTCAAGAATCTATAACAAAAACAACTAACTCTTCTAGTCTCACAGAAACAGAGACTTCCAGTTGCTCCCAGAACTTGAACTTCTCAAGAAGAATTGCTGACAGAAATGGTCCAGGGGTAAAGGAAGACTCCCAGAATAAATCTCCCCATTAAAGAAGAAGAAACAAAGGGATATAATAAAGAAAAAAAGCCCAGTAACTCAACAGAGGCAGTGGTTATCCTGGCTGCTAATTGAGCCAGTAATGGCAGAAACTTTGCAGATCAGTCAAGATTACTATGACATGGAATCCATAGTCCATGCAGACACAAGACCATTTATTCTGAAGAAGCCAAAGCTGTCTGAGGAAACAGTAGTGGCTCCAAACCAAGAATGGGGGATGAAGACTGGAGCTACCATTCAGGTACTTTCAGGACACCTTAAGCAGATGGAATCTTGTACCACCAGATAAACCTGCAAGTCCCAAATTTATAGTGACACTGGATGATGTCCCCATGTGTTTTGAAGTAGTGAAACCTGTAAACCAAAATGCAACCTCAAACAAGGGACTCAGAGTTCTCCTCCACCCACAGCACTTGCACTTGATGAGCAGGCAGCTTGATGAGCCAAATGGTAGCTTTTCAGATGGGAGATGAGTGAGCTGAGTATGTTCCAGAAACCAGAAAGATTTTTTGAAATGTTGCAAATACTTGCCTGCCTTAAAAATGGGGATGAGTGTGCTTACCATCACCCTGTTTCACTTGCAAAGCCTTCCCCATTGTAAATTTACTGAAAAAAAAAATGTTTGTTCTTTCATCCAAATTGAAAATGATACAAAATGTACTAAACCAGATTGTCCCTTCACTCATATGAGTCTAAGAATTCCAGTAGTGTCTCCAGAGCCAGCAATTGCAAAACCAGTGCCACCTTCTAGCTTCTAATAGTCAACTGTGTCATTATTTCCCTGCTTGTAGGAAAATGGAAAGTCCCTTCTATCATCCAAAATACTGCAGATGTAACACTCAGTGTACAAGACCTGACTACTCATTTTATCATCCTTCAATGACTGTGCCAACACAACATTCCTTGAAATGGATTCGACCTCATACCAGTGAATGACACTCAGTCCTACTTGGCAGAAGATTGTGGAGTATCCACCCACTGGCAAAAGTTATTCTGCAGACCTTGTCAAATCTTTGAAACTTGGAAGCATTGCTTTCATAATATTGAGTTTACTGCCTACCTGAAGTATCTAATTTTTCAAGTTTTAACATTGGGTGTTTTTTGTTGTTTGTTTTGGTTATGAAAAGACCATTTAAGGATAAGTTAAATTCTATTAAAACATTTCAAGCATGTTTGTTAAAAAAAAAAAAAATCCAAAACATCTAATGATTGACTTATTCTTAAATCTGACTCCATAGTTTTGTCTCATTTACTCTCTGCAACGTGTTCTTTATTTTTTTGCATTCTGTGATTTGGTTAGTTCTAAGTTAACATTTGTTAACCTGTCTCTCTAGCCACTTTTATTTTCCTTTATTATATTCTCTTCTTCAGCCACTCTATAAATTCAGTGCTTCCAGGATTTCTAATTGATTCCATCCATTTACATGGCTTGAGCTATCTCTTGTATATTTTAATGACTCAAATTGTTATCCTCACCTTCATTCTAATTCCTCAGTGACAGAAATATTTATTCTAATAATGACTATTTATTCAAATAACGACTACCTTCACCACTCAAACTCAATGTGCCTCAGAAAGAAATCATCTTCTGAGATGTCATATCTCCTTCTAAAAGTACTGGTGCAGCCATTATCTTCTAAGCTAGCCTTTAATTTGTAGTTGTGTCTTACTTTTTTTTCTTTATAGCCTCCCCCACTTACAGTTCCATTTTTTCAGAAGCTCATATCCAAGGGGCACCTGGGTAGCTCAGTTGCTTAAACAATAGACTCCTGATTTTGGCTCTGGTCATGATCTCAGGGTTTTGAGATCAAGCCCCAAGTTGGGCTCCATGCTGGGCATGGAGCTACTTAAGATTCTCTCTCTCTCTCTCTTGGCCCCCAACACCCCTCCTGATCCTGTGCATGCACTCTCTCTCTCTCTCTCAAAAAGAAAAGAGCCTCATATCCAGGATAAAAACTTTTTTTTTAACCTTAATTACTATGAATAACATCTTAATTGATACTGTTATATCCCACTCTTAATGTCCTTTAGAAAATTTCTACTCTTACTAAAGAGTGATTGTTTTAAAATGCAAATATAAACAAGCTATAGCACTAAATAATATTCAAAATAAAGAACAATCTCTTTAATGTATTATAAATATTATATCATCATCTGTTTTCAAACATGATGAAATATTTTTACTCTCTGGTCCCACCATGCATATTTATTTGTTTTTGTCATCCTGAGAGCTCTTCCTATCTGTCTGGCTAACTTCTCTTCAGCCTATAGAATCTAACTCAGGTGACATTTCCTCCAAAAAGCCTTCCAAGTGGTAAGTGTAACTTAGGTACCTTAAGTGGTAAATATCAATTCTATGTGTTTTTATAACACCTTGTTTCTGTTTCTGAATGAATGAATATAAAATGAATCATGGGATGTTTAATTGTTTGCATTTTCCCACAGAATCGTAAGTTTTGTTTTGTTTTTTATTTTTCTTTTTTAAACTTTTATTTAAATTCTACTTAGTTCACATATAATATAATACTGGTTTCAGGAATAGAATTTAGTGATTTATCACTTACATATAATAGCCAGTGCTCTCACAAGTACCCTCCCTAACACCTGTCACCATTTAGTCCATCCCCCTACCCACTTTCCCTCCATCAACCCTCAGTTTGTTCTTTATAATTAAGAGTTTCTTATGGTTTGCCTTTCTCTCTCTCTCTCTCTCTCTCTCTCTCTGAACCATAAGCTTTTGAAGGCAAAACACGTTCATGTATATTTGTATTCTTATTTCCTGGAAATTTCCCAAGAAGGAGCTAAAATAAATGGACACTCAACAAATGAACATTTAAACAAGCACATATATTTCAGGATTCTGTGATCAATTTCTTGTACCTGTTATACAATAGTGTGGAATTGTGAAGGCATGACAACACCTATGTATCTTAACTCATGTTTCTATGAAGAATAATACTTATTCAAATCCAACATAAATCCATGCTGAAATATAATCCCACATCTTTTTAAGAATGTCAAAGGCAACAGAGGATCCCTGACTTATGTAAAAGAAAGTCTGGAAGTGATATTTCTCATAAACAAGACAAGATAACCTGATCTCCTTAAAACTGTGTTTTTCTTTTGTTCTGCCTTCTGTGGTGATTTCACAGTTTCTTTAAGACAGATGAAGGAAAGAATCTAGTTTTCTGTTGGACTGGATCAACCCTGCCCCAACTGGTTTGTAGAGGAGAAATATGTCTCTAGTACAAATGAATACACCTTTAAGAACCCACTTTTTCTTCCTTCCATCTTCATTCCTTCCTTCCTTCCATCCTTCATTCCTTTTTTGCTTCCTTCCTCCTCCCTCCCTCCCTTATTCTCCTACCCTCTCTTCTTCCTCCTCCTCCCACTCCCCCTCCCTGCACCTGTCTATGTGTCTGTCACTGTTGCTCTGTTTTATTTTACTTTCTTTGCTTCTGGCCTATGGTAACTCTTCAACCATCTCAGTACTATTTGTACATATATAAATATGCAGGCGAAGAGTATTCTACTATAGAACATAGACATATTTAAGAGCTCTCATTTCATCTGTCATTTGGTATAAAGGAACAGATTACAAAAGACAGAGAGTCCAACAGTACAGAAGGGCAGAAAAAAAATCAAGTATATCTGAAAGTCACCACAAAATCAATTTCTTACTACAAAGGGGTCATGTTTTGAGGTATATTAAATAACAATACATCCTGTTGGTTCTTTAATGTATAAAAGACCATACATCAAAACCTCAATGGGATTTTATGTAAGTTTACATTAGAGTTTTTCAGATCATGCATATTAGAGAATGTAATCTGTTTAACACTGGAGGCAACAATGAAGTTGAACAGTCCTACATGTTATATAAACATTCACTTTTCATATAAAAATGAACATCTTAATAAGTTAATTTTTAGCTATCCATGAAAGGTCTTCTTTATATTCAGCATTTTATAATGGATGGTATGTTTAATTAATGAGTTAGTCATATAAATACTGAGTGACTATAGAGTCAAGACACTGTGCTAAGTGATAGTGATATGTAGATGAAGAACATCCTTTGAAAAAGGATTTAATATAATTGAGAAGCAAAAAAGATAGTTGAAATGTAGTTACTGCTTTAAAAACAATAGCATTTTATGGGGACACCTGGGTGGCTCAGTCAGTTAATTTCACTTGACTTCTTTCAGTTCATGATCTCAGAGTCCTGAGACCTAGCCCCTCCAGCTCTGTGCTCAGTGGGGAGTCTGCAAGAAAATAATAATAATAATAATAATAATAATAATATAGTATTTATTAAGATAAATGTAAATATTTTGAAAAAGTAGTCTTCAGTCCGCTGAAAACATAAATAGATATATAGAGACCTGAGCTTCTAAAAGGAAATAGCTTAACTTTACTAACAGGTATTTTTTTAATGGATAGTCATATGAATTAAGATAATGATAAAATCTAGAAGCTGAAATTTTGTTCCCTATTTGATTACAAATCACAAGGGACTTACCCCTCCCGAAAAGGTGGTGCCATTCACTAATGTTTATCATAGTCCCTGTAAGGAATCTGTTGGTTTATTGTTCAGGAATAAAAACTATGCTAAAGAAAAAGTATGAAACCTTCCATTAAGCATAATTGAAAGGGAGTGTCCTTAGTGATTCTTTTATCAGTTTACACATAATGCCATTTTACATTGCTATTCTCATTTGAATATGAATGACTATATAGCAAATTATTACTTTTAGCCTGTTTTTTTAAATAAACAAATATTGCTAAGTTAAGAGTAGTAGTATTTTTCATGTTAGAAATCTGCAAAGAATGGTCAGTACAAAACCTAGTCATCATCCTGTGTGTCCTAATTACATGATTTTTCAAAACGGAGTGGATACATCTAAAAATGATGATAACCTTTATATAATCACCATATCGGCTGATATATATATATATATAGAGAGAGAGAGAGAAATTTGTCTATATAAATATATATATATTTATATAGATAAAGCATATATATTATATATTATATATATATATATATGATTTCTATGCACATTAGAACTAGAAGTGAGGGGACACCTCGGTGGCTCAGTCAGTTAAGTGTCTGCCTTCAGCTTGGGTCGTGATCCAAGGGTCCTGGGATGGAGTCCCACATCAGACTCCTCGCTCAGTGGGGAGCCTACTTCTCCCTCTGCCTACCACTCATCCTGCTTGTGTTTGCTCTCTCTTGCTCTCTCTCTCTGACAAATAAATAAAAAATCTTAAAAAATTAAAAAAAACTAGAAGTAAAGACATTTTACTGTATAATAAAAGGATGTAATTTTATACAAAATTAAATACAGGTCCTTGTTAATTAAAGTAGTGGAAAATACTGTTCTGATTTTAAACTTATTTAAAGTGTATTTTTAATTCACTACATTAACACAAGGTTTGAATCAGTGATTATACATGCTTTATTATACACTACAATTTTAATTACCACAAATGTGTTTATATTAAGATTATGATACACACATGCTATTTCACAAGCATAACATGGATATTTAGTTGGAACTGAAAAGAAATTTCACTAAAATTATAATTTAATCTTTTTCCATAAGAAGGATTTATTGTGTCGTTGATGTAATCTTATTTTTCCATAGAAATTATCTACTGAAAGCCCATTCCATGAAGTAAACTGACAGTAACTGGATGAGGATATGTTTTTGGGTTTTTTTAAAGATTTTATTTATTTATTTGACAGACAGAGATTACAAGTAGGCAGAGAAGCAGGCAGAGAGAGGGAAAGGGAAGCAGACCCCCTGCTGAGCAGAGAGCTCGATGTGGGACTTGATCCCAGGACCCTGAGATCATGACCTGAGCCGAAGGCAGCGGCTTAACCCACTCAGCCACGCAGGTACCTGAGGATGTGTTCTTGATGGTTGGGAACCAATCCTTGCTTCTAGTAAACTTGGCTGCCCCAACAACTGACTGAATAAATTTTATCAAGTGAAGTAACCTGTCTTATTTTCCCCACCTCTATTATGGGAATCAAAGAAGCACCTAATTTATACTATTGTTGAATAATACCTAAAATAAAATATGTAAATGGCTCAGTGGCTGGTAGAGTAGACCTGTAACAAATATAAACTATAGATAGCTAGATAAAAAATCATAAAATTTGAAGTAATAGAGATAAAGCTTACTTGGGTGACTAAAGATAATTGAGAGGACCAATTTATACAATTTGACTTTTTGATTTAATTTGCATATTCTTTTTTCTTTCTTTCTTTCTTTCTTTCTCCTTCTTCTTTTTTTTAATTTAGTTGACACAGAGTGAGAGAGCACAACAGGGGAAGCAGCAGAGGGAGAGAGAGAAGCAGGCTCCGCACTAGGCAGGGACCCTGATGTGGGGCTTGATCCCAGAACCCTGAGACTATGACCTGAGCTGAAGGCAGAGGATTAACAGAATGAGCTACCCAGAAACACCTAATCTGTGTATTCTCGAACTGCAATCCTATTTCTCTACCCATTACAATTTACACTACAAAAAGATTTCCTTTTCAGTAACAATACGAGAGAGAAAACATGATAAAGCATAAAAAATAAGGAATTTGCTCATACACTAGGTCTAAATCCTAAATGTAATACTTACCAATTTTAATACTAGAGAAGTCATTTAAAATTTCTGAAATTATTTAAGACTTCAACTTCTTTTTCATAAAATATAATGAAAATTAATCTTATATCCCAAAGATATTTAAGGTTTAAATAAGAAATACATACGAGAGGATATATGTCATTGTTATTATAGTTTTCATTGAAATGAAGCTCAATAAATTTATACACAAAGCCCATACTAATTCAAAGTCCTTGAAGTATTTTTATGAATTAGTGTTTTAAGTAAAAATTATAATTTTATATGTAATTAATTTACACAAACAAAATATTTCTAGTTGTGTGGTTTGCTCAAGAAATTACTGAAGAAATGTTCTATGGTGTAAAGTTTTACAAAAAAAGATTAAAAAATGTGAAGTGTTTAAAATGATGGAGGTATGTAATTTATGTTATTTTGAAACAGTTTTGTCTAATACAGATTTTCATGATTTTCAATTTAGATTCAAAGAAAAAAATCATTGTTTTAGTAAATAACTGAAATGCAATTGAAATTTTTGTAAGGAGAAATCCAAGAAATATATTTAAAGGAGTCACTTCACATGTGTGTCATATACAGTCACTGATTTATTAGCTCTAATTAACTGAATGCAAAATATATTAAAGAATAGTTTTACTCCAAATTCATATTATAAACACACACTACTAAAAAAAAAAAACAAAGAACAACAAAAAAAAAAAGGTACATTCAAGTTTCACATGTAGAAAATTAAAACTTTGTTCTTTATTTAAATAAAGTTTTTAATAAACTTGTCCCATTCAAAATAGAGAGACTCTTAAATATGTGTTTCACACTATTTTTAGAAGATTAATTTCTCCTCATTCATAGAATCTGTTTTGCTTATGTATTCTTGTATGTAATTTTTAGGCAACTATTTTGTAATAGCTTAAGGTAGATACATGAAAATATATCTTCAATAAAAGACATGCTAAGTTTTTTTTTTTTTACTCTAATTAAAAAGAGTGTTTCAGAGGATTTCTGTTATTTGAAATATTTTGATATATTTCAAAACTCAACTGTGAGCTATTATTGAAACAGAAAATATTCCCCCATAACATCCCTAAGTGATTTTAACATTTCAACCTTAATTTCTTAAAGTAGGTGGAAATGTTGAACTAGAAAATAAAAGCAGACCACCATAGCTCAGTCATGAATCTTAACAGAATTCGTATTTCTTTAATCCAAACACCTTTTGGTGAAGGAAATGTTGGTATGGGGTCAACTATTTGTAAGAGCAAGTTCAGTACCTTCCCATGGCCATGTGCTTGATTGTGCCCTAAAGCCTCCAAGTTTTCCTTTCTTGCTTAAATTTCACATATTCATACATTCACTCATTTATTCAATAAGTACTTTTAAGCATTAACATATGTGAGGAAGTGTTCTAGGTTATGAGGATATCAAGGTAAATAAGACATAAAATTTACTCTAATGTTGTTACAAGGATTTTTAAAATATTTATAACTGTATTACATTAGTATAATATGAAAGAATCACATTACAAAATAGTGTAAGCAGTGACCATATCTAACTGAGGTAAAAAATGAGGTGAAGCTTAAAGGCAGGACGATCTTAATTCATCACCCAACTGGACCAGCTCTTCCAGAACAATGACCAGAGCAAGCCAAAATTTATCATCACCCTATTTAAAGGAGAATGGGATTATGAGGAAAGATAGAGAAGAGAAATGGCTAAGAAAGACTAGTGGCTACAAAAGGACAGGGAGATGGAATTTTAATGGTACTGTTTACAAATGGCAGAAGAGCCTCTAGAATCACCCAATCTAACAAATGTCTCTGAGAACTCTAAAGCTATCCCACGCATGCTATTTATGGTCATGCTGCCTGATACTGTTTCCAAATTGCGATGCTGAATACTTCATAATTATGTATATAGAGGACACAGTACAATATTGATTTGCTTCAGGTTTTGCCACACATCTGGGAAATCACATTCTGAAAGCATTGCATTTTATATTTGTTTCCCCCCTCGGATATAACCTAGAATAAACTCAGTTTTACTGTGGAAAAATAAAGACGAAAAATGTATCCTTAAAGAATCAGAACCTCCTTAGAATCTAGAGAAATAAAGTAAATGGCAATATTATTTATTCTGCTAACATAACCTTTAATTTGCATGCAAATTTTTAATTTTAATGTAATGAAAGTATCTGGTATATATACATATGATTTACTTTAGAGAATTTTAGAAAAAATAAATCTAAAGTTGATAAAATAATGTATTTGACATTATCAAAATGTATGTATGTATTTGAGATAATCAAAATGAGTTAACACTGAATCATAATGGAGTTTTATATTCAAAGTTGAAGTTGTCAAACTTTTTGCCCCACCTTGGAGCATCCACACACTACAGGAAAGCACAAAAAGAACATCAGCTATAAGTGCACGTTTCTTCCACTTATATTGTAATGGCTACTAGTCAGTTGTATGGCATACCTACTCACAAAGGAGATTGAGGAAAAAAGTGTGGCTTTATGACCAGGTCTAAGAGGGAAGAGTGCTGCAGGAGGCTGTTTCAGTAACTGGAATAAGAAACAACACATTTGGACTAAGAAGTGTAGGAATAAATAAATGAAAAATATTAGGGATGATTAATTTGTAGGGTTTTGTAATTAGTTCAATATGAAGGTGAAAAAGGAAAGACACTGAGACTTAGTAGTAGCAAATATGGCTAGATATTAGATTAAGAATGTTATTAATCTGGGGCGCCTGGGTGGCTCAGTGGGTTAAGCCGCTGCCTTCGGCTCAGGTCATGATCTCAGGGTCCTGGGATCGAGTCCCGCATCGGGCTCTCTGCTCAGCAGGGAGCCTGCTTCCTTCTCTCTCTCTCTGCCTGCCTCTCAGTGTACTTGTAATTTCTCTCTGTCAAATAAATAAATAAAATCTTTAAAAAAAAAAAAATAAAAAATAAAAAATAAAAAAAAAAAAAAGAATGTTATTAATCAGTGACAAATTCACAAGCAAAAGTCTAAGTCCACTTTAGGCAGAGGTACAATACACACATATACATATATGATCACACGATGTGTGTGTGTGTTCTATTTTAAAAAGAAAATTGTTATGGAAAAATATTTTAGTTCAGGATATTAAAGAATGGATGATTTAATCATCAATTTCTAATACAGTTCACAATGTTCCCTCAATTATTTCATTTAAATCCCTTAAAATCAATGTAAAGGTTAAATTTACCCTTGCAGTCCAGGTAAGTATGCATTAAGTAAATCATAACTGAACCTTGAAATCTTGAATTGCAAAGTTAATATACCTAAGTAACTGTATCTTAAATGAGAACACACCTTAACTTTAACTCTAAAAATATTTTGGCAAAGCTACTTTCAGCAATATTATCTCTGGCAGACCACACTTGATTTCAAACTCACAAACTTCACCTTTGGCAGTTACACCTCAGCTAACCACCTCACCATGAGAGATTTAACCTCTGGTAGTAATCGTGCAATCCAAATTTTATAACTTCGTCTTCAAGGAATTGATTTGTAAGACACCATGGAAATCCTTTACTGAATCAGTAAATAATGACAGAAGTGGAAAAACTACATTTATTCAGGTTTAAATTCCTCTTTTTTACTGATCTTTGCTCCAATGTCTAAAAGCAATAACACAAAAATTAGAGGGGAAATAAATCCAGTTTCTACTAACTATGTAGATTAGAAAACTAGCTATGAGTTTGATATTTTGTTATGTGACTAGTTTTATTAATTCTGTGAATATTATGGAGTGGAGATAGAAGAACACATCATGATATTAAGAATGTATTTTTAGGGACTCTTGGGTGGTTCAGTCAGCTGAGCATCTGACTCTTGATTTCAGCTCAGGTCATGACCTCAGGGTCATGAGATTGAGCCTGGGGTCAGGCTCCTCACTCAGGTGCAGAGTCAGCTTGAGATCCCTTCCTTCTTTCCCTCCCTTTCCCCTTCCCCCTGTTCACATACTCCTTCTCTCTCTCTCAAATAAATATACAAATAAAATCTTGAAAAAAAATGCATTTGTATTAATTGCAAAAAGAAAACCAGAAATAGTGCTCTAAAATTCGTTTATCAGCTCTGATTGTGTAGCCTTTTCTCCTGATGTTGATTGTCTCCATATGGCTATTTATCCTGAATTTCTTGGATAAGTGATTATCTTGAGTAAGATCCAAAGTCATTTTAGAATCTTGGACTCTATTCCAAAGCACAGCAGACACAGTTACCAATAATGCAAAGAATTTAAACACAAATTTCTTGAGAAGCCATATCTTGGATTAAATTGATCCTTTTTCTATTTCTAGTCACAAATATATGTGTGTGTGTGTGTGTGTGTGTGTGTGTGTGTATAACATTATATATATATATATGTATATATATTGCTTTATATGTATAATATATAAATACATATATATGTATTTTTAAATAGGGATCTATAATATTAAAAAAAAGTTCACCTGCAAATTATGAAAGACATGCAAATATAACTGACAGCAAGTTAAAATTTTGAAAAATAACCCCAAATGACTAACACTGTTGAGGGGGATATTCAAGTAAATTGCTGCTAACAATTTATACTATAGCAAGCTATGTGGAAAACATCCTATCTTCAATCTCCCAGCTCAACAAAGAACATTTGTTCTTATTTCACTGAAAAAGTGCAGATGATCAAGCAAGAAATATCCCATATAACAATCTATAAACTTATCTCTATCTATTGCAATATTATTTTGCCTTTCTTTCTGGTCAAAAGACAGACTCTCTCAGCTTCTATCTAAAATGAACCCCACCACTGAACCATAGCTCACATCTTAATTATTCTTTTGCTTATACCATAGATTTTCCTTTCCTGCTCTATCATTACCACAAATCTATGATCCCTCAGAAATTCTCCTATGTTAAGATAATAAAGCCCCAGAGACCTTATATCATCCTGTTAAGGCCTCTAGTTACAACTGCACAGAACAGAATCTTAAAGATGTTCTCTATACTTCTTCCCCTAGTAAATTACTCTAAATTTCTCATCTGCCTAATCCTAGTTTCATTCAAAACATTTTCCTAAAACTTGTCTCGATGAGGTTATTAATGACCTTTATTTTGCCGTATTGAATTGCCACTTCCCATTTCTTTTCTTAAACTACCACTATCATTCGATACTGTTGATAATTCCTTTTATGGATAATTTTATAAATTTATTTCTATAATTCTTCACTCTACTAGGTTTCCTCCTGCATCAATGCTTATTTTTTGTCTCCTTTGCTGACACCACTCTCTTTTCCACTTAGAAATGCTGATTCCCTCTGTCATAGTATAGTCTCTATCAATTTTTTTGGCAGTCCAATTACTCTAAAAATCTAATAGACTTATAGCTCCATAATCAAGCCATCCTTTTAAGTCTGGACATGAATCTACTTGGTTGGCTTAGAAGGGCTGAGGAATGGGGAGAGGAGAGGTGATAGAGAAAAAAAAGAGAGAGAGAGAGCGAGAGAGACAGAGTGAGAGACAGAAATTGGTTACACTTGGCACTAGGTAATCAGAAAAAGTAGTGGGGGGAAAAACGTTCCCATTACTGTGGGGAAGAATGTTCAGTTCTCATTAAAAAGTTGTTTGTGTAATCTGAGGGGTTTGAAGTGGCGGGTGGGGGGGTGGGAGGTTGGGGTACCAGGTGATGGGTATTATAGAGGGCACGGATTGCATGGAGCACTGGGTGTGGTGAAAAAATAATGAATACTGTTATGCTGAAAATAAATAAATTTAATTTAAAAAAAAAAGTTGTTTGTGTTTCTGGAGTGTAACACCTCCCTTCTCCCCTCCACTGAATCATGCATGAAGTCTATGCACAAGCACAGTTTTGAGTGAGAGAAGTTATCTTTGTGGACATTAAGAAAATGGTCTGAGTTCCACAGCTGGGTCCATGTGAGGCCAAATACAAGCTGCATATGGGGAAAAGCAAGAAAATCTATAAACTAAGCTAATTAAGAAGAAGTAGAAAAATAGAGCCAGAAGGGACTATGATGATGTAAACTACTCTTGGGATTTTTCAGAGATGTGGGGAAAGAAACTCATATAATATGAGTTAAACCTTTAGGGTTAGTGATGATAGCTAATTTCCAGATTACACATGTACATTCCCATCTGGAGGCTATTGTCAACAAGAAGAAGATATGAAATAAAAATATGATGTGAAGTAAAATATCTAAATAGTTTCTATTCTAATACTTGCTTTGATTAGTTTCTATTTAACACATATGCAAATAAATGGAATCTTGAGTATAAAACTCAATAAGGAGAAATGGACATAATCAAAAATTTGTCATCATGTATCTTTAACTGGGTGTATAATAAAATAAGATGCCTTAAACAAGACTGAGGATAAAAAATAGCTCTCTGAATAAAAATAGATGGTCTTAATCACACTTCACACATACCTGACTTACATAAATGAAGGCAGTTTAGCTTAATGTTGAATACAATATGAAAAAATAGGAGATCTATTTCATGTGAAAAGATTTCAGAACTGAGCTCATCTAGAAATTAATGCACTTAAATAAATTTACCTTAGAGTTTGCTTATATATTATAATTTCATGCATTTTTCATAAGGTAAATGAATGCCAAGTTAATAAAGTGGCCTACAGCTTTTTCTTTCCTGAAATTCTTTATCAAAATCACATTTATATGCAATGTATCATAGTGCAGTTGTAAAATAAGAAAACTAAAGTCTCTGTTTTACTATATTTCTGTCATCCAAAGGAGAGTGACCACATCTTACATTCTTTAGTTAATAAACTACTTTCAGTTGGTGATGTTTACCAACAACTGACTCATTTATAAAGCCCCCAGAGGCTATTACTTCATAGATGTATTGACCTAGATTTTGGTTTGCAGCCAGCAAATGCATGGAGATGCATTGGCTTTGGTTTCAGGTTTCGAATCTTTCAACCTCTTTTGGGCTTTTCCCATACAATGGAATTTTACATTAGAACAGCAAAGTAAAGGGGGCGCCTGGGTGGCTCAGTGGGTTAAAGCCTCTGCCTTCGGCTCAGGTCACGAGATCGAGCCCCGCATGGGGCTCTCTGCTCAACAGGGAGCCTGCTTCCTCCTCTCTCTCTCTGCCTGCTTCTCTGCCTACTTGTGATCTCTGTCTGTCAAATAAATAAATAAAATCTTTAAAAAGAAAAAAAAAAAAAGAACAGCAAAGTAAAGCAAACTAGACTATTTAATCACTTACTTAAATATTAGCTAAACAATTTAGAACAAAGTTTAAACTAGTTAAAGTTAGGCTTCACTCAGACTTTTTTCAATGATTCTTAATCTCTGTATTATAATTTTGAGATCTTCTCAGGCTGAGTAAAACTAACTCTCTCTAATTCATTCTTAAAGTCAAGAAAACCTATCATATCTTAACCCAGGTTAATAATCAGGTTTTGAGACTGCTCTCCCCAGACACTTAAATTTCCACTTGCCATTGTATCAACTGCCTTTCTGTTCCTGATTGCACTATAAATTATGTGATTCCCTGCTAAGCTGTGAGACTGTTTGGAGATAAAAAGCAGTATGAGCTCCTTGTGTTTAGTTTCAGGTTGTCTTCCTTGCATTTCTCAGTAGAATTTCTGAGTATTTAGGGTTCCACATTCCTCACAGGTAGGGAGGAAAAAAAACTAGCATATCATATTTGCTATTATGGAGTCTTCTTAAATGTCATTTAAATTTTTTTATTATTTGAAAATATTATTATTGTATGTTATCAAACTAATCATAAGTAAATTGGTTATAGAAACTTTGGACAAATGGAAATACTTATAAAAAAGTTTAATTAGTTTTCTGAGGCTGTTGGAAAAAATACCACAAATCTGATGGCTTAAAACAACAGAAATATATTCTCTCACAGTTCTTTAGGCTCTAAGTCTGAAATTCAGCAAGGCCACACTTCCTCCGGAGGTTTTAAGGATGAATTCATTTCCTTCATTCCTTTTCTGCTGGCTCCAGGCATTCCTTGGTTTATGACCATATCATAACCTCTGCCTCAGTGGTCATGTGGCCTCCTCTTCTGTGTCTGTGTAATCTCCCTCTGTTTCATTCTCACAAGAACTCTTGGCACTGGATTTAGGGGCCACATGGGTAATTTAAGATGATCTTGCCACCTCAAGATTCTTAGGTATATCTACAGATTCTCCTTCCAAATAAGGTAACATGTAGAGGTTCTAAAAACTAAGATGTGGGTTTATCTTTTAAGATTCCACTATTCAATCCACTATAAGCAATTAAAATTTTAGTTTATTTTCCCCAATCTTACTTTCTCTAAAAATTGCTTGTTGCTGACTTCAGACTACATAGGGCTTCCCATGAACAAAAGAAAACTAAATAATATATGTTTAGGAACATATTCCTATTTTGGTAAAATTCATTTTTTTTTAAGATTTTATTTATTTGTCAGAGAGGGAGAGAGCACAAGCAGGGAGAGAGGCAGGCAGAGAGAGAAAAAGACTCTTAGCTGAGCAAGGAGCCCAATGCAGGACTCGATCCCAGGCCCCTGAGATCATGACCTGAGCCAAAGGCAGACACTTAACCAACTGAGCCACCCAGGCATCCCCTAACCTCATTTTTAAAATAAGAAATAATAGAGAAAAATCTAAAATTTAAATCCTTGAAAGGAACAGCATGGAGTAAGGATATGGGATACACACACACAATAATATTACTCAGCCATAAAGAAGAATGAAATCTTCCCATTTGCAACAACACAGATGGAACTAGAGATTATGCTAAGCAAAAAATGTCAAAGAAAGAGAAATACTGTATGATTTCACTCATGTGGAATTTAGGGAACAAAACAGATAAACATTGGGGGGGGGGAGAGGCAAATCAAGAAATAGAGTCTTAACTATAGTCTTAACTGAACATTGCTGAAGGGGAAGAGGGTGGGAGGATGGGTTAAATAGGAGACTCATATAGAACATAGAACACTAGTAACAATGGCTTAGCTCTAAAATTGAGTACTTGTTTCATGGGTGTATATTTCATTATTATACTTCATAACTTATTTATATTATATATAATCTTTGAGTTAATGAATTATTAGATAATTAAAGACTTTATAAGGATTTTTATAGGATGCTTCCAAAGTGGGGATATACTGATATCATTAAGATAGCATTAAAAGCACCAGTCACTCTACAGAGCACTGTTCATGTTGAGTGAAGTATTAAAAACAAAACCAAAAATCTTTGATACTTGGAAAAAAACAGATAAATGTGTCACATTTTAATTCATTTATTTATACCCCTATTATTTTTCTTTAGGATTGTTTTCAATTTTTTAAAACATTTATTCTTTTTTATGTATTTCAGAAAAAGTTCATCAAGCTTACTTTCTCTAAAATATTTGTATTTTGACTGAAATTGCCTTAACTCAATACATGGTTCTTAAGAAAATTAACATCATAAAAATATTAACAACATTCAACAGAAACATAAGTTAGTTTTCCATAAATGTCTTGTACATATTTTGATCGGTTTATCCTTGTTGCTAGTTGCTTGTCCCTGTCATCTTATTATCTCATAGGCTTCTTTTATTTCATCTAATGTATTCTTCTATTTTTCTATCTGTAAACTATCATTTTAATAGAACAATATACCATAGCTGTTTTTAATAATCAGAAGATTACATGTTTCTATCTGTTCATGTAATTATCTTTCTATATATATAATCAGGATATTTTTAATTATAAGTAAAATAAGTCCAATCAAAACTAGCTCAAGCAAATAAGCAATCTATTGATCCCATAGTGATAAATTCCAGAGCTAAAACTGTCCTTGGAAAGAAGTACATTCAAAAAATGATCTTGGGCTCCTTCTTTCCATTTCTAGAACTTTACTTAATTTAATAAATTGTGTTAGTAAGTATTTTGATCTAAATTAATGAAAAGTAGTTCTATTGTTTTGTTGTTTTATTTTTTCCTAATGTATTTTCCTGGGTTTTGTTTCAGAATAGTGTTGATCTCCATCTAAGTTGCAAAACAGATCGTCCTCTTCAACTTTTGAGAAGACTTAGTGTAGAACTGGCAGTATTTCTTCCTCAAATGAAGAATTCCTTGTTGAAACCATCTGAACCTGTCGTTTTCTTTGGGGATGTGGTTTAACTTCAAATTCATTTCTTAAAAAGATGTAAGGATATTCAGGTTATCACTTCAGAGAGAGAGTTCTCTTATTTCATATACTTCTAGCAATTGCTCAATTTCATCTAAGTTAGATTTAGTGACAAAAAGTTATTCTTAATATTCCTTCTTATTCTTTTAATATCTCTAAAATCTGTAGTGATTTTCTTCCTTTATCAGTCTAACCAACTGACTAAGGGTTTATTAATATTACTGATCTTCTCAAAGAAATGGCTTTTGGTTTCATTGATTTTTCTCTATTATATTTTTTTCTGTTTTCCACTCTCATTTTTATTTCCTTTCTTTCACTTTGGGCTTAATTCATTCTTCTTTTTCTGACCTCTTAATTAAGCAGAAGCTAAAGTCATTGTTCTGAGACCTTCATTTTCCCCTCTATATGATCTGGTGCTATAAAATTTTCTCCAAATACTACTTTATCACTTCCCCATAAATTTTGATATTTCATATTTTCATTCTCACTTAGTTAAAAATATTTTCTAATACCCCTTTTAAGTTCTTCTTTGGCCCACAGTATTAACATAGTATTTTTTGTTTGTTTCCAAATTTGGGGTGGTTTTCCACATATTTCCTATTTATTAGTAAGATAATTCCATCATGATCACACAGCATGTTTTATTACTAAAATTACTTTAAATTAATTTAGACTCAATTTATGGCCCAAGATATTGTGCATCTTGGTAAATGTCCTGTATGCAATTGAAGAGAATGTGCATTCGGTTTGAAATGGAGGGTCTATGGATGACTATTAATTCAAGTTGGTAAATAATGTTTTTTCAAGTCTCTGAATCCTAACTGATTATTTCTTTACTTGCTCTATGAACTACTCATAGCTGATATCACCAACTATACCTATTTATTTGTCTAGCAATCTTGTAGTCGTATCATTTTTTCTTGGTATATTTTATAGCATCGTTATTAGGTGTATCAAGATTTGGAATTATGTTCTCTTTAAAAATCGACCCTTGTTTCTTTAAAAATGGGACCCTTTATATTGATGATATTATTTTTGCTACAAAATCTACTTTGTCTGATTTTTTTAATAGTGTTAGTCTAGTAAATCTGAACTTAATGATGTCATTTAAATTAGGTTTATTATAAAAAGCATACAGCTAAGTCTGATTTTTCCCCCCAGCCCATATTTGCCTTTGGATAGGAGCATTTGGACCACATATAAAATGCAACAATTGATACAGTATGTTTTAAATCTGCCATCTTACCATTTCTTTTTTATTTATGCTATATTATTCTTTTCTAGTTTCTTTTTTATTTCCTGCTTTTAGATTAATGAATATTTTAATAGGCTCTATTTATCTCCATTATTTGTTCAGTAATACTATTTTTGTTATTGTTGTGATTGCTTTAAGATTATGACATACAATTTAACTTAATACATTCAAATGATACTGTACCACATACAAATGATATTAACAATTTTACAAGAGTGTACTTCATTTCTTCCATCCTAACATTTATACTATTATTACCATACATTTACCTTTGCCATGTTAAAATCACACAGTGCATTGTTACTAAATTTACTTAATCTATTTTTCAAAAGATGTTAAATATTAAGAAAAAGTTACCCAAGTAGTTACCAGAGTTCCCCATTCCTTTGTGTGGATCCAGATTTACATCTAGTATCATTTCCCTTATACCCAAAAACTTTCCTTTAACATTGGTTTTAGTTTAGGCTTTCTGATGAATTATTTTGCTTTTTGATACCATTTTTTATTATTACTATTTTGTTTTCATTTTTGAAATGGGTCTAGAATTCTATCAGTTTCTTTCTTTCTTTCTTTCTTAAAGATTTCATCCATCCACTTGACAGAGAGAGATCACAAGTAGGCAGAGAGGCAGGTAGAGAGAGAGAGAGGAGGAGGAAGCAGGCTCCCTGCTGAGCTGGAAGCAGGGCTGGATTCCAGGACCCTGGGATCATGACCCTAGCTGAAGGAGAGGCTTTAACCCACTAAGCTACCCAGGCACCCCTAGAATTCTAAATTAACATTATTTTTCTTTTGATACTTTAAAGATGTTGCACTGTTTTCCTGTTTGCATTGATTTCAACAAATTATCTGCTCCTTAGCATGTAATTGGTCCTTTTTTCCTCTTGCTGCTTTATGTTTTTCTCTTTATTACTGATTTTAAGTAATTTCATTATTATGGTACCCTGGGGCAGATATCTTCATATTTATTAAAGATGGGATTAATTGAGCATCTTGGATCTGTGAGTGTATCAAAATTAGAAAAGTTTCTGCAACTATTTCTACTTTGTTTTCTGTTTTCTCCTTTTACCTCTCCTTTTCCCTCCTTTGGGGATGCTAATTATATACAATAGTAAATGCTTAAAAATATTCTCAGTTCACCAATAAACTTTTTTTAAAATTCATTTTTCTATGTGTGTGTCATTTTGGATAGTTTCTACTGCTATGACTTCAAGTTCACTAATCTTTTCCTCTGTATGTCTAATGTTTTAATATGCCATTAATCTAATCCAGTGTATTTTTAAAGTTTCAGGCATTGTAATCACACCTTTAGAAATATGACTTATGGGGAGCCTGGGTGGCTCAGTGGTTTAAGCCTCTGCCTTCAGCTCAGGTCATGATCTCAGGGTCCTGGGATCGAGCCCCACATCAGGCTCTTCGCTCAGTGGGGAGAAGTACATAGTTTATTGGAAAGGCAATCTTAGAAAATGGGAGGACATGGGAAAAGTAAGATGAGGAAGAGGTGAATGATAATAGACTGTGTTACCAAGTTGGTTAGTACCGTGAGCAACTGAGAGACACTATCCCTTAGTTGACCATCTGAGGTATCATATAGAACTTGCCACAGAATTAACTCACCAGAAAATGAGGAGGCTGGGGCACCTAAATCCCATTTGCATCCTTCATTATTTGAAGGTTGTCCCATGGAAATTAATTCTCACATTTCACAATTGTGCAAACCCATCGGTAAATGACCTTTTTTGGGTGGAAACAGAATAGCTAGTTGTGGAACACTGGCAAACACATATGGATATCCATCAGGTGGGCCAAGGAGATGTGATACGGGACCTCACAAGTGCCTGCTACAGCATTTTATAGATACGTGGAAGTGGAGACCAGAAGAAATAGATAAAAGAGTTGAACATGATCTGGATAATAGAACTTAAGGAGTTGAGTATGGAAAGAGGGGGCATTAAAAGACTGCATTTTTTTAACTTAAGCTCTAGAGAGCAATTTGACTTTTAAAGTATGAGTATGCATTATTTTAATAAAAATTAAACTGGATAGTTGGCAAATGCAGGAACTATGGTCTAAAACATGGGGTTAAAAGTTTAACTATTGCAGCATCTACTGCTTAATCTTTCCTTTAATATACTTTATTTTTGTTCTATTTTCTCCCATTGCTTTAGCTAAGCCATAATATCTAGAAAGAACAGGTTCTTTTTAAGTTCTCTTTTAACAGATGGCTCTGAGTTAATTTGCCAAAGATCTACACACAAAATCTTGACTCACTGAAGAAGGGTGGAGATTTTCTGACCTAAGGGAGGTTGTTTTCTCTTCCACCTCTTTGAGGCAGCTCCTGCAGCCAAACCTTAAGGCCAGAATCAGATGATAGGAATTCAAAATATGATTTCACTCTGAGCTACAAGGTCCAAGACCTCCAGTAACTGCCAGTTTTACTGAGTTACTAATAGTCAAGGAGGCAAACAATGGCTTTTTTTTTTTGTTTTGTTTTAATGAAGGTTAAATAAGAACTGCTGATACCACATTATGAAGTTTTCTCTTTCTTTTCACAAGAAAGTGCATATTCAGTCCTAAAGATTTTTAGTTGCTGACAAAAATTCAAATGCTGAGCTCAGAAGTAATTTACCATCTTATTATATTGCTCTGTAGTGTTCTACACATTATTCTCTGCGTGCAGCCAAGACTATACCTTTCCTGAGAATAGGTACTTAACCTCTTTCAGCTCTGTGCCATGTTTCAGCCAAAGAATTATAATTACTGATAATTACTGTCTAATAGTATTCATACCTTTTTTCACAGAAATAGTAATGTAAATACTATTAATTAACCAGTAATGAATGGCAGTGTTTTAAAGACAAGAACTCCAGGGTCTTCTATAGGATTCTAACTTTGCATTTTAACAAAGCTCATTCTTGGTAAAAGGTGCCTTAATATGTGTTTATTGTCATAATATGTGTTTAGTGTCAATATGTGTTTAGTGTCAATATGTGTTTATTGTGAGGGTTTCAAGGCAGCATTGCAGTTGGGGAGATGAAAGGAAGATACTTTGGACAGGTGGAACTGTCCCACTCCTCACATATCCCACCACAGTGAATTTACCCTACCTTGTCCCACTGATGACTGCCACTTTCCAGTAGGATCATTTCTTTGTTATTACATTCTCATTATATTTTTGTATCATCCATTCCAATATATGTCCTTCAAATAAGAGAAATAGCTGTTTCACTAAACTTTTGCTATATATACATCACATCCATAGAATTTCCAAACTGAAACAAAATTTACAAACAATGAAATTCACTCACTTTTTTCTTTAATGAGGTAACTATAGTCCAGTCAGAAAAATAAATCTCCCATGTAAACATTAAAAGAGTCTACTAGTGCAGAGTTGATACTTGAAATGGACCACCTGATATCTAATTTTAGTTCTCATTATAGTCATTGATGTATTTTTTTTTCCCCTGGATTTAACTGAAATTCATTTATTCACTGGGGAGCTTGACAACAAGAGCAAACTAGGTGATCTGTGAATTCTATTATTCTGTGTATAGTGTACATATAAAAAGTCAATTCTGGCTGCTAAGAAAGAGTTAAAGATACTGGTAATTTAATAATGGATGATTTCTAAAGATAAACTAGTAATTGTTCATTCAAAAAATTACAATGAAATTACAGGTAACCATTTTTAGGAGAGCAAAAATAACAATTTTACTATTATATTCAAAAGATTAGACATTTTGAAAATAATTATTTTAAGAAAACATATAAAGTATGTAATTGGGTGAATACAAAGTTCAAAGATTAGACATTTTGAAAATAATTATTTTAAGAAAACATATAAAGTATGTAATTGGGTGAATACAAAGTTCAACTGAAGACTCAACTCACAATTTTTTTTTATTCTGTGTTTTTTCTTTTGTTTCATTAAGCTATTTCCCAGCAGTTAAATTATAAACTGTTGTATAAGAATTACTTAGAAAAAAAATTCAAGAGAAAAAATAATCAAAATATAGAAATTGTTAAAAATGTCTGAATTTTTCAATCATTTTCTGTATTTTTTTTTTAAATGCATTCATTCCAAGTTGGCATAAGGGCTGCAAAATGAGATTTTTTTTTAAGTAACATAATTTTAAAAAATACTTGGAGGGACATTTGGATGGCTTAGGTGGTTAAGTGACTGCCTTTGGCTCAGGTCATGACCCTCAAGCTTGGATCAAGTCCCGCATCAGGCTCCCTACTTGGCAGGGAATCTTTTCTCCCTCTGATCCTCCCCCTTCTCATGGTCTCTCTCTGTCAAATAAATAAATAGAATCTTTAAAAAAAAAATACTTGGAAATGCTACACTAAATATCCCTACTGGCTCTGTTCACTTATTTTCAGTTTCAACAACCTGTTTCTTTCCTAAAGGTCATGGTATTACTTTTTTGTCAAAATTAACTATTTTCAAGTAAATATTATAACTAAATAATTCTACTTCATTTTGTCAAAATACTAAGAGTATTCAATAAATAGTATATAATTATTTTTAGCCTTTGGTCGATAACTACAGATTTCATTAGTCACCAACTCAAGTCACCTCCTAGTGATTTAAAGTAATCATGGAGTAGATAGTAAGTAAAGTACATGGGAGGTAATCATTAATAAGGCAGGAAATTGTTTTATATGTGCCATTAAAGTGCCAACAAATATTTAAAAACAAACAAAAACTACATATAGGAATCTATGAATCAGGCAGGAGTCTTATTTTAAGGAAATGCAACCAATACTCACAAACAAAAGGAAAAATAATTTACTGTATCACTATCAAGTAGCTTGCAGCATTGATAGACTTGATAATGTTTTAGTCAAACAGGCAGGAACTGAAAGTATAGCCAAGACCAGACCCAGGAACCATCTAATCAATATGCTATCAGAAGCAGCAAAGGTGACATTTCTGCCACTGGGCACTCACTGCCATTGCTGGGCTCACAAAGCTACCATAGGTTTTGTTATGCAATTGTATTCTGTTATCAATCACCACCACTGCCATGAATGGTTTTGCAACTTGTTTCTACAACTTAGTATCACAAATTTAAGATCCAAAGCCTCCAGTGAGGATCTAATTGGCCAAGTATAGGGTACATGTCTATGTCATGGATGGGAAGAAGCTGTATTTGTCTCTCTTGGCTTATTTATTTGCATAAGGAATATTTCTTTTCACCAAGAGTTATGCTAGAGAATATTCTTTCCAAAATTGAACAAATGTTCAGAATCTTGGTATAAATAAAATGACAAATACTTGCATAGTATATCTGTGTTAAAAATATAACTGAAATTTGGGGCGCCTGGGTGGCTCAGTGGGTTAAAGCCTCTGCCTTCGGCTCAGGTCATGATCCCAGGGTCCTGGGATCGAGCTCCGCATTGGGCTCTCTGCTCAGCAGGGAGCCTGCTTCCTCCTCTCTCTCTGCCTGCCTCTCTGCCTGCTTGTGATCTCTCTCTGTCAAATAAATAAATAAAATCTTTAAAAAAAAAAAATAACTGAAATTTCATCAAACTCTATCAAAATAAAAATTGTTTTTCTCATTGGTATTTGTTATATGTTTCAGAAGATTTACGCGCTCTTCTCCTAGTCTATATCATTGATAAATAACTTTCACTTCTACAAATGCCAAGTAAGAAAATATAAAAATGTTAAAAATTCATTTTCTAAGTAAAAATAAAATTAGTTTTATTAAGCCTTACAAGAAAATAGAAGTATCTTTTTACATGTTTCTGTTATGGAAAGATGTCAAGGAGGATATCTGAAGTTATTAATTATGTCAGTAAAATTAAGAAACAAGTACACACACATTATATATACATATGTATATATATAGTATATTATTTGTACAAATCTATTATATGTATATATATAATTTACATGTAGCACTTATAACTTATTCATAATATATACATAACCTTTGAGATGTCAAAGTGAGTTTATGTACCTTATACATTTTTATTACTGAAAAAATTAGAGAGGAACCTGAAGCTCAAGGACATGACACATTGTTACCATCAGAGCTGAGACAAGAAAGATTTCATTACCTCATTTAGCACACTTTGCTGAATATTGTAGAAACAGTGTTAGATCAGTTAGATCAGACATTCCATCTACCTTACCCAAGTTACTCCTGTATCTCCTAAGGCTGCCTACAGTGTACTTTCTCTGAGGATTTCAGAGGAATTCAAAACATGTAATCAGTAGAAGCACCACAAGGTTCAATCCCAGCCATTTCTGGACTTCAGAGGACTCATTCTTGTGTGATTTTTTTTCCCAGTTGCAGAAAAAGTGAGGTTTTGTACTTCCCAAGAAGTATTATCCTCCATCAGTCCTTAGCCTCTACACCTTTGGTAGTTCCTATTCCAGCTAGAAATATGTGGGCTTGTTAAAAAACTATATGGTTACCATAGAGGTTCTTTTTTCTTACTTTTTACTTATATTTTTGTTGTGTTTCCTATTTCTTTAATTTGAATGACCAAAAGACAGTTAGAAATAACATTTTCAGTCACATCGTGAAGTTAGGTAGGTTTGATAGCTTCTGAATGTTACCACTAGTCTAGATAAGACCCTAATTACCCTTCTCACTGTCATATGAAATTTAGAATTGGGTCTGTGGCAGACCCTGTAGGTGGGCTGACTCCATTATTTCCAGTCTGGCTTCACACTTGTTTCTCAAACTCCTCTGCAGCCAGGAATAGATATATGATATGCTCACCAATCAGACATCAAATCTGTGAATTCATTTGAAAGTTCTTAGAGAACTATAAACCTCCAAATAAAAGGCTTAATATGGTTACTATCTTTTCTTTTTTCTTTTTTTTTTTTTTTCCGCTAAGGTCAGGAACACGGCATGGATGTCCATTATCACCACTGCTATTCAACTGTCTTTTCTTCTAATGACCCTTACCCCTTCACACTTTAGCATTTGACTCTGCTTTCACCACCAAGGTTTCTCTGAGTAAACACTGACTATCACTGAATTTCCACTTGCTTTAAGAGTACAGAGCATTTCAGTGGCTCCATCTACCATCCTGTATCTAGACCTAATCTTGGCAAAATTATCAGTTGGTCAGGGTTTGCTATAGGGAGCTCCCACTCATCTGCAATTCCTTATTTTATTCCTTGCTAAGTCATTAGCTAGAAAATTAAAAGGTTGTTTCATAAGGATTTAAGTTTAATCTTTTCAGAATTAAAATTCAGGACAATAACAAATAATGTTGGTTGACTGATAAGCCTTCCGTCATTAGGTTCACAAAATTTATTACCTAAGCAAGCAGCTCCTGTGCTGTCTATTCCCACAGCCAGCCCTGCTTGTTGGGCAACGTTGCTACAGTCACTGAAAATTCCTATTCAATAGCAAGTTCCTCACTGTTTGCATTTCCTCTAAGGAGGAAGCAGTCCATGGACCCCTGAGATTTAAATTCACCATTAAAATGAGGTTTTCTTCTTTTTCCCACTCTTGCTGCCAATTATTTCATGGTGGCATGTTTGGCACATTTGCCAGCCCCACAAGGCGTACAAATGGGTTCCCATGGAGATGAAATTCTTTCTTGTTGCCATTCCAAAAACTGTATGCTTTGAAAAGAATGTGCTATGTTCTGTAAATACCTCTCCTACTGATATAAGTTTATATCTTTGCTAGTAAAGTTTGAACACTTTTTTTTTTTTTTTTTTTTGGTAAATGTAGACACACATGAAGTGACCTCCTGTAGTATTAGTGTCTACATCTGGCATGCCTGTTTGCAGACAGAGCTGAAATGACCTTTATTTTTTTTTTCTCCTTTCGTGACACATTAGCAGCTGGTGTCCTAAAGGGATGGGTGAACCCAGTCATATTTTAAGCCAAATAATGTTTCAAAAAAATTTGTCAAGTATTTTGCCAAATGTCTAACCTCCATTTCTTTAAACACTTGCATATTTGAAAATACTTAATCTACACGTTTCTGAATAACATGTCTTTAACTCATCAAAATATTTTACCAGAAAAAAACTATCATCCAAACAGCATGTATCTTGCCTTTTCAATGAATTTGTCTATAAGATAAATTCATATACTATCTCACAAAATTTGGTTTGAGGCTCAAATTGCATTTAGTTCAAGGAAGTTCTAGACATAAAACAATACACTGATGTGAATGGAAGAGGGTTTTGTTTTGTTCGTTTGTTTTTAATTCTAAGGGGAAGGAAGCAGTATTTTGATGCATATATACAACATTTAAAGCTACTTTCTCCTTTCTCCCTTGCACCCATCCTTCCTTTTTTTTTTTTTTTCACCCTTTCTTTTCTCTTTTTCATTCTATAAAAATGGTATTTCTGCTATCTAATTTGCTCCATTTGTCACCTAATTTCTGGGATGGCATCCACATTCTGGTTTACATATACTGTACTACCTGAAACTGTGTACATCATAACTGCAAAGTTCTGAAATTTGTACCCAGGAGAAAATGTCCAGGTCATAATTTAGTATAAGATGGTAATGAATTTTAGTTCAGACTATAGTTACCTTTCTAATATTTATATACGTCAAACTGATGAGAAATAATTAATAAATTATAACAGACATTGTTACAGATGTGAGATAACTTCAAAGGAAAGAAATCTCATACCAAACAGTGTAGCTTTTCTAACTTTTTCCCTCTTGGGAAGGATGTGGAGGAAAAGAATAATAGATTATTGACCTCATGCAGAAACTTTTTGTTTCAGGCAAATAAGGAGTTTTATCCTATTGTTCAAACGTGGTAAAAAAGAAGTCAAGAAATTCCAAAGAAAACCCATATAGGCATAGATTGACCTTTGAACACTGAACTGCCTTCTATTGTTCTCTAGGAAAAGGAGAAATAGAATTAGGAGAGTCAGTTCTGGCTACGTCATAAGAGCTTTCTTTTTCTTGGTGTTTGTTTTCTTTGGCTTGGTAGTGCACAGCTTCTTGTGGAAAATAAATCCCTTGGTAGTGTTTGTGTTTCTTGTATGTGTGTGGGACTATTTAGCTCAAAGCAAGTTCAAGCCAAATCAAGAGTTCCAGTGTGTGCTGAACCTAAGCAGCCTTTACCTTGAACATAAAGAACATAGTCCAGCAGTTCAACTGGCCCTTCCAGCATTTCACCATTGATGCATGCAGAAATGCATCACTGAGGAATGCGTCACTTCATTTGACATGGATGCTTGCCCAGAAACTTGGTAAATCTCAGTCCAAAAATTCATTCAAGAGTGTATTTGATAAGACACGGGTATTAGTGAATATGAAAGGACCATAGGGAAGTTAAGCTTATGCGGAACTGTCTTAATCAACTTTCCCTCAGTTTCTGCCTTCTCTATAAATCACATTACATTGCTTAAAGTATTAAAAGTAAATCAGCTACTGCTAGAACTAATCATGAACCCAAACAATAATATACAAGTTAACAGTAAAAATAGGAGACATGTGAAAGTAAATAAGACACTGAGTGTTTCACTTGTCTAAAAAGAAAAGAAAAATTCTTTCTGGATTCATAAAACATATCCTCATGTGGAAATGAAATTCCCAGCATGGCAAAAAATCATGGGAATATTTCAAATGCATTATAAATTAGGTATATCAAGAAGGGAACATGCTAAATACCACAAATCCAGATACGGATGAGTGTGTGATTGTACATATGTATGATAATGAGAAAGGAGACAAAGCCAAACTACTTTTAAGATGACTTACCTATGAGTGTAAAAAAAAAACCATATCACAAGCTTAAGAATATAATAATTAAAGTTTTATATAATATTTTCCTTTCATATATTAAGCATTGTTTTTATAAAGAGAGTTCATTTTACAATATATTTCAAATCATAGGGATAGGAAGGGAGGAACATTTTATGGTCTTCATTATTATACCACATTCAGGGTAAGTTTAGAAAACAAAACAATTTGGGCAACATATAAATAGGTTACAAGTAAACCATAGATATTTGTGTCCCTTGTTAAAATATACATGGTAGAAGAAGTAAATAGCTTTTATCCTTAGCTTTGGACTATGATATTAACTATTCATGTGGTAAATAGTCTCCTCATTTAAAGGAAAGAAAGTTCTGATATTTTAGACTATCTTCCCTGTTCAAATTTAAATTAATAGTACAAATGGCTATGAAATGTGGCCATAGGAAGACTTGAAGAATCTATAAATTTAATGCAGTTTTAAAGAGAAGATTTTGTCTTCTCAGGAGAGTCTCAGAGAATCCCTTCCATTGTTACAGTGTTCACATAACATCTGCTGCTTGAGTTGGTTTTAGCAGGGTTCTAAAGCAAAGCAGAATTTTAAGGGCACTGGATAAAACAAAGACTTCCATGTTACAACTTGTTTTGCCAGAACTAGCTTCTTTTTTTTTTTAAAGATTTTATTTATTCATTTGACAGAGATAGATCACAAGTAGGCAGAGAGGCAGGCAGAGAGAGAGAGAGGGAAGCAGGCTCCCCGCTGAGCAGAGAGCCGGATGTGGGACTTGATCCCAGGACCCTGAGATCATGACCTGAGCCGAAGGCAGTGGCTTAACCCACTGAGCCACCCAGGTGCCCCTGCCAGAAATAGCTTCTTTTTTTTTTTTTTTTTTAAAGATTTATTTATTTGACAGAGAGAAATCACAAGTAGACAGAGAGGCAGCCAGAGAGAGAGAGAGAAGGAAGCAGGCTCCCTGCTGAGCAGAAAGCCCGATGCGGGACTCGATCCCGGACTCGATCCCAGGACCCTGAGATCATGACCTGAGCCGAAGGCAGCAGCTTAATCCACTGAGCCACCCAGGCGCCCCCAGAAATAGCTTCTTAATAGGCTCTAAAATCTCCATCTCTTTCTTAAATAAAAATTACCAATGATCTCTTTAAGAGTAAACACTCATTTTGTATAACCCTCATTTTCTGAATTTTTAATACACCGACATAGCAGTATATAGAATGAATAACATAAAACTCAAGTAGTAAAATGTATTTCCTCTAGAATCTTCATTATGTTGAAATATCAACATAACTATTTCATGTTATAGGAACACTACTAAAGGGCACCTGAGTGGTTCAGATGGTTAAGCGTCTGCCTTTGACTCAGGTCATGATCCTGGGGTCCTGGGATCAAATCCCACCATCAGACTGTCTGCTCAGTGGGGAACCTGCTTCTCCTTCTGCCTCTGCCTCTCCCTCTGTCACTCACGAATAAATGAATAATCTTAAAAAAAAAAAAACTACTAAAAAATATATGTTGGCTATGATCTAATTTAAATTTAGAGATATTTCAAATTCTACCTATACACATATTTAAATGTAACAATTTAACTTGTTTGGGTAATATTTAAAAGCTCTTGCATTTTTGAGAGTGCCTGGGTGGCATAGTCAGTTAAGCATCTTGTGATTTTGGCTCAGGTTGTGATTTCAGGGTCATGAAATTGAGCCCTATATCAGGTTCCATGCTCAGCATGGAGTCTTGCTTGAGATTCTCCCTCCCTCTCCGTCTGCCCCTCCCACACTGTGCCTGTGCACTTTCTCCCTCTAAAATAAGTAATTTTTTTTAAACTTTATAAAAATAAAATAAAACCTCCTGCATTTTTTTCAGTTTGGAAGAGATTAGAGTACCATGGTTCAATTTACTAGCTTCAGTCTTTGACCAGCTGATTTGATGGTTTTTCCTCAGTTTTCACTTTGCACTGGAATTAATATTATTAACCGTTTGTATACTGTTAGCCAATCTTAGTTGTGAACCTATAATGTAAGAGTAACAGTGACCGGAAGACATAAATATTTAAAAAGGAAGTTGTTTGATATGACCTAATTAATGTATAACAAGTACTCAATTTGTGCACGTGAATTGTATTAAAGCTGACATGGTTGAGGCTATTTTCTCATTTAAAAATTATAAAAGTGTTTATCAGAAGGATATAAATATGCAGTAGAAAACTTTGAAATTATACATTTCTTCCAGTTTTGGAATTCTGTGCTAAACAACTTGATTAAAAAAGAATTAATAAATCAAATTTAGGTTCTGTAATTTGTGAATTTCTGCCTGTGGCATTGGGAATTATCGCTGTTTGAGATATAGTTGTGAGTGTACAAGATACCACTACCAGTCTCTTACTTCTCCAAATTTAGAAGAGGACAGGACAGCCAGATAAGAAACACTAAATTAGGAGAAACTGACGACTAGATCAAGGTGCGAGTAGGGGGAGGCAGTACACCTGACTAGTCTTCTATGGACAACTCTCTGATGAATTTTGGTTTCTAATAAATGCTGTATTTTATGGTACCTCAAAAGACTACTGAACTTTATCACCTATACCAGGAAAACTTGTTGAACTACCAGTTGTTTTAACTGCTGGATAAAAGTATGCTAGAAAATGTTCCCTTGGAAAAGATGGTATATCAAACAGATCTGAATTTGTATTTATACCTCTTTTTTTTTTTTTAAGATTTTATTTATTTATCGGAGCGGGGGAGAGCGAGCACAGGCAGACAGAGTGGCAGCAGAGGCAGAGGGAGAAGCAGGCTCCCTGCTGAGCAAGGAGCCCGATGTGGGGGGCTTCATCCAGGACCCTGAGATCATGACCCGAGACGAAGACAGCTGCCCAACCAACTAAGCCACCCAGGCGTCCCTGTATTTATACCTCTTATTTGTTATCTGAACCTTGGGCAAGTGGCTTAATATTGCTTAATCCGTTTTTTCCTTTATAAAAGAGAATTATATTAACTCACTTTTTGTGAAGATCTAAAGAACATATATATGCGTATGTATACACACATGTAAATGCATTAAACATGGGTTTATGTATTCAGAATGTTAGTGATGATTATTTATGTATTAAATCTGCTAACTTTCTAATGCCAATTATATTTTCTCTGTTATAAAACGTGGTGGTAATTGAATTCTGTTAACATGAAAATTTATTCTGGATTTGGTATTCATATATGGTAAGAGAGAAACAAACTTAAGCCTTGAGGTCCAACATAATCCTAGGCTTGATTTTTCCTAGCCATTGCCTCAAAAAATTATTCACCTTTTTTGTCCCCTCAGTGTAAATCTGTGTGTGGTATATATTGTGAAACATCACCACAATAAGTGTAGTTAGTAACATTTGTCATGAAAGTTATATTATTTTTTGAATGCTTATTTAAATTCTAGTTAGGGGACACTTGGATGGCTCAGTCTGTTAAGCTGCTACCTTTGGCTCAGGTCACGATCCCAGGGTACTGGGATTGAGTCCCACATCAGGCTCCTTGTTCTGCAAGGAGCCTGCTTCTCTCTCCACCTCTGCCTGCCACTGTCCCTACTTGTGCACACACACTCTCTCTGACAAATAAATAAATAAGTAAAATCTTTTTAAAAAATAAATAAAATAAATTCTAGTTAGTTAACATCTGGTGTAATATTGGTTTCAGGAGTAGAACTTAGTGATTCATCACTTACACAAAACACCCTGTGCTCAACAGAAGTGTCTTCCTTAATACCTGTCATCCATTTAGCCCATCTTCCAACTACCCCCATCAACCCTCAGTTTGTTTTTGTAGTTAAGAGTGGTTTGCTTCTCTTCTTATTTTCTTCTTCCTCTATATTCATCTGGCTTGTTTCTTAAATTTCACATGAAAGTGAAATCATATGGCACATGTTTTTCTCTGACTGATTTGGTTTGCTTAGCATAATACCCTCTAGTTCCATACACATTGTTGTAAATGGCAAGATTTTATTCTTTTTTGATGGCTGAGTTATAGTGCAGTGTGTGTCTATGTGTGTGTGGGGGTGGGGGAGAGTTTGGACTACATCGTTTTTTCTTTAAGATTTTATTTATTTATTTGAGAGAAAGAGAGTGCGAGAGTATGAGCAGAAGGTGCAGAGGGAGAAGCAGACTCCCCACTGAGCAGGCAGCCAGATGCAGGGCTTGATCCTAGGACCCTGGGATCATGACCTGAGCCGAAGGCAGGTACTTCAGTGACTGAGCTGTCCAGGCCGGCCTGTAGACCACATCTTTATCTATTCATCAGTCATGGATATTTGGGCTCTTTCCATAGTTTGGCTATTGTTGATAATGCTGCTACAGGAGCACTGGAGTGCATGTGCCCTTTTAAATCAGTATTTTTGTACCCTTTGGATCAATACCTAGCAGTGCAATTGCTGGATCATAGGGTAGTTCTATTTCTAACTTTTTCAGGAACCTCTTTACTGTTTCCCAGAGTGGCTGTATCAGTTTGCACCTCCACCAAAAGTTTAAGAGTGTTTCCCTTTCTCCACATGTCCCCTAACATTTATTGTTTCCTGTGTTGTTAATTTTAGCCATTCTGACAGGCGTGAGATAGTATCTCATTGTGGTTTTGATTTGTATTTCCCTGATGATAAGTGATATTGAACAATTTTTCATGTGTCCTTTGGCCATCTGAACGTCTTTTTCAGGAAAAAAAAAGTCTGTTCATATCTTCTGTCATTTCTTTTTTTTTTTTTTTTAGTATTTTATTTATTTGCAGACAGAGATTACAAGTAGGCAGAGAGGCAGGCAGAGAGAGAGGAGGAAGCAGGCCCCTGCTGTGCAGAGCCAGATGTCTGGCTCAATACCAGGACCCTGGGATCATGACCTGAACCGAAGGCAGAGGCTTTAACTCACTGAGCCACCCAGGCGCCCATTTCTTAAATTCTTTACAGATTTTGGAATACTAATCCTTTATCAATAGGTCATTTGCAAATATATTCCCCCATTCTGTAAATTGCCTTTTAATTTTGTTAAAAATTGATTACTTATTTTCCGTACAGAAATTTTTATCTTGATGAAGTCTTAATAGTTCATTTTTGCTTTTCTTTCCCTTGCCTCCAGCCACAGGTCTACTAAGAAGTTGTTATGTCAAAGAGGCTAATGTCAAAGAGGTTGTTGCATGTGTTCTCCTCTAGGATTTTGGTGGTGTCCTGCTTCACATTTAGGTCTTTCATCCACTTTGTTTATTTCTGTCTTTGGTGTAAGAAAGTAGTCCAGTTTCATTCTTCTGCATATTGTTGTCCAGTTTTCCCAACATTTGTTGAAGAGACTATCTTTTTTCCATTGGATATTCTTTCCTGCTTTGTTGAAGATTAGTTGACCATATAATTGTGGGCCCATTTCTGGATTCTCTATTTCATTCCATTGATTTATGTGTCTGTTTTTGTTCCAATACCATAATTTCTTGATGACATTAGTTTTGTAATATAGCTTAATGTCCAGAATTGTGATGCCTCCACCCTTGTTTTTCTTTTTCTACGTTACTTTGGCTATTTGGAGTCTTTTATGGTTCCATACAAACTTTGGGATTCTTTGTTCTAGTTATGTGAAAAATGGTGTTATTCTGACTGAAACTGCATCAAACGTGTAGATTGTTTTGGGTAGTCAGACATTTTAACAATATTTATTCTTTCAATCCATGAACATAGATTCTTTTTGCATTTCTTTTCCGCTAAGGTCAGGAACACGGCAGGGATGTCCATTATCACCACTGCTATTCAACATCATACTAGAGGTCCTAGCCTCAGCAATCAGACAACAAAAGGAAATTAAAGGCATCCAAATCGGCAAAGAAGAAGTCAAATTATCACTCTTCGCAGATGATATGATACTATATGTGGAAAACCCAAAAGACTCCACTCCAAAACTGCTAGAACTTATACAGGAATTCAGTAAAGTGTCAGGATATAAAATCAATGCACAGAAATCAGTTGCATTTCTCTACACCAACAGCAAAACAGAAGAAAGAGATATTAAGGAGTCAATCCCATTTACAATTGCATCCAAAACCATAAGATACCTAGGAATAAACCTAACCAAAGACACAGAATCTATACTCAGAAAACTATAAAGTACTCATGAAAGAAATTGAGGAAGACACAAAGAAATGGAAAAATGTTCCATGCTCCTGGATTGGAAGAATAAATATTGTGAAAATGTCTATGCTACCTAAAGCAATCTACACATTTAATGCAATTCCTATCAAAGTACCATCCATCTTTTTCAAAGAAATGGAACAAATAATGCTAAAATTTATATGGAACCAGAAAAGACCTCGAACAGCCAAAGGGATATTGAAAAAGAAAGCCAACGTTGGTGGCATCATAATTCCGGACTTCAGGCTCTATTACAAAAAAAAAAAAAAAAAAAAAAAAAAGTAAGGAGCCTAAAAAGTAAAGTGTTCAGTCTTTTGTGCAGTATTTTGACTTTTGTGCAGTATTCAAAAATAATGGCACCATATTTTGATAGTCCATTATCTTATGATATCTTGATATGGAATTGATACTTGAGCATTCAATCTGGAGCATTCACAATATATCAAATGGTTTGGTAAATAAAATATCAGCTCTTTGGTGAACCCTATTAGAGCTGGTTGAATAATATGTCCCAAAAGATATTTCTACCAGAACATGTGAATGTGATGTTAGATCTCACGATGAGATCATCTAGGTTTATCCAGGTGGGCCTTAAATCCAATGTCAAGTATCCCTATAAGACAGAAAAAGAGAAGACACAGATACAGAAGTCTAAGTCAAAGATGCACAGAAGATAAAGTCACATGAAGACAGAGGCAGAGATTGAACCTGTGCATTGGGAAACCAAAGAAGCCCCCCGATGCTGGAAGAGGCAAGGAAGGATTCTTTCCTAGACCTTATGGAGGAAATGTGGCCCTGCAAACACCTTTGTTTTTTACTTTTAGCTTTCAGAACGATGAGAGAATAAATTTCTGTTGTTTGAAACCATCAAGTTTATGGTAATATGTCTTGGCAGCTCTAGAAATCTACTATACCCACCTTTGGCCTCTTCAAGTATAAGCCTGAAGAGCTAGATGAACATTGTTAAAGAAAATTATATAATGGAACTACTTCTACTTCAAATTCATAGGTATTAATAGTAACAAACTTTAAATAAATACTCAATTCTATTCAGAAAATCTAAAATGTTTCTCACTATTCCATACACCATAAAGAAAATTTGCAACTCCTCTTCAATTATTAAACTTTATCTTCTCTATATTATTATCTATACCCATCTTTCTTTGAAAAATGGAACTCAAATCCCATCACCTTATATTGGTAAGCTTGTAGACCTACTTGCATTAACAGACATTTCATCTTCTTCCCAGATGTGACAATGGAGAATGCCACACCCACCATCTTTTATCAAAGAACATCTATCCACATGCTCTGTGGACCCACTATATTCTTGCCTTCCCAATGAATGAACTTCAGTTTGTATCCTCTCTTTTCAGCAATACCTAACTTTTTATCTCTACTACAGCATTCCAATAAACACATAAATACGTTCTAATATAGACTATCTTAGAAAAACCCTCCATGGACCTCATAACTGCTTTCAACTCAAATTCTCTAATAGTTTACATACAAAAGATGTTCACTCTTGTTCATTTCCCAATAACCTTTAATGTACTTCAATCTGCCTTCTATTTCCACATTTTTTAAAATAGTTTATTTATTTACTTAACAGGTCACAAGTAGGCAGAGAGAGAGAGAGAGGAGGAAGCAGGCTCCCTGCTGAGCAAAGAGCCCGATGTGGGGCTCGATTCCAGGACCCTGGGATCATGACCTGAGCCGAAGGCAGAGGCTTTAACCCACTAAGCTACTCAGGCGCCCCTATTTCCACATTTTTGAAAGTCACATCAAGATCATCAGTAACCTCTATGTTGCTAAATCCAAAGAATAATTCCCTATCCTCATGTATTAGATCTTTCAGTAACCATTAACATGGATGTCCACTTTCCTTCTTTCTTGAAACTCAATTTTCTCTTAATTTCCTTAACACTATACACTGTTGGTCTTCCTTCTTGCTTTGTGGTTCCTCTTTTTCTACTTGAGGTCTTAATTCTGATATTCTTCATGATCCAGTTACAGGTCATCTTCTCATTTAAAAAAAAAAAAAAGGCCTTTTTTAGGTGATACCATCCCTACTCATATCTTTAAATTATTGGAAATTTACCACATTTTTTTTTAATCTCAAGCTCAGACCTAGTGTGTGAGTTGCATTCTTTCTACCCACTTGCCTGCTAGACATCACTTACTTAGCTTACAAAACCCTCCCCTCTCCCTGACAGTTTTCACCCACCTCCAATTTTTTACACTTAAACAAATGGTATCACTATCCATCCAGCTTTTAAAACTAAACATTAAAAAGTCATCATATTCTATACGTCTCCACACCCTCCACATCCCAATCAGCACAGTCTTGTTTATGATACTTATCAAGTATATTTTTAAACACTGTTATCTCTTACTAGACCAAAGCCTTTGACTGGGCTACCTACTTCTACTCTTTCCCTCCTCCAATTCATTAAGTCTTGTCATTTCTCTGATAAAAACCCTTCAATTATTTCTTATACTTAGAACAATACTGAAATTCTTTCCCATGGTTATAGACCCTTTGCCATGTAGCAATTACCTCTCTCTTTAACTTTACTATATACACTTCTTTCTCTTCAGTCACTGTACTCTGGCATCATTGGTCTTTTTTTCAGGTTTTGAACACACCAAAATTTATTTTCTTCAGAGTCTTGCAATGTTCTTCTAATTGCTCTTTTTTTTCATTTTCCAGTTATCAGCTTAACTTATCTAATCAGAGATGCTTTACTTGACTACCCAATATAAATAACTCTCTATTGCATTATTTTCCATTCTGGTCTGTTATCTGTTTTCTTAGTGACATTAATAATCTGTAATTGTTTAATCTAATTCATTTACAGTTTTCTGCATTAGAATGAAAACTTTATGGTAGAAGGGGAACAATTTCCTCTGCTAATCATTGAATGTCTAAGCACAGTTTCTGATACAAAACAAGTCTGCTTGTAGAGTATCTACTTTAGTACCTTCAGGAAATTCAAATTGTACAGTCATTAACAAACAAAGCTCATGTGATAAGAGATAACTGAACTTCTAAATAATTCTCAAGGATTTTTTTTATTAATGTATCTATTTTAAAATAATTATTGTCAACTAGGTACAAAATCATGAACTCTGGATGCGCTTACAGACTATGACTATTACTCTCAGTACAATATCTTTACACAATAACATAAGCCACTTAATTAAGGGAGGAAACTAGCACAAATGCTAGAGGGAAGCTCTGTTAAGTGTGGCAAGAAATCTACACTATGACTGACCAGTAAGGAATTGAAAGCGAGTCATGAGATGATTTCTTCAGGAGTATTTAAATGAAGAAGTTTATAATACAAGCCTCTAATATTAGAACCATACATTTTCCAAGTACAGTCTTCTGGGTTTGTTTTCATTATCACTATCAGAGATTCCTCATAGTAACATTTTGAATGACTAAAACAGATTAGAAAACAAAAATCAGAAGCCCTACATTAGACTCCTCAATGTTTATTATGCACATTACAGTTAATTTTTCTTTCTGAATTTTCTAGTTTGATATACTTTGATTTTGTTGCATATATGACTCTGAAGTAGACACAGAATATATGATTCTGTGAATTGAGACTTGGAATTTTCATTTTAGTGTTTTATTAGCATTCTCAGACATTTTGGATTATTATGTGACTTCAGAGTGGTGTAACATTAATAAAAAGTAATAAAGAATATAAACTGATTTAGGGTAAAACCAAAGGTGAGATTAATAATCTGAACATGAATACGCTACATGTAATTAATTCTCAATTCAAATTATGATAAAACAATAGCTTTAGAAGCAGACATATTTGAATTTGATAGATGCTTTGTCATATAATAATAGTGGTGTAAACTTTTTAATCTTCAAGTGCCTTTGATATCATCAAAAGATAAATATGTTGAAATTTTGAGCTAAAGTTGAAAATATTTCAAATTCATTGAAAAATCAATGATTCTGCACCATCTATAGCTACTCAATTGATCTAATTAGTAGAGAATTTACAAATCATTTTGAGAATAGGAAAAAAGGTAATTGATAGCAGATACACTGATAAAGGTTGCATAGGGAAAAATTCTGTCTGCATTAAATATGCCAGGGAAGTGGCATGGTGTCATTTCTGTACTAAAAGGTGAATGTAATTTGCACGTTGAACCCTATAATAAGGAACAAATAACTGTTGGTCCTACAAATGAAACCATCCTGGTTTTTCAAAAAAAAGAAAAAGAAAAAGAAAAAGGAAAGGAAAGCAACAACAAAAATGTGCCAAAACAGAAACAAATAATACAGATCAGATAAAGAAAGATCAATATGCTACAAACCGAGCTACCAGTTCATGGACAGAATCACAGATTATAGAAAAAGCACTGTTCACATTTTTCATATATTTCGTGAAAACACATTAAGCACTTAAAATCTTGTGTTCAGTCGATTTAATACAAATTTAAAAAACTATCAGTCTGGTTGACATGTTCTCATTTAGTTTCATGTGGTATTAATGGAAGAAATATGTAAATTTAATTAATTTGTGGACCTTGTAAGGTATTTATAATTAAATTCTAACTAATACTAGATTTTATTGTTGCTTCATATGACTATTACAGCTTTCCTAAATGATATTCTTAAATACCATTTCAAAATTGTTACTAATTTGGCAGGCAAGTTTCCTATTAGCTCACAGTTGTTTTTGTTTTATTGTTGTCTTTTTTTAAAATTTCAATCAAAAGACAGGAGATCTTTAACCATAAAATAAATATTTTACCACTCCCAAGTCTAATTTCCTATAGAAAGTGACAAGCTACTCATGGATGGTCTGATGGTTGCCTGTGTCAGCCCTTTTGTGGTCTTTTCTGTCTGGAAGGATACCATATTCAGAGACCAGAACAATAGATCATGTTGTTTCTGTGTTTTGTTCTTTCTTCTGCCCATTACAAGCACTCCAAATGGCTGAAATTCAGTGAAATTCAATGGTTGATATAAGAGACCAAGGCACTTGTTTACAGAGGCTATGTTATTATGGAACTAAGCACTTAGGACTTGATTATTGACTGAAAAAGTCTTCAGGGGAAAAGAAAGAGATCTAGCCAGATGGTGCTTAAGAAAAAAAAAAAAGTCTGAATCTCTTTCACATAAATTAGCCAATTAATATGCAAAGTCACAAAAGGTAAATCTTGAAACTGTTCTTTTCCAATTACAAAACTGTCCTTTCCCGGTTTTCCTCAATTTTGAAGCTACTTTTAAGATTTTTCTCCCCTAATTCTAGTTTTTTAATATAGAACTAAAATTATTATTAAATATAAAAAGCAATGTAGAATTATTTATCACATATAAATGTTCTGGTGGCAAGAACACAAGATAAGAGCCTGGTTTTCACTGGGCTTATTATACTGCTTAACTATGAACAATTCTAATTATTAATTTTCTCATCCATATAGTAGGGTGGGCATTACAACTTCCTCCAGAGTTGTAAGGATTGAACGGGATAGTGGATTCATGGTTAAAGGACTCAAAGAGCATGGGTTATGCCCAGCTGAAATGCAGACATATCCAGACAAGTCTTTAGAGGATTGCTGAAAATGACCTGCCAGCAGTTCATTTACCTAAACACACAAGTGGCTTTCTGGGAAGAAACACATCTTTAAAAGGGAGATAGAGAAAGACACAAATGACAAATAAAAAGGCTCAGTTTCCTACAAGAAAGGTAATTTTGAGGCCAATATAGGGATGGTAACTCAAATCCATTTTCTTCCCTAACAAATGAACTCATGAACAATATCCTAAAAATATCCTAAAATGATATTGCACAAAAGATAATAAACAAAAACCCAAATCTGACAATAAACAGCTTCATTACAATTCTGTAGATACTAGACAACAAAACTAGTCATTTTAAAACTATAACACAAAAGTGAGAGATTTGAATATACATGGAACTCAGCATGGCTATGCACATTTAGGACATTTAAAGCATGTGAGTACCACTCAGCTCTGTCTTAACAAGGATTTCAGGGGACTACAGATATCCTTGCCAGACATCTGGCACCCTGACAGTAGTAGCTATAAATATAAAACTCCAAATGCCCCTATTTTAGTGGCTTTAGAGCTATAAGCAACATCAATACCTAATTGGGAGTTTAAATTGAGTACCAATCACAGATATCCATGCAGAGATATCACCTCACTAAATAAGTGTAAGGTAAGACTCAAGAAAACAGCTAATGGGTGCTCTAGGTCAGAGGTCAGCAAACTTTTTCTGTGAAGGGCCAAACAATAAATATTTTGGGTTTTGTGGGTCATATAGTCTCTATCACAACTACTCAAATTTATCACAACTACTCAACTACCGATGTAGTAACAAAGCATCCACAGGCGAATGAGACATGAATAGGTGGTGCTGTATTTAAATAGTATTTTATTAACAAAAACAGGACAGGATTTGTTCTGCTGTTGAAACTTGTTTGTGAATATAATAGAAGATTTGTTTGTGAATATAATAGAATGATTCTTGAAAATTATTACAAATAAATAAGGACATACTTCAAAAAAAAACTTTAGAAATTATGAATACATTGGCAATGAATGTCAAATAATGTTTAATACATTGATGTGATGCCTTTTTTTTAAACTCCAAAGTAATTATAGTTACATATCCAAACTTCTTCAAATACAGAAGGCAAGCAAAAGTATGCTGTCCCTTTCTCTCTCTCTCCCCACTTTTCCTCTACCTCTATATATATCTTCCTGAAGAGAAGTCTCTGAACCCATACTTCCATTTCTTTTTTTTTTAATTTATTTTTAATTTATTTTCAGCATAACAGTATTCATTATTTTTTCACCACACCCAGTGCTCCATGCAATCCGTGCCCTCTCTAATACCCACCACCTGGTACCCCAACCTCCCACCCCCCAGCCCCTTCAAACCCCTCAGATTGTTTTTCAGAGTTCATAGTCTCTCATGGTTCACCTCCCCTTCCAATTTCCCCCATACTTCCATTTCTAACAGTAGTTTCGCTGAACAAAATTCCACTTCTGATGATGTAAATAATTACATTAGTCAGTGCCAACCTAACAGTTTGCCTAATGAACGACAGCATCCTTAACTTTAGCTAAGTTCTGGGAATGTAGGATGTTGTAAGATTCAAGATAAGTCATGAGGATGGCTTAAACATTAAGATCACTAATAATTTTACTTTACAACAATATGGAACTGGAGAGTATGCAAGATGAGATAATTTACAAGAATGAGGTTCAGGTGATCAATCACTTTTGGAAGTAAATATGTCATAATTCTAGCTAATAAGTTATAAAAAAAAAAAAAACTTGCTGAGGACTACCTGGGAAGAATATCCTCATTCTTAAAATGACAGATTCCTTACTCTTACATCTTTCTCTTCTGCCATTGTCAGCATCTTAACTTGTCATTTTTAGGCTTTTTTTTTTTTTTTATAGTCTAAAAACATTTCTAGGCATCATTAAAGAAAGCAAAATTGAAAACATTTTTCGTACTTTTTAAGAGTGAGGAAAGCCTTCCCAGAGGATCTTCAGTAGTTTTATACCTAAAATATTATGTAGATGTAATGTATATCACAACTGCAGCATAAAGAAAGGTTGAAAGGCTATATTTTACTTAACATAAACAATTATCTCTAAGTAGAATGTAAAAGTTAGGTAAATTGCCACAGCAATACATAAATATCATAGAGGAAACATAGTGAAAAGCTCAATAGATAAATTAAATGAAATACTAAAATCATTTAAATAATCAAAAAAGACAGGGAGGATATTTTTTTTAAGAAAAAGATTGTACAGACAAAAATAATAATGAAATGGTGGACCTACATCCACATTAAATATAAGTAGTCTAATACAGTTTATTAAAAGAGATTCTGATACTGAATTATTTTAAGAGGCCAAAATATATAAGTACTTAATATAAGAACTTGAAAACCAATGACTAGAGTTGTTGAAAGGAAAAGAATGGAAAAAGATATATCAGGTGCCTGGATGGCTCAGTAGGCTAAGCATCTGCCTTCAGCTTAGGTCATGATCTTGGGTTCCTGGGACTGAGTCCCGCATCAGGGTCCTGGCTCAGCGGGGAAACTGCTTTTTTTTTTTTTTTCCCACTCTCTTTGCTTGTGTTCTCTTTCTCTTTGTCAAATAAATAAAATCTTAAAAAAAAAAAAAAAGATATCACACAAACACTAATTAAAAAAATGTCTGGGGTTGCTATATAAATATCTGACAATGTGACTTCAGAAAAAAAGGAAAATTAGCAGAAAAAAGAATATTATGTAATGATAAAAGTATCAATACATCACAAAGATCTAACAATACTGTGTCTACATGTAACAACATGGCTTCAAAATACATGAAGCAATAACTGATTAATCTAAAAGGAGAAATAGACAAATCTGTGATTTTAGTTGGACATTTCAACAGTCATTTCTCAGTAATTGATAAAATAGGTAGACAAAAAACCAAGTAAGAATTTAGATGACCTGCAGAACCTTATCCGCCAACCTGTTATTTATAGAACATTCTATCCAAATCAGTTAAAATACACTTCTTTGCAAGTAGACATGGAACATTCCCTAGGATAGACCATATTCTTTGTCAGAAATTAAATTTATTAAATTAGAAAAATAAAAAGTATATTCTTTGGCCATAATAAAAGCAAAAATATTTTTTAAAAAAGTATTTGCTAAAACTCAAATAATTTGATAATAAACAATGAATTTATAAATAATATGTAGATCAAAGAATTTCATAAGGAAATTTTAAATTTGATTTTAAACAATTTTAAATTGATTAAAAATTAAAATACAACATATCAAAAATTGAGAGATGCAGATAAAGCAGCATACAGAAATTTATACTATAAAAGTGTATGTTAGAAAGAAGAAAAAAATCAATAATCAAAGCTTCTAACTCAAGAAACTAGAAATTAAAAAAAAAACTAGAAATAAAGAGCAAACAAAATATAATTATTGCAGAAGGAAATAAAGAGCAGAAATTGATAAACTGAAAACAGAAAATCATAGAGAAAAATATATTAAACCAAAAGCTGCTTGACCAAAAAGATCTATAAAAGTGATAGTGAAAATGAGGGTTTGAAAAAAGTGAGGACTCAGTGAACACCACTGGAAACAAAAAGGGCAAATATCACAAGCATTAAGAAAATCCTAAGAAACTACTAATTCCTTAAAATATATGAATTACAAAAACAATTTCAAGAAAATGTAGAAAACTGGAATTATTTCCTATTAAAGAAATTGAATCCAGTTATAAAATCTTCTAAAAATGTAAAAATAAAAATAAAAATAAATTTTAAAATAATTTTTAAATCTCACCAAATCTATAAAATCTCTTCCAGAAAAGAGGGGGAAAAAATTTTATGAGGCAAACATTACTTTAATAGCAAAACTAGATAAAGACAATAAAAAAAAAAAAATAGGGCAGTCCAGTATCCTTCATGAACGCAAAAATCTTTGACAAAATATTAGCCAAATGAATATGTTAATATATAAAAATAATGAAACATCATTATCATGTAGGGTTTATCTCAAGAATGTAAGTTTGCTTCCAACATTCAAAAATAGATATATTTAAATCACAGATTAACAGATTAGATGATAGGAACTGATAAAATTCAGTATCTATTTAGGATAAAAAACACTCTGGAAATTAGTTGTAAATTAAAACTTTCTGAACCTGATAAAGACTATCTACAAAAAACTTAAACCTATCACCATACTTAATGTGAAAAACTGAACGTTCCTTACCAAAAGTTAGGAATAAGGCAAGAATATCTGGTTATAATACCCCTACTCTATATTATATTGGTTGCTGTAGACACTGATAAGGTGAAGGAAAAAGAATGTGTCAATTCTCTCTAAACTGGTCATTAGATTTCATACCACCCAATTAAAATCTCAACAGATATTTTGTAGATATTATCAAACTAGCTCTAAAATGTAAATGGAAAAAGAGATATACAAGAAATGCCATTTTCCAAAAAAAGAGCCAAATTGGAGGAATAACATTTCCTATTTTAAGACTGACTCCTGACCTACAGTTATTAAAGACTGTGTCACTAATAAAAAGAGAGACACCAGATGGAAGAGATGGAACAGATAATGCTGAACTAGACCTATGCAAATAGAATCAATTGATTTTTACCAAAATGCATAGATAATTCAATAAAGAAATGATTTTTTTCAATAAATTGCACTGGAACAATTAAACACTGAGTATAAATAATTCAAAACAAAAGAACCTCAACCTATATCTCATTCAGTACAAAAGCATTACTTTAAAATGGATCAAAACTATAAAATGCTTAGAAGAAAATAGAGAAAATCTTTAAAACCTTGAATTATTCAAAGAATTATTACATAAGACACCAAAAGCATGAATCTGTAAAAGAAATATTGGGTAAAGTGAAATTAATCAGTATTTAAAATATTTTCCCTCCAATACATTTAAAAACTAAACATATATTGAAACAAAAATTTCCAAATCAAATACCTGACAACAGACTTGTATCTAGAATATATAAACTCAATAATAAAAAGAAAAATTAAGGGCACCTGGGTGGCTCAGTGGGTTAAAGCCTCTGCCTTCGGCTCCGGTCATGGTCTCAGGGTCCTGGGATCCAGCGAGGCATCAGGCTCTCTGCTCAGCAGGGGGCCTGCTTCCCTTCCTCTCTCTCTGCCTGCCTCTCTGCCTACCTGTGATCTCTGTCAAATGAATAAATAAAATCTTAAAAAAAAAAAATTAAAAACAAATGGGTAAGAGACCTGAGAAGATTCTTTTCAAAGAAGATATGCAGATGCCAAGATATATACATGACAAAGATGTCCAATAAAGGTTAACAATAAGATGTGCTACTGAGGATGCATTTTGCTGATGGGAATGCAAATTATTACAACTACCCTATGATACAATTGTGCCATTTTTCATTAAGTTAAATATACATTCATATGATCCAGCAATTTACTTTTAGGGTTTAGAAAAAAGGCTGTCATTGGTGTGTGGTTTTTCACCCAGGGGATGTTAAAATCTTGAGATATTTTTGCTTGTTAAATCCATGGATATTACTGGCGTCTAGTTGCTAGAGGCCAGAGATGATACAAAACATCCTATAATGCCCAGGACAGTCCCCTCTAATAAAAAATTACATAGTGTAAAGTATCAGTAGTGCTGAGGCTGACAAGTCTTGTCCTATATAAAGGAAAAGGCTTGTTATGCAAAAACCTGAATACAAATAGCACTACTACTCATAATTGTCTCCAAACAGGAAAAAAAAAATCTTATCATTGGTGAAGGGATAAACAAATTGTGGTACATCCATACAATAGAATAGTACTTGGCGATAAATAAGAATGAACTACTAATACATGAAACAACATGAATGAATCTCAAATGGACTATGCTAAGTGAAAAGATGTCAGTCTCAAAAGATTACACAATGTACAATCCCTTTATATGACATCCTCTTAAACTTTAAAACTATAGGAATAGAGAATAATCAGTGGTTGCCAGGAAATCAGGGAAGTGTCTAACTATGGAGGGCAGAAAGAGGTAATTCTGGGGGGTAACAGAATTGTTCTGTTTCCTGTCTTTGGTGATGGCTGCACCAAACTGTGAATATGTTAAAACTCACAGAACTGTATAATAAAAAAAGAGGAGGAAATTTATGGTATGTAAATTTTTCAAATGATTTAAAAAAATGCACGCAGAAATCCTTTAAAAAACTGATAGAAGTAAAAATTTTATATATTTGTTAAATGATTCCATTTCTTAATGGCACACTGAATTCACTGAATTAAGAGAAGAGACTCTGAAGCAACGATAACTGGGTTCAAATTCCACCTCTGCCAATTATTAGCTCTGAGATGGACACAGGGCAAACCTAATCTCTCTGAACATCAGTATCCTCATCTGTAGACTGGAAATAATAATAGTTTCTGCCTCATTGCTTTGTTGTGAGTTAATATACAATAACATACTCAGAGTATTGACTGATAGATTATAAATACACTATGAAAATCAGCGATTTTTATTATAAATGATAATATTTATATAGTACATATTTCTACATTCCTTGAACTAGATGAATTTGAAAGACATGTTACTATATTAAAAGTTTTAATAAAAAATAATGCTGGATATTGTACATATATCATACCTTACAATTTTTATGCCATATATTGGTGGACTTTCATGAACTCCATCAATGTCTATTTCTCTCGCATGTAACATGAATATTTTCTCATTTCAGTAAATTTGTATATAAAGTCTCCTTTGAATGGTCTAATTTAATTTTATATAGATGCTTTATGATTTATCTGATACCCCACCACTAAACATTCAAGTCATTTCCATGTTTTCAAAAAACATATCTTTTCTCTATCAAACTGATTTTATACAAAATTAGAGCTTTGGTTATTCCTTATCCAAGGCATTTTACCAATATCTTTTTAAAAAATTGAAGCCCTATCATTTTATAGTTGCTAGTTATTGAATATCCTTAGAAAAAATTCCCATTCTGCCTTTACAAATAGCATGAGGAGACAGTCTGACAGTTAATTTTGAGAACGTAAATTTATATTTACAGAACCACATATATGTAAATGTATACAAAAACATATAGATATGCTCACACACACACAAAAAAAAAACACTTCTTTTTTACCAAATTAAACAGAGCAATGTGTCCCCATTCGGTACTCTATGAAGAACGAATTTGTAACTTTATCTTAAAAAAGCAATATCGGGTTTTGGGCTCTCTGTTTATTCACCTTTGATTCTTAGGTTCTAGCCTAGACAGCCATAAAAGATGAGTCACCTGCTCTGAAAGTAGACTTTTTTTTCCAAGAGATAGAGTCACTTCTATTATTTGCAGTGGCACAGGTCAGATCTCCATCTTTAGAAGAACAGGTGTCAAAACAATATGAACTATACTTTATTGGTAAAGAATACAAATTTTGAAGTTATCTGAATTGCAAAATTTCCAAATGTCTTATCGAAGGACAGAAACAAAATATCTCTCCAATAACATATATTTTTCTCATCACACTACAAGCTCTTCAACCAGGAAACTTAACTTTACTCATTTTATATCCCTGAAACATGCATAATGCTCAAATGTGTATTAAATAAATCTGTAATGAAGGTATTTTTAAAGTAGATATATGTACATATGATAAATGCTTAGATTTCTTACTTGAAGGAAAATAGAATAAAAATCTTCTAAACCTCAAATTTTTGCTTTGCTGTATATAAATATGATCACATAACCATATAATCAAAGAATTATTCAAATAAGCAAAAACTCTTCCAATTTTTCCCTCTTGTGGTTGAAATGTGATATTATTATTGTTCTTTGTTACTTAAAATTTTATACATACACACATACACACTCAAAATGTCCACAAATAAGTACTGAAAAGCAAGGAAAATAAACTAACTTTAAGGAAGTTAGCATATTTATATAAAATTTATATATAGGTTATCATCCACATTAAGTAGAATGTTTACCTTCACAGCTACAGAATTTATAATTATCTTATTTATTCATGTGCAATTTTAAAATCTGTAATTTAAGAATTATTTAAATTCTTCTATCTGGTATTAATTACTTCTCTTCAAGGTGATGGTCCTAGCTACTAATTTAGTTAGACAGCTACAAAGAAATGTAAAAAGAAACCAGGTAGATAATTATATAATTCTTGTACTGGATACACAGTTATTATTTTTAATAATTTACATAATGCCCAAAATTCTCAGTAGGGAATAAAAATCATTTTAGTTTAATCTGTCAATCAAAAATAAATATTTTTCTTTTTTCCCAGTGATTATATGTTAAAGACAATCATGAAAACTGAGCGGGAACTGTTGGGAAGCATAATACCATAAATTTACAGCTGGGCTTAAGTTGGCTAAGAGATTGATGACTCACTTGTTAATATGGGAGAAATATTCACAGGGTATATAGAGTTACTTTACTGTGCATAGTTTGATGTGTTGTATTATGTTAGAACTACTCTATTTGACCTCTGTTCAGTGATGCATTATAAATGTGAAGTATTGTACTTCCTTAGAAAGCAGACTAAATGCATTTCAACCCCATGCTGGTTGTTACCCAAAGCAAGCATGGTTAAATTATACGCATCTCTTGGTTTTAAAGGAAGGGAAAAATAGGGGGAGGAGACACATTTCTCATGGATTAGCATCCTCTGATCTATTTTTGCACCTAACGTAATACAAATTCAGTAGATCATTTTTTCACGGTTGAGAAGATAAATGTTTATGTCTGTGTTTTTAATGTTGTACAGATCTGAAAAACATTTAAAACAGTCTAACCAAATCAAGTGTTCTCATTAAATATTAATGTTTCATACCATATAAGCATATAGATCATGTTTATTGGAAAAGTAATTTAAGATTCTTCCAGAATGTTTTTGTTTTTTAAATTCTTTTTAAAGATTTTATTTATTTATTTGACAGAGAGAGAGAGAGATCACAATTAGGCAGAGAGACAGGCAGAGGGAGAAGGGGAAGCAGGCTCCCTGCTCAGCAGAGAGCCTGATGTGGGGCTTGATCCCAGGACCCTGAGATCATGACCTGAGCCGAAGGCAGAGGCTTAACCCACTGAGCCACTCAGGTGCCCCAACTTCTGAAGTGTTTTTAAACTACATCTTTTATATATTTGTATACTTTAACAATAGACATACCCACTCAGGTGACATATGTTTGGTCCTATATTAAATTCCAAATGGTTCAGAATCATTCAAGTTCATTCTGGGTACTGTTCTTGTCCCCATCACCTATAGTATTACATAACCTTGTTTTTAAACAGTAGATTCTACATAAATGGTAAAAGTACAATAATAATAATATAATAATATTAATGTTAATAATACTAATGCTTAATATTAATAATAATAGTAATAATTCTAATACTTTAAAGATATTTATATGTAATAAAAATTTTATTGTATTATTTGAAATATGTACATTAGTGTAACCCCCAATACATATATGCTTTTCATGTTGACAGTTTATTTCACTTTAAACATTTTAAATATTAAAGTGAGTAATAACTCTAAGTGGTTACATAGAATAGTATAATTAAAGTTGCTGAAGTTATTCCCTCATTTTTAAAGTCTGAATTTTTCTTTTAAATTGTGGATTTTATTTTTTGAAGATTTTCTTTGTTTGAGAGAGAAAGACAATCTGAAGCAGACTCCTCACTGAGCATGGAGCCTGATGTGGGGCTCAATCTCACAACTGCAAGGTCATGGCCTCAGTGGAAACCAAGAGTTGGATGCTTAACCAACTGAGCACCCAGGTTCCCCCAAATTGTTGATTTTACTTATTTGGTTTTTTTTTTTTAATTTTTAAAAGATTTTATTTGCTTATTTAAAAGAGAATGAGCAGAGAGAGAGCATGATGAACAGAGAGGAGGGAGAGGGAAACAGACTCCCCTGCTGAGCATGGAGCACAGAGCAGGACTCAATTCCAGGATTCTGGGATCATGACTGAGCCAAAGGCAGACACTTAACTGACTGAGCCATCCAGGTGCCCCTCAAATTGTTGATTTTAAAGAGTGACTTAAAATAATGATCATTATTGATCACTGCAAGATCATGACTAAATATGCTTTTTTAAAAAAAAAGATTTTACTTATTTATTTGACAGAGGTCACAAGTAGGCAGAGGCAAGCAGAGAGAGAGGGAGAAGTAGGCTCCCTGATGAGCAGAGAACCCAATGCGGCGCTCAATCCCAGGACTCTGGGATCATGACCTAAGCCAAAGGCAGAAGCTTTAACCCACTAAGTCACCCAGGTACCTCACAAATATACTTTTGTTATAAAAATATAAGGGATATTAAAAAATTATTATCTGCTCTGGGTATCAGATATCCAAGATGTGCTTTTGTTTTAATCAAAAGGGGAAAAGTTAGAGTAAAAAAATGTGGAACTGATATACTACCTAACAGTTTCAATCATGTCAGAACATTTCTATTTCTTTGATATTTTTTAAATTGTCATTTCTTTTTCCCCTTTTTTATGATTATAGCATCTCATTCAGACTGAAATTATTATTCATGACGCTTGACTAAAAATGTTTTATTTATTCAGATGCACCTGTTTTAAGGCTTTGAAAATGATAAATTCCTCCTGGCTTGAGTTATTAAGCTTGAATCATGTCTTCAAACTGACATTTAGACTAGACTATAAAGGATACATTCAGATTCTTTATGAGTTATACTTCTTGGAAGCCAATAGAAAGCAAATCCATACTTATATAACATCCAGTTTGCTCAATATTTTAAATATAAATAGTACTTGTAATTACATACATAAACCCCTGAGGCTGAAGATTCTATGGGACTTTTTGATGTTTCTTTAAAAATTGAGAAGAGCCATAGGGAAACTGATATTGAATCATTCATTATCAGAAAACCCAGTAAATGAAAAAAAGAATTAAAAATATTAACTCTTAGTAAATGTCACTGTTAATTACAATTTATTTATTCAACACATTATTAACTAAAGTGACCTGTCTTGTGAAATCTGGTGATTTTTCTGTGTCTCTCACAGGAGCATGGCGGTAGTTGTGATTCAAAGAAGTATAAGAAGCAGAAAAGAAACCTAGATATTGATTGGAGAATAAGAAAAGAAATCGGATTTATGAGAGATGCTCTACTTAAAAATAATCAGGATTTGTTCTGAAAAGAAAAAATCAGGACTAGAACAATGAATACTGTATTGTTAAAATGAGACTGAATAATCTTAGATATTTATTGTTCCCAACACATTTTTGATGTTAAAGAGTAATAATGCTTATATAAAGCTCTAGTATTTTACGGTAACCAGGATTTTAAAACAATAAATATTGCTATATGAGAGTAGTATTTCTAAGAATATAATGATCTATCTTTCCATGACCTTAACTAACATGTTAGCTCTCAAGTTTTATTCTGGGGCTTAGTAAAATGAGCCACACAATTTCCCACATCAACTGAGGGTCTCCATTCATTTCTTTTTCTTGGCTTTAGACTCCTTCATATGTGGTCAATTTCTCTTTATTTATTATTCCCATTTCCCTCCTCTTCTTTTGGTCTAAACTGGTTACCTATGCATTCCTCTCCACCTTACACTTTGGGGTAATATGGAATATTTGAGTTTTCAAGCACAAATGAGTAACTTTGCATGAAAATGTAACTCCTAGTAGAATAGCTCTCTGTTTGCTTTCATGGCAGCTATTCAATAGTGGTTATTCATTAACAAGTTCTCTTCCAGAGTGAAGTACTTGGAAAGAAGTGGTTCAGAATGTAGTCTTTGTTTCTAAGTCTTCCTTTTATCTTGGTTTGTTCCCTATGTCCTCATGCTTGAAGCAGTCACTCTGTTCTTGTATATCAAACTGTTACAATTACCTTCACATTCTACTGGAACAATCATCACTCACTAACTCCCACTCAATGTCTCTGTATCAGTGGGAATGAAGTTCAGTTGATAGGATTTCCCATCAATTCATATTGAAGTCAGAAATACATTGCATGGTTTAAAATATGTCTCAGAGTTTTAGACTCACAGCTACTCCTACTGAAGTATAGAAGGCCAAATACTAAATAAAGATGCAATAATTTTGTGAATATAGGGAACCTTGAAGATTTAACCAAGGAGGCAAAGCAAACAAAAACAAAAATTATTCAAGTGTGCTAGAAGAGAGGTTGTTACCTGTTGTGGCAAATCTGGAGGCAGTTATCTATTCATTCAGCTATTAAGCATTTTTCACTGAAGATTAAAAATATGTGGAGGTGTTAAACCACATTTTGAGACTATTCACAAGATCCTATAAACATAATGAATACAGAAGACACTTAGACCTTTTGTTTTAAAAAATGTATACTTTTAAAACAACCAAAATAATAAAAAAGCAGTATAACAATACTTGGATATTGTTAAATAAATACACAAATAAATAAACAGAAAAAGAATATCATTTATACATACTGTTCTTGGTTGAGTTGTGTCCCTAAAAATTCAAATGTTGAAGTCCTAACTGCAAATACCTCAAAGTATAACTTTATTTGGAAATAGATTAGTTGAAAATGTCATTAGTTAATAAGCAAGATGAGGTCATTAGAGTGGATCCTAATACAGTATAACTGCTGTCCTTTTCTTTAAAAAAAGGAATTTTGGACACAGGTTCATCCAAAGAGGGAGAACACAATATGAAGAGGCAAAGGAAGAAAATGGCAATCTGTAAGCCAAGGTGAGCAGCCTAGAACAGATTCTTCCCTCACAACTCTCAGAAGGAACCAACCCAACCCACCGACACCTTGATCTTGGACTTCAAGCCTCCAGAACTATGAGACAATAAATCTCCATTGTTGAGGCCACTTACTTTGTGGTACTTTGCTACATCAGCCCTAGCAAACTAACATGCACTCATTACCCAGAGGTAATCTCTATAAAAATTTGTTATAAATTATGTAGTCTGTAACTATATGTTTGTTCATATATTTCATTTTTTTCCACATAAAAATAAATTGCAAATAAGCTTTTTTAGGCTTTGCAGTGAGTCTTTGTTCCTATCCTGAAATCTAGTACTACTCCCTCTTCCTGGTAGCAATACACCAATTTCAATGCTAAGCTAATGATAACATTCCCCAGGATCCCTTGGAACTAGGTGTACTTACTTGCCTAAATTTTGAACTAAGAGATATTAGAAGAAATGGTGTCTGAGGTCATCAAGAACTGCAAAATTTCTATAATTTCACATTTCCTGCAATCAAGCAAATAAACTGGCATACCATAGTCTCTTAAAACTGGAAGTCATAGGATTCGTGGGCCAGAGATGCAGTACTTTATTTCTCACAGCAATAGCAGTAGTCAGAATATCAGCATTTTATTTTCCTAGTTGTCCAAGAGCCAATTCCAAGCCCTTCAAGAGGGCTATGAGAAGAGGGCCAGGCAATACTTGTGCTTATGGAGTTTAAAACTTTCATAATAGTCAGTAAGTCTGTATATACTTTGTAATCAATTAAACATACTTAAAACCAATTTTATAACCATTTATTCATCTAATCCTTTTTTAATGTGTTCCCATTATTCTGTTTCCATTTTTTCTCCAATACCAAAAATTTTAATGCACTTTATTGCTGCATTTTTGCTCATTAAAATTATTTCTTTAAGATTGGTTAATGCTTTCCTGTTGTGAGTTTTGTTTAATATATTCTTACTTTATGTAAATATGTACATATGTAGACAAAACAACAAAATCTTATATTTATAAAATAGAATCACCATTTCCATCTCTGTCTTCTCTCTTCCCTTTCTACATATATACAAAACACCAACCCAAAACTTAAGTCTTAGGAAGTAACAACACTTGAACTTTACAGTTCTGTGGATAAACTGCATAACTCTTGTATTATAAATTGTATATATTGTAAATTGTATAGCTCTTGTATTTGTAAGACAAATACATGTATCTTGCACATGTATGTGTCTTATTTTTAATTTTTTCCTTGTTTATTAATTGCTAATGCTCATAAATCCAACTTCTTTTATTTACTCAATAGGTATACTTTTTTTTTTTTTTTTTTTGCTAATAATAGGTATGTATGATCAACAAAAAGAGATAAATGAGCCTATGTGGAAAGAATTAATATTGATAAGTTCTCTTATTGAAGGTGAATAACAAAACTGGATTTAGTAAGACTATGCTGGTGTGTTTGATAATGCAGAAAAGACTTGGTCGTATCCTCTAAGTAGCTTCTAGCTCACAATGCTTTTAGCTCGTAAGATAATGATTCAGGATGTAAGTATATTAAACGTAATGTATTTTGATATATACCCTGCATAGGAACTTTAAGTGTTAATATTCATGGAGGCTATTCATATCCATAAGTTTTTTTGTCTTCTGTGAAATAGTAAGCTTTGGTCTATTGCTGTTTATAGTTTCCCTGCACATAGGGCCCCTTGTAATTAGCAGATGAGTAGCAGAAATAGCAGCTGTGTGTGTGTGTGTGTGTGTGTGTGTGTAAAAGTCTTGCATGCCTGTATTAACGATGCAAAAATGCATTTAGGCACCAAAGACAATTATCTAGGAACTAGATAAAGGAAAGGAAAGTAATAATTATGTGTTACATTCACTGATATGCTAGTGCTAGTACTATAGAGAGAGCAAAAGAGGTCTGAGAACAAATGAAAATTTTCTTATGACTGCATACCAATAATACATTGTCTGTCAGGATTCACTAGCACCAAGTAAGTACCCAACCTAACATCCAACAAAAGAGAGACAATCTAATACTTAATACTAGTTTTATTACTTATAAGGAACCAAAGATGAACAACAAGTTAAAATGAAATCTTGAATGTTTAGGAAGAATGATTTTGCAAATCAAAATTACTGGTAAAAAGAAAAGCATCACCAGTGCATAAGAAATTCAGGTGAAGGTTCAGAAAATTTTGATCATTTAGTTTGGGAAAAATATAAATATTTGAGTCTCTATGTAACCAAAGACTAGAGTCACAATAGAGACAGGAATCAAAATTAACAAGAGACAAACAGTGAGACAGCTACTGCTTGTTTTTTGGCTGATTAGCAATGAACTCATCTTCCTATGATTGGGCAGTCTGATAACTTGCAAGGCCTGATGTAGTCTTTCCACTAAAACCAAAAAGGCCAGATTCATATTCTTATAAGTCCTTGGCAGCTCATACACAGTCATGTGACTCATCCTGAGTTTGAGATCTCTGCTCTACTAGTCAGATTCACCTGCCCTATAGAGTGTTTCTGTACTGAGAGTTTATAAATTCCCTGGAACATTGTGATGGCAGTTAAAATAGGCAGAGTCCAGTGACCACAGTGGCAGCTGCACTGAATTCCAACAACTCAGCAGGGCACATCCAGCAGTCTCAGCATCAGAGGCAATTTTCTAAGCAGAACCAATACATGATGTGATGTTGGCTATGTTCTTGGCTGTCTGGTCTCCCTTCTGTCTTACTCTTTTTATTTCAGCCCAGTTCAGCAGCCTCCCTTTTGGTTGTTCTGGAAAATACAAGGTATCTTTCCAACAAATCATTTTTCTGTTAAACTAACTAAAGGTGGTTTTGTTTCAAATTAATAACCCTTGCTTGATTACATTAATGGTACCAATGATAACGTGATTCTAATCCTCATTTGTAATCCTTATTTTTAAAAAATCCAATGTTTTGTGTAATCTAAAGTGGTCTAATATTTCAATATAGAAATCATAACCCTTAAAACACACTTGAATATATAGACCATTTATATATTAATATATCAGGTATTAAAAGAAAGGAAAGTGAACTTAATAATTTAGAGAATTCCATATTTCTGAATTCTTCAGAATAAAGCCTGAAGAAATTGCTGCTTTTAAAAAAAGTTCCTTGATTTAGGGAAGGAAAACTCATCATTCAACTTTTTTCATTCTTATTCTCAGAATATATAAACATGCATATCAAGAATACATTAAGTATATAATCTTAATTTAGACGCCATTATACGCATGTCATTGAGAATACATGCAACAAACTACAAGAGAGAATAAACTGCAGTATTCTCAATCTTTTTTTCTAACCCAATACAAGTGAAGAAACTGACTATTCTAATTAATAACAATGACTGACTAAAAGTAAGACATTTTGTTGAGATCTGTTTGATACAACAGTTGTCTTGGTATGATTAATACGATTTCAATTTAGGAAGTTTCTTTTTTTTGGAAGATTTATTTATTTATTTGACTGAGAAAGAGAGAAAGACCAAGCACAAACAGGGGAGAAGCAGAGGCTCCCCAGTGAGTAGGGAGCGTGACATGGGGCTCAATCCCAGAACCTTGGGATTATGACACAATCCAAAGGCAGACACTTAATCAATTCAGCCACCCAGGCACCCCAATTAATATGAATCTGTTACAATGTATAATCTTTTATTTTATTCATTTTCTTTATTTATTTTTACCCAGTAATGAGTGAACAGATACACATGGCATTAGCTCATTACATTACCTTGACTTTAGTTCTGGCCCCCTAATCTCTGGCTTCCAACCCAGATAACATGAGCCTTAACATATCTGCGATTCCAAGAAATGGCCTTCACTGCTTATATCAGAAAGACTGTATGATTAAGAAAAGGACTGAGGAAGTCTATTTCACACAATACTGAGTAATTTTAGAAATTTTACATTATTTTTTTTCTTAATGTTTAGTAAAAATGATCATGTCAAAATTGCATTGTGACATATATTTTGGCTTATAGTTCTAGTAATTGAAGAATGGGAAGCCACGAAACGTACTGGAGCATTATCAACCATTTTAGGAGAAGACACAATGTGTTGTAAAGGTCTTTCTCCATTCAAAGTTATTGTGACTAAAGCATTCCAAGAATGGGTAACAACCCAAACAATGAAATGTAGCCAGTTCTGATTGTTGTGTACTTGTACCTATGTATTTGTTGTATTTCAATGTCTGAAAATGTCAGATGTAAGGAGATTGAAAATGTCAGATGTAAGGGAATGTTTATGTAAATTACATTAGAAAACTTACCGCTGTAATATAGACTGAATTGTTACCTCTTGAAATTCATATGTTGAACCCCTAACTGCAAATATGGTAGAATTTGGAGATGTACCTTTAAGATACTATTAGGTTTAGATTATAAAGTCACAAAATGAGAACCTCATAATGGTACTAATGTATTTTTAAAAAGAGGCACCAGTGAGCTTGCTGGTTCTCTCTCACCACTACTTGAGTATGCAGCAAGAAGGTGGCCATATGCAAGCTAAAAAGTATGCCCTCAAAGAACCCAACCATGCTGGCACCCTGATCTTGGACACCCCAGCCTCCAGAACAGTAAGAAATTAATTTCTATTGTATAAACAACCCAGTTTGTGGAATTTTTTTATGGAAGCCTGCAGATACCTTACATGACAGAATTTTTACTCTACTATGAAGCTTGTAACAATTCTTTCACTAGTAAACCATTCACTATTTTTTCCCCCAAAACATTTAACGTATTTGTTTGGAATAATCTAAATGGAAAAACCTCAAGATCCTTGTTTTCAAGAACCTTAGAACTTGAGGAAAATTACATGTGCTTGAGGATAGCTAGAAACCAATAGTTAAGTTACACAAACAAGTATACAAAAGGTATATGTACATATATATATGTAAATGTTAATTGCAAAGTGATGTAATAAAAAGCAAGGGCTGGGGTCAGCATAGCTTCCTGGAAGAAATTTGGCAATACAGTTGTACAACTTGGGGTTTGCGGGGACAGAGTAAGCTTTTTGGACCTCACTTATATTTCAGTTGGTTTCCAGTTCTCATAATCTGTGAAATCATGATTCTTAGTTTAACTCCAGTGGTAGAAGGCACATACTGACAAAGAGAAAGAGTAGGTTTTCTTAAGAGCAGACACAAAGTTTACTAGTTTAACATTTGTTCAACAGATTTTACAAGACAGGTCTCAGGAGATTTGAGTAAATGAGCTTAGAATTATATATTTGTTGGCCAACCAGACTAACTAAATAAGTCAGCTCATTTGGAGTTCTCATATTTACGCAATTATGTTACTATAAACAGTCTCTTATTAAGTATCATATTTATGCCAAACATCCTACATATCTTGTCACTAACCATTACTATAGCTACCACTCATTTATAAAATGAGTATAGGTGGTTCTAGTCTTTGTAGATGAAGAAACTGAGGGTCAGAGAATTTAACATGACTAGAAGTGCAGATTTAAGGACAAATCGGACTGGTTCTGATGCATGCTATCTTTCCACTTCACTTTCCATTTGTAATAACATAAATCTCTCTAATATTTAGTGGGAGTTTATTGGGGACTTATTCTAAAGGTTGTGCCAATATTAATTCATTTGATTCTCCAACAATCCATGAGATAGGTACCTCTTATCCTATATAATAGATGAGGAATGAGGAATCTGAAGAACAGAAAGATTAAGTAACACGTGGCTGATTATACAGCTAGCAAGAGGCAGAGCTCTGGGATACACTGTCATGAATGTTCCCTTATATGATGCTATGTGAATGCTGGCTAGATGTGTATGGTAGTAGATGGAGAAAATATCCCATTCCATCACATCTCAGTTATTTCTTAACACCTGTGTAAAATGAACAAAAATAGTGCATAGAAAAGCGTCTGATGAAATATTATCATTTGTTCCACCAAGAGTCATAGAGTTTACTTGTGGAGAAAACCAAAAGATTTTCTCATCAGGCTAATATTACTGCTAATAAACACAGGTAAAATTTTATTTGTAGTTATCACATAGCTCAATAGTTGAATTCAAATTTTAACTGCAATCACACTATAATTTGGGGTACTTTTTGGAAATAAATAACTTTATTGTATGTCCATATTGTTGACATATTGTTCTCTCTGAGAACAGTCAGAGAAAATTCTTCTTCCCTTATTTTATTACATGAAACAGTGAAGAAAGGTCTTAGAATATTTTTAGATAAGAATGAAATAAGAAAAGTAGATAATTTTTTATCCTGTCTTTGGATTTTTTTCTTAATTAGTCTATCTGGAGTGAAAAGTGGTAATATGTTCCAATAGTGGAAATATGAACTTTCTCTTGCAAAGAATAAGCAAAAAGAGAGATGCATGGTACTCTAACCCAAAGGAATTTTCCTCTCTATTTAGGCCAATAAAACAGAAAGATTACTTCCTCTCCATATCCCAAATCTCTGTGACTTTTGTTAAAAACACCACTGTATTTTTACTTCCGTGTCATGGTGGCTAAAAATTCATAAAAGTATGTGGGAATTTAGGTCCAAGCAATCCTTCCATTATCAAGTTACTAAGAAATCCCTGAAGAGATTTTCATTCAATTTTTGCAATTTAAGTAAAGGAATATGTGATTGAAATTATTTCAAAGAGTGAAGAGAAGAGGGTGAAGAGAGCAAAGTGTTGTAAATACTCATGTAAAGATAGCAATTTGGCCAGAAAATCATGCCAATTATTGGGAGCTTAGAAGAGAAGTTTTAAGTCAAAGTTTAGCAACCCTTTTCCGTAAACAGTAAAATGTGAAATAGGTGTTATGAACCAAATGGTTTCCAACTATTCAACTCGGCTATTTCAATAAGGAAAACATTATAAATGTGCAAAAAAATGGATGTCACTATGTTCCAATAAAACTTTACTTACAAAAACAGGTGGAGGGCTGAGTAGGTCCTCAGTCTTTGCTCTAAATTAGAATGTTAAGATTATATCCCAGTACTTTCAGATAGAACTTTCTACTTTGAAGGAAATGTTCCATATCTGCCTAATTTGGTAACCACCAGTCACAAATGGCTATTTAACACCTGAGATGTATGCCTGCTGAGAGTAAAGAAAATTAAATTGAATTAAATTGTAATTATTTCACATTTACATAATCATGTAACTAGTTGTTACATCTTGGACTCCAAAGTACATTTCTTTTCTTCTTCTTCTTTTTTTTTAATCTGAAAGTACCACTTCAGAATTTCCTTTTATTGTTTTTTTTTTTAATTTTTTATTTTTTATAAACATATATTTTTATCCCCAGGGGTACAGGTCTGTGAATCACCAGGTTTACACACTTCACAGCACTCACCAAATCACATACCCTCCCCAATGTCCATAATCCCACCCCCTTCTCCCAAACCCCCTCCCCCCAGCAACCCTCAGTTTGTTTTGTGAGATTAAGAGTCACTTATGGTTTGTCTCCCTCCCAATCCCATCTTGTTAATAAATAAAGAAAAACTTTACATGTTGAAGATTTTCAAACTGCAAAATTTGAAAAGGTGGAAAAACTTTACACTATAATTATAAAAATATGAAATTTAAAAGACTAACCTCAAAGAAATACTATTTCACCTATTTATAATATGCATAAATATAAATATACAACAAAAAACATTTTAAACATAAAAAAGCCCACCTTGCCTCAACAAAAATTATGAGGAAGTATGCAGATACATGAAAAATGTGGATAAAATGAAATATATTTGATTTGGTCCTTCTATATTTTATTCTGATTAATGAGTAGTCAAATGAGATTGATATTATTCTATACAGAAGTTTTAGAAATGTATGTGGTATTCATTATATTATGAAACATTTTTCTAAAAGGATGATGGTGTTATTGGATGAGAAGAACATGAGCTTTGTAATTGATAATCTTGAATTCAAGAACCAACTTCATCACTTGCTAATTGAATAACATTTTCAAAATATTACTTCATTTCTTGAAGTCACAGTTTTACAGTTTCCTTGGTGGTAAAATTGGGATAAAAATATCATGTACTATAACAAGTCGTAGTGGGTTTTGTGGAATTTAAATGCTATATACCCATTACATTTACCAGGAATGGTGCAAAGGTATCTGCTTTTATTACTCCCAGTAAGAGAAAGGTTAAATATGTAGGCCATATGTACTCTGACTAAAGAAGTCTGAAATTAGTCATGCTCACCTCTCCAGCCAAAGATTTAATTCTGCAATTAACAATCTCAGCATTTACTTCTGAAGAAGACTGTTATTGTATCAAATAAATCAAGGAAAAATTCTTCTTTAGTCCCAGAATTTTTCAAATCTTTTATAGTAAAACCCCTTCAGCAGGGGATAGATCAAAAGAGTGAGGAGAAACTAAAAAGATAAAAAGAAAATCAACTGCAAACCAAGCAGGTTGGTTAGGGGATGGGTAAAAAATAATAAAATGAAACAAAAGGAAGTGAAACAAGACAAGACAAAGCAAAACAAAACAAAATAAAATATTCCTGCTTTACATTTATAATCTCATCTTCTAGGGAGAGAGGTCAATGTTGCTGTGAATGGGAGGTTTCTGTCCCACTCAAGAGCATTCTATCTTTACGACAGTCATGTCTGAAGGTCCCTACCTCCCAATAACATCACCTTGGACATTAGGTTTTTAACATACAAAACAAGGGCAAAGGACCACACAGTCAGACCATAGCATTGTTCAAATAAGTACTTTTATTCCTGCCTAATTTATTCTGAGGAAACTGTACATCAGGTTATTTCACAACTAGATCTAAATATTATTAATGTAATTTTTTGCTAATTAGAAGTAATTTAATCCCATCGCAATCAAGGAATGCAGCAATCTTCAGAATGATATTACTCTTCTTTTGACACAAATGGGTATAACCAGTGAGTACACAACCTGAAATATACATATATATACCTTGTCCTTCATTGCAGTGTAAGTATTGGGTAGCAAAATGGTTTACTACCCATATTGAGTATCAAAATTCGTTGCTTACAAAGAACTGAAACCCACATAGAACAATAATAGAAAGGTATTAAAAACTTGAAGTCAAACTTCAGGAAGTTAAGTCACATATTACGCAGAATGGAAAACAACACATTTCCTCATTTTTCTTTTGGGTTATTTTATTTTTAATTTCTGATGCTTTCAACATGTTATTACTCTTTACTCATCAACAGTATAGTTTTTCTATTTAATTGAGTTTCTCATCCCCATAATTCAGTTTGGCCCTGTTTTCTTCTGTCAGAGTAGCAAATGATGTTCAGAACCATTTAACTTCAGAGTCCACCACCAACTTTTTAAAATTCTTGACAAAGAAACAGATTATTCCTTTCATCTGTAATTGAATGAGTTTCTTTAAGTCAGGTGCTCATGCTGGCCCAATCAGCTGTGGCCAGGAAATAGTGTATGTGATACAAATCTAACCACCCGGACTTTTAGTAAAGGGTGATCTAGATAAGCATGAAAAATATATGTGCTACCTATGGGCATGGAAACCTTATTCATCGACAACTGAACAATTTCTGAAAGATAAATGACCATATATATCAGCCTTATATGAATGAATCTGGAATGTGAGGGACTTATATCCAGTTAGAATACAGTTCTAGAGATGTAATTTCTGTAATAGATTTTGAAAAAAATAAAAATAGCAAAAATTCAATGTAAAAATCAAAATAACAGTCTTAGAAATGCTTATTGCAGGCCACCTGGGTGGCTCAGTTAGTGGCCACCTTCAGCTCAGGTCATGACCCCAGAGTTCTAGGATGGAGCCCCACATCAGGCTCCTTGCTCAGCAGAGTCTGCTTCTTCCCCTGCTTGTGTGTGTGTGTGTGTGTGTGTGTACACGTGTGTGTGCACGCGCGCACACGCACACATTCGCTCTCTTTCTCTGACAAATAAATAAATAAAATCTTAAAAAAAAAAGTTATTGCTTCTCCTAAACTAAGATGAAGGAGCAAAATTACACTAATGCTATACTATTCTAAGATATTTATAAATTTTTATTCCAGGCATCTTTTGTGATATGAAATATATTATTTGGAAGATAAATATCCTAACATAAATTTAGCTATAATAAATAAAACTTTGGGTAAATCTGAGCATAACAAGTAGTTATTTCTTAAATAATGATAAGTTTGCAAGTCTACGAATTATATATGGAAACAGCCTCATGACGATCAATTTTTCATTAATCACTGCATACAAAGGCATATATTTCTTCAGTTCCACAGATATATCACACTTATAACTAAAGACTTAGCTCATTTTCTTTCCCTATTTTTTTTCTTTCTGCCACAAAAACTAGAATGTAGTTCAGCTGTGGCTCTGAAGTGATCTCATATAGATTATGAAAGCAGGAGTTTTGCAGGGTAGAATTTGTAAGATAGTTTTAACTGACTCATGATGTAGGAATTCTGACAGCTGATATAGATATGTCCTTTCTAAATACTGTTTCATAAATAACAGTGTATATAAACTGAAATATTATTAGAGTTATATACACAAAGGTTAATACATTGTGAAATACTTATTGTAAATACAACTTATGGCTTCATTTTTAATGAAAATAAACTTGTTTCAGAAAACACCACATGGAATTTTTTAAACACAAATGAAATAATCACTGACCAACAAATAAAAAGTTCATATATTTTAAGAAGATAAAAAAGGAAATAGTGATCCATGTTTCACTGTTTATTATACTAATGGAGTTCTAAAGAGTTTATCCTTACAAAAAGAATATAATATACTGAAGAATTATTTAATTTCTATGGCCTATCTCATTAATTCATCTATTTAGTCAATAAATATTTACAGACACTATACTAAGGTCAAAGTATTATGCAAATATTATGTCAAAGCTCACTGACTATTCATTGAAAAGATGTTGGAAATACAAAATCCATACTTGGCATATATACTAGTTTACTTCTGTTACTTTATTTGGGGAATTTACATTACCTGTGACCTCAGATTCTTTTGTCATTAAAAGAAAGTCACCTGAGTACTAGCTTTCAAATAATTTTTTAAGTTACTTATCTATGAACTTCCAAGCTTTTTTTTTAAGATTGTTTTTATTTATTTGACAAAGAGAGCACAAGCAGGTAGAACAGGCAGGCAAAGGGAGAGGAAGAAGCAGGCTCCCTGCTAAGCAGAGAGCCTGATGTGGGGCTCAATTCCAGGACCCTGGGGCTCAATTCCAGGACCTTGGGTTCATGACCTGAGCTAAAGGCAGATGCCAAATCGACTAAGCCACTCAGGCACCCTAATGACCTTTCAAGTTCTAAAAACTTAAAGAGACTTGGTTTTTAAAAACAAGATAGGCAAGATAATTTTTCAGCTTACTTTCAAATAAAAATCCTGTATGCTTACAATTTTCTACTTAGTGTCTCAACAAAGGAGAGAGTCCCCTTTATCCTACTCCTCTTGCTCAAATACCACATTTTGTTTACGATATAATTCATCTGATATCTACCTCAAAATCTTGACTATTCAAGTCCACATTGATCTTTCTTTTTTCAGAGTTCCTAGACCTGAAGTATATACAATATGTATTTTTTCTTTCATTGTTCTTTAATTGTTGATGTATTCTTATCTCCTCACTAAAATTAGTTCTCAGTGACATGAAGTTGATGTTTGGCTTAAATTTATATTTTGCATTGATAATTGGTACCTGATTTCCTGAGCTGGGAGTGATTTGCCTAATAATGTCTCCAAGTAAGGTGTATACAGTGAAATAAAAAAGCCAACTATATAGATTAAGTAATTTTTAAAGTTTTTTGTTTTGTTTTGTTTTAATGCCTACTCTCAGCAAGCAATAACTTTTCATGGCAATACAGTATGAACAGACATTTACACGTAAATATACAAGTGAAACAAAATATTTACATTATAATATTCTAAATATTTGCAGTACAATCTGCTATTGTCTATTCTCTTATGTTAATGTAAACAAATCTCAGTCACAAAAGATTACATTGATTTTATGATCTTTAATGGATATATCATACCCCAAATTCAAAAACAGTACATGAAATAATTCTCAATGAGTAAGATCACAATGATGGTGGATGGCATCAGTACAAATATTTAAGTGTTGTGCTGGTCTTTCTGGTTTTAAGCTGGTTTTCAGTGTTACTCCAATGGATTATTGATGGCATTGTGGACAGGATGGATAGTCCTTCGTTGTATGGAAGTTTCTTTGTATTGTGAAATATTTACACTTATGACCTTTGCCTGCTAAATGCTAGATGTATCCCTCAGTTATTAACAACCAACACTTCCTCCACACATGTCTAAAGTTTAGAGAAATGCAGTGCTGACGGGACCCATACTGAGAACTCATGAAAGAAGTGTTGAATATAAAAATCAGTTAGATTATTTATACATGGTATTTGTAAAAATTAAGCCAATAATACTAGGGAATATGTTATGAGAAGGTAATTATAATAATAAAATAAAGATTAAATCAATTAACCCATTCACTATTGCTTATTGCCAAATAATCACATTTGAAAATCTGTAAGACCCTGATTGTTCTTACTTTCAAAAACTGAGAATGGATCTTGTATCATACTTACTAATTCCTCATCTGTAGTGTGAGAATAGCACAAATTCTCACCAACAGTGTTGTTGTGAGAATTACATAAGAAAATATATCTGGAATATCCGGCCCAGAGCCTGGCATATAGTAGGTGCTCAATACATTTACTTTTTAAAAATGAGATAAGGAAGAAAATGATATAAAGAAATATGTAGCCAAGGATGAGGATGTACACTGCTAGGCTGAACAGTCCTCAGCACACCAAGTAGTGTCAGTGCTCAAAGCATCTTCCCTGGTGCACTAGCAATCACGTGAGGCAGAGAAGATAAAATTAGTTTTGGAAAATCATTTGCCTAAAAGATGCGGAAGGATAACCTCTAGTTTCTTTGTTCATTGTTAAAGAAAATGGCTAGAAAAAAACATCATCCTTGCCTCTTTTGTCAGTTTATTGAAATTATTTTTATTAACATCAGCAAAAGTATAATACATCAGCAAAAATATAATATCCCTAAGTTATCATTTTAGTCTCATGGAAAATAAGGAAAACAACAATTAGTTCTCCTAAGGAAATTATTTAAACTCTAGTTATTTATTTATTTATTTAGATTTTATTTATTTATTTAACAGAGTGAGAGAGAGAGAAAGAGCATCCATAAGCAGGGGGAGCAGCAGAGGGAGAGAAGTAGGCTCCCCACTAAGCAGGGAGCCCACAGCAGCGCTCAATCCCAGGACTCCCGGATCACAACCCAGGCCAAAGGCAATCACTTAGCTGACAGAGTCACCCAGGCATTCCTAAACTCTTGCTTTTTAAAAAATATTTTATTAAACTCAAATTCATACAGACATGTGATGTAAATAGATGACTTAGCTAAATGCAAAAAAAAAAAAAACTTAGATATAAATGCTGTAAAATTAATTACATGTCTGATTATAAACAAAAAATGGAATGAAGTGCAATTCATAGAAGAAATTATTTTTCATAATTCCAAATGATCAAATAAAAAGATCAGATTCTCCTTAAACCTCTCTGAAGTTTGTAGACTATTAAATCTGCTCCTATTTTAAGGAGCACACCATCTTTTTTTTTTTTTCTTAAGATTTTATTTATTTATTGGACAGAGAGAGATTACAAGTAGGCAGAAAGGCAGGCAGAGAGGCGGGGGGGGGGGGGGGGGAAGAAGGCTCCCTACCAAGCAGAGAGCCTGATGCAGGACTTGATACCAGGACCCTGAGATCATGACCTGAGCCAAAGGCAGAGGCTTAACCCACTGAGCCACCCAGGCGCCCAAGGAGCATACCATCTTACTTAGTTAGAATGTCTCTAGAAAATGTAAGCAGTAATAGAAAATGACAGGAAAAGTACATGGTCTAATATATCTCCTAAAATGACTATCTAAACAACCTATATTTTCTTTGATAAAAACAAATAATAAGTAACTGCTAATTTATTTCTATAGTATATCAATCACATTATTATTATTACTATTATTATTACTATCATTATTAAAATACTAGAAATTTGTGGATCTGTGAGGCAGAACAAATATCTGTAAAAGTTTCTAATAATGATCCAAAGTTCTGCATTAATGAACTCTGTCTCTGGATTTTCTTGACTATTTTACTTTGTTTATTAAAATGTTTCCAGCCACTTCTATTGTTCCAGTTTATTGTTTTTAAGATTTTATTTATTTATTTGAGAGAGAGTGAGAGAGAAAGATGAGCAGGGGGAGGGCAGGTCCCAGAACTCCGGAATCATGACTTAAGCCAAAGGCAGATGGTTAACAAACTAAGCAACCCCGGCACCCCATATTGTTCCAAACAGTTTTAAAATGTTCTGCACTTTATTTGAATACAGAAAATATGTATGTATTATACAAAGAAGACTTTTCTGTCTCAAAATGTATCATTTTATTCAGGAGACTAATGAGGACTGTGTTCAAGGAGAATATCTTTAATATTCGTGAATTGAGATTATTCATATCAAGTAATTCCCAACAAGACAATTACTACTGCTCCTCTGAAAGAATTTTTCCAGTGATTTATCATTTTTAATCACATCAGTGTTCTACTGATTACAGATCATTCAATCTAGCTTCAAGGTATTTGCTCTTAATGTGCTATGAAAACAGGATAGTCTCTCCCCACTATGTGGGGAATGTCAGAGCCAGAAACTGAGAGATGTCTCACAAATCTCAACTACAAGATCAGGTTTCAGGGCCTCTTAAATAAAGGACAGATTTAAGTAGATCTTAAGGTTTTAAAAAAAATAAACACTAACCTCCCTTTCATTCCACTGTCACACAAACATAAACAACAACAAACTAGGCATGGTTTGTTTTGTCCTAAGAAATAAACTCTATAGATGTGATTTATATTGAGCCATATATATACATATATGTATTCTTTTCTATGTAATATACAACAAAACTGTGGGGAATAAAAAAACTCATAATTGCCTAATATGTAATAGAAATGGACATGAGAAAACAAGTTAGAATACCTGTGTAGATGTATCTGAATGTATATATTTTCAGTGGACAAAAATTAGTTGAACTATGTTTTTCATTGATTTTCAAGCTCTTTCCTAGAATGACAGTACAGGTGTCTTATAAAATTTGAAGGTTGTCTTGAAGCACAGTCGGGGTAGGTGGAATGGTGAAAGAAAGGACAAACAGCAGCATATTATAAATGTCACAGTACCTTGGCCAGGCAAAATGATCCCACTTAGGGGAAGAAAGCTGATCTAGTGCTCCTGGGAAACACACTGACGTACTGCTATGTCCCCAGAGTACTTTGCTATAATTGTCAGAGTCATTTGGGAGCCTCCAGGGACACTTTTGCTTTATCTTCATATGGCATTGGCACATTTATGGAATCCCCTCTTTAATCTTTATTAAATAGAAAAATTCTGAAAGTTTTAGCTCAGAACAAAATGAATAGTGATTCTACAATTGTGGTAGATCATAACTAGATATAATAAAAATTCTTCATTTTTCAGAGTGAAAAATAAAAAATGAAAGTGAGCAAAGTCACCAGTAGCAGATACTTTACATATGGTTTTGCAACCACACATTTTATCTGTCCTTTGTTTAACCAGGAATGTGGGGGTTTGAGAGATGTAAATCAATTCCAAGACTAGATAATTTTTGTCTTGAACAAATTCCTAGTGTTAATTTATATATGTTAACACCAAGTGCTGAAAAGAGATAATGCTTTCAAGGTCTCAGACAAGGTAGGAGGCAGAATTATACAGCCTTTGACTGTCCACAACATTTTGGGTTGTCATTGATGGAATAGAATTTAAGGAATGGAATAGAATTTAAGGCTGAAAACTAATTTGTCAAGCAGAAGTCCTTTTTTTCTCTTACAGATATATCATAGAATATCTCACTTTCAAGGATATCTCATAATTTAAAAGGAAAGAACCATTAATCACTTTCCAGGGTGCAAAAGACTACAATGAGTTCATATTTCACATAGGGCATCAGGAAAATGTAGCATGCTAATCAGACCTCAGATCAGAATAGTATAATATACTCTCTTCTCAAAGACTATAAATTCCACTTTTTATTCTTTTACCTTCTCATTTTTTAAAAATTTTATTTATTTATTTTGACAGAGATCACAAGTAGGCAGAGAGGCAGGCAGAGAGAGAAGGGGAAGGAGGCTCCCTTCTGAGCAGAGAGCCCGATACGGGGCTCGATCCCAGGACCCTGGGATCATGATCTGAGGCTTTAACCCACTGAGCCACCCAGGCACCCCTACCTTCTCATTTTGATGACCATCAGTTAACACTCCCTCCCTGCCCATGTTCCACGGATACCTTCAAATCAACAAGAAACTTTCTTTTGTAACCTTGATGATGACCTCTATCTGTATGCTCTATTACGTGCAAAACTTGCGAGTTCATTCTGATTTTTTTTTGACATCTCCTAAATAATGTGTCCAATTTTTGTGGATTCTTCTTCTAAAATATTTCTTTAATCTATTTTTGTCAAGTTGCTCTATCACTACCCTAGTTCAGACTCCTACCCCATATCTTTTTACCTATGAATGACTCAAATATGTACCCTGCCTCGAAGAACCACCTTCAGGGCAATCCAATAGCTCCTAAATTTTACAGAGAACCGAAACTATTTAACAAGTTTGTTAAAATGCATATTCTCAGACCCTAAATTCTACTTTACCTCTTGGATTATGATGAGTAGAGTATAGGAATTTTCCATTTTAACTAGCACATAGATGGTTCTGACACAAAAATACAGCAGATGCAAAGAAAGTAAAAGGGATATTAACTGCCAAAAAAGTCATGAGCCTGAATTGCAAAAGTGTGTGACTCTGAGAATCAAAGTTACCTATGGGTCCCCAAGCATCACTAAGCAGGAAGTGAGCTATGAAAATTTAGAATTGATCAAAAGGATAGCAGAAAATAAATGAAATGAACAAAAGCTCTGCTAGGAGAATCATATCCTATTTAAGGAAACTCTTGACCTCAACATAAAAGGCTTTCATAGTAATCTCAGAATTTCTATGACCTAGTCACTGTTTTTTTGACTTCCACCCTCCTTTTCAAGTGGGACTATTTTTATGTGAGTGTTTTTTTGCCCCTGTTCTACTACAGCATACTGAGTGTGTATGGGATAGATAACCTGTCCTCAAAATTCTTGGGTTTCGAGTCCAAAAGGAGCTACGCAGATTCCCCATGAAGTGACTACTGCTTATCAACTTGAGATTCTGGACTTGGAGCTATATTTACTCACTGAATGTTATCTTTGGTTGTCTCCCAAGAAAATCAATTCTATTAAATACATTTCTATCCTCAGATTATTTGAGTAACTTTAAAGTCCAATTTAAGAATCACTGACATAAATAAAAGATTGGTTTAGAGAGCTCCCAAACCTCTTTTTAAGTCTTATCTTCCTTCCTGGTACATATATGCCCTGTGCTCTAGCCAAGCTAAGCCGTTTATTGGGCCCTTGGGTTTTATCAGTTGCATTTATCAGCATTCACAGTGGCAAAGACAAATTTTATAAAAAGAAAACTAGCTTAAACAAAGAGCAAAATTATCCAGTAGATATTTGGGGTCATATATCTTATGGAAAGCTAGAGAATAAAACTTAGAATGCAGGCATCAACAAGGGAACTCTAGATGGTTCCACCACAAGAACTACCATAAATCCAATCAGCAGAAATAACTAAGTCAGTATTAGAGAATTCAGGAATATGACAAAATTTCCTGAAGAAAGATGCATAGATAGTCATATACATATTTAAAAGAAAGGAGAGGGTTAAAGAAAGAGAGAAACTGAGAAATTAGTCCTCAATCAAGTTATAGAACAGATTTAGTGGATGTGGGGAAATGTAAGAGAAAACAAGACAGGAGTTTTGAATATAAAAGCCAAGTAAAAATTTGAGTTATTGGGAGTAGATGTGCTGATGAGGTCCAGAGTTTGGTTGTATTACAGGGTGGTCAATCTAGAATGAAGATAAGTAAAATCAGGGTTATTGAAAAGGGCAAAATGAAGGACAAAATGAATGATAAACTTGAAGAGTTATACTAATAGACAACATCAAATTAGAAATTATGAAAGTGAGCTCAGCTAAAGTTGGTTGAAAATATATACATATGAACAATCGACTTGAGTTTTTCACAGAGATAGAAGTAAATCATATAGGGTACAATAATAACACAGTGATGACTACAAGATTATAGACTCAAAATGTATTGTATTTGAATGAAAACAAAAGGGAGACTAGAGACTGGTTCAAAAGTGGTGCTGGAAAGGAAACAGCACAATAGCTTCACTTACGCTTCAGATGTGTGGGGAAAAAAAAAAACAACTAATTTTGTCCAACCCTATTATCACTCAACAGAAGAGCCTTTTCTAGAGTTATGATATAATGGGTCAGGCAATAGGTATCTAGAGTAAACCCTATCATCATTATTGCAGCAATTATTGATAAAGTATATACTAAGTACTAACCTATGCATTTTTTATTGTAAAATTGATTTAAAATCAAATTTAAAAAATAAAATTAAGTAAACAAAATAAATTATAAATGTTACCCAATCCTCTCCTTACCACTAGCACCACCAAACACACATGTAACCTTCCAGGAATCTTCATAGTTAGTGATTATGTGCCTTGCTTGGATCCTCTATTCTATATAGAATATATTCACAGAATGTGTGAAATATATTTTCCACTGTATTCCAATGTATTTTCCACTGTATTCTTTACAGCATCACCTTGTGCTTGTTAGTTTTATCAACAGAATTACTATCTATATATGTATACATGTGTGTGTGTGTGTGCATGTGTGTGTATATATGTGTATATATGTATATATATATATCAAATACTATACAAAATGTGAACACATTTGTAACTCAGTTATGGACAGAAAACAATGGTGCTTTGAAGATCTCAATTAATGCTTTAAAGCAAATATTCCAAGAAAAAATATTTTTTAAATCCTCTACTAAATATTGATACAAGTAATCTTATGAAACAAGAATAAAAATTGTCTTTAAATTTTTAAAGTCATACATTTATATAAAATTTGAACATTAAGATATGTTTATTGATTTTGTTTTCATAAAATTTTTGAATACTGTACAATGTTAATAGAATTTGAAATTATACATAAGAAAATTGGAGGCTGAATAATTAATGTATATTTTCAAAAATTTTTAGCATCTAAAACATATTCCTGTTTTTTTATACTGGCTCAAATACATCACTTGAACTGTCAAAGGAAAAATTAGTCTGACACTTACTACAAATGGTAAGGAAGACTTTATTTAAGACCATTGCTATAGGTATCAAGATTATCTCAACAGAGGAGAGAGTTCTAGCTCAACTCTAAATACAACATGGATAAATGGAGATTAATAGCTAATTAACAGATTTGGTGTGGGTATCAGTGGATTGAAATTGAGATGATATCAAGGGAAGGGGAGATTTTGATAAACCTAATTAATTCACGGTATAGGCAGGCCAGGATGATGAGATATTAAGGGTAGGGTATTCTTTAAACTGACTTAGCATAATTCTTACAGCGATTGGGCTAGTAAGGCTTGATGGCAAGGCACAAGGATAAGACCTAGTCTTAAAAAGGACTCAAAGGAGTCTCACTAAAGTTTGGTCAAGGAGAGAGTTTTTTCAGAAGTACCACATTATATTGCAGCTATAATTTTAGCCAGTATCTAGTTTAAAAGCAAAAGTTTGAATTACAAACTTATACACACTGTAGGTGTAGTAATAACTGCAATGATTAATAAGCTTTCATGTTTCTTTGAGCCTAAATTTGATGTTTAACATCAGCTATTTTATTACTCATATCATTTTATTGCTTTTCTAACCCTCATTGTAGGACTAAGTATAAAAACCGTCAGTGTTATATTTAACAGGCTACTAAATTTGTGTCTCCTATATAATCTCGCTCTGCTTGGTATTTGCTGGGAAAAAATCATAGTAATTTGTTCTTAACAAGTCATAAAATGTATGTTCTCTATGGCTAATTTAAAGTAAGAATGTTAAATAATATAAGTCTTATCCAGAAATCTAATTAAAATTAACATCAAATTATTTTTTTGTTTTTGTTAACTGTACTAAATCATTCTCTGGAAATGTGTTCCTATTGACTCTAGTGATTTATATGGTACAAACTCTGAGCTAAAGCTTAATATCTACATGCAGTAAATCACCTAGGAAATGACACAAAACTATTTTGAAGTGACTAATCTCATTTTCTAGGTACCACCAAAATACAAAACAAGCAAAATTACACAAATAACTCTCAGACTAAACTTCCTAGGATTAGATCACTTTAACAGGGATATATATCATACATGAACTGAAAGTGTTATTAATATAGATGAAGCAAACCAGAAACAGTTTGGTAACCCATTCTCATGATGTGGTGTGGTATGTGTTTATACTGGTTTTTATGTTAAAAGATAGTGCTCAGTCTTAAATCAGACAATGTTAAAATATTTGTCTTTTGATTTTCTTAGGCATAGTTACCCTTTACCTTCAATAAAATGTTGTGTTATTTTAAATTTTAAGTCTCTTACATCAAAATTGAAAATCAGTAGATACTAGCATAGCACCACAAATATATTTATATTATACTTGTGAATTCATAAAACACTTTTAACAAACGTGTAACTTTCAAATTAATGAATAGTTCCACTTTATAAAAGGGCCTCTTAGAAAAGAAGAAAAGCAGTTGTGTAGTTTTAACTTGATGGTCATCCAAGTGCTAATATTACTCATATTTTTATTTTGCATTTAATAGTCAATACCCTATCAATAGGCTAATTAATGTGTTTTTTCTAATACATTGAAACTGAGGATATGGGATTGAGAACTTCACTTTAAACAAATTAACTCTAAATCCCTATAATGGATGTTTTCTATTTTTACTCTATCAGGTTTGTGTTTAACTTCCGTCTATCTCCAATCTAATGGGACAAAAGCAACAGATGACAGATCACCTGCATGACATTTCACTTAACCTTTGGGAAGATAAAAAGAATGTTGATGTAAAGAATGGGCAGTGAAAGATTTACCAATATGAGTTTCAGTATGATAATTCAACACTTATTTAGATGGAAAATTAGGTAACTCATAGAATCTGGGGAGTTATTATACCACACAACCATTGTAAAATTTAAAAAGGGAGTTGAATCAATAATATTTTGGCTTTGCTATTACTTTCTCCCAATTTATAAGTATATGGCATCTTTAAAACACAGTTTCCATACTCTAATTTTAAAACCAATATGAGCCTGGTATGTTAGGCCAGGAAAAATCATGAAAGACTTTGAAACAGGCAAAAATGATTAGAGGATGTCCTGACTAACTCACTACTCTAGGTTGTCTACATCAATTCATAGCATTGCACATTATTATCTTCCACACGCTAATTAATTCTTTTTACTGAAGGGACAATTGATTTTCCTTCCTTCTTATGAAAAAAAAAAGCCAATTTTGCATCTTCTTAGAAATTCATTTTGGCATTCCTGATTTACCTACAGACGTGTAGTACTTTGAAGTCTCCTTTGAGCCAGTCATAACATCTTAATGTATCTCTTATTAATTAATAAGTTATGTAAAATATTTGGTACATGCCTGTTCATTTAATATTTGTATGAGAATGATGATTTTATCTCTTAAAAATATCTTTTACAATACCCAAATATAGTATTTAAAGATGTACTCAACATAAAGTCACATTATCTTTCTGAATTTTCTTGAAAATGCCAAATGGGGATAATACTTAGCATAGAACAATTTCTTTTTTCTTTTTTTTTTTAAGATTTTATTTATTTAAGCATAGGACAATTTTTTAAAGATTTTATTTATTTATTTATTTATTTATTTATTTGAGAGAGAGATAATGAGAGAGAGAGAGAGAGAGAGAGAGAGCATGAGAGGGGGAAGGTCAGAGGGAGAAGCAGACTCCCTGATGAACAGGGAACCTGATACAGGACTCTATCCTGGGACTCCAGGATCATAACCGGAGCTGAAGGCAGTTGCTTTACCTACTAAGCCACCCAGATGCCCCCAGGACAATTTCCTAAAAGTCTATTTTCTCTTTCACATGTACACACACACACACACACACACACACCCCACACACACCCTGGGAAAGAGGGAAACAACTGCCATCACCTCCCAATTAATTCTTCATTCATTCTCCAAACTCTCCTATCCCCACCCATTATTTATTGCCTCATTCTTCTTTCCCTCTCTTTTTAGGTTAAATTCTCTTATCTGCACTTTACTATATTTTGAACACTGTTTCTCTGATTTTCACTCAATTATACCTCACATTTTACCATAGTTTTCCACAACAAAATTCCTCCACTTAATCTAGTACACAATTCTGTGCTGAAATAAGAGGTGTGAAGCTGTGTCTATCCATGCACTATTACATACTTTTCTGTCATATAAATGACAAAAAAACGCATTGGGAAATGCATAGAATATGAAAGCAGTTGTAGTTTATGTTACGGTTGAAAAGGGTTGGGGAGTGGAGAACAAAGGGGCTTTTCATAGGAATTTAAAATCCAATGAGGTACATACAAGTCCTGCATTCTCAAAATCTTTTTAAGGTTTTGGAACAACATTTTAAAGAAAATGGAGTTAGTTTTGGTGAATCTCTGCATCACTTGCGAATTTTATTTTATTCTTCTTAGGTTGGATATACAATAGCAAAATAAAGTATCACCCTTTTTTTATTTTCCTGGAAATCCACTATCTTACATGTGTACTGCTTATTTAATTATGCTTAAATTACTCAAATCACTCCAAAATTTAAAATGTGTTATTTTCATAAGTGAAGTTATTAAAGTCCAATGTGCTCTATTTTGATATATGCTGTCAGTCAATCCTCTTCCACAGAAAGTACATATGGAGTCCAATCAATACTTTCATTCTGAAAATATTTCATCATGCAGACACATTTAACTGATTGTCCAGATATTTCTTCTGCTGCAAACCTTCCCCGTCCTCCCTCCCACTTCCCCATGGTCTATTAGGCAATGTCTAGACAAGAAGGTCATTTTGTTCAGTTAGCTCTGGATGTTTGGGATACAAAATAATAATCTTCACAGGAGGAAAGAAAGTTTAATATCTGAAGGAAAAATCTCCAGTGAAGCTAAGCTAATCCTATCTGATAGCTGGTTTCTAGAATTAACTTCCTGTACTAAATATTGCTTCTCTTCATATATATGTGTCAACCTGTGTATGTTTTAGAGATCTGCACATAGCTAAAGACTATATTTAATAGTTAGTCATCAAACAGAAACATAAATCTTTCTTTAGTGTACGTGCCTGTGTGTGCCCATGTGCTTCTGTATGTCAGCAGTGGGGGTAGAGGAAAGAGAACAGAGCAGACTTGTGTGGCAGGAAACAGACTAGTATAAATATGCAATGCTGTGTGGTTAACATAGTTTATGTGAATGAGAACAAAATAACTGTGACATTTGCTTCTAAGATCTCTGAAATCACAGGGGTCTGGGAATACAGAATGGTGCAAACGTTACAATGAGACAGTTCAAACTTAGATTTCCATTTTCCTTGCAAGATTGAAAAGGCCCTTGCTCTAATAATTAAAATTGTATCTGAAAAACATGGGGCACTTAAGAAAAGTGTAACTTATGTTGTTGCTGGTTTTTCCCTTTTACTGTTTTTCCTCATTCTAACATCCCTGTAGATCATTCTCAGCATACGAAAACTACTATCTTATTATATGTGTGTCCCCTCCTCACAATATCTATGGGGTCCTTTACACAGAGTAGATGCTTAATCCATGTCATCACATAGTGATATTCTAAATTCATCCTCATCATCTTCTACTTTTCCTCTTTCCAGTTTCATTCTTTAATCATCCAAAATAAATCACTTCCCAGATCTAAACTGTAAGGTCCAGTGGCCACACTTGCCAAATTATATGGCATATGTCAACATAGTTGCTAGAAATATAAACCTCTGCTAAACTTGTGTGTATTACTGACATACAGGAGCATAGTTCTTTCTCATTAACATGGAAAGGAAATCAGAAATTGAAGGAAAGAATTAAGACATTACTATATTTACATGAAAAAGAAATCAAAGTTATAATTTACAGGTAAAATAAGAAAAGTTATTTGATCTCCTTTTTTTCACATTAAAAATTTTTTTAAAACAATCTCAGGTTGTCCTAAAATTAATCCAGAAAATAAATGTTAGAAACTAGTGAGATATTCATGATATACACTGATATTGTTAATTTATGGTAATCCTATTTCTGCTTAAGGTTTTTCCTATATAAATAATTTTAAAAGTTAATATTACATTTCTCTTATTGAAACAAGAATAGAGTTAATTCACTTCAACAATTGCTCATTTTAGACTTTTCATCAATTAAAAATGTCACATTTGATTATAAAATTGTGAGTTTTTTTAACTAAAAAATACTTTCCCCAAGTCCCTTGAGACTAAAAAAAGAGCAAATTGAACACTTGGGTTTTTATATTTACTCTAACATTTTTGTTGAAAAAAAAAAAAACCACTGAAACCACAAAATGTATGCTCAATAATCTGGAAGAAAAACTAGATTAATTCCAAATGAAAGACGTAAAAACTTGAACTATGACATGAGGGAAAAGAATAGCAACTAATAAATAAAAAGATTGTAAAAGAAATATAAATTTGGAAAAATTAAATTTAAAAAAGAGTCCAAAAATAGGAAGTTAAGAAGGGGTATAAAACCATTATAGACAAATAAGTAGAGGTACAATAAAATATTGGAAATTTAAGGTCAGAAGTCTGTATCTAAAGTGTACATAAAGAGAAGCTTTATGCATTGTTGGTGGGGATGTAAATTGCTGCAGTCACTATGAAAAATAATATGGAGTTCTCCAAAAATTAAAAGTAGAACTACCATATGACCCAACAATTCCACTTTCTGGGTAAATATCCAAAGAAAATGACATCACTATCTCAAACAGATATGTATACTCCTATGTTGACTGCAGTATTATTTACAATAGTCAAGACATGGAAACAAGCTTAAAAGTTCATTAACAGATGAATACAAAAAGAAAATGAAATACACACACACACACACACACACACAAATATTAATCAGCCATGAGAAAAAAGGAAGTGTTGCCATTTAGAACAAGGATGAAACTTAAGGGCAATTATGCTAATTGAAATAAGTCACAGAATGACAGATACTTTATGGCCTCACTTACAAGTGGAATCTAAAAAATCTGAACTCATAAAAACAGAGATTGGTGGGGCGCCTGGGTGGCTCAGTGGGTTAATCCTCTGCCTTCGGCTCAGGTCATGATCTCAGGGTCCTGGGATCGAGCCCCACATCGGGCTCTCTGCTCAGCAGGGGGCCTGCTTCCTCCTCTCTGCCTGTGTCTCTGCCTACTTGTGATCCCTGTCTGTCAAATAAATAAGTAAAATCTTTAAAAAAAAAAAAAAAAAAAAAAAAAAAGAGATTGGTAGTTGCCAAGGGCGGGAGTGAGGGGAATGGATGAAGGTGGCCACAGCATACAAACTTCCAATAGTAAGATGAATAAATTCTGGGGGTCTAATGTACAGCTTGTGACTACAGTCAACAGTTCTGTATTATATATTTGAAAGTTATTAAGAGAGTACTAGTTCATCTAAATTCTCATTACAGAAAAAAAAAGAGAGAGAGAGAAAGAAAAAGGGTAACCATGAGGTGAGGAATGTGTTTACTAACCTTATGGTAATCATTTTGGAATATACGTGTATGTTAAATCATCTAAACCCATCTCTGAGAAAAAAGAAAGGAAAGATTGCACTTTATTTCTTCTCCTCCTTGTCCTCTTCTCCTCTTCCCCTTTGTTCTTCTTGCCATTCTACCACTCTATATTGTGCTATGACTAGTATGTTTCTTAAGGCATTATTCTGAGTTTAAATGGCAAGTACATGAGGTGATATATACATTTAATTAGCTTGATTATGGTAACAATTTCACAAAGTACATGGATATTAAAACATCATATTGAACACCTTACATATTTATAGTTTTGTCATTTATATTACAATAGACCCAGAAAAATTAAAAAATAAAAATACAAAAACAAAAAAGCTAATAATGAAGGCTGTACTTCAGAATTTGACAGAAAACCAATGGCTTGCATTTGAATCAGTTCATAGCAAGGTTAGTTTTGCAGTAAGAGGTAAAGTTTAAGGTTTCTTACAAATTTGGGATAAAACTAAACTTTGCCTTGTTCTAAGCATGAATATATATTGCAGAACATATTATGTTCTGAAGGATATTTGCAAATGTTATATCCAATAAGGGGTTAATATCTAAAATATATAAAGAACTCACACAACACCAAAAAAAAAAAAAATCCAATTAAAATATGGGCAGATGACCTGAGTAGACATTTTTCCAAAGAATACATACAGATGGCCAACAGACATATGAAAAGATGCTCAACATCATTTACCATCAGGCAAATGCAAATCAAAACCACAGTGAACTATCATCTGACATCTGTCGGAACAGCTAAAATTAAAAAAAAAAAAAAAAAGTGTTGGCAAGTGTTGGCAAAGTTATAGAGAAAAAGGAACCATCATATAATGTAAGTAGGAATGTAAATGATACAGCCACTATAGAAAACAGTATGGAGTTTCCTCAAAAAATTAAAAATTGGAATACCACACGACCTAATAATTCTACTATGGAATATCTGCCCCAAAAAACCAAAAACACTAATTCAAAAAGATGTATGCGACCACTATGTTTATTTCAGTCTTATTTATAATAGCCAAGATATGGAAGCAAACTAAGTGTCCATTAAAAATGACTGAATAAGAAAGATGTAGTACACACACAAACACACACACACTCACACACCCAGAGGAATATCATGCAGCCATAAAAATATGAGACTGCATCGTTTGTGACATCATGGATGGCCTAGAGTACATTAACCTAAATAAGTCAGACTGAGAAAGGCAAATCCCATAGGGTTTCACTCATATATGATATCTAAAAAAACAAAACAAATGAATATAAACAAACAAACAAAAAGAATCAGACCTGTGAATTGCTGGAGAGTAGGAGAGTGATGGGAATAGACAAAATGGGTGAAGGGGAATGAGAGATACAACCTTCCAGTTATGGAATAAATAAATCACTAGAATAAAAGGCACAACACCAGGAAAACAGTCAATGATACTGTAATAGCACTGTATGGTGACAGATGGTAGTAGCTACACTTATAGTGAGCATAATAGCATAGGTATAGAAAAGTTGAATCACTATGTTGTACACCTGAAACTAATTGGACATGTGTGTCAACTATACTTGAATTTTTAAAATTAGCATAAAAAAGAAAATAAAAGTCATAGTGCAATGGGGGTACCCAACACTTAGTCATAAAAATTTTTTTAATTTAATTTAAAAATAAATTAATTAAAACATATGAGATGACAAATATTATATCTAAAATATCTATGTTTAAAAAATAAACTACAATTAAGCAGCATTGACAATTTAGAAATTTAAGAATATCTAAAAAATAGGAAAACTGTATGCTATATATATTTAATCTTAATATTTATATCCAATTTTATTTGATGTCTGCAGCCAGAAATGAACATTTTTGAATTCTAACTTACTAAAGATAATATCACAAAGAAATAATAACAATCTCTATTCTTAGATTTTAGGGAAATTAAAAATCAATGTGCCACAGTATTCTAGTTTTTTATTATATACAATATTCACCATGGCAGTAGTTATTGGGTAAAGATTATTAATGTGATTATCATATAATAATTAGTTGTTTTACTGAAGGTTTCATGCATGATATTCTGGGGATTGTGTTTTCAAAAAATTTTATAAATGTAAACATTTTTTTCAAATAACCTGGAATTACAAAATCCTATATCATCAATATTATGTTTAAACATAACTAGGATAATCATCCTTCTTTTTTTCAGTAGGTAAATATATCACAATAGAAACCTTCCATATTTGTCTTTCTGATTCTAATCGGTGTTTACAAAAGAACACCTACGAAAAGAACCAGCAAATCATTCCTAGAGTATTCCAAGAGAAAAACGTGTCCGGTTCAACAATTTCCCCATTATGTGACAACTAAAATGAAAAATATTAATATTGCAACCCTCAAATGAGATAATTATATTAAAAAAAAAACAAAATTGTCAGTGATTGTACAATGACCCAGCTATGGTTAGTATTATAAAACTCTGTACATATCTTAAAAACATAATTTGGGATAAAACATATAAACTCTGTAGAAAAATTTACTTTCTCTTTTTACCTTTGAATAAAATGCAATGGTTCAATCACTTACTATGAAATTTATAAATGAGTTCAACACACACATATAGCCCTGAGAGTTTGAACTGTCTTTCCCAAATCAATAACCCCGCCTAGGAAAGAAGGTTCCCTGTATCACCAGTTAGTGGTAATGATTATCTGAATATAGAAAATTTTCCTTTCTTATATGATTTGATTCTTCTTTGAATAAAATTGGAGTAATACTATAGTAGCTGCCTTCTGTATCAAGCCACCCTTCAAAATACTTCCATGTGATACAAATGTAATTGTTAAATAATATTTAAGTAACAACTCAACCTAGATATTGATTTACCTAGACCCTTGAGTATTCATTCAATGTAAATCTTCCATAATATCCTAAAACTTATACAATGTGAGTCAAATCCCCAAAGAGACAAACATTACAATGCTAAACAAAATGAGGTAACTGTTTGTTATTCATAAACCTTGGGGATAGCTGTAAAAGTAGTAACTGCTATTAATGAACATTTTATGTAGAAATAGGAAAGCTGAGCATCTGGTATTTACATCTCTTGGTAAACATTTTACAGGCTTTTATTAATTTAAATCATTTCTCCAGGTTTATCAAGTCCTATTTACTATACTTGTATTTCCATTAAAACAAAACAGGAAACCAAGAAATAATCTTTTAAAAAATGCAAAAGCGGAATGATTCAATGAAATGCAAGTGCTTACTAGTAAACTCTAAACACATATGTATATATAATTTGAAGATTCATAATATTTACACAGTGGCTCCAAATTTTCTCTGAGAAACAAGTTCAGGGACAGCTATTTGGTTGGAAAGGAACTTCGGCTTGAGGATTCATTAGAATAGCAAGTGTACCACTTTTCATGTTTTGGGGGTGCTTTAGGGGAAAAGCTGATGGAAATTATGGAAGAGCTAAAATATCTTCGACTTCAAAAGTAAATAAAGTGGTAAAATCTAAATTAAAAATAACAATAATAAAAATAAATAAATAAAAAGGCCTTAAACTAGGGCCCAGCCACCTATGGTTGGAGGGCCCAGGTCTGGCTGAGAGGAAGAGCCTCCATTTCATCCAGAGACCTCGGTGGGTCCCCCCTCCTCCAGGGTGGAGGTTGGCCCCATAAAGTGTGCATGTGAGCCTACTAACCCCTGGTTGTTGTTAGAGCACCTAGTCCAGAATCCAGTCGGGTTCTGGAAATTATTAGGTGGTATTTAGTAACTGAACACCTCAAAGACCAAGAAGACGACTGCGAGCAATGAAAAACTCAAGGGGAGGGTTCCTGAGGACGACAGAGAGAGGAGGTAAGAAAAAAGGAAAGGCCATGAGTACTGCCAGCGGCTGCCTACCTTGCTTCTTGCTGCCATCGTGGTGAGCCTGCTGAACCCGTTGTGTACCGGTGGGGACATTTCCTGGGCCGCCCGTGTCCTCGAGATGCCCGCTAAGGGGCGGAGGATGTGGGCAGCGCGTGCGATAGGTGCCCAGAGCGATGTGGTTCAAGTCTACCAGCACCGGGAGCCGTGTGTTCCAGCCACCTCGGCTGGCCTGGATGCACTGAATGCCGGCTGAAACACTGACAAATCAAAGAGAAGCTTCCAGACAGGGGCTGAAGATGAACTGAATACGGGAGGAGGGCAAGGCCAGGATCCCAGTTTGTGTAAGCCTCTGGGCTTCTTTGGCTATACCCTCCCCGTCTTCAGGATGACAGCCGTGGACGTGGCTGTGTAATCTGCCATCTGACTGGAATGATGTAAAGGAAAGGAGGAGTCAGTGCTTTTAATTGGCTCTAAAATATCTTCTTTCATGATTGTGGGCAGCGACATGCGCCAACAAGGCAGCTTCTAAGACACAGAAGAAATGCAGGAAGCCAAGCTAGAACTCAGAGGCTGTGGATCTGAAGAGGCCATAGTGTTCCCTTCAGTTTGGCCCCTAAATTCACAGGCCAGCTGCAGGCCGTCCTCCCTCCCCTCTGCTGCGGGAAAGCGGTAGCTGCGGGTGGTCAACCCACGCCCGACAATGCCAGTCTGTGAAGCCCCTTTAAGGACGCTTACTCGAGGGCTCTGGCATCCTGTCCGCTGACAAGATCCACGTTCTGGGCAATTAAGTGCCCGCCAACGTGTCTGGCTTCTACGACCATGAGGGGAAGCAGCATCTCTCAGTCAGCTTCTGGTAGAAATGCAAGGGGCACCACGCTCCTGTTGTACACCAACCAAGCTGCCGTTGGTTGGCCGCCGTGTTGAGGCCACACTGACTCCCCCGTCTTCATCGACTTCCCCACACTACACGAAAGATGGAAGATTTTTTAGCACCAGCACCGGAAGAGGCTGAAGCGGACCCAGCCTTGCAACTTTCACTCAGAATCCGTCAGAGATCACTCAGGGCCGCCAACCCCTCCGCTGTCGTACCCTGCGTAGAAACGCTCCGTGTACGTCCGCACGTTTATTTTCACGTACCACGTGCCGCGCGTCCATGCTAGGACCGCGCTGGGAAACTAGAGCCTGTCAAAGGAAGAACAGAGGAGGCCACGTTTTGGAAGTGAGGTCCTGCTCTTTCTGGCTGGCTGGTGGCCGGAGCGCACCAAGGTGGAGATGAAGGTCCACGCCTCAGACAAACGCATCCTGGGCTTTGCTCTGATGCTGAGGGAGACGGACATCTCTTCACCAGGAGCAGCTGCTTGTGTGGATGTGCCTGGCCCTGGGTGGCGCCCATCTGGGACCAGCTCCTTCAACGATGTCACTTTATACGCAAGAGGACGTAAGGAAAATCACCCGAATCTCCTACTCTCTGGTGAAAGTGTATTGTGACACAAAGCGTGCAGCCCATCTCCTTCCCGGAGGCACGAGGGGGCCTCATGGATATTGATGCCCTTTCATGCTGTGCCTCCAACAGATACAAAGAAAACTGCAGGTGGCTAAGCCCACAGGCACACAGAGAACGTGGTCCAGGATATTGTGGACAACAAGCTGCAGGTGCGTGGACCACGTGCGGCTGGAAAAGGAAGTGATTAACTCTGAGCACAGAGAAGCCTCAAGGCCAGCCTCCTCACCAGCTGAAGACCATGGCGCCTCAGGGATGGAGCTACTACAGTGCGGGGAAGAGAGATGCTGGGGAGCAGGAGGCGCCTTATCTGACATCCTCGAGGGGAAGAGTCTGAGAGGGAAGAAGAGTCATCTGGGCCCAAATCCTTGATTGTGTATGTGGGGATGCAGTGTTTCTGCCGGATCCAGTAAGTGAACTTCTTACTTAGCTGTTTCCCAGCTTCTTTTCACTTGAGATTTTTACCACCATTTTTAGCCCTTACGGGTCTCTGCTGAAGGGCTTCTGAGATTTTTTTTTTTTTAATTTTCCTAGCTATGATTAGTAAAGATCTTCACAGAGATGAAAAACAAAACAAAACATGGCTTTAAAATTGTTTGCTATGGTTCCTCTTACCCACTGAGATTTCTTGCTCCTCTCTTGGCAAAATGAGTTGAGGTGCCATCTTCCTCCAGGGAATATATTCATATTGAACTGAACTCCTCAGAGTGTCGTGTTTTCCCCTACATAGGAATCTTCCAGAACTCTCTTGGTCTACTAATTACAATCCATCGCTGCATCTCTGCCATGATTTACATAGCTAATAGATTCATACTTAAGGATCCAGTTTGTATATTAATATTTCATATACACTCCCTAGGCTGGTACTCCTCCCCTTTATAAATGCATGTGCTTCTTTTCACTTCTCACATTATTTTGAGACAACTTGTAGAGTGATAATTCCCCATTGGATTATGGGCTTCTGGAGGAGAGATGCCATGTATTTTAAGTCCTTTAATAAGCAGACTGAATCAACTAAGGGTACAGATAAAAAATGGCATTCTCTCTCTCTCCTCTCTCTCTCTCTCTCTTCTTATGTTTCCTCCAAACTAGTGCCTTAAAACAATTCTGTTACTTCCTTTCCAGTCTTGGATGGAATCTTTTGCCATGCGGTTAAGAACAAGTCTCACTTTAGTAATTGACTCCTTTTGATATTAAAAAGTTCAGTCCAGTCCAGTTAATTTAAAACTTAAATCTCACATACAATGAAAACTTCTCCCATGTGAGAAGATTTCTCATAGCAACGCAGCTATGACCTCATTTGGCTTGGAGACTTGTAGTGGGAGGGCAAACATGGTCTGTTTTTTCTTTTTCGCTTTTCTCCTCACTTGCTTCAGTGTACTTTGAGAAAAGATGGAGAAATAACCTTTGTGATTATTTTTGTTATTATCTGAGCATTCTAGATATCATGTCCTAAATGCTAATTCTTTCATTTATTGTATTAAGTGGTTCTTCTGAGGCTTCTGTGGATACCTCATATTTCATGGTTCAATTCAGTTTCCCACCTTCTAGAAGTACATTCCATAGAGTTCCATTACTGTAGTCTTTTCCCCCCAACAGAGCACCTGCTTGCATAGGATGCTGTCAAGATGGTGTGAGTCTCACCATTTGTTCCACATTTTCATTGGGTCAAGGGATAACTCTTACCCTTGCCAGGTGTCATTTGTAGGATTAAGGGTGCTTGCACTACATGACTTTCTCCTTACCCTGCCCTGTGGACCCAGATGATAAAATCACAGTAGATTCTTTCTTCATAAATATTTCCCATGTTATGGAGATGCCTGTCAAGCTTGCTCAAGAATTATCTAAATGTATTCTAGCCTAGTATACCCAGAAGTGGCCTAATGAGTTTCTGCTATTTAGAAAGCATCCAGAGGTGGAATGAGTAGCATGATATACTTCTGGAGCTCTCCTCATTTCGATTGTGATGATAGCTGGAAGAAAGGGAAATTTCATAGCACTTTGACTAACCTGATTACTCACTACCTCAATAAGCCACCCATTCAAGTCTCTAGCATCCTCTTATATACTGTGGACATAGGTGAACTGTTTTCACTACTTTAGTAAGTCCAACTTGGTTGTAACTAGAATGTATATAATGTGAAGAGGCTCTTTTCCTATTGTGTTCAGTTTTGAGACATGAAAATATCCCATTTAAAGCCAGAAAGTCAGTATGGCAAAATGGTTAATATTATAGACTCTTGTACCACATCAACTGGGATCAAAGTCCAGCTCCATCTTCACTAGCCGTGTGACTTTGGTCAAGTTAATCAATCTTTCTGTGTCTTAGTTTGCTCATTGGAAACAGAGATGACAATAACAGTGACATTCTCTAACAGGCACTAAGCACATAGAACCATAAACAGGATTCAGTGAATTTATCATTTACCATACAGTAAAGGAATTTACCATATATAAATTGGTTAATTTATAACATAAATAGCTATTTGTTATGTGCTATGTTGTTATTTATTTGCATTATCTGCCCCATTTACCATTACTTTTTCTAACTCACAGTCAACCCTTCATCAATATTTATTGAATGGATGTCCTCATCAGTGTAAGACACATCTTAATTAAATGATACCACTAATCAGAATAAAATATATTTTAGAAGTTAGATGCACAGAATCAACTAAAACCTCTCCTAAATTATATGAGCAATACATTAGAAAATGAGAACTAGTATAGAGGTTTAAAGTTATAAGTATCGATGTGCAACCAAATCATATCACTTCAAACATTTCAAGGTTGCACATGAAGAAATTTGAGCTAAATGTAATTAAGTTCTTACAAGATGGGTAAATCCAAGAGGAAGTATGAAATATGAACAGGTATACATATGCAGTTGGTTCATGGATATTACAATGCATAGAAATTAATGAAGCGATTCATTTTACATTAGCCTCCTTCAGGAATAGGCCATCACATTCTGAAGTTGTATTTTACATTATAGACAGGGTTGTAATTCAGTCCTCACGAGTTGTCTACTTCTGAACTTTGCTCTGAGAAGACTAATATTTATTCTGATTAGTTAAGAGCTCATACTATTAGGATTGTTGAATATTTGTCATCTTACTCTCATTATAAGATGTGTATCAGGTACTTAATCAAATTTATTTCACTAAAATGGGAAATATTAATACATTTATCTGAAAAATATTAAACAAGTCTCTTTATTTTGAAATTCTATCTTGAAATATTGCCAAAGATTTGAACTTAACCCATGGAAATCCAACTGTATTAAGTTTGTTGGGTTTTTGGTTTTGGTTTTGTTTTGTTTTGTTTTATGTCCTAGAAAGCTGGGCTTAACACTTATCCTTATAATCAAACACAAATATATACATGTTTCCCATTTAATTAGAGACTTGTGAAGTAATGTTTTAGAAAACAGTAAATCTATTTCAATTGCATTTTTTATTAGAAAGTATTAAAATAATTTTCATAGGTAATATTAACTAAACCTTGATGATATACAGATTAATTTTTAAAATAAAACACAAAATAAGAATAATGATGTGTAGACTACATTTAAGTGGTTTCCTCTTTAAAACATAATTAACATTCCATAGATAGCACAAATACTACCATCCAAAGAAATTGCTTTAGCAAACATAATATGGAACTGTAGAGCAGTCAGTGCATGGGAGAGTTGCCATTCAAAAAAACAAGTGTTCACAGTTTACTTTTAATTACATTTTAATCTATTTTTAGGCCTGCTAAAAAGGAGTGCTATTTTTATAACAGATAACATTTATATTAAAGTAACCAACAGTTTATATATAGTTTTATTAAAATCTTAGAAGATTTTTTTCTTTGATATTCTTTTATCATATCACATGATCTGAGAAAACATCAGTCCACATCTGGCAGAGTTTTTGAATAAGAGAAATTAAATTCTCAACTATAAGCCTGAAATCAAGTTTGACTAAAACTTAGGGAAAAAAATGTTCATTAACCAAGCCATATCAGAAATATGTATTTCATTTAGTAATAAGTAGCTAAGGTAAAATTAAATAGAAAGAACTGCAAATATCTCTGTAAAGGGCATCATAGATATACCTCTTAAAGAAGGTGTTCATGTTTTCTAAACTAGCCATGTAATTAAATATCATCACACTTTCCTAACATATCTAAGTTTATACAGTTCTAAAAGGAAGTATTTTAGATGTATATGCTTGTATATGCTTGTGTTATGCTCTGACAGCACCCAGATCTAGGAAATTCCTCTTTACTGGCCCATGCTACTGATTCTAATAATGTCATCAAATCATTCCTGACTTTTTGGTAGAGTGAGGTATTTATTTAGGTTACTGTGATCAATTTTTTTTTTTTACAAAGTTCTTCCATATATATGTTCACTGTTCTTTTAAATCATTTTAAAGAGAGAAATTTGAGAGAAGAAGAACAAACAATTGTTTTTTTTTTTTGCACTTTGAATAATATGTAATAGAATTAGAGGATAGGACAGTTTTTGTATCACTGGAGAAAAATATACACCCCAAAAATATTCTGATTTCAAATATTTAACATTAGTCTGACTCATCCTTGATAGGAAAATTACCAAAACCTTAGTGCAAATTGTGGAAAGAATTTGAAATCTGTAACAATATATCCTAATAGGGAAGGACAGGGGAGCTAGAGACAGACAACTAGGAAAAAGATTGAACAAGACTCCTACATGAACATATGCAATTATTTGAGTAAGTTTTACTCTACAAAATTCATGGTGTTAAAAAGAAAGTGGATCATTTTGTAAAGTTTGAAATCAGAATTGAAAAAACAGCAAAGTCATGCAAAAACTACCATTCTGTAGTTGTCTAGACGGGAAATAGCAAACTTAATAAGTAAATTAGCGACCCTTCATTAAATGATAAATTCTAGAGGAAGTTCACAAATTATATCTTTATGAATTTTCACTTGCGTCAATGTGTTCGGGCAAAGAATTGGTGTCAAATGCTTTATTGATTGCTCAAGATGTCTTCTTAGGAGTAAGAAGATCAAAAATGAACTTATCACCTCTATTGAAAAACTTTTGATTTATGGGCTCATAGCAGATAATGACACTGAGTATAGTGACGTTTCTTAGAAATAGTGGAATTGAATAAACACCACGAGTCACTATTTGCATAAAGTAAAAATATGACTATAACCCTTTACTACCCCATTCCAAAATAAAGTCATTTGCTGCTTGGAAAGGAGCTAAATTATTTTGAAATTGCTGAATGCAATGGAAAGGATTCACATCTAGGAGATTTCACATCATGGATTTCAGATTTATGTCTTTAATTATTTGTTGCTTTGGACAAGTCACTTAAACTGAGTCACTATTTTGCTATCTTAAAAATGATTGGGAGTAATACAGTATTTATGAAATCTCTTGAATGCTGTGCTTGATCTAATTGTAAGGGATTGGTTTTACTTTTACATTAATTTAATTAGGATGGGGTTTGTAATGGATCCACAGAAAGGGATCCGTTAGATTCTTGCTACTCAAATATGATTCATGAACCAGCAGTTTCAGCATGACCTGAAAACTTGTTGGGAATGCAGAAATTCATGCCCTCCCCAGCATTTACATTTTAATAAGATCTCCAGCTGATTCATATGCACATTAATGTTTGAGATAAACTGTTTTAACATATTTGTGATACTATGGCTAAGACCACTTCTTTTATATTAATCATTCCTATTCAAAGGAGCATTTTAGGTACTGTCATTCATCTATTGAAATACTGTTAGAATAGTTTTAGAAGAGGTACACTTTTATGTGTAATCAGTAATTTTGTTAATTAATTGGCACAATGCACATGGCTTTTTCTTAGCACTGAATTAGTTATACCAATTCCTAAGTAACAGGCCACAGTAAGAGTTAAATCTATAATGAGAAAAGTTCAGAAAAACAAGCACGGTACTGAATAAGGCAACATACATTTTCAGTGAAAAAGTCACACCTTTCCAAAGATGATGTATGGGAATTCAAGATATAAAGGCAAAAAAAAAAAAAAAAAAAAAAAAAAAAAAAAAAATCTAGAAGCCAAAGGCAGAAAAATGAGAGAATTATTTAAAATGTTTATCTTTGGTCATTATTGTAGTAATAATTAAACTTCCAAATTTGTATAATTTTTAAAGCCCACTTTAAAATGGAGGAGGAGATTATTAGATTATTTTATATCTGGATAAAAACTATGTTTTAGTTCCTGAAAAAAATGATAAAATTATCATACCTTTGAGTAATTTGGAGAAAGTCATTTTTCTAATTTATAAGTTGGTTTGATTGGAGAATAATAAGTATCTCAAATATCTCAAAGGATTTACTGTGATTCTAAACTTTGCTTTTCGTATTTCCTATTGTGAAGTGCTTATTTTTCAAACTATTTAATCTTTTATGCTACTAAATTGATCTAGCCTGTGTTACCTGCTAAACTCTTTCTGAAGTAAAAAACAAATCATTGTAGTAGGCAAATAATAGAAGTCTAGGATTTCTTTCCTCCTCATCTCACTCTTCCTCTTTCCTTCCTTTTTGCTTCTCTTTGTTTTCTTTATATTTAAAAACTACTTTAAACAAATTGTGACTTGGCCTGAAGAAATCAGAGCTAGTGACTAAATTATAAAGATTTTTGCCAAGTGTCTTTGAGAAATCTACACTACTCCTTGGATAAAACAGGTGGCCTTCGTAAGTAGAGCAAATATTTGAGACCAAAAAGCAATTAAATTGGTAGCAAATAAATTATATGGATTTTTTTCAGGTTAAAGTTTAAAGCATACCAATAATTCCCAAAGCAATAAGGTGTCAAATATTTTTCATATAATTATATTCTTCTGATATTATCATGTGCAATGATCAAAGGAAAATTTAAGGACAAAGTTAAAGAATGCTCTTGGCTGTACTTCTACAACATTGAACTCATCCTTAACCAAATTTGTTGCTACGTTTATTAGTAAGATTTCATTGCACCCAGACTGTTTCTTCACGTGACAGGATGACCTGTTGCAACTTCCAATATTCCATTCCTTGCCTTTTTATATCCAGAAATTATCAGGAAATTAGATTCCAAAGTAAAAACAACATTAGTTTTCTAATTTTGGATGATGCTATAAAATCGCAAAGAATAGGAGTCATTTCATAGATTGTTAGACTGTTTAAGATAATAAAGTTCACACATACTGATAATGAAATGTAATGTCCACATGGGCTTGATTTTTATTTTATCTGTTCTCCTACATAGAGAGCTTCAAATAAAAGTTCTATTTAGGGCAGGAATTGTAAAATAAATTTTAATATGTATTTGTTTTGATGATTATATCCTGCCTCATGAAAAAATATAGTATGGAATTCAGTGTAATGTCTAAGAAAAGAAAGAGATCAAACAAACAACGAAAGTTTAAATAAAGACTGGAGTAACTCTCAGTTGTCAAAGTTACTAAAATAGCAATAGGTTTTAAAAAAGAAAAAAATCAAATCATATCTCTAAATATAAATGTGATAGTCACTTCTCTACAAGCTATCATGTTCTTTTAACTTGAGAGTTTGCATAGTCAAAAGTTAGTGATTTAACAGATTAAAAAATCAATTTAAGAAAACAAAAAACAAGTTCTAATTGAAATTCCTTCCAGAACTTGACTGCTACACAGTTTATTCAATAAATATTTGATATAGGTTTGATGAATGAATTAAAGAATGAACGAATGAAGCAAGTCAAATAAAAACATTTGAGAATTCTTTGCTTATCTTAGAGAAACTTACATAGACCAACCACATCTATATAAGCTGTATTTGTTTTTTTCTACATTCTAACAATTAAAAACTAAACCACAATTAGACATAATGAGTTAGGCAGGAATTCAAAATATGCACAGTAAATTCTAAAAACTTAGTGACATCAAATCACAGATATGAGCTGTATATAAACATATAGTGGAAGACATTGCTCTGCACTTTGAAAAATGCCACATTTATACCTTCTTATGTAAAATTTTCTCTGAAAAAATTGTAAGAGCTTTTGATTAACCAATATGTCAAAAAGCATTGATATTATTAACTTTTACAATGAATAACACTAGAAACTAAGTAGAGCTTTAACCTTTTAAATGTTTTAAATGCTGTACTCTGGTTTTTAAAATACTATAAGGGCACCTGGTTGGCTCAGTCAGTTAAGCATCTGACTCTTGATTGTGGCTCAGGTCATATTCTCAGGGTTTGAGATCAAACCCCATGTTGGACTCTGCAATCATGCAGAGTCTGCTGGAAATTGTCTCTCCCTCTCCTTCTGCCCCTCCCGCTAGTGCCCTCTCTCTTCTCAAATAAATAAATAAATCTTAAAAAATAAATAAAAATAAAGAGTATTTAGAAATGCAGAATTTTTATTTGGTTTATGATATAGCCACTGCACTTTTTGTCTTTGTTTTTATCAACCTTTCCATGCATCTACATTCTTTTTTTTCTTCTTTAATCACATGGATAGATGGAGATCATTAGCAATTGTCTGAATATTATTCTTCCAACTTTGTCCACATACCTACAAATGAACTGAAATTGAAAAATAAAAATAGAAAAGTAAGTCCACATCTGTTAGAAATTATCAAATTTTTAATAAAATTATTCTGATCAATTCAAATGTCATTCCTATAAAACATGATATAACACTTGCTACATTTATTCAGGAAATATAGAGTAAGTTCAGCATACTTTTATGAAACATGTTTAGAGATTTTTTTCAACACTAACTTTGCCAAAATTTACTGTAATTTAAATTAAAACGTGTTTTTCTTACAACTTTTATTATATAGGAATAAAAAGAAGCTATACTTATATTAAAATAGCTATAGAGAGTAAATTTAAATCAATAATATAGATATTAATAAATATTTAGAGGTCTAAAATAGCAAAGTCTCACATGATTAACTTTATCACTTATAAATATTATAATTTATATATGTTGTTGCTGGCTTTTTGCCACTCCACAAAATACAACACTTCTGAAAAGATCTTCACTGCGTGAATAGAATTTTCAGAAAGTGGGGAAAATGGATATTGGATTCTATTGTAACCCTTTGAATATATTTCTAAAAATACATCCACAGAAAGAAACTATAACTGCATATTATAAAACATAAACACACACACACACATACCCATCATGTAAGTCAAATGATGGATTAAATGGCTACAAGAAAGAAAGAGCTTCATCAGGATCCTAAGACTATACAACACAAAAAAGCCAAGTGGAACCAATTTAATATGGAGAATTGGTAATTAGACACATTCTCTGATTCTTTTTCAGCAATTGGGAAAATAAGGAAAATTGGCTAATGTTAAAAGAGAAAGTGGCACCAAATACATTCTAAAGAATCTTCATATATATTTGATACTCTAAAAACACCTTGATTGAAGAATTACTTTTTGAATTTTCCATTAAAGTACACACCCAATTTCTGTTGGAAATAGAAAAGAAAATCCACTAACTCCAGTAATTGGTCTACCATTTAACTTGCTATTCATAATAATATTACTTTATAATAATGTATATCTCTGATTAACAATAGGGTTGTTTTGAGTGGTTATATTTTTTTCATTGTGCTACAATACTCATTAAGACTGACTGATAAGGAAAAACATGGTATTATTACTCTTTCTAAAGCAGTATTATCTTTCAAAAGTAAATAGATATAAAAAATAAATTGTTAACTTTCTGTAGATACATGGTACCATGTATACCTCAGTTTTTAAAAAATGTCCTTCATAGAATGCAGTTTATTATTATAATATCTACATTTTACTTTTAGTATACGGCATGACATCATAAGGTCAGTTTATGAATTTAGGAGTATGTAGAACTATTTTTTTTTTAACAGCAGAAGGGAATAGTTCTATTTTTTTTTTATTTTTTAAAGATTTATTTATTTGCCAGAGAGAGATCAGAAGTAGGCAGAGCAGCAGGCAGAGAGAGAAGGGGAAGCAGGCTCCCCGCTGAGCAGAGAACCCAATGTGGGGCTCGATTCCAGGACCCTGAGATCATGACCTGAGCCGAAGCAGAGGCTTAATCCACTGAGCCACCCAGGCACCCCAGGAGTATGTAGAACTATTTTAAATAAAAATTAACCATTCTGCTTCCTACAAAAACTTAAGATGTTTCTTGATTATTATTTTTTTAAACATCCTCCACTTTCACATTGGGCAAAAACTATCCTCCTAACAGTCTTATTTTTCCTCATATGATTTTTAGCATATTCTATACTGACAGCACCAAAATTTTGCAACTGTCTATTCCATCCCCATTTCTGGAATCAAACTTTAATTTGGTTTCTACTCTTAATCCAGAAAGTTAGAAGTGGCTAAGGTAATAATAGCATTGAGGAAAAAAAGGCAATGCCAATGTATTGAAAACACACTAATAGTTCAATTTTAAAATAAGTTTAGTAGGTCTTTCCTCTAATAAAAATACAAATTTGGGGTATATTGATTGGTTACTCTGCTTCTCCTTTTATACATTACATGTTTAAATGCACACATATATGTATGATTTTCCTATCTCAAACTGACAAGAATTTATGTTTTTCTATACAAATCATTTCTTTCCTTTACCAGTAATTACACAGAAGGGAAAATTGACCATTTTCAAGTTGTTGTTTCAGTCATGCCCCTTTTCTTTTCAGCTCCAGTTGGAAGATAGCAGCTAAAGGACAATATGCATTTGACTTTGCAAAAAGGAGAAAGCAGCTGAGAAATCATTTTGGCAAATTAAATTGCCAGTGATTCAGCCCCATCAAATTAGTTAATAAGAAAAAAGACAAATTTTAATTCTGATGTAATGAAAGCTGCCTTTTTGTAATGCAATAAAATAGAAAATAAATAATACCTGACTAGTTGTTGACAGCTAAATGTTACTAATGCCCAGAAGTTCTCTTAGGACACAAGGCTCACTGTGGTACAAATTTAGTCCAGGGGCTTTATGATGAGAGAGAAGCTCTGGTTGCCAAAAAAAATTCAAGCTCCACCTCCATCCACCAACCCTTACTACATACAGTTTAAAGTAAGGAAGGAATAAAGAGTAAAAACAGATGGAGTGATTTTACAAGGTAAATCACTTGTCTCCTTTTTTTCTTTTATCTTCAGGAGCTATAGAGAACAAATAGACTATTCTGACTAGAAATATATATAGAATATGTATAGAGAGAAATATACATAGAAATATATATATACACTTTAACAGATTTCTAAGTGTTCATTTATCAGAACTGTCTAATGTCTTCAGACTGATACTGAGCAAGGGCTATACATATTCTTCAGGATTAAAAAATAATAACAATAGGGGACCTGGGTGGTTCAGTCAGTTAAGCATCTGACTCTTGATTTCAGCTTAGGCATGGTCTCAGGGTCATGTGACTGATACCTATATCCGGCTCCATGCTGAAGATGGAGCCTGCTTGGGATTCTTTTTCTCCCTCTCCCTCTGTCCTCCCCACTGCTCATATATGCCTTCTCTTTAAATAATACTAATAATAAAGAAAGAAATGAAAAAAAGTCAGTTGTTCACTAGCAAAAACTGATGAAGGTTAAAGTCTGACCCAGAGTTGAACATGTTGTGTGAGATCAAAGCCTTCAATAATTATTTTGTGATAGAAATACCTAGAGGGTGTTCTATGAATTCAACTTTGATGTATTGTGCTAACTTAAAAATATTTATTCTCTTTTATTTTCACTACAATAATCATTACCATAAAACCACTAGTTCATATATCAGGCATTCAAGAATCCTGTGTTTTTTAAAATACTTTTGAATATTTTGTTCTTGAAAGTAGAAGTGTACTTCACGTTAGGTACAACTTAGATCTGGAATTTGATATTCTTAGAAACTATATAGAAAAGGGCTATAATAGAAGAAAAGAACCTAAAATGTTATATTAGTGTAGTAAGACAGCTGAGAGACATATTCTGAATATAATATTTTTGTTCATTTTTCTTAATGGCATTAAGCTTTTATATAGTTATCAATTGTATCCTTAACTAGTGGCATTCCCTCATGCCAAGGAAAGTATTTTTTAAATAACTTTTAATGTTTTCTAGTTGGAGGATAATTTTTAAACTAACATTTTAACAGCTAATCATTTCTTAGAATTTTGTTTACTTTTAATTATATATTTACTTTAAATATAATTGAAATTATAACAGAAATTATTTAAAGATATGAAATTAGAGAAAGTATAACTTGAAAGGGGATACTTAATTAGTGAGAGAGCAAGCTGTCTAATCCTAGTCTTGTTAATGAAAAGCCTCTAATGCCATACTGACAGTCAAGGAGATATTCCAGCAAATATGTTTATGAAATTAATACAATTTATTAATGAGGATGGAAACCGAAAGAGAAAGAAGGAGGAAGAGAGGAAGGAAGGAAGGAAAGAAGGAATGGCGAAAATTTCAAGTTGGGGCTTTAAGTACCAGAAGCATGAATCTCTGAAGCAGCCATTGAAATAGGCCAGCTTCAATAAAGATAGAAATTCTGAAAACTACACATCATGTCTAACAATGAAGATATTTCAGGAACTTCCTAGGAACTGAAAACATGTCTAAATTCTTGCTATAAATTTGTGATATGAGACACAAAAACAAAATATAAACTCAGTTTTCCTGCTTAACAAATAAAGAGCCACCAATAAGGTTTGGTATCTTTATAAGAAGAGGAGATTGTAACACCAAGACACAAAGAGGAAAGACCATGTAAAGACATCGGGAGAAGAGAGCCATCTAAAAGCCAAGGAGAGAAGCCTGCGGAAGAGACCATTCCTGCCCTTACCTAGATCTTGGACTTCTAGCTTCCAGAATTGAGAGAAAACAAATTTCTGTTGTTTAAGCCACCCAGTTTGTGATACTTTGTTAAGGCAGCCCCAGCAAAGCCATACAGTAGCGAAATGTGTCAACATTTAGAAGATCAGCAAATTGCAGTGAATCAAATTTTCCAGTGAAATCCAGTAACATTGTAAGATAGGCCAGAAGATTTTAAGATAAAGTGTGAGGGGCTCCTGGGAAGTCAGTCAGTTAAGTCTCTGTCTTCAGCTCAGGTCATGATCCCAGGGTCCTAGGATTGAGCCCCCTATCAGGTTCCCTGCTTCTCCTTCTCCCTCTACCTGCTATTCCCCCTACTTGAGCTCTCTTTCTCTCTCTCTCTCTTTTTCTCTATATCAAATAAATAAATAAATCTTTAAAATAAAGAGAAAGTATGAAATATTTATTGATATTGTTTCATATATTGTTCCATATTGTAGTTCTTTTTTTTCTACCAGGCAACTAAACTTTAGCTAGATTGCAACTAAAATTTTAGAAGTTGGTGTGGAGTTATTTTGTGGTATCAGGTAAAGAATATGGAACATTACATAAAAGGTTGTTAAGGTGGCTTCCTTTTCCAAATACACATCTGTGTGAGGCCAGATGTTCTTCATTGACTTCCACAAATAATTTATACCACAGGAGATTGCCTTCTTAAAATTGTTTTTTAGTTCATTATTTCTGTTCATATTTTATCAGTTTTCTGTTATTTTAAATGAATTAATAAATATGAAGGTTCATCAAAGTTAACTTTAAATATGTCTGCAGTTATCATCCACATAAGTAAAATTCTTTAGTGTTTAAAAATTTTTAGCCCTACAAACACATCGGGAGAGTAAAAAAAAATCTAGAACTTCTGATTTGAGGGGAAAAAACAGTAAGTAATATTAAGCCATATAGTAATATTAATATGCCAGCCACTCATTAAGCATTTCACATTTGCTTTCTCAGTTTACCAATACAAGTACTTGCAAGTCTAACATAATTATATCCCTTGAGAGATGAAGATTTTGAAGTTCTATATCAATATATGTATTTATATTTTAAAACCAGTGTATGCCCCATATTGAAAAACAAACCCAGATTATAAGATTCCAAAACTAAGACTGTTTGACATATTATACCAAACACTCATTTAATAAACAAGGATTTGCTAAAAACATTATTTTGGCAATAATGAATCAGGAAGGGATTTATCAGAACTTCTGCAAGAAATTTAGAAACCAGTGTTTACTGAGTCTCTAGTCTATAAAGTGATTCTCTAACCTACAAAAGCTTTTGGGCCAAACAGCTATGATGAAACCTACTGTGTGATGCTTTTTATTTTCTTTTTAAGATTTATTTATTTATTGGGACACCTGGATGGCTCAGTTGGTTAAGCATCTGTCTTTGGCTCAGGTCATTATCTCAGGGTCCTGGGATCGAGGTTCACATTGGGTTTCCTGCTCAGTGGCAAGTATATGTCTCCCTCTCTGTCTTCCCACACCCCCCCCCGACCCACCCAGGTTGTGCGTCTTCTCTCCCCCCCTCTCTCAAATAAATATATATTTTTTAAATCTAAAAAAAATGTATATTTATTTGAGAGCAAGAGCATTGAAGTGAGCGGGGGGAAGGGTTGAGGGAGAGAAAGAATCTCAGACCCTCTGCTTAGCTCAGAGACCAATGTGGGGCTCAATCTCATGACCCTAAGATCATGACCTGAGCTAAAATGTATGATGCTTTTTAATATGCTACACCAAATACTCAGCTTAACTCAAGTAAAGATACTGTTAAGATACTGTGCACATAACTCAAGGAAAGTATACCTTTCTTCTCTGATTCTCAAAGACATACTATAAGAAACTTGGGTTTCAAGTAGATAGTATGAATAAACATTTCTCCTTTTTTGTTTTTTAAGATTTTATTTATTTATTCATGAGAGGCAAAGAGGGAGAGAAGCAGAGCCAGAGGGAGATCACGACCTGAGTTGAAAGCGGATACTTAACTGACTGAGCCACCCAGGAGCCCAACATCTTTCCTTTTTAATAATGGAATTTCCTAAACACTCTTACTGCCTAATTCCACTCTTAAACTACATAATACCAGATATACCCACATTTGAAAGAGTTTCTCAAGATCGTCCAAGCCATCATCAAGCTTATAGAAATTTTATATGGAAGTGTTTCTGAACAAAATTATATAGTTATTAAAGATAAATGACTATGTACATGTATCTCAAAAAATTAATTTTAACTATTAATTATATTTTGCTTCCTATTAACTCTTTTCATATTATAACAGAATATGGAATATGCTGTAAAATGACCATTGTATCAACTTGGCCATGTAAAAATGAAAGTAAAAAGCCTAAATAATAATGCATAAATCCTGTAAAGTTAGCAGTCATTAAAAAGTGTGTTCCAAACATACTTATTTATTACATAAATAACATCTTCTGCCATTTCTTGCATAAAGTCAGTTTAAATTACTCAAATTTCATGAATTTATGCCAACAGTATTTTTCACTGAGAATGTATGGCTTTCCTTATTGTGCTGTATGCCAAGAGCTTCCAAAATAAAATACAGTATTAAGGAAAATTTTTATTTAATTTTAATTTATGTTGTTTTAAATTGTATTACCAAATAATTTATATGATCTGAGGAGGGTATTTAAATGATTTTAATATTAATTAATTAAATTATTAACTGATTTAATCAATTTAATATAAATAGTAGTAAAAACTTAAAATTTCTGAAATTCATTTTAAAACTCTTAAAATAATTCCATTCTGTCACAGAGTTCTGTAAAATATTAAATTTGCAATATAAATACCAAATTGTTATATAATATTGTTAAGAAACAGTATCATAAGATTTTAGGCACAAAGCTATGATAATCACCCAATAATCAAAATTAAAAACATTGTTCTTTTGTAAAGGGTAAAGAAAAGAGAATGTGAGAATGAAAGACAATAAGGAATGAGAATTGTTCATACTAATTTTACATTGGTAGTGGTGAAGTTTTGAATGGATATGACATAAAAAAGAAATTTCTGTGTCCTCAAAACTAAATTAATAGTTAAAACTAATTATATAGGTCAATTCAAAACATACAATTCCATTCTAGAATTTCAAAACTGGGATTGTACTATCACACTAATATGTTTAACCTTTCTTGACCTGACAGGATTTATGTAAATATTTTAAGCATGAATATGATTAAAATTCAATCTTAATGTTATATATTTTTATTGTCAGAAGATTAAAAATCTATAACATGCTGTTTTGTATGAATTTTTATATTTAAAAAGTATAACTATGTATATTTTTTCTTAAATCTTAGTATTTTTAAAAAGATAACACACAGTTCATGAGTCATAGTTCCATTAAATTCTTAATCTACTAGAAGTTCTGCATACCCATAATTCATCTGCCTAAATATTGGATGACTTAATTGTTTTTAATTGTATAAAGGGTATGTCTCCAGCAGTCTTCTTTAACTTAAGCAAGAACGATTGGTGTTAAATATAAGGAAGAACTTCCAGGCAATGAGATTTGTAGCACAATGGCCTAAATGAGAGGTAAATTATAAAATCTACTTTGGGGAGCTTTTTCTAAGAGCTCAATTACTTATCTTCTTTTCCTTGCTAGGTAAGACCTTACGCAAAGAGAGGGGTTGAGGGTAACATAATCAGTTTCAAATGTGAATGCATCTATGTCTGAGTAACACCTACAGACCTGTTGATTCAAGATACTCCTTTAAATTCATTAATTTCCATTAATTCTAGCCTTTAGTCATCTTGAGCAATGATATTGTATCAATGAAATCATAGTTTGATGAGCTAATTATATTTTATTGATGTACACTAAAATATATTATAGAAAAATGACACATCTTTGTTGTGTCCACCAAAAAAAAATGACGTATGTTCAAGTTAGAACCTTCAGTACCTGTGAATGGGACATGCTTTGGAAATAGGTTTTTTGCAGATATAATCAAGTTAAAATAAGGTCATTCTGGATTATGGGTTCTAATCCAATGACTAATATCCTTATAGAAAAAGAGAAATTTAGACACAGATATAGATATATAGGAAAAACATGATGTGGCAAAGGAGGCAAAAACTGAAGTAATGTGTCTACAGTGAAGATACACCAAGGATTGTGGGCTACCACCAGAAGTGAGGTAGAGGCAGAGAAGGATCCTCTCTTAGTGCCTACAGGGATAGTATTGCCCTGCTGACATTTTAATTTCAGAGTTTTAACCTCCAGAACTATGAAAGAATACTATTCTGTTGTTTAAAGCCATCAACATGGTCGTAATGGCTGCTGCCTTACCAAACTAATATATCAAAGAACAATCTGAACTCACCCCTGTCCTATCAGTAGGATGCATTCAATACTTGGGGGAAAAGTGCTGGGGTAGGTGCTCTGTGAAGGTCCTTTCAGTCCTGTGGTTGAATGATGATGGCCTTCTTTACATCAGCCATTTTTATACTCAGTTATGATGTGTCAGCACCCATACTTACAAAGGTGAAATAAAAGCTATTTTAACACTATCAAATAGAAAAGCAGTTATATCTTATTTGAAGCTATGTTTCAAAAATTTTAGGGAAGAAAGGATACCTGTGTTCCATTTTTTTCGGTCTGTAAAAAACTAAGGATAGATGATTATTGTAGACTTTTCTTTATACTTTCCATTTCTTACAAGATAAAATGGGTATTTCTGTATTTTAAAAAATTAAAAATACTGTATTTCCTATTATAAATTTTATTTCACATAAATAAGGTGCTCAACTACTACATGTTTCCTTACTCTAGAGTTTGTGGCTACAGCGATATGGAAATAATAGGAAGCTTAGCTTTTTTAGACATTAATTTCTCAGACCTATCATTTAGAAGGAGAAAGAGTTCATAATATATTATCATTTAGAAATCTCTTATAAATAAAAGAGGAAAGTGTTGTTTTCCTATTCTATGGCACTATAAAAGATTAATAGACAACACTCTTATAGAATTCTCTTTCAATTTGTTGGTAATACCAAAACCTTTTTTTGCAGGGGTGGGGGTGAAAAAGTTAATCTATTCTACATTTCACAGATAGACCTATAAAACTATATTCTTTAAGTTGAAATATGGTTTTTTACAATGAAAAATTTTTTGTTGATGTATAATGTATTATTTGCCCCAGGGGTACAAGTCTGTATATTGTTAGGATTATATACTTCATAGCACTCATGATAGCACATACCCTCCCCAATGTCCATAACCCAACCACCCTCTCCATACCCCTCTCTCCCGGGCAACCCTCAGTTTGTTTTGTGAGATTAAGAGTTGCTCATAGGGGCACCTGGGTGGCTGAGTGGATTAAAGCCTCTGCCTTTGGCTCAGGTCATGATCCCAGGGTTCTGGGATTGAGCCCCACATTGGGTTCTCTGCTCAGCAGGGAGCCTGCTTCCCTACCTCTCTCTGTCTGTCTCTGTGCCTACTTGTGATCTCTCTCTCTCTGTCAAATAAATGAATAAAATCTTGAAAAAAAAAAAAAAGCTTAAAAAAAAGTATTGCTCATAATTTGTCTCCCCTCCCACCCGATCCCATCTTGTTTCATTTGTTTTTCCTTCCCTACCTCCCAAACCCCCCACTTTGTCTCTCAAATTCCTCATATGAGGGAGATCAAATGATAATTGTCTTTCTCTGATTGACTTATTTCACTCAGCACAATACCCTCTAGTTCCATCCACATCATTGCAAATGGCAAGATTTTATTTCTTTTGATGGCTGCATAGTATTTCATTGTGTGTGTGTGTGTGTGTGTGTGTGTGTGTGTGTATGTATATGTATGTATGTATATACCATCTCATCTTTATCCATTCATCTGTTGATGGACATCTAGGTTCTTTCCATAGTTTGGCTATTGTGGACATTGCTGCTATAAACATTCAGGTTCATGTGACCCTTTGGATCACTACAATTGCATCTTTAGGGTAAATACCCAATAGTGCGATTGCTGGGTCATAGGGTATCTTTACTTTCAACTTTTTGAGGAACCTCCATGCTGTTTTCCAGAGTAGCTGCACCAGCTTGCATTCCCACCAACAGTGTAGGAGGGTTCCCCTTTCTCTGCATCCTCGCCAGCATCTGTCATTTCCTGACTTGTTAATTTTGGCCATTCTGACTGGTGTGAGGGGGTATCTTATTGTGGTTTTGATATGTATTTTCCTGATGCCAAGTGTTATGGAGCACTTTTTCATGTGTCTGTTGGCCATCTGGATGTCTTCTTTGCAGAAATGTCTGTTTATGTCCTCTGCCCATTTCTTGATTGGATTATTTGTTCTTTGGGTATTGAGTTCGATAAGTTCTTTATAGATTTTGGATATTAACCCATTATCTGATATATCGTTTGCAAATATCTTCTCCCATTCTGTCAGTTGTCTTTTGGTTTTGCTGACTGTTTCCTTTGCTATGCAAAAGCTTTTGATCTTTAAGTCCTAGTAGTTCATTTTTGCCCTTGATTCCCTTGCCTTTGGTGGTGTTTCTAGGAGGAAGTTGCTATGGCTGAGGTCGAAGGGTTGCTTCCTGTGTTCTCCTCAAGGATTTTGATGAATTACTTTCTCACATTGAGGCCGTTCATACATTCAGAGTCTATTTGTATGTGTGGTGTAAGGAAATAGTCCAGTCTCATTATTCTGCATGTGGCTGTCCAATTTTCCTAACATCATTTGTTGAAGAGGCTGTCTTTTTTCCATTGGACATTCTTTCCTGCTTTGTCAAAGATTAGTTGACAATAGAGTTGAGGGTCTATTTCTGGGCTCTCTGTTCTATTCCATTGATCGATATGTCTGTTTTTGTGCTAATATCACCCTGTCTTGATAATGACAGCTTTGTAATAGAGCTTGAAGTCTGGAATTGTTATGCCAACTTTGATTTCTTTTTCAACATTCCTCTGGCTATTTGAGGTCTTTTCTGGTTCCATATAAATTTTAGGATTATTTTTTCCATTTCTTTAAAAAAAATTGATGGTATTTTGATAGAGATTACATTAAACATGTGGATTGCTTTAGGTTGCAAAGACATTTTCACAATATTTGTTCTTCCAATCCGTGAGCATGGAATGTTTTTCCATTTTTTGGGGAGTTTCATTTCTTTCGGGAGTACTTTATAGTTTTCTGAGTACAGATTCTTTGCCTCTTTGGTTAGGTTTATTCCTAGGTATCTTATGGTCTGGGGTGCAATTGTAATTGGGATTGACTCCTTAATTTCTCTTTCTTCTGTCTTGTTGTTGGTATATAGAAATGCAACTGATTTCTGTGCATTGATTCTATATCCTGACACTTTACTGAATTCCTGTACAAGTTCTAACAGATTCGGAGTGGAGTCTTTTGGGTTTTCCACATAAAGCATCATATCATCTGCAAAGAAGTTTGACTTCTTTGCTGATTTGGATGCCTTTAATTTCTTTTTGTTGTCTGATTGCCGAGGCTAGGACTTCTAGCACGATGTTGAATAGCAGTGATGATAATGACATCCCTGCCATGTTCCTGAACTTAGTGAAAAAGCTCTCACTTTTTTTCTATTGAGAATGATATTAGCTATGGGTTTTTCATTGATGGCTTTTATAGTATGATATATGTACCCTCTATCCCTACACTTTGAAGAGTTTTGATCAAGAAAGGATACTGTACTTTGTCAAGTGCTTTTTCAGCACCTATTGAGAATATCATATGGTTCTTGTTCTTTCTTTTATTAAGGTATTGTATCACATTGATTAATTTGCAGATGTTGAACCAACCTTGCAGCCCAGGAATAAATCCCACTTGGTCATGGTGAATAATCCTTTTAATATACTATTGGATCCTATTGGCTAGTATTTTGGTGAGAATTTTCGCATCTGTATTCATCAAGAATATTGGTCTGCAATTATCTTTTTCAGTGGGATCTTTGTCTGGTTTTGGGATCAAGGTAATGCTGGCCTTATAAAATGAGTTTGGAAGTTTTCCTTCCATTTCTACTTTTCAGAACAGTTTTAGGAGAATAGGTATTAATTCTTCTTTAAATGTTTGGTAGAATTCCCCTGGGAAGCCATCTGGCCCTGGGCTCTTGTATGTTGGGAGATTTTTGGTGACTCCTTCAATCTCCTTACTGGTTATCGGTCTGTTTGGGTTTTCTATTTCTTCCTGGTTCAGTTTTGGTAGATTTATACATCTCTCAGAATGCATCCATTTCTTCCAGATTGTCAAATTTGCTGGTGTATAGTTTCTCATGATATGTTCTTTTTTTTTTTTTAAAAGATTTTATTTATTTATTTGACAGACAGAAATCACAAGTAGACAGAGAGGCAGATAGAGAGAGAGAGGGAGGCAGGCTCCCCACTGAGCAGAGAGCCCGATGCGGGCCTCGATCCCAGGACCCCGAGATCATGACCTGAGCCAAAGGCAGAGGCTTTAAACCACTGAGCCACCCAGGCGCCCCATGATATGTTCTTATAATTGTTTATAATTCTTTGGTGTTGGTTGAGATCTCTCCTCTTTCATTCATCATTTTATTTATTTGGGTTCTTTCTCTTTTCTTTTTGATAAGTCTTGCTAAGGGTTTATTAATCTTACTAATTATTTCAAAGAACCAGCTCCTAGTTTCGTTGATTGTTCTACTGGTTTTTTTGTATTCTATTTCATTAATTTCTGCTCTGATCTTTATTATTTCTCTTCTCCTGCCGGGGTTAGGCTTTCTTTGCTGTTCTTCTCCACCTGCTTTAGGTGTAGGGTTAGGTTGTGCATTTGAGACCTTTCTTGTTTCTTGAGAGAGGCTTGTATCACTATATACTTTCCTCTCAGGATTGCCTTTGCTGTGTCCCACAGATTTTGAACAGTTGTGTTTTAATTATCATTTGTTTCCATGAACTTTTTTCCCAATTCTTCTTAAATTTCCTGGTTGGCCCATTCATTCTTTAGTTTGATGCTCTTCAGCCTCCATGTATTTGAGTTCTTTCCAAATTACTTCTTGTGATTGAATTCTAGCTTCAAAACATTGTGGTCTGCAAATATGCAGTAAATGATCCCAGTCTTTTGGTACCAATTGAGACCTGATTTGTTACCTAGGATGTGATCCATTCTGGAGAATGTTCCATATGCACTAGAGAAGAATGTGTATTCTGTTGCTTTTGGATGGAATGTTCTAAATATATTTGTGATGTTCATCTGGCCCAGTGTGTCATTTAAGGCCTTTATTCCCTTGTTGACTTTTTGCTTAGATGATCTATCCATTGCAGTGAGGAAGGTGTTAAACTCCCCTACTATTACTGTATTATTATTGGTGTGTTTCTTTGATTTTGTTACTAACTGGTATATATAGTTGGCTGTTCCCATGTTAGGGGCATAGAGATTTAAAATTGATGGATCTTCTTGTTGGATAGACCCTTTGAGTATGATATAGTGTCCTTCCTCATCTCTTAGTATAGTCTTTGGCTTACAATATAATTTATTCGATATAAGGACTGCCACCCGAGATTTCTTTTGATGTCCATTAGCATGGCAAATTGTTTTCCACACCCTCACTTTAAATCTGGAGGTGTCTTTGGGTCTGAAATGAATTTCTTATAGAGAGGATATTGATGGGTCTTGTTTTTTTATCCATTCTGATACCCTGTGTCTTTTGATTGGGGCATTTAGTCCATTTACATTCAGGGTAACTATTAAAAGATATGAATTTAGTGTCATTGTATTGCCTGTAAGGTGACTGTTACTGTATATTGTCTCTGTTCCTTTCTGGTCTACTACTTTTAGGCTCTCTCTTTGCTTAGAGGACCCCTTTCAATATTTCCTGTAAGGCTGGTGCTGGTTTGATGTTTACAAATTCTTTTAGTTTCTGTCTTGGAAGCTTTTTATCTCTCCTTCTATTTTCAGTGATAGCCTAACTGGATATAGTATTCTTGGCTGCATGTTTTTCTCATTTAGTGCTATGAATATATCATGCCAGTTCTCTCTGGCCTGCCAGGTCTCTGCGGATAAGTCTGCTGCCAAATTAATATTTTTACCATCGTATGTTACAGACTTCTTGTCCCAGGCTGGTTTCAGGATTTTCTCTTTGTCACTAAGACTTGTAAGTTTTACTATTAGATAATGGGGTGTGGACCTATTTTTATTGATTTTGAGTGGGGGTTCTCTGTGCCTCCTGGATTTTGATGCTTGTTCCATTTGCCATATTAGGGAAATTCTCTACTATAATTTGCTCCAATATACCTTCTGCCCCTCTCTCTTTTCTTCTACTGGAATCCCAATTATTCTAATATTGTTTCATCTTATGGTATTGCATATCTCTCAAATTCTATCCCCGTGGTCCAGTAGTTGTTTGTCTCTCTTTTGCTCAACTTCTTTATTCTCCGTCATTTAATTCTCTCTTCTGCCTCATTTATCCTAGCAGTAGGAGACTCCATTTCCTATTGCACCTCATTAATAGCTTTTTTTTTATTTCAACTTGGTTAGATTTTAGTTCTTTTATTTCTCCAGAAAGGGATTTTATTTCTCTCTAATATCTTCCATGTCTTTTTTAAGCCCAGTTAGCACCTTGAGAATCATTGTTCTGAAATCTAGATCTGATGTATTACCAATATCCATATTGATTAGGTCCCTAGTCTTCGGTACTGCCTCTTGTTCTTTTTTTTGTGGTAAGTTTTTCTACCTTGTCATTTTATCCAGATAAGAATATATGAATGAGAGAATAAAATACTAAGAGGGTATCTAAGACCCCAGAAAAATGTACACTAACCAAATCAGAAGAGACCCAAAATCAGGAGTATATGAATGGGGGTAAAAAGAAATTTTAAAAAATTTTTTTGACACATATATGTGTGTGTGTGTGTGTGTGTGTGTGTGTACACACACACACACATACTGGTGAATAGAACAGAGCCACCCACTTGATTTTGTGTGTATTTTGGTCTCTTAGAAGAAACTACCTCCCAAAATTTTAAAGAAAGAAAACACACACACACACACACACACACAAACACAAATAAGGGTAAACATGATGAAGGGATGGAATATGACTGTAAAGATGAAAACTTTTAAAAAATTCTAAGAGAGGGATTGATAATATAAGTTGGTTGGAAAAAGAAAGTGTAGAGAATTTGCTCAGGCTGGAGACTAGAACAAAGCCCTTTGCTAGATTTAGTGTATATTTGATCTATTAGAAGAAATTGTATCCCAAAATTTTTTAGAAGAAAAAACCCTATATGTATACAAAAAATAAAGTTAGATGCAATGAAGGATAAGATATGACTATAATAATGAAGGTTTAAAAATATTTTTTATAAAGGCATTGTTAAGATAAACTAGTTAAAAAACATTAAAGTAGGAAAAAGGAAAAGTTAAAAAAATTAGAATAAGAAAAATATCAAATTTGAAAAGTTAAATTAACTTTGCAAGACTAAAGACTCATGAGGAGAAAATCATGAATTCCATGCTTTGCTTTCCCCTCTTCTGGAATTCGACTGTTCTCCTAGATCAGTGAGCTTGGTCTTGGCTGGATGTTCTTGCTGATCTTCTGGAGGAGGGGCCTGTTATAGTCATTCTCAAATGTCTTTGCCCGAGGTGGAATTGTAATGCCCCTGCCAGGGGCCAGGCTAAGTAATCTGCTTAGGTTCATTCTCAGGAGCTTTTGTTCCCTGAATGCTTTCTGTAGAACTCAGGAGGATGGGAAAGAAAATGGCGCCTCCCAATCTCCGGCCCAAAGAAGCTAAGAACTCATGACCCCACTCCATAGTGCGCCCTCAGAGAAAAGTGGTCAATCCCTCCCATCTCCCTTGTCTCTGGCTGCACTCTGAGCTCATCTGGCCTTTGACCGAGCGTTTCTGTCTCTGTCACACAGCCCCACTTAGAGTCTCCAAACCCAGCAGATTCCTGCTTTGCTGCTCTTCCAGTGAAGGAAAGTGGGGTCTCCCTAGATCTCCCACTCGTGGGGTCCCTGCTCAACAAGCGTGGGTCCACCTGTGCTGCGGATCACAGTTTAAGGTAACTGAAAGCTGAGATCTCACTCCTCGGCTCAGTTTCTGTAGTTGGCTTCCCCACTCTAATACCAGGGAGCTCTGCCACAGTCAGACACCCCCAATCTTTCAGTGACCCTACAGGTCCTGAGACCACACTGTCCCTGCGAGGACTCCACCCCAGCTTAGCCTCTGGAGCAATGTCCCTCAGTGGAGCAGACTTTTAAAAGTTCTGATTTTGTGCTCCAGTGCTCCACTGCTTTCTGGGAGCCAGCCCCTTCCCCCAACAGTCTAGCTTCCTGCCACTTTGCATTCACTTCTCCACATGTCCTACCTTTCAGAAAGTTGTCAATTTTCTGTTTGTAGATTTGCTGCTCTTCTTCTCTTCAATCTCCTGTTGGGTTTGTAGTATTCTAAATGGTTTGATAACTATCTAGCTGAACTCCTGCGACCTGATGTTATCTCAATTTGCTACTGCTCCACCATCCTCACTCTCTTCCACAATGCAAATTTTTATAAATTACTTTAGAATGAATAAATTCTCCATACATATGTTTTATTCATAATTACATAATGTAATATATTCACCATCTACCTATATTGCATAATATAATAATAAGCTTGGCCTCTCACATTTTGTAAACCTAACAAAGTTTGAATGAAATTTCAGTAGCACAATGGTTCTTCCATTGATTTGAATTCTAGCTTTACCATGGTAATTCAATACTATTAATTTATAGACTCTAGAATCTTCATGGGTGTATATCTTTTTAAGCACAAATTTCTTCCGTGTTCTCAACTCTGTAAACCATTTCTCTTGAAAACACGAAATGCATCACTTAGAATTTGTTAACTGTAATGAGTTCATTAATTGTAATGAATCAGGTTATTAAAAATCTCAGTGGCATGAAAATATAACTGTACAGATCTAAAGTCCTAATTAATATGAATATTCTCTTAACATTAGACTGGAGCCCAAATTTTAAATTTTAGCTACTCTTTTATAGTTTTTAATATTTATGATCCTCCCATGAGGCCCATAAAATTGAAGTAAGTTTTTAGGAAATGATTTCAAGGTGCTTACAATTTGGCAAAAGCCAGGTAATAGAAGAAACCATGAAAATAAAGATAGAGAGATAGTGTCCCAGTGAGCTCTAGTGTTTATAAAAATTCTGATACATAATAAAGAATATCAGAAAAGGAATTGGGGAAGGAAAAAAAATCTTCAGGGCTCTACGTATTCTAGATTTTTTTTTTTAAAGTGTCTATGATAGCCATCTGGATGTCTTCTTTGCAGAAATGTCTGTTCATGTCCTCTGCCCATTTCTTGATTGGATTATTTGTTCTTTGGGTATTGAGTTTGCTAAGTTCTTTATATATTTTGGACACTAGTCCTTTATCTGATATGTCGTTTGCAAATATCTTCTCCCATTCTATCAGTTGTCTTTTGATTTTATTAACTGTTTCCTTTGCTGTGCAAAAGCTTTTGATCTTGATGAAATCCCAATAGTTCATTTTTGCCCTTGCTTCCCTTGCCTTTGGCGATGTTCCTAGGAAGATGTTGCTGCGGCTGAGGTCGAAGAGGTTGCTGCCTGTGTTCTCCTCAAGGATTTTGATGGATTCCTTTCGCACATTGAGGTCCTTCATCCACAAGTGCTCCATATCACTGGGCATCAGGGAAATACAAATCAAAAGCACAATGAGGTATCACCTCACACCAGTCAGAATGGCTAAAATCAACAAGTCAGGAAATGACAGATGCTGGCGAGGATGCGGAGAAAGGGGAACCCTCCTACACTATTGGTGGGAATGCAAGCTGGTGCAGCCACTCTGGAAAACAGCATGGAGGTTCCTCAAAATGTTGAAAATAGAACTGCCCTATGACCCAGCAATTGCACATTGGGTATTTACCCTAAAGATACAAACGTAGTGATCCAAAGGGGCACGTGCACCCGAATGTTTATAGCAGCAATGTCCACAATAGCCAAACTATGGAAAGAACCTAGATGTCCATCAACAGATGAATGGATCAAGAAGATGTGGTATATATACACAATGGAATACTATGCAGCCATCAAAAGAAATGAAATCTTGCCATTTGCGACAACATGGATGGAACTAGAGCATATCATGCTTAGCGAAATAAGTCAAGCTGAGAAAGACAACTATCATATGATCTCCCTGATATGAGGAAGTGGTGATGCAACATGGGGGCTTAAGTGGGTAGGAGAAGAATAAATGAAACAAGATGGGATTGGGAGGGAGACAAACCATAAGTGACTCTTAATCTCACAAAACAAACTGAGGGTTGCTGGGGGGAGGGGGCTTGGGAGAAGGGGGTGGGATTATAGACATTGGGGAGGGTATGTGCTTGGGTGAGTGCTGTGAAGTGTGTAGGCCTGGTGATTCACAGACCTGTATCCCTGGGGATAAAAATATATGTTTATAAAAAATTAAAAATTAAAAAAAGTGTCTATGATATTTAGTGACTGTCATTGTTTTTCCATCTATGTATTATAAGAATCCATCTTTTTTTTTTTTTCAGAACATCATGGCAAAGGTAATTCCTGCAGTTTGTATTAACTTTTAGATGAAAATTTCATATTGCTGTGCACATATACTTTGTAAATAGGCCAATAAATAGCTGTCTGTGTAAAACCTGGTCATCTCAACAGACTGTTATACACCCTTCTCCACTCTCAAGCTACCTCTCCCAATGTGAAAAACACAGGATGGATAGTTACATAGACACACTTACAGAACAAGTTAAAGATAAGATTGATTCCATAAATGGAAAACAAAAGCTTTCAGATGTTAGAGTATTTTATACCTGGGGTGGGAATAGATGTGGGGATAACATTTGTAGTAACAGATATCAAGTAGCTCAGGTAAAAAAGGTAACATTGAATAGCATATCTGTTTCATGACCAGAAGAAAAAATGTAAAACTATACCAGGAACCTATAAATCAGAAGTTTAGCTGCTAATATCTGAAATTTGTAGTTGAAGAGAGCAAAGATAATCTTAGTCTGATTGAAAAGGAATGCTTGAGATTGAAAGAATTATAAGTAATAAAAATCGTGCATAAGAGTATATAGTTATATGTATAGGTTTTTTTTAGGGAGAGGGATACAATTTTCAGTTGGGAAATCTCATTCATATTGTTTCTTTCTTCCATACTTTTTAATATTTTTTCCTCTCCCATTGGACTATAAAATTATTGAATATAGGGATTCAGTCATACTCTTCTTTCCAACTTTCTCCTAAGTCAGATAAAATATTCCCATCCCTGTTCTCATTTCTCAAATTAAAGAAAAATAAAAAAGACCAACTGCAAATACATATTACCATAAGTGTTCCTTATAAATGTTTTAAAGTGGAAACAGACTTTTAAAAGGAGAAATGTCTTCATCCCATTTACTGCCTTTTATTGTCTACAGCCTGGCAGGAGTACATTGGATATGAAAACTCATGTTACTAAGCAAAGACTGTTTGGGTAAACAAGCTGTTACTTACTTAAACTTTACTTCACCTAAAGAATCTATTATGTGTCTCCAGAGGGCCTGAAATATAGAACATAAGAATCTAGACTGTTATTGTTTGTATGCTGTTGAAAATCTCTTAATCCTGAATCTCAGAGCAAAAGGAAAAATCATTTTACCAATCCTTCCTGGTATTTTTCTACCTATGAAATTGTGCCATTAATTTTTAATTATCTGAATCAAGAACTAATAATGTTTCAGCAACAATTTTTTATCCTTAAATCTAACTCACCTAGATAAAATGGTAATTGTGAGGTTTTTGTCAGGTTAAATTAGAATGCTATTTTGATTCATGATAAAGTCCTCAGTACACAAATTGATCTAACATACAGTTTCATTTAGTTTCACTGCATTAACAATATTGTGCTAGTCTTCTGGAGTATAGAAATATAAAATGTGGTTCTTGTTATCAAAGGATTTTAGATCTAGAAAGGCACAGAGACATATGAAAAAATAACTATAAAATCAGCTAACTTTAATGGGCCCTTAAGAAAAGTGTTAATAAAGTGCCTTTGGAATTAAGAGGACTAGCAAAACAATATTGATTTAAAATTATTTCCATCGGTATCAAATTTTAAATAAAGTGACAAAGATCATTCTTCATATTTTCTTTGCATTATAAATCCTCTTTGGACTTTCTTACAACATAAAATGAATATGTGTGTTTATATTCTCCCACATAGTATTGGCTTCTTAAAATTTTTCTGGAAATGTTATTATTCTATCTATATTATTACGGAGATATGATATCATAGATAATTTAATTTGAAATTTTTTAAAGAAGTCAATTTCATTATTATTTGCAGTCTATCTGATGCTTTAACTGCCCATCTGGTACTAGAATTTTTTAAATCTTGAAATTTATTTTTAGTTTTTTTTTTTTATCAATTTGCACAGGTGAGTCAAATTTTGGTCTCTTGCAAATAAAAGAATCTACAGAGCAATATTTCTTGATTCTCTTATTTATCTCATACATTACTTGTACTATCTGAATCCTGGTGTTTTTAAGCTAGTGAGTTTTAAATGATCTGTATACAGAATAACATCAGCGCTAAAGTCATTGCTATTCTATTTTGTGTTTACTTGATTGTTGCTAAATACACAGATGTGATCTTATCATCTGTAAATTCTGTCATGATTTAAAATCCATTTTTGGTATGTAAAAATGAAATCTTTTGGCAAAAAATAAATAAGTAAACATGGACTATGTCCTTCTAAACATTAATGTGGCCAGTTTGAGTAGGAAGCTAGAGAGGGGGGTTGGGAAATAAAGATAACTAACTAAGTAGGTCCCAGGAAAATTACTGCCTTTGCCTTAAATATTCTTTAATCTCACCTCATACCTTCTTCCCAGTTGTATCCCTATTGCCTTTGAAATTAATATCCTGTCCCTATCTTCATGAAAAATTTTGTAAGTGGAATATTTTAGCCGAGCAGCAGGAGCCAAATTCCTGGGAATAATCTCAGACTTCTGTCTCTCTCTCTCTCTCTCTCTTTCTCTCGTGTTCCATACCCAGTCATGTGAATCATCAGGTCAGGTAAAGTCTGGCTTCCAAACAGCTCTCCTGTCTACCTACTCTACTTATAACCAGGGCCTACCCTATCCAGGGCACTAACATCTCTCCCTTGAATTAGAACTCACTTGAAGCCATTAGAAAATGAACTATACTACTTGCTCCAAGCTTGTTGTCCCCACTCCAAATCACATCAATATTATAAGAGACAAATATGATTTTATCATTACTTTGGATGGCTTCCATTGCTCTTAAGTAAAATTTAAATTAGGCAGAATTGCCTTCAAAACCATACCACATTATCTCTCCATCCTTCTTTCATCCTCTGGAACCTATTCCATTTCTTCCATTGGACTATCATCTCTGTTAATTCTAGGGTCTTATATCAAGTGTTCCTTCATCCCTCCACAGTACTATCCTGGCACTCTTATATTTGTTTAGCTCCTCTTCCATTTTAAAATCTCTTCTTGTTATAAATGTCTTCTCATTTTCCCAAGACACTGATGCCCAAAAATGATTCTTAATCATTACTTTAGAGTTGCTGTGGAAATCCTAATGTGATTATGTTGCAGAAAAATCCGCATCATGTCTGTAACACTCCCTAGAATAGAAGTTCTCAGTGTGGAGGTGGGAGGGGCTGTTTAGACCTCAGAGAACATTCTGAAAATGTGTGGGGCTATCTTATGATATCACAGTGATTAATCAGCGCCATTGGTAGGAATATTAGCCATCCTGCAGAATGCAAGCAGACTGAAATGACTAAAAATGGTCCCATTTCCTTTGCAGTTTTTGACAATCTTATAATAATTTGTATAGAAGAAAAGACTTTATATAATTATTCAAGACTAGAATCTAACCCATTATATGTGTACTAAATATATACTAAAATTACCAAGAATGCAACTAGAGAATAAACTGAGGAAAAATTGAAATTAACAAACCTGATTAGAATTTTACAGATTTTGTTTTCTACTGTGGAAAATTTTGCCAGTTTGTAACTGAATTGACATTATAACACATAATTATCAGTCAACATTATAATTGTTGCATTCACAGTGATTTTACCTATAGGTGAAACAATCTGATTACTAGCCTGTTGTGTCTTTTAGTATAATAGTGACTGGGAATTTAAACACTAGGTATTTAGGTAGCTTAGTCGTTAAGCCTCTGCCTCCAGCTCAGGTCATGATCAGGCTCCCTGCTCAGCAGGGAGCCCGCTTCTCCCTCTCCATCTCCCTGGAGCTTATGTTCCTTCTCTTACTATCTCTCTCTGTCATGAATAAATAAAATATTTTTTAAAGATAAATAAATAAATAAACACTCAGTGTACATTTTGTGACAAATTCCTTTGATTCTTCCTTTATAGAATAGTTAGAGCATAATGTTAATCTTTTTATGAGTCTAGGCAGGCAATTTTATCTATGATCTTTATTCTGGACTAATAAAAGGGATATTGTAAATACATATTTCAAAAGAATTTGCCATCTGCCAAAGAATTCTCTGGAATTTACATACATGTATGTGATAATAGAGCTTGGGAAAACAATCTACTGTACCTCTGTTTAGGTTGATTGTTGATAGTATTGTCCCACAGACCTTGACTGTTTTCACACCCAGTCTTATTCCCACCAAGGTTCTGGTCAATTCCCCTATTACTGGGCTTATTAACTACCACCTGGTCATGAGGCTACTCTGACCATACCCAAACAAATTGCTAGGGTCAAGGCTTATGGTTAATAGGGATAGGCAAGAACCAACACATCATTTTATTAGTATCCTTTAGTACTGAAATGTTTAAGGAGTTATAGGAGTACATTAATCCTTTCCAGAAAGGTTAAAGTTCAAGACTTAATAATTCAAACTGAGTTTAAAGAAAAATGTGAAGTTCTTAATTTATGTATTGACTCTTTTATTCTCTGTCACATTCCAACAAAGTATTTGTCTTGGAGAATTGTAGCAGCACTCATGAAGATGTGCTCTTCATTTTCTCTTTAAAGAGAATTTGTCCGTGAGTTGCTTTCAGCATCCACATCAGCTTTAGTGCTTAGATTACATTTTTACTGGCAAGTCACAGTGCTCAGCCAATAACAGAACATGGTAGGGATACCAGGACCTGACCATTTCTGCTCCATGTGGGTACTCTACATAAGGCAGTCTTCATGTCAGAGCTCCTCTTTGAGGTCCCCAAGACTTATTCATAGTTGTGCGGTACCCAGTCCTCCTTTCTTCCTCTTCTCCTTTGAATGAAGGAGGTCAGACCTGCATTCCAAACTGAAGCCTTTCTTTGTTCACCTCTGTTCATCCCATTTACCTTTCACAGGCTTTATCCCCAATAAATCTCTTACAGTTCCACCTTCATCTTACAATGTGCTTTCAAGAGGATCCAGCTAGCTCAACAACAACAACTGGGGATCTTCCAGTCAAAATAGTTTATACAGCAGCTCAGAAGACTAAAGGAACAAGGCTTGTAAGAATCTGATGGAAATTTAGTTTGGTTAAAGCATAAGTACGTTTTGGAAAAGATGTTAAAAATGAGACTGAAAAATTAAAGCAACATGTGATCAAACACTTACGATTTTATTCAGACATATGTGGAACACTCTTAAAAACAATGTAGTATAAACAAATGAGAAGAATTATGTTTTAAATAAAACAAAATTTTTAAAGGCAGTATGGTCTGAGGTTGAATTTAGTGCTACGAAACTATCAGAAGAGATTGATCAGGAGTATATAATAGTATAGATGAATTAATGCAGAACTAAGATGATGTCTACAAATAAATAGCTGAGAAACCAAAATAAATACGATGAGAATCAATTAATTTACAGAGGAGGGAGGTGATGTGGCATAGAGAAGCATAATGAGTACATAATGAAGGCATTAATTCTGATGCTGCTGGTCGCTGAGATACAGATGTGCAGGGAGAAGCTGACTTGGTGTTTGCGGATATGTTCATTGGACACTCTGAAACATGAATATGGAGCTCTAAAAAGAAGAATGGATCAAGAATAAGAATTTATTATTAGAAGAACTGTTGTCTTATTTTGTAAGTTGGTAGTTGTTGAAATTATCTAGAAAGAGAACATAGATATATGTTCATTCAAGGGAGAGCAGTATCATTCTCTGTGGGCTTTTTTCACGTTCTTCACTGCTATTATTTATTTGTTATAAGTTATGCAAGTGGGCTCTTATTCAAAATTATGTTAAAAGTTTTAATACAATGACGACAGACCATTAAGTATGGGGGCCTTCTAAGCATAGCGTTCTATGTGAATGTATGAGTCTCACATCCATAAAGCTTGTTCTGTACAGTCGTTCCCCTGCACTCAAAGATTTTCATATACTATAGGACAATGGTTTTCAATCCTTCTGAACCCAATATCCATTCTATAAAACAGACATTAGAAAAATCTTTTGTTTATTAATTATAAGTGAAATTATAGATAAAAATGTTTATATACTCTAGTACATAATTTATTTTTTTTAAGATTTTATTTATGTATTTGACAGAGATCACAAGTAGGCAGAGAGACAGGCAGAGAGAGAGGAAAGGAAGCAGACTCCCTGCTGAGCAGAGAACCCAATGTGGGGCTTGATAAAGTCATCCCTCTAGTACATAATTTAAAAACACTTGCCATTATGCCTCAACTAAAATACAAAGGGAAACTAAAATTTGTGACTTTGTGATTAAAAATATGTATTTAGCTAAACGTTTGGTTGCAAGTTCCTTAGAAGATACAATGAGGTGACCATATGCTTGTACTTATTTAAAATAAGTTTACATTTATGAGAAATAAGAGAAAGCCATTCCATAGAAAAGGTATAGATAGCTGAGAGAGCTACCTTATAGGTATGGGAACATCAGAGTTCAAAAGGTGAGAAGTTAAAACCAGACTTATTTATATATGGAAAATTAAAATTATCTTAGTTGAAATAGGAATATCACATCAATACAAATCGCCAACTGTCAGAGAGGCAATACTATAAACAGTATTCTCACAAAGATCTAACTTAGAAGTGTAGTGTCAAAATAATTCCTTACCGGGGCACCTGTGTGGCTCAGTGGGTTAATGCCTCTGCCTTCAGTTCAGGTCATGATAGGGTGCTGGGATAGAGCCCCACATCAGGTTCTCTGCTCAGTGGGAAGCCTGCTTCCTCCTCTCTCTCTACCTGCCTCTCTGCCTACTTGGATCTCTGTCTGTCAAATAAATAAATAAAATCTTTTAAAAAAAATAATAATAATTCCTTACCTTACGACAATAATTCCTTAATAGTATGGATTAATCCTATGTTGAGACTATTCCTATATATTCATGCCAAAACATAAGTTTTATTCTTAAAATAAAAGAAACAAAATAAAAAATTTAAGTTAAATAAACATTTAAAAATACAATAAAAGTTCCTACGGGCTTAAAATGAGTTTCTTGGAGGCAACATATAGATGGGTTTTGTTTTTTTATCCATTCTGATACCCTGTGTCTTTTGATTGGGGCATTTAGCCCATTAACATTCAGGGTAACTATTGAGAGATATGAATTTAGTGCCATTGTATTGCCTGTAAGGTGACTGTTACTGTATATTGTCTCTGTTCCTTACTGATCTACCACTTGTAGGCTCTCTCTTTGCTTAGAGGACCCCTTTCAATATTTCCTGTAGAGCTGGTTTGGTTTTTGCAAATTCTTTCAGTTTTTGTTTGTCCTAAAATACCTTGAATACTTTTATATTTCATAGATAAGATGGAATAAGGAATGGAATAGAAAAAGAGATAGTACCATAGGGTAGGTATGGTATATCTCCAGGGGTAGTATCAGAATTCTGCCTAAATAATTGCAGGCAATCTAAACATAAATATATTTTCAATAAACATTTATTCAACATAGATTTACAGTCATTGTACTATAAAATACTCATAAGTAATATAAAATATTTCTAAATGACATTTATTAATAAAATTCAGTGAGATCACTGAACTTAGTATATTTTTTTGGTTTAATAATAATATTTACCCTAAGTCTGATAAAAGTTGCTTCAAGTCTCCTCTGTTACACATTTGCTATAGATTATATTAATCTTGCCTTGACTGTTCTAGTGCATTGGATCTTCTTTTTTACCCACCGAAGAACAGTAAGCATCCCTGCATCTGATTTTAAGGCATTATTGCACTTCCAACACCCAATCTTTGTTCAAGCACTTTGCTTCTAAAAATTTCCAGTACCTCTTAAAGCGCCCACTCTAAAAGCACATGTGTGTCACAGTTTCACAATTCATATTCAATGATGTGACTTTTCTCTATACCACAGGTGTTTAGCATGGAGAAATCTTAAAAATCAGTGTTGTGGAATATCAAAGGGCCAAGCAGAGCCCTAGTAATCATGAATATTACAGGAACAAATAGAACAACTGAATCCCTTGAATCAAAGAGGAATAGTCAGAGTTGAGAAGTATAAAATGGAGAAGTGTTTTACTATTTCAGTGACTTTTTTTCATTTTAATGGAAAACTTACAAATCTTAATAGAAGGGAATATATTAATAAATATGTCATTTTTATGTGATAGAGTGGAAGAGAATAGAAAAAATCATTTGAGACCCAGTTTCTTCTCACTAGATGGATGATTTCTAAATTATGATTGTAATTATTTTCATAATATAAAATGGGCTTGATCAAGCTCTCCTGGATACAAATAAAGGAACATAGATCTTGAATTTTTTATTTAAAATTTTATCAATATAATACTATATATACAACAACTGACATTAAACAGATATAATATTAAAATAAGTTGCAGATTATACACCACAAACTGTCATCTAAATGTACTGTCACTATAAAATCTTGTTGTACATTACAAAAAAAATTTGAAATTCATCTGTCCAGGATATTTAACTCTATAAATACCTCATATCTATCATAATTATATTTAATACTTAGCCAAATTACTTTATTTTCAATTGACTAGAATATCAGGAAGATCAAATAAATTTATCTCAGCTACAGAGATTTCTGTGTGTGTGTGTCTTACCTCCTCAGTTAAGGTAAATAATCTTTGAAGATTTTTAAAAACAACAACAACAAATTGGACTAACTGTCCTAATATCAAAATTAGAATCCTTGTAACTATTTAAGGACCATAATTTTACATAGGCTAAATTCTTACCAGGGAAAGTGAAAGAAATGATCATTTGCTAATGCCAACTTTTCCATCTTTATAAAAAGTAATAAGTCTATCTCTACCCCTGTGATCACATGGATAGGAAGGAAGCAATTTCCAGGAAAAAAAAGTTTGGGAGGAAAGAGCTGCAAATAAGGCCAACAACTAGTAGACCCAAAATGAGGTCTGTTTTCTGTTTAAAAACAGAAAGAAATATAAATAATTGTCTGCCAAACGCATATTCTAAAAACAATAGAAGAATGGATCAGTATCAGATTAGGACAACCTAGGAAGAAAAAGTCTCATCAAATTTTCAGAATGAGTTAAGAACGATAACTTATAGGTTATGTGGTAAAATATGCATCAAAAATATCTCAACACAGCAGTATGAATTAACATGGTTAAATGTAATACATCTAAATGTACATTCTGAAGTCAAGATTAGAAGTGAAGACAAATGAGTATATGAATCACCACTAACCAACTGAAGGAAAATTCTAAGCTGGCATCTGGACCTTGCAAAAAAAGAAGGTGGGGCTATAATTAATTGTCAGTGTCTGCCATAGGTAGTGGTAGGAAGCAATGTAGTAGCATGATATATTTCTGTCATTTTAAAGTACAGAATATGTAAAACTAAGCTTAACAGTAAATAATGAAAGAAAAAGTAAGAAAACAAACATACAAGCAAAAGCAAGAAAGCTACAGCAGAAATAATTTTAACCACAAGACTATGAAAATCCTAACAGTCTGATGAGATTCACAAAATAAATAAAATCGTGTTTTTTATTAAAAGAAATACAACTCTAGAGTATATTCAATTGTTTCATTTGCACATCAGCTCTTTCACTGTATGCCTTATTTTGAAAAAAATAGAAATAGACTGTAATAAATATCCTTTATGGAATAGATTTTGCCCTGGGAAAGGTTATTTGTTGGTGTGTTTATACGGGAAAGGTAAAGACTTGAAAACCCAAAATAGTTACCTTTAGCATTATGGAAGAGGGTGAGATGATTTTGTGTAGTTACAAGAGCAGAACTAGGGCTAATGGATGAAAGTTAAGAATTAAGTGAGGTTTGAATCCGTTAATTCATTATACATTTATTGAAAAACCACTATATTTAAGGACAGAATATTTGATGAATACAGCAGTTCAGTTATTCAACAATAACATTAAACTCCTTGGTAGAAGTGAGGTTTCTGCCATCTTCAACAGTCATCAAATGACCTCTTTCCAGGAATTTCTCTGCCAAATGGAAATTAACATTTTTAAGATTTATTTATTTATTTTAGAGAGAGAGAGAAATGAGGGTGATGCAATGCACATGGGGCAGAAGGAGAGGGAGACAATGTTGAGCAGACTCTCTACTAAGCCCAGAACCCAATGCAGGTTTCGTCATACAACCTTGAGATCATGACCTGAGCCTAAATCAAAAAAGTCAGACACTTAACCAACTGAGCAACCCAGGTGCCCCAAAAGTTAATTTTTTTTTAAAGATTTATTTATTTATTTGACAGAGAGAGATCACAAGTAGGCAGAGAGGCAGGTAGAGAGAGAGAGGAGGAAGCAGGCTCCCTGCTGAGCAGAGAGCCCGATGCGGGACTTGATCCCAGGACCCTGAGATCATGACCTGAGCCGAAGGCAGCAGCTTAACCCACTGAGCCACCCAGGCGCCCCCAAAAGTTAATTTTTAAGACCACTCCCCAGGGGCCTCTGGGTGGCTCAGTCATTAAATGTCTGCCTTTGGCTGAGATCATGATCCCAGGGTCCTGGGATCAAACTCCGCATCAGGTTCCCCATTCCTCCTTGTGTTCCCTTTCTCACTCTCTCTCTCTCTCTGTCAAATAAATAAATAAAATCTTTTTAAAAAAGATCATTCCCAACCTAAAATTCAGTTATTTAAAAAAATCTATTCACTAAATAATACTACATATTATATGAATATAATACAAATACAATGTACAAATATTGTATAAATGAATGTTCAGATAGATATAAATTTATGATATATATGTGTAAGATACTGTGTGACATTTTAGGTATTCCAAAATTTTATTTATTTATTTATTTGTATATGAATGAAAAGGCTTTTAATTTTATCAATAATCATTTTAGGAAATCAGTGGTGTTGCAGATATGATGTCACTAAATTCTTAAGTTTATATGAAATATTTGACCTTACTTTAAAATCATACCCATAGCAGACGTGTTTTCTTGGCTTTATTTTCTTGGTGAAGAATGAGATGGTTCAAACATACAGAAATCACTTGAAAAATAACCACTTTATAGTTTCTGAAAAAAAACCTATGCTTCTAGGGTTTTACTATCCAAGAACAGATGTGGAAAACAAAATTTACGATAGCTCCACATAATAAATATCTGGGTAGTCCAGGCAAAACTGATATGGATATATTTGAAGTTTTTTAATTGTTTAAAAACACCATCTCAATCTGCTTTCTCACTTAGACTGTCAAAATGGAGTTTAAAGCTTGTCACCATAATGCCAAGCCACTTTTCAGATAGCAACTATAAACTTTAATGAAATATATGCCTAACTGCTTGTTTGGCTGAATTTAACCCACATTGAAATAAACTGATTAGTTCAATTCCATTTGAATTATAAGAAAGGATCAGTTTTCATTAATAGAAATATCATTAAAGTAAGATCATTATTAAAATTCTATATTTAAAGTCATTTATACTATTTTACTAATCTTGAAAGTAATATTAGACATCTTTAACCCAAATAATTAGAAAGATTAATATTTCCAGTTTAATTATAAATTGAACATAGGGAATTTCCATATTTTTTTAAGATTTTATTTATTTATTTGACACAGAGAGAGATCACAAGTAGCCAGGGAGGCAGGCAAAGAGAGAGAAAGGGAAGCAGGCTACCTGCTGAGCAGAGAGCCCGATGTGGGGCTTGATCCCAGGACCCTGGGATCATGACCTGAGCCGAAGGCAGAGGCTTTAACCCACTGAGCCACCCAGGTGCCTCAAGGGAATTTCCATATTTAGAATTGAAATTCATTTTTGTAAAATTTAAACAGTAATAAGTTTATATTTTATTTTATTCATTAATCCCACTATGTTAGGCAATAAAAATATGTATAACAATAAGTCATATTCCAGCCTTTGAGGAATTCATTGTTTTACAGAGCTGTTAATTTGGGAAAATTATTTTTATATCAAAAGGACCCACTGAACTTAATTTTTATAAAATTTCACTTTTAAATTTTAATTTCACTGTCACCCCTACTACCTGCAAAAAGATCCAGAATTATTAGGTCATGGTTTATCTCTCCCTTGAATTTGCAGTTTCTCTACTTTACTACATACATGAGCTTTCCACAAGTGTTACATTAACACTTGTTATTTTCTATAGTTCAGGAATTAGGGGGTTAAATAGAACAAGTTGTATGTATGTATTTCTCTATTGAGTTCACATAAAGACAGAAAGGGCGATGTGCAGATTTACAAGTTGTGTGGAGCATGATTGCCAAGCAACAACATCCTTATTCAACCTCTTGGGAATTACATACTAAGGTAGAAACATGGGCTCCAGAAATACTGTAATCCATCTCCACTGCAAGAGCCAATACAGAAAATGTTGGTATGTATTATGTTAATTAATCTTTTGACAGTTGTAATTTTTTTTTCAGTAAGAAAATTGCAAATCTTGGGGCACCTGAGTGGCTCAGTGGGTTAAAGCCTCTGCCTTCGGCTCAGGTCGTGATCCCAGGGTCCTGGGATCGAGCCCCACATCGGGCTCTCTGCTCAGCAGAGAGCTTGCTTCCTCCTCTCTCTCTCTGCCTGCCTCTCTGCCTACTTGTAATCTCTGCCTGTCAAATAAATAAATTAAATCTTTGGAAAAAAAAGAAAGAAAAAGAAAATTGCAAAGCTGAAGGAAAACTAAAATGCATTAGCTAACAGTTCAAACCAACCAAGACAATGTCTTTTCATATAGTTTTCTATAGATAGTCTAAATAATTTCCAAGTTTACTGGGTGAATTTTTAATGCCTTAGAAACTTTAAGTTAATCCTTAAGCAAAATTTATTTTCTATTTTTAAAATTTTTTTTGTTTAAATTTAATGTAGTTAACATACTGTATTACTAGTTTCAGGGGTAGAATTGAGTGATTCATCAGTTGCATGTACCACCCAGTGTATGAAATATACCCTTGTCTTTCATTTGCTAACCTCTGTAGTTCTAAAAATTCTGTCTATATAAGTACATGAGACATTCATTTCTTTCCTGCCTTCCATTTTATTTTCCTTATATTGAGCATGCAGATTCCTTAATAACTACTTGGCTGCTAAGACTGACTACACCATACATTTTCCAATATGTTAGGAAAGTAATTTTATCTTGCTTTATTTTATTTTCCTCATTAGTAAAAAGAAGATGGTAATAACTGACCTTCATAATCTTAAATGTTGAGTATGATAAAAAGGTAGATGAAACACTACTTCATGTAGATTAAAGCTCTCCCATAAAAGTTATTTTAAACTTTTTGTAAATATATTTCCAAACCTGAAACCTTTGGAGCTCTAGATCACAAAATGACTCCTTCCTGAAGCCTTCAGTCATTTTTCCAGACTTCACTGAGCAGGCTCACCTCTGACACCATCCAACACTCATTAGCACTTACCGTTAAGGAGACAAATGATTTGATTTTTCAAAACACAATATAAGAAACTTCACAGTCTTTAAAAATGTATGGTTTTGAATACTAGTAAGTATAATTATATTAAATTATATTAGAATTAGAAAATTAATCTAAAGATCCCCTAATTAGGGAACTGAAAATTACACCAGAGGACCAATGTCCATTGCCTCTAAGCAAGTTTTTCCTAAACCAGGAAACTACATAGCTATGCTTTGTGTGAAAGGTTTTCAAAGGTAAAGATACAGCACTATAAAATGATTGTCTATACCAGTATTCACTCATTCTTACAGCAAACAATTTTTCTTAACATACGGTCTACATGTAGATTGTTTAATTTGCTTAGTGTTATTCATTTCCTTCTTTTTTGCTGTGCTTCTCTATAGATAAATTGTAGTAGTTTGAATGGTTCTCAAAGATACCAACTCCTATTCTCTGGGACCTTTAGTGTTACATTATTTGGGGGAAAACATGATCTTTGACAGTGTAATCAAATTAATGATCTTGAGATGGGGAGACTGTCCTGGATTATCTGTATGGGCCATGCATGTCACATATCCTTATAAGAGGGAAGCAGAGAGAAATTTAATGCATGCAATAAATGCATGCATTAGGAGTCCATGTGAAGACTGAGGCAAAGATTAGAGTTATATGGCCACAAGTCAAGAAATGCTGGAAGCCATCAAAAACTGGAAGATGCAAGGAACAGATTTTACCCTAGAGCCTCTCAAGAGGAGTGCCACCCAATCTGCATTTTTATTTTAGTCCAGTGACACTGATTTCAGGTTCCTGGCATCCAGAATTTTGAGATAATAGATTTTTATTTTAAACCACCTAGTCTGTGGTAATTTGTTACAACAGCCATCAAAAACTAATACATAAACTACATTTCTCTGTCTCATTCATTTTTGTACTTTCCCATGTAACTTGTTTTGACCAATGGACTATGAACAGATATTATGGATGTCATGTTCAAACAGAAGTTTTAAATGAGCGCTCCTGTCCTCTTGCTCCTGTCATCCTTCCTTATAATATATCCAAGATACAGGCTACTCCTTCAGCCTATGTACCAGAAGAAACACATAGATTCAAGCGCAGCAAAGCATACACAACAACAAACACAACCAAGCCTGACCAAGTCAAGCCAAACTTAAGCTGAACCCAGCAGAGCTGCAGATAACCTGTGGCACTCACATAATGCAAGCAAGAAATAAATGTTACAAACCACTGATATTTTAGGTTGTTTGTGAATTATATTGTACATAAAGAGCCAAAGGTAAATGATAATAAACATAATGAACTTCTGAATATTTTACCCACTCTTGTTTTTTTCCTTTTGATTTTTTTCATGATTATTCTTTCTTTTAACTAGAGAGGTGTTTCTTCTAATTAAATACTGCATTTCTGTTAAAGTTCTCTAGGGAGATGAATACTCAGCACTCTCAGAATAACAAGCCCTTTTGTAAGTGAAGTGGATTGATAATTCCCTAGTCTTCCCTTCTTTATCACAACTGATGTCAGCCTCTTAAATATTTTCTAATTGTAATAACGTTCTAATTCTTTGATATTACCAAAAGTTTATATCCTTTCAGAGATGTGAAAACTGTTATATCACATTCATGACCATATTCAGACAGCATAGTTTATGTTCAAGGATATCTTAAAGAAAATAGATGAGACATTTTTTTACCATAGTGTTTACTTTTTTCCCTTCATTTTTTTTGCCCAGTCTCAATTTTCCTCCTTCAGATCCCCACAATCAACATTCTGCTTCTTTTGAATGTATATTTTCTTTTCCATCAAAATTTGCTTTCCTATTCCTAAGGTTGATTCCAAGTACTCGATTCTATTTTTATTTTCAAATTTCCATAATAAAACCATTTATCTTTTGTTGGTGAATATGCCTTGTGAAATATTTGCAAGTGATTCTTATTTTTATTGAAATAATTCTCCAATGCTTATATATGTATTTTGGCATCTTTAACAGAGAAATTATGGTAAGTGAGGGCGATTATTTTAAAAGTTATCACAAAGGTTTATTGATTACTTACAGATTGCTATTTGAGGAAGGTCAATTTTAGAAATCTAGACAAGGAATCAAGGCTCCACACAGGATTGTACAGTCATCTCCTATACAAGAGCACCCAACCCAAAGGGGAAAGTGGTAGTTGAAATTCAGCCTGCCTGTCACTTACCAAGCCCTAGAACTTTTCTATGAAATCACAGCCACACAGAGGGAGAAGTGGTATAGTTTTGTGTTTTCCACAAAATTTCCATACAGACCCCAAGACGTGCCATTGTGTTTTGTATCCGTCTGGAAGGAGTGCCAGAGAGAAGCAGTTCAGCAAGGCTCTGTAGCCAGGTCAGACACATTTGCCTCTGACTCTATAATCTGGAATGTATAAAACCAACACTGAATTGAATTGGTTGACTCAGAATAGCTGACATCTGACTTGTTCTTTACGTTTCCTGCCAGGTGTAAGTGTTCTATGCTCACAATTACTCACTATAGAGTGACTTCAGTCAGAAGGCTTTTGCTGAGTCTTGCTTCAGACTGAGGCAGAAAAATTCAATTCTAGGATAATCCCTTGAGATTCCTGGACATGTCAATAAGGGTATAGATGGAACACATGGATCCATGAAACTCATGAGTTCATATGCCAAGTTATAGCAGTGAGTATTTCTTACAGATAAGGAAAACTTGTGACCTTACTTCCGAAGGCCAATATTGGCTTATGATTGCAATCTTTTCATTCTCTGTTTGTTAGTGTATAAAAAACTTAGTTTGACCTAGGTAAAACAATGAAGAAAATGTCTGGTTTTCAGTCTTTGCTGTTCACTATCACCACCATTTTTCTTTATGGCCTTCTATTAATTGATCATTTTATGTTGCTTAAAGATTCCCTTATAGTGTTCCTTTTCACTGGCCACAGGGTTGGCATAAAGAATCATTAGCTGAAATTGCAAAGCTAAAGCCCTCAGAGACCACCTGTTCAGGTCCCTCTTAAGCACCTTCCAGGGCCCACACTCTTTCTTTAGAAGTGGCTGAATTAAAACCCACCCATCTCAGTAACCACCAGGGTTCAGTTTACTCTCTTCTCTTTCTGAGATTAAATGGCCTCAAACCGCTGCAGGCCTTATCCAACATTGCAGCCTCAAAAGCTCAGATTTTCCAAATTAGAGACTTGGGAAGGACAGCTTTTAGCAGTAAATACAAATAATATCTTTCTGAAATAGGAAAACCTAAGACTCAGGTACATGGAGTTGGTTGTAATAGTATTTTTGGTTTTTTTGGCTGATGATAAAAAAGGCAGTTGTATTCCCTACATTAATAATAACAGCATTAATAATAACAGTCCATTAAATAACAAAACTACTAAAGAGTAGAATAAAATAACATTTTAAATAGCTTTTTCTTGCAGTGTATGTGGGTGTGTGCTTTGGAGCTTGGAAAACACAATGTCTGTAATAGGGCTTTCAAATTTTTTGAGAGTCTGCCAAGGAAGTAAGTCCAGTTCTATGACACAACTCACCATAAGATCCAAATTAAATTTAAAAGCAAGAATATGAGAATATGCTAGACATAATAATCAAAATGGTAAACTTCTTTTGAATTCTTTTGCAGTGTTAAGCCATGACAATTTCTTGAGCAATTTCCAACTTTGCATTGTGGAAGCTTTAAAGTGTGTTAATAGGTTATCTAAAATAAGAGAGTGGCTGAAATGAAGAAATTTTACATAGAGCACCTGTGTTCAATTTCACTCAAATATGTGTTAGATTTATCACTGGTTTTAGCTAAATTCAATAATGTGTTCACTGAGTAAAGCCAGTGATGAAACCTTGAGTCAGTGAGCTAGCCAGACTGGAAGTGGCCAGGTGCTGGATACTAAGAGATCCCTTGGGAGCTGATGGTGGCCACAGGTGGTCAGGACAGGTTTCAACAGCAGCAAGTGCAAGGAACTGCAATAAGAAAGCATATTCTGTCAGAGGGACCACGCCTCAGTGGTAGGCAGTGTCTTGGAGGACGGGACAAAAGTGAGAGAAGTATCAGATGGTGGAAGGATTGAGCAAGCAGTTTCAGAGGCCCAGACAATATGCTCCCATGACTAATTGAAAAAAAGAATAGTAATAATTTCTCTTATGATGTACAAGACCTTCTGAAATTATTAAAAATCAGTGAAGTTGATATGATTATTACCATTGTATAGATGAGGATACTGAGGCTCAGACAAGTAAGCAACTTGCTTAATACACACAAATAGTCAATGAATGGGCTTACACATCTAATTTAATCTGATGTTTTGGAAGACTGTGGGTGGAAGACTCAAAGGGACTAGGATATCAGGCATGAAAGCAACTAAGAGCTTTAAGTATAAAGATATAAGGTAGGGATGTGAAATATGAACTGTAAAGTGGAGGGGGAAAATGCCATAGATTCTAAAGCCCTTTCTGCGAAGTATCTTTTAGGTTAATTTTCCAGACAACTAACCTTAACTGTCCTTTTATCCCTGACATCAGGTTTCAGACACCCTTATATAAAGATGACATCTTTCCTTATTCATGTATTCATTGAAAGTACAGATATGCATGAGACTGACTCACCTTCTGTCTTTAAGGAGGTCATTTTCTGTCAGGATACCCTGGGCAAAATAGAAATTCTCCTCAGCTTTCCTCTGCTCTCTGCCATTCCTCCAAAATCTATGCTACTTTTAAGTATATATACTAGCCCCTTCCATTGTGGAGTCTTACTGCAAGAGAAACAGGTGGAAGAGCAATCATGACAAGGTACACATCCCGTGGAGTACTTAAGGTCTGTGTATTTCCTGAATGTGTTTTAATAAGGTGTGTGTGAGCATCCCACATTCCATTTTTATTCTTGAGTGGGATGTTTCAAACGTCACCTCTCCTTCTAACCTAAATTTTAGTAAGGGTTATGGCAGCCTCTCCTCATTTCCTGGACTGAAGGAGCAAAGCAAGGTATGAGGGAAGAATTAAGCTCACAAGTAGCTCATTGACATCACTGAGAAGCTCCAATCTAGGACTAGTGGGGATTAACCTTTCACAAGGCCTCTGCCCCCAACTGAACCCCCATATATGACTCAGTGCACATTTTCTCACTTCTTTGGAAGGGAACAGCAGAAAGCCTGCCCTGATGCTGAGACATGAATCTGCTCTCATTTGTTTTTCCAGCTTGGAATGGCCTGAAGTGGAGCCGAATCTGCAGATGGAATTCAAGTGCCCCCAGATGTGAAGGCCAGTGTGCTGAAGGGGCAGGAAGCCAAGCTGGCTATTATATTTATGATCCTTTATAGTCTTCCAATGTAAAGCCTTAATTGCTAAGGATTTCCTTCCAAATTAACATTGAATTTTTTAAAAAGATTTTATTTATTTATTTATTTGACAGAGAGGGAGATCACAAGTAAGCAAAGAGGCATACAGAGAGAGCGGGGGAAAGCAGGTGCCGTGTTGAGCAGAGAGCCTGATGCGGGCCTCAATGCGATAGATACCTCAGTCTGGGATCATGACTCGAGCTGAAAGCAGAGACTTAACTCACTGAGCCACCCAGGTGCCCAACATAGAATTTTTTGTCAATTGTGATTTGCTTATAACAATTTATACGTAGATAAAGTATTTTACAAAAAGGACATTTTAGGAAAGTTTCAAGGTACTACCTGTCTTACTTTAGCCCTTAGTAACAACATGAGAGTAAATGACAGTATAATTTTATCCTCTTTTTCTCAAGCTTTTCAAAGGTACTGTTTCCTTTGCTTTTGTCCATTGGACCATCTCTTCAGGTGTCATCTCTCATTTTAACACCTACTTTTATTTGTCATTATCTCGTAGACCAGAAGGTAGTTTTTCTTTATATTTTAAAAAGTACTTAGTTATTTTGAAACCTTTCAGAATAAGCATTTTTAAATCCAGATGGAGTGTTTTGAATAGTTTAAGAAAACAAATTCTTGAAAATCTTGCCCTGTAATAGCATTATGGACCTCAAACTCCTAAGACATTCATTCTTTTGTGGTAGGGCTTGTGTTTTGCCTTTGGGTAAGTAAGAAAATAGACTGATATTTTGTATGCTTATTTATGCTACCTGATGTGTGTTGCATTTTTAGATTAAAATTAATTAGAGTTTTCAGAACACACTGGTGTCATATAATAAACCTGGAACAAAAAGTGAAGAATTAGTTCATTAAATAATTTATTTAACTTATTTCATTTCACATATTTTATATCATATAAGCTTCACAAACACTGAGCTTCAGCTAGGTTAAATGTTTTATACAAGGATCTGTGGTTAGTAAATATCACAGCTGGAGTTCAAAGGAAGAGCTTCTCAGTCTGGACCTATTATTTATTTCAGCTTAAGCATTTTTAAAGTTACCTACCTAAAATACCTTGTGTAGAAAATGACCTACCATTGTGTTTGAGTGAAGCAGGAAGGAGTGAAAAGAAAAGGCAGGCCATGGGTTGGAAGCCCTAAGCACGTAGTTTCCCAGCGATGCTCCACAAGAGTGTAATTTCTGCTTCTCAAACTGTAGTAAGTCCTCTTCCTTAAGTATTCCACTTTCTGCCATGCGGGCAAGAAATGCCACAGAATTCAAGTTAGTAAAGGACATAAACAGGCAGTTTATCAAAAAATAAATACAATGACTTTTAAATGTATTGAAGTGCTTTCAACTGTGTTTTTACAAATTATACAGGTAATGACATGTCATTGTTCATCTACCAGATTGAGAAAGCTAAAAAGTTTTTAATGGAGTATTGGTAAAAATACAAGGAAACTGTGAGTGGAACATCATACATGTTTTGGAAAAAATTGGCAATGCTTATCAGAATATTAAAAGCACTTCCTATTTGAATTCTACTTCTAAGAATTTATCGCATAAAATACGAACACAGGCAAAATAACATAAATAATGAAAATATTTACAATAATTAAAAAATAATATATATTTCTATCATCACAGGACTAGAATAATTTATGGTATACCTGTGCAATGGAAAAATACTACAAATATATATAAGGATATATATACACATACATATACATTTGTTGTTAATGATATATTTTGGAGACTAAGTGATAAAGCAATGTGAAAATGTGTTTTTAGCACATAGATGCATAGGGAAGCTAGTATAAAAATCTTTTAAAATATTGTTGCCTACACACAGGGAAGGAGACCAAAGCCACTGATGACAGACAAACATATTTCATTACATACACTTTTGTCTTCTTTCACCTTTTTTACATTTACATGTATTTTAATAAATACATAAATAATACATAAATAAATTTTAAAAAATAATAGCTAATGCAGAAAAATAATCAAAATGAACAAATATTTATTGCTGTGGTAACTAGGATTCTAAAATGGCCTCTAAGATTTCCTGCCTCCTGGTGTACACGCCCTGTGTAATCCCCAATCTTTGAGTACAAGTGGAGCCTATCAACATGATGGATTTCACTCCTGATTACATTACATTAGATTAGATTATGGTAAAGGTGAAGGGGTTTGCAAATGGAATCAAAGGCTCTCATCAGTTAACTTTAAGTTAATCAAAAGTGAGATTTCCTTGGAGAGCTTGAGGTAACCAAGTGTGCCCTTTTTTTTTTTTTTTTTTTGCTATTTTTTTTTAAATTTTTTATTTTTTTTATAAACATATATTTTTATCCCCAGGGGTACAGGTCTGTGAATCACCAGGTTTACACACTTAAAGAGGGTTTAGAGGTTGTAAAAATATTCTTTTTGGTCTCACAAAAGTAAGCTGCCATGTTATGAAGGGGCCTGTGCAGCAGGAACTTGAAGATAGTCTTTATTAGCTGAGAGCAATCTCTGCTGACAGCTTGATTACACCCTTGTGAGGTTCTGAGCAGGGGACCCAGTTAAGCTATACTGGACTCTTGGCCCATGAAAACTGTGAAAAAAATACATTTGTGTTGTTTTCAGTTGCTAAGTGTCTGGTAATTTTTTATGCACATATAAAAAATGAATACAACTGAATACTCACTGTGCACCAAGTGAATAGGTTTAAGCACAACATGGTAAAGAAAGTATTCTCTTTTGTCAAGTAAGGAGAATTTAATTCCATAAAATAAATCCTCATAATGTAACACCCATATGTGGGTATACAGCAACCATCACAGCATCTGCCAAAACAAAAAGTAAGCAGTGAAAGAGCAACCTTGCCCTACATATTTTAATGTAGATTGGTGAATTTAACCTCCCAGAGCACTCGTATTTATATTGTCTGCTGAACCAGTACTGCACAGAACAACTCCCATTGAAAAAGGCGTGTCTTGATGGACAGGCAGCAGAAGGGACATATGTGAGCCTTCCTCTAACAACAGTCATGGCCTGAGAAAATAAGTAAGGATCAGAGTGATAGCAACTGTGAAAAAGTTAAAGCATGTATGAATGAAGTCACGGAATCATGGTTCTAAAACTTAGGTCTCCATCACTTAACACACTTTAAAAATCAGTTTCTTCAGCTCTAAACAAACCTAATCAGTGTGACTAAGAAGGTTAGGATGAGGCATAGGAACTAGCATCTTTAATAGCAATGTCAGGTGATTGTGACGCAGGGGTCTAAGGACCACAATTTGAGCAGCTCCAGTGGAGCTGTGAGTCTCATTCATTGGTGACATCCTATCAATGCAGCATTGTACCCAGATAAAGTGAGATAAGAAGAAAACAGGCAAGAACAAAGGGTATAAACCTCAGATGCTTCGGGAAAAGAGGTTCTAGGGTGATTAATACGTTGGGTAAATGAATTATCCTCTCCATAATGAGGGGAATTTACTTGAACAATGTATATGAAAACACTGCTCCCCCTATTTTTTTAATTTTATTTTATTTTATTTTATTTTATTTTATTTTTACTTGAAAGAGAGCACGTGTGAAAGTGGGGTGAGAGGGAAGGACAAGCAGACTCTACTCTGAGTTTAAGCCCAATGCGAGGCTCAATCTCACAACCCTGAAACATGACCCTAGCTGAAATCAAGAGTCGGACACTCAAGTGACTGAGCCACCCAGATGCCCCTGCTCTTCCCTACTTTTGAAGGTATTATGGAAACAAAATGTATTATGTATATGAAGAGCTTTGAAGGGCAAAGTTTTTTTTTTTAATTAGTGGAAGATATTTTAAGAAATTTCAAAATTATGTAGTATTATTAATACTGTCTTAAAATGTGATTTTTCCCTCTGTGGCTTTGGTGTTTATGGTTAAATACAACTTAAAAACACATAGAATCTTCATTTATCTTTACCTATAAGAATAATTTTCTTGTAGTTTATATGAAGGTCTGTCCTAGAACTATATTAACCTAAATAAATTTCTTAATTGATACCCATTTTCTCATGCTTTCTTCATATGCAGATGGTAAGAACATAGTATGTGCAAAGCACACAAAGAGATGTCTTGAATTTGTCAAGCAAAATATTGTAATGCTGCCTGATAAGCACATGTAGAAACTATATGAATACACTAAAATGGCACACAAAAAAAGTGTATTCTAAGGGGGTGGGAATTTAGGAAAGTCTTCACAGAAGAAGTGAATATTACCAAAGGTGAGCTATGTGTTAGCAAAGATATGCCTCTTATGAGCTATGGGAATTTTTATCAATTAAGATGTTTTTAATAGTAAAGAATGGAAGATCCATTTAGAATTCACTCAAATAATCTGAAAATTGCCATCTCTTAAAGCAAGATTGGAGATAGATAACCTCCAGAGTTAATGCAGTGGTTTGTGGACATCATTAAGGAATCAAGTTTCTTTTCTCTTTCTATTATGTTATTCTCAGAGTTGTGTTTTGTCCTTGAATTCTTCCCCCAGAAGTGTTTAGAGTATCCCCATCCTCCCAAAATATCTACCAATAATAGGAACAAGGAGATATTCTGGTCTTGTTCTGGCTTTAAAAGTGAGAAGAACTTTACTGGAAACCTTGTCTCACATGCTTATACTAAAAGTGATCTCTGGCAAGAAGAAAGGCTAGGAGAAGAAAAAAACACGATAGTGGGTTTAGACTAATCATGATTCATCCCTGAGAGCTGTGGAGGGCTCGGTGCCCCCACTCAATTCCAAGTATGGAAATGCTATAAATGTTATGTGGAGGAAGCAAAAAATTTAGTTGTTGTTATTTTTTATTTTTTTTTCTTTGCAAGGGAAAATGGGATGAGGATGACTGTTGGTGGCAAAAAAATTTCAGAAAGTGTGTGAATGAACGGAACCATTAGCAAGTATGCCCTTTTGGGAAATTGCAACGAATTCAATATAATTAGGTCATAGAGACCAAGCCAAGCTTGACAGACACAGATCAGGGAGTGTCTCGTGTTTATCCTATAGCAGATAGAATGGTAGGAAATTACATGGTGAAACCTGTGTTCTAGAAAGATCATTATGGAAAGATAACCGATTTTGTAGGCAAGTAAACTATTAGGAGGACATTAGGAAGTTCAGGGGAAGGATTAGACTTTAAAGTACTGGCAGTATATGTGGAGGCAAAATTGCTGGTTCCAGAGATACTTGAGAGATAGAACTAATAAGATTTGCTGCCAGTTACTTGGTGGGAAAGATGGTGGTTAAGTCAAGATCAATACAAAGTAATATTCATTTCTTTTCATTTTGTACATTAAATATGTACAGTAAGAAGTTAAAAACAGAATTCTGTTATGTAGAACTGCAAAAATACTGATTTAATTGAAATAGTTTCAAAGATGATAATGGATAAATCCACTTAAAGTTTGATGCATAAATAAGTGGCAAATTTCTGAAATTTCCCACATATGAATATAATTTCAAAAGCTTTTTTCAAAAACTATTGATTGATTCTTTGTTAAACATCCTCACTTTAATGTCTTAGGCCAGAAATATTTATTCTCACCCCTAAAAATCTAGTCCACTTTATAAAAAAAAGGCAATCTTAAAAATATGCATTCTAGGGTTACCTGGGTGGCTCAGTTAGGTGAGTCTCTGACTCTTGATTTCAGCTCAGGTCATGATCTCAGGGTCATGGGCTCCACACCTGGTGTGGAGACTGCTTAGGATTCTCTCTCTCCCTTTCCCTCTCTTCCTCCACCCCCACTGCTTGTGTGTGTATGTATTCTCTCACTCGTTCTCTCATATATATATATATATATATGAAGAACATATTCTAGTTAAAATTTTGTACACTACTTTTTTTAAGGTTAATATTCATTAACAATTTTTTTTTCCAGGAAACACTAAAAAAGACCAAGTGATTTTCTTTGTGATTGCTTGTCCTTACATTTTAGCAGAAATTATTTGATATGGAAAAGAATTTATGTGTTGTCCATTGGGGGACCTATCAGGTCTTTAGAGAACCTGGTCCCTCTTATGGGAATAACCTCACACTTGGAGTTCAGCTGGCACTGGCAGGAATAAGGCTGTAATCCATGTCTGTTACAGAGCTTTCTCTGTGTGAAGCAAAGTGATCTGCTCAAGTATTGAACTCATGACCTTTCACTCACTGGCAGCAAACTCCAACCAACTAGCCTAGCAGCTGAGTGTAGAATGGAAGAATTCCCCCCATAAATGTCTGCTTTAGGGCTTGATCCAATGGAAAATACACTCTGGCCTCCTTAGCTGGAACACACTCCCTGTGAGAAATCAATTAAGTCACAAGAATTGTCTTTTGTGAAAATCAGCCTTTATAAATCTCAGAAACAAAAATCCTTTCCACAGTCAAACAAGGCAGCCAAACAAATCCTACAAGTGGAAATCCAGTCATTTATCAGGGCAGATATCTAAAACTGATATCTTATAACATTGTTCTGGCCTTTTTTTCTCCTTTTGATATGTTAAAGGGGAGAACCCCCTTTTCATTCATTATTTGCTGAATTTGTCTAAAAAGTTTAATTACTATGTAAACATCATAGGCAACTACTTAGATTATTCAAAACATATTTCCATACCAGATTCACTGATTCAGTACTCTGAGATTATAGAAAGTGAGTATTTTGCAAGGAAGACAAACTTCATTAACAACTCTACTGTTTTTACAGATTTCACTCTTACATTCGACATTTCTTTTTATTTTTTTAAAGATTTTATTTATTTATGGGGGGGGGGGTAGGCAGAGCAGAGGGAGAAGGACAAACAAACTCCATACTGAGCACAGACCTCAGGCTCTATCTGAGGACCCTGGGATCATGACCTGAGCTGAGACCCAGAGTCAGGTTGCTTAACCGACTGAGCCACCCAGGTGCCTTCAACAGCACACTTTTATTTATTTATTTTTAAAGATTTTATTTTTTTATTTATTTGACAGAGAGGGGGAGATCACAAGTAGGCAGAGAGGCAGGCAGAGAGAGAGGGAGAAGCAGGCTCCCTGCTGAGCAGAGAGCCCGATGCAGGGCTTGATCCCAGAATCCTGGGATCATGACCTTAGCTGAAGGCAGAGGATTAACACACTTAGCCACTCAGGTGCCCCAACAGCACACTTTTAAATCAGTCTATGAATCAATCAGAACCTCATTGTTTCTTGAGACCTCATCTATCCAAAAAAAAGCTAATTAAGGAAGCAGAACCTTAGAGAACAGCTAAAACTTCAGAAACAGAGGGAAGATATCTGTATTAAATATTGAAATGTAACTGCTTTTATATTTTGATCTCAAAGATTGCTTTAAAAGTGAATCCTAGAGACCAAGACAATGGCGCAATTATCTCATATGTTTATAGTTACCATGTACAACATTGTTCATTTAAAAGCTCTTAAATTTGCTGGGAAGCTGACATGATAAAAGAAAACCCAAAATCTCTTCGATATCAGCCACAGCAACTTCTTTCAAGATATGTCTCCAAAGGCAAAGGAAACAAAAGCAAAAATGAACTTTTGGGACTTCATCAAAATCAAAAGCTTCTGCACAGCAAAGGAAACAGTCAACAAAACAAAGAGGCAACCCACAGAATGGGAGAAGATATTTGCAAACGACAGTACACACAAAAGGTTGATATTCAGGATCTATAAAGAACTCCTCAAACTCAACACACACAAAACAGACAATCATATCAAAAAATGGGCAGAAGATATGAACAGACACTTCTCCAATGAAGACATACAAATGGCTATCAGACACATGAAAAAATGTTCATCATCACTAGCCATCAGGGAGATTCAAATTAAAACCACATTGAGAGATCACCTTACACCAGTTAGAATGGCCAAAATTAGCAAGACAGGAAACAACGTGTGTTGGAGGGGTTGTGGAGAAAGGGGAACCCTCTTTCACTGTTGGTGGGAATGCAAGTTGGTGCAGCCTCTTTGGAGAACAGTGTGGAGATTCCTCAAGAAATTAAAATTTAGAACTTCCCTATAACCCTGCAATTGCACTCCTGGGTATTTACCCCAAAGATACAGATGTCATGAAAAGAAGAGCCATCTGTACCCCAATGTTTATAGCAGCAATGGCCACGGTTGCCAAACTGTGGAAAGAACCAAGATGCCCTTCAACGGTTGAATGGATAAGGAAGATGTGGTCCATATACACTATGGAGTATTATGCCTCCATCAGAAAGGACGAATACCCAACTTTTGTAGCAACATGGACGGGACTGGAAGAGATTATGCTGAGTGAAATAAGTCAAGCAGAGAGAACCAAGTATCATATGGTTTCACTTATTTGTGGAGCATAACAAATAGCATGGAGGACATGGGGAGATAGAGAGGAGAAGGAAGTTGGGGGAAATTGGAAGAGGAGGTGAACCATGAGAGACTATGGACTCTGAAAAACAATCTGAGGGTTTTGAAGGGGCAGGGGGGTGGGAGGCCGGGGTACCAGGTGGTGAGTATTAGAGAGGGCACGGATTGCATGGAGCACTGGGTGTGGTGCAAAAATAATGAATACTATTATGCTGAAAATAAATAAAAAATAAATTTAAAAAAAAAGAAAACCCATTATGCCTTTATCTTTAAAAATATTTTTAAAGTATTTTTTCCCAGAAATAGAGGTCTAAATTGTGTCAATTTATTGGCAGCATCCAGTTTTGCATATTCCACATTAATTATTTTGACTTTGCTACCCCAAGTTAACCCATTTTCCCACCTTTGGATTAGAATGTATCTGACTGATATGATAATAGTAATAATACCAACCTATGTTAATCTTAAATTTTACCCTCTAATATGCAACAGAACAACATTGATTGAATTGATAAAAAGTCCTCATGTCCATGCTTTATCAGTTCTTTGTGCTGTTATAAGGGAAATTGTTTTTCCTACAGTTACAAAAAGGAAACTAAGAAGTCTCCATTACTACATAGCTTGATAGAATACAATTTCATATTTTATAATTATATAAATAGTTGACAAATTATAAAACTGCGTAAACCTCACTTGGGATTTACAACATTTCAGATTTTCTATTTTTGATCTGTTTTGGTTACATTATTTCTAAGATCATTTTCATTTTACCAGCGTTAGTCTTTAGCTTTTTACAATTAGATCAATTCTCTCTTCTCTAAATTTGATCCTAGTTTCAGAGGAACTGATTTTATATATAAACCCAGATATAAAGATGCACAAAATCTATAGTATGCTTTCAAATCCATATAATCTCTATACTCTTAGTAAAATACAAAAGAAAAAACATATTTGCAATCATTGCTTGGTGTCAGATAGAGTTTGAAGCTAGGCTTTTTTGTTGATTTCATTGGGGAGATTATTTAAATTCTCTGAGCTTTGTTTCTCCATCTGTAGATAGGGGAAATAATTCTACCTTAAAAATCTCATAGATGTGCAAGAGGGATGGCAAGAGTTTTATACAAAATGATGATTATATAAAGGGTATTATGGTACTTGGCACATATTAAAAAGTAGTACCTTTGTTTGTGTACACAGCTCTACACAGGAAATTGTTTAAAGCTCAAACATATCCCGATCCAGTGTTTAGGTAGTTGGATATTTACAAGGACAATTATGTGATTGTTAAATCTTTAAATAGGACTGTAAATCTAGGGATTAGAAAAACAGTGTTATTCACAACTACTTTTACATAAAAGGCAAGAGGATCTGAAATGCCTAGATTTATAGACCTCTCTTGTCCTTTGCTGTAATTACCATGCACAAGTGATACTGATATGAAGAGAAACCCTCCACTTCAGGGAACTGGAAATTCACAGAAGGCTTGAAATTACAGGGAATCACCATATTCAGAAAATATGGCAGCCACCTGGGAGAATAAGTTTTCAGTGCAGTTTTCAAAGCATAAGAACAACGATGTTTGGAAAGCTTCTGCACTTACAGGGGAAAATAAAGGAAAGTTCATCTTTTCCCTTAAGGAAGTTCTTAACAATATTTATAGCTAATAGACAGTAGAACTGTGGGAAGACATTTTGCTAAACATCAAAACCAATTGGGCAACTACACTTAATCTCTCTGAGTGGTGACTTCACTTCTCTGGAATAGGAGAACTTAGTATCAAACTGTATTTTATTTTTGGAAAGAATTAGTTATTGTTAGTTTCAAGAACATGGCTTCCTGTCACAGACATAATAATATTTAGTGAAAGAAGCCAAAAGAAAGTACAGAATATACAGTGCCACTTATGTGAAGTCAAGAAATGAAAGAAACTAATTTCTTAGTGATTGAAGTCAGAAGAGTGGTCTTTGTGGAGAGGGATTTATTGAGAGGGAAGAAAACAAGGAAGCCTTCTGAGGACTGGAAATGTAGTTACACAGGTGTGCACATAAGTTAAAAATTCATCAAACTGTAAACTTGAGATATGTGCACTTCAGTATTGTGTATGTTACACATTAAAAAATGTAAAAATATATGCCATAGTCTTTGGAGCATCTTCTAAAATACAATATGGTTTCGACTTTTACAAAGTGACTACAAAATGATTACTCCTGATTGCATTTTACGAGGCTATAAATATGATGAATTTTTTCATGGAGTCTCAAGAAAAGTAATTGACATTCTTGAGAAAATTAACACACAGCACTGTATGAATAGTGTATAATTTAACAATAAGATATTTTCTTATAGGGCATCTGGGTGGCTCAGTCAGTTAAGTATCTGACTTGTTTTCAACTCAAGTCATGATCTCATTGTTTATGAGACTGAGCCAGGCACAGGGCTCCACACTCCATGGGGAGTCTGTTTGAAGAGTGTCTACCTCTACCTGTCCCCCAACTCATGCATGTGTGTGTGCACGTGCACACGCATGCATGTGCATGCACAGGCCTGCACTCTCTCACTTTCAAGTAAATAAATATATCTTTAAAAAAGAAGATATTTTCATATAAAGATAGATTTTGTGCCCCTTTTCCTTATCTGTCCTATTAACTAAAATCTCTTATTCTATGACCATGAAGACAAGTAGAAAAGAAATGTATACTTGGTATTGCATTCTATAGAAATGTTGCCCAATGAAACTATCTGTGATGATAGAAATATTCTATGTCCTTTCTGCCAATATAGTAGCCATTAGCCACATGTGACTGTTAGTACTAACGATGTGGTTAGTGTGACTAGGGAACTTAATTTTAAAGTTATTTAAATTTTATTTAAACTTATATAGCCACATATGGTTAGTGACTACCATGTTGGACAGTACAATTCTGGAGTTTAAAAAAATAATTTCATGTATTTTTTCATGTTTTAGAACAAACCTACACATATTATTTCCAGTTTACAAATGTTCAGGCTAAAGCTGAGGTTGGCAAAGGGATTCCAGCAAGATCCACTTGGCAGAATTGTAATCTTAATTCTTTTATAATATACCTCACAGCTTCTCTGGCTACCCCATGGTCTCTATTGTCTGCTTTCCTGTCAGTTACTCTCAGGAAAAAAAAAAAAAATCTTCTTTAAAAAAATGTAACACATTTTAATAGTCTAATGACATTAAATTAACATAGAAGAAAAAATACTTAATTTGTCATCCCCAAACTTCAAATGCTTTACTGGCTCTTAGAATGAATCTTAAACCTTTCCACATGACTCACAAGCCTCATATCATCAGAACCTGATTGCATTTCTGCATTACACTAGAACTCATTTCTAGTGTAAAACCTCCTTATTCTTAATTGAACCTTGTGACTATCTAATTGTTCTTTATACTTCCTGGAAGAGTGGACTGTCAAGGCATAGCGTGGTTGATGTCTTGTCACCTCTTCAGACAGCTCTTGGCCAGCCAGGCTAAAGCCAAATCTATACTCTCCCCTGTTCTCCTTTTCACTTCTTTTCTAATACATCAAATGTTTCTCTGGGCTTTTTTTTTTGTTGTTGTTGTTGTTGTTTATTTCCAATTTATTTATTTATTTGAGAGAGAGAGAGAGAACACAGAGGGAAGGGACAGAGGGACAGAGAGAATCTCAAGCCGACTCCTCACTGAGTATAGAGCCCAACACTGGGCTCGATCCCCACGACCCTGAGATCATGACCTAAGTTGAAACCAAGAGTCAGACACTTAATTGACTGTGCCACCCAAGCACCCCTTTCCGGCTTTATTTATAGTGTTTTCATATGAGTAAGAGAAATTTGGAGTTATATTGATCTATTCAAGTGTGGTCACTGGCTTATGTAATTGGTTAACACGAGGCCATTTTTTTTCCCTTTCTCTTAACAGTGAAGCAACTTCTTCTCCAGAGGTTCAGCACAATCTTCCTCTCATGTTTAATTGGCTAGAATTGTTTATATACCATCCTGAACCAACATCTAAGGTCAGGTAAATTAAAAAACTGCTTTAATTAGGTTTGAATTGCTCAACCAATTGCTTACAAAGAAATGGAATTACTTTCAGAACAATTGTGTTCAGACCTATTACTAGGGCACATATCAGCTTGCCCTGAAGTATATGAGCTATATGGGGAAAGAGTAAATCCCCAAACATCAGAGCAAATAGATGCTGGGAGACAAACATAATGTGCACTACAACCCAGTTTTAGTTCTCATACCACCGTTGCCACCTAAAATGGTTCATTTATAGGCTTTTAAGTTGATTTTCTTCATTTCCCCCAAACCCATAAGAACAAGAATCTGGTATGGTTGGTCCATTGCTGCATCCTCAGAGACTAAGTTTGACACGTGGAATATTTAAAAATTTCTGCTATCAAAATAAATGTCACTCTACCATTCCACTTGTGCTTTTTTCCTGCAAAATTCCACTCATTCTTTTGATCTTAACCTTGACATCACTTTCTCCACTAAAAATATTCTTTACCTACCAAATTTAGTATCACAGAGCAGCACAGAATAATTATGTGTTTAATAATGTCTATCACAAGACCGTAAACTCATGTTGATCCTCTCTTTCTAACTTGGTCACTGCTGTATTGACAATGTTGAGCAATTTTTCTATAACACAGTAGGTTTCTCTCCACAGTTGCTGACTAGAGGAATAAATAAAGGAAACAATACATATAGGTTCTCTTTGAAAGTGTCCTTTCAGCTAATGTTACCTTTAGGGGAGAAAAAATATTGGAATCACTACTTTAGTGTATGGCAACCCTACTGTAACAATTTAAGGTGGCAAAAGCCTATAGTTACCATAAATAACATGTAAATTAAGAAATAGGTAGCAAACAAGCAGATGGATGTCAGTACTGAAATCCACAGGAAAGTCTGCTGAAATATCGCTGGGCCTTACCAAGTAAAATATTGATGTTAGGGATCTGGCCCCGTGCTTTACAAGAAACAGCTTTTGGTGCACAGGAATAAAGAGGTCTTCAGGGAACTGACAAAAGTTAGAGTTTATTAATTTGTGATGAGAAACAACTGTGACATGAACCATATTAATTGAAGTCCAAATTACCAGAGCATTCTTTCCCTGAATCATGCTGCATAGGGAGTCAGTCATCAGTAGTGTGCTTTACCAGGAGTAAATTTAAAAATCAAACAAAAATATCTATCTTTCTATCTATCTATTTCTATCATCTATCTGCCATTTTGTAAATAACTTTGCCAGTTGTATGAATATTAAAGTCAGCTGATCAAGACAAATTTTAGCCAAAATAATGAGAAAACTGCTTATGATGGAGCTTTGCCAAGTTAACTAGAGTATTGGAATACTTAGGCAATATATTACAGAATTCTGCTTTAATATCCTGTGCTTTCTGTTTGATTCCTGTCCTGATGGTCCTAAGCTTCTATTTCACTTTACACTGTTATGTATAGATACCATGTTTTATGTTATAGTGGTTTTTGTTTGTTTTTGTCATAGTCTTAATTACCGATGAAACTAGCCTGTTCCTACAACAGGTTCCTTGATTAAGGAAATTATTTTCATCATATTCAAACTTTTTGTTTGACTTAGTACTTCATGGCAAGCTAACTTTTCATTAAGTATGAGTTTATGGTTAAAACTTCTACATAAACTTTAAAATATACTTCATTTAAGTCCAAAAGAAGGAATTGTTTTCTGTTTCATTTTCTACACTTTCCTTTGTCAAGATATCTACTCAAGTTTGGAATTCTGTAAAACTTTTGATGTCAACTCATATTACCAGCCACTTTTTCTTTTGCTTTATTCAGCTGGACTCCTTGTCAACTAGAGCTTCTGACAACTGTGAAAACACTATTTTAGATTCTTTGAGTAAATTCAAAAGAGATGAGTTAATTTTGCTTTGTAGTCTTTGGTATTATAAGTCATCCTCAATATGTCATTGCTCTTATTTCTTTATTATTTCCACATAGCCACATATTGTTTTCCTTTTTATATTTTCTTTTCTGTGGTTATCTTGATGTAAGATATGAGAGATGTAAGATGTGAGAGATGCAAGATGTGAGAGATGAACTTTATTTCTGAAAAAAAAATCAATGTGACATGATCTAAGCAACATTGACTACGCAGAGGGATTATTGACATGCTTGCCTGAGATCTTCAGTTATAGATGTGTTTGTCATCTGAAAGTTTTTCATGGGAACTTAAGATGTTTTATGTGGGGCTGGAAATATTATTTTAAATAAGATAATGTCTTCTCAAATCTAAATAAAAAATTAGTAAACCTTTAATTATTTTTGAAAGATTTATTTATTTATTTTAGAGAGAGAGGGAGAGCATGAGGTGGGTAAGGGAAGAGGGAGAGAGAGTCTTAAGCAGACTCTGAGCACAGAGACCAATGTGGGGGTCCATCTTACAACTCTGAGATCATGACCTGAGCCAAAACCAAGAGTTGGACACTTAACCAATTGTCTACCCAGGTGTCTCAGAAAATTAGTAAACATTATTTTTAAGATTTTATTTATTTATTTGTCAGAGAAAGAGAGAGCACAAGCAACAGGCAGAGGGAGAAGCCGACTCCCGGCTGAGTAGGGAGTCTGATGTGGGACTTGATCCCTGGGATCAATCATGACCTGAGCTGAAGTCAGGCTGTTAACCAACTGAGCCACTCAGGCATCCCAGTAAAACCTTCAGAGTGAGTTAATTTTTTGGAAAAAAAAAGAATAGTATGACTAGTGTATATGATAATTGGAAATAGAATGTAGTAAACAGGGGACTTCTCCCTTTCTTTCCTTCCTTTCTTAGGCTTTCTAGGAGTGAGTGAAAATGATCTTCTAAACTATGGCAGGATTAATCAGAAGAAATTTCTTATCTGTATTAGCTAAATAGCAACCTATAAGCAAGACTTACAGATTGATATTAGAACCTAGTACATGTGCGTGCATGCACACACATGCAAAAACAGTTATGTCCTACCTACTTGTTTTTATAAACATTTGCCCCATGTAAGAGAAACTGAGTCATTAGTACCCCTTAAGAAATCGGTTGTTAAAAGCACATATTTTCATGTGTTAATGCTGCATGGGTACACCACTGAGGAATGAACAAACAACTAATGCTCCTGCGGCTGCCACATAACCCCAGCTCTACTAAGACTGCCACTTCCCTCTCTGTGCTGTCTTTCTTTGCTTTCCTGACACCATCATTGGTGTCTCTACTAAAATTTGAATGAAGGTTAAAATCATACAATTCTATATCCATTAAAGACAGGGAAAGAGTATTAGGAGGGGGATTAAAAGGAAAAAAAAATGAATGAAGACAGTCCAGTGTAACCCAATAACCCAGCCAAACAAGACAATGAGTACACACTGAAGTCACAGTGACATTATTACCAAACTTTACTAGTTTGTCTTCCATAATTGGATGACTTCATTATCCCCCCCCCTTTTTTTTTTAAGATTTTATTTATTTATTTGACAGAGAGAGATCACAAGTAGGCAGAGAGGCAGGCAGAGACAGGAAGAAGGGAAGCAGGCTCCCCAATGAGCAGAGAGCCCGATACAGGACTCAATCCCAGGACCCCGAGGTCATGACCTGAGCCAAAGGCAGAGGCTTTAACCCACTTAGCCGCCCAGGTGCCTCCATTATCCCATTTTTAAGTGTTCTCACCGTGTGTCATGTTCTTCCATCTATAGTCCTGAGTTTTAAAACATGTGACAAAGGTGCTTCACTATTGTCATGATAGCAGTACCTTTAGAAGGGTGATTGCCATGTCTAGACTTTATTCAGCTGGTGCCTCAAAAGCTGCAAATCACTGTGGGTGACTGTGACCAAACATTATACTTTTAGTTTCCTATACTGGTAACAAAATGTAGAGACCTCAGATTGGCTGCTAGAGACAGCTATGGACATGCTACTGTGGAAAATATTTTTGAAATTCCTCCCCCACCTTCTGCCTTAGAATTAGACAGACACCTACCAACTCTAGCTATGCTGAGGGTAGTCCATTCAGTTTGCTTAGTTAGCATCTCCTCCATATCTGAAGCATTTTTGTATGTGTCTCCATTGGATCCTTCTCCTCAATGATGACCATGATTTAGTACCTTTGAAAATCATACTCTTCTCTCCTTACAGAGGCTTAGTGGTGTGGAGGGCTAATAGTTTGCTTATTGTCTCATGACATCTGGACTGAGATATCTGTTTTTTCCTTAGGGCTTCTGTTACAAAGTAGGTCCCAGCTATTAACAATCACCACCACCCTAGGACTGTTTAGGTATTTAACAAAATACATGTTCCATCCTCAGAGTGTTGCCCATTTTATCTGCTTCTCTGTTCTCTTAGTTCTGCTATGAAACACCATACGTTCGGCAGACAGGTCAGTATCTAAAACTTCTTGATGACTGCCACTCTCTATGAACAGCAATAAAAATTGGGTAAATCCAAGATTTTCTCTGTTAATATCCATTTCTTTACTTTGTTCCCTGTCTTGTTTGATCTTTAGTTCAACAAGGAAGGAAGAAGGGAAAAGTCCCACTTGGTTCCACATTCAAGTCACATTCTCCAGTTCAGATTCCCCCCCTGAAGTTAATATGTCTGTTCTTATCTTACTTCTGTATCAGTGTCTCAGTTGGTTTAAAACCTAACTGATAGAGAAGATGAAAAATAAGTTTCTCCAAACTGCAACACATTGTTTTTGTGAGACTGTTCTCTCTTCTCTCTCCCTTTCCTTCTCTCCTCTCTGATGCCTCCATCCCATTCTTACTCATTTTTCAAGCAGAGTTCTTAAAAGTTCGTTTTTTGTCCTTTTGCAAACCATGCTGTTAGAGTCTAATTTTTTATTCTAAATGGTTTATCAGTTTATTTTGCTAAACAAAGCTCTTCTCTAAAAGAAATCTTAAATTCAGCTGTGATGATTTTCTCTTTTTACTGTCAATGGATCTTTGCCTTGTCTTATTCATTTGTTTAATGCATAACCTTTAAGTATTGATGCTTCATTCCTTGATAATTATGAAAGAATAAGTAATTATTCTATATTAATTAACAAAATATTGTCTCAGCTATGTTCTGTCTTTTCATTTTCTGCTTGAGAATTTTATGTGTACATTCTGGAGGGAGAGCAGATGAACAAATGAACAAGTAAACCAAAAATCAAAACAAAATGAAATAATTCTTCACCTTTTCACATTTCTGCATTAGCTCATTAGTTGGGAAAGTTTTAGTAGCAAATAAATATGTGCCCTTGCCCCCACCTTTCATTATCTCTCATAACCTCTTTCACAAGGGAGGAGAAATGACTTTCTTAATCTGAAAAACCGGAGGAGTTTCTGAGCAGACATACTTGAGCCTGAGATTCTCTCTTAGAACCAGCTTACCTACAGATCCCATTAGTACTTCTCTGTGCTATGTCTGTGATGTAATCTCACCAAGACAGCCCTGCCCTGGTTGTTGGATGTCACCATTGCCCATCTCTTCAACCTATGAATATGTGCGTTAGTTCCATTTAGGAGGCGAAATAACAGAAAATCCAATCTGACTCTAAATTCAATCCTGTAATCCAATACTACCTCCATTTAAATTGATATTCTCTTCCTTATCTAACTCCTATATCTATTTTTGAGTTGGTACAGAATCTTTGTGGGGGAACTGATAAAAAACAAGATTATTCCATACTATAACACATTCTTTTTGTGGTGTTAATATTCTTTCCACATCTTTTCTTATCATATCTATTCTTAACATATCTTGATATGGAAATCAAGATGATGTGGGGTCATCTTGTTGAATGGATTCTTTGATTAGACTAGGAGCTGAAAATTGATAACTAAGTATCTATGTATGGACACAGTGTTAATTCTTGCCTAGCAGTAGTTACTAGAAGAGACCAAAAGTAGCTTGGAATAATTAAAGTTTTGTCTTATAGACTGAAATGTGTCCCCCTCAATTCATATGTTGAAGCCCTAACCTCCAGTGGTATTTTGAAAATGGGCCGTTGGGAGGCAGTTAAGTTTAGATAAGGTCATGAGGCCACTTGGGGCCCTCATCATGGGATTAGTGCTCTTATAGGAAGAGACATGAAAGAGCTTGCTTTTGCTCTCTATCTGACATGTGAGGATACAGAAAGAGGGTAGTCTGTAGGCCAGGAAGAAAGACTCACCAGGACCCAGCCATGCTGACATCCTGGTCTTGGACTTTCAGCCCCCAGAACTGTGAGAAAATAAATGTCATTTGTTTAAGCCACCCAGTGTGTGATATGTTGTTACAGCAGCCCAAGCTAAGCCATTTCGTTATTCAAACTGTATCAGCAGAACTTTCTGTCTTCATGGTAGGGAGCAAGGTACTTCAAGCTTTTCAGCTTTTGAGATTTTATGGAGCAAATAGTTTATTTTATGCCTACTGAAGAAATCTGAATTTTTTCCTATATACCTCAAAAACCTATATATGTTTTTAGGAGTGAATTATGTGTTCTGGATATGTTTAAAAGAAAGCAATTAGTGATAATGTGAAGAACAAAAAAGAATATGGAGAGGACAGACAGAGGTTTGAAAGACATAGCCAAATAAGTGAGAGTTTCACTGGTTAGGTGAAGGTAAAGTACATCCAATGAAGTGGGGATAGAGAAAAAAAAAATCAGATCCTTAAGTCATTTCTGATGTGCCATCAATAGAACTTATTTATAACTGAATGCATATCATTAATTAAAAGTAGTTCAACATAGACTCAAAATGGATGAAATACCTAAATGTGCAACAGAAATCCATCAAAATCCTTGAGGAGAACAAAGCCAGCAACCCCTTTGACCTCAGCCACAGGAACTTCTTCCTAGAAACATTGCCAAAGGCAAGGGAAGCAAGGGCAAAACTGAACTGTTGGGATTTCATCAAGATAAAAAACTTTCGCAGAGCAAAGAAAACAGTCACCAAAACCACAAGACAACCGACAGAATGGGAAAAGATATTAGCAAATGACATATCAGATAAAGGGCTAGTATCCAAAATATATAAAAAACTTATTGAAGTCAATACCCAAAGAACAAATAATCCAATCAAGAAAAGGGCAGAAGACATGACCAGACATCCAAATGGCCAACAGATATATGAAAAAGTGCTCAACATCACTTGGCATCAGGGAAATACATGTCAAAACCACAGTGAGATACCACCTCACATGAGTCAGAATGGCTAAAATTAACAAGTCAGAAAAGAACAGGTGTTGGTGAGGATGCAAAGAAAGAGGAACCCTCCCACACTGTTGGTGAGAATGCAAGCTGGTGCCGCCACTCTGGAATACAGTATGGAGGTTCCTTAAAAATTTGAAAATAGAGCTACCTATGACCCAGCAATTGCTCTACTGGGTATTTACACCAAAGATACAAATGTAGTGATCAGAAGGGACTCATGCATCCAAACGTTTATAGCAGTTATGTCCACAATAGCCAAACTATGGAAAGAGCCTCGTTGTCCATCAACAGATGAATGGATAAAGAATATACATACACACACACACACACACACACAGCGAGAGGGAGAGATACATACCATGGTATATTGTGCAGCCACACACACACACACACAAAAAATCTTGCCATTTACAACAACATGGATGGAACTAGAGGGTACTATGCTAAGCAAAATTAGTCAATCAGAGAGGAACAATAATAATTATGATCTCACTGATATTAGAGGAAGTTGAGAAACAAGACAGAGGATCATAGGGGAAGGGAGGGGAAAATGAAACAAGATAAAACCAGAGCGAGAGAAACCTTAAGAGATTTGTGGTCTCAGGAAACAAACTGAGGGTTGCTGGAGTGGAGGGAGGGTGGTGGGAGGGATGGGGTGGTGGGGTAAAGGACACTGGGGAGGGCGTGTGCTATGGTGAGTGCTGTGAATTGTGTAAGATGGATGAATCACAGACCTGTACCCCTGAAACAAATAATATATTATATGTTAATTAAAAAAAAAACTTCCAAGGAAAAAATGGTAAACAGGACCATGGATAACCTCTAACCTTACCTGAATAGCCGTTGGCTAGAAGGCACTAGAGTTGTCTGGAGCAGGATTTGCTTTCCTATCACTCCTATGACACATATATTTTCTTACTTAATGTAATATATTTTATATATTCTGTATTGTAAAATTGAAAAAGATCTCCTTACTTCTCTTCCATTATTATTATCTTTCACTCTGCTTTCCAACATGGTGTTATTCATATGTAACAGTAAGACTATGCAAGTCAACATAGCTTTACAAAGAGTTGAAACTGGAGATAAAAAAGAAAACCTTAAACAGGAGTCAAGACACCTCATCTAAATTCCTGTTTCATTCACTTGCTGTGTAATTGTAGAACAGCCATAATATTAGTGTGTCTTACTTGACTGAGAGTGAAATCCTTAAGGAATTCTCATCTGTCACTCAATTTTCAGGTCTCCCCCACTCCCAATCTAGTAATATTAGAAACTACAGCATTAAACATAAAATATTCAAATATTATTTATGAATGAGTATAGCATGCTAAGTGCTGTGTTCTATTCATTACATAAAATATCACATTTAATCCTTATATGATTATTTCTAATTTGAATGTTTATCCCTAGGATGTAGCCTAGGGCTATGCATATGACAGATGTTCAACAAATGTTTCTTGAACTGAAAATTCCAACCTTTCTGATTTCAGAGTCCTCGTTTGTGAAATCAGAGTGCTCCAACACTTGATTTCCAAGATCATTCCAAGCTCTGGAAGTTCTGTAACTAAGCACAGGGTGGGGTTGATTAGTCCTGATCTCATCTCAGAGGATAAAATTCACATAATCATTATAAAATGGAGATCAGGGAAAAGATTTAATACAAGCACAAGTCAAATATATAAATGACTCATGAAATTGTTCTATTCAATTTAATCAAGAGATAGTGCAGATATCACCAAAAGAATAGGAACTTTCTTTTTAACAAATAGAACAGGTATCAATTGTTTAATACATATGTGCCTAGATCATAAATGCTAAAGGTAATGTATTTATATTGATCATAAATAAAACATCCTCTGCAAGCATTGATTCTATATAATCATGTAGGCTCTTAAAGAAGACTCAATCCCTCCTCTTAAAACATAATAATCTAATTAGGGAGTTGAAGCATAAATACATGAACAGTTTCAGTATACCTAAACAATTGTAATATTTTATTGAATGCTAGGGTAAAGAGACAAGAACTGCTCTAGGAGTAGACCAGCCCAAGGACTATAGCAAAACCAAAGGTTGAGAAGCCCATTTCTGCCACACTTGCAATCCATTAGCAACAAACTAGGGTGGTGGGCACAGATTGGGAGATTTTTCTGGAACAAAAGCCTTCTCTGAGTGTACAACTATCATAAAATGAATTTAATTAAAGTTTGAAAGTTGGTACCATAGGCTAGAATAGTTCTTAGGGCTAACCATCCATTTGCTTCTTCAAATGGTATCCAGTGTAATTTCAATTTTCTATTTAGAAATTTTTAAGAGCTTCATGTATATCCCCTTTGCTATCCAACAGCATACTGTACTTAATGCGAAACTTAAAAATACTGTATTTAAAATCAAGAACACTATTATATTTTCTTGTCACTATTAAAGTGGAAGAAATCCATGATTAAATTATAAATGTGTGAAATTATAGGAGAGTTTTGGTGGTGTCCTTACCAAGACTTCTGTGACCTAGTTGGAAAACAATTTTGTCATGTAAACATATTATGTATGATCAATAAAATGCTTAAGCAACTGTTTTTAAAGTCAATAGATTTTTTAAAAGATTTTGTTTATTTATCTGAGAGAAAGAAACAGAGATCACAACAGAGAGCACAAGTGGGAGGAGAGGGAGAAGAAGGCTCCCTGCTCCATTGGGAGCCCAAAGTGGAACTCCATCCGAGGACCTTGGGATCATGACCCAAGGCAAAGGCAGATGCTTAACTAACTGATCCACCCAGGCCCTTATAAAGTCAATAGATTTTTATATCTTTTGTTTAATCGAGGAAATTTGAGAAAGATTTTTTATGTAATATTCTATGAATGTATACTCTTCACAAGGCATTATGATCAGTTTGATTGTGTGTATGCATATGTGTAATCACATTTTATACTTATGACAATAATTTGTGAGGTAGATATTGTTATTCTTATACAAAAGCCTAAATATCTATAAATATATACTCTCTTCTTCCTCACTAAAAAAAAAAAAAAAAAATGTCTGTTACTTTGTTTTGAGTGGCCATGAACTCAGATTAAAGAGCTATATTTCTCAGATTGCTTTACAGCCAGGATTGGACATGTATTGTTTTGGCCGAACTGATGTACATGAAAGTAATTGGGCAGAAAAATATATTAAAAGGAAAACAGAGCTAGTATATAACTCTTGAGCCTATTGCTTTTCTTTTCTTTTTTTCTTTATATTTGAAAAGACTGAAGTTTAGATGTGCTCACTGATAGTTTTAGCTTTTATAATTACAAAGTCATGTTTTTAAACTTCAGTCTACTGGGCTTCAGAGCCCATGTTTTAAAACCCCATGATTCAGTAGAAGAAAGAAATAAAGGGTACTAATTATAACTGTAATTCAATCAAGTTCTGTAAGCATGTATCTTCTGAGGGTCTGTTGGGTGTCCAGAATTTGTACTCCTTTTACTACTTCTATCAGAGGACCTATTTTTATAAAGTCTAGAAATACTGTTGCTTATGTAATAAATACGAAGAAACCAATTGTTAAGAATTTGTGAAATTAACATTTGTTAAGTAGAGCCCTGGTGTGTTGGATAGTGAGACAGGATTCAAGAAAAAACTGCAAGAGAAATTGAACTAGAAAAGTTTATTACACACTGAGCCCTGGAGGGAATATACAGAATGCCTCAAGGAGCACACAGGTTGATCAAGGCAGGGTGCTGGCAGAGAGAGAAGCAGGACTTGGGAACACACATTCATAAGGCTCTGTGGGTGGGGTGCTTCAGGGTTCCTAGGCTAAGGCTAGATTGGTCAATTCAAACCAAAAAAGGTAATTTGTCAAGTTCCATGGGGTCTTATCTAAGGAATGCTGAAAGAGAATGCCCTGGGAGTCAAGAAAAAATGTTGATCATAAGTGCTGCTGGGGAAGTCCTATCTGGAACATATTTGTTTGTGATTCTGCAGGTTGCTTGCAATCTGTGGCATGCTTACATGAGGGCTTAGTGTTGGTTCAATGCCCCTGCAGTCCACTTGGCCAAACAAAATGGGTGCCGTGGCAGCAATGCCCTGGTGTGGTTTAGCTAAACTCTCAACACCAGCTTGACACCAACTGTGTGTGTGTATCTGAATATCTAAAATAGCATGCAAAGAAATTGTTTAGAAACCTCTTTAGAAGAATGAAACTATACCTAATTTTACCTTGGTTTTAGAAAATTAAAAAAATATATATGTCAATAGTTACTTTACAATTATTTTTTATTCACTTACATGAAAGTGAATAATAGCCTTATGAATTAATGTGGGCAGTAAGTTACAGTAAAAGAAATCATGCCCTACAAAAATATTTGAGATCCAATTATTTACCTGAACTTCACCAGAACACACTGCTGGTAGGGTATGGTTGTAATTCAGAGAAAACCTTTTTAAATTTTTCCTTTTATCATCTTAGTGTCTCAACCTATATGAGAGTAGCACCCCTCTTATCTTTTCTCCCCCACCAATTTCTTAAATCCCCAATACTCACCTTTAAATCTTTTCACAAGCTCTTTCTTACCATGCCCTCCCCATTTTGTTCTTAGAACTATCCTCTGCTTTATTTTTCTTGCTCTCCATTCTTTTTAGTGTAGAAATTCCCCTAGACTCCCTTTCCAATGACTGCCAGCCACTTCCACATCCTAAAGTACCTGCAAAAGACAGGATTCAGGGGAAGGGAAAAAGCCTTTTTGTGAGCTAGATTTCCTTTGGTTTGATGGGTATGGGGCCAAGTCTGTAAATATTTGACCATTCTTATTCTAGTTAAAGTGAAACTATACATATAATATATACATATACAGGGTTGTCTGTGTTCCTCTGTAATTAATTTTCTATTTTAATAATACTAAATACTTATATGATAAATATTACATATCTTTCTTATTTGCTTTAATGACTGTCCCAAAATTTATATATCCCTTCCTATAAGGCCTGTATTTTTTCCCCAATTTTTAACTTACCAACACCCATTTATGTCCACTATCTTTGTAGTCTCAGGTTCCTAAAAGTAGGACTTCGGATGGAAAGGTAAAATCATGTTTTACTTTTACACATACAATTTCCCCTGCAAAATGGAACCAGTTTTCAATCCCTGTAACAACATTGGAGAGAATTATTTTTTCCTACAGTAATAAGATAAATCTATTTTTAATTTTTCATTGTATTGATTTACTTTTTGCCAGACTGATAGGATTAAACTTGTCTCTCACTTTAATTTACATGTATTTGACAATTTGCTGTTACATACCTTCACTATTAAATTTAAAATATATGATTCTCACCAAAGGCTCAGTTAGTTGCTCTATAATCCTGGTCCCCATCTTTCTGAAATATATCCTAGAAATTCTATTAATATTATATATCTCTTCCCTCTGTACTCCGTGTGTTCTTGTTAACAGATTGGTTGGATTTCATGTTGTTGGTCATTTAAAAAAAAAAATGATTACATTTAGTCAAGTGTGATGCTGCTCTGAGAGATCACAAGCTCAGCTGAGTTTAAACTTAAAACCTCATGGAAGGTGTTTTCTGCCAAAACAGGATTTGGAGGAGTGTTCTGCATTCTACAACTTGTTATGGTGAAAGCACGGGAAGTTCAAGTACAAGCAGAAACCTTGTACAGAGAGAGCTGGTCATGGAAAACACTAAACAATTAGCAGATGAAAGCATTTCTATATTGGCTTATTCCTAAAAACAGCCCTCATGCTGCAGCATGACATGCACACAATAATTATTGCACTGACTTGTATAGAAGGGCATTTGTGCAAAAGAGATGAGGTTCAGAACTCGTGTGGCAGCAGATAGATAGCAGATCCCTCAGCACAACACCCACTTTAAAAACATAAAAATCCTCATTGAATTGTTTTGGGTTTTGTTTTGTTTTGTTTTGTTTTACTTTGTCATGGATAATTCTCAGATCTCTATCTCTTGTTCTCATCTCTCTCCTGAATTTCCACATGGGTCCTGAACATTCTGATCTTGCTGTTACCCTTTTGCCCTAATTTATCACGCCTGAAAACAATCCCACAATTCCTGCCCTCCACCTCCAATCTGCACCACCCCCAGTTTCGCTGTTTCTGTTCAGCATTGCTGTCCCTTTTATTCTGCTTCAAAAGCCTTTTCATTTCTCCCATTTTCAACCTGACTACTATGTTCTTGTGAATTGTTTGCTGAGGTGGTTTGCCAGGGCTTTTCCCTCTAGCCTTTCTTATCCATCTCAATGATATTTACCCTAATATTGACTGTCATTACCCCACTTCTTTAACAAGGAAAGAAGATGCAAGAAAGAAAGAAAAGAAGAGAAAAGAAAGAGAGAGAGAGAGAGAGAGAGAGAAAGAAAGAAAGGAAAGAAAGAGGAAGGAAGGAAGGAACTTACTTTTAAAAATTGGTCTCCTTATCTTAGTACATAACCTGCTAGTTCTTTCAAGTAGCTGCTTGGTTGATGTTAAAACAGAGAGATTTTCATAGGCAGGAAATTATTAGTCTCTCTCCAGTCAGTAATTGAGCCTGCCAAAAGAGAGTATGTCGGACTCCGGTAGGTTTTGCGGGCCGACAGGCACAAGGAGAGCGTCTGGGCCAGCCGGTAGCTCCCCTTGGGGCTGAGCGGGATGGCGAGTGTCGCGAGTCCAGGCGCATTAAGGAACCACACCAGACTCGGGGGATCTGTCGAAGCAGGATCTCACTTTATTGAGCGGGGTTGCAGCTTATATTGGGTAGGGGATGGGAAATGAGGTCAGCGGGGAGAGAGCCTATGGGGTTTGGTTACGTAGTCAGTAACTGGGTAGGGTGTGTTGGGCGAGAGGAGGAAATATCAGAGATATGCGGAACCGAAACCGCCACGTTGGCGCCAATACTGCCACAGTGGCGCCTTTTCTAGCCGGAAGAGAAGGCAGGCCAGCGCCATCTTTGCTGTGCCCAACAAGAGTAAATCTGTGTGGTGTGACATTCAAACCCTACGTAATCTATCACCACATTAAGCTTCAATATGGCTGTCCTCCACAAACCTGCATTTGTATTCAGCTAATCTGAACGACTATCCAAATATTTTGAATGTTCCAATCTTCTACCTTTTAAACACACCATTTTTCCTGTCATTGTTTTTACCATTGTTTTTCACATTTGAAAGCAATGTCTTCTAAAATGATGGGTTCTGTCACTGGCCATCATGGGGTCATTCGTACAGTGACCTCTCTAATAACCATATTTCTCTCTTTGGCCACCTGTTGACTCTCTTTCCTGCCTTAAGATTTAAGTGTATCATACATGTCTTTAAGCAAGGAGTATTCAGATCTCTAGGACAGGAAGCATTACCCATACAATTTTAAGAACACAGGCCCATGCTCTATTATGCCAGTCTTTCTAAGATTCCTATCTTTGGTATTTGCTCTCCAAGGGCAGGGAGCAGAAAGGGTATTAGAGCAGGTCGTCTTTAACTACATCTTCCACTTAAGAAATTCTAAGGAGCAAATGTTTAATTTATATGTCTCCTACTTTTTTTTTACAAATATACAAGTTAAAAAAAAGAATCAAGTTTTTTGAAAAGATTTACCATGGACTAAACTCACAAAATTATGACTAACCAAGATGTGAATATCCTATCTTGAAATAAGATATCAAATAGCTCTCATGCTTTTGATATTAAAAAAAAAAAGTCCAATGATAAAGTCTAAACTCTTCCTAACCATCCTGAAGTATAGAACAGACCTATGCTATGTCTTCCCCAAACTCTTGCCCTGCTCCTCAGCAATAAACACAACTTGTCTGAGGTTTGCAAAACAGTGACTCTGGAAATTCAATGTCTGGCTGCTGGCCTGGCCTATCTTTTGGGTAAATTTAATTTGCTTAGTGATGGGAAGGTTCTTTTTCTACAAAAATACAATTTTGATATTGTCGTGATAGGTACATGACATATCATCCAATGGTTTCTCCTTTATCAATGCTAGCATCACATATATAAATATTTTCACTAATTATGAAGTTAGTGTTAGCTTAGTAGAGCTTTGGGATAACATAACCAAGAGGCTATCTATCACTATGTTACACTAAAAAACTAAAAAAGTAAATAAAAATAAAATCAAAGCTGCCAGAGTACTATCCAAACTCTTCCTTCCACACTATGTCTATGATAAATATATCCCAACTGCTGATAGAGGCAAGCTAGTTCTAAACCTCCCCCCACCAAAAAAAAAAAAAAAAAAGAGAGAGAGAGAGAGAAAAGAAAATGAAATTTTGTTAGGCAGTTATGCAGAGGCATCAGTTGGAGACATGATGGTAAACAATTTTAACAAAAAATAAATAAATAAATAAGGAAAGTTAGAAGAGACCCTTGGGAAGTATCTATATAGGAGTTAAGAGAACCCCAAGTGCTGGCAAATAAAACCAAGAGAGAGAGAGAAGGGAAAAGGAAAATAATAGTTAGCAATATAAAGCTGAAAAGGAAAGGGCCTATTTAAAAAAGCTATCAAAATGTTGAAAATAAGTCAGAGCTTCAAAAAGCACTGCAATAAATTAATTAATTAATTAATTAAAATAAAGACTGCAAAGACCTTTGAGAGACCATAGATTTTCAAGAAAATTTCAGAAAAGTGTTGGGAGCAGGAGCATAAAATTAAGGAATTACTTGGTGCTGAGTACATGAAAACACATTTTATAGACATGGATATTACTAAGAAATGGAGAGGCAACACCAAGGCAAGAGATAGGACAATAGTTTAATACAGAGTAGTTTTTTTTTTTCTTTGCTTTGTTTATTTTCTCTTACCGTACTTGTTTTTATGCAGGGGAAAACAAGTCAGTGGAAAGGGTAGTAGCCTGCTGCTGCAAGCAGGATCGGATGTAATTGAGAGTGGAGGACATGGCAAGAAGTCCTGGTAAAGGAAAATTGCTCATCTTTGGATTCCTACTTCCTAACATAATTTCTGGCTCAGAACAGAAGTGGATTAAAAGTTTTTTGAGTTAATGAACACAATGGGAGAGGTTAAACCCAAACAGACATATTATACTAAGTGGGAGAGGTTAGACCTTCTGAAACCAGAAAATGACAAAAGCATGGGTAAACTTGTGAAAACAATCTGGAGGTAAGAGGGGTTACAGAATATAGAAGAATTTCATAAAATAGAAAATTTTAGCAAAGTAGGAGGCAGGCTATTTTGTGAGCGTGAGTAATGGGGATAAGGGTGGGAAAGTGATTATAGCAGATTTTTGACATGAATCTTGTGGAGAAATAAACTGTTAGAAGAGCCAATTCTAAGAACCACTGATTGTTCCAAATGAAATACAAAACTTCAGTCAATAAAACTCAGAGTAAACTGTTTATGCTTTTTACAGATCTTTATGATAGCATCATTTTTTTCCAAAATCACTTTGGATTTAATTAGTAATATTTCATATTATTTATGTTCTTTTGAAGAAATATTTCTATCACATAAGACTCATTATACCTGCCAAATAACTTCTAGAATTTGGAAAGATAATGCCCAATTGCTGGTACTCTTGTAATACAATCCTTTCCTATTCTTAGAAAGCCAAGACAATTAATAAATTATGTTCCATTTATAGAAATTCTTATTAACTTAGTCTTTTCAAAATGCATTGTATCTAAACAAAATGGAACAATATAATTCTATTTCCTTGTCTAACTTGGATCAGCTTTTAGTTGAATGGAAATAAGACTAGTTTTCTTACTTCCAGCACTAGATGGACCTAACAATGACAGATCAAAGCTATTAACCAGTCCAGAAGATCAGTTAAAGTGGAAGTTTCTCATCATAATCCTTGTAACAGCTGTCATTAAATTTCTACTGCTGAGTGAAGGGCTGGAACAGCTGGAAATGGAGAAAAGCAGTTAGGAAAACAACTGGGTTTTGATCAAAAGTGTTTCCTTACTTTTGTCTACTACCTTTTGACAGGGAGTACTGCTGTGCACACACACCGTTTCTAGACCATGAGTTGCAACACTTTCTTATCAATTTTGTTCTTTGATATTATATGGATATGGAGAAAGAAGACAGGTCTGATCTGAATTTGAGCAAAATAACATTCAGCTATGTGGATAATACTCTCTAATCACTCTTCTCCACCTGGACTCAGAATAACCAAATTACACTTGGCAATACTTTGAGATAGCATGATGGAGTTGATAGAGAATTCATTGTGGGTGAAAGTGAAATTTCCTTTCAGTCCAGTCTCAACTGCTATCTTAAGTGTGTGAAATGAAGAGAAGTATATAATCTGATGTTTTAGTCCATCATATTTCAAATTAGGTAACAGTAAGCACATAGGGTTGTTGGGAAAATATAATGCAAACAAATCCCCTAATTCAGTCAGTATCTGATATACCACAGACACTTAATAGATGTATATATAGAGTTGATTCCTTTCATTCATGTATAGAGGAAGGAATCCGACTAAGTTTGTTAGATATAAGTTCTGGTTTCATTGTTGTATTTACTTCATAGCATATAGAGTTTTTAAAAAGGAAAATGGTATTGATTTTCTTTGAGGAAGGAAAAGAAATGCCCATCAAATCTCTTTTTGCATAGTAATTATTTCATTTCAAACTCTTTCAGTTAGCTTAAAGTAAAGCTTAAAAAAGTCTTTCACCTCACCTTCTTTGTGGAAAAGATATTTTCTTTTGCCCTCAAATTCTGTTAGTCACAAACTAAGTAGTTCACATCTTGTAATTTTTATGCAAAAGGAATCAGACAATTCAAAGACTGCTTTACAAAATAATGCATGAATTTTGCCTTCCAAAAGAATCTTGCAAAGTGAATTTTCTTCTTTCATTCAATAAAAACAATTATCTTCAAATTGTTGCCAGAATTCTCTGCCTTTAGTGCCCAGAGTTCTTGGTCATGCCACTACAGAGAAGGAAGAGGAAGACCAGACAAAAAGTGGTGGGCAGCAAAGCAAAGTTTATTGAGCGAGAGTATAAAGCTCCCGGAAAGGGAGGGGGGCTGAGAGGGCTGCCTTCGGAGTTTCTAAGTTTAGGGGCTTTTATGAGCTCTTTTATGGAACTGTCTTAAACAGTCAGAGTGTGCTGAGTAGTGCCAATCAGGGCTTTGGTCACGTATCTATCTACCTATTAGGTTAATGTCTACGTGCTGATGGTCTTTTTTGCTGATATCTGGGGGCTTATGTCCTTATGTAGGCAGTCCTGCCTAAGCTGCAAAACAGGATGTTAGTGCTATTAGATTTTAGCTGTCCTGACTCCATATTTTCTTGTCAGTGTCTCTGACCCTGACTACCTAACTGTCCAAAGAACTCCTAACAAAATAATTTTAACTACCTTTTATATCTAGTGTGCATATAAGTCAGATTCTTTTGTAATTCCACAAGATGAATTATTAGGAAATATTATACTGAATTTTTATTATATCAAAATGAATAAGTGAATGTGTCTTCAATTAGGATTCAATTAGTAGAACATGTTATTTCTTTATAGGTAGTTTAAAAGAATTATAAGTACATTCTGCAAATATTTTCTCTTAAGGCTAGATGGGTTTTAGGAAAATGTAATCTTTATTATTAAATCATTGATCTTGAACTCATTAATTTTTTGACCTTTTTTTTAAAAATTTTTTACTTCCAAAAAATTCAGCAGGGTTTTTAAATATCCCATAGATGAAAATTATTGTCACAATTTATCAAGAAAGAATTCAGTTTCTTTTACCACTAATCTTCAAGGTTAGCCATATTAATTCTCTTTCACCTTTGCCATCAGTTTTCCCTAATGACTAATATATTAGAGCTCTTATGAGGTTTATTTCAGTTATTATCTTTCCAGTCTCTGAGTTTCCACTTTGTTGGCTTTGTATTTTTTCTTTCTTTCCTGAGACATTCTGTTTTTTTGTTTTTTGTTGGCTTTTTTTTTTTTAATTTGGCTTATCATCCATAATTGCTAACAAGAAATTTTTGTGATGGCTGCTTTAAAATCTTTGTCAGGGGGCGCCTGTGTGGCTCAGTTGGTTAAGCAACCGCCTTCGGCTCAGGTCACAGTCCCGGAGTCCCGGGATCGAGTCCCACATCAGGCTCCCAGCTCCATGGGGGAGTCTGCTTCTCCCTCTGACCTTCTCGCCTCCCATGCTCTCTCTCACTATCTCTCTCTCAAATAAATAAAAATCTTTAAAAAAAATAAAAAATAAAATAAAATCTTTGTCAGGTAATTGTGACATCTTTGTCATCTTGGTTTAGCACACATTGATTGATTGGACATTTATTTGCAGAGGAGGAGGAATTACTCTACCTGGACTGCTTTCTCTTGCTAGTTGGGAATCAAGCAAAGCTGACCATAGGATATCTTTTTCTCTCAGGTTGGGGTAGAGTAGAGCGGTCATAAGTTACCCTGCCACTATATTGTTCTTCTAGTCCTGGGGTCTCTAATCATATTGTCTTCCTCACTAAATTTCAAAAATTCTCTTTTGAATTTCATAATTTTTATCTGTTGGCCTATTGTGTTATTTCCAGTTATAATTGTGCTTGATATTGAGAAATAGATTTATATCATCTTTTCTGTTCTGGAAGCCTTGAACTTGCTCTTTAAAACATGAATATTTATTTTATAAGTTAAAATTACTTTGAGAAATAAATATATCGTATGAAAATCACTTTTTTTATTTTGTAATCTGTATTTTATTTAGTATGTATCATAGAGAAACAGAACTCTAATCACCTTTGTTTAATGTTCTAAATGGATACAGATGAAATTTTAGTGACTCTTAACCTATAGTAATTTAAAAACACTTAAATGTTAGAAAACTATTTTTTTGCACTAACAGGAAAAATTTATCTAAAAATGAAAGCAGAAAAAAGAAAAAAGCGTAACAGATTAAAATAGGATAAACTATCATTCTGGAATCTGTTTCTCATTTTGACTGCATAATCATTGTATATTTCAGTTTGCTTCCATTCTTGCTTTCTTGATCATGAAGTTCATTCCATGGCATCACAAAACGTTTTTTCAAGTTGAAAATCAGGGAGTGGTCTATGATGTGGCTGATTTACTGAAAAGTGTTAGAAACGAGATAAAGTGATTTTGAGAAGGAAATAATGTATTTGTTCATTTTATTGGGGGATTTTGAAGTTTAAAGCAAAGACTTATTTAATAAACACAAGGATTAAAAATCTAAATAATTATCTTTCTCTTCTCCACTTCCTGATCTCTGTAGTCACTTTGCATTTTGTGGAAATCACCTTAAAACTATATTGTGGAAAGTTGACTTTAATATACCAACATACTGTTATATATTAATTTATAACCTTGCAACTTAATACATATTTAATATTCTCTTGGAAGTAATGGACTTTTTTTTACCTGTGAGAAAATCATCAGGATCATAGTACTCTTCAAAACAGACCTGATTATACATCATTTAATGACTTGCTTAAACTTGAATTTCTGATTAATGCTCAAATTGAATGTGTTTTGCCCAAACTAAAAAAAATGCTTAATAAGAGAAAATAGTAACAATAAAATTTCTTGTTCTAAAACTTAACACTACATCATGACATAAGTTGGCTAAGTTTTTTCATTTGCCTGTATTATAAATGGAATGTCCTATTTATTATGATACACATCAGGTACCCTAATTACAGTTCATTATATCAGAAATAAAACAAGGAGTAAAACAGTGAGTCTTTTTAGTTAAACTTTGACTTTTGGCAAACCTTGGTGGGTAGAACAATTTTGCTTAATAAAATAGCTACTAAACCTAACATTTGCTCATGAGAAAATATACAATCAAAGGACCATGGCTTTTGTCAAAAGATATTTTAAGAGACAAATTGTATTTAGACTACCAAATAGTTGCAATGAACCCTTACCTTTCAACTAGGGAAAAAGGAAGTCCATCATTAAACAATCTGTTGGGCAATGCCATGTTTAACTGTTGACATTGTTTGATTTTAATTACGTGTTTGTATCAGGAAAGTGATTCATATCCTATGAATGCCATCTAAAATTATAGCCCAAAATCTAAGTGTATTTGTTATTAAACACTAGGTACCATGTAGGAAGAAAAAGCAAATGTGCCTTCCCACCAGTATCTTTGTTATTTCTTTAAATAGCCTTTTACTTTTTCATATTAAGGGTTTCAAATGAAAATGCAAGGTTATCAGCTCTAGCTGCAGTTGTAAAGGCTTACCTGTCACAGTGACCACTGTTCATGACTATTACCAAAATTTGTTCTTCCAAATCTAGGGTTCACCTGTCTGGGAGTTAATCAGATTCTGAGACAAATAGATACAGGAAACATTTCTCATTTTGCTTTTGGGTACACACATTATGTTTCCTATCTTAACTAGTATTTCTATAGATTAGAAATTTAATAGATGTTTCAGTTATCTTATTTTGTTGAATAGATAATATATTCACATTGTTCAAAAATCTAAGTTCACTTTAGAGTGCCTGGGTGGCTCAATTAGTTAAGCATCTGCCTTCCGCTCAGGTTGTAATCTCAGGCTCCTAGGATCAAGTCTTGCATTGGGTTCTCTGCTTAGTGGGGAGTCTGCTTCTCCCTCTCCCTCTGCTACTCTCTTTCTCTCTGTCAAATAAATAAATAAAATCCTTAAAAATATTTAAGATCACTTTGATCATTGCCATTTCAGCCACTGGAGAGAAGAAAAGAGCAAATCTCCAGATCCAAAGTTTTCCTCTTAATTAGGCAAGGCAGAAGTTGCACACATCACTTCTGTTTATATTTCAATGCCAAGTAGTCATAAACCTACAACTACTATAGAAGCTTAGGGACATATCCTTCCTAAGTGGGCAGCCATGACAGACCAAATTCTACTACCATGGGAATAGACAAGAATGATATTGATGGACATTTGACAGCCTTTCATCACCAGAGTATGCCTATTTCTGAGGGTCTCTGGAGCTTGTATGACTCAAAATCCCATACTCTTACTTGTCACTGTAGAGCCTAGTTTCATATCCAAATGTCTTGGCATCACTTGTGTTTCGTTTCATCACCTTTAAAAATGTTTTTTCCTCCTAATAGCCTTTCACTAACCGTGGATTTAAATTTACCTGTTTTTGGTACATGATTCACTACATTTGGAATATTAGATTTCTCTCCAACTACAGGAATACTAAATAAGCTATGGTAGACATGAGTTTTTTTTTTTTTTTAAAGATTTTATTTATTTACTTGTCAGAGATAGAGGGAGAGAGTGCAAGTGAGCACAAGCAGACAGAGAGGCAGGCAGAGGCAGAGGGAGAAGCAGGCTCCCTGCTGAGCAAGGAGCCCGATGTGGGACTCGATCCCAGGGTGCTGGGATCATGACCTGAGCCGAAGGCAGCTGCCCAACCAATGAGCCACCCAGGCGTCCCTAGACATGAGTTTTTGGTAGCAATCACATGATAGTTGAATATTGGATTTGGAAGTTCTATTAACTTAGTAGCACAACTGGCCTATGCAGGCAAGAATTCTGGTAAGGGACTCCTTGGCCATTGTTGAAACATTACTTCTTGAGGTAGAGCATACTTCATTCATGAGGCCATCCCTTCCATCATTGGATTGCTCTGATTGAAATGTTCTTCCTTAATTAAATAAAAATCTCTTTCCCGATAACAATTAGTAACTTTCGTTTATGCCTTCTAGAGTTGTGCTGCCCTTTATGGTTGCCACTAGACTCATGTGACTATACAAATTTAAATTTGAACTAAGTAAAATTGAAAATTCCAGTTTTTGTAGTCACACTATGAGCACATTTTAGGTACTCAATATTCATATGTGGCTACTTGATATTGTAGAGAACATTTTCCTTATTACAGAAAGTTCTATTAGACAGTACCATATCTAAAGCAAAGCAAAATAAATATATTACAGTTATTAATTACCCTCCTAACATCACAATGCTTTGTCTTTTTGTTCGTTTTAAGAGTGGTCAAGTTTATGGAACACCTGAGTGATTCAGTCAGTTGGGCATCTGAATCTTGGTTTTGGCTCAGGTCATGATCTCAGGGTCCTGGGATTGAGCCCCACTTTGGGTTCTATGCTAAGCAGGGAGTCTGCTTCAGTTTCTCTCCCTCTGATCCCCTCTCACTCTCTCTCTCTCCTTCTCAAATAAATAAATAAATAAATAAATAAGAGTGGTCAGGTTTAAAATCACTTTGAAACACAAGGTAGGGGGATTGGGATGCACGCATAGAGATGGTTTGTAATTTGAATAGAATTAATCAGTGGGCTTCATGGAAGTGATATTTGAACAAGGACTTAAAGCTGATAAGCAGAATTACCCATGTGACTTTTTAGAAGTATGTTCCAGGTAGAAAGAACAGATTGGGCAAAGCAGACAGTGTGACTGGAGCAAAGTAAACAAGGAAGGGTGTAGCCAAAGACAAGAAGATCAGGGCCAGGGCAGGGGGGTGTACCCAGCTTTATAGACCTTTTTAAGTAATTTGTGGAGCAATTATAGTGTTTGAGAAGTGAAATTTTCTGCCATTTTCAAAAGTTGAATTCCCCTGCAATGTTGAGAATAGACCCAGCGGGGGGGGGGGGGGGGGGTGTAGAGTGCAGGATAAAAGCATGGAGTTATATTTATTACTTTGTGTGGTTTATAAAATTACTTCCTGACCCTTATCATCCTAAATTTCCATTGTATCCTCTACTTGGCATGATTCCATTTACAAGTGTCCCTCTTAAAATGTGGATCCAAAAATAGAACACAATACTCCAGAAGATGCAACAAGAGAAGCACATGAGACAATTACTTCTCATGATATGAATACTATTTTTCTAATGCTACATTTTAAGATTTTGATAGATGTTTTTAATTGGCCATGTGTTTTGAAAGGCTTGACCAGATTAAAAACCCTGAAAATTTTATTGGATTTGTTAACAGAAGTTTTCTAAATTATGCAAGTGGTTATTTTGAAATTAAATGCAAATCTTGTATCTGTCTTTCTAGATTTTGTCCTAGTTTTTTTAGCCCAGTGTTTCATATTAGCCATTTTCAAGCTTTATTGAAATTGCCTTGTGTTTTAGTTGTATGCTTTCACTCAAATTATCAATATAGTTTTTTGATAAGGCAGGGATAAGAACAGAGCACTGTGGGATTCCATTGCCTAGAAATTACATTAAGTGGAAAGCAGTACATCTCTGGTCATATCTGTTATTACTCACCCTTTGTCTCTCTGCCCTTGCCATTCAAGATTCCTTCGTGTTCCTCATACATGCCAGGGATGCTTCCACTCAGGGCTCCTGCATGTCTTGCTCCCTTTTGTATATAATTTTGCTCCCTGACCACACACCTGAACAGATTCTCCCAAAACTTACTTTAAATATTTCCTGAAATACCATCTGTTACAATGGCATTCACTCTCTATTCTGCATGACATTACAATATGCCTCAATATTTCCATTCCCTCACCCACCTTACTTTTTCTTCATAATAATTTACATTTTCCAACACAATATATTGTATTTTATCTATTGTTTGTACCTTACTGCTGGATCATATGATCCATGAGATATGGGCTTTAGCTTATTGCTATATTAATTGTGCTTTGCACATAATAGGCAATCAGTAAATTTTTGTTGACTGAATAAATGAATAAATCATCCTATCTTCTGGGCTTATTTTCTTAAATAATCTGATTTGGTTGGTTACCTGTGGAAATCCAAAAAGAAAAATCAGTGAAGAAAAATCACTGACATCACCATTTCAGATGAAGTAAGAAAATCTACTCAGCTCCAAGAATTTTAATTGACTCACCATCACCAATATCAATCCTTGTCCATATTATAAATACTAATCATGAAGACAATGAAAGATGATCTTTGAATCTTAATTTGACTGTAGATTTTAATATTGTTTACCTATAAATATTTTATCAGATATTAATAAGAATTGAGTTTATTTATTTTAATATTTTATTATTTTTTTCTTATTTCTCTGATGTACATTATTCTCTGGGATACTAAAGAGCACAGAACTGGAGCCTGAAAATATAAAAAATTGAATAATCATTTATCATATAATTTTTGTTGAACCATATTAAGAAAAAAAATTTAAAAGAAAACAATTTGATATTCATTGTTAATCTGAGTAGAGCCTTAGTGGTAAAAGAATGTGGTGATGGGGAGAGTCTACATTTGAGAATGAACAGGTCAAATGCTGGGTCATAATATTTCATTCAATAAAAGCCAGACAAGCTTTTTAGATAAATATTCACAACCCTGGTCTTTGGAGAGTTAACTTCCAAGAAAAATACATCCTCCCAGTCATGAATTCCAAATATAGTATAAAGATGATTTGAACTGAAACACATGATTTGTGATACAAGTTAATCCTTCCTCTTTTGAACTTCAGACACTGGAAACTAAAAGCCATTGTTCAGTTATTTCTGCCGTCATATGATGAATGCAAAAATTTTATTTTAAATCTATTATTGTTGATACTGAGTGGATATCTTCTTTTTCCTCAAGTTTTAATTTAATTCCAGTTAGTTAACATACAGTGTTATATTAGTTTCAGCAATTCCATACATCACCCAGTGCTCATCACAACAAGTGCCCTCCTTAATCTCCATCACCTATTAGACCCATCTCCCCATCCACCTCCCCTCTAGTAACCATCAGTTTGTTTTCTGTAAGAACTATTTCTTGGGTGCCTGAGTGGCTCAGTCGGTTAAGCATCTGCCTTCATCTCAGGTCGTGATCTCGGGGGTCCTGCAGTGGAGCCCTGCATCAGGCTCTCTGCTCAGCAGGGAGTTTCTTTCTCCCTCTGCCCCTCCCGCCTGCTCATACACTGTTCTCTCTCAAATAACAAAAATCTAAACAACAACAACAACAACAACAACAAACAAACCAAAAAACTATTCATTGGTTCTCTCTCCCCTTTGCTTTTCGCTTGTTTGGTTTGTTTCTTAAATTCCACATATGAGTGATATCATATGGTTTTTATCTTTCTCTGACTTATTTTGCTTAGCATTATACGCTCTAGCTTCATCAATGTTGTTGCAGCTGGCAAGATTTCATTCTTTGTTATGGCTGAATAACATTCTCATGTATATATACACACACAACATCTCCTTTATGCATTCATCTATCGATAGACACTTGGACTGCTTCCATAATTTGGCTATTGTAAATAATGCTGCAATAAGCATAAGAGCGCATATATCCTTTTGAGTTAGCGTTAACTTTTTAGGAAGCTCCTTACTGTTTTCCTTAGTGGCTGCAGGGCTTTGCCACCAATAATGCATAAGGATTTCTTTTTCTCCACATCCTCACCAACATTTATTTCCTGAGTTATTTTTTATTTGTAATTTAAATCCAATTTAGTTAACTTATATTATATTCTTAGTTTCAGAGGTATAATTTAGTGATTCATCAGTTGCTTATAACACCCAGTGCTCATTACATCAAGTGCCCTCCTTAATGCCCATCACCCAATTCCCCATAATTCCCATTGCCCATTCCCCATACCCCTACCCACCTCCCCCCCAGCAACCCTGTTTGTTTCCTATAATTAAGAGTCTCATATTTTGCCACCCTCTCTCTTTCCATCTTATTTTATTTTTCCTTCCCTTCCTTTAGGATCATCTGTTTTGTTTCTTAAATTCCACGTATGAGTGAAATTATATAAGTGAAATTATATGAAATTATATAAGTGAAATTATATGGTATTTGTCTTTCTCTAACTTCTTTCTCTTGCCATTATATCCTTTGGTTTCATCCACATCATTTTGATTTTAGCCATTCTGACAGGTGTGAGGTGATATCTCATTTTAGTTTTAGATTTGCATCTCCCTGCTAATAAGGGATGTTGAACATTCTTCCATGTTGGATATCTGATGTGTTCTTTAGAGAAATGTCTGTTCATGTCTTCTGCCCATTTTTTAATTAGGTTTTTTGTGTGTGTGTGTGTTTTAACTCATTTAAGTTCTTTATATATTTTGGATACTAACCCTTTATCAGATATGTCATTTGCAAATGTCTTCCCATTCAGTAGATTGCCTTTTAGTATTATTTCCTTTACTGAGTGGAAGCTTTTTATTTTGATCTAGTCCCAATAGTTTATTTTTGCTTTTATTTACCTAACCTTAGTAGACATAACTAGAAAAATGTTGCTACAGCTGGTGTCGGAGAAATTACTGCCTATGCTTTCTTCCACAATTTTTATAGTTTCAGGTCTCAAATTTACATCTTTAATTCATTTTGAATTTATTTTTGTATATGATATAAGAAAGTTGTCCAGTTTTATTATTTTGTTTATAACTCTCTAGTTTTACAACACAATTTGTTAAAGAGACTGTCTTTTTCCCATTGAATCTTCTTTCCTCCTTTGTCAAAGATTAATTGACCATATAATTGTGGGTTTCTTTCTGGGTTTTCTATTCTGTTCTATTGATCTGTATATCTATTTTTATGCCAGTATATACAGTTCTGATTACTATAGCTTTGTAGTATAATTTGAAGTCAGAATTCTGATACCTCCATCTTTGTTTCTTTTTTTTATTTCTTTTTTTTTAAATATGTAAAGTTAGTCACCATAGAGTACGTCATTAGTTTTTTATGTAGTGTTCCATGGTTCATTGTTTGTGTATAACACAAGTGCTCCACGCAATACGTGCCCTCCTTAATACCCATCACTGGGCTAATCCATCCCCCCACCAACCTCCCCTCTAAAACCCTCAGTTTGTTTCTCGGATTCCATAGTCTCTCATTTGTCTCTCCCTCCAATTTCACCCCCTTCATTTTTCCCTTCCTTCTCCTAGTGTACTCCACTATTCCTTATGTTTTACAAATAAGCAAAACCGTGTGATAGTTGACTTTCTCAGCTTCACTTATTTCACTTAGCATAATCTCCTCCAGTCCCATCCATGTTGATTCAAAAGTTAGGTATTCATCCTTTCTGATAGCTGAGTAATACTTCATTGTATATATGGACCACATCTTCTTTATCATCTCTGTTTTTCTTTTTCAGGATTGCTTTGGATATTCAGAGTCCTTTGTGGTTCCATACAAATTTTAACATTACTTATGCTAGTACTGTGAAACATCTTATTGGTATTTTGATAGGAATTACACTAATTCTGTAGATTGCTTTAGGTAGTACAGACATTTTAACAGTATTTGTTCTTCTAATCCATGAACATGGAGTGTCTTTTTATTTCTTTGTGTCATCTTAAATTTCATTTATCAGTGTTTTATAGTTTTTCAGAGAAAAGATGTTTCATCATCTCGATTATGTTTATTCCTAGGTATTTTCTTTTGGGTGCAACTGTAAGTGGGATTGCTTTCTTAATTTTTCTTTTGAACCTTTTACTATTATTGAAGAAAATGCAAGACTTCTACAGACTGATATTGTATTCTGGAACTTTACTGAATTCACTTATCAGTTTTAGCAGTTTTTTGGTGGAGATTTTTGGGTTTTCTATATACAGTATCATATCATCTCCACATAATGAAATTTTACTTCTTCCATACTGATCATGTGCCTTTTATTTCTCTTTGTTGTCTCACTGAAGTGACTAGGAGTTCCAGCACAATACTGAATAAAAGTGGTGAGAGTAGATACCCTTGTCCTGTTCCTGACTTTAGGAAAAAAGCTTTCAGTTTTTCCCCATTGAGGATTTTCACTGTGGGTTTTTAATATAAGACCTTTACTATGTTCAGGTATGTTCCCTTTAAGCCTACTTTATTGAATGTTTTTGTCATGAATAAATGTACTTTATCAAATACTTTGTCAAATGCTTTTTCTGCATCTGTTGAAATGATCATATGGTTTTTATCCTTTCTCTTATTGATATAAAATGTCACTTTGATTGATTTGTGAATATTGAACCACCCTGAAACCAGGAATTAATCCCACTTGATCATGATGAAAGGTGTTTTAATTTATTGTTGGATTTGGTGTGCTCATATTTTGTTGAGGATTTTTTTTTATCTATATTCATTAGAGATATTTGCCTTTTGTGTGTGTGCATTGTCTTTATCTGGTTTTGGTATCAGGGTAATACTGGCCTCAAAAAATAGATTTGGAAGTTTTCCTTCCTCTTCTATTTTTTGGAATAGTTTAAATAGGAATATAATTCTTCTTTAAATGTTTGGTAGAATTCACCTGTGAAACCATCTGGTCCTATACTCTTTTTTGTTGGGAGTTTTTGATTACTGGTTCAAATTCATTGCTGGTAATCAGTCTGTTCAAATTTTCTATTTCTTCCTGCTTCCTGTTTTTGTAGGTTATATGTTTCTAGCAATTTATCCATTTCTTCTGGGTTGTCCTATTTGTTGGCATATCATTTTCATAATATTCTCTTATAATTGTATTTCTTTCTGTTTTTTGTTATTTCATTTGTAATTCTGTTTATTTGAGTTCTTTTTTTATGAGCCTGACTGGAGGTTAATCAATTTCATTAATCTTTTCAAAGAAATAACTCCTGGTTTCATTGCTCTGTTTGGTTTCTATATTATTTATTTCTGCTCTGATCTTTATTATTTCCTTCCTTCTACTGGTTTTGGGGTTTGTTTTTTGTTTTTCTGACTCTTTTAGGTGTAAGGTTAAGTTATTTGAGATTTTTTTTCTTGTTTTCTGATGTAGGCCTGTATTGCTATAAAGTTCCCTCTTAGAACTGCTTTTGCTGCATTCCAAAGATTTTGGACCATTGCATTTTTATTTTCATTTTTTCCATGTAGGTTTTTTTTATTATTACCTCTTTTATTTCTTAGATGAGGCATTCATTGTTTAGTAGCATGTTATTTAACCTCCATGTATTCATGGTCTTTCCAGAATTTTTCTTTTTGTTAAAGGTTTTATTTATTAATTTTATATAGAGATAGAGAAGGAGGAGGAGCAGGGGGAGAGAGAGGAAGAGGGAAAGACCGCAAGCAGACTTCATGCTGAGCACAGAGCCAGATGTGGGGCTCAGTCTCACGACCCTGAGATCATGACCTGAGCTAAGATCAGTAGTCAAAGGCTTAATTATCTGAGCCACCCAGGTGCCCCCAGAATATTTCTTGATGTTGATTTCTAACTTAATTGCATGTGGTCAGAAAAGACGCATGGTATGTCTTTGATCTTTTTGAATTTGTTGAGTTGTGTTTTTTTTTTTTTTTAATTTTTTATTTTTTATAAACATATATTTTTATCCCCAGGGGTACAGGTCTGTGAATCACCAGGTTTGCCTCCTCGGTGATCTATCTTGAAGAATCTTCCAAGTACAGTTTCAAGAATGTGTATTCTGCTGTTTTAGGATGGAATATTCTGAGTATAACTGTTAAGCTGTTAAGTCCATCTGGGCCAGCGTGTCATTCAAAGCCACTGCTTCCTTGTTGAATTTCTGTCTATTGAGGACATGACTGTCCATTGATACAGCAATACAGGCCTACCTTTTGGTGCGGTTTTTGTCTGGTTTGGGGACCAAGGTAATGCTGGTCTCATGGAAAGAGTTTGGAAGTTTCCTTTCCATTTCTACTTTTTGAAACAGCTTCAGAAGAATAGATGTTATTTCTTCTTTAAATGTTTGGTAGAATTCCCCTGGGAAGCCATCCGGTCCTGGAGTCTTATTTGTCAGGAGATTTTTGATTCCTGCTTCAATTTCCTTAGTGGTTATGGGTCTGTTCAGGCTTTCTATTTCTTTCTGTTTCAATTTTGGTAGTTTATATGTCTCTAGGATTGCATCCATTTCTTCCAGATTGTCTAAATTGCTGGTGTATAGTTGCTCATAATATATTCTCATAATTGTTTGTATTTCTTTGGTGTTGGTTGTTCTCTCCTCTTTTGTTCATGATTTTATTAATTTGGGTCCTTTCTTTTTTTTGATAAGTCTGGCCAGGGGGTAATCAATCTTATTAATTCTTTCAAAGAACCAGCTGCTAGTGTAGTTGTTCTGTTCTACTGTTCTTTTAGTTTCTATTTCATTGATTACTGCTCTAATCTTTAAATTATCTTCTCCTGCTTGGTTTAAGCTTTTTTTTTTAAAGATTTTTTCTTTATCTATCTGACAGAGATCACAAGCAGGCAGAGAGGCAGGCAGAGAGAGAGGAGGAACCAGGCTCCCTGCAGAGCAGAGCGCCCGATGCGGGGCTCGATCCCAGGACCCCGGGACCACGACCCGAGCCGAAGGCAGAGGCTCAACCCACTGAGCCACCCAGGTGCCCCTGGTTTAAGCTTTATTTACTATTCTTTCCTCAGCTCCTTTAGGCATAAGATTAGGTTGTGTTTTGAGATCTTTCTTGTTTCTTAAGAAAGACTTTTCTTGCTATATACTTTCCACTTAGGACCACTTTTGCTTCATCTGAAAGGTTTTGAACAGTTGCATTTTCATTTACACTTGTTTCTGTGATTTTTTTTTTAATTCTTCTTTAATTTCCTGGTTGACCCATTCATTCTTTTTTTTTTTTTTTTTATGTTTTATTTATTTATTTGACAGGGAGAAAGACAGTGAGAGAAGAAACACAAGCAGGGAGAGTGGGAGAAGGGGGAATCAGGCTTCCTACAGATCAGGGAGTCTGATGTGGGGCTTGTTCCCAGGATCCTGGGATCATGACCCAAGCCAAGGCAGATGCTTAGGGATTGAGCCACCCAGGCATCCCCCACTCATTCTTTAACAGGATGCTATTTATCCTCAGGGTATTTGAGTTCTTTCCAAATTTCCTCTTGTGATTGAGTTATAGTTTCAAAGCATTGTGGTCTGAAAATATAGAGGAAATCATCCCAATTTTTTGGTACCATTTGAGACCTGATTTGTGATCAAGTATGTGATTTAGTCTGGGGAATGTTCCATGTGCACTCGAGATGAAAGTGCATTCTGTTGCTTTAGGATGGAATGCTCTAACTAAATCTGTGAAGTCCGTCTTGTCCAGTGTGTCATTCAAAGCCCTGTTTTCTTGTTGACTTTCTGCTTAGATGATCTGTTCATTTCAGTGTTCGAGTGTTATAGTGTCAAAGTCTGTTATTACCAATGTGTTTCTTTAATTTTGTTATTAATTGTTTTATGTAATTGGCTGCTTCTGTGTTAGGGCCATAAATATTTACAATTGTAAGATCTTCTTGTTGGATAAACACTTTATTTATGAAATAGTGTCCTTCCTTATCTCTTGGTTTAAAGTTTAATTTGTCTGATATAAGGATTACCACCTCATCTTTCTTTTGATGTCCATTGGCATGATAAGTGGTTTTCAACCCCTCACTTTAAATCTGGATGTGTCTTTGGGTCTAAAATGAGTCTCTTTCAGACAGCATATCAATGGATCTTGCCTTTTTATCAATTCTGATAACCTATGTCTTTTGATTGGGGCATTTAGCTGATCTACATTCAGAGTAACAACTGAAAAATATGAATTTAGAGCCATTGTAGTACTTGTAAAGTCACTGTTTCTGTATATTGTCTTTGTTCCTTTCTAGTCTATGTTACTATTGGGCTCTCTCTTCATTTAAAGGAGCCCTTTTCATAATTTTTGTAGGGCATAAATTCTTTTAATTTCTTTTTGTCCTGGAAGGTTTTTATCTCTCCTTCTCTTTTGAATGACATCCTTACTAGATAAAGTACTCTTGAATACATATTTCTCATTTAACACCTTGAATATCTCATGCTAGTCCTTTCTGGCCTGCCTGTTCTCTGTGAATAGGTTTTCTTCCAGTCTAATATGTCTACCCTTGTAGGTTACAGATCTCTTGCCCTGAGCTGCTTTCAGGATTTCCTCTTCATCTCTGAGATTTGCAAGTTTCACTATTATATGTCAGGGTACTGGCCTACTTTTATTGATTTTTGAGTGGGGTTCTTTGTGCCTCCTGGATTTAAATGCCGGTTTTCTATCCCAGTTTAGGGAAGCTCACCACTATAATTTGCTCCAGTATACCTTCTGTCTCTCTCTCTCTCATTTTCTTCTTCTTCTGGGATCCCAATCATCCTAATATTGTTTCACTTTATGCTATCACTTATCTCTTGAATTGTCCCCTCGTTATCCAGTAGTTGTTTCTCTCTCTTTTTCTCAGCTTCTTTATTCTCTACCATTCTGTATTCTATATCACTAATTCTCTCTTCTGCCTCATTTATCCTGTGGTTAGAGCCTCCAGTTTTTATTGTATCTTATTAATAGCCTTTTGTTTTGTTTTGTTTTGTTTTGTTTAATTTCTGTTCAGTGTAACAGAATTCATTGTTTATGTACCATACCCAGTGCTCCATGCAATATGTGCCCTCCTTAATACCCACCACCTGGCTCCCCCACCCTTCCACCCCCTGCCACTTCAAAACCCTCAGATTGTTTTTCAGAGTCCATAGTCTCTCACGGTTCATCTCCCCCTCCAATTTCCCTCAACTCCTTTCCCTTCTCAATCTCCCCATGTCCTCCATGTTATTTGTTATGGTCCACAAATAAACATTAATAGCCTTTTTTTATTTCAACTTGATTAGATTTTTGTTCTTTTACTTCTCCAGAAAGGGATTTTCTAGTGTCATCTATGCTTTTCTCAAGCCCAGCTTGTATCTTTATAATTATTATTCTGAACTCCAGTTCTGACGCCTTACTTATATCCATACCAATTATATCCCTGCATTCAGTACTGTCTCTTATTCTTTTTTTTTTTTTTTTTTTGAGGTAAGTTTTTCTGTCATGTCATTCTTGTAGAAAATGGTTGCTTTTCTATATGTAGACTTTCAGCTATTCTTTTCTTTTCTTTTCTTTTAATTTTTTTATTTGTCAGAGAGAGAGCACACCAACAGGGTGAGTGGCAAGCAGAGGGAGAAGCAGGCTCCCCACTGTGCAGGGAACCCAATGTGGGACTTGATCCCAGGTCCCTGGGATCATGACTTGAGCCAAAGGCCTATGCTTAACTGACTGGGCCACCCAAACACCCCTCAGCTACTCTTTTCTTAAATCTCCAGTTGAGTTCACAGCTGTTCAGAAAGATTTGGTAGCTATTCAGCTGAATTCCTAGGACCAGATGAAACTAAGGTCTCCTACTCCTCTGCCATCTTGAACTATCTCCCAGAAAAATAAATTTCATCACACATCTGGAAGCTTGATGTGAGTGACATCTGCATATTTAAAAATAAGTGGATAATTTCATTTTCTCTTTTAGTTAAATATTTGGCATTATTAAAACCAGTTATAGTCTTAATTTTATCCAAATTGACTTTTGTGAATCTGTTTTATGGTACAAATTATCGTCACTTGGGAATTTAATGTATAATATATTGGGTATGAATTTTACTATCTATTAGTGGAAGCTGCTCTTATTGAATAGTAGATTGTATTTATTTAATGTAGTTTTCCAACTCTTCACATTCATAATTAAATACTTATATACTTAAATAACATAATCTGATGTGAATAATCAAATATTTCTCTCTTATTTGTTTTATTTTGTTAAAAAATGCCAAATTATTTTTCAAAAATCCCATCCCAGTTCCAACTAGAAATGTAGAAGAGGTCCAGTTGATCCACATTCTTGCTGATACTTGATATTATCACTTTCAATTTTAGTCATTCTGTGGGTGTGTAGAAGTATTTTACTGTGGTTTTGATTTGCATTCCCATGGTAGTAATGATGTTTAACATCTTTCACATGGTACTTGCAGTCCATACTTTCTTTGTTAAATGTCTGTTCAACTTTGCCTGTGTTGTAATTGGGTTATGGGTTATCTATCTTTTTGATATTGAATTTTAAAAAGTTTTTGATTACTTGTCTGTTTCATAAGTTCAGATACAAGACTTTCTCTCACTTTTTGCCTCTCCATGTTCTCTTCTTAAGTGTGTCTTTCAAACATCAAATGTTTTTACTACTGACAAATACCAATATATCAAATTTTATTTTATGGTTTTGGGAGTACTTTGTCCCATTTAAAAATTATTTGTCTAACCTAAGGTCACTAAGATTTTCTATTATGTTTTTATATTGATAGTTTTATAGTTTCAGTTTTCAAATTTCACCCTATAACCAATTTCTAGATATTTTTAGTTAAAATTAACAAAATGGTCTGAAAGGTCTTAGTTTATATCAATTGTTCTAGCCCCATTTGTTGAAAAGATTATCCTTCCTATTGATTTGTCTTGGAAACTTGATCAAATTCAATAGACTATGTGTGTATGTGTCCTTTTTGTTACTCTGTGTGTTTTTCATTATGCTAGAGTAACACATATTGATTACTGTAGCCTTATATAAATAGAGACTTGAAGTTAAGCAGTTGAAATCCTTAAACTTTGCTGTGTAATTGATTTTTATTTATTGGCTTTATATCCTGTAAATTGCTCGACTCAGTTATTCTAGTTACTAATTTTTTAGTATTTCCTATGTAAATGATTATGTTGTCTACAAATAAAAACATGTCCCTTCTTTTTCTTTTTTTTTTGTTTGCCTTTAATTTTTTAAAAAATTTTTTTCTTGCTGTATTTCACTGGTTAAGTCTCTGATACAAGATACCATAGAAGGGATGAGAATACATATTTTCACCTTCTTTCTAACTTAGAAAATATTCAGTTTTTTTACTTGTAAATATCATATTAGCTTCAAAATTGCTTTATAGGTTCTTAATCTAGATGTCTTATGGTAAGTTTCTTTTTCTATTTCATTTTCTGAGAGTTTTTTATTATGAGTGTTGAGTTTTATCAAATATATATATTTTTAAATCAATTGAGATGTATCTTTGGTATATTTATTTTACTATTATGAGCAATAACATCATACCAAGATAATATGACCCTGAAGACACTTTTCTATGTAGTGATTTGACGTTTCCAGACAATAGTCCTCAATGGGGGGGAGGGGGAGTATTACTACTTTTAACTTGTATTCTACAAAAAAAATGTGTGTCATATATATTATCTGGAATAGTCATCAGTTGATCATCATATAAGTACATAAAGTGGCTTTATCTTAAATTTTTTCTTAAAAACAGATTTTTATTTTATTATTTTTATCATTAAAACACCCAGAAGAATAAAGAAAATTATTCAGTGATTCTCATGCCATCAGCCAAATTTAGCAATCATCAAAATTTTGACCACTTGCATCTTCTTAGTGTTCATCTTTTTCTTTTTTCTTGCAGAATTATATTAAGGCAAATTTAAGCATATTGCATTCTAGTATATGTACCTAATCACATAAAATAATTCTTTTAAATATGAATAATTTCTTATATAGTTACAAAATGATCACATCGAAGAAACTTAAATATTACTCCTTAATATTATTTAATACCTTGCCTCTCAAAGTATAGTCTGCAAACCAGCAGCAGAAAAATTTGGTAGTTTGTTAGAAATGAGGTATCTTAGCTTCAGTGAGAACTACTGAACCAGAATCATCAGTTTTAGGGTTGCCCGAATGGCTCAGTTGGTTGAAAGCCCGACACTTGATTTCAGCTCAGGTCTTGATCTTGGGTGGTGATGTCAGGGTCATGGGATCAAGTTCACATTATGCTCCATGCTTGGCATGGAGTCTGCTCCAGATTCTTCCTCTCTCCCTCCCCACAGCCCCTCACCGGCTCTCTATCAAATAAATAAATAAATAAAATCTTTGAAAAAAAAAATCTTCAGTTTTAAAAAGACTCAAAAGTGCTTAGCATACATCTGAACATTTGAAATTTAATACTCACATAGGTAATCATATTTTCCCAGTTGTTTTAGAAATATATTTTGCACAATGTGTTTGTCTGAATAGGTCTCCAAACAATATTCACAAGTAATATTGATTTTGTATGCCCCCGAAGTTATTTTATATAATGCACTCTGTATTTTCTGCCTTTTTCTTGTTGAAGAAACCTGGAACAGTTTGATTAGAAGAATTTCCCCAAATTCTCTATTTGCATCTTTTGTTGTCACTTAAATTGTTCTGATATATGTATTTCTTACAAATTTAAACAAGATCCAGAGGATTGATTAGCTTCAAGATCAACTTATATAGACTAGAAGTGATTCTGTATTTTTCCTGTTACATCACTTCAGGAAACACACAATGTGTTTTCCACCATTTTTAGTGATGCAACATTGATCCTGGGTTTATGTAGAAATTGCACAATACTTCTTTGTAAAAAAATTTCATCATTTTTTTTTTCCGTTTTGTTTATCCATTGTTAGTGCCAGAATCACTTATTTCATTAAGGGTAATAAAATTGTTTTCATTTCATTATCATTTTCTTAATTATTATCTGTAATATTTTTAAAGAATAATTCTCTCCCCCACAAAAAAAGATAATTCCCTCCCTCCCCTATGATTCAAGGTTATTTGGATATTGTGAATTAAAAATCATATAGTAGGGCACCTGGGTGGCTCAACTGGTTGGGCAACTGCCTTCAGTTCAGGTCACAGTCCCAGAGTCCTGGGATCAAGACCCACATCCGGCACAGGGCTCCACAGGAAGTCTGCTTCTTCCTCTCACACTCTCTCACTCGCTCCCTCTCAAATAAATAAAGAAAATCTTAAAAAAAAAAAATCATGTAGGAAATTTAGAGTAAGTGTTTAATTCTCCCATTTTAGTGGCTGATTTTAAGAGTAAGGAATTGGTGTAAGTTACTTCTAGGGGTGTTCAATGGGTTTCTTTACCCCTTCAATCACTCTTTCTCTCTTTTTTTATTTTTGTTTCTCTTTCACAATTCACAATGGGTTTCTTTACCCCTTCAATCACTCTTTCTCTCTTTTTTAATTTTTGTTTCTCTTTCACAAAACTCAGGATAAAATTGTAATCTGCTTTATGTAACTACCATTAATCATTCTTTGATGCTCAAATTATTTAATATTTGGAAAATGTGATCTCTTTTAGGTTGATCTCCATATCCTCTTACACAAAAATAGCAGGATTGATAAATACTTGATTGTTGGCCCAGTGAAATTCTCCAGGTTCATTTTGTATTTTCTGTCACATGGCTGAAATCAGTATTGTTTACAAAAGCTATAGTTCCTTTCAAATAGGGAATCATATTTGAAAGCCATATCATGGATAAGTAGAGCTTGTTTTTATTGGGTTGTCATTGCTTTATAGACATTTTCAGTGCAGAGATCTTAGAAAGAAAAGTAGTATCAATAGTTATACAATTAAAGATTACTCTATAATTATTTTAGTGCTTAGTTTTAAAATTTAAGTATTTCTTTTAATTAAGATAATATTCACAAAAAATTACATAATGTTTAATAAACACAGATGTGGAAACTTTGTTTCAGGTAATATGGCTAAATAACCAGGCTGATCCACTGTAAAATAGTATATTAAAATCTTAAATGCATCCATGATTGGCAAACAAGTAAGGACTCATGTTAAGAATGTGGCACTGGGGAGCCTGGGTGGCTCAGTGGGTTAAGCCTCTACCTTCAGCTCAGCTCATGATCCCAGCATCCTGGGATCGAGCCCCACGTCAGGCTCTCTGCTCAGCGGGGAGCCTGCTTTACCCTCTCTCTCTCTGCCTGCCTCTCTGCCTACTTGTGATCTCTGACTGTCAAATAAATAAATAAAACCTTAAAAAAAAAAAAAGAAAGAAAAAAAAGAAAGTGGCACTTTGGGGCTCCTGGGTGGCTCAGTTGGTTAAGCGTCTGCCTTCAGCTCAGGTCATGACCTCAGAGTCCCAGGTTCCAGCCCCAATCAGGCAAGTTTGCTTCTCCTCTGCCTCTATGCCACTTGTGCTCTTTCTTTCTCTCTCAAATAAATAAAATTTTTATATGCAACTAATGAATCATTGAACATTACATCAAAAACTAGTGTACTATATGGTGGCTAATCGAACATAATAACAAAATTAGTGATCTAATTAAAAACTTCAAAAACAGCAGTGAATTTGTCTTTGAAACATTCTTTTGAACTTAGAGAATTTGAGTATCAGTTTTTGCAAATATGCAGAAGTTGGAACAAGAATTCAACTTCAGAGCCTGAGTTGATGGGGATAATTGAAGACTGATATAAAGCTGGCATCCCACCAAAAGCTTTCACCTGATTTTTAAGGATGAACTAGAAATACACTTACTCAAACTGGGTACTACTAGGCAATCAGTAGTTTTAAAACTTGCCACAAAAGTTTTTTTGTTTTTTGTTTTTGTTTTTGTTTTTTTTTTAAGTCATCCTGGGGCACCTGGGTGGCTCAGTTTGTTAAGCATCTGCCATTAGCTTGGGTCAGATCAAGCCCCACCGCAGGCTCCCTGCTCAGTGGGGAGCCTGCTTCTCCCTCTCCCCTAGCTTGTGCTCTCTCTCTCCCACTGTCACTCACTCTCTCTCAAATAAATAAATAAAATCTTTTAAAAAATTTTTTAAAATCACTGCTAATAATGATTTGTTAACTACAAGTTAGCTATTACACAGTTTGACCCCCTGAATTTACATTACAAGGTAGTCCAAAAAACCCACAAGCCAAGAATTTAGTTTAGAATATCCTTAATGAGGTGCTCCCAGACCACAGAAAGAAGTAAATACAAATTCCCTTTGAAAGAATCCAACTTTATCCCAGGCTAAATGTATTTTCATAGACACAGTTCAATGAACAGATTGTATTCAAAAGTCACAATACATACATTCAAAGTTATAACACATCATGATCAAGAACTAGTAGAAAATATATACAATTGAATTATACTAGTGTGTGTGTGTGTGTGTGTATAATTTAAAATAGGATAAAAGACTCAGAATTAAACCTAATAAAATGTGTACACAGTATTAGTGGAAACATCATATAAAGCTATAGTAAAATATTTATGAAACACAAATAAATGGAGAGGCATATTATGTTCTTGGATTGGAAGACTCAAAGTTATAAAGATGTCACTTTCCCTACTCTGACCTATAAATTCAGTGCTATCCCAATCAAGATCAAAAAAATATTTTGGGTGGAACTTATGAGTATATTCTGAAATGTACATGGAATTTTAAAGGTTAAGAAAAGTTAAGACACCACTGTAACAAGAAAACTGGCTAGACTTGTCTTCTCAGATATCAAAACTCACTCTGAAACTGTAATAAGTCAGTGAAACAGTGGGAACTATGGAATAGGATATCATGCCCTAAAACAGATGGACACAAATACAGAAACCTGATTTTTGCCAGAGCTGAAGTTGTGGATCATTGCAGATGAACTTTTCAGTAAATGGCACTTAGGGCCATCCATTCAATAAGATTTTTGAGGGTGAGTTTTCTTTAAGAAATACATATTTTGTTGCATATTCAGTTTACTTGAAATATACATGGAAGATGAGGGAAATGATAAAGATGAGGAAAAGCTTTAAAATAGGTGATCATATTTTTAGAGGGTAAAAAATTTTTGATATAAAGAAAACTTAAATGAAATAAATGTTCCTCTCCACCAAGTTGACAGTAATAGAAAGTTAAAATTTAAGTTCACCCTAAATGAAAGGGAAAAGTGGGATCAAATAAAATAATTTGAATTGAAAATCGGAGACTGTATGTAACAATCCATTCATTCTATGAACAAATGGAGACTAGAACTTGTCTTATCCAACCCAAACCATACAATAATGAGACAGCAAGGATTAGATTTTGAGTTTTCTAATTATTATGTAGATTCATTTCACCACAATACAACATCTGTAGGAGGGTAAATTGTAGATTAACAGAGATAAATGACAGTTTGGCACATTACAAAGCTTCAAATAAATGGTACAGAAAATATATAGAAGTTGATCAAAGAATACATTTAATTCCATGGAAAACTGGAAGAAGAGTGTGTATAAATAATGTAAAATAATGATTTGATTATGTAATGCCAAATTATAAACAAGGATGAGTAAAAAGTATAATCCTTGAGTCATTTTTACTTTATCCCATGACTATGTAAGTCACTAGTGAGTCAGCAACCTCCACATATACAAACCATAATATTAAGCAAGTTGTTATGTCTGGAAATGTAATCCTTTCTCTCCCCTGACTCTCCCAATTATTGCTATTTATAGATTTAGTGCTTTTATTTGAGATACATTAATGAATTTCTACAATGCTAACAAAGTTTTCAATGTCTTTAAAATATATAGGACTTTGTGGCCAAGATTCAATTATTAGAACACGAATAGACCCATTCTTCATAATAAAAATTATAGCAATTTGAAATTTTATATATTGGACAATTTTGAGTTTTAAAATGTTTACTTCTCAATTTCAAAACAATATGTCTCTCATTGAAAGTATCTTATGAAACATTTTTTTTAAAGATTTTATTTATTTATGAAAGAGAGGAGGGAAAGGAGCAAAAGGGAGAGGGATAGACTCCACAATCAGCATGGACCCCAAAGTGGGGTTTGATCTCAGGACCCTGCTGTCATGACCTGAGCTGAAACTAATAGTTGGATGCTTAGCTGACTGAGCCACCCAGGCACCCTGAAACCATATTTTTTTTTTAGTTGAACACCATTTTTTTTAGGATATTACAGACTTGATGCATAAAATAGAAGCTTAAGTGAGTTCCTTTCTACCCTCTAAAACATCTGGATATTGTCCTGTACATCTCTGAATTTGATTCAATGGTTTGGTTTACATTGACTTTAATATTAGATTAGTCCTAAGAAAAATGCATAAGATAGAAAATATACGTTTCATTTTAAAAATTCACAATAAAATAGAATTTAAGCTGAAAGTGTTTCACAGGATTTTAAGATCATTTCAATAAGTTCCTTTTCACTGTCCTAATCTTTTTAGCAGCAGCCAACTAATTATTATATTAATGTCCCTTGGTAGAATAAAACTGAAACTGTCTATCTGATGGTAACAGTTCCTAAGCCCCACAATCTGTAATATCTCAACTTTGGAACTCTGTTGTTGCCATTGAAGCTTTCACACTATTCATTTAACTATAGCACAACGCTGTTTCTTGTCTTTGCTCTAGTTGGAAAACTAGTGGGCAGTAATATTTCAGGTATCCAATGGGTTGCAAAGTAAATTCCTACAGTCCATATATTCTTTCCATTCTAAATACTAAGTAACTATATAATGATATGTGGGACAGTGTTTTTTTGTTTGTTTGTTTGTTTTTTTACCATTTTGTACTAAAATATGATCTGTTCTCAGATTCTGAAAAACAGATTTCCTTCCATTCTTCTTTTAAAAGTAAGGAGAACCATTCCACTAGTGTACAGTGCCTTTGGATTGCTTATTTAAAGGGTTTCACATGTATTACAGCAAACGTGCTTTCCCAGGTTTTTTGTTTGTTTTTGTTTGTTTGTTGTTTTTTTTAACTAAAGGTTATGCAATGCTTGTTAAAGCACTCAAATTCTGACACTCAAAAGAATATGTAACTCTCGACGTATCAAAACCAATTTACAGGGAATTTCCCCATAGCTATAATACAGTAGCTTTGGCTGACTAACAGTCTTTCTGAGAACTAGAACAGACAGATAAGATTACAAGGTGGAGGGAGGGAGGGCAGGGGGAGCAAACAGGGTGATTCAGTCAGTTAAGTGTCTGCCTTCAGCCCAGGTCATGATCTCAGTGTCCTGGGATTGAGGAGCTCTGCATGTGGCTCTCTACTCAGAGGGACTACTCCTCCATACCCCCTAGTACTCTATTTCTCTCTCTTTCTCAAATAAATAAGTAAGCCTTAAAAAAAAAAATTACAAGTGGAGAGGAAATTTGTATGAAGTCATTGGAGAGTTGTTGAGACTATCAGGACTATCAGGCCAAGAGCCCAAAGAGTAGTGAACAAAGAGGTAAGCTGAAATTCTATGAACGACTTTCATTCTCAGAGCATTTGCTGATTTTTGTAATGGGGGTAGAGAGACTGACAAGCCAGACAGAAGATAATAGGTGAGACACAAGGAAAAAAGTTTCAGTTAATATATGAAGTATGTAGGTTCAATATGGTAGGATTAAGAGACAATAATTGGAGTGAGGCATCCAGAATTTAAGAAGAAAAATCTAAGGATGCCTGGGTGTCTCAGTTGGTTAAGGGTCTGACTCTTGATTTCAGTTCAGGTCATGATCTCAGGGTCCTGGGATCAAACCCTGTGTTGGGCTCTGCAATCAGTGGGAGTCTCCTTGACGTTTCTTTCCCTCTCTCTCTACCTCTCTCCCTGCTCTCTCTCTCTCACTCTCGCTCAAATAGATTTTTTAAAAAGGTGGGCGGGGGCAAAATCTAAGAGTAAGGAAGGCAAGGAGAGTTGACTTTAATTACAGTGGCCAGTGTTGCTCCTTGAAGCATTTGTTGAATTATATGCACAGAGAAAAAGTCTAAAAAACTAAGCAAAAAGTAGAAAACATTTAAAAGCTGAGATAAGTGTTTGAAATGCCAAGGAAATAAGTATTGGAATTAACCCATTAAAGAGGAAAGACCTTAATAAATACCCTTAGACTCTGAGTTAGTGCCCCAAAGCATAACAACCTAAGAGCAGTGGATAAAGCAAAGATAGCCTGAGCCATACAAAAATTGTAATCCAGCTACATCAACTAAGCCCTGATTTACTATACTCTTCCTCCCAACTCAGGTCTCTGCCAGAAGATAGGTAAACTCATCTTGGAGATAATAACATGATCTAGAACTTCTACAATATTTTCACTAAAGAGCTCCAATCAGAAGAGCTTTCTTTTTTTTTTTTTTTTCTGTTTTGTTTTTTTTTTTTTAATTTCTTTTCAGCATAACAGAATTCATTGTTTTTGCACCACACCCAGTGCTCCATGCAATACGTGCCCTCCTTAATACTCACCACCTGGCTCCCCCACCCCTTCAAAACCCTCAGATTGTTTTTCAGAGTCCATAGCCTCTCATGGTTCACCTCCCCTTCCCATTTCCCTCAACTCCCATCTCCTCTCCATCTCCCCATGTCCTCCATGTTATTTGTTATGCTCCACAAATAAGTGAAACCATATGATACTTGGCTCTCTCTGCTTGACTTATTTCACTCAGCATAATCTCTTCCAGACCCGTCTATGTTGCTACAAAAGTTGGGTATTCATCCTTTCTGATGGAGGCATAATAATACTCCATAGTGTATATGGACCACATCTTCCTTATCATTCGCCCGTTGAAGGGAATCTTGGTTCTTTCCACAGTATGGCGACCGTGGCCATTGCTGTTATAAACATTGGGGTACAAATGGCCCTTCTTTTCACTACATCTGTATCTTTGGAGTAAATACCCAGTAGTGCAATTGCAGGGTCATAGGGAAGCTCTTAATTTTAATTTCTTGAGGAATCTCCACACTGTTCTCCAAAGTAGCTGCACTAACTTGCATTCCCGCCGGCAGTGGAAGAGGGTTCCCCTTTCTCCACATCTCCAACACACGTTGTTTCCTGTCTTGCTAATTTTGGCCATTCTAACTGGTGTAAGGTGGTATCTCAATGTCGTTTTAATTTGAATCTCCCTGATGGCTAGTGATGATGAACATTTTTTCATGTGTCTGATAGCCATTTGTATGTTTTTATTGGAAAAGTGTCTGTTCATATCTTCTGCCCATTTTTTGATATGATTATCTGTTTTGTATGTGTTAAGTTTGAGAAATGCTTTATAGATCCTAGATATCAATCTTTTCTCTGTACTGTCATTTGCAAATATCTTCTCCCATTCCATGGGTTGCCTCTTTGTTTTGTTGACTGTTTCCTTTGCTGTGCAGAGGCTTTGATCTCGATGAAGTCCCAAAAGTTCATTTTTGCTTTTGTTTCTTTTGCCTTTGGAGACAAATCTTGAAAGAAGTTGCTGTGGCTGATGTCGAAGAGGTTACTGCCTATGTTCTTCTCTAGGATTCTGATGGATTCCTGTCTCACATTGAGGTCTTTTATCCATTTTGAGTTTATCTTTGTGTACGGTGTAAGAGAACAGTCAAGTTTCATTCTTCTACATATAGCTGTCCAATTTTCCCGGCACAATTTATTGAAGAGACTGTCTTTTTTCCACTGTATATTTTTTTCCTGCTTTGTCAAAGATTATTTGACCATAGAGTTGAGGGTCCATTCAGAAGAGCTTTCTATCATTAAAGAGCTTTCAATTAGAAAAAAACTCATAGAATACTCTGTTATTTAAGTTGGCAGTCACAGATTGTATCAATATGTAAAGAAAAGAAAAAAGATGCAAATCTAGTTCTGTAAGTGGACTACCTAAGAAAATTAAATAGGAAAGTCTAGGATTTTAAAATGCAGTATTTAAAATGAAGAATTTAATTATTGATTTTAACATCCTTCCTATTAGACACAGAAAGAGGATTAGTAAACTGAAATATAGATCTTTAGAAAATATTCATGCTAAGGGTGCCTGGGTGGCTCAGGGGGTTAAAGCCTCTGCCTTCGGCTCAGGTCATGATTCCAGAGTCCTAGGATTGAGCCCCATATCAGGCTCTTTGCTCAGCAGGGAGCCTGCTGTCTCTCTCTGCCTGCCTCTCTGCCTACTTGTGATCTCTATGTGTCAAATAAATAAATAAAATATTAAAAAAAAAGAAAGAAAATATGCACGCTGAAGTATAAGGCAGAAGAGGAGGAGAAAGAAGAACAAGGAAAAGAAGCAACAGTAGCAGCCTTGGAAGAAGAAGGGGAGAGGAAGAAAGGAAGATGAGAAAGAAGAGAAGAAAGAGAAAGAACATAAGAAAAATATGGAACATTGTAAAAAGAAAAAAAATATCAAAAGTAGAGGAGAGAACATAAGGCAAAACAGTATTTGAAAAACTGGTATCTAAAACCCAAAAATAATTAAGCCAAAGATCCAAACATAATATAAGCCACAAGCAAATAAACATATTAATAAAGAGGGAGAATTAAAGGATACTGTTAAGAGATGCAGAAAAAAGGGGTGCCTGGGTAGCGGAGTCACTTAAGCCTCTGCCTTTGGCTCAGCTCGTCATCCCAGGGTCCTGGGATCAAGCCCCAAGTCAGGGCTTCCTGCACAGGGGGATGTCTGCTTCTCCCTCTCCCTCTACCTTGCTGTGTACTCTTTCTCTTACTCTCTCTCTAAGAAATAAATGAAATCTTTTTAAAAAGAGAGATGCAGAAAAAATTCTGATAGACTAGTAATAAAATCTAAGAAAACAATACTAGAACAGAACTTTCTTAACCTGATAAAAGGTATCTACAAAAATAACAACATGTGTCATACAATTGTGAAATGTTGAAAGCTTTTCTCTTGAGTTCCCAAGTAAAATTAAAATACTATCATTTCTATTATAACTTTATAGGAAGTCTTAGTTTAATAAGACAATACAAAGGAATAAAAAGTATAGTGTGAAAATACTGAAACTGTCATAATTTGCAGAAAATAGAATATAGAAAATTCTAAATTATCCAAAGGTAAGAAAATTAAAGCTAACAAATAAATGTAACAAAGTATATTGACATCGCTAATATACAAAAGTTACTGTGTACATATTTATAATAGAGAAAAAAAATTAAGAAAAATGCCATTTATGACAGAATTAAAAAATCAAATAAGTTAGTGCTAGATATATAGGAATCTAAAGAAAAAACTAAAAGCTATCACTGACAAACTAAGTCTTAAACAAGAGAATCTATGTACCATGCATTTCAGAGACTCAATACTGTAAAAACATTTATTCTTCCAGAGTTGAAAAAAAAATCAGTCTTAATCAAGACCCCAAGAGATTATTTTAAATGTATGCTTATGTATATGAAAATTGATGAGATTATTCTAAAATGTATGTGAAAACTCACAGTCCAAGAATAGTTATTCTATTCTTGAAATAGAATAAAGTTCAAAGATACAGACTACTGGATATCTAGACTTGTTTTAAATATAGCATATTATTGAGCCAAGCAAGATAAATAGATCAGAATAGAGAATTCAGAAACAGACCCATACATATGGATTTGGTGCCACTTACAATTCAGTGAAGAAAGATGTCTTTTTTCAATATATGGCATCAATACATTTGGATACTTACATGGAAAATTAAATAAAATTAAATAAGTGAACTATATCCAACTTACACTACATGTAAAAATCAGTGCCAAATGGATTACAAACCTAAGTGTAGGAGATAAAGAGTATATTTTCTGAAAGATGAGATACGGGAATAATTTTTTGACTTTGAAATAAACATTTCTTAAGCAGGATATAAAAAACACTAAAAAGAAAAAGTTAACAAACTCAACCTCTTTAAATAAACATTTCTGTTTGTCAAAAGGTAACGTTAAGATAGTGAAAAACAAGTCTCAGAGCTGAAGATATTTGTCATATAAAATCTGACAAAGAACTTATATCCAAAATATATATAAAGAAGCAGAAAAAACCACAATCAATAAGAAAAGGTAGAATACTAGTAAAAAAAAAAACAAAGATGAGATTTTTAAAAAATTGAATAGCTAATATCAGAAAAGATTATTCAAATGTCCTTTAAAATATTTTAAGGGACTTCTGAGTGTCTCAGTTGGTTAAGCGTTTGCCTTCAGCTGAGGTCATGCTGGGACAGAACCCCACATCAGACACCCTGATCGGTAGGAGCCGCCTTCTCCCTATCTCTGCCACTCCCCCCTGCTTGTACTGTCTCTCTCTCTCTCTCTCTGTCAAATAAATAAATAAAATCCTCAAAAAGTAATAAAATATTTAAAAAGTGGGGCGCCTGGGTGGCTCAGTCAGTTAAGCAACCAACTCTTGATTTTGGCTCAGGTCATGATTTCATGGTCATGTGATCCAGTCCCTTGTCTGTCTCAGCACTCAGTGGACTCGGCTTGAGATTCTCTTTCCCTTTCCCTCTGCCTCCTACCGCTGCTTATGCATGCACACATGCACACATGATCCTTCTCTCTAAAATAAGTAAAATCTTTAAAAAATATGTAAAAAGTGCTTAACATTATTATTCATCTGATAATTAAAATTTAAACTACAAATCACCACTAACCACCTAAAAGAATGGCTAAAATTAGAAGACAATATCAGATATTGATACAAATTTAAAACCACAGGACTTTTTATACACTGCCAATGAGACTATAAAGAGATACAATCACTCTAAAAAACTGGCAATATTTTCTAATACAAGACATGTGCATATTCCAGAATTTCATGCCTAGAAATATATCCACAGAACTTCATGCATATGTGCATCACAAGACACATTCAAAGATGTTAATAGAAAGCATTAGTCATAACAACCCCAAAGTAGGGAAAAACAGTGTTAATCAATACTAGTATTGATAAAGAAATTATAGTAAATATAGAAGTTAGAAAAAAGAAAGATGAAACTGCCATTTCACCCAAGAGCAAGGCAGAATCTAGCATACTGTTAAGTAGAATAAGTCAGAACAGCCAAAGTATAAATACTCTCTGATTTATTTTATGTTAAGTTAAAAATGGGAAAAATCATTTTATTATATTTTAAAAGATTTATTTATTTATTTTAGGCAGGGTAAAGGCAGAGGAAGAGAAAGAATCCTGAAGTAAAGTCCCCACTGAGCATGTACACTTTACAGGGTATGATGAGCCCAGGAACCTGATATGACCTGAGCCAAAATCAAGAGTGGCCAATTAACCAACTGAGTCAGTCAGGTGCTCCTGGTCAAAATAATTTTATGCTGATAGAAGTTAGAATAGTGCTTATCTTTGGTGCAGGCAATAATGATTGAGAAATGCTGGTAGTTAACGTATGTGTATTTATTTTGTAAAAATTCATTGGAACCCATAATTATGATCCTTGTACTTTTCCATGTCTATGTCTCATTTCATTCACAGTTTAAAGGATCCTGCATAATCTCTTTTTAATGTCAAAATGTAAGTACTTGAGCCTTATGATGATTCTTCTCTTTTGTTAAAACAAATAAACACATTGATATATTAAAGTAATGTTTATAGGAAACGTATTGAGAGATGTAAAAAAACCTTTGCACTTTTGTAAGGACATATTTGAGTTTTAGCTAAGTACTTAATTTTTGCTTTTCATTCTCCCAATGACTCCAGATGGATTGTGCAAAGAAAAATGATTAAACCATTATGAAAATTTAAAATAACACAGTTAGGGGCGCCTGGGTGGCTCAGTGGGTTAAAGCCTCTGCCTTCGGCTCAGGTCATGATCTCAGGGTCCTGGGATCTAGTCCCGCATCGGGCTCTCTGCTCGGCAGGGAGTCAGCTTCCTCCTCTCTCTCTCTCTGCCTGCCTCTCTGTCTACCTGTGATCTCTCTCTGTCAAATAAATAAATAAAATCTTTAAAAAAAATAAAATAACACATTTATGAAAGAAATTCAAGACTAATGCAACCTACAACTAAATAAAAATGGAATTTAGACTTCAGAAACCATGGAGAAAAAAGAAGCCAGATGTTCACATGTTATCTCCAAAGAGGAAATTTACAGCTTCACTTTCTAACTTGCTGAAGCCAGTACTTTGTGATCTGAACCCACCATCTTGGCTTTATTAGAAAGACTGGCTATGATATGGTCTTATTTTATTATTTTCAAAATTTCAATTATTTTCAAAATTTCAGTCATCCTATTTAACTGTGATCTATTATTCATTCTTTTATTCAAAAATATTTATCAAGCGCCTCTGTGTGTCATGTCCAGTGTTAGCTACTGAGCAGATAGATAATTGTGAGTACAGCTGCAGTGAGTAAAGGTAGTCATGACTTTTGTAGCACTTTGAGGAGAGGATACACAATAAGTAGTAATCACACATAAATACATAAATATATAATATAATATATTATTATATAATATATATTATATATATTATATAATAATATATTATATTATATATATATATTATATGATAATAATATATATTATTATATAATATATTATATTATATATTTATATAATACATATAATAATATTATATATTAATATAACATAATATAATAAATACATATAAATAAATACATAAATATATAATTGCAAACTGGAATTTAAAGATCTATCATTGAAATGGATATACTGTAAATGAGATCATCAGAGAGATCCAATTTAAATTGAACAGTCAAGGTAGTTCTTTCTGAGGAAGTGAATTTAGACTATTTGAAGGATGAGAAGGTAAAGAATGGGAGTTCAGATTTTTCTGACAGAGGATGAATGTAGTTCATAAAGAAGTCTGTATAGTAGGAAAATGAAAGAGAAGCATTCTGGCTGAGGCATGATAACCATGGGTCAGCTAGAGACATGGGTTTGCAGGGGGTGATATGATCCTTTTTTTTTTTTTTTTCTTTTTAAGATTTATTTATTTATTTGACAGAGAGAGCACACACATGTGAGGGGGAGGGGAAGATAGAAGGAGAGGGGAGGAGAGAATCCCAAGGCAATTCCCACTGAGCCAGGAGCCTGACACAAGACTTGATTCCATGATCCTGAGATTATGACCTGAACTGAAATCACAAGTGGGATGCTTAACTGACTTAGGCACCCAGGCACCCCAGGGTTGTGTGACTCTTTATGATGTGTTTGGTATCTGTTTTAAAGGCATGGGAAAGCTTCAGAAGGTTTTAAAATTGAAGACCTATTAAATGTAAAATGTGATGTTAAGTAACAGAGTGCTACCAAACAATGTGAAAGGTTGGTTAGAGGAAGAGATGGTGGATTTTAACCTTCTAATTAGGAGGATACATGAGTAGTCCATGTCAAGAGTGGCGTGGATGAGGGTCTTAACAAAAAAATGGAGAAAACCCCACAGATTATATGTATACTTGAGAAAGTTTGATGCTTTGAACTTTACCTTCCTCTGTGGGAAAAAAGAATAAGAAAAGAGTATATAGTACATTGATTGTTGTAGATATATAAGGAAATAATTGTAACCGTTATTTTAAAAAGGAATAAACTACTGTTTAACTGGGAAAAAAAAAGACAGTCATATACCATTGTCAACTGTCTGAAAAGATGACTGATGGATCTCTGTCTCGGTAGTGAATAGGCCTTTGCTCCTGGTTCCTCAGAGCTCAAGGTAGTCTTGATGCAATATAATACAAATTGTTCTGCACTTGTGTGCTAAAGAATAGTTTTCTTTTACCTTGATTCTCTGTGGAATAGTTTATACATTTATTCATTATGGATTCACAAGAATACATATGTGAACACTTATAAAAGCCTTTACTACCAGACACTATTCTAGACATTTCATATATTTAATATTATCATTCTGCCAGGATAAATTGAGGATTAAGTATATTAATTGTGCTGAAATCCACAGACAAGACAAAATTTCAGATCTAATTCATTCCGTGCTCTTTACACAATTTTTATATTTAGATTTTTCCTTTACCATGATTCCTTCAGGAACTTCAGGGTTTTATGTTAGCTATGGCAGCCTGGCTTTCGCCTTGTAATCTTAAATAGTAGTTGAATACCTACTCTTACAACCAGTCTCCCAGCTTCCTGGTACCATTTACCTACCCACTTCTGATTGTCAACTCCCAATTCCCCCCGTATTAAATATGATATAGTAAATATTTAAATATTGGCTAATATGGCTAACAAAATTCCTGTACCGTCTGTACTATTCTTTGGGAGTCATATGGTCCCAGATTTATACTTCATATTCCAAAATCCATGAATCTGTCACCAGAGCAATGAATCAATAGCTGTTTCTCTATGTCAAGCATGTGTCTTCTCTTCTCTGACAGGAGGAGGAAAATCCTGAAATCATCTCTGCAGCCACTGAATCCCTCTTATGACAATTCCTTTGAAGTCTATAATATTGCTATCTAAATGTCAACCTACTTAAACGTATATATTGGTTTCACTATTTTAAAACATAAACAAAAAATATGCTTTAATTGAGTTCAGTAATTGCTTACTGAGCATCCATATGCAAAAGACATTTTAGTGCAGAGAAATGGGAAGTCGGCATAATTCCTTCTCATTGGTGCTTGACACTGCCTTCTCTAAAATTGAGTCTCCATTATTTGTTCAACAAATTGAGTTGATTTTATGCCATGTGGAAAGAATTTTATCTTTGTACATGCTAATTTTAAAGACAGGGGTAAAACTTAATGATAAAAGAAATAAAAGAAAAAAAAAGAAATAAAAGAAAAAAATAACCCTAATCTAAAAAATAGTATTTGGCTGATTAAATTAGTCAAAACTGCTAAAACAATCTGAACTTGGAGAAGATAGCCCAGTTATTATTAACGTATTTTAAAATTTAGAGAGTAACACTCGTAGTTACTTATCTATACTTAAATGTGTTATGATGATGTTTTAAGCTAAATCCCAAGTCCTTAGATTTGATTAGAAACATCAGGCTACTGTAAGTGAGAAGCGTGAATACATTCTCTGCTGAAAAATGAAGGGAGTGGCTCCAGTCCTGGGTAGGTCAGCCAAGGGCTAAGGGAAGGGAAAGAATGGAGGAAGAATCAAAAGTTATTAAACCATATTGTATGCATTTAAAAAGCATATTTTATGTTATTTCTTCCAGGTAGAAGAAAGAAAAATCTGGTAACAATTTACACTGACATTTAGACGTCCATCTTTGAGAGTGTTAGTTAATTTGGGGTAATACTACCGAGTAATACAGTAATAGTTTATGTATTTAGTCTCAAGTTTTAACTTCTTTTATAAAATTTTATGAATTGGATTTTTAATTTTGGACTGTGACATGGGCCTTAGTTTCTTGATCCCTGTGGAACATGGGGTCAGGCCTCACTATCCAGCTACTGCAAATGTAGTGTGTTGACGTTAATACACAAATGTCCACTCTCCAAGAGCCACTTTGTTTGCCTGAAAGAACACTGGTGCCCATGAATCACTTTGAATTGCAATTTCCCTTGAAGGCAGCAGAATGGGGATTCAGTGGCCCAAGTCCCCTGCAGATCCAGAGAGAAAGTATTTCTCTAAGGTCATCTCTAAGAAGATATTGGATATTGGTCAATTGTGGACACCACCTTTTGCCTTCTTTCTAGTTTTAGAAAATAAAAAGGAGCATATTTTTTCCCATATTTGCCCATTTAAGACACCCAACAAAAGCTTGCTTAAGACAAACTATATTATAGGAATTCTTAAAACTGTTCTTTCAATGGTTGTTTGGAAGGCTGAGTCAGAAATGTATAGCTAGTCTAGTTTAATAAACTGTAATGTTCATGGTTTCCAGTGCATCTTCTGAGGCCATCCCTATCACCTAGAAGCTGGTGAAGTTGGAAATGTGTCACTCCAGGGTGGATTTGGAAAACTACCTTTGGACCTTAATACAGATAAGCAATAGCTCTCCCCTAGAAGTAAGAAAACAGCACTTCTATCACTCACTAACCCTGGTACATAGCATACTAAAACAAACTTATTTCTATTTCAGAAGATTATAGCTCTGTGAAGATTGTCCAAATATGCAGAGAACCCGTCTCCTGGCTCTGAAATATACCCAAGTCAACTGGGTTAGAATTAGCATATCTCATGAACTTATGCTTGGACTTCCTTTGCTCTGCCAGCCATTCCTGTGTCTGCATCTAACTCGCCATCTTGATTTCTTCCTTTGGTTGAGTTTTCTCTAGGAAGCCCTTTTTTTGTTCCAGGCAATCTGGACTCCACAGATCTAAAACTAGTCCTTGAAAATATTTTAATATGTTTACATCATAGTAGTCACATTAGCTGAAGTTATTTATCCAGGATGATCATCAGCTCCAGTATAAATTAGTGGATATAAATAATTAAAGCAGGGATGATATCTTTCCAAGCTCCACTCATTAGAGGACATTGGTATGAGTGTGGTAGTTAGGAGGATTGAAGAGATATAGTTGCAATGCCTGGAGTAGATAATTAGAAACCACCAAAGCTGAATAATAAAAAAGGCAATGTGTTGAGATGTGTGGCAACCAAGAAAAAGATGTTTTGGTAAGGAAACACATAAAGACAATATAGGATGAAATTTTATTATGGCATGTGGAAAATATAGAATTTTGCTATTATGAATTATGTAAACATAAGATCTGTTTTGACTACCAAAGAAATTCAGTGTAACATAAATTTTTGGCTTCCTTGAACTGTGATTTAACAGATATTAAGTTTCAGACAATGCCTCTTTGGTTATTTTTTTGTTGTATTTTGTTCCTCTTATTTTCAGAAAAAAAAAAGGTTAATATATTATTTGATAGAAACAGTAGCTTTCTCAAAACAAGATCAGCTCAGAGCAAGAAGTTGATCTCATACTATCAATATTGAATGTATCTTCAGAGTGTTTGGATCTATTTGAATCATTCACTGGTATACATTTTCTTTTAGAATATTTCCATGTCATGCATAAGTCAAGTTTTTCTAGTTACATTTCATGTGTATTTTGTTAATATATTAACTAAAATTACTTGTATTTAATAGATTAAGGAGACATCTGGCTATGTAGACAAAAAAACTACATCCTTTCCAGAAATAATAGTAATAATAATAATAATAATAATAATGGCTAGAATTTATTCAGTGCTTTCTATGTTAAATACCTGTATTACATTAAGTTACATGAAATCATATTTCTGTAGGTCAGAAAGGGGGAAATACTAACAATTTTATATGGTTCTGCCTTAATGTAAGTGATCTTATTTGATTCTTAACAATAAATCTGTGCGCGGGTATTAATTCCATTTTACAGATGAGGAAACTGAGGCTTAAGTTAGGTCTTGGTCCAACATAACGCAGTCAGGGAACGTAATAGATGTGGTGTTTGGATCTAGGTGGTCTGTCTCTAGAGTCCATGTCCCGAAACATTATAACCCCAACACCCAATCCCAGGCTTTTAAATATCTCCTATAGTAAATTGGTTCCAGTAACTTGATGCTCATAAAATACAGGCACTGTGAAATTGCTCTCCATTAGTAGGGCCTTTACAGAAGGTCATTTATTATTTAAACAAGTAAGGTTAAAATGAGCCTTGCTTCCCTAAAACGTGTTTTCATAACTGCTTCACCAGAGCTATTATAATAGAATCCAAATAATAACCTAATTTAATATTCAAATTTATATTTTTGTGAATTACATAAAGTTCACTAAAAAGAGTTGTTCATATTAATAAAATAATTAGTAATAGAACTTTTTTTTTAAAGATTTTTATTTGTTTATTGGACAGAGATCACAAGCAGGCAGAGAGGCAGGCAGAGAGAGAAGGAGGGGAAGCAGGCTCCCCGCTGAGCAGAGAGCTCAATTCGGGGCTCGATCCCAGGACCCTGAGATCATGACCTGAGCTGAAGGCAGAGGCTTTAACCCACTGAGCCACCCAGGTGCCCAGTATTAGAACTTTTGATAATCACAGCATATATCAAACTTTCACTATATACTACCCAGTGCTCTGAATTTTAGAAGTCCTTTCTTTAGTTTCATTCTCTGTGATACAGGTGGTATTTTTATCTTCTATGTATGTAACCAAGACTTAGAGAAGGCAAATAACTTCTCTAGCCTTCATATAAATGGAAGATTTGGAATTCAAACATAAATGTTCTTAGCCATTGTTATATTCAGCATCTTTTCGGTAAGCTAGTTAGCTTAGTATTGGAACATGGAAGAGTAAACATGGAACTATATATAGATAGCTAGAACTAGCAGAAAGAAAAAAAAATTATGTATTAATTTCTGAGATAGTAATTTCATTAAACAAATACAATCTGGGAATAATTAATTATGAGTCTCCATGTTTTAGACACAATTATTCAAATTTTTTTGGTCAAAATATTGGTTATGTTAATAAGAAAAAGAAAAACCATGATTTGGATGGTTTAAGTTTTTAATACAGTGGACAACTATATATATATTTTAAAAATCTTATGGGTAAAAATAATCCCCATACATATTTTCCCATTACACAAAATTTAAGTATATCAACCACAGGATTTTTAATCAAACTGTCTTTAATTTGAATGTAGAAACTATGTTACTTTGGTGAGTTAATTTCTCTGGGCTCTGAGATTACTGAAATGGAGATAATAATGGTACTGAATATATAATAATAGGGATAACTTATATAGCACTCATGGTATGTTAGGCGCAGTTCCAGGGGACTGTGTATCTACTAATAAATGAAAACACAAGAGCCCTGTGAGGTTAATTATTTAACCCAAATATCACAAGTAATAGTGCACTAGGATGGAACAAAAGCTGTTTGACTTCGAGTCTATGCTGGTAAATAACATACTCAACTACCTCATTGGGTATTTTCCTAGTCCAGGAATAATGTAGGTAAAATGCTGATATATGGTACACAGTAAAAGCTCAATAAATGTTAGTCAGTATTAAATGTGTATATTAAAGCATTTATATAAATCTTTGACCTATTAAAAACTAAGACCATAGCAGTTTTTAGCCTTGTTGTCTAGTAAACATTGCTAAAGCTATAAACCCAGTTAGTACTCTGTTCTTCATGTTAAACTGACCATGTTGAGTAAGTATGATAAATTATTTTCTTCTCTGTATCCACTTTACCTTTCCCTGTAAATCTGAGTGCCCATCCACTATGATGTTGGGTTTAGCCATGTGACTTGTTTTGATCAATGGAGCAATAGCAAACATGAAACAAGCAGAGAATTAGTAGATGCTTGCGCATTGGGGCTTGTCTTTTCCTTGAAGCTTGTGAAACTCTGCAACCAACATATGAGTGAACCTGGGCTAGCCTGCTGGTTGAAGAGAGATCCATGATCCAGTCTCCCCCATTGCACTAGCCATGTGCCAGCCATCCACCAAGGCTATGAGTGTGGTCATTCCCACCAGCCAGCCCCAGTCAGCTCCCAGGTGAGTCCTGATGTGTGAGTGAGATTGGCTGAGGCCTGTGGGAAAGCTGCCCACTAAGTCCAAGTCATATTACAGCCTGACAAATTGTGAGCTAATTCAATAGCTGTTGTTTTAAGCCACTAATTTTCAGGGTGATATATTACTTTCCAAAAATAATAAGAAGAAAATAAAATTTCAATGAACTTTTCTTGATGTTATGGTATGACAGAAGTAGAAGGAAAATTATGTGGAAATTTGGTCATTATTGCATTAATATGATGACATGAATAGACAGATTGAGGAATTTAGATCTGTATTATCTATTTTGGCATTATATAGGAGCATTCATATGTAAATTATTAATTCATAGGTGACTGCTCATTCTTGGAGTTATTTAGGGTCATCTGGCTTTGTACTCAGTCTCATTTTTAAAGCTGGCATAGCTAGTGGTTAATGTAAATTAGCAACTGAAAACTATTAGCTTCCAAGTCCCAGTAAGATTTTATCTGGCAAACCTTCTCAGTCCTGTTCTCAGAGTGAATGAGAAAAGGGAACGTCATAGGAAATCCTGCCAGTATTAAGGAGCGGATCCTATTCAGTGTAACAGTCTCAACCCTGGGCATAGGGTGGGTCACTTACCTTTGTATATATATATCCCCATTTTCAGAGGTTTGGTTACAGACTCTAAAATGTGACTTCCATGAAACAGCAAAATCAAAATCAGAAAGATCTAGTATTGCTCTAGCTGACACTGCCAGCATTTCTAATCTGTTGCGTATTTGAAGACCAGAAAATGATATTTTTCTAGGTGATCTTTTTACTAATATTAGAATAAAGAATTCCATCCATGTAACATAGCAGTATTTAAACAAATTAATTTTCATTTTAAGTGATCTAATTCATACTCATCTGGAGAAACTCTGGACCAAATAAATTTTTTCCTAAAATACCAATTGTACACAGCAAAAGCCTGATATAAAAATTACCATTTAGACAGTTTGAATCATCTCTCTAATCGAATATCCATGTAACTTGGCAAAACATTTTGAATGATCTCAGTTTCACTGTGAGAAAATATTTGTTCAAAAGACTGAAGATGCTGAGTGTACTATAATAATTAAAAATGTTTCAGAATATGATCAAATAGCTTTTTCAGCGTCCTAAATATTTTTAACAATTATTTCTTTATACATCCCAAGTACCTCTAGTAGCTTAAGACATTTGTTCATTAAAGATAATTACATGTATTTGTCAAGCATAGATGCAGAATGAAGTCTATTTGACTTGGGAATTGCATGACATAGGAATTGTTTGGCCATGGGAATTGCAATTGTCAGTTGGTGAGAATATATTTACCATCTGTCATCTACCGTGCTCCTGCTTGGCACTGCCCATTGGAACATTCGGAGTGGCTTTTAGCATTAAAATTCTCTCCCATTTGTAATTTCCTCAAGTCAGTGTTTTCCCAGGCGTCACAATGCATATCGGTTAGATCCATTACTCTTCCACCATAGCTTTGTCTGATAGGAGGCAGAGCACTTGGATAAGGTGATTTTTACAAGCAGAAAATGTGTCAGCCACAGATAGATCGGTGGGCCATTGTTGCTGGTGTGTTTAAATTGATAAAATTGGTAGAAGACTTGTATTTAATGTTTGGGGAAAAATAGCAGTTTGGGACCAGCTTTCCATTCACTGAGTTATGAAGTAATGGGTGTGTAGTAGTAATAGCAGCCACATTTTTAATAAGTAAAATTAATATAAATGGTCCATGAATTAAATTGACTGTGTTTATCTATTTGACCATCACCATGGATACTTTCATTAAGAACAATGTTGATATTTCACTGTTAACTTTGCCCAAGGGAAGAATTCCAAGAAGTATCCAGAACCACTAACAGAAATTATTTGTAGTACATTATGAACAGCCTTCTGTGGGCTGTATCATATGCTGATTACATTTTTTATATTCTCTTTCAGGGTTTCCTCTAATACTATTTCTATATCTTTTAAAAATTATTTCCTTAAATAATACTTAGAACCCAATAAAATACAAACAGACACACAAAACCTTAAATTGATTTTTAAAAATTGTTTCTTTTCTCACCAGAGAAACTTACAAGCAGATTTGGCTGACAACAGAGTTAGAGTTATAAATTCATAGATCACTATTTATTCACTCAAAGTGAAGATGACCCTTTTATTTAGATGCTTCAGTGCTTAACACCAGCTACCATAGCTAACTTTGTTTTTATTTTATGGTGCCAAATGATGCCAACAAATGCAAGTATAATGGAAATAATTGCATTGGTTATGCTCTTTTACAGCTATTTCTGACACAAACATTTGAATTATAGAGCACAAAATAAGCTGAAGATTAAAAAATAATTACTTTTATTACTGTATTATTTTATTGTTTTTCAATGAGAAAAAAACAAATTATCAACATTAAGTGGGAAAAGCGATTATTTGAATAATTCAGTTATTAAAGTACAAATTTTCCCCATGTGTCCAGATATCTCAAATGACATTAAAATTAAAAACATATGTATGATTAATATCATATATTCTGTAGCTAGGCTCTCTGGACTCAAATTTTAGCACTGACATTTGTTGATTTTGTGACCTTGGGGAAGTTTCCTACGTCTTGGCCTTTATATCCTCATCTGTAAAATAGAGGTAATATTGCTACTTATGTGTGGGACTTTTTGAAACGGTTAAACGTAAAGTGCTTAGCAGAGTGCATGGAGCACCCATTTTCTATGGTCTGTAAAGTGAAATATTTACAGCATGGAATGTGTAGCAATGAAGTAGGCATTGCCATAAATCCTATCTGTATACTTTTCTCATTTCTTTGTTCTGATTCACCAAATAACCTCAAGGATACTTTGAGGTATTACCTGATTTGCCTCAGCATACCGTTTCTTTTCCTGCAATGCTTTTTCCCAATATCTTTAAACACTTACTCCTCTTTATTCAGAGAGGTTAGTCAGTGACAAAATTATATTAAATAACCACATGCCTATATTATGCTCTATCCTGTGGTTCTACTGAATCTTCTTTGCAATAATTATTATCTAAATATTTACTTATTTATTTACTTAGTTGTTTATTGTCTGTTTCCCTCATTTTATTCACCACTTTGTTCCCCAGATCTGGAATAGAACTTGCTATAGAGTTGGTGATGCATGAATATTTGTAAAATAACTGAATGTTCGTGTCTCCTTTTTGCTTCCCGAGCCCTAACTCCTATGTATTCACTGCTACTTACATCTTTGCCATGTTTTCATCCTATATGGACATTTGAATTGGGTAGGTGGCAATTTCAGCCTCTTTTTAAAAATTTTCTCTTATTTATTTATTTTTTAATAATCTTTACACCCAATTTGGGGCTCAAACTCATGACCCCAACATCAAGAGTCACATGCTCTACTGACTGAGCCAGCGGGCCACCTGATTAAGCCTCTTCTGTAGAGCATCACTTCATCACCATTTTTCCCAAATTAAAGAAATATCATGTTATATTAAATTACATTATATGATGTTATATGTGTATCTTTTATATTCAATACTTTATGTTGATTTCTTTATATAACAAATTGCGGGCATTTTGCTGACATGTAATTTGGGATTCAGAATTTAAGTGTCTGCTCTAGTGGTGGGCTGAGTCACCCAGGAGTATTTGCACTAATTGGTATGCTTGGAAATTGTTTTAAACATAGATTTTAAGTAAAGTTGTAGGAGATACATAGAAATGCATAATAGGATTTATTCATTCAAAATTACTTAAGTGTCTATCACGTTGTATTAATGCTGGAGATCGGGGCCTTTGCTATCCAAATTCAGAGAATCCAGTGTCAGTGCTACCTACTGGACTTGTGCAGTGATAGCCCTCCTAAGGAATGCTATGCTATATAAGCATACATCTCTTACCTTATCAATGGTTTAGACGGGGAAGATAGACCAACGAGTAATAAAAATGAAATTACTATCATAATAGGAAATAAAGAGTGAAAAAGAGAAGAATATAGGGAATGTTGGGAACATAAAGATAGGAGTCCTAACACATTCTAAAAGTCAGGAAACACTTCCCGGGGAAGCAGTGTTTATCCTTATTCCTGAAGGTTAACTAGGAGTAGTAATCTGAATGTCCCGTATCTGTGCCCAGTGCTAAGTCTGACATACAAAAAGTAGAGGGAGCTGCATTCAGGAGGGGCTATAGGCACTAACTGTGCCACTTTGGAGCACAAATGACAAGGCACAACAGAGAGAAAGAGACATTATTCCCATATGATAACCCTGGACTGTAAAAGATATTCTTTTCAAAAATCCTGGGTAAGTGTCAGTGAGCAGGTGCCTCCTCTTGGGAAATGGCCTGACAGTCTCCGTTAACTAGAGAGCTGGAGTAAAAGGAAACAGCTTCTGAGACAGCACTTGAGGACTCCCAGAAAGAACTAGCCAACATTTTCAAACATTGCACACTAAGAAGGCAGAGCGATATCTTGCCATTAAGAGGAAGCCTGTGAAATTGGGACATTAATATTAATGAATCCTTATCTGAACCCACAGGCTGGCGAGACCTGCAGACGTTCTGGGTAACTTGCTATAATAAAGATGTATTCCTATGACACTTTGTCTTGGGAAATCCCTACATACAAAATGGAATGAACACACTATTTGGAGGGTGCTTTTGAATATCTAGGTTTCTTTATTACTCCTAACTCTAATCCCTTATGGAGATTGCTCATCTCCAGACTGTCTTCATTTCATCTAGGCTGTAGCTCTATTAACCTTCTTTTTCCTAAACAAAGACACATACACCACTCTGAAAAATTTTCAATTCAGAAACCCAAGAAACATTTCCACAACTCCTAAGTTACTTGGATTGTGAAACACAGGAATATAAGACCCCTTCACGAATGAATTCTGTACTGCTGAGGTTTTTTTCCTCCTTATCCACTACAGCCCCAGGCCAAGTGAAGAAAAGACCCGAGACTCTCCCAATCTCTATCACACACAGATTGATTTTGCTAAAGTATTGTAACTTTACCTCCAGATGAATTACTAATCAAATGACACTAGGATACGATCATAAAAGTATGTTTGTAAAGTAGTATCTAAAAAAGTTGCGTGCCTTTGATTTTCACTTCTTTTGGGTTATGAGTACCCTGTTAGTCTTTATAAAGATATATCAGAGTTTCCCTGTCATGCTAACATGAGTAATACATACAACAAAGACTGGTTATCATAATTGGCAGCATGGACAGCACTCTTCAGTGGATTCAGTTCATTTAATTAATATTTATCAAGAGCCCAGACGGAGGCTGGCAGTCTGTGAAGTGCCAGCCACTCCCACCCTTACTGCCTTTTTGCCATCTGCTGCACATGAGAATGGTAGGCAACCAGCCACCTCAGGATGAGAAAATGTGTTCGTAGGTCATCTCTCTTCTGATTCCTATTCCTTGGCTTTCTCTGATTTCTCACATGGCTTGAGCTTATGTAGGAATTATATTCAAGTGTGTAATATTCAAAGTTCTAAATACATTCATGTACAGGATAGTTTAGTTTTAGGGTTTTCTTTCTTTTCTCTGGAGCCTAGTGAATCCTAGACTTATTCTATATGGGTTTGCATGTTTCTCATGATTTATGAAAACAACTATGAAATGGTTTTCTTACAAAATCATGGTAGCTAGGAAATGTATTATCCAGAACAAAAGGGCAAAAAAAGTATAGTTCTTCACCTGACATCTTACTGAGACACCAAAATCAAAATCTTTTTGTCTTTTCAAGCTGTACGACACAGCAGTCACAAAGCTTTGTTGTAAATCACTGATCAGGTTTGGTTCCCCTTCCATCCTTCTCTCAGTACTCCATGGGTTTCCTCAGTACAGAAAATAGGATACATGCAGCGTACAGTACCCAAGCAGTGAGAAACCCACTTCCTCAAATGAGCATCATAGGTTGACTACCCAAATAATGTCAGTACCTAAATAATGGCTTTCCACCTCTTTTTGGTTTTCTCTCACTTGTCATACTTTACCTACTGAATTGTGCTTGAAAGCCTGTGTTCCAACCCTGTAATCTTTAGTTGGAGCTGTCTTTGCTACAGCAGGGTCCTTTCCCATCATTCCTAATGTTCACCCACGGTTCTGCTACACCCTTGAGGACTCTCTTGGCAAAGGACTGATTCTGCCTCTGCCAGTATTAGTCTCCTCCCCATTGCCAGACACACTTTGTTCTGTTGCTTCATCGGGTGCTCTTCAATACTGTCCCGTTTGGGCCATCTTGTTCCTTGTTGCCATTAATTTTCCAAGGTATGTTCTTATTTTATTCTGATGAATTGTGCTTGATTGTTCTTCTCCCCCATCTTTTTCAGGGAGGAGGGTCTCAATAAATTGAATACTTACTAACACAGTCACTATGGGATATATCTGATTCTCTATGCTCCAAAGAAGGAGGGGTTTCTAAGGTCAAGTGGATGAAAGACTGAATGTAACACAATTTCCCATTTTCACTCAGACTTTCACCCTTAACATCTCTTAGGAGTGTAGTTGACTTAGTCATGGCACTGAGAAGGTGAGGAACAGTCTTGCTCAGGCTTCTTGGAACTTTACGTGTAAATGGTTTGATATTACCCCATTTTTCCCCTGGCCTTTTTATCAGGAGTCTGACTTTCTAGTTACATGAAATAGAAGCTTTCACTAAAACTTGATTTTCATGTTGTAGCCAATACAGTGTTAATCCCTGGTAATAAATCCCCACAGTGAATTAATATGGGAGAAGAGGGGTTGATTGTTTATTCATTGGTACTTACAGTAGAAAAAATATTTAAAGGTAAAATTAAAGTTGTCATTAAACTTTTATAAATATTTTGACAGAAATAAGAGAATTGTGATGATTATCATATAAGTTGATTAATTTAAATGTCTAAATTATGTTAGACATTATGTATAATGTCTAATATATTTATATATAATCTAATATATTTATGTCTAATGTAATTAGACATAAATATATTATATTATAATAATATGTCTAATTATATTAGACATAAATATATTAGATTATAGGGTATTTATATAGATCTTATTCAATCCAAAAGTACAAAAATCAATTAATATATTTTGAGATTAGAATAAAATAACTATCTCTACAAAATTTCTCACAACTATTACAAACATGCAAACTATTAAAAGATGTGCTAAAAATGGCAAGTTATTAAATAATAATTTGTTCTTCATCATTTTTTCAATCTAATTGACTATGTCTCGTAAAATGACATTTGTACATACTGGAAAAAATGATTCTGTAAAATCAGTATGAATAAAGAGGATTTTTAAGCATCATATGGCTAATTAGAATAGATGAGTGTTTCTCATCAAGGGTGAATTTTGCCCACCTGGGGATATCTGGAAATTTTAGAGACATATTTTGTTGTCACACCAGAAAGGAACTTTAGACTTTTAGCATCTGAGGTCAGGAGTACTGCTAATGATACTAAAATGCACAGGACCAAGTTTGAGAAACCCTGTAGTAGATGAATTTTAGAATGCATGTAAGACTGATAAAAACAAATTCTTTCATAAATGACCAGTTGAGGTAACATATTAAGTGGTTTAATCAATCACCAAACACATACTATCTATGTTAGACCAGTTCATTTGGAATCAATAGTACAACTCATGGTCTTTAATACAGGTGCCTCATCTTAAGAACAACGTTGAAAATATGAAATAATACAGTTTTCTCTTGGTGGCAAAAAAAAGGTCATATAGTGAGTTTTTTATACTTTACTTCTTTTGAATCATTTCATTCTTTTCCTTGTTAAGAAAAATTAAAGTTAAATAATAAAATAATAAAATAATCTGAAAAATTTTGGTGCTGAAGAAAGTGACAATAACAACATTGTACATAAAAAGTAACAAAAATAAAAATTTTAATAATTATTCTTCCAGCATTTCCAAGGAATTTGGAGGATATATATTCACACACATAAACACAAACACACAGACCTATCACACAAGCATATTTGATCACATACACAAACAACTACGATTTTCCGAGTTTTTCCTCTTTATTTTAAACTGAATTTAGTATAGATTTCACAAGTTAAGTTGCAAAATTAAAAATATTTATTAATAGAAATATTTGTTTTTCTTGGTGCAGATTTAGTTATGATTCTCAAAAATTAAACAAACACTTGGGGCACTTCGGTGGCTAAGTCATTTAAGCATCTGACTCTTGATTTCAACTCAGGCCCTGCTCTCAGGATCATGTGATAGAGCCAGCATCAGGCTCCATGCTCAGCATGGAGTCCTCTTGAGTTTCTCTCTCTCTGCCCCTCCCCCAAGTTGGGCATGTTCTGTCACTCGCACTCTCAAGTAAATAAATAACATCACCCCTGGGGATAAAAATATATGTTTATCAAAAATAAAAAATTAAAAAATAAAATAAAATAAAATAAAATAAAAAAATAAAAAATTAAACATACAAAAACAAATAAAAATGTGTGTAACATGAGTTAGGTGTATAAAAGTAATTGGAAGCAGAAAATAGAGAAACACTATTTAATGTTCTTTCACTTCTTATTTGGTCATGCGTTACACACATAAACCTAAAATATCTGTTTCTTTTTACTACTTTTATTTATAATCCCAAATGTTGGGTTGATCTTAAATTCTTATGCTCAACTGCACTTCCCTGTGGACTGCTCAATAGAACTGCTTAAAGAGGAAGTAAGTCAAGAACCAAGGTTCCAAAACTTGAAAGTGTGAAGGCCCTTATGTTAAATATATTAAAACATAACTTTATATACTAAAATATACTAAATATACTAAATATAAATATATTAAAATATATACTTAAATATACTAAATATTTAAAACATAAGTTTATACTAAAATATAAACTTAAATATACTAAAACATAAGTTTAACAGAAATACTTCAGATATCTTGGGTATCTGAGACTTCTAGAATAATAAGTGTTTATTATTAAACACTTTATTCAATAAAAATGAACTATAATAAATAACATTAATTTAGCTCTATAAATCTTATTCTGAATGCAATTTTTATGCATGTGCAAATTGTATAAAATCACTACATAGATTAGGGTTTTCAGTTATTTTTTTAGGAACAAGGCAAGACATTTGTTCATAAGACCAGATAGTAATTGAACATGGCCATTATCTTTTTTAACAGTTAATTTATCTCTACGGACGTATCTAGTCTCATAATTCATGTAATTTTAAAATCTCATACATTTCGCAGTATTGCATTTTCAAGGGATCTTCAGCAATAATCACATAGAGTAATTCAAGTACAATAATAAAAATCTAATAAAATAGTGTTCACTCATTTCTTAAGCCATTTAAGAACCTAAAAATCAGATTCTTATGATACAAAATGAACAGGATATTTCTGTTTCTGTTTTTGTTTATTGACGCTTATACAACCATTAATAATAACTCAAAACAGATGTTTTTCTATATTTTATTGATTATTTAGAAATGTTTACTTTTTCTCTCACTGAACAATTACATTTGTATTTGTTGAATTTTATATTTGTATGGGCTCATAAACCCCTGAAGAATCAGTTCATAAAAACAAGGCAAAGCCACAATCTATACCCCACCCAGTGAAGGAATTTTTAATATCATGGCTTTAAAGTGCTTATTAATGCTTGACTTTGTCATCACTTCTTATTGTTGATATATAAAATTTGATGTTATTATTCTTAAGAGCTGTAAGGAGCCATACAGAATAATGAATAAACATTGATATCTCAGTAACCTCTAGAAAATGTAGCTACTGTGTTCATTCTTTTTTTTTTTTTTCTTCCCTCATCCTCAAAAGCATGCTAGAGCAAACCTTAGTGAATCTTAGAACATCCAATGTGGTAACTTAGAATGAGCTAGCAATGATGGCAATTGAAATATAGATGAAAGAAAATAGCATTTAAATAGTTATATGTATGTGAGAAAAAAAAAAAAAAAAAAAAGAAACAAACTGCAATTGCCCTGGCCTCCTTATTCACAGACAACTAGAAAAATTGGACCCATATAGAAACAAAAGAAGAAAGATACCTCAGGAAATATTGCAAAGAATCCATTTCCAAATTATGCCAGCAGTAAAACAAATGGATTCATTGTTTTTTACTACTTGCCTGGGATAAGGGTAAAGTTTATGTAATAGATAATAGCTGTTTCCAAAGTTAACTAGTGAGAAGGGAATCGTACATTTGTCTCATTTCCCCCCTCCCTGCAACTAGTCTGGTTCCTTAAGTTAAACACTAAAATTAAAAAAGAGATTCTTAAAAAAAATTTTTTTATAAAGACTATTTATTTATTTATTTGACTGACAGAGATCACAAGTAGGCAGAGAGGCAAGCAGAGAGAGAGGAAGGGAACCAGGCTCCCTGCTAAGCAGAGAGCCCGATGTCTCTGGATCCCAGGACTCTGGGATCACTTCCCGAGCCGAAGGCAGAGGCTTAACCCACTGAGCCACCCAGGCACCCAATTCTTAAAAATTCTTAAAAAAAAATCTTAAAAAGAGAGAAATGTGTACTTGATTTCTGAGAAACTGCATTCTAATTGCCTTTTTAGCTCTTTATGACAAGATCAAAGCAATTTATATTTTATATATATATATATATATATATATATGCGATTTCAGAAGTCTCTTCAAAAAAGCTCATGGAATATTTGATAATAAATGGCAATGGGATGCTAACAGTGTTATTGTGCATTTGTGGGTATTTTCTGTCAGCTATTTTTCTACATATTTTTCAGTATATTTAGTGATAATATATGTGTGCTTATTATCATTTCTTACTTAGAGTTCAAACAAATTATTTTAATATTCTTAAATAGGCATTAAACCATTTTTAATAGCTGCATAATATTTCATTTGATAGTGTTTAATACTAAAAACATTATGATGTTATTAGGCAGTTGGATCATCACTTATATTTTGCTGTTAGAAACACTACTGCAGTAAACATTTTATGCTATACAGCTTTCCCCCAGGCCTATATTTTAAGGTATTCTACCATAGATTAATTTCTGAGAAAAAACATTTGGTATCAAAGGGCATGTACATATTTGGTACTATTGACATTATAATGACTGAATTTCTTTTCAGAAGATTCTACCAATTTCATCTTACATTAACAAAACAATGAAAATGCCCATTTTAATGCATTCTCAATGGGAAAAGTGTCATAAACAGGGAAAAAAATGGCTTGAATTCACTGAACACAAAATTCAGAAGGTAATATTCACATGACATGCTTTTGAAAGAATGCCTGATTTTCCAAGTAATTAATTTTTACAACAATAGCAATAGTTAAAAAAAATTTAAATATAGGATTCCCCAATTTTTCTTTAGTGGTAAATATCAGTCTTGACATATATTTAGAATTTGGACCTGGAATCAGGTTTAGCACTAAGATTCTTGAAAGAATGATTATAAGTTGACTTGTGATGGGCATTTTAGTAGTATATATAGATGTGAAAAAACCTCTTTAGGATTTTAATGTTGCAATAAAAGAAGCACCTCTGTTCCTGCAAGGCTAAACCCATATCTCCCTGATATGAGGAAGTGGTGATGCAACATGGGGGCTTAAATGGGTAGGAGAAGAATAAATGAAACAAGATAGGATTGGGAGGGAGACAAACCATAAGTGACTCTTAATCTCACAAAACAAACTGAGGGTTGCTGGGGGGAGGGGGTTTGGGAGAAGGGGATGAGATTATGGACATTGGGGAGGGTATGTGCTTTGGTGAGTGCTGTGAAGTGTGTAAACCTGGTGATTCACAGACCTGTACCCCTGGGGATAAAAATATATGTTTATAAAAAATTAAAAATTAAAAAAAATTAAAAAAATACTATCCCTTTAGAAATGAAGTATTGACTTTGACAAAAATTACCCTATAACTTTTCCAAAGGGTTACCTATTCTCATTTTAGTACCTTTACTTTATGACCTTCCATTTTCTTCTTTGCTTAATCTAATCATGTTTTGTTCCCATACTTCACCATTGTGACTCAGATCAAGGCTGTTAAAGATCTCAATATTGAAAGAAATTGTAATTTCTCTTTCTCATCTTTTTCAAACTTTCATTGGAATTGACAAGTTAAAAACAAAAACCAAAAAAGCTCTATTCTAATAATCCTGAAGTCCCTACCTCTCACTACCAAGCTCTTTTCTTGTGTCTTTTTCTACCCCACATAGCAGATAGTGATCTTTTAAATATGTAAGACAATATTGCTCATTTGCTTTAAAAAAAAAAATTCCAATAGTTTGATTTTGAAATTAGAATCAAATCTAAATCCTAAATCCAAGATGCTGGTCTGCAGCAAAATCTCCTAATCCCTCTGGCCAATTCACCCTCCCCTTGGGAATAAGAGTCTGGCTTCTTTCTGACCTCTATCATACCACCTATGGCAGAAGCCATTGCAACTACACTGCCTAATGTTCACCTAACCACACAGGCAAAATGTCTGGTATCACCAGCAGGGACCTACAAAGGGCAGGGAAGATGAGGGAGGTAAAACCTCATTGACAAACTTAGACCACCGAGAGACAGAAAATGGAAGGAGCTGAGAGATCGTTTTTACTTTTTCCGTCTCCCTAATGGACTATTATGAAGTTCCATACGGACCCTACCCCAAAGTACTCCCTGACTGAACAATTTTTAATTAGCTTAAAAGGCTCTCCTTGTATTTTCATTTACTCCCCCTGCTTCATTTCCTTCCCCTCCTCACATTTCCTACCCTGAGAATACACTCCTCCTAATACAGCTTGCCTCAGTCTCTGTTTTCCAAGGAAACCAGGCTATGCAGTGTGTGAAGTCAACATGATGAATCACAGCTGACCTACACTTTATCATTCTCTGCCAGTATGCCTGATCCATTATATTCTAGCTAAACTAGCCAATTTCTGTTCTGGAATTGTTTCTTCTTCCTCTACCACGCTTCTTTTATATCTTCATCTGGCTGCCTCCTCTTCATCATTTATGTCTCATTTCAAATATGAGCTCCTCAAAGAGGCTTTCCAGGCCCACCCTGCCTAAAGAAGCACCCTCCCATCCTGGCACTTCTCATATACTGTTTTGTTTTTTTCATTACCCTTGACTGATTTTAAGAAGGGGGTATCAAAATTACCTTCTGCCAATAATAGGACATACTACCCACAGTCCCACCAATGGTTCTTATGTGTCTTCTAGTCAAATCTTATTATCATTCCTTCCCTTGCCTGAAATAGTCTTAGTACCTTTTCCTTCTCTCTATGCTGCATGGACCCAGCCATAGAATATTTTATATTCTTTTATTCCTGAGTTGCATTTATACAAGGTCTTTTTTTAAAAAATATTTTTTTATTTGTTTGACACAGAGAGAGAGCCCAAGTAAGCAGAGCAGCAGCCTCTCCAGTGAGCCCTCTCTGGGGCTCAATCCTAGGACCCTGGGATCATGATCTGAGCCAAAGGCAGCAACTTAGCCATCTGAGCCACCCACGTGCCCCAATACAAGGTATTTTTAATAGAATTTTATGAAAAATCCAGAATAGAGGTCAAAGAGTACGATAAAGTGGAGGGTTACTTTCAAGTGTACCAAGCATAGCACAGCACAACTATCTACCACACTTAAATTAAAAACTGGATATGTGTGTCCCAAGTATTTGGGCTACACCCACCGCTGTGACTATCTCACTTTCTTTCTTAGGCCTCACATCCCTACCATCTTGCTGGACCTTCTCCTTACCTGTATTTCTCACCAATTCAAATGCTTCCGGTCCCCAGAAAATGTCATTCTCTTATGAGCAGCTTTGGGAAATCTTGAATCATTCTAACTTTATTATGGAGAGATATTTAGTAGATTGTTTCTTTATCTTTGCCTAACTGAACAGGACTCCTAGAAATACTACTCAGGAAAAGACGGATCCTTCCCTGAATAATTCTGTCACTAGTTCTCAAATGGACTATTTCTCACAGCTACACCCACAAGTATCTTTTTTGTTATTGATGTTTCTGAAATAAAAATTGGGTCATATTAATGATGGAGTAAGAATGCCCCTGTAGAATAAGCAATATTTTCCAAAAGAAAAGACTGTTTACAGAATTCAGAGTCAATCTGCTTTCTCAAGTCACATCATCACGAAAGCATAAGTTATCCAAAAAAGCTAATGTTTACAACTGATCCAAAGATGCATTTATCCCATCCTCTACCTCTGCCTTCCTTCCCCTACATGGTGGTTAAACATGAAAGAGCTTTTTTCAGTGCTTTTTGGGTTGAAATTGTGCTGGCATTTTTTGATCCTTGCCATGATTAAAAATTCAGCTCACTTGTTTATTTTTTTCCTATTTATCATGCTTGTATGTGTAACAAGTTCCAGACCTCGGATCTGGCAGAAGTTTCTAAAACAACATTCAGGAGTGATATTACTATGAGACACTCTTAGATGTAGACTCTGTGGAATGTGTGGTTTGTCTTTTAATCTAGGTGTGTACTCTGAGTAATTCTGCACCATTATGAATCCCTAGGGGAAGCAGTTATAGAACTTAAAGTTGGAAAAATGTATGTGTGTAGGTATGTATTTATGTAAGTTTAAATAAATGTGTATCCATTGGTCTTAAAGATATATTACTCTACAAACATTATTCTTGTCTTAATGCTGAATAAACACTATAGGAAAAAATGAAGGGGAATAAGACACTGTTCCTCTGAGGACAAGATAATTCCAAGGGAAATTGGGAAATGTTCATACAAATCCTCAACATTTTTTTATCTATTTTTAAATTTCCTGTTAGTGTGTTAGGTTTCAATTTAATAAACCTGATAATTAAATTCACTTCTAACCAACTATACTAAATTTTTGTGTTCAGTCTCATTTGGACAATTGGATGAGTCTTGTTTGTTCTCCATAACAAATTACCTTCAATATTGGTATGAACTGTTTTTTTTTTTTGTTTTTTTTTTTTTTTGTAAAATAGCATATTTAAAGAGAACCAAGTTGAGTTATTTACTTTGTAATGCAGTGAAGTGATTTGAAATGAGAACAAGTAGAGTCTGGTTACCTGGGTATAATCCTGTTTCTTCCCGGATCTAGCTGTTTCAACCTGAAAATATCACATACACTGTCTGGTCCATTTAAAATTAAATGTAAGTTAAAGGAGTTAGATGAAATTATTTCTCTGTCTGTATGGTGTTGGGAAAACTGGACAGCAATAGGCAGAAGAATGGAACTGGACCACTTTCTTAAACCATACATAAAAATAAATTCAAAATGGATGAAAGACCTAAATGTAAGACAAGAAACCATCAAAATCCTACAGTAGAACGCAGACAGCAACCTCTTTGACCTTGGCTCTAACAATTTCTTACTACACACATTGCAGGAGGCAAGGGGAACAAAGGCAAAAATGAATTATTGGGATTTCATCAAGAGAAAATGCTTCTGCACAGCAAAGAAAATGATCAAATGATCAACAAACTCATATCTATCAATGATCACTCTAAATGTAAATGGACTAAATGCTTCAATCAAAAGACATAGAGTATTAGAATGGATTAAAAAAAAAAAAAAGACCCATCTATATGCTGCCTGTAAGAGACTCATTTTAGACCTAAAGCCTTCTCCAGATCGAAAGTGGGTGAACAGAGAACAATCTATAATGCTAATGGATATTTTAAAAAAGCCAGAGTAGCCATACTTATATAAGACAAAGTAGATTTTAAACCAGAGACTGTAACTGAGTACTATTGTATTACCTGTAAAATCGGTGTTTCTGGTAATCTCTTGTCCTTTCTAGTCTTTGTTGTTTTTGTTTTTTCTTTCCCACTCAAAGAGTCCCCTTCAGTATTTTTTGCAGGGCTGATTTAGTGGTCGTGGACTCCTTTAGTGTTCATTTGTCTGGGAAACTCTTTATCTCTCCTACTGATTGACAGCCTTGCGGGATAAAGTATTCTCGGCTGCATATTTTTCCCATTCAGCACATTGAATATATCATGCCACTTTTTTCTGGTGTATCAGCTTTCTGTGGAGAGATCTGCTGCTAACCTGATTTGTCTTCTTTTATAAGGTAGGGATTTCTTTTCTCTTGCTGCTTGAAAGATTCTTTCCTTATCTCTGTATTTTGCAGATTTTACTATGATATGTCTCGGTGTTGGCTGGCTTTTGATTTTGATAGGAGTTCTCTGTGCCTCCTGGATTTGGATGTATGTTTTTTCCCCCAGCTTATGGAAGTTTAAGGCTATAATTTGCTCAAATAAATCTTCTGTCTCTCTTTTTTTTTCCCCCCTATCTTCTGGGATTCCCAGGATGTGTTATTATGGTTTATGGAGTCACTGCATTCCCTAAGTCTGCATTAGTTAGCCAGTATTTTTCTTTCCCTCGGCTTTTCAGCCTCATTATTTTCCATGCTTTTATCAACTATATCACTTATTTGTTCCTCTACTTCTTCCATCCTTGTGGTCACTACATCCAGTTGGTTTTGCATCTCAGTTGCAGAGTTTATTATTTTGGCCTAATTGTTAGGTCTTTTATCTCTGCAGTGAAAATCTCTCCAGTTTCTTCTGTGCTTTTCTCAAGGAAGCCTTCACAGAATTTCTTCTCTTGTGTCCTAGGTTTCCTTCAGATCCCTGCCTTTACCCTGTCTATGTCCTTGCCATCTGCCTGCCCAGCAGTGGTACAGTGCTCCTGTGTTTTATCTCAGGTATGTAGCTGGGTTTCAAAACTCCAAATTTTAGGGACCCACAAGGTGCAGACCCATGCTGATATTGTGGGGGAATACTCACCACACTGTCACTGATACCAATTTGTCCCAGAAAAGGAGTTGCGTGACTTTGTAGGGCCTTGAAATTTATGGTAAAGCACAGCAAAAAGCTGGCATCTAGGTCAGCTGCCCTTAGTGAGCATCTCTGCTCATATGATAACAAATGGGGCAGGTCAGCTCAATGGCACCTGCTGGCTCTTTTGTCTCATGAAAGGAAGTGCCTTCACTCCCAAATACACTCCAAGAGGGGGAACTGTCTCTCCCAGCATGGCCCAGGGATTCTCAGAGCACTCTGTCCACTCCCATGTCTCTGCCCTCCTTCTCTGCAGAAGCATAACTCTGCCCACCAGGCTCAACCCTAGTGATAGTGTGGACTTCTAAAACTTCAGACTTTCCATTCTGCTGCTTGTAAACCTTGTGGTAATCAGCCCCCTTGTTGACTCAGTCAGTGGTTTTGGGTTAGTGTTTTTCTTGTACAATCCCCCATCTGCTGCTCTATCTCTCTCCCTCTCTCTCCCTTCTCTCTCTTTCCTCTCTCTCTGATCACCCATCTGCAATACCTATAGTTCTTTTCTCCCCCTAATCACATCACAGCACCTCCTATCTTCCACAAGTGGCCTCTTTTCTCCCTCCAGTTGTGCTCTTTGTTCTCTCAGTCCTCAGAAAGATTTCCTGGGTGTTCCAAATGATTTGATAATTATCTAGCTCTGTTCAAAGGGTAAAGCAAACATAGGGTACTCCTACTACTCCACCATCTTAACTCCCCTATATAGTATTTACTGCTATCTTATGTAATGTTGCTTAAAATAATTATATAATAATAGCTATTGTATTTATTCGATAGTGACTTTATTTTAATTGTTCCTTTTGTTGTATTCTCAACTTCAGGAGATTCAAAATACTTTGATTATCCCTAGTACTATAAATCTGGAGTAAGAGGTCTCTACTTAACAATTTCAGTCAAAAATTTTGATGGTCAAAAACTTAAATATAAATTACACACCTTAGTAAAACGTTGAAATAAAAAGTTACTTTTTTCTACCTGGGCGTACTACTCACTTCAGTATCATAGATATGTAAATAAAGAAGCCTGCGTAAAAGAAGAGGATGAAGTTACTAAAAATTTTAACCATAAACCTTATCATTAGTCATTGACTAAAATTAAAATTTAAAGTCTGGTACAGCACATGTCATTACATTACTTAAAATCTGTTGAATACATGGCCTGTTTTAGTGATTTCCCAAATTACTCTTAGCAGATTTTATTTTCCAAACAAAATCTTACAAGGAGCAACAATGATGAATAAAATAAGGCATGTAAAAAAGAGAGAGAGAGACTGGTTTTCTGAAACAGCGATAGGAAGATGAGACACCTCCAGCCTAGTTCTCTGTCTTGTTTGCAGCTGTTTATGACCTTACCCGGGACCCTTGTGTCTCCAAGGAATGCAGTTCCAAAACTCGCCATTTTTACTAATGTCTAATGGCTTAAATGTAACTAACTCTAATAATTAAATATGGACCAATTATATTTTTTAAAAATTATTGAAAGAATTGTAAACTTACACAAAGCAGGCAGAAACTTAAAGGAAATTGATGCTTGAAAAAAAGAATTTTACTGGGTGAGTTCTATGCTTATATGTTGTCATTGTTGTTGTGTTTTTCTTGATGCTTAGCCAATCCACAATGTTCGGGAAAACTTTAGCGATCAAACAGAAACCTGTGGTTTTATTGTTTTGAGGCGTAGTATAAGAGGCACAGACTTTGGTGTTACCAGACAGTTGAAAATTGAGATTAATTCAGGAAAGTAGGGAACCATAAACATAGAAATCTGTAAATTTTCATATTACTCCCTCATATCCTTGGCTGAACTTTTAACTGCATGAACAAGAAAGACTATAAGAAATCATGCAAGGAACAAAAGCTATAAAGAAGAAAATGTTGAGTGGGACTAAGAGTGCTGCTCACTATAGGGGAGTTAGAATTTGAAATTTGAAATGTACTAGGTTAGAGGAGTTTCTGCTAAAACTTAAGAGGGCACACACCATCTCATAATTCTATGTCTTAGAACTAAGAATTTTCCTAAGACCAAGGGCAAAACTTAAACTAATCCTTACTAATAAAATCTAAAACCAGGGCATCAGTCAGTAATTTAATCCCATGCCAGAAGATTAATTACCACTTTTCAGAGGAATATAGCAGTATCCAAAGTCTGTACAATGTATCACCCACAATGTTCAGTGTACAGTAAAAAGATTAATAAATGTGCAAAAAAACCCAGAAAAACAGGTGATCCACAATTAAGATAGAAGGCAATCAATAGATCCAGACCATGAGATCACCCAGATATTAGAATTAGCAGACTTAAGCTTTAAAACACCTGATATGTTCAATAACTAGCTTAAAGAAAATAATTATTATAAGTGAACCAGAGAGGACTTTCAGGGGATAAATTGGAACTGTTTTAAAAAGACTCAAATTGGAAATTCTAGAACTAAAAATTACAGTATCTGAAATCTAAGTGTGGTCTAAATCCATTGTGTGGTCTTACTATTATATTGGAAAGAACAGAAGGGAAGGGCAATAAACCTCAGGAGAAAATCAGTAGCAACTGTCTAATATGAAGAAGTGGGGGAAAGTTTGAAAATGAAATGAGCAGAGAGACTATGATCTGTGAGACAATACAATTTTTTTTCAAATATTTTTCTTTCTCCATCTGTTAACATTCTCTTTCTTGAACTTCAAGTACAAGTACATTAGACAAATTGATATGTTTGTTAGACCGGATTAAGAAGTGAGATCTAATATCAAAAAAGAAACAAATAAAAAGACTCTACTACATTTCGTCTGCAAAAGATGTACTTGAAATACAAAGAACAGAGAGAATGAATATAAAATGATAGAAGGGTTCATTCTTTACAAAGATAAAGCAAAATTTGACAGAGCTAAAAGTAGAAATTGACTAATCCAAAATCATATTTAGAGATTTTAGCATCCATCTATAAGTAAATGTTTGTTCAATAACAACCAACCTAACTAAAATATTTTAATAGTACTATCAATCTCTTTGACCATACCCCTATGTTGTAAAATAAACATTCTTTTAGCTGCACCATAAAATGTTTCAATAACTTTGAAAAGATTTAAGTCTCAAAATATTTTCTTCTACCACAATAAAATTTAATTAATCACAATAGGATAAATACAAAATCACTTAAGTGATTTTTAAAATCATAAATCTTTCAATACAAATATGAAAGAAGAGTTTTCAATTTAATTTATTTGAAGAACGGTATTAATGATTTAAAAACTAGATATAAGGTGCCTGGGTGGCTCAGTCAGTTAAGGGCTGCCTTCAGCTCAGGTCATGACCCTAGGGCCTGGGATCAAGTTCTGCATTGGGCTCCCTGCTTCGCAGAGAGCCTGCTTCTCCCTCTCCCTTTGCCTGCCGCTCTGCCTACTTGTGCTATCTCTTTGTCAAATAAATAAATAAAATCTTTTTAAAAAATTTAAAATTAAAACTGGATATATGTGTGTGTGTGTGTGTATATTTATTCAGGATTTATACTGTATCAGGAAAATAAAATGCAGAATTTCCTTAAATGGGTACTTTGTCACTCTGCTTTTTAAATAATTTGAGTGAAATATTTTCTTTAGATAATTGGTTATTTGAAAATTCAAAATATAGTAAATAGTTTTGAGTTCCCATTCAACCACCTAATTGCATGGACTGAGCTGTTGAACCAAAAGTTATACATTAAGTTTACTTTTGCTATTTTACATGGTAAGATACTCAAGGTTGGGGACCATTCTCTTCTGATCCTTAAGAGTCAGTTTTGTGACTCAAAAGTATTCAATAAATATTTGTTGAATCGATATTTTTGGTTCAGGAAATGATAAATATTTATCAAAAGAAAATGAAACAGCAAACTGGAAGAAATTTAGAACTAATATAGTAAAGGATATGAACATATAAGATAAAAGATATAAAGTCCTATTTTAAGTCCCACTCTGCAGCATTTTGGATGGTATAAGAAAACAGTTTATGATAAAAATGAGAATATTTGTTTTATTTATATCTTAGGATTCAAATTTATAATATGAAGTTGCTTTTGGATAGTATTTATGAAACTATATTTTTTAGCATTCATATCTTATTTTTCTTTGTTCATTGAGACTCAAAGAATAATCCTTTGTCTTTCCTGAATTCGATGAGAATTGAAGACCTTAGGACAAATGGCTACACAAAAAAGTAATTCTCTTTACTTCATAAATAGGAAAACAGAAGAATTATAACACAAGCCCTTAGGACTTAAAAATTCTCCAACGCACTCTTATTCTTTATTCTTCCTTTACCTCTTCTCCACCAAATATCTGGCTCAAATGCACTTAGTCACTACATAACTCAATGCCGTTACTCTTAAATTATACATCAGGAAAATTCTATTTAAAGCCTTTGTCTTTTACCACTTTATCTTCACATCAACAACTCTTTTGTGTTTTTATCCATCTGCATCCCACTGTGATGAGGTGGGGGGGGGGGGGAGCAGAGTTATCATTATGGAAACAGAAGCAGAAAGAACAAAGCAATTTATCAAGATTATGTACATTATCAATGATAATGGAAATAAAGCCTAGATATCAATCCTTAGATTCACAATGTCTTCTGCTGAAAGTTGAAAATTTTACTTGAAACAAAAGGAGTCTGAGAGATGTCAAATAAACTGGTTAGTCTAATGAAACATATAGCATATATTTAATACAGATGTCTTTGGGGCTAAAAATATGTTTAGACCCAAGTAAATAAAGTCCATTCAAATTAGAATTACATAGCATGACTTCTAGTTAACTCAAATTATCTTGACTATCTCTGGACTTATCATTTTGTTATTTCATGGAAATAGCATTAAATGGGAAGACAGAAATCTAGGTTATAGCTAACTAAAACACCATTTGACCTTGGGGAAGTAATTTCAGTTTCCTGAGACTCAATTTCTTTATTTATAAAACAAAACTTTAAACAATTTTTAGGTAAAATTCTGAACCCTTAACTCTCTAGATAGCAGCTAAGTGATTTGGATTAGAAATATAGGCTTGTGTTTTCAGTCTATACCTATAGACAGAAAGCAAAAGAATATTATTGAATGTTTGGTATGTAGACAGAAAACAAAACAAACTGTTGTTTTCCTGGATCCATCTAAAAGAGAGAGATCCAAATCATTATGATATGAAATTTTACTTATATCCTTATAATGGTTGCTGAATATTGGTTCTTTTCTAACTAGGACCATCTTCATTCCTTATAATTTTATCTAGATTTTACAGGACAGCAAAGTGATTTGTAAAGGGCTGTGGAAATACAGAACAATGGTAGTTCTTAAACCACAAACCAAGGGCCCAGTGTGGGGTTGTACCAACTACCAAGTATTTCTAGTCTATTCTAATTATACATTCAGGAACTGGGTAATAACCAGTAATCCACTGGGTGGATTCTATCATCCCCTTTTTGCCGTAAGTGAGCCTAGTTCTGTAATGGCTTTTCTTTCTATCATCCCTGGCTTACAGCCATCAAGGAACCCATCGTTTGGTAAAGGTCCATCATCTGTCCCCTCCACAGTGGGTTTTCTCTACTCCAACATGGCCACGTCTCTGAATCTAGCAGGTTTCTCAACCTCAGCACTGTTGACATTTTGGGCAGATAATTGTGCAGTTTTGTGTAGAAGCTATTGTGTGCATTGTAGGATGTTTAGCAGCATCCCTGACCTCTACCCAGTTGATACTACTAGCACCTCTACTAGCTATTAGTAGTACTATTAGTAGTATACTAATAGTATAGTAGGACCAATAGTAAGTAGTAGTGCTATTAGTAGCTATTAGTAGTATTCCATACTAGCTAGTAGTATGTGCCGATACTACTAGCACCAAAAATGTCTCCAGATTTTGTCAATCCTGGGAAAGAAATAGTGGCAAACTTATCCTCAATTAAGAACTACTATGCTATGGCAATTCTGGAATTGCAAGCTGACATAGCATAGGCCATATCTTTAAGCTTACTTCTACAAATAATCCAGTCTCAAGTTTGCACTCTACTAACAAATGCTGGGGGGAATTGGGAGGTACTTGATCCTAAGGGAGCTGGAATGAATACAGAAGATTCTGATTTTAAGTTGGACTAGATTTATTGATATGCACATCCTTATGAGTTGTGATTCAGAGTGCTAATATAGAATTGAGACATATGAATTGTTTGCCTACTTAGTTGACTGAAAGCAGAATCAACTGGGGGACTATTCCAAATAAAGCTCAAATGCCAAACTCATGAGGCTCAGAGGAAGAGAAATATCTCCAAGGGATCCAGGGTGAAGTTTAAGTAGCTTTATTTCTGGGTGCTTATGAACTAATATATTAAAATGGATTTAAACCATATAAAGCATTTTGGGATCCTCCAGTGGAAAGATCTTTGTGCAGTGCTCCTGGTCATCAACTTCATGTGAAACAAGAAGTGGTTTTAGATTAAGAGATATGTGAAATCATGGTCAGAGACAATGACCTGCCTGGCTGATCAGGAGAAGAATAATGTCAGAGATAAATTCTGGAATAGAGATGTATGAATATAAATAGCAGTGGGAATGAAGCATGAAGATTTGTGTATCACACACTCCTACTCACCAGAGAGTATCGCCAGAGGAAAGGTACTAAACAATTCAGGAGACAAATGACTTGTCCGTCTGTAGTTAATCAAGCCTTTCCATTGACCACTCTAAAGCAGGCATAATGGGCACCTGAGGGTAAAGTGGCCTTTGAGGTGGAGATGAAACTTGTGCATGGGCTGGCCCCAGAATACAATCTTCCAGAAACAGAGACTAATGTTGAATTCTGTATTTAGTACAATCCCTTAAGGATTGTATAACAAGACAATGGGTGGCCAGTTGACCACACTGGATCTCCTCTACCCTGATAGGGACAGCCAGATACTCACTCTGAAAGGAAGAGATGAGTACTCTGGTATGTTTTTGTCTATCATCTACAAGATTTACTTGCATGAGGTCCCACATGAATATGACATCAGAGAAGGAAACACATTTTAGAGCAAAGAAGATTCCAGAGTGGGACCATGAACAAGGATTCTATCACATACCATACCATCCAAAAGCTGCTGGACTGACAGAACAGAACAGCCTGTTAAAGTCATAGCTAAAGTGGTAGTTTGCAGACGACACGACACATTATGTAAATGGGGCACTGCAATAAAGAAGTATACACTTTAAATTAGAAGTCTTTATGTGGCACTCTACTCCCAATAGGAAGAATAGATAAATTCAATAACAGTGAAATGATAGTAGCAGGAATAACTCCACTTACTTCCAGTGACCCACTTGGGAATTTGTGCTATTTGTGCTTGTTCTGCCCATTGTAGATTTAGAAGTCCTGCTTCCCAAAGGGAGTGAGGGACATCTTCACCTTAGGACACAGCAAGAATTCCATTGAATTATATTAAAAATGATAATCTTAATAATACCAATGTACATTCAAAACATATTTCTCAAGCACCTGTTAATTGCCAGGCACTGCCTCAGTTTTGACACTTCCTGGACAGCTATATCCAATGACAGATCAATGCAGGGGTGTAAAGGACCTACTATCTCAGTCCAGCTTGGGACAGACCCAAAAGAACATTCAACTCCATTTCGATTCACTGAATGAGATTTTTCAAAATAATGTGTTGAATTGACTTGAATGGAGACATTCAGATATCAAAATCAACAATTGAGCATAGATGTATATTGTCTATACGTATACTGCCTATACATATATATATACTGCTCCACATCCACATTTCATTACCTGTTCTTCAAACATATAGATGAGCTCTTTGAAGATTTTACTTTTACCAGCTGGACTGATGTTAAGCTTTGTCAGTAAGGTTGGAAAGATATCACAGGTAGGAGTTGCCCAGTGTGCTGTCTTAGAAAACTTTTACAGTGCACAGTTTCTCTAGTACCTGGTTACTATAGTGAGGGCAGCTTCCCAGCATCTGATTCCAACAGGGGAGGCAGCTTCCCAAGTGCCCACCTTCTACAGTAGGGGTTGTGTATTAACCATGCCTTTTATACTGGTGCTTTCACACACTAGGGCCCCACTGACACTGGAGAGATTGCCCCTTCCAGGGTTCGTTAATTCCTATAGAAAGCAAACAATCAGTCTCCAAGAGCTTCTTTCATACGCACAGTGACCAATCCAGAGCGCAAATCCCTAAGGATTTCCTCTATCAGTCTCTCACACTCTTGAGCCACTATCCACCTGCCCCAATCACCCCTGGTCCAGGTACTAGACTACTAGTGACAGCCCTTATGTCCCAGATGCTATTGAAATTATTCAAACTAGCCAATCATAAGTCTGCTTACCCTGGCTTGCCTTTTCTTTCCTTTGGAAACAACTATAAAGTTCTTGCCACATTTTCTTCTCACTCCCTTTGCCTCTCAGCTGACACTACTGTTCCCCCTCACCATGACCCCTCCTCTTGGATGTGTGAGTATAAGAATCTGTTTTCTTTCAATGGCCGTCATCTCCTGATCCACTGGCCTCACCATACCTGAATAATAATACCTACATTTTAAAGTAAGTAGCTTCTCCAGTACTAGACTTCTGCAGGGCAGTAATCAGTAGTGCTCAGGGATCAGAAGCTTTCCCTAGCACACCCCATGGTGGTTTCACAGTACAGTGCCTCTAGTGACACAGCTCCCCAAGAATAGCTTTCCCCAGATAATCACCAAAAGAGTGATTGTTGGCAAGTTCTAAAGGACAGATTTCCTCCAAGTTCCACCACAACAGCTCCCTTTCAGTGAGCAGGGATTTTTTTCTCTCCCACAAAGTCTGGATCTCAGGCCCAGCTGCTTGGGGAGACTCTTTTGTGGATACTTTATCTCAGCCCTAGGATGTTGACTGTTCCTTATATGGTCCATTTCTAAATTTGTTAGCGTTCCCTTTAATTCTTACTAGCCAACCCCTTGTTACTCTAACCCCCTGTTATATTTAATAATTCTTTATATTAAATTCTTCCTGCTAAAATTCCTATGTGGTTTTATCTCCTGATTGGATTCAGAGTTATACACTGTTAAAATATATACAATTATGAAGAGATGACTGAGTTTTTCCTGCTAGCAAACCCAGTAGGAATCATACATTTTTTTAGCATGGGTATTGTTATTAAGTATTCAGCAAATGCTTAAAAAACACAGTCCCTTCCCTAATACTTAGCATACTGATTTGCCTTATATTAGTTATTTAACCAATTGTCACAATAATAATAATGTTATGCTGTGTGAATGAAGAACCAAATCTTCATTTTTTACTTACATATAACTATTGCTATTTAATCTTATTAAAAATTATTCTGGATCAAGGAAAATTTCAAAATCTATATGTCCATTTAGAAAATAGAACTTGGGAAAGAAACTGCTAAATCCTCATGAACTACATGAGGATATGGGATATGTGAATGAAAGTCTTCATGCTCCTAGTATTGCAAGACAAGTGATGTATTTTACTAAAGAAAAGTCTGATTGTTCACATTATCTTTGATATACTTTCTTGTTATCCTTAGACTTAGATGATGTGCTGTTTCCATTGATTAACTGAATTCGGCTTCCAACAATTCATTCTACAAACAGATTAAGAGGTCATGCCATGTGCCAGGCACCCTGTGGAAGATAAAGTTTGGTGGAGTCCACTGAAAGAGTCTAAATCAAGATAGTAATAATGTAGACTTTCAATTTTATGGCATGGTTATAAAGTTGTCTGACTTTTTCTATTAATGTTCTTCCAACAAGTGAACAATGGGGACGCCCCAAGGTCTGTGAGCAATTTCGTAGAAAAACTATCAGTTCTTAAATTTTCCTCCTTCTCTTTTTTCTGGAAGACTCACTATTGTGACTCTGTTTAGAATTAGTATTAATTCTATAAAGCACTTAGAAGATAAAGATCGGGGATCAAACATCATGAGTTTTATTAATTTCCCACCTTCTTTCTGCTATTGACATTATGTTTCCCCATAGTTAATTAGCAGTACAGTCCTTCACACAAAAAGGAAAATAAAGGAGTTTATGCAAGCCAGATATATCAGAATCTGGAAAAACAGGTGTTAGATGACCACAAGATTGTTTCTCCATGTGTGAAACACCAAACTGTTAAATGCTTTGTTTGACACAAGGTTTTTCCCCTCCTTACCATTACCCCTACAACTACAAGATTTCTTTGTCATAACTCAGAAGCATTCCATTTGGCCTTCATATATGATTAAAAAAAAAAAAAAACTATGAAAGGAAAAACCTAACAGATGGTAATGGGCAAATAAGTAGGCCTTGAAAAATAAAATCCCTGAATTCTAATTCCAGATTTGCTTCTCACTTACTACACTACAGAATTTCAATTCCCTAGATTGTAAAACAAGAAATAGTGTAAGGTCATATTATAAGAACATGAAAAGAACACCTTTAAAGTATATATATTTTTATAATGTACAAGAACTTATACTTACCATTTGAAATGCTTTTTTGATAATTCCAAACACATGTTGTCTTAGTCTGTTTGGGCAACTATAACAGAATATCACAGACTGAATGGCTTATAAGCAACAGATACTCATTTCTAACAGTACTGGAGTCTGGAAAATCCAGCATCAAGGCACCAGCACATTTGATGTCTAGTAAGAACCTGTTTCCTGGTTCACAGACATCTGTCTCCTCCCTGTGTTCTCACATGATAGAATGAGAATGGGAAAGGAAGCTCTCCCAGGTCTCTTTTATAAGGACACTAATCCTATTCATCAGGCCTCTGCCCTCATGACCCAATTACCACACAAAGACCCCACCTCCAAATACCACCACAGTGAGAGGTAGGATTTAACATATTAATTTGGGAGATAAAAACATTCAATCTATAAAACATATGGTAACTCCTTCAGCTACCTACATTTTAAGGTGTGGTTGGTGACTATTTTTTACAGTAATGTACTACATTCATTCTACTCAGCCTTAAAAAATAAAAGAAATAGAATATTTCAGATCACAGATTCCCATTTTCCTCTCCATCCTTTAGTGTATTTTATTGGTTTAGAATTTATGGTGACTTTCAGTTTTTGTAAATATTTGATTGTAATATCAAATAATCATCGGGATTATGTTATGGTATTGTGGATGGCTCATAGTTACTAAAATCTCTCCCTTCTGATAAATTTTATTCCCTTAAACAAGGACCACCCACTGAGGTAATTAGGCAATTGTTTTCCAGCTCATTCTTTCTTCATGACTTAAGTGAACATCTCAGTTTACTATCCGAATCCTGGGAATACAGAGAAAAAGCAGAAATTCTTTTAAGATGTTTATTAAGAAGCAAAGAAGAGAATAAGTGAGGGGAAAAAAACCAAAGTGTTTAGAGGTTTTATGGCGAAAGCAGAGAATTCAGATCATTTGATACATTTAAATCAGACTGGTCAAAATGTTTGAAGAAAAACAGTTGTGGTCTCAAGGGAAGAGGAAAAGTGACTTAAGGTGGTCTTTTCCATTTCTTATTGATGAGATTAAACATCTTGATCTCTGGCTTTTTACTGCCTTCACCAAAGAAGAAACCAATTGGTGGCAATTAGTATGTTGGCTTTACCATGTAGACACCTGCTCTAATAGCTAAGCTGACAGCAGATAAATTTTAAATATGTCAGCAGCTGTCAGGTAGCAACAATTTCAAGTCATTTCTATCCTCAGCTGGGAGCAAACCAGGAGCATATGGGTAAAATTCAGCTTAAGAATCCATGGATACATCAAATTCCTATTACATAAAACATTTTGGTAATTTCTTCAGTTCCACTGTTTTAATTTAAAGACATTAGATCATTCCTAGTCTTCAATTTATGGATTATTTATAAAAGGACTCTGGGTTGCCATTTTACCAGTCATATCATATGGTCTCTAAATCAGCACAAAGAACATGCTTTTGAATTCTAACTAAAAGTGCTTTATATCAACAAAATAGCATAGTATTTTATGGGCCTTTTAACAACTCCCAAGTGTTTACTCTTATTGTGCATGCTTTAAACCTACAAATTTTGTATTCTTAATTGCCAGTTAGTATTGAGTGTTGTTCTGTGTATGTCCTTCCCCCGTTTAAAGCTTCCTTGTGCTCCTAAAGTGATAAATCTCATTACATGGGTTTAGCACAAGACTGGCAATTGCCTCCATCATTTTCTTCAACCTCATCTTCCATCATATTTCCCCTCCTTTTCTCTTGTCTAATCACTCTGGTCTTCTTTCCTGTTGTAAACCAGTCATGTGCCCTTCTACTGCAAGATCTTTAACCATGTCATTCCTTCTACTAGAACACTCCTCCCTCTCTTCTTTAACAGATTAATGTCTGCTTCTGTTCAGAGTTCAATGCAAGATCATTCCCTCAAGAAAGTTCCCTGAGTCTCCCTAGGTCAACGCCCTATTGTAAGCTTTCATAGTGTGTCTTTATCCCCTGTCATATTCACTTGGGCTATGGTAGATTAATGCCTTTCTGCTGCACTAGAAGCTATGCTCCAGAAGGTTAGGGGACTGCCTCTCCTTTGTTCACCATTATATCATTAGCACAGAACAATGCACCATACATATTTGTTAAACAAATGAATTACAAGGAAGTATCTAATTGAACATTGTTACAGAAATCAAATGAGTTTTAATCCCCATAGAAATTGGTCCTGTAAATCCAGATTACTCCAAATTTTACTAGATAAACATTAAACAATATAACATGAAAGGATCTAACTAAAATGTTGTACTTCTTTTTATATATGTTCCCTATTCAAAAAAGAGTCTGACAGAAGATAAGCAAAGTACATCTGCCAAAATATCTGCCAAAAATAAACCAAACTAGCAACAAATTTAATAGACAATAGTAATTTTAGAATTTGTAGAATCATACACTGACTCATGTTTTAGAATCAAAATGTAAACTTAAGTCTTATGGTGATGTTTGGGAGACTCTCTAACCAGTTAATAAGAATTTAAAATTTTAAAAGTATATTTTAACCTTTTAAAAGTTGTATTGAGAGACAACATCCATAGCAAATATATTTTATATTAAGTTGCAATCTTGTAGAACCACTAACACATCAACATGTTCTTCAGGGTTAACTCATCTCGTGCAGATATTAAAGCATCTCCAGCCATTTCTGTGTATGTACTTAAACTTCTTGTAATGTTCTCATTAATTAAGAAAGCACTGTGTTTCTCAATTTTTTTTTTAAATTCAGGCTTCTGAGCATATTCATTATTGTAAATCAGTATAAGTGAGTATATTATTTAGGCAACTGTACCTGTATCAATCTCCATCAGCAAGGTACAAAGGCATTGCTCAGGAGTTACACATGTCAGGATAAAAGTGCAAATGACTAAATTAAAAGGTAACCACATTTTATTACAAAGTATTACCACTAGTCAATTTTTGGGTTTCTTTTTCTGATTTTATATTTATGATAAAGATACATTTATGATAACAGTGCTTCAACTTCAATATTCCCTACCACCTACTCATCTACCAAATATTAAAAGAGATTATCCTGAAATTGCAAGGTAAAGTCTGGAAAAAAGTTATCTTTACAGCTACTAATCTGTGACAATCAAGATGATCCATATATGGTACAATCAAACCAAAATAGAGCAATAACACATATTATCTACAATTGTGTTTTCAAGCCCTTAAGTTCAATTTTTAACATCTCTAAGACAACCAAATTATTCTCATTGACATACATTAAACAAGAAAAAGCTTCACATGTGAATTGAGATTCACCTATTATTTACTTTAAAGAGTTTTTTGTTGAAAAAAAAAAAAAGGATAACCTAAACACTATTAAAATATGTGTAAAGGGATCAGTAATACACTCTTGCTTTTTGAGTTTTACATGAGAAGATGGATATACCTAAGACTGAATACTTTTTTTTATTATTTTAAGGGTTTCTTCTTTGTTTGTTTGTTTGTTTATTTCTGTTTTTGTTTTTGACAGAGATCCCAAGTAGGCAGAGAGGCAGGCAGAGAGAGAGAGGGAAGCAGGCTCCCCGCTGAGCAGACAGCCTGATGTGAGGCTCCATCTCAGGACCCTGGGATCATGACCTGAGCTGAAGGCAGAGGCTTTAACCCACTGAGCCACCCAGGCGCCCCCAAGACTGGATATTTTTAACAAAGGAATGGAATTCTACATTTGCAGAGAATTAAAGAAGATGCACTTTGAAAGCAGAAGCTGCATTAATCCATAATGCGTTTATCAGCCAGCATAACTTAAAACCTTGATTGCTTCTAGTTTATATCAATTTATTTTATAATACACCAGAGTGTGAGAAGTATAGATTATGGAGCCCAGCTTCTTGGGTTCACAATTCCAGTTCTAGCACCTAATCCCTGCATAGTCATAGGCAAGTAACCTCACATCTCAGTGACTTAATCTCCTCATCGGTGATTCAAATCAAATGAGTTCAAAGAGAGCCATGGTCTATAGAATACTTGGAGCAGCACTGGGCACTTAGTAATTGATAAATAAAAATCATCTTTTAAAGTTTTTTAAAAGGCTGAAACTATGTAATAAATAAAATTCTAATTTCAGGTTTGTAGAACCACTATTATGACTCAGAAAGCACCATGTTCTCTTTTTTTGCAACCATTGATTGAGCCCTACTTTTCTCAAAAGGATTCTTGGATTTCAGAGATAACATTATCTGACTCTCAAACAGCAAAAATGATATTATGTACATTACTCACCCTTATTTATATGATCATCTCAGTAAATGCAAAAGAAGCATTTGATAAAGTATAACATCTATGCTTGATAAATACTCTCAACAAGGTAGATTTAGAGGGAATGGACCTCAAAGTAATAAAGGTCATATATGAAAAACCCACAGCTAGCATCATACTCAATGGTGAAAAACTGAGTGTATTTCTTATAAGATCAGGAACAAAACCAAGATGTCCATTCTCATCACTTTTTTCCCAACATAGTACTGGAAGTCCTAGCCACAGCAATAAAACAAGAAAAAAGAATAAAAGACATCCATATTGGTAAGGAAGAAGTAAAACTTCCAGTGTTTGCAGATGACATGATACTATATGTAGAAAACCCTACAGTCTTCACCAAAAAAACTATTAGAACTAATAAAGGAATTCGGTAAAGTCACAACATACAAAATTAATACACAAAAATATGTTACATTTCTATACACTAATAATGAAGTAGAAGAAAGAGAAATTAAGAAAATAATCCCATTGACAATTGCACCACAAGTGATAAAATGGCTAGGAATAAACTTAACCAAGGAGGTAAAAGACTTGTACTTCAAAAACTGATGAAAGAGCTGATGAAAGAAATTGAAGAGGACACAAACATGTGGAAAGATATTACATGCTTACAGATTGAAAGAAACAATATTATTAAAATGTCCATACCATCCCAAGAAATCTACAGATTTAATGAAATTTAATCAAAATACCAACAGCATTTTTCACAGGACAAGAACAAATCACCCTTAAATTTGTATAGGGAAACATCAAAGATCCTGAATAACCAAAGCAATTTCGAGATAGAACAAAACTGGAGAAAATGCAATCTCGAATTCAAGTTATACTACAAAGCTGTAGTAATCAACACAATGTGATAAAACAGACACATGGATTAATGCAACAAAATAAAGAGTCCAGAAATAAACACCCATTAATATGGTCAATTAATCTATGGCAAAGGAAGCAAAAATATGTTAATGGCGAAATGACAGTCTCTTCAACAAGTGGTGTTGGGAAAACTGGACAGCCAGATGCAAAAAAAATGAAACTAGACCTTTTTCTAATCACCATACACAAAAATAAACTCAAAATGGAGTAAGGACCAAAATGTGAGAACTGAAACCATAAAATTCCTAGAAGAAAACATAGGTAGTTACTCCTTTTTAAAATACAGATTTTTTTTTTTTAGATTAATTTATTTATTTGAGAGAGAGTGGTGTGGAGGACCAGAGGGAGAGGAAGAGAGAGAGTCTTAAGCAGACTCTGAGCTGAGTGCGAGGCTCGATTTCACAACCCTGAGATCATGACCTGAGCTGAAACCAAGAGGCTGACACTTAACCTACCATACCACCCAGGTGCCCCAGGCAATAATTCCTTTGACATGAGCTGTAGAAACATTTTCCTGGATCTGTCTTTTCAGGAGAGGGAAACAAAAGAAAAAGCAAATTATTGGGATTACACCAAAATCAAAAGTTTTTACACCATGGAAGAAACTACCAAAAATCCAAAAGGGCAACCTGCTGAATGGGAAAAGATTTTTTTCATTTTTACATTTTTACATGATAAGGAGTTAATATCAACATATCTCTTAATGTGACTATAAAGCTGTAGATTTCTAGAAGGCTATTTGTGAAAACGACATCATTTTGGAAGTCTTAGCAAAATGTGTTTTCCACTGATGATGTTTAAAAAAAAAAGCGCATTTATCATATCCAAATTTTTCAGCTTTGATCCATATTCATAACCATATTATAGGAATAAAAATACAATTGACTGTTTCTATTGTATTTTTCTGTAGAACATGATACGTGGGTGACAGTGGATTCAGTAACTACTAACTATGGTCCCAGGGAATACTGTTATGGAGCAGTTACTGCACATATTCTTCAATAGTTTTGTCCAAAGGGTGATTTTGAAGCTTCATGTGCATTTTCTAAGGGCCTATAAAATTTCTCCTATTATTTGAAATGTCATGTTAACAGCTATTCCTTTTGAATGCGTAACACTGTCAACCACATGATCATGAAAATACCAATTCAAATTGGTGATTAACTTTCTAATCTATCAATTCAAATCCTGCATTATGTTTCTCTCATAGAGCAGTTAGTACTGCAAGATTTCATTAAATAGTCCAACATATTTTGGCTTATTACATTTTAAAGACAGTATGATATTTATTTTTCCTATTGGAAACCACTAAATAGTTCCTCCAGACTGTCAGCAATGTGATTTCAAGCCATATGTTGCATTTTGCTATCAAGTTCCATTGAAAAGGAAATATTTTAATTCTCTTTATTTGTACTTTCTACTTTGGATTTATAGTAAATAATCCTTTTTTCCCCTCAGACCTACATAGCATTTAAATTTGCTTTCACTATTGTCTTCTTTGGAAATTTATGACTCATTGGTGTGACCAATTATTTCCTGGAAGTCATTTTTATTTTATTATTATTATTTTTTTTTAATTTTCAATTATTTGAGAGAGAGCAAGCACACCAGTGACTGGGAGGGGCAAAGGGAAAGGGAGAAGCAGACTCCCTGCTGAGCAGGGAACCCAGCATGGGGCTCCATCCCAGGACCCTGGGATCATGATCTGAGCTTAAGGCAGACATTTAAGACTGAGCCACCTACGTGCCCCAGGAAGTCATTTTTATATGTTTTGAAACAAATTAATAGGTTTTACAAAAATCCCTGTCATATCCAACTTGTTTTCTCATCTCTAGTCATTTTTTAAAAATCTCTATTATTTTATTAATAAGGGAATTTGAGGTACATACATAAATTATTTTAACAGAATGTATTCTTATAGACTTTAATTTTAATGCATTTTTGAAATACCAGGTATTTTTCAAGTTAGCATTTTACCTTATAGACATTTTATATATGTATTCACTCACACATATAATTTTAAGGCATTAAAATTTCTATTGTTTTTCAATAAAATGATACATATTAATACCTGTGAGAACATAAAATATAGGTGACAATAACTAAATTGTTCAAAAGCAAAAAAAAATCAGGTTATTTGCAACAAATTACACAACAGAAAAACTATTTTAGGCACGAATGATTTACTCTGTACATACTACATATAGAAATAAACATATTACGAAAAAAATGATCCTATACTTAGTGTTCACAATCTAATAAAAAACATCTATTATCCAATATTTCTCAGCAGACTATAAGAATTAAATATTATAATAACTATTTTAGTTAAAACTGGTACAAATAAATAAGTATAATGTAAGAAAATGATCAGAATAGTATTGCTTTGGATAGTCAAAGGAAATATCCTATGGATGGTTTGTCAGCGATCAGATGAGAAGGAAGAAACAGTCATATTTTTAGAATAAAAGATGAAGATGATCTATGAAGAATTGCAAGCATAATTACACAAAGAAAATCATGGGATGGTACAAGATGTTAAGGCCTGGAGAATTCTTTGCATTGCCTCAGTGTACCATGCCCTATATCTCCTCTGTTGTGTATTGGCACATTTTGTTTATTCATATTTACATCCCTTCCTACTCATTCTTTTCCCCAAGATTCCTTGGCATACTTTTCACCTTTAAATATCAAGTCAATAATGACCTCTTTGAAGGCTTTCCTGACCCATCGGGAGGCCTGAGGAATTTATTTTTTCAAATTCTAATTTGTTTTAATTTAGAATCACTCTTCTGTTTAAAAAACCACTGCTTCTCCATCTTCTCACTTTGAAATCATCAAGGAAATTTTAATACATTGATGCTTCAACCTCACCCTCAGAAACTCAGATTTAAGTGGTTCAGGGGTACCCAGGACATTGCAACTTAAAAAAAAAAAATTAAAAATCTTCAATCCCAAGTGATTCAGCAAAGTTTGAGCACCACTGGTATGTGAGTTGGTAGTTATATTTGAGATGTCCACATAAAGCTTCCCCCATACTTATGTGAATCTACAAATTGTACAGAAGGAATCTTCTTATTTTAGTGGTACTGGTTGGAATCCTGATTTGTATACTGCTAAAAAGCAGCGGTTTTACTGTGAGACCAGCTGAGTTGATAGTGCAACTCCCTGACTTACTAAGGAAGTGACTTTGGGCAAATAATTTAATCTCTAACCCTTAAACTTTCTTGTTACTTTATTGGGATGATTAAATGAAATGTAATATGTATATAAACATTAACTAGAGTGCCTAACACAAAGGTGACCTTACATAACTACTATTATTGTAATTTATTCATTGAATGTGTGTTATGTGCCAAGAACAATTCTAAGAGCTTAAATATATTCCATTAATTTTCAAACACTCTAAAATAAAGTGTTAGTAAGTTATAAATATTATTTAGTCTTATTTTACATATGAGGAAATTTTCAGTCAGAGAAACTAAATAGTTTGCCCTAGAATTCTGCTGAAGCTCACAAATAAGGTTAAGAAGAAGTGAGATTTGAAACCAGTGAGTCTAACTCCTGGCCCTGTGACTTATATCACTATAGTTTCCTAGAAAAGATGAAACTATTTAAAAATATATACTTTTGTTAATCGTATGTGATACGTGACCTATGATTATTGGAAACAAATATTTTAGAAGTTTAGGAGAAAAAAACTCATTATGTCCAAGAGCTCAAGAGAGGGTTCATGGAGGAAGTGTAATTTGAGCTGTATTACTGGGCTCTTTCCAATAGTATAAATGGAAATTCATGTTCACAAACATACACATACACAAATACACACACTCAAAACACCTTATTTAAGATATGCATAATAGCTACTCATGAATTGCAGTGTTTTAGGTGAGAAGTAGTATTTCTTGGAAATATATAAAAAGCAACAATTGAATAAGAATGAATGCAGCTGTATTTGGGATCATGAAGTACAGTAGATAACTGTTATTAAAGAGTACAGGATGTGATTCTATGCTAGAATGAATATTTTAGTCTTGAGAATAGACACAGATTATTAGACGAATTTAGAAGAGTTCTCTTTCAATGAGAATACCATGTTCCTGAAATCACAAGTGCAAACTTACTCACTAAACACTTACAAATTACTACCCTTTAAAATTAGGACAAAGGATGTGCACTGTTACCAGGACTGTAATATTACATTAGAAGTTCTAGAAAATGTAGTAGGATAAAAAGCAAAACAAAACTGTAAAAGATTTAGAGAAAGATAATCTATATATTTTTTTTATTTGTAGGTTATACAGAAAACCTAAAAGAATCAACTTTGTATCTTCTAGAGTGATTAAGAGTTTGACAAATTGGAGAAGGCAAAAAATAAATAAATGGCCAACACTAACCTATTAGAATGATAATTAGAAAAGACTACATTTGTAATAACATCTAAATATGTATGGTGTTAGGAATAACTTTAACAAGAAATGTACAGAGAATATAGAAAAAATATATATATCAAAGAGAGAGAATACCAGGTCACTGAATGAAAAGATTGATTTTGTAAAGCAATTTTCTTTCTTTCTTTTTTTTTTTTAAAGATTTTTATTTATTTATTTATTTGACAGACAGAGATCACAAGCAGGCAGAGAGGTAGACAGAGAAAGAGGAGGAAGCAGGCTCCCTGCTGAGCAGAGAGCCCGATGCAGGGCTCGATCCCAGGACCCTGAGATCATGACCTGAGCCGAAGGCAGAGGCTTTAACCCACTGAGCCACCCAGGCCCCCGTAAAGCAATTTTCTTGATGATTGTATAGATTTAATACTATTCAAATCACTATCTTAATGAACTATTTTTGGTAACTTGTCAAAATGTGTCAAAATAATGTCAAATGTACATTAAAAAAAAAAAGAAAATGTTGGGTGCTTGGGTGGCTCAGTGGGTTAAAGCCTCTGCCTTTGGCTCAGGTCATGATCTCAGGGTCCTGGAATCGAGCCCCGCATTGGGCTCTCTGCTCGGCAGGGAGTCTGCTTCTCGCTCTCTCTCTGCCTGCCTCTGCCTGCTTGTGATCTCTCTCTCTGTCAAAAAAATAAATAAAATCTTAAAAAAGAAAAAATGTAAAATTGAGTAGTTCAGCTATGCAGGTTCAGTATGAAATTACAAGAATTAAAACACCAAAGAGTTGGTATGAAGTAGATCTTTTTTAAAAAAGTAAATCTTTTTTTAAAAAGATTATTTATTTATTTATTTGACAGAGGAGAGAGAGATCACAAGTTGGCAGAGTGGCAGGCAGAGAGAGAAGGGTAAGCAGGCTCCCCGCTGAGTGGAGAGCCCGATGCAGGGCTCAAACCCAGGGCCCCAGGATCATGACCTGAGCCAAAGGCAGAGGCTTTAACCCACTTAGCCACCCAGGCGCCCCAACCATGAAGTAGATCTTTTAGCATATGGGAACACAATACATAATAAATACATAATAATAAAAGATGCTTGCAATTGATAATGAGGGTATTTATCATTGAATAGATGGTATAAGAAAAATTGAATCTTTATGGTTATGTGTATTTAAATCATGTGTATTTAAATAACTAAATTTCTAATTAAGCCAAAAAAATTAGAACAAAATATAGGTAAACCTTTCACTGATATTAGTACATTAAACCATTTCCTTCTGCCAATTCTATTATTCTTGGCCCAGATTGATTTGAAAATTAAGTGAGTGATGGTTATGAAGCCTCCCTCTGGGGGAAGGAAGAGAACTATATATAAGCACACATAGAAAATCCTGCATAGAATTATAGATAATTCATAAATATTGGAGAGGAGATGAGTGGGTAGAGGATAAAGAGAAGTGGTAAATCATGTATGGCTATTCTCATTCCATCCCTCAAAAATAAATTTTCTTTTACATAGTCCTACTGGATTCCTGAATTAAATTGAACCTTGCTTAAATTTTGGGATCATAAAAGATAAGGTTAGGATTATGAGGTAGTGTGGGGCAGTGGGGAGGAGAGTGTCAATTGTTAATGTATTCTCTTTACTTCCCTCGATAAACACTGTTAGTGGGCATGCAAGCTGGTACAGCCACTCAGGAAAACAGTATGGAGGTTGCTCAGAAACTTAAAAATAGAACGACCCTATGATCCAGTAATTACACTACTAGGTATTTGCCCAAAGGATACAAAAATACTAATTAAATGGGATACATGCACCCCCATGCTAGTCACAGCATCCTCAGAAATAGCCAAATGATGGAAAGAGCCCAAATGTCCACTGACTGATGAATAGACAAGATGTGGGGATGTGGGGTGTGTATGTGTGTGTACATCCATATATAATATATATATTATGTGTAGTACACATATGGAATTGCATATATGGAATATTACTAAGCCATATAAAAGACTGAAATCTTAGTATTAGCAACAACATGGATGGAGTTAGAGTATATTATGCCAAGTGAAATAAGTCAGTCTGAGAAAGGCAAATACCATATGATTTCACTCATATGTGGAATTTAAAAAATGAAACAGATGAACATAGGGGGAAAAAAGAGAGAGGCAAACCATAAAGCAGACTCTTAACTATAGAGAACAAACTGAGGTTTGATAGAGGGGAGGTGGGGGTAACAGGCTAAATGGGTGATGGGGATTAAGGAGGGAGCTTGTGGTGAACACTTGGTGTTACATGTAAGTGATGAATCACTAAATTCTATTCCTGAAACTAATATTACACTATATGTTAGCTAACTGGAATTTAAGTAAAACCTTGAAACTAGAAGAAGGAGGAGGAGGAGGAGGAATGGAGAGAAGGAAGAGGAAGAGGAGGAGGAGAAGAAAAAAAAAAGTGGTTCTATTAACTGTATGTTTGTGTCTTTCCAAAACTCATGTGGTGAAATCCTAAGCCTAGGTGTGATGGTATCTGGAGGTGGGGCCATTGGGAAGTAATTATATAATGAAGATGGAGCTCTTATGAATGGGATTCATGTCCTAATAAAAGAGACCCTAGAGAGCTCCCTTCCCCCTTCTCCCATGTGAGGACACAGCAAGAAAACCGGTCTATGAATCAGGAAGCAGAGCCTCAGCAGATAATAAATCTCCCCATACCTTGATCTTGGACTTCTTAGCCTGCAGAACTATAAGACCATCTAGTCTATGGTATTTTGCTATAGCAGCTTAAACAGATTAAGACAATGGTAAGAAGACAACTGCATAGAATACAGATGAAAAATAGAGATGCCTTTAGCCTATTGATACTGCCTCCCTTCTTTGGTTGCATAAACCCTTTGATTCCCTCCATCTTAAGCAGAAACGTCATTTCCTTTGGAAGTGTCTCCTGACTTCCCCACACTGTGTTAAGTCCTGTGTTCTTGATTCCCACTTTATCTGGTGCTTCATATAACACTTATAATGCACATACAATTATTCTCTAATACCTGTCTTCTAGTTCCTTGAGAACAAGAAATATGTCTCTTTTTAAAAAATCACTGATCCTTTGAGTCTGCTCAATACTCAGCACTATATAGGTACATGAGCATAAATACTGAATAAATAAGGTAGCATAAATGGTAGGTCATCATTTCCATAATTTTGCTTCATCACTCAAAATTAGCTTGGCTACTATGGGAGGCACTGGCTTTTGGCCCATAAAATAGGATTTAATTCAAGACATGTCTCCCAAGGCAAAGGAAACAAAAGCGAAAATTAGCTTTTGGGACTTCATCAAGATCAAAAGCTTCTGCACAGCAAAGGAAATAGTCAACAAAACAAAGAGGCGACCCACGGAATGGGAGAAGATGTTTGCAAATGACACTACAGACAAAGAGCTGATATCCAAGATCTATAAAGAACTCCTCAAACTCAACACACACAGAACAGATAATCATGTCCAAAAAATGGGCAGAAGACATGAACAGACACTTCTCCAAAGAAAACATACAAATGGCTAACAGACACATGAAAATTAGCCATCAGGGAGATTCAAATCAAAATCACATTGAGATATCACCTTACACGACTAAGAATGGGCAAAATTAACAAGATAGTAAACAAGTGTTGGAGAGGATGTGGAAAAAGGGGAACCCTCTTACACTATTGGTGGGAATGCAAGTTGGTGCAGCCACTTCGGAATACAATGTGGAGATTCCTTAAGAAATTAAAAATAGAACTATCTTATGACCGTGAGATTGCACTACTGGGTATGTACTCCAGAGATACAGATGTAGTGAAAGGAAGGGCCATCTGTACCCCAATGTTCATAGCAGCAATGGCCACTGTCGCCAAATGTGGAAAGAACCAAAATGCCCTTCAACGGATGAATGGATAAAGAAAATATGGTCCATATAAACAATGGAGTGTTATGCCTCCAGCAGAAAGAATGAATACCCAACTTTTATATTAACATGGATGGGACTGAAGAGATTATGATGGGTGAAATAAGTCAAGCAGAGAGAGTCAATTATCATATGGTTTCACTTATTGAGCACAAGGAATAACACAGAAGACATTGGGAAATGAAGAGGAGAAGTGAGTTGACGGAAATTGGAAGGGGAGACAAACCATGAGAGACTGTGGACTCTGAGAAAAAAACTGAGAGTTTTGGAGGAGAGGGTGGGGGTTGGTGAGCCTGGTGGTGGGTATTATGGAGGGCACATATTGCATGGAGCACTGTTGTGGTGCATAAACAATGAATTTTGGAACACTGGAAAAAAATTAAATTTAAATTTAATTTAATTTAAAAAATAAAATGGGATTTAATCTCAAAAATTGAGAAAATTTTAAAATCATATGAAATGTTTACAATATAGAAATAACGTCTATTTTGTCATTCAAGTATGTTCAGCAAATTCTCAGGGGTAATGATATACAGCTTTGTTCTGTTTTATGATTCTTTATGCCATATCTTATGAACTAAGTGCCCACCTATGGGGCCCTCTGTCTGGTTCTCTATCCTGGGAACATCATCTGGGCAGGCACTGGATTAGTAGATGTACAAAACACAAACAGGGTTTTGTGATATGACAGACCCTTTGGAATTTGAGGATCAAGTTTCAAAAGCATCAGGCATGCTCTGGCAATACTTGGCAATGAAGCACCATACTCAGAATAGGAAAGGCAAAATCACTTATACTGAACTTCAGAAGATAACTCCTAGAGTTCTGATGATCTATATTATCAAATTGTCTCTCTTCTTTAAGAGCTGTTTTAAGAGAGATTCTCCACAAAGTTCTCTAAAAATATCCCCATAAAAATACCATTTGGTAAGTGACATTTTTTATTAACAATTTAACCTATCACTACTCCAATGATAACTGATTTTAGCCTTTTCAGTGATATAAATGGAGTAGTAATTAAAGAAGGATTCATTAATTTGCACCTCTACCCTAGTCATGAGAATGAATGTTTATGTCTCTAAAAATTAATAAATCATTAGTTAATCATCCAAACCAAACACTTATAACTAGTCAAAATCTTCTAGCAATCATTTTACGAGCACTTGCTTTCATAAATATTTTCTAGATATTTACCCTTTTTATATGTATTAGAATGTAAAAAGTTCTATTTCATATTCCATAAAATGTAGATTTAGTGGTACTGTTTAGAAAATTGAGCCAAAGGCTTTTTACTGTATCCTTTTGCTGTATCTTTTTACTCTTAGTAAAGAAGTTACTTGTTGACAAGAAACATTAACAAAGCAAAAGAAATTGCAGGGGACAGAATTCAAATGCAATAAATGCTAGAGAAATTCAAAGAATAGCATTTTAAAAACAGAAAAATATAAAACATTGTACTGTACGTAATACATATATTGTGTTAATACATAATTTAACAGTTGTTGGTGGTTTCTTTCTTTTTCTATTTTTTATTTTGGTGGTTTCAGGTTTAATGTATTTTTTGAAGCTTTGATAGAATCAGTCCTTAAAACATTCCGACTGTGACTAACTATTGTGCAGGGACTGAGTAAGAATGACACTAAAATGACAGCATGATGATAAGCCAATATGGGATTTCAGATATGGGATTGGTTAAGCTCTTTATTTTTTTTTATTATGTTCAGTTAGCCAGCATATAGTACCTCCTTAGTTTTTGATAATGCTTAATGATTAATTAGTTGCATATAACATCCAGTGAAGCTCTTTAAAACAACAAGGAAACAATTCTGAATTGAAGTGCAGGTATTCTCAGATCATAGACAATTTCAAGCTGCCAATGGTTTTCCAGCTGGCTATCACAATTACTGAATATTTAACAACCATGTCCTCCTGGGCATAAGCTGTCCTGAACTCACGAGTTTGTCAAAAGAAAGAAAGAGAGAGAAAAAGAGAGAGAGAGGGAGAAAGAGAGAGAGAGAGGGAGAGAAGGGGAATGAGAAGGAGAGGGAGGGAGAGAGGGAAGGAGAGAAAGGAAGAAAGGGAGAGAGGGAGGAAGGGAGGAAGGAAGGAGGAAGGAAAGAAAAGAAAAGAAAAAAATGAAAAAGAAGCACACATACACAGAGATAGAAAAAGATTGTTTAAAATGTCATTTTCACATCAAATGCCATCAATGCCATCAAATAATATCGGGGAAGTCTAATAAAAAGCCCTTGTAGTATGATGGCTACTTAACATTTTCATCATGTTCTCACATGCCTGACTCTATGCTAACTCCAGTGGCATTCTGGGAAATGTTTAAGAACCCATTTGGTGAAGGGACCCATTTCTGTAACATATATTACCATCATGGCTGATTTAAAATTACCAACCTGCCATCAGTGAGCAGAGTTGAAAAGTGAAGTCAGGAATACATCATTAGATAATATTTTTACTATAGAAAGACAATAGATTTAAATAGCCTCAAAGCATAGATAATAGTAGTAAATAGTAAAATAATTAGGAAGTCATGAAGTTCTGGATGGTTATTACCTTTGCTTTTAATATAATTGAATTGTAAATGTATATAATTAAAATTTTATTTATTTTTTTAAAGGTTTTATTTATTTATTTGACAGACAAAGATCACAAGTATGCAGAGAGGCAGGCAGAGACAGAGGGAGAAGCAGACTCCCTGCTGAGCAGAGAGCTGGATGCAGGACTTGATCCCAGGACCCTGGGATCATGACCTGAGTCAAAGGCAGAGGCTTTAACCCACTGAGCCACCCAGGCACCCCTATAATTAAAATTTTAATAATGACTGTGTGGGCAGTGGTCTTCCAAAACTTCTGAACATTTAACAACCAATTCTACAAGGCCAGTGCAAGCCTACTCAGAATGCTACTACATTTTACTGTCTACCTGCCTCCCTGACAATCATATAAAATAATAGAAAGACTTGGAACCTCAAGCCAAACTGAGAGACCTCTACACAGAGAGATGCCTAAGGGTCACTGAATGGATCTCCCAAAACTTTGACCCAAGGTCACTACCAGAATATCCTATGATAGTTTCCTATCCCTTTCTATAAACAACAACAGCAACAAAGCTTTAGTCATCTGTCGTTTTAGGCCCAGAGATGTCATCAAGTTCAAATCCACAAGTGATGATACTGGATATAGGACTAGGAATGCAAGCCAAGACCAGTTACATCAGATACATTCTGCTCTCTCTTGTCTCTCCATTTCCTGAAAGCACCTGCTGACAAATGCTAGTCCTGTGAACAGAGCCTGAGATTCAGAATGCCAAGTGCTCTAATGTCTGGCTGCAGCTAACTGGGAGCAGATTGGTATCTCCTCCACTAAGATTTTGCTTTGCTCCAGGCACTATGATAGACTCATAAAACAGATGTTCTCATTTAATCTTGTTACTTTTTAAATATGTCTTATATTTTCATTTCCGATAAGAAGAAACTAAAGCTTAGAGAAATTATATGACTTGGCAGGATACACAGCTAATAAATGATAGAATAAAGTTTGAAGTTAGGCTTCAGAAACTGTGCTCCCCACAATTTCACTATCCTTCATAAGGTAATCATGATGATGTTTATGATAATAAACTGGCATTTGCTGAGTGATAGTTAGATACTAAGCACTATTCCGAGTGCTTTACTTATACTTACTCATCTAATCCGCAAGATAACTAGACATTAAGTAGCACATTTCTTCAATTCTAAGATATTATCAATTTATAGACACATTATTGACCTGACACCACCATTCAAAGAAAAATAGGAGCACAATATGTACTATGTTAAATTCCATATGGATTATACTATGCATCTTCTCTGTTTTGGGAGGTGGGGAGAGAGAGAAACAGAAAGAGATAAAGGGCAGAGGGAAAGGAAAAGAAAGATTCTTAAGCGGACTTCATGCCCAGCATGGAGCCCAACGTGGGACTCAATCTCACAACCCTGAGATCATGACCTGGAAATCAAAAGTCAGATGCTTCACCAACTGAACCACCCAGGCACCCCTATACTACGCATTATTAAATATTAAAACAGATTGCTTATGTCAAGGACCAATAACTCCTGTATTAAGGACACCAAAGGAAGAAAATTTGTCTCAAGAAGCACAAGATGTGAGAGAAAATGGGAAACTGAAATTCTAAATTACTTGAAGACCATTCAGTTTTTCTAAGTTTCTGAATTCACTGGTATTCACTACTCTGACATCCTCTTCTACCTTCCTCTTCCATATTTAAGGACCCTGTGATTCTATTGAGCTCTACTGGATACACAGGATGACCTATTTTAACATGGAGATACTAGCAACCTCTAGTCTTTCGGCAGACTTAATTCCCCTTTGCCATGTAACCTAACATATTCGCAGCCTCCATGGTTTAGAACGTGGACATCTCTGGGGGGCAGTTATTCTGCCAACTATAATGACCAAACTACAGAAACACAAAGAGTAGCTTTTCTTCATTTTAACTTAAAAACGAATCTAGAGAAGCATTCCAATCAGCCTGGCAAAAGGCACCTGCCCATTCTTTTGGCAAAGATGGGATTGGGAGCCAGACAGTATATTATAATCGGCAGCCTCAAAGAGAGCCACATATTTTTTTATTGAGATGTGCAGTAGACAATTAAAAAGAGGGGACTGCTTTTCTCAGAAGGAAGGAAGGGGGCTAGGGAGATGAATGGTGGCTGACCAGTGTGCTGCAATTTTACCCTGATCTCTTGCTACTTCCTTTAGGTACAAGATGTTCTAGTCACACTATAATGCTAACTGGTTCCTCCAATCCCCTTTCATTTTCATAAAACCCTTTCTATCTTCTCTCAGACAGTACAGCCTTCCTGTCATTCTCTGCCTATAAAAATCTTCATTTTTCTAATTATACCTCAAATCCTTAGTTCTTTTAGAAGAGAAGCAGATTTCTAGAACTGCTTAGCTCTCAAATTCAAACCATTTACTACTATATGAAAAGTTTAACAATAATATTGCCATTATTCTGAGAGCAACTGTTGTCCTTTCTCATTGGTTAAATATTTCCAAAACCCTCCTAACTCTTGACTTGGAAAAATGCATTTGTATTTGTCTGCCCTGTCCTTGTATTGTCCTCTGCTTCAAGAGTTATTGCAAATGCTTTCCAAAAGTCCAGGATATTTGATTTTGCTTTAGAGTGATTTATGAATGCCAAGTTGACTTTCTAGTTCAAATCTCTTTTCCTGCAGCACTAATAGAAAATAGTGACAATGCCACACCTCCAGGCCATTTGACTTGTTTTTGCAAAGGGAAATTTAATCCTCAAAGGGTATTTTTTATTAGAAAGGAAGTCATTGAATCAAAATTAGATTTTACTAGGTATTATTTTCTAAAATAAATGATTAAATTCTGACATAAAAATATTAAAAAATAGTATTTTGTCATATACTTTATCATATGTTATTTTTGTATAAAATGATATTTGTCTTAAACATATTCATGAACATCAGTTCGCTGCTCTAGCAGGGAGTTCTAAGACCAATACGATACTATGTTCTAAGAAAAATGTGTCATCTGATGTGATCAATGTTCTATTCAATTTTTTCCTCCTAAACGAAAGAGAAATTGCCTACTCATTGCTTTTGTAATAAAATTCAAAATCCTGAATATGACCTATGAAAGTCTAATTACTCTTGATATCGCTAGACTCAGCATAAGACATTTTAGCCATAGGTTTCTGCTTTCCAACCATATCTGCCTTTTTCATATCTTTGAGTGCATTCTATACCATGCAACCATAAGCCATTTGTATAGACAGCTCTTTAATCCTGGAATGCTCTGTCATCCCCTCTTCACCTAACTAATTCCTACCATTTCTCATATCATGCCTAATTTCAGTCTCTCATAGAAAATTTACCTGGTTAGATTGTATTGTTCTATTCCATGCTTTCTTCCCCCCAAGTCTCAAAATTATAATGTTATTATCTGGTTAATTCTCATTTATGTTATTGCACATTAACTATTTTCTTTCTTTGCCTTGGGAATATAAACTGTATAAAAGATTATATCTTTCTGTCCTGTCAACTCTACCTATCACAATCTTTTATGCAGAGAAGATCATCAATAAACATTTGTTGAAGAGAAAATAAACAAATCCATACTAAGATGCTGTTTAATGTGTTACCCCTTCTAAAAGAATTTGCTTTATTAAAGGAATAATTCTAATGGCATAGCTTTGTTCTAAAATTATATCGATAATTCACTTCTCTTAATTATCTTATGTTTCTCAGTCCTATACTAACTTTGTTCTAAAGGTAATAGCCAGTTTACCCCCAGGCAGACCTATAACTGTCACTACATTTCAATAAATTTAAAAACTGATACCTATTTGGAACGCTGGTGTAACAGAAAATGTTTATCTTTAATGCACTGAACAATACTCAGCTAATGAGAAGATCCCATAATGCTCTTTCTTACATATACATTCTGCTGTTCTCTGAACTTCAGTTTCCTTATGGTTTCCAGTGACTTCTGCCTAAACTTCCCAACTGATGTTGACAAAAAGTTATTCAAAGAGCCCAGAGTTCAGTGAGGACTATTCAGAAATAAAGTATCAAGCAAAAAAAAAAAAAAAAAAAAAAAAAAAAGTTGTAATTGAAAAATCTTCATAGCCTCAAGAGTTCATAATCTGAAAGTAACCATGTCTTTTCCTTAGCAGAGCAACCTAAAACAGTGTAGACCGTGTGTTTTTGTTGGCTTCTGAAAAGCCAAGTGAGTAAATAATTATCCTGTTTGGGACACTCAGGGAAGAATTCTAGATATTACAGCATTTAATCTAAGTCCTAAAACTGAGAAGAAATGGTAGTATGAGGAAGGAAGTTACTCCAGCTAAAGGAAAAAGCAAATGCAAAGACATAAAGACATGAAAGAGAACCATGTGTTGATAGCAATGAGTTGATACAGAGCACACTGGGCTTAGAACCTGTAATGTGACAGAGAAAGAGGTATGATGGAGAGCCCTCCTACCGTGCTGAAGAGTTTACCTCTTACCTTCTAGGAAATTGTGTGTCAAGACTTAAACAGGGAAGTGGATTTTTTTTTTATTTATTTAAGATTTATTTTTCTTTAAAGAAACATTATTGGTATATTAAAGCATGAACAAAAAGGATGAATGATACAGTTACTGGAACAAATAGATTTTATCTTTTTTGCCTATTATTCCTGTGAATCACAGGCACTGGATACATATCTCAAATGTAATCTCTGCAGAAAACGTTGTCAATCCAACAGTGATGTCTACCATATGTGGGGAAAGGGTGTGGTGTGTGAGTACAGGAACATCAACACACTGGGTAGAGGGTGGGGTTCCTGAGGGAGCAGTTCCAATGGCAAGAGGACATTTGCAATGGGGACCAAATGGGGTGTTTGAACTGAAGAGATTTTTAAAAGTTAACAGCAGTGAGGCATCTTGGAAAAAAACAATTAAGAAACAGTTTTCTTGAGTCAAAAAGAACATTTGTCCATTCCTATAGTTTGGTTTTGATATAGATAGGACTAATAGGGATGAAGAGTTGCTTCTGTATTCTCTCTATATTTCACTATCTTTAACGTGTTTTTGTTGTATTTTATTAACTTGTTCCTTTTGTATGTTTGTTTTGTTTTTAGATGACTATCTTTCTAGATAGGCAGCAACAATTTTCTTTTGGAGGCTTACTTGGGACAAAAAATAGAATATTGGTTGAAAGAAAAGAACATAGCATTTATAGGACCTAACTAAGATACTTCATATATGAATCACCATGTTATTTATTAAGGCAGCAAATGTTTGCTCAGTAACTCTTTTGAATCATTTTGTTTAATTATTAAAATCAGTAAACATTTGTTCACTGACTCTTTAATACTTGAGTACATACTCATTGATCCAAGGGGGAAAGAAAAAGAAAAAGAAGTAGTGTAGTCCCTCCCGTTGAAAGCGGTGTTTTCCATATTCTCAGAATAAAATTAACTACTTAGAAACTCTCTCTCTCCCATAGCCTTCAAAGCCAACGTATTAACTACTATTTGATCATAGGAAGGAAGTGGTTCTTTCTAGGGCTAATAGCCAAGAATCTTGCATTCCATTCCATTCATTGCTTCTGTTACTGATTTATTGAGCAATATTAAATAGCAATTCTGTAGACTTTCCCTTTGTCCTTCTAAGTGGGCAATGCACTGGAAATTCAACTAATGTGGGCATGGCTTGGGGCATGACAAATAAATAGGTGGAGACCAGAAATACATCTCTGGCACGTCTCAGGAATGTCCCTAGAGATGGTTCATTTCTGAATAGCTGAGCAGAGACATGACTCAGCCAGAGTTTCTGCAATGATCTGTCTGGGGCAGCTATGAAAGCGCTGGCAAGAGCCATGGATCAGCCAGTATTTCCTGGATGTAATAAAGAAAACTGAGCCTTCTATTTAGAATCATGGCTTTTAAACTGTAATTTGATTATACAAACTTACTTTTTTTTGGTCAGCACTGCAATATTAAGAAGAGAAGAAGTCTTCTATCTCCTTACAATAACTTTTTCAAATATTATAAATGTATTTGAAGCAATTGAAAAGAATTATTATTTAATCAGCTGACATTAGAACTTTTCTTTGGGATGGATTTGTTAGAAAAATACCTGGTTTTCATAGCTGAGAGGTGAAGAAAATCTCTGTTGGTAAAGAGATAACAAAAGGATATGTAAACTTGTTTCTTAAGAAATAAACTCTAAACTGGAAATGGAAAAAAGGGGAGAGAAAAGAGAAGAGAGAGAAGGAAGGTGACCAAACAACAAAACAGAGAGGATAAAGGCTCTATTGAAGAGCAGTGTTTAAAAAATGGCGCTTATATAAATTGTCCTTGTGAGAGCTATGGTATCCATTTAGAAATATATTTTGCATTCAGGTTTTGATAGTTTGGTACTTGTTTTGAGATTGTGTTCAGTCTCTGACATGAAGAATTTAAAAAATTTCTCCATTATGCATCATTGTGTTTTTTAGTGCCTAATTTTTTATGACAGAAACTGGGCAATTAAGACCAAGTGTAATCATTTCATTTCAACTTATTGGGCAATAGTTGCATGATCCTCTGTTTGTAGGAATTTGTGTGTCAAAGCTCATGTGACATTTTCTTTATGGAACTGAAAGAAGACTATCTTTGTCTTTGCTGTGTTCCTCCTGCCTACCCTTGGTGTATTCCTTATAACAATGAATTTGTATTTATGAATCAGAAAATGACTAGTTTGTAACTACAAAGCTAAATTTAACCCCCCATGAAGGTACCAGCTGTCCCCAACTGAGATAATTGCCATTATGATCCTCAAACCAAAAATTCCAGTTTTCCTTTAGGCAGAGCCTTGAAATGGGAGTCCCCCAAGAGGCCACTTTAGATCCAGTGATCTCTTTCAGAGTATCAGAGAATTTCCACACACAAGAGCAGACTCAATTTATTTTGTGATAAAGACCAAAGATTCCCAGAGGTGGCTATCCCAGACCCATTGCTCAAATATAGTTACAGGTTCCTGGTTTATTATCCAGGACATAGTAGAATGGTCACAGGACAGAACACAGTGCGCAGATAGTAAATTTTATGGTAGAGTTGATTCAACATCTGAGAAATATGTAGTGAACAGTGCAGGAGCTCTTCACATATCCTTTTGGATTCTTTTTACCATTTCTGTGTGGGGGTGGTAGGGTGTTAATGGTTTGTTTGTGTATTCAACAATCTATTTCCTACCCCTCAACAATGACAGAAGACTGTCAGATGCTGTGAAATACAGTTCTCTTGCTTCCAGTTTGGGCACCTGTAAAGCACAGGGTGTACTTCAGAGCTCCATGTAGGCTGAAGACTCATGCTTGAGACTAATCTGCACTGTTGTTGTTTTGGCTTCCTTCCCTTCTCTCTCCTGCTTCCTCCAGCTCCCTAACCGGTATCCCCTGGGGGCACTTCCTTTATAAATCATTTATACATATGTCCTTGGCTCAGTGTCTGCTTCTTTGGAACCTGACCAAAATAAAAAAAGGTAAAAGAAAAAGGAGGAACAGGGAAAATGGGAATTTTCAAGTGTGAGATAGGAAAATAGATTACCAGATGCCAGGATGAGAAAGAGTGAGATAATCTGGGGGGAAAAAAAAAGTAAAAGTAGAGTGAAGGAGGGGACAAAAAAGCAAATTAGTAAAATCTAAGACCATGGTGTGTGGGGCCTTCATTTAGCAATCCATGATTGAATACATGATTAAATATGAGCCCTGAACTCAAACTGATTGGGGATAAAATTCCAACTTTGACACATCATAACTGGGTGACCTTTGGCAAGGTGTATTATTCTCTAAGCTTTATTTTTCTATCTATAAAATGAATCTAAAATTTAACCCTTAGAAATAATTTTACATATGGAAAGAAGTTTTATACCTAAAGCTTTATACCTAAATACCTTTAGGTATAAATGTTTAATTTAAAGATGTGTTTCCCTACTGGGGGTGATTTTGTTCCCTAGGGCGCATTTGGCCATATCTGGAAACATTTTTGTTTTCTCAACTTGAGGATGGGGAAGGCACTAGTTACTAGTGGGTTAAAGGCCAAGAATGCCACTATACTCTTAGATGGAAGAGACTGCACCCCACCACCATCCCCAACAAAGAAATATTTGGACCAAAATATCAATAGTGCCAAGACTGAGAAACTTCCGTTTAGAGCAACAAAAAGTTGAAAGCTAACTAAATATTTTGAACAATGAAAAATAGATAGTGATTAAGTAAATTATAGTGCATCCTCTAGATGATGTGGCATAATTGAAAATACATAATTATATTGAAGGTATTCATTAACTCCTATGATGAGACTATAATAACATAAAAAGTGCTAAGAGTCTATAAATCATGTAAGTTCATCAATTCATTCAAGTCATAATTTCTGAGAACTACTTCGTGCCAGGCATTGGATTAGGGAAATTATAGTTGTGAAAGAGACAAATTAATTGCTATTATGAATTTACATTCCAGTGGAGAGAAGGGACCATCAAAGATGATAGGTAGATAGGTAGGTAGATAGATAGGTAGATAGATAGATAAAAAGAAGTTATGGAAAATTTACTCATTAAAAGTAAGAATATAGGGGCACCTGGGTGGTTCAGTGGGTTAAAGCCTCTGCCATCCGCTCAGGTCATGATCTCAGGGTCTGGGATCGAGACCCAAGTAGGGCTCTCTGCTCAGCGGGGAGCCTGCTTCCTCCTCTCTCTGCCTGCCTCTCTGCCTACTTGTGATCTGCCTGTCAAATAAATAAATAAAATCTTTTTAAAAAATAAGAATATAGAGTAAATGAATAATTAAAATAATGAACAAAGTATGATAAACATAAATAAATGAACAAGAAGCAGTTCTCTGAAGAGCTGACATTTCAACTGAGATATTAATGACTAGAACCACACAAGGATGGAAGGGAAGCATCCCAGGCAGAAGACCCAAAGTGAGAACAAATTCGGCAGTTTGAAGAACATAGATGTGAAGAGCCAAAGCAAAGTATGGTTAACATAGACTATAGAGAAAAAAAGACTTGAATTGGAATTCCTGTTCTGAGTGATATGAAGTGAGATGTTCACTCAACATTTTCTCTTCATCTGTAATGGAGAATAAGAAAACTTCTCAGGGTCATGGTGAAAATTAAAGAAGATAATATATGTAAAGTGCTATGTCTTTTGTGTAGTAAGTACTCAATAAATAGTTTTAATTGGATAAAAAAGCCAAGATGTAAAAATATGCATAGAAAAAACACAAAAAAACAAACAAAAAAGATATGCATAGGATATAGACTGAATACAAAAAAATATTCACATACTAAGCCTACATAATATTAAACATAACACATCCTGTAGGGGCACCTGGGTGGCTCTGTTGGTTAAGCAACTGCCTTTGGCTCAGGTCATGATCCTGAAGTCCTGGGATTGAGTCCCACATTGGGCTCCCAGCTCAGCAGGGAGTCTGCTTCTTCCTCTGACCCTCTCCCCTCCCATGCTCTCTCTCTCATTCTCTCTCTCAAATAAATAAATAAAATCTTTCAAAAAATAGAACACATACTATAAGGGTACAGAAGGTATAAGTATAATAGTTTTGATAACCTTTAAGATCTTATCTGATGATACAAGGTCTATGAATTCTTGTACAATAAGATGTGATAAATTGCTGTACAATAATAAATGACATGTTTACCTGTTCATCTCAGTTCTCTGAATCAATGAAGAATGAATATCTAGTTTACTAAAGTATGAAAGTATAGTGAACACAATGTGGAAATGGGAAGAGCTCGGGACTTGTGACCAACAGATATCAGTTCTATCTCAGGCTCTAATTCATCTTAGTTTAATTCTAACAATTCACCAGCCAACTCAAGCATCAATTTCTTTAGGTATAAAGAATGCATTGGACAATATGATCTCAAAAATCCCTTCTAATTCTAGGATTCTAAATATTACAGATGATTTAGGAACAAAAGGCTGTTTGACCAAGTATTAATTTAATCAAATATGAAAGTAGTTTTTAGATAATCCTACTGTTTGTTTCCAAAAGAAAAACTAAAGAAATCTTCTGAATTAAGGAAAATGTCTATTAATAATTTGTATAAAGTTATATTAATTATCACAACCCAAATACAGTGATTATAAACTTTTGTTTTAATGCATTTGCTTTTAATTTAACTTTTCAAACAGAAGTGAAGATGGTCAGGTTTTTACAATAAGTAGTTTAAAGAGACAAAGCAGTCACATAAGGAAACTCTGTAAATAATCGCAGTGGAGAAAGACGAGTTGGCCTAGACATCATTGAAATAGCTGTACATTAGACAGAGGCTATTCCTAACATTGGAAATGGCATCACATGGAAAGTTCAGCTCAGATGCACTGATCCAAAATTGGTGCACCGATATTATTTCTATATCATAATTTAAAATAATTTTATCACTAATTCATCACATAAAAGTGATTTATAAATATTTCATCACATAGCAAAATAAATGAATGGAAGTGAGGAAGTATTGGCTTTGTTTCACACAATTTAACGGATTAAAGAACATAGGTCTAATGCTTTACAGAAAGTCACATATAAATAAGATAAGGTCAGGGTCAGGATCCACTTAAAATCCATTAAAATGTCATGAAGTCATTGCTCCACTACACATGAGAAGGTAATTGTGCTGTCAGGCAATAAAGAAAAATATCCTTACAAGGAGATATAGAGACTTGCATAGTCTTTAAGACTAGAGAATACATAAACAGTTGTACATTCATGTGCTTAATACATACATCCTTACTTATTATTAATATATTATTTTTTTAAATTAGAAGACATAGTATCTAATGAAACCCTATTTAAGTTCCTAGTTGAACTTAATTCACTTCAAGTGAATTAACGGTGTGGGGGGAACTTTGTTCAAAACGGTAGATGGAACTTTTATATTTATGTCCTTTCCCAGTTAACTTTACTTTAAAGTGATATTGAAGGGATATGTAACAATAGGTGAGCAGAATGGAGCTATTTATGAGATCTTTATATACCTCTAGAAGAGAGAAAGCATATGATAAAGTGGTACTATTACTGAAAGATAGAAAAACTGTGACCTAGAGAATATGGGGATAAGACAGCAGTTGGTGAGGAGAAAGTCAATATGTGCTGCAAACCTACAGGAGGTTCAGAACTGGGGAGACCAGTAACTATAAGAAGTGGAAGATGAATTTAAAGTCAGTAGTTGGAATAATTGGCTCAATCCATTTATCACAACTGAATATAAAACACTTGGCAGCAACTTTTTAATTCTAAGATCAAATATTAACCTTTACGGGTGGCTCTATGTCTGGAAATAATCATCATAAAACCAGCTATCATAAGACCATGATATTCTGATATTTAGAGATCCAAGTATGTAGCAATCCAATTTTCTGATTTTATTCCAAGCAGTCTGGCAATCAGCAAATACCTCACACATCAGACAAACTCATAGCCATGAGTCCACATAAATGGACAACCAAAGTTCACAGGAAAGTTTAGAAACATACAAAATATGAAAAAACCAAAGTGAACAAACAAATAAATGACCCCAGGGATACAATTCACAAAAGCGAATAGAACATAAAAAATATATATATAGTAGGGTCATTAGACTTTGGTAAAGAATATACTGTACCCATCATATAAAAATAGGATTCTCTGACAAAAGAATAATCAGAGAACAAAACTCTCCTAGCAATTAATAATTTATTGCCTCAAAATAATTCATTATGAAGTTTGGAATATAAAGTCAAAGATATTTCTCAAGAACTTATAAAAGATAAAATAAATAGAAGAAGAAACCTGGGGACAGAATATCAAACTAATAAAAATTTCTAGGAAGCATGAAGAGAGAAAATACTAGGAAGAGAATTAAAAATAGTAGACAATCACTTTGGAGAGAGAAAGTTTACAGATTAAAAGGGCTAACTGAGGAGTTAACTGTGAAAAAGATATACATTTAGAAAACTATTGTAAAATCTCAGTATGGCAAGGAAAAAGAGATTGTAAAAGACTGATTAACTACAAAGGAATAATAATCAAACTGGTATCAGACTTCTTGACATAATTGGATCCTAGAAGAACGTGGTACAATACCCTCAAAGTCTTCATACTGGAACACATAGAGATAGGAAAGGAATGGTGGACAGAAAATTCGTCACTACACAGGTTAAGGTGTGAAAGTATTACTTTCATAGTCTTTTTAAAGGAAGTTCCTTAAGTGTGAGTTGCAGAAAAATGAAAGTGCAAATGGACAAACTAACACAAAAAGAGGAAGATGGACGCATAGAATGTAGAAAAAAGAGAACTGAAACCTTGTGAGTCACAGATATGTACCAGAATATTTTACAATCAGCCAAGATCGAAGTAGGACAATAAAGGGTAGAGATGGGAATTATTTCATAAGGAAAAAAAGGAATTTCATAGGTTTGTTATTTTGAGAATTTTAAAGAACGTAAAAGTGACAAAAGCAACAACAAAAAAAGTCACCTTAAACTTCAGTAAAGATATAAATAGTGGAATGAATGAATGAATGAAACTAGACAGAAAAGAAAATGTTATCACACCATAACGTGGTTCCATGGTAAGTACTATTTAGGTGGACATGAGTAAGAAACACCTCATACTGCCTGTCAGTTTTAAAAAGTAAGCTATAGAAGAAGACCAGAAGCATTAATTATTGTAGAACTGAATAAAATGTAACCAACCTTAACGACGTGTAAGAAAATGCTCACCTAACTGAAGAGAGAAAGTTGGAGAACTGAAGAAAAGGTTGTGGGTAGTAATAACATGCAGATCCTACAAAATGAGAATTCTAAGGATGCTGGCTATTGTTGGTGGCATAACGAATAAGAGTATAAGAATAAAATTTACAACAGAAACAAAACTAAAAATAATAATCATTACTCTTTTTTTTTTTTAAGATCTTGTTTATTTGAGAGAGAGACAGAAAGCAATAGAGAGAAAGGGCATGAGAGGGGGTGGGAGGGCAAAGGGTGAAGCAGACTCCTCACTGAGCGGGGGCCTGATGCAGGGCTGAGATCAGGATCAGAGCTGGAGGCAGACTCTTAATGAACTGAACCACCCAGATGCCCCAGTAATCTCACCTTACGGAGAAAGAAGATTGAGAATAAGTTAAATATTGTATGAATTCTCTGCTTCCACCTATCATTTTGTGAGCACAAAAGATCACCTCTGAAATTGATTAAGAAATACTAACATAGATTTACACGTGTTTAAAAGTAGAGAGTGGGGAAGGGGCTGGGTGGCTCAGTCAGGTGGACAAAAGACTCTTAATTTCAGCTCAGGTTATGATCTCAGGGTGGGTCATGGGATCCAGCCAAGAGTTGGGCTCTGCCCTGGGCATGGAGCCTGCTCGGAATTCTCTTTCTCCCCCTCTCTCTGTTCCTCCCCTGCTCTCTTTCTTTCGCTTAAAAAAAGAAAAGAAAAGAAAGAGAGAGAGAGCCAGAAAAATGTCATTTCTTTTATTATAAGTCCACGTGTACTATTTGATTTTTAAATTTGGTGCTTTGTGGGGCACCTGGGTGGCTCAGTGGGTTGAGCCTCTGCCTTAGGCTCAGGTCATGAGCTCAGGATCCTGGGATTGAGCATCAGGCTCTCTGCTCAGCGGGGAGCCTGCTTCCCCCTCTCTCTCTCTACCTGCCTCTCTGCCTACTTGTGATCTCTCTCTCAAATAAATAAAATCTTAAAAAAGAATTGGTGCTATTGTTGGCTTCTATTTTGTAATAGTTTAGATTTACAGAAAAGTGACAAAGATAGTATAGAGTTCTCACACACTTTCATTCTGTTCCTTCCAGTGTTAACATTTTACATTACTGTGGTACATTTGTCAGAACTAAGAAACTGACATTGATACATTACTATTAACTGAACTCCAGATTTTATTTGGATTTCACCAAGTTTTTCATAATGCCCTCTTTATGTTCCAGATCATACAATGCATTTAGTTTTCAGGCCTCCCTAGTCTTCTTTGGTCTGTAGCAGTTTCTCCGTCTTCCTTGTTTTTCATGACCTTAACATTACTAAGGAGTACTGGACGGGTATTCTGCATAATGCCTTCTAATTTTGTTTTGTCTGTTGTTTTCTTACTATTAGTCTGTGGTTATGGGTTTTGGAAAGAACAGGTGAAGTACCCTTCTCTTCACATTATCTCTGAAACATGCTATCTAAATTAGATCACTCATGATGTTAATCTTAATTACTTGCTAAAGTGGTGTTTTCCGTGGTTCTCTACTGTGTAGTCACTATTTTCTCTTTTGTTGCTCTGTCCTTTGGAAGTGAGTTATTAAGTCTAGGCCACCAGCATGTGTGAGGACAAGAATGAATCTTCACCTCCTGAGGGTGTAGTGACCACCCATTTGATTTGGAATTCTTCTGGGAAGAAATATTTTTTGCTTTCAACTATTTATTCATTCAGTCATTTATACCAGCATGGCTCATGTATACTTATCTTGTGCTTTAGATTATAACCTAGTACTATGTTACTTATTTTGTTACTGAAATTGTTCCAAGTGTGGCCATTTGGAACTCTTTTAAGTGGGATTTCTTTGAAGTTTTTCTGTCATTTCATTTTTGAGTATTTCCTTACTTCTTGGAAATACAAGATGATCCAGGTTCTTTTGTTGACTTATTTTTGCCCTGGTCTTAGAACCAGCCATTTCTCCTAAGTGCCCTGGTTCCTTTTTATTAGAGAATTGTATTCAGAATCCAAGGGCTAGATAATTAAGATGTGCTTGTTGTTACTGTGGTGTTATTGCTTCTAGGACTTCTCCATGTATACAGCTATTTATTATATGTGTGTATACTAATCCATGTATATACTGTATTAAGGTTTCCAGAAAAATAGAACCAGTAGGATGTATGCATTGTAGAAAGAGATTTATTTTAAGGAATTGACTCATGTCATTTTGCAGGCTGGTAAATACAAAATCTTCAGGATGGGATAATAGCTAGGAGACCCAGAGAAGAGCCCATGTTTCAGCTCAAGTTTGAAGGACATCTGCTACAAAATTCCTTTCATGCTCAAGAGAGGTCAGTCCTTTATTTCACTTAGAATAATATCATATAGGTTCATCTATGTTTTTACAAGTGATAAGATTTCATTCTTTTTATGGCTTAGTAATACTCCATTACACACGCACACACACACACACACCACATATATATTTATATATATATAATATACATTATATATAGTAATATTCCATTATATATATATATATATATACACACACATACACACACACTTACATCACATATATATTTATATATATGTACCACATCTTTATCCATTCCTCTGTTGATGGACACCTAAATTGGTTCCAATTCTTGGCTATTGTAAATAATGCTGCAATAAACATAGAGATGCATATAAAAAAATAAGAGAGAGAGAGAGAGAAGGAGTCTTTTTGTTCTATTCAGGCTTTCAACTGATTGGATAAGGCCCACCCTCATTATAGAGGGTAATCTACTTTATTCAAAGGCCAGTAATTTAAATGTTAATTTTATCCAGAAACATTCTCACAGAAATATCCAGAATAATGTTTGACCAGATATCTTAGTACTGTGGTCCTGTCAAGTAAACACATAAAATTAATCACCACACATATATATCATAACTTTGTTTCCAATATAAATATATTTATATATTAAGCTACATATGAGTTGATATTTATGTCTCTGGTTCTAATCCAGTCTCAATGTTATTTTTGCAAATATGGGTTTTTATTTCTTATTAAATATTTAAGACATGAAACATCTTGACTTTAATTAGTAACTATGAAATTGAGAATTTTAAATTATATATAATCAGAAAATGTTTAAAACTAGTGAAGCAGGGAAATAATCAATGACTCCTAATACATGTCAGATATTTCAAACTTTTTATTTGGTTTAAGCTACACAGTTATGGGAGGGAAACATCATTGGACAAGACAGGAATCTGAAGCTGAGAGAAAACAAAGAACTTGTTCAAGTTCTCATAGTATGTTAACTTACAACAAGTAATAGATTTACAGGAAAGAAAATAGCACAATGCAGACAGCAAGAAAAGAAAATTAACATTAATTAAGTTCCTAGAGCTGCTGTAAAAAGTGCCACAGTCTGGGTGGCTTAAAACATCAGAAGTGTATTCTCTCACAGTTCTGAGGTTAGAAATCCAAATTCAAGGTATCAGGTGTGCCTTGCTCCCTTTGCGCCCTGTATGAAAGAATCCTTCATTGTCTCTTCCAGTTTCTGGTAGCCTCAGGTATTTCTGGGCTTATGGGAGCTTAATGCCAGTCTATCACCATATTTGTAAGGTCTCCTTCTTTTAAAGATACCACTCATATTGGACTAAGGCCTACTCTAATGACTTCCTATTTTGGTTATCTGCAAGGACTATTTCCAAAAGTTCCTTTCACAGATACAGGGGTTAGGACTTCAACATATATATATGTTGACATATATGTCAACATATATATATATATTTTTTTTTTTGCAATTTTTTTAAAGATTTTTTATTTCTTTATTTAACAGAGAGAGAGATCACAAGTAGGCAGAGAGGCAGGCAGAGAGAAAGGAGGAAGCAGGCTCCCTGCTGAGCAGAGAGCCCGATGTGGGGCTCGATCCCAGGACCCTGAGATCATGACCTGAGCCGAAGGGAGAGGCTAACCCACTGAGCCACCCAGGCGCCCCTCAACATATATTTTTGAGGAACACAATTAAACCCATAATTCCTCCCAAGTGATGCTGATATAATTCAGAAAGCCACTGAAATTGTAGTCAAGAGAATGTAGCCATGACCTGCTAGGAGAGAGGACATCCCAAAGGATATAGCTGTGCACGATGGTGATGACCTAAAAAGAATAAGGAGGGACAGAGATTCTGTCTTTCCTATGTTGCATTCAGATTTATTTCCTTACCTAGCCTTCATTGTTTTCAAATCTTGATTGAGGTGTAGGAGTATATATGCTAAAAATATAATTCATAAATGCTAACAGAGTTGTTCCTTACTAAATTCCTTCGGATAATAGGATTCAAACTAATACAGCTCTCTGTTAGAAATTATCAGAATGGGGAATAATGTTATTTCCCTCCACCTCCAACTTACTTTGGAATTATATGAAGCAAAACTTTGATCCCCTATATGCTTCCATGTTTCAGCAGCAAGCATGGGGATTTTTGAATCAGAGATGAGGGTGAGTAGACAATACAAGAGGAAAGAGATAGTAGTGTAGGTGCCAAGGTAAGTGACTGTATTTATTTGTAACATCATGTAAGAAATATTTCAGGAGGGCACCTGGGTGGCTCAGTGGGTTAAGCCTCTGCCTTCGGCTCAGGTCATGATTCCAGGGTTCTGGGGTCGAGCCCCACTTTGGGCATTCTGCTCGGCGGGAGCCTGCTTCTCCCTCTCTCTCTGCGTACTTCTGCCTACTTGTGATTTCTACCTCTGTCAAATAAATAAGTAAATAAACCTTTAAAAAATATGTCAGGAAATGCTATTATACTGTACATTATTTGGGTTAAACTATTGTTCATAAAATATGGATCATTAATGTGATTTGATTAGTCACCAGGTTGCGATGTCCGAGGAAAGTAGATTTTTTTTTTAAGATTTTATTTATTTATTTGAGAGAGTAAGAACAAGAGAGAGCACAAATAGTTCGGAGGAGAAGAGGGAAAAACAGATTCCCCACTGAGTGGGGAACCTGATATGGGGCTCTACCCCAGGATCCTGAGATCATGACCTAAGCTAAAGGTAGATGCTTAACCAACTGAGCCACCCAGGCACCCCAGAAAGTAGATTTATATTTAAGTTTCTGTCTGTTTGTGATATCTTATCTTTAAAATGGTGAAACTGAGCAGTGGAGAGACTATTTCTTTCAAGTCTAAATATTTAAACTTTAAAAGTAAAGAACATTTGTTTGCCCTTCCAAATATAAGATTAAAACATGACACATTCAAAATTCCATTAAATGTTAATAGTGCATTGTTTAATGACTCATTGTTTAAAGCTTACTTTCTCCATTAAAAGTAATTTCTTGTGTGTAATTTGTAGATACTCCCACCCTATTTTGGTTTGATTCAAATCGTTATCCTAAGTAAAATTTTTAAGACTGATAAAGAAAGAATTGAAAAAAAAAAAAAAAAGAATGAAAACAACAGATGATTATGGGTTTAGAGAGTTTTAAATGAAAAGGGAAGGCAAAAAGAATCAAAATGCATATTCTATATAAATATGTCATGTAACTAAAATGTACCTCAGGAGATACATAAGGTATATAAAGAACATAAATCCCGTGGAGAAGCAATATACTGTGACCAAAGGCTACACACACTCAAGAGATTTAAATTAAATGGAATTCAAATAATGAAGTATTTTCTAATATTGAAGACTGTTGTTCTGTAGGAAACTTTTCACTATACACACATAGACAAATGACAACATTAATAAATGGATGCATTAATCTAATTTATACCTCAAAATTGAGGTTATGTCTTTAGTCTGCCTATGTTGTAATAGAATTAATAGAATTACAGTATATTTTGTGCTTGTTCTTAAACACTGCAGATCCAGGGACAGACTATTCCTAAAAACCTTTAATAGGACACTTTTTCAAAATATATGCATGTGTATTGGTGTTTGAGGGGTGGGCTTTTTAAAATCAGGAAGAAAAATAGTTCACATTGAAAATAGAAGTTCTCTAGAAGAACTCTCACCTGGAGTTACAGGTGTACATTTTCTGCCTTCTAAGTTATCAAGGAGAAAAATATCCAGTAATAGCACTTGATTCTATGGCACGGCTCAATGCTTCTCAATAAGGTTTACTTTTGTAAAATTTTCATATTTTCCATAATTATGAAGTACAAATGATTTTTTCCCAGTTGATACAGAATTGCTGTAGATAAAAGCAAAGAATATACCATATATTCCTGAAATAACATGCTTATAATTACAAAAGTTTTTTGTTTTTTTTTTTTTTAAAGATTTTATTTATTTATTTGACAGAGGGAGATCACAAGTAGGCAGAGAGGCAGGCAGAGAGAAAGAGAGGGAAGCAGGCTCCCTGCTGAGCAGAGAGCCCGATGCGGGACTCGATCCCAGGACCCTGGGATCATGACCTGAGCCGAAGGCAGCGGCTTAACCCACTGAACCACCCAGGCGCCCTAATTACAAAAGTTTTATAGTAATTTCTTTCATTGCATTTTAAAACTAAATGTTTAGTATTATAGATGATATCTATTATAACTCTATTTATTGATTTATTTTAGAGAGACAGAGCTCAAGCGAGAGGTTGGAGTGGCAGAGGAAGAGGGAGACAGAGAATTTTAAGCAGGCTTCATGCCCAACCTGGAGACTGATGCAGGGCTGGATGTCTCAACCCTGAGATCATGACCTGAGCCAATATCAAGAATCAGACACTTAACCAACTGAGCCACCCAGGCATGCCTGCAACTATTTGTTTAAATCACAGCTATTTTTTTGAAAATCAATGTATAATTTTTTTTTAACTTGAATGTATTAGGATAACATGTTGATTAAAGGAATCTTTTGGATAAACTGAAGAATCCTTTGATAAAGCAAGTTTTTATTAGTTTGCAAGAATTAAAATGAGACTTAATGTTATTATTAATCCATTAGTTAATGCCAGATTTTCAATTTATGAGATTATTTCAAATAATATATACTTTAAAAATAAAGAAATGGAGATGGAAATCTACAAATTGATAGATTAAAATATGAAAATACAATTAGAAAATTGATTTTTTTTTTTTTTAGAAAATTGATTTCTTAAAAGATGATATTCTTGTTGGTTCAAATTAAGACCTTGATAGAATGCTGGAATGAAACAAATCTATAATGAAACATGAGAAGAAATACTTCCAATTTCTGAAAACAGGTTTGATTTTTTTTTTCTTTCTAATGCCAAGAAGTGCTGCTACTAGTCTCTTTTTAATCTGCTTTTATTTTTATGTTTAATGAGACAAGATTTTCAGAGAATCTTATTCTAAATTTTAAATGGAGAACTCAAAACATATTTTCCAAATTTTAATTTTAAGACTTAAATGAAAAAAGAATTCAAGATTAATGCATACCACCTGTTCCTATAGTAGTTGATTATCAAGAATCAGCCAGTTCAAATGTTCCCACCATTTTTAAAACTCAAATTAAAATTCAGATATGGCCTAAAGGGGAAAATACAACATAATTATCATTGAGAGTAAAGTTATGAGCCCTGGAAAATGATTACTTAAGAAGCCTAAGAAATTTCATGTTTGAATGTAACACCAACAGTGACAATAAAATATTTTATTTAGGCTTTTTAAGGTCCACAGAACATCAATGAAAGAAAAGTTTGGTTTAATTAATTGAGTGACCATTTGTCCAGCAGTCACTATGTGACAAGATTAGCTTTGCTGCTGACTACAAAACATCTAAGATTCCTATGTTCTGCTCTGTAGAGTTTGGCCATCAATGGACAAAATGTTCACACAACTGTAACATTAAATGATATGGCAGAGGGATAAACAAATTTTGGGGAATACGGAAATGAAGGAGTAAATGTTAACACACATTATGGTATCTAATTAACAAAGCAACCTAACAGTAATTGTTATAATTCTTATTTTGTAAATAACAAAACACTGGCAATCAAGCAATACTCCGAATTATATAGGTAGCAAGTTATGTATCAGAGATGTAAATAAAAATTTTTTGACATCAAAACTGTAAAGTTACCAATCTACATATAACATCCAGGACTTGACTGTTTTTGCCTAGGATTGTAGAAAAGGAATGTTCTACACAGAGGATTTATTTGAGGAGAGTTTCAGTGAATAAGAAAGAATTTGCAAGGTGGGTGAAATAGAGAAAATAGCACATGCAAAACCACAGAAGTGTTAGGAGACATGATATGATCAGAGAATTGTAAGGTAAAGCATTTATTTGATACATATGAAGTTTAAGTCGCCAGAGGAAGGAATGGGTAAGAGGGAGTGAGGGATTAATAACCAACAAAGCAGTGAAAGGGAATGTAAGAGCCATGAAAATAAACTGGAACTTTATCCTTCAGTAAAGAACAAAAGATTTTTTGATAACCCTTGTGACAATTAGCATAACAGGTGATTTGTGAGTTGTAATTTTAAAACCAGACTTGACCTTCCCTGATATTGACGAATCTCATGTTATTTAGGCTTGAGTCCACGGTGCAAATTTGTTTCTGGATTAGCATTTACTAAATTTACCTAAGTAACAAACTGAACATTGGAAAGGAATAAAACCAGCTTATATATCTATAAAAGTATTTAGATGGATGATGAAAGAACTTGCATGAATTTTTGTTTCATAATTGTGTGGTCTTTTACCTACCTAATTTATTATCAGTTCCCTATTCCACCTATATTCCCTAAATCCTCCTCCAGCTATATGCCAGCCTGTTCATTAATCATCAGAGTTCTGGCATTCTGATAGATACTAAGAAGGATTAGACAGTGACTTGCTCTCAAGCTGTCTAGAATTTCATGATGAAGACGGGATGTCTGCATTGATCATTCAGATCTCTGAGACAAAGTGTTACAAGTGTCCAACAATAACAGAAAATCTTCTTACCTTAGAAGAGGTAAGGGTCACCACTTCCCCTTCCTATTTATTGGACTATTAGATTGATGCACAAAAGCACTGAAAAACAGGAAATGTATGGACTCTGGAACAGGCAGATCTGAATTCATTGCCTCGGGGGAGGGCTTAGGAAGGGGAATGGTGCCTCAAATTTCTGAACTGGCCTTTTTGTTCGCACAATGGAGATACTTATATCTATTTTTTTAAATACTAAAAGAAGTACTCTTTGTAAAATATTTAATAAATAATGCATGCTCTTTCGAGCATACTAACCCCCTCACCCCACTCCATCTGAATTTCAGTGAGCTCACTGCAATGGACAAAATCCATCAAGGAAAATTATTTCATTGAAATGTATCTTGAGAGTTGCATGTTTTAACTTATGTTTGTTAAAAAGTAAAAATTATATATCCTTCTTTAAAGTTGTTAAATGTCACCTGGAATTTCAAAGCATTAAGTATCGTGACAAAAAATAAGTAAGTAAAATAAGGAGTTGATCCTTTTCAAATTTACTATATACAGCGCTATCTTCTTGAAATTACTGGTTGAAGAAGACAACTGAATTTACCATATGATTTTCATCACGAGAGTGCCTCTAGTAGGATGTGAAAGTTGCTGTTTACACAGTTTAATTCTCTACTTTCTAGTCAACCATTTAAAGTCTACAAAGAGTAGAAAAATGGTAAAATCTGAAGACTACATGGAAAAGGCCTTTGACCATGTTGAAGGGCTGTAGATGGGAGTCAATTAGCCGTAACTAACAGTCCTGAATTCATTACTCCAGCTGGTTATTATTTTTGAGCCTCATTACGCACAGCTGACAATCAGAGGCACTTACACAGCCCTGTCCTGGCTCTCCTGTGAGAATAAATATGGAAGCGGTTTTGTACTCCCAGGTGAAGAGAGAAAGAGCGCTTTAGATATGAGGGCCATAAAAATAGTTTGCCTTTCTTTAAAGAAATCTTACTGTGGATGCACTATATATATTCAACTAATAAACATTATCTATTAAATAATGGTGGGTTACTTTGCAACTGTGGTTGTAAGGTTCATCTTAAAGACATATGTTCCTGGGCTGCCTGGGTGGCTCAGTGGTTAAAGCCTCTGCCTTCAGCTCAGGTCATGATCTCAGGGTCCTGGGATCGAGCCCCGAATTGAGCTCTCTGCTCAGCGGGGAGCCTGCTTCCTCCTCTCTTTCTGCCTGCCGCTCTGCCTACTTGTGATCTCTCTTTGTCAAATAAATAAATAAAATCTTTAAAAAAAAAAAAAAGACATATATGCCCGCATAGAGGTTCACATGAAATGTTATAATAAGGACAAAACAGAGTTTTCATTTTACACCTGTGAGAAAAGGGTGAGTGATCGCAACACTCTTAGGAGTTGGACAGGTGCAAATACTAAAAATGTAAAATCACTAACAGACATTTCTACTGAAATTCTTTATAATTCTATTTTTACATTTGAAATATTATAATATGTAAGCATTAGAAATGATGTACTCTTATTTTGGTTGAAATACAGCACTTTATGATGTCTGAGATGTTGAAAGGTATTTAAAAAATGCTGAAGAATTAAACTTTGAATTTTGTTAAGAGCTTATAGTTCACCTGGTTTAAAATTACAAAGGTGAAAAGAGGGAAACAATGAAAATTCTCTCTGGCCAGTTTTCCTCTCCAGGACTGTTTTATTTGTTTGCTTAATTTAATGCCAGTGACCCTACAGATTGAGAAGCCTAGTCTAGTACCTATCAACAGAGAAAGAGATCAAGGGTCAGGAATATAAATTAGCAATGTGTTAAGAATGAAAGTAGAGATACAGTCATCTTACTGTAAAATAAAGAATGATCTTAATGAAGGAAATACTAAAGCCTATCAACTATGCAGAGAGTAATTTCACACACAGATTTCTAGGCCAGACCTGTTTGACCGGCTTGGTCCCAGAACAGCTAAGGTAACTGGAGGAGAAGAAAGGCTGATGTAAACAAAGTAAATAAGCATTTGAAGTAGAGACTTTCAAAGATACAGTTCAGGAAATTTAAAGTGCTAGCATCTGGAAGTTGAGAAGAGGAGGAAGATCAAGAGGAAACAGGTTCATATTCAAGACCGTAAGGCAGTGAGTCAGTCATGCTTGAGTTTCTCTTTCTGTTCCAGTATTTACTATCCATGTGTGACTTTGGACAAAGTTTTAGTGTTCTCATTTGTGAGATAGTAACGTAATTAAAGAATGCTGCTCATAATACACAGAGGGCTTGGAATATGTACGGTCTATATATTTGTTTCCTGAGACAAATATTAGTTATGACAATAAGGAAACAACTTTTGATCTCTGGAGGATTGAGGTCCTCTTGTTAGATGAAGTGGATGTATATAGCGCATCTATATGATGGAGAAAAATATGAGAACAGTCTATTTTCTTTAAATTTGAAACAAGAGAATTCATAGCGGCCCAACTCGTAAGGAATAGTTGGGTACATCGCTGGAAATCGGTGCAAGAGCTTAAAGTAAATGGCTTTTTTCAGGATCACCAACAATATAAAATATTTAAAATAAGGCCACTACAGCAAAGCAACCACAGTGTATAAGATGTTTCTTTAACATCTTAATAAAAGTGACTCTAAGTATTTTAAGTTGGATGTTTTTCCCAAGACACCTTGATGAGGACAAACTGTAATTAGTGGCCGCTAAATTGAATCATGTCATTACTCCTGTGGCTCTATTTAGTGTCCTCCTTTCCCAAACTAGCTTGCTCAGTTAGCTCATGTTATTTCCCTCCTATCAGGAAAGAGTCAAGAACTCATCCTCGAAAAGTGGCACTGGCCACCAAAGTTTCTTATAAAGGTACTGTTGCATTAAGGTGGTTTAGATTTCTAAGTAGTTTGGAGAAATGAGAGTAGAGATGAGTCTTACTAGGGGCAACCATTGCCACTCTTAAAATTTCACTTATACGGCCCAAGTTCAGGCAAGCACGAGCATTCATTCCATCAGTGTGCTTGAATCTGCCTTGGCTAATGCCTATCAGTAATTTCATGACTTATTTTGAGGTAAGTCCAATGGTAAATGTCTCAGTATTAAGCAAATAGCTTTCAGTTAAATACATTGAAAAGAAGTTTATTTAGGCAAGGTAGAGGAAATCACAGTATAAGTTGCATAGACTACAACTAAATCTAAGCTATTTGTCATAGTTTCCAAAGCCTTGTGAACGTGTGTGAAACATGGATTTAATCCTTTGGATATTTGAAAATTGAGATAGGTAGTAAACTTTCTTGTAAAAACACCATTTGGTATGCATTTCACCTTGCCTTTCTTTATCTTGGTTCCCTGAAACTTAAAGGTAAAATGTATAAATATATTCTACTTTATACAGATGTACAGATTAATCAGTGTCTAATGGTTACACATTTCTAAATTAACAATTATATAATTTGTGTGAATGCTCACAGCAATCTTCTTTCTAATGATTTACTCTCCTCCCTTCTTAATTGATAAATGCTGACTCAGACATTAGTACTCAGTATAGAGGGTCTTGATTGGTTTCAGAATTATTTCAGAGAAATGTGCTTGGTGCTTCTTCATGTTTGCATCTGCTCTTTAAAACTGTCAGATGTTTTGTGGTTAAATTCATTATCATAAACTTAAGGAGCTGTTCACACTTATTAGGCTAATCACAAAAACAGTTTAACTGTATTAAACTTTAAAAAATAACCCATTTATTGAATTAGCAATTTCTTTCATAAACATAGACATTTGAAGATAATATTTTCCCTGGAATATAATTTTTTAGTCTTGAAATTTGCATTTTTTTGAACTCTTAAAATTACATTTGATATCATCCCTTTATAGCTCATCTGTACAGAAAGAGTTAAAGACAGGTTTATGCCAACTGGACATAACAGGTAGTGCTTGGCACATGAAAGATATGTCTTAATCACCTGTTCACTTCCTCTCACCTGATATTTAATTCAACTGGCCCACACCATCAATGATTTTGCACTCTCAGAAGTATTTTCTGTGATTCAGTTTATAAGAATTTAATGAACTGCTTTATTTCATAAAGAAAATTATAAGGAACAAGATGGAGAAATCACATTCCATATTCTTTGTATAGTGACATCTGTGGGCTGTTGTAGCCCACAGTGATTTATTTTTAAACAATACCTGCTCATTTTATGGGGGGGGGGGGTTGTCAAAGCTCATTTGTCCTCCTGTTTAAATATCTAGTCCACTGCGGTCCAGAGAAATAATTTTCACTTAAATATTAAAGTCAATTCCAGAGTGTAACAAGTTTTCCTGAAAGTAGTGTTGGAAATATATCCCTAATGTCTAGATTTGTACACTTCTATCTGGTGCCATAATTCAAACAGCCTTCTTCCGCAGAATTGTGAAATAATTTCTTGTAATTATGTTTTGAGACTACCCTGGAGGGAAGAGTTCTGAATATGAGTCAATGTGTAGAGGTCAACAGAGTTACTGCCTTCGGGATATTAAGGAAACGCAATGGAAAACAACACCCATTAAAAGGGTAAACTGCGATGAGATAGTTGGTTTATCTCTACCGGTTTTAGAAAATCTGCTGCAGGAAAAGGATAAGACTCATGCCCTTTTACAAACGCATCTCTTTGCCTTAAAAGGATGCAGTGATCTTTTTCTGGGGGGAAAAAAAAAACTGCTTTGCACTTTGATATTTACGGCTTAGCAAATCCTGAATGCCTTCCAAGAGCTGCCGGTAACAAAATCCTTGGAGCTCACCCTAGGAGTTGCTCACTCCACCGCGGACCGCGAAAGGAGCAGAGTTAGCGAGCTGGTCCTTCAGCCTGCAGCGCGCATTCCTGCATCTCCCGGCAGCCCGTCCTGGGGTCGGCCCCGCCCGTCGGGCGGATCGCCGCCCGCCCTCGGGGCTCCCTGCCACCCTCTCGCGGGCGTGCTCTGGGTGGGGCCTCGCGGCGGCGGAGATGCAGGGGGTGTGCTGGGCGGGTGAGGCTAGCCGGCTGGGCGGTGCGCCCGGGCAGCCCGACCCGCGCGGCGCGTCGCTGTAATCGGACACCCGAGCGCTCGCCCCCGGTGCCCGGCCACTTTCCATTCACTCCGAAGTCCTTGATTGAGCGACGCGGAGTAGGGCTCCCGGTGCCGCAGCACTGCGACGTTCAGGATTCTTTTACAAAGAAACTCAGAGGACCGGGAAGAAAGAATTTCACCGCTGGGACGCTCTAGAAATTAAAGTCTTCTGGGAAAAAGACTAGAGAGACACGCGGAGCCACACCGGTAGCAAATTGATGACTTTTACGCGCCGATCTCTTCCCATCTCGGTAAGCTGAATTCATTATTTTCGGCATTACAGATTTAGCAAAATATAACTTTTGGTTCCGTGTACCGACTTTTTTTTTTTTTTTTTTTTTTTTTTTTTTTTTTTACACATCGGTGTGCTCAAGTCTGGACATCTTCCTAAGAGCACATGCAGTTTGTCAGGGCAGTGTTTTCCTTGCTGAGAGCCCTGCTTGAGTTGTTTCTTTAGGTTAAGACACCTGCGGCGAGTTTAAAGTTGAGTATTTCAGTGCCTTCTAATGCAAGGTTGCTGGAGAGGACGTACGATTCCTTGTCCTGCATGTTATTAGTGTTGAATCCGTAGAAGTGAAAACAAGCAGCATGTCTAAGTGTCTCAGTTAAAGGGAAGTTATAATATATTGGGGGGACGCACGTGTAAGAAAGACCCTTGGCTTTCCCTCACTTCTCATCTCCAGGTAGTCTTGAAATCACATTGCTCTGTATCCTCACTTCAATTGACTTGTCATTTCATCTCCACTATTATTCTTTGCAAGTTTTAGCATATGTTACTTTTGGTGAGACATACCAGATAAAATACTAATAATAGCAATATGTAAAAATGTGTAAATATTATCCGCCTGCTTAATAAAGAGACAAAGTTACTCGTATTTATAGCCTTTTTTTTTTTTTTAAACTCTTAAGCCACAAAACCAGGGAGCAAATTACTAAGGGGAAGTTATCCCATAAAATCAATTTTCTTGTACGTTAATTTAGAGATGACAAGGTGAAGAGGTTGTGGAAGCAGGAAGAAACTGTTTCATTTGAAAATTACCAACACAAACATCTCTAGGGTTTCCTCCATCTGTGTGGTAAAAGAGGCAAACAGTTTTGTTTCTGTGTCTCATAACATGTACCACCTAGGAAATTAACTGTTTAAAATGTTTAAATTGTTTAAAAAGGCATGTTTAATTTAACTGTGCTTTTTCCTCTGTGTTCATGAGGCAGTCTTTTCAATTTTTTGTGGCCTTTCTTTATTAAATAATGTTAAGAGTTTAATATTAAAAGACACATAATAGTGAAGATTAGAATTATTGTAACCTGTAAAAGTAAATTTCTAGATTAATCTCTGACATTTTATTGTATAATTACATCAGACTCAAAATTATATGATTTCTTTCATGGTCTTGGGTTTATTTTGTATATTGTGGCCAGTGGAGCTGCTGTGACTCTCTAGTTACCCATTACCTGATCTTCCTTGGTATTCAGACATTAGTTAATAGCATGTATCAGTGTTATAGCTACAGTCTCAAAAGGTAATGCTTTTCTCTCTCATTTATCTTTTGGAATTTTGACAGCCTGCTTTCTAGTTGATTTATTTTAAATATACATTGAGGGATACATAGTTCACTGAATTGTTCACCACTAAGTCATTGGTTTGAATTTGGCACTAGTCCATGGTTACCTCATCTGCATCATTTAACAGCTGCATGGTCATCTGTATAAATTGGCAGATAACTAATTTGAGTGATTTCTGTGGTCAAGGATTGAGCACACATATATTTATGTGTAAAAAATCATCTCAGATGATTACTCCAAAAGAGCTAATGAGGATGGAAGTGAGTGGGTGCACGTGAATGTTCATGTGGCATTTTCCTGCTACTACTATATTTATGATAGAAAGAGAAGTTTTCATCCACTAATACATATTGGTACCATTCTCAAGTCTTTTCAATGTTAAGTGATTGTTAGAAGATCAACTTTAAATATTGGGTTTTTCTTTGGGAACCAATACCTTTTTCCTGGATGCTTTGTTCTGCTTTAATATTAGCATTATTTGTTGGAAGAGCAAGCAGTTTCTTTTCGCCCAAAGACTTCCAGATACAAATGAATCAAATCCAAATTTTCACATCTAAGAAACAAAGTCAGAGCACCTCCTACTGTTTGCATGACTGTCAAAGTTCAGATATGTCTTCTGTGAATAAGGTGCTCTGTCTAGATTGCTGGTTTTGTGTGTATCTCTGTGTATGTGCACAGGTGTGCTCCTAAAATGTGAAATGAAATATGACAAACTTGTTACCTCTCTTTTAAAGGTATTTTCCCTTGGATACTAACTTGCAAATCTGAAGATATGGCATTCCGGGCAGTTTTCGTGTTGTTTGGAGTATTTGTTTGTTCTATCTGTGTAAAAGGATCATCTCAGCCCCAAGCAAGAGTTTATTTAACGTTTGATGGTAAGAAAGTTGATAAATACTATGGGAAAATGTCATTTGGAAACTTTTTAAATATTTCACAACCAGATCCAAATATTAATAATAAATTAAAGGTAGTAAAATATTGACTATTGATTAATTTTGAAAATATTTACTGGACTGCTTTTTTGGATGATATGGCTATTTGAAATTATTGGTTCATAGAAAAAAGCCATCTATTGTATTTGTAGATGAAAATACTTGAAATATTTTCTTCCCGTTTTGAAGTATCTTCTTTCTAGTCACCTGGTGTTTGAGAAGCACCCTCCGTGTGCTAATCCTTATCAGCAGAGAGGTCTATGTAGGCTTAATTATTTAAATGTTTTCTTAATAAATTTTGGTCTTACCCTCCAAAATTGGTTCCTCCATATGTTTTTCTAATGGTGCTTCTTCCATGTCCAAAAGGAGGAGTTCCTGGGATTGGCAAAATCTCCTAATTAATTGAAAAGGATATAAAAGAATAGTTGGAAATATGTTTTTAGTTGCTGTTGTGTACAAATATTATCTTCAGAAGCTTAGGAAAATGGATGTGATTTCAAATTTGCTCAAACATAAAAGGTGGAAGACCCTCCGAGGGAATGGTTTGCCAAACGTATGCATGAGTTTTAATCTAGATAATTCAAATGACTTATAGATGGATGACTTTGGTCAGTCCATGCTAATTGGACAAGAATAAGAAATGGATCAAGAAGATCATCTTGCCAATCAGGGTTATTTAGTTTATTACTTTTTTCAACTTGCTTTTTGTATAAACCTTAGTGTCATTGAGCATATTTTCATTTTACTTGAGAAACAGTATACTCTCAGACCTTTCTATAGCCTGTCTTTGAAAAGCTTTATTATCTTGAATTTCAAAGAGCAGATGACTGACACTTATCAGTCAAATGGGTATCTTTTTCTTTCTTTCCTTCTTTAGTCACCAAGGGCTTTCCCCAAGGTTATCTATCATAAGCACTGAAAGAGCTTTATTTGGAACTTAAAGTGTGTATGCTTCTAATTGCTTCCTTAGCTTCTAAACTAGCCATTCTCCCTTAAAACCCATGACTATTCAGTTAAGTTGTGAAGAAAGGAAAAACAGACCCTTGGAAGTGTCTTTTTTTTTTTTTTTTTTTTAATTACTGTAACATCAGTCTACTTATACATTTTCTTTCAAGTTGAGAACTAGGAAATATCTAATCAAACAAAAAATAAAAGCATTAGGTGGTATTGTAATTTTTCTCTTCTATATTTCTCTCAATATACATAGAAAGATGGAGTGGTCTCATAGATTCATTATTTAAACTTGTTCTGTGGCATCAAAACTAACCACTTCCTCATATCAGGGAGATCATATGATAGTTGTCTTTCTCCGCTTGACTTATTTCGCTAAGCATGATACCCTCTAGTTCCATCCATGTTGTCGCAAATGGCAAGATTGCATTTCTTTTGATGGCTGCATAGTATTCTATTGTGTATATATACCACATCTTCTTTATCCATTCATTTGTTGATGGACATCTAGGTACCTGTACCCCGGGGGATAAAAATATATTATATGTTTATAAAAAATAAAAACAAAATTAAAAAAAAAGAAACAAAAAAAAACTAACCAAAATTTTTTTACCCCAAACTTAACTCAAAATGTGTAAATTTAAAAAACGAGTGTGTCACCAGAGATAATTCATCAAGTCCATTATTTGAAAACTTTACAGTTTATCTTTTATAGAGGAAATTAAGTAGTATAAAAATTTTTTTAAAGATTTTATTTATTTATTTGACAGACAAGAGATCACAAGTAGGCAGAGAGTCAGTCAGAGAGAGGGAGGAGGAAGCAGGCTTTCCGCTGAACAGAGAGCCCAATGTGGGGCTCGATCCCAGGACCCTGAGATCATGACCTGAGCTGAAGGCATAGGCTTTAACCCACTGAGCGACCCAAGCACCCCTAAGTAGTATAAATTTTTAAAAACAAACTTCAGTACTAAGTGGGACAGTAACTGCTGTGTGTAAAGTGACTAGAAGTTATAATGGGCTTTTTAAAATACTCCATGTTTAATGCTCTCAAACTCAAAACAGATTCTTGCAGAATAAGACTTACCTTAATTTATAACATATGTAGAATACAGCATGATAAGATAAGCTATTGATCTGAGAGTTCTATAATATTTTATTCTTTTTAGGAGATAATCAGACAGAATATCACATAATTTGTTTTGAAGAGTTATATCAACAGGGAGAAAAAATAATGAAATTCCATAATTTCTAAATTAATACAAAAATTTCTTACAGTAAACTATATTTTAGGCATAGTATTATAGAAAAAATTCCTTGGACAAAACAATTGTTAAAATGTATAAATTTTAATCATTAATTCATAATTATTTTGTTCAGGTGCCTTTCCCAAATTTCTTATTATTTAAAGTTTCTCACTGATTTTATGATGACTTTTCTGTGTATCACAATGAGTAACTACATTTCTTCCAAAATTATTTACTCTTAACATTAAAATAGAGAACTTTTACAGAGTTGACACATATATGACTATATATTAATTAAAATATATATGATATATACTTTCTTTCATTTCTTTCAAAATTTCTGTCACTATTTTTCAGCCAAAATTTATGAGTTAGAAAATGATTCTGAAGAAATTAAAATAATATCAGCTTATACCACACAGAGGTCATTTGCATCTTTATATTCTCTCATAATTACCTTGCCTCCAAACTCTTTTGTCTTGAATTCTTTTCCTTCACTATTACTTGGTCTTCTGCCAGTCTCTTTCTATATGGGACTTCAGAAGAATGCTCTCAGTCTTGTCTTACAGTCCAATTAACAATCGAAGTCAATTTAAAAATGTGTGAAACAAGAGATCTCTTCTCCCATCCAAGTTTTATCCCTTCTTATTGTGGTAGAGTGATGGACTGATAACATTTGGGAAACAATGATTTACAGATTTGCCTTCTCTATTGATCTAGTGCAAGGTCAACCAGATGGTCATCAGTCCTCTGAGAGAATGTACTTCAGATGTTATTAATTAGTTACATTGGTACAAGCTAAATCTTGCATGTTAAAGAACTGTGATTCCTATTAAATGCTATGTTTTATAATTGTTATCATTCTAATTTTTAAGCCAAATAGCTTTTCAAATAAATATAAGGTTCATGCAAAGACTTTTTGATTAAGTTGAATTTTTATTAAGAAAAAATCCAGTTTGACAGAATCATATTTCATAGCATTATTGTAATTGTATTTTTTTTTCCTCAGAAAATCTTTGGAATCTATAAGGGTCATAAGGAAAGTCAAGGCTATTTATGTACAATAGACAAATTTATGCTGCTTATTAATATACAAGGGAAAGCATTGTTGAGATGATTTTGCCTTTATCCAATAAGGATTTTAGCATGTAGTATTTTGCAAAGCCAGAAATAAATACTGTACAATTTGATAATAGGTATCAGTTGCACGTCATTTTACAAAAAGTCTTTGAGCTTGAGAAAAATGGAAATATTGTTTATATTTTAAAAGATATAAAATGTGATTCTAAGTTAAATGTGTTAAGTGTTGTTTCTGTTTTAAAACGAGGCAGATTCTTATAATAAGATTATTTTTTCACTTAGTAATTCAGATTGTGAATCTAAGATATGCAAGTTATTGACATGAAGTTGTCTATAGTATTACCTTACTATCCTCACTATGTCTGTAGGATCTGTAGTAATGTTCTTTACTTCATTTATGGAACTGATAATTTGTGTCTACATCCTTTATGTTCTGACTGATCCATGTGGAGATGAACTTTTTCCTTTTCATTGATCTGTTTAAAAATCAGCTTTGGTTTTGTTATTTTTATTATTATTATTCTGTCTAATATTTCTTTGGTATATGCTCTAAAATGAAATTGTCTTATTTCTTCTTGCTTTGTGTTTAGTCTGCTCTTCTTTTTGGAAATTCTTAACATGGAAACAAACATAAGTCACTGATTTGAGAACTTTTATCCTAATATAACCAGTTATGCTACAATAACCAGTTATGCTACAAATTTCCCTTGGTACACTGTGTAGCAGTGTTCTGCATATGTTGATAAAATGCGTTCTGATTTTCAGTCAGTTCAAAATGTCTTCTAATTGCTCCCCTTATTTATTATTTTACTCACAAGTTATTTAGAAATATGTTGTGTAATTTGAGGATATTTGTTTGTTTTTTATATATCTTTATGTTGTAGGTCTTTGACTCAGTCTCTTGTTGTCAAAGAACATACATAACATACCTCAGTTTCTCTAAAAAACTATGAAAACTTGTTTTATGGCACTGACTATAGCCTACAAAGAAAATAATGTATATTCTGTTTTTGTCACATTGAATGTTTTATTAATGCCAATTAGATTCAATCAGTTGATGGTTTGTTATGTTTTCTCTATCCTTACTGATTTTCTCCCTACTAGTTCCTTCAATTACTGACAGAAGAAAATGAACTTTCCAACTATAATTATGAATTTGTCTATTTCTCTTTTCAGGTCTATCAATTTTTACTTCATTTTTAAAAATTTCTATTATTAGATACTGACATATCCCTGATTATTCCTGATAATAATTAGAGTTCTAAAATGTATTTTTGTCTGTATATAATACTTCTACCTTTTTTGTATAATGGAAAATACCAACAAAATTTTAGTTATAATACATGGGAAAAATGTTTGTCATCATTCTAGTGGCCTCTAGAAAGTTTTTATTAAAATACTAGGACTGTGTTTAAGCCTATATTTTTGATGTATGTGAAAGTGTGAGCATTTGATGTATGTGAAAATGTGAGCATTTGAATGCTGTGAGAACAGCGTTTACATGGAATATCAGGATTTTCAAACTTTGGTTCTTCACTAACTCTGAATCTTTGTCAGGACCTTTGTTCTCCCAACCAGTTAATTGGGGGGCTAACTTAACTCTAAGACCCTTAGTAACCAAATTTATAACATGTCTAAGCTTAATTTTGCTTTATAATATCATCTCCTTTGAGGAAGTGTTCTACAATAATTCCTTTCAATGCTTTCAAAAACATTTTGTAGGAAGGACCCGGGCAAGGGAGAGAACAAAACTAAACAAACAATTTTTAAAAATTCATAAATTTGGAAGTCATATAGAGCTGTTTTTAAATCATAGTTCCCTGCTACTTTCTGGAGATGCTACATTGGGGTAGTTACTTAATCTCTCTAATCTAGAATTTTATCATCTATAGAATGAGAATAACACAGAACTCTTTTTAAAATGAAATGAATTAAATTTGTAAATTGTGTCGTGTAGTATATAGTATATGTCTTATTAAAATACACAAAGACTTACATTAGAGTTAGTATTTATAAATTCCTTTAGGGTAAAACTATGGTCTTTTGTACTATAATTACTTCCCCTCCACTTAGTGTGGAAACTGCCACTTGCTATTTTTCAATAAACGTTGAATTAATGTACATTTTGATACTTCTAACCACTCTACCTTCCCAACTAATAGAGCCTTAGTATTCTACATCAGTCTTTCATCATGAATCTTGGTTAATTTAAGACAATGAACAGTTACTAAGTAGATGCAAAATTTCTTCATCTTAGCATTAAGATACAAGTACCATGAGAGAAGAATTTTTGTTACTTTTTGCACAGATAGCTTTAGACTCGTATCCTGGTACATAGCTGATGATCAAATATTTTCTATCTATTTCCAAACTTTTCACATGTTATACACTAGAGATTCAACATAATCTGGGAATTCAACTTTTATATTTACTCTTTCCAGTTAATTCTCAAATCTCTTTATCTATTTCTTCTCTAAAAGACATTTCATCTCTATAAATTTTAGATGTTTTCTTCTAGAGAGTTTTTTGTGTGTTTTGATTGGAAGCCTAGTTTTCTTTATTAAAGGGAAGAGACTTCATACATACACAGCCCTCCACAGGGCCTTGACTGGTGACCTGTCAGGAATGTTGCCTTAATCCTTAATATTGTTGGCATCTATATATGCTAGTGTGTCTAGCATGTCTAGATAGTCTAGACTTTTAAAGTAATGCAGAAATGCATTATTTAAGATTCTATTTTTTTAAAGTCCAATTTTTCATGATAAACTTGAACTTAGTAAGAACCCTACCTACTTAGTTTACTTCTTATGATTATCATGGTACAGTGCATGGCTTGAAATTTTAGATAGCTTTTTCCCACTCTTGGAACATTTAAGAATACCATAAAACATCAGGAATGTGGAGGGCATATAGGATAATTTCTGATCCACTTCTGTACCATGACATGAAATATATATGTATAAATATACCCATAAAATAAAATACAAATATAAATATATTTATATAAATACCAAAAATACGTCATAAACATACTCCTAAAGTAATGGCTCTTAAATAGTGTATTAGATGTTTTTCCCCCTTTTCCTTTGCTGAGTAAATTGAAATTTACTGAGGAATACTTGGTCTTTGGAGTACATTTTCTGTACAGAAATTATTAAATCCTAAAGTTTATTTTAATTAAGATTTTTTTTATCTAGTTGATCTTATATGAACTAAAGAGTATTATTAAGTTACTGACATAGCAAAATTTCTTGCTTGTTTATGTGTAAGATTGGATATCAACTATAATTCAGGAGTTAACTTATCCAAAATTAAACAGTAGTTCCACCTCTGTTACCTTATAGGCAATAATTCAGCCATGAACATATTTTATCTGTCCAGTACAAACCTCTAAGATGTCAGACTTTTTTTTTAAGTAATCCTGATAAATTCTGGATTATCATTTATATTTGCATGGTTTTTGATCTAGAAACATAATATCCTGAAAAAAAGAAGTAGGATATTCCCACATCCCTCATCACTTTTCTCTTGGGTAAACAAGCCTGGGGGACACACACACACACCCCAAACCAAAATAAAATAAAGAAGTAGGATGCACTCAGTATCCCATAGGCTTCAAAAAACCTGTATATCATTTTACTGAACAGGCAGCAGTCTGGTTCTATTTCAAGTTTTCCTTTGGCTCAAAATCTTGAGTTATCAAGGTGGCTGTGGAAATATACAAAGCACTTATAGAGCCACAAAAACTCAAAAATAAATTCACCAATAGTTAGATGCCTTGCAGAAAAGTCAATTATTTGTGATTGCTAATAATTGTTTGCTTGTGTTCACTAGAACAGTAAAGAGTCCCTACTACTAAACTGCCCCCAACTCCACTGAAACCTGCAACTAATTGCCTTAAACTCAAAAGGAAAATGACAGTTAAAAGATTGAAACTTTATCAAGATTTCTACCATTTGGATACATTTTTTCCTTACCTTATATTTGCCAATTTTCTGACTCAGGGTTGAGTTTTACATTTACATGTGTATGATGGTGGCTTAAAAACATAAAAATGTCAGTTTGAGTTCTATTGAGAAGCAAGTATATGAAGTGTAGAGACTAAGCTTGCATAGGATTATCAGTTCTTTCAGTGATTTACTTTGTGATTCTTTTTTACCTTCTTTTGGTGCTCAATTTTCATTAATAAAATTGTCAAAGTCTCCAGGTCATCGATAGTATATAAATGAAAGATGCTAGAATTTTACAAAACATCTTTTATCTTTTAATATCTGCCTCATTTGACAAGAAGCTTAATTAAACGACAAATAAAAGGACCCCTGTGAACTAGTGAGCTTAACCTGAAAGCTGATGAATTGTTGTTGGACAATAAACTCAAAATAATAAATTGTCTCTTTATGAACTCTGGTAGCATTAACATTACAAGGCACATTTGTTGAAAACAGTTTCTCTTATGGTTGCCCAAGAGATCAAAATAAAGCCAATTGTTCTTGATTTCTCCATTAATCTTAGAGAAAGCTCATTCAGGTTGTATAGAATCTTCTGAAATATTTAGTTCTTGGGAAAATTTGTGTTGATGCAGTTTATTTTAATTCCCCTTCTGATAGTTTCACTTAAATGTCAGTTAAACATCTTTAAGAACACCTGCATATTTAATAACATCAAACTCAACAAGGAATGCTGCTGTGAGTAAGAAATTCTGCATTCTTCCCCCTGTGAGAATGTTTTTGAAATCAGAAAGGGATTGATGAATACAACTGTGAGTAGGACATCACCTAAATCATAAAGACTTTTAAGTAGAGTAGCACTAAATTGTGATATAAAGAACCAATTAAAACTGTTATACTGAGAATAGAAGATGAGAAGAAATTGCTAAGAAATTTTGTATGTCTGTTTTCCCCTATAATATATATTGGTATAGGATTCTAGTAGTCCAAGTAAAACAAAGTCTCTTTCATAGTCTTGAATTAGAGAAGTAGAGCAAGGAATGTCTCTTGAGAAGTATTAGGATAGAAATATGTTACAATGATGTGTTCTTTTAAAGATTTTGGATAAAAGTTGAAAATTCTTATTTTCCTCTCATAAAAAGAGTAATTCTTGCTCACAGTGAGTTTTGTCAAATTCCAGTAAGCTTAGTTCTGTTGCCAAAAGATGATGCTGTGATGATAAGCCATTTCTAAAGGTACAGGGTTCCTGCGACTACAAACAAGGATGGGATGCTCCAGTGATATGATATTAAAAGAGTGAACTTTTGTTCTGTGTTTTTTTCAGTCATCTCACCAAAGCACTTCCCTAAAAAAAGTGTGTCCTATTCCATGATTATCCATAGATATGTATAAACAATTATGATCGAACTCTCTGTTGAATGAAGATAGTTCAAGTGATGTTAGATCATTTAACTAATTAATGTTATTGAAGTATAATTGATAAACAATATTAACTTCAGGTGTACAATGTAGTGATTCAGTAATTGATACATTACTCATTGCTCACCATGATAAATGTAGTCACCATTTGTTACCATAAAATGTTATTACAGTATTATTTAGTTTATTCCCTATGTTGTACTTTTCATCTCTGTAACTTGTTTGTTTTATAACTGGAAGTTTGTACCTCTTAATCTCCTTCACCTGTTATGCCCATCCCCCCTCCCCACCTTCCTCTTCTCTGGGAACCACCAGTTCTCTGTATTTACCAGTTTTTTGTTTGTTTGTTCATTTGTTTTGTTTTATAGATTCCATATGTAAGTGAAATAATATGGCATTTGTCTTTTTCTGACTTAGTTCACTTAGAATAATGCCCTCTAAGTCTACCCATGTTATTGTAAATTATAAGATTTCATTCCTTTTTATGGCTAAGTAATGGTCCTGTGTGTGTGTGTGTGTGTGTGTGTGTGTACCATAGCTGCTTTATCCTTTCATTTATTGATGGACATTTATGTAACCTCCATATTTTGGCTATTGCAAATAATGTTGTAATAAACATAGGGGTACTGGCATCTTTTTATTTATTTATTTATTTATTTATTTATTTATTTATTTTTTTAAAGATTTTATTAATTTATTTGACAGAGAGAAAGATCACAAGTAGGCGGAGAGTCAGGCAGAGAGAGAGGAGGAAGCAGGCTCCCGCCGAGCAAAGAGCCCGATGCGGGGCTCGATCCCAGGACACTGAGATCATGACCTGAGCCGAAGGCAGCGGCTTAATCCACTGAGCCACCCAGGCGCCCCGATGGCATCTTTTAAAATTAGTGTTTTTGTGTTAGTTGGGTAAATACCCAGAAATGGAATTCCTGGGTCAAATGATATTTCTATTTTTTAAATTTTTTGAGGACACTCCATACTGTTTTCCTAAAGGCTGCCCCAGTTTTCAATCCTGCCAACAGTACGCGAAGCTTCCCTTTCCTCCACATCCTTGGCAAGACCTGTTACTTCTTGTCTTTTTGATACTAGCCATTCTGACAGGTATGAAGTAATAGCTCATTATAATTTTGGTTTGTATTTCTGTGATGATTAAGTAATGTTGAGCATCTTTTCATGTGTTTTAGACCATCTGTTTGTCTTTGGAGAAAGGTCTGTCCAGGGCCTCTGCTCATTTTTCATTGAATTGGGGTTTTTTTGGTGTTGAGTTGTTTAAGTTCTTTATATATTTTGAATATTAAGCTCTTATTGGATATGTCAGTTGCAAACATGCTCCCCCACAGTAGATTGCCTTTTCATTTTGTTGATGGTTTCCTTCATTGTGCAAAAGCTTTTGAGTTTGATATGGCCCTTATTGTCTGTTTTTGTTTTTGTTTCCCCTGCCTGGGGAGAAAGATCCAGAAAAATATTGTTAAGATTGATGTCCAAGAGATTACTGCGCATGTTTTCTTCTAGGAGTTTTATGGTTTCAGGTCTCACATCTAGTCCTTAATCCATCCTGAGTTTATTCTTGTATGTGGTATAAGACAGTGGTCTACTGTCATTCTTTTGCATGTGGCTGTCTGATTTTTCCCAACACCATTTATTGAAGATAGTCTTTTCCCTATTGTATATTCTTGCTTCCTTTGAACAGATTAATTGACCATATAAGTATGGGTTTATTTTCTCACTCTGTCATGTTCCATTGATCTATGTGTCTATTTTTGTGCCAGTGCCATACTCTCTGTTTTGAAATCTGGGTTGTGATACCTCCAATTTTGTTCTTCCTTTTCAAGACTTCTCTTGTTATTCAGGGTCTTCTGAGGTTCCATACAAATTTTAGGATTATTTGTTTTAGTTTGGTGAAAAATACTGTTGGTATTTGATAAGGGATTACATTGAATCTGCAGATTGCTTTAGATAGCTTATTTTAAATTTGTTTACAGATTGATCAAACATTTTGATGTTACTCATATATGTAGATTAAAAATATATGTTACATACCTTTCTTTGCAATTTTGATTTTGAAGAACATACTGAGAACTAAAGATAAGCATTTTTCCATTCTTCGTAGATGTATGATATTTTGTCTTCTGTTTTTTCAAAATACTTCTGATAATTTATTTGTATTTGTTATAATAATCACTAACATTAATATTGCCTTTGTGCCAGGCATTATTTTTAATTCTCTAAACAAGACTGTGAATTAGGTACTATTTTTATCCTCATAAAATGGAGAATCCAAGAAAGTAACTTGCCTGAGTTCACAGGGATGGAAAAGGACACAGACATACAAAACACAGCAATCAGACTCCACAGCCAGAGCCACTTCAGTAGATGCTACTAGAATTAGTTTTAAGACTCACAAAATCAGTAAAACTCACTTTATCATGTGAAAGGTGTCACAATAGACTTCTCTTTTTCTTTTAGAATATCCTTCCTTCCTGAAAATAAAGGAAATAAAAATTCACTCTCTATACCATCCCTAAGTACCCCTTCAATTCTGGATTCATCAAGGTGAGGATAAGGGAATGACTCCTGTGGAATGCTCTTCTTTCATTGCGGTAGATAAGGTCTTCCTTTGTAGCTAAGGGAGCAAGTCCCAGCTAAGACAAAGGATAACTATAGGAAAATTTATTATTCATTCCCTTTAGCTAACCGTGCAAATTTATCAGAGTAGTGTCTTCATAAGTTCCATAAAACCTACATTTTCTCTTAAAGAAAAAAAAATGATTCAAATGTTCTTTTTTTATGGATACCATTGCAGCATCTACTAAAGAGAGCACTGAGATATGCTCCATTTTTCCATTTCCTCAATATCTTTTATGTGACAAGGTATAAGAAACTATCATTTTGGTTTTAGTTCCATTACTGTCAAAAATAAAAGTATTGAGAAAGAGAGCTGTGAGCTTTGGGCAATTTCCAGTACTCTTTTGCCTTCTGTACTTTCATTTATATGTTCCTGAGGACCACTGTTGCTAATGAAAACAAATTTAAAAGCAAGGAACAGAAAAGTTAGACATTTTCTGACACAGTCTATGAGTTGGCAAGAAGGGCACATAAAAGGCAGAGCTAAGTGCTGAGCTATGTGCTATTTTAGGGCAGTGCTCTCCCCGAAACAATGTGCTGAGCTGTAAAAGATGGCAAGTTCATCCTACATTTCCAAGGTGCATGCTTCTCCAAAGCTATCACTTCAGTCTCCCCTCCTTATTCAGTGGGAATTAACTGCCTTTGAGAACTCTGTAGTGAAATGTTACTGTTGCAGAGTGCTTTTCACTTTTTGGAGGATTTCCATTTTTATGTCATTTATTACAGAATGCCTATGAAGTAGTTAGGCGTGAAGGCCCAGAGAGGGTAAGGACTTGCAGCCCATTGGTGACAGAGGCACGACTGGAGGAAATGGTATAAGAAGAGAAACGTTAATGATAGCTGTGCTTGTAGAGAATTCTGCAAATGTGTATTATAAAATCTTCAGAAATACCCAGCCATTAATAGGAATTTTAACAGATTTGCCTCATGTGATTTGTTTCCCAAAGTATGTGCAACACTGCACCCTTAACATTCCCTAAATTTTCAATTAACTACTGTTTTTTAGCAATAATTTGTCTATTATTGTGTCAAATTTTAAATATATTTTAGCACTGTATTAGAAACATTTCGAGTTCTCTGAGGAAAGAGTGAGGCTATACATAAATGTCAAAAATTCATATTTTTATTGGTGTCTAATTCATGTAAGTTAATGAACATCCTTTCTTTGTCTTGCCTTTCTCAAATTATAACTCCCATAAGTCAAGAGTTTTGATTGTTGTGCTGCGTACATCAGGATACCATTTTCCTCTTTGTCAACACCTAGAATAGAATATTCATTTATGAATTGTCTTAGAAGGAAAACAATCATTAATCTTACGTCCTAGTTTGAAGTGATATCAATGAAAATGCCTAGTATTCTTGCCTTTCTCAATTTTAGACTTGCTAGCATTTAAGATTCTAGATTAAAAAGTATGAAATATTCTACCTAATTAATTCCTAATTTACTATCTCACTGAAATGATTTCCTTAGAAAAAAATGAACTAGTTTCAATATAAGATTATTCATATTTAATCTTCTATATGTATGTAATGGCTAATGTCAAGTCTCTAGTCTCTATGGACTTGATAAACCGAAGGAATCAAAGTAATATAATTTTGCAACAGATAATTGCTATTTCTCTAAGAAGAGGGTCAGACTACTTATCTCATAAAAACAAAACAAAATAAAACACGTTGATTCTATGTAGGAGTAATAGCACTAACGAAACAGTTGCTGAATTCTTTCAAGAAAAATATCTTATTTCCTTAGCACGGAGTTTCACGTTCTAAAGATAGAATCAGTTATGGAGAGGGGATGTATATCTGAGTAAAAATAAATGTACTATCTATACACACATACGTACATACATACACACATGTACACTGTGAGTAAAGATCTGTTGGGTTTCGCTACTGATTAAGTCTTTCCTGAGCATATACTGTATTGTAAATGCATAAAACGAAAGTTGAGAAGTCAGGACAAAAGCTATTGTATAACTGGTATCATTTTGAATGTATGATTTATGCTTTCTTATGTTCAAGTTTCAAATACCACAAATTTATACTTACATAATAATGCGGTGATTAGCTTGGCAAACACTGTAGTTCTTAACATATTACCGCAATGCAGGTGTACATAGAGTAACAGCTCAAGGCAAGTGAGCTGAGGAGCAGAGGAAGAAACTCTAGTGACTTCTGTCTTTGAGCCTTGCCTCCTTCCCATCACTGATGGTTAGTAATGGTGAGAACAAAAGGATTTGCTGACCCTGCCAGAAGAAGGTAATCCATGGTTACTACAGATAACAGGAACCAGAGCCTACAGGGAATGAACGGGGCGAATCATATGCACATACACCACAAATATCTAAATTGGCTCTCTATGCTTGCTGCCTTTACAGCCAGTGAAGTCTAGCTGCCCAGGTTGCTCATGTTACTATAGTTAGCATGAATTGCCAAGGAATTAGCAGATTTCCAATTATAGCATATGAAACATAATCTTTTTTTACATGCTTTGTTTTCTAAAATCTTGATTTCACAAAATTTAGCTTAGAAAAGATGTTATCTCTTTTGTAAATAGACATCATTTTGTACAAACTGTTTGAGGTGCACCAAGCTGGCACTTCATTCATTACTGAAATTTGATAGTGCACACGAGTCTGAAAATTTTAAGACCGCCCTAGCAAAATTAGAAACCGAGAGTAAAGGGAGTCCAGTACCCTAGTATTCCTGACCTTCCTTCTTTGGCTCAGGTAGAGGGGGTATGTGTGGCCACTGTTCTCTCAAGTGTAAGAGACCTTTACATGTAAAAACACAATTCCAGCAGAACTGTCATTCTTAACACAGAGACCTTTTGTTTAATGAATAAGTGAACAGCACCAAAGTGATTATAAAATGGACTTGTATAGATGCAATAACATTTGTATTGCGTTTCATTATGAAGTTAGAGTTATGTCTGTAGGTATTCAAATCGTCAATAGACTGCCTTGAAAAACTTTCAATGAAAGAACTTAAGATGATGACCAGGCATGTAGAAATTCTGATAATATGATCCAGTGAATATTTTGGAGCTCTTTTCATAACTTTCCAACCTCTTAAATACACACTAGTTGTTATAATTCAAGCAAAAACAAAAACCTCATGGCTTAAGTTATTCCTTGGTTTGAAAGACTTTGAATAATTTATTTTGGATTACTTGCCAATAAGAGCCTTAAACATTCTCTAAACATTATCAACCTAGCTTTGTATTTACATGTAACTGTTATTATGTAATAATGATGCAAACAGTGGGGAGCAATTGGAATCTCATTGGTATCACATACAAATCCGGCTTTAAATAGAAGCACTCTTTCTGGCATCAAAAACTTCCAACTTTTGCCAGTCCATCCAGCTAGATTGTTGCTACATAAATTCAGACTCATGAGCTTTTTTTTTCTTCCTTTTCCCTGAACAGTAATACTCACAGCATTCCAAGAGACCAAAACATTAAGCAGGAATAAAACAATGAGTGTATTGTCATCACCAAAAGGAACGTTTTGAATTTTATTAGAAGAAACCAATTAAGATGTTATTTTCAAGCACAGGGCTTGGCATGGCTTCAGAAAGTTACTTCCTGGAATCGGGCGGGGGTTTAGATGGCACAGAGAGAAGATCTTTAGCTTAACATCTTGACAGCTTTAATGCACATGCAACTGGGATTTTTCTCTGTACGCTGATTCTCTTAAAAGCATGCTTCCTGCCACTGTTCAACATAATTGCATCAATTCCATTTTCCATTAGTACTCAAAACCTGCTGATATGACTGGAGTTGTAAAACCTTTATGTGAAAATCTAATTATGCATCTTTTTTTTTTTTCCTGGAGGATCTTATAATACATATGTTGTATGCAGTTGTATGTTTCTTTATTTTGATATCTAAAGTAAGATAAGCAAAGAGATCTCTATGCCAGTATTTTATACTTTGGTTATTCATTTAATTGTATCAATAATAGTGGTGTAAACAATTTTCTATTGCAGGAGGGAAAGAACATTCAATAGGCTATATTTTGTTGAAGAAAGAGCAGTTATGGCTTTGCTGTAGAATAATAAAATATGCTCATTTCAGGTGAAAGGGAAGGATTGCTTCTCCTCATTTATGCCTACAAAAGCTATATCTTTAATAATTTATTTGTTTTCAGCAGTTTGCCTTTATAGAATCTTGCATGAAATTATTCACAAAATGGTGAAAGCCTCAGAGCCCAGGTACTGATGGAATGTGTAGCAGGAATTGAGTTAAAGGTGGCCTAGTGTTAAGATATGTCATTTATTTATGCTTTGGAAATGAAATTCAGTGCCTTCAGCACTTAGGTGAGTGATCTTTAAAACAAATAACCATCTTTGGTTTCCAATTTTTACAATAAATATTTTATACTAAAATAGAGTTTTAAAACCTTTACTAAAATTGCTTCTGGGTAAAAAAAAAAAAAAAAAAAAAAAAAGTTGGGTTTGTTTTAGAACTAAAGATAAATTTGATGAGGTCCCTTAATAGCTTAGATCATTTTCAAGGTATACAAGTAAATCTGTATTAAGTGCCAACAGTACAAATTATGTTCACCTTAAAGTGAAAGCTGGGAAATCTGCTTAGAATTGATTGTTGGCAAATTATGGGTCAATATGAGAAAAAGCTTTTAGGCTTTTATAAATAATGTGTCCATCTGTTTCTTATTCCTTTGTTCCCCATTCATCCTCCCTACTTTAGATAGATTCCATTAATACATCATTTCAATTAAAAAAAAAAGTGCACGGAATTCTAGGAATATTTTAGAGTACCCACCTCGTGCAATGTTGTGTGCTACATCTTTCTGTATAAAAAGAAGTATGGCATGAATCCTTTCCGTGGTGACCACCCATTCTAGTCAGCAGGATACTCCATCTACATAAACAAGTGTTATACCAGGCACACCCGGCCATAAAAGAGGCACAAACAACACATAGAAGAGGTCAGTTTTGAAATAAAAACATTATCTTAAATTGGTTTAGAATATTGGCTTTAAACCCGTGGTGGGCATTAATCATTCTGCTTACAAGGATTAGAGTTTTCATCAGGGTTAGAAACTAGATTGAGAGGGGAGTTCAGTTGGAATGCCAAAGAGGAGGTATTTGCACTTGAGGAGAGGTCTCCAAGCCTCTGAGGCAAAGCACTTTTGCTGGGTTTTCTTTTCTTTTGTCTTGTTTTATTTACCTCCAGATTCCCCTTAGTGTCTGTAACTATTCAGAATCATTATCTCTACCTGATCAGTTGACAAACAGCTTGACTCCAGTTTGCCAAATTGTCTTTAAATACCCTGCATTAAAAATCCTAAACTGTATATAGTGGGGGTAGGGATGGGGAACTGGTTTTATCCTCTCCATTTCTTGATTTCCAAATTTCTCCTTTGCTCACTCTCCAGCACAAGTGCTCTTACTACCTCTATTCTCTCTCCTTCTCCCTTTCCCTCCCTCTCCTCCCCGCCCCCCACAATCTCAGCCATATTTGAGGGATAGAATGAAGGACCTAGACCAGAGGTTCAAGATAATTAGGTCTTCAGAAATATCTTCCATGCCCCCAAATGAATTCCATACCAGAGGTCGTGCTTTCTCTGAGCTTTCATTCCCATCAGTGGTTTGCCACTCCATCATCATAAGTCTATAAGACAGAAGAAATTAAGCGGGGGGCGGGGGGGGGGGGAAATCAGTAATTCTGAGTTTGGGGAATCATGGCTTAGGTTAAACGTAAGACCTCAGAACAGTGATTTTCAACACTGGCTACACAAGAGTCGTCTGGGAGCTTTAAAATCCTGATGCCCAGACCACACCCAGAGCATTTGAGTCAGTTTATCTAGTGATGAGGCCTAGAAACTCGTGTTTTTAAACTATTTGAGACAATTCCAGTCTGCAGTCATGTTAGGAATCACTGTCCCAAATCCCTAAAGTTCAGTTTCTATGAGAGAACATGAAATCTCCCAGGAATTTTTAAAAATGACAGAGAGCTGTAGACAACCTATTGCTCTAATGGTATTCAAGATAGTGCTAAACAGTAAATTTTAGCTCCTTTACTCAAAAATTAAGATTTTCAGTGCCAGAGAAATCATCATTAATGTAGCCATAATGAGCTTGAGGGTTGACATCCCATTAAGAATGAACAGATAACAGGGCGCCTGGGTGGCTCTGTTGTTAAGGATACCTTCAGCTCTGGTCATGATCCCAGGGTGCTAGGATCAAGCCCCACATCAGGCTCCCTGCTCATCAGGAAGCCTTCTTTTCCCTCTCCAACTCCTGCTCCTTATGTTCTCTCTCTCGCTGTGTCTCTCTCTGTCAAATAAATAAGTACAATCTTAAAAAAAAAAAAAAAGTGTGAACAGATATCCTTCATTTCTATGTGAAATGTGAGGATCTGTTTCAAAGCCACAACCTAGAAAATTATGTTCTACTTTTATTACCTTTATATTTTGAAATTTTAGGGACATCTGACATCTCACCAAGGTTCTTGATAACCTAAGCTAGGTCTTGATTTATGTTACATCACTGGTCATAGAGTGGTCATAGAGTATGCTGCTAAAAGGATTAAATAAAGTTTTGTGCAATGGATACTCTCTCCTAGACAATTTCATTTGTATGTACTTTGTGTCACCCTCCAGAAGGTGAAGAGCTTTCAGATAGTAGTGATAGAGGTAGGGAGAGGTGTAAGAAAAGGAAACTTTCTTCTCAGGAAAAAAAAAAAATGTGTCACCTATGGCAGTGGGAACACATTCTGTTCTTTTTTCCTATATCCTTCTTTTCCAGGCTCTTCAATGAGCATAGATGCTATTATATTTGCATTAGTGATGGAAGAGTACTGGAGGGGAGCCGAAGTAGGTCAGAATAGTGAATCAAACTCTGTCCAGCTCTGAGTTCCAGGATCATGAAGGGCCAATGATTCAGAGATCTTTCTTAATAAATACACTTTTAACCTTCTTCTTAGAGAATTATCTGGATTTAGGCCTTTGGGCTTAGTAGTGTCATCCTATTATTGCCATGTGGGCAGAAAAGATAAGGCTTTTATTAGCTTATGAAATGTATCTGCATACTTATAGATCAGAAGATTTCTGGAGTAAAATACCATGTGTAAAGGTAATGAGAGAGAAATTTAAAAAGCCATGTTACAAGCAGATCAATAAACAGAACACAAAAGTACTTGAGGCCTTTGAAGAGTCAGTATTGACTCTAAAGGATACGTCATGTTTACTTGTTTATATTAAAACAAGATGAATTAAAAACTTAGCCATTCTCAGGAGCTTTATGGTGTATGTTTCAGTGTACCAATATGATGTCTTTCATTAGAGGGAAAAAAACTGTTTTTGTGGAAGATAGAAGTTTAACACCTGAAATGTACAGTATGCATAAAATGGGCAAATTCCAGAAAGCACATTTTGCTCACTGGATGCAGTTTATGAAGGAGAAGAAAATTAACTACTTATTAACGAAACAACAATGGTATTCTAGGACATTGTGTGCTTTTAGTATTCCAGTCACATCAAACTAAGGTTTTGGTTTTTTTCCCCAAGATTCCACCTATGACTTTATTGACTGATCTTTAATGGAAAGATATATTTTTGCCTTTTTAAAAAGAACTGATTCGATGTGGTGTACTCCTATTATTTAGGACTTGGTAGCAAGTCTTGCAAAGTATATAAACAAAGCAAAGTAAATGAAAAACTGAAAAATAACTAATAATGGCTTGAAATATTTCCAGAAATATTTCCAGAACCAATATCTGGCTTCACAGACTTTATGAATACAATTTAGTGTATCAAAATGCAAATTTCACAAATGGAACATACCTTTGTAAAATAGCCACATTTGTAAATTTTAGGGTCATGAGTGAAGGGAATATTTCCCTTATCATTTATTTGTTTGGGAAAATCATTTATAAAACTCAAGTCATTATTTAATTCTAACATGACAAATGGAAAAATTGCTTGACTTTTTAAATACTGTACAGGTTCCTAATTTATTTCTGGAGTTAATCCACCAAAATGAAGTATAGTAATTCCTTGTACCACCCTCTGTAACAGGCAAAACTGTGACTCATTTCCCCAACCCAATTATGCCAGATTGTTTAGTGCAGTGTAACAAAATGAGGTGTTATATTGCAATATTTCCCAATTTATTTTTAAGCCACTTAGGCAATAAATCCAACATCTTTTCTTCCAGGGAAAACACACTAAAATACTGATTATACATTTTTCACATTTCATTCTTGTGTCTGTGTTATCTCAGTAGTAAAGAGGAAAAAAGTGATGGAGAGTTTATAGGGCAGTGCAATGAACTAGTCATGGAAGAACTAAATTTTATGCATTCACTTGTTACGTAGAAGGATTTTATTTATTCACATTTAATGAACAATTTACAGGATAGTAGTGAATAGTCCCTTCTAACTATTATCTTTGCCCAGTTATATCAAAATGGAACAACTGTTTCTGTTTTGTACATGCTGTACAGCTAAGGCAAGTAGGTCAGTCTTAGGAGTAGGGTGCCTGGGTTTGAAATATCCCTCCACCAGTTAGAAACCATATTAACTCATGGCAATTCCCTCAACTTCCCTGGACTTTATTTACTAGGCAGTAAGGATAAATTAGTTCTTACCTAATACTTTTATTATGAATATTAAATGTTTTATAATGTATGTAAAACATTTAGCAAGACATGACACACAGTAAAAATATACTAAATGTTAGGTATTATTTTTATAATTTGCATAAAGCCAAGGGAGTTAAAAAATGACTAGGATATACTCCATGCCCTTAAGAAATATATTGCCTGTTTATATTATGAAACATTATTCTAGATGTGGAAAACTTGTGGGTCACTGGCCTAAAAAAGAATGGTCTTAGCTCCATAATATTTAAAAATGAATTAGCCAACTGAATATTGTAAAATAATAAAAATTAAAATATTTAACAAAAAATGAATTAGCTGCTAACATTTTAGAGTCAGATTTTCACTGATGGTGTGTATTTGTCATTGTTCTTAAGAAGTCAGAAGCCCTAGGAGGGACAGATGGGAACTGAGTAGGGTTGCCTCCTTCTAGCCTTGTTTCCTTTACTCATTTATGTTCAACATGAAGTTTTCTACTCCTGGTCTAGAGTTGGACACAATGACAGATGAAAAATCATTTCTGGGTAAAGCAAGAGGTCTTATAAGAATGCTCTATCTTTGGTGGCATTAGAGCATAAAAGAGAAAAAATAGAACTCTTAATTTAAAGAATATATAATTAGAAAAAAAGAAATGAAAATAATAAAACAAGGTTTATATCATGTCTTCCTTAAAAATATATACCATGTTTATGATATTGAATATGAAGAGACCCAAACTGAATAAAGTAATACATTTACTTTTGTCCTTGTTTATGAAAATACTAGTTATGAAGAAAGTATGTGGCCAAAGAATATGTAAGAAAGTATAGTGAAGAGAATAAAAAACAACACAACTTCTTTTTTCATAAATGTGTAGGTATGTGGGCATGTGTTGAGGTTTGCATGAAGGCACAAACTGTCCATAAGATAACATAGGCGATGCTGACAGACTCTGGGATAGAATATATCAGACACTATGATCAGCAGTGAAGTTAGAGATGTTTTGGGCAGGCTGTGGTTAATGATGTGATCAAATTGCCTGTTATGATGTACCTAAAAAGGTTCATAAAACTTTTTTATTCAATCATTTCTTTTTTTATTTAAATAAAAACAATGACATTGTATTGAGGGATTTGTAACATGTAGAAGTAAAGTGTTGGTAACTATAGCACAAAGAATTGGAAAATGGAAGTTTAGTGATGTAAGAATCCTTTTTTTTTTTTTAACATCTTAATTTTATTTTTTTTCAGTGTTCCAAGATTCATTGTTTATGCACCACACCCAGTGCTCCATGCAATACGTCCCCTCCTTAATACCTGCCACCAGGCTCTTTATTAAAAATCTAGTGCCAGATATCCTAGGTTCATACATATTCATTTAAGGAAAGAGAGAGCTTGCGTTAAGTGTTCTGATACTCAACACAGTATTATTATGGTGGTCTGATTCCCAAGTACTGTGAGCTGCGGGATTGATATGATTTAGTTCTGCCATATTTTGCTAAATATTGACAGAAAACATTGCTTGGAGCTCATATATACTAATAATATAATAATTCTTGTCTTACTATTATGATGCATATATATCTCTTTGTTTCTGTTATTCTTATACATGGAGCTCAGTGTTACTCATCTTTAATAAGACTTATTTAAGATTGAGTCTTTGGGTTCATATAATTTTCATTTTTTAAATCTGGGAATTTTTTATGGTCTCCATAAACCACATCTAAATTCTATCCTGTTATTCTTTGTGTCACTTCTTATTGACAATTATGTCAAGAATAAGAACAAAGAAAAAATATTTCCAAGTTCATAAAGAGTTTAGAAATTTTTATTATATATTCATTCAACATGAGAATGATCCATTGCTTAATACTATCTGACTGTACTATCAATTTAGAAAGGTACTAAATAACAACCTAAAAAAACTTAAAGAGTTACAGTTAAACCAAATAGCACAGTAGCCTTAATCTTTAAAGTGTAAATGCAACCTTCTTCTTAATCTTAGACTGAATTTACATTCAGTTCTTTGTTTTCCCGAGTATCCAACCTTCTACTCATTAAACAGCTTCAGACTGTTTTTCATAAGTTTTCCTCAGCTGGTTACCTTTCTGCTCTTCAAGTACCTGATCCTCATTCTTTCGTCTTCTGTACCTCTGAGCACTCTTTTCTGTCTGTGTGCCCTGCCCTGCACACCTCCTCTTGCTTTTATTTATCCTTCCCAGAATTGACCTGGGCATGGGAGCAGGTCTGAAGACTGTGGTCTTCCCTAAGCAGCCCTTTTACTGCTAGTCATCTACAGTCTCCAACCTTAAAAGAAGACATTTCTTTCCTCCAGAGATCTCCTTATCCCATAGGGAGTAAAAGAAAAGAATATTGAGTTTTTATGGACTTCGGCTGTTTTATGTTTTGATGCAAATTCCCAAGTTTAATATATCTAGTCACTGCCCTACAACTCCATACACTGCCCCACAGCCCAAGAGACAAGAATGAGTAGTTTTGTATAGCTCTCATTCACTTTAGATCCTTATTTTTCCGATAAGTACTTAAAGGAAAATTGTAGAGAGAAGTGAACAGAATTACTAACTTTCAGAACACATTGGCCAGTGGATCAGGCAGGCCGTGCCAGCTGCTGGACAGTTCCACAGTGCCATGCTGTGCTCAGGGGTCTATGTTCCTCTCTCACCTCCTCTCTCCCTCCTGGACTGCTGCTCCATGAACCCTACGGTCCTGCCACACACTGCCTCATCAGCTTTCCTTTATTGGGAGATTGATTCAAGAAGTAGCAGAATATTTTTTTAAAAGCTGGCACAAAAGGAAGAGAAGCTAAGATGTAGATTAGCTGAGTTGCAAGATGGCAAGACTAGATTAGGACCCAACAGATAACCCTATGATAGCCACTTCTGGAGGAACAACCGTTATGATTGAGGGAGGGTCATTTGAGATCCTATTAGATTGTAAGAGGTACTAGTGTACTCCACCTGAGGTTCGGTTCACTATTATTAGGCAGATCTAGCTGGTTGCTAAGATGGCTTTTTGCTTCCCTTTTAATACTTTTATATATTTATTTTATTTTTTAATGTAGAGTCTCCTTTTGTGAAAGGTAACCTAAAATGGACCTGCTCTTGATAATAGGTGTATGACTGAGGCTTGGTTAATTGACAGCATCAGGAGACAATAAAATGAAGAACTCTGCACAGTTGGAATGACTTTAAAGGTCAGATGACAAGTGTTTTTACTGTTACGTTGATTTGACACAAGTGATGATACCAGTAACTACCTTGAGTAATCACCTTTAGATGCTGATTTCATAGTGGTTTGAAGCATTTTCAAGTTCTCTACAATTGGCATTATTATTATGGATTAATAAGCAGATCTAATGTTTGTAGTTGTAGGGCTATTTAAAAGATAATTTAAAAATCATATAGTAATGTGAATTGTAATATGATTATGCTAAAAATTGGGAGTACTGAGTATGATTGATATGAAAAACTAAACACAAATCTTACATTTACATTACTATATTCTCTATATTTTCTCTTTTTACTTCATAGCATTTTAGAGAATATTATGAAAAACATTAATTAGGCAGTACCTACAAACTCTATTCATATAGTGGTACCTAAAGATCAGTCAGTCAATATTTAAGGATGGATTGTAGAAAAAAAAACTTAAAAATGAGAGCAGTTGATGTAATTAATGTATGTAGGACAAACTTTGTTTTAGGCAGCCCTAAACTGAATCATCACCTTGATTTTTCCAGATCACAGAGATATTTTAGAAAAATGAGGTAACTGGATGTTTCCTAAGAGATTTTTTTTGAAGCATTCTCCTGCGTGTTTTTGAAGTGATCATTGTTTCTACATAGATAATAGATTCCACATATTACAGAGTGCTTTTGTGTTTAAATTTTTAAATCTCTGCAATATTCTAATCACTCTATGTACTGTGTCATTTGCTGTGCATATTAAGAATTGAATTTGTTTTATTTATCAAGGACTAGAATTTCTGCAGATTTTCATTTAACATTTTGAATCTTTTGCCACTTTGTTAAGCATCGTCAGGAAATACATTTTAAAAATTAAAAGATTACTGTATCCCAACATTGGACTCAGGGAACACTGCCCTGCATTGTCAGTTTACATAAGGAAAACTAATGAGGCTATAAAGAAATACTATCTGTTTTATTAGAATTTCTTTTACCAGTGAAACAGCTGGAAAAACAGAGTTAGTCGGCTGGCTTCCATTTTCCATTGCTTTCTGCCCTTTAAATTCAGATTTCCTCTTGTTCGTGACCACATGCTCACCACACACAGACTCCTTGGTTTGTTACTTTAAGCCACATGGAGATTAAGCACCATTAGTAAAGACTAGTTTAGGAAAAGTTTTAACTAAAATAAATGGCACTTTCAGAGTCTGGATTTATGGAGAGGGTGTATGTGTGTGTGTGGGTGGGTAGGTGGGTAGAATAAATCAATTAGGAAGAAATCAGGTGGTTGGGTTGGGTGCCATTAGTGACTAAGGCATGTTTTATGTTGCAGTCCCATTTCTAACAGTCTAATTGTACCAAAATGTTAAGTGGCATTCTGGTAGCCAGAAAGAATATGCATCACTTTCCTATATTTAGAATCAGAATTCTATTTCTGGAAGAAAAACCAGAGGTCATTTAATCTGGCCCTTTTAAATTACAGTTGAAGCCTAGGAGATTAAGTGTCTTGGCCACTAGGCAAATAAATAGAACTTGGGTATATTTGTTGCTTGTCTACGGCATTCCTATGTCATCATCATTCTCTTCTCTACCTATTCATGTAAGGGGTATATGGAGAAATTAGAAATGTACCATGAAGGAGAAGAGAGAGAGTAACAGTCGATCTAATCAAGCTTTAAAAAGATACAATCATAAAAGATAAATTGAGTACTGTGAGCTAGGAAAGCTTTTGGACCAGAAACAAATAAAAGTTTGTTGATGTTTTATACCTACTGTTTATGGTTAGTATCTAAACAGGAAAAAAAGCATTTAAAGTCATCTGCCTCCAAAATTCATGAATTGCTACTTAGCCAGTGTCAGAGAGGGTCCAAATCCTTCTACTTTGGAAACATGTTCTTTAGGGAAATAGGTGAATTTTGTTTAAAAAAAAAAATCTGATAGAAACATGCTTCCATAGCCTCAACATTTCAAAAGAATTTCCATAATCATTTTGACAAAAAATATTTTTTTAAAAATCATGTAAGTGTTAATTCCAATAAATATTCTACTAAGATGACAATGAAATAACTGTATAAGACATAAGGAATGATTTATGTTCTAGTTTTTTTAGGAAGGCGCAGTAAGTTTAAATTGCATGTATGCAAATCTAACTCACTATGTTTTTAATGCTCTTTAGCAATAGAGGCCCCCCGCATTTAAATAAGAGTAAAGTAGTACATCCTAACACACTCTCTGATTCAACTGCCACAGTTAAAACTATAATTCACAATATTCAGGAACTAGTTTGAAGTATTGTCTACCAAGGGAAGAATTATCTCATTGTACTATAAACTGGATATTTATATCATAGCAATGACAGAAACAGTTTGGGCAGTAAGGTTACTTTTCTTAGCATTCATGTGTGACAACTCAAACAAGTTATAGCAATATATTCAAAGTAGAGAAATGACTTCAGTTTCTCCTTTCAATCATGACACAGCATTAAAATCCTTGTAACTTTAAGGTTTGTTTACATTTTAAAAATGGTTGTCTGTTTCATTAACGGCTGAAGGGCAATTTAAGTTAATTTTTGTATAAGGTCTGGTCTTTCTTTCATTTTCAGGAATAATTTTGTATGCCTTGGAAATATCCTTAGTATATTTCCCTGCATTATTCATGTAACCTATGAGCTAGAATCTGTATAAACACAGGATGACAGCTAACACAAAATATACATTAATATGATATCCCCATCAGCCTTTCAAGATGTTTCCTAATTTAAAAATTTCTGATTGAGAACCCACCACATTTAAGGTATCCTCTCCTATATTGAGCAGAGTAAATGAGGGACACCTTGCTTTCCAGGAATATACAATCCCATTAAGGAGATGCAGAGAATAATAACTGTACAATGTGACATAATTAGTGACTGGTATTGAAGGCTAAAGAAATAAGGGAAAAAAACAAAGAGATGGGGTAAATCTGAGTTTTACCTGAAGAAAGAGTACAGTTTCAGAATGTGCCTCCAGGAAAGAAGGTAAAGAGTCTATCTGATAGAGCAATGGCGTAGACATCAATTTCCTAAGTTCTGTTTGAGTCCAGGACATTGTGTGATGGATTGGAACAATGTTGATTCCAGGGATTAGGATGAAATGGGACTGGAGAAACTAACCTGACTAATGTGTTTCCCAGATGTTGAGGTAAACTGATGGACATGACAAGGCAGTTGGTTAGAGTTTAAGATACAACATTAAGAGAAAGGGAGAGCCAGACAAGGAGATCAATGTAAATAAACTAACAGGGGATGATTATGGTTTAAAAATAAGTAGAATTTCTGGGTATCATATTTTCTGCCTCTTTGCCATTAATTATCTTCTGATGAAAGAGTTTATATTCAAGGGTTGAAGTACAACTTTAATTATCTAATATAGCACCATTCCTGACTTCCATTCTTTTCTGGAAAAATACAGTAGTACTCTAAGGATAGTCAATGTCCTATATTCTTTTAGAATAAAATGACAAGCAACAAAATGCTTTCACATTAGAGCGATGAAAAATGGAGGGAAAAAAAAGATCATAATACAGTCATATATCCCAAATTTTAACAGGGGAGTCAGTTATTTAGAATGGGAGTTTGTTTAGGAACTTGAGTAGATCCAGAGCAAGTACTTAAACCTGAATCTTTAGAAATACCTTGTAAAAAAAATGAATGTTAGAAAACATGTTTTTGAAAAATCTGTGTTTGGTCTAGTGACTTATATTCTTTAAATCAAAAAATATTAGAAAGTCTATAGGATCTGTTAGCTGTAGGATGCTCTAGGTTTCTCTTTTTCCCCAGGGATTTCAGAGCTTTTTAGTATATCATTTTCCTACAATGTCTGGGACCTACTTCTGTCTCCTTTTTTAGGCAGTGTACACCCTGAACTTAATCACAGGTCTATAGTAAAGTAGAAAGTCAGATGAAAAGAAGAAAATATCATGACTACCTTTGAAGCATTGTATGTAAAAGAATCTATATTGCTCTGCAAGATATAGGTGACCTTGGTATTAGAATAATTTTTTTTTTTTTTTTAAAGACTCCCGTAACTGTTAAAGTGGAGAATGGTCTCTCTGTAAATGCACTTCAATAATCTGTGCTAAGTCTCCCATTAAAGTGTTGGTGGGCATTCAACATTTAACTGTGAAAGATTACAGAGAACTGCAAGATAAACCAAATGTTACAGTGATCTTACTCAATTTGTAAAGCAATAGTTTATTTTCTCCTGTAAAGAAACTCTGTACAAGCCGATGATTTTGTATGTGATCCTAAGATTTTAACATTATGCAAGGAGTATTTACAAAGCTGTATTTCTAAAGGAAGCAGCCTATAACTAATAGAAATATAAATGGAAGAATATATGTGTTTTTAAAAAGACATTTACTATTTCAAACTTTTGCAAAGGTTATTATCCCAAGCGTATGGTACATACTTTTAGAAGAATAAGAGGGAAAAAATAAAATTTCCTAGGTCATCATTCTTGTTTAAATTCCATGATTTCAAGTGCTTTTTACATTCAAGAGTAAATGTCACAGTTATACAATTTTCTAGTTAGCATGGGGAAAAGAATTGTGACTTGGGCAAGTAAAATAGTTCAGTAATCTAACAAATGTATTTTAGTTAAGTGGATAAAATTATTAGTGCTTGTAGTTTTGTAGTTTCTAGTCTGATTTTGACTACTGTATTCAGCAGAAAAGGTAGAATGTTTCTCCCCATAACTCAAGAAAATAATTTGAATATTTGTGTTTGTTCTTTAAAGAAATTTGGTATTTCCCCTTCAAAAAAATTTTTTTAATCTATCATTCTCATATATTTTATCATTCAAAACAAGAAAAAAATGTGAAAGGAACCATAGTTACGTGTTCTTGCTTTTCATTGCGTTTTGATTCTCTTTTCCTCATTCTCTTTTCTCTTCATGGGTCCCAAGTTACTTGAAGATTTTGTGTGTATATGTAATGCAATGGATAAAGTCCATTTATCAGAATTTTAGTGGGGCTGGGGCAGATAAACTGGCCTTTTGGCTATTTCTAGTATGGAAACAGTAGAGGTATCACAAGAAGGGAAGGATAATTATGGAGGGGGATGGGACCACTGCAATAGATTGTGAAGAGTAAGGAGGGACATAGACCATGAGTTTGGGCTCAAGAAGGGATGTAGAGGACAGATGGCAAACATGCTTTAATGACTGATGAGATACTCCCGTCTCACTCATGGACCATTTCAATTAGCTGAGTATCACAAAATGCTAAGCATGTCTGAAATTTCTGTGGAAATTTGCAGGAAAGTGCAACATCCAAGCCCTATCTCATATGGGACACGTGTATGGCAGACAGTTCTGAACCACAAAGTCAAACAGACTTTTAATTGTACCAGACTCAGAAACTAGGGTCTCAAGCAAGACTCTTTAAATCTTGTTAGTTTAGGGAGGTCTCAGTTAATATACAGATTACGTGTGCATGTGCTTTGTAGTGAAACACACTAAAATATAATACTGCAAAGGTCATAAAATAATAGCATTATCCCTAGATAATGCATTTATTTGTTACTCAGGATATTTGCCATTTTGGGTTTTGGAGAAAGCAATAGTATGCTAGTAATTCAGGACAACATATAGAAAACAACAACAACAACTTTGCCAGAATCTTAAACTTTCTCTGTAGAGAGATTACTGAGCTTTGGTATTTTTGGAACTCCATGAACTTAGTGGTTAATTATGTGCCAACCTAGGGGGAAAGTTCAGTCACTGCTAAACATGTGTGTTTCAGCCTTCAGACCAACAGATTTGAAAAGTAGATAATATATAAATAATAAAATAATTCAGCCAAACCTCAAATGAAAAGCAACTTCGGTCATTTTTGAGCCTTTAGATTTGGTTGTTTAGAGGTGGTTTCTAAAGTTTATTTTACCAAGTATTCTTTCAAGAGTTAAGCTTTATGAACTTAATTTCATATTCCTTTATACACTTTTAACGTTGTTATTAATCTTTTTATTGAGTTTTATGGTCTATGTTGAAAAGGGTGTGGCAGGTAAAGGGTACCTTTGAAACCTTGGAAGACCCTCAGCTTCCTTCAGGAACATTTGCCCATATCAGCCACTGAGGAGATCAAAACTAAAAATGAGCTTTCTTTTTTCTTGCCCTTGATCGAGCCATGGTAAAATTTTATCCAAAAGTGACAGCAATAAATGTTAAAGATTTACATATTGAAAATGTGGTAGATTAAATTGGACAAGTGCCCAGATTGTCAAAGACAACAGACTTCTTAGCCACAATGTCAATGCCTTCAATATGTTAGAGTTCTAAAAACAAATGGTTTCTCTTAACACACATCTAATCTGATTCATTTCTTCACATTTTAATTAGGGTTTCTAAATATGAAAACAATAGATGGCATATGAGAACATCAAACATCTAAAAATTGAATAATATGGTTGCTAATTTTGCTTAAAGTGCAAAAGATACAATTTGAATGGTTATTCATCCTCTCCCAACTCCATGGTTGACTTGACTGAATTAGTTATTTGTGACTGTTATTAAAAATTCTCATAAATACAAAAATGTTTTTATCATTAGGTATTATTTAGGAGAGTGATACACAAATGAATTCTTTTTTTCTTTTTATACTATATGATATATCATCATTTCTATCATCACATTTATGCTTAAAATAACTACATCTCTACCTTTACAACATTGCACTCTATTTGGAAATGTACATAGTTACTTTCATTTGTTGTATTTGTCTAAAATTTACCTAAAATACATTTCTATTTACTTATTTTTATTTCAAATTTATTTATCTAATTGACAGGGAGAGATACAGCGAGACAGGGAGCACAAGCAGGGGGAGTGGGAGAAGGAGAAGCAGTTCCCTGTTCAGCAGGGAGCCTTATGTGGGGCTCGATCCCAGGACTCCAGGATCATGACCTGAGCCAAAGGCAGACACTTAATAACTGAGCCACCCAGGCGCCCATAGCATACATTTTTTACTAACAATGCATACTCAATTTGTAACCATACCTCTTTGAGAATAATGTTGTGTTTTTTTTTTTTTAAGATTTTATTTATTTGAAAGAGAGAGTGAGCAGGGGTGTGGGTTGTGCAGAAAGATAGAAGACTCCCTGCTGAGCAGGGAGCCTAACATGGGTCTAGATCCCAGGAACCTGAGATCTTGACCTGAGCAGAAGGCAGATGCTTAACTGACTGAGCCACCCAGGTGTCCAGAGAAGAATGTATTTTAAAGGTTAAGCAGAATTAAAGAACTTATATGACAAGAATTTTACGTCAATCACAGGGACAGGTTATGATACAAGAAAGAAGAAAATGACACTTTCTATATTAAAAGGGAATCCTCAATGATAAGCAATTGTTTGCAGATTTATTTATAACATAAAAAGGTGATGATATGTATGTGAATATATGTAATACAAATAATATATACAATTAGGAATTCTGAAGCTGAGATTCTAGTTTTAATTTGACTATCCCAGTCCCTTAAACTCTGCAGTCTTTCCTTTTCTCTTATCTAAATGAAAATATCAATAACTGTCCTTTCTCAACAGGGCTATTGTGAGATCAAATGGAAAAAAAAGATATTTATTTTTGTAATATAGAATTCAAGATATGCAATTTCAAATATACGATCAAAGCAGAACACTGTTTTTGGCATTTAACTATGAGACAAAATACATTTTTAATTAGACTTAGTATATTTCTTTAGTTATTATGGTTACAAATATTTAAAATATTTGCTATGACCCAAGCATAATCAAAGCCAATTCAAGGATTATATTTGTGAGACATGAAACAGAGGTAGTGGTATAGACAGAAATTTGGACACCTAAGAATGATACCAGATCTTCTGTATTTTTTTAAATTACTATATAGATATATGTCCAGGATGTATTTCCTTCCTTTCCGATATCTCTTCACTACATTGTCTTATAAATTTAGTGTTCATGTCAATATGTTTATATTAACTACAAAATTATTTCTTTTTAAATCTGGAGGCCATCTCAGGAATTATCTCTGACTGTAAATGGTGTAAGCAGAAAACAATGTCAGGAGACATCTTTCCAAAACATTTTGTTTATTTTATATTATATAAATCTGTAATGTTAAAATATGCAAAGAGACTTCTTTAGACGAAGAACCTTAATCTATATTTCTGTCCCCCAAACTACATTCTTTATATAGACTGTTTACTATTGTTAAACTAAAATCAAAATTATACTCTTTGGGATGTCTAAGATAACATACAAAATCAATATTTATAAAGCCTCCACACTAGACTGTGTTAAATATTTCAATTATGGCTTTAGAGACATAAATTTATTTGGAGTCTTTTAAGATTCTTTTCCATGACGAGCAACTACAAGTTGGTCTCGAGTCTCAATTACTCTGTATACTCAGGACAGGCAGTGCTTTCAGTTGATAGAACAAATCCATGTTATAATTAACTCTAAGAACCATAAAACCCGTAACCAGCATCTCAAAACTGGTTTGGCAGATTGAAGGTAATATTCTTTAACCTTGGCCTTGAGGCTACTGTATTTTTTAATGCTGTAATTTGTTAAACATACTACCAGTGCTTTGATTTGGGAATTTGTTTCACCCATTTAATCTTGGTTTAGAGAGCTGAGTCATCAATTTAATCTTTATACTTCATTCTAAATTCAGTGTTTACTAAAGATAAAACCTCAGTGAGAGGCATTCAGTGGGTCACTCTTCTCGACTTATTGACATTTGTTTTTCTCAACCTATTTCTAGCATATCAATTGTTTTGGATGCTGTGTACAAAGTGGTAAGCTCAATCTCTTTAAACATTTAATAACTCTTTTCATTTAAAACTTCATCAAGCTGCTAAATAAGGATTCCATGCAAGAGTGTGTAAACTTCCTTGATGAATCATGCCTTAAATTTTGGATCTGCTCTGTAAATTACATTAAAATGTAATCTTTTCATGGGATAATTTAATTACTTAGTAATAGTATGTGTGAGCTAAGCACTGAGAAGCTGCATGTATATGCCATAGTCTAATTACCCTAACCTATTAGAGATTTTATACATATTTGCACACATTTAAAGATCTTAGTGGTCAATGATGGAATGAGAGAAAAATTGACCAGTATCTGTTACCTAGAAATATCCCAATTCCTTTGTCATTGGTCTCGTTATAAGAAAATACTGACTCAATGAAACTTTTAAATGTTTCTATAAATTCAGCCATATATTCGGCATTAAGGACTAGACTACATGCTGGTTACTTAAGCACAGAGCTGACTTAATCAATTTTAGGATATTGCATTAACTAACTCCTAGAATCCTCAATCCTTGCCCACCAAGCCACTTCTCATAGTCACTTGCCATGTGAATGGTAACCTTAACCTTGTGAATGGAAGTGATCCTTAAGAAGTTTAATTTCTGAGTGTATATATGAGCCCAGCTAAGCCTTTTTTTTTTTTCATAAATACATGGACATTTGAATACAGACTGCATGTACAGTATATGTTTATTGCACAAATGCCAACTGAGAAGCACTTTACCAGATGTTAAAAATAAAATAAACTAACAAGAGTAGAAAAAAAAGTGACTCAATATGTGCAAAGCTATAATTAATTAATTTGCTGATTGGTCTTTACTGTTAGCATCTTCAACAGGGGATGCATTCACCAGTGATTAACTATCCCTCTATTTGAATTACTTTGAATGGATAATGTCGAGTGTGTTCTGGGCTCAGTGGAATCTTACCAAAAAAACGCAGCTGCTCCAAAATCTCAGGGGAGACAACTGAAACTAAAAAAATCAATATGTCACCAGCAGGGTTGTTGTCATAGATGCTTAGCACAGCAGGTTTATACAAACCTCACTAGGCAGTGACAAGACAGTTAGATTAAAGAACTGCCAAGGCAGAATCATTGAGGCAGCAAGTCACGCAAATACAGAAATGCAGGATTTTTGGTGGTGGTGTGAGGGCAGTGTGGCTAGAGTTTACAGTACTACAAACTGAGAACAGGTTTTAAACTTCACAAATGTTATGTGGGTATAAAAATCACTTTGAATTGACTCATGTATTTAAAACTCATTAAGAAAAAGCTGTTACATTTTTACTTTATTAGAGTTTATATGAATTCATCAATGGACAGTTGGTTGGTTGGTTTTTTTTTAGGAAAACAAAAATTATTCTTTACACAATTGATCGAGGGATTTAAGAGAGAAAAATGAGAAGAGCTATGTTCCCAAAGTCTCAAACCATAAAAAGAAACTATATTTGCATTTCAGACATCAGGTAATATTCTCCTTAATAACTAAACCAGGGGCGCTTGGGTGGCAAAGTGGGTTAAGGCCTCTGTCTTCAGCTTAGGTTATGATCCCAGGGTCCTGGGATCGAGCCCCGAGTCGGGCTTTCTGCTCAGTGGGAAGCTTGCTTCCCCCCAACCCCCGCCTGCCTCTCTGCCTACTTGTGTCTACTCTGTCTGTCAAATAAATAAATAAAATCTTAAAAAAAAAAAAAAAAGAACTAAACTATAGGGGAAAATTCCAAGTTGCAAAACATTTAACAGGTTAACAAATTTAAATATAAGAATCATCCTCCTTCTCTCATTCTAAAGAGAAATGTTGTCACAAAACTGTAATCTTATGAAAGTCTACAGCAGCGATGACTTCATTGAAAGAATGACTTCAACTCAACAGTAAAACGTCTTACTTGTACCTACAGGAACCAAAGATTTCCTTAGAGTCCTTTTATTTTTTTTTTAATTTTAAAGGACATCTAATCTATTTTTTTAATTCATACACTAGCCTTAACGTTTATTATTCTTTAGGTCTTTACACAGTTTTCCTCAACAATCAACATATTATTACAACCTGGTTTGTGATGTGTCATCACAATCTTGTGACCTTTAGGCAGAAATTTATGATCTACATCAAAGCAGTAATAAACACATGAAGAAATTCTTCTGTAAACAGACTTCAGTATTTCTGCTGAACATGTGGCAGCAGCTTCCATCTTGGGTGCCTTGCACCAGGTTCCATGAAAAACAATGCCACAGTTTGTATAAGAGTGGAAGCCTTCTGTTCTTGCATCCACCTTCCCTATAAGTCTGGAGTTTCTCTCTGCCCGGCCTTTCTGTTTACACTGCTGGAAAGTATTTGCTGCTTGTCTTCACTGTGGAATTGCCCGTAGAGTAGTTTGTAGAATATGGGCTTCGTTCATTTCTTTGCCATATTGGAACATAGTGGTATTTTTAAGATCAGATAGTCTTACAGCCTATCTCGTGTTTGAAAAGTTAGTTAAGGAGGCCTCAAATTTTTGCAGCAATTAGATAGAGGCTAGTTAGGTGGTTAAAAGTCTTCTATGGTGGAGTTAAAAAACTTTACCTTGATTCTTTCCTTAATAGCCTTTTGGTCTTGGACTGATCTCCAGTTTCTTACCTATAAATTGTGGAGATTTAAATGGATCTTTCTACCTAAAATATTTTCTTGATACTTTAAGGGAAATGGGATTATTACATATATGAAATTTTACTGAGATATGTTCACATATAAAATTAGGGATACATTTCTTTTGCTTAGAACTTTTTATGACTGTAAAGTAAACTTATTAATAGATAAATTAAGAAGTATTAAAATTCAGTTGAAGAGGGCAGTTTAACATAGCAGGTGTTGTTTTTTACTGAAAGGAAATTTCTGCTCACAAATTGGTCATGACGCTGATTTTAACCCAGATTAGAGTACAACCTCTTGGGTTTACCACAGTGCCTCACACTTAGTGTGGATTCTGGAAACATTTCTTGTAGGAAATCATGGCTACCAAGTGAAAATGAAAGATGAGTGATGATTCTTGCAAATTATGGTAATTGATGGTATGAATTAATTTATAATGACATCTTTGATCTTTTCCTCATGATTTAAGTGTGTGCTTTGATACCATGAAGGACCACAGAGAAGTGAATCACTATAAAGCTGCTTCTTATTTTTTTTTTAAAGATTTTACTTATTTATTTGACAGACAGAGATCACAAGTAGGCAGAGAAGCAGGCAAAGAGAGAGAGGAGGAAGCAGGCTCCCCACTGAGTAGAGAGCCCGATGTGGGACTCGATCCCAGGACCTGGGATCATGACCTGAACTGAAGGCAGAGGCTTTAACCAACTGAGTCACCCCTGTAAAGCTGCTTCTAAAGCAAGTCTTAGGGCAAACTGTGAGCCTTTATTTGTGTCCAGGGTGGGAGGAACAGCAAGAAGCATGCATGAGTCATAGGACAAAAAGACAAAATGTCACTCCAAGGAGAGGGTGAGAGCCCTTATGTCTGTCTGAGTGCACAAAAACTACTGGGGAAGTGAGCAGCCTATTCTCAAAAGCTCATGTAGTTAGAGAAAAACCAAAATTTTCCTTTAGAAGTTTATTCCGTTTAATTATACAGTTACTTTTACTGATATTCCAAATGACCTGCCTCTGATTCAGTTTGAAACTATCCCAGAGCAGGCAGAGTCCAGATGCAGACTTGCCTGGGCCTAGTTCTGCTCTTTGTGATTTGGAACAAGAGGACCAATGCGAAAGTGTGTTCTTCTGCCTTCTGAGACTTGGAGCCGAATCCAAATTCCATCTGCACTGTAATGTGCTTAGGCAGACTCAACCTGTCTTTTATTTTGGATAGAGTCTGTTGATTTATTAGATTTAACTTTTTAAAAATTTGTATTTTGTATTGATCGCTAAATACGAAAAGCATTACATACAGGGTGATCTGTGGCCTATTAACAAACATTTGGGAGAAAAATATGAAGTATTATAATAGGAAAATGGGAAAGAAGTCATTTAAACTAACTTACCTGATGGAAGAGAACTTCTAGTTTTCTCATAGTCTGGCTTCATAGAGTGTCACGTCATAGGACCCTCATTCTTTTAATCCATTCCTTCTGCTTTATACATGAGTTTAGGTGAAAGTCACTTTCTAATAGGAGACTCCTCTTTAGGACTTTTTCTTTTTTAAAATTTTCATATGTGCATATCCATTTTTTGTGGAAACTGTCCAAATGAAACATTTGCTGTATAAAAATTTTCCAGATAACTCTGAGACTTATATTGGATGTCCTTACTATATTACAGGACTTAAACTAAAAAAGAAAAAAAAAGGAGGGGGGACAAAGACTATATCCAATTAAAACAAGGAAAGAACTCTTGAACTCAGTCATGCATACAAGAAAAATAAATTGTTTGAAGTGAGACATGAGGTAATCGTGGTTCCCTAAGGGAGAAGCCAGTACTAATCTGGCTTCTAATGTGCCTGTTGGAGATGAAATGTTTCATTGACATTAGTGCTTAACAAGTCACCAAATGTTCAATGAATGCCTACTATGAGTCAGGAGCTCTATTAGTGGCTTATTTTTTATATGATTGCATTCTAGCCAATATGTAAATTATATGAGGCATAGTTGACATGTAAAATATCAGAAAAAAATGCATTTTCTAAAAATTCCAGAGAGTATTTTGAGGTTTCGGTCAGTGCTCTACAGTGATTCAAAGTTCTTGCAATGGTCCAGCCTCTGAGAAAATAAAACTGCCAGAAGAGATATTGCATTTCATGCTAATAACATACGTCCCAGGAAATAAAGACATGTTCATAGAAAGGGTTAACACCATTTTATAAATCGAGATTATTTGAGTCTTGTAGGAGGACATTTTAGTGGTCTAATCCATACAGTACTGAATAATAGCATTTGGGGAACTAGGTATAGTAATCTACACTATCAGTTATAATGACTGAAGTCCATTGTGATTGGGGTTCCTTTTCATATGATCATGGTAAATTTTGTATTGCATAAGTGACAATTAAAAAAACCCAGGCCCTTGTGTGCCTACATGAAAAACTATTTTTCCTCTTACTGATATACTTATGTCTTATTTAAAGATGGTGCATTCCAAAATATTTATTATTAGATTAAATCAACAAAATCACATGAGTACTTTTTTCATGATTTTTCCCCAGTAAATATCTGCATCCCTGTATGGGTGAACTTCCTCAGCCTTTTATGATTTTCAGCAAGCCTTCTTTGTCACTACAAACTTTATGTGGCTTGACATTTCCCCCTCACACTGTCATCAAGTTAATGCACTGGTTGATTCGAGGTTTTCAGCCCTAGTCATTGGTTATCTGCACAAGGAACAGTATGGGTCTAATTCTCTAACCTTATTTCAACTCATTGCTGCTGGTGGTGTGAAGCCAATTGTAAATGCATATAATAGTTTCCATGATTCCTAAGATAAACACCACATGTAGGAGACGTTTGACTTTTCCATACTACAAAAGATAAGCTCTGGGAAGAACGTAGCAATTGTAGCATTCAGTTTCCTAATCAATTACATATGCAAAACTTTTTCAGTGGTGCCAAAACTTGTCTATTATTTCTTATAAACCCTGGATTAAACTCAGAGTGTGCTTAGAGGAAGTATCAATCTATTTTCTTGGAAGCTGGTGCTGTTATGTTTGTGGTAAAAAAAAAAAAAAAATGTGATTTCATCATAAAACATAGCATAAAACATATCTTACAGGTTGTTTCTGAATATAAAAATGGTATGAAATTAGCTAAGAAACTATAGATAAAGCAATATTTAAGTTTCCTTTGGAAGAATAATAGTGTTAGTCTTGTTGACTTCTTGGGTAAAATGGTTGATAAACTTGAGTGAGTAAGTGTGTGTGTCTCCTTCGCCAGGGGACAAGAATAACACTCAGCATGAAATTTTTGGTAGAAGAACATTCTTTTTTTAAAGATTTTATTTATTTATTTGACAGACAAAGATCACAGGTAGGCAGAGAGGCAGGCAGAGAGAGGAAGGGAAGCAGGCCCCCTGCTGAATAGAGAGCTGGATGCGGGCTCTATCTCTATCCGAGAACCCTGGGATCATGACCCAAGCCGAAGGCAGACGCTTTAACCCACTGAGCCACCCAGATGCCCACCAGATACTATTTTAAGTGCTCAGAATATCACTGAAAAAAAAAAAATGCCCCTACCATAGTGGATCTTATATCCCTGTGGAAGGAGGCATAAAAAAAAATACATATGACAAATAAATTATCAGTGTCTTAGACTGTAATAAGTATTATGGAAAAGCAGATGTAGAGTAGGATAATGGTATTCTACAGGGCTAAAGGCAAGGCAGGCTATGTATTATGTGGCAACCAGTGTAGGCCTTCTTGAGACTGCAGAGATTTGAAGGAAATGAGTGATGATCAAGGGGATATCTTTGGGAAGAGCATTCTAAATGGAGCACAGAACCAAAGCAAAGGAATAAAGATGTGAGAGAGCATTCCCAGCATATTTCAGAAAGAGGGACAGTGCAGCTGAAGCAGAGTGAGTGGGAGGGCAGCGGGGTTAAAGTCAAAAGGTATTGGTTTGAAGGCGGGGTTGGTGCACATTTATCTTTTGCATTATGGCTTTAGCTCTATGGCTTTAGCTCAAAAAAAGAAAAAGTAAAAGAAAACTCTACGTACAAAGAGAAGAGTTCATGGCATAAGCCAAGGTAAGGAGTAGCTAAAATTCCATGCATAATTTAATGCATGGCCTGCAAAGTATTTTCACGAAGTGTTATATGTGTTTGGAATTTGTGCTTCTTTCCTCCCCTTCCTTGCACAGCATCTTGAGAGCACAATCAGGTGCCTGCAATCTTATTGCATCCATGTCTCTCTCTGCCTCTGGCCCTCCTGACTGAAAAGAACCAAGTGTCCTCTTTCTGATTCCCTGTGCTCTGGAATTCCATATAGTTTGTCTATGAAGGGACTGTCAGTGTTCCATCAGTTGATGTCCCTGTCCTGTATCTCCAACAAATCCTGGTAAAATGACCATTTCCTTTAATGCATGCTGCTCAGAGGTCTCCCGTCATTTAAAAAAAAAAAAAAAAAAAAAAAAAATCCCTTTCTAGGTCCAGTGTTTTGGCACTATCTGCTTCTCTTGTTCAGTACCGACCTCTGTTGGATGTGTTTCTGTACTTGCTTTCTGCATGTTGTCTTCTCTTTTGTTAGGCTTCAGATCTCTGCAGATGGGATTCATCTCCATTACTTAACTGAAGGACCACCAGTCTTTACCACTACATGAGGCTACTTTTCACTTCTTATCTGATTTGATCTCTGTAACATTGGATATTTCAGGCCATTTTTCTCCTTGAAAATATTCTTTAAAATGACACTATCCTTTCAAGTCATTTCTACCTCTCTGGTAATTTCTTTCTCATCATTTCAAATCCTTCCTTTTGTGCCTACTCTATAAACATCATTGTTCCTAAGGTCACACTCCGTGTTCTAGGCAGTCTCATTCCCTGGCAAGTCTTCCTATCACCATCTTCGTGCTACGAGCCTTTCCAGTTATAACTCCATGGAGGTATTCCTTGAACCCAAGGCTTTTACAGACAACTGTGTACCAGACACCTATGTGAATGCCCACATCCTGTAAGTGCCATGAAACTCAAGATGTCTAACTCTGAGTACTGATTCCTTCCCCCAAATTCCTTTCTCTTCCTTCTGTACCTGGTAAATGACAACCTATATATCCCAGGATCCAAGCTAGGAACCTCAGTCCCATTATTATTTTTACTGTTATCATCATCATCATCATTAGGTTTTAGGCTCATAGTAAAACTGAGAGTAAGTTCTAGATTTCCCCGTAAACCTTCTACTCTGACACATGCACAACCTTTTCCATTATCAACCTCCCCCACCAAAGTGTTACATTTATTTGTACAATTGACAACCCTATGTTGACACATCATAATCGCCCAAACTCTGTCAAGGTTTACTCTTGATATTGTATATTCTGTGAGTTTATACAAATACATAATGACATGTACCCATTACCATAGTGTCATATGGAAAATTTGCCATCATGGGTACCATTCTTTATTACTTTTTCACTCCTTACATTCCTCCTGTATAATCAATTACCTTGTCCTTTATAGCTTGCAGCATAAAACTTCCTAAATTACTTTAGTGTTTCAATGTTAATTTTTGTGAAATTATATTCATTTTTATTCTATAGAATTTGAAGGAAATACAATAAATTCCATTGTGAAAATAAAATTCATATTAATGGAAGAGGCTGTAATCATAAAAAGTTATTAAATTTGAATGAGGATTATAAATTTTAAACTTGTCATTATAGAACTCTAACCAAAAGTGTGATTTAGGTTTGAAAGAAGTAATTTCACCCTGAGTAATTTCAAGTAATTTCATTCCTTGAAAGAAGGAATTCAACACATAGGATCCATTGAGAGGAATTTTGCCGCCTTTCCCTCATATCGCTTCTAACTATACTACGTCAAATCTCACACATCATAAATTATCTCTTATATTTCAAAGTTTGCAGAAAAGTTAATTTGGGAAAAATTTTTAAAGTGCAAAATACTACATTACAATCAATTATCAATACAGAACAAAGAACTAGACAGGAAAATATATATTTAAATTATATATTCATTAAAATTGCATGAAGATGGAATTTACTTTTAAGAAAAGAGGAAACTATTGGGCTGAATAATTTCTTTAGTTCCATCCATCAACTAATACGTATATTTAAGCAGAAATGTAATTAAAATACTTTTTGAAATATCAATGGCTGTTATCACCAAATGGCATGAAAACATGAGACAAATTTAGGGGATAGAGTATATGATCATTAAAATCACACTTTAGAATAATATTTACAGGGATTTAAAAAACCATCCTTCAGTATGGAAGAAATTAAAGAACTTTGTCTATTGTTGAAGTTAAAGAACTTCAGCTTACAAAGAGTTTGGCAGTTGGAGGAGAATGAGGCAGAACATTCCAAATTTGAAGACTTCAGTAGGGTATGACTAACAAATATATCTTGGAATATATAATAAATTAGGACACTTGTTAAAAATAACCATGTAAAGGAAGTTTGTAGTGTAAGAGGGACCTATGCATGTCTCTTCTGATACTGTGCTCCAAATTTCGTAACTATGTATTTTCAATGTGTACTCACAATCTTGCTATGATCTTTCGCCAAAATAAACTCTGATTGCTCCAGACTTTAAAAGGTTGGCTCAGAAGCAAACTGTAGCATGTCAGAAAAGTAATCTTCATCACTTATAGCTAGCTAGTGGCCATCTAACATGACAGATGGTGCCCTGCCCATCCTCGGCAGCTTGTGGGACAAAGCTGAATGTCAACACCACTGGGATGTAATTATTGCAATCTCTTGGGTCTAGTTTGGCGTGACCCTGAAAGCAATTCCCTGGGAACTGCTGGGAGCAGTGCAATGATGGAAAGAGCAAAGAAATGAGAGCTTTTGGAGACTGGCAGCATTTTCATTTTAATGACAAGTGTTTTCACGCTGCTTACGAATAAGTATTTTACATGTGACAAATCACATTGACAAAGAAATTTAAAAATTTGTGGGACTTTCAGTGTGGCCTGTTTTCAGTATTATCAAATGGCTTTCATTTATGTTGCAGAAGGAGCTTTTTAATTATCAAAATGATTTTTTAAAAGATTTTTAATGCTAAAAAAGCAGTATCATTTTACTTCAGTTTGCTAAATAATTTAATAATGCTCTCTTATATTTTGGGACATAAATCATACATTACCACCAAAACTCATTTAATCTGAAGTAACCCTACAGGTTTGATATTGTTATTAGCCCCAATTTATAGATGGGGTGAATGAGGCACAAAGAGGTTAGTCATGATAGAAAACAAATGGTAAATTCAGGACCCCAGCCAAGTCATCTGGTTCCAGAGTTACTCACTGTTCTTAATCATTTCACTTCTTATATGTTGCCTACTGTATTTCTTTACAACACTCAACCCACCCATGTAGGGTGGTAGCAGCTATAAAGATCATGGTGCTTCATACTGGAAACAGATAATGTGAGAAAATCTGAAATTCCAAAATTACTTAAAAAAATAAATCATTAGGGAATTTATTAATGTATAAATTGACTAATCATAAATTTATTCCCAGAAAGATGTCTTTTAAGTCATGTATATTATATATATAGTAATATATAGTAACATATATTAAGCAATTAGATAATATATATAATGCATGAAATATAAAGTATAGTAATATATATATATTCTGAGGGTGCTGAAAATGTTTTTTAATAATAAAAAATTAATATCGTGAAAGTATTCTTCCATACACCATTTAATGAGGAGGACTTTATAAAAATGGCAAAATTTTTTTCCGATTTAGGAATAGCACAGACATTTCTCTTACATACAAGGACAAGCGTCTGGAAGCTGTGCTGCTAATGGTAGTTAATAAGAACTGAACATAGTATATGTATTATCTCATTTAATCTTCATAACAGCCCATGAGTGAGGCGCTATTTATTCTAACTCCATTTTACAGCTGAGGAGACTAAAAGATAAGTTCAATGACTTGCCCACGGTCTTTTAAATAATACATAGAACAGGGAAGTACCTGTGGTATAAAAGCAGTTGCTTATACAATAGACTTAATTCTGGTCATTTCTCAGTGGTCTGCCTATCCTGATCAGTCTCCACTGAACAATAGATCATGGGAGCCTAGACAGCATGAGGAAAGCACCTCAGGAATTATAAATGCTGAAAACACATGCTGGTTGTTGTGATTTTGCTCTTTGGGGTTGGTAGGAGCAATCAGTTCTAGATAGTAGGAAAAGCAGAGAGATAAGTTCAGTTCCTCAAGGAATTTATAGTCTAACTGATAAGAATATTCTGATTGTGAAGAGGTCTAAAGCCATGGATTATAATGTTGTAGGGTAAACAAGGAGTACTGTAAGGACCTCACGGGAGTGATTGTAGTCTGGGAATACCTCCCACCCACATCTCCACTTTGAGGAGGGGGCTTTGAGGCGGATCTTGGAGGAAGAAAAGGTGAGGTATGAGTTGGGGGCAGAACATTCTTGTGGGAAAGGCAAGAGAAAAGACAAAGTTTGTGATGCATTTGAGGGGGGGAGGAGGTGCAGATGAACATTTCAACAGGAGCTTCTACTCTGCCCCCTACAATCTGTTTTCCAGGGAAAAACTGGTTGTCTTTTAAAAACATAAATGAGAGCATTTAACATACCATAATTCAAGGATTTCTCATCTCACGTGAAAGTGAAAGCCAAATGCTACAAAGCCAATGCATCTTTCCTTAGAGCTCTCACATATGCCACATGTCTGTGGCACATGGAAAATGACTTTAGTAAGTGAAACAGGCCTGGATGAATGGAAGCAGAGAGGGCTTCACCTTTGAGGAGGCAATAAGGAGTGGTGGGGACTGTGGTTCCCTCTGATGTAGTAAGTGCTGCCCTACTTGAAAATAACCCTGCTATTGCCTGGTGTTCTGGTCTATTTAAGAGAACCTAGAAATACAAATTTTATATGAAATTCCCATTTTAAAATATGTGTCTCAATAAGGATAGTTAAAAAAAAAAAAAAGAAAGAAACTCTGTGCAGACAGAATACATCTGTAAGACAGATGTCCGGATCAGAACCACAAGCCACTAGTTTATGACCTCTGCCCTGTTCAGTCTGCCTGTGCCTTGCTCTGCAACCACAGTTCATAGCACCCTTTCCCCTGTTTGCCACATTCTCACCACAGTGACCTCCTTTCAGATTCTTTTTTTTTTTAGCTCTTCCATACTCCGGACCTTCTGTGTTTTGTTTTCTATATGTGTACAGTTGTTTTGGGTCCTTCTCATTCTTCAAACCTCTCCTCAGCTTTCACTTCTTCAGAGCAGTATTTCCTGACCCCCATCTAAAATTCTTACTTCACTCCCCAACTTTTGTTTCCTTCCCTTATACCAGTGGTTCCCAAAGTATGGTCCAGGATCCCTAAAGGCCCCAAGATCCATCAGGGTGGTCCACAAGTTCAAAATTAGTTTTATTACAGAATAAGATGTAGCTTTCTTTTTTTCACTCTCGTAATTTCATGACTATATAGTCAAGTTTGACATGGGGCATTGCGCACTGAATGTAGAAGATACGAGATTTCAGGTCTCTTCTATTAAGCCATATACTAGAAAGATCTAAAAAAAAAAAATGTAAAACACTGCCACTCTTCTCAAATTTTTTGCTTTGAAAATACAGGTATTTTCATAAAATCACACCACTTGTGTTTTTATGGTTATTTTTAACATGTTAATGCATATTTAAACTTTCCTCCATTTTAATTTATATTATGGTAATAATCAATAAATATAAAACCAAAACAGGTTCTTCAAGGTACATAATAATTTGTAAGTGTGCAAAAGGGTCCCGAGACCCAAAATTTTGAAAGTTGTGTAAAAATAGGCATCATATGCTGAAATTACCTCTCTTATTTACTTGTTTCTTTTACTAAAATATAAGCACTGGATGGGCACAGACTTTGTCATATTCACCACTTGCACATCCTTCAGCACCTGGAACAGTACCTGAAACATTGTAGACAATCAACCTAAGGAACAGGTGAATTAATGTCTGAACAAAAGGGGTTTGAAGGACAGTAACTCTTAGGCTAGGTGTGAGCCAGCTCTGTAGGAAGCTTTGCATGCATGGCAGCTCATAAAACTGATCATGCAGCTAATACAGAAAAAAATTAAGGTCTCCAAATGGGAAAGTAAGAGGGTAAAAGCTGGGTACTAGAAAGATGATCCTATAGTGACAGATTTGTCTTCCTTTTCCCATCCATCTTTACCAACTCTTCTACGGACTTCCCCCTTGGCTCTTTGAGGGGGCAGAAGTTTGTGAAACCCTCGTGTGTTTCTTACAGCTATAAATACATTTGTGCTAATGAATGAGGTCACATCAATTTAAATGGAACACGGACAGAAAACACAATTTAGTTCGTTAGTAAGGCATGACAAATTTACAGCCAGAATCTCGTGTTGACTTTTATAGAGCAACATAAATTAAAGGTGGCCAGTATTAAAGTCTGAACTCACTCAGGCAAAAATACACATATCCCTCCAAGGCAAGCTGTTAATATATAAAGCAAGGATGTGTGGTATCTGTGGTGTGATTTGAAGGGTTCTCTGGAAAGTCTTTCTCCCACCCAGGGGCACAAGTGTCTAAACTCTACCATTAAAAAGACATTCTTTAAAGTGTCTCTTTCTGCTGTACTTTTTAAAAATACAGATCCCATGGAGAACATTAGGAATTGGGGCTCTGCACCAAACTCCTGTATTTAATTCTGGCTTCATGTTATGTGAGCTACACGATCCTTGCGCAAGAAGTTGAACATCTATCTCCTTGCTTCAGCTTCTGTGTTTGTAAAATAAAGATTTCTAGAGTGTCGTTGTGAGAATTGAACAACACATGTAAAAATAATGAAAACAGTCCCTGACCCCCGGCGTGTCCTCTGGTAGCACTGGTGTTTACTGTTATGGCACAGTGGGTAGCATAGCAGGCTGGCAGGAGGACTCAAGGAGCACTAGCTTTACAGCTGCATGGCCAAGAAACTCCGGTTAAGTCCTTTAGCATGTCGAAGCTTTGGTTTCCCAATCTAAAAGTAAGAGGAGAGGAGGAAAGGCTTGCTTTCGTTCAGTTAAAAGAGAGAATCTGTTTAACAAGTGCATGTGCTGAGTGAAAGGAATAAACGATGACTTCTAAAAAATTAAGATCCTCAGTCTCAGTCAGTTTCTAGTTGAATGGGAATAGAAAATATCATATAAACTCTGCAGAAAGCTTTAGTGGAGGCGTCCCCAAAAGGTGCTATGGAATAATCAAAGAGGAAGATGACAGTTTTGATGAGTGGCATCAAACAAGACAGTGGAAGGGAAAGGAGCTTTTGGGATGGACTTTGGGCACATTAAAAGGGCTTTGTCATGCTATTCAGGTAGGGCAAGATAATTCCCAGTAAGAAAAGAAGGCGCTGATCCATCCAGCCCGTTTGCATAATGAAGAGTTTACAATGCTTCATACCCAGTAAGAGGTGGTGTAGTAATAACATAGTCTGGGACAAACAGCTCAGAAACAGCATAGAGAACACAGATCTCTCCAGGTTACAGGCTGGGCTTTGGCTCTGCAAGGAAGAGCGGGGAGGGAAATTTTCGAGCATGGGAGTTTTTGATTATCTGTTGTCTCTTCTGTAAGAAAGTCATCTTTGGTGACAAGGTAAAGGAAGAATTGGTGCCAAGAGAGAGTCAAGTTTGAGAAAGTAGTCAGGAAGGAGAGGAACCTGAAGGTGGAGTTAAAGATTAGGAGATGTCAGGATTAGATCCCATAGGAATCTTTCTGAGTTGAGGAATGGGGGGACTAAGGGGTCAGGGATGATATTGAGGTCTGAATCCCAGAAACTGGAAAGAGGCGATTAAGTGAATAGTGCTTTATGGAAAAGGAGACACTAGTTTGGGGAAGAAACTAATACATCTAGCAATAAATTCTATGACTTTTAAATACCAGCAAGAGGAAAACATATTAATCAAAAACATATTTGAGGTCCTCTGATTCACTTTTCTCCTGCCGCAGTGCCTGGCACGGGGAATATCAATAAATACAAATCCAACCCTCCTGGAAGGACTCTGGTGTGGGGTCTGGAAAGGCGATGAAGAAGAATGTAGAAATAGGAATGAGAAATGGCTGTGTAGAAAAACATCACCTACTGCACATTTTTACTTCTGTGAGTTTTTATGTGGCTATAAATGTTAAAAGTTACATAGAAAATTCGTGCTTTTAACATTTAAGAACTCATCTATGAACAAGTGCGTTTATACATCAAATGCTCTCTGCTGGTCTGGTAATGAGATGCTGATTTTCTTTGCTACTAAAAAACACACTTTCATTAACATTTTGCCAGCTAATGACAGTTAATTATGAACATCAAGTTCATGTGTGATTACCGACAGCGTTGCCAGATCTGTGTGTGGGGGGGGAGAGGGTGGCATTCTAGTTCATTCACCTAAGTTACTAAAAATTGCAGTGAGTTGTAATACCAGGGTTTTATATGAAAATACCCTTTTGAAAAATCTCCACTCTCCTTATTGTAGTTGAAATTGTAGTTGCTCATAATTTCTTCCACTGAAATAATGCAGGGCATTTTATGCTCTTAAAAATACCATTAAGTTAAGTTTGGGGAATAGTAAACAGTCTTTCCTAATTATAAATGTGTTCTAATACAGCTTGTGCTTTGACAAGATAAACTTGTTGTGCCTTTAAGATGGGTAATTCCCAATTTATTGATAAACTTTCTTCCAAAATGTTGTTGACTGCTCTAGTTCCTTTTCTTTTTTTTTTTTTTTTTAAGATTTATTTATTTATTTGACAGAGAGAAATTACAAGTACACTGAGAGGCAGGCAGAGAGAGAGAGAAGGAAGCAGGCTCCCTGCTGAGCAGAGAGCCCAATGCGGGACTCGATCCCAGGACCCTGAGATCATGACCTGAGCCGAAGGCAGCAGCTTAACCCACTGAGCCACCCAGGCGCCCCCAGTTCCTTTTCTGATGCCTGGTCTGGCCACAATAGCGGGGTCTGGAACCACACACACATCAGCTACAGGTTCCCGTAATATGCTTCCTGGGTTTGGAATTTCCCCAGATTATCCAGATTACAGTGACCTCGCTTCCCTTTAACCCAAATCACAGATTTTGACATCGTCCTTTAAATGTCATGAATAATCTTTGCCTCTGAAGAAAGGAAAGTATATGGTCATGGGTTGGTTACAAATACATGACTAATGCATGCAGATATTAATACTCCGTGTCCTGTTTTAAAATGTAAGGGAGGGAGCGAGGAAGAGAAGGAGTATTTGCTCTTGCTGGTGCTGCCTCAAGTCTGTCATTTGTTTTGTTTGTCTTACTGGTATCCCAGCCCCGAGACCAAGGCTCAGTTCCAACTGACCATCCATTTGTAACATCTCCTGGTCTGCTTCATTCATTTGCATTCCATACTTAGTCTCTAGGGCATGGAGTGCTTCCCCCTTACGATGTCTTTTCCAGGGAGAAGGTTAACGTGTGTGTGTGTGTGTGTGTGTGTGTGTGTGTGTGTGTGTATAAAGAAATGATAAGTATGCTTCTAACATAATAATGGTATTTTGCGCCCTCATTTTCCTCCCTGGTTTCAGCATCACCACATGACTCCTATCTGTAGTAGCAACTCACAAAATTTCACAAAGCACCTGGGACAAGACAGAGAAACATGGGGAGGAAAGAACACAGGGACAAAGCAAGAACAGGGTTAACAAAAACATTGTTATTAGTGATTTTCATATTGTGATAATTTGAAATATTGCCACTTTCATGAGGAGGTTGGTCCTAATATTTAAAAATTGCCTTATGTATACACCAATAGAAACATATCTTCTCCTCGTTTGAAAAAATATATTTAATTTATTTCAAAATATTTTCCTATAACCACTAATCCGAAGGTATTCTGGATTCCCATAATGGTATGTTAAATTGTAATTGGTTGTTTATTTCATGTATTAACAAGTAAATGGTTTCCCAATAGGCATTCCTCCAATAGGCATTCCCGACAGGATTCCTTCCCTGGAAGCCTCTCTTTTTTCTGCTTATTAAAACTTGCTCTTTTTTGCTGGTTCGCAAGCTTCATTGTTTTCACAACTTCAACCTTACGTTGCTCTCTGCATTCTCTCTAAGTATATCCAGTTGGCATCTGTGTCAGCTTTTAAGCTATGTGAGCATGACAACTTCCTTTTGTGCAAAGTTTTGTTCTTGTTCAGTATTTCTACCATGGAAATCTTATGTTAGAAATGTACTGTCTACAAGTGCAAATGAAGATTCCATATCTTCTCATGCTTCTTATTTTGAGTATTTAAAATAAATTAAAATTACTACTAAGTTGTAAAAAGCTCTAAGAATGAGCTCCTTCAACTCTAAGTTAATACTTGTTTCTTCAGAATGCACAGATAGTTTTCAGTAAAAACAAACACCTTGTCCAGCTGCCCCGCCACCTTGCAGGAGTGTTGATTATAATTATGCACAGGCATCACCATGGAATTCACTGATAAACCAAGCTTTAACTGGGTGACATGATACCAATGCCCCCCAAGAAACTTCATAAAGTGAGGTTTTCATTATGCAAATAAACTTCTTTTAATTTTAATTTTGACCATAACATCATAGATGAAACACTGAACTCAGAGGACAGTCTTTTCTTTGGATCTTGGGCCTGAGTTTCACCATCTAGTTATATAATCTTAACAAATTACTTAATTTGCTTGAGAGTCAATTTCCTTATATGCAAATTGAATCTATGGTCTGCATCATAGAGTTTTATGCAAATTATTGAGGAAATACATCTGAAAACACTTTGGAATCTTTAACCTGTTAAAATAATGTAAATTATTTCATTCCAATTGTTAGGTAAATGTTATTAAAAACATAATTACTTAATACTTACTGTATGCAAAGCACTAAATTAGGCAATCCAGAAGATAAAGAGTAGCAAAATATAGTACCTCCTCTTAATACATGTATAGCTGAGAACTGTAATGTGTGAAATTATTGCCTTACAGATAAGTAAAGTAAAAGCAGTATAAACTAAATTCTGTGGACATTGAAAAGAGAGATCTCAGAAAAATCTGGATGTTTGATATGCATCCTTAAAGACAGATGAACTTCGGGAAAGAATATTCTAAATAACAAAGAGAACAAAGCCAAGACATGAAGACAGAATGATTGGAATGATGTTTGTGACATATTAAGTAGACCACCAGGATAGAGTGGAAGACACATTTAGAGCTGTCATGGAGGACATGGCCAGAGAGGTGGATTAAGTATTTCAGGGTCTAAGTGTATATTTAGTGTATGTGGAAATGAGGTATTTTAAAAATATATATATTTCTGTGTTTCTCTTTCTTTTAGATATCATTTAATTTCACACATTAGTTTTCAAGAGCTTATGTGACCTGTTTAATTTCACAAAGCTAATTAATAACAAATGTATAGAAATATGATGTAAGGAAGATTCATATTACTCCACAGCATATGTCAATGCTACAAATGTTTAAGATAGTAAAGAACATTTAAGAAACCATTTCAAGGGGCACCGGGGTGCCTCAGGTGGTTAAGCATCTGCTTTCAGCTCAGGTCATGACCTCAGGGTCTTGGGATAGAGCTCTGCATTGGGCCCCCTGCTTATCAGGGAGCCTGCTTCCCCTTTCTGTCTTCCTCCCTCTCTGCCTACTTGTGATCTCTCTTTCTATCAAATAAATAAATAAAATCTTAAAAAAGAAAAAAAGAAGACCATTTCAATATTCAGATGATAAAAAGAAACATACAATATGTGATGCCAGGTGGTATAAAATCCAACAGAAAAGATCAGTGAGAGCTGGGGAATCATTAAGAGAAAATGAAAGATGTTGGGTACCTGGGTAGCTCAGTCGGTTAAGCTTTAGGCTTTGGCTCAGGGCACAATATCAGGGTCCTGGAATCGAATCCCACTTCAGGCTCTCTGCTCAGTGAGGAGTCTGCTACTCCTTTTCACTCTCTCTCAAATAAATAAATACATAGATAGATGGATAGATAGATAGATAAAAGACAAGTGAAAGGTGTTGAGAGAAAGCATCCGGGAGACTCACAGTCCCTTTAACAGCAGAAGGTAGACAAGGCAGAGTCTGGTTTGAAGGAAAAATAATGAGTTCTGATTAACATATGCTGAGTTGGAATTATATTTACAAAGATCAGGCAGAGATGTTTAATAGGTATTTGGGAAAGTGACATTTTTATAGCTCAGGAGAGAAGTAGAATCTAGAGTGATAGACTCAGGAACCACATACATCCATGTGACTCTAAGGGAAAAAAATTATTTTATCTGATAATATTTTGGAGGCTCTAAGATGTTTGTGGGTTTTTTGGTGTGTCTTTCTTTATTATTACTTATTAATCTCCTACATTATATCCAGTCTTTCTTGATATTTTTCTCTGATCACTGTATAACTGAAGTTTATGTTAGTAACAACATCAAAACCCTGCAGCATTAAGTTAAACATTGAATGAAAACTCCATGAGGAGAGAGACGTGGTGTTTAACTCCATATTTATATTCTTGGAGCCAAATGATTGGTCAAAAATACACACTCAGTAATATTTTTGAAAGAATGTAGCAATTTAATAATAGTTATATTTTTTCAGCTTTGAAATCACTTTTTGAAAGGCTTTAACCATTTAAATTTATAGCTATTTAATTTGTATGAACAGAGCTAGTAGCTTCTGGCTTGATATATATATTTGACTTGATAGATTGCCACAAATACTTATAAAATTTGATATAGCCATAAAATGAAGTAACATAAAATTTGGGCATTTTATTGGCTATCCAAAGTGGGCATGTAATATTGAAAACCAATGCAAGTAAATATGCGACATCATCCTATTTAGTGACAAGTTTAACTGCAAATTACATTTATTACCTTATTACAAATGATGACTGGATTATTTCTAATGTGTTTATAATAAGTTTTCAGAACTAACTGATCTGGAAGCAATGCCTTTTAGAAACACTTGTTTTTCCTCTTAAGGGAGAGACTTTTCTATGGTTTAGGAATAATAGATGGATGCACAGATTTAAAAATCAAATATAGGAGAAAAGATTGCAGAATATAGGAGAAAAACAACTTTGTAATGTGTCGTATTTAAAATCTGTTCTGGGGACGCCTGGGTGGCTCAGTTGGTTAAGCAGCTGCCTTCAGCTCAGGTCATGATCCCAGCGTCCTGGGATCGAGTCCCACATCGGGCTCCTTGCTTGGCAGGGAGCCTGCTTCTCCCTCTGCCTCTGCCTGCCATTCTGTCTGCCTGTGCTCGCTCTCTCCCCCACCTCTCTCTGATAAATAAATAAAATATTTATAAAAAAAATAAATAAATAAAATCTGTTCTGTATTGTTGTCAGGGAAAAAATGATAAAATAATGTTCTTATCAGTATGTTCCCATTTTTTGGTGTCTGTTTGATCAACTGGATAAAGGTCTTTGTTAATAAGGTGAAAATCCATATTATTTCTTCCCGTGTGCCTTTGACTTAAAGTCACGTATAAAGCTATGTCAACATTGCTGACACTAAATAAACAAATTCTAATTAAAGGAGAAATGCAAAACTATGCTTCAAAGGTACCTATAGAAGAAACAGCACTTACCAAGCAACCAGTTTCCCCAAACAGAATTTTTAGGCCCCATAGCACCTGTCTTCATGGTATTCTGTGAAAAGAACCAAGCAAGCAACAAAGCTTTGTGTGGGTGGCCTCCTACTCACTGTTCATCCCCTTTGATTGAATGCACTTGCCAGTTCTGTTTCTGCCACTGCCGGAAGAATAATGACCATAGGCCCTTGACCTCTGCAGTTTTGGATCTCCAACCTGCACTCTGGTTTTCTGCCAATTAAACTTAGATCAGGCTCTCTGATTGAGCTTATTTTCCTACTATCAAATGGAAACAGGAAACTGCCTCTGTAATAATCAGGCTGTTGGACAGAGTTCAGGCTGTATGTACAGGTTTTACCAGGCTGAGTCAGTTTGCTCTGCCATGTTGTAGCAGTGTTTTAAGGGCCATAGTCTGGACCTATTGTAGGACCAGACAGAGACAGAGCCTTATATTAGCAGAAATGTGATGGTACTCCATTCTGAAAAATAGCTATAATCAAGATGGTATAGAATTTTGGGAAAGCAATAGCTGTGTTCAAGTATACCCAAAATAGTAATGAAGAAGCCAGAAAATGGTTGGCCTTTGGGAAGATTCATAATCTTTTTTAAAAATGTATTTTTATGATTATAAACTTAATATAACTTATGCTGGGCCATAGTTATAAGTTTACTTTATTTGGTAAAAACTAGACAATAGTTCATTTCCTCTGGGAAGGAGTTTTATTGCTGAATGGTAAGTGGGATAAAAATACTGGCCTATATGCATTTGCTGGGCATACATTTTTAAGCACAAGGATTATTACAGAAAAATTAAAACTTACTTGAATAAAAGCTGAGTATTATATAAATAGCATTTTATACTTTATACCTCTTCATTAAAATATTATTTCCCAAGTTTACACATGAATTTGTAGCCCAACAGAGGAGACATTCTCGAGTCTGATTATTTAAAATATAAATTGTGTTTGGCAGACTTACAAAGGGACTCCTAAACCAAAGCATATGTGAAAGGTGTTGGAGATTTCTAAATTTCAGTTCAGCTCAGAAACATTTTCTGTGCCAGCCACTGAGCTGGGAGCTAAGCTATCATCACCAAATAAGGCCTTGTGCCTTGTCTCAGAGATGAGCTTACCATCCAGTGAACGCAAGAGACACCCAAACAGAGGCTGTCAACATTCAGTGGCAATGGTTTCAGTTTCAAAAGTGGTACCCCTGAACAATCTTTAACACAGAAAACACACACTCCAAAAATCATGTCAGCTGTATATTTGATTTAAATTCTCCCTTTTGGTTGTTCTCAACCTATGCAGTTCAGTTCATGTGATCCTTTCGCCATAATCGAGAGGGCTGGCTGTTACCCTGACTTAGAGCAGCTCCTTTTTGGATTTATGAGCTTACTGGATCCACCTGAAGTTTGATGTAAATCTTTAGGATGAACTTGGAAGTGACTGATCGTGTATCCCTCCTGTAGATGCATTGGGTACTTTTCCAAAGCAACCACAAACTCGAAGACAGGCATGCCACAACTTAGTAATACACTTGCTATAAACAGCAATGGAAGTGACTTCTAGACCCACATACATAAAGGGGAAAAAAAATTATCGAAGTATGTGTGTCTCAGCATGTAACTAGGATAAAACATTACAATGCCTCATTAATGTATTTAAAGCAAATACAATTTTCACATTCAGAAAAAAAAAGGGGGAATTATCTTGAGTTTTCACTACTATTTACTTCTCTTGGGTTTACGGTCTCAGAACTTAAAAGTATGATGGATGTCTGTTTTATGAGGGAGTTTAGACAAAGATTTCAAATAATGAAGGTTTCAAATGATGAAAGGTAAAAGCAAGAGAGAAAAATAAGCCTCAAAACCCAAAAGCTCTTATAAAGTCCAAGTGTTGCAGTGAGGGGAACAAATAATGTAACTCTAAGGAAGGAGTCCAGACTTTATCCTTTGTAGATACCACTTGTTTCTAACATGTCTAGGATTCAGTTATATTCCAATTTCAGTTGATGTGAAAACATTTGTTTCCTCCCTAAACTAAGACTCCTATAATAAATGGACAAGGAGATTGTAGAGTTACCTTTCTCTACTTCCAGGCTGGACCCTGTCTAGGCTAAAATGCATTTGATCTAATTAAACATCCCAGGGCTGTGTGGGAGAATAGAAAAGGAATGGTCTCTGCTCTACACCTAGCAGCTTCATGAACTTGGATGGCTCAACTGGATACAACTTAGTCTTCTTGTTTCTATTCATCTTATGCATTTTAAAAATTTCCTATTCATTTTGTACACCCTTGTTTGAGCATGTGTGATTTGTAAACAGTGATATTTGATGCCATCGTCTACTTTATTCAGTTGTTTCCTCATCTATAAAAATAGGAACTGAAGTTCCTCCTTGAAAGTTCTTTGGTTTGATGAATTTACAACAAAACTCATAGGTATTATCTTAAGTACTCTAGTTTGCTCTACATTATTCACTGAGGTTTTTCAGTTTGGAATATATCTGGACATACATGTAACCAAACATTTTCCTCTGGGGTCTAGTGTCAGGCCATCAGTTAAAACCAGATGGAAGCCCTACAGGCAAACATCTTTGTTCTGTCATGACACAGATCAGTACGTCTTAAACATGCTTGAGATTCAATATTGTCAGGAAGATTTATTGGAAGTATACATTATTGAACCCCACTCAAAGAAATTGTGATCCAGTGGTTTCAGTGGGGTCTAGGCTACATATTCTTGTCAGGCTCTCCTGAAAGCCTTCCTCATATACAGATAGATTTAGTAGTCTGCACCATCTTCAGTAGCAAATGCCTAATGGTATTTTCAAGATGTCAGTACTTTAAGTGTTGTCGAGTCCTTCAGACATATTAAAAATAAGGTGAAAGTAAAACAGTATCTTAGATAACCCCATATCAGGGTCCAATATCCAAACACTATGGAAGTTTAGGGGAGAAGAAAGTGTTATGTCTTATCAGGCTGTCAGATTCAGTTTCCTATTTTGCGAATATAGAATATCCTTGGTCATATTTAGAAACATCACAATTAATGACAAGGTATGAGTAAACTTGTCCTGCAACTAAGACACTAGTAAATGCTTAACTGTTAAAATGTTTGAGCTGGGGGTGCCTGGGTCAGTTAAGCGTCAGACTCTTGATTTCTGTGCAGGTCATGATCTCAGGGTCATGAAATTGAGCCAAATGTTTGAGCTGGTAAAAATTCTTAGTTTGGGGGCGCCTGGTCGGCTCAGTGGGTTGAGCCTCTGCCTTCAGCTCAGGTCATGATCTCGGGGTCCTGGGATCGGGCCCCACATTGGGCTCTTTGCTCAGCAGGGGGCTGGCTTCCCTTCCTCTCTCTCTCTGTCTGCCTTTCTGCCTACTTGTGATCTCTGTCAAATAAATAAATAAAATCTTTAAAAAAAATTCTTAGTTTGCTTAATTGACAAAGAGCTTTTAGCTCCCTTATGTATTCTTCATGCTGACTGTAAGCTATAACTGATATGATCAAAATATTCCCCTGAATGTTACTGTCAGGTGGTTTAGGGTCCAGAGAAAGTGAAGAACTAATTAACTATACTCTCTAGAAAATTTTTGATAATTTTAAATGTTCATAATGATGTGATTTTAATTTTTTTATGATGTATTCTTAGATGGAGAGAAAATCCTTTGTGTCGGGTTATAGCTACTAATTTTTTAAAAAAATTTTAATACATCATAAGTCAAAAATTAATACACCTTAAGAAAATATTTTATTTGGGAATAAGCAACTCTGAGATGACCCAACTGATTGGGGAATAAATCATGTAATTTAAACAGTGCCCCCATCCCCGCTTTTTTTTTTTTTTTTTTTTTTTGGTCTTTGCTAGCTTTTTCCTTTCCTCCTTTAACTGCTGAACATTTATGAAACTATTTTATTGTGTGATTTGTTAGGTTTGAGATTATATGGCATGTGAGTATGTTCTGAAAATTCAGATTCCCTTCAATAAAGGACCCTATGTCACTGCTACCAAAGCCAGCGTCATTTGATGCCTTATGTTCTCTTCTTGGAAGGCAGGAATTTGACTCTAATTTAAAGAAAATATGTACATATTTAAGAAGACAACAAGGAATGAAAATGGATTATGTTCAGGAATTAATTTAATGGAAAGTGTAGGTAGAGGTGAAGAGAGGTGTTTTTCATTAACATATATCGATGATGAAATTTGTAAGGTTAGGGCCTCAGTGATTGCTCCTCTTGATCCCATTATCCAGTGGCATGTGGTAGTTAGAATGAAATAAGAGGGAGGAAAGGGAGGATGGGGATAATGTTGATTTTTGCTTCAAGCTCAGCCCCAAGGGCTGTAATTTTCATTCCAAAGCACAGGGGAGGCAAATGGAGTGGCCATTTAGGTTATAACACCCTTGAATTTCTGCCATACTTAAAGGGGTGGGGGTTCCTCTTGGTGTGCACCAGGGGCCATAGGCCCAGATAAAGGATCAGGTCCATTTTCTTTTCAGTTCTGGCGCCTTCAGCAGTAGAGACATGTAAGTGAATGAGTTTTACCCAGTAACAGAAGTGTCAGTAGATAATAAGATAGCATATATAACATATTTTTCTGGAAAAGAATTTTATGCACAATGCTTCTTTGTTTATTAATCCTTAAACTCTAAGTCCAAAGTACACAGTTTTTATCTGCATAAATTCCTCTTCTGACCTACTTTCCCAAACAGGATTACGTGTCCTTTGCAAGTCTGGTGGGGGTGTCACCATTATTTTGAATGCTGTGCCGCATGGCAGTGCCAGCCTCTCCCTGCTTTTGCTAATCTTTGTTCCTTCTAGGTGATTATATTGTTAGTTCACCATGAATTCACGGTCATGAGTATTTTCTGTGTTTGAGTGTTGATGTTTTACTGTGTATCACAAGCAGATACACTTGATCTGTTCCACATAGGAGACAATGGACAGAAAAGGGCAACTGTCATAATGTGCAGCCTCAAAGGGATCACTTTTGAAATTCAAATTATCTAGCAAATCCAATGTTATCTTGACACCTTTATAAAATTGGAAGAACAGTGAGTTTTTACCTCATATTCATGGAGAACCCTTCAGGAAATAATAACAATTTTAAAACTCTAAAAATATTGGTAACAGTATTTAATTAAGAATTCTTTTGTTGATTTATGAAAGGCTATTAAAAACTGTATTATCTGAATACATTTAATCCAAATATCTCCTCACACACAACCCCTTTTTAAGAAGCAAGTAATAAATTCATACACACTTAGTTTTATATAAACACATGATAATGAGATTGCTTAAATACATGCCAAGTCTAGCTAAAACAACCTGAGTGATGGAGAAAGGTTTATTTTTTTAAAAAATCTTCATGGTGAACTGAAACCTAAACACCAGCAAAACAAGTAATCTCCCTAGCTCAAACTGGTGTTAACAACCAAATATCAATGAAGGTAAATTGTTAGTTGGATAATCTCCTTTCATTGCTCTTAGTTCCCTTGAGTTTACATTTGTGGATTCCACTGCAGTCAGTCATCCAGGCTTGTGGTTAAGGTCAAGGACACTGGAGTCTGACTGCTCAGGGAGTCAGTCCTGATTCTGTCACTTCATAGATGCTGTGAATGTGGGCACGTGTTTTTTTTTTTGTTATTGTTGTTGTTTTTTGTTTTTTGTTTTTTGTTTTTTGTTTTTTTTAAAGATTATTTATTTATTTGAGAGAGTGAGAATGAGCAGGAGGAGCAGAGGGAAAGGGAGAGAGAATCACTGGCATGAAGCCCAGTGTAGGACTGAGTCTCATTACCCCAAGATCATGACCTAAGCCGAAACCAAGACTTGGTCACCTAATTGACTGAGCCACCCGGGTGCACTGTGGTCATGTGTTTGAAACATTTGTACCACAGGTTCTTTACCCATATAAAGTTAAAATAGTTCTCATACATAGGGTAGCCATCCCTCTTAGTTTGCCAAGAATAGCCCCCATTTATACCAGCTGTCCTGAAGAAATTATTACTAGTTCCCCCCTTTTGCATTCAAAAGCTTCCTATTTTAGGGGTGCCCAGCATAGGGTCCCAGGTTCCCACGGTCCTGAGATCCAGCCCCATGTTGGGCTCCTTCCTCAGTGGGGAGCTTCTTTCTCCCTCTCTTCCCCTCCCCCGCCCTATCACTGGTGCTGTCTCTTTACCACTCTCTCTCAAATGAATAAATAAAATCTTAAAGGAAAATTCCATTTTAAATGATAAAGTATAGGATGTCTTTTCTTATACAGAGACTGTGAAGATTAGATGAGCTGATCCTTAATTATGTAAAGCACTTAGAGAAATGTTTCTTACCAATACAAGCTTATTATATTTCTTATCGATTTTAATCCCACTATAAAGAAATAGAGGGATGCCTGGGTGGTTCAGTTGGTTAGGCATCAGCCTTTGGCTTGGGTCATGATCCCAGTGTTCTGGGATAGAGTCCTGGATCAGGCTCCCTGCTCAGTGGGGAGCCTGCTTCTCCCTCTGCCCCTCCCCCTGCTCATGCTCTCTCTCTCTCTGACAAATAAATAAACAAAAAATATATACATGTATATTATACATATACATATATATTTTATTTATATATATTGTTTATTTATATATATATATGTATATATATAGAGAGAAAAAGAATTGACAAGGGAAATCCAAAAGAGGGGCACATGCAGTTATATAGTAACAAGAGAAAATGGAGGAACGTGGTACCCTCAACACTCTGAAAATATGTATTTTCAACATATCTGGTTGTGTCTTTTCTTACATCTAAAGAGCAAAACAATTTGTTGTATCAGTGGGTCCACTTTTTAATAATCTCAAATCACTAAAATAATGAAATACAAAATCAGGAAGTAATGTTATTGGTAGAAAACGTATGTGAAGTTAGTCTTGGTCTTTCAAGCAGCTATTATTTTAGGCAAATAATAGGTTATATATTAGCTAAAATCTAACTGGATTTAATTGTTGAGTAAATATCCTCTCCTTAAAGGTATAAAAGAGCACAAATGGCCACCCATTAATACAGTGGATGCAGACCTGGTATTCAGCTGAAAAGTATCAATATGCCTGTATTACCATTAAAATATTGAAAAACCCAGGTGACTCTTTTCTACCTTGGTCAATGCAGCCCTACCCCAAAAATACTTGGTCTTACTCAGGATCCAGCAACTAAGAGGTTCCTTTCTGGCCCAACAGTGGGTCCAGCTTTAGGTTGTGACCCTTCTAGTGATACCTGTGCTGTTCCTTTAATAACTCTCCAAGTGGATGGCAGGGAAAATTGTCCCAAAGCTGGATCAGGTAAAGAAGAGTAAGTCTCCTCTCTCCATGTGGATTCAAAAGCTGCTTTCTTTTTTTTTTTTTTTTTTTTTAAGATTTTATGTATTTATTTGACAGAGAGAAATCACAAGTAGATGGAGAGGCAGGCAGAGAGAGAGAGGGAAGCAGGCTCCCTGCTGAGCAGAGAGCCCGATGCGAGACTCGATCCCAGGACCTTGAGATCATGACCTGAGCCGAAGGCAGTGGCTTAACCCACTGAGCCACCCAGGCGCCCCAAAAGCTGCTTTCTTGTACAACTTCATGTTGAGCCTCCTGTAAAGTTCACTTCAAACAAACAAACAAACAAAAAAAACAGATGGGAATCCTTGGAAAGGCCTTCTGTCATCTTTGACAACATTTTTTGGGGTAACAGATGATTTTCCAGAATTATAAGAATAACCTCAGTAACATCACTTAAAACGTAACTTTTCTGGATCCTCCTGATGTCTAATTTGTAATCATACTGTATCAGTTAGAGAAAAATCATTTTTGAAAATCACATAATAACCTGAGTTTTCACCATGGAGAGTAAAACAGCGAATTTATTTCATTTCCTTTGAAAGTGATGACAGAAAAGAATATCCTTTTCTTTTGAAGAGCTTTGTGAGTAACAAGTGACACCAGCCACGTTCCAAGGGGATACACACGCATTTCAAACCAGTGACATTGAGAAGGTCCGAGATTAAGCTGCATATGTAACAATAATGCAACAATAATGTGGGAGTAGGCATATGAGAGTTTCTCCACTCCACAGGATTGCTCTGAGACCTGACTAGGGAATGTAATGAACTGGTTCTTCTGCTTCCACGAAATTGTGCCCGGGTCTTGCTGTAGTGCCTGGGTGATGGTGAAACGCTTTGTCCCCAGCCTCACGCTGTCAGGCTGTTTACATTAGCAGCCTGGATCACTCTGCATAAGGGAATAAGCCTAGGCACTTAGAGATGGCAGAGGGTTGCTGAAGTGTGGAAAAAAACCCCAAACAAACAAAAGTTGTCCATGATTTTTGCCTTTTAGTCATGGTTTTGTTTTGTTTTGTTTTGTTTTTTAATGCTGAAATGAAGATTTTCATTGGTGCAATTGTTGGCTGTGTTAAGAACAGCTAAAATGGATATTTTCTCTTTTCATAATAATGTACCCCGTTTTAGGCACATTTTCATTTGTTTTTACCAGTAGTGGATTATATTAATTTTTCTTCTTTATTACCTGGCATCCTTTGTGGCCGTTTGGGACTGTGACTCCCTATTCTTTACACGTTCTGATACCATTATCCATAAACATGCAGGTCTCCCCTCCTGCTCTGTGAGCCCTTCTCAGCTAATGTTCACACTATTCTGGCATCCTGATTACTGTCAATGGCACTACATATGACAGGCAAATTGTGGCTCCATGAAAGACAGCCACATCCTAATCTCCGGGACCTGTGAAAGTTACTTAATATGGCAAAATCGACTTCACTGGTATGGTTAAATTTAAACTCTTGAGATCTGGAGATTATCCTGGATAACCCAGGTGTACCTTAAGTTCAAATACAAGTTTGCTTGTAAGACAGTGACAGGGAAATTTAAAACAGAAGAGGAAGGAAGGCAATGTGATCACAGACGGAGAGATTGGAGGGAGGTGGTTGCAAAGCCAAGGAATGTCAGTAGCCCCAGAGCCTGCAAGAGACAAAATAATTTTCTTCTAGAACAGCCAGCAGGAGTGTGTCCTGCTCCGCGTCAGCCTGGTGATCCTGATGTTGGACCTCCTGGCCTCCGAAACTGAGAGAATACAGTTCTGTTGTTTTAAACCACAAAGCTCATCGTAATTTGCTACAGCAACTCAAAAACGAACACAGCCTGATTCGGAGACTATGCATGGGTAGATTTAAATATATCTTCTTTTTTACAGTGCAATTTTCCACAAATCAAAGAGAGGTACAGAAAAAGTGCAAAAAAATCCTCTGTAAGAGTGAGTTCTCACATGAGTTAGCACCAAGCAATCACACTTTGACCCAGACTGAAAAACCTGTGTGTCCTCTTTTTGTCCCTCTCCTTCTCCCTGAATGTGATCCTGTCCCAGCTTCTAACATCGTAGCGCAATTTTGCCTCATTTTAAACTTTTTATAAATGGAACTGTGTATTTTATTTTTGTCTTATTGTGCTTAATATTTTGTTTGAGAGATTCATTGACTTTGTTATAAGTAGAAGTAGTTCAGTTTTGTTTGTTTGTCTAATTGCTGAGTACTACCCCTTGTAGGAAACTACAGTGTTTATCCATTTTCCTGTTTGTAGACATTTATGTCTTTTCCAGTTTGGGGCTGTCATGAGTAAAGCTGCTGTGAACTTTCATATACATGTATTTTGGCACATACCTAAGAATTGGAATGCTGGGTCACATAGTATGTGTATGTTCAGATGAAGCGGAGAAAGCCAAATTATTTTCCAAAGTGGTTATTACAAAGTTATATTCCTTCCAGAAGTAGATGGAAATTCCATTTGTTCTATATCCTTGCCAAATCTTGAAAATTACTGTCTTTAATATTTTTTTTTAATAAGATGAGACATTTAGGCAATGGTATACAGTGGTATCTCATAGTTCTAATTTCTGTTCTCTGCATGACTAATGATTTGGGGCACTTTTTCAAATATTTGTTATTTAATTGAATATATTCTAGGGCAATTATTTCAAGACATTGCACATTTTATTTTAGGTTATATTTTTCCTACTGCTTTTCAGGAGTTCTTTATACATTCTGGATATCAGCCCTGTGTAGGTTATAAGAGTTTACAAATATTCTTCCATTGGGCTTTCTTTTTAGCAGTCTTACTGTTGCATAAATGGAGATTTCAAATTTAATGTATTCCAATTCATTGTTCTTTTCTTCTGGTTTATACTTGTTAGCCTTTTTTAGCAAATCTACCTATTCCAAGGCCATGAAGGTAGTGTTTCCGATTATTCTCTAAGGGAATTCTTGTCTAACTTTTCAATCTATGATTGGCCTGCCTTTCAGAAAGAGTATACAAATTTATACTTGAACCAGTTGAAACTGAGAGTATCTATTACTCTATACCCTCATTTATAGTGTTTTTTTGCTTTGCAAAACTATTACGAAAAGGCACATTATTATCCACTATATTCAGCAGCATCCCCCTTTAAGAAAATGCATTTTCAGGCATGCAATTTTTTATTATACATGGAGTAGAGACCTTGATAAAAGTAACATGTAGTCTATAAATTTGAAAAGTACATTAAGGCTTTAAAATCAGGGAAAAGTATTTTTTCAGCAATAGTAATTTTTCTTTGTATGTATCTATCAGCAAAAGCATCCAAAGTTCTTTAATTGTCACCATTAGTAAAACTTAGTCTTGCTGTTTCTCTGGTTTGAAATTTTAGGTAGAAAAGCTGTTTATAAATGATATAAAATAAAGGCTTAAAATAAGCATTCTTGTATTATTTTTCATGGGGAATATTAACCATAAGAGATTAAGCAATTATCTCCTCATGGTGGAATTAGATAGACATTTTTAAGGCTAAATTTGGAAACTTATCTGCAAAATGATGTTTTGTATGACATTCAAATGCTGGGTTAAAGAGGCAGTAAAACTTTTTAGTTTAAGAAATGTGTGTTGCTGTAAAACATAGTAATGGTAGGGTGCTGAAGTGATTTTATCATCTCTTCTGAAAGAGATTGTGTTCAGATTGGAGGGATTCCAGAGTCAGAAAAAGAATTCTTTGATCCAGATTCCACAACAAAATCATCATGAACAGATCCATCATAGATTTAAAAAATGAAAGGAAAACATGGGATGAAAATGACTACATTCTACAAACTGCATAGGCTGCGAAAAGATATGTAAGAAAGAAATGATAAAATAAGATAAAAGGCTGATCAGAAAGAAGTTTGATTTCAAAGAAAAAAAATGGACTTGGAGTATTTAGCCTGTTTTCTAAATATACTTACCAGAGGAATAGAGAGAGAAATCCTTTAGAGAATAAAACATCAGAAAGTATAAAAAGGTTGGTACTAAGAGGTTGTTTTAGACTTACCTAATGGAGGCTTTTTTTTTTTTTTTCTTTTTAATGTATTAAGAGAAGAATCATTTGACAGTGACCCATGACCTGACCTTGAATGCTAGTCTATGTCTAGGCTATGGACACATGAAGGTAGTAAAGTTATCACCTAATAAATAATAATTTTTAAGTTGCTTGACTTAATGCACAATTGTGTACTAGATAGATATAGGGATCTCCTGATAGATGTAGGATTTTAATCAAGATATGACTTCCTAAAGAAAAAAAGAGAGGGAGAGAGAGAGAATATATGATTTCCTAAGGTCAAAAATTGGAGCTTCAAGTCATGAGACTAAACAGGGGGCATAGTTCTAGTCAAAATCCAAAATATTACTTGAAATGTTTTTTTTTTTTTTTAATTTTCTCAAGCATTAGTTATGTTTTTATTCTCATTATTAAATCAGGGGGAACTAGAAATATACAAACTGAAATTTAGTTAAATACATGTGCTTGGGCATTGCTCAGAAATTTTGTAACTGCTTCTTAGACACTAGGATTAGTTGCATGTGGAGCAGTGAAAATACTATTGGGAAGGAAGAAAAAGCCTATTATAGATTAAATTAGAAAGAATTCAGTTTATGTTGGGGTAGAGATTAAGGGTTGTTTTAGAAAGTTTAAAAGTTGGAAAAGACCAATGCTAGAAAGGACCTTATTATTTGGTTCAACTCTTATTTACAGATGCAAGAACTAAGGCCAAGTTAGATGATATGTGTAAGAGTAAAAAGCTGGTTATAAGAACATTATTGTTGTTTGTCTGCTACTGATTCTTTTTCTAGTAGATGTCTTCTACAATGCCACCTGACTATTTGTAACAAGAGTAGTTCTGAGACCTGCTGCTTGAGTTAGCACTGTGTAAAGTGCTCAGTACTAGGAGCCTTGTTGACAGAGTACATTGTTTACCCATTCATTGTTTGTCCTAATTGTTGCACAAGCAAAATGAGAACGCCAAGTGAATTTACTCTTAACTACTTTTAGAAAAGGGAAAAACAAAAACAAAAACAAAAAAACAACTTGTTTGTACCAATGCTATTCAGGCATAGTCCTCCATAACTGACAGAGAATGCCAACAGTTGTTACCAGTCCACAATGTGGTAAATAGAGAAAATGATAGTACAGCCATTTGACAGAATATGGTTTACTGCATTGAATGTGAAGACATCTGGGCTTTTATTTTGTATGGTGGAGTTGTTAATTTTCATTTGTCTAGAAATTCACTTTTATTATATGTTAAACAATTTTTTATAAAGGAAACAAAAGCACTTGTCCTACACCACTGATCATTTGAAACGGTTTAGTCTATGGCACTCTCTCCTCAGATTCCCTGGCTGGTAAATAACAAATACTTCAAGTCAGGCAACACCACCTGCTGGGACAAATAATCCTTTCTCTTCTCTTCTCCTTCCTCTCCCAAACTGGGTTGAGAATTTAAGGAATTTTACAGATTGATGCAAACAATTTTTGTTGAATAGGTACAGTTTGCTAGTCTCTTTATGGCATTCTGGAAGCTTCTAAAAGAAATTTAAAAATTTTTAAAGTGCCTAGTTTTGCACCTAGATTTGCAACACTCAAGATAAATGAGTCTGATTAGGTCTAATATGTGTGAGAATAGATGTGTACTCAAAATGTTATAATGGAAAGAACTTTAGAGTCAAGCTTTCCTGGATTCTGAATTTCAATCCTGACTCTACCACTCCATAGCTATAGGGGATCAGCCCATATTTAACTCCTCTAACAGTAGTTTCTTTATAAGACACAGAATATGATGTATAAATCTCATGGTGCAGGGATTAAATATAGGTAATTAAAACACATCTCAGTGACAGTCAAATCATATCTTACAATAAAGGTAAGTCATTATTCTCATTTCTCAGAGGAGAAAGTGAGAATTGGGAAAGACTTCATAGAAATTATATGATTAGTTAAGCCTTAAAAACACGGAAAAGTTAGCCAGGCAGGTAAGACAAAGAAGACTAATATGAACGAAGCTGAGAAGCATAAGGTAATAAGATGTTTTTGTCAGACACTACAGGTAGCTCAACTTCAGAAACAAAAAGATCAAGGAGGAAATACCAGATGTTAAGGTTGAGGAAGTAAGAAAGTCATCAAAAGCCTTACTTAGAAAACTTGTAGGCATGGAATTTTCCCTTTAGATGGGAGATTTATAACCTGGGTGCATGGAGCCTCCTCATTGAAAATGGGGTATTTGAATGAATTCCAAGGTATCAGTGACATCCTAAAGTTGCATACAATATTTTATGACTTTAATCACATATGAGATTTTTGAGAAAAAGGAAGGTCCTAAGATTTGCTAGATTCTTAAAGTGTCCTACACTTCTAACAAACTCAGAATAATCAGGTTGGGAAATAGGAAGTCACTGAATAGACTTAAAGTGGGACCGGAGTGCTGTATGTGTAAAAAGACGTGGTTATACTTAACTTTTGGATGATAGTTAACTCAAGTGGATACAGGAAACTGTTGTGAGAATTCCACTTGATTTGTAGGTTAGGGTCACAGTCTTTGTATCCCTAGCACCCAGAACAAAGATTGCCTCATAGTGCCCATGTTTCCCCAACATTCAGTAAATATTTGAACAAGGGATAAGACTAATGACAAGAAGAGAAATTATCCATTTTATGCTATTATCCAGTCGGAGATGGCATGACAAGTGTCTAGAATTAAAGAGTGATAATTGGGATGGAGAAGAAAGGACAGACTCGAGAGAAGTTTTAGAGATAAATCAGCAACACTCGACAACTAATTGATTGTGAGGGAGGAACTGAAAAATGATATCCTGGTTTATAGGTTGGATGATAGATGCTTGTGTCATTCTGTGCCTGTCTTTAAAGACAGTTATTTTCTACTGCCTTGTGTTATATTACAATGAACGTACTATATCTCCCCTTGAAGACTGTAGGTCACTAGGAGACATGATTTATTTTTCAATTTTTATGGTATTTGCTATAGCAGTGGGTTTAGTGGTGTCCAACTAAGACGACTCAGGAAGTGTATGTTTTTAAAAAGTTAAAGATGCCATAAAGGATGTTGTCCCCTTTTTAGTACCTGCAGGGAAGATTACATTTTGTTTCCCATTTTTAAACTTCCTGACAGTTTTTGCCTCACAATAGTTTCCAGTTTATGTGAGGAAATGGTTGCAATGCAGAAACCTTTCATGGACTGGGAATAAAAAGTTGAGTAGTACATCTGTGCTCTGTAAACAGTGAAGTGGGAGATTTGGACAGGCAGGGTTCAGGAGCTCCTACTCAAAACTCAACAAGAACAATTTCTCACTGATATGTTGTTGAATTTCTGATTTCACTTGGTGAGTTCTGCTCCTTAATCATGTAGGAGTGAAATGCTTTGACAAAGATAAAGATGTTTTAACAAAACATATACAGAGATTTAAAGTGATATTTTAATGGTGGCTATAATACATACACACACACACACACACACAAAATACATATTACATATTTTATATGTATATATAAATTATATCTTGAAAATTATTGCAGTGATGTACTCGATTAGCACTTTGCATGCATTTCCTTAAAAAGACTTGGTCTAGGGACGCCTGGGTGGCTCAGTGGGTTAAAGCCATTCTGTGGCTCGGGTCGTGATCCCAGGGTCCTGGAATTGAGCCCTATATCGGGCTCTCTGCTTGACAGGGAGCCTGCATCCTCCTCTTTCTGCCTGCTTCTCTGTCTACTTGCAATCTCCATCTGTCAAATAAATAAATAAAATCTTAAAAAAAAAAAAAAACGCTTGGTCTACTGGCAGTCAGGTAGAGTTCAAGGGATGGTGCCCTGACAATATAGAAAGATGGTATGGTGAGTTGTAAAGGACAGTGGCTCTGGGGACAGAAAGACCAAGTTTCAGTCTTCTCCCATTGTGAGAAAGATGTCTGACCTTCCTGGAGGATATTGCTATTATTCCCTGAAAATAAGAAAATGAGTGCAACTACTACATTATAAGCAACATAATGTGCCTGTAACTGTTCTAACTACTTTAATATATTAATTTATCCTAACAAACCCATTAAATATATGATTTCATCATCCCCATTTTATAGATAAGTGAATTTAGGCTCCAAAGAATTAGGTAATTTTCCTTGATAACACAGGATGTGATAAGGAGGGTATTTATCCTGATGCCTAACCACACACAGGACCACTATAGACCTTGTAGGACCGTAATAAAGATAAATGATCACTTATGTAAAATCTTAGAAAATAATATAGGACATATATTTGCTTTGATATCATTATTAGTAATATTAATATGATAACTAGGCTTTTTTTTTTGCAAGGGAGAACTGTGGACCTCAGTCCCACTTATAACAATGGTTTCTTTTAAAGGAAAAATTAGTTTTAAATCTCAAATAATTAGCTTGTTCATGAATTTTTGGATCTTATTTATATATCAGTTAGGGATCTTCTTTACCAAAAACTGGGGAGAAAGGTTTTCTATACCAATGTTTCCATCTCATGCATTTTTGAGACTCTCCAAATTCTTTGTGGGAAGAGGAGAATTAGAGCAAAGTATAAATTATCTCTAATCTTCACAACAAATCTTTGTGAAGAAAAACAATTTCATCTTTTGGAAGATCTGGAGTTCTTTTGTGAGATGATGTTTTAAAAAGTAATTGTCAAAAATTCACATGCAAATGCATAGATTCCAAAAACAATTCTAGTCACATATTGATATTAATTCTATCTCAAACAGCATAATATTTAAAATAAATTTGAGACTTAAAGCCAGAAAAAATTTTAAACACTTGAAGATAACAGAATAGGGCTACAACATAGAGAATAATATGGAGGGGCATTTTCTTTAAGCTTTATTTAGAGAGAGAGAGAGAGAGAGAACAAGCAGGGGGAGGGGCAGAAGGAGAGGGAGAAGCAGACTCCTTGCTAATTGGGGAGCCCAATGCAGGGCTCAATCCCAGGACCCTGAGACCATAACCTGAGCCAAAATCAGACACTTAACTGAGCCACCCAGGCACCCCTGGGAGGGCATTCTTCTGGTAAAGCGAGCACAGATATGTCTTGGACTAGTGCCAGTTAAGGTCTGAATTGTAAGAAGGAGGCAACCTTGGGAAGATCTTCGTTAATCTCCTTGTCAATCACCCTGGTACTACCACAGATTTGGTATGTTCAACAGAGAGATCTGAGAAGATTCTCTGAATAAGTATTTCTGGAAGGAACTATTTTTACTCCTATGAATTTTTATTCTTAATAAGCAATTTACACATCTCTTCTCTGTATATTGAAATTTGAAAACCAATGCTCTACCCAGAGACGAGTGAAGGAGACCAAGTCTTCCAGCTGAGTGTGTTCTCATCCTCCATGAAGGCTAGGAACCGTGGACTATGGGACACACAGACTTACATCCAAAACTAGGGAAAAAGTTACCCATACCATCCACTATTTTTTCATCTATTGCAGAAAACAGTAGGATTGCTGTGAAGATTAAATAAGACAGTGTAAACTTTTTTAGTAAATTGTTAGGTACTTCATATATTCTCAATAGGTGGAAGGTAGCATGAGTGGTAACTTAAGAGAGACAGACTGCAAAAAGATGAAGAAAACTTCTACTTTCAAAAATCATTTGCTTTTGTGATGGAATCTGAGAATTATTTTTGTTAGAACTTGGAAACATCCTAACTTTTTAATTGGTACGCAAATTATACTTCAATATAAATTAGACATTAATTCACAGATGTTATTTTAGCAGGATTAGCTCAGAAAACAATTGCAGAGTAATGGCCTAAAGCTAAGACAGTGTACAAATAACCTGTTTAAAACTGAAACTTTCATCTTGGCATGGAGACCAGGTGAGAGATACTATACTTGAGGTGCTTCACACATTTTCTTGTTCTATTAGCATAATCGTCCCATGAGATAGGTATTACTTCCATCATTCAGGTGGTAGTACTTAGGCACTAATAATTTAAATAACTTGCCCAAAGCCCTATAACTGGACAGATGCAGTGCCAAGATTTGAGCATAGATCTCTCTGTCTTTAAACATCAGACTTTTTTCTAGAGATGCATTAGGTTAAAAAAAGAAGAGAGACACAAAAACAAAGCAAACAAACAAATAAAAGAGAGTTTCATTTTAATTATCTCTGTGTGTTAGGTTAATATGATTTTTGGACTTGAATTGTACTAACTTGAATTAATTTTCCACTTGGGTGTTAAAAGACAGTCTTGGTTATTCTTACATTCATTATTTATGAGTAATAAAACTTGCAAAGCTTTAAAATTATAGAGGTATAACCTGTATGTCTCTTTGATGAAGAAAAACCAAAGGCAAATGCCTAACTAGAAACCTGTTTATCCACTCTTCTGGTTTTAGGGCACAAAGTGGCTTGTTTCACTTAATCTTGCTAAGTCACTTGAACTGTGTAATGTGAAATCCCTCAAATAACACTATCCCAACTATCTGCACCTGTCGCTTTGTCTAGTAAAATATGTTTTGCTCTTTGAAATTCAGGAGGAAAACTGGCTATAAATCAGTGGACTGAAACTTCCCTCCACGTTAAAAAGACAACTGTGAGCTGTTAATACTCAGGTCAAACTTTTGGTTTCCCATAGCTTGACAGTTCCTCTTTTAAGTGTGCCTTATTTCCACAGAAAGATTTTACTTGTACCCTGAAAATTAAAGAGACAGTCTTGGCTAATGCTTCCCTCGTGGAGGCAATAGCATTTTGTAAAATACATCCACTTTGAGTCCATATTCTGCTATTCTCCTTGAAGTGCCTCCAGGAGTGATAAATATTTTGTTTCCAGAGCAAAAGCAGTAAAGTGCCAACAGTGATCTTCTCTTATGAAAGATTGAATGATGCCGCACCCACTCCATCTCGAAATACCGAAATACCGTCATGTGAAATTTGGAAGCCAATGGTTTCCAGGTCTAGGATGAAAAAAAGAGAAATGTGTTGTGTATACATTGTATATGCAAGCCATTGTATACATGATGAGTCTTAGGCTTTTCAAAGCTGCAGGAAATGTGGTCCGATCCTTTGTGTTTCTCTTGAAAAGAATCAAAGGGGAGCTCTATTACTATGTAAAGGCACACTCCAGAGGACTCCCTTTAAATCTCTTCTCCAGCAGCTGAGCACTGAGAGTCACTGACCTTGTATTTTAGACAATGTCAGGGGAGAGAGATACAAGAAGAAAGGAGAAAAGGAGGCTTCGGCACTGAATGACTAGCGAATGTGTTTAAAGTGAAATGAACATGTCTCTACTGTCCCCTACATTTCTCCAACTTGTTTCTTTGTTTTGAAGCCAAATGCAGTAACTTGGCTAAACAATGAGTCACACTGAATTAAATAATGTTTAGATAAAATAGCTGTCTTTTTAGGAAAACATTTCTTTATTTCTTTGTTCATGAAGCCTGGTTCTTTAGATTTGAGAGTTTACTATATACAGTTTATGATATTTTTCTGTGTGCAAATGAAAATGGGTTTAAGAATGCGTCAAGTGAAAGCCGAGTTCAAGAATTTTGGTTGGTGGGGGTGCTGGGTTATTAAAAGCCAAATAGTCTGTCTATGTCTGTCTTACTAAAAGTTGTGTGTGGTCCATCCTGAAAGAATCTGGAGATCAAAAAATTTTGGCAATATACAGCCATTTTCCAGTTAGTGATAACTGCTATTTCTTCCTTTTTGTAGCTCTCAGCATTTTGTTAGGTGCAGTGACTCCAGATTCCTGTATGAGAATATATTTAAATCATAAAGGTCTGTAGAGAGAGTTTGCACTGCCTAACTCTTGATTAAAGATAATTATATTTCTTTAAACTGACACAAGGTTAAACTGAGCCCTCAGTACTATCAGACTCTTATTTTTAACTGAGCACATCATGAAGAAGAGTATTAACAAGTTGAATATTTTCCAAGACTTTTGTCTATGCGTATGTATTTCTATGTGGACATCTTATAGTTTAGTTATGCAAATATTTTTATTCTTTACTCACTCAATATTGCGTCATAAAAAATCTTGCCCTTGAGAACTCTTTAGTAGCAGAATTTATCTAACAAACTTGTCAGTGATCATGTCCTGCACTTGCTCAGATTTTTTTTTCCCACTGGCACCTTCAGCAGCTTTGGAAAAATCGACCATTTTGATTTGATACATGAGGAGTTTGCATCATTGCCTGTTGCTTGTGTGACATCCAAGAAGTTTGCTTTTTTCCATGTTGGTTGATTCTGTACTTCTGTTTGATAAAGCCTGCCCAATTCCTCCTTTTTATCAACTCCAAAAACTTATGATTATCCTTGCATCTCCCATCTCAGGGCTTCTATTTAAGCTCTTTCCACTCCCTGGAAAATGTTTCTTTATTAACCCATATTTATTCCTCAGGTCACAGCTTATATGACACTTGGCTGCTGTAGCTTTTTCTGACTCCTGACGTAAAGCAGCTGCCCTTGCCTTAAACACTTAGCCTGTCTTCTACCACACTTTCTTGGTGTTTGGTAAATGTTGGCATTTATCACTGTGATTATTACTTTAATAGATAAAGTGCCTCAACTAATATTTGTTGAATGAAGACATAAAATGAAGACGTAAGGTCAAGCATTTCCTTCTGTTTAAGATTTCCTTGTTATTTCCAGGAAGACTTAACCTTCCTTCAGTTCTGCCTTAATTTCCTGAGTCATCATTTTTTTTTTTTTTTAAGATTTCTTTATTTATTTTAGAGAGAGAGAGAGAGAGCACTAGCAAGAGGGGCAGGGAGAGGGAGAGAGAGAATCTCAAGCAGACTCTGTGCTGAGCACAGAGCTCAGCGGTGGTGGACGGGCTTGATCTCAGGACCCTGAGTTCATGACCTTACCCATGCTTAACCAACTGAGCCACCAAGGTGCCCCTGAGTCATCGTCTAATGCTGTAGTTGTTTGTGTCCCTCCATTCTGCACTATCCACTTTGAGGAGACCATGAATGTTTTATCTTTTTACCTAGCCCTGGCTTATACACTATCTATTGTATAACTGAATAAATACACATCACTGTTAGGTCCCCCAATAATGGGTCCATGATTAAAGGAGCGAGATTGATACAAACCGAAGGTCAAGCAAAGCTTTATTTCGTGCCAGGCATCAACAATCAGACTGACCGCCCAGGGCCATGCCTCTTACAGAGAGGACGACCCTTCTCGGTTTCGCAGACTAGCTTTTAAGGGTAAAGGCCATGCCGTTGGGCCTGGCCATGCACACGTAGCCAATGAAACTGTAACACACAGAGAAAGCAGCACAGTGATGCTAGGTGACCAATTGAATTACAATTTACCTTATAGTAGACATTTGACCTAGCCTATCACACTTGATTAGAATTGGCACCCAAAAGTCTCCCAAAGGGCAGAACCCATACTCCTTGGTAGCTAGGGAGACAGTATGCAACCCGCCACTGATTGAATGTCTCTACCTGGCCTGACCCATCCTTGTATCTGGGCTTTATTACCTGGGGCTGGTTTCTGGGACTTGTTTTTAAGTAAATCCCTTGGGGGAGGGGAGCAGGGACAGTTTAAGGGTTAAACAACAAGGTTATTGTTTAATCTTAATGGAAGCCTCTGGCTTAAAGGTCATTCCAATCACAAAGAATATTTCAATTTTGTATAGAGCCTACTGTATGATATAAAGGTAAGCTTTGTGTCCTAGAGACCCGTGGCGTGAAGCTTACAGAATTTTATGGGGGTGAAAAGTGACAGGGGACTCACCCTGCACATGGAATCTCCCCCTACTCTCGCTACAATCAAGGGGGCTGACTGCAAGTTCCCACTGGAAGGCTACAAGATATCCCAAGGAAGTTTTGTTTCAAAGTGTGGAAAACCAATAACCAGTTCAAATTTTGTGACAGACAAGTATTAAATGCTTCTGTAAAAATCTTTCCATATAATGGATCCAGTGTGATCACTCTGGGGATTATCATGGAGGAGTGGGGTATATTGTATTCTGGGTGCTCTGGGATTTTGCTGGTGTGATATACCACGTTAGCTCTTCGCCCCTGCCCATTGCACACATGTTGGTCTGAGGGATTGTCTTCATGTCTTTAAATTTCTATGTCTCACCATCAGAAGCTTTTCAGCACTAATATTTTAAAATAGATCCTCTTATTCTTTATTATCTGTGAATAATTTTTAACAGTTTTCATATTATAGCCTGCTTTTAAAACTTTATGATATGAAAAATGTTTCCCATATCTTCAAATCTCTACATATATAATTGTAATGAAAGCATAATGCTATATTTGTTATAATATTATATTTGCATTATTATATACTAATTTATACCATTCTCCAATTGTTATTATATCCCCTTAGTTGTTTTTGTTTTGTTTTCTTTTGGCTTTCTCTTGTTGCATTTCTGCTTTTGTTTTGCTAACTACCTTGGACTGATGGTTTTGAATACCTTGCCCCAAGGCAGCTTTTCCAGAAGTGTCAAGAGTTGTAGAAAGGAGGTGTCAGATGAAGTGTTTCCTCCTCTACAAGTTATCTCCCATGTTTACATCTCAAGTGGTCACTTTGAAACTGAGGCCTTCCTGACAGTAGGGACACCAGTGATGAAAATGATGGCTCAGCTCCTTCATGCTGTCCTCTACAGCTTAACAATGGATTCAGATTTGGTTCTACTTTCCAGAAGTTACTTCCTTCTAGTTTAGAGACTCTCAAGACATCTTAACCATTTACCAATTGCATATTCTTCATACCCTGAGATAGAATCTAGCCACCACTTCCCTTACAAGGAGCCAGAGATTGGGACCTAACGTCCTTGAAGTGTGCTTTCCTGTCTCCCAAATGAGCTTAGAGGAAGGGAGGTCCAAGTTCGTAATGTTCCAGTTGATTGAAATATACAACACAAACTGAATATGCTTTAGGTAGGGGAAAGGAATGCCTTAGTTTTTGGCTTAGCTTAATTTTTCCAGAAAAAACACAGTTGTATTTCTTTGGTCATATTTCTAAGATACGTTTTTAAACATAACCTTTTTTCCTGTGAGATTTATGGTAATGTGAAAGATTACATTAGCTTTACAGATACTCTACAACAGTAGGTAATACTTAAAAACAGTGGGAAAGGAATTGTTTTCATGGACATTTTTATTGCTGCAAGGAACATTAGAGATCATTCTCATTTATAATCTTATTCTTCCTTTTATTCTGTAGATAATAGAGCCAAGGTTGGGGTGGGTAGAAGGGAGTGGTTGGGGAAGGGGGACAAATCAAACCCTGTATCAACAAATGGTGAGGCGAGAACTTCAGTTCCAGTTGGCTAATTCCAAAAATGATTCTACCCTCTCCCCCGCATACACCTTACCCTTTAATAGGAATAAATTATAATCATGTAAACCTGAATTTTTGAAATTTGATAGCATTTTTTTTTCTCATTTTATTGGCTCTGGTCATATTTTTGTTTTTGTTTTTGTTTTAGAGAGAAAGCATGAGTGGAGGGAGAAGCAGAGGAGGAGGGAGAGTATTTTTTTTTTTTTTTTTTTGGAGAGAGATTGAGGGAGTGTATGCAAGTGGGGGAGCGGAGGGAAAGGGGCAAAGGGAGAGGAATGAGAGAATCTCAAGCAGGTTTCATGCCCAGCATGGAGCCTGAACTGGGGCTGATCACAGGAACCTGAGATCATGTCCTAAACCAAAATCAAGGGTCAGACACTTAACTGACTGAGCCACCCCTCAGGCACCCATCATTTTCATAATTTTTAACTCATGAAGATTAAAAGATCCTAAGACTCAGTATAAAAGGAAAAAACGTAGAATGTGAATGGACAAAGAACTCTGTCTTGTATTCAGACACAGTTCCAGCTGTAAAGTGATACAGAATACAGAGATGGTATTAACAAGTCATAGAGTGTAGTCCCCCCCACCCTCTACTCCATGGTATTTTAGAACATTTTAAGTGATCTTCTAAGCAGTCTTTAAGAGAAAACCACAAAGGGTAATTGAGCATATATCAACAGACCTGAGACATAACCTCATCTAGAGGATTAAGGAAGCCTTTATGAAGCATCCAATTTAAGTTACATGGAAACTACTGCTTGAGTTATGAGTGGGTGTTAGAAAATGGCAGAAGGAATCCTGTCAGCCGAGGAAGAACATGTACAAAGGCCCTGAGGCAGAAAGGAGAAAGGCATGTTTGAAAATGTGAAAAGAAGGTCAGAAGGGTGAAAACACAAAGAGGCAAAAAGTGATGAGTGAGAATTTTAGTGAGGTAATCTCTAACCAGATCATTGTAAGGACACAAAGAATATTAGATGTTATTCTAAAGGTAATGGAAAGCCGCGCCAAACAAGAGAAAGGGTCTTAAAAGTGGAGTGACCATATAATTCAACATCCAAACCATGAATCCTTTCAGAGTACAAAAGAGGCACTAGAGATAATTTTGCTGGGAAAACAGCCACACGCTGTACGGTCTAGGGCAAACTAGAGTAAGAACCATCCTTCTTAAAGGCTTCTGGATATTGGCTAATTTTCCCTCTGACCCAACTCCTGGGAGATAGTCTGTACTCACTGTTACCATCCCTGGCCGGGCTCACTGAATAAAACTGTTTCCCTGGTTCCTTCTCTCATCCAGGTGGCATTTCTCTTCCACTTAGCTAATCATGCCCGTCCATCCCAAAACGCAGAGAAGTAGATCTTTTTACCTTTACGTGAAATTATGTTTGACTCTTTTCATCTCACTTTCATAGTAGCCTTTTTCAGACTTGGTATGATGGCTTAGTAAGAACAGCATCCCTGAGAATTTTTGATCATTCTCAAGTTGTTTGGAGTGTGGTCACCCCTTCCCCTCACCCCCTGCCATGCTCCTCAAATTAGCAAAGACAATTTGAGGTTCAGAGGCATTTCTTACACTACATTTGTTATTGCACTGGTGCAACTGCATATGTACGGGGAGAACATGCTGGAAGCCCAACAAGTAGTGTTAAAGTCTGTCCGATTTGAAAAAACAAGGGTATTCAACTGAATTCATGGATTAAGGAACTCACCTTGCCTTGAATCCTGGCTCTAGCCTCTTCTACTCATTACCCTGTGACCTTGGTTAGATTGCTCAAATTCTCTGAATTTTAGTTTCATTATGTATGGAACAGGAATAATTTTAAGGCCTAACACAAAGGCTTTGAATGCCAATTAAGTGAAATAAGTTTATAAATACATGGAACCATTTCTCCTACTGGTAAGCCCAGACGTGGTGATTATTAGGGGCTATTACTTTTAAGCAAATGTGGTTTTAACAGCATGCCTTCTAACTTCTCTTTGCTTTAGGAATTAGGAGGTATCTTTTTATTCTGGTGAAGTTTGACTGCTCTTGTCTCTATCTGCTTGTTTGTCCTAAAGGGACAGGTGAAGTTCAGTTTCTAACCCAGTTTCAAAAACAGTGAGCCTTAGGGAGAGGATGGGTCATTTAAGCCAGTACTACTTAAAATTCTTCTGAGATAAGACATTCTGGAGAGGAAATTATCCTGTCACTAGCAATAGCTCTGAAGTAAAAGATATCCTAAGGATTTACTTTGAAATCTGTAGATGCGCATTCTGCCTGGGGGACAGCTAAGGTTTATGTTGAGAAGGTCACGGTGGGCTAGCCAAACAGAATAGCAGAATGTAAGATAAGATTTGGAATTGTTGTGAGGGCCTGGGATCTTCGTATTTGTGGCCTCTATTTGAACAGTGTCTAGTCGGCTGTGATGAGGGCTCAATATGTATGTATTGAACACATAAGCTAATAACATCATGAACTTTAAATATAATTAATAAGTAACCATAGCATATGCTTCTAATAGAGAGACCCTGGAAATTGATTTTCACTCAAGTAATCTTGTACTTGTCATTTATAAAAGGCCAAAGATAATGTAGAATTCTGAACGAATGAGTTCTCCTACTTAATAGTTTAGCAGATACATATTGTTTATGAGAAAGAAGGACTGGCCACCCTTCACCAAGATCACATTTCTCAGAGCATGAATGAGTTTTTATTGACTTAGTCACCACAGAAATGTTAAGATCTCTCACTAGTTCGAAAGAGAACAAAAGTTAGTTCTCATGTGGTTAGAGATACTGTTATTTACAGACAAAATATATTACTGTATATTAAATTATGTTGTAATTGCTACAGCAATATATTGACTATATTAAAGTGAACCCAGAAGCTTATATTGCTAGGGTTTATATTTTGGAGGAATGTATTATTCTCCCAACCTTGGTGAAATTCTCAAGGCTACTGGTAATTTCTATTACAAAGGAAAATCCATGTCAATACATGAATTTCAGGTAAGCATATTATGCTGCAAATTTTCCCTCAGGGAGCATTGGCATGGAAGGCATTACAGTAATTTTCCATCACAGAACTCTACAATAATGTGGATTTCAGGATAGAAGCATGTATTTTTTTTTTTTTTAATACTGTTTCCCAGGAGATTTTCCCAGGGACTTAGAGACCTACACTGCCCTTTGTGGGGCACTGCATTTTCTAATACTACATACTCTCAGCCAAGGTTCCTTCTCAAACTGTTGAGCATGTTCTAAGAAACAACACAACTAGTTTTACCTCCAACACTTAAAAATCGATGACATCATTAAGATTTAGAGAAGTAAAAGGACGGTGCTTTCTTTGACTTGTTTAGTTGAAAGACCAGAAATAGTGATTTCCTTCTCACTAGCCAAATCATTAAATCATTTTCTTTTACTATGAACAAATCACTGAATCATTCATTTGGCTTATGTTGGATCTGCATTAAACCAAAATGATAGATTCTTCAGTCATTTTTTTTATAGATAAAGATCCTCAATGCTTTGAACTCATCTCTTTATTCTAAAAAAAAAAAAAAAAAGTCTGTTTTGTTTTGTTTTTTTCCCAAGCTCCAGAGTTCAGTTATGGCTAACTAACAGTAATTTAAATAGCATTTAAACAAAATAACCTTGGCTTCTAGGTTTGTAACAGGGCACTTCCTAAGTAAATCTTCCTTGGTTAACAGCTGTCAACTGTCAATGGGCGGCAGGTAATTAAATTTGAAGATAGCTTTATGGCTCAGGAAAATAGATAAAATCCTTGAACCAGAAAGGTCTTTAGTTAATGTGGTTATTGCTCCCTCTGGTATTTGAATTAATGCAAGAAATTGATTATCTTCTAATGAAACAGATAAATGGGAAAGCTGCCATTGTTTGTTACTTGAAAGTAAATTTCGGTTGAGGCTGTTTTCCCGGCTAAGATCACACTCTTGGTTTTATTTCAGTATAGATTAGGAAGAGAAGGGGAAAATAAAAAAAGAATATTTAAAAAAATACTGGAATGAAACAAACCATGATAGAAAGAATGAGAAGATGGCAGGTAGGGGCTGTGAATACTTGGAAGACGTGGCAGTTAAGAAGGGTTTCTTTTTCTTTTCTTTTTTTAAAATTTTTCTTACTTATTTTAGCTAGAGAGCGCACAAGCAGGGGGAAGCAGCAGGGTGGGAGAGGGAGAAGCAGACTCCCACTGAGCAGAGAGCCCTGCACGGGCTGGATCTCAAGACCCTGGGATCATGCCCTGAGCTGAAGGCAGACACTTAACTGACTGAGCCACCCAGGCATCTCTAGGAAGGGTTTCAACAACAGGAAGTGCAAACCTCAATGTGTCTAAAAAAAAAAAATTGCATGGATTTTTGTTTTTTTAATCTTCTGTTACGAAAGTGGTCCAGTGATGATAGAGCAGTTCTAGGATTTGTTCAGAGATTAAATCATTTCTTCAGCCAGTTTTTTTTTCTAAAATTTTGCTTGCCATTCTGAGCTCCCAGTGTGCATAGTAAGCAGCAATTACGTCACATATCATAGCCCTCATGTACAAATGTCCAGAGGCAGAAAAAGAAATCACCTCCTTTTTTTGTGGTGCCAGTTTTGAAGACAGAAGAAGCCTCTTCCAGTACTCCTGCAGAAAGCTTCCCTTTAATCCTCATTGACCAGCACTCATCACATGTCACATTTAAGTCACTCACGGGCTAGGGGTGAGGTGGGACAATGATGGTAGATATAGATGGGCTCTGCCTACGGGGAAGACAAGGAAAACTCTGTTAGATGGAAGGTCAAGGGAGCACACCCTGACCCACTACTGGGTGTTAGCATAACATATAGATGAAGAAATCAAAATTGGGCAAAGAGTGGTAGCTTTCTTAAAATAGTATGCTCAGTAAGTGTTTAAGCTTGCATTTCAATTCAGGACTGTCTGACTTGGATTGTATACTCCCACCCCAATGGCACACTGTTGCCTATATATCATGATTCACTTTCAGTTTCAATTACAGAGCTGCTCCTTTTGGGTGAAACAATCAATGCATCTCTATGTTTGGCTTTTCACTTCAGATTTACTACCTCAGAGTCTCTTCTCAGGGCATTCTCAGAGCTGTCAACTCTCAGAAACTCAACATAACACCTGAGAAGAATTGGAAAAACTCTACCTGCTGACTTGATATTTCTTTTACTTATTATTTGACAGAGAAGACACAGAGAGAGAGGGAACAGAAGCAGGGGGAGTGGGAGAAAGAGAAGCAGGCTTCCCACGGAGCAGGGAGTCTGATGCCGAGCTTGATCCCAGGACCCTGGGATCATGACCTGAGCCAAAGGCAGACATTTAATGACAAAGCCACCCAGGCGCCCCTGACTTGATAGTTCTGATGGCAAACAGATACTTTAGTTTTACATGTTTGTGGGATGTATCTGCTTTGATTTGAATTTAATCTGTCATTACTCAAGCAATCTCTCTACCAAGGAAATTTCCCTTTCAAATCCCCCAGAACCAGTAAAGGCATGTTCATTTGTCCTGTTCTTAGCTTACAGCTTCCATTTATCCCCCCAGACCAGCTTCTTATAAAATCGATTCCAAATCCTTTCTTTTCTGCTCATCAATTCTTCTTTTCCATTTTTAGCATATCAGGTCTCTATCAACATCCTATTTGGAATACCCTCATCTCATAGGTCCAGTCTCACGTACTTTAAAATTATCCTGCTGCTCAACAAATTATTTTTCTTAAAAATGATTTTGTTATTTTATTCCTATTCAAATAATTTGAGTACATTCTACCTGTGAAAAAATGAAGTATTAAATATATGAATAAATAAAAACCAGGCCATCTGGTCCTTCATGTTTCCTCCATGTGTAAAGAATTGTTCTTACCTTGCTGGTTGAAGCTTGACGTCTTTTCCCGAGTCATAATAATATAACCCATGTCACTATGGGACAGGCTCTCTTTTAAGCACTTGATGGATATCAACAATTTAAACCTCACAACACCGCTATGAGGTTGGTACTATTATTATTATTCTGACCTTACACATGAAGACACTAGAGTGCAGAGGGATAAAATAACCTGCCAAGTATATATGGAAATATATACATGGAGCGCCTGGGTGTCTCAGTGGCTAAAGCCTCTGCCTTCAGCTTAGGTCATGATCCCAGCATCCTGGGATTGAGCCCCGCATCAGTCTCTGCTCAACAGGGAGCCTGGTTCCTCCTCTCTCTCTCTCTGCCTGCCTCTCTGCTTACTTGTGATCTCTGTCAAATAAATAAATAAACTCTTTAAAACACACACACACACACACACACACACACAAACCCAAAAGAAATGAAATGGCAGAGCTCGGATTCAGACTCTGGTGGTTGGGCCCCAGAGGCCATGAACTCAGTCATATTTTACTTTCCTAGTCTATATATTTCACTGGAGAGTTATTTATTGAAGAGGTATGTGTTGAACATCGATTCTTCATTCCAACCTATCCCTTTCTCCTAATGTTTTTTATAGAAACATTATACAACCATGAGTCTCTTCCATATGATGAAAACCAAGCTTTATATAACATCTTGAATTTTAGGCAATATCAAGGCAGACTTCATCTCTGCAAACTTTGAGTGACATTTCTTGGATACTATATTCTCTCATGTTCTGAGCTCTTGGATTTTTTTCTTTTTTTCCCCTATTTCAGCAATAATCTGGTCTGGCAGGAGCTGACTTTTTTTCCTGAATGACATCCCTCTCTTCAGTCTTGCTTTCCTCCTGAAAGAAGCAGTTCCAGTTCCTGGACCAGTGGCACCATGGTTGTCATCCGTATCACCTGTCTGTGATGCCTCCTGAGGCCCAGTAACTTAGAACTAGGTTAGCACGCCACACAGCGCTCTGCATCTCAGATCTCCGATTTCCAGATCTGTCATCTATTCTCTTGTTTAAATCATCTTCCAGTGTCTTTTGTTTCTGTCTTCTCACATGATTTACTTCTTAAGACTCTTCTGAAGTATTTTTATATCTTCCACATAAAAAAATTTCTACACTGTACTGTCATTGTGTGGACAAAATATCAGAGACTATGTTTTATGATTATGTGTTAGTAATTTGAGAAATCTAGTTCCTTAAATTAAAAGAAAAAGGGAAAAAAATGTGTATTTATTTATCCAATTTCATATGTCATTTGAATAGTAATTCTAATTTGATAATATTATACTAATAACTAACCCATAATTATTAGAACTTTTTGGATACTTTTTCTGTCAGTCATTTCTAAGATTTACATGTATTCAGTTGATTTCCATGGAAACTCTTGGTAGAGGTGATATTGTTGGTTTTTGCAAATGAGAAAATTAAAGCCCAAAGATGTTAAGTAACTTGTTCAATGTCACAGGAAGTTTGGTACCACAGTCTGGTTTCATAATCACTGTTCTACTCCCATGACATTTTCAGATTCTTGGCTAGATATAGAACTGCTTGAAGAATATAGTGGCAAACATTCTGAACTGATATGCCCAGGAAATAGGTTAAATTTGTGACTTCTCTATCCTTGCATATGGGATATGGCCCAAGAGTTCACAGACTATAGTTCATGTCTTTCTATAAGAATTCTTACCATTTTGAGGCGCCCGGGTGGCTCAGCTGGTTAAGCGGCTGCCTTTGGCTCGGGTCATGATTCCAGGGTCCTGGGATTGAGCCCCGCATCGGGCTCCCTGCTCAGCAGAGAGCCTGCTTCTCTCTCTCCCCCTCTCCCTGCCGCTCTGCTTACTTGTGCTCTCTCTTTAGCTCTTTGTCAAATAAATAAATAAAATATTAAAAAAAAAAAAAAGAATTCTTACCATTTCAAGCTTTGGTTTATGTCACACCACAGCCTATGAGAATTTCTAGAAGTATATTTGTGATTCAATATCTAAAATTTAGAAACAGTAAATTATGAAAGCAGACTGCTTTGTAGAGTTTGTCACTCTCTTAAGATCATAATCCCAAGAATGAAGAAATACTTCACCATTTGAATGGGAAAGGCATAAATTGTAAAAAGAAGTATTTTGGCTGGAAAAAAAATTGAATGTGCTATACTGATTGTTGTTTTTTTTAATTGCCGTGGTGCATTCATTGTCTTCAAAGTTCGGCTGTATGGACACATATTTTGCACATATTGTAAAAGAAGTTAAATGAGCATGAGTCAGTGATCATTTACATACTGAAAATCTAAACATTCAAGTGATCTGAATATTTGTGGTTTACTTTTTGATATATACATAGCCAGACTGTCATTTAAATAGCATTGTCTTCTGGATGAGGTATAACAGGCAAAGAGTAGATTTGTTTTCAAGTAATTTATTAAAAAAAAAAAAAATCAAACTAGTTAGAATTATGTTAAGGAAGTAAGGTAAATATTTCAAGTAAAAAATACCTATCTTAAAATGATGAATGTATTGATTATAACCATAAAACATTAAGAGAAGTTAAGAAGACATCATACTGTCATTATTTTGCTTTTCTTGTTGTTGTTCAATCTGCCCATTTACTCTGTTTTTTTGGTTGATCTATTTTAATTTTGAGCTGATGATAGCCAGTGATAAAACTGAGATGAGATTCTTGCATAATGTGAATAATATTGCAATAAAATAGAATCATACCAAATCGGCAAAGAAGAAGTCAAATTATCACTCTTCGCAGATGATACGATGCTATATGTGGAAAACCCAAAAGACTCCACTCCAAAACTGCTAGAACTTATACAGGAATTCAGTAAAGTGTCAGGATATAAAATCAATGCACAGAAATCAGTTGCATTTCTATACACCAACAGCAAGACAGAAGAAAGAGATATTAAGGAGTCAATCCCTTTTACAATTGCATCCAAAACCATAAGATACCTAGGAATAAACCTAACCAAAGAGACACAGAATCTATACTCAGAAAACTATAAAGTACTCATGAAAGAAATTGAGGAAGACACAAAGAAATGGAAAAATGTTCCATGCTCCTGGATTGGAAGAATAAATATTGTGAAAATGTCTATGCTACCTAAAGCAATCTACACATTTAATGCAATTCCTATCAAAGTACCATCCATCTTTTTCAAAGAAATGGAACAAATAATTCTAAAATTTATATGGAACCAGAAAAGACCTCGAATAGCCAAAGGGATATTGAAAAAGAAAGCCAACGTTGGTGGCATCACAATTCCGGACTTCAAGCTCTATTACAAAGCTGTCATCATCAAGACAGCATGGTACTGGCACAAAAACAGACACATAGATCAATGGAACAGAATAGAGAGCCCAGAAATAGACCCTCAAATCTATGGTCAACTAATCTTCGACAAAGCAGGAAAGAATGTCCAATGGAAAAAAGATAGCCTTTTCAATAAATGGTGCTGGGAAAATTGGACAGCCACATGCAGAAAAATGAAATTGGACCATTTCCTTACACCACACACAAAAATAGACTCAAAATGGATGAAGGATCTCAATGTACGAAAGGAATCCATCAAAATCCTTGAGGAGAACACGGGCAGCAACCTCTTCGACCTCTGCCGCAGCAACATCTTCCTAGGAACAACGCAAAAGGCAAGGGAAGCAAGGGAAAAAATGAACTACTGGGATTTCATCAAGATCAAAAGCTTTTGCACAGCAAAGGAAACAGTTAACAAAATCAAAAGACAACTGACAGAATGGGAGAAGATATTTGCAAATGACATATCAGATAAAGGACTAGTGTCCAGAATCTATAAAGAACTTAGCAAACTCAACACCCAAAGAACAAATAATCCAATCAAGAAATGGGCAGAGGACATGAACAGACATTTCTGCAAAGAAGACATCCAGATGGCCAACAGACACATGAAAAAGTGCTCCATATCACTCGGCATCAGGGAAATACAAATCAAAACCACAATGAGATATCACCTCACACCAGTCAGAATGGCTAAAATCAACAAATCAGGAAATGACAGATGCTGGCGAGGATGCGGAGAAAGGGGAACCCTCCTACACTGTTGGTGGGAATGCAAGCTGGTGCAGCCACTCTGGAAAACAGCATGGAGGTTCCTCAAAATGTTGAAAATAGAACTGCCCTATGACCCAGCAATTGCACTATTGGGTATTTACCCTAAAGATACAAATGTAGTGATCCAAAGGGACACATGCACCCGAATGTTTATAGCAGCAATGTCCACAATAGCCAAACTATGGAAAGAACCTAGATGTCCATCAACAGATGAATGGATCAAGAAGATGTGGTATATATACACAATGGAATACTATGCAGCCATCAAAAGAAATGAAATCTTGCCATTTGCAACAACATGGATGGAACTAGAGCGTATCATGCTTAGCGAAATAAGTCAAGCAGAGAAAGACAACTATCATATGATCTCCCTGATATGAGGAAGTGGTGATGCAACATGGAGGCTTAAGTGGGTAGAAGAAGAATAAATGAAACAAGATGGGATTGGGAGGGAGACAAACCATAAGTGACTCTTAATCTCACGAAACAAACTGAGGGTTGCCGGGGGGAGGGGGTTTGGGAGAAGGGGATGGGATTATGGACATTGGGGAGGGTATGTGATTTGGTGAGTGCTGTCAAGTGTGTAAACCTGGTGATTCACAGACCTGTACCCCTGGGGATAAAAATATATGTTTATAAAAAATAAAAAATTAAAAAAAAAAATAGAATCATAAACTTCAACATTGTATTTATTGATTTATTTATGTCTTATTTCAATATAAAAGCAATAAATAAAAATAACCACTAACATAATCTTTTAAATTATTTATTATCATAGGAAGGAAAATATATCTTAACTTTTTTGGTAAATATTTCTAAAGTAATTTTCATTAAAATAATAGAATCATGGAACCAAGATACACTATTTTCACTGTGCTATTCACTATTTCAGAGCTTCGTGAAACCAAGACCTCTGAATACTTCAGCCTGTCCCACCACCCTTTAGACTACAGGATATTATTAATGGATGAAGATCAGGACCGGATATATGTGGGCAGCAAAGATCACATTCTTTCCTTGAATATTAACAATATAAGTCAAGAACCTTTGAGTGTAAGTTTATCATTTCTATGAAGGCCATGTTGAGTTAGTTTCCTTTTTCTTTAAAAATTTCAAATAAAATGAAAAAATTGTGTATTCCATTAGAACTATAAAAAATACAGGCTGCATGTCAACAAGTAATCAGAAGTTAGTACTTACTTAATTCAGTTCTCACTGTCTAGCTTCATAGATTTTAACACTTCAAAATCTAAAACTAAATGAGAAAACACTTCCTGTGTATGTGTTTGCATATGATTGTTTGTGGGTGTGGATACAGAGAGAGAGACAGAAAGATAGACAGATAGAAAGAAGCATATAATATAGCCTGAAAAAATGATCAGGCTAAAGGAAGATCTGCCTTGCCATCTGTATGCAATCCAAGAAGGCCTTAAAAAGAACCATTATTAAGTGCACTGTTCTTTGAACAAGTGTGACCTATATTTATCATTCTATCTCATAAGAAGGACATAAATTGGTCTTCATGGAATAAAGAAATAAAAGTTAATTAATTATACGTTTATTACAACAAGGAGACTTCTGAATTTATTATTTTAACAAGGGTCAGTGGCTGGCAATTAAAAAAAATAATAATAATCATCACTGTCAGACTTGACCCAAAGCTGTTGTGACTTAGAACACTAGCTAAGTATTTCAGGGAGGGAATCTCTTGGATTCAATCCAAGTTGTTTTAGCTCTTGAGGCTAGGGGCCTGTTTTAAGTAAATCTACCAGCCTGACTGTGGTTTACCAAAAATAATATTAAACCAAAATGGTAATGTAAATATAAATACATTGTGATGTAAGCAGTTGAAAAAAGAATAATGGAAAAGGAGGGAAATAAACATTTTATTGTACACATGAATGACATTATTTTAATATTATATCATTAGGAAATGGGCACATATTATTGAAAGTCTTTTGTTAAAGGAAAAATTGATGAGAAAAATAAAAAGTTATTAGAATAAAATAATAAAATCTTTATGAATTTCAGTTTATAAACTGAAAGAAAGAATCCTGAAATATAAATATAGAAATGCCTTAAAGAAATGTGTTAACATAAAGTAGATGAAGAGCACTGAGCTGTCATAAGTGTAAGTGAGATTATGTAACCTTTATTTTCCTTTCCGAGCAGGTTTTCTGGCCAGCATCTACAATCAAAGTTGAAGAGTGCAAGATGGCTGGCAAAGATCCCATGGTGAGTGCCTAAAAAAGCTCTATAACTTAAATATTTGGTCTTTGAATCCATGTACCTCGAGTGCAGCCAAGAGTGAGACAAAGGGTGTTGGTATTTTAAATCCTCTGCTGGACACATGGTAAAAAATGAAAATGCAAAGGAATTGGAACTCTTAAACACTGTAACTTAGGAATTCCTGACTTGGTAAAAACTTCTTGCCTTGCTTTCATTATTGCATTCCGGCACTTTTCATGATGGATTTCAGTAATAACCCCTGTTCCAATGGATCCAACCTGCAGAATTCTCAGCAGGCCACTGAAATAATGATAATGCAAGTGTCTGGAGAAGCTCCCAGATACCATGTGGGCTTTTCCAAAGAAAGATCTCCTCAAAAGGGTACTGGTGAGCCAGCACATTCCAGAAGCATAAATCACCAATGATTACCGATACCTTTGTTAGCTAAAAATAACACGGAAACAAAAATCAAGGCAGCTGTGAATATCAATAAATGTTCAGTATGCAACATTTGTACAAATTGTATATCTTATGTGGAATTCCATATAAAGAGTTAAGAAAGAAATCTATGTGGATTTCTGCAAACAACTTGCTGAAACTTATACATTAAATTATTCTCAAATATGCTAAAAACAAATACACGGAGCCAAGCTTCAGTGTACATGTTTGTTAATTTTATAAAGAAGCATGTACATCATTTTGTCTTGTCTCAAATCGTGAAAACTCTTATAATGGAACTCTATATCAGAATTACCCATCTTACACAAATAATGTGGTAAAGAACTTTTTTTATGCATTGATTCACCGTTTCAGTCATTCATTCCACCAATATAGATTGAGCCCCTATTATGTGTCTAGCATAATGTTTATTGCTACAGCCATAATGTAAACCAAAATAGACAGTCTGATTCTCCTCAACTTTATTACCTTGCTGGAGAAGTCAACATTAATTGAAGGAGCATGGAAGTGCTTATGCAGGTATGAAGTTGAAATACGGTGGCTGGTTAGAAAAACTAGTATTTGTACACATACATACACAAAATCAGATCTGAGGTCATAAGAAATAACAGCTTTGACTTTGTGTAAAAAATGTTGACTAAGCACTCATTAAAAGTGTAGAGGTAAGAAATGTTGATTTCAGGGTCCAAGGCTATGGCACTGAGATTTGATAGTGAGGGTTTCAGAGATTCGTCGTGGTGGTTCAAGGAAAAGACTAATCTTTGTGGAAAGAGGAAGTGTGAAAATTAAACTTTTATTTTCACTGACTTTTACTCTCTGGGATGAGGTTCTGAAAAGGTCTGGTGCAAGACAGGGCCATGGAAGACCCTGGCATCTAGTATCTCTGGGTCTCACTGGAGGGTGTTGTTGAGAGCTGGTGATTCAGTTCTGGGTCTCAAATTTCCAGGTTTAGAATTCATCTTTTAAGAGAAGTTTTCAAATGGGCAGAAGGAGCTTGCAGAGGCATATTTGCTTCCCATAGGATCTGCTGGACCATAGTTTATGGGAAAAAATCCAGAAAAATATATAAGAAACACTAAAAAAAAAAAATTATACTTATCTTCTAGGGAACAAATAGTAGAAAGTGTAATGTTGTGGAGAAGTCTTTTTTTGTCCCATGAAGCTATTATTTCAATAATGTACATGAATTTAAATGTTTTCATTCATCCTTTACTGTAGAGATTTGCCCCACTGATGTGCATTCTTCCATGTCTTTTTTTTGCCACAATAATATCCTGTGACTGTAATTTCTATATTTAGTTGTCCTCTTTGTTCAAAAAGATTTTCATTTCCCATTCATACAAAGTGTCACAGGTAGAATATGTAGGATTTAGATACCATTGTACATTATCTTTCCAAAGATTGGTATTGATTTTCTGAAGAATCTTAGCCAAATCATTTAATGTCTTTCCTCCTTTGGCAAAATGGAAATGCTCTGTCATTTACTTTCTTGTAATTAGGAGTCATTAGATGAAATCTTCTATATATGCTTACATTTTCCCATAGTTTCATCATGCTGTAATATCATCCATGGATATCTTTAAATTCTGCTCTGCAGCCAATTAGTATACATAACAGAAGTAACTGGTAGAGAGTTCTCTTCTAGTATGGCCAGCATAGTTAGGTGCTGGGAAATAATCAAACTAACTTATAAATCCAGGTTCTATGAAGAGAAGAGAATGTTTGACAAACCCAGTTGATTTCATACATGTGAAGAAGTACTTACAGAGAAGTGTCCTTTCATCAGGCCACAAGAAAAAGACTAGTGGTAGGGAAAGGTGGTTGTTATGGTTATTGTTGTTATTATTATTACATTCTTTAATGAAACTAAATAGTTAAGCATCTCTTAATTCTGTTAGAAGAAATATCAACTAATACTTTCTATTTTATTTATAAACAGGGGAATCTTAATTTGTGAAAATCAGTTAACTATTGTGAAGGAACCAAAGGTAAATAAGATGGAGTCTCTAAGAGTCCTTATAATACATTAGAGATGATGAGACATATACGCAATACCTATCAAATAACAGTAGTCAACATTTAATGGAATGGGCCAGACACCGTTCTAAGTCTTTCTTTTTTTTCAAAGACTTTATTTATTTGAGAGAGAGAGAGAGTGAGAGAGAGTATGAGAGGGGAGAAGGTCAGAGGGAGAAGCAGACTCCCTATGGAGCTGCCAGCATGATCCCAGCACTCTGGGATCTGAGCCGAAGGCAGTTGTTTAACCAGCTGAGCCACCCAGGTGCCCTCTAAGTCTTTCTTTCAATCCTTGCAACAATGCTACAAGATGGACATTATAGTCACCATTCGCATTTTTTTTTTAAGATTTTATTTATTTATTTGAGAGAGAGAGACAGTGAGAGAGAGCATGAGCGAGGAGAAGGTCAGAGGGAGAAGCAGACTCCCCATGGAGCTGGGAGCCCGATGCGGGACTCGATCCCAGGACTCTGGAATCATGACCTGAGCCGAAGGCCATCGTCCAACCAACTGAGCCACCCAGGCATCCCCAAAAAATCACTCAAAGAGTGAGGAACTTCCCTCAGCTGTCCTGCTAGCAAGTGGGCAGGAGGCTACTGTCTTATCTAATAAGACATGGCCTCTCACTAGGAAGAATTCAGTAAATGCTGAGGATACCCACAACAGACAAAGAAAAATCAAAACAATACAAAACAAAACACTGCAGTTGGGGTATTTAGGAAAGTTTTGATAGATTTTACTGGCAACTATACTAGGTCTGTATTAACTTTCTTTATTTCATTTCAATGACACTGAAATTCAAATAAGTATTACCCTTTTCCTCTTTCAGCCTTTGACACCGCGTACATATGGCTGCCTTATTCAGTCATCTTCCTATCTTTTTAACCTCAGTCATGCACTCACCATCTCAAGTGACAGCACAGATGTCACTTCTCTGGGAAGTCTTATGGGGGTGGCCGTCCCTCTGTGTATGCTGGAAACACTCTGACATATATTGCTGTGTTAGTAACTATAACTCTCCCCTTATTGATTGGAAGTACTGGGTAATGTCATTATTCTCTGTGCCCAGACCTGTATCGAGGCACTTAATAAAGTTGAACAAGAACTGAAAAAATTCAAAGCATGGGAGTCTGTTCCAAGTGATTGTCAGAAGTTGGGGGTAGGATGCAGTGGATGGTGAGCTTATTAATGCCTTTAAATTAATAATATTTGTAACAAATTCATTATGCACATATTTTAGAATTTCATTTTGGTTAAAGTAAAATATTTTTATTTTACATATTATATTAACCATCTACTTAAGCAAAACATAAACTAGTGACAGTTAAAATCCATACTGCTGTAGCTATTGAAAGAAAATATACAGCATGGACTTAAGCATCTCTTATTCCTTTAGATTTTTTTTAAATGTATCAAATTTTAATTACTTAGAAAAAATAACACTTATTAGAGAATAATTCAAGATAGACAAAAATTTGATCCCAGTAATCATATATCATAATAAACTAATGTTTGTAAAGAAAATACATGATCATGGTGGGAATATAACTAATTTTCTGCCTACCTAAAGAGACTATAACCTGCTTCCCATTTCCCTCTCTGTCCCTTTGTATTCACATTCCTCCATGCTCCATTTGTTTCTAAATATTAATATTTTATTCATACTCTAAATAAATTGAGCTTAAACAGTAGCACATGCTGTCAAACATATCCATGAGATAGGGCATAATGAATGCGCTGAGTAAATACTGTAATAGACTGTTGGAAAATTAAGCAGGATTATATATATTTAGATATATGTGCATTAAATGCACAGAATGTCAAACTTTATTTATTAATTGAGGAATATCAGTATCCCTATTTATGTGACCAAAGGATCCCAAACTACTGGATAATATACTTTTTTAAATATATTTATCAAGGGCGACTGGGTGGCTCAGTGGGTTAAAGCCTCTTCTTTCGGCTCAGGTCATGATCCTGGAGTCCTGGGATCGAGCGCCAAGTCAGGCTCTCTGGTCAGGGGGGAGTCTACTTCCTCCTCTCTCTTTGCCTGCCTCTCTGCCTACTTGTGATCTCAGTCTGTCGAATAAATAAATAAAATCTTAAAAAAAAAAAAAGAAATATATTCATCAAAATACTTTGATTTATTGCTCACACCAAAGATGTGTAGGCCAAGAAGAAAAGAATCAGGGATTTTTTTTCCTCATTGCTTAGTTTGGGCAATGAGGAGTCAATATTTTTAAAGCCTTATGCATCTGGGCTCCAAGACATTTCAAAAACATTCCTATTAAAAATTACATAACGAATACATGTTCAGTATGGAAATCTTTGAAGACCTAGAAAAGCATGTAAAATGCAACAGAAAACAATCTCTTCTGAACTCTTTGACCCTAGAAACTTAACCTCGCTGTGCTTCAGTTTCCTTGTCTGCATAATGGGCATTCTCATCATCTTTACCTTACTGGGTTGTTACAAGGATTAATGAGTTAATATTTTAAGAGAGCTTAGAACAGCACATTGCACACAGTAAGTGGTATATTACTATTAAGTAAATAAAATGAATTCCACTACCCCAAAGTAATCACTTAAAAATTAGATTGTTTGAAATGTTAAAGAGTGTAGAAAAAATGGTATTATATTCTGCATAATGTTAACAGCTTAATTTTTCATTTAGCATTGTATCAAGAAATAGTTTTTAAAAAGAACTAAGCAATTAAAAAAAAAAAATCCACAGTATTGAACTTCACTGAAGATGCATTCTCCAAACCTTTCATAGAGGATCAGTACTAATCTCTGTTCAGGACAAATGCCCTGTCCACTTCACCAGGCTTTTCTGACCATTGAAATTAAAAAAAAAACATATGAAAGAATCCAATATCTGACACCGTGCATATGTATGATTTGACAGACACAATTCCAAGTGCTTTATTAGTATATTGTTCACAACAAATGTTATCATCACAATTTACAAGTAAAAAGATTTAAGCACAGAGAGGCTAAGTAAATGTCTCAAGTTCAAACATCTACTGAAAGGTAAAGCTAGAGTTTGAACCCGGGTCAATTGGCTCTGATATCTGTACACTTAAATCCACCATCCACTGCCCATCTGAAGACGATGGCATGATGACAGACCAACTCTAATTGCATCTCCGGTTTCATCACACAATAATTCACTATCCCCTCTAGGCACTGCTTCCCGAGTAAACCCTGCCCTGTCATGCCCCCATTATTTTGTTCATATTCTCTTTCTGTCTGTTGGAAAGCTCTTTATGCTTTTGCCTGTCAAAATATCTAGCCTATTCTTCAAGTCCCAGCACCATTGACACCCGTTTACAAACCCTCACACCAAAGTCAGCGTTATTCATTCTCTCTTCTCTCCTCCTACAGCATATTTTTGAAAAAAATATAACTCTAATATAGCATCCACACGTAGCCTCATGTATTATGGTTTCCTTTCTCTGAAAGGAGAAATTGAATTTATTTATTTCACTGTTGCTGGTACCATATACAGTGTTTACATAAAATGAGTTCAGTAAATATTTGCTGGATAGCATTGATAGGATTGCTGTGGTCTAAATCAGAAATAATGTGAACAAAAACTATGGAAATGGAAAGGACCTAGAAAATAATTTTCAATAATTAACTGATCTATTTTTTCTTTTGAGTTTTTCTCTGTGGGGAAGGTTGCAGGGGCACACTGGGTATCATTAGGGAGCCTGGAAATCTGTCTCATGGTGAACCCACCCCTTTCTTTACAAAAATTGGATGGTGGAGGGTAGCCATGGTTCAAGATCCAGCTCAGTTACTTATTAAAACTAGAGTACTTCATTTAACCTCTTTCGGACTCAAGTTTCTCATCACTAAAATGGGACTAATACTTTAATTGGAACATGGCTTTGAAGATTAAAAATACTTAACATCAAAGTATTAAGAGTTCTGTAAACATTAATAACTTGGAAAAACTCTCCTCTACCCACTGTAGATTCCTTACCCAAGGACAAATTATAAAGTGATTCAAAGTACAAGATTCAATGTTAAACACATTTGTGCTTGAAAATCTGTTTAACCTATTTCTAGCTCCATGACCTCAAGCAGATTAACTAAAAAAGCTCTATGCTCTATTTTGCTAAAAGGCGTTAAGTTGTATCAAACTGAATGAATGTGAAGTGCCCAAATGACATAAGTACCTTTAATAAATATAAGCTATAAAGGTGAAAAATCAAACCTCCTGAGAAGTCAAACAGGTTAAATATGTAAAATGATCATTCTAAAGTCTAGGGAATGATAAATTCCCAACAAATATTGATCATGATAAGTAGATATAAAATATACAGAGAGATAGAAAAACATATACATGAAACAAGTATAATATGTATTTGAAATATAGAACATATTAGTGATATCTTTCTTCTTACCAATACCAGTAATTCATGACAGTAAACTGTCTACAAAACTCAAGATGACATATAATCTATTATTAATAGAATTGAATTCATGTCTTATGTGGGGAAATAGTATATACAGAATCCCAGAATGACTAAACTTGGATGTGAAAAAAATAAACAGAAGTCTCATTGCTCACAGATAACCTTAACATAGATGTATTATATAAACACCATACTTCATCTATTCTTTTTCTACAGAGAAACACATTATCATCTACAATTATGTAGTCAATTTCCAGGTACCCCTATAAACAGGTGTCAAGACATAGTGACACTATATATTTAACAAAAATTCTTGATGTCTTAAAATAAAAATGAAGTGTGTAGTCTGGTGTGTAAGGATTAATTTGTTTGACAACAGAGCGAATGATTGATTGTTTCATATAAAATCCATAATAGAAATTGTATAAAATTACTACATATAAAAATAAGCATATATTCACTAGCGAATAATAATATAAAGGGAGAATATTATGAAAAAAATAAAATAATGTTGACTTTAAACTTGACTTCTAAAAAAACTAACTTGTATTTTGGAGAATTGGGGGTTTTTTTGGTTTGGTTTTTTTACTTTCCTAATAATTTAAATAATAAATGTGCTTATAAAAATTAGTAATATGGTACCTAGAAGAGAAGAAATATATGCTGTCTGACTACCCATGGGAAAACCACTGTTACCTTTTAGTATATCTATTAATAAAAAAATTTATCCTTGTAACATCATTTTTATTTATCTTTTATCTTTTAAAGATTTTATTTATTTGTTTGTTTATTTGAGAAAGCACTAGCAGGGGGAAGGGTAGAGGGAAAGGGAGAAGCAGAGTCGATGCTGAGTGGAGGAGCCTGATATGGGGCTTGATGCCAATCCCCTAAGATCATGACCTGAGCCGAAGTCAAACACTTAACCAACTGAACCACTCAGGCACCCCTTTAACACCATTTTTATGATCTTCTTTGTGAAAAAAATGACTGAAGAAAACCACATTCAATCTCACGCTTGCTTAATTTGTAATCAGCAAGGGATAGTGAGCCTAGCAATACACAGCACGCAATGATTAATTCAGTCACAGAAATCTACCTTTGGTGCTAACTGTGTTTACATACTTCTGCATGGTCAGAGTCAACTTATAATTACAATAATATTTTGCATTTCATTGAGTGAACAAATGACACCTTTTCCAATGGTGGGACTAGAAGCAGGTGAAAAAGAAAACTGGGGGAGAAGGTATTTTAGGGGATGAAGGCTAGAGAGACAATGATTATATCACAGCGCTGGCATGTGTTTAGCAGTCTGTTTTATTTGCCAACTGTAAAAGCCAGTAGCGTTTGCCATTGTGTAGTACTGATGATATGGATCTTGTATAGGCGGTTTTGTTCAAAATATGTTTATATAACATGTGTGTGCACATGTAACATTTTGACGAAAATTTGAGGAAACAATTTGGTGTACTTTTCAGTTTCTCAGCTTTCTCAGATAAAGAATAAGTTCATAAAGTTTCAGAACATGAAAACTTACACAGTATATAAAATATTGAAATATGAGAGTGACATACCATTTTACTCATTATCCAAGTTGAACTACCTTCTTCCTGAAGTAAACCAATAGAATAAACCATGCTATTCTCTTATTACCTCCTAACAACAACAACAAAGTGAGAGCAGGAATGAAATGTATGGTGGAGTATGAGCATACTACTTAGAAATAGCAATAAATGTCACTGTATTGCTAACTGCTTATTCATTTGTTCTTTCAGCATGGCTGTGGGAACTTCGTCCGTGTAATTCAGGCTTTTAATCGCACTCACTTGTACGTTTGTGGGAGTGGTGCTTTCAGCCCTGTGTGTACTTATTTGAATAGAGGGAGGAGATCAGAGGTAAGTGAAACAATTTCTCATTGTTAGTTTTGGTGTTAGTGCCAAAGATTTCTTAAAACTGTATTTGAGGGGCACCTGGGTGGCTCAGTCGGTTAAGCAACTGCTTTTGGCTCAAGTCATGATCCCAGAGTCCCAGGATTGAGTCCTACCTCGGGCTCCCAGCTCCGTGGGGAGTCTGCTTCTCCTTCTGACCTTCTCCCCTCTCATGCTCTCTCTCACTCTCTTTCCCTCAAATAAATAAATAAAATCTTTTAAAAAAGAACTGTATTTGAATCTAAAAAAGGTGTAATCATAACATAATAATAAAAAAAGTTGTAATCAGTCAAAGGTTGAAGCCTTTTTAACGCAAAATATATTTAATTTGATTGCTGTCCCCCACAATTACTGAAGTGTGGCTCTTGCCTTCAAGTAAATATATATATTTCTGAATAAAAAAGCTACAAAACATAAAAGAAAGAAAAATGGTGTAACTTTAAAAAAGGTATTGATACTATTTGTTCCAAATTATAGAAATATTACAGTATAACCTCACTTTCTTAAAGCTAATTTAAGTAATTTCTTACGTAACTTTTAAATTTGGTAAGCTTTTATGAGATACCTATACAAGATACATAAAGCAGGGAGCCCAGGTGTCCTTGCTAAAAAGAGCTTTCTATAGTTAGTCGATAATGCTTTCATTTTAGACCAACATTAGTCTACACTAGACTTTTCTAGCTTTATTCTTACATTAGTTAAAATGATTTGGGGTTCTGTGAACAAACGCATTTGCTAAACATTAAGTATGTACCTAATATGTATAGACAAATAAAGGCTGGTTGAACTTTACCAATGATACTTAAAACTGTGTTTTTCTGAGCTTGTAATTAGTGACTAAGGAAAATATGCATCAGACCAAAAGAGCCTTTCCTCCTTCCTTTAATTGAACATGTTGTCTTACTAAATAGAAGCATTTAAAAAATGTAATTATTTCAAATTATCTGGCTTTGTTTTCCTTATGCAACTTAAATCTAGAATGTCCAATTCTTAAAGAATGTCAATTCTAGAGTTTAGAACTGTAAAAAAGATTAAATGTTGCTACTGATACACCTCATTAAGTTTATTTTTCTTTCACAGAGATTAATGTACTCAAGTACAAATATAATTCAACAGTGCTTCTCTTTATATTGTTTTACTATTAATTTTTTCAGACATGGTATTTATACACACATATCTTTTGGTAAATAAAAAGTCATTTAAAAATAGCTGAGTAATTATAAGTTGACCCCAAATGAGGCATTTCTAAGTGGTTCAACATGATATGAAATATTACAATTCTTGAAGAAAAGTAAAACTATGCTTCTTGGAAGACTACAGTTGGCTGCATTGAGCTTGTCATTAGAACCACATGCCTGTGATCAATTGATTAAATAAACTACTGCCCCAGACGTCTGCAATCTGTCAGACACTCCACTGAAGGCTGTGCAGTCACTGTACAGGCCAACAATAGCATAGCAGTTTGCAGAGCACAGATTTCAAATAAAGTCATTTTCCCATGTACAAATTGCCCACTATGCACTTTGAGGCTTAATTGGAAAGTTGGTCCAAAAAATAATCTCCTTTGGAAAACCAGCATGGAATAAAATTTAATCACTTTACTAAATATGAACTACTTTAGTCTCCCTTCAAAAGATAGATTTCAAAGGGGGAAGCATTTTCATTAATTAATCTCTTTAAATAATATGTGAACATCATAAGAGCCAATTAAGTAGGAAAAGCGTTAGGAATTTTAAGCTTTGTGTATGGTTGACTCAAGTCAAAGGGTTTCACATTAACATCATTTTTTATATATCTATAATATATAAATAATAACATAAAGATAGAATGCATGATCTAGCAAGCATCTACTGTATTTGTTTTCTTTAGGATAAAAGATCCCTGAGCATAAAATGACCACATGATACAGAGAGTTGCATTTTGAGAGAATTTTCCTTCTTATGCATCACTGATGTTGTATTTTGTAATGACCAGAAGTAGTACTTACTAGTAACACCATGTGCTGGTATAAAGATATGGCTTTTATCCTGTATTTTAAAGCAGTTTGAGAGTAAACCAAATTAGGATGGCACAATCATTACTTAATTCAGTTTTATTCTTGAGACATTATCTACCACCTTCTATCTGCTTATCAAATAGCAATGCATTGATTCTTGGATTATTATATGAGCCTACTTCACATTTGCAACATCACACACACTTTCATTATATCCTATGCATCTTCCATTATTCTGTGAGACTGAGTCAGAGCTTTCTCAGAGCCTATCCAAACAGCCTACGAATCCTTGCTACATCAATTCCTAACCATTATGGTACCTCTCTTCTGTCTATTCTCTTGATTCTCTGTCGTCTGTTCCTAAAAAAAGCAACACAAGTACATAATGACTTGAAATAATGAATAAAACATTTGTTTAAAAACTATAATTGGTTAATTTTGCTGCATATTCTTAGAATATTACTATATCTCATTTCTGGTTGATTTTATCAGATATCTCCATACATTGGTTCCAGCAGTTGAATACCCTTTAAGTCACTGATTTTGTCAGTCATCAAGCAGATAAACTTATCTTTGAATGACCAAGAATATCACAGACATTCAAATTATTCCCAGAGCCCTTTGAAGCAAATTAGTCCCCAAACTTTTTTGTTTATGTATCTTTTCATAGCTTTCCTCTTCTCAGAGGAAAAGTTGTGGATTTTTCTTATCAATAAATTTCTTTGATCAATAACCTTCATCATTCTGTTTACTATCTTCGTTTTCTTTCTCCCGTGTTTACTCTTTCTCCTGTTTTAAAATAGGATGTTTCTTTTCCTTAAAATCATTATCTCAGATCTGTGACTTTTCTCAACTTCTTCTTTTTCTCTCGTTTACTCATCACAAAACTTCTCAGACTAGTAGGCTATATTTCCTTATTAAGCCTTTCTGATCTGACTTTCATTACCATCCATAAACTAATACTATTTCTCAGTGACCAAGATTCCTCAGTGATCAAACTGACTCCTCTAATCAGCATCCTTTCTCCTAGACTGATCTCTAATATGTTGGCCATGCCCTCTGTTTTTCAAAGACTTTATTGACATCCATAACCTGAGACATTTTGCTATGCCTTCTTTCCTAATTTTTCACCACCTACTCTCTTTCTGGTCCTACTTATTTCTCTCACTGATCCAGTCTATAAGTAGGTATTTATTTAATGAGAATAATGGCAAAAACAAAATTATTTCAGAACTTGTAAGCTACCTCTAAGATGTTGGTCTTTATCCTGTGTCAAAGGAGGAGCAACTGTAATGATCTTAGGCAGAAAATGGCACGGCAAGGCTTGTGTTTGTACCTGTGTGTTGCATTACCAATGATTTAAGGTGGGGAGGGAATGAGAGGCCTGTCGTGAGATCAGTTAGAGAGTGGATGTAATATTTCAAGTAAGAAAGAGAGTGGCAATAAAGACAGAAAAATAGGCATGAAGTATAGAATAGTATAGTTGATGTTAGTGGATTTAGCTATATAAAAGAAAATTTACAATGATACAGATATTTGTTTGTTGTTTGTTTTTTATTTTTGGCCTTTTCAGTCATATATTTGTCATGAACTGAGATGAGATGCAACAAAGAGGATCATGTTTGAATTAAGATTTTAAGCCTGAGCTTTGTTCTCTTGAGTTTGAGTTGCTGTTGAAAGATTCAAGTAGAAATGTCAAGTAGGCAGTTGAATATACAGTTGGCTATATTAATGTTTGAGCCATTGTTTTGTAAGAGTATCTGAAACCCAAGCAATGCATGGGTTTAGTCATGCAGAGAGGGAATAATGTGAAAACAGAAGTGTGACTATGATTGAAACTTGAGGGTCTCTTAATTTAATGGCAAGATGGAGAAAAAGGGACCTTCGAACATGACCTAGAAGAAATAGCCAGGAAAGAAGAACCCTCCAAGTAGGGAGGAAAAAACAAAAATGTATTCATTCTCGGAATAAAAATAAGTCTTTTTAAAAAGATAGAAATGGGTAACAATCTAAAATATCATTGAGAATCCAAGTAAAATGAAGTCTAAAAAGTAAACAGGAATTGTGAAGTGTGGTTGCCATTAGGATATAAAAAAGGGTTTCAATAGAACAATTGAGGTTGAATACCCAATTGAAATGGATTGAGAAGAAAGTGAGAAGTCAGGAAATGGTGATGAGTTTATGTGATTCTTTAAGAAATGTGATTCTCAATGAGAGTAATGTGTAGGAACTGACTGCGTTCTTTAAATGATGATATAAAGTTTCCAGTTAAGAAGATTCAAGAAAGAGGGGGGATAATTGAAAGTACAAGTTGCCTAAGAAGATTGGATACAATGAGATCCAAAACATTGGTGAAATGACCTTAAAGTAAGAGAAAGCGTTCCTCTCATGTACTAGTGGATGTATTAGTGTATATTCATTTATGTGTTTGGAGTGAGAAATTAAAGATGTCTCATTTAAAGGCTTCACTTACTCTGCAGTCATATGATCAATTATTTGTTGATCATATGAACTAAGAACAAATTAGGTGATTGTCATGACAATGGTTTGAAATTATTATCAGAAGAACCAGTTGATAGAGTATCCTTGAAAGTTTACTGAGCAGTATAAAGGGTCCATTTTGTGTTGGTGATCACAAATCTGTATTACGTTGAATTTACCTTGTAGAATCACTTTCTGCAAAATGCTTAGATGTTTGGACACAAGTATGGAGAATGTATAGACAGACATGCCCTTCCAGGCTGGTTTCAATGAAAAAAACCAGAGATTTAAGGAACTTAATATTTCTGCAAAAAAATTAGTGGAACTAAAGAGCACAGAATCTAAATGGTTTAACAAAGAAAGTCAGGAAGAGAGAAGGCTGATGAAATGGGTTCCTAGGAGATGAAATTGGAGAATTGTTGCTGCATGAATGAATTAGTGATTATTCAGGTAGACCACACTCTTTCTGGTGATAAGATCTAGACTCAAATTGTGTGAGAAATGATGCTGAACAATGGAGGAGTAGTTCAGTGGAGAGCAAGTGGTACCTAAACAATTTCATCGATTCCTGCAGTGCCGACTCTCACATTTGTAGTAAAATATGTGTATGTCTCTAAGTAATCACAACTGGCCTTACTAAATTTTATTGTTTTTCCTCAATCATTTGTTTAGTTTAGTCATTTTGTAGATACTAATTCTTTTGGAAAGCAGACATAGTGAAGAGTCAGGAGACTGAACTTTTTTTTTTTTTCAGGTTTCATTTTTTTTCTTTTTTAAAAAATTATTATTATTTTGTTATAAACATATAATGTATTTTTATCCCAGGGGTACAGATCTGTGAATTGCCAGGTTTACACACTTCACAGCACTCACCATAGCACATACCTCCCCAATGTCCATAACCCCACCCCCCTCTCCCAACTCCCTTCCCCCCCAGCAACCCTCAGTTTGTTTTGTGAGATTAAGAGTCACTTATGGTTTGAGGAGACTGAACTTTAATTTTACTTTTGTCATTATTTAGCTGCATGACTTTGGGCGAATTATATTTCCCTCATCTATAGAGTTAATTCATTGAAGAGGATCATTTTATAAGACCTTTCCAGATGAGAGGACTGTGATTCTTTTTAAACGCTATGATTTCCTAAAATCTCAGGGATATCCTGCCACCATATCAAACTCAGTGTAACAAAAATGAACTAGTTTTATTTTCTTTAAGGAGTCAAAACTTCAGAAGTCTTTCTTTTCTTCATTTTCCTGAACTACATCTGATCTGTAATTGATTGCCAAGTCTGCTGATTTTTACTTTACAACTTCTCTTGCATCTTTACTGCTGTTACCATGATCCCTGAAATCCTGACATGTCAGATTATTATTACCTAATTCCTGGACTATTGCTAGTGAAAGCAAATCTATTTCTTCAATCCAGTGTCTGTTTTTAAAATGGCCATTCTCAAGGTGCCTCAGTAGCTCTGTTGGTTAGGTTCAGATCATGATTTCAGAGTCCTGGGATGGAGCCTCACAACAGCATCCCAGCTCAGCGAAAGATCTACTTCTCCCTCTGGCCGGCCCTCCCCTGCCTGTTTTCTCTCTCTCTCTCTCCCCAATAAATAAATAAATAAAATCTTAAAAATAAAATTAAAATTGCCATTCTTAATCTTCTTAAAACACCAAGGTAAGGCCCAATCTTCTTAAAGCAATGTTTTGATCCTTTCATTTCCATATTGAGCCTGAATTTCTTTCAGGAAAATTTTGAAAAACCTTAGCTTTATAATTAAGATCTTCTATCATCTAATGCAACCTACAAAAGTGAAAAAATTTGTCTTTAAATTTTAGTAGTAGTTTTGCTAACTTTGTTTAAGAAAAGGGTAAATATACCAACAAAATATTCCTTCTCCATTAGGCTACACTGATCATCATATTTCAAATTGAATCACTGCCTCCAATCCTGGGTTTCTCAAGTTCCATTTTCTGCTTAAATTTTTTCCTAAACACTGAGCACCATCCAACATATTTTATATTTTCTGTACTTATCCTTTGTATGTTTATACTCTCTATCATTATATTATAAATTACTTGAGGATAAAGATTTTTGTCTGTCTTACTTACTGTATTCCTAATGTTTTGTTAGTACCTGGCATATAGTAAATACTCAATAAATTTTTGTTAAATGAATGAAAGAGTAAAAAACATTTTTACCTAAATTATGAATTCAACTTTGTTGAATCTATCATAATGCTTATATAACAAAATTAACTGGTAATATAAATTTTATATTATATATTATATTATATATGTATTATATTATATATATAAATGTCTTGATTATTTTGGAAATATTATAATCCTTGTATAGATTATTTCTCTGTGGACAATTTTCTTTTGGCTAATTTTCAATGTATCTAGTTTGATTTACAATGATCCTTGATTCCCAGGTGGATTTTGCTGGTATTATTTGTTTGTTTGTTTGTTTTCTGATATTGATTTTAGAAGAACTTCTTGGATCAGCTTTATGTAGATGGTAGTAGGATGAGAACTTTGGCCTGCTGAAGTCTGCTTATCATTTCCAGATGTTTTCTTCATATAGGCCAAGAAAGTCTTAATAAAGTAAATTGAAGAGGCATAAGGAAACAAATGGAAAGCATATTATTTTTGAGGATGCTTTGTTTTACTAAAAAACAAATTGGTTAACTAAATATAAAGTTATTTACTGTTGCTGTATTTCTGTTTTTTCTATAATAAAGGACCAAGTTTTTATGATTGACTCTAAGTGTGAATCTGGAAAAGGACGCTGCTCCTTCAACCCCAATGTGAACACAGTGTCTGTTATGATCAGTAAGTGGAAAATAAAATAGGGAGGGGGAAATACCAAATGAAAGGGAAACTAAAATAAATGCATGACATGGTATGCCCATCGAGATAGTCATATGAAGAATGAGGTAACAGCAAGTTGTGAGCTGAGAAATTGTAGTTTATCAGTTGCAAGAACTTGTGATGAAGTGATAAACATGTATTTTTTTCATTCACTATGATGATGCTGTCACTTCTAGAGCAAGTCAACCATTTACCAAAAAGTGTGTGTTCATATACTCATAGTGATAGGGATGCTTGAGTGGCTCATTTGATTGGGTGGCTGCCTTCAGCTCAGGTTGTGATCCTAAGGTCCTGGGATCGAGGCCCACATTGGGCTCCCTGCTTGGTGGAGGGCCTGCTTCTCCCTCTCCCTCTGCCTGTTCCCTCTGCTTGTGCTCTCCTTCTCTCTCTCTGTCAAATAAATAAATAAAAATCTTAAAAAAGAATGATATATATTATAAAGTAATTTTCAATATTTTCTGTAGTTCTTTTCTAGTATTAAGTATACCCATTTTTCTCATATTTTAGTAATATTTTACAAATGATTAAAATTACAAATGATATTTCTTTCAAATGAAAGAATAACAAAATGCATATGGATATCCTTGGGAGCAAAAATTAGAAAGCTTTGAAATTACAAGATACTCAGCTATTTCTGATGCAGAATCTTTTCAGATAAGCTTCTGAATATTATTTAATAAAAGCAGTGTCTTGGAAAGTCTTTCCATTAGGAAGAAAACTATATTCATCTATCGAAATGGGATGATATATATGTAATACTAGCTAAATATAGAGTTTTCATTTATTTCAAATTAAATTCTATGAAAATAATCTTTAAAGATCTATAAAGACTAATAGGCATCAAATATCATTTAGAACAAAAAAGATTTAAAACAAAACATTTAAAATTTTCCTATTAAACTGATAAGTCATTTAATATTTTTGTCCTTAAAGAATTGAGTTTGTTTATAAAATTAATTTAGTTATTGACCTTCATTTTTCAAGGATTTGAGACTTCAATTTTTATTCTTACACTCTTTTTTTTTTTTAAAGATTTTTATTTATTTATTTATTCATTTATTTATGAGAGAGAAGGAGAAAGAGAGCGAGCAGAGGAGTAGAAGGAAAGGAACAAGCAGACTTCGTGCTGACCACAGAGGTCATTTCAGGGCTTGATCCCACCACCCTGAGATCATGACCTGAGCCAAAATCAAGAGTCAGACATTGGACTGACTGTGCCACTGAGGTGCCCTTATCTTTTAATATTTTGATTAACATTAGGATAAGTGATTTGCTTACCCTCAAAACTGAAAACAGAAAGGAGGAATAAGTTTAGTAGCCTGTATTTGTCATTTTATTTGTTCTACTGATTATCCCCCTGAACTTATCTCCAATATTGTCTCCAATATTGCATAATGAATTTCTGTGTCATCTCACGTTGCCATATGGGGTTTGATCATTTCTGTTCTAGTGCAAGGCACTAAATAACACAGATCATTTAAAGTATTTCTGTATATTAAAGGATCAAGAAACATCAAGAACTGAAGAATTTCAAATTTCATAATATAGTTGTGGTACGTAAACCAGTGTTCAACTTTAGAGGGTCTTTTTTGTTGTTTTTCTTTTTTCATGTCATTGTAACACAGCAAGAAGTTAGGTGATATCTCTTAAAAGAAGCTATCAAGAGCCTCAGGAGGTTTTTCAGTGGAAGTAAAATTGGAAAGCAAAGGATTTTTGAATTAAAAGTTAAAAGGCACAGTTTATCTTTGCATAAACCAGCACAGACATTCTGAAAAATACATCCCTACTCAAAATTCTTTTTAAAGTGATATTAATTATTTAATTATTTCTTGTACAAGATAAAGCAGAAGCTTTATTATTCCTAACTTGCTATTAAAATTAATAAAAGGGGCACCTGGGTGGCTCAGTTGGTTAAGTGTCTGCCTTTGGCTCACGGTCCTGGGATCTAGCCAGAGTTGGACTCCCTGCTAAGTGGGGAGTCTGCTTTTCCCTCCCCATGCTCTCACGCTCTCGCTCAGTCTTTCTCTTTCTCTCTCTCTCTCCCTAACAAATAAGTAAAATCTTTAAAAAATTAAAAATATAAAATTAGTAAGAGTTTAAGACAGGCTATGAAGCCAACAAGGCGAGTAGGCTTTTAACATAAATAATGAGTTGCAGTAGGATTAGAATCAGCCCTGCCACACACCATCCTCCGAGTGTCCTTTTTCCTTTTCTTCCTGGAAACAGATAGGATAATATCTGTGCTAATCGGTCTATTGAAAAGCAGGAATTTATAACCCACCATTCTGGGGGTAATCGATATAGTAAAAATGAAAAATAGTTCATTACAAAGTTATCTTAATTTGACAGCTGTTCTGTCTATAGAATACTTGAGCTGATGCTTCACAAATATTCACAAAATGAAGCTAAATTGCTCCAGATGCTTTCATGAACATTTGTTATTTTCCTATAATCTGTTTCCATGGGTTTCAGACCCCCCACTAAGGAAGCAGAACTGGGCAACACAATGGCTGATACCCACTTGCTAACCGGTAGGGGTCCAGTGCATGACTTGGTGAGCACATATTAAAAATATTTCATTCTCCATTCTATTCTGGGTTAATTGGTATCACTTATTACTAGGCAGTGAGTTTGGAGTGCTTCAAAATGTTGCAGTCCTGCCAAAATGACCATGATCTGAAGATAGCCAGGGGAGTAATTGTAGAACATCAGTCAGAGAAAAAAGCTGCATAGTGGTTCAGTGGGTCAGACCTGATACATTTTATTCTTTTTTAAATAGACATTTAATTACTTTTTTTATTCTGGGGTTACACATAGCAATTCACTGCTTACTGTCCTTACTAGGGTAGGAATTAATATGGACCTTAACAAATAAGCTCAATATCTAATGTTATGCAAATACAGATTAAACTATCTGATTTTGCCATTAATGATGATAATTTAATTTTAAAATATATTTTCTTTTTTATCTCTGCATTTTGTTTTTTAAGGCTTAATGTGTCAAACTACATGTGGTTTATTAATACAATATTATACTTTTAGCATAATGTTAGTAATAATATTGTGTATTATAATTGAAAGATTACCTTATAGAAAACTTCTAGCACTAAATATCACAACATATACTTTTAAGGATAAAATAACCTTATCATTAATAATATTTTGACAATAAAAACTAGTATTTTCAACCTATGTAGTGAAATCATGGAATTTTTAACACATGGTGAAAAATTTTGAGATCATAAGACAATTCCTATATTTTAAAGATGAGAAGGTAGAGATTCAGGGTACTAAATGACTTAGTCCTAATTCCCAGTTGGCTAATTCCTGCCAAAATTAGAAACTGAGTGTTCTCTTATAGTATTTTTGACTTATTAAAGGAAAGTAATAATTAATTAGGCCATTTTATTAACTTCATGTATATTATTATTTCTGTCATTTTTGATACACACTGTATAAACTTAGGTTTTTAGTATAATTAAGTATAGTCAGAGGAATTTTTATTTCTATGTAGAAAAAATTTGCTTTGGTAATCATACAGGCAATAATGAGACCAGATTAAACTTAATCCAATTTTTTTATTTAATGGACAATGGAAACCAGCAATTATAAACACTCTGTAATGTGTGTGGTTACCTAATAAATGAGTTTTCCTTGATTTTTACAATAGCCTTAAAAATATTTAAAATTATGTTGACATTTTCTTACTTTTTCTTAGACGAGGAGCTTTTCTCTGGAATGTATATAGATTTCATGGGCACAGATGCTGCTATTTTTCGAAGTTTAACCAAGAGGAATGCAGTCAGAACTGATCAGCACAATTCCAAATGGCTAAGTGGTAAGAAACATTTTCTGCATTTTGAGAATCATGCTTTAAACTGATTTAGTTCTATAATGAAGAAAGGTTAAAATGTTTGAAAAAAATCACTTGTGATGTAACAATTCTGTAGTCTATGACTTTAAATATTTAGGAAAAATAAATATTTGAAGTAGTCCATAGTCCATATTCTCTTTATTAACTGTCATATAATTATCATAAATTAATAAATAAAAATGACAATGATATTTACTAAACAGGCTCATATGCAAGAATCTTCTCCAGTTGTCTACTTGTAGTATATAACAATTAAATATGCTATTTATTCATTTAGTCTGCTTAAATATTTTAATAATGTCAAGCCTGAAGATTTTCCTAAATTTATGACAGTTAGATATAATGACTAGGGTGTTTTCAGGAACTCCTCATATTTGTTTTATACTTAGATTCTTAAATGATAAAACTGGTATATATAATTTTTAATAATTGATTTAGTACTTAACAGAAATCATATGTATGATAACCTTGTGATTATCACTAGTCATTTATTTCTAATTTGGGGTAGAGTCACATGACATTCACATCCTGAAAGATGCTTATTTGACTTTAATGTGTAATTTCAATCGGTTGCTGCTGCTTAGAAGAAGAAACCACTATGATCTTTGTCATTTCACCCTGGGGATGATTTCTAGCTGACCCTAAATTTGACAATTCATTTAACATTGCACAGCAAAGCATGAATCACCACAGTTCAGCATCTTATTTCACTGATAGGCAGGCACAAGAAAGCAGCGATTGTCCATTTACTTCTTCAATTTATGACTCCAGTACATCTGGATTCTAAAACTCGTTTTGTTCTTGAAATAAAAAATCCCTCTATGTCTTCAGATGACTGCATTTTTTTCCTTGAAAAATTTCCCCTTCATTTCTTATGCCGTCTTAAGAAAAAAATGTTTTTGAGATCTTGGACTCCCGACTCTATATTCTGCTTCAGTGAATTTGAGATTTTATGCACTAGATTGAAAACTATACTTCGAAAAACAAACTTTTTTTTCCCCCTATAAAATGACCATTCAATTCCATGGGATATAGCTGGTAGAAAAGCATTTTGATTTGTTAGAACTCATCCCTGCACAAAGGATTTTTGCATTTACTGAACTTCTAGAATGTATTGCAGACAGGGAAAAAATAGTTTAAGCTATAATGTTATAGATATATTTTGTAGCACTTGACATTCCAAATACAGTATGTTGTGTGAATGCAATTATTGCTGTTAGATTCTGCCTATGAACATGGAATTATTCTTCTATACCAAAGATGAAGAAGCCATATGCCTGTAATCTACTTGGATGAACCATAGATGGATTTCCATCAGGAGTATATATATAGTCTTTGTATTTTTTTCCTCAGAACCTATGTTTGTGGATGCACATGTGATCCCAGATGGCACAGATCCAAATGATGCTAAGGTGTACTTCTTCTTCAAAGAGAAACTGACTGACAATAGCAGAAGCACAAAACAGATTCATTCCATGATTGCTAGAATATGTCCTGTAAGTGTTAATCTTGTCCTAATTTGAGGAAAGACACAAATTCAAATCATATAAATACGTTTTCTTTTGCCGATAGTTTACTTTCCCACTTTTATTTGTGGTTACAAATTAATGAAATATTGAGGGAGACATTTTAATTTACTGTTTATTCACATCAGTCATATGAGATTAAAAAGCTTAATTCAAGGAAATACTGTTGTCATGGTTTTACACAAATAAATGGTTTTTGTTTATTTTTTTTGCATTTAATGCATTTGTATTGAAAACAAATAGCTAAATTGTATGTTACAGAAAGAAACAATAATTCTTGTGAACAAAATATAGCAAAACCTCAATAAAGACAATTATTGAGGAACTTTTCATTTTCTAATGAAAAGAAATGCATTACTAAAATATAGTCCTAATTAAAAACAGTAAACAAAATAGTCTTCTGGTATAAATAGCAAGTATACATAGCAACTCAAAAAAACTCATGATGCCCTCTCAAACAGGAGTTTTATAGGGTTGCCCTGACTTATTTATGATTAACATACTTCATGCAAAAGTATTTCTTAAAGTGTTCAGTGTTTTAAATAGTTTATTTTTAATATTATAATATTCCATTAATTGTGGAGCTCATCTGCTTTTAAGTCATTTAGAACAAGACAGTAGAGCCTGCAGAAGGAGTGAAAGGCTTCTGGGCATACAGAAAAAAAAGATCAGGTCATTCACTATTTGTGAATGACCCAAATGCCATTTTCCCCTCCCTGGCTGGAGAAATATATCTAGTGAAGCATCTGATTGGAAATACTGAGGATTAAACAATAACACAGAGAAATGAAGGAGAGAAAATAGAGCTATTGGAGACCACTTGGTATAAGTATAGCCCACTTTCCTGAACACAGTATACTCTGCAAGCTTCATAGTATACAAAAATTTATGTTCACTTTGAAGACAATGAGTTATTAGGACAAATTAGATTATGTGTTCTCCATACATTTTCTAGATATTTTCTCCATGTACTGTTGAAGTTAGAAAGCTTTAGGGCATATATAAATTGAAACATTTACAGTTGATACCATACTATAGAAAATTAATAGTATAGCTATGGCTATTTTATAAAAATACTGTAGATCTTAAATATTCATCTTCACTGGTATGCACATGTAGTTAGCATTTCTACCCTTCAGATTATAACAAACCCTCAAGTAATCCAAGTCCAAGCTGAACTTTTAATGCACTTTAATATTTATTTAAGCTATCTGAAGTATGTTTTCAAAATGGTTTCAGAATGACACTGGGGGACTGCGTAGCCTTGTCAACAAGTGGACGACCTTCTTAAAAGCGAGGCTGGTGTGCTCTGTAACCGATGAAGACGGCCCAGAAACACACTTTGATGAATTAGGTACATGGATGTGAGATTGAGAAATGTTTTTTGAAAAAGAGTTTGTAAAGTTTATTTTAATAACCTCTCAAAAGAGGGTGTATTTTCCATGAATGCTTTTAGCATAAATAATCTGCCAATTTGAATGAATGATCCAGACACTGTTCATAAATTTCCTTAAGTGTTTTTTAAATATGTTTTGTCTCTGAGTGCACTACTGAGACATTTAGTTCATTGAATTCACCATGATATATAAAGAAGTGTGTGCCTGTGTGTGTGTGAGAGAAAATGAAAGATGTAATTGCATAATTTACATATGAATAATATATTTTTGCTTATCTGAAAGACTATGCATTTCATATATATTTAAATTTTAATATTCTGATTTGAAATCAGTTGGTATGAGAATGGAGCTATATATTTTAATAGTTACTGAGCACAATCAAGGTTGGTTGGGACCATGTCAGAGTAGAAATGATAGACGTGCTCTCTAGTCTTAGTCCTCCTTGGTGACCCTGGGATTAAGTATTCTCAGCATGTGTGACTTGAAGAGGGTGACACTTTCCAGGTCAAATAAGACTAACAATCTTATTCCTTTCTACCAAGGAACAGTTCTCTTTTTAATCAGAATAACTTGATATACATCATAGTGTCATGTTTACTAAGTGCCATTTAGAAATAACTTTTATTTTGCTTTAATCCATTAAAATGTAAAATGCTGGCTATTCTCAGATTTTGAGGCAGATGATGAGGTAAGCAATAAAAATGCATTACAATATAGAAAAATCTGGTTCTAGCAGTTGTAGAAACCGGAATAGGTAGCTGAACTCTTCAAAAGCCAGCCAGTGTATTGATCATAGAAACAAAAGTCTTTGTATCAGCTTTTTTTTTTTTTTTTTAAGATTTTATTTATTTATTTGACAGAGAAAGATCACAAGTAGGCAGAGAGGCAGAGAGAAGAAGGCTCCCCACTGAGCAAAGAGCCCAATGCGGGGCTCTATCCCAGGACCCTGAGATCATGACCTAAGTAGAAGGCAGTGGCTTAACCCTCTGAGCCACCCAGGCACCCCTGCATCAGCTTTTCTAGAAGAAAGTTCCAAGTGTGACTTTTGTGTTATAACCTACTCATACATTATATTCCCCAAATTCTTTGCAAGTATGTTTATGTTTTAATGACTTAGGTTATTTCAGTCTTACCTGGTTTTTTTAGGGAAAGCCAGACAGTTTAGCCTTTTGTTCCCATATGGAAAGGCTTCTCTTTATTAATTTATTGCTTAAGAAGTCCTAAGTTCATTGTGAATTTGAAATAAACACATCTTTCTTTGTATTTCCCAGCAAGAATTTTAATTTGCAAAAGTGTCACTAAATTCAGATTTTTCTTTTAACTGTAACAGTTGATTGTTAACTAAGGGTTCCCACAAGAAATCTACTTCCAGGTTCTCATATGTGTTACTGAACCAAACTACCTATAAGTTTGGCTTTGCCTTAATATACTTTAAACTTTTTGTCATTAGGGGAATTATTGATTAAATTAAACTACCACTAGCTCTTTTGACCATAAACCAAAAAAAAAAAAAAAAAAAAAAAAAAGTCTTATTTTATATAAAGAAAAAAAGTCATGTTGAAAGAGTTTTCTTAAAAAAAAAAAAAAAAAGAGTTTTCTTCCACATTCTAGCTTCTAACCTTAGGTCAAAAAAAATTGTAATTTGTAATACTTTTTAAATTTAAAAAAGTGACATATTATCCTTAAAGGACATTTAGAAAATGCAGAAAAAAGGGGCATCTGGGTGGCTCAGTCAGGTAAATGTCCATCTTGTGATTTTGGCTTAGGTTGTGATGTCATGGGTCCTGATCTTATGGTTCCTGAGACGGAGTGCCCCTTGGGCTCCATATTCTATGGGGAGTCTGCTTAAGATTCTCTTGTTCTCCTTCTGCCCCTCCCCCCACTTGCACTCTCTCTCTAAAATAAATAAATAAATCTTTAAAAGAGAGAGAAAATGCAGAAAAAAGAAGACAATATTTCTATATTTCTGCTAACCAGAGACACTCACTGGTGATCTTATTGTATCGTGGTGTATAGGTTTACGGTTTACATGGTTCCAGTCTATATTATATACCACTGTGCCTTGTCCATTTAATATTACTTCATTAGCATGGTTTCCATAAATTTGCAGTTTTTATAAACCACTTTGTGTTTGTATAATATTTTATTTAATTTACTCTATTATGTGCCTGTCATTGAGTTCGTTTAGTCATTTCCAGATTATAATGATGCTGCCGGAATACCTATCTCAATAATACTTTTCATAGTTGAAATTATTTTCTTAGGGTAAAATTTTAAAATACATTTAATATTTGGGAACTTTAAAAGAGTGATGTTTTCCTTTTATAGAGGATGTGTTTCTACTCGAAACTGATAATCCAAGGACAACACTAGTGTATGGCATTTTTACAACATCAAGGTAATTATTAAACAATTACAGCTTATGGATTAAACAATAAACTTTATTGAGTAATAGTAATTATTACAAAATATTCTTTTCAAATTTTAATTTTATATAACATTCAGGATGTAATCATCCTGTTTTACTACTTTTGCTTGATTACCAAAATATGTTTAAGCTGAACTAACACTTTCAAAATAGGTTTGAACAGTGTTTATGATGACTATATGCTATTTTTCTCAAAGAAAGGAAAACATGAATGATAATGCAGGAAGTATGTAAGCTATTTTGTTTTAAGGAAGTAAGTGGAAGACTAATGTTTCACCTAAAACTTTTGGTATTTCTATTAAAATAAATTTTACTTCTGGAGCAATCTAAAATGATGACTATTCAAAAACTAATAAAATACTGCACTAATTTTCACGTTCCATATGACGGACGGTATTTCATATATTTGGAGATAGGTTTGATGTTTAATGTTTAATGTTTAATGTTTTGTAACTTCTCAATTGTCATATGTCATATGTTTCCAGACAATTGCCATTTTCTCACCTTTCCTAGAGATGCCTCTGTTTACTCATTTTACACTGGAATGTTACTCAGAATGCAACACAGTACTCCAGCTGTGACATGGCCAATGCAGAATACAATGGGTCCCTTTTATGAGACCATCAATTATAAAGCAGAAACTTAAAGATTTTAGCATTCTCTTCCAGTGGGGCAAGCACAGCATAATTGTAAACTGTAATGGGCCCTTCAAAGTAACAGAAAATCACAGAAATATTGATTATAAATCATACTTACACTTGCCCTATGAAACTTGTAAAAAGTTGTTTTTCAGGATGGGCAGTTTAACTCCTGCTCTAACAGAGAAAGTAGTCTTGACTTAATCCACAAGGAATTGAACAAAGTGAAAAGAACCAAATTCTTTTTTTTTTTTTTTTTTAAGATTTTATTTATTTATTTGACAGACAGAGATCACAAGGAAGCAGAGAGGCAGGCAGAGAGAGAGGAGGAAGCAGGCTCCCCATGGAGCAGAGAGCCTGACATTGGGCTCGATCCCAGGACTCTGGGATCATGACCTGAGCTGAAGGCAGAGGCTTTAACCCGCTGAGCCACGCAGGTGCCCCAAGAACCAAATTCCTAAGAAGAAAATGTTGTCCCCAAAAAATATTTCTACAGTGTTTGTTTTTACCTAGTAGCTTTTTGAAAAATTCAAAATTGTCATTTCTGACCAGTGATGCTAATGATTATCTTGTTTTTTCCAATGGTCATCTAAGTTTTCCATTAAGCATCTGATTTAGGAGATATATATAAGTCACAATGTTTATTTCAGCCAATCTGCCTTAGTAACAACAGAAATAGTCTTTAGTAAGGATCCAAACAAATTCTATGAGATTTTATTGACAAAGTTAATGTAATGAATCTCTTTCAGAATCTATCGTTTTCTTCTGTTACTAACAGGGAAAATACAGAGACTATGACAACAGACTTTTCTAGCTACTCTTTAGGATACATGTAGGAACATTCTCACATTAAAATAATCTTAAGGCAAAGAGATACCATTTTCCCTTAATGAGATTTATTTCTCTGAGTTAAATTATGATAGATTGTATTGATGGTGACTTAGAATTGAAACTCATACTTTTTAATAAATCTTCAGTTTATTTTTTCTTATTAAGATAACTAGTTAGAAATTTCTTTGACTTGTCCTATATTTTGGGGACATTGGTGACTCTTTTATAACTTATTACTGCCTACTACCTCCATGGATGAATTAAATGTTTTGATGTTTTATGTATCAATGGCTTATTTCAAAATAATAGAAGTTTTTTAGCTTTATAGTGTGTATTGTAGCTTTCAAGTTTTCTATAATGAATTATATCAACTTTTATCATAAACTTTATCTGTTTTTTAAAATTGTATTTAAAAGTTAAAAAAATAAGAAAATAGATTTCTTTCTGTTTGTTTTTTTAGCTCGGTTTTTAAAGGATCAGCAGTGTGTGTGTATCATTTATCTGATATACAGACTGTGTTTAATGGGCCCTTTGCCCATAAAGAAGGGCCAAATCATCAACTGATTTCCTACCAGGGTAGAATTCCATATCCTCGCCCTGGAACTGTAAGTATCCAGGAATGTTTCTTTGTTATTTTGGTTTTTAGAAAATATAATTTAACAAGATATGAATATCATGTTCATGTTTATTAAATACAGCCATAGACCAACTGATACACTCACTATAATTTTTCACGTCACTTGGGACTTTACAAATATAGCACCCTCTATAATTTTTTTCTATGTACTATTACTAATAAAATCTCTTTTAGACTTAAAGACAACTGGATATATGAAACAGGACAGAGATATTTCCTAATTTTATTCGCATAAAAGCCATAGCTTGGAAAGTGTTAACATTTTGGTGTCAGCCTGAAAGAATTTGAATGGTAGTTGCTTTTAGCACCTCTTCCTGATATTAATGAATCTTACCTATTTTAATAAAGGAATAACCATATAAGAATTAATTTAGAGATAAAATATATGTGGATCTTTGAATTTTAAGGGATATATGAAAAATTATATGCTGTGTATTTCTCAAAGAAAGAAAATAGTATGTGTAAATAAACACAATGAAAGTGATGTTATAGTTCAATAAAATATTTATGAACTATAAAGTTCTGAGGTATATGGTATATTAGCAATATTAAGAAGTACATTGAAAGCTAACGTTTCTAGCTGAAGTTATAGACGGTACACTCACAGATTGGAATTGAACTTTTCCTAGGACAACAATGATCATAGTCCTACTATTTGTTTTACATTTGGCCCCTTGTAATGCTTTATTGAATTCTAGAATATTGATTAGTTTTTATCTCTATAAAATGTCATAGTGTTACACTGAAAAGAGACAATCAAGAGGAATATAATTTTTTTGTATTTTTGCATTTCATAGAATATGGTTATATTTATAAACTGGAGTGGATATGAGTAAAAAAGAATGTTTTCATGGAAAATAATTAAAAGATAATTGTTAAAATATTATTTTCCTAAAATCTTTCTCCTTTTTACTTGAATATGAAATTTCCTCCACCAAAATTCTTTCAGATATATTCATCCCACATAATTTTTACCAATTGTTGATTCACTTTATTTTATGTGTTATTATTAGAGTTTATTTGCAATGTATTATTCAGTCCCTTATTTTTTTCATCGTCTTAAATTATACTGCTGTCACATTTCTTTTAAAAAATAGGAAAAATAGTTTGCTAAGCCTTTAAACCTAATTTATTCAAAAATAAAAGAGGTCACATTTGGTTCCCTGGCTAAGAAGCTCAAAGATTAATCATTGATAGATCTTTTACAGGAACAATTAACTTTTAATTAACTGGAAAGATTATCATCCTTGCTCTGTAGCTGTGAAAGAATTAAATTTTAAAACGCCACACTTAATCATGGCTGGGGACAAAGTCCTATTATACAATTCACGGTCTCCTTCTACATTATCTCTTTTTCAATGCTCATAGCTCAAGAGAAAGTGAAAAAAATAATTATTTGGTGTAACACAAGGAAGATATCAATAGATATACTGATCTTAGGGTACCTCAAGTTGGGATGTGTTGAATAAGAAGCAGAGATTACATAAGAGGAGGCAAAGGGAAGGGGAAGGCAAACCACTTCCGAATCCCATTACAACTCATGGCTCTTTATTTCATTCAGTGTATCTCCAGCACTCTCAGGTGACTCACTGATAATCTGTTCAAACTAAATCTTCTTCTTGAGAATTATTTACTGTTTGAAGTTGACCAAGTCATTGCTTCATCTTAATACAGAAAATTAATGATTGTGATTGTATATGCTTTCATGAATTGTTCTTTTTAACAACATACATATACAGGAACAGCTGGGTTTGTAAACCCAACAAAATTCTGTTTTCCCCCAAGTATTACCTTAAGGTAAATTTCCCAGATGAATAAAAACAGATAAATGAGAGCCCAGGCTCATTGGTTCAGGTTTGAGGCCTCAGAGCCTCAGTGAATATATGTGGGAGCTAGTTTATACCCAATTTACAAGAGCGAATTGTATGTGCCTCATCTCAAGTAAGGATTCACAGTACTAACTTGAGATCAGCATGGTGAGAATAGTTACAGTCTGGAAACTGACAAGTATTATAATTCAGGGAATTTTTTTTTCCTGAAGAAAAGCTACTCCTGTTCCTGCCCCTCATCAAGACTCTTCATCAAAATGACAGTTCAAAAAGACTCTCAGGAATCATACTGAGAAAACCACTCACGTCAAATAGCAATTATTCTACATAAAATGTGGGAATAGATAAAAACCCTTTTAGTATAACAAAATAAACTAATGTTGAATTAGAAAATGCTGCTAACAGTCCCACTTTTCACGATTTCCAAGCTCCTAAGAATAAGCTTTTTTTTTTTTTTTTTCTGTTGTAAAGTAGTGTGGTATAAGCCAGGGCTTAGTAACACACATCTGGAGCTGACACTGTGAAAAAAAAGGGAGTAGTCAGGCCTTGAGACATATTTCTATAATGTGGTTTCTTACATCTGGTGCTGAGACCAGAGCAGCTCCCTTAAATAAAAAAAAATTGTCAGATGAGTGATCCTTAGGGAGGGAAACAGGCAGGGTGGAGGAAGACCTCTGGAACTCCTTCTGGAAAGCATACCTCCCAGAAGATCTGGTCCCTCCACCCTTCCCTGAGCAACACACAAGGAAGTCTCAGCTGTCTGACTCACAGTGGCCAGCGTCTATCTTTTTCCTAGGCTTCCAGGGTTTCGTATCCCACTGATGTAGCAGGAAGACCTACAGCCAAGTGACCCAGATCATTCCCTTTTCTTTAGGGCTAAAAATGTGACTTCTGAAGTCCTCCCATGAAGCATCAACTGTGATTACTCTACTTTATTTCCCTATGCAGTCGTCCAGTTGCTGGGTCAATCTCATAAATCCATGACTGGATTCTTAATGAAATGACAGGGGCAGGGATTGTCTACCCTCATTCAAGTGTTCCCTGTAGGTGATTCTTTTAAAGCCAGGTTGATGGCAATGTTAGCAAACTGCCCCAACTAGCAAACCCAAGTCATTGGGAAGAAGCCTGCCAATTGTGTCATAATGTTTTTCCATAAGTAATTCAAGTTTGTGGAAGAAACAAGACACCTTTGGTATGTTGCAAAGGGCGGCCAAAGACTGCATATTCTCTCTGTGGCTGAGCTAACACATGACATTATTCTGTTGCAACGTGTATAAAGCTTCCATAGAAAATTATTTTTGCTTATACACTTCTGTTTAAAGCAGAACCTAATAGAAGTGTTCTGTTTTAATGTCTATTTATAAGTGGACTAGAACCATTTGCATTCATCGTTGTGCCTGGTACCTGGTGCAGCAAAAGAACATGGAAAATCTGTGACCCACTTAGTGAGTGATGGCCAGAAAAAGAATTTTATTGCTGACACTTTTGTTGATTCTGTGTATCTTTTGGAGATTCTTACACTAGAAATATTTCTAGTCTTCACAGATGTTTAAAACATTGTTAGGGAAGTTTACAATAAAATTAAGTACATAAAGGGTATAGACCTGAAAAATGCAATATATGTTGTTTCATATCATTATTCAAGACCCATGAATAAAGTAGACAATAAATACTATTGAAGTTTAGGGGAGAGAGAGACTGTCGTGGGACAGCCTTGTGTAGAGAAGGCATATAAAAATAGGAAACCGAGCTTGCCCCAAAGGCAGTCAGATTTGGATAACTTTGGTGGGGAAAGAATAATATTCCAGAAAGGCTACAGCTTATATTATAAGGCAAAGATAGAAATTAATAAGTGAGTTCTAGAAGCTCTGCCTGAACTAGCAGGACTGGAATAGAGCACTCCTGTCAGCAATGGTGGATAAATGGAGGTAAAATGAGGATCAGCTGGTATCTAAGTACAACTCCTCAGCTATGTAAATCTTTGGGCTTTAAATAAAGGGCCTAGATTATCAAAGGGCCTAGATTATCAAGCATGAGCTCAGTTTCTCTGAGAATACAAGTTCCAAAGACCAGTGCCAGAAACTACCACAGATTCTGGAATGTTTTATTTATGTTCTTAAATTTATTCATACACCACTCAGCTTGCAAGTGTTTAGGTCAAGCTCCCCTTGACCATGCCCGTCACTCCTTCTCTGAGTAGTTTTGCTTTTATTTTCTGGAGTCTTTAACCTCAGTTCCTACCTCTTTCTTCCACTTTGTGCTCTGTGATCCAGCAATGTCCCAGAAATTATAGTTTCCTAAATATTCCAATTTTTTTTTCTATCTCTAAACCTTTTCACCAACCCTGAGAGCCTTAAGTTCTCTTCTAGTCTGAATTCATTTAAAAAATATTGGATCTTATGCATATATGGTAATTGATATGAACCAAGATTGTTATTTATCTTATATTTTTATAATTTATTATCTTATAAATTATATGTCTTATATTTGTCTGAATTTATTATTATATACCTTGATATTTTACTTTGAATATGCCCATCTTCCTTACTAGAATACTTATGTCTAGAAGATAATGGTGACTTCTTCTTATGTCCCCCACTGGGCACATCAAAATGCTTTTTGAATAAAAAGTATCCAAAGAATAGCTATGTGAATTAATAAATGAATATATTAACATTTTTCTAAAGATTTTTAATTTTTTAATATATTTGACAGAGATCACAAATAGGCAGAGAGGCGGGCAGAGAGAGAGGGGGGAAACAGGCTCCTCGCCGAGCAGAGACCCCGAATGTGGGGCTCGATCCCAGGACCCTGGGATCATGACCTGAGCCAAAGGCAGAGCCTTTAACCCACTGAGCCACCCAGGTTCTCCTGACTACATTAATATTGGAAACCAGGACCATATATGTGAGATTTAGGAGCATCAGAGGATGGCAAATGTCAAGGATACCTAAAAATAGGAAAGAAATTTGGTTGAGGGCAACAATTGCTGATACTTCCTTAACATGGCATTGTTATTGTTCCTAGCATTTCACCCAACACTTTAGTAATCAAAACACTTAAAATGTCTTTACTCAAAAAAGGAGTCTTATCACTGCTTGATAAACAGAAAACTAGAACTGGAAAAAAACATCTTAAAGGAGAAGGTTAACCCGAACTACTTAATGACTATTTGTAGAGCTCAGTCAACCTTCTGAAGAATGAGACACCAGCCTCATTCATGGACAGAGGCTTTATTTTATGGCAGTATGTGGATATTGTATTATCTTGAGATTTCAGTACACATGCTTTCACATATCACAAGGAGACGGATAAGTTAATTGCATCTTATTTATTCTTGGTAACGTTACACTGAACAAATTCACAAGTCCAGATAGAGACTCTCCAAACAGTAATCCATTTTTGTTCTTGTCACCATCATTGTCACCCATCCTGTGTCTTATCTGCAAAGTTTATGCCACGAATCAATGGAAAAAATTAATTATTGTCAAAAAGGCTTCTTTTGTATTTTTGAAAATACTCCTGCCAGGAAACACTGATTTCTAAGCAAGAAGTTCATATAACAAAAGTCCCAAATGGGGGACATTTGAATGAATATAAAGTAACTGATTTGAGTTAATTTGTGTGGGTTACCTATTTAATAAGTTCACTTTTGAGCACATGAGACATAATTTTTAACCGAATTTAAATTAACTAATACCCAGAAACTAACACACTTACAATTTAATAACCTTATCACACATGAAAATAAATGCTAACTGGAAATTATATAAATTGCCTAGTCATATATGCTAACTTTGGATCTTTCTGGAACTTACAAATGAGAATGTTTGCAAATATTTAAGGAGACATCTCAGCTTAGCAAACCATAATTAGTGGTGTTTTATGAGGAACTGGATTGCCCATGCGTTTGTTCTTTCCATTTTTCCATTCAGTGAGCAATGCATTTCCCTTTTTCCACTTTGTGTGAGGAATGAGGATAGAGAACACCCATAATTCTACACTTTGCAGAAGTATGGAACACATCCATCATTTTAGAATACCCTCAGATGAAATTCTTTGTCCCTCTTTGGGTTTTTTTGTGGGCAATTTATAAACATGTATATTTAAATATAATGCTTTTTCCTAAAAGAAAAACATATGAGCCCCAGATGAAAGTCACTTGATGGGATAATGAATCAGAGGCTTACTTTTATTACTTGTCTCATTTTCTCTCCTCAGTGAAGTCATTTAATTGCTCCCTGTGCCTTTCTATAAAAAAAAAAGCACTGTATTTACTGGTCCTGTAAAAAGTCCTAGTAATGTTAACTGGTCAAAGTGAGTCTAAAAATTGCATTCAGTATAATACAGTCTAAGTGAAAGAGGCAGCATTTGTAATTTGCTAAGAGTTATTTGCAAACACGGGTCTGCCCAACGATACTGGTCCAGAGGCACTAACATTGTGGGTTAGCTATTGAAAGGATTTAACCTAGAGGTTGCCATCTTTTTGGGGTCCCTAAAGTTGTTTTTCTTTTTTTTTTTTACATTGAGTTAGCATTATAATTTTGGCAGATTTCGCATAAAGCTCCACATTTCTATCTTCTGTTGAAATCTCGCCACATTAGGCTAATATTCTTGCACAGAAGCAATCACCTAGAAATGAGTGTTCATTGCCAGTTTTAAATAATACACAACTTTCCAGTTTGTTACGTCCCTATTACATCCTACGGTTTGCCCAGATGCTGTACCCATTGCTGTTGATCAGAAAGTTTGCTTTGTTCCCTTCCTTTAGTTTCTACCTCTTTTAAGAGAATAAATAAAAATTAGAACAGAAGTGCTTTTCTTTCAAGAAAATATGACAAAGCATTTTTGCTTTTGAAAGTGGAAATATTGTCAGGTATTTAATAGGGTTACACAAATAATGTGTATATGTGTTAAAGATTATACCTAACAGTTTCACTTGTATAACTTAGCACTTGGATCCTATTCATGGATAAGTTTGAGTTCTAAGCTTCAGCAGCTCCTAGCCTACCGCTGAGCTTGGCCTCGGATGCCCTATAAATGGAATCTTCTCCCCAGAAGCCCTTGTCATGCCTTCTTTCCAGAACTGCTGAAGTTGTCCAGGATTCCTTTTTCAGATCTTGTTATTGCTTTCTAGCTGCCTCTTTGAACTCAATGTTCTGAATCTTGCCTCTCCTGGCAGAATTGAGGCTCTTGTTTCATACATCCCCTGTACCAAAATTGAATGCCAGATAGAACAGAGTAATTCACTCATTAATTACTCTTTGTTGAATATCTACTATTTGTCAGCTTTGGTATAGGTCTAAGAGTGAAACAGTGAACAAAATATATACCCAGCTAAGGTCAACACGAAGCTTACATTCTAGAGGGAGAAACAGACAAAAAACAGACAAGCAACGAATCATAATATAGAGTTAGGTAAATAGAGCTGTGAAGAAGAATAAAGCAGGTTAAGGCGATAGAGAGTGGAGATGGAGATGGGGTATATTATATGTGTCACCACCTTTAAAGAAGTAACTTTTGAACTGAGAGCTAAAGGAGGTAACAGGGAAAACCATGGAACTATCTGGATAAGCGTATTTCAAATGGGGCAAGTGCCAAGGTCCTGGAGGGGGAGCAGTGAGAACTATTCTGGTAATGATAGAGGCAGACCAGAAATACAAGGGTTTCTAGTTCATGCTAAGCTGTTGAAATTTTATTCTAAGAGTAATAGAAGTCACAGGAGTCTTTTCTAGAAGGAAACTATCAGGTCTCATTTACCACACCCAATCCATGCCCAAACTTTGGAGATCCCTCTTCTGGGAGGAGGGAATCAGGTGGAATAAAACTCTTGCACATTAGAGTTCTGACTGAATTTGATAATGATGATGTATTTTAGCCAGTAATAGCATTAGATTATATCCACAAGATTTTTTTTTTTTTCTTTTTTCCCTAGTAACACTGCCAGCGGCACAGAATAAGAACAGAAAAGTGATGCGTGGAAAGGCTAAATGGCATCCACTGCTCTCTGAAAACAAATGGAATTAGGATCAGTGGGCTTAGCCTTGCTCTAGTGGTCAAACTGTGTAAATAATTTTCTGTAGATAGTTGCATAGTCATGCTGCTTTCTCCTCAACAGATAGCAAATACAGATGGTCCCCACTAAGGATAGTTCTTTTGGTGTTTCTGACTTTTTGATGGTGCAAAAGCAATACACACCCAGCAGAAGCTGTTCTTTGAGTACTTAATCTTGATCTTTTCCGAGGCTGGTGATTTGTGACTTGATCCTCTCTCCTGATGCTGGGTTGGGCAGTGAACTTCAGCTCCCAGACATCCACAAAGGTCAACAAGCCATACACTTACCACCATTCTGTTTTTCACTGTTAATACAGTATCCAATAAATTATTCAACACTTTATTGTAAAATAGGCTTTGTGTTACAGGATTTTTGTCTAATTGCAGGCTAATATAAGTGTTCTGAGCATGTTTAAGGTGGGCTCAGCTAAGCGATGATGTTTGATAGCTTAAGTGTATCAAATGCATTTTATAAACTTACAACATTTGCAATTTATGATGACTTTATCAGGATTTAAACCCATCATAAGTTGAGGAGGATCTGTATTTACAACAACTTAAGCTTCTAAGTATGTTGAAAAGTAGAGGCCTTTGGTTATCACTAAAATAAAGTAACTCTTTACTATTTCTCTTTTAAAATATTTTATTAGTGTCCAGGAGGAGCATTTACACCCAATATGCGGACCACTAAGGAATTCCCAGATGATGTTGTCACTTTTATCCGGAACCATCCTCTCATGTACAATTCTGTCTACCCAATCCACAGAAGGCCTTTGATTGTTCGCATAGGCACTGACTACAAATACACCAAGATAGCTGTGGATCGAGTGAATGCTGCTGATGGTAGATACCATGTCCTGTTTCTCGGCACAGGTAATTATTTGAGCTCAAACTATACTCTAATGTGTAACAGAAGAGCATAAGAGGTAAGGACTATAATATTGGAACCAGAGACTTCAGTGTTGATGTCTGTTGGGCCCTCACGGAGATATTTAATTTCTCTGTGCCTGTTACCACAGCTGTAAAATGGAGTTAATGAAATACATTATTTCATAGGGTTATTGTGAGGAACAAATATTGAAGGAATTGTGAGGAATTAATATATGAAATCACCTGGAACAGTCCCTGGCACATATTATAGTGAAATACAATGATTATGAGCCAAATGAAAGGATGGGAACAAATTTTAAGCATGGGTAGTGTTTCTCTCAACTGAAGCAAATTCTGCAACTTTTTAATAAATACATGGAACCATTGTCCAGTGATAATGATAATGATAGATAGTTCTAGGTAACATTTAAAAGTAAATTTAATTTAAAAAAAAGACAGCTTTTTAAAAAATATTTATGTTAGTATTTTAATACACTCACAATTGTAGTTTGCCAATTTAATAGACAAGTTGGGTGAAAAATACTCTTGTTTAGAGATCTACATGAATCTAGAAAGGCTGACTTTATAGCAGTGGTTCTTAAAATGTGTTCCCCAGACTAACAAAATCAATGTTACTCAAAAAGTTGTTAGCAATGCAAAGTTTAGGGGTCCAATCCAGGAACTCTAGGGATAAGATCCAGCCATCTGTGTTTTAACAAGCCCTCCAGGTAGCTTGATATACACTAAAGTTTGAGAAGCACTACTCAAGAGAAAAAAACTAGTTTGCCAGTCAGGCGGTAGTTAGTATCTTTCACACATTTCTGACCACCTTGCAAGAAGTGATGAAATCTCTTTAAACATTTTCTTTTTTTAAAGATTTTATTTATTTATTTGACAGACAGAGATCACAAGTAGGCAGAGAGGCAGGCAGAGAGAGAGAGAGAGAGGGAAGCAGGCTCCCTGCTGAGCAGAGAGCCCGATGCGGGGCTCGATCCCCAGACCCTGAGATCATGACCTGAGCTGAAGGCAGCGGCTTAATCAGAACTACTTTATGAAATTAAAGCTCTACTAGCTTAAGAAAGAGATATAAGATGTGTCTGTAAACCTCATTATAAGATTTGCAGTCGTGCAACAGGTATTCTGAGCTAAGAAATGAATTGCACTCAGACCTCAATCAATTTAAGATGTGGATATTTCTTCTTGGCTAAATAGTAATTTCAAAGTGTACCTTTCTTATGAAATTCTTATTTTGGTCTTCCTTAAAACCCCAGACCTGAATTTCTCACTCCCATAATTTCAGCTTGTATTGGTCTGAGGTTGAGAATTTGCTGACGTGTACTCCTTGGTATCCTCTTTACACTTGGACAAATTGGTGTTTTCACTGATCCTCTCTTTGCTTGCCCCACACCTGAGAAACAATCCTTCCTTCCCAGACTAACCATTCTCTAGTGTGTTCTCAGTTTTATCTTTTCCTGCCATTTCCAAGACCTTTCTTTATCAGCTATTTTCTTACTGGCTTTATTTGTTCATTTCATTCTCTACTGTATCCTTGGCCTGGAAACCTTACACCAGGATACAGAACTCAACTACACCTTGACCCATTGCTCACCCTCTGCTAGCCTGCTGATTTTGCCAAGGTCTTCAATGTCCTCATCATAAGAAAATCCAATGACCTTTAACCGCTGAGATACCTCCATCTCCTCTTTGCATCGTTTGGTAGTGTAGAATCGCTCTTTACCTGTTACTTCAGACACAAGTAATGTAATTTCCTTCTCAGTTTCTCTCATCAGCCCAGCTTCCTCCTGCTTGTCAGCATAGGTATCCCCTGAGATTCTGTCCACAGTCCTCCTGTTTTTACATATTCTTTGGCCATCTCACCTATTTATTTGGTTTTAATTATCTGTGATGTACAGACAAATCCCACATCCCTAATTGTTGTCATTTCCTGAATTCAATATTTGCATTTACATCTTACTTGTTTTTTTTGTATTTTATTTTACTATTTAAAACATTTTTTCAAAGTTTTAATTTTAATTCCAGTTAGTTAATGGTGTTAGTTTCAGGTGTATAACAGAGTGACTCAATACTTCCACACATCACCCTGTGCTCATCACAAGTGCATACTTTAATCCCCGTCCCCCACCTACCTCTCCACTGGTAACCATCAGATTATTCTCTATAACTAAACGTCTGTTTCTTGCTTTGATTCTCTCTCTCTCTCTCGTTCATTTGCTTTTTTGTTTTGTTTCTTACATTCCACATATGAATGAAATTATATGGTATTTGTCTTTCTCTGTCTGACTTACTTCACCTAGCGTTATACCCTAGCTCCATACACATCATTGCAAATGGCAGGATTGCATCCTTTTTTATAGCTGAGTAATATTCCATGGTATATGTACCATCTCTTCTCTATCCATTCATAAATCAATGCACAGTTGGGCTGCTTCCATATCTTGGCTATTGTGAATAATGTTGCTATAAATATAGCGGTGCATATATTCCTTTGAATTAGTGTTTTTATATTCTTTTGGTAAATACCCTCTAGTGCAATTGTTAGATCATAAGGTGTTCTATTTTTAACTTTTTGAGGAAACATCACACTGTTTTCCACAGTGGTTGCATCAGAGTGCATTCTCACCTAACAGTGCTCTGAGTGTTCCTTTTTCTCCACATCCCTGCTAACATCTGTGTTGTTGATTTACATCTTACTTTTAGGTAACAAAATTTGTGAACTCCTTAATATTTCAAACATCATGCTTCAAACTCAGTTTATCCACTTCCAAGACTTTAGAACCAGTGCTTAATCCAGTCTCCCATATTATGTATTTTTACTACATGCTCCTTTCAACATTCAATTTCTTCATGATATGTAATTTCTCTGTAGGCATATCACCATGTCTGGTAAGCTCAATAAATATTTGTCAAGATGAATTGAAAATCATGATTATATCCATTGCTATTCATATAATGAAATGAATTCATAACTGTTTGCAAAAGCTCATCTTCATTTTGCATATAAACTGTGTTCTCCAAAGATATAACCTCCATATGGATGACTTCGAAGAGTTGCTCTTAGCCTTGGCTGGGATTATCTGGCATGGAGATTGCATTTTTAAAAAAATTCCTGAAGTGAAGTAGTAATTTTAGAGTCATACTTTCCCCTAATATCTCATATTACTCATAAAAAGCAAGCTTGCTTGCTTGCTTTCTCCTTTTGGAACTTGTGTTAAATGTGAACTCTGATGTCATCGTCGTGTGGTGTCTCATGAAGGTTTGCATAAAATATGTAGATTTAGTGGATGGAATTTTCAAGTCTTTATAAACTGTGTGGCAGTGTTTATTCAGATAGAAGGCAGTAAGACACATACTTATGCATAAATTCTTTGGCTTTTCTTACCCTATAAGTATCTGGCACCTTTACATAGACTTTTTGTGTTGGTATTTAAATATTTGTGTCATTTTGAAAAACAGTATTTAGGCATATGTTTTTAACTGTACTGGGAAGCTTCCTTAATGACTGCTTACAAAGCCACATGAGTCTCTGAAAGACTCGATTCTAATAGGAAAGTACATACTATGACAATCCCCCCACCAACAGCATCTTTGTGAAGAGACGCTAACTAACTGAACCATTGAATCTTATCCTCATGGTCATATCAGACTGTACAAGAATTTAAAAGCAGGGATTTCCGTTTACCTGAAACTCTAACAGCCAGTATATTGGTATAAAATATTTGCTGCCCAAGTAGTTCTTGTATTGCTGGTGAAATTTCTTCAAAAGAGGGTTCCTTGTGCTTATTAGCTACTAAAAGTGAATAGAATTGCCTTTTCTGAAATGGAGCTTGGGAGAATTACAGGTCACCGCTCCCAAGAATTTCTTAGCACTATGTATCTAAATGTCTTAAGAAGGGCATAATATGTCATGGTGTTACCAAATTCCTCACTGCCAGAGGAATCTGGCACTCATTAGGGAAGCTTCCCTGTACAGTTAAAAACAGCTTTTCAGCTGTTATAAGTAAATAATAATGTTCCAGCCCTTGCCATGAGGCAAGCTTCTCTCATCACTTCCTTCTCTCTTTACCATTTGGAAATATCGTAAGAATTCAATGAAGACATTAGTTGTCAAAGAAGATGTCATTAAAAAACAAACAAAAAAGAATAACAAAAAGTAAGTAAAATAAAAATAAAAAAATAAAACAAACAACTTACATGACAGCTAATTGGAATGCAAATAAGATGTCATGTAACTGTATTCACTTTGAATATTATGAACAGTTTTGTAGCGCTCAGAATCTCCACGGTAGTTACATAGGCCCAATGCCTGCAAACCATTATAGTTAGCCCCTTACAGTGGACTGTGATACCAGCTGAATTTAAGAGGCTGGTAGTCTGACCCTCCACTCTCCCGGTACTATTTCCTTATACTTTGTGTATTGCCAGATGCAAAGGTAGACAGATGATACATAGATAGATAGATAATAAATAAATAAAAAAAAAGGGGGAAGTAAGAAAGATGAAAGAGAAGAAAGAAAGGAAGAAAGAAAGATAATCTGAGCTTTGTCTTCTTATGTTTTATTTCCTAGAGTTTGCATTATTAATGTCTAACCTAGGAGTTAGCAAACTACAACCTGGACCAAATCTAGCCCACTGCATGTATGGTACATAAACTAAGAATGTGGTTTTATACTTTTAAATGATTGGGGATAAAAAGAACAATATTTCATGAGCACTGAAAATAACAAGATTTGGAGATTATCATATCCATAAATAAAGTTTTATTAGAATATGGCCACATTCATTCTTTTACATTTTGTCTGGGGCTGCTTTTGTGCTACAGTGCCAGGTTGAGTAATTGCCACAGAGACTGTTTAGCTCCCAGAGTCTAAAATATTTGTTACTTGGCCTTTTAGAGAAAAAAGTTTGCTGACGTTGTTTTGTCTGATAGTTGGGTAATTTTAGAAAAATGAAGACTTCTTGAAGAAGCTATTTTCTAATATGTAGATATAAACAGGAATTCATAATGTTGCCCAAAATAAATATTTCTCCTTTTATCTTGAGTAAAAAATATTCTGCTGTTCTATTAAAACTTAAACTAGAAATTAACTTTATTACATTCCCATTCATTCCTGCTATGACCCTCTAAAAAAGATCTCATGTTGAAAAACAAAAAATGTATTTTCCAGTCAGTGTTTCGTTTTATTCGGTAGCATTTGCTGATGTTTTGTAGTGTGTGTTGCTTTGTTTTGTGTTTTTAGTTCTTGGTATTGGTGCTGTGCTTGGTATTAGTGCTGGGTATTTGTGTGATCCTCACTCCCCTGCCTCCTTTTTTTCTTAATCTTTAGGAAAGGCTGTAAAACAGCAGGCCAGAGCTCTCATAGGATTAACGTTTCTATTTTAACTTTGCCACCTACTGCTTACATCCAGGCCATTTGTTCAGAGCTGACTGTGTTGCACAGTGAAGACATTTTTGCCTGTTTTCCTTTTGCCTCTGGAGTTATGAAAATATTTAAGTGTCCGGGTCAGGTTTAGACACATTCTATCAAATTCATATTTTTATCACTATATATGAATCAGAATGACATGCGGTTTCTGATGAAAGAACGATAGTTTTCTTGTGAATGGGTGTTAGCGGTTTGGGATGATTTAATTCCATTGGATCATTGGAATGGTTTAATGCCATTATGATTTTTTAATGTAAGGTCGATACATGTGGTGCTCTGCCAAGGTGCTTATATAGTATGTACTGTTGCATGCTTCTTATTAGCTTCCGTTTCACTGGATGAGTACTAAGTTGGAATGTTGGCTTCAGTAAGTCCTTTGAAAGTGTGGAGTTTTGAAGTGTGTGCCACATATGTGACTAAAGCCTTAATATGTTTGCCTTGCAGCATTACAGGATAACTACCTTCATAATAACGACGCAGTTTTGGCAGTCACATCTCTTGGAATGGCACACTTAGTGAACCGCAGAGCCAGGCATTTTGATTTTTAAAGGGCTCCCTAAAATACTCCATGTAAAATTTAATAGCTGGAGCAGTCAGTGCTTTTGAGCTCAGAAAAGACTCCCATCAGATGGAAGCTGGGCCTGAATGTCACTCTGAGGATAATGTCTAGACTTCCCCTTTGCTTAGGAGGAAGGAACAAATCCCTTTATAAGTCACTGGTTTTTAATAACATTGTGGTTCACTGCTTTCCAAAGCAGAATCTGGAAACTTCTGAGAGTTTACCAAGGATTCTACTGGGATTTTCACAGCAGGAAAAACTAATGGAACAGAGTGGAATGATGGCTGAATTGACAGGAGAAGATAAATCATGGTGTGATGACTGCTTGATTCGTGTAGAAGACTAGCAAAAGGGGTATATGTGGAGAGAGGGAGAGAGAGAGAGAGAAAGGAACCTAGCCCATAGAGTGATTGCTAATCCAGAGATAATGTTCTCATTTAAAATTTACTTCCAAAAGAGAGCTTATTAAAAATACATACATGGCCAATTGCTGAAAATTTTTATGCCAAAAAGCAGATTTATTTTTCTTTAAGCTACTCTTCAGAGATATTCTTTTAAAGACAACATACAAAATCTCATGTAATGATTGCGTAAATTTTAGTGTTCTTAGTTTACCTGAATAACCCATTTGTTTATTCAGTATTCTTATTATGCAAAAAGTATACTTTTTCACATTTTTGAAATATCTTATTTCTATTATAATGATGCTAATTACATTTATTTACAGTACTTACCTTTGCCAGACATGTTATTGACTCTCATCTGGCCCTTATCATTACTCTGTGAGAACTGTGAGCATGCATACTCCATGGGGCGGGGGGGGGGGGGGGAGGGTGCGGATGGGCAGCACATTTGTTGGATTTATTCATTGCTATTGCTGTATCTTCCGTACTTAGAATAGTGCATCACTCAGAGTTGCCAGTCAACAGATATTATTTGAACGAATAAGAGAATGATTTGTACTTATCCTCCATCATGTTTGGACAGAAGCTCAGATGAGTTAAGTTCACGTAGATATTTGGTGTACGATACAACTAGAATATCAACTCTTACTGTTTTTACACCCCGAGCATTTATTCTCTTCATATTACTACCTCATTGACCATCACCACTTTATATTATTTACCTTTTATGAAGTTAAGATCATTTCATCTATATTTTCTCACTTGACTGGGAAATAAATGCTTTATCCATCTAAGTCAGGACGATGTCATTGACATGCTGACACTCAACATCAGCATCAGATTGTTTTGTTTGAGTGACATCACTTGCTTTTGCCACCCACATGTTGTCACCAAGTCTTACACATGAACAAGATATATCTTACAAGGTGACAGAAAAGACTTGAAACAGACTGGATTTGTGTGTGAATTAACTCAACTCTGCTAGAATTTAACCTGTGAATCTGATATCTTTTCATGTCAGTTACCATATATTCAGGAAGGAAGGAGATTATATTTTGGGGGAGAGGAGAGGTTGTAAAAATGGAGTAGGTTTTCACCTTTATTTTTGATATATCAGTAAATCTTTGTGCATTTCCAATTTTATTTTTAATGGGGCTTATATCTGTCTTCAGTATGTCTTACGAACTCACCAAAAACACATGCAAATCTCTTTGGCATGGTTCTATTACTTAATTAAAATGGATTCTGCATATTCAATTGATGTATTTGGAAGATTTCAGAATATCATGAAAGGAGACAGTGCCTCTCAACAGGAGAGATGGTGATGATTTGCTCTGTGACACCGACTCTTTTACTATTTAATCACTGATATTTTCCTAGATGACCTGAAAACAACTATAGCCAAACCTCATTCTTGTATGTTGCCTTTATTTAACCCTTTAGTCATAAATGATGTAAAAAATTTCCTAGCACAAAGGCAATTTAAAATCTTTTGTCTGTGTATTAAGAAGAAATAACCACCCTATGTTTTTGTTCTTAATGTGCTGCCAAGTTCCTCTGAGGCAGACTTGGCAGCTTTTGTCTCTAGGAGAAGAATTCACAGCCTTAGACTCAGTAAGGCCAAGCCTTCTTAATGTGATTACCCAAAGGAGGTCTATAGCTAGGTCTCAGTTGTGGGGGTGGTTTCTGTGGAAAGCCAGCTTTACAAGTTTTTGTTTTTGTCATTTTTTATTGAATGGAGAAGAATCTAATTTTTGTAGAAAATGGAAAGAAAGGTTTCATTTTAGAATATGAAATACAGTGTAAATTGGAATAAAAAAATTTGAAATTGGATTTTCTGAGGTGATTCTGTGGTACTAAAGTCATAAATGTTTTACTTAGTTGTATGCTATTTTCTGCTTTCAGTCCTGTAGCAGGTAGAATAATAACCCCCCAAAGATTCCATTTTGGTATCTGGAACCTGTGGATTTGTCACCTTACATGGCAGACTTTGTTATAGACCTTGTGATGAGGAGATTTGTTAAGATCTGTTATGTTAAGATCTGTGTGTTAAGATCTGTAATGTAAGGATCTGTAGAGTCCAGGAAGGAAGTGGCTGCCTGATGCACATTTGAGATAGCTTTCTGATGCTGCTTAGCAAATTACCAAAAGATTAGTGGCCTAAAACTATACACACTTGTTATTTCAGTTTCTATAGATGAACACTTAGCTGGAGTCTCTGCTCAGGGTTTCACAAGTCTGCAAGATGTAAGCCAGGCTGCATTGCTTTCTGGAGTTCCAGCGTCTCTTCCAAACTCATGATTTTTGGAAAAAATTAAATTCTTTAGTTTTGATGCAGAAATGAGGCCATAGCTGTTCCTTCCCACGTGGATCTCTGTTGGTCATTCAAATCCTAGTTGTTTGCTCCTTCAAAATTAGCAGTCTTTCCCTTCAGTCTGCTAAAATGGGATTTCATATAATGTGGCATAGTCATGGGATTGACATGCTATCAATTTAGCATTTTTCCCTTGATTGGAAGTAACACACACATTCCACCTACACTCAAGGGGAGAGGATATACAAAGACATGATCAGTAGGGGCACCTAAGAATGGGTCAGCTGCTGCCTGTAAACATAGTAAATAAATCACTTTGGCAAGCATGTGGAGCATTCATTTAGACAGAGAAAAGGAAACCAGTTAGGAGACTTCTTATTATAGGCAAGAGAGGATGAGAGCGTAAATTAAGACAGGTGTTAGAAGTTGAAGGTTGAGAGGGATTACTGGATTTAAGAGATATTTTGGAAGAGGTAAGGACTTTATGGTAACTGATTGATTTGGGAAAGGTGGAACAGTGAAAACTGTGTTTAGAGTGTTTTATAGACTATAATAGAGTGTTTATTGTAACTTGGCAAATAGATGGGAAGATGTACTATTCACTGGTCAAGGGAATATGGAATCACCAACCAGATTTGGAAAGTAATGAATTCCTTTTTGAACGGCACACCTACACTTTCCTGTGACCTGTTCTCCATCAGAGACTGAGTTCATCACTGAAAATACATTACCTTATCAAAATCTCACAATGACCCTATGAGTTAGAATCAGTACCCTCATTTTATAGTTACGTTAACTGAAGCTTTGAGAGGTTAAATGGCTTTCCTAGGGTTGTGATGCCATTGGAAACAGTAATTAAATTCAAACCCAAGTCAGTCCCACGCTGAGTTAAAGATTTGGTGGACCATCAGAAGAATCAGTCAGAGAGTGTTGTTGGAAATATACTTCAGCAGAGAGGGCTGTGCTAGAGATGTAGATACGGTAGTCACAGCAATATAGGTGTTAGCTGAATCCATGACAATTCCAGAGGCCCCACTAGGAGCCTATTCAGATAAGAATTTAACTCTGGGGAGCTCATTTAAACTTAGGAAAATAAAGAGAGTTTACCAAGGAAATGGAGAAGGAGCGATCATGAGAGTTAAGCAAAGAGGAGGAAGTAGCATAATGGCAGCCTGGAACAAAGAGAGCAGCCGTCAGGAAAGAAGCTGTAGTGGAGAGCATCAGAGGTGCAGCTGGGCTGTGTCTGAGGGACCTAAGCATCCATTCCTTTCCACATTACCCTATCTCCTTTCATACTAGCAAGGTTTGAGAAGGGAATGGCCATTCCAGTTGAAAAGAATGAAATGTGGACAGGAGGAAGTAGGGAGAGGTTAGCAGGGCAAGTAAACAATAGCTTGAGAGATGACCCAATGAAGAGGGGAAAGCTCCTCTCTGTACCTGAGCACCCAGAAATTTACGTTTGTGCTCCAGGTCACAGAGCATCCATAAGCAGTTTAAACTTTGACAATGAATACGAAACGGCCTATCTTCCAGTCCAAACGGTGCAGGAAAGTAGGTTAATTAATGACTATAAATTTTATTACTCTCGGATGAGTAATTCTTTCCCCAGATGTTGAAGGGTTAAATAGAAAGAGTTAGCCGCCATTTTGCATCTTTGGAAATTTAGTTGGAAATTTAGGTGAACATAGAAGGTACACCTGCATTGTTCAAAGTAAGTCTATTTGCTTTAAGTTAAATGTAAATGAATTACTCGTGATGTAATGCAATAGAGATACTAAAATGTGATGTGTATGTTTTAGCAGTTGACAACATCCTCAAATGTTAATTTTAGTGATTTCTGAGACCCTACTTCAGTATTCTTTAGTTGTATCACTAGGAAACTATAATAATAGCAGATGTTGTTGGGTTATCACATGGTCTAATACTAAAGGACAATTTTTATTTTTCTAACCCTCACAAAGAATATTAGTTTCTAGAATCAGAACAAGCAAGCATATTATATTGTAAACTTATTAAACATATTTTGATACATTGGCTATAGCAAGTATTTTTCATGAGATCACACACCTTAGTGGAATAAGTAAGTCAAATTTTTAAAAAATGGTACATTTTTCTGCTTTCTGGTTTTATGGTAAGCCTCAACCTAGCCAAAACTGGTGATTTAGTACTTCTTACACAACTGCTAATTTCATAAAATTGTTGGCATTAAGATTTCTCTTTCAGCTTTGCCCGATTTGAAGTAGTGTTTGATTGAACACTACTTTTCAATCAATTACCTAAATGTGTAATTCTGGCCCTTGAACCAGCAGTAATGGATGTGAGCACACATGTACCCTTGATACTATAGATCCACATATGGCAGCATGATATGGCAAATGAGAATCTCCAGAGATTTTCCTCATAATGACCAAATCTAATTTTGGTTGGGATTTTTCTAAAACCTTGTTAAACACAGAACAACTTGTTACAACAAGTATAATAAGTTATCCTTCTGACGTGTTTTTGTTTGGTTGGTTGGTTGGGTTTTTTTGTTGTTGTTTTGAGTAGTATTCTTGGGGTCTGCAGCCACTGGCCAAGAAAGAATTCTTGAGACGTCTTCCATGCAAAAATGTGGTTTTATTAAAACACAGGGACAGAACCTGTGAGCAGAAGGAGCACTGCCTCAGGATTGGGAGGGGCAGCTGATTCTATACTTTAGGGTTGGAGGAAGTAAAACTAAGGGAAGTTCCTAAAGGACTTTCATATGCTAAAGAAGATTCTGGGATATGGAGGACTTGCTATTGTCAGGCTAAGGTTGTTTTCCCTCAAACAAAGCATTAAACTTAAAAACCAGCTCGGGTTTCCTGGAGGAACTTTATAATCTCAAGTATTTGTCAAAGGGCTGCAGGTTATAAGGACATTTAATTTAATTTTTATCTGCATTTCTGTCTGCCGTTGTGCCCCAGGTCACTTGGATGATTCTAGACTAAGAATTAAGGAACAGGCTTTGATTTCAAAGGATATAGGTTTAAATCCTGTCCTCTATCTCTTGTCCTTGTAATGACCTCAAGCAAATTATATAGCGTCTCTAAACCTTAGTCGTAATCGTATCTACTTTTTGAACATATTTCAAAGATTGAATGAGATGATATATGTAAAACCCTGAAGCTACTGCCTAGAAGTCAGTAAATATTCAGCAGGTACTTGTATCTACATAGTAGATATATATTTATTGAAACCAATCATGTATGTCTATGAATATAAATATACAAATATATATGTATACACATAGATATCCTTGAATTCCTATTATGAATCCTGATGCTATCCTATCCACTAGACATAAGCAATGAACAAAATACGAAAATGCCTCTCCTCTCATAGACTTAATATCCTTGTCGAAGGAAAGAGGCATATAATTATTTCAGTATTACCTTTGAGTGCGCTACATTAGAAAAAGCAGAGCGAGAAGAAACCCTAACTCCAGGTGGTAGGTAAATCTGCTGGTCACCTAGGAGACATTTCTTTTGTCTCAAAATTATAGATAAGAGTAAAAACACTAGTTATATGAGAAAAGTAAACAACATGAAACAAAGAGTGGGAATAAAGAAAGATAATTTCAGGCCTTGGAGAGTAAAATTAGTTACATTCTCTGTAGAGTTTACAGAGGAAGTTCACACGGGCTCTCTCCTTTGATCTTGAACAGCTTTGTCAAGTGTATAAGGTATATCCACATTTTATAGAGAAATAAAACGGATTATAACAGGTAGGTTTGCTCAAATTGATCCCAGTTACAAGTGTAAAACCAGAATGGATACAGTGGAAAGAGAGGACACTAAGCATCTTGGTGGAAGCCGGTGTATGTTCTTTTTCAATAGTGAGGCAGGAACTGCCATTAAGGGGGTTGTTACCAGTAAGGCTTACCCACTCCTGTGAGCTCATTGCAAAAAGACAACCCTCTAAGAGCTCAGTTACACATTGTTCAGCCTGTGGGTGAACAGTGCAAACTGGTCGTATCCCTTCTAATGTAACTGATATTAGGTGATCTCAGGAGCAGTGTCCTGAATTACTAGAGCAGCTCTACTTAGGTCTGCTTTGGAATATTTACATTCTCCTTTATCATTTTAGTAACAACTAGAACATAATTTCAGTCTACAGCTTTACCTAATTATATCTCTGAAATTATTTTTTAACTGCTCAACTTACGTATGCTTATTTTTTTAATCAAGAAAGAGATGAACAAAAAAAGAAAAAAGAAAGAAAAGCCATCTTGGTTTATATTCCCTATTTGAAACCAAATGTATTTCAGCCTTTGAAAGTATTTGAATAGAAAAAGGTAATTTGTGCCTATATATTAGGTAAAGTGGCTTGCAGAACCTTGGACCACACCCAGTGAAATACCTAGTGCTATTTCTGCAGTGAGACAGAAATCTTCAAACCAAGTATAATAAATAAAAAACCATAAGTAGCCTTAAGTAAGTGCAGGTCAGGTTTTGGGACCAAATTAGTTCAAGTCAGGACAGATTTTACCACTAAAGGAACTTAAAACACAAAAACAAAACAAAACAAAATTATTTTTTAAATTAGACTTGCAGAAAAAAGATAATGGGCCTCCATTAAAAATAGAGTGTAATCTCTGTTATGCCCCCCAAAAATGGGTCCATGATTAAAGGAGCGAGACTGATAAAAAGTGAAGGTCAAGCAAAGCTTTATTTCACACCAAGCATCAAGAAACAAACTGATAGGCCAGGACCGCGCCTCTTACAGAGAGGGTGACCCTTCTCTGTTTGACAGACTAGCTTTTAAGGGCAAAGGCCATGCAGTTGAGCCTGGCCACGCACAGGCGGCCAAAGAAATTGTAACACACAGAGAAAGCTGCACAGTGATGCTAGGTAACCAACTGAATTACAATTTACCCTATAGTAGACCTTTGACCCAGCCTATCACCTTGGTTAGAATTGGCGCCCAAAACACTCTCAAAGGGCGAGGCCCATAGTCCTTGGTAGCTAGGGAGACAGTGTGCAACCCCCCACTGATCAGATGTCTCCACCTGGCCTGACCCACCCTTGTATCTGGGCTTTGTTACCTGGGGTTGGTTTCCGGGACTTGTTTTTAAGTAAGTCCCCTGGAAGAAGGGGAGCAGGGATAGTTTAAGGGTTAAACAGCGTTATTGTTTTAACCTTGATGGAAACCTCCGGCTAAACAGGTCCTTACAATCTCATGCTGATATAGAGGAATCATGCTATAAATACTGATTATCTTTTCACTCCTAAAGATATCACAAATGGCTGTGCTTGGCTTTTTGAGGGAGAGAGGGGTATTTATTTTACTGGCCCTTAAGAGTCTAAGAAATATTGTTTGCTTGTTAGTAGAGATTTATTGGTTCACAGAGCTGAAAAACAGTGGTAGGGTAGGTAGCTTTAGATGAGGTTTGACTAGGGCTCTAGCTTCTTTCTTTGGAGTCTTGGGCTCTATTCTCCTTAGCAGGGAGCAGGAATCAGTTTTGTTCTTCTATGAACTATTGTCCTGTTAACATTCGAAAAGATATTTGCACCTCAATCAGGACAGCAAGGAAGAGGGTCATATCTGGTTCTCTTTGTTCTTCCTATAAACCTGAGTTTCCATTTTGAATTATTTACATTTAGACTAAAATACGGTCTTCAGCATTTCTTCAAATACAGGAGATCTGTAGGAGATAACTTTTCCCAGATTTTATTTATCTAAAGAATGGCTGATTTCATCTTCATTTTTAAAGAATATTTTCACTGGCTTTGGAATGCTTGGTTAACTCCTTTTTATTGTTTGTTTGTTTGTTTGTTTTTTCCTTTCGGCAATTAAGTGTCATCCCATTATCTTCTGGCCTCCATTATTTCTAATAAAATGTCATCAGTAATGATAGCCCTTGTTCTCTATTTTCTGGTGTGTTTTTTTTTCCCCCCTAAGTTTGTTTTCTATAGCTTTTGTTGTCAACAATTTAAATATAATGTGCCTGGGGTGGCTTTTTTTTGTCTCTCTTCAGCTTGGGTCTTACTGCATGCCTAGATGTGCAATATAATATTTTTAATCAAATTTGGAAAATTTTCAGCCGTTATTTCTTCTCGTATGTTTCTTCTCCAATATCTCCCTGTTCTCCTTTCAGAGCTCTACTTGCACATATATTAGCCTATTTGATAATATCACACATGCCTGAAAGATTCTATTCACTTTCTTCAGTATTTTTTGCAAGTAGGTAATTTCTGTTGATCTGGCTTCAAGTCATAGACTCTCTTCTTTCAACCCTAGTCATCTACTAAGTCTATCGAGTTGAAATTTTATTTTAGTTATTATACTATAGTTGTCATCTGTCCATTTAGTTTTATATAATTTTTATTTCTTTGCTGAGTTTTTCTATCTATTAATTCAGTAAGACCATGTCTTCCTCTCATTTCTGAATTTCTCTTCAATATTTTCAACATATTTATGTAGCTATAATAGCTACTTTAAAGTTTTCACTTGCAAAGTTTAACATCTGGATCATGTGAACTCCCTTTTCTTCTTGATTATTAGCCACATTTTCTCACAATCTCTTTCTCTCTATGTATAATAATTTTTGTTGTTATTGAATACTGGATATTACAGATAATATCTTGGCTTTATGTTCTGTTATCTTCCCCTGAAGAGTGTTCATTCTTGTTATAGCAGGCAGTTATTGGACAATCATGTATAATATGTTCAGACTTGTCTTACTCTTTGTTAAAAATCTTCTGTTCAAGGTAAGTCACTCTAATTTGGCAGGAACTCAAACTCCAAACCCCTCATATGTCTTATCTGGTCTTGATTACAAGTTTTGTTAGGACAGCCCTAAAGTTAATTCCTACTCTAAAATGTGGCGCTCTTATAGGCTCAGGCTTTTCATGACAGCTGTATGCCAGAAGTTTTAACAACGTGTGAATGAGATGTGTGTACTCTGGTTGAGCCAGAACTCCCACTTCACCTAGGATTGCTCTTCCCTAGAACTGCTGAAACTATCATTTATCTATCCCATTAGTAACTGTAATTGGTTAAGCCCTGGGTAGTCCTGCTCTGCAAATAAATATCCCAGGAATCAGCAGCAGACTCACAGGAGAGTTCCACCTGGACTTCTTCTGGAATCCCTTTTCTGCACAGCTTTCTCTCTCTGATGCCTTGTGACACAGAATTAATTTGCTTCTGTTGTCCCAGATTCTCACATCTGTCTCCTCATCTCAGTGAGACCACCATGCGCTACTTGGAGTCTTTACATCTCTTTTGGGAAATTGTTCCCAAACAATTGAAAGTTGGGGTGATCATGTAGATTATCTTGTGAGTTTTTCTTCTTTTAGTCATGTGCTATTATCCCTTACCTAGAAAGAATTACCTCATGTAGTTTGTCAGTTTTATAGTTGTTTACTGCAGGAAGACTGTTCAGGTATTAGCTACCTCATCATGGCCAACTGCCACATTGCCCTCCAGAAAGATGTTTTGGAATGCACTTTCCACCAAGTGTTTGAAAGCAGCAGTTTGTTTATGTCCATGCCAACTCTAGGTTTTGTCATTATTTTAAGATTTGCAGATTAAGTGGGTATTTTTATAATTTCATATATATATACACTTTAAAAATATAGGTACTTTTTCATAAATACACTGCTTATATACAAATCATATATATATTTACATATATAATTATATAATTTTCAAAATGTCTGAAACTTTTTATTACAGTTTTGCTTGGAGAATCTCCCAGAGTATTTTAGTACATTCCAAATAAGTCACTGATTTTATATATTAGTAGAAAATATATTATTTTAGCTAAATTTAAGCAGAAAGAAAAATTTAAAATTAATAGACATAAAAAAAACTAATTTTGAGTTTGTTCTTTGACAAATACAGACTACTACCAAGACACAATACAGTTTACAAAGAATTGTATTGTTCATCTTCTGCAATACTCAAACGTATGAGGAGATACATATTTCTTCTGTAAAGTTTCTTTAAAATTAACCCTTCTAAGAATTTTAAGTTTGTGGTCTGACATGGGAACCAACACCCAAATTGTCTAGGAAACTCCCTAGGTGGTTTTGAGTGAAAGTTTGAATACCACATTTTGAGAAACTATTTGTCAAATAGAACACGGTCTCTAAATGGACATGGATGGTAGGTCCTTGGGAGTGAAATGAAATTAATGGTATCAGGAAATAAACATGAAAGTCGCTGAATTCTATATTTTCTTCACAAAGCAGAAAAGTATTTCAACAACTCTAAAAGGTTCTTCAGCAAATAGCAAAGAAACCTCTTTAACCTAGGTAAACCTAGTACTATCCAAATTGACTTGATCCTACAAACTTTTTTTTTTTTTTAAATTTTTTATTTTTTATAAACATATATTTTTTATAAACATATATTTTTATCCCCAGGTCTGTGAATCACCAGGTTTACACACTTCACAGCACTCACCAAATCACATACCCTCCCCAATGTCCATAATCCCACCCCCTTCTCCCCAACCCCCTCCCCCCGGCAACCCTCAGTTTGTTTTGTGAGATTAAGAGTCACTTATGGTTTGTCTCCCTCCCAATCCCATCTTGTTTCATTTATTCTTCTATCCTACAAACTTTTTAACACCATCACACTTCAGGAGATCCTGAATAGATAGCACTTGTTGATACTGCCTTCCTAAGGGCCTCCCCTCAAATAGAGACATTGAGATGACTTTGATGGACAAATGGGGCTCTAACTGCCCTAAGGGTGCCGCCAAAAGTTGTCGACATCAGGGCACTTAAATTATCTATTTAGTGTGAAAAGTTCTGCATAGTGTGAGAAACTGTGGTGACCTACTTTAGAAAAGTTTCTTTTGTTGTTGTTGTTTTTAAAAGGAGAACATTCATAAATAGAATTGCTGCCTTTTAAAGGTACATTTGGTAAACTATTAATAAAGATTATAAATTTATGATTCAGTTTTGTTCTCAAATTTCTAAAAAAAAAACTTTTAAGAGAATGTAGCTCATATGTGCAGTTTGATAAACTAACAGGAAGAAATCTATTTTGAATACATATTTTAACTAACATGAAACAAGGCAGCCAACTGGTAAGATCTACTTTTAGAAACTTATCATGTAGAATGTCCAGCCATCCGTCCCTTGTTTATCTATAAAGCTTTCATTTGTCATGCAGAGTTATTGCAGGGGTTTTTGGTTTGGGGTTTTTTTTTTTTTTTTTCCATTTTAATTATGTTTCTTTACTTTAATAAATTGGCTCAGAAAATCAAGATGAAGGAAGAATTGTCATTTAATAAATATACTGATTTTATCTTTTATAATACTAATTTTATGAATAAATACTACTACTGATTTTCCTGCAATAATTTGCCATGGAAGTCATACTTAGTGCTGCTTAGGTTGACGTGAAGACAGAGGAGAAAGAAGAATGTGTTGAGTATATGACTTTGTGATTTGTATGTTTGTCTTGACGAAATTGAGTAAGACTGCTCCTTAGATAGTAGAAATTGCCATTAATCACCAAAACTTAGAATCAGGTTGACAACGTAATTTGCAGAGTCTGGTACAAATTGAAAATGCTTAAAGTTATTATGAACTTCCAGGAGGTAACCACAGAACATGAAACCAAGCATGGACCTCTGACTACGGGAACTTGTGTGATTACACAGGTCTTAACACCACAAAGCCAACCCTGACTAGAAAATCTTTACAGATTAGCAGTGGGGGAAGGGCTCTGACAGGAGAACTGATTAAGGAGGCAGTGTTCCCCCAAGTCTTCAGGTGACCAGTGAAGCAGACAGTTTGGTACAGCAACTTTCAGTGAAACACCCTAAGGATTATAGTTTAAGTGAAACTCAGCTGATAGATAACACAAATGACTATTCCAATGAACTGGTGGGTGATGAGCTATGTTTGATCACCTGTTTGAGGCAGCCAACATTTACTTGCTATAAATTCAAATCATTCTTTTGTCTGGAGACAGTGGAAAGGTTTAAGGATAGTATTGCTGTGATTACTTGAATTAGAAAAAAAAAAAATCCTAGGTGGTCTAAAATGTAAAAGGAAGGAAAGAAGCTTTCTGGGGAATTTTCTTTAATGATTCAATGAAACAAAAGAAAATAAAAGTGACTAATGTAGGTTGGTGAGTCAACTGTGTTATCTTTGCATATAGGTTTATATCATGAAAATTATTTGTCCTGCTTGGTTCATGTCACAGTGCTTCAATATGCTCAAGATATGACTATTTTCTATATCTTGTAGATGAGAAAATTGGAGTTCAGAAAAAAGATGATTCCAGTAATGTCAAAATTTTTGTAGGTGGTTAAGCTATTAAAAAAAAAAAAACTTGTATTTATTGAAGGTATACTATGTACCAGACATTAAGCTAAGCAAATTCCACATATTATTCATCTAGTTTTTATTTGTCAGAACTCTTTCTACTGAAAGTGAGGACACACCTTCTTAATCTAGTTTTATAAAAATAACGTTCTGTGTGTATGTTCAACTGGGAAATGCAGGAGGCAGCCTCAGACATAGCTGAATTTGTACAAAAATGATGTTGTCAGGAATTTATCTCACTGTCTTTCAGCTCTGCTTTCCTCTGTGTTATTTATTCTCAAAGGGAGTCTCTGCATGTGGTAGGAAGGACGGTCCTGCACCTCCAGATTTGCACCTCCAGATTTACAAGTCTTTAATCACCTTGATCTCAGAAAAAAAGAGACTCCCAAATACCTAATTCCCAGGGAAGCCTGAGTCCTGACTTGTTTCTGGGCCCATTCTTGCATGAATCACCAGGGCAAAGGGATACACTTATTGGACAGGCCTAAGTCATGGCATCTCCCTGGAGCTGGAAAAGAGAGACACATTCCTTAAGTGCTTATTGTCTCAGGGTGTTATGACCCAAAGAAGGGGGTGTGATTCTGGGTAAGCCTTAGGAACAGATATCCATTACAATAGGGTAATTATTATGTATATTTACACTCAAGCAAACAGGCTTGGGGGAGAAAGAAGGATACTTTGCTTCACTGTAAATATATTGTAGGAATGGAGCTTATCCCAAGGAGATAAATGCAATACCCCCAATTCTACAAAACAATAAAAAGGATTTATGTTTTGAGTACGTTCAAGGAATGCCAGTCTCACTACCGTCAGAAAGAAGACATTTGGTAACTACATTATCATCTTCAAAACTAAAAGGTACAGAGATTGCTTTATGTAGACATAAGTAATTGGGAGTTTTATGGACATTCCGGAATGTGTATCTTTCAATGACTAACATTTTAATGGGAAAGCACTACTCAAAAAAACACAAATTTTAGACTGTCAACTCTTTTGAGGGCTGTGCCTATTTATTTTTGCATCCATACCAGATACAGTGCCTGCACACTGAAGGCACTCAGTAATTCCTTGTTGAATCAGTGAGTGAAGATGGGTGGGAGACAATGCAAGTCAACTTAATTACTTAGTAGTGAATGATACAACCCAGGGATACCTCAGAAGTATTTTCTATATGGGGAACTGAAGGATTTGTATGTCTTGGAAACGAAGCTATACATGTCCACCATGACTGCATTTTGAGAATAACTATTCTATTAGCATGGGCCTGCTTAGGGAGCTGCAGCAAACTGTAATTGGCTCTGTCAACTGATTGAAATGACACTTACAGACTGGTGACTGACTGGTCTCCAAGTCCTAGTTTATGCTGTGCCTTAGCCATGATTAGATTGGGCCAGATTAAACCTATGTCTTAAGACTCTGAACTGGAGTTTGTGGGAATCGGGCAGTTTATAACAAAAGCAGAAATATAAAGACATCCAGAGTAGAGCTTTGTAAATGGTGTACACTAGAGTTAGGATATTTGTTTCTGCAGCCCCAAGGACTAGAAATCCTGACCTAAGTTGTTGATCTATTACTAGAACTATATTTTTTCAGTAAGCTTTTAATTTTAACTCCAGCATAGCTAACATACAGGGTTATATTAGTCCCAGATGTATAATATAGTATAGTATTCAGTAATTCTGTGCATTACTCAGAGTGGTGCTCATCATGATAAGTATGTTCTTTAATTCCCATCCCCTCTTTCAATTATCCCTGTGCCCATCTCCCCTCTGGTAGCCATCAGTTTGTTCTCTATAATGAAGAGTTTGTTTTTTTGGTTTGTCTCTCTCCTTTTTTCCCCCTTTGCTCATTTGTTTTGTTTCTTAAATTCCCCATATGAGTGAAATCATGCAGTACTTGTCTTTGACTGACATGTTTTGCTTAGAGTCATACTCTCTAGCTCCATCTATGTGGTCGCACATGGCAAGATTTCATTCCCTTTTATGGCTGAATAATATTCCATTGTATATACACACCACCTCATCTTTATCCACTCATCAGTGGATGGACACTTGGGCTGCTTCCATAATTGAACTATTATAAACAATGCTGTAATAAACACAGGGGTGCATGTATCTCTTTGAATTAGTGTTTTTGTATTTTTTTGGATAAATGTCCAGTAGTGTGATTGCTGGATCATAGGGTGGTTTTATTTTTAACTTTTTGGGAAACCTCCCTACTATTTTCCACAGTGACTGCATCAGTTTGCATTCCCGCCAACTGCACGAGGGTTTGTTTTTTTCCATGTGCTTGCCAACACTTGTTTCTTGTGTTTTTGATTTTAGCCATTCTGACATGTACGAGGTCAACTACCTAGAATTATTGCTGTGCCTTTTAAATAGTCCAGTTTCAGTGAGGTCTGTCATTTGGTAAAATAACAGCATAACCATCTACAATTCTGTTCATATTTTAAATAGGATAATGCCAAACAGTGCAGTGTCCAGAGCTGGGCAGGCAAAAGGGTTTGGTTTTGAATTTTAATAAATACACTTGAAGAGAGTGCTGATGCTTAGACCACAGGAAGAGATTATGAAGATAAATATAGATGGATGTAAAAAGAAGACTGAGTATATTCTTCATGCTATAGAAGAAAGACCAATCAATAAAAGCAACAGAGAGGTAGATTTAACTGAAGAAGACATTTTTCAACCTTTTGCTGACTTGTGAAAGATGATCTTGGGCAATAAAATTGTAGTGATATTATAGATGAGATTTGTTCAATAGAGATTCTTCAATATAAAGAATATGTTGTCCAGTTTTATAAACAATTTTCTTTTTTTTTTTTAATCCAGGAAACTAGTCTAATTATTAGAGGTGGTCTTAGCACAAAATTGAGAGTTCCTCATTTGCAATTGTTTGGGAGAAGACACAACTCTGTTTTTGTATTTATGAATTATTTCCCCTAAAAAAGGCTTCCCAAATTACATAAATTCAAGGTCTCATAAAACCTAAATTAACCATTGTTAAAACTGATGACTAACAACTCCACAAAGATTTAAAACTATTATATTCATATTTGAATCCACACATTTGAATGACTATTCTAATTTATTCATATAAAAACTTTAATATGTGGAATTCTAAAAAGAACAAATATATTCATTTGTAATGCAATGATGAAAATTGAACCAGCATAATGAAGAACTCTGCAGAAATACTAGCTCATAAAGTACCAGTCCATGCCTACACATGGAACAGTAAAGGGATTAAAATGGATATCTATTTTCTTGAAAGTCAGAATTAAATAATGCATTTTTATGATAGAATGAGGCACATAGTAGGCATTCAATAATTATGTGTTTCTCTCTGGGGATCTTGCATTTCTATGATTTTATTTAAACTTGATTTTCTTTTTTTTTTTTTTTAAGATTTTATTTATTTATATGACAGACAGAGATCACAAGCAGGCAGAGAAACAGGCAGAGAGGAGGAAGCAAGCTTGATCCCTGGACCCTGAGATCATGACCTGAGCTGAAGGCAGAGGCTTTAACCCACTGAGCCACCCAGGCGCCCCTAAACTTGATTTTCAACTAGAAATGTTACCAATACTTAAAGTTACTTATATTTTTGCAAGAGTTTCAGATAAATTGACATTCAGTTCTACTTGGTATAAGAATATATTTTTAACTTTAAGGGTCATAAAATAAAAGGGAATCTACTCATCATTACCAGCAAAACAAAAAATAACTCGCATAGGAAGACAAGCAATATATAAAAGTGGTGTTTTTGCTTTTATTGCAAATGAGTCAAAAGCAAATATTTCATTATCTTTTTATTAGCCCATTTTTATAGCTGCATTTGGGGTAATATTTTATAAATGGCATGCATAAAGTGTGTTTGTTGTGGCTTCTTTCAAAAGAAATAATGATTTGTGTAAAATATTGCTCACATAGTTAAGTTAAAACCTTAGGTTAAAAACAGGAGCCAGTTATCTCATTTCAGAATACTTAATTTTTCTCAAAGCTGATAGTTTTATCTTTGGGAATCCCTGTAGTCAAGATTCCCTTTCTTGAAGTTTTATTTGGGACTATGGTTATATACAGTTTCTGCTCAGTCTTCGCTCAAGAAAGAGGGTCACTGTTGTGACAGAGAATGACAGTGATCCTTACAAACTGCAGCAGGGAACCATAAAACTCTATTGTGACCTCTTAAAAAAAAGAAAAAAGAGTATAATGTTTATGACCTAAAATAAGGATGGTTTTTACACCCTCATTCTTTACACACTCTCTCTCTCCTACACACACACACACATACATGCATGCACTCACACACACATACACAATACTACACAAATCCTGCCCTAGCTACTATAATTTCAAAGCTTTCATTTTAGGGATTTTGGTATATTTTATTCCCTCAGAAGTTTCCAAGGTTCTTGGTGATGAATTGTTAATAGAAACTGGGAGACACCTGCAACCACATTCATCCATTTTAATTGTGACATGTCTCTGCACAAGATCCCCAAATGTGTTTTCCCTTCAAACTTATACATGCATTACTTATCTTCCAAGAAAAATAGTACAAATTGTTATCAGGGCTGATTCTAAGGAAGCTGATCAGTAAAACAGAGAAATTTCAAAGCATTTTAGTTATACCTAGAGCTTTCAAGGCTTTGAGATTTTTATTTATCTTTGAATATGGCATAAGAAATGAATTTTAAATTACAGAATATAGTTTGAAACTTCTAAGATCAGGCACACATAATTTGTATCCTTACAGGGTTCGGGGGTTGTTCTGGCAAAATCCCTTTATCTTGTTCTTCTGTACATTTTATTATTTAGTGGGTTTTAATTTTTTAGCTGAAAACACTATGAAGTAGAGTTTCTTTTTTATATTAAGAATTATTTTGAGGTACACCTGACTGGTTCAGTTAGAAGACCATCTGACTCTTGATCTTGTGGTTGTGAGTTTGAGCCCCACGTTGGGTATAGAAGTTACTTAAAAAAAAAAAAATTATTTTGAATCTTTCAATTAGGCTGGTAAGATAGAAAATGTAAATGTGAAATAGGATTTTTTTTTCTTTTTTTAGAGCAATTGAGATGGGTAGGGGGTAGGGGCAGGGGGAAAGGATGAGAGAATCCTAAGAAGTCTCCATGACCAGCATAGAACCTGAGTGGGGCTCCATCTCAGGACCACGAGATCATGACCTGAGCAGAAATCAAGTGTCTGTTGCTTAACTGACTGAACCACCCAGGGTCCCCTCAAATGGGATCTTTTATGTCAGAGATAGTTCTGCTTGTGGAATACAGGCCAGTTTCAGATGTGGGATTTGGAAATTATGGTGTTTATCACAAAATGGCTCCTAGTTATAAATTTAGCCTTGTAAGACTCAGTTCAAATGAACTCTTTCTGGGAGTGGGGGGGCGGGATTACAAGCAGGTTCCATGTCCATGGTGGAGATCTGATTGGGGCTTCATCTCAGGACCCCGAGATCATGACCTGAGTGGAAATCAAGAGTCCATTGCTTAACTGACTGAGCCACCCAGGCGCCCCTCAAATGAACTCTTATTGACAGAATTTAGAAATGTTCCAATATCTGTTGATGATAATTCATCTTTCTAAATTATATACCCATAGTTACACACTCATAGTTAAAAATAATGACTTGATACTTAAGCTAGAGCTCATTAATTATTATAATAGAAACATATTTTGGTGAGGAAATATATTCTTACTTTATCAAATAATTTACAAATTTGCTTTAACCGCACATTGCTGAATCTCAACTAGTTTCCTTTAAACCTAAAATGTATGTGATTGGTAGTGTGGCAAAATTTTATGCTTAGAAGTAGAAAATTATATGTGATGTATGAAACTATCTTAACTAAAAATATTGACATAAGTAACATTTTCTGCATGTATTACATTTATTGGGCATGTCTATTTTTGGCAATCTCATTGGAACTATGAGTAAATTTTTTATTTGCTTAAGTTTATTTGAACCATCTAATTTCATATTTTCCCCTGATTTTTAAGAATATCCAAAAACATTACCTGAATTTGTGTATGTGTGAAAATAGTAGAATTATTCTATGAATAGGTGTCCACATCTGATATGAGACCACAGTTACGTTTCTGCTCTGAAAATTATTTTGAATTGTGTGTGTCTGAAATATCTCACAACTACAGATTAAATGTAAATTTCTAGGACTATTGTTCATAATATTATCATAATAACTCATTTATAATAATCTTTTTTCTCAGATAAATCATTATGTGTCAAGGTTAACAAAACATGGGAGTGTCACTTTATAAAGTTTATAAAGTCATATAAGAGATTTTAAGTAATATTCTTAAAGGCCAAACATAAAATTATGTGTTAATATTTGAAAAATACACACTTGGTTCAGAAATAGAACTTTTGATTTAATAAGGCATTTGGGCATTCTCTTCTTTCTCATAGCTATGACTATACCAAATATGTACAGAATGTCAGATGTCCATATTGGTTCATTTTGAGTCAATTTCAATATTCATTTACATAAATGAGATTTGTTTGGATGGCTCAATATATACAGCCTCTTTTTGATGACTCAGTAATTACATAAATAATATTCTAAATGCTAAGTCAGTGGTCTTACGTTTAAAGTCTTTCTTTCCTGCATCTCATTGTTTTGTTTTGTTTTCCTTTGGTTTAGATCGAGGCACTGTGCAGAAGGTGGTGGTTCTTCCCTCTAACAGCTCTGCCAGGGGTGAGCTCATTCTGGAGGAGCTGGAAGTCTTTAAGGTTTGAGCATCTCTTCTGTTCATCTCAGTACATACATGATGGATGGAATTCTTTCATCTTAGGGCCACTTGGGAGGAAAAAAAATATTTGATAAAGGATCAAATAAATATCATAAGTTTTTGAGGTTAGGAAACACCAGATAAACTGAGAAATATAGAACAAATATTTTTCTGAAGGTTTTTTTTTGTTGTTTTTCTTTTTTCTTTTGCATTTCAAGTTATCTTAACATTAAAAGATTCGCTTTTTCAACTATTATCACAACTCAAGGAATTTTGGTCATCATTACTTTTATAAATGAGTTGTTGTGGTCAAGGTCGAAAAGATTTGCCAGCAAAGGGCTTTTATCATTTGCTTCACAAGCCACTAAAATCCAAGTGCCTTACATTATTGATTGTTAGATAAACTTTCTCATATTTTTTTTATCCAGGAATTTTAAGAAAACTGCTTTGTTTCCTCTTATTTTATGGCTTTCAACTCAAATGACATTCAAGTTACATAAAACAAACGTCGTCTCTTGATCGCTCAAAGCTTCATGTTCTGCTGAACTTGAGATTTCATTATTACTCTCTTTGTTCTTAAATTTCGGCTTAAGGAAAAGAAGAAGAAAGAAAAACAATACACGACATCAACAAAAAGGCACACAGTGGGAAGTTCAGTCCTGTAAGACATCACCTGCTCTGGGCAGAGTGCATATTCTTTCTGGATCTGTGACTTGGGAGAGCAGATCTGTGGTGTCCCTTCTCTCCTTAAGATGTAAATCATTGTAGTTCAGGTGATTTCTCTGATAAACATTTGGAAAGATGGATAAACACAGCCAGAGAAGCTGTTAGGGTTGCAAAGATACTTTGGCATGGAATCAATCCTATTGCAGACTACTATTTCCAACTAAATCAATCAAGAGAAATGGCCCACGCAAAGATGCCGCCACCCCAGAGCCACCAGCATGGCCCGCCCTTGGTCAGCACCCATGGGTCTTTGACATCACCTTGGACAGTGAGCCCTGGGGTTTGTCTCCTTCAAGCTGTTTCCAAAATTCCAAAGACAGCAGAGAACTTTCATGCTCTTAGCACTAGGGAGAAAAGATTTAGTAATAAAAATCCCCGCTTTACAGGGTTTTTCCAGGATTTCAGGGCCAAGGTAGTGATTTCACGGGCCATCGTGGCACTGGCTGCAAGTCGATCAATGGGGAGAAAGCTGATGATGAGAATTTCATCTGAAGCCCATGGGTCCTGGCACCTCATCTATGGCAAATGCTGGACCCAACACAAACGGTTTCCAGTTTTCATGAGCACTGCCAAGACTGAGTGGTTGGATGGCAAACATGTGGTCTTTGGCAAGGTGAGGGAGGGCAGGAATATTGCGGAAGAGCTTTGGGTCCAAGAATGGCGAGACCAGCAAGAAGATCACCATTGCCGACTGTGGACAAATCTAATAAATCTGACTCCTGTTTTATCTTAACTACTAGGCTCTTCTTTCTGTAGCTTAGGTGAGCACCCCTTCACCCACATCTGCTCAAAATATCCTATAATTTCTGTGATCTCATTGCAGTCCTGTGGGTTCATATTTTCCTTAATCCCCTCCAAATCTAGCTGGATTGAAGATTTAAGTTTATGATGTAACATGATAAACAGCAACAAACCAAAACAAACAAACGGTCCATGGACATCCAAAGACCAGAGTCAGCCTTTAACTGAATAAAGTTAGCACTTCAGGCCTCCCAGGAGCAGACTGTTGCTGGTTTAGTCAGTTGCTTTGCTTAGTTGAGTGAACTCAGGATATATTGACTTCTTAATATAGGTTCCCATATTCACCAAAATTACTGAATTTATAAGCATATAAATGATCAAGATGCCTTGTTTAGATTATGCTAATTCATTTTAAATGTAAAGAAATATTTTTTAAAAGTAACCAAATGAAATCTGAGGAACTCTGGAAAATTTTCCAGTGTCTTGTTGAATTTATAATTTTAAATGCTAGACTCACTTTGGCATAAGGTTCTTTGTGATTAGTGTGTTAATATTGTGCTTACAAAATGTTAACTAGGTACATTCAAGTGTTTTTTTTTTTTCTATGCCTTGCTTTATAAAGGAATTGATTGTTTCATTAGATTAACCAAAAGTGCATTATATATAAAATATTTTTTCCTCGTTCAGTTCAACACAGACAACTTGGCTAGCCAAAATAACATAAAGTATTTGGAATTTGCTTGAAGAGAGCAAAAAATGCCATTGGCAGACCTTCATTTTTAATTCTGAAATATAATTTTTTGATAATCAGAAAACATTAAGTGAGTTTGACACAAACCCAAACATGAAAGTCATGGAAAGCTCTTAAAGAAATGGGAATCATTCTGGTCATGTGCTAACTACTTATAGTGTGTTATATTAGTTGTGCTAGTGTTATCATTATGAAGAATAAACTCTCAGTGGAACAACAGAGTCAGTCAAAATGCATGTGGGGGACATCAGCCCAAGAGAGAGACTAAAAAAGTTTGAACTTTCTTGTGGACGTGTGTGCCAATGACTAATACAGCTAAATTGAGAGACACAGTTACCAAATACACTTACTTACTGTCTTCAACAGTGTTTGTGTCATATTTTCTGAGGTGAGGTAAAAATAACTGGGTGTCTATGATATACTGTGATTAGCACGTGAGGAAATAATGCATTTGAATGGAAACAAATTCCTAAGCGAAGTGTCACACTGATACACTGCAGAAAACTCAAACTCAATGTAACCTTAAAAAACCAGACTCTTTGTTTTTATAGAGTGCAGAACCATAATCTCTTTTAATCCTCTATTCAGAATATTTCCGGAAAATACATCCAGCTTCCTCAGACTTAACTTGAATTGGTGGTACAGCTATTAGTAGTTGCCTGGATGGATATAAATTGCAATACCTTTTTTGTATGCATATGTATATTTCTAAGTTGTGATCAAAACACAATTGAGTGTTTAGATTGAGCTAATCTAATAATATCACCATTTTTTTCTTTTAAACATGTGTAAGAACACACACTTCCAGAATGTGAAATAATTGTAGGTACTGTTAATTTTGAGAGCTTGCTCTCACTTGCATTTTTCAAATAAAACTTAACAGATGATTATCAGGTTATCATGAGTCTAGTTTTTAACAGGAACTCATAATGTTTAAGAAGTAAACTCTATGAATAGAGTCACTTTCAAAAAGGATTACTGGGGTGCCTGGGTGGCTCAGTGGGTTAAGCCTCTGCCTTCGGCTCAGGTCATGATCTCAGGATCCTGGGATTGAGCCCCACATCGGGCTCTTTGCTCAGCTGGGAGCCTGCTTCCCCCTCTCTCTGCCTGCCTCTCTGCCTACTTGTGATCTCAGTCTGTCAAATAAAATAAAATGATTTAGTAAAAAAAATTTTTTAAAAGGATTACTATTTCAGAAAATCCTTAGGTGCTTTCATTAATTCGCATTTATCAAAAGAGAACCTTTTCTAACTATTTCTTTTTTCCTTTTTTTTTTCAAAGTTGTAAGATTTTTTTTTTTTCTAACAGTATCTCTTTGTTTGCAAAAGGAAAATTAATAAGTATGATTCAGGCTAATATGTCTTTCCAAAGCAACATTTGGCAGCTACATGGTAGCTTCTTATGCAGACGCTTGAGTTGTGGGGGAAGAACATGAGCTGCCATTCCACAGCATCTTATCTACCCCTATCCAAACCTAAGTTTTATTCATTGCGTTCAGTATTCCAAAGTATAATTTTTTAATTCTTCCAAATTTCTTAGATTTTGTATTTCTAAAGATTATATTGATGATGTGTTATAATTGCTACTTTTTAAAATTTAATCATATATTTGTAAAATATATCATATATATTTAATCAGATATTTGTTAGCACAACAGAGGAAATGTACTTTAGAGACAACTATTGCTAAACTTTGAGTATATGTGCATGTGTAGAGAAATGATGATGTCTTGAATTTTAAAAGACATGAGAATATCTTTAATGCAAATCTTTTTAAAGAATTATTTGAACAGCTAACAATTTTTTTTTAATTTTTCAGAATCGTGCTCCTATAACAACAATGAAAATCTCATCCAAGAAGGTAAAACAACTCCATTTTTATTTTCTTTACGTATTAAAAATTTTACTGTTGTGAAAAATATATTTTTTTAATTTTAGAAAAATTAATATTAGCATTAGAAAAATAATTATTATTTACAATAACCACAAAATCACCTTTAATTTTGATGCATAGTTGACAGGCTATGAATGGAAGACAAAATAGGTCTATTTTGTATAAAAGCCCAGGAGAGCAGAACTTATAAATATATACTGCAAGATATCCCAACATTTTGTATATCCTATATATCCTGTTTTCTCAAATATTACAGTGTGTGAAGCCAACCAAAATAAAAATAATCTTTTGAATGAAGACTTTGGTATAATGTTTGGGCTACTATAGCATCACAAACATTCTCAGGGGCTTGGAATGAGTAATCAGTCCTCTTCCGAGTTCCTGCTGCTATCACTTGAAATGTGTAATGCATTCTTTTATACTTATTGCTAAAGAAGTGCTATTTTTTAGAGTTTATATGTGTCATTTAAAAAATCTGAGTTCTCAGATCTAAACCATATAAGGAATTGGGTTTGAGGGAAGAAATGTTTGGCTATGATTATCAGAAATGTTTCATCTTCTAATTCATGCCTGCACAGGCAAATACACAATGATCAGAAAAAAAGGAAAAGCCCTATCCCAGTCTCTGCCTATGCAACGTATACACCTCTCCAGCCCGCAAGGCGTTCTCTCTGGAAGAAAGTTCCAAAGTTCATATAGCCAGAAATGGAGTAGGCTTCAGAGCACAATGGACGTGCATTTGAATCCCAACTTATCCATAAATTATGAATAAGTTGTTAAACTTCACTGACCTAAGTTTCTGCCTCTATATGGTAATGCTTTTCTCACAAAAGAGTTAATTTATATAAATTGCCTAAAATAAAGCAGGTCCTTCATAACTGCTGTTTCAAGAGCCTGAGACTTATTTTTCTTGGAATATGGAATAAAGGTTTTAAGTATTAGCACAACTGATGACATAAAGTTAGTGTTCTTTACCTTATTTGGTCTGTTACAGATGAAAGAATATTCCACAGTCAGTCCTGTACTCTTTTCACTTGACTCAATTTTATGAAGAAAAATAAATAGGGTACCATAGAGCTAAAGATCTCATCTGTAAAAATGTTTGCATGGTGCATAACAAACATTTTCCCAAATAACAAGAAGCCATTCGTCATTTTCTCCAATGTCCCAGGGAGCTGATCCCAAGTCAGAATTGTCTTTGAAGTCAGTAGGGAAGCCCCTTGTTTACAGTAGTTTAATGCAAAGAGAAAGTATCGGAGCAAAATTCAAAATGAACACAGAGCCATTTGTGTGGCCGAGTAGCCCAGTACACAGTTACAGTGACACACGTTACTATCCAGGCTGTAATTCAGCTGGTAGACTCATAGTTCACAATCCATTCCATTGAATTTCAATATGCAGTACACATACACACAGGAGAAAAAATGAGTATTAAATCTGTCTTCAACATCTTATATTGTAGATAATTAAAAATGTTTCTTTCAGTCATTAGATTTAGGGCAGGATAATTATTTCAGTTTTGGGAAACTTGCACGTCTGGATACCTCATTATTTTTTCAGTGAGAAAGAAGTACAAATTGCCAACGGTATTTTACGTACATTTAAGCTCTCTGAATTTAGTGCCTTCCCTAGTCTTCAAATTATTTTATTTTCTATTTTATGCTTCTTTATTCTCTAATTTATTCTTGCATTCCATATAGCAGAAAATAGTTGGATTAATTTTTTAAAAAAGATAATTTCTAGAATGAAACTACTTGTATTCTTTCCTCAAGTAAAGCAGTTTCCTTAATTTAGCATAGCTGATGCTTTCATTATATTATTTATTAATGTACTCAATAAACACTTATTTGAAATGTTCTTAGAGAAATGGTTATTGTCAAAATACACCATTGTTTTCATACAGTTTGTCTCAACTGGGGATCAATCATTTTCAGCCCAATTTCTGCAAAATTAATTAATCTGAATAAAATGATTTTTTATTAGACAATAGACTGAGGTGTGATTCAAATGATTAATTAGAATTGACAATGTATAAGTTGATAGTTTGTTAACTGGTAATTTTCTCTACTACATTATTTATTCATTCATTGAGCTCTTAGGAGTCAGAAACTATTCTAAGTATTTCATGTGGAGTTAGCCCTTACATTTAGTTCTTAACATAATTCTATAGGATAAGTACTGTATCATCCCAGTTTTACCCAAGAATGGCCTGAGATTCAGAAAAGTTGCATAGATGGTTGTGGTTGAGCTGGGATTTGAATCCTAGAAGTCTGCCTCCAAAACCAGACCAATGGTGCTCCTAAATTGCATGTAGGTGAATATGTATAGATGTCTTTTTGTGTGTTGCACATGTGGATATATTTGAGTTCCAGCTTAGAGATTCTCTGCTAATTTGAATCATACACTATCACTTCTTTAGAAAATAAGCATCAGTTAGAAACTTACTCTTTTCAACTCCTGAGAACCAATATATGCACAGAAAGAACTGGAGCAGTATCCTAAGAAGTTCTTGACATCCTGTAAATGAAGGAGAGGGAAATCTTTATTTATGACTTGGGATGCTGAAGATCACTGGATCACACAGCAAGTTTAAGACATGACTAAATATAAATACTGATATTCTTCTAAGTAATTTAAAAGTTGCTCCAATGAGTAATATGCCACTTTCAAAGGCATGCAAAAAAAAAAAAAAAAAAAGTTTTTAAAAGTTTTTATCTAATACAGTGTACTTTTTCCCCTAAACTTAAAAATGCCCTTTATTTAAGACTTGACGTTTTCAAATTTACAAGGTGATGGGTTGCCAGATTTGAAGAAAAAGAAAACTGCCTTGTGCATTCAAAAAATAAAGCAAGCATCATAATTTAAATCTATAACATATTAGCACAAATTTGAGAGAACAATAAATCCCAATGTTTCAAATGTATGACCATTCTACACAGGGCCCTGAGTTTTGTTTTTTTTTTCCTTTTTCTTTTAACAGGAAAGTGGTAATATTATAGGCATATTAACATAAGAAAATTCTATTTATCTTGGCTTATACCCTCTGTGCTTTGCTTCTTGTTTTTAGTCTATTTTAAAATGAATCTCAGGGTGTATAGACATAATGCGTTCCTGCTGAAAGTCCTCTTTTAACGTCCACATCTGAATTAAATCATAATCATTCCTCCAATAGCAACAATTGTATGTGAGCTCCAATGAAGGGATTTCCCAAGTGTCTCTGCATCGCTGCCACATCTATGGTACAGCCTGTGCTGACTGCTGCCTGGCAAGGGACCCTTATTGTGCCTGGGATGGCCATTCGTGCTCTAGGTTCTACCCAACTGGGAAGCGGTGAGTACCAAACATTCAGCTGAAAGTCAAAACTGATGTTGCCAGATACTCCACATCATTAGAAAAAATTCTATTGCTGTATTCTTTAAAATAGCACTAGAAGTAGTAGCTATGTTTAGCATCATGTATAGTTATTGAATGAAGTAAATGACTATAGTTTTAACTTGAAATTCTCACAGATATATCGGAATACAATACTTTGGAGACATTTCTTTCTCCTCTTAAAGCTCCTCCAGCAACACAATTTCCCCCTATGACCCAGCAATTTTTTTAAGCAGTATTTAATGTTTTCCACATTACCTAATTTTTTGTATGCTTCTGTATATCATTAAATCCCACCTTCTTAGGGTTTCCCTGTGCCATTTAATTCTCTAATGATCAGAAGTTTGTCCTAGTTCAGGCAACAGGAACATTGTTCCAAAATGGTTTTTTTTTTTTTTTACATTTGGTTTGAATTGCTTTCAGAACCTTGGTGACATGCTCTTACCTCTGAGAATGGGAAGTGCATGGTTGCTGGTCAGATTGAGAGAATAAGACAGTCTGAGACTGAATGCCATTTATCCTAGCAAAGACTTAGATGAGAAACTTAGAACCAACTAGTACACAAGTTGTGACACCAGTAGTGACACTGATTATAGAACAAAGAATATGCAGAATTTAGGGTCAGCCAAGATCAGAGCTATGGGTCAGTCAGGGTGATTAAGGGGGTGATATTTGAACAAGGACCTGAGTATGATGAGGAATGACACCAAGTCATTATCTGGGGGGGATAGCATTCCAGAGAGACGGAAAGACCAGAAATCCTTAAAGCTGTAGTGTGTCAAGATTGTTCAAGAAATAGCACCACGACTAATGGGACTATCATGGAATGAGAAAAAGGAAGGGTGGAAAGAAAATGAGCTCAGAATGGCATATGACATAGGATTTAGTGAGTCACTGAAGGCTTTTATAGAGTGAAATGGAAAACTATGGAGGGTCTTTGAGCACATGAATTTTTTTTTTTTTTTTTTTTTTTTTTTTTTTTTTTACATTTGGTTTGAAAAGCTCATCTGGTTGGGTTTGGCTAGGATTGCAGCCCTGGGGTAGGCAGGGGATAGGAGGAGAGGAGATAGAAGCTGCAAGGCAGTTAGGGCACTGTACCTTCAAAGTGAGATATAAGGAATTCTCACACAGGAATGATAGACGTAGAAATCGCACAAGGTCTGATTTGGGGTAGAGCTCAGTTAGAGAAATAGAAGACTCAAGAATGAACCAAGTTCTCAGAACTGAGCATATGCAGATGTAATTTCCTGAGAAACAGAAGACCAGGGGAGAAGCAGGTATGTGGAAGGAAAGATGATGCTAAAAGTATCTATGAGATATTCAAATGGAGAGGTTGAGTAGACAGTTAGAAATATGAATTTGGAATGCACAGGTGTGGCCTGGTCTGGATAATTTGAAAATCTTTTGTTTTTAAAGACATGGAACGTGAAGAGAACTCCTATTCTTTAAACCAGTAGTCCTTAGTATCTGTGTTTAAAGACCTGTGTTCTTCTGTGTCGTTTTGAGATTTAGGCAGGAAGTTTCTAGCTTCTTAATTTCTACATAGAATTTTTAGACCTCATTATCCTGAGATTTTCTGTTTGCACTAGACTGGAGATCTGAACTTGGACAAAGTATGAGGAAAGCAAATTCCAAATGTAATCTCAAATAAATGATTTTTGTAGTCATTGCTGATAAATTTTAATCATATTTGCTTTATACTCCCAATTACAATAACAGTGATATTTAAAAATTATTACCATAACTGTTTCTAAGGTAATATATTTTTCTTGAGAAAGAGTTATAAAAATTGGCATATCTAATACCTGGAGTGTAATCTTCTATCTATTAAACAGATTTAAAGCTAAAGGAAGATGAAGCCTCACACTTTCTAAGAAAGAAAGTGCTATGAGGATCACAAAGTGAATCTTATCATATTCCTTTAGGCTTATCAGCCTCTCCTGTAATGTGGAGGAATTGGAGATGGTACTCTTTCCCTGTAAAACCTCCAGACCTAGGGTTTGGCAAACAAGCGTTTTCATTTAATAAACAAAGAATATTTCTCAAGTAAAATTTCATACCATATATAAACTATCATTGCATATTTGAGATTTTTGTTTACATTTTAGACATTTAGATTTTTGTTTACATTTTAGTTTCTGCTAAAATATGAGTTGACTCATTTGTTCTCCTATTCTCCTTCTAATTACAACCTCAGTAATCCTTTCTCAGATGCATATGTCAAGGTAGGTTCCACATTGTCATCCTAATTCCACAAATTTGATCTTGATCATGTCCTTGTAATCAATAAAGAGCTGAAATTGTCTTGCAATTTTTAATGTTGCAATGTCATGCCTGGTATGAAATCAGGTATCACAGAAAAAAAAAATTCAGTAAAGTTACAGGGTATAAAATCAACAAACAAAAACCTATACATGACTAATGAGCTACCAGAAAGAGAATTTAAGAAAACAATCCCATTTATAATTGCACCAAAAGAATAAAATACCTAGGGATAAATTTAACCAAGGAGGTAAAAGACCCCTACACTGAACTATAAGACATTGATTAAAGAAATTGAAGACACAAATAAATGGAAAGATAATTGACATTCATGGAGGGGTAGAATGAATATTATTAAAATGGCCATACTACCCAAAGGAATCTGCAGATTCAATACAATCCCTAAGAAAACTCCGTTAGCATTTTTCATTGGATTAGAACAATCCTAATATTTGTATGGAGTCATGAAAGACTCCGAATACCCAAAGCAATATTGAGAAAGAACAAAGCTGGAGGCATCGTGCACCTTGACTTCCAACTATATTACAAAGCTGTAATAATCAAAACAGTATGCTATTGTCATAAAAAAAGACACATAGATCCACATGATCTATGTGAGAGCCCAGAAATAAATCCATACATATATGGTTAATTAATTTACAACATAAAAGGCAAGAATATACAATGGGGAAAGGCAGTCTCTTCAATAAATGGTGCTGAGAAAACTGAGCAACCACATGCAAAATAATAAAACTAGACTACTATCTTACATTATAGAGGAAACTTAACTCAAAAGGTTTAAGGACTTGAATGTAAGACCTGAAACCATAAAACTCCTAGAAGAAAACATAGGCATGAAGCTCCTTGATAGGTCATGATGAGTTTTTAGATATGATTCCAAAGGAAAGACAACAAAAGAGAAAATAACCAAGTGGGATTATGTCAAACTAAAAAGCTTCTACACAGGAAAGGACATCACCAACCAGATGAAAAGGCAACCTACTGAATGAGAGAAAATATTTGCAAACTATAAACCTGATAAGGGGTTAATGTCCAAATATATAAAGAACTTATACAACTGAGTATTCAAAAGACAAGCAATCTGACTTAAAAAGTGGGCAGATCTGAATAGGCATTTTTCCAAAGAAGACATACAGTTTGCCAGCATGTTGTGAAAAGATGCTCAGTGTCACTAATCATCAGCGAAATGCAAATGAAAACCACAGGATCTCACCTCACATCTGTCAGAATGGGTATTATCAAAAAAACAATAAATAACAAATATTGGAGAGGATGTGGAATCTTAATTGGTGCAACCACTATGAAAAACAGTACAATGTTTCCTTAAAAAATTAAATATAGGGGGCACCTGGGTGGCTCAGTGGGTTAAGCCGCTGCCTTCGGCTCAGGTCATGATCTCAGGGTCCTGGGGTCGAGTCCCGTATCGGGCTCCCTGCTCGGCAGGGAGCCTGCTTCCCTCTCTCTCTGCCTGCCTCTCTGTCTACTGTGATCTCTCTCTGTCAAATAAATAAATAAAATCTTTAAAAAAAAATTAAATATAGAACTACCATATGATCCAGCAATTTCATTTCTGGATATTTATCTGAAGAAAACAAAAACAATAATTTGAAAAGATAGATGTACCATCAAGTTCACTGCAGCATTGTTTTCAATAGTCAAGACATGGAAACGACCTAAGTGTTCTTCAACAGATGAATGAGTAAAGATGTAAACACACACACACACACACCACACACACACACACACACACACAAGAATACTACTTTGCCATAAAACAGAATTCAGTCTTGCCATTTGTGAAATGGATACCTTGAGGCCATATGGTGAGTGAAATAATTCAGAGAAAGACTTATAGTGCATGATCTCACTTCTATATGGAGTTTTGAAAATAACAAAAAAACAGGCTCATGGAGATAGAGAACAGATTAGTGGTTCTCAAAGATGGGGTAGGCGGTAGGAAAAATGAGCAAATGGGGTCAAAAGGCACAAACTTCCAGTTATAAAATAATTAAGTCATGGAGATGTAATGTTCAGCATGGTAACTATAGTTAATAATACTGTATTGCCTGTTTGAAAGTTCATAATAGAGAAGTACATCTTACAAGTACTTACCGCAAGGAAAAGAATTTTGTGACTACCTATGAGAATAGATGATATCTAGACTTATTGTGGTCATTTCACTATATATCCATCATATATTATATATATATATGTATTATATATATACTTTTTAAAATTGAGAAATAATTGACATATAACATTATATTAGTTTCAGATATGCAACATGAATGGATGTACACCTGAAACTAATATAATGTTATATGTCAATTATTTCTCAATTTAATGAAGTATAAGCAGGAGGGAAAAAGTATGGGTTGAAAGAGAAGGTAGTAATCATTTAAAGAGCTATCAGAATCTCTAGCAGTGTCTTAATTCTATAATTAAAAGCTGAAAAATCTCTATCATTCTATCTTTCTATCTTTCTATAACCTATCTTATTCCTTGGCCTACTCTCACCCATCTTTGGCTAGCACAATGAAAGTTTCATTACAAGTATCTATATTGTTTAACTTCTCAAAATTATTTTAAAACTTAAACATATAGTGAATGCAAAACATGTTTGCTGAATTAACTATTTCCTAAATTCTCATATATAATATTTTTAAGTGATTATATAATAATAATAATGATGATGATCACTTGTATTTTCCATACCAGATTTCTTTAATAGTGTTAACTTACCTATTTTATTTCTATTGTGCTGTCTACCTATCTGGAACACAAAGATTATGTGGAGGAGTTCATAGGAATGAAAATCAAAAAGGTGTCCTTTGTATGGAATAAGAATTACAGTGATACTTAGAAATCTATGAAGTATATATATTTTGATATAATAAAGTTGTTAAATATCATTGGCTCTGTAGTTTCTCTTTTTTTTCAAGTTTCCTTATGGTAAATAATACAAGCAATTTTCTTTTTCATTCTCAAGTATCATAAATATTTGTGCATTTGTATCCAAATACTGCAATTTAATCTCAAATGTTATTTATTTTGGATTCAGACATGCACTTAGAAATTTTATTCTAAGACAGGATAATCAGTTCAATCTTCAAGTAAATATCTGTTTTACATACAAGAACAAAATGATTTCATTGTTTATCTGAAGGATTATACTATAAAGAAGAAAACATTGGAAACTTGAGCTCAAATCCTAAACCTACATTCACATATAATATTACTCTGCCTACCAGCTTTTGCAATGCTATATGACTATCCTAAAGGGATTCTACAAATACAAAAAATGTCAGATAGCTGTCTTGCTGATCTCATCATTTAGGCCAAGCCATAATGATTTTTTTTCTGTAAAGACTGTCTGGAAGCTATGTGATCCCATAAATTTGGGTTCCCCAGCTATGCAAACCATAACATAGTACTGGTCACAGGACAATCAATTTAAATATTGTGAGTGATAGTGCCTCTCTAGATGGCTGAAAATGACTACTTCAGCCCTAAGAACTCTCACATGGTGCTCATATAATATCGTGTACTCACAAGTTGATTGGTAATAAATAATGCCATGGCTTGGAAATATAGCAAATGCAATGCGGTGAAAAGCTGATATGGGTTATAGGAGCTATTCTAGAGTAAAGCATAAATTGTATTTCCTGAAACAACAGTGACTTCCACTAGTTTATGTGTGTGTTGTTGTATTAGAAATTAAAATTGAGGGGCGCCTGGGTGTCTCAGTCAGTTAAGCATCTGCCTTCGGCTCAGGTTGTGAGCAGGGATTGAGGTCCATGTCAGGCTCCCTTCTCAACATGGAGTCGGCTTCTCCCTTTCCCTCAACCCCCCCCCCCCATTTGTGCAGGTGTGCTCTCTCTTTCTCCCTCACATAAACAGATAAAATCTTTAAATATATATTTTTATATATTTCTATATAAGTATATAAATATATATTTATATATTTTTAAATCTTTAAATATATATATGACATAAAATTATATACCTGTATTTCCATAGAGAGATTTACATGAACCATTGAATACACAAACTATTATTTGTTGTAACCTTAAAATGACCTTTTTCACTATTGATGATTTTGAGATTAGTTTCACTTTGTAAATTTAATAATCTTTGTGATATTTTAATATTTCTGCTCTTCTCACTGAATGTTATAATTTATCTTTAACAATAAAAATATTGAGACTTAACAGATGATCCAATTAAGTCATATGCTCATTTATATATACTTCAGAGCCTTGATAGTAAACAATCAATGTATCCCTGTATTCCTGATATTTGAAGAGTAGATCTTTTCCTTTTCTCTTTCTCTCCCTCTCATTAAAGACTTTCATTTATTTATTTATTTATTTATTTATTTATTTATTTAGAGAAAGAAAGCACATTCAGGGGTTGGGAGGAGAAGGAGAGAGAATTTGAAATAGACTCTGCACAGGGATTGATCTCACCACTAGGAACTGTGACCTGAGCTAAAACCAAGGGTCAGACCCTCAACTAACTGAATCATCCAGAGAGCTCACTTTCTCTCTCTCTCTCTTTCTTTTTTTTTAAGATTTTATTTATTTATTTGACTCAGACATAGCAAGACAGGGAACAGAAGCGGGGTAAGTCGGAGAGGGAGAAGTAGGCTTCCGGCTGAGTAGGGAGCCCAATGCAGGGCTCAATCCCAGGACTCTGGGATCATGACCTGAACTGAAGGCAGGCACTTAACAACTGAGCCATCCAGATGCTCCTCACTTTTTCTTTCTTGTAACGATCTGCATACCCATGATTTATTGCTAAGAGAATTTCAGTTGCTTTATTTTGTTTTGTTTCACTGTGTGATACAATTGAAACTATTATATGTATTAGTTTCAATTGTATATTCAATACTATATATATATAGTATATACAAAATGTATATATATATATATATATTATATATACAAAAATACATATTTTGAATATGAATATTTTGAATCTAAGACTCAGGAAATTAATTCGTATTAAAATAATTTAAAACATTGATTTAACTAATGGCCAACTTATAAAGAATGTAACTGAATTTTGAAATGCTTAATTGATGATACATAATAACTAAAATGCAATGAGTGAACTTTGGTCCTGACTAAACTTTTCTCTTTTTTTAAGATTTTATTTATTTATCTGACAGAGAGAGACACAGAGAGAGAGGGAACACAAGCAGAGGGAATGGGAGAGGGAGAAGCAGGCTTCCCGCCAAGCTGGGAGCCTGATGTGGGGCACGATCCCAGGACGCTGGGATCAGGACCTAAGCTGAAGGCAGATGCTTAATGAGCCACCCAGGCGCCCCCTAACTAAACTTTAAAAAATTCATAAGGGATGTTTAGAAGACAATTAAGGAAATTTTAACATAAAATATGTATTGTATGATATTATGGAATATTCATATATTTAGCATGATAATTATACTGTTGTTATGTAGGAAAATCAGAAGATTCATGCTGAAGTATTGAGGAATGAAGCATTATGTCTGCAATTTATTTTCTAAAGATTTTCATATATGTGCATAAAGTATATATACAACATAAAACTTGCATGTTAGAGGTGCCTTAATGGCTCAATGGGCTAAGTTCTTTGCCTTCGGCTCAGATCGTGATCTTAGGGTCCTGGAATCGAGCCCCACATCAGGCTCTCTGCTCAACAGGGAGCCTGCTTCCTTCTCTCTGCCTGCCTCTCTGCCTACTTGTGATCTCTCTCTTTCCATCAAATAAATAAGTAAAATCTTTAAAAAAAAAAATTGCATGTGAGAGAAAAAATAAATGTGGCAAAATTTAACAATTCACGAATCTAAGTATGTCAGTATTTAGTGTACTCATACATCTACTCTTCTGTAGGCTTGATGTTTTTCAAAGTAAAAAGTTGAAGGAAAATTCTTATTCTAGTAAATGAACAATTTTGCTTAACTGTGTATTAAATGTCTATTTTCTATCTCTCAATCACCTGTTTCAGAAAAGTTTTAATATAACAGGAAAGTGTTAGGAAATGTTGAATTTTGTAAGAAAGCCATGTTTATTTAAAAACAAAATTATAAGAAAGAAGATGCCAGTGGGTTTATACTCTAGAGGTTTTCATCTTGGAAAATTTTTGATGAATGTCTCTAAACTAAAATTTACACTATTCATTTGGAATCTAGCATTTACCCAGAAAATGCACATAATAAGGATTTCATAGCCATTCTATCACCAATAATAGGGAAGGACCGAATTAATTCAGAATGAAAACAAGGTGAAGTACCAATCCTATCATGAAGGTGGTGAGTAAGAAATGTCAGCTAGTGGTGCCAGATAAGCAGACCTCTTTTTTCCTTATGAAAGCTTGGGCAATTAAAAGACTGTGAAATTAAAAATGCAATCTTTTAAATGTGGTATAATTGGCAATGTTAATTCTAAATCAGTTTTATGTATGTCTTTGCACTTATAGGAGGAGCAGAAGACAAGATGTGAGACATGGAAATCCATTGACTCAGTGCAGAGGGTTTAATCTAAAAGGTATTAAAACTGAGCAAGGGTCAAACTTGATAAAGAGTCACAGTGCTCTAGGTCACATTTCAGGGAGGGAGACCTCATTATAATTCACTTTTTCTTTTTTAAGGAAAGATTATGAAGATTCTTGGTGTTCATATGGAAATTAAAAATTAAACATATTTGTATGTATAGTAGGAGAAACAGAGGTCCATGAATACAGAGACCGTGGGTGTGAGTTGGTTAGGAATTTCACATAGGTATCAGTTACAGATTTTCCAAGCTATTACTTTTTTTCTGAAGAAACAAAGCTATTGTCTTCTCTCTTAAGAAAAAAGTTGCTTTTTTAAAAATTTAAATGAAAATTTAAATTTTTTAAAAAAATTTACCATTTTAAAGTGTATAGTTCTGTATCATTAAATACATTCACAATGTTGTGCAAGCAGCACCATATCCATCTCTAGAACTTTTTCATCCTTCCCAAGTGAAACTCTATACCCAGTAAATATGAACTTCCCTCTTCACCAGCCTCTGGAAACCACCATTCTACTTTCCATCTTTATGAATTTGACTCTTATATATACCTCTTATAAGCGGAATCACACAATATTTAACCTCTTGTAACTGCTTATTTCACTTTTTCTTCGGGGTTCATTCATGTTGTAACATGTGTCAGGATTTCTTTCCTGTTGAAAATGGAAAAAAATATTATTTGTATGTATAGATCACATTTTGTTTATTCATTTATCACTAGACACTTGGATTGCTTCCAATTTGGACATTATAAATAACCCTGCTCTGAATATGGGTGTACCAGTGCCTTGGTTTTACAATTTATAACCATTCCAGTACTTCTGACAATTCTGCCTGTGTCTTATGATCACTCTAACCCATTTCTTCCCATCCTGGCATGAAGATCCCACGGTATTATACTTTCCCCACTAACCTTCTCCCCTCCACCTGAACCCCACCAGGGAAATTTCTTCAGGCAGAGCTCTCTTAGCTCACAAAGGTGCCATAGACCCACTGTTGCTAACAATTAACACCAAAACTCCTACTGCTAATATTTTTGAGTCTGGGCCTTTCTTTAATAAAGACTGATATTCTTATTACTAACTACATGAGCTATGAGAAGAAAATTCTGACATGTTTTGCTTAGTGGTTCTATACATCTAATTGAGGGGATAAATCCAAGTTACGATTTCTCTATTTACTGAGTATTTTATAAATATGTGTGCCAGTTCTAATAGTAGTTACAGTGGTAGAACTGTCAGTGGGGTTAATGATGAACAAACATGGATGTTAGCTTTGTGTCAGAATCTCAGTTAAGCACTTTTTTTATGGAATGTCACAATTAATGCTCAAGACACTATCCCAAAGTAAGGTCTATTATTATCACCATTTTATGAATGAAGATGCTTTTCATGTCTAAGCTACTACATGATTTTACTACATGCTCTTCCTGAATTAAGAATTTCAGTGCAGAACCTATATGAAAACATAATCCATGTTTTAGAGCCAAGTAAAACTGAGACACAGAAGGGTCAAGTAAGTTGTTGAAGGCTACACAGTCAGTCTTGGTGAAATCAGAATTTTACCTCCAATATCTCTGCCAGGACTGTGTTCTCAACCATAACTTCCCGCTGCAGCCACACTTGGCTTTCTGACTTTTCCTGATGCTTCTGGATTCCATCTATATTCCACTGAGTATGGATGAACCTGGCTTTAATAATGCCTGACACTTACTAACTCTTCAAGTAGGATGTGTTTCCTAATAATTCACAGCATCAGTTTGCTCAACTCTGAAACACTGAGAAAACCTAACTCATAAGGATACTGAAATAATTAAATGTTCAAAGTGATATTAAGGACATTCCTTGGTTTAGAGTACTTCTTGAATAAAAATCGGTTCCCTTATGTCTTTCTCTCCTTTCCTTTAGGTTAAACACAATAGGTAAACGATGTGTAATAGTCTGCTTCTTAAATGATTAAAGATTGCCTTTTGGATACTTTATAGGTAGTGACAATTTTACAGAGCAATAAACATATAGGAGTATATGTTCTGAGTTCTCTTCTCTCTCTCATTTTTGCTTTTCAGCATATAGAAATGCAGCTGAAATTGTTCAGTATGGAGTAAAAAATAACACCACTTTCCTTGAGTGCGCCCCGAAGTCTCCACAGGCATCGATCAAATGGCTGTTACAGAAAGACAAAGACAGGAGGAAAGAGGTGAGTAACACACCACAGCAGCAATCAGTCAGGGCTTCAGAAAGACATTTGATCACCATCCCTCGGTGAGGTTCAGATCAAACGGGAAAAAAAAGGCATATGAACATCCTTTTGTCTTTGGGATGACAGGTGCCACTTCCTTTAAAATCTTTTGTCTGCAGAGATGATGAATTAATTAGAAATCCTTGCTGCCTGTTCACCTCTATAATATGGTGATTGAAACAAGAGCTTGGACACTCAAGACAGGGGAATTGATATGAGGAAGCATTCGTAAAAGAAACAAGATGTGTGCAAAACCAGACTCCAGGTTCTCACACAGCAGCACCTTTGTGTGATTCACAAGATAAAAGGGGGCCTTAAAAAAAGTTCAGTTTTTCCTCAGTAGCAAATTACACTAAGCCATAATTTTTATGGTAAGGAGCATTTTTCTGCTATGTGGTAATCTGTTTCCTTTGCTTTATTATCCACGGCTCTAGGGTTTTGGTTTGGTAATATAGGGAATCATTGTTTATGGGACTGTTGACTTTATTTAGTGATATGGAAAAACAATTTTTCAAAGGAAAAAACACTGACATTAACCTCTCACTGATCAGAAAGAGCTGTTTTAAAAGGGAAGCATTGTAAAACGGCTTAGGGTGAAATATTATAAATAATGAGCTCCGTAATATTGATCTCATGTACTGAAAAATGAGAGGAAGAAGAAGAAAAATATATATGTGTATATAAAGCCTTAGGGTAGTCTAAAATGTAATGCTATTAGCAGTGTCATAAAATCTGATAGAGCAAAGGGGGAAATGGAGCCTTCTGCATTTGGGTGTGTCCTTCTGTTGTGGGTAGTTTGGGTACTAAGTATTAAGTTAATTGGAGATATTCAGAATGGATACAATCCCAAGCTATAGAACACAGACACTTGCATCAAAGTTACTGAAATACATGTTGACTCCATATGAGAAAATGCTTTACAACTCAGACCTGCCTGTCCGAAGACAATATGAGCTGTTTAGGAAATTGTGTGTCCCCTGTCACCGGAAGTAAACCATAGGCTGATGTCCACTTGCATAAGCAATTTAACCATCTGGAGGCAAAAGGAGCTAGATGAACTCCGGGGTTCCTTCTTGCCCCATAATTCTATGATACTAATCAAATCTTTTTGAACATTTTTATTAATAAAAAAAATTGTTTATTTAAGATCTCTTTTCTTTGCCATAAAAGTCTGTCATCAAAGAGACCTGGAAATTTCTACAGTCTAATTAATTTTGAATTCTTTTCAATGGATGTAAATGGTAATACTACTTGCCTTACTAAGTAACCTAGAGTAGAAGTCATATTGTGCCATGATGATTACCACACAGAAATGAAGTTCTTAGGCCAGAGCATGTGACAGGGTTATAAATGGTCCTTCCTGAGAAGTTCTGTGTGTTTGTATGTGAATTGGAAATCTAAAACTCAAATAGGGGTTACCTAATATGAATAAAATATGTTCCTTTAATTCAGTAAACACTTAAAATAGAATAACATGCAATAAGTGAAAAAAATTTCTATTTAAATTAAAGAAAATGAATACATGCAAGCTTGAATACATGCCACAGAAATTAATAAATTAAATTAAAAATGGAGTGAGTTATAGATTTAATGACTATTTAATGACTGAATCTCCTTTGCAATATTTCTGACGTTTTATTTCAGAATGCTCAAGAATGTAGACTCCATTATTACTATCTTGCTTTTTCTTCTATAGCATAAGAATGCTATAAGACTATGAAAAAATTAACTATAATTATGCAAATCTATTATATCCAGAATTACAGAGCACAAGTCCACTCATTCTTAATTTAGTTAAACAAATTGTTACCATATTATTAAATTTATCCTGATTTGTTATCTGTAGTTTAGGCAAACACATGCATATGTCTTATATTAATGATATATAAATATTGAAGACAAGTCATAAAAGCTCATGGACAAAACTGTAAGTAGTTCGTATTGAATAGCATAAAGTGAAACCTGAAAGATCTCCTTACCTTCACTTCAATATTTATTCATACTTCTAGAGTATGAAGCTACTAAGAATTATATATTCAGTCATAATATATTCCTCCATATATTCCCCATCATGTTCCTATTTTTGTCTTTCTCTCTCTGTCTCTCTCTCTGATGTACACACACACACACACACACACACTTCAATATCAGTACATTTGGAGCTAACTTACTTTTCTTGGCTATATACTGTTCCACTATATGAATATATCTGTTTCTTTAAGGCTCTCTACTACTTAAGGTTATTTTTCTTCTTATAAAAAAAACATTATATAAATGAACATCTGCACACTTGTGAGTATATCTTCTGTATGAATTCCTAGAAATGAAATTTCTGTGTCAAAAACACGTTATATAATTTATAAAATTGGCCTCCAAATTTTTTCCTAATTTTGCACACATAGAAAAGTCTTCCTTTCCTTTTGTTTCTGAGTGCATTTCTACATGATTGAAACTATTTTTGAGACACCTTTAAACTTTAAAAATTAAATTAACATCAAAACTTTGCTTTATATATTTCAGTCCCTTCTTCTGATCTCCCTTTTCTAGATCTGTTCTATTATCTTGTTTCAATATTATACTTTGCCTTTTTGTGCTTTTTTCTGGAGGAGGGCATTACTTTTTAACTAAAATAATCTATCCTTGATTTTTATTTCATTAATAATAAAATACGTATTTATACAGAAATTAACCATTTAGAAAAACATTCCTTTATTTTGATTTGGATTCATTCTCCCCACACCCCCCACCCCATGAAAGAGCAATTCAGAGTTTCCATGTCAAGGAATTTCTTACCACTTAGCTTTTTAGTCTGTTCATTGACAGTACTATAGCTGGAACATTAAGAAAGAAAGATTGCATACATATCTAACACATGAGAGTTTTTCCAGGATAAGCTTGTAAAGTAATTAAATATTAACCTCAGTTTTTTATTACCTTTCCTTGGAAAGTAAAACCATTTAGACTTAGAAGATGATAGCATTTCAGCTTATTTTTAGTCATTCTTTAATTTGGGATAATTGGAAAAAACCCTTGATAGTGTTCAAAACTCTGCCTCTGCTTATATAATTTTTTTCAGGTTTTCAGTGAAGTAATAAGTTGTTTGCATTTTTAGTTAGGAGAAAATTCATCATTGAAAAATGGTAAAATTCAACCATTTAACTGTGGCTTCATGATTCTACTAATAAGAGAGTATTTCTGTTGCAATTAAAGGCAAGAACTCCAGGACAAAAGAGATATTTTAAATATTCTGTGAATTTTATTTTATAGTTGACTGTGATTCACACTCCAAATGCAACCAAAATTCTGTGCCTATATATACCGAAACCACTTCTGTCCAAAGGGAATGAATTTGAAGCTATTTTTGGTAATATGGGTGATAACTTCACCGTCCCTTTAATAGCTTCAGTGCTCCTGAAACAAAATCTCTTGTGCAAAAGAGGCAACCGAACTGACCAAACATTTGTGTTCACTAAGAAGGAAGCTAATAAGTACTTGATGCTTCCCCAAATTTGAAAGTCCAGAGATACTCTGTATATGTTGCTCATATCTTTTTAGAAAACATAGAGACGGGTTTGGGATCTTTGATGAGTCTCTCTTTTAGGTCAAGCTGAATGAACGAATCATAGCCACTTCACAAGGACTTCTAATCCGCTCCGTTCAAGATTCTGACCAAGGACTCTATCACTGCATTGCAACAGAGAATAGCTTCAAGCAGACCATAGCCAAGATCAACTTTAAAGTTTTAGATTCTGAAATGGTGGCTGTCGTGACAGAAAAATGGTCCCCCTGGACCTGGGCCAGCTCTGTGAGAGCTTTACCCTTCCACCCAAAGGACATCATGGGGGCATTCAGCCACTCAGAAATGCAGATGATTAATCAGTACTGCAAAGACACTCGACAGCAACATCAACAAGAAGAATCCCAGAAGATAAGAGGGGACTATGGCAAGTTAAAGGCTCTCATCAATAGCCGGAAAAGTAGAAACAGGAGGAATCAGTTGCCAGAGTCATAATGTTCTCTTACTTGGGGCTTATGCTTCCAGTAAAGAATGGTCTGTCTTCAATGATCAAATTTTGAGCAAAAAACCTTGTGCTTTACCCATGAGAAATCCCTGAGAAAGGTGTAACTCACTCCTAAAGTGAATATTACATGAACTGAAATGAGCATGCATTTTCTTGTATGATATTGACTAGCACTAGACATGTCATGATCCTCATGGTGCATATAAATATTTAACTTAACCCAGATTTTATTTATATGTTGATTTCCTTTTCCTTCAAATGAATGTGGCGGCTATAAAACTAAAATTCCTACATCCCTTAATTGAACGATGGCCATAAACCCTGTGATCTTCCTTCCTTGCCTTAGGGGTTTATATTTGGAATTGTCAGTGATTTTATATATGGAAACAAATGCCAAGTTCACAACTTTTACATTGTAAAAGTTGTATAAATATATGTGATAGAGTAGTCGTCAAAAGAAATGTAGACTAGGTACAAGTCAAGGAAGAGTGTATCTAAAAGTTGTACAAAACATGAGTGATTCATACAGAAAAATGAACAGCTTATATGTTTCCAGTGAAATACATTAATTTTTTTATTAAAAAAACGGTCAGTTGCTGGTATCTGTTCTTGATCTTTGTTTCCTAGTTTTAAGAAGATAAAATGAATGACCTTCACCGTAAATATTTTTGATTAGAGTTATGTCAGTGAAGCATTTAAGTTTATATTCTTATGCTATCATCTTCCAAACAAAAGCACTTTTTTTGGAAGTTATTTAAGTTATTATAGAATCAGAGAATATAATCTTACAGTGTTTAATTACTGTTTATGTTCTAATTTTCTAGTCTGTGTGGTAAAGTAAACAATATAAGAAGAAAAAGATGAAATATCAAACTTGTATATGAGAGGTAAAACTATCAAAATGGGGAAAAATAAAGAAATGCAATTTTATAAAAAGCTATTTATAAAAAATGTCACTAGTTTTTACCATCAGTGATTAATTTCAATAATTAAGTCTCACATTGTTTTTTTTTGGTTTACCAACCTCAGACATCATATGATTTTTAAGTCACCGGTTCTTTAATGATGATCTTTAGTGTATGCTGGCGAGGTGCTCATTTTGTGGAGAACTGAAAAAAATTTGAATATGAACAAAAATAGACATACTTTCTTTTGAAAGAATGTTGGTACATTCTGTTCACTGGTTATAAATACAAATGTGTTAAGTTTTGTAATGAATAAAATAATTTCCTTCTAATTATATGTTTGGGTCATTTCATTAGAAAAATTTATTATTGAACCTTTTGTTCCAAATAACAATTAGATGGGAGAAATATGAAAAAATTCTTTATACTGTTATGTTTCCTTTTGAAACACAACTTTTGCCTTTGAATTTTATTTGCTTTTAAAGAAATTTTCGTGTTTCCCAGCACACACAGAAATTGCATCATAGGCCTATTCAAAAATCTAGTGCAAAATTTTATTTGTAGTTAATAGTCCACAAAGAAGGTAAGGTAGACTTATCACCTTTTTAAGCACCATAGCATAAAAACTTCAAGAATTAAAATTATTGTCAAAATGAATGTAACCATTGATCAGAATCTAAGAATATGACTTACTAATTAAGTGGTGATAAATTATGATATTATAAGAGGCAACCTCAGTAGGGGCAAACATAGCAGTTAAAATATACAACATAAATAATGTTCATTCAAAAATAAGCTAATAAATAAAAGCTATCTTCCAAATGTATATGATTCCGAATTACTCTCTAAAGCGGTTTATTTATACAAATATTTTGCTTGCTATGTGCCCAAATAGAAATGTTTGTCAATGGAAGGCCAAAACCAACTTTATTGTTTATGGCCAATATGTTCTATGTACAGAGTTTAAAGTAAAATTGTTTTAGAGTCAGAGGATAGGTAAACTACACAGGTCCCCTTGCTTCATGTAAACACAAACTGATAGACAATAAGGGTGTTTAGTTTTGTAATATTATTTGTGCTATTTAATACCTTCTCTTTAGAACATTATTCAGTTGTATATACTTTTATTACTTTTGTTTTAAAATTATAGAAATTCTTCTTCAACATAACTGCCATATGTGAAGAAAATTTTCTTTCTCCAAAATAATGTCAACATATATTGAATATTGGTGGTTAATTAGTTTTATTTTGTGTAGTTTGACATTTCGATGACTTAATACATTTTCCATTTATATTGTACATAAAATTTCTTAGGAATGCACTTTTTTCTCAAAGTGTAGGTTTGTGGATAGATTTTAGCATGATGAAACTGTCATTACGGTGAATGTTCACTCTGTGAGAAAATAAATGTAATTAGTACATTAATATTTAATTGGATATTGAGATATCATTTGCCTGGCAAAATAAAATGTGTTGAATTCCCCAAGAATGTCTTCAACTTTTCTTTTTAATGATGGATATATAATTGCTTGTTGACAAGAAAGAACCCGCTGAATCTTAAAATTTTTAAGTTGTATTTATTTATTTATTTATCCATTTTTGTAAAAATAATGCAACTAGATATTTCTAAATTCAAAACTTCTAGAAGAATATACATGGAAAACTCTCCTTGTACCATTATCCCTCATTTATTCAAGTCCCAACCCCAGAGACATTCAATATTGTCAATTTCTATGTGTATTTCTGTGATATTTTACATATATGCAAACAAATTCATATCTGGTTTCCCTTTAAGAGGCACTGTATATGCATTCGTCTCCATCAGTCATTATTCATACTGTGTTGTGACTAACAGTGGAGGGAAGAAGAAGTACAGTTTAGGCATGCTTGGGCTTTAGAGCCAGACTACCTAGATTTGAATCCAAGCTCACTGTCTTGGAAAAGTTATTGTATTTCTCTCTGCCTTAGTTGTCTGCCCAAGTTCATACCTGCAGAGTGTTGGAACAGAACATATGATGCAATAACTCTTCAATAAATGTCTTAATACTTTCCTTATTTAGAAAGTGACATCCTGCTAGAACAGGAAGGACTCTTCCCGTTGTGTTCTGTGTCAAGTTAAATGCCAATGACCCAGGTTGGGGAGCGTGCAGTCAGTGGATCATGTAACACCTTACCAGGTAAAACCAGCCTTTATGAAATTGAGGGAAGAAAGTCATAAGCTAATTCATAGCGCTGCTAATGCATTTAAAAGACATAAATATGAGAGATTTTTTCAATTTCTGGGCTTTAACTCTGTAATCATGTGAGTAGAGAAAACCTGAACCAAAAAATATATATATTAAAAGTTATCTCAGTGAATCTTCCAACCTAATGATTTGGCACTACTCCCTAATTGCCTCATTATTTTTCAGTGTCTTCCTTGCTTATATTTCATCTTAACTTTAGGTTAAAGTAATTTTAACATATTTCTTATCATTTTAATGTATTTTTGAGGCTTATGGCTCCTACTTAGGGGGAAAAATTAAGAAAAAGATAACGGTTTCCTATATCTATTCTTGTAGCTGAAGTCAAGAGAGACATTGCCGCTTTATTTTACATGTAGTAAAGCCTGTAAAAACTGTAAATCTAGACAAAGTAATAATCAGACTAAGTGAGAATGTTTACTTACCTAGAAGCAATGAAAATTTCATTGAATTTTATGCATCAAGACAAACCTATGAAAGACTGAATTTTTATTTTTTTCTTTAAGAATTTATCCCACCATTGTTTTATCCAGCCTCCTTTTGCACAAGAATACCAACCTTTCTGCAAAATCAAAATCAGTTGCTATAGGTTCTGTGTATGTGCCGCTCAGTGAACTTCATTGCAAATAAGTTGTTTTTCCTAAGGGGCTTCTGACATGTATTTCAATTTTTATAGTTTCATAACAATATTACTTTCACAGTGCATAGGTATTGAGGATAGGATGAACTAGCTTCAAGACAAAAATGCCCTCCTGCTATGACTAGTGTATTTATAGTGTATTTGTCTATTCACTTCATAAAATAATACTTCCCACAGAGTTTGAATTGTGTATTTCTCAGGGCTATTATGTTGCCATGCTTGAGTGTTACTTACATAAAGTGCTATTAGAGAATGGCATTATAACAAACACATTAAAACAGTTTATTCTATGTAAGGTTACCTCTGTGTTCCCCAAGAACAAAAGCAGAACAAAGTCTATTCCTTAAGAGTTTCTCTGAATTATTTATATAAAAATGTCATTCGCACATTTTATGAGAGCAAAAACCATAATGATTTCTACATGGCAGAAGGGATATACGATAAAATTATTATAAAAATAAAAACCACTCCTGTTGTTTCTCCAGGTATTTTTCAATATACATGTGATCTTGGCTCATAAGGGGGTACAGTGACATGAAAGGAATTTCCTATTTTCTTAGTCTTTTCAGAATGTTATTCCTACCACTCTGTATAGGAAAACAGAGTTGAAGCTTTCTGTTTTATTTTTTGTGTTACTGATTTGTGCTTGCATGTTGGGTGTGTGGGTGGTTATAATCATCTTCCTCTTTCTGTTGCATCATGGCTTGTCATAGAAGCTGGACCTTCAGAGTAACTTCTTTTGAGGTGATACGATTTGGCAGTTGTAAATTGTGGTTTGATGTTGGGAGTCAGCTTGATTCATGAATAGGAGAAACAGCTATGAAAAACAAAACACTGAGGAGGTGCTACCTAAGCCATATCAGCCTGGGACAATCAGTAAAATTTTTATGTATGTATATATATTTGTTAGGTCATGGATTATGCACACAAAATTCCACAACACAGCTATATTCGATTTATTATTTCAAAATAAGGCTCAATTTTTTCTTCAAGTTTCTGTTCCATCTTCTTTGCTTACAAATGATATAAGCTGGGAACATTACATCCCTCTTGATAAATTATTGCTTTCTCTAAAATTGGAATTATAACTATCGCATGAAGTAGTTGTGAGAATTAAGTCAATATGTGTGGAATTCTTACAGTGCCTGACACATAGTAAAAGTTCAGTGACTACATATGATTATTTTTCTACCAGAAGAAAGACTATTTCTTTCAAATATTTGAGTATTGTTCCTCTTTTATCTCAGATGGCATCAAAATAGTTCAACTGATAGTTGATGTCATTTATCTATATTGGCATCCATGGTGACATCATTTTTTTTGTTTGTTTGAACTTAGCCATCAATGTACAGATGTCCCCTGAGCTATCCCTTGTTGCTGATACAAAGTCCTGTTAGGGCAGGTGAGCTTTCCATAACCTCCAGACACTCTTAGAAGAAGAGGAATGTTTCTGCTATTCTTGCATCATTCTGGGAGACAAGCCAAGGGCCCCTCCTGACTAAAATTACTTGGGAATGTGTGTGTGTGTGTGTGTTTATGCTTGGCCCCATCAGGAGCCTGTACCTTTTCAAGACACAAACCTAGCAATGAAGTAGAAAGATAGGACCCACAACCCCTTTTATACTCATCACCCTTTTCTCCAATCTACCCTTCACTGTTGTGGTCTCTGATAGCAAGACTTGTTCCTTAAGTATCTCCCATGAGCTTCAGCAGTGGATTTCACACTTCACCCTCTAAGAACATTTTAAAAAGCTAGGTACCCCCTTACATATTTCCAAGATAATGTCTAAATTTTTTATTCTAAGTTCAAGTACTTGCAAAGGATATCATTTCTAGTATGACAAATTATGACATTTAAAAAATTAAAGATTTTTTTAATTCCATGGTTTGTAAGAGGTATATTGATATATTTCCAAGTTACTTAGGGATTTTTTCCAGATATCTTATTATCAAGTATCTATTAATTTTTAATTAAATACCACTCTGGTCAGATGATATAAACTGAATGACTTCAAGCCTTCAATATTTATTAAGGTATGTTTTAGTAACCAATCTGTAGTATAGGCTAATGTCTCATGTGTATTTATTAGGTGCGGTATTCAGTATCAACTAGATCATATTGGTCGATAATGTTTTTCAAATCATTTGTATTTTAATTTTAACTTTTTTTTTTTGATGTTTTTATCAAAGAGAAGCTTGTTAAATTTCCAAACTATGCCTTGTATGCCTGTATGTCCCACTCCCTTTCATCCTTTTGCTCACCCCCATCTTGTCTCTGGGAAACAGCAGCTCTCTCTTATTCTGGTTTTTTGTTTGTTTTGTTTATTAAACTTTTTAGTGTCAGAATTTATTTTAATTAATAAGCTAACAATCTGATTATGTTCTCTAACAATTGTACTTAAAGAAATTTTTGGAAACCATCATTCTTCTTGATACTTGTACCGATCCTTCAAGCCATGCCTTGATGGGTTCTCTGTTTCAATGAGCCACCTCCATAGTTTTTCCATGATAATACTTTGTAATACAGACTTCCAGCTGCCACTTGCTTACTGAGTGGCCTTGGGAAAGTTACTTAACCTCTCTGTACCTCTTGTGCTTCTTTTCTGAAAATATTATTCACCTCATAGGCTTGTAAAGGTTAGAATCATGTCTTATATGTATGTAGGTATATAGAGTGTTTACAACAGTCCTGCTACATGATTAAAATATTACTAGTTCAATTAGTGCTCTTATTACCTGCTGTTATAAAACCCATTTGTCTTATTCAAAATTTCCGGTGACAGTTTATCTTTATCATTGTTCCAATTACCGTCATCTTCCTGCCACTTGCCAGCAGACAGTCTGATGATCACTGTTATCTTGTGCCCTTTGTGGATCTTCATTTTTAACCCTCAACTTTTATTTTCCCAAATCAAGAGCAGGCTCTTGACTCCCTCTGTCCTCGAGCTGAATTCCTTTACCATTCACCTGGGAACCTTGGAGTTACTGTGAGAAGCTGGCTTTCCTGGAGCTTGATTTATTCATCTTGGATGTTAGCTGTCATCCACAGTGTTACAGACTTGACCTTTTGCATAAGGCTCCTTGCTATCCTCTTTTTATAGCCTCCTGTCTGCTAGGTCCTGGCAACCTTCCAGGCATAGTAAATCTCATCTGAATTCATACTGGGGGAGAAGCTAAACTATGTGCTAAGCAGCTCCCAGCATCAACAGTTACAGCACCATCAGAAGTCCATTATCATCCTCATAAAAATAACCATTTATTGAGTCCTTTCTGTGAACATTCCTATATAAAGGTATGCATCCTTATCTATTTAAAAGTAGATAAGTATATAAAGTAGATACATCCGTATCTACTTCCTTTACAGGAATCTGCTTTGTAAATGGCAAAGCTGAGAGTCTTACACCTATATAGACTTGTCCTGAATTGAATAACTTTCTAAAGGCCCGAAAGTGTGAAATAACAAGTCTAGCTCTAGGCTTTAAGCATCTTCTATATTTCATCTCAATAAAGAATATCCACTACAAAAATATTCATATACAGTAGCCTTTGTAATGTGATTTATAGGACTCCAGGTAAAATGAGCTCAGGCCATGGAGTCAGAATGCCTAGATTTGACTTTCTAGCTTTCTAGTACCTAGCTTTACAGGTCCGAGATTATCATGATAACATCAATCTCACAGGACTGTCAGGGTTGAGATAATTCATGTAGAGCACTTCAAACTTACATAATGTAAAATGGATATCAAATAAATATTGGCAGTTTTATTACTATGCCTTTGATGCTGGAAATACCATTTATTAATTCTTTCAACAACTATTTATTAAGCACTTACTATATGAGCGTATTTTAGGCATTGTATTTTAGGACAGTATTTTAGGCATTGAGACTATGGCAAGGAATATATTAGTATCTCTCCTATTGTGAAGTTCACTTTCTAGAGGGAAAGAAAAGAAAGAAAGAAGCAAGTAATTAGGCATTAGCTTAGGCTGAGGTAAGTGCTGCGAAGAAAGCTAGAGAAAGATAAGGAAGTCATGGAAAGAGCAGGGAAAAAGAACATTCCAGGCAGAAAGACAAGCCAGAAGAAGGCTCTAAGGTGAACAAAATTTTGGTGGATATGAGAAAAGGGAAAGAAAACCCATGTGGCTGGGTCTAATTAAAAGAGGAAAATCCAGGGGTGCCTGGGTGGCTCAGTCGGTTAAGTGGCTGCCTTCAGCTCAGGTCATGATCTCTGGGTCCTGAGATGGAGCCCCACATTGGGCTTCCTGCCCAGCAGGGAGCTGGCTTCTCCCTATCCCTCAGGCCCTCCCCACTGCTCATTCACTCTCTCTGTCTCTCTTTCTCAGGGCAAGAAATTTAGGCTTGATTCTAAAGTTTGCAAACGCTACTGGAGACTAATGATGTCACATGAGTGATCTACTTTAAATCAGAAATATTCGTGGCTGTATTTCAGAGAACTCTGAGAGCAAGAACACAAATAAAGGGAAAAAAAGACCAACTAGGAGTCCAAGGCATATTTATTTTTTTAAAGCACATAACTCTGATAGATTAAAGTATGGACTTCAATTCACATGGCAGTATAAACAAGCAGCAGTACTGTTGAAATAGGGAGAAGGGTTCGTAAGTGACTGTCCTTACGCTGTGGCTGAGGAAGAACTGTTAGTGTGGTGTACCCCATACGGGTGAAAGGAACACCAAGAGAGGTCAAGAGGTGGCTTGAAGAAAGGCCTAAAGGTGATCCTAAAGCTAGAAGAAGCAGAAGCTGCCAGAATGAGGGATTTATTGCCAAGTAATGTCCACAGGATAAAATGGCATAGGTTTCAACATAGGGAACCAAAATAGTCATGGATAAAAATCTACAAGTCATTAAAGACAATGTTGTGTGGATGTTTTAAGACAGACTGGAGTCACATGGAGAGTGGCTGTAAATAACAGCATGTAAATACCCATAATGGATGAAAGTCCACGATAAATAACCTTACTGAAGATACAATGCAACATGATTGATGGGCCAACTAGTTGCCAAGGCCAGCTGCTTTAATGGCCCCCTTACTTCATCCTGATTTTATTTACTGGGGAATAATGCAGTTGCATCTTACATGTAGAAACAAGCTGTCTAAGTGAATGGGACAGCTTTGAGAATGGAGCGGGTGGTGAAATACCATTTTCCAGAAGGGTGAAATTACCACGCAGTTTATATAGAAACTTGTGTGTTTAATTAGGGCACCGGGGTCAGCATTAAAATAGTGATTCCCTGACTATTACTACCATTCACAGTAGACTCTCCCACCCCAGATTATTGCTTTCCTCTGCTCTGTAAGAAAGGGAAACAAAGTGTTTCTAGAAAGATGGTCTTTGGACTGACTGCCTTGAAATAATTTCATCAGAAGCTGGCATTGAGGTTTTGAAAATGGAATTAAATCCAGGTTTCTTCTTGGCAACAGAATAATTATGGATACTCATGGATAAAAATATTTATGGAAGATGAATTTGAGGAAGAGAAGAAGAAATAAAAGACTAATTCATTTCTTTACCTCTCCTTAAAGAGCATTACCCTGCACCACCCCTACCGCTACCAAAACCACTAGCTTAAGTCAAGAAAAAAGATATTTATAGCCAGAGAACAGCAAGGAGATTGCTTAATGTGTTCTGAGATGATTAGCACTTGTTTTTCTTTAATTCATCAGGAGAAATCATAAAAATACCTTTTTTCAGGCTTTTACTGCCATTTAGGAAAAAAAGTATAGCTTTGTGAACCCTTCTCCTGCTCCCCTAGGTTAATTTATTATTCCTTGTTTTTTCCACAAGGCTTGTTCATAGTGTAACATTCACCCTGTTTATTACATTTAACCTCCTATTTTCCTCTCTTGCCAGCTATTTTATTCCTAGTGTCTAAGGCATTGTTGACCATATAATAGGTACAGGGCCTTCCCTTTTCAATAGTATATAGTAAATCCTTTTAAACTCTTATCTCTAATGAATAGGGAATCAGTAATACTGCATACTATAATACATATTTCAGAATAAGAACCGTTGTTGGTTTGAAAGTTCACAGGCTTTTCATTATGGTAATGAGAGCCCTCGCTAAAACTTACCACCAACAAACAATTAAAAATCTACCATGTACTTCTATATAAGAAATGAATAAGACCATTGCAATTCTCCAAGAGAAAGCAAAGACAAAGATAAAATATTTGTTAGTAAAAGATGATGCTTAAACAACTGTCATAAGGCTTATATCCCAAGGGGAACAAGAGAACATGATTAAAATATCAGCTTTGCTCTATCAGTGCCCTATTCACTGTGTGAGTCCTACTGATTCAGTGGCTTATCGAATTCCCACAATGGCACTGATTTGGTAGGCATCACTATACAAATTTTATAGATGGAAAAAATGGACTCTGAAGTTCCTTAAGGCCGCAAGTTGGTGGGCTCGGATTGAAAACCACCCTTACTTTTTCCCTACACCTCCCAGGTAGTAAGAGTGGAGAGAATGGAGACGTCACGGTGGGAATTGGGGAATATTTCACGTTCCAGCAGGTCTTGGCACGGAGGGTGCAGTACTGCATTCATACAGATGAATGAGGAGGAAGAAGGTTTATAGGTGAGAAGCATAATAAATACACAAAAGAAAATCTACCGGTTGAATGCAAGAGTTGAAGTTATGAAGAGCAGAGATAAAGTTTTAGATGTGTGTACAAGAGAATGGAGTAAATAATGGAATGTGTGACCCGCTTTTTGTTTTTGAGAAGGCTATATTTCAGAAGGGAGAAATGAGAGGCAAACATCTACTTTAATTGATAGATGAATGCCCCAGCTGCTTCTCTAAGGAAATCCAAGTGAAAAGACACCATTAGGAATCAACAAGGTTAAAGTGGAGGAAGAATAATGAGCACTCATGTGTGGTCAATAACTCAGGGGTCGCACTGAGAACGCGGTTCTTGTTACACATGTGTGTCAGAACATAGAAGGCCCTTGGTATTTACATTCGGGTTAGTTGAATCATGATTGGATGGATTGGAATATTGCCAACTTTGTGCTTTAGGTTTTGGTAAAAGAAGTAATAATAAAGACAGTAGAGCTAACATGAATAGGATTTTTCTAATTGCCAGGCATTGTTACATATGTGCATTATCTTGTTTAATTCTCATTTTCAAACCTGAGATCTATAGTCTGTTATTATTTACCTTTTTATAGAAGATGACACCAAGGCAGAATAATATTAAGAAATTTAACATTAGGAGGTACCTGAAGGACTCAGTTTGGTTAAGTGTCTGCCTTCAGCTCAGGTCATGATCCCACGCCCCGAGATCAAGCTCCAAGTAGGGCTCCTTGTTCAGCGGGAGTCTGCTTCCCCCCTTCCTCTCCCCCTGCTCATGCCCCTCTCTCTCTCTCAAATAAATAAATAAAATCTTTTTAAAAAGAAATTTAACATGAATAAAAGAGTAAGTAAGCAGATTTTCTAAACTATGATGCTCTATTGCATTGTAATTAGTTATCCACAGGTGCCCTACGAGACCCAAGAGATTTTTAATATTGGTGGTAAATTTTCATAGGAAATATTAATTTCTATGAATGGGAACTTCTAGCTTTGTCTTCCTTTTATTAGATATTTGTCTCTGTAGATAATATGACTTCATCATATCAGAATTTCTAATAACTTCCAACTGTGTCCACAACAATTATAACATCTCAGAACATCACTTTTATCACAGGAAAAAAAATCAATGATTAAGATTAGGTTAAAATACCACCCATGTGTAGAATTATTCACAATATGCACACTTTAGTTAGGAAAATCTTTTCAACAAATTTAGCAAATTTAGGGCTTAAGAATTCAAAAAATCTAGGGCAAGGAACACACTTTATCCGGATACACTGAAACAGCCAGAGCTGAGGAATGAAGTGTTTTTAGTTGAAATCCTTTTACAGATCAGAATACTCTGAGCTGGAAAGTTTGAGGACAGGTAAGAAAACCAGCGTGGTCCCAAAAGCTGTTACATACAACGGTTATACAGATTATAAAACCGAGACCCAGAAAGAAGTCAACACGTTGGGCGCCTGGGTGGCTCAGTGGGTTAGGCCGCTGCCTTCCGCTCAGGTCATGATCTGGGATCAAGTCCCACATCGGGCTCTCTGCTCAGCAGTGAGCCTGCTTCCCTTCCTCTCTCTCTGCCTGTCTCTCTGCCTACTTATGATCTCTCTCTGTCAAATAAATAAATAAAAATCTTTAAAAAAAAAAAAAAAACAAACATAAAATAGGAATCCTAACAGCACATCTTTAAAAAAAAAAAAAAAAGTCAACACGTTTTGTAATTCAGCCAGTTCTACTTATCAGTGTGGTGTTTTTTCTATATACATAAGTGCCTGGAGATATGGTTATATAGTGCAGAAAAGTGAACACAAACCCCCCAGAATTATTCTTTTTGACTGTTAGCATACAATAAGAAAGAGCTTGGGTTCCTGGGATTCCAGTTTATGGTCTGGCTGCTGTTCAGTCACATTAACTAGACCAGATTTTTTTGGTCTTATTTGGCTTTGCTTAGCTACACAGGGCCTTGGTGTAAAACAGGGCCAAAATGAAACAAGAATATGTTTTTCCTTAATCCACATTTTCTGCTTGGTGAAAATGAAGAGTGTTACCCTCAGGATCTCAATGACAATTTTCTCCAATTTTCTCAGCAAGTAGTTGAGAATTATCTTATCAACACCACTGTTTTTATTTCCTTTTTTTTTTCACAATAAAATATTTTTATTTTATTTATCTATCTTAATTATGTTCATCATTAGTTTTTGATGTAGTGTTCCGCGATTCATTAGTTGCGTGTAGCACCAAGAGCTCATCACAACACGTGTCCTCCTTAATACCCATCACCTTGTTACACCGTCCCCCCAATCCCCTCCCCTCTGAAATCCTCAGTTTGTTTCCCAGGATCCATAGTCTCTCTTGGTTTGTCTCCCTCTCGGATTTCTCCCCCTTCAGATTTCCCTTCCTTCCCCTACGGTCCGCTGCTGTATTGCTTATGTTCCACATATAAGTGAAACCATATGATAATTGTCTTTCTCTGCTGGACTTACTTCACTTAACATGATCAGTCCTGGGAGTAAGACAAAACACCACAGGTATAGCGGATAGAAAAATGATCCAAAAAAAGTCTTTTAAAAGCCCAAATTTGTCCTCTGCTTTCCCTCGCTTTTGTAGAGAAGCCAGCATACTATGGCCTGACAATTGATGGATGTACCTCTGACCTAATCCAACATCATCTTACCCTCCTCCCGAGCGACCTTCCTTTCGCTGTCTCCCCCACCACTCTATCTCCTCTATCCCAGAGCTTCTCAAAATTTAATGTGCATATGAATCACCTCTGAACTTTGTTAAAAGGTAGATTTTCATTCAGTAGATCTAGGATGGATCCGGAGATTCTGTATTTCTAATAAGCTTCTAGAAGTGCTAATCTGCAGGCCATATTTTGAGTGGTAAGCCTCTATTTTACTTTTATAATTTACAGATGAAAGCATGAAGGTAGAGTTTGGAGGAGAAAATAATTAATTTATTTCTCCTTTTCTTCCCATTCTTCACAGAGAAACCCATGTTCCTTTTCTTTGCAAACAATTAGAAGCAATTGTGATCACCTGGGATTTTTAAGAAGCACAGACAGTATTATTTTTTTTAATTTTTTCACAGACAGTATTTTTAAATCATGATTATTCTAAGGAAATTTCTAAGACTAAAGTGATTTCATCTAAAGCTGTGAAACAGTCATAAAGGGTGAGCAACAGCCTCCTGAGAGAGGCAACAGGTAGTGAGGACCCGCTGAGGAGGCAGAGAACAGAGAGTTCATAAAACTTGCTCTGGGAATTAAGGAAATAGAGTTGTATAGGATTTCACTTCAGGTGATTTAAGTTTACAGACAGCCAAAACAAAGAATCAGTGACTGTGAAGAAGAATTCTTAAAAAAGGGCGCCTGGGTGGCTCAGTGGGTTAAGCTGCTGCCTTCAGCTCAGGTCATGATCTCAGGGTCCTGGGATCGAGCCCCACGTCAGGCTCTCTGCTCAGCGGGGAGCCTGCTTCCTCCTCTCTCTCTCTGCCTGCTTCTCTGCCTACTTGTGATCTCTGTCTGTCAAATAAATAAATAAAATCTTTAAAAAAAAAAAGAATTCTTAAAAAAAAAAAAGTGCTGTTTTATATGGAAAATACTTAGAAGGCTGCTGGGTAAAATAATTTTAAAATTAAAGTACAAAATTGTATATTAATCTTTTCTAAGCTGGATGTTTTATTGAACTGTAGAGTTGTCAAAGGTCTATCTATATGTAGGTGCATGCACACGCACACGCCCAAGTACACACACACACAAATACCTCAACATTTTATTATTTATTTATTTATTTATTTATTTTAGTTTTATGGTTTTTAATACCTCAATATTTTAAATGGCTTCTTGAGAATGTTGTGACTGATTTATCACAGAGGTTAACTGGAAATGTTACGAGTCGTTCTCTAATGTTAAGGGCAGGGCTACAATCTGGAGTCTATTTGATACTCTATTTGATAATTTTGTTAAATCAGTATATGTAGATGTCATTATTTTAGAATGATAAAATATACCTTTTGAATGATCTATTCTCTCCCATATTCTGCACTTCGTTGGCCATTACAGGACACAAGTGGAAAAGTAGGTTCATGCTATTGTTTAGAAGTAGGATTATTTGCTTTGTTGCCATCATTGAACTATCCTTACAGATATATAGATTTGTGTATTTAACATTCGCTTCTCCAATAACAGTTACACAGAGGTGCAGGCTTAGATCTTTCCTGAGATAAGGAACTAAAATATTTTCTTAACTAATGGATGGATAATGATGCTATCAAGTTTGTTTCTTCTGCAAATTCATGTTTGGACACTGTATTCAGATTACCTTTGACTGTGCATTTAAGTATCAGATACCACCTAAATGTCAGAGGGGGGGAAACGAGACTAATCTTGACAGTCTGGAAGAGCAATGTTGTCAAAGGTCATCAACAAGTCTGACAAAACAGTCCTCATTAACAGTGTCTGTCAGCACCTCCATTTGGAAGTCATTTGGATATTTGCAGTGACCCCATCAGTTCTGATTGGCTGGGCAGTGACCTTGACCAGGGAGAAACCTCTTCAGTGTAGCTCATACAATGCACTGTAGGTGGAATCCAGAATGACAGATGGCAATGGGGTCAGCAAAGAGGAACTTGTCCATCACTGCTATTGAACATGAAGCCACTCAACAGCATAGTTCAACTGGCCCAGGAGCTGTAGTTTGCATATGCCACGAGAGAGTTGTTCAAGTTCCTTTATTTTTAAAGAAATGCTATAGTCTCATAATCTCAGAGTTCACGAGACTGATGAATAAGTGGGGGAAAAAAAGCATAGCTGTTGGAGGTTAGCAATAAACTAGACATTTCAAAACTTGTCTTTGACTCAGTAGCTAAGCCCTGAAAATTCATACTGGCTCTATCTTTATTGTGGGTAAATTCCTGATCAAAAACTAGCTTCTGAAATATTTTTCTTCATTCTCACTAACAAACTGGGTTAGTAAGAATAATTACTTTGCTCTTCTGCTAGACACATCTCTTCCTTTTACCTTCCTCACATATCAGATTCAATATGAAATATAATTGTGAGAATAGAATACATTATATTTTCTAAGTTCTAGACTATAAAAGCAATTATAACTTATTCTTGAAATAATTAACTTTTGATAGAATAATATGGATCTGTTTTTTTTGTAGTTACAGTAGCACTTCTTTTTAACATAAAGCATTGGGAATAGATTGGATATTGAATGCCATATGGCACAGCATTTTGATTCTGGGCTCTGAGTATGTCATTCAAAAAACACAAGGCACATTGACAGGCTAAGGACCTAACAGAACCACACCTGTGAACTAGGGTAAAATGATAAATCAATAAGAAAATACACATAACTTTCATTTACTCGTGGAATTTTTTTTAAAGATTTTATTTATTTATTTGACAGAGAGAGAGAGATCACAAATAGGCAGAGAGACAGACAGAGAGGGGTGGGGGAAGCAGGCTCCCTGATGAGTGGAGAGCCCAATGTGGGACTTGATCCCAGGACCCTGGGATCATGACCTGAGCTGAAGGCAGAGGCTTAACCCACTGAGCCACCCAGGCACCCACTCATGGAATTTTTAACAATCTAGAGAAACTTTTAGAACTTAAGACTTTTGTTCCCTCCTGGCTGCTCAGGATTTTCTTCCAAATCTTCATCATTGACTTCCTCCTTATAATGTTTTTAGACCAAATAGCCAATCAGTCCCAACCAAAAATGAATAAAAAATGACGTTAATTTATTTCATAGAAAAATAAATTATTAAAACTAGAAGGAAACAGGTGATGTAATTAAATTGATTTCCTGTCCTGCAGGTTTTTCAATGTCCACATCTAGCATTTATTTGTTTGTTTGTTGAGGTATAATAGACATACAACATTATATTACAGCCAGTTGTACAATGTACTGATTTTGATATTTATATATATTGTGAATGAGCACTATAATAAGTTCAGTTTCCCCCTGCTACCATATAAAATTATATATTATGCAATATAACATTATTGACTATAGTCCCCATATTGTACAGTATATCCTCATGATTATTTATATCATGGCTGGAAGTTTGTACCTCTTGACCATTTTCTCCAGTTTCACCTCCCCCACCTTCCCTTCCCTCTGGCAACCATCAGTTTGTTCCCTGCCTCTCCATTTTGTTTTGTTTGTTTGTCTATTTTGTTTTTTAGAGTCCGCACATAAGTGAAATCATATGCTCCTTGCCTTTCTCTGTCTGACCTATTTCCTGGACCATCTGTATTATCATTACTGGTAAGATTTATTCTTCTCTATAGCTGAGTCATATTCCATTGTATATATACCACATTTCTTTAGGTTGTTTCCATATCTTTGCTATTATAAATAATGATACATTGAACATAAAGGTGTATGTATCTTTTCAAATTAGTGTTTTTATTTTCTTTGGAGAAATACCCAGAAAAAAAAAACTCTAGATCATATGAAATTTCTATTTTTAGTTTTTAAAGGAAACTTCATACTGTTTTTCACTGTGGCTTTACATTCCCAAATTTACATTCCCAAGATGGTGCACAAGGGTTCCCTTTCCTCCATATTCTGTCTAACACTTGCTATTTTGGGGCTTTTTAGAATAGCCAATTTTTGTTATTCAACTGTATGAGTTTGTATTTATCTTGGCTACTAACCCTTTATTGGACATATGATTTGACATATCTTTTCCCGTTCAGTAGGTTATCTTTATTTTGTTCATTTTTTTTTTTCTCCAAGAGCAATGTCAAGTTGCATACAGCCTATGTTTTCTTCTAGGAATTTTACGGTTTCAGGTATCATGTTCAAGATAATTTTTGTGTGTGGTAGAAGATAGTAATCCAGTTTCATTCTTTTGCATGGAGCTGTCCACTGGTTCCAACACATTTTATTGAAGAGACTTTTCCTTGTATATTCTTGCCTCCTTTGTCATGAACTAATTGACTATATATACATGTGGGTCTATTTCTGGGCTCTCTATTCTGTTCCATTATATATGTATCTGTTTTCATGCCAATGCCATACTGTTTTGATTAGTATGGATTTTTTTTAAAAATATTTTATTTATTTATTTGACAAACAGAGATTACAAGTAGGCAAGAGAGGCAGGCAGGGAGAGAGAGGAGGAAGCAGACTCTCCTTGGAGCAGAGAACCCAATGCAGGGCTCGATCCAGGACCCTGGGATCATGACCTGAGCTGAAAGCAGAGGCTTTAACCCACTGAGCCACCCCGGCACCCCTCATATGGCTTTTAATAGAGTTTTACATTAGGAAGAATGGTGCCTTCAGCTTTTTTCTGTTTTTCAAGACTGTCTGTGATGGCTCTTCAAGGCCCTCCACAGTTCCATGCAAATTTTAAGATTTTTTTGCTTTATTTCTGTGAAAAATGTCATTGGAATTTTGACAGTGATTGCAGTGAATCATACATTGCTTTGGATAGTATGGACATTTTAACAATATTAATTCTTCTAATCCCAAGCATGGAATATCTTTCTATTTATTTGTGTCTCCTTAATTTTTTTTCATTAATGTCATAATTTTCAGCGTACAGTTCTTTCATCTCATTAGCTACCTTATTAATGCAACTATAAATGGGATTATTTTCTTAATTTCTCATTCTGCTAGTTTGTACTCAGTATATAGAAACAGAACAGATTTCTGCATATTAATTTTGCATCCTGTAACTTCACTGAATTTATGTATTAGTTCTAACAGTTTTTTGGTGAAGCCTTTAGGATTTTCTGTATATAATATCATGTGATCTGCAGATAGTGACATTTTACTTCTTTCCAATTTGGATACTTTTCTTCCTTTCTTTTGCCTAATGGATGTGTCTAGAACTTCCAATATTATGTTGGATAAAAATGGTGAGAGTAGGCATCCTTGTCTTGTTCCTGATCTTAGAGGAAGTACTTCCAGGTTTTCAGCTTTGAGTATGACTTTGTGTATAGAATTTTCATAAATGGCCTTTATTATATAAGTTACATCTCTTCTATACTCACTTTTTAAAAGTTTTGATCATAAATGGATGCTGAATTTTGTCATATGCTTTTTCTGCATCAGTTGAAATACTCATACAGTTTTTATCCTTTGTTTTATTAACTTAGTGGCTCACATTGATTGGTTTGTGGATATTTAGCCATCCATATATCCCTGATATTTGCTATTCCCTTTCTTCTACTAAATTTGGGCTTTATTTTTCTTTTTCTATACCTTGACATGTAATGCTAGGTGGTTTACTTGAGATTTTTTTGGTTTATTTCTTGATGTAGGCATTTATTGCTATGAGCTTCCCTCTTAAAACTTCTTTTGCTCTACCCCATATGTTTAGGTCTGTTTTATTTCCATTTTCACTTGTCTCAAGGTATTTTTTTAAATTCTCTTTGATTTCTTCTTTGACCCATTGGCTCTTCAGCAGCATGTTGTTTAATCTTTACATATATGTGAATTTTCCAGTTTTACTTTTTTTTCTTGTTCCTGAGTAGAATACTAACTTTATTTTATATCAAATTAAACTTATATGAATTTTCAAAATGTAAAAAATCAAGGTTTTTAAACAACATCAAGTAAAAATCAGGAATGTTCATCTTCATATCAAAAAAAAAAAAAGTTCAAGTAGAGATTCAACAAAAATCATATAAAATCTGAAGTGAATGGCCAAAATTTAAAATTATTGGTAGATAGCTCTTCAATTTTAAAGGACCCCTCAGTATACTTTGGTTTGAAACAACAAAAAAGGACTATTGATTAAAACATGAAAAACATTTCCAGAAAAGTATCCAATTTGAAAAATAAAAAATTAAACCGATAGTAAATAAGAAAAATACAACATATGCTGAACAAAGGGGGACTGAAAAAGGCAACCAGTCTTTACAGGAATCAAGACAACAATGTTTTTCCTTATTGATTTTCTGTCCAGATGGTCTATTAGTGCAAGTGGGGTATTAAAATCCCCTACTATTATTGTACTGCTATTTCTCCATTTAGGTCTATTAATACTGGCTTTATGTTTTTAGGTGTTACTATATAGGGTGCATGAATATTTACAAATGTTATAACCACTTGTTGGATTGACCACTTTATCATATGTAAATGATATTTCTTTTTCTCTTATTACGGTCTTTGTCTTAAAGTCTATTTTTCTGATATAAGTATGGCCACCTCACCTTCCTTTTGGTTTTCATTCATATGGAGTCTTTTAGTCTTTATTATCTTTACTTTTAGTCTGTATATATCTTTACTTCTGAGGTGAGTCTCTTGTAAGCAGCTTATAGACAGTATTTTTTAATCCATTAAGCCCTTTCTGTCTTTTGATTGAAGAGTAGTCCATTGATGTTTAAAATAATTATAGTTATGTACATATTGCCATTTTGTTCATTGTTTTATGGTTGTTTTGTAGTTTATCCCTATTTCTTTCTTTTTCTCTTGCTCTTTTCCCTTGTGGCTGATGAATTTCTTTAATGTTATGTCTACATTCCACTCTTATTTCCTCTTGTGTACCAACCATAGGTCTGCTTTGTGGTTATAATGTGGTTGACAGGTATCAGCCCATATGTATACCGATCTACTTTAAGTTGAAAGCAAGTTAAGTTTGAATACCCTCTAAAACTCTATATTTTTACTGCCATTTTCCCATGTTTCATGTTTTTGATGCCACAATTTGCATCCTTTTCTTTTCTGTATGCCTTAACTAATTATTATAATTATACTTATTTTTAATACTTTGTCTCTTAACCTTCATGCTAGCTTTGTAAGTGATGAGTCTACTACCTTTACTATATAATTACCTTTACCAGTGAGATTTTACTTCCACATGTTTTCTTATTACTAATTAGTGCCCTTTCTTTTCAGCTTAAAAAAGTCATTTCTTTTAAAAGTCAACATTTCTTTCAAGATTGATTTAGTGGTGATGAATGCCTTTAGCTTTTGCTTGTGTGGAGTACTCTTATCTCTCCTTCAATTCTGAATGATGACCTTGCCAGGTAGAGTATTCCTGGTTGGAAGGTTTTTTGCTTTCCACACTTTGTATCTATTATGCCACTCCCTTCTGGCCTATAAAGTTTCTTTGGAAAAAAATCTGCTGATTGTCTTATGGGGATTATTAATTTGTAACGAGTTGTTTTTCTCTTGCTAGACTTAAGATTTTCCTGTATCTTTAACTTTTGACATTTTAAATATAATATGCTTGGTGTGTTTCTGTGGGTTCATTTAGTAAAACTTCTCTGGGTTTCCTGGATCTGCATATCTTTTCATTCTCCAAAGTAGCAAAGTTCTCAGTTGTTACTTTTCAAATAAGAAGAATTCTCTCCCTTATCCTTCTGGGACCCCTGTAATGTGAATATTAGTCCTTTTAATGTTGTCTCATAAGTCCCCTAAGCTATCTTCAGTTTTTTCATTCTTTTTCCTCTTTTTTGTTCTGATTGGTAAATTCCATTGCCATGTCTTGGGATCACTTTGTTTTGCTTCATCCTGTCTGTTGTTGAAGCCCTCCAGTGTGTTTTTCAGTTCAGTTAGTGTATGGCAAGGTCATGGGTGGTGCTGGACTGTGGTATGCCTGTCCATCAGGTTTAGTGGGACATTGAGTCTAGGGGGTATAGGGCCAGGGTAGGCCTGCCTGCTTAACAGGACTGCACCACAGGTGAGTGGGGAGCCAGGACAAGCTTCCCCTGCCCGGTTTAGTGGCATGGACCTGTAGAGGAGTGCAAGGGTATAGTAAGTGCTGCTAGCAACATAATAGGATAGTGCAAAAGAGGCACCAACCAGTATCCTCATCTCGCAAGAAAATTCCAATAAATCCCTATTCCTCTGGCAAACACTTTAAGGTATGAATGAATCCTTTCATATAGGGTCAAAGAAGCACTTTCAACCTGTTACTTTTGCACTGAGTGCTGAGGCCAGTGAGTCTGTGCATGATTCTTTAAGAACAGAGTCTTAGTTTTCTGCGCATCCTTTGTGTCTCCTGAGCAGAAGCCCTGTTGGCTTTCAAAGCCAGATATTTTGGGGCTTGTCTCTGTGCAGGTCCCAAAGGTTGGCATGCTTGATATGGGGGCTCAAACACCTTACTCCTCAGGGATATTCTATTTGTGAGATTCTCCTGCTTGTGAGTTACCCCACCAGGATAAAGGTTTTAGGCAACACCATGTATCTGTCTCTCCTGCCCCATCTTGATGTGGTTTTTTTATTCTCCGTAGTGGAGGATCTTGTTTAGCTAGTTTTCAGGTCTGTTTCAGAAAGAAGTGTTTTATATGCAGCTATAGATTTGGGCTGTCCATTGGAGGAGGTTAGTTTAGGGTCTTCCTATTCTGTCATCTTGAACTGCCCTCCCTATATCTGGCATTTAGAATGCCTCGCACATATTTAGAACATGATGAGAATCCTTATACTGAATTCTGCTTAGTAATTACACATCAGCATTCTTCCCTATTCTAGTTTGAAAAGGAGCTTGCTGCAAGGCAAAATATTTTCCTGACCACCCAGATCCCCATAAGCAGACATTTATGGTTCAGTTATCAATTTAATTTTCTTCATTTGGTCATTTTATACATAACAGATGACATCATCCAGATGGCTTTTAGGATAATGCTTCATTTTCACTGAAACACTTTGCCTAACTGAATTTGAGATACTTCCCATTTGGGTACAGCAGCTTTTATAAAAATTGCCTCAACCACACTCATTACAGCTAAATTTACACCACCTGTTTTAATGTGCATATTGTCATGACCCACTGAGACTGCATTAAGTAATTAAGAGACAGACCTATAGTGTCATTTGTTGTAACTGAATCTGTGGATTCAATCATAGCCACCTGAAAGTGCCTGGGGCTACAGGACTAGGGCGCAACCTGCTGAGTCAAGCCCTGGGGGTCCAAATGGGGGTACATTAATTTGTGACCCCGTTGTGCTGTTTTCAGTCCCATTTTAATTAGTCACAAAACACAGCATAAGCCAAGTTGTTTAACAAAACCATCCAAGACAGATTCTTTCCTTAGAAAAGATCTGAAACAGAGCTAAAGATAAAAGAAGATCACCAGTTGAGGAGACATTAATCTTATCTGCCTTTTTAAGGCACAGTTTATTTCCTAAAAAGAGCTGAATCCCCTGTTTGCTGCAGGCTTTCTGATTTTCTAAAAACTAAAAGAAACAGCCATTTTGAAGTGCTAATGCAACTGTAAACACAATTCATTTTATTTGAGTTTTTATAGTTCTACTGGAGAAGGGCTGTGCAGCTGTTGTTTGCTAAATTGTCGTTTGTTGGGTTAAAAGTTCGTCACACTCATCCAAAGTATGGTCACTGCTCAGGAATCAGATGACCACACCAAAGCTACACACTATATGGGTCATATAATTTATTTTGGATCAGCTTCTTTCCAGATGCTAAAATCTGGTGTATTTATTAAGAATTGGCTTAAGCCCTGATTCACTCTGGAATTCAACTGAAACAGACTAATTGAATGGGACTCTTCCCAACACATATGTCTCCTCCAAGCTGAAAGTGATTTAGGGTTTTGATGGCACTTAGTGACCATTGGGTAGATTTGTACTCATTCTAGTCAGATCACATGCCACAGTGTTTCCACCCTACAAGAAATCTTGAGGTGAATATTTCCCATATGGCTTTTTCAGACAAAGGACTCTTACAAAAGAAGAAAGGAACACTTTTACCAAGTCCAAAGAACAGTTCATATTTAAGAATATTGATGGACAAATTTAGGAGCTTTTTCAAACTCTACAGGGTGCTTTCGGAATATGTTTGGAATATAAACACATGCTTGCGTATTGCCCAGCTGTTACCTGGCCTAGAGTGTGACCTTTCATAGGAGGAATCCTGGTGGTCATTGGGGTCAGACTCTCCCTTTACAGAGAATAGGGCTAAAGAGAATAGGGCTAAAATAAGTTAAGCAATACACTTAGATGAACGCGATCCCCATCCAAAGTTCCACATTCTCTCCCATTCCAGAGGGCATCCTGGGCTCTGTGGCATGTTTGCAAATCAGTATCGCGGCACATGCTGGCGACATTCTTTCTCTCTTGCTTTTATATTCTCTTCCTTCCCTTTCACGTCTGTTCCATTTTCTTGCTTTCCCCTACACTTGCTCCTCCTCTCCCACTCCTCCTTTGCTATCTCTCTGTTTAAGAACATCTCTCAATTTTGTCCCTCAGTTTTAGTTATTGTACCAATAAGAACAGCTTGTGGAGACAAAACAAATTTTAAAAATCCTATTAAGTAATTTCTCATATAATTTCTGACTCCTCTCAACTTTCAAATGAGAGTGTTTATTGCCTATTTAGCGTTTGTCAGAAAAAAGTACTACCTTGTGACATCTGAGGTTTTATTGGAATGTATTTACTTTTATTTTTTACGAGTATACTTAGAAGGAAGATCTCAGATTACTTTGATTCTCCCAGAGTATCTAGTACAGTGCTAGACTATCTGATTAAAAGTGTTAGACTATCTGATTTAAAGAGGTTGCTATTGTATCTGGGTCTTTTAGGTCGGGGGCTTTGATTTAGAAAATGTATACACTCTGGGGGTAGGGTTATGGACATTGGGGAGGGTATGTGCTTTGGTGAGTGCTGTGAAGTGTGTAAACCTGGCGATTCACAGACCTGTACCCATGGGGATAAAAATATATGTTTATAAAAAATAAAAAATATATTAAAAAAAAGAAAATGTATACACTCAATCAAATGGTAGCTTATGACTAGTTTGGGGGGTGGGGACACTTCCAAATGCAGATTTACCTGTGTACCTTGAATAGGATGGGCATTTCAATGCCCATTTCATGATAATGTGATTTCATGATAATCATGATAAGGAGAGCTAATTCTGATATTTAATTTAGGAATTTTAAATTTTTAGGGATTTAACTTCTCTATTCAATTGAGAAATTACCTCAACTCTTTCATTAAATCTTTGCTTTCGCCACACACACATACACACACACACACACACACACACACTCCATTACACCTGAAGTGCAACTGTACAGAAGAAATAAGAAGTTCATTTTAATCACCAAAGTTTATTAACTTAATCTTTAGGCCTAGATGTTCAGAATTTGTGTGACAGCTATGGCAAAATGAATGTTAGAAATACCATGCTGGAATTACAGAAATGTGTTGCAATCCTGATCATTCATCATCATGAAAGTCAATAAATTAAGGAAGTGAGAAAAACCCAGGATAACAAAAAGAGCTTGTGAAAGAGCACCAGAAATTATTTGCAAGAAGACACAGATGGAGAAATGTGTCATGTGCAGTGCAAGTGTGACTAACAGAAGGCGGGGTGACCCAGAAGAGAATGAAGATGACCGAGTAATGCAGAGGCCAGTGGGAAGGAAGCAGGGAGCACACTGGCAGGAAATACAATGGCTCATGCAGGAGTGACTGGGGGACAGCACAGGAGCTAACTGGCCAGTGTGAACCAGTCTTCACTGCTGACTAACGGGGGTCACAGGAATATGAAAGGTCAATGAGTGGCAAATTAGATGACATAGATTGACAATATAACTATAGGTGTACTGACAGTTCAACGTGTGTGTGTGTGTGTGTGTGTGAGAGAGAGAGAGAGAGAGAGAGAAATGGGCAGAGCAAATTACTGAGATAATTTGTTTTGTTCTCACAGTATTTGTTTTTTTCCTACTCATCACTCATGCTTCAAAACAGATAACCAGGCCATGCTATTCTCTTGCCCTTGAGGAGAAATTGTAGCTTGCAATTTGAAAATTAAAAGTGCCTTGGAAAAATGGACTCTTTAAGATTCAGTGCATATTCATCATATTATGTTAATTCACATTATAGATATTAATGTTGTTTCCTACATAATCATATTGAAAAATGTTTGAAGTTTATATTACTGCCAATTTCCCAGTTTCATTGAGATATAATCAACATATATCACCATGCAAGTTTCAGGTTATAGCATAATGACTTAACTTAAGTAATCATGAAATTATTACTACAATATGTTTAGCTAACACCCATCATCTCACTTAGATATTGAAAAAAAGAAGAAGAAAAAAATTGTTGTTTTTTTTCCCCTTGTGGTGAGAACTCTTGGGATTTATTCTTTTAACAACTTTCAGATACACCGTACTCTCATACAAATTTCAGCAGTGTTAACCATAGTTGACTATAGTTGTATGTTAGATCCCTAGTACTTATTTATTTTGTAACTGGAAGTTGGTACTTTTGAACACTATCATCCACTTCCCCCTCCCCCACATCCTGCCTCTAGTGATCACAAATCTGATCTCCTTTACTATGCGTTTCTTTCCTTTTCTTTTCCTTCTCTTTCATTCTTTCTTTCTTTCTTTTTTTGGTTAGAACGAAGGCCGAGAAATGAGTTATTATTATGTTGTTGGACACGATCCTGAATACCATGAGGAGGGTTGCTGCAACACAGTGTGGAAAAACAGGAGTCTGTCTAGAAACCAGGGGTTTCCTGGAGCATCTTTGGTGTTTTTATGCCTACTGACGAGCTTAATGGGCAATTGCAATAAACCCCAAACTGGAAACATTAAAGTAGGGAGCTCCAAATTCTCCTGAAGCAAACCATCTAGACTGAAATTCTAGTCAATGGTGAGAAAAGCATAAAACTGGTGCTAGAGGGAAGAGCAAATAAATAACCTGTACCTTTTGGGCTTGTTGCAGCAGAGGAGACAGCACACTGTTTATTAACTTTTGCATATTAAATCATGGTGTGTATCCCAGAAAATTTTTGAAAAATAAATATATTACATTTTTATTGTCTAATTGTTGCTGATGCAAATTTCACATGATTGTATATACTGGTCTTTCTATATGCGCATTCTAGACAAGCTGGTCATGCTCTGCATATTCCTTTCTCTAACCTTCTCCATCCATTGGTCCCACATACCTTCCCCAAGCTCTCCTCAGTGACTTTAACCTGATCCATCATTTATAGCCTATTTTCCTTTTCAGCCCTTGCCCTAGTTTTTTTCTTTCATTAATTTTCTATATATTTATTATTTCTCTTTGCCTATTTTGCTCTGCTGATAACATAGAAACAGTAAATCAAACTCAGACAGTATCTGGGTTCATTTAAGTGAAGTCAGTATAAGGAAACACCGAATAAGGGATTAAGCACTACAACAAAATAAATAATATTCATATTTTCTTGTATTTTAAGTATATTGTCATGTGCATTATAATTATTTCTTGTGTTATTATATGTTGGGTGAGTATCACTGTTATATTAGTTATCACTTTGTGTGCCTCCTGTCTGTGCGCATATTGTCTTTTTACTAGACAATCAGGGCTTTGAAGAAGGATTCACTATTTATCTATGGGCCTTCCACCATCACAAAGCTGGCGCCTTGTACATGAGAGATCTGCAATGATGTCCATGGGGATAATAAATGCTATTACATTGTTCTACTATTTGGACTTTGAGTTACAAACTATTCTATAAGGAATTTTAAAATTAAAACAGCAAAATTATAAATGATGGTCCAGAATTTATATATATTCTATTAAGAGAAATGCTCAGCCAAAGGGCACATGCCCCTTGCACCGGTATGCTCCAGTCCACCAGCAACTCATGTAAACACACATCTGGAAGGAGTCTGTTGAATCTACTATATATAAAACACAGTTCAGATTACAACTTCTCTAAGAGACCTCTAAACCTCTCATACACAGTTGACTCTGACCTATTTCTGTGTCATCTTTTCAGCTATAGACTTTGCTTCACCTGATATCCTGCATGCAATTAGTCATTTACATGGATTTTCTTCTGTCATGTGATGGCTCTATGAGGGCAGTGATCCTCCTGTTCCCAGTCCCTATCACAGTGCTTGGCCCATGTTGTGTTTGCAAATGCTCATTAAATTGGAATTAATTAAATTAATTAGGGGAAATGAATCATTTATAGTGCTTTATAATTACAAAAATGAAAAAACTTGAGATATAAATTTGATATGGGAAAAATATATATACATATATGTTATTATGTAAGTTTCATCATCATAATAATTTTGGTAAACTTAATGATAGCAAGAATACCCAAAGATGATATATTACTGTCAAGCATACAGAAAAAGCATACAGAAAAAGAACTGCATGGTATCTACTAAATATAGTTCAGTCAATATCTGTTTATGATGCCATTAGTTACTACCTACTGGTTGGTATTTAACCATAATCAGCAAATTAATAGATTGTATTTCTAATGATACTTCTATTATCTGCCTAATGGTGTATTAAGTAGGCTCACATTGGGTGTACTAATTAGAATCAATTGGCCTCCCATCCAAGTACTAACCAGGCCCGACCCTGCAATTGGCACATTAGAACATTGTTTATTAAGCATGGCAAATATTTGCCTAAATTATTTTGCTTTCTTATTTAAAAAAAAAAAAAAAGAAGAAGTGTGCTAAGGGAGACCTACCAGGAAAAGAAAACGAAACTGTTTAAGTGAGAATAGGAGCTTCCATAGCCCCAGTGTCTTGATTTTCAGATCACCACTGTGACACCAACTGAAGGTGAAAAGGGTCTTGGACAGATCTCTGAGTAAAACTAAGTTCTAAGGGTTAGGCAGAGAAAGAGAAGCTGCAATAGAGACTGAGCTGTGCCCAGAGAGGGAAACAAGGAGATTCTCGTGTTAAAAGAATAATCTCCAGGAAGCCAGATAAAGAGTGTTTTCAGAAGAGGGTTATGACCACAGAATCTAATTCTGAGATAAAGTCAAGTTAATTTAAAATCTAAAAAGTATTCATTGATTTGGACAACAACACAGGCATAGTTTCAGTGCAGCAGTGGGGAGAAATACAGTGCTCCACCCAGATCCCTGCTCCAGGGTGTAAATGTCTATGTCTATCCCCTCAACACTCCAAATATCTGTGGTTATTTGCTTTCAGTTGTGCCCCACAGTGGGAATTGCTGCAGTCACTGGGAACTGTCTCACCGAGAATTACATCCTCCCCCTCGGTGGATCATGACCAAACACTTCCTGATGTGAGGAAATAAAGACCTCCTGTTTCAATTTAGGATAATTCTAAAGGGCCATCTCAATTCCAGAGCTCTTACAGTCTTGGCTGAGATAAGAAAATGTTCTGCTCATAATTCTTCATATCAGAGTACATTTCAGGAAATCCAATCTAAGACAGCCAGTACCAGAAGTGGTTCTACAAAGTAGATTCTAAATTGAATTTGGGAGATGGGTCTCTCATTGACCAGCTGGCACTGGGGACCCCATCACTGGGAGTGGTTGGAGTATGAATAGCCCCTGGCATGCTATGATAGTACAATTGCTGAAAATTTTACTGATGGTGAACTGGGAGGGAATATCAGTGGGCAAGCATTTGCTGACTATGGAATGCCTCTAGCGTTTTTGAGGAATAGGTGAAAATACATTCTTAAATGCTATGGCTATTGCTGGTCAACATTGAAGAGAGAGCAAGTTGAGTTCAAGGTGATAAATAATTAATTAGAGGCAAAATGTGAGAGTCAGAGAGCATCCTTGACATCCTTACAAAAGTCTTAATCTCCTGCAACTAGAAAGCAGAAAGAGGCGAGGTCCAGGGTTTACAATTTATTTATAAGAGCAGGGGAACTATACAAGATGGGAACAATATGTACTGGCAAGAGGCAGGAATATTTGTCAAAGACTGGAACCTAAGGGTGCTAGATCAAGGGAGAATCTAACATGAAGTCGGATGAAGAAAGTTTATCAATATGGATTTTATAATGAACCCAAGAGAGAGCATCTGATCCTGGACTGTCAAGTGCCTAAGTAACCAGAGTTTCCCTCGTGAGCTGTAATCACCAAGTCATAAGCAGGGGAAAGGTCAGCAGAAATCCATTGTAAGATGGAAATGGTACATCTGGAAAGAAGCATAAGCAGAGCCAGAAAACACAAGTAAACTGCACAAGCACATGTCTTGGATACCGAGTCATCTGCCACTGTTGTCTGGCACTTCTTTCTCAGCTCACTCCTACTGCCTCAGGGAAACCCCTTTATGGTTTCCAGAGAGGAGAAAAAAGGAGCAGGATTAATGGATGGGTAGCTGAATGATTGGTGCAGTGAAAATGGATGTTTCTGTACTACACGTGACAGGTTCTGGCCTAAGAAGAAATTAGCAAGAAGAAATTAGCAAGAAGAAATGGGCAGACTTCCCTTTGGTGGACCTGGTCAGCCATTTTGTAAGAAAGAGACATTGCCCAAGATAAGTGTCATACCCCTGAAGTTGAGCTGTTCCCTTTCTCTCCTCCTTCCCTTCCTTCCTTCCTCTCTCTCTCTTTCTCTCTTTCTTTCTTGGAGAGGGAGAGAGAGAAAATGCAGAGTGGGGCAGAGGGAGAGGGAAAGAGAGAATCTTAAGCAGGCTCCATGCCTAGCATAGAGCCCAACACTGACCTATCTCAGAACCCTGAGGTCATAACCAGAGCCAAAATCAAGCATCAGACACTTAACTGACTGAGCCACCTAGGCACTCCAGTTGCGTGGTTCCCTTAAATGTCGCACCCTAAGTTCTCACTCACTTGACTTATCTAGTTACAGTCCTGCACAAGAACAAGGGATTCGCTGGTCCTATCACATTACTACATGACTCAGAACCAATCAGCCTAATTGACATGGATTGATCTCTTCCAGGCGTAACTGAGGTGCCATCTTGGGGAAGATACTCTGTGAGAAAGGTGTCACCTTCCTGCATGACAGATGGAGTCTAAATCAGAAACTATTGTATGGAGCTGTGTCCACAGAAGTAGAATTTGGGGCTTGGAAATGAAAGAGTCAAGTGGGAGTGGCTCTGATTGCCATAATTCACAATGACCCTCTTGGAAGGAGTAGAGCAGCTGCAGCCTGAGAGTGGCCCAGCAAGCAGGGGCTCCAATCCTTCAGGAATGGTGGTGAGTCAGCCAACCCAGCAAACTTCTCAGCTGGCAGAGGTGTCAGCCGAGGGAAGGGGCACCTAAATGGGTGATGGAGGAGGAGAAGATGAATGTCTGTTGTAGTTTTGAGATCAGGTGGAGCCATAGGGGTTGTAGCTCATTCAACCAACACTTCTCACCTAATTTCCCCCAGGAAACCGGAGTAACTGGAATCCGGGTCAAGCTTTTCCCTGATGGGGAGAAATCACTTAAGAAGCCAGTGGTTGTAAACCCCTCACCGAGTTGATGTAGCGGATAATGTAGTGGACACGATTTTGCTCTACCCAGTACTTCCGGAAGGCCAAATACTCCATTCTTCAGTGAGGAATCGCCACTTGCCATGGGCAGTTGCCCTCAGTGGCAGGACACTGCCATGCACAAGGCAGCCCAGGCCAGTGACTGTCTGTGATGGGATCGAAAGGCCCGCTCCCCGTGTTTTGACTGGAAGAACTCTAACCCCCCTCTCCCAGGATCACCTGAGCACTCAGTAGGACCTACACTGTGGGTCGCCTTCTCCATCTGCTTAGTTCTGCCTTCTTTACCTCCTTCCTACTGCATCTCCTGAGAGCACATCCTGAAAACCCTTCTGTCCAGAATTCTCTGGTTGCAGAACCTATTCCAGAGACCAGTGTAAGACATGGTGTGCCATGTAAGAAAAGTGGAGGGGAAGCAAAGGGTGTTTTCAGCAGAGGGCTCTTTTAAGAAGGCAGGAAACGTGGTAGCTGAAAGAAGCAGGTTGCGCTGAGAGTTTTTCTTCTGCTTAATTGGTTGGTTAGTTGTTTAAGATAGAAAAGACTTAAGTATGCTTAATTATTTAATTTAAATTCAATTAATTAATTAGATAAATTCAATAGACTAATGTTAATTTAATTTAAATTAAATTAATTAATGTATTAGTTTCAGAGGTAGAGGTCAGTGATTCATCAATCTTATATCCAGTGCTCGTTTGTTTGTTTACACCAACAGTGTAAAAGGATTTCCCTTTTGCAGCATTCTTGCTAACATCTGTCCTTTCCTGACTTGTTAATTTTAGCCATTCTGACTGGTGTGAAGTGGTATCACATTGTGGTTTTGATTTGTATTTTCCTGATGCCAAATGATGTTGAGCATTTTTTCTTGTGTCTGTTGGCCATTTGTGTGTCCTCTTTGGAGAATGTGTTCATGACTTCTGCCCATTTCTTGACTGGATTATTTGTTCTTTGGGTGTTGAGTTTGAGAAGTTCTTTATAGATTTTGAATACTAGTCGCTGCAGCCGAGGTCAGAAAGGTTGCTGCCTGTATTCTTCTCCAGGATTTTGATGGATTCCTATCTCACAGTTAGGTCTTTTGTCCATTTTGAGTCTACTTTTGTGTATAGTGTATGGAAATGGTCCAGTTTCATTCTTCTGCATGTGGCTGTCCAATTTTCCCAATACCAGTTGTTTATAGAATTCATCTTTTTTCTGTTGGATATTCTTTCCTGTTTTGTTGAAGATTAGTTGACCATAGAGTTGAAGGTCCATTTCTGAGTTCTCTATTCTGTTCCATTGCTCCATGTGTCTGTTTTGTGCTAGTACCATACTGTTTTGATGATTACAATTTTGTTAACATAGCTTGAAGCTTGGAATTGTGATGCCACCAGCTTTGGTTTTCTTTTTCAACTTTCCTTTGACTACTCAGGGTATTTTCTGGTTCCATACAATTGTTTGTTCAAGCTCTGTGAAAAAAGTTGATGGTATTCTGATAGGGATTGCATTTAATGTATGGATTACGCTAGGTAGCATAGACATTTTAAAAATATTTGTTTTTCCAATCCATGAGCATGGAGCATTTTTCCATGTCTTTGAGTCTTCATTGTTGATGGCAAAGAAAGAAAGAGGTGGAACATACAGAAAAAGGTCAGGAAAAGGAATTTGACAGAGGTGACAGAGGAAGAAGGAAGGATGGAATCAAAGGTTTAAGAGGAAATACTGAACTTTATTTTAGTGTACAGTATGGTTTGTAAATATCACCCGATGTTTTGCAAATGGTTAGTCACTCATTTCAACACTATTCTCAACTAGTTCACTTTTTTACCACTTACATAGATTGCTACTTTTATCACAAACTAAATCCTCATATATTCATGGGCTTGTTTTTAAACTCTTGCACTTCATAGCCACTTTCTTTCTGATCCAAAATTAAAATAAAATTACTCTAGTTTTTTTTTTTTTAAAGATTTTATTTATTTACCTGACAGACAGAGATCACAAGCAGGCAGAGAGGCAGGCAGAGAGAGAGAGGAGGAAGCAGGCTCCCTGCCGAGCAGAGAGCCCAATGCGGGACTCGATCCCAGGACCCTGAGATCATGACCTGAGCCGAAGGCAGCGGCTTAACCCACTGAGCCACCCAGGCGCCCCAAAAATTACTCTAGTTTTTATGTAACGTTTTGATAATTGATAGGATAAAACATTTCTAATTCTTCTTATTGCTTTTTTTAATTCCAAAATTTGTTTCTTATATATCATGTGCTTTACTTTTTGGGTTTATTTTTAGGACTTTTAAAAATCTTTCATTGCTTTTAGAATCTTTGCATTTTTCAAATTTTTGTTTGTTAAGATGGAGAGGGCTACAGATTTTATTACAATGATCTCTCATAGATCCCCTTATGGAATTTTTATGGGTGTTTTGCATTTATTCATTTTCTTTAGGGTTTTTCCAATTTTTCTTTTTTGAATAATTTATATCTAATTTATTTCTTGTTAGCCTTCTTAGCTGGAACCTACTGTACTGTGGAGGAGTACATAAGGTGATTTGAGTGTGGGGAATTTGAGGGAGTGCTTGTGGAGGAATGCCTATTGTGGGGACCGGGAAGGAAACAAGTTTGAAGGCATCAGAAAGGTGTTGTTACACAGTAACAGTCAAGTCCTTAGCCACCCACAGGTTGCTCTAAAGCTCACCAGATCCTTCAGAATTGTGGCATGGGATCCAGATGACCTGTCACCGGATGCTGTTTGTCCCTAAAGGGAATGGCCTTAATTAAGCCAGGGGATTCCCATCACATGGTGCCATTCCTGCACACAGCTGAACCTGAGGGCTGTGTTCATTCACGGGATCCTTGGGATCTTCCAGGTGTGATGTGAAACGGTCCCTGTCCTCAGAGGGCAGGGAGATCGTGAAGGGGCAGGCCATCCATGTTGGTAGGTGGCAGTTTTCAGAAGCAGAGGGAACTTACAGAGGAGGCTTGTCTTGTGTTGGTAGTACGGCAAATCAATCCTCATGTCTGCAGGCCAGGTCTTTAAAGTTTATGTAGAGGCCTTAACTGGAATCAGTCACGGGTACCATACAGGTGTTCTTAATACCACGTCACTGCCTCAAGGCTTTGTCTTTGGAGAAGCCTCTGGAAGTGAAAAAGGCAAGCAGAACCTGTGGGTCAAAGACAGGGGAGGGAGTGCGGAGCCTTTGATTTCCCACATCCAGCTCACAGGTCAGTTGGCGGTCATGTCTTCTTGGTGACCTTCCCCCATCAGGCGTGAACCAGGCAGCACTCCCGGCAGTCTTCCCAGTGGCAAGAAAGTAAGTGCCAGTCCCGGAAAGGGGACATAATAATGCTATTATGTAAGCACATAATAGCATTTACTGCTCTCTTTATATGAAAGAGGAGGCCATCTTTGTGTTATGTTTTGAATATGGTCAGGGATTAACTGACATCCATAGTTTGGGACAAACTACTAAAATTAGCCTGCACGTTTGTGATACCTTTTGTGTTGCCAGTGTAATATAGTTTCCCCTCTTCTGGCTTCCCCCGTCCCTGGTCCTCCCTACCCTAGCCTAGCTGAACCTATGTGATTTAACAGCTAGAAGCCGGGGAACCACATTTTTTTTTTTTTAAAGATTTTATTTATTTATTTGACAGAGAGAAATCACAAGTAGATGGAGAGGCAGGCAGAGAGAGAGCGAGAGAGGGAAGCAGGCTCTCTGCTGAGCAGAGAGCCCGATGCGGGACTCGATCCTAGGACCCTAAGATCATGACCTGAGCCGAAGGCAGCGGCTTAACCCACTGAGCCACCCAGGCGCCCCGAACCACATTTTTAAAAATCTTTACCAGGAGTTTCCAGTTTGGGTTCCATGAATCAGAAAGACCTGCATGAAGTTTGGAGGCAAGAGAAGCGGTGGGCAGACACCATGTTACCGCTCTTCAGACAATGGTAGGCAGATGGATAGGTTTTGGCAAAGATACCGCAGGAGCCTCTGGGCATTTTTCTAAATGTCGTCTGCCACCGTTTGCATGGCGTAACCTAGTCTAGTGACTTTCAAAACAGCATCATCTGGGAACTTGCAACAATGCAGATTCGTGGATCTACTCCAAGCCTACACTTTCATAAGCCCTAGAGGTAAGTGCTTTGCTGCGTCCCCTTAGTTGATTCCATATACCGAAGCTGAGAACTGCTGAAGTCTCTTTTCATACAACAAACATCATGGCCAAGTTTGCAAAGCGGGTTGGTTATCAGAATTACCAGAAGTGGTTCTAAAATCTGCAGATTCCTGGGGACCACCACCTACTTCCCCATAAATAAGGCCCTCCAGAAAAAGGGCCTATGAATGTGTATGTTTCCGGGTATCCCCAGGTGATTCTGATTGTTGGTGGAATGTCAGAAGTTGTTGGAGTATTGCCCTGTGGTTCTCCCAGTTTCTTGTTTAAACAGTATTCCCTTTTTCCTTTTAGTCACCTAGGGAGGAAAAAGCAATTACACGAAAAAGCTGTGACTTGTTTGGAAAAGTGTGCTCATTCAGCATAAAACCCCTTTCTGAAACTTTCCATTCTATAGTTCTCTGCGTTTCTCAGTACCAACCAAGACTGACCTGCGTCAGCACAATGATCGCACCATCCCTGCTGGAACTGCAGACACCTGGGCTCCATTCAGACCTAGTGAATTGCCTCTCTGGGCCTGGGGCGTGTTTAGCAAACACAGCAGCACACAAATGTTTGAGAGCCACCGAGCAGTTTTTCCATTGTTGACACAGACACCACACCAGAGTATAACACCAGCAGCACTCTGTATGCTACAAGGGCACATTGACAGAGGGACATCCACAGATTCCCGGTGTTAGCTCTGGGCTTCCATTTCCTCATGGGTCAGTGAGGGTGTGGAAAGAGATTGTCTCTAACTTCTCTAAAGTGATATGATTAGGTTGTGTCTTATCAACCTATACACACAGTCACTTCAAAGAACCATAAATAATATGATACAGTTTTCCATAGGTCTCCCGCTTCATCTTGTCATTTACTGCATTAGCTAGAGGAAAATATTATCATTTTATTGTCCTGTTGGTTCAAAATAAAGGGAAAGGAGGCAGAGAGGTGTGCTTTAAATATTTTGTTCATACTTTCATCTACTTTTAACAAATTTGTTATTTATATTTTACTCAAAATATCGAAAATGCTGATCACAATCTGGGACGGTCTTATGACTGAATTAGATTTTACTACTAAATGAAAATATCAAATACTTAAGTAGCACAAATACTGTAATACCCCAAATCATCACATTTTATTTCAATGTTTAATTTTATTCATAACTGTTCTTTATTGTAAAAATATAGTCTATACGTAATATTAGCAGCTAACAATGACTACATGTTTAACTATTCAGTCTTTTTATCATTGTTTTCAGTTAAAAATGTATCTTTTTAGCCTATGCATAAACAATGATAATCTACATGCTTATAGTGAAACTAAACCCCTGTTGAGAAGTGTCCAGCACTGTCTTGAATTAATATTTAGTAATTTTTTTTAGTGGTAAATGTTTTTTGAGTGGCAAGTGAGTACTCCCCACAATATTTCTGACACATAAAATGATTTTTTAAAACACCTTTTGCATAATTTGTATAATGAATAGTAGATCTTTCTGTGGGACTATACAGGCCTCAGTTTCTTTGTCTACAATTTTAATGTATCTTAGGGTAATTTCCTATTGCCCTAAAATTGCTCTGGATAAATTAAGAGTTCTTATGGGGATGGGAGGGACAACTGTGAGATTAAAGAAACCACATTATTTCTTTTGTAATGGAATTTTGGTGTGTGCAGGGACCATCTTAAGAAAGGTGATGCAGGAAAAATTTGTTTAAAGGTAAAATTGAACAACAATCTGAAATTGATTAAAAGCTCTCAAGTTGTGGCTTAATCTGGAATTAAATAAAAAGTGTTGGTTTCCTGGCTTCTATTTACTAAGATGCTCCCCAAAGATTATTTTAATAATCCCTTATTTCTGGAATATTCCAGTCTGGTAAAGTGTTATGAACTAATGACAAGGAAGGGGCACAGCCATGGGTAATCGTCATGGTCCAATAAAGCCAAGTCTATTTACCTTTAGGGCTCAGTTCAGGATCTGTTTAGCTAGGTTTTTCCTGGCTGAGAAGTCAGTGAGATCCTTAATTGCAAAATTGCATCATTTCATTTTAATTTGATGGCCTGGCTTTTATATTCATAGTTCCTATGACGTTTATTATTGGTACATTTTTAGAAATTAAAGGTGATTATTGTGTTTTTGCCTGAAAGTAGACTTCATTTTATAACTGGGGGAAAAAAAATACTGGTGCAATAAAATGTATTATTGTTATAAAACATACCATAATGAGTTTAGAACATGTAAATGATAGAATAAGGAAATTTCTTGCTATCCATAAGAATTTATTCATCCTTTGGTATGAGAAATGTTAATATGCTGAGCAGAAAGGCTAATATTAAGAACTTTGACATTGTGGGACTCATTTTTTTGAAAGAATGAAGGTTATTTTATATTAAAAAAATCATCAAATTCCTGACCTAAGTTATATTTGATGTGATTAAACCGTGCACAGTTAAAGTCAATTTACTTTTCATAAGAATAAGAGTTTTGAAATGATTTGTGTGCATTTGAGAAACCTATCAGACTTGATAAAATTGAATTTTCTTTAGTAATATTCTTTTGAAAGAAAAAGGGCCTTCTGTAAACTAACCAAAGTTCCCAGAGAATTGAAAGAATAATAATGCCACATAAAGAATAATGAATTAGCATAATCAGAGTAAGATGTACTTGATTCTGAGTTAGGAGATAGCCAGCCAGCCCCAGACACTGGACTTTGTTATAACTTGTAGACTCACTTCAGGCAGAAACTTATGTCAGAAATACTGCTCTCTTGATCATACGGGCCAAGCTTTTTCTGACTTGGGAACTGTCGTGGACTATCAGAATATTATATATCCTCTTATTATATATGATGCATTCTATACATAGGGCTTTCCCTCCTTTGTTAGAATAAAATTTTAAAAAGCAGAAGAATCAGCATAGAAAATATTTTGAGATTTTTCACTCTGTATTTACTTCTCATGTCTGTAATAAAATACAAGTACATGATAATTTCTTAATCTTTGTTCCCATAATATACAAGGTGTGAAATTAAAAAGATTCTATATATATAAGTTAATAGGAATAAAATAAGGGGCACCTGGGTAGCTCAGTCGGTTAAGAGGTTGACTTCTGGTCATAATCTCTGGATCCTGGGATCCAGCTCCATGCTCAGCATGGGGTCTGCTTCTCCCTCTCCCCACTCCCACTCAGCTCTTGTGCATGAATGTGCCTGTGCTCTCTCTCAAATAAATGGATAAAATCTTTAATAAATAAGAATTAATTATTAGTTAATTAATAAGAATAAAGTAGGAAAAATTAATTTCTCTAGCAAAAAAACAAATCCTTTTTAAAAATCTCTTTTCCAAAATGACTGCCTAAGACTAATGGTTCTCAAAATCTGGTGTCTGGACCAGCAGAAGCATCACCTATTTGTACTTTATCAATGTAGATTTTCAGATCCCACCTAAACCTAGTGAATCAGAAACTTTGAAAGTAGAGCCCAACAGGCTGAGTTCTGACAGGCTCCCCATGTAATTCTAATGTCTACTGCAGTTTGAGAACAACTACCTTAGACCAGGGAACAAAACTAAAATAGATAGGTCTGAATTGCTGGGTGGGCTCATTGGTTCTCATTGACTCTCAGTCCTGCCTACTGATCTCACCTGGAGATGCTTTCAAGACCCCGACCCAGATCAAGTGAATCAGAATCTCTGTCTTTGTATCAGCACTTTAAAATTTCTCTGGTGGCAGGGGGCCTGATGGCTCAGTTTGGTTGAGTGTCTGTCTTTGGCTCAGATCATGATCTCAGAGTCCTGGGATTGAGCCTCCCCAATCAGGCTCTCTGCTCAGCGGGGAGGCTGCCTCTCCCTCTCTCTGTGTGCATTCTCTGTCTCTCAAAAATAAATAAAACCTTTTATTGAAAAAAAAAATTTCTCTGGTGGTTCTCATGAGCAGCAGGATTGAGAGGCATGGTTATTAGTTTTGTGTGCCTGTTCTTTAAGTCAACCACTTGCTGCATATTCTGCATAGATTAATATGTGGTTATTCCTGTTGCCCTTTTCTGCTGACCGATTCCCTGTTTTTCCTGGCTACCCCATGAGCTGAAACTGGCTCAGCTGCCAGAGGAGCTTATATGGGAGTTGCTCTTATTTGGGGAACTTTTATATTCAATTAACAAATTGGCCCATTATCTCTTGGAATATCAAATACACTTCACTATTGTTTTTCTTTCTCTGTCTTCTCCTTTTTCAATTAGTTCTCCACATAGTGCTGTAGCCAGCATATTTCTTTCTAAAATATAAATCTGATTATATCCATATCCTCAAAAATGGCTTTCAGGGCTACACATAGGAGGGTCCCATGTCCTCTATCCACTATTTCCCTTCCCGAATTCCTTCTATGCTGCAGCCGTACAAAATGTTCAGTTTGGTAGTTTCAACATAGCACATTTTTTTTCAATAGAATACATGCTGTTTTCCCTGCTTGGAATGCTGCTCCCTGACAGACAGTTGGTTCTGTCACCATCACTCATTCATCCAAGACTTTGATATGATTTCTTCCAACTTCACTCATCCTTGAAGCCTGTGATAACACTCCCAGTGTTAAAATCTCCCTTATGACACTTTGTTATATAGCTTGCTTGCTCATCTGGAATTCCCAGTGGACTTAAGGAATTAAAGAAGGCATTATTCATATATTTCTTTTTAATTTTTCATTTCCTACATCTAATGCAGAGCTAATACATAATGTTTTCAAGAAACTTTTATTGAGTAAATGAAAAAATGAATTCTAAACAAGCTGAAGACAGGTAATACAACTGAAGTTAAAAGTAAGTTAAAGCAAGCTAAAAGTAAGGAAGAAAGGCACCAAAGGCAATGTAGAGTCAGGAGTAAAACTTGTGCATTAACTGTGAAGTGAGAGCCTGGGGTCCAGATGGCTGGGCTATGAGGTAAATGACCTTTTTCTTCCACCAGCCTGACAATTTAATCCTTTCCTTTCCATCTCACAGTAACTGTCTTCTAAAAAACCAATTCAGAGATGCCATTGCTTTGTTAAAGGAATTTGCATTTCTCTTAGTTGGTCAGCATTTTCCATACTGTGTTCCTCAAGCAGGAGATACACAAGATTTTAATGGATATTTCATTTAAAAATGTTCTCTGGCCAAACAAGTTTGGAAGGTACTAAATTAAATGAAACAACTTTCTTTAGTCTAAACATATTCAGGACTTTTATTGTGCTAACCTCTTTTGTTAATCTCCAAAAGAGAAAAATAGTAAGCATTTATTTCAATTTTTTTTAAGAGACAACTTGCTGAAGTGATAGTCACTTGATAGAAATAGTTGGAGAAACAACAGTTGAAAACCAGTAAATTTTTTACTCTAAGAAAGGTGAGGATGGTGGAAGTGGGGGAAGGAGAAGGGAACATGGCAGAGAGATTTCCTCCATCCCTCAGGAAATTAATTGATCAGAATTATTTTCTGAACTATGGGAACTTTGTGAACTTGCACAAAGAAAATCTATATGAAGAAATACCAATTTATACATTTTCAAGGTTATTTGAAAGTATGCATTAAATATATAAATATACTTCATACAATATATGATGTGAGGAGCATAAAATATTCATCTTTAACTACACATTCTGTGGAACATAAAATTCACTGTGGTGCATCAATTTTCTGAAATGTAAAAACTATCAATGTTTAACGGTTAGAGGAAAAATATAGTAATCCCAGCTGAAACAGATAGGAAAATAAAAGTTCAGGAGGAACCTAAATGGGCCCTGAGGGAGAATAATATGAGACCCTTTTTGAGTCTTGGAACTTGGGGTTCAGATTATATTGAACAGTGGAATGGGGCACCATTCATTTCCAAAGTTAGGCTTTTGGTGTCAGTGGGTATCGTTGGTGGGTACGTCTACTCTATGTATGCATTTCTACTTAGTAGGCTCCTAGGAGGAAAGGCACACCTCGAACACTGAGATTTGAAGGCATAAGTGCCTAACTGGCTGACTAGAGTAGAACGGAGTGAATCTTGACACCCTCAAACTCCCCACAGTAAGGGAAGCTGGACCAGTGAAGAACAGTTAGGTCTAATGTCTAAGTTATCTGAGAAAAGTGACCTAGGCACATTGTGCACTTAATTCCAGACCTTCTCTACATGGCCAATGTGTCACTGAGGCAAAATTTAGAGATGAACAGTTTGACAAGTTCATGTCCTAAGAACCGTTTAAGCTTCTGTTATACATGGAGACATGGAAGTCTTCAGTGTAGGATCCCTGACTGAGGTTATTTTACAGGGACCTAGTAGACTATGTGTGTGTGTGTGTGTGCGCGCGCGCGCTGTGAGTACATGCACACATGTGTTCTATTTCCACCGAAGAAATTTTCCTCTTCTTTTCATTGTGGATCTGAAGGAAGCTGTCAAGGAGATGGCCCCTCCCTCTCTTAAATACAGGACTGGGCCCCACTTTGGCCTTGCTCATGAGGGTAACCTATATTCTTAGTCAATGACTGTGGTATTCCAGTAGGTGGACATGGAACTGCAACAGGACCTGAGTCCTTCATGAGATTAGATAAACCCTGGGAAAGAGAGAGGCTTTTTTTTTTTTTTTTTTAATTCATTAAGGACTGAAATAATGAGCTGAGGCTGAAAGCAGTCCTCTTTCCTACCATGCAGAAAAGCTGGCATAAGAATGAAGTTGTCGCAAAGAGGGACTCAGAGCCCAGAGACAGAGAAACTAAGATAGCTTTGTTAGAAACCCTGGATCAAAATGTGCTCAAAGTCTACCCCATGATTTCATTATCCATGTATATAAATCAATACTTACTTACTTATTTACTTATTTAAGCTAGCTTGGATGTGCTTTTGGTATCTTTTAGAGAGAGGCTTTTACTAATGGAGAGAACTTCTCACAAAGAGGAGGCAGGAAATGGATGAGGCCCCTGGCAGGAGTTTTCATCAGGACCTTCAGGAGCATGGCACTAGGGATTCAAGAAGAGGTGTTTGATGCTTAGGTGAGCCATGGACTTGAAGAATTGCTAGGGCTTCCTGCAAAGTTGGCCGTGATGGGTTATATCCTGTTGTACCAGGGAAGAACCGCCATCACTGATGCCAGAACGTCACTGGCACTGTCACATGAGCCATACTCAACTAAGGGCCGAAAGGGGTTTAGAAGTGGAGTTTGACCTCTAGGACCCTTACTTGAGGTATTGCTCCCTTAGAGTCTGAAGGGTAAGTCCAATGACAAATATGTCATATTGCAAATGTTGGAACTTTCTAGAAAAACAGAAATCCTTCCAAATATTGTAATTTCTTTAAGCAAGATTGGTGGAGGCTTACAGCAATCGTGGTTGAAGGTATAGTTTTAAGTGTATCTCAGACTTCTTATGTGGAAAAGAAACGAGGAGAAGTCATTCCAGAGATAGGGAAATATTAGCAATGAAACATTTGCAGACTCATAGGGCTTTGAGAGAACATCGGACTGAGAAGACAAAATGAAATTTTAGAGAGGGGTGTGAGAAATAAGTCTGGCTAGTTAGAAGGGCGGGTTACAGTGCAGCGGGTCAGGAAAGTTTAAATTGAATTTAATATGAAATAGTGGGTAGGAAGAGGGTTTTGTATCACCAAATAATATAAACTGAGCATCATTTATTTAATTTGGTGTCAATATAAATACAATCACACTTATTTTCCAGCTTGTTGTTTGAGTTTTCAGGTTTCTTTCTATAGTATAAGGTCTTCTATTTCTCTTTTTAAGATGTCCCGCTATATTCTAACCCCAACCCTACACTGAACTGTCCAAGAACTAAGGAGCTTATTGATAAAGGAGAGTAGTTCTGCTTCAAACACCAAATAGGAGAAGAAGACTATAAACATCAGATTAGCCCATAACCAGCATTGGCTAGGTCACAAGCATCTCTCACAATTAGATGATGTTTCTCCCTTCCTTCAGAAGTGTCCTGCTGGTCCAGATACCTGCCGATGATGGAGTGGTGACCATCTTTCAGCTTCAGCTATACAGATCTTAAATAAACATTTATCTTCTAGATAAATTTGTCTTCTAGTGGTTTACAAAAAGAGGACACCATACCATAATGGCTGGGGGTTTGAACCCATGCTGACTCACTCAAGCACAGGGATGTTCTTTGAGGGTCAACTCAAAAATCCACACTTTCTGCCTCCCAGCAGCTGATCATGGAATACATTTTGCTGCCCTGCTATAAACTGGCTACAAGATGAACAGTAGCAGGTGTTCTTGAGAACGTGGATAAACTGCAAATTTTATACAATACTGGTAAGAGTACAAATGGTTACACCCATCTTGAAAAACAATTTCACATTTAGCAGAGTGCAAGTTGTGACTATGCTTGTACATGGTAATTCTCCCAAAATACAAGCTCAAGATGAGGATGTTCATGACTGTATTGACAAAAGAAGAGGAATTGATTGAAATGGTTGGCAACGGAGAATGACTACATAAATTATGACATGGTCGTACAATTGATTAAAATTCAGCAGTGAAAATAAATGAACCAGAGCTATATGTGTCAACATGGATAAATCTCACAAACAGGGTTGAGCAACAATAACAAAAGCAAGTCCTAGAGGAACACAGGCAGTTTGAAGCCGTATGTCGTTTCAAAAATATGAAAAACTAACAATATACTGTTAAGGACTGTGTACATGGGTCCTAAATTAATGAAACACAAGGGAATGATAAACACAAACTTCAGAATCTAGGTTAGCTCTGGAGAGGATGCAGAGAGCTGTGGTCAGAAATGCCATATGAGGGGGCTCCAAAAATACTAACTTTATGTAATACAGAAAACAAAAATGTTTTATTCTTTAAAGCAGACATATTTTGTGTTGTGCACACCCATCTTCATACAAACACAGATATGTCATTGTAAAAAATTTTTAAAGGGTCATTTTAGTGGACTATGTAATTATATAAGTGCAAATCCAGTCAGAAAATCTTGGTCTCTGGTTGAAGAACTCTTTGCCTAAAAGTCTCACTGGCTCTCTGAGAGAGGAAAGATAGACTACCAACTCCTCCCTAGTTGTTCTCTGCAAACAACCACAGATACTTGTGACCAGATCATGAGACATTAGGAGAGTCTCCTCACACAAAAGCCTTCCTGTGGACAATGACCACTCACAGCTTTTTCCAGCACTTTAACCTCCAGGTCTCTCCCCTCCAGGCGACCATGGCTCAAGTGCGTAGCCTCCAGTGTAGCCATGTAGTCTGCATTTGTTCAACATTTCCTACTCTTCCAACTTCTTTCCTTCTCTCTTCTTCCTTCACCTACTTCCCTGTTTTTTATGTTTGCCGCACATTTGATTTTTACCTTCATTATCTACTTTTCAAATTCTTAAAAATCAAAGTAATAGGGGGAGAAAAGGGGTTGGAGAGATAAAAATAGAATGAGATCCTTCTAAAAAAAAAAACCTGTTCTAAATCTACTCATTGTGTCTTTATAGGTGTTCGAGGGGAGACAACGCCTCCCTTCTTCAGTAAGTAAGAAGTGTTCTAAAAAATTTTTGCTTTGTATCAGGACTTACCAGAGTCTTTAAAACTCTAGCAGGAGGAGCTAGTATGCTGTAAATTTCCAAGTTTGTTTAATAAAATATTTCCCTCTTTTTCAAATGCCTATCTTGAATCATACTATGTTCAGTGAAATAATGATGGGAAATAATGAGTTTGAATTACAACCAAGAATGTTCTCATAGTAAAAAAAAAAGGAGTTAAATATTACACTTTTCTATAATAAACGATAATAAAATATTTTACTGAATTCTCCTTTTTAAAAGTTTTTATATTAATTCCTCTTAGCATACAGTGTTATATTGGTTTCAGGTGTACAGTGTAGTGATTCAACAATTTCATATATCATCCTGTGTTCATTACAAGTGCACCCCATTAAAAAAACTGCACTCCTTAATCCCCATCACCTATTTAATCCATCCTCACCCATATCCCCTCTGATAAATCATCAGTTAAGAGTCTGCTTCTTGTTTTATCTTTCTCATTTTTTCCTTTTGCTCATTTGTTTTGCTTCTTAAGTGCCACATGAATGAAATTATATGGTATTTGTTTTTGACTTAGTTCACTTAGCATTATACTTTCTAGCTCCATCCAAGTCATTGCAAATGGCAAGATTTCATTCTTTATAATGGCTTAATAATATTCCCTTATATTGTGTGTGTGTGTGTGTGTGTGCATGTGCGTGTACTTCTTCTTTTTTCATTCATCAATGGATGGACACTCGGGCTGCTTCCATAACTTGGCTGCCATAAATAATGCTGCTATAAATATTGGAGTGCATGTATCATTTTGAACTAGTATTTTTTTTTTTAATTCTTTAGGTAAATATCCAGTAGTGCAATTCTTGGATCATAGGGTAGTTCTTTTTTAACTTTTTGAGGAAACTCTATACTGTATTCCACAGTAGCTGGAGCAGTTTGCAGTCCCACAAACAGTGCAAAAGGGTTCCCCTTTCTCCACATCCTCACCGATACCTGTTGTTTGTTGTGCTCCTCATTGTAGCCTTTCTGACAGAAACTACTCATTGTAGTTTTGATTGCTTTTCCATAATAAGTGATGATGAACATCTCTTTATGTGTCTCTTAGCCACCTATATATCTCCTTTAGAGAAAGGTCTGTTCATGTCTTCTGCCCATTTTTTAATTGGATTTTTTAGGGGGCGGTAGTGTTGAATGGTGCAAGTTCTTTGTATACTTTTGATACTAACCCATGATTGGATGTTATTTGTGAATATTTTCCCCATTCAGTAGATTGTCTTTTAGTTTTGCTGATTGTTTCCTTTGCTGTGCAGAAACTTTTTACTTTGATATACTTTCAGTAATTTATTTTTTCTTTTCTTTCACTTGCCTCAGGGAACCTATCAAGAAAAAATTTGCTATGGCCCATGTCAGAGAAGTCACTGCCTGTGCTCTCTTCTAAGACTTTTATGGTCTCAGGTCTCACATTTAGGTCTTTAATCCATTTTGAATTTATTTTTGTGTATGTGAAAGAAAGTGGTTCAGTTTCAATCTTTTGTAGGTAGCTGTCCAGTTTTCCCAACATCATTTCTTAAAACAACTATCTTACCCATTGCATATTTTTTTCCTGCTTTGGTGAAGTTTAATTGACCATATAATTATGGTTTTATTTCTGGGTTTTTGACTCTGTTCTATTGATCTATATATCTACTTTTGTGCCAGAACCATACTTTTTGGATTACTACAGCTATGTAATATAACTTAAAGTCAAGAAGAATTGTGATGCCTCTAGCATTGCTTTTCAAAATTACTTTTGCTATTCATCATCCTTTCTGGTTCCATACAAACTTTAGGATTGTTTGTTCTAGTTCTTTGAAAAATGCTGTTAGTGTTTTCATACAGATTGCATATTGGATTAAATCTGTAGATTCCTTTGAGTGGTATAGAAATTTCAACAATAACAATTTTTATTACAATCCATGAACATGATATCTTTTCATTTCTTTGTGTGATCTTCAATTTCTTTCAACCATGTTTTATCATTTCCAGAATACAGGCCTTTCTCTTCTTTGGTTAGGTTTATTCCTAGTGTCTTACCATTTTGGTATATACTAGTAACTTATTATAATAAATATATCACTATTATATAGTAAGTATACACTTACTATAAAAAATAATAATTTACTATTATGAATATTAGGTTTATTCCTAGTAACTTACTATTCCTTAGTATCTTACTATTATTACTAGTAGTAATAATACTACTATTACTATCTGCATGCAATTACAAATGAAATTTTCTTAATTTCTCTTTCTGCTGATTCATTATTGTTGTATAGAAATGCAAAAAATTTCTATACATTGATTTTGTATACTTTGACTTTATTTATCAGTTATAACAGTTTTTTTGGTGGAGTCTTTCAGGTTTTCTGTATATAGTATCATGTTGTCTGCAGATAGTGGAGGTTTTACTTCTTCCTTACTGATTTGGATGCCTTTTATTTCTTGTTGTCATTAACTGCTGTGGCTAGGACTTCCAGTACTATGTTGAAAAGAAGTGGTGAGAGTGGACACTCTTGTTTTGGAGCTTACATTAGGGGAAAAGCTCTCTGTTTTTCCCCATTAAGGATGATATTATCTGTGGGCTTTTCATATTTGACCTCTGTTATGTTGAGGTATATTCCCTCTGACCCTCCTTTTTTTTTTTTTTTTAAACTATGAACAGATGTTGTACTTTGTCAAATGCTTATTCTGCATCTATTGAAATGATCATAAGGATTTTTTCTTTTGTTGATGTGATGTATCATGTTGATTATGTTAGTTGATTAGCAAGTATTGAGTCACCCTTGCAACCCAGAAATAAATCCCAACTGATCATGGTGAATGATTTTTTAAAATGTATTTTTGGATTTGATTTACTAGTATTTTGTTGAATATTTTTTGCATCTATGTTCATCAGAGATATTGACCTGTAGTTCTCTTTTTTTGGGGGGTGTCTTTATCAGGATAATGTTAGCCTCACAGAATTAATTTGGAAATTTTCCTTCCTGTTCTATTTTTTTAGTAGTTTGAGAAGAATTGATATTCACTCTTCTTTAAATGTTTGGTAGAATTCACCTGTGAAGCCATTTGGTCCTGGACTTTGTTAGAAGATTTTCATTACTGGGTCAATTTCTTTTCTGGTAATAGGTCTGTTCAAATTTTCTATTTCTTCTTGACTCAGTTTCAGGAGTCCTGTTTCTAGGAATTTATATCTTCTAAGTTGTTCAATTTGTGGTCATATGATTTTTTCATAATATTCTCTTACAACTGTTTATATTTCTGTAGTGTCAGTTCTTATTTATCCTCTCTCATTTTTTGAGTCCTTTCTTTTTTTTCTTGATAGATCTGGCCAGAGGTTTACCAATTTTATTGCTTCTCCCCACCCCCAATCAGCTCCTGATCTCACTGATCTGTATTACTGGTGGGTTTTGGTTTTTTGTTGTTGTTGTTTTGTTTTAGTTTATCATTTACTTCTACTCTAATCTTTATTATTGCTATCATTTCCTCTAGTTTTAGGTTTTGTTTATTGTTCTTTTCCTGGCTTCTTTAGGTACAAAGTTAGGTGGTTTATTTGAAAATTTTCTTGCCTCTTGAGGTAGGTCATAAACTTCCTTCTTAGAACTGCTTTTGCTGTATTCCAAAGGTATTTGTCTTCATTTTTCTCTCTCTGAAGTTTACCTCAAGTTGTTTAGCTTAGGTAAACAAACATTTAAAAACAATAAAATTTAGAATTTAACATCCATAACGGTGTGTTATTAAAACATAATATTTTCTCTAAAATAACCCCACTACAATGGATAGCCACTATCCATTTCTCTCCCAAATTGCATCTCCACACTTCTTACCTTTTTCAATGTGATCTCCTCTCTACTTTAGTTGTAGAGTTTGTTCTTCCAGAGTTCAGATTGATTTCTGGGCTATTCGATAATTATTTAGTTGTATTCATATGACAAGATGCGCCTAGGGTTCTCTTACTCTGCTGCCATCTTCCCTTCTCTGAATTCTACTTTCTGCAATAGATTCTTTGTTGATATGGAAACATAAAATTACCTGTGGTAAATGTTACAGTTTAGTGAATGCTTTTTCAATGTAATCACCTTTTAATAAATTTATATCATGTTTTCTCCCCCAGTAATGAATAAGTATCTACTCTATAATTGGATAATATCTTAGTGTTAGGGACACAAAGTGAACAATATAGAAATAATTACTATTTTCATGGAGTTTTATAAGGAACAAAATTTTAAGACAACTTGAGTGTTATTTATTACTTCCATTCCCCACCCCCCCCAATTTATTGCAACTCTATTCAAGTAAAATACTTAGTTGTTTATCAAGGTATTCACTATTTGAATTCCCCATAGGAAAAAAATACTGCATGGGAAGAAATATTCATTATCTGATGAAAAATTTATTTAGAGCTTTTTATTCAGTTAGTCCCTGCTCAAACATTCCTCTTTTATTAATAGGAGTCCACTGTATTACAGGACAGCAATATTTTTTGCCAATATAGGTTTTTAATTATTGTATTTGCCTTTTATAACCTGAAGTTCTGTGCAAATATGATTCGAATGAATTATGAAATGAAATTACCAATGTTATTGAGAATATCAGATTTAACACAATTGATTAAGATGGTATTAGAAAAAATATTGTAATAAAAATCCCATAAAGAAATTAGTTCCTAGCAGAATAAGAGTTGTTAACAAAAAAATTTTTTTAAAGAATGATAAAATAGATTTCAGAGGTTAATCATTGTGAAATTTGGTAAGCCCTCAAACACATTTTCAGAAATACCTCTTTTTTAAAAAAAATATTTTATTTACTTATTAGAGGGAGGAGAGGCAGAGGGAGAAGCAGACTCCCCAATGAGCAGGGAGCCAAGTGTGGGACTAGATCCCAGGACCCTGGGATCATGACCTGAGCCAAATTCAGGCACTTAACCTACTGAGCCACCCACGTGTCCCCAGAAATAACTATTTAACATGATTACATAAAAGCCAAGTGCAAAGGCAATCATACCCTATCATATTTTTTAAATAGTATACCACAAGGGTATACTATCATATGGCATATGGCTTTATTCTCTGTTCAACAATTCTTTTTAAACGTAATACATGCATTTGTAGAATTTTAAATTCCTCTGTGAGGAAAACATCCAGTCAACCTTGCTTGTGATTATTTAATATGGATTGTTCTCCCTATTTTAAGTGGATTTACTTAAAAAGTCTTTTTAATTGTCAGTTATTTTCAGACAATGAAGATTTTCTAGAGTGGTATTCTCCTGGTTTAAACGTCTATCTGAAAGTCACATGGAAGTTTGGAGACCTATTTTCTCATTAAATAAGTTCCTGATTCTGCTTTTAGAAATTGTAGATAGCTGGCTTAGCCATGTGCCTGAGATTGTTAAAATATTGAATCTTTCATCTTTAATAGGATGGTATTTGTTTCCAAGTACTATGCTCTTGACACCAGAGTAATAAAAAGAAATCTTTGTGGTAGGCTGGATAATGGCTTCCCAAAGAGGTCTACGGACTAATCCCTGGAACCAGTGGGTGCATTACTTTATGTGGTAAAGGGAAATTTGAAGATGTGATTATGCTAAGAATCTGGAAAATGGGGGAGAGTATTCTGGATGATCCATGTGGGCCTAATGTAATCATAAGCATCCTTATCAGAAGAAGGTAGGGTCAGAACATTTATAGAAAACATTTAGTGGATGGAATCTGAGGTCAGAGAGGAAAAGTTAAGCTGCAGATTTTGAAGACAGAAAGGGGCCATGAGGCAAGGAATATAGGTAGCCTCCAAAGTTGAAAAAGGCAGGGAAAGAGATTCTCCCTTATAGCCTCTAGATGACATGAAGTCCCATGGACCCATTTAAGACCTCTTCCTGACCTCTAGTTTGTAGGAGAATGTATTTGCATTACTTTGAGCCACTAAGCTGACGGTAATTTTCTGCAGCAAGAGGAAACCAGTACAGTATAGTTTCGAATTTTTTGGAATTTTGTTCTCCTTGTGAAAACAGAAGGAAAACTTAGCTTTCTGCTTCTCAGGTCCCTTTTAGGAGGAGGCTGGCAAGGAGTAAGAGAAATGGCTTTCCTTTTCTAACTGTTCCATTTATGGGTCAGTTCAAGTGTCTTTCCTCCATGAGGCCTTAAGTTCATCCCTTGGCCTCTCATAGCAGGATGCTTTTATTTACAGTGACCATAGGTCAGTTCTAAAGGTGCGGTAGGCGAAATTAATATTTATGCTGGGAAAACAGGAATAAGCTGGAACTGTCCTGGGACAAGTGGTCAATCTACTTATATTTCCACTCCAGTGCTCGCTGCAGTTGGCTTTCGAATTACAATGAAATACTTGTCTGCCCTCCCTATCTCCTTTTTCCTTCTGCCAGAGATAAGGAAGGTTTCCCTCTTTTTCTGTTCTCCATATATATTCATCATCACCATGACCATCATTATCATGATCATTATAATAGCTAAAACTCCCATGGTACTTCTTATGTGCTGGGCACATTGTGCACATCACATATAATAACTCCGTGTTTGCAACAGCTATGGAGAATGGCACTAATTTATCCTCAGTTTATAGAGAAATTATTGAGGCATGGGAGAGGCCGAGTAATACGCTCCAGGTCACACAGTGGGAGGTGATAAGTCCAGGATTCCATTATAGAAAGTTTGACTTCTTTATCACTATTGCCTCCCCAAGTGGGACTGTTCACTGACAAGGTATATATAGTCGTTTGAAAAGTAAAAGACACTTAGATTTATGCACTTATACCCCTAATTCTAAATATTAATGGAAAAAAAGGTCTTTAAATAAGCAATAATTTCAATATAGTAATTTGTGTTCTATCTAAACCTGTATGGCAATTTTTTTAAAAAAGCTATTCACACAAAAAGTTGTCCTTGGCCTATTGAGACCTAAGGTAAAATTATTAAAATTGATTTGGGGAAATGAGGATTATTGGAAAACATGCATGAATTTTTTTTTCCAGTTTCGCTGAGATATATGTAATTACTATACAGCACTGTGCAAGTTTTATGTGTATAACACAGTGATTTACTTCATATGTTGTGTAATGGTCACCACAAAAGTTTAGTTAACATGCATCATCTCATACTGATGCAAAAAAAGAAAGAAAAAATGTTCTTTTTTCTAAGTCTTTCTAAGTCTTTCTAAGACTGTCTTTCTAAGACTGATTAGAAGTCTTAGGATTACTCTTTTAAGATATACCATACAGCAGTATTACCTACAGTAGTTGTATTGTACATTGCATACCTAATAATTATTTATCTTACAACTGGAAATTTATACTTTTTGACTGTCTTACTCTAATTTCTACTCCCCCAACACCATCTCTGGTAACCACAAAGCTCATCTCTTTGTTGATTCTTTTTTTTTTTTTATTCCATATGTGAGTGAGACAATTATGTATTTGTCTTTCTCTGACTTATTTCACTTAGCATAATGCCTTCCAGATCCACCCATGTTGTCACAAAGGACAAGATTGCATTTTTATCAAATGAATAGTATTCTATTTTGTGTTTGTGTGTGTGTAAATTTCATATCTAGTCCGTTATAAATAATGCTGCAATGAACATGCAGGTACAGATATCTTTTCAAGTGAGTGCTTTCTATTTCATGAGATAAATACTCAGAAGTGTAATTGCTGAATCATTTGTACATTTACTTTTAAGTTTTTGAGAAACTTCCATACTGTTTTCCAAGTGGCTACATTGATTTACAATCTTACCAATTGTGTGCAAAGATTCTCCATACCCTCACCAGCATTTGTTATCTTTTGTGTTTTTTATAATGGCCATTCTGACTTGTGTGAAGTGATATCTTATTGTGACTTTGATTTGCTTTTTCCTTTGAATACTGATACTGAGTGCCTTCTTATTTGTTCACCATTAATTTATCTTTTTTGGAAAAATTTCTTTTCAGGGTCTTTGCTTATTTTTTTAGTTAGATTCTTCATTTTTTTTCTTGTTTGATTTTACTATCGTGTTGTGTGAGTTCTTTATATATTTTGGATACTGATCCAAAACATACATGATTTGCATATACTTTTCCCTATTCTGAAGATTCCCTTTTTATTCTGTTGATCATCTCTTTTGCTGTGCAGAAGCTCTTTTCTTTTGTTTTATGCAGTCCTACTTGTTTAATTTTTATTTTGTTCCTTGTGCTTTAGCTGTTGTATTTTAAAAAACCATTGCAAAAAGAAAATAATAATAATAATCATTGCCAAGACCCATGTCAATTTTTTACCCTTGTTTTCCTCTAGGAGTGTTATTGTTTCTAGTCTCACACTTAAGTCATTAATCCATTTGGAACTTTTCTGTATGATATAAGATAGTGATCCAGTTTCAGTCTTTTGCATGTGGTTTTCCAGTTTTACTAACAGCATTTATTGAAGAGACTGTCTTTCACAGCTGTTGATTATTGGTTCCTTTGTTAATTAATTGACCATATATATGTGGGGTTATTTCTAAGCTCTTTATTCTGTTCTATAGATGTATATGTCTGTTCTCATACCAATATGATAGTCTTTTGATTGATTTAGCTTTATAATATAGTCTGAAATCAGGGAGTGTGATGCTTCCAGCTTTGTTCTTTGTCAAGATTGTTTTGGTTATTCAAAGTGTTTTGAAGTTCAACACAAATTACAAGATTTTTTTGGTTCTTTTTCTTTGAAAAATGCCATTGGAATTTTGATAAAGATTGCAATGAATTTGTAGATTACTTTAGTATGACCATTTTAACAATATTAATTCTTCCAACCCAAAGCATGGAATATCTTACAATTTATTTGTGTCCACTTCATTTTCACTCAATGATTTTAGCTTTCAGTGTACAGTTCTTTCATCTCCTTGGTTAAAATCATTCCTAGGTATTTTATTCTTTCTAATGCAATTATAGATTAGATTATCTTCTTAATATTTCTGTTAGTTTATTATTAGTGTATAAAAATGTGACAGATTTTTATATGTTGATTTTGTATTCTGAAATGTTACTGAATTTGTTGATTAATTCTAACATTTTTTTGTGGAAATTTTAGGATTTTTAAAAAGATTTTATTTATTCATTTGAAACAGAAAGATAGAGCATGAACAGGGAGAGAGACAGAGGGAGGTGAAAGACATTCCCTGTTGAACTGGGAGTCTGACATGGGGTTTGATCTTAGGACTTGGAGATCATGACCTGGGCCATGAGCCACCCAGGCCCCCCTAGGATTTTCTACATATAATATTATGTCATCTGCAAATAGTGACAATTTTACTTCTTCCTTTATAATTTTGATGTCTTCTATGCCTTTTTCTTGCCTAATTACTCTAGCCAGAACTTCCAATGGCATTTTGAATAAGAGTGGAAAGAGTGGGCATCCTTGTTTTGTTCCTGATCTTAAAGGAAGAACTCTCAGTTTTTTCACAGTAAAGTATGATTGTTAGCTGTGGGCTTGTCATATATAGCATCTATTACATTGAGATACATTCCTTCTGTGTGTAATTTGTCAAGCCTGAACAGATGTTGAATTTTCCCATCATATTTTTTACTAGTATTGAGGGAATCAGATTTTTTCATTCTGTTTATGTAATGGATCACATTGTATGGAAACCATCCTTGCATCCCAGGCATAAATCCTACTTGATCATGGTAAATGACCCTTTTAGTGAGGTGCTGAATTCAGTTTGTTAGCATTTTATTGAAGGGTTTTGCACTTATATTTATCAGGAATACTGGCTTATTGTTTTCTTTTTCTTGTAGTGTTCTTTTCTGACTTTGGTGTTAGGGTAATGATGGTATCATTAAATGAATTTGGGAATGTTCCCTTATTCAGCTTTTTTTTTTTTTTTTTTGGAAGAGCTTTAGAAGAATTGGCATTAATTCTTTTTAAAATTATTGTTTAAAGTAAAGCTGTCTGGTCTTGGGCTTTTCCTCATTGGGAGATCTTTGATACCTGGTTCAATCTCCTTAATAGTAATTCTTCTATTCAGGACTTCTGGAGAAGATGGTGGGCTAGGAGGAAAGTAAGCTCACCTTGTTTCAGAGATACAACTAGATAACACCCGTATCAGTGTTAATAATCCAGGAAGTGACATAAAGCCTGGTGGAAATGACTCTCCATAGCTAAATGTAAAGAAAAGGCCTCAAGTAAACAGCGTAGGAAGGGTGGAGACATGATCCTGTGGGTCTGTTTGCAGGAGGGAGAGATACCACAGGCAGAGGGGGAGAGAAACAGACCTCATACCAGGCACCTCAGGCACAGGTACCCTGTACAGGGAAGATGAATCCCCCTAACATTTAGTTTCAGAAACTAGAGGGTCAAAATTTCATGAGTTCTTAGAATCAGCGGGCTTAATACCAAGAACTTTAAAAACCAGCAGGCTTGCCTCTGGGAAACTAGGAGGTGAAGGGAAACTGAGTCCCAGCACTTAAAGGGATAACACAACAACTAGCACTACTAAGATACAGCACAGAAACAGCAGTTTGAAAAATGCTTGAGATATATGGGATGGAGACTTGTTAACTAATCTCAGAGCCTGTCCTAGAGGGTCCAGGATCATTGGGACACTTCTCTGTGAACAAAAGAGCAGGCTGGCACCTCTTCCTCCCCCACCCCTCATTCTAGACACATAGACACCTGCAGGTGTCAGCTTAGTGCCAACACACTCTTGGCACTGAGAGTACCCTCACCTCCATGTACTTCTGCACACCCATCTCCTCCAGCCCTTCAGCAGGAACTTCTTTTTTTTTTTTTTTTTTTAATTCATTTATTTGACAGAGATCACAAGTAGGCAGAGAGACAGGCAGAGAGAGAAGAGGAAGCAGGCTCTCCATTCAACAGGAATTTCTTAAAGCAGTTCTGTGTCCCATCCCATAGGAGACCTGTGCAAACTCTGCTGATACCGTGTCCCCTACTCCTGCTCTGCTGCAGACCTGCCTACTCTAACACACTCTTGGCCAGAGCCCATCAAAAGCCATGCCACAAGCCTGCAGTGCGCAAGCAGCCCCAACATGGGCCAATACCACACCAAAGTGACTTCTGCACCAGGGTAAGAGGAAGATAAACACACATTCTAGTCTGACTTCAGCTCCAGCAGTGGACTGGAGGCAGGCATCTGATCTGACTACAGGGCCTGTTCACCAATGAAAGTTTTTCAGAGGACAACACAGGGAAAGTACCCTGCAGTTTGATGCTACTGCATCTCTGGCAAACACCTTGTCTGACTCAACCCAAGCCTGAGATATCCTTAGACTGGTTCACTAACAATGCCGGGACCAAACACTGTGTACATGCAAAGAGAGCCATTGCAGATGACTGGACTGAAGGCAGATGTGTCTCAGCCACAGCAGTGGGGTGCACACAACAGGCAAGGGGACACCCCTGAAGCACCAGGTTCTGGTGAACAGGGGACATTGACTGCAGGGCATTAGAGGACCTTCTTCTTCATAAGGCCACTACTTTTTTTTTTTTTTTTTAAAGATTTTATTCATTTGAGAGAGAGAATGGACAGAGGGGAAAGACAGAAGGACAGGGAGAAGAAGACTTCCTGCTGAGCTGGGAGCCCAATGCGGGGCTTGATTCCAGGACCCAGAAATTGTTACCTGAACTGAAGGCAAATACTTAACCATCTGAGCCACCCAAGTGCCCTGTACGGCCAATACCTTTAAGAGCATGAGATGCAGCTGACTCTCCTGACATGTAGAAACAGACACAAAGAGTTAGATAACATGAGGAGACAGAGGAATGTGTCCCAAGTGAAAGAATAGGACAAAATTACAGCAAGAGAACTAAAGGAATTAGAGATAAGAAATATACCAGAGAGAAGGCAGCGGCCATAAATATATTCACTGGTGTTCAGAAACGAGTGGATGACCTCAGCAAGACCTGTAATAAAGAGATAGAAAACGTAAAATCATCTGAGATGAACTCAGTAACTGAAATTAAAAATACACTAGATGGAATAAATAGACTGGAGGAAGCAGAAGCACAAATCAATGACCTGGAGGACAGAGTAAGCAATCAAACTGAACAGAAGAAAGACAAAATAATAATAAAAAATGAAAACAGACTTAGGGAACTCAACAACACCATCAAGCATAACAACATTTGCCTTTAGGGATCCCAAAGGCAGAAGACAGGGAAAAGGGGGCAGAAATTTTATTTGAAGAAATAATAGATGAAATCTTCCTAAACTTGGGGAAAGAATCAGAAATCCAGATCCAGGAGACACAGAGAATCCCTGAAATTATCATCCCAAGGAGGACCTCACCAAAACACATAGTAATTAAATTAAAATTAGTTTTTCTGGCTGGGTAGAGTAGAAGAACATACTTCAAGCTTAGCCAGGCCCTTTGTGCTTTGACTAAAACCAACCCACTCCCTGTGTTCCCTGGCTGAACTGTGCACTGGCTTACTTTGCAATTAGTTCTACCTTCCAGACTCTTTTCTCAAGTTTTGCTGGGTTTGCATATGTTTCCAGTCAGGCTTTCTTGTCAGAGTGGGCTGGGAGGTAAGTTTAGCAGCAATTTAGGCTATAACTTGGCTCCCATGCCATGAGCAGAGGCAGATTAGACTCCAGGGGTAGCAAAGATGAATTACCTTTGCTGAGGATACCTGTATCCTGTATCCTGTTGTGTTCCCTGGTCAGTTGCACCTCCATCTTGGCTCTGCAAGTGAGCAAACCTGCTTGTTGGGATTACAAACTGACTGCTCTAAGTAGGCACTTGGTCTGCCTTCACCTGAGTGCTGATTGCTGCAAGCCTTTTTCTTCTTCTCCATCACAATTCCTAGTGGTCAAGTGCCAGAGATTCCCCTGTAATCCCTATGGGGCAAGACTGGTTGGGGACTCCCAAGAAACAACCCATAACCCTGAGGGAATTGAATGTCCATCCTAGGCTCTGTTTCTTTTTGTTTTTCCTTTGTTTTCTTTTATCTTGTTTGTTTGTTTGTTTGTTTGTTTTACTGGAGGAACCAGAGGCTCACAGGAGATTTCCAAGCATGGTGCTGCACAGGGGTGGGGAAGGAGCAATGTGGCCAGTGTATAGCTTTTTACCCTTCTAATGTGGTCTGTGTTGGTCTCTATCATGCAGGGAATGTGCTTTGGCCTCAGCCGCATGTCCTCTGGTTTTCTCAATGGTGTTCTATGCGTGAATAATTGTTTGTTGTTTTCCTTATGGGAGGAGCAAAGCCAGGAACAACCTATGTCACTATCCTGGTGACATTACTCTTAGTTTACATTTTAATTTAATCTTTTCTTTTATAAAAATTCTATGTAACAAATATATGAAATTATGTATGTTATATAATGTATAATATAGATATGCTAATTTATATTATGTGCATTATATTTCAAAATCTGTCAAAATAGGTTAATACTTAGTATAGTATCATAGTTGGTAGTACTCCATTTCATCTTTCCATAAATTGTCCAGACGTGAAACCACTCTTTGTGATTATTGAGTCTGAGAGTTTCAGTTCCCATCTCTTTGATATTTTGCCATCTAAATTTGGAAGAAAATTAGACCTCTTGTTTGCTGGGCTTTAAGGAACTGTGGATGCCCTTGTTTGTTTGTAGTAGATTCTTTTTTGAGGCACACTGTTAAATAATACCACTACTTAGAGTGTAGCAATTCCTTAGTACCAGGACACCAGATTTTGAAATGGTGCTATCCACGGATCTCAAGATAACACTACTCCTCAAGCATGAGAGGAACAGACCCTCTCAAAATCATCTATTAAAACCTTAGGCTAAGGTGATACCCTTCTTTCTAAGAATTTAAAACCTTTTCACTTCTTAGATAGGAGAACCTGATATTGTGTTTCAGGACACAAATCAGCACTGGGAGCCAGAAAGGGCAGATTTTTACCTCAGCTTCTATCCCCAAACCCATTATCCCCATACCACAAGAATGACAATGGAATCTTTTTATCTCTTATGGCTCCATAAGATGAAGTATTCTCAGCTGTGTTACCAAAAGGAGATAGTATATGATCTTATTTTGTGCTTTCAACATTCTTTGTTGTACAGATTCAGGAAATACATACAGAAAACCTGGTCATTAGGTGAAAATTAGCTTTTTATTTTATTTTTAAAATAAAAATCTGCTTATATCTGCTTAGATATGACTTCCTTTTAATTTCCCTATTTATAAGGATTCATGAGGAATAATGCTAACTAGATAAAGTGCTAGGTAGGACTGAGGAAATGATTAACTTTATTCTACATTCAGTCTGAGTAGAAACTGTAAGCAGAAATTGATGCCAACATTATTAGCTGATTGATGCCTTTGGTACTCATGACCTAAAGCAGTCAATCAACTACTTAGTTAATCTATTCTGCCAGAGTCCACAAGAGCAGCAGGGAGCAATGTGGATGGATGATGGTCCTTCCTAATCATGGAGCTAAAGCAAATTCAAAACCATCAGTGATTTGATAGCTCATGTATATGTATGACCTGTTGAGCCTGTCAGTAGTGATGCCTTTAGAGGAGGTTTTTTTCCCCCCCTTACCATGATCCATGGAACACTAACCCAAACCGAAGAAACTCCAGCAAGAAATGCTGTATACTGCATTCCTATCTTCTCAAGTATTCATAGTGCACAATTATTTACTAATAGCTGAAGAATTCTGTAATAAAGTAATCTGTTTAATGTTGTATACTCCACCCAGCTTTGCTCAGGCTTATTCTCACAGCCTGCTCCTCTTTCTCTCTTTTTTTCTCTCAGTAAATAGCATTATCATTGTTTGGAAATAGTATTCCAAAATCTTGTTTTGGAAAACAGTGCTCTTGATCATTTAAAAGTTAATCATTGCCAAAGTAAAATAGGCCTTGCCAAGTTGGAATCTTGTATATTGCTTTTAAATTATTTTACCTTGCCTTTCTAATCTTCTGACAAGATAAAGTTTTTAAAAATTACATTATTATTAACCCCATTGCACAACAGTAAGAATGAAGAAGAAAATGGGAGTGTCCTAGTGTAGCAGTACGAGGGCTACACATTAGGAAGTCCAAATCCTGGTTGTGTGCTGAAGAAGGCTTAACCTTTGCCTGGGGACTTAAGACTTGGTCAGCTGTCATACTGGACACACTTAGGTCTACTGCACTCCTCTGTTCATAAAAACTGAAAGCATGGTTAGTTTAACCCAAATGTTAATCCCAGTTGGGAGTAAGAAATATCCAGGAATTCTGGGCCTGACTCCTGATTCACCAATTCTCTGGGCCAGATGTAAGACCACTGGGGAGTACTGACTCAAGAAGATGATGAAGAGGTTGGCAGTAGCACACGTAAATCAGGAGAGAGTCCAGGTGGGTGTGCCTGACAGTGAGATGTGCAACATGCTGAATACACCACAGAGAGACTATGTGCGAGCCCAAAGCCAAAAGATCCCCCAGGGACTCTGAGAAGCCAAGCTGAGTCAATTATGTGTACGAGAAGAAGACAGGTCACAAGGAGAATTCAATTGTAGGCTAGAGCTGTTTGGTAATAATAAATATAAATTTATAACAGACATGACAGCAGTATTTATCACACTTTCAACATTTGGAAACGTTTTCTATTAGCATGAAATTACAGCTCTGACCAGAAATTACCATTATTTGCATGTGGTGTGGTTTATAAAGTTGTAGTCTTCTTGCAACACTTCTCCCTTTATTGTGGTCTTCTTTGGCATGCAGTTAGAGAAATTCCTGGTTCTAATTCTCCAAAGTCACTTACTTTTGTTCTCAGGAAGCAAATTAAAATCAGTAAACCCTTTTCAGAAACTACCATGGGCAAGCAAACATATTGGACAACACAGGGGAGTTAACAACTTAGAAATAGTTCTGATCTCATGCTGTTTATCCTCAGTAAGCTTCCATTTGAAATAATCATTTCTTAAAGATTTTATTTATTTGCGAGCTAGAGAGAGACAGAGTGTGTGTGCACGAGTGAGGGGAGAAGATTCCCCAGTGAGTAGGGAGCCTGAGGCGGATCTTGATCCCAGGACGCTGAGCTAAAGGCAGATGCTTAGCAGACTGAGTCAAGCAGGTTCTCCAGTAAACTTCAATTTGGATGTGACCTAAGCCCATCAGGATTCTGAAATTTCTACTTTGTTTAACAAATACTTGTTTATCACTTAGCATGCGCTATGAATGGTATTATGTACTATGCACCATCCTAAATTTGTTAAAAATATTACTTTACTTAATCTTCTTAATAAGCCAGTGTGTAAGAGTCTATCAGTGTCTGCATTTTACCTATGAAGGAACAGAGGGACAGAATAAATAACTGTTTTTCCCAATGTCACATTACTAGTGAGAGATGGAGACAGGATCTGAACCATGCATTCTGGCTCGAGACTCTGTGCTCTACATCACAGTGTTCTTTTGCTTCTTAAAAGATGTAAAATATTTGTTAATTCTGGTGCATCCCTTTATTCCAGTGACCTATGCCAGATCAGAAAAGTTTTTAAGTTGGGATATGACATTCATATAAGCATAGCTGGACATCTAATTATACAGTGTCCACCAAAATTCATGAAATTAAGATAGTGTAACTCAACCTCAAAATAGATCCATTTTTCATTTCCTTGAAGTACCAACTCCTTGTCCCATCTGCAAGCAGATAGCTCCTTTTGAATGAAGTGACTTTTTCTTCTCTGGTTGAAAGGTCATTGAAAGCACTCATTTCAGGAAAAACAATTAATTTGAATGTATTCACAGAAATAGACTAGTAGCTTGTCAAGCTTACCTTGGTGGTTGGTTATCCCAAGTGATTATAGTCTAGGAATCCATTATGATTCACAAGTAGCTTTGCATCCGTCCCATCCAGAAGTGAGTGGGATCCTCAGCTGGGGAGGCTCTTGACAGAGAGATGGCAGCTTTCACAGTCCCGAGACAATAAAAAGAGTTTACTTAATTTAACTGACAGAAGTCTTGAGACTCTTCAAGAAAATGCCTTCTCATGGTTAGACACCAGCTTTCACAGTACTGAAATGCCATAAAAGGCTGGCCAAATTAAGATCTATTTCTTCTGCCCCTGAGGTCTCAAAGTGGAGTTCTCATCAGAAATCCCAGTTCTAAAATGTGCCACAAGAGAGAAAAGGAAAGACTGTCACTGACCCCTAGTTTGAGTGACCTCTTTCACATACCACACCACCCCACTATCAGTGGAAGTTCCAATCTTTGGTTGATTATGGGAGGAAGAAGAAAAGCAGAGGGTTTAGGAACTGCAACTTCGGTTTGTGAGGGGAGAGAGGGACACCTTCCGCAGCTTGCCCTGTACATTAGTGTGGAGTTGGATTTTATAGGCTTCTTTTAAAGCTCCCCAAGATAATGTGCTTGCAGAGGAAATAGTGTGCTCACTACACCATTCCAGCTACCTTCTTTTAATATTTTGATTAATGTGTATGATGAGATTTAGTTAAAGACCTCTTTTTTCCCCTGAGCTTTTTGAAAGAGTTGTGAATACATTTTTACACTTAGTATCCCACTCCCTCTTGGGCAATCTGGTTTCTGCTCACAGGACTCCAATGTCCCTGCTACCCTCCAAAGTCTAGCATAAGGTTGGAGGCTGCTAATCACCAATGTTTCTTTTCTACAGCACACTCTTTTCTTGGCTTCCATGGTGGTTCTCCTCCTACTATTCTTGGCATTCCTGGTAGATTTTTTTGGAAATACTCCCTCTCCCACTTGATCCTTTAATAAAGTTAGTGTGTCTCAAAATTTTGTCCTGGATTATCTTGTTACTTTCTACACTTCCTCTAGATGAATCCATTCATTTCCATGGGTTTAAGTATAGCTCTTTCCAGTTCCATCTTGTGAGTTTCACTTGTTAATTATATATGCATTTGAAAAAAATCAGCACTTCATCCAATCAAAAGCATGTCTAATTTTGCGTTGCCTATATCATGGATTGGTACATCCATTCATCCATCAAGTTGCTTAACTATCTAAATAAAATGCTCTTACATTCCACAAATGAATCAATAGGTACTGCCAATTTAGTCCACTCAATATTAGTAATTGGTTTAATACATTTCTATTTGCTTTCTCAAATCTCTCCAATATGTGCCCAGTGAGTATACTTTTCTTCTGATTTTGCATTTATATTTTCTTATTATGCATAAAACTAAAAGCAGTATAATCTTTGTTGAGAAGAATTATCAAGTTGATCCTCAAAGCCTACAAAAGAATAAATAATAATTGTTTGGAATGGGAATTATGAATTTCAGGGAAAATAGTAAGAAATGTTCAAAAATTACCTGATGGCCTGAATCAGATTTTATATATTTTCTCATACAAAAAATTTTGAAAATGTTGAGGCCTTAAGAACATCAGGGAGAAATCTAGACATATCATTTAAGTACAAAATTAAAAGAAAAAAATCAGGGGTGCCTGGGTGGCTCAGTGGGTTAAAGCCTCTGCCTTCGGCTCAGGTCATGATCTCAGGGTCCTGGGATCAAGCCCTACATTGGACTCTCTGCTCAGCAGGGAACCTGCTTCGTCCTCTCTCTGACTGCCTCTCTGCCTACTTGTGATCTCTGTCTGTCAAATAAATAAATAAATAAATAAATAAAATCTTTTTAAAAAAAGAAAAAGAAAAATCAATAAGTAAATGTTCTTATTCTTAGATCCCCCAGGGCAGCACTTCCATTTTCTTTCTTTCTTTCTTTCTTTCTTTTTTAAAGATTTTATTTATTTATTTGACAGAGAGAAATCACAAGTAGATGGAGAGGCAGGCAGAGACAGAGGAAGGGAAGCAGGCTCCCCGCTGAGCAGAGAGCCCGATGCGGGACTCGATTCCAGGACTCTGAGATCATGACCTGAGCTGAAGGCAGTGGCTTAACCCACTGAGCCACCCAGGTGCCCCCACTTCCATTTTCTTGATCAGAAAATTCAGTGAAGAGTTCTTTACTTGGCACATCTTCATTTTTTGTTATTCTGGTATTAATAAATAAATGTAAGCAATTCCATTTATATTTCAGCATGGTATTGCTCATTTTCCTAAATTTTTAACTGTTCCAACCTTGAAAAATATTTCTGAATGTAGCGTTGGTCACTTATTTACATAGATTATTTCCTGCTGGGTTGTATTAGATCTTAATATGCTCAAATAAACCATTTGCCTCCTCTGTTATTAAATTTCTTTTGTGTTTATATATTATCTCACTAATTAGATAATTACTCCCTTGATGTCTTCCTTATAATTCCCTCATTTCTCCCATAGCAAATAAGATAGTTCCAAACACATAGCAGACATTCAATAAATATGCTTTGATAAATTGAGTACATTTGGATCTTGCTTCTATTTAATGCTTGTAATGTTAGTCACCATCTGTGGCTCTCTTTAATCATTCATATATAATTATAGCAAAAACAAGCATGCTACTTCTGGTGATGCTCTTCTCTAGGTCTGTGCCTTCTTAAAATTCAATCAGGCTTCAACACACACACATACACACACTTATTGAAGGGTTGAAGATGAAGGGTAAAACTAATGTCATTTTCTTCAGGAGTCTTACGTAATTGCTCCTTCCACATCTTGTGCTGTTCCTAATTCCTCTCTACCCACAAGTGTACTCCTCAGAGATACCGTATGAGCATTGATTTTAAATGCTTATCTTTTCAACATTTTTTTAAAAGATTTTGTTTATTTGAGAGAGAGAGAGAGGGAGAGCATGAGCAAGGAGAAGGTCAGAGAAGCAGACTCCCCGTGGAGCTGGGAGCCCGATGTGAGACTCGATCGGGGGACTCCAGGATCATGACCTGAGCCGAAAGCAGTCGTCCAACCAATTGAGCCACCCACATGTCCCTAACTTTTTTTTATTTTTAAATAACTTCTATATCACTTGCCTCCAGAGACTCTCACAGGGAACACAGACAATTATACTCACTTGTGATAAATGCCAGTTTAAAGTGAAATAAATAACTTGAGGGGGCACATAGGAGGTATAGCTTCCTTAGCTTCCTTATGTCTGGGTGAGAGGAATGAAAAAGAATAGTACAGACCATTTTTCTTTGCAGACATCACTGGGAGAAACCTGGAAGATTGAAGAGGAGTCACCCAATGTGTTGGCTTCCTGTCACTCACTGCATGTCAAGTTATCCCTAATTTAGTGACAAAAGAGAACATTAATTATTTAATATTCTTTCATAGGGTTCTGGTGTGGACCAGCCTCCAGCAGACATTCCAGATGTGTAAGGGACTGAATATTCGTATCCCCTCAAAATTCATATGTGGAAACCCTAACTCCGAGCTGGATGGTATTTGGAGATGGGGCCTTTGGAAGGTCATTAGGATTAGATGAGGTCATGAGGGTGGAGCTTTCACAGTGAGATTGGTGGAGAGACACCAAGGGCTTGCTTTCTGTCTCTCCCCACCCTGTGAGGACCCAGTGAGAAGGTAGCTGTCTAAACACTACAGTGAGTGACTCTCCTCAGAACCTGACCGTGCTGGCAGCCTCACCTCCATCTTGTGGCCTCCACTCTGTAAATTTTTGTTTAATCTACCCAGTTTATGGTGTTTTGTTATGACAGCCTGAAATGAGGTCTGTATTGTTGTTATAGTCAGAAGGTGTTGGATGCTGGAGTCCTTGTGCAGGCTTCCTCACTCCCACATTGGAGTGACCAGACTCAAGCAGCCGGAGCCTAGACGTGTTGGGGCTTCATAGGTATATCCTTATGTCCACGTGTTTTCTTCAGCTGGTCTCGTCAGCCTGGTAGTTCCAGAGTAGACAGCCTTATTTACAGGTGGGCCCAGTGCTCCACAGGGACGACAGACCAGGCCAGATGGCAGCTGCATCACCCCGTATGACTTCGCATCCCTAGTCACGCAGCCTCGCTTCTGCCACATTCTCTCGATTACAAGCAAGTCACTAAAGCCAATCCATATTCAAGGGCAGAGGAATTGGACTTCACCTCTTGGTTGACGAAATACCAAAGACTTTGTGTGTCTGCCTTAAAACCGCCATGAAGAAGTATCTGTACGCATTTGTGTGCGCGCTGCGTGGGTTTGCGCATGTGCGGGCCGGTCCGAAGGAGGGGAAAGGAGGCTGGTCTGGTGAGAAGCCACACGGCGGAAGAGAGATCAGGGAACATTTGTGAGGTGATATCCAATGATTCTCACAGAGTTCGTCCTGCCACCATACCCAATAGAACGCTTTTATCTTTTTTTTTTTTTTTTTTTTTTAAGATTTATCCATTTTTTTTTAAAGATTTTATTTATTTATTTGACAGAGGGAGATCACAAGTAGGCAGAGAGGCAGGCAGAGAGAGAGAGAGGGAAGCAGGCTCCCCGCTGAGCAGAGAGCCCGATGCGGGACTCGATCCCAGGACCCTGAGATCATGACCCGAGCTGAAGGCAGCAGCTTAACCCACTGAGCCACCCAGGCACCCAAAGATTTATCCATTTATTTGAGAGAGAGAGAGAGAGAGAGAGAGAGAGAGAGAGAATGCACACACAAGGGAAGGGAAGAGGGAGAAAGAAACTTGAGCAGACTCCTGCTAAGCTGATAAACACAAGGTGGGGCTTGATCTCATCTTGCTACTCCTGACTAGTCCCCTGTCCCCCAGGAAGAGTTCATTCTTTGCCTCTCATTGTGTCTCCACAGCCCTGGCATTCTTGTTGTTGTTGTTTGCCTCTTTTCAGTCTCCTGTAACAGGTCGTTCTTCTCAAACTCGCCAATCCTGACATTTCTGTTCGTACATGTTGCTCAAATCTACCCATTCCACCCTAACTGCTCAATTCCACAGGCCATACCGGGATGGTCATTTCTTTCATTCAACATGTATTTCCTGAGCAGAAATGAAGGGACTAAAGGTGGAATACAAATTTCAGTAGGTAATTAGGGAAGACCTCATGGGAAGGTGATTTTTTATAAAGGATTGTATGTACGTATGTATTTGTCAGAGAGAGGGTGAGAGAGCACAAGGAGGGGGAGCCCCAGGCAGAGGGAGAGGGAGAGACGGGCTCCCTGCGGAGCAGGCAGCCGGATGTGCAGTTCCATCCCAGGACCCTGGGGTCATGACCTGAGCCAAAGTCAGATGCTTAACTGACTGAGCCTCCCAGGAGCCCCAGGGAAGGTGATTTTCTTTTTTTTTTAATTTTAATTTTTAATTTTTTTATTTTTGTATAAACATATACTGTATTATTAGCCCCAGGGGTACAGGTCTGTGAATCGCCAGGTTTACACACTTCACAGCACTCACCATAGCACATACCCTCCCCAATGTCCATAACCCAACCACCCTCTCCCTACCCCCCTTCCCCCAGCCACCCTCAGTTTGTTTTGTGATATTAAGAGTCTCTTATGGTTTGTCAGGGAAGGTGATTTTTAAGGAAAAATGTTGGATGGGTAAGGGAAGACACATTGTAAATATTTGGGCATGTTGACATTCCCCCAAGTTGAGGGAGCTGCAAACACAAAGGCCACACTCTGGAAGTGTGCCTGGCATGTGCAAAGATAGACAAGCTGGCTGGTGAGTCTAGAACTGAGGAATGTAGGGTGAGAGTAATAAAAAGCTAAGGTCAGAGAGTTAAAGGTGGAGGATGGACTGATCACCTGGGATCTTGAAGGCTATTGCATGAACTCTGGCTTATATTCGGAGGGTTTTAGGCAAGGGAGTGACATGGGTCAAGATTTTAACAGTCACACTGACTTCTGGGTTGAGAATATACTGGTGGCAAGCCGTGGGGAGAGTAGTAAGGATGGAAGCTTTGCTTCCAGTTAGGAAAGACAACGGTGGCTTCGAGCACTTGCCCAATATTATAGTAGCAAAGGGATTTTTGTTTGTTTCCATTTAAAGGTAGGACATATTTTAGCATACTTGCATGCTCGGAGGGGAGAACTGTCTGTAGATAAGAAAAGTGAACCTCCTGTTCTTTTATGGAAATGAAGAGATGTAGATGGCAGTACATGAAAATAATCATGCTGGTGGCTTAAAAGCAATCTAAGAATCTCCGACACAGGGGCCTGTGAACTTTGTGAGTTAGAAGGTGACGTCTTGGATTATCTAAGCAAGACCTGGTAGGATGGGAGCTATGCCTCAGTGTCCCACCAACACTTATAACGGGTGCCATCAGAATACTCCAAGGTTGGCAACTTCACAGAAAGTATTCTACCCTGCTTTGGACTCTGTCTTAGATACTCTCTAATATTCCAGAAGTATTTTTTGACACGAGCTTGGCATTAGCATTTTAAGAGATAAGTAAGGTTATTAATATATATATTTATATGTATCTACTACCTTCCCCCTTCATGTTGCTTGGTCTATGCAAATAAGCCAGCTGCCACTCACTGCGGAGTTGCTCAAGTGAAAAGCTATTTAAGAACATATTACACAAGCACGTGTGTTTTGGATGATCAGTCCTTCCTACTTTAAACTTAGACACTTTTAATTCAAAGCACTGTGTGCTTTCTCTGTATAGAATATTCTGATTTGTATAGGACTCTGTCCAGTTTGAATTTAGACGGGCGTCTCCTTACACCCCAGTGACCTCTGCTCTGGATACGGCTCACTTACGTCTTTGAGATGTGCTCCTGGGGTGACTGACGAACCCATTTCAAGTCAAATCATTCCAAGCATAATTTCCCAGTTTGTTATGACTCTGTCAGCTGTTTGTCTCTAGCTAGTTACAAAAGACAGAAATTTAGTCTATTTATATAGACTCATAAAGGATGCTAGGAGGTATCAGTCTTGTGGGGGATTTTCAAGGTTTAGAACCCAGTGGAAATCCCAGCCATTCTTTCTGCTTCATCCCCTTCTGATTTCTTTGAAATGTGAAAGCTTTGGAAGGAGTATTTAATTCATTCAGATTTTATCAGGTTGTTTACCATTCCGTATAAATGCAAGCCAGGGGGGTAGGACTTAATCGGGGGAGGGAGAGGGAAGCTTAAACACAGGGGCATTTCTGGGAAGTGGGGATGACCTGTTCCCAGAGAGAAATCACAGTGAATCAGTTTCCCCTCCTTGGTGAATGAAGACAAGCAGATCTTGATAACAACGCTAACCACTGAGAAGTTTGTTTTATTGGGAAAATTATTAACAAAAAGGATAGATAAACACCCATTTCTAACAGCCTGTAAGTGCCAGATGAATGCTTTGTTATTTGGAATTTAGTTAATTACTTAGAAGTTTTGCAGATTGTTCAAAGATTTCCATCTTTCCTGCATGGAATGGCTAGCTCACCCTCTGATTAATGCCATTGGGTCACATTCTCCAAAAATGGCTCGTTCCACAACCTTTGCAGGAGAATATTCCACAACCTATTGTGCTAACAGATCTGACAAGTCATCTTTATTTCATCTCACATATTAAGTAGCAAGAATGTCTTCAGTAGTGCCCGCTATAGAGTTTTGAATCATATTCAGTATAACCTCAGACTATAACAATTAATTTGAATCTTGAATTAAGCTTTATTGTTTGGATGTGCCTTGCAAGGGCGAATCTGCCATTCTAAGGCGATATAAGGAGGAAGTGAGGCTATTGCTGAGTCTGAATTACTGGAATTTGGACAGTAGCAGGAGGGGAACAAAACTTCTGCAGAAGGGCAGAGGGGAATGTGAGGGGATAAGTTTGTCATCATCTGGCTTCTGTCTCGTAGGTTTGAAAACTCTGTGACTTGAGCAAAGGGACTCTGAAGTTTCCTGTTTTTCTTTCATGAGAGCCAAGTCGGGGCTTTAACTCAAAGTGGGAGGAACAAGAGTTCTTGTGATCCACAGTACTAAACCAGTGGAATGTTCTACCTGAAGTAGATACACTTGAAAATGTCCAAAGGAGTCTGGGAGCTAAACACAGAAGTCAGCCAGAATCGATGAAGAGTGGAGCTTCCTGGAGCCTGAGGACGCGCGGGGTGGAGATTGGAGTAGGGATTGGTTAAGGGGGGCCACCGTGACTTGAGGTTCTCAGTTCCTACCATCCAGTCAAAAAAGGGGAAAAACGCTGAAATAATGTCAATGAACCCTGGAGCACCACTCGTTAGTTCACAAAGCAGCTTCCATTATAACCCAACACCCTCCAATCAGGTAGTGCTTTGTTGTTTGTTATCCACAGTTTGAGTAAGACTATGAAATTCGGAGGTTAGATGTCTTCATATAATTACTTCATTTAGTGTCAAAACTATGCCCAGGCCCCAAGCCTTCTTTTAATATTCTTTCCACAATACTAAATGCTTTTCTCTGTAGGGTGATTAACTAGTTCAGTGTTAAACAAACTAAGGTAGAGGAAGTATATCTCTGTGTATTTGTGATAGGATTTATATTAGTAAATTGAATAAACATCTCAAAATCAGAGGCCTGCTGTTTGAATAAAGAAATATTTGCTAAAAAGAGAGAGTGGGAGTTGCTTATCCATTCCCCTCAGGCCCACTGTATTTTACATTGGGTTTTGTCTGCCATCTAGTGGAATGTTGAAAAACCACATGTAAAAACCAAGGGCTCCTTCCTTGCTGTAGGTTATCCAGTCTTTTTGGTTTTGAAATTTAATCCAAGTCTTCAACTTTACCTGACACTTTTAAAGGACTTGTGCAGATTATTTCTTATCTCATATATTAGTAGGGATTCTGTCATCCTTAATTTTTTGTACAATCTAGTTTTTGGTTACTTGACCTTGGACAATAATATCGGTATCTCCTCCCCCACCCCGTCTTCATTTACTCTTCCACGAAATGAGGTTAAAATCTCTTTCAGCTATAAAATTCTGTGGCACTATACTAAATCTTCACTTCATAGTAAAAAAAAAAATCACATTTTAAAATTGATACTCTTCCCCTATTTTCATATCTTATTACTCAGATTATTCATATGTATTAGTGTTATTAAAAGAAAATGTGGAAAATCAATAAATGAGGTCTTAAAAGATGATTAAGTCTTCTCTGTTGTGGGAAAAACGATAAAAAATGCACATGAGAGAATCATTGAATCTACATAAAAGTAACCTATATGGATAGAATATTTTTAAATTTTGTGAATCACCACTTAAAATTTCATTTTATCTTCACAATAACTCTGGGAGACCTTTCGAACAAGTTTTATTACTACTATCTGCCAGTGAGCAAACAGGAACAGAAATACTTAGTGGATCAATCTCACACAGGCTGGCAATTACAGAAAATGCATTAAAATTCAAGTCTGTGTTACTATGTGCAGAGAAGCAGCATTAGGATCTCACGTGGAGCTTGTGAGAAATACAGCATCTCAGACCCCAGCCCAGACCTATGCAATTAGAGACTGTGTTATCACAGGATTCCCAGGTGATCTGATGCCCATTCAAGTTTCAGAAACACCAATAGCCCATGAACCATTTATAGACCAAGATGTCTTTCCAAGATATTTAAAGTAGCCATGTGGCCTTGAAGGAGCATTTAAATCACTTTTCATCTGAGTGAAAGACTTAAATGTGGGAAAATGTTGTCTTAGGTGAGAGGACAAATTTCGAAATAGCCAAATCTCTTGAGGTATGTAAGATATAAGGATGTTTTGAATAATTTCAATCAATTTATTTGGAAAATGTTAATCAGGGTGATTCTAGAGTAACAATACCAATTTTCTTGTTGGTGTATTTCTGTAAAGCATATGATAACTAGCATAAGCCTTTTTTAAAAATCTAGAATTTTTGAGGTTAATGACCCTCCTCTCTTTCTTTGTTTCATGGACTCCTATTCATCCTTCAAAACCCGGCTCAAATAAAACTGCTTCAAAACCGCTTCTATGAAAAAAAAAAAAAAGTTTAGCTCAATTCTTTTGATTCATAGATGAAACAAAGGAAATTTAATCAGACAGTTATTGGCAGCACTAAATTTGGAGCACCTGTCTGCTGGTCTATTACTCTCCAACCAAAACATTTTATTCCTCACAAATATGGATTATAGTTTGTCTGGATAACTGTTTCCCGGAGCCTGTTCTGCAGAACACTAGTCCTGCAAGTTTGCGAAATACTGCTTTCCCATAGCTGTTCTTCATAAGTCTTGGTACGTTCTTACAATGTGGTCCTGTTGTATGGAAATTAGTCTAACTCTTCACCTCCATTTACCAGGACCTGAATGAATGCTCTTTGATGTCCCCTTGTGCTATATTTCTTTCTCCTCCGGGCAGAAAAAATTCTGTAGTTTGAAGGGCTCCTGTGATTTATTTGGACCTACATGGATAATATAGGATAATCTCCCAACTGAAGTCTATAACTTGAATTACAGCTGAGAAGTCTGTTTGCCTTATAACAAAACAGAGTCTCTGCTTTTTGGGATTAGGGCATAGATATCTTTGGAAGGCCAGTCTTCTTACTGCAAATGTCAAATCCTTGCAGAGATCTTCCCTGAGTCCCTAGTATTGAGGAACTGCTCAGCACTGTATTGTATTACCTTAATTTAATTATTTATACCTCTCTTTAAAAAAATTGTTGTATCTGATGATCCTGAAAGAATGTTTGGCGCATAACAGGTGCTCAGTAAATATTTGATCTCTCAATTTCATCTAAGCCTCTAGCCTTTCCAAATGTATTGTTCATAAAATTCAGGGTGCATGTTTGTTTGAGAAACTTAACATTCCATGCACCAAGGCCATTTTTATGTTCTACAGACACACATGTGCACACATGTATACGGTCTGCATGTAAGTGCATGCATATATGTGCACACACAAACCCTGGATTTCTCCCTTTTTGTCTGCTTTAAAACTTTATGTGAAACATGGATTTTTGTGTGACTGAGAAGTTAAGGGTCAGGTGCTTTAGGCACCCCACCAAATTATCTGTTTGCTTTTGAAGCTCAAAGGCTGCCTGCTAAAGTTCAGTGCCGTCCGTATTTATCTGTATCCCAGCACTTGCATAGGAACAAAGAGGTTCCTTTTTTGAGTCACGGTCTATCTTCTTTGTCTTACTTATATCATACCCATTATCCTGGAGCTCTTGAGCAATAGGAAATATACAAAATTCCTTTATTACACAGTAGACTGAGTGGGAAGAAGGTTTAAACGTTCTTCCACATCAGCATTCCCAAATTGAAATTTTTTGAGTCATTACTACAAATACTTATTGGAAAACACTGTGTTCCATGCTTAACTTTAGAAAACATTGGATTAAAGGAGTTCAGTGGTATCTTGGAACATATATCATGCTTATATATCTCACAACTCTTTAAGAGGGCTATTTAGTTTGTAATATCCTAAATATTTCACCAGAGGACCAATTTTTCCCCCCTATAGAACTAATCCAAGAATTAGTGTGCTAAGAGACACCACTTAGTAAACATTACTACAGGCTATCTTCATTCTCAGTATAAGGGTCTTCCAGGTTTCCGAATTTATTAACACAGTTTGTACATAAGCTGTTGGTGGCTCCAAAAACAACTTAAAAGAAACCATTCAGAGGAATCCTTTTTTTTTTTGGAGGGGGGTGATCTTTTATTCAGAATTTTTTTTTTTTTTTAATTATAACAGACCCTCACAGCATAACTCAACAACTTATTTTCCATGTCACATGTTTCCAAGTTGGGGCTGGTGGCTGTGATGCTGTCACTCAGGAAACCAGGCTTCCTCTGTGGTGGTGTCACGTGTAGCAACAAGTAACAATGATCTAAGAGCTTTTCAGTGTTTCTGAGGAAGTATTGCATCACATTTCTATCTGTAGACAATTGGCCAGAATTTATTGCCCAAGACCTAAATGTCGGGGTCTGAGAGATGCAGGGAAGTAGACAAAATGTTTGGCACCTTCTCTGTTGTTACTAACAGTGCTGCTTCATGAGTGAAGTTTCCATGGCATTAGGAGCTCGCTGTCTTCTGAATGTCAAGAGAGATTACTACATGTGTTGTGAGATGGTAAATAGAGTCTGCCGCAGAATGAGGAAATACTGAATGTGAGAGAAGATTAAAGCATTAGTAAGATACGTGTCATGTCCTAGTGAGAGAAGAATTTCAGAAAGTATTGGCGAGGAACCAAAGGAATATTTGGCATTTGCTGAAAAAGGGTAGCTGTGTAGTCCAGGAATGTGTCATGTGGCACACAAAGTTACTACAACAGTGCAGTCACTACCGTGATCAGATGATTAAAGTTAGTGTGTCAATGAAAGCCAGAGTAGGGGAAAACCATGGTTTTATTTTTATTTATTGTTAAAGATTTTATTTGAGAGAGAGAAAGAGAGAGAGAGAGAGAGAACACAAGCAGGGGAAGCAGCAGGCAGAGGGAGAGGGAGAAGCAGACTCTCTGCTGAGTAGGGAGCCTGCTGTGGGGCTCAATCCCAGGACCCTGAGATCATGACCTGAGCCAAACAGTGCCCAAGACACTGTTTTAAATATTGAGCACTTTATATATGCCTTTTTCCCCCCCAGGCACTTTATATTCATGCATTAAGGGTACAGTTATTTTACAGTGACTAAAAAAAAAAAAAACAACAACTGTGAGAAACAAGCAAAATAAGAACAGCCAATGGTGTTTTAAAGAATGTACTTAGCATTCATAAGTAATTATTCTCAAGCCAAAGGAATTCAAAGTCATAAAACATTGAGATCATTGAATAGTAATTTTTCCTCTTGGAGATTTATAGCACCTTAAAGTGTCTGAAAAGCATCCCAGGAAGAAATCAGTTTAATGGTATTTACCCACATTTATCAAATAGCTATTTATCATATAGCTAAAAAGAGTGAAGAAAAACGAACCTAACACAAACTGCTTAGCCATGTATGCTCCTGAAAGAGATAGGAAGCATCAGGCTTCTTGTCTTGCAAGATGTGCCAAGAAAGGAAGGTCCTGGCTACTTCTTAGGCAGTCCTTCTCTAAGGTTTGTATTTGCAGTGATCGATGGAGAGGGATAAGCAAATGTCTCACTCCCATCCCAAACAAAAAGCAGCCTTGCTTACTATTTACTCTCCAAGTGGTGGATTCCTGAAACGCCATGTTCCTCAGCTGGGATACAAACCCACTATGTGCATACACACCCACAACACCCATCTGGGCCATACTCCATCGGCTCTGTGAGATTTATGGTTAAGAGCAGCTGAGAGCAAATACGCTGTTGCTTGTGCTTTGGTGTACTACCAGTAACAGTCTTTTGTCTCTTTCCCAGGAGTATCCTGTGTCTGCTGTCAATATCTATGAACAGTATAGACTAAATTATTAGCTTGTAAATAGAGTAGATTCACCTAAAGGGGGCAACAGTATAACACGGTAATAATCAACTTTCAGCTCCTTCCAAAGGTTGATTAATTTGAATAATTTTTTCCAGGGTTATGAGTTCTATTTGGCAGAGGGGAAATAGGAGTTATTAGACAATCCTCTCACAGTTGCTGGGGTCTACCAAATTTACATGGTCTTAGTTAGCATCTGAGTGCTTACTTTGCCTCATTCACTGTTGAAAGCACTTTATTTTTGTTAAAGATTTTATTTGAGAGAGAGAGAGAGAGTGTGTGTGTATGAGCAGCAGGGAGGGGCAGAGGCAGAGGGAGATCTTGGCAGAGAAAGAGGGAGAAGCAGGCCTCCTGCTGAGCAGGGAGCCAGGAGCAGGGCTCCATCCCAGGACCCTGGGATCATGACCGGAGCTGAAGGCAGCTGAATGAGACACCAAGGCGCGCCTTGAAAGCACTTTGTTACCTCACTTAACCCTCAGAGCCACTCCATAAATGTCCTCATTTTACAGATGAAGAAACTAAGACATAGAGGGGTTAATAATTATCCCAAGACCATACAGTATGTGGTGGACCTGAAATTCAAACCCAGACAGCAGAACTAAATTTCTAACCACCAAATTAAGAAAAAGGAGATAAATTTTTAGATTTAGTCACAGTAGAAACCAGAACTATTATAACCAAAGTAAAAATAAAAAACCTAATTGAAGATTTTCTCAACTATCAAAACCCTGAATTTTCAAATATCTTCCCATAAAGATAAAAGCAGATACAAATTTTCTTATCCAATAAGTATAAAGAGTATCTGACAAAAGAGAAAAAGAGTTTTGAACTAGAAGGGAGGGCCCTAACAGTTTCAAATATGATAATTCTTATTTAACCATTCAGACAGTATCAAACAGAGCAACCCCTGTGAGAGGGGCTTCCAGTCCCAAAAATCAAGAGTTCCATTCTTGGTGTGGTAAAGCAACACAGTTAAATATCTGTTCTTTATAGCCCAAATTTTGGATGACATATGTCTTACATAGAAATGATAGACTGGTTTAATATTACTGTATAGGAAACGTCCCCATTAACCAAACCACTCAAAATAATCACCCATCATACCATAATTTACAAAGTTTAAGTACTTCCTAGCATAGGGATTCATAAACTATGACCTGGGACCAATTTTAGTCCATTCCTGGTTTTTGTAAATAAAGTTTTATTGGAATCCAGCCATGTTTGAGGTTGCTTTCATTGCTATGATGATAGAGCTAAGTAGTAGCAAATGCCACAGAGCCCATTAGGCCCTGGAAAGCCTGAAATATTTTCTATCTGGTCCTTTCCAGAAAAAGTATGGCTGATTCCTATTTTAGTAGCTTAAGCACATTTTCATCAGTGTTAAATACCTTAATGCTTGTATGTGAAACTGAGTCCCATGTAACTTTGTTCAGAAGTAAACCCTAGGATTAATAAAACTTGGGACACTTTTTGATGGTAATATTTCTACAATGTGGCAGTGAATTAAGCTTATTGATCATATGTTTATCCCATCGCAGGGTGTTAGTGTTTAAACCCACACATCAACTTGCCCATTTCATAGTTAACTTGAGGGACCTCCCCTTCCTCTAAAGACCAGGGATTTTTCTCTCCGTGTTTCCCATGATAGACCTTGCTAACTATTCAGGGCCGTTGGTTTATGCAGATCTTGGACCTGTCTACTTATCTCTTTCAGCCAGTTCATTCTTTTTCAACCAAACGATTTCATGCAACTACCATCAAACAGCTGCTAAATGAACTTATTTGCCATCTGGGCCTTATGCTGCATATACAATTTGTAATTTGTTGTTTATTTAGCAAGACTGTTAAATATTTTCCTATTTTGCATTGCTGAGTTACTCTAAACAAACTTGTTCATTGTTTTTTCAGTCCTACTAGAGGAACTATAGTGTTGTGTAGGAAACTTCTTGACTCGTAGTATCCTCTGAGTACGTCCAGGAGCTGTCCCACAGGTCTTGGCACAGAACATCTCAGAGAACTTAGCTTATCTAATGCCATGATCTATCAATTTAAAATGCACAGTGAGGAGCTATGAAAGATTGAGTAGGTTTACAAACTTAGGACAGAGTGGGAGAAGCCCCACTATGCCTGAATCCCACGCTGTTGCGGCAGTCTACCCTGCTGATGGTGAGGAGAGTAAGACCGGAGTTGGGATTTGAACAAGGGGGTCCAAAACACAAGGGTGCTTGGTGTAAAAATCCACCCTTGTTGAATTAGACACAGGAAAAAGTATGTCTAGCCACAGCTGTGGAGAATCAGTGACCTGATAGACAGCCATGGCTTTGGTTTTTGCTTTTTTCTGTATGTTACTGGCAGGGGAGAAATGAGATATGTCTGTGTCTCTTATAAACGTATTATACACATTTAGTGACTCAGACATACTTGGTAATTTCATACCTTCCTATTTTCATCACATGCTTGTCACACAAACTACTTCCTTATACACTTGGTTTCATCTCTCCATTTTATTTCTTTTATTAGCAGAGCTGAATATTCTTTTTTAAAATTGAGGTATAATTGACATAAAGTATTAGTTTCAGCATTACAACATAACAATTCGATATTTGTATAATTATAAAATGATTACCACTACAAGTCACATCTCTCACTGTATGTAGTTAGGAAACTTTCTTTCTTATGATAGAACTTTAAAATTTATTCTCATAGTAACTTTTAAATCTGTAATATCGTTATCAATAACTGTAGTCACCATGCTGTACATTATGTCTCCATGACTTAGGCATTTTATAACTGGAACATTGCCGCCTTCAACTTCCTTCAACCATTTTAATCCCCGAATATACACACCCCACCTCTAGCAACCACCAATCTTTTTATCTGTAAGCTGGGCCTTTTTAGGTATTTATTTATTTGGATTCCTTGTATAAATGAGATCATAGAGTATTTGTCTTTCTCTGACCAACTTAGTTCACTTAGCATAATGCCCTCAAATTTCATCCATGTTGCAAAGGGCATTTTTTATGACTGAATAATAGTCCATGGTGTGTGTGTGTATGTGTGTGTGTGTGGTGAATGGATGAATGGATGAATGGATCATCCATTCATCCATTGACAAATACTTGGGTTGTTTCCATATCTTGGCTATTGTAAGTAATGCTGCAATACACATCGGTATTCAGATATCTTTACTAGTTGGAATTTTTGTTTTCTTCAGAAAATACACAGAAGTGGTATAGCAGAATGCTATAGCAGTTCTATTTTAAATTTTTCAAAAAAAGATTTTATCTATCTATCTATCAGAGAGAGAGAACAAGCAGGGACAGTGGCAGGCAGAGGGAGAAGCAGACTCCCCACTGAGCGAGGAACCCAACGAAGCACTTGATCCCAGGACCCCTGAGATCATGACCTGAGTCGAAGGCAGATGCTTATCAGATATATCATTTACAAGTATCTTCTTCCTTTGCATAGGTTACCTTCTGATAGTTTCCTTTGCTGTACAGAAAGTTTTTATTCAATGTAATTCTACTTGTTCATTTTTCCCTTTGTTGGCTTTACTTGTGATGTCGGATCCAAAAAGTCATTGCCAAGACTTATGTCATGGAGCTTTCCACCTATGTCTCCTCTAGTTTAATGGTTTCAGGTCTCACATTCAAATCTGTAATCCATTTTGAGTTAATTTGTGTGCAGGTTGTAAGATAGTGGTCCAGTTTCATTCTTTTTCATGTAGTCATTCATTTTTCTCAATACCATTTATAAGGAAACTGCCCTTTATGTGTTGTGTATTTTTGGTTCTTTTGTTGTAAAGCAATTGACCATGTATGCATGGGTTTGTTTCTTGGGTCTCTTTTTTTTTTTTTTTTTTTTTTTTTTAAGATTTTTATTTATTTAGGCAGAGAGAGAGAGAGGAGGAAGCAGGCTCTCCATGGAGCAGACAGCCCGATGCGGGGCTCGATCCCAGGACCCTGGGATCATGACCCGAGCTGAAGGCAGAGGCTTTAACCCACTGAGCCACCCAGGCGCCCCGGGTCTCTATTCTTTATGTTTGTTTTTATGGCATTACCATACTGTTTGGAAATCAGTAAGCATGATCCTTCCAACTTTGTTTTTCTTTCTCAGGATTTCTTTAGCTATTCTATGGTTATACACAAATGTTAGGATTATTTATTCTGTTTCTGTGGAAAATGACATTGTAATTTTGATAGGAATTGCACTGAATCTGTAGATTGCTTTGGGAAGTATGAATATTTTAACAATATTCTCCCAAATCATGAGCATGGACTATCTTTCCCTTTATTTGTGTTACCTTCAATTTCCTTGATTAATGTCTTATAGCTTTTGCCCTAAAGACCTTTCACCTCCTTGCTTAAATTTATTCCTAGTTATTTTGCTCTTTTGGATGCCATTGTAAAAAAGATTGTCTTCCTAATTACTCTTTTATTGGTGTATAACTGATTTCTTTGTATGAATTTTGTATCCTCCAATTTATTGAATTCATCAGTTGGTCCTAGGAGTTTCTTGGTGGAGTCTTGAGGACTTTCTACATAGTATCATGTCATCTGCAAATAGTCACCACTTTACTTCTTCTAATCTGGATGCTTTTTACTTCTTTCTTTTGCCTAATTGTGGTGGTCAGGACTTCCCATACTATGTTGGATAAAAGCAGTGAGAGTGGACAGTCTCGTATTGCTCTTGATCTTAGAGTAAATGCTTTCAGCTTTTTATGGTTGAGTATAATGTTAGCTGTGCTGGAGTCACATATGGCCTTTGTTGAGGTATGTTCCCTCTATATTCACTTTGTTATGATTTTTTTTTATCACTAGTGGTTGTTAATGTTGTCATATGTTTTTCATGTATCTTTTGAGACAATCATATGATTCTTCATTTTGTTGTTCAGTGGCGTATCACATTGCTTGATTTGTGATGAAGCTGTAAGTTTGTTCTTTCTTCTTCTTCTTCTTCTTCTTCTTCTTTTTTTTTTTGGAAGAGTTTGAGAAGGATTGGTAATAATTCTTCCTGAAATGTTTGGTAGAATTTACCAGTGAAGCTGTCTTGTTCTGGCTTTCTGTTTGTTGGGAGGTTTTTAATTACTGATTTAATCTTCTAGTAAGTGTGTTCAGATTTTCTATTTCATCATTTTTCAGTCCTGATTGACTGTATATCCCTAGGAATTTTTCTATTTCTTCTAATTTTGCTCAATTTGTTAGCATATTTGTTCATAGTATTATCATGATTCTTTGTATTTCTGTGGTATCAGTTGTCCTCTCTCTCATTCAGATTTTGAGTTTTCTTTTTATTTTCTTGATTAGTCTTAACTAAAAGTTTGTTAATTTTTCTCTTTTCAAAGTATCGATCCTTATTATCATTGATCTTTTTATATTTTCTTTTTATTCTTTTTTTCATTTATTTTTACTCTGATCTTTATTTTTTTTTTCTTCTAACTTTGGGATTTGTTCCTTTTTTAGTTCTCTGAGATGTAATGTTAGGTTATATACTTGAGATATTTGTCTTTTGGTGTAGACATTTGTTGGTATGAACTTCCCTCTTAGAACTGCTCTTGTTGCTTTCCACATATTTTGCTATGCTTTATTTCCATTTTCATTTGTTTCAAGATATTTTTTTATTTCTCTTTTGATTTCTTCTTTGTCTCATTGTTCAGCAGTATGCTGTTTCTTCTCCATATATTTGTAACTTTTCTAGTCTACTTCTTACAATTGATTTCTGGTTTTATACCATTGTGGTCAGAAAAGATATTGATATGATTTCAATCTTCTAAAATTTATTAAGACATATTTGTGGCTTAACAGATGATCTATCCTAGAGAATGTTCCATGTGCACTTGAGAGGGATGTGTGTTTTCTTTCTTTTGGATGGAATGCTGTATTTATCAATTAAGTCCATCTGGCCTAACATGTTATTTCTTTACTGATTTTCTGTCTGGATGATTTATTCATTGATGCAAAAGGAATATTCAAGTCCCCCATTTTATTATATTGGTGTCTCTTTCCCTCTTTAGGTTTGTTAAAATTGGCTTTATATTTTTAGATGTTTCTATATTGGGTGCATAAATATTTACAAATGTTTTATCCTTTTTTTGGATTGATACCTTTATCATTATATAATGTCCTATGTCATTTATGACAGTTTTCATCTTAAAGCATATTTTGTTTGCTGTAAGTATAGCTACTACAGCTTTCTTCTGGTTTCCATTTCATGAAATATCCCTTTCCACCCCTTCATTTTTTGTCTGCGTGTATCTTTATACTTGAAGTGAATTTCTTGTAGGCAGCCTATATCTTGGTCTTGTTTTCATTTTTTAAGTCCACTGAGTCATTCTGTCTTACGATAATAAAATTTAGTCCATATACATTTTAAGTATTTACTGATAGGAATGTGTTTTTGCCGTTTTGTTCATTGTTTTCTGGCTGTGTTGTAGTTCTTCTCTATACCTTCTCTTGCCTTCTTCCATTGTGAGTTGATGACCCTCAGAATGCTATGTTTACATTTCTTACTCTATTTTTTTGCGTATCTACGAGAGGTTTTTGCTTTGTGGTTATCATGATACTTATATGGAAAACTTGTAATAGTTTAAGTTGATAAGAACTTAAGTTTGAATGCATTTTTAAAGCTCCACATTATTTTGGCATCACATTTTACATTTTTTTGAATCTTGTGTGACCCTTAATTAGTTATTATAGTTTTTCACTGCTGTCTTTTAACCTTTATACTAGCTTTAGTAGTGATTAATCTGTAACATTTACTACATATTTATTTGTGATTTATATTTTATATGTTTTATTATTAATTAGCCTGCTTTTTTTTTCAGCTTAAAGGTCCTCTTAAATTTTTTATAAGGCCAGTTTAGTGATGATGAACTCCTTTAGCTTTTTTGTCTGGAAAACTCTATCTCTTCTGAATAACTTTGCTTTTGGGTGGAACATTTTTGGTTGGGATTTTTTTCTTCTTTGTGCACTTTGAATATATTGTGCCTCTATACTGTAGCCTGCAAACTTCTGCTGATAATTCTGATAACCTTATGGGGAGTTCCCTTGTGTGTAACAAGTAGCTTTTTCTTTGATTTTTTTTTTCCCTTGTCTTAAACTTTCAACATTTACTTGTATGTCTCAGTGAGGCTCTCCTTGGGTTCATCTTATTTGCAATTTTATGGGCTTCCTGGATCTGGAGGTCTATTTCTTTTACCTAGGTTAGGGAAGTTTTAAGCCTTTATTTATTTAAATAACTTTTCATCTCTTTCTCTGTCTCCTTTTCTCTGGGCCCCCTTTAATGCAGATGTCAGCCTGCTTGATGTTTTCCTTAAGTCCTTTAAGCTATCTTCACATTTTTCCTTTTTTGGGGGAGTTCCTCTGCTGTGTCTTGAATTCATTGACCCTTTCCTCTGTTTCATCTCGTCTTCTAGTCTGCTGAATCCCTCTCATGTACTTTCAGTGGTTATTTATGCTTTAGCTCGGTCACTGCTGTTTGATACTACTATCTTCTGTCCCTCTATTGAAGTTTGCTGTGTTTCTCCATTCTTATTCTGGGTCTTTTGAGTATCTTTATGAGAATTTCTTTGAATTCTTTATCAGGTAAATTACTTATCTATGTGAAGGGCTTTTTCACTGAAGTTTTATTATTATTATTTTTTTTAAATTTGGAACATATTCTTCTGTGGTCTTCATTTTACTTGACTCTCTGTGGTTTTCTTTGCCTTAAATGAAATAATCTTGAGTTTCCTCCTGTAGATGACCCCAATTGTTCAACCCTGCCCTAGCTCCTGTTCTTTAAAGAAAGTATTGTCTTTCCTATAGGGTATTTTTAATATAATTTACTTTGCATATGTATTGTCTTTCCTCTTGTATATATTTTATACAATTTAAAGAAAATGTTGAGTAATGATAAAGATTAGAATATACATGCAATTAGATAAATACTAAAGACACATAAGTGAAATCTTTTTCCTGATACCTAAATGCTGTGACATTATTTTCTTTGTGAAGATTTTAAAGTCTGAAGCACTGCTTGGATACACAGATCTTGTGTGCGGTGGATATATATGTTTTTCCTCCAATTCTTCATCCCACTTAGCTGAAGGAATTAAATTTCCTTCATATCTTTTAGATCACCATGTCAACTTTTAAGTATCAGATGTCTAGAATCTCAATACCTCACAGGGATACCACTCCTCACCTGCTGCCTCTCAACTAAATGTAAAGACATAGATCAGTACACTTTTTGAGATTTTCTTAAGATCCCTCCAAACTGGAGGTGTCTTTGGGATTTTCAGTATTTGCCCTGGAAGATAATGTGAGGAAAACAAGTTATTTTTTTATTTTAGTATCCAAACCAGTTATGACTACTTTGTCATGTAAACCACTGTGAATAAAACACAAGATAGAATGTGGTCTATTTTCCCTTCCTGTGAAAGCTTTTCAGGAGAACTAGTGCTCTGCATTAAGTGAACCCTTGCTAAAGAAAGAAGATTTACCTAATAGTAGGTCTCCTGATAAGAAGGAAAAATCCTTAAGCTCTAGATTGAAGTCCTAGTGCTGTCAAGGATGAAACTGAGTATATCTTTTGTTTTTCCTCATATGGGCTTAAAAACAGCCTAGGACAAAATGGTCATGGTTGAACTCAGCATAGTGCCAGAAGGAAATGGAGATTCAGACAGAATACTTCTTACAGAAAACTAGGGTAAATGTATTGTGACAGAAGAACCACACAAAGTATAGGAAGGAAGAACATATTTTAATGGTTGAGACCATTCTGAGGTGACTATGAAAGCAAGAACTATTACAAAAAATAACTGTTAATGCACATTCTATGCTTGGTAGTCTTTCATACAGTAATTCTTTTATTACCATTTACATCTCTTAACACCTAGCACAGTATTCTGAAGGTGCCAAGCGTAAATTGTATGTAACTGAGTAGAAAGAGCACATATTCATATTGCCAGAAGAGCTGCAGAATGTGGAAGATGGCAAAGTCCTTAAACATGAAGAGCCAAAATGTGCTGAAAACAATGTCCATTTGCATAATCAGTGTCAAAATATAAGCCCATATTGTTATACAGTAAGAGAATGGTTACAATGCCTGCAGTTGCTGTACAGAGGATTCCATAGAGAGAGTATCTTGAGTAATATATAACTTTACTTTCCATTCTTAAATGTCTTTCAAAATAGTCGGTGTTCACAAACTGTGATGTACTGACAGTCCTGGGGTCAGTCTATTGCAAATGAACGGGGACACTGATGTTTTTCCCTTGATAATGAAGACAGGAGTTTGGGTCCAAGATTTGTTGAGAATGTCCACTGTGTTGAATTTGCCACCAGGGAACCAGTTAGTGAATCAGTACCAAATAAAAACAGTTGGTTCATTCTTGAGCCATGTCTATAAAAACTGAAATCAATTTGATTGCGCACATATGAATTCTAAAAAGTTCCAGTTTTGTGTGCAAAATGGATTTTACCAACATCTTAAAATCCTTTAGAAATGTGCTGCTGCTTAGTGAAAAAAAATGCCACCATTTCTTTAATTAGAGGATAAGGTGTGTTTTGAAAAAATAAAGCATCTTAAGTCTTCGTTTTGTAGGCCAACAGTAACAAAGGTCCTGATGTAGCTGGTACAGAAAAGTGAAAACTCATTTACTGCCTGAAAAATAGGAGAAATGTTACTTCTTTAAAGCAGTAGAAAAATAAAACAGGTAATATTTATGTTCTATATATACAAGATATCATTCTTTCTATTATTTAGCCTAATTTTTCAAATGACAAAGAAAAGTTCTCAGATGGACATTATGGATAAGGCACTATATATTCCCAATCATGGAAGGCTACTTTCTGACTTTCAAGAATTAGCCAGATAAAGAGTGGTAGCTAATTAAACCACTTTTTGCCATCCCTTCAGGCCACCTTTCATTTAGAGGTGTATACACTATTGCTTTTGAAAGAACTATTGGCTTAATCTGTGATCCATTGAGTAAAACCATATGTTAACTCCACCATCTTTATTCCCTCTTGTATGTCCATCTTAGTTTTGCAACTGTTTACAAATCTATCCAAAGACCTAACTTTTATAATATTCAAAACTGATGCTCATTAAAGGAAATTTCTATCTTCCATGATTTTTCTAGAACTAGTAATCTGCAAAGAAAATTTTTCTTCTCTTACAAAGAAATAGTTTTATAAAAAGCAGTAACTTTTTCTTGTAACAACATCATGTCAAAGCAAAACTAACATACTTGCTGACGAAGACACTCTGAAAGCTTTCACTTATTCACCTTAACTTAGGCATGTATGGACTGAAGAAATTTGACATTCAGGGCTTGTTAAACACTGATGAAATTTATCATGTAATTGTGCTAGAGAATACCGAAAACAAATTATAACTACAACCTTTTGAAATGTATGCTTTCCCACTAGAACAAGTTTTTTGCAGTAATTTATTAGATAAATTGTCATATGAATATCTTTGTCTAATCATAACTTATTTTTTACAGTGTTAATGATAGGTCTTAAGGTGATGCAATATGTCCTCTATTCTAATGTGAATGTATGTAGGCAAAGTTATCTAGTCTACTTCCTAGTGAATAAATAATGGCTAAAATGATCAGAACAATATTCAGCTGCTTTTCTAGACACAGGCTGTGAATCTCACACAAAAATATTGAACAGAAAATTCCACTGTACATTTTTTTTTATCAATCAATTTGACTGATTCACATATTAAAGATGAACAATTCTGCACTGTTATAATGTTCTGGAATGTCTCCAGAAGATAGAATGAATGCTAAATAGTCCCTGACTATTGGGAACTCATGAAATTTTATTAGGGATTAACTGTGATAATACATGAAAACTGTTTAGCAAGAATTAGCAAAAAAATTTTTCCAAGATTATTCTTGGTACAAAGTAAAAAGCTCCATAGTTATGGGTAGCAACTCCAGAATTTCTATATAAGACATCTTGGGGTCAACAGTCTGATTTGAAGTTGTGACTTTCCAAGTAAGCATATTGCTTTTACTGAGGCTGTATTTTGTTGTTCTGAAGAGCTTGGGAAGAGAGGCTGGTGGAAACATTTGGGGAAGTAGAAGAAACATAGGGGGAAATGGAAAATTCTCCCTTAGAGGCCATACCAATGCCACCCATGATGATTAAAGGCTTCCATTAGGGGAGATAGGATCAGGCTTTCATTCCTGTTTATGAACAAAGGGGCATGGGCACTGATACCTAAAACACAGAGGTCTGAACTACTTCTACAATTTTTCTAAAACTCAAATATTGCCCACATTTAAGAGATTTTTCCTTTAAACTGAATAATTTAGTTTTGTTGTGTTGAACATGATCCTTTCATATTCTCTTGTACTGTTACACTCAAAGTCAAATCATACAATTTAATCATATATTGGGGATTCCACAAAACATTTGGGGTGTACACCCTAATTTTAGACCAGCATGTCTATATGCAGGAATTCTGTTTTTATATTAACAAGTTTTGTTCATTTTACTTCAGTGTTCTTTTAACAGCATATTTTTCTTCTATCTCTATTGTTTTGTAATGAGTTTTCAGTTTGTTTACTAATTTCTAGCTTAAGTTTTTTCCCCCTTTCCCCTTGCATAACCTTCTCTAGGCAGTGATATATTAATTACCATTTATTTCTTTATAATTAATGAGAATCAAGAAATGAAGAGTCAGAATAAAGCTATATTCATACTAACTTTTCAAAGGTGATAATTTCATCTTTTATTTCATTCCTCCCAGAACTTAAGATGTAATGTAGTGATCTGCTTGCTTTTCACAGGCCACATTTACTTGTCCAGTCTTTGTTTTTGTTCTAATTTAGACATCCCAAAACTTGGAGGGTATATTAAAAATGATAGTAGTCTAGACAAGTCTAGAAATGGTCACAGCCTAATTTGTAACTCCTCTTTAGTAAAATGAAAACATATGAAAACTAATATTACTGAAGCACTATATAAATTTCTTGGTATACTTACTTATTTTACTCTCTTTGATCTGCATGCACAGTATGAAATCATAAAAGCAACAAACATCACCACACCAACACTGAGTAAGATAATTTCTACCAGGCCAAGGAGGTTTATTTTTCCAGTCACTTGTTTTCTGAACTTTTCTGCCTTCTCATCACCAATGGTACCAGTCTGTAATCAGATTAATAATTAGCATTATAGGAGTAGATCAGTGGAGCAAAATACTTGAAACCTTCCACTTACTTATTACTCTTTTCTCCAAACACTTGCATAGGTGTTAGTCATCTGTATCTTTAAGACAAGCCAATAGAATTCACCTTGCATGTCAAGGGCAGCAATAAATACCAAGGTAGTATACGTACAGAGTGAAATATAATCCCCTTCCCTTTGAATTATGTTGTAATAATCCCCTTCCCTTTGAATATGTTATATAGTGCTATTGAACATACTAAGCTTCATTGATCTTCAAAATGGCCTTATTAACATATTCCACAATTTTCTAATAGATGTTTCCTATTGACAGATGAAGTGGCAAAGGTCAACAGTTCTGATCCCTCTCAAGTTTTATGTTCTGCATTTTCTAATTCTAGGGCTAATAAATTCCACGGTTTACACTACAAATATCTCATCAGGCAATAGGATAGATGGCCTGTACCTACTCTTTATAAAAAGCAGTAACTTTACTGCTTTTACTGTAAACCAAGTCTTTATAAAAAGCAGTAACTTTACTTGCTTTACTGTAAACCAAGTCTTTACAAGCTTGGTTGATTTTATTAACACTGTAATATTCGCAGAGTCTTGAGTTATTTGGAGTTACATGTACATATGACTTCTCCTAAAACAAGCACTATGACAAGAAAAAGTGCTTAAAAGATAAATTTTGAAAATAAGCAAAATGATAGAAAATGCTTTGACTTTTTAAAAGAAAAACACTGAAAACTAACACAAACTTGGTATTTCTGTGTGGTTGGGTTTTCTCAAATAGGTAGAATATATATAGTACTCATCTATATGGGTAAGAAAACATACACAATTTCAAATACTATACATACATTTTCAGTTTTGAGACACCAAAAACTTTTTTTATATACATGGAAGTTTACTGCTTTTAATGACAGAGATTAAAAAATACTAACCTCATTAAGCCAAAGAACAGGCACAATATAGTTTCGCTTCAGATTCTTTAATGCTCTATAATACATACATAAAAAATAATTATGAAAACACATATATGACAGAAATTTCAATAAGTACTAATGTAAATATATGTTCAGAAATTAGCTGCTTTTGCAACTTGGTTAAGTTCCTTGATTTTTTTTTCCCTATAATAAATCATTTAAATGTTAATGTGACTGTTTCTCAGACAGATTTCACTCTTAAAAAACTTTCTAATACCTATTTCTAATTAGACTGACTTTTTCTAAGCACAGATTTTCCCTTTCCTCAATGGGAAAGTGAAATAGGAATTCCAAAAACTGGTCATAGAAATATCTGGACAGCTTACAAAATGAGAGATACCACCAAACACTCAAAACACTCCAAAATATGTATAGTTATCATTTCAATAAACACTGGATATAATTCTAAATTACAAATGAAAATCATCATATGCATTTAATAATGATTTAATGACCTTAAGCCAAAGAGAAGTTGAAAATTTGTATTCTTTCCACTTACTTTAATAGACTAACTCACATTCTTACAAGAAAATACTAAAAATCAGGTAACCATAAACTTGTTCAAGAGACTCACTCAATTTTTCTTGCTGGCTTGACCAATATGTTGACTTGCAACCGTTTTGCAAATCGTAAAGTGAATCCAGTTATCTAAAAAAAGAACAAACTAGTTATTAACTTAAAAAAAAATCCCCAATTTTTATTGTTATATGGAAATTAAGATGAAATTCTACTACTTGAAACTTGTGAAATTAATTTTGACATGTTAAGTATATTACATATTACACTGCATATTACGAGAATCACATGTGTACATGCAGGTAAGCATGGGTATGCCTGTGCAAGCACACACAATTTCCTCACCCAAACAGATGTCAAGGTTTTAGTTAGATGTGTGGTATCTACCAAAAATGGTTTTGGGTAATGAACAAAATACTGCAGTGCTGAGCTGATCATATAGATTCCTGAACTCTGCATCATCAAATGTATATTTACTCAGAATCAATGTATCATCAGTTTAATTATAGTACTACCTTTCTCATTATTTAAACTGACACATGACCACTAAAATTTTGATATTTAACTTTTTTATTGATTTTTCTTCACACTAACTATAATAGATCTTGCCCCCAATTCACATATATCCATAAAAATCTTTTAATTCCTCATAATACACGCTATTTCCTCAGGCAAGCAATATTTAAAGTTACAAATTTATTTTTAAAGATTTATTTTAGAGAAAAAGAGAGAAGAGGGTATGAGTAGAGAGGGACAGGGGCAGAGAATCTTCAAGCAGACTCTCCACTGAGCACGAGGCAGGTTTGATCTCAGGACCCATGAGATTATAACCTGAGCCAAAAGCAAGTCGGGGGTGGGGGGGAAGGGCGCCTGGGTGGCTCAGTGGGTTAAAGCCTCTGCTTTTGACTCAAGTCATGATTTTAGGGTTCTGGGATTGAGCCCCGCCTCAGGCTCTCTGCTCGGCGGGGAGCCTGCTTCCCTTCCTCTCTCTCTGCTTACTTGTGATCTCTCTCTGTCAGATAAATAAATAAAAATCTTTAAAAAAAAAAAAAAAGAGGCTTAACTGACTGAGCCACCCAGTTGTCCCATAAACTGCTGTTTTATGCTTATCTAATATTTACTGTTTTAAGCCAATTAGAAACTTTCTCATTGATATTCCTGACTTATGAACCACTGAATAGGCCTATAAAGTTCCATACGCTGAAAAACTAAGGTTTAATGACTTTGGCATTTTATAAGCAACAATAGAAAGAAATCAATGTAATTTTCACTGAAATGAAAATAGTAATTTATCAAGATTGTGATTCAATAAATGTGATTAACAAGAAGGAGAGAATTTATTTTTTCTTTCAGTTTAATCAATAATATATTTGCTTACAGGTTCAACATCTAAGTATGTGCTATGTTCATCTTCATTTGGACTTAAGCCTTCAATAGGTTCTCCAATATCAGGACTCGCATGTAGAAAATGAGGAAGTGAAATGTATACAGGCTTTCCTGAAAACAAATTTTAAAAAATAATTGGGGATAAATCATTTCCCTCATTTCACATACCACTCAGAAAATATTTCCTTAAAAATAAAACTTTTTGAATAAAAGAAGGCATAGCTGGGCTTAAACACTGACTGGGGAATAAAGGTGGGGAGGAAATGATATGACCTGATCACTACTGTACAGAAATAAAATACAAATCTCCTCATCATCCTAGGCAGTTAATGTCCAATGTCTACTGTTTTTCCTTAGGTGTTAATTTTCAGTATGTTAAGTTTAGCTGCTAAGCACAAAATTTCAAGCATTATGTTCATGTTTCGGGCAGTGATATATCTGTGAACTGAAAATTAATTTAAGAGGCTTTCTTTCTTCATTCACATTAATCCCAGTACGAAGGAGGTAAGCTAAATAAGACAGACTTCAAATTGCATTTAAGTCAATTCTTGCTTCAAAGACATACTGAAAACATATTTTTATTAACCAATTTCTTGGGAAGAAAAAGCTAGAAAAATGAAGATGGATAAGTTGGGATGCTCAGAGGAGTCTAGGAATTATTTTTATCTTATCTATCTGAAAAGACACAGGAATGGTTACAAACCAATATCCAATCAGTACTTAATATCAAAAATATACAATGATGTGAAGTGTGTAAACCTGGTGATTCACATACCTGTACCCCGGGGGATAAAAAATATGTTTATAAAAAATAAAAAATTATTTAAAAATATACAGTGAATTTATAGAAAAACAAAAAACAAAAAACACCATGTAACCCATTTTAAAAAGGGGGCTAAGGACCTAAATAGGTATTTTCCAAAGCAGCAGAGAAAATAATAATGCCACCTAATAATAACTAAGTGGGACCTGAAAAACAAAACTGGGACCTGAAAAACAAAACAAAATCAAAACAACACTTTTCTACCACCACATTTACTTCCTGGCCTTATTGCTTTCTTGCTTTGATTTTAAATTTTTGGTGGAAAGGGATCTTGAGTAAAGGTTGCATTTTAAAGAATACTGCAAATTGTATCATGGACTGTGCTACTGAGAACATTTACTCACCTTCTTTGCATTTGCCAATGTCTAGCACACCATATGATGTACAATTTTTTGAGATAACTTTTTCTGTGCAGAAACAATGGTTATCTGGATTTTGAACTGGAGATGCAAAGGCCGTGGATGGAAGAACAAATCTATAGACAGGGATTCCTTTCAGATTAATGTCAGCTCCAAATACAGCATAGATTGACCTAAACACAGATAAGAAAGAGCTTTATTCGAGGAAACTGAACTACATTCTGGAGATTTTTTTTTTCTTTTATTTTTAGATTTCTATTCTTGCTTTAATTTAGAGAAACTGCATTGGATACTCTTGTCAGAATTTTAAATTCTCACTTATTTCACAGGAAAAAAATTCTTGGGAAACTGCAAGGCACACCAAGACATACTACCTGAGTATGAACTATTTTTACCTTTATGCTCAAAAGTTTCCAAGAGCAATTTTTGCTGTGAACTACCATGGGAATTTATATGGAAGACTTTCCTCACAGTTCATGTCCTCTATAGATTAAATATTCATATGACTTCCCTCAAATCTTTTATTTGTGCCCAGGTTAAATGAAATACAATGAAAATTTTTTTCTTTCAAAACTCAGTCCTGGAGAGGAAGACCAAGTACACACTGCGGCGTGTGCATGTGAGTTCTTGATATACCTATCTCATTATTTCCTAAGTGACTGCTTCAGGTACCGAGTACTCACCAACATCAAGACAATGTGCTGGGACTCAATACATATTCGAATCCCCACGTAACCCTACATAAAGAAACTCTTCAATGTCACAGGTAAGGAAAATATTGAGCTATTTCAAATGTTTTCCCATCATCTAGACTTTAGGAACAGGGCTAGGACTCAGCTGGCCTAGGCTCCAGTGCTTTGGTAATATCTGCTGGGAGCCACCCATTTTAAGAGGCTGGAGTAGCAGAGCAAGTGACCATTGTTCTGTATTAATGGCATCCCCTTCTCTGGACATCATTAGAAAGATGGGCATAACCTTCTAGATGGGACTGTTATTGAATATAGTCTAGTGTAGTCAATAAATAAATAAGGAAAAATAGGTCTTAAAATTGAAAAAAAATAATTTGTATAATGTATATGATCCATCTGCAACTGTCAATTTTTATGAAAGTTATTAAGCACATTATGAATATTTGTTTATTCTGAATAAAGCAGGAAAAAATTTCCCTTTGTGTACTTTTTTCCCCCAGATAATATCATTATTAAGTGTGAGCTTGAGGTCTGTGTTTTGTCACTTGGGGAAAAACATTTTGACTTCCAGAACTGCATTGTTGTCTTTGTATTACCTGCAAATATCAGAGGAAAAGAAACGCAGTACTCGAGTCTTCTCAACAAAAGGTGGAAATGAGGCTCCATCTGTTTAAAAATCAAGCCAGTGAAAAGGGATTAGATGTAACGTGTATTCTAGAAAAATTCTGTGATCTCTATGCCAGTATGATCAATAGAAATATAAGGCAACCTGTATATGTAATTTTTAAATTCTTCAGTAGCCACATTTTTTTTAGCAAGTAAAAAAAAACAGGTATATTTGATTTAACCCAGCATATCTCAAATGCCATCATTTCAGTATGTAATTGATACAAAAATTAACAAAATACAATGTGTATATTTACAGCATATTTCAATTCATAATTCCATTAAGCCCATTTCTTAATTTCTTTCCTTAATATCAACATGTGCTTAGCAGTTACCCTATTCAATAAGTCTATATACTATATATACTCTTTGGTATTTAATTTCATATTAAATCTTCCCACTCCTTAAAAATGAAAGTTTACAAAAATAATGGCAAAATCACATGTTAAAATTGTGATTGCGTTTGTTTTTGAAATCCCTCACCCCATCAGTAGGTGGCACTTTTCTTACTATGAAGTTCCCTTAGAAGTTCTGTTAGATTTATGTTGTTCTTTAGGGAGTGATACACTAGTCTGTCCTAATGGCTGATTCATATTTTTTAAAAATCATTTATTAAAATTCACGAACCAAAATTTCTCCCACACGCTTGGAAAACATACCTATCACACACATGATACATGAAGAAATAACTGGATAACTCCTGCATTTGCTTCTCCAGTTAGTTTCACTAAAATGAGCCATACCACTGAATGTGTTTGTTGAAAACAAGAAGACCCCTCCTTCAATTATGCATTCTGGGTTCTTTTTCTGGTTAAATGCCTCAGCCTTGTGATCTTGTTACATTTCACTTACACTCTTGTAATAAGTGAAATATAATAGAAGATCTCAGTGAACTTGATTCCGGCATTGAGAGAACTGGATCTTCAAGGATGGCTTGAACTCTCCAGATAGGTCACTCAGTGGACATTGTCTACGACTGCCTTCCCAACACTGTGACCATTAAAGGAAAAGGAAAAAGCTCCAGGAAACAGAAGGCTTCAGATTGGGGATGGAGGGATGGGTTATCCTGGTAATAGGTATTAAGGAGGGCTGGCAAGGAGCACTGGGTGTCATATGCAAACAATGAATCATGGAACACTCCATCAAAAACTAACAATGTACTGTATGGTGACTAATATAAAAAATAATTTATAAAGCTCCAAGACTCATCATCTGAAACATCATTGAAGATTATGCCACAACTCTTCTTAATTACCAGGGAAATAACTTACAAGATGCTGACTTTTTTTTAAAGTTCAGATATATATCAATATTTTCATTTTATGTCTCTTCTTACTTACTGGAGAAGGCAGAAGAGGCACTTTTAAATAATCATAACCTTTTCTGTTTTGTCAGTCTCTTTTCTCCAGTGCTATAAACCAAGAATCTCTCTCAGAGATCACATCAGAGTCCCCTGCCCTGTCCAATCTACCTCTGATCCTGTTTGTTTTCCTTCTATTTTCTTCTTAGATACCTTTAACTTTATGCTTGATGCTCATATATTTATTTTTGTGTGTGTGATTAATGAATCCTTTACCTCTCCTTTTAAAACTTACCTTTGGATAGAATTTAATTGCTTGTTTTTTTTTTTTTTTTTCTTAAACCCATAAAGAATCCTTTAGTATATAGGAGCAGTACAATGTATTTCTCTGTATCTAAGGTCTGAAGTATTATGCTTCTGTAATTACGGAAGTGAGTAGCATTAGAACACTTGACAACTTATTTGCAGAAATGCTTTATTTAGGGATTTCCTGAAATTTGGTACAAAGAAAACTCAACAAGGTTTTGCTGTTCTTTTTCTATAAGATAGTGGCAACAAAATTAAACAGATGGGTGAAACCCAACAGTACCTTTGGAAGAGTAAATATTCCCTGTGTTTCCTTTTTATTCCGTACCCTTTACATAACTTTGTATTTAACTGTCTTCATCTTTATTATATATTTTTTCCTACAAGGCACAACCTCACCAACTTTGGAAACCTCATGCTTCTGTCTCAGCTTCTGCATTTCTGGGAGCTCTCCTCATCTCAAGTTTTAATTACCTCATGGTATTTGATTCCCATTTGCTTTTTAAAACCTTAATTCTTTAACTAATAGGTCTACCTGCACTTTGCCTTCGCTTTTCTTCAAGGAGAGTAAGCAGCCAGATCTAACCCTGCTGTAAAATCTAAGTTCATACTACTTTTCCCCACTTCTAATTTAGAATGTTCATTTTGCACATGTTTTTCATGGAGAGTACACCTCTAACCTTAAGTTTTTGTTCTCCCCCGCCCCGCACTCTGACCAACCACTTTATTCAAAAGAGATGGCTGTCTTGAGACTTCACAGATTCTACCTCAGCTTGAAATCCCATTTTGAAATATGTTTTACCTTTTGTAATTATCTTTATTTTAAAAATTCTGGCAATTTTAAATTATCTGTACATTACTTATAAAATATGTGAATAGTAACTCTGCTCTAAGTTTTATTATTATTATTTTTTAACCCTTTACTTCTTTGCCAGGAAGGTGGCTCATGAAGTTGAGCTTTTATAAAGCAAATGCTTCCCTAGTCATGCAGGAAAGGCTAGTCCTCAGAGATAATCCTCCAAAATCCCATCACATTAGACAGACATTTACTAAGCCTATGTAACAATAGAGACTGAATTGCATGGTTCTAAAGATAGGTAAATGCATATCCTTAACTTTCAGAACACTGTAGGTACAGGGGTGGAATTTGTGCAATAGAGGGAGGCCGGTTCATTGTATTACCACGAAACAAATGCCCTTACCTGTACCATTAATCATGTCACAATAACTTGGCCAATAGGAGAGATTCCTGAGGAATAAAAAGAAAGGAAATCAACAAACATTCTCTCTTTACAGCACGTTTCTCACATTACTTTTTCTATTATGATTTGGTCCTTCTGCTAAAATAATAAAGATTAGATGTGTGACAAAAGCCAAGTTGAAGAATTGTTCTAAACCACTGAGCCCACATTTTGTCTGAAGGATCCATTAAGTGGCCAGATTATATATTAAAAATTGCCAAATGTTAATTCAAAACAATTTAGAGAACATTTCTGAAGAAAGAAAATGGAGAAATACATCTGAAATTTAGACCTCTACCTAGGGCAGAATTTTTTTTTTCACCCCATTGGGAGAAATGGGCAAATTGGTAGTATTTTAAGTGTTCAAAATAAATAGGAGAAAAATAAGTGGTTAACTGATGTAAGCTCAGTCTGAGGGAGAAGAAGGGTGTGAGGAGAAGGAAAGAAAAGCAGATGTTGAAGAAAAAGAAGAGACTGGAAACCTGCAGATCATCAATTTATACTTTTCTCCCTTTTAATGCTTGCAGAAGCTGGCATTCAAGTAGGACGGAGCTAATTCCTACCCTGGTGTCTACGCAAGATATATATATATATATATGTATGTATGTATCTGGAAGCACTACAAACAACAGTAGTAATAGTTTCTCTGTATCTTCAGTCACTTTTTGGTGATGGAAAACTTTTTTCCCACTGTTAACGTATCATCCAGTGACATGTCAAGGCAACTGTTGCTTTTTTTTTTTTTTTTAAACAGAATAAGTGGACAGTCATGCTCAGTCTTGCCAGGATCAGTAAAATTGATCTTGTCATAATCTCAAAATGCTGTGGAATTCTCACTCCGATTAGAAGCACTTAGCAACTCTCCTCAAAATGTCTCTGTAATATTGAAATGGCAGAAAGGCTCATGTTCCCCAATATACAGTGATGCTATTTCCCCCAAAATAAGCATTTAGAAGTGTTTTTCTTCCACTAGACTTTTCTACAGAAAGATGTACTACCTTAGTGAATATTTAATGGCTGTATGCAATTTTTAGATAGTGTGAGGCAGTGGTTACTTATATTAATAAAAACATTTCATCTCTTTCAATTCTGACTACTGTATTCTTTACCAGGAAATAACTGAGCTAAAGCAAATTTATTAACCTTGATTAGAAAAGGACTCTCTTCCCTGACACTTACTGAAAATCTTCCCATTTTTTACACATAGGATAAATTATGTATACTCCAGATGAACAGTCAGGAGCTAGGGGGGAAAAAAGCAAATCATGACTATATGTATTTATCTCATTCTATTACTCCTTCAAAGGAGGCACGTTCTTTATTTTCAAGTTTAATATGCCCATTTTAGAACTGCATTTGAAATACTAATTCTGTTTTTGCACTAATAAAGGCTTAAAAATGCTGATTGGCCAATACAGAAAATGATTTCAAGAAATTTTTGAAGGGAAAAGTCATGAAAACATTTGCATGAATTCATTAAGTTTTCATCTTTATAGACCCAGGCAGTCATGCCGTGACATGAACAATTTTTATTTGATAGGCTTCATAGAAGTGCAACACACCCAGCACACTGTTTTTCTAGCTGCTAGTTGTTGGTTTATGTATTGATTTTCATCCCTTCCTTTGCAGTCACAAACTGTAGACCCATCCTGCGGCAAAGATGGAAATAGTCCCTTTGGATTTCTTTACATAAGAGAACCTGTGCATGAGGGTAAACCAAATTCTCAACTGGGGCTGATTTTCAGCAGCTACACATGGGTGTGACCAGCTGTCATAACTAAAGGATTAATACCAGGCAGAACAAACTTTCCAAGGCTGAGATACAGGCAGGTCTGGTGCCTGTGCCTTGTTGAACGAATACCACACCTGCCTCCCCGTACACATACTTCCGCTGGATACTTACTCACCTTTTACCTTTGTAAGTGTCAATTATGGCAACTTGGCTTATGTTGTCTTTCCCAGTGAAAACTGTATACACGCCATCTGCAGTGTTGTTGTACTGAAAAGATAGGTACAAGAAGAAATCACTTCTAGGACAAGCCATATTTTCCAAGTTTTAAAATATGTAACTCGCTTTTGCATTTTTCCAGATTCTGGTGGTTTGTGATTACATGGCTGGAAATACATATGCAATGAAGGTTTAACATTATTGGTCTCAAACATTTTAAAAAGATTGCATATAAAAGGCACCTAGAAATAAGTGCTTGAGGTTGAGACAAAGGAAGGAAAACCTGTAGCAGAAGCTGACATGATCCAAATTGTAGTGCTCTTTGTCCTAGCTAAGCCAGTAAGGTAATTTTACCACTACTATTATACTGAGGTGAGGGGATATTAAAAAATACCTATGAGAACAAGGACAGACTTCTAGAGGTATTCCAAATGTCATGGTCTTTTCTTTCTTTCTAAATGCTATGATCTTTAATAAGTGGATACTAAAAATTAGGCCTACAAAATTAAAACAGAATTAGCCAAGGAAAGAGTTATGAGTTTTTGAGTTTAAAAAAAAAGAAAAGATACTAGCTGAATCTCTGATCCTTTTAAGCTTTCTACATTCATATTTATTGACCTATAGCCTTGCAATCCTGAACACTAAAACTAAACAACAAATTGGAGAATATAACTAATACTACGTATAGTGCCAAATAAGCCACAGTCAAAATTCCAATTCGATAGTTAGCTTGTCCTGTTTATAATTTAAAACCTTAAGCTATAAGTAAGTGCATTGCCAGGTTTGCTCCTTCTGAAATCTGCTGTTATTTCATAACAAGCACATTAAAATAGGACATTGCTGATTCATCCGTCTCATTGCGTGCAAACTTAAATTTATATTAACACAAATCTGAAGAGGTCTGAAGGAGGAATGATAAGATGAATCCATTTAACACAAATAAAAATATGATTATTAAACTTGATTTTTTGAGAAGGGAAATCAAAACCAAAAATAGAATTCAAAGCCTTATTTTGTATTTTACGACCTACTTTAGACAAATTGTGAATTTCTCCAAGAGTGGAAAACTAATTAAATCTCAGCTTCTTCATTTTAAATTTAATTGTTAAATTTAGATGAATTAAGTTTTCCAACCAGGAAAGCTGAAGCCATCTGAGACAGAGATGTTAAAAAATTAGGATATTTATTCCCAGATCAGAAATCATGTAAACACACTAAATTATAAAATTATAGATTACCAATGCCATCATATTTATCCAATTAACATATAAAAAATCAACATTCATATTTGAGCACTCACGGGATAAAACACACCAACTGTCGTAGAAATAGGATATGGAACCAAACTCAAGAACGGATCTGTATAGCCCCACAAGAACTCTCTCACAGTTCTTCTTTGAAACATAGAAGATTTTGACTTTTTGATAAGTGAATTGAGTACCACTTGAACAAATGCATTTGGATAGAGATGGGGTGCAGCCTACAAAAAAAAAAAAAAAAATTACTGCTTGAGACATCAATTTTAGTACCTATTTAGTACCTAACAAATAGATGGATCCAATACTACAATTACGTTCAATGGGGGAAAAAATCTGACTGGATCTTTAAAATTATTACCCAGTCTTGCCAGGTCAAAAAAATGTAGTTTGTCTAATCCCTAGATAATTACATTTCTCTGCCTCAGTGCCAGTCACAAGGAGACATTTAAAGTTAGACCCTATTTTTTTTTTTAAATGGTATACTACTTTAAGTGGTCTTCTAATTCAGTTGTTCTGATTTTTGTCTTCGTTCCAAATGTCCTACACGCCATTCAAATAATGACATAGGAATATATTTTTATAAAAATGACAAGAATACTATCTGATGATAGACTAATGATAGTCGGTTCTAGGGTATTTCAAAACAATTTTGTTATTTGTCTAGTCTACTCACAGCTACAGCCAGATTGAGAACGGTCAAAGTGTCATTCTCTGTTCCAACAGAAAGTGAAGGTTCGAAGATGGCACCTTTGGGCTGGACAAAAGAGACTGTGTGGCTCTCGGAGTCGTGGGTTATATTTTCTTTGGCTAGATAACGAACTCTGCAAAACAGAAATCAATAAAATTCAGAATAAATGTCTCAAGTGAGCAGGTCTCCACTGCCATCCATTCAGGTAACAAATAACTTTTGAGTATATAGAATATGTCAAAAATTATGCTAACCAATTTGTTTAAAACGATAAATAAGCCAGTGCTGGGTCTTGGGCAAATAGAGAAGGGGACCTAAAATCTGCATACATGGGAAAGGTAATAGGTGTTTATAAGAGTTTTCACAGAATCCATGGGAAATAGATATAAATCCAGGTTTATGATGGTCATCGTAGGAGTAAGGGTTAAGACACGATTTGGTAGCAATTCCATGTAAGTGGTCTGACTGACAGAAGTTAAGTGAGGAGAAACCGGGTAAAAGCCACATTGTATATTGTTAGAAATGCAAATTGTTGAATTTGGTTGGATGGCAGAGTGAGTAAGAATAGTGGGAAATAAAGCCATCAAAATGAGTAAGATCTCAAGCATAAAAGGGCTGCATCCTATCCTCTATTATTCAGCCTTTATCCTGAGGGTATGTAGGAGACCACAGAAAGGTTCCCTTAGGGGAATAGTAAGTCCCTTTTCTTACATTAGAAAGAATGCTGAATGTATACAGTCTGGCCAGCACTGGTATTTCTATATTTTCTAGTACTTTAATGAGAATGAAAGATAACTAATGAAATAAATTTCCATTTTACAGGCCAGTTCCCCTCCCCACTCCTGCCATATATTAAATACTCATTAGTTCTAAGTTCCTGGCTGTAAAGAGTACCAACCACTTTTTAGGAACATGGTGAAGGCTGATTATTATAAAAAAAAAAAATCTTTTGCAACTACAGGATATTTACTGAGACAAAATAAGTTACACATCATTCACTGCATTACCATATATGTGAATATCTATAAAGGAGATGAACAGATAGCTGAGGTAAAGACTAAAAACACATGGGACTAAAAAGATGTAAAACCAAAAGACACAACATTTCACTCAAGTATAATAAAAATGTAAATTGCTGGGTGGCGCTTGCATGGCTCAGTAGGTTGGGCACTGGACTCTTGATTTCGGCTGGTGTCGTGGTCTCAGAGTAGTGGGATCTAGTCCCAGGTTGGGCTCCATGCTCAACACAAAGTCCCCTCAAGATTCTTTCTCTTCCTCTCACCCTCTTCCTGTCCTTGCTCATGCACATGCATGTGCACTCTCTTACTCTCTAAATAAATAAATAAATAGAATCTTTAAAACAAAACAACAAAAAAAGTAAATTTCTGTAGGGTAGAAATTAGGAGTGTTTTATATCCCCAAGCACAGTGACTGGAACCTAGTGAGTTATGGATAAATAATTTTTGGATGAATAAATTAATTAAGGGATAACATTTCTTCAAAAGAGTTCACAGTGGGATGGAGAGATAATTTATTTTTAACATAATTTTGTCAAAGTCTTATTAGTTATTCTTTGAGTACTGTAGACATACCAAGAATATACAAATCTGAAAGGCAAACTGGACAGTCTATTGCTAGTCAACTAATATTTTTTCTTATGTAATTATATCTTAAAATTAGATAACCTGCTATTAACATTCAAAACTGAAGCACTTTAATTTTCAGGAAGACTTATGTATGTGTAATAACTGAAACAATAGCAACCTATGTGACCCAGATTCTAGCTTACTTAAGTTGTACTAACAATATTACACCAGTAGATGGCACTAAGAGAAAAAGCCTTTACACTGACGCCTGTGTTTAGAATGTACATTTAGAAAGAGAACATAACTAACTGCTCACTTCCTTTGTTTAAAAAATAAGAATGTACATAGGTTTTGCAAAGTGTTAGTTAGTAAGGTCAAAGGGAGAAATGTGCCTTAGATTTTGCTGCATATTGCTTTCCTTGTCCTTCTGCCAGAGCAAAGTAACTTAAAAACAACAAAAAAAGCAGTAATGTTGGATCAGAGATTCTCAGGGAATTACTGAATCTTCATAGAGACGATGAAATTGCAGTATACATAATTAAGATCTCAATCCAGGCAATTTGTGCTTTGACCCATGTTATACCTTGTCAATCAAAGTTTCACTGAACTCACTTTAGCAGACATGAGTCAAATGAGCCTGTGGTTCTGAGGGAGGGAAATCCTACTTCTTTGCCAGTTTCAACTGCATTCAGTGTATAATTTATGTGGAGGCAAGTTCGCTTCAACCTATTAGCTATTAGGAAGACTGAAATTATTGACTTTTTCTGAAAGATAACTGATTGTTTTCCCATTATTAAGGCATCTAAACAGACACTAATGGCTTCATTTTGGTGACATCATAAGACAGGATGATCCCTAGTTAATTAAATATCCCTTTAACGTTGTTATACAAATGGGAATTTATTGATTATAAACTTTAGCTGCAAAGCCAACTTCTCTAATTCAACCTTCCCCTCACTGCCTCTCCAAGTCAGTCAAGTGTATCTAACCCTCTGTTCCTTGGAGAGGGAGGCTAAAGTCTCTAAAAAAGAAATATCAGAGCATGACTTGGGCTGGATTCTGTATTATGTTTATATTTCTCCATATCTGAAGCAATATCCTTAAAATTAGGAAACGTGACCTCCCCAAAACAAAAATAAAACAGAAAAGGAGTTCTCAAATTCTAACAACTATCTGCTTTCCTCACATGTATTCAGTTCTCTCAGGTTGTAATTTTCTTAATAATTTTTCTTAGATTCTCATTAGTTCACATTGAATTCTAGATTTTCATAGGTATACATCATTGCTACAACATGTTTGGGGGGAGCAAAATACTTATTAGGCTTTTGATAATGACATGAGAACTCTAAGACCATGAAAAAAATGAAAACATTTTGCAAGGTTTTTTTTTGTTTGTTTTTTTTTTTTTTTTTTTTTTTTTTTTTTGCAACAATGAAAACCAAGTGTTCTTCAAGAGCACTGTGAATAGTCACAGAGGTTTGCACAGAAACAAGAGGCTTGGGGACAATCGCCAGGACAGAAGTATGTATCATACACTAGGGCAACAGGCACTACCTTCAAAATGGCTGTTATATTACATTTTGAGTGGGAGTTGTCAATCTAAAAACATGCAAATGTATAAAGAAATAAATTATGTAATTATAGACTAGCTAAAACATATTAAAATGATCAATTATAAGAAATTGTAAATATGAAATTTTGTAATAATAATGGGTCGTGCTATATAATGAGTTATAATTATCTTTGAGGGAAAAAAAAATCACACATTGGTATAATGAATAACACAGTAAGACTTACTTAACTTCCCACATGGATATCGTAAATGTATTCCTTATCCTTGGTGATGGTTAGTGCCTTTAGCACCTCAGTCCCTCCCCACTTTTCCTTCCTTATAGTTGGAAAAACTACATCATCTTCAACTTAAATAAGAAAAAAAAAATGCAAAAATCTAGGAGTCACTACTTCCTAGGTTTGTGAGAACAGGGACACATCACTTCACTTCCTCTGGTGTCAGTTTTATTTAGTTTACAAAATGAAAACTTCTGGCTAATCATTCCCCTCTAGTATCAATACCTGAAGATTCTATTCAAAAGTATGTTAAACTATTAAGGAATATAAGATATAGGCGTACCATCTTCAGTCTCAGTCCTAGAGAAAACAGAAGGATGAAACCACTGAATTGAAACAAACACCTGTCTGACTTGGAAATTAGTTTCGATAGAAATCCTTAGCAGATCCTGCAGTTAAATAAAATCAGTTTAATGCTATGATTTGCAAAATTAGTTATGAACTGAAATCACCCAGAGAGTCTGCAAAACCACTCCTGGGCTCCAACCCAAGAGTCTGCCTCATTTGACCAGGGGTGCCATCTGAGAGTTTGCATTTCTAGCAAATTTCCAGGGAAGGCTGATGCCGCTGGGGCGCGAACCACACTTCGAGAACCACTGGTATAATGCATACAGTCAATTTTTGGATTTTAAAATACTCTGGTTTTAAGAGTTCTCATAGATTTCTTGCTAGTAAGCATGAATATTTCAGAGTTGCCAAAAGTATGTGTCACAAGTGTGAAACGCCTATAACTTCTTAAATGTAAGGCAGTTATTTGATGCCGCCAAATTTCTAATAAAATTTGTATTTCCTATAATCATTAAATCTCTTAGATTAAGATTTTCTACAGGCAGGAATAAAATATTTCAATATATATTACTGGAAAAAATAATAAGTACATCTGAAAACGTCATTTTGCAAGTGAAAGTCTTTTCAGAAATACAGATGGTCAAGGAAAGAATGCCACTAACTTGTGGGGACTCACCTGTATGTGTAAGGACCCCTTTGTTTGACTTTGATTTTGCTGCTGTTTGCAACCACTTCTTCTGGGTTTTGCACGTCAAAGATCCAAAACTGTCTGTAAACTTCTGTGCCTGTTTTAACCCAATTTTGAAAGGCAATTGTACCTTCTTCCAGTACAACTTGCTACAAAAAGGAAAACAAGTTTGTGTTATTTCTTTGTAATAAATATGGGCGCTTCTGGGAATTTAGAACTTTTGGTGAGCCACTGCAAGGACCAAGCTCAAGGACCTTATTCAAGAGAACTCTTGCAAACCTGTCATACAATTGCAACAGAAATGTTTTCAATAAATTATTATAGCAACCTCTTTTAGTCAACCTTTTATAAAGGCAATCAGTATGTGATACTGCAGACATGGCTGGTGAATTAAGGCCATCAGTTGGCAAGGTTTACAGTGACTCTCTGGTAATATTGCAACAGTTAAACACAATTTATTAAGCAAATTTTATTAAACCTCTTCCAAAAAGTTCCTATCAGCTTGAGCATTAGCTTCTCTTCTGCCCTCAGACTGAGGAGACAAAACAGAAAAGTGAAGAAAAATCTGGCAGTATTGAAAGCTTTGATTTTTCCTCAGAAGTTGTACACTTCGGAGGATGATCACTTAACATTTGTTAAATTAAGGGGGGGAAAAAAAGGCTTCTCGATGAAAAACACAAATCTGACTTCTCTTCAAAATCTTCAATCCTGGGGCAACTGGGTGGCTCAGTCAATTAAGCATCCAACTCTTGTTCAGGTCATGATTTCAGAGTAGTCAGATGGAGCCCTGAGCAGGGCTCCTTGCCGGGTGTGGAGCCTGCTTAAGATTCTCTCTTTCCCTCTCCATCCCCCCATGTCTGCTCCCATATTTTTTCTCTCTCAAAATCCTTCTCAATCCCTAACTCAATATATTTGTGGTAACTGAAAAGGACATGTTTCCAAAAGCTGCAATAGTCTAACATTATTAAATTACCACTTTTAGAATAAAAGGATGAAATAAGGAAGTTGTCTTATTATTCTTTTGTGGAATTCTTTACAAATTATCAATGCCCCATGTAGTGAGGCTAAACAAGTAGAAAAAGTACCAATGATGGAACCACAAAACCCTATATTAGAAACCTGTTCCCTTGTTTTAAATGCCGTGGGACTGAGTAGAAAGTCACCAGACCCCTCAGGGTCAATTTCATTACCTATTAATTGAGGGAGTAATGGGTGCTCTCCCAGTTTCTGTCCGTGCCTTCCACTCTCTGAGTAAGTCTGTAAAGCTATGGTAACCAGTGCAAACAAAGGTGATTTGATATTTCCGGTTAAGTACCTTAGGAAGAATGCCCAGAATGGAACTCCATCTTTGTGCTTGAGGAAGAGGAAGAAAAGTATTTCACAGAAAATGCACCCAAAGAAACCCATGACTACAGAACAATGTGACCTGTTCATTTCCCTCACCAGGAAGCATCAATTCATAGAATGATGAATTGGGAAAGGACACCGAACATTATCACATTTTCCAGGCGAGCTCTCTGAGGCTCTGAGGAACTATGTGGGTGGCCCACGGGCACTCTAAGAGCCGCAGAACCATCATGAAAATCCTGGTCTCTGACTCTTAGACTAGTCCTCTTTTACACCATGCTATTACTATCCCCCCGCCCCCCGTTACCTCTGCATTTAGTTGGAAGAAGTAAAACTAAGTTTCATATCTTCAGGATAGATTACTTATTGCTTAATGCAGAGAATAAGGAAATTCCTTAGAGAAGAACAGGGCACCAAGCTAAAATGCTATTACAAAACTCCACGCTGTTGCAATGCATTTTCACTGGGCTCACTGGAGCTGCTAAAATGATGTGAGACCATTATTTTTGCAACCACAGGTCCTTGAAAAACTTTTTATTAGCTCCCCAGAAGTCTTCTTTCCAATACAAACAAGCTCAATATTAAGACAGAGTTACAAGTAGATGAAGTCTTACGGCTATTCTAAATGTAAAGGTATTTGATGAGGGTTTTGAAACTGACCCTAGGATAATTTACCAATTTCACAAGCCTGTATGAGGGTAAGAACACGAGAACATGGGCACTACTACTCTTGCACTGTAAGAATCTCCAGGACTAATGCAATAGCAATTATTTATCATATAACTCCTAAGGCACACATTTTACTTTAGTTCTTAATGAAAGAAACTCAGTAAATGTTTATAGAACTGAAAAGGAACTGTGATGGAAAGTACTTGGCAGGACAGAAAGCCTCCCTAAACCTAAGTTGTGTGCATTTAAAATCAAAAAGACTTTCAGTGCTGTCATGCTTTTCTTTTAAAGGCCAGGAATCATTCTGCCTTATTTGTTGATCAGGAGGTATTTTTCTTAAATGGGCAAGTTGAAACACAAAAATTGAAATGAACACATTGAATTATCAGCTGTTAGAAGTAGGGTCATCTTACCCATCTCTGGCTTTTTTCAGGGGTAGAAATGAGTTCTGGAGAAATGAGTTCTGGAGAAAGTCTCATTTCTAGATTTCCCCATCTAGAAATGAGTTCTGAGTCATTGTTATGTGACAGTTTAGTAGCAGGTAATAGAGAAATCAGTTCTTACTCCAAACCTGTGTAGTTTCCATAATGCATGGTTTGATGAGAGACAATGAGAAAAAATACAGAAACTGTCAAATTAGGGATGCATTTCTTCCGGTCCTAAGACTACTGTAAGTATTAGAAAATAGTACAGCCACTCTTTAAGTGGCCACAAGTTCCTCTAATTTTAAAAGGAACAAAGAATTTTATCCTGGCTTTTAAGTTGGATTTGGGCTATCTAGCCAATTTTGCAAATCTCTCACTATATTCAAAGTATGGAGTCGATAATGATGTACATGAAAAAATAATATAATTTAAGGTCCTCTCACTTGGCTAACATGTCCATCAGGATCTATCTGTTCCTGACCTTAAGCACACAGTCTACTATCCCCAGTCCTGACTGGACTCCAACCTGATGTCTCTCCTGTGGCAAGAACTTCAGCTGGGTTGGAACTTCTATTTTGCTACATTAATTTGAAAGCAGATGTTTGGAACAGTGGTGTCTTCCACCTAGTTACATACCCACTGGATCATCGCTATTGCAGGAAAACTGTTCATTACCACCGAGGGAAACTTTGGTGTCATTATTAAAATGCCCTTGATATCCTCCTATGCGTGGAGTAGGTAGGGTACCAGTGTACCCAGTATTGTCCCATTTCTCAAGGATCTCATAAAGTGCTAAGAGAATTATGTGTAGCAGAATTTAGTGTATGACTTAGATTCCCTTATCCTCACCCTGAACAAGCATAGTGGCTTCTTCCAACAAAAGAGAGTGATATATTTAAGAATGACACTAGATCCTATGGGGTTCGTCCCCAGTTGGGTCCTGGGCAAACCACTCAAACTGAGGCAGGTTATTTAATGTCTTTATACTGTCAAGTTTATCATGTCAGTTTATCTGTAAAATAGGGATAAAAAATAGTATTAGGCTGAACCACATGAAATTAGCATTTTTGAAACTCAACATAAGTTGAATATGGTTTAATTGAATATTTAGCCTCCTAGTTGTAGAGATTAATAAATGTGAGCACTTCGAACAGTGTTTGCACATGGCTAGCAACATTCAGTAAATCTTAGCTATTATTCTCATACAAATCCTATCCACCCTTTGCGGGGAAAATTCTAACATCATTCGTCTCTGGGCTGCTTGAATTGTTTCATTCATAGCATTTTTTGTCTCAACCAGTCATGTGGCGATAACTCACATAGAATTCTCTGGCACTTTTTTCCTGCTATTTAGTCATTTTAAAATTTATTCTCACCACAGTGACATTAAAAGTTCCTTAAAATGCAGAAACATACTGGAAATAGTCTTCACCCTCCCCATTCACTACCACAATTTGTTCCGTTTAGGACAAGTTACAAGCCATTTCCTCACATGCAAAAATATGTGTGCATTATGCATGCAAGTGAGTGTGCATGTGTGCATGTGTGCATGTGTGCATGTGTGCATGTGTGCACGTGCACACCAACCACACTGAATTATGGTATTAGTGGCAGTTGTGCCGACAGTCAAAGAAGAGCTTCAGCCTCAAGTCATCAATTAAAACCCAGCACAAGATTTGTTGAAACCCAGGAAATTAGCCTCCAAAAACTGATGTGAGAACTTAATATAAGAGGCTGTGCATTCAGCATGAGTACCAAATTATGCTGATACATTGATACAACTTGGATGGGAGGCTGAAAATCATATACACATACCTGCTATTTCTTGAAACACTATGTTAAGTAATTTTATTATCGCAGTTCAAATAAAAAATTTATGTAGTGTTTAATTCATTTTTACACCTCTAATTTAAAATTTATACTGTTTCATGTTCATGTTTATGTTCTCATATATTGTCATTAAATAATACAATTTCTACAAATCATTTTTTCATACCTGGAAACACTGTAAGATGGTATTATAGAAATAATATAAATATACTATTTAAAATATGAACTATCAAGTCAAATCTGGGCTATTTTAATAAATAATTATCATTTCAATTTATTTTATCTGAAGGCATGTCTTATAAGCTACCAAAGGGTTGTTCTTTTCAAGAATAGGGTGTAATTGACTGATGGTATAATTTAACATCAGTCTCTTAGGAGGAAAGAAAGGAAGCTTTAATTTCCTTCTTGGTGTTCTATACTTACTATGATAGGGAAATAAAGATTTATTTAAAATTACCAATGTTACACAAATATTTATCAAGTGATATAAACAACATCAAGTAACCAATTATCTTTCGTAAGTGGTGGCAGAACTTTGACCTTTTTCCAAAGTGTTGTGGTAGTTTCCACATTTGTGACAGCTAGTGCCAATGACTTTGTCTAGCTATGTAAGACTGCATAAACCTGCTGACTCCACAGAACTTTTTTAGCAATCAGAGTCAGAAGTACTGCTGGGAAAGTATTCAGCTATAATCCGTAAAAAGCATGATGTCCCTTAGAAAGTAAGTAAACATCCCTTAGAAAGTAAGTAAAATTAATGTTTTGTGTATACATACATGCATACACATATATATATAAAAGAAGTAAAATTTATGGACTATTTTAGACTATTTCAAGTGCTGACTCTGATATCATTTAGGTCTAAATGATATCAGAAGACCGCATGTAGTTCCAACTCCACTTCATAAATGAGATAACAGTATAGGATGATTTTCTGACCTTTTTCAAGTAAACACTTCATTTTTTTTTTTAAAGGGTGCTTGTATGCAGGTAACAACTTGCCCAATTTGCTATTAGTCAGTTAAATGAAGAAAGTAATCTTCAGTGAGTTTCAGTAGCAAACAATAACCAGAACTAAAACATTTATATGTTTGCAAAATAATAGCTTTAACCTAAGTGCTCCTGAAGCAGGGGGTCTTAAAGGCACTGGGCTCCATGGGTTTACTCAGAGATTTGACTCCTACTCAGAGTCAAGCAGATACATGTTGCAATCTTATTTATTTATTTATTTATTTAAGATTTTATTTACTTATTTGACAGACAGAGATCACAAGTAGGCAGAGAGGCAGGCCAGCAGGGGTGGGGGAGAGCAGGCTCTCTGCCCAGCAGAGAGCCCTGACGCGGGGCTCAATCCCAGGACCCCGGGACCATGACTGGAGCCGAAGGCAGAGGCTTCACCACTGAGCCACCCAGGTGTCCCTGCAATCTTATTTTTAGAACAGTTTTTGTAAACTGAAGAAAAAAGAAACAGCCTAGTATAATGAAAGAAAAAGCCCTGGCATCTTTATAGGACTAAAACTGACAAGATCAACGTGGCTATATGGAAATCTGGGAGAAAATCAGGCTTAGTCTTAAATATGTCAGAGATTCTGACCCCTAAAGGGATTCTAATGGTTCATCTTAGTCTACGGACATGTGGCAGGCATACGATATAAACTATCAGGAGTTTTTTGAAACTTATTCCTCCTCAATTTGTTTCGTGCCTCCTTCTCCTTCTAGGTTCTAGATCCGTACTCTCCCACATGGTCTTGTCAAAGGTTGCACAGACAACTCTTCAACAACAAGAAAAGGAAGTCCTCCATCTCTATGCTGCATTTCCCTGCTAAATTTGTTATCCTACCCTACTGAATTTATAGATTCAGTAACCTTAGTGACATGTTCTAACCATTATTTCCTGAATTTTCATCGGCCTGAGAGCATTTGATTTTCTCTTTTCTTGAATGCTGGCCCCCCACTAACTTCCAAATTAATTACACTCTTTTGTTTTTATTTCTTCACATACAATTGTTTGTTTTTGTCTTCTTACCTCTGAATTATGGATAAAACTTGTGATATGCTTTTTTGTCTCTATACTCAAGTTCTTGAGAAAGCACGACTGTTTAGTTTTATCTGTAATCTCTATAGCAATGATCAATCCGAGTTCTGACCTTTGAAATATACACTGATATTCTCATCAAAACACTCATAAAACCCGAGTCGTTTTTTTTTTTCTCCCTCCTATAGCACATCTTTCCCAATAGCTCAGTGGGACATCTTGAGGTATTTTTACCCTCTTTCCTAATTTAGTTCCATATCCAAACTGCACCACACTCCATCACTTTTTTTTTTTTTCCTATGTACTCTACCATGTGAGCCCAGAGCACCTTTGTGGTATCACGTGCAGACTGTGCAGAGATTTTGCCGAACAGGACTCTTTTAAGGTTCTCCCTGAAAGTGGCTATGTCTTACATAGGCTTTCCTTGTTCTGTTTTTGGCCTCCTCATGCTTCAACCCTTTCTATGGCAGGATCACAGTGCACAAGACTGTGTGTGATCTAGTCTCTGCCTACACACTGTCGGGGTTTGGCAACGGACTCTTCTGGCCACATGAGTTGGCAAGTCAATTTAAGGTCGTGTGACTAAAATGGATAAAATAACTGCTTCTCATAGAGATCTGCAAAGATTAAATGAATTGGTATATTTGAAGCTCTTCACAGCTCTGAATAAATGCTGGCCATATGATACCAATCTCTACGTGCAGGTTTTGTTATCTCTTACGCCTATAAGAAAACAGCCACCAATTACTACTGCCTGCCATTCAGTCAATTATTCTTCTGGCTGATCTTCAAAGCTTCCTAAATTTTACCCCATGCTGTTTTTCTAATCATCTCTTTTGTTGATCCTGTATTTGGGCACATTTTCTGGATTCTTCCCTCCCTCTTCATAGCTGTTAGTTGCATTTTCACAACTTTTTCCATAATATTAATCGGTCCTCTGATGCATTTATTGCAGCCCTCTTTGGACTTTCAAAATCCTATGCTTGATCAAAATCCAACATGTTCACATTTCTGAAGTTACTATTCTAAGAAAGAACTCCAAGTAGCATTTTCTCATAGGATACATGAGGCTCATAGTTCTTTGTATGTTGGTATGATATACCATCTCCAGTTAAATCTTAAACTTGTTGAGGTTAAAAAAAAAAAAAATTTCCTCTCTGTCACTATATAAAAGCACATTTTTGGCATCTCAAAACCCTCACTTTTCTCATGATTAATCATTCAATGTTATGAATGTAGAGATAAACGTTAAACACTTAAAATAGATGTTAGTACTTCACACACTGTTGACTGGAGAGGCTATCTGTACTACTGTTGTTGAATGAAGAAGAAAAAGATAAATGATCAATATTTAGCTACTGAACATCAATTATGTGTCAGAAAAAAAAAAAAAAAAACCTAAAATTTAGCTGCACAGTGGGAGATTATGGTGACTTTCCTTTCTGGAGACTTTTCCAAAAGATACATTGTAGCCTTTACATTAGCAGAGACACTGATTCTGTGCTCTCGCCACAGAAGTTCCAGAAGGGAAGCACAGTTGATAAAGTAGGAAGAGGACTATGCAGTGGCATTCCATCTCACAGGGTCACGTGAGCCCCACCTCACCAGCATCTGCTTGTCTCTCTTGAAACGGATCATAAATAATAGCAAGAAAACTGGGAATTCCAAGGAGGGAGGGGTAACATTCCATTTACAATATATTTTTACTTTTTATTTTTTTTTTTACAATATATTTTTAAAGTTGAAGTTAAATGCATGGGGTTTCAGCTTTGCAATGGGTTAGTAATAGCAATGCTAGAAATGCCTAGATTATTACTGAGAAAATACAGCACTCATATAGAGGAGCCATTATCTCAAAAATGGCCTACTGTCCTATCTTGTGTACTAAGACAATAGCTATAGTGAGAAACAATTTATTTATTATTTATTTATTTGACAGACAGAGAAAGAGGGCACAAGCAAGGGGAGCAGCAGGCAGAAGGGGAAGCAGGCTCTCCGCTGAGCAAGGAGCCTCATGTGGGACTCCATCCCAGGACCCAGAGATCATGACCTGAGCTGAAGGCAGGTGCTTAACTAACTGAGCCACCCAATGGCCCAAGACATTGTCTTTTAATTTTAAAACTATTTATTATTTGGGGCACCTGGGTGGCTCAGTGAGTTAAACCCTCTGCCTTCGGCTTGGGTCATGATCTCAGGATCCTAGAATCAAGCCCCATGTTGGGCTCTCTGCTCAGCGGGGAGCCTGCTTCCCTTCCTCTCTCTCTACCTGCCTCTCTGCCTACTTGTGATTTCTGTCAAATAAATTAAAAAAAAAATCTTTAAAACTATTTATTATTTATACTCATTGTAAGAACAAGAGGTCAACAGGGATGAATGGATGAGGGAAGTAAAGGTTTTGGCAGTAACAGAAATTTCAGTATAAATTGGTAGGTCTAGCCCATTTTATGGATTTTTGTTGCTCTCCATTGTGTACTATGCTCCTTAACCCTCTGCCTGGGCCACTGACAGCTAGACAGGCTGCAAACTGAGGCTAGCACTCAGATAGCTTTTTTTTACATATAATACTTGCCAAATGAAACCTTAGTATACGTGCCCTGGGGCAGGACACATGCTCTCAGGGTTCACAACAGTTCCTGTTCTTATGTTATTTTGTTCTTGGAATTTTTTTTTTTTTTTAATTTTTAAAAACCCTGTTTCATAACCCCTGAAGCCATTTGAATTTGCCACCCATGGTTTAGGACTCCAGCCAACCTGCTTCTTACTCTCATGCTCTCCCCGCCCCACCCCTCAGTCAAAGTTTGGTGGATGTGAAGCTCATTAGGAAGAATGACGGTAGTAGATGAATTCTAGTTTGTCGAATTTTTGCTAAAACAACAGGCAACTCAATGCATAAACGTTGGCTTATGTCCTACCTAACTTTCTGAAAGAATTTTCGCAGAATAAACCTTTATAAATAGGAGATGTTTATAAGACAATCTTATGTCATTACATATTATAAAAAGGAGCAGTTTGAAAAATAAAAAAGTTTATACCAGTTTTACCAAATATTCCTGCTTCATTATGAAATATAATCCATTTTAAATGTGTATGTATGTATGTGTATATACCTACCTACATATAAATATATTAACTTCTATCAGTATGAACCAAAGTACAACTAATTTTATAAATGTACTCTCACAAAGCACACTTATTTCTCATTCAAAAGCATATCAACATAGTCCTGAGACCTAGTGAAAAGCAATCACTTCTACTAACCTGCGTACCTCTACACAGCTTTTGTCAGAATTGGAATATTATGCTTAAGATAGTGATGCGTTCATGTTTCATGTACATTATACTTTTAACATTTCTCTACCAGGTGAAGTTGCAATGGTTCATTACCCCCTTTTTATTAAAGACACAACGTTGCCTGTGACCATGAAATAGAAAACAGGTACCACAGCAAAACAGGGACAGCAGACTGAATCCCAATGACAAGAAATACCCTTTAGACTACTTGTACCTTCTTAATGGTCTTCTCAATAAGCATGTCTCCAACCGGCATCAGAATACCTCCAAACACAGCCAGCACTGCGCCGATGACAGCACCAGCGATGAGCCCACAGTTTCGATCACAGCCCATTTTCTTTATAGGGGAAACAGGACTGTTCAGCACCTTCTTCTTCCAAACTCCTGGCTTTGCTTAGATGGTTTCAAGAGGCCTGGGTTTAGCCTTAGAAACAGATCATAAAACAGAAGCTTAAATAATCAGTATGAGAAGATCAAAGTACAAAGACAACGCAACTGAAAAGTCATTTTGCCAGTTATAAATAAACAGATGCTTTTCCTTTTTGTTTTAGAGATGGACTTTCTAGGTTCGGTCCTCCCCTTCTCGATGTTAACTGTCTATTGGTGGAAGATCTAAAAGATTTCGTCAGAGAGTATTTCCTCAAAATTCTCATCTTTTCAATTTTCTACCGTTGGATGATGAGCACTGAAATCTTATCTCAGGAGAACATGCCTGCTGTACTTCTGGCCTCCTCTGCTTTCCTGGGACCCTTGGATGCTGGCTAGTTCTTTATCTGGCTTCACTTCCCAAACACAGCCAGCCACAGCCTTCCTGGAGCTCTCCTGCTCATGAAGATATGTGGACTGAGGTCTTCTCTGCCAAATGCTAATTATGATAACACACGCAGTTTCTACTATACCTTATTCACGAGTATCCAGCAAGATACAGATTTTAGAGGGAATGTTCTGAGCAGTCTCAGAAAGAATCAATTCTTCTAATCATTCGTAAGCTCTCTGTTAAAACAAAAATGCAGAGTTAAATTGGGAAAATAAACTGGGAATTAATACAAACACAAACACAGCCAGAGAATCTCTCTCATGGCACCAAAATTATAACCACTACTAAAAGAAAATATCTCATTTTCATGAATATTGAGCTCATGCCTGATTTTTTGTTTTATAAATAATGTTAAAACCTGAACTATTTGATAGAAGTGTACTTCACTTTCAATTTTATTGTTAATAACTGAATTTTGGATAGACCATAGATGTGAAGAATTTAAATACATGAGGTAGAGGATATGTAGTTTTAATGATAGGCACCGCTTTGTTGCGAGCCTCAGTTTTTGTTTTTTTGTTTTTTGTTGTTTTTCTTTTTTGCATATTCAACTGCAGTATTATTTTGTCATCATGGGCAATTGCTTCACACCAATTGTGCTAAAATCAACTAATTTGTGCTTGTATGTAATTGCACCGATCTTATGTTTGGTATCTTTATACACTATGTGGTTATTTCACAAAGACTGAAAGGAAATTATTTCTGATATGAGTGGATTCTATTGTAAGAAATAAGAATTTGTTCCTTCTAATATTTGAAAGCACATTCCTATTTTTGGTTACAACTTATTTAAGTGGGGATGACCTGGCATTGACGAATAGTTAAAATGTGCCTTGTAGCTTAGAAACAAATATTCCCTGCTTCATTGCCCAAGACCTTGGAAAACATAAATGCCAAAAGAATGGAGACTGCAGACAAAAAAAAAAAAAAAAAAAACCCACACAAAATATTTTTTGCCAATACTTTATTATTTTTTTAAATTAATTTATTTGACAGACAGAGATCACAAGGAGACAGAGAGAGAGAAGAGGAAGCAGGCTCCCTGCTGAGCAGAGAGCCTGATGCGGGGCTCGATCCCAGGACCCCGGGATCATGACCTGAGCCGAAAGCAGAGGCTTTAACCCACTGAGCCACCCAGGCGCCCCAATACTTTAAATTTAATAATAAAAATTCAGGGTGGCTGGGTTGCTCCGTGGGTTGAAGCCTCTGCCTTCAGCTCAGGACATGATCCCAGGGTCCTGGAATCGAGCCCCGCATCGGGCTCTCTGCTCAGTGGGGAGCCTGCTTCCTTCTCTTTCTCTCTGCCTGCCTCTCTGCCTACTTGTGATCTCTGTCAAATAAATAAATAAATAAATCTTAAAAAAATAATAATAAAAATTCTACTTTTCTTATGGTCTCAGATTTTCCCTCTACAGCGTTGTTGCAACAGAAGTGCCACTCTTATGACATCATGAACACTTATTTCCGTGGGAGGAACCATTTCTTTAAGAATATTACTTGTATAGGTAAGAAAATAAGAAAAATTAGACTTGTCTTCAAAATGGAGAAAGGTAAGTGGTATGGTTTTTCCAGGGCAATTTTATTTACTTACCTCTACTCATTCTTATCTTTGTCATATCTCTTTACCCATGCCTTACACCCTGCATACTTCCACTGTAAATCAGGGTGCACTGAACTCCTTCATATGGAGGTTCTGATGGCTAAGAAGCCTGAATCCTATTAGTGTCAAACGTTTTTTCCAATGTAAAAAGCAAATATATAAGCCTAAACAAGTGACTTAGGTTTCCTGCGGTCTGGATTTGGCTTTTTATTAATTGCTTGGGGGTGAAGTGTGAAAAAAAGCTTTCCCTACTCTCTGAAATCATGTAACATGCATTGCTAACCTGGTGTTCTGTGCACTATGAACAAATAATCGAATCAGGGTAGCTTATTAACTAATATCTTACTGAATGCTCATTTCACAGACCATCCTCCAACTCCCATTTGCACGTTTTACCTCAAGTAGCAATCCGAATACAGAGATCTAATCTAGTGTAGTTGAGACTTAGTACACTGACTAGAGATTAAGCCAAAAAACTGATCTGCAACTGTCTTGCCAGATGACCGGGGGGTGGGGTGGCGGTGGTGGTGGGGGGGTGGGGACCACTTCATCTCTCACACTTCAGTTTCCTCATGTGTAAAGTAAGATTCTACAACGAGATCTGCAATTTTCAAGGGGCTGAACTGGTTCTTCAGATTCTTACATGGGTGACAAGTGGGCAGAGTGACTATGGCGTACAACCGTGGTGGGAACCCTGGGTCTAGATTCCCAGCTTCGTCCCCCTCTCCCACCTGATACTCTCCTTTCCACCACACGGAGGAAGCTCTAGGAGAATCTCTATAGAAATCAATGGCTTTGCAAACCCATTTAAAAATTAGTACAGGAAATCCCCATGGTTAAATTGCAGTTCTCTTTATTAAATATCATGAATCTATTTAAAAAAAAAAACCTCAAATATTAAGTCATACCTTTTGGAAAGTCATTTTATGTTCCATATAAACTTCACTAAAAATTTTCACTAATAGTCATGTCATTTGCAACTCTGACAGAGGGAACATAAAATGATTTAAAAATTAAATTCTACTGTTGCTAAAATAGATCCATGTGCATATATTTGCCCTTTTCCAGATTTTGTACCATAATCAAGTCATAAATCGATCTCACTGTTTCCAGAATTATTTTCCTTTATTTAAGTAGCCCATGTACTAGAGGGAAGAGTCCCAGGAACATCTACCGAAGACCCAGGGGACAGCACATGTTGTCCAATGCCTTCCTCTCTGTACCAGGAAATCCATTCTTGTGACTACTAAGGATCCAAAGATGTCAAGTAATGGGGAAACCTGGGTCCTGCCCAGGCTCTGTCTGTTTTAAACTTAAAACTGAAGTGAGATAGTGGATCCATCCCACTGCTTGTGAGTTTTAAGTTCATCAGAAAACAGAAGTATCAAGTAATTTATCAAGTAATTTATCCTGTTGAATCTCATGGTTAGACAGTTACTGGGATAACACTGGTTTGGATGTTATGTAAGGAAAGCTACAAGTAGTAATCCGACATTATTTCACATGTGTATTAATATTTTTAAGAGAGAAAGACCGAGTTTGTGTCTTTTTTTTTCCTCCACATTTTCAACTGATTCATTTTTGGTACACTGTTGTAACTTTCCGACATTTTCCCCTAATAATAGGCAAGATATTTGACATTACTTGGGTTCACTTATTTTCCTTCAGTGCCTTGATACCAGGAGTAATTAGGTATTGTTATTCAATTCATACTTTAACCTTATGCTTCATATTATAAAATTAAAATCAGTTTTATTCACCTGAGGCAAAGGAGGGCCAAACATTACATAAGACACACACTGCATACATAAGAGAAAAGCTCAGGTTACAATACATTCTATTGAATAGTTTTTCCACCCATGTTTATCTTCATGGGAAAAAAAAAAAAAAAAAAGTGTAGTTCCTTCCCATTCTTCTCTCACATTTAGCTAGGGCACGTAAAATGTGTGTCTTGCACATTTGATTTTCTTCAAAACATAGTTCCTTACATTTTCAAATAGTGATTTATTTCACTTGCTAATTTTGGATTACATTTATTGTTACTTCTCCCTCATAAGAATAGACAAGACATTGATATCTGCAATAATTTACTTCTTGCTTGAGATACTTAAATCTGGAAAGCAAAGAACAATCACAGGTACAGGACAGAAAACTAATGGCTGAATGTTTTCTAAAGAAGAGAAAAGAAAAGGGCATATTTAAAAATATCAGTTATCACATACCTTTCTTGAATCTATGGGGAGACCAGCTGATATCTTATCAATTTACAGATTATAAATCCTATTCTTTTTGTAGAATTTGTAAGTGTATCTTATTCCCTTGGGTTATCTTTGAAAGAAGGAAGAAAAATACAATTTTTCTTTCTTCTTTTTTTTCCCTTGTCAAATCAAAAAAGTGTTTCCAGAATGAATTTAGGAGCATTTTGCATTTCCACTATGTTGGAAACCTGGTGGTAGAAACTGAGAGATTGAGCTCTAAGAAGCCTCTGCAATAAATAGATCAGAAAATCAGAGAAAATTCCCAGAAATTCTTCCCATGTGTGGATAAAGCTGTGTTCCTCCTCCCAGGGAAACTGTGAAACTCCTCCCAGGGAAGGCATAGCCTAGAGGTAAAATTTCCTGGGATGTGAACTGCAAAACTTGAAAAAGCTCAGATTACAAGAGTATTTGTACCATAAATGAACGTTAGGCCCTTCATGACATTTTCTTACTCATGAGTGAGTAGCTCAGAATTCCTATTCTATCCATAAACCTTCCTTGCACGTTTCCTTAGAACAGAAAACCAGATCATACTCTTCTGTTTTCAACCACACACACATACACTGTTCTTTTGGTACACAAGCCTTCCTCACCTAATAAATATGGTGCCCACAAAACCCATTTTTGGTGTTATTGATTCAACAGGTTGCATATGGACGATGAAAGTTAGTTTTCAAAATTAGATTCCTTTTCACACTCTGACCCTACACCATACCTAGGTGTGTTTACATGCCATGATTTCCTAGACATAAATATGATGCAGGTTCAAACCCAAGCTAGTTGCAATGGGTGTAAACCAGTAATTTAAATGTGCTTGCATTTCATCATGTGGAAACAGAAGTCATTAGATCCGTACCTTATAATCTTCTATTCAGAGACAGAATTCTTTACATGCAATTCCAGTGTATAAACATAGCTAAAAGAAAAGCTATTCTGGTTAAAGGGGGCAAGAAGTGTGGCCCTTTCTCCTTCCTGTCCTACTTCGCTTGGGCTCTGAGTCATCCTCACAGAACCCCAGGGCTCTGCAGAAAAAGACTTCAATAACTAGATGAGAAGTTATTCAGTATCTTTTCTTACTGAAGTTACCATAGTCCTTTTTACATGTGCATTTCTATCCTATTAGAATATGTGGGGGTAGGGGCACCTAAGTGGCTGACTCTTGGTTTCAGCTCAGGTCATGATCTCAGGGTCCTTGGTATCAAGCCCAGGGCTTCACACTCAGCAGGGAGTTGCCTTGGGATTCTCTCTGTCCCTGCCTCCTCTAAAATAAATAAATTAATTTTTTAAAAAAGTGGAGGTAAAAATATACAACAGAAAAAAATTATAAACATCTATAATATGAAACAAAAATACAGAACACTAAATTAAACTTTCAAATACTGTAATTTAAAACTTATTTCGGTGGTAGTCTTAAAACAGTAAGTACACTGGACTTCATTACTAAGTCCATCTAGAAACAAGGCTACTTTTTGGAGTACTTGGAGAAATTACTATAGGTTTGAAATGATTTTCTTAAGATCAGATGAGTTTAAATAGGACTGTCTAGAGCTTTTCTTAATCTTTGAACCTCGGACAGGAATTCTATTTTTTCCCACCTTAAATTATACTATAAACAGTAAGATATCATGTGCTTAGCAATGGTTCAGATTCTGGACTTCGAAGTCAAGTGATTTAAGTTTAATTTGGGTCTTGATAGGATAGTTTCTCTTGGCTAAATTTTCTCTAAAATTTAATCAAATAAGGTTTTAAATTTCAAAAGTAAATTAGATTATGTATAAAATTTCCTATCATAAAAAATGTTATTTTGGGGTGCCTGGGTTTCAGCTAGGGTCGTGATCCCCACGTCCTGGGATAGAGCCCCTCATCGGGTTCTCTGCTCAGCAGGAAGCCTACTTCCCTTCCTCTCTGCCTGTCAAATAAATAAATAAAATCTTTAAAAAAATGTTATTTTGACATGTTATCATGAAATATTATTTTGAACAACCATACAATTAAACAGTAAAATGTTATTTCATACTGGCCAATTTTTTAATCTAATAAATGTATATAGTGTATTCAAGTAGGAACAATTATTTGCAAAACACTTAGATGACAATAAACTCTCATTAAATTTGTGTATATATATATACACAAATTTAATCAGGTTTTTTATACATATATAGGAATATATACATATATATATATATATATACCTATATATATATATATATATATATACATATATATATATATATATATATATATATATATATATATATAAACTTAAAGTTTACCACTCAAATGGGAGGTAGCTGCTAATTTAGGAGATGCTGTTTAAAGCTTTTAGCCATAACTTGAACCAGTGAATGAAAAGACCTTGCGATTAAATCAAAAGATGGTTACAGAATTTCCTCCTTCAGAAACAGAAAACCCAGAAGATTCAAGTGTGCTTGAGTAAACAGGGCCAAACATTTTCGTAAAAAATAAGGGAGGCAACTATAAATTCCAAACTTTCCAGTACATCCTGTGCAAGTACTCTCCAATTGTAAGGTCGGTGTACCTCCCGGACTAAGCTGTTATCTGATGATGGTGAAATGGATTCATTGTTCTGCTATAATAATGATTCTGGTAAATAAAGATTTTCTACATATTTTTCTCTCATAAAATCCAGTGGACCACTGGACCCTATATAACAAAACCCTTTTAAAATTTCATTTTGGTCTTTTTCTGAACCAATATTGGAAGTAATGCTTCTTTTAGGTTCAAAAGACATTACTAACTCAAAACCACATAGGAGAGGACTGAAAAATGCACACAAACATTTTAAAAATGTCTTTTACTATGTTTCTTAATAATTCCAGAAACTGTGTGAGATTTACTCCAGAGAATTTATGCCATTTCCAGTATGAATTTTAACTTGCTGTAATTAAATTGAAACTTTTAATTTTCCTAGGATGATTTATCCTTAATTTAAACTTAGGGGATCCTGGGCAGCTCAGTCTAAGTGTCTGCCTTTAGCTCAGATCACGATCCCAGAGTCCTGGGATCGAGCCCCTTACAGGGCTCTCTGCTTGGTGGGAAATCTGCTTCTCCCTCTTCCATTCCCCCTGCTTATGTTCCCTCTCTCGCTCTCTGTCAAATAAATAAATAAAATCTTAAAAAAAAAATCTTTAAAAAATAAATAAATTTGGTGTCATCATTCAAGGAAATAATTTGTATTTGTAATAATGCAAATTTGTTTATTTATTTATTTTATTATTTATGATACTAATATTTATTTGTAATAAGTTTTCTACAGAGCCCAAAATATTAATTTTGATTTCTTTTTATTCTCCTACCTACCAAGTTTTACATAATTTATACTAATTAATTAAATCTAGAATCATTATTTGGAATATAATTTACCTTTCCAAGTAGCAATTATAGTTTCTTTGTTCATTAAGGAAAAAAATGTTTAACAAGAACATATCCAAAATACACATTGCATTTAACCATAGTGATAAAATTCACCAGCAATTAATAGTATTCAGATAGAAAATTAAACACACTAATGACTCTGTCAAGTAATAAGTAGTTAATTGCAAACTAGAAATGTTGTGGACATAAGAATAGCAAGTCATTTATAATAATTAATGCATTATATTAATCTTACCATGAATTTTTATTCCTAAATTAAAAATCAGGTATAAATAGCTTAAGTGTACAGTGAAAGTTTCACTATAATCAAACTGGATCATAGATCATTTTAAATGTTAATAAATGTTTACAGATGTAAAATTTTGAACATCAAAAAAGAAAATGCCACTGACCATTGAACAAGGTTTTAATATTTTTTAAACATAAAATGCAGAAAGACTTGTAACTTGGAAAACAACACAAATCCAATTTAAAAAAAAAGCCTAATGACTTTGAAAAAACAGCTACAGCTTCATGTTGTTATTGTGCTACTTCTTAAGAGTGTTATTATACTGCAGTCATCTTTTTTGTTAGAAACAAATCATATGACTTACCTTTAAATAGGCTAAGCAAGATTTTTCAATCAAAGGCTCAAACATTTGAACAGACAGTTCTTGGTAGGACCAAATGGTACTCTGCAGAAAAACTCTACACTAAAATCCTCATTACATAAAGCCTGTGAGTTTAAATATGCTTTAAAAAAAAAAGTATGATATCAAATCCCAGTGAGTGGTTTGTTGCCAGAGGAATTAGGAAAAAAAAAAAAAAAAAAAAGGGAAAAGAAACCCACCCACATCACACTACTAGTACGGCTCTTACGGGTCTATTTTTATGGTCTGGTGAGGACCTATTACCTATATCTGAGATACTCAGCAGACTTTTTTTTTTTTGGCCATTTTCCCATCCAAGTAAGTCAGAGGCCAGAGAAACAAAAGGCACTGACCTGCTGATCTGCCTCTAATATATTCTATTTTCCAGCGTAATCATTATTCCAGATGATGAACTGAGTCCGGGGGGGTGGAAAGTGTAAATTAAGAACTGGTAATCTTACTTCCTTGTCATGATTTAGCTTGCAAAACTCCACAAAACTGAAAGAAAATGCACTTCTCTAGACAGCATTAATCTAAAGTGCATGAAGACTAAGGATTTTGAAAACAGTTGGAGACACTGTCAATCAACAAGGATGATCAACGGACTTTAAAAAAGGAAACAGCATATTGTTCTAACTGGAAATTCTTAACTAATGTTTATCATTTTCTGTTAGTTTTCCAACAACTGTCATGAGCTCAGCAAAATATCCATATGAAGACAAAAATGAAATTCCCCTTAGGTTTCTTCAGCCAAAAGACAACTATTCAATAACTTAAATAGAATTACATTTAAGATGACCTTTTAATGTAGAAAGGTATATACTTAAGGTACTTTAAAGGAAAGGCAAGATTTTAAAATCTAATGAAGACAGAAGGTCTTGCGGGGGAGAGAGCCATCAATACTAAGAATACAATGAAATTGCCAAAATCATGTAAGGAAGGTCAACATCTTTACAAAGTTAAACTGCCATCTATCAGACAGGCCGCTGCATAAATGCCTCCAAGTCAACCTTGAAATAAAGCGAGCTGACAATAACAGGCAGGATATATTTAGTTCATTAGATCATATTTAAAGTAGTCCTTCTCACTGGATTGCCTGTGTTCTCCCTTCTGAGTATGGGGGACTCTCTTCGTTTGTAAGCACTGCAGTGCAACTGGACAGGAATCTCAACTGCCCTTTTTCCCTCAAGCTTTCTTTTTCCCAGGTATTTTCACGGATGCTTATATTTAAAAATGAATGCTTAGATATTAGGACTTATTAGGTATTAGGTATTATTAGGCTTTTTCTTTCTAAATCTTGAGACCACTCCATTAAGATAAAGTAGAAATGAACTTGCACAATCCCCTTGTGATTTATGCTTTTCATTTCAACAAAAGAGCTTAGAGATTTCAGGTAACTTTAATAAGAGGAGTCCTTGAAAGGACTGTGACCTTTGCTGTATTAGTAAAATGGTAATAAAGGGCTATTTCAATAACTATTTTAAGAGTATCTATCTTACTGTTTTTGAACTGCTTTGATATATTTTCTTCTCAACTTGAATTCTCACACACTGCCCCCGCCCCCAACATGATGGTTCAAAAATAGCTCATAGACACAGGAGTTCAGATAGCTCCTATTATAAAGAGCAAATTTTAAACATATTGCAAGGATAGTTAAATGACGATGAAAACATGAACACCATCACAGAAAGATACTTCAGAAAAAAATACAAGCAAAATAGATGTTTTGACACTGAACTTACTTGGAACACTCATCAGTAGGCTAATGCTATCCAAACCCTCTGACTATCTCTGGAGAGAGAAATGTCACACACTCCCAAGCAGTCCAAGAATCAAATTTACATTCCCAGAGGGCAGCTGTGTTCAATCCCATAGACAGCAGTTCCTGAGTAGCTTTCTGAGTCTTGTGTGCTAAGACCCAGAAAGAGCAGAGCTAGGTAAAATCTGTAACCATACATTTAGATTTTGAGCAAAATCGATAACTGGGACAATAAAGCAGAAACACGCTGCACCCATTTCTGAGTAAACAATGTTGAGGTTTTCATTTTGAGAAAAGAATATGTACCCACAGTATTTTGAAGGGATGTATTTTATATGAGAGTACACCTTGCCATATGTACATCCACTAGAGCACTAGACAGATCTAGTAAAATGGAAGATGAAACTTGCAACAGAATAAAGTCCATTTAGGCACAGCTCTCTAGGAACCCTTTTTGGTGACCACATAGGGTTTGAAATCACACAGACAAGTGAATCCTGAGGTTACTGGGCACTGGTTGAATCGAGTGGAGGTTAGTAGTTAAAGAATCTCTTACTCTTATTTTTTAATTAAAAAATGGACAAAACTAAGTAAGAGAATGGTAAGAACCAAGTGAGGGACTTCTTTGCAACACATGACAGGGGCCTGATCGCTAGCACTCAAATTCAAACCCCTTCCACTGGGCCCCTGTCCCTTTTCTCCCTTCTGTTCTATTATCTGATGATTATACAGCACTATTCTACATGGATTTGGCTTATTTTTTTGTCCTGTTTTTGCAATTGCTAGAATACTGGCTCCAAGAAGAGGGAGACATTTGTCCAGTTAGTTCACTGCTCAATCCCCAGAGTGAAGACCAGACTCAAAGCTGGTAACCAGTTAAATGAATGGATACACACAGTAATTGTCATAACCATAATATTTTAAAAGGAGTCAGAATGGGGGCCCCTGGGTGGCTCAGTAGGCTGTTTCTGACTATTGATTTGGGCTCAGGTCATGATCTCAGGATCATGACATCGAGCCCCACATCAGGCTTCATACTGGGCTTGGAGCCTGCTTCAAATTCTCTCTCCCCTCTCCTTCCCTCCCTCCCCCTTAAAAAGAAATAGCAAGGATGGTCAGAAATAAGAAGTTACTAGACTGTCTGTTCATACCACAAATATTCAATGGTTTGAGATGCAGAGCATCTGCTTTGACAGTCAACGGACCAGAGTTTGAATTTGGAGTTCATCACTTCCTAAAGTATGTGCCTTATTGCTACTACTTTGCCTCTCTTGGTTACAGTAGAAATACTGCCTTTTCAGAACTGTTGTAAAGATGAAGTTGATAATACTAAGGATTTAGCACAGAGCCTAACATAGAGTGTTTAATCAACTATGGTGATCATTGGCTATTAATCAAATGTTTATGTTGGGGAATTTATTAAAGTAATATGGACAAATAAGAAATATTGAAAATTATAAAAATGTATAAAATGAGAAGTTTTGATCCCCAATTTAGTTATGTTCTCCTCAACTGCCTTAGCTTTATGAATTTTAAATTTACATACATATGTATACGGAATACTACACATACCAAATCATACTTTCTGCAACTGACTCTTCTCAAACTATATGCCTTGGAGATATCCTATTTTGGATAGAGTTATTGTTCTCTTTTTCCATTATTGAAAAATATCCCATAGTGAAGGATGTATTGTCTTTGAAATAACTAATCTCTTTTTTAATGGATATTTTCTTTTATTGGCAGTTCTATGATCTTACCAAAAAAAGCTAAAATTCATATACAGTTAAAAAAATTTTTTTAATTTATTTATTTGACAGACAGAGATCACAAGTAGGCAGGCAGAGAGAGAGAGAGAAAGAGAGAGAGAGAGAGAGAGAGGAGGAAGCAGACTCCCTGCTGAGCAGAGAGCCGGATGCGGGGCTCGATCCCAGGACCCTGGGATCCTGACCTGACCCGAAGGCAGAGGCTTTAAGCCACTGAGCCACCCAGGTGCCCCCAGTTTTAAAATTTTTTGAGTGCATAAAAAATGAATTCTGGAACACTGAAAAGAAAATAAAATGAAAAAAAAATTTTTTTTTTTAGTACAGCTGACACACAATGTTAGTTTCAGGTGTACAGGATGGTGATTCAACAGCTCTGTGTTGTGCCATGCTTCCAGGTGTCGCTCTCACCTGTCACCTACAACATTATTAGAATATCATTGTATGCATATATAGTTTTGTTTCCATGTTCTAGGACACCAGTAAACAGCAGTGAGTGAAATTTCTAGGTCAAAAGTGTGTACTTTTTTTTGCAGGAGTAGGGAGTAGAGTTTTACCAGATTTCTGTTTATACATCTACACCACAACGTGTGAGACTACCTGTCTACAAACACACTCATTCTGGTTTATACTGAATTTTGAGTTTTTAACAAGTACTTTTTTATTGGTAAATATTCAAACGAATGAAGTTGAACCTATTTTCTTAGGTATATTAGCCATTTCTATTCTAAAATATTTGTGAGGGGTGCCTGGGTGGCTTAGTCAGTTGAGTGTCTGATTCTTGGTGTCTGCTCAGGTCCTGATGTCTCAGGGTTGTGAGACCTAGCCTGGCATGGGTTCCATGCTCAGGAGCAAGTCTGCTTGGGATTCTTTCTCTCCCTCTCTCTCTGTCCCTCCTATGCTCGTGCACACACGCTGTCTCTAAAACCAATAAATCTCTAAAGTATTTGTGATTCTATTCTGGTCCATCTTTCTTCTATGAATTTGTTTGTCCTTTCCTTGTTAATTACTAAGGAACTAGCCAGTCTTTTGACATTTGACAGTTTTTAAAAAATTTTGATAATATTTAACTTCATTTTTTGTCTAATTTTATACTACTAAAGTTTAAAGTTTTTATGCCATTAACTTTCACAGTAATTTCCTTTAACATATTGTGTCATACTTTGAAAGACTCTCTTCATTTCAAAAATATTAAAAGTAATCATTCTTTTAGTATTTGTAGGGTTTAAATAAAATCATTTGTAACAATATTTTTGGATAAGCTGATTCATGGAATTTAACGCTATGAAGTAAAAGAGGAAGAAGAAAGGGAATTGAGTAACAAATATTGCAACATATTTGAGAAGCAGATGATGTACACAGTGTGAGGACTCTAAAAGAGGGGTCACATGGCCTGGATTCTGATCACTGCTTATTAACAACAACAAGATTTGTGGACTCTGTAACACACAGTCATTGTAATTCTGATTTCCATTCATCACAAAGGGGATAATCATACAGAATTCACCTACACCCTCAGGCAGAAAGATCAAATCAGGTATTAGGTTTAAACCTAATATAAATCTGTATGCAGCTTCTACTAGGAGATGGAATTTTTTAGGTGTTTGGCTTTTTTGCTTGTTTGTTTTTGTTTTTGTTTTTTTACAGGCCAGGAAATGAAAAATCATCTTAGTATGATAGAAGAATCTTAGTATAATATACAATGCAATTTTAGTTGCATGGGTATGCAAAGACCTACTAATTATGATGATGACATAAGGGAGCTCAGACACACTGGAGGCTTGTTGAACTAAGTCTTTCACCTGTGTTACCTCAAGGACCTGCAATACCACCTCCCTGTGCCTTTAGATAACTGAGGTCACAAAGCTGGTGTGCGTCAAAGCCCGGATTAAAACCCAGATAGACTGAATGAAGAGCCTATACTCTTTTCTGAAAGAAAACAAGAATGAAAAGTTCTTAATCAATACCTAAATTTACATATACCCTGACACATTTGTACACATTGAACAACAATTTTTAAAAAACTGATGTTACCTTTAGAAGAAAATGATTTCTAACCACAACAGAGAATGAACAGTAAATGTGTAGTCTGTAAGTGGTTACTAAGTGAATTATTTTGAAATTAAATAAATCCTCCTAAAGGCCTGTAAATGATTTCAGAACATTAGCTGCCAATGTCAAACCATAAGTAAAATTTATCACTTTAATCTTTGGGGATAACTAATCATAACATATACACATATGTATACATATTTATGCATATGTATATACACACATAGACATATATATAATAGATATAATACATCTATTATTTTCAATTGCTACCTTGCTTATTTGTGAAAGCATCAAACCAATGGCATGTTTTACCTGCTTTCTATGGTGAGAAAGGACTTCACATGCAGGAATAAAAATAAATGAATATAGATGCACATAATTAAGACATAACAGTATAATGTCATGCCAGTCAAAGCTTGAGAAACTAAAACAGAGGCTTCTAAGATGGCCTTAGAAGAGAATTTCAAGGACACCATTAAAGGTAAAATGCAGAATGTCAGGGTAATTAAAGTTCAGATTTAAACCATGTAATCTAATGACTGGAAACACAGGATTAAAGCAAAGACACTACATTAAAATGAGAAAGTAAACTTACCCATATATTTAATAGAAGCCATGGTAGGAGCTGTGTGGAAAAGAGATTGAAGAGAGAACACCTCTGTATATGTGGCCAGTGCTCTGTGGGCAGGGCCAAATCAATATGTAAATTTCACAGGCCATCTAATAATGTTGACAGACCTAGTCTTTACTTCAACAGTTTGCTAAGCTGACTCAGCTCGGGAAAGGGGAAGAAAATAAGGCAATATTTAAATGATACTAAGAAACATAAGGAAAAGGTATGATCAGCGTAGTTGTCAGAGGAATTTGTGCTCATGCACTAAATGGAAAATTATTAGGGGTAAAAACAAAAATATTCAGGTGAAAGGATAACTAGGTCTGAAAACACGGCATGGGGAAATAGTAGGAAAGAAAGCACAATAATCAATAAGGAAAACAAGCCATTAACAAATGCCAAATTAGAAAAGGTTGAGGAAAAAAATATATAACACCTATTATTTTGAAATTTCACAGGATAAATATTTTAAAAAATGACTGAGCTAAAGAGGAAGCACATTTGATTCCTAAGAAACGGGGCGCCTATGGGGCGCCTGGGTGGCTCAGTGGGTTAAAGCCTCTGCCTTCGGCTCAGGTCATGATCCCAGGGTCCTGGGATCGAGCCCCACATCGGGCTCTCTGCTCAGCGGGGAGCCTGCTTCCCCTTCTCTCTCTCTCCGCCTGCCTCTCTGCCTACTTGTGATCTCTCTCTGTCAAATAAATAAATAAAATCTTAAAAAAAAATAAATGTAATCTGACTATACAGATAGCCCCTGAAGTGGGGTCTTAAAAATGAAATAAAATAAAGAAGGCTTAGCAAAATCCAGTTATGTTTGTGTTAGCTCATGGCTTGATCAAAATGAGGTACTTTCAAACGCTAAAGATATCAGGGAAACCATCAGGGAAAATTGAAGAGTGTGGCAAAGGCATAACAAAAAAATTTACACAAAGAAATCAGCTGAATAATGAGAATCAAAGTGATTTTGTTCCGTTTCGTAGACATACTAACCACCTTAATTGTATGGACATCCATGCCACTGGACAATCTGTTACCTTAAGTTCAAAGATACACAACTCTTGGACATCAGATTCCTGTAAGAGTTAAATGCACATGCATGTGCACACCATGCACACACGCATGCACATGTATGCACACACTTTTCCAGGGACATAGAAGCATACCTAATTAGGTCTCTTTAAAGATGAAAAGAAGTTTCTAAGATGCAGGTTATACAACAACAATTTATTTTTAAAAATCACCACACAGGAAAAAATACACTCCTGTAGCCTTTCTTTTTCTGTTTGTCTGAAGTGGAAGAGTTTTACACTACAAAGAATCACTTGGCACAAAGCCTACATTTGAGTGACACAGCCGCCTCTCCTAGAAGGTTTAAGGGAGCATAAAACAGTCTATCAGTCCTAGAGTGAAATCAAATCATCAGCGTCATTCAGGCTGGTTCTTAGTGGGCTTAAAGGAAGGGTTTGCTCTTGGGCAAGCCTGAGTTTCCTGCCTTCAAAGAGACCCACAAGTTTAGGTTAGAGTGCTACGTTTCCAATGAGCTCCTTGGGAGAACTTGAAATATATTCTTAAGATTTCCAAGAATCCACTGGATTCAAGATGGGAACATCTTACACTAGAGGTAGTTTTCAGTTTGAATAAAGCCTCGTACAGTAGTAAGAAAACAACAACAAAAACACTGAAAATATACACATGCACACACAGACTGTTTATATAAATATATATGATAAAGTTTCCAGAAGCAAATATTTACCTGGAAATGTTATGAATCATTTAGCTCACGTCTTTTAAATATTTCAACAGGCATATTCCAGATACCATAAACATAAGAACCTAGATGGAATAAAAAGTAATACACTACCACTCTGTGACACAGACAGATAGGTGAATTCAGGATAATTCTAAAATATCAAAACCCTGAAACTGGCCTCCATGTGTCTCTGTGATCACAAGGTTATCTGCTCATGGCTCATTAGAGGTAGAGTAAAACCTTCCCCTCTGTAATCTCTGCACTTTGATTCTGAATCATAAAGAAGTTTGACTTGCCTATGAAACTGAATTTTGGCTGTGACATTTCAGTAGCAGCAGCGTTAAAGCCTGCTCTGTGGGGCACCTGGGTGGCTCAGTCCCTTAAGCACCTGCCTTCTGCTAGGCTCATGATCCCAGGGGCCTGGGATAGAGCCCGCATTGGGCTCCTTCTCCCTCTTCTCCCACTCCTGCTCTCTCTCCCTATCTGTCTCTCTCTCAAATAAAATCTTAAAAAAAAAAAAAAAAAAAAAAAAAGAGAGAAAAGAAAAAAAAAAGCTTACGTTGCACTTTGGGGCATTGAGAGTAAAACTGATCAAGGAAATCACCTGGAGGTAACTGTACTGGGGAGGTTTAGGTGGATTTAGGCAGCATCTGCCCCGTCTCTCTGCACAAGTCTCTGTCCTCGTCCTAGCTCTGCAACAAGCAACCCAGGACCCAAAACATGTTTCTCATGACCATCCCTTTCAGATTCCTGACGGTCATTCTTCTCTTTTGTTCTGAGGGTGTGATTCAAGTAAACAGCAGCGGCTTGTAGAGTATGAATTGCTACAGAATGTCAGCCTCGCCTGACTCAGTCCTGCTGGTTTTGTTCTGCTTCATGACCTCCTCTCTCCTCAGGGACTGCTGGGACCCAACTGTTTTCCTGGCCGTGGGGGCCTGAGGTCTGTCTGTTGTGGTATGCAGGCAGGCAAACTGTCCCCCTCCACCATGCCTCCAGCTCATGGGTAAGGAGACAATTGTGAACTGGAGTGCTTCTGTTCTCTGAGGGCGTTTCACTGGACTCTGTGAGGCTCTTCTGTTAACAGCACAGTGCTTTCCTGTTCCGAGTGAATGCGGAGAATATGATTGTTTTCCCAAGCCACAGATACGAGGCTCGGAGCAGCATCCTCCATGTATTCCAAGGGCTAAAAACCATTTCCTGGATATGATCCAAGAATGAGGCTAAGCCGGTTTTTCCTCTCATTTCCTACAACTCCTCAGGGAAAACTGGGTCATCATGGTAGGCTGGAGGAAAGGCAGCCACCTCGGGTAATACTGGGAGCTGAAGGGAGTCCATGAAAGCACGGAAACCATACCATTTCATGAACTAACTCATTTCAAAAATAGAAACCATGAAAATATTTCCTACGTTATAAAGAGGCATGTCCCCAAATATTGTTTTTATAATAAGTCTCAGCATAGATTTCTACCTTTCATAAGCTTCTCTTTTAATTTTTCCTTCTTTTCCTTGGTCACCCTACATGTATTTGTCCTGGTTGGTTTCTATGCACCTATTGGGTATTTCGTTTTTATTTTTCTAGTATTTTGTCAAAAGGGTCCATGATTTTGGTTATATAAATTTGGAGTTGCATCCAAAATTACTTTGCGCAGTTGCATTTACAGAAGCATGGCTATCCTTAAATCCGCGGAAATCATGTATTCATTTGACCCTTCACTCTTTTTACAAACAGGTGCACATTATCCACTTAACAGATATTTCTGTTTTGAAAGGCATCCAGCCTCCAAATGGGAATTCAATATACCAAATGTTATCAGAAAATACTTTTGCCTAAACTTTGCCTTATTTTGTCACTTGTTCTTTTAACCTCCTATTTACCGCCCTGTGAAGTATAAAATATTTAAATTATTCAAACCATGAAACTAAAAAAAATGAAGATTAAATTATACTTATACTATTTACTAGTAGACTTTCTCTGGCTCATGTCAGCTAGGTTAGGGGAAAAATACTGTCTGATTTTCTTTTTAAGTCTTTTGGTGCAAATTTATCACTTGGGAAACTTTCTTTCTAGAATAGTCTACCATTGTTTAGGTCACTCTTTCAATCTTCCTCTGATCCTAGGGGAATAAAATTAAAACTGAGAATAATTTTTTTTTTTAAGTCCAGTACACAAGTGTTAAGACGTGTTTTGGGAAACTGGCTTTGATTTTTAAAGATGAAACATAATGAATAAATCTGACTAAATTCAGCCATTTTAACTGACTAAATCATGATCTGTAAGGGATATTTCATTATGCTTGAGAACTTCCCAGAGGAAAGACAGACAGTAACATTTCTTCAGGAGCTTCACACCCTCAGATCCTTAGTTCCTCCCGTGTAGGAAGGAGAAGCTTGTGACATGGAAGCCATGAGTAGCTGACTCAGCTTTTAGAGATGCCCTTAAATATTAAGTTCAGAAGGAAAATTTAAAAACCGCTCCCTGTTTTTATTTATAAAGGTTTTGATTCTAGAGACTCTCCTCTAAAAATACAAATGTTCCATTTAATACTTTCCTTTAATTAAATGGAGAGTGTTACCAGAACATACATTTTCCCTCAGGACTCAAAAAGACATTGGTCAACATTGCACAACATGGGTGGGAATCACTCTTTCTACTATTATTTCTCCCCATCCCCATCCTCAATGTAGAAGAATAAGGAAACACATGCATGCTGCTGGAGAACTTCTCAAAATCTCAAGGAAAGTCAGTCCAAGTCAAAGACAACACCCCAAGAAAGGGAAGTACAGAAAAAGTTAAGGAGAAAGAACTAGCAAGTTTGATCCAACTATGCATAAAGAGTACTAACTGGAGTTTTCAGTTATGTGGACAGCCAAAAATCCCTGGGTTGATTCAGCTAGCTTGTAACCCAAACTTTGGGTTACAAGACCCAGTCTATGTAAAATGTGGACCTCAGGTCACATATATTTCAAGCAACTAAAATATCTAACCAAAGTTCTGGTTCATTAAGTGTGGTCAAGAAATAGGACTTAACCAGGAGGCCTTTAAAAAAAAAAAAAAGGTAAGAAATATGGTTTTCTACACTACATGCTACAGAGATATTAATATTAAGCACATATAAAATACCATGTGATTATATTTTCTTCTATGTATCTCCAGAACTCCTTTGTGTTATACTCACAAAAGGTGTTATAAAAAGCTCAATTCATCATTTGTTTGTTTATTCATGACTTGCAAGGGAGTCCGTCACCATAGAGCTCCCTATAATGTACTTACTGGGAACTATGTCAGTAGTGTTTATCATTATATCCCAGATTTTAAAACAGTGGCTGCCACATAATAGGTGTTCAAATAGGCATTGAATAGATACTGAAAGGCCTATAGGAGAGGTACCGCAGCATAGATAAAAAAGAGACATGGGTATGTTGAATACTTTAGTAGAAGAGGGGTTACCAGGTTATCTGACATCAAGTTTAAAAGGACTGCTTATCTTTTTCACAGCAAAGGAAACAGTCAACACAACCAAAGGACAACTGACAGAATAGGAGAAGATATTCGCAAATGACATATCAGATAAAGGGCTAGTATACAAAATCTATAAAAGCTTATCAAACTCAACACTCAAAGAACAAATAATCCAACCAAGAAACGGGCAGAAGACATGAACAGACATTTCTACAGAGAAGATATCCAAAGGCCAACAGACACATGAAAAAGTGTTCAATATCACTTGGCATCAGGGAAATAAGAATCAAAACCACAGTGAGATACCACCTCACACCAGTCAGAACGACTCAAATAAACCAGTGAGGAAACAACAGATGTTGGCGAGGATGCGGAGAAAGGGGAACCCTCCCATACTGTTGGTGGGAATGCAAGCTGGTGTAGCCACTCTGGAAAACGGTATGGAAGTTCCTCCAAAAGTTGAAAATAGAGCTCCCTATGACCCAGCAATTGCACTATGGGGTATTTACCCTAAAGGTACAAATGTAGTGATCCGAAGGGGTACGTGCACCCCAATGTTTATAGCAGCAATGACCACAATAGCCAAACTATGGAAAAGAACCTAGATGTCCATCAACAGATGAATGGATAAAGGTGTGGTATATATGTACAACAGAATACTATGCAGCCATTAAAAACCCCTGAAATCTTGCCATTTGCAATGACATGGATGAAACTAGAGGGTATGATGCTAAGCCAAAGCCAAATAAATCAATCAGAGAAAGACAATTATCATATATATCTGAGTAGACTCTGAGAGGAAGGGTGGGGTGGTTGTAGGGGTTAAAGAGGGAAAAAATGAAACAGGATGGGACTGGGGAGGGAGACAAACTATAAGAGACTCTTAATCTCAGGAAACAAACATTGTTGCTGGAGGGTGGGGGGTTAGGGATAGGGTGGCTGGGTGATGGACACTGGGGAGGGTATGTGCTATGGTGAATGCTGTGAATTGTTGATTCAAGACTATTGATTCACAGACCTGTACCCCGGAAGCAAATAATACGTTACATGTTAATTAAAACAAAAAAGACTTCTTGTTTTCCAGGTATGTGTGTGTATATGTAGGTATGTGTGTGTGTATATATATATATATATATATATTTTTTTTTTTTTTCCCAGTAAGACACCAGGCATGAAATCAAACAAAGTACAGTTGGGATCTGCTTTCAGCAAAAATCTGCACATATTGTACCAACAGTCTGATTGTTCCACATGAGACGATGTCCTTATGAAGGGCTTTACTTCTATCAGTTCACAGATATTTACGGAGAACTGCAATACAAGGATGAAGGACATGGTCCTATATAATAAGATCTTTGCAAGTGTTTTAAATGAATCTAATATACCAATTATGTTTATCGGTCCACAGCAAGGAAGAGACATTTATTTATTAAAATGAAGATCTCTACAGTCGTCTGAGAGTTTCACTTGTTTGGGTATCCAACTCTTGATTGGGCTCGGTCATGATCTCGGGGTCAAGGGACTGAGCCCTGTGATGAGCTCTGCACTTAGTGGGAAGTCTGCTTCTCTCCCTCTTTTCTCCACCTATGTTCCGCCCCCACCTGTGTGTGCACATACGCACTCTCTAAAATAAATCTTTAAAAAAAAATGAAGATTTCCAAATATTGTTTTAAAGATTTATTTATTTATTTATTTATTTATTTGACAGGCAGAGATCACAAGTAGGCAGAGAGGCAGGCAGAGAGAGAGGAAGGGAAGCAGGCTCCCTGCTGAGCAGAGAGCCTGACAGGGGGCTCAATCCCAGGACCCTGGGATCATGACCTGAGCCAAAGGCAGAGGCTTTAACCCACTGAGCCACGCAGGTGTCCCTGATTTCCAAATTTGTTAAAAAACATGATTCAATATTTGATGTAGACCATAATAAGTGTTTTTTTAAAAAAATATTTTATTTATTTATTTGACAGAGATCACAAGTAAGCAGAGAGGCAAGCAGAGAGAAAAAGGGGGAAGCAAGCTCCCCGCTGAGCAGAGAGCCTGATGCGGAGCTCCATCCCAGGTCCCTGGGATCATGACCTGAGCCGAAGGCAGAGGCTTAACCCACTGAGCCACCCAGGTGCCCCAGGGTGTTATATTATTTTGCCTATTAGAATTTTTTCCAAGTTTTCCAAATATTATACTCTACCATCTAACTTTTTACATGCCAATCTATCTTTTTCAAACTAATTTAGGTAATCCTTTGCTAATAGTTTGACTCCTCTGGGTTGTCTAGAAGACTTGTTCTGGACTGCTCACTTATTTTGTTACGAAACAGTGGGCCTTTATCTGACTTCAAAATGCACCTTTGGCAAGAGAGTTAGTATGGTGCAGTCATTGGAGCCTTAAACAGGCACCCCTGGGAAGTGGCTTTTCTGTTCTGAGAGCAGTTGGTTCAAGAAAAATGACCTAAGTTCTGTCTTTGTACTTCTTTCCATCCATGAGATGAGACATATTATCATTAAGTTGGGCATCAGCCAGCTGAAAAAGACATGCTGGAGGATCCAACACACTGATCAGTTTCAGAATTCTGTCGAAATGAACAAAGTACAAAGAACAAATTGGAAATATCACCAAATGTATCCTTCCTTGTCCCATGAAAACCTGAGCCACACTGATTTTTTTTTGTTTGCTCTCAGGAGAACCTTTAATGCAATGAACTCTTAAATATCAAAACAAAATGCATAAATGCCAAAACCCAGGAGAGAAGGACGGCAGGTAGAACCTGGTAGCATTCTTTCCTCAGGAGAGGCTGCAGGCTCCAGCTCTGCTAGGGACTGGAATAAACACGGGGAAGTTGGGATCAACAGGGAGAGGAGAGGGATACGGCGCCCACCTATGGAGAGGTGCAGAGATTACAGTCAAATAGAGCATGAATATACAAAAAGTATGAAAAGATGTCATTAAAATCTGAAACCATGTCTAAAAGCAGAAAAGACAAAATAGTTGCAAAGGTACTACGGGGAGCAAACATTCAAAGTGAGGATGAGAGTAGGTCTCTAAGGTCTTTTCCATTATTGCAAAAATGTGCTTTCCAAATAAATTATCTAATACATTTGTGTGTCAGATGACATGGCATATCACTTAAAGCACAAGATTTAAAAAGAAAAAATTGTGTAAAACACATTTACTATATGCAAATAAAGAGTTAATATAAAATGAAAATGTTTAGCATAACATACATAGATATATTTACAGATCATTTGCATGGAGCGATTAATCTAAGTCAAATTTACAGAACCTTTTTATTATCACATAGATTAAATACTTTACTAGTCCTGCTTTGTCATGCTTTCAATTTAATGAAAATCATTTGTATAAAAGCAAGGTAGGCAATGGACTAATAACCAACACACATAATATGCTAGAAATAACAAAAATTTTCATGTAGTTTCTACCCATTATAAACTATAGGTCGCTATTTTGAAATCTGGTAGTCTGTGATTTTATTTTTAGTTTGACTGTATAAATAATAGAAAGTACTGTTACAACAGAGGACCTGATCTGAATAGTCTTACCAGCGAAGTACGGAGACGTGGCAACGCGCCAGCTATGTTGGCTCTGCATTCACTGATAAACTGGGTTACCATAGCAAGCCCATAGTCACTCAGTCTCTAAGCAACCTAAGACTCCGCAGACTTCAGATACTTAGGAATTCACTGATCTTTCATCATCCTTAAGGGAGAAATACGAAAACCCGTGGTATCAAATTTAGTGCGGGATTCCCTGATGACCCAGTAGACCTCCTATAAAATGCTCCTGTGTTGACACCCATTTAACTTATTAAAGAATAGTATTTGATTATATATATATATATATATACATGTGTGTATATATATATGTGTATATATATAGAATACATATACGTATGTATGTATATGGGATTGATGATCAGAGTGTTAAGTGGGTGATATCAGGTACAAATATTCATTCAACAAATATTTGTTTGCCCAACCCGTACTTGGTACTGATCATTTTCTGTACCTGGTATCATCCACTTAACACTCTGATCATATATGTGTGTGTGTGTGTATATATATATATATATATATATACATATACATACATATTCAAACTGTCTAAAGACAAAGTCATCTGCATAATGCTGGCATTTACAAAATCCTGACCCTTTAGTAGAAAAACTATATCTGTTTAGTTGCATTACCTCACAGCACATCATTTCAATTTTTTGTTTGTTTTCTAATGGCTTACATTTAGGTAACATATGTAATGGGCTGTAATCTGGTACCAAAATGTTTAGTTACAGCATGTCCAGAATGCTTCAGTAATATTAACCACGCAGATGTCAAACAGAATTGTATAGGTCTGAGGTACAAGCAAGGTCACAAATGATTCTTTGAATGAGGTTCTATTAGCATTTCCTGTCCCTAGCTCTGTCAAACACTCTCTCTCCTTGGTCCCCTTGTCTTCACACAATACCCACAGATGTGAACTGAAAGCTGTCTTATAATTCACAAGGTTTACTTTCCAACTATTTAAGATCATTTAAGTTAAGGGATACAGATATCATTTGTTCCCACAGAACACTGTATCACAATGCAGGTCAAAATAAAATGCCATGACTAGAAATGGTTGTATGCGACCAGTAAAATGGCTATGTCTGAAATCTGCAAAAATGTTACCAAATTCTAGTATCTGATCTTTGATGCCTCCTATCATCATTCCATGTGGCTGGTTCTTACCATCAGAAACAGTGTAGGAATGATGTGCAACCCGAAAACTGCTTTTCATGGAATGGCTAATTTTTTAATGTTAATTCCTGTATCTTCTTAGCCTTTGAATCAAAGATTTGGTAATCACAATATGATGACCAAGTTCTCTCACCTGAGTATAAAAAAAACAAAGTTGCAAAGTTACCTCTCAAACAAGTCACAGGAGCCAGCTGTCCACTCGAGTCACACCAGGAAATGTCCGCAGGACAAACTCCACCTGTGACCTCTAGGGATTACTGCTGACTCTAAGTGTGGAAGAGAGCCGCTGCTTCCTCCGAGACTGGGAAGAGAACACTCTGCCTTACAATCTTAATACCGGTGAGTTCAAAACTTGCGTAATGATATTGTAACTGCTTCTTCACGTAAGAAATGACCCTCTCCAACAGTCTTCCTGGGTATAGGTATTCTTAAAGAGTAAAAGACAACAGAGCATGAATTTGCCCTTCAGTAGGTTATTGCTCTATTAAGATATTCCTCCGTTGCTGTGTGTGTATAAGCACTTGTACATTGGAGGGTCTGAAGACTTTCAAATATCTTTGAAGACCCTCTTATCACTTAGTAACGTACTTCTCACTGACAAGATCACAGCCAAGTTACTCCACCTGACCAACTCTTTCCATTTTCTTTTACTTTCTATAACTTCTTATCTAAAAGCTTTGGTTAGGCTGCCTGTAGGTGCAGGTCTCACTCACTCACTGAGAGAAGAGAAAAAATACAAGTAGAGCTTACAGTGGACAAGAAGAAAGCAACGATCAGATTAACATAGAGATCTGAGTGTTGCAGGCACTGGTCTTGAGTCCTACGTTGTTAAGCTAGAAAACTTCACAGTGATTACATAAGCGTAGTTACCAGTTCGAAGTCCGGTGGAAAAACCCAGGGCCGCCAATATTAACTCACTTGCAAGATGCTGGTTGGAAGACAACGGAATTAACACTGATAACTGTGGTTGAGTCTGGCCCAAGTTCAGGGTCAAGTCCCTGCTGTACATCAGTCAGCCCCACCTCCAAGTATCCAAGAATGGCTGTGGAATTTTGAGTGACACTCCACTTAGGCAGTGGGATTCCTAAGCCACAGTAAACCCTGCCGCCAGTGTTTACCAACCTCCCCAGCAAGAGAGTGAGCTGCTCCTCACTCTGGTTCTTTCCCTTAAAAAAAGAAAGAGAGAGAGAGAGAGAAAAACAATTACTCTGTGACGTTTAAAAGAACACAGAAGCAGGTCCCTCTCCAGGGATCTCCCTACTTACTTTCTCAAGGCAACTCCCTAGACTCTTTTCATCCTGTGACTTTGTTACAGGACTCTGCAGTCCTCCTAGGAACCATACAACAACATGCATGCTTGTCTTTAGGATAAGAAACAAAGCATTGATGACTATTCTAGTTTGTGAAAGCTGGAGAGAAGAGGTTTCTGGTGCAGGGCCTCACAAAATGAGCAAATTCAGGTCTACAAGAATCATGACATTCTTTGGCCATAAAAGAGAACCAGGATAGCAGTATTTGGTGGGCATATTATTATACACGCAACTCATTAGAATAAAAAATTGAAACAAAGACACTCCAACACCAAATCAAACCAATATGGTATATGCTAAATTGGACAAAATGAAAGCTGATTTTCCCCACATCATTTAGGCAATAGTTCCCTGGGGACGACTGTTGATGACATGAGTCCTTATCCATACACGTGCTCCATAAAGATTTATCATGTGGCCATGAGGTGCCCAGAAGTCCGTCCCAAAAAGGAAGAAAGCATGACTCCTATTGTGAGGTTTTCTGTAAAGTACTTCAAATACTTCTATAGGTACTTCAAATACTTCTATAGGAAAACAGCCCACGAGCACTAAGCATTTTTAAGCTACCCTCTCAAAACGGGCTGCTATCCTGGCTACGAATGCTCATCGTCAAGCTATTTAGCATGTAACCAAAGTCTATAATTTTGTTATCTTTATCTCCTAAAATCAGAAAATGTCCCTAAATAATGTCCACTGAAAATCGTAAGGTTTTCAGTGATGAAGTGAAAGATTTAGGAGTTGGCTAGACATATGGCTAACTCCCTCCTCTTACATTGTAGGCTCTTTATACCCACCAAGCCTGGTTGCATAAGGCTCAGCTGAGAAATGACCCATTGTCTAGCTTTTGATTTGGGGGTATTCCTGGTTATCTGCCTGGGACTGGGTGGTTAGCTGAATTCCATTGTGAGCATGTTACGCATATGCCTCCGACTCATCCATGTAAGACGTACTGGGCCTACGGAGAGCGAAGGGTTCCCGGAGCATGAGCACCAGGTTGAGTTCCTGCTTGTTACTCATCTGTTTCAGTCAGAAGTCCATCTGAGAGAGCTTTCCCTTTGTCTATTGTGGGCAGGAGATCTGAGCTCTCCCTGCTGTTATTTATTGAAGGCTACCACTATTTACTAAAATAACCTGGTAATAGTGGATGCTCAAATTGGCTTGGATCCTTGAGCAACACCTACCTGCAAGGAGCTCTCATTCTAAGGATATAGCTCACACACAAAGGGAAATTCTACATAAATCTTCTAGGGTAGAAGACCACAGAGTTTCCTGGGTTCCCAGAACATCCACATGTATTCAGATATAAATAGCTGTGACTCTTCGTTCAAAGACCTTTCGCCCACTTCTGCGTATGACACATTTCTTCTCTCTGTTCATGACCTTTACACTGCAGAAATTGAAGGAACCTTAAGAATCATCTGGTCCCGATCATTTAACAAAAGAGGTTACAAAGAACCAGAGAGCCGGAAATGCTTGTTCTACATCGTCCTAACCAAAAACAAAACCAGAAAAAACCCAAAACAAAACGAAATAGAACAAAACAAAAACCTCAACCAGAATACTGCTTTTTCTCCTTACGTGTCTATTTTCTCCAATTTTTACCTCTTTTTCACATATCTTCTTCCAGATTCTACCTTGATAATTTGCTAAGGCAATGCTTTACTTTTGTGTGCATTCTGTTATACTTTGTTCTTCTTCAGCAATGTTAATTTAATATTCAGTTTCTGGATAATCAGAATAATTTACCCTCTTTTTGATTCCCATATGCTAGCCCCTGTTACTAAAGTTTTGTAAAACTATTCTGGTTCTTGCTTTTTTGACCTCTCAAATTTGATTTTAAATATTTAAACATTTTAAAAGTTACTTAAATTACTAAATACAAAAAGAAAACATTTTTATTTGATTAATATATTCTACTTCTTCCCTTTCACATGGGACAATGTGAAAATTCTAGGAAAGGGCAAGGGAGAAGACAGATATTTGTTAACACTATACCATGGGCCAGGCATCATGCTAAATGCTTCCATGTGTCATTATTCAAGTCCACAAGAAACTCTATAATTAGGTGTTATTAGCTACATTTTTACAGAGAAGATAACTAACTCAGGGAAAACTAGGAAAATTAGACAAATGCTAAGATTTTCAGTATTAGTATGAAATGTATGATCTTGAGTTTATGCATCTAATGACAAGTAGTATCAAAGATTGGTAGAAAAATGCAAGTATATATGGTTACATATAACCATTTCCTTGCCAAGATCTAAATCTTTACCTTTTGTCAAAATAAAGCTCTCAGCATATGCATTTTGCTAAGCTACTTTGAGGTTTTAGAATTATTTTCATTACTTTTATGTAGAGATTATAGTTAAATAAAATAATAAATTTGTAGTCTTAAAAATCTATTCCTCTTGGCACTGGTATTTCCGGATGCAGACGTTATGAAAATAAATAAAATAAAACCTTAACTTCATGGAGTGAGACACGCATACAGAAAAATTACTATACTAGGACAACAGGTGGTCTGATGGAAAGTTTATGGTGCAGTGGGTGACTTGCAGAGGGGGGAGATTTCAGAAAAAGAGATGCCAGGGTTCACAGAGGAACTATTTCCAGTTCCTTCCACAGGCACATGATTCACACACCAATTACCATGTATTGGCCAACTCAGAGAAGGGTGAAAGACAGGCGAGATTTCTCCATCTTCAGAAAGATATAGCAATTTCTACCAGAAAGCTAGTGACTTCAAGGAAGAAAATGTAAAAAAATGCTGTGGCAGTATCAAAATGAACAAGATTAGAGGAAATTGATTTCCAGCCGAGTGTCTGCTAAGTTCAGGCACTGTTAGGTTGAAATGTGGTTTCATCTTAAAACTCAAAAGCAATTTGTATTAAGTTGCTGTGAGTTATAACTTTGCATAAGTCAGTCCAGGAAAGAACTAAAAATTCTACTTCGAAGCACAAAAGTTTACTCAGTGCTGAGAAAAAAAAAAAAGAAAAGAAAAGAAAAGAAAAGAAAAACAACAAAACAGAAAATACTGGATGCATTTTCTGAACATCATTGGTTGTTTGGTACTTTCACAGATAATGAAAGGTCATTTAAATTTAGAAAATGAGTACAAATATGTTGACTGCTATAAAAACATAATGATTTTTTTTCTTTTCTTTTTTTTTTTTTTAAAGATTTTATTTATTTATTTGACAGATAGAGATCACAAGTAGGCAGAGAGGCAGGCAGGCAGAGAGAGAGAGAGAGAGAGAGAGAGAGAGAGAGGAGGAAGCAGGCTCCCTGCTGAGCAGAGAGAGGCCTGGGACCCTGAGATCATGACCTGAGCCGAAGGCAGAGGCTTTAACCCACTGAGCCACCCAGGCACCCCAAAACATACCAATTTAATTTGAAAATAATGAAGATGAAAAGTAAAGGTGTACCTATAACTTTCAAAGCACTTTAATGATTTTTAAATCTAAAACTAGTCAGGCTAAACATATCAAAATGTACATGCTTATGACTGTTATAAATTTCCTTTTGTATTAAGTAAATTTTAAGAAGATCTTCATATATTTATATATCTCTTGTTATGGCTAAAACTTATCATCTTACTGTGAATGTTAGGCGTTAAAGAAAGCAAACATTCATACGCCTCAGGAAACAAGAAACCTGAGGTTGTACAAATACTAATTCACAAAAGATAGAAACTTAAGCAATGTATTCTTATTTAAAGAAATTAAATGTAGGGGTGAGGGGTGAAATTTGTTTCCATTTGGAAGCACAGAGGAAAAATTCTTAAAGAAAAATGTATTAGTTCCCCTATTTTTCACTGTAAAACATTCTTAAAATATGGAGAGCCTACACTGCAGCCTTAGGTCAAAAAGTTGGCTTTCTAAAAGTGCTGACTGTCCCCTAATCACCTCTATTTCCCTCACTTTAAAAGTCTTTTCCCAACTCCAGATCACTCATTTTAAAATCTAAACTCCTACAGGTGCCACCCAAATAAAATGCTCTCTGGTCATAATCATTTACTTCGAGGCTTTCCTAACAAGACAAAGAGTCAATGAGAACACAACACTCTCTCAGCAAGCAATCCTCCCTGTGACCTCTGTCAGGCAGTTTATCCTGGAGTCTCTCCCTCTTTATTGCTCAACTGGATTAGGTAATAAAAAGTCAAGTCTTGCTTTGTCCTCTACCAAAGAGGTAACTCCCAAAGTCCCTGGAGGCAGGGACTGGATTCCTCTTCTCTCCAAACATCACTGAGCTTCTAAGTTTAAACTCACGGATAAATGTTCGGATATATGGGCAAGCTTCTAGAATGAGACAATCGGGCAAATAATTATTTTAGTCTAGTTGCCTCAATGGAACCTCCTGCCCCTTCAGCCTTAAGATTAAGTAAAACCAAAGTTTTGCCTCATGAGTAATTTCAAAAGTCACTGCAGTTATCTCCAGAATCTGATTGCAGGCCGGGCTAACTTTTTAACTAATCACATCATCATTTTTATTTCTTGTAGAATCACACTGTATTTGTGAAAGGGTCATCTTATCAAAAGCACATTTTCTTTCTGAAAAACCCAAACTGTGTTGTGTTAACCCTGAGGGTGTTCATTACAGACCACACACCATTCCACGAACTTGATAGGGGTCTTATTACATCTCACAACCATCTGAAGGATTATTGTTTTCCCGGTATTAGAAATGGCCAAAGTACCCAAGTACGGAGGGACAAAATGACGGACACAGATTAAGTCTCTGGCTCAAGGTCTAAGAGGGCTGAGCCCAGGCCACACCAATGGGGGTGCTTTCGTCGACAAGCAGCAGACTGCTCCAAAAACAGTGGGCCAAGTATGGAGGAACACCGACGCACTTGTCAAATAATACTTATTAGGAAATAATGATCAGCTTCCGAAATGCTACCTTTTCTCGGAAGCAGCCACTAGAACACTGAGCTGTTTTACCATCTTGAAACCAGTTATGTGATCAAATTGCTTATGTATGTGTGTGTGCGTGCCATCAGCTTGAACCAGAGACCACAGAAATGCCACAGGATCACCCGTCACCTAGAAGGGTGTGTATTACTTTAAAGGGAGAAAATGTTCCATGTTAAGGTTTCAAAATAAAATCAAAGTTTAAAATAAAAATACAGGGCGCCTGGGTGGCTCAGTGGGTTAAAGCCTCTGCCTTCAGCTCGGGTCATGATCCCAGGGTCCTGGGATCGAGCCCCGCATTGGGCTCTCTGCTCGGTGGGGAGCCTGCTTCCTCCTCTCTCTCTGCCTACTTGTGATCTCTGTCTGTCAAATAAATAAATAAAATCTTTAAAAAATTAAAAAATAAAACAAAATAAAAATCCAGTCGAAGTTTCCATCCCTCCAGGAAAGAGAACAGTCTATCCTGACAAAAGGAATGTAGAATAGAAAATTCACTTCTACACAACAAAGGGAAGCAGGCCTGGTAAACTTCAAAGACTTTTCCATTTGTTTTGGCAAGAGGGAGCTCTCACAGTTGGTGACTCTGGGAATAGCTGTTTATTACTGAAATGGAAATGAGCTTCAAAATCACTGACTCAGGTGTGCAGAAATGAAATTCTTCTTTTCTACATTCTATTTTTTATTTCAAGTCTTCGTTCAATTTGCTCCAGCATATTTCATATTGGCACTTTCAAGAAACTCCTCCCCGGCCTTTTTTGAACAATTCTCAGTCATTTCAGGTTTAAACTCTCAACAATAGGTTTCTCAGTAGGAGTTAGATTCAGAGGAAAAGATGAGAACACAGAACCCACTCTGAATGGTGGCTATGGCTTTCCCCGGCCATGAGCACTTGGCAGATGATGGTTGTTCTTCTGCTTAGTTACACAACCTTCTAGAACCCTGAGCACACTGTTAGGGTCCCAGGGTCTTCATGAATGTGCTTCTAAACACAGCTGCCTATATGTCACAGAGAGCCCAGGATATACCACGGATACACCACGGATAAACCACGGCTCTGGCGCCATGAAGGACACAGTGTTTTCCAAGGCTGTAGTCTCTGAGCCACACCTCAGCTCTAAGAGTGTCCTACTCACCTGAGGGGAGAAAGGGGAGAAAGCTTGCCTTAGTCAATGGGTCTACTGTAAGGGAGACCACAGTAACTTTCTGGGATTCCTTCACATCTAAGCTGCTGTTTTCCTATTCCAGTCCAAGCTTAATGATCTTTTATCTGCCTTAGGATAATGTTGAGGATGAAAAATGTTTCAGGCTGATCATGACTGCTTTCCAGATCTTTATTAAAACTGAAGAGTTGGGGTGACCGGGTGGCTCAGTCCCTTAAGCATCTGACTCTTGGTTTTGGCTCAGCTCATCATCTCAGGGTCATGAGATCAAGCACCATGTGGGGCTCCTTGGGGCTCCATGCTCAGTGTGGAGTCCACTTCAGATTCTCTCTCTCCTCCTCCCTCAGCCCATCTCCTCCTCGCTCATGCTCTTCTCTCTCTCTCTCTCTCTCTCTCTCTCGAATTAAAAAAAGAAACAGGAGCCTAGGGGGCTCAGTTGGTTGAGTTTCTGCCTTTGACTCAGGACATGATCCCAGGGTCCAGGGATCCAGCCCCCACATCAGGCTCCCTGCTCAACAGGGAGCTTGCTTCTCCCTCCCCCACTCTCCCTGCTTGTATGCTCTCTCTGTCATATACATACATCTTCAAAAAACAAAAACAAAAACTGAAGAGTCACATAAAGTCCATTTCTTGCCTCCACTTAAGGCCCTTCCCCGATTTGCAGCTTCCGATTTTGCAGTTCAAATGACGAGCATGGGAGGGACAAAACTAGCTGGATTAATATGTCCCAACAACATTATATCCTATTAAAAAAACTGTAAGTTGTAGGAAACAATCACATGGAATTCTAAGAATATATTTGCAGAACTCTGAGATCCAAGTAGAAGGAAGTAGGATTCTCAGAAAATAAAACTAGGTCATTACACAAAGCATTTAGCACTGTAACTGGCATGATTGAAAAAAGGCGTATGAACAAACTATGCCTGGTTTGATATATCTACAGGTAGAGGTAAGTATATTTAGACCGGGTTATAGGAGACTTAAATGCCTGAGAACAACCTGATGGAAAAGAATGAAGACAGCAAAGATGAAGTGCTTCTAAGACTTTTGGTTCAGCGTGGCAGATCGTATGCTTTTTCACTTGCACTTGAAATTTCATTAAAATGCAAGTAACAGAGCTTACAAAAACATGAATGCATGTGTTCAGCCCAAGTATTTAGATGAGAGAGGCCAGAGACAACTCAATAATAAGAAAGCAAATGGACCAATGGTAATTGCTCAGCAGACCCTAGAGCATCAGATTCTCAGCACCTATGCCTAGAACACGAGGCCAGTGAGAAGCAAAAGGAATCTGTTCTAGAGTCCCAGAGATGGGGCCATGGATTAGCAGCATGGGGTGCCATGGGAAGCAGGGAATAATTTGGTTGAGTATCTTTGTAAGTCCTATACCCTAGATCCTCTCTCCACACACTCCAATGAGCCCGCTCTCTCTCCCTCCTCACCCTGCTGAGAGGTGGAGTCTTTTCTCTTTGGCGGTACTGAGCCAGAGAATTCTGGGCTTAAGAGCAGGAGGCCCAGGTATGGGCACAAGGGAGATCCACGCTGCGATAAGTTTAAGTGAAATTCTACATACTGATTCCTTATCTATTGCCAGAAGTGACAGAACTCTAGCAAGCCAGAAGTGACAGGATTCTTTCTGGGGAAGCTGACTGGTGTAAGAGAAAATGTGTTGCTAGGACGTCCTAGTGGAGATGGGCCGTGGAGGAGGACAACGACATGGCTGGGACTTTACCTGATTCCTCTGGAGTGATACTGACCAATAGAAGTATACCATGAGCCTCATGTTATACTTTTGAAATGTCCAGGTGCCCATTAAAAGCATAAATGGGTGACATTAATTTTCATATTAATATATAAATTAGCCCAACATCACAAGTACTATCATTTTAATCAATTATAATCATCTGTATGTATAAATAATATCATATGTATTGTATTATAGTGTTACAGTGCATTATTTTTTAATAACCAAAATAAAAATTATAGTATTTTTCATTAATGAGATATTTTGCCTTTTTTATACAAAGTCTTAGAAGTCCAAGTTTATTTTACTATTAGAGCACATCTCATTAACCACAGGAAACAAACTGAGGGTTGCTGGGTGGGGGATAGTGTAACTGGGTGATGGACATTAAAGAGGGCACATGAGGTTATGAGCACTGGGTGTTATATACAACTGATGAGTCACTAATCTCTACCTCTGAAACTGATGATATGCTATAATTAACTGAACGTAAATAAAATAAAATTTCAAAAAACAGCACATCTCATTTTGGACTAAGTGAATTCTCAAGAACAACCTATGGCTAGTGGCTACCCTATTGGTAAGAGAAAACCCATATGAATGAGATTTTTATTTATCTGCCAACATTTTAAATATAAATGGACCATCAGACATTTGAGGAACACCTGACATGCAAGACAAAATTTAAAACAGACAAGCAAACAATAAGGATAAATAAAACGAAAGGGGATAAAGAAAACACTAAATATTTTTGTGATTAATGTCTTTAGACTGAATAGTGAAATAGAAAATCATAAAATCACAGAGAGGGAAATAAAAGGGAGCAATCTGGAAAATGTAAGTGATGCTCACAGAAATGGCAGAGTCAGCAGAGCCGTTCAAGTGTCTGAGTCAGAGTGTTGGCTGCGCAGAGAAGTCATGAGAGCATCATCACTGGAGCAGAGCAGAGGCAACATCCACATGAAGCCATTTCCAGGGAAAGCAAAATAAAACCAGAAAGAAAATGAAGGAATAAGGGTAGCATTCATGAGTATTTTCCAGAATTGAGGGACAGAAATGTCTGGAGCGCAAGAAGTCACCCAGCCATAGCACAGTGGATTCACAGGGCCCCTGCAGTGTCCTAGCTGTCTGTACTCATGAGCCTTGAGACTACCAAGAATAAACAAAAGTCTTAAAAGCCTCTGGTGGGCTTGGGAGTAATGTCACACCCAAGTCTGAAAGACAACAATGTTCAATAGCAACACTGAGAATTTAGAAGTCACATGAGCAATCTCTTCAACCATCTGAGGGAAAATGATCTCTGTCATTCTATATGCAAACAGGCTTTCAAGAATGAGGGTAAAGTCATTTTAATGTCTGCAAGTTCCCAAATTTGTTTTTTACCCTTTCCTAAGGAGCTCAAGGAACTCCCAGAACAGAAACTCCACCAAAGCAAGGAAGTTAAACCAAGAAACCAGAAGACAGATGATTGAAGAAATAGCTGGTCTGACAACTGAGAGACAAAAAGGGAATTTCCATGAGGAAATTTAAAGGCAGTTTCAGGGTAAGAATTATGTCAGAGGCTTAGGGGAGTAGAAAGGTAATATTGGATCAGGAGGATGAAAGAAGATTGAAGGAGGCAATTAGCATCACCAGGAAAAGGTAAATTTGACCAGAAAGAAAGCACTCATTCTCAACTTGTGGCTCTGCTTTTCAGAAAATGTACATATGAATGCAGTCAGTAGTATCAGGATGGAACCCTGATTGGATTGGAAAAGGTATACATGTGGGGGTTGTGGGTGACTGGGGGGAGGGGTCTGTGTGTATATACAATAAAAGGGAGGTCCTCCTTTTCCACAGGAGCAAATCAAAGGCTAATGTGTAAAAGACAACAATTAAAAAAAAAAAAATCAAGCATTAACACTATAGGTATGTTATCTAGAAAAAGTCCAAGGTATTCTTCTCCTGGGAGGAGACATGAGGAATGGGAGAAGACAGGGAAACCAGGGCAATTGATTTTTTATTTAATATTTTATTTATTTGTCAGAGAGAGAGAGAGAGAGCACAGGCAGGCAGAGGCAGAAGCAGGCTCCTGGTCAAGAAAGGAGCCCTATGTGGGACTCAATCCCAGGACACTAGGATCATGACCTGAGCTGAAGGCAACCACTAAACCAACTGAGCCACCCAGGCATCCCTGAATTGTTCTTCTTTAGGTGCTAAAATACTACTTGACTTTTGCTCAATCACATTCATTTGGTAATCAAATACATTTATTTATTTATTTATTCAAGATTTTATGTATTTGAGAGAAAGTCAGCAAATGAGTGAGCAATAGTGGGGTGAAGGGCAGAGAGAGAGAAGCAGGCTCCTCAATGAACAGGAGCTGGATCTCCTGTCACTGAACCTCGGGGCCGGATCCCAGGATGCTAGGGTCATGACTTAAGCTGAAGGCAGACACTTAACCAACTGAGCCATCCAGGTGCCCCAATCAAATACATTTTGAAACAATACTGTATCTGAACTGAGCTGTCCACAGTAAGGACTTTCAATCCTTTAATTTTTCTTCCTAACCTTGGGTTTCTTACCATCACTGTCTCATTTTTTCTGTGTCTTGATCTTCCCAAGAGTTTCCCAGGAAATTTATCTTCTCAGAAAACTGCTTTATTTTTTACTTCACTGAAAATATTGAGATCATCTAATACAGTCTCAACAGCTTTATAAAAACAGGATACCTGCTTCACGCAGGTACAGTAATTCCTCACCTGGAATTCTTAGCTCTTGTGAAGGTATTTTCATGTGTAGGTAGTTGTTCAGATTGATGTGTCTGAGACAGAATGGGTGCTAGAAATTTCTAAAACTGCTCTCTTGCTGACATCATGCCTATTTAGTCTAAAAATTTTATTGGGAGTCTTTATAAATAGTTGCTACACAAGCCTGTAGATCAGAAAATCAACACACCAAAATTTACTTCTGTGTTTGGAATTTGACCAGGATATTGTAGCCTGTTGCATACCAGCTCCCAGACACCTATCCTGTAAATTTAGAATACTTTCCCCTGCTGAAATTATCTTCATTTGTCAATAATTTTAAAAACACACTTGGGAAAACTTAAAAAAAATTAATTAAAACAAAAAAACTAAAAAAACATACTTGGGAAACTATAGTATAATCATATATACATAAGAGGAAATAGATTCAGATGACAGATGATCAAGTAAACTTAGATTGGGTGATTCTTTATAGATCATCTGGTATAGCTGCCTCATTTTAGCTAAAAAGCAGAGAGGGGAACTTAAAATTTATTTTTATCACAGACAGTAAGAGAACAGGAAACGAAGTTCATGTCTTCTAATTCTGAACCTGAGAGGGATATTAAAAAAACATTTAGAGTTCCAACTGTTTTAGTATAGTTTGGATTTTAAAATCATAACTGTATAATAATTTTGCACCCATTTTACAGATGGAAACTGAGACACTGAGAGCTGCCCAATTTGTCCAAGGGAATGAAACTGTAACTAAGACTTGAATTCAGATCTACTTAATGCCATATAAATTTTACACTTAGGAATTGCTATTGGGGAAAACTCCAAGAGTTTTCATAAAGCTTTTCTCCTAAGCTTTTCTGGGATAAATTATAAAAAATAGAAGTAAAGAAAGTTCCGGGGCGCCTGGGTGGCTCAGTGGGTTAAGCCGCTGCCTTCGGCTCAGGTCATGATCTCAGAGTCCTGGGATCGAGTCCCGCATCGGGCTCTCTGCTCAGCGGAGAGCCTGCTTCCCTCTCTCTCTCTGTCTGCCTCTCCATCTACTTGTGATTTCTCTCTGTCAAATAAATAAATAAAATCTAAAAAAAAAAAAAAAAGAAAAGAAAGTTCCAAGCTTTGGATTAAAAGGGAGGAAACGTGTTAGGAAACTTATTTACTCATATGTTCATTTTAACACTTACTGGCCACTGATTTTATCCAGACACTGAGGTTGGCACTGGGATACAAGAGGAGTAAAAACAGGGTGTTTAATAGATTATGGTTTTGTTGAGAGGAGATACACTATACATTAAAGGAAGGGCTTCAATGGATAAGTAGATATTTTCCAATCATGCGAGAGGAAGAAAAGGCAGGACAAGCAAAGTGAACAGTATGAATAAATTCGAAGTCAGAAGGGAATGACCACAAAATCACTTTTAAGGAAGCAGCAAAAAGTGAAGAAAATGGGTGGAAACAAGATTTTGAGGCCCCCTGCATATTTCTAAGAAACTCGAATTTTATTCTGTAAGCTGAAGAGACTCATTAAGCAACTGTAAGTAGAGGAAATGATAAGATAAGAGTTTTCCCTTATAAAGGGTTGTACTAAAAGCAGTAGATTGGGAGGGAAGTCCACAGAAGACTAATGAACAACACGAGGCTCTGTATCCGGTCTAACGAGGAGGAGACAGAGTCATTCTAGACAGAAGAGGGCGTCGTGGGAATATTTGCAGTTATGGCGACAGCCGCGGCAAGAGGGTCATCAAACTGAGAAGCCAGCCCCTGGAGTCCTCCTCCTAACTGGGAGGAATAATCCTGGAAAGCCTGTTTGACCAGGCTCTGGAGCAGAACAGCAGGGCTAGGAAGAGGAGAAGTATAGAAAACGGAGTAAGAGCTGAACCAATAGCCCCAGTAAAGGCAGAGACAAAAACACTAACACCCCAAGGAACCTAGGATGGAGCATTTCTCTTACACCGGCTGAAGTGCCAACTATAATATAATGCGAACAAATAGCAAAGCAGATAACCAGGGCACCCACGGCCTTCAGCCGCTATTAAGAAGCATTTAAACTCCTGATTTCTCACTTTCCCCAGGCTGCAGTATGGCTCACAAGGTCGAGCAGAATTGGGGGAGCCCTGCAGCATTGTGGGGGGTCAGGGAGAGACGCAGGGGCTAAGGTTGGAGAACAAAGGTCAAGAGACAGAGGGCTCTATTATGAAGGCCATGGACCAATGAGTAGGACACACTGGTCAGTCTAGTCTGCGTATCTTTGAGAAGGACCTTAACAACTTATGTTGTTAAGCAATAAGTAAAAAAATTGTATGAACCTGCTTTTTGGTGTACATATGCACAGTGTCTTGTTTGGCCAGTGGTGCACAAAACATAAATGCATTAGGACAGTTTAAAGAGCTACAGGATAAAGAACGGAAGAGAATTTAAGCCGGTGGAAAACACGAAGACTTTCCAAGAAATAATCTGGTTAGTTTTTGCAATTAAAAACAATCACCTCTGTTTGCCCCTAAGCCTGATATGCTCTGGAGAAACAAGGATTAGATATAGGCAGGAGGAGAAAGTTGCCATTTTATTCTGACCTAAGTCATAACAACTGTTTTAATAGTACCTGTGATGTGTGAGCAGTTTGCGGAAATACACCAAGTGCAGGAATGTTTCAGGTAAGGAAAGTGGCCCTAATCCTCTTTTATTTCCATTTAAAATAGGTATCTCTTGCTAAACTGAGCACACAAAAATACTTTGACCATTACAAAAAGCAGTAATTAATTACTTTGACCATTACAAAAATCAGTAATTAATGTTTATCTGTAGCAAACTTCCAGGAGTATTAAAGAAAATGCATATCCACAAGTACATTTATGCAAATTTGACCCTGCATAAAATAAAGAACACTGTCCAAGAATACTAACTTCCCAAGTAACAAATGGATATTTTTATATTTATTGGTATTATTTCTCTTTTATTACTATAAATAAGGAATCAAGTCAGTTATCAGGATCTTGCTATAACTACTGAACTATCAGGATTTCAGGATCCAAAGTGCTTCCAGTGGTTGTACAAGACTTGAATAAACCCACATCACCTAGGCTCCTAACAGATATCTGTAATATTTAAAAAGACTTAAGCCTTATTGCTTAATTAACAGTTGAAATGTTTAACTGGAGCTTTAACTTCTCAATTACAGTTTCCCATTAGGTAAATTATTATTCCTGGCTTCCATAAAACAAAGCTACATGTTTCACTTGAAAACAGGAAAGATGAAATAGGATCATGCGAAAGGGTAAATCTTACTGGGAAAATAAAAAATGCACATCTTTCTTTGTTTAGATCCTATCTTCAGGGCAACTAAAGGGCAAATTCTATAAAGTTCAATGAAAATAACTTCTATTTGTTAAGAAGATAATACGATAAAAAAAAAAAAGCAGAGGTGAAAAACAAATCTCTATTTTGTACTGCCTTTATTCTATTTTAAGACTAATCGGAAAAAACACCCAAAGATGGAGAAATTTAATCTTACATATGGGACTGAAATCTTGGATTTATGATGCGTCTCATGTTTAAAAAGTAAGTACATATAAAACAAGTGGTATATTTAACAATATTCCAAGTGTCTTAAATATTACATTGTGAAAAGTATTTTTTCCATATGTGACCTATGGAATCAAGCTTAATTTGTATTTTATCTCTTCTTTTCCCCACCGCCCCCACAACCTATCCCATCCCAACCCACACCTCCTCTACAGAAGCCTAACAAGTTCTAAAGCAAATTATAAGCATGGGGTATTTGTCAATGTTTCTAATTATCTTAAATCCACACATTACTAAAATATTGAAAATTATTCAATCATGAACTTGAATCACTTCCTAGATATTCTTTCAAGCAAAACTTACAATGATAGTCTATTATGTAAAAGAAAAAGTAAGATTATGCCGTTTATTTCAGGAGGCATCTAGAATATCTAAGTAGAAGTTTGGCATATTTATTTTTAACCACATTTATTTAAGTTCAACTTAGATCTATTTCCAGAAATACTTTGATTTATAGTAATTCTCAACTCCAAGATTCTGCAATCTGATTAATTAAGCTCTTCCCCTATGCACTAAGTGGAAAGACCCTCTAATTTCTCCACAAGTAACTTTCACTAAGTGAAATTAAGATTTTATTCCATTTATTTCATCGGTCAATGGTATATTTTTTTCATTTACATAACAAATTCATTTTCATGGTACAAGTGCCAAGAAATGAATCAATTCCCGAAACTGGTACGCATTATAGTTACACAGATTGATCCCTTGTGGTTCTTACTAACTATCAAAATGCTAGCATGGGGTGCCTGGGTGGCTCAGGTCATGATCCCACAGTCCTGGGATCCAGCCCCGCATCAGGCTCTGCAGGGAGCCTCAGCAGGGAGCCTGCTTTTCCCTCTGCCCCTGCTTGTGTTCCCTCTCTTGCTGTCTCTCTCTGTCAAATCATAAATAAAATTATAAAAAAATAAGCTAGCATAAAATAAATAAAATTTTGTATTAAAATACTCAGTGCATTGACCATACCTTAGGGCTTAGGAAGAAAATTACAAAGAAGCTCTATTAGAATCTTATCACCAATGTAGCGGAAAGTGGACTTCATAGAAGTAGGTTTCATCAGTGAAATAACAAAGAATTTTGTCACGAGAAAGAGAAAACCGCCCCTGATGTCAGGACCTCACCCACTGCTATGTGACAGGTAGGTCTTGCTGTCTCTGGACACTGGCCTGGTACTCAAGAGCCAGGCTTTAGTATCTGCTTGTCAAACAGGAACAATTTCACAAATATCAGCTTTAGACATGGCCACTCTATGATCACGGTGGGTCATGACAAAAACAAAACACTCTGTAATTGTGTCTAAATATAGACCAATCATCGGGGCCACTGGGTGGCTGAGTTGGTTAAGTGTCTGCCTTCTGCTCAGGTCATGATCCCAGGGTCCTGGGATCCAATCCCTGCATAGGGCTCCCAGCTCAGCGGGAAGTCTGCTTTTCCCTCCCCCGCTGCCCCTCCTTCCTGCTTGTGTCCTCTCTCTCTCTCTCTCCAATAAATATAATCTTTTAAAAATAAATAAACATAGACCAGTTATGAACACTAAGATAAGACGCAACCCCTTTCCCAGCTAATAAAGGTTATCGCTGTTTCTGTGCCAACTACAGCCTCTGCCAGTCTCATCTTGCCTCTTCCTAGATTAGCTGTATTAGACACCCAGTTGTAAAATTACCCTGCTTCCCAACAATATTCTATTCAGGGCAAAGCTGTTTCCTTGCCACTGCCCTCTGCCACCCAATCACCCAATCGAAGTCCAAATTCTGTAAGAATCTTTCAAACACCTATCTGAGTCACCCTTGGTTCCCTGTGGTACACTCTGCCCTCTGCAATGAGTAATCAACTCAACTTGTTCAACTGCAGGTGTGTTCCTGCTTGTCTTTGGCTGAAAAACACAATGACTATGAACTATCTCAAAAGCCTGGCTCTCGTGCCCCTGGTATCAGGAGGCTCTGACAGATTTAGCACCACGGTTCCAGAGAATGTTGTAGAAGACTAAATGGAACTTGAAGAAAAATTAGAAGATACTATGGTGATGAGGAACAAGAGAGATGATTATAGTTTTGCAAAGTGGCATTAAACAATGATTTTGAGGTTAGAGCAACTGTATCAAATGGAGAATAAAAGAATAGGTCAAGATGAGACACATAAGCCAGGGCAGGGGAGGAGAAACCCATCAGGAGCTGAAGGACATTGAAGTAATGAAGAGCTTCATAGTTCTGCTTCAAGAGAAGCTAGAAGAGTATGTTGAGTCTTTTTTTTTTAAGATTTTATTTATTTGACAAAGACACAGCAAGAGAGGAAACAGAAGCAGGGGGAGTGGGAGAGGGGAGAAGCAGGCTTCCCACTGATCGGGGAGCCCAATGTGGGGCTCTATCCCAGGATCCTGGAATCATGACCTGAGCCGAAGGCAGATGCTTAATGACTGAGCCACACAGGCATCCCAAGTATGTTGAAATCCCACTAAGGGAGAGGCATCTCAGCCACTACACTGAAGATACTATGCAATTCTAATTGCCACAAAGCGTAGAAACAGCACCATATAATTAGAGAACCAAGACTCTCCCAATAAAGGGCTATCAAGATAATAGTAGGTTGATTTTAAACAACCTCTTAAAGGGATTAAGATAAAGTTTGTATATTAAGGGATCAAATTTTAATGGTGATCAGTAAGGTGGGAAGTATAGGATGTGAGAGGAGATGAAGGAAACAGCGGTCATGACGATGGTGATGACGGGGCTAATTACGCCACATAACAACAGATTTTTTTTTTTTTAAAGATTTATTTATTTGACAGAGAGAAATCACAAGTAGACAGAGAGGCAGCCAGAGAGAGAGAGAGAGGGAAGCAAGCTCCCTGCTGAGCAGAGAGCCCGATGCGGGACTCGATCCCAGGACCCTGAGATCATGACCCGAGCCGAAGGCAGCGGCTTAATCCACTGAGCCACCCAGGCGCCCCACAACAGATCTTTTAAAAGCAGGCATTATGAGAACCGAGTTAAACATTTTTGGTTATTCACATATACACCAATTTTTTTGAGAACTACTGTGCTAAATCAAGTCCGATTGAAGCAGCTGTCAAAACTGAGCGGAGTGGTGGGACATAATACTTTTCACTCTCTAGTTTCCAACATTCCCTTGCTTGTCCAGCGGACTCTGAGTTTGGCCCAGCCATCACAGTGTTGTCCTTCCCTAATCTTATCTTGCCCTTCACCCTTTGCCCACATAGCAAGCACCTGCTGAGTGGTCATGCTTGCAACCTGAACCCAGCTCTGGTTCCGCTCCCTTCACCACATCACAGCCCAGGAGATACACAAATTCTTGCTTCAGGCTTTTTTGCAATCACTTTAACAAGTTCTTTCTTTCTTTCTTTCTTTTTTAAAGACTTTATTTGAGAGAGAGCATGAGAGGGGGGAAGGTCAGAGGGAGATGCAGACACCCTGCAGAGCAGGGAGCCCAACTCTGGACTCCAACCCAGGACTCCAGGATCATGACCTGAGCCAAAGGCAGTCCCTTAACCAACTGAGCCACCCAGGCACCCACTTTTGCAGGTTCTAATACTGGATCACTTCCCCTATCAAACTCTTCCTCATTCTTGAAAGCTCCAGAATACTTCTGAAGCCACTTCCCTATCATCGTCTGAATCATTAACTTTGCTTCTCACTTACTTCGACTTTCATTTCTCCAGTGACACTGGGAAATGTTTCTGTAGCCTTTGCAAGAGTAAAGGTAGTCTGAGGTAGTCTAAGTCTGGACTTCTGACTGGGAAAAATGGGAGAACAAACAAAACAAAAAGCTGCTATTTCCCCTCCAGGAGCTCAAGGCATGGCTAGGAAGATACATTTGTCTCTTTACAAATAATTGTATTTGTACAATTTTATAAATAATTGTAAATTATTTTACACTGTGACACGTACACCGAGGTTGGGAGAAGAATAGTGGATTGAGGAAGGGTGATGAAGGACATTTTGGTGAAAAAATTGTTAGCTTACTTGAGAGGTATACAATACAGGTCCGGGTAAAGCAAGTGGGAAAGGGTAAAATGGATAAAAGATATTTATTTATTTATATAAATATTTATATTATTTATATCAATTATTTATTTATATATAAATATACTTTATATATTTATAAATACATAAAGTATATTTATGCATTTATAAATATATAAAGTACATATAAATTTATTTATATATAAATAATATAAATATAAATATATTATATATGTATGTATGTGAATATATATAATCTCCATAAGAAAATACACACTGACAGGGTGGCTGGATGGCTCTATCTGTTAAGCCTCTGATTCTTGATTTCAGCTCAGGTCATATCAGGGTCATGTGATCAAGCACCTGCCCCATCTGTCATCTCCCATTGGGCTCCCTGCTCAGCAGAATCTGCTTGAGATTCTCCTTCTCTTATTGCCCCTTCACTTTGAGCTCTATAAAATAACATATAAATCTTAAAAAAAAAAACCAAACAAACAAAAACCATACTGAGTAAATATAGCTATTTGAGAAAGCTTTGGTCCCAGATATGGGTTTTGGAAAGACAAGACGGGATATTTGAGAGACAGGGACAGATGACAACGCGAAGTCCTACCACAACCCACACCAGACTGAGTTGTGTGCCTGAAGACCCAGGAATTCATTCTCTTGGGAATTTCTCTTGAAAACAATCTAGAGCTACTCAAGAATTTTAGGGAAGGCATACATAATAAAATCTAGGTTTAGGAAGATGGCTTTGGCACGATGTGGAGAATAGATTGGGCAGAAACCTAGAGGAATCTTTTGAAAATAACCCAGGCAGAAAATTATATGGTCTGAATTAAAGTAGTGGCTGGAAGGAAGTAGTTGGGAAAGATTTCAGAAATATTTAGTAGAGATGGAGAGATATTTAGAAAGTAGCAGGAATAGCTCAGCCTTGCGGAATAATTAGCTAGGTAAAAGTTAAAAAAAAAAAAAATCAAGAAGGGGTACTATGTTTCAGGCTCTAGTAACAAGAAGAAAGCAAAGAATGAAGAGGAAATACTAGGAATAGATGTGGGTGTGGGATGAGGTTAGGTTTATGCCATTTTCACTGAACTAGCTGCAAGATCCCGGGCCAGTTTCCTAATCTCTGTTTACTCATACTTAAAATGAGGCTAACACTACCCATGTCTAAATTAATATGCAAAATAACAATAGTTAATCCCTCTAAGCACTTATCACATACAAGGCACTTGCGTAAATACCTTGCATGCAGTAACTCGCTGACTTTGAGCAACTGACTTATGAGGTAGGTACTTTCATCATCCCCATTTTACGGATGAGGAAGTAGAAGCTCAGAGAGGTTTACCAACTTTGCCAGGGTCATGGCTGAGGGAAATGGCAGATCCAAATTTCACACCTCTTCCATTGGACTACAGAGACAGTGTTTCCACCAACAGTTTACAATGCCTCTCATTAAATACTAATTATTTTACATCATTGCGATTAGAGCGGTTATAATTTCTGGTTTCACTGGCAGGATATAATTACCGATTCAACCTATTCATTTGTTTAAGAAGTGTTTGCAGAGTCTATGTATGTACATATATTTTACTCAGCAAGAGGATCGATCCAAGCATAGTAAGTGACATACCTATCCTGGGGTTGCTTCCAGTTGAATCTTGAACGTAAAATGTACATCATGAAACAGAAGACAAAACTAGAAGTTTAAAGGGGTCAGATACTTTCAACACAGGATACAAAGTGTCCACATGGAGACCTTGATCAGCAGGCACTGGGACCACGAGATACAGACTTGCGTTCTCTTGAATGTGTAGATTATTGGCAAAACTATAAAAACTGATAAGGTCACTTAGTAGGTGCTGATGGGGAATGGGGCCCTAAAAAACCGAAGACCAGGAAACAGGAGACTGTCACTTCAAAGCCTGTGCTTTGTTTATGCCATTGCACTTCAAAGGCAATGGCATAAACAGCTCATTTAACATCTCTGGGCCTTGGGAGTCCTCACTTATAAAATCAGTGGATCTTGGTTTAAGAGTATACTAAGAACTCTTCCCACTTCTAAGGTTTGCAGCTTCTGCTGTGAGCAACTGTGAACATTGGGAGGGCTGCCGAAAGTCGACTTCCAGCTTTAAACCTCAGAAAAAAAGCCAAGCTTCTTAGCTGTTGCTTTGCCATGGGAGATAATTAGTAAGTCGTTTTCTTTTCACAAAAGACCATTCAGTGAGTTTCAACTGCTTTTATTTATTCTACAGGATTTCAGCTTCAGAAATGTTCCTGCGGTTACTATGTACAGAAGTTCTGTGTGGGAGATTTGAGAGAGAAAAACAAAATGGCACCTCTGTTACTTAAGAGGAATACTAATGGGGTGGAGAAGATAATGGGCATCATCCCAGTGAGCTTCCTACAGTGTGCCTCTGAATACCAGGATTTACCATTTTCCCCGCTTAATCTTTTTTTCCTGACTTCATTGGGTAAAACATAAAATGTCACTGAATGATTATAAGAGTTGGGCAGGATAAGGATGCAATACAGAGGTTTGGAAAACCGAAGGAAGTCCCCTGACCAAGAGGAAGACAACAGAGGATGATTATGCCTCTCCCCCAGCTGGCCATTCCTTCCACCCCAAGGGAGGATTCTGGGGTTCTGGGTGACTAGGCTTGCGAACAACAGATTCTCTCTTTGCTGTGGTTTCCCATTAAGTGTGTGAGACGTGAAGGAATCATAATCTGTACTTGGGGCCAGGTTAGCAAATCTAGAAGATGTCTACTGGACCCTGCGGAGAATGGAACGGATAGAAGTAAGAGAGATTTTCTCTTCTTCTCCAAAACTTGGTACACAGAGTAAAGACTGCAGACTGAATGTCAAAACAAGCATATCTGAGTTTTGCCCACAGAGGGGGGTGGGAGGAAGACTAAGAAATCAGTGGCATTTGGGGAAATAAATGAACTTCACGGACTTGACCCACTGGGAGATTATCGTGTTATGTGAATTACAGAATACTTGAGTTTTACATTTCATAATTCAATTTTTAACAGATATTCTACCGTGTATGACAGAATAACAAAACCCCAGTCGTGCTGAGAAGGGAGGAGTGGTGCTCGTCATGGTAACGTTCCCTGAAAGTGCCTACCTAAGGATTTCACACACAAAACACTGCACAGATCTATCACTTTGCGGTAGAGATTTGTACTCATTTGGTTGTGTTTTTTTTGTTTTTGTTTTTGTTTTTGTTTTTGTTTTTAAAGCACCAAGCATAAGAGATGCATTTAAATGATTAAAACTTCTGAGAATTTTAGTCAGAGCGCTTAGTGGAAGGTGAACATTTTGGGTTAGGAAAGATTTAGATGTAAAACTTTTAGTATTGAATAAAGGAGTAAAATCTAACTATCAAGGGCTTAATCTGTGTCAGGCACAGGGCAGCGCTGATGCTCAGTTACAAATGACCCCTGCCTCCTTGGAGTTTACAGCCTCGCCAAAGGGCCAACTCAGAGGGCACAGTGAAGGTTTAATCACTGTTCATTATAGTTATCACAGCTTGTGTCCTGCTCTGTAACTGCCCCTCCATGTGTCAGCTTAGATTTAACTTTTGACCAAGCAGCTCTGAAAAGGAGACAGCTCCCAGAAACTAGAAGTTTCCAGAGAAACTCGATGTCTTTCCTTTCCCCTCCAAGAGGCAGATCTAAGGTTTAGAGGAGTGTTGGTTCCCCCATTCAGATGAAATAGTTCATCACAAAGTAAGCCTAAGGAGCTATCAAACCCAAAGCTGAGAGTACATACACAGTTATGTGATCATATTCCAGAAGGGTTTTCTACATTCTGTTAGTTCCTTAGCTTTTTAAGAATGCATTGCTTATCTATAGGGGCAGTGACAAGAAGTTAGGAAAGTTAGCAAAGGAAGTAACTCTGCCCAGTCTCTTCCTTCCAGTTCTGTAAAGTTAGCAGTCACCTGTCCAGCCCATCTTCTTCAGGAGAGATGATTCATTATGGGGTCTGTGTGCAGTGGTGTGGAAAGTGTCCACAAAAATCATCCCACATCTTTATCATTTACTAAGTTAACAGGTTTTTTGAAACTTCCATCAAACCATTTCATTCTAGGGTGCCTGGGTGGCTCAGTGGGTTAAGCCTCTGCCTTTGGCTCAGGTCATGATCCCAGGGTCCTGGGATTGAGCCCCGTGTCAGGCTCTCTGCTCAAGGGGGAGCCTGCTTCTCTCTCTCTCTCTGCCTGCCTCTCTGCCTACTGGTGATCTCTCTCTCTCTCTCTCTGTCAAATAAATAAATAAATAAGATCTTTAAAAATAAAGTTTCATTCCATATAAACAAAATTTAGAACGTGGTGGGTGGGGGGGGGGCGCGGGGGGGAGAACAAGCACCTGAAGAAAGATCCTGGATCCTTATAAACATCCAGCACAATATCGTTAATCATGTTCTCTAGAGCCTACAACAGCGTCTGACACAGAATAAATACTCATATGTATATTTTAATGAATGCAACAACGAATAAGTGACTGACAGTTGATTCAATCAGGCTCGCTGTTTTAGGGTTCCCTCTTAAAGTAACAACACTTGTTGAAAAGATCCCACTCACTTATTGCAAATTTATGCTTGTTCTATAAAGATACTGTGTTTAAGGTCCATGCTATGGAGCCAGTGTCCTGAATAAATTAACTCTTATTACTTCGTTTCTAAATCTTCCTAGATGGAGATACAGGAAGGACACTTTACAATGGCATCTGTTACATTTCAAATGGAATAATGAGATTCCAGAATAGGACAAAATGGGCCTCCACATGAATTTTGTTTAGACTGTGTTCTTAATTTTTAAAACTATGACATGACTACTAATATTTTTTGATTTCCTAAAAATTAAAGTGGGAAAAAATGTAACATTTATATTTGGAAGACTTAATGAGAAAAACAACATTAAGAGATGAAACTAATTTTTTTTTTTTTTTAAAGCACTGTTCTTATTCTGTTTTTAAACTCCACAAGCACTGAACAATGGTTTTCTATTTGGGATACTCTGGACTCCTTAACGAATGTAGCCAAGCTGTTTGCTATGCCCCTCAATGATGCTTGCCAATTTTCTGTCATTTCCTCTTTCAGATGATAGTGTTTGTGTGACAAAGGTCTCTGGGTATATTTCAAAACATTTTAAACAATTTAACAATGTACCACCAAGCACCTTCTTTAAAGTGTTACTCAATTTCCACACAGCTAAATTCCTCAGAAGACACAAAACAGAATCCACCTTACTCGCCTTCATAAAGAAGTGGCTAGAAAGTTCATGGGGAAACCAGGGGCATAGACTCACTGTCTTTAGTAAAAGACAAAACTTTTTAGTGGCTTAGTCAATTTCTGCACTTTGCTACAATACAACAAACGGTAACACTAATTATTTATAAAACTGTATTTCATTTTTTATTCTCCCTGCACTTAAGTTAGTTTTAGACTGTTTCCTTTTTCCTGACAACAGTTCATTGTTTATGATGGAGAGAATCACACTTAACCCAGCAGAATTTAGGATTCCAGGAACCCGATGAAAACACAAGGTCACTTCACCTGCGGGCACCTCCCTGTTCCTCACTTCAGAATACTTCCTACAGGCTGCAGGAAAGTGGTAATGCACGTAGCAGTTTTCATCCAAAGAACGATGAAAAACATGAACAACGGACCAATAAAAGACATTTTCCCCTGTCATTCATTTTAAGCATTTCTTTTGAATTTCAGAATCCTATGAAGTTTAGTTTGTAAATACTAAGAATATTAAATTCCTTAGTGAATAATCCTAATTAGCCATTTGTGCCAAAAGCAAAATTAACCACAGTCACATTAACATCAGTAGGTTACTATGTATTTCTTCACTCCAAGAAAAACATATTCTTCCATTTAACTGGCCTGCTCTGCAGTCTTAAATAGTCTTTACTACTGATTTGTTAGCCACATTATAGTCCCCCCCACCTTTTTCCTTCTCCCTACTTTTGCCTGACAACGATTCTTCTGAGTTCAAAAGCTTAACTTTTCCCAGGTGAAAATTGTTTTATTATCCTCAGGTGTTAGCTTTCTTAAACTCTCAAAACAGTTAGCTGCAAAGTTGTCATTGTCCTTTACAAAAGGATCAGATTCCAAATAATTGGTGTTTGCGTTGTACATCATCTGAAAACATTTCTCCTTTCCTTGTCAGGATTACAGGAGTCTCGTGTATTGCCCTGCAAATCCCACTTTCATTCTTTAGTCAGGTGTACCTGAGAACAAGTCAGGTTGCCTGTTTCTCTTCATCTGATCCACTTCCCACCTGAGCTGTGAGTTCTCACGCAGGGAGTGGACGAGAGGTTAACACTTTTGTAAGCATCAGTTCAGAATGTTCGCCCCAGAATTCAGCACAGCTCCAAACAACCACTTCTCCAAAGAACAAAAGGAAATGATCTCTTAAAGGTAAAGAATTCTACCCGATTCTTTTTGAAACTTTTAAAAATAGCGTGGGGTGTCAGAGGGGACTGTTTTTAAATCAGCATCTGGTTTTGTCTGTAAGCTAAGTATGTCCTTAAGTTTCCTTTCTGCGTAAGTCACTCCTCTGTCATTCTCTGCAGTGTTCTCTGATCTCACACAGCCTTACTATGAAACACCCCAGGTAGCAAAGTTCTGCTATGTGACAAAACCCCCTCCCTCCAAAGTAAGTTATCTGGTTCCCACCGTCAGCACAATTTGTATTATCACCAGTGATCAGTAAGTATATATCAAGATTTTTACTTTTTTTTCCTTCTATGAGTCAGCTTAAAAGGATTTGATCTTTTAAATTATTTCTTAAATATACTTGTTAGTCTTAATGGTGTGCCAAAAAACATTTTCAGAGTCCCAAGAACAAAGGTCATTCAACCTCTTGTCTCACTTAAAAAAATAAATAAAAGTTTTTCCAATTTGGAAGAGAAAAATTTAATTGGTCTGATTTTTAGTGTCCTTTTCAAAAAGATAGTATTTTTAAAGCTTAGAAGAAGGTAAACAGAAATTAAAATAACACAGACTAGGTTGGGACAAGCCATATCAACTTAAGAGAATCTGAAGGAATAATATTTCCAGTAAAATTACACTTTTGAAATAAGAAATTTATGTTTTTCTTATACTTTCCAAGTCAAAGCCATGAAGGGGGCAAACGGAAATATCAAAAGATAAATTTGGAGACTAGTAGAATTGTTTAAGTGTCAAAAGGCTATTCATCTATTTAGTTGAAAGCTTACAAATGTTTAAAAAAAAAAAGCATCCTAAAGTATTAGAACAGACAGTATGATCTTCTTAAAGAGTTAAAAATAATAATTATTAATATTTACTAGATGATAACCCTTCCACAACAAAGACATTTATAACCTCACCCCTAAGTAAAAATATTTTGCTCACCAACTTCTGGAGTAGCTTGCTTGCCTAGAAGTAGGATCTGAAGTGTGGCTTCAGAGACAGTGTTGTAGGAGGAGACGCAGAAAATAAACACATGATTTCCACAGCACAGCAGCTGAGAACTCAGAAATGAGGCACGGGGTCTTGACCATTCATCTGTCTTTAAGGTTATCCTGACATCTGAAAGCCATTGACATCCTGAGCCTTCCAGCTCTTCAGGCGCATGCCTAACTCGAGATAAATATAGATCCCTGACACCTGAGCCAGATGGAATGAAAGTTAACTTGAAAAATCTCATTCATTTTGTGCCTCAGTTGAGGAAAATAAAACCTATAATCCTTTTCCTATTAAAACCTTTTATGTCCCATAAAAAATAGTTTCTGTGCTTATGAAACATGAGAAATTGAATAATCATTAGTAATCAATTTGCTTCTCTCCATAATTACCATTTGTTGTGATAGCATAGAGACAAGCTCAAAATCTCCTTTTCTGGTTAAGTATAAAAGAAACAGAATAGTGAATATTAAGAATAACTTAACTTTTTTTTGAGTTTCTTTTGCAGGCGAGTCCTTAAATGTGAATATCTATTTGGTAAACTCTCTAGTATCTTTTCTCTTATATGGTGGGGGAGTAATTTGGTTCTTTATTGGTTGACTTAGTGAGGCAGAAAGTGTTATGGGTTGCCAGGTGCTTTGGTTTAAGTTAATCTTTCCATATAGTTGTGTAATGTAGCTGATTTCAATTGAATTTTGTTTCGTACTATTTGTAAATATATAAATAAGATTACCTTTGGCCTGCAAAACTATGATTAAAGTTATGACTCTGAAGATATGATGGCAAACTTTCTGATCAATCACTTTCTAGGATTCATAATTTAAGAATCTAATTCTACATTAGAAGTGAACAGAGGAACTAGAAAAGTCACACGGCTCCCCTGAGATTTTTGAGGCAACAAATATTTTGAGGTACTAAATATTTTGTGGTACTAAATATTTTGAGGTACTAAATATTTTAATAGTATGTCTTACAGAATGACATTAGAGAAAAATAATGGACTTTGGGTTACCACTTTCTAAGTGATGCTGACCTGTACCTAGTAGTACCTATCATCCCACAAAGGAGAATGATTCTTTTTTTCCAATGACTAAAACCACTGTTTTTGTGTTTTAGTAAGTCCAATGTATGGAGCACTGTGCTCTTGGCACTTTGAGAAGTAGATATCATACAATCCCATTCTCTTCTCCTAATCCAAAAATATCCTTTCAAATCCAGTTAATATTTTTAGGTCCCATTTTGCAGAAAAGAAGGCTGGAACTTAAAAGGGTAAATACTGACAGTGGACATATGGCTAGTAAGTGGCTCATATGAGAATCTAACTTACACGAGTTTCTTTCCCATCATACAGTAGAATTGCAGGTTAAAAATGAGTTTCATCCATGCTTTATCTGTATTAGATTAGCCATCCTAGTTGAGATTCCAAGGCTTTAAAATTTTTTTTTTTTTTATTTTAAAACCAAGTTAGGGAAAGGATGGAAACAGTCCCTGTGGAGTATTGCTATGGCACCAGGAAATCCCCAGAAGCATTATGTCTCCAGCACAAGGGAAAGACAGTTCTGTAAGGCACAATTCTAGCCAGAGATCTTTCTCATCTCTTACATTTATGTTTTTCAACTTGTCCTCATCATTTTCTATAAACAGAGTTTGACCTGGCAGACCCTGGAGGGCCAGGTCTGATGGCCACTTCTCAGCCATAATGGCACATCTGGCAAGTGGAGGTTGGATGACCAGCATAAAGGAGGGCTATCCACAGGGCAGAGAGTCAGCCAGTGAGGTTAACCAACCAGTACCAGGGGAGATTTTACATGAGAAGAGGGTTGGGACTGGTGGGGGGGGGGGTGAGGTATTTTCAATATCATAGAATGTGAATGTGAGCCTGTTCATTCCAAAAAAAAAAAAAAAAAAAAGATTTTCCATGATTTTCCACAATTTTCATGTGTGTAAAATGTCTATTACTTGAATTTATTTATAAAACGTTTCATCCAAGAATTGAGAAGACAAAAAATCCAGTGGACTCAGGATCACACATATTTTCAATGAATACAATGAATATCATAGAATGTCTCCAACACTCTAAGCACCATTATTTTTGGATAAGGGTTATGTCCTATAAATAAGAATAGGAAATCTTGAATTTCCTTTCCATGAATTACCTATTCATCGTCATTAAATTGTTCACTCCCTGCTAGGCACCAATCTATGAACAGGGGGTATTGAGAGAAAGGAAATACTAGTGGTAGACCCAGTTTAAAAAAAAAAACAAAAAAAAGACTACAGGGGCACTTGGCTGACTCAGTTGGTAGAAGATGCTACTCTTAATCTCAGGGTCATGAGTTCAAGCATCACGTTGGGTATAGAGCCTACTTAAAATAAAAATAAAAATAAAATAAAACTATGGCTCTGGGATAATGATCTAGGACAAGACCTCTAACCCCTTATCCAGAGAATCATCAGAAACTTTCTTCACCAACTATCTTCAAAATTAAACACTTCACCACAGAATGTCAGTTAAACCCAGGACTTTTCATGCCCCCTAACCGTTCCTCTTTCAAGGATTGATGAGTCTAAATTTTTGAACCAGAGAAAACCAAAACATCTGTTTTTTGTTGCACACCGAATGGCAGATTTTTAGGGTATTAAAGTTGAACCAATAATCCTGCTGCTAATAGCAGCTGTCGCCAGCTGTCGATAGCCTGGCCCTCACAAGATGCTATTATGGAATTTCCCATTTCGCTGTGAAAAGCTTTTCTCGAAACAAGCAGTTCATCTCTACATACACACAACATCATTAATACGGGGCATTAACAGTACTCCTGTCTTCTGTCCTCCCAACCCCTTCCAGTCCTGTGGCTTTGATGCCATTCTTCTTCCTGGTATCTTTCTTCTTCAGCCAGCCAGCATCATCCTGTAGCCTTTGTCAAATATTAGTAACAGAACCGGCTTCCTCCTTAAGCACTCCATGATGAATGCGTTTAGGACTTTTAAATTAACATATGCCTTAAAAAGTTCCCTTCAGAGAAATTCAAATTTTAAATCTCAGATTTGTCCCTCACTTTGTATTTCTGTCCATTGTGTAAGAGTTAACACTAAAGTGTTTTGAATCCTTGGCTCTGTAACGTATCAGGGAAGGAATAGTTTGTGGCCTTGTTGGGAAATTTTGGCATAAACCCCTGTACACACTTGAAAACAATGAGAATATTCACCAAGATACTTCAACACATTAACCTTGCTACCTTGTTTTTAGGAAAAACTTATTTGGAAAACGCCCTTGGATTGTAATCAACTTGTTTAAAGTGTACACACATAGACTGTGTGTGTGTGTGTGTGTGTGTGTGTGTGTGTGTAGGGAAGCCTCTGTGACCTTTCAGCTTAGCTTATTACAGAGTAACATCTCTTTACACTTTGCTCCAGTTTACCTTAGTTTATCTCAGTTTATGACCATCTATTATGATTTCTTAAATAATGCCTGGCTCTCTTCACAAAACAGTAAGATACTTGGGAGCACAAACTTTGACTTTTTATTTACCATTTTTATTTACACTGATTTACAGACACATACTAATATCTAAGGGTGAGTAGGTTTTAAGTGGCAAAGAATTTGGAAAGCTTTCAAGGGTTAAGAAGGCAGCAACTGTAAGCAGCCTGCCATGGAAGGGAAGGAGCCAGAAGACTCAAGTCACTGAAGGACGAGAGCGGGAAGCCAACATGGCTGGATGAGAGGATAGGGAAAAGTAACAGGAGATGATGCAGGAGAGTTAGGAAAGAGCCAGACATCTTAGATATTGGCAGAGATTTATCCCAAGAACAATGGGGAGCCTTTGAGGAATTTTAATCCAGAGAGATACATGCTCAAGTCTGAATTACAGATTGGAAAAACAAACTCTGAGAGCAGCACGGCTGCTGGGATTGAAGAGAGGTGAGAATGGGAGAATGGATGTGGGAAAGCCAGTAAGGCAACTCTCACTAACTTGAATGGTAGCTTGACCTAAAATGGATACAGGAAAAATGGAGGGGAAAAAAAGAAAAACACATGGATTTGCAAAAATATACTTAGGAGATAAAATCAAGAGATTTTGGTGGTGGTTGTGGTTGTTGTATATGAGCAAAGGGGAAGAAAAATAATTAATTGAGGAAATCTTTAAATCGAAGGTATTCCAGAAATCATTCTAGACCCTAACAGAACATGACTCTTCAGATAACAGGAGAGAATACATCTAGGTCAGTGATCAGCACAGAGCTGATGCTGAAACATTTCCTGAATGAGAGACTGCACAAATGAACACGTGAGTGAGTGGAATTAAGTACACTGAGAACAGGAGTAAACAGTTCTGTTGTGACATTATATATCTTTGTTTAGGTTATCACAGGCAATTTGCTCAAAGCAACCGCCAAGTGGAGTCATAACACATCAAGTGACACCTCAGAGACCAGAAGGTCATGAGGACAGTCAATTCGTACAAAAGTATCAAGAAAGCTTGAAAGAACCCAGTGCTCAAAAGAAAGAAATTTAAAGTAACTTAGAGAAGTTGTGCAAGTGTCTTGCACGCATGTGGCTATGTCTATAGAGCTTGTAATCTAATGGAAACTTGGGTCCCTCTGGACCAAAAGCAAATAATATCCACAGAACATAAAGTCCTCCTTCCAGCACAACAAAACAACAGGCTGGTAGCCAATTATGGTAGCAGCCAAGCAGATGTCCCACTGGTTTTTAAAACCAGACACAGAGCCTTGGTTTGTTATAATTATTACTTCCATGTTGTAGCACTTACTGTGTACAATATTTTGTTTAGATGTTCTCACATAATATCAGCTAATTATCAGACAATTCTTAGTACTTTCTTGGTGGGTGATTGTACAAAGCAGTGTCTAGTGCACTGTAGCTCTCTCTTCTTTTCTTTACCAGAAATGGGAAGATTAAGAGTACAATCCTGAGGTCCATTAGAAGGTTCTAACAAAGCTCTAGATTTAAGATCTCTAGTCTTAGGTCATATTTTGCAATGATTCCTTTTTTTCTGAATATATATTTTTTTCATGTAAAGATTAGACACCCATTTTCTTGACTGTCCTTTTCCCATCCATGTTTGGGTTTTCCTTGCTGTGTCTGCATTCTCAATGTAGGCATTTACAAAGATCTAGATCTAGCCCATCTTTTCCTCCTATATCTTCTCTTCCTTAGCAACATATCCTACTCCATGGGCTTAATTTGGCACCTCTGGAGTTAACTTGCAAATCTATTTTTACCTTTAACTTCTGCCTACTAATAAATTTAGTTAGCATTTTTGAGAATTCTCTATATACTAGTCAAGGGTCTATATTATCTCATGTGATTTTAAAAAAAATAATGAACTTTGGGCTAAAATTAATATTTAACATTTAACAAATTCAAGTAAGGTTTAGTGAAGTTAAGTTACTTGCTTCATGGTTAGAAGGCTCCAGGTAGCCAGATTTGGGTCTGGTTCTCCATGGATCCAGCTCTTGAGCTGGGAGGTGCTGCTGAGATGGACTCACTGTGATCTCCCACTGCTGTGGACTTGTCTACTCTGCTGCCTTAAACACACATCTCCACTTCACTATCTCTGAGACTGTGTTCCTGATCTCTGCAGTGTTACATCACCACGTTTTCTGTCACCCAGCCTGAAACTCTTTCCCATACACCCAATCATCTTCCAATTCTTAATAATTCTAACTTCACTATGAACCTTCTATATGTCTCCTGTGTTTTATTTTCACTGCCTCTACTTAAGTTGGGTTCTGATTCCAATGAACCTTGTTCACTGCCATGGTCTCTTAATTTTCCTGCATGCAGAATTTCTCCCTTCTCATTTATCTTTTCCACAGCTTGCAGATTAATCTTCCAAAAACAAATTAGATTTTATGACTTATTTATTTAAAAAAACATTAACTGTACCCATTGCCCAGAGAATGGACTTTAAACTACTTAGACCACTGTTGAAGGGTATCAGATGTCATTTCTATTTATGTGTGAAGTTTCTTCTTCAGTGAAATTGTCCCTGTACTTTCAGCTAGCATTTCCCACTGCTTCAAATATTTCCTCTGCATAGAATTATGAAAGCTCTACCTAAATGTCACTCTTGAAATTCAATGATCCTTTAACATGATGTGTACACTGGAAGCTTTAAAAAACATACTATGCTCAATCTCCATCCCAAACAAATTAAATTAGAATTAATGATACTTCCATGTTTAAAAAATTACTCTTAGTGCTCCTATTAGCCCATAGGGTTACTTTCTGTAAATTAAAGGAATCACTTATTCAAGACACTCTTCCATACTCTATAAGAAAATTGCCATATGTATATTTATACTATTATCTTTTATAATTTATATAATTTATCACATATACAGTACTAATGACACCCTTTAGTATTGTTCATTGTACAAATTTAGCAGCCTATGGTAATCATGCTTGAAAATTCAATGAGAACATCTCCTCTGTCTTGTCTTTGTGAAGTCTCTTCAGTGTAAGCTTTTCCTGTACTGACCTCCCATAGTATTTACATTTGATTCTTATTTCCCCATAATCTCATATTTTATCATACTTAGCATACATATTTAATCTCTTTGATGACACTGAGGGTTTTCATTTAATTTAATCCACAGTCCCATGATACTAACCAATTATTTAATAAAGGGCTTTACTATGAATCAGAGTTTTAGAAATAAAGATCTCTGACAATACATCTAACATGTATTTTCATTGTCCCTCTCTTTTTTTATTGTACCTGTTTCTAAGAGTTATTTAAGACAATAAACAACATAAAATCCATGGAGGCATGAAATAAATAACAAAGATAATCATGAAGGAGGAGAAATGGATTTATTCCAAAACCCTGCCTGAGAAATGTTTGTTCACTCAAAGCCAAGATTGGTGTCCCCTGGCACGCAGGCCCAAAAGGGAGCTCTAATGTATGTCAAAGCTCTCATCATAAGAGAAAACAGCAGTCCTTCAGAAGACATCAAACTTCTTGTACTCTAAGTTAACTCAATTAAGTAGATCTTTATGAGATAGACATTAAAAGGCACTGTGTCTCCAACGAATTCTAACAAAAGGTTCAGAAATAGAAAAGATCTTAAAAGATTCAGAATCTTGGGGTACCTGGGTAGCTCAGTGGGTTAAAGACTCTGCCTTTGGCTCACGTCATGATCCTGGGGTCCTGGGATCAAGCCCCGCATCAGGCTCTCTGCTCAGTAGGGAGTCTGCTTCCTTCTCTCTCTCTGCCTGCCTTTCTGCCTACTTGTGATCTGTCTGTCAAATAAATAAAATAAAATAAAATAAAAAGATTCAGAATCTTAAAGCCTCTTATGGGGGAACCTGGGGGGGGTCAGTTGGTAGAGCATGTGACTCTTGATCTTGAGGTCATGAGTTTGAGCCCCACATTGATTGTAGAGCCTACTTTAAAAAATAAATAAATAAGACCTCATATCGTTTTGATGTTAACCATTTCTCCATGTTTATCTCTTACTATGCTCTACTTCAGGGACTCTGCTCAAACCATACTGGTCTTTCTGAAACAGGTCAGACTACATCTGGACCTTCCATGGCTGTTGGCTCTACTTAAAAAACCTCTTCTCCCGTATGTTGGTGTGTTGGTGCTGCTTCCTCTCTTCATTCAGCTTCTCTGCTCACATGTTACCTCTCTTGGGATCTATGTATTTAAAGAACAATTTCTCATCAATATCTTCTTAGTCTACTTTATTCCATTTATTATGCTACTTGATTTTATCAAATATATGTTTGGTATTCTTTAAGTTCTTAAAATCTACCATATAAAAATGTAAGTTCCTTGAGGCCAGGGAATTTTCACTATCTTGTTCACTGCCATATTCCACGCTCCTTGGACTACCCGGTACACAGAAAGAAGGCATACTGAAAATATTTATTAACAAGTTACGTAAACTATCTGTCATATATTTATTACATTAACTCACAACCAAAATGTTTGAGATTTAACATTGAAACTTAAGTCCATGAAAGAATTTTTATGGGGGATAGAATATTTATAGGTCAAGAATAGTTTCCAGTTTCTTCCCCATCCCGCCCCACCCCTGGAAATGATGAGAATTAATAGCAACAGAACAAAACAAAACAAAACAAAAAACCCTTAATGAGTTAGTTCTCTACTGCTTCATAACACATTACCACAAACTTAGTGACTTAAAGCAGCATCCATTTAATATCTCATAGTTCTAAAGATTTCTAAAGTCTGGGCATGGGGTGGCTAAATTCTCTTTTGAGAGTCTCAAATGGCTGAATCAAGGTTTTGTTGAGCTACATTCTCAGTTAGGCCTCGAGGTCATCTTTTACACTCATGTGTTTGTTGGACAAAATGAATTCCTTATGGTTGTAGGACTGAAGTTCATGTTTCCTTGCTTGCTGTTGGCCAGGGGTTGTCCTCAGCTACTAGGGGAGCCCTCAGGCCCTAGCTGTATGTGGACTTCTCGCAACATAGTAGTTTACTTCTTGAAAGCCAGCAAGACAATCTCTCACACTTGAAATCTCTGATCCCTTTTAAGACCTCCCCAGCATTGACTCCCTTTAATTTTGCAATAAAATATACTGTCATCACTGGAGTGAAAAATGTAACATAGACATCCCACTTATTCTCAAGGGCAGGAAATCATATGTGTGCATATCAGGACCAGGAATATTGGGGACCATTATGGAATTCTGTCAACCATATCTAATATGCTATTATTCCAAATCAAGTCCAACAAAAGTTATTACTATCCACATTCAGAAGGCTGAATCACTGTTTACCTCATTATTATTATATTTGTTGTGGTGATGTGTGATCAGTGATCTTTGGTGTTATTATTGTAATTGTTTTGGGGTGTCACAAACTGTGCTATATACAACACCAAACTTGATAAATCTTGTGTGTGTTCTGACTATTGCACTGGTCAGCTGTTATTGGTCTCTTTCCCTTTCAGGGGCTTCCCTATTCCCTGAGAGACAACAATATTGAAAGTAGACCAATTAATAACCCTACTCATAGTCACAGATTTCAAGGTATACTACAAAGCTATCATAATTGAAACAGTATGGTACTGGTACAAAAATAGACATAGATCATTAGCACAGGATAAAGAGCCCAGAAATAGACCCACATTTATAAGGCCAATTAATCTACAACAAAATAAGGAAGAATATATCATGGAGAAAAGATAGTCTTTTCAATATGTCATGTTGAGAAAACTGGATAGCTACATGCAAAAAAATGAAACTGGATCACTTTTTTATACCATAACCAAAAATAAATTCAAAATGAATTAAAGACCTAAATGTTGGGACGCCTGGGTGGCTCAGTTGGTTAAGCAGCTGCCTTCGGCTCAGGTCATGATCCCAGAGTCCTGGGATCGAGTCCCACATCGGGCTCCTTGCTCCACAGGGAGCCTGCTTCTCCCTCTGACTCTGCCTTCCACTCTGTCTGCCTGTGCTCGTTCTCGCTCACTCTCTTTCTGACAAATAAATAAAATCTTAAAAAAAAAAAAAAAAAAAAAGACCTAAATGTTGAGACCTGAAACCACAAAACTCCTTAAAGAAAAACAGGCAGTACTCTCTTGGGCAAGAATGTCAACAATAGATTTACATATATGTTTCCTCAGGCAAGGGAAACACAAAAGCAAAAATAAACAATTGGGATTATTTCAAAATAAAAAGCCTTTGCACAACAAAGGAAACTATCAACAACAACAACAACAAAAGGCAACATAGTGAATGGGACAAGTTATTTGCAAATAATATATCTAATAAGGGGTTAACATGTAAAATGTGTAAATAAGTTATACAATACCAAAACTCCACAAATCTTATTAAAAATTGAGAACACTTGAATAGACAGTTTTTTTTTTTTTCAAAGAAGACAGACCAATGACCACCAGACACATTAAAAATGCTCAACATACTAAACATCAGGGAAATGCAAATAAAAAACCACAACGGGATATCAGCTCATACCTGTTAGAATGGCTAGTATCTAAAAGATGAGAAATAATGACTGTTGAAAGGATATGGAGAAAAGGTAACCCCTGTGCACTGTTGGTGGAAATTAAAATTGGTGCCACAATGTTGCAAATAGAATGGATGTTCCTCAAAAAATAAAAAAATAGAAATGCCATATGATTCAGTAATTCTACTACTGGATATTTACCCAAAGAAAATAAAAACACTAATTCAAAAAGATATACGCACCCCTATGTTTACTGCAGCATTATTTAAAATAACTTAGATATGAAAGTAACTCAATTGTCCTTCTATACATGAATGGATAAAGAAGTGTAGTATACATATACAATGAGATATTAGCAGTAAAGAAGAATAAGATCTTGCCATCTGTGCAAACATGGATGGACCTGGAAGATATTATGATAAGTGAAACAAGTCAGAGAAACACAAATGCCATATGATTTCACTGATATGTAGAATCTAAAAAACAAATGAACAAATACCAAACAGCCTCTCAAATACAGAAGACAGATTAGTGGTTGGCAAAGAGGAGGAGGGTAGGGGATGGGTAAAAGGGATGAGGGGGTTTAAGAGGGACAAGCTTCCAGTTATAAAATAAAATAGTCATAGAGATGAAAAGTACAGCATCGAAAGTATAGTCGATAATATTGTAATAGCATTTTATGGTGACAATACTTATCAAGTTAAGCATAATGTATTGAACTGTTAAATCACTATCTTGTACACCTGAAACTAATATAACATTGTATGTCAATTATTTCAATCAATCAATCACCCTACAATGGCATCTAATAGTTCATGTGAAAGGAGAGTCACATGCATGTTAAGTTAAAAGGTAGAAATGATCAGGCTTAGAGAGGAAGTCAGGGCAACAGCTGAGATAGGCCAAAAGCCAGGCCTCTTATACCAATTACCCAAGTTGTGAATGAAAAAAAAAATTTTTTTTTGAAGGAAATTAGAAGTTCTATTCCATGAAGACATAAAGGATTAAAAAAAAAAAAAAAAAGTTAAACAGCCTTACTGTTGATACAAAGTTTTAGAGGTCTGAGTAGAAGATCAAATCAGCTACAACAGTTTCCCAAGCTAAAGCATAATCCAGAGCAATGTTCTAACTCTCATTAATTTTTCTGAAAGTTGAGGAAGCTTCAGAAGAGAGTTTGAAGCTAGCGGATGTTGGTTTATGAGGTTTAAGGAAAGAAGCTGTCGCCACATAATAAAAGTGCCAGGTAAAGCAGCAAGTCATCATGTAAAACCTGCAGCAAGCTACCTAGAAGATCTAGCTAAACAAATGAAGGCGGCCACACTAAACAACAAATTTTTAAAGTGGATAAAACCACCTTATATTAGAAGAAGTTGCGAGGTAGAACTTTCATAACTAGAGAGAAGTCAATGCCTGGCTTCAAAACTTCAAAGGACAGAGGCTGACTCTCTTGTTAGGGATTAATGCAGCTGGTGGCTTTAAGTTGAAGCCAAGGCTTATCCACCACTCTGAAAATCCTAAGGCCCTCAAGAATTATGCTAAATCTACTCTGCCTTTGCTCTATCAGTGAAACAACAAAGCCTGGATGAGAGAACAGCTGTTTATAACATGGTTCACTGGATATCTGAAGCCCACTCTTGAGACCTACTACACAGGGGGAAAAAAAAAAAAGATTCCTTTCAAAATATTACTGCTCATTGACAAGAGCTTTGATGAAGGTGGACAATGAGATTAATGTTTTTTTCATGCCTGCAAACATAATATCCATTCCACAGCCCATAGACTGAGGAGTAATTTTGACCTCCAATTCTTCTGTGTTTTTTTTTTTTTCTTTAAGATTTTATTTATTTATTTGACACAGAGAGAGATCACAAGTAGGCAGAGAGGCAGGAAGAGAGAGAGGGGGAATCAGGCTCCCCACTGAGCAGAGAACCTGATGTGAGGCTTGACCCCAGGATCCTGAGATCATGACCTGAGCCGAAGGCAGAGGCCCAACTCACTGAGCCATCCAGGCACTCCAAAATCTCCAAGTCTTATTATTGAAGAAATACACTTTATGAGGCTGTAACTGCCACAGATAGTGATTTCTTTGATGGACCTGGGAAAGTTAACTTGAAAAGCTTCAAGAAAGAATTCAGCACTCTAGATGCCATAAAGAACATTCATGACTCATGGGAAGAGGTGAAAAAAGCAACCTGAGCACAAATTTGGAAGAAGTTGATTCTAACCATCATGGATGACTTTGAAGGGTAAAGACTTCAGTGGAGAATTTAACTGCAGATGGGGTGGAGTCAGCAAGAGAACTAGAATTAGAAGTGGAGCCTAGAGATGAGACTGAATGAATGAAAACTTGTGGTAGAAGTTGAACATATAAGGAGTTGCTTCTTATGTATGAGGAAAGAAAGTGGTTTCTTGAGGTGTAATCTGTGCTTGTAAAGATGTTGTGAAGATTGTTGAAATGACCACAAAGGAGTTAGAATATTACAGAAATGTAGTGGGATTGAGAGGATCCATTCCAATTTTGAAAGAAATCCTGCTGTGAGTCAAATACTAACACACAGCGTCACATGTTACATGTGATAAATGACAAATCATTTATGAAAGGAAGACTCAAACAATGCGACCAACTTCATTGTCTTATTTGACAAAATCGCCATAGTCACCCCAACACTCAGCAACCACCACCACCCTGATCAGTGAGCATCTGCTGACATTGAGACAAAACCCTCCACCAGTGAAAAGGGTAAAACTTACTGAAAGTGCAGCTGATGGTTAGCATTTTTTAGCAATAAAGCAAAAAAAAGTATGTATACTTTTTAGATGTAATGCTATTGTACCCTTTAATAAACTATAGTATATGTGAACATGAGTCATAAACATTTGGAAATGAAAAAATTCATTTGACCAACTGTATCATGCTATTTGCTTTATTGTGGTGGTTTGGAACCAAACCCACAGTATCTCTTTACTGAGTTCAGGTCATAATTACTGGTCATGTCCATGATTCAGCTGGTGACTCAACATGCAGCCAGAAATCAGTCATAACAATAAGGGTACAAGGAAAAGAGATTTCCTATCTATCAAAGTTGAAACACTTTTGGCAGGAAGCCTAAAGACTTAATATTATGTAACAAGATGTTTTTATGTTTTTGTAGGAGAGAAAGTTCAAATAATTGTGAGAGAAAGTTTGAATTATTTTATAATTGAATAACACATCACAACAGTCTCTGTTACCAGATGATGAAGAAAACCTATGTGTTTCCTGATCCTACTTTGATTAGTTTCAGGCATACAGTATAGTGATTCAACAACTCTATTCATTACTCAGTGCTCATCATGATAGAGGATATTTTTTTCTTTAATGTCCCCCCCAGGTATTTCAAGAGCTGCCACAGGGAATGACAATGCACTCAATGGGGGCCTGCCATGCATTTTTCAGTGAAGGAAGACTGTCGAAATTACAAATGTTAAGTGATGTGCCTGGTGTGTGTGTCACAAATTTGCCAGCAGGCAGATGTCAATAAATTGTTGAACATGTAATCATGTAACTTCTTTCCTTTTATTTCCAGTTTAAATGGCCTGGTGAGTGTATGTGTGGTGTGTGGGGGGAGGCTCTCACTGAGAGCACAGGCTATAATTCCTGATCAAGAAAAGCCTAGCAGGGAAGTAAGAAAAAGTTCTCAAGTCATTTTATCTAATTACTGACATAGGTTTCCATCCAGAATCTGTAAGAAATCGGTGGGCCTTGCTGGCATCTGAACTCTGCTGCTCAGCTCAGACAACCCATGAAATTCAGACCTACTTGTTCATTTCCAGTCTGTGTTCATTACATTGCTAACTACCTCATCTAGCTTTGAAACTTCTCTCTGATTTTAACTTCAAGCCTCATCATGACCTTGGTGTTCCTACCTTCTTTGCCTGAAAGATGGATCTCAGCTTTATCTCACTCACATTGCTTAGGCTCGTTCTATCTGCAATGAGGGTGTCTTAGTTTTTTGAGTGAGCTATTTTCAATGAGGTCTCGGTCCTTGAAGAACTCAATCTTCTTCCTTGACACTGATATGGTGTCCCAAGTGACCAGCCTGTATTTAACAGTTTGGAATTTAAAATGAAGTCTATTTAGACCTCTTGAATTCATCTATCACCTATTAAAATATATTTTAGAACAGACATTTGAATAATTAAAGGTATTTTAAGAATTTACTTATATTCTGTGTATGTGTTTATAGATAAAATTAGTAGATAGCAAAATAAATCCAATCAATTTCTTCTGGGCTCTGAATTGTCAAGCATGTAAAAACAAAATTTAGTTACTGTTTTTTCCTAGTGACAAATGAGACTTCACCATAATTTCTGATAAGACTTCGAAGAAGCTGGCCTTATCCCTAAAATATAGCACTAGTTTAAAAAAGAACAAGAAAAGATACAGCCTTGTCATTTCTTTCCTTTGGAAGTATCCTGTTTCTAAATATAATGAGATCTTGAGAAATAATGTTTGTTAGGGAAAAATACATAACCACTTGCAATGAGATTTAAATGAGATACAGGATTCACCGTTTAAATATGTTAGACAACTTAGTTGAGACACATTTAAATCTGGAGGAAAAAACTTTTGAGAAGCTTAAAAAAAAAGAATATATTTTTAAATGCTATTTTTCTTTTTTATTCAAAGGGGAAAAAAAGAGCTTTTTACATAATGGGAGCCCTTGAAAATTAAGCACTGAATCAGGAGATCTGGGATGGTGACTCTCCCACTTATAATATATGTGATTATAGGCCACTTAACTTCTGTAAATCTTGATTTTATCATTTGTAAAACACAGCAGCAAGATGATAAACTAATAAAACCTGAGTAACTTGATTTTTATAATAGCCATTACAATCCTGAATGCCTTTTGTTGATGCATATTTTCTATTTGATCACATGGAAAAAAAGTTACATCAAAAGAAAAATAATGAATAATCTAAATATCTGTTTTCCCATTAAATGGCATATAATAGAAAATTTAATGATACAATGAGAAAAAAAACATATATATGTATTAGAGAGAGAGGTAGGGGAAGGGCCGAAAAAAATGTTAAGCATGCTCAGTGCCTATGGAGGAACCCGACCAAGGGGCTGGCTCATGACCCTGCAATCATGACCTGAGCCAAAAAACAAGTCAGTCGCTTAAGTGACTAAGCCACCCATGTGCCCCAATACAGTGAGACTATTAAGTCATGGAGATACTGTCATGTTCTAAAAGACAGTTACTAAAAGTTTTTCTGAGTATTAAACTAACAATGTGAATTGGAACATTTCCCCATTAGGTTGTTTCTTTTGTTTTGTTTTATTTTTCCTTCTGCATTAAGATCATAGTTAAACAACTGGAGAATGTTGCCTTTTTTTTTTTTTTTTCTTTGCCTCATCTGGTATATCCATATACTGTATTTGTTTCTTTTATTATTATTATTATTTTCTTTCCACATTTTTCACTTAGAGCTTCCTTCCTTGTCACTGAGACACTATTTCAAGATTCCAGCTCAAGGACTCTATAGTGTAATGTTCCTTAAACAACTACATGGAAGATATTGCAAGTAATGTATTATAAGAGCAAAAAGGGAAGCAACTCAGAAGCCTTAACATGATCTAAAGGAAACATCTGGTCCCTGACAATAGTAATGTGTTAAAAAAAGAATCGCCAACTTGTGGAATTTTATATTTAACAACAATGTCCACCACATAGAAATGGTGAAATTAGCAGTTAGGATTCTAAGGCCTCACTCTTGATCACAATTTACATGATATCACCCTATTGAGGAAACTTAGAAACCACAGGAGAGTAGGGTGCCTGGGTGGCTCAATGGGTTAAAGCCTCTGCCTTTGGCTCAGGTCATGATCCCAGGGTCCTGGGATCGAGCCCCACATCAGGCTCCCTGCTGAGCCTACTTCCTCCTCTTTCTCTGCCTGCCTCTCTGCCTACTTGTGATCTCTGTCAAATAAATAAATAAAATCTTTTAAAAAAAAAACAACACACAGACTGACAGTCTTTCGTACAATGACTTAACTGCACACAAAACTGATACAGAAAACACTTTTGACTTTGTGTTTTGGACTCTCTAAGCATGGAAATAAAGGTGTATATGACCATTTCCCAGCTTCAGTGTTTATCAATATTTTGCTATTTGGAGAGGAAATCATTTTTATATACTGAGTCCAGAAGGCCTTTGATGAATAATAGGAAGGGAAGCATGTAGGACACATGAAAAATGCAATGTAAAAATTGAAAGTTGAAAGCTAAATCAGAGATTCGGTTAGAACTGCAAAGACCAAGGCTGGGAGTCACTAGATAAAAGCAGTCATGAAATGTTATGTTTGTTTTGTGCACAAGCCAGAAGAAACTGATCAGGTTCATTTTGCTATAATACATTGGTTGTAGGAACAAAGAGAATAATCCATAGGAACAAAGAGATGATATAAATCATTGAGTCTAAAAATGTCACTTCTACTTTTCTTGATGAAAACTCAACAGGAGAACTCGACTCCACGACCTTTGACCTTTGTCATATTATCATACAAAGTCCTTTGGAGGTTTGGCTCTGTTACTTGCCAATCACAACTCAGGATTAGTGAGTTTCTTCTCGTTTAAGCTCAGGGCCCGTCCCACTGATGGCTTTCTATGGAAATTGGACAAATGCTAGTAAGTTAATAATAATAATTACATAATAATAAGTTTGTATGGCAATAATCAAGCCAAAAGGAATTCAATATAAACAGCAGCTGAGTCTCCTTGGGGAAGAATGTACATTTAGTTGAGTGTTTGGTTTCACGTGAAAGCTGGACAAATTCCTGTCAGGGAGCATGAGCCTCTCTGTTTAGGAAGATTGTTTCTTCTTAAGAATTCCTGGAGAATTTACTCTCAGTGATACTCATTTGAAAATTAACAAATGTTCCATTGTGTTGTTAATTATCATCATCCACTGAAATGGAAGCTCCTGGAGGGAAGTGACTGGCAGTCATCCTTGTGTCTAGAACACAGCAGCCACCCAGTATTTTTAATGCATGAGTTCACAAAATTTTTAATGTAATAATTATCACGAGTTTGACTGAATTTTGATTGTCCATACTATCAGAATCACGAATAACGAGTCTCCATCATGCACAATCAACATAAGCTATCTTTCCCCTTGGGTCACAGAATTCTCCTCAATGTCAGGCCATTCTTAATGATTTCTTAATGTTTGCACTCTCTAGACCAAGACTGATTTTTGTGAACCACTCTGATGACTTGTGATTATAAAAACCAAACTGGTTGACACATATACATCAAGCAATGTATTCAAAGTGAATGCAAATTACCAGTCAACTCAGGCGACACATATGGCCGATGAGAAAAGTTAAATGCCGTCCTCTGGTAGCATTGCTATTAGTGAGTGACTCCACTGCCAACTCCTGGTCCTTACACTACACTGAATTTATGTCTCCAAGGTATAAGGCAGGGCTTATGCTCCTTTGATGTCTAGTTTATACCTATACTTTCATTACTCCCGCCATGACACTCCATCTTACAGTTACATCTCAGTTAAGCCTCATTCAGTGTCTTGGGTTAACAACACTTTTATTGAGCAGATAAACTACTTCATGAAGAAGCTGTCCGATTTATCAGCCAGGCATTATTATTTATTCTTGCTGTTAGAATAGCTACTAATCAAGTGTCAAAATGTAGTTGGTTAGAATATCCTTCCTTATTCTGGTAGCCAGTTGTTATGTTTTTACTCTTACAACTAGAGTTCTTAATAGGAAATGAATGTCTAATGGATTATCCATAACTCTCTATTTTCCAAACACCTGGATGATTTCCCAATACTCACATGCCTCAACTAACCCTTTTAGGGCTTAATAAAACCTTTTCTTAGGTCTGAACAACAGGAATCCTGGGTTCTCAGGTCTCAGGTCTGAACAACAGGTATCAGAATCCTGGGCTCTCGAAAGTTAGAGTTTGGGTTATATGTATTATAAAATTGTCCTATATAAATTTGAAATTGAAATGCACAAAGGGCCTGAAATCAGAATCAAAGTTGTTTGTGTTTTACTATGTGCTGTAGAAGTTTGTTGTCATAACATCTAGAAATAATGGTCAAAATCAATTATAACAAGAGGTACTAAAAAAATAACAATAAGTATTTAGAACACTAGAAAAATACTCCAACTAAAAATAAATAAATAAATAAATAAAAGAATAGAAGCAAAGCCTAAATGAATGAGACCTAAGTACCTAAGTTGTCATGATGAATTCAGTATGACCATTCCATTTTTAGTTCTTTTTCTTTTTTTAAAGATTTTATTTATTTATTTGACAGACAGAAATCACAAGTAGGCAGAGAGGCAGGAAGAGAGAGAGAGGGGAAAGCAGGCTCCCCACCAAACAGAGTACCTGATGTGGGGCTTGATACCAGGACCCTTAGATCATGACCCAAGCCAAAGGCAGAGGCTTAACCCACTGAACCACCCAGATACCCTGACCATTTTTAGTTCTAATCATTCCTTTCAAATCCTAAATTAAGGGATGTCTGGGTGGCTCAGTTGGTTAAGCTACTGCCTTCGGCTCATCCTTGGATTGAGTCCCACATCGGGCTCCTTGCTTGGCAGGGAGCCTGCTTCTCCCTCTGACCCTGCCTGCCACTCTGTCTGCCTGTGCTCGCTCTCATTCTCTCTCTCTCTGACAAATAAATAAAATAAATAAAATCTTTTTAAAAAATCCTAAATTAATAACACTGAATTTCTTAGTTTTTTAATACTATACAATAGTTTATCTTCAACCACTCTTAAGTGATAAGAAATAGCCTTTTCACTAGAAGAAAATACATGAAACCTTTAAAGGTCACCTTTACTTAGTGAAATTTTTTTTTCATTTTCAAGTATTTCCCTATATACATTTAAAGAACATGTTCATCTTTATGCAGAATAAATCAACCAGAAAATTAAAGACTGTATCAAGGAAGACAATCTGAAAGCTATGGTTTGAATATTTTTCTAAGGAAGTATTTTATGCAACCCATCAGTTATAATTACATTTTTAATGGAAGAGTATAGGAAATAAAATATATTTATTTACTTATGGTAGAATAAGAAACAGAACAAGCATTGCCTTATAAACAATATATTTTCCATTTTTTTATACAACTCCTTTCTGATATTAATGCAATTTAAAATAAGTATTCATGGGGCGCCTGGGTGGCTCAGTGGGTTAAGCTGCTGCCTTCGGCTCAGGTCATGATCTCAGGGTCCTGGGATCGAGCCTCGCATCGGGCTCTCTGCTCAGCAGGGAGCCTGCTTCCTCCTCTCTCTCTGCCTGCCTCTCTGTCTGCTTGTGATCTCTCTCTGTCAAATAAATAAAAAAAATCTTAAAAAAAAAATTAAAAAAAAAAAAAGTATTCATTCAGTTGGGAGGAATTGACCACACAGTTGAAGCTTTCTCAAGGAATTATAAGAAATATTATGTCAAATTATTGCCTTCTAGTCTGTGCTCTCTTTTTGCCATCTTGTACCTCCTCCAAAATCATCCTGCCAATTCCAAGGTTTATACAGCCTTGAAGAAAAATGAGTCTCAAGCCCAAGAACTTTGACTGAAAGAGGCAACAGAATGACTTAAACACAACTGTCTTCCACTGGGGAGATCCTGTAAGTGAAAAGGGAGTACATTTCCTCCCAAGAGAAATCAAGCTCTAAATAAACAGAATGAGCTCATATCCTAAATTCTCTGACATCCAGACATGTCTAATACACCCACTCCCAGAATGTTTCTTTTTAGAGCATAAGAACTATTTAGAAAATCTTGGGTACTGATAAGTGGTGACATTAAGGTCAGTGAAAGTAGGGGATGAACAAGATGTACTGGAAAACTACCATCATGAGGCTGTTCTACAAGGGACAGGTAGAGATGTTAGGACCTTCCCCAGGCATCTCTTCCCACTGCCATTTCTAACCTTGGCTGTGTATAAAATTAGAGTACACTAATTATGCATTTCTTGCTAAATATGCAAAGACATTATAAAACAATCATTTGAGGGTGAGCAGAAAATGGTAGTTAAAATAAAAGAATATGAGATGAAATACCTTCCCTTTAAAAATTTTACAAAACAAATGACATTTCAGAGATTGCATAAAAGGGCCATCTAAGACTTTTCCCAGTTCTATGATCTTCCGGAGCAGAACCTGCAACAAATTTCAGAGAAAAAAGTACAAATAGTACTAGTGAGGTTCCTCTATAGCTTTGTATATCCCAGCTCCGCTGGGGGAGATCACATACTCAGGGCTGCAAAGGGAATGTCTATTTCTTGTCTTTGATCAAGGATCAAGTGGCCCAATAAGTTTCCATGTAATTAGATTTTGGATTTGATTTAAACCTCCTTCTGTCAGTAAAGTCTCTAACAGTACGACTGCAGAAGAATTTCAGCCTATTTTGCCTCCAGTACATTGTTTTAGCAGTTCTGTGGTTTTCTCCTTTTCACTTTTACTCTACCCTATTTCTTTGCTTCCTTTGGTCACTTTGTCCTGTGTCACAGTATCTGATTACTTGATCAAGGCACTTATGCAATGTGCTGGCACACCTCCTGCCTCCCTAGTACCTTGACCAACATGCTTATGGCAGAGGTTATCATGTGAATCTTTGGCTGGGTCTATTTAAGATAATGGAGCAACACACATAATATCAAGGGTCAAGTACAAAGGCGCTTGGGAAACAGAGAAAAAGACAGAAAAGAATGCAGAATAATAGTCTAATAAGTGAAGAACAAATGGGGACAGGATGTAAGCAAACATGATAGGCTTTCCTAGAATAATATCTTTGAAGTGTGATTTGTGGATATGGTCTCCTAAGAGCAAGGAGGAGACCCAGATTCTTGATGCAGTCCTTAAGCTCAGGAAAGTTACTTATGTAAGTTCTCTGGGCCTCAGTCTTATTGTCTGTTATGGAAATAATAATACTGCCTTGCTCATCTGTAGTTTTTTCGTTTGTTGCAGAATGCTCCAGTGGTCCAAAACGAAGTCTGGTGACCAGCAGGAACTCAGGCGAGCTGTGTACACCTAGATGGGAACCTTTGTAAGAGAGACTCTGAAGGCTCATTTTACGCAAAAATTTGAAGTCGAAGTTTTAGTTTGATTCCTTGGCTTCCCATTCTTGTGAAATTATTCTTGATTTGGCTTCTCTCTTCTCCCATCAAAGCTGTTGTGCCATTTCCATTGGTACCCTCTTTTGAAACCTTACATTTAGGGGTTCCAGTCAGTTGAGTGTCCAACTCTTGGTTTCAGCTTGGATCCTGATCTCAGGCTCATGAGATGGAACCCCACCCTGGGCTCTGCGATCAGCATGGAGTCTGCTTAAGAGTCTCTCTCCCCTCACCCCTCTAACTCATGCTCTCTGAAATAAATAAACAAATCTTAAAAAAAATAATATTATGAAAACTTACACTTATGCTGCTTAATATTTAAAATAAGCAAATATTATTCATGTGCTTTAAGGATATAAGTGTTTTAAGGCTTGGTTTTAATTGCAGAATGGGCTCTTTTTATTTTATAGATAGACCCATGTTTTATCACTGTGCTGCTTAATTTAAAACAAGGTAAGGGACTGACAGAATATAACCTCAGCTCAGGTATTGATGGCAAAGGAAAGTGGTTAGGAAGGGCTGTGTGAGGAGATGAAGGGAACTAAGATATGCCAGCAGAAAGATCTACAGAGCTGAGGTTATAGCCCTGAGAAGTGAAATAGGCATGCAGAAGATAAAATGTCACTATATACCCAGTCTGCAGTCAGGTTTTCTTGAGTTACCTAATGTCTGAAACTGAGGCCTCCCAGACCCAAAATCTGTAAACTTTTTGAAGTTCGAGTGTATGAGTAGGGAGGGGGTGAAGAAGTAAAACTGTCACTATTTTCAGATGACAGGATATTACACAAAGAAAACCCTAAAAACTCCATCACAAATCTGTTCAAATAAACAAATCCAGTAAAGTTGCAGGATATGCAATCAACATGCAAAAATCTGTTTCAAAGACTAATAACAAAATCCTGGAAGGGTAATATTAAGAAAACAATCTCATTTATAATTGCATCAAAAAGAAGAAAATACCTGGGAATAGATTTTACCATGGAGGTCAAGGCTTGCATATTGAAAAGACAATTATAAAAGAAATTGAAAAAGACACAAATGAGTAGAGAGATATTGTGTGCTTATGGATTAGAAGAGTCAATATTGTTAATATGCCCATACTACTCAAAGCAATCTATAGCTTTGCATCAATGCAATCCCTATCAAAATCCAGTGGCATTTTTCAAAGACACACAACAAATAATCTTAAAAGTTGAATGCAATAATAAAAATCTCCAAACAACAAAGGCAATATTAAGAAAGAAGACCAAAGCTGGAGGCATCATGCTCTCTCTCTTCAAACTATACAACAAAGCTGTAGTCATTAAAACAGTATAGTACTGGCATTAAAACAGACACACAGATCAATGAAACAGAATGAGGAGCCCATAAATAAACTCACGCACACATGGTCAATTAATTTACAATAGAGGAGTCAAGAATCTACAATGAGGAAAGGACAGTGTCTCAATAAATTGTGTTAGAAAAAAATGGACAGCCACATGCAAAAGAATGAAACTTGACATCTATCTTGTCCTATACACAAAACATTAACCCAAAATGGACTAAAGATTTGAACCAAAGACTGAAACCATAAAACTCTAAGAAGAAAACATAGGTTCCTTGATATCAGTCCTGGCAATGAGTTCTTGAATCTGATATCAAAAGTACAAACAACAAAAGCAAAAAAAACCAAGTGGGACTATATCAAACTACAAAGATTCTGCACAGCAAAGGAAACTATCAACAAAATGACAAGGTAAACTACTGAACAGGAGAAAACATTTGCAAATCATATATCTGATAAGAAGCTCATATCCATAATATATAAAGAACTCATAAAGAACATAATATATAAAGAACTCAATGGCAAAAATTCCCAAACAATCCAATTCAAAAATGGACAGAGGAACGGAATAGACGATTTCCTAAAGAAGACATACACATGGTAAACAGATACGTGAAAAGATGCTCAACATCATTAATCATGAAGGAAATGCAATTCAAAACCACAATGAGAAATGAATCAAAACCACACTTGTTAGGGGGCAGCTGGCTGGCTCAGTTAGTGGAGCATGTGATTCTTGTTCTCAGGGTTGTTTGAGCCCCAGATTGGGTGTAAAGATTATTTTGAAAATTAAATAAAATCTTGGGGGCCCTGGGTGGCTCAGTCATTAAGCGTTAAGCGTCTGCCTTCGGCTCAGGTCATGATTCCAGGGTCCTGGGATCGAGCCCCACATTGCGCTCTCTGCTCAGCAGGGAGCTTGCTTCCCTTCCTCTCTCTCTGCCTGCCTCTCTGCCTACTTGTGATCTCTGTCTGTCAAATAACTTAAAAAAAAAAAAAGATTTATACATTTGCATGTTCACTGTAGCTATTTCACTGCAGTGATTTCTAAAAGCTAAGATATGGAAGGAATCTCAGTGACCACTGGTTGATGAACAGATAAAGAAATTGTTATATAAAGATATATCATAGTACATATTATATACAGTATGTTTATACATATGTATATATTATAATATATATATATATAGTATATATTACAGTATACACACACACAATGGGATATTATTCAGCCATAAAAAAAGAATGAAATCTTGCTATTTGCAATAAGGACATTATGCTAAGTGAAATCAGACAGAGAAAGACAAACACCATTAGATCTCTCTTATATGTGGAATCTTAAAAAGAAAGATAAAAGCTCATAGATATGAAGAAAAGACTGATGGCTGCCAAAAGGGGGAGAAATGGGTGAAAAGAGTCCAAAGGTAAAAGAACAATAACAACAACAACAAGACAAAACACAATAAAACAAAACAAAACAAAAACAAAAGAAAAAGAAAAAAAGAAATAGTGGGTTTTGAGGAGAAATGGCAAGTTTGGCTTTGGAGATTTTGAGTCTGGGCTGCCTGTGGGATATCCAGACATCTGATATGTACTAGAAAATATCCCTCTGGGTTTAGGAGATGTGTTTGGGTTACAGGTAGACTGGGAAGCCACAGAGTATAACTAGTAACTGAAGCCAAAGGAGGTGAGATGAGCCACGAAAAATGAAGAGAGGAGAGGTTAAAGGCCAGAGCCCTGCGGTATATTAATAGCCACTACATTTAACGGCTCGGCAGAGAAAGAGGGACCTGCCGAGGAGACTGAGAAGAGCATCCTCCGGAGGAGGAAGAAAAAAAAAACAAATGGAAATCTGAGGTCACACAGGCTGATGGAAGAGTATTTCTCAACAGTGGGAGAGAATAAGTACAGTAAGAATTGAGCAATGTGAAATTAGCAGGTCGGGCTACGGCTGACCTTGACCAGACACACTTCTGTGGGTAGAAGACAGACTGGAGAGGCATGAACATTGGGAAGAAGAAGCACAAGGAAATTTGGCTGCCAAAGGGAGATAAGGTAGTGGAGAAGAACCTATGGGTCTGAGGAGCAGAAATGGGATGGAGAGATGAAGCACGATGAAGTGCTGTTGGGAAGTAGTCAGGAGGAAGGGCAGAGATTGAAACTCCAGGAATATAAGGAAAATAGCCCATTCAACAATTAACTGAGAGCCTCCTATGTGCCACATCAACCTAGCCACCCTCTCTTGAGAACATAGGTATAGACTACACATATCAAGGTTAGCCTAAGGCTTTATCATCAATAGAAAGTAGTTCTCCTTAAGCTGTTTTTCCTAAAAGTGCTGATTCTAACACTTCCCCATCCATCCCCCACCCCAGCATACCCAGATACCTTGCAGGGGCCATATAGAAGGAAGGAAGGAAAGAAAGAAAAAGAAAAAGAAAGGAGGAAGAGGAGGAGGATGATTTTCTTTATTTATTTGAGAGAGAGGGGGGAAGTATGAGCAAGGGGAAGGGCAAAGAGAGAGGGAGAAGCAGACTCCCTGCTGAGCAGAGAGCCCAATGCAGGGCTCCAACCCAGGACCCTGGAGGATCATGACCTGAGCTGAAGGCATTTTCTTAACCAACTGATCTACCCAGGTGCCCCACAGATTTAACTATTCCTGAAAAAATTAGGATGATATTGAAACATTAGTGAGCAGAAAATTAACACCTTATAAAGGAACTCCTTTATGGCCTCTATTAATCATATTCCTTGTCTGGCCTTTGTAGTTTGGGTTCTATATTAAATCAAATTTAAAGAACTTTAGGGTAGCTCAAGAGAATGAACTAAAAAAAATGATTAGCAAAATACTGGTATTTAGAGAAGTAAACAAAATGCTTAGAATGAAGAATATGTTTATAGTAAATAAGAGAATCTGAGTGACAATCATCACTGAACATATGATTTGTTCATCTAAAGAATACATTCATTTTACCCACAAACATTGTGAAACAATACTATAAAGCATTGAACATGGTTTTTAGAATTTCTTTAGAGTGTTTTTTTTTTTTTAATTCAAAGTCATCTGCCTTAATAAGACATGATAATCCAATAGAGAAATAAAGTCAAGGTTCAGCAACCTTGCCTAACTGAACTGAAGAGGCTCTGTTTATGTAATCCATACAGACAGCAGAACAAATGCTAGTGTGCTCAGCTCATGAAAGCATAATCCACTAGTTAACCACTACCCAAACACTAAAACAATGTTCCTGAAACAGTCATGCAGAACTAAACCCATCTCCAAGTGGTACTAACGTTTGACTGTATGATTAATAAAGACTCACTACCCTTTTATGGAAAGCGATAACATTCTGACATAAAACATGTGGTATGGCAAGAAAAACAGCATTTTGGAGAACCTCTATACCATTCTTCTCAGCTTACAAATGAAGCAGATGGGGTTCCTTAGGATTCAGTGATTTGCCTGAATTCCTAGGCTTATTGAAAATGTCCTCATTTCTAATACAGTGTGTCTAACTGTAGTGGAGGACATTGATAAACTGAAGATGTCTGTATGTAAGAGACAGAAAACCACAAATACTTGCAAAGTCATCATCATAAAAAAATTGGGGTGGATTTTCAATTTTAAAAGTTGACTGTCATTTTTAAAAAGTTATTCAAAGTGCCCCTCAGCCTAGAAATGCCATGAAGCCAATAATTAAATTTTTAGAACATTTCATATCAATGTCACAAAAAGTAGTTTCTAGATAAGACTCACTGTTGAATTCAGAACTTTTATTCCTTCTCTCTTTTAAGACCATTAAAAGAACTCTAGTTTGAATTAGGAATCAAATGGTAAAGCAGACATGGTTCCTGCTCTGCAATTGCTTCCAGACTACTCGGAATTATAAGTAATTAAACATGCAATTAGAATTTAATGTTAAAATATCTTAAGTGCCTATTATTTTTTAGGCACTATCCTAGGTGCTATAAAGAGCAGTACAGCAGAAAAGGGGGCAGGCAAAACCTCCGCCTCACCTTCTTTGGGTGAGGGAAGGAGAAAGAGAAAGAGACAAAGACAGAGACGGAGGCAGAAGTAAAATATAAACAAACATATATCCATAAATATAAATAATTCCATGTGACAGTACAAAATGGTAAGTGCTATGAGGATAATAAGTTAAGATAAAGGGAACAGAATGCTATGTTGGGAGGGGATGAGGGAAGAGCATGGTTCTTTCGGAAGGCTTCTCTGAGGTCATTCAATGAAGCAAAGAACCGAATATAAAATAGATCAGCCACAGAAAAAGCTGGGAGACCATTCTAGGCAGGGCTACCACAAGCCTAAAGTCCAAAGGATGGAAAGGTATGGGTGTATTAGAGAAAGAACAAAGCCATTATTGTGGGAACAGATCAAAGAGAAGGTAGGAGGAGGTCAGGTCAGATTAAGAAACGTTTATAGGTCGTGGTAGGAGTTTTGATTGTGTTGTGAAGCCTTTCAAAATAAGGAAATGTAGGGACCTCTGGGGGGCTCAGTCATTAAGCATCTGTCTTGCAGTCAGGTCAGAGCCCGCATCAGGCTCCCTGCCCAGGGTGAAGCCTGCTTCTCCCTCTCCCACTCCCCCTCCCCCTGCTTGTGTTCCCTCTCTCGCTGTCTCTCTCTCTCTCTCTATGTCTAATAAACACACAAACAAACAAACAAAATCTTTAAAATAATCAAATGTAGAGAAAAGATTGGGAGCAAAGGGATTCGTTAGGAGATTAGTTTAGGAGACCAGAGATGTATAGGGGTGACCCAACAGAGGGTAGTATCAGTGAAAATGCTGAGAAAAGTCACACATAGTAATATATAGTAATACACATACATATATACATAGTAATACACATACATATATACAACAGTTGACCCTTAAACAATATGGGTTTGAACATACATGTGGGTCCACCTATATGTAGATTTTTTTGAAAAACACAGTACAGTATAATAGTAAGTATGTTTTCCTTATGATTTCTTTAATAACATCTTTTCTTTAGCTTACTTTATTGTAAGAATATAGTATATAATACATGTAACATGCAAAATATAAGTTAATTATTTTTGTTATTGGTAAGTCTTCTGATCAATAATAGGCTCTTAGTAAATTCTTGAGGAGCCAAAAGGTCTACACAGATTTTTTACTGAACAGGGGTTTTGTGTCCTCAGTCCTGTGTTTCCAAGGGTCAACTTGATTTTTTTTTTTTAATTTTATTTACTCATTTGACAGAGAAAGAGAGAGAGAGGGGCCAAGCAGGGCGAGCAGCAGGCAGAGGGAGAGGGACAAGCAAGCCCTACTGAGCAGAGGGCTCGACATAGGGCTCAATCCCAGGACCCTGGGATCATAACTTGAGCAAAGGCAGCTGCTTACCAACTGAGCCATCCAGGCACCCCCAAGGGTCAACTTCTTATACATACATATAATAAGTAAAGCATAGTTCCTGATGAACTGACTTGATATTGGATGGATGTGAAGAAACTGGAAAAATCATGATGAATCCCGGATGTATGCCTCTGAAGGGCCATTTAACTCAAGCTTCATCAATGAGTAAGCTTTCCTGAGGACAGTAATATTCTACCAGCTTTATTAGGTCAAAATATGCAGAAGCCATTAATAGATATATCCCCCAAATATGTAACTAAATATTTCCCAAATACATTAACTACACTGGCCATTTCTGAGCTTAATTCTTCAACAACAGTGAAGATAAAAGCTTACAGAGTATTTCCTTTTAATTACTAATCTTGAAAGAAGTTGATTATTAATGAAAGGTGGCAGAATGTTTCTGTGTTATCTTTCAAATTTGGTGTGTAGATGTGAACAGAGGATATAAAGGGAGAGGGCAGTATGTGTAGATGATGTTTCGCTGATACTGACTAGGCTAGCAGAGTTCAGTGAGGAGGAGGATAGAGATTTGTAAGGGAAAAAAAACCCTAATATAATGATAAAAAGTTCAAGTTGGAAGGAACTCAGAAGTCAATATGTTCCTGTACTTTATCTTATAGATGGGAGATTAAGTATCAAAAATATTAGATAACTGAAAGAAATTTTCAAAGAATTCTCTATCTTCCCTGTTCACATACAAGTACATATCATTTTGCCATCTTTATCTCACTTATGAATTTTCATGAAAATTCATCTCTTTTAAACTCAAGAGGTCATCTAATCTTATTATTATTTATCTCCTTATTATTTATCATCCATATTACTTATCTCCTTTCTTCTAAAACCCCACTCAAATAGTAGTAAAAACCTAATAAGTATATAACTCTAATAAAACGGGTTGGAAGAGAACTTTCAGTATATAGGAGATTCCAACACATTTCTGGAAAAGGGTAAAGGGACTGGAAATTCCTGAAATATGAAGTAAAATAAGTAACATGGCCTAAAATAGATACAGAAATGACTATAGTGAAGCAGACAGATAACCTGGTCTATGTAAGTTAAATTTTCATCCCATCAGTAGAAAGTATTTTAAATTGATAACTTAAAAAAATAGCAATACAGCTATTAACTATTTAGTATTTTGAGATTTGGAGGTACTAAGAACAGCTACTGTTCTACTTTCCAAACAGTATTCTAAGGTTGGGGCACCTGGGTGGCTCAGTGGGTTAAAGCCTCTGCCTTCAGCTCAGGTCATGATCCCAGGGTCCTGGGACTGAGACCCGAATTAGGCTCTCTCTCTGCTTGGCAGGGAGCCTGCTTCCTCCTCTCTCTCTGCCTGACTCTCTGCCTACTTGTGCTCTCTGTCAAATAAATAAATAAAATCTTAAAAAAATAATAAAATAGGATACTTTAAGGTATTAGGACTTACAAACTTGATATTCTCATCTTCATTTTATAGATGACAAAATGGAGGCATAGAAATTTAAGCCCAAGGTGACCCAGCTCGTAAGCGGTGAGTCAAGATTTGAAGTCAGTACTTTAGTTCCACACTTTAAGCCACTACATTGTGCTAACTATGCATACATACATGGGGCGGGAACTACTACAAGACTGAACCTAGAAAAAAATTAAGAGGTTACTTCAGAGAAATGGGAGTGGGGGTAGGCCGAAACGGAACATAGGTTATGTGTTTTCTTTTTAGAGGTTCTATATTGTCTACTTTGTAAAGCATTTTCAAATATTACTTAAAATTAAACCAACAAATTAAAAAAAAAGGATAAAAACAAGAGGCCTGAATGGTATCGGATGACATCAACTGAATGATACGAGTAATGTGACTATATTTAGGTCAGCCTAAGAGAACACATGAGGCATTTTCTCTGTTTTTCAGTTTCTATGCTAATATTAAAAATGAAACAAACAAAAAAACCCCAAAACTTTTACATAAATATAAAATGATTCTTCATGTATCAAGAGACTCATTTTTGAACTTCAAATAATTCTGTGACCACTCTCAGTAATATTTTAAAGTGTGCACAGAAAGGAAAGTGTAGGGCTAAAGAACCATAACTTAAAGATCATAGAACCTAATCCACACTCTCAGTAACATTTATCTCTTTTCCCCTAGGAACTTAGAGTCTAAGAAAGAAATTCAGAAAGAAGTCCATTATATAAAATAATCAATGCCAGGAATTGATGATTCTACTATGTGAAGGCCATAGAGTCCCAGAAAGAGAGACCACAATCACGTAATGATAAGAGTAATTAATTGAAATGTAAATTATGATGCTGTAGACCGTTATCTCAAATTGTATTTTGTGACCATTAGTGAACCAGGAAAATAAAATCAAAGCAGAACTTTGAAAGTGATGATTTAAGACAGAGAGAAACTTAATTGACTTCAGCAGTTTTTAAACCAATAGAGCAAAATTTAGCTGTGGAGTTTGTTGAAAATGCAGATGATTGTACCTACTGCTTAGAAATTTCATTTACCCAGCAGTGCAGTTGCTGGGTCATACGGTAGCTCTATTTTTTTAACTTTTTGAGGAACCTCCATACTGTTTTCCAGAGTGGCTGCACCAGCTTGCATTCCCACCAACAGCGTAGGAGGGCTCCCCTTTCTCCACATCCTCGCCAATATTTGTGATTTCCTGCCTTGTTACTTTTTGTCATCCTAACTGGTAAGGTGATGGGTAATGATGCTGAACATTCTTTCATGTGTCTGTGAGCCACTTGTATGTCTTCTTTGGAAAATTATCTGTGGGGGTGGAAGGACAGGGTAGCCGGGGGATCAGTATTAAAGGAGGGCACATGTTGTAGTGAGTACTGGGTGTTATATGTAAATAATGAATCACTGAATACCACATCAAACACTAATGATGTACTGTGTGGTGACTAACAATAAAAAAAGAAATTAAAAAAGAAATTCCATTTACTTGGCTAAATGTGTAGCAGAGATACTGTCCCCCCACAGAAAACTACAATTAAAACAACAACAACAACAAACATTTCCACAGCCAGCTTTTAAAAACACTGACCTAGTTAATAATCTATCTATGTTTAGGATAGATTATTTCCACTTCAAATAATCTGATGATTCAGTGGAAACACTCTATCCTAAACATAGAAAAAAAAATGAAATATCCAGCCAAAAAATGTTCAAGATAGTCAGGGTCAGAAAGTCATTTTGTTTTTGTTGTTCCCATCAATTCTAAGAGAAACAGAACGCCAAACAGGATAAATGGAGTATACATTAAAGAGTATCTTTGGCGTATTTCCTGAAGCAAAATAAAAGTATGTGGCTAACATGGACTTTCTACCATCACACATTATAGCCAGGTTAAAATATGTCCACCAATTATTTGATACTCCTCTCTTCAAGAAATAAACACATATAAAACCTGACACTGAAATCAGGGACATAAAAGTAAGCTTGACTTCTCAGTTAAACTGTGGGGTAAAACAGACCATGTAACAGAAAGGGTCTAAGACCTAAACCAAAGACCCACTCTGTGGTTATTTCTTTAAACCCCAACTGCCTCATTGGGATTCATACATTTTGTAACTGGAAAACCCTAATACTGACCCTTGACCTGACAGTAAGAGCCATTCAAGTAGCATAAAAAGGACCAAATGAAAGCCCCTGAAATTTCTCACTCTTGAAACTTCAGAAGCAATACCATATTCTAGACATAATTGCAAGGTGTAGTGCCATCCTTAAAGATTTAAGGATATAGGTGTGGTAGTTTCCATTATATTTCCATTAACTTCTTTTGAACGGCTCTTGGAAAAAACTATACAGATGGCAATGTAATATCAACTTCACCAAGTGGCTCCAATTGCTGTTGCAAGGTAGATGTGTTGTTCGTACTTGAATATATCAACACAACAGCTGGCTTTGGTATGGATCTGTTGATCTGACAAACAGATATTTTTCAATCCTATCAATAAAGATAATTATATCTTCGTCTTGCCTTTATGCAAGAAGGGCAACTGTAAGGTTTTACAATCATGGTCCAAAGCCATGTTCAATTGTTTGCTGTCTCTATCATAAGAGAGTACACAGGATGCTTGGTCTTCTTTGTATGCAGCAGAAAGTCACTAATTTCATAGAAAGGGACTATAACTTCATGGAAATTGGAACTGGTGTATAAAGTCCAAGTACTCTGTGTGGACTTGTTAGACACATTGGACCTAGAGGGTCCAAGATAAGCCCACAGAGATTCATGGGCTCATCAGAGAGGGTCTTAGGAATATGGTGATATGTTGATTTTTAGGATATCCCCCTTAAGGTAAAGGACAGACCCTTTAGACCCTCTGGCCTTGCACTTTGTACGTCTAAGAAAGAGGCACACAGTTTGGTTCGCCTGTCTGGATTTGGAAGCAGCATACATGACTTTTGAGAACACCACTTCAGCTCATTTATCAGGTGACTCAGGAGGCTGACAGTTTTGAGTAGAGTCCAGAACATGAGAGAACTCTGGAGGATGTCCAGGCTATGAGCTGAGAAACCTGCTAAGAGTTTCATGGACTAAGGACTTAACTGGAGGTCAAATCTTATGACTCTAAACTAATGAAAGGAACAGAGGCCAAAATAATTCTGATTTCATATTCCATATAATGATACATTTATGTTCTATGCAATACTTCATATAGGTGTTGATAATAGAACACCAATAGGAATCATATTCCTGCTTCATTCAAAAAAGCAAGTTACATTATAATTCACTCTGAACATATTACAATGAACCAGCTTCATTGGTGTAGCCCCTACCTCCTTTAGAACAACATCTTAAAAGCAAGGAAATGATATAACTGGGATAGTGAGAATGACACATCGTTTTCTTTATTCTGTGCATATATATGTGGCTGCATACAAAAGTAAAACATTTTCAAACCTTTTGTTATAAGTTCATGAAAAAAGAAAGTGAACTATGGTTGTTCATTTGATCTTATGGATATCTTTATAGATATATACATACTGGTTAAAAGTGTAGTCTCTTTGGGCAAATATACATGCATTGAAATTTTGCCCTGCCACTAACAATGTGGCATTCACATTCATTTTCCTAATGGTACAATGTTTGTGGGAATTTTTAATTTATGGACTCATGTGATGATTAAGCAGAAAATGGCAGCACCTGTGGGCACCTGGGAGGCTCAGTCAAACGGTTGCCTTCAGCTCAGGTCATGATCCCAGGGTCCTGGGATAAGCCCCACATTGGGCTCCCTGCTCAGCAGGAAACCTGCTTCTCCCTTTCCCACTCCCTGTGCTTGTGTTCCCTCTCTCTGTGTCTCTGTCAAATAAACAAATAAAATCTTTAAAAAAAAAAAAAGAAAGAAAGAAAGAAAGAAAGAAAGAAAGAAAGAAAGGAAGAAAATGGTAGCACCTAGTACTGCATCTAGAATACAGTGGAAGTTTAATATATATTAACCAGATATCATTACTATTATCAATCTCATTATCTTACCTATATGTGAACACATAAACACATAATTTACACATAGTTTTTGTATATATATGTATGTCATTTATAGATATATCAACTCTCACTCATGGTTTATATTCATATATATATAAAACTGAAAAAAGAGATATTGTAGCATAGTGTGGGATGGTCATTTGAATTCACCATCTACACTTTTATTCATTTGACAAATAATTGTGGAGTATATCCATATCCTAAGTTCTAAGAATAAATGAGACTTGATTTCTACCTACAGGAGAATACATGGCCAGCTTAGAGTAAGAATGATAGCTTTATCTGTAATCACCCGTGTGTTTTCCTATTTTATTTTAAGTCCTTTTGCTTTTCCTCTCTTACAGGATACAAGGAGCACATACAAAATACAGATGTAGCAGTTTGAGGTTAGTTACCAAAAATTCAATCATTCTTTTCTGTCTAGCTCCAAAGTTGCAGTATGTAATACACCATCAATGCATGTCCCTGAAATGAATGCTCCATATTGTTTCTGATGTATATTTGAGTCAAAGGGTCCACCAGTTTCAGTATTTCTTTACATGTAGTTAAAACCCACTTTTATTAGGAAATTAAAAAAAAAAAAAAACCTTTCCATGTTACAACCACCATGCAACCTAAACAAAATGCTGAGCATGACCTAGCCCCCCAAGTGTTCAGTAACACATTCAAAGGAACATACTGCAGTAATTAAAGTAACTTAAAGCAATGTGTATCCTAACTGCATCCAAGATGACAAAAGAAGCTTGTGTTCCTGCCACTAAAGTGACTTTCCTTAATAAGTCATCACCCTTTTTGTTTAACTTCTTTCTCGTCCCCTACCAAAATGTCTCCTACACGCAGACTCTGTAAGCCCTTTTTCAATTATTTATTGTATGTTATTTATTTATTATACATTACATATTGTTTAGGGAAATAACTTGAAACAATCCATAGCCCTACAAGAGCTAGATAGATGCTTAGATGTTCATTCTAAAGAAACATGTATGTCCTTAAAGTTCCCATAGTTTTCCTAGAAATCAAATATGGTCATTTGATAGCCAGAGATGATGTTTCCTATACAACTCATTACTGGTTCCAGAAACATTTCTTTTCTTTTGAAGATTTTCCAACTGTTCTTATCATTATGCATTTATTAGTAGTGTTATTTATTTGATGATAATTACCTAAATAATTCTAGTATTGGCATCTTTAGCTCAAAATATTTACTGCCTTTTAAATGGGATACAGTATTACAAATTTATGTGAGTAGTCCATGGGAGTCAACTAAGAATCAGAATTGAGATATTATATGTTACGGAAGTTGAAGGTTTGTGTTACTTTTGTACTATCCAAGAGTATATACTCTGTAAATTTTGAGGTATCTGCACACAAATTTAAGTCCTTCTTTACCCAGGAGCATACTTCTCCATGGAGTCTTTTCATTCATAAAAATTTAAATTGAAAAAAATACATAAGGCATTAAATTAAAGCCAACTCTCAAAAAAAAAAAAAATTGTGAGAATTCTTTAGCCTCATGTCCAGAGTTTTCACAATATGGTCTTGAGTTTAATACTTGAACTACATTTATTTTGGGGCTTTGACTTGTCAAACTAGAATTCACGCAACAATTACCACATTTTGTGTGCCAGGCACGAGTCATGAGCTAGAGGAGAACTAAAATTTACTTAGTATTTTCTATATATTTTTTCATTTACTCTACACAGTGATGCTTAAGGCAGGCAGATACTCTTGTCTTTATTTTAGAGGTGAGAAAAATGATTTTCAGAGGCACTGAGGAGTTTTCCATGGACAGACAGCTAGCATATGAAATAGATGAATTCAATTCTATATTATACCTGATATCTAAGTTCAAGTACACAAAATACTTTTCACAGGAGGAAAGAATATTAATAATAATCATATGACTAAAAATAATCATTCAACATATTTAAGACAATGAATAACATGTAAATAGAAGTATAGGTATTTATTTATGCATTAAAGGTATTTATTACTTATATATAATAGGAAAAGGAATGAGGAAGTAATAGGAATCAAATTCAGTATATTGGTTTCTGGAAGGATAAGACTATGCTTCCCATGGCAGAAATTCTAGAGTAATCATAATTTAAACAAGTTTATTCTTTCTTTCACTTCACAATGGAAGGGATCCAAGCCACTTCTCTTACTATTCTCTGTTGTGGTTTCTAGTCTCATGGCCCAAAAGATAAATCATTCAGAACTGCTGTTGAAGCCGTGGCCTCCACCGGCCCTCTATTAAGGAGAAGGTACAGAGGTAGAGCGTAACTTTGTTCCTTAATGATATTACCCGGACACTGAACTTAACATTTCACCTACTTTCTACTGGCCAGACTTTGGTCACATGTCAGCACCTGTTTGTAAGTGAAACTGGAAATTGTATTCTTCATTCTAGACAGCTGGGTACCAGTTAAAAATTGGAAGGTAATTTATCATGGAAGAAAAGGAGAATGGATATGACAACCCGAGTTTTCTGCTACAGTGTGCAAACCAAAGTCATTATCATTCCCCATGGCTAGTTTTTCCTCTTATCATCATTAGTAGTACTATCCTTTTTTCTTTCACTAAGACTCAATCTTTTCCTGTTAAATGCATTTTTAGGGAGATAAGGTAGACAAATGAGGGATTATAACATCTAACAGGACTGAACTTGCAAGAGCCTTCTGCTTGGAAGTTCTGTTTATTAATATAAATGTTCTAACTCCTCTTTGCCTCAACTTCCTATTTTCACAAACAGAAAAACCCATGACCTTTGACCTTGAAATTAGCAAGCATTATATGCAGTAATTTTACTAAAATACTAAGCACCATACTTTACAGAGTGAATATTCAGTAAATACTAGCTTACCAGTCTCTTCATCTTGCCTCTTCCCTTCCCCCTTCATGATTCATACCAACCCAGTTGTCACTTCCTCAAAGGTTCACTCAAAAAATGTGTCTGCAACTTCTTTTCCTTCACCATGCCATGTGCCCAGCTTTATTAGCACTCACATGGTTATCAAATCTTGCCTCCTAAACCAACCTCCATGATTTCATTCTTTTTTCCCTGAAAGCTATTCAACTTAACATGCTAGAATTTCCAAATGACCAATCTAAAGAGATTTCTGATACTTATAGAAAAAAAAAAAAGGATGTCTTGTATGAAAGATACAATATAGATGAAAGCATGCAGCATAATGCCTGATGCAAAAAGTTCAATCCTTTCGGTCCCCACCGTGCTTTACATCAACATGTCCTTGAGCTTGGTGTTCACATAATCCAAATATCAGCTCTATGATAAACTTGGTTTCCTTCTTGTCCCGTATCCTCTTGTCTTATCTCTAAGCAACCTCTGAATGACTTTATCCTAGTGCCTTACCTTAGAAAGTTTAACTAAAATGCACACTCTGGTTTTTCCACTATTAATTTCTAAATTTTTAAAGCAAATATGGAAAAATGCTTACAACAGGTAAAGATGAAGGATTGGGCACATGGGTTTCACTGTACTGTCCTTTCTGGTGTCTCTATTTTTGAAATTTTGATTATAAACATTAAAAAAAAATTTTAAAGAATTCCAATGTGTTCCTGAAGAATGAAACAACCATCCAAGATGGAAATATGCTTTCTGGTTTTTTTTTGTTTGTTTGTTTGTTTGTTTGTTTGTTTTTAACATGGCTAAAGGGTTGTGGCTCTCATACGACCTCTTAATTTTCAGCTTTACTGTAGTCAGGTGGTGAGGGGGCTTAGTGCATGCCTCACTCGTATATGTATATAATATAAACAACTCAAAAAAAGGTCACCCAGACAGTAAATCCCAGTATCAGAGTCAGTTCAAAGAATACTGTAACAAAAATGTTAAACAACAAACATTGATTTCTCACAGTTCTGGAGGTTCTGTCTGATAGCAGGATGTCAGCATGGTCAGGTTCTTGGTAAGGCCCAACTTCTTGGTTTCTAGACAGTTCCCTTCTCACAGAGAGCAAGCTCCGGCCTCTGCATCTTTTAGGTGCACTAATCCCATCCTAGATTCTGTGTCCTTGTGACGTCATCTGAATCTAATTACCTCCTCCAGGTTTCATCTCCAAACACCATCATATTGAAAATTAAGTTTCCAATATATGAATTTTGGGAGAACACAACGATCAGTTCATAACACCTAATATCTGGCATACCTAATTGAGTTAAAAAGAGAGATATCTATCTAGCACACATTGTCTGTGAGTAGAATTAGCTTCATAAAGACTTACTGAAGAAAAATAAAACATACACAACAGCAAAAGCAAAAATAAAATACTATAAAAAATATTTTTGAAAGTGAAAAAGCAGTGAAAATTACGCAGAAGAAAATAAAAATTTTCCCACAAATTATTGACAACTTTCTAGATGACCAAAGAAATTCTAGCCATTAGCACCATTCCCTGCCATATCATTTTTGACATCTCAAAAGCATCTATTGAGACTTGAATCTGGAGTTTTCTGCCAAGTGAAATCAGCACCAATTTACCCGCAAACTCCATGATCATACATATCACATATTCAAACATGTGCATATCATAAGATTCTGAGTCATAAGAGGAGAATTGAATACAATTTTTAAGTTGAGCAAAGTTGTAGAAATTGGTTAGAAAGAAGACACACAGATGCATTGAAAAATGACTTAATTTTCTAAATATATAAGAATATATTTGGTCTCATCAATAAGTTATCAGTGAGAGATGAGTACCTGGAAGGTGAGTTAAAACTTTCTACAGTTTTTCAGTGTGCATAAAAAGATATTCCTGAGTTTATTCTACAAATGTCTTACTTTACACTAAATATTTAGCCATTCTCAACAAATAGTTTTGACTCCTTCAGAAATTCCCAAGTTAGATATGCTGTGTTAGCTACCTGATCAATTCACTCAGGAATTGGGGCTCAAAGCAAGAAAAAAAGATTATGGAGCAGTGTGAATTTCTGGATTTCTTAGAAATTATAAGTTCTATGTCCCAATAGATTATTTAGCACATTTAAAGCATGAAATTATTCAATGTAACCATTGTTAAGAGTAATATCTTTAGAGACAGCAGTATAAATAGCCCCTATTTCCACAGAAACTCAGTAGGAGAAATTATAATTCTTGCTGGAAAATTTTATTATCAGGAAAGGTTATCTTTGGTCATTAGAATGAAGGCTAACAGGAAGAGTAACGGAAGGTCTGCCTATATTCCTGATTGAAAGGCAGGAAGTAGCAAAATGACTTTTCCTCTTGATTTTTATCCCAGTAATTACATGTTTACAAGTTGTTAATTAAAGAGGCAGAAGGGTCTCTTCACCTAGATAAGTAGGTATATCTACCATCAAAGATGAAAATTAATTCTCCAAGTAGTCACCACCCCCCTGAATTTTTTCCCTGATTTGTGGATTCTGGCCTAAAACATTTATTTCTTTCTGTCTGGTTATATTTTTACAAAGATCACGTGACACAGCACGTGAAATACAACACTTTTCTGTCGTTGCATGGAAGGATGACCTTTCCTCCGCACGGCAGTCACACAGGTTGAGCCTGAAGATGGTATTTACCAAAAATGCATCAGTATTTCATTTCTCCAACATAAATTCACATGGCCGCTCAAAGGATCCTATCTTAACCTTTTGAGAGTCATCTGAAGTACTCCTAACCACCCTTAAAAATTTCCAACTCAAATTAAGGAAGGTTTTTGGGTAATTGAGGCAAATGTAGCACCATGCCCACTGATGACCGAGATGTTGTGGGAGAGAAACTTCTGGTTTTCGCTATGAGAGATTAGATAGGACAACCTTCCTGAAATTGGATAGAATAATCTTCCTCCTCTTAGCTTGCAGACAAAGATGGAGTAGGAGAGAGAATAAGCAGGAGAGCCAGAAAGCAAAAAATTAAAATAAAAAAAAAATGGGACTTGAAGAAAGAGTAGCATCTCGTAAATACAAAATGGTAAGAAAAATCCTATCTGCAGGGCACAATTCAGGGAGGTGCTTCTCTGGAAGCAAGATAGGCATCTCCATAACTGAGCATGTGTGCTGGGTGCAGTCTCCCTGATATTTACCTTGTATATACTGGGGAATGCTATGGGGGTGGGGCATACCAGAGCAACAGGAGAGGCAATTTACAAACCTGGCCTTTGGAGTCTAGATTGGGACTTCTCTACTTCATGAAATTGGCCCAGTGGCTTAAACTCCTAAGTGTGAATTTTCCTGACATTTAAATATTAACCTCATGGGACAATTCTATTAATATATCAGGTATTATATTATGTAATACCTAACACATACAGGGTTACTATGTGGTCAGCACTCTTCTTTTTTTTTTTTTTTTTGGTAAGTTTTATTTATTTATTTATTTATTTATTTATTTTAGAGCGAGCAAGTGAGAACGTGCATGTGCTTCTGTGTGGGGGTGGGAGTAGGGAGGAAGAGAGGGAAGGAGAGGGAGGACTCTACGCTGAGGCAGAGCCTCATGTGGGGCTTCACCTCATGACCCTGAGATCATGACCTTGAAATCATGACCTGAGCCAAAAGCAAGAGTTGAATGCTTAACCCACTGAGCCACCCAGGTGCCTCTGTGGCCCGCACTGTTCTTAGTGCTTTTTTATTCAACTACTCCTTATTCTGCACAGCACCACTTAGAGGTAAATACTATTATTATGCCCTTTTATACAGAAGAAAATTCTAATCTTTTACAGATAGTATGTGCAAAGATCTTGCCAGTCTCTCATATACAAATGGAGCTCAGTTAACAAGAATCATTGCTACTTAAAATATTGCTCATGTATCTCATATGTTAAAAAATGTTTTTTTAAATGATGAAATGATCTAATTGCTAAACTATTTAGAAAAAGAACCTACAACAAAAGTATTTAGAAAGGAAATATCTCAACAAATAATTAAGGAAACTCTAATCATATTTATCTGATGATTGTTACAGAACTAGAAGTTGATAAAATTTGTCAAGTGTTTCTTTAAAAAAAAAGACTCAATTATTTATCAAAATGGCATAATTACTGAAAAGCAAAACTTACTTCTCTTAGATTTAAAATGTTTCCCCTCTAAAATTTAAGAATGAAAATTTTGACTTTTGAGTCCGATGTCAATAAAATCTAGTACTATTAAGTATGAACACTATAAGGAATAAATATCTAGCTGGGCAATTCCACTTCACATACACCCAAGATGAAGCAATTAATATTTAATGAATGTGGGGTTTCTTTTTATAAAAAACAAAGATGTTTAACATGTTTAGTATCTATAGATTTTTCCAGTATTTCTTTCTGCTGCCCATCACCTCCACCCCCCACCAAGGAAGCAGAAGAAATAGCTCAGAAAAAGCAGTGGGGTTTTAATAATTCTGTTCATTTCCCTTTTAAATTTTACATGTTAATTGTTCAAAAGACATTCTGTAGTACGAATCCCAATTTTTTGACAGCTACATAATGCTCCATGAGTCCTAAAACTTCTCCTCTTAATTATTTTTCCTTTCTGGGTTCTATCTCGGATGAAATGTAAACTAGTTGTTTGACACATGTTATCTTATCTTATTACAGATTTGAACTGTTAAGTCCTGTGAATAGTTCTGGACTAGTATTTAGCCCTTTGGCACCATCTAAGAAACAGTTGGACTCCATTTGGCAAAAATACTAGCCAAGTTACTCTTAGGAGTCAACCTGATCGAAAATGTGTGTCTAAGGCAGCCATCTGGAACCTGACTATCACTGGGGAAATGGAAGAGGATGTCACTCCCATTGTACAATGGAGGCGAAAAGTGTTTATTTCCTCTCATGCTGATTAAATTTTAAAGGGAAAGGTTAAAATGGAGAATATGAAAAACAGAACTTTGGTCCCATATGTTCTCTCTGCTTTCTCATGTAAATTTGAAAGCATTATGGGAACTGGCAGCTCCAAAGACTGCCAATAGCAGGAACTGACACAATCTAAAATTAGACATTAATGGGGAAAGTCTCTGGGGATGTTAAAAAATGTTCTTTTGTTTGTTTTCTTTTGTATCATGAAGTAAATGTTGTAAATCATAGGTCACAGATCCTAGAATGCTTCTAAAAGTCAACTCCTTTTAACACTGTGCACAAAAACCAAGATAATTAGAGAGAGCCAATCAGGAATTCACTTTAAAAGAGAAAAATTCTCAAAATGTAATAAATTGGTTATATTAAACAAACACATAAACTACCAATTAAGATAAAGTTGAGCTCTCAAGCTATAATAAGGGGTAGATAATAACAGTTGAGAAATTAATTTTAAAAAGTCCATATTTATGAAATGTGCCATTTTGAGAGAAAGAATGACAGCAGAAGAGAGTGAGTGAGTGAGAGAACTCAAAATCAGAATCTCAGTCAGTCCTTGCCTATAGAGAAAATCCCTAGTCTTTGATTATGAGCTAGACCTTGACTTGACACCAATTCAATGCAGCTTTTCCTAATAGCCACCCTCTACCCAAGCAGAGTTAATAAACCCGCCCTATTGCATGAAATCTGCATTTCTATTTCATATTTATGTCATTATGCTTCTTACTATAGCAAAGTAGGCATATATCATTCCAATTATGGATATCACAGATATTTGTTAATTCTATCCTATTTACCAGAAAAATTTACCAGGAACTTGGAAAATGTTGGTGAATGGGCTTGTCATTGGGGAACTTTTCTCCCTACTAGAGGGAAAGAATAATAGATAAATCTGTAAAGAAACCGCTTAGAAATGACTTAATTTGACAGTGATGTAGCATTTGAGATAAAGATAGAGATAACAAAGACAAGGAGACTTAAGATCTATAGTGTGTGACTGGGGGCGAAGGGGCAGAATGAGACTGGTGAAGAGATGGTGATATTGTCACACTGAAGCTACAACCTGGTACAAAGGCCCTGGAATGCTGGGGAGTTTAGATTTGATTTTTCTGGTCCAGAATCCCAACTGGTAGAGATTCAGAAATGGATATTTTAAAACGCTTCCAGGATGATTCTTATGTTCAATCACCCAGCCTGATCAGAAAAACTAACCTTTTTGCAATTTGCAGAGACCACTAGCAGAGCTGATATTTTTCCAACATTACACAGCATTATTATTTTTTTCATATTCTTACAATTATACACTATTGAGTTTATGTCAGTGATTTTTCAATTGAACCATGATGTTGCCATTTTTATAGGTCAAAAATGTTGAACTATCAGTAGTTACATATAATTTAATATATTTACTAAAAATTCCTCAGTATATAGAGAAAATAAATATTTTATGGCTTATTTTGCATAGGAGCTTTGTTACAAACCCTTCAGAAATGGAGTCTTAACGAATCAATGTATTCAGTGCATATTCATGTGTCTCTAAAATAGTTAAGTACCTAATATGGTCAAACATTGTTTTAAACACAGGGACACCACAGTGAAGAAGGCACAAATCCTTGTTCTCAGATAGCTTATACTATGAACCTTATAAAAGTCATCCTAGAGGGGTGCCTGAGTGGCTCTGTTGGCTAAGTAAGCAGCAGCCTTTGACTCAGGTCATGATCCCAGGGTCCTGGGATCCAGCCTCACATCAGGCTTCCTGCTAGATGGGGAGTATGCTTCTCCCTCTCACTCTGCCCCCCACTTTGCTTGCTCTCTGTATCTCTCTCTCAAATAAATAAAATCTTACAAAAGAATTAAAAAATAAAAGTCATCTTAGAACCAGGCTTAACATAGGAAAACCTGGATTCTATTTCTGTCTTAGCTCTGAACTGGCTGAATTATGAAAACAAAAACAAACAAACAAACAAACAAAGTGGAACAAAACCCAACCTAGGTCTCTATTCCATGGCATAAAACCTTTTTATTATATAATCTCTCATATTATCTAGCCATAAAATTCCAAGCTTCTGTTTTCCCCAGATTTCATAAACTTGCAAGCTTTTCTGAGATTTTTATGTCAATTAAGTTATTAATATCTTACTTCTTAATATTCTATTTGCATTTTGCTCATTCTATTCATAGTAAGACTTCTATTTTGTTTATTGCTTCCTTTTCACTTTCTTTTTATTTGCATCCCCAACAGGTAAGTTTTCACTTTTTATTTCTTATTACCTATAGAGCTATCGAACAAATATGAGACAACAGGTGAAATAAAGCATTGCCCAACTGCCCATAAGGCTAACAGGTTGTGAGCATTACCTCGAGAAAGCCTTATAGGAAAGGATAAAGAACCCCAGGAAGGCAGACTCTATTCCCTCTGATAAATACCTCTTTGATAAGAACAAACTGTGCTTTCTCTTTTGCTTTCTCTGTACTTTCTCTTTTTCTGCAGTACAAAGGGAAGGAGAGAATAGAGAAAAAGAAAACAACGCTAGTTTCAAATATTTATAAGGGCACCATAGTTTTTAAAGTTTAATATAACATTTGAAGCATTTAAAATAGCAAGTAGTAGTATGTCATAAACCATAAGATTGTTAAAATTTTTTAAAAATTCAAAATATAATGAAGAAGTTAAGTACATTGACTGTTGTCTTAAAATAACTTCAGAGAATAAGAAGAAGGGCAAAGTAGGAAAGTGTAATAAAAACTGTTAATTATTCATTTACTTATTCTCTCATTTAAGTGGACATGTAGTGAAGCAGTCAGAAAATGCGTTAAGGGTCTTCCCTGCTTCAAGGACCCTAGGGGAGACAAAATTTTAAAAGATCCATAAACATATCCCCTGCTCAGTAGGATCTCCCAGCTCCCAACTTCCACAGTTGGGAATAAACCTCCAGGAAATTGAGGGTGAAGCAGTAAAACTACTGAGGTCTGGAGGGGCAGGGAGGTGGAGGTGAGGGAGAGAGAGGGGCTCTAATAAGGATTAGAGCCTCAGGATGACATAATGAGTTTCCAAAAGTTTAAAATGTGAAAGCCCTAAATTTTCTACTCCATAACTTTTTCTAGAACTAAAAGAAATCAACAATAGCTTTGTGATCAGGAGTGAAGAAAAAGCTGAATGTGCCCTTTTACTATGTTTGCCTTGAAATTCCTTTTGGCTGGTTGTCAAGATCAGTTAATAGGAAGAAAGCCCTGAAGAAGTCAGGCTATAGGCAAATAGCAGATGAAGTCAAGGAAAAAATAATCAGAGACTCTTATTAGTCCAGTGACGCCCCAGTATCCTCCTCGGCATTCACACTGCCTCTACGAGAATAAAACACAAGTAAGTTTACCTCAAGGTATACATTAAAGGAAGTAAGTGAGCTACTTTATAGTTGGATTTCTGTACCAACCTTTTTTTTTTAAAATTAAATATTTCATTTATTTGTTTGGCAGAGAGAGACACAGTGAGAGAAGGTACACAAGCAGGGGGACTGGGAGAGGGAAAGCAAGCCTCTTGCTGAGCAGGGAGCCCCATGTGGGGTTCGATCCCAGGGATCCTGGGATCATGACCTGAACTGAAGGCAGACGCCCAACAGCTGAGCCACCCAGGCACCCCATCTGTACCAAACTTTTAAAACTACTTACATGTTACAGAACAACACTGCATACAAATGATAGCAAAAATAAAAATGTTTTAATTCTCATCTGTCAGTGACAACTTGAGTAATAATGAGAGCATGAGTGATTGAAGGTAAATTGGCATAAGGCATTGCATTCCTTTGATTTACTAAATTCAAATTTCATATTTTCTTTCACGTGATTCCTTTGCATTTCTCTCAGATAGGCCTGGTAACTAGTCTACACAGTAAGGTTTTTAAGTCTTCATGTAAGTATGCATTGAAAGTTTTTTTTTTTTATTCTTCCAAAGAAAGGCTAAAGCACGTGTTTATAAATATCTTTTGCATATATCCACAAAGATAATTATATCCATGTTTAAGACCCCCAAAGCTGATGGACCCAGTACAACTAAGACTAGATGCAGTCATGTGAAAGAAGAGACAGAGGACTAGGCATGAATTAAGTAACCCAGCAGATCCGAGTGCATTCAGAGTAGAGGACACGGGATTGTGAGGCTCCTATCATGCCCCTTCAAAAAAGAAGCCCCAGATTAACTCACTACCAAACCAGCTTTCTATAAACACTGCAGTTAATCTCCCCCAAGGAGATATGTGGTGCCCCAATCACTGCTACTAGGGGAGATATGGATGGGCTTTGCTTGACCGAGTTGGTCCCTAGATTATGTGTCCTCTCTGGTTAGTATATTCTGGCTCACTTGTTAAAAAAAGACTTTTTGAAAATAGTAACTCGTTCACTGGGCCCCTTATATCTTTCACAGAGGGATGTCTGACCTACTTTATTTTTCACAAAAATCTTATGAATTTCACCTGAGTATTCTGAAGTACTTGTTGGGAATTTTAAAATTAAAATTTAAATTTAATTTAAAAATTTAAATCAATTTTTAAATCTGCTTTAAAACTACTCAGAAGAGGGGTATCTGGGTGGCTCAATAGGTTAAATGTCTGCCTTCAGCTTATGTCATGATCCCAGAGTCCTGGGATCAAGCCCCACGTGGTGGGGGAGCCTACTCTGTGGGGAGTTTGCTTCTTCCTCTCCCTCTGCTGCCCTCCCTGCTTGTGTGAGCTCTCTGAGTCAATTAAATAATCAGAATCTTAAAAAAAAAAAAAAAAAAAAAAAAAAAAAAAAAAAAAAAACCTACTCAGAAGAATAGACTTTCTAGGTTTTTATTCCAGAAAGCTCTTTAATAATTAACATTTTAAGGTATATCCATCCATTTATTTATTCACTCATTACTCTAGCAGGATTTATTGAAGGCCTTGATATGCCAGGTACTATGGAAATGAAAAGGAAAAAAAAAAATGAAATCATTCTACCCAGAAAGTTCTCAGTCCAATTCAGAAGACATAATCTTACCTGTGCAAAATGAGTTGGAAATAGTTATAATGGAACTGTGTGCCTTCCACTATTATTTACCTTTCAACTTAGATAATTAATATATATTAATATATAATACATATCTTCCTTCACAGAAGAAAAAATGTATTCCTAAGGCATGGAAGAGAGGGATAGCTTTCCCTGACCCTTTCTAATCTTCCCTTGGTTAGTAATTTTTATGAAACAAGAGAATGAGTGATGTGAGCTATGCTAATAGTTTCTGGCCTATGACTAAATCCTCTCTCTTCCTTTCCTTTGCATTTATGGTTATAAAATAACTCAACAATTTAACACTGCTTTTTCTTTTTAAGGTTTTATTTATTTATTTGACAGAGAGAGAGATCACAAGTAGGCGGAGAGGCAGGCAGAGAGAGAGAAAGAGGAGGAAGCAGGCTCCCTGCTGAGCAGAGAGCCTGATGCGGGGCTAGATCCCAGGACCCTAAGATCATGACCTGAGCTGAAGGCAGAGGCTTAACTTACTGAGCCACACAGGTGCCCCTAACACTGCTTTTTAATATTCTGAGAAATAAAATGTGAAAACAGAGCAACAACATAGAGAAAACAGATAAAAAATATTTGGGTGAGTTAACATTATAAACGTGCCAAAATAGTTTTTCTTAAAAAGCCTGGCCAATGTGGGAACGTAAGACGCTGGAACTGGGTGGTGGAGAAATGTGGAACCACTCAAAAGATATGGTATGCTTATCAATCCACTTATTCTAATTATAAGCAGAGTAGATTCTTTCTTGAGAATATTGCCTATAGAAAGAAGCAATATGCTAGAAGAAATTGAGCAAGAGTTGGAAGTAATATATGCTTTCATTTAACAAAAGTGTTATAATCTGCATTCTTAGTTGTAAGAGACCTAAAAACGAAAATTCCTGAAATAAGACATTCTCTCCCCTTCTGGGAAATAAGCTCAAGAATGCTAGCACACCAGTTAGAAAACAGTTCTCTAAATAACAGGAATAAACTGCTATAACCAAATATTAAAGAAAATAAAAGTAACAAGGTCTTGGAATTTGATTAGAATTGATGTAAAACATAAAACCTGGAAAAAATATGGTAACCTGCAAACAATTTGCAAACTATCAGTAAGGTCTTCTGTGAGAAAATTTTTCATTCTTGCTAATTCATATACCTAAAAAGAAAATATACTTCATGTATGTTTGTCCTGGAATATTAGGAAAAAAATTAAATAATCACTCTTTTAGATAAAATAGGCCTATAACTCAGAATACAAATGTCTCACTTTCTTGAAAATGTAATTAGTAACAATGGCTTAAATATCTAAATATTCTTCAGCATTCAATTATGAACTTTATATGTATGAGTTTATAATTCATATAGGTGCACATAAATGCATTTTATGTATAGTAGAAAATACAGAAATAATTATCTTCATGTAGTTATACTGGAATACAGAAAAAGTTTCTTCTTTATTTCACTTGTGAAACATTCCCCAGTACTCTGTTCTCAGAATTCTGGTTTTTTTGTTGCATCAATGTTGTCTCTATGTAACAACTATATGAAATAATTGTTTCACGTTCCTGAGATTTTGGCATTATTTGTTAATGCATTACTTCTTGTTCTATTCTGATTGATGCAGAGCCCTAAAATTATATCAACTGATTAAAGAGAAAAAAATATTTCCCCCAAAATGTCCATAGCTTAGAACTATGCCCAGCCACATTCAAAACAATTTGATTATATCAAATAAGCCAATCAACAACAACATTTCAACACAGAAATCACTTGTTTGTTTTTTTAATTTGAGTATATACCATGTCAGGCATTATGTCAAGATCAAAGACTAGCATAGTAAATAATACAAGAATCCTCTCTAATTATTTTGGAACCTAACTTAAGAAATTAACAACTATGCAACTTTATTTATTAGTGAATAATACTAGCAAGATAAGCCAAGACAGAAGGAGCAGTTTGTGCAAAATATCTAGAGTTTAAAGAAAGAATATCGTGACTATAAACAACTTAATATGATTAAAATAGGGGTGTGGTGTGATGGCAAGGAAATGTGACTGGGGAGTGAAGGAAGAGCTGGATCAGGAAGAGCCCTACGTACTGTAGACAACCTGCTGCTTGTTGAACTGAATACCAAATCAAGCAAGCTCTCAAGCAGGCAGCCTGAATGAATGAGCAAGTGAGTGAGGAGAAAATTTCTAAGCTTGAAGATATCTTGGTAGAAAACTCCAAAATTGAAAAGCAAGAGAAAAAAGAATGAATAAAACCAGAACAGAATATTCAAGAACTGTGGGACAATACAAAAAGTATAAAATATGGGAATACCAGGAGAAAAAAGAAAGGAACAGCAGAAATACCTAAAAAAAAAGACTGATAATTTCCCCAAATTAATGTCTGACACCAAACCACAAATGCAGAAATTTCAGGGAACATCAAGAAGGACAAATGATAAAACAAACAAATAAACAAACAGAAACCAAAAATATGCCTGGACTTATTATATCCAAACTACAGAAAATCAAAGATTAAACATAGATACTGAAAATGTCAGTGGAGGGGGGAAGAAATACTTTTCTTATACAGAAACAAAGATAAGAATTATAACCAACTTCTCAGAACAATTTAAGTAAGAAAAGAGCAGAATGAAAATATTTTAAAGTGTTGAGAAAAAAACCCTAAAATTCTGTACTCTAAGAAATCATTCTTCAAAATTGAAGGAGAAATGATAATAAAGTAGGTGTTACATATTGACACATCAATGTGTCATGTAATTGTCACATAACTGACACATAAGGGTATCAATTCTCCAGAATGATCCTTAAGGTATATGTACATAGCAACAAAACAAGATAAAAAATAGAACTGCAAAGACAAATAGATGAATCCACTAGCACAGTTAGAGACTTCAACACCCTTTATCAGAAATGGACAGATCCAGCAGGCAGAAAACTAGTAAGAATACAGTTGAAAAAGCAATACCATCAGTCAACCAGAAACAACAGGCATCTATAGACTACTTTATGCAACAACAGCAGAATATACAATCTCCTCATGCTTGCATGGAATAGTCATCAAGATGGATCACAGTCTGTATCATGAAGCACATCTCACCAAATTTAAAAGGGTAGAATCACAGAATGCAATTAAACTAGAAATCAATTACTAAAAGGTAGAAATTCTACCAAATACTTGGAATCAATCAGCACACTTTTAAATAACACATGAGTCAAAGAAGAAATCTCAAGAAGAAATCTCAAAGATATTTGAACTAAATGAAAATGAACGTACAACTTATCAAAATTTGTGGGGGTGAAGTGAAATCATATTTAGAAGATGATTTATAACATTAAATGCATATATTACAAAAGACTAAGGATCTAAAATTAATCATCTAAGTTCCCATCTTAGGAAACTAAGAAAAAAATGCAAAGTGAATAAAAAAGAATAAAATAAATAATAAAAATTATAACAGAAATTGATGAACTTTTCAAACAGGAAATCAATAGAGGAAAATAAATAAAACCAAAAGCTGGTTCTTCAAAAGATCAATAAAATCAATAAGCCTCTATACAGACTAACAGAAAAAAGAGAGTGGACAAATCTCTAATGTTATAAATGAAAGAAAAGGTATCATTACCCATTTACGTTAGAGGGAACAGCTGTATGCCCACAAATTTGATAGCTTCATTGAATCTGATAACCTAGACCAATTCCTTAAAAGACACAGAAATAGCTATTTAGATGGCAAATAAGCATATGAAAAGATGTTCTACACCGTATGTCAGAGATGTGAAAATTTTAAAAAAGAGATAGTGACCATTTTCATGAAAATGATCAAAATCCAGAATACTGACAATGATGTGGAGCAACAGGAATTCTCATCCATTGATGGTAGGAATGAAAAATGACACAGCCATTTTGGAAGACACTTTGGTGGTTTCCTACAAAAGTAAACATAATTTACCATTTAATCCAGCAATTGTGCCTCTTGGTATTTATACAGAAGAGTTCAAAACTTATGTCCATACAAAAATCTATATGTGGATGTATAGAAGTTTTATTTGTAACAGCCAAAATTTGGAAGCAACCAAGATATTGCCCAGTGAGTGATGAAAAAAATAAACTGTGATACATGCACACAATGGAATATTATTCATTGCTAAAAAGAAATGAACTGTCAAGCCACAGACATGGAGAAAACTTAAATACATATTGCTAAGTGAAAGACAGCAATCTGTAAAGGCTACATACTTTATGATTCCAACTACATGCCATTCTGGAAAAGGCAAAACTATGCAGATGGTAAAAGAAAACCAAAACAATAACAACAACAACAACAACAAAAAAAAACCCAGCAATTGTCAAGGATTAATGGAAAAAGGGTTATGTATAAATAGAACACAAAGGGTTTTGAGGGCAGTGAAGCTACTCAGTATACTATAATGATCGATATATGCCATTATCTACTTGTCCAAACACAAAGACTGTACAATACCAACAGTGAACCCTAATTTAAAGTCATGGACTCTGAGTGATAATGATGTGTCAATGTAGGTTCATTAATTGTAACAAATGTACCATTTTGGTGGGGATGGTAGTAATGGGGGAGGCTATACATATAGGGACAGAGATATATAAGGAATCTATGTGTTTTCTGATCAATTTTGCTGTAAGTCTTAGATTGTTAAAAAAAAATAAAGTCTGTTAAAAATGAGTAGACTTTTTTTTTTTTTTGATGTGAAAATAAAGTGAGATTAAGTGGCAAAAATACCTTGGTTGATTGATTTAAAACATTCAGCACACAAAATGCCATGTAAATGACAGGTTTGCTAGAAGTTGTGTTTTTGTTATCGGTGGCAGCCTGTTTTGGCTTGGAGCATGCTGTTTGGTGTGGTTCTCCAGGAAGCCAACTCTGAAACAAGACCTTTGTAAAAGAAGTTTATTAGGGAATGCTCCCAGGATTAACATCTATGAGGGAAGTAAAAGTATTAAGAATTAGGTTGAAGGAAAAGGTAGGGTGCCGTGCAGTAATAAAGTTTCTGAAAAGCCCATAGGGAGCTCTGAAACTGGGATGGTTCTTCAGATTTGTCTTGACTGGAAATCCCAGTCACTGGGTGCAGACTACCCCCCTTTGGGATGTATGACCTTGGGCGAAGTAGATATTTTCGGCTGCGGGAAATTTCTGTGGAGAAAACGAACAATCCCACAGCTATCATCAGGCAACAACATTCTAGCATTTGAAGGGGAGTAACCTTCAACCCAGAATAAGGGTGTGGGTGACTAGGCACAGGATCCACAACAGGATATCTACGCAAAATCCTAGTAAACATGTCCGTTAGGCCACCCACAGGACAAAGAATTGTGTTGGAGATATAATCATCAGTGGTTACTTAGGTGAGTCCTATCAGAACATCTCTTTTTGGCATAGGACCAGGAAGAATATACTTCTTTTAAAAAAACTGCCATAACCTAGTCATTGTTTGAATATTCTCCCCTGTGCTAGTTCATTTGTGACAATAGACAGATCTTATTGTCATTTTTAGAGATTACTTAAACTCGGTGAGATCTGCTTGACTTTCCATTTCCCTAGACTGCTTATTAAAACAGCTTTCATAGTGTGATCTTTAGAGAGTAGAGCAGTTCTGAATTAAGAGGTTCTGTTTTGTGAGAGGGTTTGAAAAGTGTGTCATTTAGAAAATGGGAAGTTTTGTGGGTCTCTGAGCTTTTAATGAAGAATGTACCAAGAGATAGGAAAAGAAAAACTCTCAAAAGGAGGTAGGGTGGTAGAAATAATGATGTCACTCATTTGCTATCAGGGTAGCTCTCTTTAAAGGGGTTGGTCTTGGGTCAAATAAAACTAAGGGAATGATTATTTAGTCATGTCCACTCTTCATTCCAGGTAAACATCTGATGGATAATAAAGCCTCTTCTGCATCCTGCCCATGATCCATTATCACCCTCAGTGGAAAAAGTGTGGGTTTACCTAATTTTTTAAAGCTAAGAAAGAGAAAGGAATATCTAACTCTTACTTTTTTGCATCTGACCTAAATTGTTTGAATCAACATAGAACGCAATACAAATCTGCTGCCCTGACTGCTAGATCTGCACTTCCCTAAAATAGATTTTCTAATTTACATACTCCACATTTTCAACTCTTAAATGAATGTTGCATAACCCTGGTATCATGGACATGTTTGGAATTCATAATGACATTTCACATAGAAATAACCTCAGGGAACAGAGAGAAAGTGAAGAGTTTGTTTTCGAAGACTAAAAAGTCCTGGGAGATTTTGCCTTGAACAGCAAAGAACTTACGGAAAAATGGTCAAGTATGAGACTAAATGGGGATACTGGAGCTATTTAGCAGAGAGAGAATGCCACATCTCCAAAAATCAATGGAGATTTTCAAATGAGGCTTACAAAAACATATTTAATCATAGTGTGGAGACTGAATGGGAAAGGTAAGAGTGACAGGCTAAGACGTCTATTATCTACAGCAGATTTCATCATGAGCTGTGCACAGGGATGAGGTGACGTTCATGAACCTCACAATTCTGACATTCCAGGCCAAGATTTCTACCCCATTCTTCCAAAATAACCTCCATTTTCAAAATAAAATAATGATGTCTCTCTTGAGTACAAGTCATGAATTTTCAAATGCCTACCTATTATATGTTGCCTCAAGGAGATCCTTCCATTATGTCAAATTAAATAAATGTTAGTCTTATTTCCTATTTCAAATATGTTGGTGTTTTTTTTTTTTTCCCAAATCCTGTTCATTTACACTACCACCATTCCAATTCAAAATACAAAATGCATTACCATCCCATCATATTACAGTTACCCAGCAAACTCACTGGTAATGTTAGTTTTATCTTACGGAGGAGATAACTGAGGCTCCGGGAGGCTGGGTATGTGATTAAATTCATGCAAAAAGTGAAGGCTGGATTTTGAGCCCAAGATTCTTTGACTCCAAAAAATTCCTTTCATTACACCAAGTTTTCATTCCATGTTCTCCTTTTCATAAAGCATCATTTACTTTTTGAAGATATTATTTCTTCTATTTGTATTACCTTTAAGTGATACAAATATCACTTTTCCACATTTGGTATCATAATTCTAATCCATATTTTCTAATGTTTCAACTAACGTACTGGACTCCTGACTTGATGCTTTATTCCTATCTCTCTTTTTTCCAAGTATGGTACATAAGTTTCTACTCTCAAAACACCTCTTCTACTTGGCTACTGTGTTACTGAAGAAAATTCATCAGCTGTTTCCCATCTAGATGATAAACTCCTTAACTTGGAATAAAATGCCTTTCACAATCTTGTTTCAATCTATTTTTCTAAATTGTCTCACATTGCTCCCAAATACACAGAATTTTTGAGCCAAACTGATCTGTTCATGGTAACTCACCACAGTGTCTCTTAAACTCTCTTGAGTCTGTGGGAATTCCTGCCTCTGGTTCTCAGGACAAACAGCTTCCTACATCTGGAAAAGTCATAATGCTACTCTGTACTGAAATCCTGCAATCCTCCGAGCACCATGGGGGGAGTTTTGCAGACATTATTATCTAATCTTCAAATAACAGAAAGAATGGTTTAAGTCTCTCACTTTACAAGGGAAGAAAAATCAGTTTTTAAATACTAAGAAATTTGCAAAGGGTGATACAACTACCAAGAGAATCATGTGCTTATAAATTCCATGTCTTTGTGGTCAACTATACTGTGCTCTACATGCGTTTTACTTTATCTATTTGAAACTTTACCTATAATTCAAAGCATAGCTAAAAGCGTCACTTCATACAGGATTCCTTATATGTAACCGATACAAAAGTAATACGTCTCTCCTCTGAATTCCTTGAATCTTTATGCATATATGTGCATACGGGTGTTTTTTTTAAGGTTTTGTTTTGTTTTGTTTTGTTTTGTTTTAGAGAGAAAGAGACAGAGGGGGCTGGGGAAAGGGCAAAGGGAGAGGAAGATAATCTTGAACAGACTCCCCACTAAGCATGGAGCCCAACATAGGGCTCAGTCTTACAACCTGAGATCACGACTTGGGCTGAAACCAAGAGTCAGACACTTAACTGACTGAACCACCAAGGTGTCCCTTACAATTCTTGGGACATTAAGCATAAAACTCTTGTACCACAGTTCTCTTTTCTTGTGTATTTTATTATTGACCGATCCATTTTTTTATATTCTTTAGGAATATCCTTCTGCAGTATGACCACAGTTCAAAACTTCAGTAGAGATATAAAAATTGTTAAAAAGGTACAGAAATCATTTGGGGATTTTCTAGGGAAAAATAATTCAATGGAGACGTGAAATCATTCTTTTGCTAGCACAACGAAGGTAGAGAAATATGTGTAGTTGCTGAAACAGATGACCTTTTCTTCCTGCTACCAGCAAGCACCCAGTAATGTCTCTCTGACCCCTCGGCACAAAGAAAATAGGAACCACAACGAATAGGAAAGAAAATACTAGATCAGGGGCTAGTGTCTGGTGAGTAATGGCTCTGTGACTGTTTTTAGGTTTTCACATGTTTTGAGTAGTGTGGGGGAAAGGGCAAAACCCTCACATTAGAGTTAGTTAGCATGAGTCATAGAAAAGAGGCCAAAGGTGGCATGTGCAGTGCAGCGTTGCAATGACTGGGTGAGATATGAATCAGAGCAGCATTACCTCAAGAGTTTGCATGTGGTGAGATGAATGGATTGTGATGACAGTTACACAGGAAATCTCACTGTACACATGCAGGCCAAGTACATAGTAACTGTACTACTTGTACCTATTTAAATTTAAACCCAAAATTTAAAAAAAAATTGAATCCAATTTTAAATTTAGTTTTTATTTGCACTCACTTCAAGTGCTCAGTAGTCACAGGCAGCTAATGGCTAGTATATTGGACTGTGCAAATATAGAATATTCCCACCTTCAGTCAGAACTCTGCAACAGAATCTTCTACAAAGTACAAGTAACATGTGGTATTCTTTTCAGATTTCTCTGTCTCCAAAACCTACAGCTCATCAATTAGTATGAATAATTGTTGGGGAAGGTTATGAAGAAGATGAGACTGCTGGTTGGCCCGTGAGATGGACCCAGCAACTGGCGATTCCTTACCCTCTTCCCTGACCTTCGATTCTGGGGTCCACTTGCCTTATCTGATCCCAGATGCTGCTCCAAGGGCATAGCCTTGAGATAGTGATGTGCAATTGAGACTATCCACGTGGAATATGTGACTGAACTTAGTAAGTCCTCTATATAAACTTTTATGATTTCATGGACAGGTGCAGAAAATTACTCATCTTACCATCACCCAGGACAAGCCTCGTATATAAGTTCCCCACCTACCAATGTGGAGTGACCTCTTTCTTCAGTCTTTCTCTGCCCTCTATACTGAGGGGCCAGTTTCAGATTATACAGATTATACCTGGAAAGCCCCCAAGCTACTTGCAAACCAACAAGAAATAATAAACCAAATATATCAATATGTTAAATGAGCTGCAGTAAGTTCAGCAACTACTGTAAAAGAGGTCCCAGAAACATGTTGTATTTTCAGACAATATACGAACTGCTCAAATTTGGGTCGGGTTGAGAGTAATAGATGCAGTGACACTAAACTGGGCATTTAAGATTTTCTAGATGAGAAAGAGCATTGAGGCAACAAGAATAGCACAAGGTTAATGAAGAAAGGCATGAAAGGCTAACAAACAAGAAAGATATGAAAAATAGTGATTAATTTTGGCTAGAATTTAGAATAAATGTAGGAGAGAATTGTAAAATTCAGGAGAAAGGTGGATTGAGATCAACTAGTAGAGGCTTAAAAGTTGTTTTTGTTTTGTTTTTACAAGGCCTTTTATTTTATGATGTCTTCCTTCAAGATGGAAACACAAAGTTAAATATTTCCAGAGATATTTGGAAATGGAAGGTCTTCTATAATGGATAACATCAGTAGGCTTACAGTTCTTTAGTCTTAGTGGTACGTTTTGGTGTAGGGTGGAGGGTGGGTTTTATTTGAACTCGTAATTCAACGATTCTTCTGGGAATATATGGTCAGCAGTGGGGGGTGGATGTTATGTAATTTCCATAAACAGAAATTATTGAGCATTTCAAGTTTTTAGGATAATGGTTTCTCAAATCCTACTGTTTACATTACTAAAAACTTAAAAAACTAGGAAAAAAAACCCAAAACTAGTTTCTGTTCTTCAGGCCTTCTAACAGTTTTTAATTTAAACAATGGACATGTATAAGGGACACTGTCATTCGTTCCTTGGGAAGATAAATCTTCTGTCCCTTTGATGTCAGGTCCAATAAGAGTTTAGTTTTTGCAGTCTCTAATTTATCTCCCCATTTTTTCACTCTTAATACTTCTTTAAAACCACTGTTATCAAGGTCAATTCTTCTAAATTCTGTACCATCTCTATATTCAGTTAAGAGGAGACCCTTTTCTGAGCCCCACAACTTAGAAATCCCTGCTCTGGCCCTTCAGGGCTTTTTTCATAGAGCAAGGAGTTCATGAGGCCAGGACATGACCACTTAGAGCCTATGCTCTTCCTCTAGAAAATATTTCAGGAAACCACAACCCCCTAATTTCCTGCTAAAATCACTTAAGTCCACTTCAGGATCTTCATGGGCCTCTTTCTTGAGTCTGACCCCTCAAAAGTTGATCACACCAACTGTATACTCATCCTTAGTCCAGAGAAATTGCCAATAAGCACCTGCTTGTATGGTGTTAAGAAGTTTGGCCTGAGCTTGCCTATGCAAGAATTATGTCATGGCAGAGCATAGAGTTGATGGTGGAAGAGAAGAGGGACAGGATCCTCATTCTTTCATATTTTGGTATTGAAAAGCCCTCAGTAAGCTAAATTTGAATGTCTTTTCACAGCACTATGAAGTTCCTTTTTTTTTTTTTAAGAGTAAAGAATACCTTTTTCCCCCTAATTGTTAGCTTGATTTATAATAAATATTTAGATGTTTAGTATATGAATTTTGAATGATATTCTTCCTTGAAAATGTTAGTGGTAGATCTGATTAGAATCAATGATTAATTCTCAATATATTTTCTTATCAGTAACATTTGACAGAATGAATCATTGCCTTCACTTAAGAACTCTCCCTTTCCTTGGCTTCTAGGAGGACAGTATGTTTTCCTGCCTCATCTCCTTTCATATTAGCAACAACTTCTCAGCCTTCTTTAAATTCTTGTACCTAAACTCTGAGCTTCATTTCTATCTTTACATATTCCCTTGATTATATCGTCTACTTTTGAATGCTCTGAATTCCACCATTTGCTGATCACTCCCAAATCATATTCTAGCTAGAATTTTCTGAGCCACTCTTCTACCCATAAACTCATGTACAAACGGCCTGCTTAAACACTTAGTTTGGCTAATAATTAGTCCAAATATATGATATTCAAAATATTCAAAATTGAGCTTCAGATCTTTCTCCACCAAATTTATCTCACAGTCTTTCCCATCTCAATACATAGCAACTTCACTCTTAATAATTCAGGCTTCTCTGAAATGCTGAACCTCTCATACTATGTCAGTTCTACCTGTAACCTGCATCCAAAAATCTGGCCATTTGCTACATGGTGATAATCTAGCCTAAACCATGTTGCCTTTCACTTTCATTATTGTGAAATCTTCCTAATGAATTTTCAGTACGCTATTCAGAATTGTGCTAACCCTGCCATGTTTTCCAATATCTCAGAGAAAAAGTCAAAGTCATTAACCTAAGAGTCTCTCACCAGTCTGGACCACCCACTCCCACACTCTACAGCCCTGCACTCATTCTACTCCAGCGACTCTTGTTCTCTCACAATTCTTCAGTCACAGTAGGCAAAATGTCTGCCTCACGGCTTTCGTGTTACCATTCCTTTTGCTCAGATTTGTCTTTCTCCAGACAATTTTGATTTTATTCCTCATCTCTTTGATGTCCTTGCCTAAATACTGCTGAAGTGAGCATTCTGCCACACCACTCAGAATTCCTTTCATGACTGTGATTCTTGTTCTTTCAGCTGATAGGAGTGCTGGCTGCAGAGTCTCTCTTGAGGAACTGTGCTTGACCAAAAGGAGCTGTCTTTCCCAAGGTTTTAAATCCTGCCTGAGGGATGGGGTGTAAGGCTTCCTCTCCCTTCTCAGACTTTGAAGATTCATTCTAAAGACTCCTTGTAAATGCACTGTAGTCTAGTCTTTGTTCCTGCCATATTTTGACTCTAATTCTGTAAAGGCGTATCTGCCAAGGGCATTCCCTACCCCACTGTGTCATGTAAATCGGTCTCAGATTCTGTTTCAGGAAACCTAATCTGAGAGAGCTGGTGCAAGGGTGTACCTAACAAGCAGACTCTAAAATGGACACTGGAAAGAGATTATCCACCCCTTACCCTCAACTTCTAGCCAGCTGAACAATTAGACCCCCTTTATGGATGGTAGGTGTATCACTGGCAGCTCCTGTCTTCAGGAGCAGTTTAGTTTTGAAAGCTTTTCACCTGAAATGGCATACCAGTGACAGTCAATGCATAGGTGAGCAAAATATTAGTGTTTGTGTTAAGGAAAACAGAAATTATAAGGACTTTAGTGATAAACTATGGATTCACTAGATAAAGACAATGAAGGGCCAAAAGTGATTAATCAACAATTAAATGCAAAATACAAAAGCCAACAGATCTCTTGTGCTGCATAAAAAGAGACTCTCATCTTTTGTAGTAGAAGTAAGGGTGGAAAAACTGATGATCAGCTGTAGAACGTAACTTTAAGGGTAGGAGAGTTCCAAAGAAATTGAATTTTCAACCTTGACAAGACCACCACACCAAAATCAAAGTCCTCGTTGGAAAGGAGTGCCTGGTCTGATGCATCAAAAAATCTTGAATACTTAGATTGAATACATCTTGAATACATCTCGACACACAAAAGTAGGATACTCTTCCTTTCTTAAGGCTAACACATCCACTTGCATGAAGACAACACAGAGGCCCTTGTCTTATAACATTTAACCTGGTGAAGATCTAATCCCACTGCTCTTATAGATCAGGTAAATAACTATAATCTACTTATGACATAACCTGGCCAGGGAAGCTCTGCACCTGCCACCAGAAGAAAAAGCCACATACCAAAAGAGCTACAGAAATTAACCAACATGTACAGAAGCTAGAATAGATTCATATACATATATATCATATACATATATGACTGAATTCTAAGGTTGCTAGATCAAAGGAAGGTTAGATAAAGGAGAGGTAACTTGCAGAAGCTTATCCCTATGATTCAGGGTGCTAACACCCTGGGAGAAGGTATTAACATGTTTTAAAGGATGGCTCTTAGAAGACTGGATATAGCATCTTCCTATGGAAAATAACAGAGAAGGGCAACAAGAGGCTTAAAGAAGTTGGTATCCTAGACTGGAAAACCAATCAGACTTTAGGAAATGAACAAATAGTTTTCTATGTATTAAAATAATAAGAAATATACCAGTGAAGAAAATTGCAGCATCACTGAGATAGTTCTTTATAGGCAATGGTTAATAAAAAATTCAATTACAGACCTAGGCTTTCTCAAATCAATAAGAATAAGATCCTAAAATAAGAAAGACCAGGTTTCAGCACTTAATTATGAGAACAAAATAAGTGTAATATTAGAATGAGAGTCAAAGTCAGAGTGGCAGCCAGGAGACCCTTATATGCAGAGATCTACAAAAAAAGTTCACAGAACAGAATGTTCTTAAAGCCCAAATAAATGAGTAGGCAATATGAGTATTGCTTAATTTAAACAACCAGAAAAGTGAAGGGTAATCATTAGGAGGATAAGAACGGTCACTCTCAAAAAAGTGTTAGGAACTTTTGTTCTATTTCTATACCTGAGCTATTTCTCAAAGCCACGATCCAATGACTGAAAGATCCTCATGAATGACAGAACTTCAACACCATGATGTATGTAGCGGGTAAAGATTTATAAAAGATACCTTATGGGTCTGTGTTAACTTTGATACTTGGAGACCAGCAATAGCATCATGGCCCTCATGCTAGAACGGAGACATATGGGAAGCAGGTAACAAATGGAATCCAGGACCGTATCAAGGTTACGGTGGATCCACTGGATTCATAGACTTGGCCAGTACTCACTTCTCAAGTCCCTAAATGCATAATTGGAATAAATATACATGGTAGTTGGCAAATACTCATTATCACTTTTTTTGGTTTGTATGGTTAAGACTTAATACAGTGAATATCAAATGAATGCCTTAAATACTGCCCCACCAAGTCCTGGCTGTTATGGTCCTTAAAGGAGGTGTACTGGTCCAGTATTTGTGCTTCATTTAAATATAAATCCAAAGGACCATTTCAGCTTTTGAGCTCCCCATAGGAATGGCTGAGTTCTCTGTTGCAACTCCATTGCAATCTAATTCCTCCTCCTGCCAATATTGCTTGCTTTACTCATTTATGTGGATTGTTCCAAAAAACACTTTCTGGTAAATTTTCTGAATTCTTTTTTTTTTAAGATTTTATTTATTTATTTGTCAGAGAGAGAGAGAGAGCGCACAGGCAGACAGAGTGTGCGCAGAGGGAGAAGCAGGCTCCCTGTGGAGCAAGGAGCCCGATGTGGAACTCGATCCCAGGACGCTGGGATCATGACCTGAGCTGAAGGCAGCTGCTTAACCAACTGAGCCACCCAGACGTCCTGTCTGAATGCATTTTTTGCATTAAAGTCAGATTTTAGAAAACTTGATCTAAAATAATTACTTTTTCAGTTAGGTCTTCCTGGACAAGTTATATAAAATTCTAATCTCTCATCCTCACCACAACCTTCATACTTCTTATTTCATTCTGGGTTTTTTGTCTTTTATTTATTTATTTGTTTGTTTGTTTTATTTGAGAGAGAAAAAAGAGGAGGAGAGCCCAGAGAGGGAGAGGGAAAAGCAGACCCCCTGCTGAGTACAGAGCCTGGTATAGGGCTCAATCCCAGGACCTCGAGATCATGACCTGAGCTGAAGGCTGATGCTTAACTGACTGAGCCACCCAGGTACCCCTTTTCTTCTTCTTCTTTTTTTAATTCTGTTTTAACACTTGCCACCATCTATAATTCTATATCCTTTTAATATTTATTATGTTTTTCAGACAATGTTTATTAGATAATAATGTGAGCCCCCATTCATACTCACACCCTAGAATATAAGCTCGAAAAGAGGTGTTATTTAATTTCTTTTCTGCTGAATCTGCCATACTTGGTACATAACAGTTGTTAAATATATCAACTGTTTAATAAATTCCTGGCATTCTAGAAGTAATATTTCATACTTGCAATCATGTAGAAAGGAGAATTACATATTTTCAAGACAGAGCAAAGAGGTGTCAAATGCCATATTTCCTTCAGCTACTTACTATTCACCAATTATTTCAATAAGGAAGGTTTTCTTCTATGTATTCTTAGTTTGGAGCTTGCAAACAGAAGAGAAGCAGAAGAGGGCATGGTCACTGGAAAGTATTCTGCCTCATTAATGAGGAAGAACAACCTAGCCAGTAACAGACTCCTCTTAGGAATTTGGAAAGTAAAGGATCAGCCAACGGATGGTAGCAGTTGTGGGGGTAAGGGAGAATATACATATTAGGTTCTTAAAGAATGGGTACTATGGAAAAACTGAGCTATGGAAAGGCAGGATATTCCTACTGAGGAAAGAAAGCATATGTGAAAGCTAAGTTGGGACATCTAGTTAGGAAAAAGACAAAAACCCAGCTATGATACAGAATGTGTTATGGGAAGTAATGGGAAATGTATTGGGATAGTTGGAGAGTGCCAACTAGATTCTGAGAATATGGCGGCAAGAAGCAGTCATGGTGAAGGAGTTCTTTGATTTTTCAACAAGGAAAATATAATAATGAAACTTGGGTTTAAGGGATTTTAACCTGAAACAATCAGACAGGTTAGAGTGCAACAGAGCAGAGACTAAATCTGTAAACCTAAGTAAGAGGTGGTTGCAATTACAGAACTGAAGTGACTGAGGAATAAGATTAAGGGGGTAAGTGGTAGAAACACTGTGTTGAAGAGATGCGGTAAGAAACCTCTTAAATAAGATCAGAATTTGGGACAGAAAGTGGCCCCTTGGGAGATAATTAAGATTCTCCCTTTTGTCGATTAAGCATTAAAGCATTTTCTTAATTTCAAATAATCATTCTGTATAAGCATATTCTAATCTAAAAAGAATATGCAGAATAAGTAAATGTAGAAATCCATTCCAATGAATAAAAATACCTATTTGTATTACCTCTTAAGACATAAGAGCTGCTTAATGCCTGTATTGTAAATTTATTGCACCACATGAATGTACTAACTTGAAGCAGCAAGTTTTACCCTATTCCCTCCAGATCAAAAACTGCTCTCAAGAAGTCCCCAAAGATGTGAACTCTCTGGTGGAAATACCATGCACAGAGCTCCCAGAAGTGCACATTTGAGTACCATTAGCAAAGGAGGGATGGTTTGCCTCAAGTTTCATGGGAATATATAAGAATAAAGGTCATTGCTAAGGCAGCCAGGACTCAATCCACCCAGGGACCCAATGTCTGAAGTCAACACCTCCAATAAAATATGGAAACAAAATAAAGGATAATACAGATGGTAGCCTGCATTTACAATTTTCAGAAGGAGTTGAGCCACTGAAGCCACTTATTAAAGTCAGCCACATAACACATCCTCGGAGGAAATCCAGTTTGAAGCCCAGGTAATACTGGCAAAATAGACATCTACAAAAATATGGTTTGAAATCTCATTATGAAAAGCAGGTGGGGAATAATTGCATGTCATCTCAAGCTAGATGTGGAATTATGATTGTAAAAGAGTGATTACTCAGACTTTTTTTTTTCTTAAGGCTAATGTCCCCTTCTGAAGATTACACTGAGACCCTGACCAAAAATACTAAGAGGAAAAATTATTCACACCATACAAAGCTTGCGATATTTCAGTGACCTTTAGAGCTGAGGACCCTCAAGTCATTTTTTTTTTTTTTTTTGCACAATCTGATGCCAAAAGAAGATATTCTCAGTCAGGCTGAAGCTATGAAACAAAGAAACATTTAAAAAGCAACAAGGTTCTTAGAAGTCATTCTCAGTGATTATTCTAAAAGAGCATGACACTCCATTACAATCTCTCTTGCCTTCAAGGTGGGTGTGTGTGTGCGTGTGTGTGTGTGTGTATACACAGAGCAATCTATCTCTTCAGCTGGGTAAGACATAGAACTCTATTTTAAAGTGTCTTGGATAGTTTTATGTTTATTTTCAAGAACAAAATTTATGGCCATATTTGTCCCCTGAATAAAAAGCATCTAATTTAGTTACCTTTCCCCATTGTCAACATTTTTTCTCACTATGAAAGGAGGTTTAACCATATAAAAGGAGTATGCTAATGTTATTTTTAAGGCTGAAGGGGATTAAAAAAGGTAAATGTTGGCTTAGCAGTTGTAATTGTATATAATGACATTGTTTCAGACCGAAACTGGGCTTTTCCATTGATTTTTGGAGACACCCTAAAATTTCTAGGTTATTGAGATAGACCCATTATGACAATGAACCTTGGAAAGGAACCCTAGCCAAACTGTCACCTTGGCAGAGGAGAAGAAATAAAAAGGACTCTAGACCTCATTTATTAGCAAGAAATAATTTTTGAACATTTTCTATGGCTAACGCTGCCATATACTGTAGACCACATCCAAGCTAGGAAGATACTGTCCCTACTCTATTGGAGTTTACTATTTAATTTTCATCATTTTCTTAAGTCCAGAAAACTATAATCCTAAGTGCAGCCACAAGGCTAAGAGCTGTATTAACAACCGTAGCTCATTAGTAAAGCTGTGGCCCAGGTACCCAGGGGAGACAGCTGAAAAAGGAACCATTCTCTTCTCCCTGGCTCTCCCCAGCCTGCCTCCTCTAAATATAGAAACTTCTTGAATTTTATATCAAGCTTATTTTAATCGCTGATGAAAAAAAAATCACATAATCAACTCCAAATTGATGACTAAACCTTCTGGGTTGCACAGCAAAGTAGAAGTTTATAGTTTTACACAATGCAGAAAATTGTATATAGCCCTGAAAATGTTGGTCAGTTTAATAACCTACTCAGAGTCCACAGTCTCTCATGGTTGGTCTGAGAATCAACTGAGGGTTTTGGACAGGAGGAGGGTAGAATGTTGGGTGAGCCTGGTAGTGGGTATTACGGAGAGTATGTGTTGCATGGAGCACTGGGTAAGGTGCATCAACAATGAATTTTGGAACACTGAAAAGAAATAAAATAAAACAAAATGAAAAAAAAAATTAATAACCTACTTAGGAAGACTGAGTAAAATGCATACTTTTTCAAAGGCCAGGTTATGTTTCCACCAAAAAGCTATGGGACATATTTACTTGAATGCAAATTAGATGAAGTGTCTTAGTTTATAATTGTTATGAAACAAGAATCTTGTATAGTCAAGGTACTAGGTATATTTGATTTTGACATGAAACAGTAGACAAAAACAAATATATTTTAATTTTTGTTATTTTGCATTGCTGTCAGAGTGAACTCTGTGTTCAGGGATGGGGATAAATAAACGAAGCAGTGCACATCTTGTTCCTTTGGGGGAGGCCTTTTGCATTGTAAAAACAATACCACACGATTTGCACAAAGCCTTGCGTACCCATCTCTCCGCATCTCCGTGCTATCACAACATGGCTGTGGAGAGGTGAAATCCAGGAGTTTTGACTATGCTTATATATCTGCAGCCTAATATTGTGTGTGAAAAAGTAAACAAATCAGGAATATGTATTTAATTTGGAAGCCTAAAATTTCCTTCTTTTGTGAATATGCAAAACCCCACCTGTTCAAACTTTACATAAGTTCTCAAAAGAAGAACAGCACTGATACATTGATGGGCTGACTGTATTCTATCATTTCCTGGCTAGGGCACATTCACACATTCCAAAATATTCATTGAAAGATCTGCCTGCTGCCACAGGTAGCCAACCCTGTTTATAAAATTATATATTATATATCTACATATAATATACAGCCTATATATTAATTACATAATTGAGATATATATCAGTTGAGATTATGTATCAATTATATATAATTCTACATATTTCAATTGTCATGTAGTTATATATATCTCATATATAATATATATGAATATATATGTATCTCTTAAGATTATATTATATATCAATTCTATAAGATTATATATTTCAATTATTATATATATCTCAACTGAGAGATATATGTCAATTATGTAATTATTATATAGAATATATAAATATATCTCAACTACCTTACAAGTGTTTTTCTAAGCCTCAGATAAACAAAAAGTTGTATAACATAATTTTGGCCCCCAACCTTGCAGATCTTCAAGTGCATGGTATCTGTTGGGATAGGTGAAAGGCAGGGAACATATTCAGGCATATTTACTGTTCTTACTTTTCAGGAAGAGCCAAATTACCGACCATTTCAAAGAACACTGTTTTTTATTTCTTTGGTACCAAATCAATGAAAGTCCTTCCAGCTCAGCAGCTGTTGCTTAATGGCCCCAAAGAGTGAATGCACTGCCTAAATTGAACACTGTTCAGTGTCTACACCAAGTGGGCCCTCAAGTAATGTTGATAGACTGGTTTTCTCACAAGCAGTAAAAGCTCAAATTTTAGAGACAGATCCTAGGAGACTAAAATCAATAATTTAAAAGCAGTATGGGGGCGTCTGGGTACCTCAGTATGTTTGGCTTCTGCCTTTGGCTCAGGTCATGGTCTCAGGTTCGTGGAATTGAGCCCCTATTGGGCTCTCTGCTCAGCAGGGAGCCTGCTTCCCCATCTCTCTCCACCTGCCTCTCTGTCTACTTGTGATCTCTGTCAAATAAATAAATAAAATCTTAAAAAAATAAAAAGCAATGTGTGTTGAATTCTAGGTTTGTGGCAATACAAAAATATGTATAAATATAAGAACTGCATTCATTTGTTTCCATTTTTTTAAAAAAAACTGTTTTATAATTAATACTAAGATATTTCCAATAATTTTGAGTGATAATCTGAATATACAGGACTATAAATTTGGATGATTCAATATAAATATTCTGACAGTGATACTGGAATGATTATGAAGAATTTGAAGACTCAAATATCTGAAGATAAAAGCTTGTTGATTAGTAATAGCTTTAAATCACAGTAACAACGGTATGTTCCAATTGAACTGTTCCTTGCAGATTATCTTTAGTGTATAGATTTACACCACGTTCTACATTATTATACACTGTTCTTTAGGAAAGATGGGCAAGTTTCTGAAGATGTGCCATAAATGGTCATTAATTTGAAAGCATAATGAATTTCCTCTTTTGCCTCTAGCCATGCAACCATGGGGTTGTGTGGTTTTGCCCTGTGATCAGGTGACAGCTCTGAAAGCATCTCCTTAGGCAAAGCAGGGTCTCAGAGAGTGTGGGAATGGGCGGTTAGGAAGCTCCGCAGAGCACTGCTTCTCCATCTTCCCTCCAAGCCAGAGCTGTGCTCCACATTGGGGAAAGCTCAGGCACAGAAACAAACAAGTATCTACCACCACGAGATGGGGAGCGGAATTAGCTCAGAGAGCAAGGAGTCAGCCAAAAGATCCAAAGAACTGGAGAAAAAGCTTCAGGAAGATGCTGAACGAGATGCAAGAACTGTCAAGTTGCTGTTATTAGGTAATATTTTTTTCCCTCTTGCTTTCAAAACCCCCATTTTTCTTTGCAATTAGGATGTATTTCTTTTCTCAAATTTTAATTTCAGGTAAACTACCATATGAAGAATTTATTATGAATATGTGCTTGGAAACTTAGAAAGATTTTATATGCCCTCTATAAATGTTTACTTTTCTTATTTAGTATTTTATTTTGCTTAAGCAGAGAGACAAATATTTATGAGATGATTCAATTCCTCTTTGTCAATAATACAATTTACTACAATTAAAGGGAAACTCATATCCATTTATTATTTTCTCCTACACTAATCATTTTCTGAACATCAGTTATTTAGTAGTGAAAACAATCCTTTAATTACAAGTTATATAGAGTTACATTATTTTGTTTGAACAGAAATAACCGTTGAGTTGTTTGATATTAAATTTAACATGTTATTTAATTACTGTGCTATCAAAACCAATTAGTATCAAGTTATTTAGCGAGTAATGAATGATAAGTTACCTTAGATTAATAACATTGTTCAGGCTTTTGAATATTGCCTGTGCCACCGTTTGTATACTTATAAAATACTCCACTGAAACTTTTTTAGAATATTTATATATTGATTCAGGTCAGGATTATGTTCCTTCTATCTTTTTACCCTTTTATTTTTTTTTTAAGATTTTACTTATTTATTTGACAGAGAGAGAGATCACAAGTAGGCAGAGAGGCAGGCAGAGTGGGAGAGGGAAGCAGGCTCCCTGCTGAGCAGAGAGCCCGATGTGCGGCTGGATCCCAGGACGCTGGGATCTTGACCTGAGCTAAAGGCAGAGGCTTAATCAACTGAACCACCCAGGAGCCCACAAAAAGACTTCATTTTATTTCAGAATTGTGTATTGTTCACACAAAATACCCTCATTTTTTAAGTGCCTCCTTTCCTGTGTCTAGTTTGCTCTCAGTGGCAAAAGTGTCTCAGAGATCAACTGTGGGATTCCCAGCACTTGTTCCGCAAAGAAAAGAAAACGTTCTCTCCTTTTATGCACAAGTTCTGTGGCTCACACCTGCTCACAGCACTTGCAAGGAACCACCTAGGGGTGAGTAACTTAGAAAGATGTTGAAGCCACCTCTTGCAACTGGAAATATTTTCCCTCTCACTCCACAGCATTCTCTGAGGCTTTCTTTGATCAAGAATAGAAGTAATGTGGACAAAGAAAAAGCAAATAAAAGATGAGAAGGAAAGCCAAACATTCCTACAAGTGCATTCAGTATCCCACTTGTACTAAGAACAGTGGAATAAGAGTAATGGTAAAACAGATTTAAAAGTCCCTATTTTTATAATTTTTTTAAAGATTTTATTTATTTATTTGACAGACAGAGATCACAAGTAGGCAGAGAGGCAGGCAGAGAGAGAAGGGGAAGCAGGCTCCCCGCTGAGCGGAGAGCCCGATGCAGGGCTCGATTCCAGGACCCTGGGATCATGACCTGAGCTGAAGGCAGAGGCTCTATCTAACCCACTGAGCCAGCCAGGCGCCCCTAAAATCCCTATTTGAAAAAAGTTTCAAAAGACTAGACCTATTCTCAATATGCCAGTTCTTTTTAGATTAAAGTGGTTGGGTTAGATCAAGAAATGAGGGTAACTTCTAGTACCAGAGATTAAAAAAAGGATCATTAGTAGCATTATTTTATCTTTTACTTTCCCCAGACAATTTCATAAATTCAGTTCCAAAGATACCACACAATATGCTTGGATTTATTTGGTTCTGAAAATATGTGTACTGAACTTATTTACACAAGTGAATCAAATTCTCAAGTCTTCCTCTCCTAGTTATTCCAAAAGTTTGTCTAAGTTTTCCCTTCTGGACTATTCTATGCATGATCTTTCAATTGTCAAGTTCAAAACAATAAAGTCTTGTAAAAACTTTGCTTCAATCCTCCTTTTTTTACTTTAACTCAAATTCTCTAAACAGTATCTTTTTATTTGCAATATGGCCTCATTAAGACATACAAGCTTTTGGGGCACCTGGGTGGCTCAGTGGGTTAAAGCCTCTGCCTTCAGCTCAAGTCTATGATCCCGGGGTCCTGGGATCGAGCCCCGCATCGGGCTCTCCGCTCAGCGGGGAGCCTGCTTCCTCCTCCCTCCCTGTCTGCCTCTCTGCCTACTTGTGATCTCTGTCTGTCGAACAAATAAATTAAAAAAAAAAATCTTAAAAAAAAAAAAAAGACATACAAGCTTTCAATGGAACTAACCTAAACCTTCCCATCCTCCAACTCCCAAATCCCCTCACAAATGAAATCTACTTAACCTCTCCTATCATTGAAACAGTGATTACTAATGTGTGTAGGTCACGTGGGACGGACTAGTTAGGCCTTGGTAGTGATCAGATTCTGATTCTAATTCAATTTCTGTAAAGATTCAGATTGAAAAATATTTTTGACAGAATTCATTCTTTATGCTGATCCTCTTATCTAATCAACTGTAGGTGCTTAAACACATTAACACAAGTTACAAATTTAACATGTGCTGTAAAGCAGATGTACCATTTTGTATTATTATGGGACATAAGGCTTCACTGAAATTAAAGAGCTATCTAATTGCTATTTTACAAATAAAGGAATACCTTGCAGACAGGTTCCCTCTTTATTATGCCTTTTAGACATTTAGTAAAATTACAGAAGAGATGCCAAATCTTTCTCCTTTGCAAAAAGCAGGCTTCTAGGAAACACTGGAGATGACTCAGACATTCCTAGCACATTTGAAAATTGCTGTAAGAATAATAATGTCATGTGCCTTAAAAAAAAAAAAAAAAAAGAAAAGCCTGTAAAGATTACCCAGAAAGAGTACATTTTAATAAGAAAAACAAATTCTAATGAATAACATGTTCTCTTTTGGAGAATTCTTTTTTTTTTTTTTTCCCTTTTGGAGAATTCTTAAGTAAGTTATTTCTTGAAGACTTAACTTATAAATGTTTGATTAAATTTTATTACTGTCCAAAAGAAACACCTGTCATTAAATTGCAGAATCAGAGTGGATCATTTCCATTCTTTCCATGTCCCTTCTCTTCATATTTTACATTAATTTCTTTTGTACTTTTGTAGATTCAAAGCTTAATGGGAAGTATAAGGAAAAATTAACTTCGTTTTCGTATTTGGAACACTGTCACATTTACTCTATAATTTTCAGTTATGATATTATAATTAGCTTTTAGCCAGTGATTTCCAGCACTATCCTGTACTGTTTATCATTAATTTTCTTTTAGATCTAAACCCTTCTTTTTTTATTTAATACCACGAAACTTAATGGTGCCATTTGAGCTCTGTTTTAAAATATTATTGCAATCATCTGACTCTTAGGAATGTAAACTTGAACATCCAAATATAAAAGAATATCTACTTTAAATGTGTTTGTATTTACTTAGGTAATCAACATTTTCAATTTTTTCAAATGGTCCCATTTATTCAACAAATGGATATTTTGGAAAGTATGTCATTTTTCCAGTATGATAGTGGGAGAATTATGATAATTTTGACACTGTTTAAAAGTTTATTACAAAATGGTGAAACAAAATCTGCACAGTAGAATTGACTAAATAGGTTTATCCACCTGGAAGAGTAGAGACTATAATTCAACACATGTAGAGTACAATGTATTTTTAAGCCATTTGAGATAAAACTAATTGATTTAATGCTTTCATTATGATATGCTTTTTTCACATCTCTGAGTTACCTCAGGCTAGCCACATAAAATCAGAGAAATGGTGGATGTCAAAGTATTTTATAAACTGCAAAAATCCAGACAAATATGATATATTTTTGTAGTGTAATAGATTTGCAAAACTGAAATAAATTAAATGTCAATAAACATATACAATTTTTCTTCCTTTGTTTCCCTGTTATGTATATCTAAGAGAATAGAAGAGAGAAACTCAGGTTAAATCAAAGTTCTTACTTTTATTCTTTTTTAAAAGTAGGTCTTTATTTTTATTTTTAAAAAATATCTTTAAATATGAGTGGGAAAGTATGCAGGAAACTGGATGTGTTTCTGTCACTGGCTAGATTATGAATTCATCAAATGTAAGAAATTCTATTTTGAATTTCCATTATACCAAGAATCAATGCCTGACAATGGATGTGATCAGACAATGAGATTCCTCTGGAATAATTACTTCAGGATTAACCAATCAATTTCTTTCTGATCACTAGTGATAAGTGAACAGCATGTAAGACATATTCCTATATGTTTTCAATTTTTTTGTTTTATTTATTCAAATTAAAGCTACCCTTTCCTTGCTCTAATAATGTATTTTTGTTTTAAAATATTATAAAATAATTTTATGTTTCTAAAGATAGCCAATCTTGTGGATGCACAAATATATTTAATGCAAATGTTCAAAATTGATTTTCAGGAGAGAGAAAACAGGCAGAAAAGTCTACTTGGAGAGTTTCAAATTTTATCAAAAATGCAATGAACTGTTTACATTATAACAGTATGAAAGTTCCAAAAGCAAACCCAAATATTTATAATATTGTATTTATTTACCAAGAATGGCAGATGGCAGTACCAAATAGCTCTCCATAATGTTTCTTTTCCAACATGCAAAAAGTGCTTAGACAAATGTTTTGCATATATTTGGTTGTTTGTTTTAAGTTAATTTATCTTAAATATGCAGTTAATCTTATAAATAGACTCAAGTCTCTCACAAAAAACATGCAAACCATGTATTAAGGTATTCCATATTTAGCCAAACGACGATATTTGCTAATGAGATTAAATCCTCTGGAAAAGACTCTTGTTAACGCTGACTTATAACAGAACCTCTCTAGTAATACTACAGAACTTTTCTGTATTCCCTTTTTTTCATTCAGACTCTGAATTCTTGATTCGAGAGCAAGCGATACCATACCTTTAAAAACATTTATAGAAGCATGATGAGCAGCCAACAAAAAGTTATTCACTCCTCCAAACTGTTAGAGAGATAGGAGGGTAGTGAACATTTGAGAGCATAATGACTCCATGATAGATTGCACATCAAATATACTTCCAGTTAAGATTTTAGACTCAAACCCAGAATCCATCTGCTTATCTAAGTTTTCTCCAAGTATTGATGTATAAATACATCAGTGTAGCCTTGAACCTATAGAAGTAGGATTGATTCAAGGTGAAACTGAGGATAAGACCAATCAAGATTGGAAAAATCACCATTCTGTTGATTAGATCCTGATGCTTTAAAGCAGAAGTCACAGCTGTCATTCCTGCCTCGCTATTTTATATTTAAATAGAATAAATGTGCTACTTAGAACTGTTTCTTTTTTAAGGTATCTTAAAGTTTCGATCTCTGACCAGCATTTTATATTCTCTCACTCTTTGACACATGTGAGTTAGTTCTTCGATTTCATATACCTTCCCGACCCCTTCAATTGGAATCAGCCTAATTTTAGCTGTATTCGTCTGACAGGACTGAACCATTCTGTCCCTTGAATCTGCTGCCTTAATTGAGATTCATACTCTGCACCCTAGATAATTCCTCAAAATTCCCCATCCACCATTGTTCTGATACACTGAAACCAACCAATCTCCACCAAAGCGATGCTATTCAACATCTTTTCAGCCCTGAGTGCTGATCCAACCCTGACCCCCACGCATTCTCCTAATTTCTTTCATTCCCAGGTGTTGTAGAATAAAATGGCATCATTTTCTGTTTCCTGGCTGACTAACTTTTTTTTAACTTTAGCTGGGCCAATAATTATTTTACCCCTTTGGGGCAACTGTTTCTGTATTCCCAATATCATTTTCATCTAGAACTCCTCCCCTCCGCCTCACCCATGATGAACAGCAGTGTACCAGATAGGGATCAGTCATCATCTCCAAATCTCACTGAACTATTCCACTTTCAGTTTAAAGCTAATTTCAACCACTGTGTTATAAATTTCACCCTCTTCCATATCTTAAGAATTTTGCTCTATGAATTATTCTCTCTTTTCTCTCTCTCTCTCTCTTTTTTTTTTTCTAAGTGATAGAAGTTTATTAAGTGAATTTTCAGAATTCTCTACTGGCTCCTTCCTTTTGGAACATAGATATATTTCTCTCCATGAGCCTAAAAAACATTCTTTGACTCCATAATCTCCTTGAATTGACCTTACATAGGTACCTTTTTAAACACACTTTTATATTGAAATACTTCTAGTGTTTGCTCACTGCTTCTGTTTTCTTATCCTCTACATTCTCTTTAGTTAACTGCAATCCACCTTTGTATCTTCCGCTCTACTAAAATGTTCTCTCTCACAGAGCCCTGATAACCCCCAATTCACAAAATTCAGACTTTAGTAACTGTGTCTCTCTTCTTTAGTTATCCTATAATGCTGCAATACCCTCTAGTGTTTTATCCCCTCATGTCTCCCTTTATTGAAGCTTGGTTCTTCTCCCCAGTCTTAAATGGTTTCACCTATCAAGGTTTGTCCTTGGATCTTGGTTTTGCAGTCTGTCCTGTCTCTTGCAGATCAAAGTTAACAATCTCTTCTGGAAGAACGACACTAATATCCTTCCTTTTGCCCATGTCTTGATCCATATTTGCAAATTTCTGTGAACTGTGAACTCACTGTACCTTAGGAGACCTCAAAATTATTGTTCAGATTTATCTCGCTGCCTACTTATCCTTAAGCTTTGTATTTTATGAGGCTCCCCATTATATTCTTTCCCATTATATTAACTCTGTATTTCAATCTTCCTTATCTCTTTTGTGATCATTCTCTGCCCACTGCCAGAGAGCAACCTTGTGGCAAAGTTGAGTTTTACTTCTATCTCTGATAGAATGGATCTCATATTTCTCCACCACTTGCTATTGTTTTCTATCTACGAAAACACCCCTACGAAATAGATATTATCTTCATTTTACAGAGGGGAATCTTAAGAAATTAAGATAATTCAGTTTCTAAGATTACAACATAGTTGACAATCCCTATTAGTATCAAATCCCTATTAGTATCAAATTTTATTCGCATTCTAGGGTCTATGAAAACATGTCAGGTTTTGTTCTTCATTTTATTCCTATGACTTAGCACAAGAATGCATGCATGATGTACGTATGGAAGAATGACAGAATCAGAATCTAAAATATTCCTGTAAGCTGTTTATAGTGTCTAACGCATGGACATATGTTTGGAATGTGGAAAGAGAGCTAGAGAAAAGCCATTATGGCATCCCATAAAGAGCTTATTTAATTCAACTGGGATATATTGATAGGTTTTCAGAATGTAAGTGAAAATGATTATACTCTTTTTTTTTTGGGCGGGGGCGGGGGAGAGGTCCGAAACCATCCCCGCTATGCTATGAGACAAAGATTTTATGAGAATGATTGAGGTAGGTAGGTCAACTAGGAAACTGTCACTATTTCACAAATACTTGCTAAGATTATAAATTAAAGTGGAAAGTACAAGTTTCAAAGTTAAGATTTGAAGGACATCCAGAGACAAGGTCAACAAAACTTGGTAGCTGACTGCATATGGCTTTTAAATGAGAAGAATGATTAAAGGTAGAATTGAAAATGGTGATCATTTTATTCGTTGATATGTGAAAGGCAAAACAAAGTTTAGGTTGGGGGGAGATATGAAAGGAGAAATGATTTAGGACATTCAAATGGGTGATGTTTATAGCATAATGAAGTGGAGATATCTATTAAACAGATGAATATTTGGGTCTGGAAATTAGGAGGGACAACGCTAGTGAGCACTAGAGATTTGATATATTCAATCCTCTCTTTTCTCTTACCCAATTCTCAAATGTGTATAAAATAACCATGTAATTAACCAAGGCCTTTTTTTAAAAAAACTTTAGTATACAGAAAGGTGTGTGTACCTGTTCCACAATTAATGAACACTTAGACAAATCTATCATCTATGTTTCAGTTAAAATAGGCCTCTTTGGGGAAAACACTTTCCCTTTTCAGCCTACAATATATAGTAATAAGATAAGAAAGAAGACATACTTTTAAAATACTTGTCAGAATCCAAAAAGGCTCATATAATCTTTTAAATATTATATTTTTAAAACAAGTATAAAATTGGAAGTATTTAAATTTCATTAGAAAAGATAGTATATAACCACAATATTTCTCACAATTGAAACATGCTTAGTTTGCCTGATACGGTGTTTTACAGATTTGTGATGTTTATAGTATTCTATCACAGAAATAGGAATTTAGCATACTATTAGTCACAGAAATGTATCTGATACCATAAGCGTACTGATGTGATGCACCAAAAAAACACAGTATTATATCATATATATGCTAAAATATTTATGTTGAATCTAACCAGATAAGTACAGAATACTGGATATTATATAAGAAGTTACCCTATACTTTACAAAAATGCAAATGTCATGAAAACAAATTAAAAACAATATGAAAATGGAAATATTCTGAAATTAAACAAATTTAAATAGCATAATAACCAGAGGGAATATATAAACATTTACTGGATTTTGGATCCAAGAAATATAAAAGGCATGAAAAAGATTTTTTGGAACAAACAGACAAACTTAAATATAGAATACATATTAGCTCACATTTTGGATTAATATCAATTTTCTCAAGCATGAAATCTTGTATCATGATTTTATAGGAAAAAATTACCTTATTCTATGCCTTCTAAAGTGTTTATGGGTAAAGTGTCTACTGTCAGAGGTTCAGCAAAACAAAGTATATCACATATATATATATATATATATATATATATATACACATACATAACTATTTCATATATGTACAAAAGAAAGGAAACATGACAAAACAAAAACTGGTGAATGGTGTAAAATATAGATTCTTAAGGAAGGACAGGAAGATGGTAGAGTAGGAGGATGCTCAGCTCATCTCCTTCCTTGGACACACTGAGATAACATGTACACATATGCAACTAACGCTGGCAATGACCTGCAGACGGGCCAAACAGACCTTCCATAGTTAATTGTAGAGCGGAGTCCACACTGGAAAAGGTGGAGACACAGCTGTGAACCAACCACCCCAAGTGAGACTACCATAAACAGGAGGAACACCACAAGTGCAGCAAAGCAAGAGGATTAAATTCCACCCTGGAACCCCGGGAACTGGGGACTCACACTGGGAGGACAAGTTTCCATAAGGTCTGGCTTTCAAAACTAGTGGGGCTTAAATTTGAGAGGTTTTACAATTCATGGGGTTTAACCCTGACTACTTTAAAAATAAGTGGGCTTAACTCCAGGAGAGTCCAAAAACAATAGGAAACTGAGTCCCTGCCCTTAAAGAGCTTACCTACCACACAGTGCAAGCAGCCCCAGCAGGAACTGGCACCATTCCAAAATGATTCCTGTCTTGGAGAAAAGGGAAGATAACCCCCTATACCAGCATATCCACAATTCCTGCATCCAAGCTTCATTGCTGGCTACACAGGGAGCAAGCCCTGCCACTGGTGTGTCTGCACCCAATGCATTGCAGATGGCTGGGAAGAAAACAGGTGCAACTGAGTGACAATAGTCAGGTACATGCAGTGACACAAGAGCCACAAACCTCTGGATCATCTGGTTCTGGTGACCAGGGGGACATTGTGATACAGGGCACCAGAGGAACTCTTTCACACAAGGCCACTATTTTTGAAGACCAGGAAATATTGTTGATCACCCTATTGCATAGAAGCAAACACAGAGTTAGACAAAATGAAAGAATAGGACAAAAATCACAGAAAAAAAAAAAGCTAAATGAAACAAAGATAAACAATATGTCTAGTAGACAATTCAAAGTAATTGTCATGAAGATACTCAGATAACTGGATAAATTCAGTGAGGTCTTTCACAAAGATACAAAATATAAAAAAGAACCAGTCAGAGATGAACCATTCAGTAACTAAAATGGAAAAAAAAAAAAAATACTCCAGAGGGAATCAATAGCAGATTGGAAGCTGCAGAAGAACAAATCAGCAATGTGGAAAAGAGTAATGGAAAGCAAGGAAGCTGAATAGCAAAGAGTAAAAAATGGAAATCAGTTAAGGGAACTCAGTGACATCATCAAGAGTGACAAACTCTGAGGAGGAAACAGACATTTGGGGCCAAGAATCACAGAAAGTCCTTAACAATTAACCCAAGGAGGTCCACAACAAGACATTTAGTAATTAAAATAGCAAAAAATAATGATAAAGAGAGCATTTTAAAAGCAGGAAAATAAGAAAACTGTTACATACAAGGGCAACCTCATTAGGCTATTTGCTGTTTTTCAGCAAAAACACTGGAGACCAGAAGAGAGTGGTATGATATACTCAAAGTACTGAAAGGCAAAAACCTGCAACCAAGAACACTATACCCAGTAAAGTTATCATTTGGGATAGGAGAAGAGATACAGAGCTTCCCAGAAGAACAAAGTCAGAGGAGTTCATTGCCACTAAATCAGCCTTACAAGTAATGCTAAAGGAAATTTTTGAGTGGAAATGAAAGGTCATAACTCAATGAAAATTATGAAAGGAAAAGATTACACAAAAGCAGTAAAATCAATTATATCTATAAAAAAGTCAGTCAAAGGATACAGAAAATAAAAGATATTAAGTAAGACTTTATATACATAAAACATCAAAGGGGGAGAGAAAATTGCATGTTTTTAGAATGTGGTTGAACTTAATGATTATTAACTTAATATAGACTGCTCTACACATAAGATGCTATATATGAACCTAAAGGGAATCACAAATCAAAAGCCTGTAACAGATACACAGAAAATTTAAAAAAAAAATAATTGAGGGATAACATTTAAAGAAAGCCATTAAATCATGAGGGATGAGGACAAGACAAGAAAGAAACCAAAAAGAACTATAGAAACAACAGGAAAACGATGAATAAAATGGCAATAAGTACATACCTAACAATAATTACTTTAAATATAAATGGACTAAATGTTCCAATCAAAAGATATGGGTGACCAAAGAGAATTAAAAAACAACAAAAGTCTGGGACCAGATGCCTTCAAGGTAAATTCTACCAAACATTTAGAGTTAATATTTATTCTTCTCAACATCGTCCAAAAAATACAAGAGGAAGGAAAACTTTCAAATGCCTTCTATGAGACCAGTATACTCTAATATCAAAACCAAAGACACCACACAAAAAACAAAAGGGGAGGGGGAGGAAAAAGAAAAAAGAAAAAGAACTACAGGCCCATACCTCTAATGAACTTTACAAGCAAAAGTCCTAAAAAAAATATTAAGTTAAATTCAACAATCCATTAAAAGAGTCATTCACCACAATCAAGTGGAATTTATTTCAGGGATGCAAGGGTGGTTCAATATTCACAAAATCAATGTGATACATCACATTAATAAGAGAAAGGATAAAAAATATGATCATCTGAAAAAGCTTTTGACAAAATAATATCCATCCATGATAAGAACTTTCAACAAACAGGGAATATACTAAGTGGTGAATAACTAAAAACTTTTCCTCTAAGATCATGAACAAGATAAAGATATCCATTTCACTACTTTTATTCAACACAGTACTAGAAGTTCTAGGTACAGTAAACAGACAAGAAAAAGAAATAAAAGGCATTCAACTGGTAAGGAAGAAGTAAGACTCACTATTTGCAGATGACATGTTACTCTGTGTATAAACCCCCAAAGATTCAACCAAAAATATTACCAGAACTGATAAATGAATTCAGTAAATTTGCAGGATAGAAGATTAATATGCATAATCAGTTTCATTTCTATACACTAACAATGAAGTAGCAGAAAGAGAGACTTTTTAAAAAAATACCATTTACAAATGCACCAAAAAGAATAAAATACCTAGGAATAAATTTTACCAAGGAGGTGAAAGACCTATACTCTGAAAACTATACAATATTGATGAAAAATTTGAAGATAATACAAACCTACAGAAAGCTGTACCATGCTAATGCACTGAAAGAATGAATGCCATTAAAACGCCCATATTGCACAAAGCAATCTACAGAGTCAAACGAATTTCTAGAAGAACACCAATAGTATTTTTCACAGAACTAGAATAAATTATCTAAAATTTGTATGAAACCGCAAAGACCCTGAATAGCGAAAGTAATTTTAAGAAAGAACAAAGCTGGAGGCATCACAATCACAGATTTCATGATATGCTATTGAGCTTTAGTATTCAAATAGTATGGCACTGGCATAAAAATGAACAAATAGGTCAATGGTACAGGACAGACAGCCAAGAAATAAATGTACACCTATATGAAAATTAATATCCCAAATGTATAAAGATCTTATATAACAACACCAAATCATCATCCAATTAAAAAATACACAGAGAACCTGAACATTTTTCCAAAGACCTACAGATGGCTAACAGACATGTTAAAAGATGCTCAACATCAGTAATCATCATTCACGATGCAAATCAAAACCATAAGATGTAGGGAAATGCAAACCAAAAACCATGGTAACCTATCACCTCACACCAGTCAGAAACATTAGTATCAAAAAAAAGATAAGGGGTGCCTGGGTGGCTTGGTGGGCTAAAGCCTCTGCCTTTGACTCGGGTCATGATCCCAGGGTTCTGGGATCGAGCCCCACATCAGGCTCTCTGCTCAGCAGGGAGCCTATTTCCTCCTCTCTCTCTGCCTGCCTCTCTACTTCTGACCTCTGTCAAATGGATAATCAAAATCTTAAAAAAAATAAAAACATAAGAAATAACCATTGTTGGCAAGAATGTGGAAAAGGGAACCCTCATGCCCTATTGGTGAGAATGGAAATTGGTGTAGCCATTATGGAAGACAGCTTGGAGTTTTCCCCCAAAATTAAAAGTAGCAATGTTGTATGATCCAGTAATTTCACTGCTGGATATTTATCCAAAGAAAATGAAAACACTAATTTGAAAAGGCATATGCATCTGTCTATTTACTGCAACATCATTTACAAGAAGCAATATATAGTGTCTAATAGACACAAGTGTCTAATAGATAAATGGATAAAGAAGATGTGGTAAATACAATGCACTCTTAGCCATGAAAAAGAATGAAATCTTGCCATCTGCAACATGAGTGGACCTAGAGATATCATGCTAAGTGAAACAAGTCAGAGAAAGATGCATACCGTATGATTTCACTCATACGTGGAATCTAAAAAACAAAACAAATGAACAAACAAAAACCAAACAGACTCTTAAATACAAAGAAGTGGTGGTTGCCAGTGGATGGGCGAAAGAGATAAAGAGAATTACAGACTTCCAGTTATAAACTAAGTAAGTCACAGAGAAGAAAAGTACAGCATAGGGAATATAGTCAATACTATTGCAATAACATTGTATGGTGACAGATGATGATTATACCTATTTTGGTGAGCATTTATTATATACTCAATATATACAATTGTGTAATGTACAGAATTGTTGAATCAATATGTTGTATACCTGAAACTAATATAACATTGTATGTTAATTATACTTCAATTAAAAAAATAAAATAGAGGTTTGCAATGAACTGTTTTCTCAAACTTCTGCAGGTTTTAAGATTATTAGAATAAAATGGAAAAATAAGTGTACACTGAGATATTGTTTATTATCTGGCGAAAGAAAATGTACAGATTTATCTGAAAATCCAGTATGGCTTTGTAAGTAAATCCTATCAATTAGCTCATGAACAAATCACTTAAAATTACATAAAGAAAGAAGTACTTGTTAATGCATTCTTTGACAACTTAACAACAAAATTTAACCGACAGTTACAGGCCAATCTCCCTCCTCAGAAACATAAATACAAAGACCAAAGCCAATACTAGCAAGCTAACTCTAACAATGCATAAAGTGTTTAAAAAAAAAAAATGTGTATGGGGGGTTTGTTATCCCAAGACTGAATGGTTAAAATAGTATTAGCACATAAATATCGTTCACTAACTTACCACATTAAGAGAGAAAAATCATTATAGTTATGATAGAAGCTGAACTAAACACAATAAACTTCTTTCATCCATTCCTGATAAAAACGCTTATCAAATAAGCTATAAAGGCAATCCCTTAACCAGACAAGCAGTATGTACAAAAACCTTCAGTGGTTGCCACAGGTAACTACCGTCAGCTTTGTGTACTGCGCGGCTAGTATTGTTAGCTCCACTAATGATGATTCAGGGACTTGACGCAGTTTCCTGCCCCTCACTCTTTCCTATTCAATGCTCTTACCAGGGATTTGGGTGAAGGAGGATTTTCAGCATTTCACACTCAAATAAGATTCAGAGTTTGGTGACATAGAGTGACAAAGTCAAAATTCTAACTACCAGAATTCAACTACCAGAAATGACTGGTCCAGAAAAAAATGGAATTTAACCGAGATCTCCAAATGAGGTTTAAAACAGATGATGTGTGTGTAGTATGTGAAAGGGGTGGGGTGGAGTAAAAGTAGGAAAATCTTAACTTACTCCAAACTTAATATAGGTAAAGAATGTGATACAGTTACAGAAGAAAAAAAAAAAAAAAAAAAACAGAGGCAGCAAATGAATCATGGTCCGAATTAAGTGTTCTATTTAAAAACAAGCACCAAGGGCAAGGGCAGCCTAGGTTGCATTCCTATCCTGCTACATCAGAGTTATCAGTGCTGTTGATAAATCTCCTGATATCTACGGCGCAAATTTTCAGTACCAGTATTTCAAACACTGTTTTTCACCCAGCTTTGAGTGGAAGGGGTTGAAATATATGTTCTACAAGAGAGGATTAAAGGAACAGGACATATTAAACTGGAAGTCTCTTAGGAAAGAGAGAGAGCATGCTTTAATTAAAAGAAAGTGTTGAGAACTCACCGTAAGTTTAAATATGTCCTGCGTATTTCCTGTCTCTAAGTTAACCTGCCCAGACCTTAAGAGGTAGACATTAATAGCCCCATTTTGTAAAAGAAAAAAACTGACTCTCGATTAAATTTGATCAAGATACCCAAAGTCAGAAATAACTGTGAGCCTGTATTTAATCCAAAGTGCTGATCACATTTTCCTACCCTCAGTCTAGACGATTTGAAGGGTTGTCATGTGGAAGAGACAGATAATTTTGTTGTTGCTCCATAAGAAAGAGGAAGAGTCAGTGCAACAAAATCAAGTTGGTTCCAAAGGGTGACCCTAAAAACCTTCCATGCCTGCAGGCTATAAATGGATGAAAAGCATAGACTGCATCCCAGTATCTATGACAAGTACACTGCTTTCATGTTAATTCAAAATGAAGGAATTTAAAATAACTTACGTGTTCAAATCATATTGATATTGACATTACCAGAACATATTTGAAAAAGCAACAACATTATAGCATTAACATAGGAGTCAGAAGATACAGCTTCTCTGTTTTAAGGTAGGTTTGGGACTTTGGGTGAGAATCACAATTTCTACTAGACCCATTTTTCTCATGCACAGAATGAAGAGATAGCATAGTTGGTTGATTTCTGAGGTTTTATTCTACTGCACTGTGTGATTTTTAAAACCACCTACAAGAAATCTTATGCAGGATAACAAGCTGAAGTGTTTATTCTTATTTTGCCTCTTTTAGCAAATGAACAATCAAGCCTAGAGTATGTTCAGCTGAAGGTCAGTTACAAGGATAGGTACCATGTAGCTTTAACATTATTTTTAATATTTTCAATAAAAATATGGAATAAAATCTCTAATTCTTAGGAATAATTTATGAGTATTAAAGCATGAGGCATAAACCTAAATATTTAATTATTTGAAATATCATCCACTTCCAAGTAATAAAATTCCCTTAGTACCCCTTGACCCAGAAAATAATTTTAGTAATTACCAGTTTGGAAGGCAGAGATTATTTCGGGACACCCTCAGCCTATGTGAACATGCTGTTTTGAGGTCTATATTTGACTCTGTAACATGATCTCATCGTACAAGAATGGAATGGTTATTGTGAACTATGACCCAGAACGATTGTGAGAATGGGACTTAATCATTTATTTCAGAGGTAACTTTATAGAGTTTCAGATAATAAATGAGATTTTAGAGAGATTGACTTTTCTTCAGGAATTTTCCTGTTAATGCTATAGCTGACTGTAGTGGATGTTCATATAGAAGACTAGGGTCACTACATTGAGCAAGCAACAGTCTAGATATCCTTTGTAAAGTCTTCCAAAGAAAATACTCATATTTCATATATAGGTCCATAAAAAAAAACCCACATACTGTTTTTTAAACATGACTGATTATTCTGCTTACCCAAGAAAGGTCATCAATGATCATTTTATTATAAGATACCCTCTAGACTCAGAAATAATTTTGGAAACATGCCAGATCTTAGTGCTGTATGATTACCAATTAAATATAATAGTCAGAAATGAGTTCCTTTTCTCAGTCTCATATTTTCTCCAAAGGTTTTTTTTTTTTCTTCCCAGTATTTCCATTCTGATTGAACAAAATGTAACACTAAATACACATGGCATGAATAAGCAAGAGAGTCCCCATTGGGCCCATTGGCTTTCTGCCCACATCCCTATGACCCTGTAGTTTTCCATATAGCAAAAAGACTATATAGCAAATTATTTATAAATATAAATCTAACTATACATATAAAATGGAGAGATATTCTCCAAATCCATCACCTACAGAGGATGATGCTATAATTTCTTATGTCTACATCTACCATTAGAGAACATAAAACAAAACTACCAAAAACAGTTTTATAATCTTGCCAGATAACTTTATTTTTCCAAAGTGATGCACAGCCTGAAGCAAAATAACAAATTTTCTAAAGCTGGCAAACCAAGATAGTGTACAAAGCTCATTGATTTTCTCTTACCACTGTTGCAAACAAGCAATGCTCAGCCATGCAAAATAATATAGCCAGTTGTCTTCTGAAGATAGGTGAGGTGGTACTTTTTAATTTTTTAAAAAGATTTTATTTATTTATGTGACAGAGAGAGAGGGATCACAAGTAGGCAGAGAGGCAGGCAGGGTGGGGGGTGGGGGAGCAGGCTCCCCGCTGAGCAGAAAGCAGGATGCAGGGCTTGATCCTAGGACCCTGAGATCATTACCTGAGCTGAAGGCAGAGGCTTAACCCACTGAGCCACCCAGGCACCCCAAGAGGTGATTTTTTTTTAAGATTAATTAATTAATTAATTTGACAGAAATCACAAGTAGGCAGAGAGGCAGGTAGAATGAGAGGAAGGGAAGCAGGCTCCCTGCTGAACAGAGAGCCCGATGTGGGGCTCGATCCCAGGATCCTGGGATCATAACCTGAGCTGAAGGCAGAGGCTTTAAACTACTAAACCACCCAGGCGCCCCCAAGAGGTGATTTTTTTTTTTTTTTTAAGATTTTACTTATTTATTTGACAGAGATGGCAAGTAGGCAGAGGCAGGCGGGGCGGGGGGTGGAGGGGCAGCAGGCTTTCTGTTGAGCAGAGAGCCCGATGTGGGGCTGGATCCCAGGACCCTGGGATCATGACCTGAGCTGAAGGCAGAGGTTTTAACCCACTAAGCCACCCAGGTGCCCCCAAGAGGTGATATTTTAATGTGATTTTTATTTGCCCCTCAAAAATTCTACCCTTGGACATAGCAGTTTCTAGTAAATTAGATGGTTTTGCCCCATCTGTCAGTTCATGTTTGATTACATCTTAGAAAGTCTACAAAGAAATATTAGCAAATTCATGTCGCTGATTTTGCATTTATCAAATTTTACACTGTGTGGTGTGAACTACACCAATATAAAGCCATAAGGAAAAGTATGCTGGAGGCTTACCCAAGGGGTCCTCATTTATCCCCACCAGGCAGTAAAATTTCATTTCCCATAACTTTGCCACTGATACCCTTACTATATAAGGTGAGCAGCTGTTTCAGATAAAACTAGATTCAGTTAGATAGGCTGAGACAATACAAATTCGCTGTGAAGTAGAATTAAATTTAGGTGTCACTACAGCTTAAGAAAATAGTGCCACTCAGGCAGAAATGTTGCAATGTGAAAAATATACAAGACAGAGGGCAAAATTTTATTTTCAAAGTATGAATTTACAGAATTCATTTATTCCATTGAAATTCTACGATTAGGCACTCTTCTACGTGCTTTAGATCCATCAGGGAACAAAACAAAGACCCCCACCCTAGTGCAGTTGACCTCACAGCATTGGAAGACAGATAAGAAAAATTAAAAACAGCATATGAGTAATTTGTAAGTTTGTAGAATAAGGAGAGTGATAGGAAAAAGCAGAGTAGGGAAAACAGAATAAAGTGGGTGATAGTGAAAGTTAAAAAATGAAACAGGGTAGTCAGGATCCTCCAATTTAATACATATCTTGATATAAATTTAAATAAAATTCTGAGATTGAGGGTTACAAAAAGTCATACTACTTTTGCTTACATAAAAACAGAGGTAAAACAAGGCAATTGACTGCCATGTTGGTAAGGGATATACGTTTATTAGTTTTCCTGCATTTTGATTTTTCCTGGGAAATTTTAAAACTGCCTTAGCTGTGCTACTTTGAAATCTGTCCAAAATTAACAGGCACGTTGAGACTTCGAAGATGTCCCATGACCCAGTTTTTGGAGCTGCCAGTAACCTATCACGCCCCTTGCTTCTCTTAAAGATACAGCAATTAGGATAAGAAGACCAAAATATTTGACTCTTTGGTATTTTAGTTCAGGTCTTTGGTCAATACCATATTTTAACATCATATTTGCATGGATAAGGGTTAGTTGTAACCCAAGGATACATTCTAAAAAAATACAATTTCATATCAATTACAAAATACTGAATTTCCCCCAATACTTTCCAGATTTATAGGTGATTGTATCTTAATTTTATGAACAAATCTGTATTATCAGGCTTTGCCAACTCATGATGACTCTGGTTTTCTCCTATCTATAAAATCCTCCTATCTATAAAATCAGAACATTCAAAGTTCAAGTGGTTGCTCCTTCCCTACCTCCTCCTTCACAGAGAGATAAATACATAGATATTTATCCTGTAGATAAATGCACTAAAGTTAAATAGATATTTATCACATAAGTGCACTAAAAAGCATGTCTTTATATACCATTTATACTCCATACAATATGCCCTACATATTGCAGTAATTTTAACTAAATTCTCCCATCATTTTCTCTCAGGAGTCATATCCATTTTTAGACTCTTCATATGGCAGCCATCCTCACATTAGTCATCATTTTAATCAACACTCTTATATAAACAGTCTTGAGTCCCACTGCCTGCATTCACCCTACTGTTTAAAATATAGCCATAAAAACATAATATCCTACTTTATAAAGCACACATATTTTAGTGATATTATGGTACTATTAGACCTTAAAAATTGGTGAAATGGATAAGTACCTACAATGTTAATGTTCTAAGTTGGTGATGGTGTTTGTTTTTTAAACAAGATTATTGAGATAAAATTTACATATAATAAATTACAAATACGGAAAGGGTACAACTTGTAGAGTTTTTATAGACATACACACCCATGACATCACTGTTACCATAATTAAAGATGCCGAACATTTTCATCACCCTCAAATTTTCCTCACATGCCTTTACAACTTGCCTTTCTCCTCTCCCATGAGCAGGAAGAACTAGTCTGCATTCTCACTATGCTTTGGTTTTACTTTCTAGAGTTTTATGTAAGTGAAACAAATATACTAGGGACTATATGGGGTAAATAAACTTTTTGTCTTCTGTCCCTCAGCATAAATATTTTAAGTTTATTTATGTTGTTGCATGAGCCAATAGTGTGTTCCTTTTTACTGCTTGTAGCATTTCATTCTAAAGATGGGCTACATTTTGTTCATCATCCCCGTTAACGGACATTTGGGTATTACTGCTCTAGGGTTAAGAAACAAAGCTGTTATGGACATTCATGTCTAAATCCCTGTGAGGATGTATATTTTCATTTATTTGGAGTAAATGCCTGAGTGCAATGACTGGATCATATGACAGATTTATGTGTTAACATCTTAGGAGTTGCCGGCCGTATTCCAAAGTGGCTATACTATGTGGTTTTCTATCAGCAGTGTTAAGAGCCTTCCAGTTGCTCCACATCCTTGTCAGTACTTGATATTGTGGATCTTTTAAATTTTACCCCAATTTACTGGATATGTAATGCCATCTCTTTATGGTGCCATTTGTACTTCCTTGATTACTAGCAATGTTGGGCATCTTTTCATAAGATTATTCATCACATATATTTTTTTGAGAAATGTTGGTTCAGGTTTTTTCCTAATTTTTATTGGATTTTTAGGTCTTTTCATTATGAATTGACAATAATTTTTATAAATCTAGACACCTGTTCTTCGCCTGACATACATGCTGTGAATGTTTCCTCCTAGTCAGTGGTTTGTCATCTCATTTTCTTGATACTGTCTTTTGGAGAGCAAATATTTTTAACAATGATCAAGTCCAATTTATCAATTTTCAAATTTTTGCTATTTTGGGTTTTTTTTAAATGTCTTATCTAAGGACATTTTGACTACTTCAAGTTTGAAAAGATTTTTTTCATCTACATATTGCTCTAGAACTTTTAAAGAGTTTCATTATATACAAAAACACATACATATTTATGAATCAATTCAATTAATTTTGGCCTATTGTCATATAAGTGAGTGTTGTTTTGCCACATGGACATGCAGTTGCTCCAGCATCATTCATCTGGTAAATGTAGGGCATTTTGACACTCTTCTCTTTACAAAACACTACAGATTTTCTTTCATTCTTGATTTCTTAAGTACATTGCTCTGTTTTATTTTGCATGGTAGTTGGCAGATAAGTTCATGCTTATTGTGTCATTACAGTCTTCTAATAATCTTGTGAGGTAAATTTCTTAGCTTATAGGTAAGGGAATTAAGGGCCTAACGAATTTACCAAAGATATTGCAGCTACACACAAACACACATGGGGACAGAGCCAAACCCTCAAACTTAGTTTAGGTCACTTCATTTCAGTACTTCTTGGGTTCCATTTCCCAAGTCAACACTCATATTAATGGCAAAGGACATTCCAGAAATATACTTGAAAGGCCTTGAGACATAGCTGGAAATAATCAAATTTTTTCATCAAAGTTTCCCTTTATATTTTAAAAATCATGTGAATTTTGGGGTACCTAGGTAGTTCATTTGGTTAAGCAGCTGCCTTTGGCTCAGGTCATGATTCTGGGTTCCTGGGATCTACCCCTGCATCAGGCTCCCTGCTCAGCAGGAAGTTTGCTTCTCCTTCCCCCACTGCCCCTTCCCTCTGCTCATACGCTAATAAATAAAATCTTGTTAAAAATCACGTGACTTTTCCATCTTTTTATACAATGTTTGCCAAACATACCAAAATAAAGTTGTATATTGTATATCATCAACTAAAATAAATGTTCCAGGTAAATGCGACTGGTTCTCTATGTTATCACTGCCACCCCTGTTCCTTCCCATGGAGTGTGTAATGGATTTTCAGATACTCCTGCATCATTGTTATCTGCAGGCTCTTTAGGTTTGCTTAGTGTTGTGTTATTAACTTTCCTTTAAGCAGAATACACCTATGTTTGAAGATAAACACAATAATAAAGACAAGAGTCCATTCTTCAATTAAGATAGGCTTCAAACAGTTCTGGAAATAAAAGACAATCATCTGGTGTTCTTTCTTTACTGCTATTTAATCAAACATGATATATGAGGAGACATCCTGGGAGACATTTTCTAGAGACTGCAAAGTTGGGACCACTTTCCTTGGGGTGCAAACCCAGGGGATAGAGCTTTCCAAATTATGTTCAATGCAATAATTTTATTTCCCTGAGAATATACATTTCTTGTTTTAGAAGATACTCTTTACCTTGAAGCCAGACCTATAGCTGGATTTAACATCAATATAGAAGGGTTTTATTTTCTTCTGCTGTACTGAAAAGTAGGCAGCTAATACCTTTCAAGACTTGACGGAGATTATTTTCCTTCTTTATATAGGAAAGCTATCCGGTCAAGATTTACCCATGAGAAAATGACAACCCCAGGTTTTAGTATCTATATGAATTTAGTGTAGCAATTGATAACACTCCTCTCTTTTCATTTCAGGTGCGGGAGAATCTGGAAAAAGTACAATCGTTAAACAAATGAAGTAGGTATACCCTACTTTATATGTTTGGTATTTGAAGGCTGTCTGTGTACTTGACCAGTCTGAAAAGAAATACTTTGGGAAACTCTGACAGATGGTCTGTACATGTAGTTACTGGCAGAGCTGTCTCATTTGCCGGGCGAGCCTCTCTCCTATCCTTTCGCAGGGAGCATAACTGATGTGTGATATTGTAATTTCCATTTTTTCTTTTAAATTTTGCCTCTCAACAAGATGCACACTCAAAGCAGTCATGTTTTAAATATATTCATCTGGGCATAATCTAGAACTTCGGTATTGTGGGTATAAGCCATCAACATTTCAAAATACGTCCATCAATGACCCATTTGAATTTAGGAGGAAATGGTATTTTAAACCTAAATTGACATTTTTGCCTGTCTGGGACTAAAGTGCTTATTTAAAGTTCCTACTAACACGGATTTCAATTTATCTTTGTATTTCTTTTCTCTATTTTTTTTCTTTGTATAATGAAATAAATAGATGTGGATTTCTTAATGAGACAACAAACGCAAAAACTCTAAAATTCAAGAATATAATGTCTAAATGAATAAAATTTACATTGGTAAGTGGAAGGGATTATGTAAAGCCCTTTAAGTGATGTAAAGCCTTTTAAGTGAGGGCTCCATCACTGCTGGAGAATTTTGAAGAACAACTCTTGCCTTAGGAGAAGAAGATAGTCCTTTTTTTTGGCTTATTTTTCATTCCATGTTGGAGGATCTTGTCCTTTGGAATATGTCACACGAGGGTTCCATCCCAGTCAATGATATGATTGTCTATTTAGAATCTAAATCACTAGTGTTTTTTTTCTTTCCTTTCAGGTAATAAGGTCATGTAAGTTCCATACCAACAATTATTTAAGTCTCACTTTTGGAATTTCCTGACACATGTACTTGCAACCAAATTTTTTACCTTTTCTTCTGTCTTTAAAGAACAGGACACTGGTCTCTCCTGATCATTGTTCAGACTGCTCCCTCCATTCATGCAAATCATCTCACACCCCCATCACACTCCCACTGTGTTCACCTGTTCTTTTCTTTCAGTTCTAATCATGCTAGAGTTCCTCCTATCCTATTTACCTCTCCATTCTCTATGAAGTTGAATGCAGTAAAGCAAAAAATAAACAGTTATTTGACAATCTAAAAATTAAACCCTTTAAATATATCAAACCATAATAAAATTTAAAAAGAGAACTAGGAAAGAAAACTATAATAAATATGATAACTAACTGACTGTCATAATATAAAAAGAGTCATGTAGACTGCTAAAAAAACACAAGCTGCCCAATTCATATAAATGGGAAAAGATTATGAACAGACAGTTCACACAAGACAAAATTCAAATATCTATTTAAAGCAATATAATGAGGGGCACCTGGGTGGCTCAGTGGTTAAGATTCTGCCTTAGGCCCTGGTCATGATCTCAGGGTCCTGGGATCGAGCCCCACATCAGGCTCTCTGCTCAGTGGGGAGCCCGCTTTTCCCTCTCTCTCTGCCTGCCTCTCTGCCTACTTGTATTCTCTCTCTCTCTCTCTCTTTCTGTCAAATAAACAAATAAATAAAGCAATAATGAGCTATTCTTCATCTTAGTAAATTAGCAAACATTTTTTTTAATTTTAATTTTTTAAAAATTTCTTCTCGGCGTAACAGAATTCATTGTTTTTGCACCACACCCAGTGCTCCATACAATATGTGTCCTCCTCAATACCCACCACCTGGCTCCCCCAACCTCCCACCCCCCGCTTCAAAACCCTCAGGTTGTTTTTCAGAGTCCATAGTCTCTCATGGTTCACTTCCCCTTCCAATTTCCCTCAACTCCCTTCTCCTCTCCATCTCCCTATGTCCTCCATGTTATTTATTATGCTACACAAATAAGTGAAACCATATTAGCAAACAATTTTAAATAATATTACCCAATAAGGGTGAGGTTTTGAGAACTTAATATTTCTCATTACTACTAATAAAATTATTTGTTATAGCAAATCTGTAGAAATAATTTTTCAATCAAACTAAAAACCTAGGAAAATAATAACTTCTGATATAAATAGGTCTCTGAGAATTCTAGTAAAATAATCTAAATTTGAAAAAGCACAAAAGTAAAATGACATAAACATGAAAATACGAACGTTTATACACCAAGAGGTTTAAATCATTCTTATTTAAAATAGAGAAATAAGAGAGAGATTAAAGTACCCTAACTTAAAATAAAACACAAGGAAACAGTTTGCAAAAGTGTAGGACCAGTTTTCAATTGCAATATTTTGCATCCATTACAAGTTTCATGTACATGAGAAAGTTGTAATAGAAAATACTTAAACTAGCTGAAAAACTAAGACCCAAAACTGCATGAACATTTTACCCCAACTATGACAAAATACAGTTTTTTTTTAAAAGGAATAATATAGGCCAATATTCAATGATAGTTATTTCTCAATATTGGGATTTAAAGTTACATTGCACCTTCATTTTGAATACTGCTGGGCTTTTCCCATTTTCTGCAAGGAGCAAGTACTGCTTCTGTTATTAAGGGAGTCTCCTCGTTACCTCCTTCCTTCCTTTCTTCAGTTGACTCTGTGAAGACTAGTCTGCCTTAACTCTCTTCACTCTTCCTTCCACCTTCCATTTACCCTTAAACCATTCTCATCACTGCTGCCTTTGGCTTGCCACATCAATTGCCCTTAATAGCATTAATATTATCTCCAATTGCCATTTTGTCTGAAATGCTCATGAGTTCCTATTTTAATTCCATTAGACTCCACTGGACTTTTCTCTTCTAAAACATCACCCTGACTTTTGGAATAACTCCTAGTTTATGTCCTAATTGCCTGTTTGATTCTCAGATTCCACCTAACTGCTGGTGTCTCTAATGCACTTGGCCCCCTTCTTTGCTTACTCTATAGGTTCAAATGAAAACTGCTAAGGTACAATGATTTTCCCTCTCATCTTCAAGCAGACTTCCCAGATTATTTCTTTCACATTCACTCTGTCTAAATTAGGGAAGCAGGTACATCTACCTCCATATTCTATGGATAGGTCCAAATCAGAATAAACAATGCTAAATTATCTCCCCAGCGGGCCTCCATGCCCCTACAATGAATTACAGCAGCTGCAGCCTCTAAAGCAATTAATCCGGGTATAGATATGCTGACATTCACTTTCTCAGTTTTGTCACATCTAAACAACTTTCGTCTTCGAGAGTGTCCCTTATCCCTATTGTCGCTGCCTTAGCTTAAAAACCTCGAAGTTCTGGGGTGCCTGGGTGGCTCAGTGGGTTAAGCCGCTGCCTTCGGCTCAGGTCATGATCTCAGGGTCCTGGGACCGAGTCCCGTATCAGGCTCTCTGCTCTCTCTGCCTGCCTCTGCCTACTTGTGATCTCTCTGTGTCAAATAAATAAATAAAATCTTTAAAAAAAAAAACAAAAAACCTCGAATTTCTGAACTGGATTAATACAATATCCTGCAAAACACTCTTTCCCTCCCTCTTCTTTCTTCCACTGCAGTATCCACACCAACACCAACGGATTTCTTTAAAAAGAAAACTTATCTTTCCTGAACTGTACTCTTCATGAACTGTCAAGAACAGACTCCTTGAAGGAAGCACAAGGCACCTAGAATCCAGCTCTTATCTCTCTTCATTCTCAGGTCCCCTGACTTCCCCCTTCCTGCTTTCTACACCCAGAAATCCTGAACTCACATATTTCTGCTGACTACAGAAGACAGGACAGCTTAGTGGCTAAAATCACAGGCTCCCAAATCAGAGTGCGTACCACATACTGAATATGTACCACATACTGAATAAGTTAGGGGTCATTCCTTCATTTATCTGTGCCTCCATTTCTTCCCGGTAAAATGTAGGTAATAATTTTACCTTCTTTAAAGGACTTACTGCAAGAAATGAGAAGATATATAAGCACTTAACACAGTTCTTGGCATACACTGAAAGCTTAATCACTGTAACCATCTATTTGGTCATAACTGATCGTTCTACCTAGAATGTTCTTCCTTTTCACTACCTGGAAATAATGACTTCTCCTTGAAAACTCAACTGATCATCATTGCTCCCAGGCAGTCTCTCGTGATCCCTTATACCTACTCCCAATAAAGTTTATCACTTTTTCTTTTCTAGTTTATTGGACCACATGCAGACATTGTTGCTAAATACTATCACACTGCACAGAAATGGATTTTATGCTCTACCCTTCCAAAATCTACTACTGTCCAATAGAACATTCTATGGTGACAGGGAGATTCTCTTTCTGTGCTCTCCAATATGGCAGCTCCGAGTCATATGAGGCCATTAAGCATTTGAAATGTGGCTGGTGTGAATGAGGAATTTAATTTTAATTAACAGCTGGTAGCTACTATATTGGACAATAGAGCTCTAGCCTATAGGTTTTTGGGGAAGAGAGAAAGTAAAACTCATTCATTCTTTTCAGCACATAATACCCCATGTTGCAGAAAATGCTCATTAAAAGCTCATTAATTGGCACAGATTTAGGAATCAACTGCAAGTACAAAGCTCTATCTCACCGAAATGTATTTATGCAGTCCCCAGAAAAACAAGGTTGCTTAAAGTCCTACTACAGCTGGATTTTTTTAAAGTATGCTTTTGCCATTTTGCCTTGTGATGTTTCATTATCCTATGATGAAAGGATAGGAATCAGAACTTGTTCCAGAAAGAAATCCTAAATGCCCCAAGTTTACTGTTAACTGCCGTTTTAATTTAGTAACTAAAATAACTTCCCAATTTCAGTTTTTGAAAAAGAACTGAGATTTCTTTAATGAACTTATTCTTGATCTATCCACAAAGATTTTTTTTTTAAAGATTTTATTTATTTATTTGACAGAGAGAGATCACAAGTAGGCAGAGAGAGAGAGAGAGAGGAGGAAGCAGCCTCCCTGCTGAGCAGAGAGCCCGATGCGGGGCTCCATCCCAGGACCCTGAGATCATGACCTGAGCCGAAGGCAGCGGCTTAACCCACTGAGCCACCCAGGCGCCCCTGTCCACAAAGATACTTTAACTGTATTTTTCTACAAACTTTAGTTGTCTGCTTTATTTACTCATTAAAGTTATTTGTTTAATCCAACAAGATAAACATGGCCATGCTTAAAATAGAAATACAGCAATTACTGGCAAGCAAATATCAAAAACAGTCAATAATGGATATAAGGGCTACCTCTCCTTTGGCTGTAAAAATTCTTGTATTTAAAAGTTTTAATATCTTGGGGGGCATTTGTATTCTTTTCCCTATGCTAAAGCCTCTCTGTGAATAGTTGTAAAACACAAATACTTCGGAGTATGACTTCCAAAATGATGCCTACAGATAGCACTTCAAAAACAGCAACAAAAAGGAGCAAGAACATATTATACAATAAAGACACAATAAAATAACTAGAATATGCAGAGATTTTAGCTTTTGAAGGTAAATCTATTTTAATCTATTATTCTAAAACTATAAAACGCTGAGTTCTGATTGAGTGAGTGGAAGGAAGAGAGTTCAACCAAGTAACATAAGCCTTTCAACTTTGAGAACTAGTGGCACGTACACAGATGGAAAAGCAACAAGGGATTTAACAGCAGGTAACTACCTACATTAAAAAAAAAAAAAAGAGAGAGAGATGCCTTTGTTAATGCTATAAATAGAAAGCAGGCACTTCTATTTTCCAGTGTGTCTTAAGTGATAGGAAAAGAAATGAATGTTCTAGTAAATTACTTTGCTTCCTCTAGACATCAACATCATGTTACAAAGACTAGTTTCAGAACTCTGTATATTTCTTTGTCCTACGAATCTGGAAAATTTTCTTCTGAAATAAATAAGCTTTCTAAGTAAAATTCCTCATAATTTACTCATTTTAAATATTGGTTTACTAGGGCAATTTTTAAGTCCTCTTTATATTTAGCAGAAGGAGCCCAGAAAGAAAATATTGTATTAAATCTCAAGGATAATAAATCCAATGCCATAAAATTGTTCAGATTTAACATATACATATGGGTAATATTTTTTGTAGCAAATATATACTGTAATTTTATTCAAGCAAATTATTGTTGATGTGTTTTAATATTATTAAAAAACCAATTGCTCAATTCACAAAAGCTTTTCATGTTTAAATTACAGGATCATCCATAAGAATGGTTACAGTGAGGAAGAATGCATGGAGTTCAAAGCAGTAATTTACAGTAATACACTGCAATCCATCCTAGCTATTGTGAAAGCCATGACTACCCTTGGGATTGATTATGTAAATCCCACAAGTGCAGTAAGTATACAAATAATGATAGTTGTAGTCCTACAATGGAGTTTGAGCCATAAAACAGTAGACCTAAATTTGTAGTACTAATCTATACCAAAAATTTAAGAACATAAAATATGAATTTTGGAAACTTTAATTCTGTTTGGTGTAAGATTTTTTCTTTAAATGAAACTTTCTGTGTGCCATAATCTTATTTGGCATTAACTATTTTCCTAGGAATTAAACCTAATATCAAATAATATCAAATAATATACTGTATTAAAGAAAAATAATGATATTTACTAAATACAAAAGAGTTTATTCTATAAAATCAAACTGCAGTAACTCCATTTTTATTTTCTTAGTTTAATTGTGAGTCATTTCATGGAGTGAACATTATAACATTATAGTAATAGTAATAACATAATTATTACTGTTCAACAATAACTATAAAGACAATGCTGGGCAGGGAAATGACTATTTTAGAGTGCTAATTTTTTTAAAAAGAATTCAAAATTGTGTGATTAAGATGTCTGTATAATAAATACACTCAAGCAGTCAGAGTCATGTTTATAAGGTAGCTTCTAAGCAGTTTCATTTCATTCTATTTTATTTTCTAATAATAATTTTATGTTAAAATACATTAAAAACCCACTTCGTTTCAAACCGTTTATGTGCAAATATACAGAACTATTTTAGTTGACAAATGAAACACAGAGCATTCTCCAAAGAACAATAGTTAACCACATGCAAAAGAGGAATAAGAGTGCCTGATCAACAGGAAAACACTCATTTCCATTTGTTCTGTCCTGGAGCAGCTGGTTGCTTCCAGATGGTATCCACTGAGCTGCTCCCAGTGTAAACTTAGATACCCTGTCCGCTAACAGTAAGAAAGAGAGGAAGAAGATGTTAATTATAGAGAAGAATATGACCTTTGTACTTTACTCTACCTACCCTTCCAGAAGTTTAGGGTTTGACTATGTAAATTACCATTGGATGCCATTAGGATGAAAAGAAAAATACCTTTTCTATGCTGTTAATTAAAATAAATTTTTAATGATGAACCCTCATCTTGTTCTGCCATTTTCCAACAAAGAGCACAGCAATTCTAAGTATGTCTTTAGGGCAGATGCTTTGTAAAGCACAGTCAGGAATTGGGTTAGGTTTCTCTTCCATTTTTAGTTTTGCCCAAACCTGGCTCCAGTAAGTCACCGCCTTCTTTAGGTTACAGTTCCCTTCTCACAGGTAAGAGGGGAATTTGCCAGAACCCAACTCCAATATCCTTGTATTCTTTACCATTCCTAGACTTGGTGATCTCCTTTTTTATTTAAGCATAGTTTGGTTATCCCTCTGACTTTGGCTATTCCTAAGGATCTGAGACTTTAAATTGGCCCTTCAGAAGCAACCTGGTATAAGCCCCATATTTAAAGATGTGAAAAATAAAGGCCAAAGACTATTAGCAAGGTAGCCTGCGTTGCACAGCGAGTGTTTTGGGCAAAACCCACCTCTTCTGGCTTCCATTAGAGTGCTTCTCCTGATGCAAGGATGTTTGTAAAAATACTTTTGACAATCCAAAATGTTCGCTAATCCTCCACTGGTTAGCATCTTAATGATCTGGCACGCAGGCAGAGTGATAATAATACAGACTCTGTAGATTGCTGCCACTATGCTGAATGAAACTTTAAGTAAATGCAATTTATTAAACTGTACGTTAAATGGGAAAAACAGAGCAATTTATGCAGCACTGAAAGACTGATACAACTTCTCAGAAGGACCTATACCCTCAAGGGTCAAACATCAGCTGTCAGGTACTACATACTCCCCAATTTTGATTCCAGTTGTTGTAAACTATAGTAGTTTCAGTGACCTTCTTTAGTATTTGATTTTAAGATTAATAACCCTGGCTTGAACTATAACCCTGCTAAACATCTATGCGTAGTGTGTGGCTTTCAGAGTTCTATTCTATAGCTTTCAATTTAGCTATTTATACAATTTATGTATTTTTATATTACAGTCCTAAAGGAGAATGTCCATAAGCTTTATTAGTTACTGGTTCTGTAAATTTGGACAAATTACTTAATCTCTCTACATTTGGGTCTCTTTATCCACAAAACGTTCGCGCTTTTTTCACTGAGGTTCAAGGACTATTACAGAAGCAAACAGAAATATAGGAAATCCACTTAAAAACAAAATACTTTAAGATCCTAGTAAATACTGAGTATTTATTTTCCAGTAATCACTCTAAGTGTAAGCTCATTAAAATTTATATATTAAAGTCTACACATCAAACATCATTTGAAAAAATTATATATTTTTTTAAGATTTGATTAATTTGAGAGAGAGACAGAATGAGAGAGATAAAGAGAGGGAGAATACCAGGGAGGTAAGGGGCAGAGGGAGAAGCAGACTCCGCACTGACCAGAAGCTTAACACAGCGCTGGATCCTGGGACTCCAGGATCATGACCTGACCTGAAGGCAGATGCTTAACCCACTGAGCCACCCAGGTGCCCCTGAAAAAACTGTATTTCATTAAACTATGATTTATATGGCAGACACTTGACATGGGATGTACGGAGGAATCAGCAATGAATGAAACAGGAGAAGTATCTTCCCTCAAGAGAAGGAAATCTGTCACTGAACAAGTAATTACAAAGCATCAGCTATTTCAAAAGTGCAGCACTGCTGGATGGAGAGCCAAATTCTCATTTATGAAAAGAATTACTGAAAAAGAAAGTCTGTCACTGGGGAGGGGGGGCACAACTAGTACATTTAAGAAATGCGTCTGTAAGCTCTGTAACATGTCCACATGTATAAGTGGTTGAAAATGTACATTTCAAGTCCAAACGAGATAATTTGATAAGAGATCGAAATCTCAGTAGTATTGGCATTACACTATGGTGTATAATGTGTATTAGGATATGGATAGGAACAAGGAGGTCAAATATTTACAAAGAGAAGATACAGCTATGAAGGAGAGTGGCAAGTTAGGCGCCTGTGCTGAAAAAGTAACATTTTCGGGACACCTGGGTGGCTCAGTCACGGGCATCAAGTCCCCTTCAGGCTCTCTGCTCAGTGGGGAACCTGCCTCTCCCTCTCCCCTTCCCCTGCTCCTTTTCTCTCTTGCTCACTCTCAAATAAATAAATAAAAGCTTCACAAAAGAAAGTAACATTTTCTGGTCATTTGGGAGGAACAGGGAAGTTTGGAGGAGATGATGGGAAAGTAAGAGGGAAACCAAGTTTTTATCGAATCACAGAATTCAATGCAAGGATTCCAGAGGGAAGTTATCTAAGATGAAAAGTCGTAAGAGGTCAGGAAAGAAGTATATTTAAAGTCTACTGGATTTAATAATACAAAGATCACTGGGGTATCATGAGATGGGTTTTAGAAGAGTTGTGGATGCAGAATCCAATAAAGTATGTTGAGAAATGAGAAGAAAACATGGGAACAGAGTATAAAGACATTTTTAGCAACTATAGCTGAGGAGTAGGAGAGAGAGAAAGCAAACTTATAGCTGAAAGAAGAATGAAGCTAACAGAACATGTTCTTGTTTTGGTTTAATACTTGACAGACTACTTTCATAAATACACAACTTGTAAAGGGGAAAGTTAAAGAAACTAGAGGCGGACATAATATAGGCATTTAGTAAATTTTGACTTATCCTCTCTGGATATTATTCTATCTTAGAGCATCTAAAACATCCACTACCAACTTTAAAAAATGTTGAAAGTTTTAACACTTTATCACATGATTTGAGTGTTGTTGTGACCATCCTTGAGACAGTGTTCTACAAAGTGAACCCTAAAATATGAACCAATGAACACTGATTTCACAAGATGTTCTAGGATAAAAGGTCTGTGATCAAGTAAGTTTGAAAGCATATATTATAACAACTTCTTGGAAATTGGCAAATTGCAGGGCTCAAAGGCCCTGAGAAAGTCCTGTAGTAACAAAACCGCGCATTTCTTAACCTGATATTTCCCAAGATTACAAGGTTGTGATATCCTTTTCCTTCCTTGATGTATTGTTTCTGCAATTTTTGGAAATATGACTTAAAGGTTTAAAATGAGTTCCACAGGGTTCTAGGATCACCACCGCCTAATATTGATGAGGAAAGCCTGGGTAACTTGTAGAGAACATGTATTTTGCTTTCTATACAACACTGTTCCAGATCTACACAACCTTGAGAGCATGAACTATTCCAGAGCCACCATAATTCCCAAGCTTTCCTAAATATATCACAAGGAACTAAAATCTCTTCACAGTGCCATCCAAACTTCTTTGGAGCTATTTGAAAAATGTGAGAAGTTACTGGAGAACCTTTTAAGTTTCTTTAGAAACTGAGGTCTGATCTAATCAGTGTGTTCACTTTGTTGACTCATTTGTTCTACAATATTTCTGAGACATACAATGTGTTAGGTTCTGCTCTCAGTCTTAAGGATGTAGAAATAAACAGAAAAAAAAATCACTGCCTTCATGTGCTTATAATCGAATTTAAAAGATACAAAAAAAGACATATGCACTACATAGGTAGTAGTAAGTGTCATGAAGAAAAATCAAGGAAGGCAGGGGGCTAGAGAGTAAGGAAAAAATGGAAGTAAGGGTGGCCCTGGAAGGAATTCTTGAGTGAGTGATATTTTGGGAGAAACCTAATGATGTTGGAAATGGTCCACAGGGAAGACATGGAGGAACAGCCATTCGAATGTTCTCAAATGGGGGTTTTGTGACTTGAAGGAACAGCAAGAAGTCTAATGCACCTTGAGGAAAGAGAGACAAATTGGGGGGCGGGGGGAGGGAAAGATGGAGAGGGAGAGACTGAGAGACAGAGACTGAGAAAGAAAGCTGAAAAGGAATACATGGGTTAAAACATGTAGAACCTTGTGAGCCATGGCAAGGGATTTTGGGTTTTGAGTGTGATGGGAAATTACTGGAGCTTTTAAAACATGAGTAAGATTATCAGTAGGAGTCAGTTTTCTATCATTTGGCTGTTTATATAGAAGACAACTTTTTGTAATACTGGTTAATTTGGGTATTATATACTTTAAAAATTCAAATGTGATTGGGGAGCCCAATTTCTTAAAATACATGAATTTTGATTCTTTAAATTACCATGTCAATCCTTTAATAACTATAGAAGAACTTTATGAATTAACATACAGTATGTCCAGTAAGATATTACTTATGGTTAAAGAAACTCTGTATTGCCAGGATTCTCAGCTCAGGCTTCACATTTGAGTCACCGGAAGATTTTCAAAAATACCTTTGCAGAATCTGAACCCCAGAGGTTCTGCCTCATTTTGTTTCGGTTGAGGTCCTGGTGTCAGTATTTTTTTAAAAAGTGCCCCACATGCTTGTAAGCCACAGCCTAGTTTGAAAACCCTCACCATTGACTTTACCTATGCAAGTAGTAAGCTAAAAAATAAAAGGTCCTAAAAGACAAAAACCAAGCTGATAGGATGACTGGTCCTTTCGGGGAAGTACTAGGACTGAAGTGGTGGTAGAAGACTACTTCGACACATGTTCAAGATGAAATGTTTTCATAGTATCTATTCAAATAAAGTATAAACTGAAATTGGAAAAAAAATTTTTAATATAAAGTGTATATTAGAAATTAGCTGGTCTGTAAAGGTATGCTAACAGGGACAACCTAGTTCAAGCAGCTGTTTCATTGCATCCTTTATCCTAAATGGCACCCTAACAGTGAGAGGGGGCAAATGGGATAATCCCAGCTAAGCTGACTGGGTCATTCTTTGCTGGATTTGCAGCCCTCTCTCACAACCAATTTGTCGGGAAGAAGGACTTAAAAATGTACTGTGCTGTCAATCCTTAGATTTGAGCCATTTATAATTTTTGGCTTAATAGTCATTGATCAATTTGGGTTAGCAATAAAATCTGAATGTGAAGACAGATGTAATAAGATCTGAGGTCTTAACAGAGCCTCTCTTTGACAATGAGACCACCTTTCCATTTTTAATGCAAAGAACAGATTTTTAGTAAGATGGTGAAATAACCATTATTACTTCTTTAAAATAATAAATTGAATTGTATCAGAAAAGCGGCAAGTTCTCATTGGCCGTTCTTCACTGGGAGCCACCTGACACTGCACAAAATAGTTTGAGCTGGACTCTTTTTCTGATGCTCATTATCTTTCTTGGTTTGACAACTTAACCTCCTACTTTTGGATTCATTTGTAAAAGACACTGCATTTTCTCCTTGCATTTTGATTGAGATCTCAATGGATTTGAAGTATTATTAATCCCTTTGACATCATATTCAGAAGTTAATGATATATACCAAAATATCCTCATTTCACCATATAATGTTACATAGTTTCTGCAATGGACAACTCTTTCACCCAGCCATTAGAAGGAAACTGACCTTAAGATACATTCAATAAATGGTCAACAAAATTATTACCTAAAAGAATAAGATAAAAATAATAAAACTGAAATGCTCTATTAAAAAAAAAAGGTATGTGATTCCAAATAATAATACATTTTTATCACTGTCACAAAAACATTGCTCTAGGAAGACCAGCAACAACTCTGTGCGATGGCCAACACTCTGCAAGATGGCGGCATGACACCTGAACTGGCTGAGGTAATAAAGCGACTCTGGAGGGACCCCGGAGTTCAGGCCTGCTTTGAAAGGGCATCTGAGTATCACCTCAATGACTCAGCAGCTTAGTAAGTGAATGCGATTGATAGCAATTACAGTTGAAACATTTTATGCTAAGAATTCTCAACGTCAAAGATTATAAACTCTGTGTTTGTAATCACCATTGAGGAATGCAAAGAGCTTTATATTTTTTAGACTGAAAGAGTAATTGAAGAGAAATAAAGGTCAAAGTGACATCATGAGACTTAAAAATCTAAGCAAAGGAGCATTTAAAATAACTGATTTTGAAACTATTTGCCCGAGACCCCTGTTTTGCAAACATTTTCTCTCAAATGAAAGAATTAATCACTGTGCACTGTGCTCAACATCAACACAGTCCAAGGACATGCATACTAAGGTTTCTGGCTATTCATTTCTTTTCTGGTCCTAATACTGAAATCATCTTCTAAAATAAACTTATTAATGACACATTCTTTGGCTCCTTTGGTTCGATGATTAGCATACAGAATTATAGAAGAAAATAATGATTTCCAACACATTTGTGTACTGTGGGATTTTGTTTGAGTCTCAAGAAAGATTATTCAATTTTCACAGCTAGTATCACCCAGCTGGCAATTACGAGCCACAAGGAAATTTGGAGGTTATGACAACATGTATAATTTCATTACCAAAATTATTTTAAATTTCTACTTTAGTAAGCAAATTTTAAGCTATGCTGTGGCTATATGCCTGCATGTGTGCACATGTATACAAATATAATTTACTTACTCTACATATCTGTCCATGCATACCATGTCTAAAAAGGTATAAATAAAGTCCTTTTGATGAACTCCCAATAGAATATGTTAGTAGTATAAAGTCCAAAGCCCTTGGAGGAAAGTCCTGCTCTTATCTCTTTGGTGGAGGAGAGAATGTCTATCATCATATGATTACATAAACTCAAAAAACTGTTTTCTAGCCACATTTTAATACTAACAGAACTCTCTGTAGTATAGAGAGCCTGGCTTTTCTATATAAATCATTGATTAGGGCAGTCACAATTAAGAAACTGAATTGTGGAATATTTTCCTAAAATGTTGCATAACAAAATTCTAGGGAAGAAGGGAGAGATTAAGGGTGTTGGTGTAAGTGCTGCCAAAGTGAGCACAAGACCGTGTTGGGAACCACAAATTCCTGTCCCCTCCAAGATCCTTCTAGCTGGCCTAAGAATCATATTGACATGAAACAGATTAACAGGAGAAAATCAAATGTAATAGGCATACATACAGGGAATCTACATGACCATGGAAATTTCAAAGTCAGGCGAAATGAGATATATATGTTATTCTGAACTAAAGAGAAGGGGGTAGTGGTCAGAGACTTGAGAGGAAAGGAATCTATTTCACAGAGCGATAAGAGCAGATGTTCGGTAATCAGATGTTTGCCCTGCCATACTGATGGGTCACTCAGATAAAATGTATCTCTGCCAAATCAAGGGCAAAGACTCTCAATTTAGATTCTTCTATGTAGTTGAGGGAGGGGCAAAAGTTCTCTTAGGCTTGCAGGTCTCATGGCACATTCAGCTCAAAATAATCTGCATGCCAAAGGGGTACCCTCTGGGGTTCACCGGGGCAGGGAGAGGGTGATGTCCTGAACCACTTCAATAGCTGTACTTAATAAATTTAATTTTGGATATTCATTAGCAATTAAGCATTATTTTTTCATTCAGATAGTCCAAGACATGTGTTTGCAATTATATATTATCATTATGCTTACCACTTTGCTCTTTAACCGCAAAAACTTTACGCATTTTATTATTAAAATGGGCAGATGAAATGACCTTTTCTAGTATATTCTAGTATTTCTAACCTTTAGTTTCAGTTTTTCTGACATACAAAATGCATAATTTACTGTGAAACTATCACATTATAGAATCATATTAAAAGCAATTATCTGTTAAGTTAAACACAATTACACATTTGTACCAACTTTGTGAATGTTGCCCATATGATAATGGTTTTAAATACCCTGACTGATGTACAGAGCAGTAGAACAAGAAATCTGATCCACCCCTCCACCTTCACTCCCACCTCCACGTCTAAGAAAATTTTTATTAAAAAACCTCCAAATTTAAATATTAACATTTTCTGCCCTTAGAAGTCCTTAAAAGATTATGTAAAACACAAAGAAAAATAGTTGAATGGCCACTGATTTCTTCCAAAAATTAACATTTTTTTTCTAATACTGCCTTATATTTACATTTTACAAGTAAATATATTATCAGATAGGTACCAAACCCATTTCTATTTTGCATGTACTGTACAGGGCAATGGCCTCCTTCCCATCTCCCTTCCTCTCTTTCTCTTTCTCTTTTCCCTCTCTTTCCCTTTCCCCCATTTCCATTTTTTTCTGTTTTCAGTCAAAATAGGATATTATTTTTTCAAACCTAGAGCTCCTTCAGGGCGCCTGAGTGGTGCAGTCGGTTGAGCTTCTGATTCTCTGTCTCGACTCAGGTCGGGATCTCAGAGTCAGGTCAAGATCTCAGGGTTGGGAGACCAGCCCAGGTCCGTCAGGCTCTGTGCTCACCAGAAGACTGCTTAAGACTCTCTCTCCCTCTGCCTCTCCCCCTCCCTTCGCCCCTCCCCATCCCTTACCCTACTCCTACCCCCCCTCACATGTGTGCCTGCACTGCTCTCTTGCTCTCTCTTTCTCTCTCTCTCTCAATTAAATAAATATTTAAAACAAACAAAGAACCTATCTCCCAAGTTTAAGCTCACAAAGAGGTGAGTCCTAATCAGAGCAGGGAATGCCATGACCTTGACAACACCCCACCAACCTGCCCCTATCAGCACTAGCAAACTGAAAGGAAGAGGGCAGGACAGTGACAAGCAGGGGAAAGATTCTTATTAATACTTCATGGTTTACTGATTTGAGGCCATCTAGTGTGCTATTTAAATTCTATCAGCGTTAAGACTTAGCAAAGATTTTACCAGAAAAAAAAATACTGTTTTTGCATAATTAGAAAAAGTTTTTTTTTTTTTTAAGGTGATTTGAGCCATATGTATGTTGGTCTTCTGGTTTCAGTTCTAGACCACAGGCCTGACCACTCAAATCTTTTATTTATTAAAAGCAGTCATCTTAAATGCAAATTTGTCACTCTGCTAATGCTTCTGCTTTGCTTGAAATCATTTGTACATGCAAATGAAAGTACATTAAATGTGTCTTTACCAAAGTATTCATTTAGCTATCATTAAAATGAATTTAACTGCTATGTTGACATGTTTGCTTTTGATGTTGTTGTTCCTTCATGAACCGACTAACAGTAGACTTTACCTTACGTGCAGACTTAGTCAATACGGAATTCACAAAGGATGGGGCTTCACGAAATAGAAAAGAGATAAACTGGAAAAATCTTCCAGTATTTTCTTCTGATATATCTGTATCTTGATATGTCTCTTGCTTTTAAGAAAAATTCAGCTTTTTTGGAATAAAGCATGGTGAGAAATTTTCACATCACACATACATATGTTTCTGAACTGTGATTGCCTTTTTGTCATCTGGCCAAAACCCCTTTGGGGCATTCAGTCCATTTGTTTCTGCTCAAAAGCAGAAAGATCCTCAGAGAATAAATTATCCATATTGCTGTTGAATTTACTTTTTAAAAAAATGATAACATAGTTGTGCTGTTTAAGGCATTGTGTGAGGTGCTAATGCATACCAACTCTTCAACTGAGCCCCTGAAAAATTCAACTTCTGAATAATAAGTAATATTTAGCTGACTCTACCCCTCGAATTCTGTCTGGATGGATGTTTGCCCATCATGACCTTCCTGTTAAGCTGCATATGTAAACTTCGTTTAATAGAATGGCCAGTTTTGTCATAAAAACCTTACCAGACTTTGGCTGTCTCTATTTAGCATATTCACAGAAATAGCCATATTGCTAAGCTACTAAAGCCCTGGTATTGAAAGTCTAGAATAGTGGTTGTCAACTGTTTTGAAAGCAATTAAATGCTTTTAAAGACGTGATCTAGTTTCAAAACAGAGCCAAAGAGCAATTCCTCCTCTCTCATCTAACAGACTCTAAGAGAGCACAGGGTGTACTCAGACCTGTTCCTCCTTTTCAGCGCCCCTAGATTCTGTGGCCCAAAAAAGGGCAGATTTAGGCTTGGGAATGGCAGAATTTTTAAATATGTCCTCTAGGAAAGAGTAAGGCCACTGACACACAGGTGGAAGAAGGAGTGAATGCAATGTCTAAGTTCAGCCTTCTGTCCCTTGGGTGGGTCACCAATGTCATGAGATAGTTCCACTGTGAACCAGTAAGAAAGTCAAAGTTGTTTTTGTTTTATTTTGTTTTATGTGTTTTTTTTAATTGCACTAACTGTATATAATCATGGCACTTAAAACAAATAGTCCAGAGTCCTAAGCTAGACAGTCTGTGGAGAACAACACTATTGCAACCAATTATTGTCTTAAAATTCAAAGTACCTAAATTCAAACGATAGCATTTTTAAGATAATCTAGTGCCTAGCGTAACAAGATAGCATTTTGGGGGAGGATGATCAAAACCTGAAAATAGAACTTCTCTCTGAAATATATCCATACACCACCAGTTCTGTTACTAATACCTCATAAAACACAGGCTAAGGCAGCACTGGTCTAGCAGACTTTATAATTATAGAGACCTCCATGGGTCAGCTGTGCGCCACTCTTAGCCCTGCCACATCCGGCCACCAAGCTCTGAGGAGCACAATTTTAAAAGCACCAGCCTGGAGCTTCATAATTTTAATGGACCCTGAAGTAAAATTTTATTGGTACCGAATCCTGGTCTCTTCAAACATAAATTTAAAAAATATATGCTATTTTTGTTGTTTTATTAGCTATCTTAATGACGTCGACAGAATCACAGCTCCTGGATATGTCCCGAATGAGCAAGATGTGCTACATTCTCGAGTCAAAACAACTGGAATCATTGAAACTCAATTCTCCTTTAAAGATTTGCATTTCAGGTATGCACTATGTCTTTTCTAACCATCTACAAAAGTAGTCAATATTTTTTCACAGAGAAAGGTCTAACCTGTTTCTGAGCTTGGGCTTAGGAAGAATGCTTGGGTATTCTTCCCAAGCTTTGTTCACTCTCAGTACCACTTTCTCTTACTGCTTTCCTATGGCCTTACACCCTATCCCTCATCCTAAGCCCCACATCCTCCTCAAAGAAAAATGCCTTGTCTTGACTAGGTGGGAGCTCGATTTCATTTTCCTCTTGAAACTGATATCCTACTTTGAAAATGAGAGAGAGAGAGAGAAGGAGAGAAAGAAATTATATTTTAATAAAATTTAAGTAACAGGTGCCACAGATACAATGTCCTTTGCCCTCCAATCTCCCATTTGCCTGAAATATTCTTATTCATATCCTTAATTTAAAAAATGCAAATAACTAAGAGAACTATTTGAATGTGATGCTATTTACTGAAGTAACAAGACCTATTTTATAAGTATGGTTTGGGTATGAAAATGAGTCCACTAATTTTATTGCTGTCACATTACCAAGACCTTTCTAGAAATGCAAAACCACTCACTTACTATACCAAGAAATGGAAATCCAAACTGTAATATTATAAAATGTCATGAGACTTAAGTACCTCTCCCTGTGGATTGTGGATAAGATGGACTATTAAACATTAAAACCAGGCTCCAGATGTACCACTTAATAAAATGAAAAAAATAATTAAAAACGCAATAAACTCATTCATGTATGCAAACGGGGAATTTTTTTTAAAGTAGAAAAATGAAACAAAAGTGACATGGATTATCTGCATCCATTTGTGAAGCAAAACTTACTTCAGTGGGATAAAAGCTTTAAAAAAAATTTTTTTTTTTTTTATTAACATTGCCGAATCAGATTATCTGCTTAGACTTGATGTTACATAGATAGCCAGGGTATTTTCAAGTTAATATCACAGAAAGCTCTTCAAAATTTACACCTGAATTTCAAGTCCACAAATAGTTAATTTTCTGACAGATGAGACAAAGATCAAACCAGGATAAAGGGACTGCTAAGATTTGGATCAACATATACTCTTGGCAAATGTAAGCAGTTTGTCTTCAGTCCTGTCATGGCCATAGTGCAATTCCTCTTTGGCAACAACCTTCTCCACACTCCTGGTTTTTTATCCAGTTTCTAAGGTTTTCCTATGGGAATCCAAGTCCAATTGCTTAGCTCCTCTGCCCCTCCTAAGCCTGTCAAAGCATTACACAAACTAATAGAATTTTCTGGAGTTTAAACAGGATCATGGACCAGTTATGAAAATTAATATCATGTACTGAATACCTAGAAGTTGACAACTCCAGTCAGCCTATGCAACACCAATTTGGTATCTTCTCAGAAATAGTCACTATCATAAATTACCTGCTGTATATATCTCTTCCTTGAACGTTCTAAACCTTAGGGCCTTTGCACTTGCTGTTCTTTTTGCCTAAATTGCTCTCTCTGATACTAGATCTCTGCAAAGATTGTCTCCTTATCATTAAGTTCCAAAATGAGTTGCCATCTCCTCATGGAACCTTGATCATTCTGTCTACCATCCCTGTGTATACTTGTCACTACTGAACAATAGTGTCCTGGTAAGCCTATCAGTCGGCTCTCTGGGACAGGGGGAGAAGGAAGGCCTGACATGCAGTCCCTGAAGATCCCCTTGGTATAAAAATACTGTAACAATGGCTAACTGCAACCTAGCAATGAGAAGTCACTAAATGTAATACTGGGAAGAAACACAAAGAGCTCTCACTTCCCATACCAACGTGAGGCAGTGCCTTTACAAGATTGAAATATCATGCTATTTTGTTCCAAAAACAAAAACAAAACCCTTACTAATGTATGAAATTGACTTCTTTGTTTGTTTCTGTTTCTGTCTTAAATGCTCCGAGCTCCCGGAGGGTAGGAGCCATGTCTCTACAGTACCATCTCCTGTGATTATCATGGTGGCTAGCACAGAGTAGGCTTACAGTTGATTTTTGCCAGATGAATAAACGTGCTAGGCCAATCACTGTATGGGCCCTAGTTGTACACATTCTTTGAACTGAGCATTGCTGCTCCTATGTTAGACAAAGAGCCCCAAAATGGAGGCTCAAATGAGGTGAAAGATTTCCCCAAGATCATACATAGGGGCACTATGTAGGTTAGAACACATCTTTCTAACTTCCAAGACCACACTTCTTACACTGAGTATCTCTGTGGGCCACGAGGTAAACTGGCAGAAACCATTCTTTCTTCCGTAGAATAAGTGTTCCTTCCAATGTTTTTGGTCCTTCGTAATTCCCTTGAGAGAGAAGAGGGAACAGGGAATAAAACAGCCTGTTGGGTAGCTGTCTAGGAGTTGGCAGGCTCTGGTACCTTCGGATATCTGTGCTTCTGAAACCAAGGGACATGATGACTGCCAGTGAGCATCCCAAACCTCAGATAGTCACTTTCATTTTCTGGCACATCTATTTCTCTCAGTACCAAATAATATTAATAAAATTTAAAAAATTATATTCTGAGCGTAACAGCATTTGCATTAGTTTTTTTTTTTAAAAAAATAAAACCTTATTTTAAAGATATGTAACCTCATAATACATCTCATCAGATTATACTTCTAAACCCCCATTGGTCCATCATCATTTTTCTGTCCTTCTGTGGTTTGTGAGGCACTGAGTCCTACAGGCAGGGGATTGCCTATGCTACTTTCATATCCCACTGGCCCTTACGAAGGAATAGGAAAGATCTTCTAATTCTCTATTGACAGCATCAAGGCTGAAATAGAAGGTGTTTGGGAACTGGATTGTAAAGTCAAGTTAGGACTTCTTTTGCCATAACATTTTCTATGCTACCCAATGGTGACCTCTTTGCCATTCTTTTATTTATTTATTTATTTATTTATTTATTTATTTATTTATTTTAAAGATTTTATATATTTATTTGACAGAGAGAAATCACAAGTAGATGGAGAGGCAGGCAGAGAGAAAGAGAGGGAAGCAGGCTCTCTGCTGAGCAGAGAGCCCGATGCAGGACTCGATCCCAGGACTCTGAGATCATGACCTGAGCCGAAGGCAGCGGCTTAACCCACTGAGCCACCCAGGCGCCCCTCTTTGCCATTCTTAAGACAGGTTTTTAACTCTTGGGGCACCTGGGTGGCTGAGTTGGTTAAGCATCTGCCTTTGGCTCACGTCATGATCCTGGATCTCAGGATCTAGCCCCACATCAGGCTCCTTGCTCAGTGGGGAGCCTGCCCCTCCCTTTGCCCCATATTCCACTTGTGCTCTCTCTCTCATATAAATGAATAAAATCTTAAAAAAAAAAAACCAAGATAGGTTTTTAGCTCTTTTGTTTGAATAGGTATTGTTTTTCCTCCTGCTCAAGAGGATTTGTTATTTAAAAGGCATCTTCTATAAGGAATGGAGAATATTAATTACTCACTCAAATGCAGAGATTTTCTCTAAACACAAATATTTAAACAATGGAATTTGGAAAATATTTAAATTTTGCTACAAAATATAAAAAAGGCAACTCTTCTTTCTTAAGGAACTATTTAAAACCACTTACTTACATTTTTAAGTTTAGTCACAGCAACTGAGATATATTAATCACTTAATAAATTCCTACAGTTAAATCACTTATTTTTTGAAGGGCTGAATAGGATTATCTATAAGTGCACAGGATTTTGTAGTATAAAATTTGGTAGTATTTCAAAATAGAAAGTACAAAAATAAGATACCTTCCTACTTCATTTCAGTAAGTGCCTAAGATATTAAAATATATTGCATTAGCATTGATTTGTATTCACAAAGCATATATCATCCTATGATTATTTAAAACTAAAGATTTAATTTGCATATTAAATTAGAGAACTCTAGAATTTTAAATAGGAACATCAAAATAAAAAATTCTCTCTGCCAATATACTATATCATCTTCCTGTATCACCTAATTTAATGGAAATTACCTTAGTGTTCTTATCAAACCAGAACTCCAACTGCCAAACATAAAAGAAATTATCTTCATACATGTTAAAGTACTAGTAAATGGAAAATACAAGTGTGAGCTCTTTTATTTGTCATAAAATAATTCCTTAGGACAAAGAACTTAAAGATTTATAAGGCTTTATCAAACAATTATAGAAAAGTCACTTCCTAATTGTTCCACAATTAAACAAGAGAATTATAAAGACATAAAGCTATGAGGAAGTCAAAGAAGAGAAGTCAGCAACTATTATAATGTGAAGCTTTAGGTTTTGTAAGTTCAACATAACTATTTCCAACAATGTTCGAGTAGATCTATGATATAACATGAATTATAATTTTCTTGAATTTTAAATTGATCATGTGCATTGGTTTCCTTTATTGTGGGGGTATAAGTCAGCTTAGGAGTAAGTCTGATTGTCTACCCAGGTGCTAGACTGTTTGACATAAAACCATAAAACTCAACAACTTTCCCAATTGTTTAAAATAGACTACACAACTCAAATGCTGACTATAAAGCCATAAACCCTGATACCTTTCCCTCTATTAATGCCATGGATAGTTTAACAAATAATCAATGTTCAGCTGTCACTTGAAAGCCTTGCCTGTGGATTTTTAGCTGTATGGTACAACTTGGGCATTTAAAAAGTTTTTTTTTTTTTTTTAAACAATTCTAACTGAACTATCAGACTTAATAAGGAAATATGTATAACCAAACAAATAAGTAAAATAAAACTTCTTCACCCAAACGAGAATTGCACATTTCATTCAATATCATTAATGCTCTGGTTACTTTTACTACTCAAGGAATCAAGGGTATTTAATCTATATCACGCATATGTTTACTTGATTAATTGTCCCTGTAGATCTGACCAATCCAAATGTCAGTTAGTGAAAAAGCATGTTTTTCTCTGATTTCTCCATTTGTTTTTCACAAATTGGTCATGATGGAATATACATGTATTCATATTCATGTTTATTCATATACATTCTTACATATATTTTTTAGATCAGAGAACATCGATTCAATGAAATATGTTAGAAAAGACTTCTACTTCGGAAATCTCTAAAATGTTTCTAGGTTTTAATGCTTTATACCTCTAAAATAAACCCAAAATTAAAATTTAGAGGAAGAGGTCAAAGTGAAGAGGGATGTGTGAAAAGAAATTACTACAATAGCAGCAAAACAACACGTAACTTCTTAGAGCTAACATAATATCCAGTAGACTGCGTATAAGAGCAGAACTTACACAATAAGGTGTTGGTCTGATTTGCTAATGGACATTTCAATTCTGTTATGGCAAATGGCATTAGAGCAATGTTCTATGCTCCTTGGGCCTTTGTCTCTAACTTCAACCTGAGCACATGCACATAGATACACATCACTGTTTATTAAGTGAGTCATAAAATGAGAAGCTAACTAACATGCTATCTAAGACTTTGAAAAGCCATTTTATCAATATGACAAGACCCTCAGAGAACAAATCTTTGTCTTTCCTTCCTCAGGAGAAAGCTATGCCTATTGAAACATGTTTACTGAAGGCTGCATGATAAATTAAAAGAACAGTGGGCTAAGGGTTATATTACACATTATGCCCCTCACTTAATGTATATATTTACCTGAAGAGGAGAATAGATACCCTTACGCAAGGATGTTAATGTCAACAGTAGGCTGTGAAGAAGCTGAATGATCAGAGAAAGCCAGGAGAGAGCCAGCGAGATTGCTAGGCTTGCTCTGAATTTCATCTCAAAGATTTTCCAAACATTCTCTTTCTTGGGAAAGCCATTTGAGATTACATTGTAGAAAAGAAAAACATGGAAACCACATGAAGTTTCTGTTTTTCCCTTTTCCTGGTGAGTTTAAATTGCCCTCAGAGTTCATAAATTGGTAATACCCATATCTTGATAATTATTATTGTTTTCATTGCAAGGGACTCCCTGAAATTTTTTTTTTCTGATTTAACACTATTGACATGAGCACAATAAGGTTATCTTCTTTGAGATAAAATATTTGATCACTGTGCCAGGAATATGAGAAAGGAATATTCTACTAATAGAACATCTTCAGATTTATAAATTTTGAATATAATCTAATTGAAAATATAAAAGTAATTAAAAAGAGAAATCATCAGATGGATGGAGATAGCTTACTTAGTAAGCCATAAGAGCAGAGGAAAAGAGGCTCAAAAAGAAAAGCTAGTTAGACAAGCCCAAGCCCTATCTATCTGGTGGAGAAAACTTAACCAAGGTGTTCTGGAGTTTGGTTCCTATAGCAATAGCATTTCTACTGTGGAAATTGAATTTTGAGTTCTCTTAGCACTCATTCTATTCATCCAGCAACTTGTGTCCTCATTTGTGATTAGTTAGTTCTCTATTGTGGGATGCCCACGATGGAAGCAGACCTTGAAGAGAGGACTAGGATGAAAGAGGAAACAAGAATTAAGGAGATACTTACATGTTCAAATCTAGTGGGTGGAGATACAATGGGTGGTTTTAGTTCAAAAGCTTACCAGGAGTTTAAACCTAAGGATGCATATTCAATCTTCAACACACCAAAATCCACAAGTTAATATATCTTTGCTTGATCACAGTATCACATTCCTTTGCCAACAAATGATCCATCACGTATCTGTCTATGACCAAATGGGGAGTATACACATCACCTAGAATTCTGACAGTCTATACTATCACCATTAAAATCATGGAACAAAATACCTGGGAAGGGGAGTTTTACATTTTTGCCCAGTTTGACAACACATAGAACTACTGTCTGAACTAGAAGAAGGACAGACTCTACAGCAAAGGTAATTCCAGCCCACTGATGAGAGTTTAAGAGTTTTCAAGCTAACTGTGGACACTAGGTATTAACTGAGGACCTCTGGCCCAAGTAAATGAAGTTATACTTGATGAGCTCATAACAAAGCTTCATGATTATACCCACAGCACCTATCATGCCGCTTGGTACATAACAGCCTCCACAATTATTACTTGAATTAATACACCTTGGGCAAGTGGCTTTATTAAAAATAAAAATCACAATTGTACTTGCCTTATGAGTTTATAGTTTAAAATTTGAGTTGATTGTTGTAGCTTACTCCCATGCTTGGCAAATAAACTCTCACTCGGTGTGTTAAATTAAGATTAAGACATTATAATTGGTGGGAACTCATGGAGTTAAAAGTCATAATCTAAACTATTTCCATTTGGATTACATTTTATAATTTCAACTAAGCTATAGATAAAATGATTTTTCAAAGTCTGAAAAAAATACTAAAAATACTAAAATACTAAGATTACTTTTATAGATCAACAAAACATTTGACTAAAATTTAAAGGCCTGACTGCATATTAATTATCTTTGTTTCCATAAGAGTCTTAACTCATTTTCAAAAATTAAATGGTTTATATAATAATATAACCTTAAATTCAAAATTCTGTCTTCTTCCTCCATTTATATTACAAGTCTGAAACTGCAAAGGATTTGGCATTATCAGTACCTATAATAGTGTTTGTTGATACTGGATTTAAATTTCCAAAGCACCTAACTACTGAACTCTTCAACATTATCTTGAGTATTGTTAGCATCTCCTTTTTCAATTTTGCATCGGGGTTCATTTGTGTGTGTGTGTGTGTGTATACACATACAAATTCGAGGAATTCAGTTCTATATGTCTGTTCTCTACCTGGTTCACACATCAAGTGGAAAGTAGTTGAATGGACTCTACGATGTATTCTACTTTTGATTATCTTCACCAAGTCAACTAATTGGAATTTATTATCCCAGGTACAGTTAATGCCTTTGAAATCTCTGTACAGCCTGGATGTTTCTCGGTAATTAACATGTTGTGGTTAAACTATTATGAAAGCCCCATAATTTCTTTTTCTGCTTCTAGTCTCTTATCAAATCTATCTTCTGGACTCAGATCAAAGTGACCTAACATAACAACAAGCAAACAAACAATGTTAATACTCTGCCTCCAAATCTCCCATAATTCCCCCACTGATGGCTATATAAATGTCATCTTCTCGTGTAATACAAAAGACTTAGTTAATCTATTTCAGGGCTAATTTGCCAGGTTTGCTCCCACCTGCTCAAATCCTTTGCTCTTGCTGTTTCTTCTGCTGTCTCTCCCTGAAACGTTTTCCTAGACATTCACTTGGCTCAGTCCCTCAACACCTTAAGCTTTTAATTAGCAGTTTCCAGTTAGTTTAGTTTAAATTATGACCCATCCCTACACTCCTTGCATGTCTCTATCCTAAGTCTGTTCACAAACACCACACAACAAGCCCCACCACCAACACTGCCACCACGTAGACTAGAAGCTTCTTGAGGTTGAATCTCTAATGCTTGGCATGATCAATAAATATTCTTTGAATAAATGAATAATTAGGCCATTTATCGCAATGGTTTTACTTAAGTTTTTACGTTCCCAAAAATATACATTATGTGCTTACCCCAGACATGCCATGTTCTTCATTTCTTGATGACTGGCACATGCACTTGATAACTAGCCCCCCCACCCCAACCCCGTCCTATTAACACCATCCTATAAAGCAATCCTTTCTCAGAAAGAAAGTGATGTGAGAGAAAGTAAATGGAGATGGGGAGAGACCCAATTCACATCGGTTCAAGGCACCTTCCTTGTGAACACTGTGACAGATGCTGACTGTAAGACCTGTGAGGTGAGAATGAGGCAGGGTCACGTCATGAAGAAAGGAGTCGTGTCACCTGGGAAGGAGATGGGTTGTGCCAAAGTCCTGAAGCTGCAAAAAGTTAGGATTAAGAGCTTGATCAGATTATATGAAAGAGGAAAGTAGTATGAACTAAGGTGGGAAAAGTAAGCAGGAACCAAAATTGCCAGAGCCTCAAGGGTCATCAGACCAGCCTGTGTGTGGTTTGATGGCTGACAAGCCCAAGGAAAGTCACAGAACTCTGGCCGTGGCTGTGCTGAGAAATGTCGGTGGCTTGTACAAGAGAAGGGGCTTAGAGAGAAGTGCATGAATTGGGAACTGCATTTTGCATGGGTATTATGTGGAGGGTAAGGGAAAGGAAGGTGTTAAGAATAACTCCTAGTTTCTTTACTGAGTTCCTAGGTCCATGAGGGTGACTTTAACCAAAATACTAACACTTTTACCAAAATACTAACACATTTTCAAACACCTCTTCTGATTCAGTTCTAAGATGACTCAGGCTGACTTAGGTTTTCCTCTGAGCTCACATTTTACCTTGTGGATTACTCTGTTTATTATATAGTACCAAACATCTGGGTGGGCCAGTCAGTGAAGTGTCCAACAGATGATTTCAGCTGGGGTCATGAACTCAGGGTCATGGGATCAAACCCCTGTTGGGCTCTATGCTTGGCAAGGAGTCTGCTTGAGATTCCCTCTCCCTCTGCCCCTCCCCTCACTTTCTCTCTTTCTCTCAAATAAATATAATCTTTTAAGAGAAAAGATTATTTATCATATAATCCTATAACATATTGTATTTCTCTCTCCAAGACAGCAGGCTCTTTGAAGGTAGTGACCATATCTTTTCATCTTTCTGTTGGTAGGCCTAACACAGTGCCCCACACAGAAAATGAAAATGTAATTGAATGAATGAATGAATGAATGAATGTAGGAAGAACTAAGAGAAGAAGCAAGAATCAGAGTATCAGAACTATGTTAGCTTCCAATCTTTTTGTAGGTTCTGTTCATTTAAGACTATGCATAGACTTTTTTTAAATTTTAGTTCTGGTACAGTTAATATGCAGTATTCTATTAGTTTTAGGTGTACAACATAGTGACACAACACGTCCACACTATACATAGACTTGGGCCAAAAATCTCTTGAGTCTAGTAAATTTCTTACTAAAACTATCAATTGCTAAAAATTGCCCAGTCCCTCAAAGTCAGTATGTGATTTTCTCTAACTTGCATGAATACCAAAAAAAGAAAAAAAAGAAAAGAAAAAAAAAAAAAAACAACTCTTTTTCTGTAGTCCTTGAGCTGTAAATTGGCCAAAGAAAATATTTTATAATCAATAAAAATCAAAAGATTATCTTTTGAAGATTTAAGAGTGTTCATTTATAGTTCTAAAAGTTAACATTAATGTGACTTTTGGTGGGTATGTCTAAGACTTGTTATCCTATTTTCATTTTTTTTAAAGAATGTTTGATGTAGGAGGACAGAGATCTGAGAGAAAGAAATGGATTCACTGCTTTGAAGGCGTTACATGTATTATATTTTGTGCTGCTCTCAGTGCCTACGACATGGTCCTAGTGGAAGACGGGGAAGTGGTAAGTCTCAAAGGAAAATAAAGTCAGGGTAAAACAAACAAACAAACAAACCCCAAGCATATGTGCTTCTCAACGTTACTACCATATTCCCCAGCTAGGGGAAGATCTTCCAAACATAGATGTTACTTCTCAAGTCTTGTTTTTTAATGCTGGATGTTAATATTTTGCAAATAATAATGCTACACATTCTCACCTTTATACCTAACAGAACAGAATGCATGAAAGCCTTCACCTGTTCAACAGTATCTGTAATCACAAGTACTTTGCAACCACCTCCATTGTCCTGTTTCTCAATAAAAAAGATCTCTTTCAAGAAAAAGTAACCAAAGTGCATCTTAGTGTCTGCTTTCCAGAATACACTGGTAAGATACTTTAATTCCATATAAATTCTATATACACCTATATTTTCCTATCTTCATCTTGACAGGTAACATTTATCAAGTTGAGGCTTATGATAATTGCTTGAGTCATGTGTATGATCCAAACTGGAAGACATCTTACAGTGAAATAGGAAACCCTCTCAACACTGTTGGCATTAAAGCAAAGCTCTAAGGAATAAATGGGAGATTAGGTGGGCCAGCGCTGCTGCTCTATGTATTAAACACTGCAAACTATATTAACTTAAACATTATAAATAATATATTTCAAATTGGCATTTTTTTTAAAAGATTTATTTTACTCGAGAGAGAGAGAGAGAGAAAGAGTCAAGTGCTGGAGAGGTGGAGTCTTAAGCAAACTCTGCACTGAGTGGGGAGCCTGACGCGAGGCCTCGTCTCAAGACTCTGAGATCATGACCTGAGCTGAAACCAAGAGTCAGACACCCAGCTGACTGTGCCACCCAGATGCCCCCACCAAAATGGCATTTTTTTATGTACTTCCTAATGAAACTTTAAAATGCAGTTGTTTTTCAAAGTCTGAATTAAGTTTCCTGAGGGATGGTCTCAATGATTTTTGAGAATAGTGACATTTTCTCTTTCCAGCTTTCATTTTCCAGTTTTCCTAGGGCCTAGAATTTTAGTGCTAATCCTATTAATGACTATAAATATCAGGTTCTGTCAGTAGTTTTTTTTTTTTCTTCAGAGATAGGTTTGTTGTTGTTGTTGTTTTTGTATATAGTTACATCTCTGTTAATGAAATTGTGTGTAAGATGGAAATACTTATGATTTAAATGACAAATAGGATGACTGGGTGGCTCATTTGGTTAAATGTCTGCCTTTGGCACAGGTTATGATCTCCGAGTCCTGGATGGAGCCCCACATCAGCTCCCAGCTCAGTGGGGAGCCTGCTTCTCCCTCTCCCGCTGCCCCTCCCCCCACTCATGTGCATGCTCACTCTCTCAAATAAATAAAATCTTCTAAAAAAATAAAAATAAATTTTAAAAAACACAAATAGAAGCTAATTCTACTACTTTGCTTTATGGGTAGCCCAGATGTTTCTAGAAGCATGGCAGTCTGTCATAGTAGCTATTTATGCTAATCTAAAACTAGTGCTTCTATCTTCCTTCTAGCTTTGTAAATATTAATTATATGTTAACACATTTATCATGTGATTAAATATAATCATGATTCCATTTTGAATAATACAAACTACATATAGACTCAGTAAAGCTCTGTATGTTTTCTTTTAACTAATAGGCTTATTTCTTAGAGCAGTTTTTGGTTTTCAGGACAAATGAATGGAAAATGAGAGTTCTATTCCCTCTCTAGTCAGCTTCCCATTTCTCTTATCATTAACATTTTGCATTTGTTACAATTGACTAACAGTTATTGATACATTATAACTAAAGTCCATAGTTTATTAGGGGCACTCTGTGTCATGCAGTTCTGTGTGTTTTGCAAATTCATGTCATGTCCCCATCATTACAGTAACATATAGCCTCACTGCCATAAAAATCAACTGTGTTCCACTATAATCAGTGCTTTACCCCTCCACTCCAAATTGTGGCAACCTCTGATCATTTTACTCCATCTATAGTTGTACTCTTTCCAGAATGTCATAGAGCTGTAATCGTACAATATATGGCATTTTCTGACAGACTCTTTTCATTATAAAATGCTATATGCATTTAAATTTCCTCCATGTCTTTTCATGGGTTGATAGTCCATTTCTATTTACTATTGAATAGTATTTCATTCCATAAAGCATTTTTTTTCCTCTTTCATCTATCGAAAGACATCTCAGTTACTTCCAATTTTTGACAATTATGAATAAAGCTGCTATAAATATAGTATACACTGTGCTAGAGTGTATGGTAAGACTCTGTTTAGCTTTGTAAGAAACTGCCCAACTGCCTTCCAAAGTGGCTATACCATTTGGAGTTCCTGTGGCTCCACATCTTTGGCAGCATTTGGTGTTCTGTTAATGTTTTGAATTTTAGCCACTCTACATGGTGGAATTTTTCTCCTAGTTACAATGAAGTGAGGAACAATAATCTAATCTCCATGGAAAATCTTCATGCTGCTTCCCTCTCCTATGTTAGGTTCCCTCAAAGTATATTCTGTTGTAAAACCATCAACACAAGTCATTTTTAGCTGCCTTGTGTTTCTTAGCATTTGTATTTTATTTCTTCCTTTCCCAGTTGATCCATGTGATTCCGGTGACAATGGTAACCATTCCCAACTGTCCCCCTCCCCCACCCCTTCCCCAGAACTCTCCATCTAGCTCTACTAAAGCATCAGTCAGGAGCAGCTCTCTCTAGTTCTACACATGCCATCTCAACTCCTCTGTTCGATCAGCAACATAGTCCATAATCTGACCTATACCATCCATTCTACTTGATCTGCTGTAATTCTTCTGCAAAAATCTGTCCTTTCCATCCAACTCAACACTCCAAGGTGCACATTTGATCTTGAACCTTACCCTCAAGTCTAGTGATTCAGACCATTCTCACTCCCACTTTTTGGCATTCAGTCAAACTACTTCCTTCTCTCTTCTAGCTACCCCTCAAGATCCAGCTCAAACATCACCTCGCTCCACTCATCTACAATTTCTATTCTTTTAGTTCATATGAAAACTCACACACCCCCATGTACACAGATACATACATGGCCTTTGTCATATATATAGACTTCATTGCTCATTTATGTATATATGTTAGTATTTTTATTGTATTTTAATCAAGTAAAGCCCCCACTGAGACAAGCATAGTTCCCAGCACAAATTTAATATCGCATAAATCCTGGATAACTGATCTTTGCTTTCTTGACTTTTTTAACACTGAGTATATCAAACAGCAGCACACAAAGTAAAATCCTAAAACTTAATGACATTTCTAATATTATTGCTTTTAAAATGCAATTAACATTTCTTTCTTTTCTTTTTTTAATAAGGACCAAATACATTTGAAGATGCAGGGAACTACATCAAAAACCAGTTTCTAGACCTGAATTTAAAGAAAGAAGATAAGGAAATTTATTCCCACATGACCTGTGCTACAGATACCCAAAATGTCAAGTTCGTGTTTGATGCAGTTACAGATATAATAATCAAAGAGAATCTAAAAGACTGTGGGCTTTTCTAATCAATCTGTTCTTTCTTCCACTCTTGCTCATGTACACTTTTCAAGATACAAAAGGAAGGTGCTGTGTGATGTGCTTAGTTTTAACAGTTTAGTGTTCTAAAGTAAAAACTTTTCATACAAAAAATTTACATATTCTCAGCTATATCTGGGTAGGTTTCAGTTTCTCTGGGACACTGATTTTCATGTCCTCGGATCTGAAAATGTACATTTTCAGATTGTAATATGTAGCAGTACATATCAATGACCGTGAGTTTGCTTGGTAGAAAATTTCTGTATTGCGATCCATTTCTAATCCTAGAACAATGACAAATGCAAGGTATTCTGTGTTATTTCATTGGCCACATTTTGAGAGGCATTTTTACTGATATGTAACTGTGCCTGTACTATAAAGACTATTCATTATTGGTCAATTCCTCCTAATGAGTAAGTTGCTAATGAAATGTTCACTAAACATGTACTTTTTGATGGGAAATTCCATATGCAAAAGAAACACATGCAATTTTATCTGCTACATTTTTCTGAGAGAAAAAGTCATTCATGCTGAATTTACCCTTAGAATTGGAGATCTTAACAATTTACCTTTTTATACCAGCCTAGTGGAAAAATGGGACCGTCTGCAGACAACAGTCCCACATCTTGCTCCACAGTGACATGGAACATTACTACAACTGATGGTTGAGGGGCAACTACTTTAGACTGCAAGAGAGAAAAATAACTCAGTTTCTTGGCATTTAGTACGTTTTGGTTTTGTGAATAAGAAGTAGGAAGTTAAGAGTAATTAGGAGTTTTTGTAGGAAAGAAGCATTGAGCTTCTATGTTAGTACTGTGTGGTCCATTCTAAATGTCTGACTGCATGCTAATGGGCAAGCCTACTTTTTAAAAGTTAATTTGGTGTCTTACAAACCAAATCATGTCATTTGCAAACAGAAAAGATGACCTTTCTTTTTTAAAATATATGTACCACTTAATAATTTATCCTTTTCAAGTAGGTCTCAATATTGTTCACTCTCTATCCTGGTAGAAGGGGTACATAGATCAGAATAGTAGGTCAGTACATGAGACTTAGAACTACCCTGAAAAGAGAGCTAATTGGTGTTTCACCAGCTAAATTAGGAAAACATAAATTAAGCAATTTGCCAATCTGTAGCTCGGATGGATTTCAATAGTTCTGTCTCAGGGACACTTCTTTCTGTTTCTGTAACATTTCCTTTCTAAACACTTAGGAATGATCACTATTCAATAAATAGCCTTGACTGGAGCTTTTCTGGCTTTACTTTCAAAAACACAAAGGAGTTATCAACAAATACAATCCAATAAAAATGTCATAGTAAGAAAAATTAATTGGAAATTTTTGCAGAATATAAATCATTAAGGAGCCTAAGATAGCAAGGACCAAAAAAGGGAAAACACTGAGTTCAAGAATTGAATAAAATTTTCTGGCTAAGAACCAATAATCTATATGACAAAACCCCAACATTTTGGCAGGAGATATTCAATGCTAAGAGATACTAAATTAAGATCACAAACACTATCATTTCAACTTTTGCTTTGCTTTTTCATTTTTTCCCATTCTACTCTAACCTGCTTTTCTCTAACAGTGTGAAGAGAATTTTCCATAAAGAAGTAAAATAGTTTGTGAAGTATTACTATTATTATTTGGATTTTGACTTTGCCCTACCCTTAAGGTTTCTCTTTTTGGTGTAAATGGTGGGGTTAAAAATGGTTTGATTTGTCTTTTAAAAATACGTAACTCATTTCAATATGTGCAGAAAATTGACAAGTATCAATATTTACAAAATACTGTTCTCTGGGAAATTAAACTATGTTAAATGATCAAATGAAACCTAGAGGTCACCTGGGGCACCTGGGTGGCTTAGTTGGTTGGGCTGCCGCCTTTGTCTCTGGTCATGATCCCAGGGTCCTGGGATCAAGCCCAGCGTGGTCAGGCTCCCTGCTCAGCAGGGAGGCCTTCTTCTCCCCCCTCCTCCCCTGCCTTCTGCTCTGCCTGCTTGTTCTCTCTCAATCTTTCCGTCAAATAAATAAATAAAATCTTAAAAAAAAAAAATTAGAGGTCACTTTGGATTAGAGGAAAACAGAAGGAAACAAATCCTATTCCTTCAAACCTATTCCTACCTATTCCTATTCCTATTCAATGATTGGAATTTTAAAAATTCTTCACAAACAGTTGTTATGGTAAACAATTCATTTTAATTAAAAAGAAATTTTTAGTAGAGAAAATAGATGTTTGCTTTATTTCTTTAATGATCTGCCTCCTTAAATTGAGTTTATTTCTGATTTCACTTTTTAAATTTTTAATAAAAAGTGGTGGGTCTAGATGCATAGTATTTTGAACTAAAGAAAGTTACAAGATGGAAAGTCTGGAAAACCATGCTTGAGTCAGAAGAAACCTGTGTTGAGACCAGCAATATTAAAGTTGGTTAGAATTCAAACACCTGTTTCAATGGAAAATTCAGCCTTCCAACCATACAGTTGGTCTTCTTGCTTTGATTTATCTCAACTAGTCTTAGTCTTTGTCAAATCAAGTGTTATTATACAGTGACTTCCCTTTTCTGTTATTTGAGGTTTCTCTTCCTCACTCAGAATGTCTGTAAATGCTTTTGCCTCAGATTTTTAACATTCCCAACTCATTCATTTCTAAAATGTGTCCAGATACACTGCAGGACCTCAAAGATCTGGTGCAGCCTTTTATAGCTAACAGAGTCACTAACAACTGGTCCTTGCGAGTATTTCCAGAAGCATGAACTTGTCCACAGTTGTCTTTGCATCTTGGGACTAGTGACTAGAGAGTTAAATGAAGAAGAGTATTTACTGGTAATACCCTGGAGTCAAAATATTAAAGCTGGTGACTCTAAAAAGCAGTTCTACAGAAGGGGTTTCAAATTCTGCGAAATCTACCACATACTTCATAGATATCCTATATCCTATTGATTCACAAAATTTATAAACAAATACCAGTCTTCACGCACATCATACAAACTGGCAAACTAGGTTTTTTCCAGTCACGGGCCTCTCCAAAGACAAGTTTTCTTACTTGATCCACTATTCTACTGACTTATGAACTGCACTTCTAAATACTTGCACAGAATCATTCAGGCTCGACTTAATCACACTAAAAACATGATGGGGGGCGCCTGGGTGGCTCAGTCATTAAGCATCTGCCTTCGGCTCAGGTCATGATCCCAGGGTTCTGGGATCAAGCCCAGCTCCCTGCTCATCAGGAAGCCTGCTTCTCCCTCTCCCACTCCCCTTGCTTGTGTTCCCTCTCTTACTTTGTCTCTCCCTGTCAAAGAAAATAAAGAAAATCTCTTTAAAAAAATAAAAATAAAAACATGAGAGAAAAGAAATCTTCTGTGTTGAGATAACGTGTTTTTCCTATGCCAACTTCAGAAGCGGAGACAGATTTGCTGTTTAGCAGGAGTAACAACTAAAAGTAAAATATTCATAGGAACTATAGAAGCAATTGTGAACCCTCTCAGAGTAACTTTAAAAACAGGAGCCACTACCCTCTGCCTAGATGCAGCAAGTATTCAATGGATAATCTAACCAGTTATGACCTCCTTTCTTTGTGGGTCTTTTCTGACATTCTCACTGACCAGTCTATAGCCACACGAGGGCACACTAACATCGTGTGTTTTTCTACCCAAATGTTGCAAACATAATAAATTTAGATTATCAATAGCTTTAATGAGACAGATAATAAAATCCTATTAAGAAATACAGCTCATTTTGTGCTTCCAGCTCAGAAGCATACGATAATCTTCCGATCATAGTCAGCGCTGCTTTAGTCAAATCTGTGAATAACAAAGCTATTGAAACAGCTCCAAATTTGTTCAGTGTTAATACAGATATTTAGTCATGGTCTAATTTTATTTTTTTGCCATTTCCAAGTTCTTATTTAAATCTTAGTTACCATTCATTTTGTACAGTGTGTTTTTCCATTCATCTACATTGTTTCTAAAATCTTCATTAGTTTACAGTGAAATATGGGAGAAAAATAATTTGATGTTTAACAACTATGTTTCATGAATAATAATTAAATGGCTGCTGATCGATGTGTTTCTTTTCAGTAAATCAAAGTAAAATTCCACTCTGCCAAAACATTAACCATCCCGTTATTATGTTGATTACAACTTTTTCCTTAACCACCACTCCACCAAATCGACAGGAAAATAAGTGCTCTGTGACATTTTGCAATTCCCAGTTCTGTGGCTGCCAGCACATTTTTCATTAGTAATGGCACAATTTTTACTTTAAACCACATTTGTCACTCTCATTAAGAAGAAAATAGAGTCATATGAAAGAAAGAAATAAAAAGGCCCTTATTTACTTCAGATGGGCGGTCATGGCCCTCTAATTTTAACACCCTTCAGAAAGCAAATAATATATGAGACACAGAAGCCAAGGGATTATTTGAAAGACATTCATGTTTTCTAAATTCATCAGATTGGAACAGAAGCTAGTACATATATGTGATTGAAAATATTTTTCAGTGTAGATTGTGGTGTTTTCTTTTTTTGAAAAACAAAAATGGCCAAGTAAGACATGCTATTATGATGTCAAAAAAGTGGTGCCTTTTTCTACTTTAACATATTAAAAGCCTTACAATGGAGAAAAAACAATAGATGATTATGCTTAGAGTTAGTGGAAGAAGGTTTGACATAAAAAGCCCCACATGTGGAATGCCAAAGACAAAGGTATTATATGCTAAGATTATTTATCCTCTCTAAGGAAGATCTGAATGTTTTATTCTGTTTAAAAATAATCCCAAGGGTGCCTGGGTGTCTCAGTGGTTAAAGCCTCTGACTTCGGCTCAGGTCATGATCTCAGGTTCCTGAGATCGAGCCCCGAGTCAGGCTCTCTGCTCAGCGGGGAGCCTGCTTCCTCCTCTCTCTGCCTGCTTCTCTGCCAGCTTGTGATCTCTGTCTGTCAAATAAATAAATAAAATAGTAAAAAAAAATACTGTTGAAGAAGTGTATGTATATGCAGGCATATCTTGTTTTATTGCACTTTGCTTTACTGTGCTTGCAGTGTATTTTGCTTATAGTTAGTAGGCGTCTCCAGCTTTGACCCTGTCTTGAGCCAGTCTGTCAAGGCCACCTTTCTGACAGCATTTGCCCCCTTTGTGTCTCTGTTACATTTTGGTAATTCTGACAACATTTCAAACTTTCTCATTATTATATTTATTGTGATGATCTGTGATCTGTAATCTTTGATGTTATTATTGTAATCATTTTGGGTGTCATGAATTGGAACCATATGACACAGCAAGATGAACCAATAAATGATATGTTCTCAGGACTCTGCCCATCAGCCATTCCTCCAGCTCTCTCTTTCTCCTTGGACCTCCCTATTGTCTGAGACACAGTAATACTGATCTTAGGCAAGGTATCCACCCTACCACAGATGCAGGAAAGACGTTAGGGTTGGAAGCCCACAGCCAAGATGAGATGTCTTTGGTGGAAAACAAAAACAAAAAAGATGTCTTTGGTGGAAAACAAACAAACAAAAAAAAAAACTGCTTTTTTTAAAGCATGGGGACAGGACCTGTGGGCAGAAAATATTCCCTGGGGTCATGAGGAGTGGCTGATGATCTACTTTCAAGTTGGGAGGGGGTTAGGGATACGGTAAGTCTCGAAGGAATTTTGGAAGCAAGGATTCCAGGTCCTTGATGGGGCTGGCTATTGTTAGGAAAAGATCATTTATTACCATCAAATAAAACTTTAGTCATGAGACCCTCCAGATATGTATCGGTGAGTCATATGCTTGGGGGATGATTGCCAACATGTATCTTGGGCAGTAGAGATAAAGAAAGTTTCCAAAGGAATTTTTATATGTTAAAGGAGACTTACAGGAGCCTGGAGGGTTGGGATGAGATTGCCTTTTGCCCTTGGCACAGTGTTAATATCGAGGCAGCAGAGTCCCTAGGGGAATGTCACTCTGCTTGTTTCAAGGACTCGTCAATGGGCTGTTAAGTTGTAAGGAAATTTAATAATTATTCTTCTGCCTTTGTTTCCCACCTCACGATGACTTCTAAATGTTCAAGTTAAAGAGTCGTACACTTCTCACATTAAATCAAAAGCTAGAAATGATTAAGCTTAGTGAGGAAGGCATGTCCAAAGTGGAGACAGGAGGAAGCTGGGCCTTTTGCACCAAATAGTTAGCCAAGTTGTGAAAGCAAATGATAAGTTCTTGAAGGAAATCAGAAGTCCTATTCCAGTAAACACATGAATGACAAGAAAGCGAAACAACCTTATTGCTCATGTGGAGAAAATTGTAGTGGTCTGGATAGGAGGTCAAACCAGCCACAATATTCTCTTAAACCAAAGCCTAATCCAGAGCAAGACCCTGACTCTCTTTAATTTAGTGTGGGCTGAAGGAGGGAAGGAAGCTGCATAACAAAAATTTGAAGATAGCAGAGATTCTTTATTAAGATTTAGAGAAAGAAGCTATCTCCTCAACATGAAAGTACAAACCAAAGCACCAGGTACATTCTAGAAGCTACACCAAGTTTACCAGAAGACCTAATTCAGGAAAGTGGTTAAACTAAACAACAGATTTTTTTTTTAAAGATTTTATTTATTTATTTGACAGACAGAGATCACAAGTAGGCAGAGAGGCAGGCAGAGAGTGAGAGAGGAGGAAGCAGGCTCTCCGCGGAGCAGACAGCCCGATGCGGGGCTCGATCCCAGGACCCTGGGATCATGACCTGAGCCGAAGGCAGAGGCTTTAACCCACTGAGCCACCCAGGCGCCCCTAAACAACAGATTTTTGATGTAGAGAAAACAGCTTTATTTTGGAGGAGATGCCATCTAGGACTTTCATAACTGGAGAGGAGAGGTCAATGCCTGGTTGATTATCTTAACAGATGCTGGAGCTACTGATGACTTTAATTTGAGGCCTGTGCTCATGACCATTCTGAAAAATCTTAGGACCGTTAAGAATTATGCTAAATCTACTCTGCTTGTGCTCTATCAATGGAACAACAAAGCCTGGACAACAGACAGCACGTCTGTCTACAATGCGGTTTACTCTATTTGAAGCTCACTGTTGAGAACCACTGCTCAGAGAGAAAAGAGAAGTTCCTTTCAAAATAACATTGCTCAGTGACAATGCATCTGGTCATCTAAGAGCTCTGATGGAGAAGTAGAGCAAGATTAATGTTTCCATGCCTGCTAACACAACAGTCTTTCTATAGTCCGTGGATCAAAGAGTAACTTCTACGTCCAGGCCTTATTGTTGAAGAGATACATTTTGTAAGACTATAGCTGCCACAGACAGTGATTCCTCTGATGGGGTTCAACAAAATCAACTGAAAACCTTCTGGAAAGGTTTCACCATTTTAGATACCATAAAGAACATTTGTGATTCAAGGGAAGAGGTCAAATATCAACCTGAATAGGAGTTTGGAAAAGTTAATTGCAATTCTCATGGAGGAGTTTGAGGGGTTCAAGAATTCAATGGAGAAAGTAACTACAGATGGGGTAGAAACAGCATAAGAACTAGAATTAGAGGTGGAGCCTAGAGATGGGATTGAATGGCTATAATCCATGAGAAGTCTTGAATGAATGAGAAGTCTGCTTCTGTACGAGCAAAGAAAATGGTTTCTCGAGATGAAAATTAATCCTGGTGAAGATGCTGTGAAGATTGTTGAAATGACCACAAAGGAGTTAGAATATTCCAGGAATTTAGCTGATAAAGCAGCAGCAGGGCTTGAGAGGATTGAACCCAAATTTGAAAGAAGTTCTACCTGGGTCAAATGCTATCAAACAGTACTGCATGCTACAAAGAAATTATTTGTGAAAGGAAGAATCAACACATAAAAAAAAATTATTGTTGTCTTATTTTAAGAAATTACCACAGCCACTCCAGCCTTCAGCAACCACCACCCTGATCAGTCAGCAGCCATCAACAAACATCAAGCCAAGACCCTCTACCAATGAAAAGATCACAACTTGCTGAAAGCGCAGATGATGGCTAGCATTTTTAAGCAATAAAGTATTTTTTAATTAAGGTTTATACATTGTTTCTAGATATAATGCTATTGCATGTTTATAATAAACTGCAGAGTAGTGTAAACCTAAGACATATGCACTGGGAAACCAAAAAGTTCACTGGACTCCCTTTATTATGATAGTCACTTTATTGTGCTGGTCTGTAACCAACCCTGCAATCTCTCTGAGATATGCCTGCAAAAGTGCAGATTATGTGAGATAGTTTTCCAATGAAAGAAACAATTTTATTTCCTTTGTAGTTTCAGTTAAGTTAATTCATCATAGTGAGTCTAAAAATCTTTAGTTGGTTTCTAGGACATTCAAGAAATAACCACTTCGCATTTTTATTCACATATATATTTTGTGCTCTCAATGAGAGCTGCAGTGGTGGACCATTATCATCCCCTCCTTTTGAAACAAAAGGCAGAGATTTTTATTAGTAAAAATATATATACAATGCAGAGCACCTGGATGACTCAGTCAGTTGAGCCTCCGACTCTTCTCAGTTCATGTGACGAACTCTCTCTACATGTCTATCCTTACCCCAAAACAAACACAGATGTCTATTCCTTTTCTAAGTATAAAAACAAGTACGGTTACGCTCTGAAACAGTAATGTAAGCATCTGGGCACTTTGTATTCTGGACCACCATGCTTCGAAGGCTCCGTTAAACTCAGAGATTCCAATAGCAAATTACTCATCAGGTGTTTCATTATGAATCTCTGGTAAAAAGTTCTCCTGAACTGAACTGGATCTTGTCTCTGGAACAGGAGGTAACATGGTAACTCTAAGGGAACTCTGCATTGTACTTGAGAACTTGAACTCATGTATCTATCAGTTCTAGAATGAACTATATCCCTGTGGAAACTGGAACAGTTCCTAATTTTACAAAGTGGCTATTCTTTTCTTTCTTGTTTGAAGTCAGTTATTTAAAGAAAATAGAAATGGGAAGACAAATGGATTTTTATTTTTTAATTAACACTTAAAATGTGAGATTTAATGTTTAAAATTTGTCATTTCCTTTACTTTTCAGTTTTAAGTTGAGGGCTTAGAAATGTTTTTTATTGCTGGGTAGAAGAATCAAGCATCCAACTGGCCCTAGTAAAGGCTTCAAAGAGCAAGATTTCATTGTTAAGCCTGGTAGAGTCCTTTTGCCATCCAAGGGAGGAAAAACACATCAATTGAGGTATAAAAGTTTCTTTTAAGAAAATATGACAACTTCATAAAATGACTAATTTTTGAATTGTGCACTTAAAAATGGGTGAATATATAAGTTGTCCCTGAAATCATAATAAACTCTTTCTTTCCTATAGTACCTCACACACATTACATGTAATAGAATAAATATTTAATAAATTATCAAGTTCATATTTCCCATAATTAATTACCTCTCAGCCTAAAATGGAAATGTACTAAACTCCAACAACCCTGTCAATATAAGACCATCCTCTCTACATGGCTGGTTGCCTAAAAGTAATAAATTATTTTTTTAAAAAACTCCTTGAAGAGGAGATCATTCTCATGCTAAAAGTTTCAGGTTAACTCCTAAAGCTTCAGGGTACATGGCCAAGTCCCTTCACATAGTCAGTGCATAATGTTTGCAGGGTCCGTTCCCACTTCATGCCTTGTCAGCACCTACTTCTTCCTTAAATCTTCAGTCAGAGTTTACCTCTTCAACAGGAGTTCCCAAAACTCACACAAGATAAACTGGCTTATATTTTTATAGTTCTTTATGGTAATTTTACTCTTTTTGACTAATTGAAATTTATAATGTAGTGTTTATAATTATTTAATTTAAAGATTTTATTTATTTATTTGACAGACAGATCACAAGTAGGCAGAGAGGCAGGCAGGGGGGAGCAGAGAGCACTCTCCCCCGCTGAGTGGAGAGCCTGATGCAGGACTCGATCCCAGGATCCTGGGATCATGACCTAAGCCAAAGGCAGAGGCTTAAGCCATTGAGCCACCCAGGCACCCCTGTAATTTTTTAATTTACATGTATTTTCCCACCTTTCTGGAAGTTTCCTGGGAGCAAAGCCCTTATAGGGGTTTTCTACAATTGTGCTTGATGCAAAGTAGAAATTTATTATTCGTGAATTATGGATAAATCAATTTTTTTTTTTTTTACCAGTTCCTCCTGGAAAGCTTCTATTCTCTTTGCCTTTGGATACAATACTTTCCCGATTTTCTTCCCATCTAGTTTCTTCTCCAACTCCTCTTACCATCCCATAAATATTAGTATTACTAAAAATATGTATCTAGACCATATTTTACTACTCTACAGATTATTGGGAATCTTAAGTACTTTTATGACTTCATTCTTTTGTAGGAAAGATCAATCTTCTGATCTCTAGATGTATATATTAAGTGCTCCCTGAGACATATAGAAATAAAATTCGACACTTTCAAAATTGAACTCCTGATTTAATGAGTTTAATTAAATTTAAACTCATGGAATCTATCACTCTTCCTATGATGTCTCTCAGTTGTTCAATGCCAGCTTTAGGTTTAGCCATTTTCCCCCTCTCATCTGATACCCAACTCAAATTACTCACAAGTTCTAGTGATTCTGCATGCTAAGTATTTCTTTAATTGCCTGCATTTTCCATCATCATTATTCTGTGTTGAATTCAAGTCTCTCTCTTGCGGAGATTTCTGGGACAGCTCCTTAAACTGTCTACACTGCATCTGTTCTCACCACTTCCAGTCTATTTTCCATCCAAATGACAAGATGATGGTGCTTGTTTTAAACTGCAAAACAACTTCATATAGGGCTTCAAATGTTTCTCTGGCTCTCTACTATTACATAATCAAATCCAACTGCCGTGATATTTAAATGTCCCCTCTGCCTTGATATCTTTTCATCCCTCTAGCTCAGTCTTTTACCATTCTTCAATCTAAATCCACTGGCAAGTGTGCTTCTTCCTAAAATAGTCCCCTTCTCCCCATTCCTTGACTAATAAACTCAATGTTTAAGTTTTTACTTTGTTTTCAAACATTCTCTCCTTATCGGTCTAGGTCTTGGCTATCTGTCTGTCCTTTGTGCTCCCTGATCCCCCTTGTGTCTCCTTTGTAAGCCTTCTCATGATAATGAAGTCAAGCAAATCCCTATCAGTCCCAGAAGAATACATAATTCACTTAAAGATAAACAGGGTTGTACCTCCCTCTGTTTACAGCATGTGAGAGATGTCCTTGTGTTTTAAAGTCCACAGCTCTGTTAGCGTTCTTGGTGCAGTAGCAATGGATAATAAAAGTATCTTAAAAGAGTCAAGTATCATGACAAAAAAAAAAATCTTGAATGCATTTGGTAAAGTTTCCAATCAGTCATGCTTTACCTATTTATTTTATATTCCAAAGGGGGCTACATGAATACATTAGCCATCTCTATTTTCTCAGTTATTTACCATGTCTTCTTAGTTTCAATATGAATTACATAAGCTTCTAGAGAGGAAGGCAAACCCATCATTATTTTACAAAACCATAGTATCATCCTAAAGACAATTGAAAAGAAAGCAACACTACTCTTGCCTTTGCCGCCACACTGATGCCTTCGTAAAAAGAAGCCCGTCTAGGATATCTCACAAGGCTTGAAATGAGACAGCTGATCCCAAGCAGACATGTCCGTCAAACAGAGTTTTTTGAGGCTGTGAATAATGAATAGCAGCCTATCACAAAAGCCTGTTAACAATTAGTCCACTGCGTGAGAAACAAACCTTAAAATGTGAACATATCTCTTGGCTCCCAGCTTACACAGATAGAATAGTCACATGAAGCACTGTCCTTAGTACAGCAAAACACAGGAATAAAGGAACCAACCTTAGAATCTTTAGACATTTTATTTCATAGCTTTGCATGCTGTCTTTATAATAGAGGGCAACCTGTTTAGATTTACTAATATTTATGTTCTTTAAAAAAAGAAAAACAAGGGCACCTGGGTGGCTCAGTGGGTTAAGTCTCTGCCTTCGGCTCAGGTCATGATCCCAGGGTGCTGGGATCGAGCCTGCATTGGACTCTCTGCTCAGTGGGGCTCCTGCTTCCTCCTCTCTCTGCCTGCCTCTCTGCCTGCTTGTGATCTCTCTCTCTTTCCAATAAATAAATAAAATCTTAAAAAAAAAAAAAAAAAGAAAAGAAAAACAACTGTCTTTAAGCCTTGCAAAAGCAATTCTGTCCTTAAGAACAGGACACACTTCGAACTGGATAGGTACACAACTGCTTTATAAATCAGATCTTTACCAAAGTATTAGTCACTTTTAAAGCTAATACCAAATGTAGTAGAAATGACTCCATCTGTAACATTCTAAAAGAATGTAAGTAATATGCGCAAAGTTCTATCACTTTGAGCTTTAGAAAATGCCTACATCTCAAAATTTACAATAAAATTTGTAAAGCTAATTAATAAATTACTCAATGCCTATACACACGAGTAGGGAATAGTGAAATGCTTATTTCTATATTTTCTATAATCTGAATATATTTCTTCTTTTAAGTTTCTCACATTTTAGCCTATCTTTATGTAGAAAATATTTCCTTCACTAAGATGTACATGGATATACTTCGTTGCTCGGGAGAGATTTCAGTTGAAAATCAGTACTTTTTCTCAATGAAGTTTAGCGATCATGATCTTTGATACAGATTTGATACAGATTTAGGAATTTCATCATTTCCATTAATCGTGTGTAGGAGGTGTTTAATCATGAGATTTTTAGATTTCTTTTATTGCCCTCTTATAAATTTATAAACTCATCAAATCTAGAAAGTTTCCGTAATTTTATCTTCTTAATATAAAGTATGCAGGCAAGTTGCTAAATATAATGGCGTAAATCATCTCATGCTTCAAGAAGACCTAAAGTACCTTTGCTAAACAAGGTTTAAAAAGTGTCCTTTAAACTAATAAAACCTGCCAGTTACTTAGTCTTGCTTTAAAGCAGAAGCTAAAGTCCAATCAGTTAGGGGTTGTAAATTTTTTATTCAATTCACAGGGCTTTAAAAAAAATGAATTTTAGGGGTGCCTGGGTGGCTCAATAGTTTAAAACCTCTGCCTTTAGCTTAGGTCATGATCCCAGGGTCCTAGCATGGAGACCTACATCAGGCTCTCAGCTCAGCAGGGAGGCTGCTTCCCTTCCTCCCTACCTCTGCCTGCCTATCTGCCTACCTGTGATCTCTGTCAAATAAATAAAAAAATCTTAAGAAAAAAATTGAATTTTAAAGAAGTAAAAAATTGAATCTAAAAAAAATTCAGTAAAAACCTTTTCAGAAAGATTCAGTGAATTTACTGTGCATGTACTCTGTGCTCTTTCTCAGCTGTGTTTCAATTCTAAAAATACAGCCAGCATAAATTTCAATTTTTAAAAACAATGGAAGGGGCAGGTTTTCCTTCATGCATAATGACCAAACGACAATAGCTGTGTAATCTATTAAACTCCCACAGTGTGAATGATGAATGTGCACAATTTGACTTTCTGATGATCAGAATTTTATATAATTGTCTATAAAAGGTGTTGTGATATCTGCCTTCTGAAAAAAATATTTTCACTCTGGAAGTCTTTTTTCTCTTTGAAGTCAAATCAAGTCTTACTTCAGGAGAGGCCTGTCTGGAAGAGGGCCAGAAGATGTCTGTTTAGATTACCTTTGTGAGCGATGGCAACACAAAGGCCAGCTGAGCCCAGGGCATTTTACAAGTGCTCCAAACCCAGGAGATTGGCATATCAAACACCCACACACTAATTGTGACATTAATCTGCAACCATCAGCTGACTAAGAGTGTTACCACTGTATCCGAAACATGCTGCAGTTTTAAATTGCTTCATCAAGTAACTCATCTAGTGCCATATTTTATTACTATTCCAACAAGGAGATCAAGAATAGTATAGCTGAGTATGAATTTTAAACAAAAAAAGCTCTGTTTTGATACACAAGTTGTATAAGCAGAATATGATAGAACTGTGCCATCTGGAACTCAAAGGACATTATCATCTGTCTATCTGGGAGATTTCTTACTAAATAGGGTGTTTTCAAACTACTAGAGTATTTGCTCCTTTCAAACCCTGGTATCTTAAACCATAATGAATTATTCAACTGTATTATAGACTATTCTGTTTTCTGAGATAGAATATATTCAACACAGTTTATTCTTTCTTTAATGTCCCATCATCATTATGATGAACAATAACTACTACATCATAATGCAACAATGACCTTTAGGTTCGTTTTAGGCATGTGGGTTTTATTTTATTCATTGTCATAAGAACTCATACATGTGAGGAGCCCATATGAGTAATCTGGCAAAAGTGCTCTGAGCTGTAGAGACAAACAAGCAAGAGAAACCTCCTCTTTAGTGTGGGGAGAATATAAATAGAAAAGAACAGGGCCAAGTAAAGGTTCTTCAGTTGGACATCTGGGCTGGAAACTCAACTCTCCCTCTCATGGATTAGCTGCGTGGCCTGGAGCAAGGTCCTTAACTCTTCAGTATCCACATCCATAAAATTAGAGTAACAACAGCTACAGGTCAGAGTCCGGGATTAAAAGAGGTATTACGTGTGTAGTGTTTAGAAGAATGACTGATCTGTTTAGAGATTATTGGTTATTAAGGGAGGGAGCAGAAAAATTGTAATGTATACAGAAATGTGAAGAGAGTTCTAGGTGTCACGGAGAACCTGGCTGGGAGAGGAGGAAGGAATTGAAGGAAGTGGAGGTTAAAAAAAAGAAAGAAAGAAAGAAAAAGAGATTTGGGGGAAAAAATGTCCTCTAAAAGGTTAATACATTAATTAAAAAGGATTTTATGAGATATATATATATATAACACATTTACCATAAATATTGGTTCATCTTACCAGTACCATCAGAGTTTGGCAAACTTTATTTCATTTTTACTATATCAATGTTACATTCATTATATTAGGCTTAAGAGTTTTATTATTTACTTGCTTATCCTTTTATCTATCCATCCATCCACTAACCCAATCATTTATTAAAATTTTCAAAGAACTACTGCAAATTGGCTCTTTGAAAGATTTTGTGAAATCATTATGTTTAATATGAGCTCTCTGTTACCAAGATACTTTCAAATTAATAGAACAGTTTCCCACATAGGACAACATTAGTAAACGTAAGGATTGAGGGGTAAGCTTTGCCAGATAAATTTTTAACATAGTAGGTTAAATAAAGTTAAACCTTTCTTTAATGCTGTGTATTTTTGAGGAGACACACTGTAAAGATTTCTTTTGGGAACCCCTGTTGTTGCAGGTGGTTTTGAGAAATAAAGTCTGGGTAATAAAATAATAAATTCGCAACAATAACACCATTGCATGGATTTTGTGACAGGTTTCTTGGGCAGAGGCCTTTTCTGCTTACTTCCTGGTTTTCAGTTTTGGTCAGCATAAAGTGACATGGCCACAAACTAAATTTCAATGAAAAAAGGGCACTATTTGTATGCGCAGTAAAAAGCAGTTTTGATAACTGATCAAGTCCAAGTAACAAGACAGGGAGCCATGTCCTGGGCATAGTGTGTTCACATTGTAGGTAATGCCTTTGTACTGGGAGGACTACCTTCTCCCCCACCCCCAACCCCCCAGCCAGAATGGATCATAGATACTATTTTGTGCAGCAATTTTCTTTAAAAGAGAAGACAAAAAGCTGTGAATAAGAGGAGGCCCTTGGGGTTCTCCAGGGCTTTGATTTTCATCCTGACTCTTTGAACTACATTGAACAGCCGTCTGTAAGTTATGAAATCCTAATTCAGAAACCCTGATCCAACTCTAGCAGAAATCTTAATTGTTCTAAAAGTGAAACCATTAGAATGTCATTGACCTGATTTATTACCATTTTAAAATGCTGAGCCAGAGACAAGATCCTTTCTCTCTTTCCCTAGAAAACCACTTGCCCCTTTGTAAAAAATCAATATGAGGTCATTCATCTGAGTGCAACTCTTCCTTGACACTCAGATTTTTCACTAAAATGCTGTTGTAATAATCTTAACATGGCTTTCTCAGCTTAGCTATTTTCCAGACAATTTAACCCACAGAGTTGAACCTAGAAAAATGTTAGCACTTAGGTTGAGATTTCCCAAAAGAATATACAGAAAGATGTATAAGACATAATTGTACCACTGTGGATTACAATAAGTTACACATTAAGTACAACCACACTATCAGCATCCAATCTTAAGTAGCAATGTCCCCAACCTGAAGACATGAGTAACAATTTCTTTATCACTGCAGAAGACAAATATGTTTCTGCCTTTAGCAAAAAATTGATACGGGAAATCCCAAGTGTACTTATGATTCAGGAAAAGGAAGACACAATTGGCAAGTCTATTGTAATTAAACATGATTTTGATTTTGGAATACATCAGTATGAATGTATGGATGGACAAAAAGAAGGTAGGAAAGATGGAAGAATGTATTTTTTTAAGACATGTGTGAATGGTATTGTTTTTTGCTCATTACCGTATCTATTATAACTATAAATACATTAAATTAAATATAATAAATTAAATTAGATATAAATAAATTAAACTGGTACTTCTTGAACTTGCCTTGCTAAAAACAGAGAGGGCCATTTAAAAATGTATATTTGGAGGTTCCCAATCCAATTCTGTTGAAGAACATCCATGAATTTGTGATTGTTATGATCAGGTATAGGGGAAACATTGTTTAAAACATCAAAAAGGAAACACTGTCTTAAATTTTTGTTTCCACTTATATATTTTCTTTTAGTTTAAATGTTAATGAAGCACTTAGACTGTGTTCCTACTAAGATCTCTGAGGGAAATGTGAGTGGATTAGATTAGTGTCTGCTTTCAAAACCAACTACTCTAGTAAGGGAAATAAGTCAGATGTCTCAAGAAGAATTTTATAATAAAGGTATTATCTCCAATCTTGCATTTATTAAATCATTTCCTTATTCATTTATTTACTCAGTAAATATGTATCACTTACCTGCTACAGCACAGGCATTATGTCAAATTAGGGGTCTATAATAGCAAAAATAAGGACTCATGCTTCATCAAATTCCTACTCTAGGAAGGAGAAAGCCATTACATAAATTAGTAACATAGTAAGTATAAAAAGCAAGGTATGCTATGAAAACAGTGAATGTGATCTTACGAGCATATAACATGCAAACAGTGATCTACTCTGAGGGGCCAGCAAATTTTTTCTGAGTAAATAAACTTGACCCAGGGATGAGGATGCAGTAAGGAGATGAAGGGAAGAAGGGAAAAATTCTCGGGCAAGGAAATGCTGTGCCAATGCCCTGTGGTCAGAGAAATCATGGGACAGATAAGTTACCATGGTCACTGGAGAGGAAAGGAGACAGAGAAGTAAGGTTGAAAAGATGAGACTAGTCAGAGTCTTCTTAATATACATTAAGGATTTTTGTCTTTATTTTTAAGATGAGTGTTCAGAAATGAGAAGGCGTGATAAGATTAACAATTAGAAAGGTTCACCTTGGCTGTGCTGTGGAAAATGACTAAAAGAAAACTGGATTTGCACAGATCTGTGGGAAGCTATTCAAAATGCTCCAAGAGGAGATAATGACCTAACCTAGGACTACAGAGATGGAGAGTAAAATGGCAGACAGACTTACAATGTATTCTGGAGGCCAATGCAATAGACCTTGTGATTAATTCATTGCTAAGAGATATGGTAGGGCTAGTGGACAGCTAGGGAGAGAAAATATTAGGGATGGTGGTAAATTACCAAGATAGGGAATGGTCAAGAGCACCATGTGTGGGGAGGAAAAAGGGGGTATATGAAAATAGTGTTGCACATGATGAATTTGAGGAGCAGTCAGGACCAAAGATAGGTATTTTTATGAAACATCAAGAAATAGAGAGTAATAGAAACTTTGGATGCAAATGAGATTGTCTGAGGATACAGCAGAAATTTTAAAAAGCTCAGGACACTGTAAACAGTTATGTGACCAAGAGGAGGAGATTGCAGAAGAGAGCCAAAAGTCAAGAAAAATACAGGTAGGATTCAGATCAGAGAGAGTGCAGGGACAAGATAACATGGAAGAATTTTTCAAAACTAGAGAAGAGTTATCAGTTGTTCTATACAGGAAGGATGCCTAGGTGGCTCAGCCAGTTTAGCATCTGCTTTTGGCTTGGATTGTGATCCCAGGGTCCGGGGATTAAGCACTGTGTTGGGCTCCCTTCTGCCCCTCTGCTGACTCGTGCCTTTCCCCACAAATAAATAAAATCTTTAAAAAATGGTTCTATACACTAAAAAAGATCAACAAAGATGAAGCCTGGAAAAAAATCTACTGGATTTAGGGACACTGATGTTACTGATGACACTTTGGCAAAGTGCTGTGACTGGAAGTCAGATAACCCAGAAATAATAAGAGGATAATGGTGATGATGAGCCCTGACAGTGGTTTTTTTTTGTTTGTTTGTTTGTTTTAAGTCTGACTATAAAGAAGAGAGAAGAGGTAGTACTGATCTCAAATGCCAGTCAACATCTCAAACACATTATTTCCCAAAACATCATCTTTACTGTTTTACTCATCCTCTTAATTTCCTTTCATGTTTCTTTTCTATTAAATGTACCTTGAGCCTCTCTGTCACAGAAGCTAATAATCTTGCTTTAACTCATCCTCTCTACCAGGACTTCAGTGGTCCCATACCTCCCTGAGATAGGTGCAAAATGGTCTCTAGAACCTTGAGCTCTCTTTCCCCTCTACCCAAATGGGCATGTGACTTTGTTTCAGTAGACATTCCACCCTAGTATCACCATTTAGCTAACAGCTTAACTTTCACTATGTAACATCTCTTGAATAGCTTGCTCAACTATGAGTTGTGCTTATTGCATAGATTTCTATGAAATTTGAACGAGATAATGAATCCTCAGGGCTCATTACATTTCTTGATCACTGTAGATTTCAATGATCATCAGTTGAATTTGAATTCAAGTCATCTATGCCTGATGTCTTTTATCCAGTGTTAAAATGAAACAATAGTTCCCAAATGGAGTTGATTATGGTAAGTTCTATGTCACCAGGCAGATTTTTAAGACTTAATTACGGTATTGGCCTCTCCAAGAAATGGAATCTTAAACCAGTCAGTCAGGAATCACCTGATTGACACTAATTAGGTAATCTGCCTGATAGACCCTGCCATCCCCTAAAGGAAAATAACTTCACAATAACCAACTTCCTTTTTTGCCCATTGGGACTTCCTTGTTCCTATTCCTTTCTGTCCATGGAAGTCTTTCATCTTGTACTTCTCCTTGGAGCTGCTTTCCATCTATTAGATTCGATGCTGTCTGATTCCTAAGTCACTGAACACAGCACTTAACAAATGCTAACAAGTGTGCCTGGGTGGCTCAGTGGGTTAAGCCTCTGCCTTAGGCTCAGGTCATGATCTCAGGGTCCTAGGATAGAGCCCCACATCAGGCTTTCTGCTCAGCAGGGAGTCTGCTTCCTCCCCCTCTCTACTTGTGATCTCTCTCTCTGTGTCAAATAAATACATAAAATTTAAAAAAAAAATGTTAACAAAGCACTTAAACTATGTTCCAACCTAGACCACTGAGGGAAATGTGAGTGGATTAGATTAGGTTCTACTTTCAAAACCAACTATTCTAGTAAGGGAGATAAGCCAGGTATCTCGAGAGGAGTTCTATAATAAAAGTATTATCTCCAATCTTGTGTTTATTAATTCATTTAATTATTCATGTATTTATTCAGTTTCCACTAACTGCATGTATAAAATGCAGGTGAGAAAATTAACCTTTAAATAGTAATTCAAATTAAGTTGAATCACAAAATATTCCTCTAAATTTTATAATAATCACATTACTTTAAAATAGATATGTAGTATGCTATTTCAATCTAAGTATTTTTGGGGGGAGAATAAATATTTTATCCGCTTGCTATGTAGATCTCAATTCTATTTTAAGGAATACTTTAATGGTAACATTGGAGAATGAGGTTATTTCTGTCTTTTCAACTCCCATCTTATCACATTAATCTGTAAGAACTGTAAATCCTTAGGATAGAAAGTGAAGCAAGGTCAATTTCCTAGACTCAAGTAATTCAACCCAACTATTCTTAAAACAAAAAAGTAAACTGAGGGTAGATTAGTTTAAGTCATGTACATTATCTCTATCATTATTTACTGAAAGATTAAGAGGTTAACTTTAAAATAGTTTGATGATTTATAATCTTTTTCACTTAAGGAGAATTTTAAAAAATACATTTGCAAACAGTGATGTGACAAAAATTAAATTTAGAGTTTATCTCTTATTTTTGATATTAAGGATGGACAAAAGTATTCTATTCAGAGAAACGAAGACATAATTTCCACTCACTCACGTGGATTTGCAAATTAGGAAGGAAAAACAAGCCTATCTATGAAAAAGTAAAAGAACAGCAGAAGAGAAAAATCAAGAGCCATTTTACCAAAGAATGGTGGAAAAATCATGAATTAATTTTTTTAAGTGTATATATTTTCCTTTGTGTGAATGATACATCTTTGAGATCTCCAACAGAACTAACCTAGAAAAAGGTGATCTAATAAAGTGAAAAAGAATAAAAAGAATGTCTCTTATACTCTCTTTAAATTTTAGTATAAAGTTGGAAAATTTCCAAGATCGGAGCAATCATTCTAGGAAAAAAAAACTGAGGCAGCAGTAATAGAGGTAGGTGATTTTAATACATTGTTGATTAACTGAACAGGACATAAACAAACAGAAAACATTTATGGGCTTGTAACTTAGACAATAAATTGTAACTTTCTGGAGGAGACGCATCCATGGAACCCTGGCCGGGAATCATAGACTATTCAGTGAGAGAAATCCTATTATCCACTCCCTCCTAGCTCTCCTAGACTGCCGTCTTTGAAGAAAATGATACCCTGGGATCAGTCAACTCAGCTCACTGCCAAGCCATGTCAGATCTAGAACGCCAAGGTAGGATGCAGTCTCCTTGAGTTCAAACCCCGGCCCTACCTCTTGCTAAATGTGTGACCTCAGCTCTGAGCTTTGCTTTCTTCATTCTTAATGTGTATGTCTTATTCTATTGGAGCTGCTATCGCCGAATACCCAAGACTGGGTAGTTTACAAACAACAGAAATTTTCTTCTCAATTCTGGAGGCCAGCACTCTGGAAGATTCGGTGTCTGAGGACAGCTTACTTCCTGGTTCACTCTTCACCACATCCTCACTTATCAAAAGGGAGTGGGGCACGAGCCCATTCATGAGTGTTCCACCCTCATACCCTCATCACCTACCAAATACCTCACCAATTAATACCATCATATTGGGAGTTTTATTTTAACACATGGATTTTAGGGAGACACAATCATTCCATCTATGACAGTGGTGATTATGGGTTTCTCATTTATTGAGCTGATCCAAGAGGTAACATATACAAAGCATATTGCACAGTGCTTGAGACATATTAAACATCAGAAAAATGCTGTCAGCATTTATGATTTCAGCCTTTCAAGAAATACAGAAATAACAATATAGAAACTGGACCTTGATAACCAACAGAAAATCTCCAAGTTGTACCAGAGACTACCAAGACCTGTGTCTGCTTTGGCTAATTCTCAAGGGAAAAGTGATATGCAGGGTTTTTTTTTTTTTTTTTCATTATCAAGATGGAAGCTCAGTGGACATGACCTAAACGTATGCATACATAAGGCCATACTGAAAACCCTGTGAAACAGTACAAGGTAATCGGAAGAAGTCAGGTGGGACTCTGTACGCACTCAGCATGATAATAGATGGCAGGAATCGATATGGATGATGAGCTGGAGACAAAGTGGTACAATTAGAGAAAAAGCGAGTGAATGTTCTGTCTGGGGTATGACAGAGAACATCAGAGGAAAAGGGGAAAACAGTAAGGAGGAACATCACCAGCAAGCCATCCACACAAGAAGTAGGGACGTCAGTGAGATATGGTGGAGAGGCCTGCGTTTGACATAATGAGGAATTCTTTTTTTTTTTCTTTTCTCATTTCTCTCCAATTTTTAAAATGTTATTACACCTATAACTTAAATTGTATTTTAAAGTGATTACCTGGACCAACACATCTATAGTCAATATGGTTTTTCCATGACATGAAAATGGATAGTTCTTTGCCAACTTTTAACATTAGGACATTTCAAATCCATATGAAAAATAAGGCAATTATCCTTACTCATCATGTAACTTAGGTTAAAATGTTTACTTATTTCTTATATGATTATATTTGTCTTCCATTTCATCTTAATCTCCTGACCTGCTCAACATATAACTTTCTATCTGTTCAATATGGAATCTTAAGTTTAGCTCAATGTAGTAGGCAGAAATCTAAGATGGCTCCAAGATTTCCACCGTCTGGTGTACACAGCTTATAGAATACCCTCTTCTTTGAGTGTGGGCAGGACTAGTAATATGATAAGATGTCACTCCTGTGATTAGCTGGTTATCAGTCGATTTTGAGATAATCAAAAGGGATACACTGGGTGGTCCTGACCTGTAATATCACAAGTTATGTCAAGAATTATTATCAACTATTATTTTGACAGTAATTTAAAAATAACTCCTAATGCTAATGACTATGATAACATAATTCATAATGCTCATGAGAATGTGCACATAAAAATTTATACAGGCCTTTTATCTTAAGAATATATCTTAAGAATAAATATGTCCTCTTTTTAAATGCATTTGTCTAAAATGCAGACATTTATCCACAGAAGTAATGCAAAAGAGGGAAAAGATTATGGCTATAAATATATTTACTACAACATATTTGGGGCCTAAATATGGGTTATATTCTGAAGCATACTAAGTATGGTAGAAGAATAGCCAGATAAATGAGAGTTCAATTTCATACAATAAAATGTTCAGATTAAAAATCATAGTAACAAATACTGCAGAATAACAAGAAAATGTTATAACAGAATATAAAGTGAAGACTCAGTCTGATTGCAGTTTTGTCAACATCGCAAGCATAGGATTAAATGCCAGAAGGATATATATAACCATTTAAGAGATAGGTTACTGTGGTTCAGTTTCTGAATCATCTGACTGATGTCATTACAGTATAATAAATAAAATGTTTAAGGAAATAATTTTTTTGAACCATTGGACATTTGGTTCACATTTTGAGAAAGCACAAAATGGCAGAGACAGTCTGGTGGTCTTGCACTTGTTGGGATTTGACTAATCAAACTTAGGAACTTTCTACAGACTGTGTTTCTAAACCTGTTTATATTGTAATCACTATTTTTGTTATCACTCCATTTTGTCACGTATGTATACTCCCAATGCTGAGATCGCTATGGATCTGCATTTCTACCCAGAGGTGGAGATTCACTTTTACCTTGTAATATTAGCATTTTAGGCAGGTGGCTCATAAACTCTCCTATTTACTGCCACCGGTATTGACATATACATCAGTGGCTATGGATCAGAACCTGCTCACATCCTCTTGGCCTTCTCTCTTCTTACTTCAGCCAGTGCTTCACCAGCTTTATTCTCATGAAACTATACTGTGGGCTTTGTCTGGGCCATGCAGCATCCCTTTGCTTCCTGACTGGGGACAACTCTAATCCTGGGGGGTGGGACACCCTCTGGAGCCCGCTGGGCATTCAGAGACGTGCAGGTGGGAAGTAAGGGTGGTCAACACTAGTGGCACCAGCCATCATCAAAGGATATCAGAAGCTTATCCATAATGCTTTCCTCTTTTATCCTCTCTGGATAGTCAGTTGTAGGAGGCCGTTTCTAGGCTCCTTAGAAATCCCTGAGGATGAAGCACCAGGTAGGGTAACAGCCAACTCAACAGTACATCCTTACCTTGGCTTTTTCTCATGCACATTCTCACTTCTCGTGTTCTTCATCTCTATTCCCCAAATAAATGATTCCTAAGGAATTTTTTCCCCTTCAAGTTTGCTCTCTGGAAAACTCAGGTTGGGATAAAATACATGCAAAAGAGGGGTGCCTGTGTGGCTCAAACAGTGAAGCGTCTGATTTTTTATTTCAGCTCCAGTCATGATCTCAGGGTTGTGGGACTGGGCCCCACACTGGGCTCCATGCTCAGTGGGGGATCTATTAAGATTCTCCCTCCCTCTGCCCCTCATGCTCACTCTCTCTGTCTTACTCTAAAATAAAGTAAAATCTTTAAAAAAAAACATATCTATATAAAACATATTTACGTTTCTCAGTTTTTAGTATATTTGACTGAAGATATTTAAAAACCTAATGATTATGTTTTTAAGCTTTAAATTACACCTTGTGATAACATGTTTAAGCAGAAGTGAATAGTCTCAGGGCACCTGTGTGGCTCAGTCAGTTAAGCATCTGACTTCTCAGGTCATAGGGTTATGGGATCGAGTCCTGTGTCTGGCTCCTGCTCAGTGCGCAATCTGCTTATTTCCTACCCTCTGCCCCTCCCCTGCTTATGCTGCTCTCAGATAAATAAATGTTTAAAAAAATATATTATTATTTATTTAAAAATAAATAAACAGAAGTGAATGATCTCAATTGGATTAAAATGTCTATCATATTAAAAAGAATGAAAATGTAATGCTCTTCTCATTAGCTGTAAAATATATGGAGCTGTTTATTTTCCCTCTACTTTTACTGAAATTTTTACAATCAAAAGTATGCCTTGGGGCGCCTGGGTGGCTCAGTGGGTTAAAGCCTCTGCTTTCAGCTCAGGTCATGATCCCAGGGTCCTGGGATGGAGCCCCACATCGGGCTCTCTGCTCAGCAGGGAGCCTGCTTCCTCCTCTCTCTCTGTCTGCCTCTCTGCCTACTTGTGATCTCTGTCTGTCAAATAAATAAATACATGTTTAAAAAAAAAAAAAAAGTATGCCTTTTAGTTTGTGTTAAGTGCTCAAGCCTTTCCAAATCATCTGCCTTCTCCGAACTTGGATGAAGATTCTGGTCCTGTTCTCGTCCAGGAGGTGTTGCCTCTCATAGGCTGGCCGAGCTGATCCTAGCAGAAGATTGCTTTTTATTAATATTATGGGGTCTTCTTTTGTAGGACAGAGAATGAGAGCAATTACAAAACATCTGGATAAAACAAAAATGGAGGAACATCTAGGCTGCATGCAGATGTGGAGGACAGGCTTAAGGGGAAGTGACCCTGGCTTGGGTCACATAGAGAGATGTGGGAGTCACTGCACACGTGCCGGGCGGCCAGCTTGAGAGCTAAGCATTTGGTTTGTTTATCGCAACAAAGTAAGATGAATTTTAACAGGAAAACCGTGAAAGGGTAAAGCAAAGCTTCTGTTGTTTTTTGTAATCGTTCTAATTAAAAACCTTAGAGAAGAGTGGGGTTTGCTCTTAATGAGAAAAATAAAGGGCACAGGACTCATGTAACACCTGGAAGCCTCCAGACAAACAGACCATATCAAAATGCAGCATCAAGAATTTTTCATAAGAGAAAGATCATTGGATTCAGTATGAGTAACACAAAAAGAGATGATGGCTGAATATATAGCAAGAGGTCATCCAATTAAAAGAACATTATGAAAAAGGTGAGAAATTATAGAAAAAAATTACATCAGGGGAGAGACTCTTAAATAAAGGAATAGAGTGATTTTGCTTCAACTCAAGATGGGCTTCTTCAAAGTAGAATAAATCAGAATTAACATTACCCAAAATGCACCCTGGCCTGGCTCTCAGGATGTTGCTGGATCTTTTCTTGGGTCTTGGGAACCCAAGTCGATCTATATGCTTTTGAGTTTCCTTAGCTGTCTGTCACTCCTCACAGAGCTATGCTTTTTTTGGGCAAAGACTTTAAAATGATACTTTCACGTTGTTACTGCCTAGAGTTAGCTCTGCCTGAGAAGATCTGAGGCTGTGCAGTTTGACTCAAGCCATGCTAAGAAGGCTCCATACTCCTTTCATGTTTGAAATTGCCCAGGAGGAAGGGAGACAAGAAGAATGGAAAGGGTGGCTAACATTTCAGATTATCTCTGTGTCCCATTCCCTACACTGATACACACCAGGGAAGCTATCTTGTGTGTATTACTTGGGTAAAAATCTCTAAATTATTACAGTAGAGCTAGATCTCCCTTCTCCTTTCTCCCTCCTCCCTCTCACTAGAAACCCCTTCAAGGCAGACAATAGCTTTAAGAATATAAACCCCTTAAGATTCAACCATGTTGTTGAATTCTTATTGTTGCTGAGGAATATTCCTTTGTATCAAGACACCGTAATTTGTTTATCCATTTACGTGTGGATGGACTTTCGTTTTTCAAGTTTGGGGCTGTGACAAAAGAAGCTGCTTTGAATACCCACGTACAAGTCTTGGTGTGGACTTATCGCTTTCCTTTCTCTCAGATGAATTCCTGGAAGTAAGTAGGTACCATTTCAACTGTTTTATTCAGCTGGATGTACCATTTGACATCCCCATAGAAGTGTACATAGGAGAGGTTCGATTGCTTTACATCATGGCCAACACCTGGAAAAAGTCCAGCTTTGTATTTTCAGGTAATTAAATAATCATGCATCAGTATCTCATTTTTGACTATTCATACACCATATTACATGATTCTATTCAAATAAACTCAAGATCTTATGTAAAACTCAAAATCGATGATAACCAAAAACAGATCAGTAGTTGCCTGTGGACATCTGGGTTGCAAGAGTACAAAGAAAAACTCCTGTTTTCTTTCTACTCACTATTTCATTAATACTTTAAGCATTTTACTTTTGACACCAGATATAGGAGTTCGGGTTTTTCTTTTCTTTTCTTTTCTTTTTCTCTTCTCTTCTCTTCTCTTCTTTTCTTTTTTTTTCTTTTCTTATTTTCGTTGTTTTGCCATACCAAGCAATTCTCGGATTCTCCAGACACCTGCTGAGTGTCCTTTAGCTCAGTTCTGACAATCTCTCTCCAGAGATAGCATCAGGTTCCACAGGTTAAGGGCTCATTCCCACAGAACTTCCTCAAACTTCAGATGACCAGAAAAAGTCTAGGTTGTCATCCATGCTTCTGACCAACCCGTTATAAATGAGAAGTTCCGCATCCCCTCCTTCAGCTTCATCATTAGCTAGGATGGCTCACGGAACTCAGGAAATCTGTTTACTTATTAGAATATCAACCTATTTTAAAGGATCCAACTCAGAAACAGCTGCATGGAAGAGATGCATCGGCCACAGAGGTGGAAAAGGGCGCAGAGCTTCCAGAACCTCTCCAAGCACATCACTCTGGCAACACTTCATGCTCACCACCCCAAAGTTCTCCAAACCCACCCTTCTGAATTTTTTTTTTTTAAGATTTTATCTATTTATTTGAGACAGAGCTCACAAACAGGTGGGAAGGGTGGGGAAGGAGCCACAAAAAGAGGGAGAAGCAGGTTTCCCGCTGAGCAGGGAGCCCACTGTGGGCTGAAATCTAGGACTCTGGGATCATGACCTGAACAAAGGCAGATGCTTAACTGACTGAGCCACCCAGGAGCTCATCCTTTTGGATTTTCATGAAGACTTCATTACATAGGCATAACTGATCAAATAATTGACTACAGAGGATTAATTCAACCTCCAGAGCCTCTCTGCAACCACAAAGTGTGCAACAGGACTGAAAGTTTCCACCCTGTAATTACACTGTTGGTTCCTTTGGCAACCAAACCCTATCCTGTCGTTATCTAGGGGCTTTCCAAAAGTCACCTCAATGACCTGAACTCAGGTGGTTGAAAGGGCTTGTTATGACTAACAAAAGACATGAGTTTGTTGATCTTATCACTTTGAAAATTTCAAGGGTTTTAGGAGCTCTGTATCAGAGATGGGTACAAAAACCAATTTTTTTAATTTATAATATCACAAAGGGGCACAAGGAAACTTTCTTTGGGTCATGGAAGTATGTGTTACCCTCATTAAGGTGTTGGTGTTACAGATATATGTAAATGTCAAAAATAACTCAATTGCATACTTTAAATCTGTACAGTTGACTATTTTTCAATTATGCCTGTTAATTTACAAAATATGCAGTAACTTTATTACAAGGTGCAGCCATTATTAAATGTACCTCACAGATTGGTTATTAGTCCATGTTGCAAAGCCTGGAATTTTTTTGGTATAGGGTTTGTCTAAAACGTTGGAATGGACTGCAAGTCAGAGAAGGGAGCCCAGCACAGCGTAGGAAAGGGAGTGATCCAAGAGAAGAAGATGGAAGGAAACTGACTTCCTGAGTAGGACAGTGTTCCAGGAACAGAGGCATAGGAATTAAAGGAGAAGGTTGTTCTTTGTAGACATGGCTCCTTCACTGCTTTTGGGGATGATAGACACTGTCTGTATCTAGAGTCCTTTCCCTACCCCATCCTTGCTTTTAGACTTACGGAATGGCTTCTGAAGTATCCTGACAGAGGGGTAAGAAGGGAAACTTTGGGAAGGCCATCTACTTTGTTACTGGCTATTCTAAGCCATCTTGGCCTCAATCTTTAGGATTCTTACCTCATGAGAGAGCATTCTATGAGGATCGTGGGAATGATGTGGTATGCTTTTCAGAAAGATCATGGGAATCCTAGCTTCACCAGCTATGGACACTGGGTGAAGTACCTAATCTGTGTAAGCTGCTCCCCTTTTTTTCTGCTATAAAATATTATCCATTAAATAACACACAATTAGGCCACTCAGCAAATCTAAGTTTATTTTCTGAGGGTAATGGAACAGTCTAGAACTAGAATTAATGTATTTTTTAAATTTTGTGTTTAGGAAAATATCCAAAGTTGCCTTGAAATTTGACATTTAAACAAAAGCTATCACTAGGTGGGTCCTATTTTCCTTTTATTTCTAAAATTTCTAATATACATATGTATATATATTATATATATATAATATATATATATTATATATATATTTCTAATATATATATGTATATATATATACACACACATATATATATGCATTAATTATACCAAAGTAAAATTATTTTTTAAAACAAAGTATATGATGAAATAATGGCAATTTGACCCAACTAATAATATAGCAAACATAGGATGTGTCATATTAACAAAAACCTAAAATAGTTGAGTGGCCTTTGAAATACAAAAGAAATTCCATCTTGTAGTATTATTGTGTTGTCTTTCATATAGCCAATAACTAATATTATATTCTTATTTATACCCCAAAGTTTTAGATGCTGGAAGATCTTAAAAGCAACAATTTCCAATCCCTGATGTTGTGAAATTCCTTATTCTGAATTTTAAGAACTGTGTTTTTATATTCAATTTATTTGATGCAAATTATTTTCAGTTCAATTTCTTAGTATCTCCATTATGACTCTCAAGCAGGGTTGACAACATAGCTCTTCTTTTTTTTTTTTTTTTTTTTTTTTAAATTTTATTTATTTATTTGTAAGAGAGAGAGTGAGAGCGAGCACAGGCAGACAGAGTGGCAGGCAGAGTCAGAGGGAGAAGCAGGCTCCCTGCGGAGCAAGGAGCCCGATGTGGGACTCGATCCCAGGACGCTGGGATCATGACCTGAGCTTAACCAACTGAGCCACCCAGGCGTCCCGACAACATAGCTCTTCTAACTAATGAATAAACCATATAATGGGAGAACCAAAACTAATCTATGTATTTCACAAAATGCTTCCTCAAAGCAAGATCCTATTATCATAGGTTCAAGTTTTTTTTTTTTTTTTTTTTTACTACCTTTATACAGTGGACTCTTCAAAGATCTTTCTTTGCATTATTTGCGTTGGTCGGAGGCACAGTGAATGGGGGTGTGTGTGTGGGGGGGGTGTTGGTGTGTGTTGGTGTGTGCTGCCCCCTACTGGAGAAGGGCAAAGCTAGGTTTTTGTTTTGTTTTTTTTTTTTTTAAGATTTTATTTATTTGTTTGACAGAGAGAGATCACAAGCAGGCAGAGAGAGAGAGAAGGAAGCAGGCTCCTGGCTGAGCAGAGAGCCCGATGTGGGGCTCGATCCCAGGACCCTGGGATCATGACCTGAGCCGAAGGCAGCGGCCAAAGCTAGGTTTTTATGAGCAGGACATTGCTGCAAGACTTCACATCATTGTCTTCACGTGGACTGGTAAAAGATAAGACATTTAGAAATCAGGAACAGCTTCAGCTCTCATATTCCAATCTACTCTAGATTTATATTCCTACACATTAAAACAGTCACAGATCCAGTCAGCCATATATCCTACTCCAAACGTCAGCAACTGAAATCTAATTTATAGATTGAGGTCGACATAGCAAAAAGACTAAGATGCTGGTTAAAAGCAAAGTGATACAAGCCTGGGTTTTAAATCATACCCTCATTTTTCTGTGATCTTTAAAGTCTCCTGAACATTAAACCTCAGTTTTATCATCTGTCAATTGCGATTAACAACATTATTCCATAAAATTGCTGTGAGAATTAGATTTCATGCATAAAGCACTTAACGTAGTTTCTGGAACAAAATACATGCTTAATAAATGTCATATCTACTTAATATTTTCTGGAACTAAAATAAAAATTCCTCACAGAATAACTTTGCTCCCTACTCGACTACAGATATGTATTTTTTAGAATGGTATTACCTTCTATCCAAGGTTCCAACCTGCACTTATTTGTGTTCCTTGCCTAATACTCTATCACCTTATTTGGCATTTTTCTCAATGAACAATTCCCTTTCTTTCAGAGTTCCTTTCTTTGTACTGACTTTTCTTCTCCGATTACCAACAAGCTTCCCAAATGTGAACGAGAGCCCTTTCAAGGTCTTTCCTTTCAAAAATCAAAATTGTTAATTATTACCCCACATTGGCCACCTCCCTGCCGCTTACTCCTTAAACCTTTGTTACCTAGGACTATTTTCAATCAACGGAAACTTTTCTTCCCAAGGTCACCAATGTTTGATCTACTTTGTGCCACGCGTTTAGTATCACTGACTCTATTCTTGCTCTTCCTGAACTATTTGCAGCACTGACAGGGCTTTTCTCTTGTTTCCAAACAGCTCTGTTCTACTCCCTTCTTCAATGTCACCTTTCCCTTGGCTGCTTAAATATGGACATACCCTTGAGGCATTTTGCCTCTTTCTTTTTACTCTGAACTGTTAGTGATCTTTATTTTCATATTATCTTATCACTCATCGTCCTTCTAAAAATGAGTCTCAAATCCACCCTCCCCAGCAGTAAACATCACACCTACCATTATAACCCAGAAATTCCATTCTTATTTTTATACCCCAGAGAAAAAAACGCAGCCACATGAAAAGGCATGAATGGTCAGTGCAGTGTTATACACAATAACCAAAAAGTGGAAACAACCCAAAGGTCCAAATGATGACTAGATCAATAAAATATGATGTAGCTATAAAACAGAGCATTATTTCACAATAAAAACAAATGTACTGGCACATATGACACCAAAGACAAACCTTGAAAACATTTTGCTAAGTGAAAGAAGCTAATAACAAAAGGCCACGTATTACAGGATTCCTTATACATATGAAAATTTAGGCAAATCTACGGAGACAGAATTTAGATGAACCATTCATCAGAGTTAGAGGGTGGAAGAAGGTGGGAACGGTGACTGACTGCTAATGAGGGCTGAATTTCTTTTAGGGGAGATGAAAATGTGCTAAAATTTGATTGTGGTAATGGTTGTACAATCATGTGAAAATACTAAAATACTGAATTGTATGCTTTAAATTGGTGAATTGTGTGGTATGTGAATTAAGTCTCAAGGCTATTGAAATTCAAATAAGTATATAAACAAATAAAACACCAGTAAACATCAAGTAGCCTTTTACAAAATCACTTCCCCTTAGAATATTTTCATCCTGAAAGCTCATCTTGTTACTTTCATATCTTCCTCTGTTTTATAACAATGCCTGTTTCTTCTCTAGTTACGCAGGCAGTCTTGGAACCCAGAGAACCTAGAGAGAGAATTCTACCTTTATTTACCTTTTTCTTAAAAAGCACAGACTTAGGAAACTAATAGAACACCAGATTCATTCCACACTTAATGTGAAAACACTATATACTACATTCTTAAATCTGCAGTGACAACTTGAAACTCCCAGTTTTCTTTATTGCAAATTTTCTATCCTTCTAATTTTCCAATGGAAAATGTGAAACTTTGGATGTCCATGACTATTTGCATATGACGGTATCCATAGGTCTTCTAACAAGGTGATGTATCTATTTATTGAGGAAAAGATGACACCAAGGACAGACTTATTTTTAGCCACAAATGTCAGTTATTCCATAGAAAACTTCTCCTCTAAGGAAGCAATGTCAGGGCTCTTATTTTGTTTTTTTTTTTTAATTAATGTCATATATGACCTTTGTTTCACCAAGCGTTTTATGCCTACGGTAAAAAGAGGGTAAGCGACAGGAAAATGGTATCTATTTCTCAGAGTAAATGATCTATCAAATACACAGAGAAGCTGCTCAACATCACCCCTGGCTTGTTTTTAATATCTTAGAGTACATGGTGCTAAAGTTACTTAAGCATCAATTAAGATATAAAAGATGTTTTTTTTTAATGACACATATTATGTTCCTTAAGAAAATCCAGAGTCTTGTTTTCTGTCAATAGTTCCTATTGAACTGTTGAAGGTGATGAGGAGCCACGGATCTTGATTAATCCAGTCTGATCGGAACTAAATATATAAGCTATTTTCTGAAATACACAAAGGCTAAAATACAGAGAAATGGGAAAGAATAGAGGCTAAGATTAGCAGACAGAGAAGACCTGAATAATGATTTAAACAAGATAGCAACATACCACTGGAAATATGGGATGTCTCAGAATAACAGGCAAGTGCTCTTTGTTCCCAGACATGGTTGGTGAAGCAAACAGTTTCAATCTTCACTCCTTTCCATACGGTTGAATAACTTTTTTTTTTTTTAAAGATTTTATTTATTTATTTGACAGAGAGAAATCACAAGTAGATGGAGAGGCAGGCAGAGAGAGAGAGAGAGGGAAGCAGGCTCCCTGCTGAGCAGAGAGCCCGATGCGGGACTCGATCCCAGGACCCCGAGATCATGACCTGAGCTGAAGGCAGCGGCTTAACCCACTGAGCCACCCAGGCGCCCCCGGTTGAATAACTTTTTAACAACATCTTTGTGTGTTGCTGATTCTTAAGGTTCTCATGTCTAAGTAATGTTTCCTCCTTTCCTCTTATTCAGAAATAGGTTTTCTTAACATATGTGGTGACAAAGTTATTTATGATATACTGTACATAGGAAAAACACTTTTATAGTTTCTAAAAATCTGCTTATGTTTTATCTGTTTTCCCCCTACAAAATTCTAGGATTTGAGTAGGGCCAATATCGTTATACGTAATTTACAAATGAAGAGGCTGAGGCTTAGAAAGCTTGACAAACTTGCCTAAGGTATGCATGTGGTAACATGATCAAGAATGGTATCACTTCCTTCAAATTTAAGCATTCTTTCTAAAACTTTAATTGTGATTTTCTTTCTACATAAAAGTATCTTTTTTTTCTTTTCAAGTCAGAAGATAGTCATACACATTAGAAAATATTTATATCTTGTACAAATTTAGAGAGTAAAAATGAGAAGCCCTGAACGTTAAATCCCACTGCTAACCGCTGTTATTAAGTGTGAGGTGTCTCTTCTTCCACTTTATTGCCCTAAAACACACATACTAGGAATCTTAACAAAATAAACTTAAATAACTATCTTGGTTCAAGCTGCCCTAACAAATACATGGACTGTGTGGCTTAAGCAACAATAATTTAGCTCTCACACATCTGGAGGATGGAGAGTCCAAGATCAGTCCAAGATATAAGCAAAGCAAACTTCTTTGGACTTCAGGTAGCCACCATCTGGCTATGCGCTCACATGACCTCTTCGAAAGCCCATAAGGAGAAAGAGGGCAAGCTCTCTAGTATCTTTTCTGGTAAAAGCACTAATCCCATCATGAGGGCCTCCTCTCAAGACCCCATCTAACCTCCAACGCCCTCCCAACACTCCTATCTTGAAATAGCATTACATTGGGGGTTGGGGCTTTGACCTATGAATTTGAGAGAGATACAAATATTTGGTCCATAACAGTGGTATATATTTTCCTGAGAACTGTTTTTATAAACTATATTTGTAAAATATTCCCTATTCGGAAAACATGTTACATCAACAATTAAATGCACATATATTAATCTACCACATGGATCCAGTAAAACATTATTAAATAATTGCCAAACTGAATATTTTTATGTATCATTGTATACTGGACTTAGCAGTCCTTGCAGATTTTAGTAAATGTACTGTGAAGTATGAGCACATATCAATTTAAATAGTAGAGCTGTTAACATTTGTTTCTTGAGAGAAATTCTATGAAGGAATGACAACTTTGTGCTTAAAGAAGTTAATAGCAAGCACACCTGGGTGGCTTAGTTGGGTGAGCGTCTTGGCTCAGGTCATGATCCCAGGGTTCTGGGATGGGGCCCCACTTTGGACTCCCTGCTCAGCGGGGAGCTTGCTTCTTTCTCTCCCTGCCCCCCACTCATGCTCTCTCTGCCTTGTTCTCTCTCTCTCTCAAATAAATAAACAAAATCTTTTTTTAAAAAAGTTGACAGCATACAGAAGTTTCACATCAATGTCCTATTTGGTTCTTCCAAGGACTATGTAAATACACAGAGTAAATATATTTAACTGTATTTTCATACATTGGGAAATCAAGGCATAGATATTAAAAATTACTCCTCCAAATTCACAGTTGAGTAAGGACCATTACTGGAATTCAGGCCCAGGTTTATAGCAGTCCATGGCTAATATTTTTTTATTTTCATGGTTGCCCTCAGAAATAAGAAAGGGCCATGTAGGAAGCATGTACTATTCACTTGAACACTAGAGCTCTCTAGCTTCTGGGATTCTCCTCAGACTACATACATACCTGATTGCTCAGTCTCACCTTTTTCCCTTATTATACTTTGCCCAAATTCATTTCAAATTCAGATATGACGATTTCCCAATTGCATGTCCATTTCTTTGGAACTGACAGTATGGACTGTGTGTTCATACCCAGCAAAAGAAGAGAAACTTGGAGAACAAGAAATACCAGCGGAAAACACACAAGGCTCCTGTCACAGTTCCATTGCACACACATAGTTTTTCCATAACGGGAAATGTTCATTATGGAAAAGACTAGGGAGAAATGTGTGTGTGTTTAATATCTGTATAGCATAACCTTCAGTCTAAACTATATGAACATGTCTCCAATTATGCTGATAGTTACGTTGGTTTTTCTTTCGTTCTCATCTATAAGAGATCCTTTCATCTGTATTTATGGCTATCCTTTTGGTAAAATAGAACTTTTTCTACCAAAAACAAAAATTCACTCATTTAATGAGCAGAAACTAAATTACCATGGCCTGAAAAGCATGACAAGAATTATACTCCTAATTTGTGCTGCCAACAAAGACCAAACATTTCATAAAAGAAGTAACCAAGAGGAATCTTGCACCTACAATATTACTAAATAATGTATGCTAAATTGGACAAAAATCACAGGAAATATGTAACCAGGCACTAATGGGCAAATACTAGCATTTCAAGAATGGTATTTGGACATAAATTACATAGCCACTTATATCACATACTTTAGAAGTTATTAATTATGCCCTTCCTTTTCTGAGTTCTCACAGTCCCTGCTGTTTTCCCTTTTCTCACTTTCTCTTAGTGACTGAATTATCACCAAATGAGTATTTGTTGAGGTTAAAGTGTCTTATTTCAAAATGCCAATTTTTCTCAAAAGGTTTGGAAGTAGGTATGTGTTATCAGCTATTCATACTTTTATCAATTCATAGAATCTAATTGCTTTCATTTTTAGATCCAGCTGACATCAAACTGAGTGGAAGATCGTGAGTCTGAGTAGCAATAAAAGGTTTGGCACAGAGTGCTTCCAAGGGAATAAAGAAGGTGGTCATGGGGCTCCTGGGTAGCTCAGTGGGTTAAAGCCTCTGCCTTTGGCTCAAGTCATGATCTCAGTGTCCTGGGATGGAGCCCTTCATCGGGCTCTCTGCTCAGTAGGGAAGCCTTCTTTCCTTCCTCTCTCTATGCCTGTCTCTCTGCCTGCCTCTCTGCCTACTTGTGATCTCTGCCTGTCAAATAAATAAATAAAATCTTAAAAAAAAAAAATAGAATGTGGTTGTGTGTGGATTCTTGGTGCTTTAAGTGGTTTGGGACAGATGAGGACACTGAGCCCAAGAGCAAGGGAGAGGAGAATACTCGAAGCTGGCCTGGGGCAACAAAAAACAAAGTCAAAGCCAGATTGTGACCTGAGATCTCTCTAGGGGACTGGTCCTTGAGGGGACAAGGAAGGTGGAAAACAAACATCTTAATCTGTAACCTTTTGGCCTCTATAAGACATTAGTTAAGTTCCCCAATGACCAGTTCATAAATCTCTGCATTTCATCTCTTAGACATTTTGTCAAGTGCTTTCCTATATAGCCCAGAGCATCCTCTGTTGTGACTCAACCTCCTCATTCCCTGGCTGTCTCTCTGGTCTCAACTCCTTTTTGCATGGACAAGCTAATGGCATTAATAACTCACACAGACTCATTCTCCTACAAACTCAAGGCTGTTGGCTATATTTTCCACCACTGAACTGCAACCACAGGGAAGGCTAGACATGCAATTCAAAAATTACAGAGCAGACCTATTGCTTCCTTATCCAGAAAAGCATATCACACCAGAATCAAGACCAAAGAAACTGTGAAAGGCCATATCTTACTAAATTGCTCAGCTGTTTGATTCAGCTGAGTTCATTTTTCTGGTGCTTGAAGATTACTCTTGGATGCCAAGGCAAATTCACAGAGAAATATGCCCAAGCTGAGATCATTTATCTTGATATGGATAATCATACATAAACACTCAAGTTTATACTAAAATGGAAATGTTTTTTCTTTTCCCATCTAGCAGAAACAGTTTACAAATTTTCTTCCATGTTGTCTAAAATGTTAATCTCTCAAATACAAACAGATAAGGGTATTTACACAAATGTGGATTAATTTCTTCTTCCATGGAATTACTAATATCTGGTCTCTAGAAGTTTTGATTGCCATACTAAGCTCATGCCCTGTCATTGTTGGTCCATACCATATAATCAAGGCTCACACTTCTTGATAGAATCAAGTTTAATGTCTTCATAGGATTTTAGTTCTTTTATTGACTTCAATTCCATCGCTTTCCATATAACTTTTTAATTCTGTTAACTAGTTGTCTAATCATTAACTTTTAAAAATTTTTCTTGGTTGTATTTATTGTTACAGTTTTTATATTGTAATTTATGCTCAACATTTTCAGTTCTTTTTTTTTTTAATTTATTTGACAGAGAGAGATCACAAGTAGGCATAGAGGCAGGCAGAGAGAGAGAGAGAGGAGGAAGCAGGCTCCTTGCCGAGCAGAGAGCCCAATGCGGGACTCGATCCCAGGACCCCGAGATCATGACCCGAGCGGAAGGCAGCAGCTTAACCCACTGAGCCACCCAGGTGCCCCAACATTTTCAGTTCTTAATTCTTACTGTCATTCTACAATCTTACCTACTTATGTTATAAACATTGAAATATTTTATTTCTATTTTTACATATAAACTTTTGCTTTTAATATTCTTTTATAATTATCTTTTGATTACATTTTTATTTGTCTGATTTCCAATTTTTTGAAATCAGATTATTCTTTAAACACTCTCATCTATTGGTACCTATTCTCTTTTTTATTTGTACCTTAACTGCCTGCTTTCTACTCTTTTTAAATTGTCTCTTTTCTTGCTGAATTTCCTTAAGATGGCCATGGGTTAGGCATATGGATCAAGTCTACAGAGTAAGTCAGGGGTCTGGGAAACCTACTCTGACTCAACTGTTCATACAGCTACCACTCTAACTCTCTCATGGATATCCTACCCTCAAGGAATGCTTTCTACAGGTCCTTATCATAACCAGCTCCTAAGAATAATACATTTTATCTCCTAGTAAGAATTATTATCTTTATGTCAATATTATATTTAAAATATTGTTATAGGATGACAGACATCTGATTGTTTATATGATGAGTTTGCATTTGGATTTGCTGGTTTAATATATGTTTTGTGACATATATAAACACTGGACTTGGAGAAAATATGGCAACAGCCTGTTTTAGCTAAGAAGCTGAGGTCTGAAATAATGAGGACCAGGTATTTGTGGCAGAAAGCACCAGAAAGTGCAAACATTTCAACATTTGCTTTTTGCTAATGTATATCTCAGCAGTTTGGCTCTCTTTCCTTTTCTAAGGTCCGTGGGAGAATTTGCTGAGTCCATGACTCTCACTACCTCCTTTCCATTTTAATGGTCCAGGAAAAGCTATATAGACAGGAAGTTATCCTTAAAAGGGTTTCTATGGGTCATTTTTCTGCCCACTGGTGTCTCCCACAAATGTTCATAAACTCTCTGAAGCCTGAGCCAACTGAGATAGACAATCTAAGAAAAAGAGAGACATACTTGATTCGTTCTGGATATTTCCTGGCATACAGAGACAGATGGTTCTCTCCCACTTTTTTTTTTCTTTTTAATCTTTTTTCTCTATAGGTAGAGAGTAAAGCATCTTCAAAATTTTCAAAACTGAAATTGTGGTCACTCTCAGAATAAACTGTATGTTGAAGGCTTTTTTTTTTTTTTTAAAGATTTATTTATTTGAAGGGGCCGGGGCTGGAGGAGAGGGAGAAAATCTTCAAGAAGACTCCATGCTGAGCACAGACCCATTGCAGGGTTCAACCCCAGGACCCTGATTGTGGCCTGAGCTAAAGCCAAGAGTTAGATGCCTAACCAGCTGAGCCATCCAGGCATCCCTGTAGTTTGAAACTTTCTAAGGACTAAGTTTAGCCCCTTGCAAAAAATGACCGAAGTATTCAATCAAACCCTGAATATTAACTCAAGGATGAAAAAACTATAAAGTGATTATCAGCAAGAAAGCTCTTGTCTTGAAAAATTCTCTGTTTGAAATGAAAAAAATATATTCATGGAGGGAAAATGGTCTAAACATCATCTATAGAAAGAGAACAAAGAACAAACTGGCATGGTATCTTCAGCATTATCTCATAAACATATGTTTTATGTGGCAGGTATGTGTATCTATGGTGAAAGTGTAGCATTGGGTACCATGGTCTTAAATGAATTAAGTGTAATCTCTATATTCTCATTTGCATGCCCATGGTCAATTTCATCATTTGTGAAAAGGGAAAAATAGTATCTAATAAGAGATTTAAATAATGTGACCATTGCCTAGGAGATATGTCCTCAAGAAGTAGGAGGTATCTTAATTATTCTATAGTTATCAAACAAAGATTTGAAACTGCCATTATAGATGCTGTAGACATACACCTAGTAAGCACAGCATTTTAAAACCTTTGTTAAATATAGCAGTGATATTTTAAAAGATATTTTCATCCTATAATTGTAAGAAGGTGTTGATTTTTGTCTGTAACTATTGTCCAATTAAATACAATTCATAATTAATCAGTTTGTTTTAAAATTCGTGATGCAGCTTGTTCAATGTGCCAGCAGATCTTCTATCAAAACACACTAATTATAAACTGCTGTATTAGTCATCTCAGGTTGCCACAATGAAATACCATAGACTGAGTGATTTAAACAGCAGAAATTTATTTTCTCACATCTCTAGAGGCTAGAAAGTCCAAGTTCAAAGTTTGGCAGGATTCAGTTTCCGGTGACAGCTCTCTTCCTGGCTTGCAAAGAGCCACCTACACCTTCCTGTTAAGTCCTTATGTGACTTGGGGATGGAGAGAGAGGAGGGAAGCAGAGAAAAAGGAGAAGGGGAGTGATGAAGAGATTTCTTTCTCTTCTTATAAGGCCATCATCCTATCAAATTAGGGTTCTACCTTCCTGACCTCATACAAACTGAATTACATCCTAAAAATCCTGTCTCTAGAGACAGTCACATGAGTGGTTAAGAGCTTCAACATACAAATTATGCAGGAACACAGCTTGGTCCATAGAATCTGCACAATTAGAGAGAATTGTCAACATATTTTAAAAGGCAGCCTGCTTTCAGAGTATTCAAGGAGCCAAAGTCTAGTAGTAATACATACAGCAAGTTATTTTAATGAGAATAGATTCTTGAATTAACAGGAGAAAACACAGGCTTACATAGGCCAAGATATTTGTCTTCAAACTATAAGAACAGATGGGGGTGCTATTGGTTATGATGGAATGTTTCCCATTAGGGATCTATTTAAAACATTTATAGGTAAAATTTCTTCATCTTTAAAAGTAATTGAAATAACCTCAATGTGTTTACAGACAGCATCCAAAGATAGGCCACCAGAAAGATGAGTTAAATATATTTTACCATAGAATGATAATGCTAATCCTTTAGTTTGTTTGTTTTTGGAAAGGTTTTATTTATATGAGAGGGAGCATGCATGTGCACAAGCACACAAGCAGGGGGAGGGCAGAGGGACAAGCAGAGTCCCCACTGAGCGGAGTGGAGAGCCCAACCCAGAAAGCTTGATCCCAGGGCCCTGAGATTATACCTGAGCCAAAGGAAGACTCTTTTTTTTTTTTTTTTAATTTTATTTATATGAGAGGGAGAGAGAATGAGAGCACACAAGCAGGGAGTAAGGGCAGAAGGAGAGGGAGAAGCATACTCCCTGCTGAGCAGGGAGCCTGATGTGGGGCTTGATCCCAAGACTGTGGGATCATGACCTGAGCCAAAGGCAGATGCTCAACTGCCTGAACCACCCATATGTCCCCAAAGGCAGACTCTTAACTGACTGAGCCATCCAGGCATCCCAATGCTAATCTTTTCTAAAATGATTCTATCTACATTTTCATTGGGAACTTTATGCTCACAATGAGGTATGTTCACTCAAGTTAGGTTTTCACTTGGTCACTACAAAAGATATGCCACATTTTATAGTTTCTGTGCTGATCAATATTAATCAACAGAGGTCACTGCTAATATGCTAATCCCCATTATCAACAAATAAGCCAAGATAGTCAATTCATCTATAATCTAGTCACTTCACATGCATGGGCAATCTATCAACTCATAAAATCTAGTATCATCTGTATCAGATACTAAGAAAAAATATATAACATACATTAAGTGTGCATAAATTCTATAGGAAAAAAATAAACAGGTATCTCTTCATAAGAAATCTAGGCCTTTCTAGTATTAGTGTTCCCATAAGAACATTTTGTATTAATACATGATAGAAAGAATTTAATGATTTAGATACAACTAGAGGATGATTATGTTCATGGTATCTGTGAATTGAGGTTTCTCAGACGAAGGGTTAATGTTCCAGCTAGTGAGAAAGCATTTCACAGGATGAGAGCGAGCTTTTATGACAAGGAAGGAATGACTGTCTTCAAGTTGGCAAACACATTACCAAAATGGAGTAGTAATCACATAGGAAACACCTCCCTTTGGAATAGGAAATATCTCTGGGTTTTTTATCTTTTATCTACTATTCTCTAGAGTGTAATAAAGATTAATTCAAAGGCTAACTGATTTTGTTTCTTAGCTTCACTTTTACAGATACTTAAAATTACAACTTATAAAAGAGCCATCCTATTTTTTCTGGGACTACTGTTTACACGGTTACTGCATGGTTTACGTTTTTCTTTTATGTATTCTATTTCAGTCATACTGTGTAATGTTTTAGCATTTTTTTCTCAAGCATTTGGAAAACAGCCTTTAAAATAATAATTTCTCTTCAACAACTTACTTAAACAATAACCTAGGTCATCATCATTTGTGGAATTTTATAGATTGACCTACATCTCATGCATCCTAATTTTGCATTAAGTGTTAATTTTGGTTACAGAGAAATAGTCATTTTGAAAAAGATCTCTAAAATTCAATTTTTTAAAGACAAGGTAGTTATGTTTATAAGCTGACAATGAGCAAAACTGACATATCACTTACATCTCTTGATATAGAAGCAGTTTTGATGATTTGAAAATTTGCTAAGCTGCAGATGTCTAATAGAATTGGATGTTTATTAAAAAGAAATAAAGCTCTGTATCCTGCCAGCTTTTCTGGAATTGAATAGAACTTCCACGAGTCAGTCATGGCACAGCTTGAACTAATAATGGACACTTAGGATTATCTTACTAAAAGCTCATTTGGGACTGAGACAAGCAGTTCCTAATTCTAGTCTCCTGGGCCATCATTCAAATATATTATTATTATTCAAATAGCTAATGAGACAGGAAGAGCTTGAACCATAATTGACTTGCATTCTCTTGGGAAGTCAGCCCTGAGAGTAGATCAACATAAATTCCCCAAGTGTATTGTCAACAGAAAGTATTGTAATTAATTTACTAGTCAGGCTCAAAGCATTGTGAGTCCAAGAATTGCCCAGTTCCTCCTTTACCTCCATTAACTCCTAGATTCCAACCTCACTAGGAAAAAAAATATAAACCTACATTCACAGATTTTGAAATACATATACGATTTAAGATACAAAACAGGTGATATTATATATATAGTTTTTAAATATAGTACAAAGAAAATGAAAGCAGTTTTTAAATACAGCACAAAGAAAATAAAAGCAATTTCTAAAAAAAAAAAAAAAAAGAAAAGAAAAGAAAAGCAATTTCTAAGTACAGTACAAAGAAAATAAAAGCACCTATCAATGACAGAGTATAGTACTGGATATCACAAAAGTTTGGTTATGTTAAATATTATATTATTTATATTAATAGAAATAATCATTACTGTCATACACCCTAAAATTTAGCTGCTTTAAATAATCCTTTAATCACGCTCACAGTTTTGGGTTTAAAATTTGGACAGGTAAATACCTAGTACTGCAATTGCTGAATCATAGTGTAGGTCTAATTTTTTTTTTTTTAACTTTTTGAGAAACCTCCCATACTCTTAACCAGAGTGGCTGCACCAGTTTGCATTCCTAAAAACACTACAAGAGGGTTCCCCTTTCTCCAGATCCTCACCAATACCTGCTTCTTGTGTTGTTGATTTTAGTCATTCTGACAGATGTGAGGTGACATATCATTGTAGTTTTGATTTTTATTTCCCTGATGATTGGTTTTATTGAGCATCTTTTCATGTCTGCTGACCATCTATAGGTCTTCTTTGGAAAAGTGTCTATTCATGTCTTCTGCCCATTTTTAAATTGGATTATTTGTTTTTTTGGGTTTTGAGTTTGATAGCTTCTTTATGATTTTGGATACCTTTGGATAACCTTTTACCAGATACATCTTTTGCAAATATGTTCTCCTGTTCTGTACGTTGCCTTTTAGGTTTTTTTGGTTGTTTCTTCTGCTATGTGGAAGCTTTTTATTTTGCTGAAGTCCCAATAGTTTTTTTGCTTTTGTTTGACTTGCCTCAAGGGACATATCTATAAAGAAGTTTCTATTTGAAGGGATACATGCCCAATGTTTATAGCAGCATCATGTACGATAGCCAAATTATGGAGAGAGCCCAAATGACTGTTGACTGATGATAAAGAAGATGTGACATACATATAATCAATATTACTCAGCCATAAAAAAGAATAAAATCCTGCCTTTTACAATGATGTGGATAGAGCTAGAGAGTATTATGCTAAATGAAAACAGTCAGTGAAAGACAAATACCATATGATTTCACTCATATGTAGCATTTAAGAAACAAAACAAAGAAAGGGGGTGTGGTGAGAGGCAAACCAACAGACTCTTAACTATAAAGAACAAACATGGTTACCAGAGGGGAGATCAGTAGTGGGGGCAGGATAAATAGGTGATGGGGATTAAGGAGTGCATATATAGTGAGTACTAGGTGTTGTATGGAAGTGTTGAATCACTGTATCATACAGCCAAAACTAATATTACATGGCATATTAACTGTAATTTTAATTAAAATTAAAAGATATTAAAATTTGGAGAGGGAGTGCTGAGAATGCCTTGTCTCTGTTACAGTTTCTGGGCCCTCAGCTGGGAATAGTCAATGGCTAGGGGTGATTGAATGATGGAGATCCATTTGAAACCATCTTCACTCATATGTCTCACAACTGATGTGGTCTTGCAGCTGTGACCTCAGCTGGATCTATATGAACTACATCTGGTCTCTCTAGGTGGCCTGGCCTTCCCCATAGAGTAAAAGTTACAAGGTAGTCAGGTATTTTACATTGTGCTCAAGACATCAATGTGGGTGCATCAGAAGGCCAGGTGGAAGTTTCATCACTTTTACAACCTACTCTTGGAAGGTTACATAACATATTTTGAAATGTATGTATCAGCTATAAGCAAGTCATGAATAAAAAGATGAATTCAACAAGATAGGACATAGACCTCCATCTCTGTGTTGGAGTAGTGTCAAATATTTGCAGATATATTTTAAAATTGCCACCACTTGAATGTCAGAACAAAGGCCTAACATAGGAGCATACAAATTCCTACGCCAAAGCATTGATAGTACAATCCAAACAATTTAATAATGTGTTTTCTACAAGTGTCCAGAAAGAGAAAATAACCAAATATATATAAAATTGATGTCATATTTCTAAAGTTATATGCCAGAATCTAAAATACTGTATGAATGCTTCTAAATTACAGTAATTTTTTAAAAAAGATTTTATTTATTTGAAAGAGAGAGATCAAGGGAGCAGGCCAGGGTTGATGGGGGCTGGGGGGGAACACATGTAGAGGGAGAAGCACACTTTCCAATAAACAGGGAACCTGAAGACTTCAGAAGACTTGATCTCTGGATCCTGGGATCATGACCTGAGCCAAAGGCACTGAGCCACCCAGGTACCCCCACATTTTAACAGTTTTTGACAAAGAACCCAAGAAAATTTAATGAGGGAACACAGTATTTTCAACAAATAGTGGTAGGACAAGACAACCACAAGCCAAGAATGAAGTCTTATATTCCTGCCTCACACCATATGTGAAGATTAACTCAAAATGGACCAAATGTTTTTATTTAAGAGTTCTTCAACTATAAAAATCCATTAGAGAAATTGAAGATGATGCAAACAAATTAAAGATACTCATGGATGGGAAGAATTCAAATTGCGTAAAATGTCCTTACTACCCAAAGCAATCTACAGATTGAATGCAATCTCTATCAAAACACTAACAGCATTATTTCACAAAACTAAAACAAATGATGCCAAAATTTATATGGAATCACAAGACTTTGAATAGCCAAAGCAATCTTGACAAATTAAATAGGACAGTGGTAGCACCATCCCAAATTTCAAGGTACACTACAAAGTAGTAATCAAAACAGTTTGGTATTGGCACAAAAATAGACATACAGATCAAAGGAACAGGATAGGGTACCCATACATATAGCCATGCTTACATGGTCAAATAATCTATGACAATGGAGGCAAGAATATACAATGAGACAAAGAGTCTCTTCAATAAACAGTACTGGAAAACTGGAAATATACATGCAAAAGAATGAAACTGGACCATTTTCTTATGCCATATATGAACATAAACTCAAAATGGATTAAAGATCTCAATGTGAGGCCCGAAACCATAAAAATTTTAAAAGAAAACATAGGCAGTATGGACTTTAGTCATGGCTTTATTTTTCTGAACCAGTCTATCTAGGCAAGAGAAACAAAAGCAAAAACGAACAATTAAGATATCAAACTGAAAATCTTTTGCACAGTGAAGGAAACCATGGGCTAGACTAAAATGGCAACCTTGTGAACAGGGCAGGATACCTGCAAATGCTTTATTGTTTAAGGGGTTACTATCTGAAATATGTAAAGAACTCCGGTAACTAAATGCCAAAAAAAAAAAAAAAGTCACATAATCTGATGGAAAAATGGGCAGAGGACCCAGACAGACATTTCTTCAAAAACATACAAGTGGCCAAAAGATACATGAAAGGTTTTCAACATCTCTAATCAGGGAAATGCGTATAAAAACCACAATGAGATTTTACCTCACACCTATCAGAATGACTAGACATCAAAAGACAAGAAAGAACACGTGTTGGCTGTGTGAATGTGGTGAAAAGTATGTGATGAAAAGGAACAGTTGTGTTCTGTTTTTAGGAATGTAAATTGGTATAGCCACTGTGGAAAACTGTATGATGGTCCCTAAAAAAGTAAAAGAAGAAAAAATACTGTAGGAACCAGTAATTCCATTTCTGAGTATTTACTTGAAAAAAACAAAAACAGTAATTCAATCAGATATCTTACCCAGTAAGATATGTGCAGCATGTTTGTTGCAGCATTATTCACAACAGGCAATGTAGGGCAGCAGCCTAAGTGTCCATCAATAGATGAGTAGATAAAAATTATGTGGTATTTCTACACTCAGTGTAATATTCAGCCATAAAAAAGAATGCAATCAGGGTGCCTGCGTGGCTCAGTGGGTTAAAGCCTTTGCCTTCGGCTCAGGTCATAATCCCGGGGTCCTGGGATTGAGCCCCACATCGGGCTCTCTGGTCAGCAGGGAGCCTGCTTCCTCCTCTCTCTCTGACTGCCTCTCTGCCTACTTGTAATCTCTGTCAAATAAATAAATAAAATCTTAAAAAAAAAAAAGAATGCAATCTTGAATCTTGCCATGCACGACATGGATGGACCTAGAGCATATTATGTTACATGAAATAAGTCATCCAGAGCACTGCAAATGCCATATAATTTCACTTATATCTGACATCTGAAAAACAAAGCAAAGTCAGACTCATAAATACAGAGAACAAACTGATGGGTGAAAAAGGTTAGGGGATTAAGAGGCTCAAACTTCCATTTATAAAATAAATAAATCACAGGGATGGAAAAACACAGCATAGGGATTATTGTTAATAATACTGTAATACTTTTGTATGACAGCAAATGGTAACTACACTTAATGTTGTATTTTGCATGTATATAATTGTCAAATTGTTGTGTTGTACACCTGAAACTGATATTGAATGTCCACTCTACTTTGATTTCAAGAAAAAGTTCAGCATAGATTTGCATATGACCCAGTCACTCTACTTTTGGGGTATGTCCAAGAGAATTGAAAATATATGCCTACACAGAAAGTTGTACATCCATTTTCACAGCAACATTGCTTATATAGCAAAAAATGATAACAGCTCAAATTCTATCAATGGCTTAATAGGTAAATAAAATGTAGCATATCCATATAATGGAATATTTTTCAGCAATAGAAAGGAATGCAGTATTGATAAAACACGGATGAACTTTGAAAACCTCATGCTAAGTAAAAGGAGCCAGGCAGTAAAGGTTAAATATGTCAGGATTCTGTTTATAAACAATGTCAAGTATAGGTAAATGCACAGAACACAGATTAGTAGCTGCCTGGGGTTAATTGAGGTGAGGGACATGACTGCTTAATGGGCATGGGATTTTCTGGGCAGCTGGGAAATGATGAAAATCTACTGGGTTTCAATAATGGTGAGGGTTTCATCTTGTGATAGAGTTGTGGATAGGGAAAAACCTCAAACTGTGTACTTTTAATTAGTGAATTTTGCAGTATGTGGATTATATCTTATTAAAAATAGTAACATATGTATTTTAATACAAAAACAAAAGTTTAATATACATCTCTGTCATCTCATAAATTGCCTTAAGAGAATGATATTGATATGGTGGGACCAAGGCAGTGCTACTGTTAAGAGCTTTTAAGTATTATGAATTTTAGAACAATATGCACACTTGTTATTTTAGAACCCACTCAACTTGTTCATTATAATTATGTTATTATGATTCTAAAAGTATAATTTTTATATAAACCTTTCATACACAGTTATAAATATAGCAATATACTTCATTACAAAATATATCATTTTACTTTATATAACTCCTTTATATGAATCCTTAGAAAATAGTCTTCAGTATTTGTTAAAGCATTTCAGTGAGTCTGAAATTTGATTATAAATTGTTTTCTAAACTGTAACACTTATGCTTTTGTAATCCCAATCATATATCCAGGTACATATTGATTTATCATGCAGAGAACCCAATCACTACCTGTTGGCAACCAGATTGCCAGAATGTTCCATCTACTGTCCATTCAAACCAGTAATGATTAAAGTAATTTTGAGGCTATAAGAGCATTACCTTAATCTGAGGATTTCTCCTAACACTGAGAAATTGATCCTCTAAAATACAAAATAACCCTAGTTTTGATTATTGTGCTTTGGTCTGTCAGATAAGGGATTATCAAGGAAATATTTGTAGCTTCTAAGTGTATCCAACAATAAGGAATTGTTGGCAGAGCAGGGAAGGAAGTACATGCAATAATGACAGAAACTGAATCTAACATAATTGCTTTCTGGGGATGGAGGTGATCTGTAAGATTCTCATAGCTTTCATATCTCCACAGTGGAGATTGTTCAGCATATTTGCTAGCTCATTTCCCTTGTACCTAGCTGTTAAACAGCCAAATTACATCAATAACTAAAAATCAATATTATATTTAGTTTTATCCCTTTTACTGCCCATTTGGATTTGTTGTCGGTCATTTGTTTGGATGATATTTGGCTTAAGGACAGATGATTTTGGTTTAAGACTAAGAAAACATGGATCTGGCTTCCTTCTTATTTCAGCTCCCGCCTCACTAAGCTCTCGCAAAGAACCTCACAGAATTCATCTTTTTAGCTAATGAGGTGAGACCTTGACCCTTGTGTCTACCTTGAAATCAAGTGTGTTTACATCCAGAACATCCAGGTTACACACAATGATAGGAAAGGGATAAAAATTACACACATCCAAAGCAATACAGCAGCAGGGAAGGAATCTTAAGATTAGAGTTTAAACAAAGACATAAAACACAGACGGTAGAGGGAAAAAGGAAAGGGTTACACTACCACCAATTTTCTATAAACAGCAGAGCACAAAGTCTGAAATTTCAGAGGTCTGTGACATTGGCAGGTTTGCACCTGGGGAACTGAAGAGAGCTCTGGTTGCTAGAGTAGGGTGAAACCTCAGCAGCAGCAGCAAAGATCCCCAGCATCACATGGGGAGAAGTGGTTCCCCAGCTTGGAGCACATTTGAGAGAGGCAATATGCCTCTCCGCAGGCAAAGGGCCCTGAAGGATCCATAGAGCTATCCCCTACTTAACCAGTAGAGGAACAAAGATGCCAGCTGAGGGCAGCAAACCCTAGCGTCAGCTGTGTATTCCAAGTCATCATAAACTAGAAACCACTGTGAGGTTGTGCAACAGTCTTCTGGGACAAGCTGGCACTGGCCACTCTCCCCCAGAGAATCAATGCAAGTCCCTGCTATGGGAGTCTCTGCAGTGTCAGGTTTTGAAACACAGCCACTGTTGAGATCAAACACCAGAATGCAGCACCATTTGCCAGGTGGACAGCTTGGATACAGGGTGACAGTGGGGATCTGATGGAAACCAGGGATGCAGGAGGGATCATTGTTTGGAGAGCTTTGCATTGTTTGCATTTAAGAAGGCTTACCTAAGAAGTGTGGCATATATTTCCTACTCAGGAAAGGAGAGAACAGAGTAAAGCCATTTTCCCTAGGAACCCATAAGCTTGATCCACCCCAGTGAGCTAAACAGCACCACCAAGTAGAGAAAGGAGTAGCTATGCCAAGCCCTGCCTTCCTCTCCCTACCGGTGCATATCCACTCCAACATCCACCTGAGAATCAGTGCAACAGCTCCCTCTCCCCAGAAGACCAGTACAAACCCTTCAACCACACCAAATCAGAATTTTATGTCCTTTGAGGTCTTTTTGGTTGTTTAGTTGTTTCTTTTTATTTTGTTTTGCCTTGTCTTTCTTATTGTTTTGTTTCATATTTTTGGATACAGAAAGAGCAATTTTTAATACTTTTAAAGTTTTATTGCGTGTTTTTAATTTTTTTTTTCTTTCTCCCTTTGTTCTATCAAGCTTCTTATAAGAAGGAAACAAAAACATACCTAGGATCTAACTTCCTATGTGTATTTATTTTTAAATCATTTTATAATTTTTAGGGTTTTTTTCCCCCTCCAAAATGACAAAATGGAAAAATATGATGCAAAAGAAAGAAGAAGAAATAACAGCCAGAGATTTAATCAATACAGATATGAATAATATCTCTAAGTTAGAATTTGAAACAATTATAAGGATACTAGCTGGGCTTGAAAAAAAAGCTTAGGAGACACTAGAGAATCCCCTTACTGCAGAGATATTAAAAAAAACAAACCAACAAACTAAAATCAACTCAGGCTGAAATTAAAAACACTGAAAACCAAGATGCAAACCAAGCTATGTCATAAAAATAAGGATGGATGATGTAGAGGAATAATTAGTGATAAAGAAGATAAAATTATGGAAAATAATGAAGCTGAAAAGCAGAGGGAAACAAAGGTAATGGATCATAAAGATAGACTTAGGGAACTCAGTGACATTAAAATGAAATAACTTCTATATCATAGGAGTCCCAGAAGATGGAGAGAAAAAGGGACAGAAGGTTTATTCAAATTATAGCATAAAACTTCCCAAATATGGGGGAAGGATACAGACATCAAAATCCAAGAGCACAGAGAACTCGCATCAAATTCAACAAAAGTTGACATCACCAAGTCATATCATAGTCAAATTCACAAAATAGATGGACAAAGAAAGAATCCTGAGAATGGCAAAGGGAACAAAGTCATTAACCTACAAGGGAAGACAGGTTAGGTTTGCAGCAGATCTGTCTACAAATACTTAAGACGCCAGAAGAATGACAGGATATATTCAACATGGAAAATAATTGCAGCCAAGAATTCTTTATCCAGGCAAGTCTGTCATTCAAAATAGAAGGAAAGATAAAGAGTTTCCCAGACAAAACTAAAGGAGTTTGGGACCACTAAACCAGCCCTGCAAGAAATATTGAGGGAGACTCTAAGTGGGGAAAAATACCAAAAGCAATGATGACTAGAAAGGACCAGAGAACATCAACAGAAACACCAAGTTTACAGGTAACGCACTAACACTATCTTCATATCTTTCAATAGCTACTCTGAATGTTAATAGACTAAATGATCCAATCAAAAGACATGGGGTATCAGAATTGTTAAAAAAAAAAAAAAAAGAAAAGGAAAAAAAAAGATCCATCTATATGCTGCATACAAGATACTCATTTTATACTGCCATTTGAAAGTGAGGGGATGAAGAACCATCTATCATGCTACCAGATGTCATAATAAAGCTGAAATAACCATACTTACATCAGACAAATTAGATTTTAAACCAAAGACAATAACAAGAGATTTTAAAAAGGGCATTAAATCATAATTAAGGAACTTAACCATCAAGAAAACTTAACAATTACAAATATTTATGCACCTAGCTTAGGAGCACCCAAATATTTAAGTCAATTAATAATAAATATAAATAAACCCATTGATGGGGTACCTGGGTGGCTCAGTGGGTTAAGCGTTTGTCTTCAGATTGGGTCATAATCCCAGGGTCCTGGGATCAAATCTTACATTGGCTCCCTGCTCAGCAAGAATCCTACTTCTCCCTCTCCCTCTGCTTGTAGCTCCCCCTATTTGTGCTGTTTGTACAACAAGTAAATAAAAGAAAAATTCATTGGTAATCATACAATAACAGCAGGGAACTTTAACACCGCACTTACAACAATGGATAGATCACCTAAGCACATAATCAACAAGGAAGCAATGGCTTTGAATGACACACTGTACCAGAGGAACTTAACAGATATTCAGAACATTTCATCCTAAAGCAGCAGAATACACATCTTTTTCAAATGCACATGAAACATTCTCTAGAATAGATCACATGCTGGGTCACAAATCAGCCCTCAACAAGTACAAAAAGATCAAGATGACGCCATGCATATTTTTGGAACACAATGCTATGAAACTTGAAGTCATTCCAAGAAAAAATTTGGAAAGACTACAAATACATGGATGTTAAAGAATGTCCTAATACAGAATGAATGGGTTAACCAGAAAATTAAAGAAGAAATTAAAAAAAAAAAATACAAGGCAGCAAATGAAAATGAAAATGACAGTCCAAAACATTTGTGATGCAACAAAAGCAGTCCCAAGAGGGAAGTATATTTCAATATGGTCCTACCTCAAGAAGGAAGGAAAGTCTCCAATACACAGCCTCGACATAAACCTAAAGGAGCTAGAAAAGGAACATTAAATTAAGCCTAAAGTCAGCAGAAAGGATATAATAAAGATTATATCAGAAAGAAACAAAATATAGAAACAAACAAAAACTAGTAGAACAGATTAACAAAACTAAGAGCTGGTTCTTTGAAAGAATTAGATAACTGATAAACCTCTAGCCAGACTTATCAAAAAGAGAAAGGCCCCAAAGAGAGAAAATCACAAATGAAAGAGAGATCACACCACCACAGAAATAAAAGCAGTTATAAGAGACTACTATGAAAATTATGTCAACAAACTGGGAAATCTGAAAGAAACTGAAAAATTCCTGGAAACCCACAAACTACTGAAACTGAAACAGGAAGAAATAGAAAATTTGAACAGACTTATAAACACCAAAGAAATTGAATCTCCCAATAAACAAAAGTCCTGAGCCAGATGGCTTCCCAGGGGAATTCTACCAAACATTTGAAGAAGAGTCAACCTCTTCTCAAACTGTTCGAAATACAGAAATGGAAGGAACACTTCCAAACTCTTTCTACAAAGCCAGCATTCCCTTGATTCCACAACCAGAAAAAGACTCCACTAAAAAGAAGAATTACAGACCATATCCCTGGTGAACATGCATGTAAAAGTTTTCAATAAAATATAACAAATTGACATTGCATTAAAGGAATTATTCACTACAATCAAGTGGTATTTATTCTTCAGCTGCAGGCGTGGTTCAATATCCACAAATCAATCAACATGATACACCAGATTAATAAAATAAAGGGTAAGAATCATAGGATTCTGTCAATAGGTGCAGAAAAAGCCTTTGATAAAATAGAGGATCTCTTCTTGATAAACAAAGGAGGAATAAATGGAACATACCTCAACATCAAAAAAAATCATGTACGTAAGACCCGTAGCTAATATCATCCTCAGTGGGAAAAAATTGAGAGCCTTTACTTTACAGTCAGGAACAAAACAAGGATGTCCATTTTCACCATTACAATTTAACACAGTACTGGAAGTCTTAGCCTCAGCAATCAGACAAAAGGAAATAAAAGGCATACCAATTGACAAGGAAGAAGACAAACTTTCACCATTTGTGGACAATATGGTGTTCTATGCAGAAAATCTTAAAAAAATTGTTAAAATATTCAATTCAGTAAAGTTGCAGAATAGAAAATCAGTGTGCAGAAATCTATTGCATTTCTATACACTAATAATGAAGCAGAAGAAAAGTAAATCAAGAAATTAATCCCATTTGCAATTGCAATAAAACCCATAAGATACTTAGGAATAAACCTAACTAAAGAAGTGAAGGATCCGTACTCTGAAAACTATGTAATAGTTATGAAAGAAATTAAAGAGGGCACAAAGAAATGGAAAGACATTCCATGCTCATGGATTGGAAGAACAAACTTTGTTGATTTGTTCTACCTAAAACAATCTGCACATTTAATGCAATCCCTATCAAAATACCACCACATTTTTCACAGAGCTGGAATAACAATTCTAAAGTTTGTATGGAACCACAGAAGACCCTGAATAGCCAAAGCAATCCTGAAAAAGGAAAGCAAAGCAGGAGGCATCACAATTCTGGATTTCAAGCTATATTACAAAGCTGTACTCATCAAACCGACATGGTACTGGCTTAAAGACAGACACATAGATCAATGGAACAGAATAGAGAACTCAGAAAATCAACCTGTAACTATATGGTCAACTAATCGTTGACAAAGCAGGAAACGATATCCAATGGAAAAGACTACCACTGTTGGTAAAAGTGGACAGCAACATGCAAAAGAATGAAACTATACCACTTTCTTATACATTCTACAAAAATAAATTCAAAACCTAGAATAAATTCTAAATGTGAGACAGGAAACCATCAAAATCCTAGAAGACAACACAGGCAGAGACCTTTTTGACTTTAGCAGTAGCAACTACTTACTAATCACATCACCATAAGCAAGGGAAACAAAAGCAAAAATGAACTATCAGGACTTCATCAAGCTAAAAAGCTTCTGCACAGCAAAGGAAACAATCAACAAACTAAAAGGCAACTTATGGATTGGGAGAAGGTATTTGGAAATGATCTACCTGATAAAAGGTTATCCAAAATATATAAAATATATAAAGAACTTATCAAATTCAACACATTAAAAAAAAGAACAATCCAGTTAAGAAATAGGCAGAAGACATGAATAGATACTTTTCCAAAGGCAACATCTAGATGGCTAACAGACACATGAAAATATGTTCATCATCACTCATCATCAGGGAAATGCAAAATTAAATTACAATGAGAAACCACCTCAGATCTGTCAGAATGTCTGAAATTAACAACAAAAGAAATAGGTATGGGTGAGGATGTGGAAAAAGGGGAACCCTCTTGCACTGTTTTTGGGAATGCAAACTGGTGCAACCATGCCAGAATAATGATTTCTCGAAAAGTTAAACAACCACCACCACCACCACCACCACCACCTTATGATCCAGCAATTGCACTGCTAGGTATTTACCCAAATGATACAAAATACAATTCGAAGGAGTAATGCATCCCCACATTTATTGCAGCATTCTCAACAATAGTCAAACCATGCAGAGAGCCCAAATGTCCATCAGTTGTTAAATAGATAAGGAATATGTGCTACACACACACACACACACACACACACACATACACACACGAATATTATTCAGGCATCAAAAAGAATGAAATCTTGCCATTTGCAATGACATGGGAGGAGCTAGAGTGTTTTGTGCTAAGTGAAGTAAGCTGGAAAAAGGAATACCATATATCTCATTCATCTTTGGAAATTAAGAAAGAAAACAGATGAACATATGGAAGGGCAGGAGAAAAGGGGGAAAAAAACTATAAGAGACTCAACGATAGAGAACAAAATGAGGGTTGATGGAGGGAGGTTGGTGAGGATGGGCTAGATGAGTGATGGGTATTAAAGAGGGCTCTTGTGATCAGCACCCGGTGTTATATCTAAGCGATGAATCACTGAATTCTACTCCAGAACAAATATTGCACTGTATGTTAACTAAAATTTAAATAAAGTAATAGTAATAAGTTTCATTGTAATACCATTAAGCTTTACATCCTTATTTTGAATATGTATATAATGAATATGTATATAATGAAGTTCCCCCTTTATCATCATTTTATATCAACCACATATGTAGAATAGGAACTGTTTCAAACTATTTATTTTCAGCTTGATTTCTTTCCACTCCCTTTGGCTCATGTTGATAGAAAATAAATAGAGTTTAATTCTTTGAGATCAAATCATTCAACTGGGTACTGATGCAAACTGTGGCAGAGTTAAACCTATACCAGAAAATAAGCTGAAAGCAACTCCATAAAGCCCAAAGGTTTACCGACTCTATCTTCAGTCTGACACTCCAACACTTAGAGTTTTCATTCAGGCAGTCTCAAGAGCCTACTTTATCCAGTTCAATAATAAGTTTGTGGTCTTTTTGTCTTTTCATTACAACTATCCTGATAATCCTGTCTCTGGAGAAATCTATTTTCCCTCAGATTTTAGGCTGTCAAGCATCACCAGGGAGAGTCAGATAGCCTTGCACCTACACACCATTACACATATATGATGCTCTTTTGAACCAGCCTGTAACCAGTTCAGAATTCTCTTTATTAACTCTAATCACCTTCAAATCATTTTCCTTAAAGCAATTATTCACAATCTAGAGTACTACCTACACATTTTTATTTTAGTCTTACTCTAGCTACCTCCATCTAAATAGTTGGTTTTTAACAAGATCTTTCAAAACAACATTCTCTTTTCATAATTTCCTTTATTTTCAATCATCCTTTTTGACTTTCAAATTTAACAGAAAAGCTGTGCCATCCTACTTTTACAAAGTGAGTTCTTCTACTTGTATTCTTGACTTCATCTTACTTTACCTCCCCGGGACTTGCTCCATTAAATATCTTTTCTGCTGTTTGTAACAGCATAAAACTCTCCCCTTTTAAGACCACAATTATTTTCTGCTCTTTTGTCCTAAATCTACCCTAGATCCCCAAATTCACTTTTCCCAATCAAACATTTTTTTGAAGACTAGCAACTTTCCTACAACTCAAATAGTGTTAAAAGCACTGCAACCTGTCTATATCAAAGACAGGGTCAATAGTAACATTATAACTCAGGAATATTTAACATTCAGTTTATCCTACTTGGTTTCTCTTTGACATTTTTTTATTTTAAGCTAATCCATTCTTAAAATACTCTTTACTCTTGACTACCAAGGCACCATTTTCTTGCGGTGCTCCTTCCCCCCATATGACTTCTGGCTTCCTCTAAGTGGCCTTCACGTACCATTTTTCTGTTCTTCCTACATTCTCCTTGAATAATCTCAAGAAACTCCACTCTAATAACATCTGTGAATGGATGACCCTCAATTCTTTATCCACATCTCTTTTCTCTACTTGGCTTACCACCTCATAAAGGTAGAATAATTTATTCAGAAACTTACTCTCGTTAGAGATTAAATTTCTCTAAGAAGTCAGTCATACACCAGGCAATCATTTTCTGCAATGTATGACTGCACTTAACTAGAAATTCAGAAAGTAGAGCTCTAGTTAGTAGCTGGGGTTGGGCAGGGGAATAGAACACACCATTATTTGTTTGTCAATATTAAATATTTGTTCTGTTGAGCAAGACACTAGTGATAGAGTTTTGCCTGAGGGATATGTAGTATTCCTATAGATGCTGAAAAGTATATCCTTGGATTAAGTCAGACCATTGCAGATTCTGATAGATTCCTGAATAGCTTATCATTCTGCTTTCCCAATTTACTTTTAGCCAACTCTCTTTGGCATGATAGGTTGGTCTACACTGAGAAATAGTTTAAACAGTCAATAGTTTCAAAATACTTATCAGATCTCAAGATGTTTCAGATAAGAAATACATGGTTTTAAGAATTAGGACAGAGTGTGGTCAGTACCATGGGGGCATGAGTCATTTTTGTCTCTCCCATTTAAAACTTATCAAACATTCTTAACTTAGGAAAGCACCTCTGCGCAGAACACCTGAGAGTCCATCTGTGTATCCTGAATTGGGTGGATTTGACTTCAGAAGAGGCTGTGGAATGAGAGGAGTGGTGACGGTCATCGGTCCCACCATGGCCAGCACAACAATTTAGCAGAGGAGGTGGAGGGTGAAGGTAGTGAGTGGGGGGTTTGCCTGGTTCTGCCCTGCAGCTGGAGAGACCCACTGCTCTTTCTGAAAAGTGACCTCAGTGACTGGAAGGTGCTAAAGCAAAGGGAGGAAGGAAGAAGAAGAACTGAAGGAAAATGTTTCTTGCTGTCTGCCCTGAGATTCTGGCAAGAGGACCACCCCTGGCCCCTCTTACCCCTAAAAAGATCCACACTACCAGATCCTGGGCACACCCCAAACCCCAGTGCTAAGCACACAGCCCACCCCAGTCTGCTGCCACACCACTTTTGTCCCTCTGCCAGCTTTTCTTATGCTAGCATTCCCAATCTTAGTATTGAGTCAGCTCTGTTCAAAGAAACCAGAAACTTGTGCTCTAGTGCCACTATCTGGAAAACAAAAGGAAGGTTCCCAATTACCAATGTGTTAAATTGCTAGAATCAGCGTAAACAAAACTGCACCTAAATAAGGAAAGTGTTAGTACTTCAAATGCAGTGGCAGAGGCACTTTGTCTATCAAAGACTATGAAAAATCATGGTATTATGGTTTCACAAGAAAATGGCCATTTTCCAGCAACCGAACCAAAAGCGTGGAATATTTAATCTAACTGATAAAATATCCAAAATATCTGTTTTTCAATGAGCTACAAGAAAACTCAAAAAGGTAATACAATGTTCTCACGAATAAAAGATAGTGAACAGATGGACTACTAAGGAGATTCTTATTCAAAAGCAAACCATAAATTCTGGAGGTGAAGAACTCAGTAAATGAGAATGAAAATTATACTAGAAATCATTGGAAATAGAGAAGATCAGATAGAAGAGAGATTAGTGAGCTCAGGACAGGAACATAGAATAATTCAAGTGGAGGAGTAGAGGGAAGTAAGATTTTTAAAAGTAAAGAAAGCCCATGAGAACTATCAGACTCCATTAGGAAAGTCAACGTCAGATTAATGAATAGGGCGCCTGGCTGGCTCAGTCAGTAGAGCATGCAATTCTTGATTTCAGGGTCATGAGTTTGAGCCCCACACTGGGTATATAGATTATTTAAAAATTTATCTTAAAAACACGAGAAAAGATTAATGGATATACCAGAAGAAAAAGAGAGGGACTAAGGGCAGAAAGTGTATTTAAAGAATTAACAGCTTAGAGCTGCACAAATCTCAGGAAGGAACTGGATATAGAAATCCACAAGCTAATAGAACATCTATTATCTCAGTGTAAAAGACCTTCTCCAAGACACATTGTATTTAAACTGCCAAAAGTCAACGATAAAGAAGTTTAAAGGCAACCAGAGTTGGGGTGGGGGGTGTAGTTGGTGGGGAGTATAATAGCCTGCAAAGTAACCCACATTAGGCTATCAGCCAATTTTTCAGCAAAAATTCTGTAAGTCAGAAAATGAAGTGACATATTCAAAATATTGAAAGATAAAAATTGTCAGCCAAGACTATTCTATTTGGCAAAGTTAACTTTCAGATTTGAAAGAAAAATAGAGGCTTTTCCAGACAGACAAAAGCTGGGGGAGTTTATCACCTTTCAAACTGCCTAAAAAATGTTAAAAGGAGGTCTTCAAGCTGAGACAAAAAGGCAAAAGTACATAAAGCTCTGATCAAAGTGATAAGTGTACAGTCATAATTAGAAAACTTTTTTGTAAATAGTCTATTAAACTCTGAAATTATAGTATCAAGCTTCAAGAAAAAGAACTTTAAAAATAACAATAGTTATTACCACTTGGTAATTAAATTACAGCATAAAAGGTAATTTGTGACATCAAAAAATAAAAGGGGAAGAATAAAAGAGTGGAATCCTTATAAACAAATGAAGATAAATGGCTATCCTCAGAAAAAGGACTATTTCATCTACGAGATGTTTTATGTAAACCTTGGAAACCACAAAATAAAAATCTAGAACAGAGATAAAAATCCACAAAAAAGGGGGGACAACACCTGGGTGTCTCAGTTGGTTAGGCTTCTGATGCTTGATTTCAGCTCAAGTCATAATCTCAGGGTCATAAAGTCAAGCCCTGCATCAAACTCTCTGCTGGGCGTGAAACCTGCTTGAGATGCCCCCCCCCCCAAGGTGTGTGCGCTTTCTCTGTCCCTCCCCCACCCACTCACACTTGCTCTCTCTCTAGAAAGAAAAAAGGGGGGATGGGGAGACTGAACAAATCACCATGGAAAACCACCAATTTACAAAGGTAGATATGGAATAATAAAAATGGAGAAACAAAATAACCAGGAAACAAAAGTTAAAATGGCAGTAGTAAATCCTCACTTATCAATAATCACCCTGAATATCAATGTCAATGTATAAATTTAGGGATCAAAAGACCCAGGGTGGCTGAACGGATAGAAGTCCAGACTTAGCAACAGCTGACTCGAGCAACATGTGTTTGAACTGCATGGGTCCACTCGTACATAATTTTTTTTGGGTGGGGGGGCAGTAAATATGCTGGAAAATTCTTTTGGGAATTTTTGACAATTTGAAAAAACTCATAGATGAAACACATAACCTAGAAATAACCAAAAAAAAATTAGAAAAAGGTCTGACACGAATGCATAATATATGTATTATAGATAATTGTTTTACTTACAACCATAAAATATACACTAAATATAAGAAGTTAAAATTTACTAAAACTTATACACATGGGCCATACATGCCCTTCACAGTTCAGAGAAAAGTCAGCAAATGTAAAGACACAGTACTAAGTCATAACCAAGTAAAATTAACTATAGTACATAGGGTACTGTAATAATTTTGCAGCCGTCTCTGGTTGCTATTACAGTGAGCTCAAGTTTTCCAAGTATCCACTTAAAATGCTGTGTGATGCTAATCATCTCCTGAGCAGTTGTTCCCTCCAGTAAGTTTCCTATCACAGGAAGAAATGATCTCTCAGTATTTTCACATAGTTTTCATTGTGTTTATTGCAGTACTGTGCATCTTACACAACACCAATGGACCCCTACTAAGTGCCACCAGTGATGCTGAAAGAGCTCCCAAGAAGCAGAAAAGAAATCCCAACATCCCAAGAGAAAGTTGAACTAAATGATGTGTACCACAGATTAAGACAGCAGCTGGGGTTGCCTGCCATTTCAAAATGTCAATTTGGTGTCGGGATCATTGTAAAAACAAAACCTTTATGAAGCTACTGCAGCAGCTACACCAGCAGGCATGAATACCTTGCACTTTTTGTAAAATACGTACCTTTTTATCTTGTATTGAATATGCAGTTCTTAGGTGGGTGCAGGCTTGCTTTAAGAAAGGCATACCTAGAGCTTCTAACAGGATTTGAGAAAAATGAAGTCATTATGTGACAATTTAAACCCAAAGGAAGGTGAAGGTTCTAAAGCTGGGTAATTTAATACTAGCAGAAGATGCTTGGGTAATGTTAAAAAGAAGGTCGGAGTTAAAAACATCAAGATGGGGTGCCTGGGTGGGTGAGTCAGGTGAGCATCCAACTCTTGATTTCAGCTCCAGTCACAATCTCCAACCAGGTCCTGGGGACTGAAGCCCAGCTTGGGCTCCATGCTCAGCACAGAATCTGCTTGTCCCTCCCCTCTGCTTCCCCCGCCCCTCCTTGTGTGTTCATGTTCTCTCTCTTTCTCTCTCTCTCAAAATTAAAAAAAAAAAAAAAAGTCAAGATTACAGAAGAAGCAACTTCTGCTGGTCAAGAGGCATGCGGATGAATTCCTAGATGACACTAAGAAAATCATTTAAAAATAAGAATATCTGTCTGAACAGGCTTTTTATGCAGACAGAAGTGCCCTATTCTGTTTGAAAATGCTATAAAGGACATTTATTGAAAGAGAAGTGAGCACCAGGATTTAAGGCAGGAAGCAATAGGATAATTTTACTGTTTTAAGCCAATTAAGTCAGGTTTCTGATCAGGATTGCCTTTGTCTATGACAACTGCTAATCAATGCCTTGAAGAAGAAAGATAAATACTAGCTGCCAGTCATTTGGTTGCACAACAAGAAGGCCTAGACAATGAATTTTGGAACACTGAAAAGAAATTAAAAAAAAAAAAAAAAAAAAAAACCAAGAAGGCCTAGAGAACATGAACTCATTTCCTGGACTGGTTCCATGCATGTTTTGTCCCTGAGGTCAAGAAGTACCTTGCCAATAATTAGCTGCCTTCTGTAGTTCTTTTGATGTTGGAAAATGTCCCTGGCTACCCAGAACACTAGAAACACAACACCAAAGGGCCAAATGGTCTGCTTGCACCCAACACAACATCCCTAATTCAACCTTTAGATAACAGGTTCGTAAGGACTTTTTAAAGATCATTACACATATTTTCTATAGAAAGGACTTATCAGTGTTATAGAAGAGAACCCTAGTAGAAAAAAATCATGAAAGTCTGGAAGAATTACACCACTGCAAATGTCATCATTGTTATAGAAAAAGCTACGAAAACCATTATATCTAAAACAATATGTTCCTCTCGGACAAAATTATGCCCAGGTATCGTACATGACTTAAAAAAATTATCAACAGAGCTAATGAAGAAAATCATTAAAGAGACTGTCAGCATGTCAAAAAAGGTGGGTGGTGAAGTGTTTCAAGATATGGATCTTGGGAAAATCTAAGAGGTAATAGATAACATACCAGAGGAATTAGCAGACGATGGCTTGATGAAGATGAGTGATTCCCAACCCATGACACATGATGAGGAAGAAATCACAGAAGAAAATAGTGCCAGAAAACAAATGGACATCAGACAATCCAGCAGAAGGGTTCTGATTATTCAAGACTGCTTTGAACTTCTTATACAGCAAGGACCCTTCTATGACACAGACACTGAAACTATAGCAAACAGTGGAAGAAGGACTGGTACTGTGTGGAAATATTTTTAGAAAAATTTTTTTTAAATTACAACATATTTCCTACACCCCCTTTTCTTTTTCCTCATCCTCCTCAGCCTACTCAACATGAAGATCATAAGATCCACTTTCATTTAATCAACAGTAGATAATCATTATGCTGCACAGCTAATAAAATTATCTGGTGTGTATATGTGTATCTTCCTGTGAACAGCTAATAACTGTATGTCAAGAATGTATGAGATGCTTATCACCTCCTAAGCTTTCTTCATGTAGAACATCATTGCAAGACCACAGAGTAGATAGCCTATCCTAATGTAGGCATAAGGTGAGTGATAGTTAATATAAAATTAATATTTTGTAAGTTTTATCTTTTTTTTCTAATGAATAACATTATCATACAATATGTCTCTTTCTCATAATTGGAGAAACTGTATTAGCCTAACATCACAGGTAAATGGGGTTTATGTAACAATGTTCCAATACTTTATTATAAATATGACTGTAATACCGTATGGCATAAATTTTTTTTTTATCATTCTATAGTGTATAGGCTAGGCTATTATACTAGGTTTACCATAATGCAATCATACCACTTCTTATAAATGCATAAATCATTGTATCTATAATTTTTCATGTCATCTTTTCATTTTTTATGTCTTAATGTTAGCAATACATATAGCAACTACATACATTTTGTATCCTCATATTGATAAACCAATTTTCATTATCTCTATCTTATAAAGATACAATGTAAATTTACAGTACTGATAAAAATAGTGCAATGCTGTAAATGTATTCTCCTTTTCCTTGTGATTTTCTTAGCATTTTCTTTTCTCTAGCATGCTTTATTTTAAGATTACATTATATAATGGATGTAACATAAAATACATGTGTTAATTGGCTATTTACATTATCAGTAATGCTTCCAGTCAATAGTAGGCTAATAGTTATGTTTTAGGGCAGTTAAAAGTTATATGCAGATTTTTTTTAACTGTATGAGGGATTGGTGCCTCAACTCCCATGTTGCTCAAGGGTCAACTGTGTATACTGCCTACAGGAAACTCATTTTGGCTCTAAAGACACACATCAGCTCAAAGTGAAAAGATAAAAAATGATATTCTAAGCTAATAGAAACCAAAAAAGGTGGACATGGACATACTTTGATAAAAAACAGACTTCAAGCCAAAAAAGTTAAGGAGACACAAAGAAAGTCATTACATAATAATGAATGGGTCAGTACATCAAGAAGATATAATAATTCTAAATACACATGCTTTTAATACTTAAGCACTAAAATGTATTAAACAAACACTAACAGATTTTAAGGTTCAAAAAAGGTAGGTGGTGAAGAGTTTCAAGATATGGATCTTGGGAAAATCTAAAACCTAATAGACAACATACCAGAGGAATTAGCAGAAGATGGCTTGATGAAGATGAGTGATTCCCAACCCATGACACATGATGAGGAAGAAATCACAGAAGAAAATAGTGCCAGAAAAAAAATGGACATCAGACAATCCAGCAGGAGTACAGTAATAGTAGGGGATTTCAATACTCCATTATCAGCAATGGATAGATCATAGACAGAAAATCAATGAAAAATCATTTCAATTGAACCATGCTTTAGAACAAATGGACTTTGAACATCCACATATAGAACATATAGAACACCCAAATGGAATATACCTTCTCCAGTGCACATGAAACTCTTTCTAGGACGGATCACACATGAAGACATAAACACGTCTTAACAAATTTAAAATGAATGAAATCATATCAACCTTCTTTTCTGATCATAATAGTATGAATTAGAAATCAATTTCGGGGAACCTGGGTGGCTCAGTGGGTTAAAGCCTCTGCCTTCAGCTCAGGTCATGATCCCAACATGCTGGGATCAAGCCCTGCATCTGGCTCTCTGCTCAGCGGACAGCCTGCTTCCTCCTTTCTCTGCCTCCCTCTGCCTACTTGTGATTTCTGTCAAAAAAATAAATAAAATCTTAAAAAAAGGAAAGAAATCAATTCCAAGAAAAATGACAAATTCACAGGTATTTAGATATTAAGCAATAGGACACTGAACATTCAGTTGGTCACAGAAATCAAAATGAAATTTTAAAATGCCTTGAAACAAATAAGAATGGAAATACAACAGACATCAATTGCATTTTTTACACAAATGAAGCATCTAAAGAGAAATAAAGAAAACTATACCACTCACAATAACATTAAAAGATAATGAAATTTACTAAATTTAAACAAGGAAGTAAAAATTCTATATGATGAAATCTACCAAACTTTGCCAAAAGAAATCAGAGAAGACACAAATGGAAAGACAACTTGTGTTCATAGATCACAAGAGTGTTGTTAAATGGCCCTACTACTCACAGCCATCTTCAAATTTAATGCAATACCAGGCAAAATGAAAAAGACATTGTTAACAGAAATAGAAAAAACATTCCTAAAATTGTGTAGGATCAAAGAAGACTAGCCAAAGCAATTTTAGGAAAAACCAACAAAGCCTTAAGTATTACACTTATGGATTTCCAACTGTACTATTGTACTATAAAGTTGTAACAATACAAACAGTATGGTACTACCACAAAAGTAGACACATTGACTAGTGGAACTCAATAGGGAGCCCAGAATTAAATCCCAGCATATACAGTGAACTAATACTGAAAAGAGAGCTAAGAATATCTAGTGAGAAAGGATAGCTTCCTCCACAAATGGGCTGGGAAAACTGAAGAAACCCCTGCAGAACAATGAAATTGGACCCCTATCTCATTAGCACTCACAAAAATGTAGTCAAAATGTATCAAAGACATAACACATAAGACTTTCTACTATAGGGGTGCCTGGGTGGCTCAGTGGTTAAATCCTCTGCCTTGGGCTCAGCTCATGATCTCAGGTTCCTGGTGTTGAGGCCCACAACCCTGCTCCCCCCCATTCTCTGCCTGCCTCTCTGCCTACTTGTGATCCCTCTCTCTGTCAAATAAATAAAGAAAACCTTAAAAAACAAACAAACAGAAAAAACTTGCTACTATAGAACTTCTGGAAGAAAACATAGAATTTCCTTGACGTTAGTCTGGGCAATTATTTGGGTCTCCTAAAAGCAAAAGCACAAAAAGCAAAAGCACAAAACAAAAACAAAAACCACACACACACACAAAACAAAACAACAACCTACAAAAGCAAAAATCAAATGGAACTACGTCAAACTCAAAAGCTGATGCACAGCAAAAGAGACCAAAAAAACAAAAAAATAACCTAAAGAATGAAAGAAAAATTTTGCAAAACGTTATGTCAGGTAAGTCGTTGATTCCTAAAAATACATCAATAACTCTATCAACTTAGTAACAACAAAAACAAAAACAAAAAATCTAGCTTAAGAGGACCTAAGGCATTTTCCAAAGAGGACACCAAATTAGCCAACAGAAGCAGAAGATGTTCGTGAATAAACATCAGAGATAGTCAAATCAAACCCATAATGAGCACTCACCTCATATCCGTGAGAATGGCTGTTTTTGACCAGACAAGACACAACAGGCGCCAGCGAGGATGTAGTGAGGAGGAAAACCTTAAAAGTTGTTTATGGTTATGTAAATGGGTCCAACTACTATGAATAACTATATGGAGGTTCCCTAAAATATTAAAAGTAAATCTGCCATATGATCCAGCAACTCTGCTTCTGGGTGCATACCCAAAGGAAGTAAACAGGAGTTTGACAAGATGTTTATCACAGTATGCATTGAGGGAGGCCTGTGAGCATGGGCCCCACTTTTGCAGACCTTCTCAGCAGACAAAAGGGCTTCCAAGAACTGTTATGAACTAGAAGGTGTTGTGCAGGATGTTATAGCCGACCACAGATAGACCACCCGGACATGGGGTACTTGCTACAAGCAACATCAACAGCAGCAGACGAGCAGCCTCGCACGTACAGCAGATTAACCGCAAGCGCCCTTGGCGCAGTGACTGAACTGGCATATAAGCAACACTGGCCCTCTGCTTGTCAGAGTGTGCTCTTGGGACACTCTCGCTCATCCTCCCGGTCGTTGCACCCAAAAGGTGTGCTCCAGGGAGGGGATCGGTCACCTTCTCGGTCGATGCACCCAAACGGTGTGCTCCAGAGAAGGGGATTGAGTGGGAGTGCCCTGGGCCCTCTCCCTAGCCCACGACGCTAAAGTTGTCTGTCTTGTATTAGCTATTGTGTGATACGCGCTAATAAACAGCTTTCGCTTTCAGTTATTGTGTGTGACCCGTTTGCTTCCACCATTGGACCGGCTCACTCCCCTGGGAGCTCCGTGAGCGGCAGAGCTCCCATGCATTATTTGCAATAACCAAGATATGGAAACAACCCAACTGTTCATCAATAGATGAATGGATAAAAAAGATGTAGTACATATACACAGGAAATATTATTCAACCATTAGAAGATATACTGCCATTTGTGACATGGTTGTATCTTTAAGACATCATATTAAGTAAGATAGGTTAAACAGAGAACACCAAGTATTTTAGGATATCACTTATATGGGAATTTTTTAAAAAGTTATACCTGTAAAACACAGACACACACACACACACACACACACTCACACACACATAGGAAAACGGTAGTTATCAGGAGATAGGGGTAAGGGGATAAGATCAACAGTGTTTAAAAGTACCAACCTGTAATGAATACTAAATAAGCCATAGAGATCCAATGCACAGTAAAATAAATATAGATAACAATATTTTACTATGATTATTCAAGGTGATAAATATTGCTACATTGTGAATCACATTATAATCTATGTGTTTCCAAGTAACATGCTGTATTCCTTAAGTTTACACAAGATTATATGTCAGACTTACTCAATTAAAAGAAATAAAGCATGAAATATCTTGATTTTGTGTTGATGACATGTTGAAATTATTTTTTTAAATGTCATTTTTTTAAAAAATTGGGACAGATTACAAAGTCACAAAGTCTTCAAAGTAAGAAAATTTATGATTTGCTTAAAAAGTATAAATGCTGCGGTGCCTGGGTGGCTCAGTGGTTTAAAGCCTTGGCCTTCAGCTCAGGTCATGATCCCAGGGTCCTGGACCGAGCCCCGCATGGGGCTCTCTGCTCAGTGGGGAGCCTGCTTCCACCTCTCTCTCTGCCTGCCTTTTTGCCTACTTGTGATCCCTGTCTGTCAAATAAATAAACAACAACAACAAAATCTTAAAAAATATAAATACCCATTTTACATAATAACTACCAAATTTATATTTTTAATTTCCTGTGAAACATATTCCCCATTTATTGTCTCTGTTTAATGTGTATGAACTCCAGCCAGGGAGTTATGAACACCGTTTTATATATTCTGTTATACTCCATCAAAATGACCTAAAGCAGAACAGTTTTCAGTAGAATTCCTTTTTAATTTAGTGAATGAATTTACACTTGGATTTGTAAAGTCTTGGTTAGAGGACTGAAATTTTATTAATGTTTTACAGAAAATATAAAATAAATTCAGAATTGGAGCTAATGTTACAGAGTAAAAAAATATGGATGTGCAAGTTGTTAAATATGAATGGAATCTAGCATTAATTTTGCTATTGATCAGCTGGAAAAGTTGTTTCAGATAAGCATTAGGGTTTTAACTCATCTGTAAAAAGATCATTTAAGTTAAATTAGTTATCTCTAATGTACCAATAGCATTTCATAATTCGGCCTAGTTTTATCATTCTCAGTCATTGCTTGGTGATCAACACATACTTCCATTAATGTTGTAGTTAATATCCCCAGTGTAACTGCCTCTTTGGATATTTAACCCACTTTACTATATAATGATGCCACCAAAGTATATTACCAAGGACAATGGTTACAATTTGCCTCCTTTATAAAATATACATTGAGAGTAGAAATTAATTATATGATTTACTAGGCAACTAGAGGATAAACAATGGTTACAGGTTTTGAGCTGTCAGAATGAATGAATGAATGAATGAATGAATGAATGAATGTCACTCACTTGCCTTTGTTAGGTACTTGAATAGAAGTAATTAATGATCCTTTATTCCAAGAGTTGCTGATGTGAGTAAGGAAGAGAAATTTCCATTTATTCCAATTGATAAATTCAGTACCAACTCTTCACCATATTTTTTGTTTATCCAAAAACATTATGGTTTTATGATAGTGGTTGGTACATGTTAGAAAAATTTCAACCAATACATGAAGAAAAATTAAACGCAACCAAAACTGCATATCAAGAGATAACAGCCACTAATAATTTAGTAACTTGCCAGGGAGACACTGTTGGGAAACTAAGAACACCTTTCTGGATCTAAGCTACCTGCTGGTTCCAGCTCTCTAAAACTGCTGGATAGGCTCTTTCTTTTCTAATTTAGTGTCTGTGGCTTATTTATCATATGTATTATAATTATAAATACTTTTATAATATATAATACTATACACATTATATAAAATAATTACACAAAGTACACACTGTTCTATTATATATTATATAATTCTATTATATAGTATGTTTTATTATATATAATATGTAATTACACAAATTTCAGAATTGCATCCATTATTATACTCCATTTTTATCCCTAAGCATTTTCCCCAAAGATTAAAAATGAGTCACTGAATTTCATAAAACTGAGATATCATAAAGTTATGGAATCTTCAAATACTATTAAGGATTTTTTCAAAAAAACAAATGCCTATTCTACATAACAAATACAGTATTACATTTTTATTTTGATAGATTATGATACATTCTCCATTCAACGTGTCCAGGTAGTGAGTTTAAGTATACTGCCTAGTATTTGCATCATGTGGATGTACTTCAATTGATTTATATTTTCACTATTACTAAGTATTTAGGTTGGTTTAGCACTTTATTATAAATGATTCTATTAAAAAATAAGCTTGTTTTTAATCCTTTATCAAATATTTTAGAATCTTATTGCATCACCAGCAGAAGTTGTAAAACCTTTGCCCTCTTCTCCATGCTTACCTAAATAAAATCCTAAAATATATACCTCAAAAATTTTGAAACATTAAAACATTCATGTGCTCCCACATCAAATATATCAAAGTTTTATAACATCATAGCTTGAAAAGAGAATGTAAGATTTATACATTCTCATAGGCTTCCTTAGTATTCAAACACATTCTTTCATATGCATGTATCATTTATAATTTACTGATGCTTTAAAATATTGGATCCAAACAAGACAGGCAAAATCCTGGAAGATCCCATTTTACAATACATTCCTTCTAATTGTAGCTATTACTCTAGTGAGGGAAGTAAGTGGGTCATTAGACATATTATGTCATGTTAGTTTTTACTCTTCTGTAATCTATTATTTAAATATTAGTTTATGTCATATATTGCTCTTATGTATGTCAACTCATCTATCCAGAATACCAGTTCTTACACACATCTCTACCCACCATCTCTGATTAGTAAAATGTCTGTTGTCTCCGTTCAAAACTCAGCTCCTTTTTTTGGTCCTATTCTACACAGCCTTTTTTCATTCTTATTCTCGAGAAGAATTTGTCATTCTTTCTGATTGTACCTTACCTTTCAAGTATCTGTCATACTCTTCTTACCATGCTGCATCACGTCTTATATTTCCCTGAAATGTATGAGCTCCTTAAAGGCAGGATCTATGCTGAATTGTAACATACATCATTCAAGGACTTAGCACTAAGCCAGTAGTTGTACTGAGAGCTAACAATGAATGAACAAGTGGATATATATGGTATTTAACCATGGATCATATTTTAAGTCTTGTGCCCTTTTAATTTTAAGTTCTATAAGGATTTTACTACAAAGAGAATATCATTTAAAATGTAGTTGTCTCCTTGTCTTTTCTGTTTTATAGTCTAAGTTCTTAAAATATATTAAGGAATATAAAATGATTGGCAATCTTGCAAGAATGGTATTTTTATAAATTCATCCCTGGCACAGAGAAAATTGTGATCACAACCTGTCACCATTCTAAACATCATTTTTATGGTTGTGAACAAAATATATTTGGTTGGGAGTAATTTTAGAAAGAAAAAAATTCACCCTGATTTCTTAAATGGGAACGGAAAATTCCCTGAGCTATCACCAGTATATCGGGGTTATCCACAGAAATGTTTATAAATGTATTGTATATGCTAGAGATATTTTTATTTATAAGGTTACCACAGTGATAACTACACACAGTATAAAAGAAAAAATACTTAAAAAATTCAAACTCAGGGAAAGCCTAGAAAATAGTGAAGGAAAACAAACTTGAGTATTTATATCTCTGGTGAATACTTATTTTAATTATGTTTTAGCAAAAGCATGTACTTTCCTGAGGGAAAAAAAAGATCTCATGAAAATAGGGCTCAGCCTTAGGAAAATCCACTGGGAAGACAAAGATAGATGTGCAAAAGAAATTGTCTTTTGCCTTCTTCCTCCTCAGATACATTGCTTGGCCTCTGCTCAGTAGACCTCCCCTTCATTTCTCTCGACATGCTATTGGTAACTGATGACCTCTGGAAAGTGTTTTCCCTTTGGTAGGGACTTTCTGAAGAGGGGTCAACAAGATCTAAGTGAAATGAATTTTCAATTACAAAATTTCACCCTGAGTTTGACTGTAGATGTTGCTTAGCTATTTGTAGAGGACCCCATTCTCAGTCCCCTTAACCCACATTCTGTAGCCGCCCCTACACTTAGTCACAGCATAAGTTGTGCCAAGTGGCTCTTGTCACACACAATATTCTTCCTCTATTAAATTCTACTTTGTCCTCTTTTTAAACTGGATGGAACCAGGGATAGAAAGAAGCAAATAGAACTGGAACCATGTTAAATATTACAGCTTTTTGGCAGTCTATTTTATAAATTATTTGACGATAAATTTATTGATCATGGAAAGGCCATGTGATGCAGAGAGGGAGGATAAGTATTGTCATCATCCCTGTTTCTCCAGATTAATCTATTGAGAACAAAATTATTGAGTGAAGTCAATTAACAGAAAAAAACTAGACCTGGTAACCAAATAATAGGTTTCCAAATACCATGTCCTTGTCCCAGCAAAATAGAATAGAAGCTTCAAAGGGAACGGCAAGTAAAACTTCAGTTAATATTGAAAATGTTCTTGTCTAACAGGAGGGGAACTACCCCTCTTGCACACATAGCTGCAAAGTCTTAAACAAAGATATAAGCCACACAAGATCAACCCCATTCTGAAACGAGGATCTGTCCACAGTTTTAAATTCCTCTGACAGTCATAGGATAGTAGAGGTTCTTGATAACTAACAAGAATCCAATGTTTTTAAGAGAAGTCATGAACCTAAAGTCAAAGTCTTAAAGAGAGTCAGCAATTAAGCTTGACCCTGACCTAGCCTGAGATGTCTTATATTTATTTCCAATGTAATGATGTTAGGGTCTGCTCTTTCTCTCTCACTCCCAACTCTCTTGCTACCTTTACTCCCACTTCAATACATACTTTGCATGATTTGGAAGACAAAAATTTGTCTCTGCACAAGTGAAGGAAGGTCCAGAGTCTCACAAACCAAGTGAATGGTAGTCTTTGGATAAACTCCACTGAAAACTGTCCTTTGTTTTTCATTTTGTATTCAATTTTGTTTTCTCATTTTGAAATGAGAAAACAAAATTAATAATTTTTTCTAAGGTTACCTAAAAATTCCTTGGCATTCTAAAAATGCACAGCTGGAGAAAGTGGAGAAAAATATCTTTAAAGCATGTTGAAATGAAAAAAAAAAAATACTTCATTCCGAAACAATACCATTTATAGAATTCAACATAATAAACCTTTTTTGTGCAAATAATTTAATAAGTCATCATAAATTTTGACTGAAGAATTCAAAAAAGGAAAATACATTCTATTTTTTCCATGTGCAATGTACTGAAATGCATGCCAGTTTCAGTTATGGCAAATTACTTTGTGGGAGGCAATGCATATTAATATATGTGTACAAAGAATATAGCTTCACAGACTGCAAGAACATCAATATTTTCAACCACCAGATGGCAGGAATACAGCTACAGAAATTTAGAATCTAAAAATTCGGTTTATGCTCAAGAAAAATATAACTACATTCCCCATCTTGATTTTATTTTTAGTTGAATAGCCACAAAAATACATTGGTGCAAATTCTGTTGTGTGTTAAGCAGAAAAAATTACTTTTATTAACTACAGCTTTCCATTTGAATGGGCTGCCAACTCATTTTTGCATCAGATTTTGGAGCCTTTTAAAAGAATCATTTTTCAAGATAAGCTACAACCAGATCTGGACTATAAAACAACTACCCATTGAATCAGCATCTCCTTCAGGAAGGCATTCTAAATCAATCCCACCTGTTTCTAACCATGCACTACTCTCCTTATTTTACTTGCACAATCTTTCATCCTTTCTCATTTCTCACAAACCGGTCAGTTGTCTATGCATCTAGCTGCTCTGGATGGTTGCACTGGCTATCATTCTCTCCTATGTGCTTGTGTGCTTTGTGATCTCCAGTAAGAACAATATGGGTTTAATTTTGATTTGCCACACTACTTTTTATGTAGTAGGTAGTTGTGAGATAATACTCATAAAAATAATGAGGAAATGTTGATAGAAACATATAAACAGACTTATAAACAACATATAAACAAACTTGGATTCTAGGAATCTGGGATTTCTCATTCCACTCGTGTAGATGTTGCGATAATTCAACATTTTTCTTACCTTCCATAAGAAATACCATAAAAGAAGCACTTTGACCAAATTAAATGATTTCTAGGGTTTAAAATTTGATCCTTACATTAACAAAGGTTTTTAGTATCTTCAATGTAACATTGTATTAATGTAAATTAACAATAACAGTAATGTTGAATGTTTACCAGGTGCCAAAAAATGTTCCAAGAATTATAATAAGAATAAAATTTCAGCTTTTTAACAACCCATGAGGTAAGTGCTGTGAATGTCCTCATGTTACATTTTAGGATGCTGAGCCACATAAGGCTATAGAACTTTCCCGAATCTCATAGGTAATACATACCGGAGCCCTGACTTATACACAGGTAGTCAGATTCTCCTGTTTCCACTCTTAATCACTGCACCACTCACCTCAACTGCACTATTAAGATAAAACCAAAACCTTAAAAAAAAAGTATTTATTTTTTGCCTTTATTCAAAAATTATTGAATGCCTACTTACTACCAAAGATGCAATATTCATAGAAAATTTTTGGACCCCATTCTGGAAGATTCTTGCCCCTAGAGATGATTAATGACTTAAAACATGACCATATACCAAAAATCAAAGTGCTCAGCTATGGTAACTTATGGAGGTGGGTAGGGAGGTAGAGTATGAGTGGGAAGACAGGGCAAGTGAATAATAAAGGTAAGTCCTCCTCTTACTCTGCAGGAATAGTTAATATCTAAAACTAGGGGGGAAAAAGAAAAAAATGATATATACATGTTTTTTTATAAATCTGAAGGCAAATTACAAAAGAAACAACTCAGTATTATAAATATTACGGGACGGCCTCGGATGGGCTTGGTGTTGTGGGGACTACTGGATTTTGTAATAAGCTTTATAGAAATATTTACATTTTTAAAGTATATCCATGTGCCACTTCAATAAAAATGTGAATTAAATTTAAAATATTTTTTAAAGATATTAAGGAAAGTAGTGGTTTGCAAGCCATATTAAGGAATCAGGAGATGCCACCTTTCTTTTGAAACCCTGTTACGCATGCTATGTGGGAGGAGCGTTCCCCTACGATGGTCATCTGTGGAAGATGGTGTAATCCAGAAGAGGTTGAGCTTTGGTCAGTGTGAGAGGTGCACAGTGCTTGAAGATGTAGTGAACTTTGTTCAAAGTAATCTTAAATTCCAGAGTATAATATGAAAGAAAATCTGGAAGGAAGATTCCTCATAGTATGGGAATTAAAAACAGTTATTAAGAATAGCATATAAATAAAAATAAACAGACAAATGCAATTTTTAAGCAGGTTTATGATCTCCACCACCACCCACTGATCAATATCTTGGTATAGTTTAGGGATTATATTTGATATTGACCTCAGAGACATTTTTAATCCAAAAGTCTTAACAAGAACATCTTGAATGTCTTATGACCCTGGTGACTATCATGCTCTGATTAGAAAGACACTTTAAAAAAAAAAAAGGAAGAAGAGAGCAAGTTATTTAAAAAAAAAATGCTAACTGAATTTCTTTTGTCCTTAGAAGGCAAAAATTTTAACAGTCAGAGGGCAGCTGAGACCTTCTGTCCTAACACATAAATACAAGTGGACAATTTACATAACAGAATTCATGCCTTGAAGCCGGAATATTATATGCAAACATTTCTAGGATCATATTTTCCTAGCTCTAAAAAGCTCCTAGCAAGCAAAGCAGAGCACATAGCAGAGGGTCAGGAATGAAATAGAATTGTTTTGCCTCAGGGCGATCATGAATTTGCCCAGTGAAGTCAAGTAGAGCACTGGCTGAAACACATACACTCTTTTGTTGGTAGTGTCTCCCCCGCCTTCGCCTCCTTCCCCTTCTTCTGACCTTCACATAATTCATTCAAGAAAGGAATACTTCAAAGTAGGTCAGTTCCAATCCACAGTTTGGAATACATATTTAAGTGTTTCTTGGGGACTGGAGATAGAAATTGATTATAGAGTTTAAAGAATTTCTACCTTTTCTAAGTGTTGGACTGTAAGCTTTACCTTTTTCTTGATCCCATTTTATTTAGGGATTTAAGAGTGCTGACACCTTAAGAATAGAGACCCCTCAATCCACCCCAAGGTTTCTGTCATTCCCACTGTATGTTACATTTCCACTACAACACCTTTAACAGCTAGAAATATTATATGGTAAAATGAATCTGACTACTTGATTTTTTTAACTGATTTTGTAACTTAGAAACTTACACAAATATTTTCAACTGAATAAATTCTTCCTCTTGTTCTTTGTTCTATGCCTTCTGAAGAACTTGTAGTTTCCTAAATGTGACATAGTGGTGTAAATCATCCTAGCCTTGTTCCCCTCCATAAACCCTTTTTCAAACCAGGTTTAACTATTTTGAATTGCCTCTATGATTCATGACAAATTACCAGTTCAAATGTAGTGAGTATCTCAAGTTTTCTTCAGCCATATAAGGTATGATCATTCCTGCTTCATCTCATAATTCTAGACTAATTTTATTCATTCATGCCATTATTGCATTGGTTCCCTAAAGTAGGCATGAGACCCTAGGCAGACCAGTTAACCTGACTGTTGAGTCCCAGCCACAAGGCTTCTGATTTAGTAGGTCTGGTGTGGGACCCAAGATTTGACTTTTTTTTTTAATTAATTAATTTATTTATTTCACAGAGAGAGAGAGAGATCACAAGCAGGCAGAGAGGCAGGCGGTGGGGGGTGTGGGGGGGAAGCAGGCCCCCCGCCCAGCAGAGAGCCCGACGTGGGGCCTGATCCCAGGACCCTGAGATCATGACCTGAACTGAAGGCAGAGGCCCAACCCACTGAGCCATCCAGGCGCCCCTGACTTTTTTTTTTTAATTTCATTTCTTTTCACTGTTCCAAAATTCATTGTTTATGCACCATACCTGGTGCTCCATGCAAGTGCTACATACCCTCCATAATACCCACCACCAGGCTCACCCAAACCCCCATGCCCCTCCCCTCCAAACCCTCTGTTTGTTTCTCAGAGTCCACAGTCTCTCAAGGTTTGTCTCCGGCTCCAATTTCCCCCAGCTCACTTCTCTCCATCTCCCAATGTCTTCCATGTTATTCCTTATGCTCCACAAGTAAGTGAAACCACATGATAATTGAGTCTCTCTGTTTGATTTATTTCACTCAGCATAAATCTCTTATAATCTCATAATCAGTTCCATCCATGGAACTCTTATAATCTCATAATCAGTTCCATCCATGTTGATACAAAAGTTGGGTATTCATCCTTTCTGCTGGAGGCATAATACTCCATTGCATATATGGACCATATCTTCTTTATCCATTAATCCGTTGAAAGGCATCTTGGTTCTTCCCATAGTTTGGTGACTGTGGCCTGGCTGCTATAAATATTGGGGTACAGATGCCCTTCTTTTCAGTACATCTGTATCTTTGGGATAAATACCCAGTAGTGCAATTGCAGGGTCATAAGGTAGCTCTATTTTTAATTTTTTGAGGAATATCCACAGTGTTTTCCAAAGTGGCTGCACCAACTTGCATTCCCAACAGCAGTGTAAGAAGGTTCCCCTTTCTCCACATCCTCTCCAACACTTGATGTTTACTGTCTTGTTGATTTTGGCTGTTCTAACTGGTGTAAGGTGGTATCTCAGTGTGGTTTTGATTTGAATTTCCCTGATGGCTAATGATGATGAACATTTTTTTCATGTATCTATTAGCCATTTGTATGTCATCTTTGGAGAGATGTCTGTTCATGTCTTCTACCCATTTTTTGACGTAATTATCTGTGTTGTGTGTGTGTTGAGTTTGAGGAGTTCTTTACAGATCTTGGATATAGATCTTGGATCTTTATAGATCTTTGTCTGTAGTGTCATTTGCAAATATTTTCTCCCATTCTGTGGGTTACCTCTCTGTTTTGTTAACTGTTTCCTTTGCTGTGCAGAAGTTTTAGATTTTGTTGAAGTCCCAAAATTTCATTTTTGCTTTTGTTTCCTTTGCCTTTGGAGATATATCTTGGAAGAATTTGCCGTAGCCAATGTCAAAGAGGTTACTGCCTTTGTTCTCCTCTAGGATTTTGATAGATTCCTGCCTCAAGTTGAGGTCTTTTATCCATTTCGACTTATTCTTTGTGTATGGTGTAAGAGAATGGTTGAGCATCATTCTTCTACATATAACTGTCCAATTTTCCCAGCACCATTTATTGAAGAGACTTTCTTTTTTCCACTGTATATATTTTCCTGCTTTGTCAAAGATTATTTGACCATAGAGTTGAGGGTCCATATCTGGGCTCTCTACTCTGTTTCACTGGTCTATGTCTCTGTTTTTGTGCCAGTACCATGCTGTTTTGCTGATCACAGCTATGTAGTAGACTTGAAATCAGGCAACATGATGCTCCCAGTTTTGTTTTTCCTTTGTAATATTTCCTTAGCAATTCAGGGTTTCTTCTGGTTCCATACAAATTTTAGGATTGTTTGTTGCAGCTCTTTGAAAAATGCCAGTGGAGTTTTGATTGGGATGGCACTGCTCTAGGCAATATAGGCATTTTAACAGTTTATTCTTCTGATCTATGAGCATGGAATGCTCTTCCATCTTTTTGTGTCTTCTTCATTTTCTTTCATGAATGTTCTGTAGTTCCTTGAGTAGAGATCCTTTACCTCTTTGGTTAGGTTTATTCTCAGGTATTCTATGGTTCTTGGTGCTATAGTAAATGGAATTGATTCTCTAATTTCCCTTTTTATATTTTCATTGTTAGTGTATAAGAAAGCAACTGATTTCTGTACATTGATTTTGTATACTGCCACATTACTGAGTTGCTGTATGAGTTCTAGTAGCTTGGAGGTGGAGTCTTTTGGGTTTTCCATATAAAGTATCGTGTCATCTGCAAAGACAGAGTTTGATATCTTCATTGCCAATTTGAATACCTCTTGTTTCTTTTTGTTTTCTCATTTGGAACCTAAGAATACATCCAGACTGAAAGTGAAGGGATGGAGAAGCATCTTTCATGCCAAAGGGCCTCAAAAGAAAGCTGGGGTACTGATTCTCATATCAGATAAATTATATTTTAAAATAAAGACTTTAGTCAGAGATAAAGGGTCTATCCACCAAGAAGATCTAACAATTGTAAATATTTATCACCCCAATGTGGCAACAGCCAACTACATAAGACAACTGTTAATAAAAATAGAGTCATATTGATATGAACACATTAATAGTAGGGGATCTTAACACGCCACTCTCAGTAATAGACAGATTAAGCAGAAAACCAATAAACAAACAAGACCATTAATGACACATTGGACCAGATGGACATCATAGATATATATATATAGAACATTCCACCCTAAAACAATAGAACACTCATTCTTCTCGAGTGCACATGGAACTTTCTCCAGAATAGACTAAATACTGGGTCACAAATCAGAGCTCAACCTATACCAAAAGATTGAGATTATTCCCTGCATATTCTCAGACAACAATTCTTTGAAATGAACTCAACCACAAGAAAAAGTTTGGAAAAAAATCAAACATTTGGAAGCTAAAGACCACCCTGCTTAAGAATGTTTAGATCAACCAGGAAATAAAAAAAAGAACTTAAACAATTCATGGAAGCCAACGAGAATGATTTGACTTTTTTGTTTTTAGATTTTATTTATTTTTGAGAGAGAGAGAGGAGTAGAAGGGAAAGGGTAGAGGGAAAAGTAGACTCCCTGCTGAGCAGGGAGCCCAATGGCAGACTGGATCCCAGGACGCTGAAATCATGACCTGAGCCGAAGGCAGACTCTTAACTGACTAAACCATCCAGGTACCCCAAATTTGACATATCTAAACAAGTTCTCAGGTAATAATGTTGCTGCAGTTAGAAACCACACTTTGGGAATCCCAGGTCTAATGTTTTACATCTGTTTATTACATGTGTTAGAAGGTACATCAGACATGTGCACTAAGTGCAGCCCTATTCACTGTCCATTTTATGCATGACAGTGCAGAAGCTAGAGAGATGAAGTACTATACCCAAGGTCACAGACACACGAGAAGCATAATCCAGATTCAAGCTAAGTACAAAAATTATTCTAGGTAACTATGTACTGCTTGACAGGCATATCAGTAAATATCAAGGCATTTCTGTTTTAAAAAGAAAAACTAATATAGGAGATGGAGAAACATTAAACATTTCTTCTCCATTTCCATTGTCCTCACTCCAAGCTATATATAACTAGGATGGTCTGCTCCATTAGTAAGGTCTGCTCAATTAGTAAGGTCAAAAGTAGTAGCTAAGAAATCTTTGTTCAGAGATATCAAAAAAACGTGAAACTATTAACTTATCATGTTTTTAAAAGCTCTCTTTAAGGGCAACGAGCTGCTTAGAGAAAGACTGAAAGCAGACAAGAGTTAGTATATAATTTCAGCTAAAGATAGTTTCCTCTGTAATTAAACCAACAAGGACATAAAATCAAGGTTATCTACAATGGTTATAATTCACCTGTTGATAGTCAAGAATTAAACAGTTTATGATTACTGTTTTATAGGTAAGCAAACAAGAAAAAGCAGACTTTCCCACAAGAGTACAATAGGTCAGTTACAGGTTAAAAAAACAGTTCTGACTTTCCTTACCTAGATTAGTGAGTTAAACATTGTGAGCTAATTAGAGCTGATTGGAGCAAGAACCCTTACTGTAAGGAAAATCTAAAAGGCTGATACTCTACCTATTTTTTGGGGGGGGGGATTCTTGTATCAGGTAAAAATTCATTTTAAGTTACATTTTACTGTCAAGTCATACCAACAGTGAATTTGATAAAGCAATGATGACATACTAAGAAAAAACAAACAACATTTTGAGGAAGGATTTTAATGTCAGGTTCAGAACTTAAAGCCACTTGTTTTAGTAAGATCAAAATACCACTGCAGCTTTATTGAGGAAAGGCCAACTTTCCAGCATGTAGATTACATTTGGGATGTCAGTGCACAACAGAAATAGAATTAAGGCAGGTCTGAATCTTAGTAGAGATACTAGGGATTGAAAAGAAGAAATTAAATCAATAGGAGTGTATTAAGAATCTGCAGATCTTAGGACTTCTTATCTGAAGAGAAAGAGAGATGACCACAATACCATCACAATACCATCTTGGATTTTTTTCCAGGTATCAAGATGAGATGTCAAGGTTTTGAACATGGTAGCTGGGAGAGAAGTACAGTGGGATTCATGTACAAAGTTAGAAGAAATATAGAGGCCAAAGTTGAAATAAGAAGGTAATGGAAATACATAGAGGAGAAAGACTATAGAAAGAAGGCCTAGAACATCATTCTACATTTCAGAGGGAGGAGAATGAGAACTTGGGAAGAAAAGAGAGTAAGAATTTCCAGAGGAGGGCCAGGTAAGACATAGGAGGCAGAGAGGAGATAGTTTCAGATACAGAGAGGTCTATACTCTGGCTGTCATAAAATTGATGTGTGGCTGTGGTTTAGGTCACTTGGCAAGAAGTTGATGGTAATAAAGCCAAATTTGGGCAAGGAATTTATAATTACTGCAACAGAATACAATCATATTTGATTTAAAAATCTGTCTTTACATAGTTCTTTCTCCAAGATTCTTGGGCACAATGAACTAAATGCAGACAGATTAGGAAAAATATGATATCCAATATCAACACTTCTATTCACCATTGTTTTCAGGGAACTGGCCAGTACCATGAGGTGATTAAAAAGTATCAGAGGCAAGAACCAAAACTTACTTGAAGATGAGGTTACTGTCTATGTTTAAAAAGAACAAAAAAATAGACAAATGTTGAACGCTCAGCAATTTGGGGATTATTAAAAAAATACTAACTTTTATTCACTGGAAGAAAAAAAATCAGAGAGTGTAATGTTGGAGAGAGCATAGCTCTCTACTTTTGAAGTAAGTGTTATGCATAGTGACTTCCCTCCAAAAAGACAGAAATAGAGGGTTAAAATAAAAAAGGAACTTTTTTTTACAGTAATGGACACACTGGATAAATACTACTTGAGTTAGGTGATTAAAGTCAACAGCAGTAGTCATAAATCATGTAGAAATTTCCCTTGATATAATGGGATCAAAATCCTCCTTTACTTCTGTGTTCTTCCATCCTCAAATTCATAACCTCAGTCTAATCATGATACAAAAAGACAAATCCCACATGAGAAAGGTTCTCCAAAATACCTGAATAGTAAGTCATCCCCCGCAATAGTGGAGATTATCACATAAGAAAATCTGAGAAACTGTCAAAGCAAAATGGAGCCTAAATAGACATGGTGACCAAATGTAATGTGATATTCTAGATGGGATTCTGGAGCAGAAAAGCACAAGGACTTTGTGTAAAAACTAAAGAAACCTGGATAAATTTTGGATTTTAGTTAACATTACTATATCACTATCAATTCACTAGTTAACTAGTAAAAAATGCATCATGCTAGCATAAAAAGTTAGTTAAGGAACCTGTGGAGTAGGAATAAGTATATGGAAACTCTCTACTATCTGCTTGATTGTGTTCTACATCTAAACAATTATAAAATAAAACCTGTTCCTCTCAAAGATGTCACTTAATGAGAACAATGTATATAATGAAAATGATTATAAGATCTTTATAATTCCTCAGAATAATTTTTTAAAAATATAGCAAAGTAATATGAACAAGGAACATGAGCATCATAAGGATACCAATTCTTCCCCAAATGAGCAATAGTACAAATGTTAACTGACATTGATTGAAGTATTATTTTTGAGGAGTTTGAAAAGCTAAATGAAAAAATGTATATGGAAATACAAAGATCCAAGAATAGGTCAGATAATCTTAAGATAAAAATGTAGAATTACTTTAACAAAAATGAGCAAGTATTATAAACTGCAGAGTAATTAAAATAACCTGGTATTACTTAATGATAAACCTCTCCTCTCCTCCTCCAAGAGAAACCTCACATATATTTGATAATTGCTTTGTGATAGAAATGACATTAAGGGTCAGTGGATAAAGGATAGTTTTCAGTCAATGGTACTGACACTAGTGTTTGAGGTCATGAAATCAAAAATTGAATTGTTAGCTGGGGAGGAAGCAAGATGGCAGAGGAGTAGGAGACTGAAATATCTTTAGGTTCAATGAGTTCAGTTAGTTATCAAACCATTCCAAAACACCTACAAATGCACGGAGATAGAGGAAAAGAGCAGCAATTCCAGGAACAGAAAATCTTCCACTTTTTGGAAGGTAAGATATGTGGAGAGTGAATCCAAAACGAAGGGAAGATAGACTGCAGGGGTAGGGGCCAGCTCCTGGCAAGAAGTGGAGCACAAAATTAGAACTTTTAGAAGTCTGCTCCCACTGAAGGACATGACTCCAGAGGCTAAGTGGGGGTGGAGCCCTTGCAGGGACAGTGTGGTCTCTGGACCTGCAGGGTCACAGAAAGACCAGGGGCATCTGAGTGTGGGAGAGCTGCCAGGTATCAGAGCAGGGAAGCCAGCTGCAGAAACAGAGCTGAGGAGTGAGTTGTCATCTCAGGGTTACCTTAAACTGTGATCCCAGGCACAGTTAAGCCACTGCTCTTTGAGCAGGGACTCCACAAGTGGCAGATCTGGAGAGACCGGACCCCCTCCTACCTGCTCCAGGAGGAGTGGCATGGAAGCACATGGCAGAATTTGCTGCTGGGTTTGGAGACTCCAAACGGGGCTGTGTGCCAGAGATAGAAATGCTCAGTCAAAGGCCGGGTGAGCACAGAGGGCAGCTGGAGACCAGGGAGACGGGAGGGATTGACTGCTTCTCTCTGAGAGTGCACTGAAGAGTGGGGCCCTGAGCTCTCAGCTCCTCCAGGATGGGATTAGGTGGATGCTATTTTCACTCCCATCCTCCAGAGCTCTATGGAAGCATTCAGGGAACAAAAGTTACCAAGAGAGTGAACCTGAACAGATTACTTAGCCTGGCCCTTGGCAAGGGTGGTGCAATTCCACCTCAGGTAAAGACATATGAAAATCATGGCAACAGGTCCCTCCTCCAAAAGATCAGCAAGAACATCCAGCCAAGACCAAGTTCACTGAACAACAAGAACCCTGGAACTCCAGAGCTAGGGGAAAGCAACACATAGAATTCATGGCTTTTTTTCCCCATGATCCTTTACTTTTGCAAAGTTAAATTTTTTTTTAAGATTATTTATTTATTTATTTGACAGACAGAGATCACAAGTAGACAGAGAGGCAGGCAGAGAGAGAGGAGGAAGCAGGCTTCCTGCAGAGCAGAGAGCCTGATGTGGGGCTCGATCCCAGGATGCTGGGATCATGACCTGAGCCGAAGGCAGAGGCTTTAACCTACTAAGCCACCGAGGTGCCCCAAAGTTAAATTTTTTTAATTTAATTTTCCTTATTCTATTTTTTTAATGTTTCCTCTTTTAATATTTTTAAACTATTTTATCTTAATAACTTAAAAAATAATCTTTTTACATTTTCATTGTTATAGTCATATTTAATCCCTTGATTGTATTTAACCTTATTTTTGTATACATATAGGTTTTTCTTTTTCTTTAAAATTTTGGGATACAATTTCTTCTAATGGATCAAAATAGACCCTAAATCTAGACCCTAAATCTAGCACATGGCTTTGTTCTAGTCTCCAGCCTGAACACATTCTCTCCTCTTTTTTATCCTTTTTCTAACCAACTTATCAATTTCTTTTTTAGAATCTTACTTAATTTTCATCTTTACAGTCATATTCCATCCTTCATCGTGTTTACCCACATTTTTGTATATATTTAAGTTTTTCTTTCTTTAAAATTTTGGGAGGTAATTTCTTCTAAGAGACCAGAATACACCCAAAATCAAGTGGGTGGCTTTGTTCTATTCACCAGTCTAATATTTATTTATTTATTTATTATTTTTTAATTTTTATTTTTTCCCCCTTTTTTTTCCCCCTGGTTTTGGGTCTCTTCTGCTTTGGTTAGCATATATTTTTCTGAGGTCTTAGCCACCCTTTCAGTATTTTATTCTCTTGTTCATATATTCTTACCTGCGTAAGAGTGACAAGGCAGAAAAACTCACCAAATAAAAAAGAACAAGAGGCAGTACTGATAGCTAGGGACCTAATCAATACAGACATTGGTAATATGTCAGAACTAGAGATCAGAGTGATGATAATCAAGGTGCTAGTTGGGTTCAAAAAAAATGCATGGAAGATATTAGAGAAACCCTATCTGGAGAAATAAAAGCCCTTTCTGGAGAAATAAAAGAACTAAAACTAATCAAGGTGAAATTAAAAAAAAAAAACTACTAATGGGGTGCAATAGAAAATGGAGACTCTTACTGCTAGGATAAATGAGGCAGAAGAGAGAATTAGTGAAACAGAAGACCAAATGACAGAGAATAAAAAAGCTGAGCAAAAGAGAGATAAACAACTACTGGACCATGAGGGAAGAATTCAAGAGATAAGTGATACCATAAGATGAAACAATATTAGAATAATTGGGATCCCAGAGGAAGAAGAAAGAGAGAGGGGCAGAAGGCATATTGGAGTGAATTATGGTAGAGAATTTCCCTAATATAGCAAAGGGAACAAGCATCAAAATCCAGAGAACTCCTTCAAAATCAATAAAAATAGGTCCACATCCCATCATCTACTAGTAAGACTTACAAGTCTCAGTGACGAAGAAAATCCTGAAAGCAGCTCAGAAAAGACATCTGTAACATACAATGGTAGAAATATTAGATTGTCAGCAGACCTATCCACAGAGACCTGGAAAGCCAGAAAGAACTGGCATGATATATTCAGAGCACTAAATGAAGAAAACATGCAACCAAGAATACTATACCCAGCTAGGCTGTCATGGAAAATAGAAGGAAATAAAAACCTTCCAGGACAAACAAAAACTAAAAGAATTTGCAAAAACCAAACCAGCCCTACAGGAAATATTGAAAGGGCTCCTCTAAGTGAAGAGAAAGCCTAAAAGTAGTAGACCACAAAGGAACAGAGACAATATATAGTAACAGTCACCTTATAGGCAATACACTGGCACTAAATTCATATATGTCTATAGTTACCCTGAATGTAAATGGGCTAAATACCCCCAATCAAAAGACACAGGATATCAGAATGGATTAAAAAAAAAAAAAACCAAAACCCATCAATACGCTATCTACAAGAAACTCATTTTAGACCCAAAGACACCTCCAGATTTAAAGTGAGGGGGTGGACGGGGCGCCTGGGTGGCTCAGTGGGTTAGGCCACTGCCTTCGGCTCAGGTCATGATCCCAGGGTCCTGGGATCGAGTCCCGCATCGGGCTCTCTGCTCAGCAGGGAGCCTGCTTCCTCCTCTCTCTCTCTCTCTGCCTGCCTCTCTGCCTACTTGTGATCTCTCTTTGTCAAATAAATAATAAAATCTTTTAAAAAAAATGTTTAAAGTGAGGGGGTGGAAAACAATTCACCATGCTAAAAGACATTAAAAAAAAAGCTGGAGTGACAATTCTTATATCAGATAAATTAGATTTTAAGCCAAAAACTATAAGAGATGAGGAAGGACAATATATCACACTTAAAGTTTCTGTCAAACAAGAAGATCTAATAATTTTAAATATCTATGCCCCTAGCATGGGTGCAGCCAACTATATAAACCAATTAATAACAAAATCAAAGAAACACTTTGACAATAATGCAATAATAGTAGGGGACTTTAACATCCCCCTTCCCTCACTAAAATGGACAGATCATCCAAGCAAAAGATCAACAAGGAAATAAAGGCCTTAAGTGAGACACTGGACCAGATGGATATCACAGCTATATTCAGAATATTCCACCCCAAAGCAATAGAATACACATTCTTCTCTAGTGTACATGGAACATTCTCTACAATAGATCACATCCTGGGTCACAAATCAGGTCTCAACCAGTACCAAAAGACTGGGATCATTCCCTGCATATTTTCAGACCATAATGCTCTGAAGCTAGATCTCAATCAAAAGAGGAAAGTTGGAAAGAAATTAATACATGGAGGCTACAGATCATCCTACTAAAGAATGAATGGGTCAACCAGGAAATTAAAGAAGAATTGAAAAAATTCACAGAAACAAATGAAAATGAAAACACCACCTTTCCAAATCTGTGGGACACAGCAAAGGCAGTCCTGAGAGGAAAGTATAACTATAATAAATCAAAATAAGAGTTAAAAATTAGTCTGATGAATGCAAATTAAAATTGTTATAAAATACATTTTCACACCCACAGAAGTGGCAAATAGGAAAGCCTGACAACATCCAGTATTGGTAAGAAGCAAATGGAATGGTAGCAATGACGATGGAAATACGAGTTGCTTTTAGCATTGTAGAAAACAAATTGATATTCTCTAACACAGCTAAACCTGGAATCCAGTAATTCAACATGGAATATTTACTTAAATAAATCCAGCATGTTTGAATAGAGGCAAAAGTACTTCTGAAAGAACATAGTATTTATGGAAACTATCTCAATGTACATTAACGAAATAATCAGTCTACTGTGCTATGTTCATATTGGACTGATGTACGACAAGAAAGATGGAATGTACTGACCCTTAACGAACAGTAACAATTAATTTCTGGAGTGCACCTCTTTTTATAAAATTAAAAGGCAAATCATAGATAGTTTGTACAATGTAATTCCCTTTGAGAACCATGAGAACTTGAACATTATGTTGTTTAGGTATTCAATGACTTAGAGTAAAAGTAAAAAAGCCAAGAAATGTTAAATAGAAAATTTCTTCTTAGTAGAAAAAATAGGGAATGGAATTCAAGAGAGTTACAAGATGATCTTGAAGGGAATGATCAGCATTTTCTTAAAACAAGATTTGGCAGGGTATGCATTTGAATGATCATTTCTATACTTTATTTACTTAGGCAAATAAAACATATTTACATTTGTTTTTTTCTTTAATATGTATTTGAAAATATTTTAATAACCTAACCAATAATAGCTTCACACACACACACAGAGTTGGAACACAATCATTTCTACTGAACTATGAAACACCTCAGAATAAATTAAGGTAGATAGGATTATTTCTATAATTACTTCTGCCCATTTTTCTATGTGATAGGAGCACAAGAGAAAAAAAATACCTAAAGCCCCAGGTGTTGAGTATTTGAATTATTTCTGCTGTATTTCTGTCCTCTAAGGATGGTAGGCAATACCAGAGAACCTGAGTGGTGTGAGAGGCAGAGAGGGTAGGTAGGGATGAGTTCTAGAAGCCATTTACAACAAGATTTGCTGTTGTACAGATAACATTCACTCATGTCGCTTACCAACTGCCATGCTCAGCAAATCCCTCTTCTGATTATTCTTTTTACTAGATAATTAAGACAAAGCCTCTGTTAATTAGGAAATCTTTACTTTTAAGAGCTATCTGAAGAGGACAGAAGAGGCTGACACTAGGAACTCAAGAGAAACAATGAGGACCAGTATAGATGTGACCCAACCTTTAATTTTCAAAATAATACAGACCTTTGGAACTAAAAGCGCCTTAGAGACGTTCTATTTCTACCTCTCATTTTTGCAGTGGTCACACTGAATCTGAATGTGCTCTTTAGGAACAGAGTTGGCACTGTAAAATGCTCCTACTTCTTTGACACATACCATCATGATGAGCCCTATAAAGCTTCAAAGCCCACTCTGATGACTGGTCAAGGACAGACTCCCTGCGCCTTTCAAGCAGGAGCAGGAAAGTACACTGATGAAGACTCTCACAATGGCAAAAATAAAAGGATTGTGGGGGCACCTGGGTAGCTCAGTAAGTTATGTGTCTGCTTTTGGCTCAGGTCATGGTCCATGGCCTGGGATCCTGCCCCGTGTGTGTCCGGCTCCCTGCTCAATTAGGAGTTTGCTTCTCCCTCTTCCCATGCCCCTCCCTGCTGCTCACGTGTGCGTGCATGTGCACTCATTCTCCCGCGCTCTCTCTCTCTCCCCCACTCCCCTCTTGAATAAATAAAATCTTTAAAAATTAAAAAAAAAAGTAATGTCTGCTTTATGAAAGTTTAATGGTACTTGCTAGGGCCAGTAAATAAAGGAATATCAATGGTTTCCTAAAGAAAGAGCTGCAATTTCAATTCATCAGGAGAGTAAATAATTACTATTGTAAACACATCATTCTTTAAGAGCCTATAATGCTGTTCTACAAAAGCACTTAGAGCTAAATTCTGAACCCTACTCATGTTTCAGAGCTCTTATTAGCATCAGTGAGGTACAGGGTGAAAAAACGTAGGCTATCAATAGGCAGAAATTATTAAAGAACCATATAGATTTTAGCTTTTTTTTTTTTTAAGATTTTATTTATTTATTTGACAGAGAGAAATCACAAGTAGATGGAGAAGCAGGCAGAGAGAGAGAGGGAAGCAGGCTCTCTGCTAAGCAGAGAGCCTGATGCGGGACTCGATCCCAGGACTCTGAGATCATGACCTGAGCTGAAGGCAGTGGCTTAACCCACTGAGCCACCCAGGCGCCCCTAGATTTTAGCTTTTATTATAATGCATGGTTCTTTGGAGATCAAAACAAATGCCAGGTGTTCTATGAGCCCGTTGTCATGATTTATGATTTGTGGAATGGCTGCTCTAGTTGAGCCCATTGACTTGGCAAGAATTGAGCATCACTGTAGTGTTGCAGCAGCATAACAAGTGATTGTTCAAGTCTTAGCAGTGTTGTGTTATGGAACAAGTGAATATATTTTTAGAACTTAATGCTACATTTCAATGTCATTTGAAAATCTGGCTTTTAAAACCACAAAGCTCAAGTTGAAGGAAAAATATATTGAGTTTCTAGAGGAATATGGAAAAGTAAATTATTATAAAACACATATTATTATTGATAGTAATAGGCCTTGCACTTGTCACAAGTGATACATTTATTAGCACATCCTCAATTTAGGATAGAAAATTTCAAGCAAACATAATTGACTCAGCCTGGTCAATCAGCACCTCAGTTAGAAGCAGAAAGATTTATTTCTGGTAGCAAGCCATCACATGGAATAACAGAAATGTATACATATCCCACTATTTTAAATAATTCTTAGATTTCTTTGTACAAGAAATTCTATATTTTTGTTCATGGAAATTATTACATGCTGGGGTTAGGAGTCAAGATCTCGTCTCAGATGTGTTATGTTATTTGGTAAGTCACTTCACCTTCTTTGGCCTGCTTCAGTTTTCTGATTTAGAAACTGGAAAGAATGAATTTATTCTTCCAAAATTGGCTTCCATCCACATCAGCAGTATCTAAGGCATTCTTTAAAACCCTCATCTTCAGCTTTTCTTTGGTTTGAGGCAAGCCCTACAGATCTGATTTCTTTTTTAAAAAATTTTCCCAGATGATGCTGATCCACAAACAGCTTCATAAGCTAATAAGGTATGTGATTTCAAGGGTCTTCTTTGGCTCTGTTGTTCAATAAAATGTGTTTTCTGGTAAAGGTTACAATTCAGAGGACATTCATTTTAGAATTATAAAAAAAGTTTGCAATTAAAATAACCTTAACATTGAAGCTATACTGAAGAAAATGCTTGGAAAATCTAGGAACACTCGGTTTTGGGATATGGCTCAAGATCATTAGTACAATGTACTATAGGTACCCACATAGGGCCACTTAGTAGACATGTTTATGATATGAAAGATCTAATCCACATCGTGAACAAAGAAATAAAGCCATGTTTTATATTTAAACTACTTTTGGGATCAGTCTCCATCTATAAAGACACATTTTACTGAGGTAATATATATTTATGAACATTTTTTTTAAATGTGAGCTTTTTAGTGATCATCTGAATTTTAGTAAGATGGCTTTCCATGCCCCATCCCCCCAAACACATACAAATTAGCAGCAAAACTTCTCTTTAAGATTTTAAACTAATCAATTTCCATATGGAATTACTTGGTATAAATCAACTGATAGAATATTGGAAACTAAGAGTAATATAACTATATTAAGGCTTCTCACTGATAAGATTGATGATGATTAGGCCTCAGAACCAGCAGTCCATGGACACTAGTCCTATCTGCATCAAGAGTACATTTCTCACACATAATGGCCATGAAATACTCATTGAATTCTTCTAAGAGCTCATAGGATTCCACACATATTTTATAGGTAAATTAAAATATAATTTTCACATAATCCAGGATAATGCTTACCAACTTCAGTTTTATTGAATTTTTATATATAGATCAAGTGTCCATAATCATTGGGAGTCTACATTCAAGTCCTACCAGAGGTAGGCATCAGCATCTGCACAAAGGCCAACAGAAACATCTGAGCTACACTGATTGTGGCTCATTTATTCAGAGGGTAGCAGATCAGCTGAGTAACTATGTTGGAAGCCTATCTTTTCTTCATCTCGAATGTTGGCTGAAGAGATACAGATTAATGTTTTGTTAGAAGAGAAGGTAGCAAGATCTGAAATAATAAAACCACTAGGTCTTTTCTCTTGTAATTTTCTTTGATTTTCTCACTGTTCTTCCTCAAGTTTTAATTATGTCTTATAATGTTTGGTCATAATTTTGTGTACTTAATCATCAAATATTATATAAAAGAATTGGTATTGTCTGGTACTATGTTCTAACCAAAAGTGTTATCTCCAGGCCCAAGCATGTTGGAGGCAGTAGTCATGACAGAAAGACACTGAAGAGAATTTGAAACTGAGGAATTGTCAGTCCTGGATGCTTTTTTGAGATTCCTCAAGTGGTGCTAAAACCTTAGGAATTCTGTATTTGGCTTTATTTTAATAAAAAAAAAAAAATCATTCTGACATTATTTCTTTTAAGAAGGGAGAGAAACTACCAGAGCGCTTTGGCCAAAAAGTTAAAAAATAAAGGAAACAGAAAAGGAAACAATGACAGAACACTTTTAAATTTTAGAAAGATCACCCTGGAAGTAGTATGAAAAATGAATGGCAGAGGGTGAGAACTGAAGGACCAAGATTTGGGACCAAGTTTACTCCTGTACATCAATGATGCTGAGGGTGGCAAGGGGAATGGGAGGGATTTTAAGGAGATAGCAGCCATTGCTAGGGCAAATGTATTTGGCATACAATAGATGATTTTCTAAGCTTCTAGCTTGGGCAAATGAGTAGATGGTGGTGCAACTGACCAGGAGAAAAATACTGGAGGAGGAGGAGGTGAAGATTTTGGCACAGTTATGTTTGTGTTCAAGTTTGAAATGCCTATTGCTTCTCAGCCTTTTGGCTAAGATCAAGTGTAAAGTCTGAAATGACTACATCCTTGTGGAAATAGTGAAGAGTCAGTTTTGTATGTGGTCAGTTAGTAGAAAGACAGACTATCAGGGACACCTGGGTCAAACACAACTTCAGAAGTCATCTGTATAGGTGAATGGGGAAGTTAACATTTTATCAAAGAAACAGGTGTACTGTGAAGGAGCTGCTAGCATTGACAGCAGTAATTGTTGACAATGTTAATTGGAGACCATGTAAAACAAAAACATCCACATAATAATGAGTTAAAAGTCAAATTTGGGGGTTGAAAAGTAATTTCTAGGTGAGAAATTGGGGAGGAGTTGGGGCCACTCTCTTAGGAAATTTCAAAAGGAGAGACAAAAGGATTAAACAGGTTTGATATAGGACTCTTATCCATATTAATGGACTAAAAAGAAAATAAGTAGGTTTTAAAACAGGGTTAGGGGTAATGAAATAGGAGGTACTAACTGATATGAATTGGAGAGAAAGTCATTCCAACTCTGTAGAATACATTAGTCTTGGATAGGATGAGAAAGATCTTTCAGTGAAGTAGAACTAAAAATGACAAGAATGAAACTAGATGCCAGGAAATTAATTTGGAGAATGAGAGAGGGACAGAGCTTTAAATATTACAAAAGTCATGGTTCTTTAAAAATATAATTCTATTTACTATTTTATTTTTAACACAAAACGGATTAAAATACTAATACAAATAAGGACACAAAATTTTCCCCTTCTCTCCTTCTACGACTAGACCCAAGTTGGTACACTCTACCGTCTTGATGTACTGGGAAGATCATAAATGATAGTTATGCTTTAGGGTTCATCTCCATCAGTTCGTTCCTTTTTTTTTTTTAAGATTTTATTTATTTATTTGAAAGAGAGACAGTGAAAGAGAACATGAGTGAGGAGAAGGTCAGAGGGAGAAGCAGACTTCCCATGGAGCTGGGAGCCTGATGTGGGACTCGATCCTGGAACTCCAGGATCATGACCTGAGCCGAAGGCAGTCGTCCAACCAACTGAGCCACCCAGGCGCCCAGTTCGTTCCTTTTTTAATTCTGACCTGTTTACTCTAACTCCCCAGTATTTTTCAAATAGTCATCATCTACACCACTGAGTTTTTACATTTCCCAAACATCTCCCCAAAATATCTTATTTCTTTCCACTAGGCTTAAGTTACATCAAGGCAAGAACCACATTCCACTCATCTTTAGAATTCCACAACAGAAATACAGAACTTTAAACAATGTAGGTCAGCACAATCCAGCAGAACATTCTGTAATGATGGAACAATTTCTCTACATCATCTAATATAGTAGCTACTTGCTATTGTGGCTATCAAGCATGTGAAATCTGAAGCTAAAGAATCGGATTCTTAATTATAATTAAAATTATAATGTGGATAGTGGCTACTGTATTTAACAGTAAACTGTATTTAACAATTTGTATAGTGTCTGAATTAATTTTTAGTTGGCTTTCAGCTTTCTTTTTAGAGTGGTCTTTAGGGCTCTCAGTGGATTACAGGGAGCAAATTGGAGGAGAGATTACAAAGGAATGATAAAAAGTTAATTGAGACAAAGGAATCTCCAAAAACCTTCATGTTAATTAACACATGTTCATACAATCCTAATCTCTCAACTGATGTTCACAATGATCCTGAATCATGCAAGGATGGGATCAGTGCTAGGAGTGTTGTGTAAGCTCAAGCTTAATTTTCTGAACAATTCCAGGAGATAGAAAGTTAGCTCTATGTTTTAATTTTTTTAAAAATCAGAAATTTAAGCAACTTAGAAAAAAAAACTTGCTAAATGTTACCCCAATCAGTACTCAAGCCCATGATCTTTGCTCTCACCATGATGCCTAATATCTAAATTATATTCATCTCAGCAGTATGAAGAACACACACACACAAACACACACGCACACACACACAGTACTTCAGTACTTTTTAACTATTCTCAGTGGAATAGTTAAAACTTGAAGCAAATCACTGTAGTATGTAAAGGGAAATTGTTCACCTAATTAAAAAAAATATTTGTTCTCCAAATCACTTTTGGTCTCATGATTCTGGGTAAACAAAATGACACCATATTCATTTTATAAGTCAGTACAGATGTACTGAAACATTCTACACTATATTTTCTCTAATAAGGCTTACATCCAATTTGTTTTTAATACAGCAACTTTAAAAAATTTACCACATTTCAAAAGGTGAAACAAAATCTGTGCACTGCAGAGATAACAAATTCTTTTCCATTACCTCCAAAGAAAAAAACTATAAAACTTATCCTTACCTTTCTCTTTGTTGTAAATATGTAGTATACTTCTGTGGTCCTTCACAACAAACTTCTCTAGAATTTCTTCTTTTGTTTAGGCCCCAGTGATATATTAAACTATCTAAAGATTGCTATTTTCAAAGCATTCTTAATATTTTAATTAAGAAATACATTGCAACTAGATTTTCAATGTCTCCTAAGATTCAAAGAAATGTGATGTCTTTAAGACATGGTGTTATGGTCAAAAGGATGTACTTACTGCCTCCCAAGTCTAAAAATAATCTATGGTTTCTTTAAAGACCCACAAAATGAGACTTTATTTGTTATTAGTGATTTGAATTAATTAAAGGTTACCTTTGTTAGGAATGGAAACCAACTACCTAATAATAGGAGTATTTTTCAAATACATATTTTTTTATACTAGGATCCTTATTTGCTTTTTCATTCTTTTTACTTTAGTTCCATATTCTCCTTCTGAATTATAATCATGTATTCTATTCTAGATGAAATACCCTCATTTTCCTCTAAAATGTGGCTGGTAAACAAAATCATGTAAGAGTATACATATGAGGCTAGCTGGGATCTCTTTCATCTGTTAGTTTTCTTTTAAAGTTCTTCCTGGCTTTACTAAACTGTGGGTTGCTATGGCTGTCATTGTCTCAGCTAAACTTAGACCCCAATTTAGATAATCATAGGATAAAACCCAAAGTGACGTACTGTTTCAAAAAAAAAAAAAAATACTGCTACCCCTTCATACAGACAAGGATGGCAGAGACACGCTGCATTTAACATTCAGCCAGTTGTCTCAGGGTTGGACTCTGTTATTTCAGTTGTCAGTGTAAACGTAGCTATAGAGAAGCAAATCAGGAATAAAAAAAAAAGAAAAGAAAAAACTGCTTTTTGAGTTTCCTCAAGCAAAAATGCCTTATTAGGAAAAAAAAATCCTCTTACAAAACACATCAATATAATCAAGAATGTATGGCATGTGTTTTATCTAAGAGAATCATGCTAAAGAATTTAACGTTCTTTATCCCAACCCAACAGATTTGATTCAATTCACATTTATTTATTGAATCAGATAAAAAATTGTGTAAATGATTTAATAAAGCTTGCTACATACTGGTCCTCATTCTTTCTTCAAAGACAAACAAGAGAAAATGACAGAAGGATCTAAACATCCCACGGGCTTGAAGCAAACTTTTCCAGTTGGAAAACCCCTAGGTGATTACCCATACTTTTTGGTAACTCCACACTGCAAACCTCACAATTAGGAATAAACAAATTATGTAAAAAAAGAATTTATATAAGCATTATCATTTAAATTATATATGTAACATTTTCTTAGTACATTTGCACCAAATGACTATAAAACTAAGGCATTGGATGTAAGGCCAAACAAGTCACTGACCAACCAGGCAAAACTCACCTGTATCTTTCAACAAAATAGCTTTCCTGGCTCACTAGTTATTGAGGCTCTAGGTAATCCTGTATCGAGTCATTAGCAACTACTTCATGCTTTTAACAACCCTGGGGAATACACAAATGTGAATTCAAAGAAACTTAGCTGGTATTTGGCATAGCATGATAGACTGTGTGTGCTCTAATATGTACATGTACCATGGATGGTGTAGGTCCCCTCTTGCTGACTGAGGTTCTCACCTCCCAGCTGCTTTGGGAATTGACTCTTAGTACCTCACAGTTGCCACATGCTTAAAAACTGCCCTCCCACATTTGACTGGCACAGGGTTACAAGGCACTGCCTTGTTGCCTCCAGGATAGAAGTAGGGTGTAATTTGTGTTTCTGAGTCACCTGCCATCACAGTGAAGGCTCCAGTGGAGACCCCATCCTTGCTCAGCCTTTTTCCTTTGACTTTTCCTGCTTCTCTCATCCCTGTGGGCCAGAGATCCCTTTCCAAATAAATCACATTCACTAACTCCCCATCATGTTCTGCTTCCAAGGAACTCTCATCTATGACACATGATTAAAAGACTAAGGAGGAGCAGGATGGTGAAGGAGTAGGAGACCTAACTATCATCAGGTCCCAGGAGTTCAGTTAGTTATCAAACCATTTTGAACACCTGCAAACTCAACAGGAGATAGAAGAGAAGAAAAGCAGCAATTCTAGAAACAGAAAATTGACCACTTTCTGGAAGGTAGGATGTGTGGTGAAGTGAATCCAAAGAAAGACTGCAGGGGGAGGGGCCAGCTCCTGGCAAGTAAGTGGTAGAGCAGTGGAGCACAAAACTGAAACTTTTAGAAGTCTGCTTCACTGAGGTACTTCACTCTAGAGGCTCAGGTGGGGATGGAGCCCTTGGAGGGACAGTGTGGTCTCAGAACCCATGAGCTTTCAGATTGGGATTACCTTAAACCGTGATCCAAGGCACAGTCAGGCCACTGCTCTTCAAGGAGTGGAGACCCTACAAGTAGATCCAGGAAGACCCTCTCCTTCCTCCTCTGGAAGAGCAGCACAGAAGTGCGCTGCAGGAATCTGCTGGGTTTAGAGACTCCAAACAAGACTGTACACCAGAGATAGAAACACTTGGTCACAGGTCGGGTGAGCATGGAATGCGGCCAGAGACCAGGGAGATGGGTGGGATTGACTGCTTTCTCCAAGGGCTCACTGAGGAGTGATGACCTGAGCTTTTGGCTCCTATGGGGCCAGAGATTGGGAGGCTATTTTCATTCCCATCGTCCAGAGCTCTACAGAAAGCGTTCAGGGAACAAAAGCTCCCAAGAGCAAACCCAAGCAGATTACGTAGCCCGGCCCCTGGCAAGGGTGGTACAATTCCACCTTAGGCAAAGCCATCTGAGAATCATGGCAACAGGCCCCTCCCCCAGAAGATCAGCAAGAACATCCAGCAAAGACCAAGTTCACTTATCAATAAGAACTGCAAAACTCCAGAGCTAGAGGAAAGCAACATATAGAATTCATGGCTTTCTTCCCATGATCCTTTAGTCTTCCAAAGTTAAATTTTTTAAATTTTTTTCTAATTTTTTTTAGTTTTTCCTCTTTCTTATTTTAACATTTTTAAACTATTTTATTTTATTAATACCTTTTAATTGTTTTTTAAATTTTTGTTGTAAGTCATATTTTATCAATTCATTGTATTTAACCTTATTTTTAATATAAATATAGATTTTTTTCTTTAAAATTTTGGGTTATAATTTCTTCTAATAGATCAAAATATACCTTAAGTATAGCACACAGCTTTGTTCTATTCTCCAGCCTGATCACATTCTTTCCTCCTTTTTTCCTTTCAACCAAGTCCTAATCTTATCAATTCCTTTTATAAAATCTTTTTAATTTCCATCTTTACAGTCATATTCCATCCCTTCATCATGTTTACTTTTATTTTTGTATATATATGTTCTTCTTTCTTTAAATTTTTGGGAGGTAGTTTCTTCTAACAGACCAAAATACATCCAAAATCAAGTGTGTGGCTCTGTTCTATAGACCAGTCATACACATACACACACACACACACACACATGCTTTTTAATAGAAACTATAAAGTACTCATGAAAAAAATTGAGGAAGACACAAGGAAATGGAAAAACATCCATGCTAATGGATTGGAAAAACAAATATTGTGAAAATGTTTATGTTACCTAAAGCAATCCACACATTTAATGCAATCCCTATCAAAATGCCATCCATTTTTTTTTCAAAGAAATGGAACAAATAATCCTAAAATTTATATAAAACCAGAAAAGACCCTGAATAGCCAGAGGAACGTTGAAAAAGAAAACCAAAGTTGGTGAAATCACAGTTCCAGACTTCAAGCTCAAAACTGTCACCATCAAGACAGTATGGTACTGGCACAAAAACGGACACAGAGATCAATGGAACAGAATAGAGAGCCCAGAAATAGACCCTCAACTCTATGGTCAACTAGTCTTTGACAAAGCAGGAAAGAATGTCCAGTGGAAAAAAAGACAGTCTTTTCAACAAATGGTGTTGGAAAAATTAGACAGTCACATGCAGAAGAATGAAACTGGACCATTTCCTTACACCACACACAAAAATAGTCTCCCAATGGATGAAAGACCTCAATGTAAGAAAGGAATCCATCAAAATCCTTGAGGAGAACCCAGGTATCAACTTCTTTGACCTCAGCCACAGGAACTTCTTCCTAGAAACATCACCAAAGACAAGGGAAGCAAGGGCAAAAAGGAACTATTGGGACTTCATCAAGATCAAAAGCTTTTTCACGGCAAAGGAAACAGTCAACAAAACCAAAAGACAACTGACAGAATGGGAGAAGATATTTCCAGTTGACATAAATATAAAGGGCTTTATATAAAGGGCTAGTATCCAAAATATATAAAGAACTTATCAAACTCAACACCCAAAGAACAAATAATCCAATGAAGAAATTGGCAGAAGACTTGAACAGACACTTCTGCAAAGACATCCAATTGGCCAACAGAAACATGAAAAAGTGTTCCACATCACTCGCAACAGAAACATGATAAAGTGCTCAACATCACTTGGCATCAGGGAAATACAAACCAAAACCATAGTGAGATACCAGCTCATACCAGTCAGAATTGCTAAAATTAACAAGTCAGGAAATGACAGATGTTGGCGAGGAAGCAGAGAAAGGGGAACCCTCCTACACTGTTGGTGGGAATGTAAGCTGGTGCAGCCACTTTGGAAAACAGCATGGAGGTTCCTCAAAAAGTTGAAAATAGAGCTACCCTATGACCTAGCAATTACACTACTATCTTTACTATTTTCCGTAAAGATACAAATGTGGGGATCTGAAGGGTCACATGCACCTGAATGTTTATAGCAACAATGTCCATGATAGCCAAACTGTGGAAAGAACCTAGATGTCCACTAACAAATAAATGGATAAAGTAGATGTGGTATATATGTATACAATGGAATACTATGTAGCCATAAAAAATTAAATCTTGCCATTTGCAATGACATGGATGGAACTAGAGAGTATTATACTGAGCGATAAGTTAATCAAAGAAAAACAATTGTCATATGATTTCTCTGATAGGAGGAATTTGAGAGGCATGGTGGGGAGTATGGGGGGTAGGGAGGGAAAAAAATGAAACAAGATGGGATCAGGAGGGAGACAAACCATAAGAGACTCTAAATCTCACAAATCAGACTAAGTGTTGTTGAGGGGTGGAGGGTTAGGGTTGGATTGGCTGGGTTATGGACATAAGGGAAGGTATGTGCTATGGCAAGTGCTCTGAATTGTATAAGCCTGATGACTCACAGACCTGTACCCCTGGGGCAAATAATATATGTCAGTTAAAAAAAAAAAGACACATCATTAAAACTTCAAGCTGGCGATTAAAAAAAAGAAAGAAGGGAAAAAAAGGCAAATTGAATAAATTTGATGAATGAAAACATGAAAGAAAAAAGGGAAAAGAAAATTTTATTAAATAATTTTTAAATAAAGCTGTAACATTGAGCATAATCCATAATTTTAATTTACCACTTGTTTTCTGCATATTTGTGTCCATTCACTATCTTTAAAACTGAAATTATACAATTTATAAATTGATAATTTTATAAATAAACTATAAATGTATAGCTGTAATGTATTATTTAGATAATGAAACAGTTAAAAAAGGGTTCCCTACCATCTCTTTAACGGAGTTTTCTTAACAAGAGAAAACAAAACTCTTTCTAAACAAGTCTACCAATTTGTCAAGATTTTTTTGCTTTCTTTTTCTTTTTTCTTCACAGCATTGAGACCTAGGAAGAACCCATTTTTAATGTAAACAAAGCTCAATAATATCATTGTCATTGCTTAAAAAAAATCAGTATTTTTTCTTAGAACACTTTATTGGGGCATTTCCTGATTGTGTTTAGGTTGAACATTTCAAAGGCAGGGACCTCTGTGTCCTCAGTGTCATTCCCAGTAACTGATACATAGTCTGCAAAGAATGATTTTCTATTGGCTCGATGGGGAATCTGCCTAGAGCATTAGAACCATATAGGAGTGGCAGTGTCCGCAATGGTTAAGTCTGTGTGTGCTTTGGGTATCTGACAAAACTTAAGTATATCTATGCATATTTGTTGCTTACAGTCATGAAATCTTTTTTTAATCTTTATAAAATCTATGTAATAGTATTCATCCCATAGCTTCTATGGGAATGTAATGAGATAACATTTAGCATGGTAAATGCTAAGTATTAGAGTGAGTAGAAATAGTGGTATTATAGCCTGAAATCCAGACTCCATATATAAACCTACTGCCAACAGTTCCTAATAATGAATTTACAGTCATTTAAATAATACATTTGAAACAGCACACATGATGTTGCTATTGTCATAGTAGTTATAAACTGATCATCAGAATATAGTTTCCAGAGTAATCAAGACAGAATTTTTTTCTAAGAACTGCACCATACCAAAAAAAAAAAAACAAAACGAAACGAAACAAACAAAAAAAAAAACCCACAAAAAAAACCAAAAATTAAAAAAAAAAAAAAGCACAATAAGTTGATGGCCTCTAAAAGGATAGCCAGGAGCCAGCATTAATACCATCTTGTTTGAGCTCTCTATTCTGTTCCATTGATCTATGTGTCTGTTGTTTGATTACCAAAGACACCTAAGATTCTGTAAGAACTAGTTCCTAAGCAGAGGACTTGATTAAGGATAGATTCTAAATTGGACCAACATGAAAATAAGTATCTGTCAGTTTTAGCCATTGTTCTCATTGCTGCTATTTAACTGTACTACCCACATATTCTTTCAATGGAAAGTTTACCTCATGTTATTCACACAAATGAGAATGGTAATCATTACAAATCATTACATCTTTTTTAGTGTGACAATTTCTTAAGCATCTCTGAAGAGAATTTACATTGGAGAGTTGAGTTTAGCACTTGGATAAAAAACCGACAGTGTTTTAAAGTGTAAGGTGTATAGTTGAGGTTGAAACACAACAATGGCAAAATAAATAAATAAATAAAAATTATTGATACTCATGAAGTGGAGTAATCAGGAAAAATAAAACAAAAACATGACACCAGCACCTGAAAGATATGTCAGATTACCAAATGCCACTGAAAATTAATCAGATATAATTTATTTACTCTTCACAAAATTTCTTGGTCATTCTTAAATGGACGCTGTAAAGCTACACCTCTGGATTCTTTATTTTTGTCTTGTATAGATTTAACCCAAAACCATATTTAAACTCCTCTGCTTCACTACCTAAAGATCTTCATTAAGCATATTTCAATGTCATAATTTATTAAAATTGAAAGTTATTAAAGTTGAAATTTTCAGAAATGGAGACATGTTCTGTTTCCTATGCAAAATCATTGTTAACTATCTTATTATAATTCAATATTTTTCATAAAATAATTTCCTTTTAGATATTAACCACAAAATATCCTACTCTCCTGATGAATAATGTTTCCTTTTATTGAAGAACATATTATATAACCCATTGTATCAAAGTATTGATGAACAGAGTATTGACTTTATAATCAAATGGATTCATGTCCTTATTCATATAACAATTCTGACTTGACTCTCACTTCCTTCAAAATTCAACTGGGCAAAATCCATTAAGTTTCAGGATTGCAAATAACATCCTGTGAGTGGTGGACACTCAGGGCCCAAGGTTCTGAGAAGAACAGAGAGAAGATGAATATGAAATCAAGGAAGGATTTTGGACACCTAAAATTTTACAGGCAGAAAATAGGCTGATAAAAATACTCAGCTGCTAACACATCATATACTTGAGGACAAAGGAAAAATGCCTATGAGTACAAAGGACACTTTATCCAATAATTTTTTTTAAATGACAGATATACATATTGAAGATGTTCAATATCCTTAGTCACTAAGCAAATGCAAATTAAAACCAATAAAATACAGTGTCACCAAAATTTCTGTAATTTTAAAAAGATACAGCTAGTATTGATAAGTATGTTGAGCAATCTGAACTTTCACACATTGTGGTGGGAGCATAAAACAATTTTTCATATACTTATAAACATGTTTGTCATACAGTAACAATTCCCACTCCTAGGTCATCAGTTCCCCAAAATGAAAACCCACATCCCCAGAAAGTCATGTACTCAAATACCCCTAACAGCTGTATTCAAAATAACCCAAACTGGACACAACCTAAATGTCCATCACCTGGAAAGATGGAACATATTTTAGATCTCCTATTCAAAGAAAAATTACTCAACAAAATTAAAGAATGGGATCCCAATGCACACACTGGTGAAATTCTAAAACATTATGCCAAGGAAAAGAAACCCTACATAAGGGAATGTATGTTCTAGGAATCCATTTTATGAATTCAAGAAAGGTAAATCTATTGTGATTGGCAGGGGGAAAAAATCAGTATTTTCAGAGTTCAGGGCTTAGAATAAAGGGATTCAAGGGAAGTTCTGGGAGTGATAGGCAGGTTTTGGATCATGACTGGGATGGTGGTTATAAGACTGCAAATTTGAATCCTAACTCATGACATTGTAATCCTTATTAGCGAGTTTTATTATATGTCAATCAGGTTTCAGTGATTAAAAAATTCATATTAACACCAAAATTTTAATATAATTGTCTGGATAGTAACACTCTCACTAGCTTGAATTCTGATTTTTCCCCCCTTAGAGGAAGAAAAATGAATACATTGTAGCTAGAATGCTCTTAATTGCCCCTTATAAAAAAAAATCTCAATATGTCCATTGCATTGTCTTCCTCACCTTAGTATTATCAGTTTAGTTTCTCTTCTATTGGAAATGTGTGCAGCAGATAAATATATAATGGAAGGAGGGAAACCAGTTATTTTAAAAGTCCAAATGAGAGATTATGAGGGTCATTTATAAGACAAGAATAGTTGGAATGAAAAGATCTATTTTTATTCCAAAGACAATATATTTAGGTAGAACTGGCAGAAATTTTCATTTTCTTAGGTGGAAGTATGTTGTAATGAGTTTGAGAAAAATCCCAAATTTCTGTCTTCATTCAGTTGGTAGGTGGTGATAACATTCACCAAATTCGAGGGTGAAAAGAATGTGCTAATCGGAATAGTAAAATGATGGGTTTGATTTTAGTCAATCTTTTTAAGTAGTTAGGGAGTACCTACTTAGAAGTTTCCAATAACAACTTGAAAGCATCAGTCTGACTCTGACAGCAGAGGTCAAGGATCAGAAGAGAAATTTGAGAGGATAAAAGTAAAGGTTCAATGTTGAGAGGAACATAGTCCCTCAAGAAAATACACAGACCAAAAAGACCAAGGTGTTGACACTGGATCTCTGTGTAAGACCAATGTCTAAGAGGCACAAAGTAGAAGGGGCTCTATAAACGGCAGAAAAAGAAGTAGCTGTTGATGAGGTAGGAGTAGACCAGGGAAAGTTCATGTCCATGGAGTTGAGAGTTTAAGAGTGTATTAGGACAGTTAGAATTCCTTTATCAAACACACATTCCCCAATTTCACTGGCTTCATTCCATCCATGTTACAATTTTTTTCCAGGGTATGAGAGGAGCAAGGTGGTCCATAACAGTCTCTCAAGGAGCAAGCCTTCTTCCATCTTTGGGGTTCTGTAAGAACATTCAGAAGATGTCACAGATTAAAGATTATGGAAAATTTCACATGTACTTTAACAACCTTGCTCTGGAGGGTACACATAAACCTTCCACCCTCTTTATTGGGGTGGGCTAGCCAAAGTAGCCAGATCTAGAAGCAAGGGAGCTGGAAAATATAGTGTAGCTCTGTGACATATGTAAGAGTGAGCACTAAAAATTACTGCCTGAAGAAACCAGAATTCATTATTAGTGTAGCAGATATATCCAGTAAGGAGAAGACATGAAAAAGAAACTATGGGAGAGACAGACGAGGGGAGAGGTGTAATTCATAGAGCATTACATGGAAGACATGGGTGGAAGTGAAATGAAGTATAAAAATGGAGAAATTTCCACTCAAACAATTTTACCAAAGTAATAAAATCATTTAAAAATATTTTCTACATAGCTCCTGAGTAGATGGCTTAATGAGCAGAATAGGTTTTCTGTTTTTCATCTTTCCAGTTTCTTTTTCCCAGGAAGTTGGGAAAATTAATCACCCTGCCTCATGATTTAGATGAAAAAATAAATACTTTCTAAGACAGGGCCCAGTGGAAACCACACACACATATCCCTGTTGTCTTTTGAGCTTTTGCTCTCAACAACATGTCGTTTTCTACCAAAATGTAGTATTTACAAGGTTAGGGACAAGGCTAAAATACTTAAAATGCAAACAGGGTAAACTCGTATTCCAAATGAGTCCTGTCCTGTCCCACCAGAAGTTATTTTTATCAAGTATATGGATCAGTTGATATGAAAGATAAAGATACTAGACACACAAATCCCCTTGCAGATTTCCTATAGCAACTCAAAATAATAAGAATATTCACCAGGACCTTATGAACCACTTTAAGTTGTTGTTCAGTAGGTAAAAACTAAAAACGGTAAAATATTATTTCCTTCAAATGATGGAAAAGAAGTACATGGAAGAAGTTGCTTTACCCATGAAGTCCTAATGAAATTGAATGAATCCTGGACAGAAGTGGGCAGGTCTGTACATATCTTCCAAAGACTTTTCTGAGCTAGCTTAATCTATAACCAATGCTAAACCAAGGTTGAATGGACAGTTGTACATAAAGCTAACAAGAGCGAGCACTTAATGGATGTTCTCTTTAGCTCCCTAGAGATTTTAGGGTGAGCTAGAGAGATACTGTCTTCCTTTCCAGTCTTCATGAAAAATATGTTCCTACTACTGTCACGGTAATCATAATTGAAATTTGGTTCTTTTCAAAGTATCCCCTTAGTCAATCTAAACTAACTTTAAAAGAAGTAAAATTTTTATTGAGAAAGTGACTTTAATATTTATAAAAATGTTTAACAAATTACTTATTTTGTCTGCCAGAATCCCTTTTCATGGTTATTTACTTGCCTTCATACGCAGGGAAGTCTAACATTTACCTTTGGCATATATCCTGCAAAGTCATTCTTTCTTAAGTCATGTGGCCCAAATGACGTATGTTAAGACATTTATAATAGTTACATTAAATTTTAAAATGCTCTTTTGAGTCAGAATGACACAAGAAACCAATATCACCAGAAGTTGGTGAAATTTAACAGATGGCTGTCAGTTGTTTCTACATTATTCTATTTCTGTTCCTTTCCCTTTGCTTAAAAAAAATTTTCTTTAAATGTATTTCTTTAGAGTAACAGAATCCACAGTTTAGAGCAAAAAGACATAATCAACTTTTATTTCCACTCTCTTCCCTAGAGTAGGTAACAGTGATCTGAACTGGGAAGTCAAAATAGAAGGAACATCTTGAAGCAAGTTCTACGAGGCGGCTTCGAGAAAAAAAAGGAAAAAATATACCAAGTAATTAAATTGAAGAATAACAACAAGAAGAAAAAGCCTTTTTCTTGCCATTACAGGGGTGTTTTTACAGTTTTCCTAAGCCTACAAGTCTAGCAAGATTTACTTTATTTCAATTTAAATAACATTCGTCCTTTATCAAAGAAAAGCAAAAAGAAATGCAAAATGCTGAGTAAAATCTGCATGCAATCTTTTTGCTGCTCTGAAAGTAAATATTTGTAACAATATAAAGCATGCTACAAAATCCTGTAACTGAAATAAGAGACTTTGAATGGCATCTTTTTTCTAACTGCATAAACAGCTGGCTCTTGGACAGAAGTTTGGCTGACGTACTTTACTTTCCTGGACTCCATGTTTATTTACCTTGAATGAGTCAAGGAATTTGCCCAGTGTGAGATAACATCTGTTACCAAGATATATGGAATGCATCTACTCTAATTGCTCTTCCAACAAGGGAACGGGCACTTTTTGGAATGGAAAAAAACAATACAATTTTGAAACACTACATGACATAATGATATCTTGCACAAGAGCTGAAGAGGCTGGTGAACTCATTGTCAACTTATAGTTGTCCATTGAAAAGTTAAAAAGTTAGTGACTTGAAGAGTTTGAATATCCAGAATATTTTAAAGTCAAAATTGGTTTTAACTTTCATTCTATTAACATTTACAAATGCAAACACTATAAAGTATTTATTCTAATGGGCTAGAATCAATGTAATTTGGGTCTTTATGCTTCTTTAAGCCCTACATAGAAATTTAATGAGATTTGAACTCAAATTGCAGCTATTTCATAAAGAGTTTGTCTTCTTTTTCTGGGATCATTCTCTTTTTTGACCATGGTTAGTGCTTTTATGTTTCATAGTTGCTCCCTAAACCAATAACTGCAGTACTGGAGATTCCATTCCTGCCTATCACACCTCAACAATTTCTGGATGTGCTCTGATCCCTCAAATATGGACCTTAGCTTCCCATTCACCCACTGTATCTTAGCAAGAAATTCATAGGTCTTCATCAGATCAGGGATTGGACATAGAAAGGTAAGTTAACTAGAGAAATATGGCTGGAGCTAGAGGAAAAGAGGGTTTATCACAGTAATAATGGGAAAGGAGAGGGAAGAAAAAGTAAGATGAAGAAAATGATATATTTTCTCTTCAGTTGGGTCAGATGTGCCTAATTTCAGTCATGCATTTTTTATTTCTTGAATTTCCATTTCATTTTGAGCAGAATCAAATACAGCAACTTAGTTTTATCTTTTCTGTTTGGTCACTATTTTATAGCATTTACGCTAGTCATATTTTCATTATTATTTTCATGACTTCCATTAGTTCATTGGGAAACCACTGTGACATGTAAAACTCAGGGATGGTAGGAATGTAGGATGAGTAGAGACCAAAAGGAGATCCTCTCACAGGTGAGAAGTACTGGACAGTTGTAGTTTGGGATCAAAGAGACTGAACTTGGTCATGAAAAGGGTAATCAAGAAGTCCAAGTCTAAACATAAAACACCTGCCACTAGAAAAAATTGAGGAATGTTTGTAGGCAAAGATTAAAGAGATTGGAAAGTGGACATTGACAAGGGAAACTAGAATGTTCAAATCCAAATATCTTCATAAATTTCCCCAAGGAGTTAAGTTGTATGAGTAAGGAACAGAATCAAGTATTCCAAGGTACTATCTTTGATGAGAGTACTACAATTTGATCATTTTTCATGCTCTAATTGAGACACCAGTATTTTGCCCCTTGACCACAACTGCCTTTTAACTAACCTGTCTCTTGTCCCCCTACAGTTTACTGTCTGTCCACAGAGCAGAAAGATCCTTTAAAATATAGGTACGTTCATGTCACATCCGGGCTCAAAACCATCCAACCATATATCATCATGAAGACAGCAAAATGTGAACTCCTCCTCGTGTCCTACAAGGATCCCGCATGAGCTTCCCCTTGCCTTATTTCACTATTCTGTATCTCATCTCACTTAATGTGTTCCAGCCACAGTAGATTTTTCTTTCCAGGAACATTTCTATCTGTCTTAGAACCCGGGTCTTGCTGGTCCCCTCAGCCCAGAAAACTCTTTCCCCAGATAGAGATGTGGTTTTTCCTCCTAGGAAAGTCTTTTCTTACTCTCATTTAACATTTCCATCCCTTAGCTCAGCTCCTAAAGCCACTCTATATCTTTACCCTTATTTTATTTTTCTTCATAGCAAATATCTACTCTAAACTGTTTTTTTTTCTACCCCCCGCCCCCACCGCTAAACTATGACGAGCAGGCAATTTGTTGAATCTACTGGTATCTCCCAGAGGCATTAAAGACTGCCTAGAAAATGAGAAGTGCTCAATATTTATTTATTGAATTATCCAATGAAGGAGAAAAAGAGATACATGAATTTGATCCAACTCAGGGAAGGATTCCTGGAGGACTCTTGCCAAATCCTGTTGACGACCCCTGTATTAGCTAAGTTCAGAGCACTAGATGGAAGCAAGGTTGAAGGCAAGCCTAGCAGTTGTCAAAGAGCCATGACATCGTGACTCATTCCAATTCCTAGATAGATGTTAGAACCGAACCTTAGACACTTCCTTTATTGGTCAACATTACTAAAGACTAGAGGCAGGTGTGGGCTCCTCAGGCTGTCGGAGGAGCAGGGGGTTAGGGTAGGGACAAATATTCATAAGTTTATTATTTAGGAAGTGCTGATGGCAGATGCGGTTGAGCAAGAAGCCTAACAGTTGTGAAAACAAAATCCTGATTTTCCCAACATTATTCCTTCTCTTCAGTATCCTAGGTGTTTTCAGAATTTCATTAGTGACAATGGAATGCTTCCAATAGTTCTCGTATCCTTAGAAAATAAGAGCACATCCAAAGGAGAGTAGTCTACTGTGTTCTGGAAATGATGGCACTACACAGTGAATGGGGTAAACCAGGGTCTGGGGCTGCATACTGGATCAAATTTTTTTGGAAAAACATGGCTTATTCACTCCCACTAACAAAGAAATAGTTGAAAGATTCGGTTATATTAAAAACATACACATTGTGTTTCAGCCTAGTTTTATCTCCAGTTTTGGCGGGGGGGGATTTTATTTTTCTAGTCCCAAGAAGAATGATTACTTATTATGGAAGGGTAGGATTTCTAGCTTTAAGAAATCTTATCTGTTGTGTGACTATTTCAAGTGGTCCACAGTTGCTAGACCTTATCATGCAAACCTTCCTTTACAAAAATGTTAGAAACCTGCTTACAAATCCTGTCTGCCTCCCAGCTGTGTCATAAAACTGGTCAAGCTTAACTCCTCAAAGTGTATGCCCCTTAATGAAGACAGTGAGGCTTAAGATGGATTCCTCCCCTATTAAAAGCCTTATTTATAATTTCTGCTCAAAGTGTTAACAAAAACGTATTTTACTCATTGCTTTAAATATTTCTGTAGAGCTAAAGAATGTCCTATGGTAACAAGAAAGGTACCCACCATAAATAACAGAAAATTAAAACAAATACAGCCAGCTTTTTAAAAAGAAAGGCAGGGAAGAAATGGAGTGGGGATGAGGAAAAGAAATGGGTGTAAACATTAGGAGTCAAAGCAATACCACTGGCTCTGTTTTCTTTTCTATGAAAATTTGCAGAAGTGTACAATTACTGGGAATTTCTCATACTTTAGGAACACATGAGCAGAGGAAAGAGGGGAGGAAATAGTAGGACAGGTGCAACTAGGAAACCTGGGGGTTTGGTGAAGACTGGCTCCAACAGAGATCTGGGTTCCCTTTTCCCACCTACCCCCAACATCACCTCACAAACTTTTTCAAAGCTTAGTTTTTGGTTTTGTTTTACTGCTCTATTTTTGATTGCTGTTCTATACTTATATCTTTATGATTTTTTATTTTCATAATTGTTATATCATCATTTCCGCTTTTTTTTAAAAAAGATTTTATTTATTCAAAAAAATAAAAAAATTTTAAAAAAGACACACACACATACACAAAAAGATTTTATTTATTCAACAGAGAGCAGCACAGCAAGAGCAGGAACACAAGCAGGAAGAGTGGGAGAGGGAGAACAGGCTTCTCACAGAGCAGGGAGCCCAATGTGGGGCTCTATCCCAGACCCTAGGATCATGACCTGAGCAGAAGGCAGATGCATATTGACTGAGCCACCCAGGCGCCCCTTACTGTTTCCTTTTTTCATAATTCTAGACCCAAACACTTTCCAGCTTACTTTGAACTTTTAGTGTATTTGATCATGGAACCCTTGGTTGTTTATTAAAATATTTGAAACTAAAAAGTTCCCACTAATTGTAATTTTAGCTTGCTCTCTTAAATTCTGAGAAGTACTGACTTAGGTATTATAATAAGTTAAGTAATTTTCTAATGACTCAACCTCTTAATTGAATAGATTTCCAGTATCTCTACATACATTTTTGCTTATTGTACTTATCACTTCTTAAGAAGTATATGCTGCTATCTTCAACCTTAACTGTTGGTTTATATTTGTTGAATGCATATATGTTCACATTGACTATATATCCTGATTCATTTTCCCCCCTTTTCTTTAGCATTGTATAAAAACTTCCTTGGATTACTAATACAGCATAGGAATTAAAAGCACAACCTTTAAAACCCAACATCCTGAGTCCAAATCCTGGTTCCATCATCATCTTTTCCATGAGCACAATGTTCTAAGAATAATTTGTTTTCTTTGCCATAATAAATCTAACTTAATTTTTCATATATCAAATTGCTGGGTGATCATGGCATGGTTTCACTAATAAATTTCTGTATTCTTTATCTGTAACATTGCTATCAATTCTGCTCTCATGAGAGGACAGCAAATATTAAATGAGGTATCACAGATACACATTTACTATGGTAGTTATTAAGTAAAACTGCCCCTACTCAGCTGTTCCCCTGAAACACCCTGATCCATCCTGTGATTCATAACTCACCTCTCCCCCAGGATTAGTTGCAACTCTTTCTTTTGAAACCTATTTCCTGAACATGCTTCAGTAATGGTTCTGTGACTATGTGCCTTGTTCCACTTAAGAGACTGAATGATCTATAACGAAAATCCCAGTTCTTCCTTCTATTTTATCTTGAAAGCCTAGCAAAATGCCATTCAGATTCTTTAGGGGCATACAACATTTTAGAATGAATAGTCTGATTAATCTAGAATGCATTATCGAAGAACTTTCTGCAATAATGGAAATGCTCCACATCTATATTGCCTAATAGGAAAGCCAAGAGCCCCCTAAGGTTATTCAACACTTGAAATGTGGTTTATTCAAGAATTGAATTTTATTTTTATTTAATTCATTTCGATTTAAGTCATCACATGTAGCAAGAGGCTACTCTATTGGACAGTTCAGGTCTTCAGATTTTAGTTTGTAATCTGTGTAGACAAGCAAATTCTCCAGTAACTTCTCATCTCACTCAGTGAGAAAGACCAAGTCCTTATAATAAGCCACAGGTTTGGATGCCGCCAATCGCCGATCCCCTCTGTTCTCCACCCCCACTTCCTCCACTGCAGCCACACTGGCCTCCCCGCTGTCACCCTCTCATGCCCCGATCCTTCAGTGACTGCTCCTTTCTTTATGGCTTCCCATCAGAAGCCTCTGTTTCCCATCCTGGATTCCTTCTGGTCTCTATTCAAATGACAGCTTCCGAAAAAATCTTCTGGTCACTATATCAATAATTTCTCCTCTCTCCAATTAACAATATCCCTCTTCCCTCTATTTTTTTTTCCTTCAATAGGACTTCTCAGTGTCTGATATATTCGATTTACATTGTTTATGGTCTACAACCATCAACTAAAATTATACAAACAGGAAAAGGGATCGTTTTTTTGTTAAGTTCTACTATATCCCCAGCTGCTAACATAATGCTTTACCCACTGAGTGTTCAACTATATTGTTAAATAGGTATGTTGACAAAATTCTGAAAAATTTTTAAAATTAGGGGGTTCCAGGCAGCTCAGGTAGTGGTCTCCTAGTCCTAGGATGGAGCCCCACGTGGGGCTCCGAGCTCAGTAGGGAGTCTGCTTCCTCTTCTTCAGAACCTCCCCTGTTCACGCTCTAATCAGTAAATAAAATCTTTGAAAATTTTAAAAAGAAAAAAATTTTAAAAAGAATCTTTTAAATCAGAGAGTTGTACCTTAATACCGCTCACTTCCTGAGTCTGTCCAAAATTTGTCATCCAAATTCAATGAATTAAGATTGTATCAACTTCCTAATTCCAAAACTACAAAAAAGTACAGTGAACCTGATTTATATGGCCCTAAACCATTATACTTAAAGACTTTTGCTTGTATTGAAACTTCTCTATAGCCGTCTGGAAACACAGAAGAGGCATTGAAAGGGGATTGGTTTTGTAGATGTACATTTGTTGTTCTCTGGGGGAACAATTTAAGGTCAATGTTCTCTTAAATTTTACAGTTACTGCATACATGCCTTTAAAATGATATGACTATCACTGTAGATATATTCTGAGTCCTGTGAACTCTCAACCCTGAACACACCGTTCAGCTTTTACAGTATGAAGGGTTTTTCTCTCCCTATGGCTGAGCGAGTACTGCTTTCACCTTATCCCCACCACCCCTTTCCCTTGAAACCTGCTCCAAATTCAGGCTCCTGGAGCATACCGAAGACATTAAGAAGAGTAAGATACATCCACTTCCCTTATTATCCTCATCCAAACGTTTAGGAAAAAAATCTCAAATATCCAGATGGTTTAAGAGCTGTGTTATTCAGATTTTGGCTGATTCAGGCCTATGCAAGTATGGCTTCTTTTTTACTGTCCTGGATTGCTAACATCCAGTTGGGCTCATTAAGACTAAGCACCTGGTTCAGAGACTATATAGAACCCTTAAAATATACGTATGGAAGAGGAAAAAAAAAAAAAAAAAAAAAAAGGACAGTATCCTGAGCGTTGTCCAAATCTTACAGGCATTCAACGAAATACGTAGAAAAGATATATATGAAAAGAGCTCCAAGTGATTATTTACCCTATTCATTACCTATGGCTTAATAATATATTCTAAACTCTTGATTGCTGAGTACCCCCTACATAGCACTGAAAAATATCTCAGATACTCCAAAAGGATGTTAATTGGAATTTTAGAATTTGCTGATTATTAAAATGTATTTTTTTAAAGATTTTATATATTTATGTGACAGAGATAAATCACAAGTAGATGGAGAGGCAGGCAGAGAGAGAGAGGGAAGCAGGCTCCCTGATGAGCAGAGATCCCTATGCGGGACTCGATCCCAGGACCCTGACATCATGACCTGAGCCAAAGGCAGCGGCTTAACCCACTGAGCCACCCAGGCGCTTCTAAAATGTATTTTAAAAGGAGAAAAATGGGCTAATAATGTTGATAGTATTTGTATTTCATTTATCACAACAGCATACATTAGAATTGCCTATGTGTGTACTGCCATCCCAACATGTGTCACTCTAGCATATTATTTTGAACAAAGGCAAGCAGAGGCTTTCTCTGAACTCCCTTCATCTACCTAAAGACAGACCCACCAAAAGGAACTCAGTTGTCACAGATGACCCTCCCCAGGACTTTCATCAGGAAGGCTTGACTCATCATGGGACAGGAGAGAAGTCAACACCCACCCGTCATACCTACCATTAATTCTTCAAAGCCCATTCAACTTTTTAATAATCCTCTACTCTCCACAATGAGACCTATATCCTTCCTCCTCCTTCTCTATTATGATGGGATTTCAGCCTGAACTGTAAGCCTCCCTCTTCTACTTTTAAGGATGTGCATGAATCGATTACTCCCACCTGGGTGATCCAGGACACCCTCATGTCAAGAGAGTTAATTAGCAAACTAATTCCATCCGTAAGCTAAATTCCCCCTTTCCCCTGTAGTTGAACCCATTCACAGGTCCTTGATCTCAGAGAGTTATTCATTTTTCCCCGGGGTATCACCCACACATATATACATGGGCTTGTTTTTCTCTCACTAGTCTTCATTACAAGGGTCTCAACTAAAAACTTAGCAAGGAAGAGGGAAACTTATTTTTTCCCCTATGGTACACATACACAACTCACACACATATATTTCCAGAAACGTGAATATTGAAATATTTTTCTTTAAGTTACTCTTCAGTACCTCCACTTCTAGGTACACCCATTGCGCCCCTTTTCACTATCTATTGCCTCTTTGAAGGTACTGTGGCCCTAAATTTCAAACGCCTGTGTTTAGTGAATACGAAAAATCACTTCGGATGTACAGGGTTGGTGAGTCATTAGCAAAGAACAAACCAGAGCTGCATCGTTTCTCCAGAAAGAACCTATATTAATTTCTTTTTCTGCTGTTTCAAGTTACCACAAATATAGTAGCTTAACCAATACCATTTTATTATCAGTTCAGAAGTCCAACATGGGTATTACTGGGCTAGAGTCAAGGAGTCAGCAGAACAAGGTCCCTTTGTGGAGACTTCAGGATACAACCTTTCTTACCTTTTCAGCTTCTAGAGGTTCACACACGTTGGCTCACGACCCTTTTGCTCCATCTCCAACAGCTGCAGCATGACACGGAGGCCTCCTCATGCAGCCATCTTTCCAGTTTTCTACCCACCACCCTCTTACACTTTTAAAGCCTCCTCTGATGAGATTGAGCCCACCTGGATAAATCAGGAAGCCTCATCTCAAGGTCAGCTAATTAACAATCTTCCTTCTATACTTTAATTCCCCTTTGCCATGTAATTAGACACATTCTCAGTTCTGGACAGAGGACATGGACATCTCTGGAGATGGTTTTTTTTGTCTACCACAGGGCAGGCAAAACTCATCTTACTGCCCAAACAGGAATGCCGATATCCGTTTTGTCCCCAGTGTATGTATCTTCAAAAGCTGGATTTGACTGATTGTAATTTTCAGACCGTTTATTGGCTGCAGTTTATGGTATGGGGCTGGGAGATGAGAGAGAAATGGCATCTAAAGAGGAATAACAGCGAGAAAGAAAAAGTAAAGAAAACCACTAGGAGAGGGAGAGAACCGGAGAGAGAAGGGGGGGAATGCTGTTCGCCTGGAGGAGGAGGAGGAGAACTAGAAGAGAAATCTCTATTGAAAAAGCTCACCCAGGGATGCCTGGGTGGCTCAGTTGGTTAAGCGGTTGCCTTCAGCTCAGGTCATGATCCCAGCATCCTGGGATCAAGTCCCGCATCTGGTTCCTTGCTCGGCAGGGAGCCTGCTTCTCCCTCTGCCTCTGCCTGCCACTCTGCCTGTGCTCGCTCGCTTTCTCTCCCTCGCTCTCTGACAAATAAATAAATAAAATCTAAAAAAAAAAAAAAAAAAAAAAAAACAACTCACCAAAACAGAAGGTAAATATTCTATCTGTTCTCATTTTTTTCCTTTAAACCAAATTCAGTTAGTGACCCAGAACTGGATTTATCAGGCTCTAATGAATTCTTAACAAAGGAAAATAATATTAACATTTCTTGTTTACATGTTCTTTCTTTACTCCTTCCACAAGAAATGGTTAAATTTTAACATTTTATGGTATATATAGGAAAAGAAATTTCAGCTGGGCTGAGCTGTTCACCTTAGTTGTTCTCCTAAATCCACGATGAAATTGCTTACTGTTGCTCCCTCCCAGTGGCTGATCTCGGGGCTGGGAGAGTGTTTTACCAATCACTATAAACCAGTTACTGACATAGTTCCTGGCACATTGTCAACACCTCAAAATGTTAATTAATAAAATCTATAAAATAACCGGCTGCCTTCATCAAATTTTCAGGTCTGTTCATCTAAACTTCTGACCACATCAATCAGACTAAAGGAGAGCACAACTTGGCTCTGAACCAGAAGGGAAAAAAAGAGAATGGTTATAGGGATGCATATGATGTGGGCATGATGCCTTCCATTTTCCCATTAGATCTAAGATGCTTTTTTTTTTTTTTAAAGATTTTATTTATGTATTTGACAGACAGAGATCACAAGTAGGCAGAGAGGCAGGCAGAGAGAGAGGAGAAAGCAGGCTCCCCGCTGAGCAGAGAGCCCGATGCGGGACTCGATCCCAGGACCCTGGGATCATGACCTGAGCCGAAGACAGAGGCTTCAACCCACTGAGCCACCCAGGCGCCCCAGATCTAAGATGCTTTTTATTTTAACTCACAATTCACTCTGGGAAAACTAGATGTTTTCTTCCTTTCCAAGTATTTCAGCTTGGAAATATGATTTGTAGCTACATATTTATTTTAACAAAATCACACTATAGCAAACTGGCTTGAGCACCCTATACAGTTTATAAAAGGGGATTTTACATGTTTGTGATGACTAGACTTGTTGATTGGAGCACTGTTCTTCCTTTTTTTTTTTTTTAAAGATTTTATTTATTTATTTGAGAGAATGGGAGAGAGCACACACACACACAGGGGCGCACACGGGAGTGGGGATCGGGGTGAATGAAAGAAGAGAGGGATCATCTCAAGCAGGCTCTTTGCTGAGCACAGAGCCAAACCGGGGCTCGATCTCGTGACCATGGGATTATGACCTGAGCCAAAGTAAGAGTCAGCAGCTTAACCCACTGAGCAAACCAGGCACCTCAGAACACTGTGCTCTTCTGTTTCTACATAATGATAGCATTTGGAGGGACTGTCCTTTTTCCAGGTCTCTTGCCTTGCTGTTGAGATCCTATATCCCACCTGATGAAGTCTACTCAGTGAGACTAGCCAAAAGCAAAACACATTGTATAAAGTGACACTTTGGTACAAAGAGAACTTCTGAATTCTCCTCTTTTTTTCTCAGCCCCCTGTGGTCTCAGGCCACTAAGGAGAGTACCACAGCCAGCCCCTACTATCTTCTGTGCTACTACCTACATAGCATTCCCCTTCTCGCCTTCCCTTAAACATGCGCACGCGCAAACTGGCGTAACTTCAGGTGTAAGATTCTGAAGGTAATCTTAATGGCTAACTCTTTGCCAAAGTTAATTTACACCTTTTTTTAAAAGCCAAAACATATATGCAGGTCGTTAAAAATCAAGTAATTTAGAGGAACTCATAATAAAAATCATCGGTCTCCTATTTGAATTCCTCTTTTCTAAAAAATGTTCCTCTTTTTAGAAGCAGATTTTTAAATCATCCTGGCGCTTGGCCGCTTATACTGTGATATTTTAAAAAATTATTTGTATACACTATCAATTTATTTCATGCTTTAATCTCTAAGAATTTATCATGTCACTCTTCTTCATCTTTCCAATATAATTCAATTATATCTCTATTTTCTCTATAATTTAAATTATATATAATTCAATTATATCTCTATTTTCTCTATAATTTAAATTATATACATTATAAAGTGAAACCTTCAAATATAGCTACAGTGATCATGCTGATGGTGATGATGAAGTCATGAAAAATCATATTTGAAGATGAGTTAAAGGTACGAAAAAAAAATTCACCACCTAAAATTAAGTGAAAACTAAAAAGTATGTGTGTACAAACATGTATAAGTCAAATTCTATAAAACATGTAGATTCTGCATAAATCTACAATAATAGAGTTAATAAGGTTCATCTCAGGGAAGTAGGAGTATAGATAAGTTTTATTTTCTTCTATTTTTCTAAAATTTGTATAACAAATATATATTACATTTACAATTTAAAAATTCAGAGAGAAAAATATCTCCTCGTTAGGTAAAAGAAATGAATCCCTAAGAGTGGAACAGCTACAAGAGAATGGACCAGTGCACTCTCATGTCAGGCCATGCCCCTCCAATTGTGTGAATTTAGGGATGCTTATCCTACCCAAACCCTCCTTTCCCACTTATAATATGCAAACTGATGGCAGTCCAGAGATTTTAATTATTATAAAAATGCAGGACAGCATCAGAACCTTTAAAATGAAAATGCAACAGTTTTAATTAAGTGCGTAATACATATGCATGAGTGCATCGTCTTTTGAAATAGAAGACAGCTGCTTGGTATGGGTTGGGAATCCCATTTAAAAACGTTTAATCCAATGTTAATGATCTAAAGAGAAAAGGAAATGGCAGGCAATAACATTTTACTTTAATATTAAATGTTTTTCTTGCTGGTGGAGTCTTCACTCTTCCAGTATTAATTAAAAACATTTTCTCCCATAGTAGCATCATTTCCTGTGGTCGTGTCTCCCATCTCTAAAAGTATACCAGATCACTTTCCATGAAGAACGCTTTGTACATTGCTGAATTTAAGAAAAATTCTATCTTCTTCCCAATACTCAAGATTATATAATCTAATGAACACAGTTGGGGATATTTTGCACAAAGTACAGGAAGAGTGAGACTAGCTGAGCTATGTTCTCTCCAGCCCCCAGGAAATTACAGCTGACCAGGCCACACCCTGTTCCCTGCCTACCAGTACCTCCTCCTCCATCTGGGCACAGATAACTTAAACAGCATTTCTCAGATCTGCTTCCATCAGCCTACATCTTTCCATTCAATTTCTGGCAGGCTGGCCAACTGCCCCAGGGTCAGCCTGGTTCTTTCCCACTCCCAGAAAGCAGGCTGATGGTAAAACCCTCTGCTTGAGACCCTAAATGTGTGGCTACACGAGTCTGTCTAGGAGTTGGCATCTGTTTCTCCGAATGAGGAATTCGTGACTTGCTCCTTATTTTGTCTGCCAGGATGTTCCCCCTACGTTTCTGCTCCCCAGCCAGAGAAGACAGGAAGAAATGCCTGTCTCTTTTTGTTTCACCACTCATTAACTCTAGATCACCAGCAAAGCTAGAGACAGTCTCCTTGCCAGGTCCTAACTGGACGTCCCTGCTCTCAGGGTTTCCTCCAACCCATCCCCTCATTCTTCCACGAAAGGCAGGTGCCATATCAAGGAAGCTATTACAGTATAAATAAGCATCTCTGCTACCTGGGTTCAAATTGAGTTTTGGGTCCTTCTTTTTAACTTCTTGGCCTCAATCAAGGAACTTAATATTTCTGTGCCTCAGTTTCCTTACCTATAAAACAGATAATAGTACCTGAGTCATGGTCATAGTAAGGATTAAATTGGATCACATATATGAAGTGCTAACAACAGTGCCTTGTCCACAGTAAAATCTATATAAATGTACCTATTATTAGAACTATGAAAGGCACACAGAAATTTCATACACACACACATACATACACACACACACGCACAGTTTTAAAAATCCTTGTCTGATCAGATGGGAAATGGAAGGACTTATTAAGTGAGAAAGTAAGCCTTAGGAAGGGGTTGCTTCTCCCTAGCTAGCTGTCCTCAAACCACAGCAGACCTTAGTGATAAACAATTTGTTACTATATAACAATGACTATAGGAGATGCATTTCCCAGGTCATTCTGAGTCAAAAGTCGCTTAAGGCCATTAACTCCTAGACTAGTTTAATGCTAGAAATAAAATCTGCACTTGAGGCAGAGAGATAGAGATTTCTTAGGACCTGTCCTCAGATACGAGGAGCCCCCAGGACCAGAGAGAGATCCAGACAAATCTCCAGAACTGATTCAGAATAAAGGCTGTGTTAAGCGATTTGCTCATTTGGCAGAAAACCTTTATCTCTGCGACTTCAGGTCAACCCACAGGCTGGGGTCTGGCACAAACAAGGCTTATTTGAAAAGTAATAGCTAGATTAAGTATTTTAGATGAAGAGGTGATGATTCATTAGACTTCATCCATCCCTCTGACTCAATTCTGAATAAGTGTACTAGCAGGTGGTGATACAGCTACTAGAAATGGCTAGGCTCTTGGCTGTATTCCAACAGCAGTACTATAATTTCATGCCTACAGCAAACCTTTCTGCAAATTACACCCACACTATAATCAGCTGCTAAGGTCTTTTGTGACTATTTATAAAGGGCACCCTTTAATTCACCCTTATAATTTATTTGGTAGCATTTGCTGGAAGTTTTAACAGCTATGCAGTGCAAAGTCACTTCTATTAAGTGTGAGGTCTCTTTTCTAAGCGTAGAGTACACCACATAGCCATGAAATGGTAATTAAGACAGTCGCCACCAGGTTCTGCGAAATTATAACAATCCTTCATTTTTTGGCAATTGCAAACATTTAAGAAGTGCCACAGAAAGAATCTGGATTGTCTGGTCTTTACTTGTCCCCACACCAAAAAAAAAAAAAAGAAAAGAAAAGAAAAGAAAAGAAAAGAAAAATTTGCAACCTTTAAGTGGTAGTCTGAGATTCTCCGTTGACTAGTCCAACTTCTCTCCAGAGAGGTACTTGAGACTCATCAAAGACGTTCTAGAGCAACGTTTCTGTGCATGAGAGCCATCTTGTCAAAATTCACCCTGTGGGTCTGTACAACTGGGATGTGCCTGAGATTCTGCCTTCCCACAAGCTCTCGTGTCAGGCCAGAGCAGATTCGCCTTCTGAGTAGTGACAGAGTTGGTGTCAGGGATGGGAAGATTTGGGGGAAAATGTGGGTCTACACTGACACATGTATGAAGATTGTGCTATGGAATGTTTATGGACATCGGTAAAGCTGATTGTCGTATTAACAGTCTTTACGGTCATCTCACTGTTTTTACCATCATCATCGTCATTGCAAATAGGGAAATCATCACCATAAGAAGATTCCTAAATATAGATCCATGAATAAACAGAGGGTTTGGAGTTGCCCAAACAACGTAACTGTGCGTAGTTTTGGAGCTCGTGACTGTATTAAGAACCAAAACACTAATCTTCACTCAGATTTAAAATAAAGGAAATCATGCTAGTTTTGGGGAAAGTCAACCTTTTATCTCCCAAATTCCTCATCAAGAAAGGGAAAGAATTTAATAAATTGAGCTACAAGTTACTTTCTAGATCTAAAATATTGTGATTCAATAGATATGATCTTTTAAATTTATGTTGATACCTGTCACATTTAAATCTTATACATATTATACTATATGTAAAATAGTATGTTTAGCCATCAAAAAAAAACCCCAAAAAACAAACCTGAAACAAATAATGACAGAAATATCATCATATCACTCCTAATGATATTCAGTCACAGTAACAACATTTGTAAATTGAGCTAACTCAAATATATTTAGGGAGAAAAATGCTCAGAATCAAAGACAAATTACTTGTCTAGCAATAGACCTGGGATTTCCTTTGTGTTATTACCTTAAAATCTTCATATGGAAACCCTATTTCCAAAGTACATTTATTGCATATCAAGTCATATAACTAAAATGATCTTTGACTTTTTAAAAAACTCAAGATCATTTTTATGAATGTTTTCCTAATTGTTTCAGCAGAAGTAATTCAGAATATTTATGTTAAAACTTTAACTTGATGAACATAGACTCCCCCAATTCATAGCACCTATGAAATACATATCTTTTTTCTGACTGTGTATATAACTCCTCTCTAATAGTTTTCTTCTTTGCTATGAAGCCTTCTGTCTTGGGGGTTGCTATTTGAGAAACAGAAATGAAACGGATTGTCATGAAAGATTCTACATAGTCAACTTTCGATTATTTACATTTAGCGCTTCATTTATTACATTTAGTGCTATCTACTTTATTTATTTCCAGATTCTGTCTTCACTCGCTTTGCCTATCTGAGTTAACCATCTATTTATTTCCAAGGTAGGAAAAGATAGAAAGAAAAAAAGTGAAATAGTGCCCATATGTTGATAGCTCTTTGGTCTTTATACTGAATGAAAGCCTGTAGAGACAAATGGCAAACATAACAATTAAAGATGATTACATTTACTTGCACAAATTTTGCTTATTTTGATTTTTTTCCTAGCCATTATTTTCACTGAGGCAAAGGAGGACATTTTTATAATAATTAATAATAGTGAAAGATTTAAAAATGAGCAATTAGAGGTCATTTTCATTCTCTAAAATATCACCCTTTTACAGAAGAAAAAATAAATCTCCAAGGGGTTTATTAACTCACCCACAGTTACGAAGCTACTGACAAACCTGACATTCAAAATGTGATCTTTCTGACTCTAAAACCTATACTTTTTCAGTGTTTCATATGCATCCCTCAAATTTTTGGCCCAAATAGATGGAAGGCTTCGTAGAGCACATAAGTAATGTGAAAAGCCATATCTAGCAGAAACTAGAAAATGAGTCTATTCTGTACAGAAAATTAAAAAATAAGAGCAAAAAATATTATTTTTCCCATTTATTTAGGTGTTTGTTTAAAAATAGAGAAATATATGTTTTAGAAGGAAAGAGAAAGGAAAAAGGTGAAACATTAGATTAAATTTTCTTTTAAAAAATACCTGAGTGGTGCCTGGATGGCTCAGCTGATTAAGCTTCTGACTCTTGATTTTGACTCAGGTCATGATCTCAGTGTCTTGAGATAGAGACCTATGTCCAGCTAGGTGCTAAGTGTGGGGCCTGCTTGAGATTCTCCCTCTCTCCCTCCCCACCAACCACATCCCTGCTAATGCACACATGCTCTTTCTCTGAAAAAAATTAAAAATAATAAATAAATGTTTTCTTTCAAAAAAAAAAAAAACCAACCTGAAATTTCCACAATCTCTCCAAAAGTTTAAGTTCAGGTACATCTGAAAAGACTCAGAGCAGAGCAAGCATATCTCCTCGATGTCCACCACACTGTCCTTTTAATGTCATTGGGATGCCTTCAGTTCCTGCTCTTCTCCTCCTTTTGGCCCAGAAGTTCCAACTGCTGTATCCTCCTTTCTTCTTCAGGTATATGTATTTTATTGTATTGAATGACACCCAGAGAGCTAGGAAGGCACAGTTTTCACTATTCGAGCACCGGCTGGTTTTTTTCAGAGGGTCTGCTATCCCTTTCATTATAAGAAGTTTGTTCTGAGCCTTTCTCTTAGTACACATGCACAATACGTAATTTGGTCAATCGAGCTATAGCTATCAACAAACTAGCCATATCTACATAGCAACTGTATATTATGTTACTCTGTTCTCTCAACATCTACTCCATAGCTCATTTTTCCTGTGTTTTAGTGTGACATACAAAGTCATAACTCAAACTAATTAAGTTGAAATTCATGTAGGTGTAGAGTTCATAATTAACCTACATGATGCTTTCATGAAGGTGAAAACAAAGGAAAATACACAGGCAAAATTGTCAGACTCAGCAAGAACAATAAACACAGAGTTTGTAATATAATCCTCTGACACATACATTTCTCACAAATTAGATTGCTTTGGAATTTCCCACTATTGGTCAACAGTGGTGTGCAGAAGCAACTGACTAACTCATATTTTAGCAATTTGCTTAAAGATCTGGTTTCTAGAAACACGGTGGATTTCAGTAGAGGGAACCCTTGTATATTTTCCACATTAAAATAGCTTTCATTGCTTGATACATTTTTACCATCTATGAATTCACTTTGTAGTTTTGAGGGAGAATTTTTCAGCAAATTCCACATCATACATACACACACACACACACACACACACACGTATGCAAACACACATAACACCTTACCAAAAGCTGATATTCAATACCCTAGGACAGTGGTAGCATTACCAAATAAAGACATCTAAGAGTCAATAGTTTGGGGTTTTACCATGATATATTTATGGGAAGCCATTGGCCAACCATGTTTTGGGCATCAGAAATGACATATGATATGAATAAAAGGGCACATTAGTTTAACATGCCTCTCCGAGGATGACAAAAGCCATATTTACCCTGTTGAATTGAAACCAAATGTAAATATAGATAATAGGGAGACTATTATCCAAATGTAGGCTATAATCTACCTTATATAAATTTTATACTTATATGCAAATTAGCCTCATTGATGTAGATACCTGTTGTAATGAATGGTGCAACCCAGTAAGCCAGTGATTCAATGTGGTAGGAGGTGTATCCACACCACCTTTGATGCATACTGAACAAGGAGAATGAAATGTACTATTTTCATTTTTTAATCATAAATATATATATTTTTTTCTTTCAAGATGCTTACAAAAAATCTACTGATGGAGCTGAATTGCAGTTGAAAACTATGACTGCATCCATCTCTCTGATTCATTTCTCACCCTCATGATATATTTGGAAATTGTTCCTTTAGGATTTCCAGAACCTTGTCAACCACTCTGCTCTTAAACTTGCCATTTTTACAAAGTAGTTCTTAAAGGATCTCTGAAGTGTTGTGTTTTCTCACCACTGTATTCCTTAAAGAGAGATGAATCTGACATTTTGAAAGCAAAATGAAAGACACATACTAGTTGTATTTAAAATTTGACAAGCATATTTTTCTTTCACTCATATAATTCATTGAGATTGTCTTTAAATACAGTGTCATTTTTTAATGCAAGTAAATAAATTTTTTCTGCAAGTAAACACTTTTCACTCATTTCAAGATGATGTCTAAGGGTCAGTTACAACAATGATAACTGAGAAGTTTGTCTTTCTAACCAACAAAGTTTAAAAGCCAATATGGCTATTGAAATGCATTAGCCAGCATTCTCTGATTTTTGGCTAATGAGGCCTCAAAAGGAAGAATCTCCCATACCTTCCCAAGAAACACTAAATAAGAGCAGTTTGATATTCTGAAAATGATGCTTGTCACTCTTGACTTCTTCCATTCTTTCACCTTTCTAGACATTGTCACCAAATCTTTCTAAATATCTTGTGAATCCATTTGCTTCTTGACCTCCACACTACCACCACCATCTCCAGGCCACCAACATGCCTGACCTGAAATACTTCATTTAGTGGTCCCCTTGCATGACATCAGATCTATTTCCAGACTCTTCTCCATACCACAGCACAGCAATCCTTTTAAAATTCATATCACATAAAATTCAAGCAACTTGGGGTGCCGGAGTGGCTCAGTGGGTTGAAGCCTCTGCTTTGGCTCAGGTCATGATCCCCAGGTCCTGGGATCAAGCCCCCCATCGGGGTCTCTGCTCAGTGAGGAGTCTGCTTCCCTCTCTCTCTCTGCTTGCCTCTCTGCCTCCTTGTAACTCTGTCTGTCAGATAAATAAATGAAATCTTTAAAAAAAAAAAAATCAAGCAACTCCCCACTAGCCTTAGGATAAAATCCAAACCACCAAGCATAAAACCTAGATCTTGAGTTTTGAGACTGACTACTCCACACATTTACTTTCAAAGAATAAAATACATCTTCTAGGGCCTGCATGCATTATCGTCTCTCCCATTCAGTTTGGGTTGCATATTAGAACCTTAGAATGTTTTAAAGAGAGGGAAAAGCCAAGATGGCAGAGGAGTAGCAAACTGAAATGACATCAGGTTGCAGGAGTTCAGCTAGTTAGCAAACGATTCCAAACACCTACAAACTCAACAGGAGATCTAAGAGTAGAAGAGCAGCAATTCTAGGAACAGAAAATCAACCACTTCCTGAAAGGTAGGATGTGCAGAGAAGTGAATCTGAAGCAACAGGAAGATAGACCAGGGAGAGAGGAGCCAACTCCCGGCAAGCAGTGGAGCCACGGAGCACAAAATCTGAACTTTTGGAGGTCTGCTTCACTGAGGGATATTGCTCCAGAGACTAAGGGGGAGTGGATCCCTTGTGGGGACAGTTTGGTCTCAGGTCCCACAGGGTCACAGAAGGATTGGCAGTGTCTGGGTGCAGCAGAGCCCTTAGGTATCAGAGCAGGGAAGACAGCTACAGAGACAGAGCTGAGGGGTGATCTCTTAGTTCAGGGTTACCTTAAACCATGATCCAAGTCACAGTTGAACCACTGTTTTTCAAGCAGGGATCCCACAAATGGAAGATCCTGGGAGACTGACCTCCCTCCTGTGGAAAAGCAGCACAGCAGGAATCTTCTGGGTTTGGAGCCCCAAACGGGGATATGTGCCCGAGACAGAAATGCTCGGTCACAGGCTGGGTGAGCGCCGAGTGTGGCTGGAGACCAGGGAGATGGAAGTGATTGAGCACTTTTCTTTGATGGCACACTGAGGAGTGGGGCACCGAGCTCTCGGCTCCTCTGGCTGGAGAGTAGGAGGCCGCCATTTTCATTCCCGTCCTCCAGAGCTCTATGGAAAGTGTTCAGGGAACAAAAGCTCTGTGAGAGCGAACCCAAGCAGAGCAGATTACATAGCCTGGCCCCTGGTAAGGACGGCGCACTTACACCTCAGGCAAAGACTTTTGAGAATTCCTGCAACAGGCCTTTCCCACGGAAGATCAGCAAGAACATCCAGACAAGACCAAGCTCACTGATCAAGGAGAACAGCAGAATTTCAGAGGAAGAGAAAGCGAAGCATGGAATTCATGGCTTTCTCCCCATGATCCTTTAGTCTTGTAAAGTTAAATTTAATTTTTTAATTTTTTTTCTTATTCCAATTTTTTTTAGCTTTTCCTCTTTTCTCCTTTAATATTTTTTTAAACTAGGTTATTTTAACAATACCTTTCTAAAAAATTTTTTTTAAACCTTCATTATTATAGTCATATTTTATCCTTATTATATTCAACATTATTTTTCATATACATATAGGGTTTTTTCTTAAAAAATTTTGGGGTATAATTTCTTCTAATAGATCAAAAGATACCTTAAATCTAGCATAGGACTTTATTTTAGTCTCCAAACTGAGCACATTCTCTCCTTTTTTTTTCTTTTTCCAACCAACTTATCTTATCAATCCCTTTTTAGAAATTTTTTTCATTCTCATCTTTATAGTCATATTTCATCTCTTCATCATGTTTACCCTCATTTTTGTTTATATACAAGTTTTTCTTTCTTTAAAATTTTGGGAGGTAGTTTCTTCTAAGAGTACAAAATATACATATAGTGTATAATATACACTATATGTAGTGTACTGGACTGGTGAATAGAACAGAGCCATCCACCTGAATTTGGGTATATTTTGTATTTTTATATATACATATATATATATATATATACATACATACATACATACAAACATACATATATACATACATACATATATATGTGTGTGTATACACACACACACACATATAATTCTTTTTACTCCCTTTTGTCTCCCCCGGTTTGGGGTGTCTTCTGAATTGCTTAGTGTAAATTTTTCTGGGGTCTTTGCCACCATCTTAGTATTTTATTCTCTCATTCATATATTCATATATGGATAAAATGACAAGGTGGAAAAACACCACAAAAAAAAAGAACAAAAGGCAGTACCAATGGCTAGGGACCTAATCAATATGGACATCGGTAATATGTCAGATCTAGAGTTCAGAATGATGATTCTCAAGGTGCTAGCTGGGCTCAAAAAAGGCATGGAAGATAGTAGAGAAACCCTGTCTGGAGAAATAAAATCCCTTTCAGGAGAAATAAAAAAACTAAAACCTAACCAAACTGAAATTTTAAAAGCTATTGATGAGGCACAATAAAAAATGGAAGCTCTTACTGCTAGTATAATTGAAGCAGAAGAGAGAATTAGTGAAATAGAAGACCAAATGACAGAGAATAAAGAAGTTGAGCAAAAGAGAGACAAACAACTACTGGACCACAAAGGGAGAATTTCAGAGATAAGTGATGTCATAAGATGAAACAATATTAGAATAATTGGGATTCCAGAGGAAGGAGAAAGAGAGAGGAGGGCAGAAAGTATATTAGAGGGAATATAGTAGAGAATTTCCCTAATAGGGCAAAAGGAACAAAATCCAGGAGGCACAGAGAACTCCCCTCAAAATCAATAAAAACAGGTCCACACCCCCTCATCTAATAAAAAAATTTACAAGTCTTAGCAACAAAGAGAAAATCCTGAAAGCATCTTGGGGCAAGAAGTCTGTAACATACAATAGTAGAAATATTAGATTGGCAACAGACTTATCCTCAGAGACCTAGCAGGCCAGAAAGAACTGGCATGATATATTCAGAGCACCAAATGAGAAAAATATACAGCAAGAATATTATATCCAGCTAGGCTATCATTGAAAATAGAAAGAGAGATTAAAAAAAAAAAAAAAACAACTTCCAGGACAAACAAAAACTAAAAGAATTTACAAACAACAAACCAGCCCTACAGGAAATATAGAAAAGCCTTCTCTAAGCAAAGAGAGAGCCTAAAAGTAGTAGACCAGAAAGGAACAGAGACAATATACAGTAACAGTCACCTTACAGGCAATACAATGGCACAAATTCATATCTTTCAATAGTTACCTGAATGTAAATGGGCTAAATGCCCCAATCAAAAGACACAGATATCAGAATGGATTAAAAAAAAAAATCAGGGACGCCTGGGTGGATGACTGCCTTCGGCTCAGGTCATGATCCCGGAATCCCGGGATCGAGTCCCGCATCAGGCTCCCAGCTCCATGGAGCTGACCCTCCCTCTGACCCTCTCCTCACTCATGCTCTCTCTCACTGTCTCTCTCTCAAGTAAATAAATAAAATCTTTAAAAAAAAAATCAATATGTTGTCTCCAAGAAACTCATTTCAGACCCAAAGACACCTCCAGATTTAAAGTGCGGGGGTGGAAAACAATTTACTATTGTTTTTTACTATTTTCTTTTTACAAAAGAAAGCTGGGATAGTGATCCTTATATCAGATAAATTAGATTTTTAAGCCAGAGACTATAATAACAGATGAGGAAGGACGCTATATCATACTGAAAGGGTCTGTCCAACAAGAAGTTCTAACACTTTTAAATATCTATGCCCCTAACATGGAAGCAGGGAAGCAGCCAACTATATAAACCAATTAACAATGAAATCAAAGAAACACATCAATAATAATAAAATAACAGTAGGGGACTTTAACACTCCACTCACTGAAATGGACAGATCATCCAAGCAAAAGATCAACAAGGAAATAAAGGCCTTAAATGACACAGTGGACCAGATGGACATCACAGCTATATTCAGAATATTCCATCCCAAAGCAACAGAATACACATTCTTCTCTAGTATACATGGAACATTCTCCAGAATAGATCACATCCTGGCTCACAAATCAAGTCTTAACTGCTACCAAAAGATTAAGATCATTCCCTGAATATTTTCAGACCACAATGCTCTGAAGCTAAAACTCAATCACAAGAGGAAAGTTGGAAAGAACTCAAATACATGGAGGCTAAAGATCATCCTACTAAAGAATGAATGGGTCAACCAGGAAATTAAAGAAGAACTGAAAAAATTCATGGAAACAAATGAAAATGAAAACACAACTGTTCAAAATCTGTGGGACACAGCAAAGGTGTTCCTGAGAGGAAAGTATAGAGTGACACAAACCTTTCTCAAGAAACAAGAAAGGTCTCAAGTATACAACCTAACCCTATACCTAAAGGAGCTAGAGAAAGAACAGCAAAGAAAGCCTAAATCCAGCAGAAGAGAAATAATAAAGATCAGAGCAGAAATCAAAGAAATAGGAACCAAAAGAAGAGTAGAACAAATCAATAAAACTAGGAACTGGTTCTCTGAAAGAATTAATAAGAGGGATAAACTCCTGGCCAAACTTATCAAGAAAAAAAGAGAAAGGACCCAAATTAATAAAATCGTGAATGAAAGAGGAGAGATCACAACCAACACCAAAGAAATACAAACAATTATAAGAACATATCATGAGCAACTATATGCCAGCATATTTGACAATCTGGAAGAAATTAATGCCTTCTTAGAGATGTATAAACAACCAAAACTGAACCAGGAAGAAATAGAAAACCTGAACAGACCCATAACCAGTAAGGAGATTGAGGCAGTCACCAAAAATCTCCCAACAAATAAAAGCCTAGGGCCAGATGGCTTCCCAGGGGAATTCTATCAAACATTTAAAGAAGAATATTAATACTTATTCTCCTGAAACTGTTCCAAAAAATAGAAATGGAAGGTAAACTTCCAAACTCATTTTATCAGGCCAGCATTACTTCATCCCAAAACTAGACAAAGACCCCATCAAAAAAGAGAATTACAGACCAATGTCCTTGATGAACACAGATGTGAAAATTCTCACCAAAATACTAGCCAATAGGATCCAACACTACATTAAAAGGATGATCCACCACAACCAAGTGGGACTTATTCCAGGGCTGCAACCATTTGTGGATGGTTAAACATCCACAAATCAATCAATGTGATACAATACATTAATAAAAGAAAGAACAAGAACCATGTGATACTCTCAATAGATGCTGAAAACGCACTTGACAAAGTACAGCATCCTCTCTTGATCAAAATTCTTCAAAGTGTAGGGACACAGCATACATACCTCAATATCATCAAAGCCATATATGAAAAACCCACAGCGAATATTATCAACATAGTACTAGAAGTCCTAGCCTCAGCAATCAGACAACAAAAAGAAATAAAAGGCATCCAAATGGCAAAGAAGAAGTCAGACTCTCACTCTTTGAAGATGATACGATACTTTATGTGGAAAACTCAAAAGACTCCACTCCAAAACTGCTAGAACTCATAAAGGAATTCTAAGAAGTGTCAGGATAAAAAAAATCAATGCACAGAAATCAGTTGAATTTCTATACACCAACAACAAGAGAAAAGAAAGAGAAATTAAGGAGTCAATTCCATTTACAATTGCACCCAAAACAATAAGATACATAGGAATAAACCTAACCAAAGAGGCAAAGAATCTATACTCAGAAAACTATAAAGTACTCATGAAAGAAATTGAGGAAGACACAAAGAAATGGAAAAATGTTCCATGCTCCTGGATTGGAAGAATAAATATTGTGAAAATGTCTATTCTACCTAAAGCAATCTACACATTTAATGCAATTCCTATCAAAGTACCATCCATCTTTTTCAAAGAAATGGAACAAATAATTCTAAAATTTATATGGAACCAGAAAAGACCTCAAATAGCCAAAGGGATATTGAAAAAGAAAGCCAAAGTTTGTGGCATCACAATTCCGGACTTCAAGCTCTATTACAAAGCTGTCATCATTAAGACAGTATAGTACTGGCACAAAAGCAGACACATAAATCAATGGAACAGAATAGAGAGCCCAGAAATAGACCCTCAGCTCTATGGCCAACTAATCTTCGACCAAGCAGGAAAGAATGTCCAATGGAAAACAGACAGTCTCTTTGACAAATGGTGTTGAGAAAATTGGACAGTCGCATGCAAAAGAATGAAACTGGACCATTTCCTTACACCACACATAAAAATTGACTCCAAATGGATGAAAGCCCTCAATATCAGAAAGGAATCCTGATGTGGGGCTTGATCCCAGGACACTGGGATCATGACCTGAGCCAAAGGCAGAGGTTTTAACTCACTGAGCCACTCAGGTGCCCCAAGATCAACAGCTTTTGCACAGCAAAGGAAACAGTGAACAAACCCAAAAGATAGCGGGCAGAAATGGGAGAAGATATTCCCAAGTGACATATCAGATGAAGGGCTAGTATCCAAAATCTATAAAAAACTTATCAAACTCAGCACCCAAAGAACAAATAATCCCAAAAAGAAATGGGCAGAGGACATGAACAGACATTTCTTCAAAGAGATGGCCAACAGACACATGAAAAAGTATACAACATCCCTTGGCATCAGGGAAATACAAACCAGAACCACAGTGAGAAACCACCTCACACCAGTCAGAATGGCTAAAATGAACAAGTCAGGAAACAACAAATGTTGGAGAGGATGCAGAGAAAGGGGAACACTCCTACACTGCTGGTGGGAATGCAAGCTGGTGGAGACACTCTGGAAAACATCATGGAGGTTCCTCAAAAAGTTAAAAATAGAGCTATCCTATGACCCAGCAATCGCACTACTGGGTATTTATCCTAAAGATACAAATATAGTGATCCAAAGGGGCATGTGCACCCGAATGTTTATAGCAGCAATGTCCACAGTAGCCAAACTATGGAAAGAACCTAGATGTCCATCAACAGATGAATGGATGAAGAAAATGTGATATATATCTACAATGGAATACTATGCAGCCATCAAAAGAAATGGAATTTTGTCATTTGCAACAATGTGGATGGAACTAGAGGGTATTATGCTGAGCGAAATAAGTCAATCATAGAAAGACAATTATCATATGGGTGCCTGGGTGGCTTAGTGGGTTAAGCCGCTGCCTTCGGCTCAGGTCATGATCTCAGGGTCCTGGGGTCGAGTCCCGCATCGGGCTCTCTGCTCAGCAGGGAGCCTGCTTCCCTCTCTCTCTCTCTGCCTGCCTCTCCATCTACTTGTGATTTCTCTCTGTCAAATAAATAAATAAAATCTTAAAAAAAAATAAGTCAATCAGAGAAAGACAATTATCATATGATCTCACTGATATGAGGAAGTTGAGAAGCAGAGTAGGGGGGTTGGGGAAGTTGGGAAAAAAAAATGAAACAAGATGGGATCAGAAGGGAGACAAACAATAAGAGATTCTTAATCTCACAAAACAAACAGAGGGTTGCTGGTCGGGTGGCGTGCTATGGAGAGGGTGTTTGGGTTATGGACATTGGGGAGGGTATGTGCTATGGTGAGTGCTGTGAAGTGTGTAAGCCTGGCGATTCACAGACCTATACCCCTGGGGCAAATAATACATTATATATATTTTTAAAAATAATTAATTAAAAAAAAGAATGTTTTAAAGATCTCACTACCCACGCTATATCTCAAATCAATTAAGTCAGGGTAGACCCATGTATTAGTATTTTTTAAAACTACTCAGATGATTCCACCATACACCCAAGGTTGAGGATCATTGCCATACAGGTGCTAGTTGACCATTTTTTCTACTCCCTGCAACATTAATCCAAACTTCCACCAGGTCTTACCCAAACCATATCTCTCTCACTTGACAGTAGATAACCATGAGGGGCCTGGTCAGGGAATGCTTTGTTGAAATCCAGAGCCTCAATTATTTGTTCATTATTTTCTTAATCCACTGAATTCTTTGAAAATAACACCTGCTAATTCTAAATCATATGGGATTTTCTGACATTTGGCAAAACATTTACACAAATTAAATATTTTTTTCTTTCAATGCAAACTGCCTACTAAATGTTAAATATAGACATAATATGGCCCATCCCAGTCATCCAGTGATTTCTGGAATGAAGCCTGAAAATCGAGTTGTTTCACATGTAAAATATGTTCTTCCATGCACACATAAATGCATGCTAATACATTTTCTACTCCTTAACATCCAAATTCCCCAGATAATGAAAGCTAACATGAAAGATCCCAAATAATATGTGTCTCAGTTTTTAAGTGATTCAGTTCACTTACAAACTCAGTAGTTCTAAAAATAGATTTATATCTCTTATTGATTTCTCTTTTCAGGTAATGATAAACATACCATGTGATAATAGCAAAGCATTTTTCCAAATCTTCCTGTACAAAGGAGACAGCTATACAGGGTGTCAGTACCCTTAAATAGTAGCCCTGGTTCAACATTGTCTGTGACCTTGGGCTTTGACTCCTCTAGGCCTCAGTTTCTTAATCACTAGTTAATCAGTAATCACTAATTAATCACAAAATAAAATGAGGATAAAGCTACGGCTAGAATTCCTAAGAATGCTGTAAGAAGTCAATAGAACAGGGGGACCTGGGTGGTTCAGTTGGTTAAGCATCTGCCTTCAGCTCAGGTCATGATCCCAGAGTCTCAGTTTGAGCCCAGCATCAGGCTCCCGGATCAGTGGGGAGTCTGCTTCTCCCTCTGTGCTTTACCCCACGGGTGCTCTCCCTTTCAAATAAATAAATAAGTAAAATCTTAAAAAAAAAAAAAAAAAAAAAGGAAAAGTCAGTGGAATAGATGTGCGTGCTTCCTGCAGGACAAAGTTGCACAATCAAGGGGTAATTGAAGAGAATTTAATAAAGGGTCATTTTACAAAGGTGTACACAACAAAAAGAAATCCACAAGGGATGGGAAAGCACACAAGAAATAATTAAAATAGGAAGGAGTTACTACCCTTAGCCCAGCGGGATATGGGAAGGATCTATTTCTAGAATGAGCTATCATTCTGTATGATACTCTCTACCTTTGGAAGGAGAGAGCCCCAGTTATAGCCACAGGTAGAGGAACATGGGTAGAACCGTGGCCAAACCCTTAGCTTGACAGGAAAAAGCAGGGAGTAAACATCCTGATCTCTTTCTCCTCGCCTCCGCTGGATCACCTGCTGGCAACTTTCCCGGACCAAACCCAACCCAAATTCAGAGTGGAACTCCAGAGATGCAGTCGGTAGAGGTCACCACCAAGGGCATAGAGCAGGATGGAGAACAGTGAATGATATCACAGAGCAATTGGAGACTAACGGGCACAGAGTGAAAGCTATTTTAACCTAACATTTGCTCAGTAAATCATTTTTAAAATGTGAAATGAAAACACAATATGACATTGAAGCTATCATTCTGTATGATACTGTAACAGTGTCACTGTAACATACATTTGTCAAGCTCCATAAAATGTGCAACAAAAACAATTAACCTTAATGTAAACAATGGACTTTAGTTAGTAATAAGATATTAACACTGGCTCGCCAATTTTAATTAACATGCCACAGTAAAGCAAGATATTAAATACAGAGGAAACTACTTTGTGCACAGAGGGGGTTTGGTGAGGGGCACAGGAGAACTCCATGTACTTCTTGCTCAATGTTTTGTAAACCTAAGACCACTCCAAAAAAGTCTATTAATTTTTTAAGTGCCCTTTTCATTACCAACATCTATTGGTGCCCAGTATGTCCCCAATTCTACCACATTCTTGCATCCCCAAAAATGAAGTGATACTGACACAACCACCCTATAGCACTGAGTTATAGAAGAGCTTTACTCCCAACACTGGACAAGTGGAAATACCCCTGGGAAACCCCCAGCTGCAGAGCTAATGGGGTCTTGTTTTCTAAACTCTCCATTTGCCTCTTCCTTATTTGGCTAGGCTAATTCAGAAAGACAGAACTCTCCTTTGTTTCTCAGTGAAGGCTCTGAATACTATATTCCATATGATCATTGCTCTTGAAATGATTAATTTTTCACTTGAAGCTAGGCAACTTTGCCTTCCTAATATTTTATTTTTTAATATATTTTTAAAGATTTTATTGATTTATTTTACAGAGAGAGAGAGAGAAAATGAGCTTGAGCAGGCAGAGAGGCGGGCAGGGTCAAAGGGAGAAGCAGGCTTCTGGCTGAGCAAGGAGCCCTATGTGGGGGTCCATTCCAGGACCCCTGGATCATGACCTGAGCCAAAGGCAGATGCTTAACCCACTGAGCCACCCAGGGGCCCCAGCTATCTAATATTTTAAAGTGCTTTGTCCTTTGAAGAGATTGGAGACACAATTTGGAAATGTCTTCATTGTGTAATAATAACCACAGGTATCTCCTGCTGATAATTCTTTGTCAAGATGAAAGAGGAAATAAAATATGATTTGGGAGAAAAAACACATACACAAAAAATGACTAATATATATTCAACTGAAAATCTTTCAGACTTTTTCTGAAATTTATTTTATTTCAATACAGTTTACCAGATTCTGATAGCAGATGCACCAAAGGGTACATAGCATCTCAAAAATAACAAAATTCTACACATTATACAACGAATTTAAAGGTTTTACCTTTTTTATGCATAGCACACAAAACCATGGGTATTTGTGAGATCCTGTTAGTGTTTTCTTTATAAAAGTGTTTTCTTTTTCAGCACATTATAGGTACTAGTTAACATTAGATCAGAAAAGAAATCAAATAACAAATAGGTTAAAAAAATAAAAATAAAAAACACTAATGTCCCAAAGATCCTGGAAAAATGGCTATAGAATTGGGGTCAGGGGGTGCCTGGGTGGCTCAGTCATTGGGCGTCTGCCTTCGGCTGGGGTCATGATTCCCACATCAGGCTCCCTGCTAAGCAGGGAGCCTGCTTCTCCCTCTCTCACTCACCCTGCTTGTGTTCCCTCTCTCACTGTGTCTCTCTCTGTCAGACAGATAAGTAAAATCTTTAAAAAAAAATGGTAAAATCTTAAAAAAAAAAAAGTGGTAATAGCATCCTGATACTAAGCAAACAGGTGCAGTTGTAAGGAAGAGGTAGCCAACTTTCTCTTCCCTATAGCACAGAGGAGATGTATCCTTTCCTCCTCCTCCCCCCTTCTTCACAATAGGTCCAAGCTTAAGCATAACTTCCCCACATCCCTGCTTCAGAGGAAGCCACAAATGAATGGTGTTGTTCAACTCCCGGCATCTGTCTTCCAAGGTTGGGGACACACAAGGGCACAGAACCCCATTCCTCAGGGTGTTGTGGTCCATTGTTGCCACCTGAACCATAGGGTCCCTGCCTCTGGGATGGTCAGCATACATGCGACCAGCTCCTGCAGCACAGGACTTTGATGATAACACAAAGACATTTGTCACGAAGCAGGGTATCAGACGTGTTTCCGTGCCTCCTCTTCACTCTCTCATGTGCTTAAATGCAGACATTGTAAAGATATGAATGCCTCTCTTCCCAGTCTTATCTGCCTCGTTTGTGTGCCCTGCGAAGGCGGAGGGGAAAACTGTCTCACAGAGGTGAAGCGCTCTGGGGCTCGCAGCTGATGCCTCTAGAAAGTTTGTTCTCATATGCATCTACCCAGCGACTTTTCTGGAAGGATCTCCCCCCAAACACTGACACTGAGATCATTTATCTAGCCCTGTGACTTCCCTGAGACTCAAAGCAGATGAAGTCTTCTACATGGTTTGAACACACATATACATACGTGCTCTCTTTTCTTCCTGATGTAATTAATAATTTCTTTTAAAGTATATTTTGAAAACTCCCTCCAGGATTCACCCGGCTTGGCCAAAGAAGACTGTAATGATAGTCGAGTCTTCTAAGAATTATTTACAGAGTCTCTTACTACCTAAGGAAGTACACTCTTTTGGCCAGAGATGTGTATTTTGTCAAATTAAGATGAACAACAATATCTTAGCAGGTAATGAGTTTAGCAACGACTTCACAATTTGTTCTTGGCAAGATCGCCAAGGGTTCTGGGGCTCTCTCTGTACCGCCCTGGAAAAACACTGAAGGGAAAGAATGCAGGATGCAGGAGGAAAACAGATTACAGCTCCCTCAAGTCAGAGGAATGCTTCCTCCCCGGTAGCTAATGTTCATCTTGGTTCCCGTAGATCCTGAGAAATAATGAAGGAGGACTTCCAGCGGCAGCTTTGAACGTATATCAATTACTTTATGTTTCCCTAGGAAGGGAAGAGAAAAGGAGGGACGAAAAATTACTTTGGACATAAAATGAACACATGAGAGAGTAAGGAAAAACATGCATACCTACTGTATAATCCCTCTTTGACATCTTATAACTAAATTAGAAGGATAACCACCAGGAACGACACACTCCATATAAAATAAGGAGATAAGGATAAGGAGAGAGTGGGAAAGACAGAGTCATTATCATATACAGACAGAAACATGTGCCCAGGCATGCATATAGCTTCTCCTCGAAGTCTTAGTGGTTTTAAGTTTTAATAACTTCGTAAGTATAAACGCTATAAACTTAAGTAATAATACCATTTCCAGGCTTAATTCTTTGTTTCTTTTACAATTATTTAGTTTGGTGAATTATGAATAATGCATTTTTAACTTTTTGTTTCAGTCAGCATTTGTCATCATATGTGTATGGAAACAGAGCAAAGATGTAGATCCATATGGTGACAAGTCATGAGGCTCTCTGTCTAGCTGGCTTTTATGACTTCCTTCTTCCATGGTGAGTAGAGCATAACATATAGAAATGTCTTGTTCCTTGTCTCAGCCAGCATTTCTGGGCTGGTCATTGTTCTTTGTCTGGTTGAGTGACCCAAATGTCATTTCTGAATTGTTCTTAGTAATCATGACAGCAGCAGCAACAAGAGTAGTAATAGAAAGAATGCCCCAGAATGTGCAATGGTGATCTCATCTCTCCTTGATAATCAAGATCCACCATCCAGACATTAAACACCTGCTTTGCCCTTTAGGTCAATGGCAAGAGGAGCTCAGAATGGTTCAGCGGGGCCACCTGGGAGGTGGTGGACTAAGTGTCCAACTCTTTGTTTGGGCTCAGGTCATGATCTCAGGGCTGTGACATCCGACCCTGCGTATAGCTCTGCGTTTTTTCAGAGTGGAGTCTTCTTAAGACTCTCTGTCCCTTCCCCTGCTCGTGTTTCCTCTCTCTCACTCTCTCTCAAATAAACAAATCTTTAAAAAAAAATTTGTTCTCAACTGTGAAATTCTCAATTTTCAGGTGACAAGAACCATTTTTGTGAAAATTCAACTCACAAATCTGGCAGAGATCAACATGACAGGGATGGGAAACCAAATTGTTAGTGAACACATCTTTTTATTATTATTATTATTTTAATAGTGAACACATATTTGAAGAAACAGGGAAAGGGGCTGTCTCCACTCTGATGCCCTTGGACCAAGTGTCTCCTGGTGATCACAGAAGCAGAATTGTGTATTAGCTGCAGTTGTTATTAGAACATACATGAAATCTTGTCCAATGCCCCTTCAGACTTGCAAGCTATTTGCATATATGGGCTGTGTTGTTTTCCCAGCAGGGAGCTGACTGTTTCTTCAATGCACCATTGCACTATTCCATCAAGACAGCAGTTTATGGATGACATGGTACATGGCAAGACCAGTGAGTCTCATGGACATGAGTCACTGCTTTTCTTGTAAGATGAGGCACTTGGTCAGAAGCCATGTTATGTGGGTTACCAACATAGAAGAAAGTATCCAATAAATAAATATCCAGGAGGTAATGCTGGCAGAAGCATGTGCATAGAGGAGTATAATTCATAGCCAAAGTACATACATTTTCCAAAGGGAAAAATTTCTCCCCTTCCAGAATGGTAGGGGTCCAATAAAATCATTCTGCCACTGAGTCATTCATGAGGCATGCTAGGAAATGATGCTATATCAAGGGTTTGTATTTGCCCTGGGCTGTCTATTGGTTAACCATTCAGCTGTGGTATTCACCATATGAGCTTTGTGGGGAAAAAATCTTGTGTTGTTTAGATTCCATCCTTACTCTGGCAATTTCGTTCATGAGTCCAATGGCCAAGCACTGGACTGACTGTGAAAAGAAGCAAATTGATATCCAGAGAATGGATTGTATCCAAATATTATTAAAGGTCTTCTCTGGGTTGCTTTCATGAGGATTCACATGTACCACATGACCTCTGTACCATCAAGCTTCCTCTCTTATTGGGCTCAAGTCTATAATTATCCAGCTTATCCATTAGTCTTTGCTCATGAACTAGTATCCATCCCTCCTGCTGGTTGTTATCCCTTCAAGGTAAATTTAAAAATACAATGTATTTCTTGGGACACTTGGGTGGCTCAGTCAGTTAAATGTCTGGGTCCTGAGATCAAGCCCTGCATCCCGCTCCCTGCTCAGCGAGGTTTGGCTTTTCCCTCTCCCTTCGTCTCTCCCCCTCCGCATGTGTAGTTTCTTACTTTCTCTCTCTCTCTCACAAATAAATAAAATCTTAATAAACAATTAATTTAAAAAACAAAAATACAATGTACTTCTTAAAATTCTGTCCATTGGTAGTTTTTTTCCTCATTTCCTCATGGGGCTATGATACAGTTGCCGTGCTCTTCAAACCAGGGGCAGCCTATCATCCAGAATTATCTCTAAGCCAAATTTTACCTTAAAAACCAATGAATTTTCTTTTATTTTTTATTTTTTTGCTTCAGACAACTAGTCAGAGGAAACCATTGCCCACAGGTCCATTCGTTAAAGTAGAAGGAAAAGTAACAACGAAGCAGAGAGAGATGCTTTGGGAGTCTGAGTCACCTTCTCAGACAACATGCTTGTGCTGACCTATTTGGACATGATGTTATATATATAACTTCTACTTGCTGATTCAGTGAAGTGGGGCATGCTCTTAATCTTAGGACCAGATAACATCCAGTTTGAGACAGAAGCCATAGGTAGCATGGTTGGTTTACATTCTGTAATGAGTCATCTTATCATTCCCAAGGCTGAGAAGCAAGCTAGGGGCTAGTTCTTAAAAGAGAAACAATTAACTGTGAAAGGTAGTTCTAAACAAACAAACAAACAAACAACAACAATAAAACAAAAAACCTAGGGATTTATATTACCATCTACCCATCAGACATTTCCAGAAGGTGTTAGAGAACATTCGTTGAATTAGGCAGTTAATGAATTCTAAGTGGCAGATCAACATGCCATTCAGCCCAAGCCAATGACAGTGTTTTCTCCTCTTTTGGGCTCCATTCAAACCTGACAGCTTTAGGGTTACTTGGTAAGTGGATTAGAGTGTCCTGAAATGCGGTACTATGTATTGCCTCTAGGATCAAATGCCCCACCAAGACCTATGACTCTGTTATGATGGAAGTCTAAGGAACAGCAACATTTTTTTTTCATGTTGGATAGGATATCTTGTCATGCCTGATACATCCTCTTAAACTCCTAGAAAATCCATCAAGCTCCCTGAATTTCTATGAGAATCTTCTCCACCCTTTGGTACACATGTCTTAACAAGACAATTTCCATGACACCATCAATACAGTGGATAATTGTAAAATCCTGTGTGATGGTTTCCTGTAGAACATATTATGACGGAGAGAAAGAACTGATATAGCTCCGAGGTGAGATTATAAAGATCTCCTGCTAAATAGCTATATACTGAGTACTAGGGGCTGAGCTGGTTTACTCTAATAATAATACTACATTTGAAACAGCAACTAAAATTAGAGTCATCCCCTGATTAATTTATGATAACTAATGGATATTCTACAAGATCCCTTTATCTTTTGCACAAAACAAATAGTTGGGTTACATAGGAATGTAATTACAAAAAAAAAAATTCATCCCACATCTTTCAAGTATTTGATGGTGGCAATAATCTCTGCAATTGCCCATAATTTGTCATTAATTTTCATTTACTATTTTGGTAGAGGGGAGCATTTGCTTGCTGCTATTTTTCTTATCCTATTATATATAGATTGCGATACAGTCTTCTTCTATAGGTTAGAAAGCCAATGTGGAGACTCTGTCAGTAGCTATTTCAACCATGCATTCAGAAGCTGGAATAATAATCACAGGGTGTCAGAGAGGACATTGGCCCAAATTCCATTTAATGCATGATCACAGTAAAATGAAACTCTGACTCTGACTCAGTTCAAGTCTCTGATCACTGAACATAGAGATTTTATCAAATGTCCAAATCAAGTACAGGTCATAAAAAACAAGTACAACTTACTAGGCTGCTCAGTTATCAAGACCTGGACTCTCACAGTACAGCCACTCTGCTTCATGCCCTTTTACAGGGATCGCACCTCCTTGTCTCTGGCAGTTGATGCTGCTACCTGGCTTCCACCATTTTGAGATCCATTTATCCTTTAAAACCAGGGACTCCCTTTCAATGGCACTTTCCCTCCTAGTCTAGTCCAGCTTGCAAAGGGCAGCTACCACCACGCTCTTCAAAGACACTAGGGTTACCTATCCCTCCAAACTTTGGTGAAGGAAGTAGTCTCTAAATTATTCTCAGGTTAACAATAAGGGCATATATGGGCGAGTTTCACATGATTAATAGTCAACAGTATGCTTATGTCCTTAAGCTTTTAGATTCATTAGTCTGCATTATACTAAGTCCTGGCACTTCATACTTACCTAATTTATGTCAGTGATATGTTCAGATTTAAGTCAACATACTGAGTAAACTCTTAGAGTCACTCCTAGCCACTCGCAGGAACACGGTAACTTCAGAATGTCCAGGAAGGGTAACCATTCTGTAATCTCAACTTGTGTATATTTTTGTTTGTTGCTGTTATTGTATTGTTTCATTTTGTTTTTTCCTGCTGTAAAACCCTTAGAATCATTTTTACCAGCATTCACCCCCGTTTCTATAAACATAAATTTGGAAAATATTGGTTTTGTTTCAGCATCTACGCCACCTCTTCCTGGATTAGACCTTGTAATTATCCCCCTCATCCTGTGCTAAACTTCTAATTCCACGTCTGAAAGCAATGAAAGATGGTGGGGTGGGTCTTGATTGGAACTGGCATTTCCATATAAGAGAAGGCTTCACTGAGGTCATCTAGAATCATCAGAACGAAGTGAGGCTAATGTTTCCAGAGAGGCAAAGATGGGCTGCTTCTGATAGAAAGTAAAGATCAGTGGAAGTTAGCAGTTTAAACTCTTCAGATTCATTGGAATCCATTGGAAGGTTCCTATTTCAATTCTTAGAGGTTCTACTCCTTCCTAATCAGTGCCCTAACTTTTAGGTATGAGGCAAAGCATTGTTAAAATTCCATGTGTCTTGTAAATCTGCAACTCATAAGATGAAATCTTATTTCTGGTTCTGTATTTAGTAGCTCCATATCTATAAGTTACTAAAAATATATATTTCTTAGAGCAGTCATAAAAGGATCTTGCTTCTCCAACTGTGTCATTAGTACAATGGACACTTTATTTGCTATCTCCTATTTCGTATTTATTTCCTATTTCCTATTGTTTTCTTTGGACTACAAGTTTTCCATTCTCCACTGATGACAGAGTCACATGACCTCCCAATGAGCAATCCCAGATCCCACTTATGAGAGCCTGTTTTCTGAATTCATATTCTTATATCACATGTCGTATCAGATAGGGTTTGCTCAGAAAAACAGAAAAACATACTATTATAAGAAGGAAGAGATTTAATAGAGGAAATTAGAAACTTACAAAACAATTTGAAAATGGGGGTTAGAAGAGGCAGCAAAAATCTGCTCAATTCAAAGAAATCATGAAGTAAAAAATTACAAGAAATTACTGCTTATTTCCTAAGCTGCCATCAGCATCAAAGTGGGTGATCCAACAGGAAAACACTCAGAAAATGGTGGAAAATATCCATCTGTTATTTTATAATCCTACAAACTTATTTACTGCTGTTCATTCAAAAATTGTGCTTCCTTCCCTCCTTCCTGTTAGAAGACAATTCTCGGTGGGTGGGTTTCTCACATATCTACACATATGGCTGACTGATTTAATTGCAGACTATCTTTTCAAGGGTGTTTAAGTAGCAAATAGTCTTGGAAGACAGAAATAGTTTCTCCCTTCAGGGCAAAACCCAGATAGAATTATTGCTTATTTTAAAATATTCAGGTGCCTTAAACTCAAGAGTTTCTCTCAACACCCCACTGTTGGTGTCAGTATTATCCAGCCCTCTGTGCATTGCCCTGTGGGGTGTATGTCTTGCAGAACCAAAGCAAATGCTGATCATCTGGCTTCTACTGCTGTTCTGAATGATACAGTCCCTCATCTCTGATTCGAGAGTTTCAGGCTCTCTACCAGCTCCTATAAAACACTGGCAGACTAATTTGTTATCTTCCAAGTGGGTCAATTTCAGACCCTTCCAGTTCTTGACACTAAATTTCATATTTCATAGGAGGATTTTATTTTCTGCAATACAGGAAAATAGCATAAAAAATCAAAGATAAAAGCAGCTGCCACCCCCTCTAAAACAAGCAAACTACCCAAAAACTTTCATTTAATACCATCGTAAAAAATACTTTAAATTTTGTTTTTTAGTTCATTTTTTCATACCTCATTAATTTTATTTTTTATCCTTATTAAGTCTTCACTTACACATGCTCATTCACAATGTCACATTTATAGATTCATTGAGCAATTGAATTTCTACTTTCTGCTAGGCTTTGAGTTGAAAATTAGGCAGAAAACATACATTGTGTCTATTTCATTGGGATTTTTTTTTATTATTTATGTTTTTTAGTTTCCTAAGTTAAATGCATCCCATATATTAAAACTAACTATGGCTTTAGTTACTATTCATATTTTTTATCTTAAGTATTGTTATCTTCATAACTTTCTGAGTCATGGCACTTCTCAATACTAAGCTTTAGAGATAAGAGTTGCACAATTTGTGAAATAAAATCTCAGTCTTCTTTCTTTTCATTTCTATAAGTTGATAAAAGAATAGTCTGGAAAGGATGCCTCGGCTAATGTGTGCTGATACCTTAAGATCTACAGTATCAAGTGACAAGGATGTTGCCCTTCCTGAAATGTAGATTTCCTGTCTTCTGGAAATGTAGGAATCATCCCAAAGTCTTCATTGTAAATGAGACTGCCTAATTGTCTGGAGCTTTTACCTTTGCACTTTCACCTTCTTAGAACATCATTTCCTTGAATCTTGGTTCCTGCTGGATCAAATTCCACTGGCATCAATCCATCTATCGGAGACATTAGAAACTTTCACATGAATCCAACATTCTTTACATACCTTCTTAATTGGATCACTCTTGTCCCCTACATAGACTTTGGATACTGGCTAACTGCCATTGAATTTCTTGGTAATTACATGTTCCTCTGCCACCCATCTGTAAACTAGCTTCTGTGTTAAAGTTAAATTAATCACAGAACCCTATTGCCAAGATAGATTCCTCAATATCATTGCCATCTCCATCATCTTTTTTATTGGCCTACAGACTATTTTTGGCAGCCTCAAAAAAAAAAAAAAAAAAAAAAAGGAACAACAAAATACAAAACCAAAAACTTAATATCCTCACTTCCTGTTTTTCCTTCCCAGAGAGAATAGTTGAATTAATTTTAAAACATAATTTCAGAAATAAAAAGTTACATCTTACTTCCAGCTGAAATCAATCAGAGCAACAGCAGTTACCAACCAAATATAGGACAGCAGAATAGCTAACAGTTCCTACAGTTAGGGACTTTTGTTGTTGTTGTTGTTTTTCTGAAACAGGAACTAGAGGTTTCCCACACTCTCTCTCACTTAACCTTTCAAAAATAAAATGATTTCTTCTGAAGAGTCCTGTGGAATTCCTCTCTTTAGCCTTTGTATATAGATGGTTTCCCTTGGCAGAGAAAATCCAGAGTCTGTTAGTTAAAGCAGTAAGAGCAGATTTTGCTTCGGAGCTATTGAATTAGGAGAAAAGAGACCTCAGTATAGAACTGGGCTCAATTTAGAATACAAAGAAAAGTGGGAATTTATAGTCAAGGAGCTGGTGGGCACTCAGTGGATGCAAACTTACTAAGAGCAAAGAAGCAGGGTAGGGGATTCTAGCTGAACCAACTTACCAGAATTCTTGCTGAAGGCAGCCCAGGGTGCCGAGACTTCACCTGGGGACGGATGGAGGGTGAGGGTCAGATAAAGAGTGATCAGTTATCAAAAATTCGGGATTCTGATTAAAATGACTTGCCAGGATTCTTGCTAAAACTGGGCTTTTAGAGGACACGCCCAAGGACAAGGGCTAGTCTGGCTCAGAAGAAAATTACTGTAAGTTTGGTAAATAAGAGAATCCTTGTCATTCTCTCCTCTTGTTCAAGAGACATTCTTCTTCCCTTCAAACAACGTAAGTCCACTTCTCATTTGATCTCCTTTTGTTCATTAAGGGCCAATTGAAGCATCTTTGGAGCTTGGCCGTAGGGTATATTTGCTGGATAGTGCCAGCAGTCCAGCATGCATGAAGGCAATTTATGAAAATAAAAGAAAAACAGTTTCTGAGAAAAAAAAAAAAAAGAACCCAGTTTCTGAGTCCAGAGTACAGCTAGTCAATTGAGGAAATTTCTAGATGCTGGGCTGGAGAATGGTAGTGGCAACCCAGTGGATTTCCTGCTTTGCAGTTTGAATATCTTTGGTGACAGCGGTGAGTGTTCCAGTGAACTTTCTGAGTTGCCCACATAGCAGCAGGAATGAAGGTTGCCCATCTGAGATCTGTTCTGGTGATTTCTTCCTTTTTTTTTTTTTTTTTAAGATTTTATTTATTTATTTGAAAGACAGAGATCACAAGTAGGCAGAGAAGCAGGCAGAGAAAGAAGTGGAAGCAGGCTCCCTGCTGAGCAGAGAGCCCGATGTGGGGCTCGATCCCAGGATCCTGGGATCATGACCTGAGCTGAAGACAGAGGCTTTAACCCACTGAGCCACCCAGGCGCCCCTGTCCTGGTGATTTCTTTGTGTTCCATCAAACTGGTGCCATGTGAGTGTCCCAGGTGCCTAAAGAGCTTGGTCTGCAGACCAAGGTTAGAAGTCCGATCTAAAACTGTCCTCATATACATCAGAAGGTTCTGTTCATTTTGCAATCCAGGTGCATTTTTTAGAGCCCTCTAAGCTAGTGGCCAAGTCACAGCAATGGGTACCTCATTCTGCAAAAGAGAGACTCACCATTATATTGAAAGTCTTGATTTGAAAAAGGTTGAATGGATTTAAAATCTGTTACAAGCATCCCAAGAATTTGAATCACTATATTGTTAATAAAATAAAGAATACATGTAAGATCATTTACGTATAATTTCAATGGTTCTAAATTTTTAAATAGTTTTAAACATGTTTAAGTGATCTTTCATCTATCAATGTCAATAAAGATTTTCCTTGGCGGAGACTATCAAGAATTTGAGAAGATCATTGAAAGGTCTTGAGAAGAAGCTGTGTGTAGGTCTTTCAAGCATAAACCCTAACTTGTTTTTAACAGATGTAAGCTCAAGTTTCTCCTTAAAAGTTTTCAACAGATATTATTTTCAAGGTGCATATACATTCAGTATCTGAATTTTCCCCCGAACTCTGTGCTTTGTTTCCTGTAATATAAAAACTGTCCTGAATTTTCACCAAGCTCCATGTGGAAGCCCTTGGCTCCCTTCAGTTTATCTGTGTCTTTGACTGGATCCCCAAGAAACAGATTCTGAGAGAGAACTCCAGGCAGATTTCCTGGAAAATGCCTTCAGGAAATACACTGCCACGAAAGTACGGTCAGAGGCAGGACTACACCAGAGGGAGCAGCAGAGCTACAGGGCAGGGACAGTGGAGGCCTCAGCGGATCACCCTGGGAACTCTGAAGCTGTGATGACCCTCAGGGTTTTCTCAGATTGTTGTAGGGGGCCTAGAAACCCCCATATTATCCATCCATCACATCTGCTGGGCTGGTGTATAATGTGTGTGTGACACAATGTGACATGTGGGAAGCCCCCATCCCCTCCAGCTTGCGAATGAGTGAGTTAGTCCAGGACTGGGCACCAAACTATTTGCCATGCCAAGTGCTTGGAGAAGCACTGCTGATTTATCATAGGGACTGACTTGACTTCTTACCTTCCATAGGCTTCCACCAAGCAGCGCTTATCTGGATGATGGTTGACTGTTGAACAACATGGGGGTTAGAGGTGTTGAGTCCCCAACCCCACATAGACAAAAATCTGCATATAACTTTGAGTCCTCAAAAACATAATTACTAAAAGCCTACTGTTAATGAGAAGCCTCACCATTAACATAAACAGTTGATGAATATTATTATGTATGTTATATGTATTATATGCTATGTTCTTATAAAGTAAGCTTGAGAAAAGAAGATGTTATTAAGGAAATCATAAAGAAGAGAAAATCATTTACAGTACTGTACTGTATTTAGATAAAAACCAGATTCTTACAGAAGTAGACCTGGCAGTTCAAACCCATGTTGTACAAGGGTCAACTTTCTTTATATAGGGCCTACTTGTCCTTCTATTTTTTTTTTTTTAAGATTTTATTTATTTATAAGAGAGAGAGGAGGAGCAGGGGGGAGGAACAGAAGGAAAGAGAGAAGCAGACTCTCCATGGAGTAAGGAGCCCAACGCAGAACTCAATCCCAGGACCTGGGATCATGACCTAAGCCAAAGGCAGACGCTTATCTGACTGAGCTACCCAGGTGCCTCTCGGGCCTAGTTTTCTGAGCTACTCTATGCATTTTTCATAGCACTTCTTGTTATCTAATATCATAAATTAATTTATATGTTGTCATGTCTTTGTTGCTACCATTATAGTGTAAAAATGTAAGAAGATGTTGACGGCTTCTTTCACTACTGGAACACTAGTATATAGCAAGCTTCCAATAAATATTCACTAGTTGAGTGATAAAATAAATGAATGAATGAATACACTCCCTTTTTTCTTATCACTCTCTTTTTTCCTTTACATATTGCTTCTCAGTATCTCTTTCCGCTATAAAATGTACTTGAGCGGCAATGCCACAAAGCCAAATCTAGTGACTCCCGTGGATGTCAAAGGAGTTCAGATTCTTGAAAGATTACTAGGGGAGTTGCTGTCCAAAACTGTACTATTTACATTGGAAGGAATATCATTTCCTTAATTTCAACATATACTTGCCTTAACTTTTAGAAAGTGCTTTTTTTTGTATTATAATTTACATGCAAGAATAGAATTCTTAGTTCTGTAGAAAATGAAGTTCCCCGTATCCATACGTTTTTCAACTGGGTAATTGCTACCTTCTTTTGAATATATTTAGAACTGAGGAACACAGGCTGGAGAATATTTTCCATCTCTTATCTCTTTCAGGATGTTGGCTTACTCTGATAATTCTCTAGCTCTCTTTGCAGAGTTATAAATTTCCCTTCTGGGTGTTGATAACTTATCTGAAAATGCTGTAGCACAATTTATACCTTCTGAGTGAATTTTTTGCTATTAATCTGTTCAGAAATTATTTTATCTACTTTTGCTGTATAACTAGAGATAAATGGTCACAGCAGCTTTTTTCTTTCTTTCTGGTTTTTAATCAGACCATCAAAGCTAGCTCCTTTCTTTGGTTTTAAATTATGTTTCCATTTCTCCATTTTTCTCCTGTAATCATCTGATTAGTTATTAACTTGAGAACGCTCTGTTTCTTTTACAGTCCTTAATACATCCTAAGCCACTGAAAATTTTATAAGACTCATAATAAATTTGGAGGGATAAACTTTTCATGATATATCTCTAAGATAATCCTATACCAAAAAAAAAAAAAAAAAACCAACAAAAATAACACATTTCTTCAAATTGACTGTAGGTATTTCTATCGGCAAATCAATTACTCTAGTCTCTGAATTTTTCCTTAGGTCTTAATGTCTTTGTCTTTACACCCAAAATTACCACCTACAAATTTTATTGACTCCCTTTCACACAGTTGACAATCATTTCTATGTACTGCTTTTTCTTGGTCTTACTTACGAAGCCTTTCTTTCAAACAAATGTAATCAGTCACATTCCCACTGTTTCAAACAGTTTAATTCAATAAAGATGCCAGATGGTAAAACACCATTTACAAGAGGTAGTATCCTTTATAGAATTCAGTTTTAATGTCGAACTCCCTATGAATATATTAATAAAGTCCTTAGAAAGAATCAACTAGGTTTTCTCTATCTTGATTCTCTTTAGATCTTCCTTTCCCTTGTCTACAAGCTCTTCTGCATGTATTTAGATCCTATGGAAATAGTTTACTTGTTTCCTAGTATTATGGAGAATTTCCATTCTCATAAAAACTATTCATTAATTGCAATAAATAGTAACTACTAACATTTATTACTGCGGTTTCAAGTATTGTTCCCAGTTCATAAATCATTCCATTATTCCTTTTAGTCTTTTTTAATGTTTCTTTTATAATATTATCGTGATCTACTTTATGAATGAGAGAACTAAGATCAGATTAGTTCAGCAATTTTCCATCATCTAAACCACCAGTACCTAGTGGAATGAGATTTCAAATCTTAGCTTATCTGTGATATTTTACTGTCTTATATGTATAATCTTTAAAATATCAATTTTTCTCCTCCATTAAAACCTCCCAGCCTTAATTCCACTGGTCTTGTGATTCCTATATCTTTGTCTGAATCTATGAATAGGATCATGCAATGTAATCATTGCTGGAGATGTCAGTCTTTCTTGTACCTTTCTTCAGTGGAAGTATTCTCTAATATACAAGTGAGATCGGGAGGTAGAAAGGGATTTTGGAGGGAATCTCCTGAGGGAAGAGCTCTTTTTGAAAAATGTTCTCACGTCACTTTCCCAGATTACAAGCAAACTTCCCAAGGATAAAGAAATTGCTTGTCTTTGAGGCCAGGATCACTCCAGCTGAGTAACATAGATTAATTTACAGTTGACCATTTCACATCCTCTCCATATAAAGTATCACTTCTTTACTGCCACCACCCTCACATTCAAAAGATTATGTATTCGGTATACACACACACACACACACACACACACACACATATACCCTTTATTCCAGGGTAACTTTCCTGGTGTCTTTTTTCACTCCTACTCAGTATAAATTCTTATTCATCAAGGTGTCCTATCCAGACAAAATTCTATAAACCCCAATCTCAATATCCAATCTATCAATATTTCTGGTAAAATAATGACTTCTTCCAAGTCTGAGACAAACATTAAAAATAAAGGTGAACAGGAACAACAACAAAAATCAGAAAAACAAATCAAACTAAATGAAACAGAAAAGAAAAAGCATTGGAATTTTGGGTGAGGGGAGAGAAGTTTTTTAGGTTTATCTGGAAAAATTAAACAAATGAGAATTGTGAATCATACTAAAGAGTGAATTAGGTCCTTGATATTAAAATTTATCGTGAAGTTATAATAATTATCATAGTGTGGTGGGACAGACAATAGCATAGCTGAATCATTGTAGGATCTCAATATAAGATTTAAAATGTAAATCTGTAGGAAAAAGATTTATTATATTTAACATTGCTTTGGGAAAATATACTATTTTGAAAAAAAAAAAAGGCCAATTCTCAGTTGGCATCCAAAAATATTTTTATTGAAACTTGAGAGAAAGCTTAAAGGCAACTACTGACACTATGAAATATAAATATTTAAAAAATGGAAGAGTAGAATTTTCTAGTAATGAAATCATTATAACACATGTGAAGATAATGATGATGGATTTGCCTACTACGTAAAAATTTAAATCTTTTACATAACAAACACATTAAGGTATTCCGTACTATTATTATATATAAATAATTAATGTAAACCAGAAAACAAAATGGGAAAATAAATATCTTACATAAGTTATATAACTAACTAATTGGTATATAACAATCTACTTCATTATGAGTCAGAGAAATGCAAGTAGAAGATGCCCTAATGGCCTATAAGTTGGCAATAAGAAAATTATAGTGCTGACTGTCACCCCTTAACCACACCTGGCATCACAAGGTAGCAAATCATATGACAACAAAAAAAGAGGTTAAATGTATTTGCCAAAAAAAAGTGAATGTAAGCAAAAGTCCATATTTCTGGTTCATATAACTTGTGGATCTACTTCTCCATTATTTCTTAGGGTAGAATGAGGGCAATTTCCATACAGCTGAGTCCCACTTAGGACAGAAAGGTCCTGCATTTAAAACACCAAATATCAAGGGGCACCTGGGTGGCTCAGTTGGTTAAGCTCAGGGTTGTGAGTTCAAGCCCCATGTCAGGCTCCACGCTGAGCATGAAGTCTACTTAAATAAAATAAAATAAAACAATAAATATCAAGCTTTGGGGTATAAGTGGTGTCTCTGTCTGTTCAGCTTCTACAACAGAATTCTATAGACTGAGTAGCTTATAAACAACTGAAATTTATCTTTCATCATTCTGGAGCTGAGAAGTCCAAGATCAAGGCGCCAGCAGGTTCTGTGTCTGGTGAGGTCCTGCTTTCCGGTTTAGCGATTACAGTCTTTTCTCTGTGTCTGCACATGGCAAAAGGGGTGTGTGATCTCTTTGGGGTCTCTTCTTAAAAGGGCGCTAATCCCATTTATGAGGTCTCCACGTTGACCCCAATCATCTCTCAAAAGCCCAATGTTCTAATATTATCATATTTGGGGTTAGGTTGCAACATAGGAATTTGGGGGCACAGTCAACAGCAGGTGGCAACTATTTACAAGTATTATGTATATTATATGCATATATGTAATGTGTATTTATATTTAATAATATTAGAACTAAAACCAATGATCACTCTTTTAAGATGCCCGTAAGCAAGGCACCTAGGTGGCTCAGCCACTCAAGCTTCAGCTCTTGGTTTCAGCTCAGGCCATGATCTCAGAGTCGTGAGACGGAGTCCCATGTGTCAGGCTCTGTGCTCAGAGGGGAGTCTTCTAGAAATTCTGTCTCTCTCTGTCCTTCTCTGTCTGCCCCTCCCCCAACCCATATATGAGCACTCTCTCTCTCTCAAAGAATAAATAAATATTTTTAAAATATGCCTATAAGTGCTAGTATTTTATAAATGCATGCAAAAATTTAAAAAATTCTAGCTTTTGTCAAAACTCAAAGATACTAAACATCTTTATATATTATTTATAATGAAAAAGTCATACTTGAACTCATGTATGATTTTCCTTTACAACTGTAACATAAACATGATCCCACCTCGTGAATCTAATTCTTCTTCCTTTGCTCCTTTTCACATTTTAGTGGAGCCATGGGAATACAAAACAATTACTATATATATATATATTTTTTGAACAGATTATTTTTTCCAGGTTGTATTTTTACCAGACTCTTTTGTTCCAAGTCATTGAATGCACTTCTGAAGAATGAGTCACTTCAAAATTAGATTTCTTGGATTATAAGCATAATATGCATGTGTTTGGGGAGGGAGAAGAAAAAAGAGAGAAATATTTTTCAAAAAAACAGATGAGTAAGATAGCATAGCCAAAGGGCAGCAACATCTGATGCCATGACAAGCTTTGCATGCTTCATGTATTAATGCCGTTTCCATGGCAACCACCACCTCACATGGTAGTTCAAAATAATTTGTAATTGCCAAGAACTCTTAAAGGAAAACACACTCAACTCTGATATAATTTTAAAAACCAACTATTTCTGAATCTAGATCTGTGACTCAAACTCCACAGTGAAACTCCATAGAAGCCACAACCTTTAACCCTCTCTTTATTCATCTGTAAAGTAATGGTAAAAATACATGTCCTGCCTGCCTCACCGGATCAATGAAAGGCAAAGATGAATGTGTTTCAGAAATTGAAACATGCTAGATAAGTGTGGGACAAAATTTATAGAATGATAGACTATTACAATTGGATGAAATGTGAGAGGTCACCTGGTCCCAGACCCTTGCTCACAAATGCAGTAAAAAGCATTAGATTTGTCCATGGAATCACACTGGGTGAGTGGTCAATAGCCCTTGGTTGTTTGTGTCCACACACACTGCTCTTGGCCTTTACCCTGCTCTGTCCCTATAGTCAGCCACCGCTCTATGGGATCTGCCATCCCCTACCTCTCTGATTCTAGACACCGGTAGCTGTGATGGAACGCAGTCACTCCAGTCTTACAGAGGACACAGTCTGTACAGATCTGGCTCACCGTCAATTGGCTATTCAGAACCTTAGGTGTACCTTTTTCTACAGCTGAGAGTCTGAATCTCATGTTGATCCCAAGCATAAGTGTCTCCTAAGCTTTTCTAAGCTTTGTAGTGTTTGAGAATGACCTCTGATATAACTGACATAGAAATTTCTAGAGGTCTAAAATTGTCTCAGCAATACATAACTCAAAAAGGGGAGAAAATCTGTCTCCTAAAAGTTATTATCTGAGTACTCTTTACTGAAATGAGTTTGCATTTGTATAGTCAATTTTGATTGTGTAAGGTTATTTTTTAGTTTGGGGGCAATTGCATGTACAGATCGAATTTAATGCTCAAAGAAAGCTCTCTTTGAGAGAGGTTCTCCGCATTTGTTGATGCAAAAACTGATTTGCAGAGATATTAATGAACCTTTCTGTTGTAACACCAATATAGGAGGTAAGATTTAAACCTAGGGTTTTGTTTTGTTTGGCTTTGCTTTGTTCTAATTAGCTCTAATCAGCTTTTCCATTGCTCAATACGTAACGTACACAATCAGAAATGTTATTGATCAGGCTTGCTCAACTGGCTCCATGTCACGTGTCCTTGTGGCCTAGAATGGAAGAATACCCTTACACAGAAGCCAAATTCTTACACAGGCTTCTCAGAGTTTCTAATCCATTCCCAACCCACCGATTCTCTGTCCATTTCTTCGATTTTAACTGCTAACCTCAGTTGCTGTCTTCGTTTTGCCTTCTCTGTATAATTCATGATGGCTCAGCTCTTGGCTGTCATACTGATCACCAGTTAGGACCTTAACTTGATCCTACTGCCCCCTGCACAGACCCCACCGAGCCTGTCAGGCCACTAAATGTCTGTCAGTCACAATTTTTTTTTTTGAGATTTATTTATTTATTATAAAATGGGGGGCAGGGGTTGAAGGGGTGAGAGAGATGGAGAGAGAATCCCAACAGGCTCCATCAATCTCATGAGCCTGAGATCAAGGCCTGAACCTACACCAGATCGGATCCTCGACCGACTGAACCACCAGGCGTCCCACCGTTCATACTTGATCAAACACTAGTTAATCATAGTTCACAAACTCACAAGAGGTATCAGAGATACTATAGAGTTTTTCTTATCTTTCCTACAGCAGCCGGGAGTTGTTGAGGGAGAGACACTCATCAGGTCTCTTTTTCTGGGGTGCTCTACTCAGATGATGATTGAATCCAGAAACATAATCTGGAGCATGAGAAGCAAGCACTTCTCTGACTCTGAAGGGTCCTGGGAGATGAATGGGCGGGACACTGAAATCCAAAGAAATAACTAAGTTAGTCGATTTATACCCACATGTATAAAAATACACATACGTGTGATTTTATTTTTTTAAGGATTTTATTTATTTATTTGACAGACAGAGATCACAAGTAGGCAGAGAGGCACGCAGAGAGAGAGAGAAGGAAGCAGGCCCTCCCTGAGCAGAGAGCCCAATGCAGGGCTTGATCCCAGGACCCTGGGATCATGACCTGAGCCGAAGGCAGAGACTTTAACCCACTGAGCCACCCAGGTGCCCCCATACATGTGATTTTAAAGACCTCTTAACCCTTACTTTATAAGCTCCAGGAGTAATCTGATTTCCTGTTCACTAATGTGTATCTATTATCCAGCAGAGTGACTAGCACTTAGGAGCCATTCAATGACTTATATGCAGCATGAATAAACAAATGAATGTATCTTTTGCAAGAAAACAAGTGATAGACAAAACTAGAATTCCTTATTTATAAATTTAACTTTATTTAATTATATTTAATTCAGCTTATTTATGTGATGTTACGATTCTCTTCTTATCCCTATCCATTTGGAATTAGTTTTAATTGTTTGTTGGGTGAAAAAAAGAGAGAGTTGTCCTAACTTAGGAGAGAAAACCTGTTATAGAGAAGAGTATTAGTGAAGTGTTGACACCAGATTTCTCAGTGTATTGGCTTTTCAATCGCAGAATTGTAGCAAATGGCTCTATTTGCACAGTAATAGTTTCAATTTAGGAAGAACATGTGAAAACCAATAAATGTTTAAAGCTCTTAGCTCTAATAAGGCTTTACAAAGGAATTTATGGCAAACTTTTCTAAATCAGTAATTCAAAGAAATTATTTTATTTTATTTTATTCTTCAGGTAAACTGGTTGGACTAAAATTGATCTGAAAACTTCAAAGTTTTTAAAAGTCTGGTAAAATTTCCGATGAGGTTGAGCAGTAGCAGGGGACTTGTGCAGACCTTCCCCATCTCCTGATATGATTGCTGCTAAGTCAGCCTTTGAGAGGCCTCTGCTCTTCTAGAAGTTCCTCAGATTGGAGGTGTGGCAGGCTTTCTAGGTTATTAGTTAGAATGTCCAAAGACTGTCTTGAAGGTGACTGATATCAATTCATTCCTGCCACAGATTAAGAATAATTTGCCTTGGGGCGCCTGGGTGGCTCAGTGGGTTAAGCCGCTGCCTTCGGCTCAGGTCGTGATCTCAGAGTCCTGGGATCGAGTCCCGCATTGGGCTCTCTGCTCAGCAGAGAGCCTGCTTCCCTCTCTCTCTCTGCCTGCCTCTCCATCTACTTGTGATTTCTCTCTGTCAAATAAATAAATAAAATCTTTAAAAAAAAAAAAAAAAAGAATAATTTGCCTTGTTTTATACTTAAATGGCAAACAGTGAGCAGGTCACCATTCTAAGCTACTATGTATATTATGTGCTGGTGTTTTACACATGCTAAAGTCAGGAAATAATTACAATTTATCCTCAGAAGTATTTATTTTTATTATTTATAATTTACTCGATTTCTAGTAAGAGGTAATACCCTGGTATTTATAGAATACAGCACAAATATTAGCATCTCTAAACTTTAGTAGGTTCCAATGGCCTAGTTTACTTTATAAATCCCTTTTTTATTGTATATCTGTATCCACAAACTATCACCACACCCCTCCCAACGTTCTCATACCTCATCTGTTCACAACCACTACTAACCTTATTTGTCAGAAAGATATTATGCTAATATCCCTCTCATTTAAAAGTATTTATATTTTAGAAATGGAAGGATTATCTAAAGAATATCAACCCCACCCCCACCATTTTATACATTAGGATTTTGGTCACAGAAAATGTCAAGTCACCCAGCGGATGTGTGATGGAATCCCTGACAATCAGTTATCAATCTAACTTCTTTCTAAAATACTACTTTGTAATTTATCCTTTCTTGTTGTTAGCTTTTCCCCTTTCTACAAAGAATACATCAAGAATACCATGTTGAACAAAGTTCACAAATAAATTTCACCTTGTCTAGTTATCCTGATGCCATCTTCTCACCCAAGAGCACAATCATTGACAGAAATCATATTAACCCCCAAGACAGGAGTATAGTTAGAACCCTTCAAATAAGCTTGGCATATCTTGGAAAATCACTCAAACATTAGTGGATAAGTCCAAGAACTCTTTGGCAAAGACTGCAGGATTTAAATCTGCAGCCTTTCAGAATACATGGCAAAGAACCAATTATCTCATTCCAATTCCTTGGACTTTAAATGATCCTAATTAATGTTGCTGCCTGTGCTCCACACTTCATGCTAATCAGACAAACTACACTCTTCGGGCAATAACACATCCCAAGGGGGAAATACTCTTCAGTCTACCTCCAAACTTCATGACAGTTCAATAAACGTTGATGATTGACTCATCCACTGAACATGTAAGGGGTGTGGGTCCTGGAGTCTATCTACCTGAATCTTATGTCCCACTCACTAGCTTTGTAACTGGGACAAGTTATTTATCTGTTGATTCTTAGTTTCCCTGTCTTTAAAATGGACCTTTAAAATGGACCAGAGGGGGCGCCTGCGTGGCTCAGTGGGTTAAGCCTCTGCCTTTAGTTCAGGTCATGATCTCAGGGTCCCGGGATTGAGACCCACACCCAGCTCCCTACTCAGCAGGAGACTGCTTCCACCCCAATCGCCGTTCCCCCGTCGCCTGCCTCTGCCTACTTGTGATCTCTCTCTCTGTCACATAAATACATAAAATTTTAAAAATAAATAAATAAGTAAAAATAAAATGGACCACAGGACTATTGCAAGCAATAATGAGATATTTCAGGCAAAGTGCTTAGAAGTTACCTGACACACTGGGGTGCCTGGGTGGCTCAGTGGGTTAAGCCTCTGCTTTCGGCTCAGGTCATGGTCTCAGGGTCCTGGGATGGAGCCCCCAGTTGGGCTCTCTGCTCAGCAGGGAGCCTGCTTCCCCCTCTCTCTCTGCCTGCCTCTCTGCCAATTTGTGATCTCTCTCTCTTTAAAATCTTTAAAAAAAAAAAAAGTTACCTGACACAGAGAAAGCCATAAATGTTACCCATTGTTAATAATTCAGAAAAAAATTTATTTTTCATGTATTTGAAACAAGTGCCAAATTCTGTCCTTTTTCAGAAAAAAGAATTTCTTTTTCAGAAAAAAAAAAGAATTCCTATATTAAAAAAAAAAATGACAGTTTTTACAAGTACAGGTTAGGTCTAAGTTCCAGCCACTGCCCTGTTGTGGATCCTAGCCAAGTATGATAAGCTTCCTGTTTTTGTTTCCTGGTGTTCAAAATAAGTATCATAGTACTTGCTACCTTGAGGCACGTTATGAGGTTTAGATGAGTCCTTAGACATAAAGCACTAAGTAAGTTGGCCTGTAGTGAGTGTGTTGTAAATATTTGCTATTATTCTGGATCTTACGTAAAAAAAAGAATACAGTTAGAAGTACTCCAATCCACAGACTCACTTGAATGTGAAATAAAAAGGCTTGCCAGCCATTTCTATTATTCTTGGAATCAAAATATTTTCTATTTTGATTATGCCTAGTAAAAATTCCTCTCTTTGACAGGAAATAGGGTGAGATGAGAATGCTATAGATCACACTTTTTTTTTTTTTTAAGTCTACTGTTGAATGACTATTTTGGCCTTTCCAGGACTGTGTTAGATTGGCTAAATAAAGTACACCCAATTCCCACCTAGGCTCTCTGTGGATTTGTGAATTAGTAAGTGGAAGATAATTTTAAATTAAAATAAGAGAAGAATGCACATGTCAAAAATATCATTGTGCCAGCAAGAGGTCTGCTATGTGGAATGTATCAGGCATCCTGGTTACGAAATCATCACAACACGGATGACAATGCTTTAGGCCACTGAAAACAACAGGGAACCTTGCTGTGATGCCGAGGAGAAATGTCAATGAGCTGCAAAACACAACAGCCCTGCAAATTCTAGTCTGATTCTCCCCTTCACCTTTTCTGCCAAGACACCTAGATTTTATTGTTTTTGTGGTTCTGGTTTCCAGTTTTTTAAAAGGCTGTAATAGATATTGTGTGCGTGTGTGTGTGTGTGTTTACAGAAAGCAAATAATTAACGCTAAATCTCAAAGAAAAGCTATAGCCCACTACATATGATAGTTTTCTTTGTCTTCCTGTTCCCTCATGCATGCTTTGTTACAGTAGTGAAGTTAATATGCATGGTTTCATATCGTGATTTTTATTCTTTAAATGTGCTTTCACATGATATCTTCTGATAAATACTAGGAATGCTGACTCCCCCCCAACCTTTGTGTAAAGCATAGCCCTGTCCACTTATTTTATTCATTTCCTGATGCAACTATTCCTGAGAGGAAGAGAGAACTATTTCAAATATATTGAGTCCCTAACACCTCAGGGATTTTTCAAATCCTTTCCTGTAGGAGTGACAGGAAATCTGTGACCTCATGTTCATACTCTATTACAAGTAGACAAGGGAGAAAAAAACAAATGAGAGGAAGAAAATAAGACAGCAAGCAGGCAGTAGGAATGATAAGTATTTCCTTCTTATATTGCTGCCCAAGCTATATTCTACCTAAGATATTTCCCTGCTTGTCCTAAGAAATAGGAATTTTGTTTTCTCTTCTGAAGTGGAGACAAAATTCTCCCATGGGTTGGAGTAACTTGCCATAAGTTACGTATATTCTACACCCATCTTACGCCACTGCCTATGTATTCACCTGTCATGGGGTGACACAGCACATACGTCACTAGGGTCATCGCTTTTCATAACATCTCTCTTTTTTTTCTGGAACAATGCAGCAAAAGAGTAATTACTTTCTTGACCCGTTAAGAAACCAGCTCTATATATGGTCTTTCCACTGCCTACTCTTCCAAGAGAGACTCTGTTACAGAACAGTAGTGAGTTCCCTGTGTTTGGGAACACTGTGTTGCCCATGGACAGAACTGAATTAGTGCTGATGGGAATGAGGTCATGAGTTTAATTCTCACGAGGATTCTCTTTGTTCCACAGTTGTCCTAACCTTGTCTGGTTTGCTGGCTTGCAGAAAGAAAATGAACCTCCCGGGCTCCTCTATGCCTCCATAATGGGTAAAGAGTGACTAGAACTGGACTGCCAAGGTTATCAAGATGGGAGAGATTCAGGACCCTTCCTGGGATCCCCAAGAACACACACACACACACACACACACACACACACACCTTGATAAAAAGTAATCCAGGACCTGAAGAGGTCAGTGCTGCCCAATCCATGGGCCAGGAAAAGCTTCACCAAAGAAACTACATCTCGGGCACCAACCCAAAGGGACCCTCTCTGGGCCAACTTTCCATTGGAGCTGGAGTCTGGTCACCTTGAGGGGCCCCCAGTCTGCTGCCCCCTCTTCTGCACAGGAAGATCACAGGAGAATAAGTACAGATTCTGTGAAGACATTAGCTTCCACCGGCTTCTCAGAGTCAAAGAGACCACAGACTTTTTAAGATTCCTTTTTTTGTTTTGTTTCTTGGCAACAGTTTCAGAAGTTTCTGTAGTATACAGATGGTCTTCTCCCTGTAAGGTAAGACGTGAGAGCTCTTTCCAGCATAAAGGAGAAATCAGAGTCTCCTGCGGAGGGAGAGCACCTAACGCAAAGCTCCTCTGTGGATAACCATGTAGTGACTTTCTCCCTTCCCCTCCAACACTCAGGAATGTTTGACTCATCTTCTGGGAGCCATAGTGCAAGAGGCACAAAAGGCCCCTTTCCTCCTCATTGTCAGGCTCTACATCCACATGGAACCCATTTGGATTTCGTCATGGTGTGTGACTCTCGCCTCTTCTCCATTGGGAGATGAGAGGACACAGGAGCCACTTACATTTCACTGGATGGAGAATTCGAATTTTATATTAAAACTAAAAATACAACGAGGTTGAATACGAACAGTAATGCATAACATTAAAGGGAAAAGTTAGCATTAGTAGCCAAACGTAATCTGTGGGAGACTTTCCACTCTGCAAAAATAACTATACCAAGACTGTATATCTATGCCTTTCTAAGTAGAGAGAGTGTGAATAACTTTAAGCCTCGAAAAATGTAAAACCATAGCAACAGATTGTCATGTATTTACCGTGTGATGCAGACATTGCCAAATATTTCAGTGTAGGTATATGTACTCACACAGGTGCTCATGAATAGAATGAAACCCACTCACACTCTGATCAACCCTTTGAAATGATCTGTGTACGAGCCTTGCCTTGGGTACTGAGTTGAGCCACATAGTACGTCATTTTGCCTCCTCCTTCGTATGTTTCCAGAGTGGTCTTCGGGCCACTGTCACTCAGGTACTATTTACTATGGTTATTCTTCTTCTTTAAGGCAGAACAGGCCCCAAATGACCCACCTTTCATTCTGTTTATATAGCTAAACTAGCTCAAAGAAAGAACTGTTAGACTTCCTAACCCTCACTCTTCAAGTTCACTGCAGCCTTAGATGAAAATGAGAATGGCTAAGTGTTGAAAAGCAAGTTTAGGCAATGCGAGGTTTCAAATGCCCCTTCTGAGCAGAGATGGCCAGTGAGGAGACAGGGGCACAGTGGCAGGACGCCACGCCTTTCTTTGACTTAGACCTTTCGATGAGAGTCCAAAGTGCTGAGCAGCGTCATGAGATTCCAGGTCAATGCCATGCTTTTAAAAGAGAATGGATAGGGCCACCTGCATGGTTCAGTCTTTAAGCATGTACCTTCGGCTTAGGTCATGATCTAAGGGTCCTTGGATGGAGCCCCGCATGGGTTCTCTGCTCAGCGGGGAGCCTGCTTCTCCCTCTCCCTCTGCCTGCTGCTCCCTCTGCTTGTGCTCTCTCTCCGTCAAATAAATAAATAAAATCTTTAAAAAAAAATGGGTAGAATGTGCACCTGGAATCGGTGGTATCGTGCAGAGAATGAGTACAAGATAGAATGTGGCGATTTTGTAGAATGCCTGCTTCGGCAGGAGATGATGACACATTTGAGTGACATCAGGAGGCAGAGAGTTGAACTAATTAATAAAGGGTGAGAAGGACACACCACCCCCTCACAACTTGGGATCATAGGCCCTGAATAGAGCGGCAGCTGATGGCCAGAGGCTGATTTTCATGTTCTCTCTTCTTCACTGGAAAGTTCATTGACTGAAAACCTCCTTGTAAACATGTCTCAAAATAAAGGATTACTCTATCCTGCTTATTCTAAAAATAAATAAATAAATGAATAAATAAATACAATGCCCATTTGATCTATCCATCTCTATCATCCCGAACCATTACAAGTATTGCAAAGCAGAAGATCCCAAACCCAGGACATGTTGAACAAAACTGTTGGAAAATAAATCAAAAGTATGAGTGGTTAAAAATAAAAAGTAACACTGGGTAGGGGATGTGACAGATAGAAGTGTGATGGAGATGCCTCAAAATTTTAATTCCTGCAGGAGAAAGTTAAATTGATAAATAAGAAGCTAAGATTTTTTTTTCAAAATTTTTAAAGATTTTGTCTATTTATTTAAGAGTGAGAGAGCACAAGTGGGTAGGGGTGGTGCAGCAGAGGGAGAGAGAGAGAGACAGAAGCAGACTCCCCACTGAGCAGCGCTCCATCCCAGGACCCTGAGATCATGACCTGAGCTGAAGGCAAATGCTTAACTGACTGAACCACCCAGGCACCCCAGAAGTTAAGATAATTTTTAAAAGAAAAATTAATAAAAGACCATCTTCTATCACATTTCTTTAAGTTTCCAGAGCTGAAAACAATTCCAATCCCTCCAGATAATCTGTATAAGACAAATCCCAAAGAAGTGAAATAGTTTGTCCCTATGATTGCAGTTTGTTCTGCAAAGAAGCTAAGTCTTAAATTAATTTCTCTGGACTCCTAGAGCAATAAACACCTGTTCCATTGATCTCTACGGACAATCAAGAAAAGGACTTTATCATGACTTTTGGGAAGAATCTTATGAAATCTCTGGTACAGTAAACCCACAATGTATTTCCATATTAGTCTGCCTTAGGGCTTGGAACATATCACCACCAACAGCTGTGTGCTTTCCACGGGCTCCAAAAAGTCCCTTCAGAAGATGATACGCTTTTGAAGATGATATTATCACGAGAAAATAACAAAGACTAAGTAGATTTTCCTCACCAGAATTTTGCAACAGCCATGATGCAGTGATTAAACACGCACAGAATTCTCCAGCAGAAAATGGTTAACACATAATTTGCAAGTGAATGTTCCTTGAGGAGGAAGTTATGGGAAATTAAAAGGAGAATTTGGGGGGCGCCTGGGTGGCTCAGTGGGTTAAAGCCTCTGCCTTTGGCTTAGGTAATGATCCCAGGGTCCTGGGATCGAGCCCCTCATCAGGCTCTCTGCTCGGCAGGGAGCCTGCTTCCTCCTCTCTCTCTCTGCCTGCTTCTCTGCCTACTTGTGTTCTCTGTCTGTCAAATAAATTTTAAAAATCTTAAAAAAAAAAAAAAGAATTTGGTTTGATATTTAAGTGAGATGGTTTGAAATAAATGTTGTGTTTACCTTTTTGAGAAATTGTTTTCATATTTCCACGTAACATGATGGATCATGGAAAAGGAACATTATGGTGTTCAGTGAGTACAGAGCCTGAAAAAACACTTGTATTTTTCAGACTGGATCAGTATTTGTTATATACTTAATTTGTTCTAGCTCATGGCATGAGGTGCGGCTAGATGTGCACCACTAAAGCTTTGTTCTATTACTAAGTAGGAAAATTTTTGAGTAATTTAAGATAAAAGATTTTTATTTCTCATTAGAAAAGCCAATGTGAATGTTGTACTTAAAACATAAATATTTTGTATTTTTTAGAATAGATTTTTTTTTTAAGATTTTATTTATTTATTTGACAGAGAGAGATCACAAGTAGGCAGAGACACAGGCAGAGAAAGAGGGGGATGCATGCTCCCTGCTGAGCAGAGAGCCCGATGCGGGGCTCGACACCAGGACCCTGAGATCATGATCTGAGCTGAAGGCAGACAGTTAACCCACTAAGCCACCCAGGTTGCCCTAGAATAGACTTTTATTACACTTATGCTACAGACTTCTTCCATTGTTCCCTGGCCCCACTTTCATTAGAGAGAGAAACTACCCACTTTACTCTTCCAGAGGGTCATTTCATAGGCTGGGAAATGTGGGATTCCAGGGATACTGAATTTCACTCAGGGAGCCGTTTACAGGAATTCACATCGAGGGTCAAGATGAAGAATGTATCAGGTTTCCACAATAAATTCACAGCTGGAAATGAGAGATAAAACCAAGATTAGATGCTTAGCAGAGTTTGGGATGAAAAAAAGGGGGGGGGGGTAAACATTTGAGCAGATCAAATATAGTTGCCTCAGCTGGGAGAAGATTTATGTGACAGCCATGTTAATGACAAGTGACTTACAATGTAGCAATAGCTAAGATTGACGAAATAATCTCTCAGTACTATGCGCCGTGTTTCCAAGAACTGGACAAAGTGGCTCAGATCTTGGGAATTAACATTTTGAATTAATCCAGGAAGTCTTCAGATGAAAGTAAAGGGACAACAGAGAAGCCTGGGAAAGTAGAAAAATCTAAGAGCTCAGAAAAAGTGTCATCATTCTCAAAGTCCTCTCCTAACAGCGAAGAATCAAAGGTAAACAATGAGAATTCACATACTAAGAAGCCCAAGCCTGCTGAGAGCCTCCAGCGAGCTGCTAGGGAGTCTGATCAGCCCATTGCTGCCTATGAGTATTAGGATGTTGCTTCCAAGTATTTCCATCAGCAATTTCTGGAAGTTTATACATTTTCTAGTGTATTCTAAACATAGCAAAATTGCTTTCACAACATGCATCTGAATACTATTTTTGTTTTATGAGTGGTTTGGGCTAGTTATTTTCATACTCTGAACCTGTGTCTTAATGTGCAAGGTGGGGCCAATAATACTTATTCTGCCCGGCTGTTTTGAAGATTCATACGATAACATACATGCCACTAATATAGAGCTTGGTATAGAGAGAGTGTCCAGTAAATAATAGGTTCTACTGCCATTATTCTTTATCGTGGAACCGAGCATGTCCTGACTCCAGCTCGTTCTGTATCATAAATGCTGGCTTCCTCTCTGGGATTGCTGGTAGAGGCAGCAAGGACATGGGTAAAAGCAGAGATTATGCTCCCTTGGAATAACAGGAATCGTTGGAAATCTGGATTTGTGGATGTTCTTAATCCCTATGATTTTGAACAGGCAGGGAAAGTGGTTTCCGAGTTATCCAGGGAATTTAAAAAACAGTCTGGGTCTGGAAGAGCACACACCCAACTTTCAAAATGGACTCTTGTAACGCTATCTTATTTATCCCATGTTTGCTATATTCTCTACCAAGAAATTACAGGACGTGGCGCATAGTAAATACTCGGGAAATATTTGCTAAAGGAGTAGACATTCTCAAAGAAACTAAGCTTTCCTTATTTACAGGCAAAATGACTGGCACTGTAGTAAGGTGTTCTCTACTGTGCCTCTTCTGACAACATCCTGGTCTCTGGGACCAACCTGACCCTTAAAATGATCCTTCTTCCATTTTGTTCTATTTTGAATGATGAAGTATAGTTTGCTATCGCAGAGCTCCTGGAGCCAGGTAGCCCCACCATTTAGTTGTCTCTAAATAGCTACTATACTTCCCCTTTGGGAAATTCTCTCATTGGTTGGGAAAGCATCCTTTCAAAGGTGTCTCAACAATCATTTTGAAATGTTGTGCAGTACACCCTGTCCTTTGACTGTTATCACATTTATGTCCTTTGTGATATTTGATTGCCAAGGCCAAGTGTGACAGGACTTGGAAAAGTGTGTATTGACATGATCAGAACTCATTTAATACAGTCACTTACAATAAATGCCTTATTTTCTTTCCTAGGCTTTGATCGAAACTATAAACTCATGAGGGTCGACTTTCTTCACTTCTCAGTTTACTGTTTGAAGAAATCATGACATTACATTGTTATACCGTTGCTGTAATATACAGTGACGGATCTAACCCATTTAACTCCCTATCATGATAAATGTCTCTGAAGCACCACAACAGCTCAGTAACACACTTGCAGGCCTGGGCACCAATGAGCTCGACAGCGGTGTATCTATCTCTTAGACTCCGTAGGAGGGTCCCAGCTTCCATTTCCTTCAGGTGATACCAAGTTTCCCTCTTTCTCCTAGGCAAGAATGCAATTGGTTACATCTGCTAGAGAGATTGGCATGGAATCACAGGGAAAGGAAGGAGGAAACAGGACATGCGATCTTGCAAACTGTTTCAGACAGTTCCAGGAGGGAGAGAGGAAGGCAGGTAGGCAGGTCGAGGGCCATAGGTAAAAGGGCATTTGTGATTCCACTTCACACAGATAAAAGCAAGGTAAGAAAAAACTGTGTATTTCTTTGTTTTTGTTTTTTGGCTTTTGGATTGTTTGGATAAACTGAAGGGCACAAATCTGGGGGCCCCTCTGATGATCTTTCAGTAAACCACCTTTTTTCTTTAATATAAGTGACAGTCGATATGCATAAAACAGGGAAAGAATTAACTGTCATTTGCTCTGACAGTGATCTATTCTGTTCTTTATTGGAGGAAACTAACCACTAGCAGCCAGTGTTTTCTAACCCTAAGAAAAACTCCCCAAACCCAAACTTACTCAAGACTGACTTGTGAGTGAAAACTGATCATTTAAACTGATACATCCGTCATTTTAGAGATAAAATTAAGCAACGTTCCTCTTATGATGTAGTTCCTCATAGTCCGTGAGAGGATCAAATTTCTCCTAAAGATTTGTCTTTCTGTATTGCCTCAAGTAGATGCTAATCTCTTTTGTAATACCTGTAACTTTGTTTATTAAGATTTATTTATTTATTTATTTGGGAGAGAGAAAGCACATGAGCACAAGTTGGGGATGGGGCAGAGGGAGAGGGAGAATTTAAAGCCGATTCAGCTGAGCTCAGAGCCGGATGGGAGGCTTGATCCTGCGACCCTGAGATCATGACCTTAGCCAAAACCAAGAGTCAGACACTTAACTGACTGAGCCAGCCAGGCACCCCTGTAATATCTGTAACTTAAGTGCACAACTTTATTTATCAAATAAATCAGTCACTATATCCTGTTATAAAGTATCCCTTGTCCCTGTCTTCTAAATTAAAAGACTTCTTAATAGTGGTTTGAACACTGTTTCCCATAAAAGCTTTGATAGTTATTTTCCTAAATTTTACTGGTACAAAGTCATAGGTGTCACAGTTTAATTTGAGACTGAATATCTTTATATAGGCTTATCAATTGTCAACATATAATTAATGAACATCTATTATGTGTAAGAAGTTTCATCTGTAAAATAGAAAATTCACATTATTCTAACATTAATCCCAAGTATCATAATTGATAAATAAATATATTTCAAAATAAATAATCTTCAAGTCAATTTTTATTACTGATGGCTCAAGTTTCTACAAGTATTCCTCTTGATTTTTCTCTGAGTTGCTAGTATTAGAGTCCTTTTCCTATTCTTTGTTTTCCTTTACAAATATTCTGTGAGAGTGACTTTAATCCTAACATTTTAACCTAATACAGAATCTGAAAACTTAAAAGAATTTGAACAATTAAAAAAAGTTAGCGATGTATTTTTTAATACTCTTAATACAGATTTCATTGTGATTTTTAAAGTGATACAACCTCATGGTAAAACAAAAACAAAAGTAATTAAAATACAGAAACATAAAAGCCCTCAGCTGCACAGCTTTTTGTCTCTAAGAAGAGTTCACAGCCTGCTGTGAACTGCTCCATGTGTACCTTCAAGAAAACTTCTGTGGATTTCTGAGCACATATTTGTGGGTATTATAGGGGAGCTTAACTTTCTTCCCAACACTCTTAGAGTCTGAAAGTAAACTAGCAAAAATTAATAGGTGAAAAACATTTATTTAATATAAGTCTTACATGACATGAGAGCCTTCCTAAGGAAATGAAGACCCAAGAAACAGTTGGACCTGAGGGTTTTTATTTAAAGGTTTCATTTATTTATATGAGAGAGAGACAGACAAAGAGAACACTAATGGGGTTAGGTGCAGAGTGGGAGGGAGAAGCAGTCTCCTCGCTGAGCAGGGAGCCCGATGCAGGACTCAGTCCTAGGACCCTGAGACCATGACCTGAGCCGAAGGCAGAGGCTTAAACCCTCTGAGCCACCCAGGCAATCCTCAACCTGAGAATCCTCTGCTAGACTTAAGGAAGTATGCGCAGTAGTGGAGGACTCTGGCAGATGAAGGAGTGACGTAATTGTAAACTGGAGAGAACAGCAAGGCCCGTTTGTCAGGGTTCTTCCCAGCATCCTTTTCTTTTCAGGGCTGTGGCTACTCTTTTCCTCTGGGTGTAGGGAGCGCACCTTTCCTCCAGAGAGGAGGTCAGAGGGAATTTTTTGCTTCTGCGGTTTTCCTAAAGCCCTTCATCTTCAGGTACTCCATATGTAATGTCACATTTTGGGGCAGATTGTCCAAGCGTAAGTCCGTCACAGTCATCTCTCCTTACCAGCATAGATAATTACTTTATTAAGACTTCTACCAGGGCGCCTGGGTGGCTCAGTGGGTTAAGCCGCTGCCTTCGGCTCAGGTCATGATCTCAGAGTTCTGGGATCGAGTCCCGCATCGGGCTCTCTGCTCAGCAGAGAGCCTGCTTCCCTCTCTCTCTCTCTCTGGCTGCCTCTCCATCTACTTGTGATTTCTCTCTGTTAAATTAATAAATAAAAATCTTTAAAAAAAAAAAAAAAAAGACTTCTACCAAAATTATTTTGGCTTAACTGTTCCCCTACAAAGGACACTTTGGATCAGTGCCATTGTTTTGCAAATACCGACAATATTGTAGCACATGGCCTTGTATCTTTAAAATAGTTGTACAGATTCCTGGCAGGGGATTTTCTGGGTCAAATTTTAGTGGATTTTAAAAGGTGATAGATGCTGCTAACTTAGTATCTGAGAATGTTGAAACCATTTACCTTTTTACCATGCCTGTGTAAGAGGGTCTGTTCACCCAAACTCTCACCAACATTGAGTATAATCAAACTGTTTTGCCACTGCCATGAATTAAAAAAAAAAAAAAAAAAAAAAAGAATTTCGCACTCTTCTGACATTATTTTCCATTCTATATGCCTGTATTTTTTCAGCACATGCTAAATAACTAAAGTCAATAGTCACATGTCTGATAAGTAAATTAAAATGGTCCTGATGCTTTCTTTTACTGTTAATCTTTAAGAAAGAAGGAAAATGCCAGAGGGAGGAAAAAGACCTAATTGCATTTGATGATGCCCAGGTTAGAAAATAAATTCGCCACATAGACTGTGGAAACAAGCTCTAAAAAGTGAGCTTGTCTTTTGGTCCACAAATGTACTGTGTTATGCGCTAGTCCAGATAAATCTGTCTTGCAGAGCATTGAAGTTTTCAGCAGCAGTAATTATCTCTGTTTATTTCATTTTCTACTTTGGGAAGAGCTTATGATGCAGTCAGAGTGCACATCTGAGTTCCCCAGATGTGGTCTAAATTACTCATATGCTAAGCCTTTTTATCTGGCTACTGCTGGGTCAATGGCCTGACATAGAAGAGAACAAAATGACATGAGTTTTCAAAGAATTTGAAATTGAATTGAGCTTATAGTCTGGCTTTGCCTTTGAAGACACTATTTAATGCAGTGAAATTCTACTCAAGTTCTGGGATATTGTTTATTACTTTTTATTCTATGTCCTAACCAAAGAAAATAAGGGGAAAAAATACTCTCAAAGACATTAGGGCTAATGGATCAAAGTAATTTACTCAGTCTCTATTTAAAAATTAAAAAATATTTCTGCCTACATTACAAGAGAAGAGCAACAGTAAAAGAAACTTAAAAGTTCTTCATCAAAATACAGTTAGTGCTAGATGGGTATTCTCTGAAGAATGCCCAAGTTTCAAGAAAATGTCAAGATTCAAATTCAAATTTTGTTCAAATTTTTCAACGCAGTTGATGTGAAAATAACTCTATTATTTTGGCTACATAGTGATTATATTAAGTTATCTACCAAGTAAGTACTTCTTGGCTATTTTTACATTCCAAATTTTTAATATATGTATTATTCCAATTTTGAAAATATAAAATTATTGGGATAGTTTGGTGAAATTCAGTAAGTTTCCACATTCTGGTGAAAGGGAAAGCAGGAACAGAGAAACCTTTCCAACACATGTATAATTTAATAAAATTCATCATTAATTTTGTCAAATTATTGATTAATTACAGCAAAATTTGGTTTGTTTTGAAGATTCTTTTAATAAATATAAATGAGCAGTTTATCTGACATGAAATCAATTCAAATTATGTAGATCTACAGTCTCCTTTCTATAACCAACTGAGTCATAAATTTGATGCTTCATTTTATAGAATTAAATTTTGACGTTTGTCTGGTTATCTGCTCCCCCTTCTTCAGCTTGATTCTGTGGTCTCAGGTTTAGGTTCTCACTACTTTCCTATATATTTCTCTGATCTTTGTCTTTCTTACAAATTGTATCCTGCATACTAATGAAAGATTAGTATTCTTTTTTTAAAGACTTCAGTTTTTAGAGCAGTTTAAAGCTCACAAGAAATTTAGGAAAAAGGTGCAGATTTCTCATACGCTCCTGCACAATACACGTGTGTTTTCCCCCATTGTCAACATCACTCACCAGATTGGTGCATTTGGTACCAAGGCTGGATGTGCACCAACACACTGTTATCCCCAAGTACATATGTGTATGTGTGTGTGTGTGTGTGTGTGTGTGTATATGATAAATAGAACCCATATATATAGTCATATATATTTAATGTATATTATATAAATATAATGTAAATATAATATATTTATGACATATATAACATATAAATAATACATAAATATATATAATATATAAATAATATTAAATATAATATATAATATGATATATTAATATATATCATATATAAATATATAAATAATATTAAATAATATATAAATAATATTAAAATATAATTATAAATAATATATAAATATATAATATTTAAATATAATTATAAATAATATATAAATATATAATATATAAATATAATATAATATATAAATATCTAAATAATATATAATTTATAAATAATATATAAATAATATTAAAATATTATATATAATATATAATATAAATAATATTAAAATAAATAATATTAAAATATATAATATCATGTATAAATAATATTAAATATATTATATAAACATAATATATTTATAAATATATAATAATATAAATAATATAATATATAATATATAAATATATAAATAATATATAAATACATAATATATAAATGATATATAAATAATATTAAATAATATATATTAATATATAATATATAAATATATAAATGTGACATATAAATAATCATATTATTATATATAATATATAAATAATATTAAAATAATATATAAATAATATATAAAATATATTATATAAATAATATCAATATATATAAGATATAAATAATATTAAAATATTTTATATTTTTATATATTTATATTATATATAAATTATATATAAATATACATTTAATATATTATATATTACATATAAGTAATATATTTATATAATTATATATTATATATTTGCAATTTTATATATTTATATATTATAATTTTTATATATTTATATATATCATTATATATATGTAATATTATATACTTACATATTTATATAAAAATATATTTTATATATGTATTTATGCGATATATAACATATATTAAATATATATACAACTATATATATGGGTTCCATTTCTGCCACATACTCCCTAATACTTAAGCAAACTTTAAAATTTAAAAAAAGCTTATAGATGATAGTGATAACTCTTGGCTTTAATATGCATTTCCCCAGTGGTAAAGGATAGTGAGCATATTTTCATCTGTTTATTTACTTTCTTTGGTGAAGTATCTTTTAAAATCTTTTGCCTATTTTAATTATTTAATTATTTATCCTATGATTGAGTTTTGAGAGCTCTCTATATATTCTGGATACAAGTTATTTATCAAATATATAATTCTTAATAGTGCCTTTAATGGGAAAAGAAAAAGAATATTTGGGGTATTTTATATTTATTTAGAGTAATACAAAACACAGGAAAAGAGAGATAAAATAAAAACTGTTGATTAGAAATAATATATAAACATGAATATATAAGTATTTATGTTTATACATACATATGTGTGTGTATAAACAAATCAAAAGAAAAGTCATTGACCCAGTAAGCTATGTCTACCATCTGAATAACATATGAAGCAAAAGGTTAACAGTTGCAGCAGTAAATGCTGCCGCATACCCTCGCCTTGATCTGGCCTTTCTCTCCTCTTATTCCTACCACCCGTCATGGATAGTTGGCTGTAGTTCACATCATTAGCTATTAATGACTTGGTTAAAATTTCCTGTTGCTCAATCCACACGTCCTTCTAAAGATCCATTTTAAGCTGCTATTAAAAACCATGCAGGAAAAAGCTTGACTATTTATGGACCAACCTTGAACATATTTTCTGGCAGGCATCAGTGGCCAGAAAGAGTTGCATCCGCCCTGGTTCCACAGCTTCGATGTTTAATCTCCCTAACCAGTCTAGACGATAACTCCTCACCACGCCATTGATAAGCTCCCCTGGGTGAAGGCGAATCTAATCATTTAATGGGAAAACAGGAAGAAAGAACTGAGATAGTAGTCTGTTTCCTCTTTAAGCAACAAAACAATATTTAAGAGACATAAATAACATAGTTGCCACGTGGCGATGTATTAATTCAAATCATTTTAGAATCATTTCTTTCTTACAAAATAATAAAGGCAAAAGCTTTTATTAGAAAAGAAATTCAAATTGACATCATGCTGGACACCACCAAATGGTGGTAAAATTACATGTCTGTGTAAGAGAATTTAAAATTCCATAAATTTTTCTGAGTCAAATGTGGACAAAGAGATCTAATTAGTTCAGGGTTCTTGTTATTAAGATAGAGGGATTTCATATGTGAATTCTATGTTTATGGCTCTGCTTTATGTTCCATTTTGTGTCTTTTTTTTTTTTTTAAAGATTTTATTTGTTCATTTGAAAGAGAGAGAGACAGCATGCGCACGGGAGAGAGGCAGAGGCAGAGAGAGAAGCAAACTCCCACTGAGCAGGAAGACTCGTGTGGACTCCATCCCAGGACCTGGGATGATGACCTGAGCTGGAGGCAGAGGCTTAACCATCTGAGCCACCCAGGTGCCCCCCCTTTTGCATCTTTATGGAAAACAGTGGGCATCCATCAGATAAACAAATAAAAGAGGCATAGAGAATTTCAGAGCGCTGTTCATTCCTTGAGTGTAACTGTTACTACTCTGTTTGGTGTCTATAGTCCTACTAGCCATGATTTTTTGGTAGTTCTCTCTCTCTCTCTCTTTTTTTTTTTTAAGTTTTGACTTTGTAAACTGACAAAAATTTTATTTGACTTCTGAAGTATCTCTATTTCCTTTTTACTAAAATCTTGATATCAAAACCTTTTACAGTATCACTCAATATTATCTGAGCCAGTAGATAAGTAAATCAAATGCACAAATGCATGCTTCCAAAATGTACAACAGACGCACACTTCAAAAAAAAAATCCATAAAAAACTTGAAATTGCATTATTGGGTGTGCTCAGTGATAGTAATACATCATGACTACAGTAGCACGTTCAATCACTTCCTTAAAAATTTACCCTTCAGAGAAGGGTGGTATTTCATTTTAGAGAAGCACATTTAACCTGTCATTTGTTTTTGTTGCTTGATTTTAAAAAATTGTGTCTCCATTTTGACATCAGAAGAATCAAATATAAAAGCTGGAAACAGACTTCAGAGTTGGTTAATCTAGCTGTTGAATCATGAAAGCTAAAATATGGAGTTCATGGGCGCCTGGGTGGCTCAGTGGGTTGGGCCGCTGCCTTCGGCTTGGGTCATGATCTCAGGGTCCTGGGATCGAGTCCCGCATCGGGCTCTCTGCTCAGCAGAGAGCCTGCTTCCCTCTCTCTCTCTCTGCCTGCCTCTCCATCTACTTGTGATTTCTCTCTGTCAAATAAATAAATAAAATCTTAAAATAAAATAAAATAAAATAAAATATGGAGTTCAAATAAGCAACTAAGACCTATGGAAGCTAAAGAATATTGTTCCACTTCACAAAATCATATTCCTTTGCCCAGAAAAACTAAAGTGAATATGAATCCATTTTGAAAGACAGTATATTAAAATTTAGGCCCAAGCTCTGGCCCTCTGCTTTCTAAGTGAGAGCTTTATATAATAAATAGTTTTGATTAATGAATAATTAAGCCTTTCTGTAATGTGATACAAAAACAACTGATCTTATGGCAAAAGTTAATTTTACAGGAATCGATGTGTTCTTGAAAGAGGTCAGTGTCCTTCCCCTTTTCAATAAAGCACCCTTTGTTATGTAGCAGTTACTTCTTTGAAGTTAAAAATTGGGAGGCGGAAGTATTTGTGGTATGGATAACTACACATTTCTAGTGTCCCCCTACGATAAAAGTTTTACAACTGTGTTTTGCTCAGGGAAGAAGAGCAAGTTTGCTGTTTATAGTAACACTCTGTAAATAGTCCTCAAATATTTGTTGAAAGAATGACTCATTAAGAAACAAATTCAAGGGACAAGAGGAAAATCTAAATTAGCCTTTAAGTTATTTGTACTAGGATCAAACAAGCACATAAACTAGAGATAAGTTCGGATGTACTTTGAAGGTCTGGTCTTGAGTAATATAGAGTGACTTGGAAGAGTGAAGAAATATGATCAATTATGACCTAATAAAACAGAAGAGTGTAGGAAAAATTCCATGGCATCTAGGATACTAGGTTCCAAGTTGGGGGAGTTTGTCCCTTGAGTGATCAAGTCTCGGCTTCCAATCTCTTCTTTATAACCCTCATCTCTTGCTGTGTCTCCAGGAAAATGTATTCATATGCTATTTTTTAAAAAAATTTCTACCTTTATTGGTCTCATGACTATACGTACATAAAAGTAAATATCTTACTATATTATAAGCTGTCCAAAGTTCACCCTTAATTTAAGCTTTGGCTATAAGTAAGAACTATTTATTTCTGCTTGTTGGGTAAGAAAAAAAAACATTCATTTCTGAATGAAATGAAGGCGATTCATGTGGTCCCCAACCCATTCTTTCATTTCTTGAGAAGCTGTTTTTCCTGTGCCTAGTGAACATGAACTTGGAGCTTCCTGGGCTCCCCCGGAGAATTACACTGTACACTACTCATCAGTCAGATTTCCAAAGCTACTTAGACTCAGCTCTCTCCTGTTCTTGAATGTTTCAGCTCATGTGGGCCCTCATAATTTCTAGGAAAGTATGAAATTATTTTTCCCCCAGATTTTTCTTTCCAGTCTCATGAATCTCCTCACTTGAGTGTCACGTACATTTGTCATTGTTATTACTAGACTGAAAGAAATGTAAATGTTTATGTACTCTATCTTAAAAACGTTTGTACAGGGACGCCTGGGTGGCTCAGTTGCTTAAGTGTCTGCCTTCGGCTCAGGTCATGATCCCAGGGTCCTGGGATTAAGCCCTCTGTTGGGCTCCCTGCTCAACTCCCTCTACCTCTCCCCCTGCTTGTACACACTCTCTCTCTCTCTTTCACTCACTCACTCTCTTCTCAAATAAATAAATAAAGTCTTTTAAAAATTTAGAAAATTAAAAATATTTATACATTATTTTGAACCTAGCTAGAGAGAGTTTACTCCAAAAGTTCGTAAGATTCAAGGGATGGCTTGGCTTGGCTTTTTTTTTCTTTTCTTTTCTCTTCTTTTCTTTTTTTCTTTCCTTTTCTTTCCTCCTTCTCTTCTTTCCTTCCCCCCTTTCTTCCTTTCTTTCTTTCTTTCTTTTCCTTTCAATTAGATTGTGCCCCCACTGGATTTCAAACTCTGTAACCTAGGACAGCAGTTCTCCAACTGTACTCTCGGGACACTTGGTCTTTTGAAATATCTACAAGATCAAAATCATGCACAAGTAATAGACCCATTCAGTGATTTTATGTTAAAAAGAAATGTTTATTGATTTTTTTTTTAGATTGTACAGTGCATCTAACCATTAAGAAACTATACTCGTTGGCTTTTATGTAAAAATAGATATAGTCACAGATAAAATTCATATTCAGTACAACTCAAACATTTCAGATGTACAGTGCAGTGGCTTTTGGTACATTCCCAGATACGTGAAACCATGTCCCCAATTTTAGAATATTTTCATGAGCACAAAAAAGAATCTCATACCTTATGGTTATCATCTCCTTATTGTCCCATCTACTGCAGCCGTAAGCAATCACTAATGTACTTTCTGTGTTAAAGGAATTGCTCGTTGACATTTCATATAAATAGAGCAGACAACATTTGACTTTTTTTCCCTTTTATGATTCTTATTTTTATTTTATCATTTGACGTTTTTTAATCTGACTTTTTTCAATGTTTTCAAGATTCATCCGTTTGTGGCATGCAACAGGACTTCATTCTCTTTTATGGCTAAATAATATTCCGTTATATAACTATACCACATTTTGTTTATCCCTTCATACATTGATGGACATGTGGATTATTTCTACCTTCCAGATACTATGAATAATGCTGCTATAAACATTCATATACAAATTTTTATATGGACATATGTTTTCATTTCTCATAAGTATGTCACCAGGAGTGGAATTGCTGAACAGAGATCACAATGTGGGGCTCGATCCCAGGACCCTGAGATTATGACCTGAGCCGAAGGCAGAGGCGTTTAACCCACTGAGCCACCCAGGTGCCCCTGTTATGTTTCTTTTTTCTTCTTTTTTTTAAAGAGCTATATATTTATTTTATTTTATTTTTTAAAATAAAATAAAATTTTTTAAAATTAATTTATTTTTTTCAGTGTAACAGTATTCATTGTTTTTGCACCACACCCAGTGCTCCATGCAATCTGTGCCTTCTCTAATACCCACCACCTGGTTCCTCCAACCTCCCATCCCCCACCCCTTCAAAACTCTCAGATTGCTTTTCAGAGTCCATAGTCTCTCATGATTCACCTCCCCTTCCAATTTCCCTCAACTCCCTTCTTTTCTCCATCTCCCCTTGTCCTCCATGCTATTTGTTATGCTCCACAAATAAGTGAAACCATATGATAATTGACTCTCTCTGCTTGACTTATTTCATTCAGCATAATCTCTTCCAGTCCTGTCCATGTTTCTATAAAAATTGGGTATTCATCCTTTCTGATGGAGGCATAATACTCCATAGTGTATATGGACCACATCTTCCTTATCCATTCGTCTGTTTAAGGGCATCTTGGTTCTTTCCACAGTTTGGCGACCATGGCCGTTGCTGCTATAAACATTGGGGTACATATGGCCCTTCTTTTCACTACATCTGTATCTTTGGGGTAAAAACCCAGTAGTGCAATTGCAGGGTCGTAGGGAAGCTCTATTTTTAATTTCTTGAGGAATCTCCACACTGTTTTCCAAAGTGGCTGCACCAACTTGCATTTGTTATGTTTCTTTTTAATTATAGCTATCCTATTGGATGTGAAGTAGTATCTCACTGTGATTCTGATTTTCATTTCCCTGATGACTAATGACACCAATTATCTTTTTATGTGTTTATGATCATTTCTCTATCTTCTTTGGAGACTTATCTATTCAAATCATTTGCCCATTTTCTATTTATTTCTTTATTTATTTAATGTATAGAGAAGTGTATATATGTTATATATATGCATGGTATATATTCATGGTATATATACATGATATATATGTAGATACAGATAAATACTGAGACATGTATACACCATGTATAAGTCTCTTGCTGTTGTGCTGTTCTCTCTATCTTTGGCTGTTCAAAGTGTGCAGTCAGTCCTCAGTCCCTCAGTTCTTCTTTGGGAAGGATTTTTCTATTAACAGGTTTAATTTGGTATGCCTTATAGAGAAGGTGAGTCCAGGGTCTTCCTATTTTTGCCATCTTGGACCAGAACGACTTACTTTGCCCGTTTTTATAGTTTTTCTCTTATTTTTTAGTTGTAGGAGTATTTATAAATTCTATACTCAATTCCCTTGCTAGATAAAAAATTTGCAAAAATTTCTCCCCTCTGGGGTTACCTCTTTACTTTCTTGTTATTGTCCTTCGAAGCACGTAAGTTTTAGATCTTAGTACTGTGATATGCTTTTGATGTCATATATAAGAATCTATGACAATCCCAAAGTCAAGAAACTTTATCCTAATTTTTTCTTCTAAGACTTTTTAGGTTGGATCTTATACATATGTCTTTGATACATATTAAGTTAATTTTTGTATATGGTATGGCATAAGAGTCCACTTTCATTCTTTTGTATATGGCTAGCCACTTGTCCCAGCACTATTTGTTGAAAAGGGCATTCTTTCTCTCACTGAATGATCTTGACACTCTTGGTGAAAATCAGATGACATGAAAATCAGATGATGAAAATCAGACACATGGGTTTGTGTCTGGACTCTTAAATATGTTTCATTGATTTATATGCCTACCTTATACTGGTACCACACTATTTTATCACTGTTACTTTACAGTAAGTTTTAAACTTGAGTACTGTGAGTCTTCCAACTTTATTTCTCAAGATTATTTTAGCTACTTTGAGTCCCTTGCAATTTGATGCAAATCTTAGAATCAGCTTGACAATTTTTACAAATAAGCAGCTGTAATTCTGACAGGAATTGAGTTGAATCTGTAGATTAATTTGGGGAATATTACCATCTTAATAATAATAAGTCTTCCCATCCATTCCTTAAGTTTTGATGTACTTCCAAAAACAAATATCCATAATTACCTAAGAAGCCTACTAAGAAACTCTTTCCTTTTCCAAATATTTATCTTGTGAGGTTAGATTTTCTTCATTATCTCAGTCAAAATAAGATGCTGAATGCAGAAACACAAGAATCCAGCTGTCTTCTATAAAGCCAGATGTTAAAGAGATTTGGAAAAATGTAAAATTTTTTCATTTAGTTTTTTTGGGGGGGAGTATAATTACTTTTTAGAAAAATATTATTGTAAAAGTAACAGGGTTTCTCCTTATTTTCCAATGAATTAATAAACTTTTTTAAAAAAATTCCTAGCTTAAATTTGAACATGGTATAAATATCAAAGGACATATAACCCATATAACCAAAATCTCTTTGAAACCACAATAAAGAGATCCTAAGACCAAAATGTGAACAGTTGGTTTAATACATTATGCCTTTTATTGTTGGGTCTGGTCTACTTTTTTGTACATATCCTTTAACCCTATCATAGAACATACTCTTCGCATCAATTGTGAGAAACAACTTGCAATTCTTGCAGTGTTTCAAGGTCTTCCAAATCTCTAAGCCTTCTCAGCTGTCAGTGCTTCTACCTGGTTGAGTGTTTCATTGCCTTCCCCCATCTTCTTGATACATCAAAATGCCTTCAAAACTTGACTCAAGCCCCAGATTGTCCAAATCTGCCCTCTTTCCATGTAAACAATATGCTCTGCTCCTTAGAATTTTGTTTTACTCTCTTAGATATTGTCAACTACCTAGAGTAGGAAACACCATTGTATTCACTTTCATGTACACTGTTAGCACATTGTAAGTGATTATTTGCATTTCTATAATATTTGAATACCTATAATAGCATAGAAAATCATTACACTTATTAAAAACTAGCCCCATAGTCTATGTATTGTTGTACAATTTTTGTAAAAAGAAGAAACAATTGCAAATATAATTATTTAGAATAAAAATTTCCAGGAGAAAAAAGGACAAGGTCAAAACATAGAGATATTTCATTCATGAAATATAATCCTCTTATGTTTTGTCACCTTTGTGGCTTGCAGACCCATTATCATTCCCATGTAGATGCTAACAGCTTAAATATAAACTAGCTTAACTAAATTAAAATTTATTTTGAAAATTAAAAATAGAACCTTCTTTAACTTAATGGTATTAAATTATTTGTTGAACATATGGGGATATAGGGTACCAATAGCAACCTTCCCTTTAAAAGAATGTATATGAATACTTTATTATACTGATTCTTCAGGAAAATGATATCTCTGTAGAGTCACAAAATCTCCTTTTTACATAGAACTTTTCAATTTTTCAATATTTAGTTACAATAAAACTGTAAATTTGCTTTTTGGCTACATGATATTTTGTGAACAAGTTCAATGAGATCAAGTAAATACCAATGCTACCATTTTACTATGACCTGTGATTATATAGATTCAGATGTCTTAGATTTGAATTTATGATGGCAAAATTACAATAAGCAATAATGCATATTATACCATAATTAGCCTATGACATGGGTGTTGTATTTCTCTTTGGCATAATAATGAGATTTGAAGCATCTTCTCCTTTATAAATTTCTGAGAAGTCATTAGGTAGAGTACAAGTTTGAATTTTTATGGAAATAGTCTTTGGAAAGTCAAAGTCTTCTAAAGGTCTCATCATCATGCTATGTGGAGACTGGGAGTAATAAAGCATTTTGATTGGTTGAAAATTCATATCATGTTTCCAGAAAGGAGTAGAAAATGCACTATGATTATAAGCTCTAGGGAAAGGAAGATAAAGCCTGATGCAATAAAGTTCAGAAGAACTTTCATGATAAAATGGAGGAAATGGGAATGAATAGCAGATCAAAGTAGCAAAAAATAAGTAAAAAGAGAGGAGGAAGGAAGAAATCTCAGACTAAAATAAATAACATGAGGTAATATATTAGGAATAAAATTACCTGTATAAATTTCACAGTGAAATGTGAAAGACACGAATTGTCCCCCTAAAATAATACATAGACTGTCATTTTGGGATATCAAACAAATATACTGAAAGCAAGTGGTATACAGAGTTTGAAAATATTGGAATAGGCCAAAAGATACCCTGTGATTTCAAACAAAAAGAAAGAGCAAGTTGTAATGTTAATGTCACACAAGGCCAACTATTAAGATAAAAGAAAAATTAAGGATAAATTACAATATGTACTAAGAAAACTATAATTTGAAAACTTTTATAACCATATTCACCAAGCAACATGCCAGCTAATGATAAATTATTCAAAATTTTTCTAAGAAGTGGAAGAGCTAAAATCCATAGCAGAGATCACGGGGTGCCTGGATGACTCAGTCAATTATGCCTCTGACTCTTGTTTTTCACTCAGGTCATGACTTCAGGACTATGGGATTGAGCCCCATGTGGGGGCTCTATGCTCAGCATGGAGTCTGCTGGATAGTCTCTCTCTGTCTCTTTCATCCCCCTTTGCTCCTTTCTCCTCTCCCCCCCAAACAAATGAATTAATAAAACCTTTTAAAAATAAAAAATAAAATCCACAGAGAAGGGCACAAATTTGCAGTTACAAAATAAATAATTCAGGGGATGTAAGGTACAGCGTGGTGATTATAGTTAATAATACTGTATTGCATATTTGAAAGTTGCTAAGAGAGTAGATCTTAAAATCCTTATCACACACAAAAAAAGTTTTTTGTAACCTTGTATGATGATGGATGTTAACTAGACTTATTGTGGTGATCATTTCAGAATATAGACAAATGTTAAATCATTACATTGTATATTAGAAAGAGATATAATGTTATATGTTAATTATACCTCAATTAATAATAATGATATTACTAATGATAAGCTGGACAGCTTGATTCAACTTCTAACAAAGATATAATTGCAATATCATTTAAGTTAACTAGGCCAATTAATGGAAAGATTCCCAATTTAACTTGATTATAATATCCTGATAAAAATAAAAAGAATACAAACAAAAAAATCTATTGGCTAATTTCACTATTGACTATAAAGACAAACATTCTAAATTAAATTATAGTAAATTTAGGGTAAAATATTCAGTTCACAGTAATGACAGAAAAACTATGATAATTCATTTTATCTAGGTTGCCGCTGATATATCTTGATTTTGGAGATACTAAATGTGAAAATAACAAGCATGACATCTTAGGGTCAATGAAATATAATATAAAATACCAAGAAAATAAGGCTTGAAAAGAACACAAACTTTAAATTTAAAAACTATAAAATCTTACTGATGGCCCACATACATCCTTGGATCTATTACATCAGAGGATACTTTTAAAGTGCCCCAACAGATTCCAGCATGTAGTCAAATTGGAGAACTGTTGCCTTTCAAGGTCATGAAGGTGGGGGGTATAATTGGCTTCATCATTGTATTTATTTATTTTTTTTTAAGATTTTATTTATTTGACAGAGATCACAAGTAGGCGGAGAGGCAGGCAGAGAGAGAGGAGGAAGCAGGCTCTGCATGGAGCAGAGAACCCGATGTGGGGCTCGATCCCAGGACTCCTAGATCATGACCTGAGCTGAAGGCAGAGGCTTTAACCCACTGAGCCACCCAGGTGCCCCATCATTGAATATTTTAATACTTAAATATGTCACATTAAAAAAGCATTATTATATTGAATTTGAAAATGGAATTTTCATTTTAGTTTTAATATTATATGAAAAGAGCCAGACTAGGGATATTAGTGACATTGGATCTGTGATTGGACAATTTAACAGAAAAGGGAAAAACAAGAAGGCAAATAAATGAAGGTTTGGAAAGGAAAACAGGTGTCTGTGCCTCAGTTCTCGCACATGAGAAGGGCTTCCTTTCTCTATTCATTTCTTAATCTGCATGTTAATGAAGAATAGGGATTATACCAACTTGTTATTTAGCAAAATTAAAAATAAAAGAATGGGGTTGCCTAGAGTTTAGGCCCTAACTCTTCATTGATTGGGATTGGATATGAATTATAAAATCCCTCTTCAAGAAGATCAGAAAAAAGAAAAATGTGCTATTCTATCCTTTAATAATTTCTAGCTTTTAGACTGTCAGCCAGATGACAAACAATTCTTAAAAGCAAGCTTGCAATTACACTTCAGCACAGTAGAAAATAGATAGTAGTCTACATGAAATTTTTTTGGGGGTACTGCAAGATCTCCCCTAAAGCATTTTCTTTATATACTTCAGAATGTCTGAAATATATTTCACACAAAAAACCACTCTTCACTTCATAATTAATTAGAGGCAAATACCCTTTGGAGAGATGAAATATTGCATAAAATTCATATAAGTTATAATAAAATAATATGAGATCCCTTGGTAAATATAAGGAAAGGGTTTCTATGATGAAGGATAGACAGCAGAGTGTAATAATGCCTGAAAAGGAAATTGGTGGAAAAAACCCTCATGATTTTGTGCAGGCCCTACGGAAAATTCTCAGGTTCTAAAACATGTTGAGTGCTACGTGAAGTAGTGAAGTCGAGCCTCTTTCTCTTAATTCTCGTATACTTGGAGTATTTGAAAATAATAGTACAATTGTAAATGTTAGTCATGGATAATAATGTTCGCAGGGTCTCACTGTGGACCTTTGCATCTTTTCTGATGTTCAGAAATCGCCCATTTTAGCACCTTGTCAAGGAACAGACTCAACCATTTTAGTAGGGAGCTGAAAAGCACACAGGATGTGGGCAATGGAAGGCAGTGGGTTCCCTATTGACAGTAATTTTGTGTCTAGATGCTCACTAGTAGCAGGTAGTCTATTTTATCACTGGCTTTCAGGAGGGACACAGTAGTGAAGGAACAGAATCCATGCTCTTCAACTTAGTGACAGTAATATGGAAGGGACTTGGTGGCCTGAGATAGAGGAGGGACGCTTTAAAGCTGTGTTTCTCTACCTTTTTAGAAATTATTAGTATTACCTTTTAGACATTTGGTCCCTAACCACTTCCCATGAAATTTTAATACCAGAGATATACTATATCTTTGTTGACATACTGTCTGCCTGTCTCTGATTTAGCCACGGAATGGGTAAGTTGGTTTTTCCTCCCCAAGAACCAATTTTTGCCCCACAGAGGAAAAATATTACTTCCAGTGAGAATGTTTGTTTTAAAGTAATATCCCTGGATGTTATCGCACGATGCAGCTTATATCTTCTTTATCCTAATTTGTGAAATTAGAATAGGCCATTAAAATTTGTTTTCATCCTTAAAAGAAAAAAAGACTCAATACCACATTTATGGAACCACTGTGGAGGAATCATTTAAATTAAGCAATTAAGGAGAATGACTCAATTGGAGTTTTTCTGGCGCGAAGTCAATTGCTGGGATGCTTTCACATCCTTCCCACTACTAGAACTTGAAAGAAAATGTCTCATGCCTTTAGAAATAATCTACATGCAATTAGTAGGATTTGTATTGCAAATACTCCACACCCTTATCATATATCTTGTTTAGAATAAAGAATTGGAATTTCACCAAATCAGAGTAAACCAGAGGCAATCCTACATTGAGGCTGGGATTGCACAGTGTTTGCATGTTTAACCAAATTTATTTAAATTTCTCCTTAGTTATATTCATTCAACCACACAACTGGAAAATAACATCAGGAAAAATACTTTATACAACTTTTTGAATGCATTACAAACACACACACACGCACACAAGTATGTTCCATCCTTTTTTTTTTTTTAAGATTTTTTATTTGTTTATTTGACAGAGATCACAATTAGGCAGAGAGGCAGGCAGAGAGAGACGAGGAAGCAGTCTCCCTGTGGAGAGAGAGCCTGATGTGGGGATCAATCCCAGGACCCTGAGATCATGACCTGAGCCCAAGGCAGAGGCTTTAACCCACTGAGCCACCCAGGCGCCCCTGTTCTGTCCTCTCTTAATAGATCATGTTATTCTTCTCTGAAATAACAAGTCTTACTTTCAATACCATATAATGACCTATGCCCTTCACAAGGTAGAGAAATAAATTCTTCTCCACAGTTTTGCTTGGGAAGGGAAAATGTAGGAAACCTGCCTCGTCTGTCCAGTGCTGTTCATGCTGTTCATTTATAATGTGTCTCTCAGCTGCCCCAAGGTGAAAATACACGGCTTTAATGCCTTCAGAAATGTTTTCTCTCTGGCTTTTCGAAGAGACTAGAAATAACTTGGGTATGCAGCACCCGTACTAATGGAAAAAAAAAAAAAAACCCTCAAGTTCTTTACCTGAAACTTTAAAGGGAAGAAATCTCAAGCACGAATGAATGATTTCATCAATTTTTTCAAACTGCCCCCCTACTGATAGAATCAAAGCAGGTACTCAACTATGTGTAGTAGGAATTCAGGCAAGCGTGGTTGAAATTCCACCCCCACTACTCACTAGCTGTGTGACCTTGGAGAAATTTGCTTCATTTTCCTAGGCTTGGATGCTAATTTTATACGACCGTGATAATAATAGTGCCAACCTCAAAGGATGTCTGTGAGGACTGCAGAGTACAAGTGACCAGGAAAATACCCTGCATTGCAAGCATTCAAGGAGTACTTGCTATTGATAACCATAATATTGTCCTATTTCTCCTGCTTATTCTTAGATTATCCTCAAAAGCACCTAGCATAGTGCCCAGTACATAAATACACAGTAAATTCATGTGTTAATGAATTAATGAGTGTGATTATGATACAAATTTATGTGACTCCTTAGTTTATAATTATTTCTTTGACTACAGATCGACTATTCTATATAGTGCTGAAAATCTCCAAGCTTAATGATGGTTATCAAAAATAAAAATTTTCTACAGCTCAGGTGTCATACATGTGTTCAACTATTTGAAATGAAAATCTGGGGATGGGAGTGGAAAGAAACAAGTAATATAGATTTCTGTTATGACATTCTACAACTTTAGTTTTTATGAATTTTGTAATCCAGGAAGTTGATAAATTAATTAGTTTTATGTCTCCCTGAAAATAGACTGTAGGACTTAAAATGGTGATTCTCAAAACAGACAAATGAATTGCTAGGGGACCATGTTAAAATGTGGATTCTAATTTAGTATATCTGGAATGAGGCCAGAGATTCTGCCAGCATGTATGAGATACTATCTGCAAACTACAGTTTGAAAAACAAAGATCTAAGATTTTAAGGTATTCCATGTTACTCAAAGTGAGGAATAAATAAAATTGTTTTGAGCCACTAAAAGGAGATAAGTTATAATAAAAATATAATTTTATTATCTCTTTGTTCCACAGAGCATATTTTAAGCTCTTTCCGTTTCTATCATTAACTATAAAAATAAAAAATGATGTTTTACTAATGGAGATTATAAGAGATAAGTAGAGATAAGTGATATCTAATTGTGACCTGCAGACTTTTTCTTAGCTTTCAGTGACAACCCTGGCAAAAAAAAAAAAAAAAAAAAAGGCTCTACTTGAAAAAGATAACTCAAATGTCAGTTTTTAGCAACAACAACAAAACCTGGGAAAAACAGGGAGGAGCTGAATATTCAAAATCATGATTAGTATTAGAGGGCAAGGGAAAAATGGGCAATTATTTGCAATGTGTATGATAGACAGAAAGTCTTCTTAATATATAAAGAGTTCCTAGAAATAAAGAGGTGCAATTTAAAAATGTGCAACTGATTTGAACTGGTCACTCAGAGAAGAATATGTTTATGTATATATTTCAAAAATACAATCATACTAGTAATCAAAGACTTGCAAATTTAAAGGATAATGCTATTGTTCACCTGTTAAACTGTGGGACTAAATCTTTTCATTCTCATTGTTATTAAAGATACAGTGAAATGGATACTCTTACACAATACATTTTGGTAATGTTTTTTGTTGTTGTTTCGTTTGTTTTTTTATTGTTGTTGTGTTTTTTAATTAAAATTTTAAATTTGAATTCTAGTATATTTAACATACAGTGTTATATTAGTTTCAGGTGTACAATATAATGATTCAAAACGTCCATACATCACCCTGTGCTTTTTTAATCCTCTTCACCTATTTCACTCAACCCACCCACCCCCTCTGGTGACCATCGGTTTGTGCTCTATAGTTAAGAGTCTCTTTCCCTCTCTCTCTTTAGTGCGCACCCCCCCATTTGCTTGTTTATTTTTGTTGTTGTTGTTCATTTGTTTTGTTTCTTAAATTTACATGAGTGAAATCAAATGGTCCTTTTTTTCTCTGACTGACTTATTTCACTTGGCATTATACTCTCTAGCTATAATGTTTTAAAACTATTCAGTAATCAGTATCAAGGACCTTAAAATATTCATACGCTGATTCATACATTAAAATATTCATACCTGATGTTTATTGAGGAGCATACAATATTTGCTGTTCAAAAGTAGAGGCTTTCTCTCCTTCGTCCTGCCTAGATGTAAAGAGACTAATTGCTAGTCTTGGTATTTGAGATATTCTTCTACCTTCGTGCTTTATTTGACTTTACTGAAAGCAAAATAACATCCTCAAAGACTAGTCTGCTGAAGAGGGTCTTAGGATCAGAAATTACTTGCTTGCCCTGCTTCACATCCCCTCAGTCCAACTTTTTGCTGTGGCCATTGCTGCAGGAACCAGCTGCGTGCAGATATAACCTGACAATATCTCACTCCCTCTCTACTCAGTATGTCTTTATCTGGCCTGGAGCTTCCCTGTCATCACCATGTGGGACAACTCCATGAATCCACCTATTCCATCTTTCTGTTGCTTGTGTAAGCCTGGGTACATGAAGGAGTTAACCTCCCGTGGGATAACCTTAGGTTAATGGCAAATGAAAGAACAAAATTTCCATCAAAGACGCTGATCTACACACTGCTACTGTGGGAATTCCCAATCTGCGAGCCGCAGAAAAAAATTGCCCAGCCTGATATACGGCAACACCCCAATGGAGCCAAGCCATTCTCTTTACGGCATGTTGATCAACGATCTCTTGCCAGAAATGAAGTAATCTCTGGATAGGAGTTTGTCTTTCCTGCCTAAAGTGCCTCTATCAGGAATACAACTCAAAAACTTAGAAAGTGCCTAATTTACTTACATATGATCCTTCATAACATAACCTTAGACCTAGTGACCTGCTCTAAGAGAGAAGGTATGACACAGAGGGCCTGACTGTAGGAGTCACTGGTCCAGCCTTCAATAGGCCAGCTTGGAAGCTGCTAATCTAATATAATTTTGGAACACCTATTTAAAAAAAAAAAAAACAAGCAACAGCTTGGGGCATCCCCTAGAGGAGACACATGTACTGTACTAATACCTGATATGTAGTGCTGGGACCCCAATACTCAGACTACCTGAGCCCAAGAAACAGGGATGATAAGTAGGACAGCTTCATGGTATCATCTCCTCCAGAGATGATTTTGCAGAATTTCTACTCCCTGACCCTACAAATTTAGGTTCTGCTGGATTAGAAGACTTAGTGGCAAATGGGATTGGGGAAGAAAGGCAACAAAGAGAAGGTTCTCTTTGTGAACACAGTAGGAGTTCTATTAAGGCTGAAGCTTTTCAAGTTATACCAGTGAAACAGCAGGCCAAGAAAGACATTACCATAGCATCAGACATGTTCCTAAATACCTTAAGGAGGGGTGGCTGCCACACAATGTGGGAATACAGGAGTCTAACTAGAATGCAGGAGTTCACTGGAACAGGAGTTCTCTTGGTGTTTTCATGCCTACTGATAAATCTAGTGGGCAACTGTAATAAACCCGAACTGACAACATTAAAGCAAATGGGAGGTCCGAACGTTTGGCCCAAAGCAAGCCATCTAAACTGAAGTTCTAGCTAGTGGCATGAAAAGTATAAAACCCAGTGATGGAGAATGGAGAAAATAAATACCATTTGTAACTTGTCAATTGGTTGTAGCAGTGGAGACAGCACATTGTTCTGTTAACCTTTGCATATTAAGTCACTGTGTATATATAGAAAGTTTTTGGAAAATTAACATAAGTAATAATGGATAGTTAGCCAATGTGATCATTGGTTATAGTGATTGATAGTGATTGAGTATTTAAACAGTTACACATTTTAAAAAATTAGGTAACGACAGGTAAGGAATATTTATACAGATCAATGAATGGAAGAGAGATTCTAGAAATATACTTAAAATTATGTCAATTTACTATAAGATGAAGGCATTTCATGTAATTAGGGAAATGACAGATTTTTCAACAGATAATCATATAACTAGAGAGGATCTCTCCCCCTTGCCTTTATTATTTTTAAAATGTTAAACAGATGAAAGTTGTAAATATATCATATGAAATGATAAAAGCACTAGAAGAAAATATGAAATAAGTTCTATGATACTAGAAAAAAGATTGACTCAACTACACAGAAATGAAACATAACTACAGAACACAAAAATCATAAATAAGATCAAGATAAATGAAGAAATTATAAAATAAAAATCATAACATGGATGATTGTAGGAAATATCTATGTGCCCAACATGGGAGCACCCAAATATATAAAACAATAGCAAACATAAAGGAAATTTATAGTAACAGAATAATTAATAATTGATAATAGTAAATTGATAAACAGTAATAATAATTGATAACACAATAATAGTAGGGGATTTTAACAGCCCACTTACACTGATGGACAGATCACCTAAACAGAAAATAAACAAAGAAACAATGTCTTTGAATGACATACTGGATCAGATGGACTTAACAGATATATGCAGAATTTTCCATCTGTTTTAACAGCAGAAAACACATTCTTTTCAAGTGCACAAAGAACATTCTCCAGAAGAGATCACATATTAGGTCACAAAACAGGAGTCAACAAATAAAACAGATTGAACCACACCATTCACCTTTCTGACCATCGCATTATGAAAGTAGAAGTCAACCACAAGAAAAAATCTGGAAGGACCACAAATACGTGGAGGTTAAACAATATGCTACTGTAGAATGAATGGTTCAGCAGGGAAATCAAAGAAGAAATTTAGAAAACGTGAAAATGAAAACACAACAGTCCAAAACCTTTGCAAAAGTGGTCCTAAAAGGGAAGTATATAGCAATACAAGCCTTTCTCAAGAAAAAAGAAAAATCTCAAATAAACAATGTAACTTTAGAGCTAAGAGAGCTACAAAAAGAACAACAAATGAAGCTTAAAGGCAGCAGAAGGAAGGAACTAATACAGATTAGAGCAGAAATAAATGATATAGAAACTGAAGCAATAATACAACAGATCAATGAAACCAGGAACTGGTTTTTCCAAAAATTAATAAAATTGACAAACCTCTAGCTAGACTTATCAAAAAGGAAAGAGAAAGGACCCAAATAAATAAAATCACAAATGAGAGAGGAGAAATAAAAACCAAAACCACAAAAATACAAAGGATTATATGAGAATATTATGAAAAACTATATACTAACAAATTAGGCAACCTAGAAGAAATGTATAAATTCCTAGAAAATTATAAACTAACAAAAGTGATACAGAAAGAATTAGAAATCTTAAAAAGACTGATAAACAGTGAAAATGTTGAATCAGTAGCCAAAAAACTCCCAACAAAAAAAAAGTCTGAGACAGATGACTTGACTGCAAATTCTACCAAACATTTAAAGAAAAAATAATACCTATTCTTCTCAAACTATTCCAAAAAATAGAAAATAAAGGAAAACTTCTAAAGTCATTCTATGAGGACAGAATTACCCTGATACCAAAACCAGATAATGACACCACTAGAAAAGAGAGCTACAGGCCAATATCCTGGATACATGGATGCAAAAATTCTCAATAAAATACTAGCAAACTGAACCCAAAAATGCATTAAAAGAATCATTAAAAAAAAAAAAAAACAATCAAGTGGGATTTGTTCCTGGGCTGCAAGAGTGGTTCAATATTCACAAATCGATTAATGTAATACAACACATTAATAAAAGAAAGGATAAGAATAACATGATCATTTTTTTAAAGATTTTTATTTATTTGACAGAGAGAGACACAGCGAGAGAGGGAACACAGGAAGAGTAAGAGAGCGAGAAGCAGGCTTCCTGTTGAGCAGGGAACTCAATGCGGGGTTCGATCCCAGGACTCTGAGATCATGACCTGAGCTGAAGGCAGACCCTTAATGACTAAGCCATCCAGATACTCCTGATCATTTTAATAGATGCAGAAAAAGCATTTGACAAAGTTAAACACTCATCCATGATAAAAACCCTCAACAAAGTAGGTTTAAAGGGAACATACCTCAACATAATAAAGACCATCTATGAAAATCCCACAGCTAACATCCTCAATGAGGAAAAACAGCTTTTTCTCCCTGGTCAGGAATAAGACAGGGATATCCACTCTCACCACTGCTATTTAACATTTGACTGGAAGTCCTAGCCTCAGCAATGAGACAACAAAAAGGAAAAAAAAAAAAAGACATCCAAACTGGCAAGGAAGAAGTCAAACTTTCACTATTTGCAAGTGGCATGATTCTCTATATAAAAAACCCAAAAGATTCCATCAAAAACTGCCAGAACTGATACCCAAATTCAGTAAAGTCACAGGATACAAAATTAACATACAGAAATCTGTTGTATCTCTATATACCAATAATGAAACAGCAAAAAGAGAAATTAAGGATTCAATCCCATTTATAATTTCACCAAATACATTAAGATAACTAGGAATAAACCTAGCCAAAGACATGGAAGATCTGAACTCTGAAAACTATAAAACAACAACAACAACAACAAAAAAAAAAAAAAGACACAAAGAAATGGGAAAATATTCCATGCTCATGGATTGGAAGAACAAATATTGTGAAGAGGTCGATACTACCCAAAGCAATCCACAGATTCAATGTAATCTGTATCAAAATACTAACAGCATTTTTCATAGAGCTAGAACAAACAATCCTAAAATTTGTTTGGAACCACAAAACACCGTGAATAGCCAAATCAGCCTTGAAAAAGAAAAGTAAAACTGGAGACCTCACAATTCCAGACTTCAAATTACATTAAAACCTGTAGTGATCAAAATAGGATGATACTGGTGCAAAAATAGGGACATAGAACAATTGACAGAAAAGAAAACCCAGAAATGAACTCACAGCTATCTGGTCAACTAATTTTCAACAAAACAGGAAAGAATATGCAATGGGAAAAAGTCTCTTCAACTAATGGGGCAGGGCAAATTGGATAAAAATATCCAAAAGAATGAAACTGGACTACTTTCTTAAGTGAAACACAGAACTACATCAAAATGGATTAAAGACCTAAATGTGAGACCTGAGTCCATTAAAGATCCTAGAGAACACAGTAACCTCTTGGACATCAGCAGTAGCAACTTCCTTCTAGATAGGTCTCCTGAGGCAAGAAAAACAAAAGCAAAAATAAACTTCAGGGACTACCTCAAAATAAAAAGCTTCTTCGTGGAGAAGGAAGCAATTGACAAAACTAAAAGGCAACCTATAGAATGGGAGAAGGTATTTGCAAGTGACATATTGGATAAAAGGTTAGTATCTAAAGGATTTATAAAACTCAACACCTCAAACATGAATAATATAATTTAAAAATGGGCAGAAAACATGAATAGTTTCTTTTTTTTCCCAAAAGAGGACAGAGAGATAGCCAACAGACACATGAAAATATGTTCAACAATACTTATCATCAGGGAAGTGCAAATCAAAACTACAATGAGATACTACCTCATACGTGTCAGAATGAGTAAAATCAAAAATAAGAAACAACAGCTGTTGGCAAAGATGTGGAAGAAAAGGAACATAAGGTGCACTGTTGGTAGGAATGCAAACTAGTGTAGCCACTGTGGAAGACAGTGTGGAGGTTTCTCAAAAAAATTAAAAATAGAACTACCCTATGACCCAACAATGGCATTACTAGGTATTTACACAAAGAATACAAAAATACTAATTCAAAGGGATACATGCATCCCAATATTTATAGCAGCATTATCTACAATAGCCAAATTTTGGAAACAGTCCAAGTGTTCATTGACTATTGAATGGACAAAGAAGTGGTGCATTATATGCATATAATGGAATATTACACAGCCAGCAAAAAGAATGAACTCATTCCATTTGCAATGAGGTGGATAGACCTAGAGAATATTATGTTAAGTAAATAAGTCAGTCAGAGAAAGAGAAATATTCATATGTGTAATTTAAGGAACAAAACAAGCAAAGGGGAAAAAAGGAGAGGAAGGCAAACCAAGAAACAGACTTTTAGCTATAGAAAATAAACTGACACTTACTAGAGGAGGGTGTGTGGGGGATGGGTGAAATAGGTGATGGGGATCAAGGAGTGCATTTGCTGCGATGAACACTGGGTGTTGTATGGAAGTGCTAAATCACTATGTTGTATATCTGAACCTAATATCATATCATATATTAATTAACTAGAATTTAAATAAAAACTTAAAAAGGAGTAATAAATTTTAGAAGAGCTTCTAAAATTAACAGAAAAAAATCAATGACCCAATTAAAGTAAGTAAAGATTTTAGCTAACCACTCACTAAAGAAGAAAATATAAATATCTTAAATATGAAAAGACTTTTATCCTTATTAATAAATTATAGTGGATCTATACCGTGGTAGCTCCATACAGTTAATGAAACCAATTCCTAAAATATATTGGGGTTTTTTTGGTAGTTTCAAATTTTAATTTAAATTCTGATTAATTAACATATGTCTAACATTAGTTTCAAGAATAGAAAGCAGTGATTCATCACCTGCATACAAGACCAGTGCCTATCACAACTTGTGCCCTCCTTAATACCCATCTATTGTTATATATTTTTAAAAAACAAGTTTAAGAACTATTTGTAATCTGTAGATAAAAATAGATATGTGTGTATAATACCTATGTATGCATATGCATATCTAGAGAGATATATAGGTTATCTACGATCACACTGCTACTAGATGGAGGGTGAAATGGATACTGAAAAGAGATGATTACTTTTCATTACAAACCATTTCATATTTTCTGGATTTTGTACCATATGCATTTATATTTTTAAAATAGTTATATAAGTCAATTATTTTCATCATTACTATGACTTTGTATATTTATTCAATTGTTTTTAGTACTTCTTATAACTCCATCATTCATACACAATAATCTGCATAATCATTTCTCTATTGATGAAATTAATTTTCTGATTTTTGATATGGAAGATTTCCTATGCATGGATATACTATTTTTCTTCTATACGCATGTTCTAGCCAAGCTGGTCTGCTCACCGATATGCTCTGCATACTCCTTTTTCTAAACTTTTCCATTCCCTTGACCCCACATGCCTTCCCCAGCCTCTCCTGAATGATGTTGAGTCCAATCTGTCTTCTATGGGCTACTTTCCTTCTGAACCCTGATTTTTTTCTTTCATTTATTTCTTATATATTTATTGCCTCTGTACCTCTTTTGCTTCATCAGTAAAGTAGTAATACCTGGGGCACCTAGGTGGCTCAGTGGGTTAAAGCCTCTGCCTTCAGTTCAGGTCATGATCCCAGGGTTCTGGGATCGAGCCCCACATCAGGCTCTCTGCTCAGCAGAGAGCCTGCATCCTCTTCTCTCTCTGCCTGCTTCTCTGCCTACTTGTGATCTCTGTCTGTGAAATAAAATTTAAAAAAATCTTTTAAAAAATCTATAAAAGTAAATAAATAAATAAATAAATAAATAGTAATACCACTATCAAACTCAAAAGAGTATGAGCATTAAATGAAATGAATGTAGGGAAACATGTCATAAGTTATTAAGCGCTAAAAAAGTACATATCATTCATCTTTTGCTATGTAATACTTTGTTGTTTTATTATAATTATTTCCTTTTATTATTTGTTGTATTAGTGTCAGTGTTATTTTAGTTATCATTTGGTGTACCTCCTATCTGCCTACATACTGTTTTTTTACTAGATTATCAGGGCTCTAAAGAAGGACTCACTGTTCATCAACGTATCTTCCACCAGCACATGTATCTGGCACTTTACACACAGGAGATATATATATATTTTGGTAATTTTCACCATAATATTTGTGGTAAAATTAATGATAACAAGTCTACCCAAAGATGATATATTGCCATCAACTATAAAAATTGAAAAGAAAAAAATTGCATTGTATCTACTAAATATAATTCAGTCAATATCTCCATATCTGTTTTTGGTGCCATTAGTTACTGCCTACTGGCTGGTGTTGAACCATGATTGGCAAATCAGTAAATTGTGTTCCTGATGCTACTTTTGTTTTTTGCATAATGATAGCTGACATTCGCTGTCCTGATTAGAATCAATTAGTACATGAGAATATTGTCAAGCACAGCAAATATTTGCCTTAACTGCTTTGCTTTCTTATCTCTAAAAAATTAGAAGAACCACTGTGTGAAGAAGACCTAGCAAGAAAATAAAATAAGATAATTCTCTTTAGTACAAGAGTAGCCCCAGTCTCAATCTCTTGATCATTGGTGAATGTTCATGTATATAAGACTTCTTAAATAAGACACAAATAAAATAGTTGTATCTATACATTATAATTTATTAAAATATACTTATTAATACAATATGTATATAATTTACATATATATTCTAGATTATAGGTGTTAAAATTAGTGAAAAATTTTTAGCTAAGAAAAAAAAGCATAATTAGAATGTTAGATTACTTGAACAGGTATGTTAATTTTGGTACCATAAGAAGCTGATCAGCAATTATATGGTCATAATTAAACACTGTGCTATATGCATTAAGGTAGAGTGTTGACGAATTAATTGTTAAAAGCATTTTGATACATTAGGTTTCCTCCATTTAACTCTTCTTGTAGGCTCCACTCTAAAAATTTCAGTGAATTACATTCCTGGGCTCACCTTCTCTCTGACTTATGGTTAGATCTGGTTCAAAGAAAGGCACTGGAAAGAAGGAGATAGATATCTTTCATTCTGAAAATCTGTTTGATTATGCCTTTACTTTTTTTTTTTTTAATGGTATTACTTCTGTCAGAGAGTTTTATTTCTATGGCTGCATCTCCTGTCAAGTTTTGACAATTCCATGGGACTTCTAATTTCAAGATGGTAGGCTGAACATGCATACCAAAATTTCTTGTTTCAACACTGGTATTGTAGTTTATCAGTTTAAAACAAGTTTTGAAAAAAGTTTATTAAAATAGTATTTCATACATTTCTATATTAAGAGAGACAAATATATGCCTTTATATCAGTAAAGCAATGAACAAAGGCTGCCACTTCTCAATATATTGCTAATGACACCACCGAGAAAATGTCTACATTGAAAAGCCAGGGTGTCAGCAGGTGATCCTAATTAAGAGAAAAGGATCAATGCATGACTAAGAATCATCAATCATTTGAGAAAAGCAAGCAACACATTCATGACTCAAAGAATTTATACCTAATAACATAGATATAATATAGAAATAAAAAAGGAGTTAGAATAAGTATGGTTACAATTTACAAAGAAATAGATAAGAGAAATCCACCCATGACACAAAAGTAAATTGTTATTTAAAAAAAACAGACAGTTTCTGGTAAAAAGAACTTAAAGATCAAACAAATGCAAATTTGTTTGAAATTAATGAAAAAGAAATTCATTACAGTTAGGTTAAATAACAAACTGAACTTAGCTAAAGAATAACATAGCTCTTAAATATAAAAGTGTATATTTCCCCTAAGAACAATTGCTTAGTGTGTGCTAATTCAATGCTTACAAAGACTTTATAAAGTCTCTGTAACTATAACTATTTAACTACATAACTATAGGAATAACAAGAGTCAACTCTGAAAAATGTCTAAGAGAAGTTCAGATGCATAAATCCAGAAGTTCAAATTTTTATTTAAATGGAATTCCAGATGAAAGTAATAGGGAAAATAAAGAAAGGCCGTATTTGAGGAAATAATAGGAAAGAATTTCTGAGACTTGTAGACGTATGATTTCACATATTGCAAAAGTCTATGTGATGCTAAGCAAAATCAAAACAAATAAACAATTAAGAAACAAATTAAACTTCACACCTGAGCACATTGTACACATTGTAGGTTCAATATGTTAAGAATAAAGAGAAACTTCTATAACCATCAGGAAGAAAAACAACAAAATAAAGTATAAAAATCAATTTTCATCTGCTATTTTATTAGATTCATTAAATACAGGACATCAATACAGCAATATTTTCAAAATACTAAGCAAAGTCCTGCTTCTTCGATTGCACACTAATTTATTTCAGATGAACCTTCTCACCAAGGCAAACTAAAAAAAGAAAAGAAAAAGATAAAATTTTAAATGAAATACAGACACACACACACATACCATATTTGAAACTATTTGGTCAAGAGTTAATCAGCAGGCTTGCAGTGTTCAAACCTTTCACATTCCAAAGAGCTGGCTCAGTACTGGTTCTTGAGAGATAACCTCTAAGCCCAATATCCTGTTAGAAGTCTCTTTGGATCCATGAGGCCTTCGAGCAAACCAGATTGTTTATGCTAACAATGTGATACATGGTTAAAACTTGGGCCATACTGTATCAGTTTGACCTCTGGATTTGTAAGAAACTGAGTAACTCCATTTAGTTTTAAAACCTGACCTCCTGGGGTGCCTGGGTGGTTGGGTGGGTTAAAGCCTCTGCCTTCGGCTCAGGTCTTGGTCCTGGGGTTCTGGGATGGAGCCCGGCGTCGGGCTCTCTGCTCGGCGGGGAGCCTGCTTCCCTCTCTCTCTCTCTGCCTGCCTTTCTGTCTACTTGTGATCTCTGTCAAATAAGTGGATGAAATCTTAAACAAAAACAAAACCTGACCTCCCATCTTATTCTAGCATTTTTGACATGCCTATATTACTGAATTCTTTCTTTGTTTCATAACTCTTATCTTGTTCTACTTTTTATGTTATTATTTACTGTCACTCTACTCTGGTCTAATGCAAATTACATGAAAGCCAAGATTTTTGTTTGTTTTGTTCACAGATATGAACAACCAGAACAATGCCCAGCACTTGGCAAATCCTCAATAAATATATTTTGAATCAATAAATGCTTACTAAAATGTTCTTCATGATATCAAAATTTGCAATTGGCACCTTTAAATGGAATAAAGAGATAAAATATGGCATGCTTATGAAACAGAATACTAAAAAGCAGTTAAAATGAGCAATACTTACATAATTTGACCTTGAGAGATCTCAAAAACCAAACAGTAAGTGAAAAAAAAAGCAAGTTGAAATGTAACATGTAGTATCAGATGCCTTTTTAGCAAAACCATACATCCTAGATAAACCAATGTCGTATTTGTTTTATGAGTGTGAACACACACATAACCTGGCACATACATAATTTCTTTCCAATAATAAACTTTGAGATACCAAACTCGAAACAGTACAAAGGAAGAGCATGGAAGTTAATGATCAAATGGGAACTTCAGCTGTATCTGTAAAGTTCTGGGTGTTATTTTTAAGAATTAATACATAAATAAGATAATTTCAAGGTGATAAATACTATCAAATAAACAGGATGATATGACAAACTGGACAAAGGTGAGGCAACTCTAGACTGAGTCATCAGAGCTGGTTCTCTGATGTTGTACAATGGCTTGATAAAAAGCCACAGCATTGCAAAGGCCTAGGGAAGAGTATTTGAGATAGGAGAATCAATGCACATGTATTACAGAACACATAATATAATTTCAAGCGAAAACTTATTAGGAAACAGAAAGATACCTCTGACTTGTGTGTGGAAAATAGATTTGAGTGAGAAGAGACAAAAGTTGAAATGACCTCATGAGTTTATCTTTTCTACAGTCTAGGAAATGACTGGGGCTACTAATTTCAGAGGAGGAGGGGACAAAGAGAAACGTCTGTCTGGGACAAAGTGAAAGAAGCCTGTGAGAGAATCAAAGCAGACCTGTAATCAGGCGCACATTTGCGGCTACTTCTCCACCTCCTCTGCCCACACTTACCACTTCCTCCTCCAAATTCCTGAATACATTCTAGATTTCTTTCGCTTTTGTACTCTCACAGTCCCTGGCATCTTGTTAAACACACGTTAAAAACTCTGTAAAATAAATGTCTACTAAAAAGGGAGACAATGAAGATGGAAGATAGAATGTGTGAAAGAGAAAGAAGAAAAGGGGAGAAGAGAAAAGAAGTCTGTTCAGCCAACAGATCAGCTGTGCTACTCTCTATATAACTGTGAAGACTTGAGACTTTTTTTTTCTCTAAGTAATGAAATAGCAATATTTAATGCAGTTAAGAGAAAATTTTTGTTCTGCAGAGGCACTCATGCGAATACTAATGTTTAGATTTATCAAAGTAAAGGCAATTAGCTTCTTGGTATGGAAACATTAATGACGGATCCCAAGTATCCTTCTAACCTCTCTTTCCTCCCATATGGAAGTTGTCCAAAATAAAATTGACAGATTATCCTTCCTAAATATTACTATCTTTAGGCTACTTCTCTGTACAAGGGCTTAATTTTGTTCCCAAATATTTTCAGCATCAAATCCATACTCTTCCTCCTGGAATTTTGATCTCCTCTTTAGTCTAAACTTATGTTAACAATAATCTGAACTTACTCACTCAAATTTACTGCTACCCACGACAACATCCACTTTTGTCAGAGAGTCTAAGCTTTGCCCCTTAATCTCTTTAGGGCCTCTCATTTGGGATAAAGCTACTTCATCTCCCCAGAATGTTTGGGGATTTTTTTTTTCCTCCCCACCAATTAAATCTGTTACTGTTATAAAAATTTCCCTTCTCCATCTCTGCAGGCCCTTGGGGGTAGTGGGTAAATAAAGAGAAGGCAGAGACAGATCTGACTTCCAGAATTTCAGGAATTTAATTGATTCCATGATGACGACCACTATCAAGAAATGGTACAATGCAGCTTGTGCTACAGCCCAACTATAGTTTAAATGCACTCTTAGAGGGCATAGAAGATTAATTTTTTTCCCACTGCTATCAAAGGTGAGCCCTCTTTTATTGCCTTTATAGTGTTTTATCCATTATAAGCAGAGTCAGCATTAGTTACTCAAAACAGTTATCCATAGACGGGTTCTATATGCCAAGTGATCTTTAAGACACTGGAAACTTGTTGGTGATCAAGATATACCCAACCGCTGTCCTTTTAGAGCTTATATGTTAATGGTGAAAGAATTAATACATAAATAAGATAATTTCAAGGTGATAAATACTATCAAATGAACAGGATGATATGACAAATTGGACAAAGGTGAGGCAACTCTAGACCGAGTCATCAGAGCTGGTTTTCTGATGTTGTACAATGGCTTGATAAAAAGCCACAGCATTGCAAAGGCCTAGGGAAGAGTATTTGAGATAGGAGAGTCAACAAGAACAGAAACTTGATGGTTGAAAGGACATTAGTATTTGTGGGTAATTAGAGAGGATGCAATGTGGTTGCAGCATAGAGAGGAAGGGAGAGAATGGCACAAGTTAATGTAGGAAAGAAGCTCAGGGACAAATCATCCAGGACCTTGTGGACCAACATATGGAGTTTGGATTTTATCATAAGTAGAATGGTGGACCACTGGAGGATTTTTAGCAGGGAGCTGATAGCTTTCTGTCAAGATTACTCTTTTTCCTCCATGGAGATGGGGGAAGAAAGAAGATAGCATACCAGTTCTACTTTTGCTTCTACTTAGGGCTAGGTTCTGGGAAAACATGAGTTTTGGAATAAGGTGGCCTTTAGTGTCTACTAATTATCATTTAAACTTTTCTAGGAAGACCCTTGTTCCCTTGACATCTTAGCGCTAAAGGTATTGCCTGTGGAGTATTCCACAGCCAACGTCAGAAGAACGAATGACTACAAAACATTTGAAAATTCTATATACAAGCAGAGAGAGAGCTTAAAATGTATATATTCTAAGATAACAAGAAGTTCCAGTTGCTATGGGCTGGACTAGCTTATTACATAAGGAAGGGATAAGGCTGAAACAGTGCTTAATAACAAAGACATTATTAGCCAGGGCAATTTTGTCTTTAAGTGGAGGACACAGAATAGATTTTCCAATTTGGATTTATTCCCTTTCAACTCAACAGATTCCCTTTGTTCTTCAAGGTGAAAGTTAAGTCTCACCTCCTATATGAAGGCTTTTCTGTATTTACAAACACTATCATAGAGTATATTCTTTTTTATTGAGGTATTATTGATATTCAACATTATATTAGTCTCAGTTAGACACTTGTGTGCGCTGAAGAATTACCACCACATGAAGTCTAGCCACTTTCCACCACCATAAAATCTATAGAAAAAAATTTTTTTCTTGTGTGAGTACTCTTAAGATCCACTCTTCCAGCAAGTTTCAAATATGCAGTACAATAGCATTGACATTGGTCACCATACTTCATACCATGTCCCCATAACCTCTTCATTTCACAACTGGAAGCCTGTACCTCTTGAAATCCTTTACCCATTTTGCCTACACCATGACCCCTCAGCCTCTGGCCACCACCACTCTATTCTCCATACTCGTGAGTTTTGTTTGTTTTAGATTCCAAATATAAGTGAGACCAAATGGTATTTGTCTTTCTCTGACTTATTTCACTTACCACAATACCCTCAAGTTCCAAAGTTCCAGGCGTGCTCCTGCAAATGACAAGATTTCTTTCTCCTTCTCCTCCTCCTCCTCCTCTTTTTGGCTGAGTAGTATTCCATTATATATATATACCACATCTTCTTTATTCATCTATCTATAGATGTTTAGATTGTTTTCATATCTCGGCTATTGTAAATAATGCTACAATGAACAAAGGGGTGTGTATATCTTTTTGAATTTATGTTTTTGTTTTCTTCTGATAAATACCCAGAAGTGAAATTGCTGGATCTTATGGTAGTTCCATTTTTAAGTCTTTAAGGAATCTTCATACTGTTTTAGGTAGTGGCTGTACCAGTTTATATACTCACCAACAGTGCAGGAGGATCTCCTTATCTTCATCTTGCAACACTTGTTATTTCTTGTCTTTTTAATAATAGCCATTCTGATGCTTGTAAGGTTATAGCTCATTGAGGTTTGGGGCTGCGTCTCCCTGAAGATTAGTGATGCTGAGCATCTTTTCATCTGTCTGTTAGCCATCTGTATGTCTTCTTTGGAAAAATATCTAGTCTGGTCCTTTGCCTATTTTTCAGATTGTGTGTTTTGCTATTCAGTTATATGAGTTCTTTATGAATTTTAGATATTAACCCCCGAGTGGATATATGATTTGCAAATATATTCTCCCAGTTAGCAGGCTGCCTTTTCATTTTGTTGATAGTATTTATTTTGTTGCTGTGCAGAAGCTTTTTAGTTTGATGAATTACTTGTTTATTTTGGCTTTTGTTTTCTTTGTTTTTGGAGTGACATCCAAAGATATATCACCAGGACCAATGTTGAGAATCTGACTGCCTATGCTTTCTTCTAGGAGTTTTATGGTTTCGGGTCTTAATTTAAAGTTTTTAATCTACTTTGAGTTAATTTTTGTATTAAATATATACAAAACCAGACAAGGACATCATAAAAACTGTATATATAGACCAATACCCCTGATGAACATAGGTACAAAAATCCTTATCAAATATTAACAAGCTGAATTCGACAATACATTTAGAGGATCATACAGCATGATCAAGAGGGATTTATGTTAGGGATCCAAGGATGGTTCAGCAACCACAAATCAATCAACATGTTATGTTTTTGTGTAAAATAGTGATTCAGTTTCATTTTTACACATGTGGCTCTCTTGCTTCCCAACAACATTTGTTGAAGAGACTGTCATTTTCCCATTGCATATTTTTACTTCCTTTTTCATAAATTAATTGACCATATATGCATGGATTTACTTTTGGGTACTCTATTCTGTTTCATTAATCTATGTGTATTTATGTGTTAATACCATTAGTGTTTTGATTACTATAGTTTTGTAATATAGTTTGAAATCAAGAAGCATGATGTTTCCAGCTTTGTTCTTCTTTTTCAAGATCACTTTGGCTTTTGGGGGCCTTTTGTGATTCCATACAAATTTCAGGATTGTTTATTCTAGTTCTGTGAAAAATGCCATTGGGGTTTTGATAGGGATGGTACTGAAATTATAGATCGCTTCGGGTAATATGGACACTTTAACAATATCAATTCTTCTAATCTGTGAGCATGGAATATCTTCCCAATTTATTCATGTCTTCTTTAATGTCTTTTATCAATACCTTACAGTTTCTAGGGTACAGTTCTTTCACTTTCTTCAATTTGTTCCTAGCTATTTTATTCATTTTGATAAAAATGTAAATGGGACTGTTTTCTTAATTTCACTTCCTGATAGTTTATTGTCAGTTATGCTGATTCTATACCTTACAACTTTACTGAGTTCATTTGTGAGGTCTAAGTTTTTTGGTGGAGTCTTTAGGGTTTTTTATATGTAAAAAAATGCATCCAGAAATAATGAAAGTTTTACTTCTTCCATTACAATTTGGATGCTTTTTATTTCTTTGCCTGGTCTAGTTGCTCTTTCTAGGACTTCCAAAACTACATTGAATAAAACTGGTGAGCGTGGGCATCCTTGTCTTGCTTGTACTCTTAAAGGAAAGCTTTCAGCTTTTTACCACTGAGTATGATGTTAGCTGTGCTCTTGCTATATATGGGGTTTATTATGTTGAGGTATGTTCCCTCTCTACCTGGTTTGTTGAGATTTTTTTTTTATTATAAATTAGTGTTGAATTCTGTCAAATGCTTTTTCTGAATCTATTGAGATGGTCATATGATTTTTTTTTAAAGATTTTATTTTATTTATTTGACATAGAGAAATCACAAGTAATTGGAGAGGCAGGCAGAGAGAGAGAGAGGAGGAAGCAGGCTCCCTGCTGAGCAGAGAGCCCCATGTGGGACTCGATCCCAGGACGCGAGATCATGACCTGAGCCGAAGGCAGCGGCTTAACCCACTGAGCCACCCAGGCGCCCGGTCATATGATTTTTATCTGTTATTTTGTTAATGTGGTATATCATGTTGATTGATTTGTGGTTGCTGAACCATCCTTGGATCCCTAACATAAATCCCACTTGATCATGCTGTATGATCCTCTAAATGTATTGTCGAATTCAGCTTGTTAATATTTGTTAAGGATTATTGTAACTATGTTCATCAGGGGTACTGGCCTATAAATACAGTTTTTATGATGTCCTTGTCTGGTTTTTTTATCAGGGAAATGCTGGCCTCCTAAAATGAGTTTGGAAGTGTTTCTTCCTCTTCAATTTTTTAACAGAGTTCAAAAAGAATATGTATTAAATCTTTAAATATTTGGAAGTATTTACCAGTGAATCCATCTGGTCCTAGATAGTTTTTGATTCCTGATTCAATCTCCTTACTAGAAATCAGTGTATGCCGTTTTTCTATTGCTTCGTGACTCAGTCTTAGAAAATTGTGTATTTCTAGGAATTTATCCATTTCTTCAAAGTTGTTTGGTTTGTGGACATATAATTGTTCAGAGTAGTCTCTTATGATCCTTAATATTACTAAGTTGTAACATTTTACGAATCCTTAGTATTAATGTTGTAACTTTTCTTTCATTTCTGATTTTATTTATTTAAGCATTCTCTTTTTTCTTAATGAGTTTAGCTAAAGGCTTGTCAATTTTGTTTCTTTTCAAAGAACAAGTTTAGTTTCATTCATATGTTCTACTGTCTTTTTAGTCTCTATTTCATTTTTTTTTTGTTCTGATCTTTGTTATTTCCTTTATTCTACTAATATGGCAGTTTAGTTCTCTTTCTATTTTTTATAGGTGTAAAGACAGATTGTTTGAGACTTTTATTTCTTGAGGTAGGCCTGTATCACTATGAATTTCTTAGAATGCTTTTGCTGCAACTCATAGATTTTGGTAGTTGTATTTCCATCTTCATTTGTCTCAAGGTATTTTTTCATTTCTCCCTTTATTTCTTCTTTAACCCTTTACTTGTTTCCAGTAACATTTTGTTTAATCTCCATGTATGTGTGATTTTTCCAATCTTCTTCTTCTTGTAATTGATTTCTAGTTACATATAATGTGGTGAGAAAAGATTCATGATGTGTTTTCAATCTTCTCCAATTTACTGAGACTTATTTTGTGGCCTAACATGTGATCTATCCTGGACAATTTTCCATGTACACTTGAAAAGAGTGTGTATTCCGCTGCTTTTGGATGGTATGTCCTTTACAGATCTAAGTTCTTTAGGTATAATGTGTTGTTTAAGGCCCGTATTTCCATATTGATTTTCTGTCTGTATGATCTTTCCACTGATGTAAGTGGAAAATTAAAGTCACCTACTATTATTGTATTATTGTCAGTTTCTCCTCTTATGTCTGTTAATAGCTGTTTTACATGTTTACTTAGGTACTCCTGGGTTGATTGCATATTTACAAAAGTTATATTCTTTTGTTGCATTGACCACTTTATCATGATTTAATGCCCCACATTATCTTTTCTTAGTCTTTGTTTTAAAGTATATTTTGACTGAAAGAAGTATGACTACCCATTTTCTTTTCATTCCCATTTGCATTGATTATCTTCTTCCTTCCCATCATTTTCAGTCTTTACAATTCCTTACATTTGAATTGAGTCTCTTACAGGCAGCATATAGATGGGTCTTGTTTTTTTAATCCTTTCAGCTATGCTATGTCTTTTGATTGGAGCATTTAGTCCATTTATATTTAAAGTAATTATTACTGGGTAAGTACTTATTGCCATTTTGCTAATTGTTTCTGGCTGTTTTGTAGTTCCTCTCTGTTCCTTTCTTTTTCTCTTGCTTCTTTTCTTCTGGTTTGATGATTTTCTTTAAGTTTAGGTTTTTAGTTTACTATATTTTGTGTATCTATTACATGTTTTTCTTTGTTTTTACCATGAGCCTCACATAAACCACCTATACATACAATAGTCTATTTTAAGCAGATAGCAACTTAAGTTTTAACGCATTCTAAAACTACATCTTTACTCCCCTCCTCAAACTTTGTTTTTGATGTCACATTTTACATCTTTTTATTTTGTGCATTTCTTAAATTATAATGAGTTATTTTTACTATTTTTGTCCTTTAACCTTCATACCAGCCTCATATATGATTAACCCACTACTCTTACCATATATTTACCTTTACCAGTATGATTTATATGTTAATATGTTTCCTTGTTACTAATTAATGTCCTTTCTTCTTAGCTGAAAAAGGTCCCTTTAACATTTCTTATAAAGCCAGTTTAGTGGTGAAGAACTTCAGCTTTGCTTTGTCTGGGAAATTCTTTATCTCTCCTTCAATTTTGAGTGATAACTTTGTCAGGTAGAGTATTCTTGGTTGGAATTTTTTTTCATTTCAGCACTTTGATTACATTGCGCTACTCTTTTTCTGGGCTGCCAATTTTCTGCTGAAAAATCTGTTCGCAGTCATATAGGGGTTCTGTTACACAGCCCATATTGTTCTTCTCTTGTGGCTTTTAAGATATTCTATCTTTAACTTTGATACATTAATCAAAATGTGTCTTGGCGTAGATATCTTTTTGTTCATCTATCTTAGTTGGAATTTTCTGAGATTCCTGAATCTGGATATCTGTCTCCTTTCCCAGGGTAGGGAAGTTTTCAATCATTATTTTTGCTAATAAACTTTCTCCTCTCCTCTTCTTCCTGATTCCCTATAGCACAAATGTTATTATACTTGATGTTGTCCCATATATCCCTTAAACTATCTTTATTTTTTTTAATATTTTTTGTTCTTTATTGCTGCTCTGTCTAAGTGAGTTCCATTGTCCCATATTCTAAATCACTGATCATTTTTTCTGCTTCATCTAGTCTGCTTTTACACCCTGTTTTTTTACACCTTGCATTTTTCATTTCAGTTATTGTATTCATCTGCTCTGTGACTTCTATTTGGAACTTTCTCATATTTTCTGTCTCTTTGTTGAAGTTCCCATTCTTCTCCCAAGTTCAGTGAGTACATTTGTGATTAGTACTTTGAACTCTTTATCAGGTAAATTACTTATCTCCATTTCATTAAAGTTATTTTTTTTATATTTTTTTTTCTTCTGATTGGAAAATATTCCTCTGTTTCTTCATTTTTCTTGACTTTCTGTGTTTGTTTCTATGTATCAGGCAAAATAGTTACCTCTCCCAATTTTGAAGGAGTGGCCTTGTATAGGAGATAAACCTTGTTTTTCAACCTTGTCCTGGCTTTTGTTTTTCTCTTGAGATTTTGTTATTTTCTAAGCAACCTGATTTATTCTCAATAGGTCCCATTTAATGAGGGTGTGCAAGATTTGCCAGAGTTCCAAAGAAGAATTCTCAGTCAGCACCTAGTTTCAGGCTGATCAGAAGCCAGAAACTTAGACAGCAACTTTTAAAGTATCTAAGTATATTCAGTCTTGTGGGTCTGCAATAAAACTTTGCAGGCCTCCATACTAGGATACCTGGAGGATCTCTTGGGCAACAGTGGCAAAAATCAAGGCTTCAGATGAGACTATAAGCTCCTTTCTGGGAGGTATTGATAAGCTGTGGTCAGGCTGAGTCAGAGGGCAAAGTTGGAGTCCCCTGGCTTCATTTCCTGGCTTCAACACTTCCATAGCCTCCAGATGTATGGCAAACCTGAAGTCTGCCCTGAGGCTGAAGCTCCACGACTGGTAAATAGGCCTTTTTCACAGAAAAATGAAGGTGTACTTCCGTCTGACCTCTGTATAGTTTCTGGGAGTGGTTTCATGCCAAGAACTGTCTCTCTGATTGTTCCAGAGAGAGACCCAGCAACACATGTCATTCAACTTAAATAGTGTTAAAAAATAACAGCAGCAATAATAGTTTATAGTTTTATGTGTTTGGCACTGTTCTAACTTCTGTGTGTGTGTGTGTGTGTGTGTGTGTGTGTGTGTAGAGAGAGAGAGAGAGAAAGAGACACTCACTTAATACTCAAAAACATCCTATAAAATTGATATTATTACCCACACTCTTGGATGAGAAGGCTGAGGCACAGAGATATTAAATAATCTGTCAAAGATTCCACAGATGTTTCTCAGGTATCTTGTATAAATGCTGTGAGAACAAACAATTCTTCAATGAAAGTTCCAGTCTCCACAAATATTTGGGAACTGACCTTGGTGTCTTGATATTATTGTGACATAAATATACATCTTTGTGCTTATGAAGCCCAATGAAATAAATTTTATTTAAATAAAAGGAGTTTGTGTTATTCTCTTTTCCCCTTCCAAATCCTATAACTCTAAGATGTTTGCCTTCCTTTACACAGATAACAAAAATAGTCAACTGGAATGCCATGTAATTGCTGGAATTTTAATTGGCTGGGAAAGAGGAGCATAAAATAGTATTATAGTCATAGCCAGCCTAGATTTAAGGTTAGTGACTAAGTTTATGATTATGAGGCTCTTTTGTAATGCATGCTGCTTCCTCAGAATGCTTTCTGGCAACAATAGTCCTACATCTTCTCTTATTTAAGCTAAAATTCCAACTATTAATATCACTTTAATGTTATGTTATTTTAAATCAAATTTGTTCTGATAAAAGACATACAAATCATTATGCTCATGGTGTTGCATCATGAAGAACTGATCAAGTTTAACCATGAAATTACAATACCAGGGGTGCCTGGATGGCTCAGACCGTTAAGTCTCTGACTCCTGATTTCGGCTCAGATCATGATCTCATTGTTCATGAGATCAAGCTTCGCCCCAGGCTCTGTGCTCAACATGGGAGTCTGCTGGAAATTCTCCCTCTCCTTCTGCCCTACCCCCATTCATGCTCTCTCTCTCTCTTTTTCCTCTCTGAAATAAATAAATAAATCTTTTTAAAAACGATTACAACACCAATGATTTTGTGCCAGATTAGATACCATTGCTCACTAGATTATAACATATACTTAGCAAAGTTTTAAAAGAGTTCAACATACAAAATTTGATTAGCCAGTTTTATTTGCTTCATGACATTAGAAGAAGGCTGCTACAATTTGATTAATTCTAAGGAATATTCAGGTTCAGTGAGAGATCTTTTGAGTTCTAAGGTGGATGTAGTATATCTAGAATGGGATAAAAAGGGAGTCCAGTTATTTCTCTCTCTTTACTGAAAACCCATCTTCAGTGATTGCTTTTCATTTTTACAAGTTTCTACTCACAGAAGCATGGAGAATCTGGCCCCAAGATCATGAGATTCAACAAGCCAGTACGAAAGGGTAACAGAACAAAAGATGAAGGGAGCTGGGCAGTTTCATGAGAGTATACAAGCAAGAGATATAAGCCTTAGCTGGGCACCAAAATGAAGACCTCTGGCCCTGATTCAGTGTACAGAGGTCAATGTGAGAGCATAGGGTTGGATTCTGGAAAAAGAAAAAAAAAAGTCACACTAACATGGAATGTGTTAGAAAAGCCAAATGATTGCCACTGTTTTGTAACTATATATGAGGCATTTATTATATGCTAGTTTTTTTGTTAAGGAATCTCATTCTCCTGAGCTATCTTTCAATGTGGAAGAATTTCATTTGGAATAGTTCTCCTCATCTCTTTCTATCCATTACATAAGAATGACTCATATGACTAGTGAGTTTGTGAAGAGGAAATAATCAGGCTTAGCTCAAAATACATGGGGTCTCTGTCTTTCAGATGTGCCTATTTTTGGAGAGAGCTGCCCTCTGGTTTCTTCTCAAACATGTGGTAAGTGGTCTGCCCCTATGAAGAGGTGCTAAGGTCATTTGACCCAGTTGATGACTAAAAGTGTGAATTTATTTCCTGAGTGAAATTGTACAAAGTCTATAGTGGCCACACATTGAGGTCACACCATCCAATTCAGCCTTCATCAATAATAACATTAGTATTAATTGTCCATTTGCCCTTTATATCTTACTTCTCAGAGTTTAGTCTTATATTTGAGAAATGAAAGGGATGTGACTTACTGGCTTCCTAAAACTCCAATCCATATGTCAATTCCTTAAATCTTATAATATTATTAATATCAGTTTTCATTGCTACTATAAAAAATTACCACAAATGCAACACCTTTAAACAGCTCAAATTTATTTATTTATTTTTAAAGATTTTATTTATTTGTCAGAGAGAGAGATCAGAAGCAGGGGGAGTGGCAGGCAGAGGGAGAAGCAGACTCCACACTGAGCAAGGAGCCGAATGAGGGACTCGATCCCAGGACCCTGGGATCATGACCTGAGCTGAAGGCCGACTTAACCATCTAACACACTCAAGTATCTCTAAACAACACAAATTTACTTTCTCTTAGTTTCTGTAGGTCAGATGCATAGCATTTTGAATTTTGCTCAGTGCCTCAGCGGGCAGAAATCAAAGTTTTGGCTGGGACTGCTTTGCAAATGTAACTGATGACTTTCCATGTGGCCACCACCATCTTCAAGTCAGCATGTCAAACTCTTCTTTTGCTTTGAATCTCTGACTTGCTCTTCTGCCTTTCTCCTTTGCTTTTAAGGCTTCATACAAGTACATTGGACCAATCTAGGTAATTCAGGATCTTAATCTAGGATCTAGGTAATCTCCTGATCTTAAACTTAACATACTAGTAAACTTAGTTACACCTACAAAGTTTCTTTTGCTATGTAAAATAACATTCATAGGGAGCAAAAATCATGAGAGCCAAATGTCTGCTTACCATAGTTAGATAATAACATTTCCTTTTGTTAAGTGAGGAAGATGAGATTTAGGAAAGATAAAGAGCTTTCCATAAGTCACAGATAATAAATGACAAAACTAGAATGAGAAGCCAAGTATGTATGAGTTCAGGCTCAGTACTTCCTGTGACCTTGAAATTCCTCCATTTTTACCCATAGTTCACCTTGGACAAATGATGCAATTTATTTCTAATGAAACAAATCTTGGGGCAGGGGGGAGGGGCATTTTTCCTTATACCAGAATAAAGAAATGCTCATTGTACTTCAAAACCCCTCTTTCCTTCATCTTGGTTTTTCCAGTTATACTCCTATCTCATGAATGTCCCCCTTCCTAACAAATGAGAAATGGTTGGAGAGAAAATAATTGAAGTAAATTTTTTAGAAAAAAAGAAGGAGAAGAAGAAGAAAAGAAAATATAGGAAGAAGAGTTATGACCAGAGAAAGAGAGAGAAAGAGAGAGAGAGAAGGGAAAAGAAAGTCACAACAAGAAAAAGAGAGAACAGGCAGAAAAGACACTAAAGTACTCAGAACAGGGACACCTGGGTGGCTTGGTCAGTTAAGCTGCTGCTACCTTCAGCTCCTATCATGATCCCAGGGTCTGGGGATCAAGTCCCACATCCAGATCCTTGCTCAGCAAGGAGCTTGCTTCTCCCTCTGCCTGCCACTCCCCCTGCATGTGCACAATCTCTCCCTCTGACAAACAAATTAATTAATTAAAATTTTTTAAAGTGCTCAGAATTAAATATGCTCTCTGTAACCTAGGAAAATGGTTTATATACTGAGAAATTATAGGAAATGTTTACCCACGATTCTTTTTACATTCTTAAGAAAAGCCTGCACATTGCTGACTAAGCTCCAAACAAACATAGAATCTAGCATTGAACAGCTCAAAAGCGTCTTTAACTGCTTTACTGTGGAAACAGTTTGAGGCCAGGATTCCAGCATTAGGTCAGTTCTTTCCATTTTGCTTCTCATTCTCTTCCTACCTAATGACTGTCTCCAATGCCAGACCCTCTCCCCCTCTCTCCTACAAGTATTTTTGTTATAGCTTTGTTCTGGCCTTCTTCCTCCCCGTCTAAGCCCCTACAACTTACTTTTCTTATTACATCTTTTCTATTTAGTCTCCTGAAACTCCTATTTCAATGGAAATGTACCCTCAATCTTTTTTGTTTTGTTTTGTTTTTAAGCAGAATGTTCTCTTTGCAAGCAGATCTCCCAAAAGGTCAGTTCCTCTGAGTGATTACTATGTGGAAGACACTGTTCTAGGACTGGGGAAACAAAAATATAAAATGACATGGTCATTGTCTACATAAATTTTATAGCCTGGCTATTAGGTAGATAAGCAGATAGGTTAATATGGTGTGGCTAAAGTCAGTAAAAGATGACACCATGATGTTCTTGCCTCCCATTCTTCAGATCATCTACCTTCCAACAAAATCTCTTTAAGTTGCGTGCTTTGCCAATATGTTATATCTGCCTTTAATTCTACCTAGATATATAATCTTAAGTGTCCCCAGTCAACTCATTTCTTGTTCCCTTCAGGAGATTTTCCAAATTTGTACCTACTTCACGAATACTATCACTCCACTACCGTTTACCTCATTCTCTGAGACTCTTAAACTTCCTATTCCCCATGTAAAAATAACTTTAACTTGTACATCTTCTTCTAGTTTCCTCCTGTCATAGTGGACGAAGTGTATCTTAACTCCCTCTTCCCTCATTCAAGACTAATTCATCCTCCTGTTCTTTAGATTTTGTAGCTTTATGCTCCTCAGAAACTGGTTCATCAGCCATCGCTGCTTTCCTCTTTGTACCACATTCAAACTCTGACAACTCCCACCCAGCATGATCGAAAAGCTTGTCCTTGGCTCCCTATTATTCCTTAGTAATTAGAGTACTTTTCTATCCTATATTTTACCATACACCTTCTTAAAGAAGTATTATTCACTATTACCTCTACCTCAGCTCCCATTTGATCTAAAACCCAAGGCAAGGTAGCTAATGCTTCTCTGGAAAGCTGCAACTGATGTGACTTTACCCCTAGACACAAACACATAGAAAAAAAGTAACATTTTCTATTTTCTTTCAGTCAGATTAAATACAATTTTAATTAAATACAATGAATTACAATTAAATACAATTAATTAACAATTAACACAATTTCTCCAGCCAGCCAGGATGTTGAGAAACCCAATCTTTGGTTCCAAAGAACCCTCTACTACCCAGGAGTGTCTGAAAACAAAGGCTTTACTCATGTAACCACCTGCTGACTACCAGTCACTGGCCTCACCTCCACCACTTCCCTGCTTGCCCTTTGCCCCTGTCTTAGCAATGTCTTTTCTAATGTTCTTTACTGCGTCCAAACCCTCACCAATCCTGTCTTCTATCCAGAGAGTGCCCTTTTCTCTCTTCTCAGATGCTCTCCTTGCATTTCTCCTGTTTATTCTTCAGAACTGAACTCAAATTTTCATGCCTTCCTTCCCTGAATGCTCCCTAAATTCTCAGAATGATTTAGATGTACTCACAGCATCACCATGGCCTTCTTTACAAACTTCGTATAATTATTACTAGACTGTACAGATTATATCTTAGGCTCCCAGGAAGTCATAATCCTGGGAAGAACGTAAAGGGAAAAATAGGCGATTATAATACTGTATGTGAACTTTAGCAAAAGTAGTTATAGAACGTAGAGAAAATTTTTAAATAGTTAACATTTATTCAGTCTTCTATATCTCACATATCACAAATATTTTACACATGTCATCTTATTTAATTCTCACCACAATACCATGAAGAAGAATACCTATATTTGTTTTACAGGAGAGGAAGCTGAACACAAAGAGATCTGTAGTTTGGCCGAGGATTCACAGGCCGTACAAAGTAAAGCCTCTGGCCTAAGAAAGACTGATGATTCAGTCTCTAAGGCCATATTCTATTAACCAACACACTATATTATATCACTTATGGTTGATAGCATTTCCTCAACAGTGAGTATTAACTAAGACTTCAGAGCTGAGAAATAATTATCTAGTTAAAGACCGTAGTAAATAAAAAGCTTGATGAGTGATGAGAAATGAAGTTTCAAAAGTAAGGATTGGTCAGATAATAAAGAACTGGGAAACTTTGTAAGAATCTTGGAAGTCAGACAGGAGCAGACTTGCAATTTATTTGTAAGAGTAGGAAAATTTCAAACAGGTTGAATTCTCAGCTCTGAAAGCTCTTCCATACCATGGTGGGCTAAGAGGAAAAGAGGAGGAGATGCTGCTGATAGACTTGAACCCCCAGAGTCCCATGAAACCACCAAACCAGAAGACATGGTCCATTACCTGTTGCTAAAAGATAGTGGCTGTCCCTTTGCTTGAAGATTATGCTGAGGACTCCAATAAGGCAGGTGCCTCGCAATCCAGTGCTTTCCCTCTTTAGCCTTTACTCTTATTTCCCCTGTAAGCTACCACACCAAGGGCCAAATCCAAGCACAGCTCAGTGATAGACGATGCCCCTTCTAAGGAAAGAGAACCAAACACTAAAGGAGCTTCAGAATGAAAACAATATGTGCTGGCAAAAGGCCCATCTTCTCCGAAATAAACTTATTGCATCTTACATCTCTCACAACATTTTAAAAAACAACATTTGATAGAACTTCCAGAACTCTGTAACTGTAAATATTGCTGGAATCCATTTATCAGGGGACATGGGGAACTGCCATCTTTGAATGAAGACAAGAACAGAAAAGAGCTTTGCAAGGAAGAACAAGGCCAGGGTATGATGCAAATGATTTATGACTTGGCCATACAATCCGGGACACTATAGTCCTTGTGTTATCTGTAGTGAAAATGGATACTATGTGGATCTTATAAGGGCAATAGGAGTGAGCATCTGACCCTATAGCATCAAGTAACTAAGTGGCCAGTTTCTTTCATGAACTATAATCATCGAATCATAGTAGGGGAAGGCCCAGCAGAAACCCATGGTAAGACAGAAGGAGTACATCTGGAATTGAGCATGAACAGAGCAGGATAGTACCAGTAAAGAGGATGAACGCAAGGATCCCATACTGACTCATTTGCTGCTATTGTCTGGCCCTTCTTGCTCAGATCACTCCTACTGCCTCATCAAAATTTCTTTATGGCTTCTCTCCAGGAGAAAAAAGGGAGCAGGATTAATGGCTGAGTCAGCTGGTATGGCAGGGGGCAAAGCAAAAATGTTTGTATCTGTACTGTAAGTAACAGGGCTGGCCTAAGAAGAAATTGGTGAGAAGAAATTTTGGATAGGTAGACCTCCCGTTAGTGGGCCTGGTCAGCCATTTTGCAGGAAAGAGACATTGTCTGAGAGATATGTCACACCCTTGAGGTTGAGCTTCAACACCCTTGAGATTGCTTCCCTTACTCCACCCCCTTTCTTTTTTTTAGAGAAGAGGCAGGGTGGGACAGCACGAGAGGGAGAGGGAAAGAGAGACCCTCACGCACCCTTAAGCAGGCTCCACAACCAGTGTAGAGCCAGACGCTGACCTATCTCAGAACCCTGAGGTCATGAGCCAAAATCAAACATGAGGCATTTCACTGACTGAGCCACCTAGGCACCCCAGTTGAATGGTTCCCTTAAATGTTGTACCCTAAGTCTTCACTTGCCTTATCTAGTTCCAGTCCTGCACAAGAACAAGGGATTTGATGGTCCTATCACATTACTACACGACTCAGAACCAATCAGCCTGATGGACATGGATTGGCCTCTTCCAGGAGTAGCTGAGGTGTCAGCTTGGGGAAGATACTCTGTGAGAAAGGTGTCACCTTCCTGCATGTCAGTTGGAGCCTAAATCAGGACCTGTTTGTGGAGCTGTGTCCACAGAAGTAGAATTTGGGGCTTGGAAATGAAAGAGTTAAGTGGGAGTGGCTCTGATTGTTGTCATTCACAATGGCCCTCTTGGAAGGAGTAGAGCAGCCTCAGCCTGGGAGAGGCCCAGGAGGCAGGGGCTCCAATCCTTCAGGATTGGTGGTGAGTCAGTCAACCCAGCAAACTGCCTCAGCTGGCAGAGGTGTCAGCCGAGGGAAAGGGTACCTAAAATGGGTGGTGGAGGAGGAGAAGATGAACGTCTCTTGTAGTTTTGAGAACAGGTGGAGCCTTAGGGGTTGTAGCTCATTCTACCAACACTTCTCACCTAATTTCCCCCAGGAAACCGGAGTAACTGGAATTCGGGTCAAGCTTTTCCCTGATGGGGAGAAATCACTTAAGAAGCCAGTGGTTGTAAACCCCTCACGGAGTCGATGTAGTGGTTAATGTAATGGACACCATCTTGCTCCACCCAGTCCCTTCTGGAAGGCCAAATACTCAATTCTCTGCTCAGGAATCACCACCTGCCATGGGCAGTTGCCCTCAGTGGCAGGACACTGCCATGCACAAGGCAGCCCAGGCCAGTGACTGTCTGTGATGGGATCGAAAGGCCCGCTCCCCGTGTTTCAACTGGAACTCTAGCCCCCCTCTCCCAGGATCACCTGAGCACTCAGTAGGACCTACACTGTGGGTCGCCTTCTCCATCTGCTTAGTTCTGCCTTCTTCACCTCCTTCTACTGCATCTGCTGAGAGCACATCCTGAAAACCCTTTTGTACAGAATTCTCGGGTTGCAGAACCTATTCCAGAGATCCAGTGTAAGACACGGTGTGCCGTGTAAGAAAGTGGAGGGGAAGCAAAGACAGGAACAATGGAGGGTTCTTTCAAGAAGTCAAGAAACATGGTGATAGCTGGAAGAAGCAGGTTGGGATAAGAGTTTTTCTTTTGTTCAATTGGTTGGTAGTTTAAGATAAATATTATAAATAATATAAATATAAATATAATTATATATTTTTAAAAATATATATTTTAAAATATATATTATATATTTTATATATTTTTAATACATTTCTATAAATATAAATAATAAAAATATTATAAATAAATTAAATATGCTTAACTGTTGATGGAAAAGAGAGGAAGAGGTGGAACATACAGAAAAAGGTGAGGAAAAGGGATGGAATGAGGTGCTGGGGTAGAAGGAAGGATGGAGTCAGAGGTTTACATGGAAAGCTAAGCTGTATTTTAGCGTACAGTAGGACTTGTAAATCTCACTCAATGTTTTGCAAATGTTTAGTCACTCATTTCAACACTATTCTTTTCCCACTTACATAAATTGCTATTTTTATCACAAACTAAATCCTTAGATGTTCATGAGTCTGTCCTTACACTTCTCTGCATAACCTCTTTATTTGCCATCCAATATTAAATTAATAAAATCACTCAAGTTTTATATAACATTTTCATGACTGATAAGACAATCTTTCCTCTTCATTGCCCTCTTCTTTTTAAATTTCAAGATTTATTTCACATATACCATGTGTTTTCTTTTACTTTTGGGGTGGATTTCCAAGATGTTTTATCTTTCTGTTGTTATCCAGAAATTTGCCATTATATATTCAAATATTTGTTGAGATGTGGAGCGCTGTAGATTTTATTGTACTGATCTTGTATTGATCCCTTTACGGAATTTTTATGAGTTTTTGCATTTTTAAATTTTTCTTTTTAAAGGGTTTTACTTATTAGAGAGAGACCACAGGAGAATGAGAGCACAAACCAGGGTGGGGGACAGAGGGAGAGGGAGAAGCAGGCTCCCCGCTGAGCAGGAAGCCCAATGTGCCGCTCAGTCTCAGGATCCTGGGATCAGGACCGCAGCCCAAGACAGACTTAACTGACGGAGCCACCCAGGCTCCCCGCATTTTTAGACGAGATCGGGCGCGTTCAGGGTGGTATGGCCGTAGACGGCTCCCTGCATTTTTAAAATTTTCTTTAGGGTTTTTCAGTTCTTCTCTTTTCAGTAATTTAGAGCATATTTATTCTTGTTAACCTTATTAGCTGGAACCTACTATACTGTCCCCCAAAGATTTGGGGGAGTTCTTGTGCACGACCACCCATAGGAACAGGAAGAAGAAAACACATCTGCGTGCATGGGGAAGGTGTGTCATTACACGGTAACAGTCAAGTCCTTAGCTGCCCACGGGTTGCTCTAAAGCTCACCTGATCCTTCAGAGTTGTGGCAGGGAATCGGATGACCCATCACCAGATGCTGGTTGTCCCTAAAGGGGGAGTGGCCTTAATTAAGCCAGGTGATTCACATCACATGGTGCCATTCTCAGAGTTGTGTTGGTTCGGGTTCCTCAGGAGCTCCCAGGTGTGATGTGAAATGGCCCCTGTCCTCAGAGGGCAGGGAGACCGTGAAGGGGCAGGCCATCCATGTTGGTAGGTGGCAGTTTTCAGAAGCAGAGGGAATTTACATAGGAGGCTTCTCTTGTAGAGGCAGTAAAGCAAAACGATCCTCATGCCTGCTGGCCAAGTCTTTAAAGTTTATATAGAGGCCTTCACTGGAATCAGTCACGGGTCCCACGCAGGTGTTCTCAACACCATATCATCACTGCCTCAAGGCTTTGTCCTTGGAGAAGCCTCTGGAAGTGGGAAAGGCAAGCAGAAACCATGTTCCAAAGACAGGGGTGGGGGTCCGGAGCCTGGGATCTCCCACGTCCAGCTCACGGGTCAGCTGGTGGTCATGTCTTCTTGGTGACCTTCCCCCAGCATGCTGTGGACCAGGCAGCACTCCCGGCAGCCTTCCCAATGATGACAAAGCGCTATACTCCTTACATGAAAGACAAGGCCACCTTTGCACGCGTGCGTTCTTCCACTTCTAGTCTCCCATTTCAGGGGCAGTTTGGTCTATTAGAGAAAATTATGTAGCTTTTAATTCCAGAATTGCAAGTTTTGTGTTCTTTTCTGTAATCAGATTCTATATTATTTTAGTATTAATTCTGTGTTCCAATGGGTTATAGATTCATACATAATTGGTCTTTTACACAGTGACTTCTGATTAATGAATTTCTATATGTACTGAGGAGTGCATGAGTTATATATCTCTTTCATATTTGCTCAATGGAGAATGTCTTCCTGATATCTTACATTAATGTCACATTTTTGTGAAACGAATTATTTTCCTTACAACTCAGCATATATTACTTCATTGGTTTCTTGTATGAAATGCTGAGAAGATATCTAAAACCAGGGAAGTCATGAAATGTGCAAGTAATCAGCTTTCTTAAATCCAGCATTTTGATATTTAAATGATAAATCTTTTATGTTTATAAAACAAAAGGCACCTGGGTGGCTCAGTGGGTTAAAACCTCTGCCTTCAGCTCAGGTCATGATCCCAGGGTCTTGGGATCAAGCCCCACGTCAGGCTCTCTGCTCAGCAGGGAGCCTGCTTCCTCCTCTCTCTCTCTCTCTCTTTCTTTCTCTGCCTGCCTCTCTGCCTACTTGTGATCTGTCTGTCAAATAAATAAATAAATAAATAAAAATTTAAAAAAATAATAATAAAAGGCTCATAATCCTTGAGTGGAACTAAAGCCTGTAAACTCTAAGTCCTCCTTTCTCCTTTGCCTGTCTCACCTGGTCTACTAGATTAATGTCTATCAGATATGCCCACTTATCCGTTTAATGTGTTTATTTTTTAAATTTACTAGATGTGACCCTAAGCATATATATAATGCTGCTTTTGCTTTGTTCATTCAATAATCTATCATAGGGAGCACCTGGGTGGCTCAGTCATTAAGCATCTGTCTTCGGCTCAGGTCATGATCCCAGCGCCCAGGGACTGAGCCCCTTATGTGGCTCCATGCTCAGAGGGGAGCCTGCTTTTCCCTCTGCCTGCTGCTCCCCTTGCTTGTGCTCCCTCTCTCACTATCTCTCTCATTCCTTCCAATGTACACTTTTTCCCGTAAAGAGGTCTTATGGTTTAACATAAGTTAAAGTATGCTTAATTTACCCTGTGTTTATTATCTTTGTGATTTCTTCTATCTAAGCATTTCTAAATTTGTCCATGGGACCTAAAATGTCTTTAGATATGGCAGCAACGTGGAGTGTGTCATTTACCGAGAGCAAAGAATATTACTTTTCAACTCTGCAAAATAGAGTTACTATCAACATAAGGATTCAAGAGAAAATTGAAGAAAACATAGCGTTTGAAAGTCTGGCTCTGTGCTAATGTGATTATCTGATGATCTCAGGCTCCCTGAATCGGTGACAGTTTCAGCGTCCCTGTTCCGTGTCATTTTATGAAACCAGATCTTTTATGCCAGGAGTATTCTGTTTTGATGCCTGATTTTAAAATGGTGCCTGTACAGAGGCAGATTTGGTGGAAGACAGACAAGCTAACTACACCTTAATGACTGGCTTCTTTCTGTTCACCAAACTCTTATTTCTATTTTTTTTTTAATTTCTTTTCAGCATAACAGAATTCATTGTTTATGCACCATGCAATACGTGCCCTCCATAATACCCACCACTCTTATTTCTAATGCAAGGCTCATTGCCTTGGTGGCAGCTTTCCCTATAGTTACCCTTTTAACATTCATTTATTACTTTGTCCCCAAAGCTCCTTTCTTATTTTCATTTTTATTATTGCGTCTTAGTGCCTTCACTTGCCTAGGGACTGTGAGATCCCCTTCTGTATACTTAGAACATCTCTCAGTCTTCCTTTCCCTCGCTTGAAGTATGCCTCACTCTGGGCAAAATTCTGTTCTCCCAACACAGATTTGTGGCCCTCCTTGTGATCTCTTTGCCTTTGCTTCCAAAGCCTACGCCCCCTATTAATAGCTCACTTGCACATAAAAGGATAGTTTCCAAAGTCCAAGTGGGATTTTGCATTTGGGTACGTGCCAACAGAGCAAAGAGTCATTGATCACGTTGCTTTCAGGTTTTGTTAAGTAAGCCTCTTGACTGCGTGCATGTTATTAGTCACATTGAACAGTCTGGTCTGATTACCTCAACCTTGAAATTTCTCTCTTTTAGGGTCTTTTTTTTTTTTAAGATTTTATTTATTTGACAGAGAGAGAGATCACAAGTAGGCAGAGAGGCAGGCAGAGATGGGGAAGGAGGCTCCCTGCTGAGCAGAGAGCCCAATGCAGGGCTCCATCCCAGGACCCTGAGATCATGACCCAAGCTGAAGGCAGAGGCTTAACCCATTGAGCCACCCAGGCGCCCCTCTCTTTTAGGGTCTTATTTTCTTGTTTTTCCAAGAACCTCAGATCCTCCTAATCCCTTTAAATTTGGAATATGGGCAGGGATAAACGGACTTTTATAGTTTGGAACAAATGACTATGAAAACTTTCCTGCACATCTGTGCTACTTTTTGGGTTAGCAGTTGAGCACAATTTCTCCTCTTTGAGCTTCCGCTAATGTCTTCCCTGTCCTCCCCACCCCCACCGCCACCGCCCCCGCCTCACCCCCACCCCCATGGGTGCAACCACCGGTTGTAACAGCTGGAAGCCTGGGAACTTCGTTGTCTAGAAGTTCTACCAGGAGTTTCCACTTTAGGTTCCACGAACCAGAAACACCTGCTTGAGTCTTGGAGGCAAGAAAAGCAGCAGAAGCCACATTACTGCTCCTCCGGCATTGGTGGGCATACGTCCGGGCATCAGCAGGGATCCTACCCGGGCCTCTGGGCATTTTCCTATCTCACCTTGCACAGAGTGGTCCCGCCCGGGGGTTTCACAGCATCCTCAGCATCACCTGGGGACTTGCAGCAATGCCAGTTCTTAGACCACTCTCCAGTCTTACGCATTCAGAAGCTGCGGAGGTAAGTGTCTCACGGCGCCCCCCGAGCTGATTTTATATACCTGTTGACTGAGAAAAGAGGCAGAACTGAAAGAAAACAAAAGCACTTATTTAGGGTCTTAGAATTCTAAATCAGGGAGCAAAGCTTGGGGAGCAATGCAAATTATGTCCCACTAAGGGAACAAAAGTCCGTGAGTTTTTCTTAAAAGATTGAGAGAGAGACCACACAGGCAATGGGGCGGGGAGAGAGAGAAGCAGACGCTCAGCTGAGCAGGGACCCCCGACCCCCAATGCGGGAGCTTGATCTCAGGACCCTGGGATCATGACCTGAGCAAAGGCAGATGCTTAACCTCCTGAGACACTCAAAGCGCCCTAAAAGTCAGTGGTTTTTAAAGACAAAAAGGGAATGCTTGTGTCCCTGGTTTACAGAGCCTACAGAGTCCTTGAAGTATTTGCACTTTGGCCCAGGTCAGTTCATTATTTACCTGGTGATGACTAGCTTAAGGCCCACCTCATTAATAGCCTCCCAGATGATTTTTTAAAACCCCTTACCATGGACAACTCTATTTTTTACTTCACCTTTCATAGATCAACGTTGAGAAGTGTTGAAGTAGTGATCCCAGGGTCCTGGGGCAGAGCCCATATTGGGTTCCTTGCTCAGTGGGGAGCCAGCTTCTCCCTCCCTCCCTTCCCCCTCTTTCTCTCTCTTGCATGAATAAATTTTTAAAAATTAAAAAAAGGGGGGTTGATTATAAGAATTACCAGGAGTGATTATGAAAACTATAGTTTCCTTGGGACTACCACATACCTCCCCATAAATAAGACTCTTCCAAAAAAGGGCCGGGGAATGTGTACCTTTCCAGGTATCCCCAGGTGATTGATTGTCAGGTGCGAGAAGTTGATCATTATTGCTCTGTGGTTTTTCTGGTGTCTTGTATAAATAGCATTCCCTCTTTCCTTGTAGTTGTAAAGGAAAGGGGAAGCCATTACGTTTTCATGAAAAAGCTGTCACTTGGTTGGGAAAGTGTGCTCATTCAGCATAAAACCCCTTTCTGAAACTTACCATTCTATAGTTCTCTGTGTTTCTCAGTACCAACCAAGACTGACCTGCGTCGTCAGCACAGTGATCGCACCATCCCTGCTGAAACTGCAGACACCTGGGCTCCATTCAGTCCTAGTGAATTGTCTCTCTGGGCCTGGGGCATGTTTAACAAACACAGCAGCACACTAACGTTTGAGAGCCACCGAGCAGTTTTTCCATTGTTGACACAGACACCACACCAGAGTGTATCACCAGCCGTGCTCTGTATGCTACAAGGGCACATATGACAGAGGGACATCTACAGATTCCCGGTGTTAGCTCTGGGCCTCTCTTTCCTCGTGGGTCAGTGAGGGTGTGGAAAGAGATTGTCTCTAACTTCTCTAAAGTGATACAATTAGGTTGTGTCTTATCAACCTATAAACAGCCACTTCAAGGAACCATATGATAGGGTTTTCCATAGGTCTCTTACTTGATAATGTCATTTACTGCATTAGCTAGAGGAAAATATTTAAATTTTATTGCCCCTTGTTGGCACGGAGCAAAGGAGAAAGAGAAGAATGCTCTGAATACTTGTTCATATTTTGATCCATTTCTTACAAATTTTTCTTTTTTTCCTCAAAATACTTAAAATAATGATTGCATTCTTGGACAGTCTTAAAAAATGACTGAATTAGATTATACTTCCAAGTGAAAATATTGCTTACTTAAACATCAAAAAATAGGTAATATCCAAAGTATTCCATTTTTTTCTTGTATGGTTTTAATAGTGAATGTTTTATTATAAAAATATAGCCTATACTGAGGCCCCTGGGTGGCTCAGTCAGTTAAGCACTCAGCTCTTGATTTCAGCTCAGTCATGATCTTAGGGTCAAGGGATTGAGCCTCCTATAGGGCTCTACTCTCAGCGGGGAGTCTGTGCCCCTGCCCCACATGCATGGGCACACTCATGTGTGTGAACTCACTCTCTCCCAAATACATAAACTTAAAATATAGATACATAAAATCTATACTAATATTCAGTAGTGATTGACTAATATTCTTAGTGATTGACAGGACTAAATGTTTAACCATGCTGGCTTTTGATTGTTTTGAGTTAAAACATGTCATAAGTAATGATGCATGATCTACATGCTTATGATGAAACTAAGCCTGTGTTGGGAACCTGTCTAGTACCCTATCTTCCATTAGTGTTTAGCAAATGTTTCTTCAGTAGTGAGTAGTTACCCCACAAATTACTTCTGACACAAATGATTACTGAAAACATATTTTGCATGATTTGAAAAAAGTGAAAGTCTATCTGTGGGCTTCCAGATGCTTTGGTTTTCTTTGCCTATGATTTTATTGTATGTTAAACTAATTTCTCATTGTCCTGAAATGCAGAAATGGCTCTAAATAATTGAGAGTTCTTAAGGGCATGGGAGTGACAACTGTCAGATTGCAGAAACCACATTCTTGCTTTTGGAATGGAATTTTGGCAGGTGCAGGAACCATCTTATTAAGGAAAGGTTTATCAGGAAAAATTTGGGTGAAGGTAAAATTGAGAAACCATCTAAACTTAATTAAAATTTCCTGTTGTTTAGGGGTGCTTGTGTGACTCAGTTAAGCATCTGACTCTTGATTTTGGATCAGGTCATGATCTCAAGGTGGTGGGATTGAGCCCTGAGTAGGGCTTCATGCTCAGAAGGGAGTCTGCTTGAGATTCTCTCTCTCTTTCTGCCCCTTCACTGCTTACACACATTAACAGACACACACACACACACACACTCTCTCTCTCTCTCTCTCTCTTTCAACAAATAAAATCTTTAAAAAATTCTCGTTTGTTTGATGACTTAATCAGAAATGATAAATAAGCATAGCGGAAGGGAAAAAACCAAAGAGAGGGAGGTAAATTATAAGAGACTCTTAGCTATAGAGAACAAACTGAGGGTTGCTAGAGGGAAGGTGGGTGGAGGGATGCATTAAATGGGTGGTGGGTACTAGGGAGGGCACTTGTGATGAGCACTGGGTGTTAAATGTAAGTGAGGAATCACTAAATTCTCCTGAAACCAATATCACACTGTATGTTAACTAACTAGAATTTGAATTAAAATTTGAAGGAAAAAAAAAAGGTGTTGCTTTGGTGGCTTTTCTTGTCAGTTGTTAAGATGTTCCCCAAAGCTAATTTAGGAGTCACCTTATTTCTGGAATATTCCAGTCTAAGTAGGTAAAGTGCTAAGAGTTAATGACAATGAAAGGGCAAAGCCATGGCCAACAGTCATGGTCCAATAAAGCCAAGTCTATTCTCCTTCAGGGCTCAGTTCAGGATCCATCTGTTTAGCCAGATTTTTTCCTAATTGAGAAGAAGTCAGTTCCTTAATTTTAAAAATTGCATCATTTCATTTTATTTTGATGGCTTTACTTTTATATGTATAGTTCCTGTGATATTTAATATTGGTATATTTTTAGAAATAAAAGACTATAATGATTTGTTTTTAGCCTTTGAGCAGATTTCATTGTTAAAAATAATAGTGATGCAAGGAAATATATAGTTTGTACAAAACGTGCCAAACTTATTTTAAAACTCCTATTTTGGGGGCACCTGGGTGGATCAGTGGGTTAAGCCTCTGCCTTTGGCTCAGGTCATGATCTCAGGGTCTGGGATCGAGCCCCACATCGGGCTCTCTGCTCCGAAGGGAGCCTGCTTCCTTCCCCCTCTCTCTCTGCCTGCCTCTCTGCCTACTTGTCAAATAAATAATAAAATCTTAAAAAAAGAAAAGAAAAAACTTGTATTTTTAATAAATTACTCTATGGAAATTCTTTGCTGTATGTAAGACTTTATTCTGAAATAATAATTATTAAGACTTTATTCTGAAACAAAAGATTCCATATACATAAATTAATAAAAGAACAAAGCAATAAAACTTAGTTCCTCCAGGAAAAAAAAAAAATATTCTTCTAAAAAAATCTCATTTCCAAAATGATTGCCTAAGACTAGTGGTTCTCAAAGTCTGGTCTCTGGACCAGCATCCCTTTTGTACTTGTTAGAAATGCAGATTCTCAGGTGCCACCCACACCTACCGACTCAGAAACTCAGAGTAGAGCATATCCGTCTGAGTTTTGACAAGCTCCCCCATAAAATTCTGATGCCTGTTACAGTTTGAGAAGAACTATCTTAGACTATGGAATGTAAATTAACTAAGATAGGTCTGAATTTCTGGGTAGACTCATTGGTTCTCTGACTCTCAGTCCTGCCTACTGATACCATTCAAGACTGTTCTCAAGACCCCAGTTCAGAGCAATGGAATCAAAATTTCAGCCTCAGCATCAGTATTTTTAAAAGTTCTTCGGGGTTTCAAATGAGCAGCAGGACTGAGAAACACTGTGATGAGTTACGTGTACTTCTTCCATAGGTCAAGCATGGGCTGTATCTGCAGCATAGACTAATGTGTGGTTAATCCTGCTGCCCTTTACTGTTGACCCTACTTGCTTGCTTTTCCTCCTGATCCCATTAGCTGAACCTACAGAGATCTGAAGAGAGCATGGATTGGCTGCCGGAGTAGCTTACATGAGTTGCTCCTATTTGCAGAACTTTTATGTTTGACTTAAAAATTAGCCAGCTGTCCTTGCTTTTTGTCTTAACCCTTTCAATCAGTTTTCCACAGTATAGTCAACATTATCTTTCTAAAACAAATCTGATCATGTCCAAACCCTTTCTCACATTGATTTTTATTTTAATTCCAGTATAGTTAACATACAGTGTGACATTAGTTTCAGGTGTACAATATAATGATTCAACAATTCTGTACATTACTCAGTGCTCAGTGTGATAAGTGTACTCTAATCCCCTTCACCTATTCCCCCCAGACCCCTACCCCCTTTCTTCTGGTAATCATCAGTTTGTTCTCTGCAATTAAGAGTCTGTTTCTTGGTTTATCCCCTTCTCCCCACCTCTCCTTCCCCTCCCCCCTTTCCCCCCCCCCCCGTCTTATTTCTTAAATTCCACATATAAGTAAAAGACTATGGTATTTGTCTTTCTCTGACTTATTTGGTTGGCATTATACTCTCCAACTCTATCCATGTTCTTGTAAATGCTAAGATTTCATTCTTTTTATGGCTGAATAAAATTCCACTGCACATATAAAACACCTTTTTATCCATCCATCAGTGGACACTTGGGCTCTTTCCATAACTTGGCTGTACCAGTCTGCATTCCCACAAATAGAGCAAAAGGGTTTTTCTCCACATCATCACCAACACTTGTGTCTTATGTTTTTGATTTTAGCCTTTCTGACAGTTGTGAGGTGATAGGTCATTGTAGTTTTGATTTGCATTTCCCTGACGGTGAGTGATATTGAGCATCTTTTCATGAGTATTTTGGCCGTCTAGATGTCTTCTTTGGAAAAACGTCTGGCCACGTCTTCTGCCCTTTTTTAATTGGATTATTTTTTGAGTGTTGAGCTTTATAAATTCTTTATATATTTTAGATACTAGCCCTTTATCAGGTGTATCATCTGAAAATACTTCACCCAATTTTTTATGTTGTCTTTTAGTTTTGTTGATTGTTTACTTCACTGTACAGAAGCTTTTTATTTTGATGTGATCCCAATACTTTATTTTTGCTTTTATTTCTTTGGTCTTAGGAGACCCATCTAGAAAAATGTTGCTAGCCCTGATGTTAGAGAAATTTCTGACTGTTTGTTCTCTGTAAGGATGTTTATGGTTTCATATCTCATATATAGGTCTTTAATCCATTCTGAGTTTATATTTTTGTGTATTATCTAAGAAAGTGGTCCAGTTTCATTCTTTTGTGTATGGCTGTTCAGTTTTCCCAACATCATTTGTTGAAGAGACGGTCTTTTTCCCATTGCATATTCTTTTCTCCTTTGTCAAAAGTTAATTGGCCATAAAATTTTGGGTTTATCTTTGGGTTTTCTATTCTTTTTAAAATTTTTTTTTTAATTTATTTGACAGAGATCACAAGTAGGCAGAGGCAGGCAGAGAGAGAGGAAGGAAAGCAGGCTCCCTGCTGAGCAGAGAGCCCAATGTGGGGCTCGATCCCAGAACCCTGGGAACATGACCTGAGCTGAAAGCAGAGGCTTTAACCCACTGAGCCACCCAGGCCCCCCGTGGGTTTTCTATTCTGTTCTATTGACCTATATGTCTATTTTTATGCCAGTGCCATATTGCTTTGATTACTACAGCTTTGTAATATAACTCGAAGTCTAGAATGGTGATACCTCCAGTTTTGTCTCTCTTTTTATAGATTGCTTTGGCTCTTCTGGATCTTTTGTAGTCACATACTAATTTTAGAATTGTTCTAAGCCTGTGAAAAATGTTTTCAGTATTTTGATGGGGATTTCATTAAATGTGTAGACTGCTTTGAGTAGTATAGACATTTTAACAATATTTCTTCTTCCATTCCATGAGTAATTCCCGTCCAAACTCTTAAAAATGGTTTGCTAGGCTGTGCCTAAGTTCTTGCTTCCTCTATCCACCATTCTCTTCCCCAAATTCCTCCTGTGCTGCAGACATACTAAATGTTTAATCTCTTAGAAAACATGCTGGGTTCAAACTAACTTTTCTCCTATCAGCAGATCACATGCTATTATCTCTACTTTGAACAATGCTCTCTGATGGGTTGTCACCTCACCATCACGCATTCATCCAAGTCTTTGATACGATGTCTTTCAAGAAAACTGACATTGAAGCTTGGGATAACACTCTGAGGTTCCTTAGAATCTGCTTATAGTACTTTGGTATCTAGCTTGCTTACTTATCTCAAATTCCCAGTGGACTGGAAAATTAAAAAAGGTATTGTTCATATATTTATCATTAAATTTTTATTCCTACATCTGGCACAGAGCCTACACACAATCACACAGTGTTTTCAATAAACTTTTATTAAGTAAATGAAAAAATGATTTTAAAGCAACTTAAAGATTGCGAACACAACCAAATAGCAAATTAGAAATAGACAAGAAATACAGCAAAGAAAAAACAAAAAGGTAATATAGAGTCAGAGTGAAAGTTGTGCATTAGCTGCAGTGATGGACCTAGGATCCAGATGGCAGACCTCCCATGTAAATGGCCTTGTTCCTATACCAGCATGACACATTAACCCTTTTCTCTCCACCTTTCATGAAAATACTATCTTTTGGCAAAACACTTCAGAGATGCCATTGTCTCTTAAAGCAAGTCCACATCTCTCCTACTTGTCAGTATTTCCCATACTTTATTCCTCAAGCACTAGATCTGTAAAATTTTAATAAATCTGTCCTATAAAACTGTTCCATGGTCAAATATGTTTGGGAGGTACTAGTTTAAATTAAGCTGTTTTCTTTAGTATAGGCACATTCAGAATGTTTATTATGCTTAAGTACTTTGTAAATCTCAAAAAAAATTTTTTTGAGAGACAGCTTACAGAATTAATTGTTGATATACTGAAACAATTTGAGAAACACTGGCTTAAAAGTATGAGTAAATTTTTCACTCCAAAAAGTTCAGAGAAAAAAGAGAAGGAGGTGTTGCAGAGAGATTGCCTCCATCCCTTAGGAATCTGATCAATTATTTTCTGAACTATGTGTGAACTTTGTGAGCTCAAAGCAAACATCTACATATAAAAATAGGGACCTATATATATATATTTTCAAGGCTATTAAAAAGTATGCATTAAGTGTATGCAGCATACAATATGATAAGTATAGGATATTGATCTTTCTATAACTACACACTCTTGTGGAACATACAATTCACTTTGGGCAAAGATGTTCTGCCTTGCAAGGACTATAAATATATACCCGTTCAGAGAAAAAGCTAGCAATATGTCAGCTAAAATGGATAAGGAAAATAAAGATTTAGGAGAGACCTTAATTGGCCCTAAGAGAGAATAGTATGAGACCTTTTTGGAGTCTTGGAACTTGGGGTTGAGTTTATATTGAATACAGTGGAATGAGGCACCATTCGTTTCCAAAGTTAGATTTTGGGGGTCAGTGAGTAGCTTTAGTAGGTATCTTTACTCTGTGAGCGCATTTATACTTTTCTTAGGAGAAAAGGTGCTGACACTTTGACTGGGATCTCAAGGAATGAAACCCTAATTGACTGACCAGAGTGGAACCAGGTGAGTGAATCTCGATTATTCTCAGGCCTGAGTTCCTCAGAAAGAAACTCCTCTCAGTAAGGGAGGCTGAGCCAGGAACAAACACTTGAATTTGCCAAGATCTCATTTATCAGAAGAAAGTTATCTTTTCAGGCACATTGTCCTCTTAACTTTTTAACTTTTCTAAGCAGTCATTCTGCCACTGAGGGAAAATTTAGAGACCAACAATTTGAGAGGTTCATGTCCTAACCATTTCAAGTTTCTTTTATACATGGAGACATGGAAGTGTTCAGTGTAGGATCCCTAACTTGGTTTATCTTAGAGGGGCTTAGTGGACTGTGTGTGTGTGTGTCCACACATGCATGCACATGTGTTTACACTTCATCACTATTTCCACTGAGGAAATATTCCTCTTTCTTTCATGGTGATTCTGAGGCGGCCTGTCAATCACAAAATCCCACCCTCCCCTAGTCACGGGGTTTGGCCTAGCTCCTCAGGATAACCTATCCAGGCAATGAGTATGATAATCTGACAGGTAGACCTGCACATCTTAGTCCTTCATGAGATTAGCTAGATATCAGGAACAAGAGAGGCTCTCTTTCTTTTAGTTCATGAACTATGGAGATAAGGAGCTGAGGCTGACCATATTCCTCTTTCCTGTCCCATAGAAAGGCTTCCATAACAATGAAGTTGTCATGTAGAAGGAAGCAGAAATAGGGAAACCAAGTCCGACAACTTAGTTGGAGACCCTAGATCTAAATGCTCTCAAAGTCTACCTCATGCTTTTACTTCTCAGGTGCATGAATCAATATTTACTTATTTATTCACTTACTTAAGCTAGCTTGAATTTCCTTTTGGTTTCTTTTAGAGAGAGGCTTTTACTAATAGACCTTTTCACAAGGAGGAGGCAGGAAGTGGCAGAAGTTTTCATCAGGACATTGGGGAGCATGGCACTGGGGATTTAGGAAGAGGTGTCTGATGTACATATGAGCCACAGACTTGAACTCCTAGGGCTTCCAACAAAGTGGGCTGTGATGGGTTATGTCCTGTTGTACCAGGGAAGAACTGCCATTGGTCTCTGGCACTGTCACATGGGCCATGCTCAACTAAGGGCAAAAAGGGGTTTGGAAATGGAGTTTGACCTCTAGGACCCTTACTTGAGGTATCGTTCTCTTGGAGTCTGAAGGGTGAGTCCAAGGACAAATATTTCATAATTTACCTAAAGCAAATGTTGGAAATTTCTAGAAAAACAGAAGTCCATACAAATATTGTAATTTCCGTAAACAAAATTGGTTTAAGTTACAATTTTAAGTAGAACCTCAGATGATTTATATAGAGAAAGAAGTGAGGAGAGGTTATTCTAAAGAGAAGGAAAACAATAAAATCTTGACATTCATACAACTGTGAGAACCACAGACTGATAAGACAAGATGACCGTTTTGGAGGGGGTCATGAGAAATAAGGCTGGTTCACTCTAGGAAGGCTGGATTATGGTGCAGCTTCTCAGAAGTTTAAATCAGACTTAGTATCAAATAGGGGAGAAGAGAAGGGTTTTTATATCACCAAATGGTATGAATTTAGCCTCACCTGTTTCATTTGCTTGCAACATAAATATAATCACACTTATTTTCTAGTTAGTTGTTTGAGTTTTCAAGTTTCCTTCTACAGTATAAGTTCCTCTCTTTACTTTTTTTGACATGTTCTGCTACACACCCACCCCAACCCCACAACAAATTGTTGAGGAACCAAAGGGCTTACTCAATACGAAGGAAATCAGTTCTGCTTCCACGTATCACACAGGGAGAGAGATCTGTAAGGTCAGACTGGCCCATGTCCACCACTGGTTTGGTCATGGGCATCTCCCACTGTCAGATGCTTCTTGTCACTTCATAAGTGCCCTTGCAGGTCCACATACCTGCCCAGGATGGAGTGGTGACCAGTTTTTAGCTTCAATGGTCTAGATCATTGAAATACTTATTTTCACAGACACTTTCCCAAAACAGGTCCCCGTATACCACAGTAGCGGGGTCTGAATTCTCACTGTTTCACAAGAAAGCTGGAGTACAGGGATGTTCTTTGAGGGTAAACTCAAAATTCCACATGCTCTGCCTCCCAGCAGCTGATCATAGAGTACATTTTGCTGCCCTGCTGCAAATTGGTTACAGGTTGAATGATGCCAAGTGCTCTTGGTGATGTGAATAAACCGCAAGTTTTATAAGATGCTGGTAGGCGTACAAATTGCTACACCCACCTCAAAAAACAATTTCACATTTGGTAGAGTTCAAGATGTGACTGTGCTTATCCTAGGTAATTCTGCTTGGAGATGTGACTATGCTTGTACTCCCTAATTCTCCTTCCTAAGGATCAGCTCAAGACAAGCATGCTCATGGCAGTATTGATGAAAGACGGGAAAATGACCAAAATGTTTAGCAAAGAAGAGTACGTAAATTGATACTGTCCTACAGTGGATTAAAAATCGTGAAAATGAACAAGAGCTACACACCTCAACATTCATAAACCTCAAACAAGTTTGAGCAACAACACAAAAGCAAGTCCTAAAAGAATATGTGCAATCTGACGTCATATATGACATACCATTTCAAAAATATGAAAAACTGAGCAATATATAAAGACGAGGTACATGTGTGCTAATTCAATAAAGTAATGCAAAGATTAGTAAATACCAACTTCAGGATCCAGGTTAGCTCTGGAGAGGATGGAGCGCACCATGGTCAGAGTTAGCCATATGGGGGACTCCAAAGATATTAACTTTATATAACCCAGGTGACGCAAGTATGGGTTTTATTCTTCTTTAAACCATAGACTATGCTCAATGTTTCGTGCATACCTATCTACATACAAACATTCATAATTTAAAAAAAAAAAAAAAAAACTAAAAGGATCATTTAAGTGGGCTCTGTAGCTCCAGAAGTACAAGACCAGTCAGAAAATCTTCTTGGCTCCCTGTCTTGCAAAACTCTATGGCAGTGAAGGATCATTTGCATAAGAACCCCAGGGGCTTTCTGGGAGTGGAAAAGACCAAAATACCAATTCCTCCTTAGCTGTTCTCTGCAAACAACCACAAATACTTGTGATCAGATCACAAGACTCTGGGAGAGTCTCCTCACACAAAAGCCTTCCTGTGGATGATGACCACTCACCTCTCCCAGCACTTTAACCTCCAGGTTTCTCCTTCTCCAGACCTCTAGGTCTCCTCCAGACCATGGCTCTAGCGTGCAGCCTCCCAAGTAGCCATGTACTCTGCATTTGTTCAATGTTTGTTCCCTTCCTGCTCTTCTCCTCTCTTTCTTCACCTTTCCCATTCCTTTTTTAAATTAAAACCTTCACTCTCTATTTGCCAAATTCTTAAAGCACATACTAATAGAGAAGAAATGGGGTGAGAAAAGGACAAAAAGAATAATAAATTTTTCCCCAAATATGTTCTAAATATACTCATTGTGTCCTTGTAGGTGTTTGAAAGCAACAGAGCCTTCCTTATTAGGGAAGTATAGCAAATGTAAAGAATTTGCATCAGGACTTATCAGTGTCTTTAAAACTCTAAGGGGAGGATCTGGTATGCTATTCATTTCCAAATTTGACCAAAAACATCCCTTCTTTTCTACCTGTCTTTCTTGAATAATAATATGTCCTGTGGAGAAATTATGGGAAATACTGAGTTGGAATTATGACCAATACTGTTCTCATAGTAAAAGGAAAAGAATCAAATATTTTCTACATGAAATATTAGTAATAAAATATTTTAATTCTCCTGGATTCTTTGTTGCTAGGTGGATAGCAAATTTTCTATGGTAAATACTATAGTTTAGTGAATATTTTCTCAACATAATCACCTTAAAAAAAACTTACATCAAGCTTTCTCCCCCAATACTGAATGAGTATCTGTTCTACATTAGGTACTATCTTAGTGCTGGAAACACAATTGTGAAAAACATAGACCTAACTACTGTCCTCATGGAGCTTCTATGTAAGAAAAATAAATAGTTAGAAAGTAATCCTCTCTCTTAAACACACTTAAAGTAAAATAAGGAATACAATTTGAAGGCAAATTTAATGTGATATTTTTAGCCCCCAATATATTTTTTAAATTATTATGACTCTACTCAAGTAACTATTAAAAGTAAAAACTATTGCATAGGGAATAAAAAGTCATCCTGTCATAAAAATTGATTTAGAACTTTTGATTTACTTGGTCCCTGCTCAAACATCTCTCTTTTGTTAATAGGAGCACATTGCGCCATAGGACAGTAATACCTTCATCCATCCAGGCTTTTAATTATTGTCTTTGCCTTTTATTACCTGAAGTTCTAGCAAATGTACTCAAATCCACTGTGAAGGCAAATTACTGATGCCACTGAGAATATGAGAATTAACACAACTGATGAAAATAATGATAGAAAAATACTATAATCAAATCTGATACAGAAAAGATCTGGCAGAATAAGAAATGTTAACAAAGAAAAATAATTATAAGAATGATACCAAAATGAATTATTCAGGGGTAAATTATTAAGAGAGATGCTTGAGAAATAGTGTAAGCCCTCTAGTATTCAGAATACCTTTTTGAGATCATCCTGTAAAAGCCAACTATGAAGGTAATCAGACTCTTTTTTTTTTTTCGATTTTTAACTTTTTTCTTTTAATTTAATTTTTTTTTCAGTGTTTCAAGATTCATTGTTTATGCTCCACACCCAGTGCTCCACGCAATCCGGGCCCTCCTTAATACCCATCACCAGTCTCACCAACCTCCCAGCCCCCTCCCCTCCAAAACCCTCAGTGTGTTTCTCAGAGTCCACAGTCTCTCGTGGTTTGTCTCCCCCTCCAATTTCCCCCAACTCCCTTCTGTCTTCTTTACTTATTTGGAAAAGTACTATGCCGAAAGTATATATTGTTTTACTCTTTGTTCAACAAATTAGAGCACAGTTGAAATGCAATCTAAATCTTGTTAAATATAAGCTATGTTTTTTTATTCAGAATCTTAAATTTCATCTGTCAGGAACACATCCAGTCAACTTAATCATTATTTATTACTCATTTTTCTTCCTGTTTTAAAAGGATTCACTTCAAAAGCCTTTTCCACTGTCTATTATTCTCATATGATGATTTCCTACACTGGTATTCTTCTCGTTTAAACATAAGTCTAAAAGTCACACTGAAGTTTAGAGCCCTATTTTCTCAGTAAGTGAGTTCCTAATTCTAGTTTTGGAAATTGTAGTTAGATGACTTAGCCATGTGCCTGAGGTTGCTAAAATATTGAACTTTTCATTTTTAATAGGATGGTATTTGGCTCCAAGTACTATGCTCTTGCCACCAAAGCAATGAAAACAATAAGTCTCTGCAGTAGGCAGAATAATGGCTCCCCAAAGATGTCTATGGTCTAATCCCTGGAATCAGTGGATACATTATACAGTGTACAGAACTTTGCAGATGAGATTATGTCAAGGATCTTCACATAGGAGAGAGTATCCTAGTTTACCCAGGTGGGCCCAATGTAGTCATAAGGTTCCTTAGGGAGGCAGAAGGGTCAAAATATTTAAATAGAGGCCAAAGTCAGAGAGGAGAGGTTGGGCTGCAGGGAGCAGGGGCCTGTGAGGCAAGAAACACAGGTACTTTCTAAAAGCTTGAAAGGTAAGCAAATAGATTGTCCCCTAGAGCCTCCAAGTGACATGCAGTCCCATGGACCAATCAATGTTAGACTTCTGACTCCAAACCCGTAGAACAGTTTGTATTACTTGAACCCACTAAAATTTGGTGGTAATTTTCTGCAGCAAAAGGAAACCAGTACAGTCTTGTTTAGATTTTTTTTTTTTTTCCTGTTTTCTGTTCTGAAAATGCAAGGAAAACTTAGCTTTCCCCTATCCAGGTCCCTTTTAGGAGACACTTGGCAAGGAACAGAGAAATGGCTTTCATTTTCTGTTTTGTTTTTGTTTGTTTTGTTTTTTTAAGATTTTATTTATTTGACAGGGAATACAAGTAGGCAGAGAGGCAGAGCGAGGAAGGGAAGTAGGCTCCCCGCTAAGCAGAGAGCCTGATGTAGGGCTAGATCCCAGAACCCTGGCATCACGACCCAAGCTGAAGGCAGAGGCCCTAACCCACTGAGCCACTCAGGCGCCCCTTTCTAACTGTTCTTAATGGATCAGTTCAAAAGTTTTTCCTCCATGAGGCCTTAAGCCCATCCCCTGGCCTCTCATGCCAGGATGCTTTTATTTCAAGGGACCATAGGTCCATTCTGAAGGTGCAATGGGTGAAATTAATGACTATGCTGGGGAAAGAGGGATAAACTAGAACTGTCCTAGGACAGGTGGTCACCCAGCTTCTATTTCCACCACAGTGCTCACCGCACTTTTGAATTACACTTTTGAACGACAATTAAGCACTTGTCTATCCCGCCACTACTCGCCCCTCTCACCACCAGTCCTTTTGTCGGAGATAAGGGAAGTTTTCCTCTTTCTCTGTTCTCCGTGATGTATTTATCAGCATCATAACCCTCGGTGTCCTGATCATTATAATAGCTACAACTCCCATCATACTCACTACGTGTTGGACACACTGTGTGCATCAAACGTGGTAAGTCAGCCCTGGCAACAGCTGGGCAGGATGTCACTGATGTTCTCCTCAGTTTATAGAACTATTATCGAGGCAGGGAGAAGCTAGGCAATATGCTCAAGGTCACACAGTGGGAAATGGCAGAACCAGGAGGCAGGTGTAGATGGCTGGCTTCTTTATCGCTCTTGACTCCCCAAGTAGGACTTTTCACCAACACAGTATATGTAGTCATTTGAAAGGTGAAGGACACAGAATTTGGCACAAATACAACCCTAATTCTAATTGTTAATAGAAAAAAGAGTTTGGGCAACAAAGAATTTCAATGTAATAATTTGTGTTCTATCCAAAGCTCTATGGCATGGGGCACCTGGGTGGCTCAGTCAGTTTAGTGTCTGCCTTCAGCTCAGGTCATGATCCTGGAGTCCCAGGATCAAGTCCCATGGAGGGCTCCCTGCTCAGCAGGGAGAGTGCTTCTCCCTCTGTCACCCTGCTCATGCTTTCTTTCTCTCTCTCACTCTCTCTCAAATAAATAAATAAAATATATTTTTTTAAAAACCTCCATGGCAAATTAAAATAGCTATCCATACAGATGTTGCCCCTGATGTTTTAAGAAGTCAATTGAAATTATTAGAATTGACTTGGGGAAATAGGAGTCACTAGAAGGAACATATGAATTTTTATTTTCCAGTTAAGATACATAAGTGACATACAGCACTGTAAAAGCATATAGCATAATGATTCAATTTACCTATATTGTGAAATGGCTAACAACTTAAAATAAGTTTAGTTAATTTCCATCATTTCATATTTACCATGTTTTTTAAATTAAAACTTTTTTTTTCTTTGCCATGACAATTCCTAGGATCTGCTCTTCTAACAACTATCAAACATACAGCAGTGTTGACTATAGTCATTATGTTGCACATTAAATTCCCTGTAATTATGTATTTTATTTTTTCTTTAAGGATTTTATTTATTTATTTGACAGAGAGATCACAAGTAGGCAGAGAGGCAGGCAGAGAGAGAGGGGAGATCATGAACAGAGATCAAGACCTGAGCTAAAGACAGAGGCTTAATTCACTGAGCCACCCAGGCACCCCTGTAATTATGTATCCTTCTAATGAGTTGGAAGTTTCTACCTTCTAACCATGTACATCTAACTCCCCTTCCCTTCCCTGCTCATCTCTAGTAACAAGTCTGATCTCTTTTTCAAATGTTTTTCTTTTTCAAGATTCTACATGTAAGTAAGATCACAAGGTATTTGCCTTTCTCTTTTTTTTCCCCTTCTAACTTATTTCACTAATCATAATCACAAGGTTATGTCACAAATGGCAGGATTTCTTTTTTTTATGGTTGAATAATACACCATTGCGATGTGTGTGTGTGTTTGTGTGTATGCGCGCGCGCACGAGCACATGTGTATGCGCACTTGCCAACCACATTGTGTTTATCCATGCACCCATCGGTGGCTGCTTAGATTGATTCCATGTCTTGAGTATTGTAAATAATACTGCTATGAACATGGGGCTCCAGACATTTCTTTCACATGGTGTTTTCATTTCCTTCAAATATATTTCCAGAAGTAGACTTTCTGGATCATATGGTAGTTCAATACTTAATTGTTGAGAAAACTCCATGTTGTTTTTCATAGTGTTTAATTTGCAGTCCCACCAGCAATGCACCGAGGTTAGCTTTTTACCCCATCTTTGCCAGCATTTTTCTTCTTGAAAATAGCCATTCTAACTGTTGTAAGAAGATATCTTGTCATGGTTTTAATTTGTTTTTCCCTCATAATTAGTAATGTTGAGCACCTTTTCATGTACCTGTTGATCATTTACATATCTTCTTTGAAAAACAAGTCTATTCAGGTCCTTTGCCCATTTTAATTGGATTACTGGGGGAGGTTAATGAGTTGTATGAATTCTTGATATATTTTGGGTCTCATCTATCAGTTCCATGGTTTGCAAATATGTTTTCTCATTAGGTAGGTTGTATTTTCATTTTGTTGATGGATATTTTTGCTTTGCAAAAACTTTTTAGTTTGTTATAGTTCCACTCATTAATTTTTTTTTTTATTTTGTTGCTTGTGCGATATTAAAATCTTTGCCACCATTGATGTCAAGGAGATTACTGTATGTTTTCTTCTGAAAGTTTTATGGTTCTAGATCTCATATTCAAGTCGTCAATCCATTTTGAGTTAATTTTTGTGAGTCATATAAGATAGTTGAGTTTCATTCTTTTACATATGAATATCTAGTTTATTGACAAGACTATATTTTTTATGGAGTATTCTTGGCTCTCTTGTCCTATATTAGTAGTCTTTATATGCATGTGTTTATTTCCAGGCTCCATTCTGTTCCTCAGATGTATGTGTCTGTTTTTATGCAAGTACATGAAATTTTGATTACTGTAGCTTTATATTATAACTTGAAATCAGGAAGAGTGATGCCTCCTGTTTTGTTCTTTGTCAGGATTGTTTTGGCTCTTTGGGGTCTTTGGAGTTCTAGAAAAAGTTTAGGGTTTTTTTTTCCACTTTTGTAAAAAATGTCACTGTAATCTTGAGGGGGATTGCATTAAATCATAGATGGGTTTGGGCAACATAGACATTTTAACAGAATTAATACTTTTTAACAGAATTAATACTGTTTGATCTATGAACACAGGATTTATTTCCATTTATCTGTGTCTTCTTTAATTTCTTTCATCAATGTCCTATAGTTTTCATGTAGCAAACTTTTATGTTTGTGGTTAAATTTATTCCTAAGTATTTTGTAGCTCTTGATGCTAGTATAAGTGGGATTATTTTCTTTACTTATTTTTCAAATAGTTTGTTAGTATATAAAAATGCTACTACTTTTTGTATGTTAATTTTGTATCCTGCAACTTTTGGAATTTGTAGATTAAATCTAACAGTTTTTTGGTGCAGTCTTCTTGGATTTTCTATATATAAAATCATGTCATCTACAAATAGACAGGTTTACTACTTCTTTTCCAGTTCATTTTCTTGCCTAGTTTCTCTGGATAGGATTTCCAGTACTATGTTGGATGGGAATGGAGAATGGGGATTCTTGTCTTGTTCCTAATCTTACAGAAAATATTCTAGCCTTTCACCATTAAGTATAGCATTAGCTGTGGGCTTATAAATATAGCTTTTTTTATTTGAGACACATTTACTTTTTACCTGATTTGTTAAAAGTTTTTATCACGAATTGATGTTAAATTTTATCAGATGTCTTTTCTGCATCTGAAATAATCATATGGTTCTTTTCTTTTATTCTATTAATGATGCATCACATTGATATATCTATGTTGAACAATCCTTGTATCCCAGGGATAAATCCTATTCGATCATGATGAATAATTCTTTAAATGTGCTACTGAATTGGGTCTGCTAGTATTTTATTGATAATTTTTGCATCTGTATTCATTAGGGATAGTGGACTGTAGTTTGTTTTTTCTTCCTAGTGATGTCATTTTCTGGCTTTAGTATCAGGATCCCTCACTCTAAGTCTGTGTGTCTTTCAGGCTAAAGTGGTCTCTTGTAGGCAGCATATAACCAGATCTTGTTTTTTATCCATTCAAACATTCTGTGTCTTTTGACTAGAGAATTTAATCCATTTATGTTTAAAGTAAATGCTGATGGTTAAGGACTTCCTATTGCCATTTTATTAATAGTTTTCTGGCTTTTCTAGATCTGTCGTAGATTTGTTGTTTCTTATTTCTTGTTATGCTGCCTTTTTTGTGTGTTTTCATGTCTCTTGGGTATCAGTATGTTTTAATTAATTTTTCATGTTCTTTTGTGTAATTGTTACAGGTTTTTGCCTTGTGGTTATCATGAGGATATTTATATAAAATATCTTATAATACTTTCGGGGCACCTGGGTGACTCAGTCGTTAAGCATCTGCCTTTGGCTCAAGTCATGATCACAGAGTCCTGAGATCGAGTCTAGCATCAGGATCCCTGCTCAGTGGGAAGCCTGCTTCTCCCACTCCCCGTGCTTCTGTTCCCTCTCTCACTGTCTCACTCTATCAAATAAATAAATAAAATCTTTAAAAAAATTATAATACTTTATTTTAAACTGATAATTTAGATAGCATCCCTAAACTTTATACTTTAAATTTTCTTCCCCCTTACCTTTTAAATTATTGACATTACTGTATTCATGTTTTTATGTTGTGAATCCAGTAACAGATAATTGTAGTTATACAATTAGTACAAATGTACAAATTTGTACTATTAGTACAAATATTTGTATTATTTGTGCTATTTGTACTATTAGTACAAATAGTACAAATGTACTATTCTTACATTTGTTTTTCAACTTTGAAACTGGAGTTATAATAAGTGAATTATGCACCACCAATACTGTAATGCATAATCTAATATGACTATATACTTAATACCAGTGAATTTATGCTACCTTCTTATATTTTTATGATGTTAATCAGTATCCTTTTATTTCTACTCAAAGAATTCCCTTTAGCATTTCTATAAGGCAGATTTATTGGTAATGAATTCCCTCAGCTTTTGTTTGTTCAGGAAAGTTTATCTTTCCTTCATTTCTGAAGAACATCTTTGCCAGCTATAGAGTTCTTAGTTGACAGGAGGTTCCCCCCCCCCCCTTTAAATTTTTAAAAATATCATCTCATTCTCTCCTGACCTAATAGTTTCTGTTGAGGAATCCATCAATACTCTTATGGAGATTCCCTTATATGTGACTTGTCTCTTTCTTGCAGCTTTCAAAATCCTTTCTTTGTCTTTTGACAATTCAGTTATACTATGTCTTGGTGTAGCACTATTAAGATCCAACCTACTGGGGGTTCTTTGGGCCTCATGAATCTGGATGTCCATTTCTCTTCCCAGGTTCAAGTAGTTTTCAGCCATTATTGCTTTAAATATACTTTTTGTCTCTTATGCTTTTTCCTTCCAGAATTCCCATAATGCATATATTGTTTCTTTTGGATTGTGTTCTATAAGTCCTGTAAGCTTTCTTTATTCTGTTTCACTCTATTTTCTTTTTGACCATCTAACTGGAAAATTTCAAATGTTCTGTCTTTGAGGTCACCAATTCTTTCTTCTTCATGGTCAAGTCTCCTTTTGAAGTTCTCTTCAGTCTTTCAGTTAAGTCATTACTTTTTAGCTCCAGGATTTCTGTTTGGCTCCTTTCTTTTTCTTTGATGGTTTCTATACTTCACTAAACTTCTTTAATATCATTTTGAATTCCTTGTCTGATTGTTCATAGATTTCCATTACTTTAGGGTTAGTTATTGAAGCTTTATTAGTTGCTTTGGAATTTTCATGTTTATGTGCTTTTTTATAATCCTTGATTCCTTATGTTTGTATCAGTTCATTTGAGTAAGCCATCTCCTCATCCAGACTTTACAGATTCACTATGGCAGAGACCATTCTTCACCAGTCAGCTCAGTTTGAGCTTCTGGATGTGTCCACTTATAAAGCCCTTGGGGGAAGTGGAGCTTGTTATCAGTGTCTATTTATAAGTGAGGACATTGCCCATGTTCTGAGGTGGGGGAGGTAGAGTTACTGCTGGCGGATATTGCCCATGTTCTGAGGTGGGGGAGGTAGAGTTACTGCTGGCTGAGAAGAGTTGGATAAAACTCCTGGCTTTGTTCCCTGCCCAAGCAAGGCTGTAGGACAGTCTCCACAATGGCCTGGGTTCTCTAGGTCGGGCTTACTAGATGGTCAGGATTGGGAATTATACTGAATAATAGGTGGGGATACAAATTATCCTCCCTGCCCTGGTGGGGCAGCAGAAGAGGCCCCAAGGGCCTGCATGGCTCTTTGTTTGGGAAACTGAACCAGGCAAGATTCTGTGCTGAATTCCCTGGTATTGAGGCCACCGGTTTTGCATGGGGAAAAATCTTGATCTGTGCTTTCTGTTCAAGTACCCATGTAAACATGGATGTTTGGTGGACTTTGCAGCTTCTGTGTGCAATATTGACATTCAGTGGTTGAGTGGGCTGAAGGCTATATTTGGCTATGAGTGGGGCTACAAATTACTTTTCCTGACTGGGCAGAGTAGGAAAACTGGTTCCAAGGCCAGAAAGGCTCTTTGTGGTCTTGACTCAAGTTGACCTGTGCCCCAAGTTCTCTGGATGACCAGGGACACTGGATTTGCTCTATAAGCAATCAGTCTGCCTCCTGGACTCTGCTCAAGTATTGTTGGGCTATATAATGTTTGAGATGTTTTTGGCCAAGCTTTCTGGTAAACCAGTTCTAGGAGCTACACTTAGCTGTGGGTTGGGCTATGACTCAGCTCTAGGGCCAGCAAGACCTTTATTTGAAGACCCAAATCAGGCAGACATGCATCTTGTTAGATTTCCTGGTCAGACTACATGACTGTCTTGGCTCTGCAGATTAGCAGAGCTGTTGGCTGAGACTACAGCTCAGCCCCTGTATGTATGAACTTAGTCTCTCAAGATCCAAACATTGGTTAGTGCATTCTGAGAAAGGTTATTATATATATATGTGCTTATGTATGCTTTTCAATTGCCCTTGACAATAACTAAACAAAAGGCATTTTTTTGCCCAAAGTTCAAGAAAAATAACACTTCTTCAGAAAATAAGGAATAGGCCTATTAGATAAACTCTTTTGCCAAATTTGAGAAAAATCATGTTGATCTAGAACCCTGGGCTGGGACTGCAAGCCAAGTGTGTGAAGTCCTTTGCTGCTTAGTAAACAGAGTGACTGTGATTTTGATTATCCACACACTTATGCAAAAACAAAAACAAAAACAGTAACAACCACAAAAAATAGGCCTAAAAGATGAAGTTAGTCTCTGAGAGATTAGATCTCAGGATTGATACTGCTGTTTCTTTGTGGAACAGTACTTCTTCCAATGTGAACCACAGTGATTTAAGTAAAAGTAAGTTCATTCTACTGATTTAGTGACATAAAGGGTAGAAACACACGGAATTACCAGAATGAAGTTAAAACTTGTATTCATGTGTGCATGATGATTTGATTAAAAAATTTATTCTTTAAAACATTATATTGTTTGATATAAAAATAGGGAGATAAATTTACTTGATTCTTAATGCCTTTATTGGATATATAAAGATTTAATCAAGCTACAATTAAGTTTATATAAAAATAGGGGTTTTTTCTTCCTAATTGTTAAAGCAACTTAAATAAGGTTTAATCATTTGGGCTCTTCCAAAACTTAAAAAATATACCTAGATATTGTTCTAAAATGCCTAGTGTCTTGATGGTTTCAGCTAATGACAAATGAACTTATTCCCATATTCTGATACTGCTAACTTTTATTTGGTGCATGTTGTGCCACATAGAAAACTGTGGTGTTTCTCATGGGGTGACTTATACATGTATATTCTAAAGAGGAGTGTAGCTAAAATATGCACATATGTATAATAACCTTTCTCAGATTGATGCTATTGAACTAATGAGCTTGAATCCTGAGGGAAGTTTGAGAATCTAGAAAGCTTCAATTGTATAGATAAACAGATGTGATTTTATTAAAACTTTGAGAAAAGATGCGATCTTCTTGCTGACTTTTGTCTTTATCAAAGAACAAAATATGCATCAAAGGCATTGGAATATTTGATATGCTATTATGATTTTAGTCCTGCAGAATATGAAATTCCTGTCCTCCTCTGCAGCTCCAGGGAAGCAACTCTTTCTGAAAAAAGTTCAGAAGCTTTTTTAATGCATGACTGTGCTCAGCCCAGTTCTGTAGGAGGTGTGGAGGAAGAAAGGAATTTGGCTAAGGGAACTGAAACATATTAAAAAACAAAACACAATAACAACATTAAAAAACAACAACAGGAACAAATCTTGTGATTTGGCTAAAGAACAGTAAAGAGATGGGTTTGTAAACCAGGGCTTAGTAATTTTCCGGTACTCTGATGGGTCTACTTCTACTCCATGTATTGGAACTAAAAATAACAACAGAGCTAATTTAAAAATTCAGTTTTAGAGTATGGATTTTTAAAGTGTGTATTGCTCTCTCTTATTACAGCTGACATATTTGAAGTGAGAATGAGCTAGGCCCCCTCCGCCCACAGTAAAAGGCCATACTACATCAAACCATACCATTTCAGAACTGGAATAGTCTTCACATCTAAGCTTTTTATCTATGGTATATGCTTCTCTAAAAAGTTGGGAACTTTCCCATGGAATGCAAATCAAGTTGTGGAAGAAAAAAAGTGTTTTACTTTTCAAGTAGAAATATAATTCTAGATGCTTGAATATTTTATATATTGCAGTACCCTCATGAACAATGTAAGAAGAGGTAGAATTCTAAAGATACATTTCATTTAACCCATTGTATCCAAAATGTTAGTTTAACATGTGCATTCTTTTTTGTATAAGCTGTGTGTGTGTGTGTTGCTCCTACTGCCCATCTCAGTTTGGACCAGCTATATTTCACGTGCTCTGTAATCACATATGGGTCATAGCTGCTGCGTTAGCACAGATCCAGTGTTGGGAAAACAATGGATTAACATGCTAGGCTTCTTTTCCTGCCTTTCCACACTAGACACATTGCCATTTGTATGCTAGTGTGCACCATGCACACTTAGTAACGTCTGCTTAGGCAACAGCATCGGAGATACGCTGCTGTATACCTGTGGCACTCAGGGAAAACATCTTTATGCCACCGCATTTTGAAAACACGGTCAACAAATGATCTGAGGCCCTGAATTTTAGCTTTCTCTGCCACCTTACAAGTGGTCAGCATTCTACCAGATACTTAATCTTTCTTCATTTGTCTCCTTATCTGAAAAAATGGAACTTTAATCAGTAACTTTGCAGGACTCTTCTAAGGACTAAATGAAAGCATCAGTAATGCCCTGTAAATGCCTGTTACTTCAGGCGCTGAGTAGATATCATATCTATGCATTTTTAATATATACTTAACATGTTAGAGGAGATATTATCTGTAGTATATTTAAAACTATGTACAGGTTTATGGTCTTGAATGAATCTTATTACACTAGTAAAATTTTTCAAGGGACTCCGTTTGGAACTCTGTTGTTTTAAATCTACACATAGAAGTCTTAGGTGCAGAAGATTAAAGGTGGTGGTCTTAGAAGAAAGGGTCCCACTATAGTGGCTCCAAGTTTTCCCATCTAGCTTCAGTCATTAATTATTAGACTTTAGATAAGCTTCCTTTTGAAGAACAGATGCACGGTTAAAATTAATTGGTACTCTACTGTAATAGAGAATTTTGGAATGGAATAAAATGTATGCCCAAGCCTGCACAAACATTCTATTCATTAGAATTAATTAATTAATTAACTAGTTGATAGAATTAATTAAAGCTGTCTTGCTTGAGAAATGGTCACTTATATTGACAGGTATTTATCTTTTTTATTAAAAACAAATAAACAAAAAGACCTATGCTATTCTGTAGTAGAATGCTAAAAAGTGAGTCCAGCACAAATTAGATGAATGAATTTGCTGCCAGGATGGTTTGCATTCCACAGGCTACAGATTACTGATTCACATTTTCTTTCTCCATTCATCCATGGAGAAGCTTAGATTTCTTCCATCAACACTTGTTATTTCTTGTCTTTTTGATAATAACCATCATGGTTTTGATTTGCACTTCCCTGATAATTAATGATGTTGAGCACCTTTTCTCAGACCCATCGGCCATCCATATGTCATCTTCAGGAAAATATCTATTCAGATCCTCTGCCCACTTGTTTAGTTGGATTGTATTTTTGCTATTGAGCTGTAGGAGCTCTTTATTTATTTGCAAATATTTTCTCCCATTATGTAGATTGTCTTTTCTTCTTGTTGATGGTTTCCTTTGCTGTGCAGAGCTTTATAGTTGGATGTAGCCTTACCTGTCAACCTCTGCTTTTGTTGCCTTTGCTCTTGGTGTCCGATCTAAAAAGTCATTAAGGCCAAAGTCAAGTTACTTACTGCCTATGTTTTCTTCTAGGAGTTGTATGGTTTCAGTCGTACGTTCAGGTCTTTCATTCATTTTCAGTTACTTTTTGTGTATAGTGTAAAATGGTGGTTCCGTTTCATCCTTTTTGCATGTAGCTATCCAGTTTTCCCAACATTATCTATTACAGAGACTGTCCTTTCTCTGTCATGTATTCTTGTCTCCTTTATTGTGTGTTAATTGACCATATATGTATGGGTTTATTTCTGGGCTCCCTGTTCTGTTCCTCAGATCTGTTTGTCTATTTTCATGTCAATACCACACTGTTTTGATTACTGTAGCTTTGTAATGTAGTTGGAAATTAGGCAGCATGATGCCTCCAGCTTTGTTGTTCTTTCTTAAGATTGCTTTGGCTATTTGGAGTCTTTTGTGGTTTTATGCAAATTCTAGGATTGTTCATTCTCTTTCTGTGAAAAATGCTTTTGGTATTTTGATAGGGATTGCACTGAATCTGTAGATTACTTTGGATAATCATTCTATTTATTTGAGTCTTCTTCAATTTGTTTGATCAGTGTCACAGTGTTCAGTGGGCCTCTTTGCTTCAATTTATTCCTAGGTATTTTATCCTTTTTGATGCAATTATAAATGGGATTGTTTTCTTAATTTCATTCTCATAGTTTGTTATTAGTGTATACAAATGCATAGAAATGCAACAGACTTTTGTATGATTTTGTATCCTGCAATTTTACCAAATTTATTAGTTCAATCAGGCAGCAGTTTTTAAAGTGTGAAAATATATACAGTTCTGTGGGACTACAAGTCTGAAGTCTTACTGGCCACCACAGCCAGGTGTCCAAGAGGTGTCCTCTGGGTAGCAGTGGCAAAAGTTAGGTACCAAATGACTGGATAAGCTCCTTTCCAGGAAATACTGATGACCTGGAGTGAGGCAGAAAGAGAATGCATAGAGGGACGGTCCACTGCCCTGGCTCCCTAGAGAGCAGCTCAGTAGAGCCCTAGAAGTGTGCTATATTAGGAGCCTGTCTCTTAGGCTGAGGCTTCAGGAAAAGTAAATAGGCACTTCCAGAAAGACTGTTTTTCAGTCTGTTGTTGGTGTCATACCCCGAGGGTGGTAACTAGCTGAGAACTGTTTCTCCATTTTTTTTAACTCCCATGAAACCCACGAAAGCAAGCTCTCTTGGGCTACCAGAGACAAGGAATCAAGGGGCAACCCCGGGTGACAGTCACAGAAACTGGGACACCAGACACACGTACAAGCTCCCCTCTAGAAGACTCTGTCACTCAAGAGCAAAGCAGAGAGAGAGCACAGAGACAGTGCCAGCTCTTCAGGGTCACTGGAGAGGCTTACGGCTGGCCCTCAGATGTGTGTTCAATTAGCCAGACTCTCGGGCTGGGGGTATGACGAACTAGGGGGCCTCTTTCACAGAGGTACTGAGGGCCTCAGTCTATGGCCTCGTGCAGTGCTCTAGGGGCAGTAGCCAGTTAAGAACACTTCCTCTGTTCCTCTCCTGTGTGAAGCATGAGCATAATAAGCCCCCTGGTCACCAGAGCAAGGTGTTCTGGAGCTGTTCTCTGGGCAGCAGCCATTAAAGTCAGGGCACCAGATGAGGGTATAAACTCCTTTGCAGGAGACAATAACAAGCTGGAGTGAGGCAGAGGGAGGGCACAAAGATGGTGCCTACTGGCTTCCATCTCCAGAGAGCAATTCAGTAAGATGAATGTTGACTTAGATGCCTACCCTCAGGCTGATGCTTTAAGATAAGCAAACAAGCCTCTTTCATAAAAGTCTGGGCACTTTTCAGTCAGCTGTCTACGCACCGGGTACTGGTGGATGAGTCTGTGCACTTGAGAGCCCTTTAAGAAGTGTGTTCTCCGTTCACTATAGTCTGGTGGGTTTCATGGATGCAAGCCCCTCTGGCTTTCAAAGCTGGATGTTTTGGGGGCTCATCACTCAGGTGCAGGTGTTAGAAGTTGTGGTGCTCAATGTCAGGTTAGTTTTTCACAAAGAAGTATGGGGTTTTGAGATTTTTCCTTGTTGTGGGTAGACCTGCTAGGAATGGGTTTTATGGTGAGATTGTGACTTCATCTCTCCTACCCACTTGAGTATGGGGTATTTTCCCCTCATTCACTCAGTGTTTAGGAGTTGCACAGCTCGTTTTTGGGGTTTTACTGTTTTGTTCTGTATTTTTGTGTTTTGTTTTGAGGAAATTGTTCCATATGTAGCTATAAATTCAGTGTGTCTGTGAAAGATGAGCTCAAGATCTTCCTATGTTGCCATCATGACCTGGAACCCAGTACTATTTAATGTAATAAAAATTAAGGAGAGAATTGTCTGGAAATAGTTTTAACTTCACACCTATTTTTATTTCAAAAGTAAGGAAAGGATTGAAGCTGTACTGAGGAGTTGCACAGAAAATAATTAAAATTCGAGAGTGCCTAACATAAAATTCTAGGTAGTATCTAATCTTCCAAATGGCTTACTTTAAGACTAGCTTTACAGTGAAATTGTACAAACATCTCTCAATTTAGTAAAAATGAACTCCAAAATTGCAGATCTAATTAAAAAAAGAAAGTCCTGGTAAGATAGGGAATGCGAATATAGCGTATGCAGGAATAAAATTAATTTTAAGAATCTGTTCAAAGACACTGCCGTTGGAAGAGCTTTGGCCTTAATTCTTAGGTTATCGACAGTCCTGGTCTGTCTTACTCTGCTTTCTTTTAGGTGAGGTGCTAAGCAATCCAGGGGAAACAGCACCACTTTCTTTAAAAGTGGCACTTATCACCTGCGAAAATGGTCATCAAATCAGTCTCGATCTTCTGTACATGCTTTGCTCAACACTACTGTCTCCATTTTCATCAATGAAACCATGCATTTTTAATTTAAAGAACTGTCTCTTGGCAATGGAAGTGTTTGCACTCACTGTTGGTATGGAGCTTAGGAAGACAGCCAGTAAATCAGGGAAGCTGGAACGATCTGTCCTTCAAAATGGTCCTGAGAAGATTTATTACATGGAATGCCTGTGTCCCAGGGCGGGGCTCTTCAGCCCCGCTCTGTGTGCTGCCAGCAGCTTCCTGCCTGTGCACATTTGGGTGTTTCTGTACTTGATGAAATGTGTTTCACAACTTTTAATGTAACTAAGAAATCCAAGTAAATAATAGAAATCACAACAGACACCAAAGCAAGCGGTACTGGTTAAAGGAAAAATGCCTGGGAAACAGGCCAATGGAGTTGTGAAATCTAAAACTCGTGATATAGAAGGGCATTTTAACTATTAAGATAGGGTTTGGGAAAGCAACTAACAAGAAAAAAACTTCCCAAACTTCCCAAATCAACTTTAAAATAACCTAAATCTCTCGTATTTTTGGTTACATGAAAACAAGACGTGGATCCTGAAGTTGAATTAAAAAAAGATACATTTTCAGTCCTGCTTCACTTGTTCCAGTCTATCAATATCCATGTGAGACACTCAGAGGTTTTCACTATGAAGATGAATCACAGTGGTTATATTGCTTCTGAGGCATTTCATCCAAGGCTCATAGCAACAAGCACTGGTCAACACTGATTATGATTTTAAAGGCACCACCAAATTAAATATTCTTTATAATCAAATAACAGAGACATTGATTGTCCCGTGCCAGGCTCACTTCTCAGAGCTTCATATGCATTGTGAACTTATTAAATACTGACAACCATTAAGATTAGTGGTCTGATTAGTTAATCTCTATTTTTTTCAGGTGATAAAAAGGGAATAGATAAAGATTAAATAAATTGCCCAAGGTTACCCAAGGAATAAGAAATAGAGCCAAGATTTGAAGCCAGACTGGATGCCAGAGCCTAGGCCCTCATCACCATTCTCTACTGGCCTCTAAGAAAGCACACTGAGCAGTGAAAATAGTAACAGCTATAACATTGATGACGTTATTAATTAAATTCATTTACACAAGGCATCACGGTTGGTTCAGAAGATCATACATGAAGTAAAACATCTAAAACTGTTCATACTCTTAAGTAGCTTCAAATCTAATGAATGTTAAGATACCATAAATAGGTTGGGTATAAGATATAACAGGTATCATATTTAAGTTTTTGTTGAGATATATTTGACATATAGTATTAGTTTCAGGTATGCAATATAATTTGATATTTGTGTATATATTGTGAAATGATCACCCAATGTTTAGTTGACATCTATCACCTCACAGAGTTACAAAACTTTTTTCGTGATGAGAAATTTAAAGATTTACTCTCTCAGACTTTCAAATATGCAATACTGTATTCATTATCATTGTCATGCTGCACATGATCTCTCCATAACATATTTTATAACTGGAAGTTTGTACGTGTTAACTTCTTTTGCTCATTTTGCCCACCACTCTGTTCTGGCAACCACCAATCTGTTCTCTTTATCAGTGAGCTTCTTTGTTTCTCCCTCCCTTCCTTCCTTCCTTATCTTTCTTCCTCCTTTCCTTTTTTCCTTTCTTCATTTCCTCCTCTCCCCTCCCCTCTTCTCTCCTTCTTTCCTTTCTTTTAGGTTTACTTATTCATTTGAGAGGTGGGGTGAGGGGGCAGAGAAAGGGAGAGAGAGCACACGCAGGGGGAGGGGCGGAGGGAGAGAATCTCAAGCAGACTCCCTGCTGAGGGTAAAGTCCGATGCAGGGCTGGATCCTGCAACCCACCAGATCATGACCTAAGCTGAAAGGAAGAATTGGATGCTTAACTGATTGAGCCAGTGAGGGGCCCCAGTTTCTTTTTTCTTACCTTTTTATTTTTTTTAATCAACATATAAATGAGATCATATAGTATTTGGTCTTTTACTCTTATTTTACTTAGCATAGTGTTCTCAGGGTCCATCAATGTTGTTGCAAAATGCTAGATTTCATTCTTTTTATGGCTGAAAAATATTCATTATGTATATGTATGTGGATATAGATACACACATATATATACACACACACATTTTCTTGATGCACTCATCTGTTGCTAGACACTTAGATTGTTTTCATATCTTGCATATCTTGAATACTGTAAATAATGTTGCAATGAACATGGGGAGAGATATATATATCTTTTTAATTACTGTCTTTGTTTTCTTCAGAAGTGAAATTGCTGGATGATGTTATAGCTCTATTTTTTAAATTTTTTGGAGGAACTTCTATACTTGTTCTCAACAGTGGCTGCACAAATTTACATTCTCTACCAGGAATGCACAAGTCTTCTCTTTTTTCCCCACATTCCCACCAACTCTTATTATTTCTTGTCTTTTTGATAATGGCCATTCTAACAGGTATGATGCAATAGCTTATTGTGATTTTTAATTTGCATTTTTTTCTGATCATTGGTGATGCTGAGCACATTCATGAACTTGTTGGCCAACTGTAAATTTTCTTTAGAAAAATGTCTATTTAGATCCTCTGCCCTTTTCAAAGTCAATTTGTTTGATTTTTACTATTGAGTTATAGGAGTTCTATCTTTTCAATATTAACTCCTTACTAGATAGGATTTGTGAATGTATTCTCCCATTCCCTAGGTTGCCTTTTCATTTTGTTTCCTTTGTGGCACAGTATCTTTTCAGTTTGTAGTCCTACCTGTGTATTTTTGCTTTTGTTGCCTTTTAATTTTGGCATCAGATCCCAAATGCATTGCCAAGACCAATGTTAGGACGTAACCATGTTTCTTTAGTTTTCAGGTTTCATGTCTTATATCCAAGTCTTCAATCCATTCAATTTGTGTGTGTGTGTTTTAAGATAGTGGTCATTTCATTTCATTCTTTCACATATGGCTGTCCAGTTTTCCCAACACCATTTATTGAGGAATGTCCTTTCCTCTTTGTATGTTATTAGCCCTTCTGTTGTAAATTACCTGACCATAAATGCATGGGTTTCTGAATTCTCTAGTCTATTCCTCAGATCTGTGTGTCTCTTTTTATGTCAATTCCATACTATTTTGATTACTTTAACTTTGTAATATAGTTCAGGATCAGGCAGCATGATGCCTCCAGCTTTGCCCTATCTTGTGTATTTTTAATCTAAAAAAGTGTTGTGGTTCAGATAAACTCAGAAGGTTAAGAGTGGGGGCACACTATTTATACATTTTCTGGAAATAAGGTCACATTCTTAAGAGTTCTATAACAGACATGAAGTCAGAAGCCACAGAAGTTTCAAAGATTTGAAACTTTGATCTTGCTCAACCTCTCTGAGCCTTTTAACCTTATTTTTAAGCCTAATTAACCTCTCTGAGACTTTTCTGGTCTTATGGTTACTTTGCTATTCGGGTAAGAACATACACATTTTATTCAGGACTTTTTCAGTAAGTGATTGAATTCGAATGAATAAGATCAAGCATATAAGTAGTCTTTTAGAAGGGTACAGAAATGAAGGGAATTTTAGAAACCAGAACAGCTTTTAGAAACTTAGGGATGAGAACCGGGACTACAACTGGTTCATTTGGGGTCACATGCCTAGTGACAGTAAATTAGGACTGGTCAGGCTTGAGTCTATGCCATGGAGGACTGGCAACTCTACTAGAGCCATGGAGTTCTCAAAAGGGCAGATTAAAGAAGATGCCAGATGAGTCTAAAAAAAGATATCATAAACAAAAGTCCTAATAAATAAAAATAACATTAGCAGATATGAGTGAACACTTCCCATGTTCTGAACATTGTTTTAAGCATATCGCATATCTCACATTGTATGTAGACAGATGCTTGAGGGAAAAAAACCCAGGCTATGCACAAAGTACTATTAAGATGTAGTGCAAGAGAAGAGTGGAAATGTAATGAACTGGGCTCACATGATGGAAGAGCCCTGAATAGGAAGCGAAGTTAAATTTGATTTTACTGACAGGTCAGAGCCAATGCAGGTCAATGCACAGACGATAACACAGCTGCAGTTCTATATTGGGATAACTGGCCTGGGTTAGAGAAGGGAGAAATGGGAGGCCGGAAATTTAATAAGCCATTTCCTGTGGGAGTTAAGCAAAAACTTGCATTCAGTAGGAATGTAAAGAATGTAAAGATAAAGAAAAAAATAAAATCCAGTGAGGCATTAGATAAGTAGACTTGTGAGCAAGATGGTGGCTTATTAGAGATGGAGATGAGGGCTAAAAAGTTCCCCACTAAGGGATTGAATAAATGATGGTACTGAGTGGGCTACACCCGGAGGTGAGAACTAGTTTAATGGTAGAATGAAGACGGTTTGGTGCATATGGGCTTGGAGCAGGCAGTACATTCTCAGAAGGGGATATCAAGCAGGCAGTCCTAAATGTGACACCATAGTTCATGAGGAAAACTTAGGGCCCAAAAATTTACTCAAGCTTCTGGAGTAGATGAAATTGCAAAAAGATAGCAAGGACACTGGAGAAATGGACTTTCTAGAGAGATACTTAAATCCTCATGCAAAACATGTGTTTAGCCAACAGGTTTGTAAAATTTTAAAAATTTAAATTTATTAGGATTTATTAGTAACACAATTACACAGAATAAAGTTCAGGAATTCACCAATGATGGTCACCAAGATGTGCTTCTTTGTGGCTTTTTAAACAGTATTTCTCGTGATTCAAATTTATTCTTAGTACAGGTGAATCTCATACATAGCTTCACAATATGGATGTTACAGGTCTTTCATCGGTAAAATTAATGAGAACATATCTTTTGTGAAAGGCACATAAAGAATCTAAACTAACACATTTAAGAAAAGTGTGATAACTTCAAATTTCTTTACAAAGAAGAAAAACGAATCCCCAAAATAGAACAGGTGAAAATGTAGTCTGTGGTTACCCCCATACACACATACGTACACATATACGTCAAGAAATACACTCCAACAAAATGACAGCACATAACTCAACTTAGAAAGTACTTATCCACAGAGCTTACTGAAGGACTTCTTCAAGATGAAGACACAAAACAGACGGAGCGTAGGGAATGCTGTTCATGTTGTTGAAATGAGGTCACAGAGACACATTGTGAAGAATCAAAAGAAAAGGCTATCAAAATTCAATATCGAGCTGACATTTAAGACTTATTTCAGGATACATACAGTCACTGACTTTATTAAATACTACTACTCATTTTCTAAGTGTAATTGCCCATTTCAGACTCAGAAATAATAGTATAATTTTAAAAGATTAACTCAAGCAAGTGGAGGAACTCTGAATAGTCTAAGGGAAAAAAGTAATTTTAGTATAGTGTGATAATTAAATTTGAAACGAGTTATACGTATGAATTTAAAGCTTGCATTATATCAGCAGCAGAATAATCAAAGGTCTTTCTTGTTATCTTCCAAATAAGGAACTATCATGTGTTCTAGGTACAAGGGATTTCCCAAAGGAAATACACAAATGAATATCTCAAAATTCATTATGCGGACATATTTTTTACCCACAAAATGCTCTCGATAATCCACCTAAACTTAGTTATAAATAAAAATGTAGTTATTTAAAGTGTATAAAAATTAATCTGGCATCACCTTTTAAGGAAATGCATGAATACCATCCAAATATTAAAATTCAAAGTGAAAACAAACCAACTGAATAAAAATTAAGTGTTTACAGTAAGTCTAAGAGTATATCCTCAAAAATCTGAAATTTTTAGTTTTTCAAACCAAATTCAATGTAGAATCAGATCAGCATGCACTCTTAAAAGAAAAATTAAAATGCATACAATGTTTTCATAACTGATCCAAAGGCAGGTATAGTCATCCTCTGAAGAACATTTCAGTAAAACACACTGAATTTAAAGAACAAATCATGTTATTAAAATAGTCTGTGCAATGTTTGTACAAATAACTTTAGAATTATAAGTATACATATAATCAAGATAAGGACTGCAATGTTTCCTATTTTTAATTACTGTACTTAAAAATTTACAGGACAGGAACATAAATAAAGCTGTTTAAAACTGGCAAACAAAGTAATAGTCTGTCATTCAGTACAAAGTACCTAATATTTCTGATATTACCAAAGCCATCACGCTAGAATCTTAAGTTGCCACTCTTAAAGCCTAAAAGTAGTGTGGAAAACTAAAGTTATAAATACATGTATACATACATTTGCATATTTACACTTACGCAGAAATCATCAATACACTAGAGCCGAGCGTTAACACTGCCCTTAGTTTCACACTGCAGGACCACTTCTCACATTTAAGAAAGGTCCTTCTGCTCCTTTCAGTTAAAAAAAGACACAACAGAACAACTTTGGTCAGGTCCCAGATGCATTTGCCGTATACTACATTCCCGTGTTGCTGCAAGACTCTAGTTTAGAGAGATCCCCATATAAGCACTCATTTGGTTTGAAAATGCATTTTTTCCCCATTAACTGCAAAACTTAGAAGAGACCACAATCTTTTAGATTATTTTTTATGATGACATCTGTTACAGCATCAAAAACAAACTGCACATTCTTAGTATCTGTGGCACATGTGAAGTGGGTGTATATCTCCTTTGTGTCCTTTCTTTTATTGAGGTCTTCAAACTGACACTGAATATATGCAGCTGCCTCTTCATATGTGTTTGAGCCTGAGATAGGAAAAGGCAAGAAAAACACCAGGCGAAGAATTAAAATGAGTGCATGCTTAAGCAAAATGGACCTGCAAATACTGAAGTCTGTTTCATACATACAAAATATGTGGATTTGGTCCCTGTATTTTTCCTTTGGGGATAAGAGAAATGATTTCTTCTAAATGAAAAATACCCAATGTTAATTACTTTTTCATGACTGTCAGCCAGCCTTTCAAAGAAACCCTACAATCAAAAGCATGGTATTCCATGCTCCCCAGGGTCTCTGTCCCTGCCAGATTCAAGCACCAGATCTCCCTTTCTTCTCCCTTATAAGCTCCATCCCAATACTGAGCCAACTCTCCCTGAGGGTGGCATGTCATTTACTTTCTAACCTAATGGTTGATCAAGGAATGTTGGCTGAATGCTGATCAGAACTTTTTATTCCCTTTTCTCTATACATATCAATTAGCTTTTCCCATTTTTCTTTATTCAAAAATTGTACATGGGTCTACAATGTGGCTTATGGCCATGAGCTTAAAGACTTCTGAGTACAAGAACTGAGGAAGTAGTCCGTATCTAAAGACAATCACACACATACTCCACGAGGCAGCCATAGGATCTCAGTGTGCCCTTGACAGAGCCACAGACAAATGTTCATCAGAAGACCTGTAAAAGACTATTCATGGCAGAACCAACTTCAAGGTTAGGAAACAACCCTCAAGCTCATTAGCAGTAGACTGGCAAATAAAGCTTGTGTAGCTGCACAATGAGTTTCCAGACAGTAATGAGAATTGATAAAGTACTATTGCTATGCACAGCATGAAGGAGGTCCAGAACCACATTGCGGAACAAGCCAGACACAGAGAGTATATAACTGTACGATTCAACTGATGTTTGGAAAAAGATGGAAAACAATCAAAATTGATAAAAAATGATGAAAGTCATAATTACGTGCATGCGCGTGCGTGTGTGTGTATGAAGGGTGGGGGTTGTGACTGCTTAAGACTGGGAGGAGCATGACAGGGGTTCTGGGGACCTGGTAATATTCAGTTTCTTGATCTAAATGGTGAATATATCTGCATTTTCATTTTTTAAAATCCAGTGAGCTTCACATTTATGCTAAGTGTGCACGTATGTATATATTTTATATATGTACATATACAATACCTCAAAAATGGTCCTTCTGGAAAAAAAAAAAAAACTCTCTTTTGCAGTAATAACAAAATTACTTGCTTGGCTTCAGGATCCCGTTAGCCTGCTTGGTAAAGCTATTCCGAGACCCTCTCTCCCCCATCTGTGGCTCACGACGTGTCAGGCAGGACCCTATACACCAACTCCCACCTGTGATACTAAGTGCTTTCCCTCCACTTTCCATATCTTGGCTTTTGTAAAGAATGCTGCAACAGATGTGGCGGTGCAAGTGTTTTCATTCTTTTTGGAAATATTCCCAGGAGTTGAATTGCCAGATCGTATTCCAATTTTTATTTTTTGTGGGACTCTCCATACTATTTACCATAGTGGCTGTACCAATTTACATTCTCACCAACAGTGCAAGAGGGTTTCCTCCTCTCTACATCCTCACCACACTTGTTTCTTTGCTAATACCTGTTCTAACAGGTGAAGTGATAGCTCACTGTGGTTTTGATTTGCATTTCCCTGATGATTAGTGATTTTAAGCCCCTCTTCAAGGACCTGCCAACCATCTGTATGTCTTCTTTGGAAAAATGTCTATTCAAAGCCTCTAGCCATATTTTAGTGTTTTACTATTGAGCTGAAGCTCTTGATAGGTTTTCAGTATTAATCGTTATCAGATACATGATTTGCAAATATCTTCTCCCATTCCATAGGTTGACTTTTCATTTTGTTGATGGTTTCCTGTGCTGTGTAAAAGCTCTACAGTTTGATGTGGTCCTACTTGTATATTTTTTGCTTTTGTTGTCTTTAATTTTGATATTAGATCCAAAACAGCATCACCAAGACCAATATCTCAGAGCCACTGCTTGTTTTCTTTCAGGAGTTTTATGATTTGGAGTCTTAATTTTAAGTCTTTGATCCATTTTAAGTTCATTTTTGTGTATGGTGTAATACTGTGGTCCAGTTTTCCCAGCACAATTTTTTTAAGAAACTGCCTTTTCCTCAGTGTGTGCTCTTGGCTCCTATGTTGTAAATTTTTTTTATCATATGTGTGTGGGTTTTCTTCTAGAGTTTCTATTCTGTTCCTCAGACATATGTGTCTATTTTTATACCAATGCCATATTGTGTTGATTACTACAGCTTTATAATATAGTTGAAAATCAGGGAACATGCTGACTCTGGCTCTGTTCTTTCTCAAGATTGCTTTGGCTATTTGGGTTCTTTTGTGGTTCCACACAAATTTTATGATTGTTTATACTGTTTCTGTGGGAAAACAAAATGCCATTGGAATTTTGATAGGGATTGCATTGTACCCACAGATTGCTCTGGGTTGTAGAGGTATTTTAACAGTATTTTTCCATGAACATGGAATATCTTTCCATTTATTTAGGTCTTCTTCTACTTCTCTTACCAATGTCTTGTAGTTTTCAGTGTAGAGATATTTATTTATTCCTAGGTATTAATTTATTTATTCCTCAAATTTATTCCTAGGTATTAATGCGGTTGTAAATAGTATTTTAATTTCTTTCTGATACTTCATTACTAGTGTATGGAAATGCAAAATATTTCTGTGTATATACCGTGTATCCTGCAATTTGACTGAATTCATTGATTAGTTTAATAGGTGTTTGGTAAAGTCTTTAGAGTTTCATATATATCTGTCATGTGTAAATAGTGATGGTATTCCTTCTTCCTTTCCAGTATGGATGCCTTTTATTTCTTGTCAAACTGCTCTGGGTAGCACTTCTAATACTATGTTGAATAAAAGCGCCGAGACAGGGATTCCTTGTTTTGTTCCTGATCTTAGTGGATTGCAGTTTTTCACTGTTGGAAGTATGATGTTAACTGCAGGTTTATAATGTATAACCTTTATATACTGAGGTACATTCCCTCTGCACCCACTTTGCTGAGCTTTTATCATAAGTGAATGTTGAATTTTGTCAAAGGGTTTTTCTGCATTTGAGATAAGACTTTTTAATTTTAAGGTGGTATATCATGTTGATTTGCAAATGTTAAACTACTCTTGTGTCCCTGGAATAAACCCCACTACATCAGGTGTATGATCCTTTGAACAGATTGCTGAATTCTGTTTGCTAATATTTCATTGAGGATTTCTGCATTCATGTTCATTAGGGATATTGGCCTATAATTTTCTTATGTCATCCTTGTCTGGTTTTGGTATTGGGGTTATGCTGTCCTCATAAAATGAGTGTGGAAGTGTTCCCTCCTCCTCCATTTTTTTGCAAGAGTTTTAGAAGGACTAGTATGTATTCTTCTGTAAATGGTGGTAGGATACACCAGTAAAGCCACTTGGTAATGGACTTACTTATTGGGAAGTTATGATTATGAAGTAATTGGTCTGAACAGATTTTCTATTTCTTCATGACACAGTCTTGGTAGGTTGTATGTTTCTAGGAATTTTTATACTTTTTCTAGATTGTTAAAATAAGTTTACATTTTAATGTAACTCAGGTTGCTAGCAGACTACCATATACTTTACAAATCAAAATTTAATTTATTAAATCACAATAAGGTTGATATTCTGAATTCCTAAAGCAATAAACTGTGTCTTATGGATAGAAGTTAATGCAACCTGTCAATTAAAAATATGCTTTGGGAAAACAGCTTGCACTGAGTGCATAGCTCAACTTGCTGTATATATTATGGGTAGCTAGACTGCTCCGTGCCAAGAGCTACAAGATATATGAATAAACTCATGAACACATTTCTCATCTGATTTTAATTAAGATTGGCAAGGATGTGGTGGGAAGGTGACAGAACTTTTCTCCATGCGCTAGAACCGTCATGTATAAAGGCAGGGATAGGTGATAACCTGGGTCACGAATGGAGACCTGAAGCACTGAAAGGGAGATAGAAGAGATTTGAGAAAACAAATCCCATGAGTTTAGTTTGAGTTTCAGGGGCTAAAAAGCATGTACATATTCAACAAGCAGCTGGAAATGGAAGCCTGAGGCTCTAGAGAGAAATGAGAATCGACCTTGGAATATAACATGTTGAGAATAAACAAGACTATGAAAGGAGAGTGCGCTCAAGGATCAGAGGTTGCAGATGGAATGTGGTGAAATGCCAACATATGGATATTTAAGCAGAAGAGGGGGAAAGCGGAGCAGGCAGTGGTAGAGAGAAACCAACCACATAGTTTAGAGGCCATACAGGCTTCTTCCGTGGAAAGCCAACAGTCGTGGGAATTAAACGGTGCAGCAAGCAGTGCTTGCAGTGCTGCAGCAGAATCAAAACTCAGGATTATCGTGTCAAGTCCTCATTGCACGCCCTAACCCTGGGCACATGAGGAAATTACGTGACAACATGAGAAATATTCTTGGCGGCTCTGAAATCCCTACTGGTATGTGGTATTTATGGATTCATGGGAGCACTCTGGTAGTATTAGCACAGAATGGCTACTTGATAATAGAAAATGACAAAAATAAACTGGAAGATGAAAGTATAGGCAAAACTGAGGCACACTGGTTCTGGCTAACATCAAATTTGGAGACAGAACTATAATTTTATTCCTAAGAAGCACTACAATGTTTCAGAACAAGGTGACCAGATACTATGACTTTCAAAAAGAAAAACGTTTAAAAGTAAACAACTATGTGAAATAATTATGAAGTCTAACCCTGGAGTACACATCGAAAAACCCTGTAATAATAAATAGCGTGATTCTATTTGTCAAAGAACCTTCCCCTTTGGTTCTAGTGTGGATTTAATTGTGGGGGTCTGGCTGTTAAGGGTCTGGGTGCAGGAGTGCCACAGACGTGGGTCTGGACGGTCACTGAGCTCCAGGGTTCTCACCTGCAGGAGACAGATGTGAAGGCACTGCCATCACAGAGCTGTTTTATCAGTGACTGTGACAGGGCAGTAAATATTCATTGTACAATGTACTCCCTGTAAGACTGAAATTGTGTTTATAATGAAACAAGTTCTTGAGACTTTAAAAAAAAAAAAGGTGGCACAGGTCAGGTTTCCTGTTCAGCAGGGAATCTGCTTTTCCCGCTGCTCTTCCCTTGGCTTGTACACACTCTTTCTCCCACTCTGTCTCAAGCAAAAGTAAGTAAGTAAATAAATATATAAAATCTTAAAAAAAAAAAGTCTTAAAAGAAAGGATGGAGTGAGGGTGAATAACTTGTATCAATTAGCTAAATGAACCAAATCCTATAAACCAGTGGTAGTCAAACTCTTTTTATTTGAGGCACAGAGTTCTCCTCACTAAAATAAAATCTTATTCAGAAACCCAAAATGTAAACCAGATTAACAACAAAGTCACTCGATTTTAATAAAAGAGATGCTGTGTGCATGTCCTGGTGGCAGAGAGAATTGTCTCCATTTCTGGGACCCACTTTTCAAATGCAGCCCAAGAGGTTCCAAGAAACACAACTAAAACCAAGTTTTAACTCAACTTCTGATTTCACAAATGGAGTACTGAGACCCAGGTAAATTAATGGCATTGTTTAAGATCAAAGAGCTCATCATCGGAGGCCAGGACTGTCGCTCAGGCATGCGAACCATTTCCTGCCGCAGGGAAGTGACAGGACCATTAACAGTCTCATTACCAGTGCTAGGATTTCTTGCGAACCTTTGCCTGACTCCCCTGAAAAGTTAAGTAATTTCACAGATTCCTTCTTCAGATATCCCCTACAATTACGGCTCATGTTCCTTTGTAGTAACATGCTGCACTGCTTTAGGGGTATATCGGTGTTTGAGATTCGGCTGTGTGCACAGACTTGTCTTAGGGTGCGTCACACATACCTGACAGGAGATCTGGTCACTGGATAAAAAAACCAGTATTTTAAGTTTCTGAAGACTTGGAGTAATCACAGAAAACGATCTTAACAGCTTTTCCATACAACTATGCTATTTTCAATCATCTTAGTTACACCTCAAGAAACTATCTGTCCTTGAGCATAGTTTAATAATCTACCTTAAAGGTAAGAGTTATTCTCCCTTAAAGGCAAAGACTCAAAATCTATAACTGAAATTTTGCATTAGGGGGACTTTCTCTAGAGATCCATGATTTGAGAAGTTATCCACAGAGAGCAGCATACCTGCGTATTCTGGATAGCAAATAGTGAGAGGGCTCTTTTTGATTTTTTCTTCGAAGAGATCCTTCTTGTTTAGAAAAAGTATAATAGAAGTATCTGTAAACCATTTGTTGTTGCATATGCTGTCGAACAACTTCATGCTTTCATGCATTCGATTCTGTAACAGAAAAGAATATTATCTGTCATGAGGGCAAGGATTTGGAGAAGCACTACTTTTTAAAAAGCACTAAAATAAAACAGAGCTTAGTCAGCTGAAACCCCGCGTACCATAAAAATACATTCCTGCCATTTAGGGACAAGGACACTTGATTACAGGTGAGGTGCATGTGTTTTGCACTCCACCGGTGCTCATGGAGTGTCCACCACAGGTCACTGGGCCTGGGGACCCCCGGCTTCGGGACCCTGCAGTGTACAGCTGCCGAGTGCTAACATCTGAGGAGAGACCTTGCTGCTACGGGGGGAATCAAAGTTTCCATTAAAAGACAAGGAGAGGTTTTGTAAAGATTAATAAATTAAACTGAGCAAGCTGAGACACAATTAGCCCAATACTCTAAAGATAATGGTGTATCAGGGAAGGAAACCTCCAATCTTGTTTCCAGCCCTTCTAGTACCTGTGTTTTCTAAAAGGGCATGGATACATTTTATAGTGCCAAATTGAGAAATGGATGTATGATGGGATCGTGTACCTACTGCCCTGTAATTGTATGTGCCTGATTTTAAAAACACAAAAGTGACATTGTGAGCTCTTTCCCCCACCCCCCAGTGTGTACTAACATTAATTTAAAATGACAGAATTTTAAATTTCTATTTAAAAATATTTCCTCTAACAGTATGTTGGAACACATCTGAAAATTACACATCAATAGCAAAGTATAACCTGGATCAAAGATAACCAGCTGACAGAAGTAACATTTAAGAAAAATGAGCCTTGGACTATTATGGGAACTAACTTTACTTTCAGACATTATGTAGAGAACCACATACAGGAAATGCACAGTTAAGCACAGAGGGTTGAAGTGAGATTAACTATCAGTCTTTTCATCTTTTGGGGGTCTGTGCTTCTTGAGTGAGTATACTTCCCTTTTATTACAAAAACAGAAGAGCTAGAGAGAGAGAGAAAAAAAACAAAACAAAAAAAAAGCCTGAACTTTCAAATAATTCATGCACTAAGAAGAATTACTCAAGAATTTTTCTCAGAAAAAATTCTTGGCAACATCTCCAGCCCTTCAGATTTCACACTTAATCTTCAACAGTAGCTCTACTTGCCATTTCTTCATCTTCAGCTAGAACCAGGTCATAGTCACTGAGCGCCACACAGAAGATGATGGCGGTCACTCCTTCAAAGCAATGGATCCATTTCTTCCGCTCAGATCTCTGTCCTCCCACATCAAACATTCTGGAAGAGAAGCAATGCATTGGGCATCACATTAAATGTCCAAAAGCTCTGGGGGGTTCTATAACATCATCAAAAAAGCTCCAAATTGCAGGGAGATGTGGGATGGAAAGAAAGGAGAACATTACAGGAGGAAAATGATGTCAGAAACTGGTTTTCAAAAAGGGAAAAAAAGTCTGGTTTTTAAAAACTGTTGATTGAAAACAAAGCCCAAAATACCCTCAAAAAACAACACATTCATTAACATATGAGAACACTTAGATCGGAACATTAAAGCAGAAACGAATGAGTGGACTGCACTATGAGTAAACATTGAGAAGTCATAGGAAGCAGCCGGCAATGCGGAGATAATAGGGCATATTCAATTTGACAAAGTCACAGAACATTAGAGGCAGAGGACACAGTCCCCTCTTCCCACTACAGAATGCTTCCTCTCTCTCAGAGGCAACAAGTAGGACTCTGACATGGAGAAGAAACCTTGTTCCATAAGAAAAAGCTGAGCAACAGGGGGGGAAAAGGTTGCCTAAATTAACAAGTAAAACCATGGTATAGAAACAAAAATAAGAGATGGAATGGATCAGTGGGTTAAGACTACTAACAGTCTTAAAATTTAGAGTAAAAAAAAAAAGTAGTTATACAATATACCATAGTAGACCATTATAGCTTAGTGCAGGGTAGTAACACAAACTGTATATAGACAGTGATCTTTTCCTTATAAGAGTATATTAAGTTAAGCAAAAGTTGAAATTCACATATTGTTATGCAACCTAGAAATAACCACTTATATAATGGAAACACGATGCAAACTGGTACATTCTAAAAGGGTCCATTTATCTCGATGGTGCACTAATTAAAACAGTCCCTATTTAATTCTCAGGCAAAAAGAATTTCCCTGCAGAGTAGCGCTGGCCTATAAACCAAATCTGAGTGCATCAACTAATATTGTTAAGTGTCCTTCATTCTATTGGGTTAGTTAGCGAATTGTTAAGTGTGCTACATCACAAAATGATTCTACCACACAATGAATTAATATGGGTGGGACACAAAAAAGAGAGCTGGTAATAAAGATCAAATAAGAACAAAATAAAAGAACTTAAAATGATTACCCATTTGTTAAGCTGTCAAGAATACGAGTTGAAAATAAGCTTACCGAAAAGACTATTCAATAACTCCTCTGATCAAATGGCACATATATCCCGATTACTCAATGTAAAATAATAACCAAACCAAACCCATCCCATCCCACAATTTCCTTCTGTGGTGGTGAGTTTTATGTGTCAATTTGGCCATAAAGCTAGTCAAACACTGACGTAAGTGCTGCTGTGAGGGTATTTTATCACCGTAGTTAACATCTCTAATTGGTGGTCTTTCAGTAAAGAAGAGCTATCCCGGCTGATGTGGGCAGACTTCATCCAAACAGCTGGAAGGCCTTAAGAACAAAAACAGGTCTCACAGAAGGAAAAGAAATTCTACCTCAAGACTGCAGCATCAGTTCCTGTCCAAGCCTGTACCTGCCAGCCCCCATGGTCCTAGAAGTCAATTCCTTGGAAGGGACATGAAGTGACTGTAGAATTGAGTAAGAGGGAGAGGCTAGAAGAATCTTGACTTACTCAACAGAAAAAGCCCAGATTGCTCTGAAAAGATGGTCGGTTAGAAACACAGACACAGAAGGTAATAATTTTGGAGATATTCCTATCTTAGGGGATATTTTATCATCATGAACATAATGTTGGGAGGTATTTGAATATTAAAGATGTTTTTGATGAGTTCTCAAAAGGAACTCAAAAGGAGAAAAGGTAATCATTTGCAAAGTCCCAAAATCTTCGCTAGACTCTGCTCTAGTGCTGGGTGTTAGGGGATGAACTAGAATATTAGTTGAGGAAATTTCCAAGCAAAGTGTGCAGGGTATGGTTTTGCTTCTCTCCTTGTTGCTATAGTAAAATATAAGAGGAATGAGAGAGAAACTGACAAAGGAGCCATTAAGCCAAGAGGAACCAGAGAAGGCCATGTGACACAAGAACACCAAGGATTTCTGACCACAACCAGAAGCAGGAAGAAGCAAGAGAGGATTCTTCCCTAGAGCCTTCAGAAAAGGACAGTCCTGCTGACATGTTGTTTTCAAAGTTCTAGGCTCCAGAACTACGAAAAAATAAATTTGTTGTTTTATGCCATCTACCTTGTAGAAATTTGTTAAAGCAAGGTGGAAGGGGATATATTCATTTCCTAGGGCTGCTGTATTTTTCACTATAGCAATTACCTCCTGATAATTATATTTATTTCATCTCCCCCTGCCCCCTGCTTCCCAACAATGTAGAGACAAAGACTTTGTCGTACTTCATCAATATTTGTTGAATGAATGAATGAACTCTATCTACAGAATATTTTAAAATACCTTCAAGCAATAACAGACGAGCTTTACAAAATTCAAGATCTAGGTCTTCCAGCTATGCTGTGAAATGTTAAAGGTAAGAGAGCTTTAACTTGATGAAATCAAGTAATTTAACTACACACAAAAAAATCTCTAATTTAGAAACAAAGAACCTTTCATCTAAACCAGTACTTCTCAAACGCTATTATAAAACAGAATCACCCGAGGGATAAAGTTGATGCTGCAGATCTGGGAACCATACTTTTGAATCACTGGTCTAATTCCTTAGCCAAGGAGCAAAAATGACTAAAATCTGATGTTACAAATGATTGTGCCTAAGGCATTATTTCTTTTTCACACATACGTTAGAATTATCTTTAAATTCTGAACTATTTTTTTAACCAAAAACTGAAGAAAATTATAATACATTCTGCTTCACATGAAGAGATTAGACTTTTTTCTAGCATCAAATAGTGGAATGAATTTGAGTTTCCTTAGGTTTTATTTTTAGGGGGAGAAGGAAAAGGTGCAGGGGAATACTGAACATTCTGAAATGTTATGACTTTCTTCAGACTGTGACCTAACAATTCTGGGACCCAGACTGACTGGTACAAAGCTAGCTGACCATATAAGTCCATCAGCCTTATAACATACTCCAAAACCCATTTCACATTTATAGTACTATAAAAAAGGAAGACACATTTGTCTTATAATTTTATAATAGAAGGGGTATTCCAATTTTGTATTTGGCAAAATTATTAGAGTAAAACTATTGATTTCTTAAAGCAAAATAATCCATGTAGACACTTTCTACAAATGCCTAGTCACAAAAGTGATAATATAGATTCTTAAATTATAATGCTTGATTGCCTCATTTTGAATTTAATTCCAATCATACCAAAACTAAGTGAAACTGTTAAAATAAAATAATGAATTACAATACTAAGACACACTCAAGAGTTCCCAGTAGACTTATTCTAAGTAGATTTCTGCCCTCATTCTTCTGAGGCTCATTTAACATACAAAAAGCAAAGTTAGAACCATATGTTAGCAATGATAGTAATTTAACAGAATTCAAATCCAAAATAAGATAAAGTTTATCTCAAGTTCCTGACAAACCTATGTTCAAGGCAGCAAGTGAAAACAGTACCTAAACACGTCCTGTGAAATTCTACCTCACCCAAGGAGACTAGAGATGAATGGACTTCCGGGGAGCAGCATGCTGCGAGCCGGCTTTACTGAATCCCAGCCCTTCTGTAATGACGAAATGACAACTCTGAGAAACCGAGGCTGGAAGGGAAGAGTATGGTCTGGCAGGTGAATGTTTAAGGTGAATCGAACTAAGACTGAAAGTGAATTTTGTACAGACTGCCTAAAGTACTGAATGACTGCACATTTCCTCATCGACAGAGCTCTTCATTTCCCATTGAGGCAATAACCTCATTTGTGTTTACACCTCTGACAACGGGCAAGATGGCAATGCTCTGTGCCAAGAACCTTAACCAAATGGCCACTTTACCTACTAGGGTAACCTGACTCAAGAAGTTGCTCTTGTTAACCCCCAACTCCATGCATTTTCTCCTCAGACTACATTTGTTAGAGCACAGTCATTGCTTGAACAATCAACATTTGCTTTTTTAAAATAAGGCATTTAAAATAAAGCAAAAAGGAAAAATATATGTACATATCAATCAAAGTAAAAAAAAAAAAAAACGAGAAAACTCTGAAGGCTCATTTTGACTGTGAGTTTCCTTAAAATTATTTTGTAACTTTACGATAAATATGACAATAGTTCCCATATCAATGCCATCTAAATACCAGACTATTTAAATATTAATGTTTTACTATTCCCAGCTTTGGTCATCTAATATCCTAGAAACAGTAAACAGATTAAAAGACAGTAAATGATTTTGGTAAGAGCTATTGCTAGCAGCCAAAAAATGTCCACTGACAGCTTAAAAACTAGTGAAGCAGGGAAGAATTTAAAGCAGATGAAAAACTTGATCATGTATTAAAGTACAAAATTACATGGTCAGATAAAGTAGTTATAATCTATAATTCTGTTTTTTAAAAAGCAGCACAATGTTTGGGGTTTTTTTGGAGAGAAGCTGCCATAGAAAATTAAAATTCAATTTCAGTTTTCTGGAAAATTCAATTACATGAACCAGTGAATATGGGATAAATTAGTGACAAATGATAGTAACAAATGTACCTAAGATACTTCTGGAAAGGGGGTGCCTGGGTGGCTCAGTCTTGATTTCAGATCAGGTTATTATTTCAGGGTTGTGAGATCAAGCCCTACTACTATTTTCTCTCTCCTTCTCCCACCCCGTCATTCACACCCATGCTCACGTGCGTGTGCTTGCTCTCTCTGAAGTAAATACTCATAGAAGGAATCCTAAGTACAGTTGCATATATGTAACTGTACTTCCACAACTTATTAACAGTGAGCTTCTTTATGAATATTTTTAATCTTCGACTAGAAATCTTTTAATGCTTTCAGAAGCTCTGCTTTATTATAACTGTTTCAAAGCATTAAACTGAAGCAAATTCCAACAGATTTTTTTCATACTTTAAAAAAAGAGTAACATAGATCTGTACATTAGTGCTTCACTGAACTTCCCTGAGTCTAGTTCATTCCAAAATGAGTGTATTGGACAAAACGAGCTCCAAGATCCCTTGCGTTTCAAAAAGTTACAATTCAGTGCTTCTCTGCTCAAACCTCAGTAATTCAATATTTGGTACACACTCCAAATTAAATGGCATTTTTCATCATGAAAAAGTGCAAACATGTTTGCATGAATAAAAATTTTCATGAAAAATTTTAAGGTACTCTTGATTTTTAGTATTTCCATAAATAAGCAGATAATCAATAAAATTTTTTTTAACCTAAGAATATATAACAATATTTTCTCCAAATATACAATAGCAGAACAATTATTTTCCATTAGGCCAACTATTTTATTTAAATCACTCTGAAAAATATAGACAAGAGATCTGCATGGCCATTTTTTCTTAAATATATAAATATTCCTCCTAAGAATGTTTCTTGTCCCCTTTCACTCAAAATATTTTGTCCAGTCACCTAAGAAGAATGTTTTGTAATTTCTAGCTCTGTTTTTAAAAACTTATTAATTCTACCACATTTCTTTACTAAACAAAGTGTTTGATACCTACATTTGTTAAATGATATGCTTTGAAGCTACTCACTTAAAATGAAGATCTTTGAAAGTAAAATGGGTTTCAACAATTCCTGTCGTTTTCACTCTGGTTCTGAGAACATCCTGCTGAGTTGGGATATAATTTGGTTGTGCTATTCTGTCCAAGTCATTCAAATAGCTGAGGAAATAAACAAAACAATATGCTAATAGTTAATACAGCCATTAAAGATCATCTATACCAAGGAGTAAAACATTTTGATTCATACAGGATTCTAAATTATTAGACATTTTTACATTTCTGTGTAATGATATAATATAACCAATTTGTTTATATGTTATGCAATTCCCATTGAAATGAAAATTTTTATACTTCTCCAGCCATAAAGCTCTTTTAACATTTTCTAGGTATTGTGTACTTTGCTTTCCCAGGACATGAATTAGTAATTGTCCTTGTTGGAAACAGAATAATAACTTCTTAAAAACCAGATACAACCAACTGCACACTAGGAGTTTGTTTCTCTTTATCACACTTTAAGGTAGCACTGTGTTTATTTTCCAGACATCTGTCTTTATTTTCCAGACATCTGAGGATTGAGAAAGTTTTAAGTTTTTGAGAAAGTAATGAGTAAACCTCTAGCCAAAGGCTACATTCACTTTTTTAACCAGCTTTAAGTTACACACAGGAAAACACTGCACATGCTCTTTTACTCTGCATCTTCTTGGATCCCTGAATCAATATTCACATTTTACTTCCCACTGATCTTAGTTACCCACCTATTCAATACTCTCTGCCAACAGTGCCAAATATGTTGGGCTACTAAAATGTCATGGTGTCATTTTATATGGTAAATAATGTTATTAACAAAGTCCAGCTATGAGAGATTAATATGAACCTGAGTGGTTACAGAAGCACTCCTAGACGGTGAGGGTTGTAAAAAGAAATCTGAATGATGGGATGGGAAAAACAGTGCCATCCCACATCAGGGGAAGTAGTCAAATAGTATGGAGGCAGGAATAGTCACCTTGTTTTGCAGAAAGTAAGGCCCCTAGGAGGTTGTGCATAAACTCAAAGGAGAAGTCTGGAATTGATCCTAAGGTCAGCTGAGCGTGGGGAAGCATCCCTACAGTGTTTTCTGATACCAGAGTGGAGTGGTCAAAGACAAGTTAGAAATACATCTATGTCTATTACAGTGAGGCACCAACGACTACAACTTTAATTGCTATTATCCTCTGAATCTCTTCCTTAGCCATTTAGAACAGGCCTTGCAAACAAAAGGAGCTCAATAAATATTTGATTCATAGAGATGGAACTGAAAAGCTATCCAAACACTGAATTTGGAATCAAACGTGTTTTAGAAAGTTAAGTATGTGATAATGATACTAGGATTCATAGAAGATAGCTTGAGTTACACATATTGTATTTATTGAACTGAGAAATAATACTATCTTATTGTTGCACTGGTGATAATCCCCCAGTACTTTAGTGGGTGTTTTTAATTACACATATATAATGTTATACATTATCGTAAGAAAATCTAATTTAATAAACAACTAAACAGGTCATGGCAATATTTTACTAATTGTCCCTCTGAAGCAGTGTGTTACTCTTCTTTAAAATGTGCTCTGATTACTCAGATGCATTTCTTTGCTTAAAATTGCTACAGTTCTAATAGTCTCTCAAAACAATGCACGTTGTATTTCAGCAAGATAAATAAGAAAGACAGTCATCATGAAAAATTCCCAATTGTTTTAAATGATCATGAATTTAAAGCAAATAGGTGGCTAGATAGTCCTAAATTGCAACTTGGCAGCATCCCCCCACCTCTAGTCCAAAAACTCAGAAATCAAAATGCACTGTGACCACTATGGAAAAACATATTATGACTTCCTTCATTCTTGAAAAATGCTCCATTATTGCTGTCTTAAGGTCAGAACTACTACTGATGAAATACTGGGGAGCCCACATGACTTATTTATCTCAGTGTACACCCACACATGTGAGCACAGGAAACAAGTCTTGGTCATTAGCCTGCGTGGTCCAGGAAGTCGACCACATAGGGAAATTGATGTCAGTCGATTATTCCTCAGAAGCACCCCTTATTTACTGAAAAAGCTCCCCTTGCTGGGCTCAGCTCGAGCAACCTTCTCAACTAACAGTGATTCCCATTTAGATCTTTCTGCAGGTGCTGGTGGTGCCAAAGCAAATAATGTGGTCTAAGAGCTGTGTTCTTGCTGTAAATAATTTTCTTCTAATTTCTCTTCTAGCCTCTGTATAGTGTATTCATTCATTCATCATTAAACAAGGGCACAGCGAATGACAACTATGTGCCAGGCAAAAGAGAAAGAACAGAGGGTGAGAACAGACCTGACTGAATTTATAGTGTAGCGTCAGAGATAGAAAACAATCCTTTCAATACAAATACAAATCACGTTACCTCAAAATGTACAAATGTGAGTGCTCTAAAAGAATTATTTTGTATTATTAGTATATAAAACAGGAAGACAAAGACATAGTCTGTGAGTCATGGGATATACAGCCTAAGAAACGATGATACCAGTTGGAGAGGGGAGCTACGTGCTGGGTAACACGTTACATCCACATGTATAAAATACCTACGAAATAATGTATGTGGTTTACACACTGTAAAGCACTAAACATACAGATTAGGAAACAGCAAAATAAATATTGGTATGGGTTACACACTAAGGTGTATTACTTACTCCTTCACACGGAATCACTCACGGAACAAATGCCGAGCACTCCTGCTGTGTACCCAGTGACCTGCAGCCGCATGATCACCAGCAAGAACTGCCCCCATCTGTCTGTCTGTTCACTGTGCTCAAGTGCGTGCATTTACCAGACCGCATTACTAATCACCATCTTCTATCTTACCCTCAACGTTCCTGAACACCAATGGCTCGGTCAAGGAAAGGAGTAACATGCAAAGTAAAATGAGTGCACAGCACACGTTTTAAAACTAATTAATGCTACTCCTATCCAACATTTTTGAGTATGTATACTACATTATGGGAACAAATACATGATTTTTTTTTTAACTGTAGCTAGATTACCAAGCAGAAAGCTCCCTGACCAGGTTTTATCACAACTTGATTTATGAGCTTTCTGTAGCCACCACCTAGAAAATCAGGGCAGATTTTTCTTACAAAATACTATACTTAGCTATCTGTAAACAAGGTCTGCTACAACAGGGCACATACAACTGACAACTTTCAAGCTTAGAGTACTTTACTCCATGAGAAAACATCTTGGGGTCAACACACACACCTTCAAAAGGGGTACATCTCATGCAAGGTGCCTGTCACTGGACAAACAACTCTTCTCAGGCATTATTAGCATAATGAAAAGAACCACACCACATACCCTCCCCTTGGGCTAGTCCCAGGCAAACTAGAGATATACCCAAATTTTCAGTGAACTTTGCAAAGTTCCAATTTCTTGGAAACACTCTGCAAATAGTCCATTCTGCATGTTTCAATGAGAGTTACATAAGCTTTGAGTCTCTTGAGACACTTCTGGACACAAAGGAAGTAGCAGCAATGCTATCTACAAACACAAAAAACATGAAAATCTTCAAATACCATCATCCAGAATATCCTGAGTTTTACAAGAACGTGTCAGCCAATTCTGCAATAACACTGACTGGGAGGTATATTTGACTTGCAAGTAATTATTCATGATAGTTTAGTTCTGAAGTTATGATTACTTACTATGCTGCAGAATCATTAAGCTGGTACTCTCGGGATCTGTTGAAACAGGCTTGTACACCACTATCTTTCCACAATCTCTTTATAACTCCAGCAAGTTCTGCAGTCATAAAGCCTTCTTCAGCAGCTCCAGCAAGCACAAAGAGTTGGCGGGCATCATCCTGAACATTCAAAGACCATTTTTTTTTTTTTTTTTTCAAAGTAGAAAGGGCAGACATTATAGATGAAAAGTACAAAGGAAGGCATTACAGATTTACCAAAAGACACAAGGCTGAAATTTCCTTCATTTCTCATTGGGGTCATGACTTTTGTTTCTCTGAAGCACCACTTAAAAAAAATTGGCTTAACTTAAAGTGCATAATCTTAAATCACGTGTCTATGTTTTGTAACATTAGTAATAGCTGTCAAGGCACTAGGAAACTGGAAGAATGACCTACACCTACACCTACAGTTCATGAGGGGATACGTGAGCCAACTCTGCACTGTCATGCAGTTTGTGGTGCACCGACAGTGATCAGTTTTGGACACAGAAGAATAGTGTATGCCCTACCCCTCCCAACCAAAATGTTTCTCAGAAGCACACTAATACCATTAGAGATTATTTTAAAATAGAATCTCATTAAATGTTGGCTTTCCGATAGTTTCTACAGAAGCAAAAGAAATTCAGAGGGGAAAAACCAACGTGGAGTAAGAAAAAGTTTCACAGAATGATCTGAAATTTTCTAGAGACCCTAAAGTGTGTGTACATTAAAATCAGTGGGCCAGGAGGTGGGAACAGGTGTTTGTTAATGCAGGCACAGGAAACAAAAAACACAGGTATGAAGCAGAAATACGACACATGTTGAAGACCGCATGCAAAATATTTTAAATGAAGGACTGCTGCATATCAAGTTAATTAAATTTTCCTTAAGTTTTGAGACTACAAATACTTAAATCATTCTGATCCATAAGTAATCAAGCACATTAGGTTAGGGCTGTCAAAGGAAATATAACATGAGACACTGATGCAATTCTAAATTTTCTACTAACCATGTATTTTTTTTAAGAAGGTAGAATGTAACAAGATACTTCAACCTATACATAAATGTTTCAAAATGTAATCAAGATAAAATTATTGAGATAATTCATATTTTTATTTATATTTCATCTTCAAAATCTGGCATTTCTTTTATACAGATAGCACATCCCAATTCTGCTTAGATACATTTTCTATTTATTTATTTATTTATTTAGAGATACATTTTCAATAGTCTATAAAACTACAATGCTGGATAACACAACTCCAGTTTTCAGGTAAAAACATAGTTAATCCAAAAATAGGGGAGATGTGAAGTTGCTAACTTCACAGAGGTTCCCTGTACCCTAAGACTTATAACTTTATGTTAATTGGGTGGACAATCCCTCATTTTTCTCAAGGGGCGTTTTCCCAAAGTACTATGGTAAATGTTTATAAAGTGATGACACACATAATAACAAGGTATATAATAGAGAAATTTTTGGTGACACAGGAGAGCAAAGAGTACTAGCTGATAGTATGAATTCATTCTGCTGCCAATCTGTGCAAGTTTTTTTTTCCCAGATAGAACCCATAGTGAAAAATAATTAAGTAACTCAGTATGGGAACATATTATTCAAGCATATGTTTCCCTTTTTAGTAAATCACAAGAGAAATGCATGCAAGCAAGTAACACATGTACAACAGCCTTAATTAAAAAAAACCAACATCATATAGTTTCAAGTCACTTTAGCTCCACTTACCTAACCACAGTAAACAACTATTCACTTTTTCAAATAATTACCTTATATGAGAAATTTCTAAATTTGGTCATTAACTAAATAACATCAAACATTATTTTCTCTATCCATTTCAGAGAAGTACTTTTCACTTAGTAATTTTAGGCTGAAATTTCCTTCAGCCTTATGATATATTTATTCAATTTCAATACAATTTCTTTTTTTTTTTAAGATTTTTTTATTTATTTATCAGAGAGAGAGAGGGGGAGAGAGCAAGCACAGGCAGACAGAATGGCAAGCAGAGGGAGAAGCAGGCTCCCTGCTGAGAAAGGAGCCCGATGTGGGACTTGATCCCAGGACGCCGGGATCGTGACCCAAGCCGAAGGCAGATGCTCAACCAACTGAGCCACCCAGGCATCCCTCAATACAATTTCTTGATAGAAAACACTAATGTCTTCTAGTATGGGCCATAAGATCACATTCTCTTCAATCCTTCTAGGAAGAAGCCTGAAGAAAAGACCTGAGAAACTTTGGAAGTATATTTACATACTATCTCAGTTGCATTCAAAAATTTAACTTCTTCACAAAATGTAAAATACTCTCTCTTCCTCGAAAAACTAGTTAGAATATTCACTTCCATGTCATTAGGAGGACATTATCAGACGTCTGTGGATGAGCTTTACGGTAATAAACTTAAGCAGCAAGTTACCTTAGTAATTATTCTACCTAAATTTGTGTTTGGTATAAAAAGATCCTGGGGCACAGAGAAGTTGGGCAAATTCTTTAAAAAGTTTCACAGGTGGGGCGCCTGGGTGGCTCAGTGAGTTAAAGCCTCTGCCTTCGGCTCAGGTCAGGATCTCAGGGTCCTGGGATTGAGCCCCACATGAGGTGCTCTGCTCAGCGAGAAGCCTGCTCCCTCCTCTCTCTCTGCCTGCCTCTTTGCCTACTTGTGATCTCTGTCAAATACATAAATAAATAAAATCTAAAAAAAAAAAATAAAAGATTTAACAAGTTTCACAGGTAATTGGTCACCCAATCACACCTACCAGCAAGCAACTAATAAGCAGCCATAGCCCAAGGCAAGATAACTGTTAACATTGTACAGTAGCAATGATCCCACCTGGCCATGGGATTAGGTCTTTTCAAAATTTATGTAAAATAATGTTACTTAAGAACATTTAGAAAGCAAAAGATGAGGGTACCAAAACAACCTGATAGAGGATAGAAAAAAGATTCTGATTACTAAAGAAAAGACTGAAGCTTAATCAGAAGGGATACAGGTTAGTAAAGCAGTATAGGTAGATGGGTAGTCTTCTCTGTTGTTGAAAGAAAAGTTGTTTGCCAGGCAATTTCTGAGTAGCAAGGAAAAATCCATGGGTGTGCCACATTAATATGTTTTCAAGCTAATAAGAATGAAAAGAAAATCAGATGGTGGGGAGAATGTACGCTCCAAGTCACATAACTGTGTGCTCTGGGAACTCAGAAAGGAGTTATGAAATGCTTGTGTGTCAGGAGACACGTCATAGGGCCTCTTTTCCCACTGATGGTCAGGAACACTTGGCATGCTGTATTTAGTGACAGCACATTTTATTCAAAGCTGACACCCACTTTATGAGAATTAGGAAGAGTCCTTCTGGGCTGGAGAAGGGAAGACGGAGGGACTGTGACAGCTGTCTTCTGACGTATTAAGTAAGGATCATTAAAGATAAGAGACTTCATTAGTAGGCATAAAGCTTCTATGAATTCTTAAGGCATCAAAGGATATCAGATTTCAATTTTTTAAGAGAACTTTTTAACAAAGCCATCCAAAGAAAACGGGGGATGGGGTGAGGGGGAGTGAGAGACTGAAATTTTTAAACAAAGACTAGATAATTATTTATGGTAATACAGCAGAGAGAATTCATGAATGAAATTCAGGGTTTAAACAGAAAACATGAGAAAGCCCTCTTAAAATACAGACTAACTAATACGATAAAGGAGTCTTAAAAATAGTGACAATTCTAAATTTCTGGCCACAAGGATGATATATTGATGTCCTGATTAATACATGTATAGGAATCTTTAGTTCCAGTGACTTAGCTCTATTTTTTAATAACATTAGTCAACAATACTGAATACCACATATGAGAACTACTCATATTTAATCTACCACATGTCTATAGGATATAATCACCCCCAAAATTTAACACAACTATACCACTTTTATCAAAGTTAGTATACCTTTAAGGAAAATCTGAGAGTAGTGGAGTCACCACACCACCCCCATGGCTCATGGTGCCAATCCCAGACATTTCAAGAATTGCACTGGGGCCACCTGGGTGGCTCAATTGTTTAAATGGCCAATGCTTGGTTTCAGCTCAGGTCATGATCTCAGGGTGGTAAGATCAAGACCCCCACGGGTCTCCACACTCAGCAGGGAGTCTACTTGAGATTCTCTCTCTCCCTCTCCTTCTGCCCCTCCCCCAACTCTCACTGGCACACATGCTTGCTCTCTCTCTCAAATAAAGATCTTAAAAAAAAAAAAAGAACTGCTTTAAGAAATAAACAAATGTAAAACATTTCCCCACCTAGAAACACAAATGTAATCAAAGTTAAAATGACTGAAGCAAGGAAATAGGAAGTCATTCTTCTTTTTTCCCATAGCACTACTTAACAGGGTGGGGGGAGCCTAAAAATAAAATAATCTCAGTTAATTTTAACTAAATTGCAGAGAGCAAAATTTTACTAAATTGTAGTGAGCATGAGCTTCTTTATATCAAGAAAGGAGATTACAATAAATGTTAGACAAATATAACTTTTATACACATATTTATGAATCATAAATATGTCTACTTTTTATTTTCAAGTTAATAAAATAAACAATGTTTTAGTGTTTCTTGGATGGACAATAGAACCTGCTATCAAAAGAGATATAAAAACATGTGCTACCTAATATATGAATTGAGGGAAATAGAAAAATACAGTGCTGGAGAGGCACATATTGTATTTCAAATGAAGGTTAATTCTACTTTGCCCCATACATAAATCAGTATTCCTTAGAATGAAAAATACTATAATCCTGTAACAACCTCTTAGTTCTCAAACATAAGCCAGAACAAAAAACTAATTAAAAAATCTATCTGGAAAAATAACAAGTAGAAATAAACTAGGATAAGTATATAGAAGAACACTCTGGTATTAAAGCAGATCAATAGGGAGGAAAAAATCCCAAATCTGAACTTATTATATGATATAGGTGGCAAGATAAATTAGTAGGAAAGGGCATGATTATAAAAAAACAAAACAAAAACAAAAAAACTCTACTAACTAAATAGCCATCTGAAGACAAAAAAAGAAATAATGTAGTTCTCAACCCTATGCATAAAACGTTTTGGAGTGATTATAGGATAAATACAAGAGTAATGTTAAAACTGACTCCCTAAAAACATTTAAAATGAATATTTAGTAAATCTTTGAGATTTTCTAGATTTAAACACAAGAACAAATTAACCAGAACAAGATTTAAAAACCAAACACCATTAAGATTAAAGGCAGTAAGCAAAACGTGAGAGAAAATTTCTATTAGTGGACAAAGGATTAACACATTATGTACACACAAACAACATATAAACATGTAACACATAAACAACACATACACAGATCATCAAAACAAAAAGACTCCAAGAGGTAAATGAGTAAGGCATAAAATAGGTCACTGACGCAAAGATAGAAAAATACAATTAATAAAGAGACAGAAAATTGTGCAATTTACTAAAAATTGAAAATGCAAATTAAATTGAGATAAGATTTACTAATAAATTAGCCAATATTTTTTGACGATAAGACTTCTAAATGTTGGTTTAGGGGGCTACGAAAAGGCACTCTAGTAAATGGGACAAGACAGTAAATTGACACAACTTTTCTCAAAGGCAATCTGGCAATGCAGGCAGAGAGACAGAAACTAACTAATGAAATAAACTACAAAATTAGAGAAACAGAAAAGCGGCCATTATGTGGGAGCATGCTGAAGCCTGGGGGAAAAGGGTGCTCAAAATTTCAGTCAATTCAAGCAAGGTTTTCTGCTCCTTATATCTTAAATATTAAGATATTTTATTTCAAGTAAGTACTTGAATTATTTCAAGTAAGTTCTTCTTAAACTATATGTGACAAAGGACCAGTCCTGTGTTTTATTTCCCAACTATCTCAGAACTATTAGTATTAGAAAAATAAAATTTATGCCACATAAAATATAAATCCATTTTTTTAAACTATCAAAGTTAGCATATAAATTACTCTGCCAATTACTATAAATTGAAGTGCTTACCCTTAATTTCAGAATTCATCTCATGTGCATGCTTGTGGACACGGATTCATGAACCACACTTAGAGTAGCGCTGTCTTAAATGGTGCAGCGCCCAAGAAATGCTAACAGGCCCCTCCCTAATGCCTCCCTAACTTCACATTATTAGAAACAATAATTTATCATCCACAGACACTCATTCTGAGAGTTTTGAGAGGATAATCAGCATGAAATCTGATCACTCTATGCCATCCCAGAAAACAATTTTGTTTCCTCTGATTTTAAGTAACTAATGTGTAATCTGCTTTGCAAATCTGAAAACTTCCAAATATGAAGTATTCCACAGCAAATTAGTCACCATCTCTGAAAATTTTACATCTTTTTAGTTAATTCTCATCAAATTAACCTACACACTAAAGTGTAATCCCAATCAAGATACCAACAGACTTTTTTGTTTTGCTACATCAGGGAGGTGGGGCATTAAGTTGATTCTCTAGTTCACCTGGAAGAGAAATGCATAATCACCTTCACACTTTGGTAAAAGAACAATGGGATAAGTGCTCTTACCTGCCAAATACCAATTAACCCTATGAGACAACAGGAACTAAAATAAACTGATTCTGCCAAGAATGACAGTTGCATAATAATTACAAATGGCAAAAACAGTAGCAACAAACATTTAAAGAGCATCTATTATGACAAAGGCATGTGGTAAATGCTTGATGTTTATTATGTCCTTGTGCCTCACAACCCTCTCAGCTGAATGTTATTATTTCTATATTGGTTTTTTTTTTTTTAAAGATTTTTAATTTATTATTAGAGAGTGAGTGAGAGAGATTACAAGCAGGGGGAGGGGGTAGAAGGAGAAGCACACACCCTGCTAAGCAGGGAGCCCGATGCGGAACTCAATCCCAGGAACCCCGGTATCATGACCTGAGCCAAAGGCAGTCGCTTAGCCAACTGAGACACCTAGGTGCCCATTTCCAAATTATTATAATGAAAGAAACTTATAAAGGCAAAGTAATCAATAAGTGACCAATCTGGAAAAAAAAATACATCAATAAGGGAAAAATGGAGTTCAGAAACACATCCAATTTGATGCTAAGCAGCATTTTCAAGTCACTGAGGAATGGAATATTTAATAAATGGCTATAAGGCAAGGGATGATCAGATTGTAAAATACACTTAGGTCCCACCTACCAAGAGACACAAATAACATTTCCAGGTGGGTGAAGTGATAAATCTAAAGAATAAAACAATAAACATTCTAGAAAAGTAAGAGTAGTTTGGAAAATAACTATAACTTGAACGAAATCTATGCTACAAACAGAGAAGTCAGAATTGATTGCAAAAAAAATTAAGTTTTAAAACAGCATAACTACTATTTCAAAAAACTAAAAAAATATATTAAATATACAATTTTAAAATATAAATTAAATACATAAATATATTAAAGAGAATGAATGTAAAAAGAACAAGTAATTTAACAGCACTGAGAGAAAAATACTAAGAGGAATTCACAGAAGAAAGAGAGAAAGATAAAGATTTCCCATCTCACCAACAGTCAGGAAAATAAAAATTAAAAAAGAAACAAAGGAAGACAATACTTTTCAGGCACGAGATATTAAAAATTAGAGTGCAGCTAATATCTAAGTTGGCGAGACTCTGGTAAACACTGATACACAGTTGTTAGAAAAGATTATTCATGTCGCTTTCTTTCTGAAAGGACATCTGTGGTTCCCATCAAAATTAAATATACGGTTATCCTCCAATTCAGGGATAACAGTTCCAAGATCTGGTACTTTAGAAACAGAAATATATTCAGCCTTTCACTATACTGTTTCTTATTTATGGAATGCATTTTCTTTGTTTTTGTCTAGGAAAGTCTTACACGTTTCAATATCCAGCTTCATGTCCCTTCCTCAAGTCTAGGCCATGTTTAGTGCATCTCTGTTACTTCTTAGCACAATTCCAAAAGTCTGCAAGTATTTTAAGGCTTAATCAGATGCAAGGCAACACAAGCAGACATGGGGCGGGTTGCCTGGGTGGCTCAGTTGGTTAAGCAACTGCCTTCGGCTCAGGTCATGATCCCAGAGTCCCAGGATCGAGTCCTGCATCAGGCTCCCAGCTCCACCTCGAGCTTTCTTCCTCTGACCTTCTCCCCTCTCATGCTCTCTCTCACTCTCTCTCTCTCAAATAAATAAATAAAATCTTTAAAGAATTAAAATGAAAACAAAAAAAGACATGGGGCAGACCATCAAAAGCAATGTGAGAGCACGAAGACATCTGTGTGAAGGAGTTAGTAACAATGGCTAAAGCAAACAGAAGGAAGAGTCTGAAGGTAGGAGGCAAACAGTTACTAGGCTACAGCCAGAGAGTCTAAGAAGAGTGACTCAAACTGCCACTAAGTGAAACAAAGAGGAGAAAAGAAGTACCACATGTAGATTTCAAAGCATCAGAAAACCAGTAAAAAATAAATAAATATATTTTTTTGAAGTCTGTGGCAACAGAGCAGTTATTCCCAGTCAATTCTGTCCTTCAGCCCTTGAGAGAAAAACAGGAAATAAAGAGACTCCACAAAATACTGCTTGCACTGGCCCTTCAGTTTCCTCAGAAAATGGGAGGCTACAAAACCGAACTAATAATCACATATAACATCTAAATGTAGAATGCCATCTATGTGTTGGGATGGACGATTTAAATCACCATAACTGAACTGGCGTGAAGTACAATCTATATCCATTTCTTCTTCAAGGTGGTAGTCCACTGTAGGATTAAGAGCTCAAAAAGCATTTGCTGAATGAATCAATGATTAGGGAATCAATCAAAGATAAAAAAAAAGAAACAATTCTATGAACAGTAGATTAGGCAGAAATGTCTGAATATGATCAAATCCTCTTCCAGAAAAGAAGATTATATGGTAATGAATTCTTATTCAAAATAATCTTGAAATCTGCCTGAACATTTTAATTCAGTATACTAAGTTTTTAAATTTTTGTTTAAAAGATAAAGCTTAGGGCGCCTGGGTGGCTCAGTGGGTTAAGCCTCTGCCTTCGGCTCAGGTCATGATCTCAGGGTCCTGGGATCGAGGCCCGAGTCAGGCTCTCTGCTCAGCGGGGAGCCTGCTTCCCTCTCTCTCTCTCTGCCTGCCTCTCTGTCTACTTGTGATCTCTCTCTGTCAAATAAATAAATAAAATCTTTAAAAAAAAAAAAGATAAAGTTTAGTAAATTAATATGGATCAATAACTGACAAAGAAATGTTAAGAGTAACTTATATTAAAAAAAGGGTTATTTTAAATTTCCCCAATATCTTTTCTCATAATGCTTTTATTTTTTTCCTATTAAGAACAAATTGAGTCTCAAAGTTAAAAAAAAAATTTTTTTTTTCTACCAGACACTATGAAGACAAAAAGGAAAAGTTACAGTCTCAATACAGAAACTCCTCCTAGTATTAGCAGGGAGACAGCAAGCATGCACACACATGCACACATACACATACATACTGAATACATAAAATACAAGGGACTATAAAAAAAAAAGTAATAGCAATAAGACACCTACTCTGTACCCCAAAAAAATCAAAATTTAAGCTAGAATTTCAGGTATGGTTTGTGGAAGGGTTAAGTTTTATTAGTTATTAAAAATAAATCAGCGAAGAAAAAAAAACCACACACAAGTAATAAAACTTTAAATAATAGATTAAGCAAACAAATGGGAGGAGTGAAATGAAGAAAAAAGTGTCAGAAGGACTAGACCAGGGAAGCTGCAATCAAATGTAAAATGAGTTACTGGACCAAATGAGGAAGTGCCAGCCTGGTGCCCCATTCCCACTAACCATATGACAATCTTTCTGTCATGTCGGGTTCCAGTGTTTTTACTGATCAAATAAAGGGGTGGAACTAGCTTTTCTCCTAAGGTTCCCATCCCTTTAACTCCAAAATCCTGATCCACATTTTCTAACAGCCAATATTTTCCTATTCAAAAGACAGGCAAGATTTTATACCATTTTCATTATAGGAGATTAGACTGCTTTTTAAGCTGGGCATAAATACAAATAATTAGATCGTTTCAGCATTTCAGATTATGAAAACAAATTCTGAAGAGTCAGCATTAAACTCAGCAGTAACTACCAAGAATCACTATGGAGATACAGGAGTACCCAGTATCACACATTACATAGAAAATACTGCACTGGTTATTGAGTTGTCCAAATCATCTGATGGATAAGAAACAATTCTAGGTATAAAGAGATTACACAATGCTATAGATTCTTGGGTTATCACTTCTAAAGCTTCTGACTCACTTCACTCACTACAAACCTTTTGACTCCTTTTATAAAATGGTCTTGACACAGTAAATAAATCTGTGTTACATAGTTTGGTATTATCATGTAAGTTATTCTGGCCACTCATCAGGCCTGTTATAATGAATTTAACAACTCACTGCCCGAGCTGAGTCACCAAAGTCGATCTTCAACCTCCCCATGGCCCTGATGATGGCAATGATCGACTGGATGGTGTTGCTGTAGACCACTGCTTTGTACTGTTTACATTCCTCCTCCGAATAACCAGCTTCGTGGATAATTCTAATGGAACAAAAGGGAAAAAAAAAAAAAAAGGCAAAACAACACTTACTTCCTTTGATGGAAGGGTACAGTTAAACATAAAAAACAAATTTAATGTTTTCAATCTACTTACTTCATTTGCTTCACAATTGTACTTTTCCCAGATTCACCGGCACCTTAAAAAAAGTAAAATAAAGAATTTCTAACTTCATCACTTGCACATATCCAACCCCCTCAACACAGCACATTAATGAGTGTGTACACGCACACACACATCTTCTCTGTCTTACAGCTAAATTTTATTGTATATCAAAACAAACTTTTTTTTTTTAAAGGATTTATTTATTCGTTTGAGAAAGAAAAGGAAAGGGAGAGAGAGAGGGAGAAAGAGAGAGAGAGAGTGTGTGTGTGTGTGTGTCTGTGTGTCTGTGTGCAGGGAGGGGCAGAAGGACAAAATCCTCAAGAACAATCCCCACTGAGGGGCTCCTGGGTGGCTCAGTGGTTAAGCCGCTGCCTTCGGCTCAGGTCGTGATCTCAGGGTCCTGGGATCGAGCCCCGCATCAGGCTCTCTGCTCAGCGGGGAGCCTGCTTCCTCCTCTCTCTGCCTGCCTCTCTGCCTGCTTGTGATCTCTCTCTGTCAAATAAATAAATAAAATCTTAAAAAAAAAAAAAAAGAACAATCCCCACTGAGTGAAGAGCCTAATACGGGGCTCAATCCCACAACCCATGAGATCATGACCTGAGCCAAAACCAAGAGCCAGACGCCCAACTGACTAAGCCACCCAGGAGTCCCTATATCAAAACAATCTTTAACATATAACATATGGAAAAACTCAAAAAGGGTCCCATCAGTTTATTACTTCACAATACTTCAACTTAACTGAAAAAAAAAAAGCTTTTATTGATGTGTGCATTCTCTAAACCATTAAAAAATTCAATCTTCTATAACTTAAAGTACTATAAATTAGTTTTATTCAAAATTTTGCTCTGTCTTGAAAGATGTTCTGTTTGGTCAGTTATCCTAATTTTAACCTTTGCTTCTTCCTAAGAATGAAGTGGAGGGCAGTGGTGCCAAGAAGCCATATAACGAATAATTGAAAAATATTATGTTGCAACAGCTGTGTCTCGTGCAATATATGTCCAACCAGCATCATTAAACCTCTAACAAACAGCCGACATAACTGGCTAGCATGGGGGATGCAACGGGATGTAGGACAGAAGTGTCTCCCCCACATTCTTCTAGCCTCCCTATCACCCAAGTCATAAACCATTTTCAAAACACTCCTTCCCTTTCTACATATGCAAGGTCTCTTCACAGTCTGGGTCCCTAGAATTATGCCACCATAACATAAAAATATTACCAATCAAATGGCCCTTTGTAAAGGGAGAGCCGTCCTATCCTTCACATTTAACAGTAACTAGTCTTCACGTATCACATTATATCAATTACTTGTCAGGCTCCTTCCGATAGCCAGAAGCAGAGAACATCTGAGCACAGGACACAAAACAAAGAAAATACAACAAGTCCATCACTTGCCTTCGTGTTGTCTTTGGCCAGGGCTACTTATCATAGAGGTATTTATCACGGTTTCAGAGACACAGCCAGGATTTATATTATCTGGGCCCCATATCCAGCAGGACCGAATACCTTACAGTTCCAAGAACACCTACTGTGATCACACCACAAACCTTCAAACATTCTGTTTCCCCTGCCAAAATTTAATTTGCTCTGCTGCTGCTTCTTGCCACCCTGCTTATCCTCCATCAACCATGAATTTACCCCTTCATCAACCACCTTTTCCTGACCCACTCCCCCAAGGATCCCTGCTGCCCCTCACTCTGCACATGTTTCTTGAATTCTGCAATATTTCTTGAATTCTTGAATTCTCAGCAGCTAACTTGTGCTAGACACAAAATCAACCAGAAATGTACATAAATTTATTTAAGCTACTTGTGCCTGTTACAATCAGAGAGCAAACTTCTGGGCTTCGTTCCCTTCATCCCATCCCCTCTAGCTACACACACACAACACACACACACACACAATCCCAAATCATCAGAGGTATATGAGAACAAGTCATTGTTAAATGGCCTATTTGAAAATCTGGGGCGGGTAAAGCTGCTTAAATTTTACTTGTGACTTGATATTCAAGAAATTTTCCCAAGATACCAGCACATTAAGTAGAAAAGCAGGAGCTGAATAAACAATGAGGGCATTCTTCATTTACAGACAGCCTTTGAATGTTTCAGGGCACCTGCCAATAAAAACAATTCCAAGATAAACAACCCATTATTTATTAATCAACAACAGTGTACTTGGCTCTGTGAAAAGCACCACTGTAGCCATTGTGGCTCACACATTTCTCTCATGCAAGAGAGATCCACCCAACTAACATGTCCTAGGTAGTCTGCCGCAGGAGCTATCTTGACGAAGGCCCTCTTGGTTTCTACGGAAATGTACACTAAGTCAGCAGCAACCATGCTGTGATGATGAGACCTTCTAGATCCCTGTAACCACACACAGAAGTGGGGATTCCATTGGTATAGTGAGCTCTGATGAAAAGCCACCCAAGGATCGTTCTTTCAGTGAAACAGGTCAACAACTGAAAGGCCCAGAAAGGCTCACATGATATAAGCCAGTTAGGTCTGAGAGCCAAATGGGGTAAAATCAGAAATAGTGAAAAAAAGAAAAAAAAAAAAAAACCCAACTACCAGTTTAACTATGTATACACAGATAAGAATTTTAATAAGAAAAGAAAATTTCCTGACATTATCTTTAAGTTCTAATACACTTCACATCTCTTAAAATAATTGATAGCAGGGACACTTAGCTTTCTTTGCAATGACCATCTTAAGTCAATGGCCTGTGATGCAAAATATCCTCAAATCTCTTTAACATTAAAGATTGAGAATGGGAGTATTATTAATTGGATTTTTACCTAATTTATTTGCTAGTCACAAGGTGCTCTTTGAGGAACAGATATCCTAGAGGCAGAAATGCTGAAGAGTTTCAAAGCTTAGCAATTTCATGTAATTAGTTTTCAATTCTCACTTCCATGCAGAGACTCCTAATAGGAAAATCAGAAATGCTACATGATCAGGGTTCCAATATACTAAATACTGGTATTCTTTCCACACAGCCTACAGGAAAGAGTTAAAGGTCATTCTCAAAAATCTCAGTATAATCATGTTTGAGACACTGACAGGAAGCAATATTATTTGAAAAAAAAGAAGAGGAGGAGGAAGAAATAATCTCAGACCTAGTAGACAGGCAGGGGAAAGGAAAAAAGTGAATTTTACTAGTAATACTCAATTAGACAGTAGTGTTTTCCCCTTAAATCCAGAAGTGGCATTAAAAAGGGTTGGAAGCACCCTTCTCTCAAGGAGAAACAAGGAATATAGAACATGTATGAAAAGAGCAAAGTGTGTGGCCACTGTGGTCACAACATCAGGCTGGTCAAGGTGACTAAATCATCTACAGAGTAACTGTGAACAAGCTGGTCACTGTCAAATGAGAAAGACTTCAGAGTACTAGGAAGGGAGATTTTACTCCCAAAGGGCAAGAATGTGTACAATATAGTCATGGTAGACTAGTAAGCTAATGCGCTATAAAGTTAAAGGTGGGATCACCAAAAAGGCCCCTTGGCCTCTCTCTTTTTAAAAATTTATTTATTTCAGAGAGAGACAGAGAGAGGGCAAGCATAAGCAGGAGGGGCAGAGAGTGAGGGAGAATCTCCAGCAGACTCTTTGCTCAGTGTGCAGCCCAACACAGGGCTTGATTTCATGACCATGAGATCATGACCTCAGCTGAAACCAAGAGTGGGATGCCCAACTGACTGCACCATCCAGGCACAACCCCCTCCCACTGCTCCTTCAGATCTCTCTCTAAGGAGGAAGTGGCTAATAGAAAACTACTTCTCTGAGGGCAAAGAGTAAGCTCAGCAGGAGTATGAAGCAGAGTTCTGATGGTAATGCACAGACAGATGGTGGAAAGTCAGAGAGCATCACCATGGTAACACCAAGAAGCAACTCCTGGCGGTTGAGGGTCAACAAAGAGATTCGGGAAAGGGAAACACATCAAGTAAGGACAAGTAGGGGGAAGGAACCAAAACACAAACAGTATCCAAGTAAAGGAAACTTGGTTAGATAGATTTTAATTCTAGACTAGAATTACATAATTTGCCATTTAAAAAATAATAATCAAATAGTGTCTGCCCCTGATTTTGTTGAGGAGCAGTATAGGAAATCTAAACTTTTAACTGCAAACAGTTTAAAAACAAAGTACCTCTGACCTCAGAAAACAAATTACCACCCCCCCAAGAAGGTTCTTCATCCAATTCTCCTGGCTTCAGGATTTCAGCTGCCCAATATCAGAGGCTATTCAGCTATTAAGATGGCAATTTCATTATCTTATTCTGAATTCCTGGGCTACCAACTCTACTTTTAAGGAATCCTAAATGTTATATGGAATTTAACAACTTCAAATTTTTACAGTGAATAAAGCTACAGCATAATTTAATTCAAACTGGAATAAAACCAAATTACATGTGAAGTCACTTTTGTTTATCACACTGCAGCCACACAATCAACAAGATTAAGGTCCTTATAAGGTCCTTATATAAGGTCCTTATATTTACGACAGAAGCAATAAAGACAGAAGCAAGTATAAATTAAAAATATGAGGCTTAATTAAACCTGTTGAAAGTAAGGGGAAAGATAACCCTCCCCTCCCTGTCCTTAGAACATTTACTTGAGAAAAATTATAATTGTAAATACTTTCCCTCTCTTTCAAATGTGTGTGTGCACATATTTTAGAAAACAAATAGGCTTTTTTTTTTTTTGGGGGGGGGTCAGCTTTATAACCCAAAACATCCTTCTTAAGAGATTGGGAGCCACTTCTTTGAAATGTGAACATCAAAGAAGACAGCACCCCTATCTCCCAGCTTCTGTGGAAGGGTAGGGGTCTAACTTGGATGGGTGCCTTGCTCTAAGATGCAAAACTACCTCATGTCATAAAGATAAGAGACATGTTTCTCCTTCAGACAAGGCCAATTAGCTAACCCCAATGATCTACCCAATGAACTGTGTGCATAAGGTGTCAAGCCTCTTAAGGACTAGTTAGGTCTAACTTGAAAATATGTATATAGTACGTTGTATCGTTTAGCTGTATAAGGGGAGGAGATTCCTGTCTTTGCAAGATCTTAGTGCACTGCCTGTAATATACACCACACTCTGGTTCAATGCTTATTCAAAAACAAGTGTTTTTTTTGTTGTTGTTTTGTTTCTGTTCTTGTTTTTTTCCCCTCTGATATGTTTACAAGGAGGATTTCTAGGTTGGGAGAAGATTTTGTTTCTAATTTTATTCCTCAACAGGGGTCATAGCCTAAAAATCCTTTTTACTTACCTACAAAAAGCTCTGAATTTATTTAAGTAAATATATACATATTTATGGGGCATATCTGGCATTCTAGGATATAACGATAACTGGATAATGACTATAAACACCAAAATTTAGACTCCCCAAATGGCCAACCTTCTCATTGTTAACTCTCAATAAAACTAATTCCTAAGGCTTTCGTGCTTGTAAGAGGTTCCATAGAATGGCTCAACCAGAGGACCCTGGCTGGGATCATGACCCGAGCCAAAGGTAGTTACATAACCAACCGAGCCACCCAGGAACCCCAAGAAGGGTCACATTTTTTTCTTGATTAGTGATCAGAGTAACTGTAGTCAGTTAATTGTTGACTACCTATAAAAAACATAAACTAACTGTATCTTCCTCCTCCCCTCAAATGTGAGGTAAGCAATATTGTCTTACATTTCTGCACACAGTTTATTAAAAGGAACCTGGCTTCTCTATTCTAATATATACTTCTGCATTTAATATGGTGCAATTACTTACTACTTTGGTTGAAGTATATAAAGAAAATCTGTTTTCACATAATTGTGTAGTTAGAAAAGGAAAGAGCAATTTCATAGCATGTATAGATGACTGTGGATAGTCTTCTTCGATTCTATATCAAAATTTGAAAAGGGTAGCTTAAAGACTGGTTAATAATGCATTTCTATGAACTGTTCATAGTTCTGAGAGTTTAAAGTTCACACATCTCCCTTGTACTTGGATAGGTATTTTACCCATGTCTGATTTGGAAATTAGTTCGCTGAGCTCTGCAGAACTCAACATTGATGTATTTTCAATACAAAATGGTAATGACATAGTAAGAAGAATATATATTACCTATAGTATATGTATTTATTTAATTACTTTTTTTTAAAGATTTTTATTTTTATTGAGAGAGAATGAGTGAGAGAGAGCACGAGAGAGGAGGAGGTCAGAGGGAGAAGCAGACTCCCTAAGGAGCTGGGAGCCTCATGTGGGACTCGATCCCGGAAATCCGGGATCATGACCTGAGCTGAAGGCAGTCACTCAACCAACTGAGCCACCCACGCACCCTTAATTACCTTTTTAATATTACCTGTAATTTCATCAGAAAAGAGTCTAGATCTTGGGAAGAGATCAGGCTCTCAGTGCCAGGGACACATTTTTTTAATTTCAAAAAAATTTTTTGCTCAAAATCTCTAATTTTATTATTGGCAACTAACACTGTTAGCTGTTTTCTTTGAAGTGACAAACTAACTCTGCCAAATCCCAAAGTTAGGACTAACCATAATTCCTTTCAAGTCTAAGTGGTATTCCAAGAAAAGAGCAACTAGTTCAAATCACAACTCAAGCAACCACACAACTGTTTTTCCTCAAGATAATCAACATGCTTTGGAACATGGCAAAGTCCTTTGGGCACACTTCCTGTTTGGTTACACCATGTATTACACGGACATTACCTAATGGTCATGATTTCATAAAAATACTGATTTTTACAACTTTAGCATTTTTTATCACAAGTGCATAGTAGTGAAGACTACAAAGACTGCTGGTACAATTTAGGTCCACTGACTTGACTTGGTAGTCTAACTGATTAGTATTTTGGCACTATCATAACAAAGGACAACACAATTACAAAAGCAAGCAACATCTTAGTATTATTATGAAAATGGTCTCAGAGACCCCAGGGTCCTAGAATCGCTGATTTAATGTCTCCCACAGGTACTGAACTATAAGCTATGAAGAAAGAAAGCCCTGTTTTGCTTTTAAGAGTTTATTTATTTGAGACAGTGAGCCTGAGCAGTGAGGGGACAGCAGAGAGAGGGGAAGATGTGGAGGGAGCGGCAGAGGAGGGGCAGAGGGAGAGGGAGAAGCTGACTCCCGCTGAGCAGGGAGCCTTCCCAACCCAGGCTCCCCAGACAAAGTCAGATGCTTAACCAACTGAGCCATCCAGGCACCCCCAGTGATTTTTTTTTTTTTTTAACCACAATATCCCCAAAGCTTTCTCCTATACTTAGCACATGGCAGGAATACAATAAACACATTTTCTGGCAGGCAGGAAGGAAATACACCATGAAGAAAGTATGACAAAATGTAGCAATATATCCATGAACTACGGAAAGGGAGAATTCTGGACTGGAAAGAAAAAAGAAAGTGTGGTGGGAGCTTGTGATTGCCCATTAAAACAGGTTCTCTTCTATTGTAACAGGAGTACTAGCTGAGAACATGACAGCTAAAGACCGTATTTTCCATCCTTACTTGCTGCTAGGTATAACATCACCACATTTCCCATCAGAGCATATGACGTGTATAAAAGGAAAATGCAGCCTTGGCATCTCTCTCCTGATTCTTTGTATGAGCCAGAAATTAGATATGTCTGTGGTCTTGTTCTAACTATATGGATTAAGACAATGCTGGGGCAACAAGAAAGAAGAAACTTGGGTCCCTGAATGCCTATATAAGGAGAGCACCTCAACACTACTTAACCTCAGATTTGTTACCTGGAAGGAATAAACATCCATCTTCATTAGGCCATGGTCAGATTAGGTTTCTTTGGTACAGAGCTTGACTTTATACTGACATAAATTTTTTAAAATTTGTTTAGGTTTAAATATATAAGCAAACATATAAGTATATATATATAAACCAAACAAAGAAGTCCCCAAACCTACAAACATTTTTTTTTTAAATCACCATAATGAAGTGGAAAGGCAAAGTACAGAATAGGGAAAAATATCAGTGATAAAAGAGTATCAAAACATAGATTTAATGCATAATGAATTAAAATTAATTGACAAATAAAACAATTTATAGAGGAAAACCAAACATACCTTTTTAAGCTATATGTAAATATATATTCACGCAAAAAAAGTATTTATTAGTGCCACGGTCTAACCAACTGAGCTAACTGGCCAGCTAGTGCGAAAAGAACATTTAAAGAGGTATAGCATTAAATACTTGTATCTTAGGCAATTTTATACTTCAAATATTTCTGTAATTTCCGAATTTTTATGTTGTCTATAACACTGACTTAAAATTGTGCAATTTATTTAGAAAAACTTGGTCATATCTCTCTCATGATCAAATCTGAATAAAATTATCTTTTTGAATCTCATTTGCTTCAAACCCACATTCCCTTATCATCACTCATGCATATAAATCTCACAATCTAATCACAGCAAATTACTTTTATTAACAAAACTTTCATGACCATCCTTATCTTCCCCTACTTTATCCTAACTAGAGCCCCTTACCAACATGGAGACTAAAAATGACCACATCATGTTTAGGGAGGGAAGTATCTGAGGCTGAGCCTTTCCGACCAAGGTACTTCCAATTTTCAGGAGTGTGGGAACTAAGATGACAGACACTGGGTTTACCAGATGGCCCATATGGCAGGCGGGATAACCACAACCCTAGAGAGACTTAGGTGACAGATTATCAGGCCACACTTAGAGGCAGCTCAAGCAGGAGGGCTCTCCGCAAGCCATGATTAATAGCACGAGACACTTCAAGTGTGCTGCCAGGACCACCTAGGTAAGAGCCACTGTGTTCAAGACCAGAAGAGGCAGAGCATAGCACATCTAAGACTCTGGACCTGCTACAATGAGTTGGAGTAAGTCACTCTGCCCCTTCTTCCCTCTCACACACTGACCCCCCCCAATACCAATTAGGGATAACAGCCAGGAGTGTAGGATGGCAAATGATAAAACATTTTCTTCTGGAAACTACATAAATGGGCTGTTTACTCAACCATCAAAAAGAAAGAAATTTTGCCATTTGCAACATAGATGGACCTAGAGGATGTTATGCTAAGTGAAATAAGTCAGAGAGCGAAATGCTAATATGATTTCACTTATATGAGAAATCAGAAAAACAAAAATAAAAACCAACCAAACAAAAAAACAAACAGACTCATGAATACAGAAAACAAACTGGTGGTTGCGGGGTGGGGGGAAGGGGAGGCATGGATGAAATAGGAAAAGGGCATTAAGAGATACAAACTTCCAGTTATAAAATGAGTAAGTCATGGAAATGAACAATACAGCATAAGGAATATATTCAACAATACTGTAACAACACTGTATGATGACCACACTTATTGTGGTGACGGCCCAGCAATGTACAGAATTGACAAATCTAGGTTGTACATCTGAAACTAATGTAACATTGTATGCTAATAATAATTCAATTAAAAAATAAATGGGCTATTTAAATAATCTGATTGGACTAAGGCTTAAGCAATGTTGAACATTTTGTAATTTTCTCTACTAATCAGTAGGTAGGAGTTCAGCAGGAGGTGAGTTGATTTTGGGCTAAATTAAAACAAAAATGGTGTACATTAACTCCTGTAACCCTCACTATTAATACGTAAGTAAGGTTTCTAATCATATTTAGAAGGAGACATGGATATTATACTTTCTCCTGTATCCACCCCAAATTTTACCTACCATCCACAGCCTGCTCTGAAGAATTATCAAAGGGACTTGGATGACCATGTGTTACACACCTGATGTGAACTAAGGTCATTCTCTCACCACTTTAAACACTTCCCTCAAGTAATCGGATGCATATACTACCATTCTATTTTTCTATTTTCACCAACTCAGATTAAATCATTTCTGTGTGACACCATGCTTTTGGTGGAATGGAATAGAATAGAAAAACCTAGAAATAAACCCAAAGTTATATGGTCAATTAACCTTTGACAATGGACAAATGACCACACAATAGGAAAAAGACATTCCCTTCATCAAATGGTGTTGAGAAACTAAACAGGTAAATGCCAAAGAAGGAAACTAGACAACTTCTTTCACCAAACACAAAAATAAACTCGATATGGGTTGAAGACGTAAGTGTGAGATCTGAAAACATAAAAATCCTTGAAGAGAGCACAAGCACTATTCTCTGACCATAGACCGTAGCAACATTTTTCTAGATAGGTCTCCCAAGGCAAGGGAAATAAAAGCAAATAACCTACTGGGACTACATCAAAATAAAAGTTTCTGCACAGTGAAGAAAACCATCAACGCAACTAAAAAGCAACCTACTGAATGGGAGACGATATCTGCAAATGATATATCCAATAGAGGGCTAGCATCCAAAATACACAAAGAATTTATACAACTCAATATCCAAAAAACATGTAATCCAATTAAAAAAGGGCAGAAGACGTGGACAGACATTTCTCCCAAGGAGACCTACAGATGGCCAACAGACACATGAAAAGATGCTCAACATCACTCACCATCAGGGAAATGCAAATCAACACCACAATGAGATATCATCTCTTACCTGTCAGAATGGATAAAATAAAAAAAACACAAGAAACAACAAATGTTGGTGAGGATGTGGAGAACAAAGAAGCTTTGTGCATTACTGATGGGAATGTAAACCAGTGCAGCCACTGTGGAAGAGTGTGCAGGTCCCCCCACAAAATTTTTAAAAATAAAACTACCCTATGATCCATTAATCACACTACTAGGTATTTACACTCCCCCCCCCCAAAAAAAACTAATTCAAAAGGATACAAGCACCTCTATGCTTCTTGCAGCGTTATTTACAATAGTCAAACTATGGACACAGCCTAAGCATACATCAACAGATGAATGGAGAAGAGCTGGTATGTTGGAATGGAATGGAATATTTTATTCAGCTATAGAAAAGAATAAAATCTTGCTATTTGCAACATCATGGATAGACCTAGAGAGTATAATGCTAAGCAAAATAAGTCAGAGAAAGACAAATAATTTAACTTCACTTATCTCTGGAACTGAAATGAAACAGCCACATACACATACACACACACACACATACCCTCCAAGAAATAAATTTTAAACCACAGAGAACAAACTGAAGGTTGCCATAGGGAGGTGGGTGCTTGGGGTTTAAAGTATTCCAAAATATTTTGGTTCAGGCAAAGGAAGTGATCTAAATAAGAAAAAGAATGGCACCTCTCCTTCACATAGCAGTCCAAACATAGGCAGTTCAGAGGTCACAGTCAGCGTGATAATGTTAGGAGCCCAAGTGCCTTTTCGCCTTACTACTCTGCCATCTTCACAACTTCACAGGCTTCCAACTCAGTGTGGTTGTCTGTCTGTGATCCCACCTGTACACAAACTTTGCAGACAGTGGGAGGGAGAACAAGCAAGGGAAGTGGAGGAAACACTCTTTCCTTTCAAGTGTGTTAACTCAAAAAATGTAACCATCATTTCCACTCACATCCCCAGGAGCAGAATCTAGCCTCCTGGCCTCACTTGGCTCCTTGCTGTGTGGCCATATTCTAGAAAATAAATACTGAGGGACAATGGATACTGGGGATAACCAGAAGTCTGGGCTGTACGCTTTAAGTCTATTCTTTTCTTCCCTTTATGATCCGTTTATCTTTTAAGAAATTTTTAAAAATTAAATATTATGCCAATCAACATATACAAAATAAAACATTTCAGGGTTTTTTTGTTGTTGTTGTTTTGGTTTTCTTCTAAATTCGATATTTCAGAAAGACCCAATAAAGCAAGCTCTAATCAAGGCTACTGAATCAAGTAAGCCATGAGTTACTGTTAAATGGAAGGGAAAATATTTTTAAATCTAGTAGAATTCTTCATTCAGATTCCTTTGCAGGTATCTTTAAATTCTGACTTATAAGAAATAGAAACCGGAAATAAGGGGTCTATTTCGTATATGTAAAAAGACAATTCTGAACTGTAATACTCAAAAAAAGGGCCATAATCCTTCAGTTTTTCACTACTAAGTATGATGTTGACTGTGCATTTTTCATTCAATCCTACATCAAAAGATTGCTAAATAAAAGTACACTACATATTTTTAAAAGAAAATATTCAAGGTATGTTTGCATTTTTTTAGAATTTTCCCTTAGGTAGTTTTTAGGGTTTTTTTTTTAAAAAGATTTTATTTGCCAGAGAGCACATGAGAGAGAGTACGCGTGAAAGAGAGTATGCCGACGTGGGGTAGAGGGAGAGGAGGGAGAAGAAGATTTCCCTAGAAGGAGGGAGGCGCGGTGCTGGATCCCGGGGTCAGATGCTTAACTGACTGAGCCACCCAGGCATCCCAAGACAGTCAGTTTTTGACAAATACGAATCCCATCAGTACAGAGGAAACTTCCTCCTACGTATCAACATATTCAAAACTTAATTACCCAATCTCCCAATTTTTATACTCCTTCCAAAACTGCTTTTCTCAAATATTTAAATTTGTATCAACTCTTCAATGCAAATTTCTTGGCACAGCATCCCAAAGATCCTTGGATTTTAACCCAAGGCCTTGTAGTGTCCCCTCTTTCCCATGCCTGCAACCATTTTCCAGCTGTGTCAATGTTCAAAAGAGTCTATCTTATCCATACAACCAGAATTCTAGCAACTTGGTGTCAACAAGTATGTCAAGGGTTCTGATTCTAGGAAGGTGTGAAGGAAATGAATAATCATGGTGCTTTTTCTTTCATATGTGAAGTACCCCCTATATGGCAGGCTCAGTGCTGGACATAGACGACAGAGTGAGTGGAAATAAGAGTTGTGGTCCCTGGTCTTACGAGCGGAGAGAAACAGGCTGCAGGAGACACTACAGACTGTGTGGTAAGGAACAGCTACTCAGAGGAAGTGATTAATACATGCAGTTGACTTAAAATATCAACACCTGCTACAAATGTAGCTTAACAAATTAATGTATCCAGTAATTCCCTGGAAGAACTAAATTAATAAAAAGAAAATGAGAGTAAAAAGTTACAGAAAAGTTAATACAAATAAAACATGTACAAGCACGTATAATTCCAAAATATAAGAACTATACCCTATACTTTTCCACTACTCCACTAATATCTGAAATACTTTTTAAACTACTGTTCTAGAAAGGATATTGATAAATGGGAGTATATCCAGAGAGGCATACAGGTCTATGAACTGCTTCATTCAGAAAAAGGCTGAAGAAGTTAACAGAAGAAAAACATCAAGGAAAACAGGCTGTCTGATAAATAGCTGAAGAGCCCTCATGTAGAAAGAGAAGTTACTGTGTGACACTCAAGAAGGCTGAATTAAGATCAATAACTGAAATTACATAGAAGCAAATTTGCTCAGTAAAAGTAATGATCTATTAATAATCTGATGCCAGATCTATTAAACAACATCATCTGTCAATGGGATTGTTATTCTGACCAGTTTTCTACTGTAGAAGGTATATATATATATATATAAAATATGTAACATATATATAGTTTTGTTAGATGTCACTTTACATCACATACAAATTAAAAAGAAATGGGGCAACTCCACATTTCCCATAGTTAACAATACTGTATTGTCCACTTAATTATTTTGTTAAGAGAATTGATCTCATGTTAGGTATTCCTATCACAATAAAAAGACAACAGGAGGAGGGAGAGAGGAAATGGGCCACAACAGAACTCTGGATTACACGGCTGGAAATGATTAAAATTATTTGTACCATCCTGACTCATGCAGTTGTGTTAACATGTAGATTTCATATAAACAACAATAATAAATTGTTTTTAATTCTGGCTTTCTCGCTGTACCCAGTTTCTGTACAGGGTCAAAGTTCCACAGAGATCAATAAAAGACAAGGAAGGCCTCACTGCTTTTTCTCATCAGCCGTCTCCACCGAATAAGGGTGAGTCTAACAATGATAAATGACCAAGCAGCTTTAACTAAATCCCTGCACTCCTTCATGCACACGGACACACAGAGATCTCAAGTTTATAAAAAAGAAAATAGGCAAAAGTCCCTGAATAAATATCAAAAAAATTAATGTTTTACAAGGAAATAGGGAATTAGTTTTTATTTAAAAATGAGGATAAATAAAGCACCAAATCACCAGCTAGAACATGATAAAATAGCTTCACAAGTACTGGCACACTAATCAGAAGGTTTAAAAAAAGTAAAAAGGCTTCACACCACGAGCTACTCAGAAATTTAATCTGATGAAGTATAAGAGAAAGAATACTTGAACCTAACTTGAGAATACTTTAGGTTCTATATGAACAAGTTGCTCTAGGACTATAGAACCATAATCAGTAAACTTCTTAAATGTCTAGATTTTCTTTTTTCAAGCTGTTTTTACTAAAGCCATATTACACTTGGTGTATGAGGCACTCATATCAAAGACATATCTGATAAAGGATTAGTAGCCAAAATCTATAAAGAACTTATCAAACTCAGCACCCCAAAAAATAATCCTTTGAAGAAATGGGCAGAAGACATGAACAGGCATTTCTCCAAAGAAGACATGCAGATGGCCAAAAGACACATGAAAAGTTGCTGAACATCACACTCATCAGTAAAATACAAATCAAAACCACAGTGAGATACCACCTCACACCTGTCAAAATAACTAAAAATAACTCAGGAAACAATAGACATTGATGGATAGGGGGAAAGGGGAACCCCCTTACACTGTTGGTGGGAATGCAAACTGGTGGACTCTGGAAAACAGTATGGAGGTTCCTCAGAAAGTTAAAAATAGAATCACCTGATGACCCAGCAATTGCACCACTAGGTAATTATCCAAAATGTATAAAAATACTGATGTGAAGGGGCACATGCACCCCAATGTTTACAGCAGCATTATCAACAACAGCCAAAGAATGGAAAGAACCCAAATGCCCACTGGCTAATGAATGGATATAGAATATGTGGTGTGCGTGTATAAATACATACACAGTGGACTAGTAGTCAGTCATCAAACAGAATGGAATCTTGCCATTTGCAATGGTGTAGATGGAACTAGAGTATATTATGCTAAGCAAAATAAGTCAGAGAAAGACAAATACCATGTGATTTCACTTATGTGGAATTTAAGAAACAAAACAGATGAATAAAGAGGATGAGAAGGAAAAAAAAAATAAGATAAACACAGAGGGGGAAATCTTAAGAGACTCTTGACTACAGAGAACAAACTGAAGGTTGCTGGAGGGGAGGTGGGCAGGAAGATGGGTTACACTGGTGACAGACATTAAAGAGGGAACTTGTTGTACTGAGCACTGGGTGTTCTCTGTAAGTGATGAATCACTAAATTCTATTCCTGAAACTAATACTACACTATATGTTAGCTAATTTCAATTTAAATAAAATCTTGGAAGAAAAAAAAAGATGCAATGTGTATCTCTGAATTAATGAGATATGATGTGTTCCCTTGTTTCATCCTCGCCAATGGATCTAAATACCAGGTTAGGGATTTCTTATACTTTAAGTTTGAAGAGTTAATAAACATGAAAAAATACTCAGCATCAATAGTTATCTGGGAAATGCATATCCAAACCACAATAAGATGCCACTTCTCACCCATCAAAATAGCTAAATCAGAGAGAGTAACAAGTATTGGGGAGGATGTAGAGAAACTGGAACCCTCATACACTAGTGGCGGGGATGTACAGTGGGGCAGCCACTTTGGAAAATACTCAGACAGTCTTCAAAATGTTAGAGAGTTATCATTTGATCCAACATTTCCACTCCTAAATACATACCCAAGAGAAATGAAACATAAGCCCAGGTAAAAATCTGTACTTGAATGTTCTTGGTACCATTATTCCTTAATAGCCTAAAGACAGAAACAACCTAAATATCCATCGACTGATGAGCAGATAAACAGAATGTGGCATATCCATATATGCAAACAATAGATATTACTCCATCAGAAAAAGACATACTGATAGATGCTACAACATGAACGAACCTTATAAACACTATTCTGAGTCAAAGGGGTCAAACGCAGGCCACATATTATGAAATTCCATTTATATGAAATGTTTGGAAATGTCAAACTTAGAGACAAAAGGAGATTAATGGTTGCTTAGGATTGAGGTGGGGTTTAGGGGAAATGGAAGGTTACTAATAGAGGATATGGGATTTCTTCTGGGTAACAAGGTTCTAAAATTGGTGATGGTAATGGCTCTACTACACTGTGACTATACTAAAAATCACTGACTCATACAACACTTTAAATGGGCAAACTGTGTGGTTTATATCTCAGTGAAGATGTTTTTAAAAGTTAAAGAAGTTTGGTGAAAATAATTATAGATAATTTAAGAATATTTTAAAAACTTGATTACAGATATTCTATTTACTTCCTTCCCAGGAAATCATCCCAAGACTTTCAAAAACATTTTGTTCTTTGCTCAGTAAAACCAAACCTTTTCTAAATGGAACATTCATACCAATCCCCCCGCCACTTCCATTGTGTAGCATTTCTGACAGCACAATTTTCTGAAAGATTCGTGATTTTATCTAAAGTAGAAATCCAAAGATTTTATACCTAAGCATACAGGTGTCTTGTATGAGAAAATGATGTATTTCTACTACTTCAGTATGATTCTAGTACTAGCAAAATATTCCCTCAGGAGGAAATTTTAGCCTATAGGTCTTTAGACTGCTCATTTCAAACACAGTCATTCTAAAGCTTTATTAAAGAGAGGCAGGAGCCTCTCTTAATGAAACAAGTGGCTAGAAAAAGTCACCCTAAGTGCCCAATGTATGACATTGAATCTTCCTAAAATCATCATCTCTCAATTCATAATTCTTGTTCCCTATTTTTTCCTTGCTCCCTATTTTAAATCCAAGAAAAAAATATAATATACTTTAAAAAATTCTGACAATAATGAAAATAAAAATAAATGGGGAAAACAGCACAGAAAGATGGTGATGAAAAAGTTAACACTTAAAATAGATGAGATGATGGGGTACCTGGGTGGCTCAGTCAGTTAAGCATCTGCCTTCAGCTCAGGTCAAGATCCCAGGGTCCTGGGATCAAGTCCCAACAGGGCTACCTGCTCAGTGGGGAGCCTGCTTCTTCCTCTCTCTCTCTCTCTCTCTCTCTCTCTCTGACCCCCCGACCTTTGCATGTGTCAAATAAATAAAGTCTTTTTAAAAAAAATAAAACAGATAAGATGAAACCAATAAACAGAATAAGGAGAGAACAAGTAACAATAAAGAAATAAAAAACAAAACACAGGAAGAAATTACAAGCTCTGTAAACATAAAAAAAGAGTCTATCATTCAAAAAAGGGGGTAAAATATTTCTAATCAAACCAGTAGGGTGACTTTTAAGACATGGTGTGGAAGTCTGAATATGCTTATCTACTATTACTGATAATTGTTACAACCTTTCAGAAGACAACAGACAATATATTTTTTAAAACCTTTAAATATTTTTAAATTTTCTAAATCCAAACACTATGATCCTTTCTAGTCTGTCCTTAATACATGTATGCATTTTAACAATACAAAAAGAATATAGTTAACCTAAATGTGTAGGAAGAAGGAGTTTATTAAACAAGTTACGATAGAACCATATGAATATATACATTTTTCTCTTTTTTAAAGATTTTATTTATTTATTTGACAGGGAGAGAGATCACAAGTGGGCAGAGAGGGCAGGGGAATCGGGCTCCCCATCTAGCAGAGAGCCCAATGGGGGGCTCAATCCCAGGACCCTGAGATCAAGGCAGAAGCATAACCCACTTAGCCATCCAGGCCCCCCTGGATATATTTTTATATAAGCATTAAAATTTGACAATTCTACATGAATCAACATAGAAAAAAGTATAGGATACCTAATGTGGAAAAAAATACAGGCTACAAAAGTGTGTGAACAGATCAAATATATATATGAATACATACATATCTAATCAATCAGTATCTGAAAGGATATACAATAAATTGTTATCCTTTGAGGCTAAGATTATGTATTTTATTTTTTTACTTCCTTTTACAAATTATTTTTATAATAATCACAGATCTTGTAATAAAAATAATAATCTTACAATGGAAAACATTATTGAAATGAGGTCTGTATGTATCTGGTGGCAGTAACAAAAGGTAAGAGAAAAGAAATAGGATAGTTGAAGAGAACGTTGAAAAAGAGACAAAGCTAAAATAATTTCATAAACACGCAAAAATGTGCACATCTTTAAGAATAAAAATGATGTCATAACAAATTAGAAAAATAAGCAGAATATTTTAAAAATTAAGTAGAAAAAAGTAACATGTGCAAAGGAGATTAAGACATTGAAATGGTAACATCACTGAGACTATAACAACAATTCTGAAAGTTGAAAGTTAAAAACCTAGTAAGTTAGGTATCCACATGCAAAAAAACAAAGTTGGACCATAATTTTACACCATATGCTAAGGCCACCTCAAAACATTTCAAAAGCCTAAATGCAAGGGATAAAACTATAAAACTCTTAGAAGAAAACATGGGAAAATCTTCACGACTGTGTATTTGGCAGTGGTTTCTTTGATATGACACCAAAATGACAAGCAATAAAAGAAAAGAACAGTTATATAGGATTTCTCAAAAATTAAAAACTTGTGCATCAAAAATACTAAAAGAAAAATGAAAAGACAGCCCACAAAATGGAGAAAATGTTTTCAAATTATATACCTAACAAGGGATTAATATGCAGAATACCTATATATTATATATACATTATTATACAACTATATATTATATATAATATATATTAATATGCAGAATATTTCTCTCTCCTACAACTCGATAAAAAAGATAAATAACCCAACTAAAAAAATGGACAAAGAACCTGGTTAGACATATATCCAAAGAAGATACACTTCTTATAAGTGTAATAACTTATAACTGGAGAAAGCAGAACCCTTGTACTCTGTTGGTGGGAATGTGAAACAGAACAGCCACTATGGAAAACAATCTGGCAGTTTAAAATAAAAACAGAATTTTTTATTCTAAAAAATAAAATTACTACATGATATGATCTAACAAATTCCACTTCTGGGTACATAACCACAAGAACTAAAAACAGTCTTAAAGAGATACCTATCTATACCTGTACCACCCACATTCACAGCAGCATTAACCACCACACCCAAGAGGTGGAAAGAATTAAAATGTCCATCAATAAACAAATGGATAAACAAAATATGGTAAATATATGCAATGCAATATTAGCCCTAAAAGGGAAGGAAATTCTGATACATGCAACATGGGTGAACTCCAGAGACATTAGGCTAAGTGAAGTGAACCAGACACAAAAGAACAATTACTGAATGATTCCACTTACATGAAGGATACGAAACAGTCAAATTCATACAGACAGAAGGTAGAAGGTAGTTGCCAAGGGCTGGGAGGAGGGGGGAGTTATTGTTTAATAGGTACAGACCTTCAGTTTGGGCTGATGTAAAAAGTTCCAAAGATGCACAGTGATGGTGCTTGAACAGCAGTATGACTGCTCTTTTTTTTTTTTTTTTTTAAAGGGGGAGAGAGGAAGGGACTGAGAGAGGGAAAGAGAGAATCTTTAACAGGCTCCATGCTGATCCTGACAGCGGGCTAGATCCATCTCACCACCCCGAGGATCATGACCTGAGCCAAAATCAAGTCAGGAGGCTTAGCCAACTGAGCCACCCAGGCACCCCAACCATGTGACTATTCTTAGTGGCACTGAACTATTGCTAAAAAATTATTAGGATGGTGAATTTTATGTTATCTACATTTTTATCATAATAGAAAAAAATTTTCAAGTGTATCTAGGGTTCTGCATGTGGGCCTTTTATGCATGGGGGCTTGTTTCTAATAAATTTCACAGTAATCTTAAAATCTAGTAAATTAGTGAAAAGGGGCTAAGTAGATAATTAGAGATTTCCAGAGGACTGTCCCTATGCATTGACTTATGTTAATTAAGTTTTTTGACCTAAGGTAGCTCCTAGGCTCTAAGTTGCTACATGGTGTCCCACTGGAGTCAGCACCGGATGGTGATTCTCAAAAGGGACAGTACTGCCCACAGGCAGCGTAATGGAAATTTATGAGAGCATTTTTGGTTTTAAGAGTGGCTGGGTGCAATATACAGAACAATCCTATCAATGAAACATTGCCCTCGACGCTGCCCAATTTTCAAATGACCCTCTGGACATCTCTGTTGGTAAAACAAACAAACAAAAACACAGGGTTATAATCTGAGTCTAGAACTCACTTTGCATATAAACAAAGATGATAAAGATAAATTTCTGCATGCCTTAAATATACACCAAATTTTTCCAAGAATGCAATTACTTATCCTCATCACTTAGAAGTTTCACTAGAGCTGAGCATCATTTCTGACAATGACATTCTCAGAGGCAGACCTAATGCAGATTGCATGTACAGCAAACTACGCATGATTCTACATATGGAAAAAGTATTTGAGTTTTATAATGACTTATAGTTGTAGCTGAGCATTCACACTGAAAAACGTATTATAGATTACTTTTTTACTTCTCCAATACATTAGTTACATGTTATACTGACTGGTTTTAGTGGTATATATAGATAGGTCACAATTATCTATACATCTCATCTCAGGATATTACAGGTGACATTAAAATATTAAAATTAATATTTAATATTAACATTAAATATTAAAATAGTTTAATATTTGCTACAAAATGGATGTATATTGCAGATACTGTAAATGTCTGTTTTCCACAGAATGTGAAGCAATGAAGGGAAGACCTTTTATCTCTTCTATCTCTCCATATGCAGGGCTCAGAATCAGGATGAGATCTAGAATGCCAAGAGGGCGTTCTTATATTCACTCTAAGGCTGGACAAAGATTAAATCCAAGATTTGCTCCAACTCCATTAAGAGGTCTATGAAACTATCAACAGTTCTCAAGTGATTTGGGGTTATGAAACACTACCATTCATTAATCCACTCATTCCCACTGGTTATCATTATTTTTATTAACATATAATGTATTATTTGTTTCAGAGGTACAGGTCTGTGATTCATCAGTCTTACACAATTCACAGCACTGACCATAGAACACACCAATTCTACCTACCTCATCAGTTCTCACACCCAACATAATGCTCCAGGTGACATACACCAATGGTGACAAATAAACTTGTCATAAAATCTCTACAGAACACATCAACTTATAAACCTGAAGACTTAAAAAGAATGTCATGAAGACCTGGTTGGGGTAACTATAGCAAATCACTTAAGAACCACAGGTATACATTTTTATAGAGCATTATGTGTACAAGATCCATATCCATCACTAACCAATGACATTAGGAATAATGGGGGAAATGAAACTGAATATAAGTATGTTTTGTTTTTTTTTTTAAGATTGTGTTTGTCAGAGAGAGATTGAGAAACAGTGCACAAGCAGGGAGAGCAGCAAGAAGAAGAGGGAGAAGCAGGATCCCCACTGAGCAAGAAGCCTGATGTCGAACTTGACCCCAGGACTTGGGGCTCATGACCTGAGCCAAAGGCGGACGCTTAAAAAACTGAACCACCCAGGTGTCCCTGTATTATTTTTATAAATATGCATCATTATCAGAACTCCCATAGTTTGAAAGCACTAAAATTAAATTATAATATGTACAGTTAAAGAATATTAGAATGAAAACTCAATGAGTAATCATAATGTCAATCTAGAATACTAAATTAAATCAATATGCAAATATTCGCAATGGTATTCTTTGTGAGACTCTAGACTGCCGATAGATTGAGAGTCAAGCAAATGCAAAATGCATTTCTACTGCTAATCCTATGATTACTATGTTTACAAGAACAACTTATCAATATACTCTGCACACACACACACAAAAATCTGAACAGCACTTTTTTAGAAACAATTTGGAATTTCTGTTGTTCCCAACAGCAGGTAAAGTTGGGTATTATCCAACTTTACTTTCTGAAAGACTACATTTCTGTGGTCACTCTCATTATCACAATTACTAGTTTCTACCTATGTTTCCTATTTAAGTATAAGAGCTCCCCCATAGGAAAGACTGATTTTCTTCCTCTTAAGTGCTCAGTGTCTTGTATAATGCTTAGTAAATGGTGGTAAGCAAACCATATCTGTTTTTGTTAATGCATAAAAATGGCTACCTTTATAGTTCTTACTGTGTGACAAGCACTAATGCTAAGCATTTTGCATTCATTTTTATCATCAGTCTTACTAAGCACTGTGACATTCCTATGTTCTATCATAAGTGGTAAAACTGAGGCTTAATAAAAATTAAATTGCTCAAGATTTCCCTACTTGTAAACAGAGATCAGGAGCCAAAGATTTCATATTAATAAACCTTCTCTGTCTTTAATTCTCAATGAAGTAAAATGTAATGAAAGTCAAATGAGGCAACACTGTCCTAATGGTGCAGTAACTGTTACGAGAATATTTTACACAGTTACTTCAATATTTTGATTATATCTATAGCTTATTTCACTTCTAAGTTAAAAAAAAAAAAAAAATTAAGGATAATATTCCCAAATGGCATCTGTTCTTTTGGGATACATAATATGACATGCTTAAAGAATAATCTAGTTTTCTGAAAGTACTATAGTATTTCTTACTCCAGTTATAGAATAATTTAGCTAAAAGAACAAACTAGTAATGACATATTTGAAGGAGAAAATAAAAATAAATGAATGGCATATCCAATTTCACAACAGACACAAAAAATACTCTTGTCAAAGCTCTGAAGATAAATTGAAAAATAAAGTTGGTCACTAAACACAAGTACCTAGTGCCATTTAAATTAGTGAAATATTACGTGAGGTCTTTCTACTTTATATAAACATAGAGAGTTTTATTTTTACACTGAGAAGAGCACACTAAACTGCACAGTCACTTTTCCATTAGCAGATACATGATGGAATGTTAACAGCACTTTAAATGACAGAGAAAGAATAAAAGTGACTCTAATGCAACAGATCTCTAGATGTGAAGTGAGATTGTGAAAAGACAAAATCACCGAGCAAGAAAGAACTTGTAAAGGTCATCGAGTATCTTTGTTAGCCTCTGGGAGCACAATAAGACTACACCATTCCTGAGAAATGAAAAAAAATCTCTCATTTCTGGACACTACAGAGAAAAAAATCTACTTCCTCCAAAAAGTCACTCCAGAGATCGACAATGTTTAGAATCCTAAAATTCCTAAGAATGCTCAATATAAACCCCTGAACTGTCCCGCCTAAATCCATTTCCTTTTGTTTGGTCTTTGTGAAATATGCACAACAGTTGACCATTACAATACAGCCTTACTTATAAAGCCTTCAGCCTTCTCTTTTGGGGGGACAAATAGGTCAGCTTTATCTTCTTCTCATAAGCTTTATTTTCTAACTGCTTATAAATCCTTTTCCCTGATGCCCTCCATTACTCTTAAAAGGCAGAATGAAGAAGCAAGTGGTACTCTAATGCTCTGAAATGTCAATCAGCTATTATTAAGCCATCCTTCTTCCTCCTTCAATTCCTGGTACTTTTGTAAAATCATCAAATGAAAACTAGGAAATCATGGAGAATGTCAGAGAAGGGATCGGCAAGGAGGGGTGGGAAAACGTGGCGAGTCTGGAATCAGTTTCTGACGGTTGTGAAAACAACTCATTAAAAGGTAAATTGTGGGCACGTAGAAAAGTCACCCGCATGAGGATGTGGCCTAGGTTCACTAAAAAAAGCCAGCCCTGTTTTGATAAGGTTATTAGAGAAAAAGGCCTGAGTACACCTGAGACTAACTTAATTTCAGCAAAGCTTTAACAATATGCCCCATAATCTATGTGTGCTCAATACAAGAATATAGGGCTGGACTTCAGTTCATTTAGGCGAGTGTGTATCTAGCATCTATTTAAAGAATACTGATTAATTACTATCAGCGTGTTAATAACATGCTACAAAATCCATTATCTTAATCATGAGGTGGGCAATAAAAACCTCTATCTGTAAATATCTTAAAATTCAGAACTAATAATTTCACATATGTTAAAATGGACATGAGAAATACAAGTTAGATGGAAAATGTCCCATTTCTCAAATGTGTTACTGGTTTGAGCTAAGGAATTACATTATTAATTTCAGAAGAACAGAATGAACCTGCCAATGGTGAAGAGTTTACCAAACACAGCAGACTGATGAAGAATCTACCGGAAACAGACCATACTGTGAAGACATCTGGAGATGACACAAGGTCTAAATATGTGCCATTGTTCAAATATACCTTGTTTTACAAAAGGCATGGGCCTACACGCAGAAGGGCTCCTAGGACACTAAGGTTATCTGGGGGGCAGGAGGTTGGTAATGTGATAAAGATAATTACAAAGCTAAAATTACTTATCTTAGATTTAAAAATGAAGAATTCTAAGATAGGGACCATTTTGTACTTCAAACATCTCAAACCCATTCAGATGCTCTGTAAAAGGGAACAGACACAAACACTGCCAGAGGGAAATGCATACAAGGACTACAAAGACAAAGGCACCTAGATGTGTCCATCTCAAGTCAGCTCTGAGCCTCCCTCAAAGCTGTAGTCAGCACTTGGCCACATTCCCTAATAAAAGTCCAGCTTCACAAATTATTTTTTAAAGTTTAAGAAAGACTTTGTGGGAAGACGAGAAATAAGAATTGGTATCACACCGTGCATCCCAGAAACCTAACAGTATTACCCCCCTCCCCAACACACACATCCATTCCTCCTTCCCCTGCCTCTCTTCACTGGAAGTCACTCCAGCTCCCTTCCACTCTGTTCTCACCTGGTGTCTCCACAACCACCCACCACACTGTCACACCAAACCCTAGTATGTGACTGAATAATGACCACTTACTTCTCTCCATCAACCTGAGGAGCTATTCAAGGTATTCATTCGACCCAAGAAGAGTTTCCAGGTGGACAGATTTCCCTAAACTACCGACCTACTGAGATGACAGTTCCAGGAGCAAAACCTCTTTGAAAACATGAAACTGAAGGGAATTCTAATGATTCTGCTTGTGCGTCAACAAAGCCAACTCAGGAAGATGTAGCACAGTTCTCTTCCTGTGGTTTGTATTAACCCTGGCATGCAGGTGTGTACACACTGTTTGAGAAGAATACATTTCCTGATTTAACTTAGCAGGAGAAGAATATCTGTTTCTTGATCTACAAAATGAGGATACGCATACACACGTCCTCACAAGTTGCTGTAGGATTTCATAAAGTACCTTAAAGATCCAGGCCAACCACCTGGCACATTAGCACACACTCAGTGAGTATTAATGAAACACACTGGTATTTCTACAGATCACTTCGGAGGCTGCCTGGCAAACGGCCAGCACCATATAAGTACCTGTTAATAAAGCAAGTGAGCACCTTTACAGTGACTTCCAATCATGCCATACACTTCCATGGTCTACTAGAAATGTTGCAGGGATAACTCCAGCTTTCTGAGAAAGAGGATGGATGAAGTAAGGGACAACAAAAATCTCTTTGGACTAAACTTCCCATCATCCTATGATTCGGTGTATTTTGGATTGTGCAGTTCACACGTTATAAAGAAACACAGCCCGCCTTAACAAACAGTAACATTATAGATTAACTTGTATTTTTAAATTAAATTTATTAAGAACCCCAGAGATGTTATATTGCAGAGCCATATAATGCATTTCTAAAAACACATGACATTCAAAGAAATTCTTTCTTGTTGACACAAACATAATTAGGGAGTGGAAAATTTCACTAGCACGCCAGTGATAAATAGTTGACATTCTTAAACTCTCATTCTCTAAATCAATGTCTTCTAACAGATTTCTCTTTAATCACCAAAGCCATTCTCAATTAACTTCTCAAATGCTTCTCAAAACAACATGCTGCTGCTGATTTAAGATCTAATTTCCTTCTCAGCATAAAATAATCTCCAAGGACATTTATATGTGCCTTCATAATGTTGCCAGCCAGTTTCTCCAATGCTCCTAATACCTGCAACATTAAAACAATACCTAACAGGGTTGAGAGGATCAAATGAGGTAATAATGTAATAGCACTTTATAAACTGTGAAATACTATATATGAATGAGTTTCTCACAAACCGTAACCTTGCAACACTGATATGATGAAGAATGCCAAGAAGTGTTCTGTGCATACCAGGCTAGTGTCATAAGTGTTTACCTTCTTTTTGAGAATTCACAATGCACATCCTAATATTAAAGATTCAAAAGTGTCCTACAGTAGAAATCTGTTAACTTGAACTTGGTACTTCTTAGATGTGGGAAGCCAATTTACCTGATGTACAGAAATTCTGTGTTCTGGAGAAAAGTGGAAGATACCATGCCATACGACATGAACTACTATGTTAGCCATCAAAGCATTTTTTTGGAAAAATAGTATTACCACATGGAAAGAATATTAAAAATGTACTTCCTTCCTTTCTTAGGAAATACTCAAATTGTTTTAGCAAAATATCCTCTTTAATAGATTTTCACATTGCTCTCAAGAATATAATGTACTATAACAATTCAAGGTAATATTCTTCCTCTTAAAAGTGTTAACGGGTAAAATCACTCCAGATAACACATTGGCAAGTAACTTGAAGACTTTGATCTTCAAATGAATGTCACAGTATTCATTTTAAAATAAAAATCTCTGAAGGTCACAACCAAAAGGGGCTGGAAACTGTCTGATCAATTTCCAAACTCTGACTTCTACTGAGATTCTCCTGGACACTTAATTACTCCATGATGGGAATCCCAGAAAATATCCTTATATGAAAACCACCTTCCTAAAATACAAAATTGAGCACAGATCTTAGAGAATAACAGATTTTTTCAAACAAATTAAAGTTCTTAAAATATCACCTGGTTCATTCCTGCCATTTTTCTTAATAACTAAATTGAGGTTCAGAGAACTACAGAGGAACTGGGCTCCATGAACTCCTGTGTTTTAATCTACACTCCGCTATCATATGTTCACATCTTGTGCAAACAGTTCTAATGCTATCCCACATATTTTCAAAGAACACTGTCTGCAGTGAGCTAACCTAAAAGAGAGGCTACATATACTATATGCAAACGTCACTTGTGGAGTAATGGTGAAATCATTTAAAAAAAGAAACTGTCATCTTCCTGAGAGGCTTGCCAGGAACCAAAACGCAACAGAGCTGTCTCCAAGCATAGATCTCGGAGACAAAGAAAGGGGAGGGCAGACTTACTTACTGATGGTTAATGAGTGATCCAAACAACTCAGGGAGGTCAACATTAACTAGCAGGTAATGAGCATCTCGTGTGTGCCCAGCACTTGACACATGTCTAATCCTCATTACAATCCCTATGAGACAGATGTTTTCTGCCAATTTCACAGATGAGGAGGTTGAGTTCCCCAGAAATTTAGAAATGTGCCATGGTCACCCCACCAGTTAAAGAGCTGAAGTAGAGATTCAAACTGAATTCTGCCTGTTTGAAGACTGGAATATTTTAGTATAGAAAACTGAAAAACGGAGAGAATCTACCTGGCTATAACCACAAATAAAGATTCTTGGCCATCCAAACAGGAAACAAAGATATTTCAAAATATCGAGAGACTGCTGAAAATGAAAATAATAAATAGAAATGTCTCAAGTGTCTGTGATGAACCACCCACTGAACGTATTACCTGAACTCGAGCTGTGGTCATCTAGGATTCAGGTTTTTCTCAACACTACAAGACACTACTTCAAAAGAAACAGAGGAGTAAGGAGAAATCAAGTCACACACTCTTGGCTCGAAAACAAGGGAGACCCAGAGCTATGGTTCTTAGTGTCATTTGGCCAACCCTATCTGGATTTGTGCCAGAACAGGGCACAAGAGCACTGTAATAAACAACCTGTAGTAAAACCTAAAAAGAACTGTTTCATAAATGTGTCTGTGGGACTGTGAGAGCACAAAGCACCAGCAGCAGTGGCCCAGAACAGTACTCTTAACTTGACCCACAGAAGACTTGGTGAGGCTACAAGACAGAAACAGCACCCTCAAGGCTGGGCATCAGCAGTCCCAGCATGTGGGGGGTGGGTGATGAGCAGTGTCAGGAGTTAGGCCACCTCTAACCTCAACAGCTCGAGAAGACCTCTCCATGGTGAGTCATGCCAAAAGCAGAAGAAAGGGACAGAGTCCATGGAAAGCCAAGAGCAAAAGCTCAAGAAGACTTCCTGACAAATCTCAGGATGGATTAGGAAGAATGTGAAAGGATAGATTTCTGAGGCTGGCAAGATCAGCTTGGTGCACACTGAGAAAATAGGCTTCACCACTGGCAATGCGACTTATATTCATTTAAGGGTCACTCTCTGAAAAAGAAAAATTTAATTAAAAGTCTAGAAAAAACTGTTAAGTATTAGCAGACTGATGAAGCATATAAACCCCTCATTAACAGTTTTGGAATCAGAAAGAAATTATTTCAAAAGTTCTCCTTTAGAGTAAGTGTTTTTTGTTTTTGTTTTTTCGGTGATTTCAGTAGGTGCATAAAATTGACTCAAAGAAGTGTAACAGTCTAGGTTCACCTACAACTTGAGTGTTCCTCTTCAGGAGATTCTGTATGTTTTCAACTTTCAACTGAAATAAACAGCGCTTTCTGTTTTGAGTAAGGGCAAAGTGCCACAGTGTGTGGTTATTCAAATGTTTGATAACTTAAAAGAAATTTCAACTTGGTTAATTCTCAAGAAGTTCTCCAGAGTTATCTATTTGCTTTGCCATTTATAATTTCATTTAGGAATTTGAGATGGATATACTTGGCTGTGGGAATATGAAAACAATGTGTATTTGAGTTCTAAAACCACTGTGGATTTAATAGACTTCTAGAAAGCCAAATTAGATACTATGATCAGGTTGTCCATTCTCGTTCCCTCCTAAAATAAGATAGTTGAGTTTCCACAAAAGTATTAAGAGCCAGTTCTTGGAAAAACATAGAATCCCTGAGGAGTGATATTAATTCGCAAAAAAAAAAAAGGTGGGGGGGGGGGTCAGTTAATATCACTGAATGAAGGCTCACTGATTATGTACTATAAGAAGGAACCTTAGAATTTTAATGCTTCTCAGGGCCTCAAAGGTAATTTAGATGAAGAGTTTTCAATCTTCATTTAAATATAAACCTTTTGCTTCTGATGTGGACTTTCACTGAAGTCCAATTTCCTATTTTCCCCTAGTTGGATCCATTCAAACCACAATGGTCTCCTCACTAATCCTAAATATACCAGGCATATTTCCACAGTAGGGCCTTTGCACTGGCTGCTTCTAATCCTCAGAAATTCTGTCCCAGCTGTTGGTGTAATTTACTCCATCATCTCTTTTAAGGTATATGCTCAAATGTTACCTTCTCACTGAAGCATTCCTTGAACAACTATTTAAAATTTCAACTCCCAGTCCCAATACTTATCTGCAATTCCTGCTTCATTTTTCTCCAGAGAATCTAACACCATACAGCATAATATATATTTAACTTGTGTATCTTTTTGTCAGTCTTTTTTTCCACCCTTTCTCAGCTTATTTTTATCCATTCTGTTTTTTTTTTTAATTCAATTTATTAAAACTTAAAAAAAAAAAAAGAAGGGAAAAGAAAACAGTTCACCCATTTCTCTGTCCTCCCCATGATGACCCAAAACCATAGCCAGACACTGAATGGACTAAGCTACCCAGGCACTCCATTTTGAATTAATTTTTGTGTATAGTTTAACACAGCAGTCCAGTTTCATTCTTTTGTATATAAGTGTCTAATATTCCCAACATCATTTATTGAAGAGACTGGCCTTTCTCCACTGTATATTTTCAGCTCCCTTATCATAATCAATCATGTATGTGTGGGTTTATATCTGAGCTCTCTATTCTGTTCCATCAATTTATGTGTCTGTTTCTATACCAATACTATACTGTTTTGATGACTATTGCTTTGTAACATAGTTGGAACTCGGAGAGCCTGATATGCCTAGCTTTGTTTTTGTTTTTCAACACTGCTTCGCTATTTGGGATCTTTTGTGCTTCCATACATATTTTAGAATCATTTTTTCTAGTTTTGTGAAAAATGCCAGTGGAATTTTGATAGGGACGGCACTGAATCTGCAGACTGCTTTGGGTAGTATGGACATTTTAACAATCTTGATTCTGAAAATCCATGAGGACGGAGTATCTATCTGTATTCTATCTGTGTCTTCAATTTGTTTCATTAATGTCTGATAGTTTTCAATATACAAGACTGACTTTCACTTCCTTGGTTAAAGTTATTCCTAGCTATTTTATTCTTTCTCATGCAACTGTAAATGGGACTGTTTTATTAATTTACCTTTCTGATAGTTCATTATTAGTGTACAGAAATGCAACAGATTCTTTAAGTTGATTTTTTTTGTCCTGCAACTTTACTGAATTTGCTTATTAGTTATAACAGTTACATACCGGAGTCTCCAGAATTTTCTGTGTATAATATCATGTCATCTATAAATAGTGAGTTTTACTTCTTCCTTTCCAATTCAATGCCTTTGATTTCTTTTTCTTGCCTAACTACTCTGGCTAAGACCTCCAATACGATGTTGAATAAAACTGGGAAGAGTTGGCATCCTTGTCTGATTTCTGAATTTAGAAAAAAGCTTTCAGCTTTTCACCGCAGCGTAAGATGTTAGCTCCTTATATGGCCTTTATTATGTTGAGGTAGAATAAGTGTACTTATAATGTATACTTGGGGATTTATTTCACCTTAAAAGGGATACCTTAAATCCCTCACTCACCACTAGACCTAAGGTACAAGAACCTTGTCTTTTCTTGTTTTCTTTCAGTTGTTACAACAGGATACATGGCACACAATAAGCACACAATATGTGCTTACAGACTACAACATATGTATTTAAGACAGGGGAAAAGTGTTTGGGAGAATTATACAAATGTACATGGCATCCTCAACAAGTCCTGCTCCAACAGTTCTTTGTTAAGAGATGACTAAGGACAAGCTCCAATAGACTTGCCTGCTCGTAGGTACATCAGCTTTCTAATAGTCTACTCAGTGACAGTGAATTTTTTTTTCTTAAACATCTAACTACATAACTCTGTTATCATTCTTTCTGGGATGCCATTGCTACTTAAAATTTCAAAACCTCAATTATAATCACTGATCTTTAATAATAAAGATATCAGCCTACTCACTGACTTTGACACCTTAATGACTAAGAGTGCAAAGTCTTAAAAACTAGACTACATAAATTATATTTAAGGAAGGTATGCACATAGGAGTTTTGTTTAACCCTGATGAAATCATGTGATTTCAAAATAAAAACAAATACTCCTAACAACCAAATTCTGAAATCTCTAAAACCTTTATTATAGACTTGGTGCACACACACCCCCTCAGAAATTCAGAAATTCATTTTTATACTTTATATATGTGTTACAGAAATATAGATTTGGAAATCACTTAAATTGGCAGTACTATCTAAGAAAGTTTTGTTTCCTTTTCTATGTAAGAAGAAAACAATTCAGTCATGATGAAAATATCCAAAAAGCAAAATAAGTTATATGTTTGATTAAGAGCAAATGCTGAAAGGTTTGTTATTTGTGGAAGGAGACTCAAAGCATCAAATTTTCTTTTTACCAAAGAAAGTTCAATAATTCAAATGTTTCATAATCCTACTTACTGAGTCAGTAATTTGAAAAAAATCTCATACTTTGGTTAGAAATACAACATTTATCCATATAAAAATGAATTTTCAAAAGCAGGCTAAAATGGAATAAAAAATAACTGACCTATTTATTTTTTTTATAATAGGTAATAGGTATTCCTGCTGCAGTAATATTTCTCACTGAAGATGAAACTACATCTTATAAAAATAACCTACTTTAAAAAATACTGTATTTGTAGCTTTATAAGTTGTAAAACCACATCTTTCACAATTAGACCCCACAAATAATTCTGGAACACAGCCCAGAGAGCTATTACTGAGGTCAAAGCTCTAGTTAGAATAATTGAAATCCTTCTAAGTTCTTGCAACTGAGAGAAAATACCAATTTCAAAAGATATTTTATAGTTTTCTCCCAAATATAAAACATACCCATCATTTGCTTTATTATAAAGATAACAACCCTAAACAATTATGTAACAGTTGAACTGTGTTACTTGTCAACCATAAACCTAAATAAAATTACTCCAATAAAGAATATAAATTATGGTAGAAGTTTATTTATCTAAGAAGTATCCAAATAAAAAAAGAAAGCCCCAGATAATTTCAGTCTGGAAATTAACAAACACACTCGAGTTCACAAAATCAGGTTTTATCACCCCATCCCTGCCACTCTGTCCAGGGCAAACACCGAAATCTTTGGAAAAGATTAAAGTTTTATTTCTAAAGTCTCTCTGCAAAGAGTTTAGGCCTACCTTACCATTAACTGCCCTAAACACAAAATTTGCTCTATTTTCACAGGGGCTTAAAAGTACACACTTAACAAAACATTTACAATCCAGAACTCAAATAAACAAAAACTTTATAATCATAAAAATAACAAAATAAAGGTGTGCTTCTTTATTGCTCTCTTTAAAAAAAAAAACAGTTTAGTGAGTACATAAGCCTGATTTCCATAAAGCTGGTTGCATGAAATACTTCTAGGAATTACAGTATAGGAAAGAGAATAGAAGTCACAAAAGATTAACAAAACTAGACAATTTCCTAAATGCAAGGAAAAAAAGTATTATTTTCAGCTCACAATTTTTTTTTTCCTCTCCTTCTTGCCCAAGGCACAAAAGACAGATCTCTTTTTCGTTGTTTCTGAAGTAAAGTACCCAGGGCACTGTTTAAGGATGGTAAGGTCATTTAATATGACCCCTCAAAATAAGACAACCAGAAGCCCTCCTTTGTATATTTATAATATTTTACCATTTTGGATGGAATAAGCACAGTCTATCCCAGGCACCTGTGAGTTGTTAATTAATCATCTCACTCTTTTTTTTCAATTTTATCAGAGCGAAAATACCTCCAACATATTCCTGGTTCACTTGTAGAAAGGGAAACACTCTTAACTTCAATTTGAAGTTGAAATACTTCAACTTCAATCAGACCTATTGGTGTTCAAATATACTTCCAAAGTTATTAGAAAGATACTTTATAGGCATTAACTACAGCTTCCCATTTTTTAAGATAAACCTATTATAATCAAAACCTTAAAACAGGAATGTAAAACTGTGTATTATGTATGTATCAAAGAAAAAAAAGAATGCTAAATTAAAATGAATACTTGGATTCTTTCTGAAGAGTACATCAGACATGACAAGCCTGATTAATTTAATCGGCCCTCTTAGAGTCTCTGTCATCATCAAGCTGTGGCCGGCTTATGAATGATAGGGATATTTTTACATTGTGGCACAGTCTGAAAAAGTTAACATTTTAGTTACTTTGCTTAATAGGGAAGTCACTGACATAGAAAAAAAAGTATCTCTAAAATGTAATGATCCAAATTTATTCTTTGGTAAGTACAGTTTTTAAGTATAATTAACTCTTTCTTCAAAGACTCAGGATATTTAACCATACCTGTATCTTAATATATATATATATATATATATATATGTGTGTGTGTGTGTGTGTATATGTGTGTGTGTGTGTATATATATATATATATTTCATTTTTCATTTGAAATATTTCAGCCCTAAATAAAGAAGATGTAAGAGACGAGACTGAATCTATACTAATCCCAGACTATATCCTGAGGATGGTTTCTCTCATTTTTACAAAACAAAACACTGACACTATTTTAATATACAGGTAGGAGTTATTCTCCACTTTAAAAAATCCAGTTAAAACACCTGATCACATATTATCAGTTAATACTGGTATTCTTAGTTATAGTTATTAATTCTCTCAACATAAGATAGAACTAATTTAGTCAACCAACATTTATTGAATGTCTACAAAGGGTAAAGAACCAGGCTCTGTCCCCCTAACAGAGGGGAAATACCCTTTAATTTCACAAATGCAAAAGCCCACTTAATATAACAAGAGAACATAAGCTTACTTTAGTTCAAAGTGTAAGGAAGTACTTGGCAAGCAATATACCAAGAGGGTTAAGAACTTAGGATTTGATGAGGGGAGAGACAAGACCTAGCCTGGCCACTTACTAGTTGTATAACCTTGGACATATTACATGTCTATCTAAGCCTCAATTTCAATTTCATCCTTTGCAGCATGAAATTAATATTACCTACCCCAGTTCTAAAAAAATTGAAAAAACAGGGTCCATGAAAAAGAAATGAGAGGCAAGGAAAGAAGAATGAAGAACATAAATATAAAAGTAGAGACATCAACTCAATATAAACATATCAACATAAGATTCTTGTATGTGCACTTTAATAGCTGAAGGGCTGAATAGTTAACAGCTAGAACTTGAAATTCAAGTGCCTCTCCTTAAAAGTTCCAAGCCCACTCCTAGCATTTGTTCCTCCCATAACTAATGTTTCCTTTTGCTTTACTTTGCCACTGAACTCCCTGAGAGCAGATCCATGTTTGATGCATGTTTGGATCCACACACCTGACACAGCCCACAGCTGACAGTAGCTACTTAAAGATTTATTGAATATCTGCATTAAGGTCCTGAGATATATTATCTTTATGTATAAAATCAGACTATATGGTAGGAACACCACTGAGCCTTACAATTCACGATACTCACAGATGATTCCTCAATGAGGCATTTATTCCAATGAAGGTGGGCACATCACAGGAATGAGGGTTTTACAATAGCTCAATTACAGAAAGTGGAGGAGAGAATTGAGACATCTTGTGGCATTTGGTAGTACAGGAACGCCAAATGCAAAAGCAGTCTCTATCGGATTCATATCACAATCAGCACAGAACAAGTAATGTTCGTAAGAACTGTATAGTTTGTAGACTTGCAATTTTTTTTGGCTTTATGACTGCTTAGAAGTTAGAAACATATGACTTTTACACCTAATTACATGCTGCATAATTGTATAAGTGGTATCACAATATACATAAATCAGTATTAGGAACCTCTAAGAATTCAATTTTGACAAATATTGTCCAAAACACACATGGACAGGGCTAGAAATTGGTGAGGATGGAAAGGTATTCCTAGAAAGAACAGCATGAGCAAGGGTATCAAAGATAAGAAAGCACGGGACGTCCTCAGAGATTGCCAAGGGATAGTCATGGGAAATCTGGAAGGCAGAGTGGAAGCCAAACCACAGAAGTGCTAATAAACAGGGTGAAATTCTGTAAATAACTGGAGCTACTAGAGACTTCTGAGAAATCACTGATAAGATCAAAGCTGTCATTTACGAAGATTAATTTAGAATGGAGGGCGGAAAGTGTGTAGGCAGGAAGACCAGGTAGGAGGGTATTACAGCAGACTAATTTATGTGAAAATGGGAGGAGGACGAGGATGGACAAGGGAATGGAAATGAGAGTAAACAAGGCTTGGGAAACAACCAGATGTGGGAGCAGAGTAAACAAAGATGCCAAAATTGCAATGAATTAGCATCTAACAAAACTTCTGTTTACTTATGAAATATTTCAGTCATACGAAAGTATCCAGAAAATAAGAGAACAAACATCTGTGCATTCAGCACCCTGCTTAAGATTGAAGACATTACAGCACCCTGGACACCTCTCCCTCACCTACTTCCCTTTCTCCCTTCCTTAAAATAACCAACACTCTGATTTTGATGTTTAGCCTCGCCAGGCACTTCGTTATACTTCTGTTATATATGTTCTACCTATAAACATATAACATAGTTTTTTTTTTTTTTAAGATTTTATTTATTTATTTGACAGAGAGAGAGATCACAAGTAGGCAGAGAGGCAGGCAGAGAGAGAGGGGGAAGCAGGCTCCCTGCTGAGCAGAGAGCCCGAAGTGAGGCTCGATCCCGGGACCCTGAGATCATGACCTGAGCCAAAGGCAGAGGCTTAACCACTGAACCACCCAGGCACCCAAACATATTATAGTTTTGAACATTTTTTTAACATTATATGAATGTGTCATAGAACATATCATTTTGCAAACTGCATATCTGACTTAACATTGCCACTAAGATTTATCACACATTTACTTTCTCTGTATAATATTTCATTTGCATAATCATCAGGTTATTTCATTTTTCAAGATATACTCTACTCATTGTTTCGCATTTATTCACACCTGATGTTGAATAATTTAGGTATTTCAAATTTGCTATTACAAGCAATATTGCAAGGAAATTTTTTCTCACTAAAACCACAGTACTTTCTCTGGAGTCTGTACCTGAGAGTGGGATTCCTACATTACTACAGTGGGGTAAAGATCTGTATCTTTACCCAACATGCTTCTAACAACTAATGTTCCCACCCAAAAGGATATTAAAGTTGTCCAGGTTAGCATTTGGTGTTGTCTGATTCTAAAAGGCATGAAATGGTATCTCATCTTAATTTGCATTTTCATCATAAGAGGTGGCACACAGTATGCTTTTTTGCCCCACTTTGTTCATGGTACATATGTCATCAATGTTATCATCAATGAATTAATCAATTTTGTCTTCTATAATTTGTACTTTTCCCTTGTTTTTTAAGGAAGTCTTCTCTACTGCTGATGAGAAAGCTCTCAGGCTGTATATTCTGAAGGCATATATAATTAAATTAATACCAAAAAACCATTTGTCAAAATCACTCAATGCATAGTTACTGAGCCAACAACTTAAGCAACTCTATATCTTCTTACTGAACTTGAAGTAAAACAAGCAATGTATGTCTAAAAGCAACAAAATCCAGAACCACATAACAGGGAAATTATATGCAACATATATGCAAAGTATTAAAAGGCAGGTTCTCATGAACCTCAAAATGGACCAGACTCACTTCCTTAGAACAGTCCTTCCACCACCCCTTCGCAAATTAAAGTAGATTGCAGATTACAGTAACAATGTGAAGCCATTTTTACTCATCAGTTTAGTACAGATAATTACAAGAACCCTCAATGCTAATGAAGGTGATGTTCCACCTGCAGGGGTGGAAACCAGAATGTGTGCGGAAAGCAGTCTAGCTGTACACATCATCTGCCGTAAGTCAGTTCAAGCCTTTTAACCCAATAATTTAAGGAAATAGTCAGGAATACACATAATGATATATGCATAAAATACAGTCATCATGGCAGAATATCTGATTATAAAACTGAAAGGCCTCAATTTTCAACATTAGTGTGATTCAATAAATTATGCAGATCTATAAGTGGATTATTGTGTAGGCACTAAACTTGAGACATACTGGAAATACTTAATGAGAGGTTGATATATGAGCCACAAAAGTACACAGTTAAATACATATACAGTATCATGTAAACTATTCAAAATGCAGAGAGGAAAGAAACTTCTCAAAGGTTTATTTTCCCAAATGTTCAAAGAATACATGTAATAATAATTAGATGATCAGCCTTTGAAGATAATTAGATACTAGAACAAAAGGGATCAATATCTATATTTTCTTTCTATAAAACAGTAATGCTGTATATAACTAAAGATATTCAAGATACATTGAGATATTAGTAACCTCTCATGTAAAGCTTAAAACTAAACACCACAAAGCATGTAAGACAATGAACATACATGTCATTGCTGATGGAACAGTCTCATAAAAAAAGCCTCTTCTTTGTTCTTTAAGAGGTCATAAATAAACTATTTCTTTGATACTAGATGTATAAAAGTTTTGGAAGCAGCACCAAACTTTTTTGTGTAACTAAGCCTTTCTTTCCTTGGCCAAGGACCAAGCACCATGGTCCTGCCCTGCTCTCCCACCACAGCTGCCTGAACTGAAGAGGACTGTGTTTTTGACCAAAAGGTGGCCCAATCTCCACCTGCCAGAGGCTGAAGACACTACAGCAGGGGACAAAAGGTGAGATGGGCAGGATCAGAGTTCTCTCACTTTGGAAAACTAAGAATCTGATGCAGTGAGTAGTATAAACTGAGTATAAAACTTATGGAGTGAGGAAATCAGAAGGCTGGAGGGAAACCACCATGGCAAGGCCATCAGCTCCAAAGCCAAAGGCACAGTCTTGCTCCCTGTGCACCAGCTTTCAAGTTTCAGTGTTGGGTTTCCTTTGAGGTGTCTGCCTCTTAATAGACTCTGTGCTGAAGCTAGCTTGAAGAGTATCTCCCCAACACAGAAAAAGCCTTACCTATAAACAGGGGCACTCTTCACACACTTACCACGTCAAGATGCCATTTTTATAAGAGAATAACATATAAATATTAAAGATAAAATTAGAAAAACAGATAGGAAGAAAAAATTAGAAAAACAGAGATAGTGAATATTTTATGCTCAAGAAATTTGCAAAATGTATCTTTTATGAGGTCTCTGTACTGAAGTTACCACATCACTGTTGTATTAAAAATACAAAACTATCTTGGATCTACACCATACAATCCATTATTAGAAGAAACATATTCAAAAACACAGAATCACTAGATAGTAACAGAAATGCTCCACTGAATGCTCCCCTTTAAGGGTTACACGTATCCAGTTTCAGAATCTTAATAACAAACTAAACCTTGAAAATGCAGCAAAGGTTAAATGACATCTCCATACCCTTACTCAAAATGTCCTATTTAAATGCACTGAATATCTTGGTTCTTGGTTGCAAACTTATTCATATAATATTTAATAACTAAAACTACATAAATATAAATAACTAATCTTAACTTTCAGAAACCCAGACAAACCATGATGCCAAATGATTTCTAGAATACCACACAACTCTGAAAATATTCAAGTTGAGATCTCAACTCAGCTCCTCATGTCTATGGGTTCATTCTACAAAAACTTCACAAAAGCATTTTCTACTTCTATTCAGAAAAAAACAAGTTGTTTATCTGAAAGACTCATTTTGATGTTTGAATTTTCTAACATTTCTGGTTTGTTTTTTTGTTTTTTTTTTTTTAAATAACACTTGCTCACTGATGAACAAAAACATACACATGCCCAAATATATTTCAAAATCTACACAAGTCTATGAATTATAAATTTCTGCTGACTGGCTCTCCAAATATAGCCATCTAAGAGTCTGTTAAGAGTTTTCTATTCTTCAGAACTACTCTCTTTATATTGGTTACTTTTTTTTTTTTAATTTATTTGACAGATAGAGATCACAAGTAGGCAGAGAGGCAGGCAGAGAGAGAGAGGAGGAAACAGGCTCCCTGCCAAGCAGAGAACCTGATATGGGGCCCAATCCCAGGACCCCGGGATCAGGACCTGAGCTGAAGGCAGAGGCTTTAATCCACTGAGCCACCCAGGCACCCCTATATTGGTTACATTTTGTATCTAACTTTAAGGCATCTCAAATATACTGCTAAAACTTCCATGGGCTATGTTGTTGGTTAAACTTTTCAAGAAATTAGTCTTAAAATTCTAAGCATGGCTATGTGAATGGTATAAATTACTTTGGAGTTCCTTATTTATTCCTTGATCTGGAAGTTTTTGAATAACGTTTGGCAAAAAGCAGTAAAATTCAACCTGATGTATAAAATGCAATTATCCAGGAAAGCCTGGGTGGCTCAGTGGGTTAAAGCCTCTGCCTTCGGCTCAGGTCATGATCCCAGGGTCCTGGCATGGAGACCCACATCAGGCTCTCTGCTCAGCAGGGAGCCTGCTTCCTCCTCTCTCTCTGCCTGCCTCTCTGCCTACCTGTGATCTCTGTCTGTCAAATAAACAAATAAAATCTTTATTAAAAAAAAATGCAATCATCCAAAACAAAGTTAAAATGATCTACTCCAAAGACACAGTAAGACAAAAGAGAAAAAAACCAGAACCCATTTTCTTAAGCTTTAAACTTTCTAGTAAACAAGCCAAAATAACCATATTGCTTTTATTCTACATTTCCAGTATTTTAATACTTAAAACACTTGAAGAATGTTTCCTCTCTTTTAATTAATATCAGCTTCCAGAGACTGTTCCATTTCCAGATACCTAGATAATGCAAGCCATAGAGCTAGCATCTATAAATATTTATTGAATGAAGTTACACGTTTTATAAGAACCGGGTATCATAACTAACTTAGAGTTAAGCCTAACCAGCAAATTAAAAGAAGTGATAAGTCATTTATGCTATATTTAATCATAAAATATTTCATATTTTGTAGTACTTGACAGTAATAATTAATGGAAAGAACAGTTTTCTAAGACCAGAATTGCCTTTTAAAGAAGGCAATAGAAACCATGTTGTATGTGAGGTGAGATTAGGAGAGATGAGGTTGCATAAAAATAGCATGATCAATTATTTCAAGACCAATGTCTATAAACTTTCTTAGAGTTTGCAACCATCCTTTATTTACTTCTGAGAAAGGAATGTCATCATGAATATTACTAGATGAAAATGTTCATAAAAATATATTTATAAGGTCACATTCAACCTGACTTGAATAAGCATATCATCAAAAGAAGAAATCCATTTTAAAAATACTTGCTAAATACACTGACAACTCATTATGGCTAATTACAGTTTTTGATCACTCTCCAGGAAGTGCATGTTTCCATGCAAGATCATATCAAATAGTTTTTCTCAAAATATTCTACTAAAAAACCATTTCAGGTTAACACTAACAGCTTAAATATGTAAGTGTGACAGGTGTTACATACGCATGTGAACATGCGTGTGTAAATGGTAGCTCTTTGTGCAAAGCACTGTTTTAAATACCTTAAAGATGAGGTTATGGGAGATTTCATGAACATGGCAAAAATGGCAAAAGTCTTGAAAAATGCTTATCCAGTGAATAAATGGAAAAGACCCAGGAGGATCACCAGCTCTAGAACTCTGCTTGCCAAAGTATGGAATGGCCTGGGGATCAGTGGCAAAGGCAGGCCCTGAGAGCCTGTGAGAAATGCAGAATCTCAGGTTCCATCCCAGACATAGGAAATCTACATTTTAAAAAAGATACCGACTTATTTCAGTGCATATTAAAGTTTAAATTTCAGAAGAGCTGCCTTAGGAAAATAAGGTTAGCATACTTGGACCAGCAAGAGCATACAATAATGACAAGTGTGAAAAGGCCTAACTTCAGAGCAGGAATGGAAAGAACAACAGAGGATGTAATGCTAGAAGTATTTTGAGAATTACTGATGTGTTTTTTCTTTTTTTCTCCTTTGCATTTACATGCATAATGAGAGAAGAGGCAGACGGGGTGCATTAGTGTCATCAGATGAAATGGATGGGTACAAATGCTTTACTTTCCAGGCATCGCATGGCAGAGACCGTTAGCCTGGAAACCAGAGGGTCATCCATGGCCTAGTAGCAAATGTAGGAGGCAGCTAGGGATGAGAGAGGTCGGGAGTCACCTCTATCTTGATATCCCATTTTGAGCCACAGTTTTGGAGGTGACCAGTAATGTCAGAGAAGATGAAGAGATTGCTCAAGGCAGAAGAGCCTATGTGAGATCCGGGGAGAAGAAAGCCCCTGAGGCATCTCTCCGGGGCATATCAGCACCACTGCAAAATGCATAGGACATATAATTTTCAACATGCTTGATGTGACCAGAGAAGACAGAGCACTCAAGGTAGCCACGAAAGAGCCTGGCTACCAGGACTGGCTCTGCAGCAAAGGGCTACGCAGGAAAAACAGAGATCAGAAGGTCCACAGCACCCATGAGACACAAAGGAGGGGCAAGACTGTAAGAGAACTGTCCTGGCCGTGAACAAAATGAGCCATAACAGACCAATAAGCAGTGGACGCTGGCAGGCAAAGAAAAAAAACTGGCTGCCAGGAACAGGGACACCATGGGAGTTCATCATAAGTCCAGAACAGCACTGGAAGAGCCAACCAGGTTCACGGACATGGACATGCACATATACACACACGTAATCCTCACCTAAACAGAAACCACATGAGCAAAGGGTGGTTGGCGGCAAAAAAAAAAAAAAAGAAAGAAAGAAAGAAAACTGCACAGGAATGGAGAGAAACCCTGAGTTTAGTGTTGCTGGATGATAAAATGTGAGACAGGAAAATAAGCAAAATATTTACAAAACAAAGTCAAATTTACAAATTTACAAAACAAAGTCAATGGAGCTTTTGACTAAATGGGTGTGAAAGCAAATAAGAAATCAAGGATCAGTGGTGCCACCAACTAAAATAGAGCCAACAGCAAGGAGGAGGAGGAGGAGGAGGAAGAAGTGGCTGGGTAAGTGGGTGAGAGATGGGGCCTTCCGTTTTAGAATATTGTGATAATAAGGTAAGTAAAGTAAATCTGCCCTCTACCCTCACCCCACAAGACTAAGAAAAAACTACAGCCAACCTGGGGTGCACAAAATTCACACAATGTGCTGATTACCATGCGCTCACAATAAAAAATTACTAGAGCACACGATCTACCTTCTGTGAAATACAGTCAACACCCTACAAATATGTGAACTGTTAAGAACTTTACATAATAAATCTTTCACAAAGAGACTATGAAGTATGGTATGATGAAAGTGACTATTTTAAAAAGCTACAAAATATAAGAATGGAAAAAACTATTTCCAAAAGATTATTTAGAGTTCCTAGAAACACAAATATTACTAATAAAATTAAAAACAGTGTTAAAAGGCAGATTAGTTTATTGCTAAATAGATAAGGTAAACTAAAAGATATATATGTAACATAAAAAGGAGATTAAAGAAGAAAAAACTGGAGAAAAGTTAAGAGATAGGAAGTCAGAATGAGAGGCCTGACCTAATTATAGAAGGGACTAACCATAAGATAGTCTCTCTTTAAAAAAATATATTCATACAGATTACAAGAGTGCCTGTTTTATTTCTCAATATTCCTATATAGTTGAAAAACAAGTTTTTTAAATAAAAAGCAATTTAAAGAGCAAATGGAAAGTGAAAAAGTAAAAATGGAATGCAGCCTGATTATTTTGAAAAGTTTAGATGGAAAATAAGAGATTAAAAATGACTGAAGGAGAGTATGGACATCTTGCTTGGATGTTATTATTTTTAATGCTGGGCATGACTTGAGAATGTTTATGGACCAGGACGCAGGAGTCTTTAGAGAAATATGAAGATGGCAGAGAGAACCAGGATAGGATGGAAGGTTCTGGGAGGCTGAGTGGGAGCCAGTGCACCAGCTCATCAGTTCCAGACTGGCCAGACTGGCAACTGGTTACAGTCACAGCATAACCCTTGTCTATAATTCTTGATCTTGTTGCTGATTACACTGACTGCTCAGTTTGTAAAAACTCAGTAGATCAATTTTAAATTGCACTGAAATAAATTTAACTCTGGAAATTAAATTAACTTCAGAACTACCAATAAGGAGGTTTTCTTCTAATTCCTATTCTATTACATTGATCTTGGGTGCCATTTACTTACAGGTCCAATGCTTCTTAAATATCATGGAAGTCTGTCAAATAAAAGACATGAGTCCAAACAAACAAAAAAATTACAATATAGATTAGATAAGTAAATTACTAGAAAAAAATTCAGACTGTGCCTTAAAAAGGCACAATAAAAACAGAAGGAATTCCAGGTAATTCAAGACTAAGTCTTAAGAGACTCCTCTGAAATATTATTAAAAGAGACAAATACTATCACAGAGTAAATGTTCCACTGTTTCTATATCAAGGTTACTACCACTTTCTCAAGAGATGCTACTTCTTTCTTAAAAGTATATTCATGGTAATTTTGAAATTTTATTAGGAATCTGTTTGAGTCACCAGTACAGAAAGTTTCGAAAAGGCTTTAAATTCATGGCAACTAATCATAAATTCACCAGAGAAATGGCACATTCATTTGAGTCAACTCAAATAATGTTTCAAAACTTACATTAACAGCCTTGTTTTATTTTCAAGAAAGATAAAAAGGAAAGTTTACAGGAAATTAATACATTTACTCTAAAAACAGGTAATAAAAGGGAGAAAAAATTACTTTTAAATCATCTGTAAAGTTTTCCAATTACTTAAAATCTACTCTCTCTAGAATTCCTAACAGCACAGATATTTACCTGGTCTTTTCTCAATGAAGATACTGTTAGCAGAAAGCCAAGTCCCACAAGGAAGCCATGGCTGGATCAGAAACTAGTAATTAAGATAGGCTTTATACTTCTCGATATCTTTGCTATGTACATACCGTTGGCTAAGAAGAGCCAAAAAATGATTTAATATCTACGAACATAAATGGATCAAACCGGAAGGAGACGGAGAGGGAGGGCAGACTCCAAAGAATCTCTGAAGTATTTATCTTATCAGCTTATATTTACTAAGAACTGCTGCGCCATGTGTTACTCTAAGTACCCTGGATGTATTAGCTTACTTTGTCCCCCAGTGAGGTAGGTACATTCACTATCCGGAATTTATGGAAAAGAAAATTAAAGCTTCAAGAATTAGGATAACTTGACCAAGATCTCAAGAGAAACATTTTACTGCCAGGTCAACGGCCCTTCCCTGTGTAGAGAGTCTCTGCACAGAGCTAAATCTTGGAGGGCTAAAATTCCTTCTATGTGGAGACTGTAAGAAAACTACGTCATAGATAGCAAAGTCTCTTCTAGATTGCAGGTTTCTGTATAATAGAGCTTACAGCCAGGCAGGATCAAAAAATAAGCTCAGAAATGCATGGAAATGGACAGATTTAAAACCACAGTTATTCTGAGAGGTAATTCCTGAGAGGTACATAACCTCCACCCTCATCTGTGATCAATAATGAAGACACCCAGTGTTAAAGCTCACCTCCCTAGTATCTATTATTATACCATTTCTTCCCTATTTACCATTATGAGGAACTACTTTTATGTATATATATCCCTAAGTAAATTGTAAATTCTCTTAAGGATTTGGTAAGCCTAAGGCATAACTCAAAACCAAAAATATACAAAGCACTTTGCAAATGCCCCAATGACAATTCACGCCACATAAAGATAGAAAAGACATAAAGAATAGACTGTGGTCAGTTTCTGAGCACTCTAACTTTGGCTCCAGAAAGCCAAAGTTACAATCTCATTGTCCTGCTGTGAAAGCTATGATTGTGAGAATACATCTGATGTCACGCTCTATGACTGTAGGCCTTTTAAGAAAGCGCTCAAATAACAGGTGAAATAGCAATGCAACAATCCTATTAAAAACAAAGTGTCCACGAAGATAAAGAAAAAGAAAAAAAAGAAAAAATGTCCAGGATACGCAAATATAAAAATCACAATTCACTCTACACCTAATTTCCCAAGAGTCATAGTATGTTTCTGATCATGCAACAAGAATTAGGTATCCTAAATTAATTTTAGTTTTTAGAAGAGTGTGAATAATAATGTAGTAGGTTTTAGTTATAATAACCAGCAAGATATGAAAGAAATAAATGAGAATACACTGGGCCAAAACTCATTAAAAATATCCAAGGCACAAGAAAAATGTATCAACTTTTTAAAAGATTATTAATCAAAATTAATGTTCAATAATTTAACTAGTCAATCATTTAATCAGCATTTATGGAAGGACTACTCTGTGTCATTTGATGATAAAACAAGTCAGACAGGATTCACGCTCTGAGGAAGCCAACCCTAACATGAGGCGCAACAGACAATAAAAAAGTAAATGCACAAGATGATTTCAAAATGGTGTAATTAGGAAGGGAGAGGAAGGAAGACAAATTTAGACTGGATGGTCAGGAAAAACTTCACTGAAGCGGAGGCAAACAAAAATATAAGTCTTATTCTTTAACACTATGCCTGAACTGAAATATCTCGGGTTCAATATGAAGCACTAGAAACTGGTGATTTTGCTGTTACCATGATAGTCACACAAATTGCAAAAGACTGAAGAAAATGAAGTCATAATCATTCTGCATGCTCTAAGTTATATGTAAGATATCAGTGATGCTGCCAAAAAAAAAAAAAAAAAAAAAACACAACATTCGGAAATGGGTTTGGAATCAGGCAACAGGCAGAGGCTGAATTTTGAGGAACAAGGTTGTAAAAGCCTGGATTGTCCCCAACACACTATTAGAAATACAGATGTTAACACCTATATTAAGTATCTGAACATATATTAGAGAAAACATAGGAGATCCTCAGGAAATATTTTCATTGCCATGAACATGCTGCTGACAGACATACGGACTTTAACTGTGCTGCTGGCGAGGACTTGGACAGAAAGGAAGAACGTGTTATAAACTAGCAGAAAGAGGTTCCTTGCTACCTAGTGGCAGAAAGCTTAAGTGAATTATGTCCTGTGGTTATGTGAAAACAGAACATATAAGCTATGTGCTTGGGTATTTAGATGAGAAGATTTCCAAGCAAACTGTTGGAAGGTGCAAGCTGTTTTCTTTCTTGCTGATTATTATAAAACAGTAAAGGAAAAAAGATGAGAGAGTCCAAAAACCTATCAGGTCACAAGAATTCTATAGGCAAGAAACTGGCTGATAACATTACTCAAGCTGCAAACACGGCTACCTTTCATTAAAAGGAAGAGTGGGGTCTAGAACGCTAAAGGTAGAGAGGATCAGAGGATTATTCCCAGATCTTGAAACCTAATGTAGTTTGGACAGTGCAAGGAACCGGATGACTCTTTTTTGGTTCCACTTTCTTTCTGGACAGGAAGATCTGTAACTGATACCCTGTGCTTGTCCCACCATATTATAGGAGCAGATGACAGGTTCTCAAGTTTCACAGGTTCACAGGCAGAGAGGAATTTTGTCACAAGATGGATTATACCCAGAATCTCACCCAAAATGAGTTAGATTATGAGATCTGGATGAGATTTTGGACACTGTGCTGAGGCCGTAATGGGTTGAGACTGTGGGAGATGTTGGGATTCGGTAAGTACATTTTACATAAATCTTTGGCAGCCAGAGGGCAGACTGTGGGAGGCAGAATAATAGCCCATGAGATGCCCAAAGATGTCCATGTTCCAATCCCAGGAACTTGAGAACATGTCAGCCTACATGGGAACAGAAACTATGTGGAAGGGATTAAGACAAGTCTCCTGAAGGAAGGGACTTATCCTGCATCATCCAGGTGGACCCAATGAAATCACAGGGTTCCCTGGAAGTGAAAGGACTAGTACAAGAACAATGCTACCTGAGAAAGACTCCACCAGTCACTGCTGGTTCTGAAGATGGAGAAAGTTTCCCATGTACCAAGGAGAGCAGGGATCCTCTAGATAGAGGCTGGAAAAGGCCAAGAAAAAGATTCTCCTCTGAGACCTCTAGAAGAAAATTAGCCCTGCTGACATCCTGATTCTAGCCTGGTCAACCCCATTTTGGACTTCTGACCTCCAGGAACATAAAGCTAATTACATTTTACATTGTTTAAAAGCCACTACACTTATGGAATGAACATTCACCTTAAAATGAGGTTTGCCTTATTTCTGCTAAGATTTTTAATTAGTATTTAACAAGTTATGACAGAAGGCAGTCTAAGCACTACAAGATTAGGTGCTGCTGACCTTAGTTCATACAGCTCAAATGCCATCGGGGATCTGAGCTTCACCAATGTCACACTGTGGGAACTCACACATTGGGTAACTGCATATGCCAGAACATGTGACCAAGAAATATGTGACCTAGAAGTGCAACAAATACATTCAGGTCCTCCCATGGGAATTTGTGGTAGCTTGAACTTTCCAAAGCTGAGGCATGCAAAACAAGGAGCAGTAAGATTAGTGGTTGGATGCTCACTTTTTGTTTAAAAATTTCTAGCAATCATTCCCAGGTTTAAATAACATCTCCCACTAAATCCTAGAAAACGGGCATTACATTTCCAAACATCTTCTAAGTCCTATAATATTGGCACTAGATTTCCCATCACTGATAAATTTAATAAGACTTATGCTCTTTATTTATGGTTAAAAGAGGCCAAAAATAAAGATCACAAAATAAGATCTGTACAAAAGAAAAAAAAAACTAAGGAATAACATAACAACTGCAACACAGCAGACTTTCCTCCATTGAATATCCACTGTCATTTTTCTTTAATTTTTTCTAATTTCTCAAATAATATAAGGACTGTGAAAAATTCACATAAAAATCAAAAAGAATTCTTAAGCGAATCTGCTTTTAGATACCATGTGTTTATTTTGGTCATCACATGCTGTTAATATTCCTTTTTGGTTTACTTTGGCTAGATAATTATTCCCATCAATACTGAAAATGGCCAAGTATATGGTTTATATTCTAGATGAAGTCCTAATTCTACATAAGGTATTAACATAATTAGTAACTAATTAAGCATATGACAAAGTAAATGGTTGTTTGGGATGCATATAAGTACCACTGACAATGATTCTGCCCCTGAAGTGCTCACACTAGTCCGAGAAACAGGCAGGGCACACAGCTAAACCAAACTAGAAACCAGAGCACAATATGCTTCACCATATGCCAACTGTTCCTGTCTGGAGGAGGAGGGTGCCCTGAGGAGAAGAGCATAAGGATGGAGGGAAGCGAGGTCTAGAAGAAAGTTTTTTTATGCAGGCAATGGAGAAGACAACAAAGGTTTCTGAGCAAGGAATTAGCACAATACCAAGAGTAGGCAAGAGGCGAAAGGCCAGACGCTGGAAAGCCTTCTGCAATTAGGCTGCCAGTGGCATCAGAGAACTTGAACTATAAATTTTAAGAAGGAGAAACAGAAGATACAGAAAAATCAGCCCTTTCAAAACACACTTTAATACCACCTGTAGTGACTATCAAAGTAATCGTTAACCTCAAGGTAGGTGAGTGAGAGAGAAACATAGAACCCATGTTGAAATACAGGTCCATTTACTCAAGGAAATGGGACTCCCAACATGTAAGATCCTGAGCCAATGCTAAGGAAATAGCTAAAGCAACGCAAAATCCAACGTCCTGCAATGCCAGAATTTCCCAACGAAGGAAGTCACAGGGCAAGTATAAAGGAACAAAAAGATTAATGATGTAGCTTCTCAAAGAGCTGGTTGCTGGTAGCAATGGAAAAATATTCACCAAGCAGAAGAGATCTTATCCCTCTCCTCATTTTCACTTACCCTATAGTATTTAAAACTACCTACAGAAAGAGAAAGGGTGTGGATTTGTGTTTGTCTGAGAGGATGAGTGGAGCGGAGAGGATAATGAGATGGAGGGAAGGAGATTCAAAACTCCGCTTCAGAGTGCAATGTTATGAAGAATGCATGGAAGTTCTACTTTTGTATAATCTAATCCTTTATATCTGTGAAAATTATAATTAAGAAGTGTCCATATGCATACTATAGTCTCACTGTAAAAACAGTCAAAACCTAATGATACAGACCTTAAAAAAGGATAAATCGTAACATCCTCAAAGATATGACAATAAAAAATGTTTTCCCCTCAGGCAATTAGCCATCTATAATGGGAAGAAAACTTTCATGAAAATGGGTTTAATGAAAATGGGTTTAATTAAAAAAATGGGTTTTTCTATTTAGGATTATTATTCTCATATCAATGCCTGAAAACTAAACCTAAAGACTTGAACCACTCTAATGATGACCTCATTTCCCTTAGGACAATGATTAGACTAAGTCCTCTCTTTTTTAAGTCCTAATTCACTGTTCCTAATATGGATAGTGAAATAGCTCTGATTTTTAAAAAAGTTTAAATTATAAGACACCCAGTACCTTTTTTTTCCCCAATAATGGGCATAGCATACCTAAAACTTTCAACCCAGATGTTTAAAATACAATACAGATGCACCTCAAGAAAAAATGCAATACAATGAACTATTTATTATATTATCTTAAATATACTTTGGGAGATTTCTGGCATTTTTAAAAGGAAGAAGTTCATTTGATGAAAAAAATAATAAAATAATTGAAGAGAAAGACCTGATATAAATGGAAGTGACAGTGGTTATTGATTACCCAGAAAACCATTTTGTTTTTCTAGTTGATTCAGCTGTCGTGTTTTATATGGAATGATTTCATTGAGCTACTTACACATATGCCTTTAAACATCCATAAAAGAACCAAAGGTCAAATCTTCACTGCTAAAGACAAATTAGGGGAAAAAAGTGTTTTGAAACATTCCAATAACATTTATGAAATAAGCCAGCATTTTGTTTATAGGATCTAGAATGCTGGGACCCTGAGCAAAAGGGGAGTAGGAGTAAGACAGATAAAGAGGAAGAAGAAGGAGAACTGGGCCCACAACAGGGGTGCAAAGGGATTTCTACAGAGAAAGAAGATGTAGGGGGAAAAGCAAAACACCAAAGCTAGAAAAGACAACTGAAGGAATTCAGTTACCTAAAAAATATTAAAAATCATTTTGAAATCTTTCTCTAACATTAGTGGTATAGAAAAACAAAATCTCATAATTTCTTCTGAAAAGCATGACTCTGCTACACCTTCCTCTAACTCTTACTGCAGCTGGTTGTAGAGGGGCAACTTTTACTTCTACATTATACAGCCACTATACCTGTCAATCTAGGTTCTCATCAGAGATTAATTTTTACTCCCCAGGGGAGTCTGGGGACTATCTGGAGACATTTTCAAGGATCAAAGGTTAAGGGGCTGCTCTTGGCATCTAACAGGTAGATGCCAAAGAACATCCTGCAATGCTGAACATCCCACAACGTACAAGACAGCCTGCACAACAAAGGATTACCGTGCCTAAAATGCCAATAGTGCTAAGGCTGAGAAACACTGACCTCTTCTGAATATAAGCAAAAACCAACTCCTCTGACCTTTATCCTAGGCCATCCCTCTCCAATAGACATCTAATTAAAGCGTAAAACAACACCAGAGGACTCAATTTTTCAATTGCTTTAAACATGGTGGATGGCTGGCTCAAACTAGAGTCACACTAAAATACACTGAATGAATACATCAGAGCAGGAGTGCAGAAACTGCAGGAAGAGAACTTTGCAATCTTCCTTTTGTTTCATTTTTGTCTCAAGCACATCCACATCAGAAGAGAAACATCTACACGTTTCCATGTCAAGGTGTGTCTCTTCTATGTTCAAGACACTAAAAACACACTGACCCAGGCAAAATATGTTATTTCTTATTAACATAAAAACTTGGGTAAACAGTACTAATTGAGAAAGATTTATTTTGGAGGAAAGGGTGAAGAAAGTCACTCAGGTCTTTAAAATGCAAAGTTATTTCACAGTTTGCTAGCAAAATGACTCAGATCATTATTAGTTTTAGTCATGCCAACTTTGCTGCTTCTAAGCCTACTAGTAATGGAGAAAAAAACCCACCATTTTTCCTGCAGTCATTAAACCAATAAAACAGAAGCTTACTGAAAACAGGCTTGTGCAAGATTCCTTTTATTTTAACTGTTCTAAAACAAAAGCAATCGCTGGAAGCGCAAATAAAGATTCTGAAATCTTTCACCTACCTAAATAGCTATAGAGTGTGTATGTTGGGGAGGGGTGGCAAGCAAACAAAAGAAAACCCCAACTCACAGATCTACAAATCTTAAACTGTGATTATTTTCCTAATGTATTCTTCAGTCAAAACCCTGGCTTACTCTTTTTTTTTTTTTTGGGGGGGGGTCTCTCAAGAAGCTGGAAAAGACCTCCCCAGAGCGTTCCACCAAGAGAACAATACTAAGGACAAATAAAAGCCTGGCGTGTACCTGGCAAATCTCATTCATCAGAAACCGTGGCGGCTGGGAGAGAATTCGTTTTCCGCGTGACCCTTTCGCACCTTTCGCATAGGTTTCTCCCCCTCGAGTATCTGCCTTGCCTACGACCGCAGCACACGTTACCCAACTTTGATGGTTGCCACGTCTCCGTAGTAATAAAAACCAAGCATCCAGCAGAGATAGCCTACTTCCTTGAGCAAGGTAAATATAGTCGGTGCTCCCTTTACACTTACTGAGTCGTCATAGGAAGTTAACAGGAAGGACCCATCTCGATCCCACGGAACCTCACAAGAGGTGCACTGATTTCACAAAACGAGGCACTCTAGACAGGGGAAAACCACAACCACGATACGACACCTCGTAACGAAGGGTTTTCAAGGGGGGAGGGGTGGTGGGCTGTTTTCTCTCCCCCCCCCCTTGGCCGCGAAAGCCCCCTTCATCTTCCGAAGGCTGAGCGAACTTCAGAGAAACCGGGCTTACTCGCGACCCGCTCCGCGGTTCCTCGCGGGGTCCACACCAACGCCTGTCAGTGGACGGAGGCTCCCGCCGCCCGCGGGCGAGCTACCCCGGCCAGGGAGAAGGCAGGCAAGGGGACCAGGGACGGGAGCGCCCGCCGCGGCTCCGCACGGCACCGGCCGCGCTCTCGCCCGGAAACCATCCCCCGGCGCCACGAGACGCGCTCTCGGCCGCTCTGACACGTCCGCTCTGCGTTTCCAAACGCGAGGGGCCCGTAGCGGCCACCGCGGGGCGCCGCGCCCAGCAAGCCGCCCGACCCCAGGGCCCCCCGGGACGCGCCTGGCCGCCCTTACCGAGCAGCAGCAGCTTGACCTCGCGCGCCGCCTTCTCGCCATCCTCACGGAGGTTCCGGTCGATCATCTTACTCCGCTCCACCGCCGCCTTATCCTCGGCGCTCAGCGTACAGCCCATTGTGCCAGGAGCGAGAGCTCGCCGCCGCTCCCTCCACGTCCGACGAGCTGCCTTCAAACACAGGTGAATTCTTTCTTTCCCGGCGCGGGCGTTCCAATCCTTCCCGACGCCGGCCACGAAACACCCCCACCCACTTCCTAAGCGGAGCGAGGAAAGCGCTGTCTGCAAAGGCGCGAGCTGCACCGCGCGGCTCTTCCCCGCGGCCGGGTTCCGCTCCTGCGTCCCTCAGCGCCCCCGAAATCCTAGGTTTTCAGGCTCTGGATACCGTGGCTGCCGCCCTCCCGCTGGTGGCCGCGCCGCAGCCTCAGGAAACCCGGTGGAGCTCGGCGTCCGCGCGCCGCCGCGGCCCCGCCCCTGCCCGCCCCGCCCGCCACTCGGCGACCACTCCCCGCGCGCGCTCCCGCGCACGTGCCCTCGGACAGCGCCCCCTCGGACGGGCGCGCGCGCCCGCGCGGCCACAGACCCTCCCCCACGCTGCGCAGCCCCCCAAGGGCTCGGCAACCCCGCGCCCGCCCTTTGGAAGCGCCCGCGTAACGCCGAACTGCCCGGCTCGCTCCCCTACCTCGCTTCCTCCGTGGGAGTGGGTGAATTTCTCCCCGCTTACTCACACCGAAGGATCTGTGCGGACCTGCCCCTTCGGGGTGCGGGTGGGAGAGCTGCCAAAGTTGGAAGCTGAAAAAAGCCCGTCCTGGGCGTTTGAGCATGCCCAGCTCCGGCAGCCGCGCAAGGGTTTTCGAAATGTAAACCCCTGTCGGCTGGCCTTCAGGGTTGTGGGAAATAAAGGGAGCTGGGAAGGGAATGGAGCCATGGCGAAAGCAGAGATGGGGACGGTGGGGAACAGAAAAGGGGAGGGGGCTGGGAGGTTAACTTACTTCCTTCAGGTTTTTCTTTCCTTCGTTGTTTTCCCTCCTTCCATCCATTCTCACGTTTCTTTTCACAAGCAGAGAACATTTTGATAGATTTAATGTGAGACAAATATTCAGAGTAGATTTTATAACGACAGGAGCAATAAAACACACCTACACAGATAAATGTGCTCCGCACCAAAACCTACCTCCTATGGAGCATCCTGTAAGCTTCCACACCAAATTTTGAACCAATTTTTATCACCATGTTTGTAAATCCTAAGTCACTAGGCATGGTATTCCCTTTCACAGGCCTTACTTAGTCTCCTTGCCCATAAAATGAGTTGGGGATGATCCATAGTATGGCTCCAACCTTCTAGTGCCAACTGGTCTGGGGGTGGAATAAGCCTGTAGGACCCTCGGAGGCATTTCACCCAGAATGGAATGAATGAGCGCAGGTTTAAGCTCTGGTCTCTTCTGTCAGTTACACTACACTTTTCCCTGACGTTGCAGTAGCAAAAAGAAAAACATCCTCTTTAATGTATTAAAAAATTAGGAAATTGCTCTTTGGTTTCCACCTAGAAGTCTTACTTTCTACAAAGTGTTTGTTTAAAAAAAAAAAAAAAAAAAAAAAAAAAAACCAGAAACAAAAACCAAACTGGCTTGAATTTTCCATGAAGGTTAAGGTCGAACTGATGCTCTGGGCAGAAGTGGGTCACTGAACCCGGGCTGGGGAGCTAGCAAAGGCTGCAGTTTCCTCCTTATTGGATATGCCTTTTCCTGTCCTCCCACAATAGTCAAACCCGCTGGGCTCAAGAGATGCAATTTCAAGAACTGCCCCAACTTTTCCTATGACCTTTTGTAACATAACGACAAAAAGGTACAAGCTTTAAATTGTACTTAATCAAGTGATTAATTAATCACCATATTTCTTGATGCTTTAAATGTTGACACTCATCAGAAACTCTGGAGTTAAATTTGATGGAGTGAACTTTCAACATAGTGTTTAAATATTAGCCATTTGGGATTATTGGCTATGAGGCCTTTCCTATAAGCTTTGGGCCATACTCAGTGTAGGGCCAACAATGGCAGGAAAGGAGGAAGCAGCCATGACTTAATACTGGAGGTAATGACCATAAAATTCATATTTTGGAAAAGGTGCAACAAAATTATTCACATTGCATCTCTCATTTGACAAACTTGTCAAGTAGGTGAGGAGTTAAAATATAGTACATAAGTGAATAAGAACTGAATATTAGCTTTATACGAAGCTAACCTTCTTTGAGAATGTAGAGTAATGGAGTAATCAGTAAGGCGGTGGGGGGGCAGGTCCAAGAGAAAGTTACAAAAAAAGTTAAGAAAAAACTTTGGAAGGAAGCCATAACTGGGATTAGTGAAGGATTTCCAGGGGCATATATTGGTCAGCTGGGGCTGCCATAACAAAATAGGACAGATGGGTGACTTAAACCACAGGAATTTATTTCTCACAGTTGTGGAAGCTAAGAAGTCCAGAATCAAAGCTCTGGCCAATTCGGGTCTCCCATGAGGACTCTCTTCCTGGCTTACAGGTGGTCTCCTCCTTGCTGTGCCCTGGCATGTAGAGCTCTAATCTCTTTCTCTTCTTATAAGGACTAATTTCCCACCATTAAATTCCCATCTGTAAGCCCCAGACTTACAACCTCATCTAAACCTAATTACCTCCCAAGACTCACCTCCAAATACCATCATATTGGAGTTAGGGCTTCAACATACGAATCTGGGGGAGAGGGGAAAGGGAAGACAGTCTGTAACACAGTATATTTTGTTTGAGAGGAATATCCAGCTAAAAAGGTTAATACATAAAATACATGTTGGGAAAAGCAAGTGTTTTATCATTAAAATGTAGTCTGGCTGTGAAGAATGATAGGAAGTGTGGGGCAAAGTTGGAAGAATGCTTTAAATATTAAGGTGAAGTGTTAGACTTTATGCAATGGGTGCTAAGTGTTCCTTACATTCTCCTGAGTTGGGTAATAAGTGTTTAAAAAAAAATTGTCTTTTACCCCACAAAACAAATGAGTTACAGTAAATGGATTGTGTCAGTGATCCAGATATGAGGTGGTGAGAGTCATTCAAACTAATAACTTACATAATTATGATGTTGCAAAGTGTGATTCAACAATCCTGTCAAGGAGGTGGAGTAGATATTATTAACTCATCTGTTTTATAGAATGAAATTGAAATACAAAGGTTAAGGCAATCTACAGCAGAGTACGGTTTTCCCTTCTAGACATCATATTTTTAAACAACTATATTGAGATATAATTCACACACCATATAATTTAACCATTGAAAGTGTACAATTCAATGGCTTTTAGGATATTCACAGAGTTGTATAACCATGATGGCCATCAATTATAGATTATATTCATCACCCCAAAAAGAAACCCCTTAAACCATAGCCTTATCCCCAATTTTTAAATTCCTGACCCCAAGTCTAAGCAACCACTAATATATTTTCTGTCTCTGTAGATACATTCCTTCTGGAAATTTTATATAAAAGAAACCATATAGTATGTGACCCTTGGGTCTGGCTTCTCTTCACTTCACATACGGTTTTCAAGTTTCATCCATGTTGTAGCATGGATCCGGACTTCATTTCTTTTTCGTGCTGAGTACTAATAAGCATCATATGTTGAGAGAGTTAATTATACACCCAAAACTAATAAAACATTGTTTGCCAACTACACTAGAATTTATTTTTTTAAAAAGTTAGGGACATGTTAAGACCAATTGAGACATTCAGCTGTGGGCATCAAGGTCTTAAAGTATCTCGAAACTGTGTCATAACTCAACACTGTCTGACTTTAAGGTGGTACATTAGAGGTATTGAAAGAAAGCTATAGCAAATAAATTTTATTTGGATGTGAGGGAAAATGGTGTACAATTCCCCTAAAAGGAATAGGTGACTTTGGAAGCTTCCTCATTCTTGACTAAGATATAAACGTCTAGACTGGATGATTGCATTTAGGGAAAGATCTACAAATAGGTAAACTTTAAAGATACCTTCCAACCTTGAGATTCCGTATCATTCAGGAGTCAGATGGGATTAGTGTCAGAACTGAGAGTTAAAATTCAGAAACTCCTTCTGGCCTCCAGCCTTGTCCCTACTTATCTTGCTATATGACAAAACACTCAAAAGTGGGAAAAGGCAGTGCATCTAACAGGTGTTGGCTTGGTGTATTGACGGATTAGGCGCAGGGATAAGGAGGAACCAGAGAGGAAGACCGAGTCAAGACAAGCTGACATACACGGACACACAAAGGGAGGGAGAAAGAAATCAGAAGGGCAATGTGTATCTTTGGTTCACAAAGGTGAGAACAGATGTGGCGTGTGGATACTTTTCCATTGCCTACAGTGAGGTTATTGCTTTCTAAGTGAGAAGGGAAGAGTTTCGTTTGGGGAGGGACTAAAAAAAAAAAAAAAAAATAGAAAAACAGAAGGGCTAGCATGGCCTGTATACCCCTCTTTTGCTAGAGATAGAAAAGCCCAAATCAAAACCATTTCTATTAGAGTAGTGGGATTCTAGGCAAAGGTTGAAAAAGAAAAACCCATTGAATTATTACTGAGAGACTTTACTGGTCAAGTTGCATTCTTTGGGTGTGCAAGTTACATGTGGGCAGAGATAATGTAAAAGGAATCATCTCTGCAGGGAACATACCAAGTCCCAGGCACCTGCACACTGAGGGACTAAAACTTCTAGAAGCAGAGTGTGGGTATGGACATTCACCTTTTCCCGACGGGCACTGTGCCAGTGGTAATCCCCAGTTTCCTTCAAGGAGCTTCACAGACGGAGGCCATGACAGAAGGAACTGAAAAAGAAGAGAAAAAAACGTGAAGGATAGTTTAAAAAAAAAAAAAAAGTGACTTCAACCAACAGGCTGGTCTGAGAGCACATGTGAAGGCCACCTTGGTTGGACTCTTGGAAATATTTGGGAAACATTTTTAGGAGGCTTAAATTCCTGCTAAAGCAGCAAAGGTTTGAAGTCCCTGTTGATGAGGCCAGGAGAAATTGAACAATGTAAAAGGACAGAGTGAAGGAGGGAAAGGTTTAGGGGAAAAGGGTAATATATGATTTCCAAAACATCACAAAATATCCCCCCGGACAAGTATAAAGAAAAAGAACTGGCGATAGTATACGGTAGAAGAAACTCTATGCAGATAATCAGATAAACTTAGAGCAGTTCAAAGCTCTGTTTTCAACTGCGTATTTGTCTTTGAAAGTCCCTTCGCCTCTCTAAACTGCAGCATCCCAATCTGTCAAAGTGAGTTTATGGAATTAGATCACCCGCAAGGTCCCAATAACTTTGAGTTCCTATGAGTGTATCATTTCCACAGGAAGTGGTTGACAAAGATACAAAAGCACTTTGATGTACTGTTGTGAATGGAATCCATGCTATGTAAAATTCCACGTTAAGTAAGTGCTGTGATTGCAGAGCATAATGCGGAAACATTTAAGAATTTTAATCATGAAGAGCGGCAGACACATGGGATGGTAGATGGAGAAGTAGGTTTGAGATTTATTGTTTCATTTTATCCATGAGTCTTCCCAGGCATTACGCAGGGGTAGGAAAGGCAGTGCTTATAAGGGAAGGAACACAGCTGCCCCACTTTTGGACCTCAGGCTCTGATTTTTTCCCCTCACTCCCGGTGATACCTTCTAGTCACCAAACTTCAATGCCATCAAGTCCTTCCATCCACTGAGCACAGTCCTTTCCCCTGTCCCTCATGAGCTGTCATGCACTAATTTCTCTCATTACGCAACTTATGTCCCATCTTCCGCCAGGATCGTCATACTTTTGCCACATACCTTCAAAACACCACCATCATTGTATTCAGTGGGGAAAACCTCCAATTTGGTTAATCAAGTCTTTGCCTGAACGTGTCTGTACCTGCACAGCTGAGCTTGACTGGAAGAAACATGGTAGTCGGCAAAGCCACCCTTCCATTTGCTCAGGCCAAAAATCAAACGTCAGCATTGCTTCCTCCCACTCCTCCAAACCCTATATATCCAGTGTGTCAGGAAATCCCCTTAACTCTGCCTTCAAATAAATCCAGAATACGACTCAGCATCAACATCCACTGGTTCAGATTGTCTACGGAATATTGCAATAGCCTGTGGCGACTTCCTCTGCTTCTCCCACTGTCTCCTGCTATCGTCTAGCTAAAAACTGGAGCCAATCCTTTAAAACTGTCAGTCAGATATCTTCACTCTACTCAGAATCATCCATTCACTTTTCGTCTTACTTAGAGAAAAATCGCATCTCAAGTCGTCATGATGACACACAAGGACTCACATAATTTATCAAGTTCACCTCCTTCACCCCTAGTATTTCCTGCCATGTTCCTTCCCGCTCTCTGTGGTTCAGCCTCACCACCTCCAGGCTCTTCCTTGAACTTGCCAAGCCCACTCCATCATGGGGCCTTCACACTTCTGTTCTCCGTGACTAGTGCACTCTCCTGCCAGATATCTTCTTGGCTCCCTCCCTTATTTCATTCACATCTCTGTGCAAATGTCACCTAATCAGGGGAATATACTCTGTCCCTCTTCATTCCCTTCCTATGCACTACCACTTCTTTGTAACTCTTAGCACATCACACACATATTTTTGTGATCGTTTATTGCCCGTCTCTCTCACTTGAACATGAATTCGGAAAAGCAGAGACTTTGTCTCTTTTGTTTACTGCTTTATCTCCAACAGCTAGAAGAGTAAATACCTATTGTAAATGGATAAATGGAGAAACTAGATTTAGAGCATAAATCTAGTCTTCTAAACCAGTCATTAATTCATTCAGCAAAATTAACTGAAGGGCTATCATTAGCCAGGCAATGTTCTTAGCACTGGGAATCAGTGAGTAAGATGTATGATCTCAGGGTGTGAATGGGGGCAGAGGCTGGAGAGACATGTTAAATAAATAGGTAAGCTGATCAATTAAACCGGATACATTCAAATGTAATTCTAAGTGCTATGAAGATAACAAAACAAACTGTTTAACAAGAAAGCTCACCAGTTCAGGTCTTTTGAGAAGGAGACACCAAGACAGAAGGAGATGTGCAAGTGGTTCATTAGGGGAAGACAGGACTGGGAAGAAGGAATGAAGAAGGACTGGGTAGGTATAGCCTCAGACTAGGGTACAATACTGAGAAAATCTTGACCAGGCCAATGGGGTCCCTTCCCCCACCTCCTAGTAAATATTGCTCATTGCAAGAGTCCTGCCTTGGGCAGAAACAGCCCAGGTCTTGTGCCTTCACCTTGCTCGGTCACAGACTCTGACCAGCGTCTGAAGGGTAAAGTCTCAGACCTACACTGAACACTGCAGTGGATCTAAAGATGGAGCAGTTGGAGTCAGTCAGTCAGCTACACTCCCCTAAAGAGTTACCTGAGGATCCACTTCCATGGTCAAAATAGGAAGCTACTCTGAGAGAAGGACTCGGTACTTGTTAGCCACCTGTTTCGAGAGAACCTTACAAGGAGGTGACACTTTTGAGCTAAGAAGTAGAAGATAAGGAAGAACCAGATTTAAGGAAGAGGATTCTGATCTCCCTCAATGACAATGTGCAGATGCGAAGTCCCTGGGGTAGAACTAAGGTTGGCCCACTCAAGGATCTCAAAGGGTGGTTTGAAGTATAAAAGTGAAGATGAAGGGGTAGGAGACAAGACAGATGAGGGCTGCAAGGTAGGCCGGGGAGCATTGGGCAGACCATTCAAAGATGGGCAGAATTTATGTTAGCTTTATTCTAAATTAGAATTTATAAGCCTCAAATTTTTCATCAAAACTGAACACATAAGCAGAAGGACTGGGATGATTAAATAACATAATGTATAACCTAATTCCTGGCACCTGTCTGCTCAGAGTTACAGTACTTTAATTTTTGCTTTGTCAGATCCAAGAGTTTAAGCGTTTCACTCTTTAGCAGACTGGGAAAGAGAAGAGATTAAGGTAGAGAAGACGATTGAGAGCTTTGAGAGCCAAGACAAGGGATTTGCATAAGATCCAAAGAGGAAAGATTAGGTCATAGTCAAATCTGTGATATAGTATCCATTTGTATCTTGATGGCCAATCCTAAATTTTTAGAATATATTTTTGTGACTCCTACCTGCTTTGACTTTTCGTGGGTCTCAGGTTTCCCACTTCTCTTTTTGAGAACAAGCCCAGGAATGGGCACCTTATCTTTTTCTTTCTCCCACATTTGTTTGACTTTACCAAAATTCCTAAAATGCTGCTCTGATAAAGAATCAACTGAACCTTGGGCCAAGCTTGAAGCAAAGGCTAGCATCTCAAGGATAGAGCTACCTAGCTTTATTAAAGTTTATGTGTTTATTTACTACATTGGATTTAAAAAGATCTCTATTGACACCTCCCCCTCAGTTTATGCTCCCTGCTGGCTCAGCTGTTTTTTCTTTCACTCTAGCTCTCTGTTTCAGCTATGAAACTGACATGTGTGTCTCTTGTTCTGCTCAGCAGGAAATGCAACAGAAGGATTGATCAGGACTGGGAGTAGGAGCCAGGCCAAAGAGATTCAGGGAAGCACTGAATGCCTTTTTGTCCTAATTACAGTTATTGGCAATATTATTCCAAATAAAGGCAGTAAGGAGTTTTGCAAGCATTTGTTCAATATCGCCACCTTATTAGGTTATGTACGGATTAGGGACTAAATAGGACAAAATAAGCTTCATATTAAGTTATTAAGAAAGGAGCTCTTTGTATGAGTTCAGGGTCACTGAATGGGGGAAGAAATCACACGAGGGACTTTAAGACATGAAACTCTCCAGATTTTCCATGTACCCAATTATAGCAGCAGGCAAATTGGAGAGTTTATTAGTCAGATGCTGAAGATCAAGTCCTAAATGTCCTGCGAAAAGAAGGGCATAAAATATGTGTATTGGCTTAAAGCCTGCCTAGGGTACACTGTTTTTTTCACAATTAAGCCTGAGCATATTGGCCCATGAATTGTTTTGTTTGTTGTTGTTATTCTTTTTTTTTTTTTTAAAGATTTTATATATTTATATAAATAAATACTTATATATTTGTTTGACAGATCACAAGTAGGCAGAGAGGCAGGCAGAGAGAGAGATGAGGAAACAGACTCCCCGCTGAGCAGAGAGCCCGATGCGGGGCTCGAATCCAGGACACTGGGATCATGACCTGAGCCAAAGACAGAGGTTTTAACAGGCGCCCTGTTGTTGTTGTCTTTAAGTAGGCTCTACTCCTAGCATACACTGTGGGGCTCGAACTTACTACCCTCAGATCAATACTTGAGCTGAGATCCAGAGTCAGATGCTTAACCCACTGAGCCATGCAGGTTCCCCCAACGCACCATCCCCCTCAGATTTTTTAATATGTATTCACTGGGAGGTGCTGCTGACCCTCGAGCTTCAGCCCCAGTTCAACCTCCTCCTTTTACAAAGCTCTACTTGGGATATAGAGGCTGCAGGGCTACTGACAGTGTGGGACTTTGATTCAAAGTGCTCCTACTCCTTTTCGAATTAGCTCTTTGAGTAAAGTTTCTATTGCCAGGTCACTTTCAAGCATTTCTAGGTCCTAGAAAGTAAAATTTCAAATAATTTCAAAGCTTTACCCTAATCTCTAGCAATTCTCAAAGCAGAGATGGACAACCGACCTACACTGTGTTGAGCCATTAACAATTGCTTTTCCTCAAGAAAAAGATTATTCGGACACAGAGCCAGACTATTGAGAAAGGTAAAGTAGGGCATCGGCTTCTTTTCAGAAGTTTGGCTTCCATAAAATTGTTGACACTTCTAACAGAAAGTGACTCACTAAAGAGCATTTTGGATAGCACAGGAAAACACTGAAAAGAAAATGTAACAAAAGTACTGTGAGTGCAGTGTGGTCAGTGTTCATGTTGATAATTTTATTTGTCCTGACTTCATGGAACTATGATATAATCCATGTGTAGGATTCACATGGATTTAACATAATCACAAGGATTGTGCATCATTACCCCTAATTTCAGGACATTTTCATCACTCCAAGAAAGAAACCTTCTGTCTCCTTTAGCAATCATTCCCAATTCCCTACTCACCCCAGCCCTTGGCAACCACTCATCTGTGTTCCATCTCTATGGATTTGCCTGTTCTAGACATTTCTAGAACATGAATTTCCATTCATGTAATTCATTTAAATGGAATCATACAATGTGTATTTTGTATCTTAGCATAATGTTTTCAAGTCTCATCCATGCGGTACAGTACTTCATTTCCTTTTATTGCTCAATATTATCCCATTGTATAAATACACCGCATGGTTTAGTTTACCGTTCATCTGCTGGTGCATATTTGGGTTAGTTCCACTTTGAGTTTCCATTTATTGCAAAATGGGCTGATATGTATATGTATGTGCACGTATTTGTTTAAATACCTGGTTTTTCTTTCTTGGGCATATACCTAGGAGTAGGATTGCTAGGTCCTATGGTAACTCTATAGTGAAGTTTTTGAGAAACTGCCAAGCTGTTTCCAAAATGGCTGCACCCTCGTATTCCTAGCAGCAGCAGATGAGGGCTGATGTGTTTAGTATGAGATTTTTAACTGTTTGGGTCTGCTGCTGAAACCAGACCAGACTTTGTGTGGCACTGCAATTTCAAAGAAAACACACACACACAATCAAGAACATTGAGAATTGCATTGGTCCTTTAATCAATTTGCATTGATCTATTTGGTCATTTTCTTTCTCAGTTTTTTTTTTTTTTTTTAAGATTTTATTTATTTATTTATTTATTATTGAGAGAAAGAGAGAGAGAGAGAGAGAGAGAGAGCAAGTGCACCCAAGCAGGCAGAGTGGTAGGCAGAAGCGGAGAGAGAAGCAGCTTCCCTGCCAAGCAAGGAGCCCAAAGTGGGACTCCATCCCAGGACCCTGGAACCATGACCTGAACCGAAGGCAGCAGCCCAACCAACTGAGCCACCCAGGCGTCCCTTCTTTCTCAGTTTTAAGATTCATTTTGGTCAAGCTATTTTTACTCATAATAAAGAACTATCACAGGGTACCTGGGTGGCTAACTGGGTTAAGCCTCTGCCTTCAGGTCAGGTCATGGTCTCAGGGTCCTGGGATCGAGCCCTACATCGGGCTCTCTGCTCCGTGAGGAGCCTGCTTTCCCACTCTGTCTGCCTCTCTCTCTACCTCCTTGTGATCTCTCTCTCTGTGTCAAATAAATAAATAAAATGTTTGTGTGTGTGTGTGTGTGTGTTTTTTTAAAGAATTATCACATATCACAATGCTGGTCACAGAATAGGAATTCAACAAACACCTATTAGATGAGTGGAGAAGAGGTAATCTTAGTGGTTTCATTAAAAAGCATTAAAAAGCATGAAAAGCATTTCATTAAAAAGAATGTCTTCTTTTCTGGTCCATAAAGTGTGTTACCACTGTTCTGTTGTCATAACATCTGGAGGAAGGAAAGTAAATCCAATGCAGTAACATGAGCCCAGGAGTGAGGAGACACCTAGGCTTTAGCTCTGTTTGGAAACTAATTTGCTATAAGCCATTAAGTAAATGATTATCTTCAGTTTTCTCATCTGTCACATGGTAATGATAATCTGTTTTCATCACTTGACAAGTTGTTGGGCGGATCATAGGAAGTAATACATTTATAACCCTGAGTGAGCTGCTGCCTCCCTGCCCTCGAATGCCTCTGATTCTGCTTTTCTACATTTCCTCTATTTCTTAGTGATTTGGTCCAGACATGCTTAATTTACTTACACACACACACACACACACACACACACACTCTGTGATGTCCACAGAGCAGACATATAATCCAAATTACTCAAAAACAACTAAAAATCACATATGGGTTATTTCTCTTCTTAAAGGGCTTTTGGGGAGTGGGTAGGTAGATAGGAATGCTCGGGGTATCCTACAACCAGGGAGATTCTTTCTTCCGTGGAGCTTTGTTGCCCAGCAGCTCTTGCTCCCTTTGCTCCTACCACCCCCACCCCATGTCCTCCCCTCTTAGGAGAAAAAATCTAATACCTTTCATTTTGCCAAGCAGAGGCCCCTTCTGTACTCTTTTGTCTTTGGGATTCAGAAGGCACCACAAACTCTTTAAATAGCTTGCCAAGGTATTTTTCCTCTTAACAAAAACAGTTCTGTCCCTCAGAGAAATTCTGTTTCTATCTGTTAATACAATAGTTCCTCCCCACACCCTCCACCCCCATTTCATTCACATGAAAAAAAGGGCTTTGGAAAGTTTAGGATAGCAATGAATACTTTAGGGATTTTATGTTTGACAATCCCTTTTCCTGGGAGGGAAGAAGTATCTCTCTTTCCAGTCTATTAGAAAATAAAATCGAGAGCAGTTCTCACCAGCCATTTTAACTTGTCCTTATTGTTCATCACAATACGGGACTATGGGTGGGCATGGAATCCGAACATAACAAGATTCCCTGTGAACCTGTCATTGGAAATGAGAGATCAAACGTCTCCAGGCGACTGGATCTATAAAACAGATGCTCTGGCTTTATGGGTAGCCACATTTTCATTCAAGGAGAAGAAGAAATCTATTTGTAGGTATTTTTCAACAAATGCTTCAGGGAAAGAGAACAAACAGAAGAGAGACGGAGAGCTGACTGGTTCTAGTTCTTGGTGACTTTGATGTGCTCCTGGTTTCGGATATCAGGAGATGGTTTTGTATCCCTATAATCTAACCCTCTGTCTACCTTTGGCTTCCCCCTTAAGCAAGTTGGACTTGATCTCTATAGTTTGCAATCACAAGATTCCTAATAAATATTTACCAAATGAGAATTTGATATTAACATTTTTCTAAGCTTCCAGGAATAATACATCTTTTGGTTTGTAAATGTATTTATATATTTTACCTCATTTGATTCTCATGACAACCTGTGATGTAGGCAGCATAAGATCTATTGTCCCATTTTATAAATGAGGAAATTGACTTTCTGAGAAATCAACTGACATACCCTTGGTGAAATAACTAGCAAAGCCAAAAAGAGAGAACAGAGCTTCTGGCTACTTCTGTGACCCTCCAGGAATGATGTAAAGAGGAGTGGCTTTTGACTGAATTTCCAGTATACTGACATTAAAGGTTTAACTGTTGGAAACTTAACAATTCTTAAATCCCACTTATTACACCTTACATTGCAGGAAATCGTAGTAAAATTCCAGTGTAAGACATAGGTGGGAACCCCCCTCCCCTTTTTAAAAGATTTTATTTATTTATTTGACAGAGAGAGACACAACAAGAGAGGGAACACAAGCAGGGGGAGGGGGAGAGGGAGAAGCAGGCTTCCTGCAGAGCAGGCAGCCTGACTCCAGGATCCTGACCAGAGCCTAAGGCAGACCCCTAAGGACTGAGCCACCCAGGCACCCCAGGAGGCAAAACCCTTATTAATGAAACAAATGATTGAAAAAGACTCTACTGTACTGCTCTTATCCAAGGAAGTCACATGATTTTATTTATGGAGTAAGTAGCATGATGGGTTCAAATTTGAAAAGACTTTTTTCTAGCAATGTTAAATACAGTATTTATATTTTATTTCTATGTAATACCATAAAATAGTTCCTATTCTGCATCTATAATTTCCTCTGTATTAAACTTGAATCTTTTGCAGTCTAAGAACCAAGCAATGGCCTTGGAACACTGGGAATATGTAATTCACACAATACAGAAACACTAAGCACAGAGCATACTAAGAGTATAGTATACTTAGTATACACAGAGTATACTAATTAGCATTACTAAGTATTATTTAGTATACTAAGAATACTTGGAAAATCAAGAAAGAACTACTCTGTTTATTTCTCTTAAGGTAGAGTGCATCCTAAGTTCTCTGGAGATAACATAGTTACAGACTGTTGATACCTGATGCAGATCTCATAGGATGGAACACAGGGACCTGAACTGGGCCAAGAACAATTCCATTCCACATCCCTCCACGAACGCCTGGGACTGGCCTACATAGGTGGGGAAACATCACACTAGAGATTACACACACTTCTCAGGAGGGCAGGACCAGGGGACCAGTCCCTGTAGGCTCTGTGTCTTCAGAGACTACTTGGACATCTCAGAGACAGGCAAAACTGACAGGTTAAGGCCAGAGCTTTCTGTGCCTTATATCCATGACCTTGTATTCTGTTTTTTAAAGAGCAGTATTTATCTAAAATTATTTTAAAGTGTTCTCAGAGTGAACTCATCATATAACATATTTTCTCAATTAGAACTATCTTACATAGATTTTTTAAAATTAGCTATTAACAGAAATCTTTATAATATGCTATTTACATCATGTCATATCAATGAATATTTACATTATGTCTTAAACGGAAGGTATGAAACAGGTCAGATCTCATTTATTATCCTTAGGAACTTCTGTCTATTACAACAATATGTGCAGGAGTTGGGTAAAGTCACTTGGACCAAATACCTTCAGACAACCCTCCTGTCTCTGATTTCAGCCTCTGTTGGTGCTCCCTCTGCCACTGAAAACTCTTCTTGCCACGACTTGTGCTCCTCCTGGAACGCACTGTGACCAGTTCTGCATCCCATTCTTGCCCCTTCGTACCCAATAATCCACTATTGCTTTGGCTTTCCATTATTCTCATTGCCTTAATAATTTTCTAAAAATTTCTCCTGGTTTTATCCAATTCTTTTAACACTTATTGTAAGAGGTACTTGGCTTTTGTAAGCATCCCTCACAAATAAAAATGTGTTTCACATCCCTTAATGTGTTTCTCCTACTTGTATATAAAAGTGAAAATTTAGAAACCATCTACATGGTCAGTAAAAAAGTATGTATCTAGTATTCCACAGAGTGAAATACTAAACAATCATTCCAAAAGGCTAAATATAGACCTGTAATTATTGACTGCAAAAGATGTTTATACAATAACACTAAGGAAATAATTTATAAAAGAACATTTTATAAAAACAGATGTGAATATATATATGTAAAAGTCTTTGTATATACAGAAGTGTTATTAAATAGAAATATAATGCAAGTCATACATGTAATTTAAATTTTCTTGTAGCTACTATAAAAAAACTAAAAATAAGTAGATTACATTTTAAAATATATTTTATATAATCTATTATATCCAGAATACACATGGAATCCACAAAAAAGTTATTACTGATTTCTTTGGCACTATTTTTTATATTGTCTTTAAAATCCAGTGCATATGGGCACCTGGATGACTCAGTCAGTGAAGCATCTGCCTTCAGCTCAGGTTGTGATTTCAGGGTCCTGGGATCAAGTCCCACATCAAGTTCCCTGCTCAGCGAGAAGCCTGCTTCTCCCTTTCCTCTATTACTTCCCCTATTTGTGCCCTCTTTCTGTCAAGTAAATAAATAAATAAATAGATAAAATCTTTTTAAAAACTCCAGTACATAGTTTACATTCACAGAACAGCTCAAGTAAGACATTATATTTTCATTAAAGCAAAATGTACTCATAACAAACAATAAAGTGGTTTTTGGAAGAAACATTTTATACTGCTTTAGTTTTAATTTTGATTTTATTAAAAATAAATAAGTAAATTAGCAAACTAAAAATTCATTTCCTCATGTGCAATAACCAGGTTTTAAGTGCTCAATAACTGTATGTACATCTCCATGGGAAAAGCCTGGAAAATGTCCAACAAAATATTAATTGAGGTTTTAATCAGTTGATGGATTAGCAGGTTAATCTTATTTTTCTTATGTATGTTTTATAAGATTTCTACAATTATATATACATTTCTTTGGAACTTTAAAAAAAAGGAGGGAAGAAGGATCCTTCTAAACTTAATACGTTTGTTTTATTTTTATTCTTTTGACTGTCCGGTTATTCCAGGTCATCTTGGATTATTTTTATTTTCTGGCTTTTTCATACAATTGATGGTGTTGGGACACTTAGTTTGGGTTAGAGTGTGATGCTATACAATTTCACATTCCTTGGCCTTTGTCATATAACAAATATGCTTTATAAATAATCTACTCATTTAGATGTATGTTTATTCAATAATGACCTCTCGGGTGCTATATAGGGCAGACGCTGGCCTGGGCCTAAGAAAATATAACACTGGTCCAGAGAAATAATGTAATAATGTCCCTGTTCTCTGGGAGCTTCCATTTAAATGGACATTCACATGGATAGACAGTGAACGGGACACCAAATAGAATGTTTTTGGGTGGTGGTCAGTTGTGATCAGCAAAAAAAAAAAAAGAGAGAAGATAAAGAGTAATAGACAGAGGCCACTTTAAATGGTATGGGGGAGGGAAGGAGTCTTCAAAAGTGAGAACTTGAAGCTGGAGTATGATGGATGAGAATGAGGCTGGTGAGGACGGGAGGGGGGAGGAACTCATGTCAAGCAGGGATCAGGAACATGGCTACCAGAAGAGCAGGATGGAGGTGAGGTGGCTGAAGCCTGGAACAGAGCCCAGAGGTGATTCCAGGGACCTGTTTGCAGAAGTGAATAAGAGCTGGATGATGGAAAGGCAAACTAGGAAACAATGAGAAGAAAATAAATGGAGAAGCGATGCGATCTCATTTTATTTCTTAAAAGAACACTCTTGCCACAATTTGGAGAATGGAAGAACTGTTAACAAGGGAGAGTAATTAGAAAGCTTTTGCATTATTTTAGGAAACACAGGAAGATAACTTAGAACAGGGCACTTCAGAATTAGAATGGCCATCTAGTAGATAAATTTAAGAATATTTTAGAGTTAGATTAACAAGACCTGGTAAACAACTGCATGTCAGGAATGATGGTGTGGAACAGAGAGGAATCAAGCATCGTTTTTAGATTTTGTTATTGTTGTTGCTTCAGTAAATGGCAGAGCCCTTGCCTAAGATGGGGAAGCAGGGAGAGGAATGGGTCAGCAGGGAGACTGATTCAATTACATTTTGAATATTTCAACTCAGTTAGACCTCTAAGGGAAGATAGCAGGCAGGCGGTTGAACACATTTGTCTAGAATGCATGATGTAGAATTCCCCCGGGTCTGACCTGGACAAATACATTTAGTATGTGGAAGCACAGAAATGCTATCTAGAGCTACGACAAAGAAAAAATAACCTAGGAAATAATTGGATAATAAAGAAGAGGAGGCAAACTAAATCTTGGGTCAGAAATAGAAGGAAGGATATAAATCAGAGTCTGACTTTGAGGTAATAGGGAGGCTGGAGGAAAAGCCCAAAGCTGTTGGGTCACAGAATTCAGGAGGAAGGGTTTCCAGAAGAGCATTGCCAACGTGTTGAATGCTGTCAAGAGGCTGAGTAGGATAAACGCAGAGAAATTACTATTGGAATTGGCAACTCTGAGGTAATTGGTGACCTTGAAAAGAAGAGTCAGTGGAAAGGGCAGATAAGTGAAATGTGTGTAGTTTGATGGATGCACTGGAGAAATAGAGAGTTGGAGAGGATAGGCAACTAAATAGAGAAGGTCTGCGAGGAGGACAAGGAAAATAGGACAGTAACTGGAGGAAATGAGGGGTTAGGGAAGAGATTTAAAAATGGAAAGAGTGGGGCGCCTGGGTGGCTCAGTGGGTTAAGCCTTTGCCTTCAGCTCAGGTCATGATCCCAGGGTGCTGGGATGGAGCCCCGAATTGGACTGTGCTCAGCAGGGAGCCTGCTCCACCCTGCTCCCCCGCCTGCCTCTCTGCCTACATGTTATCTCTGTCTGTCAAATAAATAAATAAATAATCTAAAAAAAAAAAAAAAGTTGTGATGGCAAACATCATTTAAAAAAAATGGAAAGAGTAGAGAACATCTGTATGCTGATGGAATTATTCCAATAGAGAGGAAAAATGGGTGATGGGAGATTGAAACGACTGAGGAGGTAGGAAAGAGGAGGCATGTCTGAGGCATGTCTGAGGCATGGAAGTCCTCGAAAAGGCAAGAAGGGATAGAATCCAGCACATACAAGAATCGACTTGAGGAGCGCCTGGGTGGCTCAGTTGGTTAAGAGTCTGCCTTTGGCTCAGGTCAGGCTCCCGGGGTCCTGGGATTGAGTCCCATATTGGGTTCCCTGCTTAGAGGGGGAGACTGCTTCTCCCTCTGCCCCTTCCCACACTCGTGTGCTCTCTCTCTCAAAAGTCAATAAAATCTTTAAAAAAAGAAATAGTTTTCTAATAACTGTTAGAATCTAATTGATTCTGTTTCCACTTAGGTCATTTATTTTCTGATCCATCTATAGTACTCTGGGAAGAACTTGATTATCTATACATACTGATATCTGGCCAGATTAAATGTCTAAATATCTGTGATAAAGAGTAATATTTAAATAGAATTCCTCAGATACAATAAGTCTTAGGACTAAAATTTACCGTCCTAGGGACACCTGGGTGGCTCAGTTGGTTAAGCTGCTGCCTTCGGCTCAGGTCATGATCCCAGCGTTCTGGGATTCCCAAGTCCCACATAGGGCTCCTTGCTCAGCGGGAGCCTCCTTCTTCGTCTGCCTCTGCCTGCCTCTCTGTCTGCCTGTGCTCACTCTGACAAATAAAGAAATAAAATCTTAAAAAAAAAAAAAAAACTTACCGTCTTATAAATTCAGGCATTATATTATTAAAAGGTCTACATCATATTTTCCACAAGGCTTTTCCAAAATATGTACATGTGCACACCCATGATAAATTTTCAAACTATCCAAATAAATGAATAAAATAAAATATAAAGTAATTTAAAATCTTAAAGGAGAGAAATCACAAAAAATGTGGATTTTAGAAAATCACGACATTACATGAAAAACCTAATGTGTGCGAAAGCAGTATCTACTGTCTTACTAAATAGATCAGATAAATAAAATTAACCAGATTAAAACTTAAGTCTTTAAAAAAATATATTTAAAATGCCAGACTGATCCAGCTTTACAGGTTGTATCTGTGCATTCTCATCTGGGATATTATATGGGCTGTGATTTCAGTATATGTGTGTGTGTGTGTATGTTTTCATGGGGAACTAAGTAAATCAACAGAGAATGCAAATATATTAATTTTTAACTTCCTTAGTGCATAGAATTCCAATGGATTTATTACTTAGTTGAATTATGCATTATGTTTACTGGGTAAATGGAATTATACAATTATCTCACTGGACTCTTAATTGATTTGCCTAGGTCTCACAGAAAATTAGTATAAAGGAGAGTATTTTTTTTAATTAACTTGTAACTTATCTGTCATACAAACATAATTACAGAAAATGTTATCTCTTTCCTAGCCTTGTTTTAAAACACCTAAAATTAGTACATTCAGAGGTTTCAAATGAACAAAACTCTTTACATTTGATAGGAGAAATACCTTTGATATGGTTAGTTAGGGAAGAAGCTGTCCTTTAGTTTATATCAAAACCATGACCATCTCTGGGGCTTTAGACCACCATCAAGAACCTCAATGTCTCTTGATACTCCCATCTGAAAACTAATCTGCCAAACTACATACCTTTCTTCCTTTTTTTTTAAATCCGGTGAAGGCCAACAACATCTAGTAACTGATGAGTTCCACTTATCAACTGGTTCTACTAATCAAAAATATAAAAACTGGAGATGTTTACTTAACTTTCTACTGACTTTTCTTCTTAAATATAATCAAGCACTATCTCTATTTCTGACAATTACCAGTTATCTACAAAGTTCAAATGACTGTGACGTCATTCCTATATCACTGAAATATAGGTTTAACCATTTATTTTAAATCTCAGTCTGGGATAATTTTGAGAATGAAAGAGGATATCAAAATAATTACATAACTTTTTAAAATATTTGTTTCTCTATCCCCCAAATTATTTTATTATTATAATGCTGAAACTATATAATGATTTCTAGAAATAAAAATAGCATCTATCCATATTCATTAAAGAAATTTAACATTTATTTATATTGATTATGTGACTATTACAAAAATAGAATAATTATTCTTGACACATACATTCTTCAATCAGTTTGATTAAAGATGCCATTGATGTTTTTCTTTTCTTTTCTTTTCTTTTTTTTTAAAGATTTATTTATTTTAGAGAGAGAGAGTGATTGACAGAGAGCTTAACCGGCTGAGCCACCCAGGGGCCCCATTGATGTTTTTCTTAGGAATGTATTTTTTTAGCATTTAAAAAAGAATATCTTAATTATTTTCAGTTTTCATGTAATTACCTGCAATGTTCTTCAGCGTTGTATTTTATGGTTACTAAATTTGAAATTGTTAACAATTTTGATTACTATTTCTCTGTAGATCATCCTCTTTTTAATTTATCTCTTTATAGATGCTAAGATTCCTGGTAATACTTAAGCAATTTTTGCTAAATGGAAGATACTATCAATTCTTTCTTTTATTTTTGCAATTCAAATTTGCAGATATTTAACCTAAATATTTGGACAGGTTTTATCTTTTTGTCTCCATTCAGAAAGCCTCTCTTTGATGTATATTTTATAAGAAAAAACTTGATAGAAAAAACTTATCAGACAGGTTATCTCTTTATTATTTTTTGGTTATTTCACCATATTTAAAATTATAGCACTTTCACTCAACTTTGATAGAAATTATACATTTATCCATGCAGACCTTTATCAAATGATTCATCCCACAAACTGACATCTTCCAAAGTACAGCTATAGAATTCAAACCATAAATCTTGTATCTTGTTTGAGCTGTCATCATTAATTTATTCAATCTTTTGCTTGTTTTTGTACAAATACATTATAAGCCTTCCTGATTTTATTTTATTTTTTAAAGATTTTATTTATTTATTTGACAGAGATCACAAGTAGGCAGAGGGGCAGGCAGAGAGAGAGGAGGAAGCAGACTCCCTGCTGAGCAGAGTCCAATACCGGCTTCTTCTATCCCAGGACCCTGGGATCATGATCTGAGCCAAAGGCAGAACTTTAACCCACTGAGCCACCCAGGTGCCCCAAGCCTTCCTGATTTTAACACTATTCTCGATAATTTTATTTTTCTAAAACCTTGAAAAGGTATCTTTTTTATTGTTCCATTTGCATTCAATATTTTCAACTTTAATTTTCAACAAAATACAAGCAAAATTTAGAGGATTTTGTTGTTGTTGTTGTTGTTGTTGTTTACATGTTTGTAAAGAATTTCAATTCCACTACAGGACTTTTAGGTTGTTGTACAAAGTCTGTCTTCCCAAGTCACAAATATTTCTTAAAATCCTACAGAGAAGTGGCACGTGAAAACATGTCCTTCAAGGTGAAGGCATGTTTACATCTATTTCACATCAGTTTTATCCCCCAAAGTTTGTACTTAACTCTGTGAACAAACATTAAAAGGTGTAAGTTTTGACCTCTGTATCCTCTACTTTGACTATAGAGCATCGCATTCTTAGGGGTTCACTTAATTATGTGTGACCACAGCCAATAACAGATCTCGTTTCGAGCTCATTGCTTCTAAACAGGTTTGAAGATTGAATGATTGGCCCAAATCTTTGCATCATTTTTTGTATGCACAGCCTTGCCATTCTGACCAGAATCCTCTTCCCCACCCTTGGACTTACTTAGGCCAGTGGCACGTGCTGGTTCTGAGCCTCGGCTTGGCTTTAGGAAGCTTACAGTTTTTCTGCTTGTGGTCCAGAGCCTTTACCATCAGCATGAGAAAAACAGGTCCTTGTCTAGCCCACTGGGCCCATGAAAAAGAGGAGAGACACGTAGAATAGAGTGTCAGTTGAATGGAACCCCGATTAGCTGACCCTGAGCTGCCACAGTCTGAAGCAAAGCTGACCTATACATGTAAATCTAGTTACTACCCAGGTCCCTACTCCTTTCATCCCAGCCTGAGCCACCATCGCTTTACTCCGGATCACTGCACTCATGTATCAGCTGGTCTTCCTGCTGTCTGCAAATCACACATCCATACAGATCAATAATTCGTTTTAAGCCACTACATTTTGGGATAATTTACTAGGCAGCATTAAAGTACCAATGGCCAACTGACATAACAGGTTTCTTAAATTAGCCAGAACTGTTGGTTTTTTTCACAGTGCTGACTCCACCCAAGTTTGTATTTACATAATCATTGTAAAAATAAATAGTTGTATCCTCTATGTTGAACTTTTTACCTGAATTTACAACTTTTATGTAATTTGCAATTGTCAGATGTTTCCCTTTCTCTGAAATTTTCACTTTGACTCCATAAATAGAATGGTAAAAATTATGAAGCATTTTTGGAATTAACTTACATGAATTCTTAGCATTGCTATTGCTTTACTTTTCATATGTTCCCAAGAAAAATTGGGATTGAATGGTAAATTAAATCAGAAGAACACTCAGTTGATCTAAATGAAAACTCATGCTTCTTGGCATAAAATGTATGAGTTATGGGTACTAGTTTATTATCTTTGGAAATACTCTTCCTAAAATAAGTATTAACTTTTGAAGCATATGTTGATATTTCTTTGAGGACTTGTGTTTTCTGGCTCTGTAGTGATTTACTAGATTTACTGTGGTGAACGGTTTCCATTGATAAGTTGTGTGTGTGTGTGTGTGTGTGTGTGTGTGTGTGTGAAGTAGAGATTTAGTACTAGTTTTCCTTAAACATATTTTTCATATTTTGAGCTCACTGCTGCCAAAAGTCTACTAAAAAATTAATAAAAGCTTTACCAACAATAAAATAAACATTTGTAATTCACAGTATTCAATAAATGATGAAACTACTATAGCAAGAGATTTTAAAGTACTGTCTTTAAAAACATAGGCAGTGATCTCCTGGTCATTGTCCTTAGTGACATATTTATGGATATGTCTCCTCAGGCAAGAGAAACAAAAGCAAAACTAACTGCTGGTACTACTGCAAGATAAAATGCTTTTGCACAGCAAAGGAAACCATCAACAAAATGAAATGGCAACCTAGTGAATGGAAGAAGATTTTTGCAAATGGTATCTCTCATAAGGGATTAATGAATATATAAAGAAGTCATATAGCACAACAACAGCGAAAAGACAAAAAAAAAAAAAAACAAAAAAAAAACACCTGATTTAAAAATGGGCAGAGGACATGAAGAGACATTTTTCCAAAGCAGACATTCAGGTGGCCAACAGAACAAAAAAAGATGCTCAACATCACTAATCATCAGGGAAATGCAAATCTAAACCATAATGAGAAATACCCTTATACCTGCCGGAATGGCTAGAATCAAAAAGGCAAAAAATAAAAGTGTTGGTAAGGATGTGGAGAAAAGGGAACCCTCATGCACTGTTGGTGGGAATGCAAATTGGTGCAATCACCATGGAGGAGTCTTGAGGTTTCTCAAAAATTTTTAAAAATTAAAAAAAAAATAAAAAATATCCAATAATTCCACTACTGGGTATTTACCCGAAGAAAATAAAAACACTAACTTGAAAAGGTACATAAACTTCTGTGTTTATTTGAGCATTATTTATAATAGCCAAGACATGGCAACAACCCAAGTGTCCACTGATATAAGAATGGATAAAGAAGATATGGTACATATATACAATAGAATATTACTCAGCCATTAAAAGGAATGAGATCTTGCCATTTGCAACAACATGGATGGACCTAGAGGGCGTCCTGCTAAGTGAAATAAGTCATACAGAGAAAGACAAATACCATATGATTTCACGTACATGTGGAATTTAAACAAAACAAAACAAACACAAATAACAACAAAAACCCAGACACTTAAACACGGAGAACTGGTGGTTGCTGGGAGTGGAGGGGTTGAGGGGGAACAGGCATGGATGAAATAGGTGAAGGTAATTAAGAGATCGAAACTTACAGTTATAAAATAAGTCATGGAGATGAAAGGTACAGCATAAAGAGTATAGTCAATAATATCATAATCACATTGCAGGATGACTGATGGTGATTACCCATCATGGCGAGCATTGGAAAATGTGTAAAATTGTCAAATTCATGTGTTGTAATTGTGAAACTAATATACATTGCCTGTTAATTATACTTCAATTTAAAAATGAAAAAAAAATAAGCACTGTCTTTATACTATAGAAGTATTATGTATATCTACCCTTAAATTTTCCATATGTCCTGTTGACCCTGCAGACTGTTGACTGGTAGCTCCTGGGCCCTCCAAGCATCTGGCAGAAGCTGCAGCTTCTCCCACCACCATCTGAAACTGCGAAGAGTGAACTGTCCCTGGCCATTCAGGTCCAACTGTCCTTGGTGTTATCAGAGAACATCCCCATGCAGTCCTTGAAAAGGAGGTGTTAGTTACATTGAATTTGAAAAGGCACAGGAAAAGGTAGGCAGTTATTAAAGGTTGTTTTAAAGGTATAACCACATTCCTGACAGTGAAAATACAAAGAGGTAATCTAACAAATTCTTCCTGATGATTAGTGATTAATATAAATATTAATACTAATATATTCCATAGAAACGAAAATCCTGGACAAATGCTAAGTAGGTGTAAATGTGGCCTGTTTCGGCTAACATGAGACATACAGACACACACACACACACACACACACAGACAAGCAGTAGGCTCTTTTATTTTTTTTTTTTAAGCAGTAGGCTCTTAATTGAATTGGCCTCCCTCAGCCTATTCTTCCTTCCATTCTAAGACTTTCTCCAAAAGAAAGGAAAAACAAAAACAAAACAAAAAAGAATCAAAAGGGTAAATTGTAATAAAATGCCTCTTGTACTGATCAGATGAAGATTTGCCTTGAACCCAGAAAAAACATATATCTATTCTGTGGGTTTAGTATATTCTTATGGTAAAAAGCTATGTATCAGGGGCGCGTGGGTGGCTCAGTGGGTTAAGGCCTCTGCCTTCGGCTCAGGTCATGATCCCAGGGTCCTGGGATCGAGCCCCTGGGACTCTCTGCTCAGCGGAGAGCCTGCTTCCTCCTCTCTCTCTGCCTGCCTCTCTGCCTACTTGTGATCTCTGTCTGTCAAATAAAATAAAATCTTAAAAAAAAAAAAAAAAAGCTATGTATCAGTTTTTCAGGCTTGCTGGCACTAGCCATTATAATCATCCATCTAATGTCTTTGGCTCACAATAACTATCTGATTATAATATTGCTTCCCACACATATTTGCCCCAGGAAAAGAATGTGCTGATCAGCAAACATGAGTATCCTTTCTTCTCAATAATGTAATTCTTACTCTGAAATAACAAATTGCCTTCCTGGTTTTATAAACAGTCTAACAAAAACACTTTGAATGTATCTTCTTTTTGGATATTGCCCTATATCTTTTTCTGTTACAGTCTATTCTAGGAAGACTAACTAGTCTTTGTCTCTAATTCAACCTTGATTCATTCATTCATTCAACAAATGAATGAACTTAATACATGAAGGAAGAAGGCTTCTAGCTCTACATTTAGTGAACTGTCAAAATAGGCCCAAGTTCTATGTACTTTCCATTGTCTTACAACTTTTTTAGATTTGGGATTCTTTTCAAGTCATGCAGAGAGTGAGCAGACTATTCAATTACTTGAATACTTAAGAAATTTTACATTTAGTTCTATGAAAAATTGAATGCTATTGAAATCATAATTTCATTTTATTTTATTTACTTATTTATTTAGTCTTAAACATTTTATTTATTTGACACAGCCGGACACAGTGAGAGAGGGAACACAAGCAGGGGGAGTGGGAGAGGGAGAAGCAGGCTTCCTGTCCAGCAGGGAGCCAGATGCAGAGCTCAGTTGGGCCCTGGGATCATGACCTGAGCCTAAGGCAGCCGCTTAAGGCCTGAGCCCCTCAGGGGCCCCTGAAATTATTATTATTATTTTTTAAGATTTTATTTATTTATTTGTTAGAGAGATAGAGAGCAAGAACAGGCAGACAGAGTGGTAGGCAGAGGCAGAGGGAGAAGCAGGCTCCCCGCCGAGCAAGGAGCCCGATGTGGGACTCGATCCCAGGATGCTGGGATCATGACCTGAGCCGAAGGCAGCGGCTTAACCAACTGAGCCACCCAGGCATCCCTGAAACTATTATTTTAAATGATGAAAAAATGAACCAGAAAAATTGATAATCACTTGATATATTTTTCTATTTTCTTTTAAATTTTCCAACCTAGAGTACTGTGTACATAAAATTTCATTTCTACCCAATTCTGAACCATGTTTCTTTGTTTAAACTGACTCACTCAACGACCCAATTGTAATACACTGATGCTGAAGAAAATCCAAGATATAAAAAGTAAAGTTGAATATGATTTGAGCTACATTTCCTTGGAATTTACTTTCTTTCCACACCACCTGGGACCTTTAAACCTTCTAGTGCACTAGGTTGTTAATGCCTTCAGCATTTCTGCTCAAACTCAGTATGCATGCAAATCACCCAAGTACCTTGTTAAATTAAAATTATGATTTAGCAAGTCTGGGGTGGAGTCTGAGGTCTTCCGCTTCTGACAAGCTTCCAGGAGATACGGATACTGCCGATCTAATGGCCACATTTGAGTAACAAGATTCCGAAGACAGACCAAGCTATTAATAACTTGGCAAGTGTTATAATGAGAATTCTTACAAATAAGAATATGTGCAAATTGTGATAAATAATCTTTTTAATAGATAACGATTTGTCTTTAGGGCCTAAGCAGTGGGCCCAGCCTTGCCCCGAGATGCAGAATCACTGAAACGAGCCTGCTGTACACTGAGCATTAACCCAAATTACAACAAACCAGTAAGTTAGTCATTCTAAGTTAATATCAGGTATTTAGGTTTGGGCAATTGTGTTAATTACCGTAAGTGATAAATGTATAGTTTATCTGAGTTTCTTAGCTGCAAACACAAAACTCAGTTTGCATACCTTGCTTGTGGAAATTATTTTAAATGCAGAAAACAGTCAAGAATTTGAGAGCAATAGCATTCTTCATGTCTTATGTGTTTATTCTTGTCCCATTACAAAGTGTTTAACATATTACTATGAAGGTTTATATTTTTCCCTGCAGTATAATTATTACATACTAAAAAGAAAATTTCTATTGCGTAACATAATTTTAAAAAATTATCTGTATCTGGGGCACCTGGGTAGCTCAGTGGGTTAAAGCCTCTACCTTCGGCTCAGGTCATGGTCCCAGGGTCTTGGGATCGGGCCCTGCATCGGGCTCTCTGCTCTGCAGGGAGCCTGCTTCCTCCCCTCTCTCTCTGCCTGCCTCTCTGCCTACTTGTGATCTCTCTCTGTCAAATAAATAAATAAAATCTTAAAAAAAAATTATCTGTATCTGGGGCGCCTGGATGGCTCACTCAAGTAAGCATCTGCCTTCGGCTCAGGTCATGATACCAAGTCCTGGGATCCAGTCCCACATTGGGTTCCCAGCTCAGCAGGGAGCCTGCTTCTCTCTCTCCCTCTGCCTCTCTCTGCTTGTACTCTCTTGCGCACTCACTCTCTCTCTCAAATGAATAAATAAAATCTTTTTTAAAAAATCTATGTCCTCTTTTTAAAAGAAAATAACAAATCTAGTATAAAAGTATAAAATATCATGAAAGTAATGTTTTATCATCAATTGTTGATTGAAGTGTTCAGGGTGTTTCAGACCACGTACTACTTCCTGTACCTCTCAGTGCACCTTGAAATGCCTGATATCACCCTGCTGTACTGAGAAAGGGGACATTTTAAAAACTCAGTTAATCTATTTTTATGGTAATCAGAACCCTCAATTTCAATCTGATTTTTTTAGTCAAAGCGTTCTCATTTACATGAGTACAATAAACGTTTTGAAGTGTGGCTAGGATCATTTCCATAATTCTATATTTCTTATCTTGCTTTAGTCTTCTTGAACCTGACATTTTGCTCTAATTTGCAAAACTGAACTCCATTCAGAAATAAAAATCCTTGGTAGAAAAAGTGAAAATCAAGAAGACAAGCACCATATTTAATGCAGGTTTTCTCCTTCATCATTAACCCAATGGGCAGGAAGAAAAGCTCACAAAGTAGTTCATCATAAGGGCAGGATTGATTAATTTGCTAGAAATAGACATCATTTTCATCCAAGTGTAGATTGGCTCCCACCAAGTACTGTGTGATTTCACTTGGAAGTGGAACCAGCTACAAGTAGCTACATGCCTGAGCCGAATGCAGAAATTGTACCTGTGCCATCACTCTCCCGTTTTGTCTAGGACGCTCTAACCAACATAAAAAGAAAAAGGTTGCAAATACTAACTGCAATACTAAAGCACTCTAAAAAATGTTTTTTTTTTTTTTTTAAATTTAAAACAAATGTTTCTTTGCATCTGTGTGCTTCACAACAACCTCTACACACTTTTTCCAAACAAGAGTCCTATTCTGTGTGTGTCTTGGCATTCTGGCAAGCATTTATGTCATGTTCAATTATGAATGTGTTCATTTAATTGAGAGGATTGAATAAATCATATGCTCAGTTGATGAAAGCACTTCCTTTTTTAAAGAAACAGATTGACATAAAATACTTCAGTAAGTCACTTATCTATATTTCACTGACTTTGAAATTTGTGTCAGGAACTTCGATGTATCTATGGGAGCTACATCCTTAATTATGTTTTTCCCCCCGATAAGGTAGTCTTACCAGACGAAGTCAAATACTATTTCCACACAGCTTTTTCTTACACCCCAAAAAGCAAACACTTAGGCAAGTAAACTAACAAGTGTGCCTCCTTGAGCCACATCCTCAGTGCACGACTTAGAGCGAGCACTTTCAATTCTGTAAATCGAAGCCGGGTCCTCAGAGCCCACAGAGATAAAACGGCCGAACCTACCAGTCTTACGGCATCTGAAACCACAGTCTGTACCAGTCACCGGCCGTTTTGTAAATGAATTGAAAATAAAAGATTGATGGGTTGTGTAAAACCCATCATTTCTGTTAATGGTCTTCTAAGCAGCTGTGTGTGTAGAACACTGGATATCACTCAATGTCTCTCCCCACCGCCCACCCCCCCACACCCCTCCTTAGTCCTTTTTTCCTATTTTGACTTTGAAGCAAAATAATAAGTGTGCTTATTAAATTTAGTTTCTTTCTTTCTTTCTTTTTTAATTTATTTGACAGACAGAGATCACAAGTAGGCAGAGAGGCAGGCAGAGAGAGGGGGATAGGAAGCAGGCTCCTCCCAGCAGAGAGTCCGATGCAGGGCTTGATCTCAGGACCCCAGGACCATAACCTGAGCTGAAGGCAGAGGCTTTAACCCTCTGGGCCACATAAGCGCCCCTAGTTTCTTTCTATAAAGACTCTCAGCACATAATGTTGCTTTCTAACTTAATTCCCTGAAAACATCCACGTATGCCGATCAGTGTTCTTTCTAGTTTCCAGGGCCCAAGTTTATGTCCAAAATGAATGCTAATATATATCATTGTCTGGATACTAGGGTCCCATCCTGCTCAGGAAAGTATCTTCACTGTTCCTCTGTCTCTCTCTTTCTGCTGCCTTTCCCGTGCCTCCCTTTCTCCCTCCCTCCCTTCTCTGTCTCATCTCTGTCTGTCCCCTGTCCTGTATTTTCAATTTCTTCAGTTCCACCTGCTCTTTCTTTTCAACTCTTTCCTTTCAGAACATAAATACTCCCAGTCTCTTGTTCTAAAACTAATATCCTATAACGGACTTCGCTTTCCTTCCTTTCAAAACCAAACTTCTTGATAAAGGGAAGCACTCCCCAATCCATTTCCTCACCTCTAATTCAGTCAAGGGCCTACTGCAGTCTGGCCTCTGTTCACAGAAATCCTCAAGGCACCAAAGATGGCAGCAACTCCCTCTCACTAAACAGTTTCCAGGCAGGATTTTACTCAGAGTTTGTGGCATTTAATCAAGTTGACTCTTCCCTTCCTATATGCATTCCTTTCTTGGCTTATCTTATCTGTTTCTCCATTTCCTTCCTTCTCTCACTGATTTTGAATCAGAAATATTTAAGTAAAACTATGTGCAATGTTGAACAAATTCTCACATATAAAAGGAAAACAAATACCAATCTGACTGTACAGAAAAAAGGCTTCAAATTGCCCAGACCCTAAAATTATGTATGAAAAGCAGTCATTATCTATACTTTAAATTAGCTAAATACATAAAACTATAATTTTGTGTTCATTTATCAACATAGGAAAAACTACTTTGTTCTGCACCTGTATCATTGGGTGCTTGAATTGACCTGATCAGGAGAAACCACCCAGCAGGATGGCACAATACAAACTCTCTCCAAATCGTATGACTATAGAGAACCAGAGTCAACAGTCTCCACTGTGTGAGTTTTCTGTTTCTTAAAAACAAAGATTAAAAGGTACTCATCTGAAACTGGTTTTGAAAAGGAACTTAATCTTTCCATTTCTGCTAAATTCTACGTTCATTTTCATGGGCAAAGATGTGTTCATTTTTTGGGCTGCTGTAACAAAGTACCCCAAACTGGGCAACTCAAAACAGCAGAAATTTATTCTTTCACAATACTGTAAGCCAGAAGTTCAATGTCAAGGATTTAGCAGGGCTGTGTTCCTTCTGAAGACTCTAGGGAAGAATCCTTCCTTTTCTTGTCTAGTTCCTGGAGGTTGCCAACAATCCTTGGAGGTCCCTGGCTTGTACACCTGTCATTCTCATCTCTGCCTCTGTCTTACGTCCCTTCTCCCCTGTGTGTCTCTGTGTCCGAATGTCCCTCTTCAAAGGATACCAGAGATACTGGGTTTAGGGCCCATCTTAATTCAGTATGACCTCAACCTAAGTTGATTACATCTGCAAAGACTCTATCTCCAAATAAGGCCACTTTCACAGGTTGTGAAAGGTGACATATTCTGGGGAAATGTTTTCTGCCCAGTATAAATGGAAAACCAAAAATTCATATTTTGGAAAATAAAAAGGGAAAAGGAATTTATTAGTGCTTTTAAATAATCACATATTATGTGTACTTCTCTTCCTCTGCAAACCTTACTAAAACAATAGTAAAGGAGGAAAGCAATCAAAAAGAGATACCATAAAAACACCCCCCAAATCCACAGGAAGCATAGATAATAGAGGCTCTGTTCTTTTTAAATGTGATAATAATATTCTCCAATAGATAAATGATGAGGATAAAGAAAAGATAAAAGAAAAGGAAAAATCAGAGAACAAAACTATGCTAGAAATAACATTATAAAGGCATTGAAAGATAAATCCCAGGACCAAAAGTAAAAACAAAACAAAACAACAAAGAAGTAAAGAGTTAGAAATACAGAAAAGAAAATTAGTAGATAAGTCCATAGGGGTTTATAATCCACTTAAGAAGAATTATAGTCAGAGAAAACAGAAGAGAATGAACTATCAAGAAAACAATTTGATTTAAACATGAGGGACATAGATCCCCAAACTGAAAGTGTCGACAAGTAGCCAATAGAAAAAATGAAAGAAGATCCCACAAAACACATGAAATGTGAAATTTCAAAATAACAGCTATAAAGTAGAAAACAAAATTTCCAGAGGAAAAATCACAAGATCCCCTACAAGAGATAGCCAATCAGAATTGGATTAGCCTTCTCAGAACAATAGTGAAAGACAGAAGACCTTGGAGAAGCATCTTAAAAATTCTTAATGTAATTGACATTTGCTGAACAACTCCACACTCCATCAAGCTATGATCAACAAAGAGAGTGAGATACAGACATTTTTAGGAATCCAAGGACTCAAACATAGGTATGTACCTTCCGAGCACTCACTCATGGGAAACTCTGGGAAGATATGCAGGAACAAACGGGGCAAATTAGGAAAGAGACGGGTGTAGGATATAACAAGCAGTGAATCAAACCAAAAAAATGGTCGAATTTTTGAGGATGACCATGAAGGAGAGTGTGAGGACAACAGGGTGCCCAGGGAGCCTCAGGGCAACAAGTCCACACTGGAGGAGGAGAAGGACACCTACAGCGAGCTGTTCTTGATATATTACTGGTTCAGAGGAAGAGTCCAAGTGGCATAAATTATTACGGAATAAAGGAACATTCAGATGAATTGCAAATGGAAACAAAACTAGTTTCCACAGTGGGCAGGAAATCAATGAAATCACTACACTGGGAGACAGAATTTATGTCTCACTCAGTTACCTATAACTTACAAAGAGTTGAAAAAGAAAAGTAAAAGGGCTAGAATATGGTAACCTGTCGGAGGCAGGCCCTTGGCCAGGGCGGCCTCCGCCATTAAAAGATGGCGCCTGGCTAGTTGCCAGGTTAGGATTGCCTCTTGAGACTAAGCAGAACGCCCAAAGAGGAAGTAAACAGCATTGGTTGCTAGCGAAGTTGTTCGTTTAGGTGCACAGCCTGATTCGCTCCCTCCTGTACCCTGCTCACTGATTGGTCATGTAAGCGTATATAAGTGTATAGACTTGCGGAAATAAAGAGAGAGAAGATGCATCCGAACCAGGGTTCTTGTCGTCCTTGCGGGCCGAGGGCAATAGTAACCCAAGAGGTATATTATAGAAGATGCATGGTTTTCCATGGAAACACAGGAAAGATGTTTCTGCACATTAAATCATGAATACGTTAACTTTGTGAAGTAGGTGTTCTATGTAGAGGAAGAAGCTCAAGGTTACAAACTGGTTATGTAGCTTATATTTCCATAGTCAGCAAAGGCATAAATAGGACTGTAAATTGTACATGCCTACGTGTGTGTATGTGTGTTTCATGATTTCCCTTTGATAGTCCTAGTCGTGATTTTCTTTTTTTTAATTTCAAAAGATGATGATAAGCTCCTGTGGGTTATGTTTTTCAAAGTTGGATTGATAACTTATTGCCTAGGACCCACTCAAAGTAAAATAATTTTGCTTTTCAGGGATTTTACCTACGGTGATTACTGCTATAATTTTTTCTAGTTGCTGCTCAAAAGGGGAGGCAATTTCAGGACAGCTAGGGAAGGAGCTTGAACATTTGTCAGTCCGTCAAGGCCATGAGAGGACACAAAAATCCCACCTCCTTCCCCAAAGAATTGCAGGCCTCTTTGTATGTGTGTGGGTTTCCTCATGTATAATTACCGTGTTTTCCCTTTCTTCCCCTGTCTGTGTAAATTCAAATCTCTTCCACTGTGTTTTTCCTCACTAGTTTGATGCTGACATCCTATGTCTGGCCTGAATCTGGCTGTACTTTGCTTTGGGTACAGACTTGCTGTAACTAGTTTATACAAAGGAGACAAGGGCCAGAGGGACAGTGCTGGTCCCCCTCACCCTTGCCCAATTTAGTTCTGGTGGTATTTATAATTATCAGGCAATCTTTACAATAGCCAGTAGGGTCCAATGGCATCCCTGCCAACCTATACCTTTCCCTTGAAAGCCACAGAAGCTCCTTCATGTTCCTACAGTGTGTTGGAGGGGCTGTTGGGACAACCAGGTATTTGTAGGAAGACATACTCAAACTATGACAACCATCCAGAAAAAAAAGAGGGGGGAGAGAGAATATGCTTGCTTATTTATTTATTTATTTATTTTTAATGTTATGTATTTATTTGAGAGAGAGAGTGTACAAGCAGGGTGAGCCATAGGCAGAGGGAGAGGGAGAAGCAGACTCCTGCTGAGCAGGGAGCCCAATGTGGGGCTCGATCCCAGCACCCTGGGATCATGACCTGAGCTGAAGGCAGACGCTTACCTGACTGAACCATGCAGGTAGCCCAAGAGTATGTTTTTAAAAGGATGCTAAAGATGCTTTGAAAGAAAAGGAAGCAAGGGGTGCCTGGGTGGCTCAGTCAGTTAATCATCTGACTGTTGATTTTGGCTCAAGTCGTGATCTCAGGGTGTGAGATCGAGCCCATGGCAGGCTCCATACTCAGGACAGAAGCTGGGTTGAGATTCCCTCTCTCCCTCTGCCCCTCCCACCACTTGTGTGTGTCTGCTCCCTGTAAAAGAATAAAATCAAAAGAAAAGGGATAAAGGAAAGAAAGCAAAGGAAAGGGAAGGAAGGAAGGAAGGAAGAAAGAGAGAAGCAAAGGTATATATGGTCAATCTTGTTGCTACTTTGTGCCTATTACATGCTAAATTCATAATTGTATCAGGTGACTCAGAGGTTATCAGCATCTTGGGAAATTAGTTCCTATGAATCACCAGAAATAAATGAGATGTAGAAGCTTTAATGGGCGCTTTCTAAAAATTTGCCAAGATTACACTGTCTGTAATATATAGTCATGGTAAAGAGAGTTGGGTGATTTCAGGATATAAAGTCCTCAAACTCCTACATTTAACCATTTGCTTCTGTTCATTCAGGAAACATCCTGGGTGGCAGGAAGATACAGTAACGGAATCGACACACTGCTTCTTTTTATAGACTCAAGAAATCAGTATCCATACACTGTGACAATATTAACCTCAAATATTTAAAAATTATATTAGTTGACTAATAATGAGATGGTAGCTTTAAATAGACAACATCTCTTTCAGAAAATCTAATCACCTGCAGAGATACTCCATAGCTATCTTAGATTAGGGTGTTAAAGGGTGCTGTAGGCAGCTTCAAACGTGACCGCCGTGAGCTAAACCTGCTGATACTTGAGCCATTGTGCCATCTCCTCCCCCCGAGGGTGGGCTGGGGCTAATGACACACTTTTAATGATAAAAATATGGAAGAAATAACGGTATGGCACTACTGAGACGTGGTTTTACAAAGACGTGACTTTTTTCTTGTCTCCTCACTCTCTCTCAGGGTGCTCCTTCTCCGGAATCAAGCTACCAGATTGTAAGCGAAACTACAGAGAGGTCTATTGGGTAAGAAAACGAAGTCTGGTCAACAGCCAGAGAGAAACTGCAGCAAACAACATGTAAATGAACTTGGACCTGGACTCTCCAGCCGTGATTGATTCCTGAGAGCCCTGTAGCCCTGCTAACAGGCTGAGCTATGACTCCTAAGATAGAACCTAAGCCAGAGTCACCTAGCTGAGCTGCTCCTGGATTCGCGACCCTCAGAAGCAGACATAATCACCAATTTTTGTTATTTTTTTAATTGCCAAACTTTGGGATTACATGTCATGCAGTAACAGATAACTGAGTACCTTGTGCTATGACACTATTACCTTGACTGTTTAAAAAATGCATCAGATGGCCGCTTATTAGACATCAAAGATAGTATCTTATTAGTCAATGTTAGCTGCTGTAACTACCTATTAGGTCTGGAAAATCCTTGATCTATTTAAAGGAATACCTGATAAATATCTTGGACTTTAGATTTTATCTATTTACAACTTTGCATCAAACTTCCATAGGTATTAAAATACTATGGCATATGCCAGAGGAAAGGGGCATCAACTCTACCTGATACTAAGAAATTGTATAATGACTTTATTTAGGCTCATATTTGGGGAACAAATAGATTCAGGCTTTAAAACGCCATATTTATAAGCAAAGGGTCTTCTTAATTTGAGTATCAATGTTGATATCTTTGAAGAGAATTTCACCCTCTTTATTTCTGAGGTGGGCCCATTTATGTTCAATTTTAAGTCACTTCCAATTGAAGAATTAAGGAGAGTTGTTTTAAAGATTTTTTAAAAATCATATGTCATTTCATTTCTAACTTTCTGTAAGTTATCATGTAGAAAAAAAAAGTATTTGGGGAAGAAAAACAAAGTATTTTGGAACTAAGTGATATGCCATAGCTTAAAAATGCTCATCTTATTACATATATTCAAATCACTTAGGTTTCTAGTTCATAAATACTTTATTGATCAGTGATGGTTCAGCTATAACAGCCAAGGATTTATATTGATAATGGTAAATATTTTGTTTTATCATTTCTTTCAAATATTATATTACTTTACTTTAGAGTAAGTTTAATGAATGCCAAGCAAAGAAATATACTCGTTTTGAACTATAAATACCAACAGCCCAATTCAGTATGTGACTTTAAAAAATAAAGGAATTTAGTGATATATTCTATTCTTTGAAGAGAAGATTCTATTCTTTGAGTTTTTCACTATAGAATATTCTATTCTTATATTCTTTGAGTTTTTCACACAAAACAGTGGCATCTAGTGGTCTATAAAGATCCTCCTCCTGTTTCTAACTTGTCTTTGCTATTAGTTTGAATCAGGTGTTATTTGCCTATTGTTGGTTCAATTGTTAGTGACATTTACTAGGATCCCTTGCTATAGAGATTCAGACTTCTATAATATTAAATTGATCTTTTTTAATAGTTGTGCCTGTAACCTAATGTCCACAGTCCTCTTCTTTCTAAAAAAGAGTTACTCTACTAGAGATCTTTGTATGTAGATGGTGCTAATATTCATTAACTGCTACAAAAACAAATTACTTTTAAGACATCAAATTAAAGAGTACCTTAAAACAAAGGGCTATAAAAAGAGATTCACCTTTGGAGGCAATAAAATTCACCTTTTTATCTCAAAAGCAGAAATGAGTAATGCAAGCTCTTTGATCACCAGTTGGCATTAATGGTATGGATATGCTTTCACGCACTGCCTAGTAGTAGACACCTGACCACATCATATTCATGTTCTAAACTTTCTTAAATTGTGCTCACTGGAAGATAGATATTGACACTATCCATAATTATGATGCCAGAGAATGGCACGCACCAATTTGGTTTACAAAAGGTAAAAAAAATATTGTCTTTTATATGTAAATGCATTAATTAGTAGTAATAGAATATACTTTTCTTTCAAACTGATACTTGTATATGTATTTATCTGCATGACCAATGGAAGATACCATGAGACTGCTTAAAAGTTTTAAATGCAAGGTTTCATTTTGGTTTGATAACATTCTGTTCCCTCATACAAACGCTACATGTAAAACTCAGATATCGTTATCATTGTGCTGCCTCAACTCTAAGAACAATTTTAAATAATTCTAACTGAAAAGGAACTCAGAAGTGTATTGGATGGCAATTATTAGCTTAAACAAATTCATATTCACATCTACCTCCACATTTACTCTATGAAACAAGACTCTGTAATATTCTTCTTGATCTGGAGGCTGCCTACATGGTGTAAATTCAATGTGCTCTAGACCTATGATTTGCATATGTATTTATGCATAAGATGCATATTACATGCAAAAATATTTACATTGAAAAAACTAAGGGGATACAGAAATTGATTTTTTTTTTTTTTTAGAAAGTTCTTGACATTATGTTAGAACTATTTGAAACTTGCAGGCCTAATGGTGATTTTTAATTGAAATAATTATTACAATCTCTTTTTAAAAAATATCAAAATTTTCCTATCAGTATAATTCACTTATTTTATTTTTTTTAAAGATTTATTTATTTTTACAGAGAGAGAGAGAGTGAGTGTGAGCAGGTTGGGAGGAGTAGAGGGAGAAGGAGAGGGGAGAATCCCAAGCAGCCTCCATGCTCAGTGCAGAGCCCATGCCCATCTAGGGGCTTGATCTCAGGACCCTGAGATCATGATCCGAGCGGAAATCAAGAGTCAGACGCCTATATGAGTGAGCCACCTAGACACTCCTGTTATCAGTAGTATTTGTTTATTTTTAAGATTTTATTTATTTATTTGACAGAGATCACAGGTAGGCAGAGAGAGAGGAAGGGAAGCAGACTGAGCAGAAAGCCTGATGCAGGGCTCAATCCCAGGACCCCAGGATCATGACCTGAGCCAAAGGCAGAGGCTTTAACCCACTGAGCTACCCAGGCACTCCATCAGTATATTTTAAACAGGTATTTTATACAGTTGACCCTTGAACATGGATTTGAACTGTGTGGGTCCATGTATATGTGGATGTTTTACAGTACTGTAAATGTATTTTCTCTTCTTTATGACTTTCTTAACATCTCCTATTCTCTAGCTTACTTTAAGAGTATAGTATGTAATCCATGTAATACAATACATTTATTCTTATTTATTTTATTGGTAAGGTTTTCTGTTTTGTTTTCTAAAAGATTTTATGTATTTATTTGACACAAAGAGAGAGATCACAAGTAGGCAGAGAGGCAGGCAGAGAGAAAGGGGGAAGCAGGCTCCCTGCTGAGCAGAGAGCCCAATACAGGGCTCTATCCCAGAACCCCAAGTCCATGATCTGAGCCGAAGGCAAGGCTTAACCCACTGACCCACTCACGTGCCCTGGTAAGGTTTTCTGGTTAATAGCAGGTTATTAGTAGTTAAGCATTTGAGGAGTCAAGAGTTATACATGGGGGCGCCTTGGTTGTTCAGTCACTAAGTATCTGCCTTTGACTCAGGTGAAGATCCCAGGGTCCTGGGCTTGAGCCCCTCATCAGGCTCCCTGCTTGGTGGGAAGCCTGTTTCTCTCTCTCCCACTCCCCCTGCTTGTGTTCCCTCCCTCACTGTGTCTCTCTCTGTCAAATAAATAAATAAAATCTTTAAAAAATAAAAAGGGAGAGAGAAAATTAAAGAAAAAAAAAAAAAGAGTTTACATGGATTTTCCATTGCACGGTGGGAAAGATGCCCCCCCATGCTGTTCAAGTGTTAACTGTATTTGTCTTCATACTTTCCTTATAGAGAATAACTCAATTACTTATATGAAAAATAACTTGTAGATCTTTTAACATTAACATATCCCTAGAATTTAGAATTATTCATTTAAGTAACTAACACCAGACTGTAACCAAAGTTTGAGATTTTAAATTACTCAGGTAGGCTGATTTATTCTTGAATTATCTTCTAAGCAAGTAATTTCTCAGTAATAGCTAAAAATAACACTTAATGCCAAAACAAGTTTTCTAACAGTGATATTTTATTTGTAAATCTGTGTAGATCTCACAACTAATTCACATAAAAATATTTTTCTCTTTAGTTGGTACTAAAAACAGGAGAAACAGAAATGGAAAAAAAAAAAAAAACACCTTGCTGCAGGAATTCAAACTAAACCATATGAGGTAAAATATTACTTTATGATTAAATATTAAATAGTCATATAATTCATCTTAGTCATTAACAGTCTAAACATCAAGCAGATTGAAGGGTATAATTAGAAAAAAATATAGTATCAGGTAGTGTCTAATTTGGGAAAAATAATTCAGGAAATGACTCAAACTATGAGCTGTAAATATTCATAAAATACTGAGCTGATGGTCTGAAATGTCTATTTTCATACCATTCCACAATTATAAGCCAATTATTAATTTTATATCCGTTTTTAAATTAACAATTAAGAAATAATACTGCTATATGATTCTTTTTTTCTTCTAATTAAAAAAGTACCTAAAATTAAAATATTGAAGCATGGGTGGTAGTCCTTGCTGAGTGGAAACATTAATTCCATTGGTATTTAGGAGACACTAACCTTCAAATCGGCCAGTAGAGGTGTGTGGGTTTATCAAACACTTCTCACATGTATACTCTGAGTTTCCTGACTTTGACAAGCTTTCAGACCCACTATAGCCATCAGGGCAAAATGTGGGCTCTGGCTCCCTGACAGGCTGTCATAGGGACTAGGTCATAAAACATGGAGGTGCAGTGTAAATTCTTCCCATGAGGCCAACTTTGACTAAATGATTGGGAGAGATACAAATAAGATAGCAGATCATTTCCTCTCTGTTCTTCCTGTGGGTGGACTGTTCTATTACACAGGCTTTCCAAACATGCCCTTTCAAGCCTTGTCCCAGAGTGGCAGCCAGCCCAGCACAGCAACCTATAGCCTTTTATTTTCTTCCCAACTCTCTCTGCTCACTTCCACTTTCTCTTCCTGTTGGTGCCCTGGGATTGTATTCTCAATGAACTAACATGTTAACATACAGGTATTATATTAGAATCTTCTTTTTCCCCCCTAAAGAACCTAAACCAAGATAGGAATTGATTTCAAGTTATATAAGAAAATAATATTACTATTGTAATCATAAAAATAATATCCTTAATAGTGAAATGGAATCTTTGGCTTTGATATATAACTTTGTTTAAATTGCAAACTCCACTTTCTTCAAATTTACCTCTACAGAGTTGGCATTTATTGAGCTAGTTTTGAAATGTAAACTTAAGGTGACTATCGGACATCCAAGGACAGACATGGAGAAGGCTATTGGTTAGGAGTCTGGATTTCAGAAGACAGGTCCAGGATGGAGATACAAATGTAGGAATCAGCTTATAGATGGTATATCCTATGGTGAGATTGAAAGAGATCTTCTAAGGACTAAGATTGATAAGAGGAGAAGATCCCAAAAGGACAAAGCTCTAGAATACTCTCACATTTAAGTCAGGAAATGAAGAGGAAACAGTAGAGAGAGTGAGATATTGTCCAGCAAGGTTAGAGAATAACCCAAAGACTGTAATGTTTTGGATGCTGAGAGAAAAAAGAATGTTTAAAAGGGAAGAAAGTCAGCTAATGGGCTTGGTACTATTGACAGTCAAATAGGAGAAAAATGGACTGAGAATACAGACTGAATATTACAATGTGGAAGTATGACAGTGAACAGAAGATTTTGCACATGAAGGGAATGAAAAGTTGATAAGAATAGTTTCAAGAGAATACGACAGGAGAAAATACAGTTACATAGACAGCTTATTCAAAGGTTTTTGGTATAGGGGCCCCTGGGTGACTCAGTGGGTTAAGCCTCTGCCTTTGGCTCAGATCATGATCTCAGGGTCCTGGGATCGAGCCCCATATCGGGCTCTCTGCTCAGCAGGGAGCCTGCTTCCCCTTCTCTTTCTGCCTGCCTCTCTGCCTGCTTGTGATCTCTTTCTCTGTCAAATAAATAAGTAAAATCTTAAAAAAAAAAAAAAAGACTTTTGGTATAGAGGGAAAGAAAGAAACAGGATGTCAGCAGAAGGCCATGCTGTTACAAGGTTTTTTTAAAAATAATTTTGAAAAAATAGTATTGTCGTATACTAAAAGGAATGACCCCAAAGAGAAATTAAAATGGATGATTCAAGGGAGAAAGAGCAGTGTATCTGAGGATGTGAGAGAAGGTGGCATCAAGAGGACAATTGAAACCTGCCCCACAATAACGTAATGAACATTTCACCCATACTAATGGAAACGGATACAGAGATTCATATAGGTTCACACTTTACAGTTGTAAGCCAATGCTCAATCTTTCCTGGTTGCTTTTATTTTCTTAATGAAATAAAGTCTAAGAGAGTGAGGATAAAAAAAGAATTGTAAAAAGCTTGAGAATAGAGCAGAAAGGCAGAAATAATCTCTAGGTGAGTAAAAAAATGAATGGTTTATGGATTTACAGTATGGTTTTTAACAGTATGAAGGATGATTGGGGTTATGATTATGAACTTAAAGTGAAAGAAGGAAGTATGACTATGTTTTTCTCTAGTTGTGCTCAGCTATGGATGGAATTACACATAAAGAATAGACAGATAATTGGTTTTAAGTAGGGTTATGGATTAATCATAAGAATAAAACAAATGAGAAATATAAATGAGAATAAAACAAATGAGGTCCAGGAATCCAAAGGTCAGGGAGTTAAAAGGATCATCTACATGGATATTACAATCAACAAAAAAATGTAATAGGAGTAATGCTGGAGAGCATGGCAATGATCAAAAGAGCCCGTGATCCTTATTGAAAGAATAAGGAGGGATGACCTGACCTCGAGAATTAGAGACAGATGACTGTAGCGAGGACAGAGAATGGGTGACACAAACTGATGACACAAACTTGAAACCTGGGGACTGTGAGGGAAGAGGAAAGGAGAATGGATTGAGAGGGGCAAAGAGGAGCAGGGAGGTTGCCTATCACTCCTCGAGGCCCAATTTGAGAAGAGAGTGGAAATGAAACTGGCCATCATTTAAGAAGATGGCACATAAGGAAAGTGTTCAGGAAAAACACAACATCAACAAAAAAACCAAAACAGATTTCCATTCAAGCCAGATGGTACAACAAGGGGTCACAGAAGAGACAGGGGCTATAGAAAAATTTGTTAATAACCTACCATGAATTTCAGTGGTCACGGTGAGAAGAGATGGGAAGAGTGGACTATGAGGTCAGAAAAGGCACCAGGCAACATTATAGCCTAAATAATGTAGGCATCTTGGATTTCTTCTGGTGTTTGGCATCAATTGGTCTGAGATTAGAGTCTAGTCTTAATATTTCGAAAGCAGAAGGTGGTGGCCAGGAATGAGCAGGAGTAGGAGGTCTTATAAGGAATAGGGCTCCCTCTGGGCTCCTACTTTTCTCCCGTCACAAAAAACCACAGATTTCTGCAGGTTAAAGTCTTGCTGCTAGTGGAATTGATTTCTGTAGAAGGAAGCCTCCCACCTGGCAGGGAAGCATCTTACTATAAGCACAGGGCATCCAGCATCCTTTGACTGCAAATACAGGGGAATGGTCTTCCTTCCTTCCTTCTTGACTTCTGAAGGGGGCCCAGGGAAAGAAAGAACACAGTACGCACAAGAAAACTAGGAACTTGTTTGTACCATGAGTTTAACAAGCTTTTCCTCTTCTATTCCCTTGTTATTATTTTCATCTGTGAAAGTCTAGAAAGTTGAGTGGCAGCTCTCTTTTTTCCTCATCCCTGGTGACCTTTATTATGAGTGTAGTAATGTATACCATCATGAAATTACGATTTAATAAAAATTCAGAGTGCCTTTTGGAATTTATTATACCAGGATTATAATTTCAATTAGTTTTGACTGAACTTTTAATAAATATGTCTGTTGGAGTCAATTTTCACTCTTGAAATAGATATTAAGTACCCATCATATACTAGTCATACGGCGACAAACTGAGATACACTGAAGGAACTCACAGTCTAATAAGATTATAATACTTGAAGAAGATAATTTCATTTCCCTGATGACATGATGGAGCTACATACAAGAGTCTGTTGGGGGTGGAGAGGTAAGATAGGTAACTCAATTTGAGATGCTTTATTTGAAACTCTTATAGCAAGTGTTCTCACACTGTTTTCTGTCCTGGCTCATTTGACAGATGCAATGTGTTCTCCTTCTATGGCAGTAGCTTTCTATTAGAATACTTTTCAGTTAAGTGTATGGAATGTGTCATTCTATAGGCAATGGATCAGAATGGCCAAGTGGAGACTACCTAAGAGGGCTTAGATAGTTGGAAAAGCCTTTACCTCCAGATGGGTATCTTCCATTCGAGAGACATTTTTCTCCCACCCTGCGAGAATCTGTTTGTAGGATAAGTAGTCTTAGTTAGAATTGGGAAAGTGCATTTTAGGGATATGGTTTGTGCAAAAAATAAGAGAAGCTAGGGGGAGGCACAGGTTGGGAGGAGGCTGTGGCAAGACATGAGATGTGAGATACAGACAACAAAACATGCATTAAATGGCATGGTTAAGAAGGTTTGGATTAATTTTTCTGAAAATGGCATGATATAAATAGGCACAAATTCTCAAAAGCTCATTCTGGTCAAAGAGTACAAAGGCTCATTCTGGTCATAGAGTAAGGATGAATTAGAGAATGTTTAGACTAGAAATTGAAAGACTAGTTGAAGATATTGCCCATCCAAACAAGCAACAATAACAGACTAATGTAAGGCAGTGTTAACAGAAATTGAGGAAAAAAGAATGGATTTGAAAACATAAAGGAAGGAGGTTGAGGGAGTGATGGCTTGGACATATGTTCACCAAAGAGAGGCACAGCAACTGACTATTTTTTTGAAGTTCTACTCTGTGTTTCATGTTAAGTACTTTTATTTATGCTATCTTTTACACAAATCTGAGAATTTAGTACTGTACCATTTGACAGAAGAGAAAACTGAAGATCGAAGAATATATTTTACATGCCAAAGATGATCAATTATGTTGCATGAGAACTAGAATCAAGCCGGGTCACTTTGGTTTCAAATTACACTCTTCTCTCCATCATATGATAATTCCTCCAAAATTACAACATAATATTAAGACTATCAGATTTCTAAGTTGGCCAGTTTAGGTAAATGGTAGAACCATCAATATAAGCATGTAGTAGGGTGCCTGGGTGGCTCAGTGGGTTAAAGCCTCTGCCTTCGGCTCAGGTCATGATCCCAGGGTCCTGGGATCGAGCCCCACATCAGGCTCTCTGCTCAGCAGGGAGCCTGCTTCCCCCTTTCTCTCTGCCTGCCTCTCTGCCTACTTGTGATCCCTCTCTGTCAAATAAATAAATAAAATCTTAAAAAAAAAAAGCATGCAGTATTGGGCAGAAGTGAAACATAATGTGTATAATTTTGTATACTATAAGTTTGAGGACCTGTGACTTACCAATTCAGATATATATAGACAGCAGCTCCAAAGGTTAAGAGATACATATGCACATGTAACTCAAAAGATTAAAAGATACATAATCTGGATACAGATATACAGTTAGAGTTATTCATCTAATATTCCAGTGAGAGGGCATAAAATTAGAAAAGGACCTAGGCAGAATTTGGAGAACAACACCCTTCAACAAAGACAAAAAGACCCACAGAAGAGACTGAGACTAGTCAAATAGGCAAGAGGACAATTAAAAGAAATTGTTTTTACAAATTGTAAGAGAGAAAAGAGCTTCAGGAGGATTTAATTATTCCCAGGGACAAAATGCAACAGAACATACAAGAAATACGAGAATCAAAATATATTCCTTGGCATTGAAAATTGGGTCATTAGCAGTCCCAGTGAGAAGCAGTTCATTGGAATGACAGAGGTAAAAATGAATATTAGAATTTATCAGGACTACTCTTCCAAAAATGGTAAACACAGCATGGATAACAATTGGAGATTATAGGTATGTGGTGTTATATGTTACAGGAAGGCTGTTCGTCAGAAATCATGCTTCTACCATACTTAATTAAATATATCAAACAAACTGGCAAAAAAGAAAAAGAGACATCCAATAGAAAAATGATCAAAGAATAAGAGCTGACAATTCACGAAAGAAAAAAAAAGATAGAAATTTAAATTTAAGGAAAGCATGTTGAATCATTTTGGTAAGTAAAATACTGCAAAGTAAACCACAGTGAATTTCTCATTGTTGGCAAACAAATTAACAGAAATATTTAAAACAGGGCACCTGGGGGCGCCTGGGTGGCTCAGTGGGTTAAAGCTTCTCTGCCTTCTGCTCAGGTCATGATCCCAGGGTCCTGGGATTGAGCCCCACATCAGGCTCTCTGCTCAGCAGGGAGCCTTCTTCCCCCTCTCTCTCTCTCTGCCTCTCTCTCTGCCTGCTTGTGATCTCTGTCAAATAAATAAATAAAATCTTTAAAAAAATAAAAATAAAATAAAATAAAACAGGGTGCCTGGGTGGCTCAGTCAGTTAATTGTCCAACTCTTGATTTCGGTTCACGTCATGATCTCAGAGTGGTGAGATCCAGCCCTGTGTTGGACTCTGCTCAGTGGGGAGTCTGCTTGAAATTCTTTCTCCCTCTCCCTCTCTTCTCCCCCTTTCCCAGTATGCTTTTTCTCTCTCTAAATGAAAAATCAATAAATCTTTAAAAAATGTTTAAAATAATAAAAAAATAACAATAATAATAATAAAATGCGTGGTTCAGTCCTTAAGCGTCTGCCTTCGGCTCATGTCATGAGCCAGTGGTCCTGGGATCAAGCCCTGTATCAGGCTCTCTGCTCAGCAGGAAGCCTGCCTCTCCCTCTCCCACTCCCCTTGCTTGTGTTCCCTCTCTGTCTATCTCTCTCTGTCAAATAAATAAATAAAATCTTAAAAAATAAAATAAAATAAAATATTAGCAACCTGACATTGAGATGAAAGTTAGAATAACTTTCCCAGAGGGCATTTGGGTAATATGTATGGTTATGTAAATTTCCAAATGTAAAATTACTTTGACTCAGATATTTCATTTTTAGAAATTTGTCTTAAATATAAACACATGCACATAAACATGAATAAATATTTAGCTGTGTGATTTTAGCTCTTTAATGCTATATTAATAAATATATCTTATTTATATTTATATAATATTAATAAATATTAGAATATCATCATTTCAACAATGCTGATGAATTGATGGATCTAGGCATTGATCATCAATGGCTGTTACAACAGAAAAAGACAAATAGCACAATGTTAGGTGCCCTCTGAGGGCAACACCATACCACCTATGAAATATTTTTTTGAAAATATTTTATCTATTTATTTGACAGAGAGATCACAAGTAGACAGAGAGGCAGGCAGAGAGAGACAGAGGGGGAAGTAGGCTCCCCACTGAGCAGAGAGCCCGATGTAGGGCTGGATCCCAGGACCCTGGAATCATGACCTGAGCTGAAGGCAGAGGCTTAACACACTGAGTCACCCAGGTGCCCCCACTTATGAAATATTATTGCCAAAATATGAAACCTGAATTCTGGATCTAATTACCTTTTTCTAGGAAATATAGTTAATAGAGGTATACATCAAATGACACCAGTGATGATGCAATACAATAATCCAGGACAGGACAAATAGTATAGATCCAGCAATCTATTTTTTCTTGTTCTTTTTCTTTTTTTCCAACAAATAAATTGCAAGGAAATAAAGAGAGGGATGAAGAGGAATCTACTGACTAAGAGAGACTTCCTGGCCACCTGCAGTGCCTAGATCTTACCTGAATGTTGATTTAAGTCATTTGGAGAGGGGAAGGGAAGGAGGGAGGGAAAAGATATCAAGGATTTTTGAACACTTCTTGAATAGATGATATTGGATAATATGAAGGATAATTTGATTTTTTTGAGGTGCGATAACGGTGTTATGGTTATGTTAAAAAAAAAAAAAGTAGAGTGGGGAATGGGTGAGGCTATAGATGAAATATGATTGACCAGAAGTTGACAATTGTTGAAGCTGAGTCATGGGTACATGGTGGTTCATTAAACCAATCTTGCTAAAAAACAACTACCACAAACCCATTTAATAATGTGGTTTTGATTAAAAAATTAATGGCATACCCATGAGATAAAATAATATGCAAATATTAAAATGTTCATTATATTATATAGTCTGTAGAATGGTTAATAATATTCAGGCACTCAAATGTTCCTACAATATTAATAAGTGTAAAAAAGTCACAAAGCAACATGCAGAGAATTATTCCATTCCCATGCACAGAATGGAAATAAAAAGACCCCCCCCAATACATAATAATTATCTCAGAAAAAGAATTCTTGATTGTGAAGGGAAAGACATTGGAAGGGAACTTTAGGGACATTCTATATTTTTAGCTAAGAGATCTTTATATATTATTTTATTTATAGGTAATTTGATCAAGGACTTCCTATTTATCAGATGTTACGCTGGCACTTTACAACATTATGAAGCCTCTGTGAGATAACTGTATTTATTTTTAAGAGAAGCCAAGTATAGAAATTTTGAGACACTTGCCTAAGTTAACTAGCTAGAAAGAGAGCCAGGACTCAAACCTGCAGTTTGACTCAAGAACCTTCATGCAGAACCACTGCCTCTTGCGGAAAAGCGGGAGAAGCGGAGATAGAAAGTCCTAGAGGGAGAAAACAGATGGAGGGAAAGCTCTGAGTACACACAGAGAGAAGACCCCATCCAGAGCAGGGGGGGAAGTCAAACAGTGGTAAATGTCTGTCAAGTGGGGGTTTCTAACTAATTAGAAAACTTTCCCCCCACACACAAAAGGTCTAACACAGTTTTTTCAAATAGTTGAAAAATTTTCAGTTTTATTTTACAAACCATCTTTTTTCCTTTTGTAGGAAATTTCTGTTTCCGTATACTAAATACAGAGGAAAATTATAGATTCCCTATTCCGTTCAATTGGTTCATCTGCTCGTGTACAATAGCATATTCTACTAGTTACTGTGCCTTTATTTTACATTTTGATATTCATCCACAAAATCAATGTTGAGCCTCTACTGTGTACTTGGCTTAATGTTTAAATGTTCATGGTGAAAAAGACCTGTAGACATTCACATCCCCAGCTTTCATGAAGTTAATCAAGCCCAGGGATTCACAAAATTTTTCCATAAGTAGTAAATATTTCAAGGCTTTGCAATTAATTCTCTCTCTATTATAACTAATTTAACTCTGCCATTGTAGCTGAAATAGGCCAGACAATCTATGAATGAAGAATGTGGCTGTTTTTTGACACAAACTTATTTACAAAAACAGGCAGGAGACTGGATTTAGCCCGAGAGACTTTTCTAGGTTGGCAATGGAATTCTCGTATCTCGAATTGTTCATGGTGAAAAAAGAATTGTGGAAGTGGCGATGGAAATTTAAGAGACTCTCTGTTTTGTTGTTATGTGGCTCTAGTCCCCTGTTATTTGGGATTGAGATACAGTAACATACGTCATTGTTTGCCTCAGACATTGCAAGTTAATGCCCTTTATCCTGGTATAATAAACAGAGCTCCTCTTCTCACTCTGCAATTTTCCAGTTAGGATAGCAAAACTGTGTGGTTATCCTAAGTTTAGGAGCTAGAACAATGATCTTCCTCAATAGGAAAAGGAATCAGATATCAGTTAAGACAAAACTATGACAGGAAGATATAAAGGATGTTAAGTTCTTTACTGAAAAAGCTTCTCCAGAGGGCATATTAGGAAAGGACTGGGAAGGAGATCAGTTGAAATTCTTATCCAATGGTGTCTTAGTTCAGGATGCTGGAGCAAAACACTATAGACTGGGTGGCTTATAAGTAACAGAAATGCATGGCTCACAGTTCTGGAGGTGGGAAGTCCAAGGTCAGGGTGGCAGCACAGTTAGGTTTTGATGGGAACGCCCTTCCAGGATGTGGACTGCTGGCTTCTCACTGTTTCCTTAGGTGGTGGGAAGACTGAGAGCAGAGCAATCTCGGGGCACTCACCCCATTCCTGAAGTCTCCACCTTGATGACCTAATTACCTCCTAAAGGCCCCGCCTCCAAATACCATCCCCCTGGGGATTAGATTTCAATGTATGGATTAGGGGGGAAGACACAAATTTTCAGTCCATAACAAATGGTGTCTATGAAAAAAGAAGGAACTAGTTGGGGAATGGAATGTAAAGAAACAGGAACAGTAAAGGAATAGAGCCTGGGAGAAGCATTAAAGATGCACTGTTTTTTGTTTTTTTTGTTGTTGTTTTGTTTTGTTTTTGGATCATTAGTACAAACAGAACACTACTGATAACCTGTATCTACCTAAAAAATGTCTAGCCTAAATACCTGCCTCCTCCTTATTCTGAAACAAGGCAAGTGGTCTTCTGGCAAAAGTCCATAGGGGAAGAGAAGGAATAGTGGAATGAGTCTATTCCAGGAATATTTACCTTCCTATTTGCCAAATGTAGTTCATTTTCAAAAAACAACTGGAATTGAGATAAATATTCAAATTTAGAATGTTTATCCATGCCACATATTTTAAAGCTACACCCTTAAAAATGTTTCCTGTTGATTTTTAAGATCAGTATTTTCTCACAACCTGTTGCCTGGGCTCTCTGCCTGCAACCTCAGAGATGCCCTCAGTAAGGTTTTCCTCTATGCCCTCCAGCAGGATTAGCCCTTCTAGCTCCACAATCCCCTAGGGCACTGTTCTGTCCGACCTACACTTGGAAACCACCCTTGGAAATCGATTGGCTGTGAAGAGCCTGCTGCTTCCGTTGCAAGGTGAGCCCCGTTCCCAGCCCGAGGGAGGACCCTCCCGCACGCTCCTGTGGTTCTCTGTTTTTGTGAAAAGGACGAATACAGGATTTTTAAAACTGCAATTGGAGAAGTCCTATCTTTTTTCACTCCGCCTTCTCCTACTTGACACTTCCCTAGTGTCCGCGGTGTGAGGGACGCTGCAGGCACTCCTGGGATCTGGCTAAGGGGAGAGGTTGAGGATGAGGCTAGGCTGAAAGGCTTCAAAGTCACTTCCGAGGTGCAGCTGCGTTACTGTTGTTATTGTTAGCCTAGTGATTCCACGTGGAAATGGCTTGCTGCGGTCTCCCGTGTGGGCTCCCCAGTCTTAGGAAACGCGGCAAAACGCCGATCAGAAGCTAGCTGATTCGTAGGTGTTTTTAGGTCAAGTGTTCTGTACGTGGAAGAGAAGGAAGGATGGGTACCTAGTCTGCCTTAGGGGCAGAAAGCCCCGTCTGTGGACACTGTCCTCCACCAGCCTGCATGCAGTGACTGAGGCACGGGGACAGGAGCGCCTGATCCAGGATCATTTTTTTAAAAGATTTTATTTTATTATTTTTTTTGACAGAGATCACAAGTAGGCAGAGAGGCAGGCAGAGAGAGAGAGGAGGAGGAAGCAGGCCCCCTGCAGAGTAGAGATCCCGATGTAGGGCTCGATCCCAGTATCCTGGGATCATGACCTGAGCGGCAGGCAGAGGCTTTAACCCACTGAGCCACCCAGGTGCCCCTGATCCAGGATCTTTAAAGGCCACTGACCAGCTGGGCAGAGTAACCGCCGGCCTATCCCACCTATTCCTTGGCCCAATTTTGCTTCATCTCTTTCTCTTTCACTGCTTAATCTCTACTAAATACCATATACCCCTATCTCTGCCTCAGCATCTGCTTCTGCATAATCCAACTGCGGCAGTCATCTCAGGAAAATTCTGTGCAAGGATAACTTCCAGAAAACGGTAAAAGGACTCTGATGCAGATATAAAAGTGAACATATGTTGAAGAACTTATTTTACTCATGATATGAGGCAGAGGCTACAAGTGATTCAAAGGAAAAGTCAAAACAGTATGAATTAATACGGAATAAAAGGATGTCAAGATGAATTGCAAATGGAGACAAAACTAGATTTTCCAGAGGGCGGAGGAAATGAATTAAATCACTTTTGCAAAAGACAGAATGTGCAATTATCAGCTACCTATAATTTATTAAGGAAAATAAAATAAAATTGCCAATTAGCTCAGTGACAGTGAACAGGATTGGAATCTGATAACCTAGAAGAGTGTAGTATAGAAGACACATTTTCCTCTTGAAACACATTTTTTTCCCGTACATCTCTTATTTGCAAAAGTGCTTTCCATCCTACCTCCCTTATATTTTCAAAAGAAATAACAGGTAAAGGTTAGTCTGCAAATTCTGTTGGGATTTCAGCACACACGTAGATTAAAAGTATTTTATAAAATTCTGAACGGTATTGGATTAAGTAATGCGAAAAACTCAACAAAACCCTAAATAACTATAAATAACTATAACTATCATTAAAAATTAAACACATTAGCTCAATACTTGCTTTTTTATTCCAACACAAGTTTTGTAACAGAATCATAAACCCAAGCAGACTCCCTTGAACAACAGAAAAATTTATTATCAAATTTAGTGTGTTGTAAGTATAAATACTGAATTACATAGTGACTAAGATAGAAAATATGCATTACGGATACAAAATCTATAATAATATTGTCAATATGTTGCTGACCTAGAAAGTTTTAGAAATGTATAAAATTATGTCCAACTAGACATGTCTTTGGGGCCTAATTCATTTGTTCCTTGCTATTGTGTTACAAATTCACAAATGAGATCAGTTTCTGGCGAGTCTCTCATTTTCAAGTTCAATTTTAAATGTACAAGTTCTGCCTTAATTAAAACTATTAGAAAAAAATATAGTCTTCAGAAGTTTTGCACTTTTTTTTTTTTTTTTACTTTGACAAAGAGATTGAGAGAACACAAGCAGGGGGAGCAGAGGGAGAGGGAGAAGCAGGCTCCTCATGGAGTAGGGAGCCCAGTGCAGGGCTCGATCCCAGGCCCCTGGGATCATGACCTGAGCTGAAGGCAGACGCTTAACAACTGAGCCACCCAGGTGCCCCAGTTTGTGGACTTTAAAATTGAACTTTATTAGGTAGGAAACTGTTCACAGTGGATATTTTATTAATTTTTGTAATGGTAATGCTTAAATTTTCCAATTCAAATGTTTGAAGTGTGACAATAGATTTTAAATGATTGATGTGAGTAATTTTAAATGTGTTTAATATTTTAAGGGTGCTATTTATTCCTCACAATCCAGTGATGTGTATGGGTGGTTATTTGTACAATTCTTTCACATCAAATGGAAGAATAGAGTTCTTTGTATTCAAGAAGATATTTGGAAGCCTGTTCTAAAGATATAAAATTGCTCTCGGAAAACACCAGGAGAAAACAGGCTGTATTGTTCCTCCTCAAAGAGCACAAAAGGCAATCAAACAAGGGAACTAGAATATGGTAATTATTGAGAATGTTGATGGTACCCTTAAGATTAAGCCACTGAAGATAAATGCTTTTCTGGTGATGAAGTTCCGGAAAACTCTATTAAGTGGGGGTGAGGAAGGGATGGCAAATTTCTGCCTCTACCTTGCACAAAACAGTCCATTTGTGTAATCTTCCAAATCATATTTCTTGATTTTGCTTATAGATAGGGACAGCGAAATTGACTATGAAGGAGATAACAAACAGATATAAGGAACAACAACAAAGAAACAGGTAAAATGAAGATAATAAAGGTGCTATTTCCCCAAAAAGCTTTGGCAGGTCAGGATTTGAAGAGGTAAAAACAGATGCGTTGCCTTTTGTTTGCAAGGCAGCCTCTGACAATGAAGATAAATTAAAGACCCAGAAAGCTAATACCCTTGGTGTTAATTCCCTTACAGTTCTCTTTCTTGCAGAAACTCCTTGGAGATCAGAGGGCTAAGACCTAATCTTTATTTCATGTTTCTGTAACTTTAAAATGAATTTCTCTCTGCTGCTTCTCAGATACCGACAATAAATCCATAATGCAAATACTGAGAATGTTTGATTTTGAAAGAAACCAGAGAAACCAAGCCAAAACCTTTATTCTAGATTAATATATATTTTTGAATCAGTATCGTAATGGCTAAACAATTACATTAGAATCCACACTTACAGTTTTAGAGTGGGGGAGAGAACCTGGGGGCATGTGGAGTACCCTCTCCGATGATGCATCTTGGTTGACTGACTATTATTGATGAAAATATCAAGGCAGCTTTTCACTGGGTTATAAAATGTGATTATTTTAAATTACCCTCATTCTTTTTAGTTTTCCAACACTCCTACTTTTGACAAAACCAAGCCCTATGGTGTGAATGCTTATGTCCTTCTCAAAATTCCTATGTCGAGGGACGCCTGGGTGGCTCAGTTGGCAAAGCGGCGGCCTTCGGCTTGGGTCATGGGTTCTAGGATCGAGTCCCACTTCAGGCTCCTTGCTCAGCGGGGAGCCTGCTTCTCTCTCTGCCTCTGTCTGCTTGTGTTTTCTCTCTCTCTCTCTCTGACAAGTAAAGAAGAAAACTTAAAAAAAATTTCCTATGTTGAAATATTGACTCCCAAGGTGATGGCATGAGTTGGTACCTTTGGGAGGTGATTGGATTATGAAGGTAGAGCCTCATGAATGGAATTAGTACCCTTATAAATAGAGGCCTGGCGCACCTGGCTGGCTCAGTTATTAAGCATCTGCCTTTGGCTGGGGTCATGATCCCAGTGTCCTGGGATGGTGCCCCACACTGGGCTCCCTGCTCCCCGGGAAGCCTACTTCTCCCTCTCCCATTCCCCCTGCTTGTGTTTCCTCCCTATCTCGCTCTCTGCCAAGTAAATAAATAAAATCTTAAAAAAATAAAAATAGAAGCCTCAGGGAGTTTGCGGATCCCTTCCACCACATGAAGATATGGAGAAGTTAGCAGTCTGCAACTGAGAAGAGGGCTCTCACTAGACCTTGGGCTCGCTGGTACCCTGATCTTAGAAACGTGAGAAATAAAAATCGGTTGTTTATAAGCTACCCAGTGTCTGGTATTTTTGTTATAGCAGTACAAACGGACTAAGACACCAAAATATTTCCAGTGTGTTTTAAAATATAGAAACAGCTATGACATAATCCTACTTTTTGAAAAAGCAGACTAATAAATTTTAACAATTATTTCATACTTATAGGAAACCCTCTTGAGAAGTCCCTTTAAAAATGACATCTCCAGGGGGCTCAGCTGGTTAAGTGTCCAACTCTTGATTTCAGCTCAGGTCTCAGGGTTGTAAGATTGAGCCCTGCCTCGGGCTCCGGGCTGGGTTTGGAGCCTGCTCAAGATTCTGTCTCTTTCTCGCCCTCTACTCCTTCCCCTACCCTGTCCTCTCTAAAAAACAAAAACAAAACAAAGGAAAAAAAATATTATCTTAAATCTCCTACTTCATACTACCTACTATTAGGATTATTAACATAGCCCATGACTTGAAGGTACGTGTATGAGGGATAAGAATTTGTTTAGGCTGACACATATGCATATTTATCATAAGCACTGGGAATTGTACTATTTCACACAATATTATCATAAAACAACTTTATTCTTTGGATTCCTACCACCACTTTAAATTTATTCATTGGGACCATGTCCTCCCTCACATGGGGTTGCAGACTTGTACTGCACTATGACTTGACTTCCATTTGGTTTTGGTTATTGAAATCCCTATGGGCATCTTCCCATTTCAATTCCAAAATAAAGCACACTTGATTTTAAATTGTGATTTCTTCTTTTCCTCTGGCTGATTTCTTATCATATTACTGCCACTTCTCATGTAAATAATACTGCTGCTATCGTTCAAGAATTTTTTTTTTTTTTTTTTTTTAGCATCTCTTCTGTCCTGGTCCCTGCAGTAGTTAAACCAGACACAAATGGAAACTTCTTTCAAGGAACTTACAGTCTGATCAGGGGAGAAAGATAATAAAGATTTAAACAGACAAGTATAAATGAATAAATGATTGCCATGCAATACAAAATTGGAAGAAATGCATGAAAAGCTTTGATTGACCTCTCTGTAGCGGTAGCCAAAATCTGACGGTGATTTCAGCAAATATTCCCATCTCAGCTTCCTGGAAAATATAATGTCACTTATTCCCCATGCTGCAATTAAACCTGAGCTCTGACATTTTCACTGAGTTTTACAGGAGTCTTGGAACAACCTGAGTGCATCACCTAGAATAAACACCCTCCTGCATTAAGTGGTGAGTCTTAGAACCCATGGGACAAAAGCTATGCTCGAGTCACTACCCACAGAAAGAGGGTCGGTTTCACCAGCATGAAAAGCTGCAGGCATTTCTCAGTTTTATCACATAGGTCCATTGGATCAGAGTGCAATACAGCCCTGGGATGATGGACGGCAGGTTCATCTTCTTCCTCCCAGGTAAACATCCTCATCATTGTGAACTGATCAAGACACACACAACGATGGATATCACACATCGAAACCCACATTACTCAGCTTTTAATAACACAGTTCTTCTAACATAGCCTACTCATTCTTAAGGAGCCCTTCTCTAAATCCGGTGCAATTCTTTATTGCAATATGTGCTCTGTTATAAGTAGAAAAGAGCCTGCCTGTGCATCTATATGAGTAATCTAGCCCAATCTATCTTTTGAGGAAGCTCTTGGGTGAAAACAGAAAGGTATCCCAGGAACAAATCACAATTTTCACATATAGGTCACCCTAAATCCAAATTTAAATAGAAAATATTTTCTAAACATTTAGGGAGACATTTAATTTACACTTATATGTGAATTCAAACCATGTGGTCTGAAATCTGCTCACTGATAATCAGAACTTATAATTAACAATGCATAGGGAATTGCTTTTTTATATGGGCTGTCTATGGGCTATCATCAAAGGATTGTTTTTAAGAAGAAAATAAATTCCCTAAAGATATTTCAGTATTTACCATAAAGAGCAAGAACTGCTTATGAATTCCTCCAAACACAATTTTTCCAGTCCAGATTTATCTAATTTAATCCACCTGATTAAACATATTTAACTCTATACACAACTGAGCCATTTAAGGCCTGAATTCTTTTGTTTTTATCTTTGTGTTCTAGCATCTAGTCAGTGCCTAGCTGCAATATTTTATAAAATAAAAGCCTGAGTGAAGAAATGAAGGAATTACCTATACATTAAAGTTCAACCACTCAATAGCCTCATGGCAACAGTGAATCACTTAACCAATCAAAGGCTCAATTTCATCACCAATATATACTCCCTATGATACTACCATTTTGATAAATTGTCATTATAAGGGAGAGCTAGTGTTATTCGTGTTGTTGTTTTAAACAAATGAAATGAATCTGATTAGAGTTAGATTTATAAGTAGTGCGGTCCAGTCAGGCAATGGAGAATCAGGCTAGGGAAAGTGTCAAGGAACCAGGAAAATCATTTGCTCATATTAAAAGAAATTGTAGTCAGGATACCCCACAGGCATGATGGCAGGTCCTTGACTGGGACTCCATCGATTCAGGAGGAAACATTGTGGCCAATGATATTTACACACATGCTCTTTGTTACAGAGTCTTAACTATTTTTTATTATTGTACGGCAGTAGGTTCACTTTTGTGTTAATAGGCCAAAGACATGTTACAGAGTCTTTCGAAGACGGCCCTCCAGAAAGACTTTCATTTGTAAACAAACCTCAGATACCAGATCGGTCACAATCTTTCTAAATTTCAGAGTGTTTTTTCAGGCCAATTTTAGTGGACATAGGAAATTTCCCAGATGGTACTATATTAGTGAGAGATGGATGTGTTCAAAAACACATGTTGACAACGAGAACATTTCTTTATGTCAAACATATCAGAGCTTCTTCCTCCTCCTACTTCGTTCTCGTTTCCTCTTAGAAATGTCCTGTAAATGTCTAGGATAAAAAGGGATGACTGGGTGATGGTTAACACCAGTGTTAATGTATTCAATGCCAGTGAATTGTATGTTCAAAATGGTTGAGCTGGTAAGATTTAGGTTATGTATATTTTACAATTTAAAGAAACAGATTGTAGAAGTATTAGATTCCTGTGTAAACATGATTGTGCTAAATAATGAAGCCCAATTTATTTTTATTGCTTAAATACTGGATTAGTTCATTAGTTCAACAGAGAGGTAGAGAAATTAAAGAAACTCTCAGCCAGGTTTAACCTGTCAAGATTAAGCAGTTGGGGATTTGTCTGTTTTTAGAGCTAATCTGGGTCCTTGGATTGCTGCATACCTGTGGCTAAGACGAGTGTATTTTACATGAAGGATTCCTTTGAAGATCTATGAAATTTTTGGTTATTCTATTCCAAAACAACCAAAAAAGATTAAATGCCAATATATTTGCTCATCATCAGCTATAGGGACCAGCCCAAGCTGACATTTTTGAATGCAAAGAAAAATTTGTAGTGGAAACTATGGGTTTCTAACATTCTAGAGGATACCTCTCTGGGTGATCATTTTTTTTTTCTTTTCTTTTTTCTGTTTGTTTTTTTTGTTGTTGTTGTTTGTTTGTTTGTTTTCAAATTTTATTTCTTTTCAGTGTTCCAAAATTCATTGTTTAAGCACCACACCCAGTGTTCCACAAAATACGTGCCCTCCATAATACCCACCACCAGGCTCATCCAACCCCCCCCCCCTTCCTTCCAAAACCTTCAGTTTGTTTCTCAGAGTCCACAGTCTCTCAGGGTCTGTCTCCCCTTCGATTTCCCTCCACTCACTTCTCCTCTCCATCTCCCAGTGTCCTCCGTGTTACTCCTCTCTGGGTTATCTTTTTCTGATGCTATGGAAACTATTTTGCAACTGTGTATAGATAACTCATAACAATGCAAAATAATTCTTGTCTACAGACATACAAATTCTTTCCGGTCTGAGTAAAGGTTCGGCTGATTCTTTCTTCCCCATTTTGTGGAAAAACCAGTTTGCATCCATCTGCACATTTATTTCAATATTCCTTATCTACAAATGTATCTAAGATTTGGATTCTTGTCAGACTGAGTTATAACATCTGCCAGGTTTTTTCATTGATTACAAGCTAAATAACATCCTTTAACACCTGTTCATTTTTATATCTGTATGAGAATCATGATTTTATCTTTTTTTAAAATTGGCTGTTAACAAGAAGAAATGAAGAAATTTGTTTTCCTTTAAGACATAAGGGAGAGAAAACAAGGAAGTTTTTAAGTCTGTCATTTGTTCAGCCCTGTGTATCAATTACGAAAAGATTCACATCAGAAAGTTAATTCTGTAATAAGGATTATTTTACTGATGAACGTTTATCTATAATGACTAGTTTTCTCAAATTTATGTTGCTTCCTGAGCCCCTTTTTAGTTAAAAATTTATACCATTGCTCATCTGTTACTAAAATTCCAAAAGATTATGTAAAATGAAGCATAGGTAGCATTTTATTTTTTTCTATGGAAAATTCCACAGCAAATAAGCTACCTGAAAAATGTGTGGTGCAGATTTCGACAGCAGTGTGGTGTGTGGTGCAGATTTCAACAGCAGCTGGTTAACTAAAATTCAAACTATTTTCAATAAAGTGTAATTAGTATATTTTAATTCTAAATAAAATATGATGCTCCTTTTCTCATCTAAACATTTATGGTTGGTACCAGTGTTTGAGGGCCCATGTGTGTAGAAGAGAGCAGAGTGCATGGGGAGACATTTTTTAAATCACTGAATTTCAAAAACATCCATTAGTTTCAGCAATGTCTTTAATAAATACTTTTGGGATAGAATAAATATTTCCTCCCAGATGCAAAAAAAAAAAAAAAAAAAAAAAGTCAAAGTACTATTGAATATGTCAGGGAGAAAAAGTCTGCAATATGTGTTTTTGTAGAATAACTCAGAAATCAATTTACCTGAATATCTTGGAAAATACTGAAAGGTTGGCAAAGACTTCTAAGTATGTCTAATAACAGTGTGCTTTTAATCAAGATAGCTGGAGACAATGGTCAAGGTAGTAAATATTGAAGGTAATCTATAGTGAGCTTGATCGTGAGCTGTATCATAAGGAGAACTCTCACCAGCCTCCTTCATTCTCCCAAATTCTCCAAGATAGGTGTAATAGGGTTCTCTAGGGAGACACAACCAAAAGGATTTAGATATAAATACACATATAGACATAAACACACACACACATTATATGCATTTCTCTATCAGAAGATTTCTTACAAGGAATTGATTTATGGGATTACAGAGGCTGACAAATCCTAAAACATGCAAACTGAATCCCAGGATTGCCGAAGGCTGGCAGTCTGGAGACCCTGGAGGAGTCAGTATTTCAGTTAGAGTCTGAAGCAGGAAAGAACTGAAGTTCCAGGTTAGGCAAAGCAAGTTCCTTTGTACTCGTACTCGGAGTAGGTTCTGCCTTTTTATTCTATTCAGGGTTTCAACCTACTAGAGGAGAGCACTCACGTTAAGGCGGGCAACCTCTTTCATTCAAGCAATGGCTTCAAATGTTAATCTCATCCAGAAACCCCCTCCTAGAGGCACTCAGGGTAATGTTTAACCAAATGTATGGGCCTCCTTTGGCCCTGTCAGGCTGACACAGAAAATTAACCATCACAGGAAGTTGGCAAGGCTCAGGGCTCAAGAGAGTTTGTGTTATTGAAATTGCATAAAAGCATAAAGTTGAACAAAAATCAAAATGACTGTACCTGTGCTTCAGCGAATCTCGATTTTAAACTAAGTGAGCTTTTTCCTTCTCTTCCACAAACCTTCCCTACCTTACTTCCTGCCTCTTCTTAGCCTTTTGTTTTAGAACCCCTTATTCATCCTGAAAACCTGACAAAGGAGGCCGGTGCACTATTGCGATTCCTGTGGAAAACTGCTAGATCCCCCTAACCCTTCAGCCCTTTCCTCTAGGTGGGCCTGTGGTTTTGAAGCCCTTAGCCTGCCAGTCTCCTTTGCCCAGAAACCAACATGGCTGTTGCTCTTCTTTATCCCCAAACTGTCCTTGCGTTAACGCATTTTGGCTCCTGAGCCCAGAGGTCGGTTTTCGACAACATGAGCACATCTATTTGTTCCCTAAATCTGTCTCTCTAGATAAAACAGGTCTAGAATATTCCCTTGCACACACAGTTTTCCCAAAGTTATCTTCTGGTTATTCTAACATGTTTTGATGGTCAGGGCTTGGAGGGTAATTAGAATCAGTTATTTGCACATTGAAAATTGATTTTTGAGTATAGAAAGTCATGTTTGCTTTCCTGTTACTCCAGAGTCTCTGGGATCATCTGCAATGATTCCAGAAAAGCCTGATAAATAAAAGTAGTCCTTTAGCTGAAAAATGATGTGAAAAGGGTAGGAAACACACATTTCCTTATATAGGTGGAGAACTAGGACAAGAGGACATAGAATAGATTGATTAAAACAAGGACAAAAGAAGGAAAATCGATATTTATATTACATCTCAATACTATATATTACATCTCAATACTATAGATAGTCTAGGAACTTTTCATAAACGGACTCATTTAATTTTCATAATAACTCTATCTGATAGGTTTTGTCATTCTCGGTTCATAGATAAAATAGCTTATAAGAAGCACAGTTGGGGGACGCCTGGGTGGCTCAGTTGGTTGGACGACTGCCTTCGGCTCAGGTCATGTTCCCGGAGTCCCGGGATCAAGTCCCACATCAGGCTCCCAGCTCCATGGGGAGTCTGCTTCGCACTCTGACCTTCTCCTCGCTCATGCTCTCTCTCACTGTCTCTCTCTCAAATAAATAAATACAATCTTTAAAAAAAAAAATAAGAAGCACAGTTGGAATTGCTCCCCTGGTCTGTTGGATTTCAAAAACACTATGTTCTTCCCATTTCTTCATTGTATCTACAGACTCTTGTCTTTTCTCTCTCGTTCTTTTCTCTTTGTCAAAACATCAAATATGGAAATCACATAAAAGCTGAATATTAATGTATTTATTACCTTTTCTATGTTTCATAATCATGCAAACTATCCTTTAATTTGGAATGTTTAACATATGAATGTGTATCATCTTGAGAACATGTACGTATATACATATACTTGAAGGACGGTTGGTAAACTTGGTTGTGAATAGAAGCTGGCCACCAGTAGACTGACTGGTGAAATTAAGATTCTTGACTTCAAAACTGAGGAACAGAACTTGTATCCATGGTGACTCCCCAAATGTGCCAACACCTGGCAAAGCTCACTCGGAAACATCTTGTCAGCTTCTTTCAGAAATGCACATAAAAAGGAGAAACAGGATAATAAGAAATCCATTGAAAAGCAAGTCGTGAGTAATAGAAATTAAGAAAATACATTTAAACACCTCTTTGTTTACCATGCGCAAGTCACTGAGGAAGCAGAGATGAACAAAATATGATCCTTGCTCTCAAAGAGCTGAGGAAGAGAAGGACGTATAGAAAGCACAACACACATCAACAGTCACAGGGGTTGTAAATAAAAACACAAAGTGTAAAAGGTTTGTTGATGAGAAGAACTTGGCTCAGGGCTCAAATGAGTAACATTCCTGAGGGGGCATTGGTAGGGGAGGGTGCTGAGAAGTAATGAGATCAAGGCCCTGAGGTGGAGGTGAGTCTGTCAGGAATGTCCCACGATGTGGTGGAAGGCAAGTCACCACTCCTCCCATGGACTGGCATGTTGAAGAGTTTTAAAGTAACTTACTCTATAGGCATCAATGACCTTGACACTGTTAATCTCAGTGGATGTACTTCAGTTATTAATCTGATATGTCTGCAGAAATTAGGGCTGCTAATCACTTCCTGCACCCAGAAAGGCTTCCTTCCTTTAGCTTCTTTGACTCCTTAGTAAACGAAAAGTCTTTTTTTTTCCCCTATAGCTACTCTCAAATTCCTATGTCCGTCATGTCTCCTCTGAGCTCCAGTGTCACCACTAAGAGCTTCTAATGTCAAATAAAAGCCAATATAGCTGAAACTGAAAGTAAAGTCATGTTGTTTTCCCTCCTCTCCCATTGTAAGTCTGGGATTACTCCAGTGTTCTTTTTCAAAGCAAATGACATGATTGCATCCGACTAGCTGCTAAAATCAGAAATTCGAGAGTCATCCTTAATACCTCTCTCTCCCTAACACTACCAGGTCCAGTGCATCAAGATTCATGTTAATATTCCCTTCAATTATCCCTCATCCACATCTCTCTCTCTCTCTCTCTCTCTCTCTCACTATTCTTTAGCCACATTGGCTTATCCTGGTGTCCAGAACATACAATCCATCTTCCTGCCTTGAGCATTCGGCATGTGCGTATATATCATTTGGTAATTTCTATCTCCTCGTCCCACCATAATAACCACCCTTGTTTTTGGACCACAGCTTTTTTTTTTTTTTTTTTTTTTAAGATTTTACTTATTTATTTGACAAAGAGAGACACAGTGAGAGAGGGAACACAAGCGGGGAGTGGGAGACGGAGAAGCAGGCTTCCACCTGAGCAGGGAGCCAGATGTGGGCTCAGTCCCAGGACCCTGGGATCATGCCCTGAGCTGAAGGCAAACACTTAACTACCAAGCCACGCAGGTGCCCCTCAACTACAAATTTCTTGATGACAACATATATAATCCTCCTTGTTAGATCTTTTTTTTTTTGTTATATCTTACCACAAACTCTGGTGGTTTGTAACCCTTATCACAATTGTACTGTAAAGATCAATTTCATGATTACTTATTAACTGAGTTCATTAATTGCCACTGGACTGTGAGTTGCCTGAGAGTGGGGAACTATCTGCCTTGTATTAATACATAACAGAATTTAAGTACATATTTGATGAACAAATGGCTGAATAAGCCAACAACTGAACCAGAGGCAGGGAGGGTGGAAAGTAGGCAGTAATCTAGGTTTACTAATGTGGCAACAGTTGGGTTGGAATAGATGGTAAAGTTCTAGGAAATGGCACAAAAAAATACAATTAATAAAAAGGATTATTTTTTGGATGGAGAGACTTAGGGAAAGGGAAAATCAAGGAAAACTCCTAAATTTCAAGGTTGTTTTAATTTATTCACTGACTCTTTAGCGTAAGAAGTGCTGAGGGCTAACAATAGACCAGGGCATAACAACAGAAAGAAGATGGGGACAGTGGCAGAGAAGAACCAAAAAAGGAAAAAAAAAATATGAGGGAAGAGATAGTCTGTATAATGAATAATATAAATACCTTATTCCTTATCAAAATTCTAATTTATATAATATAGACTTGTGGGTTTCCATTTTATTCAAAGGATTATAATACATTAATATCATTTATTTTGAGGCTCCAATTATCCCAGATGTGAGCAGTGGGAGTAATTTCATTTGGTTTCTGCGCCCTTTTGACAGTTCCCTGTTACTCTTTGAACATTTCCTTTCGTTCTGGCACAGCAATGTGTTCCAGCTTCATCTTATACTCTTTTTCTCCAGCCTTGTTGAAATCAGCCTTCTTTGTTTTTGTTTTTCTTCCTTTTTTATGTTTTTATTTTTACAAACACTCCTGGTTCCTTTCAGCTGAGAATGATATTAGAAATCAAGATCTGGGTGCTAGGTGTAAAACACACACACACACACACAACACACACAGAGTATGTATTTGTACATATATACATATATATATGTATATATATATATATTTATTTATATCTATAGTTAACTACCTACCTACCTGCCTATCTAAAACCATAAGTTAACACTGACATCTCCAAATTCAAACACCATAGGATTCCTTCTAGTCTTCTTTTTCATATCAGTACCTCTCTCCATTAACAGTGAGAGACTGACTCTCATTATTCTTAGTTATTAATTTTATCAACCTCTCTGTATGAGATCCTGGCCTGTCTTAATCTCCTGCCACTTCCACCATCGTCCCGGCACAAACATTTCCTCTTCCCTGCTGGGGTTATGACACTCTTCACCAGGCCAGTGCCGGCCTGGGAGACCTTCCAACCTCTCCTGGGCTCTGGCACCCTGAGCAGGCCACCACCCTATGCAAAAGCCCTCCTCACTCTGCCATGGTTCCCAAAGTCAGTGTCAGGGCACCTCCTAGCACAGACGCCTTCCTTGCTCCATAATGGTTCTGATTTTCCACAATGTCCACTGCCCCACTGGGGCTCGAACACCCGTCTCAACTACCACAGCCTACAGAGCTCAGACTCCTCTAGCATCTTTGGAGAAGAGCAGGGGAAAGACAGACTACATAATCTTTGTAAATCTACTTTTAACAATATATAATTGACATTTCCTGTATTATTAAATGCTCCTCTCCTTTGTGACTTTTATGGTATTTCATGTTATTAATGTTATCTTTTATAGGCTGTTCTTTTTCTACCTTGGGAATTATTGACAATATTTGAGAAGGTGAATGTGATTTTATAGAGATTATATAATCTGTGCACATTACATCTGGGGTTTTCCTTCCTTTAGGAAAATAAATGTACTTTGAGTAAAAATATTTTGGTGTGAGTCCTCGCTTTGCTGTGTGATCTTCAATTTCAGTATCTCAGTTTCTCCCCTTAAAATGAATGTGTTCAGGGGCGCCTGGGCGGCTCAGTGGATTAAAGCCTCTGCCTTCGGCTCAGGTCATGATCTCAGGTCGTGGGATCGAGCCCCACATCGGGCTCTCTGCTCAGCACGGACCCTGCTTCTCCCCCTACCCCCGCCTGCCTCTCCGCCTACTTGCGATCTCTGTCTGTCAAATAATTCATTTCTGCCTCAGGGACATGGTGCTAGTTGCTTCCTTTGTTTGAATCACCCTGATCTTGGATGTGAAATTTATACTCTGGTCAGTCAGATCTCAATTCTCTGAAGAACTGGCATTTGAATGAATCAGGATTTTCCTTTACATCCTTTCTGTAGTGCATGAAAGTCTCAGATCAGCTTGGAACTTTGGTTTAGTGAGTTGGTAGTGATAAAGATTGTAAATGACATTTACTTAAAAAATAGCAATTCTGTAAGGAAAATGCTCTATTAGCTTAATAAACAATACAGATTAAATGTTATATGAGGACAAACAGTCGTAAGTGGTAATGATGGTTGAGATGTTGGCAAGTACCAAAAACACCTTGGGGAAATTTTTTTACCGAACAACTAATGCATATAGGTCTCCCACAACCCCTTCCCATAGAGAATTAGGGCTTAACCTCTCAAGTTTTCCATAAACCTCAAATATGTTGGGTTGTAGAAATGCTGAAAACACAGTTCTTCTCTGAATCTCTGCATTTCTCTACCTCTTATCATCTGCTTATTTATATCCTCACTATTTTCCCATTTAGAGTTTTGTTTTCCCATCACCTCAACTCAGCATACCCAAGGGGACCCTAAATCTACCTCATGGCATCATCTCCGCTTTCTTTCCCACGGATAATTGCTTCATTTACTCTCATATGTTTTCAATTCAAATTTCTGTGCAGGAGAGTATGAGTGCCCCAGCTATCTGTGAGAAAATGCCACACGACTCTGTCACACTTTTCCATGGCCTGGAGAAGTGTCACCTTCTTTATATCAATAGAGGCTGCAGAGGGCACGGTGTTGTTTAGAAAGGACAATGGTCAAGACAGGCACAAATGGATTTGTCTGCTCTGATTCCAGCAATGATTTTAGCAACAACAATAAAACCAGAAACAGAACCGCAAAGTGGAAGCACATTAATATAACAGAGAGGAGATTCATATTGTCCAATCATTTTTTTAAGGTATATGGAGTCAGTTATTGGTATTGTGATGAATTTGATTCTTCATTTATGAAATATGTAAGAATTATTTTAAATGCTATCAAGGATAGAAAGCTGCTTGCGATCTGTAAGCCTTATTCCTTTCAAGGATGAGATTATGTGATTTGAATTTCAGAATTTTGTTTTTCAAGTTTTATTAAAATAATTCCTGGGCTATACTTGGTTTACAATACTAATACAGATCTACTAAATTTTCCCTGAGAAAATAACTCTCACCCATCTGCAAATAGTAATTTCTATATAAGGTCAATAAATATTATTCATCTTACTATGTTCAATATTATAAGTTATAGAAAATAGACAGAATCCTGATATTCATATTTATGAAAGAAATAGAAGTAAAGAATATTTTGTAATTCTAACAAGTGCAGTACCGAAATATTTTTCCAAACCAGAGAGAGACAGATTGAGAGAGACAGAGAAAGGAATGGGATGGGGGGCAAGAATGAATGGGGTAGGGGTGTCTGGGTGGCTCAGGGGGTTAAAGCCTCTGCCTTCGGTTGGGGTCCTGATCCCAGGCTCCTGGGATCAAGCCCCGCATCGGTCCCTCTGCTCGGCCGGGAGCCTGCTTCCCTCTCTCTCTCTGGCCTGCCTCTTTGCCTACTTGTGATTTCCATCTGTCAAATAAATAAATAAAATCTTAAAAAAAAAAAAAAGAATGAATGGGGTAAAAGGAAGGAGAGGTTAAATACTAGAGCAAAACCATGCAAGGCAAAAGGATCTTAGAGACCAACCAAAAGCCAGTGACCATACTGGCAATTTGGTATCTTCTATAATCTGAACCCAAATCGCATTAGGGTATGTTCAAAGCAGGACACGGACATGAATTTGGGGTAACTTCCAGCAGTCTTCCCGAAGAAAGCCTTTGTTACTTACTAGATACTGTGTTTCAGAGCCAGGCACCTGTCTCCACATCTTTAGCTGCCTAATCTAGAGGTCATTCTGGAATACTGATACACTCCTGGAGATATCTTCTAAGACATTGAGATCTATAGGAAAATATGGTAAATACACCATTAGGATATAAGTACCCTAACTGTCCATCCTGTGCAATGTGAATGGATCTCCTGATTTTTTACTAGATTTACATTTAAAGATTTTAGTTGTATGTACCAGATTGATGAAATATGCCTCATTTTATGCTTAAGAAAACTCAAGTCACATTTAAAACCGTTAAGAAATATTGTTGAACTGCATGTTGAAAAACAGCTGTTTTCCACTTAAGCTTAGTTAGCATTTTATTCTCCCTCTCGCCCCCCCACCCCCCGCTTCTTCTTGCAAACGCGAATGTCAGGATTCTGCCTATGTTCTATAACTTCTATTTAACATGGCAAAGTGAATAATATTTATTCATTTTACACAAGGGGAAGAGGCCACATCAGAAAAATCCCAGGCTTGGTCTGGGAGTAAAATGAACCATGGCAGTCCCCGCAGGGAGGGAGTTGGTGGCGCAGAGAAGGGCAGAGGACAGACTCTCACACCAGGGAGCCCAGGAGCCAGGAAAGGGAATCTCCATAATATTTGCTTTTGAAAGTGAGAGGCATCTAATCTCTGGGGTTCTTAAACCAGCAGGAATGAAAGGCTGGAGTTTAACAAATCAGCTGGCTGGGCTCTAGGAGAGCCTGAATGACTTTAGCAAGCAGAGCCTCCACTCTTAAAGAGGAAGTGTGATAAACAGCCCACAGAAATATAGCCTAGAACTAGATGTTTGAAAAGCAGCCAAGGGCAGACAGGAGGGAGAGTGATTTGCTTATCTCGGAGTGTGGCCTGGAGAGACAGGGATCAGAGGGACAGGTTTTCCAGGAACCAGGGAGCTAGCAGATGTCACTCCCCTGCCCTGCCCCCTACCATTAACAACAGCCACCTGCAGGAACCAGCACGAAGCTCATACCTCTTACTGACTTGTTTGCATCACCCCTGCCTGCCCCCAACCCAGCACTTTGGCAGATCTACCTTTTCCAGTCACACTTCCTTCAGTACCGGAACTGTGGCCCCTCCCCCAGGAGACCAGCAAAACCCATGCTAACAGCCCATCTCTCGACCAGCACATTTTGCTAGATTCAGTTCTGGCCGCAGGAGCAGGTATGGTTTTGCAAGCAGACTACTGCACACCTTGCTGCCAACAATAGTTAAAGAGGGCCTCTGCAGACACCTGGACTGAAGGAAAAAGAGGCCAAGATTCAACAGCAGAGCCCAGGCAACAAGTGTAGAAGACACTCCCTGAAGTGGCCAGCCCCAGGGAACAGGAAACACTGCACTGCAGGGTGCTACAGGACCTCTTCTTCATAAGACTATTACAGTTAAGAGCAAGAGAAGTGGCTGACCTTCTTAACACATAGAAACAGACACAGGAAGTCAGAGAAAATGAGGAGACAGAGCAACATCTTTCAAATGAAAGAATAGCATCAAACCACAGCAAGAGACCAAAGCAAAATGTATGTAAGAAATATGCCTCCTAGAGAATTTAAAGTAATGATCAAAAGACACTCACTAGACTAGAGAAAAGAGTGGAGTACATCAGTGAGACTCCTAGCATGGAGATAAAAAAGAAGCAATCAGAGATCAAGAACCGCATAAATGAAACTAAAACTACACTCGGTGGAATAAATAGCAGGCAAGATGGAGCAAAGTTGTGAACTAACAACCTGGAAGACAGTAATGGTAAGTAACCAAGCTGAGCAAAGGACAAAATTGAAAATTCTTCAAATTGAGAGTAGTCTTAGGGAATTCACTGATTCCAACAAGTGTAATAGCTTCTGCAGTATAAAGATCTCACAAGAAGAGAGAGATGGGGCAGGAAATTTATTTGAAGAAATAATAGCTGAAGACTTCCCTAATCTGGGGAAGAAAACAGATATCCAGATCCAGGAGGCACAGAGATCCCCCAAAAATTCAACCCAAGGAGGTCCACACAAAGACACATAGTAATTAAAATGGCAAAAAGTAGCAATAAAGAAAAAATTTTAAAAACAGCAAGAGAAAGGAAGACAGCTAGATAAAAAGGAAAACCCATAAGGTTATTAGTGGATTTTTCAGCTGAAACTTTGCAGGCCAGAAGAGTAGCATGACATATTCAAAGTGCTAAAAGGGAAAAATCTGTAGCCAGAATGTTCTATCCAGCAAGGCTATCATTCAGAATAGAAGGAGAGATAAAGAGTCTCTCAAACAAAAACTAAAGAAGGTCATGACCACTCAACCAGTCCCACGAGAAATATTAAAGGGATTAAAGGGGACTCCCTGAGGGGAAAGGAAGCCTGTAAGTGAGGATATGAAAAGTAAAAACAAAAACAAAAAACCAAACAAATTAAAAAATAACACACACCCACAAAAGCAATAAAATAAATATATCTGTAAAAATCATTCAAGAGACTCATAAAATAAAAGGATGTGAAATATGACACCATATACCTACAACATGGAGAGGAGGGGAATAAAGAATGGGCTTAAACTTAAGTGACCATCATCCCAATATAGACTGCTATGAGCAGATGTTAAATACAAAGCTAATGGTAACCACAAATCAAAAACCAGTAATAGATTTGCAAAGAGTAAAGAGAAAGGAATCCAACTATATCACTAAAGAAAAGCCATCAAACCATGAAAGAAAGCAAGAGAAGGATCAGAGAAAATCTACAGAAACAATCACAAAACAAGTAACAAAATGGCAATAAATACATATCTATCAAATTACTTTGAATATAAATGGACTAAATGCTCTCATCAAAAGAAAAAGGATGACAGAATGGATTAAAAACAAACAAACAAACAAACAAACAAACCAAGACTGACCTATATGGTGCCTATAAGACACTCTTTTCAGACCCTCATTTCATACCAGCAGAATGAAAGTGAGAGGTTGGAGAAACATCTATCATGCAAATGGATGTCAAAAGAAAGCCAGAGAAGCAGTACTTATATCAGACAAATTGACTTTAAATAGAAGTCTGTAACAAGAGATAATGGAGAACACTATATAATAATAAAGGGGGCAATCCGACCAGAGGCTATAACAATTGTAAATATTTATGCACCTAAAATGGGAGCACCCAAATATGTAAAGGAGTTAATAACAAATATAAAAGAACTAGTCAATAGTAATACAGTCATAGTGAGGGAGTTTAACATCCCATTTATATAGAGAGACAGCTCATCCAAACAGGAAATCAACAAGGAAATGGTGGTTTCGAATGACACATTGGACAGATGGATTTAACAGACATACTCAGAAAATCCCATCCTAAAACAGCAAAATATATATATTTTTTTCAAGTGCACATGGAACATTCTCCAGAACAGATCACATACTGGGCCACCAAACAAGTCTCAACAAATTCAAAAAAATCAAAGTCATACCATTTGTCTTTTCTGACCACAATACTATGAAACTAGAAATGAACCACAAGAAAAAAATCCGGAAAGAGCACAGGTATAGAGAGGTTAAAAAACATGCTATTAGACAATGAACCGGTCAACCAAGAAATCAAAGAAGAAATTAAAAATTTAATGAAAATGAAAGCACAATCATCCAAAATCTTTGGGATGCAGCAAAAGGAGCTCTAAGAGAGAAGCTTACAACAATACAGGCCTACCTCAAGAAGCAAGAAAAATCTCAAACAACCTAACTTACACCTAAAGGAATTAGAAAAAGAACAACAAACAAAACCCAAACCCAGTACAAGGAAGGAAATGATAAATATTGGAGTAGAAATAAATGACATAGAAACTGAAACAGCAGAACAGAGCAACAAAATTGATAAACCTCTAGGAAGACTCATTAAAAAAAAAAGACTGAGGACCTAAATAAACAATATTATTAATGAAAGAGGGGAAGTAACAACCAACATCACAGAAATACAATTATAACAGAATATTGTGAAAACCTACATGCTAACAAATTATGCAACATGGAAGAAATGGATAAATTCCTAGAAGTATATAATCTACCAAAACTAAAGCAGGAAGAAATAGAGAATTCAAACAATTTAATTATCAGCAATGAAATTAAATCAGTAATCAAAAAACTCCCCCAAAGGTGAAAGTCCAGGACTAGATGGCTTCACAGGTGAATTCTACTAGACATTTAAAGATTTTGTAATTCATTTATTTGACAGACAGAGATCACAGGTTGGCAGAGAGACAGGCAGAGAGAGGAGAGAGAGAGAAGCAGGCTCCCCACTGAGCAGAGAGCCCGATGCAGGGCTCGATCCCAGGACCCTGGGATCATGACCTGAGCTGAAGGCAGAGGCTTTAACCCACTGAGCCACCCAGGCACCCCTCTACTAGACATTTAAAGAAGAATTAATACTGATTCTTCTCAAATTATTCCAAAAAATACAAGAGGAAGAAAAACTTCCATGTTCATTTTATGAGGGCAATATTATCCTCACGCCAAAAACAGATTCAATACCACAAAGAAAGAGAAATATAGGCCAATATCTCTTATGAATATAGATGTAAAAACCCTCAACAAAATACTAGCAAACCAAATCCAAAATATGAAAAAAAATCATACACCAAGATCAAATGGGATTTACTCTTGGGATGCAAGGGTGGTTCAATATTTGCGAACAGTCAACATGATACATCACATCAGTATGAGAAAGGATAAAAACTATATGATCATTTCAATAAATGTAGAAAAAGCACTTGACAAAATACAACATCGATTCATCATAAAAATCCTCAACAAAGTAGGTTTAGAGGGAACAGACCTCAATAAAGTCCTTGTATGAAAAATTCACAGCCAACATCATACTGAGAGCTCTTCCCCTAAGGTTAGGAACATGACAAGAACATCCACTCTCACGTCTTTTATTCAACACAGTCCTGGAAGTCCTAGCCACAGAAATTAGACAATAAAAAGAAATAAAAAGCATCCAAATCGATAAGGAAAAAATTAAGTCTCACAGATGACATGATATTATATGTAGAAAACACTAAAGAGTCCACCAAAAAGCTGCCAGAACTCATAAACTGATTTGGTAAAGTCACAGGATATAAAATCAATATACAGAATCCTGTTGCATTCCTCTACACTCATAATGAAGAAGCAGAAAATAAACTTAAGAAATCAATCCCATTTACAACTGCACCAAAAACAATAAAATATCTAGAAATAAACTTAACCAAAGAGGTGAAAGACCTATACTCTGAAAACCATGAAACACTGAGGAAAGAAACTGAAGATGATATAAAGAAATGGAAAGGCAGTCCATGCTCATGGGTTGGAAAAACAAAAACTGTTAAAGTACCTTACTACTCAAAGCAATCTACAGATTCAATGTAATCTCTATCACCTGACAGACAGCATTTTTTCATAAAACTAGTACAAATAATCCTAAAATTTGCCTGGAACCACAAAAGATCCCAACTAGCCAAAACGATCTCAAAAAACAAAACTGGAGCTAGCAAAATTCCAGATTTCAAGCTATATTACAAATTATTAGTAATTAAAACATTGTGGTACTGGCATAAAAATAAACACATAGATCAACAGAACAGAATAGAAAAACTAGAAATAAGCCCACAACTATATAGTCAATCTTCTGTCAAAAGAAGAATGAATATACAATGGGGAAAAGTCTCATGAGCAAAAATATTGAGAAAACTGGACAGCTACATGCAAAAGAATGAACTGGACCACTTTCTTATACCATAAATAAAAATAAATTCAAAATGGATTGAAGATCTAAGTGTGAGATCTGAAAACATAAAAATCCTTGAAGAGAGCACAGACAGTATTCTCTGACCATAGACCATGGCAATCATCAACAAAACTAAAAGGCAGCCTGCTGAATGGGAGATGATATTTGCAAACGACACACCTGATAAAGGGTTAGTATCCAAAATATGTAAAGGACTGGTACAAGTCAATATCAAAAAACAAATAATCCAATTAAAAAAGGGCAGAAGACATGGACAGACATTTCTCCAAAGAAGACATTCAGATGGCCAACAGACATAGGAAAAGATGCTTAGCATCATTCATCATCAGGGAAATGCAAATCAAAACTACAATGAGCTATCACCTCACACCTGTAAGAATGGTTAAAATAAAAAACTTAAGAAATAGCAAGTGTTGGTGAGGATGTGGAAGAAAATAAACCCTCTTGCACTGTTGGTAGGAATACAAATTGGTGCAGTCACTGTGGAAAACTGTATGGCAGTTCCTCAAAAAATTAAAAATAGAACTACCCTACAATCCAGGAATTGCACTACTGGGTATTTATCCCCAAACTAAACTAATTGAAAGGGATACATGTACCTGTATGTTTATTGCAGCATTATTTACAATGGCTGAGATATGGAAGGAGCCCATGTGTCCATGGATAGATGAGTAGATAAGAAGATATATATATCTTCTTATATATACATTATATATAATTATATATAATATATTATAGATATATATTTTATATCTATAATATATATATAATGGAATATTACTCAGCCACAAAAAAGAATGAAATCTTGCCATAGAGCTATAGAGTAGAATGCTAAGCGAATTAAGTCAGTCAGAAATTTAATACCATATGAATCAGTCATATGTTGAATTTGAGAAACAAAACACATGAGCAAGGAATAGTGAAACTGAAAGAGGCCAACCAAGAAACAGACTCTTATATAGACTGATATATGACCTCTGATGGTCACCAGAGGGGAGGAGGGTGGAGGAACGGGTTAAGAATTAAGGTACGCACTGTCATGATGAAAAAAATAAAAATAAAAAGAGGGTTAATAGGCTCTGAATGAGGACCAAAGGAAGTGTTTGCCAAGAAAATTGTATGACCTTTGAGGACATTAAAACTCTCAACATCTTGAAAAAAATACAATAAAAAATGTCGAGCTAGCAGCAACAACAAAAACAACAATAAAGAATAAAGACACGAAAATAATGGGAGAAATGACCCGGACACACAGGATGAGACAGGCAAAAAATGGGAACTACAGAAATAAAAGGCAGAGGGGACAAAGGCAGCTTCCACCCAAGACACAAAGGAAGAAGACTTCAGAGTTGCAGAAAGATTTGAGTCATTAGATTTATCTGATTAGAAGAACCCAAACAGTAAGTTAACGAAAGGCCAACAATTGATATACTTAGGGAAGTTTAGAATCTCAAAGGTGAATTTACAATCCCACAACATGCACATGGGGTGACAATGGTCATCCACAACGACACAACAAAAGTAGACATAGCCCTACAGCAATAAATACTAGAAACGAATGGAGCAAAACCCTCAGGGTTTGAAGAGGATGTTATTTTGATACAAGATATGTGCAGCTACAAGAACAAGCTCTTGATGTTTGCTTACTTTTGACTTTTGACCCATTAATGTCTGCTGTTATGTTCTTGTATTTTCAAGAATCCTTAAGTATATATGTGTGTGTCCAATACCTAGTGTTTTCATTAGCAACAATAGTGGGCGCCTTTCCTTAAAACAAAATTCAGCTCTCTAAATGTAGCTTTGTGGAGTTTTGGTGAGCAAATGCCTGATGCTGCTACTAGATGGCGCTCTACTTGATGTTGGCGTTCTGCGATCTCACAGCAGAGCAAAGTGTCACCATGTTGGGAGGATAAGCCAATGTTAGGAAGAGTTTTCTGTTGTTTCATGTCTACTTCCTCGTCGCAAGCAAAATAACCCCAGAGGAACTGTACCATATTCAGGAGCATGGCCACTTAGAACGGGCTTATGGTGCTTTAGTGGGGTAAATTACACCCTCAGCGAAACATAATGCACACATACGCAGGCAAGGTAATTAATGGTGTGTGTGTGAGTGTGAGTGAGTGAGTGAGAGCAAGAGAGACAAAGAGACAGAGAGACAAACATTTTACCAATTATCTAACTGAAGTGTCGATAACATGTTGAATTTGGAATGTGCTTTGCAACTGTATATGTAATACTCTTAAATTATAACTCTGTACCAGTGATCTTGGCATTTGAACACGTTGCCATTGTTGAGAAAAGGATTACAAGCTTGTGATTTATACTATTTTGAATGGATTAATTTTCTAAGCTCAGAATACCTTGATTGTAACCTTTGTAAGACCCTAAGCAGAGGACCTGGCTAAGTCATACTTGTATAGAAACTGGGTAATAGTACACGTGTGGTGTTTTAAATTATGAAGTTTGTGGGGCACCTGGGTGGCTGGCACCTGGGTGGCTCAGTGGGTTAAGCCTTTGCCTTTGGCTCAGATCATGATCTCAGAGTCCTGGGATTGAGTCCCACCTCGGGCTCTTTGCTCAGTAGGGAGCCTGCTTCCCCATCCACCCCTCTACCTGACTCTCTACCTACTTGTGATCTCTGACTCTCTGCCTACTTGTGATCTCTGTCAAATAAATAAATAAAATCTTAAAAAAAAAACCTATCAAGTTTGTGTTAATTTATTACTAAGCAAAAAGAATATAGTGGGCAGCTTATATTTGTCCCTGTCATACTGGAAATGCCCTTCTAGTTTCCCTATTAAGAAGAATGATAGATTAAGACCGATCTATCAAATAGAATGTATCACATAGAAGACAAATTAAACATTTTCAAAAACTGAAATGAAAAACAAAAAAGGAAAAAGGAAAAATAAAGGAAGTAAAGGAAAAAAACAAAACAAAACAAAACAAAAGGAAAAGTAAAGCCCCAGTCCATAGTGTTAAATAAAGACAGAGCTGTAGGAAAGAGCTGGACCCTTTTACCGTATTTTATCGCTTCTGTGTTGTTTTTGACACATCTCAGCTGTCTTTGAGAGCCTTTACCCATGTGGAGTCCATGGATATCTATCTTATAATTTCATTGAAACTACAGTCTGTGGATATATTTTTCTTTTTTTGGCATGTGTTCAGGTAAAGGAGAAATATGTTTACTTATTACAGATATATGCTAATAAGACATTCTGCCATCTTTTAGATAACTCCCTTTTGTTTACCTTGAAAGGTCATGAAATGTTTTCTCCTTTAGAATTAAGCCTTAGCTATTTTTTTCTCTGAAGTTTTAGAGCTCGAAATCTACTCTATATAAAATATAACTTTCTAAAAGAATAATAAAACTGCTTAAAAATGGGTTAAGGATTAATATTTTAAAAAATTTTGAGTAGTGTATGGATGGAGATTAATTACACATTTTTGCTACTTACATAAAACCTAATTAAAAATCAAAGAAATTGAAAGGTATAGGATTATGCTCTTACATTAGGCAGTGCATTTTCTCCAAGTGAAAATGGTTAACAGGAGCTGCGTTAATTAGTGATCAGGACTATTTTTTTTTTTAATGTTCAAGAGAATATTTTAAAATCAGTTACCACATTAAAAGAGGCTTATTCTATATGACACCTGAAGTCCCTTTCAGCTTGAGAATTTTGTTATATAAAAAACAATTTTGGGGCATCTGGGTGGCTCAGTGGGTTAAAGCCTCTGCCTTTGGCTAGGGTCGTGCTCCCAGGGTCCTGGAATCAAGCCCCGCGTCCGGCTCTCTGCTAGGCGGGGAGCCTGCTTCCCTTCCTCTCTCTTTGCCTGCCTTTCTGCCTATTTGTGGTCTCTGTCTGTCAAATAAATAAATAAAAATCTTAAAAAAATTTTTTTTTAGTTTAAATTTACCTGATTTCAGAATAGATGGTTCAAGACAATGTTTTTAAACATCTTGCGCTGTTTTCAAGTTTATTGTGAAGATTGTTTTTTCTTCAGAATATGAGCTACAGAGAGTGTCATTTGAATAAGGGCAAATATATAAAATGTTACAGAATCAGAATCCTGTGAACATCTTTATTTCAATTATACTAACAGTGAACTGATTGCAAGCCTTGGTTGATATTTGACATCACAAATGCTACTTTGCCACCTAGTGGTTGATTCTGATATTTCCTTAAAAAATTTTTTTTTAAATACCATAAGATACTTACTATAATCATATTTAGGATGAAATGATTCAGAGAATCACTCAATTTATATTTTTTGCATTGTATCTTGGCAAGCACATAATACCTAAAATATTTATTTTTATTTAAAATATTTTTATTGAACATCAAACTGGGGCAATATAAAATGCTTAGTTTAAATGTTTCTTTGAAAAATTATCTCTTGCTGCTGTTCTTATTTGAAGGATTAAAATAACCAAAACTATTAAATTATTTAAAAAATAACTTTCAGAGAGTAGTAACATCCTATCTCCCATGGAGATACAAAAATAAACATATGTTAATTTTATTTAAACTAATAATGAAATTGATCATGTCTACCCACTGGTACAAAGAAAAAGTAGAAAAAAACCGCATTTATCGTTAAATTATTGTGCAAATGAAGGTAAAACTAGCTCCTATGGAGTGGAGGAAGTCATTAGACCTTTTTCCAGAGAGGATGTACATGTCTCTAGACATGGTTATCAGCTGTCTACACTTTACAGAGCTGCAGAATATTTTCCAGAGAATCATATCAGATGTGACCTATAAACATGTGTGTTCTCCACAGAAAAACCCAATTCTCCTTATACATTATATAAGTTCTGTCTGTTTTATAGATCTCCCCATGTAACAGATTATGGCATCTGCATTGTTTCAAATAGTTTCATCATTTGACACTAGAATCAGCAACTGAGCACATATGTCAAGTCATGACCAGTTTCTATTTCTATTCATTGGTGGACATGAAGTCTATAGCCACTTGTCTTGCCCCCTTAGGTGCCTCTGCTGCAGGCTGTGGGAATCACTGGGCTAATATTAGCCAAAGCGGAGAACCATGGACCCTAGGGCAGGAATTTGCAACCCTGTGATGCATTAGAATCACCCGGAGAAATTTTAACAAATGCTCATGCCTGGGGCCCACTTCCACTTAAAATCTCTGGGTACAGAATCTAGACATTGATGCTAAAAACAAACAAACAAAATCTTCCAGGTGATTTTACTGTGTATCTGGCTTTGAGAAATAGCCCTCTGATGGCCACGGAAGGATTTAGCTGTGGCCCCCGACAGACTCCGCCCCATGAATCTGTCTTGGATGTGGAGAAGGATACAGTGTAAACGAAGGAGGATAATTCACTGTTGTGAGCAAATCATCATTACTGTGCCATGTGGCTTGATGTTTTAGATAGTCAGTTCCTCAGAATCCATATTCCTTAAGGAACTTCTGTTTATCGTTTGCTTTCTCATGCACCATGCCTATAGCTAAGAAAACACTTGGGTCACACTGCCCCAAAACACACCTGGTCCTCTTCAGGAATATTTCCAGCTTGGATTCATAAACTGGCTCTTGTGTTTTTTACGTAAATCTTGTAACCTTGGTTAATATGAATGTGCTTAGAGGTGGAGTCTGAAAAGCTTTAATTCTGGGCGGTGGCGGCGGGGTGGGGGTGGGGGGTTGACATCCCTACATGACCCTGTACATGTATATCTTGTTTGTTTGTTTGTTTGTTTGTTTGTTTTTTACCGTAACCTTGTTGTGGTTTATGATGATTAAAAAACAAAATGTTTCCAAAGCACACAGATGATCTTTGTGTTTTAACTAGTGACATAAATGCCAATTACTACTATTTTGGCTATTCTCTTTCTGCAAAGATTACCTTATATTGGAGGGCTTCTCCCAGTTCAAATGTTTCCATACATCTCACTCTTAAAATCCTGGTTTAAGCTCTGTAAATGATTTTAATGTTTAGCCAGAGGGTGAAGTCCTGCTCTAGACCAGCGCCTCTCCACCTGCATCAGAAACAGTGTGTGTGGCCGCCTGAGTGGCTTAGTGGGTTAAAGCCTCTGCCGTCAGCTCAGGTCATGATCCCAGGGTTCTGGGATGGAGCCCTGGGATCAAGCCAAAGAATCCCCCACACCCACGCCCTGGGGGAGGAGGATTTGAGCTTTTTTCCTTTCATCTCCTCATTTGGCTGTCTTATGACTTAAACTTCTTTGCTGCAAGCCTACCATCAGTGCTTAGCCTTGATGGGTGTCAGGCACATAAGCGCTTGGCCCATTATGCTTTGCCTACATTTCCCTTTTTAAAATTTTAGACAGAGAGTGAGCCAGCTAGAGAAGGGAGCAAGTAAGTGAGTGAGGGAGGAGGGGAGAGGGAAAGGGAGAGAATCTCAAGCAGACTCCCCACCAAGCACAAGCTCAAATTGGCACTTGATCTCACCAAATCATGACCCGAGCAGAAATAAAAAATCTGACCATCAACCAACTGAGCCATCCAGTTGCATCTACCCAAGTTTTCCTTTACCAAGTTTCTTCAGACTTATGAGGCTGACTAAATCCACTTCTAACAATTTGTGGTAAAATAACATAATTTACAAGATTTTTGTGATTCCTTACAAAGAAAAAAAAATGCATAGGTTGTATGTACTCATGTGTATGTATTCTTTACACAAAGGGAATACATTATTAATTTTCAGTGTCATTTTTCTAGCAGTAAAAGTTACTTACGTAGCTTGACAACACAAGACAGAGCACAAGTTTTCAAGATTGTTTTGTGCCATAGGAAACGTCAACCTGGGATTACGAATTTGCAGCACATGGGTTACAGCAGATAAATTTTAGTTCAAATTATTGCAGCCACAGTTTTTAGGAGACTTGATAAAAATAATTCATGTAAAACAGATTATGGCCAAATTACACTATTGATATTTAAAATTGTTTTTCTGGTGTTAGAGGTATACTATTTTGTAGATGGCTCTTGCAAAGTTAATAGTTATTTATTAAAGAAAATATAGCTTAGTCCTGACTTGATTAACAAGCTGTTTGCCTTGAGCTAGTCATACAACCTCTCTAGGCTTTATTTTATTTGAAAAATGATCTAGGTGTTTCTTTCCATATATATAAGAATATATATATATATATATATATATATATATATAAGGATTATTTCCATATGTATATATACTGTATATATAATATATAAATATATACAGAATACACATGTATTCTTAAAGTCTACTACATACAAATATCAAAGAATATTTGTTTAAAATTATAAAATATAAAGAATGTTAGGAACACCTGGTTCTACCATCCAGTTTACGAAAATTTTTTTACTATATTCTTTAAAATTCCCATGTGTCCCTATGTGACCCCATCCTTTTCTTTTTCTGCTTAGAGAAAGCATTACCATGGACTTGGGATTATCATTCCCTTGACTGTCTTCATAGTTTTTTCACAGATGATCTATAATATGTTATTTTAGATGCTTTGAACATTATACAGATGTTTACATCATATGTTTTCTCTTTGGTGATGGGCAATTTCTTTACTGTAACAGTACATATACAGTTTACTGATTAACCTTGAGTACCCTGTTAGACTTCCTACCACCAACAGTGTTCAGTTTCACTTCTTAGGTAAGTGAAACTAGAGCTCAATTCACTTTTATTGGTTAATATTCTCAAGGTGAAAATGGTCTGCTGTTTATTTGTCTCTGATTTCCTACTTAGATTTTGGTCTTGATTATCCCTTATTTTCTTGTTAGTTCCTCATTACATTTAAAAATGTGGTTTCAGTATTTTATTTGTAGTTTTAGTAGTGCAGTAGTTTGGGCCGAAGCTTATATTAGGCACTTGTGACAAAATAAAATTAGTCATGGTTACTGACTTCTAGAATATTTGATCTGGACTATAAGAAGATAGTCACATAAATAAACAATGAAAATACTTACTTACTGAAAAAATATGTATTTGCCTTCCATCACCAGACACTAACTAGACTCAAAGCAAGCAAGAAGAATGATTAGAGCATAAATTGATAGAGAATATAGAGAGGGGAAAATCAATAAAATAAAATGTTTATCCTTTGAAAAAAGATAACAAAACCGATGTTTAGCTAAACAGGTCAAGGGAAAAAAAGAAGACTCCAATTACTAGAAACAGGAGTAAAAGAGGAGGTTGACTACTTTCAAAAACGGTCTGACAGTTCCTTAAAAAGGTTAACCTTAAGGTTTGTACGAGCTAGCCCTTCTACTCCTATATGTTATGCTCGAGAGAAATGAAAATAAGTATGCAAATACTTGTACATGAACCTTTAGATCAGCACTATTCACAAGAGCCCCCAAGTGACAACAAGCTAAATGTCCATCAATTGATTAATGGGAAAAAAATATGGTATATCCGTACAATGAAATATTCGATAATTAAAAAAACGAAATGCTGATATGTGCAACATGGATGAACCTTGAAAGCATTCTGCTAAGTGAAAGAAGTCTGCCACAAAACCATGTTTGTTAAAACTCCATTTGTATTGGGGCACCTGGGTGGCTCAGTGGGTTAAGCCTCTGCCTTGGGCTCAGGTCATGATTCCAGGGTCCTGGGATAGAGCCCTGCCTGGGGCTCTCTGCTCAGCAGGGAGCCTGCTTCCCCCCCCTCCCCCTCCACCTGCCTCTCTGCCTACTTGTGATCTCTGTCAAATAAATAAATAAAATCTTTAAAAAAAAACAAAAAACAAAAAACTCCATTTGTATTGAAACGTCCAGAAATTGAAAGTAGATTAGTGATTAAATTGGACTGGGTTGGGAAGTTGTGGGAAATGGCAGGGTGAGTGTAAAAGGATATAAGGTTTCTTTCTGATGTTATCAAAATATTTTAAAATTTATTGTAGGCATGGTTGAAGAACACTGTAGATACAGTAAATACTGTTGAATAGAATACTTTAAAAAGGTGAATTGTATGGCATGTGAAATATAGATCAATAAAGTTGCAAATGAATGGAAATCACCAAAGCTCAGTTTCAAGTGAGATATTTGTAACTATTTAGCACCCAATCACAGCAGAAAAATCAACTCTAACCTAGCTATCAGATTAAATGACAAATTTTAAAGAGACATATGGGGATGCTATGTGAATCATAGATGCTTTAGGGAATAATATTGGAACTTATTTCAAAACTTCACTTTGTTGTTATCAGTGGTAGTAATTCAGATAAACTGACTTAATATCTTTGAAACCTACTTTCCTAATTTGTAAAATAAAAAATGACTTTTTGGGTGAACACTAAATAAATCAAATCATAGAAAGACCTCAGCCTGTTGGAAGGTAGCTTAACACTGTAATTATTAATTTCCTTGCCTTGTTTATAGAATGATTCTGGACTCTGTTATAGTGACTATAGAAGTGGGAAAAGACATCTTGGGTGTATTTTCTAGCATACTTACACAAAAATACAGCTTGCTGGGAATTCACATCTCTTAAGTCATACTTGATCACATAGAACACATGAACAAAGCACTTGCAAACACAAAGGGAAGACGTATCCAAATATTTACTTTCTCCTCATTGGCCTTCCTTCTGTCTATGTTTTTCCTTTTGAACCTTGCTCTCAAACAGAATCAGAGAACATTAAGGGCGGTCAGCTGTTTTCCTTCCTAGCAACCACCTTCACCGGCTCTTGTTTGCTATTTGAACCTATTATCTATCCTGCTGCTGCGATGTGCCTCTTTCCCTGGGAGCACTTGGGGTACTTTGCCCGGCATGTTAGGCAGCAGCGAAGCAGAGAAAACAAGGTGGCCTTAACCGCTGACTTAATGGTGTGTTAAGTGTTCCTTTCTGCTGAACTGAACACAGGCTTGGATGTGGGTGTCTAGTTTTATTGGAATGCTGTCAACCAACTTGCACAGAGTACTAAATTTTGAAGAAATCTGTGTTTTGAGTGGAGTTTGAGGAAAACAGCTCCGAGGGTGTTATAGGGTGATCACAGTCAATAAGGCTAGAATGCTTATTTCCTCTGCCTCCAAGCATTTTTTTTTTAAATGTAAGCATGTGTCAGATATTTTGCCTTGAAATTATTTTCTTCCCCTGAATTAGGAGATCTACCAAAAAAATAAGAGATTGCTAGAAATACTGGATATCTTATTTCGCTTTACTTTACTTTCCCACAGGAAAAAAAAAATCTAGTAATTGTAAATATTTACTTTCAGTTATTTTACAACACTTACTAAAAGAAGAAAGCTATATTAATTTAGTATTCATGAAATGGTTTTAAATACATGAAGTTCAAAACAAAATTTAAAATTTAAGAACTGGTAAGGGGTGCCTGGGTGGCTCACTGGGTTAAGCCTCTGCCTTCAGCTCAGGTCATGATCTCAGGGTCCTGGGATCAAGCCCCACATCTGGCTCTCTGGTCAGCAAGGAGCCTGCTTTTCCCTCTCTCTCTGAGGAGGGACAGGAAGAAATCACAAGTAAGCCTCTCTGCCTACTTGTGATTTCTCTCTCTGTCAAATAAATAAATAAAATCTTTAAAAAAATATATAAGAGTCTTAGTATGTGAAGTATATTTCAAACAGGTCCATTGTTTAATGAGAATAATATTTGTTGAAAGATGAATAAGTCATAATTTTATTAGATAGCATCCCTATTTTTGAAAATACACTGACATATTAGTGAAATGATAGCTTTAGGACTTATTTACAATAATTGAGCAATAAGGAAAAAACAAACATGAAAAATATTGCTGAAGATTATTAACAATGACCCTGGTGTAATTACATACTATGATTGATAGAAGATGATATAAGACAAAAAACAAATTTGCCACATTTTTGCTCATATCCTTTCAACAAACCTCAATAATTAGAAGTCAGTGCTGTCCTATACAATTATAAAGTGAGAATTTTAAATTTAAAAAAACATGATTTGTGGCTCAGTTGGTTACGTGTCTGCCTTTGGCTCAGGTCATGATCCTGGGGTCCTGGGATCGAACCCCCACATCGGGCTTCTTGCTCAGTGGAGAGCCTGCTTTTCCCACTCCCTGCCACTCCCCCTGCTTGTGTTCTCTGTCAAATAAATTTTAAAAATCTTTTTTTTTTCTTTTTTTTTAAAGAGGTCTGTCACTATTTAAAAAAAAATCTCATGACAGGTTTCTGAGCAGGTAGGATTTAAAATACTACTGCCAAGGGGAATTTCTGAAGCTAAAGCTACAAGACTGATGGACATGGGCCAAGCACCACAAAGCTGTTAGAGAACGAGCCACCCAACTGGAAGACTCTCTTGCTAGGACAAGTTGGTCACAGAATGGCTTAGATTGACACGAGGTCATTCATCAACATCAAGAAAATGTCCATGCACCAATTTTATACTGTAAAACACCACAAAATCCCCTACCATGTAACACCTCTAGGTATTAATTTAACTCTGAGAGAGCCAAAGCTTAGCTAAAGTAATGGGATCCTCATGTTTCAAAGAACTGAGTGGTCTACCTTCTGACACAGCTATTTTATGTCTAATAACTGTGGCGACAGAAGCTCTAGATGACTGCAAAACTGGCCAAATCCTACAAAGACAGTCTGGAATTATAAGGGCCATTATGAGGAATGCTCCAAATTAGACCAGATCATTCATTTAAAAAGCACACTTGAAAGCAGGGGTTCCCAAGTCAACAAACAGAATGGGATACTTTAATTGGCATGCAGAAGCCTCCAACAGACTTCAAAATTCCAGAATAGCTTCATTGAAAAACTCATCAGAGAAGGCTAATAAAAAATTAAAGACACGAGAAGCACCTAAAATAAAAGACTATAAAATTGATGGGACACTGACTACTCCTCTTTTATTTGAGTACTCAGAGTCTACTTTCCTCTAGCTTCATTGCCTTTCCACTCTGCAGAGCCCACAAGACCTTAAACCAATGACTACCAACTCAGTGGACTTACAACGGCAATAGCTCCAAGGCCAGAAGAAGCGAAAATAACAGGGCCTCCCTCATAACATCAACCTAGGGGTCCTTTATCAAAACCCCAGCCAGAAATTGGTTTCTCATTTCTAACTCATAGTGGAAAAAAGATTGTCCCGGAAAGTTTTGTCAAATCCTTTCACACACTCCCACTCAAAATGCTGCCATATCTATATTCAAAAGAGGGTCTCCATATGGGCCCCCTCCCGTGTTGGTGGGACTCTGCGAAGTCCCCAGTCATCTTCTACCACTTATTTCCATACAAAGCCAAGGGGAAACTAAAATTAAAATTAACAGAAAACTTTGGCAAATTCTGTAGATATACTCTCTATACTCTCTATTTTAAATCCTACCTGCTCAGAAACCTGCTCAGAAACCTGCAGATTGGATCCTGGGAAAACTGGCTCCTGCCAGCAAAGGGTGAGAATTCTTCCTAGAGTCAGCTCTCCTGGATCTGCTCAGTCCCTGGTCAAGGAAGGAAGTGATCATCTGTATATTGGGACCCACAGCACAAATATAAACCCACGTCAGCCTACACTTACTGAAAACACCTGTCAAGGAAATGTAATGTACACCACTCACAATCCTCCAACTCAGCTTTAACTAGCTTACCTTACCCTACAAAATAGGACCGTCTAGCCTTATAAAGAAATTCCCCACCTCCTGCCCTGTTTCTGCGTTACCTCTTCTGACAGTCTATAAAACTCTGCCCTTGCCCAAAATCCCTCAGGAAGAAGTGCTTTGCTGCCTGTGAGGGGTAGAGCTCTCCATTCCACAGACTGTTTCTCCTTGAATAAAAGACATTAAACTCATTACCAAATAGTTTTAGTTTTTTTCATTGGACACAAAGTAACATTTCATGTTGTTCTTTCCCAATCTACCCTCTTATAAATTTGGTTTTGGTAGTGCCCATTGGGTATTGATCCTGCCTCTCCCAGGGATAGTTATTACCTTCTTGTATCATTTGTGTCCTGAAAACTTGGTTTGGCTTCCTGAATGCCTGGGACACACAGTCTGCTGGTTCTTGCTTTTGCGGGCAGCCCAACTGTCAGGTTGGGGGCCCCCAAATAGGGCCAGACAACAATGTGGATGCACTCCATTTGTAGTCAGGATCCTACCAACTATTTCCAGCTCTAAGGAATTATCTTTCTTTCTTTGGGCTATCCTTGGGAATAGTCTGGATCCTGGGTTGATCCTACCTTTTGTACCCTCATTAGGGATGCCACTTGAGTTGATGGGGTCATTCAATACTGTCAGAAATATTTACTACTTGTATCAGCTGAAACCTGAGAAAATATTTGAAAGGATTTAAAAAATTAGTATGGTTGAAGCATCCTTGACATACAATGCTGTATGAAAGGATTTTTAAAAGTAGTTCTATGGTTGCAAGTTGGCTAAGTTAGAAACTGATATTCAGAGTCTGATAGGAAGTTTTTCGGCCTTCTTCCCTAAGCTAAATGAAACCATATACCCATAGGGTAGGAAAAACATTCCAAAAAATAAATAGCTCAAACCATAGAATATAAGAATCTTCAGATTTTTATCTTGGATGAAGATCTTCCTGATATACATAAGCAAAGTGAAGATAGTATAGTTGGGTGAATGGGCTGATGTCTTGAAATCACTCAGATTACAATACAATTCTTTGATAAACTGGAAATTGCCATCCTTTTCTTTAGGGGACCCGAAGTGTGGCCTCAGCAACAACTCAAAATCTACTTATTTCCTCAAACTGCAATTCCCCTCTATTCATTTTAGAAGGTTTGGAGGTATTGTACAAACTCTGGCCTTAGGAAGCAAAGGTTCTACTTGGAGGAACTTGCATTCTTTTTTGTGCCTTTGTGTTGTAAATGTTCTGCCTCCCTTCTCTAGGGCAAGAGGGCCATCTCTTTGAAATACAAACTTCTGGGAGGTAATTCTTATCAGAAGGAAAAAAGACAAAAACTATTTGGAAACTAGGCAAACAAAAAAAAAAATCTTAAAAGTCTTATCTAAGATTGTAAAATGTCCAGCCATCTGAGCAGATAACCTTAAATTATTCCACCTGCCAGAAACACAATTTGGATCCAACTCTTCTTTTATAAACTAATGAGTTTTGCATTATTGTTCCTACCTCATGGCTAAAATTTTTAAAACGAAAGCTGTAAGATCTCTTTGTTTATCTACTTATGTACAATATGAATGTGTAATTTTTTCTACCCAGTTGTATTTGTAAAGAGTGCTGTTCTGGTAGCTAAAAGATAGCTAAAAGTGGTTGATTTAACTAATTTATTTGACAGAGAGAGACACAGTGAGAGAGCCAGTACAAGCAGGGGGAGTGGGATCCCTCCCACTGAGCAGGGATCAGAACATGGGGCTCGATCCCAGGACCCTGGGACCATGAGCTGAGCCAAAGGCAGTCACTTAAATGACTGAGTCACGCAGGTGCCCTAAATAGAATGTCTTTGAGTTATCAGCATCAAACACAATCCTTTTATCCTATTTACATTTACTCAAAGTAAAATAAGCTCTTGTTGTCTCTGTTACACAATTTGTCACCCCAAAAGATAATTAGCTGCTTAATGCCTCACAAAATTTTCATGAATAACCTAAACGTAATTCTTCAAAAGAAGCAAATTAAATAGATGTGAAATTGTAACTAAACTTTACAACAATAATTATGCTTTATGGTATGTCTATTTAAAAACAATTTCTAAAACCTTTTTAGTAACTTGAAATCTTAAAGCTATACTGGATATTCACTGAACCTCTAGATCATTTCCAAGTAAGATAAAATACCAAAACATTAACTACTGAACATTTATCCACTTTTGGTTTCCTTTTACAAAAGAACTAGAGGTATTTTGGGTCTATTAGTAAACATATTTTGTGCTACATTGAAAAATTTACTGCAAGAATGTTATGCCCGAGTTTTTGCATCCGAGAGACCACCAAGAAGCCAACACCGATGTAAACACACGAGGGTTTATTCAGCAAGCTTAAGCTTGGGCCCAAGTATACCCAACACAGCAGAGTAGGGACTTGGACCCCGAAGTAGATTACAGTCAGAGTTTTTAAAAAGGCAGAGTAGGGGTGGACTCAGCAGTAGATAATTGGGCCAAGACTGCTGGCTCAGCAGTAGGTGAGGACAAAGGGGATGTTCAGAAGGGCTATCAGGGTAAGAAGACTGTCAGGATACTGGAGGCCTGGTTACTATCAATCAAGGCCGTTTCACCCTCTAATGAGGCACTAACATGACGACAATTGGGAGTTTCCTGGTGGAATGTCACATTTCTCCTATCAAGCATTCTTGTTAGTGAGATTTAGGTTTAACTTTGTTTCAATTTTCTTCCGCAGGTTTAACTTTGTTTCAATTTTCTTCCGCCTCAGCCTCCTTCAGTTTTATGGAGGGGAGGGCAATGTTAGGGCTAGACTCGAGGTGGATACAGCCTTGTTTTTCCTGGCCTCCACAAGAAAGAACATACTTGTAGAAATTATGAAGTGTGGGGGCACCTGGGTGGCTCAGTGGTTTATTTAGGCCTCTGCCTTTGGCTCAGGTCATGGTCCCTGGGTCCTGGGATCAGGCTCCCTGCTCAGCTCTTCCCCACCCCCATCTACCTCTCTGCCTGCTTGTGATCTCTGTCAAATAAATAAATAAGATCTTTAGAAAGAACAAACAAAAACACCCCCCAAACCAAAAAACAAAACAAAATGAACTATTAAAAAAAAAAAAAAGAAATTATGAAGTGTGTTTAAAAGTTTACCAGTCCATAATTGCTTACTTCTTAGTTTCCACTGGAAATTAAGGATTCTATGAGTTAAGAGCTCTAATATGTGTATTTACAGCTATTAGAAATAATAATAGAAGGTGTAAGAAAACAATTGTGTATGAAAAGTAGTCAAGGAAAGTCGATAGTGTTTTTTGGATAAGGAGAGGTATAGTAGACATGCTTTTTGTTGTTGTTGCTTTGTTTTTGCTTCTGGTAAGGGAAAAAAAGAAAAGATGCTTTGATTGCTCCAGAGTGAGAAAGAAGAAACACAAGACAAAACATGAATAGATATAAAAAGTTGTAGGTTTGTGGAAAAGGAATTCTGGAAAATGAATTGTATGTGTGGTTAAGCTGGCTAAGATTGGAATGGATTTAAGTTTTTTAAAATGAGCTTTATTTAATATGGGGTGCCTGGGTGGCTTGTCCATCAAACATCTGCCTTCAGCTCAGGTCATGATCCCAGGTGCTGGAATCAAGCCTCACATCAGGCTCCCTACCTCAGAGAGCCTGCTTCTCCCTCTCCCTCTGCCAGCTGCTCCCCCCTCCTCCCTTGTGCTCTGTCAAATAAATAAAATCTTGGGGAAAAAAATGAACTTTACTATCAAAAATATACTCTTCTTTGTTAACAGGGCAAAGACTACTGGACTGCTCTTACTAATAAATTGTGAACAAAGTTTTTCCTTTATCTTTTAAGTAATTTGCCTAGACAGCAAAGATTTTGTGTCTTGCCAAAATAATTTCCTGTGCTTCAAGCTTATCTTTATTAGGTCTTTAATAACTTATGAAGGCCCAGTCTTCTCATTAAAAGAGTTAAGTTTGTCACATTACATAAACTTCTGTATTTGCCTTTAAAATCTCCCATAGACATTTTGGTTAAATAGATAACGAAGTATTATTTCATAATTATTCATGATCCCATTTAGCCAGATGAGCAAATCTTTGGTGTTTTGATCACGTCCCCAAATTAAATTCCAAATGGATTCTTTTTGTCCTCAAAATCACTTCTGTTGCCCGGAGGATCCCTGGAAAGTCTCAAAGGATTTGTGTCTTGCCTTATAAAAGAGAGATGTTACACTAATTATATTGGACATGTTAAATTACATAGGGTGCACCATCAGATAAGAAGTGATGTTCACACCTTCTTAGGTTATATTTGTCTTTGTTATGAATATAAGTGTTCCAGAAATTGTTTAACCTTTCTAAAAATCTGATTATCTTGGTGTGTTATCAGTCATAACTCCAGTTACTGTCCTAAGATGTTTTGTCACAAGTAACCAAACTTTCTAATCATTTACATTATAACTCTCATCAGATCTTTACCAATGATCATTTTAAAGTCTTTTGTCATTTACGGTCATCTTTTCATTCTGAGGCTTTTGCAAAAGAGAGAGTCTGGGAAAGGACCTAGGAGGAACACTTGACCACTGACACTGCCGTGGGATTACAAGGTGTCAAAGAGACTCCGATGCATATTTCACAGTTGAAGAAGGCTGGCCTTGACATCCGATCCTATGTAAATGCTGGAGACCTCAAAATCAGAAGGACAGGGAAGAGAAGGGGTTGACATCGAGGGAGACTGTTTCTTCCCATAATGTCAGATCAAGAGGATCAAGGATGTTTCTTTCTATTCCTTCTTCTTTTGCTGACCATCCTTTTCTCCTTTTTTATACTGTACTTTTCATCTCCGGGACATATTTGTACTTCTTAATCCCCTTGATTTCACCCATTGACCTACCCACCACCCTTCTTTCTGGCAACCAAGTTTGTTTCCTGTATTTAATGGTCTGTTTTGTGTTTGTTTTTTAGATTCCATATATAAGTGAGATCACATAGTCCTTCTCTTTCTCTGACTTACATGACTGAGTATTATACCCTCTAGGTCCATGCAGGCTGCTGCAAATGGGACAGTCTTGTTCTTTTCTATGGCTGAGTCATACTCTATTGTATATATTTACCAAATTTTCTTTATCTATTCATCTTTTAAGGGACACTTGCATTACATCTATATTTTGGCTATTGTAAATAATCCTACAATAAACAGAGGGTGCAAATATCTTTTTGAAATAGTATTTTCCTGGGTTAAATACCCAGTAGAGGAATAACTGGATCATAGGGCAATTCTGTTTTTAATTTTTTGAGCATCATCCATACTATTTTTCGCAGTGGCTGCACTAACTCACATTTCCACCAACGGTACACGAGGGCTGCTTTATCTCCACATCCTCACCAGTGCGCGTTATTTCTTGTCTTTTTGATTCTAGCCACTCTGACATATTTAAGGTAATATCTCACTGCGGTTTTGATTTGCATTTCCCTCGTGATTAGTGATGTTGAGCATCTTTTCATGTGTCTGTTGGCCATCTGTATGTCTTCTTTGGGAAAATGGTTATTAAGATCCTATGCTCATTTTTAAGTCAGATTGGGGTTTTTTTGGAGCGGAGTTAAGTTCTTTATATGTTTTGGATACTAACCCCTTAGCACATATAATATTTACAAATGTTTCCCATTCACTGGGTGGATGGTTTCCTCTGCTCTGCAAAAGATCTCTGTGTTGGCAGAGTCTCAATAGCTTAGTTTTGCTTTTGCCCTTGCCTTAGAAGACATATCTAGTAAAATATTGTTACACCTGATGTCAGAGAAATTATTGCTTATGTTTTCTTCCATTATTGCTTATGGTTTCAGGTCTCACATTTAGGTCTTCAATACATTTTGAATTCACTTTTGTGTATGGTGTAAGAAAGCGATTCAGTGTTCCCAGCACCATTTGTTGAAGAGACTTTCTCTCATTGCATAGTCTTGAGTCCTTTGTCATAAATTGACTAAGTGTGGACTTATTTCTGGGCTTTCTATCCTGCTCTATTGATACATGTTTATTTTTGTGCCAATACCATTCTGTTTTGATTACTACAGCTTTGTACTTTATTTTGAAATCTGAGATTGTGATACTGAAACTTTTTTCTTCTCTCTCAAGATTGCTTTGGCTATTTGGGATCTTTTATGGTTCCATACAAATTTTAGTATTATTTGGTTTAGTTCTGTGAATAAATGCTATTAGTATATTGACAGGGACTCATTAAATCTGTAAATTGCTCTTGGGTAATATGAATATTTTTACAGTATTCTTCCAACCCTTGAGCATGGAGTATGTTCCCATTTATTTGTTTGTGTCATCTTCAGTTTCATTCCTAAATGTCTTATGGTTTTTCAGAGTACAAGTATTTCACCACCTTGATTAAGTTTATTCCAAGGTGATTCCTCTTAAATCTTTCACCATGAAGAGGGACGCCTGGGTGGCTCAGTTGGTTGGACAACTGCCTTCGGCTCAGGTCATGATCCCGGGTCCCGGGATCGAGTCCCACATCGGGCTCCCAGTTCCGTGGGGAGTCAGCTTCTCCCTCTGACCTTCTCCTTGCTCATGCTTTCTCTCACTGTCTCTCTCAAATGAATAAATAAAATCTTTAAAAAAAAAAATCTTTCACCATGAAGAGCTTTAGGACTCCCTCTCTCTCTCTCTTTTAAAGGATCTTATTATTTGAGAGAGAGAGAGACAGTGAGGGCAGGAACACAAGCAGGGGGAGCAGGAGAGGGAGAAGCAGACTTCTTGATGACCAAGGAGCCCAATGTGGAGCTCGATCTCAGGACCCTGGGATCATGACTTGAGCCGAAGGCAGACACTTAATGACTAAGCCGCCCAGGCGCCCTTTTAGGACTCTTTTATACATCTTTTTCTTTGCCCTGGCTCGAAAAGATAATGCCATTGTACACATATCTCAGACCATTGCAAAAGAGGGTAATCCAACCTACGACTGACTTGGATTTGTTATGATGCTGGTGGGTCCCATAGTTCTTTCTACTCATCATAAACTTCTTCTTGATTTCCAATATTTCAGTTTCTCTGGAACAGGTTTGCTGGAAGAACACTTCTGGGGAAGTGGAGACACAGCTACACAAAATACATAGAGGGGAATTGTCTTAAATACCTCCCACGCCTTCAGGATAATTTCTTATTGATTCTAGCTGATTTGGGTAACAGGGACCCTGGCTCAAGAGTGCTCTCCAAACCACGGGCACTGTTTTGTTAACAATTATTATTGTTTCCCTGATACACTGGGTTCTTTCAAAAGTTTTACATCCATGTGGCAGCCATTGACCAGCTGACAGATGTCGTCCCTGACTAGAACAATAAAAGAGAACAGAAGAATGTGAGTGGCTCCAAGAATAGGAACCTGACATATTTTTTTTTTTTGAATAATATACTGAAACCCAAGAAGTAACGGTAACAGAGAGTCACACTTAGGTTGATTTTTTTTTTTAATTAAATTCTTGAATAATCAAGAGGATAATCCCAAGAGAGAACTGTAGAAGTAACTTTCTAGTCCCATGATGGAATCACTCCTGACGGGGTGCCACATCAGCAAACTGAAGCTTAGATGACTTTATTATTCCTATAAACACTTTGCTTGATCAGAAAGATGGTAAATTCAGCAGCCAATCTCCAAATACGAAGTCAACTCTGTACCTTCTCATCCCAAACAAGGTTGACTGTGTGGATCCAGCCAATCAAACGTTTTCTGTTTGTCTCTTCCTTGTTCTTTATTCTTTATCCTAGAAACGTTTCTTTCCTCCCACCCCATCTTGCAGTTCTTAGAAAGGAGAATGTCCCCTCCATGAAGTGTTAAAGTTTTCTGTCTCACATAAATTGCCTTCTTCAATCATTTTTAAACAAAGGTAACTTATTAATTTATACAAGACTAAAACTAAAATACATGTAACAAGTCATTATGAACCTGTCTCAGAACTCCTCATTTTGTGCAGCAGCATTGCTTAGGACCATTCTCCATATTTGTGGGATGTTCACAAAGGATGTGGCTGAGTCAATGAATATTTAATTGAAGTAACTACATTGTAGCATTTCATATTAGCACACAATCTGTCAAAATTGGCACTTGCTGGTCAAACAAATATTTTCTACAAGATTTTACCAAACAATTTAAGTTAGCCTTTACCCCAGAATTCATTGGTTTTGGAGTAGTTCTTCTGATATCATTATTCTTGATGAAGTAGCTGATTACACATGACTTGGGATATAGTCAGTCCCTTCAGAGAAATTCAATTATTAATAGCATCATGAAGCTTTTTACCACACAGGCATGATTTCTATCCAAAGGAAAATTAAAAGAGAATCCTTTGTGGTACAATGCAATTGCCTTATTGTCAAAGAATGTCAAGGAATGATGTCTTCATGATTTGCAAGCATGAAGATATACAAACCCCAGATCATAACTTTTATTTAATCCCTTGACTGAATTTAAGAAAAAGTCCATGAGGGATCCAGCATGACACATTTTAACATTTATGCACAAAAATTATAAGTATGCACTCATATTTAATAGAACAATATGTGAATTATGTACCATTTAACATGTTTATAAGCATTATAGGATTATCTCCTAGGATGTCATTTCCTAGAACTTAACTGTCAGGGAATTATGGTTAAATGATTATAGGAGGGAAGCTAGAAGTTTTCTTGTATCCCAGGAAACAAGTTGAACTCCCTAAATCTGTGCACATTACACGTAGGTGTGCATGTGCACCGCCATTGTTTGTAACCATGTTTGGATGGCAAAAGTCAAATAGAACAGTCCTGCTGCCCCTTAACAACAAAATGTGGGTGTCTTCCTGGTCCCCTCTTTGTGGGACAGCACTATCAAATCTCAAGATTTGGAGACATTGTTTCCTCACCGATAATTTTCTGAAGAGTAATTTTTCCAGTACTGTTGACACAACAGAGCCCCTAAAAGTGGCTAGCACAAATAACCAATACATTTTTTTTTTCTTTTGGACTGACTTCTGTTGCCAAGTCAGGAAAATGTGAACTTCTTCTTTTCCTTCATCATGCATAATTTGGGTTTTAAGAAATCTCAATCATACTGAATAAGATAAATTCACAAGGTAACAATAACAACATGAAAAGGATTCACTGGACCTCATGTGTCCAGCAGATTGCCTGGCTTAAAATGTAACCTACTTTGTGCTGCCACTAAAAAAAATTTCTGGATAAAAAAATGAATGAAAGTCCTTGAAATTGTCCTAAATCAAGGATAATTTATTACTATTCAGAAGTAATATTTTATTATTTTGTTACAGTATCTAGTGAATCATTATTTAAATGTTGCCCTAGTGTTTGCCTGAAATTTTCTTTGTTCAGTATTCCCTTTCCTAACATTTTATCATGATCAAAATACATGTCTTCAATAAAGCATACTGCCTTCACAATGGAAAGGTTCTTACCTTGTGGTCTATTAGCAAGTACAGCACAATTTTTAGCATCGGTTTTTCTAGGAGATTAAAAATAAGTGAACCTTAATGATTTTCAAAATTATAACAGAAATCCTGTGATAGGCATTTGTACCTAATAATTTAAAAATTACTCAATGTGGCCACTAGATAGCAGTATAAGTCTTTCGACTCAATATGAAACATAACGAATAATTTTTAAATTATATATTTCATAATAGCTTTCACTAAATCTAGCCAAAATGAAAACTCTGAGGCAAAAAGCCAATGTTATGGTAGAAAGTGTTTCTGAGTTGTGTTCTACCTTGGTTCGGTATCTTCCTTAGTGAAATTAAACAATTACCTAGTCAATTTTAACTATGGTTAACAACTTTGATTTATTTCATTTCACTTACTTATTAAATGCAAAAGTAGGGGCACCTGGGTGGCTCAGTGGGTTAAAGCCTCTGCCTTCGGCTCAGGTCATGATCTCAGGGTCCTGGGATCAAGCCCCACATCGGGCTCTCTCCTCAGCAGGGAGCCTGCTTCCTCCTCTCTCTGCCTGCCTCTCTGCCTACTTGTGATCTCTCTCTGTCAAATAAATAAATAAAATCTTTAAATGCGAAAATAGAATGTATTTATCTCTGAGTGGGATATTCAACAATGATGTCAGAAACTAAGTTGAGATTCTTTAATATACACTGTACTTTCAATGTCATCATTAAATCACACCCATGAAAATACATTGCTCATTTAAAAAATGTCTGAATATGCTTGTTTTAAGTAAATCTTTAACCTGTGCATACATGAAAATAAAATACAGAGGTTTAGACTTTTGCTCCAGTACAGATGAAACTCACTTAGTCCAAATCCCATAAAAACTATAAAAAATAAAAGTGATCAGCATCCACTTCATTCTTGAAAATGTAAGAGGATCTCATAAGTGTGATAGAAGCATTGAGCATTTCAGAGATAAACTAGATGGAGCTCAGTGGAAATGTTCTTTAAAAAGCAAGCATAGACCTTCACGTGCTCTGAGAAACACCAGAGGTACCAGAGAAGCGAATCGATCATTTTCCCCCAACGATCATGGAGAAAGCTTAGTTTGGCAGCATGAATGGCAAGTATGACAAATAAGGGAATTTAGAGACCATGGGACCATGTTGGTACACAGCTTTGTGCACTCAGAGCAGCTGGCCATGGTGTTTACTTACAGATTAACGCTGGCCAAATTCTCTCTGCATTAAATAAATGAAGCACCTTACAAGACCTACTTTGGGTATCAGGGCTTGAAAGACACCCTGGTTATATTTAAAGGATTTCTTTTTTTTTTTTTTTTAAGATTTTATTTATTTATGTATTTGAAAGAGAGAGAGAGAGAATGAGTGAGAGAGCATGGGTTAGGGGGAGAGGTAGAAGCAGACTCCCCCACTGAGCAGGGAGCCTGTTGCGGAGCTCGATCTCAGGACCCTGGGATCATGATCTGAGCTGAAGGCAGACATTTAACCCACGAGCCACTCTGGCACCCCTGTTTAAAGTACTTCAAGTCCACCACAAGTATTTATGAAATCAAGTTATTTCTGTCACAGGAAGGAAAAGCCCCAGAGTCTGACACAGAGAACTTATTTTGTAGCTGGAAGAATGGTGTTCCATGTCAAGGAATGCTGTAGTTTATACTTTTGTGAGTGACAGTGCTAAAGGGATTTAGGTTTCCTTAAAAGGCCAATATGATTAAGCAAAGGGAGTAAGTCCTTTATAAAATATTCTTCATTATGAGTTCTGGGTTTCAAAATAGGTTTATTTCTTGAAATGCATGATCAAATTTTTCCTTTAAAAAAATATTTTTTTAAGGGGCACCTGGGTGGTTCAGTTGGTAAGCAATTGCCTTCGGTTCAGGCCATGATCCTGGAGTCTCGGGACTGAATCCCACATTGGCCTCCCAACTCAGCAGGGAGCCTGCTTCTCCCCCTGATTCTCCCTCATCTTGTGTTCTCTCTCCTGTTCTCTCTTAAATAAATAAAATCTTTAACAATAAAATAAAATAAAATAACTAAAAATTAAAAAAAAATTTAAGACCTTAAGGTAACAGTTTAACTGTTCATCCCTATCATGTTTAACATATGAAAGAACTTTAGCTTCATTGTTTTGTGAAAAATTTAAGTGCTCCAGGAGAGTACCAAAATTTTCCTATAGGCTAACATTTTTAAAGCTTACTATGTATTAAGAACTATCCTGAAAAGTTCTTCAGATCCACTTAAGAAATTAATTATTAAAAAAACCCAATGATACTGGTCATATACTATCATCTGAAGAGGCCTCAGTAAAATGCTAGTTAATTCTTAGTGAGTTATAGTCCACAGATGTGAGTTTCCCAGTCCATGCCCATGCTATTTGTGGTAGACAGGATAATAACCCCCCACTATGTCCCAGTCCCCAGAACCTGTGAATATGTTACAGTACATGGCAAAGAGGAATTAAGGTTGCAGATGGAATCAATGTTATTAACAAGCTGACTTTGAAATAGGTAGATTATCCTGGATTATCCATTTGAGACTAATGTCATCACAAAGGTTCTTAACAGGAGAAGAGGGAGGCAGAGAAGGCAGCCAGAAAAGGACTGGGTCTAGTAGGTCTAGGGTTTAGAAGACAGAACAAGGAACCACAAACCATAGAGTGTGGGTGGCCTCTAGAAACTACAAAAGGCCTTGAAACTCATTCCTCCCTAGGTCCTCTAGCAGGAGAACAGTCCTGCCCATATCTTGCTTTTAGTCAGGGAGAGCCATTTTGGATTTCTTATCTACAGCTCTGCAAAGGAATACAGTTGTGTTCTTTTAGGCTATTAAGTTTGTCACAGCAACAATTAAAAAACAAAACAACAGAAACCTAATACACTTTTATATTCTAATTTTTCTCTCTCATCACAGAGCAAGTTATCAAGTCTGCTAACATCCCGGAGATGCCTTGCACCATACTTGGTCTGAGAAGTTCTCCTGTCAAGCCTTTACCTCCCTAAAGTCCTGAGGCTTCCAACTGAGTCAGGGCTTCCTGAAGTAACCCAGTGAATAACAAATGTCTATAAGAAATAAAAGAAACAAACTGAGGGTTTTGGAGGATGGGTGAGCTTGGTGGTGGGTATTAAGGAGGGCACGTATTGCATGGAGCACTGGGTGTGGTACATAAACAATGAATTCTGGAGCACTGAAAAGAAATAAAAAAAAAACTATTTCTGGCAAAAAAAAAAAAAAAAAAAAAGAAATATAAGAATCCTGTTCTCTAGACATTTCTCATTGGTAAGAACTCTTGCCCTTCCATTTATCAAGCTCAAAGCTGACCTTATGAATATATTAGCCTCCATCATTCTAAAAGTCTGCCCACAAGAGTATGATCACAAAGTACAGAGCACCATTTGTCTGGGCTGCTGAACTATCTTCAGTCAACAGCCAAGAACAGGCCCTTGGCTCCATGACACTCAGGACCATCAAAATTATCTGTACGCACATTACTAAGCCCAACTGTTGCCTATTTTTATGTGAGCATGAGATTTGGTTAAATATTGTTATCATTCCTTTTTTAGAAAATTAGTTGCAAAACAAGTGATAATATGGAAGAAACATTAGATAGGGAACCAGGGGACACAAACTGGTCCTGATTCAGTCATAAGTGGTCTGTCAACCCCTGGTGGTTATTTAATCTTTATAAGTTACAGACTCAAGGGAAAGATAGCATGACTGGAGGAGAGTAGTAGTTCTGAAACTTCTAGCCACAAAGCTGTTTCTTCAGAAAACACAGGCAGATGAAACGGAGAAACATTAGCATGCTCTGGCTCTGAAGGAAGGAAGGAATGGCTTCCCTGAAGCCCTCTCCCTCTGCATTCCCTTCCCTCATGTCTGTTGTCTGTGTGTGGGGGGTGGGCGTTTGTCCCGAGGATGTGGGGAACGCCACTTGAGAAATCACGGCATTATCAACTCTCTCCAAAATCTTCCATGGAATGGTGTTCATGATGTGCACATGGTAAAAAGGAAGGATACATAAGTTACATTCTTTATTGTATTGCCGTCTAAGAGTAAGAACTGGATTCTTTGAATATCGATTAAATGAAACAACGTAGTACAAATATTTAGAAGGTATTTCCTTCCGAACCAGGTAGACTATCCTCTAGAAGAAACTGAATTTCAAATACACCATCAGAATAAAAAATCTAAATAGGAAATACAGAAATGTGATAGGACACTTATAAAGTCAAGCACACATAACAGGTGATTGACTTTAAAAACAAAACTGTTCCTTTTGGTACCTTTCTGTTACTGCCGATAGCAAATACTCTTACTCCTTTACCTTAACTCTCTGGTCTACCTACCTTAAGTTTTTCCTGCTCTATGTGGCTAGGACTTCTTACTATAGATTCTGACCCCATATTTGAGAAATGTAAACTCACACACTTGTGGAAAGTTATCTTTCCCTTTAAATGGTCCAGAGATTAACAAAGAGAACAAATGTTTCTTCACTTATTTGTACTATACACATCATTTCTTGTGTATTTCCTCTTACTGCAATAAAGAAAACACAAGAGTAAGAGAAATCTCGGATAGCTCTAAAGAAGAATGCTTTAGAAGAGCTTATAGCCACAAACTAGGTAGTTTTAAAAACATCATTTTGAATAAATGAATATATCTATAGCTATATATTTTAGCTTATTATAATCCCAATGTATAGAAATTTATTACGAAATTCTAGACTTAAATGCATACACACACACACACGGCTTAGTTCTTTTAATATTTAGAGGTAATATATAATATTATCTAAAATTTGTATGTGACTATTTGAACAGCTCTATGAGAATTTTGAGAATTATGCTCTTTAGGCCCTGTTTGCTGTTCAGAAATCCAGCCTTCCATATGTGGGGTTAAACTATGACCTCATGAGTATGTTAGCTTTAAAGTCTCAACAGCATCCATAGAATATGTGCATATGTTTGGAGTGTAATATTCACTGCCCGCTAAATTCTACTGTGAGTAACTTTTACTCATGTTGGGCAATAAACGTGAAGAGGTTAAATAGCTACTTAAATATTTTAAGACCTAATTGGTTTTCAAGAGAATACTTTCCAGAAAAAATGGGGAGAACATGGAAGAATATATCAAGACCAAGAGGAATGTAATAAAAGGACATGTCGACACCAGCCCAAATCTTTCCAATTTTAAAATAAAACTTCTTCAATCTGTGATAATGCCCAATCTATGATGATAACACAATTTGAGTGGGGCTAAAATGTTTTAAAGGTCGTATTTCCTTTTCTCAGCCAAAAATACTAGGAGTAAGACCTCGAGCCTTCAGAAATTGTCTAAACCACAATAAGGACATTCTTCATCTTTATCACCATCTTCTTCTTCATCTTCTTGCAAGTGGCTACAAGCCGTGGTTGGGGAGAGGGAGAGGGACAAATCTTAACCACGTTCCATGCCTAGCATGGACCCCAAGGCAGGGCTCCATCTCATGACTCTGAGATCACAAACTCAATCAAAACCAAGTGTTGGATGCTTAACCAACTGAACCATCCAGGTGCCCTCACAGTAAGGACCTTTGTGATACCTTGGGCAAACACAAAAACAGATGGGTCACATTTTAAGGCATTTAATATGTATTTGAGTATTAAATGACTTCTGTAAAAAAGCTATATATTGTGCACTCTTTATTCTGAATTGTTTGCACTATAGTAGAGATTTTAAAACAACTATCATTAAAATAACTTAGTAAGTAATTATATATATATTTGCCTATGTATAAAGTGCTACATAAACAATGGGAGTAAGACAATCTTAGCATCCTGGAAGAACTAGCAACTTAATATCTAGTGGTTTAGTTTCATGGAGAGCATCTAGAGAGACTGCTGGAGATTAATTATGTTAGGATTCCTATATATTTCCCATTAGAATAAAAGAATCACGATTTCAGAAAAGAAAATGACACTTTATGTGATCATTTTGTTGAAACTCAATGGGAAAGAAAACTGAAATATCTTGATCTGCTTTGTATGAACCTCTAGCCAGTAACGGCAATTTTAACTATTTTTTCTTGTGTACAACACATTGTCAAAATCATCCTGCTGTGAGAACAATGAAAAGATATAAATGGGGAGAGCTTTTGCCATTGGTATAGTGCTTCCTGTTCATATATCTGCATTTTAAATGCCTGGCAGTGTCTTTGAGTAAAAATATAACTAAAGCAAGATAAACAGGTCAGAAAACTGACCTACTTTCTTCATCTCTCTGTTTAACAGTGTATGGCTACGCTTAAGAAAGTGAGTTTCAGTAGTTCTCAAAACTTGAAAATTGCAGCAACAGGCAAAGAAGATGCACTATAAGCTTAGCCATCCCTAGCAAACAAGCAAACAAACAGCTCTTTACATAAGATGCTGGGGAAGATGTTGAATGATGAAAATGTGTAAATAACTTTCTCAGAAAATAATTTAATTATGTCTACTTAAATGGAGGATGATATTTGTAGAAAAACTAATTACCAGTTGGTTTTTTTTTTTAAGTTATACTATGTAGATTCAAATTTTATTCATTTAACAAAATTTATTGAGAGACAAATAAAGGACTCTGAGTCCATAGTAACTGGTCACATGATCTTTGCCCACCAGAATTTTTTGACATAGTTCCCACAAACACAGTTACAGTCCATAAGTGCTGAGATACAGGTATTAATGGAATTCTGCAAACACTGGGTGACCATCACCATGTTAATATTTGAGTTCAGGTTTGCAGGACCTGCCCTGGCAATTTTCCAAGCATTTATGTTAAGAGAACAGAACATGCAAAGTGCTGAGTGACAGATTCAGTGCAGCAGTGATGCCCAGCACAGGGCTATGCAGGGTTACGTGAGAAGAGGCTGGAGAGGTAGGAGTAGGAAGGAATATTGAGCATTGTGTTCGTTAAAGTAACACCAGGTGTCGCAATATATGCATATAGTATAGATATGCACATACCTATATATACACACATATACACCTTTACTCATTCACCTGTAGGCCAAAATGTTACTCCTGGTTTTGGTGGGGGGTGGCTCTGGTGGGCTTGAGCCTTTGGGTTCGCTCCCTCACTTCTGACACAGAGCTTCTCAGGGAGCCTTGGGCATCAACACACACCCAGAAGGCTGACCTAGAAGTGGTCTGTCTTGCTTCCGCCCACATTTTCTTGGCCAGAACTCAGTGACCTGGCCATGTCTTACTGAAAGCGAGGTTTGGCAATGTAGTCCAGCTGTCTTCCCAGGATGAATGGAAAAATGATAAACATCTGGGTTGCCCTTGCCGCAGGCCTGACGTGCTGTGCTAGCGGAGCCTGGTGGTTTTCTCGTGTCCAGAGTCTCACAGTCACGGGAGGTCCCAACGAGGATCACTTGAACAGGGTGTGAAGAAGCTACTAGACCAGGATGAGCTCGTTCATGGAAAATGGTGATGAGAACAGAAAGACAGTGGCAGCATCAGAGGAAAATAGAAGCAAAAAACATAAGATATTCCTGAACTACAGCCAGCTGGATTTAGTGACTGACTACAGACTGAACGGAGGGACAGAGAAGAGTAGAAAATGAGCATTTTACGGAGGGACTGTATTGATGGTAATGCTGTTAAATAGTCAAGAGCATGTCAGGTGAGACAGAGTCACACGAAAAAGGGGAGCACGTTTTTAGAAATGGTACATTGTTTGCATTTGTAGGACATCTGAGTGGAAGCGTTCAATGGGAGAATGAAGCTACAGATTTGAATCTTGGAGAAATACATGAGCTGTGCTTCTTGGGGGGAATGGCAGTCAACCACGACTCCAAAGCTGGGAGACCAGAAGCAAACACCCAAGGAGAGGCCTTGAAGTAAAAGAAGAGAATAGTTCTCCTACCCTTGAAAAATTAAAAATAGGACTTTCCTTGTTGGCAATAATAACATTATCTTTCTCATTCATTTGCTATAGGGATTACATCAGTCACGTGATGCATTTAAAGGACTAGACTCCTGTCTGACAGATGGGGAGAACGTAGTCAATGGGAGGTTTAACGTGAATTCTAAGAGTGATAATCACCAGTTGACTCCGAGTGTCTGCCACCATTGAGCGGGGAGGGCTCTCTTTTCCTTCACATCTACCTTTGCTTTTATGGATTCTGCTCCACCCTACAAGCAATGCTTTCCCCTACATGCTACATAAATGTTCTGCTAGATTTTTTTCTGAAGCTAAAGGAAACTGCTCCATGCACTGATTGAAAATTCTACACAATTATTCCTCACGGTGCTGTACCTACTGTCTGGGGTGATAATGGCCTTTCAGAATTCTAATAATATTCTTTATCAAGTGATTGCTTTGTCCACAGTTGCCACATTAAGAAATACAATTAAAATTAAAGTCAAAATCAAAGCCAAAAATCTAGGGCAACTGTAGCAATACTTTTTATGGTGGGAGGAACAGTATGTTTACAAGAGCTTTCATGTTTATGTATAATGTACCTTTACCTTAAATTTGATTCCTGTGGGTGTTCAGTTAATACGGAAACAACAAACATTTTATCTCCTTCCTTGAATTTTGCTATTAGGATGACAACTACTAATGCATTTCTTGTTCTATTAGGTTCTTCTCAGTTAAAAAAAAAAAAAAAGAACTGTTTTATCATAAGTGAGAAGACACAAAAAAGAAATAATTCTAACGTGCTACTCAAATTCAAGTTATTATTTTATCACTTAAATGAATCACAGCTAGATTCATTTAAGACAGTGCCAGTAATTTTGCTAGTCTATTCAAAAGTCTCTGCTGGGTGTAAGGGATATGCCCTCAGGAACTTGACAGCAGGGAAGTTGAAGGGCTTCTCACTCTGACATGTAAAGAGGCTGATCTGAAAGTCAAGAAAGTAACTTGGAAGCACAGTGTGACCTGTGAGCATAACAAGTGAAGAAGAAAGTTCAAGAATGACCGGCTCATTCAGAAGAGAGAGTGGGCAGAGTGCCAGTCAGATAGGCTCATATCTTCATGAGACCAGGGACCCTGAACGAGACGGCCTCTCTTTCCATGACAGATACCACAAATTGTGGGAATCGCTGCCTCTGTATAGCTTAGTGCCATTAAATATACAAATCATCCAAATAGTGTTTCTTGTTCTGATTAGATGATCATTAAGCCATCTTCTGATTTTAATTTGGCATCTTATGGTTTTTCTGATGTGGAAAGGAACCTTCTGGTCAGAAATACCTATCTTCATCTTCCATCCCTGTGGCAGATATATTTTTCAATATAACTTAATAATTTAGGTAATTTAGTTATAGTTGGTTTCATGTGAGTGAGTTTGTATGACTCTCTCATAGTCATCTGTGATGACAAAAATAAAATTTCTCAGGCTGCAAAATGGAAGACCAAACCAGAGATTGAGCACTGTCTGGAGCCTAGGAGGTCTCTTGGAAGAAAGTCAACAAGGAGATATTCCCCTTTAAACACCCTTATAGCCAATATCATTTAAATATGGAGGTTGAAAAATGGACTAACTTCGGTATAGAAATACTGACAATTTGCAAGCTTGGTTTTTATTTTGGTGTGATAATAGCTAACGCTTATGGAGTCTGAGGAAAATTAAACTGTTCAGCTTAAACAATGCGTAGAAGTTGCAGGCTTTATGGGCCTGAACACTTTTAAAAGCTCAAGGATTTATCACTTTCCCAGCCGGAACACTGTGCCCAATCCTCAGTTCTCAATTGATTACCATCTCCTTCACACTAAAAAAAAAAATTGAAAGTACAGCATTTAAAACCTTATTTTAACTAGAGTGAAAATACATACATTTTAACTTCTCTTAACTACTGTCATGTCTAGCACCCATTTAAAAAAATGGTCGCACAGTCTGGTAAAGACTCAGAATATTTCATAGAGCTGTTTTGATTACTCATCACTTTGTACCCTAACAAAATGCACTATATATAATTAGAAAAGATTACTTCAAGTCCACTAATTTTAGTTTTGGAAATTTATTACTGAAGTATAGTTGAGATGAATTTTCAATAAAAAGGTGACAGGAGTAAAATGAAGTTTTTCTGACCATGTGCAAAGATGGAAAAAGAATCATTAAAGGTCTGGTCTCTTAGACTCTCAATGCTAATTATTTTCAGGAATATTGCATGTACCTCTAGGTCAATGCTACTCCAGAGTCCACATTATGCAGCAAACACCACCCAAATATTCTAACAGGCACACACCATTATATTTTTAATTTGTAGTTTTCAGCAATTACCAGAATGGGAAAGCTAAGTCTTTGTGGTATTTTTTGCAGGTGGTGAGTATTAATTTTTAGTGCTTATTTTATATATATAGATAAAAAAAATATATATGCATATATACATGCATATAATATAATGATTATATTATCTTTGAATGGCAGAATGACTGCATTTTTACTCTCTTATTTTAAGATCAGATATAACAAAGTTCTTTTATGTGAAGATTAAAAAACTTATTAGTGTTTCACATAGGTGTTCTTCAACATATTTATTGTAAAAATGCCATTTTCACCATCATTGCTTATTTGATTTTGAAGGATATTAACACGTAACTTCCAAGGGGGAAAGATGGATATCCATTTCATTTTTTTTTAAGATTTTTAAAATCATTATTTATTTATTTGACAGATCACAAGTAGGCAGAGAGGCAGGCAGAGAGACAGAGGAGGAGGAGGAAACAGGCTCCCTACAGAGCAGAGAGCCTGATATGGGGCTTGATCCCAGGACCCTGGGATCATGACTGAGATGAGGGCAGAGGCTTTAACCCACTGAGCCACCTAGGGGCCCCTGGATATCCACTTCAAAAGTGGATTCAAGATAATAATGAAAACAGAGGAAACCACTGTTATTTATCTCACAAACATTTTTCCTTGTAACAAGTAGAAACGTGCCTACTGTTAAGGTTTGGTTAGTAGCTTGTTTTCTAGTAGGCATGTGCATGTATACATGTGTGTGTCGTATGTGTTTATATATGTATGTGTACATATACACATATTTGGTATCACCTCTGAAGCAATCCACTCTTCAGTGAAAAATTATGAAATTATCAGCTTTTCATTTACTGACCTTTATTCTGGCTTCAAAAATAATATATTGTTTCCTTTAGATAGAAATAATTGTTACAAAAAAATTAAAAACCAAGTTGCTATACTTAATATTCTTTTATTTTCAGGAATAAAACTTGCATATACAAAAGCACAGTAACACTTGTCAGTGGTTTTTATATTCCCATTGCATCATTCAACTGAAACATAATACAGTGTTGTGTGTGGACCACAGATCCTTAGTACAATACCTGTGAGTAATTTTGTTTCTTCTTAAAGGATTTGGATTCCAAATGAGCCACTGCTTGATTCCAACGATCAGCAAGCACCCATGGTGACATGTTGCACTGTTCTGAATATGGGTGAATACAGTCATTTTTGTTTCCAAATAGGTGTATACAAATAATAGCAATAGCTACGCTTCGTTTTTTATTCTGTAGCCACATAGGGCATTGACAGTTTTGTAGGTATGTTTGTCATTTTAGTGTAAAAGCTTTGTGAAAGAGATTTTATCCACCCCCATGGTACAGACAGAAACCAGGGTATCTGGACTTTAAATGGTTTTGTCCAATGTCATAGTAGGAAGAAGTGAGTAAAACTCATCCACATTTCTGCTGGATTCCAAAGCACATGCTCTTCACCGCAACTGTATCTTACTACAGATGTTACCAACGTAACATACACTAGATACTGGTTATGTCTATGCACAAACACAGGTAGGGCCCCTTGACAAAGATGTATGCATGTTTTCAAGTCATTCCCATTATTTTATTAGACTTCATCTATTAGTGTATATCACCTATTAGATGTATATCAAATTAGATGTATATCAAATCTCAAAATTTCATCCCATTATGGCCAGTAGTTTCCAAGCGTTCAGAGAATTATTCTAACAAGATATATGTGATATGGGACAAGAATTTAGGTATCTGAGGCCTGAAACAGAACTCAAACCTCCCAAGATAACGCAATCTCTTTTCTTATAAGCAATCATTCATGATGTAGTAAAATTATGAAAAAAAAATGCTCACAATTTTTAAGGTGATTTCTAGAGAATGTAGACAGAGTGTATTTTTAGAGGGCTATCTATTCTAAAACATTCAAACTTTCTCTTGACCAGTCTATGTTACTCTTTTTGTAAATAAGGGGGAAAAAAAAAACCTATAGAGAATCACAGGGAAAGCATAGCAACGGGTGAATGAAGCATATAGGGGAGCAAAGGAAAAGTGGAAAAATGTATTCTACCCCCAAACCCTCGGTCTTCATTAAACCTTCGAGCCTCCAACAGAATCTATCTTAGTCTAGGAGGGGGATTCTCAGCACGTTCATTGTTACCTGCTCTCTAAATTGTGACAATGATCAAAATGCCTGTCTATAGTTCTTGACAAATGGAAAAAGAATTCTGTCACAGAGCTTCTAAACGGTTATTAGAAACATGTCTGAGTTGTACTGACAGACTGGCTTAGACTCTAAGCCCTGTGGGGGAGGGATTGATATCTTTCCAGGTAAGGTTGTCAGAACTTACTGCAACACTTAATAAAAACAGCAGTACAAACAGTGCGGGGAACGGGGAGAACCCTTCGACCCCAGATCGCCAGCTTGGAAGGAAATCTAGCACCTTTTCTGGAATTTCATTACCAGTGTTGGTAGGAGTTTCAAGGGAAGGCTGCATTTAAAATATGTTATTTGTGACACACATTCTGGGATAAAAGTTCACATGAAGCAAACAGGATTATTCATGGTAGATTCTTAGTGGCTAATAAAATTAACCACTCTCTACGGTGATATTAATCAGCGGTGCTTCCAATATGCCTGAACAAACAGCAGCTGATTGTCGGCGAGCTGTGCCCAAAGACGGCTGGTGAATATCAGCATCTCAGTAAACCATACGGCAAATTAGACTCCTCTCTGGTAATTTACCCTAAAGAAAATAGAATAATTAGAAATCACTCTCAATAACTGCACTTGCACATAGCAGCTCAGTCACTGAAATGAAACGGTTTTCAGAAATGTGTGGTTTGCAGGTATACTCCAAACGACAGGCTACAAACTAGCTGCCTGTATTACACATCATCATGGAAAATGGGCCTACAGACTGAATTTTAAACTCTAAAGTTGTTCTCCATCTGCTTTCTCTTTTGACTTGACTTTGAAAGGTTTTGTTTTTTGGTTGAGAAAAGGACTAATTGGGAAGATGTCAGACAAGGTCTGTACATTTCCGTATAAGGGATAGCCCTAGAAGGATGACAGAAACCAACATGACTTACTCAGTTTATTCTCTCCCAGGGATGTGCTCTATTATATTGGAAAATTTAAAATAATTTTAATTATTTTATCATAAGTATCATAAGTATGAAGATACTATGGCTCATGCTTCTCCTTTTTATTTTTGTTTTTTTGTTTTGTTTTGTTTTGTAAAGATTTTATTTATTTACTTGACAGACAGAGATCACAAGTAGGCAGAGAGGCAGGCAGAGAGAGGGGGAAGCAGGCTCCCTGCTGAGGGGAGAGCCCAATGCTGGGCTCGATCCCAGCACCCTGAGATCATGAACCGAGCCAAAGGCAGAGGCTTTAACCCACTGAGCCACCCAGGCACCCCGCTTCTGTTTTTTAAATGTGCTTATGAATCACCTGGACATTTTGCCAAAAGGCAGATTATGATTCAGTAGGTCTAGGGCTCAACCTTTTTTGTGTTGCTGATGCTGGTCTGTGAGTCACGACTTGAGTAATAAGGCTCAAATACATTTCACTAAGCAAAAGAGTGCTCTCTCTCTCTCTCACACACACACACACACACACAAAGGACATTTGCAACCTCTTTGTCATGAGAAGCAGTAAATGTTTTTCTCCTGCCCTTTGAACTTTGTTGAAAACCAAGGAGTGACTTCTCCAATTCAAGACCTGAAGGTCGTAGGTCATTAACCCCAAGTGGCAGAAAAGTCTTGAATACATTTATTCCATAAATAGATTGGCATCTCCCCTAGGTAAGGGGCGAAAAGCATACATGGTTCTTGGCAACATGAGGCTTATAGTCTAGGTGAAGAGGCAAAATAAATATACATAAACATGTATTTCTTCTGAAAGAGGTACTGAATACTACAAATGCAAGATCTAACCTAGTAGGTCTTATCAGAGAAAGTGACATGTAGATAAGCCCCAAAATATACATTAGAATTATGGTACCAGGGGCAAGGCACAGCTGGCCAGCCCACATAGAGAAGTATCAGGGTCAGTCAGGAGGCAAAAAGTTGTTGGGGGGTAGGGGTAGGGGTGGGGGGGTGGGAGAGTATTTAGTGTGGTTTTCTCAGAAAGTGATGGGTGAGCAGGGTAAAGAGGTATAGGACTTCCTTGCTCAAATACTCTGAGCAGACGGTAGAGTACATGGGTTGTCCCCAGTAGTCTTACCCTGAGGTGATTTGGGCAGGGGAATGAAATGTGAGAAGTGATGGAGTTGGCTGTTGAGAGTATGGGCTCTGATTTGGTGAGTTTGCATTTCAAAGATGTGCTGGGGAGTGAGCTGTTTATTATCTCTAGAATTAGCTAACCCTGGGAGGGACAGTCCCTTTGTGTACAACAAGGCCTCAGATGTCAAAATACCAGAATACAGAAAATTAGAAAAACAAAATAAAATAAAACAAAAACCCCAAAACACGATTAATGCAATCAATGTATTCAATGGAAAGGTGGATATATATATATTGGAAGATCAACATGAAGGTTAGGGTCAGACTTAAGTTCAGGAACCATAAGCAAAGGAATGTCATTCAAAGCCTGGAGGTGATTAACATACTCTCTGGTGAGGGGGTACAAAATGGGGAGAAGGAAGTCATGGACGAATATAACCAATTAAATTTTGGAAAGAAAAGGAGGAATTCTCAGCGTACTGACAACGATTGGTCAGAAGAGCAGGGGAAAGTCAGGAATGTGTAGCTTCATGGGAATCAAGGAATGATAATAAGGCTAGTTCTATCAATGGCAGTAAATATAGATGAACAGACTCAAGAGAGTTTGTGTGTCATCATGCTGATTTTTTTCTAAATTGTTTAAACTAACTAAATTGACTTTTGCAATTATGTATTCTCTTCAATCCACTGCGTTTTTTGTCTTATAGCTACAGATGCTATTGTGAGTTTTAAGCAATTGGGATATTAATCATTATAAATATTACCAAAATAGGTACCAGAGTCTAAACTTAAGATTAATACACAATAAAAATTAGACTGAACTTTCACTGATTCCTTTATGATGACATACTATATTCATTGTTCTGTCCTGAGCTGGGTGAGTTTTAGAAGTGTTCCTGTATGGATTCAACAATCATTCTTTAAACTAGCTGGTATGGCCATAGTCCCAGAAACCATGTAGTTATAAGATTACATTGTTTACTCAGTTGATTTATAAAAGTTTAGGGCTCATAACTTATGTATGATGTTTGGTTTTATTACTTTCAAGGATCACCTTCTTCAGCTGATGCCAAATCCAGTAACAGGCTGCCCTTTTCTCTTTCAAGATAGTTCATTTAACCTGACTCCTCTAATAGGCAGCCATTTTACATTCATATCCACTCGAGAGCCACCTTCCTAGAACTTGACACTGGGGCTTGCATGATTGAATCTCTTGCCCTCTCAATAGGTACCAGAAACTATCTGAGGGCTTATGCCTTTTCTTCCTAGACATCCTCAGGTACCTCAATGGTCGTCATACATATGGCATGGCTTCAGCTGCACCGCCATATTTACTAGTTTGATACACTATAGAATTTATTGGTCTTTCTACGAAAGCCAAAAACTAATCTCACTACTCTAGATGTGGTCCAAACAGTATAGGATAGGACTATTAACTTCCTGGTCTTGGACACTATATAAAGACCATTGCTGGCTTTATATAGCCACATCATGCTGTGTGGATGGATTGAACCAATACTCGTCCAAAATTCCCTAAGTTATTTTTTGCAGATATGCTATCATGAATTTTGATATGCTCATCTTAGATTCTTATTTGATTTCTGTGGAAAGATACATAAAATTTCTATGGGTTCTATTAGGGTTCGTTCTGTTTGATTTCAATTGCCTTTCCTATTAATCCTTTCCAGATCCTCTGAGTAACTTACATCATCTCATATATATGCTTTATCTCTTAACTTCCTGTCAACTCTCAATTTGAGAATCATTTTTGTCTTGTCATATGAGCCATTGATGGTTGAGTTTTTCAGTGTGGGCCAGTGAAAGAGCCCTTGTACACACAAGGTTCCAAAGTGATGTTAGTGGGAATACCAATCAGCTCTCTAGTTCATGTTTCCTCATTCAACCAAAGGGCAAACCAATAAGCTATATTCAGCCATTTTTGCCTTGTGCTCCCTAGACTACTGTGGAAATGAAGTAAATGCTTTGTTGAAACAAAAACTCCACATTTACTGCCTTTCTGTCACCAGTCAATAGTAACCTTATAAAAATAATGTGTCGATATTTAAAAAGAAACTTGGACACAAGAATAGTGATAAAATTGCTTATAAAATTTTAGGTAACTGGATTCTCAGTTTAATGCTTTTCCTCCTCCTCACCCCATTTTACTTTGAGGGCTTAAGAAACAATCAGGTAAAACATGGCAACATCTCGGAGACAAGTATCCAAACCCTCACTGCCTGGGTTATTAGTTACTATTAATTCTGTGTTGAAATCACCTTTTTTTTTAGTCAGAGGTAGAACTCTTGTGATTTGGGGCTTTAATTTTTTTAAACAGGAACATATGGTAGTGCGGATCTTTAGAACAGGACTTTATGCACTATAAATCTGCACTGGTATTATAGCTATAAAATGTCCAGCTATGCATATACTAATAAAGAAATCCTACTGCATGGGCTGAGAGAAGAGTATCAAAATAAACTATTTCTTCCTAATATGAACTTTATCACCAGTTATTATACAGTGAATATTTAAACTCCATTGTCTTGCCTCAAATGAGAAAGCTTTCCTGCATCAGCATTTCTTAAACCACATGAATCACATGTAATGTTAATATGTGGTAATAAACACCTTCGGCTGCACTTTACCCAGCTGGGGTTCCCCAGAAACAATCGTCACATTAATGCTAGTTTATCAAAGCCTGGTAGGAGGTTTGTAACTGGACACGTAAGTCATAGACTAAATACTCAAGTACCTAGGAATGCATTTCTACAGTTTTTCTCCCTTCCTTTAGATTCCCAGACCACCCTTGAAAAAAAAGAGAGTCATCTGATCTCAGTATCTCTCAGCCCCAGCTAGAAAAGAAAATAACCAAAAAAAAAAAAAAGTCACTTAATCGTGTGTACTCACTGATTTTTTTTTTAACATAGCATTCTAAAGAAAATTTAATATTGAAGTACTATAGATTCACAGGAAGTTGTAAAAAAAAAAAAAATCTACAGGACAGTCCTGTGTATCCTTTACAGAGTTTCATTGAATGAAAACTACTGTATAATAGAAGCCAGGAGACTGATACTGGTACAATCAGAAGAGCTTATCCAGATGTCAATTCCACATGCATTCGTCCTGTGTTTGTGTGTGTGGTTTCACACAATTTTAACCCATGCACAGGTTTGTCACCATCACCACCATCAAGATAGGGAACTGTTCCATAACTGTCAATCTCCTTTGTGCTATTTTTATATGCCACACCCTCCCCTCCCCTAACTCCTGACAACCACCTATATGTTCTCATCTCTATAATTTTATCTCAACAATATTATATAAATGGAATCATATAGTATGCGACCTTTTTTGACTGGCTTTTCCCACAGGGCATAAATCCCTTGAGAGCCAACCAAGTTCTTGCATTTTTTCACTATGGTATTCCTTTTAATCGCTGCATAGTATTTTAAGGTGTGGGTTTGCCAGCTATTTACTCATTCACAAGTTGAAGGACATTTAGATGGTTTCCAGTTTTGGACTACTGTGACTAAAGTTGTTATGAACATTCCTGTTCTGCTTTTGGGTGAGCATTAAGTTTTCATCCCTCTGGGACGAATAGCCGAGAGCCTGATTGCCGGGCAGCATATGGTTAAGGGCACAGTTAGTTTCTTATGAAACTGCCAAACTATTTCCAGAGGAACTGTTCCATTTTATACCCCCACCAGCAACGTAGGAATGATCGAGATTCTTAATAGCCTCATTGGCATTTGTCACCAAATGTAATTTTAAGGTCACAACTAGGGTTATAAATTTTTTGTGGTAGGGTGCTGTTTTACATCACCTTAAAAAAACATGTTTATATAACAGAGTAATATTGATTTAAGAGGAACTTCCTAGAACCAGGATATTGAATGGGACAAAGAAATGCCTTTCCTCCAGGCAGGAGCTCCAGGTCCATGTGCATGAAACAGCTGCCAACTCAGATGTCAGAGGACAGGCAGACAACAGAAATGAGTAAAGCCACCAGTGAGTCAGGGCACATGCGAACGTTGTGGAGACTATGACCCACTGGAAAGACAAGCCTGGCTCAAGTCACGCTGGCCCTGAGCAGCCATTCTAGACACTCTGGCCATGTTTCTAGACATTCTGATTTTCCTAGAAACAACTATACCACACCACCACCATCTCCTGATTTGTAAATGTAGACTCCAATTTTGAAAGACTCCAGCCTCCACAAAAAGCATTAGGGATCAGTTCTGGCCTAAAGACAAGTTAAGCGGTGCCTGGGTGGCTCAGTCATTAAGTGTCTGCCTTTGGCTCTGGTCATGATCCCAGAGTCCTAGGATCAAGCCCTGTTTTAGGCTCCTTGCTCAGAGGGAAACTTGCTTCTGTTTCTCCCACTCCCCCTGCTTGTGTTCCCTCTTTCACTGTGTCTCTGTCAAATAAATAAATAAAATCTTGAAAAAAAAATTAAGACAAGAATGATTATTTAAAGAAAGAAGCAGGGACACCTGGGTGGCTCAGTTGGTTGGACGACTGCCTTCGGCTCAGGTCATGATCCTGGAATCCCGGGATCAAGTCCCACATCGGACTCCCAGCTCCATGGGGAGTCTGCTTCTCTCTCTGACCTTCTCCTCGTTCATGCTCTCTCTCACTATCTCTCTCTCAAGTAAATAAATAAAAAAAATCCTAAAAAAAAAAAAAAAAGAAAGAAAGAAAGAAGCAGCCACCTAAAAGGAAAATAAAAGACACCAGGAAAAACTTATTTTAGATGGGAGAAATACCAAAAGCCTTTTTAGAGTAGGATTGCACTTCTCAAACTCAAATATGCTTATGAATCACCTGAGGATCTTACTAATCTGAATTAGTAGGTCGGGATGAGGACTGAAGACTGGGCTTCTCCATTTATTCCATATCCCTTGATGCTGCTGGTCCAGGAACCACTCCAAGCAGCAAGCATGTGGATAATATCTGAGCTGAACCCTGAAGGTTGGGTAGTGTTTGTAGATGCAAAAATGAACCCCAGTAGAGAAAATGGTATATTCAGTCATAAAGGTAGGTAAACTGGGAATTATCTGGGGAATTGTAAAATCTTCAGTTTGTATTGTAAATAGTTACACAAAAGAAAAGTCACAGGTCACACATTTAATACACAAACACTAGCTTTTGGGGATCATTGGTCCACTCAGTCCACATGTAAGTAAATTTCCCACATTTAAAAATAAATGAAAAAAAAAAAGAAATGAATAAGCAAATGAATGAAGAATGAATTTCTATTTTAATAGAGACATGATGGCGGAAATAAAGGGAGACGAAAAAGAAAAGTGGGAAGAAACACCTGGTGGAGACCCTGGGAAGAAGAGCAGAGACCTGACAAGGAGGGGAGCAAGGAGGGGGTGGGTCTAAGATTTTCAGACTACAAATCACCTTTGAAAAATCTGAAAAATTGGTGAAAAATTAAACCTGTAAGGGGTAGGACATTTCTATCTCTGATGACTGATATCTGTCATCAGCATTATTTTTAGTTCTCTTTCTTCCACATTTTAATTAAAGCAGGTCTTTAATTGTTCTTGGTTATTATATGGTTCTACTTTATGAGAAGCTATGGAAATGTCACACATAATTTTCAATGAGGTCATTCCATACTATGTAATTTATTTTTACTTATTGTAGAAATCCTTCCTATAAATCCATACTCCAAGTCATTATGTTCTTGTTTTTTATAGGTTCATAACATGGGATGCTTGCAACAGCCAAGAGAACATGGCTGTGGTCCACCAACTAGAGCAGGTGTAATTGACCAACAGCCCTAGTAACTACCTAAAATTCATCACCATGTTTTGTGCCAGACCACGTCTCCCACAAGCTGCTCCCAGCTGATGACTGAGTGTGGCCAGAATCCCTTATGTGTTCCTCTGATGGGGCTGACTTTGGCTGGAAGACTGATGGCTTTGCCAAACCCAACTTAGCCCGCACAGCAGTCTATGATGCTTCCACCTATCTCTCCCTCTCTCCATACTGGAGTCAGCCTTGCTTTGTAACTTGATGGCTCTCACGGTTTTATCTGTTACCCTTACAATTTTCCCTCCTAAATGCACTTGCCCTAATGAGATCCTTGCCATCTGCATCTCTGAAGAAACAGACTAAGCAATGCCTGCACCATGAGGTAGAAAATACTCCTTGATTGGTAGACATTTAGCTTTTTTCCAAAAAATTTTAATATGAATATCATGGTAACAATTATCTACTAGTAACTTTATGTATTGATAGTTTTTTTTTCTTCTTTTGACAAGTTCTGGGAATGTAAAGGGTATGTTTATTTGCAGTTTAAATAAATGTAGTACAATTACTGTAATGAATACATTTAAACCAAAATACAACTTAGAAAAACCCTGGGTATTAATGAAATACTTTCTCATCCTGAAGTGACAATATGGTACAAGTACAGACTAAGGAAATTGAGCTAGATAATATGATCTCTATAATCTGTGTCAGGGTTTAACAATAAACCTCTTTAGGCTTATATAAAATATCAAAAAGCTGACATATCTATTCATAATCTACAATAGGGGTGCCTGGGTGGCTCTGTTGGTTAAGTGTCCAACTCTTAATTTTAGCTCAGGTCATGATCTCAGGGTTGTGAGATCAAGCCCCATGTTGGGCTCTGTCTTGGATGTGGAGCCTGCTTAAGATTGTGTCTTTCTTCCTCTCTCTCTTCCCTTTCCCCCCACCACTCTCTCCCTAATCACTTAATGAACATGGATTATTGCTTACCTTTTGATTGCTAGTGTTTATATGAAAGGGTAAACTAAGAAGAGATATAAAATGGAAATAATTCTAATGTTTATTTTTATTCAGGAAGATTTATAAATTATTAATAATACAAACAATGACACCTAGATGTTTGTGTAATCTGTAGCTATATTTTGTTCATTTTTCCCTTTAAAAGTTTCCAAGGATTAGTAAGACAGGACAGTAGTTGCAAATTTCAAATCCACCGAAATCCACTTTAAAATGTAATATATAAATTTACTGTGTTACATTTATCTCATCAATGTGCATTACCTGGAATCTCATATAACAATTGATCATAGATATGAATTAAACAGGTACAGTGGTTATCTAGAATAAATCATTTTATATTATGTTTATTTTTCATTCTATTTTCTTAAATTCCAGTATAGTTAATATACAGTATTATATTAGTTTCAGGTTTTATGAAGTTTGTTTTAAACATTGCCGGGTAGCTAAATGTTTTGATCAAAAATAAATGCTGTAATGTCACCAAGATGGTAACATAGGTTGCTCCTGACATTGCTCCCCATTACAGGAAGAACATCAAGCAACTATTGAAAAAGACCCAACTGACAGAATCCTAGAACATGGGCTGAAGCTAAAGCACCCCCTCATACCAGAGAACAAGACAGATGGCACTAGAAGGGTCAGGGATGTGGTTCCAAAAAGGCACTATCATTCCCTCAGGACAGCACAACATGACAGGAAGAGGTTTCCCCTGAGGCTTCTGTTCCTTCAGTGAGAAGAGAGAACCTGGGGAGTTAGTGAGCTTCCTTGGCACTGTAGGTTGCTTTCTGGGAGCCCCTACTCTGTCTGACCTTCCATCACAGGGATTTTAATGGAATCTGTAGGGTTCAAACACTGTTAGAGAGAAGGGGCTTGCTATAACGAGCCTATGGATCTTGACAGACTGAGTTCATACCTGCAGTGCCCAAGTAGTAATCCTAACCAATGGTTTTGCTCATCTACAATACCAGATCAGGGGCACTCTCTGACTAGGCAACCTGGTGCGGTACATGTGTGCCTAATTTGGATAATCAAGCAGAGTTCTGCCAGCCCCAGATCCTGGTTTGCCCGTGCCCAGACAAGGAGCTGTTCCATCTGCTGTGGCATGTCCTCCTGCCCCATCCGACTGAAAGGCCTGGCAACAACTCTGGAAGCAGTGTGGTCCAGTGGCACTTGAGTGAAGAGTCAGGCAGACAGAACTGATCACCGTCCAAGCAAAGCCAGTGGTACCAGGCATGGAAGCTCCTCATGGGAAGCACAGGCAAGGGGGGTTAATTTAGAGCCAAGGCTGAGTGTAGCTCCCAGGCTCTCCCAACTGGAGAGCCTATCGGGGAAATTAAGAGTAGCTCTGGAGCAGCCCTGCAGCCCTCTCACCCAAGCGAGGGAGCTGAAACATAGCCCCACACACTGTGGAGAGTATCTTCCAGCCCCATCTGACCAGAAGGGCTGTAACAACTCCTGGAAGCTGTGTGACCCAGTGGCACTCAAGTCAAGAGGCAGGTGGCAGAACTGACAGTTTTTGTAACAAAGCCGGTGGCCCTGTGCAGTCATGGAACTTGGGTTGTGGTTTGGCTTTAAGGCAATAAATAAAGAGCTTTATTGGCTTAATAGGTGCTTCTTCTGTTGCTTCCAGATAGGATATCTAACTCATAGCCCTACTTATCAGTGAATACAGCTTTCAGTCTGTCTGGGACCCGGGAACCTAACAGGAGCACACGGGAAGCTGCATAAGCCTTTCAACAGCCCTCAGGCCAATGGCACTTAGGGAGTGCAGCCCCCTTGCAGAGCAAACTGGTGGTCTCAATTGACCAGGGAATTCAGTATGCACTCTGGCTTAATTCAAGGTCCCTAAAAATGAGTTATAAATGCCCTGAGTCCAATCATACTGCTTGTCAGGGCAGGAAAGCTAATTCATAACCCCATCTACTGATTAATATAATACCTGGCTATGAACATCTAGTAGGACCTGACCACACAATCCTGTCAACTATGGGACATATCCTACAGCCTCACTTGGGTTGGGAACAAAGACAGCAGTTCCACCCAACTATTCTCAGCCCTTGGTACTCTTCCCCATTCCTGATGGATATCCCTGATGAATACTGGCCTGTAGTTTCCTTTTCTAGTAGAGTCCTTTTCTGGTTTTGGTATCGAGACAGTGGTGCCCTCATAAAATGAGTTTGGAAGTATTCCCTCCTCTCTGACTTTCTAAAAATGCTCGAAATCCCATTTCCTCTGTCTCAAGAAAACTTTATTTCCTCTTTAATTTCTTCCTAGATGCAAAAACTGAACAACACTGAATTCGACAGCACATTAAATGATCACACACCATAATCAAGTGGGATTTGTTCCCAGGATGCAAAGATGGTTCAACATTTGCAATTCAACCAATGTAATACAACACACTATTAGTATAGAATAAAATGAATTATATGATCGTTTCAATATGCACAGAAAAAAATAAGACTAAATTCAACATTTATTCATGATTAAAACTCTTAACAACTTCAGTTTAGAAGGAATGTACTTCAGCATAATAAAGACTATATATAGTAAGCCATAGCTAACATCATACTCAATGATGAAAGGTTGAGAGCTTTTCCTCTAAGAGAAGGAAACATACAAGTGTGCTCAGGCTCAATACTCTTAATAGTACCAGAAACCCTAGCTAGAGCAATCAGGCAAGATTAAGAAATAAAAATTATCAGAGTTGGAAAAGAGGAAGCAAATTTACAGAAAACTTGAAACTTTATACATAAAAATATCTAAAGACACAACCAAAAAACTATTAGATCAATGAATTCAGTAAAATTAACAAACACCAGTAGTATTTTTCTAAATGCTAACAATTTTTCTGCAAAATAAAAAAAAAATCCCATTTATAATAGCATTGAAAACAACAAAATACTTAGAAATAAACTAAAGAAGTAAAAATGTCTACTCAGAAAACTACAAGACATTGATGAACAAAACTGAAGACAATGCAAATAGAAAGTATCCCATGTTCATGAAGTAGAAGAATTAATATTGTTAAAATGTCAATATTACTAAAATTCAACTACAGATTCAATGCAATCCCTATCAAGATTCCAATGTCATTTTTTTATGGAAATAGAAAAAGTACTCCTAAAATTTATACGAAACCATAAAAATCCCTGAATAGCCCAAGAAATGATGAGAAGAACAAAGCTGGAGGCATCACACTTCCTGATTTCAAAGTATACCAAATGGCATAGTCATCAAAACATTGGCATAAAACAGACAAGAAGACCAATGGGACAGAATCTAGAGCACAGAAATAAACCCAAGAATATACAGTCAGTATTTGACAAGGGAACCAAGAATAATCAATGGAGAAAAAACATGTGTTGGGAAAACTGGATAGCCATGTGTAAAACAATGAAACTGGACCCATCTTAACACTCAGAAAAATTAACTTGAAATGGGTTAAAGATTTTAAATGTAAGACTTGAGATCATGCAACTCCCAGAAGAAAGCACAGGAACAAAGCTTTCTGATATGATATAGGTCTTGGTAATATTTTGGGATATGATACCTAAAGCACAAGCAATTAAAAAAAAAAAAGTAAGACTCCATCAAACTAAAAAGCTCCTGCATAGGGAAAACGAAACAAAACAAAACAAAAAACCACGAACAAAGTAGTGGAAAAGACACCTACAGAATGGGGAAAATTTTGTACACCATACATTTTGGTTAATATTGAAAACAAAGGACTCAATAACAAGAAAACTCAATTAACAAGAAAACAGTGCAATTGAAAAAATGGGCAAAGGACCTGAAACACATTTCTCCAAAGAAGATATGAAAGACCAACAGGCAAATGAGAAGATATTCAATAGCACTAGTCACTAAGGAAATGCTAACCAAAAACCACAATGAGGTTTCACCTAACACCATGCCCATCGTCAATAAGACAAGAGATAACAAATGTTGGTACGGATGTGGAAAAAAGGGACTTCCTGTGCACTCTTGGTGGGACTGTAAATTTCTCTAGTCACTATGGAAGATACTATGGAGGATCTCAAAAAATTATAAATAGAACTATCATATGATCTAACAATCCACTTCTAGTAATACACCCAAAGGACATGAAACCACTAACTGGAAAGATCTGCACCTCCATGTTTAGAGCGATGTTACTTACGGTAACCATGACATAGAAACAACCTAAGTGTTCATCAGTAGATGACTGGATGAAGAAACTGTGGTATATATACAATGAAATATCATTGCATTATAAAAAATGGGGAGAGTCTACCATTTGCAACATGGATGAACCTTGAAGGCATTATGGTAAGTGTAATAAGTTAGATAAAGATAAATACTATATGATCTCACTTGCATACAGCATCTAAATAAACAACAACAAAAATAACTTCTAGAAGAAGATAGAAAAAGAGCTCAGACCACTTTTGGTTGCCGGACACAGATGGTAGATATAGGAGAAATTAGAAGAATGTGATCAAAAGGGTATAAATAAAGATTATTTTATTACTTATTGGATAAATAAGTACTGGGAATATAAGGTACAACATAATAAATATAGTTAACACTGCTACAGGATATGTAGCAAAGTTGCTGAGAGTAGATCCTATGAGTTTTCATCATAACAGGAAAATATTTTTTTTTCTTTTTATTATATTTGTGTGGGAAGGTGGATATTAGCTGAACCTACTGTGGTAATTATCTCACAATATATGTAAACTAAATGATCACACTGCACACCTTAAACTTATACATTAATGTATGTAAATTGCTTCTTCTTTTTTTTTTTAAGGTTTTATTTATTTATTTGACAGACAGAGATCACAAGTAGGTAGAGAGGCAGGCAAAGAGAGAGGGGAAGGGAAGCAGGCTCCCCGCTAAGCAGAGAGCCTGATGCGGGGCTAGATCTCAGGACCCTGGGATCATGACCTGAGCCGAAGGCAGCGGCTTAACCCACTGAGCCACCCAGGTGCCCCTGTCAATTACTTCTTAATGAAACAAAAAAACGAACACTTACATCATTGTCAAATGCCATTTGTATTTAAATGGAATCTGCATAAAGCATCTCTATTTTGCATATTTAAGAAATTATTGTAGTTATGTATCAAAAAAGAATATTATGTCATTTTTTTCCTACTAGGCAAGGATAGCATAATATAGAAAATCGGGATATAATTTAATAGAGTTTAAAAACCACTGCAGAGCAATATTCTTTGACACTAGCATTTCTATAAGTACTTTTATATATTCTGCTAAAATATCAAAACACCGTATCTATCTATATAGTCAGCCACACTCTATCACTCTATCAAGTCAAAATTAAGCACATGATCTATAATTACTCAGAGGAAGGGAAAAAAATGCTATTTTAAAACTTGCTAATCTGATGAATTAATCAAAGGCACTTTTTAGACAGATCCTTTTATATCTTCTTTTTGCTAATATGTGTAAGAACAGAAATGCACTCCACAGTCATATTAAAAACAAAATCTTCAGTGAGTTTTCTTTTAATCCCTTTAATGAAAACTCTTTCTTTAGCAGGAAAAACAAAGACAAAGAAAAAAACCTCACTATCTTATGTGCAACCAGGTATGAAATTAACCAGGTGCTATTTTTACTTTTTCTGGTTACAATGGATATAGAAATATGAGGAAAACTTGAAGTTTTCAGTTTTGATACTAGATACTTAAAAATCCATTTAGGCAAAACTCTGTAAAATACAGAGCAAAAAAACCCAACAAACAAATAAAAAAAACCCCACCAAAAAAGTACCTCTTTATTTTACCTTGGTCTATATAGATCTTTCCATCTTAAATATTTTATTGGCAACTTAAAATAATTTAAAAATTAAAATTTAAAAGATATCATCTAAACAGATTAGCCTAAGACTATGAAATATACTGATCGTTTCAAGTTTTCCACCTCATTTTAAAGGGTAAATTACAAATATAACCAAACTCTAGTTCAGAAATTTTTAGTCAAGAGACTTCCCACCCCACATATATAACCAAATTACAAATATAACCAAACTCTAGTTCAGAAATTTTTAGTCAAGGGACTTCCCACCCCACATAAGCCTAGTAAATTTTTAAGAAGCTTAATGTAGAATACGTACACTTAAAAAAAATTATATAAACATGCCAATACTAACCTCTGTGCCTGCTAGCTTTTCTATGGAATGGGGCCCTATACCTTGTCACTATCCTCCTCCACTCTACTCTGTGCTCATGGGGCTGAGGGAATGGGCTCCATCAATGGGCTCCCTTGCCCTCTAGCTTCTGGTTAGTTTAGGTCAATGGCTTTTGAGCATTTGCCATGGGCGTGATTCTAGATTCCTAAGCCATAATCTAGTGAGGAAAATAGCATAGTACCCCACAAAGAAAAGAAAAAAATATAAGTTGGAATAATGTTTTGTTAATTAGTCACATTAATTCAGTCTCCTTCTAGTAATCATGAAATTGATCTAGCTACACATTTTACTCCAACATCACTATTTTCAAATGCTTTTAGTGCTCTCCAGAATTAGACTTCTATTATTACCCAGCAAGAAACTGCTGGGTAAACTCCAGTGTCCACTGTTGTTCTATAGCCAGTGAGGCATTTGTATCTCTTCACACCTTGGAAGAACTCGAGTTTTAAATTTCCTTACAAGTTCTCAAGGAGATGATCTCTCTATAGGTCCCACTGCTTCATCGGATTTCAGGGACTCCAAGGAGAAACAACACTTTCACATTAATGCCGATAGCTGTTAGGTCTTTTTTTTTTTTTTTTTTTTTTTTTTTAAAAGATTTTATTTATTTGATAGAGAGAAATCACAAGTAGACGGAGAGGTAGACAGAGAGAGAGAGGGGAAGCAGGCTCCCTGCTGAGCAGAGAGCCCGATGCGGGACTCGACCCCAGGACCCTGAGATCATGACCTGAGCCGAAGGCAGCGGCTTAACCCACTGAGCCACCCAGGTGCCCCAGCTGTTAGGTCTTTAAGGTACATTGTGATTTCTATTTTTCCTTTTAAAGCAGGAGCAGTGATTTGAGAATGAAACACAATTGGAATGATCAACTTTAATCAATATAATTAGATTAATGAATTAACAACTCCAATACTCCAATCCCAAAAGTATTCATATAAACTAATGACGGAGCAGAAACCAAGACACGGGACAATCTATTCTGAGTCACCAGGGAGTGAGGAGAGGGGGGGAAACTGCTCAGCAGAAGGAGCCACGAGTGGATTCGTGAAAGCATGAACAGGTCTGTGGTGAAATATACAGAGTCTGGTGTGTAACCTGCCCAAGTTCAAATGTGGAATGTAGAATGGCAGAGAATGACGGGACAATAAGGAGTTACATTTTTAAGGCATTATTTTTTAAAGCACTTGCTACTTTCAGCTTCTGGGCATTCTGCCAAACTCTTCTCATTTATTGCAGAGTGCTAGTCACTACAAGGAAAGTATAAAATATATCCTTGTAAGATGTATACCTTCTCAGAACATACTCCTTGAATGACTTGATCAAATAACATTCTTTTATTTTTTTTTACTGTGGTTAAAATTATTTTAGTTATGAATTTCCTAGATAGTCCTTATTGAGTTTAAGGTTTTTTTCCATCAACCTTACTGAAATTTAAAGTGTACCACATGAGGATTTTATGTGTATATACACTGCAAAAGGATTCCCCAAGTTAATTAACCCACCTACTGCCTCACGTTCTACCTTTTTGTGTGTGAGAACATTGAAGTTCTACAATTAGCAAATTTCAGTTATACAGTTCGGTGTTATCAACTATACTCTTCATGTGTTAAGTTCAATCTTCAGATCTTATTCAGCTTAGAGCTGAAACTTTGTAGCCTTTTACCATCCTCTCCCCATTTCCTCCACCCCCAGGCAACCCCTTTTCTATTGTTTCATTTGAGAATGAGTTCAACTTAGAGAGAAAGAGAGAGAAACTCCACATGTAAGTGATAACATGCAGTATTTGGCTTTCTGCCTGGTTATTTCACATAGCATATTGCTGACCAGTTTCATCCATTTCACTGATGACAGGATCTCCTTCTTTGATAGGGCTGAGTAATATTCCACTATGTACGCAGACCACATTTCCTTGATCCTTTGATCTATTAATGGGCACTTAGGTTGCTCCCACACTGTGAATAATGTTGCAATGACAGTGGCAGTGCGGATTAGATATTTTGTATTTAAACAAGAAGATACAGTGGCTATTTGAGAGAGCCTTCAAAGTCACAGTAAAGTTTATTCTAACGTAAGCTTAAAATCATCAAAATAATCACTGAAAGGCAGGTACAGATTCTTGTACTTCCCATTTCTTTGTTTGCCTCTGCTTCTAAAAGCAACAGTTTCAATTATGGCCTGTGTTTAGCGTTTTAAAATTAGGATGCTTCTTGCTTAACCAGCAGCAAACGTCAATGGGAATATGCCCATTGCTGCAAAGATTTACTCCTTTCACAGGGCATCTGTGTAAAGGGGATTCCTTTCTCCCTCCTCTCTGTTGCAGTAATGCCTATTTCATTTTGTAAGGCTCAGTGTCAAGACATTCCCCACAGGGAAAACTGCCCTGCCCTATCAGGCTGCATTAGGGGGCCGCATAAGTGTTTTCTCATGCCCTGTGCGCTTACAGATTGGTTGTGACCCAGGGTGTACCTACTATAGAGTTTAGTGATTATTTATGTACTTATTTTCTCACTAGACTATGAACTCATTAAAGATAAAAACTTTCTATTTTTCTTCATATTCCCTGTACCTAGCATGTTGTTGGCTATTTCACAAGTAATAAATATTCATTTCATAAAGGCATAAGTGAATTTCACTTCTTTATACCAAGACAAAGCCTTAAACAGTTGTTCAGTTAAGCCTAACTCTCCATAGAATAATGGACACTGAACGTGCTCAGAGCAATTCCAGCCTCCTCAGAATGGTTAAGCCCTTCGGGAAACCATTGGCTCTGGAAGCAGTCTTCAGAAATTGTCACTCCTCAGTCTACGGCCATACCACCCTGAACACACCCGATCTCGTCAGAAATCGTCACTCCTCAATACAACCCATTCTGGACTTCCTTTTAGTCGTTGCCATTGTTTTGTTATTACTGTTTTTTTATTTTTTTAAAAGATTTTATTGTTTATTTGACAGAGAGAGATCACAAGTAGGCTGAGAGGCAGGCAGAGAGAGAGAGAGGAGGAAGCAGGCTCCCCGCTGAGCAGAGAGCCTGATGCGGGGCTCGATCCCAGGACTCTGGGATCATGACCTGAGCCGAAGGCAGAGGCTTAACCCACTGAGCCACCCGGGCACTCTATTACTGGTTTTGTTGTTGTTTTTGTTTGTTTGTTTTAAATATGGGGATTGTGGCTTAACTTAAAAGGTACCTTGCCAGCAAAGCAATCCATTGGTTAATCCTCGCTAACTTTGGTTCTGGTTGGATCTGAGAAACTGACTATGAAACTAGGGAGATTTCACAATCGATTGCTTGATTTCAGGCATTATCCCCTATTGCTTACCTAACAAAGCATAGTGGATTCATGGCTTCTTCCACCCAAAGAACATTCTGAGCAAAGGATCATAAAACACAATACTCGATCGTCTGCACTTATTTTTCATGTCTTAAGTGTGGTTGGGCATAACTGAGATTACCTAGCTAACATCATTTGTCCAGTTTTGTCTTTTCTTTCCATCCTACCTTCCATCTTGGTTTTTTTTTTTTTTTTTTTAAGATTTTATTTATTTACTTGACAGACAGAGATCACAAGTAGGCAGAGAGGGAGGCAGAGAGAGAGGAGGAAGCAGGCTCTCTGCTGAGCAGAGAGCCTGATGCAGGGATCATGACCTGAGCTGAAGGCAGAGGCTTTAACCCACCCAGGTGCTCCTCCTTCCACCTTTCTATCACTGGCACTTGTTCCTGATCATGCCCTTGTCCCATGCACAGATACCCTGCTGGGTCGTCCTCCAGTCTGGGACACAATGTGGTCTTCCCAATGCTCACTCATTGTCCATCACTGAGACCCTCCTCAGATGTACTGGGTCTCATCTCTGCTAGGCTCTCTGAGCTTGTTAAGAGAATATTAGCAAGACTAATCTGATAAATGAATGTGTTCACTGGAGGAAGATTAAGAAAACACTCAAGGACTTATACAGTTATAATTTCTGTTCTCCAATTCTATGGTTCTCTACTTATAGGGAAATGTGTTGTTTCATGGCCAGTTATCAGGGACTCATTTTGATCCTGAAGCATGCTCTACCCTTCCATTCCGTATCTGTGCAAAAAACCATCCCTGGTTTGGTTTGCAATACATTTAAAGGTAAAGTAGGGTTTCCACTTCTCACTCATCTGTCTTGACCATATTTTCTTGCTCCCCACACACCTTGAAATTTGAATCCATAGGGGCGTCTGGGTGGCTCCATCCTTAGACCTCTGCCTTCAGCTAGGGTCGTGATCCCAGGATCCTGGGATCGAGTCCCACATCTGGCTTCCTGCTTAGCAGGAAACCTGCCTCTCTCTCTCTCTCCCACTCCCCCTGCTTGTGTTCCCTCTCTTGAGGTGTCTCCATCTATCAAATAAATAAATACAATCTTAAAAAAAAAAAAGGAAAAATTTGAATCCATATGAGAGAGAGAGGTAAAAGAGGCATGATGTGGTAGAAAGTTGCTGCCTCCGATAACAGGAGACCCATTTGCTTCCTTAACCAGTCACTTACTATCCATGTAACTCTGGTCAATTTTTTTTCTTTGAAGTATCTTAAGTTTCATTATCTTAAGGATTTTTTTTTAATATTTTATTTATTTATTTGACAGAGACAGATCACAAGTAGGCAGAGAGGCAGGCAGAGAGAGAGAGGAGGAAGCAGGCTCCCTGCTGAGCAGAGAGCCCGATGTGGGACTCGATCCCAGGACCCTGAGAACATGACCTGAGCCGAAGGCAGAGGCTTTAACCCACTGAGCCACCCAGGTGCCCCAGTTTCATTATCTTAAATGGGAGATCATAATTACTGCTTTGCCTTTTTTGTAGGCTTGTTGTGACTGCCAGATAATTTTATGGTAAGAAATGTGTGCAAAATATTTGTTAATTTATTCATTGGCTAATTGCCAATTCTGTTACCGCATGGCCAAAAATTATTGTTCTAGTAATTTCAGCATCTTCAACTTTTATGATTTTTACCCTCCTGGTTTGGTTTGAATAATTCGAAAATATGATGTCTATACCTGGGAAGATTTTCTCAAGTTGCTGTCGTATCAATAAGACACATGCTGAGAGCATCCATGCATGTCACTCAATGATGAAATGTTTTTACGACCTTCATGAAGCACCTATTTTTCATTTGTGATTGAACAATACCCTCCATGTACTATAATTTATCAAGAATCTCCTCCATGCAAAAAATTTGATTCCTTCTCTCAACAGCATTTTGCATGTGCTATATTAGATCATGAATATTTGTTTTATAGGTCTTTATATTCCAAGAGAACCAGGACCACAACTACTAGACACTGTATTTGCAGTTTTATAAATAGACCTAAAGGACTTAGCATAGTAACTTCAAAGTAATTGTTTTGAGGTTTGCTCAGGATTCACTAATGAGTAATTTCAGTAAGTGATTAAGTATGGGCTACTAAAACACTTCATAACACTCAGGCACAAATTTATCTCTTAGCCTTACTAATGTTGCAGAAATGCAGGCTTCAAATTTTGCCAAAATGTTCTTAAAATCTTTAACTGGAGAATTCCGCAACAAAATAGTTTATTTCACATACATTGAACATAAAACCGTGTCTAATACATAAGATAATGCTGTTGTCTATTTTAGTGAAGACACCTGATGGATCTAGACCTTTGTGCTATTTCCTGTTGCCCCAGAAACAATATTTTTTACTATTAAAAATGTATTGCCTGATATGTTTCTAATATATTTACTTTATGTAAACTACATAAAGTTTTTCATCACAACATTAAAGATAGAAATATTCAATGAATTAAGGTGATTTTCCAGAGTTTTATGCACTGGAATAATTGAGGTGTACATCTTATTGATAAATAAGGGGAACACGGACCCTATTTTTCTTTTTCTTTTTTTTTTTTTTATTTTATTTGACAGAGAGAGATCACAAGTAGGCAGAGAGGCAGGCAGAGAGAGAGAGGAGGAAGCAGGCTCCCCGATGAGCAGAGAGCCCGATGCGGGACTCGATCCCAAGACTCTGAGATCATGACCTGAGCCGAAGGCAGCGGCTTAACCCACTGAGCCACCCAGGCGCCCCTCTATTTTTCTTTTTCAATATGCATCTAACCCAAAGCAAAAAGAAGGGGCACACAGGCCCGTTGCTGCCATGCACACTACTGATCAGAAAGCCCAGAGTGCAAAAAGTAGCAAGGGTTTTAGGCTTTTCTAGTGAAGAGTGTCCGCATGAAGAGTTCAGTGAGGTTTTCAGCATATTATTCTCATTAGACTATGCAGGAATTTCATTTCGCAAATCCAATTAATACGAATAGATGATTGGTGGCAAAATTCCTGCCCGTTACACCGAAAATTTTCATTTACTTTGCAGGGTGGAAATTATTGAAGCAGAGCTCACTGCATTTTAGGACAAATTAACTCAAAGAGAGTGAGAGAGGGAAGGAAAGTGCAGGCACATTGGAGGCGAAGACACTTCCCTGCAAAGGTATCACTCATGGTACAGGCAAACCAGGTCCATTTTGAGGATGCATTTATACTGTTACTTTCACAAGAAAATTTGGAGCACTTGTGAATTTTAAAATTTGAGTGTTAGTGACATTGTTTTAGTCTTTTACAAACTAAATGAACTTTAGGTAGGTCTGGGTTATTGGCAAATTTAAAATAAAGTGTTTAGCGGAGCCTGGGTGGCTCATTTGGTTAAGAGGCTGACTCTTGATATTGGCTCAGGTCATGATCTCAAGGTCCCGGGATCGAGCCCTAGATCTGTGCTCAGCAAGGAGTCTGCTTCAGGATTCTCTCTTTCTCCCACTGCCCCTGCTTGCTGGCATGCTCTCCTCAAATCTTAAAAAAAATTTTTTTAATTAAAATACAATAAAGTGGTTAAAGTGAGAAAACTGTTATCTAGGATCTTCATCCTGAAATTTAGTTCCCAGTTTTCCTTTGGCTTTCTGTACCATTATGGTGAATATCCTTTAATGATGAGATGCATAAAATGAGAAGCAACACCACTTTGACATAAATGCAGAAAAATGATTTTAAAAAAATCAGAAATCCTTCAGAAGCTTAGAGTAGGTCCAAAAGTGGGTCTAGGATAAATAGCTTTTATGGATTTATTGAAACTTAAGGAGCATACAATATCACTTACTGTAAGCCAAAAAATGTTTTCTAAGCCCCCCCATCCTTCCTTAATAATTGGCTACTGTAATTCTCTTCTTTAAAAATTGAACAGGAACCTTTTGCTAAAAGTGAAATAGATCTTCCGGAGAAACTAATTTTCAAGCAATGCCATGTGAACATTTATAGAATGCCATAGATTCTATGGGGAAGAGAAGCTCTTGAAGGCATTGTATTTACTAGGTACTCAGGGATCCTTAGAAGAGATAGGGATGAAAAGGTTAGCCCATCCTTACTAGACTTACCTTGAGGTCACCAATACGGCAATCCATATAAGTGCTGACCTCACAATCCAGCATTGAAATTTTCAGTCTCTTAGTTTCATGTTTTTTTTTATGACCTTAGAAATAGTCATTTTGGTCTATTTTGAGTGTGAAAAAATGGTGTTTCCCAATAAATATCTCCCATGTTTCCCCTCTAATCACTTCACTCCTTTCTCCTACCTACAGCTCATACAGTTCCCAAAGAAATCTTACCCCTCAATTAGATCTTGCTCCTATAGTCATCATGTTCATCATGGTCTTGAAGCTATTCCTAAAAATTTTATGGAAGGAACATCCTAGTCAAGAAGTTAAACCCTAGTTAAAGTCATTATAGGTGCGTCTGGCGGGGCTCAGTCATTAAGCATCCGCCTTCGGCTCAGGTCATGATCCCAGGATCCAGGGATCGAGCCCCACATCAGGATCCCTGCTCAGTGGGAAGCCTGCCTCTCCCTCTCCCACTCTCCCTGCTTGTGTTCCCTCTTTCACTGTCTCTGTCAAATAAGTAAATAAAATCTTTAAAAAAAAAAAAAAAAAGAAAAGAAAAGGCTGTTAGTGGTATCGTTTCCTTTACTTGTGTTAAACCCTATAAATGAAAAAAGGAAACCATTTAGAAATGCGTGTGAGAAATATATTGAGATTTGATCTGTAAAAGGCAAAAAGATAAAGGGAATTGCAACAATGCATTTCTAATTTCAGAATGGGATTTATTTATTGTGCTCATAGAAAGTATAACCAGGACCCAGAAGAGTTTGGGATCATCTTAATGCCTCCTTGCTCTTTGCGCAGGGCCTTATTCATGGAGGTGGCCTTTACGAAATGGCGGTAAGAGCCAGCATAGTGACATTCCTTTGTCATTTATTTATTTATTTTTACACAGTACCTTTGTCAGGAAAAAAAAATTCAATTCTGAAATTTGAAAGCAGATATGAGATAAACAACATGGTAAGAATAGAAGTGCTTTTTAATTGTTTGTTTCCTTCTGGTTAGTCCCTGCAAAACCTAAGGAAATACTTTAAATGTTCCTAACAAGTTATTAAAATAAGATCCATTTTAACTTTTACATGATTTTTCAGGCATATCTTTGGGCTATGCTCCCTTTCATGCCCCACAGATCATTGGCATAGGAAGAGTTGTAACACGGGAATCATGATAATCTAGATTGCTGACTGCTACACCTTAGGCGCTGGTATGTATACTGTACTTTTGTTAAGGTTTCATCTTTACAAAAATTGTGAGAAGTCATGCTATTCTCCTCATTTTACAGTTAAACTCTTAATGTTTAATTTTGCTTAAATGACTTGCTCCAGGGAACATAGTAAGTGACAGAACCCAGGCTTTGATTGGTTTTCTCATCCTCTTCGACAGAGTTGAAACCAAGAGTCAGAAGCTTAACCGAATGCACAACCCAGGAAACACTAGGAGTTCAATATTAAATGCAACAGACCAATGAACCATTTGTGTTAATTTCTGTGAAGGGTCTAAGATCTGGGTCTGGCTTATTTTTTGTCCCATATAGATGCCCGGTTTTCTTGCATCATTTGTTGGAAAGACCATTCTTTTTTCATTAATTGCTTTTGCTCTTTTGACAAAGATTAACTATATTTGTGCATGTCTATTTTGGGGGCTATTCTGTTCCATTAATCTATTTGTCTGTTCTTTTGCCAATATCACACTTTCTTACCATATCCTTGTTTAAATACTGAATTTCTCCTGCTGCCAGTCCCTTGTCTTTGTTCTTTTCCTTCAGTATTATGTTGACTAGCCTAAGCCTTTTGCCTCACCAAATAAACATTAGAATCTGTTAGGCAATATTCACAAAGTAGCTTGCTGGGATTTTGACTGAGATTATATTGAAACTCTTGATCAAAATAGAACTGACATTTTTTAACAATACTGACTCTTCCTCATTGTGACCCATGGAAGATTTCTCCACCTATTTAGTTTTGATTTCTTTTGTCACGTCTTATAGTTATCTTGTTATAGATACTATATTTTTATTAGATTTATACCTAAGTATTTTTTTAGTGCTTATGTAAATGGTATTGTGTTTTTATTTTTACTTTTTATTTTTAAAAATTTTTAAAAAAGATTTTACTTATTTATTTGAGTAAGTGAGTGAGTGAGTGAGTGAGACAGAGCATGAGAGGAGAGAAGGTCAGAGGGAGAAGCAGACTCCCCGTGGAGCTGACAGCCCAATGCAGAACTCAATTCCGGGACTCTGGGATCATGACCTGAGCCGAAGTCTGTCACTTAACCAACTGAGCCACCAAGGCACCCTGGTATGGTGTTTTTAATTTCCAATTCTAATAGTTCCTTATTGGTATGGTTGAGGGGGAAGCTGTAGACTTCTAGATTAGCCTATTATCCTGCAACCTTATTATAATTGCTTTTTAGCTTCCGGTTTGTTTCGTTTTGTTTTTCCATTGATTCTTTTGGATTTCCTACATAGACAAGTAGGTCAAACACTTTTCTTCTTTTTCATCTCAGATATTATTTCCTTTCATCTTATTGCATTAGTTGGGTCTTCCAGTAAGATGTTGAAAAGGATTATTGAGAGGGGACATCCTTGCCTTATTCCTTATCTCAGTGGGAATTTTAGTTTCTCCCAAGTATGGCATCAGCTCTAGGTGTTTTGGTAGATATTCTCTACCATAGTAAAGGAGTTCCCCTCTATTTCTAGTTTGCTGAGAGTTTTTAATCATGAATGGGTGTTGGTTTGTTTATTTTTACACTGAACTTGTTAATGTTTTTAGTACTCTTTACAATTAGACTGTAGGTTGTTTACTAATGATGTCATATAAATGTAATCATTTTTTTTGTGTGTGCTGTTTAGTTTTTGTTTTTGGAGGAAGGTTAAGCCCATTTTCTCCCCACCATTTGAGAAAAAAATATTTTTGGAACACACTCTTGTTTCAAAAATAGAGTGGAAAACATGGTTTTGAAAAGAGAAAGCCTTTAAATGTCTAATTTGTGTTAAGCATTCATAAAGATAATAATGGCCATGAGAATCTCCCACCATCCACCACCCATCACAACTGTTAATCATTTTCTCTAAGTGCTTTTCCATTTGGCAAATGGTAGCTTAGTAGCTCTCAGTGGAAATGGATAGCACATCCTCTACTTAATCAAAGGCAACATTTAAGTAAAAAGAGACAGTTTTACCTATACGCAAGTTGTTCACTGACATCTTGAATTATTTCTAATATGCATGAGCTTTTTACTTCATAATCAGAGGGTTCACTCATGATATAAAATTCAAGAATCTTTAACCTTGCTCTTTACATCTTTAAGTTAAAAAAAATTTTTTGAGCAAGTACACAATGGGAAAAGGGAGCGTTCACTGCCTCTTCAGCTTGGCTCCTTTTTCTGCTTTTGGTTAGCTCTGCCCTGAGGTCTCTGTTCAGTCCTGAGCTTCTCCATCATTCTCCCAACTCTATACTCCTCCTGTTCTTGGTTCTGACACTAGATCCCTATTTCAGCAGCTTAGTTTAGGACTCTGCTTTGTTCAGCAGTCTCTAGGACTTCATTTTCCTAGCACTTTATAAAGGACATCAACAGTATGCTCTTGTATACCATAAGGTCTAGAAATGGCTCAGCAGTTCCCTTTAATGTCTTTTTTAAGGACATTTTCCCTCTCTCCTCCCTAAACTTCTCAGCTTTGAATCTTATCAGGTTCTTTACCCTATTGTTTATTGATGCCTCGTCTTCTTTATTCCTTAGTATTTATGGCTTCTGTCACTCTAACACCATTCTTGACTTAGTTCTTTGTCACTGTGGTATTCCCTGGGTTCCACTTCTCCAATGATTTAATCCCCTGTTGTCAGCTATGCACTCCACTATAAAATCCTGCCTTTGCCATTAGTTTAACTGTCACTTAGAACTGCAATTGCTATTAGACCTAGGAATGGAGAACATCCCCACCCCCAACAGGACTGTGTTGTTTATTTCAGCAAAACTCCACCAATATGACTCAACTATGTATCAACAAATGAGTTTTCTTCAGCAAATTCCTGCCAATCAACTTAACTAATACATTTACCTAAGTCAGCTCACAGGGGTAAAACGCTCCCTACAACAGTTACTTACCTAGTCCTGCTTCAAGACCCACCCTTGTTTTGTCTATCAATTCTAAACAATTGTGACACCAGTTTTTTGCAGTTTCCAGTCTTGAAAACCTCACTTTAAAACTTAAGCCCACACCTCTACACCTCTAAGATCCTTTCCTGACTTCCTCTTATGGTAATAGGACTGGGTTTGTGATGTTCATATTCTCCCTTATTGCAGGGAGTTCTAATAAACTTAGTTTTGCTTTATTAACAGCTTGCTGATGGTATTTTGGAGACTTTAACACAATTCACCCATGATGCTAATTTCAAGCAGTCTATCTTCTCTGACACTATTACGACATACTCCTTCCGTACCAACGCCGTCAACCCTACAACTCGTTAATCCATGGATCTTAGTAATATTTACTATCTTTCACGGCCTCTTGACCTCATTCTGTATCTAGCTTTGATTCTCCATAATCACTCCCTTGTATACATCTTCAATATCAAAGCCCCTCATGTATGACATCACATTTACTTGGAAAACTAACACCTATCAAATCTAATTCTCAAGTTCTCAGATCCATGAAAGGATGGCTGGTGACACACATCTGTGTGGAATAGTCTCACGTTAAGGGTCTTACTAAAATAGTGAAGTTGGTCCTTAGTGCTGCCTGGAGCATATTCTCTACTGCCTCAATTCACTGAGTCTCACATTCTTCCCACCCACCTGCTCTCTCTTCCGAGTTCAAATGTCCCCTTCTCCATTCATTACTCCCAGTTCCCTGAGAAATTTGAAGTAACAAGAGAAATCCCTTCTTCTTTGTGGTTTGCATACCACATATGCTCACTTACCAGCATTTTAACAAAATCCTTATTTTGAGTAAAATGGCATCATCCCTTCTCCACGTTTACTCATTTATTCACATCAGTATACAAACAGGCTATTATTTCAACCATTAAAAAGACCAAACAAGCCAATGTTTCTTATCATTCTATTTTCCTCCAGCAACCATCCACTTTTCTGTTCTTTTTAAGAGGTTAGCTCATTAAAAGGGTTATGTATGTGCTATATATACCTCATTTCTATTCTATCTTAAATGCATTCCAATTGGAATGTCTCTGTATTACTAAAACCGATGTTTGACTTTTAGTCTTCAACTGATTTATCAGAAACTTTTGGCCAAACTCCTTTCTCTTTGAAATAGATCTTACATTTGTATCTCAGGGCAACACATTCTTCTAGTTTTTTATCTTCCTTACTTGCTGTCTTTAAATATTATTATCTGATTTTTTTTTTTTTTATGACTCTGAACATCTGGACCCTTGATGATCTTATCCAAGTTTATGGCTTCAAGTATCATTTAAATGTAACCAGTACCATAACTTCCATCTTTAACTAGCACCTTCCCCTGAGCTACGGATCCCTCTTATGGCTGAGTGAACATTGTTATTTGGATGTCCAGACATCTTAAAATTACCACGTCCAAAACAGAACCTCATCTTCTCCAAGAAGGTTTCTCCCACAATCCCTGTCATTTCATTTCATGGGAACTTCCAGTTTCTTAGTCCAAAACCTGGGAGTCCTATTTAACTTATCATTTTTCTCCTTTATATTCAACTAGTTAGCAAATGCTCTTGGTTATACCTTCAAAATGCATCTCCAATCTGACCACTAACAGCATCCTGGTCCAAATCAAAAAGTTTCTTCATCTAGATTATTAAAATAGCTTTCTAACTAGCCACTTGCTATCACCCCTATACATTATGCACCCCAACACAGCAACCAAAGTGATACAGAATAGGGTCAGACTGTTTTTCTGTTCCACTCACAATTCTCCAGGATTTCCCATTTCAGTAAAAGCAAAATATCTGTGATATTTTAAGAGGTCGGTGTGATCTTTCTCCCTTAAGGTTCTGATCTTGTCTCCCATTCTTCTTTCTACTGCTCACAAGCTGTTCTAGCTTCTGGCATTTCCTCAGATATGCTTGCTACATACTTACCTGAGGAAATTCCCCTGTGTTTTTTCGATTTCTAGGAATGTTATTCCTCCAGATAGTCACAGTTCACTTCCATAAAAACCCCGTTCAACACAGTCATAGTAAGGCCTTCCTGGGTTGTCATGGTGCTCACTTCGTCCCTGTACCCCTATGTTTTACTCTGCTTTATTTTTATTTCCTTAGTTTAGTGTTAGGTTTCCATGCACTAGAATGTGATCTTTACAAGAGTAAGGTTTTTCCTGATTTGTTTTTTTCACTGCTTTATCTCCCAAATCTAGAACATTGCCTAACTTAGAGTAAGTGTTGAGTTAATTTTTGTGGAATAAAAGCATTGAAATCAATGCTTTAAAAATTACACTTATATAGGTTTTAGACACACTTCACAAGTTACAATCCCCTATAGATTTTAATCTGTTCAGTTGTTTTTTACTCCCTTTCTCCAAAAATAGAAATTAGCTGAATATTACTTTTAATATTCACCATACATTTAATAACGTCACTTTGTTTCCTGTAAAAGTTCGATCATAATACTTTGTTATATAATAAGAGGTCACAAATCAGGACATTAACTAGCACTTTCCTCAACTACTATATTAATTGTGTGAGCCAACTTCAGAGAAGCAGGAATAAAATGATTTCCATGCCAAACCCCAGTAGATCATAGAATCACTTTTAATAAAATACTGGGAAATTTTGCACAGAATAAAAGTGTAAAAGTTTTATATCCTACAAGTAACATTAAAGTAAATGCATTTGGGAAGAATTATTTCAGGCATTTCCAATGGACACTTTTATGAGGTGCTGTTGATCAACGTTTCTGAAGTATCACATTGAGCAGTTTTATTTCCTATCACATTTCTTCCTTTAGAAGTAGTAAATAGCTATGATAATTCTTATTTCATCATCCCTGTCACATGTAACGAGCAAGAATCCGTCTTGTTTTCATTATTAAATATGGGTACTGAATATTGAAAGACTAGATATAACAACTCTGTCAAAGCCTTGCTGCTACCAGGATGGTAATTTGTCCTTGAGTAATGGTTGGCCATAAAAGAAATATGTAGGGTTAAATTCTGCTTCAACCAAGAACCTTCTTGAAAAAGCCAAACAAACAAAAAACCACATAACTGTAGGGTTTCCAAAAAATACAGTTGGTGTTTTTGCAATTGCAAGTAAAATGATTTTAGGTGTGGCATGGGAAGACAAGTTAAAAATTAGCATCTTCATTATAATATGTATGGGAAATAAGTAAATAGCAGAAATGGTACTCAGCAAACACCAAGATGGTAAGAACCAAAATAAGTGAAGTTTGGAAAATCTTGGTTATTGAATTAATGACAAACTAATACTTAAATATTATTTGATTACAGAAGGTGGAGTTAAACTGGTTCACATAAAAGGATGATAACAGGGGCGCGTGGGTGGCTCAGTGGGTTAAAGCCTCTGCCCTCCGCTCAGGCTCAGGTCAAGATCCCTGGGTCCTGGGATCGAGCCCTGCATCGAGCCCTGCCTGCCTGCCTCTCTGCCTGTCAAATAAATAAATAAAATCTTAAAAAGAAAAAAAAAAAAGGATAATAACAGACATCTACTCTCCAGAGAGAATACTTAAGGCATTTGACTCCAATTGACTGAATAAATAATGAAATAATGATGACCAAAGTAAGTCTTAGATGTGTTTCAATTTTACTATTCCAGTGTATTGTTTGGTTCTTGCTAGTAACACTAAGAAAGGGGGAACTAATTGTCACTGCTATCCTTAAAAGTTAAATAGGTACTCTGAACTTCGCTTTTTCCTATCTGTATGTTAACAGGGAAAAACGTATTTCCCAAACGCAGCATCCTTATACAAAGTCTAATCATACCTATACTTCCATACACCCAGAACAAAAATGTCATTCTCCTGCTTTCCAACTCATTAAATGGCAAATACTTCTCTCTCTTGTCCTTCTGTAATAACTGTAGTCTGAATAGAAATTATATTCCCTCTTTGAAAATTTTGTAATCACATTCTAGAAATTCTGAGTTTAGTACACCATTGTTAAACACAAAATTGCACTAATTCTTCTAGTCGACACTTAAAATGTCTAACATGGTGAAGGAAGATCTAAAATAGAGGAAAACAATAACAACAACAACAGGGACAACAAAACCACCAGTTAAGTGATTCTTACCAGTTGGCTTCAATACTCACCTCCACCTTTTATTAGCTGAGTCACTGAACAGGTTACATTATCACATAGAGAGTTATTTTTCTCACCTGTCAATTAAGAAAAATACCTTCTTTTGACAGAATGTGAAATGTCAAAAGTTTTTCATAAACTGCAAAGTGTCCTACACATTTTATGAGTAAATGTATTTAGGTAAGTAAAAACACCTTAAATGTATGTGATTTACTTCAGATAGAATTTTATGCTTTTCCTCCAATTTTGATAGTTCCTGTGTAATTACTGGGAACATATTTCTCCAAATGCCTAGACAAATATCTATGCTGATTATGAAGACTTACTGGCCCTTTATTTCTGGTTGAAGATTTACTGAACCTTTCCAGAGAACAATGATTTTCTATTTTTATCTGATTGGAATAATAGTAATGAGAATAGGTTTGGGAAGTTAATGTAGGCATAAGATAAATCCTTACTATTTGAGTATTTTCATTCAGAAATTTTATTTTTATTTGCATGTAAATATATGGGGCTTGGGAGACAATGATGTACAGGGTATGTATCTGTCATAGCTTTACTGTGGCCCTGGACACACATATCTGTCTTACTGGCTTGTTAAAATTTTGAAATTTGTACACCAAACCAACAAAGAGTGGCATTTCATTACCACTTCAGTGTTGCCCTCTTTCCCATCTACATAGAGGGTGTAATAGTATCCATCTTGAAGTGTTATGTGCACAATTAAATGAGAGAAAGCAAATTTAAAACCATAAGAAAATAAAGAAGAAGATCTTTAGGATCTAAAATTGTCAGGGATTTAAAAACTGAAGGACCACACCAACTACATATGAAAAAGCCCAGGTTTGATTAGATACTATTATATGATGTGAAAAATTAAGCAGTGCATTAGACAAAGTATGGAAAATACAGCAGACAAGGGAGATCATGAAACTCAAAATTTACAAATCAACATTAAAAAGATGTTAATGATCAACAGAAGACATGAGCAGAAATTTGAAAAGAGACTCAAAAGCTCAATAAATATATGAAATGATACCTGATTTGTGAAAAATAAAAATATGATGAAATAAATCTCTCAACCTAGGTAACTAACCACTAAAAATTCAGATATTAGAATTAGGTCAGAATGGATGTAAATAGGAAATTTCTCAAAAGGGTTTTTCAGATATTGGTTAGTATTGCTATTCTGGAGAGAAATCTGAGAGTTAGTTAGGTATTACAATAGTTCATGCTTATAGGACCCGACCATTCTCTTCTAGGTACAGGTCTTAGAGAAATTTTTACCTCCGCAAAGGGAAACATGCAACTATTAGGAAATTCACTGAAGGACTCATTATTTTTTTTTAAAAATTGAGGAAATTCAAAATAATTTTCATATACATTAGAAAAGAAATGGATATACATTTCTCACATCATGAATCTCAAAAACAATGTTGACTGAAAACTGATTAAAGAAGTGTCAAGCTTATGTACTTTTAAAAAAGCCCATATACTCAGAAATGCTATATTTAAAAGACATGTATGAAGTGTGTATTGGAAGGATTCATCAAATAAAAGGTCGTGAGTGTCTGTGGTTTGTGGAAGGGAAGAGAAGGCAAATTGGGATAAATGAGATAAAAATAAGGCTGTAATTAATTATGGGCTACCAGCTGCAAAAGCACCAGGATTCATCAGTCCAACTCTTAAGATTCCTCATGCATAAAAGGAAGAAAGGTAAATCTAATAACGTTTAGTGTAACATGGACAACTTAAATTTTCTATCTCTTCCAATAAAGTTTAGTCAAATTCAATTCTAACTTTCATTTTACCAGTTGCTTACAACTTGCTATTTTCCAACCTTACAAAATATCCAATTTCACTGAAGCAATAAACCCATATATGTGGGGAATATGAATTCAAAAGTCAGAATTATAGAAGTCAGAAATTTAAAATATTTTTAACATCTGAATGATAATACTATAAGAACAAACACTGGTATTGACATCCCCTTTTTGAAGCTGGTATTTATTTTCTGTATTAATCAAAGTTCTTTGTGCTCTTAGAGCCACACTGAATTTCACTGGAGCTGCCCTACTCAGGCAGGAGTGAGAATCTGCTTAAAAAGAGGATGAGAGTCAGGTCAACACTTTCAGTCCAGGGAAAAGTGGGGAGATTTTCCTTTCCCACTGATGATATTTCTGATTTGTAGTAACAGGGTACAAACTTACATCTTCTAGGCCCATAAACTCCCATAGCCAGGACCCTCCATCCTGGGTGAGCTAGCACAGGGCCTGTGAGATGGTTGTTAGCAAGCATGCATTAGTCATGTGGAGAAAATCCTTCTTACGGCTCTTGAGGTTTCTGTTCAAGTAGTTTTCTTTCTAGTTTTAATAAAGAACCTCTAAATCAAGACCAGAAACTGCACAGAGAATTCCCCCACACAAACACAGGAAAGAAAACATTAATGCTCTACAGTAATGGACTTGTACCATTCATATTTTGCACCCTCATACGAAATGAACTAGGTCCTGATTACATCCCAGATGTAAAATTATGAAAATTTTTAGATAATTTAGCTAAATTGTTGTATTAAGGTGGTCAGTTGAAAATTACGCAGCATACATCCAAGACTTCTGATCTGAAATCTAGTGTTTTTCTATTTTGTCATACAGCTACTCAAAGATACCCACATCAAACTTTTAAATTCTGTGTTCTCTTTCTCACACACACACTATTCATCCTATATACTGTATGTTTTCAATAGCTCAGGATGAATAAATGAGCTGGTTATATCATCCCCCAAATGTAGACTAAGACAGGACAGAAAAATCTAAGTATTGTATATTAGCAATAAACTCATTTCTTTTGGGTTCACAGTCAAATCTTCCTGGCAGTGATTCCTTTGAGGAGAAGAATTAAATCATATTGATATCTTTTTAAAAATCGAATACAGTGTCAGACTCCCTGTAGGGGTAGGACCAGGCTCCCTCCAACCCCCGTAGGGGTCCTGTGTCTAATACTTCTGACATTATTCCTTCTTGTTTTTTTTTTTTTTTAAAGATTGTGTTTATTTATCTCAGAGAGAGATTGAGAGAGAGAGAGCATGAGAGAAGAGAGGTCAGCGGGAGAAGCAGACTCCCTGCTAAACAGGGAGCCCAATGCGGGACTTGATTCCAGGTCTCTGGGATCATGGCCTGAGCCAAAGGCAGCTGCCCAACCAACTGAGTCACCCGGGTGCCCTATTCCTTCTAGTTCTATGCCTACATCCTAAACACCTGGTTGCTAGCTCCTTAATAGGTCTCACCACAAGGACAAAGACCTGCTCTGTATCTAGTCCTTTCTTAAGACACTTTCTCAAATAACTCTTCTTTGGATATTTACTCATATAATATACTGGTTTTTAAAGAATGAGTCAAAACTCAGCATTCAAAGGAAACCCACTTTTTTTTTTTTTTAACTAAGAGGGCATTACCCTGGATTATTGATATTCCAAGCACTAGTGGATTTCAACACTGCCTTTATTATACATTAATATGTTTTCATTTATGTATCTAATTGCCAGGTATAGTGTTAGATTTAGAAGTTAAATAGGTAAGTGGAATTTAATACCTGATTGAACAGAAGACTGTACTTAGTCTAGGGGACATGGCCCTTAACCAGAAATCTGTGTAAGTATCTATCTAGGGAAGTTACTATTGTTTGGAGAAAAATTTTTTATGGTGCAATGCAGGCCAGCTGTCCTGGAAACCATTTCCCTTTGGTCATAAAAGACTATATAAAAACATTCATGTCCCCACTAGTTTAAAACTTTATTGAATGCCTCATATTTCAGACACTATACTTGATACTTATGGGATCACTAATGAATAAAATGTTAATTTATACCTTTAAAAGTCTGCCTGTAACTCTCAGAGTCTCTGATGTAGAAAAGAAGGTATTCAGTGTATTAAGAAAATTTGATAAGTTTTTATTCACTAGTACAAATCTAGCAGTATTCATCCGGATAAAATATAGGTCAACAAAAATTCCTGGGGAAAAGGTGAGGCTAAGAGGGCTGAGCCTTTAGGCGGATGGTGTTAAGTTTTAATGTCATTCATTTTTCATAATTTCATCTCAGATGAATCCCAGAAAGTGCTTAGTGCTTTAATAAAATAATGTGGATTAAATGTTTTAATATATCAATCTTCATTTTCAATTGTTCTATATTGGTAAATACTCCATACAGTCCTGTAGCTTACATGACACGTTATATCAAATGTTTCAACAAAGACAGGCCTCAGTAATGGAAGTCACAGAGTATATAATGGTTTATTTCAGCAATTTTTGTTCAGTGTGAGGGAAACTAATCAGTTTCGTTTGGACCCTACTTGGTACATGCAATCTTTCCTTTTTCAACGGTCCATACTTACTCCTAGGTAGGGAGTGGTAGAACACAGGGAAAGAGAGTTGTCTGAGATGTAGGGCACTGTTCTTGGATATAAATTTTATTCCAAAGTTATTAAATTTTGGCAGACATTAGGTCAAGATAATAGCTCCTAATCAAGAAAGCACCCATTCAGAACTCTGTGTGAAGGGAATGAGACAAGAGCAAAGTGAGAAACAAAAAAATATCAGAACCTAAAAGAAGATTTAAAATGAAGACTAAGACTGATAACACTCTAAAAGGTTTCCAAACATTAATTTGAGAACAGAAACTAAGTTTATATTACGACTTCAGGGTTTGGAGGAAAGGATAATATTTTTCCTTCAATTCTTATCTATAGAACAGAGCATCTTCTATTCACTCAATAGTTCATCAAGTAAAAACTGATCCAAGATAACTGATTATGGGCCTACAAGAGTATCTCTGACTTTTGTCTTAACAATGGAAATATTTATTATCAGCTTGAAGGAGATAATGCAATATTTTTTTAAGATTCAGGGCCTCTGCCAGGATAAGCTTCAAAGTTATATGCTGCACAGAAAGTATACAAATCGAACCACAGTTTATAAGATACATATTTAAAGCCAACAATATCTTTAAGTAAATGGATGGGCAAGTAGAAGCCACATAAAAATATACAAAATAACAGATTCACAAGAAAGTATGAAAGTGATAGACTTGAAGGTTAGAAAAGAGTGCTAAAAAGCATAATTGATGATGAAGCTATGAGGAATAACCTTATGGTTCCCCAAACAGTCAAATATACAGCAAAATCATTTTAATGAAAGGAAGACTTTACATAAAGCAATTAATACTGGTGATTTTAATATGTCTCTAGAACCATTAGACAGATTTAATAAATCAAATATGTAATAGATGGTTACTACAAGGGCTTCTACTTGTAGCAATACGATAGCCTAAGATTACATAAAATTCTCTCCAATAGAAAGCACTTAAAATGTTAGATAAACTGTTAAAACATTCTCATATATGAATAGGAGTTTGAAATCAAGAAAGGGTATCTTTAAGAGCCAAAAGCAAGGACACAACTGGTTTAAAAAAAGCTAGGGATGGTGCCCTCCTGGAAGGTGCCCTCCTGGAAGTACTCGCTTGATTTAAAAAAAAAAAAAAGAAAGAAAGAAAGAAAAAGAAAAAAAGCCTTGCATTTTGAGGACAATGTGGAGCCAGGAAACAAAGCAGAAGGTTTAGAATCTGTGTTTGAGCTGAAAACTCTGGATAAATTGGAACCCAATAAGGAAGGACACAATGGAAACTTGGATTAAGAAAATGTGACCAACTGTAAAGGTCACCTGAAAGAAAAATTCTTTGCCCTGAATTGAGCTGTTTGGCATGGATGAATGTTTCTGCAAGAGTTTGTAGCCACTGTGCTGTCAGTGCAAGGATTAAGATTAAAATTTACACGATTTACACTTGGCTGGGGTACCACAACCCGAGTAATTAACATAAAGTGGTTAACACAATAGGCTGTAACTGGCAGGAAAACATGCTAACACAAACCACAAAATTATAAGACATCTGAGGGAATAAATACCGTAAGTCTGTGTCAGCAGAGACAATAAAAAGCAGAGTAAGATTGCTTAGAATTTGAGCTAACAGAATTTTAGGTTATAGACCAGCACTGAATAATGAAATATAATATAAGACACATATTTAATTTTAAATTTATTTAGTAGTTTCATTAAAACAAACAGGTAGTAGGGTGCCTGGGTGACTCAGTCTTTAAGCGTCTGCCTTCAGCTCAGATCATGATCTCTGGGATCAGGGATCGAGCACCACATCGGGCTTCCTGCTTCCTGCTTCTCCCTCTCCCACTCCCTCTGCCTGTGTTCTCTCTCTTGCTCTGTCTCTCTCTGTCAAATAAAAAAAATCTAAAAAAAGAAAGTCAGTAAGATTTTAATATAATTCCATTTCAAGGATAAGGGAGGCGGGGAGGGATGGGCTATTTAGAGAAATACTAAAGAGGGCATTTGTTGTAAGGAGCCCTGGCTGTTATTTGTAACTGATAAATTACTAAATTCTAGCCCTGAAACCAATATGATCTTAACTATGTAACGAACTAGAATTTCAATAAAAACTCCAATTAAAAAATACAGCAAACAAAATAATAAAATGGCTAGAAAATTCACGCCAAGCATAATTATTTCAACATAGAATGAATAAAAGTAGATATTTTTAAATGCTAGTTCTTTGAGATCAGTGTGCATTTTACGTGTTTTGTACTTTTCAATTCAGACTACCCTTATTTCAAGTGCTGAAAAACTCTATGTGACTAGTGTTACCATACTGGACAAAGCAGGAAAAAAGACCATAGCTATTGTTAAAAATAATTAAATATATTTGGGGGTACCTGGGTGGCTCAGTGGGTTAAAGCCTCTGCCTTCGGCTCAGGTCATGATCCCAGGGTCCTGGAATCGAGCCCCGCGTCGGACTCTCTGCTCGGCAGGGAGCCTGCTTCCTCCTCTCTCTCTGCCCACCTCTCTGCCTAATTGTGATCTGTCTGTCAAATAAATAAAATCTTTATAAAAAAATAAAATATATTTTAAAAAATAAGACAAAGTAGAACCTCGAGACATTAAGATACATTAATCAACACTAAAACTCAGCAACTTAGGAAAATAGACTAGAAACAGTAAGGAGGGAAAGAAGTGATAGAATACGGAATAGATGGTATTACCCAGAATGCAAGAGAAGAAGGAAAAAAAAGCATAAAAGATGTTGGAAGATAGAGAAGGTCCAAGATACATGTAGCTATTTTCCTGGATGGGGAATATAGAAGAAGAGAAAGGAAACATTTGGAGAGATTATACTTGAGAATTCATGAAAATTAACAAAAGTGAAAAATCCTTACATTCTATAGAATGTGAATCTGTAGAACAAGAGAGAAGGGAGGTCTTAAAGTTAACTAGACAAACACATTTCAGCTTATCCAGGTCCCTTGTGACAGTTACGTTCTATAAAGTTGCTATGAACACTGAATCAGCTAATATGAGACCTTTGCTCCTCAGGGAAATACAGGTATGGATTCCTACCAACCTTTGGTTAAAACCTTTTCATCGATGCATCAGTACATAACCTTTTTGATGCATATTTCTATTGAAAGTTATACTATTTAATACATACTTTTTACAAATAACTGCACAGTCTTCCAATGATTTAAAGCCAGGAGACTTGGAGTCCATTTGTATTACACAGTTAAAATGGCCAATGTCCTTAAAGAAAAAGCATCTCACAGCCTCCTGATATGCAGAACGGCCTCACTTGCAATTTTTTTTTACATTTTTCTTGCCATATTTCCTTTTGAAATACACAAGCTAGTCAGCACTAGTCTATAAGGGTTTTACATTTTCCTGACTTTAGGTAATGTGACTGTGAACCTATTTGGGCTTAGCCTCACAAAAATGGTGTCTCCTATGCTTTTGTACTTGGGAGGGATGATAGTTTTACTACATATTAAGACCTTTTTCAAATATTATAATGAAGCAATGTGGTAATGTTACAGAAACAGACCAATTGTTCAATGGAGTACAGAAAGCTCTTGATATTTACAGAAATTTAGTGTATGTAAAAATTGGTATTGAGTAGGGAAAGATATTTTATAAATTATGTTGGCACAATTGGCTGACACTCTGAAGAAAAAAAGAATTAAACATTTAGATTTTATTATGTATCTCAGAGAGTGAGAGGGAGAGCTATCACAGAGGGAGAAACAGATTTCTCAGGCTCAATCCCAGGACCCTGAGATCAGCACAAAGCCAAAAGCAGTAACCAACTGAGCTACCCAGGCACCCCAAACATTTACCTTATACAACATACAAAAATTATAGATAGTTTCAATACTTAAATGTACAAAAATTTTTAGAAATATATGGGGTATATTAGAGGTATAATAGGGGTAATATTAGGAGTAATAATAAATTATTAAATATATAAATCACAAATGTTTTATAGTATTTATATGTTAATATTTTAGATTTATAGAATATAAAATTATAAATATATATATAATTATAAAAATAGGGGTAATAAATAATAGACATAAATGAGAATATTATATCTGAGCTCATAAACTGAGGTTCCTAGTTGCATATGAGACTAAGGATTTTTTTTGAGAGATTGCTTTTATTTGAGGGATGTCTGGCTCTCAGTACCACACCTTATTTCCCAATCTCTGTCACTCGTTATCTATGTACCCAAGTTCTACCTAGTTTCAATGAGTTCTCAAAAAGTCTCCTCTTTAATGCGTGGCTGGCCAGAGCTCTTATTGTATGAAATAGAATTATCCATCTGGGCCTGACTTTTGGACCAAAGTGTGACTGAGGATCTAATCATGCTTTTATGGCATTGAAATATTCTGAATTATTCTTGTTATTACCAAGAAAAAGAATAAGGATAATAGCTCCGACACTTTATTACTCTGTCTTGTTGCCTCAGGGGACAAGTGTTAAAATCACAGGCAGCGAGTCCATGTACCACATGATGGTGCGGTACAAGTAAGAGCAGATCTAGGCTCTTGCTGTCCGATGGAGAATTCACCAGAACTTGAAGACTAAGATGGGAAGGAACCAAGTAGCTAATACAGACCTGAGGTTAACTTTTTAAAGCTTGTGCTTTTACAGTATTTTGATAGACACCATTGACAAGATCTAGATTTTAGACAGCTGGAAAAATGACATATTTGCAGTTGAAAGACAGGTTTGTACTTTTGGAGAAATATGCCGCCTGATCTTGTTTTCAGGACTCAACATTCCTATTAAGATAAACTTTCCTATAAGCATATAGAAATAGTTGTTTTATTAAGAGCTTGTGTTAGAGCAAAGACTAACTCTATTTTCTCATGTAAATGCAGTATAGGGCTACAACTAAAAAATTTGAAAAGTTACTCTGTGAATTAATAGTATGATTACTTGTGAGGACAGATTTAGAGAATGAGGGATGAGAACATCTGATCATTTAGTGGCACCTCCTGAACACATGCCAAATACTGCAACATTCACCTAATAGGGGCTTTCAGGTTGGCAAAAAAGTCCAGGGAACTTGGTTTCTCCCCATCTAGCCTTAAAATATTTACATTTCACTATCCAATGTAATACAACGTGTTATAGCTAACTTTGATTCAATGAACTCAGTACAATGAAACCTACGGAATTACACAAACTCTCATTTCCTATTCCTCATTTTATGGTTATAGGATCCACAATTTCCAGTTTCAATCCTATTCCGAATGACTTTGATCCTCTTATATCCTTCTGCCTCTAGATGGTTTTTGAATCCTGGGTCATAGTTTACAATTTTTGTCTGTTGTATATATGGGTTTTCTTTTAGAAAAGGGAAGAGTGAGAAGTACGGAAGTAGATTATTCTGGATACTGCAAATTCAACTAACTTTACCTACAAATATGAAGAACTGCAGTTACACTAATGGAATTTTATCAACTTGGATTATGTCAATCCAAAAAAGCATCTAGTTTCCAGGTAATGTTGTTCTATAAATACCTGTGCAGTTCACTGTAACTTCTTGATATTTGAAGTATAAATATGTATTATTTTATTAAAGTATAATAGACAACAACAAATTGTATATATACTTGACCCTTGAACAGTGTGAAGGTTAGGGGAGCTCACACCTGTGCAGTTAAAACTCCATGAATAAATTTTGATTCTCCCCAAAACTTAATATCCTACTTATGACCAGAAGTCTTACTAATAATAAACAGTCAATTAACATATTTTGTACGCTAGATATGTTGTATTCTTATAATGCAGCAAGCTAGAGAAAATGTAAGAAAATCATGAGGGAAAATACACCTACAGTATTTCTAAAAAAAAAAAATTCCATGTATAAGACCTGCACAGCTCAGACCTGTGTTCCAAGGTCAACTGTTTTTAAGATGTATGCCTTGATGTTTTGATATACATATACATCGTGAAATTATCACCATATCAAGATAATTACCCTACGGCTTCATATACTTCTCTTTTTTTGCATCGTGTGGTGAAGACACGGAAGATTTATTATCCTCTTGGTAAATTTCAAGTATACAATACAGTACTGTTATACAGGATCATAATACATACTGTTACATAGAACTTATTTATCTTGTATAACTGACATGCTGTCCCCCTGACCAAAATCTCCCTTTCCCTCTCCACCCACCTCCAGCAACCACCATTCTACTCTGCCTCTAGGAGTTACACTATGTTAGTTTCACATGTAGATGAGAGCACGCGATGTTTGTCTTTCTGTGTCCGGCTTATTTCACTAAGCATCATGTCCTCCTAGTTCTCTCATATTGTCACAAAGATCAGGATTTCCTTTTTAAAGGATGGATAATATTCCATTGAATATACACATTCTGTTGATTCATCCATACTTTCCATGTAGTTTGATGATATTTTTAAGCCCCTCAAGCTGGGAATCACGTGTCTATGATCTGGCCAATGCTAGATGGGCAGGAAATTACATACGTAACTTCTAGGCCTGGCAATAAAAATTCCCCATAGAGATGGTTCGTCCTTCCCTTTTACTGGCAAACCTGGAGGGAGGCAGCATGTTGAAGATTATGGGTACATCATATGAAAGGATTCTGGGTCCGTAAAGGACTACACAGAACAGAGCTCTTCTCCCCCACAGCTGACTGCAAGAGTGCACAATAAGCTTGAGTTGTATTCAGCTGAAAGGTGCATGCTGTTCCAGCAGATACCCTGTCTTGGTTAATATGAGGACAATTGACAACAGTAGGATCATGAGTAATTAACGGCTTGAGTTCTAAAAATCAGACAACCTATGTATACAACTTACTATTTCTTATTATCTATTACTTTATGTAAATCACTTAACATCTTCTATTTCCTCAAGATAAGAGGGAATGTATTAGTAATGCCTAACTTACTACAGTTGTAGAGACAAGTAGGTCCTTAAAAATGAACTATTATTTCCTCGTTGTTTCCAGGATTTTTTTTTATGAACATAAAACAAAATCCTAAATCTCCTAACTGAATACTATTAGTTTATACAAGATGTGCTGAAATATACAACCCATGGTTGGCATAAGGGAAGTAATATGATCTTCAAACTGAAGATTTCTACAGATGGTTCCCAAATCAGGCTTTATGGAAATAAACACTAGAAAATAAACACTATGGAATTCATCTTTTGGAGAGGATAACTTAGTAGCCTATGGCTCTAATCAAAGCTAATTAGAGGTTTTGGTTAGCATTGAAACCTTAGGAATACATTTCATCAGCATTTTTACAGGATCATCATATCCATTTAAATTTTGACATCTATAAAGTGTTCAATGTCATTCTTCATGATTTTGCAGGACATATTTCAATATCTTGTCAGCTTAAAGGTTTATTGTAATTAAAATTTTCTGTTTGTTTTTTTACATAGTAAAGAGTTCAGCATCTATGTAAAAAACCAGTATTATGTAAGGTTATGAGTATTATACATGGTACATCTAGTCTATGGATGAGTTTTAATGAAAAGGTGTTTCCAATAGCAAGAAAGTTTTATTACATCCAATCCTCCACTTTTCAGGCAGCGCACAGGGTTGTTTTGCTAAATAATTAGTTTCTCTGCCAGCAGAGGAATAGAAGCCATATTTTATTAGGTTGGGAAAGGCAGCAAACTATTTTTACTAAAAATTTTAAGACTTTGTAATATGTTAAACATTAATTGTCAGTGAGCTGATGTGAATTTGTGGGCCTTTTTTTATAGAAATGTGTAACTACTAGTATTTCCAAAAAAAAATTTTTTTAAAAAGCAGTTTAAGATATTTGGATGTACTATTTCCATCAAACAAAACCAACAAGGCTGACAAGTGTTTGTAACTGTAGAAGCTGGGGATGGGTACATGGGATTTTGCCATATAGTTCAGAAGTTGAAAAACTTAACCAAAAATTTTTAAATAAATTTGGCATTGTCTTTGTTTAACATACCACAGAAAAATAGTAAGGATGCAGATAATGAACAAACTTTGGATCCCTAATTTTCCTTCCTCCAAAATTCTCAATTATTTAGGTAGGCTTTGTTTCAGGAAAAGACTCCTATGACAATTTTTTTTTTTTAAATTTTCAGACAGATTTGGGGGACTTTTTTCTTCTATTGTGGTAAGTACACTTAACAAGGATGTGAAGAAATTGGAACCCCCTGTACACTATTGATGGGGATGTAATATGGTGCAACCACTATGGAAAACAAATAAAAGTTCATCAAAAAATTAAAGATAGAACTACCATGTGATCCAGCAATCCCACTTGAGTATAGATCTAAAGGAAACAAAATCATTATCTCAGATATCTGTATCCCCATGTTCATTACAGCCTTACTTTTTATTTTTTAAGATTTTATTTATTTGTCAGAGAGAGCACACCACAATCATGGGGAGTGGCAGGCAGAGGAGAAGTAGGTTCCCTACTGAGCAGAGAGGCTGATGTGCAGCTTGATCCCAGGACCTGGAGATCATGATCTGAGCCAGAGTCAGATGTTTAACCAACCGTGCCACTGGGGCATCCCCAGGCTTACTTATAAGAGCCAAGATACACAAATAATCTAAATGTTCATCAACAGATGAATGGATAAAGAAAATGTTGTTTACATAGAATGGAAAACTGTTTAGCCACGAGAAAGGAAATCTTATCACAAATGTGACAACAAGGGTGAAAACTGAAAGACATTATGCTCAGTGAAATAAACCAATCACAGGACAACTACTGCTTGATTCCATATACGAGCTATCTAACAGTCAAATTCATATAAGTGAATAGTGAAATGGTGGCTGACGGGGGAGCGTGGTGGGGGGAAGGTGGAAATGAGGAGTTGTTCCGTGGATATAAACTTATGTCAGTTAAGTACGTTATGGAGTTCTACCTGTTGTACAACATTGTGCTTATGGTTAATATTGCTGTATTATACACTTAAAAGCTTGTTCCATAGATGGGTCTCCTGGTAAGGATTTGGGGGTTTTTTGAAATGGGAGTCAATTACAACCAATCGAAATTCATTCCGTTTCCAAGCATAAAAGCTTATTTACATAAAATAATGGGAATCTCAGTAATCCCTTCATCCTTCTAGCTTTAATGAGCATAAGGATTTTCCCCACAACATATATTTTATCATATGTTTACTTAAATCACTGAGAATTGTCACAGTGTCATAATTAACATATTGTCAATATGTCAGTCATGGAAGTGGTAGATTGTTTTCCCTTAAAATATGGTAAACACTCGGTTATGGGAAAAGCAAGAGATTGATGTGAGAACATTTTAAAATTTAAGTATCTCTACAATATGGACATTTTCTTTGTTTTTTTGATGATGTTTCCCCAAATCTGTATTTTTTTTTAAAGATTTTATTTATTTGTTTGACAGAGATCACAGAGAAGGCAGAGAAGCAGGCAGAGAGGAGGAAGCAGGCTCCCTGCTGAGCAGAGATTCCCAATGCGGGGCTCGATCCCAGGACCCTAGGATCATGCCCTGAGCCACCCAGGCACCCCCCCCAAATCTGTACTTTCGATAACTAGTTCTAAGGGGTATCTGATTAAAAAGAGTGTTTTGTGATCAATTTTTAAAATGACTCTTAACTATCGGAAAGAAACTGAGGGTTGCTGGAGGGGAGACGGGTAAGGAGAAGGGTTAACTGGGTGACGGGCATAAAGGAGGGCACATGATGGGATGAGCACCGGGTATTATAAGCAACTGCTGAATTACTGAACTCTATATCTGAAACTGATGATATACTATATGTTGGCTACTTGAATTTTAAATAAAAAATGACTATGTACAAGAGAGTCTGTAAGTTAATAAATATTTTATGATATTAAGAGTGATGAGCAGCTCTCCAGTATCAAAACCAGTCCATCTTAGATTTAAGTTTACTTCATCACACAGTCCTTTCATGTCCCAACAGATATTAGCATCCAATGGACCTAGTTTCCATGGAGCAAATTTTAGAATCCTGATATGTAAGTAGACCTTTATCTACTTTGCTACATAGTTGTTTTATTAAAGATTTGACCTGTCACTTGTTCAGGAGTGAACGAATATGTACCTAATTGTCACACGGTCCCAATTCAGCATCTCTCTCTGTAAACAATCAAGGATTTATCATAAAGTTTAGGACAGATCTCATTTCTTTTTTTTCGTAAAAACCTATTATGTAATGTTACATCTTGTCATTTTAAAGTATGAAATAGTTTCTTTTTCCTAATTATAGCATCACAGAGGAATGATTCCTCTTGTTTATTTATGATTTATTCTAAAGAATTTAGTCTCTCAATCATTGCTTCTATATGTAGGAAAACAGAACTTACTCGGTTAATTTTTTCTTTATCACTCTTCATTTCTGTTTCTTTTCCAGTTCCGTTTTATCTCCTGCAAGGAGTGATGATCAGAACTTCACATAGATTTTTCAAGTGCAAACTCATGTTTGTACAGAGTAGCAAAATATTTTCCGTTTCCTTTGCAAAGTTCTGACTATCTCCCAGCTGCAATGTTTTATTGAAAATGTTACATAATCTCATTCTGATTCATTTCCTGTGCTGTAACAGAGAACCCAAATTCCATCACACTGGAATTAAGATTTGGATTTTAATTTTTATCATGTTTGATTGTTCATTAGATCTACTAAAATTTTAGTTTACAGTAGAAAAGTCTTGAGATAAAGAATCTCCTTTAATATCCTATTACACCTGAACAGGATTTGGTATTCCAGAAAACCACTTGTTCTCTTCAGAAAATATTTACATTCTACCAATTACTTGTTTAGTAATTAAAGAAAATAGAGAATGCTTTAGTTTCCAATTTATCATCCTAACATTCTTATAAAGATTCATACAGGTTTTAAAATTCCAATTTGACATCAGAACATGTTAAACTTATTGGTTTGTTGTCGATACTTATCCTCAACTCTTAAAATTATATTCAGTCCAGATTTCATCCCTCACTGCACAAGTATTTAAACCATTTTCAAGTTTGGTTTAATTTCTTGCTGAATGTAGTGAGTCTTTAATCATTTAATGTTATATGCATTTTAACAGATTCATCTGTCGAATGTTCCAGCATCTGCAACACATGAATGAAGAGTGAAACTAAAAAAAGCATAGACTCATGTCTTTAAGCTCACAGGCTGGATGACAAGCCTGTGGAATGACCTGTTTAATCAGTAAAGGAACATGCCAGATGTTTCATTATTCTGGCAGTCACTACTAATGACAGAGAAAGGTTTGATATTTATCAGCTGAGGCTTTCTAACTACTAGCCTGATGAGTCAGAGCAAATCAGCACCTGTTCAGAGAATGTGCCGAGAATCATGGAGCTAGGGAATGTTTTCGAGTTTGAGGACCTGAGTAATTGTGTGAGGGTCTCACTTTCTGTACATTTTAGTAGCATGCATTTCTTGGGGAGATATATACTGAAAAAGTGATGAAGGGAGAAGATTTTTGAAAAGAACCAATTAAGATAGGCAGGAAGGTTTTTGTCAATGCTCCTGTAAATTGCCTCTTTTACTATACAGCTCTACTCAGAAAGATCTGAGTGGGTGGACACTGCTGTTGTTTACCTCTTAAATATATCACTGTTGAATCTAAAAAGAAATGCACTCACCTTTTTGCTTTCGCTGGGAAGAAAAAAACCTTTCAGGCAAATATATTAAGATTTAAAAGCTACATCAGAGCAAAATCATGACTAACCTCTCCAATTGTTCACAACTATTTTATCCAATTTTATATACTCTTAAAAAGTGAGAGTGATTTTGCTAATTTGGGGAAATGTCTCAGGTAGCAAATATGGCATTCTAGTGTTCTGCTTCAGGACCAAGAGACCCTGTACATTAAGGTAAGTCTAAAGTCACTGAAAGGCATGTTGTAGAAGATACACAATGAAAACATTTGCAAAATTAAAAGCGTAACAAAAATAAATGAGGTTCCAGAAAGATGGAGTAGACATACTGTCCCTATTCCTCCTGCTAACAACCCCCCCAAACTCCAGGTATTACATGTCAAACAAGCCTATGAAGACTAAATGATGGAGAAAAGAAGGCAAACGAGCCAGGGACCTCAGCACCCAGGGAATAACCCAAGCATTCCCTGAGTTTTCTTTTTGCCTCCCATATCACAGGCAGGTAGTTGGAGAAGCCAAAGACCCAGAAATGCCAACTGAGGTAGACAAAGAAGTCCCCCCCAAAGCCGGGCTTTTCTCTACCGGAGGACTGGGAAAGGCGCAGTCTTGCGTATCAGAACATTTTTAACAGTGATGGCTCTGGGCCCAACAACTACGACAAAAAACGACTGTTCCCCCAACCCTCACCCCAACTCCCCCAGGCAGTCGGGAAACTTCTGCCTTCACCAGACCTATAAGGAGGTGCTCCAAACTTACCTTTCTCCTGGTGGCCTCAGAGAAGGTGGACTAGAAACCTGGATGACTGGAGTATCCCAGGAAGCCTAGTGAGGAGTCAGAACTTCCACCACAGCAATTAGAATGGAAGAGCTTCTGTGGAGGTCACGTGAGTGTAATGAGGTACTCCTGTTCCTTCCCAGAGTGCTATCACAGGAGGCCAATAATCTAGATTTCCACCTTCACCTGTCAATAATGAAGCAGTGTTCCTTCTCCAACCCTGCCATAGACAAAAGTCCTGCTAAAACAGGAGATTTAATTACGATCCAGAATTTCATAAGACCCCAAATGCCAAGGTTTCAGTAAAAAATCAGTTATCCTTCAGGAACCAGAAATATCTCAACATATATGAGACAAGATGGTCAGCAGATGTGAACACGAATATGACAAAGACATTAAGAGTTACCTGACAAGGATTTTAGAGTGGCTTCATAAAGATGTTTCAACAAGCAGTTATGAATATGCTTGAAGCAAATGAAAAAAAAAAGTCTCAGCAAAGAAATGAAAGATAGAAACCCTGCAACACCCAGGCTGTACCCCATACTAATTGAATTAAAACCATGGAGGGACTCGGCCATCAGTAGTTCCTCAGTAGTTCCTCCCCAAAGGTCCCAGTGAGCAGCCAACTTTGAGAACCATGCTTCATTTCCAGGTTCTTAGATGAAGGTGTCTATCAGGATCACCCAGACAACAGGATAAAGACACAGAGAGTTAGACCTTAATGCTACTTCAGCAAAGCTAGGTCTCTGTATTTTATTAGTTTCCAGAGGATTCTGAGAGATGTCAAAGTTTGAGAACAGCTGCTTTCACTAATCAAAGGAATTTGCAGGTGATTCTCCTCATTGAAAGACGCTGCAACATTCTTGACATAAAGGAGGAAAGAACTGCATTTACATGACCTTGAAGCCAGAAGAAAGTTTAAGTCATACTAAAAAAAAAAAAAAAAAAAAAAAAAGTTGCATCCACACTTTAGATATGGTATCCAGGACTGAACTTTTCTTTTCTTTTTTTAAGATTTTTATTTTTTTATTTGACAGAGAGAGACACAGCGAGAAAGGGAACACAAGCAGGGGGAGAGGGAGAAACAGGCTTCCCGTTGATCAGGGAGCCCAATAAAGGGCCCGATCCCAGAACCTGAGCCGAAGGCAGCCGCTTAACAACTGAGCCACCCAGGTGCCCCAGGACTGAACATTTTTAACCTGGGTTACCAAATTTAAGAAAAAAGAAAAATCCACACACATTGAGGGCCAGTTTGAAAATGTAGTTATAGCGCAGGTACAGGTACATGTGTTTACGGAAAATAGGATGGGAGTGAGATAATATGTTACCTGTCACGTGGCCCACGGGAGACATTAATTTTCCTCTTGGTAGAAAAAGAAAATGCTTTCACATGAGTGCCTCTTCTCATCCAAAGAAACCAAAACAAAAAGGGAAGGGATTATAATCAAGATAAATGATCGAATAAATGAATGAATGAAACTTTTGCTAAATTACAACTTCTAATTACAAATTCAAAGCAGAAACTCTAACAAAGCAGGTATAATGCACCCTAAGGTTATTCTTTAAGGGTGTTGCTCCTTTATTTTACAGGGAACATATACATTGGAAATCCCTGAGGCACTTATTAAAAATACAGATTCCTAGGATCCCTGTAAGGCCTACTGAGTCAGAATCTGACAAGCAGAATCCAGGAATATGTATTTTAATAAATGCCTTAGGTGGTTCTTATGCATACTAAGGCTATGAACCACTGATATGGGAGTAATTAGAAAAGAAATTTTTAGGGCACACATTAAAGAGAAATATTGATTTTCAGAAATTATATTGCTCGTTTGCATAAAGTTTCTGCCATTTCTCTCCAACATAAGAACTTGGCAAGTAATAAAGGATGTTTAATTTTGGTTCCCATGAAATAAATACTGGGTCCATCTAATGTGTTGAACAGGGTTGGGGATGCGTGGAAAAGCTATCCTTGATTCACACTGGATCCAGTGATTGGAGAGTAGACTTTATTCTGAGCCCTCATATTTCAGAATAATATTTGTTCATGAGAAGTTATCAGATATATCTTTAAGAAAGTGGACAAAGTTTCTGCCACTTTCTTTTATCCATTTGCTGATTAACATTTTCATTAGGCTCAACTTAAGTCAACAATTCCTATTACATAAAACAGAAAAATTCTAAGATTTCAAGTAGACTTTTTTCCAGACTTTACCAAATGGAAACGGAAAATAAGTAACGGTTTATATTCCAAGTACATTCCAACAATTTTAGGACTTAAAGTGTATTACCTTCAAACCTGTATTTCTTTTATTATTTGTATTAGTTTTATTATCAATATTAGCTAAAGGCAACTTCGGTTATTTCAAGAGCCATATTATAAAAATTAATCATCTTAAATTTCATTTCTCCCTCTTCCCTTACTTTGTTCCTCCACAATCAGTTGCCAAATCCAGCACATTCCACATATTTTATGCCTTTCTGATCTGTCTTCTCCACTAAGTTCTATTACTACTGCCTTGGTAGTCAAAGGCATTAATGACCTTGGTTAGATTATTGGAGCATTACTTTAACTATTTTCTCAGTCTTCATCCTGGACACCTTCTAACACATTCTATAAGCTGATGTTCAAGAAAGTCTTTTAAAAGCCTGGGAGTTTTGCTGGCCTACTGCAAAATATTTGCTGCTTCTTATTTTCAGTCAAAATACTGTTTAGACTCCTTAGAATGGCATAAGTCCTTAGGGCACCTGGGTGGCCCAGTGGGTTAAAGCCTCTGCCTTCTGCTCAGGTCATGATCCCAGGGTCCTGGGCTCGAGCCCCACATTGGGCTCTCTGCTCTGTGGAGAGCCTGCTTCCTCCTCTCTCTCTGCCTGCCTCTCTCCCTCCTTGTGATCTCTCTCTGTCAAATAAATAAAATGTTTAAAAAAAAATGGCAAAAGTCCTTTTACAACTTGCCTTGGCATATGTTTCCAGTACCTTCTAACCCCATTCCACAAAGAACTGGAAAGGAGCACATTGTAACTGAGGGAAATCTATTGTAGTATTTCAAGCAAAGATAAGATATCAGGCTTTTTACCATAGGATCCATGGCATGGTCCTTGGGAGAAATTGATTTCCCTAGTCCCTTCCCAAACTATGGAGTTATAACTTCCTCCAGCAGAAAGAATCTTATTTCTTGGTGTCTTTCTATTCAACATCTATATTAATAGGAACACTCAGAAATAAATTGAGGTCATCGGGAACTAGGAGATAAGCATTTAGATGACAAAGTATTGATTTTTTCCCCCAAAGCTAAAGTGCTTTCATAAAAGAGTAAATAAAATCCTTTGTGGACAATTTACAAATGAAATATGTGAAATTGGCTTTTTCTAAACCATGTATTGATTCAACATTCATAAACACTTTTGCTTGTCAATATAGTGTGATCACTGCTTGATCTTTATGAAACTACAAAAGGATATAACTACCCAATTAGATTTAAGTGAAACATTATTTATGTTAGATTAGCATTATGAGATGTGCTACTTTGTAACGTTTGAACACAAAATATCTCATCTAGATGTTTTCATTGTGTTCTTTTAAATTAATTTCATCAAAATGGAAGTACTTTCTTACATGAGTTAATCAATTTTATTTGTATTAGTTTGATGAGAATTATGAGACAAGGCTTGCATATATGTAGACACGGTTTCAGATGGAAGAAATATAAAAGATAGCTGACATTTTAAATCACTCTTGCTATATGCCAGACCTTCCATTTTTGATAATCAACTCATGTGATTAAACTTGGTGAGTCATTATCTCTACTTTTATGAACTCAGTAATGTATGTCTCTTAGAAATACATATTTTACATTTTTTTCTAGATAGTACAAAATAAAAAAAAAAATAAGGTGATATTTTTGAAACTTGACAGATGCCCAAACTAGGAGGAAGTCTTTGCAAACTGAATATCTGATAAAGACTTGAACCCAAAATATACAAAAAAACTTCTTAAAATTCAGTAAAGAAAGCAAACAACTAAATTTAAAAATGGGCAAATGATCTGAACAGACAGCTCCCTCCCCCCAGCCAAAGAAGACAGACACATGTCCAAAAGCTTAACATCATGAGCCATCAGGCAACTGCAAATTAAAACAACAAAATACAGCTGTTAAAATTCCTCAAATCTAAAACTCCCAAATGCTGACAAGGATGTGGAACAACGGGAATGCTCATTCGTTGCTGATGGGAATGTAAAATGGTACAGCCACTCTGGAAAGGAGTTTGCTGGGTTTTTTTTTTTTGTTGTTTGTTTGTTTTTAAAGGCTACATACTCTTACCATACGATCCACATGTTCCTTAGTATTTACCCAAAGGAGTTGAAAACATGTCCTGCACGCAAATGTTTACAGCCACTTTATTCATAATTACTCAAACTTGGAAGCAACCATGATGTCCTTCAATAGGTGAATGGGTAAACAAACTGTGGCATGTCCAGACAATGGAATGTTATTCAGTGGTAAAAAGATGTGGTGGAAACTTGAACACTAACTGCAAAGTGAAAAGGAAAAAAAAAAAGCCAATCTGAAAAGCCTCCAAATTGTACTATTCCAACTATATGACATTCTGGGAAAAGCAAAACTGTGGAGACAGTAAAAAGATCAGTGGTTGCAGGTGTTGTTGGAGGAGAAGGGATGAAAGGCAGAGCACAGAGGATTTAGGGCACTGAAAAAACCTTGTATGATATTATGGTATGGATACATAATTATAAATTTGTCCAAACCCATACAACGCAACACAACACATGAGAGTGGACCCTAATGTAAACTATAGATGTTAATTAATAATCCTGTGTCAATACTGAATCATGGATTCTACTGAATGTACCACCTAATGAATGATGTTAATAGAGAGAACGGGGTGTGTGTGTGTGGGTGGGTGGGTGTGTGTGTGTGGTGAGGAGGGGGTGATAATGTGGGAACTATGTAACTTCTGCTCAATTTTTCTGTAATCCTGAAAGTGTTCTAAGAGATAAAGTCTATTCATTAATAAAATTAGTCCCAAAGATCATCAAAGTAGAACTATAATACCCTAACACCTTGTACACTTAGTATTTTTTCTCCTGTATCTTAGCTAACTAAGTGAATTGGATAGAAAATTTCTCCTAAGATGCATGACCCTGATTGATCACTGCTCACTGCAGGTTCTTAGCTGCTTGAGAGCAATCTATTACTGTACCATTCTAACTTGGGGATAATCCTATGCTCGCTTTATTTAAATGCCCCAGAGGCCAACATGTCAGAAAAGTGACAGACAGCAAAGTACCAGAACTTTGTAGCTTTCGAAATTCAATTCAAAAGTGTATATTAAATATTCCTCTTGAGATTCCTTGCTGAAGATTCTTTGGAGCTAATTCTAACAGGCCCTGCAAGGGGGAAGTTCCATCTGGCAGGAAATGTTCTCATTAGGAGTTTTATGATGGTCCCCCCCCCAACTTTTCGGGGTTTCTTTAAAAAGTCCTGTGGATATGTGGGCATTTGATGTTTGCTTTTTAGGCAGGTGCTCAGTTATATGGTGACCCTCACATCCTCTCTGTCAAGTCCAGCAGAATGATTAATGCTACCAGAACTAAACTCTGAAAATAAAGGTTTTGGTGAAAATAATGTTAAAAAATCGAGATTGGATTAATTTTTAAGTTATTTGCTTCTGAAGATGAATCTTTTGATAGTCATGATAACATTATTAGAATTGCAACTAAGTAAATGACAAGGAATCATTAGGTCAAATCTACTTATAAAATTAATTAATAGGGGCACCTGGGTGGCTCAGTTGTTAAACGTCTGCCTTCTTTCAGCTCAGGTCATGATCCCAGGGTCCTGGAATCGAGCCTTGCATCGGGCTCCCTGTTTGGTGGGAAGCCTGCTTCTCTCTCTCCCACTCCCCCTGCTTATGTTCCCTCTCTCACTCTCTTTGTCTGTCAAATAAATAAATAAAATCTTTAAAAATAAATAAATAAGTAAAATTAATTAAAAATATGCAGAATATTGACTTGGTGATTCAGAGTACACATTAAAAGAGCTTTAGACCAAGGATTTACAATTTAATTACATATTAATATATTTCTAGGGTCATAGATGTTTAGATTTAACTAGGAAATATAATTTAGATTATGATATGCACTTAAATTTCACATTGGATTTTACATGTCAAAAGCAGTTCTCAAATATGTACAGTGGTAATAAATACTCTATAAGGGTAATTATGAGGAAATGAATGAATAATTTTAAACTATTATCAAAGACAGATTTTTAATACCAAGATTTGAAGCAGTAATAAAATAAAAATAAAATAAAATTCCTCAGCTTCTGATCTTTGTGGGCTTCTCCACTGAGGGCTGCCTGAATGTCCTTTTGAAAAGACTTTGATAAGAACAAGTGACAGAGACCAAGGAAGAAGCCTGTAAAATGGCCCGTCATCACCTCTGATGTATTCCAGTAGTTACCTAGACTGACCCTGATGTAGTGTAGTGAGGGGACAACACAGGAGTGTGAACTCCAGGAGGCAGGGATTATTGCCAGTCACCTTGGAGGCCAGCTTCAAAGTTGAGCCTTTGAACCACATGACTAAATGGTTTTCAGTTGAAATAATTGTCCAGTCTTTGGAAATAAAATATAATTAATCCAGCAGTTATAAGTCATAGCTAAAAGCATGTGACACTCACTGTATACAACTACACTCTATTTCACACTTTTCAGTAAAATATTGAAGCTTGAAAATGAAAAGGCAAATGGTTTTAACTTTAATCTCTTTAGACTCATATAACTGTTGACAATGTAAGTATTTATTAAAGAATATACTTTTTCATTAGAAACTTAGTTGAGAATATCAATTCCCTTCCCATGCCATAAGGCTCTCAGATAAAAGTATTTTTAAATTAGTGTTAATCTCCACTATGTAGAAGCTTAGATTTGACAGGTTTCAATTAATATCTTTTGATGATTTTTCCTCTTCAGTTTTAAACTTCCTGATTTCACGTGAAAAATGTTCTCCGTCACAGCAAGAAAAAACTATAATTATAGACAGATCCATTTTCTGCTAGGATCATTTAGTAGGACTTTTTCCCTACCCAGAGCAAATTGACTTTGCCCAAAGAAAAAGAGAAAATATTACCAATTACCAACTTAAAAAAATATTGAGGTGTTAAAGAGTTGTGGAGGGAAGGACTAAGAATGTAAACTATATTTGTTCGTTGGGGTGATAGATTTCTGGTATTTTAGAACCCAGTTATCTCATCCAAACTCTTCCTTTAAGTTATTACTGAAATTTACTGGTAAAGTCTTAATTAACAGTCAAATTTGTGACATTTTACACAATCCATCTATTTAATATTTAGTAATTTATGGTTCAAATCACTGGCTTTCATGACCAAATTGCTTGAGTGAACTCTTCATGGGCTCAACTTCAAAGGACAATTGAAATTTAAGCCTTTGAAAGCATTTGAAGGCTTAAGTCATTTTAGCATTATATTCCCCATCCTCAAACTTATAATGGCTTGGTAAAACATAGCAGGTTTATAATTAAAAAGAAAAGAGGCATGTTCTGTATCTTTTATGAGCAACGGATGCTTAAAAATTCAAGCTAACTTGGTTTCTTCCCCACTGAAATTTTTGGGAAGATGTTTTACCCTTAAAATTATATTAATTTTTAAAATAAGTATAAGCAGTGTCCAAAATCTAGCACATAGGTTCCTTTGTTCTTCCTTCTTTAACAAGAGAGTAAGTCTGCTTTATACATTATCATCCATTATTACTTTTCTCAGCACAGCTCTGGATCATGGGCTGAGAGAGATATTAGTGCCATTAAGTATTGCACTTTGATACTACAAGACCCCCAACAATGAGAATTATATTCCTCATTGTTCACAATAGTTTATAGGAATTCCTATGTAGAATTGAATGAGAAAATCATCAGTCTTATATTGTCTCCTTCCAACACATGTAACTATTTTGGAAATGGGATTTGCTCTTTCAGACTAATAAGCATATTTAGAGTTCAAACAATTCTCTGGAATAGAAGCTTCACTTGTTTTGCTTTTGTGCTTATTACACAATGGCATTCCCTGTGTTTATTCCTCAAATCTGCAAATGTGATTTCTAGTATAGGTGTGGTTCTGTTATGGGCTGAATGTTTGCATATCTCTCAAATTCATAGGTTGAAGCCCTAACCCTCACTGTAATGATATTTGGAGATAGGGGTCTTTGGGAGGTAATCATGGTTAGATGAGTTTATGATGGTGGGCCCTCCTTTAGTGGAATTGGTGCACTTATAAGGCGAGGGATCAGAGAACTTTTTCTTTCTCTACAGAAGAAGAAGAGGTCATATGAGTACATACCAAAATGATGGCCAACTACAGTCCGAGAAGTGAGGCCTCAGCAGAAACAACTATGTTGGCACTCTGGTCTTAGACTTCCAGCCTCCAGAACTGTGAGAAAATAAACTTCTGTTGTTTAAGCCACCCAGTCTATGGTGTTTTGGGAGGGTGGGCTAAATTGGTGATGGGGATTAAGGGGAACACTTGTGATGTGCAGTGAATATTATATGTAAGTGATGAGTCACTAAATTCTACTCTTGAAACAAGTATTACACTATATGTTAACTAACTAGATTTTAAATAAGTATTTGGGAAAAATATTTTATCTTACCTAATTTCAGTTCACAGTGTGAAACATTCTAATAAGAGTAATGTGTCCTCCTTCCCTGGAAGGTATTCTATAATAGAAAGAACACAAAATAACTAAAGAAAGTGGGAAAGTAGGGTTGTATGGTATAGATTCCAAATCTTCAGGTTTGGGTTTGAGTGCAGAACCCTGCTCTGATCAGCTTTTGAACCATCTGTGAGTTGCCCATTATTGTCAACTGAATTGTGTCCCCCTCAAATTTATATGTTGATGTCCTACTCCCAGTACCTCAGAATATGACTGTTTTTGGAAAGAGGGCCCTTAGGTTAGAAGGATATAAAGGTGGGCCCTCAGTCCAATAGAACTGATGTCCTTCTTTTTCTTCTTTCCTTTCTTTCTTTCTTTCCTTCTTTTTTTTTTTTTTTTTAAGATTTTTATTTATTTAGTTGACAGAGAGACAGAGAGAGCACAAGTAGGCAGAGAGGCAGGCAGAGAGAGAGGGGGAAGCAGGCTCTCTGCTGAGCAGAGAGCCCAATGTGGGACTTGATCCCAGGACCCTGAGATCATGACCTGAGCTGAAGGCAGAGGCTTAGCCCACTGAGCCACTCAGGTGCCCCTAATAGAACTGATGTCCTTCTGAGCAGAGGAAGAGACACCAGGGATGTGAGTGCACAGAGAAAATGCCACGTGAGGACACATGAGAAGGTGGCCAACTGCAAATAAAGGAGAGAAGCTTCAGAAGATCCCAATCCTGCCAACACCTCAATCCTAAACTTCCATCCTCCTGAGCCTTTTCTGATGAAAAGAAATATGTGTTGTTTAAGTCACCCAGTCTGTGGTATTTTATTATGGCAGCCCTCGCAGACTAATATACCTATCCTTTCTAATCCTGCATTGCTAAGCATTAGTACAGGATCATGTAGAAAAGTGAGTCTGAAGACAGATAACTTGGGTTTAAGTGTAGTTGTACTTTCTTCTTGCCTCAATGGCCTTACATGTGAAATGAGATTACTAGTAAGTAGCAGCTACCTCATCAAGTCCTGAGAAGATTCAAAAAGAATGGAATTCCATAGAATTCCATAATACATGAACAGAACAGATTCAGAGGAATACGAAGGTTTTGACAGGAAATTATGGAACAGGAAAATATCGTATGACTATCAGCTTCTTTACTAGAATATTAGATTATTAAATAAGAATTACATTTTCATGTTTTGGTCTCAGTGGCTAGAACAGTTTGCCAGGTCCATTTTTAGAATGAAAAATCTATCTAGATCAAAGAGTGAAATAAAATAGAAATGAAAGAATGAAGGAAGAAAGAAAGAGCATAAATAGTAATTGTTGGGAATAGGTGTAGAGATAGGAAATTGCATAACATGCTCATGCAGGGTATACTGAAATGAGAAAAATAGAAAAATGAAAGTGACTCTGTGTCCAGAATGTATAGAACTTTGAAAAGCAATGGCAGATGGGTGCCTGTGTGGCTCAGTTGGCTAAGAGTCTGACTCCTGATTTCAGCTCAGGTCATGTTCTCAGCATTGTGAGATCGAGCCCTGCACCACGCTCACTGGGAAGTCTGCTTGAGGTTCTCTCCCTCTCCTTTTGCCCCTCCCCCTTTCTCTCTCTCTCTCTAAAGTAAATAAATAAATCCTTAAAAAGGAAAACAATGGTAGACAACTAGAGATTTCAGAATTTTGTGATTTTTGTATATATTATAATAAACTATTTTGATGACTTTTTGCCATTTGATGGATATTGTATTAATATCAAAAGAGACCTTTGACTGTCTATTCATTCCTAAAGCAAAACATTATTGAAACATTCCCGGTATAGACATGCTTGTTTATCTAGTATATACATATCATACTATAATAATATTTCATATGCTTTAAAATCCATACATAAGTAAAAATGAGAACAAGATAAAATCAACAGAGCAAAGTAGTTCTGGTAACTGTCTCTTATGCCTCACTAGCTTGTGATCTTTCCTCAAGATGTGTGCATTTCACTTTGGAAATCTTCAAACAGAAGTATTGCCTTTTACACCTTTTTTTTCCAAACTGGTTTTCTAAACACACCCAGGATAGGTTTCATGCCTTTAAGCAGCTAGAACTTCATCTATACCATTTTCCTTTTACAATTTAAATTTGTCTAGCTGAAGCCCATCTATACAACAGAACCTGCCCAATGAACCTTGCAGTAAGTGACTCCTCTGTCTTCTGAACAACAGAAAATGGTGCTGCATCCAAATATTTGGTACTTAGCATAAACTGTCTTAAATGATATTGTAATAAATGAGTTGCATTGTTTTTGTACATGAATATGCTCTATGCTTATTAGATTGCAAACTTTTTTAGGGCAGGGATTTTTTTAATGCATTAAAAAAACCCATGGAATAGGTAACTCAATGTTTTATTTAATGAAGATTTACTGACTGATTGTGGTGGGCAATCAGTGACAGCATCTGTAAGTCTCCTAATTCCTTCATCGATGTTACAGTTGGGGTTCTTTGTTGAAACAGAAACTTAATCAAATGAAGGAAAAGCCAAAGGAAAGATATGAAGAACAACTCTGATTCAAGCACAGGCTTCTCCAGGAAGATCAATCTCATGATTCATTTTTATCACTTTCTGCGTAGTTCCACCCACTAACGAGCTATGTTTTTAGGACAGAGAGTGTGATATGCCTATTTTGGGCCACTTGGGCATTCCCTTAGTTTTTAGTCTGATTGATATGCCACTCCCACAAAGAAAGCTTAAATAGGGAAACTTTACCCCCAAAAAGTGGAGGTGGATGCTGAAGAAGTGTCATATACCATATTTCACAAACAGTGACGATCCACCTAAAGATGACAAGTCTGAATTAAAGAAAAATGTCAATGGCTTGTGTAGATACCTCAACACACAGAGGGACTTTGGAAAACAGTAGTGTAACTGTGAGCTAATGTTATTAGAAAATTAATCTCATTATATATTTTTATGAGATGCTATGCTGGTTTCTTAATAAGACAGAGTAGATTTATTCTTTTACAATGGGCAGACCTGCTAAATCACCTAGGCAAGTTATTTAACATTTCCGAATATAGTTTTATAATTTTTAAGAATGGAGACAATAGAATTGTTATGAAGATTAAATAAATTAATGCATATCCAGTGCTTAACATAATGTTAGGTTGTAGTAATTTTTCAACTAATGGTAGCAATGACCACAGTCATTATAGAGGTAACATATTCATATGATCAATGCATCACATATTTCATGTTTATATTTAAATACCATTATAATTGGCTTATTTGCATTTGAACCAAAGACACATCTAAACTCACCAGTGATCCCATTTAAACAGTAGGTCTTTTGAACATGAAATTACTTTTCTTAGACCCAAAACTTGATAAAGAATTATAAGTTTAAAAAATATTGTTCTTTCTCTAACATGCTTTCTATTTTTCTTTTAGAGCAGGGAATTATATATCAATATTCATTTCAGACAGCTTATTTCAATGATGTTAAAGAATCTAACAGTTATCAGTTAGGGGTTTGAGAAAGGACAGAAAATGGATACAGGCAGACATAACTATGCTTTCAATGACTCAAATAGAAAAATCACAAATTTTCTGAATGTCAAAGAGGGAGATCTTATAAATTAAAATATTTATAATATTTGCACTGTTTGTAAATATTTGAAGGAGTGAGGGGAATGGAAAGGGACATACTCGTCTTTGAGACATACATAGAAAGTTAAGTTTCTAAAGATCTGAGCTAACAGAACCTTAATATAAAAATAGGAGGTATCACACTTCAGCTTGATTAAAGTAAATGCTGAAGGAAATGTTTATTTTTTAAATTCTTTTAATTTTTTTTTGGAAGAAGTGTGTAAATTGGCCAGTCTTTCATTTTCTTTTAGGTCATCCCTGAATGGCCAGAAATTTCATTTATTTCCTCTTTTATTACCAAACAATCAAATTTGAAAGTCTGTTCAATTTTGATATAACTTTGGGGCCTTTATAGTTCTCCAGTGAATTATAGAAATAAGAAGGAAAATAAGAAAACAGGAAATAAATATGAATGTATATTTTTTCCTCTGTTTTGTATAAATAATCTACTTATTTCAATAATTTCATGTGTGTCATTACGTGTTGAAGAGGCTTGCCTGGCCTTTTTAGATATGATGTGAATGACAAAATTGGAGAGATATTGGAGGAACTAATATATACTGGAGCTTACAAAATCTTTATAGAAGTTTTTTCTTTCTCTCTCTCTCTCTCTCTCTCTCTCCCCCTCTCTTCCTCTTTGATTAAGACATTGTCCGAATCTCATGGCACAGTGGATGCCAGGTGGTCTATCAAATCTTCTAAACCATTTTGTCATGTCTCTTTCTAAGTTAAATAGAGACCCCAATTCAATAATTCTCAAACTCAAGCATACATAAAGCCTTCATGGTAGGTCTATTTAAAATCCAGACTCTTGTGGTCCATCCCTAGGAGATTCTGATGTAGTAAATCTTTAGAGGGACTTAGGAATCTGCACCATTGTAAAACAGTCCAGATGATTGTGTTATTTGTGCTCAAGAAGTCACAATTGAAGAAACATTGCCATAGAAGTTCTAGCTTCTTCTCATATCACTATCATTTATTATTATTACAGTTACTATTACTACTACTATTATTATTTATCTACTTATCGCTGCTCTTCCAATCAATGCTCTATAATTTTCCAAATGAGAGAACAGTAATAAAGAAGAGTCAAAGCATTTTATATATTACTGTGAATTAATTTTTATACTTATATTTGAATGTAAATATTTGATTTTAGCTGTAGGTCCCAAACCTTCATTCCATTTGTTGTCAGTGGGTATGCTACCAGAAAAGAATTCCATGGTCAAACAGCTGACATAGTATGTGATACTATTTTTTTCTTTTATTAGAGAGTTACAGACAATGTGCCAGCACACAGAATTATGTAGCCTTGCTTTAGAAAAGCTTCCCAAGATTCTGACTCGGCAATCTTCTTAGTAAGGGACAACTGTTAATATCATGCAGAAATTATTCACAGAGGACTAAGTCCTATCTTGCTTTCTTGCTAAACCTGAAATCTTTTCAGCAATTCAGACTACTGCTTTGGTCTAAAATTCTTCTCACCGGCACGCTTGAAGCTTACATGGAGAAAGATCAGTCAAACAGTAGTGTCAACAGCAGCTGTGGACAAGGTGTCTTCCCAACTAAATCCGATTATAGGAACTAAAGGATTTTCATATGGCTGAAGATTGTGACAGGTGCAGGTAGTGTAAGGTGCCCTCTGAACCCCTCCTTTTGAAAGACTTGGAAATAAAATCAGGTAGCCTTTGTGAGGGGAAAAAAAATAAAGAATTCAGCACTTAATAGATGGAATTAAAAATATGTAAAGTCACATTTAGTGACTGCTAGAGTAGACCAGACTGTGGTCAAATAAGCTTTATAAACATATTTGAAGAAAGGTTCATTATTCATCATAGGGATCTGGATAACAATGAACAGAAAAAATAATTGTCAATATACACAGCCTTAGCTGGAAGAATATTTTGTCAGACACAAAATGCCTAGCAAGGTTCTGTCTTTTGGGAGAAAGAATATGTTCGGTTGAAAGAAACTGATACGAATCATCTAAATTCCTAGTGCTGATTCCTTGGGTAAGAGGTAAATTTCTGTTTTAGTTTTTAATGTAATTCTGAAATAAACCATATCTTGATCATGGCAACATGTGCATTTTGGACAGAATAAATTTATAATTCTTATTGTAAATCAATAAATTGGTATTCTGTATTACATTCCAGTCTCTCAATTTATAGTAAGTTAACATCCCTGAGTTGGATCGCATCTGAGAAACAATTGATTTTCTGGGTACAGAAGTTTCAATAAAACCTAGACAGTAACGAAATCACCCTTTAAACATTACCCTGAGAGATTTCTCGTAGACCATTACAAAACATAGCCCCCGCAAACCCCCATCTTTCTATTTGCTTCTCTTCAAAATGCAACATATTCAATATAAAGATTTGTAACAGAACATCAGCCTTGTTTCTAATGAGGGTATTTTCATTGTTTTAAGAAGTAAATTTAGTTTTTGCCATTTGCGGTCAGCACCATGTTCAGTGGACTCTGTAGAAGGGATTATTCACTTGAGAATTGGTGTCTTCCTTTATTGCTTTTTCTCAGAAGTCTGGCAAAATCAAGGAATAAAGGGAAGTTACACTGAGCAAATATCTTCTACTCTCTGCATAAATCTTGCAAACATAATTCCCAGTGTCCTTTGTCTAGAATCACTAGGTTAAACCCGGCTCGTTCATGCAGTTCCAACAGATATCTGTGGGGACTTAAACGGCATAGCTCAGTGTTCACTTTAAATGTTCCTGCACCTCATTTCCACCCAGTGAAAAATATGTAGTTATTACAGACAATTGCAATGTGCATTAAAGTCTACAGAATTTTTAATACTTCCAATGGTGAGTTCTTTTGTAGGAACTTCCTAAGTGACATAAAAAGGCTTTTTCTGCCTTTCTTCTCCCTCTAATCCAACTTAGAAGGTTCTGAGTACATGTTATAAAAATATTAACCATTCATATTTTATAGGAATTTGTGAAATCTCCTCACATAGCTACAGAACAGTCTCAAAACTGTCTTTATCTTCTCATATATTTCAAGTGAAAGACTACTTCATAGTGCTTTACATATACTTAGTCTTCTTTTGTCAATACTTTTTATTTTTTCTGGTTATTATTATTATTATTATTATTTTTATAAGAGAATATTTTTTTTAATTTTTTATTTTTTATAAACATATATTTTTATCCCCAGGGGTACAGGTCTGTGAATCACCAGGTTTACACACTTCACAGCACTCACCAAAGCACATACCCTCCCCAATGTCCATAATCCCACCCCCTTCTCCCAAAACCCCTCCCCCCAGCAACCCTCAGTTTGTTTTGTGAGATTAAGAGTCACTTATAGTTTGTCTCCCTCCCAATCCCATCTTGTTTCATTTATTCTTCTCCTACCCACTTAAGCCCCCATGTTGCATCACCACTTCCTCATATCAGGGAGATCATATGATAGTTGTCTTTCTCTGCTTGACTTATTTCGCTAAGCATGATATGCTCTAGTTCCATCCATGTTGTCGCAAATGGCAAGATTTCATTGCTTTTGATGGCTGCATAGTATTCCATTGTGTATATATACCACATCTTCTTGATCCATTCATCTGTTGATGGACATCTAGGTTCTTTCCATAGTTTGGCTATTGTGGACATTGCTGCTATAAACATTCGGGTGCACGTGCCCCTTTGGATCACTACGTTTGTATCTTTAGGGTAAATACTCAATAGTGCAATTGCTGGGTCATAGGGCAGTTCTATTTTCAACATTTTGAGGAACCTCCATGCTGTTTTCCAGGGTGGCTGCACCAGCTTGCATTCCCACCAACAGTGTAGGAGGGTTCCCCTTTCTCCGCATCCTCGCCAGCATCTGTCATTTCCTGACTTGTTGATTTTAGCCATTCTGACTGGTGTGAGGTGATATCTCATTGTGGTTTTGATTTGTATTTCCCTGATGCCGAGTGATATGGAGCACTTTTTCATGTGTCTGTTGGCCATCTGGATGTCTTCTTTGCAGAAATGTCTGTTCATGTCCTCTGCCCATTTCTTGATTGGATTATTTGTTCTTTGGGTGTTGAGTTTGCTAAGTTCTTTATAGATTCTGGACACTAGTCCTTTATCTGATATGTTGTTTGCAAATATCTTCTCCCATTCTGTCAGTTGTCTTTTGATTTTGTTCACTGTTTCCTTTGCTGTGCAAAAGCTTTTGATCTTGATGAAATCCCAATAGTTCACTTTTGCCCTTGCTTCCCTTGCCTTTGGCGTTGTTCCTAGGAAGATGTTGCTGCGGCTGAGGTCGAAGAGGTTGCTGCCTGTGTTCTCCTCAAGGATTTTGATGGATTCCTTTCGCACATTGAGGTCCTTCATCCATTTTGAGTCTATTTTTGTGTGTGGTGTAAGGAAATGGTCCAATTTCATTTTTCTGCATGTGGCTGTCCAATTTTCCCAGCACCATTTATTGAAGAGGCTGTCTTTTTTCCATTGGACATTCTTTCCTGCTTTGTCGAAGATGAGTTGACCATAGAGTTGAGGGTCTATTTCTGGGCTCTCTATTCTGTTCCATTGATCTATGTGTCTGTTTTTGTGCCAGTACCATGCTGTCTTGATGATGACAGCTTTGTAATAGAGCTTGAAGTCCGGAATTGTGATGCCACCAACGTTGGCTTTCTTTTTCAATATCCCTTTGGCTATTCGAGGTCTTTTCTGGTTCCATATAAATTTTAGCATTATTTGTTCCATTTCTTTGAAAAAGATGGATGGTACTTTGATAGGAATTGCATTAAATGTGTAGATTGCTTTAGTTAGCATAGACATTTTCACAATATTTATTCTTCCAATCCATGAGCATGGAACATTTTTCCATTTCTTGTGTCTTCCTCAATTTCTTTCATGAGTACTTTATAGTTTTCTGAGTATAGATTCTGTGCCTCTTTGGTTAGGTTTATTCCTAGGTATCTTATGGTTTGGGGTGCAATTGTAAATGGGATTGACTCCTTAATTTCTCTTTCTTCTGTCTTGTTGTTGGTGTAGAGAAATGCAACTGATTTCTGTGCATTGATTTTATATCCTGACACTTTACTGAATTCCTGTACAAGTTCTAGCAGTTTTGGAGTGGAGTCTTTTGGGTTTTCCACATATAGTATCATATCATCTGCAAAGAGTGATAATTTGACTTCTTCTTTGCCGATTTGGATGCCTTTAATTTCCTTTTGTTGTCTGATTGCTGAGGCTAGGATCTCTAGTACTATGTTGAATAGCAGTGGGATTGACTCCTTAATTTCTCTTTCTTCTGTCTTGCTGTTGGTGTAGAGAAATGCAACTGATTTCTGTGCATTGATTTTATATCCTGACACTTTACTGAATCCCTGTATAAGTTCTAGCATATTATTTTATTTTTTTAAGATTTTATTTTGAAGTAGTCTTTACACCCAACATGGGGCTCAAAACCACAACCCCAAGTTCGAGTCTCTTGCTCCACTGACTAAGCCAGCCAGGAGTCCCTGCTTATTATTATTTATTTTATTTTATTTTATTTTATGACCTTAGACATCAGATTAGAAGATTTATTTATGGAGAAAGTATCTACAGGAGTAAAAACAAAATTTGCTTATTATTTTTTTAAAGAGAAATATACGCCAACTAATTTTCCTGATGTATACATCTGAAAATTGGGCAATGAGATGGTGCTGTCCTTACTTCCATTAGCTGATTTAGTAGTAAAAATTATTAGAGTATTAATCAGTACTAGTAGCACTGAGATTTGTCTATAGAGCGATTCAACCATTTTCCCACAGATTTGCTCTAATACTATAATCAGAAAAGCTTTAGAGCTATTCCAAAAGGTAGGAGTCTTGACCTCCTCCTACTCCCCACCTGTTCTCTTTGAGGACACCTTATGTCTTATTTCATATCAAAATACAAATGTATTGTTTTCTTACACCATCTGATAAGCAACTAAATTTATGTGAAATGAAAATTAAGGTTTGAGTCAACAGCTATTTACATAAGTCTTCAAAAACATATTAAGATAAAATTTATAATCAGGTAAACTGCTTGTAAGAATTATTTATTTTGCCATAATAAGATAAAACTCCTGGGACACTTTACCAAATGATAATTTTCCAAACTATTTTTCTTAGTGTCTTATTTAACATGGCTTCATTATCACTATATGAAATTAGTATCCTTTTAAGAAATGAAGGGATATTTAAAAATCAATGGTTAGACCACACAAATGATTCCTGGTTCACTTTGAAATGACTCAAGGGACTACTTCTTCAGTTAGTTTTCATATGTGCTTTGATATGTAATTATTTAGTACTTACATTAGGCCAAGTCCTGGGTATGGAGATATGCACTAGGGATATATTAATGGATCATGGTCAAATGGGTTTTAAAAACTACTGGAGGAGTCAGATAATCACACGATGATTTACACTGTCATTAATTATAAGGTCCCTGGGAAGAAGAGTCTGTTATTTTGCAGAAGCCGACAAAGAAGGGTATGATTAGAAATTGGTGCATGAGGAATAAATGACCTATAACACTTGAAGCTCAGGGAGAGTTCGAGCATGTGGAATCTTTATACCATGTTAATAATTCTAGAGCAAATCCAAGCTATTGTAGGCTTTTAAGCATGGGAACAATGCAATCCTGCCAGATTTACCTATTTCCTCCACATATTGTTATAAGACATTTTTGAACATCAGAAAAATAGAAATTATTGTGCAGTAAACTCCCAAGTATCCACTACCTTGATTCTTTAATTGCAAATATCTCATCTGTCCAATCATTTAGCGATCTATTGACCCACCTTATCTTTTGAGGCATTTCGAAAGTTGAGATATAAAATAAAATAAGATATAAAAGGGATCCACCCTTATCTTCTGAGGCATTTTCAAAGGTGGAGCATAATTTACAACAGAAAGTTTTACCCTTTTTGGTATACATTTTTTCTTTCTTTCTTCTTCTTCTTTTTTTTTTTTTTTTGAGAAAGCACATGAGCACATGAGTGGGGGCAGAGGAAGAGGCTAAGGAGAAAGAGAGAGCAAGAATCCCAAAGTGAACTCCATACTGAGCATAGAGCCTTACAGGGGGCTCCATCCCGCAACCCTGAGACCATGACCTGAGCCAAAATTAATAGTCAGGTGTCCCACTGACTGATCCAACCAGGAGCCCCTTTAATATACATTTCTATGAGCTTTGACAAAGCATGGTGTCACATAGCCACCACAATCAAGATACACAACAGTTTAGTCATATTTTTGAACGCACTTCAAAGTTTTTTCAGACATCAGCACATATCACCCCAAGCACCTTAACATGCATGCTGTTAATGAGAGTTCAAGATTTATTTAATATCATTTATATTTTTAAGATAAAACGTTATACTGTGAAATGCACAGGTGGTAACCTTTCTGTGAGCATTGACAAATGCATAAACCAGTCTTTGCAACCATGAACCCCTATCAAATGATCTTAAAAGTTCTTATCAGGAGAAACAAAAATTGTAACAACATAGCTGGTGGATATTAACTACACTTACTATGATGATCCTTTTGCAGTATATAGAAATATCAAATCATACATTGTATACCTGAAACTAATATAATGTTGTATGTGAAATGCACCTCAATAAAAAATGATGGAGGACATTTCCATTACCCAGAAAATTGCTATATGCTCCTTTGCAATCAACTCCTACTCTCATTCTTGCTTTCTCAGTGGCAGCTAGTGTTCTGATTGTTTCTTTAACCATAGATTAGTCTTTCCTATTCTAGAATTTCAGATCAACAGAATCAAAGAATTTGTTCCATGTAAGGCTTCTTTCAGTCAGCATAACATTTTCGAGATTCAAACATATTGAGCCTATCAGCAGGGTTTGCTTGTTTGTTAGTTTTAATTTCTGAGTAGTATTTTGTTGTATAAATATATGACACTTTATCCATCCTCCTCTAGGTGGCTGCTTGAGCTGTTTCCAGTTTTAGCTATTAAAAATAAAGCTACCATGGACATTCTTATACAAGGTTTTTAGTAAAATATATGTATTTTTCATTACTCTAAAGTGAATATCTAGGATAGGAATTTCTTGGTTATGATGCAAGTATATGCTTAATTTTATTATTGTTATTTTTCAATCTAGAGCTTATTCCAAAAGGATTGTATCATCATCTTAATAGTTTCTACAGAGAATCTGTCCATAGGATGGAGAGTGGCTTGGAAATAGGTAAAAGTTGATAAGAGATGATAAATTCATTGTTTGGACATAATAGGTCTAGCAAAAAGAGATAAGAATGAATATATTTAAGATATATTTAGGAGATAGAATCAACAAGACTTGGTAGTGGACAGGATTTCAGGGGAGGGAGATCGATTAGTCAGGTTTCAGACATGAACAAATGGTTGATGGTGGTATAATTGACCAAGATGGAGAGTTTTAATGGGGCACCAGGTTTAGCGGAAAAGTCCTGAGCTCCATTTTGAACATGTGCACTTTGATATAGCCATTTTCTCTCTCAGAATAGTGATTAGCTGATTTGTGACAATTTAGATATTGTCAGAACCAGAAAAAATATGAAGTGCAGCCCATTTTGTTAAGCACCAAATGGGCTTGTATTTTCCAAATTTACCCTGCCCTTGAACTAAAATACTAAATAGTTATATCCTCATGATTTTGCAAAACAAAACAACCAAAAACAAACCACATATTTCTACCGTTTCATAATGTTTAAAGTTATACTATTAAAATTATAACCTATTAAATTCCATTCATTTCAATACCTTGGAGTGTATGACTTGCTTAAAAAAAATCATAGTGGGCGCCTGGGTGGCTCAGTGGGTTAAGCCGCTGCCTTCGGCTCAGGTCATGATCTCAGGGTCCTGGGATCGAGTCCCGCATCGGGCTCTCTGCTCGGCAGGGAGCCTGCTTCCCTCTCTCTCTCTCTCTGCCTGCCTCTCCATCTACTTGTGATTTCTCTCTGTCAAATAAATAAATAAATACATCTTTAAAAAAAAAAAAATCATAGCACTTTTACTAGACAAGGAGATGATTTATTATATATGAACTAATTAGGATAAATGAAGGATATGATATGGTACAATATTTTCACAGATGGCTGAAACCACTTTGGGAAAAGCTTGGATTCAAGTTCATCTATATAAGTTGCTGAGAATAATTTACATGGAATTCAAAATAAATATGTTTACTAGCCGTTTAAGGCATTAAACTTAAAAAATTTAAACACTAATCACAATTCTCGGTGAAGTTACTGCCAAACTAAACCCCTTTAATCAATAGAGCAAAAAAAAAAAAAAAAATTAGGCTTTAAAGAGACTTTTAACAGTCTTTGTAATTTGTGATTTGATCAAAAATAATATCACTGAGGATTCTAATAGAACTAATGTTAGGGACAATTGTAACCAGGACACATTCTTCCAATTTAGCAATCATGAAATAAGATAATAATATTTTTAATTATGTAAGTACTATATAACGAAAATGATAAACAGACATGTTACATATAAAAAGGAATCTCTACTAGCCATTGAATCATTAAACGTTTTTATTACTCAGTTTTATAAATGTTGGGAAAAACAATCCAAAATCTGTATTAGTGGTACCTAATCTCATATTATACACCTAACATAGTTAGGTAAAGTAATATGAGTTGTCATTAAAATGTAATTAAAGATTCACATTTCATGCCAAGCTGTCAACAAGCCTCATTTTGCTTAATTATCTACAGATTTTCAAGACCACCTGTTTTCAGGAGGCCTTTTCAGTTCGAGGAGGTCAATAAAAGGAAAAGAAAATGAAGATTTTGCCAAGCTCTTTGTCTACCATCAATTTATTCCTGACTGAAGAATGATTCTACCTTCCTTTAATGCTTGGTATTTCACTCTGATGGAACGGTCCCAGGCTTTTCACAGACACTGGCAACGTCTGGCTAAAAGCTAGAAAGAAAACTACTCATGTTATTTTATTTTATTTTATTTTATTTTACAAGGACAGAATTCAACTTTATTAATAAATATATTTATATTTAATCACAAAATGTATATTCTTTTGAAAAATTAACACAAATATATGTCAAGTCATGGGGTGATGACCCCTTAGCTTCCTAGTGTTCACTGGCAGTAATCACTGTTAAACTTGAAAATGTGAAGCTTAAAGTATTTTTTTCTGTCTATCCTTCTCTCTTGGTCATATTTTTATGGAAAAAGAACTATTTAAACAAATACGACTTAATTCCTGCAAAACCGGATATTCGGTAACAGTAAATTTTCTTTGTTTTGCCTGACAAATGCTCCTGTGTGTCTCTCTTAAAAATACGTAAGGTTTTTGTTCATTAGTGACTCATTTCTTACTTGTTATTGCAAAGTCAAAGAACATATGAACTTTGATTAGAAAGATGATACTTTTCCTACGATCTACTTCAATAGATGGAAAATAATGTTTAAAAATAAAGAATACTAAATGAATTACTATTTATAAGAATTGTCAATGAGAGGAGATCCTTGACTTACGTTAAAAAAATCTGCAGTGGCTGTCTAGTCAGTTTTGTTTGTATTTGTTTTCTAATACACTTAGAATTCAGTGGCATTTAGAAAGTAAATATTTTACCAACTTGTTAAATCGCACATTATAGTCTTCCTTCACTTTCTTTTTTTTTCCTTGGTAATCTTTTTTTTAAAGATTTTATTTATTTATTTGAGAGAGAGTAAGGGAGAGAAAAAGAGCATGAACTGAGAGGGAGCAAAGGGTGAGGGAGAAGCAGACTCCCCGCCGAGCAGAGAGTGATGGGGGGGAGACGGGGTGAAGGGGGGCAAGATACTTAATTACTTAATCTCACTCTGATTTAAAATCCTCATCTATAAAATAAAGATAAGATTCGCCCCCAGACATGTGGCATTGTTAGGAAGATGAAGCACATGCAAAGTGGTTGTTCCAGGTCAGAGACGAAGCTCCAGCGACCACACAGATCCTGGCTGTACTAAATCTGTACTAAATCTGTACTAAAATCTGTAGGTCACAGCACTTGCATTCATCACAGGCCTGCAGGGTGGGTAGGAAAGGAGCACCTCCTCAGCCTTGTGATTTGGACATCTTTTTCTTGGGCCACCTAGAATAGCACACTCAGGCAGGGAAATGGAGCTCAGCTTGAGACCAAAGGAGAGCTGGAGATAAAGTCTGAAAATGGAGTTGAAAATGTGTGTCCTCCTGAATCTGAGAATCCACCCGGTAGCAAATAGAAGATTTGGGCTGGGATGACAAGGGAGTGTATGGGTCAACGGGGCTCACAAAATGAAGGTTATTTTAAAATTATCTGCTTTATATCACGCATGCTACTGAGCAGAATATGCTAAAGTACCAGGAGTTATCCTGCAGTGGAAGGGATAGACACAAAAACATAATTATAATACAATTTTGCAAATGCAAACACATTCGCAAAAAAATCTTCAGAGAGTGCCGTTAGAATTTATATCATGGGTCATGCATTCAATTTATGTACGCTTCCCTCTATATCATCTTATTAACAGAAAAACGATGCCTTGAAATTAAAAAAAAAAAACAAACCGTTAAAACATGACTACATACATGTGGTGTTTAATTTTTGGTGGCCAGACATTTCCACGTGGAGACCAAGACAGGCTTACATTCCCCTCAGCTTGACAAAACTTCCCCAGTTTCCTTCCTCACTCTAGGCCCGCTGCTTCTCTTTCTTAGGGTGCTTACTTTAGAAAATTTGAAATTGTGAATTCTTTTTTCTGCCCCTTTGGGATACAGATCTTTTTAAAAGCCTCCTACCAGTTATAAAAGCCAGGAATGTCTTTTTCAAAGACCTGGGAGCCGTCCTTTTGAAATAAAATCAAGGAACATAATGCTCCCGTGTTCCAGGCTAGATAGAACCCTACCAAAGAAGGAGAAAATTAACTTTCCCTTCGGGTAAAACTACTTAAGAAATACAGACGGCCTCTAAAAACTCACCTCTAAAACTCTGCCCCCTTTGTCTCAGAGGAGACGACTGTCCATACTTGGTCTGTGCTCTCTCCTCCATCACTGGCAATAGTAATTAACACAATCAACTTCTGTTTGCTCATCTTGTTCAATGAAAATTTTCCTTCAACAGTGGTCAATACATTTTGTCAATATTTCTTTCAGAATATTTTAAATTTTACCATATTTAAGTTGCCTATCTTTTGGATACTGCCCTATGTGCTCCTTCTTCCTCTTTCTTTCTTTCTTTCTTTTTTTTTTTTTTTTTTCTTTTATGTAGGCTCCATGCCCGATATGGAGCCCAATGTGGGACTCGAACTCACAACTCCAAGATCAAGAACTGAGCTGGGATCAAGACCAGCTGAGCCACCCAAGCATCCCTCTTCTTCTTTTTTGCCGGGGGTGGGAATGTGAAGAAAGAATTCCTCTCTTCTGAAAAATCCATCTTTCCTCGTGTACTCTGATTTCTATCCCCTCATTTTTTAAAGGACTTTGTTCTTCAGTCATTCATCCTCTTTCCTGCAACATAGATGCCACTATATATACTAGAATTTTGCAAATAGCCTATAAATGTGTTTTAGTATCTTCTGCTTCTAAAAAAAATCTTCTCTTGACTCCCACTATTGCTTTCTTGTTTTACTATTCACGGAACAAATTTCTCAAGAGTTGTCTACACAGCAAATCCAGTTTTTAACCTCCCATTCATTCCTCAACACACTTATACCTGATTTCTGCCATCTAAAACTGCTATTGTCCAGATCATCAGTGATCTCCCTGATATAAAATCCAATGGAAACTTGTCAACAGCTTTTGACACAGTTTGGCAAATTTTCCATCTGGAGATGGAAGGTTCTTCTCTAATTTAAATTCTACCTTAGCACATTCATTAGCATGTCTTCAAATACTATTTCATATGTGCAGTCCAACACTCTATTTTGGACTCAATACCCATCTGAACGTCTTATTAGCCAAACAGTTGTATTTAGATATGTTACAAATGTCTTAAATATAAGATATCCAGAATCAAACTTTTTATTTCCACCTTCAATCCTTTCTTCAAATATTTTTCTCTCAAGTCTATTCTTTTCCAAAAAATGACAATACCATTTCCATAGTTTCCCATGCTGGGAGCTTGGGATTCATTCTCAATTATTCCCATACTGTCTTCATGCTCAAACCAATCCACAATGCCTGCTAATTAATTAATTAATTAATTATTTTAAAAAAAAGATTTTATTTATTTATTTGACAGACAGAGATCACAAGTAGGCAGAGAGGCAGGCAGAGAGAGAGAGCTAGGAGGAAGCAGGCTCTCTGCTCAGCAGAGAGCCCGATGTGGGGCTCGATCCCAGGACCCTGGGATCATGACCTGAGCCGAAGGCAGAGGCTTTAACCCACTGAGCCACCCAGGCGCCCCTAATTAATGCTTTTGAAGTAGATTTCAAATCTGTCCACTTCTGTGCATTATATTAACAAATTCTAGTGTATCATTTCTGAGCAATTTTTCACAATTGCCAACTTCTAATTAGCTCAATTAATTTTCATATAGTAATAACACTGACTTTTTTTTTTAAAGATTTTATTTATTCGACAGAGAGAGATCACAAGTAGGCAGAGAGGCAGGCAGAGAGAGAGGAGGAAGCAGGCTCCCCACCGAGCAGAGAGCCCGATGCGGGGCTTGATCCCAGGACCCTAGGATCATGACCTGAGCCGAAAGCAGAGGCTTTATCCCACTGAGCCACCCAGGCGCCCCAATAACACTGACATTTTTAAAACAAATCTGATCATTTTATTTCTCTGTTTTAAATTTTTCAATGGCTCTCCCTTATATTTAGAATAGACTATACCATCCCATAGAGGCCCACAAAGCATGTCCTGCTTCACACCTCCAACATACTTAAAGCTAATTTCCCAATTTCAATTCTCATTTTTTTTTTCATTTCTCCATTATCACCATGTGTCTGTTATACTGTTCTCTGTTCTTTTAGTTCCTATACTCACCGCCCAGGGCCTTTCCACATCTTCTTATTCAAATCACTCTACCTCACACCCCTCTTCATGCCCTATGTGCTCCTTCTTCCTCTTTCTTTCTTTTTTTTTTTCTTTTTTCATTAGAGGTTATATATCTCTCTATCTAGTTGTCCCAGTCAGTTTTATCTAAACGAGTTCTCCTTATACTTACTATTATAGAAAAATTGTTCATTTTCTTTACATCATGTATCATAATCCATGATAATTCTCTTTTTTTGCATGCTGCTTGTCTTCCTCACTAACCTGAATTATCATGAGGCTTGGGACTATGTCTGCCTTGCTAAATAGTGTAGTGTATTGCTACTGCGCTGCCCAAAACATTGACGATGCTCAAAACATTTCTTGGCTGAACAAATACTTCTGTCAGAAACCCCTTTCTGGCTCTGAGTCGGTGAATTGTGCATATATGTTTGTGACCTAAATGGACTCACATTAAGAGGATACAAACATGAGTTCAGAATGTTCTTAGTACTTCTTTGACAATTTAAAATCACTCTAAGGCAAGGAATGCCTTTTTTTTTTTTTAAAGTAACTTCTGCTTTTAGTGCTCTTTAAAAATTGTACCTAACCAAGTTCTGTGAAGAGTACATTCTATAAAATCACTCTGACTGAACGCAAGTGGGCAAGGGATGGGCTGCCTTTAGTTGCTCTTTGACAGTCATACTTTTTCCTATCTGCTTGAGATCACAGGGGAGGCCCTTCCACAGCCACCGCCTTTCAGAGTTGCTCTGCGGCACTACTGAGATTGGAAACAATAAAGAGACCAGAATCAGAGCCTCCCCAGAAAGGAACAGGAAACTTGAATTCTTCTCAGTCAGCACAACTCATGGAAATTGTTCCCCTGGAGAAAGTGGATGCTCAGGAACACAATTAGTCATTAGAAGAGCCTTGCCGTGAAACACATTTGAGTGTATTTACATGCACTTAAATGTTCCAACAAACATAAGCCCACTGAAGAGCTGAGTTGTGTCTGAAATAAATTTTATTAAGTAGTCAACATTGTGATATTCTATGAGCTATCAGCTTCATGAAAATTATTATTATTATTATTTAAGATGAGTTGTTCTTTAATCTCGCATGTGGCTGAAGTGGATTGGTTCTCTATGATTGCTCACAAAAATGAACAGGTTCTGAGCAACAATAATTAATGTTAGTAATAATTAATAATTAATAATAATAATTAATCTAATTCTTAATAAATTAAATTAAGAAAAACCATGTATAATTATTCTGACTTAAATTTTATTCCCATTTTTGACTGTATGGCTTGGTGAGCATATGGAGCTGAAGGACCTTCCTGTAACAGAGAAAGTTGTGTGCAGCCGGTTTTATGTTTGCTTCTCAAAATCAGTATTACTCTCAGATTAGATTTTCAATACTCAAATGGCTTGAAATGAATCCTATAAACTCAGAAGAAGTAAGTGTCTTATTTTGTATAAAGCTTTCCTTAAACTCCAGATCAGAGTTAGGTATTAATTTCTCTGTGTTTCATAATGATTTGGACATGTATGCTTTATTGTTGTGTTTAGTCCTTCATTTATTTCATAAGACCCAAAGCAGAAAACTTTTACTTGTAGGTTTTTACTGCATAAAACAGATGCTAAATGAAATTTTAAAATTTAATGGTGACTGAATAATATTTCTGCCAAGAAGATTTTACTTTTTAAAAATTCATTGTATGCAATAATACATACATTTCTAACTGCGGTGCATTAATATGTAAGTTTAAGAAACTGAAATTGGAAAGTCTCTAATCATGTTAAGGGATAATTTATACAAAAATCAACAAAGTTCAGAGAATTTTTGAGGCATAAGCAATGAAATATAAAATAATCACTATACACATAAAGATGCACATTATATTTATATATCATACTGGTAATCAGAATAGTAATTTTTTTTTTTTTTTTAAGAGAAAGAGAACACAGATGGTGATGGTGGGAAGGTGGAGAGAGAATCCCAGGCAGGCTCCAAACCCAGTACAGAGCCCGATGTGGGGCTCAATCTCAGGACTCTGAGATCATGACCTGAGCCAAAAATCAAGTTGGACGATTAGCCGACTAAGTCACCCAGGTGCCCCATAAATTTTTAATAATAGAAATAAATGCCCAAGAGAATATAGTAAAAGAGCTATTACTACACCATGTTGATAGAAATACATATTTTTTCAACCATTTTTAAAAGTAATTGAAAATTAAAAAAATAAAATAAAAAATAAAAAAAGTAATTGAAAATTATGTAGTAAAAATTAATCAGTGATAAGCACAAAGATTATTGTTCCAAGATATTCATAGTATTTATTATAGTAAATCCTACTGAATGTGGGAAAAAATTTAAATAGTTAAAATAAGAATTCAGATGTTCTAAAGTAGATTTTACACCATTATTAGTATTATGTTTTCAAATAATTTTAAAGGCAGAAAATACTTAAAAGTTAAAGTTAACTTTAATGTGAACCATATACAATTGTGTGTGTGTGTGTGTGTGTTGATACAATTTCTAAAAAACAATTATGTAAAAATAAAACTTTCTCATTCAAAATTGCATAACAGGTTTTTTTTTTTTCATTTTTTTCATTTGTCCTTGCTCCACTATAGCAATTTTTAAATGAAAGTAATACAATAAAATAAAACGTAAATTCAAAAGACAAAGAGGACAAGAGAAGGAATGACACATGAAAAATACTGGGAGATGGAGGGGATTTGGAGAAAACTGAACTTTGGGCAATATGACAAATTGCTCAGAGGGACCTTCCTGTAACGGAACAGTTAGCTTCTTGATATGATATAGACTTTTTCAATGGATTGCTGAATTTCATCAAGTAAAACTATCCTCCCTTCTTGGGAAAACAAACAAAAATACAAACAGCAAAACACAAAAACAAGAACAAAACAAATAATCAGTGATCTAGGGCTGAGATGGGAGCAATGAGTAGATTAGAAAAGCAAGAGTTCCATGAGGTTGGGAGCTATCAACACTGAATTAGATGTTGGGCCTTAGGCAACCGTGAAATCGTTGAACAAATAATCTTCTCTTATATTAAGGTGGGATGTTTGGGGAGCTGTGCAGTCATCCCAGATTGATGGCATTCCCTGGTTTCTGTCAGAAGCAAAAACCTTAAATTAAGAATAAGATTTCTGGCTGGGTCAGTTGGTAGAGCATGTGACTCTTTGTCTTAGGGCTGCGGGTTTGAGCTCCACCCTGGATGCAGAGATTACTTGAAAAAAAAAAAATAAACAAATTTTAACGAAGAAAGATTTCATGACCCAGCAATTGCACTACTAGGTATTTACCCCCAAAGATACATAGAGAAAAGGGGCACAGGCACCCCAATGTTCATAGCAACAATATACACAATAGCCAAACTGTGGAAGGAGCCAAGATGCCCTTCAACAGATGAATGGATAAAGAAGATGTGGTTCATATAGACAATGGAATGTTACTCAGCCATCAGAAAGGATGAACACCCACCATTTGTTTCAGCATGGATGGAACTGGAGGGGATTATGCTAAGTGAAATAAGTCAAGCAGAGAAAAACAATTATCATATAGTTTCACTCAGATGTGGAATATAAGGAATAGCGTGGAGGACCACAGGGGAAGAGAGGGCAAACTGAATGGGAAGAAATCTGACAGGGAGACAAACCGTGAAAGACTCTGGACTCCAGGAACCAAACTGAAGGCTACAGAACAGAGGGTGGTGGGAGGATGGGATCATCGGGTGACGGGTATTAAGGAGGGCATGTGTGGGGATGAGCACTGGGTATTACATGCAACTGATGAATGGCTGAACACTACATCAAAAACACATGATACACTATATCTGAGTAATTGAACATAATAATAAGAAAGTGATCAGCAAATGAAAAAAAAGGTATTTCTATAGATCTGATCATCTAATAAGCTCAAAATTAAAAACTGACAACTACGGGAAGAGGCACGCCACAAGTTGGAGTCAGAAGAGGAATATTAAATAACAGGATTACTCTCACACATTACATATGTTGAAATTTACAGCTACAGAATATAGAACAAAAAAAAGTAAGAAGTGGTTAAACAAAAGATGGAATCACAAAGATCAGAAGAAAATCAGGTATCATTAGGCAGTTAAAAGATAACTAAATGGAAATGCAAAATACTACTATTGATACTACATACCTAAAGAATGGGTTAAAAAGTGTATTTAATTTGGCCAAAGAAAGAATTCTTGACCAAAAGATATAAATAGAATAAATTAACCAGAATTTGCAACTTAGAGAAATAAAGTTATAAGAAACAAAAGAAAATAAAAGAAAAGAATTGAAAAACAATTGAAAAGAAATTAAAATACACAAAGAAGTGATGTGGGGTGCCTGGTGGTTCAGTTGGTTAAGCTTTGGACTCTTCATTTCAGGATTGTGAAGTCAAACTCAGGCTTGGGATCTGAGCTGCGCTTGGAGTGTGCTTAAGATTCTCTCTTCCCCTCTCCCTCTGCCTCCCCTCCCTGCCCACTTTGCATGCCCTCTCTTAAAAAAAGAAGAAGAGGAAGAAGAAGAAGTAGAAGGAAAAGAAGAAGAAGGGGGAGGAGAGGAAAAGAAGAATTGAATGAGAAGGTCTAACAGATCTTTAATAATAAACAGAATGGCTTTCATTTCTGACCAAATGGACTAGGATCACTATAACTAGTGCCTCCCACTAATTCTGATGAAAAACTCTGGATAAACCACAAAAAGCAATTACCTGGAGACTTTGAAAAATAAAATCAGGCAGATTGGCAAGAGAAACTCAAACCTGGAGGAGCGACCCATGAGGATGGAAGTCGCCCATTATTTTTTTTTTTTTTTAATTTTCTCATGGCTTTGCAAAGATACAAAGCTTAGAGCAATAAAAATTTGTTATCTCACAGTTCTGTAAATCAGAAATTCTGGAATGAGAGTGCTGGATGCTCTGGCTTTCACCAGAGTAAAATCAATGCGTTAGTCAGCATGGGCTTTTATCTAGAGGCTCTGGGGTAGAATCTTCCTAGTGCTTTATTTCAGGCTTCCTCTTCTGCTTGTAAGGACTCCTGTGATTTCATGGACCCATCTAAATAATTCAAAATAGTGTAGCCATTTAAGGTCATGTAATTAGTAACCTTAATTACATCTCACAGTTCCCAGGGATTAGAGTGAGGTCTTTAGGAAGCCATTTTAGACTTGAGTTTCTCACACTGCACAGAACCATTAAAAGATGATTCTTCTTCTATTCTCTGAGTTTGTATAAGGTTATAATTAGCTGTTTCTTAAATATTTGATATAAATCACCTGTAATGTATTCCTGACCTTGCCTGTGCTTAGCGGGAAGGCTTTAAACTATTAAGTTTCTTTAAAATTAAAAGGTTAATTCAAAGTTCCTATTTCTTCTTGAATAATTTTGGGAATTGATATTTCTCTAGAAGTGTATGCATGTCTTCTAACTTCTAATTATTTTGTACAAATATTTTATTAAATCACTGAATAATCTTTCAATATCTTTTGTTACTTTATTCATTACTAGTATATTTTATTTATTCATTATTAGTACATTATATGGTTTAGGATATTTATCTCTTTTTCTAATCTATTCTGAGGTATTTTCAAGTGTATTAATCATTTTGAAGCATCACCTATAAGCTTTTTTTTAACCTATTTTTATCTTCTCTTCAGTACTAATTACTATATTTATCTTTATTATTTCCTTCTTTCTACTTCTTTTGAGTTTACTCTGCTGTTCTTTTTCTAACTTCTGAAGTTGCAGTTTAGATTTTTAAAAAATTTTTCTGCCATATTTAAAAAATATAGTATGTCCCTGATGTATATTTTCAAGCATTTGAATATAGATATGGTAGGTAGCCATTAGATAAATATTAACTGTGTTGTTTAAATATTTCTATTCTTGCTATTTGTAAAAACGGACTTAGTCATCTGTCTCTTAAAAGTTCATGAAAATCTAATAGGAATATCTCAGTTTTTCCTCATAGTACTTTTAACTTAGTTTAAGTATTTTGATATTATTTTATCGTACATAAAATATGACATTTTCCTTCTCAGTTAAACCTTCTAATAATAAATTGTTACCCTTCTTTTTGCTATCTCATAATAATTCAAGCCTCAGAATTACTTAATCTAATAAAATTGGAACCAAACAGTTTTTTAAAAATCCAGTTCCTATCTTTTTTCTGTTTTTTTAGGGTTTTAATTATTTATTTGACAGAGAGAGAGTGAGAAAGTATAAGAAGGGGTTCAGCAGAGGGAGAGGAAACAGCAGGCTCCCCGCAGAGCCAGAACACCAATTTGGGGCAGGGTCCCAGGACTCGGGTCCCAGGACTCATGGGATCATGACCTGAGCTGAAGGCAGATATCCAACTGACTGAGCCACCCCAGTACCCCAGGACTTCCCTTTTTATATAACTTTATTTTCAACATTTTTTCCTGTTCTTTCAATCATGCCTATTGCATATACCATATGGATATTTTCCTTAAAATTCTGAAGATAATTTTTGACAATTAACTGAAGCGTTTAGTCCATTTATAGACATAACTATTCATGTAATCAAACTCATTTAATATGTGAGTTCATATTTCTTTTTCCTGCTTTTTCTGTTTTTCTCTTTTTTTCTACAATTTTTTGCATGAATAGTTAACTTAGCACAGACTTACATTAGTCAATATCTTTACCCCCACGGATTTGCTTTTTCTTCTTTCATTCCCATCTCAGAAAGACTTTATGAAGGATCATTTATAATTTATGAGCAATTTTGGCAATTTTTGTTGGGAAAGGTTTTTGTAATTTGCTGGAAGCATAGCACCAAAGGCAATAATTTTTATTGTGAAAGAAATTCTCATTTAAAACTTGTTATTATATAACTTGTTGAGACAAACATTTTAACAAGTAAAAAAGAAGGGCTGTGAACCAGGTAATACATTTGAAAGACTGAATGAAATGGAAAAATATTAGAAAGATATAAAATGCCAATAATGTCCCAAGAAGAAATAGAAAATATGACTAGATAAATAAAAATTAAGAAATTGAGGTAAAAACAGAACACTGTACAGAAAAATTTTACCCCAAATTAAGGGAATACCTAATTAGATATTACACAACCTGTTTTGGAAAAAAATATTTCTAATATCAAATCCTTATTGTATATTAGTTTGTTTTTTATTTTAGTCACTTTAAGTCAGTGCCTTGTGTTTGGAGATATTTAAAAACCAATCTGATTTTGATAAATACACAGGTGTCACTATATGATTTCTTCTCCTTTTTAAAAACATATTTTATTTATTTATTTGATAGAGATCACAAGTAGGCAGAGAGGCAGGCAGGGGCGGGGGGGGGGGGTGGGGAGCAGGCTCCTCAGAGAACAGAGAGCCAGATGTAGGGCTCGATCCCAGAACCCTGGGATCATGACCTGAGCTGAAGGCAGCGGCTTTTTAATCCATAAGCCACCCAGGCAACCCTTTTCCTTTTTTATTATTACATTAGCTAGAGTTCAACTTATTTTATTAGTTTATATAATAAGCTGCTTTTTATTTTATTAGTTCTACCACTTTTCTGTTTTCTAATTCTTCATTCATGTTTATCACTGTTAAATTCTTCTGATACCTTTCCTTACAATATTTTCTCTCCTTCTGTTGAATATTCAACCCAATTATTTTTATATACTTTGTTAGTAATGGAGCCACTAGGTCAATATATTTCATATGAGCACTTTTTAATTATGCCACAAGTTCTGATATACAGTATATTCCTTATAGTTATTTTTATTTATTATGCCATTTGTTTCTAGTTTTTAATTTCTAGTTTTAGTTCTCTGTAAACATAAATGTGGTCTAATATTATCTCAACTTTTTGAAATTAGGTAAAATTTTATTTGTGACTTATAATGTAGTCAATTTTTGTTAATTGCCTGCACACTTGAAGATGTAAATTATTAATTTCCAGTGTATAAAATATAGTTTTGATATTTAATTCAATGTGGAAGTCATTTTCATTAATTGTTCTTTTTTTAAAAGATTTTATTTATTTATTTTTGCAAAAGAGAGAGTGAGCTAGCACAAGTGGGGAGTGGGGAGGCAGAGGGGGGTGCTGAGGGAAAGGCATGCTTCCTGCTGAGCAGGGAGCCTGATGTGAGACTCAATCCCAGGACTGTGGGATCACGATCTGAGCTGAGACATATGCTTAACTGACTGAGCTACCCAGGCGCCCCATTAACTATTCTTTTATTGTAATGGTGGATATACTTGGTCTTAGGTCTGTTGGCATATTTTTGTTAAGAGTTTTCATATTAGATGTTTCGTTTTTCTTTCTTCAACATTTTTATTACTAACATTTGTTAGTTATGTTTATTACTAATGTTTGCTTTCCTACTTTTTTGTCTTTCCACTGTTCTATGTTCATACTTAAATTAATTTTATTCTTATTCATTCTTTACCATACTTCCATTATCATGTTTCTCCCCTTTTCTCTTTCTTTTGTTTTAGCTGGAATTCCTTATCAATTATTATTGCCACAAAAGGCAATATTTCTGGATGCTGTATTCCCTGAATTATTTTGCACTTGAAATTACTGATATAAGTAGAAAGGCAGATGTAGGACATGCTTCAATATTGGCTAAATCACAATTTTTCCATCTATCATTTTTACCCTTGTGCCTGGAGATGCCTACACCTGCTATGGGCTTCATATCTACATAAAATTATGATGTCTAGAGGAAGAGGGACAGCTCTCTTCTCTTTTAACAGCAGTCTCTCAGAAGAAAGATAACATCCCCCAATATCCCTATCAGACTCTTTGTATGTCATTGATTCAAATAGTGTTACATCCCTATGGCTGAACCAGTCTGGGTTGCTAGACGAAGAGCACGTGATAATTGCATAGAGCAGATTTACTGAACCTATCACTGAGAAGGTAACAACACTGACTTTGACTGATATGGAAGCTACGTGGGGAAGCATGTCTACTTAGAAAGAAATACAAGATACAATTTGGAAATAGAGAAATGGATGCTGGTTAGGGAACCAGCAATACCTCCATGGTATTTTCTTTTTGATTATTACTATGCTTTGAAGGGAAGCATCCACTCTGCACCAGCTGTTAATTGAAGCTTAGTGTTGACTAATGCAGAGTCAGCAGGCAGCTTGGATTCAGATATAATATTATGAACATTTTCTCACCACCTCTGCTAGGTACTCTACCCTTGGGAGAGTGTTTCTCCTTTTTCTCTTAGAGGTCTGTGTCACTTTGCTTTGGGGTAAGCAGGTAGAAGTTGGTCTGGTACATGATGTGACTGTATGTGCTTGTGTGTTTTGTTTTAGCATTTATTCCCACCCATGTGACTGTCATTCACAGCTCTAAAGTTGGTTGCCACCCACGCCTTGTTCTTCTGCTCTGCCACACTGATACTCCCACAGTTGGAAAGAGACTATATCTTTAATATATTTGTTCATTTAACATTCTTTAACAGGCTACCATCTTGAATATGGGTCATGTACACTCTAAAGCTGCATGTACTATGTGTCCTATGGCCTTGTACTCTGGAGTAAGTGACTGCTGATTTGGTAATTCATTTAGAGTTAAAGTTTGGGATGAGACTATCATATTGAAATTTTCTAACTATCCAATTTTTTCAGTGTGTGTATTATTTTCTAGGAAACCTAGCATTTAATACTAGGCTATATTTGAATTATGGAAGTCTCTTAACTAAATTATGGTACCCTTGCATATCCTTTAATGGCAAAGTAATGCTTCTAAACTGAACTAAGTCATCTAAAAATCATGCATTAGGATCCTGAGTGTTGAATGAGGAATGGTACACACAAGCCTCCCAAACTTTTCCCATTTTATTTAAGATTCCCAAATTGTAGGAACTATTAAGGACTTCTTCTATGAGTTATCATATATTCACTTCTTCTAAATTTTAAAAAGAAAAATGTACATAAAAATTCAAGAGTTTTTCCAAAAGTGAAATGAGCTGATTTAAAGTGATTAAAAAGTTTGAGGAAAGTAAAAAGTTTCTTTGTGAAAATAACTTTATGCAAAAAATACTTATATAAAATATTTTTAAATGATATGTTATAAATATATTAAGAAGAGTTGTCCATATAAGAAAAGAATAATTTTATAATGCCTAGACTAATTTTCCCAAAGTATTATTTCACTTACATGTTTAATTCTACCATAGTTTTCAGGCATTTGAAAGGGTCCAGGCAGTGAACAAAGTAGATCATCACCATATTATTCTACTTAGAAGGTCATCCCTCTGACCTCACATAGTTTTTCTAAAGAGACATATATCAAGCAAAGATGTATTATCGAACCTTGTATGTTAGTTAGATGATTTGGATCAAAGTGTCATACATGGCTAAATAACTACATACCTAATATGTAGGTGGTTGTTGAAAAACTGAATTAAATAAAATACAAAGGATTTTGGTAGATGCAAAGTAATAAATATCACCAAAGACTCAAGGTGGCACTTTATTCTAGAATTTGGTATAAGCTACATTTTACTATTTACTCAGACATGTTTTAGTAATTAACTGAAGCTTTTCAAGAAACTTCTACTGCAGAACAAAAGTTCTTTATCTATAAAGGCTAAGTAATGATTATTTTAATGCCTAGGGTATAAACATTGAGGTATTGCTTCTAATTGCAGGATATTGACAACTTATTCATACCTTTCTAGATTTTTTAAATTAATATTTTATTTGTAATTTTATGAAAAGAGTCTGAGTATGTATGTATCTCCAGACACATTGCTTTTTGAGGGAATATGAACAGAAACACTCTGTGACTATTATATAACTTTATAAGCTTGAAAAGCTTAAAACCACAGGTTTTGTTATTTATTTTTTTTGGTGTTTTATTGCAGCAGGCTTTCTCACAAATGAGGTAAGAAATGGTATTCTAATTTTCTAAAATAACTGCTAAATCTATTGATACAAAAGTGAACACTCAAGTCTACTTTTATTAGATTGATGGTCACACTTGTCTGTAGTAGAGTTTTATGAAAAAAATTTATTTTAAAAAGATAGAAGCCCTTTTTCACTCTAGAGAACAAAATGGAAAGGTCTTCAAAGGAAAACCCAACCTAGACTCTAAGCCATTTTTGTATATAGCATTACCTTATGGTTAGTAACAAAACACGCTTTTTCTTTATTTTCCTGTATTCTCTCTAAACAGTCATCTTGAAACTTTAGTTTCTCTTTCATAACAAGAGACTTGGGGTTCTCTATCAGTGTTCTGAACACTGACCCACATACTATGATTTCATACCAAATCCAAAGCCAGCCCCCTAACAATCTACTTTGCTGTCGACAGCATTATCTCCTTCCAAATGCCTCCTCAAGCTCCCCAAGATGAGATTGGCTGGACTCACCTGTAAACTTTTCTCTACTGGCTCAAACTGTGTTACTTGTCTTCTTTTCTGTAATGTCTTGGAGATGAGTTCCCTTGAATTCACCAACTAAACATATTCTATTAATGAACTCTGGTAATGTTTTTCTTTCAATATAAGAAATTTCTAGTTATTGTGATAATTAAAATGCATGTAATGCTCTCTTCCTAAAATTTCTCCTTTATGTTTGGCAAGTCCCTATTCATCCTGCAAAATCCAGCTCAAATAGGATCTCCTTTACGTAGTAACTAAAGACATTTGTAGTTATTTTTCCACATGTCTATAACATTTGTTCATTACTCATCACATTTGTTATAAATTTATGAAGTTTTTTTCACATTTCATTTGTTTTATTTATAAAAAGTATACAGGTTCACCTTTAAAAAAAAATTAAACACCGCTAAAAAAAAAAAAAAAATCATTGAGCTACTTCCTTACTGATGCTGTTTTATAGAGTAAGTCCCATTTATAGGAACTATCTCAATAGAAAACCAGTTCCTTACTGACAAGGACAGCAACAAAACAAACTACTAGTAAAATTATGAACAAAAAGAGAGAGATCATGACTAACACCAAGGAAATAGAAACAATCATCAGAAATTAATATCAACAGTTATATGCTAATAAAATAAGCAACCTAGACAAAATGAATGCATTCCTACAGACAAAGGGCTGATATCCAAGATCTAAAAGAACTCCTCAAACTCAACACACACAAAACAGATAATCATGAAAAAAAAAATGGGCAGAAGACATGAACAGACAATTCTCCAAAGAAGACATACTAATGGCTAGCAGACACAAGAAAAAATGTTCATCATTAGCCATCAGGGAGATTCAAATCAAAACCACATTGAGATACTACCTTACACCAGTTAGAATGGCCAAAATTAACAAAACAGTAAACAACATGTGTTGGAGAGGATGTGGAGAAAGATAATCCTCTTACACTGTTGGTGGGAATACAAGTTGGTTCAGCCACTTCTGAAAGCAGTGTGGAGATTCCTCAAAAAATTAAAAATAGAGCTACCCTATGACCCTGCAATTGCACTACGGGGTATTTACCCCAAAGATACAGATGTAGTGAAAAGAAGGGCCACATGCACCCCAATGTTCATAGCAGCAATGGCCATAGTCACCAAACTGTGGAAAGAACCAAGATGCCCTTCAATGGATAAATGGATAAAGAAGATATGCTCCACATATACGATGGAGTATTATGCCTTCATCAGAAAGGATGAATACCCAACTTTTGTATCAACATGGACAGGACTGGAAGAGATTATCCTGACTAAAATATGTCAAGCAGAGAGAGTCAATTATTATATGGTTTCACTTACTTGTGGAGTATAAGGAATAACATGGAGGACATTGGGAGATGGAAAGGAGAAGTGAGTTGGAGGAAATTGGAGTGAGAGACAAACCAAGAGAATCTATGGACTCTGAGAAACAAACTGAGGGTTTGTTTGGAGGGGCGGGGGTGGGGGGGTAGGTGAGCCTTGTGGTGGGTATTATGAAGGGTACGGATTGCATGGAGCACTGGGTGTGGTGAATAAACAATGAATTTGGGGAGACTGAAAAGAAATAAAATAAAATTTAAACAAAAACAAAACAAAACAAAAAAACAAACTACTGAGTCCTTTCATTAAATTATTAAAGTATTTTATATAATATGTTGTGATATAAGGATGTAAATGAGTTATCTCCTATGTTTATATTCTGTAAGTACTTTATACAATGTCTAACAGATAATAGTTGCTCAATATTATCAATATTATCCTAAATATTAGGATAGGTGTGAAATATTCACAGGGTTTTTTACGTTTTAATATAGTTCATATTTTAAAGCTTAAAAATAACCATACTATATTCAACTGGCTAGTTTCCATGCAGAATAAATTATTTAGATAGAAACATTCAGCATTATTATTATTATGGCCTTAAAAGATAATATAGTATAACATGCTAGGAAACTGAAGATATTATCTGGAGGTAAATATCATTGAATAATCAACTATTTAGAAAAACTCAGTTGGATTTTGTAAATAATATTCCAGTAGTCAATGTTTGGGCATTATTTTATGATTTATTCTGACTAAAAAAAATGAATAGACATTCAGTTTCGACAAGAAATAAACTCAGAGAAAAACAAGATCTTTGTGTAAAATTTATTTTGTCATTTTAAAGCTGCCAAGAGGAAGGCAAAATGATTTGTCTCCTCTAAACAATGACAATTACTGCTTTGCAAACAGAAATGGCAAAATACTCAGGAAACAATTGGGGCTGGATTAATTGCTGGACAACTGCCATCCCTGCTTTATAATCTTTATTCTTTCAACCATTGTAACTGAATGCTTATTCCTCAAATAGTTTCTGATCATCCATCCCTGTAGAAGTGCAATAGGTTACTGAGTTTTGAAGCTTTCATTTCTATGACTTTGTTAGGAGTTAGTCTTGCATGAATTTTCACACAGCATTTAGGAATATTTTAACAGGAAAGCTCATTAGAATTGATGAGATCATTATTAATTTCAAACAGACATGAACCTAAGTGGACAAAAGGGGGACGTGTGGAAAGAGATTATGATGTGGAGATCAGAAGCTGGGCTTTATCAGTGAATTAGACTTCACTGAAAAAATGTTGGTTCCCAAGTCAGCATCCATTTATTTTTTTTCCCCAAGAGTTTGATCCTTCTTCCATGCAGCTCTTACATATCAGGGAGAACTGTCCTCATGCTGGGCTCTCAGAATGGGCTTGATGGGTTTAAGGGCCAGCCCCAGTCATCCTTATATCCATGACCAGTGACTGGCTAATGGAAGTATACATGGCATTCTTTGAGGGCATGTGACCCAATCTGAGTCAAGCAGATAACAAGAAAATAGTTGAATCCTTCTGAGAAAGGATTCTCTTTCTCTTAAATGAAAATTGCCAGAAGAGAAAATATCTTCCCCTATTCTCTGCACATTGTGTACACACTCAAGGCTCTGAACTCAGCAATGTGAGGAGGAGTGGAGACAGTTTCTAACTGTTCATGACACTTTGAAGCACATTTTCCTGATGCTTTAGAGGACAGGGATTTTCTTTGAATGTAAGCATGTTTTATTTTATTTACTACTTATCTTTAGTTCCTTTTATGAAAAACACTTTAGGGAGATGCGGGGATTGTAACTTTTAATTATTCTTTCATTTTAGCCAATGACTACAATTTTCCTTACACAATACTTTTCTCACGATGCTTCTTGGTATATTGATATCACTGGACAGATAAAAAACTCATTTGTTTAATTATGTGATCGCGGTGTTTATATTGCATTTTCTTTTTTCTATCTATGGCCAGTGATATCTATATGTAGATAGGAATAATGACCCAGGGAACGATATACACAAATCATCTCGAAATAATTGAATTTTTTTTCCTCTTTGATACAACAGTCCTGATATTTGTACCCAAAAGCTTCAAAAAACCTGGATTTGATGCTGTTCTGCACAAGTTTAGGTTTCCCACAAGTTTTAGAATTAGTTGAAGGCAAGAAATAATTCTCATTTTGTAAGTATTTTAGTGAGTATCTACTATGAGCTAGAAATTGTCTTAAAACTGAAGAAAGAGACAGGAACAAGACAGAAATATTCTTAGCCCTTATGGATATGTTCTAATTTATGTATATATATGAACAATGAATGTACAGATTAACTCAACAAATTCAGATTCTAGTAAGTACTATAAGAAAAACAAATGGGGTAGTGGGATAGACATATAAGTGGAGGGGGAAAGGTTGAGATGGGACAGTCAGAAAGACCCCCTTAAAGGAAAGAGAGCAGCTATGCGAATAGTGAAGGGAAGGGAAGAGGAACTTTCAGCAGAGACAGGAAAGTAAAATAAACCATGAATTGACATTGTCAAGGAACAACACATTTTGAAAAGGGAGACGATATGAGATGAAGCTGAGTTATGGAAGGGTCAGATATTTGGTTCTAGCTGCAATGATAAGCCATTTGGAGGTATGAAGTGGAAGAAAATGTGATTTATATATTTTCAAAATAGTCTTGTTGTTTTGTGGGGAAGGGGTGGAGGAAGCAAGAAAAAACAGAGGAGAGCTGCTGTGGAGGTTGTCACCAAGACCAAACACAAGATGATGATTTAGATTTGCAGCCACTCTGGAAAACAGCTTGGAGGTTCCTCAGAAAGTTAAAAATAGAACCACCCTTCCCCCAGCAATTGCACTAGGTGTTTACCCAAAGGATACAAAACTATAAATACAAAGGGGTACATGTACCTGAATGCTTATATTAGCACTATCAACAATAGCCAAGGGGCGCCTGGGTGGCTCAGTCCTTAAGCATCTGCCTTCGGCTCAGGTGGTGATCCCAGAGTCCTGGGATCAAGCCCTGCATTGGGCTTCCTGCTCAGCGGGGAGCCTGCTGCCCCCTCTCCCACTCCTCCTGCTTATGTTCTCTTTCTCACTGTCTGTCTCTGTCAAATAAATAAATAAAGTATTTTTTAAAAAATAGACAAATTGTGGAAAGAGGCCAAATGTCCATCAACAATGGATAAAGAAGTTGTGGTGTATGTCTACAATGGAATTACTAAACCATTGAAAAGACTGAATCTTGCTATTTGCAATGACCTGGATAGAGCTAGAGTTTATTATGCTAAGCGAAATAAGTCAGTCAAAGACAAACACTAATGAGAGCACATGTGATGACACTGGGTGTTATATGTAAGTGGTGAATCACTAAATTCTACTCCTGAAACTAATACTGCACTATATGTTAACTAACTAAAACTTAAATAAAAACCTGAAACATGGGGGGAAAAAAGGTTTGTATGCTGACCTTAGAGAAGGATAGCAGTGATGGAGCAAAAATATACTTTGGAATTAAAGTTTTAGGACTTGCTGATCAACTGGACTAGAGTATATATCAAAGGGAAAAATTAAGTTTGGGTATGAGAAGGACACTAAAAAAGGACATTTGTTGGGGTGCCTAAGTGGCTCAGTGGGTTAAAGCCTCTGCCTTCGGCTCAGGTCATGATCCTGGTGCCCTGGGATCAAGCCCCAAGTCGGGCTCTCTGCTCAGCAGGGAGCCTGCTTCCCTTCCTCTCTCTCTGTCTGCCTCTCTGCCTACTTGTGATCTCTGTCTGTCAAATAAATAAATAAAATCTTAAAAAAAACAAAAGACATTTGCTATGCTGAAGATGTCTAATTCCAGAGAAAGAGAAAAAAGCAGGTGGTACTTTTACTGAGATGATGTTACATTTAGGTATCAACTAAGGGAGAATTGATATCTTCATGATGTTGAGTTCTCTTCTTCAAGAACAAGGTGTGCCATTCATCTTGTTTAAGTCTACTTTTGGGCTTTTCAGAAATGTTTCAACAACCTCATATAGATTTTCATGTTTTGCAACATTTCATCAAAAGTATTTTTAAAAAATCTGTTTTAAATAGGTTCTTCTTTCTCATCATCTCTTTTAACTGGTTTTCATTTATATATAGTTACTTTGATAAGTCAGTTTTATATTCTACCAGTTTACTAAATAATTTTATTGTTTTTGTAATATTTCTTTTGGGGGATTTTGCAGGCACAATAACATCATCTGAAAAAAGTTTTAGTTCTTCCTTTCGTATTATGTCTCTACTTGCTCTCTCTCATTTTGGCAATTGATAAGCTAATGTTATTAACACAATGTTTAATAAGAATGATAACGGCAGACATTCTTGTCTTGTTTTTGATGAGGCTGCCTTTGGGACTGCCTCCAGGACTGCCTCCATTGTTTCAGTGTTAGTAAGATGCTGATCTGCAGACTGGGAAATAGTTATTTCATCATATTGAGTGTATGTGTACCAATGCTTAATTTATTGATGTTTTTCATAAGAATGATGATTCATTTTTATTCATAACATGCATTTTCACCATCTCTGGAGATACTTACAAGATATCTGTCCTTAGATCTACTAATATGAGTAATTACATTAATGAACAATACAGTACTAAAGGATGCTTACACCCTATTTTAATGTTATTGATTATGTTTTGGATATTTATGTTGAAATTTTTTTCACATCAGTGTTCACAAGTGAGAATGATTTTGATTTCTTTTTTTGTACAGCGTTTATCAGGTTTTGCTATTTGCTTTAAAAACAGTTTGGAAGTTTTCTTTTATTCTTGCTTTGTTTTGTTTTGTTGCTATGGTCTGAAGCAATTTGCAAAGTAATGGGATTATCTGGTCTTTAAAGGCTGGGGAAATTCCAGTATGAATTTGTCATAATTTATTGCTTCTTGTGTAAATGGATCTTTGATAATTTTTAAAAAGATTTTATTTATTTTAGAAAGAAAAAGAGCAAGAGTGTGAGAGCCTGAGTGAAGGGTGGAGCACAGGGAAAGAATCTCAAGGCAGACTCCCTGCTGGTCAGAGCCTGATGTGGGGCTGGATTTGACAATGCTGAGATCAAAACCTGAGCCTAATCAAGAGTTAGACACTTAACCATGGGAGCCACCCAGATGCCCCTGATAATTTTCTTTAATGAAAATTGGTTTCTTCTACCATTAGTGAGGTCAGTTTATGTAAATAATTTCTTCCTAGAAAATTACTGTTCATGTAAATTAAAAAATTTATTCATGAGGACATCTACAAATCTCTCAGGGATTAAAAAATGATTGAATTGGGGCGCCTGGGTGGCTCAGTGGGTTAAGCCACTGCCTTTGGCTCAGGTCATGATCTCAGGGTCCTGGGATCGAGTCCTGCATCGGGCTCTCTGCTCAGCAGGGAGCCTGCTTCCTCCTCTCTCTCTCTGCCTGCCTCTCTGCCTACTTGTAATCTCTCTCTGTCAAATAAATAAATAAAATCTTTAAAAAAAATGATTGAATTGGTGTTATTTTACCTTTATCATCTGTTTCATTATTTTATGTACATATGCTCTTTGCTTCCTTATTTTTGTGAATACGGTATTGTGGTGAAATGTCCCTTTTTTGTTATTTTTTTTAAAGACTTTATTTATTTGTTTGTTTATTATCAGAGAGAGAGAGAAAGCATGAGCAGGGGGAGGGGCAGAAGGAGAGGAAGAGGGAAAGAACCTCATCCAGACTCTATGTTGAGAATGAAGCCCTCAGGGAGGGCTCTATTGCACAACTCTTGAAATCATGACCTGAGCTGAAATCAAGAGTTGCCCAGGCGCCCTTTTTTTTTTTTTTTTTTTTTTTTTCTGTTTTTAAAAATTAGATTAGGGACAAGTGGGTGGCTCAGGTGGTTAAGCATCTGCCTTTGGCTCAGGTCAGGATCCTAGGGTCCTGGGAAGGAGAAGGGAGCGTGCTTCTCCTTCTCCCTTTGCCATTCCTCCCCTCCCCTTACTTGTGCTCTCTGGCTCTCTCTAGCTCTCAATCAAATAAATAAATAAAATCTTCTAAAAGAAAAAGAATTAGATTATTTATCACTTTTTTCTCATTTTCTGCTTTCACCTTTGTGAACTCCTTTCTTCTGCTCTTTTGTTTACCCTCTCCTACCCCACCCTGCTATTTTTATAAGATTTATTATTTCCATTCTTTTATTTTTAGTGATATGAATTTTCCTCTGGGTATTATTTTATATAAATTCCAAAAGTCCTAATATGTACTGATGTGGGAAACAAAGGAAAAAGAAAAATTATATTTCCTTAATATTTCCAGCTCACTGATGAATCCTTGAAACAGGCAGAATGAACTTTCTCTAGGAGCTCAGCTGCCTCAATGTTAATACTTTGCTAGGGGCAAAAGTCAATTTTAGCTTAACATTATCCCAATCCCCCAGGATCCTGTGAGTCTACTTTAACATACAAAAATTCCTTTGGGGGTGCCTGGATGGTTCAGTTGGTTAAGCATCCGCCTTCAGCTCAGGTCATGATCCCAGGATCCTGGGATCCAGCCCCTGTCAGAAGAAAGTCTGCTTCTCCATTTCTCTCTGCTCCTCCCCTCAACTCATGCTCTCTCTTTCTCTTTCTCAGATAAATAAATTTTTAAAAAATCTTTAAAAAATTCCTTTGGAAACTTCATGTCTACCTCCCCCACCAAGATATATGTTGGCAATCATCCCCTAAGCATATGGTCCACCAATATACATCTGAAGGGTCTCATGACTAAGGTTTTATTACACAGTAATAAATAACCTTTTTCTAACAATAGTTTAAAAATCCTGGAAACCTTGCTTCCCAAATTCCTTAGAGACTTACGCTATCCTTACCACCTCCCAACTTGAAATACACCATCATCCACACCTCATAACCCCAGTGAAGCATTTTCTGCCCATGAGTCCTATCCCTATGCTTTAATGAAACCACCTTTTTCCACCAAAGACATCTCAAGAATTCTTTCTTGGCTATCAGCTCTGAACCCCAACCATTTCCTATGCCATGTATTACTGTGTTCTTCTATTTTAATTTGTATTTTATATTATTCCATTAGGTTTTTTTTTTATTAAGTCCATTTAATCTCCATGTGAAAGATTCTAATTTGATTTTAATTTTGGTGTCATGATTTTTTTTGCATTGTGGTCTGAAAATACTGTTTGTTTTCCAACTTATAATTTGAAAAGCATACCTCAGTATGCTTTATGGCCTAAATTATTTTTAATTTTCAAGACTGTTTTATGTACAATTGAAAAGAAGTTATATTCTTTAAAATTGGGGTTTATGTTTTAATAAACTATAGAGAAATAAATATGAACTGTCTAGATCCTCACATAATACTATTGTCCTTGATCTATCTTGGACTAAGACAGTTTTACTATATTAAAGTCTCTTAATAGTGTGTTTTTAATGTATCTTCTCTAGAACTTACGAAAAGTTATTGGTATTTAGAGATTTATAACTCTTTTATCTTTACTGTAATGATATAACATTGTAACATATAACTCTTTTTCTCATTTGATACTATTTGCCTGAATTATACTCCATCTGATATCAAGTTGTTATCCTGCTTTCTTTTTGTTTTTGCTATTATTCTTGTTTTTATCCTTTGATTTTTGTCGCTCCCAAACATGTCTTTTTTTTTTTTTTAAAGATTTTATTTATTTACTTGAGAGAGAGACAGTGAGAGAGAGCATGAACGAGGAGAAGGTCAGAGAGAGAAGCAGACTCCCCATGGAGCTGGGAGTCCGATGCGGGATTCGATCCCGGGACTCCAGGATCATGACCTGAGCCGAAGGCAGTCGTCCAACCAACTGAGCCACCCAGGCGTCCCCCAAACATGTCTTTATGGTTTGTCTCCCTCTCTGATTTTGTCTTAATTTACTATTCCTTCTCTTCCCCTACATTTGTCTGTTTTTTTTTTCATTTTTTTAAAAACTTATTTTCAGCATAACAGTATTCATTGTTTTTGCACCACACCCAGTGCTCCATGCAATCCGTGCCCTCTCTAATACCCATCACCTGGTTCCCCCAACCTCCCAAACCCCCTTCAAATCCCTCAGATTGTTTTTCAGAGTCCATAGTCTCTCATGGCTCACCTCCCCTTCCAGTTTCCCTTAACTCCCTTCTCCTCTCTAACTCTCCATGTCCTCCATGCTATTTGTTATGCTTTAACCATAAGAGACTCTTAACTATAGGAAAAAAACTGAGGGTTGCTGGAGGGGATGGGTAACTGGGGGTTGAGCATTAAGGAGGGCACTTCATGTACTGAGCACTGGGTGTTATATGCAACTGATGAATCAATAAACTCTGTCTCTGAAACTAATTGTATACCATACGTTAATTAATTGGTTTTAAATTTTTTAAAAAACATGTTTTTAGGTGGTACTTTTGCATATGATATAAAGTTGCATTTTCCTGTATCAGTCTGCCCGAAATTTTATTTTTAAGTAGGTGAGTTAAACCTATAAACATTTAGCAATTAGACATTCACTATGTCATCTACTTTTTTTTTTTTTTTAAGATTTTATTTATTTGTCAGAAAGACAGAGAGAGCATAAGCAGGAAGAGCAGCTTAGGCAGAGGGAGAAACAGACTCCCGCTGAGCAGGGAGAACAATGTGGAACTTGATCCCAGGACCCTGGGATTATCACCTGAGTTGAAGGCAGACATTTAACCGTCTGAGCCACCTAGATGTCCCTGCCGTCTACTTTTTTAAAATTTTGTCCTTCAGTATTAGAAGTATTTTGTATTAGTATTAGTATTTTGGTTCTAATATTTACTATTATATGTATATCTCAGCTTCCATTTTCCATTTTCCTTAGGAAGATATGGGTCCCTATTATGAACAAACAGAATATGCAGGTGGTAGCCCTTCCTTCTCCTTCTTTCTTTCTCTTCACCAGTTCCACCATTTAATTCTGGTCAATCATATTATCTTCCTTAATGGTAAGGTAGCTTTTCATACCCAGCATGGCCAAGCATCATCCAATCCACCAAGGGCCTGACGAGAACAAAAAGTTGGAGAAAGGAGGAATTCGCCTCTTCCCACCTGATTGCTGAGTGGGGACCTCAATCCTCTCCTGCACTCAGTGCTCCTATTTCTCAGAGTTTCGGAACCTGACTAGAATCTACATCATCAGCTCTCCTGTTTCTCAGGACTTTGGACTCAGACTGAATAGGCTTTCTTGGGTCACCAGCTTGCCATTGGTAGACCATGAAACACCTCAGTCTCTGTAATTGTGTGAATTAATTCCTTACAAAAAATCTCTATATACATCTGGTTGGTTCTGTTTTTTCTAGAGAATTTTGACTGACATAATACTCAAAGCTTCTTGTACCCAAATGTCCTTTGATTTCCAACCACCATCTATGAAGCAATCATTTATCCTATTTCATTTTCCCTTTTCTCTCCCTCTTCTATCCCGTTTTAATTCGTTCCTTTTTAAAAGTATGTAACATATGCAAATTATTCACTCTCAGGCCCACCTTTGTTTTAGTGTCACCTGTATAATTTTATATATTCAATACTCAATGCCAAAATTTAATATGGAATCTGCTTAATCAGCTCCTGGTTATATAAGCTCATCTTCTAAAGTGCTCAGAAAGGACTCATGAACTTGAAATCTTGCATATTTAACAGTGTTTTCTTGTAACCTTGATATTTGAAAGAAAGCTTGGCTGGATACAAAATTCTTGGCACACATATTCTTCCCCTGTGTATCTGGTAACACTGTGCCATTACATTCTGGCACTTAATGTTCCTCTGAAGGAGTCTGATTCCAATCTGATTTTCTTTACTTTGTCAGTGCATTGATGTGTGTTTGATTAGCAACTTTTAGTTTTTTTTCTTTAAAAAAAAAAGATTTTATTGATTGATTTATTCATTAAGTGATTGTAAGAGAAGAGTGAGGGGTGGAGGGGCAAAGGGAGAGACTCTCAAGCAGACTCCGCACTGAGTGTAGAGCCGGATACAGGGCTTTCTCCACCCTGAGATCATGATCTGAGCCAAAACCAAGAGTCAGATTGTGACTGACTGAGCCACTCAGATGTCCCTCTACTATTTTTCAACTCTTATGATCTCGGTAAGCTCAGTGTTAATGTTTAGCTTCCCACGATGACCTTCCCAGGCACACTGTGTACAGTTTCTATATGCAGATTCATATATTTTAAAAATGAGTATTTATTATATTCTAATTAAAAATATATTAGTTTTGTTTTCATTCTTGGTGTTATGTTTTATTCTTCATTTTTTTTCTTTCGGTATTCCTATTATGTGTACATTGGATTTCCTTTGCTAGTTATGTGCCCCCTTCAATCTTCTTTCTCTTCCCGCCTTCTCTGTTTTTCTCCCTAACTCTATTATTTGTTTCTTATTTTTATCATTTCTATCCTTTCTATGATATTTAATGTACTTTAAGTAATTTCTATTTTCTTCTGGGTACCTTGTAACTTAATCTTAATTTTTAAGTTAATTTTGGATTATTTCCAAGTTTTAACATTCCACATTTAACATCTTCTACTATCTGTTTCTCTTTACCTGCCTCTTTTTAAGGCCTGTGACTTTTATTTTTTGGTGTTCTTTCACATCTACAATTTTTTATTTCATTATTTTTAGTTCTGAGAGAAATCCTGCTTCTAGGAAGGTTTGTTTTTATTTGTTTATGGAACTGTTTTGAATCCTTATTTTAGTTTTAGTTTTTTAGATGATGGGTAGATTTTATATGATGGATGCCCTGATTTTGTCTTTCCTTCAAATGTCTTATTTTCCTGGTGTAGTGAGTAGGAGGATATTTCTTTTTTCTGAGGCACGTTAAGAAGGTGGCTTCTTCAAGTTCTCATATCAAGGACTCTGCTTTTGTTGCAAGAAGGGATGGCACTTTTAATATATTAAATCATTATTTAGTGGTGGGGCAGCTGGTATTTTTATTTTTATTGGTGTATTTTTATATTCCATTTTGCTATGGTAGGATATTCGTCATCAGCTGCTTCTTTTCCTCTCTCTAAAGCCCACCCTGACTCTAAATGAAATCACCGCTACAGAAATCACACAACATCAGATAATTGAAAGACCCGATGGAATTCCACAGGGTATAGTTACTAAAACTTTCATGAAGGTGAAGGACACAATCTGCAGGAGAGAGAGAGTGTAAGCACTGCGGAGAGGTGAGGATGTAAAGGAGCAGCCTTCCAGGGTCCTACCTCGCTCACAGGGGCCCTCTGCATGTTTGGTTTATAACCACCAACATATGTATAAGATACCTTGATTTCCTCTGAATTAAGGTACAAGTTTACTGAAGAGTTCTTTATACCCTGCTGGCCACACAGCTAAAATGAGGCTTTGTAATTCATTAAACCAGTTGTAAGCATCAACTTATGCATTTTCACTAACCAATGTAGATAACAAACTAGCACAGCATTTCTTCAGTAGAATTTGACTTTACACACCACATTATAAATCAATAGCTAGTCTATTTCATCTTTTCCTTGGCTAAAGGTTAGCATTAGAGTTCCAGGTTTCCCTGGAGATAAGCTTGAAAATACCCAGGCCAGCTGCAAGGCATCCCTTTTGTTAAACGAATCTCTTCCTAGATACTTTCCTAAAACTGTTTTCCTGAACCTCTTCTTTTTGTTCTTTTCCTGTGCTGTAATCTCACAAGCCTGAAAAGTGCTCTCTGTAGTTTCCACTCAGGGTGGGGTTCTCGGTTTCTGGGGATGAACCTTGGTAACATTTCCTGGACTTCACCGCTACTGCCCACTACACACTTTTGTAAAGCTCCCACCAGACTTACGTACATTGTGGACTCTGGTACCAAATCTGGTCTCAGCTGCATATTTCCCCTTTTGCTTATAAATCTGAATTTATAATAGTCCCCATTTCTTGGTTATGCTATAAGTAACTAGTGTTTTAATTTAACTTCTCTTTTAATCATTATGGTATTTTGGAGAAGGTATGGAAAGATTGGGATCTATAGCAATTCCATTGTTGTAAGGTAGCCTGGAAGTAGCTGTCTTGGCTTGTAACTTTTTGGTGCCTTTAGGAGCTAATGCTATTTCAGTGAAAGTAAACATGTAATTTTTTGTCACATTTTTTTCCCTATAGTCATGGATATACCAATCTTACCTCTCTCTTTCATCGGCTTTTCACCGCTCTTTTCAATTTCAGAAAATTTCAAAATTTAAACTGTTTCCCTAATTCTTCCTTTCATCATCTGGAATTAGTTTTCCTAAAATGTTATCACAGAATCTGGTTGGGAGTTTTCCAGAGGAAGGTATATGAATTCAGTAAGTTCTTTCTTAATCATAAGCATTCACTCATTGAACAAATGATGACACCTTCGCCGCCTTAAGTAATATCCTTTCAGAAATTACCTCCCATCTTGAGAAGAAAGAACAAGTCTGGAAGTATCACAATCCCAGATTTCAAGATATACTTTAAAGATAAGGTAATCAAATCAGTATGGTATTGGCACAAAAACAGACACATAGATCAATGGGACAGCATAGATAGCCCAGAAATAAACCCACATTTAGATGGCAAATTAATCTATGACAAAGGAGGCAAGAATACACAATGCGAAAAAGACAGTCTCTTCAACAAATGATGCCGGGAAAACTGGACAGCCACATCCTAATGAATGAAACTGGACCACTTTCTTATATCAGACACAAAAATAAATTCAAAATGGATTAAAGATCTAAATGTGAGACCTGAAACCGTATACCTCCTAGAAGAAAATGTAGGCAGCAATCTCTTTGACACAGGCTTTAGCAAAATTTTTCTAGATATGTGTTCTCCGGTAAGGGAAACAAAAGCAAAAATAAACTATTGGGACAGTATAAAAATAAACTTTTTCACAGTGAAAGAAAGTATAAACAAAACAAAAATGGCAACCTAGTGAAAGGAAGAAGATATTTGCATATGATATATCTGATCAGGGGCAAATTTCCTAAATATGTAAAGAACCTATTACAACTCCATACTAAAACCCACACAAATAATTTGATTAAAAAAATAGGCGGAGGAACTGAATAGACATTTTTCCAAAGAAGACATACATAGAAAACAAACGCATGAAAAGATGTTCAACATCACTTATCACCAAGGAAATGCAAGTCAAAACCACAATAAGATATCACCTTACACCTACCCGAATGACTAGAATCTAAGAAAAGAAATAACAAGTCTTGGTGAGAATGTGAAGAAGGAACCCTCATGGACTCTTGGTGTGAATATAAACTGGGGCAGCCTCTGTGCAGAAGAGTTTGGAGGGTCCTCAAAAAACTTAAAAATAAGAATACCATATAATTCAGTAACCCCACTACTGGATATTTATCCCCAAAAACAAAAACACTAATTCAAAAAGATATATGCACCCCTGGGTTTATTGTAACATTATTTACAATAGCCAAGATGTACAAGCAAGCTATGTCCATTGATAGAAAAATGGATAAGGATGATGGTACACCCACATATATATGCACATGAATATTACATAACCATAAGAAAGGATAAGATCTTGCCATTTGCAACAACAAGGATGGTTCTAGAGAGTATTAAGCTAATTAAAACAAGTCAGACAGAGAAAGGCAAATATATGATTTCACTTACATGTGGAATTGAAAAAAAAAGCAAATAATCCAAGAAAAGGCTCCGAAATACAGGAAACAATCCAGTGGTTGCCAGAAGGGAGGTGGGTAAGACATGGGTGAATTATATAAAAGGGATTAAGAGGTATAAACTTTTAGTTATAAAATAAATAAGTCATGGAAATGAAAAGTACAGCATAGGGAATAAAGTTAATATTTTACTAAAGTATGGTGATGGATGGCGAGTATACTTATTGTGATGAGCACTGACAAATGTATAGAATTGTTGTACACCTGACGCTTAATATACATTTGCATTAGTTAATTACACTTCAATAAAAAGAGAAGAAATTACTTCCCATCAGACTGACATTTAATCCAAGCCTGTTCTAAATGTGACTGCCTCCCAGGACTCCCCATAATTACTTCTACATCCTTCTTGTACCTTCTTTTAGAAACCTAACATTATAAATACCCTGAGTGGTACATGCTATACTTACCTCACTGAACACAACAGATCTGTGAATACGAAACTTAGTAAATAATGTAAAAATAGTCTTTGTCTATTTTGAAGATTTTATTTCCAAAACATCTAGATTTAATGAAATTTTCTAGTTATCTATTCTAATTATCCATGGGAGTTTTCCCAGTACCTCTCTGGCACTCCAAAAGTTGTCTTCATTGGTTTCTTGTATTAAAACTGCCTCTGGAGCCATTCAAGTTTAGATTCTGAGGTCTTCCCACCAATGGTAGTCTGTTCATCTGCCGTGATACATACCTTTTTCCTAGATCCATCCTTAACAGTAATTAGGAATGTTCATATCTCACTTCTCTTTCATATATGTCTAGACTGGCCAACCAGATAGAAATATTTATCATAAGCAAATTTCCACTCTTGAACATGTATTCCATGATAATCATTTTTATTTCTCTGACTACACCTATATTGATTTTAGGGGAAAAAATGCTGCCTTTAAAACCAATCTTGTTTGTCCTTGAGAAATACTAATTCTTAGAAATAAAATACTGGTATGAGCATTAAAATTTTTTCCTTAGCATCGTAGTTAATGCCATATTTTTTTGTATCTCAGCTCAAGAAGCTTACTTATCCAAAAAGCACGAAAAATGTATCAGTTTTCAGTGCTTAAACTCATAGTCTCTCTATGAAATCCACAAATATCAAAATTCTGCTCATTTTTTTTAAAGATTTTTTTTTTTTTAATTTGACAGACAGATCACAAGTAGGCAGAGAGGCAGGGGGAGAGAGACAGGAGGAGGATGCAGGCTCCCTGCTGAGCAGAGAGCCCGATGCGGGACTCGATCCCAGGACCCTGAGATCATGACCTGAGCTGAAGGCAGAGGCTTTAACCACTAAGCCACCCAGGTGCCCCAAAATTCTGTTCATTTAATTTGTGATGATCTGATGAGAAATGTGGAGAAATGTGACTGTGGGGATTTTAAGACAATCCTGACAATTTAAGAAGTAAATCAAGTCGTATTCACCCTTTGGTCTTGGATAAAATTTAATCAAGAGAGAGGGGAATACATTTGGTACTATATACTGATTCTACAGCCCTTAAAAAATGGGAAGATAATGTAGAAATTCCTTCACTCTGCTAATTCCCCAACTTGAAACACAATAATGGAAGTAATGTTCTTTTACATGACTGAATGGTGTAAAAAGCCTAAGTAATGAAATGCTATTTATTTGGTAAACCTGTTTCTCGCTTTACCATGAGTCCTAACTTCTTAATGTGGTGGGGACTAAATTCCCTTGGGTCTTCTTCTGAAGTGCTTCAGGGTCTGTTAAATACTAGGTCTCAGAAGAGTAGAAGTCTCTATATTTCTAACAGCAATTGTTATTGTTTGAACTTCTACATGTAGTTGGAGTCCTTGACCAAAGAAGACCAGCAAATCATCGCCTTAGTGCTCCAAGCATGGTGGGCCACTCTTGCTAAGACCTTTCTCTGAGGCTGCTACTCTTTTGAAGTTCAATCCTATTTAAACCAGGTGACATGGCTGCAGCTCGGGCTCAGTGTGCCAGGTGTAATTTTTGTCTCTAAGTCCCATTTCTTGGACCCATATTCAAGGCTTTCTAATGCGCGAGTGTCAGGGATTTTTGTCACAGCCATTGCTCCAACACCAAAAACAGTGATTGGCGTATGTTAGAGGCTCAAGGAAGGAATAAATTCAAGGGTTGAACCATTCATTCTCCTTCCAAAATGAGATTCAGTGTGTCACTTCACAAGTTTTTAATTTTTTTTTAATTATTTATTTATTTGACAGAGAGAGAGATCACAAGTAGGCAGTGAGGCAGGCAGAGAGAGAGGAGGAGGCAGGCTCCCTGCTGAGCAGAGAGCCCGATGTGGGGCTCGATCCCAGCACCCTGAGATCATGACCTGAGCCGAAGGCAGAGGCTTTAACCCACTGAGCCACCCAGGCACCCCACACAAGTTTTTAATTTTAACCTCAAAAATACCTTACTATTATGATTGAAATTAGCTTGATAAAACCTGGGTCATATATGAAGAACAACCTTTGAAAAATGACCTGATGACACTCAGTCTCACCAAACAGGAAGTTTCTTTTCTCACTTAATAGAGAAGTTAATGAATGTGGTGGAGAAAATAAACAGATGGTGATTCTATTTCATTATAAGTAATGGAGCAAATATCTTTAGCCCTCTATAGAATGATAAGGGGAGAAAGAATTAACTTGTACCCTGTTTTGAGGCACATAAGAAGTCTTCACATAGACCAGGCAGATGCAGTTGGTTGGGGTTTGAACCATCACTGAAAATTAAGTCAATAAAGTGATTAACACCATGATCTGTCACCTCTCTACAGTTCAGCTGAAGTGGAGTTATACAAATTTTATTAAACAGAATTTTTGAGAATAGCATCATAGTTTATAAATTCTTATGTTTATAAAACATCACTTCCAAACTTGAAGAGAGATTATATGCAGATTTGCAAACAGCCCCAGATCATGGTTATTCTGGTAATGTTTATACCATGGTTAATACTGGAACTGCAGAGATTATTAGATAGAAAGTTTAAACTCGGCACAAAGTCCCTTAAAAACAAAAGTACAAAACACACACTCAAAAAGCAAATTTGAGGCGCCTAGGTGGCTTATTTGGTTAAGCATCCAACTCTTGATTTTGGCTCCAGGCATGATCTGAGGGTCATGAGATCAAGCCCCACATCGGGCTCCATGTTCGGTGGAGGGTTGCTTGAGATTCTGTCTGTCCCTCTCCCTCTGCCCCTTCTTCAGTTGGTGCTTTCTCTTTCTCTCAAATAAATAAATAAATCTTTTTTTTTTTTTAAAGTAAACTTCATTTATCACATGATTTCCTCACAATTAGGCTATATTGGGAAATAGATTTTTAAGAGAACAGAGAGAGCTGGTGTATCTTTAATCAATATATAAATTCAAGCAGTTCTTTCCTTTATGGGAGGACTATTAACCAGCAAAAAGGAAAATAGATATGTGAAGAAAAACATATTTGGGGGCTTCAAGTGACTGTATATTAAGTCCACTATCAATTTTCAGATATGGAAACTAAAAAAAACCTATATTACAGGATTTGCCCGATCTGAAACAGGCTGCTAGTGGCAATACAAAAGTGCAAAGCACGCTTTCCTTTTGCCCTGTGTCTCAGACCCTCATGGGGTCACCTTTCTTTTGTTTTAGTCATGATCAGTCACTTCAAGGAAGTCTGCAAGTTCTTTAATTCACCTATCCCACTCTCGTCTCATTTCAACTTTCAAGCAAAATCTATAATCTGAATAAATCCATTGCACGTTATGCTTGTCTAAAGCCCAAGCAGCTGAAGTGCATATCTGAATCATCTGAGAGCTGTTTCCTCTGGCTCCTTGTTCACCCCCATCTAGCTCCAAACGACTACTGAGTATTATCTTTTTTTTTTTTTTAAAGGTTTTATTTATTTGACAGACAGAGATCACAAGTAGACAGAGAGGCAGGCAGAGAAAGAGGAGGAAGCAGGCTCCCTGAGGAGCAGAGAGCCCGATTCGGGGCTCGATCCCAGAACCCGGGGATCATGACCTGAGCCGAAGGCAGAGGCTTTAACCCACTGAGCCATCCAGGCGCCCCAGAGTCCTATCTGTTAACACGTCCAGCTTCCCCTGGTGATTTCCGTTGGTCTCTAGTCCCATCACCATCTCAACATACAGCCCACTGTTAAACTCCATACTTATGGTGGAACACTGCAAACATATACCAAAGTAAGGAGAACAGTATAATAAAGGCCCTCATCACCAATCTTTGATAATTCAATAATTACAATGTAATCGCCTAATCTTATCTCATCTCTATCTTCAGTTATGTTGAAGTCACTCCAGACATTATTTAAGTTTATTCATAAGTGTTTCAGAATGTATCCATAAATATTAATGACTCTATAAAAAGCAATCATAATACAAATAACTCCATAATATCATCAAATATTCAGTCAATTACACAGTTCCCCAATTCTCTAATGCGTTTGTTTCACAGTTTGGTTGTTTGAATTGGGACCCAAATAATAATAACAATTCCATAATTGTCTTGAGGTGATATATTTCTGAAGTCTTTTTAAATCTCTTACATTTATTTATGGCTTTTTATTGTTGTTGAAGAAATCAGGCAATTTGTCATGTAGAATTACCCAGAGTCTGGGTTTGCAGATTGTATCCCCTATCATGTCATTCATGTCTTACCTTGAATCTTTAGTAAATTTTCTGTGAAAGCTAAAAGCTTGATCTGATTTATGTTTGGATCAAGTGGCTCTGTGGCATTCCAAAGGAGGCACATAGTCTGTTTCCTCGATTTAGTTACGTTAACATGAATTGATTGTCATGGCCTATGCCCGTTAATACATTAGGTGTTGCAGAATTGTGACATTCTAGTACAAACTTCCAGTTAAAAAAAAAAAATAAGTCATGGATATGGAAAATACAACCTAGAGAATATAGTCAGTAATATTGTATTGACATTGTATGGTGACAGATGGTGACTACACTTATTGTGGTGAGCACTGAGTAATATATAGAATTGTCAAATAATTATGTTATTTGACATAACATAATAAAACGTTGTATACAAACTATACTTCAGTCATAAAAATTTAAAAAATAAAAATAAAATTTAAATTAAATAAAAACCAGGAGACACAGTTTGTACAGGAAAGGCAAAAAACTGCCAGATTATTTTATTTACTTGTTTTCATAATATTGAGCTAGTCTTCAAATGTCTTCTAAAAGTGAGTAGTGAATTTCTTATTTTGATTTAACATCATTATTAATTTCAGTTTAATAATATGTGATGGTTTTCAATAATTTGAATTTATTATCCTTACAGGTGCTCAAATTTTCTGATTTTTAGGCTAGTAGAATTCTATTCAGGTTGGCTTCTGGTTCTTTAGACATAATTCTGGAAACCTTTGGTGGCTTGCTTTCTTGCCTGTTTTTGAACAAGAGGTTTGATCTCATCTTGATATTTCCTGCCCTGAACCCAGCATTAACTATTTTTCTAAGAAGCCTAGTTTCTTTAGTAAAAATTATTAGTTAGAGAGCAAAACCTGGGGATTAGGAGAGTTTATTGCTATTTATTGTTATGATCATTATTTCTAGATCGTTTCAATGAGTGGAGTGATAACATTTTTCATACTGATATTTCCAAATCAAAATCAGAACTACATGACTTATATATACATTCATTGATGGCTTTTCACCCATGCTGAAAATTCTGGTTTTCATCCATACCACACCACCAATAATGACTCATTTGACTTATCTGACACTACCCAAAACAAGTGTCAGAATAGTAATATCAATGTTATCCCCAACAATATAGTTACAGAAATTAGTTTAACATTTTGTAGCCATTCTTTCTTCATTTTTTGTGTATAATCCCACCAAGAATACACAGACAATTTACTGTGTTTTAAGTCCACTCATAATATTAACCTTCCCTGTGGCCGTTTAGTCTATTTTTAGGTTCACCTGTTTTAAATCTACTTGTGATTTTGGAATTTTTTAAAAAGATTTCATTTATTTATATATTTATTTATTTGAGAGAAAGACAGAGACAGAGTGGGGGAAGAGAGGCAGAAGGGGAGAGAGAGAAGCAGGCTCCCTGCTCAGCAGGCAGTCTAATGTGTATAGCTCCATCCCAGGACCCTGGGATAATGACCTGAGCTGAAGGCAGATGCTTAACTGATTGAGCCTCCGAGGCCTCCCACTGATTTTTGGAAAAATTTTAAAACTAAGTTTATTTTTGTAAATGTGTAAAATAGTTAGGTGTGTCCAAAATAAAAACACAATACATGTTATATAAAGGAACTTTAACTTCTGTCCTTGCTTTCTCCTTCCTGTATCTTCTATTAATATCTATAGGCAATTGGCAAGTTTATTTTACTACAGAGTTTCTATGTTGTCAGGGCATGTAGCTCTTATATGCTACACTGTCTCTTACATCATTTAATCTTGCATTGTTAGGTAAATATAATTTTTTATTATAAGTATATAAGTATAAGGAGACTGCTTAATACCAGTCCTTATACTAGTCATGTTGGTTGTTTGAATCATATTCTCTAGTAAGCTTCTCAGGAAGGGCTCACAGAACTATTTTCTCCGAGTCATGCTTTTCCTAACTCATAGTCTGCAATCTTTATTCTTGAGTCTAAGTTTGGCTGGTACATATAAATCTTAGCTAAGATTTCTTCCTTTTTGTGAATTTCTAAAATATGTTGTTCTTTTATCTTTTGGCATAATGTCTAGCTGAAAGTCAGATTTCCTTACCATTATATGTGACTTTTTGCTTGTGTACTCAAATAATTTATTTTCTTTTTCTTTCTTTTTTAAAAAATTATTTTCTTTATTCATTTAAGAAAGAGAGAGAGAAAGCATGAGAGAGAGAGAGAGAGAGTACAAGCAGGGAGGAAGTGCAGAGACAGAGGGAGAAGCAGACTCCCCACTGAGCAGGGAGCCTGATGTGGGACTCGATCCCAGAAACTGGGATCATGACCCGAGCTGAAGGATAACACTTAACATACTGAGCCACACAGGCACCCTTATTTTCTCTTTCTTAAAATACAATAGATTTTTTTTTATAGCATGTGACTATCTTGGCTACTTTGGATCTGTTTCAAGGTTCATGATCTCAATATTTTGTTTCAAATATTTTTTAAAAGCAAGTTTTCATGAATTACAATTTTTATTATTTGTTTTGTTCCAGTCTCTATTTTTAGCACCTATCATTTTATATCAAGTTCCTATTGTTACATTACTCATCCCTTTTTGATATTTAAAACTGTCCATTAGGACTGTGATAGTCCAATCTCTAAGAAAATAGCCTAAATTATATACTTTTTTTTTATTGCTGCATTATTCCATTTTTCATGTCAGAAATTGAATTTTATCTCAATATTTCTCCCTATGTTTTTTTCTTTAAAAAAAAATCACTTTTCACTTCATTCTGTTCTGATGGATCTACTAACCACCTAAGAAAATGGTCTCAGGAATGAATTACTCTAAGATATTTTAAGATTTCTCTCACACAAGTTTTATACTTCTGATGTATATTATTTTGCCTTGATATTCTAGGCCTAAAAATACTTAAAACACTTAAGTACACTAACATAGGTAAGATTATTAAAATTAGAAACTTATTAGCCAAACATTGGCTCAAGATGTACTCTTATTTTTCCTAGCACACATACTTGAGGGCCTATAAAAACCTAAAAATTAAAGAATTAGTTTGAATTTTTTTAATTTAAAAAAGTTATGAAAACATACTAAAGCAACTGCTGGTATTTGTTCATTACAGAAGTCAAATTAGTATTCCTGTACAAATGAAATGATACATTGTCCTCTGTATTTTCCTTTCTTACATCTGTATTTTTGCCCTGGTTTGTATTTTTGGGAGTTGAGGACACAAATGGGTGCACAGTTCCAAGTGTATGGTATAACTAAAGTGCTCTGGTCTTTCTTTCCTTGTTCCTTTTTAAAGCTTTATTGATTTAGTCATAAAAACTGATTACAATGAAAACCTTTCTTATCATCTTTGTTATGAGGCTGGGTATTCTAAGCTGTTACAATCCTAAATGTGGCTCCAGTAAGTGCTTTAGCAACCTTTTTGAAATATTAAGCTCAAAGAGAGTATGTTCTTACATCCTTGAACTACTAACGACACATTTTTATTAATATTAAAATATTCAGGGGAAGATATTACATCAAAGTAGAGGCAATCATAGTATAATATGGAGATAGATTAAGAATGAGTGTACAGGAAATCTTAAAAGTGTGGCAAGTCGGTTACATAGTAGAAATTAGAAAAACAAGAATTTAAGGACATCAAAAAGAATTTCAAAATATGTGATGTGTAAGTACATCAAAAGTAGAGGATAAGTGGGTGTTCTTATTTGATAAATGTATAAAAAGGCTCTTGAATCTAAAAGAAAGTGATGATTTTACCTAAAAGATTTGGAAGGTGCCACTTTCAAATTATTAGCCCTCTGGAAATATTAACCAGCATTTGTATACTAAGGTATGTTTAATATGTAACTGTTCCAGTACTAAGACAAAAATGAGGCCTTCTGGAGATTTTGGAAAACTTTTAGCTAAAATACATAACCAGATTGGAAAAAAAAAAAAAAAGGTAAAATTGAGCAACTTCTTGTAAATCTTTGAAATGATAGCGAACATTCAATTTAAAGAGGATTGAATTAATTGTACAGACTCACAATGGAAGAGAATAGAAAACCCAGAAATGGACCCATAACTATATGGTCAACTAATCTTTGACAGAGTAAGAAAGAATATCCAATGGAGAAAAGACAGTCTCTTCAACAAACGGTGTTAGTAAAACTGGACAGCAACATGAGAAGAAAGAAACTAGACCACCTTCTTACACCAAATCAAAAATAATTCAAAAGAATAAAAGACTTAAATGTGAAACAAGAAATCATCAAAATCTTAGAGGAGAATACAGGCAGCAACCTCTTTGATCTTGGCCATAGCAACTTCTTACTAGACACCTTGCCTGAGGCAAGGGAAACTGAGCTATTGGGGCTTCATCAAGATAAAGAAACTTCTGCACAGTGAAGGAAACAATCAACAAAACTGAAAATCAGCCTACAGAATAGAAGAAAATATTTGCAAATGTCATATCTGATAAAGGGTTGGTATCCAAAATCTGTAAAGAATTTCTCAAACTCAATACTCAAAAAATAATTAATACAGTTAAGAAATGGACAGAAGACATGAATAGACATTTTTCAAAAAAATACATCCCAGTAGCTAACAGACACATGAAAAGATGCTCAAAATCACTCATCATCAGGGAAATACAAATCAAAAACATGACAAGATAATACCTCATATCTGTCAAGGATGGCTAAAATTAACAACATAGGAAACAACATGTTTGTGAGGATGTGAAGAAAGGAAACTCTCTTACACTGCAGGTGGGAATGCAAACTGGTGCAGGCATTCTGGAAAATAGTGTACGGGTTCCTCAAAAAGTTAAAAATAGAGCTACACTCCAACCCAGCAATTGTACTACTAGGTATTTACCCAAAGGATACAAAAATACAGATTTGTAGGGGTACATGCACCAGATGTTTATACCAGAATTGTCAATAATAGTCAAACTATGGAAAAAGTCCAAGTGTCTATCCACTGATTAATGGATAAAGATGAAGTGGTATGTGTGTATATATAAAAATGGAATATTACTCAGCCATCAAAAAGAATGAAATGTTTGCCATTTGCAATGACATGAAGGGAGTTAAAGTGTGTTATGCTAAGTGAAATAAGTCAGTCAGAGAAAGATAAATACCATATGATTTCACTCCCATGTGGAATTGTGGAATTTAAGAAACAAAACAGGTGAACATATGGGAAGAGGGAAAGAAAAGACAGAGGGAAGCAAACCAAACTCTTATTAATACAGAACAAACTGAAGGTTGATGGAGGGAGGTGGGAGGGTGTTGGGTATTAAGGAGGGCACTTGTTATGATGAATACTGGGTATTATGTGTAGGAGATGAATCACTAAATTCGACCCCTGAAACCAATGTTACACTCTATATTAACGAACTAGAATTTAAATAAAAACTTGGAGGAAAGAAACATGTACAGATTCAGGCCTGGGTGATCTGTGCCTCTACCCATAGCTTTCTTCCCTTCGACCAGGAAAGCCACCACAGTAATTTCACCAAGAGGGCACCTAGTGCTCAGATATTCATTTCTAAATACTATCCCCCATTGAAATGAATCAGAATCCTTAGTGAAATGCTTGATTATAGATCTTTAGCAGGGAAACAGGAGAATAAGCTGAAATACCTTGTTGTTCTAGAAACAAGAAAATATGCAAACAGTGATGGGGCTATGCTAAAAAAAAAATACATTTTACTGAGGAATGAAATAATATCTGAATAAATGCAGACATCTGCCATGTATCTGGAGTAAAGACAAACTAATCTATAATTTTTACATAATTTCTATTAATATAATTATAATTTTAAATATAACCAGACTGGATAATTTATAATCTATGTGAAGTTAAAAAACAGCACTTGGAAAAACAGGGCTGACCTGACAGGAAAAAAGAAAAAATGAAAATACATCTTTCCTAAAAGAATATCAATTTGAAGATTTTAGTGCTCATAGAAGAATTCAAAAATACATGAAACCAAATATCTAAAAACTAATACTATAATGTAGACATTTAAACAAAAATCCTTGGTAAACTAATTATATGTGGAGGAACATTCCTATCTTAAACCATATGATAAATTCCAGGTAGATAACATATCTATAAATTTTTGATGAAAATTGAGAAAAATAGTTTATATTTATATGTAATCCAAAGTATCACAAGCATAATAAATATTGTATTATAAAATAACAGGAACTTCTGTGGAGTTAAGAAACATAATTTTAAGATCAGCTCTGATCTTACAGACAATTCCTCCACTGAGCCGCCATCACCCATTTTGCTGCTCCCCTTCATGGAAGAAGACATAGAATGAGTTAACAACTCAACCGGTCTCCACTTCCTTAACTCCTTTGACTACTTGTTCCCTTCCTTTGTCTCTGGATCCACCAGTCCGGTTCAGGTCTTATATCCGTCAATTCTCGGTAGGATTGCTACTGAACACAGCTTTCTTGTTTAAACTTCATTCTCTTATTTTCAATGACAACTCTCCTCATTTTTCTTTTATCTCTCTGGCATCTTCATTTCACTTAGCTTTGTGGGCTTCTCCGCTACGCTTGCACTTCTAAATGTTGGAGTGTTTTAAGAACCTGTTTTGGATTCTTTTCTTTCTCTTTCCTTAACACTAGGTAATACCACTGGGTTATTTTTAATTTTTTTTAAATCTTTTTTGGTTTAAAATATAGAGTACACAGTGATAATTTTCAAAATTCTATCAAAATCCCTGAACTCTTCCTTGAACCACAGTACTTATGTATTCAACTACCTATTTGACATCTCTCATTATAAACACACACACACACACACACACACACACACACACACACACAGAGAGATATATAGGTAACTCAAACACAGAACATTTAAAATAGTACCTTCTACCTGTGTCTTTTTCCCCTCTCATCATCTTTGCCATTAATGGTAAATGATACCATGATTTGATGAAAAACTTAGGTCACATGCCTGAGAGTCTTCCTTTATTCCACACATCAAAATCATCATCAAGTCCTATAGAAACAACCTCCAAACAATAACCAAATCATTACAGATTTCTCCACATCTACACCATCAATCTGGTCCAAGCTACCCTTATTTTCCACTTGAGTAATTATTATTAATTATGAGTAATTATGAGAATACCAGTATTCTCATAACTGGTTGCACTTCTTACCTAACCTACCCTCAATCCCAATTCATTTGACACAAAGAATCTAGTTTATTCTCTGTAAACAAATATAATCACATCATAACTCAGCTTAAACTCTTTATAGAGACTTCCTTTAGGATTTAGTCTTAAAAGTTGAAAATCCTTATCATGACTTATAAACCTTATGCAATTTAACTTCTACCTGTATTTGCAATCTCTTCTTTTTAAAAAAAAAAAAAATTAATTTTATTTACTTGACAGAGAGAGAGGACACACCCAGGGGGAGCAGCAGAGGCAGAAGGAGAAGCAGGCTTCCCGCCAAGCAGGGATCCTGATGTGGGGCTCGATCCCAGCACCATGGGATCATGACCTGAGGTGAAGGCAGACGCTTAATCTAGTGAGCCACCCCAGTGCCCCTCCAATCTCTTCTACTAGAACCACCTCTTGATAAATATATTGTATCCTCTTTACTGCTCTTCAAGCCTGTTGGGGTTGTTTCCGATTTATGGTTTTCCCACATCTTAATACTCTATCAGAAATACTTTTTGCCAGATTATATGGCTGGCATGGCATTCAGGTCTAAGTTTAATGCTGACTATGACTGTTTGTCTTTGTCCTGTCCCTTTCATCTGACTCCCTGACTTTTGCTCAGTAGTGTGAACATATTGTGAACATAAATGTTTAACAACTGACAGAAAAAAAAAGAGTTCTGATATATAATATTTGCTAATTTCCATGATATAAATATTCCCATAATGCCTAATCTCACCTATCAACCGGACTTGATTGAATGAAGATTTGGAAGAAAGAGATGGAATCAGTATTCACAAGCAGATACAATTTTCTCCTGCATACCACTGGATTATTGTGAAGAACTTTTCTCACCTACTATCTTGATTTCTGTTTTATCTAATATCCATTATTGGTAAAACATAGAGCTTGGAGACCTTTGACCAGGTCTATCATGAAATAAACACAGAAATGAGGGAATCAGAGAATGTTCTGTTATTGCCAAACCATGATATGTGTTTACAGGTCTATAAATGTGTTTACTAACTTAAAAACTCCATTCACTTATTTGAAACTTTTGTATATAAATAGAAATGATTTTAACAGAAACAGTCACAGAGAGTCAATCTACAAGGAAGTATATTTATAAAATACAAATATCTTTTTTTTTTAACCTAGAGAAAGAAGTTTCAAACTCAGAGCAGCACAAAACTTAACCAGAACTATTTTACAAATATAAGGTAAAATATTTTTCAAAGATGCACGTTTGTCAGTCTGGGTCATGATTTTTGTTCATAGTGTGAACATAAAAGGCTATGGAAATAGAAAAGAATAAAAACTCTCTTTATTTACAAATGTTTTGTGTCTTATGAATAGAAGAACCTTGGAGTGTTGTAGCTGAAAGTTTTGGTTTTTTTTCTAGAAATTTTCAGTATAATTCCGTAATTTTACAGTTGAGAAAATGGACCTCTGGAGATCAGGGCTTGTTTAAGATACACCACTTGATTGTGGTGGAATTAGGACTTAAATTTAGAAATCCTAATTTACAACTCAAGGCCTGTTCCCGAAATAGGGATGAAATTATCCCTGTGCAATGGCTCTTCCTTGTGCAGCTCCCTGAAAGCTCTCAGATCATCTTGTGTTTCAAAGAAACCCTTCTACTTTCTAAGGATAGGTCATTAACTCTCTTTGCCAAGTATTTAACTGTCTTTCCTATTTCCCATATAGCAACAAAATGAATTTCTTTTTCAGACAGAAAGGAAATGACTTGTCTTTAACTAAAAACATGCTTTGTGAAGATGACAACCATTTATTAGCTATAAGCGATAGCAATTTCAACTTGGAAAAAATATGCTTAAATTAAATAAGGAGAAGTTTTAGCTAACCACCAGGAAAAACCTAATCGGGGTACGAAAACATTGAAATCAGATGATTCAGATGGTCGGTAAATCATTCATATATAAACGATTCAGTTAATGCCATCTGCATGTATACTAATGAGGTGTATGAGAAACTGTTTTCATGTTTCCCTGTTTCATAGTCTACTACTTCTTGAATTTGAGCCTGGGAGCTAAGTAATGGCAGAAGTAACAGGATACTTTGCTAGTTCAGAAAGTCTGGGGCTTAAGCCTGGCAACATCACTTTTGCATTTTGGGGGCAGTGCACCACATGCACAAAATTCAACTACTCTGAGACCATGATGCTAGGAAAACCAGCTTAGTCACATGCAGAGATCTCATGGAGAAGAATACAGTCCCCAGTTAACATCTTTAGCTGAGCTTCCAGCCAACAGACAGTACCAACTTTGCCCTCACCTTATCAGTGAGATCATCCAGGAATTGAGTCTGGCATCAGTCAAATCAGCCTATCTGATGCCATGTAAGCAGAGATTAGCTGCTGCACTGAGTGCTGCCCAAGTTTGTGAACAAATAAATAAAATGATTGCTGTCTTAAGACACTAAACTTTGTGGGGCACCTGGGTGTCTCAGTCAGTTGGGTAGCAGACTCTTGGTTTTGACTCAGGTCATGATCTCAGGGTCATAAAATCTAGCCCCACATAGGGCTCTGTATTCAGTGCAGAGTTTGCTTGTTCCTCTCCTTGCCCCTCCCCCACTCTCTCTCTCTAGCATGTGTGCTCACGCGCTCTCTCTCTCTCTAATAAATAAATAAATAAATAGATAGATAGATAAGTAAAATCTTTTAAAAAGAAAGACACTAAATTTGGGGGCATTTTGGTACATGGCAGTAGGCGATGAGGGAAGTCTAAGACCTGCTCTTTCATTGCCAAAACCCTCCTACCTAAAGAGTGTAAGAAGAAAATAGACCCATAAGCAGAGGCGACCAGTATACATTCACCTATTGAAGGTATCCAGACAGAGCTACATGATTGCTTACTTCTTATCCAGATTTAGTTTGTTCGATTGTGGAATATAGAGAACCCTCCCACTTCCGCATAAAAATGAAACTATTACTCTGCTTTTGTGATATATTAAATTCTATACCATTTTACTAAAAACTGGAGAGAATTTCAACCGTGACCTTCAATTTATTTTCTCTTTTGAAATGGAAAACGTTGGTAATACCTCACTATTGTCCTCAGAGGGGCCTTAGTCAATAACCTTTTAAGTGTAGTTTACCTTTTGATACATGTGCAATTCAAAGTATTTCATTAGAAAAGTATTACCAGAGCTAGCATCCTTGATTTCTTCTGCATGGTTTTACTATGCAACAATAGAGATTTACTTTGGTTTGGATCTGGTAATAATAACAAATTTATTGTTTACTATATTTGCAACTGTTATGATATAAGATAATAGGTTTCATCCCCAGCAGTGTCATAATTTCTACCACACTCCCTTCTAGTACCTTCAGATATAACATTCAACTATATTTCCAATCAGCTTCACAGATGAGTTTGCTTCTGGAAAAGCACATGCATTCAATTTGGTTTTTAGTAATCTGTGCCTCCATGAATTTCAATCAAATCCAGTTAACAATAACAACAAAATCCCCTGTGAAGTATGATGCAGTTAACTTTCATATATTACAACATGCATTCATGCAAAGAAGTTTTTGGCAGAATTATTACCATTTTTTATTTTGGTATTTTGACCTGGAGTATGCATTCACAGAGATTTTGCCTAGCCCCACCAAGAATGTGTTTGATACATTGGGCACTGTGTATGTTGCATTATTTTAAATAATTTTTTTAAAAGCTTTACAGTTTCACAAAACTGTTTATTCGACAAGTGAAATTGCTGCTGTCACCCTCCTTGAGATATGGAAATCTATCAAACAGCTTACATATGTGCTGTTTCAATTTTCTCAATTTTTATTTCCTTTCCCTTGAAAAATATGTAAGGTGAATAATTTGCTACTCAACTCTAATCTGAATTTTGTTCTTTGGTCTATTTTTTGATCTTTGTTTTCTTGTAAGAAATTCAAATTCAAAGATCCTATTTAAACTTAAGCAATATTTTTCATCAACATCTTTCCCCAAATTTTATATTAGAGATCATAAAATGGAATGGTAAACCTATAAAGAAATACTAGTTAAAATGGATCTTTGGTATAAGTTTTAAAATGAAATCAATACTAAAGATAACTTGTCCCCATGGCAGAAATATCTGGACCATTATAGACCATAATGTAGTCATTTGATAAGATAAAATCTTTCTGCATTTCCTATAGAAAAGAAAATGAGCTGTGTTTTCATGAAATCCCACATTTCAAATAGAATTAGAAAGAAATATCATCAAGAGATCCTTAGCAAACTCCCTTTTTTAAAGGTTAAAGTATTATATACATAATAGACAACCCACAGATAGGTTTTTAACCTCAACAGTGGTAAACTGGACAAAAGCACCAGGCAGAAATTCAGGGGAGAAAATATGCATCATCGAGACCCAAGATTACATTTAAAACCTGACATCCCATTAAGTTTTATGAGATTACAGTTTGGAGTACATACTGAGATTAAATATTCATTATTATAGTCATTAGGAAATATAAAGGACTGATAGGAAATACAAATGTGGATGGAAGGGATGAAGATGTTCTAAGAGATATTTTATAGCTTTTTTTTCCCCCTTTTTCATACCACGTTAGTACCGGAAAAGTTTTTATAGAGAAGGAAAAAGTAGAGTACGACTAGGTTCATACTAACATCAGGTCATGATAGAAAATGTTTCCTAATGCCAAAACTACTAGTGCCTTTATCTGCATTTTTAAAATAATTTCTGGCATTTTTTTGGTCTACATTTGTGTCATCATTTTTTTTTAAATGGTAATTTTATATAAAGTGAAAATATACTTATTTTGAATCAGGTATGATTATCTTCCTAGCTAGTAGGCTCAGAAGCAGATGTGTATGTGTTTTTTTCTTCTTTAAAGATTATATATTTGAGAGAGAGAGAGTGAGAACACATACATGTGCACAAGGCGAGTGGGGAAGGGCAAGTGGAGAGGGAGAAGACAAAGATTCTTCCCCACTGAGCAGGGAGCCTACTGCCAGGCTGGATCCCAGGACCCCAAGATCATGAACTGAGCCAAAGCCAAATGCCTAACTGATTAAATCACCAAGGCATCCCAGAAGCAAGTATATATTTAATTCTGTTAATTTGTATTTGAATTCCCAACTCTTAGAAGTCATCTAAATCTTATAAGTAATATTTGAAATGCAATAAATGATTTTCCTAACTTCTGAAATACAGAATTTAGTCATGTAAAGATTAAGCAGATCCATTTTCTGCAGCTTCAGAGAATAGGTACAAAAAATTACTTCCTGATTATTAGAAAAATAAGAATGTTCAGTAAAATATTTAAAAGTCTTTTAAAAGTCAATGTTGAGCTTCTAAGATATTAGAGAGCTAATTCAACCTCATTTGATAAGAGTGATCTTGAATTTTACTTTTTATTGCCACCATCCTGGGGAAAAAGAGGAAACCCAGGAGCCACCCTTTGCACAATGGAGACTCTAATAACAAACAAACTCACTCCTATAGCTGGGACACAAAAAGGCCACAGCCTTATCTAAAAAGGAACTAGAAATAAACCTGCTTCTTTAAGAATCTAAGTGCTGAATGCAGATTTAACACAAAATAAAACTGCTAATTCATAACCACAGGCCAGTTCTCCAGTGGAATATGTTTATCTAAGTGGACTAAAAAAAAAATACAAAACAAAAAACCAAAAACTCAAGCTGAGATTTCCGTTTTAAGTATTTCTAGTTTATAGTGTCCTAGGAACCTTAGAAAAAGCAATTTCAGATCTTTTTTTTTTTTAAAGCTTTTATTTATTAATTTGACAGAGAGAAATCACAAGTAGAAGGAGAGGCAGCCAGAGAGAGAGAGAGAGATAGGGAAGCAGGCTCTCTGCTCAGCAGGGAGCCCGATGCGGGACTCAATCCCAGGACCCTGAGATCATGACCTGAGCCGAAGGCGGTGGCTTAACCCACTGAGCCACCCAGGCGCCCCAGCAATTTCAGATCTTATTTGGAGAAGCCTGTCTTCAAGCTAGGTTTCAAAGAGATTTCATGGAAAAAAATTCCAGGGAATAAGAATGCCCATTTACACTCATGAACCAGAAGAGAATCAAGGCATTGATTTTTAGAGCCAATGGAGACACAAAAACGAGACAGCTTAGTAAAAACATAAAAATTATTCAGATATTTGAATATCAAACAAAGCTTATGTAGAGAATGAAAAAGAAAAGACACCAAATACTACTTATGCTCATATAACATGATTTTCCATCTAGGAAATACAAGAGAAACAAGAGTAATTAGTAAGCTACTAAAAGAATTTACCAACATTGCTGAACACAAAATTATTATTAAAGAAGAGACTGCATTAAGAAAAGAAGGAATTGGAGGATAGGATGACGTACCAATGCATATAAATCTCAAATCATTATATTTTATAACTGAAACTATATTATATGTCAATTACACCTCATTAAAAATACATAAATAAAATATAAAATATATAAGTTCGGAGAACAATAGAAAATAACAATTATGAATATGGTATAGTGAAAGATTGCTTATATTACACATAATAAACACAAATGATAAAAAGGACATTGAAAGACATAACTACCATAAGAGTTTCCATTTATCAAAAGATAAACAAGTATGCAAATAAATGTTACAAGATATTGGAATTGATATCTATTATCAAGATACACAAATCTATAAGAAAAGCCAAGCAACATTTTCTAAAGCTATTTATTGGCTCATTCAACGGCCATTCCTCTATTTTGGTTTCTTCTTGTATACCTCAATAGCTATCAAACTAAAAACTATGTTTACTAGATTCTCATGCAGCTCAATTTTCTGGATGCCAAATAGATCCTGCCAATAGGAGGAATTCACATTGAATTGTTCAGCGGAGGCCTTTTTATCATTCTTTTCGACTGTTTTCCTCTGGGCAAACTGAATAGGTAGAAAAGTGCATCTCTTTTTTCTGCCTTGGCTAGCCTTAGGAGTAGCTTATTGTAAATTCTCTTGTGCCTGTCAGATAGACTCTTCAGTACCTTATAAAGACTTACTTACCAAGAGTTGGAAATACCTCTCGTTCCAATCCAGTTCAAGTCTCAATCTTCCCAATCTTCCCTCCCTCTTCCCCTCTCTGTGTGTGTGTCTTCTCTCCCCACATTTACTAAAGTGTGTATTACATATAATAAGACTCACCCATTTTAAGTATACAGATTACTGAGTTTAAGTAATTGTGTGCACTTTTGTAAATATGATCACGATACATTTTTAAATGTTTACATTACCTCAGGAAGATTTCCTTGGGCCTCTTTGAAATGAATTCCCTTCCCCAATTGCCAGACCCAGATAATACCGATCTGCTCTCTTTCATAACATTGCCTTCTCTAGAATTTCATATAAATAGAACCATACAGAAAACATACACTTAGCAAAGTTTTTGAAATTCACCCAAGTTGTTGTGTGTGTCAATAGTTTGTTTCCTGTCAGCCTTCCCAGGCTCTGCCATCACCAACCTAGCTTTCTGGCCTGTTAGGAGCTTGCCACCTGTGCCCCAACTGGCCCCAACTGGACCAGCCAGCCACCATTTTCTGAGGAGGAAACATCCTTCTGACTTCAGTGCCACTCACAAGATCAACCAACATCCATCCACAGACAAGACACCTCTTAGAAAACCCCAGAAACAGGGGTGAGGCTGAAGCACCCCCCTGCATCCCAGAGACCAAGATTGACCACATTAAAAGAGGAAGAGACGCGGCTCCACTCCCCATTGCCACTCCCCTAGGCCTGCAAGTGCTGCCTCAGGAGGGCTTCTCTGGGCCTGCAGGGCCACCAGGGGGTGAAAGACAACCGGAGCTGGACATCCAGTTCCCCCTGGTATTGCAGGGCATTTCCTAGGGGCCCACTGGGGGCTCCCCTGGGTGCAATCACTGGGGGATCTGCAGGCTCTGACGGAGATGGAGGGGGCGAGACTTAACAGCAGCCAAGCGCCCACCTCCTACTTGCAGTTGCACCTGTGCAGGGATCCCAGCCATGCCTCTTCTGGTCATTCTCTCCTGCGCGGGACCTCAGCCTAATCTGAGGCTCTAGTCAGGCTGTCTTGGCAGGGAAGCAAATTCACAGCCTCCAAGCCTGCCCACCCCGGAAGCCTAGCAGAGAACAGGGGCAGCCGCAAAGCGTGTCCTAAGTGGGCTGGGAGAGAGGGCAGGCGCTCTGCCCGTCTGATGGACACAGTCTGTGGTCCCAAGTAACCAGAGAGTCTAACAGTGACCCTGGCCACCTTGGAACATAGTCCAGTGTACCACCAAACCGCACAGCCGCCTAGAGCCTACCAAACAGAGGAACCCAGCCTATGAAACACCACCTTTAGAGACCTAACTACCTCAGAAGAGTCCATTTATTGAAAGACAAGAAAGCAGGGACATAAATTCTGCAAGTCATTGTAACTAATAAAGATTATTATCATGATATGTTGATGAAATGTAAAATGATACAATCGCTTTGTAAAACTTTGAGTTTCTTTAAAAATGAAACATAGGCCTCTATATGTACCAGTCATTCTACTACTGTGTATTTACCAAAGAGAAAGGGAAGTATAATTTACACAAATATTTGTACATTAATGTTCATACCAGATTTTTTCCTTGTAATTGCCGAAAATTAGGAACAGCCCATATCCATTAACTGATGAATGGGTTAACAAATTGAGGTATACCCCTAAAATGCAATAATTGTCACCAATAAAAAATAATGAACTAACTGCCAAGAACTCTAATTTTTTTTTTTACTGTATTTGCCAGCTAACAAGCTTAAGCTTCCTGGGTAGAGACCAAGAACTTCTTACGCACAGTAATAGCAGTAGCAAGAGTAGCACAGGTTCCCTGAACCCCCAATTCAAACAGGACACCATGAAAGGGTGCATGCAATACTTTATGTAACAGAACAAGGGCATTAAGCTTAGGGACGCAAGTATTTTACATGAGGTAATAAGGCTGCTTAAGCTTTACCTTTACCATACTGGACAGTACACAAAGCTGCCTTTTGCTCTGGAGGGAGACACTATCTTCCAAGTGTCTTCTCTATACAAACAGCCCTGCAAAAAACAATCCAGAACAAAAGCAATTGGTGACTCTGCTCATGAGACATGCAGAAAATATGAGAGACCCCTAGAAGATTGTCTCCCGATAGTAATGACATGGATGATTCTCAAAAGAAATATGCTGAATGAATGCATCTAGACCAAAGGAAAAAAAAAAAAAAAAAGGAGGGGGGATAATACTATATCATCGCATTTCTTAAAAAATACAGAAAATACAAACTAATATACAGAAGCAGAAAACAGGTCACTGGTGGCCTGGGGATGAATAAGGAAGGTAGGAAAGTGTTACAAAGAGGCACAAAGAAGCTTTTGTGGATTAAGAATACAACAATTCTGTTAATTCGACGGGACACTCACAGATGTAAACTTGTGTCAAAACATGAAATTGGACTGTATAAATTAACAGTTTATTATATATGAATTTACCCTAATAAACTTGTAAAAGAACACACAGAAGAAATCACTTGCTTCCTCTCTTTCTTTCTACTTACCTGTGAAAATAAAAACTTATAAAATTCCTGTCTGCTCTAACATTATTTGAATCTATTATCATATTACATGTGGACTGACATAGGAATCTGCTCATTGCTTGTACACTCAGTAAATTATCTCTCACTTCTTGGAATTAATACATGGATTTTCAAAAACATTCAAATTATAATGAGCAAGGAGGCTGAGAATTTTATGATACTTGTGATGGAGTTTCTTTGAATTCTAATCCACATTTATCTAAAACAAGTTTCTTTCTTTTTTTTTTTTTAAGATTTTATTTTTATTTATTTATTTGACAGAGAGACTGAGAGAGCACAAGCAGGAGGAGCAGAGGGAAAGTGAGAAGCAGACTCTCCGTGGTGCAGGGAACCTGATGTGCGACTCGATCTCAGAACACTGGGATCATGACCTGAGCCAAAGGCAGATGTTTAACCATCTGTGCCACCCAGGCACCCTAAAACAAGTCTCTTATCTTCCATTGTCCTTATGTTAAAGTCTATAATTTCTGCGAAATTCAAGCGGGAAAAAAAACTGGTCTTGTAAGAGGTAATAGAAGCACACCTGAAGAAACATATTTAATTGCATCAAGATAGGTAAAAATAATTGCAGAATTTGACAGTACTTAAAGACTAAGTCCGGGGCCCCTGGGTGGCCTAGTAGGTTGAACTTCTGCTTTCGCCTCGGGTCATGATCTCAGGGTCCTGGATGGAGCCCTGCATCAGGCTCTGTGCTCCACGGGAAGCCTGTCCCCCCACCCCCCCGCCTCTCTCTCTCCCTGCTTGTGGTCTCTGTCTGTCAAATAAATAAATAAAACCTTAAAAAAAAAAAAAAAAAAGACTAAGTCCAAAGCCCTTTCTTACAGTTTAGGAAAGTGAGACCCAGAGAACTGATATTTGCCAAAGGGAAAGTAACTTTGGTAGTTACAGAGTAAGAATTAGAGCTCAGAAGTCCTGACTTCTAGGTCAATATTTTTTCCATTATACAAAGTCTATTCTTGGTAATAATATGTATTTCTTCAGTTTTAGGAAATGCATTCTTCTGTATCCCTCCCGAAAGGGAAAACAAGGCAATTACATCGCTTAAAAAAATACTCCTCATATATTATATCAGAAAATCAATTCAGGTGGTTTAAGGAACAAATTATTTTTCTGCCCAAACACCAACTGAGATCGAAGTGTTCTCACAGGAGCTTATTTACTTCTGTGACACTAATTGTGAGCAAAGTGAGCATGATTAAAGTGGACTTAAAAAAGAAGTTAGTTATTAAGTAGTTAACCTGTCTTCCAATGTCTTTTTTTTTTTTTTTAATGTTTTCTTAACAATTTTGTAAGAGGCATCATTGACTTCTTGACAAACCACACAACTTTTCTTGCGGGATTCGTTGCCCAACAACATGTAAACACACAGATACGGAAGTTAAAAAACATTTGGACTTTGATGGCTCTACAAATTGCCTTACGTTTTAGCAGGAAAATCACTTATGGGAAGCCTCTCGTTTGGCACGCTTTTTCTTAAACCAAAAGCACTTTACTGATAAGTGGACCTTAGCAGATGGACCAGATGGAGCCGCGACAGAAGCAATAAGGGAAAGCAGGAGGGAAAAGCCAAAGAGTCCTGGAGGCAAGAAAGAAAGGCTGATGACTATTTTTGGTTTGGGGCTCTTTATTATATTTTTATCCACTTTACTTTACACATCTAACTTATAACTCAGTATTCTGTCAGGAAGTACCAACAAAGCTTCAGAACTCGCTTTCCCCTGATCAAGATTAATTGTTTTACGTTCTAATGATCCAAGAGCCATGAGCAAGTGCATTCAGCTTGTTAAGGATTTTAAGACCAGGTTTTCAGGATCCACATAAAATAGTACATTCCTTATTATTTGGAGAATTCTGATGTACACCATCTGCTCCTCCTTTTATAGCCATAGGTGTTTTGTGTCTGGAACCCATTCCTTTATGCGTGGTCTCATCCTCTTAGCTCCTTCTGTGTCCTAAAACTGGGGAGACAGTTTGCTTGTTGGAATAAAAGCCTAGACGAGCTGGTATCTGCTGTTATTTAAGCTCTTTGTGAATGCTAGGGACAAACACATGAATCTCAGGTATAAATACAATCCATAGGCAGGGGAGTGTTCTCATGTTAAAAATGTGCAAACTATTTTATATTCAATTATTGGATAGCTGAAACATAATTTCAAAAATTATTATTCAAGGCATAGAGCTCTTTTTTGGTTATTTGGGTTTTGTTTTTGCTTTATGATTTAGATAAAAAATGGGAAAGGTAAGTTTTGGAAACAATAATGTAATTGTCACTTAACGCTCAAAAATTATTACCATGGTTAACTTTTTAAAAACATGGTCATAATTGCACCACCAGCATATGCCAGAAATAAAAAATTTCCGATTTTATTCCGATATTGGTAATGATGCTGTGAGTAAGCACTATCTGTACATCCTCATCTGGGCTCAATAGTTAATAGTGTTTTTCCTTTTTTAAAAATTTCCTAATTTTTTTTAAAGCTTTTGTTTATTTGATGGAGAGAGACACAGCGAGAGGGGGAATACAAGCTGGGTGGGTAGGAAAGGGAACTGCAGGCTTCCCGCTGAGGAGGGAGCCCAACACTGGGCATGATCCCAGGACCCTGGAATCATGACCCGACCGAAGGCAGATGCTTAGTGACTGAGCCCCCGGGCACCTCTGTTTTTCCATTTTTGCTAAATATAAGTATATTTTAGTTTGATGAAACATTGCCTATAAAGTACTTTGGTCAGTTGAAAAATGCAAGATGAGGATGGCAAAATAAAGATAATGACGATCAAGAGTGAGAATGAGGTGTTTCAAGGGGTGTTCATTTACTCAAGCAATTCTGAAAAAGGAATACCTACTTAATATATGTAAAGCAACTGAAGAATTGTAAAGCCAATGGTGGCCAAAAAACCCCACCATACTGCTGGTAAAAATCCTAAGATAAGCATGGTTTATTGACCTCAACCTTGAGCATGGATTAGCTCTTTAATAGTGGTTAGTTTACCAGAATGTCCACTAGACTCATAGTCACATTGCCAAGAGCAGGAGGAAGCGGAAGAATGGGGCAGAGACTGGGTAATGTTTAAAGCCAGCATTTGCACAGTTGGAATATGTAAAAAGGGGTATAGGGACACAAAAACCCCTGAATTTGTTGGGAGAAACAGTGTCATAGAATGTGGAGGGCTAGGAATTTAGCACCAAGAGACCTGAGATTGAATCCAGCTCTGACACTTGTAAAATGACACTAACAAAGACTGCATAATAATGTCAGAATGCCTTGATCATTACAATTAATTAAGCAAAACACAATTTATTCAATATCAGTGTGTACTTGGCATCATTACAAGGAAAGAACAATTACATTTCTACTTTTTATTCCAATTGGAGATAATCATTGTAAATAAAGATATTTCTTCACATGCAGATAAGACATTTCTTTAAAGTCTTGTCCATTAAACATGTCGTTTATAGAAATATTTCTTCTAGTATGGCTTTTCTTTCTTTTAAATAAAAAGAAGATTATAAAATTAGATTTTGTTCAGTTCATTAATTGTGGCTAATTTGCCGTTCTGACTACTTTTATTTTCTGGAAATAAAAATAAATGTTTCCCTATATCAATTTAGAGGACAGAAGAAAAGCTTAGTTGGCTATGTAGATTATTCCAAAATTTTCCCCACAAGTGTACTTTAGACTTTCTAAAATTAAATTCTTCGAGGCCAAGTTACACAATGATGCTACTAAGTACAAAAATGAGATTACACTAAGTGCTATAATGATATTTTAGAGAGTTCACAAGTCCTGTCATGCCTGCTTTATTACGTACATTAATTCAAGATTATTTTACCCACTTGGGAAGTTCATTCCCTTTTAACATATGCTTCTGATTCAGCTGTAACAGCGCACTGACCAAGCCAATGGACTCTTCACTGATGCTTTATAGGGTCCTAAATATCAAAACTGCATCTACCACAAATCAGTAAAAATTACCAATTTTATCAGCAAGAATTATTTTGTTTATTAAGTGAATATTTAATGCATACTTTGTGTCAGCACTTTTTAAGTTTCAGGAGCTATTGGAGTTATGAAGAATTTTTATACTGACCTTACTCTTAAAGTTTTATAGTTATTTTGTCAGTTGGTTTGCTTTTAGAGGCTAGTGGGTAGGAAGCAGTTGATACAATACAGTTGATAAGAGCAATAGAAGTGCTTTGCACAAGTGTACTAGGCAGCACAATATTGGGGTGGCAGTTGCTGCCTGATTGGAGAAGTAGGGTTGACTCTCTGCTTTTATGAGTTCAACTTTTTTAGTAGAATAGAGGGTAGGGGAAATGGGGAGATGTTGGTCAAATTGTACAACATTTCAGTTATGCTGGATGAGTAAGTTCTCATAGCTAATGTACAACAGGGTGACTACAGTTAATAATCCTGTATTGTGTACTTGAAATTTGCTAATAGAGTTGATCTTAAATGTTGTCACTACCAAAGCAATAACAACAAAGGTAATTATGTGAGGTGATGAATATAATGATTAGCTTGATTGTGATAGTCACTTAATAGTATGTACCTATATCAAAATATCACATTGTATACTTTAAGTGTGTGTGTGTGTGTGTGTGTGATTTATACTTTAATAAAACTGGAAAAAAACTTAAAATTTTGAAAATAGACACACAAATTATTTTACAAAGTGCTTTTTTAAAAAAAATTTACACTTTGCAGATGAAAAACTACTGGGACACCGAGAAATTAAGAAAACATCTCAAGTGGACACAACTAATAAAGGGCACAACCAATGGGCTAACCCATTCTTTCTGCAAAACCCATCTGTGCATTCATTTTTCTTTGAATAGTCAACAATGCCTTTGAGAAACCAAAGATCCTGATAGTTCTCAGGTTGAATGGGATCAAATCAGTTAATGAATAGAAAAACAAAAAACCAGCCTTCTTATTTCTACATTCCTCCTGGTCTTGTAATTAACAAAGAGGCTCATCTTTATTACTTGGAAAAATGTAGCTATTGTGCTGAGTAGACAAAATAGAAGGAAGACAAGGAGAAGCTGAGCTTCTTCTTGGTTTATTTGCTTTTGTGTATGCTGCTTTTGTTGTTTTTGATGTTTGTTAATCAAAGAAAAGTGAATTTATGGCCCACAAAAATACTATAAGCATCAATAAAAAACCTTATTTCTAAGATAGACTCATATCCTTACTCCTATCTGTTAAGGTAAACAAAAATTATTTGATCTGTTCTAGAAGAATTGTGATACTGATATTTTTTCTTTCAGCATACCCGACAGGGAAGTCAGACTCATAAAAAACAAGAATGTAAGTTGATACATTTTTATGCTAATTTATAAGATTTATTAAATGCCATGGGCACTAACATTATTAAGGGAAATGAAAGTACTGAAATAAAACCCTTTTGTTAAGGAGAGTAAAAAATAGCTCTTCAAAGTACAATTTAGAATTCTTATTTATTAAATCAATAAAACAAATGGAAAATAAGAAAAGGTGTGTGTTCATTAATTCTATGGAACAAACAAACATGGAGGTTTTTATTAAAACCTAATTTAAGGATAACATATTTTATTTTCACATTCAACCTGATTTTATTTTAAACTATAAATTACTCTTTAAAGATATTTGATATTTTTATAGTTGAGGGATTTGATTTTTTTTTAAATTCTATATCAAGTTCATTGAAAACCCACATGAAATTCTACCTATTATTAGATGACATACTGTACCATGCACGAGAAATACTACCTTTTTTTGTCTATGCCTTTAGACATGTAGAAAAGCATACATTTCCTTAAAAATATGGCATCGCCTTAATTCTTCCACACCTTGTTGGGTTGGCATATCAGGTGGCCAATGTTTAAAGAAAGGGCTTAGAAATCTTCACTCTTTTTTGTACATAAACCATTGTCTGTTTGAGAATAACATGAAAGTATCATCAACCCATGAGAAAAAAATGTGTGTGTGCTTTTTAAAGTTATCAACCAATTTAAAATTTACTCCCAGGATTATACCTCATTTAATCCAATACCCTCAGTTTATAGAAAAAATTGAAGATTAGAGGGGACAAATCATTTGTCCCAAATAATAAATCTAACTATTGGTAGCATCAGGCTTAGTTTTCAGATTCTGAGCTTTTTATTCCAAGATGACTTTCCTGAGTTAATTCTTTCTTATTTTACCTGCTACATATTTTCAGAATTATAAAAATGTGGCATAAAAATAAATCACCCAGATAATATAGTAAACGGGGGTGCATGGGAGACTGTTGGTTAAGTGTCTGCCTTCGGCTTAGGTCATGATCCCAGAGTCCTGGGATGGAGCCCCACATTGGGCTCCTTGCTCAATGAGGAGACTGCTTCTCCCTCTACCTGTCTCACTCCCTGCTTTTGCTCATCCGTGCTCTCTCTCTCTGACAAATAAATAAATAAAATCTTTTAAAAAATAAACAATAACTAACACCAATATTTCTGAAACACTAAAAGAAGCCCATTCAACTCTGGCGTATATTATGTTTTTCATAATTTTTTAAAATTTCAAGTTAACCAGAAATTTTAATATATTGGAATGCCACATTAGGAAGGAAAGGATTTTTATTATGTAAAATATAGTATGCATTGTGAATTTCAATGCTTTCTAATAGTTTCTCTCTTTATGATCATATGGGTAGCCATACCATGGTACTTTGAACAGTTGGAGTGCTTAAAAGCTATTTAGTTCTTACCCGAGTGAGATGAACCATATGCTTGAGTTAATTAGTTCTCTTTGTTCCTGAAATGTTTTTCTTAACTCCTTTGTCATATTTTTGTCATATTCTGCTCTTTCTCCCACTTCTTCACAGCCCTTCACATAGCTAAAGAAACATTTTAATGAATCCAGGTTAAAATTTAAAATGTTGCCTCAAAAAAAAAAAAAAAATTAAACCTACTTTTTTACCAAGTTGCTATCATGAAAGTTTTAAAGATAAACCTTCAAAAATATTAACAGTGTTACAATTTGGTTGGGCAACAGCACATTATCCAAATTATATGTTTGCACATATGTGAATGAAAAAGTTTTAAAAAGTTAAAAATGGAAACTTATTAGACCAAACTACTTTCTTTCTGATAAACAATAATAGGTAATAATCTATTTTTGATACTTTCATTAAATCCACTGCATATTTTTAAGAAGATTTATTTCTTTATTTGAGAGAGAGAGCATGAGAGTGGAGAGAGGGGAGGAGGGGAGGGAGAAGGAATCTCAAGCAGACTCCCCGCTGAGTGCAGAGCCTGATGTGGGGCTCAATCTCACCACCCTCGAGTTCATGACCTTAGCAGAAGCAAAGTGTGGGCACACGCTCAACCAACTGAGCCACCCAGGCACTCCTCCATTGCATATTTAAAATCCATGGGGACAAATTCATGAATGAATTTAGATTCAAAGAGCCTTCCATGAAGGAATGTTAAGAAGGGCCCAGATTTCCAGAACATCCCACTTCCTCCACTCCCTCACATTGAGACTGGGGAAGTGAGGTAATATGTTAAACCGTGATTTCTTCATCTGTCAAATGACAGAAGACTAACCCCCTCATTGTACAGTTAGGGTAAATAAAGGAGATTATGTCTCTGACACACATAATAAGTTGCCTGGTACAATGTTTTCTTTCTTTCTTTCTTTTTTATAATAAATGTCAGCTACTACTTTAGTTATCTATTTAATAAGACATTAATTTGTTATAATGTTAAGAAAAGATTCTAATGATCGGGGAGCATTTGTTATCATAGATCCATGGAGAGCAGCTACTATTTCTGGTGGGTAAAGGCCAAGAATGATGCTCAATTTCCTGCGGTGCACAGACAGCCTCATAACAAAGAATGATTTGGCTGCAAATGTCAAAAGCACGAAGATAAATAACCCTGTGGTTTAACATGGCTTGACACTAAGCTCTACATTGTGTTTTTTGAAAGCTCTTCTTAAGTAATACAGATCCAACAACTGATAACTGAATTCCGGTTTTATACAATTTATCATATAATGTATGAGTTATTTTTGATACTTTCTCTAAGTAAACTGGGAAGGAAAAATCACTCTAACTAATGCCTCAAAGTGGTTCGATCATGCTCATCATTTAAAATTTAAATCCAATTCCATCGTCAGGGACAGACTTGAGTTCTAATCTGCCTATTTCTGAAAACAAGTCTTTCCTTCCTCCACCCCCACTCAGAAAGTCAGACTGTTAGAGCAGAAAGACATGTCCATTATAAAAACAATTCTACTGATTATGGGCCTTTTTCTAATGTCAGTTTAACAGTATTATAGAGGGGAAAGGTCACTACAAGAATCCCTGACACCTCCTTTCCTCTCACAGGACACAGCCAATCTGCCGGCAAATCCCGGAGGCTCTATCTTCAGAATCTGACCACTTGTCATAACCTCCACCATTACCACCTTGGTCCAAGCCACCATAATTTTTTGCCTCCTAACTAGTCATCAGCCTCTACCCATGCCCACTGTATAATCTCCCACAGAAAGATTCATTTTTATATTTTGCTTTTTATCATTATAATGTAAGGAAAAATAGATTTTTTGCTCTGCTAAAATTTTTGAATTGTATCTTTAAAAAAAAATGTTTTTAAGTAATCTCTACACCAAATGTGGGGCTCGAAATAGCCTCAAGATCAAGAGTCGCATGTTTCACTGATTGAGCCAGCCAGAAGCCCCCTGAATAGTGTCTTATCTCCTACAGAGTAGAGCTGAAAAGGGGAAAGTGCCTACCATGCCTTAGCAGTTGCCATTATTTGAATACTCCACGCAAGTCAGGCATCTGGAGCTTTCCACTTGATTTTTCCTTTGCTGTCACTTGCTTCCTCTTGGCATTCCCACGATTCATTCCCTCCCTCCTTTGCCTACGTTACTACTACCTTTTCAGTGAGGCCCTCCCAAGACCATCTCTGAAAATCGCAATTGCAAATGCATGATCCATTGTGCTTTTTCCCACCAGCAACCCCAATCCTGATTCACTGCCCTTATTTTTTCCACAACAATTATCATCTGACATAGTGTATATTTTATTTGTTTGTTATTTGTTTTTCTCCTTATGAAGAAGGTAAATTGCTTTAGGACTGGAATTCTTTCTTTCCCCCCTCTGTTTTGTTCATTGCTTTTTCTCTGGAGCCTAGACAATGCTTGGCACGTAGCAGGATTAAATCAGTGAATAAGCACTATTGAGGAATGCAAAGGATAATGTCTGTAATGTAGTAATTTAACTACAAAAAGAGCTACATTGTTGAACTCTATTATTCTCCACTCAAAAGCAGCATCATAAATAGAAATTCAATCTGAGCCACAGTTTTTAATATTCTAGTGCATTTTTTAAAGGTTAAAAAGGGTGAAATTAATTATAACATAATAATATATTTTTAAGCCAGTATGTCTATAGTAGTATCTTCTATGTCTTTAGATCCACAAACATCTCAGTTCAAACTAGCCACATTTCAAGTGCTCAAAAGACGTGTGTGTGTGTGTGTGTGTGTGTGTGTGAATAGTGGTTCCACACTGGACAAGAGAAAAACATTATTATTCAGTGAGCCTAAGTGTATATCTGCAAACAGAGAAAATAATACTGTTGCATTCTAATGAACTTTGTATATATGTTTATATAAATACATGAACCTAATTTTTTAAATTAGTGAAATTTATATAGAGGTATAATCTTTATTAATTAAAAAAAATATGCCAGAATTCACATAATTTAACAGATTTGGAATGGAATATTTTAAAGTTGTTTGCCCTAGCCCTATCCGAATATAGATTCTTCATTATATTCATATTCGTATTATTGAACATTTAATTGAAAAGCACTAGTGATAAGCTGACATAGAGCCACCCTTCCATGCCAATTATGGACAGTTCCATAGGGAAGCAAATTAGATTAAGCCAAAATCTAATTTGTGTATTTTCACATATAGATATGTCTCAATAATTTCCTCTGAAACCAGAGAGGAAAGTCCGGATACTTTTCCATGTGAAAAGTGATAGAGATTTTGAATATTGAATATGATGATCTAAGTCTTTTTCTTTTCTTCTGCTTTAATAGACTTGGTCTTTTGAACAAGTCCTTTTACGTTATGTTGTCCTCAAACTTTCCTTTTCCAATTCCTGTTCTCTGGACACCAGCTTGAGTTTGCTAGTGGTCCTTTTAAAATTGCAGGAACTAGAGTAAGGCAAATATTCAAAATCTCACTCAAATATATTATCCTTTTCTGGTTTTACTGTCCAATTTTGTGCAGACTCCATCCTCTATTTCAGCAATTCTCTTGCCTGCACCCTCAATACTCTTGTCCCTTTGTTCTAACACTCCAAACAGTTTACCACCTCTACGTCCCTCATCAGATCTGACTGTTGACCCACTTTCTACAGTCAGGCTGCCAAACGGGACATCCCTCAGTGATGCAGATGGGCACTACCATATCCGAGTCTCAAATCTCAGCTGGGTGTTCCGTGTTGCCTCATGATCCTCCAGATCTTCAATATCCACCCTTTCCACCTCATTCTCTCTGTGCCAAATATAAAAATATTTTCAAGGCACAGAGCCAAGTCCAACACACTCCACTACCAGGTTATATCACTTCCTAATTCTTAAAGAATCCAAAGGCAACCACGCACACATTTATCATCCCTCTACCATATCGCTTTGCCCAACTGAAATGATACAGTTAAAGGAAAAGTAAGCATTAGCATTTCTGAAAGCCTCATTCCATTGCTGATATGTTAAACATAACTCTGCTTTTCCATACTGTAATTATTAATTCATACATGATTTTTTTCTTTAAAACTCTATTTATCTCTAGGAAATTTTACCATATTAAACCTATTATCCATTTCTTCTCAAGGATTTTTCAAGTATTTGACGTTACTGCTATTTTATTCTACCTTCTTGCAATCTGGTAATGGGATGATCATTCCCGGAATGACTTTCTTAAATTACAAACAATACTGGGTAAAGAAGATAACTGGATAAAGTTAAAAGGTCCCTAGAACTCTTTTGGGGATCAACCAAGGGGCAGCTTCGTGGAATGAACAGCCTTCTAGGAGCCAGTTGAACTAGAAATGTTACCTCTCTGCCTAACCAGCGAGCTCAGTGTCAGGTACTATATTATTCATCTTTCCCACAGTGGCCTGATCCCTGAAGGCAGGGATTGATAAAGCAGTCTCCATGGGCCTGCTCCTCCCAGGTCTCAATCTAAAAATACATTGACTATTTCGAATCTCTAATTAATATAAAGCTTTAAGAATGACTATCAAAGAACCCAAGTTTTGTAATTTTTGCCTGTTTATTTTTACTAACAAATTTAAGCCTTATAAATTATAAGACTATTTCATGACTTCTATATTAAATATAAGTATTTTACTTTATTTTTTTATCTTAATTCCAGTTAATTAACATAGTGTTATATTAGTTTCAGGCGTACAATATAGTATGCCATACATTACCCTGTGTAATGTACACTTCCGTACATTACCCTGTGCTCATCTCAAGTGCACTTTCTAAGCCTATTACATAGTTAACCTATCCCCCTACCCACCTCCCTTCTGGTGACCATCAGTTTGTTCTTTATTCTCTATAGTTAGGATTTGTCTTTCTCTCTCTCTCTTACTTGTTTCCTTTGTTTTGTTTCTTAAATTCTACATACAAGTGAAATCGTATGGTATTTGTCTTTCTCTCACTGACTTACTTTGGTTACTGTTATATTCTAGCTCCATCTGTGTCATTGCAATTGGCAAGATTTCATTCTTTTTATGGCTGAATTATATCTATATACACCTCTTCTTTATCCATTTGTTTATCAGTAGACACGGTCTGCTTCCATATTTTGGCTCTTGTACATAATGCTGAAATAAACGTGGGGGTGTACGTATCCCCTTGAATTAGTGTTCTTCTATTCCTTGAGTAAATACCCAGTAGTGTGATTGCTGGGTCACAGGGTAGTTGTATTTTAAACTTTTGAGGAACTTCCATACTGTTTTCCAGACTGGCTGCACCAGTTTGCATTCCCACCAACAGTGCAAGAAGATTCCTTTTTCTCCACATCCTCATGAACACTTGATGTTTTTTGTGTTGTTGATTTTAGCCATTACAACAGGTGTGAGGTGATAGCTCAATGTGGTTTTGATTTGCATTTCTGTGATGATAAGTGATGATGAGTCTCTTTTCATGTGTCCTTTGGCCATCTGTATGTCTTCTTTGGAGAAATGTCTGTTCATGGTCTTGTGCCCATTTTTAATCAGATTATTTGTTTTTTTGGATGTTGAGTTTTGTAAGTTCTTTGTATATTTTGGATACTAACCCTTTATCAATATGTCATTTGCAAATATCTTCTTCCATTCCATAGGTTGCCTTTTAGTTTTCTTGACTGTTTTCTTTGCTGTGCAGAAGCTTTTTATTATACTGTTATTATTTAAGATTTTATTTATTTGAGAGAGATAGATAGTGACAGAGATAGCAAGAGAAAGGGCAAGTGGGGAGGAAAGGGAGAAATAGACTCCCACTGAGCAGGGAGCCTGATGTGGGGTAAATCCCAGGACACTGGGATCATAATCTGAGCCAACGGCAGACACTTAACCAACCGAGCCACCCAAGTGCCCCAAGAAGGTTTTTATTTTGATATAGGACCAATAGTTTATTTTTTAAATTAAGGTATTATATAATAATAGTTTTATTGTGATCATTTCAACATTGGCAACTTTTTATTCACTTCCAATAATGGTAAAATATTGTTCATTACCATGGTCTCATTTGATGCTATAATGACATTTCAAATAAGCATGTTCACAGAGATTGATATTGATTGCACTAAGCAACCTTTTCTTTTATTACTGAAGGAATTGGTTCTTCAGGAGTTGACGAAAGTAGAGTGATTGCAGATTGCATGGAACAGGAATCCTCTGACCAATAGGTTTTTGTTGTTGTTGTTGTTGTTTTTTAAGTAAAAAAGTGTGTTAATGTTGTTTTTAAAGAAAGAATAGCAGGGTGCCTGGGTGGCTCAGTGGGTTAAAGCCTCTGCCTTTGGCTCAGGTCATGATCCCAAGGTCCTGGGATCAAGCCCTGCATCTGGATCTCTGCTCAGCAGGGAGCATGCTTCCCCTCTCTCTGCCTGCCTCTCTACTTGTGATCACTGTCTGTCAAATAAACAAGATCTTAAAAAGAAAGAAAGAATAGCATTTTCCAAGTACACATTCTCAATAAGGAAAGTAGATTTGCGGTAGTTGTATTCATTTTGTTTTATTTTTTGATTTAATACTCCCAGTTTCAATTTCCCAAAATGTTCCAATATAAGAAAACCAAGTAAGAAATTTAAAAATAATTGTATAATATTATTTTATAAAGCAGAGTTATAAATTAATACTGAAACCCATCTATGCTGAAGTGGTTATAAACTTGGACAATATACAGAGTGCATTTTAGTAAGTAGGGTAGAATACTAAGCAAATGACTCTTTTCAAATTTAAGCTACTTTCATTTTTCATTTTCATTATTTTCCAGGCACTACTGATGATGAATTCAAAGTTATAAAAAATACAGTGTCACTGACCTGTAACCTAAGCTTACAATTTAGTAAGTGAAATACTATGCAGTACACATAAGTTTAGTACCAGGCAAATCTAACTTACTATAATATTTTCACTTTCACAAAAGTCTCTGGACCATGATAACTATTGAAACAGCCTAAAGGAGATTGAGAAGGTCTTGATAGAGAAAAAAATCATTTTGGAAAAGAAGCTAAGCTGGAAAGAAAGGAGTCTTCTAGTACAAGGAACAGTGCAAGCGAAGATAGCAGGTGACAAGGAAAAAGAGATTTACAGCTAATAGACAGTGTCTTATGAATGAAGCAGAGCTTGGAAGGGAGTAGCAACAGATACAGGTGAATTGTTGTAGAGACGTATAATGTCTAGAGGTATAATATCTAGATTGTTACCTTAGAAATCTGATTAGGTTAGCTTAGATATCTGATTTAATTTAGTAAGGTAGTAAGAAATTGATTTAAACAGTTTTACTGAGGAACATACTCCTTTTACTTAAACACCTTGCAATTGCAAAATTCATGTATGTACCCAAGTAAGAAAAGGTGTACTGTGTACCCATTTCACCTTCAATAACTAGTGGACTGCTAATATTATTTTATTTATACCCTGACCTCACTTCTCCCACCTTCCCATTACAGATTATTCTGAAGGAAATCAAAGACACGATATCATTTCATCTGCAATGTAATGTAAATACATTTTAGCATGTATTTCGAAAAGGTAAGAATAATGGCTGCCATTACTCACTGCCATTATCACTTTCTAATAAGCAGTGACTCCTTAGTATCAAATGGCCAGATAGGGATTGTTTACTGATTTTTATTTTCTTGTAGTTTGTTTGAACTGGGATCCAAATAAAGTCTATACAATGCAATTAGTTAATGACTTTACCCTCCTGTTTCTTCTATATACTTTGCCCTTTTTTTTTTTTGATGGAATCTGATGTCAAATTTTTTTTTTTTAATTCAGTCTGAATTTTACTAAATCAATCTGTGTGATTATTTAACATTTTCTTCCATCGTCCCCACCCCACCCCCCCCGGCTTGTTTTGGTTGGTTTGTTGTTTGTTTGTTTGTTTGGCATTACAGAGCAATTCCAGAAGTCATCCTTCAAGCTTTCTGTAACCATACAGTCTGACATTGCTGGAGAAAATGACACAGTGGGTCATTTTCTGTTCACCATCACTAATGTCAAAATAGGTATTGTACAATGCTCAGTAGTTTTAGTATATTCCTCTAGTAAATATACTTTCCATTATCTGCAGTGCTTTTTCACACTTTTTAGAAGTATCTGTGACTTTTCTAAAGTTATTTTTATTTGATAATCTCATTCCATATTTTTTTCTAAAAGAATGGAACCCTTTATTTTTTTTTTAAGATTTTATTTATTTATTTGACAGAGCAAGATCATAAGTAGGCAGAGAAGCAGGCAGAGAGAGAGAAGAGGAAGCAAGTTCCCTGCCAAGCAGAGAGCCCGATATGGGACTCGATCCCAGGCCCTGAGATCATGACCTGAGCCAAAAGCAGAGGCTCAACCCACTGAGCCACCCAGGCGCCCAAGAATAGAAAACTTTAAATTGGAGATACCACAACTTCTTATAACCGCTTCCTCAATACCAGTTGTATTTGTCCATTCTTCCTTTCTCATGTTCACAGAAGGCAAGTGAATGTGTGCGTGCTGTCTTCTTCGATAAGAAACCACTTATAAATCCAGTACATCTCTACTTTTAGTATTTGTCACAATTTACAAATGTACTTCTTGATTTTTTATTTTATGTCAATCTTTCCAACTATAGGCTAGAGACTCTGTGGGCAAAAATCTTCTTCTTTCTTTCTTTTTTTTCTTTTTTTTTTTTTTTGCAGGTTTCATTCCATAATCACATCTAGACCAGCAAAGTGCCTCCTTATTATAGTCACTCAATAAATAGTGGTTTAATGAGAGTATAGAAAAATGAGTGATGAGTGAACAACCAGAAAAACAGAAATCCACAGAGACAAAAACAAAATAAAATGAAACAGTATGCAGTACACAGAATAAAGATGAATGTAACCTATTCTCATTTCTTGTGACTCATTTTAATGTCTTGAATTGATCCACATGAATAAACTGTCTGCCTTTGGGGGAAAAAATTCTGTCAGCAACTACTATTCTTTTCTGACATCTTAAATATTTAGAAATTATACTTCACAGTGCAAAATAACTAATTGGAAGTAAAAAAGGTATTAACTCAAGGAATCATAAGCTTTGTTCCAAGATTTTAAGTGTCAAGAAAGAACAGTATTTACTGATATATTTTATTTAAGTGAAATATTTGAAGCTATGTCTAGAAGTTTTAGCTGTTTCTCTTATTGAAAGGAAAAAATGGATATAGAAATGTTCAGATCAAATTCACATTTTTCTAAATTTGCTTACACTGCTTTTTTTCTGCTTTTGAAAATGCACATGGACTTTCATAATTCTTCAATAGAAATAGAAATGATAATTTTATAAATTTATTGATAGAGAAAGATAATTAGTCATTGCTTGCTAGGAGTACAATTTATAGACACAAATATTTCAAACCACTATTATATAACCCTAAATGAATGTCTCCAATTATAAAGAGATGAAATATTACACATTCCAATGATTTATATATTTGCATTTGTGTATAAATATAATGATGTATGTATGTATAAACTTTTAAAGATTTATGAATTTGGTATTTCTTCATTCTAATAATAAGTACCTTTTGATAAATACATTCATTTGTCTTTGCCTAATGAGATTATCATTAGACAAGAGGCCATCACAGTTCCTGGAACATATATATTTACTGAATGAGATAAGCAGGCATTATATCAAAAAGAAAAAAGTGTAATTACTTGGTTTGTAATCAATACTAAGCCACAAGTACAATTTTTATGCTAAAACTTAAGTGGAATTATTAAGCACTCTAAGAATATTCTATGATTGACAAAAGGCCTACAGAGGAAATATGAAATAATATTTTCAAGGGAGTGCATCAAACCACATCACATCTATTGCTCCAATAATGTTAATGGGTTGTGTAATAGCAGAAGACCAATGACTGTTGTTAGACAAAGGTATTCTGGAGAGTCTATGGCTAGTGCCCTGATGATCTTTTTGTCTTTGATTGCTTAACATGCATGTACCCATTAATGTATGTTCCCCTCAAAATCAGCATGTAACCCTTGGTATTATATATTGATCTACTTGAATGTATTAAGCCAAAACCTTACCCCATTACAAATAAAATATTCAGATATTTCCTCATTTTTGAAAAAATGCAGATTTTGATTTCTTATATACTTTTTTCATTTCTGTATATACTATTATCTAAATAGTTTAATTTATTCATCTGATATTATTTTCCTATCATGCAACTATTCCCTATTAAAAATTACACATTTCAACAGTAAACTTGGAATGTACATCATATTCAATAATTCATACTACCTGTGGGTAAAACAAAGGTGCTTAATAAAAATAATTTCTTTTGGGCGCCTGGGTGGCTCAGTGGGTTAAGCCTCTGCCTTTTGCTCATGTCATGATCCCAGGGTGCTGGGATCGAGCCCCGTGTTGAGCTCTCTCTCAGCAGGGAGTCTGCTTCTCCCTCTCTGCCTGCTTGTAATCTCTCTCTCTAATAAATAAATAAAATCTTTAAAAAATAATAATAATTTATTTTAACATTACATCACTTTTCATTACCTATTTCCCCTTTTAAATTTTAGCTGCCAAAATTTTTACAGACATTGTAGACAATGAAGATAATTTTCAGGTGCCGTATGTTAAACAAATATTTCAGAAAAGTGCAACTGGGTTTTCTATTCAAAATTAGATGATAATATTTTTTCATCCAAGAGATTTTTTTTTTACATTTTCAAATTTTAAAAAAGTAAATAAAAATTCTATTGAGGCTTTACCAACATCCTTAGCTTTTACATGGATTAGGAAGTAGATGTTGTATAATGATAAGAAAAAAAAGTAGTATATCATAATACAGATAAAGTATGGATGTAGAGGAACAAATAATCTTCCTCTCTTATGTCAGGTTTTTAATATGGTTGGTAGAGCACATGCCATCTAGATATGATTGTGAGTGAGGATCCCTCCTTCTGTATCCCTGCTGTGGATAGATGCCAGTTTTTAGGCTCAAAATTAGATGATCATATTTTTTTCATCCATATTTTTTTAATCATATTTTTTCCTTCCTAAAAGGAAGGGAGAAAGGCAGACATATGTATCATATTAATTTAAACAAGGCATTGCATTAATTTGTTCTACTTTTCAGTTTATCTATAGCCATGTATATCTCTTTGACTGGATATAGACCTGTGTTATTTTTTTAAACACTTGATTATCCAGGTTAAAGTGCCAAAAATTGTGACATGTTAAGTGACAGTTTAGCTTTGAATCATTTTGCTACTAGAATCAATACTGCTGCATTTTACAGTTTGTTCTTATGCATCCTAAAATAAGTTTCCAGCATATGTATTTATACCTGCACCTATGCATTCTACTTTAAAGTTAATTTTTTTAGAGTTAAAATTTTTGTCTATTATTTAATATATTAGAAGACTTTTTGAAAAACAGTGATTCAGTCTACAGAGCTATTTAAGAAAATTACTTTGTTGACAATTTTTTAAAAAAGATTTTATTTATTTATTTGACAGAGAGAGATCACAAGTAGACAGAGAGGCAGGGAGAGAGAGAGAGGGAAGCAGTCTCCCTGCTGAGCAGAGAGTCCGATGTGGGACTCGATCCCAGGACCCTGAGATCATGACCCGAGACGAAGGCAGCGGCTCAACCCACTGAGCCACCCAAGTGCCCTGTTGACAATTTTTTAATCCAAATTCTTTCATTGTAAGAAAAGTATTTTCTTGGGCACCTGAGTGGCTCAGTGGGTTAAGCCACTGCCTTCGGCTCAGGTCATGATCTCGGGGTCCTGGGATCGAGTCCCGCGTCGGGCTCTCTGCTCAGCGGGGAGCCTGCTTCCTTCTCTCTCTCTCTGCCTGCCTCTCAGTGTACTTGTGGTTTCTCTCTGTCAAATAAATAAATAAAATCTTAAAAAAGAAAAGTATTTTCTTAAAAATATTTTATTTATTTATTTAAGAGAGAGAGAGCATGAGCAGGGAGGAGGGGCAGAAGCAGACTCTCTGGTGAACAGGGAGCCCCAAGAGGGCCTGATCCCAGGACACTGGAATCATGACCAGAGCAGAATCATGACCAGAGCAGAAGGCAGATGCTTAACCAACTGAGCCACGGAGGTGTCCCAAGGAAAGCATTTCTCACAGGGAATCAAAAACTCAACTAATTGAGAAAGACCTTAGAGATCACGTAGCTCAACTTCATGTCTCCCAGGCTGGACTGGAAATTAACAAGACTTCAGATATGTTGTTGAGAGTTGGAGTTGCTTGTGCTTTTCCAAGCATTTCATTCTTCATTCCATTTCATTTTTCATCACGAGAACTCCTTTTTTTTTTTTTAAGATTTTATTTATTTATTTGACAGACAGAGATCACAAGTAGGCAGAGAGGCAGGCAGAGAGAGAAGGGAGGAAGCAGGCTCCCTGCGGAGCAGAGAGCCCAATGCGGGGCTCGATCCCAGGACTCTGAGCCGAAGGCAGGAGCTTTAACCCACTGAGCCACCCAGGCGTCCTGAGAACTCTTTTTTTTTTTTTTTTAAAGATTTTATTTATTTATTTGACAGAGAGAAATCACAAGTAGTCGGAGAGGCAGGCAGAGAGAGAGAGAGGGAAGCAGGCTCCCTGCTGAGCAGAGAGCCCGATGCGGGACTTGATCCCAGGACCCTGAGATCATGACCTGAGCCGAAGGCAGCGGCTTAACCCACTGAGCCACCCAGGCGCCCCGAGAACTCTTTTTTTAATGGAATCTCTATTTTATTTTTTATTTGTTTAAATTTATTTTATTATGTTCAGTTAGCCAACGTATAGTACATCGTTAGTTTTTTATGTAGTGTTCAATGATTCATTATACATAACACACAGTTCACATCACAACATGTGCCCTGCTTAATATCCATCAACCGGCTACCCCATCTCCCCACCTCTTCCCTTCTTAACCCTCAGTTTGTTTCCCAGAGTCCAAAATCTCTCATGGTTTATCTCCCTCTCTAATTTCTTCCCATTCAGTTTTCCCTCCCTTCCCCTATGGTCTTCTGCAATATTCCTTATGTTCCACATATAAGAACTCTTGATAATTATTGCATTAAAGCTTTTATACTTCCCATTAGTCTTCTTAAGCCTGCAGCTAAAGAATTTTCACCCAAAGTGATGTGATATGGTTTCACATTCCTCTTCCATTCAGGTTTAAAATCAAGCATTACCTGCCAAATGTATGCATGCATTGCTTCACTACGAAGGGCTCATACAGATTTTGTGATCAATGAAATATGCTAAGTCTTTCATATAACTAGTGTTGATATAATTATCCATCAGTTTGATAAAAAGAGAATTTTAAAAGATACATATTTACCTCCTCTTTCCTCCAAAATAAATTCCAAAACCATTTTGAGAAAGAAAAGCACAGCTAGAGGTATCATAATTCCAGACTTAAAGTTATACTACAAAGTTGTAGTCATCAAGACAATGTGGTACCAGTACAGAACAGACACAGAGATCAATAGAACAGAATAGGAAATCCAGAAGTGAACCCGCAATTATATAGCTAATTAATATTTGACTAAGTAGGAAAGAAATCCAATGGGAAAAGAACTATCTCCTCAATAAATGGTATTGGGGAAACTGGGCAGCCACATGGAAAGAATGAAACTGGACCGCTTTCTTACACCATACACAAAAATAAACTCAAAATAGCATGAAGACTTAAATTGGAGACCTGAAACCATAAAAGTCCTAGAAGAGAACATAGGCAGTATTATCTCTGACATAAGTTGCGGCAACATTTTTCTCAATATATCACCTGAAGCAAGGTAAATAAAAGCAAAAATAAACTACTGGGACTATGTCAGTATGAAAAGTCTTTGCACAGTAAAGAAAACAATCAAAAAAACTGAAAGACAATCTACTGAATGGGAGAAGATATTTGCAAATATCCAAATAAAGATATTATTTAGTATCCAAAATATATAAATGATCAGTATCCAATATCTATAAAGAGATGATACAGCTCACCACCCAAAAACCAAATAATCCAATTAAAAAATGGACAGAAGACATGGCAGACATTTCTCCAAAGAAGACATCCAGATGGCCAACAGACACATGAAAAGATGCTCAACATCACTCATCTTCAGAGAACTATAAATAAGAACCATAAGATATCACACCTGTCAGATTGGATAAAATCAAAAGCTCATGGAACAAGAATTGTTGAGGATGTGGAGAACAAGAAACCCTCATGCACTACTGGTGGGAATGTGAACTGGTGTGGTCACTGTGGAAAATGGTATGGAGTTTTCTAAAATAATTAAACATAGAACTACCCTATTACCCAGTTATCACACTATTAGATATTTACCCCCAAAATACATGAACACTAATTCAAAGGAATACATGTACACCTATAAATATTTTACAATAGCCAAATTATGGAAACAACTCAAGTGTCCATCAATAGATGAAGGGATAAAAAAGATGATGTATATACATATGATGGAATATTACTCAGTCATAAAAACTAATGAAATCTTGACATTTACAATGACACGGATGGAGCTAGAGAGTATAAAGGTAAGCAAAATAAGTCAAAGAAAGAGCAATAGCATATGATTTCATTCATTTGTGGAATTTAAGAAACAAACAAAAAAAAAAAAGAGTGAAGGAAAAACAGAGAGAAACAAACCAAGAAACAGACTCTTAACTACAGAGAACATGTGGATGATTGCCAAAGGAAAGGCGGGTAGGGTGATGAGTGAAATAGGTGGTGGGGATTAAGGTGTACATGTGTCATGATTAGCACTGGGTGCTGAATATCTATAGTGTACACCTATAATACAATGCTGTATATTAAGTATACTGAAATTAAAATTTTTAAAGTTTTAGATAAATTAAGATCAAAATGTAAAAAGTTAAATAAAAATATAAATCTTCTAAAATTATTCAAGGAAAAGAAAGTATAGCAGAAAACACTGATGATCTTAGAGTAGTGAAGAATTGCTTAAAACTGTAAAAAAAAAAAAAGAAAAGAAGTGTTTCATAATGGAACAAATTGTCAAGTGTCTTAAAATGTCCTTCGCAGTTTTGATAGCAAGTTTCTATCAGCCTTGTAAAAGGGTTTGGGCAACTTTTCCTAATAGAGATTTTTTGTGTCCTTGAATTCATAAGAATGGCTAGTAAAGTGATTTGTGCTTGAGATACTTCTGCTTTCTCCTTATTTTTTTGCAGGGTGCTGGAGAGATGTGAAAAATTTAAATTACATTATTTCTCATAGGGGTTTTGGTATGTTTCAATTTATACTTTTCCTTGAGCCATGTTTTTTTTTTCTTATGTTCCTGCAACATTTTAACTTTCAGCTGTTTTAGTGTGTATGTGTTCACACAATTTATTGGTTTAAATTAATGGTCATATCTCTTGATTATTTTAGTATGTATTTTACGGATATTTATGCCCTTCCTTTTCTTTCCTGGGTATTTATACAAAATTTTACTTGCTTTTTTACTGTAAGATCATTCTTCCCAGATGCATATCTAAAGTATTTTTTTTCTAATTTTTAAAAATTTTGTTAATTATCTTTTATTTTTTCATATATTAACAATTTCTGATTTTAACTTTACTTCTAATTTCTTAAGATGCATTTTATGACGTTTTTCTAATTCTTAGATCAAACCATTAATAATTAATTTTCATCTTTTCTGTTTCTAAAAACAGAGTTCTCATTGCTTATCATTTCTAAATATTTTCTTTCCACTATGATTATTTCTTTAACCCTAATATTTTTAGGATAATTTTACTATAGCCATTTATTCAATTTTTATTTACAATCTGTTTATTGCATACTCTAATTTCTACCACTTTTCCCATTCTGTTTCCCTTATTTAATTTTTATTTTTTAAAGAACATTACTTTTTCATTAAAAACAAAAATAGAGGAACTAGTACAATGGAAACCCATTGAATAATTAATCTAAATTAAGCTAATTAAATTAATCTAAATTGGAGAAGCATGTCAATTCCCTATTCCTGAGGTATTTACATTTACTTATTTATTGAATAATGTTGTAAAAGAGTTTGTATTTGTTCTATTCATGTTTTCATCATATTATAAGCAAATTGATAAAAGTTTTGCAAGAAAGATAACACAAAATAAATAATATTATCATCCATTAATATTTCAATGATCACTTCTTTATAATCATTATAAAATGCATCATAATTCTAAGGAAAAAAAGCAGCTAGCAAAGGCAAGAAACTAAGCTATTTCAAAGTTATTTTGCTCCTAATAATTCAAGTCAGAGATAAGGGTTGTGTGCTCTTCTGATAAGTACTAAAGTAAAGCAATTTCCCCCGACACTTCATATAAGAGAGCAATTCAGTTAGGATGACATGCTTCCTATTTCAGAATATTTTATTTTAGTGATGTTGGTATTTATCTTGGGATGAATGCAAATAACCTTCTTTCAATATTTTGAACTAGCAATATTTTCGGTAACAATCACCACTATACTTTGAGGTAAAAATGAAGGCACATTAATGTTGCAAGAATATAAATTAATAATTTTATGTCCTATTTTAAAGGCAAACATTTTAATTTTTTAAAAAAAGCTTCTGGTGTTTATATGTTTAAGGCATTTGGAGTAATTACTTATGACATTCATTATATAATTTAGTTTTCTATTTTCCAATATAAAAACTAATTTCAAGAAGAGTCTACTTTTAACTTTTAGATGTAATATAATATAGAGGAATTTGGAGCCTCAAATTTCAAGTCAAAACTCAAAGAAAAAGTATATAATTCTGGCTAGTATTACAGATAATAAAAATGTAAAGCTATAGTGGTTAATAAGCAGTGTCACCATTTACAATTGAAGTTTCCTTCCATAAATGTTTTACACCAGAAAATATAGTAAATTATAGTAAATTGCATTATTTATATGAGTATTTCTGACCAATACTTTTGAAAATAGTGTATGGTGTATTATCTATATCATCTTTATCAAAAACTATAAAATCTGACTCAGAAATAAAACATTTAAGTACATTTGATTAAAAAATACATCATTGTTTCTTCATACAACTTCCTCCAGATTATGCAGCATGCTTCACAGAACATTTATGCCAAACTACAGGCTATTTGGGGGGCTTAAATGTAACAGTGGCCACCATGAAATATTAATTTTAAATAAAATACACTTACTATGAATCTAGAAGATGTTGTTAAATTGTTAATTTTCAGATAGCTTGTTTGAGGCATAGCATTTCAATTCCAAATCCTCATTTTAAAAAATTACTTATTGTGAAGAAAAAAGTATAGCATTTTTTCAGTCCAAGGTAGTAAACTTATTTTAATATGGTCATGAAGGTCTAAACATTTAAAGTAGAGTAAGATTTCCAAATCCAGAATAAAAAAGAAGCATAGAATTTGTTAATTCTGTTTTGTCAAAGATTGGTTATTCCATCCGTCTGAAGGTGACCTAGACAATTCTATTCTATTTTTAGTTACTTTTTTTTTTCACTTTAATACTATAACTGTATTTTAATGGATGCCTGCAACATAGCTAAGCAAATATCTTTAAGGGTGAGGACCACTTAGTGAATTTATTAATCCTCAGGGCGCCAGAAAAGTAGTCATTACTATTTACCATCTGAGTTCAAGGGACCTATTTATTTATATTTTTAAGTCTTTTTATTATTTATATTCTTGAGTATATTTGGAATACAGTTGAGAATGAATTTCTTCCACTTTATATGAAGTTTAAAAATTATTTTGCCAGGGTGTCTGGGTGATACAGTACCTTAGTGCATGACTCCTGGTTCTAGATCTGGTTATGATCTCAGGGTCCTGAGAATGAGCCTTTTATTGAGTTCTGGGCTCAGTGGGGAGTCTGCTTGAGAGTCTCTCTCTCCTTCTCTCTCCTCCATTCTCCCCACAGACAAAGACTCTCTCTTTCTAAAATAAACAAGTAAATCTTTTAAAAAATTATTCTGCCAATTTTATACTATAAGTCCAAAGAGGATATGACTATTTGCTTTATTCACTGATGCATTCCAAATGTCTAGCAAATCCTTATCACTCAATAACTATTTATTTAATTTACATATATATAAATAATACATTTTAAGTAGATGTATTCTTGAAAGAAGAAAGATGAAGTATAGTTTCTGAAAGAATTTTTAAAAACTGATTTATTTTTTAACCTTTATAAGAAATCAGATATTGTTCTTTTTTAAATATTTGACAAAGTTAGATATAAATGGAAGTATTATATATTTTCAAAGTTTGCTTAATAGAGTCACTGGATAAACATATACTCTCAGATACCACCTTGCTATTATTGCATTATTTTTCATGTACTCAGAAATAGCATTCTCAAAAAGAAAGAAAGAAAGAAAGAAACCGCATTTTCACAAGCATTTTTGTCTTGTCATGTAGGTCAAAGTAATCTAAAAAAATTTGGGGTGGTGTCTGGAAACTTTCAAAATAGCTTGTACAGATAGAAACACATGCCTTAGTTTATATATAAATTTTAAGATTATGCTTTTTTGCTTTTATTTTGAAAGCAAGTAACATCTTGGACATGCTTTTTGTGAAATTTCACTATGTGGCCAGCAATTACCTTGAATTTAATTTCTGACTTTCTTCTTAATAAGAAAATCTATGAATGTTAATAGCCAATGCATGCATCTGTTATTTGGCATTTATAAAGTTCATCAGAAACACTTATATTTTATGTGTCAATTGGAACGGTACCACATTAGCCCTGATTTATAAGTATCATCTATCAGAGATAACACCTACAGCAAAACAAAACAAAACACACACAAGGTCACTTTTTCTCTTAATATCTCTGCTTCCAATTTATTTTTTATGAAGTTTCTTACTGGTATTCTATATTTTTATCACCAGTACTTAATCAGTAAGATAAAAGTCTATATTTTCATTATGGTTAAAGGGCCATATACACATAAATTATATAATATATGAATAATACATAAGATCTATATCATATATGCATATTTAAATTTTTCTTAACTTTGGTTATGTATATATAGTATGCCTATTCATATATTCTATAAGTTTTATAGTATAGCAATTTGAACGCAGGTTCTGGGAGATTGGCTATTGTCCATATATACAATGGAGTATTATGCCTCCATCAGAAAGGATGAATACCCAACTTTTGTATCAACATGGACAGAACTGGAAGGGATTATGCTGAGTGAAATAAGTCAAGCAGAGAGAGTCAATTAACATATGGTTTCCCTTACTTGTGGAGCATAAGGAATAACATGGAGGACATTGGGGATGGAGAGGAGAAGTGAGTTGGGGGAAGTCAGAGGGAGAGACAAACCGTGAGAGACTGTGGAGTCTGAGAAACAAACTGAGGTTTGTGGAGGGGAAGGGGGTGGACGGTTGGGTGAGCCTGGTGGCGGTTATTAAGGAGGGCATGCATTGCATGGTGTGGTGCATAAACAATGTATTTTGCAACACTGAAAAAAAATTAAATTAGATAAAATTAAATTCAGTTAAAAAAATCAACCATTTGTGGTTTACATTATGATGAATATTTATTGAATACTATTACATTATAATTATAATTATATAATTATTATATAATAAAATATGTTATTTATATATTTTATATTATTACATTCATATATTGTAATAAAATATATAAATAATATATTTATATTATATAATAAATATATAATTACATATTATTATATATAGGTGTCAAAATATAGATATATTATATAGGTGTCAGTATTTTGAGGTTTTTTGTAGTAGGATTTTGTACTCATGTGTTAACTTTAGATAGCATGCTAAAACTTTATAGACATAATATTGTGGATGTTTAAACTTTCCAGGGTAAAATGTTTTGATGACTTAAAGAGTCAATAAAGAATGACTTTAATAAACTTTCTAAGATTGATGGAGGGTGAGAATATCTCTCCTTGAGAAATGGTGCTATAGTGCAACTCAGAGGCCTAGTATTATTTACTCTGAGAACCCAATCTTGGAGAAGTAGCTATCCTTACAGTAGACAGCTCTAATGTTTGCTGTACCTAAACTGGGTTGGATTGACTGTCAGTAACTGCAAAGAATCTAAGGTTTCACTCTACTTGTAAGCTAAGAAGTTAAGACTTTCACCTTTCATGGTTGCTAATAGAAAATATGAAACTCTGGGTCACAAGAAAAGGAATTTGTTATTTGCACCACAGTAGGAAGTAAAACCTCATTTTCATGAAAATTCTCCCTGTCCTTCAAGTCCCAGTGATGATGTGGAATAGCCCAGATGGATGTTGCATACGCATTAGGAATCATGCACTTAAAGAACTCAAGTCTTCTATGGCAGGCAATGAACTTGCCTGAACTTTGCCCCAGAGGGAGAAAGGCTCCCAAGGCTGTTTCCTATCTACACATCTTTGATAACACAGTCAGTGCCTCTTATTTCAAAAGTGGGCAGAAATGGTAGAGAACCATGGAGAATTACCTCTCAACAGTGACTCCCTTAAAGGTTTTCTTTCCCTTAGGACTCTTGTCCTCATTGGTATATAACTTTCAGGCTATTATCAGGGAATGGTTTTTCTGAAAAAAGGATAGTGAGTCTCAGAGAGATAAACATAAGACTCCACTTGTAAGAGTTATCTTTTTCAGGTTCACAAAGGATCTCTTTATTAAAGGAATAATAGGTATATTTATTGCCTCTCAACACTGATGTATTTTCTAATTTGAAGAAAAATAACAAAGATTTAAAAAATGGTTGAAACCTCAACTGGGATGACCTCACTTATATTTCAGATGTTCTTTGAAAAATTTCTTACGATGTCTCACTTTTTATGAATCTGAGTCCACCGCTGATCCTGCCACTAGGGAGTTCAAAACAAGGCTGGAAACAGCTAGGGAAATTATAAAATTACTCCACAATATGACAATGGTTTAATGAATGGTTAGTATTGTCAAAATACCATGAGAAATAAGACGTGACTTCTTAATACTTTATAACCTAATTCAGAAGATAAGATTTTTATTTTTTAATTTATTTTTAAAAAAGATTTTATTTATTTGACTGAGAGAGATCACAAGTAGGCAGAGAGGCAGGCAGAGAGAGAGGGGGAAGCAGGCTCCCCGCCAAGCAGAGAGCCTGATGTGGGCCTCGATTCCAGGACCCTGAGATCTGAGCTAAAGACAGAGAGAGGCTTAACCTACTGAGCCACACAGGCGCCCCAGGAGATAAGATTTTTAAATTCGAGAAATTGAATAAAAGTATTAAGTACCAAATTGAAATGGTAATTTTATAAACAACCGTGTAAATAATTGTTAAAGCTTATATTAGCAAACAACCCTGATGCAAAGAATTTATGTAGGCGATTACTGGTAAGAAATATTCTGTTGCAATAAAGTAGTTAGCTCCTAGTTTAGCTCCCAATACATAGTGGGCCCTCAGTGTAAATTAATTGGTTAAATGAATGGAAATATAAAGGAATTGCATACACTATCTGCATTAGTGATCAAAATTGCCTCTTCTTGCAAATAACTTAGAGGTTTTATAGCAGAATTTCCTAGCAGTACTTCTTTATGTTCTTCTTTCACAGCTCTGTGGGATAGAGCTCATTCTCTATCCCTCCCCAAACCTCTTATACCATCGTCAACACACATTGGCTACTTGTGAAAGGTACCTAGTCCAGGTACAAAAACATCAGATTTTTCTCTTTCTTTCCTTCTCCTCCTCAGGGGAGAAAAATCTCCAAAACAATTATAATTAAGAAAAATATTTGTTCTGTAAAACAAAACCAAACAGCACTCAAGCCCCATTGTAATGGTCATCATACCCCACTGCTTCTCCAATAATTCCATTCCAGAAAGAGTGGGAAGAGTGAGAACTAATAATAGTTATGTGAGAATATATGTTAAAAAAATTATAAAATCATGTTACAGAATTTGTTTTAATATTTAAATTATTCACCTAACAGCTTATCCTGGAAATATTTTCACGGGGTTATATACTTTGTAACCCGCACAGTACTTTTTAAAATTTATTTTTCCCTACTTTTACTGAGAAATAATTGACATAACCATATGTAAGTTTAAGGCATACAGCATGATGATCTGATTTACATATATTGTGAACTGATTACAATAGATTCACCTAATATGCATCTTCTAATAGAGATACAATAAAAAGAAAAGAAAGAGAAAAAGAAAAAAGGGGAAAAAGCTTTTTCTCCTTGTGATGAGAACTCTGAGTTTACTCTCTAACTTTTCTGTGTATCATCTAGCAATGTTAGCTATAGTCATCGTGTGATACTTTATATCCCTACTACTTAATCATCTTCTAACTGAAAGTTTGTACTTTGATTACCTTCTTCCAAGTGCCCTTCCCTTCACCTGACCCACCTCCTCTGGTAACCAAATTCTAATCTCAGTCTCTCTCTCCCTTTTTAAAAGATTTGATTTATTTATTTGAGAGAGAGACAGACAGAGACAGAGATAACCAGAGAGATCACAAGCAGGGAGAAGAAAAAGTAGGCTCCCTGCTGAGTAGGGAGCCCAACACATGGCTCAATTTTAGGCCCTTAGGATCATGACCTAAGCTGAAGGCAGACGGCTTAACTGAGCCACCCAGGTGCTCTTTTTCTATGAGTCTTTTTTTTTAAGGTTCTACATATAAGCAAGATCATACAATATTTTCCTTTCTCTGTCTCACTTACTACACTTAACATAATGCTGTCAAGGTCCATCCATGTTGCAAATGGCAAGATTTAATTTTTTTACTACTGAATAATAGTCCATTGTGTATATGTATATGGTATATATATTACATTATGGTATATACATTATGTGTGTGTGTGTATCTTTTTTGTCCATTCATGTTGTGGCAAATGGCAGGATACCCTTGTTTTTTTTTTTTTTTTTTTTTTTTTACGGCTGAATAATATTTCATTATATATGTGTATGACATGACTTTACCCATTCATCCATAATGGACACTTAGGTTGTTTCCATGTCTTGGCTATTGTAAATAATGATGCTATGAACACAGAACATAGATATGTTTTTAAATCAGTGATTTTGTTACTTTTGGATATTTTCCTAGAAGTGGAGTTGCAGGGTCATATGGAAATCTATTTTTAATTTTGGGGGGATTCTTCATACTGTTTTCTGTAGTGGCTGTATCAATTTATAACTCCATGAGCAGTGCACAAGAGTTCTCTTTTTTCCACATCCACACTAGCATTTGTACCATCTTATCTTTTTGATCATGGCCATTCTAACAGGTGTGGTTTTCATTCCCATTTCTCCAATGACTAGTGATGTTGAGCATCTTTTCATGTACCTGTTGATCTTTGGTGTATTTTCTTTGGAGAAATGTCTGTTCAGGTTAGTTGTCCATTTTCTAACTGGGTTATTTTGATTTTATTGCTTGTGCCTTAGTGTTCTATTAAAAAAATCGTTACCAAAATCCACGTCAAGGAGTTTTGTGGGGCTACGTCTCTGCTTCCTTGCCTGGAGGTGGGTGGAGGGAGGGTGAGGGAGGGAAGGAGATAGAGTGCTGTAGACTACTTTCAATTTTCCAGACTCTCTGATAAGGAGAGGCTGGAGCTACCCCCTGCCTTGGCTGTGAATTATCCTCCTGCCTGTGCTTAGCATGGGAAGGCCTCATGCCCACTTCTTTCCTTGCCCTAGGGACAATCAACCTGCCTTCCTCTCAGCTGGAGTGCCACTGGGCCACACAACTTCCAGCCCTTCTGGTCAGATGGGACTGGAAGGCAGTCTCCACTAGAGGTGGAGCTATGATTCACACTTGGCCTGGACATGGGCAAACGGGGCTGGCTCTAGGACCAGCGAAGCTCTTTTTTTTTTTTTTTTTTTTTTTTTTGAAGATTTGTAGCCCACCAAGCTCCCTCTCAGAATGCACTCCCAATTTGGTTCTGCAGATGAGCAAAACCACTGGTTGTGATAACTGCTTTGGCACTACAAGTATGAATTAGGTCTGCTAAAATCCATGTGCTGATTGTTGCAAGCACTCTCCTTTCTCCATCATGGTCAGATTCCCAGTAACTGAGTCCTGCAGATTCCCCTGCATGCTTGTGGTGTAAAATCAGAACTGGGACCCCTACAAGGCAACACAAAATGCTGAAGGAGGCTGGTGTTTCCCCTTGGAATCTCTTTCTATGCTGGCCTGCAGGAGGGACAATGCAGTCAACGTGTACCTACTCTTCTTCACCTTCCTGTGCAGTCTCTCTCGGTCACTACAGTGAGGCAGGTGCTTCAGTCTTACTCCCATACCCTTAGACTCTTTCAGTAGCACCTGTTTCTTTTCTTTTTTTTTTTTTTTTTGTATTTATTTATTTGACAGACAGATCACAAGTAGGCAGAGAGGCAGGCAGAGAGAGAGAGGAGGAAGAAGGCTTCCCACTGAGCAGGGAGCCCGATGCGGGGCTCGATCCCAGGACCCTGGGATCATGACCTGAGCCGAAAGCAGAGGCTTTAACCCACTGAGCACCCAGGTGCCCCAGTAGCACCTGTTTCTTGAACAGTTGTTAGTGGCTCTTCTTGTGAGCAGGAGAAAAGTTGGAAAAGACTTATGTTGCCATCTTGGCGACATCATACATTTCTCGGTAGAATTATTAGATATTGCATAAAATTTATTTTTCATCTTCACAGCATTCCAACATTTACAATTTCCTTTTTTTAAAGAATATATTTATTCATTTGACAGAAAGAGACACAGCAAGAGAGGGAACACAAACAGGGAGAGTGGAAGAGGGAGAAGCAGGCTTCCCGCTGAGCGAGGAGCCTGCTGAGGGGCTCAATCCCAGGACCCCGGGATCATGACCTGAACTGAAGGCAGATGCTTAACGACTGAGCTACCCAGGCACTCCAACATTTACAATTTCTAACACAAAATAAGTATCTTTAATAATAAAAAAGATGATCGGGCGCCTGGGTGGCTCAGTGGGTTAAGCCGCTGCCTTCGGCTCAGGTCATGATCTCAGGGTCCTGGGATCGAGTCCCGCATCAGGCTCTCTGCTCAGCGGGGAGCCTGCTTCCTCCTCTCTCTCTCTGCCTGCCTCTCTGCCTACTTGTGATTTCTCTCTGTCAAATAAATAAATAAAATCTTTAAAAAAAAAAAAAAAAAAAAAAAAAAAAAATAATAAAAAAGATGATATAACCATGTTATGAAAATTGTCTAGCCAGTAGGCTATTATTAACACCTCTTCCCTACTCCATTGTTTTAATTTACAGTTTCTTGTCAACATAAGAAATTTAGTTCATCTCAAATGCCTATTGCAAATTGTTACTGTTTTTTGTGAATTACTTTCTGTTTGCCTCATTTTCTTAATATGTTTTGCAACTATTTTGTTCCAGTGAAGTTTTACTTCTCACTTTCTATAATGTGTATCTTATTACGAAATTTTAAATGTTCAGAGAGTTAAATGCATTAATCTCTTTATTTGTAAATAATCCACAGACTAGCAAAATCTTCTTTACCTTAAACTGTAAGAGTATTTACTCATATTATATATTTATGGGTCATACTTAAAAATGTAAAATTATAACTATTAAACTAATTTTTAAATTTTATTTTAATATGCAAATATCAAGAATGTTGATTTTATGTATGCCATAGATTATCATTAATTTTTCTCCAAATCAGGGTGCCTGAGTGCCTCAGTCAGTTAAGGGTCTGCCCTCGGCTCAGGTCGTGATCTCAGGGTCCTGGGATCGATCCCCATATCGGGCTCCCTGCTCAGCAGAGAGCCTGCTTCTTTCTCTCCTTCTGCTGCTCTCCCTGCTTGTGTGCTCTCTCTCTCTCTCTCTGTCAAATAAATAAAATCCTAAAAACAAAAAAAATAAATCTACTGTTAAAATATTTTTCTCCAAATCAAGTCAATTATATAAATAATATAGTTTTAATTATATATAATTTTTCCTGCTTATTTAAAAACATATATTCTGAATATACATGTATGACTATACTCCTTTCTGCCTTAATGAATTCTGTCTATTCTAAAATATCACATTATTCAATTGTGTAATTTTATATTTTGTTATAATATGAGGTAGAATATGCTCCTCTTCATTATTTCCTTTCCTGAAATATCAATGACTATTCTTATAAATTACTTTTCTGCATGAAGTTTATAATAAACACCTTGAGATTTATTTTTGAATCATATATATATGTGTATACACACACACACATAAATACACATCTTATTAAGATATTGGATAGAACTGTATGGGTTTTATAATTTAATACAAGAACAATTAATCTTTTCTTTAATATTAAGTCTTTTTCATTTTAAAACATGATCTTTCTCTCCAGTCACTCCTTTTGGCCTCAATGAAGTATTTAGTATCTCTTACTATCCTTATTTGTAAGTATTGTTTCATTTTGGAAATTTTATTTTCATTGAGGTTTTTCCAGTGCATTTTCTAGTTGTTGATTGTTGGTGTTATCTACAGGAAAGATACTGATTTTTGCATATTATTTTCCTACTTCACTACTAGGTTATTCTATTAGTTATAACAACACTTCTTTCATTTCCAGGAATTCTCTAGAAACACAGGCCTTTCTTTGGCATTTGTGAGTCTTGTCTTCTCTTCTCCTTAGTCAATTTTTAAACATAATTTGTTATTTTTGTATTATCTGGGTCTTCCATAATTAGGCTGGCCATAAAGGAAGAAAGTCTATGGGAGAAGTGTTCAGCAAACCTACATCTATGATGGAACACCTACTTGTGACTGGCTTAGTGAATGAGTTAGATTCATCAGAGTGCAATGTTGAAAGCAAGTTACTAACTTCTATTTTTCATTCATTTTATGGCAGCAAAATCTTTCAGGACAAATTTTTACTTTTGTTCCTTTTTTTGTTTTAATTTTTGAGAACTTTTTTTAACTTTAAAAAAATCAAGCTGATCATTATTTACAGTGTCTATTTTCATATGTCCTATATGTAATGCAAATATCCCCAAAATATAGTCATTGCAAAACCACTCTACTCAATAATTTACTTTATTTAAATTTAATTAGCCAACATATAACCCACATTTGTTATTTATCCTGATCCCAAACTAGAGAAAGGATCAATAGAGCATGGTATAATGAATTGTATGTTCCTAGAACTATTCTACCATTCAGATGACTCTTTCAGCTATTATAGATCTTTTATAGCTCACTCTGTATATTAATATTACAACACAAGCAAAAATCCTCGTAATAATTCATAAGCAATAGCTATCATTTTCCATAATAATTTCCATAATAATTTTACAAAAACTGTCATTACTACCAAAATTAACTTCTTAGCATTTTCTAAAATTTTACTAATATTCTTGAGTTATTTCTTTTAAAATTTCTCAACATGTATAAGGAAAATAATTGTTTAAAGCTGTTCATCCAATATGATAGATACTATTTCCAGTGGTTATTTAATTTTATTTTTTGAGGAAGAGAGAGTGACAGGGGAAAAGGTAGAGGGGAGAGAGAGAGAGAGAATCCTCAAGCAGACTACTGATGTGGCCCTCCAGTGGCTGTTTAAATTTAAGTTAAATAAAATTTAAAAACTCAGTTCCTTGGTCTCTCTAACCATATTTCAGATGCTTGATAACTACTTGTGTCTCGTGTTTACTGTGCAGGATAGCACAGACGTAGGACATTTCCAAGATTGCAGAATATTCTATTGGACAGCTATGGTTTTGAGTATGGCAAAACTAGCATGTGTTTGTTACTTATACATTGATGTATTTTTTTTTACAGTTTAATAGTTCATTATAAGTTCTATAGAGATTAAATTAGTGAGATTTAGTGTTATAACAGAAATAATAACTATTTTCAATTTTTAGTTCCTCTTAAAAATAGCACCAGAACTCCCTGTGTAGAAGTTGTTGAAGAACCTCAAAATCAGAAACATCAGGATCCAAGAGTAGAACTGGGGAGGGGACTATCAGAAGCATAATAAGGAGAGGCCACTTAAAAACTCTCTCACATGATGGTATTGGTGCTTTTTTGAAAAAAGTTTTTATTTTAATTCCAGTTAGTTAACATACAGCATTATATTATCATTAGGTGTACAATATAGTGATTGAACACCTCCATACATCACTCAGTGCTCATCACAAGGGCACTCCTTAATCCCTATGGCCTATTTAACCCATCCCCCCCCAATTTACCCTCCTGCCTGGCAACCATCAGTCTGTTCTCTATAGTTAAGAGTCTGTTTCTCGGTTTGTCTCTCATTCTCTAACTTTTTCCCTTTGTTAATTTTTTTCTTAAATTCCACATTTGAATGAAATCATAGGGTATTTGCCTTCTCTGACTGGCTTATCTTGCCTTAGCATTATACCCTCTAGCTTCATCCATGTCATTTCAGAATGGCAAGACTGCATTCTTTTTGTGGCTGAATAATATTTGGATGATATTGGTTCTTAAACTACTTGGATTCCTTATTCATCCATTCACTAAATCCACAACTATTTACCTAGCTCCTATAGGTGTCAATTATTGTAAATGCTAAGGATAAGCAAAAATAGTATGTATAGAATGTTATATGGTAGTAAATGCAAAAGCCAAAAGAAAAAAAAATGCCAAAGTGAATGGGTATTTGGGATTGGGGAGGGATCCTTATCTTAGAGTCTTAGAGTAATCAGAAAAGGCTCCAGTCAGGTGGTATTTGAGCAGCACCTGAAGAAGAAACTACTGTGTGCCTGGCATTGACTGTATGCTGTGTTAGATTTAAGAGAATTTTTGTTTTAGGCATTATGCTAGACTTTGGAACCACAGAGAAGGAAAGGGCTTTTAACTGATCCTCAGGGAGATGTAGTGGAGCTTAGGGAAGAAGATGAAAGAGAAGATAACCCATTCCATACCACTTCCTAAGTGAAATATTAGAAGTATGTGCGTGTAGCAATGTTTTCTTATGCACTTGGTAGTATTTTTTCCCCCAAAGTCATTTTAAGTAAGCCTTATTAACAGCATTGAAAATAATAATCCATTTCCTTATTCAACATCAATTTTAACAGAAAATAAATAATGCTAATAACAGATTTTTAAAAATGTATTAGCTCAAATAGGCCTTATTTTGGATAATATAAGCACTTTAACTACTTTTCTTTTGTAAAGACTATTTATTTGAGGGCACCTGGGTGGTTCAGTTGGTTAAGCGACTGCCTTTGGCTCAGATCATGATCCCAGGGTCTTGGGATGGAATCCCACATCAGGCTCGCCCATTCTGTGGGGATCCTGCTTCGCACTCTCCCTCTGCCTGACACTCCCCCTGATTGTGCTCTCTCTCTCTCTCTCTCTGTGTCAAATAAACAAATAAAATCTTAAAAAAAAAAATCTCTATTTATTTGACAGAAGGGAAAGACAAAGTGAGAGAGCACAAGTAGGGGAACTGTAGAAGCAGGCTCTCTGCTGTGCAGGGAGCCCAGTGCAGGGCTCAATCCCAGGACCCTGGGATTAAGACCTGAGCCAAAGGCAGAAGAAGCTTAACGGACTGAGCCACCCAGGTGCTCCTACTTTTAATTTCTAAAGTTAAACCATTTATCCAATTCCAGGGAAATTGGGTAACAGTAACATTTGACAAAGCTAATAAACACAGAATCTAAAATGTAATAAATAAACAAAATTTATGTGTCATCTTTTTTTTTTTTTTGGTTAAGTATATCCTAATAAATAAAAGTGATAAAACATGGAAACTTTTTATAGTAAATCTTATCCTACTGACAGGATTTATCATTTTTTTACAAGTGTTTCAGAAAAAATGTAAATTAATTAAAATTTTCCTGTTATTATTCTTTGATTATTTTTGAATAACTCCCAAAGTAAAATATGATATTCAGAAATTTGTATTTTTGAGTTTTCATTTTCTTAAACTGAATATTAAGAATCTTAAAACAGATATAATTTTTCATGTACTTCATGATGGATGCCTTAGAAAGACTTACATGGAGAGAGGTAAACACATCTATTAGTTATCTCCAATTAACCATGAAATAAATAAAAAGCAGATATATGATTGATTACTAAAAAGCGGTGAGTAATTAGATAATAAAGCAGTAGTAATGTTATATATTCATAGAATATAATCTAAGAACATGATTTTGTTTGTATAATTGATTACAAAGCAGTTGAAATTTGTATGACTTTTAGGTAAGGACATAACATAAAGGGTTTTAAAGACAGCAAATATTTGAAAACAAAGCATTCCTATCATTTTTTTATGTGACTAGAAAAAGGATATCTTACTCTACTATATTTAAAAACCAGTACTTGTTTTGGATTAGACATGTAAACAAAAAATGATATTTATTTAAAGCCTGTGTTTTAATTAAGCAAGGCTTTCAATGTAAATTAATTCAGCCTAGATTTTAGTCATGTGTAACATCATATAATTTTACTGTTATTTCTACAGTCCATTAGTTTAAAATTGATTCAATTTATGCTAACAGTTGAGTGATTAAATAATTTCCGAGGAAATTTTAATTATCACTGTGGCTGTTTTCTAGATATAAATTAAAAGGTCTTACACACAAGTTGAATTAAGAAAAAGAACTTTTTAGAAAATGTAGAATCTATAGTGGGAACAAAAGATATTTCTGTTCTATTTACCATTTTCCCATTTAGTTCTTACTTTTAAGTCATATATCAGCACTGGAACAAGAAAGATGACTTGAGGATTCATTTATTTTATACCTATTATTTTGAGGATGGCCTTCTATAGGGCCTTTGTACATACTGTCTGTGACAACTATGTACTCTTTCCCTGAATATAGTGTGTATTATCCCTTACTTGATTCACGTTCCTGTTAAAATATTAAGAGAGGATTTTCCTAATGACCCCTAATCCCTTCCCTGCTTTATTTTTCTTATCACTTACTTGTTAGTAAGCAATAATCTTCATTTATTTATGTGATGTTCAGTCTGCCTTTAATTTTTCCATAGGAGTAAGATATCTTTTTTGTTTAAAATATGCATCCAGGGCCTTGTTGAAGGCCAGGTAATATAAAAGATGCTTGTCAGATATCTAGGAAAGGATGTGTGATTAAATGATTATCTGTAAATTAGCTATCTCATGCAGTCAGATGTTACCCTAAAGGCACAACTGATCTTACAGAACACAGTTTCAAAACAAATGAAAATAACACCCAAAAGCAACTGACTAGCAAATCCAACTCTTTCTGTGGTTTCAGGAAGTAAAATATTGGATTTAGTTGCATTCTCTCATGTCAATATGTTGATTTAGGATTGTTCAAAATTAGATATATTTCATTAAGTCCAGATATCTAAATTATCAAAGAGCATCTTTTGGTTTCTCTCTTAATTTTCTTTATCCAAGTTTCTGTATTTTTCTAGGCCTTTCAAAATACACTTCAAGGGTATGCCTGGGTGGCTCAGTCAGCCAGTTAAGCATCTGCTTTGGGCTCAAGTCATGATCCCAGCATCCTGGGATCACCCCTGCCTCTGGCTCCCTGCTCAGAGGAAGGTCTACTTCTTCCTCCCCCTGCTCTTGTGCTCTCCCTGAATCGTTCTTTCTTTCCCTGGCCAAATAAATAAATGAAATCTTTAAAAAAACAAAAAAGACAAAATACATTTCAATATTAATAGTTCCTAAATTTGGTTATAAGCTTAGGATTTCGTTTGCCAAAGCCATATTTTTCCCTCACAAATTTCCAAATTTTAATGTGTAGATGATTTTAAGTTTAAAATCTCTGCAAGTTAATCAAGCATTTACCTGCCAGAAGATGAGCATTTTTTATGCAAAACTTTTTGCAGTGATGTGCTCCATGTTCAATTTTTTGACATAGGAAAATGCTTTCTTTAGAATCTTGAGTACTTCCTGGACAAAATGTTGGAGGTATGGTAGAGTAAAAAAGAACGCATGACTTAATTAAAACAACCTTAGCTAAAATTTCAGCTCTTCCATTTTAAATATTTTGAGACTCACTGTCTACAATTCTATGGGGTATAAAAAGGAATACTATCGGGGTGCCTGGGTGGCTCAGTGGGTTAAAGCCTCTGCCTTCGGCTCAGGTCATGATCCCAGGGTCCTGGGATGGAGCTGAGCAGAGAGCCTGCTTCCCCCTCCCTCTCTCTCTGCCTGCCTCTCTGCCTACTTGTGATCTCTGTCTGTCAAATAAATAAAATCTTTAAAAAAAAAAAAAAAAGGAATACTATCGCTTCTCAGCCTTTTGGCTAAGATCAAGTGTAGTGTAGTATCTGTTCTTATCAGTTAAAAGGAATACTGACTACATATCAGGCTCTTATGAGGTAGACACACATACATACACACACATGGAGTCAACATAAAAATTTTTCAATACAATTCCTGTTACAAAGAGAACATCTGATACATTCAATTCTCTTATTTCTTTATCTTGTCTCATTCTCTAAAAGTGTCTCGAGTAACATTTTCTTTCTGTGGTCTTACATCATCTCAAATTAGTTATGACAGAAAACTTTTAATATCTATTGCTTTTACTCTAGATCTTAGTCTTAGAAAAAAAACTATCATACTATCATATTACCTTAATTTGCTTATCAAAACCATTTGCTTCCTAACATGAATGGGATATGATAGAGGGATGTCTGGGTGGCTCAGTCAGTTAAGCATCTGCCTTCGGCTCTGGTCATGATCCAAGGTCCTGGGATCTAGGTTCCTTGCTCAGTAGGAAGCCTGCTTCTCCCTCTGTCTGCCATTCCCCCTGCTTGTGCTCTTTCTGTCTCTCTCGCTCTCTGACAAATAAATAAATAACTGAATGAATGAATAAAATATTTAAAAAAAAGATATACTAGAAATTATGGCTATAAAATTTAATTCAAGGCATAGTACCTTTTAGAAATGAACCAAAAGCATAGAAAATAAGAAAGGAGAAAGGAGAATTAAATTAAATAGAAGGATATTGTAAAATATAATATACCACATACATTTTAAAAATTATAACAGAAAAATAGAATAAACACATGGATGGCCATATGTATGCCGAATGCACGGAACAACCAATTAGGCCAATATAAGTTTTGTAGAGTGCAGTAATGTTTCACAGAGAAACTGACATTGGACAGGAATAGAGGAATAGTAAGATTAAAATGGATGGAAAGGAGACAGAAGGTCATTTCAGAAACAGCGTAAAGTGAGGAGATAAGAATTTCAAAGCTACCTGAAATGATATATATATTTTTTCTATTTTGATGCATTTCCTATCATCTAAAGTGATTCCCCAAATTAATGTAATATGCCAAGTGAGCTGAAGCCTTAACGGATCAACACCCATGTCAGGTGAACTCCCAGGGATGGATAAAGTAGAGAATACTTAAGTGCTTTGACTTGTCTTAAGAAGCCCATTGATTTTGTTTTTTGTTTTTTAATTTTGTTTATATACTTGAGAGAGAGAGAAGAAGAGAGAGCACAAGTCAGGGAAGGGGCAAAGGGAGTGGGAGAAGTAGGCTCCCCTTGGAGCAGGAATCCACATGCAGGGCTCCATCCCAGCATCTGGGATCATGATGACCTGAGGCAGACGCCTAGCCAACTGAACCACCCAGGTGGCCCTTGATTTTGTTTTTTAAAGAGACATTAAAATTAAAATTAAATTAAATTAAATTTAAAAAATTAAGAAACTATTGCTAATCTAAAAAGACATTAAAATTAAATATAACTAGCAAAAAGATATTTTGTTTTTAGAAAACACGCAAATTCCCCCAATATTGTTACCATTTTACTATTAACCATCGTTAAATAGATACGCATAGATGTGGAAAACACCTTCCGCCAACAAAATTCTAAGGATAGGTTTCTATTCTTTTCATTAAAAGGTATCTTTTCATTAAAAAGTACTGTAATTGATCAACAGCTCTATCCTTACTAGCCTAATTGGTCATTTAGGAAGAGAACATCAATCAGGTATGTGGAGTCAGACACTCAGAGATGCCTTAGTGCTCCTTCTCCCCCTAGTCTGGATTCCGGCTGTCCCTTCCCCAGCCTATAGTTTTCTTTTCCCTTGTGCGTGGGTTTTCTTCACTGACATACTGGCAAAAATTGTTTTTGCTCTTACCCCCAAATTAAGGCTTTTGTCCCATAGAGAAAACCAATCTGTGTTTGGTTTGGGTATTAGAGTAAATCTTGTCTCTTCTATTTTCAGGAAGATTTTGTATATAATTAGTATAATTTTGTCTGTAAATGTTTAAGAGCATTCACCAAGGAAGTATCTAGGCCGGATGTTGTCTTCGTAGTCACATTTGAAAATACAAATATAGTTTCCCTAAAAGTTGCATGGACTATTCAAGGTACTTATTTTTTCTTGACTGAGCTTTTCAGGAAATTTCGTAGTCCCTGGTTTGCAGGGACTCTGTCCATTTCATTCAAGTTGTTGAATTTATTGCCATAAATTTTTCATAATATCTTACTATTTTCTAAATATTCTACAGATATTTATTGATGTCACCTCTCACATTCCCTTTTGATATCTTTTTGACCCACAAATGATTTCAAAACTTTTACTTAGGTTTCAAATATTTGGAGATATTCTAGGTATGTCTCTTAAACATCTTTTGCTCTGTAAAAATAAAACAGTTCCCATATACACATACATTTTTTTCCAAGCCATTTATTTATTTAGGAAATTGGGCTAACCACTTTGAGTTAAACATGTTCCATAATCTGTATTTGATTTATTGCTCTCTCTTGATAATATTCAACACTTTGTTTTTCCTTTCCTTTATATTTCCTGGGATTAAATCCAGAAGTTTGCAGATTCAGACTCAAATTCTGGCAAGAATAACTTGTAGGTGGTTTGTATCTACATTTACTATTACTTCAGGGGCACATATGGCCTGGTTTTTCTAAGATATTTCAGTGTTTTCAGTTGTTGTTACCCAATTCATCCATTATTAAGTTCACTAGCAACATTTCTTGTGACTTTTATAGCATCTGGTAACAATTATTATCTAGATCCATTATTTAACCTGGCCCTGTAAAATGATCATTTTATAGTTCTTTTTGTTTCTTTATTAGTTCGATTTCTGTAAAGGAAATTAACCTTAACTAATATTTGGCTACCCTTAAACAGTTTATATTATAAACTAGTATAATTTCTTTTTTTTATTTGTCAATTTGCAGAATAATGAGTTATTACATCAGTACCCTATAAAAGTAGAATAACTACATGATTTGGCCTGCAAAATTGAAACATTTGTGAGCGCAATGAGGTGATATTAAGAATTAATCTAGGGGCGCCTGGGTGGCTCAGTGGCTCGAGGCCTCTGCCTTCGGCTCAGGTCATGATCCCAGGGTCCTGAGATGGAGCCCCGAATCGGGCTCTCTGCTCAGCAGGGAGCCTGCTTCCTCCTCTCCCTCTGCCTGTCTTTCTGCCTACTGTGATCTCTGTCGAATAAATACATAAAATCTTAAAAAAAAAAAGAATTAATCTAATGCAATGGTTATTGAGAATATTCCAGACAAACCCATCCAAAGGTGATCCGTGAGTATTTTTTTTTAATTTTTTATTTTTTATAAACATGTATTTTTATCCCCAGGGGTACAGGTCTGTGAATCAGCACTCACCAAAGCACATACCCTCCGTGAGTATTTTTAAAATTCGTTTTTTTCTTATGTATTTTATGTGTTACTTCATTGCAATCATTATTTTTTTTAATTTAATTTTTTATAAACATATATTTTTATCCCCAGGGGTACAGGTCTGTGAACCACCAGGTTTACACACTTCACAGCACTCACCAAAGCACATACCCTCCCCAATGTCCATAATCCCACCCCCTTCTCCCAAACCCCCTCCCCCCAGCAACCCTCAGTTTGTTTTGTGAGATTAAGAGTCACTTATGGTTTGTCTCCCTCCCAATCCCATCTTGTTTCATTTATTCTTCTCCTACCCACTTAAGCCCCCATGTTGCATCACCACTTCCTCATATCAGGGAGATCATATGATAGTTGTCTTTCTCTGCTTGACTTATTTCGCTAAGCATGATACGCTCTAGTTCCATCCATGTTGTCGCAAATGGCAAGATTTCATTATTTTTTTGATGCCCCAAAATGTTTTATCTTTAACCATGAAGAGCCATTTCAAATTGGCTACTGAATCCTTTTAAGGTGATCTTACTAGTCTTGGATAGATTCCTTACTTTCTTGGACAAATCTACATCATGTTCATCTTGTAAGAAATATGTATATGCATATTTATTTCTTATACCATATATGTATATGTTTATATATAACATATATAATAAATTATAATTTCTTAAAAATAATTATAAATAAATTAATTAATAATAAAAATGTGTTTTTCCTTCTCCCAGATCTGAAAACTTAGTAATTTTTCAAAGTATCCTTGTTTCTTTTAGTGAGTAGCAACGTGTAAAAGAGCTGCTTCTGTGTTGTCATTGCCTTTATGCCCTCTCGATGAACAGAGCTTGGAAAAAGCACTTTAAAAAAAAAAAAGAAGATTAATAATAAGTGTATGCTGACATTTGTAAATGAAAAGAAATATTACTTGAATTTTACTCGATTGCTCTATTTTATGTGATTTTCTTTTATTCTAAAAATACTGATTATATCCTTGCTTTGTATATTACCTATGATGTTTAATATATATTCACTTAATACCAATATTTTTACTGTCAATGACTATTTAATTCAGTTTCAAATGTTTTTGATGATATTTTTAATCCTTAAAGCATATCCCAGTAATTGTTAGTTAAAATACCATGTCTTTAAATCATGTTAAATAATTATTATCTGAGTGGTTATGTATCCAAACCGATGTGGGGAAATGGGGATTTTTTTTTAATTTCTTTTCAGCGTAACAGTATTCATTATTTTTGCACCACACCCAGTGCTCCATGCAATCCGTGCCTTCTCTAATACCCACCACCTGGCTCCCCATACCTTCCACCGCTTCAAAACCCTCAGGTTGTTTTTCAGAGTCCATAGTCTCTCATGGTCCTCCTCCCCTTCCAATTCCTCTCAACTCCCTTCTCCTCTCCATCTCCCTGACATGGGGATATTTTTTAATATTTTATTTTATAATTCATGTAAAACATTTAAAGTTTCGAATTCAAAACTATAAAACAAGATACTCTAAAAGTTGTAGCATATCACTTAGCTTGTTTCTATTGCTGCTATTCCCCCCAAATATAACATTACTAAAATCATAGTAATGCTGCAATATTGAAACTAGTATTATTATATTTAATGACATATCAACACATAAAAGCACACCCCTAATATGGAATGACAATCTTAAGTGTCTCTGATCTCATTCTAGTTTTAAGCAACCTTTTTCCTTGTCTCTGTTACATATTTATGTATGCTATGCTAGTTCCCATAAACTGGTCATTTTCAGGTATCTGCATTGGTAGGCCACTTTTAGGAAAATCTCTGTAGTTTTTCAGATACTAGTCCTTAACTTTAGATTATTTCATCGCAGCTCTTTGTGCAATGACTGAGTTCACCAAGCAAAAAAATTTTTTTAAATTTTTGCTGTGTTCTATTCTGACCCTATTGCTGTGGTATGGATTTGTAGAAAGCAGAAACTACTAGATGTATGATTCTCCTTTGAGAATAGGTGAATGCTAGAGATGCTGAAAATGCCATTTTTAGAGCTGTCTCATGCAAAGGGTGATATGCTATAAAAATAATGTCTCCCAAGAAACCTTCATCCTAAAAAATTCTGCTGCATTATTCAAAGGGGCTACAAATGTCGGCAGTGAAACTCTGGAAGTGTGGGAAATGATCAGTCCCAAAGGTATAGCTTCCTTAGTAGTTGAACTTCACTTTGTAATATGATTTTTCCAGTTCATTTCAGATGGTGGGCGGAGAAAATAATATGATTCTGAAAGAGTTAATATTGTGTTCATTCAGATACTGAAGTAAAATCTAGAAAAGATAGTAAATTTCGATTTAGGAAATACTATAGTAAAGAAAACTATTAAATTTTATTTAATTGATTAATATTCAAACTCATTTGACCACAGAATTTTTTACTCTTCTGTATCACATATTAATATGGAGAAGAATCAGGGTTCCAGAGAATACATACATCTTGTAAGGCTATGTTAAATGAAGTTCAACAGGTATATTTGTGATAAATCTTAGCAGGGTTTTCTAATTGCTACTGTGAATCAAGAATCCAAGAATCCTCAAGCTGGAGTACAGTCTATAGACCATATTCCAAACTCCTTTATGTAAGAATAAATTTTCTATATGATACAAACTCAAATAATTTGGGGGAGGGGTAATCATTCTTATTTTTCACAATTTATTTCCCTCTTTCTTACTCAGAGAAGTTCATATAATTTCCACATCATGAAATGTAGAGAAATATTATTTTATTACTTATCTAACTTATTAATAATAATTATATTTATTGAGGTACATAGAATTCTTCATATTTCATAAATGTAAAGTTCAATGAATTTTAACAAACAAAGCCTACCCATGTAACCAGCATCTAGCTCAAGAAATAAAACATTATATCTACCTATTAAAGAAGGAAAAATACACACATTTCCTCAGAATTTCCAAGGCTGCCTCATTTTCTTTAAAGGAATAGTAAGCAGTGAGGTCAGGAGAAAATTCTACAGAAATCCTGCTAAATTGTACTAGCTCAACTTACTGTAGGTTGCAGAAATTGAAGTAGAGGTTTTGCTAATCAGTGGTACTGAGAGCCACTCTGCAGATCCATGCTCCTTCCCAAAGCTTTAGACCTAAGAAACTGACCAGCAAAAATGTGGAGTAAATACTTTAAGTGAAATCCATTCAAGCTGTCTTTCAGCAAATGTTCCGTGTACTGTGGCTCTTTCCCTCTGTTCCCTGAGCTTTTGTATATTGATAGTGGGGTTGGAGATACAGTGAAAAAATACAAATAGATTTGTTTGTAGAAATGTTAATTCATGGGAGAAAGAGCAAAAATGACGGGCAGTTACAAACAGTATTCACAGACCATGGTAGAAGTGGTAGATGGGACAATTTTCTTTGGAGCAGTATCTGCCTCATTTGTAACATGGCTCTTTATTAATTTGTTGTGCTATCTATAATTGTCTTTTCTGCCTGTTTTCATGGCCATTTAAATTTGATTTGGGAAAAGTGAATGAGAGTCTCCCAATTATCACTATTTTAATTGACACCACTTATAAAAGCTATAAAAATTGATAAATCTTATGTTCTCACCATTATGCTTATGTATCTAATTATGCATCTCTAAATCTCACATCAACACCATGAGTAGATACTATTAGTCCTATTTTATTAGTGAATAAAACCAATAGAGAGACTAGGCACCTTGCCCTAAATTGTACTAATACTGCACTGAGAAAACAAGTTTTAACTCTACGTACATCGGCTCAAAAAATCAAGCAGACTTCAACATGCAGACTATAAAATCTTCTAGGTTCTATGTTCCTGAGAGCCACACTATGAAAAAGGGATTGTTTTCATTCCACAGAAATGCAATAATAGAACCAGAGTTTGAACCCAGGTCAGCAGACTATGGGTACATGGCTCTTTCAACTAACCCAACAGTGTATTTACATATATATTTTTCTTTTTAAATTCAATTTTATAAAACCTCTTTCTACTAAGAAGTTAAAAGACTTACTGTATCAAAGTAAAGGAAACATGCTTCTAACTTTCAATAGAAAATGAAAACTCATGGTTTGAAATGGGAATATGGCACTAGCATGATTTTACTTTTAAGGTACAGCCTAAGAAATGGTTTCTTGGATAAGGAGACAAAAGATTAAGGCTGGATTTGCATCATTCACCTTTTTTTTCTGTGATTGACAACATTAATATTTCTATGTTTCAGTTAAGGATGATGAAATTTTTTTCAGATTTTAATATGTATTGAAGTTAAGATACAATATAAGTACATTAAAATAAATACCTTAAAATCATTAAACATAAAATTACATCCATTAGCATTATGTACCCAAAGGTAGATATATTTACAGAAATTTAAAACACCTTTTATGGGAATGCAAGCTGGTGCAGCCACTCTGGAAAACAGCATGAAGATTCCTCAAAAAGTTGAAAATAGTGCTACTCTGTGACCCAGCAATCACATTACTAGGTATTTACCTTAAAGATACAAATGTAGTGATCTGATCACGTACACCCAAATGTTTATAGCAGCAATGTCCACAATCGTCAAACTATGGAAAGAACTTAGATGTCCATCAACAGATGAATGGATAGAGAAAAAGTGGTGTACATATACATATATATGTGTGTACATATGTACACACATATACATATATATACGTATATGTACACACACACACACACACACACACACACACACACACACACTGGAATACTATGCAGCCATCAAAAGAAATGAAGTCTTGCCTTTTGTAATGACATGGATGGAACTAGAGGGTATTATGCTGAGTGAAATAAGTCAATCAGAGGAAGACAATTATCATATGATCTCTCTGATATGAGGAATTTGAGAGTCAGGGTGGGGGGTTTTGGGGGGTAGGGAAGGAAAAAATGAAACAAGTTGGGATCAGGAGGGAGACAAACCGTAAGAGACTCTTAATCTCACAAAACAAACTGAGGCTTGCTGGGGAGTGCAGGGTAGTGATAGGGCAATTGGTTTATGGACATTGGGGAGGGTATGTGCTATGGTGAATGCTATGAAATGTATAAGCCTGATGATTCATAGACCTATACTCCTGGGCAAATAATACATTATATGTTAATAAAAACTAAAAAAATAAAAAATAATTAAAAAAAAAACACCTTTTAGCGCAATGAAAGAGACACATTATAAATTATACTACTTTCGGTTTAACTGTTTTACCCTTAATTCTGACTTCTCTGGAGAATTAGTCTTATATTTTCTTAATTGATTTTAGAGTTAGTAAAGTTAGCATGCCACAAAAGGAGGAAAAAGCCAAAAATGTAATGTTAACTGATTTTGGACATTACAAAGTAATGTATAACTGAGATAGATATATCTATACCTATATAGATCTATCGATCTATAGAAATATCTATATCTACATAGATATATCTATCGATCTATAGATATAGATGTATCTATCAGTTATATACAAGAAAAAATGATTTTTCTGTAAGAAGATTATTCTGATAGTTATTAGTAGACACTTCTCTAAAAAGTTAAAATATGGCATAAATTAGTTTTGTTGACAGGACTGTTTTATGTTTTGTTTACCAACAAACTTGATATGGAATTTTCACAATTTTATCAGCCTTATTCAGGTATATTTTCATATAAGAAACTGCACCCACCTAACATATATAATTCAACTAATTGTGATAGAAATATACATTGCAAAACCACTGTTTAAATCAGGATGCATATTTGCACCACTCGGGAAAGATTCTGTGAGCCCCTTTAGAGTCCATCCCTCCCTCTGCACCCTGCCCCAGGGAATCAGATGATTTTGGTTACCATAGGTCAGTTCACATTTTATAGGTATTTATAAGTAGAATCAAATTGCATGACTACTTTTGTAACAGGCTTATCTCAGCACAATGACTTACAGATTCATGCACACTATATTGTATATGTCAGCAGCTCATTCACTTTTATTGTTGAACACTATTCAATTATAAAGATAAATAACATTTTACTTATCCATACATCCAATGATGGACTGTGGCGTTATTTGAAGTTTGGGTTATTTTGCATAAAACTGCTATGATTATTTCCGTGTAAGTCCTTTGTGTGGCTATATATTATCAATTCTCTCAAGTAAGTAACTGGAGTAAAATAGCTGATTATTTGGTAAGAATATAATGTGTTTTTTTTTTTTAAAGAAACTGCCTATTTTCCAATGTAATATTACAACTTTATATCCCCAGCAGCAGTGCATGAGAGTTAAAATGGCTCCATATTCTCACAAAACACATGAATTTTCCAGCCTTTACTGTTAACTCTTCAAATTGACATGTTGTGGTAACTTTTTTGCTTTAATTATAATTTCTTTAAAATATAATTGTAATTTGTTTAATTGTAATTAAATAATGTAGTTTATGTATTTTCACATGTTTATTTGCCATGTATATATATTTTGTGTGATGTGTGTGTTCGATTATTTTAAATAGTTTTTAATTAGATTAGATTTTAAAGTTGTATGGTTTTTATTTGTCTTCTGTTATTGGGTCTGTTCTTCTTATATGAAGAACATATAAGAATATGTTCTTCATATAAATCCTTTCTCAGACACATGTAATGTATTTTCTCCCCATCTGCAGCTTGCCTTTTCATTTTTTAAATAGTATGTTTTGGGGAACAAAAAAAGAATTTTGTTGAAAGCCAAAAGATTATTTTTGTTTCTGTTTCTTAGTGTCTATCTAAATCCTTGCCTACCTCCAGTTAACACAAATAATCTACTGTTTTGTTTAGTAGTTATGGTTTTTATTTTTGTGTATAGGACTATGTTCCATATCAAGTTAACTTTGGGGTAAATATTGATGTTCCTTTTTATTCCATAGATATATCTAATTGTTCCAGCACTATTTGTAAAGGAAGTCTTTTCTTCTCAACAAATGGTCTTAAAACATGATTATATGCAGTTTGGTCAATTTCTGTACTCCCCATTTTAATTGACCTATGTCTATTCCTTCAACTATATAACATTGTTTTGATTACTAGAGCTTTGTAGTGGATCTTTAAATCATGTAGTATAGCTCTTCCAAATTTGTTCTTTGAAAAAATTGTTTTGGCTATTCTAGGTCATTTGTATTTCCATATTAATTTTCAAATTAGCTTATCATTTCCTTTAGGATTTGATTGGTACTGTCATGATTTACACACACACACACACACACATTATATATATTAAAAACTTTAACAATAGTTAACATATTGTATCTTCCTATATATCTACACTTACTTAAGTCTTAATTATTTATTTAATTAATTATCCAGTTTTATAGCAGTCAATGTAGAGTTCTTACACATATTTTATTAAAATATATTTAAAATATATATATTTAAAATATATATATTTAAAATATATTTAGGTAACAACTCAATGTGGTATTTTGATAATATGAATTTAAAAAATCATGTTTCAGTTATTGATGGCCAGTATATAAAATCCAATTGATTTGTATATCTTAATCTAGCATACTCCAACCTTCTCAATTTGTTTAATTCTATTTATTCTTTTGTATATTTCTTAGGATTTTCTATAGTAACAATTGTGCCATCAGCAAATAGATACAACTTTATTTCTATTTTCCTAGTCTATTGTCTTTTATTTCTTTTTCATGCTCTATTTCAATTGTTACATCCTCTACTACAGTCTTAAAGTGGTGGAAGTAGGCATCTATGCCTTCTTTCTGATCTTATATGGAAAACATTAAATATTTTACTATGAAATTTGATATTAGTTGTAAGTTTTTATAGATACATTCTACCTTATTTTTTATTTCTACTTTACTTTACTGAACAGTTTCATTGTGAATAGATGTTGAATTTTATCAAAAAATTTTTTTGCACCTATCGATATGATCTTGTGATTTTTGTGTTTTCTTTTATTAATGAAAGTATTTATCATCACAAAATAAACCTCTTTATTTCCAGTAGTTCCTTTTTTCTTGAGGAATATTTTTTTTTATTTTATTATATTTACTCAGAATTATATATCTTTTTCCATCTCTTTACTTTCAATTTACCTGTTTTTATATTGAAAATGAGTCTTTTTTAGATACCATATCCAAATTTTTTTGTGTTTGTTTATGTTTATTTTTAAATCTTTTCAGATGTTATGTGCCATATATATGGAGTGTTTTTCAATTAATATTTAATGTAATGCTAATATAGTTGGATTTTGTTCTGAAATTTCACTACTTGATTCCTTTTCATCTCTCTCATTTTTGTGTTGCTCTTTTTTCCTTTTTCTTTCATAAGTTATTCCGATTATTTGGGTAGTTTCCATATATTGGCTTTATACATATTATTTTGTATTTTGTAGTGGTTTTTCTTTTATTTTAATATTTTATTTATTTGACAGAGAGATCACAAGTAGGCACACAGGCAGAGAGAGAGAGGAGGAAGCAGGCTCCCTGCGGAGCAGAAAGCCTAATGTTGTAGTGATTTTTCTAAAGGTATATTATGCATCCTTAAAATTTTACATTTTTTTATTTAATTTTTTATAAACATATAATATATTTTTATCCCCAGGGGTACAGTTCTGTGAATCGCCAGGTTTATACACTTCACAGCACTCACCATAGCACATACCCTCCCCAATGTCCATAACCCCCCCTCCTAACCCCACTCCCCCCAGCAACCCTCAGTTTGTTTTGTGAGATGAAGAGTCACTTATGGTTTGTCTCCCTCCCAATCCCATCTTGTTTCATTTATTCTTCTCCTACCCCCTTAACCCCCCATGTTGCATCACCACTTCCTCATATCAGGGAGATTATATGATAGTTGTCTTTCTCTGATTGACTTATTTCGCTAAGCATGATACCCTCTAGTTCCATCCACGTCGTCCCAAATGGCAAGATTTCATTTCTTTTGATGGCTGCATAGTATTCCATTATATATATATATATATATATATCACATCTTCTTTATCCATTCATCTGTTGATAGACATCTAGGTTCTTTCCATAGTTTGGCTATTGTAGACATTGCTGCTATAAACATTTGGGTGCACGTGCCCCTTTGGATCACTACGTTTGTATCTTTAGAACATTTTACATTCTAATTAGAGTTGATATTATACATGTTCATGTAAAGTGTAGAAACTTCATGATCATTTTGGCCCATTAACCTCCCTTGATTTCCCTTATGCTAGAAACTGTATATGTATTATATCAATATACATTGTAAAGTCTGCAAGAAAGTATCATAATTTTTGCTTGAAACAGCCACATATTCAAACATAATGAAAAAAATAATATATCCTTATATTTATCACTTTTTAGGGTATGTATTACCTCTTGACTGCCTATATTTCCCTCTGCTACCATAAACTTTTATCCTAAAGAGTTTTCTTTAACTTTTCTTGCAGTACCTGTCTTCACATGACAGTTTTATAGTTAATTTTTTATCTGAGAATACCTCTATTCTGCCTCCTTTTTTGAAGGATATTGCCACTACATATGAAACTCTGGGTTGGAGTTGTTGCTTTATTTTTCCCCCATGGCTTTCATCATGTTATTCCACTGCCTTCTGCCTTCATAATTTCTGATGAGAAGACCACAATCATTTGAATCATAATGTGCCATATTTTTCTGGATTCTTTTAATATTTTCCTTATGTCCTTGGATTTCTGCAGTTTGGATATGATGTGCCTAGAGAGAGTTTATTTATTGCATTTGGTCTGTTTTGAATTTGCTGCATATCTTACATATTTAAATTAAGAAATTTCACCAAATTATAAAATATTTGGCTATTGTTTCTTCAAATATTTTTACTACAACATTCTCTCCTCTACTTCTGGGACTCCAATTGTATCCATGTTAGACCATCTGATATACCTAATGTTTTCTGAGGCTCTGATTGTTTTTTCTATTAATATATTTTTCTCTCTGGCCTTCAGCTTGAATAATTTCCATTGATCAATTTTAAAGTCCTTTTTCTCTTTCTTCTGGCAGTTTCATTCTACTCTTGATCCTATCCAGTCTATTTTTTTAAAATTTCAAATAGTTTTTTCTAATTTCTGTAGTTTCCATTTTCTATTTAATATTTTTATTTAGCATTTTCTATTTCTATTCCCTATTTCTCTCTGAGATTTCCTATTTTTTCCTTTGGTCTCAGGTGTATTTTCCTTTGCCTCATTCATTGTCATTATAAGAGTTTTTTAAAAATCCTTGTCTGACAACATAATTTTAGGAACATCTTCAGATTTATCTGTTTAATCGCTTCTTGGCCTTTTGGCTAAGATCAAGTGTAGATTTATCTGTTTAATTTTTGTTTTCCTTTCAGAATAATGAATCACATTTTATTGGTTCTTCATATTTAAATAATTTTGAATTATATTCTGAAAATTGTTTCAGTTGTGTTGCTGAGGCTCCACATTCTGTTATACTCTTATAAATTAAAAATTACCTTCTGTAGGGTCAAATTACAAAATTTTTTTTGCAGCACCTCAGTACTTTTTCCTACCTTTACCCTTCACTGCAAGCTGCCTTAAGTCTTCCCTATACTTAATGGTTCAGTGATTAGCCAGAGTTTACATAGAGATTTTAGGGTTTCCTTCCTTCTCCCCTCCAGGATTCCCCTGGTCACCTTCTAGGAGTATGATTGTCCTAATTCAAACTTTTGGTTCTTTAAGACAGAAAGAATGTAGGTTTCTACTTGAGTTTTAACTTTCCTATGCCACACTGGGACAGTTGCCTGCCTTCAAACTCATGCTATAAAAGAGAGAAATATCCCCCAATATAACCATCTTCCAAGTTTTACATCTTCAAAAATAAGCAAACAAACAAACAAAAAAAGCAAATACAGGTTTCTCTAACTTCCAGATTTCTAAAAAGTTCATCCACATTTTATGGTTGTTATCTTTGAGATGATTCATTTTTTTAGAAGCTTTTTTTTTTTTTTTGGATGTACTTGAAGAGGAATTCTTTGGGAAAGAACAAGTTAATTCTTTTCTCAGAAGGCAGTAATATCTCTCTTGGATAGATTCCAAAACATATGTTACTGTGTAAAAAGATTATCTGAGAGATTAGACACATCAAAAACAAGATTGTCAAAAAGTGGGCATCCTAAAATACAAAGAATTACATCAATGAATCAAAATAGCAGAGTCAGACAAATCTTAAGCCTAAAGTAGCATTAATATTTTTTTTTCCAGCTGGATATATAGCTATAATTTTATGAACTGGATTTTGTTTTGGTTGTTGCCTGTACCCCTTCCAGATGGCATAATATAAATTGTATTATGACATAGAAACAGGAAAAGAGAGAGGCAGACTGTCTAAACACATGGCTCTCAAAAATCTAATTTCTCATCACTGATAATGTGCAAACAGAATTTCCTCCTCATTGCACCTATAGATTCCTTTTTACCAATAATTTTTTTTTAATCAGATGCATATCTAGTCCTATGAACTGTATCAAAAGACTGCTTCTCTTTTAATTATAAATTATATTCTATGGCTGTGAAACTAAAAATCTTCATAAGACATAAGCTTAGAACTTTGATCCAAAAGTTAAAATTAAAATTTTAATTTATTTTGAAAATCAAGTATGGATAAGTTACAGATCAAACTCCTTAATGGTCTCTATTGACTTTTTTCCTTCTATTAGTCTTAAAACTAAACAATGTATTTAATAACTTTTTTTTAATCAGTGAAGGTCTATTTCTTTGGTAACACTGACAGTTGGGTGTTTTAGCCAATTCATCTTGAATTAGATTTGGTGAGAATATCAAAACAGATGTTATCTGAAGTCACATAGAATAGTAGCTGAACAAAAATTCCATAACTGGGCAACATACAATACAATAAAATGGGTTTCCATTTGAAATATTGTAACTGTGAAATGTTACCTTGTATTTCTATACTTTCCCTCATTACTAAAATAAATGTAGCTATTAATTTATTCTAAGATTATATTTTTAGATTTAGTGCTTGGATGAAATTCTAATTTCAGATAGTTATGAGTCATTCAGATGATAAATCCAGATTTCTACTCAATCTTTCTTTGATGAAAGAGAAGCCATTTTAAATACTTACAGTAATAAAATATCCTTCAATGACTAGCCTTCAAAATTATAAAATTATCTGTAACATTTTATGTATTCTTTGGAAAAGTTGGGTAGTATTGAACCTTTAGTTTTATGTATAGGAAATGCACTAGTCATCTAATTTATTATTTAATTTTTGTTGAAGAAAAATGGCATTATAACTTTAACATATCAAAGCATACAGTTATGTTTTCCAATTCATATTTGTATTATATAGTAATGAAAGAAATATCGTTGTATATTGGACTTACAGTCGATTTCATTTGTGACAGTAGTCTGAAAGGATGTTTTATGATAGAATGTAATGAAGACTTCTGTTTTGAAGTCTTCTGAACTAGATATTATTTCAAATGTTACCAATTATCCTATTTTATCACTTTGTATTAAGGTTCTAGATTCAATTTATTTACAGTAATTTAGAATAAAAATAAAAAGTATTTTTTCTATTACATTATATCCAAAACTAATTTGTAAAAAAATATTTCTAATACCTAGAAATGTTTTTAGATTTGCAAAGGATTTTGGTCATCATAGCTTATTGGCATTCCAATAGCCAGAAAAATAGAAGGACTGAGATATTATGAGATAAGCACAGAATTTATTTTAATTACATGTCTTACTTTTCAAGCTTACTAAGCTCATAAACTGCAGGCAATGTTTCTACAGATATCTAGCTCTTTATAAATCAAAATGATTTTCTTATAATTTTTCACTCATTATGTATTTCTATGAACCTTCAGTTTGAAGGTTTATCTTTTCATGTATATCCTTTGCATTGTAGCCAAGGTTGTGTGTTTTGAAGTACATAGCATGCATTTTCCTTCAAACCAGATCTTAAAAAAAGTAAAGTAGAAAGTGTGTATTTTCTTATGCTAGAATAGCATTCACCTGAAGGATACCTTTGCCATTGAATTTGCTGTTGGGTTTGCTGAGCTCAATGCTCACAGTCTAATCAGAGATGCAGGGTCTATGCCAGAGAGCAGCAATGGCCAGAGGCCAGAACACTGCCTTTACCAGCCAGCTCTGCAGAAGGCAAGGCAAGTACACCTCTCTGAGACTGGAAATATGCTTAGAAACTGCCCAAATGAGCCAAATGGTAAAATATTTCAGATGTGTTGGAGAAAAACAATAAACCGTCAAGATAAACAAGACATCATTAGAGTGCTTTGATGGGCATTTCTTGAATAAGATTTTTGAGTTGTGAATACTGTGTCTACCTTTGCCCATAGGACATAAATGAATTCTGTAATTTGTTAACAAAGTAGAAGAGTATTGTTTTACTCTCCAGCTGGTTTCCTGAGGGAAAAATAATACTAATTCAAAGGGGAAATATTTTGTTAAACGTGTTTCTTTACCAGCAATCCAGCATAGTTTTCAACATTTAAACTCACGCATCGCTACTTTATTCTAATATCTTGAGGCTAGTGTTTGGGAAAAGGTGCTAATAAAAACAGGTTTTCCCTTACATTCTCCTGAATAATAAACCGTCAGTAGGAACACTTTCCCCCCATAAGCCTTGTATGCTATAACAAGCAAATCTTTTAGAGACCCATTAAAACTGAGCATGCTAATTTAATTCCCTTAATATATTCTGGTTTTGCTTCCCAGTGAACTAATGATGACCATGGTATATATTCAAAATAGTGAATAAAGAATTTTTTTTTTAATTTTTTTTTCTCTAAAGATTTTATTTATTAATTTGACAGAGAGAAATCACACAAGTAGACGGAGAGGCAGCCAGAGAGAGAGAGAGGGAAGCAGGCTCTCTGCTGAGCAGAGAGCCCGATGCGGGACTCGATCCCAGGACTCTGAGATCATGACCTGAGCCGAAGGCAGCGGCCTAACCCACTGAGCCACCCAGGCGCCCCACTGAATAAAGAATTTTAAAATATATTTTAAACAAACAAAAACCATTAACAGTACCCCCCCCAAAAAAAAGGTAGAGAAAAGAAAAGAAAGAAAAACAAACATTGCACAATTAAATACTGCCACAGAATAGATCAGATTAGTATCCCAGGGACGTGAAACAACTGTGAAGAATTACACTACAAGTCCCCTTGAGGGGATGTTATGGAACTAGTTTTTGTCTTGCAAATTTTAAGATATCATTTGAAAGGTAGAGAAAAAGGTAGTCTATAAAGAAATTCTTTCTAAAGTTATGGAACTTCAGAGGTAAAAATGAGTGGGTCATAGAGTTTCGTGTGTGTTCATGTATCAACTACTCACGTTTCACAATTATACATATATAGAAAAAATACAGCAGAGAAGTAAAGCAATAAGAACACAAAAATATAGGTGGTACAACAATAATCATAATCTCAAATTTTGGTTTTCTCTACAACACAATTTATAATGAGGAAAATTTAAATTTTTTCTTTCCTTTTTAGAGAATAACACATGAATTTTGAATAGTAATATTAAGTAAGGAAAACTTTTATGACATTGGCAAAACATGAAAATTGGGCCAATTTTTGAAGATTGAAACCAATGTATAATAACATACACTGAGATATAGTTGGAAGGTTTGGTTTGAATTGTGCATTAATTATAGTGATTACACCAATGAGATGACATTACTCTTGATGAGAAATACAAACATAAGAAATAAAACATATTTCCCACTGTTCTCAGTTTTAGATACCTTTCAGTTTTCAATATATCATGTAACAGAAATCTTATCTTAAAAATAATTTCACTGGTATGATTTTTCATAGTAATAACAAGTATTTTAACCAAAATAATGGCTTGTTATACAATCATATAGTACAGTAGACATCATAAAGAAAAATAGTTGCAACCTTTGCCACCACTGCATCCTTCATCCAATAAGACATAATCTTTTAGTCCTTTCTCACTTTATTTCTTTTAAGACTTTATGTATTTATTTGAGAGAGGGAGAAAGAGAGCATGAGCATGGAAGAGGGGTAGAGGGAGAAGCAGACTCCCCACTGAGCAGGGAGTCTGATGTGGGGCTCTATCCTGGGACACCAGGGTCATGACCTAAGCCAAAGGCAACTGCTTAGCTAGCTGAGCCACCCAGGAGTCCCAAACATTTCTCACGTTACATTAGGCTAGCCGAATTATCCCTCTTCCTTGACACTTTTCCTACTTCCCTCTCTTGGAAATTGGATGATTCTCCTTCCTACAATCCACACATCAAGGAACTGACATAGAACAGAGTTCAGATTTGACAAATGAGGTGGGGGATGGCGAGAGCAGTGGTCCCTATTGAAATGCATTTTGCCATGTACCTTTAACAAGTTAAAAGCCTACATGTTATTTTTCTCTTCATGTTTCTTCTTAGGGGTTTTTATTTTGCTGGATATAATGTAACACAAATTCTTGATGTTACAATCTAGTTCATGCCAGCTACACTGGTTGAAGTTTCTGGTTCAATACTGTTTATTTTCATATTTTCAAGACATTTCAAAATGATTTTTTTTCTTTAAATATTTTATTTATTTATTTGTCAGCGAGAAAGAGAGCGTGCTTAAGCAGGGGAAACAGCAGGAAGAGGGAAAAGCAGACTTCCCACTAAGTGAGGAGCCCCATGTGGGACTTGATCCCAGGACCCTGGATGGCCTAAACTGAAGGCAGATGTTTAACCAACTGAGCCACCCAGCTATCTCAACATTTCAAAATGCTTTAAAGATAGTATTTGATGCATTGGCTGATTGAGTCAATGCATGATATTTTTTCCTCACATTAACTTGAATGAACTTTGTATCTCTCATTAAAATAAATTATTCATATGATTTATATTTGTACTTTATAAGACTATTCAGCTTATTCATGAAAGAGTACTACCAAAGAAATCTATATTAGTTTGATTGTTGAGAAAAAGATCATTTTAATTTTTATTGTTAGAAATAACCTATTAGCAGTTTTGATCCATTATATTAAGAAATATCTGAGACAAAATATTCTCAGAATAAGAACACGAATGAAAGAAAGAATTTGCAACTTAGTATCCTTATCAATATTTGTATATCTGCATTTATTAAAGGTTGCTATGGTGCCTTGTAGTGGATTGAGTAGTTGCCCCCCAAAGGATATGTCCACTCAGAAACTCAGACTGTGACCTTATTCGAATAAGACTTTTTGCAGATTTTATTAAGGTAAGGATTTTGAAATGAGGTAGTCCTGGATTACAGTGGGCTCTAAAGCCAAGGACAGCTGCCTTTATGAGAGACAGAAAAGAAGACACAAAGGAATGCAGAAGAGAAGGCCATGTGAAGACAGAAGTAGAGAATGTAGTGAGGTACCTACAATCCAAGAAATGCCAGAGATTGATGCCAGTTCCCAGACACTTAGAGACACTCATGGAAGCTTCCAGAAAGAGCAACACATTGACTATGCACTTCTGTCCTCCAGAATTGTGAGAGAATAAATTTCTGCTGTTTTAAACCACCAAATTTGTGGTAATTTAATCTTGTTAATCATTCTCTTGGAAATCACCTAACCCCTGTTTCATTATATGTCTTAAATACACATGTTCTGGCAAAATCCCAGTCTTGGAAAAATATCTATCTTCCTTCTGTATGATTTTATATCTATCACTCTACATGAGAAAAGAAAAGTCATACAAGGGAAAATGAACTCTATAATGATTCTTAACCTAAACTAGGCTCCCAATATCATGTTCATGCTTGATATTTTAAAATATTCTCTAATTTACTTTTCCTGTTTCTAAACGACTATCCACACTAACTTATTCTCTGAAAATGGTTGGAAAATATTTTGAAACTGTATCAACTAAACTGTAGAATTTAAAATACAGTGGTGAGCTCTCGGGTCAGTTTTTGTTTGAAAGTTTTAAATGGTTAAAGAGCAATACTGGAGTACCCAAAACATTTAGGGCATCACGCAATCTATACCACTCAACTTTCAGTTCATTTGCTATACTGGGAGAAGTAAAAACTCAGACACTGACCAAGTGGAGGGTCTTAAAGAGAACCTCCCCCACATTATCCTGGGACATAAGGGCTATAACCTCAGGAAAAAACCAAACCAGACCTAGACATGACTCATACCCTAACCCCAGAAGATAACAGGAAAGTCTATTTGGACTGAGCAGTGCTAGAGAAGTAAAAGGAAAGGAAAAATATTTTGGAGATATTATGGTCATAGAACAATCGTTTAATGGGTTTTCAACCCAGCCATGTACTTTTGAGATACTTAAGGAACTTTAATCCATGAACTTCAATTACTCTCATCTCCAATGGTAAGCTCTCCTCAGGTATCAGGCAGAAGCAAATGCAATTCCTCTCTGGGAAAAGGCATACTTAATTTTGGTTTCAAGTTACCTCCAAGTGTCTTGGGCACCAACTACAGGCAAAGCTGACTAGGTAATTAAAGAAAAAAGGATGCATGAGAAAGAAGCAAAAAAATCAAGAGGAAGCAATATGAGAAACGTACGTTTCAGATAATGTATTGTCAAATTTAAAATAAACCATGGCCACCTGTCTAAATAACCAACATTGCAAGTTGCTCTAAAAGCCTTAAATAAAAAGAAGTGGTTTAAGAGAGTTAGCCTTGTATTATACTGTGAAATTTGAAAGGCCTTTAATTCCCACAGTTGGGGAAAAGACTGAGTAGAAAATCCAAAGTCAGAGAAAACTTCAAGTCTCAGCTGTGACTCCTCCTCTTACGTGAAAACCATGGCCCAGTAGGAAAGGCATGGGACCCTGATATCCGAAAAGAGAATATTGGAATGGATATGCATGGGAAACTTGACACCCCATATTCCTCTGAATGCTCCACGCCAGATGCAGTAGCCCACTTCTCCTTCCCAGAGGTAGGCAGCACCCCACTTTCTGTCCTCAGTTGTGCTTAATTCTGTTGAGACTATACAGAGTAAATAAAAATTAAATAGGGCTATATATTAAAAAAGACATTACATATGTAAGTATTATAGGAAATCGTATTCTACATGGCAGCGATCCAGGAAGAGGTTTATGTCAGTCAGGTACCTTGATGGCGCATCTCTGAGGTTGACAGATACCAAGAGAGTGCTCTTATCTTTCTTTAAATTTTCCCCTTTATACCTTTGTATCTCCACCAAATTGGGAAAAAAAATAAAAAAGCCTAAATCCTTAGGAAGTGAATCATTTACATCCAAATTTGTCTCACCTGAAAATCCAACAGATTTAAGGGAGGCCTTCCCTTTCTTTGAGGACTATGTCTGGTTATGTCCAGGAAAGAACAAAGTTCATTTTATTTTCAGTGTGTTTTGAACAACAACAACAAAAAAGATGGAAAGGCTAACTAATTTATTGCATGATCATATAGAAAAACTTTAAAAAACAAGGAAATGATGATGTTTATACTTTTTTTAAAAAATGGCAATTTTGTCTAAAACTAACTTTAAAATAAATATAATTATACATAGGAGAAAAGTCATAATAGTTCAAATCAATCTCTTCAAACAAACTGATCATCTAAATCAAAAATTTCTACTCTCTTCTCAATAGAGGTTGATTGCATTCTAGTACAAGAATTATTGACAGAACCAAAATAACTATAAGAACCATGTGTGCTTTCTAGTTAAGACAAATAGAAACAGCTCTTTGACCTTGTAGAAGTTATTCAAGGTCTTTGGAACTCAATTTACCCAACTATAAGTGAATATTTTGGCTTATCCTTTCTGGCTTCAATATGTCATGTATTTTTGATGCTCTGATTCAAATGTATTTTACTATGAAATTCAAAAGGAAAAAAGTGAACAATCAACATTATTGTTAAAAATAATTTAGAAATTATTTTTGGTCTCTTCATGATCTGTGCTATAAGGTTCACACTCACTTGAAGCTCCCATATGGTGCTATTCTGAGACATTATTGCCTCCTCTAAGCCTCATGTGGTCTATATATGTCAATGATTATTCTCCATTCTAATGTGTATATAACCTATACTGTTTCTTCTTTTGTCATTCCTCTATTTTATTGTTTTCTCTTCCTTTTTTTTTTTTTTTTTTTGGATGGCTTTAATCCCATACTCACCTGAATGTTAAATATTTCTTTATTAAAATTTTAGGTCAGATCTCAACTCCTTTATTAAACTTCTAAAATATAATACATCACATTATCCTATGGTTTTGTTCTATGTGTTTGCGTTTTACCTCTAGGAAAAAGTTCCTTTATCATGTCTTGGGCATGCAATATTCTATCTAATATCAGCCTCATCATTCCCCAATGCCTAGGAATTAAAGGACATTATCAGATTTCACATGTAGTGATCCTTAGGAAGGAAAAAAGCTCAGAAAGATTGTTATAATTTTATCGAATTTACACTTATGACCAAAATTCCAGGACCAGATACAGGATTGATAAGTCTAACTTAGTCTTAAGTTGCATTGCATCATCAACTAGATGGTATACCATTAGAAGGCTAATCACTAGCCATATTTCTGATCTAGAACTGTGACTATATTCTACTGGATGTCTTGACAAATTTATCTCTTAAGACAGGCAAGGACCTTCTGGGTGGCTCTGTCAGTTAAGCAACTGCCTTCAGCTCAGGTCATGGTCCTAGAGTCCTTGGATCAAGTGCCCTCCCCATGCTGCTCAGAAGGGAGTCTGCTTCTCCCTCTAGACCTCCCCCATGCTTGTGATCTCTCTTTCTCAAGCTCTTTTTCTCTCTCAAATAAATAAATAAAATCTTTTTTTTTTTTAAAAAAGAACAACAGGTAAATTAGTGTGAAATGCACTTCACCAACCCAAGACAACCTAACAAAAAAGAGAAATAAGATGCTTAAGATAGAATTTGTAGAAAAGGAAATATTGGGTTCCAAAGACAAAAGAGAATTCTAGGACTTGAACACTCCAAAGCAAAGGCCTTATAAACTACGAGATATACCATTGTTTATTACTTTGTATAGTTGTTCTTATTATCCCTTAATAATTGGAATTAGTATTTAAAATGGGAGAGCATAAAACATAAAAAATATCAGAAAGACACTTTGGATATATAATTGCTATGAAAACAACTGAAAAAATATAGATTTTTTGGGGCACCTGGGTGGCTCAGTGGGTTAAAGCCTCTGCCTTCAGCTCAGGTCATGATCCCAGGGTCCTGGGATCGAGCCCCACATCCGGCTCTCTGCTCCACAGGGACCCTGCTTTCTCCCCTCTCTCTGCCTGCTTCTCTGCCTACTTGTGATTTCTCTCCCTCTGTCAAATAAAGAAAAATCTTAAAAAAATATATATAGATTTTTTTTTTGCTTTATAATATTTGGACATAACTATTTGAAACAAAAAACCGTTAAGAACTATTATAATGTGTGGGATGCCTGGGTGGCTCAGTTGGTTGGACGACTACCTTCGGCTCAGGTCAGGATCCTGGAGTCCCGGGATCGAGTCCCGCATCGGGCTCCCAGCTCCATGGGGAGTCTGCTTCTCCCTCTGACCTTCTCCTCGCTCATGCTCTCTCTCACTGTCTCTCTCTCTCAAATAAATAAATAAAATAAAAATCTAAAAAAAAAAAAAAGAAGTCTGTTGAAAATCTTAAAAAAAAAAAAGAACTATTATAATGTGGAATACTTTTGTGAGAAAGAAGTATATTAATTTTAGCTATTTCCTTTTGATATTAAAAATGAGGGTGAATTTTATTTTTTATTCATAAAAGTCCTTTGTTTCAAGTAGTAATTACATAATTTACTTGTGACTAATACAAATTGTTAAACCATTATGGTTAATAATATATGTTAATTAACAAGAAACATTAATTATAAAGCTTAATTTCTACTGAACACCTTAGCTACTTGTGTAGATATATTTCTCTGTAGATTTATTAAGGGTTTTACTTACCTATTAAATCTTACAGTATATCCAAATACCATTTTATCCTACAGCATTATTTTAAATATAGGTAGTGAAAGTTAATGCTATGTATAATCATATAATTAGGTTCTTCCCCATTTGAATGTGTTGACATTTATACTAAGTTAATTTTTTTTCTCATATAGAGACAGAAAACAGCAGGGAGTTCTTTTTTTTTTTTTAAAGATTTTTATTTATTTATTGAGAGAGAGGTAGTTGAGAGAGAGTATGAGCGAGGAGAAATCAAAGGGAGAAGTAGACTCCCCATGGAGCTGGGAGCCCGATGCAGGACTCAATCCCAGGACTCCAGGATCTGACCTGAGCCGAAGGCAGTCGTCCAACCAACTGAGCCACCCAGGCTTCCCAGGGGAGTTCTATTTAAACAAATTTTTTACTATCTTCTTATAGAATTTTGTACAATTTTGTCATACAAATAGTGTTATAAATTAAAAATAAATCTAATTTATTCCTAGGCACAGCCAGAAATACTTATTTTTAGAAATCATCTGATCCCAATGGTGTGCAAGGTTCTCTTCTAGATGTCAGGATACAGGCTAATAAAAGGTTTGCTATTTAATTGGAAATATGGGCTGTAAATTTAAAGAAAAATAAATAATGCAAAATACACTTTTGTAGATACTATTGATAAAATTATTTGTATTATTATTATTTACATAATAGGAACTATAAGAATATGTTTTTAAAAGCTAGATTTTATCTAGGTTTGTGTAAACAAATGAGCAGGGAGCATTTTCAGCAAGTAAACCACACATTGGAATGTATACAGTGGTTCAAAGGATGGCAAAAAACAAGTACAGGGTGTGTATAGGTGATTAGTGAGAATTATATTTTGAGAAGGAGAATGTAATATCTTCCATTTTATTTCATTTTAAAGATTTTACTTATTTATTTGAGAATGAGAAAGAGCAAAAGAGAGCGAGAGAGAGCGAGGAAAGCCAGATGGAGAAGAAGAGGCACACTCCCCTCTGAGTAGGGAGCCGAGTTCGGCGCTTGATCCCAAAACCCTGGGATCATGACCTGAGCCAAAGGCAGATGCTTAACTGACTGAGCCACAGATTTAATTAATGCTATCATTCAATCATTTTTTGAAGGCCTTCTGAGTAGAGAAATAACATGGTCATGCTCAACAGAGCTTCTCAAACCTGAATGAGCACTCCAATCACTTGGGGATCCTGCTAAAAACACAAATTCTGATTCAAAAGTTCTCAAGTACAGCTTGAGATTTCACCTTTCTAATGAGTTTCCAGATGACACCAATACTGCCGATTCCCAGACCACTCATTGAGTAACAATGTTAAACAGACAGCTGTAGAGCCTGGAAATAAAGAAGCTAATTTGAAGTCTAATGTTGGAATCCTGATGCAAAGCAAAGAAGGTTAGTGACAGAAAGGAGATTAGAGAATGTTAGAGATGTTACAATGGAAGAAGTCATATGTCAATTATACCTCAATTAAAATGTTTTAAAAAACCAAAAAATAAAAAAGAAGTACTCAAAAAGGAAAAAAAGGATAAGAAAAGAAAGAAAAGGAAAAGAAAAAAAGAATTTGTCTCCATTTGGGAGGATCTCTAAAAGGATGAATCCATTTTTTTGTTTGAAGAACTGAAGGCAAAATGCTAATTTGAAAATAAATATAAATTCTTAAATGTGATTGATGTGGTTTGGAGGGAACAACAAGTATCCTTTTAGATTTTACGTTTGCGTTAGTTGTGAAACACCTACTGGACTTGTGCGCAGGCCATACCAAGTGAGAATATAGAACTCTGAAGAATCCTGTACGTTTCTCTTTCGAGATTAAAGTTTTAGTCAGAAAAACACTTGAAATTATTCAGAAAAAATAAGCCACAAAGATGAAGAATCAACACATAAAACCAGATATACTCAAAGGGTGGGAAATAGTCTGAAATGTAGTAAGAAATCATGGAAGTTAGGAGATCTTGGTACTTTAGATTTTGGGGCCAGAATGTCATCAATGTACTGAGATGTGTAGGGCAAATGCCTTATTTTAGTAATGATGAAGCTAAAATAACGGTGAAAAGTCCAAGTTTAATTGAATTAAATTAACATGTCATAAAAACATTTTCATATACCTAGAATAATTTCAGTATCTACAAAATTTTGTTGCTGACTATAGTAATATTCTTCCATTTAGCCTTTCTCTTGTCACCTACATGAAGGTATTTTCTCCATCTCCTATCTCACATCTACCATAATGTGAAACTTTCACACTTTTATCTCATGATAAATAGGTGAGGCTGGTCAAGGGTTGAGTCTCAGTACTGTGTGTTTGCTTACTTGAGCATGAAACTTAGGGAATTTTTTTTTTTAATTTTTTATTTTTTATAAACATATATTTTTTATAAACATATATTTTTATCCCCAGGTCTGTGAATCACCAGGTTTACACACTTCACAGCACTCACCAAATCACATACCCTCCCCAATGTCCATAATCCCAGAGTTTTACATCCTTCACTTATATATATGAATTTGAAATACTATTAGGCCTCGCTTATGTGTGGTTTTGTTTTTGTTGTTCAGTGATGATTTAGAGCTCAGGTGAAATATTCAATTATTTCTTTAATATTGCTTTATGGACTTCGGAGATATTATAAATCCTATTTTATTTTTTATAATCCTTTTTTAAAGTCAGTTTTTATTTTTATTTATTTATTTATTTTGAGAGTGAGAGAGAGCACATACATGAGAGAGAGGAGGGGAGAGGGAGAGAGAGAATATTAAGCAGGTTCCATGCCCAGAGTGCGGTGCTCCATCTCATGACTCTGAGATCATGACCTGAGCTGAAACTACTTTCAAAAGCAGTAAGGAAGTTAAATCACAATTTGTATATATTTTTCCTATTTCTACCTTTTTCCCCCACTTATCTTGTGTTACTTAACAATTATACTTTGAATTTTTTTTTAGTTTTCTAATAATAAAATCTACCCAGTAATGCTTAAATAGTTACGCACTGGAAATATTTAAGACAAAAGACATGGATATTACTTTAAGAATTATTCACAGGCTTGTATAACTAGTCTCAGTATGATAGTGCCTTAAAAAGTACCAATTCTAGGGACAATTTGGTGGCTTAGTTAAGTGCCTGCGTTTGGCTCAGGTCATAATCACAGGGTCCTGGGATCAAGCCCAGACTCTTAGGCTCTGCTTTGGTGATCCTTCAGTGTCCTTTGATTTTGAGTCATGCCGTTGATGCCTAGTGTGTTTGAACTAGGTGGAGATGAGACCTGAAAATAAAGCACAGCTGGCCCATGTTCATGGTGCCGTTAATTAAGTAATATCAGAGACAACATTCAGAAGGGTTGAAAAAAAGAGTCTAAGTAAGTTGTCAGTGAAAAAGAACTGAAGAGATAAATATCAGGTATTGAGGCTATGGAACCAGAGTAACACAGAACAAATAGAATTGTAATAGGTTGAAAGCAGAGAGAAGAAGATTTCTAAGACCTTGGCATTTATAATGTAGGGACTATTATACAGGACAGCAACAGTGGTGATTATTAAGGTATTAGTGTTATTAGGGGTGCTGTGTTTGTTCAAACCTGACATTTTTTCTCAAATAAAAGAACAAGTTTGATGTAAATATTTGTCGGGTGTGATTTGACAAAATTATTACAAATTCAATTAAAAAATAAATGGTGATTATTGTTATGAAAATTGAAATTTGAGTAGTGAAACTGTATATTGTGAGGGTTAATAGCCCTCACAATAGAGACCAACATACTGATGAATCTAGAGTAGGTTTCTGGTTCTGCCATTTGTTAACTTGTAGCAATGGCATCAATTCTGAGGGATAATGCATGAATTAAATAATATAATGAATGAACTATATTGGTTTATAGCTAGACTTTTTTTTGCTTGGTTATTTTTTTGTTTGTTTTTTGTCGATTTGACTTGGCCCAGTGCCAAGATCTGTGGTCAGACATTATTCTGGCTATTTCTATGAGGGTGTCTTGGGATGAGATTAACATTTAAATCAGCAGATTTTGAGTAAAGCAGATTGCCTTTAAAATGTGGGTGGGTCTCATTCAATCAGAGATGCAAAAGACTAAAGTCCGGAAAGCAAATAGGAATTCTGCAGTTGACAGCCTTGGGATTTGCAATGCAACCACAGCTCTTTTCCCGGTTTTCAGCCTGATGTCTGTGAAACTTGAACTACAGCATGAGGTCTTTCCTGTATATTCAACCTATTGGCCTGGACTTGCGAGGCTTCATAATTGATCAAGCCAATTTCTTTAAATAAGAATTAGATTCGTAGTTGGATGTAATGGTATTTATTTAATTTTGTGAAAAGTTTTTTTTTTTTTTTAAAGATTTTATTTATTTATTTGACAGCATGAGGCAGAGAGAGAGAGAGAGAGAGAGGGAGAGAGTATAAGCAGGGGGAACCACAGGCAGAGGGAGAAGGAAAAAGCAGGCTCACTGCTGAGCAGAGAGCTGGATGTGGTGCTCAATCCCAGTACCCTGGGATCATGACCTGAGTGGAAGACAGATGCTTAACCGAGACACCCAGGAACCCCTGTGAAAAATTATTTTTGAATAAACATAGAATTCTCACAAAAAGACTTTAAAATGTGTGGGGATGATAACTTTAAAATTGTAGGGATGATAACTCTAAGGATAACAGACCTAAGACCTGTGAAAGAGATGATAGGTCTTTCACCGGGGCTTTTGGAGGAAGAAGCAGACTGCTGGTTAGTGATGGAAATCAGAGTTCATAACTCATATTGCAGGGTCTATACAACTACTCCTAAAAAATGAATTTGATAGGCCATATGTCAATATTTTACAGTATCAATATTTCCTTAGCATGCATAAAACTTTTAAACTCATTAATACCTTAATAAGGTTCGTGGATTTTTACTTTACTAAGACATGAATAGAATAAACATTTCTTTCCTTTCCTATGGTAAAAAAGAAACTATATAATTATAAAGATACTAAAAATGCATTCTTAGGGATGTGAAACTATCACTTAACAGAAAACAACAATTCTATATTTTAAAACCAGTTAAGAGGTATTTCCATCAACTTATAAACATAGTTGTCTTTATAAAGACCTAGAAAAAGGGACTTCTCTAGGAAGATTAACATGACAGTTCTAATTCATGTAAGTTATTTTGGCAAAGCAGTAGAGTTTGCAGAAGAAGTTGCTACAAGAGAGAATATTCTATTTCATGGAATTCTAAGAACTGGGAATGTAATAGGGATGAGCCTCATTGCCATTAGAGCTTGAGAATAGTTCTATATCCAAGGAAAGTTCATAGACTTTAGCAACAGGGATTTGCAAAACTTTTTTTTTTAATTGCTCCACTACAGATGTCTTCCTTTCTCTTCCCCACTATCAGATGCCTAACAGTAATCTCCTGTTTTCTATTATCTCGTAATTTTGGCATGCACATAACTTTGGTTTATTACAATTGTTCTCCATGTTATTCCTTATTAGAATCTTATTGCTACTAAACTAATGGCTGAGTCAGCTATTTGGTTTTTTCTTAGTCCGAATTTCAGTGAGAATCTTTGTTCTAGTTCCAAACGGAAGGTTATTGGTTTGGTTGGAACTGGATCTTTTTAGATGGTTTGCGCAAAAGTGGTTTAAACAGCTGTGGCCTGAATGAAAGTACTAGACTCCTGTGAAACACAAAAAAACTCCTCCTATTAATCAGATGAGGATTTTGCCAAGGTAGTTTCCATTTGGTAGGGCTGTAGGAAGGAAAGGCACAGTGATCCTTGTAGGAAAATATTTCCCCCTCTTTACACATCAGAGAACTGAGGCTGAGAAAAGTAACATATCTGGCCTTGGTCATATACCTTATAAATTTTTGAGGACTTAGAGAATTGTCATTTCCATATCATACTATGTTTTAGTCCTCACACCAATCCAATTTTTGGACAGGTTCTCTTCTCTTTCTTTAGTCTTCTTATAACTAAAATCTAGTTTGGGATCATTACAGAATGTATATTTATAAGGTGAATTGAAAGATAAAAAAAGAAAGGTAGTTAAAGGAAGAATAAGATAGAAAGAAGTGCATCTGCTGCTGTGATAAAAGGTTACTCTTCAGGTGCACCTGGGTGGCTCAGTGGGTTAAGCCTCTGCCTTCGGCTCAGGTCATGGTCTCAGGGTCCTGGGATCGAACGAACCCAACATCGGACTTTCTGCTGAGCAGAAAACCTGCTTCCCCCTCTCCTTCTGCCTGCCTCTCTGTCTACTTGTGATTTCTGTCAAATAAATAAATAAAATTCTTAAAAAATAAAATAAAATAAATTGTTGCTACCCCATTTAGGCTTTAAAAAAAAAAGGTTACTCTTCATATATGAGTCAACAATTCTTGTTAGAGTTCATCTGCTTCTCTTAAGTGCATATAGTTTATAATTCTTCATATAATCTATTTTGATTGTGTACTGATGCAAGTCTGCTATTTAATATTTGGTTGACTTCCTCAGAAGAGTCAGGATTCCTAAATCTACCAAGCAAACTCAACCACTTATATATACCATCACACTTATAATTTTTGAACTCTCTGAGCTCAAAAATGATATAATATAAAAGGAACACGGTGATGTGTAACTAATGACACATGAGCCTTATCCAGAGATACCATCCAAATAGAAATTTACCTATAAATACATAGAACAAGTTTGCTGACAATTTGCTTAATAATGAACAGACACACACAGGAGAATCAAGGACAAGAGGTCTAGTCAAACTGATAAGTAAACAATATTAGCTGAAATATCAGCAGGGAGAGTTGACTCCTTGTCATGTTCAGAGATTTTAATCTTGAATTTATTTCTTTTAACATTTTAGAGGAGTAGAATAGCTGGCAAAAATACTGCTTACAAATTACATTGGGTAATTTTTTTCTGATTCATTATTCAATATTTCCTCTTTAAATGTTGAGAAACAAAATGTGCTTCAGATGCAAAACCCTAGTGTCTTCCGATTTTATTAAATGTTTTCAGCGAATATTTCTTCTTACCTTTACTTATTTCCTGGCTGAGATATCAAGAAAGAGAAATAGGAAAATTTCCCATCCAACTCATAAATGATCAACAAGGGGTACACAGAGAAATGAATACAAGAAAATAAAAATTTATCTTTAAAGTCATTTGAGTATGTACTATTACCAGCATGAAATTGGAGAGGAGGAAATGAAATGTGGATATGGATGAATTTGATACTCAATTTACTTAATTTCTAAAGTTTACTTGACAGTATCTTCATTTTTGTGAATTAATTTAGCTAAGTTAAATCTGAGTGTGCTGGTTTACTGTGAGGGTGGTAAACATACAAACTGAGCAGTCTGCTTCTTTCTTTTATAGAAACTTAAAATTCCCATAACGTTCACGTAAAAAGTAAACCTATTCTAGAAGATCTGCACTTTATATAGTATAGCTTTTTGGGAAGAAAACAGTACAATGTATAAAATGGTATCCAGCTTAATTTTACTTTAGTAAAGAAAATATATTTTGGATAAAGAAAGTTATGCTTGTGTTTTTTCAGTGATTAAATGTCAAATTAAAAACAGAAATTCCTTTCGTCCAAAACAATAAGTAATACCTGCTAAACATTCCTCAACGACCTCCAAATAGCAATGTCATTGGCCCCATTTCATTTCTTAAAGCTCAAGACCAGAGAGAAATAGGAGGAAAAATTCATTTTCATAAAACAATAGAAATACAGTATAGTACAACTGCTTAACCTATGAAAATACTCTATGAATCAAAGAAATTGTGACTATTTAAATGAAGATGTGTTATTGACAATAACGGTTTTATCTCTTATGGGTTTTAATCCCTGATAGGGAGTTTAAATTTAACTAATAACCCTTTATATAAAATCTCATTTGACTGATATCCTCTCTATGTCCTCTACTATGCTTTTAAATGTTTTTATAACTTGATCATTGTAATAAGCCCTGGGATTTTAAAGACGTGGGGTAAGTCAATGACATTTTAAGCAGCATCTGCTTTTTTTTCTTCTTTCATGTTACTAGTGTCTTTTCAAGCATGTTTTATTATTTCAGAGCTCTGTAACAAACTACCAAATAAAATCCATAGAATTCAATAACCAATGTATCAAAAATTTTTAACGAAAGTTAATCAAGGCAAAAGTAGCATTACCTCAAAGTAGTTTTCCTGCACTGACGGATAAATTATTTAAATTGCCTTTTAATCATTTACAGAAAGTTGGCATATTAGCTGTGAATAAACTAAGTAAAAACAGAGCCACGGAAAATGAATGCGAAACTATCAACAATTTATGGCAAATGACATCTCATTTATGCTCCCAGGTTAATCTATATGTTATTCATAATGCATTGATATGTAAGACAGAATACCTATCATTTTAACAACAGAAAGACTTAAGATGTGGCTCAGTGTTAAAAGTTCCCTACGAGATTGTTTACCTCTGAATCCTTATACATAGCTGTCAAAGTGAGTGTATTTAAGTATTTAATGTATTTTTTGAATGCTGAAAAATAAAAATAAACAATCTTGCTCAGTACAGGTCAAGATTTCTGTGGGAGAGACGTGGAATAGTAGATTCAACATTTAGGGAAATCAAGGTAGCAGAGTTCAAAGAAAATAAGAATAAAAAATACTGGGGGCGGGGGGCACCTGGGTTGCTCAGTTGGTTAAGCGTCTGCTTTCTGCTCAGGTCATGATCTCAGGATCCTGGGATCAAGCCCGGCACCAGGCTCCCTGCCCAGCTGAGAATTTGTTTCTCCCTCCCCATCTCCCTCTGCGCCCCTCTCTCTGCTTGTGCTCTGTGTCTCACTTTCTCTCTCTCTCTCTCTCTCAAATGAATAAATAAAATCTTAAAAAAACAAAAAAAAACAAAATATAGATGAATGCAATTTCCAGGAGAGAGAGGAAAACAAAAGAAATATAATGAAAAGAATGATAAAAAGTGAAAGAAAAATAAAGGCCGATTTCAAAAGAGGTTTATCAAAGAAGAAAGTCAAAGGATATTTTAAAAGGTTATTTTTTTTTACCTCATTCATTCATTCATTCACTCATTCATTTGCTCATTCATTCATTCATTCATATATACTGATGTCTATTGTGTACCAGTCATTCTTCCAGGAACTAGAGGTAAAACAATAAACACACACAAAACGTTTTCTCTTATCAAGCTATCAAGCTTACCTTCTAATGGGGGAGACACAAGAAACAAATATGTAATATGTTATTTCTTAGAAGAGATAAATAGTAGGATAATTTAACATTAGGGTAATTTCTAAATTCCTATGAAGACAGAGAGCAGTTACTCTTTCAGAAAGGTTGGTCAAGAGGGTCTCTCTGATCAGTTATCACTTGAGCTGACTCTTGGATTCAGACATGTGGAGTCAGTTAAAGGGATGGTGGGACAGAAGGAGTGTTCCACAGTTCTGGGGATGCTGGAGAAGAGTAGAGCTAGGGAGAAGGCAAGTTAAGAGAAGTAACAGCGATCACACTGTATTGTTCCTAACAGTCCATGTGGATCTGATTCTTTGTGAGATGAGAAGTCCCTGGAAGGCACTGACCAGAGCAGCAACTTGATTTGACTTGCAGATAAAAATTACTTTGGTTGCTGTGTGGATTATAAACTATAAAAGCTTGGAGACAAGTACAGGACTTTTATTATAATAGAAGGAAAAGACCTTCATTTGTACTTATTAAAGAAGAACATTTAATATAACTAAAGTAAGAAGAAAAAAAACCTTAGAAATGAAGGGTTATTGGCTCAGAGAAAAAAAGAAAACCAAAAACCTAGCTAAATTTTAGTATAAAAACAGGCAATTCAAAAGTGGGAGATTTATTTTACATTGGCTATTTGGCTGGACAAGTGAAAAACATGGTGAGATTTAATTTTTAGTATAAAAATTATAATGTAAATATTTGAAAGGAATCCAGCGTCTGTTTTGGAAGATGAGTGATCATTACCCTTCACCAAGAGGAGAGTATGTAAGTATCATACTTACAGTATGAAATATTCCTTCAAAATGAACATGGAAGAGAAAGTCATTAGGAGACAGTCATCCCCCTGCTGTTAATCCCGTCTTTATCTCTCCTTACTCAGCTCGCTTAGACTCACAGTAAGCCCTGTGAGTGCTGCTTTCACAGCTATCCGTGGTCCCTTGACACTCTGGCCAAGCAGGCATTCTGTCCTTTATCCCTAACCTCGCTCCCCTCCAGACACCCTGCAAACCCACCTACTTTAACTATATTTTCTAGTTTCAATCCAGCCTGTTTATAAATCTGCTGACCCCAGCTCTTCTCATCAGCCATCCTCTTGCTCATATTTTTTTCTCTTCTTCCTGAGTCATTAAAGGTGCTCAAATGTCTTCCATAACACTAACCAGGATCAACAATTTTGAATCATTGCATTCCCTAATTTCCACCCACTCTCTCCTTTCTCATGCAAATCTGAGTTGTTCTCATTGGCTTGTCTCTTTTTTCAACTTTCCCACTTACATTGCTCATTGATCTAGAAACTGGTTCCACCTTCAATATTCTCCTGAGTTATCAGTAACATCCTCTTCGACATTGTTAGTCTGTCATTGGAAATTCTAATGATTTAACACTGTTGATACTACTCAAAACTGTTAATACTTTGTCTTTGTCTTTTTTTTTTTTTTTTAAGATTCTATTTATTTATTTGAGAGATAGAGAGAAAGAGAGCAGGCACAGGGAGAAGCAGACTCCCCATTTAGCAAGGCTTGATCCCAGGATGCTGGAAACGTTTAACTGATTGAACCACCCAGGGGCCCCCTTAATACCTCTCTTATGTGACATTGTGATCTCCCTGTTTTTCTTTAATCTCACTAAACATTCTTCTTTTTTGTTGCTGGTTGCATTCTCTTGTTTTACTCATCACTTCTAAGTTGTTGTGTCTTGTAACAACTGTTCTCCACTCTTCTCACTCTAAAATCTTCCATCACTGATCATCATGATTTTAACTAATATCAATTTTCTTATGGTTCCCAGATTGACTTCTATATTAGGTATTAATTCCAACACCTAGCCACTTTATGCAACTTCCTCTGGGACATTTCTACCCTAAGCTGCAGCTGTCTTCCTTCTTGTTCCTATAATATTCTGTGAATATTGCTATCAGTTCATTTTTTATATTTTTTACAAATATAAATATGTTAATGTGTGTATCTCAGGCAAAAATTATGGGCCACGTGACATAACAGAATGTGTAATAGAATGTGTTTTGTCATCTTTATATTTATAATAAGTAATAGAGTATTTGTAATAGGGTAGGTACTATTTAAACATGAATTCATGATGAATTAATGATAATTTTCTATATCAATTTTCAAACAAGGGATAGCATAGATTTTCATAAAAATTTTCTGTTAACTTGAAAGCACAATATTTTAAGTGCATTCAAATCTAACAATTCTAGCTCAGCCTAATTGGGAGATGGCTTCAAGGAAGGGAGTTTCCAATGCCTTTTATCTCCAGAGGAGTCCCCTTGTCCCAGAACTCTGATGAGCAGCATAAAAATATTTGTTATACAGGCATTTGTTCCACTTATTCCTATTAGTTTTGGTGCTCTTCAAAGAATCTGTTTAATGCAAAAATATTTATATGTTTTCATTAGAGACATAAAAAAACACATTTGCAGATCAAAGTGAGAACTTTAGGGTAATTTTAATGATGATTAATGCATTTACAGTAGGTTGTACTATTCAAAGCATTTCACAATTGTTATGCTATTTAATACCTACAAAATTGTTTTTAGTATATCAAAAGACTGAGACATCAGTAAAAAAACGAAACAAATTATTACATACTGGTTTTGGGGTGCCAGGCTGGCTTAGTTGATGGAGCATGCAACTTTTGACTTTGGGTTTGCAGGTTTGAGTCCCACATTGGGTTTAGAGATTACTTAAGAAAAATAAAATCTTTGGAGCACCTGGGTGGCTCAGTCATTAAGCGCCCGCCTTTGGCTTAGGTCCTGATTTCAGGGTCCTGGGATGGAGCCCCATATCGGACTCTCTGCTCAGTGGGTAGCCTGCCCACCCCCCATTCTCTGCCTACTTGTGATCTCTGTCTCTCAAATAAATAAATAAAATCTTAAAAAAAAATAGAATCTTTAAAAAACTATTACATGCTGATTTCTAACCAATAAAATAGAGTAAAAGCTTATATTTTTAAAAATATATTCCTCCTCTTTTCCATAATACATAACATACTTAACACATTTAATTTATTCTTTTTCTCCTTTAGCATCTGGTATATTATTATTTCTTTATCTGTTTTGTTGTATGATCCCTATAATGATGTATGATTTGCAATATCTCTTTTGCTCCATAGAAAAACTGTCTTTAATTTTGAGTCTTCAAATTTTTTTCTGATGATAAAAAATGTATATTATAGAAAATTAAAAAAAAAACCACAAGGAAATAATCACAAAAACCTCACACAGAGGTAATCTTCATTATTATTCTGAAGGGTATGTCCACTCATTTTTATGCACAAAAAATCTAAACTTTATTTAATCTTTATAAATAAATATGCTTAATTTTTAAAAGTGAAATGATGATGTGTCTCTTATTTTTATAATCTGCTTTTTAATTTATCAGTATATGGAGAACATAACATTAGTAAATATTTTTATAGAATATAATGACAACAAATGGATCCAAAAATAATGCTCTATCACAGTCAACAATGTTTTATAAATGTTCTAATATATATGCCTTGTATGCATCTCATTTTTTATCTTCAGATCCATTTTTAGATGATGTATGCCAATTGTGATAAGCATTTTTAAGCTATTAACACTCTGCCAGTTAGGGTTTCACTAGGAAAATGAAACAGATGAACAAAAGGAGTTACGATTATACCTCTCCAGGTATGTACACATGAATGTACACATGGCATTTTGTGCATGTGTTATTGAAAGTACAATAGTCCCCCCATCCATTAGCGATATGGTCTAAAACCCCCAGTGGATGCTGGAAAACAAAGACAGTACAGAACCCTATATAAACTATCTTTTCTCCTACACATTCATACCTTTGATAAACTTTAACTTATAAATTAGGCACAGTAGATTAGTAATAATAACACAGAACAATTACACTGTAACAAAAGTTCTATAGATGTGATCTCCCTCTCTCAAAATATTTTTTTCTATACTCACTGTTCTTCTGATGATGATATGAGATGATAAAATGCCTACATGATGAGATCAAGTGAGGTAGAAATTGTGACTTAGTATTAGGTGACTATCGACCTTCTGATGGTATGTGAGAAGGAGGGCCACCTGCTTTGGGACTGCAGCTGACCTCAGGTACCCAAAACCACAGAGAGGAAAACTGAGGATAGGGGAGGGATACTGTACATGCTTCCAGATGTGTGAAATTCTTAGTTCTTGAATCCCAAGTGTGAAATTCTAAGTTCTTGAATCCCGTGTTTAGAATAGTCCTTATCATGCTATGTTACAATAGCCTTTGCTAGTGTGAGTCCCTTGAAGGAAGAGATTGTGTTTTTATTCTGCAAATCATTTCTTAACACATATCTTGGCAGAATATATATTGAAAAATGTCTGGACCAATGGATGTAATATGTCAAATGCTAAAGTGACTGGAGTAACAACAAAAGTAAAAGTGTTGCCTTCCATTTATTTCTGATATATAGACACTTTCACTCCATGAAAAATTATAACTAATATATATAAAGTGGTTCCAGTCCCCATGATAGGAAAGTTTAAATATATTTATGCTTAATGTTATATATATATATATTTTTTACTTTAATGTCTTAGTATCTCATCTGGAATTTGCATAGAAAATTTCCTTTCTAAGAGTAGATATTTTTCCATGTAGGGCCTCTGTTCAACATTTTATTTAAAAAGTGGAACAAAATCATTTACATTTCTATTAGTCATCCAATGCCTTACTCATTGCAAATGTTTCAGATATGAGATTATACGTTCCAAAACAATAAGTGCCTTCCTCTACCTTGGAAAAATGCCACTACTCTCTGAGTCATTCTGATTTAGGTCTCCTCTCATTTGTTATCAATGTGGAACATCAAGTCCTTCTCTCAATGGAAACACTTATTGGCTAATTCTCACTACAGAGTTAACATGATTTTGCTTAAAAGCTGATTACATCAAATAAAAAGGAATAAAGCTTTTGTATTTCTTACCTCTTTTTCTCTTTCAAAGTCCAACTCAAATTCCAAATTCTCCACAAAAATACCCCGAAATCATATTTATATCTCTCTTATTTATGTGCCTTTGGCAGCAGTAATTTGTACACTGATTGGAAGTTTAGCATATGTTGTTATGGATTATTATTTGTTTCACGGGTAAACCTCTCAGGGTCTACGATTTAATTTAACCTCCTGTGCAGAAATGAAACAACATAACAGACGAGAGGCAGCTATCATTAGAAGAGCTTGCTCGCAAGCCTGGCCCTTGGCTGGCATCAGGGAATTTGGCTCTCGACTCATACCCTTACTTATGAGAATGGCTCACTGTGTCTAGATGGTCTGTACAAACGTAATGATTTATGGTGCATATCTGCTTTCTTTCCAAAGGTCTGGAATTTAAGTACATGACAGGGAGAGGGTGGTTACATGAATAGACCCCAATAGGAAACCTAGGTGCTAAGTACTGGGCTTCCTTGGGCAGAACCATAATGCTGCTACGTTATTATTGCCAGATGAAAGAACATGTGCAAAAGAGGATGAGAATAAGCATAGAAAGCACGTGCATGAATTTCTCTGGACTCTTTGTTTCCTTTGGTGATCCCATTGTGTGTCTTTACACTGTAATAAATCTTAGCCACGTGTACAACTCTATGCTGAACGTTCTGAGTCACTCCAGCAAATCTCCAGATATGAAAGTGGTCTTGGGGATCTCCAACATATTTCATTACTACTAAATCAGTGTGTTATTTAAGGATGCTGTCAGAAAACATGAGAGTCCTGGGTCAGAGACAAAGAATGTTTTACTAGCACCATAGAGGACAACACGACAATCATGCTTATATCAGTTCCTCTTGATCTACAATTTCCACATGGGTGATGCAGAGGGTCTTGGGTGGGTGCTGAACATAGTGGGTTGTCACTGCAGCTGATAAACACTGATTTTGCAAAATCTACCTCTTTTATAGTCTTCCTGACTTTTGTTCTGGAGGGAAATATTATCTCATCTTTCAAGGTTGCTCCCTGCTCTGTGGGGAGTCTGCTTCTCCCTCTGCCTCTCTGTGTCTGTGTCTCTCATGAATAAATAAATAAAATCTTTTTTAAAAAAGTACTAAAAAATGGCCTGGAGAAAAAGGGTTAGGAATATCCAGCAAGAACAATATGAAATGTTCAGGCTCATGAAAGATTACTTTGACCAATAATATCCCTGCGCATCCCACAAAATTTTAAATATCTCAAAAAGAGTAAACATGCTTTCCTGTCTCTTTTATGCCATCAACAACAATTGCACAGTTTTGAACACTAAATAAAAACTGAATGACTCTCCCATTAGTTCCCTGTGTCTGTTGTAACAAATTACTGTGAATTTGGTAACTTAACCCAAATATATTCTCTCATACTTCTGGAGACCAGAAGCTGAATATCAGTATCAATGGGCCAAAATGGGGGTGTTGACAGCTCCAACCTCCCTCTGAAAGCTCTAAAGGATAATTCATTCATCACCTCTTCCAGCTTCTGGTGGCTGCCTGCATTCTTTGCAGTTGCTGTCACATCATCCAGTCCTTGCCTCCATGGTGACATTGCTTTCATTGTGTCTGTCTCATGAAAAATTCTCTGTTCCCCTCTTGGAAGAATGCATTTAGGGATCGCCTGATAATCCAGGATAATCTCCTCATCTCAAATTCCTTAAAATAACCACATCTGTAAAGTTCTTTCTTTTGTCACATAAGGGTAACAATTACAGGTTCCAAAGATTTGGACATGGATATCTTTTGGGTGCTATAAGATATTTCATTTTATTTTATTTATTTATTTACTTATTTATTTATATTTTATTTATTTATTTGAGATAGAGAGTACAAGATGGGAGATGGATTGGGGGGAAGACAAAGGGAGAAGCATACTCTCCACTGTGCAAGGAGCCCAGCGTGGGGCTCGACGCCAGGACCCTGGGATCACGATCTGACCTGAAGGCAGATGCTTAACTGACTAAGCCACCCAGGCACCCCTTAGGATATTTTAAAAGTTATATTACAAGATAATTACAATAGGATCATTTTAAAATAGAGGGGAAAATCACGCAATTATACAGCTGAAATAGGAAGTAAACTGTTTTACTACTTCATTAATAGGTTGCCAGAAGAACATTTAAACCAAAATACATATTTTGGGTAAAAGAGATAAATATATGATCCGAAAAAGAAAGTACATAATACAAAATACATAAGTATTTTGTAAACATCTAATAAAATTAACAACACACTCTTAAAGAGACTTGGAAATACAAGTTCCTGAAACATAAAGTATTTGTTTTTATGAACTCATATAGAATTTGGAATCCTCATTAAGATAGTCAACATGATTCACTTTTCCTTATCATAACTCAAAAAACAATAAGCAACACAGCATTCTAATTTGTGGTTTTGGAGAACACTGCTGTGATGGATAAGAATATACTCGAGGGGAGGGTGATTTATAGACTTCTGGTGACTGACAAGCTGTGGATTAGGGAATTCAACAAATGCTATTCTTCTTAGTACCTGTGTTTAGGATCTAGTAAGCTTTTACCTCTACATAGAAGTAGAAGTGATACACAGGTATAACAGTGTAGAAAAAAGGGAGGAAACAGACACCAAACAAAAAACAAAAAACAAAACAAAACAAAACAAAAAAACCCAGCTCTAACTTAAAGAAATGTCTGACTCCTTTCCTTTCTAGGAACACATTTCATACACATATAAGTATTTTTAAATTTAGTAGACAGTTCCAAGCACAAATTAGAATTAGCAATTTAGTTTACCCTCATAATTAAATTTTAAATTTTCTATGTGGCTTTCATACATCAATTTAAAACAACTCTCTTAAGCTATTTCTGGCTCACTAACATTTCCTAATCTGTAAGAAATAAACTTTTCTCTTCATTACTTCCTTTGCTTAAGAAGTAAGAAGGTAATCTCTTTTACCACAAATAAAAACTTAACTAAATCAAGTGTGGCTAGATCTCTGTAATTTAAGTGACAGATATCATCGGCTGCTATGACTTCTTCCTTGAACAAAACTTTCCAAAGCGTCGATGTGGAACAAACAAGACTCAAGAGCAGCATCGAGATTCAAGGTGGCGGTAAGCTCCAGCTCCCCACCTGTTTCTTTAAATAATATATGAGTATGATACAGACATGCTCATACATTCACATATAGTCTCAGCATGCTTTTGCTCTACAACAGCAGATATGAGAAGTTGCAATAGATGCTGTGTGACTCACAGAACCAAAAACTATTTATTACCTCTCTCTTTTAGGACATTACATAATCTCTGGTCTAGAAGAATGAGAAGATATACATAGTCTTCTTATTAAATAAAAAACAGAAAAAAATGCAGAACCGGCTGCGATATAGAATCAGATTAAAAAAGATATTAAGGGGCACCTGAGTGGCTCAGTGGGTTAAAGCCTCTGCCTTTGGCTCAGGTCATGATCCCAGGGTCCTGGGATTGAGCCCTGCATTGGGCTCTCTGCCCGGCAGGGAGCCTGCTTCCTCCTCTCTCTCTGCCTGCCTCTCTCCCTACTTGTGATCTCTCTCTCTGTCAAATAAATAAATTTTAAAAAAGATATTAAAAGATTAGAATACTAGATTAAAAATAACAAGATTAAATGTAAAATAGATAAATAGAAGGTTATGAATTCAAAATCATAAACTGCACAAATAAAAGTTTGTTTGATCCTTAATATAGGTAACATGAGTCAGTATAGTGGGGCAAACAAAACATACAGGTCAATTTTATGAATTAATAGATATTTGTAGGTTAAAAGAAGTAAATGTTTCTAGATGAGTGAGACTATTAATAAAAATAATTATTGGGTATATGGTATGTCATATACTTTAAAAGACTACACAGAGATATATGTATATGTTCATGTGTATGTATGTGAATTAAATCAATTCCCTGATGACTTATTTAGGTAGACACTATATCCCCACCTTATATATCAGAAAAATGAGGTGCATGAGTTTCTTGCCCTATATTACACAACTAGTAAGATCCAGAGACAGAATTCTTATGCAGGATATAACACCAGAACCCACTCTTAACCCCTAGCCCAGTGCATTAGTCAGTCTGGACTTCTATGACAAAAATATCAGGTAAGTGGTTTACACAATTATTTTTCACAGTTCTGGAGGCTGGGAAGTCCAAGATCAAGGTGCCTGCAGATCCGGTGTTTGCTAAGGGACTTTTTCCTGGCTTGTAGATAACCACCTTCTTGCTATATCCTCATATGGCCAGAGATCAAGCTCTAGTCTTTTATCTTCTTATAAAGACATTAATTCCATCATGGGGGCTCCATTCTCATTATCTCATCTAACCTCCCAAAGGCCCCCACCTCCTAATTAGGGTTAGAGATTCAACATGTGAGTTTTGGGGGTGTGGTGTAATACCCAGAAAGCAAAATAGTTAAATAGCAAAGTAGAGGGAATAATAGAATAATAACTGTATTCAAAAATTTGAAAAGCTTTCATGTATGAGAGGATTTACATTTATAATGAGTTGTTTCAAAAATTAAAGAGCAATAAGAACAAGTAAAGACAATAATAAAGACAATAGAGTTGATTTTTATCAAAGTATTAAAAAAAAAAACCGTTTGTTAACAATTGGAAGAACAGTCATAAATGGAATAAGTTACATTTGATTTCTAAACTCACAACAAGTGAATTTCTCCTGGAGTTGCTAGACAATAATTTGGGGAGAGGGGAATATTCTGGCAGAGATTTTTGTATGAGGTGAAGGAAACTCAGATGCGTTCCTACTAAACCTACGCATTTGAATTAGAGAAGAAATCAGGGAAATGTGAATCTGCTCAGGCATCTTATTTTGATATCATGTTGCCATGTGGGAAGATGACTTGCCTGGAGCAGAATACAGTTCAAGATTAGTTTAAGAGCATACTGAAAGCATACTTCACATTCATAGGGAGTTTTAGCTAGCACCCCAGAGCAAAGTTAACGGATTATTTTTTTCATCCCTCTGCAGTTTTTTTCAATTAGGCTTAAACATGAGAGCTATAGAAAGTTGAAACATTTTATTTTATAAAGTTCAAAGTGGCAAAGAAGCATTAGCAATGCAAGATTCCCCATGATGTTCTGTCAACCTTACTCAACTTTCTTTGAGGGATTAAAGGATAATTCTTACTCTGTGACCAATCTTGAGTCTCGCTATAAGATTTTCTATGCTTCAACACAGAGATAGATGTTTTAAAAAGACTTTCCAACCTTTGGCCATTCAACACATTGAATACTAGAACAAAACATGAGATAGGAAGATATAAAGAGAGATGCTTATTATAAACTTAACTAAACAAAAGTATAAAATTCTGGATTAAGATTATTAACTTTGACCACCAAACAGTGTGCAATCACATAGATGCACATTTAAAATATAACAACAAGAATATGTATGGGATGAATGTTTATGTATAGGCACAAAAGATACAGTTAATATTAATAATCTTGGTGGTTTATCTTAATGACTATTTCATTTTTTTAAAGAATACCTTTTCAGTCTTAACCATCTATTTAAATAAAAATTATATGTACTTAGTAATTATAACTCCCTAATTATTTTTAATTATACATAAAGATCTATTTTAAGGGTCTTTGGTCTCATGGAAAATTAGTCTACATTTCAAGCACCTCAATTATAAGCTCTAGTTCCAAAATCCTATTGCTGAAGAAAGCACATTCATAAATAAGGTAAGTTCCTTCATCAGATATCATTAAATTCCATGAATGAAGAACATACCTTTGAATATGAGAAACTTTTGATAATACATGGAGAAAGGTAAGACTGAAATGTAAAACTCCAGTCCAGTTAGAAACAAAGCAAGTAAACACTGCAATATAAACCTTATAAGAAAGAAGACTTCTTTCACCTTATTTCCCATTGTATTCTTGGTGCCTATGAGAGCAGAAGACACATAAGCACTCAGTAACACCTGAGGTAAATTAAAAAATGAATGAACAAGAGTTATAGAAAATATCCTCTTATTTCCTTCACAAAATTGCTTATCCAGGGAAATGAAACAGAACTCACAAATAACACTGGGTAAGTGTCATTTTACAGGAGATGAAATTATAATAACATAGGATATTATAAGACATTTTCTCAAAAAAAAACATAAAAAATTCCAAGCAAATTGAAATGCCATAATTTATTGGCCCAAATTCAATTTAGACAAATGACTTGATATTAGGAACATATCTGTAAAACATTTATGTCAGATTTTTGGAAAGAATTTTAGAGACTTTCCTATGGTAGAATTCCCAAATTCACTTGTAAGAGAGCAAAACAGAAACAAATAAAAAGAAAATAACTTTCTCCTTTTTCTTAGAACACTGAACTTTTGCCTTGTTACCTATTTCTTCTAAAACCAGAAGTATCAAATTTTAATTTATTATAGAAATGGTAGCTTTAAGATTTACCTAAATGATACAGTTAAGATGTGAAGTTTCTAAGCCTTCAGAAAGGAAATAAAATTTTTGAAGTAGCACAGAATGCAATGATAAAAATAAGAGTTAACTCCAAGCTGAGCATGATGGAATGTGTTCAAAACAGAAAAGTATATTAATGAAATTTTCATTAATTTTTTGAAGATTTTTATTTATTTATTTGACAGGCAGAGATCTTAAGTAGGCAGAGAAGCAGGCAGAAAGAGAAGAGGAAGCAGGCACCCTGCTGAGCAGAGAGCCCGATGCAGGACTCGATCCCAGGACCCTGGGATCATGACCTGAGACAAAGGTAGCAGCTTAACCCACTGAGCCACCCAGGTGCCCTGAAATTTTCATTAATTTGAGCTGAGTTTTGTTTAGTAGCTACAAGGGAAACAGATGTCAACTGAAGGCTGAAAGTACTTCCAATCCAGGTGTGAAAGCATATTGCTTTTCTAGGGATCATAGTGGAGGTGAAGTAAAGAGTCAGAAGCTGGATCTTACAAAGTGACTGCCTAGTAACAAAAAAAGCAGGAAAGAATTTTAATGAGTTGGTCTAGTGCTGGGACTAATTTTCTAATAGACAAAGAAAAATAATTATCAATAAAATTATTGTACTTCAAATAAGTGGGAGAAATATAAGTATGTAAGATTTCATAATTCCAGATTGTCCACTGGAGTCTGAGTACACCCTTTTTAAGACAATGTGAGGGTTGCTCTCTGTTCACTCATTAACTCATTTAAACATGTTTTTCTCTTTCTTTTGAAATGGATTAAATTTCACAGGAAGCGATAAAAATAATATGGAGAGTTTCAATAAAGATAATACCCTTTTTTAAAAAATGATGTTTGCATAACCATACTCTATTGTCATAAATAGGAAATTGATATTAGTAAAATATTATTAACTAAAAATCAGACATTATTCTGATTTTACCAGGTTTTACATGAAATCCTGTTGTTTTGTTTGTTTGGATTTGGTTTGCAGGGGGTTTTGGTGTATAGTTCCACAAAAGTTTATCACACTCACAGATTAAATATCACTACAGTCAGGACATGGGACTGTTCCTACAGACAAAGAAACTACCTCCTACCTCATTATCTGTAATAATCATACCTTTCCCCAAGCCTAAGCCCTGGTAACCACTTATTTGTCCTTGATTCACGTAATCTAGTCACTTCAAGAATGTTATATAAATGCAATTTTACAGAACATGATTTATTTTGGGGAGGAGGTTGGCATTGTTTTGTCCTGTGTGTTTTGTTGTTTTTTTTTTCTTTTTCAATCAGCACGATGCCCTTGAGATTCATTCAAATTGTTGCATGTACAAAAGTTCATGTCTTTTTGTTGCTGAGTAGTAGTATATCCTATGGACAGATCACAGTTCATCCATTCACCCAGTTGAATGACACTTGGGTTATTTCCAGATTTTAGCTATTACAAATAAAACAGCTATGAACATTCATTTATTGTACTTATTCATTTTTAGCTCTATAAAAAACTGCCTATCAGCAATGTATGAAGAGTTATAGCTGCTCTCCATCCTCACCTGACAATATATATTTACAGAGAACTAACTACATGTAAGACACAATACCCGTGTCCAAAATTAAAAGCAAATAGGACATGTCTTTGACTTTAGAACTTACTGAAGGAGTCAGACTTTATCAAATTGAACACCAAATTGAAATGGGGAATAGGTAGGTACCTGGGAGGCTCAGTGAGTTAAGCGTTTGCTTTTGGTTCAGGTCATGATCGCAGGGTCCTGGGATCAAGTCCCAATCAGCCTCCTTGCTCAGTGAGGAGTTTGCTTCTTCCTCTGCCTTTCCTCCTCCCCTGCTTGTGCTCTCTCTCTCTCTAAAAATAAATAAGATCTTTTAAAAAAGGGAAATGTAGAGATGTCCCTCATTCCCAAAGTTATAAATAATGTTACACTTCCAACATGTAATATAATCTATAGCAAATTACTTCAGTATGAACTTAAAATTAAAACTATATAAATAATGATTAGAAAGCACTCAAGTGCAAATGCCACATTTTACAAATGACAAAACTGTGGATTGAGGAACTGGTGCTTTCTTCATGGTCATAAAACTAGTTATGACAGAACATCAGATTAGAACCCCAGGTCTATTGCTATTATTTTCATATTTTATCACTATACTGCACTCTTATTATTTATATGAATAATAATCTTGTTATTATATAAAATATATTATACTTAAAAATATTTCCTTGCTTTAAGAAAATCTGGTATTATACAACCATGTCACTTTCCATTGCCAAGAAAGGGTTAGAATAAGTTAAATAAAATAAGGTGCACCAGAATGAAATCAATTAAGAAAATAATAGGGCAACTTGAACATCTCCTTTAAAATAAAAACATTATTAAAATATCAAGTGTGAGTAGCAATTAAAAAATTAATTATACACTTAGTACCAGCTTTTCTTTTCCTGGTTGTGACAAAGTAGAAATAAGAACTAAATACACTCCATTAGTTAGCACATCATGAAAACTGCTTCATGGAGACTGGTCTCTCAATGCACATCTATCTTTTATAGCTTCTAAATTCTAGTTTTAAATTAGGTATTTTGTTTTTTATTGATATTTGGTTTTAATATATATTTTTAAAGATGTTATTTATTTATTTGTCAGAGAGAGAGAGAGAGACCGCACAGGAGGGGAAGCAGATGGCAGAGCAGGCCGAGAGAAAGAAGCAGCCTCCCCACTGAGCAAGGAGCCTGATTGAGACCTTGATCACAGGACCCCTCCGGGCTCATGACCTGAGCCAAAGGCACTTACCCTACTGAGCCACCCAGGCATCCCTGGTTTTAATATTTTAACGATTACTTTTTAAGTGTAAGAACTGTCTCCAACTGAAATCAGGTCGTGTTCTCAACAATGAATGTAAGCAGAAATGAGACAGATGTATTTCTCAGACAAAAGTAATTGGTTATTATAATTGGATCATTATTGGAAAACATTCATTGTATTGTTAGACTCTGACAATGGAGACACTATTAAGCTTTTTTGTTCCTTAAAAACAGACAAGTTGATACCATATATTTTATGGGAAAAATGTAGGTGGGAAAAATGACTGAACCTAGAATAAATGATAACATACACTAAAAATCTCTATAATCAGAAAGAGTGGTGCTAATGCATGAAGAGACAAAAGGTCATTAGAATATAATAGAAAATACAGAAATAAAGCCAAGTATATGAAGATATTTATTATACTAAAATGTTGGTATCAAAATACCGGAGGCCAAAAGGACCCATTTAAATGTCTGCATATAATTTGTTTGCCATCTAGGAAAACATAAGATTAATTATTTTCCTGACACCATATGTAAGAATTAACTCTAAAAGGGTCAGAAATCTAAATGTAAAACATGAGCCTATCCCAATAGCAGGAGAAAACATGCATGAATTTTTAAATATCCTGTAGGTAAAGGAAAGTTTTACAAGTAGAACTCAAAATCTAATGTAATAAAAGCCATTTGATAAATTGGTCCACATAGAAATAATTTTAAAACACTTTTACATGGCAAACTGAACCATACCAAACAATGACAAAAAGACCATAAGCTACATCCAAAAATGATGACAGATTGGAAGAAAATATGTATAGTGTATACATATATAAAGAGTAATATCCCAAATATATAAAGAAACTTTTAAATGAAGGAATTTCCAAAAATTATTTTAAAAATAGACAAAAATTAGAAAACAGGTCACATAAAAGAAAAAAAAATGCCTAAAACGTGAAAATGTATTTAACTTTATATGCCAAAAAAGAGTTATATAAACTAAAACTATATTTAGATACCATCTCACATACCAACGTGGCAAAAATGTAGAAACTTGATAATGCACTCTATTGATGAAACTGTGGACATACTGTTATATATTATAGGGAAAATACAAAATGGCATAACCACTGTGGAAAGGAATTTGGCACTTGTTAGTAGAACTACCTACCTATGCATTTGTCCTTTGACACAGTACATCTCACATCTATGACTTTCCATGAAGATACAGCTTTAAAATATAAAAATATATGTGCACAGTAGTGAAGTATTAAAAACAATGTAAATACCCAAACATAAAAAATTTATTGGTAAACTATCACATACACAGGATTGAATATTATGCAGCTTTGTAAAAGAATACAGGAGTCCAAAGAACACAAAAATACTAATTCAAAAGGGCCCATGCACCCCAATGTTTATAGCAGCATTATCTACAATAGCCAAATTATGGAAACATCCCAATTGTCCATTGACTTATGAATGGATAAAGATGTGAAAGATATATATATTATATATATATATGTATATAATATATATGTATATATAATATATATATGTATACATATATATATGTATATAATATTATTCAGCCATAAAAAAGAATAAAATCTTGCCATTTGCAATGACACGGATGAAGCTACAGAGTATAATACTAAGTATAATAAGTTGGGGCAAGACAAATACCATATGATTTCCCTCATATGTGGAATTTAAGAAACAAAACAAATGAGCAAAAGGGGAAAAAAAGAGAGAGAGACAAACCAAGAAACACATTTTTCACTATAGAGAACAAACTGAGGTTTGTTGGAGGGGAGGTTGGCAGGTGGATGGGTTAAATTGCTGATGGAGATTAAGGAGGGCACTTAAGCACCAGTGTTACAGAAGTATTGAATCGAGTATTTTATACCTGAAACTAATATTACACTGTATGTTGACTAACTGGAGTTTAAATGAAACTCTCAAAAAAACAAGAATACCGGGGCACCTGGGTGCTCAGTGGGTTAAGCCTCTGCCTTCGGCTCAGGTCATGATCTCAGGGTCCTGGGATTGAGCCCCGAATCGGGCTCTCTGCTCAGTGGGGAGCCTACTTCCCTCTCTCTCTCTCTGCCTGCCGCTCTGCCTACTTCTGATCTCTCTCTGTCAAATAAATAAGATCTTTAAAAAAATAATAAAACAAACAAACAAACAAACAAAAACAATAAATACCAGAGTCCATAGTTGATATGTAGTGATTTCCAGACTATATTGCAAAATTTAAAAAAAAAAAAAAAAAGAAAGAAAGAAAAAGAAAGCAAACAGCTAAAGAACCCTGAATACTTATGTTAGTGTGCCCAAATGGCACAGGAATCAGTTCCAAGTGTGTTCTCTCTGGCTAAATCTGGAAAAATTTGAACCTCTAATTAAATAAAGACAGTAATGAATTATAACTCATTAAATAAAATAAAAACCCATGAATGCATACCATAAAACTATGTAAACAGATAAATTAAAAAGAAAAGAAAAACTCTTCTTCACAGTAAAACTACCATTTTTGCAACATCACAGTAAAAATTGATGAGGGCAAGAATCAAATAGTTGCTAAATTTAAAGTTGAAAAAGTTGATATTTACAAAAAAAAAAAGAATAAGATATTTACATAGCCTCAAATTATCTCCCTCAAAAGTACATATTAATTGAAAAAAGGAAAATAGTAATTTTATACATAGTAAACAATATAAATGTTAATATTTATATTAAAATAAATATAAATAATAGAAATAATATTAACAAAATATCAGATTTATCTATATACGATAACCTGGGAACACACTATTCATGTAGTTTTCCAGCTCAAAAAATAACCTGAATCTAAACACGAGGAAAACACCAGCAAAATAAATCTGAAGGATACTCAAAATACCAGAGCTATTTTGTTAAAAACGAAAATGTCAATGTCCTGGGAGATAAAGATTAAAAACTATTCTGGACTTAATCTCTCATGATTAAAGGAAATTTAAGAGATACAGCAAATAAATGTATACACAATTTGGATATGATCCCATTGTGGCAAAAATAACTATAAAGAATATTTATTATTAGGACAACTATAGAAAATGGAATGTAAAATGTACACGAAAATATAACACCAAGGTTAAATTTCATGAATTTGATCATTTTATATGATTATAAAAGAGAAGTTCCCTATTCATACAGAATTCATATTAAAATATTAGTGAGTGGCATATGGGGCATGATGTTTGCAATGGAATTTCAAATTGTTCAGAAAAAAAATTATATGTAGAAAAATAATGAAGCAAATAAAACAAAATATATAATTATATAATAAAACAAAATAAAACTGGTGAATCTGGGTAAAGTGTATTTGACGTAAACATATCTGGTTAGTGCTAAAGATTTTGGGTAAAATATTATAATGACTTTTGAAATTGTTATTTTTCTTTAACGAGGGTTAGATTTCCTTTGATAGCAAATAATGTTATCAAAAGTGTGTGTTCTTTTCCAAATGTGGATTCTTTTGAGTGCTGATTTAAAGCTCTGCAGGACTATTCTCCACCAGCTTTGTTGTTAATCTTAGGTTGTAGTCCTTACTCCTAAAAGTATGTTCCTTATACCTAGGGTGTGGCTTTACTTCAAGACCGTGGCCTTTCTGGGTTCAACGCAAGACTTGGGTGTTTGAGGAAAGCGCTTACAACTTCTGGGCTTGACCTTCAACTTCTGTCTCCCCAAAACTATGTGACTGATGAAATTTCTGCTTAGTTCTCTTGTTTCCAGTTACTATTTATGACAGGGCTTTGTTTTTAGTTTTACCTTTTTTTCCCCCCTTTCTTTTCTTTGGAGTCTTGTCTTTCACATGCCAGGATTAGGAATCAACCAATGGCTTGAGGGAGAGTTATCTGCAGATTATTTTTTATTCACTATTGTAGTCCGCTCATTTCAAGATTTTTGCTTCTCAAGTCTCATTCAATTTGGCAGCTTTCAACTCCTGCCATTGTCTTTCAGCCCAGTGAGACTACTACTCTGTTTGGGTTCTGCTCTGCATGCAGTGAATTGGCAAATGTCTTCAAGGAGAAGGCTGGGTGAATGTGGGGCTCATTGTATGTGCTTCCATTTTCTCAAAGGTTACAGATGCTCAAATCCTGCCTGAGTTGGTTTCTCTCCAGTGCTTTCAAATTGTTGTTCTAATATGTTTTGTCTGGCTTTTATTTGTTTATGTTTTGGTGATAGGATTTGTCTAAAACAAGTTACTTCCTGATAGGCAGAACTGAAATTTCAAAAATTGTTATTTGAGTTCATGTTTATTGTTCTTTTTTTAGAGACGCACTCATAGAATAGAGTAGTAACTAGCAAAAGTATAATTTAAATTCAGATCTTTTAATAACAAGTCCATTTATCTTTTAATTATACCTCAAGAGTTATAAGTATTTATCATAAAAGTACTTTCAATATATAGAATCTGTGTATAAAATGTAATAACCTATGTTATTTATGTAGACTTGTTCATCTTCACATATACTGCATATACATGTGTGTGTTCATATATGTATATATATATTTTTTTCTTTCAAGCATAGTATAGCTCAGCACATATAAAACTTATTTCCAAGCATCCCATCCTAAGGTGCTATTACTTTTGTAAGTATACATTTATTAGACTTGTCTGATGCTCTCACTCAGGAGAAGATGTAGGGTAGAAAAGAACTTAAATACTTAACTCAATATCAAAATTGCTAGGATGAGTCATTAACTCTAATGAAGAGCAGTTTTTCTTTGCTTTTTATAATTTACCCACTCATGTAATAAATAATAGTTATAATAAAACTATAAAAAGATAATGATGATCTGGGTGCTTGTATAATTTCACACTTCCAGAAGGGCTAAAGCATATCCTACCCATGATCAGTTGTTTAAATTATATGTCTAAAAATGGCACTTGGTGTTTAAAAAAAAATGTATTTTTGGAGAACTTAATCCTAAAAATAAATCTGTCTCAATTAGAAAGCTTGAGTCCTCATTCTCCTGCTCATTTAGCTTAATGAATGCCATTAGCATGGGCTGTTGATCATAATGGATAAGATATGAGTTGCTTTTTCTCTCCCTTATGTTTTCCACCCCAGGAAAAAAATCCTCCATGCAAGTTGGATTTTTATAAACTTAGTCCTTCTTCATCACAGAGTATGAATGATGAGACAAAAAAATTCATTTGGACTTAACTTTGATAAGAACATAGCTGAATTTAAATCCTTGCTTTCCAAATTACTCACTGTAGAAATTCAAGCATATTGAAAAATGTGTATGCAATGCTTCAGAAGAGTTTAAAAGATTAAAAATATTTATATAATATATTAAATAAAATTTATAATATGCTATAATAATATAATACAGAGATCATCATTTACTCTGCTAAATTGACTTACATAGACATACATGTATATGCATGTGTATGTATGTGTGTGTATTTATGTATGATTGCAGGCATAGCTACCAAGATATTATAACTTCAAAGCTTAACTCCTCTTATTCTCAAAAAGGATAAGTTCCTTCCAGGAAATAAAATATTCTCTTCAGGGAATGTTAGGAAAAACTATAGTTAATCCATGGCAATATGCCAATGGAAGAGGGCTGGAGGACCCTGGCTAGATGGCCAAAGTTAAAATGCACTTTTTTTTTTTTTTAATGGAGCCCAACATGGGCCCCAACTCTTCACCCTGAGATCAAGACCCAAGGTGAGACCAATAGTCGGACATTAATTGAAAGAGCCATTCAGGCACCCCAACATATGCACTTTTAAGTGGCTTTCTTTTACTATCCCTTTATTTAAATAGTCTAATTTAGAGAAACAAACTCCTTGATAAAAATTTCAGTCCTAGAAGCTGGTATAGTAACACAGGCATGGTATGTAGTTGTCTTGAAAAGGACCATCAAATCAAAGTGTATCTTTCAAATAAAATGTGGCTTACAATTTTTAAAATTCCTTTTTTTTTCTTGCTGTAGAGAAATACTTTCAAAGATGATTCAGAAGTACTTTAGGGAGAGAACTAGGGAAATTTTCAACCCGTTAGCAATGCCAAAAAAACACGAGGGTTTTATAAATAATCTCTATCTTGCAGAACCAGAAAAACAGAAAAGCAAACAAACAAGACAATCATGAATCTTAACAGTAAAGGTGAATTCTGAATGTGGAAGAGTGAATGAACAGAACAGAGTATAGGAAGATGAAACAAAACCAGCAAAATATAGTACCAAATACAGAGTTTATGAAGAATGGGAGGAATAGATCTATAAAGAAATAAAAGGGGAAAACTTAAAATGTAGATAAATGCAAACTTAGAGGAAAAAGAAATAAGGCAGACATGTATTTAGGCCCATCAAAGCTTTTACAAGATAAGCAATAGCTAGATGCTGAAATATTTGCTGTCCCCTGAATAGCAGGTACAGCCAGAACAGCTATTTTTCTCAAGTTATGGAACAAATATTCCAGCTCGACAGATCATCAGAGGCTTGCTGATTGTCATTTTGAATTTACTTGATCCTTTAGTAAGCCTAGTTGGGATACTCTATCTAAATCAGAAAGACACCCACTCCTTGGGAACTGCTATTGCAATCCATCCCTGTGGCCCCCTAGAGCCAGTTTTGTAGGATATTATGGGTATTGCATAGAACTCTAGAACCATAGTGCCTGGGTTCAAATACTGGCCTGGCCGCTTACTCCCTATGTTATCTTTGATAAGCACTATGGACTAATAGCTTGTGTCCCCCTAAAATTCATTTGTGAAAATATCTTCCTTAATGTCATGTTATTAGGAGGTGGGGCCTTTGGGAGGTGATTAGGTACCGATGGTGGGTCCTCATAAATGATGTTGATTCCCTTCTAAAAGAGACCTCAGAGGGCTCCTTTGTTCCTTCTGCCACGGGATAACACAGCAAGAATTAGACCAACTATGAATCAGGAAATGGGCTCTTGCCAGACAACAAATCTGCTGTAACTTGATCTTGAATTCCCTAGCCTCCAGAAATGTGAAAGATACGTTTTTATTGTTTGTAAGCTACCCAGTCTTTTATAGAATACCCAAATGACTAAGACCATAGGTAACAATAACTCTGTGCCTTAGTGCCCTCACCTCCAAGAAGGGAGCAATAACGTTGTCTTGTAAGGTTATTATGAGGATTAAATGTGTTTCGTCATGTGAAGTGTCAAGAGCAGTGCATGTCATATGCTGAGCATTATATACTTGTTGAAGGAGAAATAAAAATTACATGTGCTGACTAGAAGTATTCTGTGATTCATTTAATACATATTTATTGAGCATCTGCTCTTCACCAGGCATTTGGGATTCTTTTTTAACAAAATAGACATCCTTATGTTCTTGGCAATTAAATTTTAGGAGATGCATGCTAGAGAAAATATTCAAGGTAGAATGATAATGATAATATCTTGTTAGGCTCCTTTCCAGCCTCTTGGGATATATATATATATCCTGACAAGTAGGCCCTCTTTCTATCCCCACTTCACAGATAAAGAAGCTGAGTTACAGAAATGTTACCAAAGATATCTAATACCTATATGTTTCTAAATGCCGATATTTCCTCTAATTTATCTACTTTTATTAATTATTTATTCACCTGCTCATTCATTCATTCCGTCTATTCAATGTAGAGTTATTACTATTTTTGGCAGATCCTGAGTTCTGGCTTCAGAATCCCTGCTCTTAAGCAATTTGTTTTGCTGCCTCAATTCACAATTTGGTAAAACTGGAAACAATCTCGTCTGTGTTGAGCTTATTGTGAGCTTTTAATTCCCACTCAGTTTCCAATTCAAGGACATTACCCATCTAGTGATAGATTTTGAAATACTTGAATTAATTGGTATCATCTAAGTAGTTTTCTTTATTCTCTAACATAACGTATCAAAGCAATCACAATACCATGTCAACTTTACTTTCTAAATATTTCTTGAACACATTGTTTCTTCCCAATTTCCAACCCACTTGCCTTGGTTCATGTTCTCAGGACTCTGAGGTAAAGAGATGTTTAGATTATATCAATTCCTTAACCAGTTTCATTCTTTCCAAACTTCCTTCAATATTTTCCTCAAAAGCATGTATTTGATCATGTTCATCTCATACGTACAACTCTTAATGAACTCTTCAGCATGTATTAAATCCAAGACTCATTACATGGATACACAAACCCTTTCACTATTTGCCTGTCACTTGGTTCTCTAACACAGCTCCTGACTAGGAATGATTTTAGTCCTTTAATATATTTAATAAATATAATAAATATTTACCTTTATATAAATATGTTTATAAATTTATATAAATACATACAAGCTGCTTTCTGTATTATTCAGGGTTCTCCAGAGGAAAAACTATTTATACATTATTTATAATTAATATACTTATTACATATAATTATGTAATTAGTATAAAATTTGTGATACATAATTTACATACATTTTATATATGTATATCACCTATATCATCTATTAGTTCTGTCTCTACTATATGTTTCTAAGTACCTATCTTTCCTCCATTTAACTAATTTTATTTATTATTTATTTCTTCATCTATTTATTTGTTCTGTATATAATGAGGCACATGAGATTATGGAGGCTAAGAAGTCCCATGATTGGCTATCTATAAACTGGAGACCCAGAAAAGCTGGTGGTGCCCTTTGAAGGTTTGAGAATAGGAGAACTGGTGATGTAAATTCCAGTCCCAGTCCGAAGTTCTGAGAACCAGGAGCACTGAGGGCAGGAGAGGATCGATGTTCCAACCCAACAGTCCAAGAGAGAGCAAAGCTTCCTCTCCTCCACCCTTTTCTCTATTCAGGATCTCAATGGATTGGATGATGCCCACCCACACTGGGAGGAGAAACTGCTTTATTCAGTTTACCAGTTTAAATGCTGATCTTGTCTAGAAACACCTCACACCCAGTAATAATGTTTAATTCGATCTACTCACATTGACATATAAAATTAACTATCACATTACCTCCTCAGAAAACCTTCCTGGTTAACTCCTTTATACACCCCCATCAAGAGTTTGTACTACTGTCTCTGGTTGATATTGGCAACATGCATTTTTCCTAATTACTAATTATTTAATATTTATTTATTTATTACATATGTCTCCCACATGAGACTGAAGTTCTGTAGAGCAGGTGTTGTGCCTTATTCATTATTCTGTCCTTAGGGTGAGCACAACACTTGCCACAGACTAGTTGTTCAATAAATATTTGTTAAATTAAATTAAATAATGTCAAGTCAAGCATTAAGGGAAATCGACATTCTATATTCCATTGTTCCATTAGCCATTTGCTCCTTTTACTTATTTGATCATCGCTCATAATAAAAAATCAGTTGGTGTCAAAAAAACAAAAAAAAGCACTACTTTTCCCGTGAAGGGATTTAATTGCTTTGTTTTCTCAGATTGACATTATAACAAATGGGTATTTGGTAGATCTTCCCATCTGGCAGTTTTCAAACAAATAAATTAGAGGAGCAACTGTGCAAACTGAAGTCTCATCATCTTTGCCCATCTCACATTTATTTGAAAATTTTAATAACCAGAGCCAATTTATGGAATAAATATCTTTCAGGAAAATATGTGTGATACTAAATATCGTTATCTCTAGGACTTCACATCCTGCAGAGAGTCCAATCAGATTTCACCTGATTCTAAAATCAGAGAAGATTTAATGCAATGAGCTGGTTATACAGGTAGTGAAAAAAACAAGACACAAAACAGGAAATCTGTAGAGTGACTCAGAGATTAAGAAGCAGAAGACCATTATCACTCCTAGGCCTATGTGACAAATGGAAGAGGTAAGAGTACCAGAGTTGAGGGACCATAATCAGCTGGTGGAAGCTGGAACCACAGAGGGCCTTTCTGGAGGCATGTGGAGGCTTGGAAGAAGAACAGTTGTAGTTGAAGAAACCACTTTAGAGAGACAAGAGATGGAGGCACATATCTGGGATTTTCCCTTTCATTTGCTGTCTACTTCCCTGACAATGTCTGCCATCGACCAAAGCCAGAAGGCAACCAGGTAACTTGTAGCCTGAGAAATGCAGCCTGTAGTAATCATCCTTGCTGTGATACCCAGCAGGACACAGCATTTCCGAGAAACAAATCTCAGGGCACAGCTGTCCAGAAATATGATGTCTATGGGATATGATTCCATTTGTATCTTAAACTTTAAAACTCAAACCATAGGCTGTTTCTTTTGGGGTAACTATTTGTTTTTAGAGTATGTTTGTCAACAGACTATATAACTTGAAAATTCTGTGTAATTTGAAACTTCTCACAATGGAATGATGGAATGATGGAATGACACATGGATCTGACCAAAAAGATAACTTTTTTTTTTTTTTTCCCAGAAACAGTGGTCACCTGAGAGAGAATTAGCCTTATTCTTTTATCTGACCAATTAATTGTTGCTTTAGGAACCAATTCTATATAGTAGAGGTAATTTCATTAAGAGAAATTTTAAGAACCTGAGTGGTGGGGACAATGATGGAGAAAGGAAAGACAATAACAACATTGTGAAGAGGATCTCTTGTTCAGTTTGTTGCTGTTATTGAGGCTATGAGAGACTAGGATCTGGATAGGTAATACTCGTGTGGAATTTGCTAAGTTTTCGAAAGATCTTCTAAATACTTCTTCAGTTGTAAACATACTGAAATTAAAAAGATTCCCTTCTAAAATGTAAATAACATATGGGAATAGGAAGTCATTTTGCTATTTACATATCGTGTAATGATTTTCTCCATATAAAGTCTTTGGATTAAAGATTGTAACTATTTAGCAGGCTTAAATAATACTGGATTTATTATAAGGGAATCCACAAAGAGAACTGCAGAATATTAATAACTAATACATTGGAAGAGGAACCATAAAGAGGGTCCTGGTAGAGGAAAATGGGCATATATTTTTTTCTGCTCTCCATTATTACTTATAATCTGTGTTACATAGTACTTTCTGTTTTTCTATCTCCTAAGTTTATCGATCAGAATTGCTGCTTCCTAATCTTATTTCTATTCAGAGTTTCCTTATCTATTTGGGCCTAATCACCATGATCCACGATTCTTCCCAGATCCTTTCAGATTCAACAATTTTTTTTTAAGGTTTTATTTATTTATTTGAGACAGAGTGCAGGCAGAGGGAGAGGGAGAACAAGATTCCCCACTGAGCAGGGAGCTCATTCTCAGGACCCTGAGATCATGACCTAAGTGGAAGGCAGACGCTTAACCAACTGAACCACCCAGGTGCCCCAGCTTTAATAATTTCTAATCATGCCAGTCTCTTGTTCTATTCTTAGACCAAAAAAAAAAAAAAAAAAATCAATCCATATAGTTTATCTTTTCTCTGCAGGCCACTAGGGTTACTGCCAAGGGTGTGGATTGACTATTCTTGGGATGAATATCTATCCATGATCCAACCAGTTATGGTCAGAAACAAACATTCCAGAGTGAGAGAAAATTAGCCATACAAACTAGGTTTTAGAGCAGTTTTGGTGATGGCTGGAGGAGTGGGGTAGTTGCGTTGGTTAAATAATAGTGTGGTGGGGTACCTGAGTGGCTCAGTGGGTTAAAGCCTCTGCCTTCCGCTCAGGTCATGATCCCCGCGTCCTGGGATCGAGCCCCACATCAGGCTCTCTGCTCGGCGGGGAGCCTTCTTCCTCCTCTCTCACTCTGCCTGCCTCTCTCCCTTCTTGTGATCTCTGTCAAATAAATAAATAAAATCTTAAAAAAAAAAAAAAAAAAAGGTGTGGTTCCCTAACAAAGGCAGATTTTCTCTTGGCCTCATCTCACTACAAATTTAGTCACAGAAGAAAGAGAAATGCCTTTCGGATTCTAAACCTTCAGTATCATACATCTTAATCAAGAGGAATATCTCTAATATCACAAGTGAGAAAGTGAGGGCCAGAGAGGTTAAAGAGACACATGTCCTATTATATAATTAGTTACTGGCACAGCTTCCACAAATACCCAAGCTATTAAATACTACGCTATTTTCAATTCTTTATTCCTTTGAGACTGAACATGAACAGAAAAACAACAATAACACTTTTTTTTTTCTTGCCTGTGAATGAGCAGTCCCCACACTAAGCCTATTGCACATAATTCTGCAGATTGGGGCTGACCAGAGTGTTGGGGAAGGCATTCATGGGTACTTGACGCTTCTGAACAGCTTGTAACCATTTTGGCTTTCAAGGTACTGACACCCACGAAACAGATTTCTTGCTGAAGGCTTTGTTTTCTTTCTAGATACAGAATATGAAAACAAAGATAGAAAATTAGGCTGGAGCCAAATACTGGCCACTTTCTTTACCTAAGATATTCCACATAACCTAGATTCTATTTTTGAGTTATAGTGATACCAAAGACACCACTACTTAGAAAATAACTCACATATTTCAAGGAGTAAAAACTTACATAGACACGGTAACTTCTTTTTGGAAAAGAAAGTCTTTGCATTTCAAAAAGTAATTAAATATGGTGCTAAGTGAGAAGAGCTTGGTCAGAGCTATTAATGGTGCACTAATAAAAATGAGGAGGAGTGAAAAGGCCAGAGTACTTCCATGTTTCCTACCCTTCACATACTTCCCTAAAGACTGTACATGAAAATATATGTATCTGATATATTTGACTCCTAAGAGACATTTAGTAAGAGGAGAGCAGGACTTTTTAATGATCTACTTAACAGGAAAGAAGGATATATTAGAAAGACATTTAATGAAAGAAAGGAAAGAAGGAATAGAGAGGCAAAGAGAAAAGCAAGGAGAGAAAAGGCAAAATTTTGTTTCAAGAAGTTTCAAGAAATAGGTAATGGGTAGTGATGTTGGCTGTGTAACTTGGGTATTGTGTGGTGAAGTAGCATTCCACCCATCTTTTATATAGGTGAAGTATTTCAAAAGCAATTATAATGAAGCAAATGTACATAAAATCTATACATTATTTGGTACTTAACAGCATACTTCCCATTCAAATGCATGATATTACATAGTTTTGTCTTCGATTCTCTGCGAATGGTTAAAAGAAATGCAAGGGGAGAAAAATGTTATTGGCAATAGCATTTCAGAAGAAAAGAGTAACTACCCAGCTCAAATTATGTTTATATTAATGACCATTTATTACGTTATGTTAAAATATCATGGGGTAGCTATTTCCCAGGGAGAAAAAGGAAGAAAAATCATGTTATGAGCTATGTACCAGTTCCCTATGTCAAGGCCCATTTTTTCATCTGATGCTAGTTAAACATTACAAAGGTTCTATAATTATGCATCTTGTGTTAGAAGTGGGACAGATGCTCTGTAGCCAGAGAACCTGAATTATAACTTTAATCAACTTAGGAGTTCTGAATATGAGGTCCTAAGAAATGTCCCCCACACTCTAAAAAACAGGCCTCCTACTAGCGAATATTGCCTCTCTAAAATAAATAAAAACATGACCCATATATTCAAGAAATTAATAAAAAAGAAATTTAAGGGGTCTCTTAACTCTGATTGCTGGATGATTTTGTTCACAGCATCACTTCCCTAGTATGTGTATGTGTGTGTGTGTGTGTTCACCTTAAGGAAAGGAGCCAAGCTCTATACCAGAGGAATTAATTATTCACTATGGAAAATGGATGATCTTTTCCATCAAGGCTGACAGTCAAACAGAACAAAAGAAACTTCATCCAAATGTTAATAAAAAAAATTACCTATTCTTGTTAAGAACAATACTTTCAAGCATACTTAACATACTCTTTATATGTTACTAATAAAATTAACGCTTTACTATCTCTCTTATTAATAAATGTGAAACAAATGGTAATTGGGTTCATTTAATTACTAATGGTGAAATAATTTGTTGTTTATTGTAGTTACATTCTTGCCATTATTTAAACATACTTCATAATTATTTTTGTAAATGAATGAATTAATAGCATAGACATTCACTCATAGTGAATCAGTTGTATTCCATTTCCAAATTTAACTACATTGTTTCTGCCCTCATTTAATTGTTAACATTTGTTCTCCTCATTTGTCTCTTATTCTTTCTTTTTATCTACCTCCTCTCTTCAAGTTTGTTTTAAATTCTATTTTTGTACATATAATTATCCTATTGCTAGCACTTATCAATGGCTCCTTATTCTGTTAGAAGATTTACACATTTAGTAGGATTGAAACAAAAAGAGAAAATGTCATGATGAAATGATGTTAATAAATCAATTTACTTAGTTGTCTTGATTGATGTAGGCTACAATTCAAATTCCAAGTTTTGGAAGCATTTTTGAATTAGAAGGTGAACATTACTGATGTGAATAATCTATCTATAGATAATTTTAGAACATATCAAGTGTTCATGCTGCAAATGTAGAACATCTCAGTCATTCATAATTACTTATCAGTGTTTTTAAAATTTTCAAAACAATTGGAAACAGCACAAAATTCTGTATTTTCAGTATCTCAGACTGAGGGAATGAACATGACGGTTTTGTGAATAAAAGTAAAGAATTCTACATATGTCTTAAGTAGGTTTCAGGGTTTGGGTTTTTTTCCTGTAAATTATTGAACTCTCTTTTTCAAATGGACCATGGTGTTTGCCCTTTTACATTTATGATGGATGCTATATAATTAACATTATCAAGACAATGGGCCTACAAAAAGTAATTGCAATAAAATAAGCCTGGCATTTTTTAAGTGCAAAAGTGGAAAGTATTCTATCTCAGTATCTGATATATAATATATTTTTAACCTTTACTTAACACATAAATTTGTTTTACTATTATACAGATTTCTTTTTTCTTATTCAAGGTCCATACAATTATATTATTCTGGATACAGTTTTGTTTTCACTTCTTCATGAGAATAAATTAGAGGGATTTCATAAAAAATAACTGCAGCAAATATTACTTGGTTTACTTGTTCTACTTCATATTATTCACCTTAATTCATGATTGTTGTTACCTTTAAAAGTCAATATTTTATTGGATGACCAAATGATATAGTTATGTGCATTAGCATAATTCATTTTCATCCTATATGTTTTGGGGAACTCTTATAAATAGGCTTTCTTAAATGTATTTCTGTATTTATGAGTACATATTTATTATTATTATTATTATTAATTATTTTGTTTAATACCTTTATCTTATATAGCATATTGGGATTTTGCATTTCAGCTTTATTTTCTCTAAATAAGTGTTGGCATTTTATGCCTTTCTTTTTAATATCTAAAAGTTATTTATATTGCCAATTAGAATTTGAAGATAATTGAATGACTCCAGATTTTTTTTCCTTTCTCTCACTTTTAATAACAATAGTAATTATAAGTTTCACCAGTTTATATATATTTATATTTATAGACAAGGAGTCTAATTTCATGGAAGTTTTGATCATTTAGTTTCTCTGATCAGAATTGATGATTAATAGAACTTCTTATCTATATTTAGTAAAGTTATATAACATACTATAAGTGAGTAGAAAAGGAACATGAAGCATGCTTTGGAAGCCAGCAACAGCAAAAGTGAGCATGGAAAATTCTTTAAGCTCTGAGTTATGCCTTCAGGGTTCCAACTCCAGCTCTGTTACTACTTACTATCTAATTGACGAATCTGATCCAGTTTTAGGGCTAGTTTGAATAAACAGTCTAATCCTATACATTTTACACAATTGCTATGATACTAATTTTAAATTAACTGCTTAAAAATACTTTGTTCAATCAAAAGAACTATCAACCATAAAATTCTATTATTACTATAATCAATATTATTAAAGAGCATAAAAAAGCAAGGTAAACTAGAAAAAAGAATTGCAAAATATGTCCCATAAAGTAAACCGCCAAAAGAGAACACCCAGGGAAAAAAAATAAATCACTTGTTTATGAGGACTAAGAGGAATCAGTACTAGGATACAAACCAAAATAATGATGAAGAATATGGGCCATTATTAACATAAGTATAGTTGTTAAACCAAAATAATGATGAAGAATGTGAGCCATTATTGACGTAAGTATAGTTGTTAAGAGCACTTTTTTCCTCCTGTTGAACAAATAGTAGCCCTAGTAAGCTGATCTTTAAAAAAAGAAATTAATGGGATGCCTGTGTGGCTCAGTCCGTTAAGCCTCCGACTCTTGATTTTGGCTCAGGTCATGATCTCAGGGTTCTGAGATTGAGCCCCCAGTCAAGCTCCATGCTGAGCGTGGAGTTTACTTAAGATTCTCTCCCTCTTCCTCTGCCCCTCTCACCCTGGCTCATGCCTGCTCTATAAATAAATAGATAAATAAATAAATTAATTAATTAAAAATTATGTGTTGGGAATTTTCTCCATAGACAGGAAAAACTTTCTACAATAAAAGTAAAAGCAGATTTCCAAAAATTCCTGTGATCTCAAGAGGTTAACCTGGACTTCACCTTTCCATTTCTGACAATGACAAAGTAGAAGATATCAGTTGCAAGCTCTCTAGTTAATTTCAAATGGGTCTAAAAATAGAATTCACAAAGTTTCTTTTTCATGTGGACAAATATACAGATTTGGAGCAATGTTAAAAAAAAAAATCTGTTTATGGGGTGCCTGGGTGGTTCAGTTGTTAAGTGTCTGCCTTTGGATCAGGTCATGATCCCAGGATCATTGGTTTGAGCCCTGCTTTGGGCCCCCTGCTCATCAGGAAGCCTGCTTCTCCCTTTCCTACTCCCCCTGCTTGTGTCCCCTCTCTTACTGTGTCTCTGTAAAGTAAATAAATAAAATTTTTTTAAAAATCTGTTTAATACTCTATAGCAGCTCTTAGGCTCATAAACATTTTTCAGACCAGAAGGTTTTTGCTGTGCTCTTTTAGGAGCTTCTAATCAAACAGGTATATTCCTCCACCTTAGCATGTGTTTTTGAGCTAACAAGAGAGAACCTAAACTTCCAAGAAAAAAAAACCAACCAAAAACCCCATGAGATTAATAGATAAAACAGAACTTTTGCAAGTATCTAATTGACAGCACCAGCATAACAGCACCAGTGGGCTGTATTAAGGCAATTGTTGCGCACTAATGAGTAGTTACCATTTCATGGGTAGGATATCTGTTCTGAGCTTTGGGACCTATGGGTGGGGAGTAACACTGATTAATTTACCAATTCCTAGTCTCTGCATGTTGCTAGAAATGGCATTCTTGTTCCCCATTCCAGTAAACACTTAATATTAAGAATTACAGTGTTTCATTGTCAAAATAAGGGGAAACTGGCCTTGGGCCACATTTGTAAATCTACATTCAAGTACGCCATCAATCACATCTTACCCAAGTGCCAGTGTGCAGCTGGGTATTACAGATGTTCGGTAGGATCACTCATCTTCTTTCCACCAAAACAGACCTAGGGAAGAAATTTAAAACAAAAGGAAAAAGCAGAGGAAACTAGTTTTATATTAAGACTCTACTTTTCTCCCCCCTAAAAATACTAGCTGTCAATTGATAGATGAATCTGTGTTATTCACAAATTGACTATTATTTGTACAGATTTAAGCATATTCAGAGTTCTATTTCCTTACACATTTCCATTTCATTACTTTTTCATCTATTCTAGATATGCACATGACTAACCATGGGATAGCTGTTACTTTGAAACTACTCTATAATACAACTACATTGCCTTTTACTTTGGCGAGTGTTTTTTGCTTGAATGGGTTAGAATATTTAGAGCATTGGTTTTAATGTATTGGCTTGACATGAAGTGACACTAAAATGATATCCCTGAGGCCTTATGTTCATTCAACCAAGCTAAGTAAATTTCTTGTTCTTAAAATGAAGAAAATGTAGATATACACAATATTCTCTGAAGCTTACTAGAAACCACTTAGCTACTTTAGCTAACACCTACAATCTTTTAACTTTAGTCACTGTTCTCCTATTAATTAACATGTGTAAATATTTTTAAATATCATCTTTAGGTTCAAGAAAGAATGCTAAATATTTTCATATGTCTTTTAGGTATTTTACTTATTTTTTAAAAATTTCATTTATTTATTTGTCAGAGAGAGAAAGTACAAGAGGGATGTGCAGCAGACAGAGGGAGAAACAGGCTGAACAGGGAGCCTCACCAGGAACTCTATCCCAGGACCGGAGATCTGAGCTGAAGGCAGACCCTTAACAAATTGAACCACACAGGCATCCCTAACTTTTAGGTATTTTAATTTAATATTTTTAATATTTTAAAACTTTTAGGTATTTTAACTTAATATTTCTTATCAAATATTACATTTTTGACATTAGGTGAACTACCTTATAGTTTACATTTGCCTATAAGTCTTACATAAATATTATTTAAGATAAAGCAGAATTGACTAAATAAATATTTTTATAATCTTACTGCCCAAATATTGAAAATGAACATATATGATAAAATATAAATTGTTGAACTAGATTATTAACAAGTCACAGTCACTCTTATTTTTTTAATTACTAATTTTCTAAATTAAAAGGAGTGAAAAATAATTAAAGGCCATGTTATTTAAAAAAAAAAAGGTTTCATGGTGAGATATTTCACAAATACATTTATTTTAACTTCCTACCATTTTTGGTCACTAGCTTTCTCTCCACCAGCACGATTCATAAGACGGCCAAGGATTACATCACTTCTTACAATGGCCTGACAAATTATGCAGTCATTTTAGAAGCTGGTGACATAAATTGAGAAGAAAAAAGAAAGAACCATTCTTAGCAGAGTTTTAAAAGTTAATGTCCTTTGCTATGAATATTTTTTAAACTTAGGGACCAGAGAATTTATTATAGGGAATACAAAAATAATAAATGCATATCCATTTGCTTAAAGAAGTCATTATTAAGACAAGATCTTTTACTTACTTGGGCCTACCCAAATTTCACTAACACTTTTTTTTTTTTTAATATTTTGTTTTAAATGAAGCAACACTGCTGACAAGTCCTGTATTTAATTTCCTAATGTGTACAAAAGCCTGCTATTTAAATGGCAGATTCACCCACCAGAAGCTGGCTCTGAAGAAGTCAGATACATTGGCACAAGCAGGGCTCAGGTGCTGGCTGGTGTTCCTGCCAGCGGGTCGGAAGCCAGCTCAGATCTGGAGTCAGAGCCAGGACTCACATCAGAGTCATCAGGCAGTGTGAGCAATCATCATAGCAGGAACAGGTTTCAGACACAGAGTCTGTCGATGGCCTATCCCTGGCAAGCCCGGTAGCCGTGTGTGTGCCTGACGGATGGTGTGAAACACAAATCAAGTGTTCAGTGGTCAATCAACAATCTCTTTGTGCTTTCTGTGCCTTTTTCATAAACTCTGACCAATCACAGAAGATGAACATGGAATCATGAGACTGTGAGCTACCTGTAGTTGATAAAATGATACACCATAACAAAAATAGTTTCCAGATTAAGAAAAAAATCAGAGATATTTTTATAATACCACAGCTCACTTCTGATTTTCTGTGTACTCTGATGATGCACTTTGTACTTGTTATTTATGTTTTGATTCCTTTCTTGACCCTTTGAAGTCTGTATTGTAATTTCACTCACAGCTATTGTGTTATTTTGTGTATTCTGAGGATAGATTAAAGAGTTATCATTTCAGTACTGTAGTTTAGCTCTTTCATTATAGAATTTGATTTTAGATATTCTAACATAGGTTTTATTTTTTTATTTTTTTAAAGATTTTATTTATTTATTTGACAGAAATCACAAGTAGTCGGAGAGGCAGGCAGAGAGAGAGAGAGGGAAGCAGGCTCCCTGCCGAGCAGAGAGCCCGATGCGGGACTCAATCCCAGGACCCTGAGATCATGACCTGAGCTGAAGGCAGCGGCTTAACCCACTGAGCCACCCAGGCACCCCCTAACATAGGTTTTAACTTTAAATGATGATTTATTTTAAATTGAGAGTATCTGAACTACATTAAAAAGTTAAAATGAAATTCCAGGGGTGCCTGGGTGGCTCAGTCAGTTCAGTGTCAGACTCGATTTTGGCTCATGTCATGATCTTGGGGTCATTGGATCAAGCTCTACATGCAGTTCCATGTTAAACAAGGAGTTACTTAGGATTCTCTCCCTTACCCTCTACCCCTCAACACATACTCACTCTCTCTCTTTCTCTCAAATAAATAAATAATTTTAAAAAACGGAATTCCAAATCTTCAAGCCACTTTATAATTGTACTTTTACAATAATACCTGGAGTGGTTTACATATTATCATATCAGATGATTATCTTTTAAAGTCTCCCTTGTATTAAGAATATACTGGAAACTCACCATAGCACTCAATTTTATAGGACAATCTAAGAAACTGAAATTCTTTGGATGAAAACCTCTGTCCATGTCAGTAACCAAATTCACTTGATAGTGATTTAAGATAAACTCACTATACCTCAAATTTCGTCTCTTAGGGTACAATTTGTATTAAAGTTCCACTTTCATAATATAAACTTCTAACAGTTGCATTTTTAATCTGAACTATCCAGTGTACAGTTTTAGTGTTTCTAGGTGGTTTTAGGGTACAATTTGTATTAAAGTTCCACTTTCATAATATAAACTTCTAACAGTTGCATTTTTAATCTGAACTATCCAGTGTACAGTTTTAGTGTTTCTAGGTGGTTTTAGTGTCATTCTCTTTAGCGGTTATTAAATAGCTCTGACCAACACATAACAGAATAAGATCATCTACCTAAAGGACATTTATATCTTTAAAAAAATGAGACCTATGTTATTTCAAACAAAGGAAACTCCAAGTGAAAATTCTCAAAATAAAACCAATTAGTGAGGTAGTGGGGCTCAATCTTATAAAAATTATATCTAGGAAATTAGCTATAAAGTAAATTAAGTAGGTGTTTCTCAGCAAAAAAGTAAACTTATGTTTAAGTGTATAGTTTTCTAATAGGATTCACATAAAGTTAACAATACTCAATAGTTATAAATGATAACTGGGTTTATGTGAATGTTTGCTTCAAATGTGATCAAAAGGAAAAATAAATACTGTTTAATAAAAGAAAACAAGTATCAAAAATCCTCCTTTTTATAACAAGCTACAATTCAATTTCCTTTTGTATTCTGATCAGTCCCTATCACTTTGGGAACACCTCAAATATTTGGGTTTTTTTTGAATGGAAGTGAAAAAAGATATAGACACACAAGCTTAAATTAAAAAAAGAGTTTCAAAATGTGATCATAGCAAACGAATTGAGGCAAGAAAGAAAAAACACATCTATGTATATACATGCATCTTTTCCTAGGCATTCTAAAAATTTTTCAATGTTTTTACCTCCTTTAATCCTCAAAATGGTCTAATAGAATAAACATTATTTTCCTCATTTCACAGGTGAATTGAGACTTTCAGAATAAGTAATCTGAGGTCAGAATGTTAGTAACAGATAAAACCACAATTTAATTCTAAACTCAGTGGCCTTCAAAGACTGTTCTTTCCTCTTTATAGCTCAAAATGTTCTGTAATAGCAAAATTTTGCATATCAAGCTTGGTCAATCAGCAGTATTTACTAATGTCCCTAGTTTCCTATATGGTGACTATATCACTCCCTTTCAACTGTCCAAGCTGTTGTATTTGCAATTCTGACCAGGCTATGCACAGATACTAACAGAGTGAAATGGAAAAGGAGAGTGGTGTCTGGCAAAATGCTCACTCAACTAAGATGAATGTCCTAGTGCACCAGCTCTAAAATGCCAGTCAGAAGCTGATGATTGCAACTGAGCTCTTTTGCCCTTTTACATAGCTCTAAAACCCTCTGGTCAAATTACAAGAAAAACCAGTGATGGTCCCTCTCTTTTTCTCACAAATTATAGCTGTTCTAAATGTTCAGATTTCCATTAATTGCAGTGTTCCAGGTGATGAACAGAACAACTTTGAGAACCACTGACCACAAAATAACACATTATTTAACTTATTTCCTTTGCTCAACTCCTTCCTATATTTCCTAAGTATCCACAATGTCCCTAAAATTTTGCCTGTGAACCTCCATCACAATCACCTGGAATACATATTAAAATGCAGAATTCTTGGGTGCTTCCACAACTAATGTATTGTCATCTCTAGGCATGGTGCCTAAGAATCTGCTTTTCTCTAAACATAATTCCTTGAAGATTTTTTTACATGCATTCATATTACATACACTGTAAATTTATTTATATTCATTAATATTAATATATCAGACAAATCAACAAAATTACAGACAAACTGACCACACTGCCCAATAGACCACAGGATTGAAAATTAAGATGGGAAGCAATGATATAGATTAAAGATGATGGACAACAGTAGTTTATCTTGAAACTCTAGGATCTTAAAACTGTAGGTCACTAAGAAATCCTTGATGTAGGGATGCCTGGGTGGCTCAGTTGGTTAAGCAGCTGCCTTTGGCTCAGGTCATGATCCCAGCGTCCTGGGATCGAGTCCCACATCAGGCTCCTTGCTCAGCAGGGAGCCTGCTTCTCCCTCTGCCTCTGCCTACCATTCTGTCTGCCTGTGCTTGCTCTCTCCCCCTCTCTCTCTCTCTGATAAATAAATAAAATCTTTAAAAAAAAAAATCCTTGATGTAGGGATTTCCAGGAATACAATAGTCAGAAAGTACCCAATGTAAACATTATTTTCAGGAAGACTACATAGGAAGAATTTAGTGGATAGTTTTACTTATGTTCTGAGTTTTCAGGTTTTTCTTATTTTTATAAATGTTATATGCACAAGTTATTTTAAATATATAAATTCATATAAATATAACATATTTATATAGATATTATAAATACAAGACAGCAAAACAAGTATCTAAACTGGCCTATTTTGCAACAGTTTATGTAATCAGGGCAGAAATTTCAAATGACTAAATGTTTATGAAAGTGTTATAATTTGGTCAAGATTCTTAACTGGTTATATTAGGAAGTCTTTTCAAATTAGAACTAATTTGTCTTTCCTCTTCAAAATCAGTCACTTGTGAACTGAAGCAAGTTGAACCATTGTAAATAAACTATATTCTAAGGTGATGCTACTATAATTTATTTAAACCTCAACTAGTACTTTAAAACAAAATTATGAAATCACTCATTTGATTATTAGAATTTGCAGTCTCTAATTGAAGTATTAGAAAAAATTCATTAAAGAAGAATGGTATCAATTTTAATTAGCATTGTGAATTGAGACAATCTGCAATGTAGAAAAATTCTATTTTTTTCATTTGCTATATATAAAAATGCCTATTTTAATAAATTGTTTTAGTTTTTACATATATACTGTAGTCAATGAGTCCACCACATTCTCTATAAAATATTATTTAAAACTGCTGGTTGAGAAAATAAAGCTGCAGTACTTAAAATCAACTAAACAATGTCTTTTTTTTTTTTTTAAAGATTTTATTTATTTATTTGACAGGCAGAGATTACAAGTAGGCAGAGAGGCAGGCAGAGACAGAGAGGAGGAAGCAGGCTCCCCGCTGAGCAGAGAGCCCGATGCGGGGCTCGATCCCAGGACTCTGGGACCATGACCTGAGCCGAAGGCAGAGGCCCCAACCAAATGAGCCACCCAGGCGCCCCCAACTAAACAATGTCTTGTTCCTTGAGTATATTGCTATATAATCTTTATTATTACCAGAATATCAAAATTTAAGTCTTCTCTGTGTCACAAGAAGTGATTTTAACTTTTATTTTATTTAATAATCAAAAACTCTCAAGAGTATGCTGTTTGCTTTTGCTTTTTTATTTTCCCATTTGGTTATTACATGTTTGGTAAACATAGGTGACTTCCCTTAAATGGTTTATTTAATAGACATTATAAATCTCATAGAACATGCTATTTTTTTTTAATTAGCTACTACCCCATTGGTCTTTTGTCAGTATTCTGCACAGACATGTTATTGGGCTTCATTTATTGATGCTTAAATCTTTAACTTGAAGTGAACATTTAACTTAACAAAGATAAACACCAATTCAGAATTCATCAGAATATAAAGATAATTTAAACTTCTTCATTTACTATGCATTAATTAATTAAGCACCAATGGGTTACCCATGGAGTTTTTATCAGAAGAAAATAGTGTATGATATTGAAATATTTGTTACAAATATAAGTGAACTCACAAAGTTTGTGCTGTAAGTATATTTTACAGATTTTTACTAGATAACTTTCATTCTTATAAGTCTAAATTTTCTTCACCTTTGAAAAAAATATTGAATTTTTCTCTAAGTGATATTAAATTTGCCCATAAATGCCACTAAGGTTAGCTAAACCAGTAAAATGAATCAAGGAGTTAGAATTTATACCTGCAAATAGGCACAACCTAAGTGATTTTATATAAATTGATATTGTTTATGTGACCCCATTTTGAGAAAATTCGAGATCTACCAGGAAGTTGAAGAAGACCAGCTAAAACTGGTAAAGGTTTAGGGACAGGAAAGGAAACCACAAATTCAAAACTCGATTTCATCAAATCGTTCTCCACTCTGGATGAAACCAGTGAAGCCTGATGATGAGGCATTCGGGAGCTGAATGCCTCATCCACCAGATGTCAGTATGACAAATCAAAATGATGGAGTCAGAAAGGCTAAGAAGAATAAGAAGTAGAAACAGAGCCCTCAACAAACTGGACCAAAATCCCCTGCTGGTACTGAATTAACAGAGAACTTGGATTTGGACTGAAAGACAACAGAATGGTTACAAAGACTCTATGGCAAAGAACGTCTGTAGCCAAATTTCACATTGTGCATTCCAAAGGCTAAAATTGCCATAGGAAGTTTTTAACAGACCTAACAAGTGCAGAACAAACTTTCAGCGGAATGTCTTGCAGCTTAGGATCAGCCCTAAGACACAAAAGCCACAGGGATAGACAGCTGCTGGTGTCACCAAGATGTTACAGCATTTAAAGGGTGCTGTTCTCCTGGAATAGAGGTTCACTTTCTTAAAATTCAAAGCAAACACAGCATTCATTCACTTTGCTGTCTCATTCAAATCTTAGGAAATAACCCAGTCCCAGTTGCATTATAATGTTTGCCAGAAAATTACTCTTCTATATTAATTTTTTCCAATGTTCAGACATTCACCAGAATTTATTAAATACTTGCTAGGTTCTTGCCACTAAACTAGTATATCTCTTTCTCTCTGTCTGTATCTGCATCTCCCTTTGTAATTGATTGATTCATCCACTGATGAATAGGTAAATAAAATGTGGTATATAGACAGCTTTATGGATAGAAAAGCATTTTTTTTAACAAGTCTGATATTTGGAGTTCTTTAGGATATAAATTTCTCCTATGATATCTGCTGATTCTCACTGATGATGGCTTAATTCTTTATATTCTTGTAATATTTGGTTGAGACCCTATTATTGATTTTAATTTGGGGGAATCTTATGAGTGGAGAAGTCACTGCTTGAACTAGGAAACTTCAAAGAGGCTAAAATTTTGCCAGGTTAGTGTTGTACCTACAAATCCTCTCCAGGGGAAAGCATCTCCAATAAATTATTTGTCTTCCTCTCTCTCTCCATCCATCCATAGAGCATAAAATAGCTACATATAAAAATGTATAATCATACAGATAGGAATTGGCAAACTTTAGCCCATATATCAGCCACACTTTTTTAAAATAAAATGTTAGTGGAACACAGCCACTCTCATTTGTTTATATATATTACCAGTAGAGTTGAATGAATAGTTACAACAGAGACTGTTCAGCCCATGTCCCTAAAATACTTACTATCTGCTCCTTTAAGAAAAGTCTGTCAAACATTGAAATAATGACTAGAAACAACTCACAAAGCCAGCAGCAAAAGGATACCAGGAATGTTCAGGCAGGATATTAAAAAGAAACAAATGAAACCACTAAAATGAAGAAAATAATAATAATAGTTTTAAACTTAAAATTATCTTGGGTGGATTCAAAAAAGAGATTGAACACCCTGGAGAGACAGTTAGAAAATATGAAGACATGCACAATATAGATAAGCAAAAAAAGACAAAAATATATATGAGCGTTTAAAGATATGGAAGATAATAACATGTATGGAGTTCAACGGAGACAGTAGTGGAAATGCAAGAGAGAAGATATTTAAAAAAAACAAAGGCTTGGTAAAAGGAACTGTTGCCAGATCTGAACCTACAGAGATAAGAAGTTAATAGACAAGGCAAAAATTACACGTTTAGTCACATGATATAGCAGTTGCAGTTGCAGAGTACTAAAACTAAAGAAAAAAAATTAAAAATAATTAAGTGAACAACTGGTGATAAAAGATCAATCATTGCAATGAAAAAAAAAAAAAAGACCAAGGAAAGACTTCTCACAACAACAAATGAAACCAAAAGATCAGAATAATATCTTTAGAAAATTAAAAGGAAATAATTATTAATCAAAACTTTTCCTCCAGAAAAATCAGTCTTTCAGGAGTCAATAGACTTTAAAACAATAGCATTCTAAGGGATGGATGGGTTCCCTACGAGCATTTGTTAGGAAAAATATTCTAAACCTATATACTTAATACCATAATATTAGATATGCATTAATAAATTCATCTCAAATACATCAATAAATAAGATTAATGAAACAATAGGGAGAACTTTGAAAAATCTCTCATTATAGTGAGAGATTTCAACATACCTCTTTTAATTATTGATAGGTTAATTAAAAAATTAATAAAGTAGAAAAGATGAACAACACAATTAACAAGCATGCCTAATAGTATGATATAAATTTCTGCCTCCAAATAATATAATACAAGTAGTTATCAAGCATGTAGAGAATACCAAAACATTTGTATTATGCTTTTAGGCATAAAAATCAAAAATCAAAAAGAAAAAAAGCAAAATGTTACTTCTTTACCACATGATGTGATTGTCTACATAGAATGCTCTGTTAAATATATGAACAATAAGACCAAGTTAAATTACCAATTGTATTTCTATATGTGAACATTAGTTTCATAGTTTTGTAAACTTCATCAGGCTAAACTCTTTGGGCTTCAAGTTCCTTATCCATAGAAACAGGAGAAATAATCATAACTATGTATCTTAGAATATCAACTGAGCCAAGACATATAAAACTCCTAGAATAGTATCCAGCACATGGCAATTTCCATGTAAGTATTAGATAAATAATGTATAGTATTTACAATATTTTTAGGTTAAAATAAATATTCAAGCTATTGTGGACAATTTTTCATGTTCCTTCACTTTAATGTGAAGAAGAAAGATATTAAACCCAATGAAATCTGATGTCTTTCCCCAAAAAACATAAAGCAAAAATTAACAAAGTAGGTAATAAAACAAAACTAAAGAAACTGATATAATCAATAAATTTTTGCCTAAAAAATAGACAAAACCTTGGCAAGGAAAGTTTCATAGAACAGAAAGACAAAAATAACTCAGCATTTCCTATGAGGAAGTAGAAAACAAACAAAATAATCATAGAGAAATAGAAACAATACAGGTTAGTGCAGAAATTTACAAATGGTAAACTACAAAGCTAATAAAAAACTGAAAAATGAGGGCACCTGGGTAGCTGAGTCATTTAATCATACTCTTGCTTTCAGCTCAGGTCACGATCTCAGGGTCTTAGGATCAAGCCCCATGTTGGGTTCTGTGCTCAGCATGGAGGTCTGCTTGTCCCTCTCCCTCAGCTCCTCCCCCACCAATTCTCTCCCTCTCTCTCACAAATCAATTAATTAATTAAAATCTTAAAAAAAAACAAAACTGAAAAGTGTTTCCTTAGTAGAGTCCCGTAAGAAACAAATTGTTAAATGGGGTAAATCAAGTTAATAAAAAATAAAGAAATACAGAAAAGTAGAAATTATATATACTAATCAACAAAGAAATTATTTTAACAAAAATCAGAAAATACTATGTAAAACTTTATCAGTTATATGAAAGAATTTTGGGGAAAATAAAATAAGTGATTTAAGACAAAATAAAGTAATCAAAAAAGAAAATAAAATGTTTTAAAATATATTTTATTTATTTGTTTACTTTTTAAAGATTTTACTTATTTATTTGTCAGAAAGAGAGAGAGAGCACAAGCAGGAGGAGGAGCAGGCAGAGGGAGAAGCAGACCCCCTGCCAAGCAAGGAGCCCAACACGGGACTCAATCCCAGGACCTGAGCCAAAGGCAAATGCCTAACGGACTGTGCCACCCAGGCGTCTCTTAAAATATATTTTAAAATATACTCTCAGAGTGTTCATCTCATACAATTTTAAGGATATCAAAGGAAAAAAAAATCATATCCCAAAGAAGACAAAAATTTTCCTTGTTATGTAAAAGAAGGAAAGTGACCTAATTTATTTCACAATGCTATGAAATCTCTAAAGTATTTTGAGCATATGGACTTACTATGATCAAATGTACCACCTGACATAAATGAGTAGAAATCTGGCAAAATACACAAAATAGCAGTTTTTAGACATTGAAAAAAAAAAGTGACCCAGGATTCTGAATTTGAGAGAAGAAACTAATAACATTATGTTTACAATTGCCTTAGCTTTCTGAGAAAATGTTTAGATAGTACAGTTTTATATGGGTTGAGATCAACTCAGGTAAAGCACAACCTTCTAGTTAAGTTGTTGAATGAAGATCAGAGTTCAAAGAGACTATCACAGATAGTAGTTTTGGTGCAGAGTACCAGATCAGACTCCCTGAGCACAAAGGGAGTCTATAGCAGAACTGAGGGTGTGCATAGAAGACAGTACTTTTAGTGCAGACTGCTTAGGTCAGAATTCATGGAGACTAAAACAGGTAGAAATTTTGGTGCAGAATATCAGAAAAGGACCCATAAGAAGAAAGAGCTCCTGAAACCTGCATAGGATTCCCCCTGAATGAACAGTAAAGGGTACAGGAGTACTGATTCTTCCTTATGCTGGGTAAAGAACTACCAGGATGCTATAAGCCAAATGATTCCCAGATCAAACATAGGGCTAAGAGACTTTCAGTTCTGATCAGCAGAGTAGCAAGCCTGCATTGGACATCTTGGACATTCAGTAGAGACCACAGAAGTCTAAGCCTTTCTCATAGACCTAACATAGTTCTAAATTAAAAGCTACTCTAAATCTACCCCAAAGAGTCATGGAAAAAGCTGAGACTCTCACCCACAGTTTGCCATGTGAGTGAGCCACCTTGGAAATGGATCTTCTATCTGTGTACAAACTTTACATGACTGCAATCCTGGCCAGTATCTGCTGGGAATCTTGTGAGATACAATGAGCCAGAATTCCAGAGCCACAAAAACAGAGAAGTAAGAAATTTTTATTGTTGTTTTAGCCACAAAAATTTGGACTAAACTTCAAATATACAACAACAGATAATTTCAACACTGAGAGAAATTCAGCTGTCTTCACTGTTGAGCGCCCAATCTGCAATACCAGAAGCCAATGCTAAGTCGCAAGTTGTATCATCCCATAGGTACATCAACCACCTACCTCAGAGGTGGTTGATTTCACTGAACCTGTTTCGTAGATAAAAGGTAATTCTTTGTCCTTTTAAGAAATACAAAATCTAGGTATGGAGTTGCCTTTCCTGCCTGAAGGACCTGTGTAAACACCACCATTAGACAACTTACAAAATACTTATTCCATCACCAGGGCATCCCCACAATGTGCTGTTTCACCTGCCTATGTAGTTCCTCAGAAAAAAATGTGGTATTGACCTCATGTATGAAGAGATTGGTCTTCTATCATTATTCATCTATAGGAGCAGCCATTCTCAATCTGTTAAGTCTCCTGTATGTTCCCAGCTGAGAAAGGACACACTGTGAGGCTGGAAAACAAAGTTACAAGATGTGGTATATACTTTAAAACCATGACCAATGTATACTGACACTCCCTTACATAAGTAGGGGAGATGGGTGTTCTCTTATTTTATACAGGTTTCCTTTACTATCTGAGAGTAAAGTGTGTCCATGCCAACATGAAGCCAAGAAGCAACTACCACTAATTTATTAATGAAAGGGGGCCACTCTCCCTGCTTGGAGTGTGTGCTGCTTCTATAGCAGCTCACTGCAAAATGAATGCTAAAGGGTGTTTTCACTTTTTTGCCTTTTTTTTGTGAATGTGAAAATCTTCTTTGGATTTCTTTCATTAGTGAAAATAGGTTCATGCTAATCTAAGTCTTTCATAAAAATGAAGGATACCTATCATAAATTTTCCAAAAGTAAGGGTACCTGACTTAATAACTCATTGAAATAAAAAATGTTTGTTTCACTTTTCCACAACCTAGGAATGATGGATTTAGAAGTGGTTGTGGACAAGAGAAGAATATTTCCAAAGTAGACACAATCAAAACTTCTAATGAATTGGAAGCTGAATCTGCCCCATGTTCAGTTTACTCTCATCGTGTCTATGAAACAATAGTTTGAGGAGGCGTGTTGTTGAACTAGGAGGTGATGACTGATCATGGTTACCAGAGAAACCTCTCAACACAGTTTTGCGATAGGAAAATGGAAAACCAACATTTTGGTCTATGAAAAACCAACAAAGACTGGCCTCCCAAGACTTAACATTTGTAGGAATGAAGGTTTGGGTCATTCTATAAGAAAAAAATCTTGTTTAACACACTAGGGGAAAAAAATTCCTGACAGAGAAGAAGGGAGAGTGTTGAACTGCAATTCAAACATTTCTTATTTCATCCTTATTCTGGGAAGCTTTCTTTAATCCCGTGACAGGAACTTGTGAGCAGAGAAAGCTATGGGGAATGCAGTAACTAGTTATATTTTATGTTACCAAGTGCTTCTTTTCTTACCCTTTTCAAACTATATGAAGATTACCTTCATGAAGAATATGAAAGCTAATGTTTTCTGTTTCAGGTGAAACTATACCCAGATGTATTCTGAGACTCCATAATTATAGAGAGGGTAATGAGATTTTGTGCATTTACTATGGTAGGGAAGTGTAACTTTCATGCAGGCAGAGAACAAGAGTGTATATGAAGGTACAAAATGGTTGTGTTGTATTCTGCTCTGTTCTGTTTTCTGTACCAAGAGCCCACTTACATGGAATTTGCTTAAGTTAGTTTTAGCCAGTGGGAAACTGGCTAAAGATCTAAGGGAAGGAGTAAAGTGAACGAGGATATTTCTTCCCCTGATGTCTGCTTTTAAGATCATCTTGAGCTGACCATCATCCTAATCAAATGTCACTACCCTTCTTTACATGGCCAGCTCTACACAGTTCTCTCCAATTTCTACTAATAGTTTCCTTTCTTATCTTTTTAGACTAGCAGTTTGGCTGTTGTGCTCTACGTGACTGCTGATTATTCTAAAATTTCATATTTGTAATTATTTCCTTTAAATAAGCCTTTTTTGAATCCTATTTAAATGTGCCATTCTGACTCACATATACACAAGATTAGCTCTTAATAGCTAGAAATATTCAAGTCAAAGATAACTCCACCAGGAGTCAAGAAAATGTGGTTAATAAAAGGTATGGGCCATGCCTTGCTCTTTTTTGTAATTCACAGTACACTGAATATCTAGTAGATCTTCGGATGTTTTTCCTGATTAATTAAAATTTTAAGTAACATCACTTCTTACTCTCAGATGTAATTAACTATCATATACATAGTAACTCCTGCAAACAGGTAAAGGTTATTTTATTTTACAGAGACAACATTTAAAAAAATGCCAGGTGAGAAATAGCCAATCTGTCAAATAATTTGTCTCTAAAATTGCCATCATAGAATTTCGTTACTATATTTTCCCTATTTCTATATAGTAAACCCCAAAAAGGATCTCTCATCTGGAAATGTACATGATAATAAATATGAATTCCTTTTGAGTCTATTTGTGTCATCTATCCTATACAACCATATCAGTAATGTCACCACACAGCGTTTTAGAATCATGTTCTTCTTGTCCAACATCCACCTCTTCCCAGTTTCAGGAATGATTTCTCATTCTGCTTCTGGTTCCCTTACAATTCACACTATCCTTTCCCCAGGGCCATTTTCCAGTACGGGTTCAGTGAATCATTAAGCCCCAATCTCATTTCTCTAGATTAATAACCTATATTTGTCCTTTTTTCATTGAAATTTTAATTTTTTTTTCATGGCAGAAAATTATTCTTGAGGAAATGTCAGCTTAGCTACCAAGTTCAGGCACTTTTAATTTGAAGTCAAAGACAATTATAGTCAATAATAAGTTTACACCTTTCTAATTACGGTAGCTTACTACAGGGATATTTCCAGGTTTGTTAATTCAACATGTATAGAGCATCTAAAGTAATTAGGAGTGATAATTTTTAGTAATTTGTTACTATTACTAATATCAGATTTTTTGCTGAGAATAAGCATATGAGTAAGACACAGTTTCTGCCTTTAAGGCACTCACAGGCTAATAGAGTCATGTTGAGAAGTAAAATCCCCAGAGAATCTGACAAGGATTCATTACATTTAGAAATCCTCCTACTAAGTCTTCTGTATTTTGATATATGGCCTTCTTCCAGAGTCAGAATAATTTCACACTGTCTATCCAACTTAAATTGAAGCTACCATTTTACTGAAAATGGTTTAGATCATATTTAATTTTAATTTTATTTTTTATATTTATGGTATGAATTTGATCATTTCGAGTTATTTTGACACAATTCTGTCCACACCAAATAAACCAACAATAAATGGTTAACAAACCAATACAATTTTTACCAGCATTACTGTCACAGCCATAAAATCCTTGAATTCCTTAGGTTTGAGAATAATTATTTTGAAGAACTTATTCTGTTGAAATGATGTTAATTTGTGATAAAAATTGCCTAGAGATCAAGCAGTGAATCATGGTGAGACTCTGTTCAAATATAAAGCATAGGGGTGCCAGGGTGGCAGAGTAGATTAAGCATTCAACTCCTGGTTTTGGCTAAAGTCCTCATACAGGGTCATGAGATCAAGCCCTGCTTCTGGCTCCATGCTCAGGGTGGAGTCTGCTTGAGATTCTCTCTCCTCCCTTTGCTCTTCCTGCTCATGTTCTCTCTCTCTCCCCCTAAAATAAATAAATAAATCTTAAAAAAAAAAAAAAAAAAACAGACAAAAGAGACAAAGGAGGAAAAGGAATTAAAAGAAAATGGGAGGGAAATGAAAAGAGAGATAAACTATGTCTTGTCTTTTAAACTTTTTATGTTTTTAAGACACACCATGGAACTTACTACAGTTTATTTTGGTGGGTAACAGTAAACACACTTATTACAGTTTAATACTCGACTTCTTAATTAAATAATTTGGGGGATGAGGTAGTATTTTAAACGAGCAGATGTACTAAAAAGTAAGAAGGGAAGGATAAATCAATCAGGTCAAATAGATTTCCTACAAAGTAGATGACTTTCTTTTTTTCATATTTTATTCATTTATTTGGCAGAGTGAGAGAACACAAGAAGGGGCTGCAGCAGAGAGAAAGGGAGACACAGAAAGAGAGAGGGAGAAGCAGTCTCCTCACTGAGCAGGGACCCCAACATGGGACCCTGGGATCATGATCTGAGCTGAAGACAGATGCTTAACTGAGCGAGCCACCCAGGTGCCCCTAGATAGTTGATTTTCGAGAGCCCAGATAAATTTTAGCAAATCTCAGTTATCTAAAGTTAATTATCTAGAAACTGAAAATATTCATGATCTTGTCTCACTTCACTAAAACAAAAACGAAATGTTTTAAGAAGCCAAAGCATCATAGAAACACACAGGACTGAAAGTCTATCCTTAACTTTAGTAAAGTATAAGAGTAAAATTTGGAAAATTCCTTATATGGATTTCTCCCTGCCTAACAGTGTTGAATGAATAAAATATGATTATATTTATAAAATGGATCAGTTAGAAAATGTTAATATTCTTAAGATGGCATGTGATATAAATGGCTATGATAAAATAAAGTTGATGTTATGGAGAACGTACCATGTTAATTAAATAATGTATAAATGGTAAGGGGATTGAATGAGCACTTAAAATAATTTCAGACATATCATACACTTTTATTAAATTATCAGTCTCAAATTCATGTAGGAACAGTAGTATAGAGAACAACACACTGTTGTAATTCATATTCAAGTAAAGAAACTCAAGAAGTAATTGGCCTCATTAGTAATCCCATATATACAAAATTTATGGAAGAGGTAAAGACAAAGTAGAAAACTTTGACCAGGGATAATTCAATAATGAAAGTTTTTCAATATGTGGAAAATATACATTAATTAAATTTTTAAAAGATCTATAGTTTTACCTTATGACGCACACAGAAAACATGGTGTATATTGAAAATACAAATTTGTCTGCTTGAAACCTTCCTGGCCATGAGTCCTTTTGCCTGCAGTTCTACAGAGATATGGCTCAAAGACTTGTAATTAGACTTTTGCTTTGTTTTGTTTTTGGTAACTGAAAGGCTAAAATATCTTTTCAGGCCATACAAAGACTTTATTATGTTAGTGTTAAACTGAAATTCAAATCATTTCTTATTCTATTCTTACTCCATAAAAATTTTTAAAATCCTCCACAAATATCTAGTGTGTTTTCTGTTTTCCTCTAGTAAGTGCAGCATTGATAAATATATTTCTGAATATATACACCAGGCAATTTTTTTCACATAGTTCAAAAGTTATTAAAAAAAAAAAAAAGCCAGGGGTTCATTTGATCTATGGAATGTATTGAAAGAAACCAAAGGTTAATTGCTTTTGCAAACCTACACTTTTACCATGAGGTTCATCAACATAATCTTTGTTGCAGATAAAATTCTGGGCTTGAAAGTACAATAAGCTTAATTCAGCAAGATGTTTTCTATGTTCTTTAACATGCTACTTTTGTTATAATTTGGGGCAACTTAGAGATTATTTTTAAAATTATGAAATTTGATTCTTAGGATATTATTTTTCAAGTTAACAATATTTACAGACCAAGGAGAACAAGAATATTTTTAGAGAGATATGTGAATAAGAAGAGCATACAACCCATACCAAATTCATATCTATCCTTCTGATCATGACTAAGTTAAGACACCATATATTCTTAGAGTTCCCCAAAGGTTTCTGTGTGTGTGTATGTGTGTGTGTGTGTGTGTGTGTGTGTGTGTGTGTGTATGGTGTGTGTTCATATAAAATATATCTATTTTGTTTAACATGGGTGAATGAAAAGCATTATGGATTAAATTGTTAAAGAACCCATATCCATAAAACCAACTGATCAAAGGTTTACATATCAAAGTATGTGACTACATTATACATTGTTCATTCCAAAGGCATTTTTAAAGGCATCTTTTAATATGGATGAAAATTACTTTTCTGCATATACTAACTTGAATTTTAATGAATATGTTGGAGTAAAATATATACCCCACAAAGAACTCATTTATGAAATGTACAGACTTCTTCACTGGGAACATGGGAATCAGAAGTACACAGGTTTTTAGCCCTGGTATCATTAATTAAAAAAAGAAAAAAAAAAAGAGGGCAAATAGAAAGGAAAGGAACTAGTGTTTTTCTAATACCATCCATTATACCAGATTTATTTCATTTAAATCTTACAATAATGCTATCAAGTTAATTCTCAATGCATCTCACAGATTAGGAAATCTAGGTTTAGAGTAAGTAATATTCCTAATGTCAAGCTACCAGCAAATAAATATAAATGATAGTGAAATCTAAGTGTGTTCGAATCCAAAGATCTCATTCTAGAAATAATATATCACTTCGTACATTCATGACAGTTTTTAAGTTTCTAATACGTCCTAAGCACAATAGTAGACACTTTTCATCATTTCAAACTTGCCATGTTTTAACCAAATCTTTGTTACTATTACACTTCTGAAAACAATATTCTGATTATCTTAGGAGTTTGCTTAATTTAAAAACCACATGACATTCAGATGGAAAAGAATAACTTATTACAACTAGTATAACTGAAGTCTGAACTTTTCTTCCCCTTATTCACCACTGTGAAAAATAGAACAAACTCATTATGAAGTTGAGATTCAAAGAATGCTATTAGATGTCTTATAGTTAAATTGGGTTATGTGATATACTCTCTATTCTAAGTGTTAATTTGTGGAGTATACTTTAGGGTATGTCATACCTGGAGAGAATAAAACTTACTTGAAAATCACAATATTCTGCTTTAAAATAATGGCTTAGTTTAATTCTAGATGAAAAACTTAAAATGCATTTTAAATGTAAGTATATAAGAATTTATTGGCATATAAAGCTATACAAATAATTGCTTTTATGGAAATGCTGTAGCTGAAATATTTGCTCTGATCATTCACTGTGAACAATTTAGATATCTACAGATGTTAAGGCAAGCAAGTTATTTAACGGCAAGTTCTGAAGAGAAAGTCATTTTTTAAATCTCCCTAGACCTTCACATTATCTCAAATGTTCTGTACTTATTATTAGACCCTCAATTTCAACAAGATTATATTCACCTACAAAATGTTAAAAAAAATTTAAATTACATGCTTCAGAAAGATAGCACAGAATGGCTGTATGTAATTTGCAAATGGGCAATAATATGAATACCATCAAGTTCTTCCTGGATAAGTTATTGTGATTTCTCTTTTGTCTTCTCACTGGAGAAAACTGTTATCAATATGCCTTTGTTTTATCATCTAAGTTGTAAAAATGAAAATTCTCCAAGGAACCATTAATTAGTAAATAACTTAAATAATTGAATCACAACAATTTAGCTCTTAGAAATTGTAGTTAGAGAATTTCTGTTTCTAACTTCAACTTAGTTTGTGAAAAAAATAAAGAAGTCCTTAACAGGAATATGCATTTTAAAATTATAGTTTCAGCTAATGCAGAGGAGGTCATCTTTCTTTTAAAACTGTCAATTATTTCCTCATAAAGAAAAACTTATCTTATAATTTTATATGCAAAGACTCAGTATTCGTGACAGAGCAAAAAGGTTTATAGTGTATATTGTACTTGGGTCATTTTAAGGCCTTTTACTGCTTTTCAGAGTCAACTGTAGTGATCGAAGGGAAAAATACATGAATGTATCTGAATTCATTTTGTTCTTTTTTATAATATTCAAATATTTCTACAAATTGTCACACATAAATTGAAAAAATTCCAAGTATCTGCTTTAAGTAATTAAATTCATAGATTGCTACAAGCATTGAGTACCATAATATGCAAGAAAATGTAGTTTATTTTATATTTCTCCTAATTTAATGTGGTGCTTTTCAGATTTTAAAGGTAATACATGCTGTTACTGTTTTGGAAGTGAATGCATATGCCTCCACAGATAACAATTATAAATTCAACTCAAAATATTTAAAAACAACTCTCTGAAGCTCTGATAAGCGACCCAAAATAGGCAGAAACTGCAGATGTATAGACCCTTGAAATAGACCCAAACTCTATTTGTTATTTTTGTTGAGGTGAAACTTATTCCTGAGCACACTCACCAGTCCACAAGGCCAATACAGCTGAAATTAAAACAAAAATCCCTAATTTTACTGGCTTGGGGCACCAGAGGGTAGTTATGGGCTGTCAGAGCAGCTGAAAAAGTGAGTCAAAAACTCTTGGAAACGAGGGAGGTATCAGGAAATAGGTCCCACTTTCTGTGTTTAAACTTTACCAAAAGTCTGAACAAGACTACCATGCCTGCTCTCACCATTGGTATTCAAATTTGTAACAGAGGTCCTAATACAGTAATAAAGGGAAACAATGAATACTAGTTTATAGATACTAGTTTATAGTCTGAACATTTTATGACAACACATTTGATGACTCAGATAACACGGATAAATTCCTTGAAAAATCCAAACCAGTAAATCTCACTCAGGAAATAATGGACAATTTGAATAGTACTATTCTTGTTAAGAACATAAACTTATAATTAAAAACCTTGTAGGTTCAGAAAGAAAGAGAAAGACAGGAAAGCATTGTTCCTGAATTTCCATAAAAGCTGCTTGTAGACACAATTTAATCGCTACAGGGAGATGACTGCTGGTATCCCCAAAACAGCCAGAAGAGATGCAAGCATCTATATGAAGAGAACTGAGAGCAAGATACTAAGAGCAATTAAATCTCTAGAAAAAGTCACTAATGTGTCCCATGAAGAAAAGAGTCCGCTTTAAACACCTGCCAAATCTGGAGATGGTTTTTCCACCTGACAATGGCACTAGTCAAGTCAGAGTTTTGCTGTTTGCTTTTCTCCCTCCATTTCCTCTGATCCAGTGGAGAGAACACACCTGGTGAACAAAAAAGGATTGGAGACAGGAAAAAAGTAGAAGATGGGAGAAGGAGAAGGAGCCATGCATTCAATCTCTTTCTACTTCAGGGGACTGTCCATCAGTAGTTCAGAGATGGGAAAGCACAGAAGCTTAGGAGAGAAGTGACGACATTTAAACTTTCTATTGGATTGGACTTAAAAATACTGAATGCTCATTACCTGTAATGACATGAAAATTCAAGAGACTGTCCCTAAATTTCATCCAGCAGAATTAGAAGACCCAGGACAATAGAATAAAAGGAAACAGAAACTATCTACAATAGTATAATGCTAGAGATAGACATCTTTATTTTTTTCAGTGTTTTATTCACCAGCTTTCTGGTATTCACCAGAATAACAGACTTTACTTGGTTGCAGTGTAATAATTTTGTGATCTGCCACTGACTTTTATTTATTCCATTTATTTATGTAATTAATATCATCAATATAATTATTTGGAATTTTTATCTTAATAAATAAAGTCTGTTCTACTTATATCTTTATTTTTTTGCTATATGATCCAAGGAACACCCCTTCCAGCTCTTTGCACCCTGGAGACGAAGACTCTTCTTCACTTTTTGAAGTTTTTTGGAAAATTCTCAAAAGGAAAATTTTCTCTTTAAAATCAGGGTACACAAAGTAGTGAGCTGGAGTTAGCTAGCACCAGCTCAAAAGAGTTGCTTGTTATTTTTTTAAGAATTTTATGAGCTGACTACATCATCAATGGTGGGACCATTCCACCCCAGAAATCGACAAATGGTACATATGAGGATTTTTCTTTTTTTTTTTTCTTTTTTCTTTTCTCTGAGATGCAGTTTTTAAGTATCAATCAGCATACTACAAGTGCAAAATCATTAAAATATAGGTAAAATTCTTAGGTGAAACCAAGGAAATTATAGGTCAAAACTAAAAAAGGGTAATGAATTAATTTTTCTGTGTGACTGTGAACAAATAGTAATCAAGCACAAGTTATGAGAACAGGAAAATTCCATAAAGTAGATATACATTTAAATATATAAGTGAAAGAGACAAATAAGGTCCTGTTCTCATAAAACTGCCCTTCTTAGAGAGAATGAGACAAAAAGATGAAAGATGAATGAATGAATGAATGAATGAATATCAAGAGTATAGTGGGGGTAAGAGTACAGTCAGAAAGCAAGATATTATTAGATATAGGACATTCAATTTTAGTGATTTATACAACAAATGGTCCTAAAATTTATCTAGGGTATTGCTAAGATTCATATGGCACAAGGTTAAGCAAAATATTAATAGTATTTTATTTAAGGTTATATACCAAAACTTAACTTTAAAAAATGTGCTTGAAAAAATTATGAACAGACTTTCTGGCTGTCTATTATACCTCACTGAGGAATAAGAGGTGAATTTCCAACTCTTTTCACCTTTAATTATACATATGAATGAACTTGCCTTTAGCAATAGTATTTTTGAAATGATTATTGATCAATAGTTCTACTTTCAGAGAATCCTGCTCTAATCTTTTATAGTTATAATGATTTAATCAAAAGTTGGCTCTTCTAAATTTATTTTCCCATAGTTCAGGCCAGAAGTAAAAGGTTCTTAAATTTCTTCACTGAACTATTCTTTTTTTCCTTCAAAGTAAAAATTGTGCTTTCATGAAAAAGTTAATATGAAAAGTACATTTATGTGGTACTAAATTGAATTTGAAAGAAGGTATAAAATTAAACCATAAACTTCTCCTGTATTAGTGAAGATTTAATTTGACTCCACTGAATAAAAACCAGAATTAACAATTTAACTCTAATTTTGATGCTAACGAATGATTATAAATAACTCTTGGGGAAATTGTGTTGCACCCTTTTAATCTCTCCTTCTCAATGAATGGTCTGTCTAGAAAATAGCCAGTAAGTTGCTGTCAATAACATTTTGAATTTAGAATATTTTCAAACATCACATAATTGTTGAAGTTCAAAATGCTTGCGTTTAATTATATTGTCCATCTATATTGATACTAATGCTTATAAAGTAAGTTAGAAATGATTTGAACATTAGAAAAGTGATGAGGTAATACTAATTCTCTAAAAACAAAGGTATGACTTCTTTGCTCCCTCATTTCAGAGCAGCCTTACATAGTCTATGGTATTTGTCTCCTTTAGAGTAAATTGAACCAGAGACCAAAAGTTTAGGAAGATACTTCTTTATTTTTTTCTGCCTTTTCTATAATTATAAAAATAATCTTTTGTAGATATATAATCATGTAATCAGGTGATCATTGTACCACTGCCATCTGAGGCATAAGAACAGAATTATAATATATACATTTATATGCAATTTTCATATATGATTTTTCCTACAAATAGCATACTCATTTACACACTTGTAACAGATAATTTTCTTCTAGCACCCCTGGCAGGATTTAAAAGCAGAAATTCATTTGGTTAAAACTATATTTTATTGTTGCTGTGTTCCTCTGCTGATGTCATCATTAATGAGCTAATGTCTACATTTATCACTTTCCTTATGTACTATAATAAATCTAAACAACTGTTTTATTTTCCTGAACTATTTTCTATAAAGCATTTATTAACAGATATAATAGTAGTTATATTACTTCCTTTAAGTCATCTTCTTTTTGTCCAACCTCCAAAAGTTAAACCTTTAAAAATAGGTCTTCATCACCCTATAATTACAAGTTCAGTTATACTTCTACATCAGTTTTAATATTAAGGCCTTATTTTAATAGCTGAAAATCTCAAAGTCCCGGAAGGATAGTTTCCAAAAGCTATAGAAAAAGGAATTATCACCGTTTCCCCCCTTTCAAATTATTCCCATTAGTTTTCCCCAAGATTTGATCAGCCTCTTCTATCAATCTACAATATTTGTCATGCTTATATTCTTCCAACAAAGTCATTAGGTTCACTAAAACATGACTAAATAAAAAGCATATTCGGACCAACATAAAACAGAGGAAGTGATTTATAAAAGTGTTGGAAGTTGTCTTGAGCTGTTGAAGTCAGTAGTTATGCCTCATATAGTCTCTGAAGTAACTTTAAACATCAAAAACTTAAAGAAATTAAATTCACCCCTCTTCATTTTTCCATATTTATTATTTTCTTAAAATAAGTCAAGCAGAGAGAGTCAATTATCATATGGTTTCACTTACTGGTGGAGCATAAGAAATAACATAGAGGACATTGGGAGATGGAGAGAAGTGAGTTGGGGGAAATCAGAAGGGGAGACAAATCATGAGAGACTGTGGACTCTGAGAAACAAACTGAGGGTTTTGGAGGGGGAGGTGGGGAATTGGGTGAGCCCAGTGGTGGGTATTAAGGAGAGCACATATTACATGGAGTGCAGGGTGTGGCGCATAAACAATGAATTTTGGATCACTAAAAAAGATTAAATTAAATTAAATTTAAAAAATAATTGTCCTTTTTAAAATTTCTCTTCTCATTTTTGTTATCAAAAATAAAGGGATGCTGTGTGTCTGGGTGGCTCAGTCCTTAAGTATCTGCCTTTGGCTCAGGTCATGATTCCAGTGTCCTGGGACTGAGCCTCACATGGGGCTCCCTGCTCAGCAGGAAGCCTGCTTCTCCCTCTCCTACTCCCCTTGCTTCTGTTCTCGCTCTCTCTGTTTCTCTGTCAAATAAATAAATAAAATCCTTTTAAAAAATAAAATAAGGGGCGCCTGTGTGGTTCAGTCCTTAAGCGTGTGCCTTCAGCTCAGATCATGATCCCAGCCAGGGTCGTGGGATGGAGCCCTGCATCGGGCTCCCCGCTTGATAGGAAGCCTGCTTCTCCCTCTCGCACTCTCTGCTTGTGTTCCCTCTCTCGCTGTGTCTCTCTCTGTCAAATAAATAAAGTCTTTTATAATAAATAAATAAAATAAGGAAAATAAAGAGATGTGTTCTAAAAACCTGAAATACAGTCATGCTTAAAGGTTTTCTTTATCAGTGTTTAAGGCCTGTGTGGAAAGGATGTATATGAGCACTCATCCACTTCAGTGTGGCTCTCCTGCTGGCACTTTGCCAGCAAAATCTCCCTCCCTGGACCAAAGAAATTATTTTTAATTCCTATTTCTCATTTAAACATGATGCACAGGAAGCGTGCTCAAATAAACATTAAAAAGATAACTAAGGGTAGTTGCTGGTCTCTAGGGACTCCTCCCTATGGCATCAGGAGCCACCAGTTGGTGTTCCGAAGAAGAAATAAGAAAGAGACTTGAAACTAGATTGGACAGTAGCTGATTTTATTTTATTTTATTTTATTTTATTTTATTTTATTTTATTTTATTTTATTTTCTTATGGAAGTTTCCTCTCACAAAGAAAAATACATAAAACACTCATGTACCAGAGGTAGATTATTGGGATCTCAATTTTGTCATATCAGATCTATTTTTAGTTTAAAGTACTTTATGTTTCCATTGTTAACTAGTAATAAGCATTAGTCCTCTCAAACTCTCATTTTCTTTTGTAAGACTGCTGTATCCCATGAGTTAATGTTCCTTAGGAGATCAGGGATTGGTTCTTTCCTACTCTTATAAATAAGTAATAGGGAAAGCTGGCATACAGTAACCTGGATTGGATCTAATTTTTTAAAAATCAGACTTGAGGGTTTGGGAGAAGGGGGTGGGATTATGGACATTGGGGAGGGTATGTGCTTTGGTGAGTGCTGTGAAGTGTGTAAACCTGGTGATTCACAGACCTGTACCCCTGGGGATAAAAATATATGTTTATAAAAAATAAAAAATTTTATATAAAAAAATAGTTAATAAAAATCAAACTTGGACACAAGTCAAGTCACCAAGTTCTCAGAGTTAAAACGAAAAAAGATTATTTTCCCAGATATGTTCTCTACACCAGAAGAGACAGTTTCCTTAAACATATTGTCTATTCTGAATGAGTTTAGTAGCAGCTGTCATATTTTAGCCAGTTTCCTACAATCACATGGAGGAAAAATGATACCACAATATTAAGAAATGCCACTAATTATTTCTGGAATTTATACATGCTACATGTAATATTTTTATTAAAATTAGTTTTATTCCCCAAAGACTGCATTATTTAAAATAGAGTGGATTGACCATCTGAGGCAGTAAGATGGCTCTGTTTAGACAAAGGCAAAAAAAGCAAACTGCATAATTCCTCAGATTAGACATTGCATCTATATTAACAATAAAATAATTTTTGTTTTTACATGATGGGTGGCAATTTCAAAGTTGATGATATTTATGTTGGATGACCAATGACAATCCTTTGATATTACTTTGGTATTTGAATTTTTTAAAGAAGAGACATTACTTGGGATTGACTTAAAACAAAAACAACTCTTTTTATATGAGACACTGGTAGTCTCACAGAATCCAAGATTTAAAAAGCCTTAGAAAATTTTTTCCGGTAAGAGCTCCTTAAATCTCAATGGTAGCCATTTTTAAAAAACTTTTTATTTCTTTTCAGCGTAACATTGGTAGCCATTTTTAGTCAACACTCACTCAAAAGCTCACCTGTTAACTGAGACTAACTTCCCAATGCCACTCAGCATTTCCATATCTCAGATCACCACTCTAATGCTGAGAAAATCATAAAGCATAAACATAACTTTAGGATGCTATAGACCAAATCTTATGTTCTCCTAAAATTCATGCTGAAACCTAATCCCCAATGTGGTGAGATCTGGAGTTGAGGCCTTTGGGAAGTGATTAGGTCATCAGAGTAGAACCCTCATGAATGGATTTAGTGCCTTTATAAAAGAAACACCATGGAGCTCCTTCATCCCTCTGCCATGTGAGGACACAGCAAGAAGATGCTATCTATGAACCAGAAAGTGGGCTCTCACAGGACACTGAATATACTAAGCCCTGGTCTTGAACTTCCCAGCCCCCAGAACTGTAGAAGAGAAAAAGAAATTCAGTTGTTGATAAGCCACTAATTCTACGGTGTTCCATTATTGCAGCCCCAAAACACAATGACAGAATATGGTACCAGGAGTGGGGGTAGTGCTGTAAAAAACAAAAGAAACAAACAAACAAAAAACCTAAAAATGTGGAGACAGCTTTGGAGCTGTGTAACGAAGACAGGCTACAGGAGTTTTGAGGTGCATGCTAGGAAAAAACTATGCTGCTGTGACTGGACCTTTAAAGTCAATTCTGGTGAGAGCTTAGGCAGAAAATACAAGATGTATAGAGAAAGCCTCAATCTTAGAAACTACCTTAGAAATCCTGAACAGGATGTTAGCAGAAACACAGACAGTAAGGATTGTTCTGATAAGATCTCAGAAAGAAATGGGGAACTTCTTGGAGAAAAGGTGAACTTTGTTCTGAATTGACAAAAAAAAAAAAAAAAAAAAAAAAAAAAAAAAAAAACTTGGCTGAATCATGTTCGTGCTCTATTGTTTTGTGGAAGGTGAAACTTGCAAATGATGAAATTGGATATTAAGCTGAAGCTATTTCTTAGCAAAAGTGTTGAAGATGTGACTTTGCTCCTCTGGACTGCTTATAGCAAAATGATGGAAGAATGAAATGATTTGAAGATAGAACTGGTAAGCAGACAAGGAAGTAGAACTTAAAGATTTGGTAAATCTTCAGCATATCCAAATTGCAAAAAATGACAATACTAAGGATGTGGCCAAGCACTTATTTGATAAGAGTAGTATGAATGCCGTCTCGAGAGAAATCTGAGCTCCTCTCTAAGACAATGGAAGAATGACCCTGAAGATAATTCAGAGATCATCGGAGCTGCTACCCACACCAGGACCAGAGTATAAGATCTGGGATGGGGATGGGGATTTCCAGGGGTTTCAAAGGAAGGGCCACTGGCACCTTGAGGACTTGGGTGCTCATACCCTAAAACCCAGTGTGATGATATTTTGAAATGGGGACTATGGTAGGTGATTAGGTCACGAGGGTGGATTAGTGCCTTTAGAAAAAAGATCCCACAAAGCTCCCTTGAACCTTATGCTCTTTGAGGGCACAGGAAGAAGACCATCTATGATATCCCATTATAGCAGTCCAAATGAACTAAGACATAGGGGTACCATCTCTGTGAGAGCAAGGTGAGATCTAGCAAAGAGATGTCAGATATTATACACGGTATATAATTTCTAGAAATTTCTGAAATTTTCTAGCTAAAACTAAAAAGTACTACTCAAAATCCAGGTCTGCTTATGCAGACATACATAAAACTGTTTTAAAAGAAACTTTAAGCTATTGGGCAAACTGTTACAATGTGTAACGTTGACAAAGTTTAACATGGGTGGAAACTAATATCGGATCTTTCATTATGGAAAACTCAGCCCCCTTGACTAAACTGTGGAATGTTATACCCAAGTATAGGCTCTCAAAGAAGGAATTTTGGGGGTTAGAAAAAAAAATCAAAACTCTGTCAGCCCAATAGCCAGGAAAGTGAGAAATATGAAATTTATTCAAGGCATTTTGAATAGGCTATTCCTCCACGTATAAGCTAACCCACATTAATACCATACCCAACTGCATAAACCTACTTGGCTTTTGTTTTTTTCCTCCAGAAGAAAACTGCTTTGCAACAGCAGGTTATTTTTATATGAATCCATTAAATATATTGCCAATATACTCTGTGCTTTAATTCATCAGTTGGCCATTCATAAATTTGTCAATTATGTCAGAATTAATTACCCCACTAAATTCAAATATTTTGCAACAATACCCCCAAAGACCATATTTTGTCTTGAACTTTGCATTTAACATATGTTCTTGACTTTAGATTTCTATAGATCATAAACCATTAAATAATAAGCTTCCTCCTTGGCTGATATTTAGAAACATCAAAACATTCTATCTTGAAGTCAGAAAAAGCTATGAGAACAAGTTTATTCAAGGCATAAATTCTCCCTGTGGTTTAATTAAAGATTGGTAATTAGGATTATTATGTGTTGTGGCTTATCCTGAATTTTGATCACTGTGCTTTGTTCCCAGTTGGCCCTTTTGATCTTTTCTTTCATGCTCCAAATAGTTTTACCAATTTGAGTCTGAAAAAAAAAAATCCTTTGTGCCTTTGTGACTCGATTTATAAAATAAATGTGCTACAACAGTTCAGGGAGAATATTAATGAAGATATAATAGAAACTTTATGATGAAGTTATTTCTTTTGAAATGTGCTCTGCTCAAATCCATTTCTGTATCTACTTTTGTTTTAAAATTCAATTACTCTATACTCATTTTAAAATAGTTATTATCAGTAGATTACCATGTATGTGTGTATATATGTGTATATATGTATAACTTACTCCCTTTCCTGTGATTTTTTTAAAAAAACATGTGTGGTTTTAATAATTTCTAAATGGAAAGCACACTATAAGCCTTTATATGAAAAGGAAAATAGTTACAGGAGATGATGTTTCCTCACGATTTTTCAAGTGTCAGAATTTAATTATTTTTTTTACTTTTGTCAACTCTTACTGTTGCCATTTATCCAAGAGAGTCAAGAAACTATGACTCCAGAAGCTATGAATCCAGAATTTAAGTGGTTGAAAATTTGCCAGATTCACAAACGATGGTTTAGCTGTTTAAGGAGAATAAGAAGATTATATGCTGGAAAAATCTGGTCAACCACATTCAAACATTCAGAGTAACACAACAAAGAAATCTTCCACATTATCTCAATGTTCACCTTGTGGAAAATTAAGAACTGCTAGGAAAGGCCCAACCTTGTGAGCTTGATTAATGCAGCCCCAATACCAGCAAAGTCAGGAAGAGGGAAAAAAACAACAACTAAGCATTTTAGTTTCTTCTTTTTGTTTGAAAACAAAAATTCCCACTAATAAAACTTCAATTTTTAAAACCCATTTTTGGGGCACCTGGGTGGCTCAGTGAGTTAAAGCCTCTGCCTTCGGCTCAGGTCATGGTCTCAAGCCTGTTTCCTCCTCTCTCTCTGCCTGACTCTCTGCCTACTTGTGATCTTTGTCTGTCAAATACGTAAATAAAATCTTTAAAAAAAAACAAAACAAAACATTTTCTTTCATGCTACAGTTCAAAAGGAACAAACATATTGTAAACATTATCACTGTTAAATAATGGGTTACTGGCACAGTCAATTTGCTATTTTACCTTGTACAAATGGTAGTGGTGAAAAAAAATTACAGTATTATGGAAACTAGGGTTTTGTATTAATCCTTAGATGGGAATAAATAGCTGATAATTTAAATTGCATTATGTCAAACTTTTATTTTTTATGATATTCATCTAATTTTTATGATATTTTCCTTCCTATGCCCATATTCTTTGACAGATTATCTTAATTCCATAATGATCTGCCACTCTAAAATATGTTGATATGGGAATATTAGTAAGAATATATATGCGTTCTTAGCCCTTAAAATTTTAGCTCCATTTAAAATAACACTCAGAAGCTTGCAACCACTTTAGCTTCAGCTGTTCTGCCAGGGCACATTTTGCATGAGAGTCCAAGGACCTCACCAGCCCACACCCACTTAAGCTCTAGCTGTCCTGCCAGGGTGCCCCTTGTATGAAGCACGCCAGGACCTCTGAGCCTGTACTCCTTGGCTCCAGCCATCCCGTCAGAGTACCCCCCATGTAGGGAGTCCTGGAATACCCTGGTTTATAACCATTTCAGCCTCAACTATCCTGCCAAAGTACCTTCTGAATATAGAGCCTCAGGACACCCCAGCTTCCACCTACTTTAGCCTTAGCTGTCCTGCCAGGGTGCCCATGAACTCTCAGCCCTTACCAGCCCAGAGCTTCAGTCAGACATTAAAAGTCACCAAACACACACAGTCTATATAAAGGATGACCACACACAAGAACATTCCTCCAAATTTAGGAGAAGTAGTTGTTCTAGCTAATTGACAGTAACAAACAAAGGAGACAGAGGAATATGCTCCAAAAGAAAGAATAAGACAACACCTCAGAAAAAGAACTAAATGAGAGGGAAATAAGCAATCAGCCTGACAAAGACTTTAAAGTAATGATTACATAGATGGAGAGAGGAGTGGAAAAACTCAGTGAGACTTTTCACAAAGAGACAGAAAATTTAAAAAAGAACCAAGACCTGAAGAATATGATAACTGAAATAGGACAGTATTCACAAATTCCATTGAGGAAGTCTAATCCACACCTGTCAAGTTCATGCTCTGTAAGCAGCTGAAGAAAGGGTTTCCTAGTATTTTACTATTAATATATTGCTATGTACCAGTCATTATAACTGGTCAATTGTGGTGATAAACAGTCCCAAGTCTCGGTGGCTTAAAGCATCAAAGATTTACTCTCTCTCGTACAGTTTCTGCTAGGATTAATCAGCTTCCCAGGCACTTGTCCTATGTGGTGGGGCTATACCTTTCCAGCATCCCAGGTTACACCTTCACACCATCAGCTTATAATAACTACAGCAGCAGAATGAGAGAGAACATGGAAATAAACACATTTTTCAGTTAATACTTCATGTATTCATAAAGTGATTCATGACACTTCTGTTCACATTTTATTGCCAAGGTAAGCTGTTACAGCCTTACCTAAGTTCGAGGGGTCAAGAAAGTGAAAGCCTTCTTAATGCCTGAATGGAAAAGGGAGCTAGAAATATTGGTGGGGATTAGTAACATCTACTATACCCTCTGAGATTTGCATTTTTTTTTTGTTTTTCTTGATTTGTTTTCATGATTACAGTGTACTTCGGGCAGGTGTTGGCAAAACTTTTCTGTCTAAAGTAACATAGTAATAATGTTCAGCCTTGGGAGCCATATCCTCACAAATACTCAGCTCTTTTGTTGTAGCATAAAAGCAGCAATTGAGATAAACAAATGAGCATTCTATGTTCCAAGGAAAAAAAAAATTTTTTTTTTTTCACAAAATGTGGTGAGTCTGACTTGAGTACTGAATCCAACCTTGAGTAATATCCATCCCTTCTGATGCAGAGGCCAAATGCTGATATCAAGATATCCCCGGAATCCTCTTCTTTTTTTTTTTTAATTTTTAATTTTTTATAAACATATATTTTGAATCCTCTTCTTTTTTAATCCCATCTTGATATCTCTCCAAGGCTTCCTCATATAGCCATGCAGTGGGACTGTTTACTAATAAGCTGCTTTTTAATATCTCTCAGGAAAATCAATCTTACTAATGTGTAGCCACATCATTAAATTATTTATGAGTTTATATTTTATTGCTTGAGTAGTCTGTGTGCATTCTTATTCTTTTAAGCTCAATAGTGGAAAGGGGGAAATCATCTCTTCCAGCTGGTCACAGAAATGGGAGGAATGTAGCGACGATGGAGATATGGTTTGGAAATGGTGTATTTGAGGGCCATTTCTCTAAGAAGAAAGGCCATAGAAATAAGTTAGAAGCATTTTAGAGACAGGAAGTGTTAGGAGTCCTTCTGTTCTGCTCTCCTTGTGTTTTTCGTGTTTTTCAAGTTTTCTCAAGCTGCTTTATCGTTTCAAATATACTCCCATATGTCCTCTCAAATAATGTTTTCTTGTCTATTAATGGATTCACTAAGAACAAATTTACATGAAATTGCTTTATATTTTTCCAAAGAATATATGAAAAGTTGTTGACTTTAATAATTACAGTTGTACAGTTAACTATAATAATGATAATAATTAGTGTTATTTTCTAAGTTTTCTTTAGCATTTTTAGGATGTCATCCACAACCTATAGTTCTATTTTATGCAGTAGGCATGTGTTACAAATGTAATAATAGAAAGATAGAAGGAACAAGACAGGAAAAAGGGAAAAGGCTAGGGAAAGTAGTTTCGAACTTCAGGGTAATACCAGTATTGATGGCCTATTCATAATAGAAACTATACTATATTTTTATTGTTATTACATGAGTCAATAAAAATTTAGACATTAGTACTGCATCTGAATGTTGCCCTGAAAATAATCAAATGACAATACATCAGGAATTAGCAGTACCAACGTTCTTTAACATCTAACTCTAAGAAACTCTTAGATCACATCATCAGCCAAAATGATTAGTGTTCTCTCTCTCCAGTAGAGAAAGGAATTAGACATTATATCTGTTCTGTCTTATTGTTGGACATCAGGATGGTAACAAAATGGGAATAAATCCAGGTTCAACAGACACTACCAGTTGTCCCACATTTCCAGTCTCACCCTTTCAATGTGAAGTTTGGTGATAGCTGATGTTATTTCCTTCTTCCATGCATCTAGGTATGGCCATGTGGCTAAGTTCTAGTCCATGTGACTAAGTTCTAGGGTGTGAAAGAATGTGAAGGAAATAACTTTCAAGCCATGTTCTAAAAGGCAAAGTACATACCTTACATTTTTGCCTGTCTCAGTCTTGTTAGCTGGAATGCAGGTGACAAAAAGGAGTGGCTATCTCAGAGGGAAGCTGCACATTGAGTATAGTAAACCAGCAAGATAGGAGGCTGGGCTCTGGCAATGTGTAGCCACCATATCATTCCTGGAATACTTTGGCTCTGGCTGTATATAAGAGAGAATTAAATTTCTTTTATTATTATTTATTTAATCATTTGAGAGATAGAGAGAGTAGGGGGCCAGATGGAGAGAGAAAGAGAGAGAATCTCAAGCAGACTCTGCACTAAGCATGGAGCCTTACTCTAGGCTCAATCTCATGACCCATGAGATCTTGACCTGAGCTGAAACCAAGAGTTGGTGGCTTAACCAACTGAGCCACCCAGGTGCTCTGAGAATTAAATTTCTATTTGGATTAATACATTCCCATTTTGTACTTTGTTATTGCAACCAAAACTTTACTTAATTAGTCAGCCAACTAAACACAAACAAAACAAATGTAAATGGGCTGAGATAAGTAAGAATAAGAAATTAATATTTTCTTGTGTTTTTAGCTATGACAATAAGATTGAGCACTATGGATATATTAAATAGTCACAGTTGTATAGTAAAATATTTGCTTCTACATTTTAAATATCTAAATAAGTCTGGTTAAGTACAAACCCCAAAGAGTCTATGAATATATATATATATATATATGAAAAAATATATATATGAATATATATATACATATATACACATATATATATGAAAATTTGAATAAAATATGCAATACAATCCAACAGATTTTACATGTTGACTCTAACCAATGAAGTTGGGGGAGGCAAAGGCAAGCATAACTAACTGGGATAGATCACAAATACAATTATATTTGTGTGGACAAAATACTTTGAGATCACATAGGAGTGAGTTTATACCACACTTATTTACAGTTTGTAAAATCTATTGCATTGTGTTGTCTATTTTCTTTGAATTTTTTCACACTAATATAAAAAACACTAATATAAAAATGTGTCTGATTTGTTCAGAAGATTATAAAATTTAATCTATCTTCAACAAAGATTTATTGAATGCCTCCTATTTATTCCTCTGCTTGGCACTGAGAAACAAAAGTTAGTGCACAGTTTTTTTTTAAGACACTCAGAATCAGGTTCAAGATCAGAGGCAAGCAAAACTAACTGTTATAGATCATAATAAGTGCAATAATATTAGTATGAAGAAAGCACTTTGGGAGCACATATGGGTAAGTGATTAATTTTCTTCTAGAAGTCAGAATAGGTTTCATAGAAAAAGTGATATATGAGCTAGACCTTAGAGAATGAGTTGTATTTCTCCAGCCTTGTCCTTTCAGGAGTTTCAAAAGTCAAATCTATCACAATGTGAAATGAGCTGCTTCAAGAAGCGGTACATTTTATATCACTAAAGATGATAGAGCACATGCTGGACAAAGCTCATATGGAATGTTTTGGTAGGAAGTCAATAGCTGTGTTGGGATGTTAGGCACATATACTTTGCTTCTTTAAGTTCCTTCTCCCCCAAGACGGTAAACTAAATTCTGAGCTGGGGTAAGCATTGAGATGAAGAGAGAGTGAGAGGATAAATGTATTCCAGGCAAATGGACAGCAGGTACAAAGCTCTAAAAGTAATTCATATATTTGAAAAACGTGAAATAGTCCTGGATGGCCAGGGTGGATAGTGGCAGGAATGCACTGGTGGAAAGAGAAGTCAAATGGGCAAGACATGAGATGCAAAGTATGAATTGAGTTCACATTAACAAAACCCTCAAATAGAATGTGTAGGAGTTTTATCCTATAAGCTAATGAAATACAATGAAGATTTGGGAGTCAGAGGGTATGTGAGAGTTTTGAAAGCATGAAGAAAAGATACTATATAGATAGATAGATAGATAGATAGATAAGATCATATATGATGTCTAGTGGACTTCTGGTGTTTTTGCCCATGAACCATTTTACTTTCTCTTGCTAAGAGTGGCTCCTCTCTCTTTTAGAACCACTTCTTCTCCAATACCAGAAATCTTGGCATGACTGTCAATTAAGGTAGACAAACAAACCAGAGAATGAAGAAGTTCCCTTGAATTTTAATCTTGTGTCCACAGTCAAAGCTAATCATTGCCCCTCATCCCCAAAACTGTATCTTGAAAAAGATTGTTTGTTTATAAAACTCTATCTGCAGAGTCACTTTGTTCTTGTTCTTCCTAAAGTATCATTGTTCAGCTTTTCCTTCAATATTGTTTGCTACCTCACACCTTTTCATAAATTCTAGATTGGAAATTTAGTCATAGTTCACTTCTGTTTTTTGCAAATAGAGAACCCCAATACACATCCACCACAGACCTATCTGATAATGAATAACAAGCATATGCTTCACACATTACTTGGTCACATATGAGATCATGAGATCAGTTGTTTTAGTCAAAAAACAATTGGTGTTGGATAAAAGTGAAAAGGTGGAACAGGAAGCCCCAGAATTTCCCAATTCAACAACACACAGACTATTTTCCTTTGAAAGAAATCTAGAGACCAGTTGAAAGAGTCCCGTACCCTAAGTAAAGTGCAAAAACAGAGGCGTCAAAGCTAGTAAGAAAATTCATAGCACCCCCTCACCATAATCCCTCCTCCTGGCACATAACCAACAGAAATTCCCCTAGCTCCCAGCTTCTCCCTGGGGAGGGAAAGAGATGACTATACCATACATTGAAGTTCTGACATTATAGAAGGCTGCTTAAGGGACTGGTATCTGTCTTGCTTGAATCTAGAACCTGACAAGGAAGGGTCCCAGGTCGGGAGCCACTGAGAACAAAAATGAGAGTTTGGACTAGTATACATTCACTTGCCATACCCTTCCCTCAGGCTCAGCACAGAATAAGTGAATGAAAATCTTCAAATCCCACCTGGGAATGGAATGATTGGAGCTTGGGTCCAACATTCCAGCTCTTCAGTGAGGTCTCTTCTGTCTCATTTACTGTGGAGTACTAACAAGATCTGGCACACTCTAGATGCCTGAGGGGCCAAAGAGAACTAAGTCAGAGATTTGGACTAGTAACACATTCACCTGAAATTTATAAATAGGTAGTATGTGAATAATGATAATTGACTATATTTTGTTAGGCATACTGCTGCCCCCCAAAAAAATCAGGGGAAAAGAAGGAATAAAGGGCAAGGATTAAGTTAGCAATTAACAAAGCCTACTATAGAAATGCCAAAAAAATGTCTTCAAATGTGGATAAGTTATCGCCATTACAGAATGTTATAATGATATGTCATTTTAGAGTTTTTTCCCTGTGAAGTTCTGGAGCCATGAGATTTTTTGCCTCTCCATCTTTGGCTAGACAGCATGAAAAAAGGGACTCTCATTTAGGAAGCATAGGTGAGCTGCAATAATATGGCAACAAAGTAGAAAACCAGTAAGAAAGACTCTTACTCATGACCAGATGCAGTCAATAGATGCAGAAATCAGAAATAGCTGATATTAATTTGTATTTTGCTTGTGGTATTTGGATTCACCTATGTTATCTGTAAACCTTAGTAAATTCTATTAAGTGGAAACCCAGAAGTGTGAATCAGAGGCTAAGATGATGGGCTCCTACCAGGAATCATTTGTGAAACATACAACTAAGCCCTAGAAACTGGAGAAGAAACTGGATTCCGGCATTTATGCTACGTGGCGGTAGGATAGGATTACTGTTATTTGGATACTAAAGTAAAAGCTGATTTTTACTTATCACTTGTATTCCACATAGATGTGGAAATAATCAAGTTTGAGACAGGCTAATAGAATGAACTCCGAGGTGCTTTGTTCTGCCCATGGCTCTTGTAGCCTCATTTCCCTTAGAAAAGCACAATTCTGGGAACCAGCAGGATGTTCCTTTGCTTGAAGATCTACTAATAAAGGATTATATAAATGTCTCTCCAAACTAAAGAAGTCTAATTTTTATAGCTAACAATTATCCCCTTCTCTCACTTTCTAGTGCCATATGTGCCTCTCTGAGATACATCAGGCACACAATAGAGCTTTGTTTCTTTCTTGTTCCCTACTGAGTTGAACTGATCCCAAGCATCTTTAGGCCAGACAGTCAGATTTATTCTGTGACAGAAGCTTCCAAGTCCATGCAGGTTAAGGAGGGCAGAGAGTGGGCAAAACTGATGGCATCGTTTCAAGTGTCCGGGAGACAAATGACATCTGAATTTATTTATATATTATTATTATTATTTTTTGAGAGTGCAGGCATGCAAGTGGGCTGGGGAAGGGGCGGAGAGAGAGGGAGAGAGAATCTTTTTTTTTTTTTTTTTTTTTAAGATTTTATTTATTTATCGGTGGGGGGGGGTGGAGAGCACAGGCAGACAGAATGGCAGGCAGAGGCAGAGGGAGAAGCAGGCTCCCTGCTGAGCAAGGAGCCCGATGTGGGACTCGATCCCAGGACGCTGGGATCATGACCTGAGCCGAAGGCAGCTGCTCAACCAACTGAACCACCCAGGCGTCCCGGGAGAGAGAATCTTAATCAAGCTCAATGCTCAGAGCGGAGCTCACTCGGGGCTCAGTCCCTCAACCCTGAGATCATGACCTGAGCCAAAATCAAGTTGGATGCTTAACAGACCGAGCCACCAGATGCCCCACCATCTTAATTTTTAATATCAATGGGTATTTTTAATACCAATTATAATATTGTTATTATCCTGAGGATTGAGTCAGATCGCACTTATTTCACTTATTCCTTCAATCATTCAACAGTAATTATTGGGTCCCTTTAACTAGGTACTTTGCCAGACATTGGACATATGGTAGTGACAGTAACAAATAAACTCTGCCCCCATGGAGCTGGAACTCTAGTTAAGGGAAAATTATCATCAAGTTCAGTATATATATTTATATATGAGCAAAATTATCACATATATAAAGTATCATTTACATTATCATATATATCATATATGTCATATATATCATATATATCATTAAATTATCATATATATGATAATTTTACGCACATATATAAATATCATGCCCTTATTTTATTAAATTATCCACTCAAATGTGATCTACTCAGGACAAGCATTCCCAGGCAGCCTATCTGAATTCTTAAATAAAAGTTGATAGTATATCTTGCTATATACATAGCCATTTGACAGAATTTATACATGTATGTAATATATATATACTTATATATTACATGTATTTTATGTGTATAAAATATTAAACATATAGCATGTTTAAACTATAATATAATCTATAGCAAATTCTGGCGAACATCTATTACTTTAACACATTCATATACATTGAACAACAGAGTGCTCAAAACAGAATAAGCAACAGGAAGACAAAGAAAAGTGTAATGGAAGAGGTTTTTTTTTCCTGATAAAATAGATTTTTTTTTCCTGATAAAATAGAATAATATAAAAAGCACTTTAAAATGGTTAAGTGTTTTATTTAGCTCTTTTTTTGTTGTTGAGCATGAAATGACTATGAAAGTGTAGGAAAAATAAGTTTTAAGAAGTACATAGTTAAAAATATGCTCTTCTCAAAATGAAAAATATCTTTTTGTGATAGTTATTATATATTAGAAATGGGGTATGTGTGCATTAAAAGTGAGTGTGATTTTAATATACAATGCGAAAAAGAAGCCAGACATTACTCTCCCTCTCCACCCCCCAAAAATTACCCAGGCGCCTAGATGGTTTCAGCTCAGTTCCCGATCTCATGGTTGTGGGATCGAGCCCCACATGGGGCTCTGTGCACTGTGCTGAGTCTGCATAAGATTAGCTAACGCCTTCTGCCCGTCCCCCCATTCTTTCTCTCTCTAAAATGAATACATAAATCTTTTTAAAAAATTACCAATGATCTTTCAGCTTCTAAAACAACTTTGGTATTTTAATAAAGTATTAGTAAACACATTTGAGTTCTTTAGAATCTGTTCAAGCTGTTGAGTCCTGAGCTTATTAATTTCTACCAAAATTTGATGAGAAGATATTTTGTATTTTTGTATTTTCTTTCAGTGCATACTTCTTTTTCCACTCCCCATCTGCCTAATTAGTTTTTTTTGGTTTGTTTGTCTTTGTTTTGTTTTGTTTTTGGTTCTTTTCTTAAAAATCTGAATTATTAATTCTAACTTATTTTTTGTTATTGAATTATAGTTGACATATAATGTTACATTAGTTTCCGGTGTACAAAATAGTGATTCAACAACTTGAAACATTATGCTATGTTCACCACAAGTGTAACTACCATCTTCCACCATACACACTATTACAGTACCATTAACTATATTACCTTTGTAGCACCTTTCATTCTCTTTTATTCCATAATTGGTAGCCTGTACCTCCCACTCCCTTTCACCAATTTTGCCCATTCTCCCAGCAACATCAGTTTTTTTCTCTGTATTTATAGGTCTGTTTTTGTTTTTTGTTGTCCTTTTTGTTTGTTTGTTTGTTTTACATATGATTAAACATATGAGTGAAATCATACAGTATTTGTCTTTCTTTGTCTGACTTACTTAATTAAGCATAATATCTCTAGGTCTACCAATTAGTTATTATAAATGGCAAAATGACTTTCTTTTGTATGACTGAGTCATAGTGCATCATATATTTATTACATCCCCTTTATCCATTCATCTATTAATGGATACTTAGGTTGTTTCCATATTTTAGCTATTGTAAATAATGCTGCAATAAACATGGGGTTCGCATTATTTCTTTTGAGTTAATGCTTTAATTCTAACCTATTAAGATCTATTTTTTCTCTTCTATGCATTTCTGAAACTTACTAATTCCCCATATTTTTCCACAAACAGAACCATTACCTTAAGGTTTTTTGTTTTTTTTTCTTTACTCTTGATATCCTCCACCTAACTATGAAGGTGTGTTCTGCATTGTAAGGGGAGTTTAAAATATGTTGTCACTTTGCAGAAATGTCTGTTCATGTGCTCTGCCCATTTCTTGATTGGATTATTTGTTCTTTGGGTGTTGAGTTTGCTAAGTTCTTTATAGATTCTGGACACTAGTCCTTTATTTGATATGTCGTTTGCAAATATCTTCTCCCATTCTGTCAGTTGGCCAACAGACACATGAAAAAGTGCTCCATATCACTGGGCATCAGGGAAATACAAATCAAAACCACAATGAGATATCACCTCACACCAGTCAGAATGGCTAAAATCAACAAGTCAGGAAATGACAGATGCTGGCGAGGATGTGGAGAAAGGGCAACCCTCCTACACTGTTGGTGGGAATGCAAGCTGGTGCAGCCACTCTGGAAAACAGCATGGAGGTTCCTCAAAATGTTGAAAATAGAACTGCCCTATGACCCAGCAATTGCACTACTGGGAATTTACCCTAAAGATACAAACGTAGTGATCCAAAGGGGCACGTGCACCCGAATGTTTATAGCAGCAATGTCCACAATAGCCAAACTATGGAAAGAACCTAGATGTCCATCAACAGATGAATGGATCAAGAAGATGTGGTATATATACACAATGGAATACTATGCAGCCATCAAAAGAAATGAAATCTTGCCATTTGTGACAACATGGATGGAACTAGAGTGTATCATGCTTAGCGAAATAAGTCAAGCAGAGAAAGACAACTATCATATGATCTCCCTGATATGAGGAAGTAGTGATGCAACATGGGGGCTTAAGTGGGTAGAAGAAGAATTAATGAAACAAGATGGAATTGGGAGGGAGACAAACCATAAGTGACTCTTAATCTCACAAAACAAACTGAGGGTTGCTGGGGGGAGGCGGTTTGGGAGAAGGGGGTGGGATTATGGACACTGGGGAGGGTATGTGCTTTGGTGAGTGCTGTGAAGTGTGTAAACCTGGTGATTCATAGACCTGTACCCCTGGGGATAAAAATATATGTTTTTAAAAAAATAAAAAATTTATTAAAAAAAATTAAAATATGTTGTCACTGACTTTTTAGACAATGATATATTTTTGTAAATGATGTGTTGCTTTCATTTTTCATGGGTCTTGCTGAATTCTGGATTGCTTCCATAAAGAGTGTTTTCAAGGACGGCCTTTGTCTATAACAATTTTGAGGCTTTTTAAGCCGATGACTATCTTTATTCCTATCTCATATTGAAACTATTTAGATGCACATGTTATTCTTGGTTCACATGTTTTTCTTTATTTTTTTGAAAATATTATTCCACTGTATTCTTGCTACTAGAGCCAACATTGAGAATTTTGGTGTCTATCTGATTTTTCTTTTGTTAGAAGTGATCCGATCTTCCTCTTCAGATTTTAGAATTTTATCCTGGTCTTTAATCTTTTGAGGTTTCTTCTTAAATATGTGTCTAAATGTATGAAAATAAAAATATATCCATGTAAAATTCAGTGTGTTAAAAGAATACTGTCATGATCAGATAAACTTTACTTGAGAAATTCAAGATATTTTCAACACTAGCAATCTCTTAAGGTTATTCATTTCAATAGCATACTAAAAGTGATTATCTACCTAGTGGTTTGGATTATGAAAAACATTTTGTAAAATTCAAAATAAGTTGCTAATAAAATTCCTTATCAGGCTACAATGAGAAAGATAAATTACTTAACATTGTTAATGTTATCCACCAGATACCTACTAAAAAAATGTAAACCATAAGAATCATACCCATTAAAACCAGTCTAGATAAATACATTAATGTATCATCTATGATATTTTCAACAGCAAATAATAAAATGAAAAATTAAATTTGCTCAAATGATAGTGAAATTCACTGACTCACAAAGCTAGAAGTCCAGATATAAGTAAGTTTCAGAATTGACTTGATCCAGTAACTGTATCTCTGTTTTTCTATAATTCACGCACATGTGATATCTGTGTTTGCTTCATGCTCTGGCTCAGTATTTTCCATGCTGGAAAAATGGATATAGCAATTTTCAGACATCTAACCCACAGACCTACATGTCCTAAAAAAGGGAATGTGGATATTTTCTGGTGAGAGAGAAGAAACTTCATGCACAGAATTCTCCAGCAAGTCAGTGACTAATGTTTTTGACCCCAAATCAGTTCATATGCACAACTTCTATTTACCACTGTGGTTGAGAATAATGTTTTATGATATTTGGCTTTGGCCTGAGTTATTGAATCAGTCATTGTGGTAAGTGTGATGGATTTCTCTTAACCAAGAAAACTTAACTCTGATACCAAGGTTGGGTCAGCTATCTCTGAAGCAAATGGGGTACTTTGGAGAATTTTAGATATCTGATTTTAAAAATCAAATCACTGATTAAAAGAAAGAACAGGTAAATAGCTACCAACAGTGGTCACCACATTCACTATCACCACAAATATTTTAAATTATACTAACAATTCAAAAGAATAATAAAAAAGAAGTAGGAGATATAAGTTTTGGAGAGGAATAATGAGAAGAGGAGGCAAAGTTGTCATTTTATAATATTTTGCAAGAAATAAAATAGAACTAACTGAAAATCTAGACCATTGAGGAAAATGACTTGGTTCAAGAGCAACAGTAGAAAATTACTGTCCTATGCATAAGCAATAACTGATTAGAAACTGTAAAAGCTTTTTAAAAACATTCCTTTCACACATTCATAATAGCCATGAATTTCTCTTATATGTTGAAATTAGTCTAATATATAATGTGCAAGACCTATGTGTTTGAAGTATAAACCTTTAGTAAAGGGCCGAACCAAGGTAAAGGACCTGGCCTTGAATGGCATGATTAAAATGTTAAAATTTTTACAAAATAAAATATAGAGGACACAAAAAGGAGCCAAAGCATGCCACAGCAAAATTTCTTCGGAATAAGCAAGGAAAAAGTGGTATCTTGCTAGGGGTTTTATGTATAAATACCTTATATATGTAACAGTACAACTCACAGCTCATTTCTGGTTTTGGTTTGTAAATTTTCAGTTTTCTAAGTTGCTGCAGGATTAAAGTTTACAGTATCTAAAGAATGGAAGAATGTTCGTATTTTTCTGTGGATTTGGGAAATTATTGCGTTAAATATTTATCAACTCTATCTGAACATTAGAATCACCTAAGATCTTTAAACATTATGATGTCCATGTCTACACAGATCTATGATACCACATTTCTAGGAGTGACACCAGGCCTCTGGGATTTTTCAAAGTTTCCCAGGTCATTCTAAAGTAAACTAGGGTTGACTGCCTCTGACTAAATTCTGATCTTATGGAGATGATGATGATAAGCTGCAGGAAAGAAAGAAAATAAAAGCATTTGTCTGAAAAATATGGAAACAATTTTCCTAAATTGTTGGACTACAAAGAAATCAATGACCAAAGCATATTCTATTCATAGAGGATATGCTTTAGAAGACTTCATTTATTTAGAGAGGACAGAATGTTTTGGAATTAAAATATTGTTTCATTCTCATAAAAGTATAACCCTGTCTAGAAAATTAATTCTCTTTCTATCAGGCTGAGTGTGTTGCCATGAGAGATTCTATAGAAGATGTGGTTATATCCAAAGTCTGGAGCAGAAATCCAGTCTCTGACCAGACTCAGAAGCAAGGAGGAAATGGGTATAGACCAGAGAAGATGAGGAGGAGGTTATGAAAAATGTCAGGTGCAGATTTGGGAGCAAGAAAGTTCAGCCTACATGAAAAATCCAAAAGAAGACTGAAAAATAAGTAGGACCAAACTTGGGATTTCATGATATATTGGGGTTTTTTTTTAGTTGTATTGTATTTCAATATTGCTTTTTTTAAGCCTTGACCTTGCAGGGGCCTAGAGACAGTAAGTGCCATGTCTTAGCCATTTTACTGCTAGTTCTTTAAGATATTTTCTGCTTTGCATATATTTAATGTCAACTCTGGAATAACTGAAAACAAGTTAAGATGTTTTACAAGCAACAAATTACACTGTCTCTTTCAAGCATATTATTGCATTATTAGAAGGCAATTTCCCTAATCCAAAGGGGTTCATTAAAAAATATTGAAGTACTATTTAAAATAGAGCTTATTTTAAGCTCTATCTTTTCAAGTTGCATTTTAGTAGGCAGCATTTTCTGTTAGGTGAGTCTGAACAAGTAATGTCTCTACTTTTAAATAAATTTGGAAGCATTTTGATATATCATGTTTCCCTTTCAGTGATTATTGATTTAGTAATAAATATTTTCTATTTAGTGGCTTTGTCAGTACCAAAAATATTTGTGAGTGGAATGGGATAGGAGAAAGAAAAGATTTGCATAAAAAAGAGAAATAATAATTATTTTCAGCTGAAAATACTATTTAACCTTTTGAGTTCAGTAAAGAAAAATTTTCTTACAAAATTCTATTTTTAATAACCCCCAAATTATTCACACAGTATATATTATGGCTTTTTCTAGTATGGCAGGCTACCAATTTCTCTACTTATGTTAACAATATAGACAAATATATTAGAGACCAGGAATTATTTCTCTACAATATTAAATCAAGTTTATAAGAAGAGAAATTTCCTCCTGATATACTTGCACCTTTTTACCCTGTGGTATTCAATCATCTAACAGATCCTTCTATGTTTCTTAGTTATGCTACGGTCTTAATAAATAATCAGTGTCTCTGATGTTAAAATATAAGAAATTATCTCATATGGAATGTTAAAAGTATTTAAGTACTCAATTCTAATTTATTTCCAGTTGGTGCATCAAAGTTCTACCAACTGAAGTTCTACTGAATCCCTGTTCTATTTAATTGAAGTTCTATTGAATATCCCTAATGGCCTTTGGACAGAACAACCCAATGCTAGCAAACCTGGAATAGCAAGGTCAGGGAGCACAATCTAAGTCAAAATTTTACAACTGCTCAAATCCCAACACAACTTACATGAGTGTCAGAAGAATGAAATTAGGTCACTTTTCTGACCCAGGAAACAAAGCTGATAGCTAAAACTAGACAATTTTGACTAACATCCACTTACTACTGTTGTAGTAGGCTGGAAGATCTTAACCCACAAACTATTTAATACTTTGGGACAAAATTCTTCTCCTCCTAACTTTATCCTTGGTCTCTGACTTAAACCATTTTAAGCTTCTCCCTCAGATCTTCCAATAACATGTTGTTTTGCCTCAATCATAATTCACTTTTTTTCTTATCATATTAGAAACACATGAAGATGTTTCTTTATGAAGCTTGTGGAAGTGTTGTCTACTGGAATCTAAGCCATACAAGATCAAACTTTTACTTTGTTTTTGGTTCATCTCTACTTTGTGGTTGGCAAAATTTAAATGTTTTTCAGTTTTCCCTGAGTACAGCTGTCATTTCATGAGGTATTCTGGGTTGAATTATGACCCGAGAAAAGAGATACTGAAGTCTAGTCCCCTCTACTTCAGAAAGTGACCTTATTTGAAATCTCTGAAGAGTAATCACATTAAAATAAGGTCATTAAGACGGGTTCTATCCAATATGACTAATGTCCTCATAAAAAGGGGAAATTTGACACAAATCTGACAGACATGTTCAGAGGAAAGACCATAGGGGGACAAATAGGAAGAAGAAAGCCACATGAGTGGAAGCATGCAAATACAAGCCAAGGAACATCAGCAGCAAAAGAGGATTTTCCTCTGAAACCATTGGAGACAATCAGCATGGTCCTAATGGCACTTTGAACTTCTAGCCTCCAGAATTATGAGAAGATAAATTTCACGGGTTTTGTTTTGTTTTGTTTTGTTTTTTAAGACAGCAGTTTTTGGTACCCTATTACAGCAATTTTAGGAAATTAAATCATGAGATTTTTCTTAACTCTAGACAATCTCAAATTTCCTGACTTCACACATTCTATTTTTCAAACTCATTCTGCACATTAGAATTTTTTAAAAAGTTTTCACCCATTATAGTAAAAATATCTCTGATTATTGCACTCATACATGCATGTTAAAATGTGTATAATATATTCCAAATAATATTCTTCAGCATCATATTTCACGGTTTTGTTTTTATTTCATTTTAATATTTATTTATTTGAGAGTGAGAAAGCATGAGTACAGGGAGGGGCAGAGGCAGAAGAAGAAGAAGCCAGCTCTCCACTGGAACCTGGAGCTTGATGCAGGGCCCAGTGCAAGGCCAACATGGCCCCAATCCCAGAACCCTGAGATCATGACCTGAGCCAAAGTCAGACACTTAACCTGCTCAGCCACCCAGGTGCTCCCATATTTCACTGTTTGGCATGAAGTTGTTGGTAATGTGCAGCTGCAACTGATCCTTGGCTTTAGTTAGGCTCCTTGTCTCTCACAGTGAAGGAGACCATCCACCCAAAGCAGCCCAGGTAGGAGAAATGCTCTGAAGCACCTGAGAAAATCATTATTACCACAGAAGCAGATGAAATCAAAACTATTCCACTGAGAAGTGTTCCTAATCAGCCCCTGTAGATTTTTGTCATTATTTCTTAAGGTGTCATATTTTTATATTATTGTTATTATAATCATTGTGTCAAGAAACAACCAAGAATACAAGTAGCAATTTGTCTAAAACCTTAGCTAGAAACCAGCTTAGTCATCAGAGATAAGTTCGAACATTCTAACAGCAAAAAAGTCCTGGACTTAAAATATATTACCCTCTACGCATGCATCCATGTGGGCTGGACATCCCCTGGTCTTGCATCTGAAGTCTATTCATTCTTAATGTATAAATAATTCTACAAGCAAAATCCACTCATTTTCAGATCAATGTGGAAAAAATGTAAGAAACTTCTCAAATTTAATATATTCCCTTTTATTTTTGAAGTAAAGCAAATACATTATAGAAAAATCTAGATATATAGAAAACCAGTGGCAATAGATTAAATTGCCTTTAAAAATGTCTATTAGCATTTTTAAATGCTATCTGCATTTAAATTCTCTCTGCATCTTTATCTATATATACATCTTTCACAATAAATATTGTACATCTGTAATATGCATTTTTCTTCTTTATCACTGTGTATCAAAGATATTTTCCATGCCACTACAACCATTTTAATGTTGGCACATTATTCCACTGAAGTCCTTTATTTCATTCCATTAAATCTATAAATTAAAATACGGGTGAGTGTTGCATCAGATAACTAAATAGATAGCAGTAAGCAGTGGCAGATGGAATTGTGGCATGAAGGTATGAGATGAATGTTTATTAAAAGTTCATCTATGAACTCCAACATAACCATGGCACACTGCTTGGTTGCTACTGAATCATTCATCATAATATTGCATGGCTAAAATCATTCAAAAATTTTAATTCTGTACTTCTAAATCCACTTTTTAAGAAGTCAAAAACATGTTAATATGCAAAACACTTGGGTCACATTTGTAGAATGTTTAAAATTAAAGTGTGCTTTAGCTCATAGAGAGACATTCAGATTTGGAAAATGAACTCAAGAACTGCAAAGGTGATGTTTGGCTAAGACAGACTAATTACATACTATGCCTGGTCATCTCACTTTTCAGTGCCATAGCAGGCAATACCACAATCAGCTAATCCAAACAAGAAACCATGCACTCATCTGGTGGAAAAAAGTCTCTGCTGGTACGGAATGATTAATATAAACCAATCCACAGGATTCCATAGGATCCATCCAGTTGTGGAAACTGCTCCATTTTGTAATAAAATTAGACCTTAAACTTCTCCATTGGGAGCGCCTGGGTGGCTCAGTGGGTTAAACCTCAGCCTTCGGCTCGGGTCATGATATCAGGATCCTGGGATCCAGACCTGTAACAGGTTCTCTGCTCAGCAGGGAGCCTACTTCCCCTCCCTCACTCCCCCACTGCCTGCCTGTCTACCTACTTGTGATCTCTCTCTCTCTCTCTCTGTGTCAAATAAATAAATATAATCATTAAAAAAAAAAAAACTTCCCCATTGAGACTCATATAAAGCAAACAACAACAAAAATCAGTCAGGGATATATTACTGTAATAATTAAGGTATTTCCAAAGCAACATATTATACCAGTTCCTTTTTATATTTTATTCACCAGACAGGTCTTTCCAGAATTCAGAGAACCATGAAGAATCTTTCAAAACTGCTATGGCACCTTTTTATCTCCCTGATTTAAATTTAATGTAAAGCAGAAACAGATGGAACTACTTCAGAGGCCCTTATATGTCTCTCAAACTCATCAAAATACAATTCTCAATATTTGCATTCTAAGGTCCAGAGGCAAAGAAAAGGGAAGTAAGAAGAGAAATAAAGGAAAAATAGTAAAAAGAATAGCACAGTTGAAAAATTAAAAGGATACTCAAGAAGGTAAGGTGGATGAGAACAGAGAGAAATATAGCTCTAATTCCCTACTTTTCAGTTACTCTAGTGGAGAAATGCATTTATATCACCATTACCTGGATGGTTGATGAGGGAAAAGTGTGTGTGTGCCCTTGTATTTCATCTTGCCATATTTTAGTGTCTTAGGCTAAGTTTTGAGTCCTTTGAGATTTCTGAATGTTGACAAAATGAATGAAAAAGTAACTCTAGAATTTGAAGGATGACATGAATCACAGATTTCATATTTCATCAACTGTCATCTCAGTTTCAATTTTTCTTCAGGACACATCTTCAAGGAATTCAGCCTGTCTTTATATCCTGACTTCATAAGCTTTGTAGTATTTAGTATCATAAAAATAATTTTTAAAAAGAAGCGGAAGGAAAAGCAAGTACATAATATGTACTATCTGTGAAATTTGTCTTTACTGCTTTTACTGTCCTATCACTTCTCAGTACTTGCCAAGTCCGCTGGTGACTGGGAGTCTACTCCCAAAGTGATGTATCTTATATTTCATATATAGTCTAAGACATTAACAATACTTTTAAAGCATGGAAACCTAACTTAAAACCAAACGTCGGGACCACTCTGTATACTCCAGTATTTAAGTTCTGTACCCAATTCCAATTCATATGTGGGGTGGGTATGTGTGGGGATGGGTGGTTGCCATCACCAGATCATACTCCAGACACCAGCTGGATGTCTTAAAATTCAGCTCCATTCTGATACTATCTACCTGAGATAACATGACTCCACAGGTAAAGAGCTTAGTCCCACAAGACTTCATTCACCTCACTTCCGATGCCAATTTTAAGCTTAGGTCGAACTAGTCCTTTTGACCAACAGGCCACAGTACAAATTGGAAGTTACAACTTCCTCCAACTCAGGATGCCAATCCCAAGTGCAGACTGTACTTCAGAGATTCCCATGCCCCCCTCTTTGGGTTTGATTAATTTACTAGAGTGCTCATAGAACACAGGAAACCCATTTACCCACTAGATCACCAGTTTATTATAAAAGGATATAGCTCAGGAGTAGCCAGTTGGAAGAGTGGCCTAATCATTGGCCATAAGGATCAGTTCATCCTCCATTCTCTATCTCCTCCACGAAGATGGGGCAGTGGAGGTGAAAGTTCCAGCCCTCCAGTCACTAGATTGTTCCCTCTGGCAAGCAGCCTTCATTCTTAGGGGATATAAGGGTATTTTGAACATCACCCAATTAACAAAAGACTATGATGGCTCTCACCACTTAGTTCTAAGGGTTTTAGAAGCTCTATGATACAAACTGGGATTGAAGACCAAATAAATATATTTTTTTAAGATTTTATTTATTTATTTTAACAGAGAGAGAGATCACAAGTCAGCAGGGAGGCAGGCAGATAGAGAGGGAAAGCAGAGTCCCTCTGAACACAGAGCCCAATGCAGAGCTTAAACTCAGGACTCTGGGATCATTCCGTGAGCCAAAGGCAGAGGCTGAACCCACTGAGCCACCCAGGCACCCTTAAATATTTTTTATTATAAATCACAATATCACATCCAGCAAAGATACAAGATTCAAGATCTATCTGTGACACTTCCTTGTGCTGGGTGACCTGAGGCAATTCACTTCAGCTTTTTGTGTTTTCAGTCTTTTACATGTAAATAGAGATAATAATTCTCGCCTCCTAAGACTGTTATGATTAAGGAAGATGTGTCTTGAAAAATACATAACATTGTATATCCTATGGAGAATGCATTCAATAAATAGTAATACTCTTAAGTTTATTATTATTACTGGTACCACCGATGTGAAATAACTGAAGAAAATAATCTCACACATCCAGAGACATCTAGAAGTATACTGGCCCTTTGGTATTTAGTATATTATCATTACCCTTATTTCTTAATTACCATTTTGGTTCAAAATCACACAGGCAGACAAGTTAGATGAAGTAAAATGAAATTATGAATTATTTGTCTGATACTAAAGTAAAATGTATTTTCGCATGTGATTTCTGGGATTTGAAAGATCTTAAATTCATGCTGTCAAATAACTTCCTAAATGAGTATTCAAAGATAGGATGTCTCAAAAATTCTACATCAGAAAGGTTGAGTAAAACTAGCACCCTGAGGACCATTGGGTGGAAGCCTGTCTGTCCCCCTTCAACTTTCTATCTCAAGAAACATATGTAGATACCTAGAATTGCCGCCCCTCTGTGTTATTTGCAATTCAGTGTTGATGTAACACCTAAGTGATTCACCTACAGTTATCTTTAACAATAAGGTCTTTCATCCTGGAATAAAATACAATTTAGTATTGTATTTTAATATGAAGCTCAAATTATAAAAACTATGAAGGCAAGTAGTCTAGTGCATATCAACAATGCCCCTTATAGTATAAAGAAAATCAAAAAAACTAGTAATGATGACAAAGGTAATATTTGTATCACTATGTAGCCATTAAAAGTTCAAGTTACTACTCTACAACTGTCAGCCATTTAAAATTTAATTTAATATATTAAATAAAAATGTATTCTAAGTTTTCTGCCTGTGACAAGTCTTGTTACAAATGACAAGTCGTATTACAAATCTGTGATAACATAGTTTACCACAGAACTGCTGAGATCCACAAAAGAGAAGGTGCCAAAGGGCAATATTGTAAGAATTGGATTGTGCTGCATCCTTCTACAACTACAAGAAATCATCACGAGATCATTTGAGAAAGTTCTCCAAAGTGAATTAAAATGTAATGTAGGTATTATCACTTACTTCTCATTTATGAAGAATCAGAGTAAGGTTTCTTTAGTAATGTAGAGCTCCACTGGGGGTGATATTACAATGAGAGCAGCAGAACTCTTTAATCAGTAACTAATAGCCATATATTACGTATGTTGAAGGGAAAATATTGGTCGCTTGTATCAGTTAAGTTTGGGTGCCATAAAGTAAAAGAACTATTCTCAAATGAAAAGAAAAATACGTCTTTCATTTCAAATCCCCCATTTAAATCTTCCATTTTGCCAGATTTAAAGTTCTACTCTTTCAACTGCCTTAGATCTCTTAAGTCACAAACATGCTGTCGTACTTTTAAGATGCAATTATCTTCCCGAATTTTTTTAACTTCTGAGCCATCTATTTTATTCTACTACAAAGAAGTAGAAATTGAAGTCAAATACCACTTTTTTTTTTCCCAATGAGGTTTTTGTAATGCAATGGTTTAGTTGTCTTAATTTACTATTGCTCAAAAAAAACCTCTCATGTATTACTCTGTAATAATACAATCTAGATAGTCAAAGTCAATGAACTGGACATCATTCTTTCCATTAAAAATTATGACCAAACAAATATAAATAAATCCAATAAGTATAAAATATAAGAATATTTTATATTATTATTTCCATTATTTTACTTCAATAATGCCTCTAATAGTCCTATATTTTAAAATGTCATGGTTAATACTTATTAATACACATGAAAAAATTTTAAAATTGCAAATATAAAGTATTATTAACAACATTTATCAAAAACAGAAAAAAAAAGTGCTGCAACTGTTATTATTTTAAATGTCCTTTAGCTAGAATGAGGATCATTGTATCATGATTTTACCTCTGCCTCTGTGACTAATTTTTTCATTTGTTGTAATTTGGTGTTATTAAAATTATATCTTGGTATCAATTCCAATTTGTGACCTCTAACTTTGCTCTGGCAACGGCTCTAGTCTGCAGTAAAATTTTAATTCACCAGTCATGAACACACTCCCTTGGCCACAAAGAAAATTACTCATGAGACCAAGGATAAGTTAGTATAAAGTCACCATCCTACATTACTAAAATAATTTTGGAAGTCAGGTATACAACTATATTCATGATGGACAACATACTATTAGCATCATTATATGTAATTTAGATTCATAGCCTTTACAACATATTAAAAAAGTAGAAAATACTAGTAAGCATCATCAGCTTTTATCTTTCAGCTTCTAACGATGCATTATAATAAAAGTAATAAAAATCTATTATTCCTCAGAAGGTGAATCTTGTGAAGTATAAAATAAATTAAGATTATGCTATACACAAGCTTTCCACTAATCTTTTATGGCAACCTTCAGTTTTCTAGCAGGTGACCATTTGCTGTGATTTGTCATAAACCAATGGTCTTACATGCTGAGAAGGCTGCCTGACTGCTGTAGGGGAGGTTAGTTTGATGGAATAGAAATGAAAGTGTAATAGAAAATTCATCCCACAGCAAATGCCTTCCAGACTATAGAAAGTCTTCTCTCAGTAGGTGAAGTCTCCCTCAGACTTGGGCATTCTGAAGGTGAAGCACCGAATACATAAAGAACTTCACTGTGCACCCAAAATAATTCAGTGGCCATTCATATCTATTAGCACAAAGGCTAACTCAAACATGAAATCTTAGGTGCTTGATTGTAGTTAGGGACTTGGAATAGATATCCAGCTTGTTTGCAATACATTATATCAATTCTGTCTGTTTGGATTCCTCGAGGGTTTATTAAATTCCAAGAGAGTATTTTGTTTACTATGCATCACAATTGAATTTGAGGCTTAGGTAAGTCTAGCTAAAGTAAAATATTCGCATCAGTTCAGACTTTCATAGAGTTTTGAGCTTTTGGCTGCTTAATAGTCTTATGGCTTGCAAAGAGTAAACATTTACTATGTTTTGAAATATATGAGTTGTATGCCTGTGAACCGGAAAATATTATACCACATATGATTTACACAATGGCTGTAAAGATATAGGAGACCCTGAACACAGCAGGAATTTGGTCCACTATCTTTTACCACATTCCAGGCTGTGGCCTTCTTGGAGTTCTGCCATAAATAATTACTCCTTCTCAGGGACTGCAGGTATCCCCTGTGGACTAAGGAAGAGGGCCCTGTGTGACCCTCTTAACCTTTCTCAAGTATAGGGAGCGGTCAGGCTCACTGAAACACATAAACTCCTTAAATGTGCTTGTTTGTCTTAAATATATATTAAAGGCCTGATTCCTTATCCCCAAAAGCTTCTGAAATGAAAGAAAAGTTTATGAGCCCTTAATTATATATCAGAAGATCTTATTCAATATGAAGCTGTCATAGTGCCTTGACTTTGAGAGGGGAAAAAAAAAATCTTCAGATGCCAAGAACTAAATAAAGATCTCTCTCCTCTCTTTTCTTTTCCTTCTCCTCCACTTCTCCTCTTTCACTTTTTTCTTTTGTCATTCTCTCTCTGACTCTCTCTCTCATCGATAACATATTTTGCATTACTATAATTACATTTTGTACATAGACCATGGTTCCTCGTCTCACACAACACACACAGGCATAGAGGTTGCCTTCCTGTGGTTTTGATAGGTTGAAAAATGGCCCACAAAGATATTCCGGTTCTAGTCTTTGGGCCTGTGAATTGTTCCTTTATGTGGCAAAGTGAGTTTACAGATGTGATTAAGGAGTCTGAGAAGAAGATTGTCATGGATTACCCATGGAGGTTCTAAATATAATTGCAAGTGTCCTTGTTAGAGGGAGGTCCTGGGAGAGTTGACTCCAGAAGTAAGAAGAGCCTACAGGATGACAAAATCAGAAAGAGAGGGAGGAAGGGGCCATGAACCAAAGAATGCAAGTGATGTAGCTCTGAATTCTAAAAAAGGTAAGGAAATGGATTCTCTGCACAGACTGCCTTTTTCAAATAACCACATACATTTAGCAAAAAAACTACTTTTTGGAAGTCAAGAAAACTAAACTTATACTCAAAGGTGTCTCAAAACTATACTGATTCTAATGGACTCTGTTCTACAATTACTGATGAAGACAGGGCAAAAATATTTTCTATCACAGGATTCTATCTCTACTTTCCCTCTAAAGCTTCCATGGGTTATTGGACCAAGAGTGGGCACAATGTACAAATGCAGCCAATTTCGAGGTGGCTAGTGTCCCAAGGCCTGGAATAGAAAGATGTGAGAAGATGTGACATATGTATTTCAGATGTAGCTGAGAACTTACAGGAAATTACAAGAAAATAAGATGATTTTAGGTGTAGAAGGAGAGAAAAATCATGTAGCAAGAGAGGCCACAATCATAAGCAAGTTAAAAGGTCCACGATTTGTGAAGCACTAGGAAAAGAAAATAGGCAGAGATAAATAAAACAGATACTCAGAAACAAGCTACAATTAAACTGAGACCATGTTCTCCAGAAAAAAAAAAAAAAAAGACAAAGAAAATATATGATCCCCACGATGTCTTTTGGTTTAAGGAGATGAATGTTCTAGTCTTACACAAATCCAAGAAGATTCTGTGCCTGGTAACAAAAAAATGGACCTGGCTGCAACAAAATGAATATTTCTCAATATATTTTTTTGAAATTTTGAATGTCTTATTTCAATAAAATACCCTACATTTTTCCTTTCTCTTTTTCTTTTCTTAAAGGACATGATTAGAGTTTGAGTGGTTAAATTCCCCAAATCCTGAACTATACAGGGTCTACCTGTATCTTTTGAAGCTAAGGCTTCAAATCTGGTTTGATCTCAATTTTGGCCCTTAGCATCTATGGGAACTTGATGTCTAATAAACTGATATAATCTTCACCTTCCTCAGTGCTACAGTCATTCCTTAGAGTAATTGGGTTGATTCCTGAAAAGCACTTGGTATAAAATGCTTGACACACAGTAACCTCTCAATAAACATTAGCTGTTCTTTCCCTTATCATTTTGTTAGAAGCAAGGTTAGTTGGCCAGTAAGGTTTGGAAATGCAGGAAGATTGCTGGAAAAAAAATAAATTTTTCATACTATTTAAAATTCTGTATTTATTATTACATTGATAGTCTCTAAAATTATACTAATTTTAAGAACTAACTCATACATTACTAATTAGCAATTTTTTTCTGAGCCATACTTTGAAAACAATTAAACACTATTCACAGTAAAAAAAAAAAAAAATCATATTGCAATCTTGTACACATGTACTTTTTCCAGCATAAAAAAGTTTCTATTAAATCAACCCTATGTGTGATACATTTAAACATTTTCTCTTATTCTCTTCTCTATTCTATTCCATTCTCATATTTTAATTTTTAAGATCTAGGATACATTACAATCACATATATTGCTGAATTTTTATAACAATGAGAAAGTGTAAAATACCTACCTATCAAAAGAACAATGATGTATAGTGCAAATTAATGAAGTAGAGAAAATCACATCGACATAAATCTCAAAACTACATTGAGATACCATCTAACTATACAGGGATACCTTAATAGAAAATTGAAAACATACAAAACAGGGGCACCTGGATGGCTCAGCCAGTTGAGTGTCTGACTCTTGGTTTGGCTCAGGTCTGATATCAGTGTCGTGAGATGAGCCCTGCATTGGGCTCCAAGCTCAGTATGGAGTCTGCTTGAGTTTCTCTCTCCTTCTCCCTTTTCTGCCCTTTTGCAAGCTTTCTGTCCCTCTCTCAAATAAATAATAAAATCTCTCAAAACATACAAAACTGTATAGTTTGGGGTATATTTACTAAAAATATAAAATATAATGATAAAATTTGGGATAGTAGTTACCTCCAGGGAGTAAAAGAATGAGGTGAATGGAATTAAAAAATAGAAATAATTCTATTTGTAGTTTTATTTCTTAAGTAAAAAGTGGGCACTTGGAAATGTACTTAGTATTCTGTTTTTTTGTGTGTTTAAAATATTTCATTATAATAAAAAAAGGAATGCAAGATGCAGAAATAATTATAAAGAGAAATCTCTAAGACTATTATTATACTTATCTTTGCATAATAACTCTATTCAAGTTAAAATAATTAATTCAAACTTTGGTGCCCTCCTGTAGTTAAGATATGGCATTTTTTCCATAACCCCATTGAATGAATTCTTCATATTTCTATATGGATTTGAACCTTCAGTAAGCCACCATAAATTGCTCAGTTTTCCTTGGTACTGAAAATCCAGAACTAAATTGATATATATATATATATAGAGAGAGAGAGAGATTACATGGATAAATCTATATCTATCTATCTATGTATATATATTTTTTACATAAGAAAATGATTTTGGGATGCCTGAGTGGCTCAGTCAGTTAAGCATTTGCCTTGGACTCATGTCATAATCCTAGGGTCCTGGGATCAAGTCCCACATTGGGCTCCTTGCTCAGCAGGGAGCCAGGTTCTCCCTCTGTCTGCTGCTTCCCCTTGTGCTTGTTCTTTCTCTCTCACAAATAAAACATTTTTAAAAATTTTAAAAAAGAAAAGAAACTGACTTTGCATAACCACAATATCTCACCAAAATTCTACTTGTAAACCTGCACTGATAGAGTAAACCCTCATTTGCATGTGGACATTACTCAAGCTGAATCTGTCTAAATTTTAAGTTTAGCCCAGGCAAAAAGATGATTCTATTTTCAGATTTTTTAAAACCAAAAATGAAGTATCTCTGAAAGTGAATTCAGGGAACTGAGGACTGTCAGCTGAGTTGCCCACTTAGAAGAATAGTACGTCCAGATGGTATTGTAATGGCCCAATAACACAGAATTTAATGTGTAGATCTTTGCTTTATTTTTATAAGCTCACAGGCAGATCTATTTAAATGTATGCTTAGCTTTCAAGTTACACTCCATCTATTTAAAATTATAAATCAAATTGATGACAAACATTATCAATGACCTCATAGTTTATCTGTGTCTTGGTTAACTGATGTCCACTAGGAAAATACAGATGACGGGACAGTTGAGGCTATTTGATATAATGAAAACTGATAGCTTCTACCTTTGTAGAGTGAAGCACATTTGCCATCAATTTAAATTCCAGCAGTTCATTTCAGGCAGAACCATACAAAATAAGAAAGAAAGTATAAGGAAGGGACTATACTTTCAAAAAGATCTGAATGAAATCACTTAAAATGTCAGAGAGTAGAATTTTTATGCTAAAGACATGTAAGGAAGGAAAATAAAAAAGAAACCATATGAGTTGTATTTCCCTCTAATTTGAATGATACATATTACTACTACATGATTTTTTAGAATTTCTAAAATATGTGATATTTTATAACATATATCCATTCTTCTCATGATAGGTAGGTATTTTACACTTTCTCATTGTTACAAATATCATATATGTGACATTTGAGATTACTATTTTTATGAATTCTATATTTATTTTCACACTGATAATCTCTACAAATTATATTAATTTTAAGAACTAACTAATACATTACCAAGTAGGGAATTTTTCTGAGCCATATTTTAAAATATGATTCCCATATGTAAAATATGAAAATATGATTTCCATATCAAATACTGACATTGGTATCAAATACTGGTGAGGATAGTATGAATTAGAAAAATACAGAATACAGGAATAATAATAGAATACAATACAGGAATAATTCATGATCCTGGATTTTTTTTTTTTTTTTTTGACAGACAGAGATGACAAGCAGGCATAGAGGCAGGCAGACAGAAAGAGGGGGGAGAAGCAGGCTCCCTGCTGAGCAAAGAGCCCAATGCGGGGCTCGATCCCAGGACCCTAGGATCATGAGTAGAGCCAAAGGCAGAGGCTTTAACCCACTGAGTCACCCAGGTACCCCCATGATCCTGGATTTTTAAAAGTCCTAAAAAGATATTAACAAAAAACACAAAACAAACAAACAAACAAAAAAACAGATTGGATTTATTTAAGTATGTAAGACTGGTTTTAGGATTTGAATATCATTGCAATTATTACATTAACACAACACAATGTGGTCCTCTTGAGTGATGCAAAGTAAAAAAATTAATAGAAGTCACTATCTATTCATAATTTACAGAAACCTTTAGCAACTAATTACAGAAGGCTATTTTTTAATCTGATAAGGAGAATTCAGTAAAGCAAAATAAGAACAATCATCACACATGTTGGTGACATTGTGAAAGTTTTGTCTCTGACAACAGAAATAACATATGGGTACTTTTTTTTTTAAAGATTTTTATTTATTTATTTGGGGGGGCATGAGTGAAGGGGCGTGGGGCAGAGGGAAAGGGAGAGCAGACTCCCTGCTGAGCAGGGCACCTGAAGGGAAGCTCACCAGGGACCTTAATCCTAGGATTCTGAGCTATAGGCAGCCACTTAACAGATTCACCACCCAGGTACCCCCAAATTTGGATACTTTTATCACCTCTTCACACAACTTGGTGCTGAAAGTCCTAGACATTGATTAAAGGAAGAGTAAAATGCAATGTAATGCTTTAAGAGAAAGATAAAAACCATCATAATATATAGGTTATACTTTCATCTAAGAAGAAAATCTGAAAATATCTACAGATAAATTATTAGACTAATAAAACAGTCTAGCAAGATTACTAGATATAAATTCAATATAAAAACCTGTATTTCTATTTACCAGCTACAAAATATCTACAAAATCCAATATCTAGGAATAAACCTAGCAAAAGATGTGGACGAACATGAGGCAGAAACCAGGAAGTGTTATTGACACATTTAAGGAAGCCTTCATAAAGAAGGCTGTAACAATTTTATGGATTGGAAGATTCACTGATGGAAAAAAAAGTCAGTTCTTCCTAAAGATTCATGCAATCCTATTGAAAATACTAATGGAATTTTGCAGAAAGTTGCTTTTAACTTCATATGAAAAGTTGTAAGACAAAGAGTAGTCAAGAGTTAAGAACAGTGGAAGTTTTTGTACTACAACACAGCAAGATACAGATCTATAGTAATTAAAGTAGAGGCTTTATAACAGACAAGCAGTCCTGGGATGTAATTCAGAGCATGGTAAGTATAGTTAACAATAATGTTTTGTACATTTGAAAGTTAATAAGAGTAGATCTCCAAAGTTCTGATCATAAGAAAAAAAATTTTTGTGTGTGATGGTGGATGTTAACTGTGATAATCATTTTTGTAAAACATACATAATATGAAATCATTATGTTGTACACCTAAAACTAATACAATGTTATAGGTTAATTATATCTCAATAAAAGAATAGACAATGACTATAAAAGAATCTAGAGCTAGGCATAATATGAACACTTGAGTTTCAACAAAAATCTTACCACAGAGCAACAGAGAGAGGGCAGTCTTTTTAATAACAGAAGCCAAGGTTGATTGCTTATCTATATGGGAAAAAAGTGAAATTTCAATGTTATTTTATGTCATACATACAAAAAGTAACATTGGAATGGATTTTTGACCTATCCATGATTGGTAATGCAATAAAATCACTAGAAGATCATATAGAAAACTTTTTTTAAACTTAACATTGGACTTTTTTTTTTAAGATTTTTATTTATTTGAGAGAGATAATGAATGAGTGAGGGAGAAAGAGTATAAGCAGCAGGGAGGGACAGAAGGAGAAGCAGACTCCCTGCTAAAGAAGGCGCCCAACCATGAGGCTGATTCCAGGATCCCCTTAGGTCAGGGATCACGAGCTGAGCTAAAGGCAGATGCTTAACCAAGTGGCCACCCAGACAACCATAACATCAGTTTTCTTAAATAGGATACAAGATGCACTAATTATAAAGGGGAAATAGGTAAAATTAAAAATTTCTGTCCATCAAGACAGCATTAAGAGATGAATCCTGGACTGAGTCAATAAATTTGTAACAAATATACACAACAACAAAATCCTATCCGGACTTTATTTTTAAAATGCTTTTAATGAATGAGGAAGAGACAAACAGAAAAAATGAACAAGGAACTTTAGAGAGCAATTCAAAAAAAAGGAGAACCAAATGGCCAATAAACATAAGAAAATGTGCTCATACTAATTTTTAACAAGGGAAATGCAAGTTAAAATCACTACACATTTGCCAACATAGCTAAAATTAAAAGTATGACTAGGAATTGGAGTGGAGGAAGAATTATGGGAATGTGCACAAATTGAACATGAGAAATGAAATTTGTTCGTTTTGGAAAACTATGTGACACTCTCTTTTATAGTTCATAATATACATACCCATGACCTAACAACTCACTATGCAGGTATATACCAAACAGAACCTCAAGTGTTGTGAAAGAATGTCCATAATAGCATTTTTAAGGACATTACTCAAAAATAACCAAACTATTCATAAACAATAGAATGGGTTCATATATTTTGCTATAGCCATACAATAGAACACTCCAGCTATGCAACAACGGATAAATTACATGTAATGTTAAATAAGGAAAACAAGGAAGAATATATGCAATGTTTTCAAATCTTATTAAGTTCACAAATAATATGAACTACTATATTTATGGATTTATGATTAGGTTGTTAAACTATCAAGTAAAGCATGGAAGTGTTTACCTTTTGTGGAAGGTAGAAGAGTGGCCAAAAGCTGGGTTTAGCAATGTCCTATTTCTAGACCTGGGTGTTGTTTACAGGAGCATTTTCTTTGTGATAAATTGAGATGTACATTTTTTTCTTTATGACTATCTCTATGAGTATTACATTGCACAATAAAAAGAGGTAAGCACTAAAAAATAATCAATGGGGCATGCGAGAATAGATTCTGGAGGCAATAAATCCGGTTAGGACACTGTTGCAACTGTCTATCCCAAAAGTGTAAGCACTTAGGCAAGAGTGATTATGGCAAACAAATAAAAGAGAAGCGAGGTAAAAAGAGTCATTCAAAAGGAGAATTAATATAAAGGTAAGACATAATCATATAATATAAATACTGCAAGTTTAGGGAAAAGAGAAATCTAGGATTAAATTGGTTTTTTTTTTTTCTACCACATAAGATTAGTGGGTTCCTGGAAAAATATTTACATTTTGTGAGTCTCAGTTTTTTCACCCATGCACTGGGGAAAATGATGTATGTGGCACAAAATCACATATATAAAAAAATTAAAACTGTAAGTAGCAAAACACAGCATTTGGCAGAATTTAGGAACGAAGTGAATGCCTCTTCTCTTCCTTCAATCTATTTCTCCCAATAAAATAATCTTACTGATGTGGATTAAGAAATAATGTTATAAGTTATTTGTATATTACAAACATGTTTAAAAACTGAAAATTAGGGGCACCTGGGTGGTTCAGTGGGTTAAGCCTCTGCCTTCGGCTCAGGTCATGATCCCAGGGTCCTGGGATCGAGCCCCGAGTCAGGCTCTCTGCTTAGCAGGGAGCCCGCTTCCCTTCCTCTCTCTCTGCCTGCCTCTCTGCCTACCAGTGATCTCTGTCTGTCAAATAAGTAAATAAATCTTTAAAAAAATTAAAATTACATGAAAAAGTTTAGACTCAGGATGATATTTGAAAATTTATTTTGAAATGTACTCTGCATTTTATTCATTGATATTTTCACAGAAATTTCTAATAACGAGATTGAAAGAAAGATTCAAACTCCATTACTTATAAAGAGTGGAATTAAAACACAGCTTGACATGATTATAACTCTGAAGAATTTTATGAGTGCTTTATCCTAAGATGTTTCTAAATGAGTATCATTCAGCAGGCACTTTGCCCTCTATTTGCCTTTGGTCAGATACTCCATATTACCTCTAGACAACTGAAGAAGTGATGACTCTTACTGTGCAAAAAGCCAAGACTACAGATGTATCATGGACCAGGTAGAACCCTTTCTCAGCAATAGTCTCTGGGACTACAAGGTAGAAACTTTTAAAACAGGAGCTTAGAATTTATAAGACTTTTCCTTTCCTCTCATATAGATTAGGGTCTTCTACTTGATTCCACAAAACTCCAAAAAGCCAACAGAAATATTTGGGGACCCCAAGGAAAATGATCTAAGGAATTATGGACTTCAGGTAGGCTGTTTTCTAAATTTTAACAAAAAGAGGTACACAAGGATCCTTTAAACAAATTCATTTCCAACCTAAATTGCCACTGCAAGAAGGCAAGAGGAAGTCCGGACAGAAATCTTAGAAGTAAAAAATTTTGCTATCTTCCCAGAAAAGTAAGAGATGGGAATCAGCTAGATGAATGGCTATACAAATAGCAGATGTAAGAAAACATCCATGTATTTTGTATTTCCATAGACACACACATATGACAATTTGAACATTAAAAACCTAAGTTAAATAATTACTGAGACACATGAATTAAAGTATACAAATGCTTGTTGGTAATCTACCTGTTAAGTATAACTTTTTTGGGCATTTTCTCTGACACATTTTTAACATCCCTCTAATAAAAGAAGATAAGATATAATTTCTGGTTTATGTCACTAGATAACATAATGACTAAATATTATAATTGTGCAGTCCAACAGTTAGGTAGTCACCAACTGTGTGTGATTATTTAAATTTAAGTGAATCAATTTTACTAAAATCAGAAATTTAATTTCTTAGTTAAATTACTCATATAACAAACACCTAGTACCTACATATTGTTAATAGTAACTGAATTTAAGAGTGGAGAATATTTCCGTCTTTACAGAATGTTCTGTTGATCTATACTATATTCAAGGTGTTGATCTATAGTATAGTTAAGTAAAGATAATTTCTTTAGCTAATTTATATTCTAAAACTCTTCCTTTCTTCAACAGGATTTGAGTATTTGCTTAAAATGATTTAGAGTTGCACTGCATTATTTAGACTGTGGTGTAACTGTTATAAACAAGGAACCAATCAACATGGCTCAAAGAGATGTAAATAGATAACCGTCCTGAAATGAAAGTAATTTTTTCCATGACATCAAATAATCCATGCCTCTGTTAGCTTACTACTTTGCCATCTTTCTTATACACGTTCTATCTCATGTTCTGAGATGGCTTTTCCAACTCCCACCATCATGTCCTTACTCAACCAACTGGCAATAGAGAAAAAGAAGGAAGAGCGTGCTCCTTTCCTTTTAAGTGCATAAATCTAAAATACCACACCTTGCTTTCTTTCATATCTCCTCTCACATCTCATCATCCAAAAAATAATCCCATGGTCGCATCTAATTATGAGGGTGCCCAAGAATGTGATTCACAGCTTTGTGTCTGTGTGCCTAGGCAAAATCTTACAGAAGATAGGTAGAATGAATATTGTTGATGGATCTAGCAATCTATCCTATGCCTACCTACATTTCATCTTCTCTTACGTATAATTGAGTTTCCCTGCTTCCCTCTGTTAGATGTTTCAGTAAAGATGATGTAAAATTTCTATGGCAAACCCCAGAACACTAAACAAGACCTTTATATTATCATCTGAATTCTGTAATAGAATTTATATTATCAGTTTAAAGTTCCATTCCCCCTTAAGCAGTGAGTTACCCCCAAAACAGAAAATAGAAATTCACTCCAGTCTGCCAAACACTTGATAGAAACAAAATGTTAATACAAAAGCATCTTATGACTACCTAGTTTATCAATTTTTGATACCGCATGCCATTTCTTTACCTATGACTAGAAGCTGAGTATTTGAAATAGAAATTCATGCCAACTTAAATTATTACATGGAATCCTATCATAATTTATTTTTGCACAGAACAGTGCATAGCAAGCATTAATTAAGAATTGTTCTACATAGGATCTAATAAAAGACTCCTTTAATAGAATAGAGCATTGTGTATGTAAACCATTCTCCTCCCTGATTTAAAATATAAAGGTAAGTTAAATTAAATTGAACTTATATGGGTATAATTTATTGGAATAATAATTTCATGTACATTTTTAATAATTGAGAAATCTCTATTATTTCAGCTCTTTCTATTCTCTTGATGGGTTATGTGAGAAGAAAAATCAGATTTGTGAATTATTTCATTTTTTTGAAGGTGAAAACATAAATAGCTCTTCATGATAAATATATGGTTACACAACTCTCTAGCCTGAGAATATAAGCCTTCATTTGATAACCCTGAGCTTGTGGTCTACAAAGTGGCTGGCAACATAACATACTTTTGATAAGAAGATCAGGTTCGACACTGCCATCCATTCAAGTAATGAGTGCTTTACTAAGAAAGATACATAGTGTATTGAGTCATTCCCTAAAAATGTTCATCTTACTTTTCCTGTTCGTTATTTAAACTACATGGTACCAAAACTATAATATAATGGGACTTTTTTTTCCAAGGAAGAAGTAGCTGAAAATTTTGAAATCTCAAGAGATGCCTCTAAGCCACCCACAGATAAATATAACATCATAGCCCCCTTGACATTTCATATATGAAATTTTCTTCATCCCGTAATTCCTCATATCTGCCATTTCTTCACATTTTTCCCCTTTATAGCAATTTATCTCCTATTCTGTCAATCTCTCTCCTCACTTGAGCCTTCCATGTCATTAACATAGGACCACAAAGCCAAGTTACTGGTTCCCAGGGACTCACCACATAACCAAAAGGACCAACTCCTAAACTGAGTACAAGATTATGTATTTGAAATATACCGAAAAACCAGGAGAAAAGAAGACCAGAATGTGACAAACATTAATTGCTTTCTCTCAAATTTAAGCTCTAGATAACTATAGGATACTATCCTAGAAAGGTGAATATTTCCTGAAACTTACTGTATCAAATCATCTTTAATCGCCTTTAAATTTTTCACTTAATTCACCTATTATGAAGCCACAATTCTTAGTGATCAGAAGAAAATATTCCATTTATTTTACTTCCATTTTGTGTTGTCCTAGTCACTGACAAAAAAAACTACATTAGAATAAAATAACATAAATATTTCTTTCCATGGTCTCCCACAGTGATCTAACCATTAATTAATAAAATAACATTTATATAAAGATGATATTGGTTAATAAGAGACTCTTAATGTCACAAAACAAACTAAGGGTGGCCGGGGAGAGGGGGGTAGGAGAGGGTGGTGGGGTTATGGACATTGGGGAGGGTATGTGCTATGGTGAGTGCTGTGAAGTGTGTAAACCTGGTGATTCACTGACCTGTACCCTGGGGCTAATAATACACTATATGTTTATTAAAAAATAAAAAAATTATAAGAAAAAAGAAAAAAAGATAATATTGGGTAGATGTATTTTCTCTCCTAATTTCTTTTCAGTTTCTTATAGGATAGAGATGCAAAAATATTTTCTGTTCAAGAGTTATCTTTGTTCCATTAAATTTATAAGATTTTTACACCAGCAAGTAATCTGAGAGAAGCATTCTTTATCTGTTTATTATGTTTGGGATCTCCCATCTATACTGAATAGATCAGTCATCTCTGGGAGTTTAAACCAAATTTTTATAAAGACTCTAATATCCAATAATTACATGAGGACAAATCATTTATTACAGTATTTTAAAAAACTATAATACTAGAAAATAGTATGAGGTGTCCTAAAAAAAAAAAATTCAAGATTGAACTACCATATGATCCAGTAACCACAACTACTGGGTATTTATCCAAAGAATACAAAAATACTAATTCAAAGGGCTGCATGCACCCTCATGTTTACTGTATCATTATTTACAATAGCCAAATTATGAAAGCAGCCCAAGTGTCCACTGACTGATGAAGAGATAAAGAAGATGTGTTTTATACATATAATGGAGTATTACTCAGCCATAAAAAAGAATGGGTCTTGCCATTTGCAACAACATGGATAGAGCTAGACAGTAAAATGCTAAGCAAAATAAGTCAGTGAGAGAAAGACCAATACCATGTGATTTCACTCATATGTGGAATTTAAGAAACAAAACAAATGAACAAAGGGGAAAAAAGAGGCAAACCAAAAAATGGACTCTTAAATATAGAGAAAAAACAGATAGTTACCAGAGGGGAGAGGACCAGGGGAATGGGTGAAATAAGTGGAAGGGATTAAGAGTACACTTACCTGGATCAGAGCACCAAGTAATGTATAGGATTGTTGAATCATTATATTTTACACTTACACCAATATAATACTATATGTTAAATATACTGGAATTTAAATTAAATTATTAAATTAAGTTAAAAAGTATAATGGTTGATTCTATAAAAATAATTTGAATAATTTTGTTTTATACTTCTTGTATTTAAGATCCCAGACAAATGACCACAATAAGCTTTATTGTCTTTGCTTTTTTCTTAATAAGATCACCCCAGCACATCTATAATCACCTATGTCTGGATTATTATGATAGACTCCAGAACTGTTCCTTTACCTAAGACTAACTTTGGTCTAACTGACACTACAGCTATGAAACGCCTCTCTAAGTAAATTACTAGACACAAATGTGTCAGAAGAAAAATCTACAAAAATCAAAACAAACAAACAAAAACTACGAAAGACAGAAAAAACAACTCACAAAAAATAAATCTGAACTCCATCAACTCCAAATTGCTGGCAAACTAAAGTCCAAATGCTCAGGGGTCAAGGCCCTACACCACACATATCACACTCTTTTATGTCCACACTGTCAACCACAGTGTGAAACCTGACTCTACGATGCCTCAGCCTCATTTCCAAAATAAAAGAAAGTAAATTAAGAGATGAGTCAGATTTATAAAATTGTTTATATCATAATGGAAGTATGTTTAAGGCACTCCCCTTGACTAACAAAAGGACAAAAAGAACAAAAGAACAAAGTATATTTGGGAAAAAATAAGTAATTCTGTGTCATTTCAGCATAAATAGCATGGCCAGGAAAATTTCGTTTAAGAAATTTCTATGTCACAATAGAAGACCTAGATTTTATCCAATACACAATGTGACATCACTGAAGAATTTTAGGCAGAACAGTGACAAAATTAGATTTGTGTTTTAGAAAACTATCCTTTTTGGCATATGGATGATTGAGCAGAGAGGCTAGAGAACTTAGTCTGAAAATCCAAATGGAAGATAACAATGGTCCAAAAAAAGAAAATGGCACCGGAAAGGAGTTCTTTAAGAACAGGGATTATTTCTTATTCTTCTCTGGTGCCCTCAATACCTAGTGTAGCATCTGTCACATAACATCCTCAATTTTAAATTGTCTGGAAAAGAAAAGTGACTAGTATCAAAATGTGACAAAAACATAAATTACTGTCACATCTTCCAAGTTTATTCATTCATTTAATGCAGCATGCTTATATGCCTGTGAGGACGTTGTTATAATCAGCCTGTAGGTGGGTATTTCACAGACCACCTCCCCACCAGTGGACTCTAATTCTGGTTCCACCATTTTTATGGCACAAAAGCCGAGAAGAGAAAGTTAACCTCTTTCACTTTTCTATTTTTCTCTACTCTTCAGACAAAAAGAGCAAGGTAAAAAATTCCATCCAACATTTTTCCTCATCTAATAATCCCAAACATGCTTAACTTCCCTAGCTAATATCATACATTTTGTCATAAACAATTCTCTATTTAATTTGTTTTGCTTTCTCAACCACATTGTCATTTCATTGACAGTTTAAGGTTTATTTTTCAACATTCATAGAAAAGTGTGAGGCACAGCATGATAGATGCTTTAAAATAATATTCTTTGATTAGTTCTTGAAAATTATGCACATTTAATTCACTGATACTCCCTTATATTAAAATACAATTAAAAGTAGGGAGTCATATAAAAAATAAAAAATTAAAAAAAAAAGTAGGGAGTCATGACTTATTTTTTTAAGATTTTATTCATTTATTTGGCAGAGAGAGGGAGAGAGGGAATGGAAGGAGGGGAAGTGGGAGAGGGAGAAGCAAGCTTCACACTGAGCAGGGAGCCCAATGCAGAGCTCCATCCCAGGACCCTGGGATCATGACCTGAGCTGAAGCCAGACTTAACTAACGATAGAGCCACCCAGGCACCCTGAGAGTCATGACTTTCATATCATTATGATATGCAGGTGCCCTAGACTGCCTTGCAAAGTTGAAACTTTATTTAAATTTATTTGAAATTTATTTTATTTATTTAGATTTAAATTCAGTTTGACTGAACATCTAAGATGTCATATTCTACTTCTGCTATGTGCACAAGGAAAGGAACTCTGGCTATGACTGGCATAAGAAGAATCCCATAGAGTGAGGCAGCCAGCTCTGAACAGTCTAGTCTTTGTAAAATCCTAACAGGTGTCAGTGTTATTAAGATTAAAATCATGATTACCAAGACTAAAATTTGTATTGATCTAATTTCACTGATAGGTTTGATTGGCATTAAGTTTATTCTGTTGACACATATAATTTGCAATTTTATTTTTAGTAATATGCATCCCAATTTTTTGTTTTCTATGTTCAAGTAATTTGTTAAAGGTCTTGATGACTTTAATAACCACAAAGAAAAATTGTGAATCACTAACCCATATTTGGACTCAGGAAAGTTTGTGCATAGGCTATAGACCTCAGATTTTTAAATTAAGGCCAGACCTCAGATTTTTAAATTAAGGCAAAATTTAGTGTAAAAATGGGGGTAAAATGACAGGCTAGCCAATTTGATACTGCTAAAGTTCTGCTTGTCTGGCTTCTCAGTCTTACCCACCACTCCACCGTGAGAGGAGAGGGGATCCTAAGAAAGTACACTGAGTAAAAATTTACTGAGAATTTGTTACATGCTAGGTCCTAAATTTTGGAGATACAAAGCTAAGCTGCCTCCAGGCACTGAGAACTTGCAAGGAACTTCACTGGTTCCTTTCAAATTCAAAAGTCTAGCCCAGACTGCTTATTTTGGCTCAAGTCCTACCTATGGAGTTCCCCACTAGCTATCTCTAGTTATCCAACTAAATAATTTAATTGGCTCTTAAAACTTTGCATGTGCAATTCTGAGTTAACCATTTCTGTTTCTCAAATATGGTACAACATTTATCTCCGTGTAAAAGCCAGAAACAAAGCAAGTATCTCTCATTCTTCTTCTAAGTCATCTTCTTCTCTACAAAAAAAAAAAAAAAAAAAAAAAAAAAAGTGCTAATCGATTTTATCCCCTAAGTATCTTGTCCATCCACATCTCTTCCCTGACATTCCCTAGTCCATGCTGTCATATACTCTGGCCCGAATAACAGCAAGTGCTACGTTTAACTCTGTATCACTCCTGTTCCCTTTAATCCTTTCTCCCTACTGCAGCAACAGCAATCACTTTGAATTGCAAATGAGACCATGTATACCCTGCTTAGAACTTTCCAATTGCCTCTCATAACACTTAGTATAAAAAACACACTGTTAACATGGCCTCTGAGACCCCATGTGATTTAACTCCATTTTGTGCTACTTTGCCTGAAACCTAAATTCAATGCAAGATAGGCTATTTAGTTTCTCTAATACATTCTGCTATTTAGCCTCAGAGATTTTGCAGTTACTAAAATCTTCTCTCTGCAAAATTTATCTTCCTTAGTTTGCCTGATTAATACTGTAAAGCAGTGCTGGCTAACGTGGTAGCCACTAGCCATACGGCTCTTGAGCACTTGATATGTGGCCAATCAGAATTGAAATGTGCTTTGAGATGTGCTACAATATACAATGGATTTCAAACACTTCATATAAAAATATAATATAAATATATAAATATAATAATATAATATATAATATGAATATAAAATAAATATAACTAATTTTTATAATGATTACATGTGGAAATTATAACATTTTAGATATATTCAGTTAAACATATTAAAACCAGTTTCATTTTTTTCGTTCTTCAATATAGCTACTAAAAATCTAAAATTTAATATGTGGCTTGAATTGTATTTCTATCAGATAGCCGTGTTTGAGGACTTAGTTTAAACTGTCTATCTTGCTAAGAAATGTTTTGTAAATTCCCAGACTACTTCAGTTCCTTCTATCATTTCTTTCATTGTGCTCTTTGCTTCTCAGTTGTAGTATTTTTCTAGTTGTAGTTTAGTATTATTTGTGCAAGTTCTTATTTTTTAAATGTCTCTACTCACTGCTAACATGCAAGCTTCAGGAAGGCTGGTGCTGGTGTAACTCATTCAACCATTCAACTCATTTAACTATAGGAAAAATTCTTATATATAACAGACAACCAATAAATAGTTGATGAATGAATAAATTAAGAATTTAGGAAATGGAGAAAAAAATAACACAAAAACAATCATTTAGAACACAGTAATAAGTGAAAAAATAGTGAAACGAATAAAGTAGCAAAAACTAATACATATGAACAATATGGCAAGAGAGAGTTTAGTAAACAGTATTCTTACTCTAAGAGCCTTCTGACTAAATACTGATGTATTTCCTCTCACATTTCAAGATTAGATGGAGAAATACCATGGATATGGGACTTGGCAAATATCTTGGCTTAGGTCCTTACGGCAAGGACAGATAGCTCTGTATGACACTGGGTCAGTACCCATTGGACCCCTTAGAAAGTTTAATATGATGTACACAGGAATCACTTTTATATGGGCCTTTTTTTTTTTTTTCTTGAAGAGTATGAACTGAGATGAATTAAATTTTTGACCTCAATCTTACTAACCTCAACAGTGCTATGGTCTTTCCTGTGTGTAGAGTGTCCCTCACTGCCCCTTGATGACATCAACCATGATGTTTGGCCATGTTTGACCAATGACAAGTAGGTAACAGTGACCTTGAGCTAATTCTGAGCCTCAGGCTTTATGTTATTTCACTCACTCCCTTCCAAATCTGCCTTCTCCATGAGAAAAACTGACTGCATAGCCCACTATTCCCAGGAGGAGAATAACCCAGTGGCCCAAAAATAGGCAGTAAGAAGCAGAACCTCTCTGACAAGGCCAGACAAAATTAGCCAAATCCTACCACCTACTCTGTGTGTGTGTGTGAGTGTGTGTGTGTGTGTAATAACAAGTACTTGCCGTTTAAAGCTACTGAGTTTTGAATGATTAATATGTAGCAATAGCTAACAGATACATAGACAAATTTCCATTGAAAAATAACATACAAAAATACCTCTAAGAATGTCTCGTGCCTATTGGAACCTTAATAATAATATCAATAATAGGGGCGCCTAGGTGGCTCAGTGGGTTAAGGCCTCTGCCTTCAGCTCAGGTCATGATCCCAAGGTCCTTGGATAGAGCCCCACATTAGGCTCTCTGCTCAGCGGGGAGCCTGTTTCCCCCTCTCTCTCTCTGCCTGCCTCTCTGCCTACTTGTGATCTCTGTCAAATAAATAAATAAAATCTTTAAAAAAAAATAATATCAATAATAATCACCATTCCATAATGACCAAATGCCAAACACTATGGGTAAGTCTTTACAATACTTATTTAATTTTTGTACTAACACAGGGCAAAAGCACTGTAATCTTCATCTGGATCAGTGAGAAAATTGAGAGTCTAAAAGTCTGTGAGGCAAAGCCAGAATTTTAATTCTGATTCTCTCATATTTATAATTATAAAAACCTTTCTATTCTCATTTTAGATTTCTATGAAATATTTGACTTTATTTGGATAAAAATGTTAAAAATATTTAACAGTCTCACCAACTTTTTATTTCAATGTATCTTTTTATAATTATGCAGTTTTTGACACTGGGTGAAAGGAGAGTTGCCATCTGTGTTTTCCATACCATGAATCAATATAATGGATCCATTAGGACAAAATACCTAGCTATCATTACCTCGGTTTGTGTATGCAATATATTGTAAAGTTGTCACTGAACATTCTTTATTCCATGTTTTAATATCATGATATTTAGGAATGGCCATTACCTGGGAACAATGTTGCCATATAGTGCCGTATTAGATTGGAAGCCACACTTAAGAGAATTTCAATTAAAAAAGATTTTTAGGGGCACCTGTGTTGCTCAGTTGGATGTGTGTCCAAGTTTTTTTTTTTTTTTTTGATAGAAGATAGTAAAATCTTTTTTATTTGATAAGATATCCCAACCTCAAACTAAATATCTTTATTAACATAATTGAAAACTGACATATATTTCTCAAAGTTAATATAAATTAACTGTTGAGCAATTTGGTTCATTGTTTCTGATAAGCATGTCAGTAAGTTGTGAAAATGGAATGCCTCTAAGTAGCAAAGATCATGATACTGGTGCTAAAATGGAGACTCCGGGGCCCAAATCAGCTTCAAGAGAAGGAAGTCAAGCAAGTCCTTCATAAGACACAAAACTTGGGGGAAAATTTGCAGCAAAATGTCATTTTGGAAGGAGACGATTTGTTCTATATTTACGGTTGCTATATTTCATAATAATATAAAGAGAAATCTCACCCGCCCACAGGATGGATGACAGCCCACTGTCTTCGTGCACAAATCCTCTCACCTCACTTTCAGAAGCTCTAGTTCCCTGAAGGTCTTCTGTTCTGTCAGCTTGCAGATACCAGACATATCACAGAAGCAACACATTTCACCTCAGCATATCGACATGGAGCTAAGCCTCCCAAGTAGCCAACTCAGCTCAAGCAAGACTAAACAATTCTTACACAATGACAATTGAAATTCTGGCCTCCCTAGAACAACCAAGAGACAAAGAAACCCCGTTGTGACTACAAATCATGGTTTATAGAAGATTAGCATTGTGAGGGAATATGAGCGTTCCAGCCTTAAGAGTTTAAGTTTTTTCCGACAAAAGGAAATCCTCTTCTTTGATGCAAACAAGTGTAAAGTCTTTGAATGTGAATGTAAATGACAAAAATGGTTAAAAAGTCGTTTTTTTTTACTCCATGATTTATCTGGAAGATGACACTTATCCTCAGAGGAAAGATGTCATTAAGGGTCAGCAGCCTGCTTGCTTCACCATCCAACCAGCACACACCACAGTTTCAGCTGTACCATTTCACTGTCATGGCTTTGCACATACTATTCCCCACTCTGCAGAGGTTTCCCTCATATGTTCAGCCTGTGCAGATTGACTCTGCAATTACTGTTGGTGCCACAGAGTTAATGACTTACTCTAAACAGCCTTATTCACTAGTAGTCTACAGTACATAATTTAAGCATTTGAGTAGCTGAATGACCTGTGGACACTGGGTACATCCTGAAGTCTGTGAACGAAGAGAGTGAAGTGAATGTAAAAAACACACAAACAGAACCTTTTCATCTGAAATTTAGATTCAATTTCAAAGTTCTTCAGGTCCTAGGGTCATCTTTGAGGTGAATATGTTGGGATTTGAAGTGAAGGGTCAAGAAAGAATTCTTGAGGTGTCTTTGGTGCAAAAAGGTAGTTTTATTAAACCAAAGAACAGGACCCTTGGGGAGAAAAAGCTACACTGGAGTCATGAGAAGAGGATGATTATATACTTTCAAGTTGGGAAGGGATAGCGACAGTGTAAGTCCCAAAGGAATTTGGGTATGTGCTATGGTGAGTGCTGTGAAGTGTGTAAACCTGGCGATTCACAGACCTGTACCCCTGGGGCTAATAATACATATGTTTATAAAAAATAAAAAAATTAAACACACACACACACACACACAATAGGGTTGGGAGAACCTCTGGGCTGGTGAACACATGAAGATTTAGGGCAGGCACTGCCTCGGAAGAGAGCTTGGAAGCTCCATGCCCTTTACCTTGTGCTGTGCTCTTCTTCCATCTGGCCATTCTTGTCCTAGAATATATAAATAAAGATGACGCAAATTACCATTCCCTTGGGAGGAAATATATCACCCCCACTGATACCCACATGAGTATTATTAGGGAATATTAGGAACATCATAAGTTTTATAAAACTGAATTACTCATTTCCTGTTTAAACTGGATTATTGATTTCTCTCACATCTCACTTCACAGACATGCAGGTTTCTCTGCCCCATAGTAACTGAGATGAAGAACAAAGCACCTTTTCTTTCATGTTACCATTATCTACAACTATATCTAAATAGACATTTCTTAATATTAGAACTTAAAAATATGACACAAATTTAAACTAATTTTATTTGTTTGTTTGTTTATAAGTAGGCTCCACACTCAGCATGGAGCCCAGCATGGAGCTTGAACTCACACCCTTAGATCAGGACCTGAGCACAGATTAAGACTTGGACACTATATGATCCTAAACTAATTTAAAATATTTACTTCTATAAGGTAAAATGCAAAAGTCTTTTATCTCTTACTTCCTAATTCATTCTGCAACAAACTCTGTGTGTATATATAAGTAATATTATATTGAATGGATTAGACATTGTAGCCATAGAAATTCTCTGCTTTCCCCCAGCTCAAGACCAATATTGACTAGAGAACCTGCCATAGGGGAATGTCCCTTCTCTTTCTTCTACTCTTCCTTCCCTTCCCTTCTATTCCCTTCCCTTCTATTTTTTTCCCTCCTATTCCCTTCTCTTCTATTCCCTTCCCTTCTGTTTTGGGCAAAAAATCTATTTGTAGATATTGCCTTCTGAAATGCTTCAGTGACTTGTCCTGCCTGTGACTGGGTACGGACCAAAGGTCACAAGCCCTGCTATGCTACTTCTTAGGAAGACATGTGCTCTAGCATCTCTCTTTAGAATGTTGGGACCTCAGAAGTCCTAGTCCTCGGCTTGAGCCCTTGGCCAAAACCCCAAAAGAAGAGGGAAATATAAATTAAATTTCCTGTTACATATACACAGACATTTAATTCATCTTTAATTATCTGAGTACTATAATAACAAGTTTTATTTTTAGAACTTAGGGCCAAAATCTCTTCTCTCTGCCCATTATTAGAAAATACATCTTTCTAACTCTTTATATCTGCAGAAATATATCCCTTTGTTTAGTGTGGTTTTTATTTAATAAATAAGATATCAGTACAGTACAACCTACCTTAGTCTTTTAAACTGCAGTGCATTATTCCATATGAATGAGGCAAAATTTATTTAGCCAATTCACTAAAAACCATCAAAAGCCAGTTCATTGGGGCGCCTGGGTGGCTCAGTGGGTTAAGCTGCTGCCTTCGGCTCGGGTCATGATCTCAGGGTCCTGGGATCGAGTCCCGCATCGGGCTCTCTGCTCAGCAGGGAGCCTGCTTCCCCCTCTTTCTCTCTCTCCCTGCCTCTCCATCTACTTGTGATTTCTCTCTCTCAAATAAATAAATAAAATCTTAAAAAAAAAAGCCAGTTCATTAAAAACCATTTCACCAAATGATCAATGTGTCAAGTAAATATTGTACAATATTTCCTTTTAAAATTTTAATTTCAACAATGTGAAGAGGAAAGCTGGATATCAGGTTTGGCAAGTATCTGCAACATTTAAATTGAAATGTTTAGAAACTAAAAATATCGGTATTTCAGAAGCTGGTGGTCATATTTACCCTTCAGGTCTTCTCTCTGCCCCTCACTCACCTGGCTCTGGTGTACCATCTGCCTGGGCTCTTTTCTTCCTTTCGTGCCTGGCAGCATGTTCTCTATGTTCTAATTCCTTTAACTACAGTTGGAAGTTGAGGCTGCACAATTGGGCATCCTTAAAATCCTGTGAAGAAAAAAATAGACATTTATTAATCATCAAAAATAATTTCTTTTTTTTTAAGATGTTTTTATTTATTTGAGAGAGAGAGCTTGTGAATGCAGGGAGAGATAGAGGAAGAGGGAGGAGTGAATGAATCTGAAGCAGACATGCTGAGTATGAAACCCAGTATGGGGCTTGATCTCAGGACCCTGACATCATGACCTGAGCTGAAATCAAAAGTCAGACACTTAAAAGACTGAGCTATCCAGGCACTCCTTTCCAAAATAATTTCTGGGAAACTGGTTATTCTCTGGACTGACTTTTGGCAATTTGGCCATATGGTAAATTAGCTTTTCATAACTGCCTTGAGTTAATTCACTTCTATAATTAACCACTTCTTGCATTAATGGAAATTTAGTTTCTGGTTGTATTTTCCTTTGGGTTCTTGTATATAAAATATAAGTACATGCTTCAACATATTCTACCAAAGTGGCTTTTTAAATTTCTATTCCCATAATAGTACAGAATGTATTAACTTCACCACACCTTCACATTACTTGTTGTTATCAAACTTAGTGTTTTGTTATTGCTGTGTTTCCCTATTTGTTAGGAAGACTAATAATATTTGTGCTTTTTTATTGGTCACTGGAATTTCCTCTCCAGTGAATTTCCCTTATTTTTTATTTTTTAAAAAATATTTATTTATTTTAGAGAGAGAGAGGAGGTGGGGCAGAGAAAGAAAGAAAGAGAATCTCAAGCAGACTCCACATTGAGTGCAGAGCCCCATGTAGGGCTCAATCCCAGAACCCTAAGATCACAACCCTGGGATCATGACCTGAGCTGAAACCAATATACACTTAACTCATTATGTCACCCAAGTGCTCCCTGAATTTTCTTCGAATATCCCTTGCCATATATCATTTTGAACACTATGAATTTTTCTTAAAAAAAAAAAATCAATCCATAGAAAGCTTTGTATATTCTAGTCCCTGTTCCTTTGTCACATGTCTTATTTAAATACAATTTTCCAGTTGATAGCCTGTATTTTTATTGTGCTGTTTTGCCTTTTTTCTTTTTTGTAATTTTTTTTGGGGGTAAATTTGGTCATAATGTAATTTATCCCATTTAAGTGTCAATTAAAAATACTTTATTTCATGTCCCTAGCTTTATTTTGGGGGAGGGGGATAGCATATACAAAATGGACTTCCCTATCTTAAAATCATAAATATTTTCTTTTATATTCTGCCAACATTTTTTTTTTTTTTTTTTTTTTTCCTGCCAACATTTTAAACGTTTTCTTTTTGTGTGCCCAACATATATAAAAGTCACTATTCTGAAAGATGTGAGAGAAATACCTCATTTTAGTATTTGAAATATTCAAATTTTACTTTTTAAACTTTCTTCATTTAAGACGTAACTTGTTACTTAATAGAGTAAATCACTCTTTTTTTTCTTTCTTTTTTTTTAAAGATTTTATTTGACAGAAAGAAGGAGAGCACAAGCAGGGGGAGGGGCAGGCAGAGGGAAAGGAAGAAGCAGGCTCCTCGCAGAGCAGGGGAAGCCCGGTGTGGGACTCGATTCCAGGACCCTGGGATCAGGACCTGAATTGAAGGCAGTCACCTTACTAACTGAGCCACCCAGGCACTCTAAGTCCCTATCTTTCTTAGTCAACTTTGTCAATCTTGCAAAGCTGACATACGAATTTTAGAGTAAGTTTGCCATTCCATGAAAAATCTCCAGAATAATTTTAATTGAAATTGTAGTAAGTCAATAGGCTATTTTGAGAACTGATCTTTTTACCATATTTATTATCAATGAATATAGAATATTTCAAATTTTTCCTTTAATGTCTAAAGGTGTCTTTTAATAACTTTTTAATGTTTTGTCTATTTCTGCTTCAGTTTATGCATAGATTCTGGTGCCATTTTAAAGAAATGTATACATTTTGTTTGCATTTAGAATTAGTTATTGTTGTTTCATAGGGAGTTTTGGGTTCTCATATATTGACCTCAAATCCTGTAATCTTGTGTAACTTTTTAAATGGCCCCAAATTTATTGGAAATATTTCTAATGTTTCACAACAACTTATTTTATTTGCTGAACGTTTTAGATAGAATGATTAAATCAGATTTTACTCCTCCCTATTCTTGGTGAAATATGTTCATCAGAAATGTGAGGTAAATTTTATAAAATACTTTCCCAATACCTATTGAGATAACAGTGGTGCCTTTCTCTATAATCTTCAATAAAGTTATATCAATAGATTTTTGAATCTAGTACCATTCATGAATTCTTATGCTCACATATTTTCATATGTTTATGAAATACTTTTATTTCTTTTTTGAATTGATTATTCCTGTTCTTTGTTTTTCTCATTTATTATTTCTATATTTGTAATAACACTTTGTTTTTAATGGGAATGACCATTTTGTCATCGTGTGTTGACAAAGATCTTCAATTCTTGTCCTTTAGGTTTATTTGCTGTGGGTTTGTTTCTATATAACATATAAATATATATTTTCATGTGACAAGTTACATATTAAACTATATATTTCATATAGCTTCCTTCCTTTCTTTTCCTTCTTCTTTCCTCTGTTTTCAAAGCCTTCTTCAAAAAGGCTTGCTAGTTATCCCAAACCATTTACAATGTACTCCATTTATTTTTTATTTTTAATTTTTTATAAACATGTATTTTTATCCCCAGGGGACAATGTACTCCATTTTTGACCACTCACTTGATGCATCATCTTTGCCATTTGTTAAATCCTCATGCATACTGGAATATATTTCCCAATGTACTGTACTTAACTCCAAACTCCCAATCCTGCATTCTTTCACTGATATTTACAATGCTTTAGTTGTCTTACCTTTGGCACGCTAGATTTCCCCCAGCTATTTCAGTTTTTAATTTCTTTTTTTTTTTAATTCTTTAAGATTTTATTTATTTATTTGACAGACAGACCACAGGTAGGCAGAGAGGCAGGCAGGCGGGGGGAAGCTGAAAGCCCAATGTGGGGCTCGATCTCAGGACCCTGGGATCATAACCTGAGCCGAAGGTAGAGGCTTTAACCCACTGAGCCACCCAGTTTTTAATTTCTAAGTGAACAGTTGATCACTTTGTAAATTTCTAAATGATACTTTCATAGTTCAAATCAAGAGAATTTTTACTTTTTGACTATTACATCTATAAAAGTGAGACATTTTATTTTACATATTCAATACTTTCTTTTGTTCTTTAATAGAGTTTTAAAGCTTCACCCATACAGTTTCTGAATGTTTCCTGTTGAGTGTGTTCTTTGGAATTTAATTCTTGTGCCACTAATTTTTTTCATTTTATTTTCTAACAGGTTACTTTTTCACATACAAGCAAATATTTCAAAACAGGCAAATTATTATTTTTTAAATAATATCATCTAAACAAATCATGCTATCAACTACCTGTTTTGTTTCCAATATATATTTACTTGACATTTGCCTAGAACTTGTTTTTGATGGTTGAGAGAAATGGGAAAAATTTACAGTGCAAGTTATTTTAGTATAAAATATGAAATTTAAATTTGGCCACCCTTGTTCTTACAATTTCTGAGCCATAGCTGCCCTGGGAATTTCTCCCTGAAGGGTTCCTCTCCTGGGTTCACAGCTTTTTGCCATCCTGTTAGGTCCAAACACTTTCCCACTCCTGTTTCTCTCATTTCCCTCTAGACCACTGGACTCTTACTAACTCTTCTATAGATACTTTCCCCCAAATAAGAAAGTCTTTATTTCCAACAAATTATCTTCCTGTCACTTTTATCCCAACCTAAACACATCTTTGAAACTATATTTCCATAACCATTCTCTTCAAAACAAATCAAATTGTTTCATTCAATGCAAGACTGTGAATATTCTGAGAAATATTCTGCCATATACTTTGAACTGGCAATGGAACATTGTGTGTGTGTGTGGGGGGCAGTTATGCATCTGTTTTTAAGAATACTTTCAAATAACAGAGCTGTATGCAAAGCACTGTAAGGCCCAAGGGGAACTAACTAGCAAAATTACCCATGATACTCGTCCCAGTCCCACCAGGAACAAAGGCTTATAATGATATCATACCATACACTTAAATTTTGAACCAAGAGGGGCGCATGGTGGCTCAGTCTGTTAAGCTTCCAAATTTTGACTTTGGCTCAGGTCGTGATCACAGGGTTGTGAGAACAAGCTCCAGGCTGGGCATGGAACCTGCTTAAGATTCTCTTTCCCTTTCAGTCTGCCCTACCCCCACCCTCTGCTGGTGCTCTCTAAAAAAAACAAAACAAAATAAAACAAACAAAAAACAACAAACAAACAAAAAAAAAACAGCAACTGGGGCGCCTGGGTGGCTCAGTGGGTTAAGCCGCTGCCTTCGGCTCAGGTCATGATCCCAGGGTCCTGGGATCGAGCCCCGCATCGGGCTCTCTGCTCGGCAGGGAGCCTGCTTCCTCCTCTCTCTCTGCCTGCCTCTCTGCCTGCTTGTCATCTCTCTCTGTCAAATACATAAATAAAATCTTTAAAAAAAAAAAAAAAAAAAAAAAAAAAAAAAAAAATTATTAAAAAAAAAAAAAAAAAAAAAAAAAAAAAAAAAAGGGCGCCTGGGTGGCTCAGTGGGTTAAGCCGCTGCCTTCGGCTCAGGTCATGATCTCAGGGTCCTGGGATCGAGGCCCGCATCGGGCTCTCTGCTCAGCAGGGAGCCTGCTTCCTCCTCTATCTGCCTGCTTGTGATCTCTCTCTGTCAAATAAATAAATAAAATCTTTAAAAAAAAAAAAAAAAAAAAAAAAAAAAAAAAAAAAAAAAAAAAAAAAAAAACAGCAACAACAAAAAACAACTTAGCGCCTACAGAAAAACTGTCAGAGAAGATCTGATGTATCCAAAGATCTGCACCCACTCTTGAACTTATTGCTGTGTCCAATGTGGAATCCAAGTTAGTTATCCAAGCTTTGGGTAATGTGACCAACACTTTCTGACAGAAAGAGGGCAGGGTCATTACAACCTAAACCAAATAAAAAATAGGGGCACATTTTTCAAAGCAGAGGCAGGGTGCTAGATTGACACAATCAACAAATGTGCACTATAATAGAAGTGTTAGAGATTTAAAATAAGGCATATTATGGATGGTCACTCCAGTGTATAAAAATTATTTTAGAGAATTCAAGTAAATCATACTTTCATAAACCCATAATACCATTACTAATAAGCAATATAGATATGAACCATCATCTATTTATTAAACACACAGGTATTTTTTGAGAACCTAATATGTACCAGGAACTGATTTAGCTGTTGTGATTAGAGCACTGAGCTAGCCATAAATGAATTCTTCCTTCACAAAACTTACAGTGTTTTAAAGTATATTAATGTTTTAGTTGCAAATATTAGAAACCCAATTTCAAACAGCTAAAGAAAAGGAAAAAAAGAGAGAGAGACCATAAATAGTTCCTTCACTTTATATAATGATATTTCAGGCACCTCATTCGTTCTAATTGCAAAATTCCCAAAGAGCCACTAGGACTATCAGTGAAATGTTTACTATGGGACCAATTCTCTATGGCCAGAGAAAGTGGCAAAAATTAGTGTTGTCACGGCTACTGCTGCAAACATATAGATGGGAATTGGAGGAAGTTACCAGAAAAGGGTGCAAATATTACTGTTTAACGGATGTCCATTACAATTTTTGGTGAAGTACTTTGTGATAAGGAAATATAGGATCTTTTGAAATACATAGTGCTGAAAAAGGGAAAAGAGCTCTTACTTTTTTAAGGAAAAGCAAAAACCTCTCAGTCAAAGTAATGTTTGCATTAAGTCTTCAAGAAATAAATAGCCAATCCAGGCATCCTAATTTGGTGTCACCCTGCAGTCTCCCCATGAAATCTCTAAACACAAATGAAATTTCAATAAAGCAAAATTAAAAAACTTTTTTCTCTGGAATTAATCCTTCTCTAGTGCAATACTTATCAGACTTTAATGAGTGTATAGTCCTGGGGGGCATTCTTGCTAAAATACAGATTCTATTATCAAGGTTCTGGGGTGGGGATTCTGCATTTCCTTAAGCTGATAGGTGATGATGGTAACGTTCATGCATAGTCTACACTTTGGGTTACAATGTCTAGGTATTTTAAGGAATGAGTTACATTTTGCAGATTAATATGCTACTTACTGCCTTAAATTATGAAGAATAATCACCACATACTGGTTACTGAATAAATGAATGAATGAAGTGATAACAAATCAAAATCAAAATTTTTGAAGTCAAAAGTCAAGTATATTAAGGTTTGGATATTGGATAATTGCAGTCAATGCTATGACTATAAAATTTAATATAAAATTTCTTTGATATCTGGGGGGACCCACTGTAAATAAAGCAATTTTTTTCATACCATGTTATTTTTAAAAATCTGATTTTATGCCATTTGATTCTTTGAAATTATGTTCAGTGTCTTCTAGCAGTCTTCTGAGGAAAAAATAAATACATGTTTTTTATATCCTCAAGAGTTCATACAAACACCTCTTTACAATTTCCCTTCATTTTCTTAGCTGATTTACTGAGCATATGAAGCTAATTTGGTACGACAGATTTAAATATATAAATACTTCAAAGGCCAAAGTGTAACAAACTATGAAATAATATCATAACATCTTCCTATATACTATGAAGTCTCCTATATAAAATAAGACTAGTAATTGAGAAGTAATATTTGCTTTGACTAATAAATCAAAATTAATTTATAATTAATATATAATGTAGTAAGTCTGGTTCTCAAGAAACAGAATACAAGGTGAATATTGACATGCAGAATTTTTTCTTGGAGAATGTTCCCAGAAAAAAACACAAGTCACAGGAAAGGAGAATTGAACAGAGGGAGAAGATGAAGCCCTAGGATATCCTAGCCCATGGATAGCTCTGAACCTGACCCATAGAAATGATCTGAATTGAAGAAAGGGGATAGACTTTTATTTCCTTGCCCAATGATTGGGGGCAATTTTCTGGGAAGGATTTACTTGTGAACCATCAACTGCCAACACTTAAAAACTGTCAGAATGAATGTCTCTGTCTTCAAAGACGATCTGAGTGATACACCCCAGCATCCACTGAGAATACATGTTGCACATAGCTGTCCCTTCCCCAGTGCTCACTATAACTGTGCCTCATTCATACCTGTGCTCGTCTGGGTTAATTACCTGGTGAATAATCCATATGCTCCTTCCTGAGGGGTCTGAGCCCTATAACTGTGTCCTGTCCAGGCCACGACGGCTACACTTGTTGATTATTGTCCAAAGTAGCCAAGACAATACCCAAATGATTCTTTAGTGAATTGCCTGCATCCTACAAACATTTATTCCTGGCCCCATTTTATAACAATAGCTTTACGTCTCCAAGGTTATTTGCCCTGGCCAGGAGAGTGACTCTATTCCTTGACTATTGGTTTCTTGGTGACCAGGTGGCAACTGTAGCTTAAAGTTTATGAGATTCTTTCTATTGGGGTTTCGTACATAGCAGAGCAGCTCCTTCCCTGCGATCTATTGAAAGTCAGCCCTCGACACAAGGGTTTGTAAAAAATATAATAATAAATAAATAAATAAGAATGAGAACCTCTCCCAAGTATAAAGAAAGATTTTCTCCCTGGAAACCTATACACATTAGAACCTAGAGCTACAGTGGTGGAAAGCATATTTGTGCTCCACATGAGACACTGCTCTAAGTGGGACTACTCTCACTTCTACCTCTTTGTTTCCTGTTCCCATCTGTTTAACACCTATAGGACAAAATATTAATTTGTGGTGTATAATAATTAATTTAGTTAATTTACTGTGCCCTGGAAGATGTCACTGCATTCTTTCAGGACATTATTTTCAAGCAAGGACCTAGGCTGTGCCCTCTAAGAATGTTCTGTTACTCTGCCTCCCCTGAAACTCCCTGCTGGTGTTATATGTGGTAGGACGAGTATAACCAATGATCACATACCCATAGTTGCTGCATCCTTTGCTGTAAAGGGATCCATTTTTTGATGTGATGTAGATAAGATCCCATACTAACAAATCAAGCATTCTATAGGTCCTAGAATAGTGGTTTGGTTGAGGCATTATGGACAGGAAAGATAAGTCTATACTATATTAAATGAAGCTAGAATGTTGTCTCTTCCAAAGTGGAAGTAGTTCAATGCAATCAATTTTCCACAAGTGTTTCCCGAGACCCCTTGGGAAATAGTACCAAGTTATGGCTTCAGCTTTGATCTCTTGGTGGCATGCTGAACATTTAGTACAGAAGTAATTAAACCAGTCTTGTTGAATGAGAACCCATTATGTTGAACCAATGCTTGCCACTGTGGCTATTCTGTTTATTAACCCATTGTGTCAGAGTGCATAAGAGTAACTAATGGCAGGGGCAGACTGAAGTCTACTTAGCCAAGTCATTGTGTCAATTTGATTACTGAGTATTCTTCTATAGAGAGTGCAATCTAGCAGGCCCTAGATTGTGATATATGGTGCTTCCTATTTAGTGCCCAGTCCCAACAGTCCAACCACAGCCTACTACCCAGACTTTCCTGCCTCTAATTTAGTTTTAATCATTCTCCTTCCAGGTCCATGAATTGCCAACAAAGTGGGGACTCTAAGGTCATACATATGAGCTGGGACAGACATACTATTGTAACATTGGTGGATAACATGGGCAGTTGCTTTCATGTGTCCAGTTTTCCAAGTATAGTATTTCCCAAACTTAGTGCAGATATATTAAAACATTCTAAATTCTTGACTAATGAATATTTCAATCTGCAAATCACATAGCACGAATGTCCAGAGATAATTTATAATTAATGATTTATATGCATCACTCTCTTATAATGAATAAAAAAAGAGAATTGCATGTTAGCTTCCATTTACATGGAAGACGCAGTGAAGAGGAATTTCCACAATTCTTTTTAAATAAGGAAAAAAATTCATAGATATCTATCAAGTAAATATAATAACAGCAAGTTTTTAAAACATAACTTTCACTCGTGTAAATTTTCCTGAAGTTGATTGTATTGGAGTTTGATTTTAGGACAAGTTGAAACTTTCAAATAGCACCATCTGGTCATCTATTAGACAGTGACACACAGTAGAGCAGTTTCAAAATGAAAAAGAAATGAAGCAATGCTAAAAAGTAAAGGCAAAATGGTTTCAATTTCCTAAATTTCTGAATTGACAGAAGACTGATTTAGTAACCGTGCAGCTGGGGGCATCACATTCTAGACCAGAACCACAATAAAACCCAAATTCACATTTTCAGTAGCAGAAGTGAAAGGTATATTATACGATTATTCTAAGTCTTGAAAATAATACAGTAGACCCTAATGGTCTACCAGAACTCATTTTTCACTATTAAAACTGTTTTTTTTTAAAACACATGTTGATATTCATACATGAAGTGATAAACTAACTGTCCATTGTTAAATTAACATGTAAGTGTGTATATCTGGGTGAAGAATGAGCAGTGGTGTTAGTAACAAAATATTTTAATGATGGTCATCTAAAGTCTCTTTATGTACCTATCTATGAATTAACCGTGAAAGTAAAAGGTGCAGTGTAACTTGGTGAAAGAAAAAGAAATACCATCTAAGATACAATAAAATCATATGAAACAGGTCTGCTCACTGAAGCTAAGTGGATCAGTAACCGCTCCTAGCTATAGAATGAAAATTCTTATAACAAATGAAATAAACTCTTCTCAAGTATTATCCTTTTTAAAATGGTCCTATGGAAAACATCAAACATACAAATGTGGCAAATAATGGTATAATGAAACTCCATTTACCTATTATTCAATGTCAGCAATATAAACTCCTAACCCATCTGGTTTTATCTGTACCCAACTCATTTCCCCCTAATTAGTTTGAAGCAAATGCCTTGCCATGGGTAAATATTTCAGTATGAATCTCTAAAATAGTATGATTTTTCTGACCACAGCAGACCACATTATATACAACTGAAATTTAGGTAAGCCCATACTATCAATAAATATCCAGTTTACATTTCCTGACTTTGATAACTTTTGTTTGTTTGTTAATGGACATCGAAATAAGATCTGTAGATTATAACTGATGGAGAAAACTCTTAAATTTCTTGAATTAAAGGTCCACTTTCCATTATGTGTTTTTCTTGCATTTTTTATTGATGAAATCTTGTCACCAGTCTAAGATTTTGTTCTTTGTGTCACTATTTAAGTACTATTTAATACATTCTTCTGCCTCTTTCTTGTAACTAGAAGTAGGGGTGGATAAGATTCTGTCTTTTGTATGTTTGTTTGTATTGCAGGAGTATTTCATAGTTGGTATGTTCGTTCTCATTAGGAGGTATATGTGTCTAAATTACTCTATTTGTATATCATCAGCACATGATCATTTCCTATACCTATGGAATAATTAGAGATTGTAAATGGTAATGTTCTAATTCTATTATTCTGTCTTCATTTTTATCAGGATAGTTCTATAAAGAGAAACTTCCTTTTACCACCAATTTGGCTAACTGCCATATAAATGGCATAGGAATAAATACTATATGCTTTCACTGTATTTACCAATTTTCAAAATAATGAATTAATTGCCTACCATCTTCCAAAAATGAGGCTATTTTTAATAAAAGTGTCATTAGATGTTTATGCATTTAAACATACTTGATGTCTTTTAATCTATTCTGGTATTCTTTATTTAAACACTGAAATGACACCATCTCTGATCAGTGGAAACCTATCTACTTTGGCATAACACTGCTAGACTTTGAAAGATGCATTGCGTGGTGCTACGACAATGTATTCCGGGCTCATCTAGTATATTTCCTGCTCAGACGTTAATCAGTCATTTCTTAAAGGAGGTCAAGCACTTTTTTGTGTGAAATTGTATTTACAGATCATAGATTTCATAATAGAAGTACTCACAGCAATGGAATCTGTCATTATTTCCTGGCCTCTTATGTAGGAAGAACTAGGACATGTAGATTATATTATTTATGAAGCACATCATGAGTTCATATTGATACTTCTAATTCAAATTCAAGGTGATAGTGTTTTTATTTAATTTACATTGATTTTACGTCTATATCTCTTTTCCTCTAGGTCAGATATTCTGTATTTCCTCTAGGTCAGATATTCTGTATTTCAGTTCCACCAAAAATTACTGATTCACTTTATACTCTAAACTACATCCAAAACAGCCTCAGAATAATAATACTAACATAATCATCAATATGTTTATAAAAGCCATTTAATTCTTTTTATTTTCCTTTGTATATTTCACACCCAAGATGTACAGCCCATTGCTATGCTTTAACATCCTTGGATTAGTTTCTCTTGTATAGGAATGACACTAAATCTACATACACTTAGATTAATTTCTTTCATTTAGTTTCCATTTTTGAAAGTGATTTTTAACAATCTTGTTTAATAATCTTATAATTTGCATGGTTTGAAGTCAAATCTACCAAAGTATATTCAAAGATGACTGACTTCTGTGACCTCAAGCTTATTGATACATATTGCTAGAAATACCTTTCTTAAAAAGTACGATTTAGGTTCAGCAAAAAATTAAAAATAGAACTACCCTATGATCTAGTAATTGCACTATTGGGTATCTATCCAAAGAATATGAAAACACTAATTCAGAGGGATACATGAACTCCTATATTTAGAGCAGCATTATTTACAATAGCCAAACTATGGAAACAGCCTAAGTGGCCTCTACAGATGAATGGATAAAGATGTGGTATTGGGGTGCCTGGGTGGCTCAGTTGATTAAGCATCTGCCTTTGGCTCAGGTCATGATCTCAGGGTCCTGGAATCGAGCCCTGCATCTGGCTCCCTGCTCAGAGGGGAGCCTGCTTCTCCCTCTCCCTCTGTTCCTCCCCCTACTCATTCTCTCTCCTTCTCTCTCACTTTCAAATAAATAAATAAATAAATAAATAAAATATTTTTTTAAAAAAAGAAGATATGGTACACACACACACACACACACACTGAAATTTTACTCAGCCATACAAAAGAATGAAATCTTGCCATCTGCAATGACATGGATAGATCTAGAGAGTATAATAAATACTAAGCAAAAGAAATCAGCCAGAGAAAGACAAATATAATATGATTTCACTGTTATGTGAAATTTAAGAAAAAAAAATCATGGGGGAAAAAAGAGAGAGTCAACCCAAGAAACCAAAAATTGGACTCCTAACTATAGAGAACAAACAGGTGGTTACCAGAGGGGAGGTGTGTGGGAAAATGGGTGAGATAGGTGATGTGGATTAAGAGTACACTTATCTTGATGAGCACTGAGTAATGTATCAGAATTGTTCGTCACTAGATTGTACACTTGAAACTAATGTAACACTGTATATTAACTATACTGGAATTAAAATTTTAAAAATAAAAAATAAAATAAAAATAAAAATACTCAGGACCAGCCCCACGCCAACCAATTAAATAAGGAAAATAAGTAAATAAATAAATAATAAAAACATAAAAAGTATAGCTTCTGTTTCCATTTCTTAAATATAAACATATATATTATTTAGGAAATCTTATTTATATTTTTTGCTCTAGTGTAACTAATATACAGTACCTTTATATACTACTCTTATTCCCTCTCACACACATTATTCATTACTATTGTCTATTAATAGTTTGTGCCATGAGCAGTTCTGAAATTGCATGGTAACTTTTTTATTTCTTTTGCCTCTCTCTTCCCATTATCTGAGTTAAAGTAATACCACATTATTCTAAATTAATATCTGAAAGACAATCAATGAGTATCCTATTTTTCATATAATTTCCTTATTCTATTCCAATGTTTAATAATTGTACACTGTGTATTATTAATATGTATAGTCATTACATACAATGCTGATTTTCTTATAATACATCATTTAGTCATAGAACTACAGGTAAATAAATTCAGTACCAGCACCAGTCCTTATGTTAATGACTCTCTAATCATTTAGATTGTCTGCACTCATAATCTAATAGATGCTTCAGGAACAATATAACCAAATTTTTGCATGTTCATAAAAGATTATCTGTAGCCTTTATATTTGAAGGTCAGTTGGGTTGAATTTATACCCTGTGACTCAGATTTTCTTTTCTTGGCTATATTAAATGGTATTTATTTTTGTCTAGCAAAAAATGTTACTTTCATAGGGTCTGGTGATAGTCTGACTTTTTGTCTTTGTAAATAATTCTTTTAGGGTTCATAGTGCTTCAATTACTTCCAGAAGTTTTAAACATTCTGATAATCCCCTGAAGCTACCTGAAAACTGGAATTCTACAAACCTCCTACCAGTTCTTTTGCTTTCTCAAGAACAATCTGTTGCTCATTTCACCCAGATCCTAATGACAGTTTGGGGGTTTTTGTGTTCTTGGCCCAATATGCATTCTCTACAAGTACTAAATGGGCCTCATAGATGTTGGTGCTTTATCTCCACCTGCTTAGATTTTGGGTTCATATAATTTTGTTGTACGCATTTACTCTGGGATTTTGGCTTTACTATGCTAGTTGTTTTATGTTTTATTAGTGTGTAAATTTAGGAAGGTTAAAACACTGCATAATCATCTCCCCCAAATCCAGGGGAAATATCAGAATCAATGTTAATAAAATCTCAAAAAAAAAATCTTTATATAAATAGAGCAAGAATTGGCAAAGGAAAGGACTGAATTCGCATTAGCAACAACAGAACACTTAAAACTTATAAATGACAGTTTTCGTCCTATAAAATGGTAACTATATGAGTCCATTATTTTGCATGTGTACACCCATACAAACATACAGAATGTTGCCAACATATACATATAAATATACACAATGTTGCAAGCAATAGCAGAAAAAACAGTAAGTTTAAAAGCAGGAATAAATGAATGAAATAAATGGCTACTAGAAATTAAAGACTAAAAGATTATAGAGTCTTATAATAAAACCTGAGCTCCCAGAAATGACATGTTTAAAAGTTGTTAGGTTATTACGAGGTCTGACCCAGAATTTCACCTTATGCCTATGTGATTTTCTATTTTATTAAAATATAGTTAACATACAATATAATACTAGTTTCAGGTGTATAGCACAGTGATTTAACATTTATATATGCTACAAAACTAAGTTATTTTCTTAATTTCACCCAGCAAGTTATGAAATATGAAGTACAGCCTTATTCCTTGTTTCAGCATTATTGCATACTGCAATCAAATGAAATTAAAAATTTTCATTAATGATTCAGAGCAGCCAAAAGTGTCTTTATGCAACCAAATTCCAAAGAAATATTAATAAAATGTTAAAATAATAAATTTCATAATTTTGTATAATGACAATGCAACACATTTCTGTCATTTTTTTCAATTAGTAACTCACTGCTACTTTTTAATTTATTCTTCCTTCTCTGTTACTTTCTTTTTTTTTTTTTTAAGATTTTATTTATTTATTTATTTGACAGAGAAAGATCACAAGTAGGCAGAGAGGCAGGCAGAGAGAGAGAGGAAGGGAAGCAGGCTCCCTGCTGAGCAGAGAGACCAATGTGGGACTCAATCCCAGGACCCTGAGATCATGACCTGAGCCAAAGGCAGAGGCTTAACCCACTGAGCCACCCAGGTGCTCTTCTCTGTTACTTTCAATTGCCAAATACTGGAGACCTAAATGGAGGCAAAAAGAGCTGATGTGTTGATTGGCAAATGATAGATGCAGGACTAAGGGGAAAAACAAACAAACAAACAACAACAACAAAACCAGACCACATGGATAAAAGGAAAATGGCTAAAAGGTACAACTTCTTTCTGGCCATAAAAATCTTCAAACGTTTACAACACTTTTCAGAACAGTTACATAAAGTTTATTTTCCTGATAAACTTTACTGATTTACTTCCTCAAAACCAAAAGCACTTTCTCAAAGTTAACATGCATTTTAGGATCAATCCCCCCATCTGAGATAATAGGAAATAGAACCCCAGGGTTAGAAATGACCTTACAAATCAAGCTGTTTTTCATCATTGGGCAGAGAAGGGCAGGGCAGGGATGTTTACAGATGAGGGACACCTGTGAAGGCCTGGGGTCCCCCAAGGGCCCAGAAGCTACCACTGCACAGACACAGAGCATCTCCCTCCTATTTCCTGCCTCTCCCAGCATCCTGGGTGCAGTGGGTGGAACACTGGCTACCAGGAGAGGCACTGAAAGACCTAGAAGTATTGGAAACATGAGGGCAGGATATGCACTGAAAACCAAAGTATCCATGAGCCAGCTCCTCCCAACAGGCAGGCAGGCTTATATTTAAAAAAAAAAAAAAAAAAACAAGGAAGAAGAAGAAAAAAAGAATCAAGTTGTCTTTCAACTATTACTAGTAGTAATAAGTCCTTCCTTTCAAATGAAAATGTTCTGGGGTCCTCAATAGATGAGATGAGAACAGAAGTGTTTTGTATGAATTTGACAGGAAAATCTCACTTTGCTGAGCATTTGTGACAGGTGTTTGAATAACTCTGCAGAGAATATTATGCCTTCTTCAGAGTTTGGGAATCTCACATTTAATTCAGCTACTTCATGTCTCAGGTAAGGAATGTGAAGTTAAATAATTCCCCTAAGTTAGAAGCAGTTAGTCAGTAATAGAAGTGATGTTATAATAAGTAACTTGAGCCCAATTACACTATTATTTGCAATATACATGACACCCTGGACCTTCCTAGAAAATCTATTAAACAATTTTACTTTTATTTTTCCATTTTGCTTACATAACTATGCCTCATTTTGATTGATGGTTCAGTGCTAATTAAAGTTTTATAAATTGAGTTATTTAAATGAACTTGTGGAGCTCATGGTTTCCAAAGGACCTAAATCTTTGTGAATTAAAGAATCTTACTGTACGTAGTAAGCCATGCACACCTTTCTCTAGTTTATAAACTAATCATTTATCTTATGTAAGCAAAGACGAATTTTATAAACTTACAAATGCACCTGTGGAAAAACACTGGCAAAGCATGGGTGTGGAAAGTTTAGCTAAGTTAGTTCACAGTGTTGCTTGAATCAAGGCTCACCATCCAGCATCCTATGCTCCAACTCATATGCGTTACTTTGATAAATTCAAGACAATGAAAAAAAAATGGGGAAAAGTTTAAAAAGAAAAACTTAAGACGAAAACATTTCATATGAAACAGGTACCACCAGTATCAACCAAAAGGTACTGGAAAAATAAAGTAATAGTTGAGAATGGTGAACATCACCTCTATAGTTTCTCTTCTCTCTTCTATCCAAGCTGTTTATCAGTTCTTATGGCTGAATGTCATGTGTTCTTATGCCAACATAATACTCTCTATAAACTGTATTTATTGGACAAGCAACAAAAGTATATTAAGTTTCAAGATACTTCATGAAAATAGAAACTTCACGGGACGCCTGGGTGGCTCAGTTGGTTAAGCAGCTGCCTTCGGCTCAGGTCATGATCCCAGCGTCCTGGGATCGAGTCCCACATCGGGCTCCTTGCTCAGCAGGGAGCCTGCTTCTCCCTCTGCCTCTGCCTGCCATTCTGTCTGCCTGTGCTCTCTCTCTCCCCCCCTCTCTCTCTGATAAATAAATAAAATCTTTAAAAAAAAAAAAAAAAAAAGAAAATAGAAACTTCACAAGAAACAAAATATGTAGCACTAATATACTAACATTCTTTCCTCTACTTCATTTTCAAATAAACTCAGTAAGATGTCCCTCAAAACAAGCAGCCACAAAAGTCAAGTAGAGATAGATTTGAAACCTGAGTAGCTGGTAACTTCAAAATAAAATATCAAGGGGTATCTGGGTGGCTGTCAATTAAGCATCTGCCTTTGGCTCAGGTCATGATCCTGGAGTCCCAGGATCAAGCCCCACATCTGGGGAGAAGAGTCTGCTTCTCCCTCTGACCCTCCCCCTGTTCGTGCTCTCTCTCTCTCATTCTCAAATCAATAAATAAAATTTTCTTAAAAAATAAAACATCAAAATTGCCATAATTATAGTAATGATAACTAATATTTATTTAACACTTTCAATGGGCAAATATTGTGTTCAGTACTTTATATGAATTTGTCTTATCTCATTATTACAAATATTACAAGAAGTATATACTAATATTGACATCTTACACATGAAGAAACTAGGGCTCATAGCCATTAAATATATTTTAATCTTTTATTTTTTTTAAAGATTTTATTTATTTATTTGACAGAGATCACAAGTAGGCAGAGAGGCGGGGCGGAGGGCAGGGGGGACAGGCAGGGAGCATTCTCCTCGCTGAGCGGAGGGCCTGATGCAGGGCTCAGTACCAGGACCCTGAGATCATGACCTGAGCGGAAGGCAGAGGCTTAACCCACTGAGCCACCCAGGTTCCCATAAATATATTTTAATCTTTAAAAACATAATATTTAGAGTATAGAGAGAAGTAGGTGAAAATTCTAGCTCTGCTAACCTACTATGCATAGGGCGGATGATGAGTTATTAAATCTCTCTGAGTTTAAAATTTCTACTCCAGGGGCGCCTGGGTGGCTCAGCAGATTAAGGGTTCTGGGATCAAGCCCAGAACCCAGGGCATCTGGGATCCCAGGGTTCTGGGATCAAACTCTTCTTCGCTTGGGCTCTCTGCTCAGTGGGGAGCTTGCTTCCCCCTCCCCCTCTGCTTCCCTCTTTGCCTGCTTGTGATCTCTGTCTGTCAAATAAATAAATAAAATCTTTAAAAAAATAATAAAGTAAAATTTCTACTCCAATAATTGGGTTTATTTTATTTAGTTTGCAAGATTATTGTGAAAACCAGAGATTATGTATGAAAGAATCTGGCCATAGAAGGCATTTAAGACACTGGAACTAATACTATATTCTTTTACTACCTATGTAAGTAACAACTTACTTACTTAACTTGTTACAACTGTGGCTATTGTTACACTACTTTATGCCATTTCCATTTCTATCATCAAAAATGCTTTGGTTTTTGCTATTAGAATTTTGTTTTTTCTGGTGTGACTAAAATGACCAAAAAAATGCAGGAACCATAATTGTAAGAGTTTATCATAAGCTACTTGCTAAGAGATGACATTTCAAAAGTGACCTTATTTTCCAATGTGTCCGTCTTGTGGAATTAGTTAGTAGAGTATGTAAAACATCCTATACTGAAGAGATTAACAGTCTCTAGCCATTTCTAAAAATGTAGGTGACACTGAAACAAATTGCTATCTATTTATTTTCTTGAAACTGATAGTCTTTGTAACCAGTTGATAATCAGTGGTTAATTCAAAAGAGAATCACTTGCTATAATTGCCTCATTTTTAATAATCTTGGTGAAACCTTCAGGAAAAGGTCACTCAGTATCACCCCGAGGAAAGGATTCTAGAAACCTAACAATTATCTCCCTGGAGTAAGATTATTTCCTCCATTAACCTTTTAAATACAATTACATGAGTTTATTAACAAGAAAAAAACTATTTGTTAATCTCAAGAGGATTTTTATGGCATGTGATTTGTCATTTTAAAACATATTAATCTAACTCACCCAACATCACAACCAATCCAAAACCATCTTCGGCAGTTCATTCATGTGCTATGGTAAGCACAAAATAAAGGTTCATTATTGCCATGTAATAATTCTAATGATGTTCTAAAATGTCAGTAACTCCTGTTTAATCAATTTGTCTTCTCTAACCCCTTTTATTATTATTAGCAAGGGTGATAACATTTTGAACACTGGCCTATCAAATGTAAGGATCATTTAACTTAAAACCACTCCTTTCTTAGTATTTCTCTTCAGTAATATAAATCTGCTCAATACCTGGAAATTTATGTGAATCAAATTGTTATCTAGAAAATCAAGAGCCAATAAATGGGTCTTGGTGATAGGTCATATTGGTAGGACTTCTTGTACATGGAATGATATGTAAATGTTATTTTTTATAAAGCACTTCAGTATTTATTCATTCTAACAGATACTTATTAAATGTCCAATTATATTCAGTCTCATTTATTTAGTTTCACTTTATATTGAGTAGTCTGGTTCCAGTTTCCCAAGCTGCAATTTATAGTCATCAAAATAATTTCCCCCTTTTCTAAATTCCCTGCCAATGCCTCATTAATGAACCAATTTATTTCCATCCCCCAAATATTTTTCATATGCAAACTGCGTGCCATCTAGCTACTCAAGAAAAGGCAATTCCAAACTCATCTCCAACTGGTGGATTCTTAGATATTCCTCAAATAAACTGTTGAAATACAGTGCAGAAATAATATCTCCCTATCACAAATTGCTAGAATTAAGTTAAATAACACTTATACACATAAATGAATAAATATCATTCCCCTTGATGTCAGAAACTCTATTAGAAGAGTTATGAACTATAGAGAAGGAAAAGGATTACCAGTGGATGCCTTCCTTGTGGAAATACGCTTTCTTCCTTCTATCTCAGGGGTAAGTGCCCATTTTAAGGGCTCGTGGATAGATTTAATGTACACCAAGTTAGTGCCTACTATGTACCAACATGCATCTGGGGATCTAATGGTGACTATGATGAGCAAACTATACTTTAGATGGGGGAGAAAGAAAATATAAAAGTAAACAAAAAATGAGCATGACAATATTAGATGACGCTAAGTTCTGGGAATTAAAAAAAGTCTGTAAAAAGTTCTGGGGTGTTATAGCTACTTGAGATAGGGCACTCAGAAAAGCCAGCTCAAAGGAGTTGACATTTGAGTTAACAAATGTAAAATTTAACAAGGAAAGGGTAACTGACGGAAGGAACAAATTGATTAGCTGAGTGTGAACCGTTCTTAAAATATTCGCCTTTTTCAGGGAGGTGTGCTCTCTCCAGTCACCAGGACTCTGAGACTGGATAAGGATTAAATGTCAGAACAGAGGCATTAAAGACTCATACATGGTCCAGGAATTTTGAGAAATGAATTAATCCTGAATTAACTAAGATAGAGGATTTTTAAAAATTTGTTAAATCGTGAAGCAAATATTTAGTACTATCTGTTACATACGAAGCACTATTCAATGCATTTTCTTAGGTAACTTGTTTACCAGCTTCAAAACTGGGTTAAGATAACACAGATTTAAGTGTTCATAGACTAATACATTCAGCAGAGATTTATTCAATTCTGTGTACCTGGCTAGCATTAACAGAATTTTAAATTTAACCTACTCTTCCTGGAGATATATTTTTTAAAAAACCCAAAACTGCTTCTGGTATCTTTACCTTGCCAAATGAACACAAAAGTTTACATTACACACTGTTAACACTCTAACTTTTCCTCTCCCAAATTTGACATCACTCATTCCCTTTAATGTGCATTGATTACCTTGGTTCTTTTAACCATTTTGACAATGTTCATAACCAAGCTGTGACTTGTTCTCAAATGCTTGCTGAGTCCAGAAAGCAGTGTCAGCATTGGTTACTGGAAACAAAACCCTCTTTGAAAAGTCATTATGATAACTTTTTTAAGTGGAAAGTTTTCCAGCATGTTAAACACTTTTAAAATGAAAACACAATATTTATAAAATAGATCAAAAGTGCTTCAGAAAAATTATTAGAGCATAGTGAGTTAAAAAATAATGAAAGCCTATTTCAGGAATATAGCCCCATTCAGCCAAAGTGCTTTATGGGTGGAGATCGTTTCAATCTTGCTCACCAAAATAGAATGCACTTTATATTGTAGCTATTTATGGTAAGAAAAATAAAACGACTGCCCCTCACTTAAAACAGAGTGTTAGACAAATTGTGATCAGTAAAATGCATCTAGTGTAGGATGGCAATATGTGACCCAAAAGTATGAAAACTAATTTCATCCTCAAATCAATTATGAAGAAGGAGGTCCAAACTGCACAGTCAGTATAAGTGAAAGTCGTGAGGACAAAATACTTGCCCCAAGTTGGACACCAATGCACAGCACACTGACCTACATGTTTTGTTAGGTCTTTGTGAGCACAAAGCAGCTAAGGTTTTACCAGGAAAAACAAAAACCAAAACAAAATGACAGCAAAAAGCATGAAGCCTTATGTCCTATGTGACACCAAAGCCCAAAGTGAACAGGTGGATAGTGTATATACCATTGAAAACTATTTTTTAGTATAGGAAAAATGAAGCCAAAAAATGGATTTGACTGCATGAGAATTAGATTTCATTAACTACAGAATAATTGTTTAAAAAAAGGAAGCCCTTGTTTGGAACGCCTTTACTTGCAGTACGATTCCTTTTTATGTCTGCATGGTGGCTACGGCTGCTTTTATTCCTGGGCCTTACATTCTCGACTCCGCATTGTTATTGCGGGTTCTCATAGTGCAGAGAGTTTTTACACTGAGAAGCTGATCTGACTAAGTATTTAAGAGTTTTTGGAAGCAGATTACCAATCTCTTCTAGAGAAACTAGAGCCCAATACAGCAGGACCAAATTCTATGGAAATTCAAGAAGACTGGAAAGTTTTCCATCTTGTTTCATTTTGTTGTTGGATAAAGTTGCATACTGGTTTTATGTGGTTGGCTTGGTTACATTTTTTATGATTTTATTTATTTATTTATTACCGGAGGCAGAGAGAGAGAGAGAGCAGGGAGAGGAGCAGACAGAGAGGGACAAGCAGTCTCCATGCTAAGTGGAGAGCCTGCCTTAAGGCTTGATGCCAGGCCCCCAAGATCACAACCTGAGCCGAAAATCAAGAGTCAGATACTTAAGCGACTGAGCTACTCAGGTGTCCCTGGTTGGCTTGAGTTTTTAGCACATATTTGAACATGTGTTATTTAGTCCCATAAATTCTATTAAGATTTTCCTATACAAATAGAGAGTTAAATTTCAGGCCTAGAGATGACGTTCTGGAAATAATTTCCTTTTTTTTTTTTTTTAACCTGGTGCCCTGTAATTGAGCATCAAACTGTTAAGTATCTAAGAGGTCATTATGTGCATTTTATAGGTGATTTTTCACAGTTATAGATTAATCCTATTATAATGCCAACCACAATAGTTTAATCCTAGGTTCAGACATTTGTGGAAATATGACTCAAATATTCCATCAATTATTCTAATTACTGATCTATTATTTTAATACAGATAGATGATACATTTAATCTTTCTTTAGAAATCATTTGGTTATATGGAACTGAGAATCACCAGAACTTGTAGGACAGCTCAAAATACTATTTCACCTAATTCAATGAATTCTTTCATTGTTTTCTTGGTTTACTTGCTATGTTTCTTTTCCTGTCTTTCTCTAAACTCTCTGAATTTCATTGTCTGCATCAAAACTATTATTTCTTCCCTCTTTGAGATTCTATCCTAAATGCTCCTTTTTCTTTGCACCAAATATTTCTGTTTTCTGTTATTACTTCGAAGACACCCATCCACACAGTAGTAAAAAACACTTATTTTCTATATCTCCATTCCTAAATTCTCTCTTCAGTTCTAGTTGTACATTTCCTTATTTCATATTTTCAGTTATTTGATCATTAGCTTTTGCCTATCTAAAAGTTCTTCAAACTTAGCATTTTAAATGAAGTAAACATCTGTTTCCAGTAATATGTTTGGAGAGCTAACTGGACTGACTTCCACTAGGAAAAAAAAAAAAAAATGTCAAAACAAAACAAAATAAAGCAAAACCCCAAAAATGCGAACAAAGAAAAATAATTTTTTTTAACCTCAAGTATAGCTGACACAAAGAAACTTCCAATAAGCATTATTGTACTAGCAAGAAAGGAATACATTTTCAGGAAGCAAAGTGAAGACAGGAATAAGCAAGCAGCAGAGACTGCAGCAGCCTATCATCCTAAGTACATTTCTCAAGTGGGAGAAGCTGTTGGTACAGGAAATCTGCTAGAGGAGAATAAAAAGGTCTAAACCCAGGGCACAATTGAGGTGAGGAGCCTAGCAAGTTATCCCTAACCAATAAAGCGAGGACCTTATCCAGAGTGACCAAACTGTAACACTTGAGGACACATTGCTGTAGAGGCCCATCCTCACTACTAAGAGTAACTACAATCTCCTGAGGTTCAAAACCAACTTCAGTTTTAATAATGCATTAGATGGACTCATGGAACTCACAGAAAGCTATTACACTCCCAGTTAGAGTTTATTATAGGGAAAGGATACAGATTAAAACCAGCAAAAGGAACAAGTTGATAGGGTGAGGTCCAGACTGTTCCAAAGACAGAGTTGCTCACATCCTTATCCAGTGGCGTCAGAATATGACTTTTCCAGCATCGATGTGAGGCAATACACATGGAGTACTGCCAGCCACGGAAGCTCACCTGATTTTACATGTTCAGAGCTTTTACTAGGGCTCTACTGCATAAGTGATTGATTGACTGCCACATGGTGGGCCTTAGCCTCTGGGTCAACTTATACCACATGACCCAAAGCCCCAGCCTTCAATCACATTGTTGGTCTTTCTGGCATGACCAGCCCACATCCTAGGACTATTAAGGATGGCAAGCCCCATCCCTTGAATCCAATGTAGTTAGGTCCTACTCTAAAAAGTCTAGGGGGAAAGGGCAGACTTGTTTCTGGGTAAGGCCAATTTCTTTACTGCATAAGCCCCAAAAGGTTATATAACTAATATAAAAGTGAATTACAAAAAAACAATAACAAAAAAAACCTCAAGGAATAAATAAATAAACCAGAGAATGAAGAAATACTAGCTATCTTAGGTCTTAGTGCTTAGCAAAGGAAAGAAAATAATAATCATTAAAAATCTGGACTCATAGCTGACTGCACAGTTTTGCAGCCCAATTTCATAAGAAATGGGAAGTCCAGGAAAATCTCGAGCCAAGAATACACAGAAACAAATTTAGATCCTCTTTAGTGTAAGCATTCTTCCATTTCAGGCCTCAACAGTTTTGGTAGATAAAATTCCAAGGAAAACGAACATCTCACAGTCAAAATAAATGTACCATCTATCTAGCACTGTAAACAAAAATAAACAGAAGCAATAGAGAACAAATCAAGCTCCCAAACCTTCACATAGTGAAATTATTAGATACAGAGAATAAAATGAATATGTTTCATATGCTTGAAGAAATAAATTGGTTAAAGGAAAATATCAAGTAATCCTTTGAATGGATATATACTAAACTGGTTAAAGAGAAAAGCTAATCAATGTCCAGGTACATTTCAAAGAAACCCATGTTATAAATTTGTATAGATAAGGTGTTATATTAGGAAAGTCAAAATAGAGAATACATAGAAAGGATGTTAACATTAAAATACCTTCATATTATCTTCCTTTGTGAAGTTTTAGGATGAAATTTTGGATAGATTATAATTAAGAGAGAAAGATATGGGTAGATATGAAGATCTATGTATGCATATCATTAAATATATATTAATACACAGAGTTTTTTTGTAGTTTTTTTCCCATTCATCCTTAATGAAGGTTCTCTTTGAATTTCATCATATATGTTTGCTGTAATAAATGTTCTACTTAAAAAAGAAAGTTTTTGCTTGCTTTGAAATTATCAGGTGAAAATAACTAACATGTTTATAGCATATTAAGCTTCCAAATTTATAAAATGCATTGTTCTATTTTATCCCTAAAATGACTCTGATAAATGGAGCTTACCATTATCCCTATTTTACAATCAAGGAGAAAGGAGCAACGGAATATGAAACGCTGCAGATAAATCAAGTAAAATGAGAACTAAGAATTAACAGTGAATTAAGCAACCTGGAAATCACTGGTGACCTCTACCACAGAGTTTCTGTAGAGTTGTGGGTTACAAAAGAATGGGGAGAGAGAGGTTGGAATGGAGAGAATGGATATTTCAAGGAGGTTTGCAGCCTAAGGAACAAAGAAATGGTGTAGTTGATGGAGGAAGTGGGATCAAAAGCAGAGCTTCACATTTCTGAAATTGAAAAAATAATGGCGTGTTTGCATGATAATGAGAACAATGGAGCAGGGATCAAAACATTAATAAGGTAGGAGAGGCGAGAGCATTAAGGGTCCACTTAACAGATTCTTGCCCTGAACTGAAATCAGGCCAGTGAGTTAAGTTGTGTGTTTCTCTTTCAGCTGCGTGGGTTTAGCCTAGAATGGGCAATGTAAGGTTTAACTGGGGTGTGGCTGTGCCAAGTCTTTAGTACAACGCACCTACCATGGTATTTAAACATAGTAGGTTCTCAGAAAAAGACAGCTTTTACTATTTATGTCTGCTCATCATTTTCCTGGAGGACATTAAAAAGAGAGCAAAGAATTCTGGCTAAATAATGTTTTAAAATGCCTGGATACCTTTGGGGCGGGACACTGTTTTTACCGGGCATTATCAAGCCATTAGTGGATAACATCAGGCTGGTGACTAGAGAGAACCTCCCAGCCCTCTTTGCTTCTAGCCAAGATACAGACTGAAGTTCCATCTTTGAGTACAACCATTTCTTTCTTTTCATTGACCTTTTCTATTTATCTTTGTCCACCGCGCCAAGACTTGGGTAAGTCCAATTAACTGACATGACACAAAAAATTTGCACAGGCCTCTCTTCTAACTCCCAGGAAAGGGCTCTGTCATACAGACCTCAGAGGTAAGGAACCCTTTCCGAGGGTTTCCTGCTTGCATTTTACAAAGTCAGCAAAATGGGCTCTCTGTAACCCCAAATTTATCAAACAGACCTATGGAACTCACTATACTTTCTAAGGAGGGAGGGCAAGTAAGTTGCTTATAGTTTACATTAAGATTGTTTCAAAAGACAAATAATCCCCTTGAGCAACAAAGGATTTACCCTTGAAACAATCTCTTTCAGAAGCGAGAGTGATAGAAGTTTATAAAGCTTAAGCAAAGGTAACTTTTAGGTGGTTCCTGAAAACTTAAGGAAAAATCCTAGAGAAAAAAGAATAGGATGATAATAAATCAGGAAAGACTTTTTGAGCACAAGCTGTTCTTAATACAGTTCTAAAGGCAAAAACACTGGACAGGGAATCCAGAGTTGGGGGGATGGGGAGAAGATAAAGCTTGCAATTATTTTTAACTGTTCTGCAATTAGCCTGTAAATAACCAAAATATTAAATATCATTATAACATCTTCAAATATTCCAAATATTGGGTCCCTTCATTTCATTGTTTCTCTACTTGATTTTCTTGTAACATAACAACTCTGTTCCTTGATCTTGTTTGAGAACTCCAGATTCCAAAATAATATAGAATTTTTAAATTGATCAAATTAATTCATTTCTCCATTGATAACAGATTTCTAAAAGTATTTTTCACAGCTATAATAAAGTAAGATATAATGCTATTAAGTTTTATGAAATATGTGACTCCTCGTATCTTTTTTTTTTTTTTTTTTTTTTTTGCGGGATGGCGGGGTGACTCCTCATATCTTACTCATTTGTAAAGTAGAAAACAAACAGGAAGTCTTATAAGAGAAAGTACTAGCCCTCTTAAAAAACAACAACAACCATAGAAGGTGCCTGGGTGGCTCAGTCATTAAGAGTTTGCCTTTAGCTCTGGTCATGATCCCAGGGTCCCAGGATCCAACCCCACACTGGGCTTCCTGCTCAGCTAGAAGCCTGCTTCTCCCTCTCCCACTCCCCCTGTTTGTGTTCCCTTTCTTGCTGTCTCTCTCTCTATCAAATTGGATAATGAAAGCATTTTCCTATATGCTATTCAATTAAAAACTGAAATGTTCACAGAAAATTTCTTTTATTATAATGAAATGAATAATGTGATAATGGACATTTAGAAGCACAAATAAGAAGAGTACAGAATGCTATCTCAAGTGAATGTAGCTTTTCCATTTATATATTAAAGATAAAACTGTTAAGTTTCAAAACAAGATTATGAGGCCACTAATTTACAAAGTAAATTAAAAAGTAAATGTCAGGTGAATTTTACCTTCATAGTAATTACATAAATAGCCAAAAATAAATATAAGAAAATAAAGGGAGTTATAAAGCTTTAGTATAGCATCTTTTCAAGAAGCAAAAAGGTGGGAAAATTAAAAAAATTTTTTAACTTAAGTCTCAAAAATTTTAAAAATTCTCATTGATACCAAAAGCCAAAGAGTGAATTTTAAAATGGTTTTACTTTCAAAGAATTGGTAAGAAAGAAATGAACTGTATTTGAAGTTGATATGATTATATATCTAAAAAATTCCAAAAAGTAAATAGAAAAACTAGCACAATGAGTGAATTTTGTGAAGTAGCAAGTTATAGAATTAATAGATGGAAAGCAATAGCCTTCTTATATTAGAACAGACAACACTGTGTGTGTATATACACACATATACACACACTTGAGTATATGTGTATGTGTATATACATTATATACAGAGGCTCACTCTTATAATTTTAAAAATACAATATCATCTAAAGATAAGGTCTTGATGACCTGTCAGCCACCGCCACTATTTACCTTCCATCCTTAAACTTTTCTCCTTTCCTATTCAGAATAGCAACATGGCGGGGGGGGGATGTGGCATAAAAACTTTACTAAATGCTTCAGCTTTGTCCACCTTTATGTTGATTTTCTAGTTTTTCCTCATTTTGCAGTAATTCTTACATCAAGCCCCTTAGATTCTGTCTGTTCTTTTGTTCCTATATCTCCACCAGTGACACTAGCTTGGCTCATCACCAGACCCAATAGGCTAGCAGCAATAACTATACTCTTTAGAAGGTAGGGAAAGTAGAGATTGTACTTGGTACAAACTCCCTGTATGGATTTTCTATAAGTAGCTGTAAACCAAAGTTACAAGGGAAGCTTTCAGAAAGTTCTAATCCTGATCTTCTACTCCAAAGTCTCTGCCTTGAAAATTGAGTACAAAAGAGTAGCATTTGGTCTTACAGAGTTGAGAACCACTACTGTAAATAAAAAGAATGGTTGAGTATTTGACTAATAGGTTTTAGATTGTTGCGGGAAAGGGACAATTCTATTTAAAGAACCAAAAATGAACTTGGTGAAATTAAAAGTATGAGAAGTTATTAATTTTTAATATCCTCAAAGAAGTATATTTAATGCAATACTAATTAAATGATCAAGTGTTTAATAAGCTGCTCTGTTCATACGTGCATCACTGAAATCATTTTGTGACAGCTCTGACTCATTTTCTTTTGTCTTATCTTGTGGTTCCTGGAGACAGGATAGGAATAAGTTACCTCTTTGGTAACTTCTTTAAAAATCTCTTGATTGAACTTGTCTGATAGACCTAATTTTCTAACCCATTGCTTTCCCATAAAACCTGAAAGTCCAAAACTCAAGCCAGTAGAAGTAGGATGTTTGAAATTCAAATTAGTACTTTATTTCACTTATTTCTTTATAAAATGTCCTTCCATCCCTACTAGTATCATAATTCACATAATCTTATATATATATTACAACATTTTCTCTTCATGTCTTCTTGTCTGTAAAAATGTTTTAGCAATATGCTATGCTCTGCAGCTGATGTCACACACAGTTATGCCAGCTGGCTTAATTTATTAAATACTACTCAAAAAGGGAAAAAGTTAAATAAATTCCTTTTCTACCTCCATGTAATTAAAAGTTTGTGAAGTGTTAAAGAGTGCCATTCACTTTCATTTCTTGATGATAGTCAAAAGCTTCATATAAACTAACAACCAGGAAAACCTGCTGTTAGTATCTACTGCCTAGCCCGACATGACCTATCTATACATACTGAATTTTCTCCAAGGAAAACAGGGTTATTTTTGTGTGTGTGGCAGTTGTTTTTTGTTTGGTTTTATATTTGCCACTACTATTCAGTAAATAGACCTATGGCTTTTAGATCAACCCCTGCCAAATTTACTTTAATCTTGTATTTTTTTCAGCGGAACTCTCAGTCTACCAATCTCAAGATCCTTAATTTAATCACATATGCAAAGATCCTTTTACTGTGTAAAGTAACACATTCATAGGTGTCAGAGATTAGGATGTAAACATGTTTGGGTGATCATTAATCTGCTTACCACAAATCAAAACAAAAAGAAACATGATCCCTCCTTCAGGAAGTGTATCTAGATTCTTCAGGCACACTAAGGCATCTTCCTTCTAGTCTCAAGAGTAGGTTTTGTTGGGGCGCCTGGGTGGCTTAGCGGGTTAAAGCCTCTGTCTTCGGCTCAGGTCATGATCCCGGGGTTTGGGGATCAAGCCCCGCATTGGGCTCTCTGCTCCGAGGGGAGCCTGCTTCCTCCTCTCTCTCTGCCTGCTTCTCTGCCTACTTGTGATCTCTGTCAAATAAATAAGTAAAATCTTTAAAAAAAAAAAAAGAGTAGCTTTGTAGGTCTCTATTGTTGATAATTGTATGATTACCCAGTTATGGCTACCTAAGTGTGAGTGCTGTAAGGAAAATGGTGGTGCCATCTTCAGCTCTGTGTCCACAATACTTAACACTTAGTAGATATTTAAAAACAAAATAACTGCTTGTCAAAGTACTAATCATAACTGAGACTAAAAAAAATTCTTAAATTGAGACCTTTTCATTGTTTCCTAATAGAAATGTATTTATCTATATTTGGTTTCTAGAGCTTATGGTGGTATCATGATAAAAAGAGATCAATGAACTATTCTGTGCCAAAATTAGTCATTTTTAAGCCTGACAAATGTTAACATTAAGTCATATATTCCCCCTCCTTGGGTATTAGCTAAGGGTTTATTCCTATCTAATTTTTTTCCTATAGCCACCCCAAATTTTAATGTATTTATTGTAATAAGCCATCATGTGAAATAACTCTTCATCTTTGAAAAATATAAAATAGTCTGCATACCACTATGTATTACAAGAAATCTGAGATCTCTCATCCTGAGAAAGAATATGACTTTTCTTCTAACAATATTTATTTTAAAAAACTGTATTTAAAAACGAATTTGGTCATGACATTAAGCAAGAGTCTTACTTTATGACAATTAGAATTCAAAATGTGCTTTTTAAGGCTTTTTAGCCCCGGTGGCAGAAAAATTTCTCATTTGTATATTACTGGAAACAAGGTAAAATAAAGACAATGTCCTTACAGATTATTCTAGGTAAGGCTGATTTTGTTCAGAGAAGTTAACAACATTGATATTATAATGATCTTAATATTTATTAATAAATATCTGTATGGCATATAGTTGCTGTGACAAAATGACAGTTTTTCAATAAAATATTTATTAGGTCGTGGTATGTTGCACAGACTGCAGAATAATTGAAAGGAATGGCATGCATTTGATCAATACCATGAAAAACAGAAAGAGTCTGGATAATTTACCTCTAACAGAAAATGATTTTCTGTGCGTGTAACTCATCAGCAGCATCAGTGGGAAATAACAGGCATTAACGATGACAGAGCTAGGAACCTACTGTCATGTTTCAATAATTGGATTAGATTCTGTAGTTCAGGTTTGTCTTGCCATTTCACTTCTTTGTCAGTCTCATAAGAACAGCCATAAAATGAAAGTAGTAGCATTCTCATTAGATGTTTCTGGTAGCAAACAATAGAGTAAGTCAAAACATGAGACAAATGGAGACTTTTTAAAATTCAGTCCCTCCTTGTCAGTTGATGCAAACCATCCATTGATCCAATTGCCCAGTTGGCCAGCAAACAAGCATTACACTTACACAGATGTAAATTCATAACAAAGTCGGTGGATGCTAGTGATTACAAGTGAAGAGAAACCGCAACAAAATGATTTGAATTATAATGGAATAAATTTAATAACCACTCATTTCTGAGAGGGAAAAAAAATTGCAGAACTCATTTTATTTTGGAAATCTTGCCATTTGCAATGACATGGATGGAGCTAGAGTGTGCTATGCTGAGCGAAATAAGTCAGAGAAAAATAAGTACCATATGATTTCACTCATATGTGGAATTTAAGAAACAAAACAAATGAACAAAGGGAAAAGAGAGAGAGAGAGAGAGAGAAATCAAGAAACAGACTCTGAACTATAGAAAACAAACTGATGGTCACCAGAGGAGAGGTGAGTAGGGAACAGGTCAACTACCTGATGGGATTAAGGAGTGCACTTGTCTTGATGAGCCGTGGGTGATGTATGGAATTGCTGAATCACTATATTGTACAATAGAAACTAACATAACATTGTAGGTTAACCATACTGGAATTAAAATACAACCTTAGTAAATAAAAAAACAAAACAAAACAACTCACTTTATTTTATATATGTATGGAGGGAAGGAAAGTCTTTCCCTCTGCTCTTCTCCTAGGTTCTATAACTAGGTCTTCAAAATAAACTAACAGGCAAGTTATGGGAGAAAATGTATTTTTAGTATTATATTAGTATATTTATAATATACTAATTTTTAGTTTTTCATATGAGAGGCATCACAGGGGGAAATAAGTGAATACCCAAAAAAGCAGTAAGATTTGAAAACGTGTACGTTGTCTTAATAGGGGAGCGGGGGACAGACATGTAGGTCACTTAGGGAAGAGTAAATGATCTATAGGAAAGATAAATGGGCCTTAGAAAATGGATGGTAGGTATGATTGTTTGTTACAAAGTTCATCTGGATCTGGTGTCGACTTTGAGTCTCTTCTCCTGTGATAAGAATCAATCTACCCTGGTTAATGAAACTCCTGGGGAGAGGATTTATGACAATTGAATTTCTTTTGGAAGATCTGTCTTTAGGCAGATGAAAGGAATTCAAAGAAAGTCTTCCTATATTTGCTGTTTTTCAAATGCCCTCAGCGCAAAATAAGCAAAATATACCAAAGCTAGAATATTTTGCGGTGGCATATCCCAAACTCCCTCATTTGTCAATACCCAAATACAGAGTAATAACAAATCAAGAAGAAATTTAGGTGCTGCAGATTAGAAGTATGATTCCTATATGAACAGAATGATAAATGTTTTTGAAATTTCTTAATTTCAAAGTTAAATTCTTCAGGAACTGTACTGATTGCTTAGAAAGAGATAAAATCTCTTCTATTACCTTTATATCCTGCATAAATCTAACTGAGCGGTTTTCATTTTCCTTTATCTCTTCTCATGTTATTTTAAAAGTGTTTGCTTTTTAATGCCAATATCCTCAAGATGAGATTTATATGTTCTCACAGGAGTGAAATAAAAGACAGAAATGGAGACACATTTTGCAAAATTGGCAATGTTGTTATTTTTTGACTGGCATTAGATAGCACAACAGTCACTGTTGTGTTCTAAGTTGTGCCTTTTTGGGGCTATGACTCACCTGAGTTGCTTTTCCATCATTCCTGTTATTTTCTCTAAGGACTGTCCACCTAAATCACAAAGGGCACATTATTAATGTGCTTTGGCAGGGACACTTGACAAAGAAAACAGCAGCCCTCACAGACTTAATGTGAGTACCACTGTACTCACATTAAGTTAACCTGAAAAAGGTCAAACTTTTTGAAATGTATTGTCTTCTGTTAATGGTACTAAAAGAACATAAAATTGTCATTTTAGAGAAATCCAACAAAGTGTGTTTCCTTCTAACTTTAAATCAGACAGAAAGAAATTTTAAATGAACACGATGTCTAAAGATCATAATATTTAATGGTATTTAAATATTACACATGTGTATTTAAGTCCTTTGTATATATAATTGTTTAGCAAAAAGTAGTCTCCCTTTAGTTCATAGTGAATTTGTAACTAATAGTCATAATACATAGTACTTCAGACTTCACAAACTGCTTCCACAGACATTATTTTAATTAAATCTTACAAACTTCCTGGGAAATAGTTATTATAATTTTACTTTTGGAATAGAGAATCTGATGCTCAAAGATCTTATGGCATACAGCCAAAGGATGAATCTTCTAACTCCATTTCCTTTGTTCTTTTCAGTAAACCTCAGCAAGTCTTAATTGTATTGAGTGATGACATAATGCTTTAAATATGAAAAACTTGGGATTTCGATTAAGATGCTTATCATTCTTTATTAATAAATATTTGCTGAACAAAAGAAGATTCTTTAATTTGAAACGGATTTTAAATTGTGAATTTTCATAAGAAAGAAAATTTAAAAGATACATTAAATTTGCTGAATGCAACAGAAAATTTTCTATTTAAAGTGGTATTCCCAAATTGCAAATGCAAACAGTTTAGCATAATTTAAAGACAAATATAGTTTTGAGCTCCTAGTCTAAAGAGAAAATTAAGGTAGAAGTTAATAGATTAGCTACACAAAAGCCATTCACAAGCAAATTTCCACTATTCTTATAATACACAGGTTGGAAATATAAAATATTCACTTTGCTTGGCTTTTGTGAACATGAGAACCAGTTCTGCCCATGGAATATACGCAGAAGTTACTGAGTAGGGGTTCCAGAAAAAATATTTAAAAGAATAGATCAAGTCAGCCTTTTGCCTTTCCCTCTTCTTCCACCTGGAATGTAGATGCGATGTCTAAGGGAACAGGATCGTGACAAAAGATTCATGCACAGATGAACAACCAGGAAAAGGGAAGACTGTCTTGGAATAACTACCCAAGCCTCCTTATTCAGTGGGATATAAAATCTAATCATTGTTAAATATGTCTTCATTTGCAGCCAAACAGAATTTAACACATATAAAATTTGAGCTTGAAATTGGGGTGCTGAAAACACCAAAGCAAAAATACTGATTTTGCTGAGTATAAAGGATGTAGAGGCAACGTTGTGGTAATTTCTGGTTAGGAGGGTATTGATTCTTGTGCTAGGAAGAAAAAGCATTCTGATAAAGAAAGTCTTCCCGAGAACAGAACCAAAGATTCACTGAAGAATTCTCTCCATCCCCAGAGCAGTGTTGTCCTTATTCCTAAATAGCATGCTTGGGTAATGATTAGGGGTAAGTTGTTTTCTATTTCTCATTCTCCCCATTTCCAAATGGGATTCTTATTGCAGACATCCTATGGTTCTCTGTCACCGTATTTGAATGTATTTTAAGCTTATTTGCTATCAGGCCACATCCATATCTGATACAAAAACTGCGTATCACCCAGATATCCTAAACTTGTAGCTAGCTGCAAAAACTGCATCATACTTTTAGATTGTGTCTGTCATATGGGAGTGAGTACACTAAACTATAAAATAAGAAATAAGGTATTTGGGTTGGCTAGAAGGGGAGGTGGTACACCTGGGATGTTAATTCTCCAAATAGCTTTTATAATCCACTTTTGTTTTGGCTTTTCCTACTACAGCAGACTTAAAGTAAAAAATACCTACCTTAAGGAAAAGAGTGGTTATGAGGTCCCAGCCTAGATAATGAGATGTTTGTTGAAGCTAATGAGAAGATTATTGGACAGATTTTTTTTTTTTTTAAGGGACAGATCTTAAAGGTTTCTTGCAGGCAGGCTTTTGCTCTTTCCTTTTTTCCTACCTAGAACACACATTTTATGTTTTTAAGTGCAGGATGACAAGGATGAAAAAGACATAACATAAATTTTGATGGAAAAGGAATATTGAAGGATTCAGATCTATAACAATATACCTCAAAGATTCCACAGTCCAAGATTTCCTTCTTCAGGAATTCTCATTATAGCACTAAGCACCATAAATATATTGATCAATTGTTATTCAACAGCAAAGCTTCCCAAAATTCAGAGGCTGATCACTCCTATATCTGTGGGTCTCTTAATACAGGATAAAGTTGGCTGGGGTGGCTTGGCAGGGGTGGTTCTGTTCCACATGGCTTTCATCCTTTTTCTGAGACTAGCAAAATAGTCCAAGGAAATCTTACATTGATAAGAGAAACACAAGAAAGCAAATAGAAATCTAAAAAGCCTCTTTCCAGCCTAACTTAGAACTGGCATGCTTCATCTATTGGCTAAAGCAAGTCACATGGCTGAATCCCAGTCAAAAGGTAGGAAAAAGGCCTGCTCCATGTACTGTAAAGAAATACAAAGTCGCATGACAAAGAGCACTGGATCCAGGAAGGTTAAATATTTTGGAGAAATAATGCAATCTACCATAGATAATGTTACTCATCTTTTCTGTTAGTTAAACACAAATACAAATCTAAATACATCACCTAGATGATCACTTTAGGGGATGTAAATACACAATAAATAGTTATTACCTACTGTATCTCCAACATGATCTAAATTGAAGTCAGCAATGGAAATATCCTAAAATTCTAAAATAAAGCAACCATAACATGAGCAACTTTATACTTCTACAAATTTTTAGTGATAGCACGATTTAATGTATTTGAATTTTAACAAAGACAGTATTCTAAAATGAGACTGGAGAACAAAAACATTCCTGGTGATTTTGCATTCTATTGTTACCTATCCATTTAAACAATAGTTATAATAAATAAATAACAATAGTTATAATAAATAAATAATAAATAATATATTTTCATTCATGGAAAATAAAGATTGCATTGACAACTAAGCTTACTAATATACAAGTAATACATTCCTGTTTGAAGTTTAATGTTTTGTTGACTACTTTTTAAGCCTTCATTAAAAACAAATTAATTTTAAAAACTGTAAGATAATATAAATAAATAAGATAGAATTTTAATGTATTTAAGAAGTATGCATTAAAAACATTAAAAATTTAACTTAGTAGCCCTTTTTCAAACCTGCTAGTTGAAATTTCAAAAATTCCAAGTGAAGACTGTGTATGTGTAATACTAAGCACACATTTACTGCAATAAGGAACAGATGATAAGAACAGCAGCCATCCAGAAAATGGAATAGTTGCACAGGAACTGTCTGACTCTCAGACAATCATTACCCTATTGACTGAATCAAGACTTTCCGAAAACATGATGAATAGTAGCTCATAGAGCAAAGAGTCAGTCGAATTCTATTTCATTGAGAAAATCTGATCTTGTAACTGTTTAACAGTTAGTTGTCTAGGCTCTTCTAACTGAACTAAACTCAGCTGGATTAGTCCAGAGACAGAAGCTATCTCAGCGCCAAAGAAATAATGCCAGGTCTCAGCATGCTTTGAGATCTACTTGGATTGAACTCAGCCTTGTCATTACAGCACATTCCCATAACTGTAGGGCAACACCCTTGTTAGACCTGAGCAAGAGGGACCTCTGATACGGGGCTTATTTTAGGGGGTCTTACGTTGTAAAGGGTCTTCTCTTCTCTCCTTTTCTCTTCTTTTCCCTTCCCTTCCTCTCTCTGCCTACACACACACATACACACACACACACTTAAAATTTAATACAAAACACATGGACCAGTCTATCAGCTGGCATCCAATGTGCAGCACTGTCAGGACACAACCTGCTCTCGTGATAAATGCAAGTACCAAGGCAAAGAAAAACACTTCTCCACATCTCCTGTCCTATATCCGAGAAACAAAAGTCAAATGTATCCTGATGTCATGAAGTTTCATGGTTTGGATTGTGGCCAGCATTGGAGAGGGACAATGTCTTAACGTTCTAGAAGAATTTTATTGGTGGGAAACGTAGGTAAAAGACAATAGAATTAACACATACTCCCTCTGTGATTGTATAAAACAGTAGTTTTTGCATAATATATATAATTTCACAGTAATGTCAAATACCATTTTTTTTTCTCTTTATGTCTAGAGCTTGATTCTAGACATACTCAAGAGTTATCGTGTTTGCAAAGTTACATATAGGAAGAGGAAAGATATTTTGCAAAATTAAACAGTTCATATTATTCTCAAATTTATATATCTGTAGCTCTATAGATGAAGTATGTAACAATTTTTCATATTACCAAATATGCCCAGCTATTACTTTAAGAGAGATAAAAAATTGTTGTACAAATAAGATGAATTTTATTAAATTTAACTTTTCTGCAATAGTGCATAATTACAATTTATTACACATGTTGTTCTTTTATAATCTTTGAGTATGATAGGTAGAATTCATGATTAATTTCTAAAATTATTTTACTTTAAGAAATTTATTAGTAATTCCAATCTAGTGACAACTCCAGCAGAGCAGTCTATACATTAATATGAATGAAACACTATATAAGTGCTAAATTAATAAATTATAAAATAAATCAAAAAAATTATTTGATTTTGCACTACTGTTACAAGAATATGTTTGTGTGAAAGTAATTACCTTAACAACATAGTTTTGCTTGAAATAAAAGCAGTAAAAGTTATAAAATAAATACTACATAATTTATAAATTATGTGTATCTATTTTATCACACAGCCAAACATCATTAATTGATTAATTCAACAGTTAAATTGCTTTAATACTTAGCCAACTCTCAATCATATGGTTTATTTTATGTATATATAAAATTTCTTTTTAAAAAAGGACATTCTCCAAGGTAGTAGGGTAGAGGACAGGATACATTTTAAGAGTTCTAACCTGATTTATACTCCACAAGACATAGACTCTTAATATGGGAGTCTCTATTTGTATCATTGCCTTATCTGCAACAAATGTGGAAGTAGACAGGCCATCAGGGATTTCAATTTGAAAAAGTGGTTTAAAAGTCTTACAAGGAAAATTAAGTGCACTTGTGATTTTCAAATGTCAACACATTAGGGAAAGAAAAGTCAATATTTTAAAAAGAGAGAGAGAGAGAGAATTATCTTCAATTCTTAGCCAATAGCACCTGAGAAGTATTCTGCTGCTCTGCTTTTCTAAAATAACCATTTATTTCAATATAAGGTATTTTAATTATTAGTCTATATTTAAAATAATATTTTGGAATCTCATTATTATTGTTGCTACTGCCATTATTATTTGTAAGTGATTGATTTTCAAGTAGGGACATTTCTCCTATATTGGATTCATATCCTATCAGGCCACGTATTTCCTTTGTCCAGCAACCAATAGATAGGATGTAGTAGGTACTCCCATCCAAAACAAAATTCTTTATTCATCAGTTGGGTGTTTTTTAATCTAAATTTCTGTCTTCTTCTGTTGTCCACTGCCTGTAGTTCAGATAGACTACTTTGATCTTTTTCCATATCACATAATACTTAGAGCACTATGTAGTCAGAGGCTTCTCAAACTTAAAGACATTTCCAGGTTTAGGTCTATCCACTACATCAGGAAATTGTAAACAGAGAAGTAGAGAGGGGATCCAAAAATAACCAGTGAATAATGTTGAAAATCATGCATGGAAAAAGATCTATTCAAAATGCCAATTTGCCTGAGAATTTTATTTAACAAAATTTGAAAAATGTGTTGATTTTCAATCATATCATATATAGCATACAACTTTTAAGAAACTGCCATTTGAGTTTTGTTTGGTAGTGAAACTCAAAAAACAGTATCACCACTGTGAAAACAATAATAAAATATTTTTACTTTTTCCAACTATATATCTGTGAGGGTCTCTTTACAAGATCGCCACCAAAAGAACATATGGCAAAAGAATAAACAAAGAAGTAGATGAGAAAGAGGCACCTGGATGGCTCACTCAGTTAAGTGTCTGACTCTTGGTTTTGGCTCAGGTCATGGTCTCATGGGCGATGAGATGAAACCCTGCATGAGCCCAGTATCAGGCTCCACTCTCAGCTGGAAGTCTACTTAAAGATCTTCTCCCTCTCCCCCTCTCCCCACTCACACATGTATTCTTTCTCTCTCTCTCTCTCTCTCAAATAAGTCTTTAAAAAAAAAAAAAGAATAGGAAATAGTAGCTGTCTTGATAAGTACAAACACCTACATAGAGAGAGATAAAGAGATTTTCAAAAATGCAGTGAAGTTCTTTTCTCCAATTTTTCTTGTTTCGGAAAATAGATGTTCTCAAAAATATGTTAAATACAACAAATTTAAAAGTTTCAAATAGGAGAACAGAAAATATGAGAAACGGAAAATATCAAAGAAATAACAGTTTTCCCAAAAAAAACAAAGATGAGGTTTTCACTCAAAATCATCCTGAGTTCACACTTTTAAGTGTGCTTATTCATCCTAAATGATAGCAATGGAAAATTTTTGGATATTAAATTAAATATGTATAATTCTGCTCAAAAACAAGAAGAAAAACAAATCACTATAGATTAGAAATTACAGAGCAGACACAAAGCCTCAGATCTATTTGGCCTTAAATTCAGTAACAGGTAGAAGCCGCCAATTCTCTGGCCCTTGCAGAGTAACTGTAACCCAAAGCCCCCTACAGATGATTTGGCAAGGAAAGAGTCAGGCTCACAATATGAAATCAAGATCTGGAATGGACTCTCTCCATCCACAGAGAGATGCTGAGCATAACTGTAATTATTCCTGTAGCTGTGACCCATGAACTTAGTTTGGCAAGTGGCATAGAGATAGCCACCCAATCAGGATTTATGCCAACTCAGTTTCTGGCTCCATGAGTGGATAGGAGATATCCCCAGTGTCACCATAGGACAGGTGCCAAGAATCTTCTATATGATCTGCTTCTTGACTGAGCTGGAGAGTAAGCAGATGGAGGAAAACACAATGAGAGGATGAGAAAGAGCAAAGCAAACAGAACAAACCAAAATAGGGCTTCACGATGAGCCAGCAAGTGAACACTATAAAATACCTGAAAAACAAAGCAAAAAAACATGAAAAACTAAAGGCAACAAACGTAATAATTATACTAACATGAAAATAATGACTTTGAAATAACAACTTTAAGATAAATATTTTTAAATAATTAGAAAAAAAATATTTAAAAAATAAATGAGTCATGAGAAAACTGATGCAGAAATTAGTCAAAACAGATGGCTATAGAAGAGAACCAATTAGAAACAGCATATAAACATTTATTTGTAATCAGTCTAAAGACTCAATATCGGCATACCCTCCAGACTTGTCTAATAGAACTTCCTGTGATGATGAAAAGATTCTGTACCTGCCCTGTCCAATATGGTAGCCATGAGCCACTTCTGGCTATTGAATATTTGAAATATACTTCTAGGACTGAAGAACTGAATTTTTAACTTTATTTAATTGTAATTAATTTAAATGTGTTTAAATAAGCATTTATGGCTATTGTCTACCTTTTAAAACTTTGAACATAATCAAAGAAAGAAATTGAAGTTTGAAATGTAGCACTCAAGAATTTGTCCAAAAGGCATGAGGAGATTAAAAAATATATATATAAGTGTAAATAATGGAGAATGATAATAATTAGGACTTTAAAACCTATGCCTAAATGATTATCCGGTGGTAGAAATTAGAGGGAATGATGGAGAATCAGTATATGAAAAGATAATGGCTAAACATTGCATGGAATGAGAGAGAATTTCAGGTTGAAAATATGCTCTATAACTAGTAAAATAAAGATAAAGGCATCTAAATATATCTCCTGAAACAGCAGAATAGCACAGTTAAAAAAATAAATCCTAAGAATTACAAAAGGGAAAATAAAACACAATTGAATGACGCTAGACTAACAGATAACTCATCAACACTATATTGGCCAGAAGTAAAGAATAATATTTTCAAAAATGAAGGAAAATAACTGACAATCTATAATCAAAGTTCAAGTAAACTCTTGTATATCAGGGCAAAGTCATGATTTTTTTTCAGAAATAATAAAAATGAATGTATTTCATAGATGTGTAGATTTCCTAGATCCTTTATGAAGTATTTTATTTATTTATTTATTTTTATGAAGGGAATATTAAAGAAAGCATTTCAACATGAAGAAATGTTTACTTAAGAGTAGGATGCAAGAAAGAAACAAACAAAATTTTGTAAGAAACGTTGTTAAATCTAACCATTGCAACTGTCAGTTTACAAGTAATAGACTAATAGAGGCAAGTCAAACTATTTCATAAATTAAAAGGGCATTTCCGGTGTCAAATAACTGGGAAGTCCTGAAGAAGATAAACTGGGCAGGTTGATCCAATGGCTCTACAACAAATCCAATCAAAGATCAAGTTTCCTTTTATTTCCTAATTCTACCATCCATAGTGCTATAAGGATGATATGCTAATATTGAAAAAGAACTTCAACTTCTGCTGTTTTGGCCGCAGTCTGTACTTTCTAATTGATTAAGTTCTTATTTCCACTTATCTCTTACCTCAGGCAAAAGATCCTACAGGCAAAGCATCCCCTGAGAGGAGGAGAAACTACCCCCACCAGTAATAAGGACTATCCTGAGCCAGCAAGACCCCACATGGCTGACAAATATCAACTTGACCTTCACTGCCCACCTACAGTACTTGCTGACCTTTGTCCCACATTTTCTTCATATAAATCTGAAAGTATTTTCAAAACTTCAAAGATAGTCTTTTGAGATTCTAGTCCACTATCTTTCCACTGTCCTCAGTGAAATAAATTCCTTTCTTGTTTCACACCACTCATTTCTCTGCCTTTAGATTTTATCATCAGCCAATAGTTGAACCTAATTTGTTTGGGACCCCGGAGCCCTGTGCTCTTGCACCGGAGCCCTGGCTACAGTTTATCCAGTTTAATTATTATCTATAATGAACACATTATTCCATTTCTATGCTTGACAATAGATGGAGAAACTGAAACGGTAGACTGTAAAGGAAGATAGGTGGGATACTTCAGTAGATACTGCTGCAGCCACTGTGGAAAACAGTATGGAGTTTCCTCTGAAGCTAAAAATAGAACTGTCCTATGATCCAGCAATTGCGCTATGAGGTATTGACGCAAAGATCATAAAAATTAAAATTTAAATTTAAAAAAAAGTAGGATACAGCACCCTACTCTTTATAGCAGCATTTATAATAGGCAAAGTATGGAAATAGCACAGATGTCCATTGACAGATGAATGGATAAAGAAGATAGGGCATACACACACACACACACACACACACACACCATGGAATAATACAGCCATCAAAAATAATGAAACATTTCCATTTGCAATGACTAGATGGAACTACAGGGCATTATGCAAAATTGAACAGGTCAATCAGAGAAAGACAATTATCATATGATATTACTCATATGTGGAATTTAAGAAACAAAACATAGGTTCATAGGGGAAGGGAAGGAAAAATAAAACAAGATGAAATCAGAAAGGGAGACAAACCATAAGAGACTCTTAATCATAGGAAACAAACTGAGGGTTGCTAGACGGGAGGTGGGTAGAGGGATAGGGTAACTAGGTGATGGACATCAAGGAGCACACATGATGTAGTGAGCACTGGGTATTATATACAACTGGTAAATCACTGAACACTACCTCTGAAACTACTAATACATTATGTGTTAATTAATTGAATTTAAATTTTAAAAATTCAAAAAAAATAAATAAAATATAAAACAAAACAAAAGGTTCCTACTAAAAAATGCAATGTTCCTACTTCTCTTTTCTTTTTCTATGAGAAAGATAGTTATGCTAAATCAATTTAGAAATATTTCAGAAGTATAATATTTGATCTCTGCATTAAACATTTAAGGATATACAATGAAAACTAAAATAATAGGTACAGTTTGCAACAAAGGAACACAAAAGAAACAAAGGAATTTACTGGAATGCAGTAAAAAAGTAAAAAAACAAGAGACATGACAAATTGAAAACTAAAAAATACATGACTGGAATATGCTCAAATATATTTTAACAGAAACAAATAGAGGGGCACCTGGCTGGCTCAGTCAGTAGAGCAAGTGACTCTTATCTCTGAGTCGAGAGTTTGAGCCCCATATTGAGCAAAGAGACTACTTACTTATTAAACAAATATATACACATTTAAGTTATCTATTAAAAGACAAAGTGTAGAATTTTTATAAGCTCTACATAAAAAGCACATTGATAAAAATTATGCAAAATGGTTAGAAAAGCTATACTTCACAAATATTACCCAACAGAATTTGGGTGTCATAATTTTAATATCAGAAAAGATAGAATTTAACATAAAATAATAATAAAGAGAAAGAGAAATTATGAGATTGCAAAAAAAAACCCTAAAGAGATATTTCAACTTTCAACTACAAACATCTAGAACCTTTATAACATTGATTACAATTATGTATGACAAAATTGACAGAATTTGAGGGAGAGGTTAAACAATCCACATGTACACTGGGGAATTTTTAACCCAGCTATTTTAGAAAATCATGGATCAGAAAAACCCAAAAATGTAGCTAAGGCCCAGAATATTTCAATAACATAGTTAATCAATTTGATCAAATCTCTTTAAATAAAACACTATGCTACGTAAAAATAGTTTCTTTTCTAACATACATGAATATTATTAAAAAATGACCACATAAAATTGATATATATGAAAAGATGTATATAATAAATCACATTCTCTAAGTAAAGTGTATTTACACTCAGAAAGTAATTGGGATCAATTGTTAGTAAGTTGGAACTGAGAAAAAAAGAAGAAATGAGGAAAATTCTGTCTGTTAGGAGGTCCTGGATTCCAGGACTAGACAGTGGACAGAAATGTCAAGGAGTGGCTTCCCATGGAGCACTTGATCTTTATAAATGATCAAGTTTAAATGGCTTCCTATTTTACTCTCTAACACTTTCACCTTCAAACTACAGTAAAAGGCTATGAAATGTAACTAATGTTATATAATGCACCTAAGAAAATAAAGTGGAGATAGATATATTTACTTTTAGGAGCATTGTGGAGGAACCCATGCAATCTCTATCAGTATGTAGAAAGAAAAACAGATGAGCCAGCGTGGCCTCAGGTGGATCAACCTTGATAGACTAACATGAACCCATGGTCCTGAATATGGGAGAAAGATGACACACTTTCAATAGCTGTGAGGATGAGTGCTGAGGTGGTTTTCTTAGAATAAGAAATGAAGGATTAACACCTTGATAGCAACATTCAGGTTACACTAATGTAAAATATCTTATTTATTTGAAGAATATGGCTTAGTAAACTCAAGGGATGACTGTTTGCTATAGAAACAGATTTTCAGTCTGGCATGCCTGAAATAAATTTGCTACAATCTGTGTCTTTATTACACATAAAAAGATTTACTTTGGGGAACAACTAAGCCAAGGACATTGTGTTTCCTTTAAGAAGGAAAAGTACATTTCTCATTAAAAGGCAAAGCCATCATTTCAAAAAGATGAATTAGTGAGTACTTTTAAAAGATTTCCAGCTGGTTAAGTTATTTAAAATAAATCTAAGAAAATTTCTTAACTTTAGTCCCATAGAATTTTAATTTGATTGTGCAGAGTGTATATTTTTCACCATAAACTCTTGCTTTATAAGATTTTATTTTTGTACACATGGAAGAGTAAGTAACAGTCTTTCAATAAATCTTTCTTTTTTTTTAAGATTTTATTTTTAGGTAATCTCTACACTTAACACAAGGCTCAAAATCACAACCCCAAAAATCAAGTATCATGCTCTTCCAACAGAGTCAGCCAGGCACCCCCTCTCAAATCTTTTTAACTTAAGAAAAATAATCCTCAATTTTCATCAACTCAAGGTGAGCTTAGATTGCTAATATGTTGAGTGTTCAAAAATAACTGTTTTTTTGAGGTAATCATTGATTAATTTAGATTTCCTCTTTCAAGACTTTGAAGGTTATTGGCAAAACAGAGGATCCATCAACATGAATTCATTCTTGTATTAGAACTTGATATGAGTGACTTTCAAAAAGAACCTTATCTACAAACATTCAGTGTCTTGCAGTTATAGAATTGATATAAAGTCCACCTACTGCATGGATTTTAGTAGTAGACTTGTTGCCCCACCCCTTACTTCTGAAAAAAAAATACTAAGCCAGCTCTTTCAGTGGAAGTTTTTAATACTTGAGCAATACTGAATTAATCCTCAATTCAAAAAGATAGGTATTGTGAAATTTTATGTTATTTGAACAAGTTCCAGACAGTTTAACACAATTAATGTTTCAAGACTTTTTATGCATTCTTGAATGTGCCAACTGACTTCATTCTGTTATAAGACAAGAACTGAGATGGCCTTCACACAAATTACTGGTAATAGGATATGGAAGAATCAGTATACCTTATCACTATTACAGAAAAACAATGTAGAGAGCATTTTCTGTTAAGTGTGTTATCTTTGATCTATAGTGAAAGTATCATCATGTCTGAAATGGTTATACAGTTTAAATGACTTAAACAAGATTTCAGTTTGCATTTCAAATATATTAATCTTTCTGATACATTGACTTTAAATAACACATACAGACAAATAATATGATGCTAAAGCCCACAGCCCATCATAAGTTCCAATAGAGCAGGAACTGTACTTTCAACTGTAAACAGCATTTAACACAGACTGTCATAGACAATATGGTCAACCAATAACTATAAGTGAATTAAATGTTGGATGTTTCCATAAGAACCTTTCAAGAAACAGGACAACATGTGAAGCAAGTTTGTTTGTTTCAATGTACCCTATTGAAGGATGATCTGAGAGCCAAATCTGAATCCATGCTCTAAAGATTAATATTTAAATTATCTTAGACAAGTTATTTAACCTCTTGATTCTTACCTTTCTCACTTACAAAATGAGGCTAATAATATGTACTTTATATACCTAACAATTTATTATAAGGATAGAAATGATACTATGAGTCCACAGTCTCTCATGGTTTGTCTCTCCCTCCAATTTCCCCCATCTCACTTTTCCTCTCCATCTCCCCAACCATGAGAGACTGTGGACTTTGAGAAACAAACTGGGGGTTTTGGAGGGGCAGGGGATGGGGGTTGGGGTGAGCCTGGTGGTGGGTACTAAGGAGGGCACATATTGCATGGAGCACTGGGTGTGGTGCATAAACAATGAATCTTGGAACACTGAAAAAATAAAATTAAATTTAAAAAAATACAATGAGAGCCCTTTATAAGTTAATATAGTATTATGCATACCTAATTTAGTTAAAGTAATTGCAACATCAAAATAAGTTAAAGGTTATTTACATTAACAAAATAGATCTGAGTATTTGTCCTAACTTTCCTAGTAGCTATGTGTAAATTTATAATTAACCTAATTATAGTTGTTAATTTATAGTAAAATAGAAAATATTGGGGATTTTCTTTCCTAAGAGCGAATATTTCCTGATTAAGGTTGTATACCTAAAGAGGGAGACCACCCCCCCCAAAAAAAAAACCCCAAACTTATCTGATACATTAAATATCATTCGGACCCTGGAAGAATAGCTTTCCCTCTTCAGGGTCCTGAAAAACACTCTTTTTTTTCTTCCTCCCACTTCCCCCATGAAAAGACGTGTGAAGGAAAAAAAAAAAAAAATTAGGCTAGTTAAACTTAAACTTGCTGAGGTATTGAAAACAGAGTTCAAGGATGTGCAGAGTACTGGCATTGGTCTCAGAGGTTCTTTATTTTGTTAAAATGTAGATAGTCCATTGTACATAAATGTATAGGTTTTGTTCTTCTCAGGAAAAGACCCTTTATCTTTTATCAAATGCTCAAAGAGTTTCTCAACCCCTAAAAGATTAAGATATCTTGCTTAAAGAAAATTGGGTGGCAGATACTCAAGATAAATCATGAAGAAGGTTGTCATTTCAGTTATTGAATTGTTAAATATGTTCATGGAACTCAGTGTTTATGGAATATCTTTGCACAAAATGCAGCAATACTCTACTTTTATTACTTCACTCTTTTTACTTTAACTTCTAGTACAGAATATTCAAGCAATAGAGTCTATGACAATCCAGTGTTCAATGGGATTAATTTTATAAAACCATGGCCGAATTTTAGTCAAGATTTCTTATAGTGTCCATAACTAAAAATTAGATTTTAATGACTAGCCCAATAGCCCCTCTCAAAGTGATATAAGGTTTAAATATTGCCTAAAAAGTACTTGGAATACTCAAGGAATAATAAAAATGTAAGAAATTACTGTATTAATATTTCGTACTATGCACCTTTTTGTTTCTTATGTTCTCCTTTATAGCTTTTGCTTTGGGAGTTTAGAAAAACCAATAAAAATTGAACACTAAAATATTAAGCTTTTTCATTTTAGAAATTGCCACATTTTGGAATTCGGAGAAGCTGTCTCAGAAAGCCAATTGATTATGAAGTTTTCAGTCATAAGTCATTGTATTCTCAAGTCAAATCTTTTCAATTTTGCTTTTATAGTTTCACAGGAAGTCATATGAAATCACAAAACTTATTTTAAAGTTAGTTTCTGTATTTATTCTCACTATTATTGGAAAAGCACTGAATAAAATTCTAAAAATTTGCTTTCTTCCTTTATAGAGGTGGCAAATGAATGGGTGAAGATTCTGATGATTTTTCTTTATCAATTAATTGTTAAACATAATAAAAATTGGTGGAGATTCCTTGCAATTACTTTAAAAATATTTTTATAAAAGCAGAGTATGCCTGCTTTATTTTTCCAATGCTTGACAGAGAGTATTGACTAGGGAGAGGAAGTTGGAAGCAGAGGCATTTTTTAAGGGGCTTATTAAACAAAATACCCCACAGTCACTAAAAAATGATAGAGTCACCATACACAAATATGTGAAAAATAAGATTTAAGATGATGTAGAAGCCTATGCGATCACCTCCTGTTATGTTTTATACTTTTGTATAGTTAGATTTAAGAGAGATTTAAAGTAATTTACACTTAATATATACTCTATTCAAAATTAGCTAAGATTAAATGTCTCCCTTGTTCAGTAATCCTTTGGTTTCAGAGAATAGAAATCTACTTAAATTCAGTAAACTAGTGGAACGGTCCAGGGGAAATCCAGCATACATATTTATAAGAGGTATATAAAGTGTTACATGAGCTAAAAATACCAGATGCATTTGTTTTCTCTTGTTGCTTTATATCTTTCTCTTTCTCTCTCCCTCTTTCTCTTAAGAGTACACTGAATTCTTGATCCCAATGTTGTACATTTTCTATATTAAATCAAGGTTTTGATCACATGCTATCATTCCCACTTCCATTAGTGTGTGCAGAATAGATTTTGTACCCCATTAATGTTGATGTTGGTCTTATAACTTGGTTTGGCCATGAAATGTTAGCAAACAGGCATAGTTTTCATAGTTTAGAAAATTTATGTTGTCTGGCTGGACCGATTATGCTGTTGTAAACTTCCATGAGAAGAGCACATCTCAGCAAGCCACTGCCCTATTAACCTGGGCCCCAGAACAAAATTACATGGAGACATAAGATATCAGACTAAAAGTCTCGAGTGCAGCCTAGCCTGCCTGGCTTACACCAGTTCAATCACTGGCCATATGCAAACTGGCATGAAAGAAATTATACTTACCATAAGCTATCATAAGGTATCATATGAAAATAAATAAATCAGACTAGTAAATGTATTTGTTGTTCTTTTTCATGCTTTATTTATCACAAATATGATTTCATTTATTACAAATATGATTTCATCACAAATATGATTTCTCTCTTTACTTCAACAAGTAAATTGTCAAATTACCAAAAATATTTGCCATCCCAAACCCTACATGACCTTACAGCTGTACTGCATGTCCCAGTATTATCTTTCTATAGTCTGTATTTCTTAACTCACAATTTGAAAGAGAATTTGATTGTTAGCCAGAACATAAATTAGCTAGCAGTGAATTAGCTGTTTACTGGACTCATGGTACAATCTTTGATGCTTATTCTGGGCTGTCAGAAGAAAAAGTTTTCTTAAAATTCTCCTCTTGTGCTCTTCTCATGGAAGTTTACAATTTGCCCCAAATTCCCACAAAAATATATATTACAATATAGGAAAAAAGTTATAAGCACAAAACATTGGATCTGATAGCCAACCTATGGTTAAACTTCAGGAGTTACTTCCATTAACATAAAACCAATAATGAGTTGAATTATAAATCAAGTTGAATTATAAGTAGCAAGATAATAGAAGAAAGAGGCCCACACCATGTTCTCTTACAGAGACACTAACTTAAAAACAATACAGGACCTAAAAACTTTATGAAAACTTGAGAAACCAGATAGAAGCTCTCAATATTCAGGTAAATTGACAGCCAAGAACAGCTGCATTGAAATGGATAAGAAAGCCATTTTATTTTAACTGCATCAGCCTCTCTCCCAAGCTGGTACAGTTTGTGTTGGGAAGGCAATGTCCATCCTTTATCTTGGCTTCATCCTTGGAAGAGAATAAGTAGACTGGAACATATGTCCTAAGTTCTGGCTTTTTGGGAGGCAATCCAAGTGACTGGTTTCTGTCTTGCTTGACTCTGAGTTCTAATAGAACTGGCATACTGTGGATGCCTGGGGACCATAGAGAACAGAAGAGAACTCAGCAACTTCTGGCACCACCAGAGAACTTATAATAACGCAGACAGAAACTGGCACAGCTCACACTTATCAGGAGAAAGTACCTGGCTCACAGCTTCTCACTTGAGAGACAAAGGAGAAAGGAAACATATGTCAAACATTCCAGCTTTTGGGTGGGGGGCGGCGGTGCTCCTTGTGGGACTGCCTTTTGCCTCATCTGACTTGGAATGACATACTTCATATTCCTGGGGTACATAGAAAGCAAAAGTGCTCAGTGGTTTATGGCAGCCTGAGAACCTGCAGTAACATAAAAAGACACCAGAGAGAGCAAGACTCAAGATCCTGAAAAAGAAACCAGAAAACCGGTCTGAGAAATTATACACACAAGCTCAGAAAGATATATCCTTATAAAAGTTTTGAAAGACCCTTAGAATTTATAGCCAGACTGGTATGTGAAGCTCTTTCCTTGTACAAAGCCAGTCCATAAGACTAGGATAGATGGATACTTTTTTTCAAATGTGTAAATCATAACAAAAAATAACAAAGCAAATGAAGAAACAATAAACAGGGATCAATAAATAAAATAAATCTCTAGAAACTGATACTAAAGAAATGGAGATCAATGAGCTACCCGATAAAGCATTCAAAATACTGTATTTATTTATTTATTTAGCACATTAGCCAGGAGGAGAAGTAGAGGGATAGAGAGAATCTTAAGCAGGCTCTGTGCCCATATAGAGCCCAATGCAGGGCTCCATCTCACAACCTGAGATTAGGACGTAAGCCGAAGAGTAAACCACTTAACTGACTGAGTCACAAGGCACCCTCAAAAATACTGTCTTTAAAAAGCTTGATGCAGGGGCGCCTGGGTGGCTCAGTGGGTTAAGCCTCTGCCTTCAGCTCAGGTCATGATCTCGGGGTCCTGGGATGGAGCCCCGCATCGGGCTCTCTGCTCATCGGAGAGCCTGCTTCCCCCTCTTTCTCTGCCTGCCTCTCTGACTACTTGTGATTTCTCTCTCTGTGTGTCAAATAAATAAATTAAAAACCAAAAAAAAAAAAAAAAAAGCCTGATGCATTACAAAAGAACACAGATAGAAAGATAAATGAAATCAAGAAAACAATGCATGAAAAAAGGCAAATATCTACACAGGTGTTTTCAAAGTGATGAAAGAAAAAAAATGCCAACCAAGAATACTGTATCTGGAAATACTGTCCTTCAATAATGAAAGAAAAATAAAGACTGCCAGATAAACAAAGGCTGACAGAGTTCATCACCATTAGACCTGTCTTAAACTGCCAAAGAGAGTCCTTCAAGTTGGAAAAAGGGACACTAGGTAGTAACATTAGAGCATACAAAATATAAAGATGTCTGGAAAAGGTAAATATAGAGACAAATACAGATTTTTGTAATATTGTAATGGTTTTGAGTAAATAGCCTTTAATTCATCAATAGAATTAAAAAGAATAAAAGCATAAAAATAATTATAACTGCAAAACTATGTTAATGGATACAAAATACTAAAAATGTAATTTGTGATATTGATAACATAAGCTTAGGGGGGGTAAAAACAGTAGATATTTTTGTAGTAATTGAAGGTAAATTTTTATCTGTTTAAAATAGATTGTTATAACTAAGATGTTTTACAAAATCTCCATGGTAACCACAAGAAAATACCAAAAGAGATGTACAAAATAAAATGAGAAATCCATTAAAGCATATCATTACAAAACTTCAACAAAACACAAATGAAAGTAGCAAAAGAATAGAAGGAATTTGGATTTGAGAAAGAATAAGAATCAAGTGTATTCTGTCTGTAAGAGACTCACTTTTAAAAATATGGACAAACAGGCTGAAAGTGAAATGAGAGGAATAACATTCAATGCATTGATAACAAAAAGCAGAGGTGATCCTTAGATAAAACAGACTTTAAATTAAAAACTACCACAGGAAAAAAAAAAAACTACCACAGGAGACAAAGAAGAACATTATTTAATACTAAAAGAGTCAATTCGCTAGGAAGATATAAAAATTAAAAATGTATTTGTATCCAACATCAGAACAAATATTGACAGAACAAAAGGAAAAAAATACATAGCAATGCAGTAGTAATAGGAGACTTCATGTTTGATAGTAGATAGATCAACCAAACAAAAGACAAGTGAGGAAACAGAGAACTTCAATAATACAAACCAGTTAGACCTAATAGACATATACAGAACACTCCATCCAAAAACAAAAAAAGCAGTATTCCTCTCAAATGCAAATGGAACGTTTCCCAAAATTGATCACATGTTAGGCCAATAAAAAGTCTTAACATATTTAAGAAGACTGAGATAATAACAAGTATCTTTTCCAACCACAATGAGATGAAATCAGAAATGAATAGCAAAAGGAAAACCAGAAAATTCATGAATATGTGGAAGTTAAACACCACACTCTTGAATAGTTAGTGGATCAAAGAAGGAATCACAAGGGAGATTAGAAAATATCTTGTGATAAATGATAATAAAAACACAACATACCAAAACTTTCAGGATGAAGAAAAAGCAGTACTAAGAGGAAAAGATTAACAAATACCCAGCCAGGTTAAAAATTAGAGGAAAAAAAACCAAAAACAAAAAAAACAATGTCTTAGTCAGCACAGACTAATATAAAGGAGTATCAGAGACAGCGGTATAAACAATAAACATTTATTTCTAACAGTTCTGGAGGGTGGGAAGTCTAAAATGAAGATGGGAACAGATCTAGTGTCTAATGAGAACCCACTCCCTGGTTTGCAGATGGTTATTTTCCTGTTGGATCCTAACATTGTACGGTCTTTTTTTAAAGATTTATTTATTTATTTATTTTTAGCAAGAGAATGAGTGGGAGGTGCAGAAGGACAGAGAACCTCAAGCAGACTTCATGTTGAGCATGGAGCCTAACCCAGAGCTTGATCTCACAACAGTAACAGAAACAGAAACAGAATGGACATAGAGCTTTAGTTTTTTTTTTAATGAAAGTTCTAGAAAGTTCTGTTGCTGTTACTGTTGAGATTTCCCAAAACCAAGATTACCATATGATCTACCTCTGGGTATATTGATCCAACCACTTCTGAATATATATCCAAAAGAACTGAACACAGGATCTTAAAGAAAGATATTCCATATTCATTGCAGCATTATTCACAACAGCCAAGATATGGAAGTAACCTAAATATTTATCAGTTGATGAATGGATAAAGAAAATGTGGTGTATACAAACAATGGAATATTATACAGCAACATCAGAGGACATCCTGTCATATGGTACAACAAAAATCAGGACATTATACTAATTGAAATAAGCCTGTCACAAAAAGAACAAAATTGTACATTCCACTTATAAGAGATATCTAAATCAGTCAGACTCTTAGAAACATAATGGACATAGAGCTTCAGTTTTTTAAAATAAAAGTTCTAGAAATTTTTTGCATAACAATGTGCATATAGTTAACACTTATACTGTACATTTAAAAACTGTTAAGATGGTAAATTTTTGTTGTGCTTTTTTTTAACATAATAATAAAAAAGTCCCTAAATAATAGTATATACATCTTTTTAAGTTTGAAACAATTCAATTTATAGCTTAAATAAGACAAGAAGTCTCTCTCTTTCTCCCTGAGTACCCTGAATAAGCTCCTAATCTAACACACACATTATTTTCCACCCTAACATGTGAAAAAGGGGAATCCCTACCAAAGGCCTGTACTGTAGAGAGCCTAGGACTATACCATACCCCCACCAAAACTTTATCAGGGAACACAAGAGTGCTTTGTCACTCAGATTCTGTCACTTAGCAGACAAAGGGCAATCCTATAATCCTAAACTTTCATTCTCATGACAATTCTATTCAAACAAGTACAAAAGAAATTTTTCTTCACATCTCTTGCCCTCAAATCCTTGAAACCAAAATCAATATGTTAAGAAGGTTTATGACAGCACCTCTGCTGACTTTGGAGGAAAAGTCTTCATTGGGATAGACAGAAAATGAGCAGCAGAAAAATTTAGGTAGGGAAGAAGACTAATTTGTAAATTCTTTCTCTAAAAAAGCATGAATTCATTAGACTCTTATGTAACAACGTAAGGTTTCCCTATAGTTGTGGTGTCCATATTCTTGCTTTCCTTTGTGTTCAATTTTAGGTCCAAAACTTGGCATGTGACTAGCAACTGTTGGACTTTGCCATTGTTGCACTGGAGAATGAGAAACATTTTGCAATATTAACACAATTCATATTATTCCTAATATACACCTATGTACTTTTACGTATGCATATTGTCTGAAGCACAGTACTTATTCTTTTCAATTACAGCCAGATAAATATTGAATTATAGAATTGTGAACACTTTTACTCTTACAAAAATATTTTATAAAATCTAAGTAAATTTTAAAAATAAAAAGTTCTAGCTTTATTTAAAGTTGGTTAAATATAGATATTTAGTCATTATGTTAAGTACCTTGCCTATTAATTTTAATAAATACTTACAAAGGTTTGAGAACTGTAAATTTAGAGAACATGAAAATAATCAGTATTTAATTTTGTTAATTTACCAATTATTTAAAATATTCTCAAATTTTATATACTTTGAATGTAATTATAATTTATTTTTTAGATGTTTAAACACAAAGATGAGGCAGGCAAATAAATATATAAAATAGTCATGACCATATAAATTTCCAATAAGACGGAATTCATGAGAAAATGGTTGGAAGTGATTAATTGGAGTGCTTTATATTAAGATACTTTCTGCAATAAATATATTAACTATGGATCTTCATGTACATAATAATAGCATCAAAATGTACAAAATCAAAAATTAAGAAAATGGATAGAAGTGCTATCATTGAAAAGTATTTAAACACACTTTTTTCTTAAAAGATTTTATTTATTTATTTGACAGACAGAGATGACAAGCAGGCAGAGCAGGGGAGCCTGCTTCCCCCTGTCTCTCTCTACCTGCCTCTCTGCCTACTTGTGATCTCTCTCTGTCAAATAAATAAATAAAATCTTTTTAAAAAAATCTCTTTATGACTGCACAACTATTAACTTAGAATATCCAAACTATAATTTCAAAATGTTTAGGCAGAGAGAGGGGGGAGAAGCAGGCTCCCTGCTGAGCAGAGAGCCTGATGCGGATCTCGATCCCAGGACCCTGGGATCATGACCTGAGCAGAAAGCAGAGGCTTTAACCCACTGAGCCACACAGGTGCCCCTTAAACACACTTTTTGAGTCAAAAACAGATCAGGAAGACATAAAACAAGTATATGATTGAGTAATATCAGGAAGAAACCTAATTAAAACCTATATTTAATATTTTCACCTTTATAAGAGTATTTTCATTTTCTAGCATCTGCAAAGAAGAAAAAGATAAAAATATAAATCTATAAAGATCTCATGCATAGAACCTTAAATTGGTTATTTTACTATTCATTTAAACACAATGCAGTGAATTGTGATTAGGAATGTTTTTAAAATTTTAACACATCAAAAAAATCTGTACTTTATTAAAAAAAAAATCTCTTTATGGGGCACCTGGGTGTCTCAGTAGGTTAAGCCTCTGCCTTCAGCTCAGGTTATGATCTCAGGGTCCTGGGATTGAGCCCCATGTCTGGCTCTCTGCTCAGCGGGGAGCCTGCTTCCCCCTGTCTCTCTCTACCTGCCTCTCTGCCTACTTGTGATCTCTGTCTGTCAAATAAATAAATAAAATCTTAAAAAAAAATCTCTTTATGACTGCACAACTATTAACTTAGAATATCCAAACTATAATTTCAAAATGTTTAGACAGCTTATATATCAACATTCAAAATAATTGCAAATATGACTATTATTCATTTTATACAACATATTAATGAATCCAACTAAAATTATGCAAATATTAACAAGAGCTGAAAATGCACTAAAAATTTAACTTTCAATCCTGCATAAGGGTTTGTAGAGTGGAATGGGAGGTGATATATCTTAAACCAAGAGCCAGGATTTACTAAATTTTGAATCTTTATTCTCATTCACATTACTACTAAGAATGCTGTTGGGGCACGTGGGTGGCTCAGTCAGCTAAGCGGCTGCCTTCTGCTCAGGTCATGATCCCAAGGTCCTGGAATACAGCTGCCCATCAGGCTCCTGCTCAGCAAGGAGCAATGAAAAACGTTTTAAAAAAAATGTTGTCCTACTACTACTTCCCCCTTAACCCCCCTGTTGCATCTCCACTTTCTCATATCAGGGAGATCATATGATAGTTGTCTTTCTCCGCTTGACTTATTTTGCTAAGCATGATACCCTCTAGTTCCATCCACATCGTCTCAAATGGCAAGATTTCATTTCTTTTGAGGAGAAGAATAAATGAAACAAGATGGGATTGGGAGGGAGACAAACCATAAGTGACTCTTAATCTCACAAAATGAACTGAGGGTTGCTCAGCGGAGGGGGGTTGGGGGAAGGGGCGTGGGGGTATGGACATTGGGGAGGGTATGTGCTATGGTGAGTGCTGTGAAGTGTGTAAACCTGGTGATTCACATACCTGTACCCTGGAGGATAAAAATATATTATATGTTTATAAAAAATAAAAAATTAAAAAGAAAAAAAAGAATGTTGTCATAATTTAATATTTAATCTTATTTTTTGGAAGATCTAGTTCAAATCAAAATTAGGGTAGAAGCTAAGATCATTGCTTTGATGAACAAGCATGACTACCAGTTCTTAAGATATTGGTCATGGAACCAAGGCAGCCTTGGGGACAAGACAAAGTCATGTGCAACATTAATAGGGCTATAAACATAATTACTTATCTAGTTTTCTTTTCCCTAAAAACTAGATAGCGCTAAATCACCAGTATTACTTAACATAACTCTGAAAGCTCTGGTTAATGTAATAATTTGTAAAAAAAAAAAAAAAATAACAGAGGAAGATAATTACTGTTTGCAAATAAAATAACTATATATTCAGAAAACCTGAGGGAAATTCAAATTTATTTTAAAAGTTAAAGGAAATAGCTGGGTTGAAAAAAAAATTCTTTATACCAGCTACTAACACTTAATAAATAAAATGAAGATATCCTTTCAAAGAGAAATAAACCAAAATAATAAAACATTAGAAATAATCCCAATAAATGATTGCATCTAAATTTTTTATTTTTTATTTTATTATTATTATTTATTTATTTATTTGACAGACAGAGATCACAAGTAGGCAGAGAGGCAGGCAGAGAGAGAGAGGAAGGGAAGCAGTCTCCCTGCTGAGCAGAGAGCCCGATGCGGGGCTCAATCCCAGGACCCCGAGACCATGACCCGAGCCAAAGGCAGAGGCTTAAACCCACTGAGCCACCCAGGTGCCCACATATAAATTTTTTAAATAATAAAAATGTTTCTGTGTAACTAAGATATATTTAAGTCAATAGAGAGAGACATATAGCTCTCTGATTTGGGAACCTTGAAAGTGAAGCAGTTATTATCCTCTCAAAATGTACACTATAAATTCAATCTAAGTTTCAACCAAAATTTTGTGTGTATGTAAAGGTGATGCATAAATTCTAAAATTTCTCAGGGATTAAAAAAGAAATATCCTAGATGAGCAAGTAAGTTGTCTGAACAATTGGAATAGCAAGGTTAAATATCCCCTATCAAATTTAAACTACATTACAAGGCTAAAATAAAAAGATTTGATACTGATATCACAATAACACATCATAATCTGATGTGGAAGAATTAGATAAAATAACAAATGATATTAAGGAAAAATATGTATGTAGAAACATAAAATTAGAGTATCAGGTATTTCAATCACACAAGTGAATTTCAGAATTCACTGTAGAAAATTTAAAAATAGAGATGATGATATTGGACTCTGGTCTCCAGGGAGAAATTTTCAATGTGTTCTTAGCATTCACAAAGAGAAATTCTATCAGCTTGATTACATATTATTTAAAAGAGTCTTGTTATTCTAGTACCAAAAAGAATGTTAAATATGAAAAGAGACAAATGTAACAGGATACAAGGGATATAATGTATTTTCTTCAATAATTGAATTTCTTCATAATTGCAATAATTTTTTAAGAAAATACATTATATTCCTTATTACATAAAAATTTTTACAGACAACTCAATAGCAAAAAAAAAAAGTCAGATTAAAAAATTGACAAACTAAATAGATATTTTTCCGAAGAAAACATACAGATAGTCAACAGACACATGAAAAGATATTCAATATCTCTAATCATCAGGGACAAGCAAATCAAAATTGCAATGAGATATCAACTCACACCTTTCAGAATGGCTATTACAAAACTAAAAGAAATAATAAGTGTTGGCAAAGATGTGGAGAAAGGAAATCCTTGTGCACTGCTGATAGCAATGTAAATTGGTACAACCACTGTGGAAAAGAATACAGAGTTTTTTCAAAAATTTAAAAATGGAAATACTATAAGATTCAGTAATTTTACTTCTGGATATTTAGCCGAACAAACAAACAAAAACACTGACTTGAAAACATATGTACACTCCCGTGCTTACTGCAGAAGTATTTACAATAGCCAAGATACAGAAACAACCTAAGTGTCCACTGACAGACGAATGGATAAAGCAAATGTGATATGATATACATAATGGAATATTATTCAGCCATAATAAATAATGAAATCCTGCCATTTGCAACAACACAGATAAAACTTGAGGGTATTATGGTAAGTGAAATAAGTCAGCCAGAGAAAAACAAATAACCACCTATCTCACTTACGTAGAATCTAACACGAAAACAAAAACCAGCTCATAGATAGAGAGAGCAGATTGCCAGAGGGAGGTGTTAAGGGGAGGTGAAGTCGGAGTCAAAGGTATAAACTTCCAGTTAAAAAGATAATTAAGTCACGGGAATATAATGGCATGGCAACTTTAGGTGATATTATACTGCATATTTGAAAGTTGCTAAGAGAATAGATCTTAAAAGTTCTCTTAAAAGAAAAAAAAATTGTAACTATGTATGGAGATGGGTATTAACTAGACTTATTCCAGTGATCATTTCACAATATATACAAATATCAAATCATTATGTTGTACACCTGAAACTAATACAATATGTCAAATATACCTCACTAATTTTTTTAAAATTTTTACAAATTATGAAAACAACTCTAAAAACAGTGGGATGACAAATCATTTATAAAAGAAACACAACAATGATCAATGTACAAGTGATTAAAAAAACATCTTTTACCAGTAAACATGAAGGAAAATTTCAAGTAACTAGATACCAGGTTTTTTTCCACTTAGGAGATTGTTTTCATGAATTCTATCCTCAGTAAATTATCAATGTTATTTGTCACACAATTTCTGAGAAACAATATTTTGGAAATAAGCTATTATCTAAAAACTTTAAATTGTTTTACAAATCATGGTGTCTCCAGGTGGTGGGATATTATACAGTATTTAATGATATGCTTGATAAGTGTTCCTTACAGTTCTGGAGTCAGAAGTCTAAAATCAAGGAGTCTGCTGGCTTAAGTTCCTTCTTGAGGACTCAGGGGTGAATTTATTTCCTTCCTTTTTACAGTTTCTAAAAGCAGTCTGCATTCCTTGGCTTTTGGTCCCCTCCTCAAATGATTCCAACTTCTGGCTTGCTTCTATTGTTACACCTCCTACTCCTTACCTGAATTCCCTGCCTCCCTTTAATAAGGATCATCACTGACTGCATTGGGCCCACCTGGATAATCCAGGATGCCAGGACACCATCACAAGATCCTTAATCACATCTGCAAGATCTCTTCTACTAGGTAAGTTAACATTCACAGGTTTGGGGATTAAGATATGGACATCTTTGAGGGCTCATTATGCAACCTTCCATTATAAAAAAAAGTTTAAAAGAAGATGACATATACTCCTACTCTTTTAAGTAGTGGAATTGTATGTGTGATATTCATCTATTTCCAAATATTTTTACAATAAGAGTGTAAAACTCTTACAATCCACATTTTTCCATGACTGCAGGCAGAATCGTTTTTTTTTTTAAGATTTATTTTTTTATTTGAGAGAGAGAGAGAGAGAGAGAGAGCATAAGTGGGAGGAGTGGTAAGATAGAGTGGGAGAGAGACTATGAAGGAAACTCCACTCTGAGCACGAAGCCCATCTTGAGGCTCAGTCTTACGACCACGAGATCACCACCTGAGCCAAAACCAAAAGTCAGATGCTTAACCAACTGTGCCACCCAGAGCTTCCCCACCTCCGCCAGCCAATCTTTTTAAATTCTGACTTGCTTCTATGGCATTAACTATGGTGGTTAAAAAGTATTTTTTTCCATTTCAATACATACTACATCAAAAAAATCACTTTTCAGATATGACTAAGTACTAAGTTTGAATATCCAAAAAGAAAAACATGCACACACATGCACATGCATATTTCTTTGGTTATAATGGTTATACTATGATCTTACCCGAAATTGCAAGTCTGTGCCCTATGTAGTTTCTTCCTGCTCTAACTGAATATCTGTAATGCTTACATGAAAGTCAAATAATTATATATTTTTTTGGTTTACATAAACAAAATAAAATAAAAGTACCTTTTCTATTATTTTGCCATTTTTTAACCTTTAAAATATTACCAGTTGTTCTGCATAGCTTGTTTTTTAATAAATGCAAATGTACTGTGGCTTCTGGGAAATTTTAGATTCTATTAATGATCTTGCCTTAATAATTTAATGCTACTACTAATTTAATACTGGGGATTAAATAGTTTGTACCACTGATTAAGATGTTTGTTTTACAAAAATATAAACACAATAGATCAGTTATAATAAGCTTGGGAAATACTATTTCTTCTTTTAGTGATAGTATTGAAATGATTATTAGTAGCTCATTTTATTCTGTATCTATTTTGCAAGATTTAATCGTTTGTCACAGGTTATCTTTTAACACAAAGTCAAAATACCCATGTTCTTTGTATTGTATTTCCACCCAGATGTCATTCCTTAGAAACATATCAGTTATGATTTTTTACTGTATGATTTTACACTTAAGTCATTATAATAATTTTCCTCTGAAAGTAGCAGTCAATAATAATATTAAAAGTTCCAATTATTTATTAAAGAAAAAGGTGACAATCCAGTGGTATTTTACTGCTCTGAATAATTTCTCAGAGTATCTGATCTGCATTTGCTAATACCAATTCTAATAATCTCTTTCTTGTTGGTGGAAGCAGTGGTATACCCTCTGCTCTCTGCCTCTGGATATTTCTGTTTCATTTGATAACAGTGCCAAGTCAACCTGCTGTGGGATTTATGAATTTCTTGGGTGAAAATAATGGAAAAAATAATGGCATTCATTTGGGTACTATCTTCATTACGCAATTCATGGAGACTGTTTCATTCACAGTTTAACCTTTCTTTTACCAACTAGTTTATCTTCATGTCTGTATTTCTATTTGGCCCTGTTTTTATTTGGCTTTCTCACTGAATATTTGAGAACAAAGTGATCAAAAAGTATGTGCTGATTTTCATTGTAATTCAAGGTAGGTTGGTTAAGTTACTTTCTATTGCTGTGTGATTTGGTCTTGATCTGAGAACATTTAATTGGTTCTCCTGAATAGTATTTATTATTTCTGTCTGGTAGCATGGAGTTCTGACACACAAGGGTGCTTGGACAACCCCAAGAGGTCAATTGAAAATAGTATTTCAATCAAATTCCATAACAAAGAGTTGATCCCTGGATGTTTATGGTGAGGATTTTGAATTCCTTTCACCTTATAATTCTATTGAAAAGATATTTTCTTCCCTATGCACTATTTCAAAGCTATTGTTCTTTGTAACTTCCTATCCTTTACTATTATCCTTACTATACTGACCTGTACTATCTTTGATTGGAAAAACTCATGATGAAAGACCTCTCCCCTAGAAGATAGATAGGATAACTAACCGCTTGTTTGCTTTTCTGTAAACCGCTGGCTTTTAGGTATAGACCAGGTTATTAATTAGGTTATTAATTGCTTATTAATCGCTCTTTTGCCCTTCTGTAACCGCTTGGCTTATAGAAATAATAGAAGGTAGGCATTCCTACCTTCCCCCTTCTTGTTCCCCCTCCCTGCCTCTCTCCTCCCGCGCGCGGGCCCTCAGAACCAATCAGCCTGTTCCCCCTTCCCGCCTCTCTCTTCGCGCGCGCGGGTCCCCAAAGCCAATCAGCAAACTCCATGTATGCCTTTTTCAAAAGTTCTAACTGTCAACCAATCAGTTGCGCCCCACCCAAAACTTGTTTGTACCTGTCTATAAAAACCCGGCACCACCCCAGCCGGGTGTGCTCAGCTAGCAGGAGCTGCTGACCATCCGCAGGCGCGCGCTGACCACCCGCAGGCGCCTGCGTAACAATAAAGAACCTCTTGCTGATTGCATCCAGTGGCAGTGTTGGATTCTTGGGTAAGGGGATCCGCGGGTCTTTCAATGAGACATAAAAAACTTCTGACCCAAGTCACCAAGTTTGCTTATTAAATACCTCATTACTTTCACTTTACATGCCAAGTAAATTCTTTAGCTTGATTTAAAGTACTTAATTTGAGTTGGAAATATTTGCCTTTTGGGTGAGCATTTATTATGCTATGCTGATTTTTCCATACTGCATTTATCGTATTTTAATGAGATTATGGGAGTAGGGTCCCAATTTCAGATGGATATGTCAACACCTTGACTCTTGACTGTCCTTTTTTGTTATTTCTGCTAGCTTTGACTACTCCTTTAGTCATGTATTCAAGGCTCTTGGAATTTGTTCTAATTCTGGCCTTGACATTCAATGATGTGGGAGCCTTGCCAATATTCGGTGACTATGAAAGCCTGCAGATAACCTCTGGTTTTAGCATAATCTCTTTCAGGCTTGAAAATTCATAGAAATCCATAGCATATTTGTAATTTATAAATAATCCCAAATTCATAAATAAATTTTTTATAATGGAATAAAATTTAACTCTTTTGGATTCTGAATAACATTTCTACTTGTAATTAAAAATCAGCTTCCCAAATACTACAGATTTTTTAACTCAAAAAATAATCTGTTAAGTAATAAAAGTAGTGGGGTAAATCTATCCTCAATATTAAAGTGCTCCTGTCAAACTTTAAATTGTTACAAATATATTGATTATAGAATATAATGCAAAACTATTTGGTTTACATTTAAATTTAAATTCACTGATAAATAATGATATACAAACATAGATTATTCTTCATTTAGTAGATATAAACATGTAAATATAAATTTACTTTGGTAGCTGTTTGCTATAAAAAAGTTGTTTGCTCTTTTCATTCCCCAGTAATTGCATCTAACCTTTTCTGAATACATGAGTGAACTCATGCATAGACTAAGTTCTCAGAGAATTGTTTATTCATTCATAAAATATACAAATTTTAGGTTGTCGAATGTTTCAAAGTAAAAATTCATTATTTTGATATATGCTTTTTTCTACAGCAACATATGGATAACTAGTTAGTAACTTTGTTATTAGTCTGCTAATTGTATAAAAATTGCATTAAAGAATGTTATATAGAGAAAACCTTTCCATCACTTTAAAATATAATTTCTATTTTAGGAAGAAATAATTTACTTTTGAAATTATTTTTAAAACCTTATTATTCTCTACTGGATTTTTTTTTATCAAAAAGGAGGTTTTTTCAGAATTTAAAAAATGGACAACTATATCCAAAATATTAGATAGTTTTATTATTTTTACTATTTACATATATTAGACATTAGTCCACTATGATTTATGGGAAAGGTATGCTTTCCTTTTCTATTATAGAATAATGCTTAAAACTTGAAAATATTTTGTATCATTACTTAGATTCATTTTTTATTTTAGAGTAAATGGGTTAAGCCAGTTCTGTAGTCAAGCAAGGAATATTTTTAAATGCAAAATATTTAACATTTCAACGTTAGATCAGTTTATGAAATTATCATTTATACTGTTAAATTATATTTATACTTTTTCTAATTACTAGGTTTGGTTACACTGCATCTCCTTTTTTTTTTTAAGATTTTATTTATTTATTTGACAGAGAGAGAAAGAGCACAAGCGGGGGAGGCAAAGGGAGAGTGAGAAGCAGGCTCCTTGCTGAGCAGGGAGCCAGATTGCATCTTCTTTTTAAAAGCTATATTTTATATAAAAAACTATTCTACCGAATATATGGAATTTGATTAAAATACCCATAACTGCTGTTCCTTACAAAGTCTAAATGTGCATGGATGTTGAAGCAGCAGAGAGTCTATGTAATGCAATAATCAAATACAGTGACAGGTGAAGGCAGGAGGCAGGTCACAGCATCAGAGCAGAGCCCTCATGGTAAGGAATAGAGGTATATATAAATAGGTAAATAAAGAGTCTTGGGGACATCCAAAACCCGAGCATTATGAGCACACAAGACCATGTGCAATTACAAAAGAAGAGTTCATGGTTAGGATAAGATTTTCTGTGTGCTGGAAGTTCCAGTTCCCAAAATATTGATCGTGAAGCAAGGCAGAGACTTAACACTTAGGGAACATTATCATTAAGAGTAAAGACATTATATCCATTGAAGTAAAAAATAGGCTGATGATGATAAATTTAGATATTATTATTAAAATGGTCTTATAGGGGCACCTGGGTGGCTCAGTGGGTTAAAGCCTCTGCCTTTGGCTCAGGTCATGAATCCAGGGTCCTGGGAGGAGTCCCAAATTGGGCTCTCTGCTCAGCAGGGTGCCTCCCCCACCCCACGTCTCTCTGTCTGCCTCTCTGCCTACTTGTGATCTCTGCCTATAAAATAAATAAATAAAATCTTTTCAAATAAGTAAGTAAATAAATAGAAGATTCTTAAAGTCCAGAGGAATAAGGAAAGTAGAGAAAGAAAGGAAATAGATGCAATGAGAGTATAACAGAAAGTAATCTTTCAATTCCGCTAATAGTAATCAATGACAAAATATAAAGGGAAAATAATTACATTTGCTTTAATGACAACAAAAACAAAAATATAGCACATGGGAATAAATTTATGAAATATACAGGAGTTAAATGAATAAAACTTTTAAACTCCACTGAAGAACACTTAAGACTTGGATAAGTAGAAAGATGTACATTCTTTTTAAATAGAATAAGCCAATTATTATAAAGATGGATGACCTTCCCCAGTTTAACTGATTGTATTGGGGAAAAAAAAAAGGTTTGAGGGAAAATTGACAAATTTTATTTGAAGTATTCTAAAGAATAAAGAAAATTAACTCTGTGAAGATGAATTTCTGAAATAGAGTACTGATGATTTCCAATGCCACTTTTAAAATCTATTGTAAAGCTTAAATTATTGGCACTGCATGCATTTTGTCAGATCACTCAAACAGACTTTGATTAATAAGGAATATGATATTCAGAATCTGTTATGTAAAAGTTTCATTCAATAAACATTATTGAGATAACCAGCTAGCTATCTGAAAGAAATATAGATAGATCTGTATACCTATCTCATTACTTATACAAGGCTAAATAAGTCTAAATGAATTTAACATTTTTGGATACTATAAAAATTGTGAATTAAATATTTAAATGTATAATACTGGAGTGGAAAAATTTTGTAAAAGGACATAGACTACAAAAGTTGTTATGGAAAAGTTGATAAATTTTATTATATAACTCTAAATTTTATTTATAAAAAATTCTAAAAAGTCAAATATAAGCAACAATCTTAGAAATGATTCATATATAATTTTTAAAAGATTAATCTTTTAATGAATAAATCATACAAAAAGACTAACAATTTTATAAATGAATAGGGAAAGGATAAATGAATCATAAATAGAAAAAGAAAAGTCTCAAATTGCTCATAATTAAAAGGGTACAAATATAAATACAAGTTCAAATTTAAACAAGGTATATTATATATAAGTATTTAATTATAAAATTCCACAAGACTTGAGAGTATAAAAGTCCAACATTTCCTTAATTCTCCAATGAATTTAATCTAGCTTTGAGCCATTAAAAAATTCTCTTAAATTTCTGCCAGCCCATAGCTTTTTCCAGTTTGAAAGTCAGTCCTATTAAGTAATTTCTCAGTCCATATTACCCATTTTCATTTTAAAAAATCTCAATTCAATACTCAGTTGTTCCCATATTCCCCCACATCCCAATTTGGCCTCTGTATTTCTGGGGTGAGATTAGGTGTGTCCTGGTGTCAGAACTTAGATCTTACCCTTTCATCTTGCTGACTTCGTCCTTCATGGATATGTAACTGTGTGACTATTATATCTGCACCTCACATTTTCATTAATCCAGGAATACTTTTACTGGGAATTCATCTTATTAACAAACAACACAAATAAATATGTCAACATGTACGAAGATAACAGTTTTGGCACAGTTTTATAATAACAAAAACAAACTAATGATTTCAAAAAATCCCTAAATATCAATCAATGATAAACAATAGACTATAACCCAACCATTAAAAGAATAATGCATTTTGGGTGTTGAGTTTTATAAGTTATTATAGAACTTCGAAACTAATCCTTTATCTGATGTCATTTACAAATATTTTCTCCATTCCATAGGTTGCCTTTTAGTTTTGTTGACTGTTTCCTTTGCATGTAGAAGCTTTTTATCTTGATGAAGTCTGAATAGTTCATTTTTACTTTTGTTTCCCTTGTCTTTGGAGATGTGTCTAGCAAGAAGTTGCTGTGACTGAGGTAGAAGAGGTTGCTGCCTGTGTTCTCTCGGATTTTGATGGATTCCTGTCTCACATTTAAGTTTTTAACCCATTTTTAGTTTCTCTTTGTGTATGGTGTAAGAAAATGGCCCAGTTTCATTCTTCTACATGTGTATGTCCAATTTTCCCCACATCATTTGTTAAAGAGACTGTCTTTTTTCCATTGGATATTCTTGGCTGTTTTGTCAAAGATCGGTTGACCATAGAGTTGAGGTTCCATTTCTGGATTCTCTATTCTGTTCCATTGATCTATGTACCTGTTTTTTGAACCAATACCATACTGTCTTGATAATTATAGCTTTGTAATATAGCTTGAAATCCAGCATTGTGATGCCATCAGCTTTGGTTTTCTTTTTCAACATTCCTCTGGCTATTCAGAGGCTTTCTTACCATACAAATTTTAGGATAATTTGTTCCAACTCTGTGAAAAATGTCTATAGTATTTTGATAGGGATTGCACTCAATGTGTAGATTGCTCTGGGTAGCATAGACATTTCAACAATATTTATTTTTCCAATCCATGAGCATGGAATGGTTTTCTATTTCTTTGTGTCTTCCTCAATTTATTTAGTAAGTGTTCTATATTTTTAAGAGTACAGATCCTTTCCCTCCTTGGTTAGGTTTATTCCTAAGTATCTTAAGGTTTTTGGTGAAACTGTAAATGACATTGATTCATTAATTTCTCTTTTTTCTGTCTCATTGTTAGTGTATAGAAATGCAACTTTTCTCTGTGGATTGATTTTATATCAATCCACAATTGTGGGAAAATTTTTTAAACTAACTTCTTATTTTAAAATATTAAAGCTCAGAGAAAAACTTATATAATTATAAAATGAACAATATCTTCATCCAATATTTACCACATTATTTACTCACCTTTTCTATCTGATCTTTTTCTATATTTACTTCTATATGAATCACAGATGATTTTTTCCCTTCATTTTATTTGTATATACTTCTCATTCTTCTCTATTGCTTTTGTAATTTAAATAGTGCAAGCTTTATCTTCTGTGTTTTAACAGACTTAAGAATCACAACAATCTTTTCAACCAATATAAAATCATATCATTTTGATCTTAATTCCTGCTGGTCTTAAGTGCCAAATATCTTTTACACACGTAGGTTCTATAGTATTTATAGACTGTGGTTTTTTTTAAGATTTATTTATGTATTTGGGGGGGGGGCAGAGGGAAAGAAAATCTTAACTGAGAGCAAAGGAGAGCACAATCTCACAACCCTGAGAAGGTGACCTGAGCTGAAATCAAGAGTCAGTTGCTTAACCAGCTACACCACCCAGATGCCCCAATTGTGTTATATTTTTACTTATGTTTTCATAGATGTAGTTCTTCCCACATAACAGAGTTTTCCATGTATCTGTCGAAATACATAGACATAGTGTATGTGTCATGAGTTCTCTGGTCCAGGAAGAAAAGAGAAGAAAAGAGCTTACCCTTAAATATCTGATTTTTATGTTTGATTATTCCATTCAGTACTAACTCTGGTCTAGAAGCACACTAAGGATCAGCTAATAATTGATTGATTCTTAATTAACAAACGAATAAAATTCCCCTCAATAAATGATTTAGATAATCTGAAAATTTGTTTCTACCACTCAAACTTTAAACTCAACACAAAAGACAAGATACAAACGTGGTGATCCAAAGGGGCACATGCACCTGAATGTTTATAGCAGCAATGTCCACAATAGCCAAACTATGGAAAGAACCTAGATGTCCATCAACAGATGAATGGATCAAGAAGATGTGGTATATATACACAATGGAATACTATGCAGCCATCAAAAGAAATGAAATCTTGCCATTTGCGACAACATGGATGGAACTAGAGCGTATCATGCTTAGCGAAATAAGTCAACCAGAGAAAGACAACTATCATATGATCTCCCTGATATGAGGAAGTGGTGATGCAACATGGGGGCTTAAGTGGGTACGAGAAGAATAAATGAAAGAAGATGGGATTGGGAAGGAGACAAACCATAAGTGACTCTTAATCTCACAAAACAAACTGAGGGTTGCTGGGGGGAGGGGGTTTGGGAGAAGGGGGTGGGATTATGGACATTGGGGAGGGTATGTGCTTTGGTGAGTGCTGTGAAGTGTGTAAACCTGGTGATTCACAGACCTGTACCCCTGGGGATAAAAATATATGTTTATAAAAAATAAAAAGTTAAAAAAAAAGACATTTTAAAATCAAAATGAAAAAATTAAGCATAATTAAAAACATGTTTCATAATCATTGATTTTTAACTACCTATTTGCATATACCTGGAATAATTCCTTGAAAAATGACTGAAATAATTTTAATATTAATAGAGGAAAACTGTCCTGTATTTATTTACATTTTCTACTTGACAAAGTTCAGAAGACCTTTTGAAAACATAGTGAAGTGGCATTAATATGAGCAGAATTTACTAAAAAAAAATCTGTTATGTTAAGATGCCTGAGGTTTCATAACCTGTAATATGTTTTAGTTTCACTAAAGTTAATATAGGGGAGAACAGAGAAAGAAATAAAGTATTAATTTTTATTTTGACTCCAATGTATCTAAAATTTAATATCTAGATAATGCTAGGGTTGTTCATAACCTCAATTTCAATATACAGCATGCAAAATGAGAATTCAATTTTACCATACAGATTTCATTCAATCAAGGGAACAATGAAACAAAAATGTTCTTTAGGAAAATGCCTAACTCCTTATTGACCAGTGGGACAGAAACCACTGTAGAATTTGGGACTGGTATGTCTTTTGGCAGTCCTTTTACAAGAAGCAAGTCCAAGATTTTAAAAGAATGGGAAAAGATGTAATCATACCATGTCATTTGTTTCATTTAAAATAAGGATTGCTGAGCAGAGAAAAAGGCTTATATATGTTAATCTAGTCAAATTTAACAGGTTAAATTTCTAATTCCATGAGTTCTATATTAAAAAATATATATCCTAAGGTCAAAGTCTAGAATATTCTGAAGAATAGGTAAATGTGTTACATTTTCCAAAACTGGTACAGTATTTATCCATAATGACCCCAAGTTAAAAAGGTTGGGAAAAGGGAATTTAGTTTTTAAGTTTGTTATCTTTAAAGTGCTTTTAAGCGGTGCCTGGGTGGCTCAGTGGGTTAAGCCTCTGCCTTCAGCTCAGATCAGGATCCCAGAGGCCTGGGATTGAGGCCTGCATGGCGCTCTCTGCTTAGCAGGGAGCTTGCTTCCTCCTCTCTCTTTGCCTACTCGTGATCTCTGTTTGTCAAATAAATAAATAAAATATTTTTAAAAATAAAAAAATAAAGTGCTTTGAAACTAAACGAAACAAAATACTCATTGATCCGAGAGGATTAATTACCTGTCCTGGAAAAAGACTCATGACAATCAGGTTTACTTTGTGAGTAAAGCATTAGACCTGAGTAAAGAATTAGAGCTTAGATTCTATAGGGTACACTGAATGGGCAATATATGGGAATTGAATAGTCCTACTGGTATGGACATGTTGGGGTTCAGAGCAAAGGGTCAAGAAAGAATTCTTGAGATGTCATTGATGCATAAATATGGTTTTATTAAAGCCCAGGGACAGGAAATGTGGGCAGAAGCTGCACTGGGGTCATTAGAAGTGTCTGATTATATATACTTTCAAGTTGGGAGGGGGTTAGGGATAGCACAAACCTCCAAGGTATTTTGGAAACAAGGTTTCCAGGACCCTGAAGGAACTAGCTATTGTTAGGAAAAGGTCATTTATTAATGTTTAGTAAAAACTCAGTCTTGAAACCCTTCAGATACATATTAGTGGGCCATATTCTTGGAAGATGATTGCTAACATATATCTTGGGGGATAGAGAAAAAGGAAGTTTCCAGAGGAATTTCTATATGTTTAAAGTAGACTCACAAGAACCTGGGGGTGGGGCTAAGATTGCCTTTTGCTCTTAGCAAAGTGCCAACAATGACACAGCTATTTCCAGAGGAAGGTCACTCTGTCTTTTTCAAAGACTTGTCAAGGGGCTGTAAGTACCAAGGAAATTTAATTTTCCTTTTGTCTTTGTTTTCCACATCACTACTTATAAAAACTATGCATCCAATGGAAAGAGAGCTAGAGAGAAGGAAACCTGTACCTTTACCCCTCAATTCCCATTTCATTTGTTGATGTCTTCCTTTATTCTAGAAAAAAAAAAAAATCTCTACTTTTGATCCCACTTGCTTAATCTCTTTTCTCCTCTCCCTCACATCTCCTTTCCTACCTACTTCTTCCTTCTCCACACCCCCACCCTGTTCACTCCTCTGCTTTGTCTTCTCACTCCTCCTTCTCTCTCTCTTTCCTGTCCACATCTTATCTCTTGACTCTTTCAAGATAATTCTTTCCAAATAATTTCTTCATTCAGAACCATAGTCAACAGAATAGTCTATAGAACAGTTTTGATGCTTAAAAATTCTTTTCAATCCTTTCAAGTTTGTGTATTTATTTATTTGTTATTTATTTATTTTTATTATTTATTTCATGGCTAGGCATATGATCTATTCCAGTGGTGTCCCAGGTGTGCTTGCAAAGAATGTGTTTTATTCTGTTATTTCAAGAAGTGTTCAACAAATGTCAATTAGGTCAAGTTGGTGGAGAGTATTCAAGTCTTCTATACATTCATTGATATTCTTCAACTTGGTTATAACAATGACTAGAAGGAAGCATTGAAATCTTCACCAATTTTTAATTTGTCTATTGCTTTCTTCTATTCTTTTTTAAATTTTTTAATAGAAATGATAGTTAATTTATAAAACTTGAAAAACTTGAAAAAATATAAAACTTGAAAAAACTAAGGATCACAATTTTGAAAGCACCTATTAATGTGGCCCTAACCTATTTTGATTTCCAGCCTGCTGTCTCTCATAGTAACCACCCTGGAATGCCCATGCTCAGTTATCTGAGTTGTCATGTGGTGCGGAGTCTCTGCTTGTGTGGGTTCCCCTATACCAACTCATTCAAATACCCATTGTTATTTTCAGGAAATAAGTGCAACATCAGCTATGAAATAATTCAGCTTTGTTTGGTTAGCACAATAGTTGAAATGGGAACCTAACCTCCAGAATTGCCCCCAAAAAGAAAATGTTAATCCATTCAATGTACCTGCTTTGTGCCAGTCACATAAATGTGATGGACTTGATCCCTTCCCTAAGTGTTTATACTCTAGCAGATAAAGAGACAATTAAGTAAGAGTTTTCATAGACTTTCTTGAAGAAATCACAAAGTACAGACATCTAACTTTCTCTGTTATATTGGTCAAGAAAATAATTCTCTTTTTTTTTTTTTTTTAAAAAAGCTATTTTGACTAAAACTGAACGGGATAAATTGGAGTATTTCAGGTGAAGAGGTAAAAGTGGAGTGTTCCACTCACACATATAAAAGCCTGGGATAACAAAAGAGTAGGATCTAGTCACCAAACTGTAAGTTTAGCATGGCTGAAGCCTGGAAGGAAATGGCAGACATATTGAGAAGTGAGTCAGGTCCTGGTGTGTGTGCTAAGGGGTTAGAATTTTATCCTGGAGACAAGGATTTAAGTATGTGAGTGAGATGATCAGTTTCATGTTTGAGGAATATTTCTTTGTCTTCCCCATGAAAACCTATCCATTCATCAAAAAAATCTAAAGACTTAGATTGCAATATTTTGAGTTTCACATCCAGATGAGCATTCTTTGCAAGGTCTCTGGAGTCTGAAAGACAGATTTAGTACCACTTCAAGATTTTTTTTTATATAGACTTTTCCAAAGATATGACTTAGAAGTAAAAGGATATAGTTTGGATTAACATAGAAAGTTAAAATAATCTGGTGTGTTTTAACCAATAATTAATGTGCTGTAATGAAATCTGCTAATAGTTAAGTATAGATACTACATTATTTAATACAATTATGGACTATTCATAAGGCTTCTCAATACTGAACACACACAATGAATGTTTATGAGTAGATACGATTTATTAGATGAAATCTCCTTTGAAAATTTTACCTATGGCAATATTTTTATATAGCACTTTCAATCAAAGGGAATATTTATAATAAATTGTTTTGCTAATTTATTTACATGATGTCATTGAGCTCTGTTTTCAAGATAGTCACTGTAGTAATAAGTTCTTTCTCACACATAAGCATCCTAAGAATTACCAAATATAATTAGTGATGGTGGATTGCTGGCATTTTCTAAATAAAGTAATCTGTGTCTTCCCAGAAATAGTTCCAGTTATGCCACCAGTTTGAAAAAAAATTTAATTAAGGGCAAATGAGGTAAGTCATTGAAAGCCTGTTAAGTGTTCCTTGTCTTTTCATTTACTGGAGAAGATAATTACTCAGAAAATGCTTTGTTTTCAGATTTAAACTTTCGGGACCCTCTTTAAAAGAAAGAGAAGAATATTATTAACAGGATATTTGAGAGGAAAGTAAATTTAATACTGAAAATGGAAATCATATACAAAAATTAACTGAAATGTGACAAATACCACAAAAATTACAATCTAGGAGAAAAAATAATAATGCTAATCTATCAACCCCCTGACATATCTCTAATATATTGTTTGGCTGCATATTCTTTTTTTTTAAATTTAAGATTTTATTTATTTATTTGACAGACAGAGATCACAAGTAGGCAGAGAGGCAGGCAGAAAGAGAGAGGGGGAAGCAGGCTCCCCACTGAGCAGAGAGCCCAATGTGGGGCTCGATCCCAGGACCCTGGGAGAGACCCAAAGGCAGAGGCTTAACCCACTGAGGCACCCCCTGGTTGCATATTCTTTGATCACCTCTTCAGGTGACATTGATTTCATGATATCATCTTCTAGCAGGTAAACAGAAACATAATTATTCTGTCTACCAATGTAGTTAATAAAAAATATTGATATTTCAGATTTGTAAAATATTTATCAGATTTGTAAAATATAATAAAATTATGTATCATAATTTACATAAAAGTGCTTGTGTTATTGCTTACAGTTTGGTGCTCTACAAACTCAAGAAAACTGCTACTGTATTTTATACAATTCCCATCATGCAAAAATACATGGTACTTTTTTAAACTTTACCCTCTGCATTTTTCAATATATTCCTCAAAGAAATTTTCATTTTGACAAGGCATCAAAGAGACTATTCTTCTGCTTGAAATTTGACATGTTTGAATATTAAAGTTTCCACAGACTAGTTTCTGGTTCTTTTTATTTTAAAATTCATCACTTTCTCTTCTACTTCTCTCATATTTTCAGTACTTGGCACCATAAGATAATGTCCATATAATGATCAGACCTATAGAATTGTCACTCAGGCAGAGTGAGTCAGCAAGTGGGCAGTTCTCCTGAACTTCATTACATATGAATGGCTAAAAATAACCTAACTTCTATGGATATTGTTACAAATCTTGTAGCATAATAAACCCAAATATTTTAATTACTTCAAATTCTCCATGGCTGGGTCCCCAAAATGGCTACTCTTAGTTGACATGAAAGAGGGAGAAGTCAGAGAGGAAAGTGACTGTAGTCAAAATGCACCCGTTTTTAAATCTTACAAAAACATATATTCATGTGAACATATACTAAATGACCTTCCCAGGACTTGGTTGCATCCTTCTAAAATACACACAAAAATTCTATGAGTCTTCCTTTACACCCAGATTCTAGAATAATTGCTCATTTTCCTTGCCTCTCTAAGAGGTGGCAAGCCCTCTACTCCCTTCCCCACAACACACATTATCTCTAGATCTGAAGTGCTGCACTATTCCTTGAGTTTTTCCTATTACCATGCCATTCCTCTTAAATTATTCCTTTACTTAAAAATGCTTCTTATTTAACCACTTGGACTGTACCATCTGTTCACTGCAAAGAGCCTAACTGATACACCCTCTCATCCTTCCATTCTTATCTTAAATATAAATTCCTTATCAAGTTTGGTTGTTTGGTTGTTTGTTTGTTTCCTATCATGGTGCCTAATTAATTTTTTTCACACACTTACCCAAATTACATACATTTGTTCATAACCTCCTTGTTCCAAACACAGTACCTATAATATAACAGGGTTAAATATTTATAGTAAAACCCCATTAGAAGTTACATTCTCTTAGACCTCATTACCAAACAAGGTTTTGTTCAAGTTCTTTCCTTTGGAGGGAGGGAAGAAAATGGAAGAAAGAATGAAGTACAAGGACACAGGGAACCAGCAGGCAATCTTAAGATGTCTCTTAACTTTCCCAGTATATCTCTCACCCTATTCTCCTTAGACCAGCCAAAGAAAAAAAAAAAATTCCCAAATAACCATGAAACTAACTAAAACAATTTCTACTATCCCAGATGTTCCATAACAACCACAAGAACAGGCAGTAATTCCACTGGTAGATGAGCCAGTCTGTACCTCTTATACCAGATAATGCCAAACCACATTTGAAGTGAAAACTCTTGGTAGGTCTGTTAGATTGTGATCACTCCTGATCATGTTCTTCAATTTGCCATAATGCTATCCTGCATTTCTAAGACTGGATTTTCTGGATCCTGCCTACTGTATTGTAGTGGGGATTTATTATATTTCATGTGTGAGTGAATGAACGCAGGTTTATCAGTATTTCTTCTATTTTATCTTATTTTTAAAGATTTTATTTATTTATTTGACAGGCAGAGATCACAAGTAGGCAGAGAGGCAGGCAGAGAGAGAGAGAGGAGGAAGCAGGTTCCCTGCTGAGCAGAGAACCCGATGCGGGGCTCGATCCCAGGACCCTGGGATCATGACCCCAGCTGAAGGCAGAGGCTTTAATCCACTGAGCCACCTAGGCGTCCCTATTTTATTTTATTTTTATAAAAATATATTTGTTTATTTGAAAGAAAGTGCGTGTGCGCGTGCGTGCGTGCATGTGTGTGTGTGTGTGTGCATACACACATGCATGAGCAGGGAGAAGAGCAGAAGGAGAGAGAGAGGAGGCAGACTGCTTGCTGAGTGGGGGGGCCAACAACATGGGGCTCCATCTCACCACCCTGAGATCATGACCTGAGCTGAAATTGAGAGTCACATGCTTAACTGACTGGGCCAAACAGATGCCCCTGTATTTCTCTTGTTTTAAATATAACAAACAATGAATTAAAATCAGGAGTTGAATATAATGAAAAGAATTTAATTTTTAAAGACTGAATTTAAACTAACACAGTGTTTTGAGGAAATAGAATTATTAACTTTATAAATAGAAGATGAACAAAATTATCAAAATGTTTTAAATTATCCATACTCTTCTTATGAGAAATCATGTACCACATACTTGGAATCAAATGTTCTGGGAAATCCAATAACTGTTTCCATTTTTTGCCCATGTTTTTTATAAAAGTTTAAAAGCAAGTTTACCTTCATTAAATCATTTGAGTATAAAGACCTTATGAGGTAAATCTATTTATACAGTAAGTAGACTGAATCAACATTTAGTCTAGCCCTACTTTCCCCTATTTCCCATATTTTAAAGCTGGAAACTAATCTTTCTATACCACATTGAATCTAGCAAAAGATATGTGACAGTCTAGTCAAGGAAGGTATATAGAAGTCATTGGGATTTCAGGAAAATATCTCTTTCTTGATATAGCACCCTCTTCTTTCTCCTCCATTAATTTTCCTTCCTGACTTGGATATAGCCATGAAGAGTGGAGATAACAAAGAAGTGATACTTCAATCATGAAGAAAAGTCTTAGAACATCACAAAACTAGAATCCTTGAGATACTGAAATAAGGCCAACAATCGCATATTTCCTAGCATTTTGTTGCTTTGGAATAATATATGTCTGAAGTTTATTTAAACCTAATTTTAGTAGAATATCAAGAAATTAATTTTCTATCAAGAGAATAGGGAGAGAATTTATTTTTTCTTTTGTGATACTCAATGGTCAAACACAATCAACAAATAAGACAGTGACAAAGGAATATTATTGTGTAAGAGATGGGTAAACTGAAGCTTAGCATTACATCCACATACAGAATAAGCAATACATCCTAGACCTAAGTCAGGTTGTTAGGGGAAAACTGTACTGCCATTCACTAGGAATTGAAAATCTAGGAGAGAAACAAGACTTGTGCTAAAACAAATACATTAAAATATGTGATAATTTATTAGGTTGGGCAGTTTGAGTGGAAGTATCTAACCCTTTTTGAGTAGTTAGTATGTGTCAGTCACTTTTCTAGCCACTTTACATTCATTAACTTTCTTTATTCTCAGTGTAACCTTACTGCATAAGTGCTATGTTATTCACATTTTACAGGGGACAAAACTGAGGATATGAGAAATTATGAGCTTTTAAGTACCTTGTCACTAGTGACACAGCTAATAAGTGGCAGGGCTGGCATTTGGACTCAGGAAGTCTGCCTCCAGCAGTTATGCTCTTAGCCATGACCTCACACTATTGCCCCTGTTATGGTTTGTTTATGTCAGTCTGAATGCAGTAGATACTTCATCCTAATATTAAGGTAACATAATTAAAACAGAATTTTTTTAAAAAAAGTTTTCAGACACAATAAATAGAAAAAATAGTAAGACTTAAATAGTACTTCGTGTGTTCTGGCACTTTGCCAAATAATTTACATATATTAACCCATTTAATTCCCACAATAAGATACCAATCCAATGTGACTAGATCTATTTATTTTTTTATTCTGTAGAGGAGAAATTTGGAATCCCAGAAAAGCTAAGACCCTAGCCCAAAGTGGCATAGCTTCTAAGTTGTGTAGCTGGCATTCTAAGCTGGGAACACTGGCTCCAATAATTACCTCATAAGCACTTCAGTAACAAAGCACATAACTTCTACTCACTACACACATAGTAAAGGCTAGTAAAATCTACAGAAGGAAAAAAGTATTTGCTGAGCATTCAGGGACAGCCTCATGGAAGGGGAAATTTGATCTGAATAAACTTTGAAGGAAAAGAAAATAAACAATAAGCAACAAAATTGAGATTCAGAAGTTATAATAAAAAAATGAAGAAATATGTGACAATAATTCTAGAGTCAACTAGATACAGTTGTATTTTTAATTTCCAAATTTGAGAATTTTTTTCACATTCAAAGCTAACTTGTTCTATTTTCATCCACCAATACTTGTTCATTTAAATTCCTGACTATTCATTTTAATTTCATGACAGTTTAAATTCTGACAGGCCGCTCTTAAGACCCATAAAAATTAAATTTAAAAACTATGGCTCCTGCCTTCAAGGTAATTATAACCTTTCAAATTTACTAAATAATTTAGCAAATCAGTTTAATATACATTTAATGAGCAACTGCTATCTCTCAGACATTGTGCCAGGATCTGGGACTGTAGAAGCTTTGCAGGGAAAAGACACATAAACAGATAATTACATTGCAATATGGCAAGGGTAATGAAATAGCAGGGTCCATGAACTCTGGTATCAGGGAAAAGGGTCATGCTGGAAAGGACTGGATATTTAGAAAAAACTTTCAAAGTTTTCCTTTAAGAAATATTTAATTACTATATATCAGGTACTATACTAAGTGATGGTGATACAGTACTGAAAATTTCAAACCTCATCTCTATAGTTACAAAAGGTCAACAGAATTAGTGCAATTATTTTGTCACTATGGGCTTGATAAGAAGCCACAATAATTCAGTTTTCTAGCCCTGTTTATAGATGCTGCTTATCACCAGAAACTAAAACCAGATGTCAGAAGCCACAAGCTCCAAACAAGTTCCCATGACTTGGTTTTTGATCCCATGATTTGGTTTTCTTCCCATTCAGACCCCAGTTGCTAACCCTCCAGATGACCTCGAGATCATTATCTCCTAATTCTAATAAAGAACACACCTACTAGCACCAGGACAAATCTGACTATATCTATTTAAGGGTTGAAAAGCGGTGGCACTCTGATTCCAAGAAACCACCTCTCTTTCCTAAAACACCTTGACATCAACTTGCTTACCAGCCCCTTATCATAAACCCGTAAGACCCTAACCATGAGTCGTAATCAGGGAGAATGTGCCTTAAAAGCATTAGCTTCCTTACTCCATTTTCTGACCACTGAACAAATTACCTGCTTGCCATCAAATACTGTTTTGTTATTTGGTTATTTGGGAATGCTGTTAAGTAGAGAAAGAACCTACCACTTCAGCAACACTTTTAGCAAGGTGATAGAGAATAAAGAAATAGAGGATGAAAGGAAGAAAGGAAGGGTAGGGGCCACAGAAGGCTGCCTCAAGATGAGACACTTTGGCATGAATATTGTTTTGAGTTAAAAGTAATCAAAACCCAGCAAACACAAAAAAAAGCTCTCTTCTTGGTACTCAACTGCCTACATTTACATTGGAAAGAAGAAACTGTATCAGGAAGAGTGCTATTTATAGACTTCCCTTTGCCAAAGAAACTCATCTGCAACCTTTGTTCATCCAAACATTTATTCTCACCTTCCTGCTAATGACCTTCTCACCTTTGTATCCTCAGACTCCATTCTTCTCCTTAGCTCTTATAAGCTTCCTGTTGCCTCACTGTCTTTGAAATTTCCATGTCTGTGGGGTTTCCTCATATGTATGCCTATTAAATTTTATGTTCTCCTATTATTGTGTCTCCTGTCAATTTAATTCTTAGTCCACCTAAAAGGACCTTGAAGGGCAAATGAAGGTTTTCCTGCTGACAGAATGAGGGAACAAGGGAAGGGACCACAGAAAGGGATTTTGGAACCAACAGTTTGTTCAACTTCTGAATCAGTAACTTCTGAAAATGAGAGGTGCTGCAAGGCGAAAAAGCCAAATAAGAGGGAAAAGCAGGGGTCAATTCCAACACTTAAGCCCAATAGCTTTACAGGATGAGGAAGCTCAGCTATTGAGATAAATCTGAAAAGAGCAAGAATGAATATATATGCAAGGTGACTAAAAAAGCATATTAGATTGATGATTCAGAGGTAATAATTTTCTCTGCAAATGGCAGTCTAGATCTTCCAGCTATGCCTAATCAAGTCAATATAGATTTCCACCCCCCTTGGTGCCCACGAAGCAAAACATCAAAATCCATGGGAATGATGGTATATTTCACTTTACAAAGTTGTCTGTGAATAAAAACTATGCAAATTGAATCAGATTTGTATTGCTCTTGTGGAATTTTCAATGCAGACCTACAATTCTGTGATTCCAATAAAAAACAACCACTTCTAATGCAGATGATTTCATTCAGCTTCCTTCTTTTCAGTGAATTTAAAATTCCCGTTAGAAGTCTTTTACTACTCTGAGTGAAATAAGTCAAGCAGACAGAGTCAATTATCATATGGTTTCACTTACTTGTGGAGCATAAGAAATACCACATAAGACATTGCGAGATGGAGAGGAGAAGTGAGTGGAGGGAAATTGGAGGGGGAGACGAACCATGAGATACTGCAGAGTCTGAGAAACTGAGGGTTTTGGAGGGGGTGGGGGTGGGGGTTGGGTGAGCCTGGTGGTGGGTAATAAGGAGGGCACGTATTGCATGGGGCACTGGGTGTGGTGCATAAACAATTAATTTTGGAACACTGAAAAAAATAAAATTTAATTTTAAGAATTCAGAAACAAACAAAAATGATGAAAGAATAAATATGTAAATTGAAAAAAATGTAATCCTTTATCAAGGTAGTAAATATTTTACGTATAATAAAACATATATACAACAATAAAAATGAAGTCTTTTACTGATACTTCAATAAACATGTTTTGTATTTTCAAGCATCATATTAGACTCAGTGTAGTCAGATACAGTTTGCAATTTCTTGTCAAGATAGCTTTGTAGAATCAGGCTTTATGGAGCCCCTTTCCTCCAAGTACATAGCAGTGACAGATAAAATACAAGAGGAGTAAGTCAAACACATTTAACTGTTTTAAATTTTAACACAAGATCAAAAAAAGATAAACATCTCCATAAATAAGCACAGAACTATAATATCAGCTTAAATTACAGGTCTCCTGGGCTATTGGTTGGAAGAGAGATGTATATCTCTACTCTCCCCAGTAGAGATGACTGAGAAGTGAAGTGTATCCCTTCTTAATAACAGAAAGTAGAAGTACTCTTTAGGAAGAAGAAATTTCCCAAGCTCTATTCATGATATCAGGATCTTCCACTAATGCTCATGAAAGAAAGATGAAAAACGCTATTAACAGATCTGCCAGGAACTCTGGATTCAAAAAATGCTATGTACCTAAGTAGGAAAAGGACACAACAGCAACTTAGCTATACTACTCAATGGCTCATTGTCTGTATACTATGACAGGAGAAAGTTCTATTTCCAGTATAATGATGGAAGTCCACACCAAGCAGCCATCCAGTTGAAAAAAACTACTAAAGGATATTAAATAACAAGCAAAATCAAGCAGAATATGGAGGAGTCAAAACTTTGAGGGATGACCAAAATAAGCATGGTTCTCATTATGTTAAAGCCTTTCCCCTGCCAGAGGGAACTTCAAAGATAACTTCTTAGGAGGCAGCATGACCTATTCTTTATGGAATAAGCAGCCTAGAACAAGATGAAGTAGCGGAAAGGTGAACCAGACAGGCTGAATGGTGGAGGGGAGGTAAATGTGCTAGAAGATGAAGGTGTGCATAAAAGATAATTGGCAAAGCATAAACTATTCTACAATATTCTAGTGGATTTTAAAGTAACTTGGAAAGTAGGATCAGCATGTCAGGGTTTGTTTAGGATATAAAATATGTGTTAAAATTATGACAATATAGGGGAAAGTTTCTGAGTCAGAAAATTACAAGATTGGAAAAAAACTATTAAATTAAAAGATAAGATGAAGTGGTTAAAAAGAAAAAGTTAAATACATTGGAAATAAACATTAAAAATATATAAGTCAAAATAAAATTCAACTTAAAGACAACTGAATAGCAGAAATAAGACAATAAATTAAAATATTGACATAAGAAACATAAAAAATACAAACAAGGCAAAGGAAAAATTCAGTCATAGATATAATACATGGAAGATAAAAAAAACTAGGATCCAGGGTATGAAAACTAGCTATTTCCCAAATCATGTCAGAACATTTAACAATGACTGTCGACATCTCACCTAGGTCTACTATGAGAGTACAACCTACATAAATCTGAAGCAACCAAGTTCAGATCTAGGAATCCTGTTCTCATCACATTCATGTGTTGTAAGAGAGAAGCAAATGCTGACCACAACTCATTTTCAGTTCTCATGGCTGATGAGTAATTGAAGCAATCCAAAGCTCTACCACCAAGAAAACTGAAGTTCTCTTTTCCCTACTACAATTTACAAATTCAAATTGGGTTATATAATAAGTGAAATGGTCTTCCATATATATTTTGTTTCCATGTCAACAAACTTTTACACCATCACTCATGTCATGTAGAAGATCAAAAATGTCTTCTTCTCACAAAATGTTTTTTAATGCTTTTTATCTAAATCTTGTTTTACAATGAAAAATATAATCAGCAGATACTATGAAGGTTTTATAGATCTCTCTGTTAAGTGGATAAATAAAATGACTAAGTAAAATCTTTAAAAAAATAAAATAAAATGTTAATGTGATCCTCTCTAAGTACTATGGAGCTCCACGTTTACTACTTGATAAACTTATACAAGCACATTATATGATAGTGAACTTGATTCTTGGGGAAACAAGAAACTTACAATAAATAATTAAAATATATAACATCCTAAAAAATTCTCATTGTGTATATCCTAATGTAAATGACTACTAGATGTACACGATAACTATCGGGAGCTTTCTAGAAAATGTGGAACCTACTGATTAGGTTCCAATGAGGTATACCATATAGAAGATCATATGACTCAAGTCTGAATGTCATTCTGTCAGCAATCATTCATTCCAAAAAGATTAAAAATGGACAACTTAGAACAATGCTAAAAATAAACCAATCCATAAAAAATAAATAATAAATAATAAAATATTAAGTTAAATTTAAAAAGCTTATTCCAAGTTGTAAAATTTTAGCAAGCTATAAAAGAAGCTTAGAATAGTGAAACTAAGTTAGAGATAGAACATAGGAAGATAGGTCACAGACTCTAACAGCAATACCAGAATAATTCCAGAGGGTAATACATTGTTCAGCAGCAGAGGATTCAATCACCACACTTCATGTTCCAAATATCAATTCCCAGAAGATTGTAAGATAAGACAAATAACAATAAGGGGTATCATTTTATAGTGATTAAACAAAGGGGAATATGATAAAAATTATAGCAGGGTTTTGTTTTTTTTTTTTAGAACTCAGCAAGTTGATTTTTAATTTTACATGGAAATGCAAAGAATCTAGAACAGCTAGGTTAAAAAAAACACTATTTTTTTAAAGGAATAAAGTAAAAGACCTTATTACATCTGATTTCAAGACATATTCTAAAAGCTTACTTATCAAGTACACCAATCAAAACTGTGGAAATTGGGAAAAAAGACATATAGATCAATGGAACATTGTTTTCTAGGCTCAATGTTGTTACATCAATTGGATAACTATATGGAAAAATTAATAGGTGGTGACCCTTATCATACTATATATGCAAAAATTTATTTAAAATGAATCAAAGACTTAAATATAAAATCTAAAGCTGTAATTATCCTAGAGGAAAACAAAAAGGAAACCTTTGCAACTTTCGAGTGATGAAAAGTTTCTTCGACAGAACACAAAAATAATGAACTATATTTTATAATGATGTTTTAGATTTCATGAAAACTTAAAACTTATTCTTCCAAAAACAAGAAATGAAGTGCTAAGCCACAAACTAGGAGAAAATATTCACAACACATAAGTCAGACAAAGATATAAAGAATGCTCACAACCCAATAATAATATAAACAAAGCAAAAAATTTAAAAATAGGCAAAAATATTCAATATTTACTTCAAAAGAGAAAATAAACAAATGGCCTATAGATACATAACGTACTGGATCATTAGTCTTTAGAGATGTAAATTTAAACCACACTGAAATGAAACACCACTTTCACAGGAATGGGAAAATTTTTAATAGCTTTTTTTAAATGTATTTATTTATTTATTTTAGAAAGAGAGACCTAGCACAAGCTGGGGGAGGTAGAGAGAGACTCTTAAGCCAACTCTGCACTGAGTGTAGAGCCTGACATGGGTCATAATCTCATGACCCTGAGATCTATGACCTGTGCCAAAACCAGGAGTCAGTCGCTCAACCCACTGAGCCATCCAGGCAACTTGGAATGGGAAAACCTTTTTTTTAAAGATTTTATCTATTTATTTGACAGAGAGAGACAGATCACAAGCAATCAGAGAGAGAGAGGAGGAAGCAGGCTCCCCACCAAGCAGAGAGCCCATGTGGGGCTCGATCCCATGACCCTGAGATCATGACCTGAGCCAAAGGCAGAGGCTTTAACTCACTGAGCCACCCAGGAGCCCCGGAATGGGAAAACTTTTAATAAACAAAATTAAAACAGAAATGGGAAGGATATGAACAACTAAGTCTCTCAAACAAAGCTGGTGAAAATGTAAAATGGTACAACTGCTTTGGAAAAGATTTGTGAAGTTTCAGGGCAGCTGGATCACTCAGTTAAGCATCTGACTTGAGCTCAACTCAGTTCCTGATCTCAGAGGCGTGACCGAGCCCCACCTTGGGCTCTGTGCTCGGTTAGGAGCCTGCTTAAAATTCTCTCTCCCCCACTTCTCTGTTCCTTCCACCTTCAGAAAAAAAAAAAAAAAAAAAGAGGGGCGCCTGGGTGGCACAGTGGGTTAAAGCCTCTGCCTTTGGCTCAGGTCATGATACCAGGGTCCTGGGAGCCCCGCATTGGGTTCTCTGCTCGGCAGGGAGCCTGCTTCCTCCTCTCTGCCTGCCTCTCTGACTACTTGTGATCTCTGTCTGTCAAATAAATAAGTAAAATTAAAAAGAAAAAAAAAAAGAGTTGGCGAGTTTCTTAGAAACTTAAACATACATTCACCAACATCAAATATTTCACTCGTAGGTATTACTCTGAAGAAACAAAACTAAATAACTACAAACAATATGTCACAGATGGTTTTAACAGCTTTAATTTAAGTAGACAAAAACTGTAAAAAATTTGAATGTCCAACAACACATGAATGTGTGAACAAATTGTGATTATCTATTCAATGAAATATTAATTAGCAATAAAAAGGAACTAATTATTAGTTCATGCTATAATATGGATAAATCACAAAATTATTGCACTAGGTGAAAGAAGTCAGGTCAAAAAAACAAAAAGAAATTTATAAAAAGAAAGAAATATAAATAATTTTAAAAGTAAGTTCATATAAAATTCTTTTTTTTAAGATTTTATTTATTTATTTGATAGAGAGAGAGAGATCACAAGTAGGCAGAAAGGCAGGCAGAGAAAGAGGGGGATGCAGGCTCCCTGCTGAGCAGAGAGCCTGATGCAGGACTCCATCCCAAGACCCTGAGATCATGACCTGAGCCAAAGGCAGAGGCTTAACCCACCGAGACACTCAGGAGCCCCAAGTTCATATAAAATTCTTAAGAATAGGGGTACCTGGGTGGCTTCATGGGTTAAAGCCTCTGCCTTCCACTCAGGTCATGATCCCAGGATCCTGGGATCCAGCCCCACATCGGGCTCTCTGCTCAGCAGGGAGCCTGCTTCCACTTCTCTCTCTATCTGCCTGCCTCTCTGCCTACTTGTGATCTCTGCCTGTCAAATAAATAAATAAAATCTTTTTAAAAAAATTCTTAAGAATAAACTAATCTAGGGGCGCCTGGGTGGCTCAGTGGGTTAAGCCGCTGCCTTCGACTCAGGTCATGATCTCAGGGTCCTGGGATCGAGTCCCGCATCGGGTTCTCTGCTCAGCAGGGAGCCTGCTTCCTCCCCTCTCTCTCTCTGCCTGCCTCTCTGCCTACTTGTGATCTCTCTCTGTCAAATAAATAAATAAAATCTTTAAAAAAAAAAAAAAAAGAATAAACTAATCTATAGTGTCAGAAATTAGGTCAATCAGATATGAGGGTGCAGGAAGGAGGAATTACAGAGGAGTACAGGGAAACTAGGGAGAGATGGAAATGTTTTCTATCCTATGATATTGATGATTTCGCAGATTAGTATACATATGCCCAAACTGATTATATTGCACACTTTAAATATATGAAGTTTAGTGAAATGTAATTATACTTCAGTGAAGTTGAAAGAAGCCAAAAAATAAAGATGGATAAAGTTACATCTATTTCAGGATATGGGCTTATAGTAAAAAAACACATTTTTAGGATAGGTTGCCAAAAGCAGGTTTACATGAGACGATTTTTCCTATAACTGCTAATAACCACTAATCCTAAAACTTATCACTTGTTAAATAATTGAATGTCTGTTCAGATATTTTTTAAGGGCTTAGGGAGATACCTTATGCCATTTTAAGAAAATGATAACTAATTTAAACTGATAGCTTTTTTAGTAAAAAAAAAATGTTTAAACTTACAGCAGTTTAGTAATGAAGCAAACTTTTCTTCTTTTTTTTTTTTTTTTTTTTTTCTCCTTTTTGAGAGAGAGATCATGGAAGCAGAGAGAGAGAGAGAGAGAGAGAGAATTCCAAGCAGGTTTCATGCACAGCACAGGGCTCCACTCCCCACACCCGCTGTGGGACTCCATCTCACAACTCTGAGATCATGACTTGAGCTGAAATCAAGACTCTGACACTTAACCCACTGAGTTACTCAGGCACCTCAGGAATGATCCAAACTTACCTATCTCTGGATTATTTTTATCGACTTATGAAATAATTTTTCAAAATCATAGTGAATATGAATATACCAAAAACCATTGAATTGTATACTTTAAATGGGAGAAGAGCAAAATCTTTGTTAATAAATGCTTATATGATTGAGAAAATTGAAAAAGTGTTATGGAAAGGGAAACTCTGTGAACTTTCAAGGACTTTGAACACAAATTACTGTTTGTTTAGGACGGAATTCATGTTGTACCATTGAAGGTCTTGAACAGGGCAATAGCTTGACCTAGGCTATGCTTTGATAAAATTGAGCTGACAGAGGTGTGTGGAATCTTATTTGTTGTAGGGGTTTAGTATTGAGTATCTTAACATTCAGGTTCAGGCAGGATATGGAGAGTCTGTTTGGCCATACAGAAAGCATATTCAAAGCATTCTGAAAAGAATACAGGTAACATTTATCATTTTATGGCTGCTCAGTATTTGAACTCCCTGTCTATATTTGGTGATTTGGACATTGTTTTTACCCTACAATCATGATGGTTTCCCAGTTTTTACATAAAAGACCAGGTACTTGCTCCCCTAAGTCTTGGATTTACACCTCAGGAACATGTCAAATTTAAACAATCTGATGATCCTACTCAGGACATGAGTCTGAAATAGCTAACACAAAGAAGCTAGAAGAGTTGGTTTTGTGCCATCAATGAAAAAGGCCAGTATCTGTGCCCCCTGATGGCTGAGGCGGTATGTATCCAGGAGTGGCAGGACCAGTGGCAGCTTGGAAAATGGATAGATCCTGTGTCCAGAGCTGACTGTGGTCTTACTCTTACTGGCCTTCTGTGGTCCCTGATGGACTTTTTAAAAACAGTTTTATTGAGATACAATTCATGCAACATAAAAATTTGCCCATTTAAAGTATACAATTCTGAGGGTTTTTTTAGTATATTCACTAAGTTTGTAATCATCATCACAATCTAATTTTAGAACATTTCAACACCCCAAAGAAACCTTTTCCAAGCTAATGGTAGCTGTCAACCCACTTTCCTCTGGGCAATGACTGATCTTTCTATCTCCATAGATTTGCCTATTTTGGACATTCATATAAATCAGTCATACAATATGTAGTCTTTTTCAATAGATTATTTTACTTAGCATAATATTTTCAAGATTCATCCATCTGATAGCATGTTTCAGTACTTTACTCCTTTTTATCTTGAATAATTGTATGGATATACCACATTTTGTTTATTTATTCCTCGGTTAATGAATACTTGGATTGTTTTTAATTTCCAGATATTACAACTAATGCTGCTATGAATACTCATGTGTATACATTTTTATGTAGACATATGTTTTCATTTCTCTTGGCTATATATATATATACACGACTGGAATTGCTAGGACATACGGCAACTCAGTGTTTAACATTTTGAGGAACTGTCAAACTGTTTCCCAAAGTAGCCACATTACTTTACATTCTCACAGACAATGTGTGAGCATTTCAATTTCTCCACATCCTTGTTGACACTTGTTATTATGCACAATTTTTCATTACACCCACCTTACGGTTATAAAGAAGTTTCTCTTGGTTTTACCTTATATTTCTAATGACTAATGACATTGAGAATCTGTTCGTTTGCTTATTGAACATTCACATATATTCGTTTCAAGTTATTTGCCCATCTTTTTAACTGGTTTATTTGTCTTTTTATTATTAAATTATAAGACTTCTTTCTACTTGAAGAACAGAGACTTGACAGAGACTCCTTAAATAGGTATGAGAGAGTGTGTGATGAATTAGCTTTAAAAAGGAGGAGGAATACTTTTTCTTAGAAATGAGAAAGATAATAATTACAACTTAGAAGTGGATAGTTAGAAGATCCTGAGGTGGAGACTTTAATCTGAAAGGGTCTTCAGCAGGTGGCTGTGACATTCTTCAGAGATATGACTAATAGTATGTTAAGACCAATGGTCATAGGTTGGATAAGGATGTTGAGAAAAGTAAGGAGTAGCTGAGGAAGGAACCAGATAGTAAGTCAAAGAGAATTAATTTGAGAATTTTCTAGCAGAAATTATGTTCTAGCAAGTAGCAAATTCAAGCATATTTTCTATCATTCTGCCTAAATCTTTAAATTCTTCTTTCCTTTCTCTCTTCACCTTAGTTAAAAAAATGCATCATCAGCAAACATTCAAACACAATGAACATTAAATATATGTGAATCATTGCTCTGGCTCATTCTCTTAAAGTTTTTTCCTTGTATCTTTTCCCCTCCTTCTTGTTTCAGGGTATTCACAGCAAAAAAATGTAAATACTATGAACAAAATTGTTCATTTAGTCTTAAATTTCAGAAATCTTTTTTTCATCTGTCAAGTATCTCTGACTTAAAAAAGTATAAAAGTGATTTCCACAGTGATTTATAGGGTTCTTCTCTGAGCTTCTTTCAAAGTAGATATCTCACTTAACTCTTTACAAGTGATAAATCATTATGGTCTTGTATGGATAATTTCTTCATATTGCAATGTTAACAAAATAAAAATACAAATAGATCAAGTTATTGGTTTTTCCTTTTGCATAATTTGTTTGCCTATTTTTCCTTATTTTGGCACTATAAAAACTCACATGCAAAAGACCTGGTGTCCTTGGTTAGAGACAAACATTCTGCATTTCAGTCATTAGTGATGCTTACCCTACTAAACAAGAAAAGTAAAGACAACCCACTAACATCCTCTTAAAAAGCAAAAGATAGAATTCTGATGCTTGCATTTCTAGGAGACCCTCACTGCTTTTTTTGTATTTGTTTATGTATTTGCATTAATGTTAAAAATTAAAACCATACCTAAAAATAAAAAATATTATGGATAAAGTCTACATGAGATTTAATAGATACTGATCCAAATACTCTTCAAAGTGAAAAAGTGCTGCATTTCAATTTTCTGTGAAGTTGGGGAGTTTACATCCTACTGAACTCTTCAGCTGAAGTTGGCACTCCAGGGGATTTCAAATCAGTTCAAAGTTATATGGTAAAGAGAAAAAGAAGAAGAAATGGGTGAAATTCCTTCAGTTCAATTTCATTGTTTAGCATTTCAAAGGTTCCGTCTATTCTCTTGATTAAAGCCCTGGTTTCATTGGGTTTATGGATTGTCTGAAGCTAGGACTGTGTCCAAATTCACAGCAAGCATTTTGGTATTCAAAAGTAAATCAAGAAGCTTAATTGAGAAATCTCCTTTCAGAATGAACTTAAAGCCTATTCAAATGTGGATATAATCTATAAATAACCAATAGCATTTTAGCTGGCACATGGAGATGAGGAAATAACTTAGGGCTAGGAATTTGTGAACCCGAGGGCTCTCAACACAGATCTTCAATTAACTAGTTATTTGACCCTCAGTAATCATTTTACTGGATCTTAATGTCATCTGTTATAAAATAAGATGAAATGCTTAATGAAATTAGATATTCATTCTTTTTCTAAAATTTCATTAATCTACTCTGAAGGTATTTTTTAATGTATACTCCTTTGGGATATTTTTATAAAATACACCTTTTACTCTATAATGTCTGTTAGATGCGTAAAATGACAGCATGTAATTTTTATTATGTACATATGTACTCATAATTGAGTGAATATTTAGTCTAATATTATTTACTCTATTTATATATGACCAAGACTGTTCTTTTTTTTTTTTAAGATTTTATTTATTTATTTATTTGAGAGAGAGAGAGAGAAAGTGAGAGAGAGCATGAGAGGGAAGGAGGTGAGAGGGAGAAGCAGACTCTCCACAGAGCTGGGAGCCCGATGCAGGACTTCATCCCAGGACTCCGGGATCATGGCCTAAGCCAAAGGCAGTTGTTTAACCAACTGAGCCACCCAAGCACCCTGACCAAGACTGTTCTTAAGAAAGAGCAGAACTGGGCTGCCTGGGTGGCTCAGTGGGTTAAGCCTCTGCCTTCAGCTCAGGTCATGATCTCAGGGTCCTGGGATTAAGCCCCGCATTGGGCTTTCTGCTCAGCGGGGAGCCTGATCTCTCTCTCTCTCTCTCTGCCTTCTTGTGATCTCTGTCAAATAAATAAATAAATCTTAAAAAAAAAAAAAAAAAAAAAAAAAAGAGCAGAATAGGGGCACCTAGCTGGCTCTGTCAGTAGAGTCTGTGACTCTTCATCTTGGAGTTGTGAGTTCAAGTTCCATGCTGGGTGTGGGGTCCACTTAAAAAAATAAAATAAATAAAATATTTAAAAAGACAGGGAGAGAGAGAGAGAGAACAGAATGATGTTAGCCTGTGAATTACTCTAAAGAACTCTAAAGGCACCTACCCAAATATTTTTCTACTATATTAAAAGACTTACACTGATATCTTAAATTCTACCAGTGTATATTGAATCTGGCACAAAATTAAATATGTATTTTCTATTCAAAAGTATATATACACAGGAGAAATTATATATGTAAAATTTAGCTTTTATGTTAACCTAATGTGAGTAACATTGCTGCATCTTTCTCAAATGTCAGTTAGAAACAAGTGAATTTTGGTGACACAGAGAAGTAATTTTTTTAAGGATTTTATTTATTTATTTGAGAAAGAGAGAGAGAAAGGGAGAGCAAGAGCACAAGCAGGGGGAGTGGCAGAGGGAGAGGGAGAAGCAGGCTCCCTGCTAGCAGGGAGCCTGATGCAGGGCTCCATCCCAGGGTCCTGGGATCATGACCTGAACCAAAGGCAGACACTTAACTGACTGAGCCACCCAGGTGCCCCAGAGAAGTAATTTTCAAATGCTCCTTTCTGGGACATTAGAAGTTCTGAAACAGGGGCACCTGGGTGGCTCAGTCTGTTAAGTGTCTGCCTTCAGCTCAGGTCATGATCCCAGGGTCCTGGGATTGAGCCCCACATCAGACTCCCTGCTCAGAGGGAAGCCTGCTTCTCCCTCTGCCACTCCCCCTGCTTGTGTTCCCTCTCTTGTTGTGTCTCTCTCTGTCAAATAAATAAACGAAATCTTTAAAAAGAAAAAAAAATGTTCTAGAATGTGTCTCAGGAACCTCAACAAAAACATCTTTATTTATATTTTCTTCTAAGACTGAGTTTGATCATTTGTAAAGCCACTGGACTAGAAGATGGAAGAAATATCAGTTTTGAAATTTGTATAATAAAGGGTGCCTGGGCAGCTCAGTCAGTTGAGCATCTGACTCTTGGTTTTTTGCTTAGGTCATGGTCTCTTGAGTCATAGGATGGAGCTCCATGTCAGGCTCTACACTCAGCAGGGAGTTGGCCTGAAGATTCTCTTCCTCTGCCCCTCTTCCCACTCTCTCACTCTCTTACTCTGTCTCAAATAAATAAATAGAAATTTTCACTGTTGGTGGGAATGCAAGCTGGTGCAACCTCTCTGGAAAACAGCATGGAGGTTCCTCAAAATGTTGAAAATAGAACTGCCCTATGACCCAGCAATTGCACTATTGGGTATTTACCCTAAAGATACAAACGTAGTGATCCAAAGGGGCACGTGTACTCGAATGTTTATAGCAGCAATGTCCACAATAGCCAAACTATGGAAAGAACCTAGATGTCCATCAACAGATGAATGGATCAAGAAGATGTGGTATATATACACAATGGAATACTATGCAGCCATCAAAAGAAATGAAATCTTGCCATTTGCAACAACATGGATGGAACTAGAGCGTATCATGCTTAGCGAAATAAGTCAGGCGGAGAAAGACAACTATCATATGATCTCCCTGATATGAGGAAATGGTGATGCAACATGGGGGCTTAAGTGGGTACGAGAAGAATAAATGAAAGAAGATGGGATTGGGAGGGAGACAAACCATAAGTGACTCTTAATCTCACAAAACAAACTGAGGGTTGCTGAGGGGAGGGGATTTGGGAGAAGGGGGTGGGATTATGGACATTGGGGAGGGTATGTGCTTTGGTGAGTGCTGTGAAGTGTGTAAACCTGGTGATTCACAGACCTGTACCCCTGGGGATAAAAATATATGTTTATAAAAAATAAAAAATTATATTAAAAAAAATTGTGTAATACTAATGGAGTACAAAGTTCTCATGGGAATGGATATAGGAAAGGAAGGACAAAGGAGAGAAGACCTCAAAAAAGCAAGGAAACTGTGATAAAATGGAACTAAAGGTCAATAAAGCGAGGACTTGTAGAAAGGACTTTAAAAACTGATCTTGTGGGGTACCTATATGGCTCAAGTCTATTAAGCATCAGACTCTTGATCTCAGTTCATGTCTTGATCTCAGGGTGTGAGTTAAAACCCTGCTTTGGGATCCACATTGGACATTGAGCTAACTTGAAAAACAAAATTGATCTTGGAAATAAAATACATACTTTACAAATTTGCTTATGTTCACATATACCAAAATATCAAATAATGTCTTATTGTAACTCTCTAGGTGATGGTTATACTCACTAAAGTTTAAGAATAATTGTTCTGGTTTGTGTTATGAAATTGTGTAACAAGAAAGTCATGAAAAATACTTTACAATTACAAACTAACCATTTAAAATTAATTTAGAGATGAATAATAATGAAGCACACTTTTCAAATAGCCTACATTCTAACTCAGCTCCCATGAACAATAAATCTCTGTATTTTATTAATTCCTATTGAAATGCAGAATTATCTTTTTATGAAACTAAATCCCTAAGTCCGTGTCACTATAGAAAGTTTTACTATTTTCACTTATCTAGGTGTCAGAATAATATGCACATTAAAAGTTATTTACACTCTTATATTTTTTAAGATTTTATTTATTTATTTGAGAGAGAGTGAGTGAGAGCATGAGAGGGGAGAAGCAGACTCCCCACGGAGCTGGGAGCCGGATTTGGGACTCGATCCCAGGACTCTGGGATCATGACTTAGGCTAAACACAGTGGCTTAACCAACTGAGCCACCCAGGCACCCCCTGCTCTTATTTTTTTTGTTGCTGTTTCACTCAAGAGCATTTATTGATCACTTAATAATGTTTACAAATAAGGCAAGTTTTAATCTCAACAGGCAGAAGTGAGTAAGAAGTTATTATGTTTTTGCCCCCAAGAAGTTTTCAGTTTAATGGACATAAATAGGCAAATAAGAATCACAATTTGGTATATGATGTATACTTTCATAATACCTAAATATGAGTCAAAAGATAGCAACCTTCATTTAATAAATCAGTGATAACATGATAAGTACTAAAAGATGTGGCTTCTTCTATCAAACGCTGGTTTCATAACAGAGAATTCAAAGCACATGGGTGATACGCTGGGTTTTTGTCCTGCTGTCAGAGTCTAAATGTGATCTGATGTCTAAATGTAAGAAAAAAGGGTGCCTGGGTAGCTCAGTCGGTTAAGCATCTACCTTCACTTCAGGTCATGATCCCAGGGAACTGGGATCGAGCCTCACATCAGGCCACCTCCTTAGCGGGGAGTCTGCTTCTCCCTCCGCCCCTCCCCCTTGTCATGCTCTCTCTGCTTCTCATTCAAATACATAAATAAATAAAGTCTTTAAAAAAAATAAATGTGAGAAGAAAGTCCCAATGATGTCTCGCTGGAAAACAAAAAAACATAAGTAGAAGCACAAAACAAGAAAAAGCACCACCGTCGCCACCACCACCACCACAACAATAAAAACTGCCCTTATGAAGCTTAAAATCTAGTAAAGGGAGTCAGAAAATTAAATAAGTAATTAAAATACAAATGATAAGATCTTGATTGTGTTAAGGTTCAGAGCTATGCCTGCTTCATCCATAGTAATACACAGGTTTTTTTTTTTTTTTTTTTTTTTAATTTTTTATTTTTTATAAACATATATTTTTTATAAACATATATTTTTATCCCCAGGTCTGTGAATCACCAGGTTTACACACTTCACAGCACTCACCAAATCACATACCCTCCCCAATGTCCATAATCCCACCCCCTTCTCCCCAACCCCCTCCCCCCGGCAACCCTCAGTTTGTTTTGTGAGATTAAGAGTCACTTATGGTTTGTCTCCCTCCCAATCCCATCTTGTTGCACTATTGGGTATTTACCCTAAAGATACAAATGTAGTGATCCAAAGGGACACATGCACCCGAATGTTTATAGCAGCAATGTCCACAATAGCCAAACTATGGAAAGAACCTAGATGTCCATCAACAGATGAATGGATCAAGAAGATGTGGTATATATACACAATGGAATACTATGCAGCCATCAAAAGAAATGAAATCTTGCCATTTGCAACAACGTGGATGGAACTAGAGCGTATCATGCTTAGCGAAATAAGTCAAGCAGAGAAAGACAACTATCATATGATCTCCCTGATATGAGGAAGTGGTGATGCAACATGGAGGCTTAAATGGGTAGAAGAATACACAGGTTTTTAAGACCCATAGAGAATAGATAAATCAATACATTTAAAAATATAACACAATGTTAGAGTATGTAGCAAGTACCTGCAGGTTTCCAAGCGAGAGAGTAGCAGAATGCCAAGAAGGTTTCTCAAAAGCTAGTTGTGTGATCATAGCATAAAATTATCGCGTAAGTATGAAATAGTTGAGGTCAAAGAAATGGCCTAAGGATCACTTAAGAATGTGTTCAATAAAGGGAGGCTTCCAAACAGAGGCCAGGATACCTCAGCAGAAAGACATTTTAGGCACCAAAGGGCAGAATTATTTTAAGAAACGCTTGGAGTGCTTAAACATTTTCTCTCCTTGATCAACAGGAGGGCTCTCTTCCCTCACACCTCATGCCAAGTAAGAGGGGCTTTAGGGCATCATTCTGACAGCTTGATATGTGTTGCAGGGAGGTTGATGGGGCAAAGGGGCTGCTTTCTATTCAATGTAAGAACAGAGTGAAAAGGCTCTGACTGGATTAGCTGCCCAGCAGTACAGTTCACAGAGGTTACCATTGTCAGATCAAGGCACTACCCCACTGTTGGCTTCCTGAGGTGTGTATTTCCCGTGGATTGAGTGTGGGCCCTGTGTCAGGGAGCCAATGCAGGAGCCACTAAAAAGGCCCCACAAAATGCTGGTGGCAAGTAACAAAACAGGCCGACTAGAAGACAAATAAGACTTAGAGATGGTTTTACTTCCTAGTACAGTCATATTCTGATGCTCGTGTACTCTGGCAGGTATTCAAAAGCTGACTGTTTTGATCACATTGTGCTTTCATAGGTATCTCAAAGATTCTCCTACTGAGAACAACTAACTGCAACTACTGAAATGAGGGCAGAGCCCTTCCACCAGCCAGCTGCTTCTCTGCCCCCCTCAGCTCCTGCATCCTGCAGTACTCTGCAGGGCTCCTTCCATTCCCATCTCAAAGCAGCTGCAAGAGGCCCACTTAGATAGGATCTATTTTAAAATGACATCAGAACCACCCCTTCAAAGTAAACCCTTTTATATCCTCTTATATGACAAACTAGTTTTGGAGCCATTGCCACTGAAATTTTGGTGTAATTGTCCTTGTAACTCACTTAATAAGAAAAAAAAAAAAAACTGAGTGAAGATACCACTTATTGGTTTGTTTTTAGCCTTTGGACTTTTGCTAAAGCTGAGGCAGAAAGAATTCCATTTTTAAACTGTGTTAATAAACAAGCAAATCAGGTTATTTTAAGTGTCAGTGCTGAAGCAAGTTAACACCATGAAGACTCTATGAAAGAAAAAAATCAACCAAGTTTGGATATGGGGGAAAAAGGAGAAGCAGGAGTTAAGCATGACTTTAAGGATTAGGTTTGTGGTATTAAAGGAATGAGAGAGAGATTTCTGCATAACTAGAATAATTTGACCAGTCTTTTATTCACTTTCATAGTCTTTTGTTTTCCCCCAAATTCCCATTAAAATTCAACAAAGAGTTAAAAAGCTAACAACCAACAGAGATGAAGAGAATGGAGTAGAAGACAATAGTAAGGTTTTGGTCATTGTACAAAAGCAAGAAAGAACCCTACTCCAGGTTTGGTTTGGATGTTGAGACTGATAACCCTATCTACATACCAAGAGGGTATGAAAAGCTTTATTACTTACATAAATGTGGTCTCCAGGGAGAGCAGGGCAAGCATTTCAAACAGGTCTGAAATAGCTTGAGAGAGCAAAGAAAGGAAACTAGCCTCGCTTTGTGTTGCAGTTTGGATGTGGAAATAGATGGAGTGTTCTCACATAAGCAGGCAGAGATTTGCATGATTTGAGCCTTCTACTGGTTCCAAAGGAAGGAGCACCCAGGCTTTCTTATCAGCTTGCCCAGTTGTGGGATACAAGGCATATAGGAAGGGATGAGACCTAAAAGTTGTCAGTGGTCGATCATCAAACAATGAAGTCTGTCTCCTCATGATGTCTCCTCATGACAGTAGGCATTTTGAAATAAAATAGTAGGAAGAAAGGCAAATAGCTGATTGGGGAAATCGGAGCCATTTTCAAGCAATGGAAGGAAATTCTAATTTAAAGTGAGGGTATGTGCTATGGAGAGTGCTGTGAATTGTGTAAGACTGATGAATCCCAGACCTATACCCCTGAAACAAATAATTCATTATATGCTGATTTTAAAAAGTGAAGGTATTATAATACAGAAATCCTAAGAGGCACATAGTAAGGGATATAAAGCTGGAATGAGGTTTTTACTTTTCAGTAGCAACTTATGGGAGCCAAGGACTCATGAGGTAAATAAAACTTACAAAATACAGAAGGAAAATGATTTCTCATTTTTAAATGGTGTGAGAGTGGGGAAAAGGTCATTTTCAGACATTCAAGGTAAAACAATTTATTTACTATGATGACTTTCCTTTGGAAATGACCGGAAGATGCTCTATAGTTGAAGCAAGCAAAAAACAAAGAGAGGTCAAGAGTAAAATTTGTTTTCTGGCCCAGAAGAGCAACAAATCATGATTAAAGATGAAAAACGTACTCCAAAAAATAAAAGGAAGAGGATGAAGGACAAGGGAGAGAAAGAGAAACTATAGAAGGAACGAAGGAAAAAACAAATATTGGCATGCTTGACTATTTTCCAGTCATTTAACATATACATGGGAACATATGGGGGGAAACAGTGATTTTCATAAACTAAGAAAAAAATTTTAAGAAATTATTATCAATTATGAACAGCAAAAAATTCTATTAGATAGTAAGTACAGTTATACCATACTATTCAACTCAACAGTGAATAATGTTTATAGTCTTATAGCAATATAAACATTGACTATTGATTTAACAAAATTTGTAATTATAGAGGAAAGATGGAAAGAACAGAAGTATGAGTATAGTATAAGAAAAGCAAATCCTCAGCTACCATATTAGAGTGACAGTGGATATAAAATTGCATCACTGAATTAGCCAAGTAGAAATATGAATGCAAATGATGATATAAAAAATATTAAAAAGTGGTTCTTTGAGAGCATAAAGATACTTAAAAATATTATCTCCTTAGTATTCTTTGACATTTTAATCATAAGCATGTATTACCACGAAGAAAAAATATTTTAATAATTAGAAATTTAAAATCAAGTGGACATAAGAAGAAAAGGTGGGCTTAGGTTTAAATGTGTGGCATTTCAGAGGCAAGATGGCAAAGGAGTAGCAAACTGAAATGACATCAGATCCCAGGAGTTCAGCTAGATAGGTATCAAACCATTCTGAACACCTAAAAACTCAATAGGAGATAGAAGAGAAGAAGAGCAGCAATTCTTAGAACAGAAATCAACCATTTTCTGGTTGGACGTGTGAAGAAGTGAATCCAAAGCCATGGAAAGATAGACTGCAGGGGGCAGAGCAGTGGAGTACCAAATCAGAAGTCTGCTCCATGGAGGAACATGGCTCCAGAGGCTAAGCCAGGGTGGAGCCCTCACAGGGACAGTGTGGTCTCAGCTCCCACAGGGTCACAGAAAGATTGGGGGTTCTGGGTGTGACAGAGCTGCCAGGTATCAGAGCAGGGAAGCTGACTATAGAGACAGAGCCGAAGAGTGAGCTTTCAGATCCGGTTTACCTTAACCGTGATTGAAGACACAGTCCGGCCACTGCTCTTCAAGCAGGGTCCTGACAAGTGGCAGATCTGAGGAGACTCACCTTCCTGCTCCGGGAGGAACAGTGTGGCAGGAATCTGCTGGGTTTGGAGACTTCAAACGGGGCTGTGCACCAGAGATAGAAATGCTCGGTCACAGGCTGGGTAAGCTTGGAGTGCAGCCGGAGACCAGGGAGACAGGAATGATTGACCGTTTTTCTCTGAGGGCACACTGAGGGGTGGGGCCCTGAGCTCTTGGCTCCTCCAGGCTGGAGATTGGGAGGCCACCATTTTCATTCCCATCCTCCAGAGCTCTACAGAAAGAATTCATAGACTCTTTCTGTCTATGTGGGAATAAAAGCTTCCACAAGCAAACACCAACAGATTACTTAGCCCAACCCCTGGCAAGGGCAGTGCAATTCGGACTCCAGCAAAGACTTGCGAATCACTACAATAGGCCCCACCCCCCAGAAGATCAGCAAGAAATCCAGCCAAGACCAAGTACACTTTATAAGGAGAACAGCAGAATTCCAGAAGGGGAGAAAGCAAAGCATGGAATTCATGGCTTTCTCCCCATGATTCTGTAGTCTTGAAAAGTTAATTAATTTTTTTAATTTTATCTTTTTCTTATTCTAATATTTATAATATTTCCTCTTTCCTCTTTTAGCATTTTTTAACTAGCTTATCTTAACAATATCATTCTTTAAAAAAATCTTTTTAAACCTTCATTGTTATAGTCATATTTTATCTCTTTATCCCTAAATTTCTTTAAAAATTTTATTCTATATTTTTTAACTTTCCTCTTTCCTCTTCTAGCATTTTTAACTAGTTTATCTTAACAATACCTTTCTTAAAAAAATATTTTAAAACCTTCATTGTTATAGTCATATTTTATCCCTTCATTATATTTAACATTTTTATATACATAGTGGGTTTTTTTTCTAATGAATTTTGGGATACAATTTCTTATAATAGATTGAAATATACCCTAAATCTATCACAGGGCTTTTTTCTAATCTCCAGGCTAAGCAAATTCCCTTCTCTCTTTTTTTTTTTTTTTTACCCCAACAAACTCATCAATTCCTTTTTTAGAATTTTTTTTTAATTTTTATATTTACAGTCATACTCCATCCCTTAATCATGTTTATCCATATTTTTGTATATATACAAATTTTTCTTTCTTTAAGATTTTGGGAGGTAATTTTTTCTAAGAGACCAAAATAAATCCAAAATCAAGTAGGTGACTCTGTTCTATTCACCAGCCTAATATGCATGTATGTATGTGTGTGTGTGTATAGTATACATATATATAATTATTTTTTTTTATTTTTTTATTTTTATTTATTTCCCCCCCTTTCTTCTCCCCCTGATTTTGGGTCTCTTCTGATTTGGTTACCATACATTTTTCTGAGGGTCTTTGTCAACCTTTTACTATTTTATTCTCTCATTCATATATTCCTATCCAGATAAAATGACAACGTGGAAAAACTCACCACAAAGAAAAGAAGAAGAGGCAGTACCGACGGCTAGAGACCTAATCAATATGGACATTGGTAATATGTCAGGACTAGAGTTCAGAGCAACAATTCTCAAGGTGTTAGCTGGGCTAGAAAAAAGGCATGGAAGATATTAGAGAAAGACTTTCTGGAGAAATAAAATCAATTTGAGAGAAATAAAAGAACTAAAATCTAACCAAGTTGAAATAAAAAAAGCTATTAATGAGGTGCAATAAAAAATGGAGGCTCTTACATTAGGATAAATGAGGCAGAAGGAAGAATTATTGAAAAAGAAGACCAAATTATGAAGATAAAGAAGCTGAGCAAAAGAGAAACAACTACTAGACCATGAAGGGAGAATTCAAGAGAAAAGTGATACTACAAGATGAAACAATATTAGAATAATTGGGATTCCAGAAGAAGAAGAAAGAGAAAGGGGGGGAAGCAGATATATTGAAGTGAATTATAGTACAGAATTTCCCTAATATGGCAAAGGGAGCAAGCATCAAAATCCAAGAGTCACAGAGAACCCTCCTCAAAATCAATAAAAATGGGTCTACATTCCATCATCTAATAGTAAAATTTACAAGCCTCAGTGACAAAGAGAAAATCCTGAAAGCAGCTCGGGACAAGAAGTATGTAACATACAATGGTAGAAATATTAGATTGGCAACAGACTTATCCACAGAGACCTGGCAGGCCAGAAAGAACTGGCATGATATATTCAGAGCACTATACAAGAAAAACATGCAGCCAAGAATACTATATCCAGCTAGGCTATCATTGAAAATAGAAGGAGAAATAAAAAGCTTCCAGGACAAACACAAATTAAAAGAATTTGTGAGGGACGCCTGGGTGGCTCAGTTGGTTGGACGACTGCCTTCGGCTCAGGTCATGATCCTGGAGTCCCGGGATCGAGTCCCGCATCGGACTCCCAGCTCCATGGGGAGTCTGCTTCTCTCTCTGACCTTCTCCTCATTCATGCTCTCTCTCACTGTCTCTCTCTCAAGTAAATAAATAAAATCTTTAAAAAAAAAAAAAGAATTTGTGAACATCAAACCCGTCCTATAGAAAATATTGAAAGGGGTCCTCTAAACACAGAAAGACCCTAAAAGTAGTAGACCAGAAAGGAACAGAGACAATATACAGTAACAGTCACCTTACAGGCAATACAATGGCACTAAATTCATATCTTTCAATAGTTACCATGAATGTAAATGGGCTAAATGCCCCAATCAAAGATAATCAGAATGGACAAAAAAACCAAAAGCCATCAATATGCTATCTAGAAGAAACTCATTTTATACCCAAAAGTCTTTGGGTATAGATTTAAAGTGAGGGGGTGAAAAACAATTTACCATGCTAACAAACATCAAAAGAAAGCTGGGGTGGCAATCCTTGAATCAGATAAATTAGATTTTAAGCCAAAGACTATACTAAGAGATGAGGAAGGACACTATATCATACACAAAAGGTCTGTCCAACAAGAAGATCTAACAATTTTAAATATCTATGCCCCTAATATGGGAGCAGCCAACTATATAAATCAATTAATAATAAAATCAAAGAAACACATCGACAATAATACAATAATAGTGGAGAACTTTACAGCCCCCTCAATGAAATGGACAAATCATCCAAGCAAAAGATCAACAAGGAAATAAAGGCCTTAAATGACACAGTGGACGAGATGGACATCACAGATATATTCAGAACATTCCATCCCAAAGCAACAGCATACTCATTCTTCTCTAGTGTGCATGGAACATTCTCCAGAATAGATCACATCCTGGGTCATAAATCAGGTCTCAACTGGTACCAAAAGAATGGGATCATTCCCTGCATATTTTCAGACCACAGTGCTTTGAAAGTAAAACTCAATCACAAAAGGAAAGTTGGAAAGAACTCAAATACATGGAGGCTAAAGAGCATCCTACTAAAGAATCAATTGGGTCAACCAGGAAATTAAAGAAGAATTGAAAAAATCCATGGAAACAGATGAAATGAAAAAACAACGGTTCAAAATCTGTGGGACACAGCAAAGGTCATCCAGAGAGGAAAGTATATAGCGATAGAAAGCTTTCTCAAGAAACAAGAAAGGTCTCAAGTACACAACTAATCCTACACCTAAAGCAACTGAAGAAAGAACAGCAAAGAAAGCCTAAACCCAGCAGGAGAAGAGAAATATAAAGATTGGAGCACATATCAATGAAATAGAAACCAAAACAACAGTAGAACAGATCAACAAAACTAGGAGCTGGTTCTTTGAAAGAATTAATGAGATGGATAAAGCCCTGGCCAGACTTATCAAAAAGGAAAGAGAAAGGACCCAAATAAAATCATGAATGAAAGAGGAGAGATCACAACCAACACCAAAGAAATATAAACAATTGTAAGAACATAGTTTGAGCAACTATACACCAGCAAATTTGACAATCTGGAAAAAATGGATGCATTCCTAGAGACATATAAACACCTAAACTGAACCAGGAAGAAATAGAAAATCTGAACAAACTGATAACCAGTAAGGAAATTGAAGCAGTCATCAAAAATCTCCTAACAAACAAGAGCCCAGAGCCAGACAGCTTCCCAGGGGAATTCTACCAAACTTTTAATGAAGAATTAATACCTATTTCCTGAAACTGGCCCAAAAAATAGAAATGGAAGAAAAACTTCCAAACTCATTTTATGAGGCCAGTATCACCCTGATCCCAAAACCAGACAAAGACCCCATCAAAAAAGAGAATTACAAACCAATATCCTTGATGAACACTGAAAATTCTTAGCAAAATACTAGCCAATAGGATCCAACACTACATTAAAAGGATTATTCACCATGACTAAGTGGGCTGCACTTCCTGCATGACTACCTGGGCTGCAAGGTTGGTTCAACATCTGCAAATCAATCAATGTGATATAATACATTAATAAAAGAAAGAAAAGAACCATTGATACTCTCAATGGATGCTGAAAAAGCATTTGACAAAGTACAGCATCCTTTCTTGATTAAAACTCTTCAAAGTGTAGGGATAAAGGGTACATACCTCAATATCATCAAATTCATCTGTGAAAAACCCATAGTGAATATCATTCTCAATTGGGAAAAACTGAAAGCTTTTCCCCTAAGGTCAGAAACATGGCAGGGATGTCCACTATCACCATTGCTAGTCAACATAGTTCTAGAAGTCCTAGACACAGCAATCAGAGAACAAAAGAAATAAAAGACATCTGAATCAGCAAAGAAGTTAAACTCTCACTCTTTGCAGATGATATGATACTTTATGTGGAAAACCAAAAAAAACTCCACTCCAAAACTGCTAGAACTCCTACACGAATTCAGTAAAGTGTCAGGATATAAAATCAATGCACAGAAATCAGTTGCATTTCTATATGCCAACAGCAAGACAGAAGAAAGAGAGATTAAGGAGTCAATCCCATTTACAATTGCACCCAAAACCACAAGATACCTAGGAATAAACCTAACCAAAGAGGCAAAGAATCTATACTCAGAAAACTATAAAGTACTCATGAAAGAAATTGAGGAAGACACAAAGAAATGGAAAAATGTTCCATGCTCATGGACTGGAAGAACAAATATTGTGAAAATGTCTCTGGTACTTAAAGCAATCTACACATTGAATGCAATCCCTATCAAAATAGCATCAATTTTTTTCAAAGAACTTCAACAAATAATCCTAATCTTAAAATTTATATGGAATCAGAAAAGACCCCAAATAGCCACAGGAATGTTGAAAAAGAAAGCCAAAGTTGGTGGCATCACAGTTCTAGACTTCAAGCTCTATTACAAAGCTGTAATCATCAAAACAGTATCGTATTGGAACAAAAGTAGATGAATGGAACAGAATAGAGAGCCCAGAAGTGGACCCTCAAATCTATGGTCAACTAATCTTCGACAAAGCCGGAAAGAATGTCCAATGAAAAAAAGACAGTCTCTTGAACAAATGGTGTTGGGAAAATTGGACAGCCACATGCAGAAGAATGAAACTGGACCATTTCCTTATACCACACACAAAAATAGACTCCAAATGATGAAATACCTCAATGTGAGACAAGAATTCATCAAAATCCTTGAGGAGAACACAGGCAGCAACCTCTTCGACCTCAACCACAGCAACTTCTTCCCAGGAACATTGCCAAAGGCAAGGGAAGCAAGAGCAAAAATGAACTACTGGGACTTCATCAAGATCAAAATCTTTTGCACAGCAAAGGAAATAGTCAACAAAACCAAAAGACAACTGATAGAATGGGAGAAGATATTTGCAAACAACATATCAGATAAAGGGCTAGTATCCAAAATTTATAAAGAACGTATCAATCTCAACACCCAAAGAACAAATAATCCAATCAAAAAGTGGGCAGAGGACATCAACAGACATTTCTGCAAAGAAAACATCCAGATGGACAACAGACACATGAAAAAGGGCTCCATGTCACTCGGCATCAGGGAAATACAAATCAAAACCACATTGAGATACCATCTCACACCAGTCAGAATGGCTAAAATGAACAAGTCAGGAAATGACAGATGTTGGAGAGGATGCGGAGAAAGGGGAATCCTCCTGCACTGTTGGTGGGAATGCTGGAAAACAGCATGGAGGTTCTTCAGAAAGTTGAAAATAAGGTACCCTATGAACCAGCAATCACACTACTGGGTATTTACCCTAAAGGTACAAATGTAGTGACCTGAAGGGGCACGTGCACCTGAATGTTTATAGCAGCAATGTCCACAATAGCCAGACTATGAAAAGAACCTAGATGTCCATCAACAGATGAATGGATAAAGAAGAAGTGGTATAAATATACAATGGAATATCCTGCAGCCATCAAAAAATGAAATCTTGCCATTTGCAACAGTGTGGATGGAATTAGAGGGTATTATGCTGAGTGAAATAAGTGAATCTGAGAAAGACAATTATCATATGATCTCCCTGAGATGAGGAATTTGAGAGGCAGCATGGGGGGGTTGGAGGGTAGGGAAGGAAAAAGTGATACAAGACGGGATCGGGGAAGACAAACCATAAGAAACTCTTAATCTTACAAAATGGACTGAGGGTTTCTTGGGGAAGGGGCTAGGGATAGGGTGGTTGGGTTATGTACATTGGTGAGGGTATGTGATACGGTGAGTGCTGTGAAATGTGTAAGCCTGATGATTCACAGCCCTGTACGTGTGGGCAAATAATACATTATATGTTAATAAAAACAATCAATATAAATAAATAAATAAATGTGCAGAGTTTCAGATGATGGCATGATATAGCCCTCAAATCATTACTTGCTGATTTAGTATTAGGACTGAACAGGATAAGGGTGAAGATACAAACACTAGACTCAGAAATTAATCAATCAGAGAAGTAAATTGTTCAAGGAACAGGAAAACTTACTGACAAGAAACCAATAATCCAGATTCAAAGAAACAGAATATGCCATTGAATTACAGAGAGATCAAATGTTTCTCATATTCATAAAATTTTTATATTCATTTTCTCATGTTTTACTATTTTTCTGGAATTTAAATAATTCCCTTCATTATAAAAATAATACTCATAAACAAAAACCTCCCATGCCAAAAAGAAATTATTAGCAGGAATAAATTAAACTAGTAGAAGCAGGGTGCCTGGGTGGCTCAGTTGGTTGAGCGACTGCCTTTAGCTCAGGTCATGATTCTAGAGTCCTAGGATGAAGTCCCGCATTGGGTTTCTTGCTCAGCAGGGAATAGGGTTCTCCCTTTGACCTTCTGCATGCTTGCTCTCATTCTCTCTCTCTCACAAATAAATAAATAAAATCTTTAAACATAAAAAAATAAATAAATAATAAAATAAACTAGCAGAAGCAAACGCCCAAGAAGCATATAGATGCTAAGCATGTCACAACCATAACATGAGTGGCATAGATATTGTTTTCTTCAAAGTAGCCATGTATTAATATTAAATTTAAGTAGCGAGAGTTTTACTGTTTAATGATCTTATCTATTTTCTCATTAGCTAAGACAAGATAGTAACATGATACATTATAACTTTCCTTATTGACACAAATGCTACTTTTTCTCGAAACTTTAACTTAAATCTTAATAACAAAAAACTTTCTAATGTTTTTAATGCTTTCTATTTAATTTCATAAGCTTATAAAACATTACAAAAAACTTTCTAATGTTTTTAATGCTTTCTATTTAATTTCATAAGCTTATAAAACATTAATCAAAAAATTCTACAGCAGTCAACTCAGAACAGATGCAATGACCCCCACTGAAGTCTTTGTAAGGATTTCAGAATGAGGAAATTTCACATTTCTCCACTATGTCACTACTCAGGAAAATTGTTTCATAATAAATGATCTCACAAGAATTTCATAATGATGAACATATGCTTGGCCTATTAAAATCCTATAGGCTCAATGTTTAAACTTAAAGAGAGACAAAAATGCAGAGTACCCATCTTCCAATCACAGAAAAAAAAAATGTAAAGAACATATCCTTTACAAACACATTTTTATAAAATCTTTTGGGGGGGCATATTTCTAATTACTCTCTTTGAGTACATACAGCAAAATAAAATTGGATCTTAAATAGGTATTTCATGACTTAAAATCCGAATTACACTCCACCAGCAGTTTTCTCTCTCATACTTGCAAAAATACTGAATTATCATTTTTTAAAGACTTTATTTATTTATTTGACAAAGAGAGAGACAGCGAGAGAGGGAACACAAGCAGGAGGAGTAGGAAAGGGAGAAGCAGGCTTCCAGCTGAGCAGGGAGCCTGATATGGGTTCAATCGCAGAACCCTGGGATCATGACCAGATTATCATTTTTAATGCTTACAAATGTGTTAGGAAAAAATGATTTTGCACTTTTATTTAATCTTTTTCTTTATTATTGGTGACCACTTTTCAGATGTTAATTTATTATTTCTTCTTTTTTGTATTGCATATTTATACCCAATTTCACTTATTAGTAATAACTTCTTATATATTGACAATAATATTTTTTAACGTGACAAATATTTTCACATTCTTTCAATCAATTTATTTTTAATAGATCAAAAATCAGTGGTGATAATTCTGTCACCTGCATTTATCTATTAGACGATGAAAATAAAATTCAAGCCAGTGTTCAAATAAAAGGCCATATAATGTTACTTAGTTTTCTTCTTGGAATGAGTGTTCTTTGTCACAAAAGTATCAAAGAAGAAGCTCCAGTCAAGAACAGGGAACTGGATATGACATCATTCTTTTCATTCAATTAGCTAGAGTTTTGTCTTTTATGTTTTTTAGAACTTCCTCTGATTAAATTGGTTAATTTAAATTGGTTAATTCCAATTCATCTGCTTTGGGATATGATAATTTTTCTCAAAATACTATAAACATGACAAAAATAATTTTCATTTTTTACAATTTTTTCAAATTATCCAAAATATGATATTCAATAATTCACAAGTTAACAGTGCCACTGTATGTGAATTATATTGCTTAGTTAGTTGGAATTCTTCAGAGAAGTATTAATCTTTTTCATTCTTGTATTCTCCGTTTAGAAACTTTATATATCTATGTGCCACAAAGAAATATCCTAGACTTCTGGCAACTAAAATTCTGGGAATAGATATATTAATTCCACAAAAACAGAACCTTGAAAAACAGGAGTTTCAAACTTCAGAATAAATACAATTTTGTTGGCTAAATATCCATATTGGCTTGCTTATTTATTTAATTTACATAGGAGTGTCTTGGCCAGTGCTATAATTACATTAGCAAATATTTTCACATCTGGGAAGGGGACACCAACAGTAGATAATGAACCATATATAGAATTAAATTCTTAATCCCATTCAAAGTGTTGTTTTAAAAATGCATCATCCTCTATTATTTCTCTATCATTTTATATAGATATTAAGTTGAGAAAATGTTTTTCTTGCAGAAAGGGAGGTATCAGCCATTCACAGTACTATAAAAATTATTGCATAAAATTCTGATGTATTTCTTATTCCTCAGTATAGCTAAATTAATTAGTTTCTAATCTTCATTTTCTGTTATCAGGGGGAAAAAAGGATTAAAAATACTGCTGCAATCATTGTGCAATAAAATCCAACATTGTTGAAGCTGACTTAAGTTTAAGAACTGGGTGATAAAAATCTGATATTCTTTCCTTCCATTGCAGAGACAAAGAAAAATTATATGGTGCTATGCTTCTATTGTAGGAGAGAAAAGCAAAATAAAGGTAAGCAACTGGAACAGATGCTTTCAGGAAAACAGAAACAATAAATGCTCAGACTGCAGGCAATTCCAGCCACTTCATCATACTCTGAATTGCCATAAACACTAATGCTAAAAAACGGAGGTTATTAGGATTACAACCCAAATACAGATGTGAGGTCAGATGAGAAACAATGGCTTTACCTTAGAAATTGCCCCCAGACTGATTTAAAAGTAAGTAAAAAGTTTTCTTTCTTCCTCCCTTTCCCCCCACCTTTTCTTTCTTTCTTTTCTTTTCTTTTTTTTTTTTTTAAGATTTTATTTATTTATTTGACAGACAGAGATCACAAGTAGGCAGAGAGAGAGAGAGGAGGAAGCAGGCTCCCTGCTGAGCAGAGAGCTGGATGCCGGTCTCCATTCCTGGACTCTATCCCAGGACCCTGGGATCATGACCTGAACCAAAGGCAGAGGCTTTAACCCACTGAGTCACCCAGGAACCCCTTCTCCCCATCTTTTCTTATTTGCAGTGTTACCAGATCTTCAGTCTTTTCATTATATGGCTATAGATTTTGGAAGGAGTTTTCAAAGAGGGGGGAAAAACTGGTTCAAAACAGTAATAGGGGGGAAAAAAGAGGTAGCCAATTACCAAATTCGTATGTTCTCAGTAAAGAAAAGCATGGAGCAAATTATTTGATGTGCCAGTTTTGTCACATTTTTTTTTAACCTTCATAAGGTAATGTAAACATGTTCCATACTGATTAGAAATTGAGAAAAACAAGAATAAAATCATAATGTCCTGATTTCAAATAACTAGTTTTTATTCCCCTTGTAATGTCCTTTTTGCCTTTGCTATTATTGCTTTAATTGCTATATTTGCTATAATTGCTATAATCATAGAATATGTCCAATTTTTTTATTCAAACTTGGTACTTTGTAGGACAAGAATTACTTATTACATTGTCTTCAGAGGCATTTGGGATATTTAATATTCCTTCCCATTAATATATGACTTTTTATATCTTGCCAGTTTATTTAAGTTAGTAGAATAATGTTTCATTGAACATCTGCAGCCATATAACTTTCCACATAGTTTAAATTATATTCTGAGAAATAGATTTACTAGGTCAAATAAAACCCTATAGATATATTACAGCTTTTGATGAATATTGACAAATAGCTTCCTGGAAATGTTACATTGATTTTGAAAGTCAATAGTACTGATTTTAAAGCTAATAGCAACATTTATTATATGTTTGTCAGCCCTGATACAATTTTTGTTTTTTGTCTTTTATTCCTTATGTACTTATTTATTAAGATTACATTTTAGAGCAATATAATTTTTAATTGATTTTTTTGACTATACATTTGATTCTGTTATTATAAGCAGGGTTAAATTTCATTATGATTTTCTAATATTTCTGGATTTTAATTGCATTTCCTTTTTTATATCTCCACCTTCTTCTTTTTTTTTTTTTCTTTAAGATTTTATTTATTTGTTTGACAGACAGAGGTCACAAGTAGTCAAGAGAGGCAGGCAGGGAGAGAGAGGAGGAAGCAGGCTCTCCGAGGAGCAGAGAGCCCGATGTGGGGCTCGATCCCAGGACCCTGGGATCATGACCTGAGCCGAAAGCAGAGGCTTTAACCCACTGAGCCACCCAGGTGCCCCTCCACCTTCTTTTTCTGCTTTTCCTCTTCTTAGCATTTTCTATTTCATCATCCACCTATTGAAGATGCATTATTTTTTCTTAAAGATGCATGCAAAGTACATACACACACACACACACACACACACCCCTTATTTCATATATTTTGCAAGTATTCCCCAGAATTTTATTTCCTCTTTTATTTTCATGTATTATGTATTCAATATAATTAAAGAACTATTAAAAATACTTCTTACTTGGGTTCTTCTACCTTTCTATTTCTTCCAAGATTTGCTAGATTGTGAATTCTAAAAGGTCAGGAACTTTGCTGCTTTTTGATCAACTTTGTTTCACAGATATCTAGCTTGGAGCCTGACTAGCAGAAAATATGCATTACAAATGAATAGAGTTTAGAAAGTTCTTCACTGGCTGTGTGGTCCACAATTATCCACTAACTGGTAAAAGTGAGAAGTCAAAGAGCAGCTTCCTCAGGCTTTGGGACAAGAAGTCCACACACCCTCTTTCAATAATTTAATAAAAGCTATCAACCAAACAAACAAAAGTTTTACTAAGAGATGACAGAACAGACACAGACTGGTTTTTGGACTAAGTACAAATGTGATTCCTAGGATATTAAGAAATGAATCTGATGTCCTAGTTAAATTCATTTCATTATACTCCTTTATTCCCTGTATGTAGATATAGTTAAAAGATTTAGATATTAAATATAAATATGGGTATAGAGACATATGGATAGGTATAATCTTTTTTTTTTTGAAGATTTTATATATTCATTTGTCAAGGAGAGAGTGAGAGAGAGCACAAGCAGGGGGAGTGGCAGACAGAGGGAGAAGCAGGCTCTCTGCTGAGCAAAGAGGGGAATGCTGGATTGATCCCAGGACCCCTGAGCAAGGAAAGCCCAATATGGGACACAATCCCAGGAACCTGGGATCATGACCTGAGCCAAAGAGTCATGACAGAGCCACCCAGGTGTCCCTATGACCTTAAAATATATATACCACTGGGGGTGGTAATATACCCCATCCCTGTCAAAAGTCAACTCATCCTCCAATCACATCAAAAATAGATTATCAAATCTATAAATATTTTCTTATTTAGTTTTTTAGGTTCAAGAAACTATAACTCTACTAAAGAAGACTTTCTGCGCCCAGTTTATGACATTTTACTGTGTTTTAACCTAATAATTTTATGGTTTAAAATATTACCTTAAACAGTGACATCATATATTTATTCATTTATTTAAGTACATTTTCTATTTGACAGGACCTATATTACACAGTTATTTCTATAAAGTAGTAAACAAACTTGCATCATAATGTGATTTTGTCTTGTTAATATGAAGGCTTAATAGTTTTTGAGGCTTTCCATTATCCTTATTTTCTTAAAGTAAAGCCTACTTGGTCATAGTATTCTTTTAATAAACCCTTAGATTAATTTGCAAATTATTGTTTAGTTTTTATGCATTAATTTTGTGCTTTTCTCCATATAAATATCAAGATATCATACTTCACATGAAATCCGGCTATTTATTGAATAATCCACTTTTTCTGATTCATTTAACATGCAGTATGCATCATATGTGATTTCCATTATGCCTGGATTTGTTTTGAACTCTACTGTTCTTCATTTATTTACTCTCCAATACAGCTTTGAAGAATGTATTGATTCACTGAGCAGGACATTCCTCATTGTTCTTTTTATTTACAAGATGTCATATTCTTTTGCATTTTCATTTGAACTATGAAAAAAATTATCAAATTAAAAAATCTGAGTGTGTCTTACATTGATATTGAATTGAATTTAAAATTTGAAGAGAATTTATATCCTTACAATATTGAGTCTTCGTTCAAGAATATGGCCAATATATAGTTACTCAGATCTTTTAGGTCCTCTTTAATTTGGGGAAAATCATGAAAATTACTTGAAGGGTTTATAACAAATTTCATAGTCTTATTGAATATTTTTAAGTTTACCTTTTAATATTAAATTTTCTAATTGACCATTGTTGAAATAAAGAGGTCTATATTTTTAGTAATATGAAATTCATATCCATTCATCTTGGAAGCTCTCTTAATAGTGCATATAGCTTTTGAATACAATCTTATAGATAGTCTTGGTAGACAATCATATCGGTTGTGATTAATGGCTTTTGTGATTTCCTTTCCAATATTTTACATATCATATTGATTTTTCTTATCTCATTTGATTTCTTGGATTTTTTTCTTGATTTTAATAGAATTTTCCAAATTTATACTATTAAGTATAACATTGTCTATAGAATTTTGGAAGGTTAACAGTATTCATTCTAGTCCTAGGTCCTTAGAAATGTAATCAGGTATGAATTTTAATTTTATCAAACACTTTCCAAACAGTAATTCAGAGGATAATACAATGTAATTTTTTCTTGGTTAATATGCTAAAAATATTAATATTTATACTTTTAGATAACATCTACTGGCCATGTTATTTTTCAAGTAAGTTACTAAATTTAATTATCTTTATTTTCATTTTCTTTAACTATCAAATTTATACTAACCTTAAAGAATTCATTGGGAAACATTCAAATTTCATAATTATTTGAATTATTTGAATTGCCTAATTCAAATTTCATAATTATTTCTTTGTGATAGTAAGAGGAATGTGTGCTCAGAACTATTTCAATCTGCCACCTTTTTAGGTGTGTATATATTGTTTATTTAAAATAACTCTACAATTATCAATACTAATACGTTTTCTTCTTATTTTGGGTTCAATATTCAAATGTTCCTCTAGTAGCTACTTCATCCAGAATTTCAAAACTTTTAATATAAATATGAACTCAAATTCTTTTATACTAGTAATTTCTATCTGTAGTTATAACTTCTTTTGCATTCAATTTTTAATGAGATTTGCAAAAAAAATCTTTGTCACTTTATTGGTCTTTTTTTTTTTTAAAGATTTTTATTTATTTATTTGACAGACAGAGATCACAAGTAGGCAGAGAGGCAGGCAGAGAGAAAGGAAGGGAAGCAGGCTCCCTGCTGAGCAGAGAGCCTGATGTGGGACTCGATCCCAGGACCCTGAGATCATGACCTGAGCCAAAGGCAGCGGCTTAACCCACTGAGCCACCCAGGCGCCCCACTTTATTGGTCTTTTTAATAAAGTCTTTTTATTTTTACTGATTTTTTTATTAATATATTTTTCTGATTGACCGATTTCTAATTTTACCAGCATTCTTCCTTTTAATTCACAGGTTTATTTCATTGTTCATTTGCTAGTTTTTTCAAATGAATGATTACTTAACTCAATCTTTTTTCTTTTTCTTTAATTTGGGAAACACTTTATTGACAGAGTATGTGTCTCTTTTATTATTTATTTATTTATTTATTTATTATTTATAATAAATAATGAGTGGAAAGAGGGGCAGAAGGCGGGGGAAAGAGAAAATTTCAAACAGGCTCCACACTGAGCACAGAGCCTGATGCAGGGTTTGATCTCACAACCCTAACTAAGATCATGACCTGAAACAAAATCAAGAGCTGGACACTTAACTGACTGAGCCACCCAGGTGCCCTAGTATGTCTTTTTTTCCCCTAGTCTTTCTCTAGCATTTGTAATCAAGCTAGAAACCTAATGTCCACAAGACTTTTATGTTAAAAAGAAGACAGCAAGCCTAAAATGGGAGTCATTTGTGCTAAATGCCACATCAGCTAACCAAGACTTAATACTTTAAGCTAACTACAATTTCATCCCTCTAGGAATGTAACCTTATCCAGACAACAGAAAATTACCTGGTTAACACTAATGAGATAGTCCTCCCTATAGGTCCCTCCTATACTCCTTAGGAAGGAAACCTTGCTTGAAACAATGTATTATTTGCTAATAAGTTCCTTTTTCCACCACCATTCCATCTTTCAAAGTCCTTCTTTTTTTGCAGCTCGGTGGAGTTCCTTTCTTTTGTTATATAGTATGCTACTGATTAATGAATCGCCTAAATATAAAGCCAGTTAAATCTTCAAATTTAGTCCTCTGACTTTTGCTATTTAACCGTTATTACCATTTTATAGATCTGGAAACTGAGGTGCCAACAAGTTAACTACATTACCCAAGTTCCCTTACACTTTAGTAATAGAATTTTAATCATGGAAGACTTTGATTCCCAATATTATGTTCTAAACCATAATATCACAATGCAGACACATGATGCAAAAACCACAATATACAACTAAAGCAGAGAGTTGATTTTTCACTTAAACGTATTCAGTTTTTATCCCATCATTTAGAATGCCAGAGTCAATATCTATATATTTTTCAATAAGGAAGACAAAGTAATTTATCATATTACCCATCCTAATTTAAGAACAATGTTTCCAAATTTGTGATAACAATTTTCATAGTCAAGTCCATTGAATGTCTCTGTTTGCCTTTATAAGAAATGAAAACAATGTCATATTCGCAAAAGACAATATATCTCTACTTCAATTAATTTTCTATTAACCAGTAAATAAATCCCCAAACAGATCTAATTAGACTACATTCTAAGAAGATATAGGGACAGGATACTAGGACGAAGTTCACAGCTTAGTTAACTAAACCCATAATCACGGATATCATCTGTTTGGAAGAATTTTTTTTAAAATTTAATATTGTCTACATTTTTTTATCTTAATCTGAACTGAAGCTAAAAGCTAGATATTTTTTCAAACCACAACTTCTTTTGCCAATGATTATTATCCAGCTCCCTTGAGCACCAAATTAAAAAAAAAAAAATTAATTCAGCCCAACAAAATTTACTTGTTCTCATTAGTATTGCTGTATTATCTTGTCTGTATATCATATTTAAAATTTAATTCTGAAGTCTTTGTGAATATTCAGCCAAAAATATTGTAGTAAATAAAAGCAGTTAAATTATAGTTAATTTGGGTAAAAGTTTAAAATAGTTGATGCATTCTCTATCAATGTAATGACATAATAAGAGAAAATACCCAAGAAATTGTATTACAAATGGACATAATCCAAGTTATCATTTCCAAGAGAAATTCACTAACTTTATATAATGCCTCTTCCAGTAACTAAATGAAGGCAGCGCAGGTAATTATACCACAGAAATGATGTAATGATTCATGGGTTGAAAGGAATAAGAGAATGTGACTCATCAATGAAGATACATTTTAAGGAAAGAGCAAAGGGTAGATTGGATTAAGGAGTTATAATTTAATAGTTGTCATTTTTGAAGCTTACAAGAAAACTTTAATGTAAAAAAAATAAAAATTATAAAAATGGTTGCCAATAGAGTCAGAGAGCCAAAGCTCAAAAAAATTTTTTAAAGACAGAGAGAGACCTTGTATGATGAAGTTCATACTCAAAATAGTTTTGGGAAATTTATTCTCTAATTGTATTTTCCCAAAGGTCAAATTTCAAATTTGTCTATGATCTGTGGAATATAGTAATACCACAACTTTATACATTTAAGTACTAGTTGCTTAAACTCTATTCACAACTATACTGTTGAGAAGGGAGTAGAAAAATGAGCTCACCACAGATGTAAAAGGAAAATATGGAATAGTAGTAAGCACCTAAAAACTACTTAAATTATTATTTAAAATATAAGGTGTTCCCATTTACAATTTAGCAAAAGTCCAACCTCTATCACAATACCAAGTATTTTATAATCAAGCAAAATTTTCTTATATTCTTCCCTTAAAAAAATTCTGATGTTATTAGCATTTTGCCAAATAAAAGATTACAAGACTCGGCCTAGACATTTAGCAACTAAAAATATACTAGCAATTTAATATGTAAATTTGCTATCAATAGTTTTTGCTGAGTAACCTAAATTAATGCTATTCTCTTTCTTTTCTTTTATGATAAAATTCCTTTTATTTATTTATATTTTAAAAGACTTTATTTATTCATTTGAGAGAGCCACAGAGCACAAGCAGAAGATGCAGAGGCAGAGGGAGAGGGAGAAGGAGAAGCAGACTCCTCACTGAGCTGGGAGCCCGATGTGGGGCTCAATCCCAGGACACAGATATCATGACCTGAGTGGAAGGCAGACACTTAACCATCTGAGCCACCCAACTGCCCCTCCCTTTCATTCTTTTTGTTTAATTTCAATTAACCAACATATAGTACATCACTAGTTTCATATGTAGTGTTCAATAATTCAATAATTCATCAGTTGTGGATAATACCCAGTGCTCATCAACATCACTTGCCCTTCTTAACGCCCATCACCCAATTAGCTGATCCCCTCACTCACCTCCCCTCCCTTTTGTTTTAATAAGACTTTGTGGTGAACCAAACCAACTCAAAGGTAAAATTTTTAAAATGACTTAAAAATAGATACAATGTATGTTGAGAGTGGAAAAAACATAACAATTAGAGAGCTGAGTCAATGACACAGTGTGATTGCCAGACCCCTTTTCCATAATTTGTTTCCATAGCGCATACCACCTTCTCAAAAGCTATATAATTTACTTATTTACATTGCTGCAATTTGTTGACCCCTTCAACACCAGCTATAGAGTCCTTAAAAGGACATATTTGTAGAACGAATACATGTTTTTATAGAATGAATGGACAAAGACATAATCGAACATGCCATTTCTCTCTTTCTTACATTTCTGGTCATAAGACCCCCAATGGATGAGAGCCAATGTACACTTGATGAATAATATTTGTGATGTTGTATAATATTTTAATCTTGGAATAAAAAGCATCAGTGATCTCTTACTGTATTTCTGTTCAGCCTATGACAGTATATGAATAATGATTATAAAAGCAGTCTTTAACAACAAACTTAAAGTACATATTTTCTCCAGTTTATTTTTAGGAAGAAAATAAGTTGAAAAAATTAAGTAAACATTTGTATTCATTGCTTTAAAGTTATTATATTTACTTATGCTCAGATAAAAATGCAATCCCTGATTTAGTATCTATTTATATTTTTGATGAAATCATTTTGGAAAGTTTTTTTCAAGAACATGATGACATTCCTTTTTCAACATTCATATATAATTAGAAAACAAATACTTGTATTCATTGACTTCAAAGGATGTATTCACAAAAAAAGAAATCTATACAAAACTGCTTAATATATATTCCAAAAAGATCTTTCGGATTTTATTTATGTGTAGAAATAAATTTAGCATATAAATACTTTCATATTTATATATAAATATGAAAATTGAAACTCAGGAAACTGCCTTTTTAATATACACTATATGCTGGATATATACATAATAATAATATAATCTTTTTAGGGAATACAGAAGAGAAGAAAATGAAAAAAAATTCAGATGTAAACCAGAAAAATCTATTTTTCCCTGAATAACATGTAGGCTTAAGTTATTTTCTTTCAAACAGATTTTTTTTTAGACTTTGCTAATGGTCACATAACACAAATATGACCTTAAACATAAAACCACTCTCTTATGTGGCAAACTTGAATATTTCACAGATGAGTAAGATCAAAACACTGCTCTTTCTTTTTATTTATTTATGTTTTGGTTTTATAAATTATTTTTTGAATAGAATCCATCATCACAATATTTTCCAAAAGGGATTCCACATTAAGTTTAAAATTGAAGTAGAGTTAAAAAAAAAATACTTAAAGGAGAGTTAACTATCATCTTGTATACCATGGTATTATCTACCCTGGTTTAAGGGCTGTTGAGGGTATTGGTGCCCTTCAGAGATATTTCTTGTTCCCTTCCTTCTGATCCATGGTAGGCTTTCACTTCCTTGTTTCTGTGAAATTAGATGAGGCCTTGTGACTCATTCTGGCCAATGAAATGTGTGAGGAATTGTTATGAGTCACTACCATGGTGAAAGATTTAAGTGCCAGCATATGATCCACCCTGTTTCCTTTGAATTCCTTAGCTACTAGTGACATTACAGATGGTGAATTTTCTTTTATTCTGCATTCCTGAGTAAGGATGTCATGGAGCAGAGCCTTCAGTTAACCCTCAAGAGATATGTAGAAACAAAAGATGTCAATCATCACAAGAATCACTAAATGAAAATCTACTAAGGAAATGCATAAAAGTGCATTTCCAGGGGTGCCTGGGTGCCTCAGTGAGTTAAAGCCTCTGCCTTTGGCTCAGGTTATAATCCCAGGGTCCTGGGATCAAGCCCCACACCAGGCTCTCTGCTCAGCAGGGAGCCTGCTTCCCCATCTCTCTCTGCCTGCCTCTCTGCCTGCTTGTGATCTCTCCCTGTCCAATAAATAAATAAAATTCTTTTTTTTTTTTAAATGCATGTCCAATGTAGTGAAAATGTAGATGAACAGGATACATTATGAGAAAATATTTGGGATATGAAGTCAAAGCAAACTGAGAGGTCAGGAAAGTTATCTGAGAGATGTTAAATTATTAATGAAAATGAAAAGTTATTCTGATGGGGGGTATGTATGTGTCTAATGTGTGTGTGTTAGTAGTGGTAGTAATAATGGTGGTGAAATACGATCTAACAAAAACATTCTACTGTAGAATGATGGAATGATGGTGCCATATGTGGAGGGCCAGAGATAGAAGAGAGCATGAGTTACTTGAAAACTGCATGGGAAATGAAGCTAGAAAAGTCGAGAACATTAAGGGTTCTTTGATATTAGCCTAACAAGTTTGGAACTTTTCTTGGGAAGTCAGTGAAGAATTTTAGTTCAGAGTAACAAGATCAGATTGGAATTTAAGAATAATCACTTCTGCATCAGGTAGAAAACTAGAACAAGGAACGACCAAAACCACACGATCAGTCTGGAGGATAATGTTTCTATAAATAATACTCAGAAAAGATTCCAATTTATTGAGAGTATTTCAATTTATACTTGTCAACAAAAACACATGTAGATTCAGAGAGGTCACTTTCAATTTAATTAGAGTTTTTCTCCTAGGGCTATTTTTTGTATTTAGGGTTCATGAAATTAAATTATAGGGGACCCAAGGCAGTCTAAGTAGTAACTAATAGCAAACCTATGACACTGAGATAAGATATACAAAGGATATATAGTAAGCTTGGAGTAAGTCCTTGTAATATAAACATGCTTAAGTGACAAAGTTTTAAACAAACAACCACCCTCACTTAACCTCAGCATTCCAGGTCCGACTTGGTTCACACTCAGCATTTCGCTCTTGTTGCTTGGTTTACTCCCATGGAATATTTCAGTGATAGTATTTCTCTCCTATCAAATTTTAACATGTTTTGAAAGCAGTCTAATATTGATGTCCCACACCACTGATACTGGAATATGGTATGTTCTAAACTAAGGTTGCATAAATATGTAGGAAAATTAAAGCAGAACATTTTCAGCCTCTTTGAAAAAAATTTTTTTTGATGATTTAAACCCCAAGCACAATTAAGTATCCTTCCAAGTAATGACGGTAAATATTTACTACAAAAAGGAAAGGGCATCATTTATTAAATGGTGAATTGTTCTAATTAAAAAAAAAAATTAAATAGACCAGATGAGATCACACTGGCTTAAGCCCACCATAGGAGACAAAGAAAAATAACTGGATAGTTGATGTTTTCTGTTTGTGGCAATCTGTCTCAAAATACTGGCTAGTTCAAACGCCCCTGTGCAGATTTACAGTGTTATTTCTGAATTCTAAATAATATGATACTATAAGGTCTTGATAAACTAAAATTAGTGTCCTCAAAACCATTGGTGATTAAATGTTTTCTATTGGCCTATTTTGTATTTTAACACATATTGTTTGTTTAAATGAAATAGGAACTTTTTATTGAGTGGTAGCAAGTGGAAAGAACTGAAGTCAAAATTCTGTGCTTGAGCAAACAAATTATTTTGGACTAAGCCTGTATCTCAAAGGGATGTAACATAGAGCTATAAAAACAAAAGACTGCCACTGAAATGTAGCACCATAGAAATACATTACACTATATCAAACCACCTTCTGGTTTTATAAAATATAAACTGTAAGTAATGAACTGAGATAAAACCAGACAAAGAGAAAACAATATCTGTGCAAATCCAAAAGCAGAAGGAGAAATAAACTGCTTAGAACACGTCAGAGATAAAACGGCCATTACTTGTAAAAAGAACACTTGTTTTTTTTCCTCATGATCAACATATCACAGTTTTTTAGGAAGACTCTATGTATCATATCCATCTCTAAATGTGCTATATATCTTCTTGAAGAGCCCTTTTGGACAAAGTTATTGCTCTAAGAATAAACTTCAAATTCTGCAATATTCAAAAGGAAATTTTTTCCAACTATTACTATATCCACCTGCTCTCTGTTGGCATCCACACAACTGAACATGACAGGTGAAAAACACAAAGTCTCACTTATTAGCCTCACTTCAGATTTGTGACCATTAAGTCCAGAGGTCCCTCACTGCTGCCCAAAGCACAGTTCAGTTCCTGGACCATGTAGGCTTCCTTCCGCACTCTACTCCTATGTCAAATGTCATTTCTTCACCTGTCCCCTTGAAAACTATTCTCCATGCTTATTTTCAGCACATGGATATACTCTCTCTTTATAAGAGAAAAAAGAAACAGTAGAAGAAAATGTTTTCAAGTCCCCATCACTGTATCTATCCACCCATCGGCATCAATGCCCACATATCTTGCCTTTCCTCCTACTATTATCAACCAAATCTCCTAGTCCTTAGCTATGCACAGTTTCTTTACCTTTCCTCGAGTCTCCATTCTTATCATCTACTCAAGTATGTCTCTTCAGAAATTCTCTCCTAATCCTCTAGTAACATCAGTTTTTCCTTTCTATTGGATCATTCTCCTCAGTGTGCAAATATGCTATTACGTCTCCTGTCCCAGAATAGTACCTTCAGTTGTACCACTTTCTCTTATAGCTACTTCTGTACATTTTTGCTCATCTTTTCGGCAAAATTTTTTAGAAGAGTAAGCTATAATTGCTGCTACAATTTTTCTTTCCCAATTCTTTCTTGAACTCACTCCAGTCAAGCTTTTGTATATGATGCTTAACATATCCAAATTTGAGCTCCCAACAATCCCGATATCCCCATTTTCCCCATAGCATATGTTGTCTTAAAACCTTTTCCATCTCATTCCCCCATTTGCTCATTCCCAAACACTTGGAGCCACATTTTTATTGCTCTCTTTTTCCCCACCCCGCAGATAATCCATTGAAAAATCTTGCCAAATTCCATCTTCAAAGTATATTGTAAAAACAGACCAATTCTTGTATCTACACTTGTCAATTTGGTCCAAGCCACTATGGTATCTTGCCTGAATATGTGTCCGACTACTGTTCTCCTTGCTTCTGCTTTTGCCTCATGTCAATCCATTTCTCACACAGTACTGAGAGAATGTCAAACCTCTTTAAGGGAAAAAAAAAATGGTGCAATGGTTTCCCTAATCATTAAGAGTAAAAAGAAATGTTCTACTATGGCCTTTAAAAGCCCTACTATGGCCTAAGAAGTACCCCTTTACATCTTACCTGATCTTCAACCTCCTCATTGCTTTTTCTCTACTCCAACTATAATGTTTTTCTCATTGTTTCTCCAACACAGCAGACACGCTACCATTTCCCAGCCTTTTAATAAATACCTTGTCTGGAAGGATCTCCACAGCCCTCTCCCTCACCCTGTGTACTGTTATTCTATTCAACAAGGTCTTCGCTGACTATCACATCTAAAATTCAATTCTGCCACATCTCCTCTCTCTTTTCTTGTTTTAATTTCTCCTTGGTAGATATAGGTATCACTATCTATCATACTAAACAACTATTTGTCATTATATATAGATATATATATATCCATTTTATATATCCATTTTTATGGATATGAATATATATTTTTATGGATTGCTTACAATTGGACTTGGGTTTACTTGTAAACTGCTTTCTGGAGAAAAATTCACCCCCAGTTTGTAGCATTTGTTGAATTCCATGGTATCCATGGAGCTGGACTGTGTGTGTATATTTTCACAACTCTGTATTCAATGACATGTTAGTAGCTTGAAACTGGTCATGATTAGCATATAATATTTAATATTTGCTGAATAAATGAATTAAAATAGGTTAGGACAATTCAAATAAAAGTATTCTTTTCCATCTGGGAAGAAACAAAGACACAATATAGCAAATGGCACATGACCATAAAATCAAGTGGATTTTGGACTTATGAAATACAATGGGACGGAGACTGCTGGGACAGAGATTTCAAGTGGAAGACACAGGTAAGAGCAAGATGAATAAATGGTGCAGAAACACATATCCTGAAATAACTCACTTTCTGTATTGGCACTACCCAGATATTTACTATAATAACTGGCAAAATTATACTCCGAATTTGAAAGGTGAATTGAAAACTCTACTGTAATGAATTTACATATACAGACAAACATTTGTGACTAGATTAGTTCCTAGCTAGAATCACTTTTCAGGAGCTTAATGGTTAACACACAGAATGTCTTCATATCATATTCCCCACACTGTTGAGTAACAATGTCTTTTAAGAAAGTAGAAAAGTCTTTGAGGAAAATAGTTAAGTGTACAAGACCTAAAAAAATGTTAAGCTTAGGGGCGCCTGGGTGGCTCAGTGGGTTAAAGTCTCTGCCCTCAGCTCAGGTCATGATCTCAGGGTCCTGGGATCGAGTCCCACATCAGGCTCTCTGCTCAACAGGAAGCCTGCTTCCTCCTCTCTCTGCCTTCCTCTCTGCCTACTTCTGATCGGTCTCTGTCAAAGAAATAAATTTTAAAAATCTTAAAAAAAAATGTTAAGCTTAGAAGAAAATTTGGAAGTGAAAAGGAGACTGAAAGGAATAAATGTAGAACGGAAGCAAATAATAAATAACAAAAGTTATCAGTTTGCCCATGGACATCTGCAGTTCATGTTATTTTGCTACGTGTGAAAAGCAAAAAAGAAAAAAACTGTTTCTTTGTCAAAGATTCACCATGATTCTCAAGCACAAAATAACATATTTGAAGAATTAGAGAGATACCTTGTGCAGTGGATTCATAGACACAATCCACATAGGAATCCCTGAAGAACTGTGTTGTTACAGAAGAGGTCTTGGACATCTTTGAAGATCTGTGGAAGGTGAAAGACAGAGAGGATAAGATGAAGGCACTGGGTTTCAAATCATGTGGAGAATGATTCAAGAAATTTAAGAGCCATGTAAACCTGCAAGATGTGAATGACTTAATAAAGCAACTCCAACTGATAATGTAACTGCAGTCTTCCCAGTGAATGGAGGAAACCTAATGCAAAAGTGATTCAATTATACAGCAAATTTGCAATCATAGTGAAGTTCAGGTATTCTTTTGTCTTAAATGAACGACTTCCTATATATTTATTTCAGAAGATGAGAACTAATGTGGCAAGACCTAATACCAGATGGGATGAAGTTAACCCAAATTATGTTTTTTAACAAAGCCAGTTTTAAGCTTGAGGAAGGTAATTTCCTATCCTCCAAACCACATGAGTCACACATTGCAGAGAGGTAGGAAGAATAATAGGCAGCCTCTGGGTCCCTTACTAAGGAGACCTAGAGATCACAGGAGACTGAGATCACATTATAGAAATCTCTGAATGAAAAGTGGGTTGAATTTTATTCTGTGAAGACCTAAGAGGCTTAAAAATGTCCACCTAACAAGGTGACATGGTAAATTCTGTGCTTTTGGAATATTACATCTTGTTTAGAATAGACTGAGAAAAAGATTGAAACTGGGGGAAACATAAAACTAATGCATTAGTATAAGAGAAGCTATAAAATCTTGAACGGGTGAAGGAGCAGTGGATATGGGCAAAGAGTCATATTTGAAAGATATTGTTCATTTGGAATATATACAACTTAGGCACTGATTGAATTTAGGAGGTAAAGATTATACAGAGTTTTGAAGCCTGAGAGATGGGAGGATAGTAAACTTAATTTAGCAATCCAAGAGAAGAGGCATATTTATTCATTCAAGAATATTTATTGAGGTCTTACTATGTACCAGGCCCTGAGCTAGACAGACACCAGGGATAAAGAGACAAATAAGATACATTCTCTTCTCCTAAGGATCTTGAAGTTTACTGGTAGATGACCGAGGTAAAATGGAAAGTGAGATTATAGACAGACTGAATTTAAGTGGCCAGGAGATCCCCTAGGAATAAATGTCCAAGTGGCATTAGAAATGTGAAACCAAAAATATTTTTGGGTTTGTTATCCCATTGCTATTTTTTATTTTAGTTAAACAATAAGTTTTCCTTTCATATTTGTACTGTGCACTGAGATCACTACCAGTGTAAAGCTTAAGCAATCAAACTGGGAATTGGTGTGTGTTATAGAAAAGGTCTTGTTAGAGAAAAAGGAAAATGAAGTTGTTTCAACATAATTAATTATAATAAAGCTATTCTCAGTCCCAATTTAGTCATAAATTTAATTATGGAAGATAAATTTAATTATGGAGATACGACTTTGAGAAAGAGAAGTGCAAATGAAGGAAGAAAAATTGTATGCATATCCAAACAAAATGAAACTGCTTGCTGTTTTAACCAGAGTAGCCTGAACTCTGTTCAGAAGAATTGATGATACTGATCTCTGCTTTCTTATCTGATTAATCCACACTCGACAGAGAAAACTACATGGGAAAACCTGACCATTTTCAGGAGGATGTGGCTGCTGTAGATACCTCCTCACCAGCAAAATGGCAAAGGTCAGTTTGTCCCTCTAGTGTCAGTATCACATTTCCGCCACTGTAAATAGATCTGTGACTTGAACCTACCACATATATTAAAGTTGCCCTACATATGTTATGTCTTCATAATGTACATATAGCTTCAGATTTCTAAACTGATGTTAGACTCACATATACAGTTAAGGGCAAATATTCTCTGTGACTTTGAATAAAATAACTTCTTGGAACATTAACAAGGCTGGAATGTGGGAGAAACAAAAGTATATAAACAACCTTACACCAGAATGAGGAAAATTTTCTCTTTCACAATGTTAAAACTTCATTACATGCCTTAGTAAAGCCTGATATTAATTTGAACATAGAAAACCAATTCAAACATCAAAAATACAAAACACTGAAGGCAAAAGTTATGATCAACAGGCTGAATCCTTTTCAATGTGCATGACTTTTTACACAAGGATTTAGGAAAGAAATCAGGAACTATGAACATCACAAATCCATAGTGATAACTGCATTGAGTCTGGTTCTGAAACCAAAACAGAAGGAAAAAAAAGATCTCTGGTATAACTGCATATTCTGTCTTTCCCATCCAATTCTCCTCAGAATTTGTTATACAAAATAACATTGGAAACCTCTACACTGAAGGAATAGTTGAAAAAACATTTTTGAAAGATACCACACTAAAAACAAAAGACAAGACACCACACTATTTACATATGTATAAATTAGTACCTTGCCCTAAGATAATTTTATTTAGTAATGAAAATCCATAAAATGGGAATCAGGGCAATGCATTGTGATGTTAACTTTGGTATGCACATCCCTCAGCTGTCATTGCAAGTGAAAGGCTATTCATCTTGTCCCACACGCACATTAGTTCCTTGGAATGGGAGGATTCCTGCTCTGGGGATCTGTTGATTTGGCAAATAACATTAAGAGGGGACTTTGCTGAAATTTTTGTTTAAGGAACAAAAGTGCATAAAACATTCCACATATTTGCAAAGTGTCTTCAAAAACACTTTAGTTATATGTGGCTCCTAGTTTACTCAGTAAAGGTTTAAGTATATATTCACACAGAGAATGAATGTGTGATATGTTATATACATATTAGATATATATGTTATATACATATTTATATATATTTTACATATTGTATATGTTATACACATATATACATTTTGTATATATATGTCTGTGTGTGTAAAAATATATATGTAATTGATATATGTTAATTATATATTATATATATATAAAATATATATCAGGAAATTGAGTCAAAGAGTTATATTTCAATAACACTTCAAGTCTGGTTTGGTAAGAGGCTTTAGGCAAACCTTAACAGCTCATTGATTTCTATCATTACCAACCAGTAATGGAATTTTCATGTTATGGAGATGGCAGTCTACGTAGACCTGATTCAACCTCTTCCAATTTTCAATTAAAATACCTGTAGAAATTCACAAAAGACAGAAGCAGAGAACTACAATTTGGATTGAAGTTACCAAGAGATCATATCCCAAATATCTACTGAATGATCCCTAAGTGCATCACTAAGTGTGCTGAATTTTTAAAATGCACTCTGGAATTGAACATGTTCTGTAGTCTTAAATAGATAAATAGTAGCTCTGAGAAAGGGAGTATAAGGCTATGCCTTACACAACTGCCTGATTCTGGCTTCAGAGCCTAGGGAATGTGAGGAATGTAAAATCAAATAGTTGAACCCTACACCACAGTGTGGGGACAGATAGGAATTGTACCCCTAAATTTCTCTACTCCCTATCGCCTCTTGCTGACTCAAAAGAAATTTTTAAGTACTTTTTAAAAAATACTTATATTGACAGCACAAATACCAGCAGCACTAGAGACAGAAAGTGGGGAAGGTGGTGTGTTGTACCATGAGAGGGTCTGTGTGGCTAGGAACGACAGTGAAATAGAGAAAAATAGGAAGTTAATGTGGCACTGTGGCAAGAGTCCATCAATGAAAGAGAATCAAATATATTCATAAAAGGTAAAGGTAGCATTTCAAATCAAGGGGAAAATGAGTGAAGACTCAATACAGGTCATTAAAACATTCAGCTAACCATTAGCAGAAAGCCAAAAAAGGAAGGAAGAAAGAGAAAGAGATGGAAGAAAGGAGGGAGGGAGGGAAGGAGGGAAGGGAGGGGAGTAGAGAGAAGAAGGGAGAAAGAGCAATTGAATGTCCTTATATGTTAGGCTAAAGTCCAGATGATTTAAAATTTATATATAAAACAAAGGAAATATAGAAATAGAAGGAACTCTATAGGCAAATAATAATATCTTATGTCTTGTGTTTGAACCTTGTGCCAGACTCTGTGGCATAATTTAAATATATTGCTTATTCCTTGTAAGTATTCAGGAGATATTAATGTAATAACAAATCATGATCTAGTGAAAGTTAAACAAAAAATATAAAATAAAACTCAAAATTAAGAAATATGCTAACATTATGCATCCTCTTAGCAGATCTTAGAAAAATTGTATATTAGTATCCCATAGATGTTGAAAATGTGGAATTTGGGAAAACTGAATGCTCAATAATATAAGAATGATAAAATATATCTATTTCAATGCCAAATCCAGCATTATGCTGTATGGAAAAACACTCAGAGAATCTCTACTAAATTCAGGAACAAGACAGGATGAACATTACATTTATCATTGATTAATCTTGAAAACATCTAGAAGATTGCACTGGAAACTAACAGTGGGTGCCTCATTTGTTATTTTGGATGGGGAGATGCCTCTGTACAGATGGGGATAGGAGTGTGTAATAGATATTATTATTATTTATAAATATTTGGTACTCCTTCCTGGGGTAGGATTATCCCTTCCTACCCTATTGGCCTCAGGCTTCACTATGGAATTTGCTTTAGCCTGTAAATTGTGATTGGAAGTGATAGGTTTCACTTCCAGGCAGACGGTTTAAGCAACAATAAATAATTAGTTTAGAGGTGATACTTCAAAATGGGGGGGGGTGTTCTTTGAAAGAAATGATGATGGTGTGACATAATAGCTTTATAGAGAATGATTGGATCCATTCCTCACACTAAAAATTAAAAATGTTATCAGAGATAGGAGTGCAATAATTGAATTAATGTAAGTATTTAAAATTGTCAACAGATGAGCTGGAGATTGTTGAGCTGCCACGTGTAGAGGTGGTAAATTAGGACAAGTCAAAATGAAAGAAACAATCAAGCCTTTATTCACTCACTGAGATATCGTAAGTAAGAGGCAAAGCAGGAAAAAACTACTGGCCTTCCCAGTGCTTTATTTTTTTCACCTAACAGTTGCAGGGTTAGGGTCAGATGCAAGCAGATGGAAGGAAATCTCCAGCTTTGTATGGACCTGGGGGGAAGGGGGCCAAGGAGAGACTTGAAGAAGGGCTTGAAGTTGAACAACACGGAATCTTGAGTTAAAGTGGAGAAAAGCATTTTCAAGGTGCCTGGATAAGGCAGTATCCATGAAAGAGGTACCTTGGATAGGCCCTTCCCCACAACCAAGCAGGTCTCTAAATGGAGGCATTAGGGCTATAGATGCAGATATTTCTATATCTGCAATCCAAGAGCATTGTAGGTGTGGGAGTACTGAGTTCTTAACTGTACCTTCCTCCAGATTGTGCACCAAGTCCAGTGTGAGGAGGGCAGATTTCTGGGTAAAGACTATACCTGCCTTAATTTGGACCTAAATAATCACACATAAGTTTTTGGCCTGGAGAAGGACTCCTAAAAAATCATGTGTAAATTACTCTATATGCTGGAAATGAAGAAATGTTTTCCAACCATAATTTAGAAGCAGTATGAAAAAAGATGGATACATTAGATTACATAAAAATAAAATAAAACTTTACATCACAAAATATATGGGCAAAATAGAAAGACAAATGGAAAATTGCAAAAATGAATTTGTAATTTAAGTTAAAAAGGGTTACTCACTACAGTGTATACAGTACTTCTAAATGACAAAAATAGACACACAAAAAATCCATCAACCCCACAGAAAAATGAGTTAGAAAGATGAAGAGACAGTTAAAAATGTAAATTACTCTTACCCATATGAAAAGATGCTCAGAATCATTCAAAATAAGAGAAGTGTAAATTAAAACTACATTGAGATGTCATTTCTCACATATCAGATTGGAAAATCAAAAGTTTAACAACACTGTCTATTGATGAGATTGTGAATAAATGGCACTCTCATTACTTATTATTGGTGCTGCAAAATGGTAAAATTCTTATGAAAGGGATATTGGATATATTCAGCAATATTGCATATATATTTACCTTTTGAAGCAGGAGTCTCACTTCTATGCATCTAAAAGTTACACTGACAAAAATAAAAAAAGATGTAAAAATAAAGCTATTTATAGTAGTACTGTTTCATACTTGAAGACAGAAACATATATATATATATATATATATATATAATATATGAAAATATATATACATATCAAAAGGGAATGGATTGTGGCACCTGGGTGGCTCACTCAGTTAAGCATCTGTTTTGGGCTCTGGTGATAATCTCAGGGTCCTGGGATTGAGCCCCCCATCGGGTTCCCTGCTCACTGGAGAACCTGTTTCTCCCTCTCCCTCTATCCCCTGTCCTTGGCTTGTGATCTCCCTCCTCAAATAAATAAATAAAATCTTTTTTAAAAATGCATTGAGGAGCACCTGGGTCGCTCAGTCATTAACGGTCTGCCTTTGACTCAGGTCATGATCCTGGGGTCCTGGGATCGAGCCCTACATTGGGCTCCCTGCTCCAGGAAGCCTGCTTCTCCCTCTCCCACTGCCCCTGCTTGTGTTCTCTCTCGCGCGCTGTGTCTCTGTCTAATAAATAAATAAAATCTTAAAAAAAAAAGATGCATTGAATAAACTCTGATGTATGCACATATTGGGGTACTATGCAACTTTAAAATGGAATGAGAAATATCTATATATACTAGTATGGGATGATATTCTGTATATATTCTTTTTATTTTTTTAAGATTTTATTTATTTATTTGACAGACAGAGATCACAAGTAGGCAGAAAAGCAGGCAGAGAGAGAGGAGGAAGCAGAGTCCCTGCTGAGCAGAGAGCCCGATGTGGGGCTTGATCCCAGGACCCTGGGATCAAGACCTAAGCCCAAGGCAGAAGCTGAACCCACTGAGCCACCCAGGTGTCCCTGCATATATTCTTAAACAAACTGCTAAGAGAGGGTCTGGCAGATAGCTCTCAGCTATCAGTCCTATCAGACAACTAAAGAAAAGGAGATATTTCTTTTCCAAGTGAAGCTGAACATAGATCTGTCTTCCTTGCTCCAATTCAGAGCATTTCTGAATGGTCAATCCATCTTTACATAACCTGAAGTTCAGCTAAGGCTTCAGTTGAAACTGGATCCAGTTAATCTTCTTCCTTTGCAAAGTTCTACTTCTTTCCTTTCCTCTCCAAACTTATAATAAACCACCTGCATACTAATCTCTATCACAGATTCTGCTTCCCTGTGAGCTTAGAACCAGGAGTCGTTCAAGACAGCCAAATTTGGATGGGAATGTGAAGCTGGATCACTCCCCATCACATGGCAAACTATGACTGGAATATAGTACCACTGGCACAACATGGCAATGCAAATGTTAAAACTGTTACTAGTGTGGTACTGGGGTGCCATAATGAAGGATGAGAGTGCACTGGCTGGTGTAGCATATAAACTATTTAAGAAATATGGGGGACACCACAACTATAAGAACAGTACAATTGAGTGGTTGTATTTTTTTTTTTAAGATTTTATTTATTTACTTGTCAGAGAGAGAGCGAGCGAGCACAGGCAGACAAAGTGGCAGGCAGAGGCAGAGGGAGAAGCAGGCTCCCCACCAAGAAAGGAGCCTGATGTGGGACTCGATCCCTGGACGCCAGGATCATGACCTAAGCCGAAGGCAGCTGCTCAACCAACTGAGCCACCCAGGTGTCCCCAGCTTAGTGGTTTTTGATAAACTTGATCATTCTGAATAAGATGATATACAGCCAAGGTGATTAATCAGCAAGTAAAAGCTAAGGGTGAAAGACCAACAGACTGGAGACTATTGTCTCTTGAAGCCAGAGGGCAGAGAAAACTGAGGACCCAGCTCAGAACACAAGCCTCAGATTCACCAAACTAAAACTGTTTAAAACTCCCAACTAAGGCAGAAGTGCTATGCCTAGGTCAGAAACATAGTGAAGAGAAAAATAAGACCCTGACATATGGAATGGTTATATCTAGTGGTTGCCCTGAAAATTCTCAAAGTCTTCTAGACTTGCTGAGCCTATAGAAATGGTTCACGTCTCTCTAAAACAGGGTAATAGTCTCTCTTGCTTAAAAAAAAAAAAAATGCAGAGGACTCTTCCCCACAAAACATCCCTGGAAATCTGTCCTGACTGAAAAATTCTGGGCATGGGGTGGAAAAGAACTGTACCCCAAAAGAGCTATCAGACGTAGCCATTATGTGCCAGGAGGAAACAGTGGGACTAGATCCTAAGGGAGTATAATCAAGAGTGCCAGAACATAAAGTTGGATAGGAGGAAACTATCAATATATCCTCTCCCAAGATATGGAATATAATTCTCTGTCAAAGGCTTAAAGAGACATAAACATCTTATTAAAGTAGCTCCCAGAAGCATGCAAAATGTAATGGTTTATACCAAGTGAGGTAGAAATGCCTGAATTACTATATCAGATAGTGGGAAAAGGTTATTTAAAAGCCAATATAAGTGGGTTTGCTAGAGTGAATATAACACATAGGGCCAGAAAACCCACAATACTTACCCAAATTATAAGAAATATGTTAATGAGAAGGTCATCAGCAATATTTTAAAGTTTAGCACAGTTCTCCTCTGTACGTTAGGGCTAATAAATAGAGGATGACATTAGAGAACAGGGTCAAATAATAGCAATAGTTATGCTAGGCTCTCAAAACAATAGAGTCCAAGCAGGGACAGAAGCTGGATGGATGCAATAATTATGGGTGGTGAGGTCAGAGAAAAAACTAAGGACGTTTGATAAGCAGAGACTTATAGAAGTGTTTAATACACAGCTTTCCTAAAGACAAGTGAGATGAACAGGAAGTAAGGATATTACACAATCTGGAAAATTAAAAGATTTTAAAGATAACCAGAATTCTGAGAATAGTTGCCCTAGCAAAGAGTCATGGCCTCTTGTTAGTTTTTGGAAGTCCAGAGCAGAGAGAACCCTGGAACACCATGACAAGTATAAATGGTCATAAATATTCCAGTCTTTTCCTAATGGAAACTGCAGCCATTTAATTGGGTGACTATACACTGGGGAAAGGGAATACTTAAACATTACAAAAACTATTACAACAATAGTCTTCATGCCAAGAAATGAATGATCAGATATTTCACAGAAAGGAAACAGATGGCAAATAAGCACATAGAAGATGTTCAACATCCTTAGTCATTATGGAAATGAAAATTTAAAACAAAATGAAAAATCACTGTACACCTATCAGAGTAGCTAAATTAAAAATAGTGACAACATCATATACTGACAAGGATGTGGAGAAACTGGAATATAAAATGATACAACCACTCTGGGAATATTTTGGCAGTTTCTCAAAAATCTAAACACAACTGCCATATGACTCTTCAATTGTGCTTGAGCATTTGCCACAGAGAAATGAAAGCTTATGCTCACAAAAAAAATCTATATGAATGCTCATAGCAGCTTTATTCATAATGTGCAAAATTTGGAAACAATCCAGATATCCTTCAACACACTTAAACAAACTGTGGTATATCCACACCATGGACTACTATTCAGCAATTAAAAAAAAAGAACAAACCAGTGATACATATAACAATCCAAATAAATCTCCAGGGAATTAAAGAAAGTGAAAACAAGCCAATACCAAATGGTTTCATACTATATATTTCCACTTACACATCTCTATTGAAATGACAAAATCTTAGAAATGGAGAATAGATTAGTGGTTGCCCAGACTTAAGGACCAGATGGGGGGTGGGAGGGAAGTGGATGTGACTGTAGGATAGCAACATGAGAGACCTTTGTGATGATAAAAACGTTTTTATCTTGAATGATAATACCCTGTATATTTACTATAATTTTGCAAGAAGTTACCATTGAGGGGCACCTGGTTGGCTCAGTTAGCTGAGTATCCAACTCTTGGTTTTGGGTTAGGTCATGATTTCAGGGTCCCAAGATTAAGCCCTATATCGAGCTTGTCACTCTCTCTCTGCTCCTTCCCCAGCTCTCTCTCTCTGTCTCTCAAAAATAAACATAATCTTAAAAAAAAAAAAAAGAAATATCATTGAGAGAAACTGTAAAATGTGCACAGAATCTCTGTATTATTTCTTACTATGAATTATCCCCAAATAAATTTAGTTTAAATAAATCTTTATGCTGTGATGCCTCCTTACAGACTCTGTGGAACTCAAAGAATCATTGGTGAAAAAGACATGATGTGAAGTTTATGACTAGACCTAATGGGAGACTCATACTTCAGATTATGTGGTTCCTAGAGCAACAGTGCTATATGAAATAGAGAATTATAGATTTTTTGAAAAACACCGTCTGGTGTACTACTAGGATCTGGTAGTGAGTGTCTGATTATGGAATACCAATTGACTATGAAGGCAATCTGGATATATTCATCCAAGGCAATATTGCTTAGCAATTAAAAAAAAAAAAAGATTTACCTACATATAATATGGATGAACCTTAAAACTTTATAACAAGTGAAAGAAGATAGACATAAGGAAGTATGTATAGTAAAATTCCATTTATATGAATTTTTAGTAAAAAAAAAATGAATCTATAATGTTAAAAATCAGGTTAGTACTTGTTTGAGGTTGAGGGAGGAGCCGACTAATTCCAAAGGAGCAGAAGGAAGTTTTCTAGGATGATAGAAATGTGTTATATCTTGATTTAATGCAAGCCCTATCAAAATACCAATAGCATTTTTTATAAAACTACTACAAATAATCCCAAATTTCTGTGTAAACAAAGAAGACCAAAACAACAAGAGCAATCTCGAAAAAGAACAACAAAACGAGGTATCACAATCCCAGATTTCAGGATATACTGCAAAGCTGCTATAATCAAAACACTGTGGAACTGGCACAAAAGTAGACACGTAAATCAATGGAGCACAAGAGAGAGCCCAGAAATATACCCATATTAAATAGTCAGTTAACCTATGACAAAGGAGGCAGGAATACGAATGGAAAAAAAATGGTGTCTTCAACAAATGGTGTTGGGAAAACTGGACAATTATACGCAAAAGAATGAAACTGGACCACTTTCATATACCAAACACAGAAATAATCCAAAATGTGAGATCTGAAACTATAAAAACCCCAGAAGAGAGCACAGACAGTAATTTCTCTGACATGGGCTATAGCACCATTTTTCTAGATAGTTTCCTCAGGCAAAGGAAATAAAAGCAAAAATAAACTATTGGGACTACATCAAAACTAAAAGCTTCTGCCCAGCAAAGGAAAATATCAACTGAATAAAAAGACAAGCTACTGAATGGGAGAAGATATTTGCAAATGATATATCCAGTAAGGGATTACTATCCAAAATATATAAGTAATATACAAATGATCCAATTAAAATGGGCAGAAGACATGAACAGACATTTCTCCAAAAAAGACAGATGGTCAACAGGCACATGAAAAGATGCTCAACATCACTCATCATCAGAGAAATGCACACCAAAACCACAATGAGATACCACCTCACACCTGGCAGAATGGCTAACATCAGAAACACAAGGAACAACATGTGTTGCAAAGATATGGAGAAAAAGGAACCCTTATAAACTGCTGGTGGGAATGCAAATTTGTACAGTTACTGAGGAAAAAATTAGAGGTTCCTCAAAAAATTAAAAATAAATTTACTGTATGATCCAGATGTTCTACTAGTATTTACCCAATGAATACAAAAACATTAATTTGACTAATATGTACACCCCTATGTTTATTGCAGCATTATTTACAACAGCCAAAATATGTAAGCAATCCATAGTCCATCCAAAGATGAATGAATAAAGCAGAAATACACACACACACACACACAGGAATATTACCCAGCTATAAAAAGTAATGAAATTTTGCCATTTGTAACAACATGGATGTATCTAGAAAGTGTAGGATGTATCTAGAGAGTGTTAAGTGAAGTAAGTCAGTCAGAGAAAGACAAGTACCATATGATTTCACTCATATATGGAACTTAAGAAACAAAACAAATGAACAAATGAAAAGAAGAGGGCCCCTCTCCCCCAAAAAGCCAGACTCAAATACAGTGAAAAACTGGTGGTTACCAGAGGTAGGCTGGGGATGGGTGAAATAGATAAAATGAGTACATTTATTGTGATGGGCACTAAGTAATGTATAGAATTGTTGAATTATTATATTGTACACCTGAAACTAATATGACATTTTAAGTTTAAGAATAAATAAATAAGTAAAAGAAAACATGTATATGAGTGTAAAATACAGAAAGGAATGTACTACATCTTGCCTGGGGTAGTATATGAGTGTAAAATAAAAAAGGCATGTACTACATCTTGCCTGGGGTAGTTGTCACATGGATTTTTACAACTGTCCAAGTTCATCAAACTGAATAAGTAAAATGTGAGCTTAATCTTACATATAAATAATATCGAATAAGTTTGATTTATTTTTATTTTTTTTTATTTTTTTTTTTAGAATTTATTTATTTATTTGACAGAGAGAGATCACAAGTAGGCAGAGAGGCAGGCAGAGAGAGAGAGGAGGAAGCAGGCTCCCTGCTGAGCAGAGAGCCCAACGTGGGACTTGATCCCAGGACCCTGGGATCATGACCTGAGCCGAAGGCAGTGGCTTAACCCACTGAGCCACCCAGGCGCCCCCGAATAAGTTTGATTTAAAAATTGTTTCCAAAAATAACCTACTAACCAACTTGAACAAGCTCCCACTGGCAAAAGATAGGAGAATTTGAGACCTTCCAAGATGATGGAGGAATAGGGGGATCCCAGTTTTGTCCGATCCCTGGAATCAGCTAAATAATTATTAAATCATTCTGAAAACCTGGAAAATAAACCAGAGATCTGAGAAAAGAACTTTACAAATAGAAAAGCAAAGACTTTTTGCAAGATACGAGATGTAGAGATGTGAATCTGAGGTGATACATCGGGAGATAAAACACAGGAGCAGAGAGCCTCCACAAGCCGGCTACTGAAAATGTTACAAACAGCAGAGTGCAAAGTTGGAACTTCTATAAGTTTACCTGAATGGTGCTCAGGAGGTTTCCAGCAGGCAGAATCTCAGGTGGGACAGCATGGTCTCAGGATCCCTGGGGTCACAAAAAGAACAAGGGGTACCCTCGTTCTGAGTATGGCAGAGTTCCAGGCATTGGAGCAGGAAAGCTGGTTGCAACAGCTTTCTCCTTGGTGTTGCCATAAACCAGGAACCCCTGCATGGTAAGGGGAAAGTTCTCTGAGCAGGGGCCCAGCAAAAAGCAGAACTGCAGTGAAGCCCCCTTCCCTACCCTGAGAGGAGCAGCCCCGGTACACTCCACAAGAGTCTGTTTACAGTTTGGAGACTCATGAGCGGCTCTCGTGCTTGAGGTAAAAATGCTCAGGCACAGACTGGATGAACACAGAGTTCAGTCCGAAACTAGAGAGACAAGAGTGATTGACTGCTTTTCTGTGAGGGCTCACTGAAGAGTGGGGGGTTCAAAATAAGCTCCTGGGAAAGAGATCGGAGCGCGGCCATTTTAAGACCCGTGGCAAGAGCGGTGCAATTCCTCCCAGGCAAGACCCCTGAGAATCAGTGAAACAGGCCCCTCCCCTAGAAGACCAGCGGGAACTTCTGGCAAATACCAAGTTTACCAATCATACAAAACTGTAAAACTCCAGCTTTGGGGGAAAAGAAGTATACAGCATTCGGGGTTTTTTCTTATTTTTCTTTAATCCTTTTTAATATTTTATTATCCTTTGCAGCTATTTTACTTTATCAATTATTTTTTAATTTTCATTTTTTCACTTGCCGTTTATATATTTTTCATTTTTGGCTTCCGTTCATTGTATTCAAATATATTTTATTTTCCCTTTCTGACCAATTTCAGGATCTAGTTTTTTTTCTAACAAGCACACCAAAATACACCAGGGTCTAGTTTATTGTTCTGTTCTGATCAACTTCTTGTCTGATTTTATTTCCATTTTATTCCCTTTTTTCCCTTTTCTGCTTGGTTTCTGTTCTCTTCTGATTGTGCAATGTATATTTTTCTGGTATAGTTATTCTTTTGTCCTTCAGTTTTATAATTTTACACTTTTCAATTATTTTCTTGTCTTTTTTTTGGGGGGGGGGGTTAAAGAAGGGAATGTATTAATAAGCACAGGAAGAGAAACTGCCATTGGGCACCCCCAGAGGAGGCAGTCCAGGCCATGCCCCCACTCTGGCAGAAGGGAGTCTGAAAGTCCCAGGAGCTCTCAGGGAATGTCACTGCTAAAACATATATATCTACCATTCATAGAAGGGCAGGAACAGGGCTGGAATAGGATCAGAGGATCTGGCAGGGCATCCTGGCCTGGGATGCCCAGCAGTTGCTGCCCATCTGCAACCCAATGACAATCTTGCCCTCTTGCAGCTGGTTGTCTGAGAAGTTCCAAGGTTCTCCTTGGACTTCTTAGGAAAGCAGTTGGGATCCCCAGAGAAAAGCCCGTTATCCTGGGCTACCACCAGTCCACCCAGGTTCATCAGCATCCACTGCATATAGGCTATGTTCTTTTCTTCCCAGATGTTTGCAGTCTGAAAGATGTCAATGGTGTTGATGCCACAGTGCTTGGCTGCCTGCAGGAACTGAGATAATCTGCTCCAGCACCTTGAAGGCTCTAGTGGAGGCCTGGATATTTTTCCCTGGGGCCTGTTCCTTGGGGTACAGCCTGTTGATGAGCTCACACAGAACCATGCCATCCTTAAGCCTGTTCTGAAGTTCTCCCACCCAGGCTAGAGCCAGCCCACATCCTTGTGGCACTGGATGGTGATTCACTGGATCAGGATCTGCTCCAGGTCTGCCTCCTACTGTTTCTCAATCTTCTGTTCTACCTCCCAGCTCAGGCTGTAAGCAGGTCCCCTACTGGCCATTCCAAAGGGTAGTGGTGAAGTGGTGGCTGTAAGTAAGTGGTTTTGGTGGTAAGTGCAGCACAATCCTGGCGGGGGCTGCCAATGGAGTCCAATTATTTTCTTGTCTTTTCAATTATTTTTGTCTTTTTAAATTTTCATTTTTACACTTACAGTTTATAAATATATATATATATATATATATTTCATTTTTGGCTTCATTTCATTGTATTCAAGTACATTTGTGTGTGTGTGTCCCAAATATAGTCAAGTATAGGCAAGATCCCAAAATAGGCATACACACACATATATATATCTATGTATATATAGTTTTCTTTCTTGCCTATTTTTAATATCTGGTTTCTTCTAACAAACAGACCAAAATATACTCTGGTCTAGATTATTGTTCTGTTCTGTTCAACTTCTTGTCGGATTTTATTCCCATTTTTTTCCCTTTTCTTATATTATTGGTTTCTGTTCTCTTCTGTTTTGTGTAGTGTGTATTTTTCCAGTATAGTTATTATTTTTTAGTCCTTCAGTTTTATATTTTATTTTCCTTTTCAATTATTTTATTATCTTATCAATTATTTTTATGTCTTTTTTTAAATTTCATTTTTACACTTTTACACTTTCAAGTTTCATTTTAAACTTCATTTTACACTTAAACATTTTTGAGGTTTTCTTTCTTGCCTATTTTGGGATCTAGTTTCTCCTAACAAACAGACCAAAATACTCAGGATCCAGTTTATTGTTCTGTTATGTTCTATTTCTTGCTTGATTTTATTCTCAGTTTTTTTTCTTTTTTCTTTTTGGTTTCTGTTCTCTTCTGATTTGTGTAGTATACATTTTTCTGGTATCATTGCTGCTCTATTTGTATTTTCCCTCCCTTTGTTTTTTATTCTTTTCTGGACATAATGACAAGATGGAAGAACTCACCCCAAAAAGAGAACAAGAAGCAGAACTCACAGCCAGGAATCTAATGAATATGGATGTAAGTAAAATGTCAGAACTAGAATTCAAAACAACAATTGTAAAGATTCTCTTTGGGCTTGAAAAAACCATAGGAGACACTAAAGAATCCCTTACTGGGTAAATAAAAGAACTAAAACCTAAATCAGGTTGAAATAAAAAAATGTTATTTCTGAGATGCAATAAAAAATAGAGACTCTAACTGCTAGGATAAACGAGGAAGAAATGTGAGTTATATAGAAGACAATAGGATGGAATATAAGGATGGTAAGAAAAGATAAATAACTACTGGTTCATGAAGGGGTGGATTCAAGAGATCAGGGATATCATAAAGTGAAACAATATTAGAATAATTGAGGTCCCAGAGGACTCTTCTACCCAATCTTCCCCACTTCTCTTTCCCTCAACAGTCAGAACTGCATTGCAATCTGGTGGTACTCTGAGACAGTCATGGTTTCTTTCCTATTTTCTCTCACTGGCATTTACTCTAATAAATCTCATGCATATGTAATCTCAAACCAATACAACATTGATCTTAATGCCAGTTCAAACAGCAAACTATATAGAAGTCTGCAAACTGTAGGTTGTAGGTCAAATCCAGCCTGTGACCTGTTTTTACAGTCTACAAGCTTAAAAAGGCTTTTCATTTTTAAATGTTTATAACAGTAAATAAAATAATATATACAATGAAAATTGTAGGTGGCCAATAAACCCGGAAATGTTTATTTTCTGGTCCTTTACGTTAAAAAAGTTTGCTGACTTCTGAACTATAGAAAGGAAGGAAGGGAAGGAAGGATGGAGGAAAGTGGCAGGGGCCGGGCATTTTTTCCCAGCATTTGATGAAATTTTATTTGACTACATGGTTGATGATATTTAGAAATTATTGTTTATTTTTAAGTATATTACTATTGTGGCTATGTTTTTACAGTTCTTATGTTTTTAGAAATGTAAAACTCTTATCAGATAATATAATACCTGGGATTTACTTTAAAAATGCATATGACTGGAGAGGGCAGAAGTGTAAATATAAGATGATTGGCCATGAGTTGCTAAGTTACAGGAACCAAAGGTACAGCTGAAGGAATATAGCCAATGATAATTGTAACAGGATTATAAGGTGACAGATGACAGCTATACTTGTGGTAAGGATAGCATAATGTACAAAGTTGTGGAATCACTATGCTGTACACCAGACACAAAAGTAACATTTTGTTTCAACTACACTCAAATAAAAAGAATCTTTAAAAAAACATTGGTCATGAGTTGGTAATGGTTGATAGTGGGTGATAGTTACATGGCAGTTCCTTATACTATTCTCCCTATTTATGCATACTTTTGAAATACTCTATGAGAAAATGATTACAAATGTATTAAATAAATTAGAAATCAGATAAAAATAAGGAAGACTTTTTAATACTAAAATACTACTTAAAACACAATAAGAAAATATTTGATATTACTAATTCCTATGGGTTATATTATATCCCCATAAAAATCATATGTTCGGAACTCCCCAGCATGTCATAATGTGAACTTATTTGGATATAGGTTATTGCAGATGAAATTAGTTAAAATGAGGCCAAGGCTGGGTAGGATGGGCCCCCAATTCAGTATGACTAGTGCCCTTACAAATAAAACAACACAAGAAGAGGAGATAAGCATTGAGGCAAGATGATATGAAGAGACTCAGGAAGAAGACAGACATCTTCAAGTCAAGGAGAGAGACCTGGGACAGAGGCTTCCCTCATGGCCCTCAGAAAGAACCAGCCCTGCTGATTCAAATTTCTAACCTACCAGAACTGTGAGACAAATTTGGTTGTTTAAGCCACCCAGTTTGTACTACTTTGTTATGACAGCCTTTGCAAACTAATATAGTGATGAAATATACAATTTCCAGAAAAAAATTAAATAGACAAAATCAATTTAAAAAAGAAGAAAAGAGCCAGATAGCTAAGAAACTATGGATAAAATTGGGGGGGGGGATTCCTCCCCAAAAGACTATAATTTTAGGGATAGATTTCCTTGAATTTCCAAATTTCCACAGAACCACAATTCACATTGCATGTAAATTCTTCCAAAGTGTATCAATATATGACTCTACTAGGCATTTACTTAGGAATGTAGATAATGGGGGTGCCTGGGTGGCTCAGTGGGTTAAGCCTCTGCCTTCGGCTCAGGTCATGATCTTAGGGTCCTGGGATTGACCCCCGCATTGGGTCCTCTGCTTAGTAGGGAGACAGCTTCCCCCTCTCTCTCTGCCTACTGCTCTGCCTACTTATGATCTCTCTCTCTCTGTCAAATAAATAAATAAAATATTTTTTAAAAAAAGGAATGTAGATAATGTTAAGGATCCATAGATCAAAAGACAATTCCCCTTCTATGCCTATAGTTAAGAAAATGATAGGAACACTGAGGCACATACTATTATTATTCTGATTTTGTTTTTTTTTTTTTTTTAATTTTTTATTTTTTATAAACATATATTTTTATCCCCAGGGGTACAGGTCTGTGAATCACCAGGTTTACACACTTCACAGCACTCACTAAATCACATACCCTCCCCAATGTCCATAATCCCACCCCCTTCTCCCAAACCCCCTCCCCCCGGCAACCCTCAGTTTGTTTTGTGAGATTAAGAGTCACTTATGGTTTGTCTCCCTCCCAATCCCATCTTGTTTCATTTATTCTTCTTCTACCCACTTAAGCCTCCATGTTGCATCACCACTTCCTCATATCAGGGAGATCATATGATAGTTGTCTTTCTCTGCTTGACTTATTTCGCTAAGCATGATACGCTCTAGTTCCATCCATGTTGTTGCAAATGGCAAGATTTCATTTCTTTTGATGGCTGCATAGTACTCCATTGTGTATATATACCACATCTTCTTGATCCATTCATCTGTTGATGGACATCTAGGTTCTTTCCATAGTTTGGCTATTGTGGACATTGCTGCTATAAACATTCGGGTGCATGTGTCCCTTCGGATCACTACATTTGTATCTTTAGGGTAAATACCCAATAGTGCAATTGCTGGGTCATAGGGCAGTTCTATTTTCAACATTTTGAGGAACCTCCATGCTGTTTTCCAGAGTGGCTGCACCAGCTTGCATTCCCACCAACAGTGTAGGAGGGTTCCCCTTTCTCCGCATCCTCGCCAGCATCTGTCATTTCCTGACTTGTTGATTTTAGCCATTCTGACTGGTGTGAGGTGATATCTCATTGTGGTTTTGATTTGTATTTCCCTGATGCCGAGTGATATGGAGCACTTTTTCATGTGTCTGTTCGCCATCTGGATGTCTTCTTTGCAGAAATGTCTGTTCATGTCTTCTGCCCATTTCTTGATTGGATTATTTGTTCTTTGGGTGTTGAGTTTGCTAAGTTCTTTATAGATTCTGGACACTAGTCCTTTATCTGATATGTCGTTTGCAAATATCTTCTCCCATTCTGTCAGTTGTCTTTTGATTTTGTTAACTGTTTCCTTTGCTGTGCAAAAGCTTTTGATCTTGATGAAATCCCAGTAGTTCATTTTTTCCCTTGCTTCCCTTGCCTTTTGCGTTGTTCCTAGGAAGATGTTGCTGCGGCAGAGGTCGAAGAGGTTGCTGCCCGTGTTCTCCTCAAGGATTTTGATGGATTCCTTTCGTACATTGAGGTCCTTCATCCATTTTGAGTCTATTTTTGTGTGTGGTGTAAGGAAATGGTCCAATTTCATTTTTCTGCATGTGGCTGTCCAATTTTCCCAGCACCATTTATTGAAAAGGCTGTCTTTTTTCCATTGGACATTCTTTCCTGCTTTGTCGAAGATTAGTTGACCATAGATTTGAGGGTCTATTTCTGGGCTCTCTATTCTGCTCCATTGATCTATGTGTCTGTTTTTGTGCCAGTACCATGCTGTCTTGATGATGACAGCTTTGTAATAGAGCTTGAAGTCCGGAATTGTGATGCCACCAACGTTGGCTTTCTTTTTCAATATCCCTTTGGCTATTCGAGGTCTTTTCTGGTTCCATATAAATTTTAGAATTATTTGTTCCATTTCTTTGAAAAAGATGGATGGTACTTTGATAGGAATTGCATTAAATGTGTAGATTGCTTTAGGTAGCATAGACATTTTCACAATATTTATTCTTCCAATCCAGGAGCATGGAACATTTTTCCATTTCTTTGTGTCTTCCTCAATTTCTTTCATGAGTACTTTATAGTTTTCTGAGTATAGATTCTGTGTCTCTTTGGTTAGGTTTATTCCTAGGTATCTTATGGTTTTGGATGCAATTGTAAATGGGATTGACTCCTTAATATCTCTTTCTTCTGTCTTGCTGTTGGTGTAGAGAAATGCAACTGATTTCTGTGCATTGATTTTATATCCTGACACTTTACTGAATTCCTGTATAAGTTCTAGCAGTTTTGGAGTGGAGTCTTTTGGGTTTTCCACATATAGTATCATATCATCTGCGAAGAGTGATAATTTGACTTCTTCTTTGCCGATTTGGATGCCTTTAATTTCCTTTTGTTGTCTGATTGCTGAGGCTAGGACCTCTAGTACGATGTTGAATAGCAGTGGTGATAATGGACATCCCTGCCGTGTTCCTGACCTTAGCGGAAAAGCTTTCAGTTTTTCTCCATTGAGAATGATATTTGCGGTGGGTTTTTCATAGATGGCTTTGATGATATTGAGGTATGTGCCCTCTATCCCTACACTTTGAAGAGTTTTGATCAGGAAGGGATATTCTGATTTTGTTGATGTGAAAACAGATACGGAGAACATGTACAGGTACATGTCATTCATATATAGAACAAATGGTAGAAAAAAGAATGTTTAGCTTCCATGGCATGCAAAGTATTTCCTTCTTTATCCATAGATACTATTGTTTCTTTATGTATTCTTCTATGTATTCTTATCTCTTTATTTTGAAAGAAGAGAGATAAATGATTTTGAGACAGGAAAACAATTTTCTTTAACTTGTGAGGAATCATCATGTGAAACCATAAGTTTTTTGGAAGCTGGATAATGTCATATTTTGTTAATGGTTTTAAAGTTCCTACATTATGGGGTGCCTGGGTGGCTCAGCAGGTTAAAGCCTCTGCCTTCAGCTCAGGTCAAGATCCCAGGGTCCTGGGATGGAGCCCCACATCAGGCTCTCTGCTCAGCAGGGAGCCTGCTTCCCACCCCCCACCTCTGCCTGCCTCTCTGCCTACTTGTGATCTCTGACAAATAAATAAATAAAATCTTTAAAAATAAATAAATAAATTCCTACATTGTGACTTCTTTTAATTAGCCACCAAGAAGTTAATTGAAGTTGGTTACTTACTATATACTTCGGTTGTTTTTGTGGGGAATTAAAAGAGTGGTAGTATAAAAACAGTGAAGACTTTTTAAAATTACACTTCTGCTGACCTATTGTCAAGAGAGATTGTAGGGAAGGAGTAATAGCCTTTAGGTTTGGAAGCTAAACATGTCTTCTTGCCCTCTCTCTCAGCAATGCAAACTGAGCATGATAGTTTGTAGTAATATAATTCTCAAAATCTAAATTATCAAGTGTGTAATAATACCATGATTAGGAACAGGTGGACTATGGAAGAACATTCCAGAATGGGCATTGAGAGGCCAAGGTCTCTCAGTCAGTGGTAAATCCCTTCTCATTCTTCCTAGTCACCACGTGTTGTACCATGTGCGCACACACACACATGCACACACACACTTACCCACCTATACATGGAACCCATCTGAAGATATATATCAACCTTTAGTAATAATACTCCCAGACTCCTATTAAAAAAAGAGAATATTCTCTCAAACAATATTACCTATTCTGAATACTCCATTCACAGTGGAGAAAGTATTTACAATGTAACATGAATGATATCAATATCCATTTAGTACATCCTCCTGCTTCTAAATCATGCCAAGATTCTTTCTTGTGTGTAAGAAATGTGAGACTCACCACAGCTACCCTTTTAAGTACTAGAACCATCAGCCTTTAACAGCCATTTTTGGCAATATTGAGTGCTAGCAAAAGCTTTAGAATTGCTTTATCTTTTACAATAGGGCTAATACAATTCTTAGGTAAGAAATTCCCACACTATTTACTAAAGGTAAAATAGAGCCTGTACAGGGATATTCATAGAAACCACACAGACTGGGAAATGGGGACAAACTCATTCTGCCTGTAATAGTACATAGTTAGCAGTCCAACTTTATATCCTTAGTTGATTATGAGATCCTTGTAAGCAGGGAATATGTCTTCTTTAAGTATCTTGAGAGTATTTTTCATAGTAACCTGAAAATGAGCATATTTTCGAAAGTAAAAAATCTGTTCTCACCATCTGATCAAGGATTTTTTAGTTAATTAATATTTATATAAAAGTCTTTGAAATATATAAAAATTGTATTTTCTTATAAATTTAATGGAAATATTAAATAGCCATTAAATGGTAATCAAATGCCCCCTTTTCCACTGGTGCATAAACATCATCTTAATATCACTTCAATTGAGGCCAAATTTACATAAGAAAGTGAAAGTAGTTAAAATAACTTGTTTTATCTTATACAATAGATTGATAGTAATAAAATAAAACCCAGCTTCCTGACTAATGTGGTATGAAGACTTGCAAATTATTCTCTGTGATAAAAGAGCACATTAATGTGGTCTGTGAAATTTCTACAGCTATCTATGAGTTTTTACAAACTATCAAGCTGATGCCTCTAATTGTTTATCAAACATTCATCCCTAACCCTTTCAATTTGATTTTCTCCGACTCCACTCCACTTACACTCCTTTTCAGAAGTTATCAAAGAACTTTTTCAGGTCTATCTCTCTTGTATGTTCAGAAAGAAAAAACTGCACATTTCATCACCACCTTTTGAAATACTTGTCTTACCTACAACATTAGAATACCTTGGTAATTCCTTCATCTCTTTCTTTTGCCTCTCTCCCCTTCATAGGGTCTTCCCCTCTCTTCAGTGCCACAAAATGTGGTCAGTTCCTCAAGGTTCATCCTTGACTTTCTTTTCTTTGTGCACTAGTCTCCTCTCTTCTCTGTTCATTATCTTTCCAAGTGACTCAGATCACTATGCAAATGAATCTCAAAACTATACTTCTGACTTCTCTCCTATAATTTAATCCTAACATTACAAATTCCAGCTAAATATTACTACAGGTGTTAGGATATAGTGATGGGGAGAGTAGGAAGTGAAAAGATGTAGATGTAGCCTTCTATATATAGGGAGATAAGACATTTAGAAAAACATATGAAACTGGGCAGGAATTGATGGGTTCCTTGGAAAAAGTTATGTATACTCAAGAATGTTTTGCCATTATGTTCTTTGGTAAAAATTTATTGTATTGGATCCATGTAAGTAATTTTCTCAGTTTATAAGAAGAATATGTCTTAGTAAGACATTGGAGATTTCAAATATATATGAGATGTATCATAAAGATGATAACAGAGTTTTGTTTTGTTATCTTTACAGAGTTTAAAGGTGTATAGGAGGTCAGAGAGTGAGAAAATATGAGGAAAGTTTAAGCTAATGGATGAAAAAAGAGTACATACAACTAGAAACTTAGCACATCTTGAGTAGTACTCATGTCTGTCATTTCTCTGACTGCTATGGTTACAAATATACATAATCTCAAGATATCCATGTTACATCCATTGTCCTGTCTGTTGCCATTGCAACACAACAAGAAAACCTTAAAGGAGTAGAATACAGTCAACAGCACGGTCTAATTTCCTTTACATTACTCCAACACCTTTCTATGCAATCCAGTTTCTTCTCCTACCAATGGGACCATCATTATCTCATATTAGGTTCTACCTGTATCATGTTTCACATCCTCCTTACTTCCTTACTTCCACACTTTGAAATGTGAGTCCAGGATGCCTCACTGTCCCCATTGTGTCACTATTTATGTAGTTATTTATGTAGTTATTGAATGAAAAAGACTGTCTCATTTTAAACTAAATTTCAGTACTAAAGATCACTACCCTAAGAAACAAACAACAGAGGAGTGCCTGAGTGGCTCAGTTGGTTGAGTGCCTAACTCTTGATTTTGGCTCAGGTCATGATTTCAGGATCATGAGATCAAGCCCTGTGTTGGACTCTGTGCTCAGCAGGGAGTCTGTTTTAGAGTCTCTCTCTTCTCTACCCTCCTCCCCTACCCCCTGCTCTCTCTCTCACTCTGTCTCTTGCTCTCTCTCTCAAATAAATAAATAAATCTTTAAACGAAAAGAAGCAAACAATAGACATGACAACAGTAGATTGAGAGCTAAAGAAACAAAGCAGAATCCATTATATATTAATGATTTCGGCTAAATATTACTTTTTCTATATTAACACATAATGTATTATTTTCCCCAGGGGTACAGGTCTATGAATCATCAGGCTTATACATTTCACAGCACTCACCATAGCACATACCCTCCCCAACGTCCATAACCCAGTCAGCTAAATATTATTCTTGAGGTGAACTCTTCCCTGAGAAACTTTTATTAAGAAATCAATCTGAAATCAATGTTATACCCTTAGCCAACCAGAAAGGAAACTATAAGAACTATGAGGTCCTATCACTTCTGTTTCACACTGTCTGGGGACTTTCTTCATTTTACTGTTTAAATTTTGAGACTCAGATTCAGTTGATGACTTCCTTCTTCTGTTTCTTCTGACCCACACATACATTTCAGCACTGAGTAGACCTTGACAAATTTTTTTTTTAAAGATTTTATTTATTTATTTGACAGAGAGAGAAATCACAAGTAGGCGGAGAGTCAGGCAGAGAGAGAGAGAGAGAAGCAGGCTCCCGCTGAGCAAAGAGCCCGATGCGGGGCTCGATCCCAGGACACTGAGATCATGACCTGAGCCGAAGGCAGCGGCTTAATCCACTGAGCCACCCAGGTGCCCCGACCTTAACAATTTTTTAACAAAATTTTTATTACCTCCCAGTGCTGGTCTCCACAGCTACTATTCCAAAACTTGAGCTCTTTCCCTGCAATTTTTTCCCTTCCCTATTCTCATGCCATTGGTGGTTTTTCTTACTTTAACAAACCAAATGTGAGATTTATAATTTAGCCCCATTATCAAAGGATTCAAATTTACAGGAGCAAAGAATGAGAACAACATTCAATTAAGATGAAGTAGCCAGACTAAAGAAACTGAGGAGAGGCATAAATAATTTTTTTTTAAATAACAGTGAAATAAACTGGTGTCCTTTCCTCTAATCCATAGTGTCTCTAAGAGTTGTCATCCAAATTGAACATAAATACCACAAAAGCTCTTGCTGAACCTCATCTTATTGGGCATGTAACAGATTTCACCCATTACTAGAAAGGTTTCACAATAGAATCTGCTGGAAAGATATGAAAGAGTAAATCAGTATCTAAGCAGTATTATTTTGAATCTATTCATTGGGGCATTGATCTGTTTTTTTATCCCCTAAATTTTAAAACAGTTAACAATTATAATTTTTCTAATTTTTCATAAATTTAATCTATATTATTAAGCTAGAAAAAGTTGGTTTCGTCCAAGTACATTATAAACTGTTCTCTTGTTTGTATAATTTTTCTTCCTATTTGTGAAAGGAAGTCATCATGGGTCCTTTCTTTTATTTTATTCTGACAACCTTATTTTTCTCTTTTTCTAGGCTGATCAGTGTAATAACCAGTAGAAGTAAGGGGACATTTTAAAATCACATTTCCAAGCAGAGGCTTAACCTAACTAAAAAGATGTTAGGAATGTTCTGAATCTGAAGTATGGAGTACTTTGAATCTTTTCTCAAGAACCTGCCTGTCTCCAATGTTCTTTATCCTAGCAATAGTCACACAATCTGACCATCTGCACAAGCAAACAACCATCATCCTAGATATTTCCCTGTCCCTCAACCTACATATATAGCCTATGACCAACTCCAACTGCTTTTATTATTTGAATATTTCTCAAACTACTCCACTTATTTCCCCCTCCATAGCCATCACCCTAGTGCCAATGATCCTCTAAACTACAACCAGTGTAGTATGAAATAATTAGAAGTATAAGCTTAGAAAGCGGGCTCAATTCACTCTCTGCCTGGTCTTACCTGTCGTCCACTGGGTATGTTTTTAATTCTAAGTTTCTCAATCATATAATGGAACTAATATGAGTAATATTAGTATTTTTTTATCCCATAGGTTTACAGTACATTAAATGAGATAATTCATATAATATGCTTAACACAATTTTAAGCACATACTAGAAGTTCCTAAATGTAGGTGTTTACTTTCACCAGATTAGCATATTATAGCCATCATGTTAATAAACACATTGTATTGGGGCACCTGGGTGGCTCAGTGGGTTGCTCTGCCTTTGCTCTGGTCACGATCTCAGGGTCCTACGATAGAGCCCCACGTCGGGCTCTCTGCTTAGCGGGGCTCCTGCTTCCTCTTCTCTCTCTCTGCCTGCCTCCCTGCCTACTTGTGATCTCTGTCTCTCAAATAAATAAATAAAATCTTAAAAAAATGCATTGTATTAATCAATGCATTCTTTATATCGGCCTATCCAATATGATAGCCACTAGCCATTGAGGCTATTGAGCACTTGAAGTGTGGATAGCACAGACTGAGATGGTTTCATAAGTGTAAAACACACAATGGAGTTTTAAAATTTTGATATTAAAAATGTCAAATATGTCAATAGTAATTCTTATATTGTTTATGGGTTCAATGCTAACATTTTAATAGATTGGGCTAAATGTTATTAAAATTAATTTTATTGATTTATCCTAACATTTTAAACAGCTACTGAAAAATTTTAAATTACATATGTGACTCACATTTATGGTGAGCATTATATTTCCATTGGACAGACCTGATCTAGACTTTGCCCATTGTCTCTTACTTGTGTTTTCTTCTAAAATGACCAGTTATAATCTTGAAAGGCTTCAAGTGATTTGAGTTTTTGTTTAGAAATATATTCAAAATATTTGATATTTATTAGAGAAGAAGATCTAAAAAATCCTGACCAGAGGTGTGGGTGTGGAATTTTTATATTAAGCAATTTTGATCTTTTAAAACCATAAATCAGCTTCAAGGATTTTTTTTTCAAATTAGGTATTTGAAAAATTATATAAATATAATATAATATAAAATTATATTAATTTTAATATCCATTCACTATCCCCTTTAAGTAGTCCTTTTTTTTTTTAGTTTTATACCTTTAATTAACAATCAGTACTTAGTTTTCATCTACATTAACTGCAGATTTTTTTTTTTTAAAGATTTTATTTACCTATTTGACAGACAGAGACTACAAGTAGGCAGAGAGGCAGTCAGAGAGAGGAGGAAGCAGGCTCCCTGCGGAGCAGAGAGCCTGGGATCATGACCTGAGCTGAAAGCAGAGGCTTTAACCCACTGAGCCACCCAGGCACCCTAACTGCAGATTTTTTTAACTGGTGACAGGTACATGGGTAACAAACATATAGAGCTCGTTTGGCAAATCTTCATCCTCCTTACATTTTTCTGAGCAACTGCACACAGATACCATATAGAACATTCCTTATTCCTTTGGCCCAGACAGCTTTGTTGAGCCTGATGGTACACATTTGGAGTTTCCATCTCCTTCATGGCAAATTTCCAGATGTCTTTGAGTTCCAGAGTTCAAGCTTCTTGAAACCCACTCCATGGATGCCTTTGTGAATGCTGATGGTGTATTCTCTGGTCACTACCTCCTTAATGGCAGAACAGTTCTTCTTTTCCCCACCCTTCTTTGTGGGTGCTATTCTGCCAGGCCAAGGTTGGAAAGGAAGAGCACAAGGTATTGTGGGAGAGAGAAAGCAGCATCTCAAGTACAACTAAGAGGTCTTTTTTAATAAATCAATTTTCTGATTTTAAGATAAAAATCCATTTTAAAAACTCTTTGTTTTTTTTTTTTTTTATTTTTGAGAGAGAGATTGTACAAGCATTGGTGGGGAAGAGTACAGGGAGTAGAAGAGGGGAAATGGGAGAGGGAGAGAAAAACTCCCAAGAAGACTCCATGACCACCACAGAGCCTGATCTCAGAACCCTGAGATCATGATCTGAGCCAAAATCAGGATACAGCCGCTCAACCAACTGAGCCACACAACTGCCCCTTCCTTATCAACTCCTAATATTAGAAATGCATATGTATCCCTGAATACATGGTAATTATGAGAAAGAAATAGTAGGTGTTAAGCTAGAAGAATTTTGGGGGAAAAAATCTCAATGGAGTTAATTGAAAATTTTTGTATGACAGAGATTAAATAATTGTTGCTCGACCTTTAATTTTTTAATATAAAAGAGACTGTTTCAAATTGTTTGTTCTAGCACACAATGCTGCAATGAATTTTTCTTGTATGTGTATCCTTTTTATTTAAAAAAGGAAAATTTGAAAGGATTTAACTTTATTTAAAAAATTAGAACAAATTTGGGGTGCCTGGGTGGCTCAGTGGGTTAAGCCGCTGCCTTCGGCTCAGGTCATGATCTCAGGGTCCTGGGATCGAGTCCCACATCGGGCTCTCTGCTCAGCAGGGAGCCTGCTTTCTCCTCTCTCTCTCTCTGCCTGCCTCTCTGCCTACTTGTGATCTCTCTCTGTCAAATAAATAAATAAAATCTTAAAAAAAAAATTAGAACAAATTTGAAAAAATGATAGCATTTTTCTTTTCTGGATAGTGGTCATATGGGTATGGATTATTTCTTCAGCCCTTAAATTAACTTAATTTTCATATTAATCCTTTTAAAAAATTTTTATATTAATCTTATTTATAAATTCTCTTGGGCATTGCATGAAGATATTAATATCATAATATGTTTACATTTTCTTCCTATTCTCTTTAATCTCTTATTATTTTTCTAGCTTTAATGTCTTGTGCAGGATCTCAGGTATGTGTGAACTATATGGAAATAGCAGTCATCCATGTCTTGACACCCACCTGAAAGGTAAACAAAGTAAAATGTCTCCATTAAATGTGATGATTTCTGTAGATGTACTGTAAATACCTCTTTTTGTTGTTGTCTTTTTTAAAATGTCCTTTTTAAAGATTTCATTTATTTATTTGACACAGAGAGAGAGATCACAAGTAGGCAGAGAGGCAGGCAGAGAGAGAGGGGAGGAAGCAGGCTCCCTGCTGAGCAGTGAGGCCCATGTGGGGCTCGATCCCAGCACCCTGAGATCATGACCTGAGCTGAAGGCAGAGGCTGAACCCACTGAGCCAACCAGGTATCCCTCTTGTATTTTTAAGAAAGTGCCTTTCTCTCTCCTCCTTTGCTAATAATTTTTATCTTAACTGTGTAGAAAATCATACTGACTGCTTTTTCAGTCCTAATAGAAAGAGGAATCATTTTTGATCATTTGATGTGGTGGTTATTAATTGCATTAATAACTTTTCAAGCTGAAAAATCCCTACATACCTTAAATTAACTCTACTTTTTAGGGTTAAATATGATTAGCTACCAGGATCTTTGCTTTTACATTCATGAAGGAAATTGACCAACAGTTTTGTTCTCCTGTATTGTTACTGAGTTTGGGTACTCAGATTATATTAACCTAATGAAATGAATTGGACAGCTTTCCTATTTTTTTATTTTTGGAATTGATGTTTTGAAATAGATGTTTCTTGAAAACTGACAGAAATTGCATCTAATAGCATCTAGCCTTGGCTTTTGCTGGCAGAAGGGGAGTTGTGATCATCATTTTCAGAAATATATCAATTTCTTCAAAATTTCAATTTTTGATATATGTTGATCCATTACATACTTGTAGGATTTTGCTTATATTTAGTTATTTTCCCTCTTGCATTCTATTTTTTTTTTTTTTTGCATTTTCTCTCTTCTTGTTTTACTTAACTGGTATCTCTAGAAATTTGTTTCTTAGTGTTTTCACATTGCCTTATTTTTAATTGTTTCTTTTGTCATAACTTTATCCTTATTTTTATGTGCTCCTCTCTTTTCCTTTTGTTTTTGGATTTAGTTTGTTGATCTTTTCAGATTTTAGCTAATTTGTTTTCCATCTTTCTTTTTTCATCTTTCTTAAATTCTGCTTAATATTCATAATTTGGTACATTTTCCTCCACATTTCAGCAGAAAACAGATTTCAATTCAGTGTTTTCATTGTCATTCAAATGTAAGAATTTCACATTTTAGCATATAATTTTAGCCTTAAGTCAACAGGCAAATGGTAATATGTTAGTTTTTAGAGATGGGAAATTTTCCTAAATACTCTTGTTTGATTTATAATTATTATATTGTAGTTATAGAATATAGATGGTATGCTGCTAATTATTTAAAATATTTTGAAACTTCTTTTTGGGACTGGGTATATGACCATCATTGGTAAATGTTGCCTGTGTGTTTGAAAATATGTATTCTATGTTCATTTGATAACAGGTTCTAGACATATATCTATTATATCTAGCTTAGTAATACCATTGAAATCATCTCTACCTTTATAGTTTTCCATGTATCATATACCCATTTCCATAAAATGTGTGTTCATTTATTATGCCTTTCCATAACAGAAATGTTATTAATTTTTATACTAATAGGCTATCCTCTCAGCTCCCCTTTTTTAAACATATTTAACATCTCTTTGATAATAACTTTCATTTTTCTCTTTTTCTCATATTAAAATTTCTAGTTGATATTTTAGGATATATCTCTTCCATACCTTCATTATCAATTTTTCTGCATCTTATTGTGTGTGTATGTGTTTGTGTTTTAAATGAGGATCTTTTAGACAACACTTTTAACTTTTATTTTTTTATTTTTTAAGATTTTATTTACTTATTTGACAGAGACCGAGATTACAAGCAGGCAGAGAAAGAGACAGGGAAGCAGGCTCCCCACCAAGCAGAGAGCCCAATGTGGGACTCGATCCCAGGACCCTGAGATCATGACCTGAGCCGAAGGCAGCGGCTCAACCCACTGAGCCACCCAGGTGCCCCTTAGCTTTTATTTTTAATACAATCTGAGAGTCTTTGTGTTTTCATTATTGTTTTACCTATTTTAATTAATAAACTTTACCATTAATTAATTTGTTACTATTGTACTAGAAGATGTTTTCTACCTACTACAATTAATTTTATCTTGTTTCCCATTTCCCTGATTTAATTAGACATTTTTTATGAACTAACTGCATGTATTCTATTCTTTGTTATTTTAATAGTCATTAATTCATTAAGATTCTTTCAACAATTTTTTTTTTCTATTGACTATGTGCTTGTCAATGCTTTGAGCAGGGGAAATAAAACAGATTAATATTTTGTTTGTTTCCTTTTCAATGTCTATAACTTTGTGAATAATCATGTTTCCCCTTGAACAGGATAAAGAGTTAGTACAGTTCCGTCTCCCATCTTTTTCTCTTCTCCTGACAAGTTTTAGTTTTAGATTTTTGTGCTTACATAAATGATTAAATTATTACTTTTTCAGACACCAAAATATTCTACTTATTTTTATACATTCTTCCCCTTCATAGCAGTTTCTTCCTTATGAAATCAATTCCTTCTTTTCAAAAGTTAAACCTCTAAGAATTTTAAGAATTCTTTTAAAGAGATTCTTCATGCTGCTAGACTTTCTGATAACTAATATCTTTCTTTTTGTACCAACATTGAAGTGATAACTTGGCTGAATCCAATATCAGATTCAAATCTTTCCTTGTAAAATTTCTTGCAAAAATAAAAAATTAAAAGTAAAAAAAAAAAAATAATAAAATAAATAAATAAAATTTCTTGCATTCAATGTTGTTGTTGTCAAGGCTAATAGGCATTGGTTTTAGTTTCCCTGTGAAAGATGTTTTAATTTCCTTCTGAAAATTATAAGTGGTTCCCTTTGTGGTTGTTTTATTTTTGTTTTGAGAGAGTACAGAAGTCTGAGGGATGGAAGAGGAGGGGCAGTGGGGGAGGAAGAGAGAATCTTACAAGCTCCACCCCCAGCACAAAGCCTGCTTCAGGGCTTGATTTCAAAACCCTGAGATCATGACCTGAGCCAAAATCAAGAGTGGGACCCTTAACCAATTGAGCCACTCAGGCACCCCTCCTTTGTTTTTAATAATCTTAAAAGTCATTATTATTGGGGTACCCCTCCTTTGTTTTTAATAATCTTAAAAGTCATTATTATTGGGGCGCCTGGGTGGCTCAGTGGGTTAAGCTGCTGCCTTCAGCTCAGGTCATGATCAGGGTTCTGGGATCGAGTCCCGCATCGGGCTCTCTGCTCAGCGGGGAGCCTGCTTCCCTCTCTCTCTCTCTCTGGCTGCCTCTCTGTCTACTTGTGATTTCTCTCTGTCAAATTAATAAATAAAATCTTTAAAAAAAAGTCATTATTATTTATCTATATGAGAAAGTTTTTCTCCCACATAATACCTCCTATTCAGTTCTTTATGTACCCTTTAAAATGGAAGTTTTACATCTTTTATTAATTTAAATATATTATCAGTATTTTTTTCTTCAAATATTTTCTCTATTTGTGTGTCTTCTTTCTCCTTCTAGATGGGTACTGCTATTTCTATTATTAGTCTCCATATCTTTTGACTTTTTTTCCCATTCATTCCATCTTTATTCCCTGCCAATACCTTCTGAAAGAGTTCTTCAGTCTTATATGTCATCTCAGTAAATCATCCTTCAAGTATATTCAGCAGGTTCTCTTCACTGGCAATAAGTAACTAGAAAATGAAATGAAAAGTAGATGCTACTTGTGATAATAAAGACTATCAATTGCCCAAGAATAATCTAGCAACGATACCTGAGAGGTTTAGGGAGATTTTTAAGAATTCTATTAAAAGATATCCAAGTAGATCTGAACAGAGATATAATATACTCAAGAATACAGTGGATAAAATTTTAAATATTTTAATTGTCATCAAATAAATCTGTAAATTCGTCACTATTCAATTCAACATCATGGCTAAATTTTGGGAGAAACTTGACAAATCTCTTCCAAAGTTTTAACAGAAAGATAGATTTCCATAAATAAGTTCAAAAAGTACAAAGAGAGGAAACCCATACCATTATATAGTAAGACAGACTACATTACCAAATGATAAAACCATCAGTGTGGTACTAGTGCGGGTACAATTGATTGACTGAAGGAATAAAAAAACCAAAGATTTAAACAGATCTCTTGTTATGTGACAGAGGTTAGATTACATAACTATGAAGTCATGATGGATATTTTTATAAGTGAAACTAGAAACTTAATTTACTATTTAAAAAAAATAAAATTGGACCTCTAGTACATACAGTTACATAAATAAATAAATAACCCAAAATGGATAAAAAACTTCAATATGAAAGTGAAGAAATCAACTGAATCACAGATTATGTTTACCAGAGCAAGATATAAAAACTCAAATCACAAGAGAAAAGCCAGCATAATTTGACTCATACAAGAATTGGGCAATGCAAGTAAGAATTTCTATGAATAAATATCACTCTTTGGTTTGCCACCAGGAAGCAGACCCCAGGAAAGACCATAATAAAGAGCAGATTTATTATGGAGTGTTCTTAAAGTCAATTCTGTCTAAGGGAGAAAAGAGAAACAAAGCTGGATTGGGTTAGAGGGAAAAGTACTGCTCTGATGCAGTATCACTGAAAGCTTCTTCTCTGACGCTAGAGAGGCTGAGCCCAAACATCCCTACACTGACTAGTCCCCTAGGAGGAGGGTGTGAATTTGGGTGAGACAACTTTTTTTTAGCCAAGGCTGTTCCTAATGATTATTATGGGCTCTCTGCAACTATCTTTTTTCATCAGTGGAAGAATAAGTCCTCTGGTCCTGAAAAAGGATCTGAATGATATATCACAGATTCCATTGAAGTCATAAGATTGAGATTAAAGTGGTAGCCAGGGATTACATACTTATAATGAATAAATAATAAGAATTAGTATATAACACACCTGGTGACTTCCACAGAACCCAGCAAAAAAATAAATAAATAATAAAATAAAATAAGTAAAAGAAAAAAAAAAAGAGAGGTAAAAACTTAAATGATTAATATATAAAGTTACTCTAATCTCATTAATGAAAAGAATGAAGATATATATTAAAGATGTTGATTATAGCCTTATTCTAGTAAAGAACTGGAGTAACTTAGCTATTGAATACTAAAGAAATTAGTTGATAACATATAGCACATGCACTATAATAGAATGATATGCATTAGGCAAAAGAAACAAACCTATTAACTATACATAAAAAAGAATAGATTTTAAAATATATATAATGTTGACTGTGAAGAATAAGAAACAAAATAAGATTTTAACACTGTTACCATCTTATAAATTTGACAAAACATGTAAAACAACTATATTTTTGCATTTGAAAATATCATGTCTAAAGCAAGATATGCAACATGTTTTGGAAGCCATGATGGATTAGTTGTTATCAGGTTTAGCCTATTGTCCGTAAAAAACTATAAATGCTGATCAACATATATAAAGCAATTGTTTGCAGGCACTGGGCAGAACCAATCCAGGCCTACGATCTTTAAGAAAAGAAAAGTATATGAAGTGAGTCTTCTATTCTCCCCTGTTTTCTGTCTGAAGTTATTTTTCAATCCACAGCAAAGGAAAATAGAATACAGAGAGTGGAAGTCTAACTGAGCAGGAAACACAAATTTGAATATAAGGCTGTTAACGTGGCTGGGACCAAAGTGGAAAGAATAGCAGGAAAAAAGCCCCCAAAATCTGCATAAGTATTCAGGTTCTTGGCCAACTTCTAAATTACCCATGCATAGACTGAGACTCTGAGAGATGGCATTTATTGCTTTCTATATTGATTTTTATATTAATAATAGATTTTTTAGTTTTACCTTATTGTGATTAGAGAAAATGATCTTTCTAAATTTTTTTAAAAGATTTATTTGAAAGTGAGAGAGAAACTTGGAGGAGGGGCAGAGGGAGAGGCAGAGGGAATCTCAAGCAGCCTCCCTGCTGAGCACAGAGTCTGATGTGGGGCTCGATCTCACCACCCTGAGATTATGACCTGAGCTGAAACCAAGAGCTGAACATTTAATTGAGAGCCACCCAGGTGCTCCAAGAAATCGTCTTAATTAGAGCATCCTTTCCTTCTTCCCCAAGAGAGAAAGCACAAGTTTAATCAGAGTCTCTCAAGATGGTTGCCAGATCAAGCACCAAAACTATTTAAAGTAAGAGGGTTAGTGAAACTACCAAAAGTGCTAGTACTGCAACTAGCCCAAAGGCCATAATTGATATATATCCATCACCTTTCTCTTCCACCACTCATTTTACATTTTGTTCACAGTTGGCCATCTCTTTGGCTGGTCTGAGGGGGCATGCTTGGCAGGAAAGCTCAAAACTTGACTCTGTAATGGTAAGCCCTTTGTTTTCTTTTCTATGTGTAGTAGCCATTTGAAAAAACAGACCCACAGTGACCCACATTTCCCACTACTTAAGCTCTAGTGTAGTGTCTTCATGCATTACATTAAGACTGTTCCTGTGTTACAATAGAATATGGCAGAAGTGATGATGCACGACTTGTAAGACAAGGTCATAAAAGGTGTTGCATCTTCTGCCTTGGTCTTTTGGACACACTCTCTTGGAGCTCTGAGTCACAATGGAAGATATCCAACTACCTTGAGGATCATATGCAGAGAGATGACATTCAGAAGCTTTGAATCACAGAAGTCCCAAAAGTACACAGGGAGAAATGCACAGGCAGTCCTCAACTGTTCCAATCCCTATTTATTCAAGTCATTCCAATGGAGACTCCAGAGAACTCATATAGCAGAGATAAGTTGTCTCTGCTGAGTTCTGTCCAAATTATAATTTCATAAACAAATAACAGATTTTTTTTAAACCACTCAATTTTACACAAAAATAGATCAAAACACTTCAACTGTGGTTGCTGTAGTTACCCATTTATAGTTATCATGGCCATAAAAATTCATAAATTCCTCTGTACTTTCATTATGTAGGCGCTATAGCCTGTTTTGGTAATTAGTGTGCACTGAATGTTGTGGCATGTTACAGACCATTAGGCTTCCAAAACTGTGGAGTCTCATGAATCTTCATGACTTATCTCCACCTTCTTGATATATTGTGTCTTACTGGCATATCTGCTATACTTTCCACTTCCTACTCACTGATTACCATGATGTCATCAATATACTGAGCTAGTATTGTGATCTATGGCTTGTCAAGATGATCAAGATACCTGAATTCTCTCGTATAACAGAGAACAGCACAGTTAGCATCCCTGGGCTAGGGAGAAAATGTGGACTTTCGTTCTGACCATGTGAATAAAAAACCAAACTTGATCCTCCTTAGTAAAAAGGATTGGAAAAAAAAATTATCTGAAAGATATGTATCCCTATAACAAGTGCCAAAGCCTGTGTTAATCTATTAGCACTTAACCAAGTGGTAGTTCCAATAGTAGCTACTACCACAAATGGTAGAATCCAGCAGCTGTGATTGGGGTTGCCACTTGGATAAATTTATAATAATATCTATATCTGCCAAGATCATTTTCATTTTTTGCAGGCTACATATATTTGAATTAGATGGAAATCCGTGAACCATCACTCCTTATTTAATTCTAGCTATTCTACAGTTGTGAACTGATATCTCATTGTGGTTTCGATTTGCATTTCCCTATCTTTGATACTGGTATTAATTTCAGCAATTCTTCTCATAAGATAGTATTACTTCTGATTTATAATTTTCCTCAGGATGGGAGTGTGATTTCCTCAGGAGTGTGATTTCTGCTTCTACTTGGCTCTTGATGACCTAGTGGCTCTTATTCCGTAGACCATAATTTCAGCTGCTAAATATTTCTTTCTCAATAATGTACATATGGCCAAGGAAATAACAATAGGTTAGGAACAAAGATCCTTTGATACACTGTGAAATGGACTTGAACCAAATTCCACCTGGCCTCCAGAAGCTCCCATTTAACCAGAGGACCACGGTGCTGTTTTAGATCCCATGGCATCACTGCTAGCTCAGACCTTATACCTAACAGTCCTAGAAGTGTCTGGATTTTCCAATTCCTCAGTGTCAGCTACCCAGGGAATGATTCCAGGTCCCTTTGGAGAATAGCCAAGGGCATATTTACTGTATAAATTTCATGTGGCATTGCAGGTTTCTTTCACAAGGGAACTATGTGCTTTAATAAATGAGTTCCAAATTTGAGAACTGACTTAGATCTGGATATTGAGTGTGAAGGCACATTTTCTCATTTTAGCAGTTGATGACAATCTTCTCTCTATCATCTTTTTTTCTTTCTCTCTTTCTCATAAGTATCTGCCCACTTATCTCGTGTCTAAGAACACCATGACCTATTGGCTATTACCATAGATCCCTGAAGGTCAAAGCAACTTGATGGCAAGCTAGCAATTATATCCTCTATGCCTCTGGCAACTTAGTGGTATGCCCTGGCCTTATTGCCATGGATACTAAAGAGCCCAATTTGATAGAAACAACTACCCTGTCAATCAGAGCCTGCAGAGTGCAACTATCACCAACCAAGCTTCTTAAAGGTGTTGGTATCTGCTCTGTAGCACATTCCTTTGGGGTGTCTTCTGCACCCACACAGGAATCCTAATCAGGTCATGGGTAATCAAGCTTTACATAGGAAATCTATTCTAATATTCCCATCTCCTTGAGTATTTTCACCTTTTTTGTGATATCATAAGAAATTTCCAGATTTTTGATTCTAATTTCTTTATTCAAGGTTCAAGAAGCTAACCTAGCAAAATCTGGGGAGAAATGTTTCCAGATCAGCGATTCTGAGGCAGGTGTAAGTACTTCCATTCAATAAATTCTCTCATATTCAGCATTATATTCCACACCTTGCGGAATAACTCCCAAGCTCTGCTCTCTGACTGACTTATTTCACATAGCATTATGTACTTAAAATCCATCCTTATTGTTGGGAATGGCAAGATTTCATTTGTTCTTAAGTCCGAGTATATATGTGATCTATCTATATCTATATCTATTATGTATTTTCCATACTTTGGATATTTTAGATAAAGCTACAATAGATATAGGGATGCATTTATCTTTTCCAATTAGTGTTTTATTTCTTTCGGTAAATACCTAATGGTAGAATTACTGGATCATGTGGTAATTCTATTTTTAATTTTTTGAGAAACCTCCTTAGTGTTTTCCACAGTGGCTGCACAGTTTGCATTCCCACCAACAGTGCATGAGAGTGCCTTTTTTCTCCACATCATTGCTAACACTTGTTGTTTCTGTTTTTAATTTTAGCTATTCTACAGTTGTGAACTGATATCTCATTGTGGTTTTGATTTGCATTTCCCTAACGATGAGTGATGTTGAGCATATTTTCATGTGTCTCTTGGTTATCTTTACATCCATTTTGGAGAAATGTCTGTTCATGCTGCCCATTTTTTAATTACATTTTTTTTTGTTTGGGGGGTTGAGTTATGTAAGTTCTTTAATTTTTTGGATATTAACCCTTTACCAGATATGTTATTTGCAAATATCTCCTCCCATTCAGTAGGTTATCTTTTAGTTTTGTTGGTTGTTTCCCTTGCTGTGCAGAAGTTCTTTATTTTAAGGTAGTCTCAATAGTTTGTTTTTGGTTTTGTTTCCTTTGCTAGGAGATATATCTAGAAAAAATGTGGCTACAGATAATGCCAGAGAAATTACTGCCTGTGCTCTCTTCTTGGATTTTTATGGTTTTAGGTCTCACATTTAGGTTTTACATCTATTTTTACATTATTTTTATATATGGTATATGACATTGGTCTAGTTTAATTTTTTTGCACGTAGCTGTCAATTTTCCCAATATCATTTTTTGAAGAGACTGCCTTTTTCCCATTGCATATTCTTGCCTGCCTTGCCATAGATTAATTGACCTTATAATTGTGGGTGTTATTTCTGAGCTCTCCCTTGTATTCCATTGATTTAGGTATCCTTTTTGTCCTAGTAGCATACTGTTTTGATTACTACAACTTTATAGTTTATCTTGAAATCTAGGATTGTGATACTTCCAGGTTTATTCTTCTTTTTCAAGATAGCTTTGGATATTTGGAGTCTTTTATGGTTCATATACATTTTACATTTATTTGTTCTAGTTCTGTGAAAAATGCTGTTTGTATTTTGATAGGGATTGCATTAAATTTGTAGATTGCTTTGGGTAGTGTGGACATTTTAACAATATTTTTTCTCCCAGTCCATGAGCATGGGGTATCTTTCCCATTTGTTTGTTTCATCTTCAATTTCTTTCAATGACTTTTTGAAGTTTTCAGAGTATAGGTCTTTCACCTCCTTGGTTAAGTTTATCCCTAGGTATTTTATTATTTTTGGTGCAATTGTAAATGGGACTGTTTCCTTATATGTTTTTCTGCTACTTCATTGTTAGTGCATTTAAGTGCAACTGATTTCTGTATATCAATTTTGTACCCTATCACCTTACTGAATTCATTTATCAATTCTAATAGTTTTCGGTGGTATCTTCGGGATTTTTAAAATTTTTTTATTTTTTAAAGATTTTTATTTATTTATTTGAGAGTGAGACAGTGAGAGAGAGCATGAGCGAGGAGGAGGTCAGAGGGAGAAGCAGACTCCCCATGGAGCTGGGAGCCCAATGCAGGACTCGATCCCGGGACTCCAGGATCATGACCTGAGCCGAAGGCAGCTGTCCAACCAACTGAGCCACCCAGGTGTCCCCTTTGGGATTTTTTTTTTTAAAGATTTTATTTATTTATTTGACAGATAGAGATCACGAGTAGGCAAAGAAGCAGGCAGAGAGAGAGAGAGAGAGAGAGGAGGAAGCAGGCACCCTGCTGAGCAGAGAGCCCGATGTGGGGCTCCATCCCAGGACCCTGGGATCATGACCCAAGCTGAAGGCAGAGGTTTTAACCCACTGAGCCACACAGGCACCCCTGGGATTTTCTATATATAGTATCATGTAATCTGCAAATAGTGAAAGTTTTACTTCTTTCTTAACAATTTTGATCCCTTTTCTTTCTTTCTTGTCTGATTGCTGTGGCCAGGACTTCTAGTACTATGTTTAATAAAAGTGGTGAGAGTAAATATCTTTGTCTTGTTCCTGATCTTATGGGAAAACCTCTGGTTTTCAACAGTGAGAGTATGATATTTGCTGTGGGTTCTTCATATATTGCCTTTACTATGTTGAGGTTTGCTCCCTCTAACATAGTTTGCTGAGAGTTTTTGTTTTTTGTTTTTTTTAATGAATCAATGTTGTACACTGTTAAATACTTTCTCTGCATCTATTGAAATGACCATATGGTTTTTATTCTTTCTCTTGTTGATACAATGTATCATGTTGATTGATTTGCAAATATTAAACCACTCTTGCATCCCAGAAACAAATTACACCTAAGTGTGGTAAATGATTTTTTAAATGTATTGCTGGATTTGGGTTGTTAATATTTTGTTAAGGAATTTGCTTCTATGCTTATCCTAGAATAATATACCAATTATCAGAGATATTGGTCTGTAGTTCTCTTTTTTGTAGTGTTTTTATCTGGTTTTGATATCAAGGTAAGACTGGCCTAATGAATGAGTTTGGAAACTTCTCTTTCTTTTCTATTTTTTGGGAAAAATTTGAGAAGAATAGGTATTAACTCTTCTTTAAATGTTTGGCACCTTTGAAGCTTCTGGTCCTGGACTTTTACTTTTTGGGAGTTTTTATATTATAGATTCAGTTTCTTTGCTGGAAATTGGTCAATTTTCTATTTTTCCTGATTCAGTTTCATGATGTTATATGTTTCTAGGAATTTATCCATTTCTTCTAGGTTGTTCGATTGTTGGCATATAATTTTTCATACTATTCTCTTAAAACCCTTTATATTTCTGTGGTGTTGGTTGTTTTTTCTCCTCTTTCATTTTTGGAGTTTTTAAATTTGAGTCCTCCCCGCTCTTTTTTGATCAATCTAAGTGGTTTTCAATTTTGTTGGTATTTTGCAAGAACCAGCTCCTGGTTTTATTGATCTGTTTTTGTTTTTGTTGTTGTTGTTGTTATTTTGTTTATTTTGTTTTTTTAGTATTTATTTGGTTTATTTCTTCTCTAAACTTTATTATTTCTTATTTTTTCTACTAGTTTTGGGTTTTGTTTCTTCCTCTTTTTCTAGCTCCTTTAGAATTAAGGTGATTTTTCTTGCCTCTTGAGGTAGGCCTGTACTTTTATAAGCTTCCCTCTTAGAACAGGTTTTGACGCTTCCCAAAGACTTTGGACTGTTGCATTTTCATTTTCATTTTTTCTATGTATATTTTGTTTTCCTCCTTGATTTCTTGGTTAACCCATTCATTGGTTAATAGTATGTTATTTAACCTCCATTTACTTCTGTTTTTTCCAGACTTTTTCTTGTGGTTGCATAGTTTCATAGTATTGTGGTTGCAAAAGATGCAAGGTGTGACTTCAATCTTTTTCCAGGTGTTGAGGCTTCTTTTGTGACTTGATATGTGATCTATTCTGGAGAAAATTACACATGCGTTTGAGAAGAATGTGTTTTCTGCTGTTTTAGGATGGAATGTTCTGAATATATGTTACATCCATGTAGTCCAGTGTGTCATTCAAAGCCACTATTTCCTTGTTGATTTTCTGTTTGGATTATCTATCCATTAATGCAGTAGGGCGTTAAAGTCCCCTGCTATTATTATATTACTACTGATTATTTCCTTTATGTTTTATATTAGCTGCCATGTGTATTTGGTTGCTCCCATGTTGGGTGCATAAATATTTATAATTGTTATATCTTCTGTTGGATTGTTCTCTTTATGATTATATAGTGTGTTTCTTTGTTTCTTGTTACAGTCTTTATTTTAAAATCTATTTTGTCTGATATAAGTATTGCTTTCTTTTCACTTCCATTTGCATGATAAATGCTTTACCATCCCTTCATTTTCGATTCCCTTGTGTCTTTAGGTTTGAAATGAATCCTTTATAGGCAGCATTTACATAGTCCTTGCTTTTTATCCATTCTATCACCCTATGTCTTTTGTTTGAGCATTCAGTCCATTTACATTCAAAGTAATTACTGATAGGTATATACTTATTGCTATTTTGGTTTTTGGGTTTTATTTATTTATTTGAAAGAGAGCACGTGAGCAAACATGAGCAGCAGGAAAGGACAGAGGAGAAGCAGACTCTCTGCTGAGCAGGAGGCCCAAAGTCAAGTCCCATGACACCGAGATCATGACCTCAGCCACTTAACTGACTGACACACCAAGGTGCCCCATTATTGCTATTTTGTTACTTGTGTTATGGTTGTTTTTGTAGTTCTGTTTCTTCTCTTGCTCTCTTCTCTCATGATTTGATGGCTTTCCTTAGTGATATAATTAGATTCATTTATTTTTTTATATATCTAATAGCAGTTTTTGATACGGTTACCATTAGGTTTATATGTAATATCATATGCACATAGCAGTCTATATTAAGTGATGGTTTCTTAAGTTTGAAACCATTCTTTACTTGTCTCCTTCCATGTTTTAATTATATAGTTTCATACTTTTATTTTATGAATCCATTGACTGATTTTTATACATATACTTAATTATACTGCTTTATTTTTTGCACGTTTTTGTTTTACTCTTACTACAGTCTTTCCTTTCCACTAATAAGTCTGTTTTATCATTTTTTGTATGGCTGGTTTGAGGTCATGAATTCCTTTTGTTTGTGAAATTTCTTTATCCTTCTTTCTATTGTGAATGATAGTCTTGCTAGATAGAGTATTCCTGGCTGCAGGTTTTTTCCTTTCAGCGATTTGAATATATGAAGCTATTCCTTCTGGCCTGCCATGTTTGTGATGAAAAATCAGCTGATAGCTTTATCAGGTTTCCCTTGTATATAAGTCTTTTGTTTTCTCTTACTGCTTTTAAAATTCTCTTCTTATCACTACTTCTTGACATTTTAATTGCTATGTATCTTGTTGTTCACATCCTGGGGTTGATTTTATTGGGGGGCTCTCTTTTCCTTTTGGATCTGGATTTCCATTTCCTTCTCCAGATTTTGTAAGTTTTCAGCTCTTATTTCTTCAGAAACATTTCCTGCCCCCCACCCTTCTGCCTTTGTTTTCCTTCTGGGATCCCTATAATGTAAATGTTATTATGTGTGATGGTGTTTCTGAGTTCCCTAAGTCTATTTTAATTTTTTGTTCTCTCTCCTGTTCAGCTTGATTGCTTCCCATTACTTTGTCTTCCAGGTAGCTGATCCAATTTTCAGTTTCTTCTAGTCTACTCTAATTCCATTTAATGTAGTTTTAATTTGTTTTATAGAGTTTTTCATTTCTGATTGGTTCTTTTTTTTTCTCTTTGTTGAGGGTCTCATTGAGGCCCTCCACTCTTTTTTCAGTGAATATTTTTACGACCATTTCTTTAAATTCTTTTTTCAGCCGTATTACTTATCTCTGTTTTACCTAGCTCTCTTACTTTTTGTCCTCTTCTTTCATCTGGGAGATATTCCTTTGTCTCCTCATTTTGTCTAACTCTCTGTCTGTATCTATGTGTTAGAAAAATCATCTGTATCTCCTGCTCCTGAAAGTAGTAGTCTTATGAAGAAGAGGTCCTATAGTGCCCTGCAGTGCAATCAATGTCCCCTGTTCATCAGAACCTGGTGCTTCAGGGGTGTCTTGTATGTGTGTTGCATACCTCCTACTATTGTGGCTGAGTTGCTTTTGCCTTCATTCCAGTCATCGGTGATGGCCTCTTTGCCTGTTGTGGGCAGGGTTCGGTCTCTGTGCTATTAGTGGGCCCGTTGGGAGTCACCTTGGGCTTGAGTTGAGTTAGGTGAAGCACTGGCCAGAGAAGCGATAGCACTGAACTACAGGTTGTTCTCCCTGAATTGTCCTCTATGAAGCTTTTATTGGTGGGTGGGACCTGTAGTCAGACCAGATGTCTGTCCCCAGTCAATTGCTGGGGGCTGAAGTTAGTATGAGTACTCTCTCCAGGGCAGGAGTCACTTTGGAGTGGTGTTGGCCTCTGTCAGTGCTGCTTACACATTGGCAGACTTGTGGAACCACTTTGGATAAACTCCTGCCAAAGGCATATTGGAAGTGGCCAGGGGGTGCTAGTGAACAGGGGTGGGGCACATACTGTAGCAGGTCCATGCTGGTCTGCAGTGGGAATTGACCTGCAGCCACTTGAGAAGACTCCTGATGAAACCTATTGGAGCAGTGGGTCCACAGAAGAGTGCAGGGGTGTGGTGAACTGTTTACAAGCTAAGTGGAGAGTTGGAGCTGTGCTGGCTCCCACTAGTGTCCATGTATCTGGGCTTGGGGGTAGAGGAGGGACATGGTGCCCCTGGTCTTTTGTTCTTGAAGTCTCCCAAAGAATCCTGACTCTCCAGCACATGCTCTGAAACTAGTAAACATATCTCCTTCCTACATATCCCAGGCATTTTTTCACACTTGCTTCTATGCTATATATCAGTGGGGTTGTTTTTTTGTGCTGTCCCTTTAAGAGCAGGGACTCCACTCTCCAGGCTCTCCCAGAGCTGAGCTCACTCATTTTTAAGTTTCAGGTATTAATCCTCACTGACTGTTAGGCTCCTCTGGTTTTCAAAGCTGAGTGTTATGGGCATTCATCTTCCCAGTGTGGGGTCCCCATGCCTATGTGTGGGTCTGGTCCTGTCCACCATTTGTGCTCACCATATCCCTCCCTCCTATGGACAGTCCTGCAGGTATACTTGGCTTTGATGTAGGCTCTTCTTTACATTTAGCTGTGGCGAGTCTGTTCTGCCATTCTTTGGGTCATTTTCTGGATTGTTTACACAGATATGGTTGTTATCTAGCTCTATCTGTAGGACAAGATGAGCTTAGGATTCTCCTACTCTGCCATCTTCCCAAAATGTTACTTCATATTCTTTGAGAAAGGTCTTGATTATATAATTTTTTTTTTTTAGTTTCAAATTCAACTAATTTAACCTCCCTCCTATGTAAAACAAGAACTTTACTGTGCTTTTCCTAATGCATCCCTAATGCATCCCTTACAAAATTTACTATGCTCACTTAATTTAATATAGGTGTAGATTATAGGTAAGAAGTACAGATTTTTTTTTTTTTTTTAGAATTACATATCTCCTTCAAGTGACATTTATTATACTTGTGTCAAGTGTTAACATGTGTACACACATTTCTTGGATTCACTTATATCCAGGTTCACCATAAAAACATTCATTCAAAAATTTCCATTTTTTACTTCTCAATTTTAATTCTTGACCCCCTGAATTAAATATTAAACTTTTCAGTTTCTACATCAGTGCTATAATTTATAAACACTTATCAGAAAATGAAAATTTCAGTTGTCATTTGCTCCCAAGTCTTGTCACTTTGCAGAAAAGGGGAAAAAAGAAAACAGAAATCCATTATTTCTTAATGTTTGATATTGCACAGGTTTAATTTTAAAGCTAGCCTGGAATTTGCTTTAGGTTTCTTGTATTTTGTCTGGTCCCTAAGTAACCTACCTCTCACTGGGACTGGATTTTAATAATTTATTTATGCTCAGTATTTCACCAAGTTTGTCAAGGTATCTGAGATACTAAATATTTTTAACATCTATAGATTGTTTCATTTCTAGGTATTTTAAAAGTAACTGATTTTGCTTCTTAAAGTAACATCATTTTAAAAAGTATTTTAGAATAATTCCTTCCTTTGTGCAGAAGAATTTCTTTCTTAAGTTTCTTTGCTTCTTGTTTTATTATTATTCTGGGTTCGTGTATTTCTTGTATATTGTTCTATATGCCTGTCCTTGAAAAAGGAATGCTCAGTCCTCTCAATGGGTCTGGTTTAATCTATTAAAGGGAGAATGGATTCCTGTAGATGTCTCTCACACCTACTTGACTGTTAATAGAAGGTTCCTTTTATTCTTGAGGTGGAAGGCAAATTAATATACATAACTTCTAGAACAACTTCTAGTTTTTAGCAGCTTTGACTATAGTACTTTGGGGTCTCGTTCTATTGCCTAGTTCACTGTTTCCTAGGAAGTTAATTTATTTTGGATTATTCTAACTTTTTTTTCTCCTGAAGTAACGTGAAAATCCTTTACTTTCCAAGAATTTCTCACAAGCACTATCCTTGGCTATGGTACAATTTCCATGAACCACTTTTCTCCCTAACCCCCATTTTCCTCCCTCAGCTTTATTGAGGTACAAAAATTGATGAAAGTTCTATGTACTTAAAATGTACAATTTGGGGGCAGCTGGGTGGCTCAGTGGGTTAAGCCTTTGCTTTTGGCTCAGGTCATGATCTCAGGGTCCTGGGATCAAGCCCAGCATCACATCAGGCTCTCAGCTCCGCAGGGAGTATGCTTCCCCTTCTCTCTCTGCCTGCCTCTCTGCCAAATAAATAAATAAAATCTTTTAAAAAATGTACAATTTGAGGTAGTTATTTATATACCCATATATACACATGATCTCCACCATTAAGCTGATTAACATTTATCACCTCAGTTACATTTAAAAAAAAAAATTGTGTGGGAGCACCACTGGGGTCTGGGTGAAAGTGAGGTCCAGAGACTGTTGGAAACATATTTATTTTACATGTTCTGCCTACAAATGGGCTTGTTGCTGCTTGGCATTTTCACTTCAACTAGCCTGATGGGTGTCCTTGAAATTTCCAGACAGAACTCCTGAAGTGTTTGGAGGAGGAGTCAAGATGGCGGAGAAGTAGCAAGCTGAGACTGCTTCAGCTAGCCGGAGATCAGCTAGATAGCTTATCTAAAGATTGCAAACACCTGAAAATCCATCGGCAGATCGAAGAGAAGAAGAACAGCAATTCTGGAAACAGAAAAACAACCACTTTCTGAAAGGTAGGACCGGCGGAGAAGTGAATCCAAAGCGACGGGAAGATAGACCCCGGGGGGAGGGGCCGGCTCCCGGCAAGCGGCGGAGCAACCGCGCACAAAATCAGGACTTTTAAAAGTCTGTTCCGCGGAGGGACATCGCTCCAGAGGCTAAACCGGAGCGAAGCCCACGCGGGGTCAGCGTGGCCTCAGGTCCCGCAGGGTCACAGAAGGATCGGGGGTGTCTGAGTGTCGCAGAGCTTGCGGGTATTGGAACGGGAAAGCCGGCTACAGAGACAGAGCCGACAGTAAGCTCGCAGCTCCGTGTTACCTTGAACCGGTCGCAGGCTCGGTGAGCTCGGAGCGCGGCCGGAGGTCAGGCAGACGGGAGTAACTGGGCGCTGTTCTCTGAGGGCGCACTGAGGAGTGGGGCCCTGGGCTCTCGGCTCCTCCGGGCCGGAGACCAGGAGGCCGCCATTTGTATTCCCGTCCTCTGGAACTCTACGGAAAGCGCTCAGGGAACAAAAGCTCCTGAAAGCAAACCCGAGCGGATTACTCACCCCGGCCCCGGGTAAGGGCGGTGTAATTCCGCCTGGGGCAAAGACACTTGAGAATCACTACAACAGGCCCCTCCCCCAGAAGATCAACAAGAAATCCAGCCGAGACCAAGTTCACCTACCAAGGAGTGCGGTTTCAATACCAAGGAGAGCAGCAGAATTCCAGAGGAGGAGAAAGCCAAGCACGGAATTCATGGCTTTTTTCCTGTGATTTTTTTTAGTCTTGCAGTTAATTTAATTTTTTCTTTTTCATTTTTTTTTTTTTCTCGCCTTCGGGTAAAATTTTTTTTTTTTTTTAACTGTTACCTTTTTCTTTTTTAACGATTTTTTACTAGTTTATCTAATATATATATATTTTTTTTTACATTTTTCTTAGGTATTTTCTTTTTTAAAAAAAATTCTTTTCTTTTTTTTTTTTTTTTTTTTTTTTTTTTTCTTTTTTCTTTCTTCCTTTTTGAACCTCTTTTTATCCCCTTTCTCCCCACTCACGATTTTGGATCTCTTCTAATTTGGCTAAAGCATATTTTCCTGGGGTTGTTGCCACCCTTTTAGTATTTTACTTGCCCCTTCATTTACTCTTATCTGGACAAAATGACAAGACGTAAAAATTCACCACAAAAAAAAGAACAAGAGGCAGTACCGAAGGCTAGGGACCTAATCAATACAGACATCGGTAATATGTCAGATCTAGAGTTCAGAATGACAATTCTCAAGGTCCTAGCCGGGCTCGAAAAAGGCATGGAAGATATTAGAGAAACCCTCTCGAGAGATATAAAAGCCCTTTCTGGAGAAATAAAAGAACTAAAATCTAACCAAGTTGAAATAAAAAAAGCTATTAATGAGGTGCAATCAAAAATGGAGGCTCTCACTGCTAGGATAAATGAGGCAGAAGAAAGAATTAGTGATATAGAAGACCAAATGACAGAGAATAAAGAAGCTGATCAAAAGAGGGACAAACAGCTACTGGACCACGAGGGGAGAATTCGAGAAATAAGTGACACCATAAGACGAAACAACATTAGAATAATTGGGATTCCAGAAGAAGAAGAAAGTGAGAGGGGAGCAGAAGGTATACTGGAGAGAATTATTGGGGAGAATTTCCCCAATATGGCAAAGGGAACAAGCATCAAAATTCAGGAGGTTCAGAGAATGCCCCTCAAAATAAATAAGAATAGGCCCACACCCCGTCACATAATAGTAAAATTTACAAGTCTCAATGACAAAGAGAAAATCCTGAAAGCAGCCCGGGAAAAGAAGTCTGTAACATACAATGGTAAAAATATTAGATTGGCAGCTGACTTATCCACAGAGACCTGGCAGGCCAGAAAGAGCTGGCATGATATTTTCAGAGCACTAAACGAGAAAAACATGCAGCCAAGAATACTATATCCAGCTAGGCTATCATTGAAAATAGAAGGAGAGATTAAAAGCTTCCAGGACAAACAACAACTGAAAGAATTTGCAAATACCAAACCAGCTCTACAGGAAATATTGAAAGGGGTCCTCTAAGCAAAGAGAGAGCCTACAAGTGGTAGATCAGAAAGGAACAGAGACCATATACAGTAACAGTCACCTTACAGGCAATACAATGGCACTAAATTCATATCTCTCAATAGTTACCCTGAATGTGAATGGGCTAAATGCCCCTGTCAAAAGACACAGGGTATCAGAATGGATAAAAAAACAAAACCCATCTATATGTTGCCTCCAAGAAACACATTTTAAGCCCGAAGACACCTCCAGATTTAAAGTGAGGGGGTGGAAAAGAATTTACCATGCTAATGGACATCAGAAGAAAGCAGGAGTGGCAATCCTTATATCAGATCAATTAGATTTTAAGCCAAAGACTGTAATAAGAGATGAGGAAGGACACTATATCATACTCAAAGGGTCTGTCCAACAAGAAGATTTAACAATTTTAAATATCTATGCCCCCAACGTGGGAGCAGCCAACTATATAAACCAATTAATAACAAAATCAAAGAAACACATAAACAACAATACAATAATAGTAGGGGACTTTAATATTCCCCTCACTGAAATGGACAGGTCATCCAAGCAAAAGATCAGCAAGGAAATAAAGGCCTTAAATGACACACTGGACCAGATGGACATCACAGATATATTCAGAATATTTCATCCCAAAGCAACAGAATACACATTCTTCTCTAGTGCACATGGAACATTCTCCAGAATAGATCACATCCTCGGTCCTAAATCAGGACTCAACCGGTATCAAAAGATTGGGATCATTCCCTGCATATTTTCAGACCACAATGCTCTAAAGCTAGAACTCAACCACAAAAGGAAGTTTGGAAAGAACCCAAATACATGGAGACTAAACAGTATCCTTCTAAAGAATGAATGGGTCAACCGGGAAATTAAAGAAGAATTGAAAAAAATCATGGAAACAAATGATAATGAAAATACAACGGTTCAAAATCTGTGGGACACAACAAAGGCAGTCCTGAGAGGAAAATATATAGCGGTACAAGCCTTTCTCAAGAAACAAGAAAGGTCTCAGGTACACAACCTAACCCTACACCTAAAGGAGCTGGAGAAGGAACAAGAAAGAAACCCTAAGCCCAGCAGGAGAAGAGAAATCATAAAGATCAGAGCAGAAATCAATGAAATAGAAACCAAAAAAACAATAGAACAAATCAACGAAACTAGGAGCTGGTTCTTTGAAAGAATTAATAAAATTGATAAACCCCTGGCCCGACTTATCAAAAAGAAAAGAGAAAGGACCCAAATAAATAAAATCATGAATGAAAGAGGAGAGATCACAACTAACACCAAGGAAATACAAACTATTATAAGAACATACTATGAGCAACTCTACGGCAATAAATTTGACAATCTGGAAGAAATGGATGCATTCCTAGAAACATATAAACTACCACAACTGAACCATGAAGAAATAGAAAGCCTGAACAGACCCATAACCAGTAAGGAGATTGAAACAGTCATTAAAAATCTCCAAACAAACAAAAGCCCAGGGCCAGACGGCTTCCCGGGGGAATTCTACCAAACATTTAAAGAAGAACTAATTCCTATTCTCCTGAAACTGTTCCAAAAAATAGAAATGGAAGGAAAACTTCCAAACTCATTTTATGAGGCCAGCATCACCTTGATCCCAAAACCAGACAAGGATCCCACCAAAAAAGAGAGCTATAGACCGATATCCTTGATGAACACAGATGCGAAAATACTCAACAAAATACTAGCCAATCGGATTCAACAGTACATTAAAAAGATTATTCACCACGACCAAGTGGGATTTATTCCAGGGCTGCAAGGTTGGTTCAACATCCGCAAATCAGTCAATGTGATACAACACATCAATAAAAGTAAGAACAAGAACCATATGATACTCTCAATAGATGCTGAAAAAGCATTTGACAAAGTACAACATCCCTTCCTGATCAAAACTCTTCAAAGTGTAGGGATAGAGGGCACATACCTCAATATCATCAAAGCCATCTATGAAAAACCCACCGCAAATATCATTCTCAATGGAGAAAAACTGAAAGCTTTTCCGCTAAGGTCAGGAACACGGCAGGGATGTCCATTATCACCACTGCTATTCAACATCGTACTAGAGGTCCTAGCCTCAGCAATCAGACAACAAAAGGAAATTAAAGGCATCCAAATCGGCAAAGAAGAAGTCAAATTATCACTCTTCGCAGATGATATGATACTATATGTGGAAAACCCAAAAGACTCCACTCCAAAACTGCTAGAACTTATACAGGAATTCAGTAAAGTGTCAGGATATAAAATCAATGCACAGAAATCAGTTGCATTTCTCTACACCAACAGCAAGACAGAAGAAAGAGATATTAAGGAGTCAATCCCATTTACAATTGCATCCAAAACCATAAGATACCTAGGAATAAACCTAACCAAAGAGACACAGAATCTATACTCAGAAAACTATAAAGTACTCATGAAAGAAATTGAGGAAGACACAAAGAAATGGAAAAATGTTCCATGCTCCTGGATTGGAAGAATAAATATTGTGAAAATGTCTATGCTACCTAAAGCAATCTACACATTTAATGCAATTCCTATCAAAGTACCATCCATCTTTTTCAAAGAAATGGAACAAATAATTCTAAAATTTATATGGAACCAGAAAAGACCTCGAATAGCCAAAGGGATATTGAAAAAGAAAGCCAACGTTGGTGGCATCACAATTCCGGACTTCAAGCTCTATTACAAAGCTGTCATCATCAAGACAGCATGGTACTGGCACAAAAACAGACACATAGATCAATGGAGCAGAATAGAGAGCCCAGAAATAGACCCTCAAATCTATGGTCAACTAATCTTCGACAAAGCAGGAAAGAATGTCCAATGGAAAAAAGACAGCCTTTTCAATAAATGGTGCTGGGAAAATTGGACAGCCACATGCAGAAAAATGAAATTGGACCATTTCCTTACACCACACACAAAAATAGACTCAAAATGGATGAAGGACCTCAATGTACGAAAGGAATCCATCAAAATCCTTGAGGAGAACACGGGCAGCAACCTCTTCGACCTCTGCCGCAGCAACATCTTCCTAGGAACAACGCAAAAGGCAAGGGAAGCAAGGGAAAAAATGAACTACTGGGATTTCATCAAGATCAAAAGCTTTTGCACAGCAAAGGAAACAGTTAACAAAATCAAAAGACAACTGACAGAATGGGAGAAGATATTTGCAAACGACATATCAGATAAAGGACTAGTATCCAGAATCTATAAAGAACTTAGCAAACTCAACACCCAAAGAACAAATAATCCAATCAAGAAATGGGCAGAAGACATGAACAGACATTTCTGCAAAGAAGACATCCAGATGGCGAACAGACACATGAAAAAGTGCTCCATATCACTCGGCATCAGGGAAATACAAATCAAAACCACAATGAGATATCACCTCACACCAGTCAGAATGGCTAAAATCAACAAGTCAGGAAATGACAGATGCTGGCGAGGATGCGGAGAAAGGGGAACCCTCCTACACTGTTGGTGGGAATGCAAGCTGGTGCAGCCACTCTGGAAAACAGCATGGAGGTTCCTCAAAATGTTGAAAATAGAACTGCCCTATGACCCAGCAATTGCACTATTGGGTATTTACCCTAAAGATACAAATGTAGTGATCCGAAGGGACACATGCACCCGAATGTTTATAGCAGCAATGTCCACAATAGCCAAACTATGGAAAGAACCTAGATGTCCATCAACAGATGAATGGATCAAGAAGATGTGGTATATATACACAATGGAATACTATGCAGCCATCAAAAGAAATGAAATCTTGCCATTTGCAACAACATGGATGGAACTAGAGCGTATCATGCTTAGCGAAATAAGTCAAGCAGAGAAAGACAACTATCATATGATCTCCCTGATATGAGGAAGTGGTGATGCAACATGGAGGCTTAAGTGGGTAGAAGAATAAATGAAACAAGATGGGATTGGGAGGGAGACAAACCATAAGTGACTCTTAATCTCACAAAACAAACTGAGGGTTGCCGGGGGGAGGGGGTTGGGGAGAAGGGGGTGGGATTATGGACATTGGGGAGGGTATGTGATTTGGTGAGTGCTGTGAAGTGTGTAAACCTGGTGATTCACAGACCTGGGGATAAAAATATATGTATATAAAAAATATATGTTTATAAAAAAAAAAAAATTGTGTGTGTTGTGAAACACTTATGATTTACCCTCTTCACAAATTTCACCCAGGTTCAATTCCAGATTAAATAAGCCTTTTTTATTCTTTTCTGCCCACCTACTTCCCCAGGGCATACCCATCCCCAGTCCCTCTTTATTCATATTGCTTTACCAGGAACAGAATTTTTGAGGAGTTTGAAGGCTATAGGTACTTAGAGGGTAGTAAAGTCTAAGCAGTGTTGTCCTGAAGTATCTCTGAAAGTAAAGTAGATTTTAGTAAATGGACAGCTCAAATTTGTGGTTGGCAAATCCCTGCATCACTGTACTAGTGATGGGTAGTGCATGTGTACTACAACCTTGCTTAGCCGCCTTCTGAGGTACTGCTCACACTAGAGGAGAAAAGTATATGATGACCTCCAGCAGTTTCTCAGTCTAAGCAGTGTCCCCAGAAACAGTTTTCATTTTTTTCAAGATGTTTTGACTTAGTAACTTATAATCTGTCATGTAAATGGAAAGTTGAGAAAGGTAGTTTTCCAGAGTAGTTTAAGTGGTAAAGTTCAAGCCATTTTTATTCTTAGCACAAATAGTATTTACATCAGTAATGATTTTGACCAAGGAAATGTAATCTTGAGGCTTAATTTACTAATCAGTGAAATGATTTTATTACTTCCCCCCCAACTTAAAGATTTCTAAATAATCGATTTTTGATATCACGAGTTATAAGAAATATATATTTTGTCTTCATCCATTGTTTCCTAACTCACAGCTCCCCAAATCCATGAACCTTCCTGAGCAAGTAGACCTATAGGAACATCTTTCTTATAATATTTGGTCTCTTGTCCTCATCTTCTGAAATGGATTCAGAGCCATAAAAATGAAATGGATATACTGTTGTTCATAACAAGTTCCTTTCCATGACTGGGCTTATGAGGTAACTTCTGGAAAACAACTGATGATAGGAGCTTATTTTCTGGGGAACAAAGATGAATACACGATTGAAACCTTTATTCCTAACCCTGATCCCCATCTGACTTCTGATGAGGGGCAGGAGAGGACTGGAGGTTGAAAAAAAATGTCAGTGGGCAATAATTTAATCAGTAATGCCTATGTAAAAAAGTCTCCATAAAATCCCACAAGATCAGTATTCAGAGCTTCTGGGTAGATGAACATGTAGAGATGCAGGGGGAGTGGTGCATCATAGAAGGCATGGAAGCTCGAGGTCCTTTCCCCAAAGCTTGCCCTATGCATCTTTTTCATCTTGAAAATATAACCATGAGTTATATTCTTTCATAATAAATGGTAATCTAGTAAGTAAACTACTTGCCTGAGTTCTGTGATCCTAGCAAATCATTTGAATCTGAGGAAGGGGTCACTGGAACCTTATCTACAGCTGATTGGCATCTGAAGGAGGGCTGGGCAGTCATGTGAAACTGAACTTTTAAACTGTGTAATCTGATGCTGTCTCTGGGTAAACAGTGTCAGAACTGAGTTGAGTTGTAGCATACCTAGGTGGGTATCCAATAATTGCCTGTTGGTGTGGACAACCCCTCCACCCTATCCTATAGGACCTGAATGCAGAATCCTTTATAACTGTTCTCAATACTCAGTGTGGCTAAGTGACAAAGAAGTCTGAGCCAGATAAAAAGACATGACTTTCAAAAAAAAAAAAAAAAAAAAAAAAAGACATGGTTTGGCTCTATTAAAAAATGTCTCTTAGATAGGATATCTTACCATCAGTCAAAGTAAACGGGAGCAAGTTCACAGCAATAATACCTATATTAAAAGGAAAAATCTTGAACAACCTAACTTTACACCTCAAGAAACTAGAAAAAGAACTAAGGCCAGAGTTAGTAGAAAGAAGGAAATAACAAAATCAGAGCAGAAATAAATAAAATAAAGACTAAACAGACAATACATCAGTGAAACTAAAAGGTGTTTCTTTAAAAAAAAATAGAAAAACTTTAGCTATTATAAGCCAACAATTTAAACAGCCTATAAGATATGGATCAGTTCCTAGAAATATGCAGCCTACCTAGATTGACTAATGAATAAAACATCTGAACATCACAATTATTTTTAGGAGACTGAGTAAGTTGTCAAAAACTCTCAACATAGTAAAGTCCATTCCAGATGGCTTCACTGGTGAATCCATGGAAGACTTTTTTTTCCCCCCTTACTGAAGACTTAAACAATAATTAATACCAATCTTTCTTAAACTCTTCCAAAAAAAATCAAAGAGGAGGGAACATTTCCAAACTCATTTCATGAAGCTAGCATTACCCTGATACTGAAACCTGACAAGGACGCACACACACAAAAATTACAGGCTAATATCACTGATGAATATAGACACAAAAATCCTCAATGAATTACTAGCAAACTGAATCCAACAATACATTAAAAGGATCAAATGCCATACTGAGTGGGATTTATTCCAGGGATGTGAAGATGGTTCAACATCTACAAATCAATCAGTGTGATGCACCACATCAATGAAATTATTAAAATCACATGGTTTTCTCAGTATAGAAAAAGCGTTTGACAAAATTCAGCATCCATTTATGATAAAAACCCTCAAGAAAGTAGGTATTCAAATAAAGTAAATGGGTCAACAAACACACGACCCCAGAAGCCTCCAATGATAAGCTGATAGAAGATAGATAAATCATTAAATCATTTTTAATGGGTTATATTAGGATTTATTCCTTAAGGGATATTAAATGGAGAAGTTTAAAGAATGGGTTAGGGGCATCTGGGTGGCTCAGTAAGTTAAATGTCTGACTCTTGTTTTCAGCTCAGATCATGTGGGGCTCCATGCTCAGTGTAGAATCTGCTTGAGATTCTCTCTCTCCTCTGTTGTCTGCCCCTTCCCCCACTCAAAATATAAATAGAATATTAAAAAAAAATAGAGATATGAGTTTGGGCATTGAGAGCCCCTGTAAAATCATGGTTCCTTCAGGCTTCTTGAGTATATGTACACACACACACACACACACACACCTGGGCACACACACAATAATACACTTAGAAAATAACAGGATTTACTGTAACAATGAATAACAATGTTCAAATGTATTTAATAGTTTGATAAAAAACTGTGAGAGATCAATTTCAAAAACACAATGGGGTAAAAAGCTATAATTTTTCTGAGATTTAATTGTAGTTAGGTATCTGTTAGTCCCTCAGATTGATCCTTTAAAATGGATTCCTTTTGCCAATTAATGGACATTATATGAACTCTGATGTACTGATAGTCAAGAAACTGAAGCCCATCCCTGGCATAAACTTATAATAGCATTTTATTTTCCTCACATAACAAGAAGTCTAAAGGAAGGGAGTCTAGGCCCCTTCTATCACTTTGTTCCATTATCCTCACAGAGAAGCTTTAATCTTCCTGCTTGTCTAATCATAGAGGCAAGATGGCTTCTGCCTCTTCAGTTGTGCTGTAGAGAAAGGGACAAAAAGAGTTTTTGTATTAGAAAAACAAAAATAATACCAGAAGTCTCTTAGCAGAAACGTATTTGTGTCTCATTGCCTACACTTTTATTACATTGCTAGCCTTGGCTGCAACAGAGTCTGAGGTGAGTATTTTATCTGGGAACACTGCCAACCTGAACAAAAAGGGGTCCTGTCAGTAAGGGAGAAGTGGAAAATAGCTCTTAGGTAGAAAATTAGGACTGTCAAAGGATTCACTGAATTCAGAATGCTATATAATCACAACCAGTATTGTTAAACAGTCTCAATTTTCAAGGTAATACTAAATATTAATAACTATTAATTTTTGCTGCATTTTGGGGTTTTATTTTTTATGAATAGCCATGGTTAATAATGAAATAATAATAAATACATGTTTTATAAACTTTATTATCCACATCATAGTAGTAAGAATGAAGTCATATAGGACATTAATAGCCTTTTATACTAGAATCTCCCTTTTTCAATACACCTCATTAAATGGTGGTTTTAGGGTCCAATAGAAACCTCCTTTGAACAACATCTAAATTCTGAATCATAGGACCTAAATCCAAATTCTAAAGATTTTCTAAGTTAACTACCCGTATCATTTTCTTTTTTTTTTAACAAATAATTTTTTTTTAAAGATTTTATTTGTTTATTTGACAGACAGAGATCACAAGTAGACAGAGAGGCAGGTAGAGAGATAGAGAGGGAAGCAGGCTCCCCGCTGAGCAGAGAGCCTGATGTGGGACTCGATCCCAGGACCCTGGGATCATGACCTGAGCCGAAGGCAGCAGCTTAACCCACTGAGCCATCCAGGCACCCCCTGTATCATTTTCGAATAAGGTTTCTGTAAATGTCCACATACTGATAGTGGAACACTAAGTCTTAAATAATTCTTTAAGTTAAATGTGGAACATTTATTCAAGAAACTCTTGTGTTTTATGTATCTTTTCTAGCCTTAATATCTAAAATTCAGTATTTGTTAGGTTAGCTTTTAAGATATTAAAATTGTTACCTCTTAAAGATTTTTTGACACTTATAAAATTACTTCTGACTGTATTCTATCTCTGACTAAAATGTGAATCTTAGTTTCTCCAGATTTCTCAAAATCAGTGTTTAATACTGGTAATCAGGCAGGGCAGATTTTCCAATAACATTTAAGTTGCAAGGGGAGAAGAGAAAATAAAGATAGGATATCTGTTCTCATGTTCTGTCTGAATGGTTCTCAGAAGTGAACATAGTACATTTTTCTGAATGCAAATCAAATACTAATTTATATTTAATGTAATATGATACTACAGATTTACATCTAATTTCAAATCCTCTATGAATTTAATTAGAATTAATTCTATCTCATCTTACACATCTTATTGAATACATTTTTTCAAATCTAATTCTGATCCTTTTATTTGAGATGATTTGTACTTTATAAACATTCACAAGGAAAAAACGATGGGGTGTCACAGATCATATGTACATGGTATTCAGATAAAATATGATTTTCTTCAATTATAAAGAAAAACATAGAATATTGCATATAAAAACTTGACCCTTCTTTGCATATAACTAAAAAATTTAGAAAGAATACAAATGCAATTAAGAGAATAATCAAGTAAGAACTTTTAAAAAACAAGAAAATCTGCAAAAGGCAATGTGCTCTATCTGACACATGCACATATAAAGATAAATGAGTATTTTTTGATATATGGTACATGGATATATAAATCTATGATGATATTCTGAAGGAACAGAATTGCCAAATGAAATCATTACATAACTTTTCCTCTCAAAATGTCCATTAAAGTGTGCTCCATAGGGTAATTCTTCTCCTTCTCCTGGATAAAATCTTGGTTGCTGTCCCATAGCTGTCATAAATAATAAAAATCTCCCTGGTACTTTAGTTACTTAAACTATTTCAATTCTGAAAGTGATAGGTACAGCCAGAGTATAGTAAAAACTACAAGCTTCATTTAAAATTAAAGCTTCTGCACTCACCTAATCAGCCATGCAACAGAAGGGAGGCCTGCAACACACGGTACGGCTTAGAGAGATTCCTCTGTTTTCCCAACTTGTCTTTCTTTCTCTCTTCAGTTACTAACTTGCATTGTTTCTGATCACACCAGGGTTTGAGATGGTGGATAGAGAGGCGAGGGCACAAAAAAGCTACTGGCTCCTGGTACTTTTGTGAGCTGCCATCATTGCTGTCTGTCTTGACAAGTGTCAAAAGTGACTCTTGGTTTTTTCCTCACAGAGTATTTCAGTTCCTTGCATGATTCCTCAGAACATTTACTTCTCTCTCCATTCATTGGTAGGCATCGCTCACCAACGATTCACTGTGATTTGGTTCTCAGCAGGTCCATCTCTTCATAGATTCTCTTCTGGGATCCTATTACTTACTAAGCAGTTCTTTTGGATAATGCACATTTAAGATGATTCCAGGCACTCTGATGTTTTGCAGCATTATTTACAACAGCCAAAATATGGAAGCAACCCAATTGTCCATTCATACATGAATGGATAAAGAAAATGTGGTGATGTGGTATATATATACAATGGAACATCACTCAGCCATAAATATAAGTGAGATCTTGCAATGTGCAATAAGGTAGATGGACCTAGAGGATATAATGCTAAGTGAAATATATCAATAGAGGAAGACAAATATCATATGATTTCACTTATATGTGGAATTAAAGAAAGAAATGAACAAAGAAAAAAGGAACACCCCCACACACACACCCAAGGGCTGGGGGAAAAAAAAAAGCCAGACTCCTAAATATAGGGAAAAAGTGGTAGTTACCAGAGGTGGGTTGGGGGATGGGTGAAATAGATAAAGGGGATTGAGTACATTTATTGTGATGAGCACTATGTACAGAATTGTTGAATTACAAACAAATAAAAAAATCAAACTCTTAAATGACAAGAACAAACTGGTGCTTGCTAGAGGGGAGGTTCATGTGGGGGATAGATGAAATAGGTAAGACAGATTAAGAGTACATTTAAGATGATAAGCACTGAGTAATGTACAGAATTGCTGAATCATTATATAGTATACCTGAAATGAATATAACACTTTATGTTAATTATACTTCAACAAAAACATTTAATGACTACAACTGTCTTGAAAAAGAAAGAAAAAAAAGACTCTAGGCCAACTTTTACCCCCATATGTGTGGCCCCCATGTTCACAATTTATCTATGGCCAATTTTCAGTTATAAATTACTTTTCAAAATAAAGTTCTCTATTCTATTGTCACAACTGGTACTTTCCATATGTATACAGATGTGTTTTAATTAATAAAATTGAAATTAAGTTCAAAACATCACTGAGTCATAATTGTTTTGCAATAATGAATATAGACTAGAAAAAAAACTATTAGTGAACATTAATTATTGTGTATTAAAAACATGGAGATCTTTACTAAAAACTAAGATAGGTCAACATACTTCCTTTACAGATCAAGAAGCAAAGAATCAGTTTAACAAAAGTTGTTTTCAGCCAGGGACAGTTCAAAGCTTTACATCATGCACTCAAGAGAGTACAGGGTCTAGAGTCAAACATATGTGGCTTTAAGTACTAGATCCATAATGTATTAGTTGCAAGAAGTTGACCAAGTTCAATAAAATACGTAATCTCAGTTTCTTCTTCCATAAAATGGGGATAACAGCTCTAGCAAATAAATTGTTTTGATAATTAAATAGAATGCAAAATATATGGTATATATCACATAATAATTTCTTATCCATTGTTAATTAATTTTGCCTTCTAACACTGGTCAAAAAAATTTTTTTTTAAATTACAGTGGTAGTTTCTTTAGGTCTTCATTTTTTTTTTTTTTTTTTAAATAGGCTACCTGCTACCTGTGGAGCACAACGTGGGGCCTGAACTTACTGACCCTGAGATTAAGACTTGAGCTGAGATCAGGAGTCAGACACTTAACTGAATGAGCCACCTATGTGCCCCTCAGGTATTCCTTTTTAAAAAATGATTCTGAACGTAAAAAGAGCACATATTACATGAATATATACATATATATGCTTTATTTTCAGGTCACTAAATTATTACAATGCAATATTTAGCAAGTGTGTATATGATGTGGTATTAAAGTGGGAATCTTTGTTTTACTTAGTACATAAAACAAATTTAAAGCTGTCAAACTATTTTTCACACTTTATTTTTCTAGATAAAGCAAAGGAACTAGTAAAAATAAGCATAGTCTTCTATTGAATTAATTTTGGGGATTAGTAAAGCGAGTAGAGAAGCTCTGGTTTTCAACCTAGTAGGGGAGACACAGATCATTGGATAAAAGTTCTCCAAGGCATGCTGGCAAGAGAACTCTGTTAGAACTAGAATAGTAGTTCTAGGGCTTTATGATGCAAATCCTCAGTGTTTAGATATTCATAACTTATCCTCTTAATCTCTCGACAAGTTACTTGTGTTGGTTGTAAAATAATAGTCAAGCTATTGCTAAGGGAAATGGTTAGTATCTATAGCCACTGTATTTATCCTAATAGAAAACAACAGTATTTTCCCCAGGTAGGTAGTGTCACTATGTCAGTGTCATTGTAATACTTCCTTGTTTGTTTATACTTTTCTCAAATATGCATCCATTTCAAGATTTTGGGTGTAATGTATGCTAAATATGCTTTCTCCATGTGGTTAACAATGTTGTGAAGGATTAGTAAAAGATTTTGCTCCTGATCTTATTTTCTACTCTAATGCAGATCCAGAACACTAGAAGAGTCTACTGTATAACATCTAGATCACAATTCTAGATAATGCCTCCCTCTGATATCCAAGATTCTAATATACATTATGTTTAAATATTAATGAAACCTATTTCATTGAGCTTTGTATGAGAACAAGATTATTACTTTCCAGGCCCACTTTATATAGATAACAAATACTGTCCCTTCAAAACTGCTAGTGTTTTGGGACACCTGGGTGGCTCAGATGGTTAAATGTCTGCCTTTGGCTTGAAAGACCCCTCTCCTAGATAGACCCCTCCCCTAGTAGATAGATAGGATAACTAACTGCTTGTTTGCTTTTCTGTAAACCGCTGGCTTTTAGGTATGAAATTAGGTTATCAATTGTGTGAATTGCTCTCTTACCTTTCTCTAGCCGCATGGCTTATAGAAATAATAGAGACGCCATGATGGCACTCCTCCCTTCCCCCTTCTTGTTCCCCTTCCCCACCTCTCCTTTCGCGCGCGCGCGGGCCCTCATAATCAATCAGCTTATTCCCCCCTCCCCGCCGCTCTCTTCGCGCGCGGGTCCCTGGAGCCAACCCGCAAACTCCAAGTATGCCTTTTTCAAAAGTTCAAACTGTCCACCAATCAGTTGCGCCCCACCCAAAACTTGTTTGTACCTTCCTATAAAAGACCCTGCTTCACTCCGGTCGGGGTGCTCGGTTAGCTGGAGCTGCCGACCACCCGCCGGTACCTGCGTGACAATAAACCTCTTGCTGTTTGCATCCAGTGGCAGTGTTGGATTCTTGGGTAAGGGGATCCGCGGGTCTTTCAGGCTCAGGTCATGATCCTGGGGTCCTGGGACTGAGAGCCACATCAGGCTCCCGGCTCAGTAGGGAGTTTGTTACTCCCTCTCCCTCTGCCCTTCCTACCCCTGACTTGTGCTCTCTCACTTTCAAATAAGTAAAATCTTAAAAACCAAACCAAAAACAAAACCCCAAAATGCTAGTGTTTTGTTCATAGTAAGTCAGTGATTTGAGTTATCTCTTCTTATGGAACATAAAGGGATTTGTGATGTTAACTGGAAATATAAGTATGACATTATTTTTCATATATATAAGTGTAGTTAATATATTACACATAAACACACTTGAAATATCTCTATATACATTTCCTAACTCTGTCCACTGAAAGGGCTTAGAAATAATGGCCCAGCAGTAACAATAAATAAGCCAATATGTATCTTGGTTTCTAAATACGATCTTCCACTAAAAGGAACATGGTTCCTTTTGGGGGTGGGGGAGGCAAATTCCAGAGCTCAGGAAGAGAGAGAGCAAGATGAAATTGGAATATTTTGTTATATAAAGAAGCAAAAAAGTGTTCAAATAATCAAAAGCACATGCCAAAAGGATAAGCAAACCATCTTGAAGGATTTCCTACAGGGCAAAGCAAATAATTTGAGTATCAAAATCAAGAGTATTAGTAGTAGATTCTACCCTATTAGATGCAATAAGAATTTAGAAGTACATATTGATATAAACTTTCAAGACGAATAAATAAGGGGACTGATATTAAAGGCTTATGCATTTATTCATTAGCTTAGTTCATTCAGTAAATTTGTATCCTTCCCTTGTACCCTCAAGGACTTAAAGGAGAACTTACAGGGTGGAATCCTCCTCCTGAATAGGATAAAGCCTACCACATAAGCCAATCACTTAGACACCTGTTTAAGACACTTAGCAAGTGTTAGTATACTGGAAGCCTCCTGGGGTGGGGAAAGCTCCAAGTACGTTATCTCCAGTTCTGCGTGGTTACTTTAATGCTGTATCTCTGCCATCTCTTAAAGTTTGGCGCTGCCAAAATGTCCATATCCTCTTTCTATCTCTCTTGCCGTATCTCCCATAATTTCTCCTCCCAGGTTCTCAGCTATTCTATTTCTGCCAGGCACTTAGGAACTGGAAAAGCCCTTAGGTTCCAAGTTAAGAAAGAACATTGAGTTCTGGTGAATAAAATGTAATGAAGATCTCAAATATAACTCTACCATTCTAAATTAAAAAGAAACAAACAAGCCACATAAAACATGCTATTAAATCATGATTTTCATTAAATATTACTCAGTTCTCAATGCCAACATATTTAAAAGGCTGAAAATCTATTATAAATATGCTAAACAAAAAAACTGAATTGAAAACTACATATCAGAAATTAATCTTTTCAGAATATTTCTATAAGTGCAGTTTATATTAAACATAAATGATTATACTTAATTTAAATTTTTTGTTGTTTTGAAATAAAATAATGATAAACATCCTAGTGGCTATAGAAAAATAGCTACAATGAAGAGTTAGTTTATGGCTGTTAGCTAGAATAATTATGTATGGAAACTGTTTGGGAGACAAATGTCACGTTAGTTAAGTTATATCAAGAAGACAATACCCCATTGACTTATTTACTAAGTGTTTACTAAATACTACCAGGATTATGTACTATATAACAGTATTACTATGGTGGACCATCATATCAGGCAATGAATTATAAAAATTTCTCGGTCTTAAAGAAACTCACTAGTGATAAAAGCAGACCTGTAAATCAATAAATGCAAAGCCAGGTCTCAATTGTATAATCAAGTTACCTGAGTAACTGTATGGATGGTGGGCAGGAGAGAACTGGTGTGGGAAACAGAGGCAGAAGAAAAATTATTAAATTTCTTTACCCACTGACAAGCCCTTAAAACAGGCAGAGTGACATTCCTCTAGGGACTCAACTGCCTTCACCCTAGCACTTTGCTTAGGGCAAAGGGCAATCATAGCGGACTCACCCCTACCTCCAACCAGGATCCTGTAAGTCTACTTTAACAATTCTTCAGAAACTTCCTTTATCTCTAAACCCTCCAAGATAGTGTTAACAATCATTCTCAAGCATATGGCCCACCCTAAATGGTCTCACAACAAAGGTTTTATTCCCAGTAATGAATAACCTTTTGCCCAACAATAGCTAGCCCCTCAAGGTCCTGGAAACCTTGCTTCCAAAATTCCTTAGACACTTATGCCATCCCTGACCCCCTACCCACTTGCAAGCATATAATGGACCACTCTTTAAAACCCCCAGGGCAGCAGCTCTTTCCTGTCCCTGTGCTTTAATAAACCACCATTTTGTACCAAAGATGGCCCAAGAATTCTTTCTTGGTTGTGGGCTCCGGACCTCACCCACCAAACCCAAGACTTCATCAGAATGAGAAAGCTTCCTAAAAGAGGGAATGCTTGAGTCACAATTTAAGATATAAGAACAAATGAATGAGAGGCTATTAAACAGAAGAAACAGCTTATACGAAGTCACAGAGGCACCGACTAGCATGGAGCATGGTTGAGAAAGGATCAGGGGAGAATTAAACTTCAAGCAAGATCCAATTTGTGGAAGACTTTACAAAGACTAACCTAAGGGATAGTAAAATCAAATGCATAAAATAATATAAATGAAAATTACCCAGTCTCTGAAATGTCATGTTCCTTACTACTTTAGGTCCTAGATACTTCTTTTTTTCTGTCTGAAAATTCCTTCCCACAGATTTTATCACAACTGGATGCTTTACCTCATCCAAGTCCTGGCCTAAAAGTATCTTCTAGGAGGGCTACCTCCATGGCTCAGTAGGTTAAGTTGGTTAAGCGTCTGATCCTTGATTTTAGCTCTGGTCAAGATTTCCAGGTCATGGGATTGCTCTGCACTCAAAGAGAAGTCTGCTTGAGATTCTTTCCTTCTGCCCCTTCTTATACTTCTCTCTTTCTCTCAAATTAATTAAATAAGCCTTTAAGAAACCAAAAAATAAATAAGAATTATTTCCTAGTAAACACCTTTCTATGCCATCCAACTAAATTATCTCCACCCTATCACACCACCTATTACCCTGCCATTTCCTTTGTTTTAAAGTCAACATATTTAAAATCAACATAGAGAGATTAGAAACACAGAATAAATACCAACTGCACAACTTCCTACAACATACCTACCTGCCCTTGATTTCTAATGTCTTTATTTGTAACTAGACTCAGAAAATCATGGAAATTGCTAAGCAACATAAAATGCAGTACTGACTCTAGGGATATGTTGGCTGGCAATCATCCTTTTATCCTGTAACACAGAAACACATTTTGTCCACTAGTAGCCCAATGAATGACTAAAGTAGAAGAAACCCCTTTAGAGATACTTGAATTTTATTATTCAAAAGGATACATCTCTAATGCAAAATCATTAAATAATATGACAAAACATAGTAAGCATTTTGGAGACCAGAAAAGGTGTTTCTAGCCCTTAGAATCATAGGCAAATCTTCCTAGCCTTGAGGAGAGACTTAACATTTGTCTCCAGAAAATAGGGCTAGGAAGTAAATCTCCATTTGTATTGGGAAAACGTAAACTTTTTTTATTTAGCTTCCTGCTAAAGTAGGAGCTTCAGGGAATGTTTACATATAAACTGACATCCTTTAAAATATTTCAGGGACTTTAAGAGGAAAATGAAATGTTCATTCTTCCTGTCGTCTGCAGACACCTGAATGCGTCCCTGAACTTTTACAGTCACCCAATCAAATTACCAAGTGCCTAGGACCATTTACTTCTTCAACTCTGATTTAGGAAAAAAACCAAAACTCTTGCTACTAAATGAAAGATTACTTCCATATTTCTAGTTCTCCTATCAAGATATCTAGTTGTCCTATCTAGATCTCCTATCAAGTTCTCCTATCTATTGTTGACAATAGAAATAAAAATATTAAAATGGCCTAAAGTAGAATGCATAATTATATTGTAATAAAAATATGCTCTCAAAATTTTTAAATTTTATTGAACTGGTAGTCATTATACTCTAAAAGCCTTTAGTATATGCAAATCCTTTCATTAAGACTCAAAACTAGATGGAATTCATTTAAATCCAGACCATACATTACTACTAATAGACCAATATCACAAATATTAACTGTAGGTAAAATATTTGTAATTGTCTTTAAAAAATACAGTCTGAAATTCATTAAACATTTGTATAAAATTTTTAAATGTATGCTTTTTTATATTTACTTTTTCATAGTATAGTTTTATGTATACAAATTATATTTTGAATTAAAGAGATGTTGATTAAATTTGCATTATACATTTACAATATTAAAATTGTGACAGTGGTCTTAAAATATCTGACAGCTTTAGGGTCAGTGAATTACTCAAAAAAAAGCCTAGATGCTTTGAAAGGATCAGAAGCCATTCCACAAAATCAACATGAGGCAACAGTGGGAACTGATCAAATAAGTGAGCATATGGGCCATTGAGACCATTTATGAGAGGTAAGTAACAGGCCTGTTTTGTGCAGTTCTGGTAAAGTTAGATGTGGAGAATGTAGAGCATTTGCAAACTGAAATCACCTGAAGATATTATATTGATGATGGAGACGAGGGCTTTGAGTATTCATTGCTGATATCAGAAAAGAAGTGATGGCACTAATGCTTAATGATTTAGCTAACATGGATCCACAACAAATAACTCATGCTTTATAAACAAAAATGTGCATTTTCCTTCTTTATGAAGCTATGCTAGCTTCATGTTATCACTGCTTTCTCTTGATGTCCTAATTTTTGTGGTCCATTGTTTGTGGAGTACATCCTTCTCTTGCAAAGCACAGGATAACTTTGCTTTTTAACCATCTTCTACAGACTCCCCTACTGTCTGTTTTTTTTCAGAGATTACAGACAATGGCTTGCCAAACCTCCAAACTCTTTTATTGTCCTAAAATTTAATTGAGGTAAATTGGAAGATTAAGACGGTCTAAGAGAATTAAGTGATTTCCAATTATTCTATGACCCATCTTAAACTACAATTTTCCCTTAAAGAAATTTAAATTCCCTCTTTTACTTTTAAAAATATTCTCAATTGCCAAAATGGGAGACAACTATCTCAAAACAATAACACCTTCTTAAACTTCTTGCTGTCCTTGATCTTTTGAAATACACTTAAATTTTGGGTTTACTTTTCTAGCATCAGTTGATTCTTTGCTTAATAGATATATTTTCATAGTAAGTAATAGATATTCATTGTAGTGAGGTTTTTGTTTTTTTTTTTTCCTAGTACTGTATTCTCCTTTACTCACTGAACCTCTGTCAGGGATACAAACATAAGCTATGCTCTCAAAGAAGTTATGGCTTAGAAGTGAAGCTGAGATAAATCTAATGTTAAAATAGAAGGCAGAAAGAAATGTCATGAAAAGGATCAGGTTGCATTTCATAGGAATTCAGTAGATAAGATTACTTTCAGCTGATTAAATATAAATAAAAAACTACAGAAGAGATTTATTTAGGCTGCACTTTCAAAGAATTCCATATTCAAGCAAAAGATTGGGCTTCAGTGAATCTATAAGTTACATGAAATGATATATAATATTTGGAAGATATATGTATATATGCATCTGTGGTAGGGCAAAAGGACAGGATAAGATCACTAGTATTCATTATACTCTGAAAAACATACATGACATTCAAAATGGTTAAACGCAAACTATGCCACACAGAGCAGTGTTTGGAGAGGCTTCAAAATTGTTAGAATTAGCGTGATTAGCATTACATTCTCATTGCCTCCAATTGTTCATCAGCATTTTTTCTTCTCAGCAGTCTGGCTGAGGAAACATATTAAGTTTTCTTTGAATTTTCTGAAATATGTTTTTCCAAAGACTAGAAAACACATCTGACGATTCCTAACTATTTCAAAATAGAATATGTTGACTTTATTTCCATCATTTTCCTTAGACCTAGAGAGTGTTCACTACTGACAAAACTGAGTTCATAATAATACTATGCCTTTGTGCTTATTCTTTGCAATGGAAACTGTTATTATTTTAAATTAACAGCAAAAATGATAAAAAATAGAAAAGATTAGAACTTGGACAGTAGATGTCATATTAAAAATACATGTAGGATATTTTAAGTTTATTTTAAAAAATTTATGATGGAAATTGATGGGAAACTGAAGACATATTTACAGAGATCTATAGAGAAAAAAAAAGAATAAATTGAGATGTCCATTTGGTAAAGAGTAGGAATAATAATATGGAAAAAATGCACTTAGAAAAATAAGAGTGTTTTATAGAGTTTTCTATAAGGATGAATACGTGAAAAAAATGGCAAGATGGTTTTAAAAGATTTAGAATCACAAAGTAGAGAGTGACAGCAATTGAACTACTCACTCAAATAAGAAAAAGGGGGGGCACACACTGCTACTTGATGGCATGAAACTGAAGAACCTGAATTTCTGAGGTGTTTAAAAAAATCTGGTATGAAGGGCCTAAAAGTATAATAGGTATGAAAATAACTTTTTGAGTTTAGTAGAATGCAAACTGATGATAAAAGACTGACAGGTACAGAGTAAGTAAAAAGTAAAACAGTAAAAAAGAAAGATAAATTCAGATATTGATATTTAAGTATACCTGCATAGCACTGCATAAAAAGTATACATTCCAGATCCAAATACAGTATTAGCCTATTGTGTTCTGTGCATATGTTGAATAGGTAGCAAAAGTATGAAGAGTTCTTACTAATGTAGCCATTATCCTTTACAAAAAATATTGCAATGACTTTAAAGTCACAGAGCAACAACAAAAAATATTTTCATGCTTCCTTTTATTGAGCTGGTCATATTGCTCCACACATTGTGAACATTGTAGTTTAAGTAAAGAAATTATTTAAATATTTTTGCAGTTCTCTTCCCTGCCTTGGTATATTCTGTATGGTCCAGGAACTTCACACAAAAAGGTGCGAAAGGACCAAAGGCACATCATTCAGAACTTTCTGCTGACTAAAATGATCTAATACCCTTGTAGACTTAACTAGTCACATTTTGCCTGTCCCCAGATCTTTTATGCAGGGCTGAGTGACTAATTGACAGTACCATTTAAGAGGAAGTTCAAGCTGTGGAGACTTTGGACCATATATTCCATCCCAATACTATAACCAATACTAAAACATAGTAAGATGGTTCTACCAAATGCAGAAGCATAATCATGAACATTAACTTTAGACTAAAATGAAACAGTTCTGGCCCTCCCATGTAAATTCAATTAATATAAATCTAAAAGTTACAGTCATCAAAATATTTGAGGCTTTCAGTTAAAGAGAATTAGCACTACAATGTGATTTGGTAAGATACCAAATGAAATATGCAATTCTGTGCAAGTGTATGGAGCCATCTCAGCCCCTAAACTTACCCCTCACTAACTTCAAGAAGCTTGATTCTCAACATTCAATTCTCTCCTTGCAATAGTCTTTTTTTTTTCATTGATCTTTCCTATCTTCTCTGCCTACTAACACATTTTGTAAAACGGAGTTCAGTGTTTTTCTTTTCTCACCTTTAGCACAGTGCAGGGGTAAGGCTGAAGAGTGAAGAGGCAAGGTTTCAGTGTCCCCACATCCAACTTTGAGGCCCAAATTCTCTCCCCAGGACTTGGCGCTTGTATATCCAATCACTGTACTTAAGCTTAGATACCCATGGAGTCAGCAGAAACCAGCAGATAAACATAGAAAATCCTCCTGGAACATCTTTTAGGCAAAGTTTGGGAGAAAAATCACATTTTATATCCATATAAATATGAACTGACTATATGAATTTTTAGATAAGAACTGGAGACTTGAAATAAGATTACTCTTAAAAAATAAGATTATTCTTGGCTGGGGGTGGGTGAGTATATCATTGTTGGAGATATTTTGATAGAAAAGTCTGAGAAGCTCAGTATTATGCTAAATAAATCTACCTTATAAATATGGATTAGCATTTTTGTGTGTGAATAATGAAGCAGAAGTGAAAGGAGGTTTAATAATAGGGATGGCCACAGACACACAATATGGAGTGGGTCAAGTTTATCCTCCACTGTCACTATCATGACCAGTATCACCTCTCAGACCCTGTCCCAAGCTCTTGAAGAATCTGACTTCTTTTTTTAACCTCAGCCTCACTGCTAAGCATATTTTGTCTTTTCTTCCTCAGTATGTGCTCTTCTGCATTCCATTTCCTTAAGAAATCACTATGAGTGTAAAGAGATAATCATTTGGGGCTCCTGGGTGGCTCAGTGGGTTAAAGCCTCTGCCTTCAGCTCAGGTCATGATCTCTGGGACCTGGGATCAAGCCCTGCTTCCGGCTCTCTGCTCAGAGGGGAGCCTGCTTCTTCCCTCACACTCTGCCTGTCTCTCTGCCTACTTGTGATCTCTGTCAAATAAATAAATAAAATATTAAAGAAAAAAAAAGATAATCATTTAGTACTAAAGAGAACAATTCATAATAAGGTGGTAGTCAATAAATGAATTCTGTACACTTACTTTGGACATATCTGTCATTAGGTAAAATTCTGCTGAGCATTTACAGTGTGCCAGAGAATGTGAAAAGTGTTAAGAATGCTTTTCTTCCTTCAGTTTTTAAGATTCCTAAACTATTTTTTTCAGTAGCATGCAAAATCTAGTGCCATATTCTGCACAGAGTGCTCATCAATGAAAGAATTCTTTCTTGACACAGGCATCAAACCCAGAAAGGGTAAAGGAGACAAGAAGAAATGAAGCAAATGTGAAGGATACCAGAATAGAAAGTAATCAAATTAGTCTGAATCTAGCATTTTAAAATGATTGTAATTTCAATCATATTTTTCGCAGCACTGGAAACTTGAACAACTTGGGACTCACAATTATATGCTTTCATCTGTGAAAAGTTAGCAAAGTCATCTAACCAACCAATAATATATTTATTTGATGACAACAGATCTGACAGAAAATGCTGTTTTTTTCAATCCCAGGAAACAACCTAACAAGTCCTCAGAATACATATAAATTTTTTTCATGTGTTTAAAATGCATTCAAATTTTACATGATGCTAACACAACCTTGTCATATACATTATCACCTTCTTTTTACAGATGAGGGAACAAGTTCTGAGAGGTTAAGTGATTTAGTTCAAGTTGTATAGTTAGAGGCAGGATCCCAATTTCTAAGACTGCAGATGGTTCTATATGATTGCTTTACACCTACAGCAATAAAGATCCAGGCAGGAGCCAGAAATAACAGAATAACTGACACAGAGGGTCCCTAGAATTATTAACTATAAAAGGGGAGTGACTACTAAGAGAGGAGATCACTAACAAATACAGGAGTAGTGGTTTAGGGAGCAGCCAACACCTCTGAAGCTGTAGGAAAATACCCAGTAACTTAGGGAAATAAACTGGAAGAACCATTCTCCCCATCCCTGTCCTCTATACTACTAAGCCAGGGAGACAGAACCTATTGGAGATAACGTGGTTGTGGTCCAAGAGATGACAAATGATATTCATTGAGGTGTCACAGACTGGGCTGGTAACCCAGCTGGGGTGCCAGTGAAACTTCCTAGGAATCCACCCACTGGGTAAGACTTATTGGAAAGTCACACACTAGGGAACCAGCCAAAGATACCATAGGTAGTCCAACACTTGTATCTTGCACATCACTGGCCAGAAAGCCACTCACTGACCATACCATATGAGTAAGAAGAAAACACCGGTACCAAGAAGTTTTACGCAGTGTCCCTTCAGCAGCTTCTACTGACAAGTCCTAACACTGGACCAATTGAGAACAAAGCAATGTTTGCAGGTTCCAGCTCTAAATATCACAATTCAGGGCAATGAAGATGAATAAGGAGCTGAGAAGCACTCAATTGTGGGCACAGAACTCAATGACCCTTCTGAGTTCTTGAGGGGAAAATGCTTTTACCGCAAACTCCTACTCCAATTTTTCCCCCTAATTATCCCTACAATAAAATGCAGCTCTAACCTCTGGGGACACTGTACAGATTGCAGGTATGACACGTGGTTAAGTGCATGAAGAGAGTACAATGCAGTTAATGAGACCAGGTCTGAAGCCAAAACACTGGGTTTGAATATCAGTTTCAGCACTGATTAAATTTGCAGCCTTGCAAAAGTTAATCTTTGTATGCCTCAGTCTCCTTATCTGTAAGAGGGGATAATAATACCTACTTTATTAAGATGCTGGGAGAAACAAATGTAAAGCCTGTAGTACATCTGGCACATGGTTAGAATTTGGTAAATATTAGCATTTACCCATACATGTTAATAATTGGGTGAAAAATATATATTCAGTTCTTATTTTTAATTTCCATGTAGGTCTGTATCTCATAATGCTAAAGCCCAACTTGTTTGGGTGAGACTGGGTTATGTTCCAAACAGTCTTGCCCCTTCCGGGGCACTGCCTTGAGCTCTGGTTTCATATCCTGGCACTGTCCCTGGCTCACTCAATAATCCTCATTAGCGTGAACCAACTCACTGGGGAATCCATCTTCTCAAGGGAAAAAAAGAGACGTTTAAATAATTCATGTTTAAGATTTCTTCCAGTTCTGACTAAATTTGATCCCCCTCGTCCCCCAAATAGTGAGTTATACTTGAGAGGAAAGAGGAAGGAAATTACTATTTTGAGCACCTACCCACCTGCGCCAAGCAAGTACTTTGATGTGCCTTACCTGATTCATCCTCATCACAGTCCCATCAAATTAGGACTTTTAACCCTATAGAACAAATAAGGACACTGAGGGTCAGAAAGGTCAAGCAATTAACTCAGAAGCACACTCTTGATAAGCAACAGAGCCTGAATTCAAATCTGGTCTTTCTGTTTGGGTGGGCTACACGTTTCTGTTCTTGCCTCCCACACTCTCTTCATCTCAGACATCGAAAGTCTTAACTGCTCAGTGCTTTTCAAGCTTTGCTTTAAAGAGAAGAGTGGGTGTGCGACTTTTTTTTTTTTTTCTTTCTTTCTCAAACGTATCATTTGGGAAAAAAGCAAATGAAATTCATTTACCACTTACAGGAATTTGAAGTCACTCCTAACATCTTACACAAAATTAGCGTTTGAGTGAAAATCAGCAGCCCTCCTGCATCTTGGCGCCCCTGTCCTCACCTCTACTCCTGGCTGCAAACTTCGTGAAGGGAAAGGAGCCTGGTGGTGCTGGGCCTGCGAGCTGAGTTCCACCCCGGGTTCTGCCGCGGTGTTCAAGCTCGCTCCGAGAGCCGCCTTTTCTTTCTCTGGAGCACGAAGTGGTCACGCCAGGACATGTCAAGGTTTCTTCCTAAGGTACAAGCCCGAGTCTGACGCTTTCCCGGGCGAGGACGTGCCCCAGCCGTCTCCGCCGCAGTTCCCGGGGAAAAGAGCCCATTTCCCACAGGAGGCCCCACGCTACGGCCCCTTCCGCTCCGCGTCTCTTAACCTGGAAAAGTGAAGCCCCTTCCCCTGCGTCCCTGGAATCCCCTTTCACCAGACTACTCCGGCCCGCCGCCAAGTTCCCATCCCCGCCCGACGCGCGGGCTGGGCCCGCACCCCGCAAAGTGATGCTCTGCCTCCTCGCTGTCTGGGTAACCAGCCTGCACTTCCCTAACTTTCCGCTCCTCCGAGGGGGGGAATTCTAAGAACTCTGCGACGAGTTTGACTGAAAACGTGAGGAGACAAAGCCTCCCTCAACAGAGAACTCCTCCGCCTCCACCCGGCGCCTCGCGCCCAGGCCTCCCCCGCAGGTCCACGGGGTCCCACCAGCTCGGCTTTCCCGCTGCAGGGTCCCGCGCCTGGGCACTCGCAGCGCTCCCGCCGGGGGCGCGCCGCCAAGTCCAGGTCTCGCTCTTTCTGCTCCCGCCGAGCCCTAGTCCTGAGGAAGTCCGGGCGTCCTCACAGCGCAGGAGGCTAGCGCGCCGCGCGGCCGCTCAGAGGCTGAAAAAAGGTCCGCACAGGGCTCGAAGCCCTTCCTGCCGGCCTCCCCACGCCGGGCCTCGGCTCCCTTCCTTTCCCGCTCCCGCCTCTTCTCGTAGGCTGCCAGGCGGACCCAGCCTGCCTCTCTCTCTGCCTTCACTACCGGGTCAAGCTGCGGAGGGAGGGAGCGGAGACAGTGGCGAACCGGCTCCCCACCCGGCGCGCGCGCGCGGCCCTCCTCCCCCTCCGGCTTGCTCCCTCCTCCTCTGCCTCCTCCCCTCCTGCCAGTACAGTACAACTAGTACACACACACTCACACACACACACACGGACCCTGCCGCTGCCACTGCAGCTACCATGGATATCAGCTAACAACACACACCCAGGCGCGCGCGCGCTCCCACTCGCACCACGCAGGAGTGGCCCCCGGCATCCCTACCCTCCTTCCCCACCCCCACCCCACTCGCTCACCAGCTCGGCTACCGCTCGCTCAGGCTGCCGCCGCCGCCGCCGCCACCACCACAGCTCTCCTCTGCTGCGGGGCCACAGCCTTGAGTGTCATTCAAGGGACAGCACAACCTCACCCAAGCTCTCCTACCTCTGCCCAGCCGTCCCTCTCATCCTCCCCCTTCATCATCCACACTCCATCCAAAGAAGAGGGAAAGCACCGAACAGAAGGGGGAGGGAGGCAAAGTCTGCTCTTCTCACCTCTTGGCCCCCTTGTTCCTCCATCCTCATTCTCTCACCACCAACTCCCCTACCCGAAAGGAACCCCTCAGGAGCTGAGGCGACTCACCCCACTGCCATGTCCAAAAGCTTGAAAAAGAAAAGCCACTGGACTAGCAAAGTCCATGAGAGTGTCATTGGCAGGAACCCGGAGGGCCAGCTGGGCTTTGAACTGAAGGGGGGCGCCGAGAACGGACAGTTCCCCTACCTGGGGGAGGTGAAGCCCGGCAAGGTGGCCTATGAGAGCGGCAGCAAGTTGGTGTCGGAGGAGCTGCTGCTGGAAGTGAACGAGACCCCCGTGGCGGGGCTCACCATCAGGGACGTGCTGGCCGTGATCAAACACTGCAAGGACCCCCTCCGACTCAAGTGTGTCAAACAAGGTGAGCGCCGCGGCTTGCTGGGTGCCCTGCCAGGCGGCTGGACCGCTCGAAGCGTAGAGCCGCGGAAGGGTGGGCTCGCGTGTGGAAGGGGGTGTGTGGCGCGACGGTGGGTGAGGTCGAGAGAGTACCGGCAGGGCAAGTGAGCTCTGCAGGGGATCCGAACGGGGGTGCTAAATGGAAGGGAGGGGGCAGCTTGCGGTGTGGCGTGCAACTTTGTCTGCGCAGTTACACCTTCCAGTTTGGAAGGTGTCTGGCGTTGTGTGACCTCAGAGGTGCGGGCAAGCTCCCGGGGCAAATTGAATGTGCGTCAGTGGCTTAGCCCGCAGTGGATGAAGAGCTTTTAGGGAAGGAAGGAAAGAAGGCAGGGAGGAAGGAAGGAGAGAGGGAGGGAGAAAAGGGGAGGAAGGAACAACTTGAGGGTGCAGCGGCATCACCAGCAGGGCGGGGAGGAACATAGGGTGGCGGGGCGAGCGGAGAACTACGCCCCCCTTTTTGGGAGCTGGACCGGAGACGCCTTGGTCCGCAGCCAGCCCCTAAGGATCCCACCCGGAGCCACTAGTTGACGAAGAAGGGAAGGGACAAATTGCTTTGGGCGCTTTGACGGGTCTTCCTTAACTTTTTCCCTGCCTCGCTCCTCTGTCCCCCCTCCCCCGCCCTCGGTCGTGTCATGTGGGCACCGCGCGTCACGTGCGCACTGACTAACCCGGGCGCTCACCCCGAGTTGGCCGGCGCGAGAAGGCTCGAGAAGGCGCGGCGCTAGAAGCGGATTCTCGGGTTGGGGGTCGGGAGGAGAGGAGTGGTTGCCCGAATGTTCTCTCCTCAGGGGTTGCCCTTGTTGAGTGGAGGTTCTCTGTGGTTGGACTCTCTTTTGCCTTCCGATTTGAGGGGTGTGTTTCTGAGGAGGAGCTGGATGGAAAAGCCAGTTGGTTACTGGCTCAGGCTCCCTCAGCTCCAACCTGGCTTAGTTGAGCCTCACTTGAAGGCTGTCATGGGGACTTAGGGACACGGGAATCTTGCAGAACTCTAATTAACTGTGTTTTTGCTGAAGGGAAAATAGGTCCTGAAGGAGGGCAGAGGGAGATAAAAGTTTCTGGGAAAGAGGACAACTTTAACCAGAATAAAGTAGCGTATCTTTTTTTCCTCATGTGATTTGTGTATGTTCTGAAGTTCGAAGGCACCTTCCATGTGTGGTGTTTGTGTATATGTGCAAGTTCATACCCTACTAAAGGCTTCTTGATGGCTTTACACGTTTGTCCTGCCTCGAAAATGAAAGTGAGCAGGCCACTGTCTGAATTTTGAACGACCACTTAATCTTACTGCATGACCAACTATCAAGAAACACTCTTAGGGAGATGTTCTTCTCTATGAAACCAGCTTAAAAAGTAAACAAGTGAAAAATCTCGGGCAAAATTTCATAAATGTAAATTGCCATACAAGAAGACATTTTCACTCGGGATTCTTGAGTATTAATAGCTGATGACTTGAGATAAGCTAAGGTAAACATTGATTTGCAGTCAACCTCGCTCAATGCTGTATGGAACTGAAGATTTATAAGTTAGGTAGGAAGGCAAGTAGAGTATCTGGCATTTTTCAAGGAACCATACCCGAGGCTCAAATATAGGGATTCATGTTAACTTATTTAATGTCATGATATTATCTTACAGCAGTAATTACAAATGTAAGGTTCTGCTTTTGAGTCCAGGAAATCTACCACACAATTAATGACCATGCTTTTATTGGCAGAAGCTAGGTATTTGTAGTGGTAAGTGGCAGCAAGAGTTAATGTGTTGTTAAATTGGACTAATGATAGTATCCTAATGAAGGAGATGATTGTCTTAGTGTAATTTGCAGTGATGACCACAATTTAATGTTGCATTCTTTCTGAGCACTACATTTTGAGATGGACCCTGGCAAACTGTAACTCTGGGAGCAAGCATGTGTTCATAAAAGAAAGAAAGGAAGATTAGTCGGTATTATAGATGTATTTCTTAAAATCCAATAGTAAGACTTATCTTGGAAAAGTGAGGTATGAAAGCTATCATTAAATACAGAAAAGCTGTCAGGTAATAAAAGGAATTTTGACTATCCTGTGATGATTTTCATAGGGCAAAACTGAGATAAATTTATAGAAATTTTTAAAGGATGAAACATCTTTGTCTACATTAAGAAGATGAACTTTCTAAAACAGAAGAAGATGAGCTTTTCTAACATAACTTTACAAAATCTGTGGGCTATATTGTGAATTCATGAGCTCTCCATCATGTGGGGTCTTTATTATAAAGAGGCAGACCTGACGAGATGTCATGATTCCTATTTAAGATGGGGCCTGGACTAGATGTCATTTAAATCTTGCAATGATTTGATTCAAGGTAGTCTCTGATCACCCAACTTCTGTATAATATTGTCTGAAAGATTACTGATTTTAGAACTCACGAAATATGCAAATATAAAGTGGTATATTTAGGGGGAAAAATCTCTTTTCTTTCTCTTTTAATTCTCAGTTCTGGGCTTCACTTGGTCATTGATGACTGATGCTTGTAATGATGTTCGCAGAGCCCCTTCAGGAACCTGATTCATATCCTGAGTCATTATTGATCAAAAAAGAAAAAAATGCTCCCTTGACTTTCATAGAAAGTATAATCTTCTTGTATATTCTTCTAAATATGATGATTCATATATACTCTTTCCTTGTTGTAATCATCCTTTCCCTTGTCAAACAACAGATAGGTGTATTTTATTTATCATTGTAAACAAAGTGAAATTTCCAGAATGTTAGATAATGGTGCCTGTGTGTCTTGGGTTTTACTACAGATTTCATTTGCTGGAAAAATACTTAGAAGCTCTTGGCTCAGTATTTTTATTTCTAGTGAGTCAGTAAGCTAGCATAGCTGAAAAACTTTAACATGGTTTGTTCAGAAGTTGTATTTTTAAAGTATGAATGAGATAATTGATTTCTGAATATTCATTTAAACATGGGGAATTATACAGAAGCTACATACATAATCAGGTAAACTAAGGCAGATTTTCCAAAGAAAAGGAGACATTTAAATAACAAGAATATTGATTATAAAGTGCACCAGATAAAATTGCACTCTTTACTCCATTTTTATTTACTTGTTTGACTAATTTGACATTACAGTTGTAATTATTTTATTTTATTTTTACTTTTATTTTTTCTTTCAGCACTGTATTTTTTAAAAAAAATTAAAAAATTTTATTAAGTTTTGTATTTTAATTCCAGTAGAGTTAACATACAGTGCTATACTAGTTTCAGTACACAACACAGTGTATTAACAATTCTATTAATTTCATGATTTTAAATTATCATAATTTTAAAAGAAGTGAACTAATAGGATTTTAAGACATACTAGAGAAAGTTGATGTATCATGATTTTCCTACATTATTGTCCTTAAAACAATTTTTAAAAGCCATTTAATTAAATTCAAGGGATTCCATTTTTAATTTAAGCTACTTTTAATCCGCACATTGATGAGTCATATATGAATAATACCACTTATTGTCACATCCAATTATTTCTTATAAACTCTGGCTTTTTAGTATATTATGCTTTCCTCACCAAGCATTTTATTCTAAATTAGCAGTTCTGTTCCAGGATCTCATTAATGCAGCAGACCTAGCTGAAGGAAGTGTCTTCTAGTGATTTTTGAGATCTGTGCTGAAGTGGTAAAGGTTTTTCTTTCTTTCTTTCTTTTTGTATTTTAAAGTTTGGCACTAAAGTTCACAGCAGCCAGTTACATAGACCATTGTGTCCTACATTCCTTGCACTATGACTGCTACTGCATCTAATCCCACATGGAGACCTACATAGCCTGGACTTATTTTCCCATTTAGGATCTTACAATGGAAAATAAAAGGCAAAAAGTTTTCTAATTCTTCCCATGTGGAAGAAGGGCCAAATAAAGCCTTTGAAATTCAGTTCTAGAGATGTACATTGCTCTCCCTCCTATTGCTTCTTTCAAAGCTGCTTTCAAAGGAAAGTAGATCCACATTTATTAAGAGTCATGCTTTCTTCTTGACTGACTTCAGGCTAGTATCATACAGTTAAACCTCTATGCTGCTTTTTATTTGGAAAGGTAAAAGCAAATTATGTCAAATTTTCTCCAATAAAGGTTGACTTGCATCCATAAAAATTTAAGGTATGTGAATTTTATTGACCAATAAACAATCAAATTGTTAGAACAATTTGACCAGTTAATTATTTTAGAATAAAGTATCTTTAATGTTTTGGAACCAGGTTAATGAGGCAATTATCTTTGAGCATAATTTATGGATGATGTGACTATAGTTTTTAATATATATGTACATAATTTAAATGGTATGACCTTGAATGTTAAATATGACCGTTTGCTTTTTTATATGTGTGTTTCGAATGAGAGTAAACTCAGGATGAAATCACAGCTGAAGTATTTAAGTGCCACCATTTCAGCTCTTAACATTTATACTGTGTGATCTTTTGGCATATTTATTATGCTCACTTTCCTTTTTAGTTTCTTGAAACTCACACATTCACTCTCATAATTAGCAAAAAGTTTTCACATTTGACAATCCGACTGCTTATAGGTTAAACAGTTGCTTTCAAATGCATAGCGGACCCAGGTTAAATTTTCCTCAAGAAGTAGGCTAGAGTAGTAGTTATTTAACCACTACTTGGGTTTGAATCTTGGGAATGCCACTTAGTATGGTATGTTATATATGCAAGTTATCTAGCCGACATAATAAGAGTAACTTGAGAATATTAAATTTATGTCTTTAAGTAAGATAGTGTCTGGCAGATAATAAACATTATGTATATTATCTCAAACAGATTAGTCATTTTGAGCTAGTGACATATGAGATGTTTTTAACTTTCAACATATTTTACTCTTTATTGAAGACTAACTGAAATATATGAAATGACTGACTAATTAATAGTATGAGTAATTTTCAAGTGGTATTCTTGAGGTTTTTCTGTAGGGCGAAATAAATCCTTTTCTTTGTAAAGCATAAATGCCATTAAGTGGAAGGGAACATATTTTTACTTTTTAAAAATAACTCCAACTGATGCTGCCTTTATGAGTAAAGATCACTGTTTTATATTTATTTTCATATTTTAACCATTGTTTGTTTTCATTCAGTAGTTTATTTCTTTTCTACCCATATCTTTTCTTTTAAACGATTGGTGAATATTTTGAATTATTTACTCTAGAGTTGTTAAACATTGAAATCCTATTAGAATTCACTAACAAGTTTAGGAATTTATACTTTTTACATGTGACTGTTTTATACACAAGTATCATGTTTTAAGGATGAACTTTTACTTCTCAGCTAGAAATCAAGTAGCTTATAAAACAAAAACAGATTTAATTCATAAGTGTTCACAGTCCACCATATATAATCAAAATGCATAAAACTTCAGCAAAGATCTTACTTTGCAGTTGTGAGAATGTCAGTAGTTTAATATAAATAATTCTCTGTATTAGCACTTTCAAGATGAAGCAACCAACAATATATCTACCATCAGTTCCCCAATGATTTTGGAATTTTAGTTGAATTAATGCTATCTTTGAATTCAATAGAAACCTCTAACTTGAAGCTCCAGTGTCTAATATTGAATTTAAAAAATATATTTCTTAGCTACAGTCTGGCTATTTACTTGACAAAAGGATGGATCAGGGTCTTATAAATTTTTTAGTATTGTGACTTTTAAAAAATGATTTATTACATTTCATTCCCAACTCTCTCTCTTCTGTCTCTAGTAAGGACCAAAGTGACATTTCCTTTAATAAAAGTAAATTTTAATTAATATTATATAGATAATAATTGGTTCATAATTACTGAATTCATTTAGTAAAAGACATGTATCTGCTAAAAATGTTGTAAAATGCTCACATTATCATAGAGAATTAATAATTCCTTTATTCCAGTATTCCATCATTGCATCATCATAGAGAATTAATAATTCCTTTATTCCAGTATTCTATCATTGCATCATCATAGAGAATTAATAATTCCTTTATTCCAGTATTCCATCATTGCATTTCATTGACACATTATCAACTCTTTAAAAAATTCCATTTGGCTATAAATTTTTTAAAAACTTTAAAAATTTGTATTATGTGTAGCATATGGTATTAACTGTTTTGGATAGTCTGGAAGAAACAGAAAAAGTTTCCTTCTTTGACAACTGACTGAATATTCACTCAAATGCCTCCAGTGTCTTGATTTTCAAAGATCCAGTAGGCTGATGAGTAGATATTTTAAATAAATGATTGCATTTATTTCAAAATTTATAATTATGTGTTTGCTCTGTCCTCAAAAACTTTATTTCTTATAATTGTTATATGAATCCATCTGAAGTTTTATGTCATTTTATTATTTTGGCCCACTTAAAAAAATCAGTGTCAAAACCATGGCCGTCATTATATAATCCAATAATAGCCAAAAACAAATAGGTGACAGAAAAAACAAAACAAAACAAAAACAAAACTTCTATGGTTTCAAATAAAAGATATTCTGTAGATACAGATTTTTTTTTCAGTGCTCCGAAATTCATTGTTTATGCACAACACCTAGTGCTCCATGCAATACGTGCCCTCTATAATACCCACCACCAGGCTCACCCAACCCTCCCAATCCCCTTCCCTTCAAAACCCTCTGTTTGTTTCTCAGAGTCCATAGTCTCTGATTGTTCAACTCCCCCTCTGTTTTCCCCCAACTCACTTCTCTCCATCTCCCAGCGTCCTCCGTGTTATTCCTTATGCTCCACAAGTAATTGAAACCGTATGATAATTGACTCTCTCTGCTTGACTTATTTCACTCAATATAATCTTTTATGGTTTCAAATAAAAGATATTCTATAGATACTGATTTTTTTAATGACAAATTTTTGGAAGAATTTTTTCTTTTTTTTTTTTTTAAAGGTTTTATTTATTTATCAGAGAGAGGGGGGGAGACAGCAAGCACAGGCAGGCAGAATGGTAGGCAGAGGCAGAGGGAGAAGCAGGCTCCCCGCTGAGCAAGGAGCCCGATGTGGGACTCGATCCCAGGACGCTGGGATCATGACCTGAGCTGAAGGCAGCCGCTTAACCAACTGAGCCACCCAGGCGTCCCTGGAAGAATTTTTTCAAACCTCCTAACTGCCCGTAGTGAAATTTGTGCATATGAAATCAGATTTTTCCTTAAATAACCATGAACTTTATTAAGTGACTGTGGAGTGAGCAGGAAGAAGCACACTTATTTAATTTAAAAAAGCATATTTTATTTATTTATTTTTCACATTACATTGTGTTTGAAGAAATTTCTTAGGACATGAGTTTCCCAAATATAATGTTGAATTATTTATGTTGCCATGGGTTATGAGTAGCATAAAAATGGTTTGCACTTTACATTGTTACGTTGTCACTTAATAGATCATAGAGATTGAGTGAAAGTGCTAAGTGTAAAAAAAAATTTTTTTTAATGTTTATTTTTCATTATATAGGTGAGCATTTTACCTTGCTTATCCCAGTATTTTGTATTGCTGTGCCTAGGAAGGTTTATACTCAGCTAGAACAAACATGAATACAAGGATAGTAAGTGCTGTAGAAACCCACAGATTATCTAGTGATATAATCTAAATTTTTAAAATTTGGTTAGCTGGATTGCAAGCATGAGCAAGTTTTGGGTATATGAACTGTCCAGTGTTATATCTGTGAAGCCTTCTGATCAGTCCATAGTTGACCCCAGTTTGCTTTTCTTTGTGGTCTATGCTGTAAGGTTGTTAAAGCAACTCTTTACTACAAAAAATTTCTTTAAAAATTAACCAACATTTAGGCTTTTTAAAGATTTTTATTTATTTATTTGACAGACATAGATCACAAGTAGGCAGAGAGGCAGACAGAGAGAGAGAAAGGAGGAAGCAGGCTCCCTGCTGAGCCTAGAGCCGGATGCGGGACTCGATCCCAGGATCCTGAGATCATGACCTGAGCCGAAGGCAGCGGCTTAACCCACTGAGCCACCCAGGCGCCCACATTTAGGCTTTTTAAAGGGTCACTAAAACCACCCAGAAGTTCTGGCATATTTCCCAAAGCACCTTAAATACAAATAACTATAATCTTGCCTGTCTAGCAAATCAGGTACTTAGGGGGTGGCCATTCTGTTGGTGTTAGGATTGGAGCCTAGATAGAAAGAAGTTGATGCCTCTCTGGAAAAGCAAGAATGTTCTCAAGATGCTCTTACCTATCTGCAGTTAAAGTATTAAAACCTTCTTTCTTAGTAATTCTTCTGAAACATCTGTAGCTGAATCTCCATTTCCTCTTTAGTTGAAAGTGCCTCTGCTTTTCTTTAGTGTGGGAGATCACTCTAGTGAACTGCAGATTTATTTTGCATCTTTGCATCTTTGTGTGTATGGGAATTACACACATACACACATGCATGTAGGTGTACACACACATTTTTCAAACACTAAGGTTTAACTCCAGTTTTTAAATCAGTAGTCCCAGAAAGATATTTGTGAATGTGAGGATATAGTCTTATTTTAGGGAAAGAGTTATATAAAATTATTCCATGTATGATAAACATAGCTGAAAAGCTTGCATAGCCATCCATTAATTTTCAACTGTGACTGGTATTTTTAACCTTTATTAGCTCTGACAATGGGAGACCATAAAGACATAATGAAATTAAGTACTCAGATGATTTCTAAATTTCACATATATATTTGTCCTTAAGAAGTGAAAATGAGAAGTCAGATTTTAATAGTTTGGAATTTGATTTTTAAAAATTAATTTTAGGGCGCCTGGGTGGCTCAGTGGGTTAAGCCGCTGCCTTCAGCTCAGGTCATGATCTCAGGGTCCTGGGATCGAGTCCCGCATCGGGCTCTCTGCTCAGCAGGGAGCCTGCTTCCCTTCCTCTCTCTCTGCCTGCCTCTCCATCTACTTGTGATTTCTCTCTGTCAAATAAATAAATAAAATTAAAAAAAAATAAAAATTAATTTTAGGGGCACCTGGGTGGCTCAGTGGGTTAAAGCCTCTGCCTTCGGCTCAGGTCATGGTCTCAGGGTCCTGGGATTAAGCCCCACATCAGGCTCTCTGCTCAGTGGGGAGCCTGCTTCCCCCTCTCTCTCTCTGCCTACTTGTGATCTCTCTCTCTCTGCCAAATAAGTAAATAAAATCTTAAAAAAATTATTTTGTTTTTTTTTAAATTAAAAAAATATAATTTATTTATTTGAGAGAGAGAAAGAAGGAAATCACAGAGGGAGAGCAAGAGGGAGAACCAGACTCCCAGCTGAACAGGGAGCCTGATGGATCCCAGGATCCTTAGACGATGACCTGAGCTGTAGGCAGATGCTTAGCTGACTGAGCCACTCTGGTGTCCTGTGGAATTTTATTATTTTTATTTGCATGGCCAAATGGCTGATGGACTATATAATGCCTAGGATAATACTCAAATGTTAAGGTGACAAAAGATAGAGCAGGGACAGTGGGCATGCTTATTCATCACCATGATAACATATTTACAGAGTGGTTTTAATTTTCATGGATTTAAATGTCTCAGAGTAAGGTGAGAGGACTGGATCCAACATGCTATGGATATAAGGTATATTACAATTCTTTAAAAAAATTTTTTTTTATTAACATATAATGTATTATTAGCCCCAGGGGTACAGGTCTAAGAATTGCCAGGTTTATACACTTCACAGGTATATTACAATTCTGAAGAAGTACTCATTTAAAAATAAATTAAATGATGCCTAATTTATAAGTGTTTAGGTAAAATACATGCACAGGTATTATGTCAAGAAAACTTTAGTTAGCATGAATCCTAAGAGATTTTGTTATGAAATGGAGAATATAATATTTTGAATTACATTGATGTGTTAAATTTAAAGATTTTCTTTATGTCCAGTTAATCTATTGTGGAGAGAAACTGTGTGTGAATCTATAAAGTACACATATACTATGAAAATCTAAGAAAAACTATATTAAATTAATGATATTGTTGATAGCCCACAAAATATGCTAAACTACTACAATGAATCAAGAAAATGCTTTTAAAAAAATATTCTCATCTTACCTTTCCCTTTTAAAAATAATTGGAAAGTCTTCATCGTATAGTGCAAAGAACATCATGATATCCTTTGTCTTTGGGGAAATTGACTCTTAGCATTGACTAAGGAGATGCTTTTGCTTCAGGTGAATATGCTTTCAGACTTTAGAAAGTCACAAAGTTATTGAGGAAACATTGTTGGTTTTCTACCAGAATGCATTTCTTTTCCTCCTGCATCCCTCCTTACTAACAGAATGACAATTTTGTTCAAGCATCCACATGTTTATGTGGTGGTATGCCATGTGTTTCATATTAGGTTGGCCTCATCCCAAGGGATGAACTTAGACTAGTGTAAACCAAGCATGGTAATTTCATCTCTTTGCCAGTGATTGTTTTAGGAAATGGCTTATAACCCAGTTCTAAGTAATGAAAAGTAAGGTGAGCACCTTGGGGACTTTCTGAGAAATTTCTTAGTTTTCAAAATAATATCCAGGATAGAGCATTCACTTACTCATCTGTGAAACTTTCTGCATATGGAGGTGATGTCTGGAGCAACTATAACCATCTTGTGTTCAGGTGGAGAGCTACCCCAAAAATGGAGATTGGTAGAACAGAGTGATAAAAAGCTTCTGACTCCCTGATAAACTGCTAAAATAATGAACCCAGAACCAGCCCTATCTTAGGGCTTCTTGTTATTGAGGTAAGAGTACATAAGATATTTTAAGCCATTTAAATTGGGTTTTCTGTTATGTTGCAGCCAAAATCTTCTGATTGATATAAATGGTATAAAAGGGTACAATGGTATGAAAATAGATATTTCATTCCTGTATTATTGTTTTGAGGAGCAATGGTGAAGATCTTTTGAAAAGAGAAATCTATCTGAAGAATAAACCAAGATGTATTTTCCTGTTAGGTAACCTCAGTCAAATGCTAGGTAAGCCTTCAATTGCCTCATTCAATTTTGCTCTGGTTGGACTCTGTTTTAAATTCCAGAAAATTTTAACCATTCTGAAGTAAAGTATGTCAGAACACAAATTCATTTTAACATTATCCAAAATAGAGCATAATCAAGAAAGGAAATCAGCTACAGAAATACACTCACAATGCATGCCAAAACCAACTTGGAATATTTTTTGAATTATGGCGTGTTTACAAATGTCTGTGCCATTGATCCAGGAGTGTATATAATTATAACCTGACTCACCCAAAATGTTCCAACTCCATTTTTCCAGGACTAGAATTCATTTACTTATTATTCAACAAACATTTATTGGTAACTTATTCTCTAGCAAACACTGAACTAGAAAATGGTGACAAAAAGATGAACAACCCTTCATTAAGATATCATCCACACCCTCAAGTAGTAACATCCTATTGTATACCTGTGTAATATGAGTTAAGAAGTTTCTTTCATCTTTAAATATACCTTCCATGATGTAAAGAGAATAAAAAAATGAGAAAACAAAATATTTTGGAGAAAAATTATGGGTATGGGTTACGAGGCCTTAGCACTTCATATCATACACAGTTCAAGGGGCTACATGAACTGTGTATGTGTATATTTTTAATGTTGTGTCTTGAGCAGTGTGCTAGATAATGACCAGAGAAAGATGTCTGACTGTTGTTTCCCCTTCAGGAATTTCACTGCAATGTACTAGTTAGGAGCATGGAGCTTTGGAGACAAACAGGTGTGGATTCCAGTTACAGTTTTACCCTATACTAGATGTAAATTGAACAAATTGTTTTACATTTTTGTATATCAGCTTTATCCTTTGCAAAATAGGTATTATTGAAGAACCTACTTTATAAAGATGTCATGAGGAGTAAATGTTATAATGCCTATAATATGCGTAGTTCAGGACCTGGAGTAAGCCTCGAAATTATATGTAATAATATATTATATTATAGAGAAAAAGCAAGGAGGCAATGATATTAAGAGTTTCAAGGAGAGTGATAAAGAGGTTCTAAGTACCAAAGTCTGCAATGTAATGTAGACCACAGTAATAAGTGATCTTGGGGGATTAGATGTGGGCCAAACCATCATAGAGAACTGAATGTTGAGCCACTGAATATTATTATTATTATTGATACCAGACATTTGTGCAGTGTTTATTATAGGTCAGGCAGAGTTCTAAACAGTTTAGATAAATGTTATTTAGTTTAATGCCCAGATTATTCCACCAGGTAGGTACTATCATTGAGCCCACTTGCAGATAAGAAAACTAGAGCCTGGAGTGAGTGGTTAAGAAACTAACACAAGACCACATAATAATTAGCAGCACTGGGATTCAGTGCTGTTAAACCCTATGCTAGTTTACTTCTCCGTATTTGAAAGGTTTTAAGAATGGGATTGACAAGGTTATATTTGTCCATTGTTTTCCCAGTGAGGAAAAATGTAGGCAGTACTTCATGGACCATGTGTAAGCAATGAAGAGACCTAATTAGAGAAGGTTGAAGATACAGACAGAAAGACCATTTAGGAGGCTACAGAGTTATCCAGAGGAGAGATTTTAAGGTCTTGAACCATAACAATAAAGGTAAGGATGGAAGAGGGGAGCTGGGTCAAGAAATTTGTATAGAGGATAAAATGTCAGTATATCTGATTGGATAGGGATAAAGAGTGAGGATCTTGCTTAGTTTTCTGGTTTCTGTCAAGTGGTGTCAGTCACTTTGAGGCAAAGAGTAGATGTGGTGGCAGGTAATTCCATTTGGGATCTATTTAACCTGAGGTAGCTGGAAAGAATAGGCATCTATTACAGCCTTAAATTCAGAAGAGAGCTTGGGGATAAATGTGTAGATTAGGGAACATGAGATTGTCCGGCAGAAGAAGGTAAATACAAAAAGACAAAAGAAATGCTGTGGCGTCTATGTTATGGAAGTCAAGGGATCCCAGGAAAGAACCTAAGACTGTTATTAGGGCTGCCTTAACACTGAGTGAGAGCTCAACCCTGCCAGACACATCAAAAATGGTTGAAAGAGGACATCTATAATGGTTCCATTGTATTTGGCAAAAATGGAGGTCACATTTGTTTAGTATCATTCAGTGGAGTGGTTGGTGCAGGAGAGCCAGGTGTCATAGGACTGAAGAGTGAACAGCACCTACTCCTTCAAGAAGCTTGTACAGAAGTAAAGGGTGACAGGTGGTTTCTTGCTAGGGCATGCATGGTTAAGAGGGGTAGGGGCATGTGTGTGTGTGTGTGTGTGTGTTATGATGGAATTTCTGTATTTGTCCCATAAATATATATTATTCCATCATTATAAAAATCTTCTAGAAAATTAAGATCCTTTAACTTATTAATTGAATAAATTGTTATTCATTATATTTTTGTTTTGTGTCATCCTAAAGCTACGTCCTGGCTTTAAAATAACAAAAGTCAGACCCTACCCTCCAAGCATATGGAATAAAAGGAGAAGCAATTACATACAAAGCTAACCTTAAAACACGGAGTGTTAGTAGAATGGTACGGAAATAAACATCTAGCTTTTATAGCACTTAGGAGAGCACAGAAAAAGCAGGAGGGTGGATCTTGGAGTATGAGGACTGAATTGGATTCCAGTCGCAAGTTCTTTGCTTTCCCTTTATTATGGGGGGTTAAGTTCCTGTAAGACTCAATCTCCTCATGTTATATAGGGTTGTTAGAATCAAAGAAGGTAATGGGTACCTGCATGGCTCAGTTGGTGAACGGGTCTGCCTTTGGCTCAGGTCATGATCCCAGGGTGGCATCAATCCCCTCATAGATCTCTTTGCTCAGAAGGGAGCCTGCTGCTCTCTCTCTGCCCCTCCCTCTCCCACCCCCATACTTGTGCTCTCATGCTCACACACACTCTCTCTCAAATAAAGAAATAAAATCTAAAAAAAAAAAAAAAAAAAAAAGAGAGAGAGAGAGAGAGAAGATAGTGCATGAGGAAATATTTTATAAAACTTTTAGTGCGGTTAAGTTGGAAGTGTTACTATTTAGAGATGGAAGATGGCTGGGAGTAGGGGACAGGCATGCTTCACAGCATAAGGGATCTTTGACACTGGCCCTGAAGTATGAGTGGGAATTCAGGAGGGTAGGTGGAGAAAGCAGAGACAAGAGCATGGCCAAAGGTAAGAGATGGTGCTGAGAACAAAATGTAAGGCCAGAGAAAGTACCTGAGTACCCATAGCGGCAACTGAGAATTATTCCAGGAAGGAAACTTGGAGTCATATCAGGAAAGGCCTCAAACCTAAACCTAAAGAGTTTGGACATTATTCTCTAGGTGAGAATAGTAAAATCACTATAGTAATAGTGGTTTTAGTAAAAAATTGTTTTAGTAAAACCACTAAAGGTGTTTGAACAAGGAAGAAGCATAATCAAAGTGCTTGTTTTTTTGTGTGTGTTTTGAGTTGTTTTTTGTTTTTGTTTTTGTTTTTCTGAGGTGGGGCAGGAAGGAAATTTGGTTTGAGGTATGTATTGAGTGGAGAAGAATCAGCAAAGCCTAAAGTCTGATATCAGTAGTGGAAATGAAGGGACAAAACTTGAGATATATTTTAGAGGTGGAAAAATGAGAATTTCTATCCAATTGAATAGGAGGTAGTGGTGAGGAGAGGTAGTAGTCAAAGATGATTCTGAGGTTTCTTACTTGGGATAGCTGTGTGGAGTGGATGAAGATGCCATTAACTACAGAGATTAAAATTTAATCTGTGGGGGAAATGGTTTCAGGCGGTTCTAGAAATTAAAAATTGCTCTCTTCAACAAGTGCAGAAGAAGCAGCATGCTACTCTCAGTATATTTTGGCTCTTAGTGAAGGAGTAATATGATTATATTCATGAGATATTTAATGCTGATATTTTACTTAAAACAATTTAGACTGGGCATTGGGGTTAGAGATTGTGAGTTAACAGAATTAAATTATAAAATGGCCCATTTTTTATTTTTAGTAGATTTTATTTTGTTTATTTTATTTATTTAATTTTGCTCCAGTTGATATTATGTAAAGAGCAGAGTGAGGGGAAAAAATTGAGTGTCTGTGAATGTAATATGTTTGAGGTGCCTGGCAGGCAGATGGCGTGTTTGTGGTGTTAAGGTTGTTGGTCACATATGTCTAGAGCTCACAGAATTGTTGGAACTACAGATTGGAGAATTGAGTGACATTGTTTTTACACTGGTACCAGTGTCTCTTCCAGGAGCTACAATGCCCTTAGGAGAGCCTTGAGTAGGGACGCCCAGGTGGCTCAGTCGGTTATGTGTCTGCCTTTGGCTCAGGTCAGGGAGCCTGCTTCTCCCTCTCCTCCCTGCTTGTGCTCGCTCTCACTATCTCTGTTACTATCTCTCTCTCAAATAAATAAAATATTTTTTTAAAATAGAAGAGCCTTGAGTGAGAAGGGACCAAGAATAGGAATTTGAAGAATGCCTGTATTTCACAGGCCTGCACATACAGTCTTCTTTACTAGGGCTCCTACCTTGGCAGGTGGGAGGAACACAGATCTTTAATAATATATAAATATACACTTATATTGGGTTCTTTATAATATGAATCATATTGGAGATAATTATCATCACAGATTGTTAATGTTAATATATCAGTGTTAAGCACTAAAGATGTTTCTATTTCATTAACAAGCCAAATACAAACAATAATAGTGAGAACTCTGTCTTCAACAGCACTGTCTTTATCTGCTGTATGTTTTTAGTCTTAAATCAAAGATCACAGAAACTAAACAATGCCTCATTTTTTTATTCTGTGGTGCTATTTTGAGATCAAACTCTTTGACCATTGCTATGATATTCTAGACTATATTGGGAGTAAATCCTGAAACTGCAAACCCTTCTTTAAATTATACTAGGAATTCTTCACTGAAACTATATTTGTAATAAATTACCTTCCTTTGACATGTAACATTATTCAAATGTTTCCATATGGCAATGGTTGGAATATATATCTTTTTGAAGGTTCAAAATTTTATCTTCTTTCTTGTAGGTAGCTTCTTTAGCCAAAGGTCCCAGAAATGAGGTATGAAATACTTTGAACTATATATAATTGTATAACTGTGTAACTTTTATATAATTTTGTTAATTAATATGGTATATATAGCCCAACATCTCAAAATTCAGTTATTTTATCCAGAGTTGGTATATGAAAATTAGATCCAGATTTTTCTAATTCTTAATATCATAACAAAATGTTTGTTGATTTTCATTTTTAAGAATGGTTTTCCAATAAAGTTGTCAAATATGTTACTTGCACTAAACCTGGAAATCATCAAAGGTAGGGATAGTATTTAATTCATATTTACATCCACAGTGCCTGGAATGATGCCTGAAAATATGCAGAACATTTAGGAAACATTTGTTAAATGAGTGAATGATAAATACCTTCTTGCCCTGTGATACTTGATTTATTTGAAACACAGTGTATTAGGGTTCTCCAGAGAAATAGAACCAGTAAGATATATACATATGTACGTGTGTGTGTGTGTGTGTGTGTGTGTGTGTGTAGAGAGAGAGAGAGAGATTGTTTGCTTGATTGATTATAAGGAGTTAGCTGATGTGATTATGAAGACCGACAATTCAAAATATATCCAAAATAAGTCAGCTAACTGATGGCCCAGGAGAGTGGGTAGCATAATTCTTCTGGAGGTCAGCAGCCTGAGACCCCAAAAGAGCCAATGTTTCAGTTCAAATCCAAAGGCAGGGAATACCTAATGTGCCATTTGAAGGGCACTCAGGCAAAAGGATTCTCCCCTTAAGAAGCCCATCTACATTATGGAGGGCAATGGGCTTTATTTAGTCTAGTGATTTGGATGTTAATCCAATCCAAAAATACCCTCACAAACACAGCCAAAATAATATTTGACCAGATATCTGAGCACCTTGTGGTCCAGTCAAGTTGATGTGTAAATTTAACTATAATATACATTAGGACACCCTTCCCATAATTAACAACCATTGTAAGTACAGCCATTTAAGCTTACAGCTATATCCTTGAAAAATGTTTTAAAACATTTTAAATATTTTCTTTTGACTATACTTACAGTGCTCTGTATTATGTCGTGGTAGGCTTTTGGCAATGTGATCATTACCTACCTCAACCTTTATGAGACTCACTTCGTTTAAAGTGTTATTCTTTCCCCACAAAATATGCTCTATTTTGTTCTGAAATACATTCTTGCTCATAATTAATCTAAATTACAAAACGTTCCTCGGCCTCAGTCATTAGCAGCTAAAGTCTCTTAGATTTTGATGGGTAATGGGCTCAGCAACCTGGTTTTCTACAGGGCTCATACTACTTTGAATCAGAAAAGCACAGGTTACACACTGCCAAACCATTTAACATATAACTTTTTAAATTAAACAAAACCAGATTCCTTTCACAACAGTTTCATTCTTACACTGAAACTGTTGTGAAAGGAATCTGGTTTTGTTTAATTTAAAAAGTTATATGTTAAATGGTTTGGCAGTGTGTAACCTGTGCTTTTCTGATTCAAAGTAGTATGAGCCCTGTAGAAAACCAGGTTGCTGAGCCCATTACCCATCAAAATCTAAGAGACTTTAGCTGCTAATGACTGAGGCCGAATGACATTGCCCCAGACCTCCAGTATCAAAAGGCAGCTTAGAAGTTTAGTTAGAATAAGTGATTGTCTTTATTGGTAGAATTAAATTGGCTCTTTTGCTCCAAAAGGGAGGCTTTCATCTAGGATGAGAATTGTTTCAGACTGATTTAGGAGAGAAAATTACTCTATTTGCGAACTAAGAAAAATGTAGAGGTGGTAGATTAAGTAGTTCGTAGTAAATTAGTCATAAAATGGTATTCATATGCCATCCCTTTAAAAATATCTTTAAATTGTCTGAGTAATCATGTATAAGAGCTCATTCAGTCAAGAAAAAACACGGTAAACATTTTTGTACTAAAAATATTTATTTTTTCCTTTTCCTCATCCTACTTGCTATTTTGATGTATTTTGTTGATAGGTAAATCAACTAATTTTCTTATTTTTTTAAATTTAAATATTTATGTGGCCCTTCCTGAAGTTATTAATGCTGAACCTAAAAGTTCATGTCTGACTTAGCCCAGCAATATAAACATTGCTGCATTTAATAAAAAAAAAATTCAGTATTAATAATAAAAGCAGCTAGGTTGTAGTGGCAGCTTAGAACATTCCAGTCGTGTACACTGTGTCATGTGAGTGGTTTATTAAATACAGGTTGGGCTGAAAGGGCACAAACAAGAAACAATAATTATTAATTTTTACTTACCCTTGCTTTTACCATGACTTCACTGTCCCACCTCATAACTGTCTTTTTTTTTTTTTACTTTAATGTATCAGAATAGTCTCATTTTCAGGTATAAAGCAAATGTAGTCTGTTTGCAATACAAATTTTAAAACTTGCATCCATCTGAAAGGTTCCCCTATCTTTTGAACTCAGTCTTGATCAGGAACTCTGAAAACCAATAATGAGAGAGGTTAGTATGGTTCCTTTCATTGTTTTGTTTGCTCCACCTCTCCTGGTCCCCTGCCTACTCTTGTCTCCTCAGAGGTCAGGGCAAGGGAGGAGGAGGAACATGAATGAAGGAACAAAGGCCCGTTTCTTTAGTTCTTTTAAATCTGCCCATATGTGCCCTATGTTATGTCAGGCATCCAGATGCTGGCTTTCTGTTATGGATAACATTTGTATGTTTTCCAAACAGACTTGCTTGCTCATCACCTTTTGCATACCCCACCATGTTGATTGCAGCATGTCCTGACAGAGGCTCTAAACCTGATCACTTGTAATTCTGTTGCCAGCTCCTGCCCACTGCATTATTCCTCCCATGTTCTTTCTGTTGCTGTCCCCTTGCCCCTGCAGGCAGCCCTCTTGAGCAGGATCCTTTCTAGAGAGCTTTCACTGCCTTTCTGCTGAAGTGTCTAATTTGCCTTGGAAAACTTCAGCATCCTTAACCCATTCAGTTGCAGAAATGCAACCATTTCTCTTTTTGTTCAGCTATCACGGGTAGCTCCACCCAAGTTCCTACCTTTAGAATTCTCTGACCAGAGGCAGGCATAGATCCCTATCTTTATAAATACCCTCGGGCTCAGAGTTATTCCAAGAACTCTCTCACATTTTGCTTCTGGGTATTAGTAGCATGAGAGGAAACTAGGACTGTTTCAAGAATTCAGCAGGCAACCAACCTGGGAGTGATCCTTGGGAGTGACCACTTCCTTGAATGCAGCACAGTTTAAGAGGGAATTGAGATGACACTTTATTGTTCACTAAGATTCTCTGCAAGAATTCCTTTTTTGTGGATCTCTTTTCAAATATTTAGCCTTCTCATCTGGGCTACAGGGAGTGATGGTCTTTGGACAGGTTTTACCATGGATATGACAGACAACTTATTTTTCATTGTCCTTGGCTTTGAAGATTTAGCTATTTTCCAGGTAACAAAAAGAGTCCCACTTCACACTTAATTATATTCATTTAAGGCTCACATTAACTCTATGAGGAAAAGTGATATTTATCATCCCAGTTAAATATGAGGAAACTGAAGCATAGTTTCATTATTTGTCCAAGGTCCCTCACCCTCAGCTTGTCCAAGGTCACTTAGTTCTAAATGGCTGCCTAACTTTTATCTACTTTACTATATGGCTAAAACAGAATAGGGCAGAGTCTGAGGATTAATGAACTAATCCCCTAGATGGTGCCCCAAACTGCAGAGCAGACTGTTGTAATACCCAAATGTGTCACTTTGCTAGTTGTTTCCCTTTTCAAAGCTCCAAAATTTCTGATAGAAATGGGATTCATTTCTTTTCCTTTTTCTCATCTTAGAATGATTCAAACACTTCAAAGTTAATTGCTGATTTTTGTGCTGAAATCATAAGCATCTTAAAAGTGTTATAATATTTCTTACTTGGCTGTCTCAGTATTGCATAGCATACACCATTGGCAGCCATAAAAATACTACAATAACTGTGTTAAAAGACAAGGAGGATCCAATTCTACAAATGACAAAGAATTTAAAATTCCCTTAACAGGTTTTTATGCTTTCTGAATTTTTTAAACAAATATTATTTTGCAAACTTGGAAGTTTATTACATTAACACTTCATGTGAATATTTTTTTTTTCTCAGAAATCAAACATTTCTTATTTGTCTTCTTTTTTCCCCCTAGGAAATTGTTAGTTGTACTGCTATAGTGACATAAATCTGCTATTTGTTTACTTTCAGTACTATCCAGATACATTATAAATACTGCATTTCTAAAACGTATCTACTTGTAAAATGTAAACTTGGAGATTTGGCTCCAAAGAACGGTCTTATCTCAGGTGTTTCGTTCTATTATGCTCATGTGGAGCTTATATTTAGCATTACTTGAGTTGCAGATTTATTTCATCTTGCCTAGCAGCATCAGCTATTTCCTTCTGCTGGTTCCAATTATTATGATTATTTCCAGCCTGAGTGAAGTTTGGCAAAAGCAAATATAGAAAGGGAAAGAAAAGAATAGGCTATTCCCTCAAGCTAACATTCAAGCTTATCAGTCTTTATTTAACTGCAGAAACCATTTATTAAATATTTGGAGTTAGCAATTTAATATTGATTTTGGTTTTGGTCTTCCTTGGTGTTGCAGACACAAGCCCAAGTATGTGCAGGGCACAGTTTAGTACTATGACATAGTATGGAAGATGCCGCTTTCTTGCCTCTCATGGATTGGGCCATTGTCCTTTTCTATTATTGAAGCTGGAGTGAAAATGGACTTGTATTTGTTGAGTTCTGTGATATTCCTTGCCCATGTAATATGTAAAGAAGTAGAGGTTATAAGCACATGTGTGTCACTGCATACAATATAAACAATATTTATAGTTAGATTCCCAATTGCGTACTTGGGTGTTTTGGAGGCTGTTGGGTACTTTTTTTGTCATTCATGTCTGGGGTTCCAGAAAGTTGTATAATGACAACTTGTCAGTTGTGGAACTGACAATTGGGTAGGAGTCAAGAAACTTGCTCAGACAGGTTGCTTTTTTCCTCTGTATTTCTTTAATAACTTTATGGCAAACACACACACACACACATATACACACACAAACACACACACACAGTTTTTTCTTTATTCTCAAGGATACAAGGGATTTAATAAGAACTTCTAAGAATTTGGCTCATTCTAATAAATTTGCTCTGAAGCTTTTATATAAATTTGTGAATTCAGCAGGAGGGGAGAATAAAGTCAATAAAGACATCAAATTAGATGCTTTGTGCAGTTGCTTCTTTGTCATTTGTTTCCATATAATGCTGATTGCCAAGGCTAACTAAAAATTCTACAAAGCCTTATTTTACCACTATGAGGTAGAGGAATGACTAAATGCAGAATACTGAATTATTGATTCAGTATTGTATTCAGTATGGTATTTAAGCACTTTAAATACAATATTTAAGAAATTAAACCTAAAATTTCCTATTTATTAACTAAGAATTTATTTCAAGTACACTTGCATTCTTTGCAATAAATACCATGGTTGCCTCTTTAGAAAATTATTTTATTTTATTTTGAATTCATTTAGCTTAAAAAAAATACATTTAAAAAATTTTCTGAAGTGTTTATCAATAGAAACACTGTTTTGTCTAAAACCTTTATTTTTAAAAGATTTTACAAGGCATTTTTGCCATTTTTGCCAAGGATGGCACTTTTGTTTTAAGTAATAACCCCTATTTATTTATTTATTTAAAGATTTTATTTATTTCTTTGATAGAGAGAGAAAGCAATCACAAGTAGGCAGAGCAGCGGGCAGAGGGAGAGGGAGAAGCAGGCTACCCGCTGAACAGGGAGCCCATGCTCAACTCAATCCCAAGACCCTGGGATTATGACCTGAGCTGAAGGCAAACACTTAACTGGCTTAGTCACTCAGGCACCCTATAACCTCTATTAAAAAAAATAATAATAATTAAACTTGAAAGAAAACAAAAAAACATAAACAAAACAAAATCATTAAACTGGATAATAGCCATTACATCCAACTGCTGAATTGTCTTCATTGATAGCCTTTTTTTTTTTTACATTTTTTTAAAAATTTCTTCATTGTAGCAGAATTCATTGTTTATGCACCACACTCATTGCTCCATGCAATATGTGCCCTCCATAATACTCACCACCTGGCTCCCCCAACCTCCCACCCCCGCCCCTTCAAAACCCTCAGGTTGTTTTTCAGAGTCCATAGTCTCTCATGGTTCATCTCCCCTTCCAATTTCCCTCAACTCCCTTCTCCTTTCCATCTCCCCATGTCTAACATGTTATTTGTTATGCTCCACAAATAAATGAAACCATATGATAATTGACTCTCTCTGCTTGACTTATTTCACTCAGCATAATCTCTTCCAGTCCCGTCCATGTTGCTACAAAAGTTGGATATTCATCCTTTCTGATGGAGGCATAATACTCCATAGTGTATATGGACCACATCTTCCTTATCCATTCTTCCATTGAAGGGCATCTTGGATCTTTCCACAGTTTGGCAACCATGGCCATTGCTGCTATAAACATTGGAGTACAGATGGCTCTTCTTTTCACTACATCTGTATCTTTGGGATAATTGCAATTGCAAGGTCATAGGAAAGCTCTGTTTTTAATTTCTTAAGGAATCTCCATACTGTTCTCCAAAGTGGCTGCACCAACTTGCATTCCCACCAACAGTGTAAGAGGGTTCCCCTTTCTCCACATCCTCTCTAACACACGTTGTTAACTATCTTGCTAATTTTGGCCATTCTAACTGGTGTAAAGTGGTATATCAATGTGTTGTTGTTTTTTTTAAGATTTTATTTCTTTATTTGACAGATGGAGAACACAAGTAGGCAGAGAAGGAGGCAGAGAGAGAGGAGGAAGCAGGCTCCCCGCTGAGCAGAGAGCCTGATGTGGGGCTCGATCCCAGGACCCTGGGATCATGACCTGAGCCGAAGGCAGAGGCATTAACTCACTGAGCCACCCAGGCGCCCTCAATGTGGTTTTAATTTGAATCTCCCTGATGGCTAGTGATTATGAACATTTTTTCATGTGTCTGATAGCCATTTGTATGTCTTCACTGGTGAAGTGTCTGTTCATGTTTTCTGCCCATTTTTTGACATGATTATCTGTTTTGTGTGTGTTGAATTTGAGAAGTTCTTTATAGATCCTGGATATCAACCTTTTTGTCTGTACTGTCATTTGCAAATATCTTCTCCCATTCCCTGGGTTGCCTCTTTGTTTTGTTGACTTTTCCTTTGCTGTGCAAAAGCTTTTGATCTTGATGAAGCCCCAAAAGTTCATCTTCGCTTTAGTTTCCTTTGCCTTTGGAGACATATCTTGAAAGAAGTTGCTGTGGCTGATATCAAAGAGGTTACTGCCTATGTTCTCCTCTAGGATTCAGATTTCATTGATAGACTTTTGACCCTATTCAATGAGATTATTTTATTATTGTTATTATTAGAGAAAAGTCAATTCTAATATAAAGAATTCTAACATATATGAAAAATACTAAATTCTCTAATAAACTTTTGCAACAAGTTTTGTTTTTTTTTTTTCAATTTATATTTTACCTTTGTTGCTAATTTCCAAAAAAGAACACAAAACTCTATAGACGATAGGGAGCAGAATTTTTTTTCTGCTTGTAAATTTTGCTAAGAAATACAGAGAAATCAAAATGTTGCTTTTTTAATTTATTGACTTGTCAATGAGGATTACAGAACAACATTTATATTCAAGATTTATTATATATTGAAACAATCTGATTTAATTCAAACAAAATGAAATAGATTGAAAGCTGTTCTGTTGAATAACATTTTTTCATGAAAGGTGGGGAAGTACTTTGGTGAATGGAAAAATATATCCTTAATTTATGAAGTATTGCAGCTCTGCATTTGGTGTCAGGAATATTTACATAGATGTGCAGAGTATATAAAGAACTTACATAAAAAAGAACTTGTATAAAGGTCATTTCTCTTATGAAGCTACACATAGTCTACGTTTATTATTGTTTTCATAATTGATAATCAAGGCATATTTATAAAGTCTTTATATAAAACATACCCTAAATACTGTCCAAATATTTAACTATTGGAAAATACAGAAAACTAGATGTTTTTGTGCTCTTAAAAGTAGGCTTTTTGTTGTTGTTGTTGTTGCTTGGAAGAATTAAATGAGTTTTTATATAAAACTCTTAAATTAATGCCCAGCAAACAATAAGGGCTACATATCATTATTTTTTTTCACTTATTTTATTTCTTTTCAGTGTTCCAAAATTCATTGTTTATACACTGCACCCAGTGCTCCATGCAGTATGTGCCCATAGGACGTGCCTTCAACAAATAGGAGCAATGGCAATTATACATTTTCAGTAGAATATTAACTGATTTGGCATTAAATATAACTCAACAAAAAATGCAGTACAGATGTATTTTCAGTTACCTGTTCATTTGCCTAACATTCAACTTCTGAAGATTTTACTGATTATTCCTTGATGAAGAAGAAACATGAAGATGGTGATGATTATAACAATTATGAATTTTAAAATTTGACACTTGATAAATCTAGTCATTCTTTACCCTTCTTATATATTTATAACCCACCAAGAATAAGGATAGGACAGGCTGTTCATAAGTAATGATATTCTAAATAATTTGATCTAGCCAAGTAAATACCACTATGGCAAGATGGTATCATGGCAGTAGTCACAGAGAGTGCAAGCCATTGTTTCAGGACTGTAATGTATTTGAAGCGGAATGGCTTCAAGATGGAATGGTTTATACACATACTATTTCATTTTAATCTTAACTCTTTATTTCTACAGATATTCAAATTATTATATTTTCCTCTGAAGAAAATATTTCTTTATGAATAGTAAAGGCAGACTTCTCTGCCTAGTTTTGTTTACTGAATTTATACAGATATAAATTTATACAGATATACAGATATATAGACATAATTTTAAATCTGGCAAATGCCAAATTTTCATCCAGTCTTCTCTGACTAGACCCAGTTCCATCTTTTCTAATTGTTCTCTGTATCTTTCTACATGTATGCTCTGCTTCTTTCTTTAAAAAATCTACAAGTCAATTTATTTCCATTTTAATAAGCTATGCCTCCTGTTTTTCCAGTTTCTTCCAAGGGTGCTGTTGATCCCTGGGTCACCTGAACTGGAAACATGGAAATCTATGCCATCCCTTCTCTTTTCTCAGACTTCTTAATTTGTTTAATTCTGTTAGTTAGGTCTTGGAAATATTTCTTAACCTTGTTCTTGCTTTCTTTTTCTTCTGTTAACACTCTGTATGTGTCCCTTTATTTCTAATGTCTGTAATACAATAGCTTCTAATCTATTTTCTTTCTGACAGTCTTTCCCATGCCTTACCCATACAGCAAATGACTACCAATTTTTTTCTCCCCTATTGAATAAACTCTAAATGCTTTACCTGACATTGCAAACTTCCCACTTAACAACCTTCTATATGTATTTGATACCATCATCCTATATATACACTGCTTATCAGGCATGCTCATTTTATCTTCATCTTTTTGTTCTTTCCTCAGAAAGAGGCTCTAATATCACCTCCTTCTTGAATAATTCTTTGATTGTTTTAATTAGAAGTAGTGATATCTCCATTCTTATTTACCTCAGTCTTTGGACACTTATAAACTACCTTGCAAAATCATTATTTATATGCATATCACCTGCCTACCATTCCATAGAATTCTTAGGTTTGGGGATTCAAGCTTAAATATTTTTGTAGTCCCATTTATTATTTCCCTCACAGAGTAGGTGCTCAGTATTTATCGAATGAAGAAGTTATCTTTTTCAAGACAGGAATGAATTTTTGCATCTTCAGACTGCTAATTTTCACTCTATATTGTATGTAATACATTTCTATTAGATAAAAGACCATATTAATATTTTATGTTTTGGGAACCTGGGTGGCTTAGTTGGTTGAGCGACTACCTTCGGCTTAGGTCATGATCCTGAAGTCCCAGGATCGAGTCCCACAGTGGACTCCCTACTCAGCAGGGAGGCTACTTCTCCCTTTGACTCTCCTGCCTCTTCCTGCTCACTCTTAAATCTCTCTCTTAAATCTTAATCTTAAAAAAATTTATTTTTAAATGTTTCCATAATAAAACCTTCCAATGATAAGATAGTGAAGTTTGGTGGGAGTAAAATATTTATTTATTTATTTATTCATTTATTTTGGTATTAAAACTAACTGTAGAACCATACATGTATTCAGACAGAAGTTACCTTAATTTTCAAAATTAAAATTATGTAATCTGAGAAGTGGAGAAGATGGGAAGGCAGTTCTAATCAAGAGAGAGGGGAGAATAGATTTATTGTATTTGCAACTTAAGATATCATTAACATAGACTAGGATTTCCCATAATGTCTGAGTCTGTCGTTCAAAAATAATTTCTTTAAAAAGAGTAAATTCTAAGGAGAACTGGTTTCAGAACCAAAGTGTAAAGAGTTCAGCTCTGACATTGTGCCTCCCTGGTTAGTTTGACAAATTTATGGAGAAAGAATGTAAATGTCCAATTTTCTTGGACAATCCTAGTTATATATGCAGACATTTTTTAAAACACTCCACTTTAACAGATTAAATAACCAGTGTCTTCCATTGAACTCAAGAGGGAAGGGTTGGAAGCTGTGGGAAAATGAGAACCTTCTTAGTTTCATAATTTCCTAGAGCTAGAAAATCATTTTTTATCTTTGCTTTATCTCACTTGTTTATTACAGTGATAATCTCCTATGTAGATCTGAGAATTTCTTCCATGAAGATGCCAAGGAAGTGAATGAGGAGGAAAAAGGGGAATAAGGAAAAGAGAGGTGGAAGATGGAAGGAGAGTTTGAGTTAGTCCAGAACATGAGTTTTTGATCTAATCTGTACATTTATTTTTGGAACGTGTTCAGTTAAACAAATTATTAGAATAATACTTTTATCTAATAACTCCCATATTAGTGTTCTGCAATTGTGAGTTTAGAGTATAGTTAATAGGAGTTGAGCAGGCAGCTCCATAACAAAACCTAAAACACTGGTTCTTAAGAATCCAAGGATCCATTCTCAGTTTGGGGTCAAGACAAAGGTGCATAATGTATTTGAAGAACATTCACTTAGATTCTGTTAAACACAATAGATTAAACAATCGTTTGTATGTTTCTCTGAAAAGATTCTTTCTTTAAAACAATACAGTATCCTTTATTCAAGTCCAAACACTGAGTTTCCTGGTGCAGCTTTCCTGTTGTTAAATAATCTGCACAATGCTTTATAGTGCAGAGAAGCCGTGGTCATTGGAGCCTTTATCCAAGGGCTTCAGTGTTTTCTCTCTCTCTCTTTCTTATGTCTTTGTGTGTAATTTGTCAACATGTTTCCAAGCAGATAGCACAAGACACAGGATTATAACAAATGTTATAAGGTTAATTTCCAGTCACATAACTCAGACAACATTAGACTCAGGCAATGATAGTTACATAATCAAAACATTTATATACCTCATATTTTCTACAATACCATATTGTACTGGTATTTATTTATAGTATAAGTATTTATATATTATCTACACTACTATATATGTACTTATGTATAATATGTATAGTATATATACTATATATTCTATTTATATATACTATTATACCATATATAATAGTACATATATAATATATATTTTAACTACTTATATTTTTTAACTATTATATTTACTCTTATACCATATATAATAATATATATATTTATATATATAGGTATATATATATATATATATATTTTTTTTTACTTAAAGATGTTAGTGTTCTATTTGTGTGAGAATATCAGAAACACCAGTAATTTTGACATAGGTTGATGCCTCTTGCACACAGCCTTTCAGGTCTGATGTAGAAGCATAATGGTTATCTAGAACCCAGAATGCTCCATTTCTTGGTTCTTCTATACCCACGAATGGTTCTAATCCTAGTGACTCAGTCAACATATGCACATTTGAAATAGCAGGAGAGATGAGAGAAAAAAGGGACACATTTGGCCATATATTGGTGAAAGTTTCCAAAAGAGAAGATGAGATGCTTACATTTACATCCTATTGGCCAGAACTTAGTCTAGTTGCAAATATTTTTTATTATAGATATAATAAAAATCCTATTTTTATTATAGATTATAAAAAAATCAAGAATTCCAGAAGGCATGAATAGAAATAAATATTTAAGTGTAATATTATTGTATTTACTTTACATGATGTAAGACTGTGGCATGAAGAATGAAATGATTTACATGATCCAGCCCAGATTTTGAAGCATTATTTAAAAAATTCTTTCCCAGATAATTCTCAAACATTTGATTCTATCATTATTTCTGTTCTGGGAGATGAGAGTCCATATTTCTACTTTGTATTGCCACTAGTTATGTGACCTCAGATTTTCTGATTGGCGAAACAGATCACTGGGTTCGGTGATTTTTAATATTCTGTGATTTATTGACTATCTCAAATATGCAAACCCAGTAACTTCTTAAGGAAAAGCAATATTTTATGTTAGTATTTCCAGTGCCCTGAACATGGTTTTCTGGGATTGAAAAATTGTAGTTAAATGAATATACATAGTGAAGATAGTTATCTGAATTAAACAAACACGTCTCCTAACTCCTAATTCTATACTGTTACTTTCTTTGGACCTCTATATAATAGCGTACATTAGTTATGATATTTTCAAGCTCAAGTTACTGAAATCCAAATCAAGCAGTCATAAACCATAAGGATATTTATGATTTTATCCAACAGGAAGTCTAAAGATAGGATAGACACCAAGATTGGTTGATTGAGTGACTAAAAATATATCTTCTTTTCATTTCTCTGCTATGTTATCTTCAGTGATGGCCTTATCCAAAATACATAATGAAAGAAATAGTATCAAATGTATAATGTATATCATAAATATCTAAATATACATATGTTTAAATAACGTTCCCAATTATTTCTTAAAATCTCTTCTCTCCACAGAAACTATTCTTCAGTTATATCCATACTTAATTTATACCCTTTACTCAGTACACATAGTAGAGATTGAGTATTACATCTTAGAATTTTTTCTGATCAGGTAAAATTTATAAAGTATATTTTGTTACAGTTAATATTGTGAAATCAAAAGAAAATTTTGACATTTTAGAAACAACTTACTGGTTCTAAGTGGTGGTATCCTCATTTCTAAAACATTTTAATGTCTGATTCCTAGTGATATTGAAAATTGAATGTGATAATCTGTAGTTTCTTGTTGGTCGTTTACAAGAATTTCAAAACACCTCTGAAGACACTTACTAAAATGTGCAAATATATATATTTATGTATGTCTTTATATTTGGTTCCAAGAGAATGCTATAATGTTGGGAAAGATTTTAGTTACGACAAAAAATTTATTTGATATCAGTATAACACATTTTTGTGAATTTACCTACCTGTCATTTTATCTTCTCTATTTTATAACTTTCCAGCATTTTTTAAAACTTATTACAGTAGTTCAAATTTTAAAGGCTTCACTGATACACAAGAAGTTGGCTCTGGTGTGGGAGAAAATAATTCCGTGTGCCAAGAACACCCTACCTTTTGTTTTACCATTATTCAGTTTTCTCTATCTACCTTGGCATTCTGTATTTATTGCCATTGGGCAGTTCCAAGTTTAGTTTCTGATTGAGCCTTTGCAGTCAGGCTGTATTTTTGCACACTGGGAACCTGGCCTTATTCCCTTGAACAAAATCTATAGTAGAAAAATCTTCCTAAATAAGATCAAGCAAGCCAAAAAAAAAAAAAAAAAAAAAAAGCAGCAAGTTTATTGATTTATATCTTACTGTTTGAAATTGCAGAAAACCATGAATCCAGCTGAGCTTCTTTTTATTTTGTTACGTCAATGTGAAATGCTTAAGATGGCTTGGGTTTATTACTATCTTTTTTCCTTTTTTTTTTTTTTTAATTCAGAGAAACAAATGTGTATTTCTGTCATTTTGGGTGTTTGTTTCTGATATACCATTTGTATTTTTTTATTGTGTTTGTTATTATAATTAAACTACATAAAATCTCTGAAAGGGGGAGTAACATATAAAGCATTTTGTAGCTCAATATGTATCTGATATGTGTGATTACCTTGAAGCATACCTCATGATTTGGTTTTGGATTAAGACACCCAAACAACCATAAAAGCAGAAACTAAAACAAAAACAGACCAGCAAACAAACAAAAGACACCCAAACAAAGCAAAAAATAGTGCACTGATAAGCACAGAGGAAATTATTTAGGCAAGGACAAAGAATGCTAATTTGGGTGATGGAGTTGAGCTAAAAGTGTGGAAAATGGGTTTAAATAATTCCACTCTATTGCCCAAAGGGTCATGTAGTATTTATTAGCATATCATAACCAACTAATATGGTGGTTATGTTACTATTTCAGAATTGCCCAAAGTTATTTCCTTTAGCATGACTCGTCCTGAGAGCCTGCAAAGCAGGCTATTTCAACATCATTCTTCAGATACTGCTTGTGAGCACAGCTGGCTTGTGGACTGCCGTGGAAACAAATAGGTCAGGCTTAGAACAATGAAACATTCCCATTAGTTTGGATCTCAGTGAAGGCTGGGTGAATTCAGATAGGAAGAAATATAAGACTAACACACCAGTATAGAAGTCATGAATTAAAGAAATCATCATATTGAAAATGTAGAAATGACATACCTACTTATTGGGTATGAAAACATGTGTCTTTTATCTTTTGGGACTCAAGTATTCAGCCATCCAAACTACTTAATGTTTTAGTCTGTGTTGTGAGTGTTTCTAAGCATATGCTTTTTACAGTTTGGGGTATAACTTTCTTTTATACACTCTTCTTCTGATTAGGGCCCACCATGTGCATGGGGACAACTGTATTGCCATGAAATAGAACCACTTATACAAGTAGATAATGTGATAGGCAAAAAATAAGCAAAATGCCCCAAATATTTGTCTAGTTTTTCAGGTTAGACCAGATCCTGACAATTGCTGGTAATGATGAAATGCTCCTGTCAGATGCATTGGCCAAAACCTTCCATGATTTCTTTCATCTTGTTAATGAAAGCATTTTAAAAATAAGATAGAAGTGTCATGCTAGTACTATGCTACCTGGTTGAAGTTTTTTGAAGTCTCAAATTTGGTGTTTAATCCAATAATTACTTTTATCTGTCAAAAATTATTCTCTCTGTTCCCCAACTCTACACAAATAAAAAATCTGACCATTCATAAATATTTGTTCCTTTTGGTTCATTAGAACAAAAATGATAGCAATAAATAGCAAAAAGCATCAACTGATAGGTATTATTAGACCTCAAATCTCCAAAATAACTATAAAGTATATCATTTCAGGGTCCAGACTGAATGCATTCCTTTTTGAATGAATCATATTGTAAATGCCTGATGAGATAACAGTGGTGGAATGAAGAATAAAACAATGCCTTATAAGTTCTGGGCTCAAAAACTTATGCTGAGGTGTTATATTAGCCCTTACATATTTTGAAAAATTAAAACAGGTGTGCCCTGTAGTCAAGAACAGCCCAAATACAATTATCAGTCCAGATATCTAGAGATCTGTAATAAAGCTGTGTACCTTTCTTTAATCTGAATGGGTTATCTCTCACAACTCCGACAATATAAATGATCTGACTTTTACCGGAGTCAGTTTTCACTGATACTGATTATTTGATGAGTATTTAATTATTACTAATTAATTAATTAGTATTTGGGCTGATAAATATCAACTCTGGTTATGATATTTCCTAAACTAAAAATTTTACTAAACTTTACTAAATTTATACTCACTCTGCCAAAATGAAAAAAAAAAAAAAAAAGAGCATCTTAACCTCAAATTTATGAAAACAAGATGGTTTCTTTAGCATCTTGTTGAGTAGGGATTGCATTAGTGGGGCCAGAAAGAAAGTCTTCAGTCCCATGTGGGCCATTTAGCTTTGCGTTGTAAACTGCTCTCTTCCTGGGACCTTTTTTCTGGACATATATATGCTGCTGAGCAGTGTGGGAGGATAAGAGTAAATCCAGTATATCCCTTGAAAAACAGTCCACTAGAGGGTGGCTCAGTGTTTTCAGATGGGTTACTGATATATTAGTTGTGTTGGCTGAAGTATAAATTTTCAAAAGAATGTTTAGAATCTAAATTCATTTTAATGTGTTCTCTGAAATAGTATATTATTTTAGACATTCAGCATTATTGTGTATGATTTTGCTCTGTCAAAAAGCTATACTTTTACTTAATAAAAAGAAACATCTGCTACATACATAAAAATACATATGATATGAGTAATGGAGTTTTATACCTATCATCCAGTATCACAGGTTTGAAACTTTACATCTAGCATAAGTGATACATTGATATATTTGCTGTGAGTTAAAACAATACTCTTTCCATTGTACATAAAGTGTAATTGTGTGTTTGTGCATGTATACATGTGCACACAGGAACACATGTGCATTTGTGTCTGTTTTTCAACCTCTCTCTAGATAAAGGCTCATAATTTTCATTATAAGGAATTTCTCTTATTGGCTCTTCAGTTCCCTATTGCTCCTTATTTAGAGTATTCCAAAGCTCTGCATTCCTGTCGTTGAGGATATAATTAAAGTATTGCTTGCCTCACTTCTAAATTATTAGAATAGCTTCCTAATTGGTATCCTTTGTTTTTATCTCTGTTTTGTAGATCACATTGCTCGATATTCATCTTCCTAAAAAGAAAGCTTTTATCAGAGTACTTCCCAACTCAAAATCTCCGTTGCCTCCCATTTCCTAGAACAAAATATCCAGACTTTTTCCTTAAACATTCAAGGATTTTACAGTCTTTCTTCAGTCTATTTTTCTGGTTATGTCTCTCAATACCTGTCTTCCTGAACCTATCAGAACACATCTTTGACCAGAGTTTCATTTTACCCCCAATTACATTTCCTTTGCCTCTTGCAACACTTTTCCCCCCTACAAATTTGCAGTTCAAGGCACACCCAGCCCAGAAAATGATTTTACAGTATCAGGTTCATTGCTGTGCTACAATACTTTGTCATGAGGCCAACAACAGCACATGCTACCATTGGAAGCTCAATAATGTCACAAAAGAGGTTAAGCTGCTTAGACAAGCAGCTCCAAGACTCTGTCTTAGACTCCTCAGCTCTCATTGACACTTAAGGTTATTGGCTCCAATTCATACACAGCTTCTAACTTGGATATACTCTTTTAATTTATACCCTCCCCACTATGCTACCTTTGTTTGATATCTCTGCAGGTCTTTTTGAAATGTGTTCCTTCTAAATTATTGGGCTCAATTCATCTGGCCCTCAGGTAATTTGCCCTGAGTTTTTGTAGCCTCACATGTCTCCTGGATGACTGGTACTTACAGGATAATAGAACCCCTATTGAGCCCTCCAACATTGCAATTTCCCTTAAATTATGATTTATCTGGCACCCTTTACCTCTGGTTTATTTCTAATTTGTGGTTCCAAAAGCTTTCAGACTTCTAGTATTTCTGGCACTCTAACTTATTACTGACCTCTGACTGCTGTATTTCCCCACACGGTTTTGAGTACTGAACATGCCTACCCTAGGGAAGCCTGTGCATGCATTCCACACTGCATGCGAGCCAGATAGGTCTGTTAAAGGATGCTGAATGTTAATTGTGCCTTATTGCCCCTCTTTTCTCATGCTGCCTCTTTTCTCTAAATATCATCTCTTTCTGCTTATTTTAATTCTGGCTGTACTCTGATTTTTAACTCCTATCTGTATCCTTGATGAAATTTTGGTTACCAGCCCAGCTTATAGTGATCTCCTCTAATATTTATTGACCCTTTTCACATAGTGTCTCATAAGAGATCTGTTTTTTATCAACAAGAGCACTGGTGCTTTGGAGTCAGACAAAACGGATTGTAAGTCAGACATTTTATGCTATTCTCTCACACTCTGATTTCTCACTTGTAGAATATTAATAATAATAGTAAAGGGTAAAATAAGAACAATAAAAAGAAAGATGGTAACAATAATACTAAAGGTTTCTTGTAAGGATCAAACAACACACTGAATTTATTTAATAAATATTTATTGAGAGTTTACTGTAGGCCAGACACCATAGTGGGGATCTAGGTGAATAAAATAGATAAAATCATCTGCCTGCACATCAGCTGTTATTACAATAATAATGTCAACCAGATTTATTGTGGTAGGACTATGACATTTACTTTCTTTGTATCTCTCAAATAGTTCACACATTCTTTGGTATCCTATGGAATATTTTGTTTTTCTATCTTCTATTGTTACATTTTCTTCACTGTTTTAATTTTTTGATTTTTATGGATAACATTTGATTTTATAACATATTCATACTATCACTTTTGAGATAATGAATAATAAATAGAGCACCCCTTCATTTGTATAGAAACTTTCTCATAACTTGAAGCCATGACATTAAGTTCTTATAGATCCACACTTGATGTTAACATTATTTTAATGCAATAAAAAGAAAAAATACAGCAGAAACTTCTAAGTGCTTATGATGTCAGGGTAGGGTCTGGCATTCCCTGGATTTTTATGGTTTGAATAAGAATGCTTGAACTTTGGAGTTCTCAACACAATATTAGTAGATTATGAATTTAACCATGATGATGTCATCTTGGTAGCATATGTGCAAAATAAAGTACCAGCTCCATTGAAGACTTTATTTTAGCCTTACTCATCCATGGCTTCTTGAGCTGTAAATGCTGATGCTGTAATATGTGCCTGGAGAAACCACATGTTTAATTACCCTGTCTGAAATGCTCAGTGCTGTGTTTGTTTTCTTCACTTCCACATTGATCACAGAAAAGATGAATAATGTTGAAATCGAGAAAAGTGAATCTGATACAAAATACATTTAAGAATCAGTATTGTTAGGAAAACAAGTAGATATCCTATGGAGTTTTACAATGGCTGTGTATAGGTGATGAGTAGGGGCATTTCTGGAAATAGTCCACACTTTTAAGTAGTTGCTTGTTTTCACAACAGGCTGATTTTAATGGCATTGGTTATATTCGTAAAGCAGTATCTTTGCAGTATTACAGCATTTTAAACTTAATTCTTAGAGAAAGGGTGGAGACAGAGGTGTGTATTTGTGTGAGTGTGTGCAATGCTTTCCTCCTTTATATTATTTCAAAATGCAGTTACTTAAAGGTCAGTTGATGCATATTTTGCTCTGCTTTCTGGGACAATAGAATCAGAGCATGCTTTCCACAAAGTTGCTCAGATAAAGATCCAGGCTATCTAAAATTAGGTTAGATGGCCCTGAGCAAAGGAATCAAAGCTGCCTTATATTTAGTTCTACTGGGACATCCCACTGTGCATTGATGTAACCATAATATGCCCTCCTGGGCCAATATGGGCCACCAATTAACTCTCTGCAGTATATCTTTAGGTACATGTAGGTAGACATTTTATTGGATGGGGGAATATCTTTTTTCATTTGTTATGCTACTGGAGAGTACTAGGATTATTTTGACTCTTTCGCTCAAATTTTTCATGTCATCTGTTTTCCAGCATAAGAATAAAATAGCCTTTTAGGAGCTTTATATTTAATCTTTCAATAAAATTAAGATAAATATTTACAGCAGAAAGTTTTTATTTCACAAGAAATCTGTTTAGCATGAATAAGGAGATAAGTTGGTGTTTAATAAATAGTTCAAATACTCCTATAATTGTCTTGTTAATGCTTTACTTTTTATATATTGTATGAATCTTCAAAGACCGCTTCAGATGCAAAAACAAAGCTAATTTTTGGACACCGCACAAAGTTGTCTCTTGTCCCTTAAGTAAATACAGTCATGATAATTTGGAGGATCCAAAGCTTAATGCTACAACATTCACACATTTTGTCCCTACTTAGGCAGCTTGGGGGAGCTTAGGCAGCTGAGGCAGCTATGGGGCTAATGACTTTAGGGTGAGTACTAGTTAAAGAAAAAGCATACATTCTTTTTCCTCTCCCTTTCCTCTTCTTCCTTATATTTTTCTAATAGTCTTTTATTTTGTGACAAGACTTTTAAATATTGTTCTTACAGCAGTATTGATTAAACAAACTTGTAATAGTCATCATGTCAAAAATGATTATTTTAGAAAGATTAGCATCCGCTTTCCTTCTGTGTGAATAGTAATCTATCAAAACATATGAACGAGAGAACAAGAATAGGCAATGATTAGTAAAGAAAATATAAAGACTCTCACTCACTTTAATATTTTAAAACTTATCGTTAAAAAATTACCTTAAGAGCCATTGACACTTCAGGATAATGAAGAAGTAGTAATAAATATATGAATTAGAAATAAAGTAGTAGATTTATTCAATGATGAGTCTCTGAGAGAAGTTGGATTGTTTATTCTTCTAGGAATGGTGTTTGGATGGCATTGCTAATTTTTCTTTAATTTTATGTCAAAGGTAATACAAAATAAAATGTATGAACTGAGCTTATGCATAATTTTTATGGCTATTGGATAAAATATTATTTCATGGATATTGAAACTTCTCACTTTTGCTTCCACTGATGGGGCTAATGAACTCAAGGGTGAGTACTAGTTAAAGAATGTATCAGCCAATATTTATGAGCATGTTCACAGGATTTTATTTAGAAACATATAATCATAAAACTGAACGAGGCTCAGGTGATCTTCATTCTAGGACCTCCTCCTTCTCTGTGGAGAGACCACTCCCAAAGCTCTAAAGGTAATAACTGAAGTCTTTTATTCCAAGATGACAGTGACCACAGCTTTCATGTTGGCCTATTTCTTTGTTACAGTCTTTCACCTTAATGGTCTGAAGTTTAACTCCTTATCTAAACTGATTGTGGTTCTGAGGTTCTGACAATAACCCAGGTATATCCAGTTTCCCAATTTTGGGAATAGGAAGGAAGATATTTAGAGCGAGTATATGTAAACATCCAGAAGCGTCCTCATTTGATAGCTCCGTGGGCTACAAGCGTTATTACTGTATCTCTGGTTTTGGGGAGTGATTCTATAAAATCACGACTATTTCTTTAAAGAATGCTGTTAGCATTAAGGACATGTTTTTGATCATCTGTAATTCCCATTAATTATTTATTTATTATGTAACCTACATGAATGAGTCACATATTCATAAACTTTATTCCATTTCAAATATTGAATTTCATAGAATTTAAGATATGACATTATTTTGTCTATCACTAAGAAAGAAAAAAACATGCTGCTAATTAATTTATGATACAATTCTTTTATGTCACTTAGAATTTTTATTTTATACTTATTAGAACATAGGTTTTTGGGACTACTTAGGCAGTTTTTATGAAGTATAATATACATACACATGCAAAAAAGTAAAATGTACATGAAACCTTAGGTGAGATATCCCCAAATGTCTTGAATTGAGATTTTAACTTTCCTAGTTATTTTTCTATTTATAGTCATTGATGTCTACCTTTTTTTTATAGTTTTGTTTTTACATTGAGAATTGTAAAAAAAAATAATAATAATTTTTGTAGCAGTTTTTATTTTAAAAAAGGAGAGAACAAGAGAAAAAATAAAGAGAGCTCAACTATTTCTATATAACTTTCTTCCAATCCACTGGATTCCATTCTGCAAGGTGTTTCGTTTTGTTTTGTGGGTGTATAGACACATTTAACTATGTCACCAATGCAGCAAGGATGATAATAAATTAAGAAAATTAAGCAGAACTTATTTCAGGATCAGAGGCATTAGAATATATTAAAATTGACAACAAATATGGAAGCATATTTTAAATAAGTAGTTTGAATTAGTTCAGCCGGACAGGGTTCAGCTATCTCTTACACAAATGCGTCCAAAAGATGATCAGTTTCCATTCCTCAATTGTCTTTGAAGGGCCTATGCTCTTCACAGACCTCTCTGTCACAGAATTCTTATGGCCTCATTAAAGATATGGTATCTAAAATATGGATGCAAAGATATGGTACTAGGACCTTGGTAAATTGAGTCTTAACCATTATGTTTTTTTTTTTTAAAGATTTTATTTATTTATTTGAGAGAGATCACAAGCAGGCAGAGAGGCAGGCAGAGAGAGAGGAGGAAGCAGGCTCCCTGCTGAGCAGAGAGCCCGATGTGGGGCTCCATCCCAGGACTCCGAGTTCATGACCTGAGCTGAAGGCAGCGGCTTAACCCGCTGAGCCACCCAGGCGCCCCGAGTCTTAACCATTATGTTAAGGGAGACTTAGGACATTCAGCTCTCAATTATTTTCATAGGAGAACTCCGATTTTCCCAGTGCAAAGAACAGCTTTGGAATAAAGTCATTAGTTTTAGATTCCAGGCTACTTTCTACAAAGTAAAGGAATTATAATACAATGCATTAGATGTAGTGTATGATGTGTTTATGCAGAAGTGATCTTTGAAGGAAGCTGCTTTACTCATGTAAATCAAAAATTGTAGAGGAGGCAGAGTTACAACAAATCAAAACATATGGACCAGGTTTACACCCCTGGGGATAAAAATATATGTTTATAAAAAATAAAAAAATTAAAAAAAAAAAAAAAAAACATATGGACCTGTGAACTTCTCTTATTCATTTTTAACTCCTTATTACGGAAAATTCAATCACCCTTAACAGTAAGGAGAATAGAAAAATGTATCTGTGTACCTATGACCTATACAAAATTTATCTGTATTTTTTCAATTTGTTTTATCTATTTCCACTACTTTTCTCCCGCTCTGGAATATTTTAAAGCAAATACTAGGTATTAGGGTTCTGGACCCTGTTATAGTATATGACAGGACGCAGATTTCAGCACACATCCAAGCAATTCTCTGGACACCAGCTGGTGTCCTACATTCAACTCATTTCTGATGCTATCTAGTTGGAGCAGTTCACAAAACTCAGGAGACTGTTTACTTACTAGATCACCAGTTTATTATAAAAGGATATAACTCAGTAACAGCTAAATGAAAGAGATGCATAGGGCAAGGTATGAGGAAAGGACACAGCTTCTATGCCCTTTTCAGTTGTGTCACTCTCCTCGTGTCTCCACACATCACCAACCTAGAAATTCTGAGCCCTGTCCTTTTGGGTTTCTTGGAGGCTTCATGTAGTGAATGAATGGCACGATTGATTAAATCATTGGCCAATTTTCAACTGACCCAGCCTTCAGGCTCATTCCCCTCCCTGGAGGTTAGTGGGTGAAACTGAAAGTTAGAATCCTGTAATCACATTGTTGGTTCCTCTGGCAATCAGCCTCCATCCTTAGGTGCTTTCCAAAGGTCCACCTATCAACATAACAAAGACCCCTGTATAGCTCTCATCGCTTAGGAAATTCCAAGGGCTTTAGGGCTCCGTGCCAGAATAGGATGAAGAACAAATAAAAAATTATTATAAATCATAATATCACACCAGGCTTCTTTTATTTTTACTGTCTATATGTCAGTGTGCTTAATTCACATGGAAGGCCATTTTAGACATAACCATCTTATCATTATCACAGCTAACAAACTTATTACTAATTACCCAGTATCAACTACCCAGTCCATATGGAAATTTCCCTGATTATGTCAAAGACATCTTTTGAAAATTGATTTTTTCTTCCTTTCCTCCCTCCTCTTTCCTTCTCCCCCTTGCTTCCCTCCCTCCTTTTTTCTTCCTTACTTTCTCTTGAACTATGGCCAAAACGAGGTTGAAAACTGTACTGGAATATTATGTTTCTAAAGTCTTTACTCTCCACCATGTATAGAGCTAATTGGTATTCCCTATATATGTATATATTTCTAAAATATAAACATATATGTAAATATGTATTTATATATATATAAAATATAAATAAATAGAAAATATTTCTAAAGAAAATAAAGATAATAGTGGATTTGGGACTAGGAAATTTGGCTTCTACAAATAGTTGGTGTCACCAGTTATTGAACAAGTTAGATTCAGTAGAAACAAACAGATGGCAACATTCTTTCCAACTGTCATGCCTTGAAATAAGCTCTATGGATTCTTTTCAGCTCCTAGTTTTCCTCCTAGTTTTCTAGACACTATTAGGTATTAAAAATTGACTCTTTTCCCCCCTTGCTGTTAAATAGTCTAATGTAGTCTAATATATAGTCTTACTTACAGTTTTATATAACTGGTGCAGTTTAATCTGGTGTCAAACTGCTCTGTGTTTCAGATGCTTAAATGTTTGTTGTTTTTCTTATGAAGCAATTTTGTGGATTCTTCTGATATTTTAAACCACTGGAGACGTCCAGGTCTCTGGCAATTTATACCTTCTTTTCAGATCATGTCTCCCAGAGGAGTTTTCTCTTGGGCTCTCTTATTTTAAAGAGTCTTCTTGGGAAGAGTCCCTTTCAGTTCTCAAGAACAATCGCCTGTCTGGGGGCGCCTGGGTGGCTCAGTCAGTTAAACATATACCTTCAACTTAGGTTGTGATCCCAGGGTCTTGGGATTAAGTCCCACATCAGGCTCCTTGCTCAGTGGAGAGTCTGCTTCTTGTGTATGTGTGTGTGTGCTCTCTCTCTTTCTCTCTCGCTGACAAGTAAATAAATAAATAAAATCTTAATAAAATGAAATATCATCTAGATGTGAGTAATGAGCCGAAGTGGATTTACATTATTTAAAACTATCCTTAGTAGGTCTGTTACCTATTGTTGCCTGCATCTGGAGCCTATAAGAAGGAAGATTCACAATTAACATCCTTGGGATCTTAGCTACATTCTTTAAACTTTATTGGATCTATTTTCTCAAATGTAAGTACATTCAGAGTTAAGCCCAGTGTTAGGCCTGTATTCAGTGTGTCATAAAGGAGACACACCTAAACATACTTATTCTACTAGAACTGGATTAGCAGTGTTAACAGAAGTAAACAGGTTAGGCTAACACTTGAAAGGAGGGAAATGGAAGAAGAAAGAGTTATTACCAACCAAAGTGGGTACACCTCTCAGCTCTGTATCCCCCACAACTCTTAACAAAGTAACAACTGTTCAATAAATATATTTATATATAAATAAATGGTCAAAGGTGTAAAGATTGGGGAACCATCCACATATAGGACTGAGGAGGTAGATTTTTTTCCACACTTGAAGATGAAGCATCTGGAATCTTTTTAAAACAAGTAGATCCAATTGCAAAAAGACCAGTTGGTGTCAGAAATAGGACTTCTGGTCATGTATGAGAGTCAAAATAAGAGGCCAAGAGAGAAATCACATGTATGAACTTTAGTTTTGTCTACGTTTTCTACTAATCTGACCTAATTGGAACTCATAGTTCTTCCTTCTATACCACATGTTGGTACGGATCAACTCTGCCAAAAAGACAAAAGAAAAGTACTTGTGAAAAGAAAAGAGGTAGAAGACAGCCTGAGAGGAATGTTAAGGGCAGAAAAACCAGCCTGTGTCTCTGCCATGATGCCATGATGAATGGTTAAAATATATGCATTTATTGAGCACCTACAATGTATCCATTATTTACAAGGTACTGTTGAGGCGATACAGTGACCTTTTAGATAAGGTCATTGTTTTCTTGAGCTTTGTATCATAAATCAAATAACTCAAGACAGTATATTGTTTAGCCTTTTAACAAATTGTTGCCAGCTCTTTGAAAAATGATAGCCATTCTTTCTTCTGATGTCCTGGGAAATTTTACATATTCTATTATAATGTATTCTTATATTGGATTTCTCTCCCCAATGATCTGCGAGGCTCCCTATCACTAATAATAAAAACCATTACAGATCAATACATTGAATGAATGAATAAATTAATAATGGATAAATGAATGGTATAGACATGGTGCCTGAGTGCTTCAACTGTTGAACAGACCGTATATTGAAGGGAAAAGTGTTTCAACTTGGAAAATATTGCTGGCTGAGAACAGTGGGGGCTGGAGTAAGAAATTTATCTGAGGCCATGAAAGGGGATAAGAAAGAAAGCAGAAATAGGGTAATCTCATATAACAGCACCACATTGAGGGAGGATGAAAGAAGAGAGAACTGACGCAAAGGACTTGGTCCCGAGCCAATCCACACTAGGGACTCAGGCAGTATGTATGGCTCTTTTCTCAGTGTGTGAGTTTCTGAGGTATAATTAAAGGAGTGGTCAGTCCCCAACAGCCAGTTCAGTTGTTAAAAGAGGTGTTTGTGCCACCAGTGTAACTTGGCTCACTGTCATTGCTTTGTTTACTGTGATGGTTTTGGTGAAAAAATAAAAAGGACTCCGACGAATCAACAAGTACTATTATTCACAGCACGTCTTGACTGCTGAAAATCCTACCATTTTTACGTGGGTTGGCAGGATTTTCCATCACACGTGCTAGTAGATGTAAAGAAAAATCTCTTCCTTTCTCTAGTGGACAGAATGGGAACAAGGAATTTCTTGGGAAACAGGTTTATTTGTATGGGGATGTACCTTAGGAACGTTAGGATGGAACAAAGCTGCATGTAAGATCTCACCTGCCTGCAAAATTTAAATATAGACTCAGCCATCCTTATCCACATTCACTCTTTGAATGAGAATTCAGATTGTTCAATAGTGAAATTGCCTTGTTTTCCAAGTTGTGTCATGGCCATTGGCAGTATGTAGAACTATTCTTATCTCTCAAATGGTGACTTCAGAGGGAAATCCAAAATACCACACTGTGTTCTAAAATTCTTTCATTAGAGATTCAGTCATTCTTTTGAAGTTTTGACAATATTTCCTTCCTCAGGTAGCATCACATGAAATATAAACATGTCTAAAATGGCAGTGACATTAGCCTTTACTTTTGGCTTTAGGGCCTTAAGCTCCAAAGGTAAGCCTAGATGGGTATTCTGTAGCTCAAAGAATTACAGCTTTTCAGATCCTGAATGGACTATAAAGATTACTGAACCCATTGCCTGCAATATACATACAGTTGGCGAGATTGAGACAGAGTGGCAGAGCGCTGCCCACAAAGTTATAGATCCCAAAGCTAGTGCTACATTTCCTGACTCTCAATACCAGTTTTTTTTTTTTTTTTCTTTTTTCTCTGTATGTCACACCTTGGTAGGGATCAATCCTCTGTCAAGAGGAGAAAGGGAGGGTACTTATGAGGAGAAGGAAGAGTAATCTGAAGAGGAAGAACAATCTGAGAAAGGACAGTCAAGGGCAACAAAAACCAGCTTGTAGCAATGCCAGGATGCCTCGAGCTAGATTCACAAGGGAACTTAGCCATGCCACCTGGAGAGGTAGTGGCAAGCCAAAATATAGCCCTCAATTTCAGCAGCATAAAATATGCAGATTTTATATCTAATAACACTTTTTGTTTCTTCTGTAGTAAAAAATTTATATATTTATATACATTTATGTGTGGAAGAAATATATATATTATATACATAAAATATATTTATCTAAGAATAGAGAGACATGTTTAATATTTAGAATCAAATAGAAAGGAATATAAAATTACAAAACTTCTTTTCTGTCATGAATAACACTTTTCTGATAAGAACCATTTGTATTAAATAGAAAATTCCAGTGAATAAGGGCCTCATTGGCAATATAGCAGACTGTTACCATGAGTCCAGATACCCCTCCAAAGACCGTCATCTGCCAACACAGATATGCTTATCATGAATATTGTTACCATTGTGTTGACGATATCAAGCAAAGGCCAAAATAAACACTTCATTAATTGACCAAATCTGAGTATCTATAAAATTATGAAAAGGGAAATAACGGTGACCTCAAATCCAGTGATCATAGTGTATGGTTTGGGGGGGTTGTGCAGTGATAAATAAATACTTATATACAGATATATATATATACACATATACATATACATATACATATATATATATATATATATATCTTTGTGAAATTTAAATTCCTTTGTTTTCTAGGGATACAACATGTGAAGTATTCTTAAGTCATATTTTTAGCAGTAATTTTGACTTCTAACTAAGTTTTTATAAATATACATTGCAGTGAAAGAGCTTCATATGATTCTTGGAAATACTGAACAATATCCCCTCAGGGTACTTTTTTCACTCAGTTGAATGAAAAAAAGATGAAGGTCAATATATTGCATTTCTCTTAATTTGTAAACATTCTAGTGTGGTCATAAAAATACAGATTTAAATTATGGAATGAGTGGGTCTTATTTTTTAAGTAGTGTTTCACAAGTATATAAATCAATATCTTAGGAAATAAATAGCTACTTTCCAGTATGAATGATAAAGCTTTATCTTTTGTAAACACACTTAATTTAAATTTTGTTCTGTATTTATTTATTTATTTATTTATTTTTAGATTTTATTTATTTGACTGAATGGGACACGGTGAGAGAGGGAGCACAAGCAGGGGGAGTAGGAGAGGGAGAAGCAGGCTTCTCACCAAGCAAGGAGCCTGATGTGGGGCTTGATCCCAGGACCCTAGGATTGTGACCTGAGCCGAAGACAGATCCTTAACGACCAAGACAATCAGGCGCCCCTTAATTTTAATTTTAAATGATATTGATTTAATGAAAAATTATATGCACATATGAAATGCTCAATTTTTTCTTTTCTGTTAGTTAATATTTATCCATTTTTCATATATTTTTGATTGAAGAGTTGGGAATTCTTATGGTAGTATAAGACTTCAGTCAAGATTCTACTGTTAATTTTGAAGAAAGAGGTATTTGTTTTCTGTCTACTACTAACAGTGTGACATGGGTTTGTATTAGTTTTCTTTTGCAACTGTAACAACTACAAATTTAGAGGTGTAAACATGACAAATTTGTCTTACAGTTCTGGACGTCAGAAGTCCAAAATGGATCTATGTGGGCTAAAATCAGGGTGTGGATCAATGGCTCTGTTTCTTCCTGGAGGCTCTGGGGGAAAACTTGTTTTCTTGCCATTTCTACTTTCTAAAACTCATCTAGTTTCCTTGGCTCAGGTCCCTTTTCTCCGTCTACAGAGCTCACAATGTTAGGATGGTCTTTTTCACACTCTTGTTTTTCTGTCTTCTGATTCTCACTTCCACTTTTAGAAAACTTCTGTGATAACATTGGGCCCACCTAGATGATCCAGAATAATCTCTCTATTTTTTAAAAAAAGATTTTGTTTGTTTATCTGAGAGAGAGAGTGAGTGAGAGTAGGGGAGGAGCAGAGGACAAGCAGACTCCATGCTGAGTGTGGACCCCAATGCAGTGCTCAATCCCATGACCTTGAGATCATGACCTTAAAGGAAACCAAGAGTCAGATGCTTAACTCACTGAGCTGTGAGGTGCTCCTAATCTCTTTATTCTAAAGTCAGCTGATTAGCAACCTTAATTTCCCTTTGCCATGGAACCTAATATATTCACAGGTTCTGAGGATTAGGATTTAGACACCTTAGACTTGGGGGTCATAATTTTGCCTTCCATAGAGCTCAAAAGGCTGAAATGAAAAGCTCCTACTACCACCTGATGGCAAGCAGCCAGGGTTATCACTACATTTCTGATAAGAACTTCGTTCTGGAAGTTCTGATGCATAGAATGAGGCCCATTTCTTTACCCTTGCCTCATATAGACAAGGATGCCCAATAGCTAAATATGTGCTGAATATTATTTACATATTAACACCAATTACTTGAGCTTATTCTGAGAGGGTAATTGTAGGCAGCTACTACCTTCAGATGAAAATTATTTTGAACAAAATTTGAAACAAAGCCACATTCAAAAGGCATACTTAAATATCATATTTTACTTTTTTCCTTTGATATGCGAACGTTTTAGCAATTAGTATATTGTTTAAGTTGGAAATTATTTTTTTCACCTAATGGAATATGGTGATACAAATCCCATGAAATTGATTAAGATGACTAGGCTATTTTATGGTATAGGAAGTAATACTATTTATGTCCTCTTGTTTTTTTTTTTTTTTTTTAAAGATTTTATTTATTTATTTGACAGAGAGAAATTACAAGTAAGCAGAGAGGCAGGCAGAGAGAGGAGGAAGCAGGCTCCCTGCTGAGCAGAGAGCCCGATGCGGGACTCGATCCCAGGACCCTGAGATCATGACCTGAGCCGAAGGCAGCGGCTTAACCCACTGAGCCACCCAGGCGCCCTATGTCCTCTTGTTTTAATGGGAGACTAGTCAGTTCATTGTTTCTTCTACGCAGGTTATCATGCCATATTGGAATCAGTCAGTGCCAACTGTTGAGCAGGTGGTTCTTCTCCTTGGCATCTCTGTTGCTTATAAACTTCACTCACATCTTCCTTTGCTCATGACAGAAAATGCTTTGGTAGTGAAAGACCATGTGCCATCACAGTATTTGTTCACACTAAGCATCCACAGTGTACATATAATGTGCAAGGTGCTGTTGGGGGGAATAAAATAAAAGCCTCTGTCACCTTTTCCATTTCCATGTTCTTCACTTCTTAACTCTTCCTGACCTTTCAAACATTGGATTCAGAAAGAATTCATGTTCAAATTTTGAAGATCACAACTCCTCTAAATTTAGCATTATCAGATTTTCAGCTTTCATAATATATGAAGTACATTATATATGGAATGTTATATATAAAATTAAATATATTACATCCTAATTTAAAATGACCCCTAATTTAAAATTTGAATAAATTTTGGGAAAACTAGAGAAAGCACTTAAAATACTGACTGTATGTAATAAACAGTATATAGAGTCTTTAGTAGTAGTAATAGTAGTGGTGGTAGTCATGATCTGATTCCTTAATTTTATTTTGATGACAATATAAAAGCATGACCCAAACTCCTATGTGCATTTTTAATTATTTGTCTTTTTTTTAAAGATTTTATTTATTTATTTGACGGAGAGAGATCACAGCAGGCAGAGAGGCAGGCAGAGAGAGGGGAAGGGAAGCAGGCCCCCTGCTGAGCAGAGAGCCTGATGCGGGACTCGATCCCAGGACCCTGAGATCATGACCTGAGCCGAAGGCAGCGGCTTAACCCACTGAGCCACCCAGACGCCCCTAATTATTTGTCTTTTTATTCTTCTTTCAACTTTGTGATTCTGCTCATCAAATGTTGTCTTCTGGTCATCAAAAAATACAAACAAAGGTATGTTTTTAAAATCTAGCTGTGTCAGGAATATAGTTAATTATACCGTAATAACTTTGAGTGGTGACACACAGTAACTACCTTTCCTAGGCTAAGCATTTCCTGTGTATGTAATTGTCAAATTGCTATATTGTACACCTGAAACTAATATTATATATCAACTATACTTCAATTAAAACTAAATAAATTAAAAAATGCCAAAAAAATCTAGCTTTATTTAATTTATATACTAAACATTTAAATTGATTAACTTTTGGCAGTCATTCATTCGAAATGTTGTCCTTTGTTTTTATGAGAAGAAAATATTAATGATTAAATTGACTTAGGGCATAGAGAAATGATAAGATCTGTGAGCTTCATAACTCCATTGTAAAGACTGAAATAATTTGATACTCTGGTTATTCCATGTTATATTAGATATAATGGGAACGATGTATTGTGACTTATAACCCCTTCCTCTTCTTGCCTTAGGATATTACCCATTGTGAAAGAGCTTCTCCTAAATCTTTGTTAAATTTATACTGAAATAATCCACTTTATTCATGTCCCCAAGCTCATGTATGTATAGCAACCTTTAGTTTAATAACATTTCAGGTCTCAAAATAGAGTATTTGTGGTGACAATCACTTTAATGTAATATGAAAAGAAAAGAACACTAAGGTTAAATCTACAAAAGATATTTTGATTACTGACATTCTCTGAGAATATATATTTTTTTAATCTTTGACACCTCTATTAAATTCCCAGTTGCACTGGTAGAAAGGAATAGTTACTTTACTTTTTTTTTTTTTATTGTGACTGTATCTGACAAATGTCACTTTTTCCTACAGGTAGGTGTGCAAAAATATTGTGTAAATTCACTGAAGTTTGTGTCTGACACTATTCGACATATATTTCTGTAAAGGATTTTCTCTGGATTTTTATCTGAAATAACTCAGCTTTTAATATGTGGTGATAGCTCTTTAGAGTGGCGTGCATTGTCTGTGCATGTTAAACTTTGGTACTACATTTATTTGTTGTTTTATTTTTTTCTGGATAATGCTCAAGGCACTGAATTGAATCATTTTAGAATCCACTGTTTTACCTTAACTGTTTTAACCAGCTAGAATCATTTTAAGTCCTTAGATTAATAACCTACAGACTTGAAATTTGGGATTTGAAGGAAATGTGGATTCTTCAGTTTGTTTTCTTCTGTGGAATCACACCATGTGAAGTCCCCCTTAAGTTCCCGTTTTACTTCTTTCTGGTTTTCCTATTTGCCCTTCTAGATCGATTTTTTTGGTACTAAATTTTGAATTTGCCTTATGCTTTTGATATTTCTCTTTCACTTATCATCAGTTTTTTTTGATATACACGATTCTCCTCAGTCAGCTATTTTCTCCCTCCCTCATGGTAACAACAGATCATCATTTTTTTCTTTTAAATTTTCTAACTCACCTCATACTTTTGACATGTACATTTCTCTTCCACTACGCCTTAACTTTTTTTTTTAAATATACACATTTCCTTTAGTTGCTTTTTTCCGTCACTCATGAAAACAACAGATCCTTGTTTTATCCTAGTTCTTCTCTTTCTCTCTTTTGTCTCTGTAACATCTCTACCCCATGGTATTAATTGTGCTTCCTTTCGTAGTTTAGACATTCTTTTCTAACTTTGATTGCAGTGATTTCTGTTCAGTATTTTGTTCTCCATATCTTAATGATGTATGTTGATATATTTCTCATTTAAAATATATTTTAGGAGCCTGGGTGGTGCAGTGGGTTAAGCGCTAGACTCTTGGTTTCGGCTCAGGTGGTAATCCCAGGGTTGTAATATTGAGCCCTGTATCAGGCTTCATGCTCCGTGTGGATTCTGCTTGAGAGTCTCTCTCCCTCTCTCACTGCCCCTCCTGCTCATGCTCTCTCTCTCTCTCTCAAATAAATAAATAAATCTTACTCTCTCTCTCTCTCTATATATATATATGCACATACAGATATATATATATATTACACACACACACACACACACACACACATATATATATAACACACACATATATGTATTTTATCAGGCAGTTTATAAAATGGATTCAGTTATACATTATTTCCCATTTATAATCATTATCACAAGTTTCATTTTCCTTAGGAGATATACTGGGAAAGGAATAGAGCACATGAATTACTTATGTTCTTCCAATTCTAACAGTATGAAAATCATTTAGTAGTAGTAAACTTTTTTGCTGTAGTAAAATCCAGGTTTCCAGGCTAGGCTATTTCTATTTATAGCTTTTAAAATGGAGCATAATTATTAGCTATCTCACAAAAGCCATGCCAAGGTGAATAAATGGAAAAGCTTTATTAAAAGGCTTAAGTGTAAACATATTATTTAAGTGGTGTTGTAAAAGTACCTTTTCAAAATCTACTGTCTCTCTGAAAGTGGCACATATGAATTTAAAGGTTCATAATAAAAAATATGCAAATATAAAACATAGAATTTTATATGCTGTATATAGGTGGAAATCCAAAGTTATTTGCATCTAATTGCTTTTAAAAAATGAATATATTGTATTTTTCTTGTGATAAGTGAGTTTGGATCTTAGAACTAATTTAAAATTTATATCTTAGAACATATGGATTGCCATATTTATACTTTTTGGCAGAAGTTTCTTTTCTTCCCCAAATTGAGTTTTGATTAGAGAATACTTGACCCTTACAAGTGACCAAAATTTTCACAAAATAGAAACCTATAGCAGTGTTCTTCAAACCAGCCTCTTACATGGATGAGAAAGCCAAACTTGAAAATGTGAAGTGACTTGCCCATTTCATATAGCACCTAAAATCAGTGGACAAATTAGAACAAATGAGTTCATGTGATCCTAGTTGACTTATGGTTTAGAGGAACTTTTTCATTTACATCAGACCTCTTCTTAGAAGTAAATAGTTGATGCTAGAGATGGAAAAATCCATTCTGCAGTATAGGGACTAGTTAAAGCTAGGAGTCAAGGTAAGACAGCTTTCAGGGTATGTAAGAGTTAATTAGTGCCCTGGAAAAATGACCACATGGAGATTTGCTTTGTGGTAACAATTTATACATCAGTTGGATTTATCTTTAACTAGCCTTTCATCAGTTCTGAATAGACACTTGGGTATAAATATTGGCGCAAGGTTTAGAATGCAAAATTCAGGGCACCTGGATGGCTCAGTGGGTTAAGCCTCTGCCTTTGGCTCAGGTCATGGTCTCAGGGTCTTGGGATCGAGGCCTGTATTGGGCTCTCTGCTCAGCGGGGAGCCTGATCCCCCCTCTCTCTCTCTGCCTGCCTCTCTGCCTACTTGTGATCTCTCTCTCTCTCTGTGTCAAATAATTAAATAAAATCTTAAAAAAAAAAAAAGAAATGCAAAATTTATCATTGTGATTCCAAAGCAATCTCATTTTGTAGTGTGATTATATTTCACAAATAACATAGTGATTTTATCCCTGTCTCTGTAAATCATATGTGTGGATACTTCTTTTGTCTTTTTCTTTAATAATCAACTTTTCTAAACTGAGAAGCAAAACCATCTCAAAATCATTGGTAATATTGGGCCACAAGGAAGGATTACCTCGACAGTTAGAAGACCATAGGTATTTAACGAAGCTGGTATTAGCATTTGCTTTCTACTTTTTTTTATATCCTGTGACTCCCTAAAAAGTCTTATCTTTTAAGAGGTGCTTCTAGAAAATTGCAGTAATAATTGATCAAAAGTTTAACTTCCCTTTCAACTCTCTTTTGGAGCATCTTTCATATAATAGGCTGAATGATGTTCATTTCTATTTTCCCCACAACCCTCCACATGGAACTTTACATATATAATAGACACAAATGTTTGCTAAATGTGGACAGATGAGCTAACGACAAATATGAGAGGTCTTTATATAACCCAAAAGCAGAAAATTCAATCCCTGAAAGATCTAGAGTTGATTATATTGTCTTTTTTGGGAAACTCATTAGCTGTGAATTATGGAACCTGTTTATTGACATAAACTTTTAGCCTATTTAGCCTCCCAACCTATGAAGAAATTCTCTTCTAACTATAGCATACAGTTTGTAATGCAGCCAGATCTCCATTCTTCCACTGATAGATAACTACTGCCCATAAACTATTAGTCCCATTTCTAGTAGCTCTAGTTGTTAAAATGTAGTTAAGAAGAGCTGCATTCTTAGAACTTACCACCCACTGGCTATAGTTACATATTTTGATTGAAATAATATTAAAACTAGCACCACATTATAAGCCTTCAACTATTTGAAGTCATTTGAAATGTTTTTCAAATCCATTATCATCCTGCCTGTAACAACTTATTTTACTCTAATATGTTATTGTCTGTTTGTACTCTTCTCTTTGTATTTTGCCTTTATTTAAATCTATTAAACAAGGACTTATGAATTCCAGTTATAAAAGAAGTACGCTTATCAATACAGAAAATTCTCTTTAAGTACATACTTTGATAAATTTGCACGGGAAATTCCAAAGTTTCTAAACTTTTAGAAACTTTATTCATTTAGATAATTCAAATAGTCAAATACACAAGACTGGGGAAACATCACTTATCTTCATATAATATTATTTCGTAGCTTAAATTATTCCTTTTTTGTTACAAACTATAAAGGACTCCTTTTCTTTGCATTGTGATTACAAGGTCATTCTGGCTCCAGAGTGGAGCCCCCTAGAGGGTAATGTGATGTGTCTCTTAACAGCACAAAGGATATTTTAGGCTCTCAAAAATATTAGATCAGTCAATCATCAAGGATATTTTCTCTGACCCAGTTTACTTAAGTGATTTATGTGGAACTTAAAAGTTTAGTGTCTAAAATTACTCCTGATATTGAATCTGTTTTTTTAATTCGTTTTAGGTCCCCTGGAACTCATTTAAGTTCAGAGCTTCCATGGACTTAAAGGCCTAGGTAGCATGATGATCTCTATACAAATATACCAAAGAACATACTACAGCTCTTGAGGCGTGGAGGGAGATGTTTAGGGAACCACAGAGAAACCATAGTGGAGATGGGGTACTATTTGAATTTTTGTTTCCAAAGGGGAAGCATATAATAATAAGATAAGTGTTAATGAGGAATGCTATCTTTTTCTGAATTTATAACCTATAGAAGTTGGCCAGTGCTACCTGAACACATTGTTAATCCTTTGTTATTCACTTAGAATTGTGACAGAAAAAGTAAAATTTTGATATGCAGAGGGGAAGAACAAGGTTTCAGGATGTGTTTATGAATGATAATACTTGATTAGGTAAACCCCATTGCTTTCTTCAAGCTAACCCTTAACATTTGCATGGCCTGAGGCAAAAGTTCAAATGGAGACCCACATAAGTTAAGTCTAAATATTTAAAGTTAAAAAGCAAGTAACAAGTCTGTTAAATTATATATGATCTGTCTCCTGTCTTAACCAATACAGTTTTGCAAAGACTAGGAAGGCCATGTTGAAATTAAGAATTTTCTGTCACCTTATAGTTTCATACAAAAATCAAATTCCCCACTATTGGTCCATGGCTTGCTTCTTTTCTCTTTCTATCCTGACTTTATCCAACACTATAAGGGAACTCATAGGTACTTATATGGGCACTTAGCCTGCATGAACAACCTCTGGCAGCACAGTTAATCCTTGACCAAATGCCCCCATTTGGTCTTTCCTTAGCCATAGCATGCATGTGGATACACACATGGATGAGGTTCCCCTTAGGAGCAGAACAGCTGAAGAAGATCCTTGGAAGTAATACCAAGGCCATTTAGATAAGGAATTTGGGAATTCTGGGCACCCAGAGAATGATCTATTAAAAAAAAAAAATGTGGACTTTGGGTGTGCAAGACTAAGGCCTCTGAAGGGTTGTGATTGGATGAAGACTGGTGTCTATGGGACTAGGACAGGGGCTCTTCTTGCCTGGGTCTAATGATTATTGGGCTTTTTTTTCCTTTTATTTCTCCCAGAAATCGTTCCTGGGAAATACACAAATGTGTGTCTTGAAAAGAGTTGGCATTGTGATTTCTACAAAGAAAGGTATTCATGTAACTCAAGAGGAACTATCAGAGATAGAAATTAAGGCAAAAGCCTATGGACAAGGAGTAAGCCTATTTGTTCTTGATGCTCTTTACCATTTACTTCCATCGATGTTTCCCTTTTGTGAATAGAGATATTAAGACTCTGAAAGAACCTGCTTATCTTTGGTAGAAAAATTGAGAATGAAATTCACAGTTGTGTCCTTGTCGGATGTTATTTTCTAGCGGTTGGGGTCATAGAACTAGGCTGTCAGTTAGTTTGAGAAGCAGGCGGCTATAATTACTTCTTTAGGTAAACAATAATGTTGTCATCCCTGGATATGGGTGAGTTAAAGAGAGCTTTTTCCAGTTCGCTCATTGGTCCTTGAAAATGCCTTTGGCTTTTTGTCATCAAATCCCAGCAGGTGCCAGGGCACTGAAGGTTTCCACATTTGATACTGCAGTTTTCATCGGTAGAAGTTCATATCCTTATAGTGATCTATGTGATTGCGGTTGCTCATGCTTTACATAGTACAACTGTCTCTGTTAGATTTCATGTTGACTTAGATTTACATTATGTTCACTTTGTATTTTGAAAATACCTTTTCTTCAAAGTTTTAATAGTCATTTTTAAATTGGCTAGATTCAATTTAAGATGACTTCTGTGTGTGCTTGAAAAGTAGAACATGAGTTTAGATTTTGAAATTTTCATTTTTGGCAAGCATAGAACAGGATGTGGCCTAGTTTCAAATGTTTATTTGAAACAAAAATTTAACTGGAATTGAATACTGTGCTTTCTGGAGTAGGTTCATAAAATTTCTGACTGGTTGTTTTTGTATCTAAAATATGTATTCTTACACTTTGTCCAGAAATTATTTTTTAATAATCTTAAAGGAATTACTACTGAGTTTTCTTTTTGAAGAATGCAAGAGAAGCTTTTCTTTAAGGTATTAGCACTTTTATTGTATTTCCCATGTTATTTATGAAAATATTCATGCAATCAGAAAACTAATAGTTGACATATTTATTAAATATTAATAGAACATGCTTTAAATCTTTATATACTGTTAATAAGCTTGACCTAGAGAAATATTCAATAAAAATACAGTACTGAATATGTGGGGGAAAACCCTATTATTTGAAATACAGTTCTAGTAGAGGAACACTAAGATTTTCCCCAATTTTTATTATATATTGACTCAGAAGTAGCAACAAAAACAACAGTAAAAATTTCAAGTGCATACCATATTGTGCAAACGGGTGTTTGTGTGTGTGTGTGTGTTAAGATCTGTTCTAAGCACTTAATGTGTTTTATCACATTTAAACCCACAGAAGTTGGTGCTGTTTTTGTCTCAACATTACAAATGAGGAAACTGAGGCACAGAGCACATAGTGATTTGGCCAAGATCACATAGTAGTATGTGGTGGATAGGAAATTTGAAGCAGCCATTCTGATTTTTTTCAATAATTGCCCTCGGAAAGTTATGAAATTAATGAGGCGTGGTAATCCAGTAGACACTGAAAACATTTTTAAATTAAGAAATACTAGAAAGGATAATAGTAGTTTATTTTCATGCATAATTTTGGGTATATGAAAAGGACCAGACTTAGAAGAGGGAGTTTTAGCTCCGGTCCAAGTTTGCCACTCTGGCTATGTGGCACTAAATATTCCTCACCCTCTCTGAGATTCAGTTTTTTCAAATATAAAATATAGAGAGTAATATTGTTTCATGAGTTGGTACGAGGATTAAATTAGGCATTTTATAACCTATTTTCTTCATAATAATTTTGAAAACACAGTTAGGCAGATAGAAAAGCATCCTGCCCTCCTTCCTGCCTCCATCTGTGAGCCTCAGGTTTCAGTGAAAAATGGGAGGGTTGAGCCAGATGACATCGGTTTTCAGTGAACCCTGTGGTTCCTATAAACATTGCAGCTCCTTTTTAAAACCAATTATTTCATTGCAACTAACTTAATTGTGAGTTATTTCATTAAAACTTAATCTTAGGTTTTGAAGACTGTATTTTTATAGTTCTTTTCATGGAACAACAAAGTTTAGAAAGAATGTGAAAGGCTAAAAACTCAAAATTCTAGGACAGCTAGAAGCGTATCCAGGTTTTATTGAATCCTGCTTTAGAGATTTTTGTTTGTTTATTTGTTTTGTTTTAGAGATTTTCACATAGCTGGTTGTAATATTCACAAAATTTGGAATCACTGATTTTTAAAAATTCTTTATCTAAATCTTCCTTACAATATTTATGCCTCTTCTTTACTTGAGAGTTATTTAGTGAAATAGGGGCATAGCCAATTTTGCTGAGTCAATTTGCTACATTTTTGTGTTTGTAAAACAGTTATTTTCTATTCCTTTGTCATTCCTGCAAGTTTCAGAGACTTTCTATTTATCATAAGTGCACGACCAAACTGATCAGTAAATATTGCATAGTAAGTATATCTTCCTGTTTCTACATCTATCTCATTTTTTAAAAATCTAAACATGCTCATATTAGGATATAAATATACTAAGAACTCATGTATTTATTCATTACTTTTACCATTTTGGAGTTCTCTGTCCTTATTTGTGCTCTGTATCTAAGTTTGGACTTTGATCCCTAAAGCTAATCTGGCATCTGAACAACTGCAAAAGATTGAGGGCATGTGCTCTTTTTTCCCAATTTAATTAAAAGTCAACAGTTAACAAACAAGCAATATGGTATAGTTATAATTTATTAGAAAATGACAGCTGAGAACAAACTGCCATTTTTTTTTTGTTACTTTTCAAGTGAGGATATCTTTTATTCTGACTGAAAGTGATGTTGTCTAAATGAGAGAAATAGCATATTCTTAAAATTATTCCCTCAGTGAGTTTGGATATGACACTGTGTAGGTGATAGCCAAGTGTTATTAAAACAATATACCAAGAACTGTTTGTGAATATATTAACCATGGCCTATGTTCATATGGGAAAGATTGGATAGGACAGATGTGTCTGTACACAGATCAATACTGTTTGTTGGGATATTTTAGTTATAAGTGTCATCTGTATATTATAAGGCATAGCACTTTTTTTTGCTTATTCATCAAAAATAAATATAAAAATCAGAAAAATTCCTACTAATGTATAATAAAAATACACTTAAAATTTTTAAATTGAAGTATACACAATGTTACATTAATTTCAGCTGTACAACAGAGTGATTCCACAAGTTTATTTGTTATGGTATGCTCACTGCAATGTAACTACCATCTGTTACCATACAACAATGCTATCCCAATACTATTGCCTATATTCCTTACATTGTAACTTTTATTCCCATGACTTATTCATTCTGTAACCGAAAGTTTCTATCTTCCTTTCCTTTTCATCTCAGGCAACTGTCTGTTCACTCTATGTATGGGTCTGTTTCTTTGTTTTTTTTTGTTTTTTTTTGCATACCTCATGTAAGTGAAATCAGATGGTATTTGTCTTTCTCTTTCTGATTTATTTGACTTAGCATCATATTCTCTAGGTCCATCCATGTTGTTGCAGATTGCAAGATCTTGCCCTTTTTTATGACTGAGTAGTGTTCAATCATATATACCACATCTTTATCCATTCCATCTATTTATTGGCACTTGGGTTGCTTCCATATCTTACCTATTGTAAATAGTGCTGCAATAAACATAAGAGTGCAGGTATTTTTTTTCAATTTAGTGTTTTCATTTCCTTTGGGTAAACACCCAGTAGTGGATTTACTGGACCATATGGTATTTCTATTTTTAAGTTTTTGAGGAACCTCTATAATGTTTTCTGCAGTGGCTGCAGTTACATTCCTACCAATAGTACAAGAGGGTTCCAGTAAAAATATACTTTGATGATACTAAGTATTCAACCTAGGATTATGTGACTTAAGCAAATACATGAAATACATTAACTATACCAATAACTGGTCCCATGTCTTCCTATGACTAAAATCAATCAGTCAAGGGTGTCTAATGACAGCACATCACCTCTAACACTGAATGTAGCCACCATAATGGGCATGGGTACTTCTAAAGAACTGCTCATCATTTGGAAAGCTATGCAGGCAGAATATGCATATGTATGCTGTACTTAGAGGAAAAATTGATGGTGTGCTAAATCAAGGAGGTGTGTCATTTAGGAAAATTACTTTTTTTTGGAGAGGTGCAATTACATGAGTCCAAAGAACAAATATACCTAAAAGCACTATGAATTATAATGTATGTCATGAGAAGAAATACACAATTGCTGAAAATTAGCAAAGGAACACTATTTCAGTTATTTCAGTGTATTTTAGAGAATTCTGTAGTGAAGTCACAGGATAAGGATTTTATTCTGCTGCTATTCTATACATTTATTCCTTTGAGTATATGTTAACTGTGAGCTATAAATAACTTGCCTTTACAGCTAGCTTTTGTAACTCTAAGGATGAAAAGCAAAGTCAGCAGTATGGGCTTGGTTTTTGTTTTCTATTTTTTTGTTTTTAAGGAATGATCCCTCCAGCGTATAATATATATTTGCTTTGATTTTCCTTTTTCAAGCTATTTTTTATACTTACACATGTATTTTAATGTGCATATTTTCCTTATTATTTATATACACACAACTACACAACAGTGTGTTGAAACATAATTTCACTAATTCATTAATACTATCCACTTTGGTAACATTGTTGTTCTATAGTTCTACAATATGTGTCATTTTCATCAGAGCCCTTCTTTCTGTTTCCCATAGGCATGTGTATTTATTAAAGAGAAAAATAGAAAAATAGAGAAGAGGAGAGGAAAATGGGCTTATGTTGGAATAGAGCCATATGGTTCCTGAATTTAAATTCATAATCCCTACTGACAACCTTTGCTAAACTCAGATATATTTCCCTGTGTTTCACATAGGATCCAATAAAATCAGACTAGAATATTTTTCTAAAGGTTTTAATTGTATACCATACAGTTACCTTAAGGCTAAATGGGTGCTCTACTATATTATTTAGAAGTATTAATTGACAGAGCTATAGCAATCTTTGGACATATAGATAATATTTGGAAAACAATTTGATTTAAAAATTTTAACTACATCTTTTTCAGGCAAGTGCATAATATTTGCTGCAATGTCCCCTTTCAGACCGCATTTGATGTATACATGTTGAAAATGTATCTTATTATAACATATGGGAAACATAACCTCAGTAGTCAAGTATTAAGATCCTGCAAAGAATTAAGATTCTTAAAGTAGAGCATAATCTACCCTTTACCCAAAAGACACATGGAGAGACTATCTGCAGAGTTGGAATAATACAATCAGGTAAATGGAAGGAGACCCCATATTCAGTACTTTTGGATAGAGTAATATTTGAGAAAAAGAAGGATTTTGCTGTGCTCTGTTGAGAGAAAAGGAATATTTTGAACCTAAAATATCTGGGCTAATTTAGGGTTCTTAGATAAAGAAATTTTATCTGAGCTCCATGGCAATAATAAACTATATTCTTAATGAGTTTTACCTCCTTTATTTCTGTACTTTGCTAAAGATCAATTCTGTTTTTACTTGTAATTTCCTTGATAGTATGTGGCCCTTTGAACCAGAAACATTAGTTCAGGAAAAGAAATAGATAACTTCAGGGATGCCTGGGTGGCTCAGTCATTGGGTGTCTGTCTTCTGCTCGGGTCATGATCCCGGGATCCCGGGATCGAGCCCCGCATCGGGCTCCCTGCTTGGTGGGGAGCCTGCTTCTCCCTCTCCCTTTCCCACTGCTTGTTCCCTCTCTCTGTGTCTCTGTCAAATAAATAAAATCTCTAAAAAAAAAAAAAAAAAAAAAAAGGATAGCTTCAGTCCTTTAGATTAATAGTTTAAATGAGTTAATAGAAACCCTGTGTTTAAATTGCACAATCATTTGAAGGCAGAAAATGCACTTAAAGTTTTCATGGGTGAGGAAATTTCACTGGTGCTAGATAGCATTTTACTGGTATGAAAGTAATTGGTTTAGGCTTAAGAACACAACTTCCTGCCCAGATAAATTAATCACTGATGAAAAACAGTACTCCAGGATACTCATCCAAAACTTACATTGTTCAATCATACTTGACTGCTTTTTATCAGGGAAATTAAAGGTTATGGTAGCTACAGTGACATTGACAGATTTGGGGATTTGTCTCAAGACCTGTCTCTCACAAACATCAGGAGCTTACTGAATACTACAAGATTACAGACTTCCTTTCAGCCAGTAAAATGCAAGAGGAAAATTTGGGCCTTAAGACAGAAGACAAAGGGACAAAAGAAGGAAAATGAGACGCAGACCAAATATGCACTGCATAGTGCTCTGTACCAAGCTTCTAAGAATAAGGAATTGATGTAAAAAATGAACTCTCACTATGTATTCTGCTTGGAATAATTTCTGTGTAACTTAACAAAATAATACATTGAAATTTGTAGCTTTATTGCCGGTGATAGATTGTTTTTGAATTAAACTTGTTTTTTTGACAGTTCCAATGTCAGAAATCTAATTAGATATTTTTTGAAGGAAAGTATTTGAATTAAGATAGACCCCGTTGAACTTATTTCACTAATATGTTGGATTAGTTTTTCTGGTCACCATGTCACTATCAGGAAGCAGATATGTTTGGAAAATACATGTGACCAGAGTCTTGCATAGAATAGTGACTTAAGTGACCATTTATTACACCAAAATACGTGAATTAAAGAAGTAAGAAGAGAGTGCTCAAAGGTAAAAAACACTTGGACAGAAATGTGTGAAAATAATTGTGTAATGTAGGATAGTCTAAGCATAAAAATAAAATAAGATATAAGGGGAAAAGTTGAAATAAATTAGATTATCTAAAAATTTTAAACTGCTTTGTATGATAAAATACTATAAATGACATCCTGAAATGTGATATTTGCAATACACATGATAGCTGGGAATCCACTAAACTTAATATGTAATGCATACTTTTAAATCACAGAAAGGCATATATCCCATAAAGATAGGCAGGGGAAGAATGAGCAAAAGGCATAAAGAAGCAACTCTTAAGCAGAAATAAAAATATGTCTTTCAAATTATTAAATGAAGAATTGCTAATAAAAGCAAGTGTGTGACAAAAATAGACTCAAAATGGATGAAGGACCTCAATGTGAGAAAGGAATCAATCAAAATCCTTGAGGAGAACACAGGCAGCAACCTCTTCAACCTCAGCCACAGCAGCTTCTTCCTAGGGACATCACCAAAGGCAAGGGAAGCAAGGGCAAAAATGAACTACTGGGATTTCATCAAGATCAAAAGCTTTTGCACAGCAAAGGAAACAGTTAACAAAACCAAAGACAGCTGACAGAATGGGAGAAGATATTTGCAAATGACATATCAGATAAAGGGCTAGTATCCAAAATCTATAAAGAACTTAGCAACTCAACACCCGAAGAACAAATAACCCAATCAAGAAATGGGCAGAGGACATGAACAGACATTTCTGCAAAGAAGACATCTAGATGGCCAACAGATACATGAAAAAGTGCTCCACATCACTCGGCATCAGGGAAATACAAATCAAAACCATAATGAGATACCACCTCACACCAGTCAGAATGGTTTAAATTAACAAGTCAGGGAATGACAGATGCTATGAGGATGCGGAGAAAGGAGACCCTCTTACACTGTTGGTGGGAATGCAAGCTGGCGCAGCCACTCAGGAAAACAGCATGGAGGTTCCTCAAAAAGTTGAAAATAGAGCTACCCTACAACCCAGTAATTGCACTACTGGGTATTTACCCTAAAGATACAAACATCGTGATCTGAAGGGGCATGTGCACCCAAATGTTTAAAGCAGCAATGTCCACAATAGCCAAACTATGGAAAGAACCTAAATGTCCATCAACAGATGAATGGATAAAGAAGATGTGGTATATATATATATATATATATACAAAGGAATACTATGCAGCCATCAAAACAAATGAAATCTTGCCATTTGCGACAATGTGGATGGACCTAGAGGGTATTATGCTTAGTGAAGTAAGTCAATCAGAGAAAGACAATTATCATATGATCTCCCTGATATGAGGAAGTGGAGATGTAACATGAGGGGTTTGGGGGGGTAGGAAAGGAATAAATGAAACAGGATCAGGAGAGAGACAAACCATAAGAGACTCTTAATCTCACAAAACAAACTGAGGGTTGCCAGGGTGAGGGGGGTAGGGAGAGGGTGGTTGGGTTATGGACGTTGGGGAGGGAATGTGCTACGGTGAGTGCTGTGAAGTGTAAACCTGGCGATTCACAGACCTGTACCCCTGGGGCTAATAATACATTATATGTTAATAACAAATTAAAAAATTAAAAAAAAATAAGATCATTGTTATTTATCAGATTAACAAAGATCAATATATTAGTGCTAACTGCTGATTAGAGTGTGGTGAGACCATTGCACATATTCACCATCTTGAGGAAAGTTGTGAAAACCAGCTTAGAGTATTCGCATTTATAAATATTGATACAGAAGCATAGTGGTTGTTAAAAAAATATATCAAACTTCAAGAGTAGGGAAGGAGTTAAATAGTGGTGCAAACAGGAGATTTTAAGCAACTACTAAAAATTGTAATTTTAAGGATAATTTAGTGATACGAAAAAATGTTCCACCTGGGTGGCTCAGTGGGTTAAAGCCTCTGCCTTCAGCTCAGGTCATGATCCCAGGGTCCTGGGATCAAGCCCCGCATCGGGCTCAGTGGGGAGCGTGCTTCCCCCGCTCTCTCTACCTGCCTCTCTGCCTACTTGTGACCTCTGTCTGTCAAATAAATAAATAAAATCATTTAAAAATTAGAAAATTTAAATATGAAAACAATAAAATCTGTTATCTGAAACCATTTTATTTTTAACTTACACAAATACACACATGTGTATTGTATATAATTTAATTTTCAAATTTAATAAAATATGCACACATATTACTACTATAATCAAAAAAGTAAAGGAAAATATTATTAGAAAAAATAAGAAACAGAATTTTATTTATATCTTAAATAGGCTATAAAGAAATAATTTTAATTCACATCCAGTCTCTATCTTTTTTTTTAAAGTTCTCACACTTGTAATTTTTATTTTTTAAGTGCATTTAAAAACACCAACCTTCAAGCTGTTGAATTTAGTATATGTGGAATGTGACTGTATCTCCAGGATGTGCTGTCAGTTTTAAGAAGAATAATGTATATGAATAATGTGAATATTTTCATTGAATAATAAGCCTTTTAAAAGTAATTTCCTTTAGGGCCTAAAGAACTACTTCTTTTCTTCCATAGCTTGCTCACTAGTGTAGAATTCTATGTATCAGAGAGTTTAGTTTTCTTCCTATGCATGAGTAATTAGGGTAGTACATGCTCTCCAAACCCACAGGATATTAATTGACATAATTAAAATTAATTTCCAGTTTCAAATTGGAGCTGTATATGGCCATTGGTAGTGAGTCTCTTGTTTCTCAGCAGGAAACATTTTCAGTGACTGAATTATATTAAGAATGTCATCTAAAGAATGAACTCAAGGACATGAGAGCAAGTGCCTCCTTAAATTTGGAACCCTACGCACATGCCTTGCCTCTCCCTAGCCAGACAGATTTTTTTTGGTCAACAGTCAGCTCTCCTCCAGATGATTCAGGAACTGATGTCCTTCTGTTCTATGTCTCTGCCACCATAGGGTCCTTGTTGTTCTCTGTACTCATCAGGTAGAAGGAAAAGGAAAGCAGGGAACAAGCAGACACTTCCTAAGAGCATAGCCTATTTAAGTGAGAACATTTTATTACTGAGAAGGAGTCATATGGTTGGACCTAAGGGTAAAGGATACTGGTGAAATGGAATCTAGTCACATATCTGGGAAGGAAAGGAAGTGGATTTTTGGTAAAAGTTAGCAGTCTGAACTATCATATGATCTTCCTGATATGAGGAAGTGGAGATGCAACATGGGGGGGGTTAGGGGGGTAGGAAAAGAAAAAATGAAAGAAGATGGGATCGGGAGGGAGAAAAGCCATAAAAGACTCAATCTCAAACATCAGACTGAGTGTTGCTGCGGGGAGTGGGGATGGGATAGGGTTGTGGGGATATAGACATTGGGGAGGGTATGTGCTATGATGAGTACTGTGAAATGTGTAAATCTGGTGAGTCACAGACCTGTACCCCTGGGGATAAAAACACATTATATGTTTATTTAAAAATTTAAAAATAAAAATTAAAAAAAAAGTTAGCAGTCTGTTATTGTATCGGTTGTTTTGCTAAGTGATTCAAGTCTCTATGGACTCTAGAAAACACCTAGTCTCACAAGATAAAGACAACTACATACATATAATTCTAGTGGAACATATACATAGCTGTGTCTTTGTACAGGCTCTTCTTCAGAGCCCTATCTAGAGAGTCATGCTTTAGTCTATATGTAGATAATCTCTTTTGTTCATCAACATTCTCTTCACAGTGAGTAGTCAGCATAGTTGCTCTAGGACATTTGAGGAAAGGAGAGAGAAAAATGAGCTCACATGCATGAAAGAGGGTTTGACAGCAAGTGATACAGAATCACACACCTGATTTTATATTGAGGTTTGTATCTGTATGTTCTGCAGAAGTTGGAAATAATGGAATATTTACAGTATATCAGAATGATCTTAATAAAAGAAGTTAAATGTAAATAGAACCTTGATGGAACTGCAGAACTTCAATTTTTAGAGGTGAAATAGGAAATGACATTCCAAAAACGAGGAACAATATGAGTCATTACATGGTGTAGAGTCCCAGCGTAAAAGTCTCTGGGAAAAGAATCATATTGCAGGACACAGTTCTCAGAACTTGATCGTGTACCTCTATGACACATCGTGGGATGACAAGACTTTCCTATTTTATTGCTGCCTTTTGTCAGATACCAATCATTTGCCTTCTGAAAACCATCATAATCATTATCAAAATTTGTCAAAATTTTATAGTTTCCTTTGATTATATTATTTTACACAATTACTATTTTATGTTCATTGTATAATTACATGGTTTCTGTTTAACAGCAATTTTCTTTTACTTTTAACCAAGATAATATAAGCTTTGAATATCTCACTTTTACATTTATTTCTAAGAAAATATGGCCTTCTGTAATTCGCCTTTAGTCTTTTTTTTTTTTTATCTTTAGGCTGATTTTTATCATCTACTCAGAGAAGCAGGACCAATTCATTGCAAAGGCCTTTTTCAACTAAATATTATCAAACCTAAGAAGCACATAATACCTATGCCCCTGAAAGTACTAAAGCTATGACTGATTTCTTTTTCTTAGAATTTCACATTACTGTCTATTCAGAAAATTGAAGTGCTAAAAACCAAAGGCATAAAGTGTTCAGAACACATTTTTGCTTTTAATACTATGTGTTCCTCAGAGGACTTATTGTCTGAAAGAAGCTTAATTTTTTAACTTTTATTTGGGGCCTTAGAAATTTAGTTTGCTTCCATTCTAGAAAAATAAAACCACTTGGAACTGAGAAAGACTTGCTTTGAGAGTGTATAGTGACAACTTTCTAATAATGAAACAAATACTGCCATTTTAAGCAATTCTGTTTCAGCAAGATCAGCACTTACTATTTGTAGAATGAAGAAGCAGGTCATTCTACAACGGGCCTCAGAAAGGAGGCCGTACAAAGGGCAGGCTGGATATGAGACCTGCTAGTCTACTGTTTGAAATACGTACTCTATAATTTAATTGTACAGTGACAACACTTTTGCCCTGTGTACTCTAATTATGTATCTCAGAGCAGAATTTGATTCCTGTTATATTATATCTATATAAAATTTTCAGAAATAACAGATTACCAGCTTTATAGTAGACAAGGACATCCTACCTGGAAATGGCAACAAGGAGTGGGAATAGACAGAAATTAGCACAGTCAGGCGGACTAATTGGGATAAGTATTCCCTATTCACTCACATTTATTTCTACCTACATATATCATCTGCATATCTCAAATAGTCCAAATGAATGGGGACAGGGCAAGCCCTTTTTCTAGTCAGGATTAGCGTAGGGTATAAGGTATCTGAGCACAGGGCCTGACATTGCTCCCATGTCAAGGAGAACTCACCTGAGTTGGGCTTATCAGAAACAGGCTCAAGAGTCTTGAATCCAGGGAAGAAGTCTGTAAGAAACCAACTGAGAAGCCTTGCTTTCTCCTGCTCCCTTTGTCCTAGGCTGGGGAACATGCGTGTAGCTCTTAGTCTTAGTAAAGAATTCTCTTGTACCAATGACCTTGGCAGCAGTTCCAGGATGCGGGCTGGAAAGAAACAGCAGAGACAAAGTAGGAAGCTTCCAACTTGATGATCGTTAGCTTTTCCAGCAGGACACCGAAAAAGATTCCATCTGAACACCACACTCCATAATAGCTCCATAGAATACCAGGCTTGGCTCTGTTTTTCCTAGGCTTCAGGAGAAGCAGAACCTAAAAGTTTTCTCTGACATCTGCATTGTCTTGTGGAAGCAGGATCTGACTATATTTTTACTACTAAAACAGTAAAATGTGGTCATTTCAGACATTCAGCTTATTAAAGGAAGAGAGTTGGGGTGCTCAAACAACAAGGCACCATTAAGTTTTTCTTAGATGGTACATTATTAATGTGAGACAAACAATACCTGTCAGATTTCCAATAAAAGGAAGCAAAGTTTCACATGTTGCAAGAAATTTACTTATAAATGTTAATGTACCGAAGCCAGTGTACTTCTGCTGAGTATAGGTCACCTAAGAATGAGAATTTTTTTTCTGGCTTTTTTCCAGTTTTATTTTAATTTCTTATAAAAAATAATTTTTATCATTGATTTACTATCTCAATATAACCATATCAAAGGATAATTAAAACATTATAGAATTCTAATTTTTCTGAAAACTAGGATTTGATTTTTTTTACCCAGATGAATCACTGCATCAAAAGGGGGAAAATGAGGGGCGCCTGGGTGGCTCAGTTGGTTAAACGACTGCCTTCGGCTCAGGTCATGATCCTGGAGTCCTTGGATCGAGTCCCACATCGGGCTCCCAGCTCCATGGGGAGTCTGCTTCTCCCTCTGACCTCCCTTCTCATGCTCTCTCACTCTCTCTCTCAAATAAATAAAATTAAAAAAAAAAAAGGGGGGGGATGAGAAAGCTAATTAAAAAAATCTTTCCAAGAATCTTTTTTTCCTTAAGGATTGGGTGCTCTATTTGGTAATTACCATTTTAGTTATAGAACCTGTCTGATGCAAAGTTCTTAGATGTTGCTAGAGCCTATTATTACAGGAATTTACCATTTAATTCTTTATAATAAATCGGCAAAATGGAAAAATACACCTTTGCTGCCATTGAATAAAGGTTTTGGCCTCCAACACACTGTAGTAATTTAAAGATTATGATCAAGTTTTCCAGCCAATCAGATAGTGCAAATAGATATTAGTAGAGAAAAAAAAAAAAGCCAGAGTATTGGTTTTTGATGAATGCAGATCTCTACCCTGCCTCAGTTTATATTATGTCTTTGTGTTGTGATTTGTGAGACTGGAGGGAAGATATTGATCAGCAAATCCTATTCAAATATTTGTAGTAAAATATGTATGTATTAAATTCATTTTTTTCTCTATCACCCATAGTTTTTTTTTTTTAATTTTAATAAATTTTTTTAGTTTTTATAAACATATATTTTTATCCCCAGGGGTACAGGTCTGTGAATCACCAGGTTTACACACTTCACAGCACTCACCAAAACACATACCCTCCCATAGTTTTTGTTGATGTTAGTGTCTCAGCTTATCCTGGGAGAACTACTCAGCTTGGTCTCATCACTATATTTATTATGGGTGAAAGTATATATTATGTGTGAAAAAAGGATACTTTTTGAATTTAGAAAGTTGGACTCAGACTTTGGTAAAAGTTGTTTAAAATAGAACTTAATGAAAATTGAGTAAATATGATTGTTTTTGGAGTGGTGTTTTTCCTAATTTATTTAAACTGCTTATTATTATTATTATTATTAAAACTGCTTCTTTTAAAAAAATTTTATAGCAGACCTAAGTTGCCCATAGTAATGAAGTCTAAACCAAAATACATTTTCTGTATGTCTTTTAAAAAAATTTTTAGTTTATTAATCTTCATCCAATTCTCTGTAAGTCATGGTAAGAATATGATTTCTTATAATTACTGAAGCTATATTTGCACAATTTATGAATTATTTCTTTAAGCCAGCTCTCCCTGCTTCATAAAAGTGTAGAAAACTCATTTCCCCTCTTCCTGAGGTATTTATTCTTTATTTTGATATCCTCATTCACTCATTCATTCAGAAAGCCATGACATATGAACTCCTTGCTGTTCTGTGGTTTCCCAAATTTTGGTGGGGGAAGGGAAAACCTGACAGCATAAACAGGAGACTTGCAAAGATTGCTCAAGGTTGTTAATATATCATAAATTCTGCAGCTACATTTCCTATGTTGTATTTCTTTCTTACCTTTCATTAGGAGGTTTGATAGATTTAGGATACTGTGAATTGGGCTGTTCATCCTGGGCCAGAAGACCCTGCACATCTGAGACCTGGGCCACAGAAAAGAAAGTGGTTCTAACACACAATATGGTGTAGTTCTTTCTTCCAATCCAAGATAGAAGGGTGGAAGTACTCATTCTCCCAAGAACATACCTTTTAGACTAAATGTTGCTCTTGCTGGAATTCTGTTCCCTTTGACCAAGACTTCCTTGACATGAATTATGACTTGAGTTCATGAAACCCACACTTCGAGCGCTGGTGGGGACAGGGTTATACTGAACTCTGATCTGAGATTAGATTCTTTATAGATGGAGCTATGATTTGGCTATTGTCACATACCTTAGTTACAAAAAGACCATTTCTCCAACTCCTTTCCAAATTCCCCATTCTACCTTTGCTTGACAACATTTTCTACATCCATCCCTTCATCATCTCATATATAAATAAATCTTGCTTGATATAATTTGTGACTACGATTCAAAGTAACTTCTGAATAAAATAGGATTGCTGGTATGACTCCCAAGTTATTTAATTTGCTTTACTGTTTCACTTAACCAAGACATTACATTTTTTTCATTGAATGCCTTATACCACGTTATTTACAAAATTCTAAAACTGGCCAAGTGGAGAGCACCATACTTGAAATCAGTCATGCAGAGTTATCCTATCTCTGAAGAAAAGAACATTGTACCTGAAAATTTTGTTCTGCTCAGCACATTCTATTGATGTAAGAATTATACCTTGAGTTTGTGATTCTTCTAGTTAGTTAGATATACATAGGAGTCATGTTACCCTATATTTCTAAAAGGGAATTTTGTCAGTCCAAGGTGATTTGTGGCCTATGGGACTCTCCTCATTTATTGGTTCTTATTACCTTCTCTCTACATGTCTGGATTCTAAAGTGTACAATCTTATTTTCAGGGTTGTTTCTGGAACACTGGACATGAATTTATACTTATTACATTAAAATATAAGATCCATAAGAACCTCTTGCTGGTTTTGTTGATGACCATATCCTAAATTCCTGGAATAATTGCTGTCACTTAACCAGTGCTGATACATATTGTGGAATAAATAAACTCTTTCAAATACTTGAGTCTCGGCTTTCTGTAGGCATCTTCCTGGGATTCTCACTGTATCTTCCATTGTCAAAGCTGCTAGAATCATAGGCATAGCTCCAAATTATGAAATCCAACTCTATTCCTGCTAGCCCTAGACCCATGGAAAGTTAAAAGGAATTTCAACAGGAAATAATTTCTCCTCCCCCATTATATACACTGAGATTATTTTCATTTTCACAGAATCCATTGCAATTTTTAAGCCAAACATAGTGAATTATTTCCCGGTTAGCTGGAAATAAATATCTTAAAATCTGGCAGAAATGTATAATTTTTATCCAAATGATTAGAGAAGAAAGAATTTCTGATATATGTAATTTTTAAATTAGAAGATTGCTCTCTTGTCTTACTTGCAGTCATCTTTATGTTGTTGCATTTGCTCCCAAACAATTAATAGAGGTAAGATAGCAAAGGTAAGCACCAAAAAGGCAATATGAAACAAGGTAATAGGCACTGATAAGTTAATGCTTTCTCTCTTTCAGGTAAATTTCATTATCAGTTATTATCTTAGAAATTTGATTTTATTTATCAACAAAAGTTGGCATTTAACTATTCTACAAGCAGTTGGGGGTTATTTATAACCAGTTTTTTTCTGTAGAATGATGGCCAGAATGTTCATGATATAACATAAATTTCAAATTATCCTGTATATCAGTGTTAAAAAAATACAAAATATTTTAATTTTTAATACTACATGTGGATAGGAGATATGCATTTTATTTGTTAACACACAAGGTACATAGGTTATTCAATATAATTGAATAACATCTCAAGAAATCTTAAAGTTGTCTTCTTTATAAAAAGAACCATATTAGTTCTTTGATGAAAACTCTTCTAACATACACAGCAAAACTCTAAAATAATGCTTGAATTTCTAATAAGCACTCCAGAATTCAAATATTCAAGAAAAATTTATCTCTTTCAAATTACATTAATTATTAGAAGGTTTTGTACTTATTATAATAATGCTACCATTGCTACAGTCCTCTTTTGAGATTATTATTGTTTTATATCTGTACCTTGCTTTGGGCCAAGATTATATAAATGATTTTTTTATTGATTTGGTGTATGTGGTTCATAAGGTTGAATCTGATTTGATTTCAAGACATACTAGAAATTACTTTTTTGGTTAAGACTCTGAAATAAGCCTGATTATCATTTTTCTTATTTGCCTTTCTCATAAAAGTAGAATGTAGAATGTGTATTACATGACCTCCTATTCTATATAACCATTTGCTTTTCTGTAAGATTTATTACTAAGTCAAAGGGTGAGTCAGACCTGTCTAAATAACCTTCTTTTTATAAAATAAAAATGATCACCTTGATTGCCTTTATATGTTTTATTTTATCATAATCTTAATATTCTTTTCTTTGAAAATGAGTTAACCCATCAGTGCCCAAGTTAGTGTCTCTGCCTTCCTAATGAATTAAGTACAACTTAATTGATTAAAGTCTCATCATGTTTTATAGATTTCATTGTTATGTGACAATGAACTTTGTAGTTTTTTAAGTATGGACAGATGTTGAACTCTCTTTTCTTTCTTACTAATGGATATAGTTCTCAACTGAGATATTACTCTAGTTTGAACCAAAAATAAATAAACTTAACTTAAAATTGCTTTAAAAATTTTTTTGTTTATTTATTTGACAGAGAGAGAAGACTGCAAGAGAGGGAACACAGGCAGGGAGAGTGGGAGAGGGAGAAGCAGGCTTCCCACCAAGTAGGGAGCCCGATGTGGGGCCTTGATCCCAAGACTCTGGGAACATGACCTGAGCTGAAGGCAGATGCTTAACAACTGAGCCACCTAGGCATCCCAACTTATAATAGCTTTTATTTGACTCAATAGATAGCTTAAGCTTTCATCAACAATTAGGGTCAGAGATGTAGGAAGCACATCAGCATATACTAGCAAACTGATTGTTGCATTAAGAAAAATGTGTGGTCTTCCCTTGGGGATAAAAATATATGTTTATAAAAAATAAAAAATTAATTTAAAAAAAAAGGAAAATGTGTGGTCTTAATGGACTTCAGAATCAGGCTGGGGTAGCAATCCTTATATCAGATCAATTAGACTTTAAGCAGAAGACTATAATAAGAGATGAGGACGGACACTATATCATACTCAAAAAACTGTCCAACAGGAAGATCTAACAATTTTAAATATCTATGCCCCTAACGTGGGAGCAGCCAACTATATAAACCAATTAATAACAAAATCAAAGAAACACATTGACAATAATACAATAATAGTAGGGGACTACGCCCCTACTCCCCTAATAGTAGGACCCTCCCCTCACTGAAATGGACAGATCATCAGAGCAAAAGATCAACAAGGAAATAAAGGCCTTAAATGACACACTGGACCAGATGGACATCACAGATATATTCAGAATATTTCATCCCAAAGCAACAGAATACACATTCTTCTCTAGTGCACATGGAACATTCTCCAGAATAGAATACATCCTGGGTCACAAATCAGGTCTCAACCAGTATCAAAAAATTGGAATCATTCCCTGCATATTTTCAGACCACAATGCTCTGAAGCTAGAACTCAATCACAAGAGGAATACATTTAGTCTCCAAATACATGGAGACTAAACAGCATCCTTCTAAAGGATGAATGTGTCAACCAAGAAATTAAGGAAGAATTGGAAAAATTCATGGAAACAAATGATAATGAAAACACAATGGTGCAAAATCTGTGGGACACAGCGAAGGCAGTCCTGAGAGGAAAATATATAGCGGTACAAGCCTTTCTCAAGAAACAAGAAAGGTCTCAAATACACAACCTAACTCTGCACCTAAAGGAGCTAGAGAAAGAACAACAAAGAAAGCCTAAAACCAGCAGGAGAAGAGAAATCATAAAGATCAGAGCAGAAATCAATGAAATAGAAACCAAATAAACAATAAAACAAATCAACGAAACTAGGAGCTGGTTCTTTGAAAGAATTAATAAGATTGATAAACCCCTGGCCAGACTTATCAAAAAGAAAAGAGAAAGAACCCAAATAAATAAAATCATGAATGAAAGAGGAGAGATCACAACCAATACCAAAGAGATACAAACAATTATAAGAACATATTATGAACAACTATATGGCAACAAATTGGACATTCTGGAAGAAATGGATGCATTCCTGGAGACACATAAACTACCACAACTGAACCAGGAAGAAATAGAAAACCTGAACAGACATATAACAGTAAGGAGATTGAAATAGTCATCAAAAATCTCCAAACAAACAAAAGCCTAGGGCCAGATGGCTTCCCAGGGGAATTCTACCAAACATTTAAAGAGGAATTAATACCTATTCTCCTGAAACTGTTCCAAAAAATAGAAATGGAAGGAAAACTTCCAAACTCATTTTATGAGGCCAGTATCACCTTGATCCCAAAACCAGAAAAAGATCCCATCAAAAAAGAGAATTACAGACCAATACCCTTGATGAACACAGATGCAAAAATTCTCACCAAAATACTAGCCAATAGAATCCAACAGTACATTAAAAAGATTATTCACCACGACCAAGTGGGATTTATTCCAGGGCTGCAAAGTTGGTTCAACATCCATAAATCAATCAATGTGATATAATACATTAATAAAAGAAAGAACAAGAATCATATGATACTCAATAGATGCTGAAAAAGCATTTGACAAAGTACAGCATCGCTTCCTGATCAAAACTCTTCAAAGTGTAGGGTTAGAGGGCACATACCTCAATATCATCAAAGCCATCTATGGAAAACCCACCGCAAATATCATTCTCAATGGAGAAAAACTGAAAGTTTTTCTACTAAGGTCAGGAACACAGCAGGGATGTCCATTATCACCACTGCTATTCAACATAGTACTAGAAGTCCTAGCCTCAGCAATCAGACAACAAAAGGAAATTAAAAGTATCTAAATCAGCAAAGAGGAAGTCAAACTATCACTCTTCGTAGATGATATGATACTGTATGTGGAAAACCCAAAAGGCTCCACTCCAAAACTGCTAGAAGTTGTACAGGAATTTAATAAAGTGTCAGGATATAAAATCAATGCACAGAAATCAGTTGCATTTCTTTACACCAACAACAAGACAGAAGAAAGAGAAATTAAGGAGTCAATCCCATTTACAGTTGCACCTAAAACTATAAGATACCTAGGAATAAACCTAACCAAAGAGGCACAGAATCTATATTCAGAAAACTATGAAGTACTCATGAAAAAAAATTGAGGAAGACACAAGGAAATAGAAAAATGTTCCATGTTCCTGGATTGGAAGAATAAATATTGTGAAAATGTCTATGCTACCTAAAGTCAATCTACACATTGAATGCAATCCCTATCAAAATGCTATCCATTTTTTTTTTCAAAGAAATGCAACAAATAATCCTAAAATTTATATGGAACCAGAAAAGACCTTGAATAGCCAAAGGAATATTGAAAAAGAAAGCCAAAGTTGGTGGCATCACAATTCCGGACTTCAAGCTCTATTACAAAGCTGACATCATCAAGACAGGATGGTACTGGCACAAAAACAGACACATAGATCAATGGAACAGAATTGAGGGCCCAGAAATAGACCCTCAACTCTATGGTCAACTAATCTTTGACAAAGCAGGAAAGAATGTCTAATGGAAAAAAGTCTCTTCAACAAATGGTATTGGGAAAATTAGACAGCCACATGCAGAAAAATGAAATTGGACCATTTCCTTACACCACACACGAAAATAAACTCACAATGGATGAAGGACCTCAATGTGAGAAAGGAATACATCAAAATCCTTGAGGAGAACACAGGCAGTAACCTCTTCAAACTCAGCCACAGCAACTTCTTCCCGGGAACATCGCCACAGGCAAGGGAAGCAAGGGCAAAAATGAACTACTGGGATTTCATCAAGATCAAAAGCTTTTGCACAGCAAAGGAAACAGTTAACAAAACCAAAAGACAACTGGCAGAATGGGAGAAGATATTTGCAAATGACATATCAGATAAAGGGCTAGTATCCAAAATCTATAAAGAGCTTAGCAAACTCAACACACAAAGAACAAATAATCCAATCACGAAATGAGCAGAGGACATGAACAGACATTTCTGCAAAGAAGACAACCAGATGGCCAACAGACACATGAAAAAATGCTCCACATCACTCGGCATCAGAGAAATACAAATCAAAACCACAATGAGATCCACCTCACACTAGTCAGAATGGCTAAAATTAACAAGTCAGGAAATGACAGATGCTGGCGAGGATGTGGAGAAAGGGGAACCCTCCTACACTGTTGGTGGGAATGCAAGCTGGTGCAACCACTCAGGAAAACAGCATGGAGGTTCCTCAAAAAGTTGAAAATAGAGCTACCCTGTGACCCTATGATCGCACTACTGGGTATTCACCCTAAAGATACAAATGTAGTGTCCGAAGGGGAATGTGCACCCGAATGTTTAAAGAAGCAATGTCCACAAGAGCCAAACTATGGAAAGAACCTAGATGTCCATCAACAGATGAATGGATAAAGAAGAAGTGGTATATACACACAATGGAATACTATGCAGCCATCAAAAGAAATTAAATCTTGCCATTTGCGACAACATGGATGGAACTAGAGGGTATTATGCTTAGCGAAATAAGTCAGTCGGAGAAAGACAACTATCATATGATCTCCCTGATATGAGGAAGTGGAGATGCAACGTGGGGGGGTTTGGGGGGTAGGCAAAAAAATAAATGAAACAAGATGGGATCGGGAGGGACACAAACCATAAGAGTCTCTTAATCTCACAAAACAAACTGAGGGCTACTTGGGGGGAGGAGGGCCAGTAGAGGGGGGTGGAGTTATGGACATTGGGGAAGGTATGTGCTATGGTGAGTGCTGTGAAGTGTGTAAACCTGGCGATTCACAGACCTGTACCCCTGGGGATAAAAATATATGTTTATAAAAAATAAAAAATAAAAAAAAATACATTAAATGTTTATAAAAAAATAAAAATAAATTAATTTAATAAAAAAGAGAAATGAGTGGTCTAATACCTGATACAAAGGAAAAAGTATGATTATGGCTTGAATCTAGAAAATGAAACTGGGCTGGATTATAATTTCATAAATAGCTTAATTTCAGATTGTTTCTTTAAACATTTATCATCACCAAGTGAGTGAAAGTGTTATTATTTGTGTTTGGTGAAATGTTGTTATCATTAGTTATTATCTACCATATGAGTTTTATAACCTTAAGGTTAAATGATGTCTTATCATAACTGATTCATATTAAAAGTTAAATTTTATAAATCAGATATTTTAAAACAAAAATATTGGACTGATATGATTGTTAGTGTGGGTGGTTTTTCTGAAAAAGGCATTAAAATTCCAACATATTTCAGATTTAAAAAAAGAAAGAAAAAGAAGAAGGAAATAAGAAATGAGATAGGGTGAAGTTATCTAAATCCATAGAAAAAATTAAAGAAAATTAAAGTATATTCTTTAATAACCCCTGGACAATTTTATGCATGCTTAGTGATGGATAATGGACACTGAAGGGAAAAGTCTAAATTTGAAATATGAATTATTTAAAGCCAGTAGTTATATCTAGCAATAAGATGACTATGATAAAAAAGAGAGAATTTAAGAAAGAACACAATTAGAATAACAGAGACTATGGATCAGCATTCCAAAAGTAGAAAGAGGAAACATTTTCAAAAAGTTTATTTTATTTGAAAGCAACAGTTTGTTCATGCAAACCTCTGATGATAGATGTTACTTTCAGAGCAGTGTTGATTTTTCAGTTGGATAATAGTATATCTTTTTTTTAAAACCTTTCCTTTTTATATTAAGGTATAATTGACATATAACATTATATTAGTTTCAGGTGTACAACATCATTTGATATTTGTACATTTTGAGAAATGATCACCACAGTAAGTCTGGTTAACATCCATTGCCCTATATAGTTACAAAACGTGTTTTTCTTCCTCATGAGAACTTTGAAAATTTATTCTCTTAACAACTCTTAACTATGCAATACAGTAGTATAAACTATATTTTCCATGCTATAATAGTATAAATTGTAAAGCAGGGATATCCTAGAAGATGTTGAAAGTTGAACACCAAAGTGGTCATCAAGATCCTTGGAAGTGTCTGTGGTGGCAGAAGTGGCAATATGGCCTATCTAGAAAAGGAAGGGAATAGTAAATAATTCCAAGAGCAAACAAATGTGGATGTCCTACTAATGTAAAGAGAAGAGATAATTCCTGCCCAGGTCTAAAGCTTGCATCCTGTGTAGAGTCTCTGGACAGCTGAGAAGCTGAAATCAGATGTTAGTGTCTTGTGAGTTAATGCTAACACAGTAAAAAACAGGAATAAGAATTTATGGGTGATTTCTGGTGAAGTGAATAAATTTGGAAGAGTGAGGCATCCCAGATTATTCATATATATACACATATATATGTGTGTGTATATATATATACACACACATACATATATATACTTGCACAAAACATATATACACATATAAATATTTTAAAAATATATTAACAATATCATTCTTATATTTAACTTAAATCAATTTTTAAATAACTTAAATTTTAAATTACTTTTTAATTTAATAATTTAAATTTTAACTGTTTAATATATATTTTTACACTTGATCTTAGCCAAAAGGCTAAGAAGCAATTTATTTTTAAATAAAAGTGCTGTCTCAAATTTTGTATACTGTAAAAGTTTCTGGAAGGGAAAAAAGAAAAAGTTTCTGGAAAGGTATTTTCCAGACAGTGCAGTGGAATTGTTCCCTGGAGGTATACCATATGCCTAATTATGTAAAAAAGTTAATGAAAAAGTATCAAGGCTGAATATGTTATTATGACACCTTAGAGTAACTAAGGCATCCGTGTTCAATAATTTTCATTGCTTTAGAGTATTAGCCCCAACTGTTAGTTTAAGAATGACCAAGTAAAAATACTCTTTTATTTATTTACTTATTTTTATTTCATATCTTTTCATGCTAATTACCAGTTAGTCTACTACAACTATACTTGCAAGACTCTAATGGGAAATTATCTGCTTTGGCTATGCTCTCAATCACAACCATTTTTTTTTTTTAATCCTGAGATAGATACACAATTGGTACTCTAACTTTTGTGTAAGATTTTTAAAACAGGTATTTCATTTTAAAACTTTGAATCCGGTGGAATATTCTTTAAACCATTATAATAATTGTGGGTATAAATGCACAGACAGTATCTCAACATTAGTTGTTTACATGCATCTCTAGGTAATATATTCTAGATTTTCTGTCCACTTTGACAAAACCATGTACAGATAATTTACTACCCAGTTTTAGAATTTTGCTTAGAATTTATACCATTAATATCAGTTACTATTAATGGTGCTGCTGTTGCTTTGGGATCCCAGAGTTGGTGAAACAACAAACATAGTTAGACTTTATATTTCTTTCTGGCTTTCAGATGCTTGTTTACTTCTCCCTCACAGCTTTAAAATACAGTGCAAGTAATTTCATGTAATCATAATCTCCCTGTTTCAGAGAGGGATATAATCTATTGAGAGATAGTAAAATAGATTGATAAGATAAAAAATAGGTGAGGAAGATAGACGCTTCTGATAAATGTCTGATAAGAGTAGCTTTTTTTTTTTTTTTTAATTTTTAGGACTATAAGTGATGGTTAAATGCAATAGAGTAGACTTTCTACCTTCACTAAATCTGTAATAAAAATGTGAAAGAAAAATATTTTTAAATTCAAACATTTGTTGAAATTTAAAGTCATTTTGCCTTAGGTATTTTTATTATACTTAAACATTATTCCATTTCTGGTCCTGAAGGAGTATAATCCAAATTTACTATTGTTGTTAAATAGTACTCTAGGTTAAGTACCTCCCGCCTTATTTTTTTTTTATTACAGCCTTATATTTTTGCAACCTTGCACATTATAGCTTCAATAGAGACCTTACTCTGTTCCAGCCTTCCAGTGATTATACTTTATGTACATGCCTTTTGTACTACTGCAAACATTTTAGTATGCTTAGATCATTTTAAAGTTCCTTTAAACATGGTCATGGCTACAATGCTATAAAGAAAACCATAAATAAAGGTGCTCCTAGTGTGTTTGAAACACCAATTTTCCTATAGTATTCCCTGGAAATTTTTTTTTTTAAAGATTTTATTTATTTATTTGAGAGAGAGACAGTGAGAGAGAACATGAGCAAGGAGAAGGTCAGAGGGAGAAGCAGACTTCGCATGGAGCTGGGAGCCCGATGCGGGACTCGATCCAGGACTCTGGAATCATGACCTGAGCCGAAGGCAGTCGTCCAACCAACTGAGCCACCCAGGTGTCCCCCCTGGAAATTTTTTTCATGCTCATTATCAGTTAGTCTACTGCAATTATACTTGCAAGAGTTTATTGGGAAGTTATCTGGGAAATACTATACTGTTTAGATATTTGTGAAAAACCAGATTTCCATCTAAATGAAACCGTTTAGTATGTTCCTGTTACTTTGAGGTTTCCATAGTCAATACAGATGAAAGCTTTTCCAGTCTACATATAATAAAAGGTAAAGTGTTGTAGACGTTACATTCTTTGCCCATTAAACCTTTGAGACATTTCAGATGCAGTTTAATGAATGTAGTTTAATAGTTATCCAGAAAAAATAATGTGTTTTTTTATTAATACACTGGAAATTTTATGAATTTTTACATTGAAGCTATTTTATAACCAATTGCTTACATTTTTAAGGCAAATTAATGGGGAGAATAAGTTTTGGGGTAGGTAACCCAGCAGTTATTGTTTGGACTAATAATAGATTGCTTTGTGTTATTTTTACGAAAGTATATCCCTTAAAAGAAACCCCAAAACTTGCAGGCGGGGGGAAAAAGGCTTATAGGCCTGCTGCTGGTGCTTCCAAGAAGTCTTCAGGTTTTTCTGTTTTCTGGCTAATTGAGTGACTGACCCTTGTAACCATAGGTGGTTATATTTATTGATATTGTCCAATATGATTGATTTATTTTTTATAGAAATGATATTCCCAACAGGAGATTGCATAAATATTCACCTGTGGTTTCTCTCATAAGTTCTGTTGCTTTTGTTTTGTTTTGGGCACTTACTTTTTAATACATCTGGAATTTATATATATATGTATATATATATAAAATACATATGTATATGTAATATATGATACATATATAATATATGATATGTATATATAATATATGATATAATGTTAGGAGGATGTATTTGTTTTTTTCTCTTGAATTCATTAATTGCCTCAAAACAATTAAGTAAATACTCCATTCTTTCACTATTCTTTAGAATGACTGTTATTATAACTTACATACCTAATGTGCCACTTACTGTTTTCTTTAACATAAGTATAACTTTTATTTCTTTTCCAAATTTTCAAATTTTATTATACTATCTAGGATATTCCAAATATTACCATATTACCTTATTCCTACAGTTAATCAGAATTCTTGTGGTATTTCATCATTTAAAATGATGTCAGTTTTGGTGTGTTGTATCATGTTAGGGAAACATCCTTGTGTTTCTCCTGGGCTAATCAGATGATTATTTTGGCTTCTGTCAAAATAAACATATTTTTTCCATTGATGTGTCGGTTTAAACTTTACTATTGATAGATTTTCTAATATTAAACTATCTTTACATTCTTGGCCATGGCATATCATTTCACGTGAACAATATAAATAAAGCCTATAATATGAATAAATACAATCTTTGATTCTTCTGTTTTGGGATTTAAAACTTAAGATGAAATCAGAAAGTTATTGAGATACTTCACAATTTACTACATATTTTACTTTGCTTAGTAGAAATTATATAAGTTCCAAGCAATATGTACAGTTATTTCCATGATAGGTTAATAGTTTATATATATGTGTGTGTGTATATTTTAAAGATTTATTTATTTGTTTTAGGGAAAGACAGATGCAGGAAGGGGCAGAGGAGCCCAGTGCAGGGCTTGATCCTCATGATTCTGAGATCATGACCTGAGCTGAATCCAGGAGTTGGATGTACCACCCAGGCGTCCCTAGTTTATATATTTGTCCAAATACCTTATTATTCTCAGAGATAACTATGGAAGGATGTGATTAAATACAAAAATTAATCAAAAAAATACCTATGGGGCGCCTGGGTGGCTCAGTGGGTTAAGCCGCTGCCTTCGGCTCAGGTCATGATCTCGGGGTCCTGGGATCGAGTCCCGCATCGGGCTCTCTCTGCTCAGCAGGGAGCCTGCTTCCTCCTCTCTCTCTCTGCCCACTTGTGATTTCTCTCTGTCAAATAAATAAATAAAATCTTAAAAAAAAAATACCTATGGACCATGTACCACAGAGAAATGCCTTTGCCTTTAGTCACATGACTGGATATTTTAAAGTCCAGTTTTATACCTGTATTATTTATATTTTGATATTACTATTGAGCTCTTCTTAAATATTATTGTGAATATTTTTATCAGCCTTATCTCTATGACTCATGAGAATTCTAGGTCCAAATAAATAAAGATTAGACAGTCTATGATTACTTACCATGAAGTATAAATTCAAGAGAGCAAGACCAAGCATTATGAATATTCCCTGTTAGTAAACAATAGGTCAAACACCTCACAGGCTATTCACAGATAAAAATGGAGACAACTGGATTTATGGAGCATTTTCATGAGCCAGACAGGGATGCCTACCAATCCTGGCCTCACCAAGGTGCATCTTTACTTTTGCTTTTAAGTAGCTTCGTTAGAATATAAATGTGGAAAAACAATTATTTTCAGTTTCTCATTTCAATCTTCTTGTCTTTAAAATTTTTTTGATCTTTTTTCAGATCTTTTGAAGATGATTTGGAAATAATTTCATATCACTATTGATAAAACAGGGATAGCAAGTTAGAATTTTTTCATGCTTCTTGAAGTATATGATGTCTATTTAAATTCATTTTTAACAAATGTAGATATGTCCCTCAAAGATTTGTAATTATGAAGAGCTAGGGATCAAGGATTATTGTTTAACCCTTATAGAAACCCCTAGGTACCATAGGTACCATAGGCAGATAGGAAACTGAGGTACAAGTATGTTACATAAGTTTTTCTAGTAGTTAAGAGATAGGGCTGGGATTCTGGTTTTAGGCAGTCTGGCTCCAGATTATGTACGTATAACCCTGTTTTGGTACTCTGTGTCTGACAACATGTCCCCACAATGTTATGGTACAGTGAGATTTATATCATGAGATTTTAGTAATAAGAATTTAATTAGGAAAAGTCATGATAAACACTTCCTGGAGAGAATAAGGAGAAAAATATTCTTCTGTTAATAAACCGACTTTGATTCATTCTTCTCTATAGTGAACTTGAGCTGTAATAGAATTCCCACTAGATTATGATTCAAAGGAACGCCTGCCTTTTTTAAAAGTAAAACATTCATCATAAAATGAATGTGAAAGACAGATCTCCATCTAGATAAATAATTTATGGTTGAGTGTAAAAAGGTAAGATTTAGATTCAAGACAGAAGGACAAATTGGGAATTATTTCTCCCTCAGCTTACCAAAAGCTGTTAGATTGTCACAGAGGTAAGACTGAAAGAAATACTGCTTCTCCCTATTCCCCAGCAATATCAGGACTAGCATCAATACTTTCATGATGGAACATTCAAACTGTACTTTTAGAGTAAAACAGATATGAGGGAAGAGACCAGACAAGTAATATGGAAATTTTTATTTCTATTTTAATAGTACTTTTTAAAAAAGTTACTTCCTTACTGGCTTATTATAATGAAAATTATTAATAACATTTATAATATACACATGCAGTGTCTATGCAGGTATATTTTTTTTTTTAAAGATTTTATTTATTTATTTGACAGAGAGAAATCACAAGTAGATGGAGAGGCAGGCAGAGAGAGAGAGAGGGAAGCAGGCTCCCTGCTGAGCAGAGAGCCCGATGCGGGCCTCGATCCCAGGACCCTGAGATCATGACCTGAGACGAAGGCAGCGGCTTAACCCACTGAGCCACCCAGGCGCCCTCTATGCAGGTATATTAATAAGTTATACTGAACACTTGGTACTTTGTCAAAATCTTCTCATTGATTATCTGATTTAAACTTCACCACTAGCCTCGTTTCACAAAGGAGGGAAGAGAAGCCAAAATAGTTTATGGAACTTTAATAAGAAGATCTAACTCAAACCCAGTTCTACTTAATCTCAAATCTGGTTGATTACAGGTATTGCCACCAGCATCATTATTTGCTAAGACATCACTAATTCATATTTGTCAGATGATATAATCTGAATTATGAGCTTTTTATAAAAGAGAGAATAGCCCATAACCATTAAAATAAGCTATACTAATCATTAGTTACTTAAAACTTATAATATTTACCACCATAATTTGGAATGAGTTTTCTGTTAATAGTATACAAATAATTAGTTATTTAAAAAGAAATCCTTCAAAACAGCATATTTTAAGTAAACTAAAAAGTAGGCTTCTCTGGGCCCTACTTTCCTTTTATCCCTTTATTGAGGCAATTTTTTATTTAGAGATAAATGAGACAATTTTAATTAATGGTAATGATTTGAAAAAGACTAAGTGAGGGGGAAAATTCAAGTTAACGTTAAGTGGAAATCTAATAGAATAATAATGAAAAATCAGAACTAGGCTTCAAATTCAGCTGTTATTTCAAATCACTGGAGTGAAAGTGGCAACACTTTCCTACCCTCTGTTCTCCAGTAGGGCAACAAACATGGATGTCATACAGGTTATTCTAGTGGACAAGAACTAGGTAGCCCTTTTGTAATATGGTCCATCATTTTGCTGACCAGAAATGTTGTTTCAGCTAGTAATGGCTGTAAAAGGCAAAATGCTTAGCACCATTATTAGCAGAAAGGAAGCAAAAGAGAAGATAAAAGAAAGGAAAATTGTGAAGGACTTAAGTGATAAAGGGGTAGGAGAAATTCTTTGAGGAAGAAAAAAAAACCAAAACAGAAAAGAGAAAGAATGAAAACTCACTGGACTTAGGCAGCAGTGTGAAGGTGTTCCATACAAGAAAGACAGCAATACCTGAGACCTCACTGTGCTTCCCTGAGGGACCAGCTAGAGTAGCCATGGCATCAGAGGGTTCGAAGCGTGGCCCCAGTCCAGGGGCTGTTTAAAGCTATGGAGTCAGTGCACATATCACAGTGGTTTCATCATGCCTAACTCCTGTTCAGAACACTTTGTTTTGTAAAATATAAAAGTGTCTATTGTAACATACATAGATTATTCTCATAGATAGAGGCATAAATGTTTGAATGCCAAAGGAGTTAATTTCCAGTATTGTTAGCTCTTGTCAAATTTTAAAACACAGTGGAGAGTATGTTTTTCTCTAGAGAATATGTTTTTCCAAGTGTTCGTATTTTGCAGACAGTAAAGTCACTTAGTAAATATTTATTAAAATAATTTGTTAACTCCAGGAATAGTATACATTGTGATAAAACACAAAAAGACCTTGATGTTCTTCCAGTTTGAAGGAAATGTTAATTTGATGGTTAGAGAATATTGTGAAAAATTAATGTCAATATGGTACCTTCTTGACAATATTTCCTGCGTAGCCTTATGGAAGTAAGTGAAATTATCCTTCCATTTTAATGGGATCCTTGCCAGACAATGAAATAGGATATGTCTTAAATTTCTTTCTGTGTCAAAAATGAGCTTCCAGTACTCTGAAATATAGCCACTTATTAGCTATATGACTTTGGACAAGTCACTTATCTCCGCAGTATCCCGGTATCCTGACCTGAAAAATGACTCAATTCTACTTCATAGAAGTTTTATAAGGATTGAAGGAGTTATTATTGGGAAACACATAAACAAGTGACGGCTACATAGTCAGGGTTGTATAAGTCTTTGCTGTTATTAAAACTTGGGTTAATTTCTAAATGAACTTTTCCTATTGATGTTGTCTCCTTTCTCCAGAAAATTATAATCAAAGTTTAGTTACTCCACTTAGCTTTTATAATAGCCCAAGCAGCATCCACTAAATCAAAAACCTTTTCCATATTTACATCACATCTGGCTAAGACAGAAATCATGGGATGGCTTGACCCCCAAAATTTGAGAACTGAGAAAGAGCAGCATCTGTCTTCTCCATCTGTTTAACCAAGATTTCTTAATTATCTGTAAAAAAAAAAAAATCTTTAGTCTAAATCACTCACTGCTCAGTTTAATGAACTGTATTTTGTGACATAACATCCAAAGCCTGTGCATTCATGAAGATTATCGACTGATTATGTTTTCCATGAGGATAAGGAAGGCTAAAAATGAATATATCTAACACACGTGCACTATTATTTTGATAAGAATGGTTAGAGCTGTTACTCCTGGAGCTTTTTGTTGTATCTGTTACCTCCTATTTTTGTTGTGGTCTTATTTTTCCAAAATCAAGTCAGTGTCACTAATTGTTCCCTCCAGTGATGCTTGTCTGCTGCTGATGTTCTGAAGCAATTGATGTTGATGTTACATTGGTTCAAATTATACTTTCGTTTGCCCTTGAAGCTTTTTGGCTGTCCATCTTGTGTTTGATTGCATTCCTTACTCCATCCTATAGCAGCTGTTTTAACATTCTTTTTTATTATTATTTTTCACTTGCTTCACTTGCTAAAATGTTAGAACTTGGCTTCATTGCCAATATTTTAATAGTGTTCAGAAATCTCATTATTGATTTTGATATTGATGCTGTTTGATAATGGATGGCAATGAATCTTGTCCCCAAGCTGAAAATGCTTTTAGAAATGAGTCTAAATCTCTTGCCATTAGAACTCCTTAGGAGACCATCATTTCACAAGCTGGCTGTGTACTGTGAAGCTGGAGGCTTGTTGTGCTACAGTTTTTCACATTTCCTATTGTAGAGCTGAATCACGTACATTTTTCTTCTGTTTGGTAGCATGACATGTCTGTGATAATTTAGTAGCTTTAAGACTTCATTTATAATTTTGTTTGGGAGAATCAGAGTAATTCCCATTTCACAGACCAAACCTAATATATCTGACTTTTAAAATATGTAGCTGTTAGTTATTAAAAAGCATATTTTTATGAGGATGAAACATAAAACATAAAACGTACAAAAGATTTTTTTTTTTTATATATTTGAAAAAGTGTTCTTTCCCTAAATCCCCGTAGTACTTTACATCTCATAATCTTTCTCTCAGGTGTGACTCTTCCCTTCTAGTAGACTCTATGAACAGAGGAGTAAGTTCTCAGTGATCTTGACATTTCCAAAAGCACATACCCAGTAAGAAATGATGAATAACTATTTAGTTATTTGACTTTCCTGATAATCTTGTGAAGCCAGGTCTAATTTACATTGGTTTGATCACTGAGATGGGCTTAACTGAATACCACACTGAATACCACAAGCAATGAAGACTCCAGAAAGTGGCAGAAAAACAATGTGCATGGGGATTCATGATATATGGAGGGAGGCCAGTCTGAATAATTGAGAGGTCTGAGCTATACAGTAACAGAACATTTCATAAAATAGGCTGGAATTGCAGGTATTTTAAAAATTTGAAGTAAATATCTTTTTTCCCCCAATTAATTTAATACTATTTCCAAGAAATGTTCCTATTGGATATATGCTCTACATGACTAGAGAAATTTGATGCCTAACAATCATATTATTGGTTTAAATTATTTTGTCAAAATTATTCTCTTAAATAGGCTAATATATTATTAGTTTACCCAGAAAACAGTTTTTTCATTGTTAATCCAAAGTATACTTTTGGCATAATTCTCACATATTTTAAATTAGCAAGCTACAGTTGAATGGGTGTTAATTACATGTTAGTATATAACATATTACATATATATGTTTTATTTTTGGTTTAACTATACGTACACAGTAGGAAGGGTGTTCTTCTGAAGGCTGTGCCCAGTCTTGCACTCAGAAGTTATCACCAGTTACAAACCACGGCTTGCTAGATGAGCAGTTAACCCCCCTGTTGGTAGAGTGAGGTTTGCACTCTGAGTGTACAACCTAGCTACCTTACCCCAAGATTTCTTTCTGATGAGACTTCAAATTTCACAGTTCATTTGATCATACAGAATGAAATTATACTCAATGCACATGCACTTAACTTTCCTTAAGTCATATTTTGTTCAGTTTTATTAAGGTATAATTGACAAGTCAAATTATAAGATATATAAAGTGTACATGATGATTTGATTACATTATGAAAAAATTACCCATTGAGTTAATTAATATGTTTATCAGCTCATATTTACCTTTTCATTTTCTGTGAGGGCATTTAAGTTCTACCCTCTTAGCAAATTTTAATTATACAATAAATACAGTGTTATCAATTTTAGTCACCATTTTATACATTTGATTTTCAAATGTATTTTCAAAAGTTTGTACCTTTTACCAAACTATTCCTGTTTTTCCCACTTCCAGCCACTAGAAACCACTCTTAATGCTGTTTCTATGAGTTTAACTTTAAAAAATTAAAATAAAAATATATTTAGGTTCCATTTGTAAGTGATACCATGCAGTGTTTGTCTTTCTCTGTCTGGCTTATTTTACTAAGCATAATACCCTCCTGGTTCATCCTTATAAATAAGACAGGTTTACTATTTCCATTTTTAGGGTAAAAAGTGAAAAAAATGACTAAATATTTCATGCCAGTTTACATAACTTGAAAGTGTTAAATATAATAACTCAAATGTAAGTATTCTGACTCAAAGTCTGTGATACTTTCTGCTACAAAAAGTTATCTCTTTATCAAAGTACTAGAAATTGGTCCTCTATGGTACTTATTTATCATGGAATATTTTAAGCAGTAGCTGATTAGTAACTTTTTTCTTAAAGATTAAAAATAAAACAGCACTATGGAATAATAATTAACGATAATTTATGTTGTAGTAGAAAACTTAAAATCTATTTCACCAATGTTCCTTCCTTTATCTATCCATAGGTGGCTTTGGGAAAATTGCTAATGCTCTCTAGATTTGTGTTTTTATCCATGGAATGTAGGCGCAAACAATTCTAAGTTCCTTCACATTTGAACATGTGATTCCATTATCATTAGTTATCCTGGAATGTACTTAACAGTTTTCAGAAAAAGAGAACAGAGTTCTATTGATAGAACAGAAAAAATCATGTCACTGTGTTTCTTCTTCTGCCTTGCCCATTTAATTTCTCCTTCTTGAGACTTTGTTAATAAATGAGCAACTCCAATATTTTAATTAACCTTTTACTCAATGATGAAAGTTATACACATAAAAATCAACATACCTTTTACGTAGTAAGAGAATTGTTCCCTTTCATAATAATCTTAATTGGTATCACTCACTTTTAAAAAAAGTAAATGTAATGTCAACATTACAACCCAAATTGCTCACTGTATTGTTACAGATATGACCAGTAGTGGATGATAATATTTCAGTTGCTAACTCAGCAGTTAACCATAACTTACTTATTTCTTTGAGTAAAAAGTAATTTAATCTTAAATGAAGTACTATTATTCATTCACTGTGGCAGCTATAGATAAAAGCTCTTCAATTTCTTCAGTCGGACACTTCATTTTTGAAGCATTTCTGAATTCTTCCAGAGGGGTATGTTTTCTGAATTTGACATAAAATGACTTTTAATGTGCTTAAAGACTTTAGAAACTGACAGAAATCTCTATTTAGTCATAGTCAAAGTGAAGATTGTCCATAGTAGTAGTAGTGAAGAATCCCTTAGGAGGGGCCAGATGATGAGTGAGCAAGGAACTACTGAAAATTAGGTCTTTTAATGTATTTCTTCGTATATTAAAAAAGAAACCTCCATAATCATTTATTCATTGATTCAACAACTATACACTGAGTGCCTCCTACATGCAGTCAGTGTTTGAGGCATTGGAGCCTTATCAATGAACATAATCGCTAAAAACCACTGTCATCATGGAGCTTACTTTATCTTATGCTCTTAATCTATTCTGTTTTAAGTCTGGTCTATTCTATTATGTATTCAACAGTTGTCATCTATAACTCTACAGGGGATCAGTTTGTAGTATCTTCCTCTCATCTCAGTACCAAGCTTTGTCATTTTTACATTCCTTCCTGCCAAACCCCTCTAGTTTAGGTACCTGATTCATCACTTATCTCCTGGCTTGGTTTCATTTGTTGAATTCTATCATAATCTTCCCTTTAGAATGATACTTCTGTGAAGTGAGACACTAGCAAACTCCATTTTTGACAGAATTTGGACCCTATCCCCCTACACTCTCATATATTGTTTTGCTAATGTCTTACAATTCTACGAAGAGGGAAACACTGCAGGTTAAGTACATGGTAGTAGAATCAGACAATGTAGGTTCTGACCCTAAAGTTAGACCTCAGTGCTTTATCTATAAAATTGCATAATTATAGGAGCTACATTATAGGGTGGTACTTCCATGTACTTGTTTACTCACTCAAGTTTCCAAAAAATTAGGACACAGTTGTTTATAGTTTTCTTTTGGAGACTTGTCATGGATACTGATAAATAAAATACTAGACTAGAAAATGGTAGATGAACAGACACATGCAATGGGATTTTAGAAGGAAAAAATATTACTATGTCTAGAATGACCAGACAAGACTTCATAGAAAAATTAGAATATCATTAGACGGATATTTGATAAAAGCACGATGTTTCTGATTTTTTGATTTCTCACTTGTGTTTATTCATTAGGCTTAACAATAGTATGTACACTTTTTGGAAATGATTAAATTCTTTGAAAAGTTGCCTTAAGGGTGTAAAAATTGACCATCAGTCAAATAATTTAGTTTTGATTTTGGTCATGGTCTATAATTTCTCTTCAGAAGTGAAAAGTAGTAAAGTTTGAAGGGAAAGATGAAGTCTTGTATTTCTTTTTTTACAGACTTTTCTGGGGACATGTCATGCCTTCTAATCTGAAGCAACAGTGTGGGGATTAGCTTAATACTCTTGAGGCTGAAACAAAGCAGAGCCAAGGTTCTTTATTCAATCTTTTGTATAAAGTCCATACATTAAAGAGAGCTGATGCAACTCACCAAAATGAGCATATGAATTATTTTTGAACCATAGGACCTGGCTGATTGTTTCTAGTCCTGCCAAAAGAATTTTTATTTCAAGTGTTAATTGATTTTTTTTATTGTAATTGATTAAATCACTATAATATTTATTGATATAAGTGTAATGACTCAAAATGATTAAGACATGAATCCTTTTTTATAAGTGTAAATTGCATTAGAGGAATCAAATACTTTCCAAAGCAGCATATTAGGTTTTCCAATTTCCATTAATTGACACAAGGAATGTATTGGTGTTTCATTGATCCTTAGTAATATGTAATTAGATTATCTAATGTGGTAAGCTCTCCATTGCTTACACAAATAAGGGCATGACATTGTGAGCAAACTCGGACATTGTGATAAAACAATTAACAACAATTTCTAATGTGGATATACTATCCACTTTCTATTTATAGATATATATGCCAAAATGTTTAGGGATTCTTGTCAAAAAATAAGCACTCACAGTCACAAATGTAATATCTAACTTAGATGCAAATTGCTCAATTATCACTTCTATTTGTGTTTAATTATATCATGATCATTATGAAAAGGAATGATTTATCTTATATGCACCTTTTTATGAGAATAAAAGCATGAATATAGCTACAGAAAAATAGGCATAATATGTGACTGTAAAGAAGTATTAAAAAAACTGATAGGATATACTAAATTTACTACTGAGTTTTTCTCTTGGAATGCGAGTACAGAATGGGGCTAGGGATGAAGAAAAACCTCAAAATATCTGTGCTTTTTCTGATGTTTATTTATAAGATAAAACAAATACAACTATCAATTCTGAGTAGTGGGTTATATTTTGATATTATTCTCAATTTTATGAACATCTTGTGTGTGTGCATGCATGTATGTGTACTACTTATTCCACATGCAACAACAGAAAAAAAAAAAAAACCCTTGTCTCATTCTTTATCACATCTCATCGGTTTCCAGTTTTATATTATGTTGGGAGTTGTACAAGCCTAGTAAAATAGTTTTGGGATCAAGGTATAATACACATAAGTTTCCGTGCCTGCTGCTGTCTTTATTTATCCCAGTAGCATTTTGGCAGCCTTTCTATATTCTATATGACATTTATACCTAATTCAACCAGAATTTCTGACTGGACAGAATGTGTAGATGAGGAAAAATATTCCCTGGTTAGAGAATCCAGACTAAGCTGAATTGTTTCATCAGAGATGGTGCTGTTAAACACACACACACACACACATCCAAAAAACAAAAACCCTCCCCCCAAACCAGAAAGATCTATCTGCAGAATAGTCTGTGGAAATGGAGTAAAGAAGGCAGGGTTAGGTCCATGAGTAGAACTGTCAAACATTTTGAGAAGGAATGCTGTCATTTATATCCACTGGGACTTTATAAGAAGTTATTTTCTGAGTTTGAGGTATTTATCTAAAGCCAGCTTATAAAACTTCTCTTCCAAAGTGTAGGAGCTATAATTTACAGTAGAAATGCTCAAAAAGGAGAATCAGAATTATACGTGGTTAAATGTTTTATAATTTACTTTTAAATTTACTATTTTTAGACTATATTCTGTTTACATGTGTTTGCTTTTTTCTTATCTTTAGTCAAGAGCCATCTTAAAAATCTGTAATGTTCAGAGATAAAGACCCAAGATGATAATGATGTGATGATGGTGTAGCACCTTCCATTTTGTTGCTTAGGTGAATAATGGATTTTAAAATAGGCATTTAAAAAGTCAAGTAGTACTCTTTAAATCCAAGCAGTAAGCAAGAACGATATCTTGTTCCCCATCATCTGAAAGAAATGAATTCAAAGACTTTCCCCCCCGCCAAAAGTGACACTTATTCACTTATGGTGTGAAAGACGGGATCAGGCTGCAGTAAATCAAGACTGCTACAAGTCTGTATCATCTGAATCCTTCCTAGGTGAGGTTGTCCTGAGACATCCGCTAAGGGAGTTGGTGGTCACAGAGACAGCTGTGATGGAAGAGCAACAGCATCTGTTCGTGGGTGCACTTGACCCTGAAGATACTACCAATTGGGAAATGTTAAATAAAAATATGACATAAGAATCAGAGAAGAGGAAATAGTCATTAAGAAAGAAAGGGATAGAAGAAGATTAAAATATGAATAAAAATACAGATCATAAATGAAAAGGAATGTAACATACTGAAAATGAAAACATTATAGTGTTTTTTAAAAATCAATGATAAAGCAGGCTATATTCAAAATAAAAGAAACAAAAATATAAAACCAATAAATTAAAAAATTAAATATATGAAAATTAGGATGATATAGCATTAATAATTGAATTAGGAAATATGGCAATGAAAGTAACATGTAAATAATGGTGTTAAAATACAATAATATATTTTTTCTTGAAAACACTCAACAATTATAAAGATTGATTATGTTGAAAAAGGCCATATAAGACAAGAAAATACAAGAGACAAATAATAATAGGTAAATTCAATCAGAGCTTATATAGAAGGCAAACTCTGTGGTAGTGATTAAAAGCTAGCATATATCACCGCAGTGAAAAATTCTCATGCAATGCCGAATCAGGTTATTATAAGAGCCAGGAATTTCTCTTCATGAAAACAGGAAAACCTAAATAGTGAAGAATGAGAAAGAGACAACAATAATGACAACATAAAGAAACACAACTATGGAGATGCAAATGGGGTGAATCCTGAGTAAATATCTGCATGGCCATGCTTTCTTTCTTGCAGAAATGTGTCTGAAATCAAGAACTCCAAAAGTCAGAAAGTTCCTTGGGCAACCATGTTCCTCCTGTAGCCTATGTAAAGAGAAACAAAGCAATCAATGCTTCTTCTGGCTTCCTGGGAAATCCCAACTGGTTCCATGTTTTTTAGGACCTATTTTGGTATTGTGTTATTACTATAATGGTTATATCCCTGACTGGCCAGTTTTCAAGAACAAAATGCTTACCTATTTCTTGCTTTTCTTTTTTCTTTTTCTTTTCTTTCTTTTTTTTTTAAATTTATTTTCAGCATAACAGTATTCATTGTTTTTGCACCACACCCAGTGCTCCATGCAATACTTGCCCTCTCCAATACCCACCACCTGGTTCCCCCAACCTCCCACCCCCTACCCCTTCAGAACCCTCAGATTGTTTTTCAGAGTCCATAGTCTCTCTTGGTTCACTTCCCCTTCCAATTTCCCTCAACTCCCTTTCTAATAACAATGGATAATAGATCCCAGAAGCCCCAAAGGTATGAAACTATCATCACACCCTGACCTAAGCTCTAGTCTGTTATAGTGGAGTCTCCTAAGGATTGATAGCCAGACAAAAAAAATCATCATTGAAACTCTTTGAATCAGGAGAGGCAGAAGATTCCATGGAAGCAACTGGGCCTTTAAAATATGACTGAACAATATATAGTATTTAGACCAGAATTTCACAAAAGGAAGGCTTAGAGTCATTTGTATCATAATCAAGTATTTAAAGGATAAGTTGTATAGCAAGAAAACATTGGGGCGAGATAGAGCTCACACACTAGAATTAAACACAGAGAATGCAAACCATAAGTTATAGTGGAAATTCAAGTGAAAACTTTGGATTCTCACAGTCGTGAATTGCTGGTGTCTAAATCAACTACACCTAGATCTCCAAAGAGTTGAAGGTACCCTAAAATGACCCAGTGACAGCTGAGTTACATTTTAGAGTTCCATTTGGAATCACTTGGACTAAATGAGCAGAATTCAGCTGCACCTTGATTAAATCATGTCCCTATTGCAAAGCATTACTATGTGGATAGATTTCAAATTTTTTCTCCTGACTTTGTCTTAACTTAGGTTTTTGAAAATAATTAGAAATCCTTACTCAACAATAAAGTGCTGTAAAAATCCTGCCCAGAAACTAGATGAATCAAACTGATAAGCATATTTTATTGAGCATTTATTTTGTTCCAGCTATTGTGCTAAGCACATATAGATGATTTTATTTATCGCTTACCATGGTCCTAAAAAGTCATTTCCATGGCAATCACATTTTTACAAATGGGAAATCAGGGTTTAGATATATCAACTTAACTAACCATGATCACAAAACATCATAGGTGACAAAGTTCAGTTTCAAATTCAGATCTTGCTGGTATCAAAAGCCCTTGGTACTTTTAACTTTTTACTCTCCTGCCTGGTCAACTCTGTTCTTCCCATCCCCCAAGTCACTCAAACTTCTTAAGAATTCTCTTACTATTAAAAGGTAGTAAAGTTAAAAATCAGCAACATCGATGATGCATTAAGATTCTTTTTTTGAGTAGGATTTCCCACTGATTAAATCTACACCAGCAGTATAGGCTTGTTGGAAGAATTGGTCAGTGTGAAATAGTTAAGTATCATTTATAGCCCATTCATTTAATTAATAAATTTCCACATAGTCATAGTCTGTTCTTGATATTAGTAGCAGCAGAACTCCTAATCTTAGAGTTCTTATAAAAGATGGGGAAGTAGAAAGAAGAGAGATTAGTTTTGTAGTTTTCTTGAATTACTGAGGTCACTTAATTTTTAATGTATGAGACTCAACCTTCCTAGCAGGCTGTGTTTAACGTCAAGTTCATCCGTGCTAGAATGAGAAAATTCTTTTAATGTTCAGGTTAAACCTGAGCAAGTTTGAGAGATCATTTCTATAGATGGACAGAGGAAAATGTAAAAGTGCAGTTTTGTGGACAGTGGTCTTTAATAAAGATGTTTGTATATGAAAAAGATCCTTGTTGCATACCAGACATAAATTATTGGGTTGTGTGTGCTTATACAGCATTACAGAAAAGGAGTTTTCCCCGATTGGGCCTCCAACTGTCCCTCAGTGGAGGGGGAAGTGTAGTGGGATCCTTTCACCAGAGACTTCTCCATTCCCAACTACTCCCCTGATATCTTTGGGTAGGTGAGGAGCTATTTCAGTCCCTTGAGAACAAGGAGGATTCCTGGACTGAGTTGCTCACTGGAACTCATGAACTTAATGAATCTGGAAAGTAATAGGAACTTTTAATTTAATTAATTACATTTTTTGAGATGTAGATTCATATGCTGTTATAAAAAATAATACAAGGATTTCTTGTTCACTTCACCTAGTTTCCTTCATGATAATATTTTGAATAACTGTCATATAATATCAAAACCAGATACAGTGGTAAAATCTATGGTTTTTATTAAAATTTTTCCAATTTTACTTGGATTCTCTTCTGCATATTTGTATGCATGATATTAAGTTCTATACAATTATATCACCTAATTAGATTTTTAAATCTACCACCACAGTGAAGATACTGAACCATAAGACTCCATCCTGTTATACTGCTATGGCTGAGCCATGTCCCTCCTCCATTTCTAAAATTTTGACTCTTCAAAAATGTTATATAAATGGAATTATACAGACTGTAACATTTTGGGATTGGCTTTTTTTATTCACCATAATTCCCTGGAAATTCAAACAAGTTGTTTCTGATGTCAATATTTTTTTACTTTTTATTACTGAGTAGTATGTATATACTACAGTTATTTTAGCATTCACCCGTTGAATGACATCTGTGAATATTTCAAGTTTGGGCTAGTACAGATGAAATGTATGGAAAAATGCATAAATATTCATTTACAGGTTTTTGTGTGAACATAAATTATTATTCTTCTGGAATAAATGCCCCAAAGTGCAAATGCTAGGTTATGTAGTGATATAAGAGACTGCCCAACAGTTTTTCTAGACTGGCTGTACCTTTTCATATCCCTTCAGCAATGTGTAATTAATCTAACTTCTCCATATCCTCTCCATTCTGTAGTGTTGTCACCATTTTTAAATTTTAGCTATTCTGATATGTATATAGTAAGAACTCAGTGTGGTTTTATTTTGTGTAATCCTGATGGATAATGATATTGAACATCTTTTATGTGCTTATTTGCTGTCTGTATTTCTTTTTTGGTGAGGAGGTTGTTCATGTCTTTTGGTCATTTTCTAGTTAGATTGCTTTTTCACTGTTGAATTTTGAGAATTCTTCATGTATTCTAGGTACTGTTCCTTTGTTAGATATGTGGTTTGCAACTCTTTTCTCCAAGTCTATAAAGTGTCTCTTCATCCTCTTCATATGGACTTTCTCACAGCAAAGGTTTAAATTTTGATCAGATCTAACATGTATATTTTTTCTTTTATAGATTATGTATTTGGTTTCAAGTCTAAGAGCTCTCTGCCCAAAGACTTTCTCCTATATTTTTTACAAGTTTTCTTCCCCAGTCTTGTTGAAATATATTTGACTTACAACATTGTGTAAGTTTAAGGTGCACAATGTTATGATTTGATAAATGCATATATTGCAAAATGATTACTATAAAAAGGTTAGTTAACATATCCATCACTAAACATGGTTATCTTTTTTTATGCATGTGGCGAGAACTTTTAAGATTTAATCTCTTAACACCTTTCAAGTAAATAATACACTATTATTAACTGTAGTCACCAGGTTGTACAGTAGATCCTCAGAACCTGCACATCTTATAACTGAAAGTTTGTATCCTATGACCATCTTCACCCATTTTCCACATTCCCCCACCCCTGGCAACCACCAATCTACCCTTCATCTCTATGAGTTCAGTTTTCTTCTATTTCACATGTGAGTGGGAGATCATATAGTATTTGTCTTACTCTGTTTGACTTATTTCACTCTTTTAGCAGACTGTGGATTGTTTATCAATCTTTTAATTTAGCTGGAAGTTACCCTTTGTCAGTCTTGCACATGAGTCATGTCCGCTGCAGTTCCAATGGCAGTTTAATTTGAGAGTCCTTACAGTGCGATTACTGTCTGCTTGGTTGATCTAGTGCCACTGGAGCTCTCACTGGTTCATGTTGCTGCTGCTGAAGGAGCAAAGGAGTTTTCCCCGATTGGGCCTCCAACTGTCCCTCAGTGGAGGGGGAAGTGTAGTGGGATCCTTTCACCAGAGACTTCTCCATTCCCAACTACTCCCCTGATATCTTTGGGTAGGTGAGGAGCTATTTCAGTCCCTTGAGAACAAGGAGGATTCCTGGACTGAGTTGCTCACTGTGAGTGTGTTACTTTTTCCTCTTCTGGATGTCTGTTCCTAGTAAGACTTGGGTTCAGTATTTTGAAACCTTCTGTCTCTGAACTGCTTCACATATTGCATCTCCATAATTTCAGAAGTACCGTACTCTTATGCCTGAATATAGACCTTTTAAACTATGTAGCACAATTTAAGATGCCTTGAAAAAGTCAGATGATGTTCAGAATATTTTATAAAGGAAAAACTGATGCTGAAAGATTGGGGTTGATTTGGATTAAAATAGATTTCAACAAAAAAATCCATTTATTTATAATGATATACATTAGACAATTCTTTGTTTAATCAAATACACAATGTGCTTGGTTTTTCATACTTGTATATGTGTCCATGGAGGGGTATTAGATGAGAGGAGAGGAAGAAAAGGTAAAATGATGATAGCAGAAAGATGTTTTTGTAAATGAAGTTTTTTTGTGTAGGAACCTCATGACTCAGATTAAAAATGCATTTCTTTTAAATATGCATCCATTAATTTCAAATACCACAACATATTTTCAAATCTGATCTAGTGTCATACATTTTAACATCTTAACAAAGTAGAATGGACTCAACTTGAAATAGGTATGTAAGCATTTAAATAAGAGATCTAGCTTAATAACATTTGCATAATTTTTATTATTTGGAAGTGTTTTCATGCCCATGGTCATATTTGGTTATACCAAAAATATGTGGGAGATAAGGAAGTTGTCAGTACATTTATTCTTATAGGTTAAAACAATATAACTCAGAGAGGTGAAATAGCTTTTCTAGTATTTCTAAGCTAATAAATGGCAATGGTGAGGACATGTGCTCATGTCTCATTTTAGACTTGTGGGAAGTGATGGGACCCCATTCCTTCAAGATTGTTTTGAGTCAGAATAGTTGACATATGCCCATTTTGTACAGAGACAGAAGGACATGACTTAATTACTTCCATTGGTCCTTTGCAGATTCTCTAGTTTATGAATTTTAACTTTTCTAACAATTTGCTAAAAATACTGAGAACTTCCTTGACCTTTTTTAAACCTAAAGTTAAAATAAACCACAAGCAGTCTTGGGAGAAAACATTAAAGTGATGACACTTATTTTTGTTTGCTTATTTCTATTTTCTGATAGAAAATAGTTTCCTTGATAGGCAAACCACTTTCTGAGGGTCAGCATAATTGTAGCCAGGTTTTAAATGCTGTTTCTCCGCTGGCAGCTAACTCTGCTGTGTGCCCTGCATAAGATGCCTGGTTCAGTGAGCAAAACTTGCACAGTGTCACTTTGAAGATAAAGTCATGTCTCCCAGGATGCCTTGTCAACAAGCCTGATGTGATACAGTGTTGGTGTGTTGACTTTTTCTTTAGTTGTGCTTCAACTTTTGAGTCCTATGGGTTATTCTTTACTAATCTGAAGAAATCACAGCTTCTGGCTATTCTGTACTGTTTGAATAGTTAAACTAGCCTGACTGTCAGTTTTCCAATACTGAAGGAATCTGCAAAATGAGTGAAGTGACCTTGGGCATTATTTTTAATACCCATTGTAATCGTCTCTAGGTTTAAACTTGAGGTTATAGACAGAGTTGTAATTTAAACGTGGGGATTTCTTTCTTTCTTTTTTTTTTTTTTTTTTTTTTGGCTGACAGGTAAAATTGGAATTTGCTAGACTTTCCTTCCCTTAATTTTGAACCTAGGGAATGAGCGTTATTCATTGTTAAAGAGTAATCTCTGTAATAGAGTAAGACCCTACGGCAGAATCTCACAGTGATGTGGTATGTATCTAGTTCTGTATTCAGTCATGTTGTGGACTAGAACATAGTTTTCTTAAAACACAGGACACATTGTCTGTCTCTTTCATTGTAGAAATAAAGGTTCTCTCTGACTTTGTTTCTCTTATTATTCTCTTACTCTATTATTATAATCAGGTTTTTCTATGCTTCAGAGTGTTTAAGGTAGTATCACTTCATCTTAAATATTGGTTGTTTTTCTTTTACTTTATTTTTAAGGGTCAATATACCGTAAAGGCTTTGGAAATTGAAAAGGTTCTTAGATCAATGTACCTTTTCATAAAATTAAGCGATGTTGTGAATAAGAAATGTTTTGGGTAGTTGTTTGCTTTTCATTTCAAAATACTTTTCTGTATTTTTTTACTTCCTTAGTGTTTACATTGTAGAGAGTAAACTGCAGTGTAATGACTTGCTGAAGGTAGTTGCACTTCCACTCGCATTGTCATGATTGCTGATGTAGATTACTGTGGGAACTAAGATGTGTAACACAGCAGGTTACTCATTAGCAATTCTGGAATGAAAGTCATTGCAATCTAGTGATTGTTTTAAGTTCTAACTGACTCTGTAATGTAAGTAATATTTTAAATTACTAGATATACTATGTATTTCTATTTCATGAATTAAAAACATGCTCAAATAACCCATTCTACATATTAGTATCATACAACTCCTCTGAATACTACTGTCTAAGTACAACAGAAAATATAAAATTGCACCTTTAAGCAAAATGGTCACTACAAACACATATGTAGGCTTTTCTTATGTCTGATAATTTCTTAGGATACCCTCTGCAGCATCACCTTGCATAAAAAATTTAATTTTTAAAAAGACATATATTTATTGGGGCACCTGGGTGGCTCAGTGGGTTAAAGCCTCTGCTTTCGGCTCAGGTCATGATCCCAGGGTCCTGGGATCGAGCCCCATATTGGGCTCTCTGCTCAGCAGGGAGCCTGCTTCCTCCTCTCTCTTCCTGCCTCTCTGCCTACTTGTGATCTCTGTCTGTCAAATAAATAATAAACAGAATCTTAAAAAAAAAAAAGACATATATTTATTAATTTCCAAACAAGCATGATCAGATATGTGTAGACTCACAATATTGCTTATAAGAATCAGAAAATTTGGGGGCACCTGGATGGCTCAGTCAGTTAAGCGGTTGCCTTTGGCTCTGGTCGTGATCCCAAACTCCTGGGATCTAGCCCCAGGTCAGGCTCCTGCTTCGAGCTTCCCTGCTTCTTCTACCTCTTCCTCTGCCCCTGCTAGTGCCCGCTCTCTTGCTCTCTCTCTTTTTCTCTCAAATAAATGAATAAAATCTTAAAAAAAAAAAATCAGAAAATGTTAATCTCTCAAATATTTTACTTCAATGTTTTTCAAAATAAGTTAATCCTATTTAGAGTGTGTCTTAAAATGTTTATATATTTAACAATTGTTTTTTGTCAGATAAGCAAAAAAAAAAATAGGACATTAATAACTGGGTGGCTTTTTTGTTGTTGATAAGTAGTGATTGTTTCCTTTAAAGCAATATATATATATTTGATATGGGACAAGCAAAAAAAGCCATGGAACTGACACGTTGTGTGAAAACCACAATTATCTGGATTGCCTTTTGGTTAAGCCACTTAGTCATATCTGACTAAAGAAATAAATATCTCTCCATCAGTTTTGATTGGGCAAACAGAACTGTGTTCTGTCCAGTGACAATAAGCTTGTTTCTTTGAATGTAGATATAATTTCAAATGTATACCCTTAAACACTACTAGAAAGTAATGGAAACTATAAAATTGGTGGCTGAAAGGCCACAGAGATCAATAAAGTTCTCACACTTCAGTGATTTTTCCTTAATTTTCTTTATTCCTATTATTTTTACAGTTCCTTTCTCTAGGAACACACTTTGAGTCTCTGAGTATCCATTTCCTCAACTTTAAAATGGAAGTATTAATAGAACCTACCTCATAGGGTGAATGAAAGGATGAAATAAGTTAATGTATGTAAAAGTGCTCAGCATGCTAAGTACTAATCCTGGCATACTGAAAGGGTTTAACAAAATTGCTTTGTTGGCATTATTATATAATTTGCAAGACTCTGCTCGCAATTCTAGAACTCATTGAAAATCCTAAAACTCAGCTACTGTGTGTAGCTCTTAGTCTACTAAGAGTAGACAATATTATGTATTGTAAACTGGAGTCTGTAAGATGAATTTCCCTCAAATCTAAGCATTTAACTCATATTCTCAATCTTATCTGCTGGAATAAAGTTCTTTTAGATCTCAAGCTAATAATTACTTTAGTTCTTTGTGAATATGTTTCTTTCTATTATACCTGATGCAGGGAATAACTGAGCCCTCCAGTAATAGCTCTCTGGAAACAGGGTTTCCAGGATGAACAGTGTGTGGGCAACCGGATTGTAAGCTCCATCTCTCCCCTTATACCACCTTTAAGTGGCTTACGTAGAGGCTAAGCATCTCCTTACAAGAGATTTCTGAATGGCTGGAGGCTTGGGCTGCATGACCTTTGGGAGACCTTCCCGCCAGTTTATGACCACTCTGTCGGTAGGTTCTAGGAACCCAAGGCTTTTACAAAGCTGATTTTGGAGTCCACCAATAGAATACTTCAAACTGATTTCTGCTTGACTGACCACCATTTCCAAAATTAGCACCCAGTTGGGTTTTCCCCAAATCAAGCAAAGCTGCTTATATATGCTTCAAGCCATCCATGCCCAACTTTACATAACTGTCATTCTGAGCTTTGTGAAGAGTTTATGAAAATTCAAAGATTTATTTTTGGCAGTCCTGTAAGCATGAAGAGTTGCTAAATGTGTTCTTGGCTAAAGAGATAGTGATGCTTTACCTGTTCTCTAGCAATAGGAGCATTCTTTCCATCTTTAATTTATATATGGCTTTATCTTATTGTCTTTAGTGCTGCAAGAAAAGTAGTCGACATTTCTGAAAAGGAGGGCTGCATTTCAATAAAAAACAAAACATAGCTAATTACTGTGATTTTGATTTGTATAAATTAATAATTTTAATCTATCCCTATATACCCTGTGACCATGCAAGTTTGAATCCCTGAAAACAGTGAAATAGTTGATTTTTTTTAAAGATTTTACTTATTTGAGATAGAAATAGCAAGAGAGAGCATGAGCAGGGAGGAGAGGGAGAAGCATGATCCCCACTGAGCAGAGTGCCCAATGCGGGGCTCCATCCCAGGACCCCTAGATCATGACTTGAGCTGAAGGCAGACACTTAGGCGCCCCAATAGTTGATATTTTTGATCACTCACTACAATGCATGGCACTTTTAAAATATTGAAACCACAAGAAGAAAGATTTAAGGGCATGTCAATTTGTCCTTTGACTTTTGTGAATTCTGCACAGCACAGTCTGATCTGTGTTCCTAAGGAACTGTCCATCTTTCACATTGAAGTGCTTTTAAAGTTTGGAAACATTCCATGAATTGTAACAATTTCATATATTTTCACAATACTAGAGTTTAATTTGATGTTTTAATCATTTTAATTAAAAAACTATTTCAACTTAAACTGATACATTCAAACATAATAATTCATCTATAATAGTTATGGAATTATGTTTAGAATAGTCTGTTTCCTTTATAAGTTTTCTCATGCATGGATAAATACTAAGTAAATTATTCAATTTTTCTTCCAAGCATTTTTTTATTGAGAATCCCTGCATGCTAGGAAATGGCAAATTTGAAATCACTGTGTTGGTACAATTCTGCAGTGACTTCTGTTATACCTAATTGTAAGTAATTAAAGCTTGTGAGGAGAGAATTTTAAGTAAATTTTAACAGATGTATAACAAGGCAAATCAGAGCTACTTATAATATGCTGATTCATTATAAATCCTGGTTAATTTAATTTAATCTGTATCTTTTCACTCTATAATATCTTAAAATGTCATATATATTTTATATACATATATATAAATTAGATAATTCTTTAACATCAACTGTACAACTCTTTTTACACTTTTATGTTAGAGTATATTATTTATTTGCTGTATACAACATTTTTTAGTTTCAGAATCAAATTCAATGTTTTATTTTCAAGTCTTATGTTCATCTTTATGTATGTGGGAATATTCCATAATAAAAGCTACATAGTATAGTTGTTTCATGAAATAAAATTGGTTAGTTCTACAATAGTATTCTATAAATTTTTAAAGGAGCTGTTTAAATTTCATTTGTCCACTTGTTTTATAAAATCAACTCAGCAAAGGAACACAGATCTTCCTTCTTATAAAGGAAGCCACACATTTTAAACATGGAAATATTTAATAGTAATTTCTCAGTACAGATCGAAATATTCAGAACTTAATAGAAAGATTAAGAGAAATGGTTCTTATCTGAATTCAAACTTTCAATAGGAAAAATGACTGTATTTAATCCTTATCTTTGAATCTTGCTCAAAATTAATCCTACAGTCAATTTGTGTTTCATGTAGCCCATCTTCTTAAATATTTGTTTAAGCCTTTGTCACTCAGAAATTCAAAGGAAGGTATATGCCAAATCCTTCCCTTACCTGTCTTTCTTTCTTTCTTTCTTTCTTTCTTTCTTTCTGTAATTAAAATAGAACTGTAGAGTGGGAGAGGACTGATTTTGGAAATTAACTGGAATAACAAGAAAATTGGGCAAGGTCCTAGTTACCATTTTCCCTCAGTAATTTTCTTTCTTATAATATTAAATGCATTTAAATTCTGTATTGCCAAAATATCTTTGAAAGACTGAAAATAAATTCTATGCTTGTTTAAGGATCCATCAAGAAGGCAGAGTGTATGAGGCTGAGAACAGAAACCTGAAATTCTAACTAACTGTTGCATCATTACTAGATAATCTTGACTATTTGAATATCCCTGGCATTAATGTAAATACTGAGCTGCACAAATTCTTCAGAACTCCAGCTTTTAAGCACTATGTAAACCCTACAGAAACATGCCAGTTTTTCTCTTTTTAATTTCACTACATGACTCCCCACACTTCTGCAATAGTCTCATTTCATGTCTCTTTGGGCTACTAGTAGTGTGAATCCTAAAAAGGCCTACTATGTGGTCTTAATTTCAAGTTTAAGTTTCAGCATCAGGTTCTATAGCTTAAACATGAGAGAAGGAAATAAAATTGACTGAATGCCTACTGTATGTCGGGAACTATGTTAGACCATGCCTCCTTAGTCTTAACCAACAATAGCCTTGTGAGGTAGGTGAGTATTTTCATTTCACAGATGAGGAAACAGACTCGAAGTGTAAGTACCTAGCCTAAGGTCACAGAGCAGGTAATGATGGAGTTAGGATAACAACTCAATATTATTGACTTTAAAGCTCATTCCATTTCCCCAAACACCAAGGGGGAAAGAATAAACTTTTCAGTGAGTGCCATAAGCAGAAACATGTAATAATCTTTATGAAAATGGTCAGTAGACTGTAGCATTTAGGAGAACAGATTATGGGCCCATGCTGTCTGGGTTTGATTCTTAGCACTGCTACCTTTAAGCTATGTGACCTTGAGCGAGTTGGTCAACCTGTCTGGACTCAGTTTTCTTGTAAGTACAATAAGGATGAAGACTGCAGCTATCACATAGTGCCATGAGGATTAAATAATCAGGCTTTGACACATAATAAATGCTAGCTGTCATTGTTGCTGTTGTTGTTGTTATTAACTTCAACTAGAAGAGACTTTAGAGGTTATCTTATTTAACCTTTTCTTTTTCTAAGAGGCTGAGATCCTGAGAAGCAGAATGACTTGCTCAGGGTTACAGAGCAACACAGAAACAGCAATTAGTTTTCCTAACAATGTCCAATCTAGTGTGTTTTACTCATAAACAAAAACAACATCCAGAAGGTAATGAATGCTATTACTATATTTAGAATTTATTTGTATTATTTAATGAATCCCTGAGCCTTTTCTTCAATATGCATATTCCTACTGAGAAATAATATCACCTAACTGTAAATTTTTATGGATATTCATGAAAGGGATCATCAACAAATTATGAGCATACTGTTACATTTTATAAGTCCATAAAATTTAAGGACATTCCCTTTTATATACAAACAAAATATTACACGGAAATAATGTATGAAAAATGATGGTAAAAATTACTTATATGTGAGGGATGTCTTTTTTTAAGCTAAAGAATTTAAGCCTTATTAAGGAGGGCACATATTGCATGGAGCACTGGGTGAGGTGCATAAACAATGAATTTGGGAACACACGCACACACAAAATGAAATAAAATAAAATTAAAAAAAAAAAGGAACTTAAGGCTTCTTGAATATTTCTCAAAATTAATTATGTGGAACAGAGTGTTACTCTCTCCTGTTGTCTTAAATGGGTTGATTTCCTCTGCCTTGCACATTTTGTTCTAAAAGTGAAAGGAGCTCATTGATTAATGCACATATATTTTATGTTGGTAAAGTTTCAAAAATGATAAAACTCAATTTTCAGAGCAGGTTAGAAAAGTTCTCCTTCTTCTGGAAAAAAATAATGAACTACATAAATATAAAAATCAAAAGTGGCTGTAAATGATGAATGCTACACTTTTTCTTAAAAGTTGTTTTTCTCTGGTGACAGAAAAGAGCAGAAAACTGGTCTTTTTGATTTGTGTAAATTTAGAAGAGAATATTTTGTGGACTTCCTTTCAGATTTATATTTAGTATACAAATTGCTGAGCACCTATTTATTAAATGTAAGGCAATATGCTAGTTGCTAGAGACATTAAAATTAATAAGACATAATTTTTTTGACCAAGAAGGACATCTCAAAGACTACTTATATATATATTTTTGGTCTAGCGTGTTGCTTATTTACCAACACAAACTGAGATTATCAAATAGCATTGAATAATTTGGTTAATGTGTACAGTAGAGTTGAAACAATGTCAGAGCATATATACAAATTAAATGTCTCCCCTTATTACCATACTCTAATTGCATTAAATACTATCAGAAGAACACTAAATTAGAACTTCAAAAGCCATTGTAATTTCTTTTATTTGTATAATTAAGCTAGAAGAGCTTTAATACATTAAAACAGCGTGTACAAGATTACTTAAATAATGGCATTTTGCTTTGGGACAAACAAATAAGACATTTCTAGAAAATGCCAGTAATCTCTTAATTAAGTATCTTTCACAGATCGTGAAAATACTTATTCTTTGCATTAGTAAGATTGTATCTTATTTGCTATTTATTTTTGTCAAGTATACATCTTAATATTCTTGGCCTTATATACATATATATTTTTTAATTAACATATAATGTATTTTTGTTTCAAGGGTACAGGTCTGTGAACCATCAGTCTTACACAATTCACAGCACTCATCATAGCACATATCCCCCCAATGTCCATCACCCAGACATCCTATCCCTCTTGCCCCCCTCCCCTCCAGCTATTTTTATAATAGAGTAAAAGATGTACCAAATAGCACACCTTTTAACCAGATTTTACAGTGCAGTTTTTCACTGATAATTTCTTCTTCCTCTTCTCCTCCTCCTTCTCCATTTTCTTCAAGATTTTATTTATTAAGAGAGGAAGAGAGTGAGAGAGAGCACAAGCCAGGGGAGAGGTGAAGGGAAAGAGAGGAGCAGCTTCCCCACTGAGCAGAGAGCCCGATGTGGGGCTTGATCCCAGGACCCTGAGATCGTGACTTGAGCCAAAGGCAGATGCTTAACTGAGCCACCCAGGCACCTCACTGATAATTTCTAATGATCATCTGTTGTTGTCAGGGGATGATGTATAGAGTGATGCTAATTGGTATTGAAATTTTTAAATCATATAGCACTAATATTTTTATTTAACATTTTTCTAAGATATAACTCTGAGACAGTTTACCTTAAGATATATGTCCATACATACAAAGATACACATGAAATATTTCCAGATAAAAACTATACTCAGATCATATACATGCTTTCATTATTCATATTTTTCAGACTTTTCAGTGGAAGCCTACTAAAGCTACAAATAGGGTGTGGCTCTAAGGAGTCCATTCAACATTATGCAGGTTAAAGTTAAAGGGAAAATCAGGTCTTCCAAGTGGCAAGTCTGGTCAGTTGGACAGGAACACAGCTCAAAGAAGAGATTTAAAGTGGAAGAGATCAGAAAGGAAGACCAGAGCTCTGAGGGGAGAGGTAATCCATGTGCAAGGTAGTCTTGTTGAAAAGCTGAGAGGAGAGGGGGTGCCTGAGTGACACATTCGATTAGATGTGGGACTCTCAGTTTCCCCTAGGGTCATGATTAAGGTGGCATTGAGCTCTGTGCTCAGTGAGGAGTCCGCGTAAGACTCTCTCTCCCTTTTGCCCTGTCCCTCACCCACCTCGCAAATTTATAAATAAATCTTAAAAAGAAAAAAAGGTTAAGAGGAGTATAGCAGAAGTAAAAAATGATAGCACAGAGCCCCTGGGTTATAGAAAAAGTGGAGAGGATTGAGGGTGGGATAATTAAGGCAGGTTTGAGTAGGGGTAAATGAAAATGTTTAGTGTTGATCCCATATCAAATAATTTGATAAAATTATAAGGAATTAAATGTGATAGATTTGACAGAAGTTTTTAATTTTGTGTGCTATTTATTTTTCTGTAAGATGTTTATGGATAGAAGGCCATTCTGCTATTCATTATTCCAAAGAACAAATATTTATGGGAGAGATTCTCTGAAATATGAAACATCATTTAAGCATGTTAGGATAAAAAGAAAACAATAAAGATTAAGAACCTTTCAATTTAGCATATGAAAGGTGAGGATTATTGGGGTCAAGAATTGATGGAATCATGGCCCCATACAAAGAAATGACACCATTCACAGAGAATCTGAGAACCAAGGACTCAGATGTTAAGGAGATCTGGAGTCTCTATGATTATATAAGTTGTACTCTATCAATGTATGACTTTCACAGATGGGGATGCAGTAAATGCTAACTGATTACATAGGAGACATCCTTGCCTTCAAGGAAGAGCTGGAAAATTCACTCACACACAATGTTCTTGCAAGTCAGTCCGTATTTGTGTAAACCAATAGCTCCGTGAAAACAAAAATAGAGCTCATTTCTGTCTGTGAAGACCATGTAAATTGTGAAGAAAGATTGACATGGGATCCTGGCCTTAGGAATAGAAAGTGCTCCAACAATTAAAAAACTGGAAGAGAGGCAAAAGCCCAGGAATGTAGATGGTTTAGCAAACCATAAAAAGCGTACACAACTTAGAAACACAGACTTCGTTTCAAGGATTAATGGAGGAGGAAGCTGGAAAAGGTTGTGTGCAGACTGCCTGGCCTCCTTCCATAACCTTGGGTGCCTGGAAAAGGGTTGATACTTTAATAGGGCAGCAGGACTGAACAGAGAAAACCAGAATCAAAGGAATGTTTATGAAGATTTCTCACGACAGGTCTATATGGAGGAGGAGGGGAAAAAAGCTTATGGTAAATTGTTATATTGTGTACTCTGAAGATGAAATCTCAAGAGAAGACTGATTTTTCTCAGGGGTGCAATGTTTGTAGGAAATTTTATGCATATTTACAAAGACAACTGTGAAGTAAAGCTACTTGGTTTAATAAGTGATTTCCAAATGAGATGAAAAATGTAGGAAGGAAGTGATTTGGGGGAGAATATGAGGAAATGAAAAAATGGTGGTTTTTCTTGCTGATTAGGATAGAATGACAACTTCAGAAAATCACAGTGGTGAATATTAGTACTCTCTCAAGGAGAATGGACTCTTATTTATCTCATCCAATTGAAGAATTGCCTATTCTTCCTTTGAATTTGACTATTTAAATGTAAGGATAATTTTTTAAAGAGAACAATGAAGAAATAGTCTACCATGAACACTCTAATAATGAAAATAATTACCAAATAATTTGGTAATATTCTTACATTTTTCCATACTTCTTCACATTTGCGTTTTCTACGCAGTAGGAGAAATAATGGGTAAGAGTAATTTTCTTGACTGGGATATATAACTGATCCAAAATGGATGAAAATCTTGAAGTCAGCATACTTAAGATGCTAGTTATGTTTGTTACTGTCATGCAGAATCTTTAGAACCAGGAAACAGTTGAAAATCAAGGGTTTATTTTTTTATTTATTTTTTTTTTTTTAAGATTTTATTTATTTGTCAGAGAGAGTGAGCGAGAGCGAGCACAGGCAGACAGAGTGGAAGGCAGAGTCAGACGGAGAAGCAGGCTCCCTGCGGAGCAAGGAGCCCGATATGGGACTCGATCCCAGGACGCTGGGATCATGACCTGAGCCAAAGGCAGCTGCTTAACCAACTGAGCCACCCAGGCGTCCCTCAAGGGTTTATTTTTAATGAAACGCTTTCTTGTTTTTTATAATTCTTAGGTTTTTTAAAGAATACATCCAAGAACCAAGCACTATGAAAATTTCTCAATTCTTGAACTTAGCAAATAGAGTTAATAACATTTAAAAAAAAATTCCTTCAAGGACTATCAAAACCCAGGCTCTAAGACCTGGTTTTTTTTCTTCTAGTGTTGACACATGTATTAATTTCTTAGACCTGCAATAACAAACTACCATAAACTGAATGGCTTCAACAACAAAAATTTATTGGCTCACAATTCTGGAGGCTAAAGTCCAAGATCAAAGTGTTGGTAGAGTTGGTTCCTTTGGAGGGCTATGAGTGGGATCTCTGCCATGCTTCTTATCTTCTCCTGGTTTCCTGGCAATCTTTGGCATTTATTGGCATATTATCTTGATTCCTATCTTCATCTTCACATGACATTTTCCCTGTGTATGTGTCTGTGGTCACATTTCCCTTTTTTAAAAAGGACAACAGTCACAGTGGATTGGAGCACACCCGGGTCACTATGGCCTCATCTTAACTAAGTCCATCTGCAATGATCCTATTTCTAAATAAATAGGGGTGCTAGGAGTTAGGACTTCAACATAATTTCAACCTCTAACACAATTCCACCCACAACAATATGTAATAAGAAATGATAATGAATAATGTTGAGAGTCATCTTGTAGATCATCTACTCATTTCAGACTTCCTGTCTCTTAGAGTTATTTAGAGAAATTACAGATGAAGAGGCAGTTTTTATTAGAAGAGGGATTGTTTTCCATATGGACCCAAGTTCTCCCTTTGGGAATCGTCCTTTCAATGGCTCCCTTAACATCAATACTTACCCTAGCCAATTCTCTAGCAACACTTTATTGGAGTCACCTTAGAAAAATATCACTTATATATTACTCTTTCTTCAGTAACCTTCAGTGACTCTCTGCTAAATATACAGTAAACTGCAAGCTCTAAAACGTGCCATTTACATCTTCCACCCACCAGAGCATACGCATCATTTACTTCTCTCAGCTTCTACATGTATAAACCCAATGTTCTAGTGAAACTCAACTTCTCATCATTTTCTGAACAAGCCAGAGTTTTCTTGTGTCTGCACTCTTGTTAATGCCTATATTTTAAACACTTTTTCTTGTATTTATCCTACAAGTCTGGCTGAAATCCTATCTCTTCTATGACACAGTCACTATGCATGAGTTGTCCCTACCTCTCTTTCCTATAACATTCAGAGCCTATGAGCCATTTGGAACTGATTTGTTGTGGCCATTTTTTTCCTTCATATGTTTATGTCTTATATGTCTTATTGCTCCAGCTAACTTATAAACCCCTGGGGAGCACTATATTCTGTTTTGTTTTTCATAGAGTAGTACAGGTTCCCAAATATTATTGACATAGGTAAGACTGATTTATTGTTCATTTCCTTACCAGTGAAGTATACAGTGGTTGTGTTGTTGTTTCACTTTGATTTGTTGTGCACGCACAGTTATTTGCTACATCCCCAGTTCACAGAGTCCCATGTTATCTCTTATATAATTAGTCGTCCAGGGATTTGGATCCATCCTATTGAACTAGGTTAATTTGTTTAGTCCTCTAAGCTTTAGTTACTTTATCTCTAAGTTCAGGGAGTAGTACTAATTTAGTCCTAAAGTTACTCTCAGGCCTAAGAGTCTATAATGTAGGAGTCTACACACCATGTGATACACAATGAAATATCTATATAAAACTAATCAAATGTAAGTTTTTACGCATAAATATAGATGGATGGATTTATGGAGTTTGCGTTACTATTTTTGTTTTATTTTGTTTCGTTTTTCTGTCAGTGCTGACCAATAGCTTAATGGTCCTCAGTTTTTTGATTTTATAATCCATACTCTGGCTACATTGAAAATAGTCTTGAAGTGACCTCTTAAAATGAAAAACTAATTAAAAGATACTTTCTCTGATGATGTATAAAGAACTACTAGTAGTGATTAGCTACAGCAAACAAGGATTGGGGAAATGAGGGACAGTAGACTTTTTCATTTTAAACTTCTTAATTTCACAGTTCAGAAAAAAATCGGGCAGTTTGTGGCTTTAAGTTTATTGGTGTTCTCTGGTATCATAGCATTCAAAGTGCTTCTTCATGATTCTTAGTAAGAGACTAGTGTTTTGAAGATGGAAGGAAAGTAAAATAACTAACAAACTAAGATTAGCAAAACAGTAGTGGTACTTGGTATCTGATTTGACTAAATTAGCACAAGTAGATAAGCTCTGGATATAATTCTAGATTTTCTGGAAACTCAGACCAAAAAGAATTATTAAGCTGTGTCCTTTTCATTGTGTGATAGAAAAATAGCATGGAAATAAATTTACAGAGAAAAACTGTCCTAGCATTGACTGAGCAATGAAATCTATTTTCTTTTGTCTTTTATAAGAGATATTGGGACACAGGATAGAATATGACTCCAACTATAATTTTGTAAAAGATAAACTTTTTTGTTTCAGTGAACATTTATTTTATTGAGGATATAATAGTGCTAAGCGCATAATACTCTATTGAACACAGGGAAGTTATTCTTGCTTAGAACGGGAAACAAGGCCCAGACCTTTTGCTTTCTGATGATCCAACTTTTGCAGGGTTTAAGTGGAAGAATTGAAATTTTGGGGCCATTGATATATCCATCTGATTGTCTTGCAACTTCTTTAAATACATAATAAATAATCAAGGCCTGTGAGACCAGAAGAGAGAGGAAACTCATAGGTAGGTATGCTTTCTATGTGGATTTCCCAGGGTGAATTAGAGAATTTATTGCAGTAGGAATGTACCAGAAAGGCTGTGAACAAGTCCAGGAAGAACGATTTAACTAATTAGGTAGTGGAAGTAAGTGGGGCTGAAGCTGAAAAGCAGAACTGTGGTCCCCAGGGTGAGAATAGCAAGGGTTTGGGTATAAGAAGTTATCCAGTTCCCTCTTCTACAGGAAGATAATGCAGGGTGCAAGCCCTTGCCTAAATATTGGGGAAGAAGTTAAGGAACCCATTGGAAGTTGACATCCATTCAACTTTTTGGAAATTCAACTGAATAGTTTAACACACTGGAACTTTTGGAAATTCAAGTTGTGATCTTAACTAGTCTAGGTTTAACCTATGGGAGAGCTCCCCAACCTGGTCCTTATAAACTTGGCCACCACAGACAACTACACAGTATTCTTATCCAGAAGTATTGATTTTTATGACTCATCACCTTTCCAAGTAGGGCATTTCCATATACTTATGGAAAATGCTCACCTCCTTTTCTTTTTGTTGGTGGGGGCCTGCTTATACCAGCTTCTGAAAGCTGGTGCAGGAATTAAATAATTCTTCAATAAGTAATCAATCTAAGAAGTACCACCTCTTGATTAAAAGTTTTGTTTTGTTTATAATCACAATTTATTATTTCTACCAAGTCATTGTGGAGAGTGAAGGAAACTGACATTTATTAGACTTTTCTTATAAGTCAGATGGTCTGCTACTAACACAATAGTCTGGATACTTTAAACAAAGGCTCAGAGAACTTGTTCACAATCTTATGCTCAGAACCAGAGTTAAATCCAGGTCCATTTCACACCAAAACATTTATTTCCCATTGTATATTCCTTCATAATGGGAAAATTTAAATTACTTTTTCTTTTCCTACATCTACTTTGGACAATTCTTTGGCCGAATGCTTACAATGTAAGTGCTACATACCCAGATTTACCTTTCATGTAATTTTTAACTTCGGGATCTTTTCCTTAGAGTCCTATGTCGTCAAATGCAGACAAATTGTAAAGTTCACTGGATATGGTTGGTAAATAGTATTTATAGTGGGTATGAGTTCATACTGATTAACATTTGTCTCACTCACTATGTTTTGATTTTTCCAAGGATGTCTCTCTACAAGAGCTCCCATAATGTGCAAAATACCTATGGGATTCTCTAGCATCCAGGACTAATGCTGGTCCTTTTCTTAAGATCTTAGGTAAATGCCCTTCCTACGTATGCAAGCCTAGATCAGAATTGAATATAAATTAATGGAATATTGAGTTGTAAATTCTGGAAATTCTGGACCTTTATACACAGATACACACACACACACACACACACACACACACACCCTTCCACCACCATATATACACTTAAAGAGAAAATTAGGTGCATAAAACTTGCTCTGGGAAAACTCAGTCCTTTCAATAGATAAATATTAAAGAAGGAACTGGCAGACCACTGATTCAAAAATATTAGAAAAAAGTTTAAAGAAATCAACAAATTTGTCAACAAACTAAGAATACTTATATCAAAAATATTCGTAAAAGGCATATGTAAAAGTTGTGATCTAAAATTTTACTATGTATTTAAAATTTTAAAATCATTATTTCCAATACAATATTGAAGGTAAAGAATAAAGTTCATGAACTGATACTACTTGATTTTAAGATCTACTGTAAGGTTACTGTAATTGAGACAAAATAGTATTGGGGGAAAAAAGAAAAAAAACCCAAATAGATGAAGGGAACAGAATAGAGAGTCCAGAAATAGACCTTCATATGTAGTCAATTAGTATTTGACAAAGAAGCAAAGATGCAATGACAGTACAATGGAACAAAGATCTCTCTTTAAAACATGGTGCTGATTGGAGATTTTTAATGACTGTTTCAATCTCCTTACTGGTTATGGGTCTGTTCAGGCTTTCTATTTCTTCCTGGTTCAGTTGTGGTAGTTTATATGTTTCTAGGAATGCATCCATTTCTTCCAGATTGTCAAATTTATTGCCATAGAGTTGCTCATAGTATGTTCTTATAATAGTTTGTATTTCCTTGGTGTTAGTTGTGATCTCTCCTCTTTCATTCATGATTTTATTTATTTGGGTCCTTTCTCTTTTCTTTTTGATAAGTCGGGCCAGGGGTTTATCAATTTTATTAATTCTTTCAAAGAACCAGCTCCTAGTTTCGTTGATTTGTTCTATTGTTTTTTTGGTTTCTATTTCATTGATTTCTGCTCTGATCTTTATGATTTCTCTTCTCCTGCTGGGCTTAGGGTTTCTTTCTTGTTCTTTCTCCAGCTCCTTTAGGTGTAGGGTTAGGTTGTGTACCTGAGACCTTTCTTGTTTCTTGAGAAAGGCTTGTACCGCTATATATTTTCCTCTCAGGACTGCCTTTGTTGTGTCCCACAGATTTTGAACCGTTGTATTTTCATTATCATTTGTTTCCATGATTTTTTTCAATTCTTCTTTAATTTCCCGGTTGACCCATTCATTCTTTAGAAGGATACTGTTTAGTCTCCATGTATTTGGGTTCTTTCCAAACTTCCTTTTGTGGTTGAGTTCTAGCTTTAGAGCATTGTGGTCTGAAAATATGCAGGGAATGATCCCAATCTTTTGATACCGGTTGAGTCCTGATTTAGGACCGAGGATGTGATCTATTCTGGAGAATGTTCCATGTGCACTAGAGAGAACCTAGATGTCCATCAACAGATGAATGGATCAAGAAGATGTGGTATATATACACAATGGAATACTATGCAGCCATCAAAAGAAATGAAATCTTGCCATTTGCTACAACATGGATGGAACTAGAGCGTATCATGCTTAGCGAAATAAGTCAAGCAGAGAAAGACAACTATCATATGATCTCCCTGATATGAGGAAGTGGTGATACAACATGGAGGCTTAAGTGGGTAGAAGAAGAATAAATGAAACAAGATGGGATTGGGAGGGAGACAAACCATAAGTGACTCTTAATCTCACAAAACAAACTGAGGGTTGCCGGGGGGAGGGGGTTTGGGAGAAGAGGGTGGGATTATGGACATTGGGGAGGGTATGTGATTTGGTGAGTGCTGTGAAGTGTGTAAACCTGGTGATTCACAGACCTGTACCCCTGGGGATAAAAATATATGTTTATAAAAAATAAAAAAAATTAAAGTCTAAAAAAAAAAAAAAAAAAAAAAAAAAAAAAACCATGGTGCTGAACAACTGGGCATTCAGATGCAAAGAAAAAAAAAAAAAAAAAGAATATAGACAATGACCTGACATCCTTAACAAGTATAACTCAAAATGGGTCACAGACCTGAAGTAAAACACAAATCTATAAAACTCCTAGAAGGTAACCCAGGAGGGAAAAAATGACCTTGGGTATAGTGATGCTTTTTTTTGGGGGGGGGGGGGGGGTAAGCTTTAATTTGTTTAAGTAATCTACACCCAGAATAGGGCTCAAACTCATGACCCTGAGATCAAGAATCATATGCTTCTCAGACTGAGCCAGAGAGGTGCCCCAGTGCCTTTTCATATATAGCACCAAAGGCACCATCTGTGAAAAAAAAAAAAATAAGCTGGGCTTCATTAAAATTAAAAACTGTGAAATACAATGTTAAGAGAATTAGAAGATGAGCCTCAGAATAGGAGAAAATATTTGCAAAAGATATATCTGTTAGAGGACTATTATCTAAAATATACAAGAACTTTAAAAACCCAACAATAAGAAAACAAACAACCCAGCTTAAAAATGGACCAGATAGCTTAGCAGACATCTCACTGAAGAATGCATACAGAAGGCAAATAAACATGAAAAGCTGCCCCATATCATATGTCATCAGAGAAATAAAATTAAAATAATAATGTGACATATTTTACTTTCTAGAATGTACTACATACTTTCTAGAATGGTCAAAATTGGGAACACTAAGGACACCAAATGCTGATGGAGATATGGAAAACAATAACCCTCATTCACTGCTGTGGGAATGAAAAATAGTATAGCCACTTTGGAAGGAAGTTTTATAGTTTCTCATAAAACTAAATATACTCTTACTAAATGATCCAGCAACTATGCTCCTTAGTTTTTACCAAAAAGAGTTGAAAGTTTATGTTTGCATTTAAAAAAAACCCTGTACATGGATGTTTATAATGGCGTTATTTATAATTCCCAAAACTTGGGGAAAAACTAAGATGTCATTTAGTAGGTGAATGGGTAAAATAAACTTTGTGATATCCAGATAATGGAATATTATTCAGTGCTGAAAAGAAAGCATGAAAATACATGGAGGAAATTTAAGTGCATATTACTAAAGGAAGCCAGTCTGAAAGGCTACATACATACTATCACGATGGATATACATAATTATACCTTTGTCCACCACAGAACATACAACAGGGAGAGTGAACTCTAAGGTAAACTATGGACCCTGGATAATTACAACCTGCCAATGTAGGTTTATCTTTGCTTTAAAAAAAAAAAAAAAGTATGATTCTGGTGAGTGATGTTGATAATGGGAGATGCTGTGCAGGTGTGGGGTCAGGGAATACATGGAAATCTCTATACCTTCCTTGCAACATTATTGTAAACTCGAAGCTTCTCTAAAACAAGAAGTCTTTAAATTTTCTTACAAAATAAAGTTCTTACTTCTATGAACATGAATCATAAATACAAGAACTCAAGTAGAGATAATGAGACAATGGGAGAAAATTGAGTGTTACTTCACAGGCTTTAGTGATGAGGAAGAACAAATCAAAACTATTTCAAAAACACAAAACAATCAGAAGAACCAGACATGTGGATAGACACTGTAGAAACACAATAAGGGAACAGAGGATATCCAAGAGAAGATGCAAGAAAGTAAAATAAAAATGGAAGATAGGAAGAATTAAGGAGAAAATGATAACTATATAAAAACAGACAAAAAAGACCCTCTATGTATACATAATTGGAGTTTCTGAAGAAGAAAAATTACAACAACAAAACAGAACAGAATATTTAAAGATAGAACTTGAAGAAAAAAAAATCTGAAAGGAAAAGAATATCTGATTCTACTTATTGAAAGGATATGTCATATGCCAATGAGAATTGACCTCAGTCAACACAGACATATCCTTCTGCTATGTACCCAAGGTATATGTCCTCAAGACACATCCTAGTGTATTTATTAGCCTTTGATGATACAGAAAGCAATAATGATCACATTATTTACAAGAAGGGGAAAAAAAAAATCACACCTGCCTTAGATTTCTCCTCAGTGAAACACTATAAGTCAATGGTCCAAAAACCTCCGAGGTAATTGAGAAAAGAAAGGATTTCATGTTCAGCCAAGATTTTTATTTTTTTATTTTATTATTTTTAAAGATTTTTTATTATTATAAAGGCCAAAAAATATATTGAATGTGCCACAACTCAAGAAATACTGCTCACCTATAAGAAGCTGAGCTTCATCCAATTGAGGGTTAACAGAAAATTTTAGCAAAATGACTGGTGATAAGCATTTATTTTATTTTTTTTTATTTTCAGTACTTGGAATGTTTAATACTAGTAGCTATAGTTTTATGTGGTAAAATGCATAATAGTATAAAATATACATTGTAAAATTTATGGTATGTATCATCACACCAGTGATTTCATTTTAAAAGTGATAAAATATTTAAGTAAATGAAGTGATTTGACTCAAATAAACCAGATAATAGAACAATATGGCAGATGGTATGGCAAAAAGTCATGATAGGAGTTATACAAATGATTGGATTTTAGGGTGTATTACAATAGCAGCCTACTCCAAGGACAAACCAAAAGCAAGGTGATAAGCATTTAACGTGGTTAACAGAACTAAGACTAAAAGAAATATGTGGACTAGATAACAAACAGAACATAAATTTTGCATGTCTTGAATATTGAAAATGATACAAATAACTAAAATTGGGAGAGTAGGGAAATAGTTTTTAGCACCTTGTTTACCGAACTAAACATGCAGCTGTCATACATAGAATACCACAGATAAACTGTTCATTGATTATCTCATCTGCAATAGTGTGGAGACAAAGGATATTGTTTAAAGCTGAAAAAAATCAAGTAACAGAATTATAATTTGCTATGGTTATATAACTTAACCATAGAAAAATGGTGAGCAACATAGTTTTGAAATACACACACACTTTTCAAATAGCTAAAATTAGAAATGCTGAACAATTTGTAATAGTAACATTGATTTCTTTAAAACTGGGCAGGTAAAAAGTGAATAGTTCTTTAGACAAAATAATGAGGTAAACATAGTATTTTTGTCCTAAAAAGACACTCTTAAGATAGTGTATGTCAAAACATAGCCATAAAATATTACTCTACTTTCCTGTACTTAGTTTTGAGAAATTTTACTATATTGCATGGGATCATCATTAAATTGAAGGCTATAAACCTAAGGAAAATAATAAATAGTACAATGTCTGTTGACTTTGGTTGGCCGGTACTTGTTTGAGTGTTGTAGAATCTGAGTTTCTCCTGCCTGACTCTGAATGCTTCTGAAGAATCAAGGGAGCATTGTCCTTTAGTAAGAAGTGGGAGTACCACCATGGGTTGACAGAGAAGTCCCCTTTCTCAAGAAACAGCTACATGTCTCTCCCATCGTTTAATTTGGTTTGGAAGAGACCTCCTCACTCTTTGATCTCAAAAGAGCAAAAATACATTACAGCATTTAACATGGAATACAATATATGCAGGGGTCCCAAATGCTTCTGAGAATTTGATGGAAGTTATAGGATATTTCTCCAGGAAATACACATGTCACATTTTGTCTGTAATGGCACAGAACCCTGAAGCTTGTCCAAAGAAACCCTCACTCTCTTAATTTATATTCCCTAGGTTAAAGACCTTGGTTTGAAAAGCTCTCTGGACCTAGATCAGAGTCTCTACTGTCGATCTTTCTGGTCAGAACCACAGGGGTTACACTAGGCTCTGATAAAAGGAAGGTTGCTAAAACAACATTTGTAGCCCATCTAAGCTATTTCTTTTACTATGCTGAAGCACAGGAGTGGCAGTTCTAAGTCTGGTCCTCAGACCACTCACATTAGAGTGAAGGTTGTTAAAAATGGCGTTTGCGGGGTGCCTGGGTGGCTCAGTGGGTTAAAGCCTCTGCCTTCAGCGCAGGTCATGATCCCAGGATCCTGGGATCAAGCCCCCATTGGGCTCTCTGCTCAGCGGGGAGCCTGCTTCCCCTTCTCTCTCTCTCTGCCTGCCTCTCTGCCCACTTGTGATCTCTGTCAAATAAATAAATAAAATATTTTTAAAAAAATTAATTTTGTTTATAAAAAATGAAAAATTATAAATAAAAAAAATAAAAATAAAAAAATTAAAAAAATTAAAAAAAAATTTAAAAATGGCGTTTGCTTGTTTGTTTTTAAACCACATACTAAGACTAGAGGAGGCAGAAGCAACTTCAGGATCAGAGCTAGGGCCCCTGTTTTCTCTCAACTCCATATTGAACAGCAACAACTAAATGGCGCCAGTCTGAAAAAAAAAAACATAGCCCCAGTCTGATTCCCACTGACCCTTAAAAAAGAAGCAGTCCAGTGCTATAGCAATGGGTTGCCAAGGGGAATAATTAATCATTATGATTCCAAGGTTTTTTTTTTTCTTTCAATTTTAAAATCACTAACATTAGAGAACAGTTACCACATGTCAAACCTACAGGTAGACACCATTTCAAAGGAAAGTTTTATATTCATTGCAGTGCAGTCATCACTTGTCCTAAAAATAGTAGAAAGATATTCTGGGGTCACTCACTTCACTTCTTGCGTGCAGCTCAAGTAAGATGCTGCTGAAGTAAGCACGCCCGGGATGTCTGACTAGTAGATATTGCACCACATTGCAATTAAGGGTTCAGTTACCACCTGGCAAGTAGGCAGGACCAAACCCTGTATTCCGTCTTTTGTGCAAAGATTAGAATATTCTTTATGAATGAGTGTTGTCCTACATGGTTTTCAGTGTGGACATTGTGGTTCAGTTTGCAGAGCACAGACTGCTTTTGCCTAACAGATTTTCACTATTGTGCTATTTCAAGAAGAGGATATCTAATTGGTACTCAAGGTAAATGTATATCAAGCTTTACAGATTAAAATCATCACTTTAATTGCATCAAGAAAGATGGGTAATCTTGATTGCAAATATGAACCAACTCCTGAGATTACTTCATTCAAATCTGTATGCATTTCATTCCATAGTGCTAACTTATGCTGTAGTTCTTTTTCTCAGCAATTTTCTTTATCTTCATGTAAAGTGAAACTCTGGACATGTATAGGAGTGTGCTCAAAATATTTAATTCGGTATTCTGCACCCTGCAGGGCCAATGCAGCAGAGTCTCATATGCTCCAATTTGTTATTGCACTTCTATAGAATTTACAATGAATTTCACAGTGGAATGCACAATATAAAATGCTCTCAATTTCACTCATCTTTTAAGGTATGAAGATCACTTGAAAATTCTATAAATTCAAAGACTCTAGAAACAAAATGGACTTTTAGTATTTCTCTAATAAAGGTTTAAATACTTGGAAAAAGTAAATAGGTTTTTATCTGCTTTCAATTTTAGATTTAATTATTAAAAATCACTGTGAGCATGAAAAATCAAATATACCATTAACTCTTTCATCTTAGCACACTATTTGAAATTTTTCCTTTCTTCTGTGAGTACATACTTCTTTTTTTTTTTTTATATACTTTTTTTATTTTTTATAAACATATATTTTTATCCCCAGGGGTACAGGTCTGTGAATCACCAGGTTTACACACTTCACAGCACTCACCAAAGCACATACCCTCCCCAATGTCCATAATCCCAACCTCTTCTCCCAAACCCCCTCCCCTCGGCAACCCTCAGTTTGTTTTGTGAGATTAAGAGTCACTTATGGTTTGTCTCCCTCCCAATCCCATCTTGTTTCATTTATTCTTCTTCTACCCACTTAAGCCTCCATGTTGCATCACCACTTCCTCATATCAGGGAGATCATATGATAGTTGTCTTTCTCTGCTTGACTTATTTCGCTAAGCATGATACGCTCTAGTTCCATCCATGTTGTAGCAAATGGCAAGATTTCATTTCTTTTGATGGCTGCATAGTATTCCATTGTGTATATATACCACATCTTCTTGATCCATTCATCTGTTGATGGACATCTAGGTTCTTTCCATAGTTTGGCTATTGTGGACATTGCTGCTATAAACATTCGGGTGCATGTGCTCCTTTGGATCACTACATTTGTATCTTTAGGGTAAATACCCAATAGTGCAATTGCTGGGTCATAGGGCAGTTCTATTTTCAACATTTTGAGGAACCTCCATGCTGTTTTCCAGAGTGGCTGCACCAGCTTGCATTCCCACCAACAGTGTAGGAGGGTTCCCCTTTCTCCGCATCCTCGCCAGCATCTGTCATTTCCTGACTTGTTGATTTTAGCCATTCTGACTGGTGTGAGGTGATATCTCATTGTGGTTTTGATTTGTATTTCCCTGATGCCGAGTGATATGGAGCACTTTTTCATGTGTCTGTTCGCCATCTGGATGTCTTCTTTGCAGAAATGTCTGTTCATGTCCTCTGCCCATTTCTTGATTGGATTATTTGTTCTTTGGGTGTTGAGTTTGCTAAGTTCTTTATAGATTCTGGACACTAGTCCTTTATCTGATATGTCGTTTGCAAATATCTTCTCCCATTCTGTCAGTTGTCTTTTGATTTTGTTAACTGTTTCCTTTGCTGTGCAAAAGCTTTTGATCTTGATGAAATCCCAGTAGTTCATTTTTTCCCTTGCTTCCCTTGCCTTTTGCGTTGTTCCTAGGAAGATGTTGCTGCGGCAGAGGTCGAAGAGGTTGCTGCCCGTGTTCTCCTCAAGGATTTTGATGGATTCCTTTCGTACATTGAGGTCCTTCATCCATTTTGAGTCTATTTTTGTGTGTGGTGTAAGGAAATGGTCCAATTTCATTTTTCTGCATGTGGCTGTCCAATTTTCCCAGCACCATTTATTGAAAAGGCTGTCTTTTTTCCATTGGACATTCTTTCCTGCTTTGTCGAAGATTAGTTGACCATAGATTTGAGGGTCTATTTCTGGGCTCTCTATTCTGCTCCATTGATCTATGTGTCTGTTTTTGTGCCAGTACCATGCTGTCTTGATGATGACAGCTTTGTAATAGAGCCTGAAGTCCGGAATTGTGATGCCACCAACGTTGGCTTTCTTTTTCAATATCCCTTTGGCTATTCGAGGTCTTTTCTGGTTCCATATAAATTTTAACATTATTTGTTCCATTTCTTTGAAAAAGATGGATGGTACTTTGATAGGAATTGCATTAAATGTGTAAATTGCTTTAGGTAGCATAGACATTTTCACAATATTTATTCTTCCAATCCAGGAGCATGGCACATTGTTCCATTTCTTTGTGTCTTCCTCAATTTCTTTCATGAGTACTTTATAGTTTTCTGAGTATAGATTCTGTGTCTCTTTGGTTATTTTATTCCTAGGTATCTTATGGTTTTGGATGCAATTGTAAATGGGATTGACTCCTTAATATCTCTTTCTTCTGTCTTGCTGTTGGTGTAGAGAAATGCAACTGATTTCTGTGCATTGATTTTATATCCTGACATTTTACTGAATTCCTGTATAAGTTCTAGCAGTTTTGGAGTGGAGTCTTTTGGGTTTTCCACATATAGTATCATATCATCTGCGAAGAGTGATAATTTGACTTCTTCTTTGCCGATTTGGATGCCTTTAATTTCCTTTTGTTGTCTGATTGCTGAGGCTAGGACCTCTAGTACGATGTTGAATAGCAGTGGTGATAATGGACATCCCTGCCGTGTTCCTGACCTTAGCGGAAAAGCTTTCAGTTTTTCTCCATTGAGAATGATATTTGCGGTGGGTTTTTCATAGATGGCTTTGATGATATTGAGGTATGCGCCCTCTATCCCTACACTTTGAAGAGTTTTGATCAGGAAGGGATGTTGTACTTTGTCAAATGCTTTTTCAGCATCTATTGAGAGTATCATATGGTTCTTGTTCTTTCTTTTATTGATGTGTTGTATCACATTGACTGATTTGCGGATGTTGAACCAACCTTGCAGCCCTGGAATAAATCCCACTTGGTCGTGGTGAATAATCCTTTTAATGTACTGTTGAATCCTATTGGCTAGTATTTTGTTGAGTATTTTCGCATCTGTGTTCATCAAGGATATCGGTCTATAGCTCTCTTTTTTGGTGGGATCCTTGTCTGGTTTTGGGATCAAGGTGATGCTGGCCTCATAAAATGAGTTTGGAAGTTTTCCTTCCATTTCTATTTTTTGGAACAGTTTCAGGAGAATAGGAATTAGTTCTTCTTTAAATGTTTGGTAGAATTCCCCCGGGAAGCCGTCTGGCCCTGGGCTTTTGTTTGTTTGGAGATTTTTAATGACTGTTTCAATCTCCTTACTGGTTATGGGTCTGTTCAGGCTTTCTATTTCTTCCTGGTTCAGTTGTGGTAGTTTATATGTTTCTAGGAATGCATCCATTTCTTCCAGATTGTCAAATTTATTGCCGTAGAGTTGCTCATAGTATGTTCTTATAATAGTTTGTATTTCCTTGGTGTTAGTTGTGATCTCTCCTCTTTCATTCATGATTTTATTTATTTGGGTCCTTTCTCTTTTCTTTTTGATAAGTCGGGCCAGGGGTTTATCAATTTTATTAATTCTTTCAAAGAACCAGCTCCTAGTTTCGTTGATTTGTTCTATTGTTTTTTTGGTTTCTATTTCATTGATTTCTGCTCTGATCTTTATGATTTCTCTTCTCCTGCTGGGCTTAGGGTTTCTTTCTTGTTCCTTCTCCAGCTCCTTTAGGTGTAGGGTTAGGTTGTGTACCTGAGACCTTTCTTGTTTCTTGAGAAAGGCTTGTACCGCTATATATTTTCCTCTCAGGACTGCCTTTGTTGTGTCCCACAGATTTTGAACCGTTGTATTTTCATTATCATTTGTTTCCATGATTTTTTTCAATTCTTCTTTAATTTCCCGGTTGACCCATTCATTCTTTAGAAGGATACTGTTTAGTCTCCATGTATTTGGGTTCTTTCCAAACTTCCTTTTGTGGTTGAGTTCTAGCTTTAGAGCATTGTGGTCTGAAAATATGCAGGGAATGATCCCAATCTTTTGATACCGGTTGAGTCCTGATTTAGGACCGAGGATGTGATCTATTCTGGAGAATGTTCCATGTGCACTAGAGAAGAATGTGTATTCTGTTGCTTTGGGATGAAATGTTCTGAATATATCTGTGATGTCCATCTGGTCCAGTGTGTCGTTTAAGGCCTTTATTTCCTTGCTGATCTTTTGCTTGGATGACCTGTCCATTTCAGTGAGGGGAGTGTTAAAGTCCCCTACTATTATTGTATTATTGTTGATGTGTTTCTTTGATTTTGTTATTAATTGGTTTATATAGTTGGCTGCTCCCACATTGGGGGCATAGATATTTAAAATTGTTAAATCTTCTTGTTGGACAGACCCTTTGAGTATGATATAGTGTCCTTCCTCATCTCTTATTATAGTCTTTGGCTTAAAATCTAATTGATCTGATATAAGGATTGCCACTCCTGCTTTCTTCTGATGTCCATTAGCATGGTAAATTCTTTTCCACCCCCTCACTTTAAATCTGGAGGTGTCTTCGGGCTTAAAATGTGTTTCTTGGAGGCAACATATAGATGGGCTTTGTTTTTTTATCCATTCTGATACCCTGTGTCTTTTGACAGGGGCATTTAGCCCATTCACATTCAGGGTAACTATTGAGAGATATGAATTTAGTGCCATTGTATTGCCTGTAAGGTGACTGTTACTGTATATGGTCTCTGTTCCTTTCTGATCTACCACTTGTAGGCTCTCTCTTTGCTTAGAGGACCCCTTTCAAGATTTCCTGTAGAGCTGGTTTGGTATTTGCAAATTCTTTCAGTTGTTGTTTGTCCTGGAAGCTTTTAATCTCTCCTTCTATTTTCAATGATAGCCTAGCTGGATATAGTATTCTTGGCTGCATGTTTTTCTCGTTTAGTGCTCTGAAAATATCATGCCAGCTCTTTCTGGCCTGCCAGGTCTCTGTGGATAAGTCAGCTGCCAATCTAATATTTTTACCATTGTATGTTACAGACTTCTTTTCCCGGGCTGCTTTCAGGATTTTCTCTTTGTCATTGAGACTTGTAAATGTTACTATTAGGTGACGGGGTGTGGGCCTATTCTTATTGATTTTGAGGGGCGTTCTCTGAACCTCCTGAATTTTGATGCTCGTTCCCTTTGCCATATTGGGGAAATTCTCCCCAATAATTCTCTCCAGTATACCTTCTGCTCCCCTCTCACTTTCTTCTTCTTCTGGAATCCCAATTATTCTAATGTTGTTTCGTCTTATGGTGTCACTTATCTCTCGAATTCTCCCCTCGTGGTCCAGTAGCTGTTTGTCCCTCTTTTGCTCAGCTTCTTTATTCTCTGTCATTTGGTCTTCTATATCACTAATTCTTTCTTCTGCCTCATTTATCCTAGCAGTTAGAGCCTCCATTTTTGATTGCACCTCATTAATAGCTTTTTTGATTTCACCTTGGTTAGATTTTAGTTCTTTTATTTCTCCAGAAAGGGCTTTTATATCTCTCGAGAGGGTTTCTCTAATATCTTCCATGCCTTTTTCGAGCCCGGCTAGAACCTTGAGAATTGTCATTCTGAACTCTAGATCTGACATATTACCTATGTCTGTATTGATTAGGTCCCTAGCCTTCGGTACTGCCTCTTGTTCTTTTTTTTGTGTTGAATTTTTATGTCTTGTCATTTTGTCCAGATAAGAGTAAATGAAGGGGCAAGTAAAATACTAAAAGGGTGGCAACAACCCCAGGAAAATATGCTTTAACCAAATTAGAAGAGATCCAAAATCGTGAGTGGGGAGAAAGGGGATAAAAAGAGGTTCAAAAAGGAAGAAAGAAAAAAAAAAAAACAAAAAGAAAAGAAAAAAAAAAAGAAAAGAAAAGAAAAGAATTTTTAAAAAAAGAAAACACCTAAGAAAAATGTAAAAAAGAAAAAATATATATATTAGATAAACTAGTAAAAAATCGTTAAAAAAGAAAAAGGTAACAGTTAAAAAAAAATTTTACCCGAAGGCGAGAAAAAAAAAAAAATGAAAAAGAAAAAGTCAAATTAACTGCAAGACTAAAAAAAATCCCAGGAAAAAAGCCATGAGTTCCGTGTTTGGCTTTCTCCTCCTCTGGAATTCTGCTGCTCTCCTTGGTATTGAAACCGCACTTCTTGGTAGGTGAACTTGGTCTCGGCTGGATTTCTTGTTGATCTTCTGGGGGAGGGGCCTGGTGTAGTGATTCTCAAGTGTCTTTGCCCCAGGCGGAATTACACCGCCCTTACCCGGGGCCGGGGTGAGTAATCCGCTCGGGTTTGCTTTCAGGAGCTTTTGTTACCTGAGCGCTTTCCGTAGAGTTCCGGAGGACGGGAATACAAATGGCGGCCTCCTGGTCTCCGGCCCGGAGGAGCCGAGAGCCCAGGGCCCCACTCCTCAGTGCGCCCTCAGAGAACAGCGCCCAGTTACTCCCGTCTGCCTGACCTCCGGCCGCGCTCCGAGCTCACCGAGCCTGCGACCGGTTCAAGGTAACACCGAGCTGCGATCTTACTGTCGGCTCTGTCTCTGTAGCCGGCTTTCCCGTTCCAATACCCGCAAGCTCTGCGACACTCAGACACCCCCAATCCTTCTGTGACCCTGCGGGACCTGAGGCCACGCTGACCCCGCGTGGGTTTCGCCCCGGTTTAGCCTCTGGAGCGATGTCCCTCAGCGGAACAGACTTTTAAAAGTCCTGATTTTGTGCACGGTTGCTCCGCTGCTTGCCAGGAGCCGGCCCCTCCCCCCGGGGTCTATCCTCCCGTCGCTTTGGATTCACTTCTCCGCCGGTCCTACCTTTCAGAAAGTGGTTGTTTTTCTGTTTCCAGAATTGCTGTTCTTCTTCTCTTCGATCTGCCGATGGATTTTCAGGTGTTTGCAATCTTTAGATAAGCTATCTAGCTGATCTCCGGCTAGCTGAAGCAGTCTCAGCTTGCTACTTCTCCGCCATCTTGACTCCTCCCCGAGTACATACTTCTTAAATGAAATATTGGGAAGCTTCTTTTTTATTATTCATAATTTGTTTTTACTTTCATATTGGTCATTCTTTAAATGATATAAATTATAATATTTAATCCCATATTATTGGATGGTTAGTTTTTGTAGATAACTCTACCCATAGACATTTGTAAATAACTACCCATAGACATTGCTCTACAATACACTTGTTTTCAGAACTTGGGCTTTGAATTCGGGCAGATTAAGCCTCAAGTCTTGGTAAAGCTGATTATAGCTGTGTGACTTTGGGGGATGTTACTTAACCTCCCTGAACTTCCATTTACTGGTATTCTAACTGGATACAAAGTGGTACCTTTCTGATAGACCTATCTGTGAGAACTAAATGGATAATCCATGTAAACTAACAAACAAATATCAATAATTGTTATCTACTATTCTATATGATCTTTTTTGCTCTTCTGAATTATTGAGTTGATTTTCAAGAATGGAAATACTGGTTAAATGATGTGGAGCCTTATTCATTCAGTCATAACATATTTGAATGTCTACTCTATGCTGAGTGTTAAAGCAAGGTGGTGAACAAGGTGGCTCTGGAATAAGAGCTGTTTGCAGTTTGGAAGGAAAGAGAGATAACCAACTTTTTAAATATCAGTGGTAATTATACAGTAGTGCAGAAGAGAATGTGGAGGGTGTTAGGGAAAAATAGACCGAGGATAGATATATATATGCCTGATTAGCTTCTATACTACAGAATGTTTTACATTTTTAAATGATTTATGAAAGTAATGTGCCAGGTTACCCAAATCCTCATGGATTTTAGCTATTTTTTCCTTATTTCTAACTTAACAGCTGAAAACTATTACTTCCTTTTAAATTAGCATTTCTTGTGATTTTTCATTTGAAGTGTATTTATAAATTATATGATTTGGAGTTTTAAAGTTCTTCAAGATTTATTCATCCATTGTCCATTAAGGTTGTGATAGTGTCCTTAAGATGATACAGTTATCTCAAGATATATTTTGGGTTTTTCTTTAACTATTTCCTGCATTTTTTACTGTTTTTCTGGTTAACACCAGATTTGGTTTTGTTTTTGTTTTATGGGTTTTGTTCTGAAGTTTTCTTATTTTGTATCAGATCAATTTTGCCTTTCTTTTTTTTTTTCCAAGATTTTATTTATCTATTTTAGAGAGAGAGCATGCACCAGAATAGAGAGGGGCAAAAGGAGAGGGAGAGGCAGAGGGAAAAGAATCCCAAGCAGACTCTGCTTGAGCGTGGAGCCAGATATGGGACTTGACTTTGATTTCAGGAGCCCAAGATCATGATCTGAGCCAATACCAAGAGTCAGGCACTCAACCAACTTAGCTATCCAGGTGCCCCTATTTTGCCTTTCTTTTATAATTTCTTCTATAACTTTGTTTATACTGTACATTTTCCAAGGCTTTTTTTTCCTGCTTAACCTTGAGAGTTCTTTGACCATATCCAAAATGCTGCTGATATCACAGCAGGTATTTTTTTTTTCTTTTCTATACATAAACCATGGTTACTGATGTTCACTCAAGTACTGTGCAAAGAAGCAAAATGCAGGTTAAAATCAGAGCCTAAAATCTCAGCTCTGATAAAAATAAACTATGCTAAAAATCATTGTAGATCTTTCCATTTGGTTAAGAGAGTGATTCATGTTGTCAGTTTTGTAAGGTCTTCAGAATATTTATAAGCATTATAGGGGAACTTACCCTAAATTAAAAGTGACCTTCACAAGTGTATCTATATTTATGTTGTTTTTTTTAAATTTTTTATTTTTTATAAACATATATTTTTATCCCCAGGGGTACAGGTCTGTGAATCACCAGGTTTACACACTTCACAGCACTCACCAAAGCACATACCCTCCCCAATGTCCATAATCCCACCCCCTTCTCTCAAACCCCCTCCCCCCAGTTTTTTTACAAAGATGATTCATCAATTTATAGATCAGCAATGAAAACCAAGACACAAACTACTTACGCTTGAGAAATTTCAACATGTCAACTAATAGACTTTTTCTTAATATTTAAAAACTACCCTTTCTGGGCATAGTTGAATGTTCTTAAAGCAGCCAATGGAAACTGTAATTATACATGTGATACATGAATAATTTAATTATACTTTCAAGAGTAATCTGATAAAGATGGATAGGGCACTGGGATATGATCCATCTTGAGGCCAGACTATGCCATCATTGCAGTTTCCCAGTTAAAGGTCTTTGATATGATACAAGGACACAACCAAGACCTCCTGCAGTACCAGATAGTACATCTAGGTGACCGAGTTGTGGAGAGAACAAGAAAAGAACTGAGAAGGCTCAGGGCAGTACCTAGTTATCGCCTGATAGACTATTTCAGTATTTTAACAGTTTAGCTGCACCTGGGCACAAGGTGAATATATTCACCTTGGTGTTATCAGTGCCTCAAGTTAGACTATGCTGTCCTCAAAGTTAATCATGACACAAGGCAGGCAATAGTTATTCTATGGTTTTGTCATGATACTCTTACTGGGGCAAAATCTAAAAGTAATGCATCTGGAACAACTGGAGTTGAGGGGAAGTTCTCCTGTTTCTAATTATAACCTTGACACATGTCTCACAGAATGAAGGTGATGGGTAAAATGAAGTAAAGTGAACATTTATTCATTTAGCTTTTTATTTTTTCACTTATTTTTATTAAGTTTTAAATTTTAATTCTAATATAGTTAACATAGAGTATTATACTAGTCTCAGGTATACAGTGATTCAACAATTCCATACATCACTCAGTGCTCATCATGACAAGTGCACTCCTTAATCTCCAACACTTATTTCACCCATCTTGCCCCCCCCCCCCTCCCTCTGGTTTGTTCTCTATAGTTAAGACTCTGTTTCTTGGTTTGTCTTTCTTTTTTCACTTATTCATTTGTTTTATTTCTTAAGTTCCACATATAAGTGAAATCATATGGTATTTGTTTTCCTTTGACTGGCTTATTTTGCTTAATATTTATTATGCTCTCTAGTTCTATCCACGTTGTTGCAAATGGCAAACTTCCATTCTTTTTATGGTTGTATAATATTCCATAGCATGTGTGTGTGTATGTGTGTGTGTGTGTACAATGTTCATTTATCAATGGACACTTGGACTGCTTCCAGGTTGGCATTGTAAATTATGCTATAATAAACATAGGTGTACCTATATCTGCTTCAATGAGTGTTTTTGTATTTGGGGGGTAAATAGCCTATATATAGTGTGATTCCTGGATCATAGGATAGTTCTATTAATTTTTTGAGGAAACTCCATACTATTTTTCAGAATGGCCGTACCAGTTTACTATCCCACCAACAGTACACAAGAGTTCCTTTTTTCTCAAAATCCTCACCAACATTTCTTGTTTTATGTGTTTTTTATTTTAGCCTTTTTGATAGACACAAGGTGATATCTCATTGTAGTTTTGGTTTACATTTCCTTGAATAATGCTGAGCATCTTTTCATGTATCTTTTTACCATCTGGGTATCTTTTTTGGAGAAATGACTGTTCATGTCTTCTGTCCAATTTTTAATTGCTTTATTTGGTTTTTGGTTGTTGATTTTATCAGTTCTTTATATATTTTGGAACTAACCTTTTATTGGGTATGTCATGTGCAAATGCCTTTTCCTGTTCAGTAGGTTATCTTTTACTTTTGTTGATTGTTTCCTTCACTGTGCAGTAGCTTTTTATTTTGAAGTAGTCCCAATAGTTTTTTTTTCCCTTTGCCCCAGGAGACATCTAGAAAAACAATGCTATAGCCAATGTTAGAGAAATTACTGCCTGTGCTCTCTTCTAGGATTTTTATGGTTTCATTTAATTCTTTACTCCATTTTGAGTTTTTGTGTACTGTATAAGGAAGGTGGTCCAGTTTCATTCTTTTGCATGTAGCTCTTCAGTTTCCCATTCCATTTTGAGTTTTTGTGTACTGTATAAAGAAGGTGGTCCAGTTTCATTTTTTGCATGTAACTCTTCAGTTTCCCATTGCCATTTTTTGAGAAGACTGTCTTTTTCTCATTGCATATTCTTGCCTCTTTGTCAAAGATTATTGACCATATAATCATGGGCTTGTTTCTGGGCTTCCTAGCCTGTTCTATTGTTATGTATCTATTTTTGTACCAGTACCATACTGTTTGATTACTACAGGTTTATAATGTAACTTGAAACCTGGAATTGTGATACCTCCAGCTTTGTTTTTCTTTTTCAAAATTGTTTGGCTATTAGGGGCCTTTTGTGGTCCCATATGAATTTTACATTTCTTTGTTCTTGTTCTATGAAAAATACTGTTGGTACTTTGATAGGAATTGCATTAAATCAGTAGATTTCTTTGGGTAATATGGACATCTTAACAATATATGTTCTTCAAATCCATGAGCATGGACTATCTTCTCATTTGTGTCATCTTCAGTTTCTTTCCTCAGTGTTTAAGAGTTTTCAGAGTATAGGTCTTTTACATCCTTGGTTAAGTTTATTCCTGGGTATTTTATTACTTTTGGTACAATTGTAAATGGAGTTGCTTTCTCAATTTCTGTTCCTGTTGCTTTATTATTGGTATAATTGCAATAATTGGTATAAATGCAATAGATTTCTATACATCTATTTTTTATCCTGAGACCTTATTGAATTCATTTATCAGTTAAAGTTGTTTTTTGGTGGTATCTTTTTAGGGTTTTCTATATATAGTATTATGTCATCTGCAAATAGTGAAAGTTTTACTTCTTCCTTGCTGATTCGAATGCCTTTCATTCCTTTTTGTTATGAGATCTCTGTGGCTAGGACTGCCAGTACTATGTTGAATAAAAGTGGTGAGAGTGGACATCCTTGTCTTGTTCCTGATCTTACTGGAAAAGCACTCAATGTTTCCCCATTGAGTATGATGTTACCAGTAGGTTTTTAATCATATGGCCTTTTTATTATGTTGAGGTATGTTCCCTCTAAACGTGTTTTGTTGACAGTTTTTAGCATGAATGGATGCTGGAATTGTTACATGCTTTTTCTATATCTATTGAAATGAACAGGTAATTTTTATTTTTTCTCTTATTTATATGATGTATCACATTGATTGATTTGTGAATATTGAGCCACCCTTGCATCCCAGAAATAAATCCCACTTGATTGTGTTGAATGATTTTTTTAATGTGTTGTTGGATTCCTTTTGCTATATTTTGTTGAGGACTTTTGCCTCTATGTTCATCAGATATATTAGCCTATAGTTCTCTTTTTTTTGTAGTGTCTTTATTTGGTTTTGTTATTAAGGTAATACATTCCCTGTTGAATTTATCTGGAAGTTTTCCTTCCTCTAATATTTTATTCTATTTCTTTGAGAAGTATTGATATTAAGACTTCTTTAAATGTTTGGTAGAATTCACCTGTAATATGTAGTCCTAGGTGGCTTTCGTTTGTTGGGAATTTTTTGATTATTCATTCTGTTTCATTGCTGATGATCAGTCTATTCAAATTTTTTATTTCTTCCTGGTTTGATTTCAGGAGGTTATATATTTCTAGGAATTTGTACTTTTTTTCTAGGTTGTGCAATTTATTGCCATATAATTTTTCCTAATATTCTCTTAAATCATTTGTATTTTGGTGGTATCAGTTGTTAAAATCATCTCTCATTTCTCCTCTCAGTTGTTATTGAGTCCTCTCTCTCTCTCATCATTTTTATGGAGGGGAACAGTTATCATATCATTTACTAGCTCCCTTATGAGATCTCCCTACCTGTGATGCAGTTTGTGGTTCATATTTTGACCTGAGAATTGAAGATCATCTGTTTCTTTCTAGTCCACTTTCATCAGAGTTTGGAGCCATTCTGACCTTTGTTTCCAACAGATCTATTGGATTTTCTGCTCTATGATCTGTCAATAAATTATTGTTCATGCAGTAGTTTGCTATATACAATACAGACCCACCTTGTGGAATGGAATGTATCTCCATTTGGAAACATCTCAAATCTTAACTCACTCTCAACTTCTTTATTTATGGAGTATTTGTCCTAGAAATCTTCAATCCCAGGCTGAAATAGATAAGTGGAGGCCAAAAACTGGCCAAAAGTTAATGTAGCTACTTTAACAGAGTAGCTTTCTCTATGAGAACAATACTTTTATTTCATTTGGTTCCTGGGTTGGGTGAGTAAGTTAAAGAAATTTCTCAAAAAGTCTGGTGAATTAGAAAGTCAGGGGTTGGGAGCTATGTTGTAAAATTATTAACATGATTATTTGTTTGCACTATTTCTTTTAATTTTTCTTGTTTCTATCTCTCTTTTAAATTATATCCCAATACCTGGGATCATTTTCCTCACCTAAACAGAAGGCCTATTATGGCCTTATTGTTAAGAAACTAGTCAAAGTCATAGAACTTTTAACAAAGGAGTTAAAATTTATTTCCCTTTGCAAATTTTTGTGACTATTCATTTCAACCCTAGTTATATTTTTTAAATTTTATGTTGATTTTAAAATATTTTCCTAGGTATTTTATAGCATTTATTGAGTATCTCAGTATACCTAACATTAAGCTAAACATCTGATAAGATATAAAAGAAGTGCTTAATGCCAGCTATGATAATTATTGTATTATTTGATAACAATAAAAATTGCATTTGATAGCATTATTCTGTGTGAAAGACAGTATAGGAAAAGTCTGAAATAATGGATAATTAAAACTCAACATGAGATTCTTCAGCCTGTTGGGATCTGGAATGTCTATTTCTCTATTTTGTGATTCTTAACCGTATCCACTGCCATTTATCAACATGTGCTAGACACTTGGATATCCATTATCTTATGTAATATTCACACTCCAATGAAGTTGGAGATATTAGCTGTATTTAATGGATAAGTAAATGGAGCACTAAAGTTACATAAAAAGTAAGTGGCAGAACCAGAATGTGAATCCAGGTCTCCTAACTTCAAGTTCTATCCTTTGTCCAATGTCATAGCTGACTATCAGGTTTTTACTATAGTAGGTATGGGTGAAATGGATGGGTAGGTAGGTGAGTAATTGGATAGCAAATATATTCAGGGGGTACTAGAAAAATACTTAAATTTAAAAAATCATAGTTGATTACTTTAAAATTCTTAGAAGATCTTATGGATTTGCTGCTATTTTTTTAAAGCTAGTTATTTTCGGGTGCCTGGGTGGCTCAGTAGGTTAAGCCTCTGCCTTTGGCTTAGGTTATGATCTCAGGGTCCTGGGATCGAGCCCCACATCAGGCTCTCTGCTCAGCAGGGAGCCTGCTTCCCCTCTCTCTCTGCTCTGCCTCTCTGCCTACTTGTGATCTCTCTCTTTGTCAAATAAATAAATATTCAAAAAAAAGCTAATTATTTTCTTCTACTTGAATTGTTATTATTTATATTGAGTTAGTATATTTTAACTTCATTGATGTTGATATACTTTGACTTCATTGTCTTTTATATTTTCATTACCAAATGAAAATATTTTAAAAGTAACTCTGTTTAGTGAGTTAATCATCCAATAAAATCACCTTAATGCCTACATCAATAATTTAAATGGATTTGAGTATCATGTTTTAAGACTTGTTTATTAACTCAAGGAAATTATATACATTATTTAATAATCTCTATATACATTCTATGATTCCCAAATGCACTTGTCTTTGTTTAAAAATTTTTATGTTCAAAATGGAAAACATTCCAATGAAAACATTCCAGTTTTCCTTTTTTTAAAGATTTTATTTATTTATTTGACAGACAGAGATCACAAGTAGGCAGAGAAGCAGGTAGAGAGAGAGGAGGAAGCAGGCTCCCTGCTGAGCAGAGATCCCAATGCAGGGCTCCATCCTGGGCTCGATCCCAGACCCTGGGATCATGACCTGAGCCGAAGGCAGAGGCTTTAACCCACTGAGCCCCCCAGACGCCCCTCCAGTTTTTCAAAAAGGAAGAAAGGATAGTCCCATTTGTAAGAATAAAAGGACTTTTCTTCATTTCCATAAAGGAAAAGTACACTTCTTTTTTTTTTTCTAAATTTTTAAATTTTTTAATAAACATATAATGTATTATTAGCCCCAGGGGTACAGGTCTGTGAATCGCCAGGTTTACACACTTCACAGCACTCACCATAAAACATGTCTTCACAATGTCTATAACCCCACCACCCTCTCCCTACCCTGCTCCCCCCAGCCACCCTCAGTTTGTTTTGTGAGATTAAGAGTCTCTTATGGTTTGTCTCCCTCCCAATCCCATCTTGTTTCATTTATTCTTTTCCTACCCCCCAAGCCCTCCACATTGCATCTCTACTTCCTCATTTCAGGGAGATCATATGATAGTTGTCTTCTCTCTTTCTCTCAAAATAAATAAATACAATCTAAAAAATAGTAATAATTAAGTGGAACTTGAGTGACTCATTCAGTTAGGTGTTTGATCATGGTCATGATCCCCGGGTCCTGGGATTGAGTTCCTCATCAAGCTCCTTGCTCAATGGGCTATTTTTCTTTCTTTTTTTTTTCTCTCTCTCTCTCCCCTCCTCCACCCCGCTTGTGCTCTCTCTTCTCTAGTTTTGTCTCTCAAATAAATAAATAAAATCTTTAAAAAATAATAATAATAATTTTTTTAAAAAAGACTATCCTTGCAAGTCCCACTGTGTAACCTTTCACAGAATGGTTCTTCTTGTGTGGTACCTCCTGAATTGGGACAGGGATGGTAATTACAGGCAACTTGAAAATATTTGTAATATTCCTAATTAAATGCTTAGAAAATAGAATAAAGTTGTAATTATAGAAGTGTTTTAAATTTGTAAAGTTAGTTTGGTTTTTTGAGAGATACTGAAACTTGAGAGATTATAAGTATGTGTATAAAACAAAACAAATATTCCTAGTAGAACATAGACATGAACTTTATAATATGAAATACCAACCTGATTAATATATAACTAAAGAGAAATATAGGAAAATTTTGTCTTTTATTTTGTGATCTAACTGTGGATTAGAAGTCAAGCTATGTAAGCCTCCAAAAGGAAGCCCTTTGGGTCTAAACAGAGGACAGATCAGAATTCAGTTTTGCCCAAAAGAAATCAAATGGACACAGAAGTATACTGATACATCAAGAAAATATACATCTGCATAAAAATCTATGGGCTTGGAAGCCATGTGTATCATAGTATATCATTAAAATAAAAGGAGGGAAGAATGGAAGATTGTTTGATTAAATGGAGTGTGTTGCTAGCTCTTAATAAATACAGATCTTAGTAATAAGTGATACAGAATAGGGATGAAAGGCTCATCTAATCAGGTATGCATTCTTATCTTCTATGCATATGTATTAGGTCTTTTCTATAACCATCAAGCAGTGGTAAGTGTGCCCAAAGGGATTTCAGTCTACTGGAAATGGTCTTTTAGCTCTGCTGAAGGAAAACTCTTTATGTATTATGCTCTTACGTATTAATGATTTCAAATCTATATGAGAAATAGTAAGTAACAACTACCATCTATTGAATATCACTTTAAACAACTGCTTAATAAAAAGTTAGAAAATAACCACTAAGAATAAATCTAAATGCTTTAAGGTGGGTTGTTAGAGTGGTAGATAAAGGAAATGCTATAGGTAAACTATGGAGCTTAGGTCATTTAATGTCATTACTTGAAAAAAATGAATGCGGAATGAAGATGTGATTAAGTTGTATCTAAAGTAAATTGATTTGTAGATTGTTAGGCATTAAGGGAAATTGGCAGTATTGGGGCTGGATGAGAGCAATAGTGACACATCACAGACCACAGGGAGAAAGGAGATTGTTTTTCAATCGGTCTGCTCAAATCCAGAGTTCAAAACACGAAGGAATGAAACTGATAATGTTAACAAGAACTGAATCTTTTTCTTTTTAAATTTCTTTTAAGGGGCGCCTGGATGGCTCAGTGGGTTAAAGCCTCTGCCTTCAGCTCTGGTCATGATCCCAGGGTCCTGGGATGGAGCCCCATGTCAGGCTCTCTGCTCAGCAGGGAGCCTACTTCCCCCCCTCTCTCTCTGCCTGCCTCTCTGCCTACTTGTGATCTCTCTCTGTCAAATAAATAAATAAAATCTTTAAAAAAAATTTCTTTTAAGATTTTATTTAAATTCTTATTAGTTAACACACAGTGCAATATTGGTCTCAGGAGTAGAATTCAGTGGTTAATCACTTATATATAACAGCTAGTGCTCATAATAACAAGTGTCCTTCTTAATGCCCATCATCCATCTAGCCCATTTCCCACCCACTTCTCTCACCCCTCAATTTGTTTGCTGTTGTTAAGAGTCTCTTATGGTTTGTTTCCCTCTCTCTCTTTCTTTTTTCTCCCCTCCCATATATGCATCTATTTTGTATCTTAGATTCCACGTATGAGTGAAGTCATGGGGTATTTGTCTTTGAGTGATTTATTTTGCTTCTCATAATACACACTAGCTCCATCCACGTTTTTGAACATGGCAAGATATCGTTCTTTTTGATGGCTGAGTAATATTCCATTGTGTGTATATACCACATCTTCTTTATCCATTCATCATTTAATGGATATATCAGCTCTTTCCATAATTTGGCTATTTTTGATAATGCTACTATAAATATCAGGGTGCATATGCCCCTTTGAATCTGTATTTTTGTATCATTTGGGTAAATACCTCGTAGTGCAATTGCTGGATCATAGGGTAGTACTATTTTTAACTTTTTGAGGTACCTCCATACTGTTTTCCAGAGCAGCTGCACCAGTTTGCACCAAAAGAGCAAGACGGTTCCCCTTCCTCTATATCCTCACCAACACCTGTTGTTTCTTGTTTCTTGTTGCCATTCTGACAGGTGTGTGGTATCTCATCATGGTTTTGATTTGTATTTCACTGCTGATGAGTGATCTTGAGCATGTTTTTGTGTATCTATTAGCCATCTGGATGTCTTTTTTAGAAAAATGTCTATTCATGTCTTCTGCCTATTTCTTTTTTTTTTTTTTTTTTTTTGTTTTTTTTTTTTTTTGTTTTTTTTTTTGTTTTTTTTTTGTTTTTTTTTTTTATTTTTTATTTTTTATAAACATATATTTTTTATATACATATATTTTTATCCCCAGGTCTGTGAATCACCAGGTTTACACACTTCACAGCACTCACCAAATCACATACCCTCCCCAATGTCCATAATCCCACCCCCTTCTCCCCAACCCCCTCCCCCCGGCAACCCTCAGTTTGTTTTGTGAGATTAAGAGTCACTTATGGTTTGTCTCCCTCCCAATCCCATCTTGTTTCATTTATTCTTCTACCCACTTAAGCCTCCATGTTGCATCACCACTTCCTCATATCAGGGAGATCATATTTCTTAACTACCTTAAAGCTCAGAATAATCTTATGAAGTCAGTATAATTCCCACTTAATGTTTAAGAAACTGAGACTTAAGTAACTCACCCAAAATAATATAGCTAGTAAGCAGAGTGTGGTTTAAAAACCTTGCCTCAACACAGATACAAATTATGTTTACCTATCACTGTTTAGTAAAACGTTTTTAATTAAACGCCACAAAGAGATTGCCATCAATGAAGGAAACAATTCTCACTATAAAGTGACTCTCACTTTTATACAGCAATAAGATGCAGACGATTTGTTGCTACTGTTCTATAGTGAGGCAAGAACTGTTTGTTCATTATTCATGGCAATTTAGTTTGTTTCTCTTCTTTTCTTTTTTTTTTTTTAAGCTTTTGTTTATTTATTTGAGAGAGAGAGAGAGAGGGAGTGAAAGTGGAGGGAAGAGCAGAGGGAGAGGAATAAGCAGACTCAGTGCTGAGTGCAGCCTGATGTGGGGCTTGAGCAATGATCATGGATCCCACGACCCTGAGATCATGACCTGAGCTGAGATCAAGAGCCAGACACTTAACCCACTGAGCCACCCTGGTTCCCCTGTTTCTTTTCTTATTTGGACAGTGATCCAAATTTCATATAAACTCTCCTTTGGTAATTCATTAAAGCCCACCTTTGATTCATTAGCCTTTAGTATTTTTGTAATCAATCCCAAATTTAACTGCATAAGTTTAGTTTTTAAAAGAGTGTCATCTATCTGTGGAATAACTGTGTGGTAACTCAGAACTATTAAGTGAGAGATTGATTACCTTATAACTCAATTTTCTATTTGGTAAAATGTTATTAACTAAGGTGTAAAAAGGCTTTCACTGAATCAAAGCTGTTAATATTTAGTACGTTGCCTCTTCATTTAACAATCTCTACAATAATGTGAAAAGAGTAAAAATAATGCTTTGTATTTATGTAGCACACGTCTCCATGGAGCCCAGAGGATTTGGTTGACAAGGTCTAAAAATGGCTTTGTCAGGGAGAACAAGAAACTAATATTATCGTAATTATTTTGCAGGTATTGAAACTGACACTGAGTCCATATGTAGCTGCTAATGTGAACATTATGCAGTAAAAATGATGGGGACAAATTCGTCCAGCCATTTTCATGATTAATAGTGACCATGCTAAGGAATCATACAAAAGGTTTTTATCTTTATTTTTTGCTTACAGGGACAAACTCAATGACAAAACAATGTTTTGAGGACTCAATATTATACTAATTATTGAAGTGATATGGTAATATTTTATATTATTTCACTTTGCCTGGACAATATCAGAGTATTATATAATAACATTCATTTTTTAAATAACTCTGTTGCCAAAATTCATGTGCTAAGCGAATTGTCATTCTAAGTATGTTGTAAGGCAATAAAGCAAATCATTTAATGAAATGTTATATTTTTTTCTGTAGAAAAAAACCCCATTGTTATGTAATGTGAAAAAACAAACACTGTAAAATAACAGTGTTATGATTTGAGATTCTTTTAATGCATAGTTCCCGTTTTATTTTACTTTTAAAATATTTATTTACTTATTTTAGAGGGAGAGCATGAGTGGGAGATGGGGGGCAGGGGAAGAGGGAGACAGACATACTCCCTGCTGAGGAGTAAGCCAGATCTGAGCCAAAATCATTAGTTGGACGCTCAACTGACTAAGCCACCCAGGCCCCCCCTGCATAGTTCACATTTTAAAGTGGGGAACGTTGGTTGTACAGTGATGAAATGGCGATCCTAGAACTGTGAGTTTCTTTCCTCTACTTTCTCTGTAAATCGAGTATTCTAGGTAATGGATTAAGCCAGTGTGTGTGTGTCAGGGAGTGGAGGATTACACATATTACAGGTAGAATAACCCCAGATTGTGTCAGTGATTCAAAAACCTTAGCATGCACCAGAATCATCTTGAGAATTTTTTAGAAATACAGACTCCTGGACCAACGCCCTGACCAATTCAGCAGATCTGAAGTGAGGCCCAAGATTTTTGTATTTCTATAAGTTTCTGGGTGATATGAATGTTGCTGGTTGGTGAACCACAGTTTGAGAACCACTGGATAGCCAATTATACTTCTGTTTTTATCCTTTATGGAGAAGAAATAATTACAACCAGATAAAAATTATATGCAACCAACTACATGTTTTGGAAGATTCAAGTATGAGAGAGATACCATGAAAGATAAGGGAACTAAGCTACCTCTGTTCAAACAGAAAATGTTCAATTCTGGCTAAAAATTCATACCAGTTCTAAAGTCCTTCACAGCCTAGGTTCTCTATTTCTGTTCCATTTCAGTATTCATTCAGAGTATCTATTGATTACTTGTAATGAAACAGGAACTTACATGCAGCAGAGAAGAGTAAATGAACCCTGCCTCCATAGAGCTGAATTTGTACTTGATGTGACTTTGCTTTCATGTACTTACTATGTCTTTAATTTTATTGCATATTCTTTTGACCCTGTTTTTAATTCCACATGTAGTCTTCCTTTTCTCTTATAATCTTAGCACATAATAGCAGTTATTGATATTTTTCTATTCGTGTTGCTGTGTCAAAAGAGGGCAACAAAGATTTTTCTGACCACTGATGGAACTAAAACAGGGCTACTGATGGTCATGGGTACTTGGATTGGAAACCATCCCTTACTATCACAGGAAAGACAAGTATAGCACAAGTTTCACTGAAATTGAATCAGAGAAACTGAAACTATGTGAAATCTATGAAAAATAGTATTCATGATGTGATGAGCACTGGGTGTTACACGAAACTGATGAATAATTGAACACTACATCTGAAACTAATGATGTACTATATGTTGGCTAATTGACTTTAAAGAAAAAAAGGGGAAAATGCTAAATGGTATTTGTTCAGTCTTAAAAAAAAAGAGTATTCAACTTATTGTTTTAATTTGCATGTATTTGATTACTAGTGTTGTTGAAGCTGTATCTTACTCATCATATTAGAAAATACTTTCTTAAGATAGTCATTATAAGCAAGGAGCTATGAAGACTTCTATGACTCGGGGTGCCTGCGTGGTATAGTCGGTCAAGCGTCTGACTCTTGGTTTTGGTGCTGGCCATGAGACTGAGCCCCACCACAGGACCCATGTTCAGTGCAGAGTCTGCTTGAGGGTGTCCCTCTCCCTCTCCTCTGCCCCTTCTCCTCACATTCTTTCTCTCAAATAAATAGTAAATAAAACTTAAGAAAAAAGAAAATACTTTCTTAAAAACGTGGTGGTAAATAACAAAATAGCAACTTTCATATACTGATTTTGAGAACACTATTGAAGTACAATTTAACGATGTGCATTAAGAGCCTTAAAAAACATCTTCACACTTTTGGGACCACTATTTCCATATAGTCAGTTTATAGACATTGAAACACAGATATGCACAAGGATTACACATTACAAATTATCATAGTATTGGTGTTAGTGCCAAAAATGTTGAAGAGGTAGTTTAAATGTCTCAGAGGAGAGCTAATTACATGAATTGTGGTACATTTCTAAAATTTCATGCCACTTAATCATTGAAATTATAATTTTAAAATATTTAATAATATAAGTAAGTAGTTTTGATACAAGTTTAAAAATAAAATCCAATTTTTTCAAGTTTCTTGTCCTAAATAGGCATAGGAAAATGATTAGAGGAAAATAATCCACACATCAACAGTGAGTCTTTCTGGATTAAAAATTATTTTTTTCTCTTTACATTTGAGCATATTTCACAAATGCTATATAAGGAGTGTGTTGCTTTTATTATATGATGAAAAAAGGTATATGTGTGTGTGGGCACACACATGTTCACTGCAGACATCATTCATGGAGTATCTTCTCAGACACATATATAGATGCTCCGGAATTTGGAACTCTTTTAAGTGTGACTGACAGTCATGGTTTGGTTTTGTATTGTTATGTAACTATAACTGCGCTGTTATTCTGCATTGCTGGGCATGTAATTGCCACTGTTCCTAGACTGGTCATAACTTGTTCCTTAAGTGTCAGTGTTTCCCTCTGTCAGATGAAAAGAGAAAAGAGAATAGATGTCTGAGTGGAATCTTTGTGTCCTGAGGGTTCCATTAATTCTGAACAATCTCACTATCTCTTCTCATAAGCACAGCATGTTCTGTCTCTATTGAACATGCCTCACAATGACACTCTGAAAAAATATTTTTAAGAAAGTAGCTCTAAGATCCACACTCTTATCTCTGACTAAATATTCATAATATTAATAGAAAATGCTTGCTGCGTATTTGCCAAGAGGAATGGTCTAAATGTTGATTCTCAGCACTGTCTTTTCAGGTAGGTACTCTTATTTTTCCTTGTACAGATAGGAAACTTGAGGCCTACCTCAGGTCATGCAGCTGTGAGGAGGACAAGGGAGGATTCAGATCAATCCAGTGTGGCCCCGGCCTCTATAATGTTTCTTAATATTATGCCAAATGAGCTTCCTTTCATAGTTCTATTTTATCTACTTGAAACTTCTGACAATGTGCAAAGAAAAGACCTTCAATGCATGACTGCAGTTTTAGAGTGAAAATATGTTCTTTTCACTCCTGTCAGAAGTTAAGTGACTGAGTGTAAATTCAGCGCACTACCTGAATTGTTAAGATTCTGCTACTCATCACCGCCATGCCCAAATGAGGATTTAGTACATGGGGGAGGCTCCATTCTGCTTTTGAACATCTGTCACAGCAACTTAATTCCCAGCTGCTCCATTTCATTATTAGTTGTGTTAAGATGTCAAGGGAGTTTTTGCTTTTAACATGGCCCGGGAATCTTTAATAATTAAAGAAAAACAGGATGCATAATATCTGAAGATGTGTCACTGACACCAAACTCAGTTGCTTTGGGTGACTAATATTTTTAGTAGAGGGTTTCCAAGGCATATTAACACTACAGCATAATTTATGCTTATGGGCGTATACTTTTCATAGGTTTTTAAAAATATTTTCCTTCCATTATTAGATAACACATATCACTTAATGAATTTTAAAAACTCTAAAATACAATCTTTTTTGCTTTAATTTTTTTTTCTTACACAGTTTCAACCAAAAGAGGAAATAGCCTGGAATAAAATCCAATAATCTAGTAGTTCAACTTGAGCTATGTTAAAATCCTTCTGTGGTAGTCTGTATTTTCCAATTTTTAAAATTTTTTTCCCCAGTTTTTCTTAAGAGGCTGAATTTATGACTATAACAACAATGATGATTATCTGAAAACATTAGGGCTCAACATGCAAGCTTTATTAACTTAAAATCCATATTTCTGTGTTCTTTTTGGTCTGTATACTTTGTTCATCCTCTTTGAAGAAAGGGCACAGCTTGATTTCACAGTGCCTAGTAAAATTTCTGTATGCAGTGAGAATTTCAACACTTCAAAAACCGATTTCCAAATGTGTATGTGTATGTTTCCTGTATGCTTATACATTTGGAGATATACTTCTTGTTCACTGATTATTTGGGGGTGATTTCGCAATTGGAGAGAAGAAAAGTTTGGGGAGATTATCAAATGCTCTATAAGAGTTGAAATGAGAAACTCCCCTATTCACCAGCATTTGATTTGATAAATTACTATATTGTGGAGTTTTCCAATACTTGTGGTATTGATGGTAGTGGTACAGAACTTCTTTCTCGGAAACATAGACTTTATTTTTTTTATTTTTCTATTTTTTAAAGATTTTATTTATTTACTTGACAGAGAGACGCAGCGAGAGAGATAAGCAGAGGGAGTGGGAGGTGGGAGAGGGAGAAGCAGGCTTCCCTATAGGGCTCGATCCCCAGGATCCCTGGATCACTTGAGCTAAGGCAGATGCTTAACCGACTGAGCCATCTACGTGCCCCTGAAACACAGAATTTAATGGCCTCTGAATAAAGAATACTTTCCAGGGCACCTGAGCGGCTCAGTGGGTGAAGCCTCTGCCTTTGGCTCAGGCCATGGGATTGAGCCCCATATCGGGCTCTCTGCTCAGCAGGGAGTCTGCTCCCCCCCCCCCCCGCCTGCCTCTCTGCCTACTTGTGATCTCTGTCTGTCAAATAAATAAATAAAATCTTAAAAAAAAAAAAAGAATACTTTCCTATGAATGTTACCTTTCCTGTGAATGCATCTGCAGAAGATACACACGCATATATACACACACATACAACACATACCCATAAACAAATTTTAAATAATGACATAACTGTTTCAACATTGACTTTGTGAGCCTTTCATTATCCCCTCCAGGAATAATTAATAACATTTCATGTGTTTTCTCACCATGTTGGTGCGTTTTGTTGCTGTAGCACTTTTCAAATTATAGTAGATGCAGCTGTACACATCAGCTTCCTACATCAGAATATAGACTACTTAAAGTCAACAGCCATCTCTTAGTCACCTCTATCCCTCAAGTTTAGCACACTGACTGACTCATCTGTTGGGTTTATAATCATGGTCTGTTGTTAATTATAATTTTGGACATACCAGCAACAGTAGGGTTGTCTTCAGATGACATCCATAAAAATTTATTTCTTGACAGTTTCTGTAGACATTCCAGACTTCCAGAAAGGTCATTCCAGGCATGAGCATGAGCAAAGGAAGAGTTATAATACCACACATTTTATGGTTAGACAATGGTATGACAGTAGGGTTTGAGGGTTAGTGGCTGACAGATAGCGATGGACTTTTTAGGTCTGTTGTGGAAACATCGCTGGTCCAAGTCCATGGGTGGATAGAATTCTACTGGAAGTTATTGGAGATAGAGTCTGATTGGATCTGAAATTTCTGAAGCTCAATATGATGTAACTTTGCTTTGTATTCAGGAAGGGAAAATAAGAACACTAACCACTTTTATTCTTTGACTCTTGGCTTAGAGACCAAGCTATCTCTCAGACATGAGGGAATATTTAAGGCGTTAGGATAGAACAATGTGTGAAGAGCTGAAAATGCAGATTATTTTGTTTTTTAAGAATTCTATAGAGCAGCGTTTCTTTTGTTTCTTTCCTTATATACTGAAAATGCATTTGTTATACCCCAAAGGGCTAGTATACTTGTCACTTGAAAATAGTATGGTTTTCAATGACTTTAAAAATAAGGATCACTGTTTTTGTAACTTGACTTCATGAAGACTATAAAAAAAATGAAACACTTAATGTAAGACTTAAATTTTATTGAATGCTTAATATATGTCAGGCATAGATGAGACATGTATTGTCTCATTTAACACTTAGAAAACAGTAGAAACAGGTCTCCATAAACCTTCAAGTTATTGTGGTCACTCATCACTTTTTACCTGAAACTGTATCAATGGACTCCTCAATTATCTTGACTCCATCTTATCTACTTTATAGCTGAAGTGTTTTATGAAATACAATCCCAATCCTATCAGGTCCTTGCTTAAATCATTCAATGGCTCCCCATGTCCTTCTGAATATTTTAAACTCTTTAATGTTGCTTGTAAACTCCTTTTGGGACTCTACTTACAACTCTTATCTCTTTTCCTTTCACTCACTCTCACACTTTAGAGCTAGCCTTTCCAGCTCCACCTTCATTCTAACTGGTCCTTTCCACCTGCTGCCTCCCTTAATGGAACACTTTCCCCCAAGCCTCCCACAGCAAGCTGCTCACACTTCTAGGCACTTTCTATAGGAGTTGCTCCTGAAGTCCCACATTTGGGTTAAGTATTTCTTCTAAATATTCTAGTTGCATTCTTTACCTCCCTTTCATAAAACATTGTGCTATAAAGTGCCTGATTACTATTTTCTACCTCCCACTTGACTGTAAGCTTATCAGTTGGAGAGATAATTTTATTATTTTCTTCATTCTTGGGTTCCTGATACTTAGTACATAGTACTAAGTACTAAATATTTTTTTAGCTTTTTTTTTATGTGTGTGTATGTATATGAATGAAGGCACACATCATTTAAAATATTAACTGATAATACATAAAGTATGATTTTAAGTGTTCAACAAATGTAACTCTATGTAATCCACATAAAACTTCCATAAGGTAGATAAAATTATTGTACCCAATGAAATGGCGTTCTTGTTACACAGCTTGACTAACTGGCCTATGGTCACAGCTAATAAGTGGCAATAATAGGATTTAGACCCAGACAGTCCAACTTCAGAATCTGGACTCTTGACAACCATTACACTACCTGTTTGAGGGTTTAAGGGCAATAGATTAGTATTTTTGGGTGGCAGTTGCATCTCCGGGCATTCACAAGAGGGAAAACATGGAAGCTGGTTATTGCTCTCTGCCACTAACAATTATGGATTCTTGTGATCTTCCTATGCCTTAGTTAATTATATGCATAAGTAGAAAAGTGTGGGTTGAATGATCCCAGTGGTTTTTTATTTCTAAACAGCAATGATTTGAACAAATAAGTTGAACAAACTTATTTGTGCTACTGTGAGGAAGATAAAGTACTGAAAATAAATTACCAAAGGACTGTGAGTTCAAATAGTCCTCTAGGTCCCATCTACAGACTTCTTTACTCTCTTATCTCTACTGTTTGGTAAATTCATATTACTCTTTGGTCAAGGAGTTAAATAATGCTGTGAGGTGGTAAAACCACCTTAAAATTATGTAAGAAATTGAAATGAGTCTCCACTGATATAGTTAATTTGATATTTGATTGTCAATAATAATAACTTAAATGAGAGATGTAGGTCACTGCCTAATCTGGTGGCTAGCACACAGTAGGCATTCAATAAATATTAGTGCTCTGTGGATTTTATTTTTCCTGAGAGTTCACTCTTTACTAGTACTTTTCTTGTGAATTTTCAGTTGTATTTCCTTTTTTTCTGTCTCTAACAACAGTCAAAAAAGAAAAGCTAATAAGCAGTCTAGCTAATTTGGTACATGTTCCTATTATATAATCACCATGGTATCCAGGCTCTTAATTGAGAGCAAACAAATTTATAGGAAGAAAAACTTATCCTTTGCTCTCTCACTTAAGGTGTGCCATTATGGAAGCACTGTCCCTTTGTCTATTTTTGTAGACACTATTTTCCAGTGAGTTCTATTGGAATATAAGGGTGGTTGGACCAACTCTGAGAGAATCTGCAAATTTTATTAAGTGCTAGACAACCTCATCTTTCACTTTTAAGGAATATGGATATATGTATGGCTACATCCAAAGATTGAATATTAAATTATGTGAAAGCATAAAAGAATGTTAACATATTCATGTCACATCTCTTTTTGTAATTTCCTATTAATGACCAGTGTCCTGGTGGTCAAACGCTAAGATTAGATTCTTTCTATGAAATGAAAGATGAGTAAAATTCTAATGTACTTTTAAAATGTAAATCCATTTTCACTTATTAACAGTACTAAGTGTTTAACTGAATGTAGAACATCTCACGTGTTGCAAATAAATCAACAGATTTGGTAATGAAATTTTAAAACTACCATAGTATTGCATATTATTATTCAAATTATGTCCATATAATGATCAAAATTCAATAATGACATCCAGAAAATATACCCACAGCATTTGGTAATCTGCCCACAGTATAAAATTCTGAACAGGTTATATGTGTGTTATTTTAGTCCTTCTCCCAGCATGTTTCAAAGCAGCTTTTTTTGTGAGAATTTTGAAAGCCACAAGAAAGCATTTTTAGTGGGTTTTCTTCAATTTTGAAAAGACAATGGGTTTTTGGTAACTCTTTACCTGAATCTACCAGGAACTTTGGCTTTGATATATATAACCTTTTATTTTATGGTATGTATGGAGTCTTCAGTATATGACTGCATTATGTTGGCCCTACAACATATGCATTTAAAAAAAAATAGAGAATAAATAAAGCAACTCACCCATGTCAGCTTCCTAAAGGTCTTTGCAAAAATTGCTACCATATTTAAGCAGATTTTATCTTCAGTACTATTCTGTGAACTACATTTTTTTTTATTTAATATGAAAGAGTACTTATTGAGTCCTTGATTTTAAGAGACTTGAGTATTTAGAATTCATAAGAATTTCTGAAAATTCATATGGTTGTACATATAAATAAAGGTGAGAAAGTAATCACATATGCAATCTATTCGCAAACCTCAACACAATAAAAAACATCTTTTAAATATGTTAAACCTATATGTGTTAGACTTATTCAGAGTGAATTGGAGAGTCATGGTATATATAATTGTGTTTAAAAGTATGACCCTAGAAACAGAAATAAATAACATTACATGGATCTTTTAAAATATTTTCTTCTTTATGACTTTAATTTTAGGATTGTTCTCTAATATTGCTTGATCTCACTTATTTTATGAAAAATAGCTGTATGTATGTATCTGTGTGCCTTTTATTCATATATCAGAGCTTTTTTGTACATATAGGAAATCATATTACTATGAAGTAACATTTTTTCCCCTAAAACAATGCACAATACAGATTTGTTTAAGAACACTGCAGATAGGCAAGCATGGGATTGTGATGGGATAGTGACTCAGAATATGTAAGTCTAGGGGCACCTGGGTGGCTCAGTGGGTTAAGCCTCTGCCTTTGGCTCAGGTCGTGGTCTCAGAGTCCTGGGATCGAGCCCCGCATTGGGCTCTCTGCTCAGCAGGGAGCCTGCTTTCCCCTCTCTCTGTCTGTCTCTCTGCCTACTTGTGATCTCTCTCTGTGTCAAATAAATAAATTAAAAAAAAAAGAATATGTAAGTCTGCACAGAGAATGTCTAAGACATATCTGTGTATATTATAACATGGAAAAAAGAAGAAAAAAATTAAATCAATTCTGTTACTTAATCTATCCATTGTAAATGTAATCAAGTAGCCTGGCATGCCCTCTGCAAAGTTGGACAAGTAAATATAATACTATCAAATTACACGTGAATCTAAACTTTAGGTCTTGAGAATATGGTTGTTAATCTTCCTGGAAAACATAGGCCAATCTTACCTGTTTCCTTAAAACTGAGCACTTCTGTATTCCAGGAACTACTCCATGGTATGTGTCCCCAGTTTAGGTTTAATTGCATTTAACAAGAAAATAGTTTAAAAAACACGGAGATTTATTTCTCTCTCACATAAAAGGAGTTTGTAGGTAGGCTATCCAGGGCAGATAGTTCTCCAGTGTTATCATGGCTCATTTTCTACTCTTCCATTTTCAGCTTGGGATGTCCAAATTCAGGGGTCAAGATGATTAGTAGAGTTGCACCTATTGTGTCAACATTCAAGTCTATGCTAGCCTCTCCCTTTTAAGGAGACTCCTTCATGGGCACATACATACTTTGGCTCATGTGTCATTGGCCAGACTTATATGACCATACCAGCTGTGTAAGTAAGGCTGACAATCTCTTAGTTGGGTGCGTTGTTTTGGATTCTATTACTAAACAGGGAAGGGAAATGGATATTGGAAGATAGTCAACATGGAAAACAAGTGTGTAAAACATAGTCATGCCATAGAAATTAAAGACTGTTTAATGCCTTATAAAACTATTTGCACTATATATTACAAAATTACACCTTCATATGCTTTAGTGTTTCCCTTTTAGTCAACTTTACAAGATGTATCTGAAGGACAGATGGTGGCAGCTGTTCCTTACTTACCTGTGTATAAACTGAGGGTAGATGGTCACGTTGGACAGCCAGGAAAAGAAATGTTGAATAGATGTTTTGAAGTTAGTCTCAAAAATCAGAATGACTGAAGACATTGAAAAATAGAATAGACCCACCACTGGCTTTGGAGAGCCCTTTTAGACAGAGAGTAAATTTGAGGCATGGTGGCAAAAAACAGAGGTTGCAAACAGCAGTTCCCAATCAAAGAAGCATCTTTGCATGTATTAAAACGAGTTGGAGGGCTGCTACTGATCACACTTCTGTAGAGGGAGAATGCATCCTGTGAGTGGTGGCATATTTGAATTGGGAATCAGAACAAGTGGAATTAAAAATGAAAGGAAAAAGAGAAAAAAACTACAACAAGTTTGTTTAATTATTCTTTCAACTTCATATGAAAAATCATCTTTGTTTCCTTTGCAAAAGCACACATTGTACTAGAGACATCTGAAAATGAATACATATTACAGTGGAGTCCATAAATACTCTGACATTTTTGTTTTCTTCCTTTTGAAGTTTATAATACATGACTAATATATTGTGTCTGAGTAAGGATTTGATAAGTATGATTATTTATCCAGAAGTTATGGTCACATTCCTTGGATCGTAGCACTGCCAATAATAGTCTGACAGTTAGAAATTATAGAATTCAAGAGGATGCCCATTATTTCACTTTGAGATAGATTAGAGTTCTACCAAAGGAATTTCATTCTCTTAAAAAATAAAAAAAAGAATTTGGGTAATATTTTATCTTTATGGCTTTCCTTTTCTTAATTCCTTCAATTTACTTAATTAGACAAATAAAATATAATCCACTTGGCCAGCAACTGCATGCTCTTTTTGAGGAAAAAAAATTCCTAAAACCTTCCTTCCCTCTGATGATCAGGAGAAAGTGTGTGTGTGTGTGTGGTTTTAGAAATGATATTCTAAATGTGTGTGAAAATGAACTTTTCATAGCTGAATATATAGGCCTGATTTCATGACGAAGGTAAGGATGGTGATTAGTTTTAGATGTCCTTAATGTATAGATGACAATTGAAGCTGTATATGGCTTAGCAATTCCAAATCAGAAGGAAGCAGAAAAGAAGACTGTGGTCCAATGTGTGCATGTAAGGAGGAAGAGTCTAAGTAGAATCAATGTGATGAGCTAAAAGTTCTAGGACAAGGAGAACCAGTTAGTGAATTCACAGAAAACCAAAGAGAAGAGTTACAAGGCAGGAGAGTGATCAATACTGGTCAAAGAAGCAGCAGAGAGGTTAAGTAAAACAGAAGCTGGAGGAATAGGAAGCCAGAAGGTAATGTGTCATCTTAAGCTAACTGGACTGGAGTGCTGGTAGTTGAAACCAGGCTCATTCCAGTGAGTAAAGCAATCTGAAGAAGGTGGAATCGATGAGTACACATGACTCTTCAAGAAGTTTGATGCCAAGGGAAGGAGATGAGACAGAATTAGACCTATTATAGATTAGTCTATACCTGTACTGTCCAATACAGGCTCACTAACTACATGTGGCTATTGAGCACCTAAAACGTGGCTAGTCTGAACTGATATGAACTCTGAGTATAAAATCTACACTGACTTTCAAAGCATTGGTATGATAAAAAATCCTTGTATCTCATTGGAATTTCTATACCAATTACATGTTGAAATGATAATTTTGATATATCACATAAAATATATATTACTAATATTAATAATATCACCTGCATCTTTTCACTTTTGTAATATGATGACTAAGATTTTAAAAAAATTATGTATGTGCCTTACATTTGTGGTTCATGTTATATTTCCTGGGAGAGTCAATTCTGGTCTATATTCTGATTCCGATTTGCCACCTCAAATTTTGACAGTAATATATTGGGGAAAATCAGAAGCCATTCTAAAAACTGTAATTTTTCCCTACATTTACTTAGAAGTGTAATTTGTTATTGTAGAAAGAACATGAGCTCCTAGATCCAGCTCTGCTACTAACTAGCTATATAGCCCCAGGCACGTTATTTAACTTCTGTGAGCCTTGATTTCCTCATCCATAAAATGAGAATCATAATACACACCACACAGGGTAATTGTTAGGATTAAATGTGAATGTAAAGGGCTTTTCAGAGTCCATGCCACATAATTTGCACTTAATAAATGTTACCTTCTTTCCTTTCTGTGTGACCTACAAGTTCATTAAAAGAGACAAAATTGATCTGATATACTGTAAGACTCAGAATCAGAGGAGGAAGGGGCAGGATTAGAATAAGCATAAAGGTTACTGACACTTTGAGAAAGAAAAACAAAATCTTCCAAGATTAAAAAACAACTGACAATTAGCCTTAGTTTCTTTGGAAAGCCAAAACAATAAAGTTTCTTCAAATACAGAAATATGTACATATATACGCATTTTTACATATATATGGGGGGTGAGTACATGTGAGTGTACATGTGAGTGTATGGATGGGGGTATACTTCTCAATAGGCCACATGAAACAATGTATATGCAATCGTTTTATAAACTAGAATGCCCTGCACATACTCAAATATGAATAGTGTTGTTATTATTACTATTCTATAAAGTTACATCCACTAGGAAATGATAGGTGGAGGACAAAATGAGTGACCCAGGGGAGGAAAAATTCAAGACTAAAAGTTACTAATTGAAAGCCAGAAAAGAAAATCAGAGAGGGAGGCTGGAATGTGTTGGTGGAAGAAAGTTGTAATATTAGGATAGACAAGCGTGGCTGGTTGAAAGAGTGGCATCTGAGTGAAGATGGAAAATAAGTGAGCAGGTCAGAGGGGATTTTGGGAGAAGCCATTTCAGATAACAGCAGTAGCAAAGAATAGCATGGTACCCAGTGGGGCAGGAGACTAGCAAGAGGATTAGTAGGAAGGCCTGAGGTAACAAGAAAAGGGTGTGTGAGGAGGTCATCTAGGTTTTGAAATAACTTATCTTGACCTGCTGTGTCGTGACACGACAGGACTAGAAGTGTCTCAACTTGCACTGACTGACATGCCTTGGCTTGACCTAGCTTGATTTGAATTTACTTGATTTAATTTTGCTATTGAAGGTCATTTGCTATTGAAGTGTTTGGCTTTTACTTGGAGTGAGACGGGGAATTTTAGTGTTTTGAACAGAAGAACGATATGATCTTAACTTCTCTGAAATAGAATCACTTTGGTTGCCTTTCTGAGAAGAAGATCTGAAAGGCTCAGACTGGCATGTTAGCAATAGAAGTGGTAAAACTGGACACATTTCTAAAGTAGAACACAAAGGATTCATGGATGGATCAGATATGGGATGTGACCAAAAAAGAGAAGGCAAGGATGACTTCAAGATTTTAGCCTGAGCAATTGGAAGTTTATAAAGTTGCCATTTCTGAAGTGACAGAGCTGTGGAATAACAGATTAGGACAGAGGAGTACAAACGATCAGGATTTTGTTTCTGGAAATGCTAAATTTGAGATGTTTATTAGACATTCAAGACCTATAGGAAATATAACATAGAAGTTCATGGGAGATGATCTGAGCTGGAAACAGATGTTTGGGAGCCGTCTGTTTGTAGATGGTATGGAAAACTACAGATGGGTTAAAATCCCCAACAGAACAGTGAAGGGAGATAAGCATAGCTGAAGATAGGAAGTGGGAGGAAGGGATGGGAAGATGAGCACAGGAGACTGAAAATGAATGAATATTCCGATGTCGCAGAAGTTGAGTGGTAAGAACATTGAGGCCTGGGTGAAATATTGTTATCAGGCCATGGAGATGAGGACCAGGGTTTGACCATTAATTTTAACAATGTAAGGGTCCCTAGCGATTCTTTTGTGATCAGTTTAGATGGTGAGGGAAAATCCTGTTTGGAGAGAGGTCAAGAAAAGTGGAAGTAGGGAAATCACAACAGTGATCAGAAATGACTGGGGAGGGGAGCAGTGATTGTTTTATTGCAGTTAGAAGGGTGAAATCAGAACAGTCGGTAAAGGGGGAAGTGGAATAGAGAGTTGTGGGTTTTTTTTTTTTTTTTTAATGAAATAGATAACTTCATGTCCTTCATAATGATCAGAGAACAAAAAGGTGAACATGGATGGTGCAGTAGAAAGACAAGAATTTCTGGAATTTGTAGTAGGTATGAGAGGGAGGATCTACTGGTCAAGTAGTGTGATTTATTTTAGCTAGGGATGCCCATAATAACACATTTTTTAATATGGTCACAGATGCAATTGAATGGGTAAATGTTCTGTGTGAGCTTTTAGAAATTCTTTTCTGGTTGCTTCTCTTTTCCCAGTGAAATAAAAAGCAAGAGCATCAATATTATTTATTAATGACCCACTTCCTATCTGACCTCTGTTCACCAACTCCTTTAATCCTTATTCAGTAATTAGTTCTTTACCGTTATTAGACTCAAAGTATGATCCTCAAATAAAATACATCAGAATTTCCTGTATTATTTGTTAAAATGTGGATTCCTGGGTTCCTTTTGAGACCTGATAAAATATCCCTGGGAAGTAGAGCCAGGAATTTGAAATTTTAACAACTTTTTCTGGTGATTGTAAATTTTGATGCACAGTAAATTTTGAACAGCACTACCTTTTACCTCTTTTTGGTTGCTTCAGTAATAAATGCCTTACCCTATTTCATGCCTTTGTAAATTGCTATAACTTTAGAAGTACGCTTTCATCTGTATTTGGTAGAGAATTTTACACACATAGAATACATTTAAATATCTAACACTGAAGGAGATAATTTTTCTAACCATAGTCTTTCCTGGCCACATTCAGGGACTGAAGAAATATTGTTCCCACATGTTATGCACACAAATATACTAAAGGGAATTTTTTCCAGAGCCTAGATAAATATCATAAGCAATGAAGAACCTGATAAATTTTATGTCACAATTAAATCATGTCATCAGTAGATTATACACTGTCTCTATGATTAAACTAGTTTAGAACACTGAGTAAAAAAATTAAAAAGGTTGGGACGCCTGGGTGGCTCAGTTGGTTGGACAACTGCCTTCGGCTCAGGTCATGATCCCGGAGTCCGGGGATTGAGTCCCGCATCCAGCTCCCAGCTCCACGGGGAGTCTGCTTCTCTCTCTGACCTTCTCCTCGCTCATGCTCTCTCTCACTGTCTCTCTCTCAAATAAATAAATAAAATCTTTAAAAAAAAATTAAAAAGGCTAAATCTCATGCTGCTTTGTATGCTGTCTTTAACAAATATTTAATAAATGTTTAATAAGGAAGTAAATTTAACAACTGTACCTATTTCAATTTAACTCTATGTATAATACATATATTTAAAAATATAACCATAGTGAATTTTTTACAAGTGCAACCCTCCCTTTTGAAAGAAGAAAGGAAGGAAGGAAATAAGGAAAGGTCACTTCCAAACAAGTTCCTTTTTCCAACACAAATCTTAAAAGTTTCCTCTATATGTATTGCCTTTTATTATTCTTCTATCTTGCATAGTCTTTGAATAATCAGAGTTCACATCACACACATTGAGATTGTTAGTTAAAAGTAAAAATCCATGGGAATTAAATCAAGCAAGACAGGCCATAGAAAGGTACTTACAAAGTAAAAGTGGTTATTATGAGAAAATTGCCTGACAAATAATAAGATATATATGTGAGGTCATGACCTCGAATATATTTAAGGGTGGAAGAATGTAGAGGAGGGAGCAAGGAGGGTATGTCAGAGTGAAGTAGTTTTAACTGAGGCTTTATTTTTCTTTGCCAGTGAAAAATTTATTTTTTAATCAAGCTAAAGTTAAAAGAGATGTGCTTAACTTCATATTATTTCTGAAGGTATTAGTTTTCTGGGCACTTCTCCTAGATAATTGTATCAAATTTTATTCTTAGAGTGCTGTTGCTACTATTCTCTGATTTTGATGTCACCCTTATTTTCTTAAGAAAAGAAATTATTATTAGTTTACAGCTAGCTTGCTTAGCCTCTGAGAGTAATGCTACATAAGCCTAGTAAATGCCCAACAGAAATGAGATCAGGTAGAAAAAACTCAAGTTGATTTTATTTACTTAATAATTCCTTTTAGTTATGTTCTTCTTTGTATTATGACTTCTAAAATATGTTTCCAAATTACTTTAAGCAATTAGTGGTGTTACTCTTCAGCTGTCTCAGTAGATGTGTTTCTGCTCTTTTGTTTGTGAATAAGAATACCTTTCTGCCACTGGAAGTGGGACTTGAGATTACAGCACTAGCAGGCAATTTCTTGGACAAATTGCCATTTGGGCTACTAATGTGGAGGAAGGGAAGAATGTTTATTGCACTGTTGAACTAGCTCATGCTTCTATAGCCAAAGATTGTGCCAGAGGCCACTGTGCTGGTCAACAGTCCAAAAGAAGCTATACACCTTCTGTTTTGAATGACTTGTCTCTAGACTGAGAACACATGTTGGTGTTCACAGACAGAAAGAGCTAAAACTATTTTGTAGAAGCAGTGGGAAAATTTGGGTCGGCAACTTCACCATTTCTGTGATAATGTATACATGAAATAATAACATTTAATGTTCTCTTAAAGTCATTTCAATATCATTTTATAATACTAAACATTATTTTTACACATAAATATAGTAATATAGTTATATTCCACATGCTATCTGAAGTGGATCAGTTTTCTTTTAAAATTTTACCTATAACCAGTGTCCCACCCCAAGTGTGCAAAGATAGCACACATAATTTCAAAATAAACCATTTAACCTTGCTTTTCTGTAGAAACACAAGATTAAACTCAGAAATTTATGTGGGGGTTTAAGAAGAAAGATGGAACCAGTATCACAGCCGCATTTGTTTTCCTGTTTTAGAGTAAGGCAGCTTCTAATGCTCAACCTGAAATGAAAATATTCAAAAATCATTTCAGGAGAATGAAGCATTAATCCAGATATTGGATGTACCAATGGTTTTAACCTTTTAAAGAATCCCATCAGGAAGTTGCTATGGCTGAGGTCAAAGAAGTTAACTGCCTATGCTCTCAAGGATTTTGATGGTGTCCTGTCCCACATTTACGTCTTTTATCTATTTTAAATTTATTTTTGTGTTTGGTGTAAGAAAGTGGTCCAGTTTCTCTTGCCTGTAGCTGTCCAGTTTTCCCAACACCATTTGCTGAAGAGACTGTCTTTTTTCCGCTAGACATCTTTTCCTGCTTTGTGGAACATTAGTTGACCATAGAGTTGTGGGTTCATTTCTGGGTTTTTTATTCTGTTCCATTGATCTATGATCTGTGTTTTTGTGCCGGTGCCATACTGTCTTGATCAATACAGCTTTGTAATATAACTTGAATACCAAAAATTAGACTTTGGCCTTCATGTAATATGTTTATAATGTAATTTTCTGCTCCATACCATATTCATTTAACTAGGTAGCTATGTCTAGTTAAGAACCTTGTTTTCCAACAGTTGTTGTTAACCCTCATCCAAAGCTCCTGATCCCAGGGTTCATATCATATGCTTGTTATTTCTTTTGCTGATAATGTAAAGAGTCCAATTACATCTACCATTTCCTATAGAGGAAAACCATTTTTTCCACAGATGAAACATGTAGAGATGGAGGAAAACTCTGGACTTGGCTAAATAGTAATTTCTCCACGGTCCTACACAATGTGCATTTCTAGGGAGAGCTTCTGGTTAAGCCTATCACCAAATCCAGATCCCAGCTCTAGTCTACCGACACATACATTACTCAGTGTTGATAACTCTGGAAATGACTTCTAGGCCCAGTTAGCAATTCAGGACTTCAGTTATTCTGTGGCTCTTCTTTGGAATGGATCTTAAAACTGTCCAGCTGGACCTACTAGTTATAACTCTGATTTTACACTGTTATTTTGAGGACAATGTCTTATAAAACATTTGCTCAAAAATTGCCTTGAGGAAAGCAGCCCATGGTACCACACTGCTTACTAACTCTTCAGTAAATTTCCATTTTGTTCCAAGGCAGACGGTAAATTCCTTAAGACTCCTGCTGCTCATGTAAATCCTTATTTTTTGTGAGGTACCTTTACAAGGAGTTTTCAGGATAAATCCAAACTGGCAGGCTCAAAGTTCAAGCATAGAGCAGTAAACTCAAAATTTATCTTCATATATCAAAGGAAAGTGTTCAAAGACTTACATGTAGATTCAATTATTTGTAACAGCTTTGGATACTTCATAGAATCTCAGGGAAGGTATGCAAACTAAATTCTTAGAATGTCCCTGAAGTGTCATGGCTGATTGTTTATGTTCACACTTAATATTGAAAGTTTCTAATCCAGACCACGACATAAGATTTATGTGAAAAAGGGGGAAAAATAATGTTGAGTCATGACATGGAAAAGTTCAACAGATTCAAATTGACACATTCAAGACCAAGTACTCAGGTAAGGACATGTTACAAAAAGAAATTTTAAAGTAAAAATATAGGTCTATGTTTTCATATCAAATGAAAAAATATCAACATGATACCATAGGATATTTAATAGTTAATTTCCAAAGTCTTTCACATGACTTTCCAAGGGGATATTACAGCCCTTTGAAAAAAAATATTTTAAGGTAAAAAAACAAGATATAAAATGGTTAAAAATCAGAATGAGATGATAAATAGTTACCTGGTTAAATTAGTTCTAAGATCACTATAGTAGCTCATATCAAGGAGATCAATAAGAATAAAAGTTGTGGAGGAACTGGGTATGTATGCATTAATGTTCTCTCACTGGATTCTTTATTAGTCAAATTCCAATTCAGGTGTTACAGCCATTGTTACTTATCCCATTTTAAAAAGAATGAAGTTAGAAAACTGGACAGACTCCAGAGAAGAATGTGTTCTTTAATCTATGTCTTTATTTAGAAAAATAAGAGATTTTATTGAAGTGACTCAGCTCGTACTCTGAACACAATATGTATATGATTTACTATAAATACTTAAATACAATTATTTTGAAAAATCTACTCTACATGCTGACATCAGTCTTCACATTCTTTTCTTTGAGAACTGACAGCTCTTACCCAATGAGCCAAGAAAATGGTAATGCAAGATAATGTAGTTTGCTCATTTAGTACCCCTCGTCTACATTTTTTTTCTACTGGGTTTTCCTCATGAATATATTTTCTTTCAGTGATCTGCATCATCTACTCCATAGTGACTGACAAGGTATTTTGAAATACAGTTAAGGATCACTTCTGGTTAGAGGCTGATTATGCAGTGGATTTCTCCATTACATAGACACACGAGCACCTTGACTCCCCTAGTTGACATATTAAACATTCTATGACCACAAAACTTAGGTGTATAAAGGAGTGTGACTAATGAATTTCTTCTCAATGTCCAAAGGGCCCTAAGGTTTGCACATTGTGTAAGGGTTCATATTGGTTCCTTTTGGTGTTTTCTGTCACTATGAGATAGCCATAGGGCTTGAAGCCGAGAAGTGGATTGGCACTGGTGCTTTTCCAGGACACCCTCCTGGCTTGACACTCGGCATTCAGTAGCATTATTTGGGCAGTGTTAAATCCAAGGATTTCTTTTTAGTCTTAGAAAACAAGAAAGGAAGAGCTGGGATCACAGAAGTTTTCAGCTATATACACCATCACTGTTCAGGGTTTAGAACACTAGAATGAAGCATGAAGAGTAAAATGCTGTCTATTAATGGTCCTTTTCCAGGAGTAAAAGATAAAGTATCTTTCCTGTCAGTTTCAGAAGGGCATATTTCAGTCTTCCCTTACCCCCAACCAGAGTAACTGAAGCATAAGACTATAACCAATGTTCAGAAAGTCCCTGTTCGCCATACTCTCCCTCGTTCCTTCCAGGTCCCAATTTGTGTATGGTTTGGTGATTGGGATGTTTAATACCTTGAATAATTTAAAATAAAACCTTACAGGTAACAACTATACCCTCTACAAGATATCTCTCTCTCCTCTCACTCCCCACCCAACACACGCACACACACACACACACACACACACACAAACAAACACACACACACACCCCAGATAAAAAATCAGTGCTTTAGACATATACCTGACAATCAGTTATTATTAAAGATTTTATTATGCTCTGTACTTTAATCATGTCACCTTGGGTGGAAACTGATGCTAGCAATAGAGAGCATGAATGAAGATTCTGTGTCTCTCCCAGACCTATTATCAAAAAAGGCAATATTCATACCCAAGTTTGTTGTTCATACACACACACACACACACATATATATGATCATATATATATATATATGGATATGCTTCATATATTTCAGAGGTATTTTTCAGGAAAGGCAAGACAAGTTGACCTTAATGTCATTCCTAATTATGTTAGTCTATAAGCAGTATGAGGTCTTTGGGCTATCAGTTCATAATGTGACAGGTTAGCTAGTGGAGTTACTTAGATTATTTATTTTTAGGACAGTTAAGTGATATTGGAAATACCAACAGAGTTCAGTTATGGATTTTCCCTTATCTGAATCATCTTATCACAAAATCAACAAACCATTCACATAAGCCACCCTTTAAATTCTGAGCATCATTGCTAATTTCAGCTCTTTTTTTTTTTTTTTTTTAAGAGAGAGAGGGAGAAAGAGTGGGGGGGTGGAGAGGGAGAGAGAGAGAATCTCAAACAGGCTCCACATCCAGCAGGGAACCTGATGCAGGCTCCACCTCACAACTCTGAGATCATGACCTGAGCCAAAATCAAGAGTTAGATGCTTAACTGACTGAGCCATCCAGGTGCTCCTAATTTTAGCTTTAAGATATGCATTCTTATTTGCCAAATTTCACCATTTGAAGTAGGTTTTATAGGCATTTGTTTCTTTTTATTTTATTATTTATTGAAGTATAGGTGACCTACAATGTCACATTAGTTTCAGGTGTACAAAATAGTGGTTCGACAAGCCTATATGTTATGCTCTGCTTACCACAAATATAGCTACATCTGCCACCACACAACACTACTGCAATTCCATGAACTGTATTCCTTATGCTTTATATAGGTATATGTTTTGAAATGATTTTGGAATTAATGAAAAGACTATGGCAGAGACTATCATTTTCTATAAAGCCTCTAACAAACTTCATTATAAGTAAGTGGGACCACTTTTTAATCTGTTACATTCATTACCAAAAGTACTTAGGCATTTGAAAATAACCTTTTAATATTATCAAAAGTATATTTTCTAAAGAAAACATATTTGAAGTACATAAAGTATTTGGTATTTAGGACTGCAGAATTTGAATTATAAAACAACAATTAAAGAGATCATCATAAATGACTATCATGAATTTTGTTTTCCATGGGACTCTTTCAAACTTTACAAAGTTTGGAGTTTAATGGACTCAAGAAAGATTAGAAATATATAAGTTAATTAATATATAAACAGTACTACACATGCCTATGATGTTAGTTAATGGCTACTCATACATTCTCCAGTATCTTTAACAACTATGGACTATAACAAAGGTAAATCTATTTTGCTAAGAAAATTAATGTATCACACTTCAGCTGCAATGCAGTGTTTGATGTCAGGGTATTCAAAAGTAGGGTTACTATATACATATATATAATTATACATATGTATAATTATATATATTTATATATAATTATACAATGTCACATTAGTTTCAGGTGTACAAAATTATACATATATATGTATAATTATACATATATGTATAATTATATATGTATATATGTATGTATGTATATGTATATAATATATATTATATATATAATAATATATATATATAAAGATTTTATTTATTTATTTGACAGACAGAGATCACAAGTAGGCAGAGAGGCAGGTAGAGAGAGAGGGAGAAGCAGGCTCCCCACTGACCAGAGAGCCCGATGTGGGGCTTGACCCCAGGACCCTGAGATCATGACCGGAGCTGAATGCAGAGGCTCAACCCACTGAGCCACCCGGGTGCCCCAGGTGACTATATTTTTATATTTTTGTGCTGCTTCCATAGTCAAGCACTACTACTCTGAAAGATTCTCTGTTCTTTACTCGTGACTGGAGTTCTCTTTCCAAAACCCTATCTGATTGTTTTGGTTCTTGGATTACTAATCTATCCTAGTTTCCCAATATTTACAGGATAAATTCTGCATTCTTTAACATCTCCTATAAAAAGCTGAACTGAAAGGCAATGTTTAGGGTATATTATTGAAGGCACATGCCATCTATCAACTTCTAATATACTCTTCACTTGCTTCAGAGAGATCCCTAGGAGGGATTTAAGCCAGGCTATCCCCTCCTGGAATCTCTACAGGGTTTTACTATGAGATAAGCCCTCAGGTTGTACAGGAGGGAATAACAGGGAAAGAGAGATCAAACCTGTGTCTGTGTTAACTGCAAAATGCTGTTGAAGATATTCATTATATTACTCATTTTCCCCAATATAAAATGTTGTATGAAAGTTCTCCTATTCATTTTATGCAGAAGATACTCTGTGGTCCTAAAAAATTGATATAAATATCCTCCATTTTCTTACCTGTTTCTTCCTTTTGTGTCCTGGCTCCAGAAAGGTTAAACTTAAGATCAGTCACTGTAAACATAATGGTTCTTAAGACTATCATATTTTACTGTCCTTGTTATCTTATTTTCCCTCCTCCTTTTCACCAATTTTTTTTTTAAACCTAAACAGTCAACTGTCTTAGATTGGTTATAAGCCATTTAAACATTTCAAGAGAGGTGTGGTTTGGACAGAATTTAACTCTTTTTATGTGGCTTATGGACTCTGCAAAACCTATTCTCAACTTAACTTCCAGGGTTGTCTCCTGATAAGATCAACTCAGAACAACTCAAGGTTTTTGCCCCAGAGCAGGTGCTTTCCTGCCTATTAGTCTTCAGTTACAACTTCCTCTTTTTTTCTAAATGCCATTCCTTCTCCTTTCCATTTCTTTGCCTGGGAAATGTTCTAGTCACTCTTAAAAAAAAACTCTTCTTAATGTGAGGTCTCTTACCATAATCTAAAAGAATGCATCCTTCCTGCCTCCCATTATATTTTCAGCATATAATTTTTTTGGAGGGCGTGGGGAGAAACGACAAGTGAGGGGAAGGAGCAGAGGAAGAGAGACAGGATTCTAATCATGTTCCATACACAGCATAGAGCCTGGCTTAGGGCTTGATCTTACAACCCTGAGATCATAACCTGAGCGGAAATCAAGAGTCTAAGAGTCAGATATTTAACTGACTGAGCCTTCCAAGTGTCCCTATTTTTTTTTTTTTTTAAGATTTATTTATTTATTTGAGAGAGAGAGAGAGAGAGAGAGAAAGCATGAGCAGAAGGGGCAGAGGGAGAGGGAGAGGGAATCTCAGCAGACACTGAACATGCAGACTGCCATGGGGCTTCGTCTCACGACCCTGAGATCATGACATGAGCTGAAACCAAATGCCCCCAGGCACCCCTATTTTGAGCATATATTTATTTAAAAAAACCACATTGCTTTAGAAGTACTTGTCTCTGCCTCTTTTTTTTTTTTTTTTTTTTTTAATTAGAATGTTAGTCCCGTGAGGTTAGCACCTGTATTAGCTGGCTAGGGCTGCCTTAACAAAGTACCACAAATAGGATGCTTATACAACAGAAACTTTATTTTCTTACTGTTCTGGAGGATTAAAGTCTGAGATCAAGATGTTAACAGGGCTGATTTCTTCTGAGGCTTTCCTTCTTGGCTCGAAGATTGCTATCTTCTCCCTGTTTCTTCACATGGTCTCTCTCTCTGTATCTGTACCCAAACTTCCTCTTCTTGCAAGGACACTAGTGATACTGGATTAAAGCACCCCCCCCATGACCTCATTTTAACTTAATTACTTCTTGAAAGATCCTATCTCTAAATGCAGTTACATTCTGAGGTCGTGGGGATTAGGATTTCAACATATGAATTTTTAGGGGACACAATTCAGCCCACAAAAGAGACCGTTTAATTTATTTTTCTAACCCAAGCCCTAACTCCATGCCTGCCTGACGTTATAATAGAAACAGTAAACATTTGTTAATTAATGTCATCTTAATATAAGTACAATTCTTACTGTTATGTGTATTTAAAAATACTTTTTCAGGGGTGCCTGGGTGGCTCAGCGGGTTAAGCCTCTGCCTTCAGCTCAGGGCATGATATCAGGGTCCTGGGACTGAGCCCCACATCCATCTGGTTCTCTGCTCAGCAGGGAGCTTGCTTCCCCCTGTCTCTCTCAGCTTGCCTCTCTGCCTACTTGTGATCTCTCTCTCTGTCAAATAAATAAATAAAATCTTTAAAAAGAATACTTTTTAATAACTTATTAAAAATAGCATCATTATTATTATTATTATTATTATTATTAATTTATTTATTTTTAAATATACCGTAAAACAGCCATTACACACTGTTTTTCCACTAGTCTCTCCTTACAGAGTTTGGTTTCCCAGTCAGGAACTTTCACTGCAATTTTGTTATACTGCCACCAAGTGGTACTTAAATGAAACTGTTTCCACACATCCTGCAGAGTTTAAGATTTTGTTGGGATTCAAGACGGGACTCTTAAACACTCTCATAGTCTGAGCATTTTTACATTTTAAAAATTAATTGACCTTTAACAAAAGTTTAATCAATGTCTGAGGAAACATTGGCAGGTTCCTATATAGAGCGCGTATTTTAAAAATATGTTTGTGGGGGCGCCTGGATGGCTCAGGGGGTTAAAGCCTCTGCCTTCGGCTCAGGTCATGATCTCAGGGTCCTGGCATCGAGCCCCACATTGGGCTCTCTGCTCAGCAGGGAGCCTTCTTCCCTCTCTCTCTCTCTGTCTGCCTCTCTGCCTACTTGTGATCTCTGTCTGTCAGATAAACAAATAAAAATTAAAAAAAAATACGTTTGTATTCATAGTTCTTTAATAAATTGCCCACATGCTAGATATCAGAAACAAACCATAACATCTGCTTCAATTTAATTTTGACCATCAGACTCTCTTGAGTTCATCCAGGGAAATAACCCCTGGAATCAGCTCACACAGAGAGGAAAAAGATTTTGGCCGCTTCTTTTAGTAGGGAGAAATGATTGATGTCCCTCCTTAAATTTGCAGCCGGAACCCAAGCAGGAATCTCAGTTGCTGAAATAAACATGCCTATCCCTACCTGAGGAAATTTAAGGGAAAGCTGTGCACTGAACTCGTACTTCTAGACTGTTATCTCCACTTGTTCATTCACCCATCCATATGTGCCTTCAGTGAAGAAATATCACCCCTCCAAGGCTCCTTCCCTCACCCCCTCTCTAAAAGACACTCCACATACCCCAATTATCCTCTTACTGTAATATCACAAAATGTATCACTCTGCATTTATCTTTCAATTAATTTTTATTAACAATATTAACAATATGATATTTTCCTGTTAGAAAATAAGCTCAGTAGCCTTTTGACTCATGATTATATTCCTGTCACCTAGAAGAGAACTGGGTATACTTTAGGTTATTAATAAATGTTAATAAATAAAATTATCATTTCATTTTTTGGAATGAATTTAACTGAGGCTTTTTCTCAGCTGCCTTCCCCAACATAGTTCTTACAGGGGCAAAGGCTATAGTGAATATGTGACTCCTTCTAGCCTCTATTACTAGGAAGGGAATGCAAAGAGAGGCCCTGTATGAGATTTAAGGCTTCCTCTATTTTATTTCGCATAAAGCATGCCATCCCCATCTGTCTTGCTTGTCCTCTTCCTGACACCTCTGTTATTTTAATATCACATTTCATCAATTTGAAAAATCGTTTTTTTTCACATTTTAACATATCTGAAGTTGGGATGCATCTTTCAGTTGATAGAAAATTGCAAACACTTTTGGGCAAGTGGTGGTTGTGATGTTAATGTCATCACCCACACATATGCAAACTTGATTGTTATTCCTGGTGGTATGACTGGATGACTCCATTCTCTTGGAGTTCAATCAAAACACTAAGGACTATTTAAGGAGGAGATGTAAGTTCTGATCTTCTAGTCTGGAAACTTCCCATTGAAACTTCCGATACAGTCAAAAACCCCCCGCAGCAAAATTATAGGATGGGTGGCATTGGCTTAAAAGAAAATCACAGAGACAAGAGCTGAGCAATCTTTTTAGAAATGCCGCATTGTCAATGCTCATGTGGCACAAAGGACAATAATGTCCTGGGAAGCATGCACATCAACAACTCTCAGCTTAAATGCAGTTAGGATAGTTTGACTCTGAATATGAATATTTTTAGAAATAGCTTAACTTCTCTTATTTATGTTTTTTCATTTTCAACTAGAATGGCATATGATAAATCTACATCAAAATGAATCTAGAATGATGCTATGGATAAGTATAGTATTTAAATTCCATTTAGTAAGAAATAATTTGTTATAGTTTTGTTGGGAATGTGTTTTCTTTTTGATCCCATTTGAAATTGTGATATTTCTAATAATGGGTGACATATTAGTATCAGTGAAGTATGGTATTGAGTGTCCACCAAATATCAAGCACTGGTGCTAGGCATCAGATATCCCAGGGTGAAAAAAATGATATAGTCCCTGTCCTCATAAAGCAAGCCTTGCCTCACTAGCCACAATACCTCCCCCACTTCTCATTACCCCCAGAGGTAAATGAAGTGGTGATATAAGCCATTACTTGAATTTGTCAAGACATATTACATCATCTTGGTACAAATAAGATATCCATTAGTCATTTTCCATTGGCTCCACCTTGCCTGAAGGAGTTTTTAAAGAGAAAATTGAAAAATGATGGTATGTGTAGCAAACATAATATGCTATGAATATTGTAAATAGTCATAACAAGTCACGCAGAATTCTATTATTTATTATTTCTTCTTTTGGATTTATTGGATGTGATAGTGTGACTGTTTTATCTTTAAGTAACTTCTTTTCTTGATTTCATACTTCAGTGCAATAATGTATCCTGTAATCTTTGTCTTTTCCTTCCTTATCTGAACTCTCTTCTTAAAATATATAACAGTTCTTTGGCATCAGGATGTAGGAAATTAGGTCTCAAGTTTCTAACTAATGGATTTCCAATTAAGCTTGTCACCTCTTCTTCTGTTTTTTAAAGTTTTAAATTTTAAAAATTTCTGAGAAAGTTGGAATTGCTGTTAGACTTTATGGCAAATAAACCTCCATCAAAAAGAGATGTTTTCACTCTCTAGAGAAGTTTGTGACTTTCACCCACTAAAAATATCTAGCAAATCTGAATTTCTGAGTATATTAAAATATAGAACAATTAAATTATATGATAGCTTTATCAAGTCTCTTATCATCTACTATGTTCAGAGAGAATAATGAATAAAGACCTCAAGTGTCCAAAGCTGTCTACTAGGTGACCTCAACATACATTTGTTATTTTTTATGCATAGAATTCTTTGAAGGCAGTGGTCTTCATATGATAGCACCCAACATAAGGTTTAGAATGTAAAAGACCTTTGAACAAGTGTTTATTCATCACTAAGAGGCTTCAAAGGGCTTGTGAGTATGGGCTCTGGAGCCAGAATGCATAGATTTGAATACTGGCTCTGTCACTTGACCAATGGCCTTGCCTAAGTTGCTTAACCTCCTAACCCAGATCCTTCATCAGTCAATGGGGATGAATTATTATATTAACTCATAATGTTGTTATTGAAGATTGAGCCAGTAATGCATGACTTTACATGCATTTAGCTACAAAGCCTAACACATAAATGCTGGATAAATGTCACCTACTGTTGTTATTACACGTGTTACTATTAATATTACTGGAGCAATTACATAGATGATACAGGAATCCATGCAGCAACATTTAGCATGCTTCATGAATGAAAACTGTGTGGCAAGCATTGTTCAAGATGCTGGGGTTTGTTTAAAGAAAAGAAAAAAAAAAGATGCTGGAGTTTATGTTCCAAGTAAGAAGTTAGAAAAAAGGAAGTAAGCAATAAATGGGAAGTTTTCATATACTTGGAAGTACTTCAAAGAAAGTCAAATAAATAAATAAAATCTTTAAAAAAAAAAAAAAAGAAAATGAAATAGAGTAATCTGACAGCATACACCTGGGGAATGGAGGGGATAGGTTTTTTGTGCAACATACTAGATAGTTAGACTTAGCAAAGGCTTTTTGAGAAGGTGACATATAATTAAGACTTAAATGATAAAAAGATGTCAGGCTTGCAAAGATTTCAGGGAAGAGACTTTCAGACTGAGGGAACAGAAAGAGTGAAGGATCTGATATAGGAACAAGCATAACCTGTTCAAGACCAGAAAAAAAACAAAAACAAAAACAAAAAACAGCAATGAAGCAGTAAAGATGTTGAAGAGCAGTAAGATAAAGTCAATGAGGAGAGTATGTATCCACCTACAGAAAGTACTATTTTAGTCCATAGTAGGGAATTTGAATTTATCCAGAGTGTAGTGGGAAGTGTTTTAAGCAGCAAACTACATTCAAGGTTGTAAACAAGCCAAGCACAGCAGTGACAGAAGAAACAAAAAGAGGTAGACAAATTGATTCTCAGAGTCAATGCAATTTTTAGTGAAGTTCCAACTAGATGTTTTGCAGAAATTTACAAAGTGATCTATAATTCTTTTGGAGATCAAACTCCCCCCTGCCTAGTGGACCCAGAATAGACAAAATAATTTTTTCTTTTCTTTCTTTTTTTTTTTTAAAGATTTTATTTATTTATTTGACAGAGATCACAAGTAGGCAGAGAGGCAGCCAAAGAGAGGAAGGGAAGCAGGCTCCCCGCTGAGCAGAAAGCCCAATGGCAGCTCTATCCCAGGACCCTGGGATCATGACCTGAGCTGAAGGCAGAGGCTCTAACCCACTGAGCCACCCAGGCGCCCACAATCTTTTCTTTTTTTAAAAAATATTTTTATTTATTTGATAGACAGAGATCACAAGTAGGCAGAGAGGCAGGCAGAGAGAGACAGAGGGGGGAAGCAGGTTCCCTGCTGAGCAGAGAGCCTGATGCAGGGCTTGATCACAAAACTCTGAGATCACAACCCGAGCCAAAGGCAAAGACTTTAACCCACTGAACCACCCAGGCACCCCTAGACAAAATAATCTTAAAAAGAACAAAGCTAAAGGATTCACATTTTCCAATTACTAAACTTACTACAAAGCTACAATAATCAAAACAGTGTTATACTAACAAAAGAATACACTTATAGATGAGTGCAATGTAACAGAATCAAGAAATAAACTCTTACATTTATGGTCAGTTAATTTCTGACAAAAGTTGACAAGACTATTCAAAGGATAAAGAACGTACTTTCAACAAATGTTTGTTGGATAGCTCGTTATTCACATGTAAAATAATGAATTTGGACCTCTACCTCACACTATGTAGAGAAACTAACAAAACACAGACCATAGACTGAAATATAAGAGCTAAAACTATAAAACACAGGAAAAAAAAAAACCAATAAATTTCAAGACTTTGTATTAGACTTCTTAGACATGACAGTATGTGACAAAGGATAATATAGATAGACTTCATCAAAATTTTTAAAAATTTGCTTCAAAGGACACCATCAAGAAAGTGAACCATCACCAAACAGAATGGGTGAAAAATATTCATAAATGTTTTTCCAATAAGAGATTTGTGTCCAGAATATATAAAGAGCTCTTACAATTCAGCAATAAAAGATAAATAACCAAATTTAAAAATGGGCCTTAATAGACATTTTTCCAAAGATAACATACAAATTGGCAGCAAGAAAATCATTAGTAATTATAAAATGAAAATACAAATCAAGGGGTGCCTGCGTGCCTCAGTCAGTTAAGCACTGACTCTTGGTTTCAGCACAGATCATGACTTCAGGGTCCTGGGATCAAGGCCTGTGTCAGGCTCCATGCTCAGCAGGGAGTCTGCTTGAGGATTTCTCTTCCTCCTCCTCTGACCCCACCCCACTCACATGCTCACTCTCTCTCTAAAATAAATAAGTAAATCTTTAAACAAATACATGAAAGATGTTTTTTAAAACGAGGTGTGCATTTAACTAAGAAGATGAGGACATCACTAATTAAGCTAGAAAAATGTAAGGCAAACAAAGTTTGGGATAAACATGAGTAGTGTTACATTTTTAGTACCAGTGGTCATATAGGTGGGTATATCTGATAGGTCTTGGAAAAATACTAACTTGTCTGGAATTGTGATGCCACCAACTTTGGCTTTCTTTTTCAATATTCCTTTGGCTGTTTCAGGTCTTTTCTGGTTCCATATAAATTTTAGGATTATTTGTTCCATTTCTTTGAAAAAAAGGGTGGGATTTTGATAGGGATTGCATTAAATGTGTAGATTGCTTTAGGTAGCATAGACATTTTCACAATATTTGTTCTTCCAATCCAAGAGCATGGAACATTTTTCCATTTTTTTGTGTCTTCCTCAATTTCTTTCATGAGTACTTTATAGTTTTCTGAGTATAGATTCTGTGCCTCTTTGGTTAGGTTTATTCCTAGGTATCTTATAGTTTTGGGTGCAGTTGTAATGGAATTGACTCCTTAATTTCTCTTTCTTCTGTCTTGTTGATGTAAAGAAATGCAACTGATTTCTGTGCATTGATTTTATATCCTGACACTTTGCTAAATTCCTGTACAAGTTCTAGCAGTTTGGGAGTGGAGTCTTTTGGGTTTTCCACCTATAGTATCATATCATCTACGAAGATTGATAGTTTGACTTCTTCTTTGCCGATTTGGATGCTTTTAATTTCTTTTTGTTGTCTGATTGCTGAGGCTAGGACTTTAAGTACTATGTTGAATAGCAGTGGTGATAATGGACATCCCTGCTGTGTTCCTGACCTTAGCGGAAAAGCTTTCAGTTTTTCTCCATTGAGAATGATATTTGCGGTGGGTTTTTCATAGATGGCTTTGATGATATTGAGGTATGTGCCCTCTATCCCTACACTTTGAAGAGTTTTGATCAGGAAGGGATGCTGTACTTTGTCAAATGCTTTTTCAGAAATAATGATAGTATTCTTTAAGCCACTAGAAATATTTGTTCAATTAGCAAAACCATTTGCAAATATGCAGTAGGTAGTTAATAAGTGATTCAAAAGTTATAGAATTGAGTTAAGGCTGGGAGTATAATGTTTTTACTATCATTCTAATGTGTTAATAACCAAAAGTCTTGTGAGAGGATAGATCACTTAGGACAAAAAAAAAAAAAATAGGCCGAATTGTAAGTCTTCCCAATATTTAAGCAATAGTTAAATGAAGGAGAAACTATACCCCAAATTTGATTTTCAAAATTATTTTCTTTTTTTTAAGTTTTTGTTTTCCCAACTGTGAGACAGAATTTACTTGGTGCAGGCAGAAATAAAAGAGTGAACTAAGACTTGGAAAAATGTTTTAAGGTTTCCAACAAATACACTGTGGCAATAAAAATTATATTTCATTCTCTAAGTGCTACGGGATAATTGAAATCAATTCTCAAGTGAGATTATCTTTAAAACTAGATGGTCTCCCTGTTCTCTTCCAGTGGACTAAGTTTAAGAAATCCATCCACATTCATATTGTCCTTTTACCACTAAATCTATCTTTGTATCTTTGCCTAATAAAATCAGGTGATCGATATGCAGAGGGAACTGTTATTTCTTATATTAGTGGTCATCAATAATAGTCCATCAAAGAAGATTGTATGGGTGTCTGATCTGTTACTTAATTGATTTCTCTATTTCAGTGATATGAAGTACATATTAAATTTCATGACCTTGTCCCAAAGGTGTTAGCAGATATTAAACACCCATTCCACTGAGACATGATTGTCTGATACAGCAAATTTCACAGTTCTGTAAGCTATGAAAGATGTTAACAATTGCTGCTGTCTCATGTAATTCTTAGTAGTGATATTGTTTCACATTTGGTAGTTATGAAAGAGAGACAGAGAACCAGAGAGAAAGATAGAGAGGCGAGCTTAATGAGCTCATACTGTACCTAAGCAGAGCCGTGCCTGGGGATAGGGAGATGCCTAAATGGCTTAAGAGGTCTGCATCAGACAAACAGAAGGCTGCATAATGGGACAGCTCAGAAACAATATAAAAGGAGAGGAAGACACATATGTGGTGTTTGATTTGCCAAGAGTCTTACATTTGGGGTGTCTTGGTGGCTCAATTGGTTAAGCGCCTGTCTTTGGCTCAGGTCATGATTCCAGGGTTCTGGGATCAAGCCCCACAACGGGCTCCCTGATCAGCAAAGAGCCTACTTCTCTCTCTCTCCCTCTGCCTGCAGCGCTGCTTACTTGTGCTGTCTCTCTATATCTCTGTCGAATAAATAAATAAATAAATAAATAAATAAATAAAATCTTAAAAAAAAAAAAAAGAGTCTGTACATTTTATTCCAGTTTCATTTGGTTCCAAAAGTTGTGGCTTTGCTGTTTGGTAAAAGTGCCTGTGCTGCAGAGAGAAGCCCAAGTCTAGCAGCTCATGTGGTATCAAAACTGCAACAACTTAAAAAAAAATTGCCTATCAATCTTTCAGTACAATTTTCTAGATGCCTATTTTTGGTGCCTGGCTAAAGCACTGAGCCATCATCTTTCTTCTGTGAGTGACAGCTATAGTGTAGCCATCACTTTAAAGTAGGTAAAGCCCTCTGTCTCCTTACCTTTTCTTTTTTATTTTTTGATGTACTTCTTAACTTCTTTGTGGAGCCCAAGTCCCTTTATTTTCCTAAAGTCTCTAGGATATCTGAATCATGACCTTGGTCCTGACATCAGACCTTATCAACAATACTTAACAGTTGGTAAAATGATCATTTCTTTTACTGAAAAATTCTAGGGAGCTTGCGTGGCTCACTGTGTTAGGCATCTATCTTCAGCTCAGGTCATGATCCCAGGATCCTAGGATCGAGCCCCAATCCCTGCTCAGTGGAGTATCCACTTTTCCCTGTGTCCCTCCCTCTGCTTGGAATTGCCACCCGCCACAGACCTTGCATGCACACAAAAATAAATTTAAAAAAGCTTCACCATTAAATTCTAATTATAGAATGTATCCTAGGAGCATAGTAAGATATGCACAGAAATCTGTATGTAAAAGTCAGAACAAAGTAAATGGCCTTAACATTAAATGTATTTATTCAGACAAATCCAGCTGCATTAAATATAGTGGAATAGTAGTCTTAAAAAAAGGTATTTTTCCAAATTAATATTTCTATAATTTGCTGTATTCTTCTGCTCTCTGTTTCCACGAAGAGTATGTGGCCACTGGAAAGGGATCTCAGTGAACATGAAAATCTTAAGGAAGGTAGAAGCCATGTGGAAGGAAACTTGCACATTTATTAACATAGAGCATCATTACTGTTCTAAACCAGTACTTCTCAAACTTTAAAGTGCTTAATAATTACATGGATATTTTGTTAAAAATATAGTTCTGATTCAGCAAGTCTGAAATGGAACCTGAAATTCTGTGTTTGTTATAAACTCCCAGGTGTGACCAGTACAGCTTGTTCAAGAACCACACTTTGAGAGCATGTTCTAAAACACAGATCTAGCAAAATGCTACATCATTCCTTGCTGTCAGCCATGATAAGAGAATTGCCAGTTTCAAGGAAACGGTTAATCAGTCTCATTGATAATCTCAAGGAGGCATCAGTGATATACAAGGTTGGTTTGGTTTAAGGATTCTACATGTGAAGCTGATGGAGGGGGTAGGGACCTTTGGGACAGGGATCCCTTGACTGGTCTACATCACAGTGATAGAGCATGAAACTCAAAAACTTTTTGTAGCTCTGAGAAAAGAATTGGCATAATTCCGTTCAGCCTTGTAAATGAAGCAAATATTCAGTGAAAGACAATGGCAATGTTGTGTGGTTTAGAATACAAGTTCTATGCCATTGAATTATGTCCTTGATTTTTTTTTTTTTTCCTACTCCCTCATTCCCTCTTTCCTTCTTGGAATAGCAGAAATTGTGCTTGGTGAAGAGAGCAAGGGCCTTGGAATCTGATGTGCCTCAATTAAACCACTAGTTTTGCTGTTTAAGGGTAGAGAATGAATCTGGAGGGACAAACAACATATCATACATTTATCTGTGAGAACTCAGTGGGTGGGCTCTTAGAATTCATTTGAATTTAGAGCCTTTATCAAGCCTCTTTGAAACTAGATCTCTTCTGCTAAATGGAGATACTATACAATTCACTGATGGTTGGTTCTCAGAAATAAATGAAATGATAGATATAAAACTTCTAGCAAACACTAAGTACTGTATGGATACTAGTTCCATTTCTTCTTCCATTTAATGCCCTAACACAATCCATATCTGAAAAAAATTCAGAACACTTCCTCTTCCCTTGGATTCTTCCCTGGTCTCAGATTAAATGCATGCCCTTTCTGGAAGAAGCCTTTCCTTACTCCTGCCCTCAGCCCAGTTAAGTTAGCTGTTGACCACACCTACTTCAAGATCACCCCTGTAGTTTTGCTTAATTGACTCTCTCCTACACTAGAACCTCCTTAGGCCAGAAGACTCTGTCCTCATCATTTTTTAATTCCCACTGCCTGACATGTAGCAGATGTTCATTTTTTTTTAAATTTTTTGATACATTAACTTAATTTAGCTCCATTCTGTGGCTTTCTGAATACCTCCTGTGGTTATAAACCCCAAGTTGAGGCGTTTAAAGACTCCTCTCAAAAGATAATCTCCATTTGGGAGAGAGTAGTTCTCAGAGTATCATTGATGATTCCTTTGTGGTATTATTTCTGCCCTTAATTATGAAAGAAAAGCATAAATATGCCTGTTTGTGAGTGTACTCCTTGCAGTAAAATGTATTGCTATCCACATTAAACCATGGACTCAAGGCTTCAATGTTCTACTTGTCTGAAGATAAGAAAAAGGGAAGGTGCTGCATTTGATAGAAAACATTTTCCTCTGTAGCCCTGTGGGGCATTGTTAGGAACTTGTTGCCTGAAGCAATACACTGGCAGATTCTGACAAGGTGTTTGAAGACTGTTTTAAATCAGAGATAAACATCAGACTGTGAACTGAATAGGTTTTTGTCAGACATATTGGAGTCTGATAAAAATTCTTAAAAAATTGAATGTATATAATAATAGAAGACATGAACAATCAATGTAAGCACACTTTTGAATGAAAGCCTGATTGGGAAATGTGAGAAAAAGATTTTTTATAAAGTCTTTCCTTGATATGTTTAAAATTAAACAATTTTTTAAAATTATTGCAACAATGAAAGTGCTGTTTTAATAACTGATAACCTGGCACTTAATTTGTTTCATGCAATTAATAGAAAGTCACCTTGTAAAAATTCAGCCTAAAAATAATTCAGCATACAAATATTTTACATGCAGTATACTTTTATTATGTGGGTAGAATTCGTCTTATATAAGGTAATTCATCTTATATAAGGTATTCTTTTCCTACTTTTCTAGCAGTTTTACCACTGTATTTTCACCTTCTTAGTTTTAATAAATTATTGCCAATCCAATAGATTAGGCAGTTTAGAATATGAGATTCTAAAGAGAAGAGTTTTTTAAACATGCGATAATGTCAGTGTGTATATGGGAACATAGAGTTGTTAAAATCACTGAGGGCTATAAACCAAGTGAAAAGATGCACTTTAAAATAATTTAACTATTCCTCATAAATTGAATTAAAGGATGCAGAGATTTGTTTTTTTGTAAGAGTAATATTTCTCTGACTGGCTTACAGAACACTCTTCCTTTGTTACTTACTACTTTATCTTAAAGTTTTTCTTCATTAATTGGAAACTTTAAGGAAATAATGAATATTACATTATGTGAAAGTAGATTAACCTCATCAAAGTCAAGAAATGTTGGATTGAGTTTAGTTCTCTCTGCTTTTTTGTTATGTAGAAGCTAATTTAAATAAATATTTTTTGTCATTTACACTGTTCCAAGAGCATATTTTAAAATTGAATTATAACTTAGTAAAATAGAGAAATGTGAATATACATTTAATTATTCAATTCATGTTTTACATATACACTTAAATCTTATGGCCAAAGTCACTCACACTACCAGAAAGTTCTGTTTTGAGGATGATAGAAACTTTTGCCATAATGTAACTCTTTTCCTAGTTTTTCTCTCCCAGTCCTGTCCTGGTGAGATCTTATATTATCATTATTTAAAAATATATAATGATATATGAATATAAATTCACAAAATTCAGTCCATACAAATGTGTATAAAAATCTTCTATGAAGATGTGGGGACTAAATGCAATACCAAGAGAGTTATTCCTCTTACCCATGAATAGCACCTTTTATCTTCCAGGACACTTTCTGTACTTTTGGTTCAAAAACATGGGCCATGCTTAGGGGACAAGCATGTATTTGTCTATATGGAAATAATTCAAGTGTACGTTGTAGATAATTATTACTGGGAAAAATGCCACAAAATACAATTAACACTAATTGAAGTTATTGATCTTCTTAAATCAGAATTAAGTTCTAAAAGAACCTGTTGAGATGTAAATAATTTAAACTATTTTAATAGGAATGATGGGTTTTGTGACTTTGCTCTGTCACTGCATCAGTCACTATTTCTATTTGGTGGTGCTGGGAGAGGGGGACAGATAGAAAGAGATCTAAGGAAATAGATCATTAATAGGAAGGTGAGAAATTGGAAAAGGCCAGAGAATGCAGCCACTATTAAGAGTGTGTGATCTGGGGGCACCTGGGTGGCTCAGAGGGTTAAGCCTCTGCCTTTGGCTTGGGTCATGATCTCAGGGTCCTGGGATCGAGCTCTGCATCAGGCTCTCTGCTCAGCGGGGAGTCTTCTATTAGAAACTGCTTAAGGGCAGAGACTATACTTTATAGATTTTTACAATGGCTGTCCATTTGTAAATTTTTAGTAAGGGCTACAAGTTGATATATGGGAATAAATTGGGTTCTGAAAAATCTATCTACCATAGGCACGGTTGGTAAAAAGTTTCAACCTAATATTTTCCCTAAAGCTGACTCTATTATAAAGATGTAAGGGCCCAGAGACAAATTACATCAATACACTTTTGACTGAAAATAACAAAAGCCAAATACGAGTGGTTTAAATAAAGAAGGTTTGGAAATAGGTAAAAATCTACTAAAACTGAAGTAATTTACCTGTATCTTTAAGAGCAAAGAAACTTTCCCAAAGCCTCCTAGCAGACTTCCTTTCATGTCTCATTGGCCATTATTATATCACATGTTCTTCCTGAGCCAGTCACCAGTAAAGGGAATTTGATCACCATGACTGGATTCTACCACTTAAGGATTAGTGCTGAGGCCCAGCTTCCATGAAGGATAAGGCCTCTCCCAAGAAGGTAAACAAAATCTAAATCCTATTAATATTGAAGAAGAGGAAGGAGTAGAAGTGGGTAATGGCTATGAGGTATCTAAACAGCAATGAATATTATACAAACAAATAAATTATATTTATCTCTTGGTCATTCCAAAGATGCTTTCTGCTTTATTATTGTTTGAGAAAGTTGAAATTTAAAGATTTACAGCTAAATGTTTGTGTTTGATGGATTTATGTGTATCTCCTTGACATTTATATCTCCAAATGACTTTTAAAATCTGTGGATTAGAAGGACTTTAAAGTAAAACCCTATCCTATTGGATTATTGAAATATCTCAGCCCTGGGGGTTATATAATCCTACAGATACTTTGGCTTCAAGATTCAGAAGCAAGAGCACACATGATTGTATTTCAGAAGCTGCATTTCACTAGGATTACAGAAATCAGCAACATGTTTAAGCTTCATGTCACAGAATATAGAACATGTTCAGCCATTTGATCACATCTGGGATTCTTTCAAGCATACACCTCTTATGCAATAACCTTCTCATCCCTTTTGTTGTTCGCAGCTCCAGGCCCTGAATTTGGGAAGTACGACATACCACAAAATAAGTTTAGAGCCAGGAGTTTGGGGTTAAATCCTAGTTCAACAGCTTAACTAGCTGTTAAACTTCCTTAAATCACTCACATTTTTGGACTTTCAATGACCTCAGATGACCTGAGATACCGCTGGTTTTTAAAGAAACTAAAAATGATATCTTTATCTCTATAAAATTTTTCGGAGTGCCCCAGGTCTTTTGGCCACCTTGCCGAATGATTCTGCCGTGCCTATGAAGACTCTCCTGATGAGCAGGGAGGAGTGTCCTCTTGATCTTTTTTCTTCTTGCATTGTCTTTTTAAAATTCTTTTATCTGCATTCTGCTATGTCTTTGCCTAAGAAATGTAAAAGATTGAATTAATTTAAAAATTACTATCCAAAGCAGCCTCCAGAATATATCTATAAGCTTTAGTGAAGTAACTAACGTGCTTCTCCAGTTCCTTTAAAAAAAAAAAAAGGCAACAGTATAAAATCACATCCTTTGTTTTAGTTACCTGCCCCAGGACATAGGTGAAAAGCTATTTCCAAAGCCATCTCAATACATAAGAATGAGCCTTTTGTACCTCTTCTCATCTAGAGGTTATAAATACAAGCCCTTTCCAGAGTTGACAGTTTCACTTTGAAGGTTCTGCCACCAGAGGGAACTGAAGTTGTAAGATTTTACAATGCCTCATAGGTGCTATATATTCCTAATAAAATACAAGTTCCTGAATGAGACTAGAGATATTAAACTTGGAAATTTTCACACAAAATTTTCTGAGGAATTAATTGTGTTAAATATATTTTACAGCTTTTCTTAGTCATTTTATTATAAAGAAAGAGATCTATTGAGTGATTCCTTTATTCACATAGATTCCTACATTTCCACAGTAATAAAATTCATCCATCAAAAAATTTATAGTGGAAATAATTGGGAGGAATCATGAAAAAAAATAGAGATCTCATAGGAATGATAAAAATTATATATATAGTATAATCTTCAATTCAAAGTGGAAGACTGATTAATTTTTAAATATTCATTCCAGATTTAAATAGACAACTCTAACTCCTTTCATATTATACAGTGAATAAGTTATATAGTATATAAAACTTGCCAAGAATGTGACTAGCTTAAAGGATACTGCCACAGATCTGTTGAAGATACCTACATTGGGAAAATGGTAGACATTCTGATACAGGGTAGCAATAAAAACACAAAGTTGCTTTTTTTTAAAGTTTATTTTATCCAGGATACCTCTGAAAGACTTCTACAGAGACATGGTTCACATCTAAATCTGCAGTGATGACTCAGCAATCATTTTTATGCTCTATTTTTTGGTATTGGAACCTTTTGCCCTCTTTTATATTTCAGCAGTTGTGGTTTTTGTTGTTTTGTTTTGTTTTAATGTATAATACCAGCATGAAGCAGAATGCAAGGAAAAAAATGAAGATCACTTTTCAGATATCAAAGCAAACTAAGATTGTAGCATTAAAGACAAATATCCCCCCCCACCCCCCGCCAACATACACACTTTATTTTACAATTTCTCTTTCAATGTATGTCCTGGTATGGTCTTAGGATCACCGCAGCAACCTTACCTGGAGCTGCTGGTCAGTGTTCAAATTTCTAGCTTTAGCCCTACATTTATTGACTCTGCATTACGATCAAGCAGTCCTCAGAGGGTCCTCACGCACTCCAAAGTTTAAGAACCACTATCGTAGAAGATGTGTATAATTACTGATCATGTAACTTCTTGAACTCCTCAGTCCCTAGTTCTCGGCTATCATTGCTTTCATGGTCAACACACACTGACTTCTTTAGCTCATGCACTTCACGTCCTGCTTTGTCACCTTGATGGGGATAGTTCCCAAATATACATTTGTAGACAGATGTGCCACTTATTTGAAATCTCATTTAAGGCATGATTTCTTAGAAATTCATCCGCATCCAAGCCTTATTTTTGTTCTTCACTGTGTCTTTTTGTCACCTTCCAGAGTCATTGATTGTGTTAAAGAAAACTGTACTTTGCATCGGTTTCCCCATGAGTCTGCCTACTCCTTTACTCTTACTCCAACCCATTGTATATGAAAACCTTCCTAAAATATGTCTCTCACTGGTTCTCTCTGTTTACAAAGATTTCTTGATGCATCTTACAACTTAGATTCCATTGTTCACATGTAGGTATCTTTATATCTTTTATAGTCCTCCCAAGACATAGTCTCAGCCACTTGCCCTGCTTTTCAACTAATTCTTTCAGCCAACATACATTCTTTTCCTACATTTATCTTTATTTTGCCCTCTCGTTCTTCTTTACAGATATTTGATCGTTATCTCTATAGGGATTAGATTAATTCCCAGTAAACTCAGGAAGCGTCTTCCAGGGTCCTCTCTCCGCGGTCAGTATTTAAATGTTCACAGGTGTGGGGTGCTTGGATGGCTCAGTTGGTTAAGCATCTGACCCTCGATCTCAGCTCAGGTCTTGATCTCAAGGTCATGACCTCTAGCTCCAGACTGGGCACCTCACTGGGTGTGGAGCCTATTGAAAACAAACAACAGCAACAACAACAACAACAAAGAAAAACAAAACAAAAAACCCCCACAGAATGTTCCAGGTGTATATGTACCTTACCAACTGTTCTTTAAAAGCAGAGACCAAGGTTTATTCTGTTTCTGAATATCTGACATTATATAGCCATGTACCAGGTCTATAGAGATTGCTCAATATTGGTTGATAATTAAAGCTATGCAAAAAATTGATAACCTTTTCCTAAATTCCTATACTTTCCAGATTACAGATAGAAATGTACTGGGGTGCCTGGGTGGCTCAAATGGTTAAGCATCTGCCTTCGGCTCAGGTCATAATCCCATGGTCCTAGGATCGAGCCCTGCATCTGGCTCCCTGCTCAGGTGGGGAGTCTGCTTCTCCCTTTCTCTCCCCATTGTCCCCCCTGCTAGTGCTCTCTCACTCTCGCTGTCAGATAAATAAATAAAATCATAAAAGAAAAAAGAAATGTATTCATTTTGGGGTGCCTCACTGGCTCAGTCAGAAGAACATAGTTTCTTGATCTTGGGGTCATGAGTTTGAGCCCCATATTGGGTGTAGAGATTAATAAATAAAATAAATAAACTTAGGCTGTGAATTGTGTAAGACTGATGATTTACAGACCTGTACCCCTGAAGCAAATAATACATTATATGTTAAAAAAACAAAACAAACAAACAAACAAAAAACCTTAAAGAAATGAACTCATTTAATGTCACCATTTTCATTTTGACCCCAGTAGCATTTATTTGGTACCAGTGGTATATATCTAGTGTGCTTTAGTAAATTTAAATCAGTCTCTTCTAAGACTTCCTCATTAAAATTCAGTGCTGGGACTAATTTAATTAAGCCTCAACCATTGTAAATTTTGTATTATAGTGAATGTCAATTTCATGTAATTCAAACTGAAGAGGTTGAATCAAAGGTACTTTCTGGGTTGAGAGGGCTATTGATTTACTTAGTGAAAAAAGCAGATGCCCCGGTGGAGCACAGTCATCTTCCAAAATAATTCACTTTTGACAAACAACTCTGTCCTTTCAGAGGAAAAGTAGCTTGGTTTACAACAAACATCAGTACATGATCCCATGGGAATCTCAGCCCAGGTTGCAAATGTGCTCTCTTGTTCAGCAATGACAGTATGGAGTATGATTGTCATTTTGGGTAATGGACAGAAATCAAGAAGGCATAGGCTTTGTTTCCTTCGGAAAGACATGGCTTGGCTGAAGTAGAGAATTAACCAGACCCAAACAGTCCAATCTGGGGAAGACATTTGAAACACAATGTGACTCATTGCCAAAAATATAGAAATAAATGAGGAGATATTTTTTGGTAAGGGAATAATTGTGTGGAAACTCAGAAGAAGCCAGAGAATCAGACTCCTGAAAGAGGAGGAATAGTAGGAAGAAATATCTTCAGGAGGAGCCAGAACCTTAGGAGGACTTGTTCTTGTAGCATGAACTGAGAGCATGCTGAGGAAGTATTAGGGGATTCAGTAGGTGGTGCTGGGCAGTTTTTACTAGGTCGCAGCCAATACCTTAGCTCAGCTTTTCTCTGAGTGCCTGCTTAACTATTTATTTGCTCATTACAGATTGCTTCATTTCCCCCTACTGTGTCCTTTTTCTAAATCACAGTATATTTGGAAAGTAGGTTTTTGTTATCTCTATTTTAAAGATGAGAAAAAAAAATAAACAATATTCGTATAATGAAATATTTTTCCCAAGGCCACATAAGTAGTAGCAGGTAGGAGTAAGAGTAAAACAAGTTTCATTTGATTTCTAAAGTAGTGCTCTTTCTTTCTAAGTCCACTGCCTATACACAAGGGTGGTATTCAAAATACTGAACATTAGGTACCACATTCAGCCTTTTTTTTATTGTTAATGAGATTCATTAACCATATACCGGACTTGGCAAGATTAACAATATAAAAGGTAAAATGTGGTTAGTACTATAAAAGAAAAACTGCAGCAGACAAGTTAAATAGGCAAGGAAGACTTTATTCAAGACTATTGAGATAGGAGAAAGAGACTTAAACTCAGTTGTGCTGAGGCAAAAGGTGTGAGGATTTTTAAATGCTGGAGTAAGTTAATGGAAAATCTGGAGGATATTAGTAGGTATGTTGTTCAGTGTATTAGGCCTTCTGTGTTTGCTCATTGTCTCTTCTTGTTAGACTCCTACTCGCCCACAAAGACTGGGAGATAGGACGATAGCTACCTCTATGATTACATTTCAAAAGGACCTTAGTTCCTTGAGAATTTATGGGATGTTGAAGATTTACATCTCAAAGGAGAAGAGAAAGACTTTACAATTGCAAGTCTTCTAAAGTAAGTGCTCTAAGTAAAGGTATTTCAGTAAACTATAATCAGGAAGAAACCTATCTAAAGTTTGGTTAAGGTGAGAGGAGCATTAAAGCAGTCTTGAACAATACCCATTATTAAGTGTTTTAAGTACCAGACTGAGCTACTTAAGGGCAGTGTTTCTTATTTAAGTCTTCCTTTTATCATTATAGTATATCATTCTTTTGTATACATTTTAGATGTTCAGTAAAGGTGTTGGATAAATGAAAGAATGAATGCACTGTAGTTTAAGCTGAACTCTGCTGGATACCAATAATAATTGAAAGAAATATATTTCTTTATGTAGCAAAAATGATCCCTGTTTGTAATTATGTCATTTTGTGTTTCGATGCCCTGTGAACCATGGCAGTATTTCCTAAATTAGTTTCTCATGGAAAACTGTGTGATTAAATTACTTTTCTGTGCAAGAAGAGATTTGATTCATGTTCAGATAAGTTTGGAAAATACTTCTCTTGGAGTTTCACTTTCTTTATTAGTACTTTAAGTCTTGGAGCAGTCTTTTTTTTTTTTTTTTAAGATTTTATTTATTTATTTGACAGAGAGGGAGATCACAAGTATGCAGAGAGGCAGGCAGAGAGAGAGGGGGAAGCAGACTCCCCGCTGAGTAGAAAGCCCAGTGCTTGATCCCAGGACCCTAAGATCATGACCTGAGCTGAAGGCAGAGGCTCAAGCCACTGAGCCACCCAGGTGCCCGTCTTGGAGCAGTCTTAAAATTCTGGTTTATTTTATAGTAAACTTTCTTCCCAACTTTTTTTTTCTTCATGTTAAACAACACTGACTTACTATGATTCTGTGCCCTATTATAAAACAATTTGGAAATGAAGAACTTAATGAAAATTCTTTCCTCTATGATGAACTTGTGATTTAACTTTTATCAAGCATTTACTCTGCATTTTTCTGAGTGCTCTGAATCACTACATGTCATCATTACTAGTATGATTAATATTTGCCTTCTTCAGTGGGGAAATCAATGTTTATAGTGCTCAGACAAATAAGTCAGTTTACACAGTATTCAGCAGCATACCTGGGATTCAAACGGCAATAACTTGCAAGCTTAAACTCTTATTCAAAATTTTGGTCCCTGGACTAAGGATCTTAGTGTCACCTAGAAACCTGTTAGAAAATCTTGGGCTGGGCACCTGGATGGCTCAGTCAGTTAAGTGTCTTCCTTCAGCTCAGGTCATATGATCCCAGGGTCCTGGGATTGAGCCCCACATTGGGCTCCCTGCTCAGTGGGAAGTCTCTTCGCCCTCTGCCCCTCTTTACTGCTCACTCATGTGCACACTTTTTCTCTCTCTCTGAAATAAATAAAATTTAAAAAAGAGAGAGAGAGAGAGAAAGAAAATCTTTAGCTATACTCTACTGACTCAGAAATTCTGAGGGTGGCGCAAGTGATCTGTTTTTAACAAGCCCTTCAGGTAGGGTTGCCAGATAAAATGAAGGATGTCCAGTTAAATTTGGATGTCAGATAAATGATAAATTTTGCAAGCCTGGGGCATACTTACACTAAAAAATAACAAAGTGTTATTTGTTGTTATTTGTCTGACATTCAGATGGAACTGTGTGTCCTGTGTTCGTACTGGCTAAATCTGGTAACTCTACTGCCAAGTGATTCTCACGTGCACTGAAGGTTGAAAACTTTGGTATGTCAGGATTATGACTTTTGTTGAGGTACGTTTACTCTTATATTCAATAGGTTGAACCAGGGAGAACTTTTTAAAAATGAGCTGGTGGTTTTTTATTTTTTTGTTGTTTTTTTGCTTTTGTTTTTTTACTAGCCATCACTGTTTTCTCAGGAACAGTGATAAACAAACGAACATATTCCCTGAGAGGAATAGTTCTCAAAAGTCCCAGTAGAGCCCTGCACGGAGGAATGGCAATGGCATGTCTGACTGGAGACCATAGAGAAAAGCAGGAATTTGGGGGCAAAGAGATAAAGTGAATCATGCTATAACAGAAGTTCTGTTTTTCTCCCATAAAATGGGGGGAAAGGTACCATTTATATTGCGTGTATTCTGAAGGGAAAAAAAAGGCTTTAGAAAACAACTATGACAACAGAATGGCTAGGTTTAAATTGTTAAGTGAAAATCTACTTCAACTTTACTCTTTACTTTGCTACCACTCAATTTTTAATCATTCTTGGAATAAGTTGCACAAAACCCCAAAGAGCAAGAGAAACTTAATACATTTATATCTTGCTTATTCCCACTTGAATCATTTTAGAAAAAACAAACATGTCTCCAGGCAGAGAAAAATCATTTCCCAGCATATGGGGAATGTCACACAATGATAGTGAGGCTAGCCCCACATCTGAATGAGTGACTCAGTCATAATTCTTCGTGTTAATTGGTTAAGTGTCTCTGAAAGAGATATTTCAGGGCTCAAAACTTCTTTTTTAGTATATCATTCCAAGCCCAATTTAAAAACAAAGCAATAAAATGAAGGAAAAAAAACTCTATATATAAGTCTATTATTTTGATGTGACTAATTTTTCCTAGGAGATGAGAGATTTGTTGAACTCAATTCAGCCAAAGGCATATTTGCAGAATTGACTTGCCTGAGCTAAGTCTCACAGCAAAAGCTGTTACTTAGTATTTTATCAACCTTGAAAACTCTAGAAATTTAGAATAAAACTTTAGTCTAAAGGCCAGCACACTTAAGAATAGAGTTAGGCCAGAATTAGTGCTAGTTAGTATTTTTCTTCCTGTTTGGTGAAGGAAAATCACATGGATTTCCTTTGGGAAATATTATCATTACTCAATTCAAGTAGTGGTTTTCAGAGACCAGTAATAAGGGAGAGGAGCAGGAGACTGAATTAACTCTTAATTAGCCAGATCATGTGTCTTAAATAAATGTCTATATTTTGTTTAAGTAACAGTGTCCTGTGATACTAGATTAACCTGGATCTTTAGTTAAACTTAAAGGAAATCTAGGCTAAAATTAACAAGTCAGGAAATGACAGATGCTGGCGAGGATGCAGAGAAAGGGGAACCCTCCTACACTGTTGGTGGGAACGTAAGCTGGTGCAACCACTCGGGAAAACAGCATGGAGGTTCCTCAAAAAGTTGAAAATAGAGCTACCCTACAACCCAGTAATTGCACTACTGGGTATTTACCCTAAAGATATAAACATAGTGATCCGAAGGGGCATGTGCACCCAAATATTTAAAGCAGCAGTGTCCACAATAGCCAAACTATGGAAAGAACCTAGATGTCCATCAACAGATGAATGGATAAAGAAGATGTGGTATAAATATATATACAAAGGAATACTATGCAGCCATCAAAAGAAATGAAATCTTGCCATTTGAGACCACGTGGATGGAACTAGAGGGTATTATGCTTAGCAAAATAAGTCAAGCAGAGAAAGACAACTATCATATGATCTCCCTGATATGAGAAAGTGGAGATGCAACGTGGGGGGCTTGGGAGGTAGGAAAAGAATAAATGAAACAAGATGGGATCGGGAGGGAGACAAACCATAAGAGACTCTTAATCTCACAAAACAAACTGAGGTTTGCCAGGGGGAGGTGGGTAGGGAGAGGGTGGTGGGGCTATGGACATTGGGGAATGTATGTGCTATGGTGAGTGCTGTGAAGTGTGTAAACCTGGCGATTCACAAACCTGTATCCCTGGGGCTAATAGTACATTATATGTTTATAAAAAAATTAAAAAATTATTAAAAAAACTTATAGGAAATCTAAAAATTATTTATGAACATAAACTATATTTTAAGTTAAAGTTACTTCTCACAAATCATAACCTTAATTTGATATTGTTGTTAGAGAGGATTCAGTGGATTGCATTGCTTCTCATTTGAAAGTAATATTATCATTAATAAGATCCTAGTCACTAATATTAATTGGATGCAAGTTCAGTGAACTAATTAAGGATTAAAGCAGAAAATCTTTATTATAGCATTAAATCAATCCATAGTTTCAGTATTAATTATGCTAAGTGTTCTAGTAATTAAAGAGCACTTAAATGAAACACATGTGGATAAATTAAAAATGAATTTCAGAATCTAAAGCTTGTAATGTGTCCTTATATATATATATATAGATAGATAGATAATATATTTCATTAAAAGGTGTGGAATTTGGTAGCTATATAGTTGAATACAGAAATTACTAGTGCCACCTATTGGTCAAAGAGTAGAACTCCAAAGCCATTTAATATGGGTACTAATCAGAAATTTTATAGAAATAACGGGTTTCAAAAAAAAAAAGAAAGAAATAACCGGTTTCGTAAAGTGAATACATGAGTGTTGTTCCTTTGTTTTTAAATTATACTTATGTTTTTAATACATATGTTTTAAGTTATTTATAAAGTGGCTGTTAAGATATTTGCTAGCTCTAAAACTCAGGAATAATGATTCATAACAGTGATTTTTGCATATGAAGTTTGAAATCACAACTTACTTAGTATATTCCTATTTAAATTACCATTCAGTAAGCCTAGAAATTTTAAGCCAGTGTGGTTCTCATTAATCTCTTCTGGAGAACTTAAAAAGAGTTTTTTCAAAGCCATGAGCCCCCTCAAAAATATTAAATCATACTTTTCTAAGGGTGTGTGTGTGTGAAAGAAAGAGAGAGAGAGGGAGACAGGACAGTGATCAGTATCTTTTTGGAAGTACTCTAGATGATTCTAACATGAATCCAAAGTTGTGAAGCACTGTTTGAAACTAACAACTTAATTTAGAAGTCTGCTTTCTCATCAGTAAAATGGGGGAGGGTCAGTGACATGACAGCCTTTAAAATCTCTTTTGCCTCTACTATTCATCAGTCTTCATAGCAAAATCACTTATACTATAACATCCTCATTACTGTTTTTTTTTCATTCTTTATAATCTCTAGCATAGGAAAATAAATCATCCACATTTAAGAAAAAAAATCTTTGTCATAAAAAAAAAACAACATTAAATTGTTTTTACAAGGTTATGCAAACTAAACTGGTTTTCTACAGCCTTAACTATGTTGTTGAAAGGTTGCCATCCAAGGCTTTATAAAGGCAGAAAACAAGGCAGGCTGATCCAATTATTTAGTATGTGTCAGAGGTGCCAGATTTACAGCCTTGGAGGCTTAAGTCCATTACCCACTGAACGATTTACTAATGGAGTTCTATGGTGCCTCATTCACCAAATGCTAGACATAAAATGATGATATAAAATGTGGTTCCCTAGACTTGGGAATCTGACAGTCCTTGTGGGGAGATGAACTTGACATATATGTAGTGGTATAGAATGCTATCTAATTGAGTTTTCAGTGTGTACAATTATCAAAACGTGATGTCAGAATTCAGAACCACTGTAATCAGGGGGTCCTAGGAAGAAAGTTAAAAATGATTAGCACAAAGGTGTTTGATGAGACTGATCAGCATTTTGAGGGAGAAAGTTGCGAGGGGGCAATCACAAAGAGCTAAATGTTAAGATTTGTGAAGACACAGAGGAAACAATAAAAGAAACAGAAAAGGATGGATAAAACAAACACCAGGATAGGGTAGTGCTATGGAAACAAACCAAGGAAGGACAGTTTTAAGAAACAGTGGGATGCCAATGATTTGAAAAGTGGCTGACATATAGGGGAAATGGTATAAAAGACAAAGAGGAGAAAGGAAATAAGGATAGAATATTCTAGAATAATACTGAATATGTATGATAATGATAAATGGATCTATAATGCCTTTTAATTTTTTTCAGAGGAGAAAAAACTTAATAGAATACCATATGATTCTCCCTGGATCATCCAGTTAATGGTATACTATCTGGTATATGTCACAGACAAGTGTCAAATAAAAATGTATATGTATATATGCCACAAAAATAACATTTATAGTGATTCATCTGAAAATCTTCTCTATGAGATTCTGTCCTATTCATTTTTGTATCCCTGTGGTATCTAGAAGGTACATGGGTAATCAATATGTACTGAAATTTTAAATGATTGAAGAAAACTCATAACCATAATTGATGATCCCAGATTGCTTCCATCTCTGCCAACAGGGCATTCTCTTGAATGACTCCTCTCAGTTAGGAAATTGATCAGCTAAACAAGATCAATACATTACAACCAGTAGACAAAACACCAAATGCATTTTCATGTACATGTGTTAGGTATTATCAGTTTTGTACTCCACCTTAATTGATTTTCATTTTGAAAAGGTGGTAAGCTTGAAATATATTTTGCATTTTTTATCCTTCTATTTTTTTAATCATTTAGCATTTACTTTGTGTTACTGTGTCTGCAAACATTAGGGTCACAGACAAGAGGAGCTAAGAACCAAAAACCTTGCTTGTAAGGAATACTTAGCCCAACATCAGAGTTAGACGTTTCAGAGTTTTTCATCTTAATACTCTGAGCAGTCTGTATTTCATCAAAATGTGAGAAATAAGTAGCTATATGAGAATCCAATTTTGTTATGCATCCATAATAATTCTTAGTTATTGCTCTTTTATTTTAAAAGTTAGCTTTTGATTTTGTTAACTGTTTCCTTTGCTGTGCAAAAGCTTTTGATAAGACAACTGACAGAATGGGAGAAGATATTTGCAAACGACATATCAGATAAAGGACTAGTGTCCAGAATCTATAAAGAACTTAGCAAACTCAACACCCAAAGAACAAATAATCCAATCAAGAAATGGGCAGAAGACATGAACAGACATTTCTGCAAAGAAGACATCCAGATGGCCAACAGACACATGAAAAAGTGCTCCATATCACTTGGCATCAGGGAAATACAAATCAAAACCACAATGAGATATCACCTCACACCAGTCAGAATGGCTAAAATCAACAAGTCAGGAAATGACAGATGCTGGCGAGGATGCGGAGAAAGGGGAACCCTCCTACACTGTTGGTGGGAATGCAAGCTGGTGCAGCCACTCTGGAAAACAGCATGGAGGTTCCTCAAAATGTTGAAAATAGAACTGCCCTATGACCCAGCAATTGCACTATTGGGTATTTACCCTAAAGATACAAATGTAGTGATCCAAAGGGACACATGCACCCGAATGTTTATAGCAGCAATGTCCACAATAGCCAAACTATGGAAAGAACCTAGATGTCCATCAACAGATGAATGGATCAAGAAGATGTGGTATATATACACAATGGAATACTATGCAGCCATCAAAAGAAATGAAATCTTGCCATTTGCAACAACATGGATGGAACTAGAGCGTATCATGCTTAGCGAAATAAGTCAAGCAGAGAAAGACAACTATCATATGATCTCCCTGATATGAGGAAGTGGTGATGCAACATGGAGGCTTAAGTGGGTAGAAGAATAAATGAAACAAGATGGGATTGGGAGGGAGACAAACCATAAGTGACTCTTAATCTCACAAAACAAACTGAGGGTTGCCGGGGGGAGGGGGTTGGGGAGAAGGGGGTGGGATTATGGACATTGGGGAGGGTATGTGATTTGGTGAGTGCTGTGAAGTGTGTAAACCTGGTGATTCACAGACCTGGGGATAAAAATATATGTATATAAAAAATATATGTTTATAAAAAATAAAAAATAAAAAAAAAAAAAAAAAAAAAACTTAGGGGTAAAAAAAAAAAAAATGAAAAAAAGAAAAAAAAAAAAAAAAAAAAATAAAAGTTAGTTCCACTAGGAATTGAGTGGCTCCATTAAATGCCTTTCAAATGTGGATTGCTAAGTAATCATTTCTATCTTGGTAGGACTTCAATTAAGCTTTTCTGAAAAAGCAGAAGGAATTGCTAACAATGCCTCACTTCAACTTATTTACCTTCTGCTTTCTTGTGTTGTAAATTCAGTTCCCAGCTGGGGATTTAGCTTCCAATAAGATGTTATTAAAATTTACTTTTCTCCCTTCTCTTATCAACGCCCAGCATTTCCCTTGATTGTAGGAATGGTGTGGCTCGAGCATTTTGAAAACAATGTGAACCATGTGTAAGTGCTTTTTAAACAAGGCATTATTTCATATGTGGTTGAACCTGTCTGGGAGCTGACAAAGGAAATAAAGACCTGCCACTGTCACCATCAAACCTGTGCCTTGTGTCAGATTTGAGACTGAGGCCATAGCAGATACCCTCTGTAAAATTCCCTGGCTGGTTATTTTTCTGTTTGCAGAAGGGTTGCCGGTGTAAAATCTCTTGCCAGAACTAACCTCAGAGTTAGTCCATACACAAATTCAGGGCCCAAACAGGTGACAGATACTAAGTGGATCTGCTGAGATGAAAGTAAGTAGAATTAGTCCTAAAGAACCTAAGGAGATTCTACCACACCCCAGTTTGGGGGGTTTAATTTGAAAACTAAAAAAATTCCCAAATTAGCAACTCATTTTGGTGTCCAATCCCTGTGATTGTGGGATGGTTGTCATATGCAATATGGCTTTAAGGGCTGACTCACTTTGGAAGATGCCAAAGGTTAATATTTCGGATGATCCGAAAGGCACGTATTTACCAAGGACAGCTAAGAAAAAGTACACACGTTCTTAATTACATGGCCACAAGCACTCACCCTTTTAAACTAAAGGGATATTAAACTATATTAATGCTGTGTGCTACATTTATGATACTGGTCAGTGTGTAAGCCTGAATTTTTACTATTGTTTTGCTTAATTTTGTTTTCCTACATGATGTTTCCAGACATACTCGATTTTGAATATCTGTGTAAATGGAAAGTTGGTTAACTAAAGTCCACCTCAAGTTGGTTAACTAAAATAGTATTATAAACCACTACCAACATTGACAAGCACTAGTTTTTTCTTTTATTTTTAATTTTGCTATATACATTTTACTTCATTATTTTTTATTGTGTTTTGTTAGTTGCCATAAAATACATCACTAGTTTCTGATGCAGTGTTCCAAGATTCATTTTTTATGCACCGCACCCAGTGCTCCATGCAATCTGTGCCCTCCTTAATACCCACCACCAGGCTCACCCATCCCCCCACCCCCTCCCCTCTAAAACCCTCAGTTTGTTTCTCGGAGGAGTCCACAGTCTCTCATGGTTCATCTCCCTCTCCAGTTTCCCCCGGAAAATTGGACATCTATGTTTAGAAGAATGAAACTTGACCATTCTCTCACCCCATACACAAAGATAAACTCAAAATGGATGAAAGACCTCAACGTGAGACAGCACTCTGTCAAATTCCAGGACAAGCACTAGTTTTAAGATGTTTTTTGTTTTTGGCTAACCAGATAGGGGGATCCAGGGACAGCACACTTGGTCGTTCCCTAGCTCCCTCTCTATCTATCACTGTGTAGACAGCAGTCAGCTGAGTACAGTTCTACAGTGTGTTCCATACAAAGTCTCCACGTGAGTGGGCAAGAAGCTGCATCAGAAAGACACCTTTTTCTATCATTCACACGCTGAAACAGCCAGTCTCTACTTCGTGTGAAAGTCTCTCACTGACAGGCACTGAGCCCTGATTGTGGTTTTCTTGTCCAACATGGAGCCCTTACATTTTATTAAAAGGTGTCCTTGAAGACCATTAAAAAAAAAAAATCTAGTTTCTTATAAAAGGCTTCTCTAATGATGGAGGACAATGAGTTAAAGTTTTAGATGACTTTTTCTTCCCAGTCATCTCAAATTATATCACCTGGGCAGCTGCCTATTTTAGCTCTTCAAATCCAACATCCCTCTCTTCCTGTGGAGGAGAAATTAGCTGAGAGAACAGGGAAGTGCTCTCATTTAACTGCTCAGTAATCAGATAATCTTCTATGGGTAATCAGAAGTTGGTTGTAAAGTAATTTGGGAACAAATGACACTGGGATGGTTTGGAAAATCAAGGTATCTTTAGCTCATGATATATTTAGCTCCCACAGTACCTGATGTCATCAAGAAGTCATGCCTCTAAGTATATGAAGACTTTTTGGACAAAGTAGATCAGAAAGGGGAGGAGGATACAGGGGAGATGAGCATGGAGGGTACAATATTTATGTCACTATGCCCATGTTCCAAGGGACACCGTCCAGGGTCAGGATCATGGAACCTGAGACAGTCCAGGGACAAACAGCATTTATTCATCCATCCTCCAGTTGGAGAGGGACATTGTCTCATTACTGTGGAGATACTTGCTGTGAGATAGACAACTAGAGAATTTTGTGTTAATAAATGAATAATGAAAATAAATAATAAAAATAGTTATTAACTTTCCAGTTCATTAAATTCACATTAGGGTTTTTGGTTTTTGGTTTTTTGGGTTTTTTTTTAGATTTATTTATTTATTTTGGGGAAAAAGAGGCAAAGGGAGAGAGAGAGAATCTTAAGCAGGCTCTAGGCCCGGCATGGAACCTCACACAGGCCTTGGTCTTATGACCCCTGAGATCATGACCTGAGCCAAAATCAAGAGTCTGACACTTAACCAACTGAGCCAGCCACGTGCCCCATTTAGGGTTATTAATAAGTAAAATTTCCATAAAATATTGGAGGTAACTTAGAAAACAGCACAAAATAGAAAATAAACCCAAGCCAGAATTAAAGTAGTTAAGAAAAAGCAAAGTACAATATTTTTGGTAGTTTAGGTGAATTAAGTTCTCAATGTGCGGTTATCTGCATTTTCCCGTCTGCCTTCCTCCGTCACCTGCACCGCATGACCTACCTCTTAAGCATCACCAAAACTGCTTTTGACGTTTAAAAATCTAATTCAAAACTTACCCCCAACATGAAATAATATTTTTAAGTAGCATACAAAACTATAGCCTTGTATTCTTATGGGGACGTATATGAACATACATACATATTTATACAAATGCATACACATGTTACATAAGTATTCCCAATATGTGTATATACATATGGATACTCACACAAACACTAAAAAAGTAAAGAAAGTACTGGAAAGATATTCAGCACAACAAATATTAACAGACTTTTTTTTTTTTAATGAATCCTAAGCAGAATTGAAGGGGAAATCTACTGTCTAGATTTGATAAATCAAGATACAAGTTTTTGACCTTTGTCACCCTTGAATTGTTTTTATTATTATTATTAATATATAATATATATTATTATTATTATTTATTATTTTAAAATATCACTTAGATGTTTATAAGGCAATTTGTTTTGTTACAATGAAAAATCTAAACTAAATTTTATTCCCTATTCTTTATTTTTTATTTTAAGAAAGAAAATTATAAAGCATTTAAGAATATGTGTTAAATTGTGGCTCTTTCAGTTCAGGTATGGGAAGATTGTATATGTAAGTGAATATATGTAACATATGGACTTTAGTTGCTCTGAGAGAAGAGTCTATCATATACATTTTAAAGATATTTTCAGTCATCACACTTTCTGATTTGTATGCATTTACTCCCACTATATTTAAAGTTGTAGGTGACACTAATGAATCCTTTAAAGCTTTGAGAAAAGGTATAGATGTAAAAATAGGCATTTCGTTGGAATTCCAGCTCCAAACTCATGTGAGACACTCTTAAGCAATTAATGGATGATTGTTACTGAAAGAGGACATTATTACTGGATGCCTTAGCTCACAGTATAGAAACTAGACTTCTGAAAGTAAAAATTCATAATAATAATTTCACATACTAACCTATCCTGAAAGGAAAATAAAACTTCATGATTTAACTGTCTGTGCCAAAAGTGATCATCTGTAGTGCCCAAAGGCATCTGAATTTAATTCTCAAAATAGTGTAAGTGGGAGGCATGCATCATTTTTCTCTTGTTTCTCAGTGGATGTTATCAATTCAGATTCTTTAAATTCTTAACAATTCTTTCTAGCTCCTAGTCTGTATGATCTTTTTCAACATTCTGCATACATTGTGTTTTCCAGATAAGAAGTGCTGCTGGATTTTGGTTTAAACTGTCACCCTGTACTGCCAATATTGAGGTTTTTAGATATTTTGACTTTGGGAAAATTAGATGTTTTTTTTCCATTAATATCATGTGTCTCATTCTACTTAACTGGAAAATGCCCAGATCCTTTATTTTAGTACAGTGATTTGGGCAAATCTAATACAATAACTGTTAATTCCGTTAGAAATGTCTAGGTGGTAGCATAATCGTCCAGAACTATAACCTTTATAATTGGCATGAGAGTATGACGAATTCTTAGTTCTGTAAATGGTCCAGACTCTTCATATGAAACCACCCCAGGCAGTGACTTACTGGACTTTAATATCCTTCAATTTCCACATCTGCTTTTACTTCTCTGCCAGAGCCCTGAAGTTGTTGACCTGCTATCTGGATTTAATCTGGTATTATTTTAAAATTTTTTCTAAACTTTCTTTTTCTCATTTTGGAAAGGGCAAAGTTTCTGTCTCTGAATCATTGTGTACAACACCATCGCATAGTTTCCTAATTTTTTTATATAACTCTTTCAGACTTTTCAAATCTAATGGAAGTCAGATATGTATTATGTTCATTCATTCAGTAGTGTTTGCAATGCTTTCCATTTAATGCCAGCCATAGATCTCATTAACATGCTGATGACTGATTCTGCCTTGTAACTGTATGGTTAGTCAATGGAAACTTTACTGTTCAATTGAGTGTCACTTTGGAATTTTTTTTTTTTTAATCATTAAAACAATCTACTCAGGATTCTAATAAACAAATTGAATAGGCCATGACAAAGAATGTTAGAAGACAGGTTTGGTTTTCTTCTACTAGTATTCATGAGATACAAGTATTTAAAAATAAACAGAGTAATGAAAACCACATAAGCTTATAGAAAAGTGAAGTTTCAAAGGCATTAAAAAAAAAAAGTAGAATAGGGAGAAAAAAATCAGGAAACAGCCCAGGAAAGTTTGAGACATACTGATGTCTGTGGGAATGCTTATAGTTACTGGCATGGTTCAGAAAGATGAATGAGATGCTAGGAAACTAGCCAGACATCTCATGTTCCCATGAACTGCTGTGGAATGTTGCATGATTCCTGTGCCTCCCTGGTCTTTACTTTCCTCATCTGTAAATTAAAGAAGCTGGATTAGATGCTCTCCATCATCCCTGTGAGCATTGACTTTCCATTGTATTTATTGACAACTCTCTAGATTTTCCATTGTATTTATTTTATTTATTTTAAGATTTTATTTATTTGGCAGACAGATCACAAATAGGCAGAGAGACAGGCAGAGAGAGAGAGGGGAGGAAGCAGGCTCCCTGCTGAGCAGAGAGCCCCATGTAGGGCTTCATCCCAGGACCCTGAGATCATGACCCAAGTCGAAGGCAGAGACTTTAACCCACTGAGCCACCCAGGTGCCCCTCCATTGTATTTATTGAAAACTCTCTAGATTAACCTTCAAGGTTAGCCTTGCTAGATATTACAACCCACCAGTGATAATTAAAATAGTATAGCAAGGGGCGCCTGGGTGGCTCAGTGGGTTAAGCCGCTGCCTTCGGCTCAGGTCATGATCTTAGGGACCTGGGATCGAGTCCCGCATCGGGCTCTCTGCTCAGCGGGGAGCCTGCTTCCTCCTCTCTCTCTCTGCTTGCCTCTCTGCCTACTTGTGACCTCTCTCTGTCAAATAAATAAATAAAATCTTAAAAAAAAATAGTATAGCAATATACTAAAATAGTATAGCAATGGTGTAAGAATAGAGGGTTAATGGAAAAGAGTAGAAGAACAAGAAACAGACTTAGAGGGATATATGATTAAGGTGTCATTTTTTTTCATTGAGATAGGCTGGACAGTAAATTGTGTTGGAACACCACCTAACTACCTATATAAAAATGGACTAAAATTTTAAACATAAAAAGGAAAGAGAAAGGAAGGAAGAAATAGAGAATAATGGTAAGAAAAGTTAAAAAAATATACTTGTAGTGAGATGACCTCTGTACATATCCCATTAATTCAGAGGCTATAAGGGAAAACATGGATGTATCTGATACATACAAGTTAAATACTTCACAGAGTTGAAAATGCCATAAACAAAAGACAAACAATAAACTGGGGAAGCTTTTGCAAAACATGTGATAATTTATTTTATACAAAGAGTTCTCAGAAATCAATAGCAAAAGATGAACAACCCAAGGAAAAATGATGAAATCACATAAGCAGTTTCAGAAGGAGCAAAATAAAAATAAACGTTTGGCAAGTTGTTCACTCTTGCTCATATAGAGTAACATCAAGACTGAAAAAAATGAAATGTTTAATAGGATCCAGTTTTGGAAGAAATAGTTATTCTCATAAATTTTGATGGTAGCCTTTTCTTTTTTTGAAGGGCAGTTTAGCAATAGCTGTCAAAATCTCAAATACAACTACTTTCAGATCCAGCATTCCATTTTAAGCTGTTTATCTTACAGTCCAACTTGCCAGACTATATGTATACATGGTTCTATTTGTGTTACTAAACTTATACTTTTTTTAACTTTTTAAATTTGTAGAATAACATTTTGAATATAACACGAGGAGCTATTTAGCTTGTCTCTCTGGACAAAAGGGAGAGAGTGGGGACTTCCTTTTTAAATTTTATACTTTTATCCTAAATGATATCTTCACCATGATTGGATAAATATTAACAGTTTTATTTTTTAATTTTTTTAAAGATTTATTTATTTATTTATTTATTTGACTGGGGGGAAGGGGAGGAGGAACACAAGCAGGGGAAGTGGGAGAGGGAGAAGCAGGCTTCCCACAGAGCAGGAAGCCCAAAGCAGGGGCTCAATCTCAGGACCCCGGGATCATGACCTGCACCAAAGGCAGATGCTTAATGACTTAGCCACATAGGCACCCCATTAACAGTTTTAAATAATGTTACAATTTCACAGGAAATGGCAGTGTCATAAAGTACCTTTTGGAAGAGGTTGTTGAAGAAGTGATGATGAAGCTAAAATATACTTAAGGAAAACTCAAGTTCACCTTCTGTCTTAATTTGAAAATAGTAGTTAAAAATATAGTAGTATAAATCTTTTGGAAAAAATAATACAAGCTCATGTAACAAAAATGACAGTCTCTAGAGTTTCTGCAAATTGTATGCTTCGCTTACTATACCAACACCCTAAAGGTTTCTTCTGTATAAGATAAAATGAGATTGATATCCTATATTCTTCCATGCAGAACTCAGTGCTTTTTATTTTATGAATTTCTTCACACACAAAGTGCTTTAAGATATGTTGGTTATTTTAACAGTGGCCTGATAAACTGTATCATTTACACAAACCCTAAGCTATTCAGAAAGTAGATTCCTTATTAACATGCTTGCCAACTCCATGTAAAAACTGCCACTGTACTTGTAACTAGAGTTTTGCTTGTTGCTTGGTAATTGCAAATCTTCTTTGTTTATAGGCTTCCAAAAAGTAAGAATTTATGAGTTTTTGTTTTTGGGGTTTTTTTTTTGTTTGTTTTATTTTGTTTTTTAATAGAGGAAAATGTTTTCCAAGTTCACAGACACCTCGTGGTCAAAAAAGAAAAAAAAAATCAAATAGCCAGGTTTGTAGCTCACTTTTTCCTTATGTTCCTTCCACCCAAGGCTAAATGAGGGCCACAGAGGATATGGTATGCATAGTATGATTTGAGGTACTATAACTAGAACAAAGGAAAAATCTCCGTATCTCTCTCCAGTTGGTTATAGGAACCATAGACTTAGGAAATAAATTGTGAACATTGAACTCTTAACTATTAGGTGATTTTTCTGTTACCTAATATAGAATTTATTTTTATCTTTTTGAGAGGTATTCTTTAATTTTTAAAACATGCAAGTTTATAAAATGACAAAAAATTTAAAAGACAATGTTTTAAGTTATAGACTTCAAAATCGTAGACTAAGTATTTCAAAACCAGCAATAATAGGTCAGAAACCACATAAAAGGACTACAATTGGATAAATAGCTTTCACAGCGTTCTAGGAGTTTGAAACCCAGTTTTCATAGAGATTATATTTTTCGCCCATTGATTCAACCGGACAATTCTCCATGATTTCACCAACTCATGATGCACTTGTTCTAGATTTGGCTTTTCAAACTTGGCTCTTTTTATCTGTATACCTGCATTCCATCTGTGTGCTTCTAGTACACTACTTTTGAAAGCATACATGAGGGACACCTGGGTGGCTCAGTCAGTTAAGCTTCTGCCTTCAGCTCAGGTCCACGATCAAGTCCCATATCAGGCTTTCTGCTCAGTGGGGAGCCTGCTTCTCTGTGTTCCTCTGCCTGCCCCATCCCCCTGCTTGTGCTCTCTCTCTCTCTCCCTGACATAAATAAAATCTTAAAAAAAAAAAAAAAAAAAAAAAGGAAAAAGGAAAAGCATACATGAGGCAGCTAATTCAGATTAGGTGTTAAAATTTTATCTTTAGATAATCCAAACTTTTGAAAAACACTTTAAGAGTCTGAGTACCATGATAGTAAAATTGTGCTGTTGCTTTGCATGTTGAGAGCACACCTTTGTAATGTGTGTGTATCTGTGTGTGCTTGTTGGCCTTGTGTGGGGCTTCTTGATTATTTTTGTGCTTGCATTTTTATTATTTATTTATTTAAAATATTTTATTTATTTATTTGAGAGAGAGAGAGAGAGTCAGAGAGAGCATGAGAGGGAAGAAGGTCAGAAGGAGAAGCAGACTCCCCATGGAGCTGGGAGCCCAATGTGGAACTCGATCCCATGACTCTGGGATGACGACCTGAACCAAAGGCAGTTGCTTAACCAACTGAGCCACCCAGGCACCCCTGTGCTTTCATTTTAAAATAAAAATTAATTAAAGAGTAGATTTTTAATTAGAATTTGCTTCTAGGGAACATGATGCATAATGGAAAATAGTTCCGAATATCTGGTACATGGTATAAAATATTCTCCTTAAACTTAAACTTAAAAGAATTTTTTTTTCCTAAAGTGAATGTACTAAAAAAAATGGAAATAACTGGAACTTAATACCAGCTTCTGTGCTATATCCTCTTAATTTCCAAAGTAAAGAAAAGAAAATAGGCATATTAACCACAAAAAGAGGACAATTCAACAAAACTGAAACCTTGACTAATGTATGGAGAATGAAATAAAGACTATAGCTTTAGATTAGACTAAATTCTTTCTATTCCCATAATATCCATGTACCATAAAATGTGCTTAGATAAATAATAAAAGTATTTATCCACAGATAAAGCACATTAGAAATAGAAACCATAAAATAGTATTTAAAATTATCTTAATTAAAAATACATACTGTAATTATTCTAGACGCTGAAAATAGGTTGTAGTTGATTTTCTCAATTATTTGTTGAATGAGGAAAGGTATCATCAGAGAAGAACATGCCTGTTACCTTAGTTTATGCCTCAGAATAATCTATGAACAGTGGTTAATAAAGTTACACATTTCATAAAGATAATGCTGTTCAGGATACTATGGTTATGACTTTATAAAAAGCACATAATTTCAACTTAGAAAAGAGTGATGACTCTTGATTCTTTGGTGAGTTATTTTGTTGTGTTCTGTATTGTTTTTGAAAAGCAATGTCCTTTGTTGCTGCTAGAACAATAAATTCCCTATCCCGTTCCTCCATCCCTGCACTCACTTAACACTGAATTGGGGACAGCAGTGAGAGGACAGGCAAATAAGTCATCAGTGACTGAACATAATTCCCCAGGAATAAAAAAAAACTAAAACAATTTCAGAACATGAAGATTGATATTGACTTGGTTCTTTGTAATTTTTCCAAAATCAAAGATATAACTGGATAGCACAAAGTCTACTGGGAAGCCTACATTGGTTTACTTTTTTAAGTGAAGTATTAAAAAAAAGTAACAAATGGGGTAGGATACACCAAGCCATTGTCTTCTCACTGGACTAATCTTGAGCTATGAGTTTACACATGAGAAGAGATACAGAGAATTCAGCAAAAGTTATGAAGATAGCAAACATGAATAAAGATGGGAAAGGAGAGCTGTGAGAACAAAGTTGAAAAAAATGTAATTATAGAAGAGAAAGCACAGGGACAATTTAATAATGCCCTTCAAATCTATTGGAGGCTATTCAATAGACCTGCTGACCAGCTGTTCCTAATCCTCCTTGAAATCATAAGTTGGAAGGGGTCAGAATTGTAAATTAACAAATTTTAGATCAAGGAGAAAATCAGGGCAGCAGAGAGGGAACAAGAGGACGGTCCCAAAGAATGTCTCAAGTGCTATATAGCACCTCGAAGTCTGCGCTGACTTTAATGTTTTGTTCATAAAGGTAAAATCACCTGTATAAACCAATGATTTTTATTCTCCTCCTTTAATAATATTAAAAATAAGTAAAACAAAAACTTACAAGGTGGTTATAAGCATCCCTATTATAAAGACAACTTCCAAGCGAGAGGCCATAAGGTATAATAATTAAGACTATGGGTCAAGAAGAATTGGCAGAAGACCTGGGCCCTAGGGAGCAAGTCCCATTGGAAAGCCCAGTATCAGGACAGCAGTTGACTGAAAAGCAAGTGAGCAGAGATCCAGAGGCCAAAGGTCAGAGGAGATACAGCTCTCAAGGATTAGGAGGACTTGAAAGAGTAGAGCAAGAATAGTGGTCTAAGAATCAGGCAAACAGTCCATGACCAACCCCTGTCGCAGAGGCCCATGGAGCAAATCCTGAAGCAGTAGGGATGCGTTTGCCAGTTTCAGCGGATTCATAAGTCTCTCACTCTATGGCAGCAACGGATAAGTAACCCAGGCTTGGATAGCTGCCATGGATGGAGTTAAAGCCTGTTGATGAGGTGGAATACGGGAGGAGCAGACAGTTCTCTGGCAAAAGCACCTTCTTGACATAAAGTAATAATGAGTTTTTCAGCCCTTTGGGATCTGTTGCTTGTGGTTTTGATACATGAGATGTGGATATGGTGATTTTAATTTATTATTAATACTTTATTTTAATTTGTGGCTTGTAAATAGTGCCTTTTCCATGACCACTTAAGTCATGAAACTGATCTTTATAAATAATTTACTATAGAAATTATAAGTGATTTCTAGAGGGGATTGTCTGCTGAGGTTTGGTAATTGACCTGACATAGGCAGCTTCTATATCTGTCAGTCTGCTAAATTGTATCTGTTGTTTAATTATTATGAATATGTCAATGTGACTAGACTTTCTTTTTCTGACAGATACAGAAAAACATTTGGTATATTTTTCCTGTATTTACAGTGCAATTCGTACTTGAAATCTATGATATATTACATTTTTTCATTGATATTATAGCCCAAAAGAGACACTTACGTCAAAAATACTCTTCCGGATAAATCATAATCAAATTTGAGATGATCTTCTTTGTAGGCATATGTGAAGATGAAGTATTTTATTCAAGTTTGTTTATAAGTTCAGTAGTTATTTTTAATTAATTAGAATTTCATTCTCAAATTGATCATATCCATGAAATTAAGACTCTCTAACCCATACAACTTCCTATATTTCTACAGTTTGGGCTGTGTATGTTTCTGTAGTGAACTGTACATCACATTTTGTGTCACCTAAATAGGTAACATTTATTATTTGAAATGATGTAAAGCAGTAGTTCTCAAAGAGAACTCCTTAAACCAGCAGTGTCAACCTGTAGAAATATAAAATTTAGGCTCCACCCCAGACCTACAAATGTAGAAATTTGGAGGATGGGGCACAGCCATCTGCATTTTAACAAGTCCTCCAAGAGAATCTAATGCACACTCAAGTTTGAGAAGCACTGATGAAGTGGCTCAATTAGTTGCTTCATTTATGTGGCTTATGTGATTAATTAATTTATTTGATTAATGTAAATTAATCTAATCTCTGTGGCTTGGTAGCTCCTTGAGGGATACTCAAGGGGTTAGTCATAAATTCTTCTTCAAGAAGTGTATAATCTGAGATGTTAACTCACATCTCAGATGAAGAGTTCAGAAATATTATAAAGGTTTAACATATGTCACCGTGGTGTATGATAAATTACCACATTTAAAAAGATGGTATAATTTTGCCATTATACTATCGTGATTAAGGGTTAGACTCAAGAGTCAAACTTCTTATAGTCAAATCCCAACTTTGTCACTAATTGGTACCTACCTCAGAGGATTAGAGGCTGAAGGAGTTAGAATGGTGCCTGACCCATGCTAAAGACTATGTAAATGTTAATTATTATTATTTTAGTATCATAAACAGTGAGTTCCATGGGAATTTAAAGATGCTTTTTTTTTTCCCCCTGAAGGAAATGGGATGATTACAGAAAATAGGTAATTTTGTCTGAGCTTTGAAATATGAGGCTGTGTTGTTTTTGTGGAAGAGTAGCAAAGGGTATTGTTTTCTGGTCCTTTGTAATTCCTGTTCTGTCTGCCTAGAAGGTAGTTCTTCATTCCATCCTCATCCTTGCTCATTCTCCAGAACTCAAATATGTCAGTGGACCTCTTCCTCTGTGGGGTTATCTCCTTCCTCTGGCCAGTCCAGAGGAGTGCAATGGCCTCAGGGCTCAGACCACCAGGCACCCATCTGCAGCTAAACAGGTGGGGTTTGTTACTCCTTGCAGCAAGGGATGCCATTTATTTTTCAGTGGAACCATGAGGCATTTCAGTAAGAGGATGTTAGGAAGAACATAGGGTTTGGCTTTGGTTGGGTGATTTGAGAGAGGGTCTGAAAAATCAGGCTTCTTTCTACTGTCCAAAAGTGGGAATAATTTTATGATTATCTCAATAAATCTAATCTAGAGGGAGGGGAGACTAGAGTGAGATAAAGCTTCAATTGGTAAAGGAGCAGTGGTCACTCATTTTTGTTGAGAAAAAATGAAGTATGTCATGTTGTGGGTATTACAGTGACCTCATTTTGTCTGCGTTTAGAAAAATTTATGAAGTGGCCTTGTTTGGCCTCATCTTATCATGGTCTTGAATTGAGCTTGTCTGAAGTTGATATTCTATAGGATTATTTATGTTCTATAGGAGAATAACAAGGCTTCCCTATAAGTACCAAACTACCTTCTGGATATCAGGAGATAGGTTTGTTTTTTCCTTTCTTAGAAGTTACACATTCCATCCTTTGAAAGCACTTTTCAGTGTCTCTATTAAATCACTTATCACATCACATTTTAAGCAAACCAGTGCCTAGTATGTTATATTCAGTAAAGATTTGACAAATGAATGAGAAGATGAGTTGTTGAAACCATTGATTGGTGACTTTTATGGTATGTACCTCCTTTCCAATCTTCATTAAAAGCCATTAATCATAAGACTTTGAGGAAATAAGAAATATCTCTTTATAAGAAAAATATTAGTCTTGGATATCAGCCCTTTGTCTGTAGTGTCATTTGTGAATATCTTCTCCCATTCCGTGTGTAGTTTCTTTGTTTTTTTGACTATTTCCTTTGGTGTGCAGAAGCTTTTGATCTTGATGAAGTCCCAAAAGTTCATTTTAGCTTTTGTTTCCTTTGCCTTTGGAGACATATCTTGAAAGAAGTTGCTATGGCCAATATCAAAGAAGTTACTGCCTATGTTAACCTCTAGGATTTTGATAGATTCATGCCTCACATTAAGGTCTTTTATCCATTTCAAGTTTGTCTTTATGTATGGTGTGAGAGAATGGCCAAGTTTCATTCTCTACACATAGCTGTCCAATTTTCCCAGCACCATTTATTGAAGAGACTGTCTTTTTTCCACTGTGAAACTCAACACACACAAAACAGATAATCACATCAAAAAATGGGCAGAAGACAGGAGCAGACACTTCTCCAAAGAAGACATACAAATGGCTATCAGACACATGAAAAAATGTTCATCATCACTAGCCATTAGGGAGATTCAAATCAAAACCACATTGGGATTCCATCTTACACCAGTTAGAACGGCCAAAATTAACAAGAAAGGAAACAAGTGTTGGAGAGGATGTAGAAAAAGGCAAACCCTCTTACATTGTTGGTGGGAATGCAAATTTGTGCAGCCAATTTGGAAAACAGTGTGGAGATTCCTTAAGAAATTAAAAATAGAGCTACCGTATGTCCTGTAATTGCACCTCTGAGTATTTACCCCAAAGATACAGATACCCCAATGTTCATAGCAGCAACGGCCATAGTCACCAAAATGTGGAAAGAACCAAGATGCCCTTCAACAGATGAATGGGTAAAGAAGATATGGCCCATATACACAATGGGATATTATGTCTCCATCAGAAAGGATGGATACCCAACTTTTGTATCAACATGGATGGGACTGGAGGAGATTATATTGAGTGATTTAAGTCAAGCAGAGAAAGTCAGTTATCATATGGTTTCACTTACTTGTGGAGCATAAGGAATAACATGGAGGACATTGGGAAATGGAAAGGGAGAAGTGAGTTGGGGGAAAACGGGGGGAAACAAACCATAAGAGACTATGGACTCTGAGAAACAAACTGAGGGTTGTGGAGAGTAGGGGCATGGGGGCTTGGGTGAGCCTGGTGGTGAGTATTAAGGAAGGCACATATTGCATGGAGCACTGGTTGTGGTGCATAAACAATGAATTTTGGAACACTGGAAAAATAAAATAAAAATTAAAAATAAAATATTAGTGAACCACGGTGTTAGAAAGAAATACAGTTGAAAATGAGCGTGAGTCTAGCAATTATCGATTACCATTTTGTCAAATGAGTTAGTCAGCTTTGCTCATATTTTATAGGAAAGGAAGTAATCACCAGTAGACTCACCTCCCACTAATACTATTTTGCCAATGTGAAATTCAAAAGCAATATAAAGAAAAAACATATAATGTACAAATATATAACCATCATGTATATGTGAGATGTATGTTTCCCATTTAGAACATAATTTACTAGTAAGTGTTTATTGAAATAATTGTACTTTTCTTCTCCTTGGGTCTCTGCCAGGTCCTCAATTTCTGTCATGAATTCTAATGTTTTCATTTATCACAACTTCTTTAAAAATGTGTTGAGAGAGTGAGAAAGATAGGAAGAGGTGAAACACCCCTCACACACTTACAAAACTACTATATATGTGGGTGTGTGTTTCTTTCTAACTATATATATACAGACATATATGGTATATATTTAGTAGATATCATGTGATAGAAGGTTGAGGGACATAGATATTTTTATATATCTTTATATAAATATATTTTATATATATTTATATAAAAATATAAATATATAAATTTATATATGTATATAAATATATTTATATAATATTTATATTTATAAAAAATATATATTTTATATATATTTATATAATATGTTATCTATATATAGCTACATAGATATATATAACATCTATATTTATATCTCTATATATATAGAGGGGGATACATATATATCTTTGATTATTTATATAACACCTATATTTATATATCTCTATATATATTGAGGGTGATACATATATATCCTTGATTATTTTTAACTTTTCTTCTTATTATTAAGCTTTAATTGGCGTGCACCATTGTATTAGTTTCAGGTGTGCAACATACTGATTTAATATTTGTATATATTGCTAAATATTCACCACAAGTGTAGTTAATACTCATCACCATACATAGTCAAATAATTTTTCTTATGATGAGAGTATGTAAGTTTTACTCTCCTAGCAACTCAGTAGCCTTCCTAATTAAAAAATATTTTATGATATTTTAAGACCCATTTTTATGGATTATTATTATTATTAAGCCAAGATCTGTTATTCTGATCTACTCTCTCATGTTATTTAAAGGTATAAACTGAAAGTTATCCATTCAAGCTTCAAGTGCATTTTGCATATATGGTTATAATAAATCTGTCATTGTATGCTTGTAGTATGGTAGCAGTAAGTTTTAAGTGTTTGTTTTATTTTTTTATGCTATTAAAAAAATCAATGATATTAAAATGTTCTGTGACAAATCAGCGAAAAGACAAGAGATCATAGAATTTTATTGCAGGAACAGCCTTTAGAGTCTATCTAGTTCGATACTTTCATTTTACAGACTTGGGATGTGACATCCAAAGATATTAAATGTCTTGCCCGAGGTTATATGGCTCTTTGGCAGAGCTGAGCCTACAGTCAGGTTTCCTGACTCAGGCCACACTGCTCTGTGCTACTTCCTATCTCTAAACTATATATGATTACGCCAGAATCATTTTTCATAAAAGTGGCCTTACACACAATTATTGAGTAAGTAAAGATTGTTTTGAGTTCCAGCCCTTCACACTAGCCCTTGGCTACCTTCCTGTGATTCCCCTTTAGACTCTGACAGAGTCCTGTGGTAATGGTTGTCTTTTCTTCACATCTCTTAACCTTGTTCTCTTGTAAAATGACTGTGTAGGAAATAAAACTCATCATTGTTAATTTACTAGCCCATTAAAATGTTAATTCTATCAGATAATATCTTCATCTTTTCAGGCTTCTATAACAGAATACCTGAGACTAGATGGCTTTAAAAAAATGGAATTTTATTTCTCACAGTTCTGGAGACTTAAAAAGTCCAGTATCAAGGCACCAGCCAATTTGTGTCTGTTAAGAGCCTACTTCCTAGTCCGCAGACTGCGGTATTCTTGCTGTGTCATCACACAGCAGAAGAGGCAAGGGAGCTTTAGGGTTTGTTTTATAGGGACACTAATCCTGTTCACGAGGGCTTCATGATTTCATCATTAATCAAAGACCTGACCTTCTAATACCATCGTATTGGGGGTTTAGGATTTCAACATGTTTGTTGCAGGGTTGGAGACATAAACATTCAGTCTGTAACAGATAGCATACTGTCTTAATATGGCTAAATTAATATTTAAGATAGTTGCTAATGGCAGGTGTTTTAGATAAGACAAAAGAATAGGAAAATTAATATTTTTAGAAAAGTGTTTTTTGTGTGATTTGCTCCAGTGACTTTCTACTTTCAAGACTAGCCTTTTCCTTTTTTTTCTTTTGTTATGTTTTTAAATTTTAATTCCAGCATAGTTAACATTCAGTATTATATTAGTTTTAGTTTTATAGTAATTTAAGCAATATACATTATATCATATCCATAAATGTCAACAAATCTGGAGCCTTCTACATAGACATTGAAGATGTGGCTGAATTTTCACTTCCCAAAGCAAATCAAACTGCATACTTTTCATTTTTTCAACAACTCTTTATTGGGTACCAGTTTGTGTGTGGAGCTGTTGAGAAGCTGAAAATACAGCAGTGAGCAAAATGGACAAAGTCCCACTTAAAGGTGTTTTAGGAACTATAACAATGATTCATAATGTTTTTCAAATAAAATGTTCTATCCTGGGGCACCTGGGTGGCTCAGTGGGTTAAGCCTCTGCCTTCGGCTCAGGTCACGATCTCAGGGTCCTGGGATCGAGTCCCGCATCAGGCTCTCTGCTCAGCAGGGAGCCTGCTTCCCTCTCTCTCTCTCCCTCTCTCTCTGCCTGCCTCTCCATCTACTTGTGATCTCTCTGTGTCAAATAAATAAATAAAATCTTTTTAAAAAATAATAAAATAAAATGTTCTATCCCAAAGAAACTATGGGAGAAGTCAGATCAATGAATGAAGAGAGGCATATCAAAGAATTTAGTTATCTCTCTCTACAACTAGAGCCCAGAATCTGGAACTTGTTAATTCTATTAAACAACAATTTATATGCATTACCCTTTTGATAATAGAAATTTGCAAGGATAGAAATAACTCTCAAGTCATACTTTTCCTCTTTGCTTATTAGGCTTTGGGATAGTGACTGGTATGAGAAATGGTCCCAGTTTTTTCTTGATCAACAATTGAAGCCCATCTGAAACTGTTTTTAACTCAGTTTGTATTTTCCCCTTTTATGCTAACCCCTTGTCAGTTTAAAGGCATAGTGTGGATCCAAATGCTGTACTCTTTATTTTTCACTGTCAATCACTTTCTCTTATTCTTCTTTTTCTTGGAATCATGTATGGCTTTTATAGGTAGTTCAAGGGAGATAGAAATAAAACAAAAAGGCCTTGGCTTTGAAGATATAAAAGATACCATGTCAGAAATAGGCAATAGAGGCATTCCTGAAGAAAACTGTGGTAAACTATACGATACCACATAAACTCTGAATTACTTTTCTTTTACTTTTCATGTGTTTATTGCTAATCTAGGGTTCAGGTTTTATGTTTGGCTTAAAAAATCATAGACATGTACTCCCTACAAAGCCTTGATTCAGACCTGTAACAAACTTACAAAAAGTAGAAATAACTCATCCCTGTTTTTCTTGAGCCATTTGGACTAGGAAAATTAGCATCCACTGCCAAGGCTTTTAAACAGAAACTTGTTTTTTGGTGTGAGGTAGACAAGGAAGGAAACAGAGGCACCAGTCCATTGTCCCTTCACTCCCTCATTCTTCAGTACAGATGTCGAGTCCTCTGAAAATCCAGGGTTCTTCTCTTCTGTTTCAATCTAGAATGACCTAAAGGCTGTAGGAATGAATCCTGTCAGACTTCAATGTGTCCACTAATAGTACATAACTAACTCTCTTGTCCTTAAAGAAACCAAAGCATTAGCTGTACAAACACAGCTACTATTATAATAACCATTATAATGTGGCTTATATGCTCGACTTTTCCTGCTGCATTGAATACATTTCACTGTTTGAAGCAGGTGCTTGTATCGTGATGGCTGACCTCATACAAGACAAGGTCAGGGAACATTTATTATCAAGTTTACCTCTCTTAATATAGCACACGGAACACATTTTTACACATTTTGTAATTAGTAGTTATTGATGAATGCAGGGTAAAGTTGGTGTATTTGGGGTATAAGTATGGTACTTATAGTACGTGAATAAACTTGACACTGGTTCTTTTTTCCTTATTTCCTAAGACAAGATAATCCCATCAGTATTTATTTAATACCTCTCCGAATGAGGCCCCAATTGGCACAGATTTACCCAGCTCATATTAAGCACAGATTCTTGTTTATTTCAGTAGTACAGATGCCCTTACATATGAGATAACTGTATCATAGAGCCTGAAACAGCATTTTGTGACAGGAAAGATATTAAGAAGAGTAAGTAGTTAGAAGTCAAGAGGAAAATTTTGACCCAGCCTGTAGAGTTTGAAGTTAAAAAAAAAAAAAAAAAAGAAAGAAAAAAGAAAACACTGTTAATAATTTGGACTTGACTTTTTTTCTATCAAAGATAAAGAGAAGTTAAGATCTCTTTCCTAATTTACCCGTGGTCTGGAAGCTAGTGATTGAGAGCCGTAGTTCAAGTTCGGTATACAATTTAATGTTTATTCTCACCAAACATAACAACAGACCTAGACATCAAAGGAAGAAATAACATCATATGTATTTATATTTTCATCATTAGAACAAAATAGTATATGCTGAGAGAGGGCTAAGGAATCAAGAAAATAAAGAGTATATTATAACACAATTTTGAATATTGCTAACTACATAGCAAATTGCTTGCCTAGTTTTGCTTCATGTATGATATGATTTATTGCCACTGAGTGTTTGGCAGGAAGAATTAAATGTTTGCATTTTTATTGCACCATTAAATGTCCCTGCCATGAAATATATTGAGAGTAGGACAGCACACTTCATGGAGAAAAGAAATCATATTGCAGTGGGTGTATTATCCTTCATCCTCAAATGAGTCATGCAAAGCTGACCACATCTCATGCATTCATTTTTTTTTTTTTTTAAAGATTTATTTATTTATTTATTTGACACAGAGAGATTACAAGTAGGCAGAGAGGCAGGCAGAGAGAGAGAGGAGGAAGCAGGCTCCCTGCTGAGCAGAGAGCCCGATGCGGGACTCGATCCCAGGACCCTGAGACCATGACCTGAGCCGAAGGCAGCGGCTTAACCCACTGAGCCACCCAGGCGCCCTCATGCATTCATTTTTTAAGTTTATGACCAATTCAACTTTCTTGTGGTTTTGTCCACAACAGCCTAGTGATAAAAGACAGCAATCTATGACTGCATGAAAGAACACTCATACTATTTACTGCTAACTTTTTTGGTAGCAGCTACTCTGCATTTGAACCCTGAAATTGGATACTTAACCTACTGATTAAATATTGACCATTTAAGTACAAAAATAAATGTTTCTCCAAATGTCTACTTTACTTCAGTATAATTTGATTTCCTTGTAGCTAATTTTGAGAGTAAAAAAATTCCTAATATTGTTTGAGACTGAAAAACAAAACAACATTATGTAATAATTGGCTTATGGTTACTAGTAAATTAAATATTTGCTAATTAAAATTAGTATTAAAAATTATTATGCATGCACAGTATCATCTGGATATTTTATTTAAGTAATCTTTTAAAAAAAGTATATGCTAATATATCTATTTTTAAACTAAAATAAAATTTCACTAAAATACTATTAGCTAGGGGTAGATTTAGCGTAAAGGAAATTCTGTCTGTGGCTCCATCCATTAATCCTTGGTCACTGAAATAGGAAGGAAAGTAGGGAGAGGGGAGCATGGAAGGAAAAGAGAAGGGAACAAAACTCAGTGATCAAGATAGCTCAGCCTATTTATTTTTAATGTTTATTTTTACTTTATTTTATTTTAAAGATTTATTTATTCATTTGGGGAGGGGAGAGCGGAGGAGAGGCAGAGGGAAAGGAAGAGAGAATTTTCAGCAGACCCCATGCTGAGCCCTGAGCACAACACAGGACTCAGTCTTAAGACCCTGAGATCATGACCGGAGCCGTAATAAAGAGTAGGATGCTCAACGGACTGAGCCACCCAGGCGCCCCCTACTTTTATTTTATTTTAAAGTTCATATTTATGCCAAAGCTTCAGACCTCTCGATATTTTTCATGATAAGAGTTAGTTTTGGGTCTTATAATTTGTTCATAATCATTGTAAGTAGGTGAGATTGTGTGTTCTAGAAAATGAAAGTATTTAACCATTACATCATTTACATGTGATGGGTATTGAGGAGTATAAATATCCCATTTCAGTGCTCTCATAGTGGAAGGCCTGTCTGTGTTTTGACTGGGGATGGTGACTATCATGATGGTAAAATCATTGCAGGATCTGTGACTTCCTTCTGATTCTTTCAATAAATTTTGCCTCCTGATGCAAATATATTCTCATTTTTTACCTGAGAGTCAAGAATTCATAATCTTAGTGCAACATGCATTTCCATTTTTTCTCTTAATTTTTCTTTTGATTGATAAACATCATTTCAGTGGCCTAATGCTTGAAAATAGAACAGGCTATGAATCAGAATAGCAGCTCTACTAGAATAAAAGTGGTTATGGAAATCTCACCCCTCAGGTGACATTCTATACAAAGAGCAGCCAAGTGCCTCAAATTCTGTTGGGATATAATTATCTCATAATAACTATTTTCCCAACAGCACTGAATCACAATCAGGCCATAAAATGTGTTTTTGTGTCTAAGGAAAGAAGATAGAGTAAGCAATTTGGAATATTACAAACAGGCTCAGTTGAGCTGTTTAATTTGCATGGATTATCTTCATCGTATAAACGTCTCTTTGACCAATGAGATTTCTCAGTTGCCTTACTTAGTCCAGAGAGCGTTATAATTTTATATGTACACATTTGCATAAATTGAGATTAAAAAGTTGCTCAAAATATAATAAAAGCAAAAGAACTATTAAAACATTAACTGCTGTAAATAATATATTTTTACAACTTCTGAGATGTTTTACTCTCCTTTATTTAGCATATATGTAACATATTTTACCAACAAAGATATGCAAAATCAATCAGACTAGAACAACCCTATAATTATATCTGTATAAATGTTTTAAAGGATTGTATTATAATTAAACTGTGTGGTAGTAACTTTATTATGCTATTTCTAATGTGCAAACAAACTTTATACAATTGTCATAGACTTGAGTTAAATCAAGTATGTTCTGTAATTTCCACATCTGTTTTAGAAGCCAGCAAAGTTCCAAACATAATTTTAGTCCATGTAACAAACATTTGTTAGGACTTATATTTCACTGAGTTCCTGAGGATATAAAGATGAATAAGGCTTTTTTTTTCCCTTATGGAGCTTGTGGTACAGTGTCAGTGGTACTGACTTGCTTTGCATCGGAAGAAACAGATACTAGCACAGGGGATAGAAAAGCCCAGGGAAGGAGCCCCTAACCTTGCTTGGGAGTTGAGGGATCTCTTCTTAAAGAAGATTGACACTTAAGGCTTGAATCTGTATTTTTTTGAAGGATTTATTTGTTTGAGAGAGAGAGAGAGAGCAGGAGCAGGAGGGACAGAGGGACAGAATCTCAAGCAAACTCCATGCTGAGCACAGAGCCCCACAACCATGAGACCACCATCTGAGCTGAAACCAAGAGTTGGTCGCTTAACCGACTGCACCCCCGAGATGCCCCTAAGGGTTGGATTTGAAGAATGGGCAAGCATTGTCTAAAAATGAACACCATTATTTTAAAAAATAAATGAAGGATTGGACAAGCTTGAAAGATAACTTGATTTTTTTTTTTTAAGATCTTATTTATTTGACAGAGAGATCACAAGTAGGCAGAGAGGCAGGCAGAGAAAGAAGGGGATGCAGGTTCCCTGCTGAGCAGAGAACCCGATATGGGGGCTCCATCTCAGGACCCTGAAATCATGACCCAAGCTGAAGGCAGAGGCTTAACCCACTGAGCCACCCAGGAGCCCCTACAGTGATTTTTTTAAGAGTAGATCTGTTAAGGTATAATTTATATATAATCAGGTTCATTCCTTTTAAGTGATCAGTACTAAGAATTTACAGTGGTGTGTAGTCATTTACTGCAATCAAAATATAGAACATTTCTGGGGTGCCTGCTTCAGTGGCTCAGTTGGTTAAACATCTGCTTTTGGCTCAGGTCATGATCTCCAGGTCCTGGAATCAAGCCCTGCATTGGGCTTCCTGCTCAGCAGGGAGTCTGCTTCTCTCTCTCTCCCCCTCTGCTCCTCTCTACCCCTCATTCTCTCTCTCTCAAATAAATAAATAAAATCCGTAAAAAACAAACAAAAAGACAAAATATAGAACATTACTGTTACCAGGTAAATTTCCCTTTTGCCCCTTTGTAGTCTGTCCCTTACCCCTACCTCAGTCTCTGGTAACCGCTGACCTCTTTCTGTCCCTATAATTTTGCCTTTTCTAGACTATCGTATCAGTGGGGTGATATCGTGTCTAGTCTCTTGGATCTGTCCTCTTTCACTCAACATAATGCATTTGAGAGTCATCATGTTGTTGTGGGTATCTGTCGTTTATTGCCTTTTTGCTGCATAGGATTCCACTGCATGGATTTACCCTGCTTGTCAATTCATTTTCGAATTGATGGCCATTTGGGTTATTTATAGTTTTTAAAAGATTTTGAATAAAGCAGCTATAAACATTTGTGTACAGTCTTTTGTGTGGATATATGTTGTCTTCATTTTTCTTGGATAAATATCTAAGAGTGAGACTCTTGGGTTATATGTGGACTATTTGGATGCAGCTGACAGAAGTGTGAAACAGCATGAGTTACCCACAGTTTGCCATTACTGTGGCAAAGTAGGAGAAGGAAGAAAAAAAAAGAGTGGGTGAAGATCAGATCGATCCGTACATTTTATTTCATGCTAAGAAACTCAGATTGTATTCCCAAAACAATGGAGAGGTTTTACGCAGTGATGTTGTGGGCTCCTATTTTCATTTTATCTGAGATATTAGGATGAAGCTTGAAGTGGTTAGCAGAGGCATTGGGGTAAAGATGAGGCTCAAGGCAGTGAAAATATTTTAGGATTTTATTATTTGTAGTACCTATTCCTGGCCCCTTTCCATTAGAAAATAAAAAATGTGGTGCATACTCAAGACTTCCAATGTCACAATTCCAGGATACTGTGCAGTTGGGAAGACATGTTCACTGATAACACTATCTGGGGAATTAATAGCCAGCACCCTAGGAACTTGGTCTGAGGTAAGTGGATTTCACTAGGGAGAAGAGACTTCACTATGCAGAACCAAGCAGGTGCTTTCTGAAGACTGCCAAGCACTGGCATTTCAGTCCTCCTAACAACCCTATGAGATCAGTGCCATTATAATTTGCATTTGTTAAAATGCGAAAAGCAGAGGTTTTGAAATCAAGCTGTAGCATACCAGAGCTACTACTTGCTACCATGATAATTGTATTGCCACGATAATCTATGACAGATTGCTTAGTCTCTGTGAACTCAAATTCGTGTCTGTAAATTGAGGACTATGGTATCTACCTCATAGGATTATAGGCGGATTGAACAAAACAATATAAAAATGTCCTTAGAGTAGTGCCCGTGGTCAGCAGATGTTTCCTCCCTACAGTTACCCTGTACCTTCCTTTAGATATACACAATGAGATGTTAATTGCTAAGTTGGAAATTAAGCTTGAATAATTAAAAATCAAAGAAAAAAACCAAGCGTTCAAATAAATTCCAAAGATTGTTAATGAACTTACAACAATACTTTAAAAAATCCATTTAAAAACAGCATAAATGAGAACCAGTTTCCTTCATCTCTTTTATTTTTTTTCTTCATCTGTTTTGATGGAAATTAAACGAGATAATTTACATGAAGCATGTGGATCAAAGACATATTCTCCCTCATTTATGGATCTCCTTTCTCCTGGAAAATAATTATAGTAAAATATTTTTTCATTATAATCAGTAGTGGATCTGGAACATTTACTCCAGCAAAATCTTTAGTAAAGACAGATTTGGAATATTTAAAGGACTACTGTGTATTAGGAAGAATAATCTTGTTTTATGCATTTCCTAACACCAGGGTAGACCATTAAATCGATGTTGAAGGAGACAGTTTTGGGAGAAAGATAAACTGGACCTGTAATCATTAGTTGTCCAGTGAAAGAGACTGGTTTTCATTTTGTAGAATAAAACTGCCTGTCAGGAATGATTTAAAATAAATTATTGCATTGCAAGAAGAGGTTAAACTACATGTCCTAATGAAATCTTCTGTAATATAATCTATCACGCTTGGCCTTTCCAACTGTATGACTCAATGATTCTCTACTTTTACTTCTTTAGAGTTTATAAATACTTTAACATCATAATGCTTCATTTGAAAACTGTTCTGACCTTTCAAATATTTATTGCTTTCATGTTGCTAAATTCTGGATTTCAGGTAATGTTGACACTTAGGTCACCAAAATATTTTTGTAGATGACTGAAGGGCTCATTGAATTCCACTTTGTTTTTAGAGATATCATTCCTTCATGCCAGACTATATCTTGTTGTTCAATATGAGGTTATAAAAGGACTGTGTCTTTTCCTATGGATATTAATTTATTTGGTTTACATGTCCTCATGTGAACTGTTTTTGGAACAAGACCGCATGGTTTTTGTGTGTTGCACTTGGTAGCTTTGATTCATTCACAGGGTCATATTTCTTTCTCACAAAGAGTTGGTGAGCCATTTTAAATATAATAGTTGTCCTTGTTCTCATTCTGTTTTTTGTTTTTTTTTTTTAAGATTTTATTTATCTGACACAGAGAGATCACAAGTGGGCAGAGAGGCAAGCAGAGAGAGAGAGAGAGGGAGGAGGAAGCAGGCTCCCTACCTAGCAGAGAGTCTGATGTGGGACTCGATCCCAGGACCCTGAGATCATGACTTGAGCTGAAGGCAGAGGCTTAATCCACTGAGCCACCCAGGCAGCCCTCTCATTCTGTTTTTAATTTTGAACATGGGGGGGGGGGCGATGTACTTGATATAGAATCAGTTATTTCTCACATACTGCCAAGTGGATTTTTTTCTTTGAAGTAATTCTTGATCATTTCATCCCTTGTATTTCCACTGCTAATACTCCAATCCAGACCTTCTTCGTTTCGTGCCTAGGCTTTTACCTTTGTCTCACCTACTGTGATCTGTTCTAAAACTGCTACAGAATTAAGCTTCATAAAGTACATATTTATAAAACATCATATATTAAACTTTCAATGGCTCATCATGACTTGTAGAGAAAAAAAATAAAAGCAAAAATTATTTTTAGCCTTGAATTTAAGCCTTTTACAATATAATTGTGCCTGCCCAATTTGCTTTTAGTTATGAAGTCTCAGTCCTTCTGTGCCAGACTCACCCTAACAACTTATTTCCTTATCTGTCTCCATGATCCAACTGTATAAATGTTATCTGTGCTTCAGAAAGCAATTCAAGTTCCATTCTTTCCACAAAGCTTTCTCTAAGGACACTTACCCATGTTGGTCTGATTTCCTGTGATGTTTATTTTCCATGTCATCAGACAGACAACAAGAAGGCTATGCTTGGAAAAAAAGTAGGGATTGACTATATCCATGCCTCTTAAGATAAAAAAACAGAGACTCTGGATCTTTGAATGCAACACAGTGCTTTTTCCTTGAATTTCCTTCATTATTGATTAATCTTGAATAGGTATGTTGTCTGCTGCCAGTGTAACCTAATGAAGGATGTTTTGTCACCCTGATTTATTTTTCCAAATTATCTTTAGATTTGAATTTGATTTAATACTATCAATATTTTTCTAGATTATTTGTGGTCATATATGCCGTGAATATAGGCACTCAATGCATAATTTCCTAAAATAGTTTCTTATCCACCACCGAAGAATGTCATAAAACTTGCTCTAAGTTAATTTTAGACATCACATTAGTTTCCCCAGTCTGCTAGTACCATGAAAATTGGCATAATGCTACATCCTCATCACATCCTGCCCCGTGAAGCAAGTGTGCTAGTCCTGAGCGGGGAGCAGAGAGATGACAGTTTACATAACTGCCTACCTGGGAGTTGAAAATAGGGCACCAAGCCTACAAATACAGTATTTTTGTTGTCCTTTTCTGACAAAGCTTCCTGGGAAGAGATTCTGTTAGGAGAAAATGAAGGATGACATGACATATGTGACGTGGTTCAGGATCCATTTAATCCAGCAAATTAATAACTCAGTGTGACAAACAGGAGTAACTCAGTGACTTTCCTCTGAGAGGTAATCTATAGAGTTAACCGTTCAGATGTATATTATTTTTATATTATGTACTCTGTGTTTATGTGTGTGTATTCATTGGTTAGGAGGCTTCCTTATGAAGAATATGTGTTTAAATAATGTAAGCATGAGTTTCAGGACAACTCGTCTCAATGAGTTGTTATCTAAGTTCCACTTAGAGCAGGTATTTAACTTCAGAATAATATGGCATTTTAGTAAACTTACTTTATCTTGAAAGATTTTTAAAATATTTTCTTCACCTCTTGTGTGATGCTTGCTTTGTTCTTTTTCTTTTTTTTCTGTTGTACCTGATTTTCTCGTTTCCTTTAAACTCTGCATAGCAGTAAGAGGATGGTAAATTTTTAAAGATTGTTTATGTAGAGAACTTTGAAGTCATGATGAAAGCTTTAGGCTGAGTGTCTCTTCATATTTTTTACTTTACCATTATCAATATGACCTTCCTCATCAACATGATTCATTGTCATCAATTGCCAATTTCACTTCAGAAACTAGAAATGATGTTAAGTCATTTAGTTCTTGCCTCAAGTTGCCCTTGATGTCAAGTGACAACAATGGCAACAGAAATGGACAGCTGTGCATTATCCACCATAAACTCTCCAACATCCCTGATTTCTTGCAGTGGACATGCCTCATAGGGGTGCTGTATTAAGTGAAATAACAGCACAGGGCTTGGCAGATGGCAGGTGCTTCATAAATGTCACCGCTCCCTGGGCATTTGTGGTGCAATACTATTTAATAACCGACATTTCTCATAGAAAGTCATGCACAGAATTTATTTTCTAATTTAAAAGTAATAAGTCCACTTCTGTAAGAAGTTATAGAAATTATAAATGATTAAAAAGCAGCCATTTCATGATTTTAGGCATGTCCTGTGGCTGTCTGTATTTAATGCTTAGACTGACAAGTAGAATAAGGGGGAAATCACCTTTTTATTTTTTTAAATTTTATTTATTTATTTATTTATTTATTTATTTATTTACATTTTAGAGAGAGCGTGTGTGAGCTGGGGAGGAGCAGAGGGAGGAGAGAGAATTCCAAGCAGACTTCATACTGAGCATGGAGCTCAGCAAGGGAGTGGATCCCATGACCCCATGATCATGACCTGAGCCAAAATCAAGAGTCCGATGCTCTAATGACTGAGCCACCCAGGTGCCCTGGGGGGAAATCACCTTTGTTCACTTTATGTGCACCCCCCCACACACAAAAAAACCCCTGCAAGGCAAAGAAAATTTATAAAATTAATTCTGATTTCTTAGAATTTATATTTAACAGGGGAAATCATTAAAAAAACACTGATTTTTTTATTAGAAAGTGATAAGGTAATAGCTAAGAGAACATTTAATGGAGATGATTAAGAAAATCAAAAACTTTCAATTATTATTGATGATTTATGGTAGACCCTTAGCTCCATAATCTTGCTGAGCTAGCAAGTATATCTACCAAGTCTTAATATTTAAGGACTGCATTTCTTTAAAAAAAACTGATATGTTGGGGCGCCTGGGTGGCTCAGTGGGTTAAAGCCTCTGCCTTCAGCTCAGGTCATGATCCCAGGGTCCTGGGATCAAGCCCCGCATCGGGCTCTCTGCTCAGCGGGGAGCCTGCTTCCTCCTCTCTCTCTGCCTGCCTCTCTGCCTACTTGTGATCTCTTTCTCTGTCAAATAAATAAATAAAATCTTTAAGAAAAAAAAAAAAGAACTGATATGCTATTAAATCAATTATAAATATTGTAATCAAGTCTGATATGTATCTTTGTCATCTCCTTAAAATCTAAAACAGTCATTCCACATGAATCTTCCAGGCTATGAGGAAATTTCTACCTGCAGAGGCACATGGTACCCCTTTTTCTCCCAGGTTCCTCACACCACTCTCCAGGCCTTACCATTCACCAAGGAATTTTCAGCTCCAGGATAACCTCAATTTTCATTCTGCCATTCCCTTCTACCCAGGAAAAATTCAGATCTTTTCAGGTGAGCCTTGTTTCTCAAGTGACTCTTAGAAGAAAAACAGTATCTACAATGAAATAATTCACACAACTACGTGCATGAATGTCTATTAATTCCTTTTTGTGACTGGAATTTTTTAGGCTTTTAATGGGAGGGTGCTTGTTAACACAGATACATTTCAATCTGGTCAAATTTCAAATAGTTTATTAGCATGAAATGACCTCTCCAGTCAGCAGAGTGAAAGTTCTTTTGGGGTCATCTAAGCTTATTTACGCAGCTTTGAGTTTTAGCTCTGGAATCAGTTCTCTTTTATAATTCTTGATGATCATAGCTTCTCTCCTCATTTGACTTGCCTACCAAGAGGTTCTCTAAAAGCTCCGTCTTTTATTCTATGACAGTTACCATGGGAGCGGCATCAAGGATGCTGTGTTTCTGAATGTGTGTGTGTATGTGTTTGAGTAGGGGAGGACAAGAGATGCCACTGTTTATATGTCTGGGTCATTAGAAACTTGAATGATGGTAAATGAAGAGCTGACTTCACTGTAAAATCTGTTTTAAGTGAAATACTGTCATTTTCTTTCTGCCCTGTTACCAGCTTTCCCCCCTCGTATATAATGTCTTATAGTCATTGACTAAGCCTATCGATGGGTCGTCATCATGGCCCATCAGATGAGCCACGCTCTGCTTGAGTAAGGTAGTGACTTATGAAGGAGATGCACCCACTTCCTCACTTTGCTTGCTGAACACATCATGTGCCACACAGCGGATAGGACAAAAAAATACACAAATGTGAGTTCAAACCAGGTACTATAAGTATGCTGGTTTAGCTTTTGAGTTTAACCTGTGACAAAAGGAGCACCACTAAGCTCTCCTTTCTACCGTCACCATTGGGAAGCCCCAGGCAGGGAGGATGCAGAAGCAGATGAAGGGAGACACGTTCAGTAATACAAGGACTACTAACTGCTTCTTTTTTTTTTGTAACCCCTTGTGAGTGTTGTGAAAATAAAATAAGATTTTTTTCAAAAGTGTGTATGGTATTTATTAACCCCAAATCTCTGTTAATCTCATCATCTTGAAAAGCATTCACATTGGCAAATATGAAATTAGGGGCCAAATGATTTTATAGGTAGAAGCCCTGCAACTGAAAATTTCAAGATGTCTACTATCTGAGTAGCAATGCAGATGACAGAATTGAGATTTTCCTATACTGAGCATGAGAAAAATGTAAAATTATCTTGAATTAAGATTTGCCAACATGAAGGCACTGAAATATAAAACATTCTAAAAACGAGCACTAAAGGCTTCAATCTGTGTCTCATTCATTTGTCATTCTTTTTCCCTGAGGCAGCTTAAAAGGTAAACACGTCTTTACTTTTTATAACCAAATTTAAAATTTGCAGTGAAGAAAGAATTCTGACAAAATGCAGAATACAGTCAATCAAGAACATAGGGGCCACTTTGTAGCAATTCTTGGTATTAATTGTAAGTGATTTCATTATCTTTTTAAAAAATCCAAATTCTGTGAAGTGAAGGAAAGCAAATGCCAAATATGATGTTTTCAGAAGCTAATGGGATCATTTAAATGAATTCTTGGCAGAAAAAGTAGCTGTTCCATTAAATGATTAAATTGTTTTATATTCCTTTTACATTTGTTTCCTGTAAGAAAAAGCCCACCTTTATTTAGTTTTACTTGTGGTCTTTTTTATGAAGTGAAAAATTCCAGTCTATGAGAAAACAACATTACCCATCTATGCTTTTTAACTAGAAGCATTGCTTTTGGCAGACTTAATAATAATAAATATTAAACGTGGAGTACCAAGTACTATTCTAAATATTTCACAAATATTAACTCATTTAATACATTCATTTGTTAATAGCATTAGAAATAGTATTTCAAAATAAAATGCTATTAGTGATATTCTTTGTTCTTTTACTTAAGTTTCTCCATGAACATAGACGTCATCTTTTTTTATCAAGAATATCTAAAAAAAAAAAAAAAAGCCACTGGAAAAACATCTAAAAAGTACTGTTAGTTATGTAACTATTACATGTTGGATATGCAAGATGGCATAGCATAAGTGATGGTCCTCACACTTTGTGCATATATATGTGCTTTAAATTTGATGTTATGATTGTTAATCTCATCAGTTTATATACACTTACACTTTATATAAAGATGTTATATCAAAATGTCTTTATATTGACAAGCAGCATTCAAGGAAGGGTGTTCAGTGAAAAGAATATTTTGAATCCATATATTTAACAGGATGGTATCTTGCAACACAGAATAATGGAATCCAGATGATTTTTCTACTCATTTATGTTTATTATAATAGAAGGGGAAGAAAAAACATGCAGAGCATTCACTATGTGTGAGACATAGTAGTAAGTAACCATTTTACATATACCACTTTCATTAATGCTCACCACTTTATAGAAAGTGTTTTAATTATTTCCATTTTACAGAGAAAGGAACGGACATTTGGAGTAAATAACCAGTCAATGTTACATAGCTAGAGAGTGTTAGAACTAGTCTCCAAACTGAAGGCATTAGTCCCCAGAGCCTTCAGAGGCTTATTCTCACAACTATGTAATATACGTGTAGTCACCAAATGTTTGTTGAGTCCCTTCTTTAGCTAAATGCTATACTTGGTGCTAGGAATAAAGCCACCAGTGAGAGATGCTGTTATGGGTCTTTACAGTGTAATGTGTGAAACATTATCATAAGATCATGTATAAAAGTAACATGAAATCTCAGAGGAATGACAGAATATCTCTGGCTCAAGATGTGTATTAAAGCTTCATGGTCAACTTTGGAAACTTCTGCAATATTGTCCCTCCTCCTTCCCCATGCATATTAGTACAGTATTCTTTTTCCCTACATTACTTTCAGATTCTAGTTCTAGTCTCTGCCAAAAGTTATGAACCTTTTCAGACAGAAGACCAAAACAAGAAATTTGTTTTCAAATCAGCAGCCTAATATTCATGCTTGTTGTTCATAGCAAAGCTGCTGAAAACCATAATTATGCTGTCATGTTCACAGAAGAAAATTTATCAAATTAGGAGAGTGGAGATAACCACCATAATAATAAATAATAATAACTGCCATTTATTGACTGCTTTTCATGTGCCAAGTACTATTCTACCTGCTTTATACCCAAATTTCATTCTCAGTATGCTTTATGTGATAGGCATTATTATCACCATTTTAGAGAGGAAATTGAGAGATAGAGCAATTTGCTCAAGGTAGCATAGCTAGTTAAAATGTCACCTAGTTCAGATCAAGATATAGATGACCTAAGCACACTCCTTTTCTAATGATTAAGGTTTAGGGTCTGGAACCACTCTGGTTAGTTTGCACTCCAGCTCTCCTGCTTCTTTGCTTTGAACCATAGACAAGATATTTAACTTATCTGTGCCTCAATTTCTTCACCAGAAAAATGAGAATGATAATTATAATACTTTTCCCATAAAATAGGTTACAAGGATTAAATGAGCAGTTATATGTAAAGCTCTTAGAACAATGTACCATAGAGCAAATGCTCGGGAAAAGATAGTAATAATTATTATTATTATTATTAATAATTAATAATAATAATAATTATAATAATAATTAATAATTAATAATTATTATTATTATTATTATTATTATCTTCCAGAAGAACGAAAGATGGAATAAATATGTGATAGGGACTAAAGCATAGAATTTACAGCATTTTTTTTTATCATAATCAGCATATTAACTAAAACTACCACATTCATTGAGGGTGATAATGTTATTCATTTTGCGGACTCCAAATTATTCTAAGAGAGTATTTGAGCTTTCCATTCTTTATTTCATTTTCCTTGAAATCACTGTCATTCTGATTTGAATCCTTTGCTCAGATATAAAAATTAGTGACCAAAAAAGAGATTTGAACGTGACACTCAAAGTAAAAAAAAATAAACATTTTTTCCTAATATGTTTCCTAGTATCAAATGAAAATTTCAGTATATTGAGAAAAAAAACTGATCATAAACTATCTAATACAATCTGGCCCCACATCATTTTATTTGTTAATTACCAATGGTGTTTGGAAATTAATGATTCAATATGAATATTAGATTGTTTTGTGTGCCTCCCATTATTTATTTGCTGGTGAGAAGATTTACCAGGATACAAACAAATTAATTACAATACCATTCTATTCAAGCATTTTTTACTTGACTATAACAGTGGTCTTCTGGGGGAAAAGAACGTGCTTTCAAGGGATCCAGAGATTGGGGTGAATTATTAATATATGTACATATATAAAAACACACACATACTTAGAGACAGAAAGAAATATAACTCTTTAAGAGCCTAATGCAGAAATGTCATGTCCTTGGTTTAGGTGCTATAGCAACCAAGTAAAACTAGTTAAAATGGCAATGAAACTGCCCATCAAAAGATTCATTCATGTCATGCTATGAAAAGAGAAAGCATCGAACCAGAAATGAAATTATTGGAAGAACAATAAAATGGAGTTGGGGGTAACTTAGTGCCATGGATTATTTTATGGATATCTGCCTAGAGAATGTATTTAAAGTGTATTAAACTTCTTTATAAAACATTTACATTTTGCCTTGGGTCTTTAGAGTTGGAACTGCAAGAATAGCTTTAATTGTATATTTTGCATACTAAAATTATGATTTTCTTTCAAAATGTGTTTAAATTCCCATGTTCCCTCTTATCATTTTGGTGGACTATATAACTTTAATCACCCTTAATAATTTTCTGTGATGAACCTTGGCAGAGCGAGAAAAATATTTCTGAGGCAAATGAATAAACCATGGAGAATATTAGTATTCTCTAAGGGACAAACTCCAGAAAGGAATGAACATACAGGGGACAGAAGATAGTCTTTCATGACCATTTTGATAAAAAGAGGAAAAGGCTAGGCAGCAGCAGGTGTGTGTGATAACAAGATAATGAGCAGTAGGTGTACTAATTGGCAGAGTCACACCAGATATGTTCTGGTTCAGAAAATAAAATGCATACATTTTCACAGGTGTATTTATTTTTTAAGCTTGTGAAAAATATGCAAAGGGGCTTCTGGGGTTATATGATGGGGTGAAGTTTTATAATTGAATTGCTTTCTCCCAAATGTAACAAAGTTAGCCAAAAAAAATTTTTTTGAATAGCAGAAGTACACCGTCACAAATAAAGCAAAGGGAATGGCAATACATTCGATCATAATATATGAATAGTGGGAGTCAGGGAGACAGAGGATCCCAAAAATCATGCAATGTCCACACACTTCTCTTCTCCATCTACCCACTCTATCAACACCACTTCCTCCCTTGTCAAAGCAATACAGGGGTCACAGTCCTTCACCGAGCTTAGGTACAACTTCCTGCCATCTTCAGTTTAAAACCAACTTATATACTGAGGAGGCATACTATGAAGAAACAGAAAAAAACTTTGGAGGGGGCAGAGGAAGGCTCATAGCCTCTCCTGCATCTTACCAATTCACCAAAGTCAGGAAGAACTACCTGAATCAGTTTTTGGGTTTTTTCCCCAGCTTAGTGGTAAATGGAAAAAGACAAGTAAAATGTGCATAATCACTGAGAGAAATTATTCACACGATTAGTAGGGATTTAGTAGAATGGAAGAGAAAATAGAAAAATTAGACAAGCAAGCTCCTTTGCAAGAACAGGTGGTCCTATGAGAAGGGATGCAAAGAATCCTAGTTGTAGTGTTTTCTCTGCATGAGACGAGTGTCTGTGGCCCAAACCTGAAAGTTGTTGCTTCCCCTTTCCTACTAGAAAAGCTTTGTACTGCCCAGGGTTGATAAGGGGTTTGGGGAAACTAAAACTCTCATACCTTGTTGATGGGAGGGTATGTGGATGCTAACTTTTTGGGAAAGGACTTAGCTACGTTTATCAAAATTTAAAATGCAAATATTTCATGACCAGGTGATTCCACTCTTAAGAATGTCACCTACAGTTGGCAAACTGTTTATGTATCAGAATTTTTGTTGAAGACTATATGACACAGCTATATGACATAGCAAAATACTAAACACAGTTCTAATGATCTTCAAAGAGGGAATGACTCAATTATATGCAAACAATGGAATGCTCTATAGTGACTAAGGTAAATAATAATAAAAAAGAGGGGGATTCCTGGCTTGTTAAGTGGTTGGCTTCGGCTCAGTCATGATCCCAGGGTCCTGGGATCAAGTCCCACAGTGGGCTTCCTGTTTGGCGGGAAGCCTGCTTCTCCCTCTCCCACTCCGGAGCCTGCCTGTGTTCCCTCTCTCACTGTGCTTCTCTCTGTCAAATAAATAAATAAATAAAAATAATAAGAAAGCTTTATGCTCTGGTGTGAAAATATCTCCAAGCTATATTACTAAGTGAAAAAAAATGCAGAATATTGTGTGTATTTTGGTAAGTAAAATAAAAGAATATGTGTACGTAAGATTTTTTTCCAGAGCAACTCAAAGGAAACTATATTGCTATTGTGAAGAAGTTCAAGGTTTGGGTCTGGGGTAGAAAAACAACTTTTTCCCATTTCATATATTCTGTTCTGTTTGAAAATGTACTGTGCACAAGTACTGTGTTTGTTTTTGTGTTTACTACTGCTGATCCAAAATCAACATGCTCAAAAGAGAATCCATATTACTTCTAACCCAGTTCTTTTCCTTGTGTTTCATAATATTGGATAATACCTCCAACCATTCTCGTATGAAACCCTAGTCAGAAAACCCAAGTCATTTTTAAAAATTATACACACACACACACACACACACACAATATATTTTTCAAATATAAAAAAAAATACTTCCTAACTGCAGAAATCTTGGAGGGAAAAAAGATATAGGGAAGATAGGAATATATCAATTTTCTCTAAATTTGTCATCCAGAAAAACTGCTGTTAAATGTTTGTGTGTGTCTTAAACATAGAAATAGTAGATGAATGACTGATAGGGTCACCTGGGTGGCTCAGTGGGTTAAGCCTCTGCCTTCAGCTCAGGTCATGACCTGGGATGGAGCCCTGCATTTCATCCAGCTCTCTGCTCAGCAGGGAGCCTGCCCCCCCCAACCTGCCTCTCTGCCTAATTGTGATCTCTCTCTCTCTCTGTCAAATAAATAAATAAATATACTTAAAAAAACAGATAGACAGGCATAGATATATTCATACACCACACACACACACACACACACACACAACTGTTAACGTATCCTGCTTTTTTGCCGACTTAACATGATACCATGAATAAGCCAATACATAATCTTTTATGTATTGTACAATGACTTACCCAGTCTCCCACTATAAAACATCCAAGTATTTTCCAGGTTTTTCAGTAGCATACACAATGGTGTTGTGAACATCCTTAGGGTTCCTTGTGGCGTTAATGAATGTCTTCCCAACTAAACAGACTCACTGCATGTGAGCACAAATGCTGTCCCTCGTGGAACTCGTGAAGGATGGATGGTGCTAATTGGAAGTAAATTGTTGAAGAGGCAATGATACACTGTTATTTTGAAATAAGGGATTTTTTTTCTCCAGTTTTTATTTAAATTCTAGTTGGTTAACACAGAGTACAATATTAGTTTCAGGGTTAGAATTCAGTAATTCATCACTGACTGACAACACCGGGTATTTATGACAAATGCACTCCTGAATCCCCAGCACCTATTTTACAACCCCCCCCCCCCCATCCAGCTCACCTCTGGTAACCATCAGTTTGTTCTCTGTAGTTAGAGTCTGTTTCTTGGTTTAACTCTGGGAAGAGGATATTTAGTGCAAAGATGGGTGATGCATCCCAAATAGGACCATAGAAAAAGACAGAAAAAAGTAGGATAAAATAGGGCTTGACATTGAATGGTATGTGGCTATAGTCCAAGTATAACTGTAGCATGTGTGATGCACCTTACGGTGCTGGGACATTAACTGTGCAAAAATATCTACCCCATCTGATGCCTGACATTCACTCATGAGATGACCATTAAGTTATTGGTTTGTTAATACTTAGGTGAGCATGTTTAGCTATTAGTGGTCACTCAGGCCTTCACATAAAAACAGTTCTCTAATTCTACTATGACCGGCTGCATATAGAAAGAGAACATATGTTTAACATTGATTATTAATTTTAATATTAACTACTGAGTATTAATTATAAGTATTTTATAGTATTTTAAGTAAATAATTTAATTATTAATCCTAATATGGATAATCTTGTTGCTAATTATACTAATAGTGTTTACACAGGGAATAGATGCACGTGTGTGTGCATGTTTACATCTACTCTCAGCTGATTTCATCACACTCACCTATATCTTTTTTTTGTTGGCATTCATTTAAGCATTTTATGCCATCTAAACAGTTTATGCCAAGAGGAAAATTAGGCAAAGTCAATGCACTTAACAAAACATGAAGTAAAAATTGAAAGAACTTTGTAAGTTAGATTTGTAGGCAAAATGTGAAAACCGACTTACAGGTTCTTATATGGTTCAGGTTTTTTCGTTTGTCTTTGTCCTTCAGTTTGTCATTTATGCCTACAAAACTCGAACAAAGAAAAATGTAAACTGCCTATTCAGTGAATCAGAAGAAAGTAGGGTTTAGCTCAGCAAATCCAGACAGACATCTATTATTCTCTGTGAAGTAGTAGGATCAACTATGAAAATACAAGGATGAATCTGACATTGTTTATGAAGTCAGGAAACTGACAGTAGAGGATATAAATATTAAATAAATAAATAGTTTTAGTGTAATAAAATAATCGTACATTCAGTGTGCTTTTTTAGAAATATGTAATACTTGGAGTTATGTTCACAATAATATGAAGAAGGGAGATTAATTTTCTAGGAGAGGAGTGCGGGGTCACTGGGGAACAGAGAACACAGGGCATGAAAAAACTTGAAGAATGGCTAATCCAGGGTCTACCTGTGGGGTGTTGGGGCATAGAAAACTACTCTGAGAGTATAGAGATGTGGGGTACTGTGGTGTTTGTAAAGGTCTATGAGCATTTCGGTGTTGCTAGATTGTAGATGTAAGGTAGAAAGTGGTAGGAATAATAAATGGTATTCTTATTTCCTGGATAAATGTAACATTATATTTTGATACTTTCTCTCTTGGTTAAATTTTTACAAATCCTCTAAAAAGGTTTGCAACATTTATTATGTTGCAGTAACATTGTACTCAAAAATCTTTATATCTGATTGCTTTTGTTGTATTTAGCAAAGAAAGAAGGAAAGAAAGTTAATTTAAGATGTTGGTTGTAGATTCAGGAGATAATTTTGTTTGTGTACACATTTTACATTGGTGGCAGCTTAAATATTTTTAAAATACCTGTTGATTGGTGGGTTCGTTTCATTTTGTTTTCTTCCTTTGCTTTATATTAGATTTGAAAAATACATAAGCATGGTACAGCAAAGTATTCTGTACATTTTTATCGGGAGTGAATCGTTAATTATCAAGAGTTATCTTTGTTTTGCAATTACTGAAGCCACTGATGCTGCTCTAGTAAAAACAAATGACAAGAAGTTTTTTCTTTGTTACTGTCCATCTCTCTAATGAAGTTATTACAGAACTGACTTATTGGCATTTTGAACACTAGAGAGGAGAAGACATTAAAAGCTGGGGTTAGAGGGTTAGGCAGGGATCAGACAAAGCAGGACTCTGTGGTAAGGAATTTGACTGTTCCTAAGTACTATGGGAAACCACTGGAGAGTTAAAAATGCAACAGAGAAATGATCTACTATATGTTTTGGAAAAAAAATTATCTATGACGTGGAACGTTTTTAAGGAAATGCAGCTGAGAAGCAGAACTAATGATGATCTATAGCCAAGGTCCAAGAGAGATGATGGTTACATGGATTAGTGTATTATCACTGGAAATGTTGAGAAATAGACGAGTTAAAGTTGTTGATTTTTATCCATGGAATGGAAGAAAAGAGACCAATTAAGAATCCATTCTAGATTTGGGAAAATTTTATGTATGTGTACTAAAAAACAAAAATTCGGGTGAAAAGTTTGGGGTAAAGATTGTATGGAGATCAAGATTTCAGTATTGTATATGCTATGTTTCAAATATCTATTAGATAGCCAAGTAAAGATGTCAAGTAAATGGCTGGATTTGTGAGTTTACAGCTTGGGGTGGAGATGGGGGACAGGGTAGGAGTGACGATCAGAGCTGGAAATACATGTTGGCAATAATCAGGTTATAGATGATACCTACAAACATGAATCTAGATGAAATCACAAGAGGAAATACAAATAGTAAAGATTTTTTTAAGAAACTCAGGAAGACAGATCAGAGTAATGTATGTCATTAATGAGCTCAATTTTATAGGAGAAAATGGATATTATGACCCACTACTGTGGCTTTCCAGTCATTACTTTTCTTTTCCCCAGGTAAATTTTTCCTTGTTCATTTGAAATTTCCCAATGGATTTTTAAATTCATGTTAAATAATTTATGAGCTATCACCTAATATAGCATGTTTCAATAATAGTATTATAGTAAATGGGTCCTAAGTAATATGAAAGTTAATGACCCATATTAACTGATAAACATATTCTAAAATCTAATTAGTTACCCACCTTATGTTGTGAAGATAATAATAGCAAATAAAAATAAAAGCTCAGGGGCACCTTGGTGGCTCAGATGTTAAGTATCTGCCTTCAGCTCAGGACATGATCCCAGGGTCCTGGGATTGAGGCCCATCAGGCTCCCTGCTCAGCAGGAAGCCTCCTTCTCCCTTTCCCCCTGCTTGTGTTCTCTCTTGCTGTGACTCTCTCTATCAAATAATTAAAATCTTTAAAAGGAATCTTTAAAAATATGAAATAAAAACTCCGATGAGACATTACATAACCAAATTTACACAGATACTTAGTGAAAAGCCAAACATAAATCTCAGGTCTCCCCACTCCCAATCCAGTGAACCTTCTACTACACCCTAATGGCAGTATCAGGTTCTGGCCATTTTGACAGTCAACCATTTCTAGCCTAAGTAGATGATCAAAATCTCTTTTACAGTAACAAAAAAGCAAACTAGTTTTTAAATACTAGTTTTGCCCACTGAAAGGTAATAATGTATATCATTCCTAGACTTTAATGTTTTATTGTGGCCAGTATTCTCTACTAATGATATGTCTACTTAATAATTTCTCTTACATTCTCTAAAATGTAAGAAAATGTTACTAAGGACTAAAATGTATTTACTGTACTAGTGTTGCTATATCACCAAAAGCAAAGTCACATAATTTTTAAAATTTTATTAATTTTTTATCATGATAAGTATATTCTTTAATCCCCATCACCTATTTTAGGAATCCCCCCTACCCCACCCCTGTTCTGGTTACCATCAGTGTGTTCTCTATAGTTAAGAGTCTATTTTTATTTTTCTCTCTCTCTCTTTTGCTCATTTGTTTTGTTTCTTAAATTTCATGTCTGAGTGACATCATATGGTATTTGTCTTTCTCTGACTGACTTATTTTGCCTAGTATTATATTCTTCAGTTCTCTTTTGCTGCAAATAACAAAATTTCGTTCTTTTTTAATGGCTGAATAATATTTCATTATACACACACAAACACACACACACACACACACACACATACCAACCACATCTTGTTTATTCGTTCATCTATCAATGGACACTTGGACTGCTTCCATAATGTGATTATTGTAAATAGTGCTGCAATAAACATTGGGGTTCGTGTATCCCTTTGAAATTAGTGTTTTTGTATTTTGGGGTTGAATACCGAGTAGTGCGATTGCTGGATCATAGGGAAGTGCTACTTAAAATTTTTGAGGAAACTTCATACTGTTTTCCACAGTGGCTGCACCAATTTGCATCTCTGCCAACAGTGCACTAGGATTCCTTTTTCCCTCTCCATCCTTACCAACACTTGTTGTTTCTTGTATTTTTGATTTTAGCCATTCAGACAGATAAGAGGTGATACCTCTTGTACTTTTGATTTACATTTCCCTGATGATGAGTGATGTCGAGCATCTTTTCATATGTCTATTGGCCATCTGTATGTCTTCTTTGGGGAAACATCTATTCATGACTTCAGCCCATTTTTAATTAATTGTTTGTTTTTTGGGTGTTGAGTTGTATCAGTTCTTTATGTATCTTGGATACAAACTGTTTATTGGATATGTCATTTGCAAATATCTTCTCCCATTCAGTAGGTTGTCTTTTAGTTTTATTTGTTTACTTTGCTGTGCGGAAACTTCATTCTGTTGTAGTCCTGATAGTTTATTTTCACTTTTGTTTCTCTTGTCTCAGGAGACATATCCAGGAAAATGTTGCTACATGGGGTACCTCGCTGGCTCAGTTGGTAGAGATTCAGTCTTGATCTTGGGGTTTTGAGTTCAAGTTGCCTCATTGAGGGTAGAGTTTACCTAAACAAAAAATGTTGCTATGGCCTGATGCCAGAGAAATTACTGCTTGTGCTCCCTTCAAGGATTTTTATAGTTTCTCACATTCAGGCCTTTACTCCATTTTCAGTTTATTTTTGTGTATGGTGGAAGAAAGTCCAATTTCATTCTTTTGCATGTAGCTGTCCAGTTTTTCGAACACCACTTGTTGAAGAGTCTGTCTTTCTCATTGAATATTTTTTCCTCTTTTATTGAAGATTAATGACCATATAATTATAGGTTTGTTTCTGGGCTTTCTCTATTGTTCCATTGATATATGTTTGGTTTTTGTGCCAGTATCATACTGTTTTGATTATGACAGGTTTATAGTATAACTTGAAATTTGTGATACCTCTAGCTTTGTTTTCCTATTTTGGTTGTTCTGGCTATTTGGGGTCTTTTGTGATTCCATATGAATTTTAGGATTATTTGTTCTGGTTTTGTGAAAAATGCTATTGGTATTTTGATACAGATTGCATTAAATCCATAGATTGCTTTGGGTAGTATGGATATTTTAGCAACACTGGTTTTTCCAACCCATGAGCATGGAATGTTTTAGCAGTCCAAAAATTCACACGATTTTAAAATCCTGGAGTTGATAAGAATATTTGATGTAAAAGAGAGAATTAGGACTTCATGTAGGGAATTATTTTTAAAAAGTGTGCTATGAATCTTAGATAATAAAAGCATTAACCAAAATAAACACTGAATTCTATATAAATTCAAAAATTAAAAAACACTTGCACAATTTGAACATGCATGTTTTGAACAGTTAAATATCTGCTAAACATAGTCAAAAAAATTAAAATCTTCTATTCTTACTACACAGAGAGTACAGTATGGCCCAATTTTCCAGAAACATTTTATAGAATGCTATTATTTTAAAAAAAGAGAGAGAGAGAGATTTTATGGGCAAATACAGTGGAACAATGAGTTAACTAAACCCACACTTCTCAGAACTTAGAATATGCACTTCTGCATTGTTAATCTTTTAGGGTTAAACATATTAGCCAGCATTTCCCAAATCTGTATGACTACATGTCCCAGCTTTTGCCACTTCTTTTAGAACCACCTTTTATTTAGGGGACTTCCATGGAGAATGCTACTCCGAAGAAAGGATGAAACTGAAGGACAATAGAGGCAGACACCCTAAGTATAGTTAGAGAGATTTTATTGTCTGTGACCTCGAAAGTCATCACTTCTGTGTTTTTTATATTCACTTAAAATCTTCGTAAACTTTCAAGGTTAGGAAGGGCAAGTGCTATGTTAAAGGAACAAATCAAAACTGGCCCCAGGCAAAATGATGAAGTAAGCAAAGTCTATTTTTGGCTTTTTACCTTAAGTATCATCACATTTTCTTTCTACTGTTGACAACTCACTTAGATTGTCATCCCTCCTGACCACACCAGGATCCTGCTCTAAAACCCCTTCCCAGAGGGTGTTTAAACATGGCCAATTACACTAGCCTTCCACTCTTCTCTCTGACAAAGAGCCAATTTCTGCTAAGGATACACCCCCTCTGGGAGCACTTTGATTGCATTGTCTTTTAGACTGAACACTCTGTCTAGGGCCTTAACAAATGTGTGTACTTGTGGCAGTTTAGGCCTTGTAACACAAAGTAAGGATTTCTACTTTGGGGTAGAGGGCCCTCCTGGAAGGGTCTCAAACTTATCTCACTGGTCCCCTTCTATTTTGCCTACTATCAACACATATATGCATACACACACACATATATGCATATATATATGCATAGTTCTGCAGAAAAACTAGGGAGTATGGCATAGAAAGCTTGCTAAAATGTATTTTGTCACCACAGTAAAAGCAAAACTTTTTTCCTCTTCCATCTTTTCCAGATGCAGGAATGAATCCAAAGTCTTTGCATATCTTGCTTAGGTTTTTCATCTCTCCCCGGCTGCACTGCCAAGGACATCTGCTTCTGCCCTGCCACCTATTTGCCCACGGTCTTTTAAAGAGCTTTCTAGACACTATTATATTCAGAGATTTCACTCCTTAAACCATATTAAAACACACCTACATCCTACATTAAATATAATTTTGATGTAAAATGATTTATAAAGGATTTGCCTTTACCTAATTCATTTAATACAGGAATGATTTCTTGAATGATTTCTTAATAAACATGGGCTCTTAGGCGATTTCTAGATTTGAATCCTAGACCAACCTTTACCAGCTCTGTGACTAAGAACAAGGGGTGTAATCTCTCTCTGTGCCTCAGATGCCTCAACAGGAAGCCGAAGATGATGAATGGACTACCAGATAGGGTTAGTGTGAACAGTAGCCAAGCTTATAAAGAGCAAATTCTTTTTTTTTTTTTTTAAGATTTTATTTACTTATTTGTCAGAGAGAGAGAGGCAGAGTGGTAGGCAGAGGCAGAGAGAGAAGCAGGCTCCCTGCTGAGCAGAGAGACCAGTGTGGGGCTCGAACACAGGACCCTGAGATCACTACCTGAACTGAAGGCAGAGGCTTAACCTACTGAGCTGCCCAGGTGCCCCAAGAGCAAATTCTTGAAGGGTTTGCAATTCTGTAATATTAGTAGAAGATACACAGGTACTCTTTGGACTAGTCTCTCAAGTTTCCTTACGTTTGAAGTTTTTCAAAATAAAAAAATTAGAAAGCCCTCCTTCCCAAGATGCAGCTTCTGTCTTTAATACTATTAGTTGTTATTGGTATCAGCATGTATATCCGGAAAGTCTTGAGAAGTAAAAACATCTAGGCTTTTAAAAATGTTTCACATATAATTAAAATTTACTTAATTTTAACAATTTAATAATTTATTAAATTTTATAATTAATGTCATTTCTCAGGATATTTTCTCAATTAAGCATTTATTAATTTGGATTTTTTAGTTTCTGTATTTTAGCACAATAAACCTTACTTTTTCCCTTTTAGTTCTTTAATGTTTCCCAGAAAAGTAGGTCTCTGAAATGCTTGGGTTCTGTGCATGAGGAATGAAATGGTTCTGCCTATTTTACGTCTAATTTTTTTATGCAGTAGGTATCAATGAAGGTAGAGTGAAGTTACTATTTTTAATCTTCTTCCCTATTTCCTTGAGGGCATTATCTTGATGAAGAGCCAGTACTCTGCCACGTTGCCAAGGTGACAAGTGGAAGGGGAGCAACAATGCATACTGTGCAAATAACTCAGAGGTGTAGTGGGGAGACCATCAGAAAAGACAAGAGAGAGAACCTTATGTAAATGGCAGCACCTATGTGACATTCAGGGCCCTCATTCTGAAATTCCAATCCTGGCTGCAGAATTAACCTTATATAAGGTCAGGACAGCTGGATGAGTGCCAAGATAACCACTTAGAAAGAAGCAGAGTTCACTGAATTGACTTAGGGAACTTGTATTACTAAGTGGAACTAGGCTCCGTGCAAGCATTGATTATGATTTTCCTACAAGCAGCATGTGTGAGGTTCTGTATTTGGTGGTGATTGAGTGATTAAATATCTCTGTCTTTTTATGAGAAATTACTTTGGCCTATTTTCTTAAGCTTACTGTCTTTACGGTCTCATTTCACTGATTTCTTATTTCAGGCGCAGTCAGATCTGACATTAATACCAAACTTACTTAATTGGTGAGTCAGTCAAAAATCACTTTCCTGGCAAGAGGTAAAATGAAGTCCAAGGAGACAGCTGGTGTAGAGGGAGATAAGTACCTGCTGTAGCAGGAAGTGAAGGGAAAGTCTCTGGGAGGAAGAGGGAAATAAATCTACCATATGTGATAGGGCTTTTACAGTAAAAAACAAACTTCTGAAGGAACATATCATTATCTGATAGAATGCTAAGAAAATATTAAGGATTGGGTTAGAGTAAACAATGCAAATGAAAACAAAATGGGCAACAACTTTGTGAGAAAAGAACTATAATAACATACTACTTGGCTTTATACTGAACAATAGTCACAATAATCTGAATATTAATTATTAAGTAAAAAATGATGATTCTATTATACTAAGAAGATAGGAGAAAGAAAATAAGCATGATCACCAAGTAAATAGGATGATATTAAGAAGATAAATTTGCATAAAAGGAAATCATTGTGGCCTAAAAATAAATAGTGGGGTTAGATTATTGAAAAACATGAAGTAAAAACTATGGGTTAAAAAACATTTTAAATAAATGGAACCATGGAGGAGAAGGTGCCATTTGATATCTTTTTAAAACCATATATGTAAATACTTCATTAAATATTTTTTAAAGTAAATGAAATATGATAAATAATATTATTTTTATTACTTAGGTTTCATTTTCTGATCTTTTGCATCTTAAAAGAATTATTGATTACATATCAGTACAGGTTGAGGATTATTCATTTAATATGGCTTTTACTGAAAGAGTTCATAAAGGAGAAATGCTCAGAAAGGCAACAGAGTAAACAATAAACAATGTGAGTGCCCGGTTTAGCACTTTTAAAAAAAATTTTTATTTATTTGACAAAGAGAAATATCATGAGTAAGCAGAGCTGGGGGATGGGGGGAGCAGGCTCTCTGCTGAGCAGAGAGCCCAATGTGGGGCTCAATCCCAGGACCCTGAGATCATGACCTGAGCTGAATGCAGAGGCTCAACCTACTGAGCCACACAGGCACCCCACAGTTTAGCGCTTCTAAAGTATTAGGGCAAGACTGTTGCTCTTCTACAGAAGGACAGTGGACCCCCATTCCCCATTTTCTCATTGCAGTGGGAACTGTTAACTGATTCCCTTTTGCATTTCAAAAATAAACAAAAATTATTTGCTTTTAATTCCAAAATATAAATGTATCCTTTTAACAACACCATTTCACCAAAAGTGTTTTATTTATATTACAAGGTTTTGTGTGCTTTTTTTCCCCTGTATGTTCTGGCTTTCTGGGAATATGGCCCTATTACCTTGTAACAAGGGAGCAATTTTCAGCATGTGAAAAATGCAGTTAATTGTCATTAAAAGCTCAGTTGATGGAATGAACATCACAGATGTCAGGATGCGTGCACATCTGATTTTCGTCTGTAAGAGATGCTTTCATTACCACCATATTACTCAGTGATAGCTGTTTAAATGTGTTGGTAGTTAGTTGATGCAGAACATCTGGCCACATTGTTTTGATTGCTAGGTGAGTGAATCTTCTCTCTGGCCCACCAAGAACAATGTCAGTAAATCAGATTCCCAGTTGTTGTTAATTATCTTTTCAGGGAAAGTAGTAGTGGAATCATAAAATAAAAGAATTAGAAAGATTTAAAGAAGTCATTAGGTCCAAAGGCTTTCTAATATTTAGCCCTATATTACTAATTACCTAAGAGGTTCTTCTAGATGAAGTTTGGGCATATCTTACTAAAAGATGTTACAACCTCTTCATTTTTGTTCATAACATGAATTGAAAATTTAATAGGATGTTTCTCATCGATGTGCCATTAAAAGGCATTTGGATCTCTCCATTAATTTTCATAACCTTTACTGTAGCAAACAGTTATCCATTGTGTGCAGGATACTTTCTGTTTCTTTTCTCAAGTATTCCTCAGACTGAAGACATAACAATCCTGATTCTTTCTGATGAGGGAACAGAAGGCTGACTGAAGATAAAGCAGAAGCTGACACCCTGCAACCTGCCCCCCCACCCCATTCTGGGTGGGAAGTTGTGACACCCTTCTAGGAATCTCCCAACTATCTTAATGTTAATACCTTGCTAGAGGGGAAAACTACCTTAATTTGACAATGGCAAGGCCTCCATATCTTATAGGTCCTCTTTAGCATATGAAAGTTCTTTTGAAACTCCCTTTTCCTTACCTGCCCCCCCCCCCCCACCAATGCCATCTGCCCACAGGTCCTGTCCCCATGCTTTCATAAACCACCATTTTGCACCAAAGACATCTCAGGAATTCTTTCTTGGTCAATGGCTCTGGACCTCACTTATATTCTAAAACTTCATCATTTCTACTCCCTAATATTCAGTGAAGATTTCATTCAAATAGCAAAAAGCTAGATGTTAACTTTATGTTTAAAATGGCTGCCCTTTTTTTTAATTATGAAAGAAAATATTAAATTATGGGACACAAACAGGAAGTTGTGCAAAAAACCTTTAAACTAGATTAAATGTGGCAAAAGAATTTAACTGCTGGAGCCAAAGAGAAAATACTGATTCCAGAAGTAATCAATACAACCTACGTAAATAATTCAGTCTACTCCTATTGGAATTAGCTCTTCATCTTTTAAAACACCCAGTGTATACATTAAAATTCATGACTATCCCTGCTCTTAAACAGTTGTTACATTTATGATTGCTTAGGAAAAAAAACACTAAATAACCAAACTGGTTCCCACAAGTTAGAAAGTAACAAAATCGACATTTCCTAGTAGAGCACCAGGCTTTTCAAAAAAGAATAAAACACTTTTTAAAGATTTATGTCAATTTTGTGGGCCTTTAATTGGATGGAAGAATAATCATAGCTTTTTGGTTTTTCTTAAAATCTACAATGAGGGGCGCCTGGGTGGCTCAGTGGGTTAAAGCCTCTGCCTTCGGCTCAGGTCATGGTCTCAGAGTCCTGAGATCGAGCCCCGCATCGGGCTCTCTGCTCAGCGGGGAGCCTGCTTCCTCCTCTCTCTCTCTGCCTACTTGTAATCTCTGCCTTTCAAATGAATAAATAAAATCTTTAAAAAAAAAAAAAAATCTACAATGAAATGGTAAAACCAGAATCTTCTACAAAATTGTCCCCCTTTTGACATTCAACATTTTTTCAGTAATAAAGAGGTGATAAATGCTTTTGAGGCCTATCTTGTCAGCAAGAAAAGGATAAATGGCTTACTCTTACGAGGTCATTTCAACTTTTCTACCATCTGAATACCATTTAAGAAATGACCTTTTCCAAGGTAAGTATCCTAGGTAGAACACTAGCTCTTAGAGAAAACACACACACACACACACACACACACACACCCCACATTTTCCAGCTGATCAATTAAGGAGTAAGACTCATTTGAGATGGCATGTCAGAGCTCTTTCCCAATTCCTTCCCTCATCCAACATTTTCGAAACAAAGAGGCAAAATAGGGGGACAAAGGTGTTGTTAAACATGCTAAAATATAATGCTGTTTTATCTTCTTCCTCTGTCCCTCTTTTGACTTATCACGTGTTTTGTGTTTTTTTTTTATTTGCTATTTAATGTTGTACCGAGTTAAAATTTTAAATTATTAGTATGGATTTTACCATTTCATCTTTACATTGTACATAGTTTTAAATGCAAATATAGGACCATTTAACTAGTATGCAGAATCACAGAAATTACATAATTGATATCTTGGAACTCATACATGCATATGTATTTCATTCTTATCAGAATAGTGGAAATGCTGCACAAAATTAACTCTTCTGTTTGTATTTTACTTCTTGATATATACACATCCTACCCATAATCTTTAAGCTTATTTGATGTGGAAGGACTAAAAGGAAAAAGAACTATATATTGCCCCATCTTTACCTTTACTTTTATATCATTTTCAGCATAAGTGATCAGCTGCTAAATGTAAGTAATGCAAGTGAGAAGGGCTGCAATAAGGCTCCTCCGTCGTTCTTTCATATTCCTTAGAATACCATTGCCTTCTTTCTACGTTCAAAACAAGTTCTGGTTTATACGGAAACTATGACCTATCTGGGCCGTCAGAATTCCCTTACTTACTCAGCCATTGACATAACACATTTACCATATACTCTCCCTTTGAGTCTTGTTGAACTCCCACTACTATAACTTCACTGGAATTGTGTGCTCCAGGGGGCATCATGAGTCCTGGGTGTGAATACGGCAGCAACAAGTGAGTGACAGACACGCATATTACACATATTTCCTTGGCTTACACCATGTTCCACTGTCCCACCAGACTGCAGTTATAAAACATAAATTCAAAGATGAAATTATTGACAACTTTAAGATGACTGCAGAAGAGCACTAGAGCAAGGCTGGGGACCGTTTGAGCTGGGGCCAGTGTGCTGCTTCACAGGCTGCATGCCTAGAAGGCTGGCTCAGGAACCCTTGACGTGTGCTTTATGAGGGCTTCAACAGAGAAAGTCTAGGCGCTTTCTCTCTCCCTCCTAGTAAGCAAGGTGAAACAGGGAAAACAACTCCCGAAAGATGCTGGTAAGTATTTTCATAGCACCTTTTTTAGAGGTGGTGTAAGTATTTGGTACCTACATAAGCACAGGAATACTAAAAATAAATATGCCCAGGGAAGCCTTCAGGAGAAAGTTAACTGAAGGGAGAGCAAAGCAATTAGTCAAAGGTTAAAATTAATCACTAAAGTCAGACTTTGATAAAACCACTCTCCTTCTCTATTGACCAAGACCACTGTTAAGTGTTATTTTTAATTGAAACTACTCCTCTGACTTAGACAAAAGTAGAATGTGAACTCTAATAATCCCAGAAAGGCCAATCCTGTAGAATATTTAGTTTCAAACTTTAGAGACATCTTATTTGTGCTCTACTGAAACTGCCTGTATTTATACTTATGTTCTAGAAACTGAATTGTGAGCCTTAGTATATGGCTTTAGAATTCAGTATGGCTTTAGAATTCAATTTTTGCCTCATTTTGTTTCAGTGCATATTACACAATTGGGTAACATGTTAGACTACAGACATGAGACACCACACATCTGGTTTATCATATTAAGGATGGGCCCACCATTGGCAGCAGGAGAACAAGCATAATAGTTGTAGTTTTGTTGCCTTCCTAGAAGAAAAGGAAGGACAAAACACTGTAGCTCAGGAACTAAGAATATTGCCTCCTTCTCCAATTTTGAGGTAAATAGGGTTTGTCAGGGCCATAGGATGGTCTGCTTTATTAACATAAGTGGCACAGTTGTGAGAGTTGTGAGAACTCGGAAGTTGTGAGAAATCAGGAGTTGTGAGAACTCCCGAACACCGTCTCCAACCCATTCTTGGATTTGTATCATCAAGGTCCTTATAGGAGGTTGTTTCTCGAAACCATATCGTAAGCCAGCTTTCATGGATAATGCCTCAATAGAGGAACTTCGTATTATAAATTCAAATTAAAAATAAGCCTAAGAATCAAACCGTACATAAAATGTCATGGATAAGCAGAATTTATTTTGTGAATGTAAAGATGGTTTAATATTTAAGATCTGATTTCACTACCACCCCACCTTCCCCCAGTCCCCCAGTTTTCCCTTTCTTGGTAAATTGTACTATTGTGGATTCATTTGCTTAACCAGAAGCCAGAAACCGGAGGAGCGTCCTTAATTCTGACATCCTCCTCATCTCCGATATTCAGTTACTCACTAAGTCCTATAGATTCTACATCCAAAATATATTTCCAGTCTACTTGCAGATTCTCTCCCTTCATTGTGTACCAGGCAGTCATTATTACTTGCCTACTATGAGAGCTCCCTAACTGCTCTTGCCATTTCTTCTCTTTTCCCCCTGGTCCCCAATACATTCTTCACAAAGCAAACACAAAGAGCTCTTAAAAATATAAATCCAATCATTTTAATCCCTGGTTAAATCTTTTCAGTTGTTATCCATTATACTTTGAATAAATTCCAAACTCCTCACTATGGCTTGTAAGGCTTCTCTCTCTTCTCTCTTGTAAGGCTTGTCCCCTTCTCTCTCGGGTGATGATTCAGCCACACGCCTGTCTTCTTATATTTTCCTAGACTCCATCTATCTGTTTCTTGCCTTTGGACCGACACATATATTTCTCTCTCTGCTTGGATGATCATTTTCAGAGAGGCATTTCCTAGTCACTGTATAGAAGTACAATCCCACAGGGGCACCTGGGGGGCTCAGTGGGTTAAGCCTCTGCCTTTGGCTCAGGTCATGATCTCAGAGTCCTGGGGTCGAGTCCCCATTGGGCTCTCTGCTCAGCAGGGAGCCTGCTTCCCCCTCCCTACCAGCCCGCCTGCCTCTCAGTCTACTTGTGATCTCTGCCAAATAAATAAATAACATCTTAAAAAAAAAAAAAAAAGTACAATCCCACATATCCCCCAGACTCTGTTATTGAAGCATTGCAGCTCCTTCCTGCATATTGTTTTATATTCATAGTTATACATGTATTTTTTTTAAATTTTTTTATTATGTTCCATTAGCCACTGTATAGTACATAATTAGTCCTTGATGCAGTGCTCAGTGATGCATTAGTTAAGTATAACACCCAGTGCTCCTCACAGCATATTTCTTTCTTTCTCTGTTTTGTGTCTATCTCCTCACTATGTTGTAAATTCTATAAAGGCAGAGTCAGTCTTTATTTAAAAAAAAAAAAAAGTTTATTTGTTTGGGAGAGAGAGAGTGGAGGGGAGGGGAAAAGCAGAGGGAGAGGGAGAGAGAAATCCAAGCTGACTCCAAGCTGAGCACGTCACCCAATGAGAAGCTCCATCTCACAACCCTGAGATGGAGCTCGGAGCCGAAACCAAGAGTCAGAAACTTAACCGACTGTACCACCCAGGTCCCGCCAGAGTCTGTCTTTTTTTATTCATCGTTATAAATACAGAATCATATTTGTTTATTCAACAAGTATTTATTGAGTGTCTAATATGTGCCAGGTACTGTTTTAAGTTCTCCATATACAGTGGAGAGCAAAGCAGATAAACATACTTGACCTCATGGAGTTTACACCAGTTGTGAGAAGCATTCAATGAATAAGGGAGTAAAATTTAAATCATGTGTGGTGGTGGTAAGTGCTATGGCAAAAAATAAGGCACAGAAGGGGGCACCTGGGTGGCTTAGTTGGTTGGGCTTGTGCCTTTGGCTCAAGTTGTGATTCTGGGCCCTGGGATCAAGCTTAACATCAGGCTCCCTGATCAGCTGGACATCTGCTTCTCTCTCTTCCTGCCCTTCTCCCTGCTTCTGAGCTCTCTTTCTCACTCTCTCAAATAAATAGATAATTTAAAAAAAAAGAAAGGCTGAATATGTGGAGGGCTTACTATGTTAAATAGAGAAGTGATGGAGGCCTTGTTCTAAGATACAGGTAGATGAAAGACTAATCTTAACATATTTATGTATAGCTAACAGAGATATACATAGATTAATATGTTTTGTATGTTAATATAATTTATTACATTAATAAATTTATTACATTAATTATATTAATATAAAAGTAAACTAGAAAAAAGAAAATGTTAATAAAATCATGACAAAAAGAAAATATAGTACAGTACTATATACATGACAAAGAGTAAACTTTAAACTATGGACTTTAGCAAATAATAATGTATCAATATTAGTTTATCAGTTATAACAAATATACCACATGGCAAAATTTTAATAATAAGGAAACTGGGTGGTGGGGTAAGAGAAGAGGTATATGAAAACTCTGTAACTTCTGCTCAATTATTCTGTACCCTAAAACTGCTATAAAATGTAAAGTCTGTCAATTTTTTTTTAATGAGCTAAAGCACATACAAAAAATTTTACTTAAAAAAAAAAAAAGTAGAAGTGGCCCAGACCATGTAGTGACACATTTGTTCCCATTAGTTATCAAATAAGTTAATGTTGAAATGAGAGTAGGGTACCATTTTTGCCTATCAAAATAACAAAGATTAACAGCAATAAGGCTCCCAGGATTGTCTTTGCTTTGAGAAAACGAGCCCTCTGTTATACCACTTGTGCAACTCTGTCAGGGTAAAATTCCTGTATGATGATTTGTCAAGATATATCACATTACTAAAAAGAAATACCTACTTTCTGACTTAAATGATCCCAATCTGTGCATTTGTAGCAAGGAAATAAAGAAATTTGTAAATTTCTTTACTCTTAACTCTACAATGTTATTCATCAGTTTGTTTATAATAACAAAATTAGAAACAATCTAAAACTCCAAGAGAAAGGGGATTGAGTAAATATATTTTGTGTATACAAATAAAGTACTCAAAATTATCCTAGGGATGGCTGCGTGGTTCAGTTGGCTAAGCATCGGCCTTCCACTCAGTCAGGATCCCCCAGGATCCCCGAGTCCTGGGATTGAGCCGCACATTGAGCTCCTTACGCAGCAGGGAGCCTGCTTCTCTGTCTGCCTCTGTTGGCTACACCCCCTGCTTGCATGTGCCCCCCCCTCTCTGACAAATAAATAAATAAATAAATAAAATATTTAAGTAAATAAATAAATAAAATTATCCTAATCTATACGTGGAAGTAACGTACAAAGGTGTTTGGTACATTGTGTTTATGAAGAAAAATAAGGTAGAGAGTCTTGTTATTGTTTTGAATAACACACATACGGAAGAGTCCACATACCAGTAATAGTTGGCTAGTAATAAGATATCTATTATTTTGTTATTTTTTCCCTTTATATTGATCTAACATTCTCTAACCATTGTTAATACATTGCTTACTTATTTTTTTATTTTCTTAAAAAAAGATTTTATTTATTTATTTGAGAGAGAGAGAGAGATGCAGACTCCCATATGAGTAGGAAGTCTGACTTTGGACTCGATCCCAGGACCCGGGATCATGACCTGAGCTGAAGGCAGATGCTTACCCGACAGAACCACCCCGGTGCTCCAGTACATTGCTTATTTAAACTTTAAAATATATAAACTCCCTACAAAAGAAAGGTGATAATTCTGACAACTTAGAATATTAGTACTTCTTAGATCTGAAAGGGACCTCAGAGATTGTATATTATATCCTCATTATTTAACAAATCAGGAATAAAATTGTTAAGTAGTTAAGTGAATTCCCCCAAACTGAATTGCAAGCAGAACTGGGACAACAGCTGATGTTTTATGAATCTTAATCCACAATTCTCTTTCAGTTCTTTTTCTCTTTCGTGCAGTGGCAATCCCCTAACAATGCTTTTAGTAGAAGCTTATTCCAAAATGTTATGTATATATTCATTAAAAAAAAAATCCAAATCTCTTTGCATGACTTTATTGTTTTCTGGAAGTTTAGGTCTTCTGAATCGCCATCCTTCACTTTTTTTTTTCCCCAGTGGAACAGTGATAATCTCTAAAGAATCCTTTGTGGGAAGGAAAAAAATGGGCTAATGATATGTGTATATCTGTGAAACACAACCATGCACATTTATTTGCATGATTTTCTTTTCTATAAATTTGATGTCATATAGTTTCAACCATAAGTCCTTTAAAGTTATTAGTAAAATGGAGATTTTTAGAAAATTTCCACTCAAGTGAAAACACATTTAAGATTTATCAACTACTTTGATGTCTAGAATAATCAATATTTAAAAATCTTTAGATAATATATTGTTGCAGAGAAAAAAAAATGTTGCATAGAATTAGAGACATGTCTTCTAATTCCATACACACCAACATATGGTGTAGTTCCTTGGAGATTCAGGGATAAGTATGAATTGTAGATGGATGGGAAGTAAAGACTAAGGTAAGAATGGATACTTAAATTGGTAGTATTTTTCCTTGTATGGATTGATGTGATTTCTTACTAGTTCCACTCAAGATGTTGCCAATAGAGAGAGAAATCACCATCAACAGACTACTTTTTGAAGAACTATAAAGTAAGCTTTGATAAATTTTGCTTTATTGAATTAGAAACAGAAGGTTAACCTTAATGACATTGAGTAAAATAATACTGTTGCCAATATTAAAATTTCATAACTAAACTTATATAAATTTTAAAGGCATTATAGTGTTTTATTCATTATGTTGAAAATCAAAGCAGGCAGATCAAATCAGTTCCTATAAAATACTTTCTTCACTAATAGCCCATATCTTACTCTCATTTATGCCCCCAGTTTCCCAATAGTAGACACTGAGGTGTTCCTCTGGTTACTTAAGCTCCATTCTAATTGCAATCCCTTCCAAATATTAACATTTATCTTGGGAGAAATTACTGCTTCTTTAGAACAAATATAGTCTCAGTCCTTTTTACCAATGATAATAGTGTTAAGAACTTCATATTTCAAAATATTTAGGTCTTTGTTGTAGTATAAACTAAATATCTAAATGATTTAATAAATTACATTTCCATTAACAATTAGAGATTCTGGTATCATGTAGTCATATTTTTTCACAACTATATTTTTTCACAGCTATATGGTTATGTGTTTTGTCCCAGATAAATAGAGCTAGCCTTTGAGGCATTTGGAAAAGAAATGGCACAAATGATGTAATTATGTGTGTTAATGTTTGGCTTGTATGTCCATGAGTGTATGACACGTACACACACATTTATTACCTCTGGCCTTTTAAGATGAGAAAATTCACTATCAAAAAAGAGATAAAATGACATCAGTTTGGATCTGACATTTCTATAAAAGGACACATTTAAATTAGTACCAGTACTGTGTTCTAAGGTACAGGCTAATGGGTCAGCAGTAAGTTTTCACTGTGAATTTAGGACTGATTATTTTAATTCCATTACCATCGAGTGTCCAACAATGTTTCTTAGTCCCTACTGGCTTAGGAAGGTTCCGATTAGCAGGGTTCTCTTTCTTAGTTAGTCTTATTATCTTCAAAATACCTGTCCTTGAGCATGTTTCAATGCTATGTGGTTCTTTGCATATCCTCACCTATTATCACATTCATCATGTATAATATTTATCTTTTGTTTTAAGGCAGACTCATTTCTTGGAAATGGAATGATGTGTCTAAATTGATTGATGCATTCATTGATTAATCAATTCATTTAGCAAACACCATTGAATACCTGCCGTGTAATAGTATAATAGCCATGTTGTTGGCTATAAAAATGACTGATTTGATAACCACCTTTTGCAAGTTACAAATATAAAGAAATGTTGAGTGGCAACACTGATGACACTTCCTTACTTCTCAAGTCTTACCAGTATGCTTTTCCCTGGCCATCCTAATGAAAATTCCAGTCATACACAGAGTCAGACACATACTCATACCCAATTCTTCTTCCTTGATTAACTTTTCTCCACTATATGACATTCTAGCTATTTATAAGCTTATGTTCTTTCTCCCTCCACTAGGATGCTGTGACAAGATGTAATGCAATATCATGAAGATAGGGATTTTTGTTTGTTTTGTTTGTTGAGTTAACTCCATGCCTAAAATGGTACCTGGCACAAAATGGGCTTTAAAAAGTAGGTGTTTAGTTAATTAATAACTTACTGATGTAACTCCTTCAAAAAAATTTTTTTTCTCTTACTGAGTAGAGCCTTGAGTTAGTCACATGAGGGAAAAAAAAGTCAATGCTTTGTCTTGTATTGAATGTAGTTTATGGGCTTTTGCTGTTATTTTGAAAATAATTTGAAGAAAGAGCTATGATGTCCGTACTTTTAGTTGCCAAGTTTTATGAAGAGTTTGGATCTAGTACTTTTAAGTACATGGAACTTGCTTTATAAAGGTGATTCTTTATTTACATTTACCTAAACCTATTTTTCAGTCTTTTGTCTGGGTACACTTATTCTGAATATCTGTTGTACCTATGCAACTTTTCATTCTCCTTTACCCAGCTTTTTCCTAGATCTTAATTCATAACATCAGGGCTAGGAAGTATCTCCTGTTTTCACTGATTATTGTAATATGTTACTATGTGCAGTAATCTAAGTGTGAGTTCAGTCCATAAAAACAAAGTCAAGTTTCCTTGTAACTGGTACAAGATGTGAGAAGTACACTGACGAGAGATTTAATGGAAACAGAGAAGGCCAATAATGTAGGACTTTGGGGATGTTATTTTTATAAAGACATAACCACTACTTTAAAGACGTGATTAAAAGCTAGCTTATATTTAGAGATAGAAGCTATGAATATAGGGGTTGATTATCTCTTGGGAAGAATTCTTAAACATACTACCTAAAACACAAGAAGTCATAGATGAACTTAAAGTACAGAGTACTTTAAGGAGTAAAACCACTTACTCACTACAGAATAACAGGCATTACAAAAAAGAACTGACCTTTCCCATGCCCTAAGAAAAGCAGTTTGTGTTAATGAAGAGATGATGATGGGACTCTAATAATACTATTCTCAGCAAAATTATTCCACAAAAAGTTCTACAAAATCAGATGTTAATATTTGCAAAGATTAAGTGTTTCACATATACAAAGTATGTGCTACAGTGTCTTACTCATGGGAAACACTCATCTGTTTGTTGTCACTATCACTGCCATTTTAATATCCCCCACAGAGCTCTACTCCTTGGGTGAATAGAATGCTCAGGAAAATAAGTTTGAGTCAAATCCGAATGGTTGAAATAGTGACTTTTCTTACAAATGAATTGCAACAATAAAAAAGATGAAAACAACAGTGAGCCTCATACAAAAAGTTAGGAAAAGTACTATGTGAAAATAGAACTTGTGGGTGCAGGGAGAAGGGAAATCTCTCTGCCTTCACATTTTGCTGTGAACCTAAAAGTGGTCTAAAAATTAAGCCTATAAAAAAATAGAATAGCTAGCTTATGTTTTTAATCAGAAGGCATTTTCTGCTATAATTCAACAACTTTTAAGTGTGACTAATATATAGAATAATGAAAAATCAAAAAAGATTAAAAAAACTTAGTGTAAAATGTGTAGTGTGTGAGTGTGTAGGTATGTGTATGTTTGTGCATGTGTTACATTTTCATTTTTTCTTACAGTGTTTCAACTGTGTAGTCTTAATTTTGGGTATTAATACCAAAAAGATTATAAGAAAAGATTCTTAATTCTTCTTTAGTTGAATTATCCCCCCATTTAGTCTATTATTCTATCAAGTTTACACAACAAAAATAACTCTGAGAAACTGAACATTACTAATTGGGGACTTTGCATGTTCATCTCTAGTTATCTACAGAGGGCAGCAGATAGCTTCAATTCAAAGACTAGCATCTTGAGTTAGCAGGTTTTAAGAGCTGCTTTCTGATTCAGCATCATTGGAAGTGTTGTGAAACATGTCAGAATCAAGGTTCAGTTCGCTTAAACGTCCATGATCATTTACTGCATGTGGAAGAGAGCAGTGGAACCCACGGGTCAGAATCAGCTCCTGACTGCAATCAAGGAAGGTAGCAAAATCAGCACATTCAGGGTATCAATCATTTTATTAACACTGCTCCAAGGCTTGACACTAACACAGGTTGTTTTCTTTAAAATTATTTTACTGACATGTTACAAAATAAGTTACAGACATATTCTCATAAGTACTGATAATGATATTTTATAAAATTGTAAATAGATAACCATTAATGACTAATGGTCCAAGGCAAATCTGTAATGTTTCAAGGTAAGCTTGTTTTTTTAATGCTTTTCTATTAATGAATCTATACCGCTACTTTTACATTTTTATTCTTTAATTTTATGACCTAGTAAAATAAAAAATATATCCAAGATGTGGCCAGCCCAGCCTGTATCCATACTAGTAATTTATTGCCCCTGATTGGGTTGTGATTCTAAGTTGAGTTTACCTTGTAGGAGGTTTATGAAGATATGCTCTTGAGATCAACACATGTAGAATGGAGGGGCAGGAAGAAAGACTAGGCAGAGGAGAAAGGGTCAAACTGTAGTGTAGACCCAACCACACTGGATGCTCTGGACTTAGAATATCTTTTCAGAATCCTCCTAAATCAGGCTATGATGGGGAGGGCTTCATAATACCCCCTGGGTCAGCCAGTACATGTGGGCCACTCCCAGGAAGGGACAGGACCTTGGGCACGGTTCAGGTTATTACTCTTCCTGAAATAGCAAGTCCTTCCTTAAAGTGATGTTTCAGGGGGGCATCCCAATATCCCCCACATTCATGCACAATAACAAGTAACCAGAGACACTTGGGTGGCTGCTCAGTTGGTTGAGCATCTGACTCTTGATTTCAGCTCAGGTCTTCATCTCAGGGTTCTAAGATCAAGACTGGCCTTGGGCTCTGTGCTGGGTGTGGTGCCTGCTTAAGATTCTCTCCTTCTCCATTTGCCCCACTATCTCTCTCTAAAACAAACAAACAAACAAACAAAACAAAAAACTTTCTCCTAGTACAGAAGGAATGACATACATTTCCTAGTATGCTTTGTTATCTTTTAAAGAATTAACTAATTAATTAATGTTTAATAGGAGGCTATTATATTAGCAGGTCTGTGTTAACTCTTTCAAGTTCTGGTTCTTAACAGATGAGACAGGCAATAAATTAAAATACTGAAGTGAATTCTCTAAAGGTTTATATTAAGAGAAAAAAAAACACACACATTGAACAACAAAAGTGACTGAAGGAATGCTTAATTGTACTTAAAAGAACAGTTTACAACCTCCAGGCGTTCCTTGTTTAGGAAAATCCTTAGAGACCCAGGGCTAAGGCAACATGGAAGGGAGCAACAAAGAGATTATTGTGTTAAGATGAACTAAATTGCCTTCAGCATCATAGAAGAAATATATACTTATGTAAGATATAAATTAAAATTCCCCACAATCTCTCAATCCTAAGAAAACCACGAATGGTGTCATTTTTCTCCTAATCATTTTCTCCTGCATATACATATGTAAAATTTTATTCCAATTATCTCTCACATAGAATACATCCTTTTCTGTTTCATTAAAAAGTATTCTGATGAAAACATGCATCTATTGCAGGTTGCTCCACTTGTTTGGCATATGGAGCATATAATTAGCACCATTACAAGGAACAGTAAGATGAATAGCTGAACCATATTTATTGCTGTTGCATATTTCATACTATTTTTTTGGGAGAAACTCTACAAAATGGAATTATTTGGCCAATGAAAAATAACATTTTAAGGTTCTTGATATATTGCCAAATTGGAATCCAAAATAGTATACCTTAGGTATTTCTTATATCTTTTTCAAAAGCTCTTGCAAAATATGATAAGGTAGAGAATATTTCACTGTTGCCTAATTTTTTATTTTTTCAATTAAGTGAAAATAAACACTTTTTAGTTGGTTATATGTCTCTTACCTGTAAATATTTACATTCTATACTATTAGTGCTTTTCTTATTGATTTCTAATTCTTCTTTACATGTAAAGGATCTTTTCTTTCTGTTGTTAGTGTTGCAATTATTTTTTCCAGTTTGCCATGTTCCCTCCAGTTTTGATTACTTTTCTGATCTATACATTTTTTATTTCTATGAATTCAAACATTTTCTTTGTAATTTCTTTTTTGACTTTTACCAAATTCTTCCTCGGAGATTATATATATGTCCATCCTTATGTACTGTTGTTGTTTCTTTAAAAACCCTTCAATCTGTCTATATTTTTTGTTAGTTTTTAGAAACTAAGATATAATTTTCCAGATAATTACCTTAAATTATTTACCAGAGAGGCATTCAAACTTTTTTTTAATTGCAACCTACATTAAAAAGTGCATTTTATACAATCTAAAACACATATGATACACATGCAAACCTGTAACTGAAATAAAAGTGTCAGAAATAACTTTTATCATTCATGTTAGTACTGAATTATGAACTCTTCTATCCTATTCTATCCTATTCTGTCCTATCCTATTCCATCCCATCCCATTTCATTCTGTTCTATTTCAATTAAAACAAAACAAAGCAAAACAAAAAACTGGCTGTGGTCCACAAAATAGATTTTAAAAATTTGTTAATGACTTTGACCCGTTATCTGAAAAACATAATTTACTGAGTCTTTGCTATGTGATCCATACCTTATTTTATACTGGGTTGTTGTTTTTATGTATGTTGAATTGTGTTCCATTACTATTGATTTTTGTATATTATTATTATTTTCTTAATGATTTTAGCTTTATAATATTGCTTTTCTGTTTTGGAGGATAAGGGCCTTGCTTTTCTCTCTAAATTTTCACATTTATCTCAGTTAGTCTTGCATATTTGTTTTTGATCGCTCTGTCACGAGTTAAAATTTTCGCAAGTGTGCCCTATGGGCCTTTCACACCTACGGTGTTCTTAGAGCTGTAGGCCTTGATCAAGCACATGCTTTGGAAATCTACAACCATTTATTGTTTCTACTTCTAAACCACTTTGCAGAGCTATTTGGGCACTAAACCTTTTTTTCCCCGATTTTTAAAAAATTAATTATTTTCATTAAAATGTACTGTATTATTTGCCCCAGGGGTACAGGTCTGTGAATCATCAGGCTTACACATTTCACAGCACTCACCATATCGCATACCTTCCCCAATGTCCATAACCCAACCACCCTCTCCTTAGCACCAAACCTTTTACTCTTTGGGGTAGGGTGGACCCTTTAATCTATATGACTGCTGTCCTTATCAAAAAGGGACAGTGTGGTTAGAGACATGCACACAGAAAATGCCGTGTGAAGGTTGGAGTTACAGTGCTACAAACCAAGGAACTACCAGAAGCTAAAGAGGTCTGAACAGGCCCTTCAGAGGGACCATGGTCCTGCCAGCATCTTCATTTCAGGATTCTGATGTTCAGATCTGTGGGACTATAAAGTCCTTTGTCCCCAGTGACCCAGTTTGTGATAGTTCATTATGGCAGCCCTAGCCAATGTATACACCCTCTAATTGTACCAAATAAGTTGATTAATTTTACTCTTTAAAAACAAACATAAAACTCATGATACTTTATGATGTGCATTGTGAAGGAGTGCCCCATAAAATGAATTTTAGTAATTGTTTTGTAATCTCAGTACAATATAAATGTTAGATAGAAGAACAGTGGCTAATGGAATGAATACATTCTATATTATTTTCATTTTAAGTAATGCTCATTTTCTTTCATGGAGTTTTATTTTAATTAAGGATCAAATTGCTCAAAACATCCCTACCAAAAATCTTATACCAGTAAATCTGCTGATGGATCTGTATATCCTAAGTAATGCAATTAAAAAAAATCTCAATGGTATTTTTTTACACCCATGATTATTCTTTTCAGACAAGGGTTATTGAATTAAGTGAGCTATGAAATAGTTAGCAATAAGTGTATGCATTTATTGCAATGAACATTAAATCCCCCACTTGTCCGGAAGTTTAGGAAGCAATACATTGTGGATAATCAAATGTTTTGGATAATTTAACATTTGAAGTATTAGAATATATTTAATTGTAATCTCTATAAAATGTTTGCTTATATTGGGACCATATAATTACCTTAAAGTCACCATTGGAAAAGGAATTATTCTTGAGAAATTTAGAAGTAGGTGGGGTTACCTGTCTGCTTAAACACCATTGGTTATCTGAATTCTGTGTAAAATATAGTCCTGTTTTAGTTATTACTCCCCCAATTACGGAAAATTGAATTTCAAATAAGCACTAATTGAAATGAACATGTATAATTTAGTGAAAACATGGGAGACAATAGAGGAATATTTATGGAGTGGCTTCTGGGGGCTGCGAGTACAAATTAAAAAATTTAAAAAGAAAGAAAAAGGAAAAATCACCCTTTCTGCAAAATTTTTATTGACTTTAACAGTTACAAGTCTTACCACATTTTGTTGTTGATGTGGCTATTAATTTGGCTATGAGTTTTAATCTTGTTTTTAAATTTAGTTAAAAGTTCCAATACACTGCTGTATGATTTTTTTTTTTTGATAAATTTTTTGAGCACATGGAAATAAGAAAATATGAAGTCCCCCTTCAAGGGAACTTCAGCAAGGTATTCAGACATATTATTGAAAGTCAGTGAGATGAAAGGTGCTGAAGGTATGGCTGTGAACAAGACAGAGAAGGTTCCTGCTCTGGTAGGGAGACTATATTGATGCAAAAGTTAAATGCTGCTTAAAAGTCTTCATGTCAGTAAGAACAATCCTAAAAACCAAAGCCAAAACCAAAACACCTATATATTTGAATATTGAGAACTATAATATTGCAAAGTATTACTTCTATGGTTGATAAGTTTTGGAGGCTGGTTGCTTCTTGCCCTTGATGCTTAAATACACTGTAAAGAGTCACAAATAAAAGCCATTTATTTTAATTCCCTATATTAAAATGTGCTTTCCAAATTTCCTTTTCTCAAGAAATTAATGAGTACCAACCATAATTGTGTGAAACTGGTCCAACTTACAGAAAGATCCCTGAAAACAGGGAACCAAATGAAAGGAAAAGGAAATGAAGATGAAGGTCTTGTGATATCACTGATGCCACGGGTAGGAAACTTTCCAAAAAATAGAGAGACCATTCTGCAACCCCAGTGAAATATTGACTCAAGCCAGGTCTCAACAATGAATGCTAATATCATGGCTGAAAGACTACTTGCATATGCAACAAAATATTACCCCACTAGTTGACTACTATTTGCAAAAAGAAACACTTGGTAGACATCACCATCCACCAAATGATCCTATTAAACCTCACTAAGAGTAAAGCAATCTGACATTAGAGACCTTCTTCTGCGATGCAATATAAAGTAATCAGTATCATCAATGAAGAAATCTTCACCAAAAGATTTCAAAATTGTATCTCATTAAGCCTAGGTTACAGCAAATATAGGGGAATTAAAGAATAATGTATAAAAACACATTGGAACTATCAGCTAAATCTAGAATGTGAGCCATTCCAAAGACAACTGACCTACACTCCTCAAAGGGCTGGTGTCATTATATGGAGAAAAAAAATGGAGGGACTATTCAAGATTTAAAAGACTTAAAAGAACTTAACAGTTAAATTCAGAGCATGATACTTGAGTATAAGCTTATACCATGAATCAAACAGCTAAAAGGACTTAGAGACAATAAAGGAATATGAATATGTATTGGGTGGCAGATAATATTACCAAATTATTGTCAGCTTTCTTAGTTGTGATGATGGCCCTTGGTGTCTTAGGAAAATGTCAGCATTTTTAGAAGGTGCAAGCTGATGTATTTGAAGGTGTGTGCATGTCCTGATATCCACACCCTGCACAGTCGTTAGGGAAAATTCACACACACACAAACACACATAGAGCAGATGGCAAAATATTAAGGATTGTTAAAAGATTCTAGGTGGTGGGCATAAATGTAATCATTGTATACTTTAAACCTTTCACTATGCTTTAAAATGTTTCTGAAAAAAAATCTGTGTAGGGGGAAGGGAAGTGTCAAATGCTACTGAAAGATTCATTAAGATGAGAACAGATTTAGAAGGAAGAAGCCTTTTTTTTTTTTTTTTTTTTTTTTGTGAGAGCAGTTTTAGTCATTTTACAGCGATCAGAAGGTAAACTAGAGGTGAGAAAAAGGAAATTGTGTGGACAACACACACGGAAGTTACTTTAGTTTAGTTACAAACTAGAAAGACATGTCAGTTATGAATTAGAAATAAGATTGAAAACGGAGGGAAACAGATTTGAAGGAGAGATTTTGCTTTTTTATTTGCACTTTTTATTTGGAGTTTTTGTTTGTTTTCAAAACTCTTGTTTTAAGGGGGAAAGAGGTGACTGTTTTGAACCGATAAGGAAGAATCAGTAGAGGGGGGAGATTGAAGAGGGAGATTAAGGGAGGGCAGTTTCAAGAGTTTTGGAATTAGATGAGTGTGAATAAGGAATCAAAACAGAGAAAACACAGATTTTCTCTGAAACCTGTGATGACTTAGCTTCAGCCTCTCACTTCCATGATCCTTCCTAAGATGCTGACTAATTTCTAATTTTTATTCTTTCCTTTTTCTTTCTCTCTTCCCCTCTTTATCTTTCTCTCTCTTTCTCCTCCTTCCCTCCCTTCCTCCCCACTTCCTCCCTTCCTTCCTTCTTTCCATCCTTCCTTCCTAACTTTCTTTCTGAAGAGGATCCCCATAACTATATAAATTCCAAATCCCACAAAACCTGAATCAACATCTATGGGAAGATGTTAAATAAGAGTAAAAAGGAGTAAACCTCATATATTTTTTATATATATATATATATATATATATATATATATATATATATATAAAATACAGCTTGTCAAGCTTTAGCAAGCCTGCGAATTCCTGAGAGAGCTTGTTAAAACGCAAACTCCTACGTTGTTTTATACTTTCACTTTACTGATGAGGAAACTAGGACTTGCAAAGATTATATGGCATCCTAAGATCACACGGCTGTTGGTGGCTAAGCTGGTACTGTGATTTCAGGGGTCTTCTGTTATCACACATGCTGTATTTATAGTCTTTACCCTCTATTGTTTATATTACTGGAAAACTTTTACTTATTTTTATTAGAGATAAGAAAAAATTAGTCTTACTGATTTCATGGAGTAAAATACAACTTTTGAGAAATTTAAATTTAATTATCCAACCATATCCTTTGCTAAGGATAAGGATCTTTTCTCCCCATCCTGTTTGTTTTTTAATAAAAACACTGCAGAATCTTAGATAACATAAACCTTATCCTGAATGTATTAGTTTCTATTGTAGCACAACAAATTGCAATAAATGTACAGGCTTGAAACAACACAAATTTATGATGTCACTATTTCCATGGGTCAAGACTCTAGGCACTGGTTAGCTTTTAGCCTAAAGCAAGGGTAACTGGGATTTCCATCTCATCTGAGACTTGGGTTCCTCCAGATTCACCAATTGTTGATAGAGTTTCATTCCCTGTGGTTCTGGGACGGAGAAGTGTTCTCAACTCTAAGAGACATCCCTTTGTTCTCTGGCAAGTGCCCCTCTCTACAATGTGGCAGTTTTCTTCCCTGATGCTAGAAGAGAATCCTACCAGTTGGCCAAAGGAGCTATATGATATAATGTAACAAAAATCATGGGAATGAGTTTCCTCTTTGCCAAATGATCTGGCCTAATGTAGGGAGTGACTTTTCCACCATATTCACAGTCCCACCCACATTCAAGAGGAGGGGATTCTATAGGTATTGTACTCACTGAGTGGGAATGTTGGCTGCCATCTTAGAATTCTGCCTACCCCACAGAAAGATATCAGAAAAGTTATCTAGGTGTTTTATGCTTGATGAGACTTCAAAAAAATCTTTGAGATTCAAAGCAGCAAAGATTTTTCTCTGGGTGCTTGTTTTAAATATGTATTAACAATCAAGCAAAAACATGGGACAAGCCTTCCATTCTTGCTAAAACAATGAGTTGTTATCTGTCTTTGATGTGACTGTAATTGCCTCCTTTGCTAATGTTGCTCCTCATTTTTAGAGAATCCTTAATAGCTTTCCTCTTGGAGATTATTATCCTTTGAATATGTATATTTCTGTAAATATTCAGCACTGTCTTGTAAAAGGAAACCAGGATCCTGTCTGACAGTTGAACAGGACATGAGTTTATAATTTGGTATTGTATTATTTTTTTAAAAGCTGTGAATATAATAATAAAGATTAAAACACTACAGGGAGTATGTGTCTGTGGCAGTTGTAGGTGTTAATTATGTTGTCAGATAGAAGAGTGAAAATTCAACCTCCTGAACTTGGGTCTTAGAAGGTAGGCCAAGTATCTGATTTTCCCCCTATTGTTATTAAAATGTATTTGTTTGTACTCCTAAATATCTTTGCGCCTGTAGATATGTTATTATTATTATTATTATTATTATTTTGAAGACAGAACTATAGATAAAATCAGACTCACTCTTTTGGATCCCAGAACTGCATGGTTTAGCAGATTCACTAGAGGGTTTTTAAAAGCTGAGTAGTGTGAACTGGATGCTTAAAGAGTGTCTGGGGCTTTGATCACAGTTGGTAGCCTTCAAAAGTCAGAGGATCTCTATTAATACAGGCCACATAAAAAGCTGTGGTTTTGTCTTTTGGCACTTAAAGGCATTAATCTATTTTAGTTCTCACCAGTAAGTATGTCCATCACTTAAGCTAAAATGCAATGAGAATTAAAAAACAAAAGACAAACCTAAAGAAACCACTTATCTTAATGCATTTTAAGGTCTGTAGGATGCTGTTTAGCTTGTAAATTTTTTTTGTGACTGTGATTAAAAAGATTGTTAGTTCCTACGCATTCTAGTTTTTAAAAATGGAAGAGGGTGTGTGTGTGTGTGTGTGTGTGTGTGTTTAATCTGGGAGATTTAGTAGTTACTGTTTTCAAAATAGGGAAATTTAATACCAAACTTTCATGGGTGATTGGCTTACTAACATTATTATCTGGTTTTGAAAAATTTCAGGCAGGAGCAGAAGCAGTATTCCATTTCTCTTTCTAAATAAATTATATCAAGTGTTAGCATTCAAGGAGTCTCCAGTTTGCATATTGAAGCCAAAGGGTTCTGTTCAAAGAGTGTATTTGATGCTTCTTCACCAGGACTTCTCTTGGTGATTTTTAAATGCTTTCAGTAGGATGAAGACCCAATTTGCAACAAGGCTCGCAAAGCCTTGTGACTTGGCCTTGCATCTAACTCAGCTTAGAGATTATCACACACCATATCCATTTTACTGTGGACATCAGTTATATTGGCATTGCCCTTCTTCTAGTTCCTTGAAAGAGGTGTACACATTGCCACATAACCTTTGCACATGCTGTTTCTTCTTCTTTTTTTTTTTTTTTTAAAGATTTTATTTATTTATTTGAGAGAGAGACAGTGAGAGAGAGCATGAGCGAGGAGAAGGTCAGAGGGAGAAGCAGACTCCCCGTGGAGCTGGGAGCCTGATGCGGGACTCGATCCCGGGACTCCGGGATCATGACCTGAGCCGAAAGCAGTTGTCCAACCAACTGAGCCACCCAGGCGTCCCCATGCTGTTTCTTCTATCCAGAACATAGTTACACTTCTCTTCTCCCCTTCCATGTCCACCCTTTTTGTTAGATCTTACCTTTATCATTTTCCAAGGAAAACATCCATCGTGGACTATTCCCTCCTTACCTTTCTAGTTATATATATATTTTTTGTTACCTGGACTATGGATCCACAGCATTCCGTTCTTTCCTACTCCCTCCCTCAATTTATAATTATACATCTATGAGTGAGATTGTCTAATTAGTATTTGCTCCTGCCCCTCACCCTATTAGAGTAAACTCTTTAGAAGTCAGGGATTTTGTCTTATATACTTATTACTTGATCTCCAGGGTCTAGCACAGGGCTAAGTATATGAAAGATATTGAATAAATACTTGCTGAATGAATACATAAATGAATGAACAAATATGTGGACAAGTGAAGGAATGCATGGATTTGATTATTCATAACCTGGAAACATCGATCATCTCAATTAAAAGTTAGACCTGCAAATAAACAGAGAACAAAGTCAGCAACCACTCCACCCATTAACAGCAAGGCTGCTTCATAGACTCATGCCTGCCAACCAGCTGGCATTATCACTATTATTTTGATGTGCCTTGTGAAAATTTTAATAAACTCAAAATAACAAAGACAGATGGTGACCTGAACACATTATGGAATGTTAAAACAGTTCCCATCCTTCCCACAGGTGGACCAAACATAAGGACAAGAAGAATATAGCCTGAAGGGAATTGCACAAACAATGAAACAAAATAGATTTGGACTAGCCAGATAGTTTTTTGGCCAGAGGTTAGCTCTGAGAAGGCATTTAAAGAAATACAGCAGAACATTCCAAGCAGACAGATAGCATAAAAGAAAAAAAAGCAGAAAATGGCAGAAGAAACCAGAAGACAGAGAAGTAATATTGAGCAGGAGTGAAGAGGTTAATTATTCAGCACCGTCTGAGATAGCCAGAAAACAGTTTATAGCCTATGTCCAATTATCCTTTCTGCTTGAAGTAATGTTACTGCCAACTTAAAACTCTTCCATGTAGTTGATGGCCTGGCATGTAAATCTCTCTCTGAAAGCAAAAGAAAATGAAATTAAATTAAATATTTTTTTCTTGAAATATAGTCATGAATGGTGACAGTGTGACTTAGTGTGGCATTTGTAGTATTTCTGGGAGGTGATGTCCTTCCAATCTGTTTGTATTTTTACCAGCAATTACCAAAGAGACATTCCTCAAACTCAGCCAAAACATGATCAAATGTAATCAAATCTGTAATAAAGTAATATTTTTCATCAGTGAAGAAAAGGAAGCTTTACATGTAAATGTCATCCCATAAAGTTGATATTTTAAGTTTGCTTTGCTCTTTTATCAAATGCTGAAATCAAGAATTCTTTGGATCACAGAGATTCCATGACTGTTTCATTGAAGACTTTTGAAATTGCCTTTAAAAAGGTACAAATAGAAATTTTATCAGATTAAACTGAAACTAATTTTAACTTGTAAAAGATATCCAAAGAAGCATTATCTACAACCCCTTAACAGTTGTAAATGGATCCCTGTAAGTATATTGCTTTGCTAAGTAAGAAAAATAAAATATTAAAGATTCAAGAAAATAGTACTCAGAAATTAGAATTCAAAATAGAAAATATACTTAAAGTGATTATAAAAGTCATTAACAAAAAGATGGCATATAAATAACTCTTTTATATTTCTTCCTTTAATTGAGCTTTTGTTTCTTAATTATTCCATGTTGGCATGGAAAATGCCAGGACTTTAATTTTATATACTAGATCACCAGTGAAAGGCAGCCTTGGAAGTAATGAGGCATTATCCATTGATCTGATGCTTTGCATAAACTCATCTGAATCTGTCTCTATTTCTCTTCTTCAGCCTGTCCTCCCCTGAAGCTAAATGCTAATCTGATCCTGTAACTCTTTTGCTTAAAGCCAATGTGCTTAGGGCAAACTCATTCTAACCCTCGTCCTGGGCTTACCTCTGCTTTCCTCAGTCTCCTCCTCTTTCAGCCACACTACCTTTGCTCACTTCCTCAGAAGGGCTCAGCACCCTGCCTCTCTCTATAGCAAAGTATCTAAGCCCCCACCTCCAGCTGCTTACATTTTCCCTCCTCTTTGTCGAGTTAGCTCTTAGTCTTACATCTCATTTCTGAGCTCACTGCTATCCCTACTCACTGTGCTATGTGATTTTAAGACTCCAGGAAGTTTTTCTTCAAAGTATTTATCACAGTTTTAGTTATCTGTTCGTAAAACTATTTTATTATTGTCTGCATCCCACTAGATCAATTCTGAGCACCATGAAGGCAGGCGCTATGTCTCAGTGCTTAAGTGCTGAGAAGATGACTAAAGAAATTCCTTGAAAGTGTGAAACAATAAATAGCTTGTGAAGCTGATTACATTTAGGAGAACTAGAACTTTTGATCATGTCAAAATTATTCAAAGCATTCTCAAATGAAAGAATATGGGTTGTTGCTATTGCTAGTGACATGTAATGGTACATGTGAAGCAATGTTCAGTTTTCCTACAGTAACTTTTGGAGTCAAGCATTCTTCAAGTGAACCATTATTAGGTATTCAGAGGGGAAAAAAATGCCCCTTAAAAATACTATTGAAAAAAGAATTGCAACCCCTTTGATTGGAAATGCATATATACATTATTTTCCTTTTTTGGCATATAAATATTGATAAGTCCATAAGAGAGAGTTATATCTTATATGAAAAGATTATACCTATGTTTATTATTATTATTATATTTATTAAAATTTTACATTCTCATAAAAAATTCAAGAAGTACAACAAAATGTGTTTATTCCTGCACACAGGATAGGCATATTTTGGCAAGGCTAGGCTTAGCACAGGGATTTTGCTTGTAAAAAAATACATATTTGAGATCTCCTGGGGACTCCAATAAAAGAAGATCAGTGGGGGTGGACAAAGGCTGTAAGTCTGTACATTTAAGAATTACTCTAATTAGGAAAAGCATTTCGCTTTGTCATCAATATACTAATAATAGCTACAATTTATTTGATGCTTATTATGTGGCAAGCACTGTACAAGGTACTTTTTACCTATTGGTTTATTTCATCCTGGTATCAAATACATGAATAATTGAAAAAGAAATATATCTATCACCCAATGAGACTCTTTATTAAAAAGGCTCTGTTTTTATTTTTCTAATAGCCCATGTGATATATAGCTGTCATATTTTACTTAATAGTTAATGTAAATTTGATTCCTGATATTCTTCCTTAAATGAGCACTGAATGTAGTGGATTTGAATTTAGGTGGGGTTGTTTATTGCGAATCAGGATGAAATTGGGAATAGTTTGTTTGGGAAAGGTTCTAATGTCCCAGAACTAGAGTAGAGATGCACTTCTCTGTGTTACAAGCTGAACCATTTTCCCAGCTTAAATTGTCGGGAAAATATATCTAGATCAGACAGTACCTTAGTATAAAAGAATCTACTTTTATTTAGTTCTTTTTTGGAAGAGGTTGTACAACCAGTAACTATGGATTCCTCGAAGATCAGCATTTACCAGCTAGCAGTTCATAGTACGAATTACTGATCACTTGTTTTTCTATCCATATTCTCTTATATCATAATCATTAAATTATTTTTGAGGGATGATATAAATTTATATATGATATGATACACTATGATAATATGCATATAAACATGCCATAATGAATTTTATCTAGATAGAAACTCTTGCTCATTATAATGACAACTAACATTTACAGAGCACTTACAAAGAGCCATGCATGGGGCTAAGCCCTTGATATTTATTTTTTCATTTAATTCTCATAACAATGCAATGGACTATGATTATTCACAGCTTTACTAGTCTGGTATTATCTCCTTTTTAACAGTAAAGGCAATTGGAGTCAGATTAAGTCCTATATACAAGGTCAGTTCTTTGGTAATTGCCGAAGGCCAGATGGAATCCAGGTCTTACTGAAACCAAGGGCAGTCCTGCTCTTCACCACCAAGAGAAATAACCTTAGCTCCTGGCCAGCTTTTCAAGTCATTCTGGTCATGCCACCACCTCCAATCCCATTTTGTACCTCTAGATATTTTATGTCCTGCCATCGAGTCATTAACACAGATACTCCACTCACCTGCCCTTCTTTCTGTTTCTCAAAACTCATTGAGCTTTGCCTTTGCATTTGCTGTTCCCCTGCCTGGACTCCTTCACCCCCTGATCCTTGCTGGTTGTCTTCTCCCACAATGCTCACCTCCTCAGGAAGGCCTTCCTTAACTACCGATTTAAATAAATTCTTACCTGTCCCAATTCTTGTCACCTTTCAACACATTACCTGTTTTCTTCACAGTACTCATCATTTCTTCACATTATCCTCGGTACTTGTTTGTTTCTGAGTTTATTGTTTGTCTCTCCTGCAAGAATCTAAGCTTAACAAGTTCTTACCTTTTTATTTACCATTGTACATTTATTCTATGAATGACTATATGATAGTAGATTTGTTTGGATTTACCCAAAGCGTGTGCTTACAAAGATGAATAAAATAGGAATTATTATATCAAGAAGCTGATAATAGAACAGTTGGACAAAAAGATTTTTAAAATCTCAAATCACTATGTTGTGTCACCAAATAATTTCAGGTTGAAATTGATACCTTAACTCTAGACTCAATTTATCTTGCAATCAGAGATAAAGATGAAAATCCTCTCTTCAGTAAGTACTAAAGTCTCCTCAGGATATACAGAATATGGATGATTTGGGTGGTCAGTATTATGTATGGGCTATACTTATGAATCCCAAACGAGTCTGCTCTGCATAAACACCTGGAGAACTTTATAACCTAACAGGTTTGGGGTCTCCCAGAGATCCAAATTCAGCATGTCAAGGGGAGGGCCTGGAAATCCGTATTTTTAAAACAAGTACCTCTCCAACTCCCCTGCGTTTTTCCTAAGACCCACCACAGCAGCTGCCTTGCTCAGAAACAAACAAAAAACAGCTTCTGTGTTCTGTGCTAACCGTGAATTTGAGGAAAATAGCATATATTTACATAAGTTAAATCTAAAAAGCAAGAATACTTTCTTTTTAACCAAACTAAATCTTAATTTTGAAGTTTGCATTTTTTTGAAGTTTGTACTTTTAAAAATCATTTATTCAGACATTGATTTAGTTTTTATTTATAAATCTTTCCTACCAAAAAGCACAAGGTGCTTTACAAACATTAACCACATGAGAAACATGAATCTTGACAAAAACAGTGTCAGCTAGATAAAATGTTTTTAGTAAATGAAAAAGTATAATTCTGCCTTTCAAATTGAATTTCAAATGATATTTCTTGCTCCAGTGACATATGAATTGGTTTGTTGCTTGGTTGGTTCTGGGTATTTTATGTGCATTTAGTTATCCTTCCATATCCTGACAGCTGAACACTCTCTTTTCCACATATGCCCTTTCTTCTTTACCTTTAAATGAGAAACCACACATTATGTCCATTACTTAAGTAGTGGGAGGGGAGTTGAGGTTCTTCTTTACCAAGTTCCCCCAAGAGATCTTACTTTTTTATCCCTTTTTGGTTGACTCTAACTATCCAGAGGTGACTTCCTTGAAATTCACAGCTAGGCAAGATTTTATCTATGTTCTGTCACAATCTACTGCAACACTATAGCTTTTCTGAACTTCAGATAACTGAAGTGTTGGTAAAATATCTAAAAAAGAGAGAGAGTGATTGTTCTTGTCTACCTCTAAGGTCTCTTCCCCTTCTAATAGTTTTTCTGTACAAATCAGTAGGGAAGGCACACACAGACCTGTCTCTCCACAAGCATAGGACGAGCGATGTGCTCATCTTTTTTTTGTTTGTATTTTTCTTTCTATAAAATTTACCTACCCTATGCTACACTCTTCTGTAGTCTAGAATTCAGTTTAGGCTTCCTTTTAGAATAATTTGAGAAAATAACTTTACTCAAAGATTAGTAGTTAAAAATTGTTCACCTTCCAGTGGGTGTATACCCCATAGCTGTATACCCATAGCTGCTCTATATTTGATCAAGGACTTAATTTAATTTAATGTTTTTAATTATAATTTTAAGATTTTATTTATTTATTTGACAGAGAGAGAACAAGCACAAGCAGAGGGAATGGCAGACAGGGGGAAAGGGAGAAGCCAGCTCCCTGCTAAGCAGGGAGCCCCATGCAGGGCTCAACCCCAGAACCCTGAAACGAAGGCAGAGGCTTAACCAACTGAGCCACCCAGGCATCCCATCCAGGACTTAATTTTAATGATAGAAATCAGGCTTGCTTCTCCCTCTGTGCCCTCAGAGTCTCAGAATATTTAACATGAATTGGATGAAATGAAGAATTGGCATTGTTCATGGTAAAATTTAGAATCTAAATCACTAATCAACTTACATTGCAAATACCCAGTTTAGCTAGATGGAGCTCCATGGTTAAACATGTCAAATGTTGTATTGCTCTCCTTTTGATACAATTAGGCATTAAGTTTTTGTAAGCAACATTTTTAACCCACAACAACAAAGAAATGTAGCAACTGCAATGGAACTGAAAAAAGTTACATGGAATCCCCAAAATGCATGGTATCCAAAAAAAAAAAAAAAAAAAAAGGCAGTAGTATTTCTTGAATGATCAATTCTTGACCTGTATGGCCATCTTTGTCTGTAGCAAAACAATGATAACTTGTTATTTCACTATGAGAAATAGCACCTACGAGGCTAAAATGTTTTGTTTTTGTTTTTTATCTGCCTCATTATTTCACAGGAGAAAATAAAGGCTAGGAACTTGGTTAAGTAAATAAAAGCCAATACATGTAAAACCTATTTTAAATTGGAGTTTCTTCAGTGCCCTTGACTAGTGCCCTTATTTTTAAATGCTTTATTGAAATGCCTGGGTGACTCAGTTGGTTCAGTCACTGCCTTCAGCTCAGGTCATGGTCCCAGGGTCCTGGGATTGAGTCCCACATCAGGCTCCTTGCTTGGTGGGGAGCCTGCTTCTCTCTCTGCCTCTGCCTACCACTCTGCCTGCTTCTGCTCTCTCTCTCTCTCTCTGACAAGTAAATAAATAAATAAAATCTTTTTTAAAAAATGCTTTATTAGTCAGCTTTTAAATAAAGAATCCCTGGAAATTCATGCTTCATCTTCCCCCATATTTGCCTTAGGCTGATTCTGCTCCTATTCTTCCAAATAACAATTTTGCATATCTTGATTTAAACCTTACACAATGAGCCTTTGTCTTATGTATTAAGTAAGCACAAGAGAATAGCAGTTTGGGTTGTAGAATGTCAACAAAGGTTTTATGTAGCTTTTGTTTCTTTAAAGGGAAAAAGGCACCCTCCTGTCACTGTCTTAAGTGACTACTAACAAAATGAGAGATACCAGAAATGAGTTGCCGGTAACTGGTTATTAGTCTTCAGAAGTCTGTCCTTCTCCCTTGCCCAAAACCCAGACTGCTAAATTACAGAGACATACACTCCATGCCCAGGGCTCTGCGTAAGTACTGTTTGGAACGCGAGGCATTCTATTAGTGCCCTATGACCAAATTCCTTAATTGCGAATTGGATTTCCTACTTCACTACTTCACTTTCCATCAGCCTGCCTAGAGAAAACGAATGTGTCAGACATAATGTACTTCTGATTCCCTAAAAATAAATGCAGAAACTAAAATCCCTGGAGATCTCAGTTCTGGAGTGGCAAAGACTCAGAAGCCAGATGCTGTGTAGGCTCTTTGAAAAGACAAAGTGAACGCCAGCATTAGCCTTCTGAGGACTGATACTGCAATCAGTATGTGTTTTATTGGCATTTTTTTCCACCTGGATTTTCACAGCAGGACTAGATGAGCTCTTCCTGTGTGTTCTCCCTAACTTATCTGCTCTTTTTGCAGATGTTTGCCTAAAATACATTTGTTTAGTTGGAGGTGGTTTCTTTTTTAACAACTCAAAGATGGTATTATGATATCTCCCTGTTGAGACCAAACCAGCAGACTATTATTTTAGGAACTCTTGTACTCTATAGAACATCATGCATTTCCCAGTATTCTCTGGAAACCCAGAGTAATGAATGAACCGTGCAATATGTGGGAGACTTTTAAAAAAAAACAAAAAACGTCTGTTTGAAAGAAAGGTGAAACAGAAAACAAGAGCATATACTTTTTATGTATATTTCTAATAGAGAAATGCAGTATGAAAGAAATATGCTTTTTGGACCAATATATGTTGAGAATTAGCATATCTATTTTCTGGGAAGTAGTGGATCTTTTCTTATACCCAAACAACAAGTCAAACAACAAGTTCCTGATCCTAAAGCCCAGGTCAGCTCCTCCATTTTTACAAAGAAGAACCATGTTGCTAGAATAACATTTCCAACTACAGCAGTGAAGTAAAAAATTTCATTTCCATAGAAACCAAAAATGAAACAATAACCTGAATGTGAGAGCAGAGTCACAATTAGAGCAACAGCTCTTTCCCGAAGTTGTCACATGGAGCATTCACAGAAATAAATAGAAAGTATAAATGGAGGAGGTCAGGATAGGACATGTTAAAAATGAAATATTCTATAGAAATTTTAAAAGGCAAAATGTGAATGTGTTAACTTGCATATATATAAAACAGTGTTTGACCTCTGAGGGATTTGCTTGAATTTCTAATCATTGTTTCTTTATCTGTAAAATGGGAGTAGTAATGTGAACTATGTACTTCCCAGGTAATTAGCATTCACACTGAGCACTTACTATGTGCCTTAAATGAATTTACTCAGTTCTCACTATTATGCTTATTTTTGTAGATAATAGCTAACAGCTTTATGGTGCTTTTTATGTGCTTTGCACTGTTCTAAGCAAACTTTGGATACATTTATCAACACATTTTCCTCCAAATAACAATGAGGTAGAAACAGCCATTGCCCTCCATTACAAATGAGAAAACTGAATCAAAAAGCAAATGATACAATGCATACTTGGTAAACTGCAAAGTATTGTATACAATTAGGTATACAATTATATCATCCCCATGGATTAATTAACTACTTTCTGCTTATGTAATTAAATAATTCCTTCCTACTCTAATTTGGAAGGTAGATTTTAACTAAAATAATTTTTATTACAGGACCTAATAATTTCTCTAAGAGATATAGTTTATTGTATCCTTTAATGTTTCATGCATGATAGTAATATTGAGATTTGAGGGCATGCTTAAGTATCAGATAATGATCATATAATTATATTTTAACTATTGTTAAGAAGCTTTTACAAATTACCAGAATTAATTCTAATCTATGCTGAAAAGCAGAAGCTCACATTTATTCTATATCTAATAAAATACTTTTAAAGCAGTGATTCACTGGTTTCTATTTTTGGCCATTGGTCCTCAAATGTGGGATTTGAAGTTCAGTATTTATCCTCTACACTGCCATTGTGGTATTGTGGTCAGCGTTCTTAGCCTGTGTTCATTATTCCTTGAGTTATATTACCAAAGTAAATGGAAAATGGTCCTCTGAAGTTGGACCTAACAGTGCACATTCAGAACTATGGAAATGAATGAAGAATTTAATCAATCCAATTCTTACAGACATGTTTTTATCTTAAATATTGCAATAAACTGTATTTGTGTACTTTCATAACTTCTTATCACTTTACATTGGAAAACAGAATTGTCAAGTTATCCCTAGCTATATTCCTAGAGCCTGATATGAGGCACATGTAAGTAAGCACTTTGAGGGTTATTATAGCAGCTGTCTACTTCCTACATCTAACTACTAGGCACAAGTCAAAGCCAAAATTACCAATAGCACCGCGTAAAATTTTGTTGGTTGCATTTATGCAGAGAGTGAGAACTGTATCCAATTGCCTATGAATGTTTTTCCTAGATTATAATAAACAAAGGAAATTTGAAAATTTGAGCAATCTTTTGTCTTCGCTCCTTGTTCAGTCACTAGGACAGAACAACAGAAGGCTTTTGTAAAAGGATTGAGACATGACATTGCCTGAGTTGCTGTATGAAGTATGGCATAGGGAAATACAGGTGATGATGGTGTCGTAAAGATGACATGTGTCACTTGTTAAAGAGCAAGAGAGTGGTCTGTGGGCTCCGACTGGCATGCTGCCTGTTTATTGCACAGGCACCTTTCCAGCTTGTGTGCTGGTGGATCAGGGATTATGGCTGTGGATATTCAAGACACTAGCAAGATAGGAACAATTTAAAGAATGCTGGTTGGGACGTGAAAGTGTGGAGCTAGAAATGACAGGATTAAAGGTAGAATCAGGGTGAGTGAGATAAGAGGTTCTTCAGGTCTTTGGACCTGCTCTAATTTCTGTTCTGCCAAGTACCTTTTATCTTGTAAGACTAAATTCATATGTTGACATCACAATATGATAATACTGTTATTATTAATCATACACATGCACATATATACACTCACCACATGCACATTCACACATACACACTCACTACAAATATTCGCCCTGTTTCAGATCTTCAGCACACCCATCTTTGGGACTTCTTCCTACATTGGTATCCAGTGACCAAAGCTTATGGCCTTAAGGATGTACGTTTAGTTTAGAAGCCTTTTCCTATTAAAAAACAAACAAACAAACAAAAAACTATTGAGATAAAATGTGTCTCTTAATTACTTTTAACAGAAATTCATGTTTAATGTAAACCAAACCCACATGTTAGTAGAGAAAAGTAAGGGTCTGATAACACAAACTTTAATTATGGGAGGTTGTAACAGACACCAATTTATAAACAAGAGCCAATCAAGCAATTGAAATAACAGAACAAATAAATGAAGAGCAGAATAAAAGAACAATATGTGAATTTTATCACAAGAAAATTCATATCTAATTAAACTTTAGTAGTATCTAATTTGACCATAATTAAAACCAGGATGTATAAGACCCGGGAGTATATATCCTCAGTCTGCAATACATGATTGTGAGAAAGCGTTTTGTGCCTATCATGTCCAGCCAATGTGGGTGTAAGGTAAATAGCCGGGAAAGAGAGAGAGCATTGGCTCTCCCATCAGGATAATGTAGGTGAAAGATTACTATCAGACTGCATGAAACTACCACATTATGTGTCACAAACTAGAAATAGATATTCAGAACCTAGATATCCTATGAAACTGAAATTTGCTAGATAATGGAATTTGAGTCTATTAAGAATTTATTATTAAGAATTTATACAGATACGGAAAAACATGGAAGCTGTTTCATATCTGGGAAATAATATCATGAACAAAGCCATAGAGAACTTAGCTTTGGAGGGCTGGATAATGGGACAGCAAGAAGCTGGCAAGTCAGGAATTGAAATTTCCTTTCAGATATTTGGATACAATTTTCAGATATTGGATACAGTTTTATTTGAACATCTGCCTTGATTATTGAGTGCAGATATGGTAAATTAATAATTATTGGCTTTTGAGCAAAGAAATGATAAACATACCTGGAGGGAAATTAGCATAACAATAATGTGCACCATTACTTTCAGAAATAATGAGGGAAAGGGGAGAGGAACGAAGAGGTTAAGGAATGACTTTGGCCATAAAGTAAGGAAAGTTAGATTAATTGATGATTGAGGTAATGAAGATTTAGACCAGTTGAAATGGTAGCAAGGGGAAGACATTTGAAAGGAAAAACAGGAACAGATTGGTGACTTTCTACATAGTTAAATATATTAGAAATCCATTATAAGCAAAAGCGATGTCTTCTTCTTCTCTGTATTTCCAGTATCCAAAACAGCATCTGGAACAAAGAAATTATTTGATAAATGTTATACCTGATGAAGATAATGCAAGACAGGGAAAGTTAAGAGTTGAAATAGCAATCCAAGTTCGAGAAACTATCAAAGGCAGAAACTGGGATTGTGAGAAGGGATACCTTACCTGGAGAAAAGATTTCATTAAGGGATTTAGGGCTTGGGGTGATGGTGAATTAGCCAAGGAACAATGACTTGCAAAATGTTGAAAGAATCAAAAAGTTTGTCAATTCACTACTGTCTAGTGTTGCTTTTTCTTGAAAAACCTAGAAACATTCAGAAACTGATTAAGGCACTGGATACTTGAATTAGTACTAGTGCTGTAGCTAAACCTAAGAAGGTCATGTCCCTAATAATATTGTCATTGCCAAAATTAAAATGCCATTTAAATTTTTAAAATATCTTAAAATAATCTAATAATTTTTCCATTATGATTAATGCCATGTCATTGCTTTGATTTTTTTAGGCATTGTAGTAGACCAAATTAATTAAAGCTATATTAAGTAACTGGAAGGGCACGTGGGTGGTGCAGTCAGTTAAGTGTCGGACTCTTGGTGTTGGCTCAGGTCGTGATCTCAGTGTCTGAGATTGAGCCCTACCTCAGACTCTGGGCTCAGAGTGGAGTCTGCTGGAGATTCTCTCTCCCTCTGTTCCTCCCACTCATGCTCTCTCTCTCTCTAAAATAAATACATAAATTAAAACAAAAACAAAAACAAAAACAAACAAACCTAGAAATGCATCCTGTTATTTTGAAATAAAATTCTGTGATTTTCATTAGGGCTTATAATCTGAAGGTCAGATTATAGATTGAGAAAAATCTTCAAAAGTTGTGCTGTTTTGAATTTTTGGTTTTTTAATCATGGCTCATGAGGTCAGAATTACCCTGCTTTTCACTGCTGTTTTCATATTTGAAGACTTTAAGTAACTTCTTATATTCTAGTTCTTTTTTAATAAGCATTACATACATCATATGTACATAAACAGGGTACAATAATAATTGCCATCATCTCAGAGGAGAAACAATATTTCAGAGTCTATTAATAGAGCAGAGAGAAATTATTCTTTTGAGAAGCTTATGGACTTTAAAGATTGTATTTCCTTGTTTGGAGAATTGAAAAATAGATAAAGAGATTAAATGACTTGCAAAAATCATCTAGTGAGTCAATGACAAAACTGAAACTCAACTCCTAATGTATAGAATTCTACATTTGGCATAAAAGTCTGCTGAACCACACAATTTCTTTATATTGACAAATAAGAATTGCTTTAAGTCAGCAAGTATGATTGGCTTTCATTGTCAGAAGTCAACTTGGACAAATTCAATGATTTATCAAAGACCTGACCAAAATCTTCTAAAAATAGTCTCTCAGGCTATAATTATGACAAATGTATTCCAGGAGAGTTAAAACTGATCAGTTGTAAACACAACTTTGCCTTTACAAACCTGCTTTCTTCCAATCTACAGAGTATCTGAGGGGCAGTTAAGCAAACCATGCCCTGCTTGAGGTTCATACTGTTACTGAAATTCAAGGCTTATGCTCATCTTCACTTTATTTCCATTAACTTCCTGAAAGTATTGTAAATAAGAACTATGCTCACTAGGACTGCAGCCTCCATGTAATAATTGAGATTAAACATTATGTTACACATTAAGTTTTTTTGGTTCGTTTGCTTAAACTGCTATTACTGTGGAAATACCCATTACATCCAGGTAATTATGTGACTGTTGCTTATTGATCTAGAATTATAATAAAGGACTCAACATGTATCTTCATCTGCACACCAGATTTCCTCCTTGTTTCCTGAGAGCCTTCCTTAGGTATAGTAGATAACTCTTCTGAGACCAAACATGATCCTCCCACCTGTTTCACAGTCCCGGAACATAGCAGAAGTACAGTAAGTGGCAGTTACTAGGGAAATCATCTATCTGAGTGGAGTCATTTAAACGGGCTTGAATCCTCCCTCCTTTGTATGTCAGTACCTATGCAGTATCTAAGTTTAACCTCACTGACTCACAATTTTCTAGTCTGTAAAACAGAAAATTATAGTAAGGGATACAAATTCCCTAGTAACTTGCATTTACTGGGCAAAATTCTAGCAGGTGAGGCTCATGGATTTAAGGTAGATTTTCTGGGGCACCTGGGTGGCTCAGTAGGTTGAGCATCCTACTCTTGGTTTCAGCTCAAGTCATGGTCTCAAGATCATGGGGCTCTGCATTCAGCTGAGAGCCTGTATGATATTCTCTCCCTACCCCGCCCCTGTCCCTCCCTCCATTTCTGTCTCCCTCTCCTCCCTTTCGCTTTGCCCTGCCTCTAAAATAAATAAATAAAATCTTTAAAAATAAATAAGTTATCTTTTCTAACAGGTCTTGGGAGAGGGGTTGGATTAAAACCCAGGTTTCTTGACCCCAGATGTGTGGTCACCTGATTACAGTTTTTATCTTGTACATAACAGTTGAAGAAAAATGAGAAGATAAATATGAGATATTTTGAAATATATTGCTATCATCATATGTCTCTGCAAATTTAAATGTTAAGAATAAGACTACATACAGAGCCTTAGTGGAGTGTAGTCTTCAGATGGGAGAAAGGAAGGCAGGGGTGAAGGTAGAAAAGCAGCAATAGACAGGAAGCAGAGGACTGCTCTGGGATCTAATTCATCATTTGGTCTAAAAGTTCTTCTTCCATCCCATAAATACACAACTCTCTCAACTAGTAACAGAGCATTGCACTATAATCTCAATTTGCCTTCTGTATTTTGATTCAAGCAGGTTCTGTAGTACCCATACAAAAAAAGCAGTGTTTTACTTTTAATGCATTTGCTTAGTATATGGTCTTCCCAGTTAGGCTGGGGTTTTCCAGTGTAGAAATAACAGAGATCATAATTTATTTTCCTCAGATCAATACTTTTATCAGTTATAGAAACAGTTCTTTTCCTTTTTTTTTTTTTTTTTTTTTGGTGAGACTTTGCAATAGGAAGACATCGTAATAGACTAAGATTTGATTTTTTTCATTTGATCAGATGAGATTTTAATTTTAACAAATGTCCTTTGTGTATTTTAAATATTTCATTGGGATATTATGCCTGAATTGGTGTTGCTTCTGTATATCCAGTGGCTACATGTCTATAAGAATATCTTTCCTTGATATTAAGTCTGCAAGAAACAAAGAAAAAAAGACTATGTATTTCCATTTGCAACACACCTCCTGCAATGTTAAAAATAGATAATTGATATTTTTTCAAAATGATGGAGTTACCTTTTCAAAAACTAGACCCATTTCCCTGATACTGTTTTCTTCCTACAGTTTTTTACCATTTCATTCAACTCCCCCTAGAACGATGCTGACAGGCCTTCTTAGCCTTCCCTTCAACCACTTTATATATAAATCATAATTGCCTGATGCCACGGTGATTCTTCTCAAAATTATATGTTAAGAAAGTTATGTCACTCTTTGAGATCCGTCCTTATTTGCCCATCCCCCTTGCATTATCCATTCCCAAAATATATTATGTTGCATGTTATAGTTTTCTCTTAACCAGTCCTGGCATATTCAACTCTGTATTTATTACACAAGAGGGCATTGTATCTATTCTCAGCTAATGTCCAATCCTTCTATTGTTTACAAACATTTCTTCTCATTTGGCATCTAATTATACTCAGATTCATATATCCTAATATTTTCTACTTGTTTGCTCGACTTAAATCTTAATATTGATGATTGCAAAACACTTTGAAAAACAATAGAAGCATAGAAGTCATTGGTTATTTTCAATTTTGTTGCCATAATTGGATTTTACAGTAATTGGAAGGAAGGGAAAATTTGTTTTTTCCTACGTAAGCTGTGCAATATAAAGATGGTTGAAAAATTGTTTGAAAGTTCCATAAACAATTGCTAGTTGAGGCACTGTGAGGTTTTCAGTTGAGACAAATTTTACCAACTCCATAGACGACATCTACGTTAGGCACCAGCAAGCAAAACCAATACTGTCTTTTAAGTTTTTAGATGAAAGTATAGAAAGAAAGAAGAGTATAGCAAATTTAGGAGCAAACAGTGTTCTACTAAAAGGTGAAAAATAGATTCATTATTACTAAACAGGGTTTAATGAGAAATGTATGAACAAAATTTCAGAGGCTTGCAAAAGTTTTGTTTTGTTTTCATTTTGCTTATCATATCAACTAGTAACAGAGCATTGCACTATAATCTCAATTTGCCTTCTGTATTTTGATTCAAGCAGGTTCTGTAGTACCCATACAAAAAAAGCAGTGTTTTACTTTTAATGCATTTGCTTAGTATATGGTCTTCCCAGTTAGGTTGGGGTTTTCCAATGTAAAAATAACAGAGATCATAATTTATTTTCCTCAGATCAATACTTTTATCAGTTATAGAAACAGTTCCTTTTTTTTTTCAGTGAGACTTTGCAATAGGAAGAGATCTTAATAGACTAAGATTTAATTTTTTTCATTTGATCAGATGAGATTTTAATATTAACAAATGTCCTTTCATACAGATGTACCAGGTACTGTTTTGTCTTGGGCTAATAAGAAAAGTAATGAAGACACAGAATATGAATTATACAGTTGATATAACAGAAAAGCAGATAAAATTTTGAGTCTCTATAAGAACAGAAGTTTCCAAGTTAAGAAATGGTGATGGGCAGTTTAGTTGTCATAGGTTTCCCAGTGGTACAGACATGGGCATACAGGGAATCTGTCTTTAGTAGTTAGATATTCATTTTGGGGCAGGTATGCTGCCTAAATCCCAGCTGAGTATGTATCAGCCTGAAAGAGTCTAGCCCTAAGCTTTTCATTTTTATACTTGGTATTATATTTGGGGATATAATGGATTTCAGAGACTATTAGTTAAAATGGTTTAAATGTAAAAAAAATTGATACTGATAACGACAATGATTTATATAGAAAATATCAATACGGAACATATAAATTCATCTGTCTATTATAAAAGCCAGTGCAAGTGATCTAAATTTATCAAGATATTACCACTTATCACATTTAATTAATATTCTTAAAAATTAATTAATTCATATTCCTAACTTGATTTTTATTAGGTTTTTAAATTTTTTGTATTTAATTTGTATCTTTTCTGTGGTTTATAATCATAAAAGTTGTATAAAAGCTAGAAGGAAAAGGGATTAATAATTTGTTTTACATTTGCATGTATTTAAGTAATATAATAAATATAAGTGAGCAGTAGAAACTTGGGTTCACTTCCCCATATGAAGGAGTCTGGCTAATACTCAAGTTTGAAAGATATTAGCGTATATAATTTAATGGAAATGAACAGAATTTTAACTAGATTTTTTATTTTTTTTTAAAGATTTTATTTATTTATTTGACAGAGAGAAATCACAAGTACACTGAGAGGCAGGCAGAGAGAGAGAGAGAGAAGGAAGCAGGCTCCCTGCTGAGCAGAGAGCCCAATGCGGGACTCGATCCCAGGACCCTGAGATCATGACCTGAGCCGAAGGCAGCGGCTTAACCCACTGAGCCACCCAGGCGCCCCTAACTAGATTTTTCAAAAGATTTTATTTATTTATCAGAGAGAGAGAGCAAGCACAGGCAGACAGAGGCAGAGGGAGAAGCAGGCTCCCCGCTGAGCAAGGAGCTCCATCCCAGGATGCTGGGATCATGACCTGAGCCGAAGGCAGCTGCTTAACCCACTGAGCCAGCCAGGCGTCCCCAGAATTTTAACTAGATTTTTATTAAAATTAAATATCCAGTCTAAATTTTCAGACAAAGACAATAATGAGATACCACTGCATGCCTATTGGTATGACATAAATAATCTGGAACACTGGCGAGGAGAGCATGCAGCAGTAGGAACTCTGATAGGCTGCTGGCCAGAATACAAGCTGATACAGCCCTTTGCAAAACAGTTTGGTGCTAAACACACTGTTACTATATGATCCGGCAGTCATGCTCTTTGGTATTTACCTAGAAGAGTTGAAAATTTATATCCACGCAAGAACTTGCACACTGATGTTTATAGCAGCTTTATTCATAGTTGCCGAAACTTGAAAGCAACCAAGATGTTCTTCCGTAGATGAATGAATAAATAAACTGTGGTACATACAGACCATGGAACATTATTCAGTGCTAAAAAGAAAGGAACTCTCGACAACGTGGATGGAACTAGAGCGTATCATGCTTAGCGAAATAAGTCAAGCGGAGAAAGACAACTATCATATGATCTCCCTGATATGAGGAAGTGGTGACAACATGGGGGCTTAAGGGGGTAGGAGAAGAATTAATGAAACAAGATGGGATTGGGAGGGAGACAAACCATAAGTGACTCTTAATCTCACAAAACAAACTGAGGGTTGCTGGGGGGAGAGGGGTTGGGAGAAGTGGGGTGGGATTATAGACATTGGGGAGGGTGTGTGCTTTGGTGAGTGCTGTGAAGTGTGTAAACCGGGTGATTCACAGACTTGTACCCCTGGGGATAAAAATATATTATATGTTTATAAAAAATAAAAAATTAAAAAAAAAAAGAAAGGAACTCTCAAAGCATGAAAAGACAATGAGGAAACTTAAATACATATTATTAAGTAAAAGAAGCCAATTTGCAAAGTCTCTATAGGATATAATTCCAACTATATGACCATTTGTTGAAGAAAACCCTATGGAGACAATAAAAAGATTAGTGGTTCCCAGGGGGTGGTGGGGAGAGAGATGAATAGGCAAAGTAGACAGGATTTTCAGGGCAGTGAAAATACTCTATATAATATTATAGTGGTGGATATATGTCATTATTGGTCCAATCTCATAGAATGTTTAACACCAAGTTTGAACCCTTGTGTATTGTTCTGTGGACTTAGAGTGATTGTGATGTGTCAATATAGGTTCATTATTGGTAAAAATATATCATACTGGTGAGTGCTGTTGTAATGGAGGAAACTGTGCATGTGTAGGGATAGGAGGTATAGAGGGAATATTTGTATCTTCCTCTCAATTTGTTGTAAATCTAAAACTTTCTAAAAATATAAAGTATTTTAAATTCAACATTATAAAACAAGAAGACATGTTGCAATACTGTTGTCACTGAGCAGTTTTTTTTCCCCCCATCAGTTCAGGTTTTATAAATTTCAGGGAGGGAAGCAAGAATATATGATAGAAACAACACAAAATTTAGAGTTGGAGGGATGCAAGGTGGCTCAGTTGGTTAAGTGTCTGCCTTTGGCTCAGGTCATGATCCCAGGGTCCTGTGTTAGAGCCCCACACTTCACTCCTTGCTCATTGCTTCTCTCTCTCCTCACCCTCTGTGTGTGCTCACATTCTTATTGTCACTCTGTCTTGAATAAATAAAATCTTTTTTTTATATATTTTATTTATTTATTTGACAGATAGAGATCACAAGTAGGCAGAGGCAGGTAGAGAGAGAGAGAGGAGGGAGCAGGCTCCCTGCTGAGCATAGAGTCCAATATGGGGCTCAATCCCAGTACCCTGGGAACATGACCTGAACGGAAGACAGAGGCTTTAACCCATTGAGCCACCCAGGCACCCCGAATAAATAAAATCCTAAAAGAAAAAATTTAGGATTGGAAAATCCAAGTTCAAATCTAGGCTCTGACGTTTCTCAGCTTGACTGGGTCTTAGTTTTCTCATCTGTCAACTGAAGAGAATAAAATTTAAATTTCTTATGGGAAATGATTATAGAATATCACATGAAATAATAAATGTCAAAGTACTTACTAAAGAATGAAGCATTCTTCAGCTATATAGTATTTATATTTTTTAGTTCATCTGTCAAAAATGGAAAATATTTGTATGAATTCATTCATATATTCCTACCTAGTCCTTGAAGCAGTACTATACTGTTTACAGAGTTTTAGATGAAACCTGTGTTAATTCACTCTAGTGATTAGCCTTTAGTTTCATAACACCCACAAACCAGATGAGTCACTCAGCCCAGGAGAGAGGAGTTGGGAGGAAGAGAATTATGAAAACCATTGACCTGAGAACCTTAAGATGTTGGACCACATGCTTGCTGAAAATCCTCTAATCTTACTTCCTCCCAAAATATCTCCTCTGTGACCTTTTATGTGACCCCTGGTATACTAGCTAAGTTCCTTCTCCCACAGCATCTTTCTTAGATCTCTAATCACTTATTACCTTGCATTGTAATTATCCAAGTACCTGCTCCATGATCCTTATCACTGTTGCTTTTATGAATATATCTAGAATGAGGTGCCTGAGTGGCTCAGTCATTAAGCATCTGCCTTTGACTTCAGTCATGATCCCAGGGTCCTGGAATCGAGCCCCGCATCAGGCTCCTTGCTAGGCAGGAGGCCTGCTTCTCTCTCCCCCACTCCCCCTGCTTGTGTTCCCTCTGTCACTCTATCTCTGCAGGATAAATAAATAAAATCTTTAAAAAAAAAAAAATATATATATATATATATATATATAAAATGAATGAATGAATGAATAAATTAATTATTTCAGGGTTAACAGTATGGAATCCAAAGGGTATGGAAATCACCTTTTATCTTGGGTAAGTTAATTAGTATCTGTGACCTCTTTCCTTTACCTTTTGGTGTTATTTGAAAATATCATAGGAGATACTTGGCACAGTCTGTGGCACATTGAATAAAACTTTTAGGTAAAAATTGGTTAATGTTGATGATAACTAGCAACTTTTGGAAACTTTGCATTCATTAACTCATTTAGTCATCACCATAATCCATTAAAATGATCTCATTTTACAAATGAGGAAACTGTTGTAAAGTAGTTTGATGAAAATGCCAGAGCAGATTAGCAACAAGACCAGGGATTCTGAATCTATAGCCTGCCTTTCAGTTATCATTTGTATTATTATTATAATGATATAATTATATTTATATATAATATAATATATAACATATATAATATGTATTATAATATAATAATAATCCTTTTTTTTTAGATTTTATTTATTTGAGAGAGAATGAGAGAGAGAGATCACTAGAAGTGAAGGGCCACAAGGAGAACCAGACTCCCTGCTGAGCAGGGAGTCCGATGCAGCACTCAACCCTGGGACTCCAGGATCATGACCTGAACTGAAGGCAGTTGCTTAGCCAACTGAGCCACCCAGGCACCCCAAAGATTTCCTTTCCTAAAGAAATTTGAATCTCAACATTGAAAAATTATTGAAATAATATACAAAAATGTGATGCCTGTGATGTGCAATCCTTGTGCAATGTACAAATGACAGTCAGTTATAAATGTCACTGCACCTACAAAAGAGGAGGCTGAAAAATTCTTGTTTTTCAAGGTTCTTATTTATAACATATCCTTGTTAGGAATAGTTACCAGGAACAGGCAAAAATAATTAATAACCCTCAAAATCCAATTGCAAGCATCTCCTTAACCTAAAAAAACTCCACAAGCACATAACTGTGAGACTAATGCTAAAATGAATACAAATGTGTAAATTGCATGATTATGGCAGACATTTGTCAGCTAATTTGGCAACGAACCTAGCCCAGTGCGGCATTACAAGATATGTACAGCATTTCATTGCTGACATCCAGCAAGATTTTCATTTCACACCTTTATCTTTTTGCTCTGAAGCTTCCTTTATTATCATAACTAAGTTCACGTTGCCACTGCTTTCTGAATTTTTCATTCAGTGCTGTATCTTTAGTCTTTTATTAGTCTGTCATTTTGTTTCTTTAAAGTTCTATGACCCACTCTGCTAAAGCAGTGGGACTTTTTTTTTTTTTTTCTTTTGCAAACATGGTATTTAAAGCCTCCTTTTGGAAATAGCTATCGTAACGGAATCTCATTGCCTTCTGTCACCACTAAGCAACCTTAAACTAACTCATTCTAAGGGTCAGTTGTAACAAATATTATTGCAATTCATGATAGGCCACTGTGCTGTGTACATAGAGATTAAGAATAAATAAAGAGAGAGAGATTTAATAGTCCTGAAAGTTGTATTAAAGTTCTAACCAGAGTGCCAAAAGCATGGTTTGTTAACCAGACTTGGAATACTATATTTGACAATATGAGTGAATATATTGATTCATGGGTATTACCTTTTAAATGCAGTTAGACATAAAATTGAATAAATTCACCTTTATTGTGTATGACTTTTTTCTTAACAGCCAAAGTTTAATGAATGTGTCTCTGTATTTACAAAGACAGGGCAGAATAGTATAATATTGAAAACAAAGAACTATTTCAACTTTTCTTCCAGGGGAATTTCACTGAAACATAATGTTATTCCATTTATATTAGATAAGGATGATTTTTTAAAATAGGTGGTATAAAAGATAAGCAAGGTTACGGACTGCAGCAGTGTCTTGTCTAATTTAGTGTATGTTTTTGAGCCGATATGTATGTTTTTGAAAGTTTAACATTCAAATGAGTTGAAGAAGTACATCTTGGCCAGAAATATAATTTTTAATGTCATTATTTGAAGTACAAATAGTGTAGGATTCTTCGAGATACTTTTCAAGATGTCAGGTAAGGAAGGGTACAACACCTGAAACTATAAAAAAAAAAAAAAAAAAAAAAAAAAAAACAACGCAACATGTGCTATAAATCATAGTTTGTAAATCCTGGAACTTCTGGGTGAAAGAATGAGATAGATTGGTTAGATAAGGCTAGGGAAATTACAAAAAATGAGTATAACTGGTATTTAGCCAGGAAAGAGAATTAAAAAAATTAGAAGTCTTTCAGAAAGAGGAGGTGATTTAGTTAGAACTCTTTTAGGTACCTATGAGAAAAACCCAACTCAAACTTAGCTGATAAAAATTTAAGATGGAATTTGTAAGTCTCTGCCCTCAGGCATGCCTAGATCTGGGGCTAACACTTTTTCATGAGATTCTGTCACTCTCTTTATATTTCTCTTTTGGCTCTACCTGTCTCAGCTTCTCTTATCTTGTTGGCTCTGTTCTCCCATGCTGTACAAAGCCAAAAGCCTCGACACTCAGAGCCACAGCCTCCTATTAGCAAAAGGGATAAGAGAAACTTTTCTGTAGTTCCAACACAGAGGAGATGAGAAAGACTCTGATTACTGTGTCATTGACATGCTCACTTGGGGGTCCTGGTAGGTTTGGGGCACACAGTTTGATTCATGGTCCCACCAGGACCGTTTGAAGTGGGCAGGAGTTCTCCAAAGGGATAAAATGAATGACTGGGGAAGCATTCTAGAGGGACACAAAATGGTTTCTGCCTACAAGGGTGGAAAACTCTGTGATTTGCTATGTGTTGATTTGGTACCAGAAGCTTATGACAGTGGGCCTCAATGACTGTTTTTATGTGTAAAATGTTTTGGCCATTAGCCACTCAATCAATGTTAGTTTCCACTTGCTTTTTAAAAAAAAAAAAATTTAATGTAGTAGGAACACAATGTAATATCTACCCTTTTCATGGATTTTAACAGTGTACAATACAGCATTACTCATTACAAGCACAATATCGTGCAGATGATCCCTAGAACTTTTTCATTTTGCAGTTTGAAACTATATGCACATTGATTAACAACTCCCCATTTCTTTGTCTCCCGGCTCTAGCAAGTTTCCACATTCTTTTGCCCAGTGCAAATGAGTTCTGTGGTAGGTCAGATCAAAGCGCTGTAGGACACCATGGTTAATAGCATTAACCTAAAAGTAAGACCTAAGTTCAGATCTTGCTCAATCTATCTAGCTCTGAGACCTTGGATAAAATAATTAACTTCCCTAATCCTTGGTTTTCTCATGTGTAAAATGAGAATAATTTCTACCTTTGAATATATGAGAAACAAATTTTTAGAAAGTATATATCTGGCCTTTTTATGTTTTGGTCAAAAGAGTACAAAAGGGTATTTCCCCACTTGTTCTCTGATGCCTAGAATTCCATTATTAAGAAATAACTAGTTTTATTCCAGTGTTTAGAAATGAAAATATTAAAATGCAGACTTCCCATTGTAGAGAAATAGTCTCGTGCTAGCATAATGCTAACAGGATAATCTATAAGAGTAAACAACACATCAGCTCTGCTGCTTCCTCATTTTTGAGAATCAGGGAGAAGAAACAGCAGGACAGTGAAGGGGAAGAGGATCACTAGGTGGAAAGAATCAAAAAAAAAAAAAGAAAGAAAGAAAGAAAAGCATAGGGTGGAGAAGAACAAAAGACATGATTATTTTTCGTACAAGGAATGTTTGCATGAGTATTGAAAGACTTGTCAAAAGTTAGTCCAAGATTTTTAGCCTAAAAAATGAGGCCAGCAGATATAATAATATTGGGTAAAAGAAGGAAGTAGTTTTTAGGGCAAGATAAGTTGATGTGAATTTTTTTCTGGATGATAGCTAGAATCATCCCATTGGTTTTTGCCATGGGATGGTTCATGGGCCACATGTATAAACATGGTGGTTATTGGCATAGCAATGCTACCTAGGACCAGGCAAGGTGATGGAAGAAGGTCCAAAGAATGAATTTAAAAAGAAGGAGAAGAGTAAGAGAATGTATGTTGATTTCCGTTCTCCTACTAAGGGCACAGAAAGGAATGCAGAACCACGTAAAGGCAAGAGATCTTTACTAGCAGGATGAGCTCTCATAAGTTCCCTGAACAGCTTTCTCTTGAAGTCATAATTAATTTAGCTTTTCCCCGTGTTAGGAATCTATATTTCATTCTAGTTTTGCTGATAACTTGTAAAGGTCACATTCTGGAGGTCAGTTTGATTGTTAGCTAGTATTTAATAAACTGTTCTCTCAGTTCTTTTGTACTCTTTCTAGCATGTATTTCTTGCTTTACTAATTGACATTAAAAGCTAATGCTAAAGAAGAAATGTAGGGAAACATCTGAGTGTTTACCCTGATTAATGTGTTTCTGATGTTCTTGGCAGAAACACTAAGTATCAACTACAACTAACATATTTCAGTGTCCTGACATGCTTCTGGCCATCTCAAACTTGTGTTCAGATGCAGTTCATTTGGAGAATGCTAGTAGCCTCCTTTAGATTACAGTGTAAAATCCAGGGGAGTATATTTAAATGGGCAAGAAGCAGTTATGTTTTTTAAACTTTGGTGGGGAAAGTTGGGACACCTACAGAGTTCCTCACAATTACATAATCTAAACATTATGATACTGTAAAAAGAATACTAGCATATAATTGAAACCGATTACAACCAACAAATGAGTCATTAAAGTAACAAAAACTTCACGTGTCTACTTATAGTGGTCTTCCTTCTCATTTCAACCTTGTTAGACTGTTCAAACATCCACTAAAGTCACCATGTTTCTTTAGATAGATTCGGACTAAGTTTATGAGGTATCTATCTCCAGAATTATAGTGGTTTGTGTAAAATATTTCCCCGACAGCATATTTGTACTACAAGGACTAATTTTTGTGTATATACTAAGATATCTTTTTTTTTAGTTGGCTTAGGAAAGTTTCCATTGTGTGAATCAATATTAACAATAGAATAAAAGGAAAAAGCATCAGAAAGGACCAGAGCAGCCTCATTCTAATGAAAATATGTTTGAAAATTGCCAGTAAGCTCTGTTCAAATAATCTTTGCAAGGAATACCATCACTGGAAGTTGCCAATTATAAATACCCTGTATGTAACATAGCTTTAAATAGGTATGTTGCATATGTGATTTTTATACCAAAAGATCATAATAAAAATTGGAAATGAAGATAAAAGGCAATCAGACTACTTTGTGAGGACTACAAGTTAAATATCCTATGCAGATGTTCCTAAAGTGGTATTCCATCCATTTCATTTTCTCTTCTATGCACCTGTTAGCACAGATAGCAGTAAGATCCACTCAAAATTAGTTGAGTCACTATATTTAGTAACAAACAAACCTGCTATCAGTTAATGTCTAATTTGAAGTCATTTGAATTTAAACATATAAATCAGAAAAGATGACTCAGGGCAACACTTTCCTTACTGCTAATGCTCTTAATCAGAGAGTTTCTTTTGGTTTCTATGTATAGCAGCTGCAGATTTTATTTTTTGAAACCCTGGATTTTTAAAGGAATCAGACTTTTTCTTTGTCTCCCCATACTATAAATTATTATAACTAACATAGCTGAACCAAGTTCCCTTCTTTCTTTTCTTTCCCTTCTATGTTACTTTAATCCCAAGTCAGGAATGGGCAGCATTTAGAGGGAAAGAGACGGATACGTGCTGACATTGAAGTTGTTTCCCCTCCCTTCTTTCTAGAATATCTCCTCTTTTATCAGGGGTAATATGTAAACTTCCAACTAATATTTCATTTAATGAAAGTGTTTTGTTAGTTAATAAGGAAAGAGAAAGAGAGAAGTTTTCAGTGTTCATGCATTTGATAAATATTTGTTATATTCATTTTTTTAAAGATTTTATTTATTCTCTATTCATTTTTATCACCTGGATTTATTAATCTCAACAAACTTTGTACTCTCAGCAAACAGATTCTGCACTCAGATAGTACTCTTTCCCTTTTCTTAAAAGCCCTGCTGATGGCATGCAAACTTACATTCATTATTTCTGCTCTACATGTAGAATGTTAAAAAAAAAACAAAAAACCAACACTTGGATCATGCTGTTGCTTTGAAATGCTGTTGCTTTGAAACATGTCCTGAAAAATAATTACAAACTCACATTCCCTACAAATAATGAATTCACAGTTACACACTACAACTTGTTTATTAAAAGGAAGAGGTCACTAACTACTGGTTAACTATGCAAATTATTATGTGAAACAGAAAACATGTTTTGCTGAGTTTCTCTCCAAGTAAATTTATGCTAGTTAAATTTATACACAGTGAATCTATATTTTATATATTTTGATGTGAAAAATAAAACAAGTGAAAACATTGTAGAACTGGAAAATCTGTGACCACTCAAAATTACACTCATTCCCACGAGAATACATCATTTCCACCTCTGTCTAAAGACTTCTGCTTAATTGAATCTACCAATTTTAAATTGTGAAAAAATATAAAATATAATTGGTCTTGGGAGAAGAACAAATCATTTTCCTTTAATGTTTACCAGTATTGAATCCTAATTGAGAAATCGATATGTACTAGGGAGCAATAATATCTCAAGGCTAATTCAGAAGCCAATTGGTAGATGTGCTAGTAATGGGTTAGTGGGGTCAGGGAGGTATGGGTGAGGGGTATGAAATGAAATGTATTTCCTAGGAAAGTACCAAGAAACATGCCTTGAATTTCTGAAACACAGCTACCAAAAGTAAATTCATAAAAGTTCATTTTAAAAGGTATAATTTAGGGGGCTTCTGGGTGGTTCAATCAGTTGAGTGTCCTATTCTTGGTTTGGGCTCAGGTCATGATCACATGGGTCATGGAGTCTAGCCCCGTGTCGGACTCTGGGCTCAGTGGGAGTCTGCTTGAAGATTCTCTCCCTCTGCTCCTCCCCCAACTCATTCTCTCACTCTCTCTCCTTCTCTCTCTCTCTCAAATAAATCAGTTTTTTTAAAAAAGGTGTAATGTAGAATGTTATATTATATAAACAGCTGAAAGTTATCACCAGATTTTTCTGCCTTGAAAGATTCTTTCAGAGATCTATAAATAACTTATTCCCCTCAAATATGCTGGTTATGCTAAAAGGTGTGATAGCCATGTTATAGGACCTTTAAGCTAAGATACAAACAGTTTTTCTACTCAATTTCTATTAGGTGCACAGATGCTGTATACTGATTGCAAGCTAACTTCCTGAGAGTAGGAAGGAGTCTGGTTGTGACATTAAGCCAAAATATATAACTGATGGAAATGGCTAAGCTGGTGTCTCCTTCCTTTTGTATCTCATCCTTTCTGTAGTTGAGTGCTGCATGTACAAGGAGGATAACTAGGTGATACATTAAGTGTATGACCAAACAGTGACATGTTTTTGAGTGCAAAGGTATTCTATTACTAATGACACCAGGGGCACCTGGATGCTCAGTTGGTTAAACATTCAGCCCAGGTCATGATCTCAGTGTTGTGAGATAAAGCCACCCCTGTCCTCCACCTCTCGGTCTCCTCACTCAGTGGGGGGTCTGCCTGAGATTCTTTCCCTCCCACCCGCTGTGCCTCTCTCCCAGCTCACACACACATTCATTCTTTCTCAAATAAATAAATAAAATCTTTAAAAAAAATTTTAAATAATAATTACACCAGAACAAAAGGCATAAACTCCATCTATCCCAGAGGACTGAGGATTTGGGAACATAGGGAAATCTTTTTTTCAGTCATTTACACAGATAAGCATAAGTTTGCTGGTCTTATCTGTGTGCTATTTTAGTTGATGATCTAGACCTGAATTGCATTTAATAAAGCCAAGTTCCTGTTCTTCTTAATTTGGCACCAGTATTTCCAAAATTTAGAAACAACAGGTTTCTGTGAGGTTATCATAGCCAAATATACCAGCTGCATGAAGTAGTCAGAATTGAATATGGCTATGAGCCATTACAACTCTAAAAAACAGCAATTATGGCTCATGTTTAGAAATTTATCATATACAAGTCTGTGTTTTTCCAACCATATGTACACACACTGCTAATTATCTTCTCTATGCTATATAGTATTGTTAAACGTGCCTGCCCAGGAGGGGAAGTTAGAGAAGCTTCTATCACTATACATTAATAGTAACTGAATCAATTGCTCATTCTTTTCAAACTGCCCATGTAAGTTAGTTGTAACCATTTGAAAGAATTAATATTGAGGAAAAGGTATTCTACAGCAATAGTAATTTTTATGTGCAAATAAAAATTGAACTTTATTTTCTGGGAAACATGGTGTTTCTAGTAATAATAATGAATAAAGACATTTAAAAATTCCAGAAGACTTTGTACCATGGATAAAATAAATGTAAGAAGTAAAATAAGCAATTGAAAAACTGATTAGGATTATAAATATTTAGGATTACCTTTGCAGTAATCCCTAAATAAAACTTATAGTATATATGACTTTGATCATGTGCCAATAGTATAATTTTTTTCTACAAATTAACACTTAAATGTCATAATTTATCTAAAAGTGAATTATATTTAAGTGATGCTGAGAATTAACCATTATAGTTAAAGGTTTTAATCCTCTTTAACATCAGATTAAAATATGCAGCAAAAATAGTTGAGGTTCTTGATTTTCTTAATGGTCATCTATTGTGCAGAATTTAAGCACTATCTATTAGTTGAGGGGAAATTTAAATTTCCATTAAACACTCTAGGATGGGAACAATTAAGGCATTTATATATGTTGAAATGACTCAATTGAAACAGCTTTCTTTTTTTTTAATTTTTTAAAAATATTTTATTTATTTATTTGACAGAGAGAGATCACAAGTAGGCAGAGAGGCAGGCAGAGGGGGTGGGGGAAGCAGGCTCCCTGCGGAGCAGAGAGCCTGATGTGGGGCTCGATCCCAGGACCCTGAGATCATGACCTGAGCCAAAGGCAGAGGCTTTAACCCAATGAGCCACCCAGGCGCCCCTCCTTTTTATTTTTAAAATGACATACTCATTTGCTCTTTCATTCGACATATGTACCTTGAGTTAGTTCCTTACTCTGAGACAGTGCTCTGGTACCTGGGATACAGAGCTGAAGGTGTGCACCATCCAGTGGGGCAGCAGATGATCACAGCAAGGTGCTAAGTCTCAGCAGAGCTGTGAACAAGGTGCCATAGCATCCTCAGAGAAAGGAGCAATAGGCTTCCAGGCAAGGATCCTTAAATGAAAAGTTTGCTGACATTTACAGTAATAGCTTTTCAGATAGAAAAAGGGGGATTGTTGTGCCCGAGTTTTCACGTCTGAAAGGAGTATCACATAAGTGTGGGCTCCACTATGGTGAGCGGAGGTGATACGTGTAAGGACAGTGAGAAAAATGTGAAGAACTGTGTATACTCTGCTAAGGGAACGAGGTTTTACCTTGTGGTTTATGGAGATCCTGAGTCAGTTTTAACTAAGGGAATCCTATAAGAAAGGAAGAAGGAGCTAGATTTTTATTTCCAAAGAGGGGCAGAGGATCAAAGGATTTACTGAAGCACTGGAAATTCAGATAGAAAAGTGTTCTTTCCACCTTTAATTTCCCCAGCTGTGCTCTTCCTCTACTCCATCCACCCTTTCATCTTTAACCCTGCCCCTCCCTCACCCCTGAGTTGTTCTGCAGAAAATGGTCCTTCTTGCTGGTGGATTGTAGAATAATTTGGGATGGGGGAGTCTAGTGGTCCCACTGGAAAATGGTGTCTTATGTTAAGAGCTACACTAAGATGCTAGTCTGTTTCCCAGTCATGTTTCTTAAAGAAATTTTTTTTAAGCTTTTAATACAGAGGAATGTTGAATTATTTTTAAAAATGGCTATACTTTTTGAGATCTTTGAAAAATTTTAAAAAATCATTCTAAAAGTTTAGTAAAATTTTGATTTTCATATTTCTATGGGAAATCTATTTTGATATCACCAGCTAAAGAGCTCAATACTGACATGAATACATACATGAAATGGTCACTTCATCATACTTTAATTTTAAGAAAATTGCCTAATAATCCCTAGCATGTTTATTAATTCTGGCTAAACTTACCAGCCCAACTCAGTACTTTCAGGAAATGCTGCCACCAGGAGTTGCAGATTTTTCTGAGTGAAATGAAATTATTGATAAGATACTATCATCTTAAAATAGTAATCTAAATATATCTCCTAACAAAATTAATTTAAGGCAATAGATGAATTGGTAGACTCATGGTTAAAGAACATAGCATTTTCTATTTCAGACAATAATTAAGCCATATGTAAAAATAACACTAAATGTTAAGTCCTACTTTTAAAATTTCCCTTTGCTTATGTGACCATGACTCTAGAATTTATCTTGTCTGACACTAATTTGAATTCTACCTGTGAATCTTTTTTTCTCTCTGACCCAAAACCATCTACAACTACCCTTGAAATATATTTCTAAACTTCTATCTTAAGGTGGATGTGTTTATTGGTTCAGGAATTCAATTGCAAATGTTGTGAACATTTCAGGAATAAATGCAAGCTTGTCCTTCCTTCCTCCCCCAGTCCTCTTGAACATTCAGTCCCTGTTGCTCAGGCAGATGTGACTAGCTGCCCACTTCCTGTCTTTCTGGGGAGCAGGGCAATCATTTACATATTTAAGTGCTTTGATGAAGGTCAGATATACCAAGTTAATAAAAGCAGGAAGCAATTAAGATGCCTTCAGGGAAGAAAGGACGCATATATCAACAAAGCAACAATTTAGACAAAGTAGCTACTGTCAATAAACCTGAAAGCAATATTTAGACTAATGAGAGGAGATTACTGGAATGAGAAGTAGTAGATGTGGGTTCCAAACTTGGCTTTGCTGCTAATAGGCTGTATGGTCTTGAGAAAAAATTGGTCTTTTCTTGTTCTAGTTTTCTCACTTTTAAAATGAGAGTATTTTTTTTCTGCTCACTTCTAATGGATTGTAAATTTTTAAAATTGAATATCTAATGGATATCAGAACACTGGTTGGTTGGGGGTGGGGGAAGTTGCTGTAGATCCTGTAGTAACACTGCAGGAATGAAACCAGTGCAGGAATGAGACCAATGGGGGTATTGTGCTACATGTTAGGACATTTAATTCATACTGCCATGCTCTACTGGGCATAGTAGAAACTCTGTTGCAGACCTGTCCTTTCTGTCTCAAAAGAGGGCATGTTTTGAACAGACATATAGATTGAACTGAAAATTTCTCTTCTTGTTACAGTTCAGACTTTTCTCCTTTCAGTTATAGCCTTTTCTTCTCCATGAGAACCAGGGATATCACTGTGACTTTAATTCAGAGATAATTAATATGACACACTTTCCACCATCTTGACTTTTTGTGAGCCTATAACATTTAGCTGGCATTTTGGAATCTGGTCCAACATCCATGAAGGAGGTGTGACATCCTTCGTACACTGAGGAGGAAAGTGTTCTAATCTAGAACATTCAGAAAGGAAAAGTTACCCTCTCGTGGCTCACTTAAATGAAGGGTGAAATGCAGGCTATTATAGTGCTTCAGTCTTACTGAATCTGGAGAAGCTGGGGCATATTTGACCTCAGGCCCCACCTGCTCAGAAGCAGAGAATCCAGAAGCAAGCCCAGCACAGATATCTGGCTCTAGATGCTTGCTAATAAAATAACACAACTTGTGAACAAACTGTATATAAAAGCAAGTAGTAACACGATATATGAACCTTAGACATTAGAAAATCAATTGCCAAAATGATTTAAAAAAAATAATAAGTACATTGTTCCCTGGTCAGAGCCTCTGAAAAGAAATATAATTCAAGAGAGAAGGCAATTCTGACGTAAAGGGATTTCTCTGATGAGAAGGTTGAATGGTGCATATGTGTAAAAGAGGGAGGAAAATGCTCAAGTAAGGCCTGTGACGTGCTTATTAGTGGAGAAGATTAAAGTGCAGAAAAAGCTGAAGATTTCAAAATAAACTTAGCAAAAATAAAATTATAGGCAATGCTTAGAACATTATAGGTTCACTGTTTCAGATTGTGTACCAGTAGCAGATGAACAAAGAAATCAGAGTCCTTACCTTCTATTTTGCTTCCATTTTCTCCATCAAAAGGATTGATATTTACACGAGAAAAAGCAAAATAAACATGGATAAAATGAAAGTGGACCTCCTAATAGGTCAGGATTAAGAGTTTGTCGGTGGATGCTTTAAATGTATCCAGTTCCCCAATTCTGGAAGAATTCTGCTTTAGGAAATTTACACCTTCACCTTATAATAGTACTTTGTGTTTGTGAAGTGATTTCATATACTTAATTTTATTTGATAGTTTTAATGATTTGGTATGACTAACTGAGCAGGCATATTATGCCACTTTACAGAGAAGTAGATAAAGGCTCAAAGAATGATATTCTCAAGGTCATATTTTTAATAAATGACATAGCAGGGCTTATCTTAGCAGAGAGAATAGAGATGAGAAAGAGAATACTATTTGTAATTTTCAAAAGGTAGATCTTGGAAACCATAACAATAAGATTGATATCACTGATCCTCAAAATCTAAAATTATTTTGTATGTGATCTGGAAGCATTTACAAGGGGGTAATCTTTTTATTATTTTTATTTTTTTATCCCAATAAATGGGCAGAAGGAGAGGGAGAGAGAGAATCTTAAACAGGTTCTAAGACCAGCAAGAAGCTGGAGGTGAGGCTCAATCTCACAACCCTGAGATCATAACCTGAGCTGAAATTAAGAGTCGGATGCTTAACTGACTAAGCCACCCAGGCATCCCAAAAGGGTAATCTTGTACTTTGCCTGGTTTCGCTAAAAGTTAGCAGCAGTATAATTGCCTTTCCTTTTTAATTTAGATTCATCAGATACCTCTTTTTGAGAAATTGGCATACTTTCTCTTTCTTTGTAACAAAAATGGGACACTTGTTTGTACTGATCTTTATCGGGAGAGTGGAGATTTGCGACACATCACAGAACTCCATACTTGATTCTTCTGCGCTCTGCATTTTGAGATGGAAATTCAGTGCCCAGACAGAAACAACACTTCCTGGGCAGCAGAACACAGACAGTCTTCACTTTGCAGAGTGTCAGTTAGTGTGGTTTAATTAAATAGTACCAGTCATGGCTCAAATTTCCATGACGATGATGTATGAACTATGACTAATTATGTAAACTACAGATTTTGTTAGTAGATCTTCAGTCCACACATCACTAAGTGAATAACAGATGGGCATGTTGACTGCTGACCAATCATAGGACTTGTTGCAGAATTTGTCAGTGATTGCGCACTCTGCTTCTGTTATTCAGTTCAAGCCCTAATAGCAAAACTTGTGTTGTCTTCTTACCTCCCACTGAGAAAACCACGCACCATTTTACAAAAATGGATAATCACAAGAGGTAATTGACCAACAGATGAAATAAATAAAAAATGATAGTGCTGAAAGGGAAATATGAATCAAAAATAAATACAGGCCTAGAAGAAATAGCTGGCCTTGGGAATGTTGACTCTGCTGCCGTTCAAGAGATTCTAGAAACACAGCCCAAGGAACTAAGTGAAGGGGAACCTACAGACATAATTGGGCAAAGTGGCAAAAAACACACCTATGTTCCAGAGGAAGTGATGCTGGCAAAAAGAAAAAAAAAATCTTCTTTTTAAAGGAACACTCAAAGATGTTTTATGACGGTGAGAGCACAAGATGTAAAATGTGGGTAGCTGATCAAACTGTAGAGAGTGTGGCAATCTGCAAGGAATAGAAAAGATACTTGCTCTGTATTTTAAAATATTCAGGGAGAAGAAGGCAAGGCCTTTTCAAATTAGTTCTTATTAAAAAAATAGCTTTTCATCAAAACCAATAGCACCCCTCTCAGTTTTCAAATGTTGTAATTTATGATGTACTAAATAAATATTAGTTTCACTTCCTTTCATTTCTTTTTACATTTATATTATCAGTAAGAGAGTTTTTAATGTTTTGATGGAGTTTAAAGGTTATGAAACAAATGTAGTTCCCCCCCTTGATTATTAAGTTCATTGCACAATTTCATCATGGATGGTCATTTTTATAGTCCCACACCATCATGTAAAAACTTCCTCTTGTTTCAAATGCCCTGAACTGTGGGATGACAAAACAAAAACAAAAACAAAAAAGACATTGAAGGGGTGCCTGCATGGCTTAGTGGGTTAAGCCTCTGACTTCAGCTCAGGTCAGGTCATGGTCTCAGGGTCCTGGGATTGAGGTCCACATCAGGCTCTCTGCTCAACAGGGAGCCTGCTTCCCCTTTTCTCTCTGCCTACCTTTCTGCCTACTTGTGATCTCTCTCTCTCTCAAATAAGTAAATAAAATCTTTAAAATAAAAAGGCATTTAAGAGCAATAACAATAAAGGTATGTATTTAGAGTGTATTTAAAGTCATGGGTTGAGCACAAACTTAATATGAACAAATACTGTGACACTATGGTTAACCAAGTAGTGTGGTTGGGATTATAGTAATTGGCCTTTTTTTCCCCCACTACCATCTATCTCTACTGGTAATACAATCCCAACCATTGAATGAATGTTCAGTTCTGAGTTCCACATTTGAATAAGACTTTGTGGGGAAAGAAAACTACTTCATATTGATTACAGTTGAAGAGACTAGGGAGATGGGAGGGGTGCTCAAGTAAAGAATTGCTCTTACAGCAGTACCTGGGTGGCTTAGTCATTAAGTGTTGGCCTTTGGCTCAAGTCGTGATCCCAGGGTCCTGGAATCAAGCCCCACATCGGGCTTCCTGCTCAGGGGGAAGCCTGCTTCTTCCTCTGCTCATGTTCCCTCTCTTGCTCTCTCTCTGTCAAATAAATAAATGAAATCTTTTTTTAAAATTGCTCTTACAGAGGAAGTGGGAGTAAATTTATCCTGTGTAACTCCAGAGGGTGAGCCAGGAAGTTAATAGGGGATGTTTCAAAGAGACATCTTCCTCTTGGTTAAAATAATTCTTCTTCACATTGAGTTGCCCCAAAATGGAATCAGAGCACGTAGAATCACATTGCTGTGGTGTTGAGGTGTTTTTCAAGGTAACTATCTGCTGGCAGGGATGTCTTTCAGAGATCTGGGCTGGAAGAAAATCCCTAAAGCCCATTTCAGATATAAAAGGGTGTGATTCTAGAATCTATAATGGTGGGTTACAGCGACTATACCTCTATTTGTTGTTTAGTAAGAGATATGTCAGTCCTGATACAACATGAGGTATTGGTAAGAGAAATGATCTTTATGTCAGAAACACCATAATTAAAATCCCTGTTCAGATAACTGCACACCCTTGGGCAAGTTATTCTCTCCAAGCTTACTCTTTGTCTTCTGTAAAATAGAAATAATACCTGCTAATAACTGTTTTCTGAAGATTACAAATAATATATCTACCTAGTGTTTGTAAATATTAACTATTACTATATTTTAAAAAAACAACAAAAATATGAATACCCGGTGGATTTGAGGGATAGAAGAATTTTTTGCAATACCGAAAATGACAACTTATTAATTCTTTTTCATATTGCCAAAATATTTATGTCTCCAGTAGGTGTGAGATATGAATTTATAATAGCTCTATGGGAATAAGAAGTGCAAAACAGAAGTGGCAGAAATATAACTAGCCAAGAGAACACATTTGGGTAAGTCAAAATAAAGTTAGAATGAGTAAAACTCAAATCATCAGTCTAAAATAGTAAGACTTAGATATTCTTAATCAAGACTACAACAACAAAAAGACTATTGATTTTCTGATGGATCCTATTTTAATATTAATTATAAATCAAATAATTTTTCAGTTTGAATTCCTTGTTTTTATTTTTAATTTTTAAATAATATAGTAGAGAATACACAGTATTTACATAGTGAGGTCACTTTCCCCATAAAATTGTACATGGAATCATTTACTCAAAGTTAAATGGTAAAATCTAGACAAAATGAATAAAGTAAATAACATGGCCATCAGGAAGATTTGACTGGAAGTATTAACATATATACTGAAAGGATGTATTAGTAATAATTGAGAATGGAAAAGGAAATTAAAATAGCAAACCTAGAAATTACACAACTAGGCATTTCCTCCAGATAAACATCTTTGTTGTAGAAAAGGATACATCAGCTTATTAAAGCCTAACATCATTCTATGTTTTAGTGATATACTGAAATCTTCTTGTTTTGAGTTTAAGCTCACCGAAAAGTTGCCTTGTGTAGCTTATCAGCTAATCAAGACCATGGAATGTCTGGTTGTCTTAAATACCATGTAAAATAATCCATTATCCATTAACATCTGGTTTTCTACACCAGTCTCTGTGGGATTTATAGGGTAAGAGAGAAAAGGAACTTTCCATGTACTGACAAAGTTAAGCTTTAATTTTACAAGGATGAAGAGCAGCCTCTGGACTTTGATAGAATCACCAAGAATCACCAGTCTCACCCACATTATTTCTTGGGAGTCATCGAGATCCTCCCTTGATCATTCTCTGACCTTGAAACTTGCTCAGTTTCTTTGAAATTTCTTAGTCATGTTGGGTTTTATTTTGGTTTCATTTTTTTTCCCATAAAATTCTTAGACCAGGGTGGCTCAGTCTTTGGGCATCTGCCTTCAGCTCGGGTCGTGGTCCCGGGGTCCTAGGATCAAGCCCCACACTGGGCTTCCTGCTGAGCAGGAAGCCTGTTTCTCCCTCTCTCACTCCCCCTGCTTGTGTTCCCTCTCTTACACGCGCTCTCTCTCTCTGTCGAATGAATAAATAAAATCTTAAAAATAAATAAATAAAATAATAAAATAAAAATCTTTAAATAAAGATGGTAAACTTCAAAAAATTCTGGGGGTGCTTGAGTGGCTCAGCTGGTTAAGCCTCTGCCTTCGGCTCAGGTCATGATCTCAGGGTCCTGGGATGGAGCCCTGCATCGGACTCTCTGCTCTGCAGAAAGCCTGCTTCCCCCTCTGCCTGCCTCTCTGTCTACTTGTGATCTCTCCCTCTCTGTCAAATAAATAAATAAAATCTTTTAAAAAAAATTCTGTAGCTTAAATTATAATAATTCTCGGAAGAAGAAGAAAACACAATTTTTATCTCGTTTAATCCAGAGAATTATCATCTCTGGTTATATACACTACAAATATATGCTACAAATATAACTTATCACAAGATATTGTCATAGTAGGATATAATAAGTAATACAAATTAGTACTCTCCAGTTTAATTATGTAAGTGTTAAGCGGATACTCAGTTTAAAGCAATCAAAGACTAGGGTTGGTCAATTGCATGATGGTTTGGGTCTAATTTATTGATAAGAAATACATTGCAGAAGCAAGATTTAGAGAAGGGATTATCAAACAGAGTATTCATAAGAATTTCCATTTGAATTTCCAAGAATCACCCTTAAGGAGTATGATTCAGGGAGAATTATTACTTTTCTATTGTTCCTTTAACAAATTACCATGAATTCAGCAGTTTGCAAGAACACAAATTTATTGTCTAATAGTTTGTAGATCAGAGATCTGACTCCTCATATAGGTTATCACAAGAGTGAGATCAAATTGTCTCCTGCCCGGAATCTTATTGGTGGGGAGGTATGGGGATGGGGAGGCGGAGTACACTTCAGGCTCATTTAAGTTGTTTGCAGAACTTATTTCCATGTGTCTCTAGAACCAACTGCCTCTTTCCTTGCTGGCTCTCAGCTGGGGATTATTCTCAGAGTCTAGAAGTCTCCTTCATTTCCTGGCTCATTTCCTCCCTCTTCAATGGCAACAGTGGAAGTCTGAGTCCTTCTCATGCTTCTTACCACTTTGACCTCACCTTCTGCCTCAACTCTCTGGCCCCTACCTGATAAAAGCTCTTATTTTCATATGATTAGATTTTACCCACCTGGATAATCTCCTTATTTTAAGATCTGTAACCTTAACTACATCGTCAAAATCTTTTTACAATATAATAGAACATGTTCACAAATTCCATGGACCAGGGTATGGATATCTTCGGCGAACCATTACTCAGTGACTCTGGTCACACTCTAAGAAATCCTGGTATAGAGGCATAAAACTTGGGAACTAAATTTTCAAATGTGGTGGAAGATGTATCCATTCACTCTTAGGTAGAAGGGAAGACTATGAAATTAGTAAGAATGAGATCAGAGATGATGTAGAATCAACAGATAAAGGGTAGAAACTGCATTAAGCAAAAACAGTAGTATTTCTTAAATGCTTAAAGAACACTTGAATTTGGGCACCTGGGTGGCTCAGTCCGTTAAGCGGCTACCTTCGACTCTGATCGTGGTCTCTCTCCCTCTGTCAAATAAATAAATAAAATCTTAAAAAAAAAAACCAAAACACTTGAATTTATTTAGGACCTGTTTATTTACTCCTGGTTGAGACAATTACTTTACATTGTCCCTGTGTAAAAGTAATCTTCTCACTGTGCCCACATCTGCATTTAACATAGTTTGGAATAGTTTCAGAGACTATTGCAATTATTACTGTTTGTAATATTCATAATACTAATTGTTTCTATTCAACATGATTCGATTGAGTTGACATTTCTTTTTCTGTGGCAATGTTTTCCTTTATGATTCAATTCCTAACCCTTTAAAACTTGTTTTTAAATTTACATAAATATACTCTTTTTGGTGTAAAGTTATATAAATATGACTAATGCATAGAGTATTGTAACCACCGTCACATTCATGATGCAGAACCATTACATCACCCTCCCCTGGACAAAAAATACCTCATATTTCTCCTTTGCAATTAATTTTTGCCCCAAGCCCTAACTCTTGGTCACCAGTGATATGTTCTTTATCTTTATAATTCTTCCCATTCCAGAATGTCATATGAATATAATATAGTATGTAACTTTTCAAGTGTAGTTTCTTTCACGTAGCGTTACACATTTAAGATTCATGGTTGCTGCATCTATCAGTAGTTTGTTTCTGTTTATAATTCCTAATTTTTTATCAAAAATGGTTTTAAATTAGAACTAAATAATTTTATAATTAAATTACTCACGCTGTTTTTTAATTGTTGTTGTTTTTTTACCAGGAATTGTTCTTGTCATAGTGCCAAATTTCTGGGGTTTGCAGGGTTTTTTTCTGTGTAAACTTTTTGTGTGAGTTATATATAAGACTTATTTTGAGTTAAATATTGACTGATACATATATTTGAGCCACTTGTGATTCTTAAAGTCTGCTTAATACAAGTGTCTAATGTTGAACCAACAGGTGAACTTTGCATTTTGTGTGTGTGTGTTTTTAAAGATTCTATTTATTTATTTGACACAGAGAGAGAGAGAGATCACAAGTAGGCAGAGAGGCAGGCAGAGAGGTGGGGGTTGGGGGAGAGGCAGGCTCCCTGCTGAGCAGAGAGCCCGATGTGGGGCTCGATCCCAGGACCCTGAGATCATGACCTGAACCAAAGGCAGAGGCTCAACCCACTGAGCCCCCCCAGTCACCTCTGCACTGTTTTGAAGAGAAGAATCGGAGTCAGAGATGCAGTTACATTTCAACAGTCCAGTACAATGGAGGCAAATGTCACAGTCCAAAAAACAATTCAGTTGGATTTGATGACTTATGTATGAGTTTTTGAAAGACCCCCCCCTTTAAATAATTAACTGCTCTTTTGTTGTGTAAGAGTACCCCTCCTCCCCTTGCAGTGAAAAGACCCTTCCCCCACGGTTGAATTCAATGTAACTGCTCTTTTGCCTTTCTGTAACTGTTTGGCTTTTAGGGCATGACACTTGTCTCCTGTTTGAACAAGATACCTTCTCCTAATAGCCGAGACATGGTCACATAGGCAAGGGGGCTGCATGGTCACGTAGGTCACGTAGACAGGGGGCTGCATAGTCAGGTAGGCAGGATGTCTTTCTGCTGAGTAAGGTCAAACTTACCCTCTTTGTTTCCCCTTCCCGCCTTTCTCTTCCCGCGAGGGGGTCTTCCAAAGCCAATCCGCTAACACCAAGTATGCCTTTTTTCAAATGTTCAAATTGTCAGCCAATCGGCCCCGTCCCATCCGGGACTTGTATGTACCTGTCTATAAAAATCCTGCACCACCCCAGCCAGGTGTGCTCAGCTAGCAGGAGCTGCTGACCACCCGCAGGCGCGCCCTGACCACCCGCAGGCGCCTGCGTAACAATAAAGAACCTCTTGCTGTTTGCATCCTGTGGCAGTGTTGAATTCTTGGGTAAGGGGATCCGCGGGTCGTTCATTTTCCTTATGTTATAATTAATCTTTTGCTTATACTAACATTAAAACTTTTAAAAATACAACAGGTGGTGGTAGGACAGAGGTAGCTTGAGAAGCATGTAGAATGGCAGAAAGAAACTAGTTTAAATTTAGGCATCTATAGGTACTTAGCAGAGTGGATAAGCCACATTCAGATAGTTGAGATTTGAGCAGATGTGAGTTTGTTCTCATTAGAATTCATGTTTCAAGCCCTACACAATACAAGTAAATAGCTACTGAGCAGGAACCTGGAAGCTTAACCTTTTCTGTCTCTTAAATATAAGCATCTCATTCATAGCACCATGCTTAAAAAATAGACAGTTCCATAAGTCAGTTGTGCAGCTAAAAGAATCATTAATCTTTAAATAAGAGATTGTTCATTCTGCACTCTGCTGGGGATTATATAGTGCTTTTCATGTACTATACCTCAGAGTGTTTTACTCAGCAGTGAAGTATTTTGGAGATGTGTGATGAATATGAAACTCACATAACTGCCGCTAAAGCGCATGCTATTTGTTAAGAACCATTTGTAAAATCAGAAATCTGCCACCCATGTTTGATACTTGACATGCAAGAATCAGTGGAGAGCAGAACACATTGTTTATTTTCCAACAAGCATGAAGAGAATTTTCCAAAGAGTAGTATTTGCATAAAGAAGTTTGTCCATGAATGAAAGTCCTCCAAGGATTTAAAAGGACAAGCATCAGGATTTAATGGCATAGGATAAAACTTAGGATGTTTAGTTGAGCTTACCGAAGACGCCGAGGAGCTTTGGTAGGCACCAGACAGTGTGGCTTGCAGGGCTGAGAATTAATACTGTTTCTGGAGAGAGCCATGAACCTCATCAAAGATACAAGAGAGGATTCTCTGTGAGGCTTCCCTGACTCCCCCAGTGGTTTCTGTGTTCTTCTATGACCCTTTTAAAATAATTTCTTTCCTGCCACTAGGCTGAATTAAAATTTACCTGTTTCAATTTCTGTTTGCTTGCACCAGTCTGTGGCTGCATACAATTTCTGTTTGCCTGCATCAGTCTGTGGCTGTGTACAATTTCTGTTTGCTTGCCCTGGTCTGTGGCTTCTGTACAGTCAGCACCATGCTTTACTCACCTGTGCACCCCAGGGCCTAGTGCAGGATAGTGGAAAGAAAACCCTGATTGAGGCATGATGTAGGAATGAGAGGTCAATATGTAAAGATCAGTGTGGCTATGAAGACAGAGGTAAAAAAAAAAAAAGTTCTTAGGTGGACAGGTGCCTCCAAAAATTAGGATTTTTATCTTTAAATGATAAGTTAATTAGTATTTTAAATTGGCTTAATTTTCTGGGCTGGTATGTATTCTCTGAATTTTAAAAAAATAAATTTTTCTCTATATCAGTCAGGTTTCAACAAGAGAAGCAAAAACAATAGAACATACAAATTTAAAGATTGTTCTTGATATATCTATCCATTTAATTCAACTGTAGTGCTCTGAGCTATAATATTTTATAGATTTTTTTTACTACAGCTTTTGTACTTTTTTGGCTAAGCTACACGTTCTTTCAGCTTTATTGAGATATTCTTGACAAATAAAATTATAATATATTTAAGGTAAACAGATGGTGATTTGATATACAATGTGAAAAGATTAAGTTATAATGAACCCATGTCTCTCCTCATATAGTTATCTTTTCCCCCTTTGGTGAGAACATTTAAGTTCTAGTCTCAGCAAATTTATATCATATAAGAGTGCTACCAGTTATACTCACCACATTTTACATTTGATCATCAGACTTTATTCATCTTGAAACTGAAAGTTTATAACATTTTACCAACTTCTTTGTATTTCCCCCACTCCAGGCCCTGACAACTACTTTTCTCCTTTGTGTCTATGAGTTTAATATAAGATTCCCCATATGAGTGATATGTCTTTCTCTATTTGAGTTATTTCACTTAGTGTAATGAAGGGTTCATCCATGTTGTTGCAAATGAGGACTTTTTTTTTTTTAAGGTTTTATTTATTTATTTGACAAACAGAGATCACAAGTAGGCAGAGAGGCAGGCAGAGAGAGAGGGGGAAGCAGGCTCCCTGCTGAGCAGAAAGTCTGATGCGGGGCTCGATCCCAGGCCCCCCGGGGTCATGACCTGAGCCAAAGGCAGACACACAACCATCTGAGCCACTCAGGCACCCTGAAGACTTCCTTTTTTTAAAGCCAAATAATACTCCTGGGATCATGACCTGAGCCGAATGCTTAACTGACTGAGCCACCCAGGCACCCCGAGAGCACATTTTCTTGACCCATTTTTCCACTGATAGACACTTCAGTTCTTGTACCTTGGCTACTGTGAATAATGCTGCAGTGAACATGGGAGTGCACATATCTCTTGGAGATAATGGTTTTATTTCCTTTAGATATATACTCAGAAGTGGGATTGCTATCCTATAGATATATACTCAGAAGTGGGATTGTGGCCTCCATCGTGTTTTTTATAATGACTATACTTGTTTTACACCTAATCAACAATATGTAAGGGCTCCCTTTCCTCCACATCCTCATCAGCATTTATCTCTTGTCTCCTGGATAATAGTCATCCTAACAGATCTGAGATAGTTTTTCTCATTGTGGTTTTGATTTGCATTTCCCTGATGTTGATGTTGAACATCTTTTTATATACCTGTTGGCCATTTGTATGTCTTTGTCTTTGGAAAATGTCTATTTAGATCCTTTACCTGTTTTTTTTTTTTTTTTAATATTTTATTTATTTATTTGACAGACAAAGATCACAAGTAGGCAGAGAGGCAGGCAGAGAGAGAGGAGGAAACAGGCTTCCTGCTGAGCAGAGAGCCCGATGCGGGGCTCGATCCCAGGACCCCGGGATCACGACCTGAGCCGAAAGCAGAGGCTTTAACCCACTGAGCCACCCAGGCGCCCCCCTTTACCTGTTTTTTAACTGGGTTATTTAGGTATTTATTTATTTGTTTGTTTTGATTTATCTTATGTAATTTCAGTTTTGCTTCTGGGTTGGATGAATTCCTTATTTATTATGGATATTAACCCGCTATCTTATATGTGGTTTGCAAATATTTTCTCCCATTCTATAGGTTGCCCTTTGATTTTGCTGATAGTTTTCTTTAATGAGCAGAAGCTTTTTGTTTGACATAGTGCTACTTCCTTATTTTTTCTTTCGTTGCATTTCCTTTTGATTTCAAATCCAAAAACTCATTGCCCAGACCAATGTTAGGAAGCTTACTCCCTTTATTTTCTTCTAGGAATTTTATAGTTTTACATGTAAATCTTTAATCCATTTTGAGTTAATTTTTGTATACAGTATAAGATAGAGGTCTAGTTTCATTTTTTCTTTTGTTTCATATGGCTGTCCAGGTTTCCTACCACCATTTAATAAAGAGATCATCCTTTCCTCCATTGTATATTCTTGCCTCTTTTGCCATAAATTAATTCACCATATATGCTTGGGTTTATATCTGGTCTCTCTATTTTGTTCCATTGATCTATGTGTTTTTTTTTTTTTTTAAGACTTTATTTATCCATATTAGAAAAGGAGAGAGATCAGAAGTTGGCAGAGCAGCAGGCAGAGGGAGAGAGAGAAGCAGGCTTCCAGCTGATCAGGGAGCCCTTTGCGGGACTTGATCCCAGGACCCTGGGATCATGACCCAGAGCTGAAGGCAGATGCTCAACCCACTGAGTTACCCAGGCACACAATATGTCAGTTTTTATGCCAATACCATACTGATTCATTACTGTAGCTTTGTAATATAGTTTGAAATCAGTTAGCATGCTGCTTCCAATGTTGCTTTTCTTTCTGAAGATTGTTTTGGCTATTCAGGATCTTTTGTGGTTCCATAAAAATTTTGGGATGGTTTGTTCCCATCTATGAAAAGTACCATTAGAATTTTGACAGGGATTGCATTGAATCTGTACATTGCTTTGGGTATCACAGACATTTTACTTCATTAATTCTTCCACTCCATAAGCATGGGATATCTTTCCATTTATTTGTCTTCAGTTTTTCATCAGTTTTGCACAGTTGCAGTGTGCAGGTCTTTCACCTTGTTGGTTAAATTTATTACTATTTTATTATTTTATGACATTGTAAATGAAATTATTTTGTTAATTTCTCTTTCTGAAACTCACTGTTAATGTAAAAAATGCAACATATTTTCATATCTTTATTTTATGCCTTCCACTTTACTGAATGATCTTTTGTATTTTCCTTTGTATTTCTTTGGTATTTCAATTCTGATTTTTTTTTTTTTTTTTTTTTTTAGTTTTCTCTCTTTTTTTCATGGTGAGTCTAGCTAAAGGTTTGTCAATTTTGTTTATCTTTTCAAAGATTCAGATCTTGATTTCATTGACATTTTCTATTGTGTTTTTAGTCTCTGCTCCATTTATTTCCACTCTGATCTTTATTATTTCCTTCCATTTATTACTTCTTGATAAAGGATTTTAAAATTACTGAAAATGTTGAACTGCAGTGGAATTTGATGTTATTTTCTCTAAAGATAAATGTACAATCTTACAGATAATTCTAAGAATGCCCTCTGGCAGATTTTTTTTTCCATTTTCTTGTGGGTTTTTTTTTTTTTCCTTTTTTACCCTAGACTATATATTATACTCAATTTTATTATTCTTTTGGATAACATATAAAAGCATATTATTTTGCTTTCATCCTAAAATTAAACTTAAATACTGCCTGAAACGTATATTTTTAAAACCATTTTCCACAAAATGGCACAAGTTTTTATTTTTTAAATGACTGAAAAAACTAAAGGGAAAACTAGCATTGAAATGTATTTAATGTTCAGATTATTTTTGTCTAACTATTCTTCCTTCACAGACATATCTGGCATGCTGATGTACCTTCTGGAGACTTAGAGAAATAAACTTTTTTTATATGCACTCTTAAGTTCCTTAATGAAATAGGAAAATAAGCAAATGATTATTTGGAAGCCAGCAGCTTTAAGCACCACTTGTTGTTGTTTTTTCCCCACAACATTGCACAAATCTATAAAGGGAGAATAGTTCTTCCTTCCTTTCCCTCTCCTGGGCTCATACTAAGTCTGTATGTCCATTTATCCATGGTCTCAAACACAGATAAGTCTCTGGCTTTCAGATAGATGTTTGACAAATCTTGATTATGGTGGATACCAAATATACTATCCTGGTATTCTCTTACTGGGCTGTGGCCACCTTGACAACATTCGGAACAATATAAAAAGATTAATTTTAGAAACTTATGGAGTAATGGAGATTAACGTTATAGACCCAAGTTACAGTCTATTTAAGTAGCTTGATGAATTTCTCCGCATTCTGAAGTTTTTTCTCATCCTGCTCTCACCCACATACCCTGCTGCCAAAACTGAACTTCTTTTCTTTTTTTCTTTTTAAGGTTTCATTTATTTATTTAACAGACAGAGATCACAAGTAGGCAGAGAGGCAGGCAGAGAGAGGAAGAGAGAAGCAGGCTCCCTGCTGAGCAGAGAGCCTGATGTGGGACTCGATCCTAGGACCAGAGCCTGATGCGGCTTGATCATGAACTGAGCCTAAGGCAGAGGCTTAAACCACTGAGCCACCCAGGCACTCCCGAAACTGAACTTTTATTAATTCTTTTACCTCAGTCCTAACAACATCAAAAATAATAAAAGCTGACATTAACGTGGCTAATTACAGGCAGTATAAATGTATTAGGTGCTTTGTGCAATCTGACAGTTAGAATTAATTTAAACTACAAATAATGGGAAAGGCAAAATAATAACAAAACAGTTCTCTTTCATGTAAGAGAAGCCATTTAGGGCTGGTAGGTTCACCACCAAGTTAGTTGTCAGGGACACTGGTTCCTTGTACAGCTCCATCCTCTCAGCATACTTCTTTTAACTCTTGGTGCAAGGAAGCTGCTTAAGCTCCAAGTATTACAGCCATATTCCAGCCAGCAAGGGGAAGAAGGAAGGAAATAAAAGCATAAAGGATGCTTTTTTAATGGAAATTTCGTAAAGTGTACATATAACATTTTTGCATATTAGAGATGCCCAAGAGCCTAGAAAACATAATATATCACAGTATGTATTCCATTCATGCCTATAACTAGATAATAATTGGGCATTTTTTACTAAGTGACTACTGGTACGACTAGCTTCCATATGCAATAATTCCCTCTGCCGTTAGAACAGCCCTTTAAGCAGAGCTTTAATACAGCTCTCCATGGCTTTGCTACAGGCCTTGATCTAGTTCTCTTGAAACTGGATTTCTGTCTCATGGGTGGGAGCCTGTCTTGGAACCCTAGTGTCCCCTCTCAGGGTCATGGGATGGGGATCCTTCTATGGACTATCAGACTTCTTCGATGCTGATTACCTGCTGCCTCTTTGGGCCTCTGACTATTACTCACTTTCTGCTTCTGTCTCGATTGTCCTAAATCTGTCAATTTATGTGGTTTTTCAACACAAATCTTCATCTTGACCCATCGTGCTATTACAGAGCCCTCATTGTAACATCAGCTCTCTTGGTTTCAGAATCAGTAAAAAGAAACAATGCTGACTCTGACATAGATTTTAAGTTATACAAATTTCAGTGAGTATTTTCTGTTTATCACTAGGAAACAACAGAGACATAAATATGCCAGCTTCCCTTTTATACTAGATTGTGACTTTGGACAAGTTACTTGATATCTCTATGCTTCAACCTCCTTCTCTATATAATAAGGATGACTGAAAATTCCATATAGGGTGGCTGTGAAGATTCACTAAGCTTATATATATAAAATATCTCCTGACACATGGTAATCTCCAGTGAGGGTTAGCTAATAATAGGAGTAATAATAATAAGTATACTTAAAACAATGCTTATTTTTCAACTCCCTCTCTTATCTTTTAGATTACTTTACGGTTTTAGGCCTTTCAGTTAGTGACTGTCAAGGGTAAAAAAAAGTTTGCTATTTGAGAGTCCTGTTGGAAAGATAATCAATAATCTTTTCATAAAATTCACAGAAAGATTTTACTCTTAATTATAAGTCTCCTTTAGAGAATTGGGTTGGATTTTCCATATTTTTGGGTCATCCTGAGTCTCTGGTGTCAGGGAACTCTAAAATAATTCTGATTGGCAGTGGAATAAGCTTGGGACTCAAAAAAGAAGGAACTGAATTGATGCATGGATGCAGTTAAGTTACTTTATTTATTTAAGGTTTCTAGAGGAAAAAAAGATTTTGATGAATTATGTAAATAATAATTCATCTTTTTGTTCAAGGAAGCATGGATTATATGAGCATTGGATAATAAGACAGTCTTGATGACTTTAGATACCTAAAAACATTTAACACTGACACATCTCAGTACTTGCTCTTTGTTTATTCAAAACTTGAGAAGAAGCAGATGAGTTACCTGGAATGATCTATTCCTAAAGTTAAATAAACTTAAATGAAGGTACCCCTTGTAAAGTTGTAGACAGGGTTATGGCTCTGGACTCAGGATGGTGATAAGACATGAGGTAGTAGTAATAGAAAAAAAAAATCTTATACAAGAGACTTGACGGTCCATGGCAAGAAACAGAGAGAAGATGGTCACGGTAGAGGGAATGCTGGAGAGGATTTGTGGCTAAAGGTAGAACACACTTGCTGCCAAACTTCTTCCTGGCTGGGAGGACTCTGGTGAATACCTACTCTATCCTTTTTAACCATTCACTCTGATCTCTTGTGCCTCCCATTAGCTTGATCTATTTGAAGTTGTCAGACATGGGATCCAGGTGATGTCATTTATAGAGGTCAACCTCTCAGGGCATAATGTATGGCAGAGAAAAGGAGAGTGGTTGGAGTGGCCACAGTGCATAACTAACATATTTCTGTCTGTAGCCCTTTTTCATACTCTGGACCTCTTCAGTGTCCTGAACAGGCATATCATGCCTCAGGATATTAATGCTAGTTGTTTTGAACCTAGTGACTTTGTTTCACAGAGCTAATCTTCTTCAGGGATGAGCTATTCTCCTTTTTCATGGGGTCTTTTTTTTTTTTTTTTAAGATTTTATTTATTTATTTGACAAAGAGAGACACAGCAAGGGAGGGAACACAAGCAGGAGGAGTGGGAGAGGGAGAAGAAGGCTTCCCACCAAGCAGGGAGCCTGATGCGGGGCTGGATCCCAGGACCCTGGGATCATGACCTGAGCCAAAGGCAGACCCTTAATGACTGAGCCCTCCAGGCAGCCCTCATGGAGTCTTGATATCAGTTCTTTGTATTTGGTGTCTGAATTCCAGAAAAAGCCATTGATGAAACTGGGCCTTGGCTGCCTCATTTACAAAATCTTAGGGTTGGGGCACCTGGGTGGTTCAGTGGGTTAAGCCTCTGCCTTTGGCTCAGGTCATGATCTCAGGGTCCTGGGATCGAGCCCCACATCGGGCTCTCTGCTCGGCAGGGAGCCTGTTTCCTCCTCTCTCTCTGCCTGCCTGTCTGCCTACTTGTGATCTCTGTCAAATGAATAAATAAAAATCTTTTAAAAAATATATTTTAAAAAAATCTTAGGGTTGAAACAGCTCAAAAATTCAATTTAAAAAATTCCATATAATTCCTGACCTGAAATATATCAATCATGAGTTTTCTGTATTCATAAGTTGAATTTAGACAAATTCACTTCTTTTAGCTCCAAGGTAACTGAAAATTTTGGCTTTAATATAAATTGTGGGTCACTCTTGTTGCAAAATACTAGAAAGAGAGAAGGAAATGGTAAGTTTAGAAAGGGAACGGAAGAGGGATTGCTAAAACAAAACAAAACAAAACAAAAAAACCTCACCAGGGATTGATCTAATGAGGTCTGAAATCTTATATAAAGATAAGGCTTGGCAAACATGGGCTTTAGGAACCAGATATCACCAGTCCCTCAGTCAGAAATTCCCTAAACATTTGTATATATGAGTAAACAAAAAACATTTTCTAATTTGTGTTCTGTCTGCAGCAGCAAAAATTCTATAAACATCTGGTTACAACTAGAGATTGGGAAAATCCTAGAAAGTTCCCAAGGAATAATAAATTTCATATGAAAATTAATAGCTCTATATCCATAATTGCTCAATTATGAGATATAAATAACGTCAGTATTTGTTGTTGTTGTAGTTGATGTTATTGATTTACTTGGGGGAGGTTTAAAAAAGTAATTACTTTTCGACATTTGGTCTTCCATACCTGTTTTCCCATAGGAAAATGTTTTTCAATGTCAAAATCATAATTTTACTCAAGAATTTTATGCTTAGAACTCATGACAGTTGTAACATATCAATGGTATATGTTCTGAAAATGAATGTGTTCAGAAACTTCACAGCATACACCAGTCAGCAAGTCAAACAAAGCCCAGTCTCATCTATCCCCCAATCATTCTTAGATGAACTAAAAACTTTAGAACACGATGAAATTTACTGTCTGATTTTCATAATAGCTGAAACCTGACCTTTTTTTTCACTACCCAGAGAAATGCAATATACCTTAATTTTTAAAATGAGACTTTTGAAAAATTTGGTAAAAGATTTCTTCTTCATACTGGATCATAAATATGTTGCTTTTCTCTAATTAGTATTCTGTATAGTGTAAATTAAAGGCTACTAAGGAAATAAAATTCAATACAACAGTTTACAACAGGGTCAGTAAACTGTGGCCCATAGATTAAATGTGGCCTGCTATTTTATTACGGCCCATGAGCTAACTATGGTTTTTGTATTTTTAAATGGCTTTATAATTTCAAAAGAAGGATGATATTTTAAAATTTAAAAATGATGATTTTGAAATCTTTGTGTTCATAAATAAAGTCTTGGAACATAACCCTGTCCATTCATTTATGTATTGTCCATCACTGTTAAAATAACAATTTTCCAGTTGTAGAAGAGATCATATGGATAGCAAAACCTGAAGTTTGTATTATTTAGAATTTGACAGAAAAATTTTGCCTGCCTCTTGTTTGTGGGATTCAATTAAAGTACATTTTCTTAAAGAAATAAGATAGCATAATATTTCAAGCATAATATTATACTATCTGTGTATAGTATTTTAAACAGTGTAAGTTCCCTTTTGTTCAGTTTGCTTGGCCTCTGAAATAATAAATGACAGTGGTTGAAATCTTACTAATACAAACATTCTCTTTTTAGACAAAGTATGGTTAATTCGGAAATATGTCTCCAAAAGAATTATAATGTTCAGTGTGACATTTAACAGACTACTGAGAAACAAGTTTTCTTTTAAGAGAAAAGTATTTTCTCCTTTTTGTTGGTGCACTGGAAGAGTAACAAGCTTCAAGAGGAATTACCTTCAGTGATGAGGAACTTGAGAGATAGTATAATCAAAATGGAAAGATCTTGAGCACTCCGAGAACCAGGGTTAAGCAAGCATTAGTAAATGTGGTCTACAGTGAATAAATGCTGAAGAGAGCCTAGGAAAAGGAACTAGTAAGAGGCAAAATCTGTTAACAAACTTCAAAGTGCTAAAGAATAATGAAAAATGAAAAAGGAAGATTTAAGAGTTTTATAAAGGGGAAATAAGGGGGCTCTTAAGTCTTAATACCAAAGTGGAACAGCAGTGAAAAAGACAAACTAGGTGCTGAGCTGTATACTATTATGAGAACAGTATGTGATAAATCAATGCAATGGTCATAGCTAGTATGAGGGCTGAAATTTACCCAATATTTAATACAGTATCAGAATTCACCTTCACTAAAATTTTGATGTGGTCACCACATACCATGGATATGACTTACTATGGATGTTTGGGTTCTTTCTCAAAGAGAGAAGAAAATTTTTATTTTTGTGACCAAAGGCTTAAAAACCTTAGTGAAGGCATTGTTATTTATCAGCTATAGTTTACTGTCTAGGCCGTTGAATTTAAATTTAGGTCTCATGTATTTATTTTTCATTTTGTTTTGGGGTTTTTTTTTAAGATTTTTATTTATTTATTTGAGAGAGGGACAGTGAGAGAGAGCATGAGAGGGGGGAAGGTCAGAGGGAGAAGCAGACCCCCCACAGAGCTGGGATCCTGATGCGGGACTCCATCCCAGTATGCCGAAGGCAATTGCTTAACCAACTGAGCCACCCAGATGCCTGGGTCTCATGTATTTAATTTAATTCATTCATTTTTATATGCATGTCTCATGAGTTACGAATTCAGACTTATTTTTGCTTATGTCTCTAAAAGCCTTAAGAAAATGTTGTAAGCAAGTCATTTAATATGTCTGTGGAATGTGTAATCAATCAAGGAATTACTACATTGTAAACTACCAAAAATATAGTCCGTAGGTCATTTTCCTAAATGATCTAAATGAAGTGTCACCACTTATTGCCACTTACAAAGTACAGTGTGATACATTTTGGAGAAGCTTTTTTTGTAAAATCAAGTGAAATACAGTTGAAATAAAAGTAAATCAATTAAGGTAAATAATATATAAAGAGAGAGAAGTTATGTTTTTAATAACAGAAAATTGTTAATTATATATATTTTCTATATTATTAGGTAATCAATTTTTACTTTATTATAATTGAAAAAACCTGAATCAAACTAAACACAAAAAATTCAGCTATGAATATTTACTGATATAAATGAGATGAGTGAACATTTTTTTAAAGGAAAAAATATAAATGATCATTGGAGGTAAAAATATTTAATCACTTATAACACACATGAATATCCTTTAAATTCAACTTGATTCATTAAAAAAGCCATGATTAAGCACTTATGAAATACCCTATTACCTTACATTTATAACTTTATATTCATTATAGGAGACTGCTTAAATACTCTGTAACTTTGTAAAGTATTAAATCTATGTTAATGGTAAATGGTGACCATAAGAACAACTTCAAGAAATTTAAAAAAAAAAAAAAAAATCTTACCCTTTAACAGATAAAGCCACATGAAGTATCTCATACCTATCTACTTAGGTAAAAGGAGGACAACTTTATTCTATGTTACCTCTAAAGATGTCCAAAAACTTGATTCTGAAATGAATATTTTTTATTTGAATACAACTATTTACTTCTACATACTTAGTTGAAATTTTCAAAAAGGAATTTCCATTGAACTGTTCACTATTTGGGGGGACCATTCTGAAATCATTGATTTCTTGGAGTTAAGTGAGGGTTTTTGTTGTTGTTGTTGTTGTTATTTTTCCTTCTGTTTATGGAGAAGATAGGTAGAATATATGTGGTTGCCTTGAATTAATCTTCTTTATAAACAAATTTAAAAAGTGTTGCTACAGCTGATGTCAGAGAAATTATTGCCTGTGCTCTGTTTAGGATGTTTTTGGTTTCAGATCTCACATTTGGTTCTTTAATTTGTCTTGAGTTAATTTTTGTATGTAGTGTGAAAATGTGTTCCAGTTTCATTCTTTTGCAAGTAGCTGTCCAGTTTTCCTAACACCATTCATCAAAGAAACAGTCTTTTTCTCATTGTATATTCTTCCTTCTTTGTCAAAGATTAATTGACCATAAAACTGTGGGTTTATTTCTGGGTTTTCAATTCTGTTCCACTTATCTACCTATTTATTTTTGTGCCAGTACCATACTATATTGATTACTACAGCTTTGTAATATAACTTGAAATCTGGAAGTCCGTATTGTTTTTCTTTAGGAGATTGCTTTGATTATTCTGGGTTTTCTGTGGCTCTATACAAATTTTAGGATTGATTGTTCTAGTTCTGTGAAAAATGTTGATATTTTCACAAGGATTGCATTAAATGTGTACATTGCTTTGTGTACTGTAGACATTTTAACAATATTTGTATTTCTGATCCATGAGCATAGAATGTCTTTCCAGTTCTTTGTGTCACCTTCAATTTCTTTCATCAGTGTTTTATAGTTTTCTGAGCATAGATCCTTCACCTGTTTGGTTAAGTTTTTTCCTAGGCATTTTATTATTTTTTGGTGCAATTGTAAATAGGACTGTTTTCTTAATTTCTCTTTCTCCTACTTCATTATTAGTGTGATAAATGTAACAGATTTCTATACATTGATTTTGTATTCTGAGACTTTACTGAATTCCTTTATTAGTTCTAACAGTTTTTTGATGAAGTCTTGTGGGTTTTCTATATATAGTATCATGTCATCTGCAAATAGTAAAAATTTTATATCTTCCTTACCAATTTATATACCTTTTATTTCTTTTTGTTGTCTCATGGCTGTGGCTAGGACTAACAGTACTATGTTGAATAGAAGTGGTGAGATGGACATCCTTATCTTTTTCCTGGGAAGGCTCTCAGATTTTCCCCATTGAGGATAATGTTTGCTGTGTGATTTTTGTAGATGGGCCTTTATTACGTTGAGGTGTGTTCCCTCTAAACCTATTTTGTTGAGTGTTTTTATTATGATTAGATGTCATACTTTGTCAAGTGCTTTTTCTTCATCTATTGAAATGATTGTATGGTTTTTATCCTTTCTCCTTTTGATGCCGTGTATCACTTTGTTTGATTTGCACATATTGAACCATTCTAGCATCCCAGGGCTAATTCCTACTTAATCCTGGTGAATGATTTTTTAAAATGTATTTTTGGATTCAGTTTGTTAGTATTTTCTTGATGATTTTTGCATGTGTGTTCATCAGAGATCTTGGCCTGAAGTTCTCTGTTTTTTGTGGTGTCTTTACCTGGCTTTGGTATCAGAGTAATACTGGCTTCATAAAATGGAAAACAATGGAATTTAAATTTTCAAAATTGAAATGAAATAAAATTAGAAATTAAAGTTTTAAAATTGAAATTTGATTGTCAAAGAGGAATTTGGGAAATTCACATCCATATGGTAGAATTTTTTAAAACAATTCTTAAATAATTAATGAGTCAAAAAATAAATGAGAAGAAAACTAGAAAATGCTTTAAGAAGAATAGAAACAAACACAATATACCAAAATATATGAGATTCACCTAAAGCAGTGATTAGAGGGACTTCATAGCCTTCAAATCAATAACCTAATGTTCCACTTTATAAAATTAGAAAAAGAAGAGTAAATTAAACTTGAAGCAATCAGAAGGAATGAAATAATGAGGATTAGAATGAAAATAGTGCAATAGAGACTAAAAAAAAAAAAAGACAAAATCAAGAAAACCAAAATTTGGTTCTTTGGAGAGATCAATAAAATTGAAAAATCTTTAGTTAGTCTAAGCAAACAAGGCTCAAATTACTAAAATCAAGAATTAAATAAAAAATCACTAGCAACCTTTCAAAAATAAAAAGGATTATAAGGGAGAGAACAATTGTGTGCCAATGTATTAGATAACCTAGATAAAATGGACATATTTTTAGAAAAACAGAACTTCCTAAACCAATGTAAGAAGTAGAAAATCTGAATTAACATCTAACAAATAAAGAAATTGAATTACTAAAAGACAACCAATGAAAACAAACAGCGGTACCTGGGTGGCTCAGTCAGTTAAGCAACAGTTAAGCAACGGACTCTTGATTTCAGCTCAGGTCATGGTCTCGAGTCATGAGATCAAATGCCATGGGGTTCCACACTCAGTGTGGAGTCTGCTTGAGATTCTTTCCCTCCCCCTTTTCCTCTTTCCACCCCCACCCCCCGCTCATGTGCACTCACATTCATGCGTGTGCTCTCTCTCTCTCTCAAATAAACAAATCTTCAAAACCAACAAACTTCCCACAAAGAAAACTGCAGGCCCAGGTATTTTCACTGGTAAATTTTACCAAACATAAAGAATTAACATCAGTCTTTTATAAACTCTTCCAAAAGAGAGAAGAAGAAGGAAGACTTCCCAAGTCGTTCTATGGGACTGTTAACCTGATTTAAAAAAATTACCAAAAGCATCACAATGAAAGAAAATCACAAACCAGTTTTCTTTATGCATATAGACACAAGAAATCTCAACAAATACTACAAGATATGAAATATACTGTATACCATGATGAAGGGAAATTTATCCCAAGAATGCAACTTTGATTTAACCCAGGGAAATCAAGCAAATCAATGCAATGCTTTACGTTAGTAAAGGACAAATACAATAGATGCAGCACTGCATAAAATCCAACACATTTTAATGTTATAACATTCAACGAACAAAGATAGAAGGGAACTTCTTCACCTTAATAAAGGCCATCAATGAATCACTCATAGATAACATCACACGTATTAATGAAAGACTATGATTTCCTCTAAAATCAAAAAGAGGACAAGTATGTATGCTTGCACCATTTCTATTATATATTAATTTTTTTTTAAGATTTTATTTTATTTTTTGACAGAGACACAGCAAGAGAGGGAACACAAGCCAGGGGAGTGGGAGAAAGAAAGACAGGCTTCCCACTGAGTAGGGAGCTTGATGCAGGGGCTCAATCCCAGAACCCTGGGATCATGAACTTAGCCAAAGGCAAATGCTTAACGGACTGAGCCACCCAGGCACCTCTGAGATTCTAACCGGAAAATTAGGCAAAAAAAGAAATAAAAGTTACCTAGGTTGGAAAATAAGAAGTAAAGCTCCTTCTGTTTGTAAATGACATAAACTGGTATATTGAAAATCCTGAGGAATCCACACACACTGAAGAAACAATTAGAAGTAATAAGTAAGTTCCAGCAAGGTTGTAGGTATAAACCAATACACAAAAAATTTAATTTCTATATAAGCAATGAACAATCCCAAAAGTAAGTTAAGAAAACAATTCCATTTATAATAGCACCAAAAAGAATAAAATACTTAAGAATAAATTTAACCAAGTGCTACAAGATATATACAATGAAAAAAAAACTGAAAAAAATTAAAGAAGGCATAATAAATTAAAAAAAAATCCTATGTGCATGGATTAGAAGACTTAATATTGATACATAGACCATACCCTCCTCAAATAATTTATAGATTCAATGCAACTCCTATTGGTATCTTAACAGTCTTTTATGTAGAAAATGAAAAGCTGATCCTAAAATGAATATGTAATCTCAAGGGACCCCTAATAACCTGACAGTCTTAAAACAGAACAAAGTAACAGAGCTCACACTTGCTGACCTTAAAACTTATGATAAAGTTTTACTAATTAAAGTAGCATGCTAATGGCATAAGGGTGGAGATATAGACCAATAGAAAATAACTTGGAGTCCAGAAATGACCCACACATTTATGGTCAGTTGAGTTTTTAAAAGGGTGCTAAGGCAGTTCAATAAGAGAAATAATAAACTTTTCAACAAATGGGGCTGGGACAAGTGCTTATCCAAATGCAAAAGAATGAAGTTGTATCCCTTCCTTAAGCCATTAAAGAACATGGTCAAAAAAGTGAAAATAAGGGTGCCTGGCTGGCTCAGTCAGAAAAGAGTGTGACTTGATCTCAGGGTTGTGGATTCAAGCCCCATGTTGGGTATAGACATTACTAAAAGAAATTAGAATAAAAATTTTTTTTAAATAAAGTGAAAATATAATCCACATGATAAGAGAAAAATATTTTAAATTAAATATCTTGTAAGGGATTTGTATCTAGAATATTAAAGAACTCCTACAATTCAACAATAAAAAGACATACAATCCAATTTACAAATGGGCAAAATTTTGCTTAGACATTTCTCCTAAAATAAACTCATGGCCAATAAGCACATGAAAAGATGCTCAGTATCATTAGTTATTAGAAAAATGCAAATCAAAACCACGGGATAACACTTGATGCTTACTAAGACGATTTTTTTTTTTTTTTTTTTAGATTTTCTTTGCTCATTTGAGAGATCGAGAGAATGCGCACACACGTGGCTGAACAGGGGAAGGGGCAGAGGGCCAAGCAGACTCCTTGCTAAGCAGAGGGCCTGATGCAGGGCTCAATCCCAGGACCTTTAGATGGTGACCTGAGATGAAGTCAAATGCTTAACCAACTGAGCCATCCAGGCATCCCCCACTAAGATGATTATTGTAAAAAAAAGATGTACAATAACAAGTGTTGGCAACTTGTGGAGAAATTGAAACTCTTATACATTGTAGGTGGAATTGTAAGATGGTACAGCCACTTTGGAAGGCATTTAGAAATTCTTTAAAAAGTTAAACAATACGGGGCGCCTGGGTGGCTCAGTGGATTAAGCCACTGCCTTCAGCTCAGGTCATGATCCCAGGGTCCTGGGATCGAGCCCCGCATCGGGCTCTCTGCTCAGCGGGGAGCCTGCTTCCTCCTCTCTCTCTGCCTGCCTCTCTGCCTACTTGTGATCTCTGTCTGTCAAATAAATAATAAAATAAATAAATTAAAAAAAAAAAGTTAAACAACATTACCCTATGACCTGTAATTCTACTTCTACGTATATATGCAAGAGAAATGAAAATTTATGTTCAGACAAAAACCTGTATATGAATATTCATAGAAATGTTATTCATAATAGCCAGAAATAGAAAGAACTCAAGTGTCTATCAACTGATGAATGGATAAACAAAGCATGCTGCATTTTATTCAGTCATGAATAAGAAAAAAGTCTTGTCCTGTGCTACAATATGGATGAAGCTTGAAAACGTTATGCTAAGTATAAGTGACCAGATGCCAAAGGCCACATATTGTAAGATTCAGTTTTTATGGAATATCTAGAATGGGCAAATCCATAAAGACAGAAAGTAGACTAAATGGTTGCCAGCGGGGGAAAGGGGAATGACAGGGCGGGGGAGGATGCATGAGGATTGACTGCTAATGAGGATGAGGTTTCTTTTTGAAGTGTTGAAAGTATTCTGGGATTAGATAGTGATGATGATTGTGCAAATTTTTGATTTCCTAAAAACCATTGACTTATACATTTTAAAGGAGCGAATTTATGGTATGTGAACTATGTCACAAGAAAGTTGTTACAAAAATAAACAAAATAAAAATTTTAGTGCTCTTAATCACCCAAAGAATGTGGGTATGAATGAAGCCAACTCAGTTGAAAGGGCCTTTCACAACTATGATAAAGTCTTAATGAATATCATGCTGTCATTATACCAAGTTGCTCTATAGTCTAAGGTTGGATACCATCAACAATAATACTGGGTTTAAAAAATAACTCAATACTGTTGGTAAAAATAATGTATACATTGAACTAAAACTAACAAGATTATGTCAAAAAAAACAACAGATCTTAAACACCATGTAATGTAGTAGCAGGGGCTGATGTTATTCATTGATTTGAAACTCTTAAAGAATTAGGACCAACTGCTAGAATATTATTACATTTGATGGATCAAATTTCATTTCAGTCTCAGTGTTTCAAAGTGGGTTTTACAAAAGTTTCATTTTTCCTTTCATAAACCAGTGTAATTCCATGTAAAAAAAAAAAAAAAAACAAAACAAAACCTCTGATATGAGCCACACCAGAATAACTTTCCCCTCTTAGCTCTGGGGATAAAAGTGGCCAGAAGGAAAGAGCACCCTGAAAGACTTTATTTTGTACATATTGTTTGTTTCATTATGAATGTGCCTATTTAACAGATTTATACAATATAACTTTTAATTAAAATGGGCTGTTGATAATTTTTCTTTTATAAATGAATACCACATTTACAACAGATATTTCCCTTCCTAAGTTTGTTTTTCCAATTATTCAACAAGTATTAACTGAGCAACTACTGTGACAATGCATATGCTAATGATGATATAATGATAAGCAAAAACACATATGGTTCTTGTAGTTTGATAGGAAAGACAGGTAGTAATAGAGTATTTAAATAACTGAAAGTATAAATAAAAACTGCAAAGTGAACAAATGCAATCACTTAAGAGAATTTATAACAATTAAAGAGCCTGATGGTCTTGTATATCTTTGATTCTTCTTCTAGGAAATGCACTTTGAGCTGAGATTAGCACGATGAATAGAAATTAATTAAATAAGGTGGAGATAGACTAGATGTTAGAGTGTCCATGGGTAGGGGCACCTTGGTGGCTCACTCAGCTAAGTGACCAACTCTTGATTTTGGTTCAGGTTGTGATCACAGGGATCATGGCTCAGCATAGAGTCTGCTTGTGATCTCCCTCTCCTTCTGCTCCTCCCCCTTCAAAATAAAAAAATAAGTCTAAAAAAAAGAGTGTCCAGGATAAACAAACAAACAAAAAAAGAGTGTCCAGGGCTGTTTTCCCCATCCTAAGACTAGAGGAAGATTGATATGTGAGAAGGCCCTTATGTATGCAATAGAAAAGGAGCATGCAAGGCCCGTTTAGAGGGTAGGCAGGAGCCCCACTTGTGAGGCTGGATTAAGGAATTAGCCTTCTATCCTAAGAACAAAGGTATAACATATACAAGTTTCATGTCTGGGGGAGCTGGGGGAAGGACAGGATCAGATGTGATTTTGAAAAGTTTCTTTGGCTGCTATGGACAATGGTTTGTGGTGGACAGTGAGTGAGTGTGGAAAAATTCACTGGGAAATTACTGCAGAGACCAAATAGAAAGTCATACACCTTGGACAAGGATTGTAAGACAGAGATGTCAACAGATTTGAGAAATACTTGGGAGAAAATCAGAAGAACTGTTGATGGGTTCAATACTGAGTGACTGAAGAGTAGTTGTTAAATGAAAACTCCATAGTGCCCTGTTCTTGTCTTACATAATAGTTGTGTTTGCACTATATTTGTCAACTCCTTACTCTCCTTGCTCATAAGAATGTAAGATCTTTGAAGGCTGGTACACTCTTATTTATCTTTTTTATGCGCTGAGGAATATTGCACATGGAAGACTTTCTATACATGTTTACATGTTTGATGTAATATATACTGGATTGATTTGGGGAAACAAAAAGAAAGCCTTCAAAAAATTTTGAGAACAATTATTCTCTATCACCAGCAATTTAGCTGTTTCTAGTAGATATTATTATAGGTCTGAATAGGAGTAAGCAATTATTTATTTTAATTGATTGTTAGGCAGCTACTGAGGACAGCAATTGGATGTGCAGAATATACGTAATTTATTGACCCTTTTTCAAAGACACAGGAACTGCCCAGAATACTTTAACTATGTTTAGCTTATTGTTCCCTGGAGAAACATTTTGTCATTGATTGTGTGTTTTGGATTGTAGAAAATTAATACTGAAATTATTTTATGGTATTTGTTTAAATTTGGAATGTATAAAACTTTAACTCAGCATATGCATCTAAACATATGTTTCATGTAATAAAAGTGAACATTAAGGAGGTGTCACTGTGCCTGTTTGGAGTGGTCAAATAGGTTAGGTAATTATGAGAGAAGTAAAAGCTCAGTCTACAGCGAACATTAAATTGCAAAAAGATGAACTCTGTTGACAAATTATTGGTGTTGACAATCTCCTGCCCTCTTCTCCTTTCAACACATAATTCTACAAGTTCCTTACTACTTTTTAAGGGAAGGGTAAAAACTTTAGGTACCAATAATATATTGTGAATTTTTTTTTAACATAGGGGATTGCCCATTTTTTTTTCTCTTAGAAAATATCCAATCGTGTTTTCTACAATACAGATCATGGCTTTAGATAGAAATAAAACAAATTCATAGTCAAGAAACACTTCCATGGGCGCCTGGGTGGCTCAGCGGGTTAAGCCGCTGCCTTCGGCTCAGGTCATGATCTCAGGGTCCTGAGATCAAGTCCCGCATCGGGCTCTCTGCTCAGCAGGGAGCCTGCTTCCTCCTCTCTCTCTCTCTGCCTGCCTCTCTGCCTACTTGTGATCTCTCTCTGTCAAATAAATAAATAAATAAAATCTTAAAAAAAAAAAAGAAACACTTACATGCCTCATAGTTTCAGTGTGCCACTAGAATAATTTTTAAGGCTGTTTCAGATAATTTGCATCTATGACGATTCTATGATAAACAGATTTTCTAGTTTCATATCTAGATTTGTGAATGCTTCAATTACTTGTTTCTCTTCAGGGTAAGTTTCCCTTTTAATTAAAAAAGAAAAATATTAAAAATGACTGTTGCCACTTAAGACGCTACTACATCCAGAGGCTCCTGGGTGGCTCACTGGGTTAAAGCCTCTGCCTTTGGCTTGGGTCATGATCCAAGGGACTGGAATCGAGCCCCGCATTGGGCTCTTTGCTCAGCAGGGAGTCTGTTTCCTCCTCTCTCTCTCTCTCTCTGCCTATTTGTGATCTCTGTCAAATGGGTGAATAAAATCTTTAAAAAGAAAAAAATAAGACACTCCTGTAAACATCAGTAAAGCATTAAAGCACCATTTTCTTTTGTCTTCTTTGGAAAAGTAAAATAAAACATTGTTTTTTAAAGCCCTTGTTCATGATTTCCTCTTCCCTTGGAGAATATGTGTATAGTGATTAGACCAGGAATCTTTAAAATTGACATAGAACATCTTATCTATTACTTTATGTGGTGGTTTTGCCAAAAAATTTTATATATATATATATATGGTTTTTAATTACTGCTTCAATCTCATTACTGGTTGTCTATTCAGGTTCTCAATTTCTTACTGTTTCTGTCTTGGTAGTTTATAGGTTTCCAGAAAGGCGTCCATTTTTTCCAGATTGCTTAATTTATTGGCATATGGTTGTTAATAATAATTTTTTATTAATTTTTTATTAACATATAATGTATTATTTGCCCCAGGGGTACAGGTCTGTGAATCATCAGGCTTACACACTTCACTGTACTCACCATAGCCCATACCCTCCCCAATGTCCATAACCCAACCACCCTCTTCATACCCCCTTCCCCTGGCAATCCTCAGTTTATTCTGTGAAAGAGTCTCCTATGGTTTTTCTCCTAATCCCATCTTGTTGCATTTTTTCCTTCCCTAACCCCCCAAATCCCTCATTTTGCCTCTCAAATTGCTCATATCAGGGAGATCCAATGATAATTGTCTTTCTCTGATAAACTTATTTCGCTCAGCATAATACCCTCTAGTTTTACCCACATTGTTGCAAATGACAAGAGTTTATTTCCTTTCAAATAAACTGGCTGCATAGTATTCTTATTCATAGTATTCTAAATTTGTATCTTTACGGTAAATACCTAGTAGTGCAACTACTGGGTTGTAGGGTAGATCTACTTTCAACTTTTTGAGGAACCTCCATGCTCATTTCCAGAGTGGCTGCACCAGCTTGCATTCCCACCAACAGTGTAGGAAGGTACCCATTCCTCCACATCTTGCCAACATCTATTGTATCCTGACTTGTTCACTTAGCCATTTTGACTGGTGTGAGGTGGTATCTCATTGTGGTTTTGATTTGTATTTCCCTGAGGCCAAGTGATAGGGAGCACTTTTTCATGTGTCTGTTGGCCATCTGGATGTCTTCTTTGCAGAAATCTCTGTTCATGTCCTCTGCCCATTTCTTGATTGGATTATTGTTCTTTGGATGTTGAGTTTGATAAGTACTTTATAGATTTTGGATACTAACCCTTTATCTGATAAGTTGTTTGCAAACATCTTCTCCCATTCTGTCAGTTGTCTTTTGGTTTTGTTGACTGTTTTCTTTGCTGTGCAAAAGCTTTTGGTCTTAATGAAGTCCCAATAGTTCCTTTTTCCCCTTGCTTCCCTTGCCTTTGGCGATGTTTCTAGGAAGAAGTTTCTGAAGCTGAGAATGAAGAGGTTGCTGCCTGTGTTCTCCTCAGGGATTTTGATGGATGCCTGTCTTACATTGAGGTCTTTCATCCATTTGGAGTCTATTTTTGTGTGTGCTGTGGTCTAAGGAAATCATCCACTTTCATTCTTTTGCATGTGGCTGTCCAATTTTCCAAACAACATTTGTTGAAGAGGCTGTCTTTTTTCCAGTGGGTGTTCTTTCCTGCTTTGTCAAAGATTAGTTGACCGTGAAGTTGAGGGTCTATTTCTGGGCTCTCTATTCTGTTCCATTGATCTGTGTCTGTTTTTGTGCCAGTACCATACTGTCTTGATGATGACAGCTTTGTAATAGAGCCTGAAGTCTGGAATTGTGATGCCGCCAACTTTGTTTTTCTTTTTCAACATTCCTCTGGCTACTCGGGGTCTTTCTGGTTCCATATAAATTTTAGGATTATTTGTTCTATTTCTTTGGAAAAAATGGACGTTATTTTGATAAGGATTGAATTAAATGTGTAGATTTCTTTAGATAGCATAGACATTTCCACAAAGTTTATTCTTCCAACCCATTAGCATGGAACATTATTCCATTTCTTTGTGTCTTCCTCAATTTCTTTCATGAGTACTTTATAGTTTTCTGAGTACAGATTCTTTGCCTCTTTGGTTAGGTTTATTCCTAGGCATCTTATTCTTTTGAGTTCAATTGGAAATGGGATCGACTCCTTAATTTCTTTTTTTTCTAAATTGCTGTTGGTGTATAGAAATGCAACTGAGTTCTGGGCATTGATTTTATATCCTGACACTACTGAATTCCTGTACAAATTCTAGCAGTTTTGGAGTAGAGTCTTTTGGGTTTTCTACATAAAGTATCATATCTGCAAAGATTGATAGTTTGATTTCTTCTTTGATGATTTGGATGCCATTAATTTCTTTTTGTTATCTGTTGAGGCTAGGACTTCGAGTACTCGAATAGCGGTGGTGATAATGGACATCCCTGCCGTGTTCCCGACCTTAGCAGAAAAACTCTGTTTTTCTCCATTGAGAATGATATTTGCAGTTGGTTTTTCATAGATGGCTTTGATAATATTGAGGTATGTGCCTTCTATCCCTACACTGTGAAGAGTTTGATCAAGAAAGGATGCTGTACCTCATCAAACGCTTTTTCAACATCTATTGAGAGTATAATATGATTCTTGTTCTTTCTTTTATTAATGTATTGTATCACATTGACTTATTTGCAGATATTGAACCAATTTTGCAGCCCAGGAATAAATCCCACTGGGCGTGGTGAATAATCCTTTTAATGTACTGTTGGAACCTATTGGCTAGTATTTTGGTGAGAATTTTCGCATCTCTGTTCATCAAGGATATTGGTCTGTAATTCTCTTTTTTGATGGGATCCTTGTCTGGTTTTGGGATCAAGGTGATGCTGGCCTCATAAAATTAGTTTGAAAATTTTCCTTCCATTTCTATTTTTTGGAACAGTTTCAGGAGAATAGAAATTAATTCTTCTTTAAATGTGTGGTAGAATTTCCCTGGGAAGCCATCTGACCCTGGGTCTTGTTTGTTTGGAGATTTTTGATGACTGCCTTATTCTCCTTACTCGTTCTGTTTAGGTTTTCTATTTCTTCCTGGTTCAGTTATGGTAGTTTATATGTCTCTAGGAATGCATCCATTTCTTCCAGATTGTCAAATTTGCTGGTGTATAGTTGCTCATAATATGTTCTTATAATTGTTTGTACTTCTTTGGTTTTGGTTGTGATCTCTCTTCTTATATTCATGATTTTATTAATTTGGGTCCTTTCTCTTTTCTTTTTGATAAGTCTGGCCAGGGGTTTATCCATCTGATTAATTCTTTCAAAAACCAACTTCCTAGTTTCTTTGATCTGTTCTGTTGTTCTTTTGGTTCTATTTCATTGATTTCTGCTCTGATCTTTATTCTTTCTCTTCTCCTGTGGGGTTTAGGCTTTCCTTGCTGTTCTTTTTCCAGCTCCTTTAGGTGCAGGGTTAGGTTGTATATTTGAGATCTTTCTTGTTTCTTGAGAAAGGCTTGTATTGCTATATATTTTCCTCTCAGGGCTGCCTTTGCTGTGTCCCACAGATTTTGAACAGTTGTGTTTTTATTATCATTTGTTTCCATGAATTCTTTCAATTATTTAATTTCCAGGTTGACCCATTCATTCTTTAGAAGGATGCTCCTTAGTCTCCATGTTTTTTAGTTCTTTCCAACCTTACTCTTGTGATTGAATTCCAGCTTCAGAGCATTTTGGTCTGAAAATATGCAGGGAATGTTCCCAATCTTTTGATACCGGTTGAGACCTGATTTATGATCCAGGATGGGATCTATTCTGGAGAATGTTCCATGTGCACTCATGAAGAATGTGTATTCTGTTGATTTGGGATGGAATGTTCTGACTAGATCTGTGATGTCCATCTGGTCCAGTGTGCCATTTAAGGCCTTTATTTCCTTGTTGATCTTTTGCTTGGATAATCTGTCCATTTCAGTGAGGGGGGTGTTAACGCCCCTTACTATTATTGTATTATTGTTGATGTGTTTCTTTGATTTTGTTATTAATTGGTTTATATAGTTGGCTGCTCCCATGTTAGGGGCATAGATATTTAAAATTGTTAGATCTTCTTGTCGGATGGACCCTTTGAGTATGATATAGTGTCCTTCCTCATCTCTTATTATAGTCTTTGGCTTAAAACCTAATTTACCTGATAGAAGGAATGCCACCCTAGTTTTCTTTTGATGTCCATTAGCATGGTAAATTGTTTTCCACCCCCTCACTTTAAATCTGGAGGTGTCTTTGGGTCTAAAATGAGTTTCTTGTAGACAGCTTCTTGATGGGTTTTGGTTTTTTATCCATTCTGATACCCTGTGTCTTTTGATTGAGGCATTTAGCCCATTTATACTCAGGGTAACTATTGAGAGATATGAATTTAGTGCCATTGTATTGCCTGGAAGGTGACTGTTACTGTATATTGTCTCTGTTCCTTTCTGATCTACTACTTTTAGGGTCTTTCTTTGCTTAGAGGACTGCTTTCAATATTTCCTGTAGAGCTGGTTTGGTGTTTACAAATTCTTTCAGTTTTTGTTTATCCTGGACGCTTTTTATCTCTCCTTCTATTTTCAATGATAGCCTAGCTGGATATAGTATTCTTGGCTGCATGTTTTTCTTATTTAGTGCTCTGAATATATCATGCCAGTTCTTTCTGGCCTGCCAGGTCTCTGTGGATAAGTCTGCTGCCAACCTAATATTTTTACCCTTGTATGTTACAGACATCTTGTCCCGAGGTGCTTTCAGAATTTTGTCTTTGTCACTAAGACTTGTAAATTTTACTATTAGATGATGGGGTGTGGACCTATTCTTATTGATTTTGAGGGGAGTTCTCTGCACCTGGATTTTGATGCTCATTCTTTTTGCCATATTAGGGAAATTCTCTACAATAATTCTCTCCAGTATACCTTCTGCTCCCCTCTCTCTTCTTCTTCTGGAATCCCAATTATTCTGATGTTGTTTCGTCTTGTAGAATCACTTATCTCTCAAATTTTCCCTCGTGGTCCAGTAGTTGTTTGTCTCTCTTTTGCTCAGCTTCTTTATTCTCTGTCATTTGGTCTTCTATATCACTAATTCTCCCTTCTGCCTCATTTATCCTAGCAGTAAGAGCCTCCATTTTTCATTGCACCTTATTAATAGCTTTTTAAAATTTCAACTTGGTTAGATTTTCGTTGTTTTATTTGACCAGAAAGGGCTTTTATTTCTCCAGACAGGGTTTCTCTAATATCTTCCATGCCTTTTTCGAGCACAGCTAGCACCTTGAGAATCGTCATTCTGAACTCTAGAGCTGACATATTACCAATGCTTGTATTGATTAGGTCCCTAGCCTTCGGTACTGCCTCTTGTTCTTTTTTTGTGGTGAATTTTTCGCCTTGTTATTTTATCCAGATAACAATATATAAAGGAGCGAATAAAATACTAAAAGGGTGGCAAAATCCCAGGAAAATGTGCTTTAACCAAATCAGAAGAGGCCCCAACTCATGGGGGAAAGAAAAGGGGTCAAAAAAGTTCAGAAAAAAATAATTATAAAAAGAAAAAATATATATATTAGACTGGTGACTAGAACAAGGTCACCCACTTAATTTTGGGAGTATTTTAGTCTCTTAGAAGAAACTACCTCCTAAAATTTTAAAGAATGAAAAACATATATAAGGGTAAACACAATGAAAGGAATGGAATATGACTATAAAGATGAAAATTAAGAAAAAAATTTCAAAAAAAGGAGTTGATAAGTTGGTTGGGAGAATAAAGAAAAAGAAAGTGGAGAGAATTTGCTCAGGCTGGAGACTAGAATAAATCCCTGTGCTAGATTTAGGGTGTATTTTGATCTATTAGAAGAAGTTGTACCCCAAAATTTTTAGAAGAAAATACCCTATGTATTTACAAAAAATAAAGTTAGATACAATGAAGGATAAAATATGACTATAATAATAAAGGTTCAAAAAAGATTTTTTTTAATGAAAAATATTGTTAAGATAAACTAGTTGAAAAAATGTTAAAAGAGGAAAGGACAAAAGTTTTAGCTGATGAAATAAATAAAATAAAATAAAATAAAGTAAAATAATTAACTTTGCAAGACTAAAGAATCATGGGGAGAAAGCCATGAATTCCATGCTTTGCTTTCTCCTCCTCAGGAATTCCACTGTTCTCCTTTGTAAATGAACTTGGTCTTGTCTGGATTTCTTGTTGATCTTCTGGGGGAGGGGCCTATTGTAGTGATTCTCAAGTGTCTTTGCCTGAAGGTGGAATTGCACCGCCATTACCAGTGGCCGGGCTAAGTAATCAGCTCAGGTTCGCTTTCGGGAGCTTTTGTTCCCAGAATGCTTTCTGTAGAGTTCCAGAGGATGGGAATGAAAATGGCCTCCTGATCTCAAGCCCAGAAGAGCTGAGAGCTGGGGCCCCACTCCTCCGTGCGCCCCTGGAGAAAAGCACTCAATCACTCCCATCTCCCTGGCCTCTGGCTGCACTCCGAGCTCACCCAGCCTATAACCAACCTTCTCTGTCTCTGGCACACAGACCTGCCTGGAGTCTCCAAACCCCACAGATCCCTGAGCTCTTCCAGGGGGGTGTTCCTGGATCTTGTGGGGTCACTACTCCCAGAGCAGTGACCTCTGCCATGGGTCACGAGTTATGGTAACCCCAAGTTGAGAGCTCACTCCTCAACTCTGTCTCTGTAGGCAGCTTCCCTGCTCTATTACCTGTGAGCTCTGTAACAATTAGACAGCCCTGATCCTTCTGTGACCCTAGCAGACCTGAGGTCATGCTGTCCCCGCATGGGCTTCGCCCCTGCTTAGCCTCTGGAGCGATGTCCCTCAGTGGAGCAGACTTCTAAAAGTTTGGATTTTGTGCTCTGTTGCTCCTCCACTTCCCAGGATCTGGCCCCTCCCCCCGCAGTCTAACTTCCCAGAGCTTCAGATTCACTTCTATCCCAGTCCTACCTTTCAGAAAGTGGTGATTTTCACTTTCTAGAATGACTGCTCTTCTTCTCTTTGATCTCCTGTTGGGTTTGTAGGTGTTCAGAATGGTTTGATAACTATCTAACTGAACTTCTGTGACCTGATGTCATCTCAATGTGCTACTCCTCTGCCATCTTGACGCCTTCTTAATTATAATTTCTAATAATTGTTTGTATTTCCTTGGTGTTATTCATAATCTCTCCCCTTTCATTCATAATTTTATTAATTTGGGTCCTTTATCTTTTCTTTTGGATAAGTCTGGCCAGTGGTTTATTGATCTTATTAATTCTTTCAAAGAACCAGCTTCTAGTTTTGTTGATATGCTCTATTATATTTCTGGTTTTTGAGTCGTTGGTCTCTTCCCTAATCTTAATTGTTTCTCTTCTAATGCATGGCTTGGGCTTTATTTATTTTCTCCATTTCTTTAAGGCGTAAAGTTAATTTGTGTATTTGGGATTTTTCTTTTTTTTTTTTTTTCTGAGTGAGATTTGCATGGTTATATATTTCCCCCTTTAGAACCACCTTTGAAGGATCCCATAGGTTTTGGACTGATGTGTTTTCATTCTCATTGGTTTCCATGAATTGTTTAAGTTGTTTGATTTCCTGGTTGACCCAAGCATTCTTAAGAAGGATGGTCTTTAGCTTCCAAGTGTTTGAATTTCTTCCAGTTTTTTTCTTGTGATTGAGTTCCAGTTTCAGAGCATTATGGTCTGAGGATCTGGAGGGAGTAATCTCAGTTTTTTGGTATTGGTTGAGACCTGATTTGTGATCCAGTATGTGGTTAATTCTGGAGAAAGTTCCATGTGCATTCAAGAAGAATGAGTATTCTGTTGTTTTTGGGTCAAATGTTCTTTATATATCTATGAGGTCCATCTAGTCCAGTGTGTCATTCAAAGCTCTTGTTTCCTTGTTGATTTTCTGCTTAGATAATCTGTCTGTTGCTGAGAGTGGAGTGTTGAGGCCTCCTACTATTAGCTTATTATTATCGTTATGTCTCTTTATTTTGGTTAACAATTGGCTTATATAGTTGGCTGCTCCCATGTTGGGGGCACAGATATATGCAAGTGTTAGATCCCCTTGTTGGGTAGACCCTTTAAGCATGCTGTAGTGTCCTTCTATTCTCTAACTACAGTCTTTAGCTTAAAATCTAATTTGTCTTGTATGAGAATTGCTACCTCAACTTTCTTTAGAGGTCCGTTGGCCTAAAAAATTGTCCTCCATCCCTTCACTTTCAGCCTGGATGTATATTTAGGTTCAAAAATTAGGTTCTTATAGACAGCATATGGATGTATCATGTCTTTTTATCCAATCTGCAACCCTGTGCCCTTTCATAGGAACATTTAGGTCATTTACATTGAGAATGATTATTGAAAGATACGATTTTGTTGTCATCATGTTGCCTATGAAGTCCTTGTTTCTAAAGATTGTCTCTGTAATTTTCTGTTCTATATCACTCTTGGGGTCTTTCTCCTTTTATAGAACCGCCCTTAATATTTCTTGCAGGGCCGGCTTGGTAGTCACATATTCTTTCAATTTCTGCCAGTCTTGGAAACTCCTTGTCTCTCTGAATGACAGCCTTGCTGGATAACAGCCTTGCTGGATTGAATGACAGCCTTGCTGGATAAAGTATCCTTGGCTGTTCTTCTCATTTAGCCTAAATATGTCTTGCCAGCCCTTTCTGGCTGACATTATTCTGACATTCATTCCTCTGTATGTAAGAAATCTCTTCCTTCTCACCACTTTCAAGATTGTTTTCTTGGATCTAAGATTTGAAAATTGTACTATTATATGTGTGGCATTGGTCTGTTCTCATTGATCTTAGGAGAGGTCCTCTCTGCCTCTTGGACTCAAATGCTTGTTTCCTTCCCCATATTAAGGACGTTCTTAGCTACGATTTTCTCAAATATACCTTCTAGACCTCTCTCTCCCTCCACCCCCTCAGGGATTCCAATAATTCTGATATTGGATTGTTTCATTCTGTCACTAATCTTTCTCAGTTTGATTCCTTGGATTTTAATTTGTTTTTCCCATGCTGCCTCAATTTCCATCTTTATTATCACCTTATCCTCTATCTCACTAATTCATTTTTCTGTCTCATTTACCCTGGCATCCAGCTTAGATTGCATTTCATTCATTGCATCTTTAAGTTTGGCCTGATTACATCTCATTTCTGCCCTTAGAGATTCCATATTGTAGTTAATAGTTTTCTCAAGCCTAGATATCAACTTGATAATTGTTACTCTGAAGTCAATTTCTGACATCTTGGTTATATCCATATCCAGTAGTTCTGTGGCAGAGGCCACATTCTCTGGTTCTTTCCTTTGTTGGGGGTTCCTTTTCTTAGTCAATCAGTTGAGGGATGGTTGAGGGAGTGCACAGAATCCAAATTATTGACCACAACCCAAGCGATGTGCCTATTTTATAGGGACTGTAGGGTTGTTGACATCTTGTTCTTCCAGACTGTCTTCTGGGGGAGGGGCCTGCTGCATTGTTACTCAGGCAGCCAAGTTTGGGCAGAGTTTCCCTGCCTGCTGTGGGGTGAGGAGGGTGGGGGTGAGCTCAGTGGTTTTTTGTTCTCTGGCAACTTTCCCTGGCGGCTTTCCATATCTCTTCTCAGAGTCAGACCAGAAATGACTGCATCCAGACCTCTTTCTCAGAACAAAGATATTGCAGTCTGATCTTCACTGAGCTCTCCAGGCCACACTGTTTCCATTTCTGTCTGTGCTGCTAAAAACTGCAGTGTCCTGGGTTGTGCACCTCATAGCAGCACCTCTAGCACTTGCTTCCTGGTCCAGGCATGTTTCTGCCCTTTGTGCTTCTAAAACTGCAAGCTGCCCCCGGTTCACACATGTGCCCCCAAAGCTCCAGGTTTCAGTCTGGGGGGCTTCCCTAAAGTCCTTTACCCACCACTACTGATCTGTGAGTCTGTGCCCAGTCCCCAGTGTAGGAGGCTTTGTGGTCCTTTGTTATTTCACCTTCCCAGCTCAAGCACTTTTGATAACTCCCTCCCTTTCCATTTATCTTCTGATATCTGCCCACGGAATCATCGCCAATCAAGACCAACCACCAGAGATATTCTCTTTGTGGAGATCCAGATTTATCTTCTTACATCTTATGCTGATTTTATGGGTGTTCAGATTTGTCTGGTAGAGATCCAGTTCCATTCAGGGGACAGGTTGAAATAGTCTCCTATTCCTCTGCCATCTTTTTCCTCCTTCCATTCCTTAGCTTTCAGAGTATGAGTCAGTTAGCAGTGAGAAGCACAATAATGAAAGCTGGTTGGGTTTTCTTTGGTTTTCTCTCTTCCTTTTCCTTCTAACTCACCGTGAGAGCTTTCAGAGCATCCATCCACAAGAAAACACATATGGAAATGGGTTGTATTCAGTTGTATTAAGGACTCTGTGGAGAACTCCTAAATAGTATGAGGTATGCATTGAGTTCTGTTATAATTCTTCCCCTTTATTATATAGCCTCCTCAAACCAATCTAACTGCTTTCTCTATTGTGTATTTGGGCAAGTGAAGTTGAATGGCTTTATCATCTCCTCTCTTACAATAAAACTAATGGGTAAGATCTTAGAATGGGGACCTCCCTACACTGCTAATAGAATGATAAATAGGTACAGCCCTCCTTGCAGAACATAATTCAAAGCTTTCAAAATTGTGTTTACCTTTTGTCCCAGTAGTTCCACTTTTAGAAATTTATTACAAGGTAAAAATATCAAAGCTGTATACAATGATATATAAATAAGATGCTAACCAGAGGGTTATTTATAATGGTAAAAAAGAAAAAGGAAACATTTAAATCTTCAGCACTGATTAAATAGATTCTAATAAACTGTAGTATATCCATGCACATAAACCAGGTGACCATTAAAGCTGATGCTGTGTAATATTTATATTGATCATGAAAAACGTTCAAGATAGAGTAATGGGAAAAAAAAGGCTATGAAATTGTATGTTATAGATATTTCTATTATCTAATTTTGTCTGTATTTAAAATTTTTTTTCTATTACAAATAATAGAAGCCAACTCTAGCTAAGCAAAAGAGAACTTATTAGAATAATCAGAGTTGGCTTGAGATTGGTCTAAAACCAAAATTGGAAGGAGCCTGGGAAATAGGAACCAGAGTAACAGGAACAGTCTTAAGGCAGTATCACCACTCCTGCCTTTGTTACTAAAACAAATGAATTCTCTACTTCATTTCATTCCTTGCATCACTCCAAATCCAAAGCCCCAGGATGAAGGATATTATTAGCCTAATTGATGCCATTTTCTAGGCCCTGCCAGTTTAAGAAAAGTAAGGAATCTGAGACTTTTCCACTTCGGGAGTGGGATAAGATAGCTGAGAATTACCTTCCCAATGAGATTTTAGGCAATGGAAATCATTTCAAAGAGAAAAATCAGAATAGAAAGCGTACCTCTCTGACATTGCCCCAAATAGCATATGCCCTTCACAATATTTTATCTTGAAAATAAAAATTGGGGCGCCTGGATTATTCAATTGGTTAAGTGACTGCTTTCAGCTCAGGTCATGATCCTGGCGTCCCAGGATCAAGTCCTACATCAGGTTCCCTGCTCAGCAGGGAGTCTGCTTCTCCCTCTAACCCTCTCCCCTCTCAGACTCTCTCTCACTCTCTCTTTCAAATAAGTAAATGACATCTTTTAAAAAATAAAATAAAACCCTTTAAAAATAAAAAGTAATGAAAAATAAAAGTTATACCCCCAGTAAGAAAAAAAAATAGTACAACTTATGGGACATCCGTAGTATGTCAAGTGCTGTTAATTATTCAAGGGGTCAAAAAGAAGAATGATATTGTGCTTATCTTCTAAAAAGAAACATCAGTTTGAAAGTCTACAATAACAAAATATAGAAATTCTTTCCTCTTATATGGGAAAACAGATATGCATTATAACATCATTTATCAGTATCTGTCTATTTATCTCAGGAGGTCAACTGTTTCCTCTTCTGTAATTCATCTCTGAATTTGAAATATAAATTCTAAGTGTGTCATTGTTGATAATGATATCTCAAAAGAGCCCTGCTAAGCTCCATCAATTGTAACTATTGATTTGGAAAGAAAATCATGTTTATGGAAAGCATATAGGACAATTGATAGAGTCTTAGTTTCACCAAGATCATTTCAAAATAGCCCTATAAGATTTTCACCATCTGCTATGATACAGAGACCATGAGGTATTCTCCAAGAAGATCCTGTAAATTTGACCTTTAGAACGCTAGTCCATCTGCTCTGAATTAAAACTAAACTAGTTAGTACCTTGGTACTTGGTTCAGAGCCATGGTTTCTTTAAGATGCAACTGAAAGATTGATGTGATTTGAGGTGGCTTTTTCTTTGGGTTTGATGCAATATAAAATTAAGAAAGTAATTGCTAGTAGATTGAAAGTGAGAGTTTGAGTATGAAATGAATCTCCACATTTTTGTTTGTCTTCTGTCCTCATAACTGTAACATAATTATGAAATCCATGCAGCTAAATAAAACATTTTACCAATTAGTATGTACTTGTTGTGAGCACTGATTCAAATGACTCTGAAAGAAGGGTTTTTTTTTTCTTTAAAAAAATTATTGAAATGTAATTGACAGGTAATATTATATTAGTTTCAGATATAGAACATAATGACTTGATATTTGTATATATAGAGAAGTGATTACCAGAATAAGTGTACTTAACATCTGTCATCATAAATAGTTATAAGGATTTTTCAGACCTATCCTCTTAGCAACTTTAAAATATGCAACAGTATTACTAATCATAATCATCATGTTGTACATTACATCCCCATGATGAATTTATTTTATAACTGGAAGTTTGTGTGTTTTACTCCCTTGACCCATTTTGCTCACCCCCTACCTCTGGCAACTACCAATCTGTTCTGAGCCTATTAAGTCTGTTTATTTTAGATTCCATATATAAGTGAGATCATATTATATTTGTCTTTGTATGACTTATTTCACTTAGCATAATGCAGAAGGTTTATTTTTAAGTCTCATATTATTTGAGTCTCTAAAACTACCCCAATAGTTACATTTTCAAAAATGGAAAATTTCTAACAATTTATATGGCTTCATTTTTAATTTAGAAAATTAATTTTCTTTAAATTAATTTCTAAAATTTGTTTTAGAAATAGTTGTTTTTCCCTGAAACTCTTTTATGTTAGAATGTATGGAAGCAAAATTTCGGTTGTTTAATTATTTTCACTGTTACAGCTTCACTTTTCTAACTCAGAGGAATGTGATATAACTCTGACTCTCAGAGTTTTATGACAGGTCCTGTTGCCTACCCTTAACTTGCTCATATAATGAGCTGAGATCCTTTGTTCTCATGATTACTTTAAGCTATAATGGTAATTCCATTCCTCTTTTTAAGTGATAAATCTTGTAATGCACATGTGATCCGGTTCTGGTCAGTGACCACACAATGGGAAGTCTTCCTGGCAACTTCTAAAAAAAAAACATCTTTACTGGATAAAAAGAGAGAGGCTTCAGAACAGAAGGTTCTGTTTTCTTCTGCCCTTTGATTCCTTCCATGATCATGGTTGTGAGAGGACTTGACAGCTGAAGCTGAAGGAGCCATCTTATAACCATAAGGTAAATACCTATAGAATTAGGAACAAAAAGATAGAAAGAACTTGAGTTCCTAATGATATGCTTGAACCACTGTTACAAAACCTGGAACTGCCAACCTCCAGAATTCTTGTTATATGAGATGATCAAATAACTCCACTGACTAAACCACAGTGAGCTGAGTTTTCTTTGTGTTGTTGGTTCATCCTAACAGATATGAATCCTAAATACCAATTGAATCATAACACAGGTAGCTTTCAAGTTTCATGTTTGAGTTTCCAATCAGCATGTTGACTTTCTGATAATGTGTTTCATAATACCCTTATATTGGTTTTCACATACTTAATCCAAATTTTCATATTTTAGTTGACAAATATTTCTAGTGACTCTATCATGGCGTTTCCTTTAAGCTAACAATTTAAGCAGTGTAAGCATCTTTACACATTATGCTTATAGAATTGTTTGAATATTTTATTATGTTTTCCCTCATTTTATAAAAATGAATAGAAAGCAGAAAATGAAAGCATGAGAAATAACTTGGAATATAAATGTTGATGGCATAAGCTTAACTTAATTGAGGTAAATATGGAATAATTAGATGCACCAAAATATATGTACCTTTTACCTTAATCTGATGTCTGTTGGATTAATCTAGTTTACTGTATATTCAGTTATGAAGTAGAATTAAACAGAAGGTAATGTATATTAGGAAGCATTGACTTGTTCAAAGGGAGCGTTTAAAGTTAAGGAGTAGGTACTTATATCTTAGGGGCTTAAAATTGGAAATCTCCATTTGATCATTTCAACAAAAGCTATTAGACATTCATTATATGCTAAGGTGTTGGAGATGTAGGAACAAACAAGATAAAACATGATCTCTCTGTTCCTGCAACTTGTAACTTAATGGGACATATAAACTCTATATGGAATAGTTTATGGTATGGAATTCTTTGTCTGGATCTTATGAAGAATTGTGCATTACTGTCATTGTTGTAGTAGAAGAAGTATACCAGATAAGGAGACTCCTACAGTAGTCCTCAGGAAAGATGAAGGTGTAAAGAGAATGGAAGCAGGGGGAACTGGACAGGTTCAAGAGGTATTTAGGAAATGGTGTTAAGAGACTGGATCTTTGGGGTGCCTGGGTAGCTCAGTGGGTTAAACCTCTGCCTTTGGCTCAGGTGATGATGTCAGGGTTCTGGGATTGAGCCCTGTGGCGGGGAGCCTGCTTCCCCCTCTCTCTCTACCTGCCTCTCTGCCTACTTGTGATCTCTCTCTCTCTGTGTCAAATAAATAAATAAAATCTTTAAAAAGAGAGAGAGAGACTTAATCTTTAAAGGTATGAACATATAATTTATCATGTATAGCAATTTTAAGAATTAAATTAATAATCAATTTTCAGTTAAACAGACATTAACAGGGACAGTCCTGGGCAAAGTAGGATACATGGTCATTTTATGCAGAAGAGTTAGTGGAGAACCAGGAAGGACCAAATGTGCCACCAAATCTTCTTATAACATGCAAATTTCTAATAATAATTATCTTTGGCCCTAGCCAATTTAAGGAGCCACTTAAATTCTTAACGTTAACTGTTAATTTATGGAATAGGAGTCAATAGACTCCAATAGCTCATTTTTCTGGTACTTTGGCATCTCCTTCTTAGACTTGGTCCCAAGGGTTTAATTCTTCAGGACAAATGCATGGTGCTTATAAGGTTTTAGATGATGTAAGCAAGCCTCCCCGCCTTTTTTTGTGTAGATCTTGTCTCTTAGCCCCTGTTTTGTGTGCCTCTTTGACTCTGCTACAGAGGAGTCTGTGTCAAATACATTACTGATTCTTCTTCCTAGGTGTGACTGTCATTTAAGGGTCAAATTAAAGACCATTCAACTGGAGCAGTGACAACTATAGAACCTAGCCTTTAGCCAGTCTTCTCTCTAGAGATTTACAGGGCAGCTGCTGAGAGTTTCACTTAATTACATAGCTTTACAAAGAATTCCTGCTTTTGCATGCTGTCAGAGATTAAATGTGCTTGGCCTGTCAAGCAAAAACTTCTTCGCTGTTATGCAAAATATTTCTTTTGGCTTACCTCCGTCTGGTCTCTTATACGTAATCACACTCTGCTAATTGCAATCAAAAAGACTTTTGTTCTTATTCTTTCTTTTATTTTCAGGTATCTAATTTATTTTTAGAACAAGTAGTTTTATTTTTATGTTTGGAGTTTTATCAATAAATAGTGTTTTCTAGGAATATCCTCTGATTGTTGACTTCAGTTTTCTATGATTTAAAGTTTTTATACCTTAATTGTATAATAGTTTCAACCAACAGAAGTTAGACAGGCAAGTTTTCTTAAAACAACAATAACAATGAATATTGAAAAATATATATTATAAAAAATTAAAAATCATTTGAAGGGTAATAGTACTTTGCGAAGACATGGGAGATAGTCTTTAATCTGCTGAGAAAGGTACTAAATCTGATACACTATAAAAAAAACCTCCAGCTAAATAGGAGATGATTCAATGCCTTGATTGTTTAGAAGAGTCATATTTTCCTAAGTCTATATAGAAAAATTTGGCCTTTCTGTTAGCATATATGGGGATACTATTAATTAACCTCTGTTATAATAAAATTAATATTAAAGTTCATTAAACTGAAAGGTCTTGATATTTGTTTTAAATCACCAAGAAAAAAAATCAATCAATCAATTTATTTCAACATACCTTTTCTGAATACCTTCCATGTGTCAGATACCATGTTAAGCATTAGAGAAACAAACATGAGTAAGATAGTCTTCCTGCCCCTTACGACTTTCAGTCTGTTTACTATAACATTGGTACAATTAAGTCTTGTAAATATTCTAGTAAAATTCATAAAAGATACAAAGGAGGGGCTTTTTAAACGACTGTATTGGTCAGAAAACAGTTGTATAAGGACACGATTTTGGTAAAATTTATGATAAATAGTTGTTTCCACAAAAAGAAGGGGCCAGAGTTAGTATATTTCTATTGGATATTGGTTGAGCTGACAAAAAAGAAATAACCCCAAATACAGTGGTCCCTAAAAGATGGTTTATTTCTCCCCCACAACATAATACAGAAATAGGAAGACAGTCTAGTGTATAAGAAACTCCGTTACATAACCTCTTTGGGGACCAGGTTCCCTCTGTTTCCTGGCTACACCAGTCAATAGTGTTCTATGGACCACATGTGCTGCACATTCATTCTTATCCAATGGGAGTGAGGCAAAGAGAAAGCAGAGAACAAACACATTTTTCAAAAATATGATGTGCAAGTTAAACACATCACTTCTGTCATATCCATTTGTCTAGAACTTAGTAAAGTAACCATGTCTAGCTGCCAACAAAGTTTTGGAAATATCATCCCAGCTGGGTGAGTGCATACCCTGCTCAAATTCAAGTGCAGGAGGAGAGGTTCTATTACTACTAGGGAGAATGGGAGAATAGATTGTGCAGGGAAATTAGTTTCTGACACAACTATAAAGAATGTCTAAGTGGAGCAAAAATCAAGAGTATGCACTTACATGTTAATGCTTACAGTTATCCATGTGTAATGTATGGAAGCTTTTAAAACACTGAACATCTTTTAAAGTAATTCTTTATGATTTGGGCTTAAAATTAGTATCGGAGGGGGAGATAAACCATGAGTGACTGTGGACTCTGAGAAACAACCTGAGGGTTTTGGAAGGGAGGGAGTGGGTGTTTGGGTGAGCCTGGTGGTGGGTATTATGGAGGCACATATTGCATGGGGAACTGGGAGTGGTGCATAAACAATGAATTTTGGAACACTGAAAAGAAATAAAATTAAATTTAAAAATTAATATATGGATATTTTAACAAAACACTTAATGTCTTTGCTCAAAAGATAAGTGTGTTCAGCATGCTGGGACCTGGTTCGGGCACTTGGCTAAAACCAGCTCTCTGGTCTCATGCAAGTCATTGGACTTTGAGCTAGTTTTACCCTCCCCAAACTGAGAAGTGTGGTAACCACATGATCTCTTTGATTTTCTTTTTTTTTCTGTACTAAAAGTTTAAGGGTCTAATACTTAATACCATGTTCTACTTTGTTGTATTAAAGTGAGAAATGTATGAACAGTGAATTTACCACCACAGTGGTTGTCACTAGAGTGTAGGTTGTCACTGCAGTGGCACAGGATTGCTAGAAGCATTCTTTGCTGCAGGAAAAGACTATTCCCTGTGAATACATTCCTTTATCATACCATCTGTGACATTCACACTCTTGCTACTGGTTTAAAATCAACCAATTTCTCATCTGAAATGTTAAGATTGGCCTTGTTGAGCCTACATAGGAAAGATATTTTCAGTACCTTTGCTTGAACACATATTTAGGAGGCTTGATGTAATCTTTTGGCCACAACTTCATCCAAAAATTAAATTTAAAATGTAGAGAATTTTCTTTTTATTTTTTTAAAGATTTTTATTTATTTATTTGAGAGACAGTGAGAGAGAGCATGAGAGGCGAGAAGGTCAGAGGGAGAAGCAGATTCCCCATGGAGCTGGGAGCCTGATGCGGGACTCGATCCCGGGACTCCGGGACCGTGACCTGAGCCAAATGTGGTTTCTTAACCAACTGAACCACCCAGGTGCCCCAAAAATGTAGAGAATTTTCTTAACCAAGGACTATGTTACAAGTAACTAGTGGCTCAATACTAATTTTAGTGCTTACTCTTTATTTGTCTGACTTCATTTTTAAAATAGATCTAGATGGTTTACAGACATGGCTTCATTTGTGTTGGCTTTTTTAAAATTTGAGTAACAAAAGGAAATGAAGATAGTTTAGTGTGGAGAGGTATCTAATACATATAAATATTTATGGAAGTATTCTAAAGGAATTTCAGCTATTTGATTTCAGGGACAAATGGTAGAAAAGACACTTTAGCTTCTTTGTCTCATTTATCTATGAGAAAGAAATATGTAAATAAAACCATGGCTTCTCCTCCTCCCTGGTTGCCCCTTCAAGCTTTCTGATACTCTCATCTCCTGATGAAGGGACTTAACTGGCTGACTTAGTGGTGGGAAATTTTTACACAGAAGGGAAGAATCTTGGGCTCCGTGTGAAGGTTCATAATGAATACCAGAGTGATTTATAGTTTGTAAAGCAATCCTTATTACAGCATAAAAAAAGTCACATTTTTTTGTCTAAACTAACTGGAAAAAGATACGTCAGTTTGATAAGACGATATATGTTCAAAAAAAAACTTTTATTATAGCTGCAGTACAATTTTGATTTACGTGGCAATAATATGGTGTAACTGGAATCCAAAGGAATCATAAACCCAGTCATGCATTTGTTGGAAACACAGTTTATAGAAGAGAAGCCTATAATAACTAAGTTGGTACACCATACTGTTTTGTTGGGCCAATCCTACATAAAAATGTGGTCCATATACACTATGGAGTATTATGCCTCCGTCAGAAAGGATGAATACCCAACTTTTGTAGCAACATGGATGGGACTGGAAGAGATTATGCTGAGTGAAATCAGTCAAGCAGAGAGAGTCAATTATCATATGGCTTCACTTATTTGTGGAATATAACAAATAGCATGGAGGACATGGTGAGTTAGAGAGGAGAAGGGAATTGGGGGAAGTTGGAAGAGGAGGTGAGCCATGAGAGACTATGGACTCTAAAAAACAATCTGAGTGGTTTGAATTGACGGGTGGGTGGGAGGTTGGGGTACCAGGTTGTGAGTATTATAGAGGGCACGGATTGCATGGAGCACTGGGTGTGGTAAAAAAAATAATGAATACTGTTATGCTGAAAATAAAGTAAAAAAAAATTTTTTCTAAAAAAAATGGGTAAAATGAAGCCAGGTCAAAATGAGCTTTCTTGGTATACCCTATTGCTGTTTTTACAAATTCCTTTTAAATTTTAGGCCCAGGATTTGTAAAATGATCCAGCTTAAGCCGTTTGCTCAGAATTTATCAGGAGCATAAAAAAAGCATACTTAGGCATTATCCCTTACAAAACAAGCCAAGAAAATAGTTGAATCCTCACTGACCTTCACCAGGTTCTTTCTTCCTTTTAGGAGCTGGGGATAGAGTTGAACTATATACTCCTTTTTATTAAGTTGGGTGTTAGCCTCACCAAAAAGTCAGAATAGCTCTCTTTTTACTGCACTCATGGTTCGTCCAAACCTTGTCAGAAAGTAGATGAGGAAAAATAAAGAAAACAGGAAAGAAGGGATTATAGAGAGAAACTGAATTTCCGGGCTAGAATAGTGGTAGGCAGGTACAGCTGGATTTTTTTTTAATCACAGACTTATGAACAGATTACTTTTTAATTAATAGAAGATTATTAGAGAAGTTTTAGGTTTCAGGAAAACTGAACAAAAAGAACAGAGAATTCAATTCTTCTGCATTTTCCAAAAGAAAAGTTGATGTCAGCATTTCTATTCAATGAAAACAAATGACCTGAAGCATGGTTTTTTAGGCACTCACAACAAAAACCGCATTTTTTTTTCTAAGTCAGTTATAAACAGTCTGTGTTGTGTCTATTTTTTCTTCTTAAGATTCAATAGCAAAAATGGCAATGTATGGACCTAGAGTATAGGCTGATATAGTTGTGATCAACTGTGAGATGTAGTATGGGCTAAACAGTTGTAACTAATCCTGTGGGCCAAAGATATGGACTGGTAGAGTAATAGTCTTTCATGGACCTATAGTATGTGCTGTGTTTTGTAATTAATTGTGGACCAATAGTATTGCAGTTGTAATCAAAGGTTTTGAAAGAAAAGAAGCCAGGAAGAAGGACCTAACATTTTATTGGACATGTGCCTGGAGATGTCTTGTGGACTTTACCTGTTATGTTACTTCTCATAGAAATACTGTGAAGTAGGTATTATGATTCCTGGGATGAGAACATGGAAACTAAGGGAGGTTAAATAATTTCTCCCAAAACCCTACATGTAAAAGATGTGGGACAGGCACTTGAACTGCAAAGCCTCTGCTCCTCTCATACCACCATCCTTTCTACCTGTGACATCATTGCAGAATTGCAGACCAGTAGTGGACCTTCCTATTTGATCCTAAGACATTTTCTGTCCCCAGCTTGGCTCTGCAGTTCTTTTCTTTACTGTACACTAGATAGCCATTGTCAATCAACTCTTTTATACTTGTTGGTCTGTGCTATCCAAAGCACTAAAAGGTGTAACTGTCATGTGCCTTCCAGTACCACAACATTTCTTCTTAACTTGTGTGACATATAATCCCTCCTCATAGTCTCTTTTGAGATTGAGTATGAAAGGGGAGTATCAAATTAAGGTGTTTTTAAACTGCATCATTATTCTATTTAAGCTCCTGTTGTAAGGAAGAGACTTTCAACTTATTTCAAACAAGGAGGTTTATTGTACTCATATAGAAACCTGGAAATAACTAAATCATCTAGTCTCAGTCAGGCAAGAAACAGTAAATTCATGCCCCTAGAAGAGCAGGAGCTGGGGCTAAGTCAGGAGATAGGATATTCATTCTTGTGCTTTTGCTTTACTGTTACCTGGAGTCAGTTACTTTCTTGACCTTTTTCTTTCTGTAAAGTGTCAACATCACCTTTTACTCTATTTATAACTGACTCCTTCTTCTCCATTCCCTTAATTTCTACTTTCTCATGACTTGGGCTTAGATGTGGCCCTACTTCAGTCTCCAGAATTTTCTCTGCAGTTTTTTCCTTTCAGTATCTATGGTCAATCCTTTATATATCTTTTTTTTTTTTTGAGAGTAAGAATCTAATTGACCCAACATGCATGTATTGAAAAGAAAATGGGGCACCTAGGTGGCTCAGTTGGTTAAGCATCCAGCTCTTGGTTTCAGTTCAGGTCATGATTTCCAGGTTATGAGATCAAGCTTCATGTTGGGGAGTCTGCTTGAGATTCTTTCCCTCTCCCTCTCCTGCTGTCCCTCTCCCCACTAGCTCACATACACACACCCCCCCCCCCGCTCTCTCTCTCTCCAAATAAGTAAATAAATAAAATCTTCAAAATGAAAATAAAAAGTATCCATAACCCACATATTTAAAGACAACTGCCATTATCATGTTTACACAATTCTTTTCAGTGTATTTACAAACAAATGTGCTTACAAAAGACTGTTATATCTAATAGACCCCTTATCGTGTATGGTTTTCCATTCTCATTTCACATTTAACCTTATATCATTGGCATTTTCCAGTGGCATTAAATATTACTTAAAAATATGTCTTTCAATGTCTGTACCTTGAAAACCTTAACTTCAACTTTCTTATGAAGATTTTCTGTGCTCTCTTACACTTAGCAAGAGATATTTTCATTCCATAGGGTGCCATCATTAATTTCACAGCAGGATATAGAATGGCTTTCTTCTTTTGGGTTCATCAGGTTTCCTCTTAATGTCATCATCTGCCGGTGATGAAGGTTCTCCAGCCATGAGCTGGGTCCTAGCAACACCTCATACATTTCTGCATTGATGCACAACATAGGATTGGCCTGTGCCATATATGAAATATTGATGATTCCCAATACATCCACCAGTGAGCACAGGTAGGCATATTAATTTTTAATTTAAAATCAGAGAGTGCAGAGTGAACAACATGCTGCTTTGGCTGAACAGATCAATTAGATTCTTTATACTAAGATCAGTGGCTTTTCTTTCAAGGGCATAAAGTTATGAAAATAATATCTCCCTTTACGTTTTATTTATGAAATTTTGTTGAAAGGTAAAATCATGTCACAAATTTAAATGTAAGTCATTTTGATTGTTATACATCACATATATGGCATAAGTAGTCTAATACCTAAAATGCTTGAAGAACACAGAAATTTGATTAACTTAATTTTATAGTCAGCTTGAGTTTGAATAAAAACCACTAAACTTGATTCAGGTAGCAATTTTTAGGCACTGTCTTAAAGACACTGTTGGATGCTGTTGTATTTATCAGAATGTCATTCTCCCCGACTCCTCACAACAACTGAAATCAGGTGCTAGTATTGTCTCCACTTTATAAGTAAAGACATGACAACTGAGAAGGTCACACAAAACTGTAAATGATCAAATTTAAAATTTTTTTATCCTCTACTTTCTCATTCTGGGTCCCTTCATTCAGTCAAGCATATTTTCTGAGTACCTAGGATATGCCAGAGGAGATGCCAGGCTCTGGGAATACAATTATGGACAAAGTCCATTCCTTCAGGGGTAATAGTCCATGAAGGAAACATATAAAAAATCATTAAAAATAAAAATTGTGAAGAAAGACAAATACTCTATGATATCACTTACATGTAGAATATAAAAAAGCCAAATTTGTAGAGACAGAGGGTAGAATGGTGGCTACCAGGGGCTGTGATGTGAGAATTGGGGATTTGCTGTTTAATGGGTTCAAACATACAATTAGAGGGTGACTATGTCCTGGGGATCTCAGGCATAGCATGGTGATAATGAAATAAGTCAAGCAGAGAGAGTCAATTATCATATGGTTTCACTTATTTGTGGAGCATAACAAATAGCATGGAGGATATGGGGAGATAGAGAGGAGGAGGGAGTTGGGGGAAATTGGAAGGGGAGGTGAACCATGAGAGACAATGGACTCTGAAAAACAATCTGAGGGTTTTGAAGGGGTGGGGGGAAGGAGGTCGGGGTACCAGGTGGTGGGTATTATAGAGGGCACGGATTGCATGGAGCACTGGGTGTGGTGCAAAAATAATGAATACTATTATGCTGAAAATAAAAAATAAATTAAAAAAAAAAAAGAAGTGCACCAAATCACGGCATCTGGGTGGCTCAGTGGGTTAAGCTTCTGGGTTCAGCTCAGATCATTATGTCAGGGTCCTGGGATCAAGTCCCACATCGGGCTTTCTGCTCAGCGTGGAGCCTGCTTCTCCTCTCTCTGCCTGCCTCTCTGTCTACTTGTGATCTCTCTCTCTCTGTCAAATAAACAAATAAAATCTTTTTTAAAAAAGAAAAAAGTGCACCAAATCAACATATTGTGCACAATAAATGTGCACAATGTTAAATGTCCATTATATCTCAACAAAAAAATGTGCATGGGGTTATAATGTACAGCATAGGGAATATAGTCAGTAACATTTTATTAGCTTCGGAAGGTGACAGATGGTAACTAGATTTATCATGGTGATCATTTCACAATGTATACAAATGTTAAACTGCTAGGTGTATACCTAAAACTAATATAATATTGTATGTCAATTATGCATCAGTAATTTTTTAAATTGTGCTCCAAAAGAAAACTATAAGATTCTATATGAGTATTAACTGTAAGAACTGACCAAATGGTTTTTTTGTTTGTTTTTGTTTTTTTGTTATCTTATAGCTACCACCCATTCTTTTGCTCTTTATTGCCCCTATTTATTTGGTACCTACTCTCCAGGCACCATGTTAAGTTTTAAGTGATTGAATTACCTCAGTCCTCTAAACCCTAAGAGCTAAAGGCTACGATTATTCCGTATTTATCCAAAAGGGCCTTGAAGACCAGAGAGGTAATTTACCCAGGGGTACAATGTAGGAGCTGAGATTTGAACTCATCAAATCTCTCTGATTTCAAGACCTTTGTGGTCCACCACAATGCTACTCAGTCATTAGTGTTTAGTGTTTATTTTCTTAAGTTTATACATTCATGACTTTTACTTTTTTTTTCCTTTTCTGCCTTTGCATTATTCATTTTATGCACTCCCCATTCATTTATTATGTGTTTCTTTCAGAAAAAGGTTGCTGACCTTTGCTTTAGAGCTACCCGTCATAATCACTAAACCATAATGCATTTTATTTGATATAATGTGTAATATGGGAAATTAGAAATGATAATATGTATGTAGGTTAGAGGGTGTAAGAGTTGCCCACTGATTTGTCTGTGTTGATACCCTTTAATGCTTTCTTAAATGTTAGGTTGGCACTTAACTAACTCTTATCACCTATGTTTGTCCTATTGTATAATGCTTTTCCGCTTTCCCAGATCCTAAACTTCTCTATATCTATTTTTTAAAATTATTATGTTCTCCATTTCTTTAATGTTTTCCATTAAGTGTTATCCTGGGATAAGTGATTCATGTTTATAGCTCTACTGCATCATTAATAAGATGGTCAATTTTTTTTCTATATAGCATACAAAAACTGGAGATAATGGCTGTGCCTATAAATCTATAACATAAATCTCTGAGTTTAAATTGTATCCCACTCCATTTTTCTCCTGTCCTTTGCCCTGTTTTTCTCTTAGTTTCTTCCCCATTCCTCTCCCCCTCCTCCTCCTACTTCCTCTGCTTTTATCATTTCTGTTTTTCTCAAAAGTATGCATTATATGCAAGATAAGCTAACATTTTGAAAAATAGGTTTTCACTCTTGTTTATATTTGATTCAAGTCTATGTGATTCAAAAAAAAAAAAAAAAAGGAATAGAGTCCTTATTTGAGCAGGAACAATTTGTATAGTTACAGTCACCTGCACACTTTTTATTAGCAAACAACACAGGGCAAGTGAAGATGCTATCTCCCATCCTCTTTCCCTGCCATCACTGTGGCAATGCATCCCTATCATACTTTAAACATGCTCCTCAAGTTTCATGCATTATAACTGAAGATTTCCCCAAACTTACTCTGTAAATACACATAAGACCTGGTGAAAAGATGTGCATGAGTTCTCTGGTGTACGAGAAGTTGAGATTGTGCTAAGCATCAATGCAAACTTATGCTACCCCTGCATATTCACTGAAATACACTAAAACTGAGAAGGTATTAAGTTAGAAGAGGTAATATTTGAAAGGAGGCCTGAGTGAAATTAATAAGACACATATGTGGATTCACATCTAGATTGAGACAGCCCAAGGGATATAGCATTAAGTTGCTAAGTATTTAGCAATAGTCTTCACTCTTGAGAATATCATAGGTTTACATAACTGAAAAAAAAAAAAAAGACATGCTGACCAACAGTTTCTTAAACTTCCTGTTCACATTCAATCTGTATATTATTCTATCATTTTTATTTTTAAAACAACAACAGAAGTATATGGAAACCTAAGCTTCCACAATAGAAATTGCAAAGCATTTTTGGATATATTTCAGGGTATTTTGGAGACCTTGGTCAGTGTTTTAAAACCAGTAAGATTCCTGCTAAATATTGAACTCATGTAACATCTAAAGTCTGTTTCCTCATCTATGAAAAATGTAAAAGTTCTGCCATATCATTGCTAAGGGCCCTTTAAGCCTTAAAATTCTGTGATTCTGTATATATAAAATCCAGATAGTCTTTTGTCCTTATACTGAGTAAAGTGTCAAGAAGCAAAAATTTAAAATGTGTTCTGTGAATCTGAAAAAAAATAGTTTTAATACAGCACCCACATCCAATTTTTAAACAACAGCAGGAACAAAAACAAAACAACACTTGCACTACCTAGGAAAACCTCTTCAGTTTTCTGAAATGGTATCATCTCTTTTATGTATTGTCTATAGTTCTCCTTCTTAAGAAGGAAAACATATTTAAAAAAACAAAACAAAACAAAATAAAAAAATGGTGTTCATGAGTATACGCAGAAGAAAAATAATCTGTCCATGAAATTTAGTCCTGGGGGAAACATGGATTTGAAAGGAGCTGCATATTATAGTTTTTGTCTATGCATAATTTGTCTGTAGAGTATTTCAATAAACACTCAAATAGGGTGACATGTTATTCTTCATAATAATTACATATAGATGACTCCTTGATAATATCTAGTTTTTAACTTAGCTGCCATTGCCAAGGTCATATATAATTAAGCTGAGATTGTTAAACAATGGCCTTCACTTTTCTCATCTACCCAATTAAAAGGAGGCAATTGTTAAACACTGGAAGTAGTGCCTCTGAGGAACTTTTTATCTGTCTTACACTTTGTACAAGTATTGAACTGAATATCTGAATGGATTCTAACAGGCAGGAAGGATTGTAATACAGAAGAGTCAAAGATTATTTTGACCTTGAAGGGACAATTTTTAAGAATTTTTTTTTCAATTATGACTATCTTTAATTTCCTAAATTAAGATTGAGCTCCTTTCAGAGATTTGGAGGTAATAGCAGCCTATAGACTAATTTCTTGCAATGCATCTGTACATAATATTCTTAAGGAATTAGTGTGCAAGGATTCTGTCATTGAATCAAAAGATTTTGGACACGTATTCTTTAAGATTTATGTATGAGGTTAACATACTGGGGCTCCTTCTTTTTCTTGGCTGTGCATCAGCCTCAGCCATGGCCTGATTCAGTGTAGCTGGTTAGCGAGAAGGATTGTTATCATGTCACTTTCATTAAGTGACAGGCACCCCAGAACACCAGAATCAAGGGGATTAAGTGTACAGAGATAAATCATTTTATAACCATAAGAAAACAGAATAGTATACAGCTGACATGGAACACTAAGAAACAAAAATTCAGGGGGAAAAAAAAAACCAAACCAACTCTAAGTCCATAGTTGCAATGAATGTTCTAGAAAATTTTTTTAAATTTGATTTTTAACACAATCATCTGTTATCTGATTATATTATTATGTATGTAATCGCTCTGGTAGGAATATTGTATATAATAAATAAGTAAATACTCTGGAGTTAATACACAAGAAGAGCATGTTCTAGAGACAAGTTTTCTGCCCTTGTCACATTCTTGCATTTTTGTTAATATCTGTTATCTGAGAGGCTTAATACAGTGCCTTGCATGAGCAAATTCTTAATATAAAATGTCTTTTGAGATATTTTACAAATGCTTGGGCACCATTGGTTGGATACGGAATATTAAACTCTTTAGGAGTCTTTTTCATTAATTCAACAAATATGTATTATATGTACAGACATAGTTCTTGGCACCTGTGCTACACTAGTAAATAGTAAAAAACCAAAACCAAACAAAACAATGCTATTGCAAAGTTTGTTTCAGCAAACCTAAACTAACCCAATTTCCCATCATCTTATGACTCTGAATTAGCCCAGATAAGTAGTATTCTAGGTCTAGAGAACAGCAGGAACAATTAGTTGGAGATAGGAAAATATAGCAGAACATTATATAGTTCAGCTTAGTTGGAGCTTAAAGATAAGACAGGGGAGCAATATACCTGAAGAGCTTAAAGTGCATATGGAGACCAAACATGGAGGGTCAAAAGAAGGGATGCCAGGCCTAACTCTAATTAACACTAATCAAAATAAGCGGGGCTAATTTTGGTTTTTGAGACATCAAAGACACAATCTTCTTGAAGGTGAATGTAAGTAGAGGTAGAATGAAACGTGGGGGAAATAGAGTGGAGAGATATTGGAAGTAAATGTACCTATTTAGGACATACTGAAGTGGCCTGTGAGATGGTATCAAGACCTAGAGGAAGTAATAGAATATATATCTTTAGACATGTTGGGTTGCATTACCAGAGTTACTACTGGTAAAGATGGCAATGTAGGATTAGAGCTCAAAAGTTTATGGGTGGGGGACACTTGAGTGGCTCAGTTGGTTGGGCAGCTGCCTTCGGCTCAGGTCATGATCCTAGCGTCCTGGGATCGAGTCCCACATCAGGCTCCTTGCTCGGCGGAGAGCCTGCTTCTCCCTCTGCCTCTGCCTGCCATTCTGTCTGCCTGTGCTCGCTCTCTCTCCCTCTCTCTCTCTGATAAATAAATAAAATCTTAAAAAAAAAAAAAACTTTACGGGTAAAACTTTGTGACTAGGTTTTTCAGGGAAATATAAAATCCAAGTGTCTGACACCTCTATATATTTATCCTTGGACATCATATATATATATATATATGTGTGTGTGTATATATATATATCATTTATATATATAATATATGATATATATATCATATATAGGTATATATAAGATAAATATATAAAATAATATTTACATATAATCTTGTTTATATAATGCTTCACCCTATATTATTTGAAAGTCTCAATATATTAACATAGAGGCTCAGGGGCACCCCTGGCTGGAAGGAGGGCTAAGGGACTTATCTTCCATAATAAGCATGCTATTTTTACTTTAACTTTACTAAAGATTAATGAAAAAGCATCTAGAGATGCTTTTATCTGCACTTTCCATGAGATTGAAAAGATGCCAAATATGCATATATCATGTGATATATTTTCATTATGTGCCTTTATGTCATAAAAAGCGATAGGTAAGTGTGGTTGGGTGATGGTCTTTGGGGAGGGTATGTGCTCTGGTGAGTGCTGTGAATTGTGTAAGACTGATGACTCACAGACCTGTACCCCTGAAACAAATAATATATTATAAGTTAATTTTTAAAAAGAAGTGATAAGTACTTGGTTTTCAGCTTTAAAATACACATATGCACTAATTGGTAAAAGATAGAGCGATTGTAGTTCATTTAGACCATCTTATATTTTCAAATTTATTTCATTTTCATACTGTACACAGTAAGTCATAAGTGTTGTTAGGGTCCCCAATGAGTGACATGCTCAGCTTGGCCTGGGTTATAAGATTCAGAGTGTGGAGGCTGCTGATATGGGAGCATAAGAGTCAATGCTGGAAACAGAGCCACTTCCTCCAAAGAGGGGCAATCTGTCTGCAGGACCAGCTCCATGGGTGTGTCACACACGATCCCATGTTCAAAATGTCTCTTTGCTTGTGTACATGTTCTTCTCTTGCTGTCTTGAAATTTGAACAATACTGAACAAGGGATTCCACATCTTCATTTTGCACAGATCCCACAAGTTATGTAGTCAGTCCTGACCATCTATCACTTGAGCTTTAGTCATCCACCATGCTTCTGTCTCAGCTATGTTGTCTCTGGTTGTCTCCTTCTCTATTTCTAATTGTCACTCTGAGTGGCTCTCCTCTCCACATTCTGGTTTACACTTAGCATGGCCCTGCTGACTTTTCCCTGTGTGTGTTCTGCACTGTCCCACAGTTTTTGTTCTTTCTACATCTTTTCTCATTCCCACTTCCCAAGAGAGAGTGTGGGATTGGGACTATTAGACATTATATCCAAAAAGGACAGTTGCATCCATTTGGGATGGTTGGAACAAATCCTATAGCTTAGGAGGTTTCCAAAGGCCTATTAGAAATCTCTGAGACCAGGATTAAAAAAGCAATATTGGCTCAAAAATAGAAGAGAAAGCTATAATATCAAAATTAACTTATGTTTAAATAATATATTTAAGGGGTTCCTGGGTGGCTCAGTGGGTTAAAGCTTCTGCCTTCGGCTCAGGTCATGATCCCAGGGTCCTGGGATCGAGCCCCATATTGGGCTCTCTCCCTGCCGGGGAGCCTGCTTCCTCCTCTCTCTCTCTCTCTCTCTCTCTCTCTCTCTGCTGCCTACTTGTGATCTTTGTCTGTCAAATAAATCAATAAAATCTTTAAAAAAATAATAATATATTTAAAACTCATCAATGGTTAAATATATTGTTCATAAAAGGTTCATAATATTTGAAAATAATTATGTTAGATGTTTATCAGTTCTGAAGAATTCCAGAGGACACATTTATGATGAAAAACGACCAACTGAAAGAAAGGAAAAGAAAAGAAGAACATGGCCAACTGTAAATTAAGTGATTTACTCATAGAAAAAAACAAAACAAAAGTATTTTAAAAAAATTCTTTGTGTGCCTACATTTTAATATAGTATATATGATATGGGATACCCAGATGAGTACTCTATAGAGCTTAAGTAGGTATTGAAATGGTCTGGTATTCCAACAGCAAGCTCTTCTTAGACAGTATTCTTATGAACAATAGAGTTTCATCTTCCCTTGGATACAAGTAATAGATGACTGTATTTCAATTAGGCTCTCATCCCTGGTGTAGTCAGCTGTGGAATGATAAAAATATATTATGATCCTAACATTGAAAGCTCCACAAATTGGCCAGTATATATTTCCCATTTACAAATTAATTCTAAACTTTTATTTGTTATTTCAAAGTAACAAAGTAAGTGTACTATTGAATACTCAGGGCTAACTGCTCTTTAGATTGTTAGAGGAGGAAGGTTTTGCTGGATTTTTTCTGGATTATTTTAAGTGTACTTTATAGAAGATGTTTGCAAGAAGTCATTTTAGGTATTCTGAACTATGTTCCTGCTGCAAAACAGTAAAAACTTATGGATAACTTACCTTTAAAATGTTTTCACATTCTGTATGGAGCTGTGAGCTGACAAAAATAACAATAATGTTAAGAAACAAAATCTTTAGAGGTTGTCAGTGCCCTTCAGCTAAAGGCCACTAGGAACACGTCTAGATGGAGAAGGGGGAACCCTCCTACTTGTTGGTGGGAATGCAAGCTGGTGCAGCCACTCTGGAAAACAGTATGGAAGTTCCTCAAAAAATTAAAAGTAGAATTATCCTACCACCCAGCAATTGCACAATTGGGTATTTACTCAAAGATACAAATGTAGTAATCTGAAGGAGCACATGTACCCCCAATGTTTATAGCAGCAATGTCCACAATAGTCAAACTATGGAAAGAGCCTAGATGTCCATCAACAGATGAATGGATAAAGACGATGTTATACACACACACACACACACACACACACACAGGAATATTATACAGCCATCAGAAAATGAAATCTTGCCATTTGCAATGATGTGGATAGAACTAGAGGGTATTATGCTAAGTGAAATAAGTCAATCAGAGAAAGACAATTATCATATGATCTCGCTGACATATAGAACTTGAGAAACAAGGTACAGGATCATGGGGGAGGAGAGCTAAAAATGAAACGGGACAAAACCAGAGTGGGAGACAGACCATAAGAGACTCTTAATCTCAGGAAACAAACTGAGAGTTGCTGGAGTGGAGTGGGTGGGAGGGATGGGGTAGCTGGGTGATGGACATTGGAGAGGGACTGTGCTATGGTGAGCACTGTAAAGTGTGTAAGACTGATGAATCACAGACCTATACCCCTGAAACAAATAATTCATTATATGTTAATAAAATGAAATAAAACATAAAAAGGGGGGGAAGGAACACATCTGGAGTTAAATAGGTTGGGACTTATTACCCATTGCATTGGGGTAGAACACTCACCATGAGGAACCATGGCTGTCTCAGTAGATGCTAGAAATAACCCACTATCTGGGCTTTGGTTAGATGATTTGGGGAGGTCTAATAGGTTTTCCTCTAGATTGAGTGCAGTAAAAAAGTGAAAGTAGTTCTTTGGTTGGTATCTCAATAAATCTTAGCTAGTGGGAATAGACTGGAAAGAGGAAAAAATAACAAGTCATTTACAGTTTTAACGACGAGAAGGTGATGTTTTATGTTTTGTGAAATACATATTTCAATATTTAGAAAAAATTGTGAGGTAGCTTTGTTTTGTTTCCCTTTATCATGGTTTCAGAGTAACAATGTCTGAGGTTGCTATACTGTGGACTATGTTCAGTAGGAGAATAACAAGGTTTAGCTATGAGTGCCACATAGATAAGCAGATAACAGGGGTTGCTTTTCATTCCTTTCTCAAAGCTAAATCTGAAATGAAAACCAGAACTCAAGAGTTAAACAGACGTGGAAATTGGCTTTCATCCAGAAGATTTCCACCAATATTTCACCAACTGGTAGCTGCACTTCCATTTTGATTGTCAGGTAGAGTAAAGAACGTGAAAGGAAAAAAGATGAGGGCCTTCTCAAGAATTTCTATCGGATCTGAGATGTATAATGTGACATCAAAGAGGTACTGTGCTTCATGATTCACTCCCACAACACTTTACAGAAGGAGATGACCAGGAAACTGATTTGTCTCCATGTTGGCGTTTGGGTGGAGGGTAGAAGAGAGTTCACTGAGAATTTGTGTGCCCAACTAGGTCTCACATTTGCTTGCAGCTCCGGCTCCCACTGCGTGCGTCACTGCAAAAACAACAGTAACAACACGCTTCAAGCCACAGGTGTAGTTTGAAGTGAAGTGGTTCTAGGTTGGCAGTGCTTCCCAGGCTCCCAGCAAAAGCAAATTTAAATCACTCTTGAGATAATTTAACTGTAACTAAAGCTTTAAATGTTTCAAAGTTAATGTCAAAAATAGAATGCACAGGGAAATAAGGATCCATGGGAGAGTGCCAGTACCAACCAGTATAAATTAGTTATTAAATATTTGCAGAATATTTAGCAAAACTTAAAGTTAGATCAATCAAGGAACTTAGGACTCATGTCACAATAAACATCAGGGTCCATAGCACAGGATCTCCTTCATGTTCTAACCTCTGCCTCGCTTTTCAGCCTCATTTCTTTTCTGTAGATATAACGGTAGATAAGTTCATGGAGTTCCCCAAATATTTTCTCATTGATTTTCCTCTCCATACTTACATATCACATTTGTCATATTGTTTTATAAATCTGATTACATGTCTTTTTTCCTTGTTGAACTGTGAACTCTGTTGGTAAAGGAAAGAAGAAGTCTCATTAACTATTCTTTATTGCCCGTCATTTCCAATTAGTACTTAATATAATATACAATTTGTATCAAAACCCTAAGGTTTGTCAAAATAAGTTGAATTCTCCAACTTTCATTTTATTCATGTTTTTAATCATGGCATCAGTTTTCTTTGTCCTTCAACTTTTTGGTCTTTTTTTTTGAAGATTTTATTTATTTGACAGAGATCACAACTAGGCAGAGAGGCAGGCAAAAAGAGCAAGGGAAGCAGGCTCCGTGCTGAGCAGAGAGCCCGATGCGGGGCTCTATCCCAGGACCCTGAGACCATGACCCAAGCCAAAGGCAGAGGCTTTAACCCACTGAGCCACCTAGGCACCCCTGTTTTTCAACCCTTTTTTCTCTTTGGATGAGTAATATGAAAAATTGGGAAAGCAGTAACTTCCCTACGGGTTGAACATCCTGTTTTTATGGACTTGAAAAGCACGAGCCTCCCAAAGTTAACAACATTTGTCTGCCCAGCTAGCATAGGAATGGAACATATTATTTCTGTTTTATATAACTTTTTGTGCTTTGCAGAATGTTTATTTTGTTTTGGTAATCTGCATTTCCTGACAATGCTAATTAGAAAAGCATAAAAATACAAGAAAATTCTAAGACAGTTCTTAAGCTTAAATGAATCTTGTTAGCATAAAAGTACCAAAGTCTATACTAATATTATAATTTGAAGTTAAAACTTAAGACTTTTATCTAGTACCAACTTATCTGAAAAAATTAAACAATTACTTAGTATTTATGTCTCAATATTTAGTGTAACAAGTTCAAAGCTAAGGTGGACTAAAAAGCACCTCACAGTGAGATTTTCAGTAAGAAGGGAAAGTCATTTATTTTTCTGACTTAAAACATGCAGAGATTAAGAGTCAAATGCTATGTGGAGGGTTAGGGTAACTGGGTGATGAACATTAAGGAGGGCACTTGACGTAATGAGCACTGGGTGTCATATGAAACTGATGAATCACTAAACTCTACCTCTGAAACTAATAATGGAGTATATGTTAATTCAGTTTAAATTTAAAAAGTTAAATACTATGGACATAACAATACTCAATGTCAGAATGTTTTAGCATTTTTTTTAAGGTGTGCGTGTGTAATATTGTTTCAGTGTCATTCTTGTATTGTTTCAGTGCCTAGTTAGTGAAAAATAATCTTAATCTGTTTTCTAAGACTGTACCTACTTTATGTATCTGTTGTTCTGCTCTTTTACCATTCTGATCCGTGTTACTAGTAGAATTATTAGAGTAAGCTCTGGATAGTTGGTTTTATAAGTTAACCCACTAACAATTTATGAAATCACGAAGAAAGGGATAGGATGCTGCTTATTAAGATGTATTACAGAGACACACATATGCTACAACTTAAAATAAAGGACATACCAAGCAAAGACTCAAGCCCATGCTTTGACAGAATTTCCCCTTCATGCTTGGATAACTCTCCTAATAGGCCATCATGGTGGGAGAGTTATATTTCATAGTTCAGACTACAGTGGAAAGGAATTTAATGTTTACTGAATTCTAAAAATCTTCTTCTGCTGTTTCTGTAGCAAACACAGCCATGATCTTTCCTCAGTATATGCAGAATAAATGTATGTCTAAAACATGAAAATTGTTTTAAGATATTATTTAAGTAATTAATTTTATTAGAGACTCTTACAATACAGGGATTATGAGGGGTTTGAATAATTAACAGTGATACTACATAATATACAATGTATAATTCTAAACCTGTTCAAGTGGTATATGTAAATCTTGTATATGCTTATATATTTATTTCACAGAATTATATACTTCTATCAGTATTTTTCAGTATAAGATAAGGATTTCCCTAATTTAATTATTTCATGAAACACATACATGTATCATTGTATGCATATTATAGACTCATACATATTTGTGTATAGGCACTTACACATTTTGTTAGTCTAATACAGTTTATTGTCTTTGCATTTCAGTAATCTTAGGTCAGTTCATAAGGGACTATGTTGTATTTTTATTTTATATTTTCCTATATTGTTATAAAAGTTAGAATTCCCTTTTATATAAGTATGTATTTATCATTTTATATAAATAGCTCTTCCTTTATTTATAGCTCTTCCTTGCTTTCGTTAATTTAATGACAAATAATTAAACACATTATCCACATTGTGTCTTAATTTACACCATTTTATGGTAAAATGAGTGCATGTATTTCAAGTTTCAATGGTTTGATTGATGTAACCTAAAATATATTAGATAGTTATATGGCAACTAATAACATGTCTTGCTGGCTAATACAGTAACTGTCATAACAAAAGCTTGATACCCTCCTGTAAACTCATTGGTAAAATAGTCTCATTATGTTTTTATTCCTGTTTCCAAATGGGAGAATGTAAGGATAACCTCATTTTTTCTGTCTTTTTAAAAACATATTCAAAATAATCACTTGATAATACTGTACATTGTATTTTATTTAAGAAGAAAATGAAATGACCTTTTTCTTCTAGACTCTAGATGAAGATCTCAGCTATCATTTCATGAAACATAACTGTATATTATGAAGCATGCTGATTCTACTAAATACCGTTTTAGTGAGGTGCTACATTTCTTCTTTAGAGTATATAACTTTTAGAAAATATTTGGTTCCAACTTTAGATGATCAGAATTACAGAGTGCCTTTATTTTTCTCTCACAATGCCTTAAAATAAATCTTGATAAGTAAGACTTTGGTACCTGCATCATTCAGTGGAAAGAGCTAGGTGAGCAAAGTGGAGTTCTTGTCTCAATTTTAAATCTTACTAGCTTTATGACCTTGAACAAGCTTTGCAAACTCTCCAAGGTTTAGTTTCCTTATGTGTAAAATAAGAATCAAAATACTTACCCTTAGAACGTTTTCAGGCTTTCTTAGGTTCTAAATATTCTTACTTTTGAAAAATACTAGTTGTTAGAGCTGCCATAACAAAGCACTACAGACAAGGTGGCTCAAACAACAGTAATTCATTTCTTCACAATTCTGGAGGCTTAGAAGTCCAAGATAAATATATGTCTGCAGAGTTAGTGTCGTTTGAAAGTTGTTCTCCTTGGCCTGTAGATGACTGTCTTTTTCCAGTTTTACCATGATGTTCCCTCTGTTTCTGTGTCCCAATGTCCTCTTTGAATGAAGAAAGACACCTGTAAGGACCTATTTAGAAACTGTCCCTGCTCCCCTTCCCCCAGAGGATTTACTTGGAGACAAGTCCCTGAAACCAGCTTCAGGTAACAAAGCCCAGATACAAAGGTGGGTCAGGCCAGGTGGAGACATCCAATCAGTGGGGGGGATGCATACTGTCTCCCTGGTTACCAAGGAGTATGGGCCCAGCCCTTTGGGAGCCTTTTGGGCGCCAATCCCAATCAAGGTGTAATAGGCTGGTTCAAATGTCTACTAGGGTAAATTGTAACTCAGTTGGTCACCTAGCATCACTGTAGAGTTTCCTGTGTGTGTTACAATCTCATTGGCCACCTGTGCGTAGCCAGGCCTGACTGCATGGCCTTTGCCCTTAAAAGCTAGTCTGTGAAACAGAGAAGGGTCGCCCTCTCTTGTAAGAGGTGCGTCCCCGAACGTTTGGTTAGATTCTTGGTGCTTGGCGTGAAATAAAGCTTTGCTTGACCTTCGCTTTGTATCAGTCTCACTCCTTTAATCACGGACCCACTACTGGGGCATAACAACACCAGTCATATTAGATTCAGGCCCACTCAGTGGCCTCACTGAAGTTCTAAAAATCTTTAAAGGCCTTATTTCCAAACACAAACACATTCTGAGGTACAGGGGATTAAGACTTCAATATATAAATGGGGGGAAGGGTCATAATTCATCCCATAATACCACTTCATATCAAATCAAGCATATTAATTAATTATTTTGAAATATATTTGAATTGATTATTATTCATAGGAAGTTGCAAATATAGTACTGAGAGAACCTGTGTATTTGTGTATCTTTTACTTAATTTCCCCCAGTAGTTGTATCTTACATAATTATAGCACAGTACCAAAACTAGCAATTTAATATTGGTACATGTTAGATTGTGTATTGTTTTACTTTATTTTATTACTTGTATAGATTCATATAAACATCATAATCTAAATACCGAGCTGTTCCATCATCACAGACTTCTCCCTTGTGCTACTTTTTCATAATCATGTCCATTTCTTTCCCTCCCCACTCCCCACCCCACCCAACTACTGCTAACCCCTGACAACCAATGATCTGTTTTCTATCTTTACAACTTGGAAAGATCTTATAGATATTATACTTTAAAAATGAAAATGAGTGAAAAAAGTCAGTCTCAAAAGGTCATATACTGGGGCACCTGGATGGCTCAGTGGGTTAAAGCCTCTGCTTTTGGTCATGATCCCAGGGTCCTGAGATGGAGCCCCGCATCAGGCTCTCTGCTCAGCAGGGAGCCTGCTTTCCCCCTCTCTCTCTGTCTGCTGCTCTGCCTACTTGTGATCTCTGTCTGTCAAATAAATAAATAAAATGGTTAAAAAAAAGTTATATACTATGTGATTCCATTTATATAACATTCATGAAATGACAGTTATAAATATTTTAAATAAATATTTTAATTTTTGAGGCCTAATTTATAAATAGTAGAACGTACCCATTTTAAGCATACATTTAAATGAGTTTAGATATATGTGTATATCTATATATATGTAACCAGCACCCTACTTAAGATGTAGAACATTCCAGTCACCTCCAAAAGTTCTTTTCGATTCTTTGATAGGCAAACTGTACCCCTACTCCAGGAAACCCATCAATATATATTATATTTACTTTGATATAAATGATATCATACAATAAAAACCTTTTGTGAATAGCTTCGTTTGTTCAGTATAATGCTTTTGAAATTCATCCATCAGTTGCTGAGAAGTCTTCCTTGTGTAAATATACACAATTCATGTACCCAGTGTTCTGCTGACATGTATTTGAGTTTTTCCAATTTGTAGATATCATGAATAAAATTGCTATTAACATTCAGCTACAAGTCTTCTATGGACACTTATTTTCTTGATTTTTCTTGGGTAAATAAGGAGTGTCAAATACATGTATACATTTATAAGAAACTATCAAACTGCTTTTCAAAGTGGTTGTAACCATTTTGCCATACAGCAGTAATATACGAAATTTCCAGTTGCTCCATACCTTGCCAGTATTTCATGTTTTAAGTTTTTTATTGTTGTCTTTATTTTTAATTTCAGCCATTCTATAGGATACATATTAGTACTCACTGTAATTTAAATTTGCATTTCTCTAATGGCTAATGATTTGTAGCTTCTTTTCATGTGCTTAATGACCATTCATTTTCAGTTATATTTTTTGGTGAAGTGCCTGTAAAATCTTTTGCTAAATTTTAAAATCCAGTTGTTTATCTCATTAAGTTGTAAGCATTTCTTATGTATTGTGGATACAAGCCCCTTCTCAGATTTCAAAATTGTGAATATTTTATTCCAGTCTGTGTCTTGTTTTTTTTCATTTTCTTAATACCATCTTTTGAAGAACAAAAGCTTTTCATGGTAGGGAAATTTAATTCATCAATTTTTTTCTTTCATGCTTGGGTTTTTTGGGGTCCTGACTCAGAAATTTTTGTTTACCAGGATTGTGAGGATTTTCTCCTATGACTCATTCTGGAAGTTTTATAATTTTAACTTCTACAGTTAGATTTGAGATCCATTTCAAATTAATATTTGTCCATGGTATGATTTAGGAATTATGGGTTTTGTTTTTGGTTTTACATACAGATATTCAATTATTCCAGCAATATTTGTTGAAAAAAAATCATCTTTTCCCTGTTGAATTAACTTGGCAATATATTAAAAATGAATTGATCATATGTCAGTCTTTTCTACAATCTGTTATGTCCCATTTATATACTTGCCTTTTGTTATGTTTTATCTAGATACAGGCGTGCCCTCATATTAAAAACAATATTTCTAAGTTCAAGAGATGACCTCAAAATTAGATATTATTTATATTAATGTGGTAGCAATTGTACATTTCCTGAAACAAAATGAACTTTTATAATTACTCAAGCATAAGTATTTTTAATATAGTTATATTATATTTATTCATATTATATTTATAAATTTTTATCTAGCTGATTCCCATTACAAATATAAGCAACAATTAGACATTGAAATTAGTAAATACGAGATAATGGAAACTTGAGATGAAATAGAGTTTTGATAAAGGCCATGTTTTGACAGTGATTTGATACATTCCTAATTAAGGACTCAGTAGCATATAAAGATATGCTTTAAGAAACAGGCTTATAACTCTAGAAAACAAAATGGTGGTTTCCAGAGGGGAGAGACCCGGGGATATAGGCAAAATAGGTGAAGGATATTAAGAGGTATAGCTTTCTAGTTATAAATAAATAACAGTATTGAAAAGTACAACATAGGGGATACAGTCAATAACATTCTGATAATTTTGTATGATAACAGATGTTAACTATACTTATAAGGGTAGCATTTTTTAATGTATATAATTGTCAAATCACTATGTTGTACACCTAAAACTAATGTTATATTTCAACTATACTTTGATTAAAAATGAAAAACACTCATATAAATATATACACCCAATAAACAAATTAATAAAATGAAGATATAGTTTTGAAAAATTTACAAAATCCAGAATTATTTAATGCAAAAATAACTTGGACAAATAAATGTTAAAATAAATACATAGTGCATGTAAGAAGTCTGCTGTCACATTCCAGGTTAGAAATAGATTATTCATCTCTAAGAAATAGTGTCAGTCAAAGAAAGAAAGAAAGAAATAGTGTTAGTCAAAGAATGGAAAATGGGCCCTTAACTGTATTTCTGACTATAGCAGTAACTTTTCAAGAAGAAATGATTAACTTGTTTGTAATTTAAAAAGAGAGAGAGATAGATTATGAGACATTGAATTAGAATTTATTTCATTGCACAAACTATCTATTTAGAAGTGAAATAAATTGTTTACATCTTTACAAATGAAAATTTTTAATAACTTCTGCCTCCATTCTGTATCTTTACACCCTTGACTTCTTCTATTGAACCATTTATTAGCCAACTCATCACATCTATTTTAGATTTCTAACTGTGAGTGCATTGCATGTATCTATATGGAACACAACTACATGAGCTCTCACCATATATATTTTTGTTGACATAATTGGAAATTATTCCATTTATTTGCATAAAACACAAACAATTGTTTGACAACGTTTTTGATTCAAATATTTTATCAAAACCAAAATTAAAGTATATTTTCATATATAATTTATAGGATTATGAATGGGGTTTCAATTACAATCTTTTTAATATATGTATTTATGTTTAGAAAAATAAGTAATTAGGGCAGGGACTAGCTGGGTGGCTCAGTTGGTTGAACATCCAAGTCTTGATTGTGGCTCAGGTCATGATCTCAGGATCATGAGATCAAGCCCCTACATTAGGTTTTATGCTCAGTGCAGAATCTGAGATTGTCTCCCTCTGTCCCTTCTGCTTTATGCATGCATATACTCTCTCTTTCTCTAAAATAAATAAAATAAATCTTAGAAAGAAAAAGGGAAAATAAATAACTGGATCTAAATGGAATCAGAAATTTTATATTATTTGAATGGAAATGTCTTCTTAATTTTAAAAAATTCTACTTTATTAATTAAAATTATGAAAAATTTTATTTTATGACTAGATATATATCCTATTTTATATATTTTTGAATATCTTAACCATCTTTGAACTAAATTACTATGCACCTTATGATGTTGCTTGGAACAATTCTTTATGCCTTTACTTATTTTTAGAAAGACTGCATAAAAGGCAATTCATGAGTTTTTTATATTTTAATTTACTAATATGACAGTGTTGTCATGTTAAAAAGGTTTATTTGACATCAGGCAGCTATTTTATTAATGCCAGGTAGATAAACCTCTCATTTTTCAAGTAGTATCAGGGCTAGCTCCAGAGCCATATAATATGAATCATATCAGACTGCTGGTAGATTTTTGCTGCTTTTTCTTCCAAATGTCTCATGAAGCAAAAATTCAGTTTATGGTAGAACAATAATAATTCACCTTAAATTCCAGGGCAGTATCATTTTTTCTTCTTTTCTTTCTTTTTTCATTCTAGGAATATAGTAATTCAAAAACGGCCATGTGTTTTGAGAGTAGATATTCCAAAAGAAATACTTTATAAAAAGAATTACATGCTTCTCAATTTATTATGTGTCAAAAAACATCTGTAGAGGTGATTATTTCCCTTGTAATAAGCCTAGTAGGGGCAATTGCAGAACTTTAAATATCTAAGTGGTAATCATTAAGGTTTACATTTAGGATATCACTCAACTTGACAATCTGCCCTAGACAGCTACTGAGAGCCCTAATTCCTTATTAGGAAATTCATCTTTCTTGAAGTTAATATAAGATGAGATAGTTAAATCTGGGAAAGCTGCCAGTTGTTGTTGCCATATTATTATATTTTGTATTTAAAAGTACTACTGAAGCAGATTTTCTGCCATCACCAAGGCTGAGGATGAGTGGCTTTTTATTGTGTGCTGATGGTCAGTATTGCATTGTTCACATTGACCTGCTGCCACTTTGATCATGCTTTGGCTAATTGACAAGTGAGACAGCTGGGATTGAATATTTAGTTATAACTCCGTGGAGTAGGTAACTTGTGTATGTTTTATAACTTTAGTTATAATTCTACTCCACCACAAAAATTGTGCATGATTATATTTGCCTTCCTAATAAGGAGGCTCTACCTTTAAGCATTTGGGAAAAACAAAACAAAACAAGACTGAACACCCAGAAATTACATGGACTTCAAAATGGGAGGTCTAGGAAAAAGGCTGATAGAACTGAGAGGAGAAGTGACAAAATGACCTGAGTCAATTTGATATATTAGAAACTGGGACATTTTTGTGGTAAATATTAGAATTTGTATGGAGGACAATGCAGGTTGTGTGTCTTCTCAACCACAGCCTGGATACCAGGTGGATTTTTACATTGAAATGTAATTTGGAGGGTCATTAAATTACATTTGAATCGAAAAGCCACTTTCAAGCCAACATATCAACATTATCAAGCAGGAAAAAAGAAAGAAAGAAAGAAAGAAAGAAAGAAAGAAAGAAAGAAAGAAAGAAAGAAAGAACGAACAAACAGTTGCACAACATCCTCAGCCTTTAAGCGCTGTGAAAGCTCTATAAGTTCACACCTCGGAGGATTCAGTAGCTTTGTGACAACAATCTCTATTCAGATTTGGCATGTGGACATAAGAATAGCAAGGAACTAGGATGGTGTGTCTCAATGTATCATTTATTTTGTAAGCTCTTGCAGACCGATCGTTTTATAAAATACAATAAAGAATGAATTACTAGAAAAATTTTAAAAATACAAGTGCCTGGTGGCTTTTGTTGGTATGTTTGTTTTGCTATTAGATTTAAAGCTCAAGGATGAAATTATCCTGGCAAATTACTATAAATATTTCCTACTCTCAATTTCTGAACAGTATTAGTTTACTGATCTAGAAGATCCAGAGCCTTGCTTCAAGTGTATTTAGGCTACTGGGCCAAATTATTATGCGCTGTCTTGTAATGACAAAGACACTACAATTTTTCTAACCACCTGTTATTATCCTGAACACTCTTTATTTTGCCAAAAGAAATTTATTTAATAGTTCTTATGCTAATTAAGGACACTCCACTATAGGTTTGAAAACAATATTTGAAATCCCTAAGTAATCTCCTCTGGAGTGTTGAGTCTTGATTACTGTACTTTTTTTTTTTTTTTTTTAGATTTTATTTATTTGAGAGAGAGAGAGAGAGAGAGAGTGAGCAAGAGAGGGAGAGAAGAATCAGAGGGAGAGGAAGAAGCAGACTCCCCACTGAGCAGGGAGCCCATCATGGGGCTCAATCCCACCAATACCGGGCTTGATGGCTGGACTCCAGGATCATGACCAGAGCCAAAGGCAGATACTTAACCTACTGAGCCACCCAGGTGCCCCTTCGTTACTGTATTTTAACACTAATTGTCCCTGAATATCAATTAAAGCATGCTTATACACCTTACACACACACATACATATAACAAACTTTATTCTATTTTAACAAAAATTTCCATATGTATTATTGAAAACAACAAAAGGTCAGAACCAAAATGATTATTTGAATTGAGTTTAAAGAAATGCTTCCTTCACTTCAGCAGTCAAATGGTATGAAATCTCTAAGAAACATAAGGCTGTATACCTCCCTTGCATTCAATAAAGTTATATCTCAAAGCACATTTTCCATTAGTCCATCATTTTCTGTACATTTCCAGTGTAGATAATACATGAAATTTCTGTATCCAAGATTGTTTTACCAATATGGATACAAAGACTGGAGCAGAAATAAAAGAGTTCTGTAGATTGAACAGATCTAAGAATATCCTTCAGCCAGACCTTGTAAACCTGGACTTGTGGTTCAGATATCTCCTGGCTTTTAGTATTTTTCATGAAACCAATTTTTTTTGAGAATTCATATACATAATAAGTTTTTGTCTTTTCTTGCAGTCATTATTCATAATAACTTCTTACAGTAAACAAAATAACTACACCCAGCTGTAGTCTGTTTCTACCCAAAAGTTCTTTCGACCTATAGAAATGTTACAGTGATTCCAGATTTTAGAAAATTAAAAATTATTTTTTTGGCTGGCTACAGATAATAATAAATGACAAATTAAATTCCTACATTCTTGACCATATGCTTACTACTTTGAATATTAAATATATTCTTTAGAAACTCTTTCCTTTAACTAATGTCCTTTACTGCAGGCTTAATTTTAATAATAGATCCTCTGAAAGCTACAGATAGACTATTTTTACTTCAAGAGTTATTTTTATTAATATATAATGTATTACTTGCCCCAGGGGTACAGGTCTGTGAATCATCAGGCTTACATATTTCACAGCACTAACCATATCACATACCCTCCCCAATGTCCATAACCCAACCACCCTCTACCTCCCTCCCTACCCCCAGCAACCCTCAGTTTGTTTTGTAAGATTAAGAGACTCTTATGGTTTGTCTACTCCCGATCCCATCTTGTTGCATTTTTTCCTTCCCTACCTTCCAAATCCCCTACGTTGCCTCTCAAATTCCTCATATCAGGGAGATCCAATGATAATTGTCTTTCTCTGATTGACTTATTTCGCTCAGCATAATACCCTCTAGTTCCATCCATGTCATTACAAATGGCAAGACTTCATTTCCTTTGATGGCTGCATAGTATTTGATTTTATATATATACATATGTATATGTATATATATATCTCACATCTTCTTTATCCATTCATAGGTTGATGGTCATCCAGGTTCTTTCCATAGTTTGGTTATTATGAACATTACTGCTGTAAACATTCAAGTGCCCGTGTGCCTTCAGATCACTACATTTGTATCTTTAGTGTAAATACCCAGTAGTACGATTGCTGGGTGGTAGTGTAGCTCTACTTTCAACTTTTTGAGGAACCTCCATGTTGTTTCCCAGAGTGGCTGCCCCAGCTTGCATTCCCACCAACAATGAAGGAGGGTTAGCCTTTCTCTGCATCCTCATCAGCATCTGTCATTTCCTGTCTTGTTAATTTTAGCCATTCTGCTTGGTGTGAGGTGGTATCTCATTGTGGTTTTGATTTGTATTTCCCTGAGGCTGAGTGATAGAGAGCACTTTTTCATGTGTCTGTTAGCCATCTGGATGTCTTCTTTGCAGAAATCTCTGTTCATGTCCTCTGCCCATTTCTTGAATTATTTGTTCTTTGGGTGTTGAGTTTGATAAGTTCTTTATAGATTTTGGATACTCGCCCTTTATCTGATATGTTGTTTGCAAGTATCTTCTCCCATTCTGTCAGTTGTCTTTTGGTTTTGTTGACTGTTTCCTTTGCTGTGCAAAAGCTTTTGGTGTTGATGACTTCCCAGTAGTTCATTTTTTCCCCTTGCTTCCCTTGCCTTTGGCGATGTTTCTAGGAAGAAATTACTGCAGCTGAGGCCGAAGAGGTTGCTGCCTGTGCTCTTCTCAAGGATTTTGATGGATTCCTGTCTCCCATGGAAGTCTTTCATCAATTTGGAGTCTATTTTTGTGTGTGGTGTAAGGAAATTGTCCAGTTTCATTCTTCTTCATGTGGCTGTCCAATTTTCCCAACACCATTTGTTGAAGAGAGACCTTTTCCCGTTGGACATTCTTTCCTGCTTTATCAAAGCTTAGTTGACCATAGAATTGAGGGTCTACTTCTGGGCTATCTGTTCTGTTCCACGGATCTATGTGTCTTTTTTTGTGCCAGTACCATACTGTCTTGATGATGACAGCTTTTTAGAGCTTGAAGTCTGGAATTGTGATGCCACCAATCTTGGCTTGCTTTTTCAACATTCCTCTGGCTATTCAGGGTCTTTTCTGGTTCCATATAAACTTTAGGATTATTTGTTTCATTTTTTTGAAAAAAATGGATGTTATTTTGATAGGGATTGCATTAAATGTATAGATTTCATTAAGTAGCAGAGACATTTTCACAATATTTGTTTTTCCAATCCATGAGCATGGAGCATTTTTCCATTTCTTTGTGTCTTCCTCAATTTCTTTCCTGAGTACTTTATAGTTTTCTGAGTATAGATTCTTTGCCTCTTTGGCTAGGTTTATTCCTAGGCATCTTATGCTTTTGAGTGGAATTGTAAATGTGATCACTCCTTAATTTCTCTTTCTTCTGTTTTGCTGTTGGTGTACAGAAATGCAACTGATATCTGTGCATTGATTTTATATCCTGACACTTTACTGAATTCCTGTATAAGTTCTAGTAGTTTTGGAGTGGAGTCTTTTGGGTTTTCCACATAAAGTATCATATCATCTTCAAAGACTGATGACCAAAAACTTTGACCTCTTCTTTGCCGATTCAGATTCCTTTTATTTGTTTTTGTTGTCTGATTGCTGAGGCTAGGACTTCTAGTCCTATATTGAATAGCAGTGGTGATAGTGGACATCCCTGCCATGTTCCTGACCTAGGGGAAAAGCTCTCAGTTTTTCTCCATTGAGAATGATATTCTCTGTGGGTTTTTCATAGATGGCTTTGATGATATTGAGGTATGTACCCTCTGTCCCTACACTTTGTAGAGTTTTGATCAAGAAAGGATGCTGTACCTTGTCAAATGCGTTTTTAGCATCTATTGAGAGTATCATATGGTTCTTGTTCTTTCTTTTATTAATATATTGTATCACATTGATTGATTGCTTTGTGGATGTTGAACCAACCTTATAGCCCTGGAATAAATTCCCCTGGGTCATGGTGAATAGTCCTTTTAATGTACTGTTGGATCTTATTGACTAGTATTTTGGTGAGAATTTTTGCATCTGTGTTCATCAAGGATATTGGTTTGTAATTTTCCTTTTTGAGGGGTCTTTGTCTGGTTTTAGGATCAAGGTAATTCTGGCCTCATAAAATGAGTTTGGAAGTTTTCCTTCCATTTCTATTTTTTGGAACAGTTTCAGGAGAATAGGTATTAATTCTTTTTTAAATGTTTGGTAGAATTCCCCTGGCAAGCCATCTGGCCCTGGACTCTTGTTTGTTGGGAGACTTTTGATGACTGCTTCAATCTCCTTACTGGTTATGGGTCTGTTCAGGTTTTCTATTTCTTCCTGGTTCATTTGTGGTAGTTTATATGTCTCTAGGAATGCATTCATTTCTTCCAGATTGTAAAACTTGCTGGCGTATAGTTGCTCATAATATGTTCTTATAATTGTTTGTATTTCTTTGGTGTTGGTTGTGATCTCTCTTCTTTCATTCATGATTTTATTTATTTGAGTCCTTTCTCTTTTCTTTTTGATCAGTCTGGCCAGGGCTTTGTCTGTTTATTAATTCTTTCAAAGAACCAGCTCCTGGTTTCATTGGTTTCTTCTACTGTTCTTTTGTTTTGTATTTCATTGATTTCTACTCTGATCTTTATTATTTCTCTTCTGCTGGGTTTAGGCATTCTTTGCTGTTCTTTTTCTAGCTCCTTTAGGTGCAAGGTTAGGTTGTATATTTGAGTGCTTTCCTGTTTCTTGAGAAAGGCTTGTATCACTATATACTTTCCTGTCAGGCCTCCTTTGTTGTGTCCCACAAATTTTGAACAGTTGTGTTTTCATTATCATTTGTTTCCATGATTTTTTTTCAATTCTTCTTTAATTTCCTGGTTGACTCATTTATTCTTTAGAAGGATGCTCTTTAGCTTCCATGTATTTGAGTTCTTTCCAAGTTACCTCTTGTGATTGAGTTCTACCATTGTGCGTTGTGGTCTGAAAATATGCAGGGAATGATCCCAGTCTTTGGTACTGGTTGAGACCTGATTTGTGACCCAGGATGTGATCTATTCTGGAGAATGTTCCATGTGTACTAGAGAAAAAAGTGTATTCTGTTGCTTTGTGATGGAATATTCTGAATAGATCCGTGATGTCTATCTGGTCCAGTGTTTCATTTAAGGCCTTTGTTTCTTTGTAGATCTTTTGCTTGGATGATCTGTCCATTTCAGTGAGGGGGTGTTAACATCCTACTATTATTGTATTATTCTCAATGTGTTTCTTTGATTTTGTTATTAATTGGCTTATATAGTTGTCTGCTCCCATGTTTGGGGCATAGATATTTAGAATTGTTAGATCTTCTTGTTGGATGGACCCTTTGAGTATGATATAGTGTCCTTCCTCATCTCTTATTATAGTCTTTGGCTTAAAATCTAATTTATCTGATAGAAGGATTGCCACCCCAGTATTCTTTTGATGTCCATTAGCATGGTAAATTGTTTTCCACCCCCTCACTTTAAATCTGGAGGTGTCTTTGGGTCTAAAATGAGTTTCCTGTAGAAAGCATATTGATGAGTTTTGTTTTTTTGTAATCCATACTGATACCCTGTGTCTTTTTATTAGGGCATTTAGTCCATTTACATTCAGGTTAACTATTGAAAGATATGAATGTAGTGCCACTGTATTGTCTGTAAGGTGACTGTTACTGTATATTGTCTCTGTTTCTTTCCAGTCTATCACTTTTAGGCTCTCTCTTTGCTTAGAGGACTGCTTTCAATATTTCCTGTAGAGCTGGTTTGGTGTTTACAAATTCTTTCAGCTTTTGTTTGTCCTGGATGATATTTATCTCTCTTTCTATTTTCAATGATAGCCTAGCTGGATATAGTATTCTTGGCTGCATGTTTTTCTCATTTAGTGCTCTGAATTTATTATACCAATTCTTTTTTGCTTGCCAGGTCTCTGTGGATAATCTAATATTTTTACCAGTGTACGTTACAGACTTCTTGACCTAAGCTGCTTTCAGGATTTTCTCTTTGTCACTAAGACTTGTAAATTTTACTATTAGATGTGGGGTGTGGACCTATTCTTATTGATTTTGAGGGGGATTCTTTGAACCTCCTGGATTTTGGTGCTCATTCCTTTTGCCATATTAGGGAAATTCTCTACAATAATTCTCTCCAATACACCTTCTATCCCCCTCTCTCCTTTTTCTTCTGGAATCCCAATTATTCTAATACTGTTTTGTCTAATGGTATCACTTATCTCTCGAATTCTCCCCTCATGGTCCAGTATTGTTTGTCTCTCTTTTGCTCAGCTTCTTTATTCTCCATCATTTGGTCTTCTCTATCACTAATTCTCTCTTCTGCCTCATTTATCTTAGCAGTAAGAGCCTACCTTTTTGATTGCACCTCATCAATAACTTTTTTGATTTCAACTTCGTTAGATTTTAGTTCTTTTATTTCTCCAGAAAGGGTTTCTCTAATATCTTCCATGCCTTTTTCGGGCCCAGCTAGTACCTTGAGAATCGTCATTCTGACCTCTAGATCTAACATATTATCCATGTCCATATTGATTAGGTCCCTAGGTGTCGGTACTGCCTCTTATTCTTTTATTGTGGTGAGTTTTTCCACCTTGTCATTTTATTCAGATAAGAATATATGAATGAGAGAATAAAATACTAAAAGTATGGCAAAGACCCCAGAAAAATTTATGCTAACTAAATCAGAAGAGACCCAAAACTAGAGGGAGAAGAAAAGGTGTAAAAGAAATTTAAAATAGAAATACAAATATAAATGTATATATACATATATATATTTTTTTTCACGAGTCCTATATATATAGGACTGGTGAAAATAACAGAGCCACCCACTTGATTTTGGGTTTATTCTGGTACCTTTGAAGAAACTACCTCCCAAAAATTTAAAGAAAGAAAAAAAAATATGTATATATATATATGCACATACACACACAAAAATAAGGGTAAACACGATGAAGGTATGGGATATGACTGTAAAGATAAAAATGAAAAAAAAAAAACTAAAAAAAATTGATAAGATGAGTTAAAAAAAAAAAAAAAAAGAGGAGAGAATGTATTCAGGCTGGAGACTAGAAGAAAGCCTGTGCTAGCTTTACGGTATATTTTGATCTATTAGAAGAAATTGTATCCCAAAATTTTAAAGAAAAAAAAGCTTTATGTATACAAATGATAAGGTAATTACAATGAAGGGATAAAATATGACTATAACAATGAAGGTTTAAAAAGATTTTTTAAGAAAGGTATTATTATGTAAACTAGTTAAAAACGTTAGAAGACGAAAGAAGAAACATTAAAAAAATAGAATAAGGAAAAAATAAAATTAAAAAAAATTTAACTTTTTAAGACTAAATTATCATGGGGTAAAAGCCGTAACTTCTATGCTTTGCTTTCCCCTAGCTCTGAAATTCCACAGTTCTCATTGATCAGTGTACTTGGTCTTGGCTGGATATTCTTGCTGACCTTCTGAGGGATGGGCTTGTTTCAGTGATTCTAACATATCTTTGACTGAGGCAGAATTGTAGCACCCTTGCCAGGGGCCAGGCTAAGAAATCTGCTCGGGTTCACTCTTGGGAGCTTTTGTTCCCTGAATGCTTTTCGTAAAGCTCTAGAGGAGGAGAATGAAATGGCAGCTTCCCAATCTCTGGCACTGGAGGAGTGGAGAGCTCGGGTCCACACTCCTCAGGATGCCATCAGAGATAAGCAGTCAATCACTCCCATCTCTCTGGTCTCTGGCCACACTCTTAGCTCACCCGGCCTGTGACTGAGTGTTTGTATCTCTGGTGCACAGCCTCATTTGGTGTCTACAAACCCAGCAGATTCCTGCCATGTGTCCCTGTGCCACTCTTCTGGAGGAGGAAGGAGGGGATTCTCTCTGGGTCTGCCACTTGTGGAGTCCTTGCTTGAAGAGCAGTTGTCTGAGTGTGGATCATGGTTTAAGGTAACCCTGATTTAAAAATCTCACTCCTCGGCTCTGTCTCTGTAGTGAGCTTCCTCACTGCACTACCTCGGAGTGTCTGTCACACTCAGACACCCCAATCTTTTTGTGACCCTGTGGGACCTGAGACCACACTGTCCCCGTGAGGGATCCACCCCTGCTTAGCCTCTGGAGTGATGCCCCTCAGTGGAGCAGACTTCTAAAAGTTCTGATTTTGTGCTCCACTGCTCCATTGCTTGCCAGAAGCCGGCCCCTTCCACCATGGTCTATCTTCCCTTTGTTTAGGATTCGCTTCTCCGCACATCCTACCTTTCAGAAAGTGGTCAATTTTTGTTCCTAGAATTGCTCCTCTTCTTCTCTTCTATCTCCTGTTGAGTTTGTAGGTGTTCAGAATGGTTTGATAACTATCTAGCTGAACTCTAGAACCTGATGTTTTTTCAGTCTGCTACTCCTCTGCTATCTTGCTTCTCCCTCCCCTCCAAGAGTTTTATGTATTTTAAAAATTTAACACTTGATACTAGATTGATAGTTGAGAAATAAATTTAAACTTAAAGTTGATGCTCCACTTTCAGAACGTTTATGTGCCCTATAATCTTATGTTGATTGAAATCAAGAGAATATTTGCTTAGCAAATACTGTTTTAAAGCATGAAAAGTTACACACTAAAAATAATTGCATTTGACATCTTCTTTTCTTTGTGTTGATTCACAAAGCTTTTACTTTTACTAATACAAATTTCAGCTGAGGCCTAAAATGATGTATTAGAGTTGATGCCATCAGTTTTTGGTACTTTCTTGTAATATGACAATATGATTGCATATTAGTTAATACTCTATACAGTTTCATGCCTTGTGTGAATACATCACAGATAGTAAGGATTATTTTAATTTTATATTTGATGGTTCTTTTCTGTTTGTTGATTGTTAAAGATGAAATTTGTGATGATAGATCTAAATCAATTTTAATATAACATTTACATGATACTCATGCAATCATCATATACCTTAACTTCAAACAAAGCTTTTGTCACAAAAATGTGATGTATAACATTTTTTATTTTTAATAGACTAAACTGAGTATACATTTTACATAAGGAAGCCAAAACAGTAAATATTTTTTCATAAAGACACCTTTAATCAAGACATAAAACTTGACCTCAAGATGCCACTAATTATCCATTGTAACTGAAATGTAATGAGTTAGCATAATTTATAAAATCTGCTAATTGCCTTTCATGGTCATGGATATTAATCTACCTCTTAATATAAATAAGTCATGGAGCATGTTAAACATTTAATGTAGAAAAATTAGGCATTTTTGAGACATAATGGGATCTTATTATAGTGTTGTGTTATTACTGGTTTATAGACTCTCCAGAAGTTCTTTTTATTTTCATCCATTTGTTTGTCAATGAGCAAGTACCTATTGAATACCTACTAGGTGTCAGAGTCTGCTCTCTCATGGAATTTACATCCTAACAACTTAAACAATACACAGGTAAATATAAAACATAATTTAGGTGGTGGTAACAGAAAAGGAGAACAGTGAATGTTGACAGTGGGGTTGTGGGAGATAAGCAAGTTTAGACAGGGCAAGGAGTAATATTTGAGCAGAGATATGAACCACATAAAATAGGGAAAGGTAAGGTAATTCTAAACATGTTCATTTAAAAGTGAGGGATAGATTTGTTGCAGCTCCTTGGTGATTTGTATCATGCTTATAAAGAACATGATTGCTATCTCTAACTTTTAGCATGCTGATAAGGTGATAGTTGTTTAGAAAGAATGGTAGTGATTTATTGAGATTCCGTTTCCAAGAGCCACTTGTGAAGGTAATCAGTGATAAGTTCCATATCAGTATTCTAGGCTTTAGCAATTTTATCATGGACTGTGACAACATATTTGCATACAAATTATCCTGCAGTGTTGTATATAAATAATCCAAGTCATATAAATTGAAAAGCATTATCCTAAAAGAGATTTGGGGGAATTTTATTTTCAAAGAGAATTCTGGGATTTTTGTTCTAGTATCTTCACTATTGACTGATTTTAAGTGGAACATAAGATCAATTGTTTGAGAAGGATATGCCATAATACCACTCACATCAGTAGATTCTGTCTCCTTTTACCTCCTTGTTTGTTCTTTCACCCAACATGTAATTGATTCCAAATGGTCTGTCACATTACCATGCCCCTACAAGCAAAGCAAAGTATCTTCTTGTCCTAGCAATCTATTCTCTGTTAATGTTGCTATCATTTTCTCATTCAGCTGGAAATCTTGGTGCATCTTTGATTCTTCCTTGTCCAGATCCACATCATTTCAGTCAACAATTCTTGCCCATTCGTGTTTTGTTTTCTCAAGAATTAAGCTCAACGAGTGGCTGGGTAGGTTAGTGGTACTCTTGATTTTGGTTCAGGTCATGATCTCAAAGTCTTGGGATCCAATCAACTCCATGTTGGGGCTCAGTAGGGACTTTGCTTCAGAGTCTTTTCCCCTGCCCCTCCCTCCACTCTTGCTTGTACACTGTATATTCACTCTCTCTCTCTGCCTCTCTTTCTCTCAAATAAATAAATAAGTCTTAAGAGAGAAAAAAAAAAAAAGAATTTGGGACATGTGGGTGGTTTAGTCAGTTAAGCATCTACCTTTGGCTCAGGTCATGATCCCAAGGTCCTGGCATTCAGCCCTGTATTGGGTTTCTTGCCCAGCAAGAAACCTGCTTCTCCCTCCCCACCCCATCCCACCTCTGGCTCCTGCTCTCTCTCTTGCACTCTCCCTCTCACATAAATAATAAAACCTTTAAAAAAATTAAGGTCAGCATTTTGTATGAAAATCTATAGTCTGAACTTAAAGCAGAGCTTCAGAGCTTTCTTTGGGTCCAGGACCATGGAAGATATGACATACTTCTCTCAGCAGGACTGGCTCATCCTCAGACATGGGGAGGCATATGATTCATATGTAAAATAACCACATAATTCTGATAGATCTCCTTTGGGGATATGGTCTCTTGTGTGTGCACTCTTCTTCCTTGTAGTTGCTTATTTCTAGCATGGCAGAGATATTGTTTGGCACAGAATGAAGAAATCTCAGGAAATGTTGCAGTTTTGTTGTATGTTTAGCCAAGTCAATTAATCTCTGAAATGCTTTAATCACTTGTAAATTAAAACACTACTTCTATTTGCCATTTACAGTTCTTATGTTGGACAAATGCAATGATAAATACTAAAAATCTTTGAAATAAATAACATTCTACACACAGAAAGAATAATAATATTATTGTAGTTAATTAACATTGAGTGAATGAAACTTTAATCTAATTTTATTATTCTAGACCTCACATTCTGTATTTTACAATAAAAATTTTGAATTAAAAATTAGTCCTTAAATGATGTCCCCTCTCACTGCAAAACAGAATTACCTGACTTGAACCTAGAATCAAAAAAAGTGTAAATATTTCAAGTCAAGTATAATGATAGCTTCAAAATCAATGAAGACTGAACATTGGAGAGGGTCTTTATTTAAAATGGTGGGTTTTTGGTCAAAAATAAACCCTATCTTTAGTAAATTATTTCTAAAATCAGGCTTCTTTAATGAATTATTTCAAATACCGTTACTATTAACAAAATTAATAACTGCCATGTTGATATTACTAAAAAAAGATAATTCTCGGGTCAATGGATCCTTTATTTTCAAGGTAATGAAAATTCTAGGCATTCCTCCAGATTTTTCAAGAGTTAGCCATTAGATATTACCTTTAAAAGTGTTACTCATCAAGGGTGCCTGGGTGTCTCAGGCGGTTAAGTATCCTACTCTTGATTTCAGCTCAGATCATGATCTCATGGTACCGAGATCCAGACTGGGTCAGATTCTATGTTCGGGGGAGTCTGCTTGAGATTTTCTCCCTCTGCACCCCCTATCCTTGCAATGCACCTGCACACACGCTCTCTCTCAAATAAATAAACAAACCTTTTTTTTAAAAAGTGTTACTTACTCATCAAAAGCTAGAAATTATTGTACTGTTTTGTAAAAATTATTATGCAGAATGGAGACTTAAAATCATTGTCATTCTTTGCTGTGGTATGCTTTTAAGGAGTATATAATGAAAGTATGCGGCTAAACAACCAACATTAGTATTTTCCCAGATAATATTAAGGATTCTTGGTCACATACTTCCTAAAACATAAAATAAACATACTAAAAAATATTTGTTTTTTATACTTACTTTCGAGACAAAATTATCTCTCAAATTATAGGGGTGATTATTTGACAAAAGAAAGTAAAACTTTCATTCAAATGAGATATGTGCACCAGAGGGTTAACTAAATAAAAGCCACTTTTATGACCTACCAAATAGCTCAGAGTATCAGTCCAAAAAAGAAACCTATAATAATGAGAAATCCCTCTTTTATGACCGGAAGAATTTCTGAATTTCTGTAAATCATACTGACTATGTATTGTTGCATTCATATATTTGGAACATTTATTAATACTACAAAATCACTTAAGTCATCACTTGAGCAGGAATGAAATTCAACTAATATTTATTGAGTACTAATCAATTGTGCTAGGGTTTAAAGATCAAAAATTGCACTAGGCAGGAAAATGAAGTTTGTTGCAAATGAAGAATAGCAACATTTATTCCTACTATCCTCTGATTTTCATAATATAATGGTGATGCTCTGTGATTAATGTAAGTGGGCAGCATAACTGTTTCTTGCGCCTAGCCACAAAAAGTACTTACCTTCAGCTCCTTTTAATACAACCAACCCTTTGGGGGCACCTGGGTGGCTCAGTGGGTTGAGCCGCTGCCTTCGGCTCAGGTCATGATCTCAGGGTCCTGGAATCGAGTCCCATATCGGGCTCTCTGCTCAGCGGGGAGCCTGCTTCCCTCTCTCTCTCTGCCTGCCTCTCTGTCTACTTGTGATTTCTCTCTGTCAAATAAATAAAATCTTAAAAAAAAAAAATACAACCAACCCTTTAATAACACCCCAAAATGTGAAATCAGGCAGCATATATGTATTTCCCCTCGTATCAGATTTTTTTTCTCCTCCGCTGTTATTTCTTTCCTAAAAGCAGTAAACACTAATTTCCTATGAAGCTTACAGCCTCTACATTTTTTTCTTGATTTCAAAGTATATTTTTAGGTAAACAGTCACATAACATTTTCATAAAAAATTATTAAGAATAAGTAATAGTACTTTGGTAAAAATGAAAGTTTACTTCAAAGAGATATTTTCAGTAGGTTTTTATTACAAACAATTCAAGGCATGAGCTGGAGTTGCTTAAGATGGCAACCTCTAAATATCTTTTTATTAGTTAAAAAATCATGCACAATTTTACAAGTAATCAGGGGATAGAAAGCAATCAACAATGCCTTTGGTGAATTGTACATTCTTTCTTTTTTCCTATTGCTGGCTCAGTGTTCCCTATAATTCTACAGGCAATACGGCCCCAGATGTCTAAAAATGAATTTTTTGGAAATTTTAATTGATAGCCTTCAGGTATGGATAATTGAATTTACTAATCTATAGCACTATGCCAGGCAGGTGTATAAATAGCCCCTAAAACTCTAGTTGGAGGAAGTAATTTTATAATTCAGTAAAAGTCCATTATAATATAACTCATTTTCAGGGCCTTTGACTCTACTTATTGCTTGATTCATACACTTCTGTTTCAGCTACTTGAGGGAGGCACAGTGATGTTGGCCATTTGGTAACAGGCATGGTTTTCTCTCCCATCTTCCACTACTTGAGAGTTTGGTTTCCTCCCACTTCCCTTCCCACTGATATGATTTCCTCAGATATCATTTGGGTTTAGTCTCTCAAACCCATCTCCTGCTTCTCATTTCTCTCCTGACTCAGATCAGGGCCTTGATTTTCAGTGGTGAAAGTAGTAACAACCTTGGGGCACAAGAATGATAACGAAATCTTCCCTCTATGTCCTTCCTTACTCTGCCTCCACTGTCAGAGTCCCCAGTGGCTATTTTCTTACTTCTTATCATCCACCCACTTCTGCTTCCCTAACATGCATCTATGCATACTCGCACACAAATGCGCATCCTATTCCTCAAATGACACATTTAACGGAGTTAGGTGAGTTTAGATCCTTATGCAGTCTGAAAATACTTTCCAGGCTCTGTAACCATCAATTTTCCACTATTATCCACTGACCTTGTCTTTCCTACAGGGTCTATACTATGTTTATAATGTACACTATGTATGTGATATTAGGTATTACACACAGGAGGGGGATGGGTAGACAAAATGGCTAGGGGCTTGCAAATTTTTGTGGGGAAAAGCATTTCAGATCTGTTTTTCATGATTTTATGAGTAATAAAGGTTTTTTTTTTTTTTGGACTGGGAGAGGGATGGAGGGAGAGAATCTTACGCAGGCTCCACACCCAGCATGGAGCCTGATAAGGGACTCAATCTCACAACCCTGAGATCATGACCTGAGCGTTATCATTTTTAAGAATGCCCAGGATATTTCATAATGATTTTGTGTTTGTTTCTAAAATAGGAAATTGGGGAAGAGATTACAGCCCATTTTATAATGAAATCAGATCAAGTAGATAGATGAAGGTAACACAAATGAAGGCCAGCAAGACCTCAGAATAAACTGCGGCCTGAGCAACTCTGAAGAAAAAGAGTTTAGGGTGGGCAGGGCTGTGAGGAAATACATCAGCAGGATGCTCACAGTCTCATAAGCATTTATACAAGGGTATATGCAATTGTCCTCCCAGCAGGCTTCTCCCTCCTCTACCTATTCCTAAGCCATCGTTGCCCTGAGGAATCTTTAAGGGTATCAGCAAGAATCCCCACCAGGGTCTTGGAGCTGAGTGTTCCATTTGAATTCTCCTTGAAAGGTGTTTTGAATTTTTATAACCTGTCAGCCTAACTTGGAACTATAACTCTTATCCTCCTGCCCCCACCTCCCAGGAAGCATTGTTATATACGGCAATTGTAACAATTATGTGTTTCCAATATACCATGAATAATGTATTTCAGGTGCCTAATTAATTTAAAAGACTTATAGATGGGCCAAAGACATAATTATAATAGGCTACATTATTTCTATGGGGAAAAAAAAATCCTGCATTCCAAATAAACTTTTGGAACACATTCCTCATTATTCGAAGTCAGCCTGTAGCAATTCAAATCATGTGCCTAGAATTCTTATAACTTCATTAGTCCTGGCCCATCATGACACAGCCTATAGAGGATATATTAGTCTGTTCTTTGGAATCAGGTTTGTCAGGGAATTTCTTTGTATTGTCACAGTAAAATGGGCTCATAAATAAAGCTGTGATTTTTTTTTTTTTTTAAGTCAGTTTCGGCAGTGTGGTCCATGTCATGGCACTTTCCAGCATGAAGACATTTGGAGTAGACCATCAATTCTCCCAGGTCATCTGGGCGTTTTAAGTTGCAGCAGGTTAGCAAAAAATTAAGTGAGATGACTGACCTTGTACTATAGTTCTGAAAACATGAGACAATGTCATATGTTTACAGATCTATTCCTGATAATACTCATCAATTTTACTTACAATATCACCTCTTTAAAAATATAATTTTTCACTTGATTTGAGGATAATAGCTTGCTAATATAAAATGAAACTAGCTTGTACATTCATTGTTTGAATATCATTCACATGTTCGCTTTCAATAAGTAAGCAATTTGTTGTATGCTTTTAAAAATTAATGTGGGTAGGGGCACCTAGGTGGCTCAGTTGTTAAGCATCTGCCTTCAGCTCAGATCATGATCCAGGGGCCCTGGGATCAATCCCTGCATCAGGCTTCCTGCTAGCATGAAGCCTGCTTCTCCCTCTCCAATTCTACCTGCTTGTTCTCCCTCTCTTACTGTGTCTCTCTCTGTCAAATAAATAAATAACATCTTTAAAAACATTAATGTGGGTAAATGCTTGGATTTTCCAAGAAAAGGAATTGTGATATTTTTATCTTTACATTTTTAAAAAATTTATGCTTAAATTTGGACAAATAGTTTAAAAAGCAACCAAGACCCCAAGTGAAGAAAGAATTTCCTGGTGAATTATGCAGATATTTTGGACAATAGTTTTTTCCTTAGCCTTAGTAATTTTACATAGAAACCTTTGAGTGTTGTTGCACTTTATAAACCTTTAATTAAAGATTTCAAATCCATTCATAACTATCCTAATAGATTGTGTTTTTTTCAGTTTAAACTTATAGTGATATAATCTCTGATTTTAAAAAAAAATAGATTGAATTCAGGTCAGATTACTTTTTGGCCATATGTTCTTTTATTTATGTTTAATTTGTTGTGACATCCTGCTTTTTATAAAGAATATCTAATGTTTAAGAGTTAGGTGAGCCAAAGAAATTAATAGAAAATACCCTATTCCTACACTGAATTAGCCACCTTGAAATACTGTAGAAAATTTAGATACACATGAGTGGTTTCGACTATGTGCCTGTACTTTACATTTCTTGATTGTAAAATTTGGGGTAATGCTTGTACAGCACTTAGCACAATGCCAGACATGTACCAAATATTCACTTCTTCTTCTCTATGGGAACCTATAATCATAACTATAAGAACAACTCCAACATTTACTTTGAGGCCAAGGCTAACAATGAAAAATGAAACTCAATATTAATATCCCATCTGTGCAGTAGTAGGGGGAAGGAAGTGATAAAAAGCCATTTTCAATAGAGCTAGAGAATATTATAAACTACTTACATTTATCTCTGTCATTTTCTCTGAAACAGCAATTATTCTCTCTAGTTTTGAATCTCCTAATGATGTGCAACTGCTTAATATATTTTGTTGACTCTTTTATTATTACATTTCTTATACAAAATATGTAATGCTACTAAAAGTTTGAAGAAAACACACAAGGATATTAAGGCATGATAAAAAAGGATTGACTGTACTCTCTAGTATTATGAGTAAAATATGGAAGGGATACAAATTTTTCATACACCTAAATGTTTCTAGCTACGAAAAAGCAATTAACCAGATTAATTCATCTACAGTGAGTTACCATGGGCCTTCTATGTGTGCTCCTATTTAAAATAGAGAAAGGAGAATTATTGGGGGAAGAACAGTTTTACTGGGTCACAATTTATAGAATGGCCAGGATAGATCAAATGCACCCAGTGATTTGGTGCAGTTCTCTAGCTGCCTGAAAATGAGATGGGCCTCTAGATCATCAGAAACCAAAGATACAATTTTCCACCTAAAAAGGGGTTGGAGCCTGCTCAGGTAGACTGGATTAGATATGTCTGTCACCTATTTTGTGGCTGTGGATCTTCATAAAATCAATCAACTTTCTTGTGATTTATTTCTCCATTTTTGAGGTAAGCCAAGCAGAAACTATTTTTAGAAAAAGAACATAGCAACATAGCCTTATAATCATTTCCTACTGTCTATTCCCTGACTTCCCCACCACCCAATAAAGTGAGATAAAATAAATTTGTGATTAGTCACAGGCATAGCTTAATAGATACAGATAAAACTATTTCATCTTCCAGTTTCCTATAGACAGCTTTCTGTCTACTACTTAGACAGAAATTTTATTTTACTGCTTATTTGACAAAGACAGTGTATGAAATCAATTGTCTGTTGATGTTCTTACCTTTCTGGACAATTCAGAAAATTAAAAAACAGTATCCTAGGGAGATTATCCATGGCTTTATTTCTTATAGACTAGAGATAACTTGTGGTCTGAGGTTATAAATACCTAATGAAATTAATGTGATTATCTGATTACCAAAAAAAATCCCCAAACATTTTATATGGAAGCATAGAATTGAAATCTAGTGGAGACCTTATTTGGTTCTACACATACTGTTATGGACTGAATCTTGGTCTCCTCCAAAACTCACATATTGAAATTCTAACCTCTAATGTGATAGTATTTAGAAGTGGGACCTTTGAGAAGTAGTTAGGTTATAAGGTGGAGCTCTCATTAATGAGTTAAGTAACTTTACAAGAAACATTAGAGAGATGAGTTCTCTATCAGCCATGTGAGGATACAAGGAGAAGATGGTCACTTGCAGATCAGGAAGAGTACCCTCACCAGGTACCCAAACTGCCAGCTTCTTGATCTTGGACTTAGCATCCAGAATTGTAAAAAATAAATACCTGTTGTTTAAGCCACTCAGTTAAATGGTATTCTGTTCAAGAAGCCCAAAATGACAAGACACCCACCTTTTACAGTGAGAAAAATGAGACCCAGAAATGAAAGGCCACTCAATGAATTAAGTGTTGGAGTGGAAATTGAAACTCAGTTTCCTAATCTGCAGTCTGGCATTCTTTCCACTACAGTCTTTGTGATTTATTTATTCAGCAAACATTATGGGGCCTCCTGTTTTCAGAAGGCATTACTTTCGAGACTAAAGTGAGGAGAGGAGAGAAGATATAAAATGACTAGGGAGTTCCCTGTCCTGGGAAGCTTACAGTTTAATATACAACTTAGAGTCGACACACTTTTCATTGTTTGGCCTGTTAGAATGTGCAGAATGCTTAGGGAATGTGGCCAGGATATGGAACTTCAGAGGAAGTGAAGGCCAAAAGATCACAAGGAAAGCCAAGGGAAGGATAATTTTAAGATGAAGGATGGATATGATTTCAACTGGGAATATCAAACAGAAGGCATTCTTATCTATGAAGTTTCTCCATTTGCAAATAACAACGGGGAAATGAACAAAGCTGGTTAGAAAAAAGAGCAGCTTTATGTGTCCAGGAGGCAAATATGATGGGTAGATTCTTCAGGGTGCCACTTTCAGGATGAATGCACTTGCATTCACATTCTTGGGTCACTCCACTGATAAAGGCCAACTCTTGGAAGAGAAACTTTGATTGGCTACACAAGAGCAAGGCAGATTGACCAAGAGTCTAATCATATTTATAGAGAATGAGAGAAATATAGCCACTCAAAAAAAAAAAAAAAAAAGAAAGAAAGAAAGAAAGAAAGAAATCAAAGTGCTGTTACCAAAAGAAAGTAGTTCAACATAAAGCACAAAGATGATTACAAAATATAAAGCAGAAAGAAAGACAAAAATCAAATGCTCACTCCTGCTGGAGTATGAATGGAAAAAAGAAAACATAAAAACAAAACACTGAGGTAAAGAGAAGAAAAGACAACTCAGGTCAACAGAATGTTAGAGTAGCCTGATTGGCTGAAGCATAGGATGAATAGATGACATTGAATGAGCCAGACTTTGACTTGAGGGCCATCTTCATCTTCCTCTTCTATGTACCCTGCACCATCCCAACCAGTAAATTGCTCTTCTCAACTTATAAGGAGCAAGCGGATTGCTGAAGTACTTGATTCAAGGAAGAGAAAGTTGGAGCTAATAGCCATCCCCACTAATGAGGGATGGGACTACACTTGTTAGGTAGTTGCAATCAGATTCCAAACACAAGCATTGGAAAGCCTGGTGTATTTCTCCCTCAGCCTTAGAAAAGCAACTGGCTTTAGCTACAAGGCTTAGGATTGACAATTTGTCTTCGGAAGTATACCAAAGAGTTTCTCTCCACCTGAGCCAAGTAGCCTCTTCTACCATAGCTTCCTCAAACTCGGCGTTCAAGTAGTAAAAGAGATAAAGTGGTTGTATTGGGGGCATTTCTGAAAACTGTAGAAACCATAGAGATGCAGACCATTTCTCCAACATTTGGAGTTTTTTCCCACAGAATCCATGGGAGTTGCTTCTCTGATGATTCTCCCAGTCCTCCTCCCATCTTTGCTCTGAACCCCATGTTGGGTGATTTGTGAGAGCTTTGCTTTCTTCATTTGTAATATGAAGAGTTTGAATCAAGTTCTGTCTGAAGAGTTCTTAAGTTATCCTTCAATGCCAGGTTCAAAAACGTGTTTGGGGTCATGTTGAGAAAGGACTTGACTACTTCGGACTCAGAATTTTGGTCTTCAGGCTATAGATTATGAAAGTCAAGTACATGATCTTTAGAAGCAGAATCATTGGCTTCAAATCCTTCCCAGATCTCTCATGGACAGATATGTTATTTGAGAAAGTATTATATCTTTTAATTATTTTATTTTATAAAATAAGTGGCTAAAAACTCACAGTTAAGTGAAATAGCTCATAATTTTTAAGGTAGAATAGTAAGAGCCCACTGGGGTTTTTAAGGGCAGAGTACAGTGGCTAAGGCATTGGCAGTGGCAGGTGCTCTGCTTGATGGAATGATTGGGTTGGCATCTGATAAGCCAACAAATCTAGGTATCACTAACAAGTGACAAAACAGAAATGCCACAGACAAAAAATAACAACACAACCAAAAATTATAACTATGGAAAATAATGTGGTGGTTTATTCGGTTATTTTAATAGTAGATAATATTTACTGAACACTTCACCTTGTGGAATTGTTTAAAATGTTAACTTAAATACCTGAAATCAGGTAGTCTTGAGACCCAGGAGCTATTTTTCAGCTCAATCTTGGCCCCACTGCCTGTTGCTTAATTCTTCTCTAATTTACATGGCTAATTAAGGAAAAATGTGCCTTTAAGTGTGTTTGTGTGTGAGTCTGTGTATACATACTCTATAAATATATATGTATATAAAACAGTTATATATATATATATATATATAAAATAGTTATATATAAAGCATATCGACTGGGATCATGTAGAGTTGCAGGTAACAGAAAACCATAATAGTTTCAGAAAATAAATATATACTTTTTCTCATATAACAAGAAATCTTGTTATGCAGTTTCTGATATTATTTTAGGTGCTCATCGAAACTGTCAGGGACGTAGGTTGTTTCTAACCTCTACTTCAATCTCCTAAGCGTGTTGGATTTTTCCCTTGTGCAAGTCACTTCATGGTCAGAATGTGACTACTCCATGTCAGATATCCAGTCTAGTTCAGTGAATAATAAATGCCCTTCTTCTGTGTGAGATCTTAATGGAAGACTGAAAGGGCAGGTAAGAAGGTGAGGAGCTAGATCTTAGAACTATTTCAGATCACTGTGATCCATATCCTAGAGCAGAGCATGTTTGGGCCTGAAAGTCAGGCTTCTTAATTAAAAAAAAGGATAGTGGAAAGAATGCTGGTAGGCAAGTAGCAGAATTCACCATAACAAGGATAAATAAAATTGCCTTACTTGAAAGATGCTATGATACATTATGAAGAAAAGTAAAGTATTTATGAAATATGAGTTGAGAAGTCCTTCCAAAATAATTGTAATAATTTATGTCTTTCATTTTAATTAATGGAAGACATTTTTAAATAATTCTCAGAAACTTCAGCAGATAATTCCATGGTGGGGGGGTGGAGTAGTCACTGAATGAATAGATAGCCTTTGATTATTGTTTCCTTAAGTAGGCCAAAATTTGAGAGGGCTAATGTAGTATTTTTGCAGTTAAAAAATAATGGTTTCAACTGATAATCCATTTTCAGGGACAAGAATCACCCTGGATGACAAAATGTGAGCTTATCCATGTTACATTAGGTGAGTGATTCTAGCTTACTTTAGTGGACAAACTACATCTGTTCTTCTATAGTTAGCATTTTCTCGGGCTGCCAGAAAGCATCTCATCACTTGGCATGTCCCACATATTAGAGAGGAAAAGAGAAGAAAGCTGGAGTTCAGTTGCTGAAGGACCTGTATACTTAGAGCCTTGCAGAAATGACAGCAGGGAACAGACAGGCATGATGGTTGCTCTATGGCTGTAATGAATTAGCAGCAAGGGTAGACATGATCTGTTGACTGGAAAAGACCAACGGAGAGAAACAGAATTTCAGGATTTCTAATTGTTAACTACTTCAGAGAGATGTCAGGAGGTCCAAGCTACATGGAAATGCAGGATGTTTGGAAGTATAAGTAATAGGTAATTGTTGATAAGTGCGATATTAGTTTTAAGTGACTTTCCTATCTGACTGCTCTCCTTTGACTAAGGAAATTGTTTAGAATTTGGAAAATTATATGTGCAAGCATTCTGGATATAGTATTTATGTGCATTCAATAAGCATTATGTTTTACTTTGATGTCATTTATTTTCTGCTATCATATCATATTGTGTAGAAGAAAAATAGATTCTGATTATTTGCTCAAATATATGAGAAACGGTGTTTGGAGAGTAAGAATTGTGATAGTCAATTCAGTTAAAAGTACTATTTCTTGGGCACCTGGGTGGCTCAGTTGGTTGGGCAACTGCCTTCAGCTCAGGTCATGATCCCGGACTTCCAGGATCGAGTCCCGCATCAGGCTCCCAGCTCGTTGGGGAGTCTGCTTCTCCCTCTGACCTTCTCCTCTCTCATCTCTCTCTCACTCATTCTCCCTCAAATAAATAAATAAGATCTTAAAAAAAAAAGGTACTATTTCTTATGGCATCTTACTGAGACGCTGCCAACAGGTTAGGAGACAACTGAAACAATGGAGTCAGAAATTTCAAAAATGTGTCAATATGTAGTTTGAAAATATATTTACTGTTTGTGTAAGAGGTTGTTTGTGTTGCATATATGCACACCCACAGAATGCTATTTTTACATGGTCATGGTGGTGCAAATACATGGATAAATTATAATTTGGGGATTCAAAAGGACTTGAAGATACTGTGATTTATATGATTATTACAGATTTCGTAGTCTAGTCTATAATTTTTTGTGTTGGCTCAGTTGCTTAATATGATTGAAAAGATAAAAGGTAACTGTTTCAGGGATTTTTATTTATATTTTTGTAGGTATTTTGATTTCTTTTAAGTATAAGAATAAAAATAAGAATAAGAAATCATCTTCATAATTTAATATCAATGGAGCATCTTTGTGGCTCAGTAGGTTAAGGAGCCAATTCTTTTTTTTTTTTTTTAAGATTATATTTATTTATTTGACAGACAGAGATCACAATCACAAGTAGGCAGAGAGGCAGGCAGAGAGAGAGGGAGGGGGAAACAGGTTCCCTGCCGAGCAGAGAGTGGGGCTTGATCCCAGGACCCTGAGATCATGACCTGAGCCAAAGGCAGAGGCCTTAACCCACTGAGCCACCCAGGCACCCCAGGATCCAATTCTTAATATCAGCTCACGTTTTGATCTCAGGGTCATGAATTCAAGCGTTGCATTGGTCTATATGCTGGATGTGGAACCTACTTAAATAAAAAATTAAAATAATAACTTAGAATAATTACCTTTAGGTATGAAATTAGTCATTGATAGATGTACAATGTAAGTTTTCTCACCTATAGCCCAGTTTATTTTTTATTAAAGTATAATGGCAAATAGGCTTAAAATTATTTCTGTAATAATAACATTAATAATAATAAAAAACTACTATGATAATAAAAAAATAAAAAATAATAAAATATTTTAAACTTTAAATTTTTAAAAAATTAAATAATAAAAAACAACTATAATAATAAAACATAATAAAAAATAATAATAAATAATTTTTTAGATAAAAAAATCTAAATTTTTCCAAACTTTGTCCCAAGTTAAAAATATCTGCACATAGCAAATTATTTTGATTTTTTATATAAAGGGAGAAAGTATTAATATTTTTATAAGGTTTTTTTCTTTTAGCTTTTCATATGATGCCACTTATTTAAAGATACATAGTGACTTTGAATAACTTAAAAATCTTCTCAAACCTTGAAGACATACAAGGTTATTTTGAAATAAGCCAGTCACTAAAGGGTGAGTATTATATGATTCCACTTATATGCTATACCTACAGTAGTCAAATTCATAGAGACAGAAATTAGAATGATGCCTGCCAGAGCCTGGGGGAAAGGGACAATGGATCTGGGGCGGGGGGATGTTCTTTTTCAGCCATGCAATGAGACATTTCATTGTTATTTCAGGAGTAACACATATCTTTTGCCATAATATAGACTACATTCTAAACGAAAAATAGTTTAAAGAATGCATTGTAGAACACTGACAATTATTATCTCAGTAAATGTTTTTATTATCAAGGAGATAAAGGTTTTTTTTTTTAAGATTTTATTTATGTATTTATTTATTTATTTGTCAGAGAGAGAGAGAAAGAATGCAACAAGCAAGCAGAGTGGCAGGCAGAGACAGAGAGGGAAGCAGGCTCCCTGTTGAGCAAAGAGCCCGATGCTGGACTTGATACCAGGATGCTGGGATCATGATCTGAGCTGAAGGCAGCAGCTTAACCGACTGAGCCATCCAGGTATCCCAAGGACCAACTGAGCCACCCAGGTCCCATGACCTGAGCCAAAGTCAGCAGCTTAACCGACTGAGCCACCCAGGCGTCCCAAGAAACCCAGTGGGTTCATGAGGGGCACCTAGGTGGTGGAGTTGGTTGAGCACTCAACTCTTGGTTTTGACTCAGTTGATAATTGCAGGTGGAGGGATTGAGCCCCAACCTCGGGCTCTGTGCTCAGCATGGAGGCTACGTAAAACTTTCTCTCCCTCTGTCCTTCCCCCTCCACCACCATGTTCTCTTTCTTTTTCTCACTCTCTTTCAAATAAATAAATAAATCTTTAAATGGATTCATGACTATATTTCTGACAGAATCAAATTCCATACTTAAAATATTTTCCAACATCCTTCATTAAGAAACTTTATCATTCTAGGAGGAATTGTCGATAAGGATCTTCGTCACTACCTCAACTTACGATTTCAGAAGGGTTCTGTGGACCACGAACTGCAGCAAATCATCCGTGACAACCTCTACCTCCGCACGGTGCCATGTGAGTACAACAGGCGATGTTGTCTTCCTATGTTAAAAAATAGATAACCAGTTATATATCCATTATTTTTCTTTAAGAAAGTTAAATTGCATTGATTTTTTTATGATGGATTTTGGGACAAAATTGATTTGAGATATGAACTTTTTTTGAGGTATGGAATTTTTAAATGAAAAAACTTATAGCTATCATTGTGTGGTTTATGGTGATGTTGTAGCCAGAAGAGACTTGTGATTTTCAAGCTACAAAACTTTATCTTACTTCTTACCTAAGTATTGAGAAATATTAATTCTAGACCAGGATGCTGATGAGTTAGAATGAATGATGATTGCGGTAGAACACCATGCTGGGAGACAGGAGAATGCAAATTAAGGCCATTAGCTGAAACAGATATTTTGTAAATGGAATCTACACACTAACTCCCAACCTCATCTCTGGTTTGCAGCAGGGAAACCTTGCAAGTGAAAAGAAATGCATGGAAAAGTAAAGCTAAATGTTCTATAATTCTTAGAAAGTGATAAAATCGAGTATTGAGTACAAATTTCTTATATGCAACCTATAGAAGTCCACAAAACAACAATCTTCGATTATGAGCAGTTGATCCTTCAAAAGAGAGGGTTGGTCAAATGAAAAAATTCATGCATCAACTTTTTAGTACTTGTTTCATGTTATTTAATAATCTTCTGTTAACTTTAGGACAGTTCAAGGACTTTCCAAATCAGATCCTAGATCCTAAGGAGAGATCAAAATCCATTTCCTTCATGTTCCATGACCCCCAGAAATTTTACAATCTCCAGAAACTCTGTGGGTGTTGAGTGTATCCCTTTTGTTTTAGTTCTTCTTTGAATTTTATTAAACTCAAAGTTATTGGCTCGAGAAAGTTGATATTAAAGAAAGAAAAATTTGGCTAGCATAAATAAACAAAAAAAAAGTGTGTATATATTTGCAGGGAGAGGATATTGAACTACAAGAACTATGTAAAAGCTATGGATCATGGATGATTATACTATGTTATGTATATATATACACATATGTATATATGTATATATGTACATATATATACAACATATATATATGTATATATATATGTATATATATACATATATATATGTTAAAAACACAGAGAGAAGTAAAATGGAAAGTCAGCTCCCTGCCCTTTTCACCTATGCACATCTCAGGAGGGGTAGACTTTTGTCATTGTTAACACGTAATGCTCATCAAAATAAAAATGTCAGGGCCCCACTATCATGTATTCTTAAATGAGAATGCTTACTGATTGACATCTTGTCAGTCCAAATGCTACCTCTGTCTGTTTGTGTTAGTGAAGTGAATAGACTGTTGGGCTCTTGCTTTAAAGTTAGAAGTTGAGAAAAGTGCATTCTTAAACTTGTAAGTTTGACATTAGAGTGATGGCCAGAAGAAGATGGATTAAAGTAAGTGACTGAACTATTTATAAGGTAACGGGTGGACGCATTTCAAAGCTGTGATGTTGTCAGTGTAGCCATGTGCATTTATCTTTTGTGACATGAAAGAAAGGAGATCTGAAATACTGAATAAAGAATCCAGGCACTTTATTATGTTTAAAAGCTGAGGGAAATAGATAAGAGCCTGACATTCAGGAATAACTTGTAGTCTTTGCTAAGGCGATGACATAAATAAGAAGTCTTAATTAAATATGAAGATAATAGGAGTAAATTTTGCATTAGTTAATTAACTTCTTAAATAAGTCATCTCTCTTTAGAGTACCAAAGAAATACTACGAAGGAAAAATAAATATAAGGGTAAAATAACTAGGCTTATATGAGTAAACATAAAGAGTTTTGTGATATGATTTCAGTACAAGGTCATAAATTCAATTAGAAGTCCTTGAATAGCTCCTATAAAGTAGATGATTAAAAATTCAATGAATCTAAATATTAAAATCAAACAATTATTCTTTGGATTTGTAGCCACCACTCCTAATAGCCAGTTCCAGTAATACTACTCATTAAGAGTACTCTTAACTTTGCATAAAAGTGAAGAAACATCTAAGATAAAAATCAGTCTGATTTATACGATCTTATAATCACTTTTGTACTGATAAATTGTACTTGGATAATCTACAATATTCACTCAGTATATCTTTTAATAAAATGTTCAGACATGTTCAGAGTATGCAACAAAAATGTGTCAGTCCTGTGAAAAATCATGGCTTTATTTAGAAACTCATATGTGTGTCCAGCCTATCTATTGACCTTGAGTATGGAGTAACATTTGTTACCTATTTTCTTTGGTCAGAAAATTCTCATTGGTTTTCATGAACCCAGCACCCTGAAAAGAAAAGGTATTATTCAAGTGCGCATTATTGCTCTTATAAATGCATACATTAAAATGTATGCCTCTTGTGTAATCTATTAATGGCACTCGGAATAGGTGCTGGATAACTCCATGAAAAAAAATGTAGTCAACTTGTAACTACGTAAGGATGGCTTAGCTGTTTTTGCAAGGCAAGGCTCAACTAAGTAATTCTGAGAACTACCATGTTACTCCACCACCAGTAACTATGTCTGAGAGGAAAGGAACAGTCTTGGAGCCAGATTTCCTTGGTGTCTAGTGAATAAGAGAGGGTTCTGGGCTGAGAGCTCCAGGGACACCCTCACCTCACACACCCCTGTGCACTCAGCCAAATTCAGTTGTGGCCAGCTTGGCTTCTATACCCCTTTCCAAAAGGAATCTGGGTTTGGCTGCTGATGGATTTCCAAACTGAGTGGGAGAGGGAGGTGGTCATCTCAGATCTCTACTGGGCCTTAACTATAGATAATATGAAATTCCATCAGTCTGTTCCCTGCCCCATAAACAGTTGACTGCATTTAGTCTTTTCATTTTGTTTCCCCAGAATCTTATCTCGGGGCCTAATTCTTCAAAGATACATTTTTTTGAAGCTGTGTCTGTAGTCATGGAAGGCAGGACTTAGTCACAGAAATAGGATGGTTGGGCATGTGGCGACATGAGCATCCACACACCTGCATATGCACACGGAGGCTTCTGTTAGATTAGTTCTTCGTTCTTTCTAATTAAATTAGGGAGAAAAGATCCTTAGGAACTAACTCTTGATATTTTTGCTAAAACATAAGCCAATCATATGATTTATATCCATTGAAGTCCTCAATTTGGACCTAAATATGTGTCTTTTAATTTAGTTGTATGATTTATTGGGTCTGGGAGGGGGTGGTAAAAGTCTTAAAGTGTCCTAAAGTAAAAGTTGATTTTTTAAAAAATACATACAGTAAATGAATTTTCTACTCTTAGATTTCAGGCTATATAGGATTTTTATGTAATAGAACTTCAGGAGATATGGATTAATAATGATGAGACATTTCTGTTATAATAATCTAGAATGTGATAAAGACTAACTAGGAAAAGTATACAGATAAAGAACTCAGAAGAGTACAGAACCTCCATCAAATAGGATTTTCAATTACCTTAATAGTACACAAAAGACAATTTCAGAAACACTAAATTAGCAGCATCTATTGAGAGATTAGACAAAATCATTTCACTGTAACATGTTAAGTATACAAAGTTAAGGCAGCATATGTTGTTCTTTGGGTAATATAGATTCAAAAATATATAAAATAATTTAATGGAATTAATACATAAAAATATTGGATTAATTTTCAAGTGTTTAAAAAGTAAAAACAGAGTGTTTTGGTTTGAATATTCTACTGAGCCTAAAGGTTGCATTTAGTTAACTCGTGAATCTAACCAAGACAGTTAAATTGGCTGTGCTTCTTAACTATGAGAAAAAAATAACCACTTTCATTTACTGATAAATTCTGGTCTTTTCTATCCTTAATATTTATTAAAGACACAAATTAATTTTCAAGGCAGGTATGAACGCGATATAAATTTTAGATGCTTTTTCCCATTATACTAGATGCCATGAAGAACTTCAATGACCAATTTTAAAAGTTTCAAAATGAAATGGAAGGTAGTTAAAATTAAACTTCTCTCCCAAGTTCATATTTTATCATTTGGTGAGATGGTTTTATTGGGAAATATTTTAAATTTATTGGAAGCCAAAAGAAATACCAGTGTATACCAAGTAAAAGACAAAAATCAATAAAACCAAAGGTCTAAAACTATTCCATAAAATGTGATAAAATGAAAAACATAGATTTAAGATATGAAAGAAATTGCATTTATGGAAGAGCTGATTGAGGTGTAACTCACAATGATGTTTCTACATATTTAAGCACTTAAAGTTAGTATAAACTACGTCATATTTAAAAGAAGCAATATCAAGAATAAAATTATTTTAAATTTTCTGTTATCTTAAATTATCTTTCATAGAGAAGCAGATAGAAGCAGGGTCTTTAAGAGTTATGGGAACTGCTTCCTTTTAAGAAGAGCAGTTACCAACATGCTGAAAGGTATAGATATGCAAGGGGTCAACATCCCATTCCCATAGTTGTATAGGACAATGATCAGAGAGGACTAATGGAGAGAAGCTGTTGAACACATATTTATTTAAAAGTTTGAATTTTTTTTTAAGTTTTAAATTAGAGCAAAATTTTCTAGTATACTGCCTAGAGTAAAATAATTTTAATTCTTAAGACACATCAGTACTTTTAAAGCTTATAAAAAATATTTGTTAATATTCAACAAGGCAATATGTTTTTGTGGGCATGAGTGAATCTTTCCAGTTACTTGTAATTTTCATCATGAAAGTATAGTTCTAAGCATGTAATAAGAAAAGAGAGTGATATCAACCTATGGGTTAAACTACAAAAACTATATATATATATATATTTTTTTTTTCTTCCAATGATGTGAAATTCTGTGAGTTGAAGGTGATCAAGAACATAATTAACTATTCATGATTTCTTTAAGCAGTATAGGTTCATGTGCTGGGATGGTAGGTTGAATTATAGGTAGACATGCAGGCATAGAACTGGAGATACCAGATCCAACTGAATTTTAAACCAACATATAGCAACAGATGTATATTATATGTCTGTTTCAACCTTAGCCTTATTACTTCAAATAAGAATCATTGATTTAGAAGCTCCTTTTAAAGCTGATTTTAGAATATTAATCATGTTCTTCTGCAACTATTTCTAAATCAAGTTGCCAGATTTTTGTTCATTGAAAATGAATTTTATTTTTTTTAAAATAGCCTAATTGTATTTGTTGCTAAACGTTTAGAATAAGGTTATTAGAGAATAAGTATGATTATTAGCATTGTGGAACAAAGTAGAAGGAAATCTGTAAACAAATGAAACTAAATTTCTTGAGAGTTTTACACACTTCCCTGGAAAGCTAGCTCAAAAGAAAAATTTCAAAAGCTTCTGAGCAGTAGCAAATACTTGAAAGGCTTCTTTCTCTTCATTTACTCATTCAGATGTATGCCTGAGTGGTAAGTGTTTAAAAATATGTTATTACTTTATATAGAAAACTGTATTAGGTTTACTCTCTGCCCCTTATCACTGAGAATAGTAAGGTCTAGTTTTCCATCATATACATGAAAGTACAATACATTTTCCTTTTTCTTTTTCCTAATGAACAAAATGAATGCATCTTTCCTGGTCAGATTAACGTTCATTGGGTTGGTTGACAGAGCACTCTACAGGAGAGAAATGGCTCAAAAAGTTGCATAAATGGAAAGTCAAAAAACATTAGAAGTGATTGTATTGATTTATCCATTTGACACCACTAGACACTAGTTTTTGAATAAAGGAACACATCTGGCTCAAAAAAAAAGCAATAAACACCAAGTGTGAACAACCTCACTAATCTTCCAAACTATATAAAATTCCCCTTGCCCTGATTTGATCTACTTTTTTGTGTATGGCTGTGACCAATCTCTCTTTTGGTTTGTATTTTTCTTTCCTTTTTATAAGGAGAAACCTGGGTTTGTGGACCATGCGTGGGATAGGCAGATGGTATGAATACTCTCGGGCTTCAATGGCTCCAGCATCTGGCCTAGAGAAGAATCAGAGGGGAGTGCTTAAAACCTTTTCTCCACTTCCAGAAAAGCCGGTAATCATAGTCAGTGGAAAACAGCTCATCTTTCATGGAGCCCAGAATCTGCTCCCTGTAGACATCGAAATTATAACCCAGTTGTATATAAAGAGGTCAACATATCTCATTGTATGCCACTGCACTTCTTGAGTAAAATGAATTAAGACTCTGTCAGATTTAGATCTACTCAGTTTCCACAGTTGTTGACTAGGACATAGGCTGTTGGATGATTATGTAGCTGAAGGAAAGCAGTGGGCAGATGGCCAGCATACTGGTGTTCTAATGGGACTTTAAGGCTGTAAATTTGTAGGACAACACTCAATTTCTGATTCAAATACATCTGTCCAAAAGAACAAAAAAGGAATACTAATTGTGGTTACTGATATTCTAATATCTAGTGCATGAGTCAGTTATTTACACTTTGTAGTTTAGCATTGCTAGAGCTTGATGAGTAACAGTAACCCTTGGCTTTACTTATTTGGCGACATGGCACTGTGGAAAGAACACTCGTCAAAGAATTAAGAGCAATTGATTCTGGACTAGACTGCCACCAACTAACTATAGGACCTTGGCAAAAGCCTTCCTTTGTGAACTAAGGGGAGGGAGGGAGGGGAATGAAAGAAATAACTCTATAATGGTTCTTTCCACTAAAATGCTATAGTTTCTTTTTCTGTTGGCTTTTTTTTTCTTTATATTATCGCTATTCAAATCAGTTCATCCAATTGGCTTAAATTATTCTGGGTATGGAATGCCCTTGATATTCAGCAGGTGTAAACAGCTTATGGAAACCGAAGATATATCAAATACAGCAGACACTTCAGGGAAAAATAAAGAGTTGGGTTTAAATTAAGTGCAGTTCAGGATAAAACCAGCCATGCGTGTACTTTCAGATTTTTCTATGAATGTCAAGTTAAGGATGCCATCATAAGTCTGATGTTCCTTGAAATTTGCCTTCACTATTCATGAGACTCTGAAATATGGTACAGTTTTAGTAAGTGGATGGGAAAATAAGCATAATGAGAAATACAAAGCTTTTAAAATTGCTCTCCTCCTTTGGAATGTGTAATAAGTTGAATGTGACATAAAGACTTCTGAAGCATGAGGTATATTTTTGTGAAAATGTGATTGTAACTTTTACAATAAGATGTTTAACATGAAATATGGGATCTTCTAATGTTGAACTTTAATAAATGTCACTTAGACAAGTGAATGGTGCTGGGTCGACGCCCAAATAGATCTAGCTAACGGAACACTAAATCAGTCCTCAGGGCAATCTTTACAGCATAGTTGAGAAATTCAGGAGATTCAGTAGAGTCTTTCGCTCATGGTAATTAGAAGGTAGAAGTGAGGTAGGATTGATAATTGATTCAATTAAAAAGTACCCACAGAGCCTGCCTTTAGTAGGCAAGTCAGATGTTCAGAATAGGATCAATCTCCAGTTAGTTTTCCAGTTCCTATTCTAAGCTTTCTTACTTAAAAGCTAGGTTTCAAGAATATTGCTATTTATGCAAACAAAATCAGCAAGTATCTGCACAAGCTCTGTTGGAATGAAGATAGAATTTTACCTACTGCTCAACACAACCCAGTTGTATGCATAAATGGTAACTCCTTAACTTGTCCTCCAAAGAAAACACTGAAATGGGGAGCTAATGCCAACCTTTGTCCTCTCTCACTTTTGGTAGGAATTCTGAATCCTTTTCTGTTCTTTTTAATTGTTTGACATTGATGAAAAACCATGCAGATCAGTAAGGGACCTAAGTATTTGTAGGAAAGCTGAGACTTCATGTCCTAAATCTTGTTCATCTTAGCATTCCCAATGGGGGAATTGTCGGTGAGTGCCCACGCAAGAGTCCTACGTAATGGACCTCACAAACATCAACCAGAACAGTTCTTAAATTGCAGCCACCATTTGCAGAGTACTTCCTAGGTGCAAATGTTTTTCATACATTTTCTAATTGAATCCTCACAATATCCCTCGAAGGTGTTATCCCCACTTTTGAAAATATATGTAGAAACTGAGGCTCTAATGTTAAGTAATAGGTCAGACACTTGTACTAACTCAGTGGAGGAACAGAGATTCCATCCCAGGTGGATTTGGCTCCCAGCACACTCTCTACATGAGAAGGTGTCTCTAGTAGAAGTACTGGGGAGTCACGAGCACCATAAGGGTGCATTCAAAGAGGTTCACAGATGTTCCTAGGATAGAAAAAGAGGAAAAGTAAAGAACAGCACGGTATCTAGTGAGCATAAATTGAGTTCTATCGATAGAAAAGACATTTTTTTTTGTTGCCAAGCAGATATAAACAGAAATTCCCACAATAAATAAATAAATATATATATAGATATATAGATATATGTATAATATATATCTATATATATATATATATGGATAATTATTAGGAAAGTTTTCAAGTTAAGGTCCATTGACCGGCTAGTGTCAAGTCAGTTCATCCTGCCATGAGGCTGACATGAGGTACTTGATTATCAAGTACCAAATTGTCTTTTTTTTTTTTAGAATGTCATCACCAGAAATATTAGAATATTTAAATAGGCAAGGGGATAAAAAAATCAATTGATAAATTTATTATTCCAATAATTAAACCATTAACCTTATTATAAGAAGAGAGGTAAAATAGGCAAAGGACTCTACATTATCTACAAGCTTCCTTCATTTCTAAACTTTGCCTATAAATAACTTGCTTAACCTCAGCTCCACCAGAACTTCTACCAGCATTTCATACTCTGAATTCTAATCTAAATCCAAAATTCTAACTACATCAAGCTCTATAAAAAGATATTTACAAAAGTTCCCAGTTCCTCACCTTGACATTTTATAAAAGTATTTCCTTTGGAAACCACTGCAAGGGCAGTGGATGGAGTTGGGAGGGTGGGTAGTGAATTAACATTTACCAAACATCGGGGCACCTGGGTGGCTCAGTTGGGTAAGCATCTGCCTTCGGCTCAGGTCATGATCTTAGGGTCCTGGGATAGAGCCCTGCATCGGGCTCTCTGCAGGGAGCCTGCTTCCTCCTCTCTCTCTCTTTCAGCCTACCTCTCTGCCTACTTGTAATCTCTATCTGTCAAATAAATAAATAAAATTTAAAAAAAAAAAAAAACATTTACCAAAAATCTACATACAAGAACTATAATGATGCCTTTGTTTTTTGCAATCCTATGGGAAATATGTGGTGGTTCCCAATTTCCAGATGAAAAATTTTAGCCTTAGAGAAGTTAAGAATCCCTCCCCACAGCACAGCTGCTAAATAGGTGACAAGGAATTCAAGTGTGTAGATCTGACTGATGCCAAGACCCATTTATCAGATATACCATGTTCCATCCTTAGTCACTTGATTTCCTCTGCAGTTCTGAACAAATTTTGCTATGCCCCAGAACATAGGAGACCACTTTGATGTATATCTGTATTTTTTACCTAATGTTTCCATAAAAGCAGAAAAAATCATGAAAATTGGTAGTAAATTATATAAGACTTCTGAATCACACATTTATTCCCAAAACCGCTGTGCAAGAGCCCCACTGTTATCAGTCCTACCAAGGCTCCAGAAAGACCCAGGTCAGTCGCTGATTGATATTATTCAACATTATTCAAAAAATGGCATGCCCTCCTTCGTCTGTTCCTATCTGGAAGTAACCAAAACAGAAACAACTGTGTTATTTGCTTTAGAATTCGTAACATTTTAATGGGGGAAAAAATGGGCCTTTTCTTGCCATCTCAGTGTAACTGGTGCTCCATGGACTCAGCCCAGTCCAGTGACAGCTTTTCAGTTTCCAAATCCTCCAACTAGCTCTCTGAGTATAGTTCCACAGTAACACAAGTTGGCACAATTTGTCTGATCCCTACACCGAGAACACATGGAATTGAGAGGTCCACATATACTCACAGAGCCTCCTTGACTTCTGGGAAATTGCTCCAATTCTGACTAAAGGGACCTAGATTAAAATGCACAGTGAAATCTAATATCCGTGGAGTAACTTAAATCATTAAGGAGCCAATGAGTGGGCAGCTTCTGTCACACTTTCATCTCTTCTTACTGTTTTTGGTGTCAAAGGATTTGGTGGTGGTGGTTGTTGCTGTTTTTCTATTCCCTAAAGCAAAACAGTATGTAATGTGTCACTCAGGGTTTGGCAGGAAATAGAGCCATGCAAGGAAGAAGAGATTTAGGAAATTAGCTGTTAAGAAAATTGCGGTTAAAATTAGAGAAGGGGGGGCAAAATAGATCCTCAGGAACAATACTCAAAAAAATACAGAACTTCCCTACCAGGGTAACTGCTACCTCTGAGGCCTGCAGCTATGATTTATGAAGACAGAATTGAGAAATTGCCACTGTGGCTGCAATCACAACAGCTCCGTCTTAACACTTAAGAATCTGGAGAATGGACATGTCGATCTTCCTACAGAAAACGTTGTATCTCCAAGATCTTTTGGTATGAAAGAAAAAGAATCACCTTTTACCAACTTTCCTTTCCATGATAACCCACAAGGCATATAGTATCAGTGTCTTAAATTTATTACTTTTAAAAGGCCATTCTAAGTTTTAAATTCCTTTTTGATGAATCTATAGTCAAATACTAACAATATAAATTATTATTATGAAAATTAGTGAAAAGATTTACAGTACATTTTTAAAGTAAGGTTTTTTACTTTTTTCTATTTATGCTCGAGCTCCTAATAATTGATTTACAGTATGCTGATTATATAAAAGCTACCAGACATATCTGTTCTTTGGAAAACCAAGATACTTAGGAATTATCAGTATATTCTGTAATTGTTCTACTCTATTTATAGCATGAGACATTTTAAACGTGTGTAAGAGTCTTTGTTCATTTTTTATTCACAACTTTATTATTAAAAATATGAATATGACACTAACAAAATTTAGTTCATAATTATATTTCTCACATGAAAAAGCAATTGACAAAAATTGCTTTCAGAACATAATTTAAACTTGGAGCAAGAAAAAGAATCTTAATTAAAAGTGAGGAGTTGAATATATTATTTGAAGCACTACAGAAAATTAATTATATTTTGAAAGAAGATGCTTTCTGCACTAAGTAGCACAACATCTGTGATCAGAGGTCAGCATTGGAAGTTTTTGTCAGACCCAACATCATTTCTTTACCTCAGAGTTCACTAAGGAGTCTTTCAGTAGAATGAAATACATAAAAAATGCACATATAAAAAAAACATAAGTACAATTTGGAGAACTTGTATCTAAGCAAGTATATTGACCATACCATGAGTTTTAGGAAAAAGATATCTGGTTCCCATATACAAATATAAAAAACTAATTTTAGTTATTCTGTAGGTTAAAGGTTATTTTCCTTCTGACTATGGCTATATTCATAAAAAGTTATCTTTCTAATTCATTAGTTGTAAAAAAAAAGTGTGATTGTTAATTCAGAATGTCATTAACATAGATTTATGTTAATTCAGAGTGTTAACTTGTTAAATTTAAGGAGATTATAAGTTTATAAACTTTTATATATTGTAACTTATTTTAATTCAGTTTAACTAACATTGAGAGCTACTATGTGTGTATGACCAGCCTGGTGCTGGAAATACGGAATGATGAAAACAAGAGTCCTGTTCTCTAGGGATGTATCCTTACCTCAAGTTCCAATATAGGTAAACAAATATTCTTCTCATTTTACACATGGGTCAACTGAATATCTACAAGTATCTAAGGTAAAATAATCACCTTGGGGACGCCTGAGTGGCTCAGCTGGTTGGATGATTGCCTACGGCTCAGGTCATGATCCCGGAGTCCCGGGATCGAGTCCCGCATTGCGCTCCCAGCTCCATGGGGAGTCTGCTTCTCCCTCTGACCTTCTCCTCACTCATACTCTCTCTCAGTGTCTCTCTCTCAAATAACTAAGTAACTAACTAACTAAATAAATAAATAATGACCTTGTATTATAATTAAGAAGTATAGCCAGATTGAAGACTTTCAGAAATAATTAGTTAGAAAACCTAAGTTAATTCATCTTTGTATAGCAATAACAATGAGATTATTGAACTTAATGGAGAAATAGACCAAGAAGAGCTGAACTCAGCTGAGCAATATGAACCCAGTTTTGGGAACTCTGTTCTCACCTGCTCTTCTGTATTCGTACTCCAGATTTCTTATGAGTGGGGAGAAGAATAAGACCAAAGACAGCAGGAATAAGTAGGAAAGAAAGAAAAAAAAAAAAAAAAAACAAATATTATGGCAATCCCTGAAGAGCTAAAGGTTTTTTGGATTGCCCTGTGATGGTAAATGTAGTCACATTTCCTAGTTAGAGGCACACGTATTTTAACCCTAGAATAATTTGGATCCTTTAGACTCTGTGAACAGAGCCTTAGATTGAGAACAGTGGATCCGAGATTTCCTCGGTTGAAATCTGGTAGTAAATAGAGCCTGAAGTAGTTAAGGACTATTGTGATGGTCCACCCCTGCCCATGTTTCCAGGAAGCCTACAGTTGTATCAAGCATGTAATCTGTTAATCCATGAGTGCTTTCTTCATTATTAAGAAAAGAAATGAGGCTCAGCAAATTGAGTAGCCTGAGATCATTTGGCCTATACATGGCGGATCCAGAGTTAAAACTTGGTTTTTCTCTTGATTACAAGATATAGAGAGCTATGGATATACACATACACACACACGTATATATATTTATTTATATCTACTATATAAAACATGACATATGTGCATATGAGTATATGTGTATCTATGTCTCTATATAGGGATATATAGACCTCTTTCTCTCTCTCTCTCTCTCTCTCTATATATATATATATATATATAGTCTCTCCCATCAGTAAAATAATAAGACACATACAACATCTGTGTAGGGAGATATTATATACATGTTACATATGGAAAATTGAAGTTCAATACAAGATCACATACAGGTGATAAAAAATAGAACATAGATTTTTTTTAAATCCAGTTTGGACCTATTTTAAAATGTACTTATCTATTTTATCTCTCATATTATTTTATATTTATTGCTATCTATTATATCTATCATAGAGTAGATGTTTAAAGGCCAGCTTTTTTCTTCAAAATAGTAAGTATTATAAAAGTTAGATCATTATGGGGCGCCTAGATGGCTCAGTGGGTTAAAGCCTCTACTTTCTGCTCAGGTCATGATCTCAGGGTCCTGGGATTGAGACCTGCATCGGGCTCTCTGCTCGGCAGGGAGTCTGCTTCCCCCTCTTTCTCTGCCTGCCTCTCTGCCTACTTGTGATCTCTGTCTGTCGAATAAGTAAGTAAAATCTTAAAAAAAAAAAAAAAAAGTCAGATTATTATGAACTATAGCAGCCAGGGATAAAAGACTTCAGGGAAAAGGCAGGCCTTATTAATACAGCTTTGGAAACCAGGTGTAATTGAATAGGTGGCAAGAGCCAGGGGGCATTCCAGTTGAGAAGACCTTTTGAGCAAATTGTCAATCCTGGTAATGTGCATGAGAAAAATAGAGATGGAGTTCCTATATTTCAAGGTATTAGGTAGGAAGTCAAGAGAAGAAGAGAAGGTCAAGGTTTAGAGTGCTATGAAGTGGATCAGAGGAGTTGGAATTTTATTCTTTTTACTGTTTTAGGCATTTTAAAGCCCATCTAGACCAAACATCATCATTTAATATAACATAATAAGGTACTTGGATTTAAATCCCAGCTGTAGCATCTTCTAACTAAGTGGCCTTAGTAAAGTAGGTAGTCTTTCTGTGACATTGTTTCATCATTTGTAAAATGGGAATAAAATAGTATTTACCTCACAGACATATTGAGAAAATTAATTTAATTAAGATGGCCAGAACAATGTCTTGCAGAAATTAATGCTTGATAAATTTGACTGTTATTACAAAAGTCCTTCTGAGGGGTGGTAAGGGAACAGGAAAAAGATTCTAATCGTAGTTATTCTTAGTGCTTGTGAATACACAGTGAGTTGTCATCAAGTACTTGAAAATGAGAAATAACATTGCCTTGTTGCTAGTTAAACCTAATATTTACACTTAGTGGGTGAAAACAGGATTGGCAGAGTATTTTTAGGATTCAGAATAGCTCCAAGGAAAACAAAATTACACTATAAGCAGATTGACCATAAGAACATCACTAGAGCATGGTTTCTTAACCCTGATCCTATTGGCATTTGGGGTGAATAATTCTTTGTTGTGGGCACTGCCTTGTGCATTGTAGGATATTTAGCAATATCCCTGGCCTCTGCCTAGTAGATGCCATATACCCTCCCTGACGTCACAAAAATAATTGTCCCCAGACGTTGTCAAATGTTTCTTGGGAGGCAAAAATCTTCCCAGTTGAGAATCAACACTATAAGGAAAGAGTGTAACAATGTATGTCAGTGTGACAAAGAAGAGTCAAGTAGCTAAGGGTCGGTAGTGCCTCTGCCAAGTATTGTGAAGAGAAAAATCATAACCGCTGAATGTGGACTTTCCTGGTCACAATGACAAGGATGCCCTAAGAAGGAGAAAGATAATGATTCACTAAATGTCAGTCACTGAAGCCCCAGAAACTATATCTCAATCTTTTTTTTTTTAATTTTATAATTTTTTATTTTTTATAAACATATATTTTTATCCCCAGGGATACAGGTCTGTGAATCACCAGGTTTACACACTTCACAGCACTCACCAAAGCACATACCCTCCCCAATGTCCATAAACCCACCCCCTTCTCCCAAACCCCCTCCCCCCAGCAACCCTCAGTTTGTTTTGTGAGATTAAGAGTCACTTATGGTTTGTCTCCCTCCCAATCCCATCTTGTTTCATTTATTCTTCTCCTACCCACTTGAGCCCCCGTGTTGCATCACCACTTTCTCATATCAGGGAGATCATATGATAGTTGTCTTTCTCTGCTTGACTTATTTCGCTAAGTATGATAAGCTCTAGTTCCATCCATGTTGTCGCAAATGGCAAGATTTCATTTCTTTTGATGGCTGCATAGTACTCCATTGTGTATATATACCACATCTTCTTGATCCATTCATCTGTTGATGGACATCTAGGTTCTTTCCATAGTTTGGCTATTGTGGACATTGCTGCTATAAACATTCGGGTGCACGTGCCCCTTTGGATCACTACGTTTGTACTTTAGGGTAAATACCCAATAGTGCAATTGCTGGGTCATAGGGCAGTTCTATTTTCAACATTTTGAGGAACCTCCATGCTGTTTTCCAGAGTGGCTGCACCAGCTTGCATTCCCACCAACAGTGTAGGAGGGTTCCCCTTTCTCCGCATCCTCGCCAGCATCTGTCATTTCCTGACTTGTTGATTTTAGACATTCTGACTGGTGTGAGGTGATATCTCATATTTCAATCTTATTATAAAATGTGTCCTAGATTATCTGATGCCATTAAACTCAATTTCTGTAGCTTCTCTAGTTCTGACTGTGTCTGATCAGAAATCAGTGTGTATATATTTTCTCACGGAGCTTTGCAACCTGGTTATGTAGACTTCTTATATATTTATTACAGAGATATGATATTCTAGACCATTTGAAAGTGATTTTTATTGTAAATGAGTAAGTGGGTTTTCCATTTTGCTTATCATGTGTGTTATCAGTGCTTGATCTCCTATTGTACTGACCAAAGTGATTCTCTAGGATTTCATAGTTAGGGACTAGATTTTAGAACTTGGTGAGTTAACTGAGAAACTGCCTGCTGGAATTCAACCCAGTTTGGCCATCCTTAATTTAAGTGTTTAGTAAACATTATTGAAGGGATGGATGGATGGATGGATGGGTAAAAGAATAAAGAGAAATATGTGTGATGTCAACTCAACTTTGAAAGCATATTAAAAAATCTATACATATTATATGGATATAGGTAGATGACAGTGACAGAAAGAAAGAAAGAAAGAAAGAAAGAAAGAAAGAAAGAAAGAAAGAAAAAGAAAAAATGTAAAGGTTGAGTACAAAGCAAAGTAAGAAAGTCAGGCTCAGGTGAAATATTTTGTGGTTGCAATTTGGATCAGTGCAATCTGGGATGAGTGTATAGTGTATATAGGCTGGAAATAGTGTTATGGGAGACCCCAGCCAGTTACTTGAGATAACAACACCACCACTACCACCACACCACCACCATCCACCATTCCATGCAAATCTGAAGGCAGAAGGAAAGGATCTGGGGTATAGGAGAATAAAAACAATCTCCTTAGAGTGAGATAGCTGTGGAATCTAGGATTCAGGTAGAGGAGCTTCTGTTGCTGAGAGCACATGGAAGGGTGAAAGGGTGACTTCAGAATCGATTTATGTATTAAGATTTTTATTCTCATGCTGGGATACCAAGATCAATCTTAAATTCATAGCCTGTAACGTCTTTGAAAGGCATGCCTCTAGGATTTTCTTTTCTTCCTAGCACCATTGCCAGATCATGCCTTCCATCAATCCTGCAAAATAAAATATTTCATGAACTTCATTCAGCAGCAACCAAGTAAATCAGAACACTTCCCTTGAGAACTTTGCACTTTTCCTACTAGTGTATGAAACATCACAGATAATTACAACCCAAAATATTTCTGTAATAAAAATATGACAGGTGGTTAAACCTTGACTAGAATAATTAAATTCATCTAACAGCCAATTCTTTGGGGAAAGGTAGTTTTTATTTACAGGAAAGACGAACATTGCAGCAAAACTGCTACTATTAAACAATGCAATTAGCACTTTTGTAATTAATCTGGACATTTAGTCAACGAAATAAAATGTCCTGAGCTCCTTTTTCCACTAGAATAGTCTCTTCTCAGATGTTCATGCATTCTTAATACTGGACATGGTTGCTAATGAAAAAAAAAATGCAAAGGACCTATGCACATACATTACTACAGAGTTATACAGATCTTTCTCTGCTATTGATTTCAGATCTTGAAAGTAGACTGCTGATTTACCATGATCCAGATCAATTATCCTATGTCATCAGGTATCTACCTGGCCTTTTATTTTTCCTTCTAGTTCTAACCAGTCCTTCTCCATATCTTGGCTTTAACTGTATACCTTGAGGCTGAGTCAAAATAGCCATTCTGAGAGAAAATCCCATGACCAGTCTTGACTGGTGACAGCACACTGGTCACTTCATTTGTAACCGTGGAAAAGTAGAGATTCCATGACAAATAAAGAGAGCTTTCAGCAACAGCCACATGAAATATCAACAAGTTGTAAAACTTTATTCAATTCTATTGATCTTTGTCTTTCAACCCTTCTATCCAAGCTATCGGAAACCAATGAAGCATTGGAAAAAAGCAAAACAACACAGGACTTTAATTAATGGATTTAATTGCAAGATTAAGAGGGAGTGAGCATGTTTCCGAGGTATTTTCTACTTTGGTTCAAAATGACCTTTCTATCTTGTAATAGTTGCTTTTTCCTAGGCTTTTGCATATTTGGCAGATAAATTTCTGGTTTTATGCTAATGGTTAAAGTTTAGTTCATTTGAAATAAAAACCACCCAGATTTAATTAAATCAACTTGTTTTACTTGGTTTGGATTTAATTTTTTGGAAATAATCAAATCTCCATTGTGACAGTTCATTGTAGAGCTCAGCAGATATCATGAGTTTTCTGTGTTTTGCTTTATTCTTTGTGGTTGTGTTAGGACCATATGACTACTTTGGGACGTTGAATGTGACTGATGAAGCAATGAGATGGTGCTCTTCCTCCATCTCTCTTTCCCTGCTGCAGTGAACTTAATGGCCATATATTTTCACTGGTGTACCCATAACAAGAATAGACTGCCCTGAACAACACTGGACTTAAATAAGCCAGACTGAAACTTGCAGAATTGAGCATTACACTAAGATTTGGAAGTTCATTTCTTATATTGAAGCATACAATAGAATTATTCTGACCAATAGAAACCAAAGTGCCCTTTATAGGAAAGTGAATCCTAGGACAAAATGTGTTATTTCCTTTCTCTGTTCTTGAAAATAATTAAGGTATGCAATTGTAAATCTTTTCTTTCCCATTTGGCCATGTGTGTATATATCAAAAGTAAAAGAAAAGAGTCAATATAAAGCATATATTGTTGCATTGATCATCAGTGTTCCAATTTGGCATGCTGGTTGTTTCTTTTATTAAAAATAATGAAGAAATGAAAAAATAATAATAATAATGAAGAAATGAAAGTGCTTTTAATAAAATTCATATTGCTATTCCACTTTCTATAGTAGAAGAAACTTTCAGACATGATTAATGGGGAAAGAAGAGGAGGAAATAAAGATTCTATAGTGTTCTATGAAATTTTTATCTAGCCTGCACTTTGAACTTGAACACTTTAATCACTTAGATAAATTTGTAACTTGGAATGTTGGTTCATTATGGATTAAACAAAAGTACCCCATTGTCCTTTATTCCGTAGTTAATGATAAACCTTAAAAATAAGATAATCATTTTTCAATTAGGCTCCATGCGGAGTCTAGAAAGCACAGCTATCAACATGTATGGAACATAACCAGCATTAAGTTGTCATATTTTAGCTGTGTTAATGTTGTTAAATTGACGTAATAGTCATTATAAGCGGATGCTCTTCCCTGAAATCAGTTATTGCCTGAAAGATTTTAGCAATTAAAGTTGTATTCATTAGCACACCTATATCTATACTTTTTTCCAACTCATTAATATCATTCTCACTTTCCATTGCCTAAACTTATGAAGCCATGCAAAATTATAAAATAAAATTTCACCTCCTTGCCTTATTAGAGGAAGTGCTGCATTATTCAACTTCTACACAAATTGCATTGACCTTCCTAAGAAAATTAATGCCCTCGAAGCTCCCACTTTAAGGGTGTTCTTTCAGTTTAATAACAAATACTCCAGACTTTGGGGCTGTTCCTTTATTCCTTGCCCCAGCACACGCTTGTCTATAAACCTCAGCCTGAAAGAACTGACCTAGCTAAATATGGTTTCACCCTTCCCTTTTAGCTACTCATAAGTGAGTATGTTCTTGATTACCTTGTGTCACAGAAATAGAAAAGGCATACTGAGGTATTAGTTGATAAGGGAGCAAGAGACAAAATTAGAGGAAATGCAAAACAGTAGAGAGCCCTCCTTCGTATATGATAGCCAGTTTTATGGTAGAAAACAGTATGAAAACTTGTGTACACTTGGACTTTAGTGCTGATTCTGTGGCTTTGGCTAGCTCACTTTAAGCCTAGTGGTCTTCGTTTGTCCATCTTTCCGCAAGGACATTGTACATGTATAGTTTTGGGGTTTTTTAAGCTCTTGGTACTAGATTGAAAAAGAATTGGTTGGAACAGGCAAGAGGTAGAACAAACAGAATGATGAATTTTGTGGAGAAGGATGGGCCAATCTCCCATATATGATCTTTCAAGTAGACCACATCAGACTTCAAAGGGTTTTTGTTATTTGATTGTTTGTATGTTTATTTAAAGAGAACGATACTTAAATAGATATATGATAGAGTGAGAGATAAATAGAAAAATGAAAACAACTTAGACTCTCTAGTTCATTTTTCTTATATCCAGAATTAGGATCGTAATTTTATTTACCTTCTTCGTGGCACTTGTACGATTAATTAGTATTCATGCAAAAGTAATTTGAAAATGAAAAATGTCATTTAAGTGCTAAATAGTGTTGCTTCAGTTTTGGTTTCTTAAAAAGCCTAACTTGTCATTAGTCTCCGTAAGTGTCCTTTGATGTGTGTCACAGATTTTATAAACACCGTATAATAACTGATGTTTTATGACAAAGTAAAATCTGGACAAAGTATTTACTGCTATCACTAAAGACTGATTGAGTTGCGTGGAAGAGCATTACCTAGAATCTTCTATAGGGATATCTTTGTATAGATATGCAACTGAATTAATAAAGATGACCTTGCTATATACAATGATTAAATATTCTACAAATCAGAGTTAATTAAAAGTAAACACATATCTGGCAGGCTGTCATATCCTCTCCTAATTATCCTGCCATGACTTAAAAGATGAATATTTTATTTGGGGCACCAGGATAAAATTTAGAATTATATAGGTTCTCCTAATGCTTTAGGTAAAACCATGACAATTAAAAAATAAAACAAAACAAAAAAATTCCAGCATAGATCAGATGGGTATTTAAAATTTAGATTTAGTTTAAGCATACTTACTTAAGTTTAAGCTTCAGTTTGTTTAAACTTAACTACCAGTGAGCCATGATAAATAATAATAGTAATAGTAATAATAGAGAAATAATGCTTACCAAATGAAAAGGGACAGTCTAGATGGCTGAGATGAAAATGACCTTCCTCAAACAGTGGAAACCTACATATCTCACAGTTGGCTGGCACTTTGTTGCTTGATTTATTTATTTATTTATTTATTTATTTATTTTGGTCATTCACGGGACATCAATAAAGCAACTCAAACACTGGAATTGGATATTATAAATATTTTCTTTTAGGAATTATCTGTAGATCAAAAATAATTTTCTCAAAGTGATAATTCTACTGAACAGTATAATTGGGTCTACTAAATTAAAAGCATTTGATGCTTTCAGTAGCTAAACAAATTAATAAATGTAGAAAAATATACTGAAGTAATAATGAAACTAAGAATATAGCGTTATAATTTACAAACTGGGGCGCATGGGTGGCTCAGTGGGTTAAGCCGCTGCCTTCGGCTCAGGTCATGATCCCAGTGTCCTGGGATCGAGTCTCACATCGGGCTCTCTGCTCAGCAGGGAGCCTGCTTCCCTTTCTCTCTGCCTGCCTCTCCGTCTACTTGTGGTTTCTCTCTGTCAAATAAATAAATAAAATCTTAAAAAAAAAATTTCCAAACTTATTTGAAATAATGATTGAGATAATTGCTACCTTAAAATTCATTTCTGAGAGTAGTAATTTTTATGCTTCTAAAGAATAAATATTTGCAAGGCTAGAAATTCATTGTTTAGAAAATGATTATAAAAAGGCAGTTATAACCATGTCTCTATATGAAAAGACTTTAGAGTTTTAAAACTTCAGGAGTGTTTATATTTGCTATTTGAAAATTGAAAAATACACTATTTTACTGCAGAGAAATAATCATTTTAAGAGTCAACATCCTAAGTGGTACAGCTATTTCCTACTTTTAATGTGTATAAAAAATATAAATATAAGAGTCCATAAAGCCTAAATGATATAGTAAATATACTCACTTATTCTTTGGCAAACTTGTAAATCTTATATTAAAAATGAAGTATTGAAGAAAAAAAAATGCTTTAACCTGCAAACAAAATACAAATACAAAAAAATACCTTTAAATATTAATTTCTGACATAAACATGAATCTGATTATTAAATACTTGGAAATTTTGAGGTGATCTACAAATATATATGAAGTATAGAGACAGCAAATAATTAATTTGGTAATTTCCAATTAGTAATTACCTAACTTTAAATGCTGAACAAAGCAGTCAAATTCTCATTCAGAAATTACCTTTCTAACTGATATCATTTGAACACTAATCAGCTTTAAAAAATAAAATTATTACAGAGTAAGGTATTCATTAGAGAATCAAGTAGTCCTCCAGGGAATTTAGCTTTCCAGGTAATGCAGAGCTGGGTATTTCACCAGAAGAAATATCTAGGATAATCTTCCTACCTCAAGAGCCTTGATTTAATCAATCACATCTGCAAGTCCCTTTTGCAAATGAACTGACAGTCACAGGTTGTGGAGATTCAGATGTGAACACTTTTGCAGGGACAGAACCATTCAGCCTGCCAAGGTGTATCAACTGAAGTCATCACAAAAGCCAGAAATCAAGATCAGAAGCAGAACCCAGGAGAATATACTCAGGGAATCACAGTACCTGTGGTTTTTATTGTCTCTGAATTTGCATGTTGCTATCTTAGCTGAAAGAGTAGCCGGATCCCACCATGGTTGTCTGTGCTTATCTTCTTCCATTCTCAACAATCATTCAGTCCCATAGGTTAAAATTTTCTCAAGAAGACAACTGAATTGACTTCCTCAACAGCCCTTTTCATGTATTTTACTTAATCCTCCTCTGCATTATTGTCATTATCATCATTATCTCCTTCTATAATGTTAAATGTCAACCATTCTTATCATGCCATTATCAAACAGCAGAGGTGACTCCAATACCTACAAAGAATAACAATAGAGAAAATCTGATTGGAAGGTTCATTGATTTGTATACTTAGAAAATATTTATTGAGTGCTCAGTATGTGCCAAGAGCTATTCTAGGTACTGGAGGTAAAACAGTTAAAGAAGTGAAATTCTTGCCCTTGGGAAGCTTACGCTTTAGTGGGGGAAAATGGACAGTAAACAAACAAGAATATAAAGAATTTGGCAATTGAGGATTGGTACCATGAAGAAAAATAAACAACATGAGGGTTGGCAGGTAGTTGTGTGTGTATGTGTGTGTGTATACAAGGGATATAGATGTGTTTGTTCTATGTTAGAAAGGGCTTAAAGGTATCACATATAAACAGAGACTGGATGGAAGGAGAACAAAGCCATAATAATATCTAAAGGAGGATCATCTCAACAGAAAGAACAAAGCCCCCAAGTAGGATCAGACCTCAGTGTGATAGGTGTGTGTGATCAATGTGGAGAACAGATACGAGATTAGATTTGCCAGATTTGCTGGAATGCAATTAAAGGGAAGCCAGGGGATTGGTAGATGATGTCAAAAGAAGGTAGAGGGAGAGAGAAAATATAGGGGCTACATAAGTTATGATTGAAGACTTTGGATTTATGTTAGCTGAGAAAATGGTTTTGAGCATGGGAATAATGTTATCTGCCCATGTGTTAAAGTGAGAATTCTGACTATGTATGGAGAACACAGAATAGGAGAGTAGAGCAAATAGGGAGACCAGTTAGGTTAGAAAGCTATTGCAATCAGAGAGGATGGTGGTTTAGATCAAGAGGCAACAGTGAAGGTGGTAAGATTTGGCCAGATTTTGTATAAATTTTGAATTATATGCTGACGGAGTGGATGCTGAATATAAAAAAAGTGAGGAGCTAAGATGACATTGCTTGATTTGAGCATCTGGACTAATGGATTCCCTTTCTAAGATATGCAAAAGATTGTAAGAGAAACAGGTTGGGGTGGGAAACTGAGACTTCCTTTGGGGATATGTTCAATTTGATCATGTCCTATTGGACATGCCTATTGGACACCCAAATGGAGATATTGAGTCAGCAGTAGAATGTGAATCTGGATTCAGCGGAGTCTGAGCAGGACATTTGAGTTTTTGAGATATAGCAAATTGGTAATATGTAAATCTGTGAAAATGGGTAAGATTACCTAGATACTGGGGCTCCTGGGTGGCTCAGTTGGTTGGGGGTCTGACTTTTGGTTTCAGTTCAAGTCATAATTTCATGGGTTGTGGGATCAAGCCCCACATCAGGCTCCATGCTCACAGGGAGTCTGCTTGAAGATTCTCTCCTTCTGCCCCTCCCCACCACACTCACTCACTCTCTCTTTCTCAAATAAATGAATAGATCTTTAAAAAATAAATAGATAACCTAGAGACTGAATGTAGACAAAAGGAAAGAGGTCCTAGTACTGAGCTCAGGGTACTTTCAATGTTTGGTGGAGAGATGCAAAGGAACTGGGCAAAGAAAAGGGAGAAATGATAATTGGTGATAAACACTGACTGACAAAAAAAAAGATGAAAAATGAGAACCAACTATATTAGAAGACAAATCTAAAAGCCACATTATGTTAGTAAGGACATTGCTTTTGCTTAGAATGAAAGTTATTTAAGGTGACTTTATTGGTGACTGGCAGAGATTATGGAGTTGAGGTTTGTGTTTTCCCATACTCAACATCCCTTGGCACTGTCCCAGAGTTATAGAAAGAAAAATACCATTGTAAAATCCCCAAAGAGGACATTCTACTCCAATTTTAGAAAACATCCTTGATCTAAGAGGATTAACATGGAGGAAGTTACCAGTTCCACTCCTAAAAATATTACAAGAGTATTGTTAGAACAGTGTTTTTCTTAATACCTAGGAAATTATAGCCTCTGTATAAGAACATTTATTTCCCTCTTGGCAAGAACCTCCATCTCCTATTTCTGACTCTTTTTACTTTCACATTTAATTTATCCCCTAAATATAAAGCACTGTCCAATAAAATATAATGCAAGCCATATATGTACCTCTAAGTGTTCTACTAACCACATGGGGGAAAAAAACAACTTAAAGAAACAGATGGCATATTGACTCAAGTCTAGGCATTTAATTTCTCTGGATTTTATTTTATACTTTGATAAAATGGAAAAAGGAGTCTTAGAAGTGTTACCTGGAAAAGAATTCATAGCCTAGGGTCATACTTGCTCTGTTGGGAGACTTGCTCCCACAGTTTCTGGCTGAGTTACTTTGAGCAAGTTACTAAAACCATCAAAAAAACATTTTTGGTTTGCTGACCCTTTCTATTGTTTCTTTGTTTTCTGTGTAATAAATTACTGCTCATACCTACATCATGTTTTCCTTTATGTTTTATTTTATCTCATCTTTTTTTAATCTAAAATTTGAATTAGAAATAAAACTCATTAATTTTTAATCTTTCTTTTTTCTATTAAATGCATCTAAGTTCTACATTTTCTTCTAGGTGTTACTTGCATCACATTAATGTTAATAGTTGATATTCATTTTTATTTTGCCCTAAGTATTTTAAGGCATTCATTATCTAGTTCTTTGATAGACACATTATTCACAGAGAAGTATATTCTTTAATTTCCAAAAAAATATATTTGGAGGAAATATTTTATTTTACTGGAATAGGAGTAGATGGCCTGTATGAAAAGAATGATTGGCATTCATTGAGACATGTTTTGTGGCTTAGCATTTGATCTATTCCAGTAATCCACATTTAGTTATTGTTAAAATTCAACTATTATGCTTATCTGAAAATCTTACACTGAGTACCACTTCTGTTCTACATCTGATGGAAACAAATACATTTTAATCCTGATCACATCCTTCCATTTTCAATATTATAAATGTCTAGTATTTAATTTTGTCTTACATTTAAAAATCCCCAAGTTAGCATCGTTGTTGCTGTACGCAGTGAGTTCCTATCTGTATTTAGCAGTTTCTTAGTCCATCACAATTTCTTGCATCACCACACTTCTTGCGAACATTGTTTTCTATTGAGTGCTCCAACATTGTTCTTCTCCAGTATTATTATATTTATTACAGGTCTTTTGCCTTTTCAGATATATTTAGAAACATTTTCCTAATATCTTCCAATCAGCTTGCTGAAGTTTTGATGGTGATTACACTGAATCTATAGCTTAAGTTGAGGAGGACTGACAACTTGATGAGACTGAGTTTTCTAACCCATGAACACAGAATCTCTCTCCATTTATTAAATCACTGATTTCTTTCATCGATGTTTCATAGTTTTCTGCATGCAAATCTTATATATATTTTGTCAGATTTATACCTAAGTATTTAATTTTTTGTGTTATTGTAAATGTTTTTTTTTTAATTTCAAGCTTCAATTACTCATTGCTGTTATAGAGAAAAGCCCTTGACTTGTATATGTTACCTTGCATCCAACAACCTCACTGTACTTTCTTACTGATTCCAGTTTTTTTGTAGACTTCTTTGAGTCTCTACGTAGACTAATGGACAGTCATGCTATATGTTAATAAGGACATTTTATTTATTTTTTTTTTATTTTCCAATCCATATAGCTTTTAATTCTTTTTCTTGTTCTGTTACACTAGATAAGACTTCTAGTATAATGTTAATGGAGTGGTGAGACAACATTCTTCCCTTGTTACCAGTCTTAGGGGGACGGTGTCCAATCTCTCGTCAAAAGGTATAATGTTAACTGTGGATGTTTTGTTGAAGTTCTTTATCAAGTTAGAAAAATTATGTTCTATTTCTACTTTGGTGAGTAGATAGGCTTTGGATTTTGTTAAATTTTATTTCTATGACAACCCATACGATCATAGATTTTTTTTTCCCCTTAGCCTATTGATATGATGGATTATATTAATTGATGGCCTACTGTTGAACTGGCCTTGAATACATGGAATAAATCACATTTGGCTTTAGTTTGTAATTCATTTTATACTTTGATGGATACAATTTGTTTAAATGAGATTTTGAACTATAGTATCTTTTTTCTTGTAGTATCTTTATTTGGTTTTGGTATTCTCATAGAAACAATTAGAATATACTTTGAGCCTGATGTCATTTTTAGAAAATTATTGATAATTGATTAATTTCTTTAATAGATATAGATCTATTCAGGTTGTCTGTATCCATTATGTGAGCTTCCATAGTTTATGTCTTTTTTTTTTTTTAAAGATTTTATTTATTTACTTGACAGACAGAGATCACAAGTAGGCAGAGAGGCAGGCAGAGAGAGAGAGAGAGAGAGAGGGAAGCAGGCTTCCTGTGGAGCATGGAGCCCGATGCGGGGCTCGATCCCAGGACCCTGAGATCATGACCCGAGCCGAAGGCAGCAGCCCAAACCACTGAGCCACCCAGGCGCCCCCATAGTTTATGTCTTCAATGAATTTGTGAATTCATCAATGTTATCAAATTTTCAGGCCTAGACTTTTTCACATTATTTTCTAATATCTTTTAATGCCCATGTAATCAGTAGTGAGGGCACATCTCTCTGATATTGATAATTTGCAATTATTCTCTCTTTATTCCTAGTTTAATTTGGCCGGATATTTATCCATTTCATTCATCTTCAAAAAATCAGCTTTTAGTTTTATTAATTTTCTCTTATTTTTCTGTTTTCAGTTTTATTGATTTCTGCTCTAATTATTTTTTCTTCTTGATTTAGGCTTCATTTCTTTAATTACCTAAGATTAAAATTTAGTTTATTAACTTTAGAACATTTTTCTTTTCAAATATATACATTTATTACAATAAATTTCCTTCTAGCACTACTTTCATTGCATCCTATAGTTTTTATAGGCTGAATTTTTGTTTTCATTCATTTCAAACGATTTTAAAACTTCTCTTGAAAGGTACCTGGGTAGCTCAGTCAGTTAAGCCTCTGACTCTTGATTTTGGCTCAGGTCATGATCTCAGAGTCATGAGATTGAGCCCCAAATTGAGCTCAGTACTTGGCCTGCAAAGTTGGCTTGAGATTCTTCCCCTCTCCAACTCCCTTCCCTTCTGCCCCCACCACCACTCACAGGCACACTCTTGCTCTCTCTCTCTCTCAAATAAATAAAAAATCTTAAAAAAAATTATTTTAGTACTTCTTTGAAATATGTGTCATATAGCAATGTCTTAATGTCCAGATATTTGGAGATTTGCCACCCATCTTTTGCTATTGATTTCTAATTTAATTTCACTGTGTTCTGAAAATATACTTTGTAAGAGTTCGGTTATTCTGAATTTGTTAAGGGATGTTTTGTAGCCGGTGATTTGGTCTATCTTTGTAAATATTCCATTTGAGCTTGAGAAAAATGTGTATCCTAGTGTTGTTGGATGGATTATTCTATAAACACCAATTAGGTCAAATTGATTGATATTGCTATTTAAGTAAAGTATTTCTTTACTGATTTTCTGCTTGTTTGATCTTCCAGTTATTGGGAAAAGGATTTGTATTCTCCCAACTCTTAGAGTGGATTATCTATTTCTCCTTCAGTACTGTTATTTTTTGCCTTATATATTTTGAGGCTCTTTGGTTAGGTGCATACATGTTTAGGATTATTGTGTTTTCCTGCAGAATTGATCCCTTTATCATTATCAAATGCTGTATTTATTCCTGATAATCTTTCTCACTGTGAAGTCTACTTTGCCTGAAATTCATATAGCTAGCTTTCAATAAATATTAACTACTCATTATCATTAGATTTTAAGTGCTTTAAGGTGATGGATAGTGTTTTTGCTCATTTTACTCTTTAAGCTTAGTAATGAAAGCTTTTTAATTGATTAAAAGAGTTTAGATGTCTGTGCAGAGAGCATATTATTCATCTTGTAAATAAAGAGAGAGATGAAATTACAATAAATATTTTTGAATTGCCAGAAGACGTAGTCTGCATTTTCCAATTGCTGAAAATGAGTTGATATTTAAATTAGCAAATTTAAAAAGGTCTACTTCATGACCTTTTAAAATAACATAGATTTTCTGAATGTTCCACAATTATTAAAGTAAATGGAATTAAAAATAATGACATTTTTTACTCTACTAATTGGGATTGGATTGAATATGTTTTAACAGAGCAGGATCTCTGAATGATTTTATACATATTTTCACTGGCTAATAGATGTAGATCTTTTGGAGTCTAGCTAAGGTTCAAAAAGTCAGACATTAGCACTAAGAATCACTCACAGTAAAGAGAAAATTATCCCAACTAGCCTTCCGCAGTCTAGTTTTAAATTATTTTCAAACAAAATGTCTCCTTATTTAAACCTGCCTAGTTCAAAGTAGAATGAAAGATTCAATGGCTTTTGTTTTTTGTTGTTGTCATTTTCCCTAGAGCAAACATCAAGTACATTCTTAATTGTTCTTTGAATGAATCTGTAATGAATTAAGGAGGAGATTTTCAAAAACACATAGAATTCATTTTCTTTTAAGATTTTATTTATTTATTTGAGAAAGAGCGCTGCAAGTGAGAGAGTACAAGCAGGAGGAGGGGCAGAGAGAGAGGGAGGGAGCTGGAAGCAGGACTAGATCCCAGGACTCCAGGATCATGACCTGAGCTAAAGCCAGTTGATTAACCAACTAAGCCACCCAGGCACCCCTAGAATTCATTAATTTAGAAAGAGGTAGATGCTAATCTAATGGTATGGAGCAGGTGAAAGAATTGTATTTTTTGAGAAAGTGAAGATGCTTCCCAAATTGAAAGGAAGAATCTTAAATGGACTTGAAGTTCCTAACATTCCCTAGCTACATTGTCAATGTATATGCACATGGTTACTGCATTCCAAATGCAGAAACACACTTTGAATACACAACTTAGATAACTTATCTAAAAGAAAGGAAGAGAACTGATCCAGAGAAATGAGGAGAGGCCAGAAGTGACTATGGTAATGGGATAAAATTAAGAAATGCCTTATCATCTGTGATCTCAAGCTATAAACATACAACAGGGTAGCCACAAAGATACATGTTCTATTTTTGAAGACCTTGAGTATCCCCCTCTTTTTTTCTTTCTTTCTTTCTTTTTTTTTTTTTTTTAGGATTTTATTTATTCATTTGACAGAGAGAGAGAGAGAACATGAGCACACTAGGAGAGGGAGTGGCAGGCAGAGGGAGAGGGAGAAGCAGGCTCCCCACCAATCAGGGAGCCCAGTGGGCTCCATCGCAGCACCCTGGGGTCATGCCCCATGCTGAAGGCAGACACTTAACAGACAGAGCCACCTAGGCACCCTGAGTATCTGCTTATTATGCCAGTATTTTTGGTACTTTCTTCCAAAGACCGCATTTGCAGGGAAGAAGAAAAGAAAGACAGGGGCACCTGGGTGGCTCAGCGGGTTAAAGCCTCTGCCTTCGGCTCAGGTCATGATCTCAGGGTGTTGGGATCGAGCCCCTCATTGCATTGGGCTCTCTGCTCAGCAGGGAGCCTGCTTTCCCCCTCTGTCTTTGCCTACCTGTGATCTCTCTCTCTCTGTCAAATAAATAAAATAAAATAAAAAAAGAAAAAAGAAAAGAAAGACAGATGGAAGAAAAAGGACGAAAAGCTTATTTAGTTGAAAAAATTTACTCCTATCATAGGCTTTATATAAAGTTCAGTGGAACAGCTAAAAACAAAAACAAAAACAAAAACAGCAAATTCTCTAGAATCCATCATAGATAATCTGTAATTGCAACTTAAGAGGTAAGCTTGGGCTTCTTGCACAGAGAACTGGAAATGTGGTTTGTCAATCTACCTTTCCATCAGCCTAAATAATGACATTGTGAAGAGGTCCCTTTGTGCTTTTTGTTCATTATTTGGTTTTAACAAAAATAGATATACAAGTTGTAAATACAGAAGTAGCAACACCCAATAAAGGGAAAAGAAATAAATTTCTGTAAAACCATGATTATACCTAGAAGGACATACAGAATTGTGTACTGCCTCTCTGAAAATAGAAGGTAAAATCGTAAAAAACAAAACAAAAAAACTAATTGTATGCTTTGAAAATGGAATGGGAAATGTGCTTCTGCACAGATTATGTGTTAACATTGCTACAGAATCAAAACACTTCAGAGAATATTGTATCCTGGGGAGATCTTATGACAATCAGAACATCTGGCAACTTCTTGTCTAATTAGAATTATAAAGAGAACAGTGACCATTTCAGTTTATCAGATTTTATGCCTGAAACTTAGGAGAAAATGTTTTTCTCCTAAGTTTCAGGCATAAAATCTGATAAAATCATTTGGGCAGTCACATAATTAGTAAATATGTCAATATTAGACTCCAAAGTTTGACTTCAGAGCCCACACTCTAATCATTACATTGTATTACCTGCAATGTGTGACCTTAAAGTCAGGTTGCCACACTTAGCAAATAAAAATACAGGACTAGAACAAAATATAAGATTACATATGGCATAGGAAACATTTATACTAAAATAAAATTTCGTGTGTATTTGAAATTTGAATTTAACTTGGTGTTCTGTATTTTATTTGGCAGCCCTACTCTAAAAAGACATTCAAATAAATACTTATTTTCCAACCTGTAATACTTGTGAGGAGATATTATTGTACCTAGGTAGCATGGAATATGTATATTTTAACATTCAGATTACTTTTTTTTTCGCATGACATTTTTTAGATGCTAATAGTCATTACTTAGAAAAATGTAATATTTTTATTTCCAATTGTTTGCAGGTTTATTTCTATATTGTTAAGTGGGAGGGCAGGGTTAAGAACTAGGTTTCTCCCTCCTTCCAATAACCAGAAACCTTTTAATATTGGCCACATTCCTTGTAAACACTGACAGAATTCACTAGCTGCAAGATAAAAAGGTCTCCACAGTGTAAGAATTTCTTTTCTGAGATACCATTTTAGCAATCCTACCTTGTTTGTCTGACTTACTTATTGTAATCGAACTGCTCTTTCTTATTTGTTACACACAGACTCACTGGAGAATAAAAGTTAGTTAATAGTCCTTCTCATTAAGTATTTCTAAGGAAGGGGCACCTGGGTGGCTCAGTGGGTCAGACATTGACGAAGCTCTCTGCCTTTGGCTCAGGTCATGATCCCAGGGTCCTGGGATGGAGCCCCGCATTGGGCTCTCTGCTCAGCAGGGAGCCTGCTTCCTCCTCTCTCTCTCTGCCTGCCTCTTTGCCTACTTGTGATCTCTGTCTGTCAAATAAATAAATAAAATCTTAAAAACAAATTTCTAACGTGTATAATACTTGATCCCTGAATTAATGGGCTTCCCCGGGCTATCTTCTATGTCATGCAGTTAGCATTACTCTCTCCGCACCCAAAATGCATCACGGTGTTGGGAAAGAATTTAGAAACTTATGCCTGACTGGTTTCCGGCCTTCTGAACATTGACTTGGTATTAGCCGAGACTTCTTTTTCCTCAAAAGTCATAAATCACAAATATTGCCTATTTCAATGGATTACATCATAATAATTAAAAGATAGAGACAAAAAAAACTTACATGAAAATAGTATTATGCTCTTGATTTTAGGTATATGATCTCATAGTTGAATAAAATGCTTTCTTTTAGAATTTAACAAAGTTGCTTAGAGTAATATAGAAGTAAAGCTTTTTAAAATCCTCTGTGTATCAAATAAGAGCTGAACAGTGCTACCCTATGAAGGTCAGATTAATGTAAAGAAGTCTTACATTTACATTGTCATAATTTTTTCTATCTGCTAAATACAGAATAGACAGATTTAGGTATACCTAGGTCAGTGTGTTGGATAGATGTTGAAAGACAGTCAAGGAATTCCTCTGACATTGGGGAAACTTCCTTCTTTGCTATTCTCTATAGATGGAACTTGGCATCTGGTAATTCTGAATACTTTCTATAGGGGATTGGGCAAGTCATTTTCGTTCCCTAGACCTTAGTTTCTTCATTCAAAAAATAAGGGCGAAGGATGAGACTGTCTCTAAAAACTATATATTGACTCCACAAAATCCCAGATGAATTAAAATGTCATGACCTAGAGGGAGTGATCTCCGAGTAAGTAAACTCAAGAGAACATTCAGAAGAGAGTTGTTTTAGAAGCTGAAGGTTGCTTATGACAACAGTCAGGTTGAATCACAGCAGAAAACTAATATCCTACATGTGTAGTAATACATACTCAATACCTGGGGTGCTCCCTATCATCACAGCTGAAAAGATGTCTTCATCTACTCTGAAAGAGATGGTTTCTGATATTCTGGTGAATTGAAAAAAGGCACAATGCTGAGGTTGTAGACAAAATAATCAGATTTCCTAGAGGAATAGCTAAGTAAAAACCAACCAACCAACCAAACAAACAAAAACCCTGTAGGCTAACAAAATGTATAGACAGACTGAGATATTTATACTGATTATACCGTCACTTAAAATAGCCCATCTTCTTTCCTACATTTTATTCTTCCTTCTGCTCCACCTAAGACTAGCAGAGAGAACATAATTAAATGCCTCTAAGAAATATGCTCCGACAATCTTTGTAAAGTCATTGAATCTTTCTGATATTTTAAGAACATTTTTTTATTTATTTGGACTTAATTTTTCAGTGTTAATCCTTTGTCTTATGCTCTGTGAGCATTGCCAGTTTGGTTTCATTGTATTCAGTTTATTTTATAGTACATTACCTATTACTAATATGTTATTTATACATACTGCACATAGTTTAATAACATTAGTTAATTATATTTACATTAATAAAAAGTACTGATTTTATATAAATATATTTGGTAAATAAATTAATATGCAATATATATACAAAATAGCATTTTACATTATTTAATATATTAATTCCAAAGAGACCTAAATAATTACTATAGAAAAGTAGTGGCTTAACTTTTTTTAGACTAGTCTATTTTCTTAATTATTCTAAAGGGTATCCCAATCTGATTCTTCTCCTTGATTTACAGAAACAAACTCCTGTCCTCTAAGCAAAGGGTAGGCTGAAGACTTGAGAGAATGTATGAAAGTCTCTTGCAAAAAACAGAATATATTTTTTAAAAGTGGTAGCAATTGTTATTGAGAAAGTAAACTCATCAAGATTTCTAAGTAACCTGGTTTTATTTCTGCTTCCAAACTTATAACTGCCACTTGTACATCTTCTTTGTGTACCTTGAGCTCCTTGCCACCAAAAGTGGTCAAGAAGATACTGACAATCCATCCCACCATCCTCACATGTTGTTACAGCTGTGTCTGTCATTACATCATCTATAGGAAAGAGTTCAGTCACATATTCATCCTGTTGTACACAATGCTCCCATTTCTGAAAAAACAATGTCAAAGTAAATAATATTAACCTTGAAAGAAGCTATTTATACATTTTCATCGCATAACAAAAGAGGAAGAAACATAACAAGTTCAGGAAAACACTCAGTTATCAAATAGTGGATTGATAAATAAAACACAACCATTAAAATCATGGTCATAAAATGTGTAGTAATATAAAATGTGAAAATATATGTTAAGTTTTTAAAAACATGATAACATATTTATGGCATGATAAAAACATGATAACATCAATATACCATGATTAAAATATGCTATATAATTAAAATTGCCTAAAGTGCTTGTAAAAAATACAAGGAAAATATCTTCAAAATTCACATCTTAATGTTAAGATAATGGAGCTTATATTTAAATATTTTTTTCTATTTGCCAAAGTAGGAATAAGTAGTATATTGTCTAATTATAGTGCAGAAACAAAGTTAATTAAAAATAGAAGCTACATGCCCCATTCTAGTTGTATTAGAAACAAATTGGACAGCTAGACCAAATAACTTACAGGAATAGCTATACATTTTTCTAATTTGTAATTTATCATTTTAGGGGTTTATGGATGTTTTGTTAAATGGAAATAATCTTGCTAACTCCCTTGAACAGTTTGAACTAATGGAAAATAATATTTTAAGCTTGTTAAGAGACTATGAAATCACATAACCAATGATTTTCAAACTTTTGTTAGAAATGGACTTTTTATCTTAAATAAAACATATAGAATTCCAGTAGTTATTAAAAAAAAAATCGAGAATTTGGAGACTAAGCTACCTCTCCACTCACTTCTCCACAGACTCATAACTTCTGAGTTATGAAACACATACTCACCTCTGTGGAATTACAGTGCAATGAACAAACAAAATGACCTTGAAAATCACCAAAGAGGAGCAGGATGAGGGGATGGGCAAAATGGGCACAAGGAAGTGGGAGATGCAAGCTTCCAGTTATGGAACGAACCAATCATGGGAATTGGTACAGCATAGGGAATACAGTCACTTGTATTGCAGTAGCATGGTATGATGACAGATGGTAGCTACAATTGTGTTGAGCTTCGAATAATATATAGAGTTGCTGAGTCACTATGTTGTACTGGGTTGTATATATGTCTATGAAACTAGTGTAACTTCATGTGTTAACTATACTCAAGAAAAAATAAATTTAAAAGAGATAAAAGGGAAACTGACAACTTATTAATAAAAAATGCTGGGACCCTTGTAATTTATATATTAGAGACAGAGTCAGGACCAGAAACTAGGTTTCTGAAGTTCTAACCCATTGTTCTTTCATCTATATGTCTATTTCTTCATAAGCTAGTGTGCATTTAAAAAAAAGGGGGGGAAATGACTGAAATATGGAGTGTCTTGCATCAAGCCAGGCTTTTCAGGGGTTATGTTAAATTGCTTTTCTAAAAACAGTAAAGCAATTTTGACTCAAATATGATCTGTTTGGAGTTGGTCACTTCATGTGCCAGGTTCTTTTGATCCATTTATTTCCAGGCATGTGCCACTTCTAAGTCTCCTAGTTAGCATTGCTAATATTTAGAACTTCCTAATGGTCAGATAATTTAAAAAAAAAAAAATCTGAAAGAAAAAAATCGTGCCAAATATTGTTTTTCTCTCAGATATCATTTGTTTTTATAAATATCTTTTGAGGACATTTATTTTAGCATATTATCACAGAAGGCTAAGCGACTTCCAGGGATGATGGCAGAGTCGGAGGACCCTATACTCACCTCCCACTGATAAAACTAGAAACACTTGTATCATGTAAATAACTCAGAAAATGACCTGAAGACTGGCAGAACAAACTCTAGAATTAAATGTAGAGAAGAGGCCAAGTCGATGTAGAGAAGAGGATACGAAGGATGGAGACTTGGTGAGGAGCTAAATAAACCCCATGGGTCTGGTGGCCTGAGTGGGTAGCGAGGGCATGGAAAGGGTTGAGAAACAAATTTTCACCCTGAGACGCCTACATGGAAAAGACAAATCGTCAGAGCATTTCGCTTTGAAAATCAAAAGGGTTGAATTTCATGTGTTCTTATAACCAGCAGGACTTAAATCATGAAACTTTAAAAATCAGTGGTCTTGGCCCTCAGAGAGCCAGAGGGACTTAGGAAGCAGAGTCCCTCCCTTAAAGAGACAGCACTATAAACAGCCTGCAAAGATACAGGATTGAAGCAGCAGTTTTAAAAAATGCCTGAAGCATCTGGGACAGAGTTATTTGCTAATCTCAGAGTTCCCTGAGGGATTTCTCACAGAACAAAGGAGCTGGCAGCCTCCATTGCCACCTGTGGGAACCAGCATGGTACCAGCATTGACCACGTTAACTTGCTTTTACCGTGACCCGCCAGTTCCCAAGCTGCAGTCACCTCCCCCAGAAGACTGGTGCAAACCTTGCCAACACTTACTCCTGACTGGGTGTTTTATGAGGCCTCAGTCCAGTGGCAACAGGTTACTTCCCATGGAGAACACCTGTGCTTTATGGAGTGGCCTGGTCAACCTTGGACTTGGTGGCAGTTGTGCATCTCCTTTGGAAGAGGACCAGCACATAGGACTTGAAGGCACAGAGGCCCTGACTATGCACACTTTGCAAAGAAGAGCAGGATGCCTGGTCTCAGCAGCAGCTTTGCAGAAAAGGACCAGCACCACCCTGTTAAAACTGCTTGCCATGCCCACCACTTTCAAGAGCAAGAGACATAGCTTAGTTTCCTAATACCCAGAAACATACACAGTGTTAGACAAAAATGGAGAGACAGAGAAATATGTCCCAAATGAAGGAACATGACAAATTATAGCAAGAGACCGAAATGAAACAGAGATAAGTAATATGCCTGATAGAGAATTTAAATTAGTGGTTATAAAGATACTGGACTTGAGAAAAGAGTGGAGGACATCAGTAAGACCCTTAATACGAGACAAAAAAGAACTAACCAGAGATGAAGAGCAAAATAATTGAAATCAAAAGTACACTGAATGAAAAAAAAAAGTACACTAAATGACATTAATAGCAGGTTAGAAGAAGCAGAAGAATGAATCAGAGACATAGTGGACATAGTAATGGAAAGTAATCAGTCTGAGTAGGTTGAAGAGGAAAATTATTGAGAGCAGGCCCAGGCCAGGAGGCCCCAGTAGATAGAAAGAGCAAAAGATAATCAGGTGTTTCTGCTTCTGTAAACAGGCTTCCCCCCACAAGCCTCCTGCACTCCCCTAACAGCCTAAAGCAACCCCCACTCCCCACTCTATCCCCCCATTCCCCACCACTTCCCCAGTTTAAACCCACCTACCAGCAGCCAGCATAGCCCTTGGAACCTGACCTTCTGCACCCCCGATAAAAACCCTGTAACCTCACTACCCAGAGCCTTGAGTTTTGAGTGCAAGCTCATGTAGGTCTGCCAGCATAAAATAAACCTGAGTTCTCCTGCTTCTGTCAGGGTTGCTTGGTATCTCGCCAGTCTGTTTCCACAAAGTGAGAGAAAAAAAAAATATTCAAAATGAGACTAGACTTAGAGAACTCAGTGACTCCATCAAGCTTAATAACATTCACATTATAGGGATCCCAGAAGAAGAAGAGACAGAAAAGAGAGCAGAAAATTTATTTGAAGAAAAAGTAGCTGAAAAATGGCCCAATGTGGGGAAGAATACAGAAATTCAGATGCAGGAGACACAGAGATCCCCCAAAATATCAACTCAAAGAGGTCCACACCAAGACACATAGTAATCAAAATGGCAAAAAGCAGTAATAAAGAAAGAATTTTAAAAGCAACAAGAGAAAACAGCTACATACAAGGGAAACCTCATAAGGCTATCAAAATATAGACATTTTGCAGGACAGAAGGGAATGGCATGGGATGTTCAAAATGCTGAAGAGAAGGAATCTGCAGCCAAGAATTTTCTATTCAGTATTGCTATCCTTCAGAATAGAAGAAGAGGTAAAGAGTTTCCCAGACAAACAAAAGTTAAGGGAGTTCATGACCACTACACTAGACCTGCAAGAAAAGTTAAAGGGGACTCTTTGGCTGAAAAGAGTGAAGAAAGAAGAAAGCACAAAAGCAGTAAAAATAAGTATATCTGAAAAATTAGTCAGAGGACTCACAAAATAAAGGAAAATAAAGTATGACACCATCTACCTAAAACATGGGAAAGGAGAGGAGTAAAGAATGGATGCAAACTAAAGTGACCAAACTTAAAACAGACTGCTCTATGCAGAAGATGTTATATACAAACCTAATGGTAACCACATATGAAAAACCAGTAATAGCTTTCCAAAAAATAAAGAAAAAGAAATTCAAGTATATCACTAAAAAAGCCAACTTAGGGGCTCCTGGGTGGCTCAATGGATTAAAGCCTCTGCCTTCAGCTCTGATCATGATCCCAGGGTCCCACATCGGGCTCTCTGCTCAGCGGGGAGCTTCCTTTGCCCCCACCCCCACCTACTTGTGATCTCTGTCTGTCAAATAAATAAATAAAAATCTTAAAAAAAAAAAAAAAGCCTACTTATGGTGAGAGAAGAGAGCAAGGGAAGAGAGAAACAGAGGAGAGCCACAAAACAAACACAACCAAGTAACAAAATGGCAATAAATATATATGTATCAATAATTACTTTCAATGTAAGGGAATAAATGCTCCAATCAAAAGACAGAGGGTGACATTAGGATTAAAAAAAATTTAAAAACAAAAATAATATCCAACTATATGCTGCCTCTAAGAGCCTCACTTCAGACCTAAAGATACACACAGATTGAAAGTGAGGGATTGAAGAAGGATTTATCATGCAAATGACTGTGAAAAGAAAGCCTGGATAGTGATACTTAAATCAGAAGAAACTGACTTTAAAACAAGGGCTATAACAAGATAAGAAAGACACTATGTAAACATTCAGGGAACAATTCAACAAGAAGACATAAGTATTTATGCACTCAACATAGGAGCACCCAAATACATAAAGTGGTCAATAACAAATATAAAGAAACTAATCAATAGTAATACAAGAATAGTAGGGGACTTTAACACTGCACTTACCTCAATTGACAGATCATTTAAACAGTAAATCAATAAAGAAAGTGATTTTGAATGACACACTGGACCTAATGGATTTAATAGATATATTCAGAACATTCCATCCTAAAACAGCAAAGTAAACATTCTTTTCAAGTGCACATGGGACATTCTCCAGAATAACAAGTCTCAGCAATTTCAAAAAGATCAAAGTTATCCATGCATCTTTTCTGACCACAGCACAATGAAACTAGAAATCAAGCACAAGAAAAAAATCTAGAAAGAGCACAAATACTTGGAGTTTAAATAACATGCTACTAAACAATAAATGAATCAACCAGAAAATCAAAGAGGAAAATAAAATACATGGAAAAAAATTAAAACATAACAGTCTGAACCTCTGGGATGCGGCAGAAGTGGTTATAAGAGGGAAGTTTATAGCAGTACAAGCTTATCTCAAGAAACAAGAAAAATCTCAAATAAGCAACCTAACATTACACCTAAAGGGGCTAGAAAAAGAACAACAAATGAAACCCAAGTCCAGCAGAAGGAAGAAATGATAATGATTAGAGCAGAAATAAATGATATAGAAACAAACAAACAACAACAACAAACAATAAAACAGACCAATGAAACCAAGAGCTGGTTCTTTGAAAAAGGTTAACAAAATTTATAACCTCTAGCCACACTAATAAAAAAATTTAAAAAAGGAGAGAAAGACAGAGGACTCAAAAAAAAAAATCAGAAATGAAAAAGGAGAAATAACAACCAACACCACAGAAATACGAGAATTGTAAGAGAATATTATGAAAAATTATACACCAAAAATTAGACATCCTAGAATAAATGGAAAAATTCCTAGATACATATAAACTATCAGACTAAAACAGGAAGAAATAGAAAATTTGAACAGAACAATTACCAGAAAGGAACTTGAATCAGGATTCAAAGAACTCCTAAAATATAAAAGTCCAAGACTCAATGGCTTCACAGTCAATTTAACCAAACATTTAAAGAAGAGTGAATACCTATTCTTCTCAAATTTTTCCAAAAAATGGAAGAGGAAGGAAAACTTCCAAATTCATTCTACGAGGGCAGCATTACCCTGATTCCAAAACCAGATAAAGATAGAACAAAAAAAGAACTACAGGCTAATATCTCTGATTAACATAGATGCAAATTCTTCAACAAAATATTAGCAAACCAAATTCAACAATACATTAAAAAAATTATTCACCACAATTAAGTGGAATTTATTCCTGGTAGACAAGAGTGGTCCTATATTCACAAATGAATCAACATGATACATCACATCAATAAGAAAAAAGATTAAAACCATAGATCATTTCAGTAGATGCAGAAAAAACATTTGACAAAGCACAAAATCCATTCCTGACAAAAACCCACAACAGAGTAGGTTTAGAGGGAACATACTTTAACATAATAAAGGCCCTATATGAAAAACCCACAGCAAAAATCATACTCAATGAGGAAAACCAAGAGCTTTTCTCCTAAGGTCAGGAACAAAACAAGGATATACACTCACCATTTCTATTCAACATAATACTGGAAGTCCTAGCCACACCAATCAGACAACAACAAAAAAAGTAAAAGGCATCTAAATCGGTAAGAAAGAAGTAAGACTTTCACTGTTTGCAGATGGCATACTGTACATAGAAAACCTGAAGACTCCACTAAAAAACTACTAGAACTGATAAATGAATTCAGTAAGGTAATGGGATACAAAATCAATGTGCAAAAATTTTGTTGCATCTATATTCATTAATAATGAGGTAGCAGAAAGAAAATTTAAGAAAACAATCCCACTTACAATTGCACCAAAAAGTAATAATGTATCAAGGGATAAACTTAACCAAAGACATAAAAGACCTGTACTCTGAAAACTGTAAAATATTGATAAAAGAAATTGAAGACAACACAAAGAAATGGAAATACATTCTATCTCATGGATTGGAAGAACAAATAGTGTTAAAATGTCTATACTACTCAAAGCAATTTACATATTTAATGTAATCCCTGTCAAAATACCAATAGGATTTTTCCGTAAAACCAGTCAAACAGTCCTAAAATTTGTATGGAACCACAGAAGACCACAAATAGCCAGGGCAATCTTGAAGAAGAAAAACAAAACCAGAGGTGTTAAAATTCCAGACTTCAAGTTATATTACAAAGCTGTAGTAATCAAAATAGTAGGATTACAGCACAAAAATAGACACATAGATCAATAGACCAGAATTAGGGGCGCCTGGGTGGCTCAGTGGGTTAAGGCCTCTGCTTTCGGCTCGGGTCGTGATCCCAGGGTCCTGGGATCGAGCCCCACATCGGGCTCTCTGCTCAGCGGGGAGCCTGCTTCCTTCTCTCTCTCTGCCTGCCTCTCTGCCTACTTGTGATCTCTGTCTGTCAAATAAATAAATCTAAAAAAAAAAAAAAAAAAAAAAGAATCGCTTTAAAAAAAAAAAAAAAAAAATAGACCAGAATTAAAAGCTCAGAAATAAACCCACAAGTATGTGCTCAGTTAATCTTCAACAAAGCAAACAAGAATATGCAATGGAAAAAAGTCTCTTTCCCAACACAAATGGTGTTGGGAAAACTGGACAGCTACTTGCAAAATAATGAAACTGGAAAAGCAAACTCAAAATGGATTAAGGACCTAAATGTGAGACCTGAAATCATAAAAGGCCTAAAAGGAAGCACAGACAGCAATTTCTCTGACATTAGCCATAGCTATGTCTTTTTATATATGTCTTATGAAGGAAGGGAAACAAAAAGCAGAAAGAAACTATTGGAACTACATCAAAATTAAAAGTGTCTGCAGAGCAAAGGAGAAATTAATAAAACTAAAAGACAACCTACTGACTGGGAGAAGATATGTGCAAATGACATTTCCAATAAAGGTTTAATATCCAAAATATAAGCTGTGTGTGTACAAACACACAATCAAATTACTCAGCCATAAAAAAGAATGAAATCTTGCCATTTACAACAACATGGATGATTCTAGAGAGTCTAAAACTAAACGAAGTAAGCCAAAGATGAATACTATATTATTTCACTTTATATATGGAATTAAAGAAACAAAAGAAAGTTGGGTTAAAAAAAAAAAAGAGAGAGGGAGAGAGACAAACTAGGAAGCGAACTCTTAACTATAGAGAACAAACTGATGGTTACCAGAGGGGAGGCGGTTGGGAGGATGGGTGAAATAAGTGAAGGGGATTAAGAGTAAACTTCTTTCCCCACACTCTCATCCCCAAGAGTACGCTTATCTTGATGAGCATTAAGTAATATATGGAATTGCTCAATCAACATAGAGTGCACCTGAAACAAATATAACACTGTATGTTAATTGCACAGGAATATTTTTTTAATTACATTATAAAAAGTGGATAAGTACCCTAATATCATTCTTCTCAAATTGATATGTCAAGAAGGCTCATAAATGAAATATATTTTCAAAGGAAGAGCTTTTTGTATATTAAGTTTTTGGAGTGAAGTTAGAACAAGGGTCTGCAAACTTTTTCTTTTTTCTTATTTTCTTTTTTGCTTGCAAAATTTTCTTAATTAGCATGAGAGTAAATATTTTAGGATTGCAAGCCATTAGTTTCTGTCACAACCATTTAATTCTGATGGTGCAAAAAGAAAGGAGCCATAATATAAACAAATTAAGCCTGACTGTCTTCCAATAAAACTTTATTAAAAAGAAATAGGTAGACAACCGATAGCTCATGACTTACTGACCACTGACTTAGATGATAGTAAATAAGCTTTCTAAGTTTGAGTGAGCAGGTGAAGACTCATTCCATGCAGAAATACATTTAAAGCTCATAAGCAATCAATACTAAGGGAACTAGTTTTGTTTTTTTTTTTTTTTAAAGATTTTATTTATTTATTTGACAGGCAGAGATCACAAGCAGGCAGAGAGACAGGCAGAGAGAGGTGCTGAGCAGAGAGCCCGATGCGGGACTCGATCCCAGGACCCTGAGATCATGACCTGAGCCAAAGGCAGCGGCTTAACCCACTGAGCCACCCAGGCGCCCGGGAACTAGTTTTCTAAGGAAAATACTTAGAAACATTTTCTTTTCCTCTATATGGATCTTATACAAGCTTATTATTTTTCCCTTTCTCGTTAAATTTATAGTGTTTGAAGATTACAAGATATTTAAGAGTTTAATCATGACCAAAAAAGAGTTTAATACGGCAGGGATGTCCATTATCACCACTGCTATTCAACATCGTACTAGAGGTCCTAGCCTCAGCAATCAGACAACAAAAGGAAATTAAAGGCATCCAAATCGGCAAAGAAGAAGTCAAATTATCACTCTTCGCAGATGATATGATACTATATGTGGAAAACCCAAAAGACTCCACTCCAAAACTGCTAGAACTTATACAGGAATTCAGTAAAGTGTCAGGATATAAAATCAATGCACAGAAATCAGTTGCATTTCTCTACACCAACAGCAAGACAGAAGAAAGAGATATTAAGGAGTCAATCCCATTTACAATTGCATCCAAAACCATAAGATACCTAGGAATAAACCTAACCAAAGAGACACAGAATCTATACTCAGAAAACTATAAAGTACTCATGAAAGAAATTGAGGAAGACACAAAGAAATGGAAAAATGTTCCATGCTCCTGGATTGGAAGAATAAATATTGTGAAAATGTCTATGCTACCTAAAGCAATCTACACATTTAATGCAATTCCTATCAAAGTACCATCCATCTTTTTCAAAGAAATGGAACAAATAATTCTAAAATTTATATGGAACCAGAAAAGACCTCGAATAGCCAAAGGGATATTGAAAAAGAAAGCCAACGTTGGTGGCATCACAATTCCGGACTTCAAGCTCTATTACAAAGCTGTCATCATCAAGACAGCATGGTACTGGCACAAAAACAGACACATAGATCAATGGAACAGAATAGAGAGCCCAGAAATAGACCCTCAACTCTATGGTCAACTAATCTTCGACAAAGCAGGAAAGAATGTCCAATGGAAAAAAGACAGCCTTTTCAATAAATGGTGCTGGGAAAATTGGACAGCCACATGCAGAAAAATGAAATTGGACCATTTCCTTACACCACACACAAAAATAGACTCAAAATGGATGAAGGACCTCAATGTACGAAAGGAATCCATCAAAATCCTTGAGGAGAACACGGGCAGCAACCTCTTCGACCTCTGCCGCAGCAACATCTTCCTAGGAACAACGCAAAAGGCAAGGGAAGCAAGGGAAAAAATGAACTACTGGGATTTCATCAAGATCAAAAGCTTTTGCACAGCAAAGGAAACAGTTAACAAAATCAAAAGACAACTGACAGAATGGGAGAAGATATTTGCAAACGACATATCAGATAAAGGACTAGTGTCCAGAATCTATAAAGAACTTAGCAAACTCAACACCCAAAGAACAAATAATCCAATCAAGAAATGGGCAGAAGACATGAACAGACATTTCTGCAAAGAAGACATCCAGATGGCGAACAGACACATGAAAAAGTGCTCCATATCACTCGGCATCAGGGAAATACAAATCAAAACCACAATGAGATATCACCTCACACCAGTCAGAATGGCTAAAATCAACATGTCAGGAAATGACAGATGCTGGCGAGGATGCGGAGAAAGGGGAACCCTCCTACACTGTTGGTGGGAATGCAAGCTGGTGCAGCCACTCTGGAAAACAGCATGGAGGTTCCTCAAAATGTTGAAAATAGAACTGCCCTATGACCCAGCAATTGCACTATTGGGTATTTACCCTAAAGATACAAATGTAGTGATCCAAAGGGACACATGCACCCGAATGTTTATAGCAGCAATGTCCACAATAGCCAAACTATGGAAAGAACCTAGATGTCCATCAACAGATGAATGGATCAAGAAGATGTGGTATATATACACAATGGAATACTATGCAGCCATCAAAAGAAATGAAATCTTGCCATTTGCAACAACGTGGATGGAACTAGAGCGTATCATGCTTAGCGAAATAAGTCAAGCAGAGAAAGACAACTATCATATGATCTCCCTGATATGAGGAAGTGGTGATGCAACATGGAGGCTTAAATGGGTAGAAGAATAAATGAAACAAGATGGGATTGGGAGGGAGACAAACCATAAGTGACTCTTAATCTCACAAAACAAACTGAGGGTTGCCGGGGGGAGGGGGTTGGGGAGAAGGGGGTGGGATTATGGACATTGGGGAGGGTATGTGATTTGGTGAGTGCTGTGAAGTGTGTAAACCTGGAGATTCACAGACCTGGGGATAAAAATATATGTTTATAAAAAAAAAAAAAAAAAAAAAAAAAAACACTATCATAACCAAATAGCATATTGTTTCTCAGATAGTACTAAGGGATAAAAAATATACTGTCACTATTCATCTCTTGATAAAATAATAAAACAATGTGTTATTATTTTTTCTGCTAAAAAAAAAAAAAAAAGAGTTTAATTTGATAATTAGAACAAAGATCATGTATCTATGTTCCTTACTTACATTTTTTTTCTCCATGAGGTGCCAGTTTTCAAGCAATATATCTTTGCCAGTTAGTTAAATGAATTGAGTAATGACTACGTTTCCCTGATTAGTTTTTATTAATCAGTGCTGGTATATTACCCATAAACTATTAGATATAATAAACTAGTATCTTCATAAATTTTTTTTTACTATCTGTTTTTAAAATTTTTTTCAGCTTTAGTTGAGTTTCTTTATTTTGGAAAGTAAATTACATTTTCTGGAGCATTAGAACATAACATCTATTTTATGAAAAAAGAGGGGGAAAAATAGGCCTTGAATAGCTGGCCTAGTTTAAATTATTCATGAGTGAGCAGGTGGTAGAGATGGTAATGAGGTCTTGCTATGATTATCTGCTCCTTTCAACTATATCTAAGTGAAACAAAACAAAAGTCATCTGACAAAGCTTAAGAAAAAAATATCAGCCTATTCCCATTTGAGGCAAGGTTCTTTTTTTTTTTTTTTTTTTTAAGATTTTATTTATTTATTTGACAGAGAGAGAGAGATAGTGAGAGAGAAAATATAAGCAGGGGGAGTGGGAGAGGGAGAAGCCGGCTTCCCTGAGCAGGGAGCCAGATGTAGGGCTCGATCCCAGGACCCTGGGATCATGACCTGAGCCAAAGGCAGCCCCTTAATGACTGAGCCACCCAGGGACCCCTTGAGGCAAGGTTTTAATTAAGCATTCCAAAAATAACTTAGAGCTAGACCTCTAAAAATCAAGTTTGCTGCTAGTAGGTTATATTTTAAATTTGATTGCTTCGTAACAACCCCCCATAATTGATTAAAAATTCATGTCGCTAGTGAAGAGTTTTGATTACTTCAAAGGTTCCTTTCCAGATAGAAAACTGGGACTGGAATGAGAAAGTTCTGTTTGTTTTTAATAAAAATATTTAGAAAACAAAATTGGGGTGCCTGGGGGCTTAGTGCGTTAAGGCCTCTGCCTTCGGCTCAGGTCATGATCCCAGGGTCTTGGGGTTGAGTCCTGCATCAGGCTCTCTTCTCAGCAGGGAGCCTGCTTCCCCCTCTCTCTCTGCCTGGCTCTCTCCCTAGTTGTAATCTCTGTCTGTCAAATAAATAAATAAAGTCTTTAAAAAAAAAAAAAATTGGGCCTACCCATTGAGAGAAAACTTAGCTCCAAACACCAGACGTTAACAGGTATTTGTGTTAAAGGTTCAGGAGTCACTTTTTCCTGTTGAATTTGCAAACTGAAAAAATTCAGCTGATGTTATGGTATGGGAAGTAGTTACAATGAGGATCAGTTAAATGGCAAACTGTTAGTGTGTAGGTCCAAGTAAACTGCTTAGGTGTGCAAATTAAAATTTTTCTTTCTGCCACTGGATAGTCCAAATATCACTGGTTACCTGTCAACTGTGTAGTTACATTGACTGGTTTAGGACACATAGTCCAATCAAAGCCAATGACATATAAGAAGATGTTTTTCTGGACAGAAAAATAAAAGAAAAAAATTTTTTAAAAAGCTGTTCCTCTCTTCTGTCAGAAGGGATCATTTGCTTTCCTTAAATGGTGTGGTGTGAGAATATGAGGTGTTCAGATCAGCAACTGGAAAGCCCAGAGGGACTGAATGTGGCAGGGATAGGGAGGCCATCATTTGGAACCTGACGGTGATATTTCCAATGTACTGCAAAGAGAGTGTGAGAAATCAGGTCATTGGTGTTATCATTTGAGTTTTTCAACCAAATATGCCTGAAGGTAAGCCCTACCTTTCATTTTTCAGCATAAAGATCCCTAATAAGTACACAAAATATGTCAACAAAAATAAATATGAAAATACTTTGGGGAGGAAGATTTGAATTAAATTTAAAAAGCCCCATGAGTTAAGTTCTGATATAAATACCAAGGAGCTGCAACACTTAGGATAAAGAAGGGGAAACAGAGCTGGCATTTTACCCCAGCGTCCTGGCCTGGAGTTGCTTTTACTTTTGAGAAAAGTAAAAAAAAGCTGTAGATCTCACTGAATCATTCTGGTTCTTCACTTCCTGAAGCAAAATCAATGTTTCAGTTTAAAACGTAGGCTAATGAGGATTAAATATCCCTAAATTTCTTATTCCTTATCCACTCAAAGCAAAGTAGCAAGAACACACATTTGAAGTCAGGTAGCCCTCAGTTCAAGTTCAGCACCAGCACGCTAACTCTGAAACTTGTAGAAGTCACCTTACCTCTGTTAGGCTTACCCTCTCATATGTAAATGTGGATAATAATAGTTACCATGCATGAATTTTGATGGGATTAAATGATGGCAGCATTTAGATACATACTTAGCAGAGGACCTAGCGAAACTCAAGCCTCATCGCCGATTTTAACATTGTTTGATTTCTGTTTTACATTTTCCTTGATATGACTGCTGTAAATTGTATATCCCAGGGCCACTAGAGAAAGAACCTAGCATCATTCAAAATGTTCATGATTATTGTAATGTAGCAGCAGATTGGGAGAAAGGCAAATACAGTTCTGCTGACTTTTCAATTCCCATCTTGAGCCTACACAGATGTAAACGGTGTCATTGTTTCTCATGAATGAACAATTAGCTATTCCAAATTATATTCTGTATATTTAATGAATACAGATAGTAAACAAATAATACATGACTTTTTTACAAACAGGTTTCAAGGCAAGTTAGCAAATACCATGTGTGTTATTGTTACCCCCCCACCACCTTTCCTGAGTTAAACTTTTCAGTCTCTTTTGAGGGAACACCTGTCTTCTGAGTTACTCACAGCATGGTGCTTTAGATCAAGTTGGAAGTGGTGGTGAAGCTTGTTTAGCACTCTTGTTCTTAGGTACTTAGTGGTGTTCATCACATCCATTTTATGGGACACCATACACATTTTCTCTATAGGCTATGATGCATGCTGGAATTATCCACTCCAGGTTAAAATAATTAATTACATATATATTTATGTCATGTAGGAACTCAAATTACATAGCAGTTCACCCTAACTACACCCTAACTTGGAATGGCTCGTATCTCTATTTCTGGATGCCCATTATGTATGATTAACTCAAAAACCAATTTCATACAGTGTACTAGAACAGTTCGGATAGAGCCGTAAAATTTATAGGGCCAACAATCCAGGCCCAAAGAGTCAACGTGAGTTCAGGGAGTAAGAAGTCATCAATCACACAGAAACATAATATCAGGTTCTGCTAACGTGGTAATGACACATACATCAGCGATTCCCTAAGTAAACATTTATGCCTCAGACAGTTGCTGTCGCAAATGGGATGTTATGATATGTTACTTCAGTGATGTATGCCATGTATTAATGTTACTAATCCCTAAACACTCATTGACAGGTAGTGTCTCATTCGCTTTACCTCAGACGATAATGGCCCATTGAAGCTATTATCGTTTTAGAGGGAGGAAAATTTTCAGTGATGCATTTTACATTTCTGTGGGGATTTTGGAATTTATTATCATACTTTTTTTTATTTGCTCTGTCTTTTAAAGAAAAATGATTATGTAAGTTTAGCAGCACAGTGCAATCCTTACTGCCTGAAGAATACCATTTTCAAATATCATGATCGAGAAGTCCCTATTCTGTAACCAAAGGTACGATGCCCTGAAGTTGACTCATTCTTCACGACCCATGGGGTGAAGTTGGGTTTCCTGAGAGATCTTTTATCTTTCAATATATTTTATACAGCCAGAATTAGAGATGTACAGAGGATATGAAAGCAATTCCTTCAATTCAAATGTTAGAAGATTCAAAAGAGGATTCCAGGAAGTTCTGCATAAACACATTGAAAAGGTCTTAGAAAAAGTCTAGAATGAGTTGCAGAGCCAGTGTAGGTTTTTTGATTAGCACGAAGCTCAGATATACCCCACAATCTGCTAGAGGCATTGGGCATGTGACAAAGGACTCTCTTGGACAAAATGGAAGTGAACATCAACACTAAAGAGTAGCAAGCAGACATCTTCAGAGTCTTTAGTAAAGAGTCTTCAGAGTACTTTTCAGCTTTTGTTTAATATGACTATTAAGTGTATATCAAGCATAAATTTAGACTTCATTACATAATATCACATACTTTGGTTTGAAGTTCCAAGCAATCTACTTGCTGGGAGGCTAGTTCTGTTACACCAGGGCCTGCAACTGGTCTCACCCCATTCACTGACCAACAAATGGAAAAGCACTTCATATTTTCTCTACTTTTACTCATATGAGCAGTACATTTGCATGGGCAGATGAAGTGTTAAACATAATTACTGGCCAGCTAGAAGTCATTACTCCCTGCATTTAATGTTCAATTAGGAAAACTATGATAATAATATTGAAATCTGGTATAATACGTAAAAGCAAATTATTCACAATTTCCATTGTCTTATGATTTATAAGAAAATACTCATGGCATATTTTACATTTGTACACCAAGATGGTATGGGTCCCTGAGCTTGAGAACCATAGCGTGAATTATAACACACAGCTGGGTAGTCTCGGAAAGAGGCTGCAGTGTCAGTGTGGTACGAAGTTCCTCCCCAAACGAAAGCCTATATTTCGGACTCAATTTAGAAAATCAGTCCCACAATCAAGTACTCCACCGCAACTGAGACAATGGGGCCTGCTACTACACTTTTTCATCTAGCATAGCTAGATGAGCAGAATGGCTGATAACAAGACCCTCAAACAGCTGCTGAATGAGGCGCTTCAAGTAGGAAGGGCAAAGGAAATGCACAGCAGAGCAGGGCTTCAAAAAAAGAACATCACTGTGAACTGCTGGGGAAACAGCAGAAGCCCATATCCCCCTGCCAGGTAAGCATGGCAACGGATTTAATTGGGTGGTTTAGTTGGAGAAAGGGTACTAAAGAGAACATGGGTCTTAGAAGCATTGCCTTAATCAATGACACATAAGTAAAACTACACCTAAAATATTAATTTTTGCATGTAGCGTGGGTAAGACTTGGTAATAGCATAACTTCTGCATCTCACACAGAGACAGAGGGGGACCATCATCAGTAGAGTGATATTTGAAAACAAATAACAAGGCATCTATGTGTCAAGGTGCTGATACAGTTGTTAGGAACACCAGTGCTGGAGTCAGGCTGACTGTGTTTGAAACCTGACTTTGCCATTTACAGGCTGTGTGATCTTGAATAAGTTACTTAACCTCTCTATGCTTTAGTTTTCTCTTCTACAAAAAAGAGGGAATAATTGAAGTTACCTTATATATTCCTTATGAAGACCAAGTGAATTTAGGAAAAGCCTTTCAAGTAGTTCTTGCCCTGTTACTGTTTTAGAGAGTTCAGGTCTTATTATTTTAAAATAATAAGAACAAAGTTATTATAGATGTCATTTTATATGTGTACTTAAATTAAGCCAAATTTGTGACATTGGGTTATTATGATTTTTATATTAGAAATCAGTTGGTAGTCGAGACAAGTTACATCACAGATTAAGAGGCTCAGTTCAAATCTAAAATGTGTTAGAAAATATCTGTGGTATGAAGTAAGCTCCTTTTTTAAAAAATTTAGTTTCCCTAAATCCTTCACCTTAATAATAGTCCACAAAATGGTTCATTTTGACCAACAGTAAGGGAAGCAAAAAACACCTAGGTGGTAAAACATTGCAACTCATGTATTGGTTTTATCCCCATGTCTTTGACATTGACAGCATTTTGTTGTTTGCTTCATTCTTAAAGGAGCACCATTAAATCACTTGTTAGCTATGACCTCTGTGTATTAAATAGTAGTCTTTGGACTGAAGAAATGGGCACTTTCTTAGTGAACTTAGAAAATAGAAAAAAAAAGATAATATAAAAAGTTCTTTTGTGATTTTTTTCCCCCCAACGGATTTATTCTCTAGATTGGATTTGTCTTTTTAATCCTGTATTTTCCCCCAAATTGACTTCTTATAATCAGTAGTATGAGATACACGAATATTCCAATGCCTTTTAAAAAATCAAGGAACAATGGTAGGAAACACTTTGCAGAGGCAGAATTGGGGAAAGGGGTTGTTTGTTTGTTTGTTTGTTTTTACAAAAACCACATTTCCTGCAATATAATGCAAATATGGTAAAATATAATTAAATAAATGTATTGCTTTAATATACATGTCTGTGGGAAGAAAATTGGAGAAAAGTTAATTACCTCATGGTTGCAGATCTTGCAGAGTATATATTACTTTCTCCAAGAATTCTTCCTTGAGCTCAAGACAAGGTTAATACTTCTGTTGACCTTTCCCCTAGTATGGCCTTTGTCACACAGATTTCTAATTTCCTCATCAACTGTCCAACTTCACCACTAGGACTATATGTTTCTTACTGTAATAACCATTTATTTTTTATGGTTTTTTTTTAGATTTTATTTATTTATTTGACAGAGAGAGATATCACAAGTAGGCAGAGAGGCAGGCAGAGAGAGAGAGAAGAGAAAGCAGGCTCCCTGCCGAGCAGAGAGCCCGATGCAGGGCTTGATCCCAGGACCCTGGGATCATGACCTGAGCCGAAGGCAGAGGCTTTAACCCACTGAGCCACCCAGGTGCCCCTATTTCTTATGTGATTATTGTTATTTTTTTAATCCATAGAATTTAGCAGAATACCCACATGGTGGTCTGTCAATAAATATTTTAAAAATGAAGGAGGATTCTCTGAGACAGAGAAAGTAGTTCCCATTCTAAAGTGAACATGTATTATTTTTGTAATGTAAATGAATTCAATGAATATAATCCAGTAAAACTTATTTTCAAATATGGGATCTCAAAAAGTAACTATTGGACCAAGAAAAAAAGAGAAAAAAAGTAAAGCCTAATTTTGGGGGCACCTGGGTGGCTTAGTCTTTAAGCATCTGCTTTCGGCTCAGGTCATGACCAGGGTCCTGGGATCAAACCCCTCCTCTGGCTCCCTGCTTGGTGGGAGGCCTACTTCTCCTCTTCCCCCCTGCTTGTGTTCCCTCTCTCACTGTGTCTCTCTTTGTCAAATAAATAAAATCTTAAAAAAAATTTTAAAAATAAAAAAATAAGAATAAAAAACCTAATTTGGTCCAAGTATCAAGATACATAACACCCACATAATTGGGACATTTTGAACAATGAATTATATAGATATTTTTCATAATAGAAGGAAGTTTTTTTTCCTAGAAACAATTCACCTTCATCCATCATTCATTCTTTTTTATAATATGTGATATTTTTTAATATATAAATAGCTTACAAACATAAGCTCTGAGTTTGAGTGCAGGCTGTAACTTATTTCATATATATATATATATATATATATATATATATATATATACACACACACACTCCATTATAAGATTTTCTTTTTAGTACAAAATAAAGTAAGAATTAGTCCAAGAATAATCTTGGACTACTTCTGGATTATTAAAATATAAATAAATTTCATTATATAATGCTCTTATTTATTAAGTGGTTTCTATCTAGAGAGTTGCATGCTAGTGAGACCAAAAAAAAACACTCGGGATTTTTTTCCTTTCAAACATAAGCTATTGTACATTTTCCCTAACAGGATTTTTTTTATTGGTGATTCATTTTTCTATCATAATATTCTTTTTATTAGTAAATGAAACATATCACTGCCATAACCTTGGCCATATATAATGGACCATACTATGTAAAGTTTGTAAAAGGCAATCTATAATAACCAGCTCCCTTTTTATATTGATTCAGGTTATATTTAGTGCTGAATTATAAGTGAGATCTATAAAAATGAAATCATTTTATGCTTTGAAAGTTACTTTTTAAAAGTAGAGGCAATTAGGATGCCATTGTATTTATATATATTCAGGTGTACAGCACAATAATTTGACATCTGTATGTATTGTGAAATGATCACCACAATAAGTATAGTTATCTGTCACCAAAGTTAATTCAGTATTATTGACTATATTTGCCATCCTGTACATTAGATCCCTATGACTTATTTATTTTACGGATAAAAGTTTGCACTTCTTTTTTTTTTTTTTTTAAAGATTGATTTAACAGAGAGAGAGAGATCACAGGTAGGCAGAGAGGCAGGCACAGAGAGAGGGAGAAGTAGTCACCCTGCTGAGCAGAGAGCCCGATGTGGGGCTCGATCCCAGGACCCTGAGATCATGACCTGAGCAGAAGGCAGAGGCTTAACCCACTGAACCACCCAGGCGCCCCAAGTTTGCACTTCTTGATCCCTTTCACCCCACTTCACCTTCTCCTCCATCCCCTTTGACAACCACCCATCTGTTTTCTGTATCTGTGAGTCTGAGTTTTGTTTTGTTTGTTTGTTTTGTTTTGTTTTTTAGATTCTATGTATAAGTGAAATTGTGGCATTTGTCCTTCTTTGTCTGTCTTTTTTTTTTTTAATTTATTTCTTTTCTTCTTTGTCTGTCTTATTCAACTTATAATGATGATACCTTCAAAGTCCACCAATATTTTCGCAAAAGGCAATATTTCCTTCTTTTTATAGCTGAGTAATATTCCATGGTGTGTGTGTGTGTGTGTGTGTGTGTTTATATCACATCTTCTTTATCTATTCTTTTATCTGTGGACATTTAGGCTATTTCTGTATCTTGGCTGTGATAAATAATGCTGTAGTGAACATAGGGATTCACATATCTTTTCAAATTAATGCTTTTATTTTCTTTGAATAGATACGCAATAATGGAATTGCTGGATCATTTGATAGTTCTAGTTTTAATTTTTTGAGTAACCTCCACATTGTTTTCCATAGTGACTGCATGAAAGTTACTTTTTTTTTTTTTAATATAATCAGCAACTACTTTAGCTCTCTAAACTATTAACATACAGTGTAAACCCCTCAATATTTTCAGGGCACTTCATTTTTAAAATGGTGTAAATATACCCCTTTGACAGAGCTTTAAAAATGACCATTAACTGTAGGAGCAGGCTAACCTGGGGAGGGGACATCATAAAGCAATCACAGAGCGTATGGCAGAATCACACTGTTGACAGACCAGGAGCAAAATCTGACTAGACATTTAGTATCAGGAGACTAATGAATGCTCTATAGTACAAGCAAGCTCAACTAGTGTATAACTTAACCTGTTTTATTTTATTTTACCATGTTCTGACATCCTTACCTGTGGCCATTTTTCAATGGTTACTTGGAGTTGCAAATAGTTGCACAGATTAGAATGTTATCCAATATTTTTATCTTCTACCAACAAGAATGTTATCCAATATTTTTATCTTCTACCAACAAGAAGGTCTTGATTTAGGAAGAGAGAAAAGCAAAAGGTATACAGAAAGATCCCAAATGGAGATTCACTCCAAGCTGGAGAGCAGTTCTCCGAAAGACATGGATGGGTTGGCAGTGGCTTCCATGGTATGGACACTTCAGGAAAGACTGAATGGTAGACAAGAAAGTATCTTATCCTGGCCTCATGTCTATAATAGGATACATTTTAAGATGACAAAGAAGAACTTGGACCAGAAATGTTAGTTCAGTGTAAAAACTCACGTCAAGTGAAAGGTAGTACGTCTAACTGATTTATTAATTATAGAAAAGAATTATCTACTAATATTCTCAAATGAAAATTTTAGGCCTAGCATAGCCCTTCAAGACTACAAGTTATTTTCAAACATTTAGGCTATCATTCTCTTTCACTTAAATATTTCCATGATTATCTTTAAGGAAGAGGATTTAAAAAAAATGTGACAAAGTAGAAATACCCAATTTCATTTGTTTCCTAGAACATCGTCTTTGTGTAGTGAACATTGATTGCAAAATCAGCTTTAAAGAAAATTAAAATGAACAGTGATCTCAACCCTAGGAAACTGTCTGTAGAACTGTTATTTTTAAAACAGAATCAATATCTTACACCATTAATGATACTAAGCAAAGACAAGAGAAAATCGGTGTTGTTGCAAAGATTGATTTTTTTTTTTCTCTTTATGTAGTTTCATATTGATCTAAGAATTCACAGTTTAAACTGCTGGGGTTATAATTTAAATATGACTAAATAAAGAATTTGGAAGGAAAATGTCATAATGTTATTATAAGTTATTTCTCCCTTTGTTTTATTTTTATACACTCCCAAACCACTCAACTCTATTTCATACACACATGAAGCCACACGCAGAAACTTTATTTCCATAATTACTGCAGAAACTACTCATTTTGGAGCAACCCTTGGTTCACACCTTGAAATGGAGAGCAAGTCAAACAAGGTTATCGTTTTGGGGGGTAAGTTTTTACTGCTCTCTTGGGTCATTGGTGCCTATTCACTACATGTGCATTTAGAGAGCAGATGCCAAATGAGGATATCAGGAAGAAAATTGTTTTTTGTGATAGCTCAGATTTGGGGCAGGTGAGGATGTTTTCGGTTAGAAAAGAAGTTTAGGGAATATGTTAAGAGTATTGGTGTTAAAAGAAAAGAATGTTTCAGATAATAACTGTCAGCCTCCTCCAGATGTTCTTCAAACTGGAGAAATTACAAAGGCAGAAATGAGCATCCAGGCTCACAGATGGCTTCTTCCGTTTACAGTACTTGCTGATTAACCATTTTGAGCAAATATTTTACTTCAGTGTGTCCAATCAATAGGCATTCCAAAAACATTTTTTGCCAAATATTGTAATGGACCATATCTCAGAACTGTTAAGAGATCCTTGATACTCACACCTGGGTACACTGTTTAATTTTTCGCATGACCTCTTACTATACACATTTGATAGTAAAAAGTAGAATTTTAAAATATCAAACTTACAAACTGTGTAAGACAACTTTGTATTAAGATAGTATTAGGGGCGCCTGGCTGGTTCAGTAGGTGGAGTGTGCAACTTGATCTCAAGGTTGTGAGTTTGGGCCCCATGTTGGGTGTAGAGATTACTTTAAAAAATAAAATCTTTTTAAAAAAATAGTATTAGTTTCCAGATCTATTTAAAGTCCCGTATATAGGAATCAGATACATTTTCTAGGTAGCTGAAGGATTTGCCAAAGGCATTTCTCAAGGCTTTTTTTTTTTTTTGAATGGTTACATACAACCATAACTAAGTAACAAGTATCACCAGGTGTGAAACATTTGTTTAAATTGCCTGAGCAAATGTTTATGGAAAGAAAATAGGGACTCTTGTGTTTATGAAAATGGAATGGATTAGACATTTGCAGCACAATTAGAAGTAGGCTGTGTTTGAGTGAGCGAATGAATGAATGAATGAATGAAAACACTTTTTCTTTGTGTGAGGACAATGTAGACACATCCAAAAAGTCAGCAAGAAACGCAGTGCTTACCAGAGAGAACTATTTAGTTTTGGCAAAGTACAACAGTATTTCTCAGGGTATGATATGAGGAACACCTGCATCAAAGTTACTTGGAAAATATATACAAGATGGAGAGTCAGTGACTCCACCTTTGAACTTTTGTTCTACAATCTCGGGAGAGGTAGGACTAGAAATCCAAACTTGTAACGAGATCACCAGGTATTTTTAAACACCATTTAGCAGTTCAGAGCTAAAGGGGCACAAGGTATATTCATAAGGGAGATAAATTTGGAAGGGTAGTTTGGAGCCAGAGTTTAGAAATATAAATGTCAGGCTAAGAGGGCTAGGTTTTACTCAGGGAGGAATAGGGAACCATTGAATAATTTTAGCAGGAAAAGGACACAAAGATACTCTGGAAAGGTTTACTTTGTGAGGAAATGAAATGTTAAGGCATTAGAGAAGAAGAAAAATGATGGCAGATGTGAGATTTCCAGGTCCCAAACCAGGGCGGGAGCTGTGATAACACAAAGAAAGTGATGGATTACAATGTAGAACTCTAGAAGGATTTACTGGTAATTTCCTAGATGTAAGAACTTACAAAGTAGAAAAGGCCAAAAGTGGCAATGAGCTCTAGAATATGCCTGATGAATGTTCCAGAAGAAAGAGCCAAATCAGAAGGAAAGTTGTTGGCTGGATGCAGTGATGAGGAGAGGGTTCGTTTTGGCTATATACTTGTTGAACTTAAAGCAAGTTCGTAGAATTAAAAAGTGCACAACAGAAGCAAAAGCAAGTGGGGGAGACAAAGATGGATGGCAAGCTCCTTATGCTGAGAATAGAGGTCATGATTGACTTTTTACTGTCTCACATTATTTATTGGTAAATATTTCCCTTTTCTAAACTTTTAATGAGAAAATTTCTCCCACTCGACCTCTCCCTCCAAATGCCTAGCCTTTTACACAGCTACTTTGCCCTTATGAGCTTCAGAAATTTTGTTTTGAGTTTACATAAGCAAGACACCATACTTACAAAGGAATGAGTCCTTTCCTTGTCTGCTAGAGGGTAAAGATTACTCTGTTTCAGTATTCTCTTAGTATTTATCAGTGTGTTGGAATTCTAGGTAAAGGAACTACTAATTCTTGCTGAGGCCAGAACTGGATATTGAAAGAGGTATAGGAGTTTGCAAAGACAAAAATGGAGATCATCGGGCACCTGGGTGGCTCAGTGGGTTAAAGCGTCTGCCTTCGGCTCAGGTAATGATGCGCCTGCATTGGGCTCTCTGCTCAGCAGGGAGCCTGCTTCCTCCTTTCTCTCTGCCTGCTTCTCTGCCTACTTGTGATCTCTGTCTGTCAAATAAATAAATAAAATCTTAAAAGAAAAGAAAAGAAATGGAGGAGATCATCCCATGTAGAGAAATCAGTTTATGGAAATGGGTGAACACATGTTTTCAAAATTAAAATAGCACTACAGATCTGTAAAGTTCATGGTAATCTGACTGCTAAGCCTTTCTAATCAACATCTGTATCTTAAATTTTGAAAGTCTTAATGTTGTGGACATTAGCTTGTGTTTATTTAAGACCATAATGTAAATATATGGTATAACAATGTAAACTAATCTAGTTAGATGAAATATCCAAGAACTACACTGGGAGAATTTATGTAATAAAAGGAAGCATTTAGATTAAGATGTGTTAACGCAGGTTTCCTGAGCAACAGACACCAAAATGGGATTAAATGTGAAACAAAGATATTAGGGAAGTCTCACACACACACACACACACACACACAATATGAGGAGGCAGGAGGGAAAATTTGAGAGCCATCAGTTTACAATGCAAAGTTTATTCCAAGTGAAGAAGTGAAGGGAGGGGCTGTGAGAGGAGGGTCTAAAACTGCTGATCACTGCTAAGCGAAATTCAGCAAGGCTGATGGGGCTTCTCCTAGCTAAAGCTGACTGTCACAGGAGTTCCATATCTTCCAGAAATAAGCCTGCCTTTATGTCATAGCCATGCTCAATTATGGACTGAGAGAAGCCCATGGAAAGCAAACACTAAAATGAATTTCAGACTGCACAACAGCTAGGCCTTTATTCAATTACCATCCTACAGCCAGCGATCTGAGAGGTGTGTCTTTATGGCTGCCTCTAGATAGAACTTGTTTATTTTTGCATATAAACAATCTATGCAACAATGAACAGAAATGAAATTTAATCTAATTTCAGAACACTTCATAACTGTTTTCAAGTAGTTTGGGCATGCCACTATCCAAAGTAAAAAATTTGATCATAGACATTTTGTGTATAGGAACTAAAGCTATGGTGTACTCCTATTTACCTTCAGCAGCAATGTAGAAATTTATTGTAAACTCTGATTCCAAACATGCTCTTTATAGGCAGCCCTTCTGATGAACTGCCATTATGCAAAATGCCATCCTTTTTTTTAAATTTTTTTTTTAATTTTCACTGATTCTTATTCAAACAGTGATTGTAGGCAGAACAGAGAAGACGAGACATGTTACCAGGTGAAGAGTGTTAGGGTGGATACATTCCTATTGCATTAACCAGGTGTTAATTGTATCACTGTAGGTATTATGGTTACAGCAACAAGCAGTAATGATCAAAATAACACTTCAGGCATCAGGCAGTATGTCACCACATGACTTTTCTCAATAACTATAAAACAAATAATTTAAATCAGTCCCTCTTTTTTGTCTACATAAATCCTTCTATTTTTCTACATTTCACAATAATTCCACAATCAAATATATACAAAATGATGCTTTCACAAAATAACTAAGACTTTATTTTCCCTGATTTCAGCATGTCCATATGAGTGTTCCCTAGGGGCACTGTTATTAAGAGTTATTGAATTTTTTCCATAAATTTTCTGAACTTTCTTTATGACTATTAGCTATTACCAAAACTTTTGACTAAAACTCTTTTTCTGGGATTCAGCATACAACTTAGAGCTATGTATTTGGTTTTCTATTCAGATTACTCATAAGATAAAAATGAGAAGCTGAGAAAGTTAAGAAAAGCAAATATGAAAATATATACAATAAATTATCTAAGTGATGATATGTTCCTATTGAACAAATTAATATTTTTAAAAGTCAAAATCTCCTTATGTTCCATTCTTGTAAACTATATAGGAAAGTGCAATAACTTACAGAATAAGGAGGAACTTTGACTTAAGTTCCATATTTAACAATAGCTATTTATAGGTTATTTAATGAGTTTCTTATTTTTTATTCTGGTTTAAACATAATAACTCATTATTTTATTTTTTTTCTTTATTTATTTGTTTGACAGATAGAGATCAAAGGTAGGCAGAGAGAGAGAGAGAGAGGAGGAAGCAGGTTCCCCACCGAGCAGAGACCCTGATGTGGGGCTCAATCCCAGGACCCTGGGACCATTACCCGAGCCGAAGGCAGAGGCTTTAACCCACTGAACCACCCAGGCACCCCTAAACATAATAACTCATTATTTTAAGAACATCTTCTGTACAATGTTATTCTATAAAGGGAGTCTCTGCCAGGAAACACATCATTTAACGTTCAACCAACAAATATTTTTTAATTATATATAAATTCCTACTGTTTAGAGTCAGACACATTTATTTCCTGCCAATAAGCAGTAACAGTTTTAGTAGACTGAAACAATCTTAGGGAAGAACATACCAATTTCACCTGAAAATGAATTTATTAATAAAGTTTTCTGTTTATCAGGATACCTGGGTTCACCTTTGGATGCAGTTAAACATCCAGCTCTTCATTTCATTCAGTTCAGGTCATGATCTCAGGGTTGTGAAATCGAGCCCTGCATCAGGCTCCATGATGGGTGAGGAGCTTGCTTAAGATTTTCTCTCTCCCTCTCCTTTTGCTCCACTCCACTTCCCTCTTTCTCTGTCTAGCAACAACAAAAACAAACAAAAAACCACACACACACAAAAATGAATTTTTCTAGAAAATATTTTCCCAAACCTATGTTCCCAAACACTTCATTCTTTTTTAATATATATTTTTTTAGTTTCAGATGTAGAATTTAGTGATTCGTCAGTTGCATATAACACCTAGTGCTCATTACATTGTGTGCCCTCCTTGATGCCCATCACCCAGTTACCCCATCCCCCTCCCCGATCCCCTCCAGCAGCCCTCAGTCTGTTTCCTAGAGTTCAGCATCTCTTATGGTTTGCCTCCCTCTCAATTTGAGTCTTATTTTTCCTTCCCTCCCTCTATATTCATGTGTTTTGTTTCTTAAATTCCACGTATAAGTGAAATCACATGGTATTTGTCTTGCTCTGACTGACTTTCAATTATCATAATACTCTCTAGTTCCGTTCACATCGTTGTAAAGGGCCAGATTTCATTCTTTTTGATGGCTAAATAATATTCCATTATATATAAATACCACATCTTTATCCATTCGTCTGTCAATAGACATCTGGGCTCTTTCCATATTTTGGTTTTTGTGGACATTGCTGCTATGAACATTGGGGTGCATGTGCCTTTTTAAATCTCTATGCCAAGTCTTTCTATCAATTATATTATTAAAACACAATTTGTTCAACGAGAATAGTTACAGAATAAATTCTTTTTAGTCATTCTCTGGCTTCCAGAAAGTATATATCAATAGCATTTCTTACAAATTTGTATTCACCAATATTCTGACCATTACAGCTGCCATATGGTCTCTATTTGAAAAGCTGGGAGTCAAATGAATCTGCTGTAGTCACATGCTATAAAATATAATTGTGTTTAAATTTTCATTAAGGCAAAGACAAAAACTGGAAACAAAAGGTAGAGGGTATATTGGAATAATTGTATGTATGGCTATTTTAAGAAATAATATACACTTTATAAATATAAAACTAAGAAACTGATATTTTCCAAGTAGGTAAAGAAATATATATCTAGTTATAAAGTCTCTTGTATAGCAGGGGAGAATGAAGCAAATATCAATTTGGCTTACTACCTAAATGGTCTCGCCTAAGACAAGGTTTGTTTTGTGTTTTGTTTTGTTTTGTTTTCAGTTTTGCCATCAGTGAAATGTGAGCTAGAATTATATTACCTTCAGAATCCCATTTTAATTTAACTTTTAGTTATTCTGTCTTTACATCAATTAATCATTGTCTCTCACATTTTTAGAGTTCCCTTTCGGAAGAGATCTAAGGAAAGTTTATTTGAATATTGCCCATGGTGTAAATTTTATATATTGCTTGGATAATTGAAATTTTAGGAAATGACCAAAGTCATTTAGAGCCAAGGCTAGTCAGCAAGTTAGTTAACAAGTGACCAAATATTACTGTTATTTTGATTTTTACAATGATGTGTGATTTGAAAGAGGCTTACTTTATCATATGCCATCATTTGACCCCAAAATCAATTCTAAAAAGTCATGTACATTACTAATAACAGTTTCATCTCCTAAAAGTAACAGCTTTGAAGAGCCAGCTGCTTTTTAGGGATATAAATTCTACTTTGTTGAAAATGAATCTCATGAATACATATCATAACTAATATTTATTTCTAAGGATGGCCTGTGGAAGTAGGCCATAATTACAGAGCTGAGAAGAAACATATCCTATAAAACATGTAAATACTTAAATATATTTCCAACTGGGCTAATATTTCACCAGAAGGAATATCGTCTATTATAAGTTCAACATGCTAATGGTTGAACTCATCGATATAAGCACGATTCTTCTGTTTCTTTTGATCTCAGGGGTTCAGTCTAACTCTAAATGTTCTGAAGGCCGTCATTTGGTCACATCACTCATGGCAACTTAAATAAAAGACAGTGTTCATATTGGGTGGTGGGTGGAAACTGAGGGATGAAGGAGTTATCAGGCAGGGTTTTTAAACATAGAACCTTTCCTCAAAGGGAATGTTTCACCCTAATTAAGGGCTGTATTTTTTACTAAACCAAAAAGAGAGTCAATTATTGTGCATGGTCTAAGGACATATGTTGGGAACATTTGTAAGTCATTTATTAGGTACTAAAAATTATTCTAGCCATTTTTTTTTTTTTTTAGAAAAACCATAATCCACACCAGATCATATGGGGTGCCAAATAAGTGATTTCCCCTGGTAATTATGAAATTCATTTTTCTCTTAGAATATAGTCAGGGGGCGCCTGGGTGGCTCAGTGGATTAAGCCGCTGCCTTCGGCTCAGGTCATGATCTCAGGGTCCTGGGATCGAGCCCCGCATCGGGCTCTCTGTTCAGCAGGGAGCCTGCTTCCCCCTCTGTCTCTGCCTACTTGTGATCTCGCTCTCTGTTGAATAAAATAAAATCTTAAAAAAAAAAAGAATATGATAGTCAGGAAGGTCTGTGAAATGTACTTTTACCTGGATGGATTTTCAGAAGTCCACTCCAATCCATGTGGGTAGATTCAAGAATAAATTTCTTCTGTGTAATGAAATCTTCTCCAACACATTTTTTTTAACTGAAGACCCACGAGTAAAAAATAAATAAATAATTGCAAGCCAAACATTTTGTTTTGTGTCAAGGCATCCTAACATTGTAAGGTGGACATAGGGGATTTTCTAACAACCTTCTTCTCAGTTTCAATTTTCAGGGAATGAGCATTATCTATAATCAGTACTTGAAATTTCAGTTTATACTCACCTCTAAGATGCATAAAAAGCAATTATGTGCCTGAAAGACAAGTTTAGGTTGCAGTGACTATAATTTCAATACACTTAGAAACATTCAATTTTTCTCTTGTCAAAGCCAGAGGCTTTCTAAATGAGGCAACATCCAATCATATTCATATTATAATCCAGATACTTATTTTTAATGGTGAGCTTTTTTTAGATCTTGTAGTTATTCATCTCTTTGGAATGAGCCAATAAGAGAGCAGTGGTCACCATATGATAAGTTTAAGTCACAAATCTAGTTTTATAACGGGAAAGACTAAATTCTTCCATGTAATAATCATAATATTAAGCATCTAGGAAGCGAGAAATCTACTTGGTTGCTAAAAACGGTAATTTGAAGACTGAAGTCTGCATTCTAAAAAGCAGAGACTGATTTACTATTCTATGGCATTTTAAAGATGCTAGCTATTAAACAGTTTTGTCTCAAATTACCCCAAAACAATTGAAAATATTTCTAAAGCTGTGGCCCTCAAATTAGATAATTATCCTATTTCTCGAGTTCTTTTGATTAAAGTAATTACAAACTTTTAAATGTTATTATCCTAAGACACCAGGCACTAAGTAAAATGTTGAGTAATAAAGCCTTGCCCAAAAAGATTATATAACATGATAAACGCTGGGGATGCACAAAATGTTATGGAAACAGGACTATCTTTTGCACTATCCTGGGAGAGATGGACAAGATCGTCAAGACGAGGAAAAACTTAATCTGAGATTTTTGAGGATGAGGAATATATTAATTGGGTCAAGGAGTATGCATTCTGTGTGGAGGAAACAATGTTTGCAAAGGTGCAGAAGTTTGTAAGAAACACAGCACATTCTGAGGGTTGTAAATGATTTGGTAAAACAGCAGTTAAAGTTAAGGATGGGAAGTTACAAAGAGTAAGGCCAAAAATTTTTCCAGGATTCTGCCCATGAAGGACCTTGTTTCTTAAAGAACTGAACTTTTTCTTCAGGTTTTCTCGTACTGACATGCATGTACCCTTGGGTGCTGCAGACAAGAGCAGCAAAAATACGTATCAGAGTGCAAGAAATCAACATGATCTGCATAGTGTATTTTCCAGAAGTGTCAGTTTTATTTCACAATTTAATGGAAAAGAAAAAATTGAAATTAAAACAGGTTTAAGCATATTATGAAGAAGAATACAGACAATGCACACATTTTAAGGTAAAATTAAATTTCAAAAAAAATATGGCTGTGACTGGCCACTTAGACAAACCCCTTGAAACCTGATCTTCAGAGATTTATAAATATCCTAATCCACCATTAGGAATGCTCGGGGAGAAGATTGAATAATGCTGCTGATGAGTGAAATGATCAGATTTATATTTTAGATTCTGATAGCATTTTGGAAGATGTAGTAGGGAGGAGGTGAGATCAGAGGCAGAGAGATCATTTTTCAAGTTACTGCAGTAACTGTGGGTGAGAAAATGAAGTAAGGCAAAGACAGTGAACATGCAAAGCAGAAATAAAGGTAGAATCTACAGTAAGGTTTTAAGGCTCTGGTTTCCAGACTAGTTTATCTATTCTCATCTGTTCATTTACTAATGTTCCTTTACTGAGCATTTAAGTTCTTACTATGTGCCATACCTACTGTAAGCCCAGCTCTGAGGATCTAAAGACAGATTAGAAACTTTTCTCTGGGGAATCTTCAGAATTGTTTCTGTAAGTCTACACTGAAAATAGAGTAAAATTACATGAGTTAGTGCAAAATATTAGGAAGAACTTTTCTAGTGCCTTGCATAATGCCTAGCACATAGTAATAAGTAAATATTTGTAGAATGAACGAAGCTCGTCTTACTAATGTTCTTTTCCAAACATAATTTTTTCTTATTAAATGGGAGAATAGAATAGAAGCATCTCCCATATAGTCTGAAATGTAAAAAGAGGTTATCTCTACAAGGCAACAAAATACTGCTAGCAATAAATCATTCTTTTATAGTATGCAAATGCAGATTGGATAGTTTTTTTCCTCGGCTAAACATTGCCAATAGCTGTTCCAAGAAATGTTCTACATTCCTAATCTTCTTAAAATGAATTTTTAAACAAAACATTAAAAGCACACTTTGCAAATCAGTTACCAGAAAGTACAATAATGGGCAATAGAAAGCCCACAAAGCTGTATAATGAGGCCATTTCACTGGTCCTCTTACTTTGGCAGCCATTTATGAATGCAGAAATTAATCAAAATTAGCATCATATCTTTAGGCCTTGTTCTCTTAAGTAAATATTCTGTATCTTTAAATTTCTGTATGATCTGCTTTGACAGTTGTGCAAGGATAACCCCATATGAAAATCTCAACAGAAAACACCGTGTAAAAGCCTTCTATATATGTATGTTCTGTTTTTTCTACTTGCCAATTTTTTATAAATCAGGTAAACGACTTGAGTATGAATTTAATTTTTTTCAAATACCCATGCTGTTAAAATACATTTTTATACATTTTTTTAGTACTTCACAGTTTGGCAAGATCCTTTGGCATAATACTTACACTCAGTCCTCAAAAGCACCCTTTTAAGTGAGCAGACGAGATTTTCACCTCATTTTGCAAGTTAGTAAAGTAAGTCCCCAGATGTTAAGTAGCATGCCCATGCTCACTTAACATTTACTGACAATTCAGGACTGGTTTTCTGTATTTGAGCTAGGTGTACTAATATCGAGGAAATGGCATAATAACTGATAACAGTATGCATATATTCATGTATTCATTCATTCGGAGATCCAATAAATGCTTATTTCATACTTACTATACCCTAGATTCTGCTCTTTCCACTGCAATAAAATTAAAGACAAGATAGGCGTCATCTCTTCTTTTATGAGTTTACAGTCTGTACACATTTAAATTTCCAAAGATGATTAGAACAAATATATTTAAACAAAAAATGTATTTTCTATTGACCTAGACTATACTCTAAACATTTTAGTTATATGTTCTTCCATTTTATAAGAAGGAAAAAGGAAAAGTTAGTTTCCAGTTTTCATCAGAACCATGTGTAGCTTGCTACATTTTATTCTACATAAGACAGCTTTCATTAAAAAAAATTAACATTTTTGAAATTCCTGGAATGATGATTTACCCAGAAATCCTTATAACATACCTTTCTTATTTTTAAGTTTTGACTATTGTTAAATAATCAATATTACTGAAATTACAGAATTTTGAGAAATGTTAAGTTTGAAGAAAATAGCTATATTGCTTTTTGTTTGTTTGTTTGTTTGTTTGTTTTGGCAAAGTGCCTATGAATATATTCCAGTTATATCTAAAAGGTCACAATTATCAGAATAAAGAAATGCAAAAATTGTTAGACCAAAGAATATACTCTGATTTTTTTTCACCAATCATGGATTATAGGTTTTACTCTCCTGATTTTTTTCTTAGAATTTTTTTTTAAGATTTTATTTATTTATTTCACAGAAAGAGATCACAAGTAGGCAGAGAGGCAGGCAGAGAGAGGGAGAAACAGGCTCCCCGCTGAGCAGAGAGCCCGATGCGGGGCTCCATCCCAGGACCCTGGGATCATGACCTGAGCTGAAGGTAGAGGCTTTAACCTACTGAGCCACCCAGGCGCCCCTTTCTTAGAGTTATTTTCCTGAAAGTTTAACAGCAGGGAATTGTAAGATAAACATCCTACTTAAGCTTAAAAATAATAAAGTGGGAGATAAAGAGAGTCAGCGCTATAGCCAATAAAAAGAATAGCACCAAATATGAGCAGGCAAGACTTAATATATCATCTTGCTAACTAGCCAACAAAACCTGGAGGCTTCCATTGTAAGGATTAAAGCTATATGGGAGGAAGTTTTAAGTTAAATACAGGACACTGAAAACTAAAAACAAATACATTTTTTTCTTTTCACTGACATACGGTATATTGATCTGCACCAACCTGACTTCAAATTCTATTTTAGTTTCACAATTTTTACATTACTGACCCCAAATCTGCAATTGGAAGTTTAATATGCAAATATGGTGTGGGGGTTAGAATGGAGAAGTAAGAGGAATTATGTGATTGGGGAAAGCTTTATGTTAAGGTGAGGTTTGATCTTGATATTGAAAGATGAAGATTTGTCTTTCAAAAAAAGCAGGGTATAATAAGCATGCTTATTAACAGTGAGGGAATAGGAGTAAAAAGTGTGTGTGTATGCGTGTGTGTTGTATGTGAAGAAACAACTCTGGAAACTGTTTATAAAACAGTAAGGCTAGAAGAGAGGTTTTTCACTGGGAAATAGTCTTAAAGGTTAGCTATGATCTTGGGAGGGAGGGGTTGAATTTCTTCTGCAAAGACCTCGTTAGATCGTGAGAAAGCAGAAGCTACTGAAGGTTTTATAACAGCGCTTTGACATGATAGATGAACCTGTCAGTGGTAAACTACATAGACTGGAGGGAGCCCAGGAGGTCAAGGAAGCTACTGAAATGATGCTGGGGACAAGAGACAAGGGTTCCAACCAAACTATGCAGCTATTCTCTCAGGAGATCAGAATTCGTGCCTTAGCTAATAGACTGAAAGCCTGAGCAAGACTCCTACTAATTTCTGTGGTGTCAGATTCACTGTAAAATGAGAGGGTTACCCTGTTCCATAATATCTAAGCTCCTTCCTCTTTCTCAACTTCTTTTTTTTTTTTTTAAGATTTTATTTCTTTATTTGACAGAGATCACAAGTAAGCAGAGAGGCAGGCAGAGAGAGAGCGGGGGAAGCAGGCTCCCTGCTGAACAGAGAGCCGGATGTGGGGCTCGATCCCAGGACCTCAGGATCACGACCCAAGCCCAATGCAGAGGCTTTAACCCACTAAGCCACCCAGGCGCCCTCTCGCTTTTTCTCCACTTCTGTGTAAGCATGAAGAATAATTTCCAAAAATGGAGGTAATAGCTCTCTAATCTACTGGCAGAAAAAGTCTATTAATGGTCTCTAAAAATGGCTGACTTCAGGTTAAGCACACTGCTGATTTCTGGGTAACCTGCCTCTCTTATTAGTCTTCTCTGGATACTTCTAATCTGTGACTCTTCTTCTTCGTGGGGCTACACTGCTGTGCCACAGCTTGCCTTGAGCCCAGCTGTGTGGCAAATCCCAGTCCTGTTTCAGTTTAGCCAGTTGGGTTCATGACTTATCTAGATGAGCTGTTCTGGTTCATTTTGCAGTCCTGGTTTGACAAATATGTTACTACTGCTGCTCCTTATCTCCTTAAAGTCATCCTTAATTTGGAAACCCCAACACTAGAGGTTTGATTCTTTTCTGATTAACCTCATCAAAAAGGGAGCTGTCAAGTTTTCTCTAATTGTGCTACCTACTGTCCTCTACCATATAAGAGCAAATATGACCTAAAATGAAATAGAGAAATGATCATTGAACCTCTGGACTCTGATTTCTGCTGAAATTCTTCTGAAGTCTCTTAGAAATGTTTTTTATCTCCCAAGCAAATACAGGTAGATAAACTGCATTTTTAACGATTTATTTATTTATTTATTTATTTATTTGAGAATGAGCACGTGCATGCTAGCAGAGGGAGTGGTAGAGGGCAAGGGAGAGAGAAACTTCATGCAGATTCCTTGCTGAGCATGGAGCGCAAAGCAGGGCCCAGTCCCAGGACCCTGGGATCATGACCTGAACTAAAATCCAAAGTCAGTCGCTTAATCATCTGAGCCTCCCAGGTGCCCCAACTGTGCATTTTTTAATCCACAAAGAGATTATTATTTTAACTCCAGTATCAGTCCTACCAGAGTCTTTAAAATAATCCCTGGTGTTCTAAATTCATGCAAATTGTCATAAATTCTTGAATTTAGGAAAAAGGTAAATGTTGTTAAAAGTGTTTACTTTAAAGTGATGTATATTATTGTTATAATTATGAAACAAGGGGTCATATTTGGAAATATATATACGTGTGTGTGTATATATATACACAGAAGCATGTACAGATGTGTATGGTGTGACACACTTAGGGAGGAGAAGCAATTTGGGCTTTGATTTTTCCTTTTCCTTTTCTCAAAGATGACAGGGAGCCTCTCCTCTTGGAAGCTCAGGGTGACTACATATGGCTATTATGTACAGCTCTCCCTGGTGGTCTTCCAGGCAACATGGTGTTTTGATTAACTGTTTATCCTCATCCCTATGAGCTGCCTGTCAACTTGGGGTATCTGTTGTTGTCACTTCCCATCCACCAGGGACTGTGTCACTTTGTTTTCTGTTGTAGCTGCAATGAATCCTGAGGAACTTTTCTGAGCTGCTCATACATGCTGGAAACTTGGGACTGTTTGTTATTGTAACTGCAGACTCACTGCTGTATCTCAAATAACCCAGTGAGCGATTTCCATTGCACAAAGTTTCAGAAGTAATAGATTCTTTCTCAGAATTTCAAACATCCATTTTATTCAAAAACATGTCTTTCTCATCAACCTCGAAAGACTCCATTATTGTTCACCAAATTCAGAACAAATGCCTAAGGCTCACATTTACCTCCTTTCACAATATGAGACCAATAAGCCTTTACAGTGTAATTGTTTGTTCTTTGTATGTGTAGCCTTTGCTTTTTACAAATGAAACTGCTCATCACAGTCACCAAAATTTCCATATAGATCCTTTTATTAGAATGTCCATCCTACCCCCATCTCTTTCTGGAAAGATCCTACCCATATTTCACAGCTAATCTCAAGAGGTATCTCCTCCAAAGAAGCCTCTCCTGATGTCTGTTTCTAAAACAACCAGTATATATCAGAAGCTTAATAAATATTTATTGCACACATGAATGAACCACAGTGATAGGTTTTCTCCTTCCTTCTAATCTCCAGAAATGGTTATAGCGTTTTTTTAATAATAAAATGTTATTGTTTTATTTTTTAAATTAACATATAATGTATTATTTGTTTCAGGGATACAGGTCTATAAATCATCAGTCTTACACAATTCACAGCACTCACCACAGCACATACCCTCCTCAATGTCCAAAACCCAGCCACCCTATCCCTTTCCACCTCCACCCTCCAGCAACCCTTAGTTGGTTTCCTGAGATCAAGAGTCTTTTATGGTTTGTCCCTTCTCAGTCCCATCTTGTTTCATTTTTCCCTTCCTTCCCCGCCACGATCCCCACCCTGCCTATCAAATTCCTCATATCAGAAAGCTCATATAATAATTATCTTTCACTGATTGACTTATTTCACTAGGATGATACCTTCTAGTTCCATTCACATCATTGCAAGTGGCAAGATTTCAATTTTTTGACAGCTGTGAATGGTATATATGTACCACTTATGGTGCCTATATATGATACATAAATGGTACATATATATGGTATATATGTACATATATACCACATCTTCTTTATCCATTCATCGATTGATGGACATCTAGGTTCTTTCCATAGTTTGGCTATTGCGGACATTGCTGCTGTAAACATTCGGGTGCACGTGCCCCTTCGGATCACTATATTTGTATGTTTAGGGTAAATACCCAGTACTGTGATTGCTGGCTCGTAGGGTAGCTCTATTTTCAACTTTTTGAGGAATATCCATGCTGTTTTCCAGAGTGGCTGCCCCAGCTTGCATTCCCACCAACAGTGTAGGAGGGTTCCCCTTTCTCTGCATCTTTGCCAGCATCTATCATTTCCTGACTTGTTAATTTTAGCCATTCTGACTGGTGTGAGGTGATATCCCATTGTGGTTTTGATTTGTATTTCCCTGAGGCTGAGTGATGTGGAGCACTTTTTCATGTGTCTGTTAGCCATCTGGATATCTTTTTTGCAGAAATGTCTGTTCATGTCCTCTGCCCATTTCTTGATTGGATTATTTGTTCTTTGTTGAGTTTGATAAGTTCTTTACAGATTTTGGATACTAGCCCTTTATCTGATATGTCGTTTGCAAATATCTTCTCCCATCCTGTCAGTTGTCTTTTGGTTTTGTTGACTGTTTCCTTTGCTGTGCAAAAGCTTTTTATCTTGATAGCTTTTTAAAACATACTTTATTTTGTAGTGATTTGTGTGTGTGTGTTTCTCATCTTCCAGGCACACTAAAAGGTAAACCCAAAAAAGCCAGAAACAGTGTTCTGTTCATCTTTGTATTTCTCTCTTTTTTTTAAATTAACATATAATGCATTATTTGCTTCAGGCGTACAGGTCTGTGAAACATCAGGCTTACACATTTCATAGCACTCACCATAGCACATATCCTCCCCAATATCCATAACCCAGCCACCCTATCCCTATCCCCCACCCCCAGCAACCTTCAGTTTGTTTCATGAGATTAAGCATCACTTATGGTTTGTCTCCCTCCTGATCATCTTTGTATTTCTTTCTTTCTTATTTATTTATTTATTTTTAAATTTAATTTAATTTTTTTCCAGTGTTCCAAAATTCATTGTTTATGCACCACACCCAGTGCTCCATGCAATCCATGTCCTTCTTGCAGGCTCACCCAGCCCCCCAGCCCCCTCCCCTCCAAAACCCTCAGTTTGTCTGTTAGAGTCCACAAGCATCTCATGGTTTGTCTCCCCTTCCGATTTCCCCCAAACTCACTTCTCCTCTCCATGTCATCTTTGTTTTCTTAAGAGCACATACAGAGCACCTAGAGGGTACTTGGCAAGTTTCTCTTGAAGAGGCCTGAATTATGTGTTCTGATTGCTAACAAAGGCTAAACAAGGCACAAAGAGATCATGAGTTGTCAGGGAAATTTTAAATGGATCTAAGCATCCCGGTGTGGATTCAATAAGTTTTAGAGTCAGTTAATTATGGTACCTATAACTTGGTCTAGACTTCACCAGGTTTTACCTCCTACCTAACTTTTCTAACATCAGTTCCAAACATCTGGCATTGTATCTTTTTGTACACTTGGTTTTTTTTAAGATTTTATTTATCTACCTGACAGAGATCACAAGTAGGCAGAGAGGCAGGCAGAGAGAGAGAGAGAGGAGGAAGCAGGCTCCCCGCGGAGCAGAGAGCGCAATGTGGGGCTCGATCCCAGGACCCTGGGATCATGACCTGAGCCCAAGGCAGAGGCTTTAACCCACTGAGCCACCCAGGCGCCCCTGTATACATTTAATATACCTTTTCCCCTGATGATAGAAAATCTGAGAGGAATATACTCTTAGAAATGTAAAGAAAAAGATGTAGATCATTCTTGTACATACCATAATCAATACATATCATATTATTGGTATTATAGAACTAATTCTGAATCTTGATTTTTTTTTACCATGACACTATATTGTGACTATTTTAACATTGTTTTTCAAAAATATAACTTTTAATGATTATATAACAACTCATGAATGGAAAACTTTATCAAATCTCATTCTCCTCTTTTAATAGCTACTTATATGTTAATGACATTAGCCAATTGTCCTATTTACCATGAGTTTTTACTAGCTTCATCTTTGTACAAGTCTATTATGATATTTTTGACACTGCAAACTTTTTCTTTAAGCAAATGATCAGTTTTTCACTTCTCGACTTCTTTTGTACATAGAACCATCTTCATCAACTCAAGAGATTTAACATTCACTTATAGTTTTCACCTTTTTATGGCTATATTTGTGTGTTATGCTTAAACTATGTAGAATTTATATTCATGCATGAAAACATTGGCTTTAGTCTTTGTTTTTATTGTCCACATCATTCTATCCAATTTCTCTAAAGCTGTGCTAGATAGTAAACATTTATTGAATACTTTCTGTGTGCCATGAACTTTTGTTGTCTTACATGTGTTAACTCTGTTCTCACCAAAATCTTATGAAGTTGATCCTATTACTATCACCATTATACTGATAAAAACTTGAAACACAGAGTTAAGTAACTTGTCCATGATTACCCAAGTCCCTAAGTTAAGATTAATTTCTGGACAGTTGGGATCCAGAGAGCATGTTCATAACTACCATACCAGACTACAACTACCAAATCTCTTACCTACTCTTTTTGCAATATTCCTTCATCATGTAAGAAGTTAAACACATTATAACCTGTTTTGATGCTCTCTACTTTGTTGAATTGATCATATGCTTATATTAGACTCACATTTTTTTTTTTAAGACTTTATTTATTTATTTGCCAGAGACAGAGGGAGAGAGAGCGAGCACAGGCAGACAAAGAGGCAGGCAGAGGCAGAGGGAGAAGCAGACTCCCTGCCGAGCAAGGAGCCCGATGTGGGACTCGATCCCAGGACCCTGGGATCATGACCTGAGCCGAAGGCAGCTGCTCAACCAACTGAGCCACCCAGGCGTCCCTAGACTCACATTTTTAACCGAAGACTTACATTTTTATATTTGACAGAGACGAGTGATTTTCTCATAATTTATTCTGATCTATTCTTGCCTTTACTCTTTTCAAATAACATTTATAATAATTTTATCAGGTTAAAAAATAAACTCTTTAAATTTGGGTCAATCTATAGATTTTTTAAAAAGAATTTATAGCTTTATAATGGGCAGAATTTCTATACAGAAACTTCAAGTTTTACTTACTCAGTCATATTTGTATTTCTATGTAATTTTATCTAAACAGTTCCTACAAGTATTCAAAATGACTTTCTAGGAATGTTGCTGTTATTCTTGTGAATAAAATCCTTTCTCATCCATCATCTAATAAATTCCTGTGTGGTCAATCAGTTAAGTGTCTGCCTTTGGTTCAGGTCATGATCCTGGAATCCCAGGATGGACCCTTGTGTTGGGCTCCCTGCTCAGCAGGAGTCTACTTCTCCCTCTGCCCCTCACCCCACTTGTGTTCTTCCTCTCCTTCTCTCTCAAATAAATGAATAAAATCCTTTTAAAAAATGAAATAAAGACCTTTCTACTAAAAAGCTATAACCATAAAAAGGTAAAAATCTTAATGGATATCAAATCTCTAGAGATAGTGAAGATACTTGTATGTGAAAAACAAAACAGAAACAAAGCAATTCAATGGGAAAATAGACTGTTTTATTAAGAAAAAATTAAACTTTTATATGTCAAAATTATCATAGATATGAACAGAAGGAAAACTAGGAAAAACTCTTTGGCAAATATGAAAATAGTTTAATGTCATTAACTTTTAGAAAGCTAGGAAAAGAGAATGAATCCAGAATTTCACTTTGCATTGAATTCTTATGCCTCCTCAGTCTGTTCTGGTCTATGACATTTCCTCAGTCTTTCTGTTAAGACTTTGATACATTTGAAGAATATTAATCAGTTACTTTGCAAAATATCCATCAATTTAAGTTTGATTTTTCTTTCCTTTGGATTGAGGTTTTGAGGATTGAGGCAAGAACGTTATGAAGCAATACTGTGTCTTTCCTACCCCATCATATCAGGAGAAACTGATGTCAGCGTGACTCATTACCAGTGATTTGATCACTTTGATAAGGTTATGTCTTCTTGATTTTTTACTGTAAAGTTTCTGTTTTTCTCTTTGTATTAAGAAGTATCTTAAGTATCTACTACAAGAAGTATCTTGTGGAAAGACACTTGGAGACAATGAAAATATCTTATGTAAATATTTTTCCCACTAATTTTAGCATTTTTCAATATTTCTTCCACACAACTATTATTACTGTAGTAATTTGCCTCATGGTGATTTTCTTTTCCATCATTTCTTCTACATTTATTAATTAGAATTCTACTGAAAAGAAATGGCTGTCCTGTTTCCATCTTCAAGTTTTTTTTAGCTTAATGATTTATTTGGGCTAGCAGATATTTATTTTATTCCATGGTTTATAACCCATTACTATCATTCCTTATTTTGTTGTTTAAATTGTTTCAGATTTGGTCATAGGCCGATCATTCAAGTTAACTCCTGTCGTTTCAACATGTCCCCCATCCATTTCAGGAGAGAACTTTCATACTTTCTGGCACTGAAAGATATTCCAGGACTAGAATAACCCCAGGACTGGTATCAGCTATTTTCCCAAGGAATCCTGGTTCATTTTACTGGAGAGTGCTTTATAGATATCAAGACCTGAGATAAGGCCATTGTTGCAGGGTGTCTCTGCCTCTAGGCTCTCTTAGTGCATTGCACTAGGAAATAGAATGAATAGTCTCATCTATATTTTTTTTTTAGCTATCTATCTATAAGTGTATTAAAAATCATTTGTTCATATTGATACTTCTGATTCTAATCCAATGCCATTTAATTATCCTAGCCTCCTCCCTTTTCTTATTTGAAACCCCTTTCTCTGGCAGTGAGAAACCTGGCTCTATTTCTCCATCATATGTTTGTCGATCCTAGTATAGATATATATTTTTTGAAATTTAATTTGTATATTTATATGAGTATTCATCAGTAGGGATGGACTATAGTGTTAACTTTGTTGCTATTCTTTTTAACTTTAGTTGGCATCAAAATATCTAGCATCAGCATTTCAAATTTATCAGTTGAAAAGAATTTTAATGCCAAAAATGCATATGTTATTTTAACTTACATCACATCCTTCAAATTATATGTGAATTTAAGTTGTATATATTTTTCTACATATTATTTTAAAGTTTTCTACAATTACATTTGTTCTTTGAATAAGTGTGTGTGGTGGTGGGGGGTTGTTTTCCATTACTACTTCATTGAGATTTAATGGTAATTAAATGAGTTATTAAGTAAATGCTTGCTTAGAACAGTGCCAAATGGTAACCATTCAATAAATAATTCTTATTAAAGTCACTTTTCTATTTTCTAATTTATTTTTGTTATCTTCATTCTAAATCTTTTTCTTTAGTTTTATTTTGTCATCATTTTCCTCACCTATTTTGTTGAATGCTTAATTCATTTAGTTTCTATTATATTTAATTAATATTCATGTAATTTGAACATTTGGTATTTTGTGGACATAAACTTTTATTCAACTGAGGGAATCTGTAAGTAAAGACTTGATATATATTCATTTTGCAAATCAGTGTATAAAATAATTATCTCTAAAGAAGGCAGCTTTAATATGACCAGGAAAGTTCAGCGCAGCTGGGTTCCACTTTTATCTTGGACATAGTTGTTGCAGTAATGAGCATTTGGGGGACATTATAACATCTCTCAATGACATGTAGAGCCAGACCTGAGAGCATCTGAGAGAAACTCAAAGCTAATGGCCTCCTCTGTACCAACCAGCACTCTACAGCTCACAGAAACTCAGTGACCTTTGTCTCTCATGGTTATGTTGTTGCTTGAACTTTCAAATACATGTGGCTTGGCAAAAGGCAAAAAGAGATAACTAATTCGATGACTAATTTAGTTGTTCTTTCTCTCCTAATTCTAATGTCAGTTTCTCATCCAAAACACATAATAGGACACCTTCTTTAGGAGTTGTTGTATATAGTCATTCCATTCTTGATTTATTACCTGCATTTATAGCTCTCAGATGAACATAAAGAGTACTATACACTCCAAATCTGTGGAATGCCATACACTTCCTTTCATCTTTTTACTTCTACTTCGAAGCAGAAGTATATAGAGAAGGATATAATATATTGAACAAAAACATATAATGTCTTTTCCCCTTCTCAGGCTTTCAGTTATTTAAGTTCAAAGTTAAACCTTTTGCACTGTGATCACTGAATCTAATATCATACACTTAGGAAGAGAGAAGAGTCATAAATTTTATAAGCAAATTCAACCAAAACTTGTTCGTTTGCACATTAATAAACCTTTATTAAATGAAAAAAGACTATTCATTACAATACAGATTTTTAAAAACAACAATGGTGATATAACCATTAAAAAACTTTTCCTTTCCAAATTTAAAAATTCTTTGTGAGCCACCTGGGTGGCTCAGTAGGTTAAGCATCTGTCTTTGACTTACGTCATGATCCCAGAGTCCTGGGATCAAGCCCTGTGTCAGGCTTCCTGCTCAGTGGGGGGCCTGCTTCTCCCTTTCCCTCTGCCCCTCCCCACCTTGTATGTGCATTCTCTTTCTCCCTCTCTCACTGTCTCAAATGAATAAATAAAATCTTTTTAAACAATTCTTCGGTATTTCTTCTGGAAACATTTCTACCCAAGAGGTATGTTTTAAATAAGCCAATAGAGCTATTTTTAACAACAGTTAATTATTTATTCATTATGGTCATTGTGTAAATATCCCTTTAGACTGAACCAAATACATGAGGCGCTTCAGTCAGCCTGAAGAGGGATTTTTGCCAATTAAAACTATGTACTTTGGTCTGAAATAAATTAATTAAAATCTAGCTCTTTAAGATGGTAGTCAGTCAGTCCTCTATTAATATACCTTCATAAAAGTGATGTTCAGGACACCTGGGTGGCTCAGTTGGTTAAGCGACTGGCTTTAGCTCAGGTCATGACCCCGGAGTTCTGGGATCGAGTCCCACATCAGACTCTCAGCTCCATGGGGAGTCTGCTTCTCCCTCTGACCTCCCCTCTCATGCTCTCTCACTCTGTCTCTCTCTCTCTCTCTCTCTCTCAAATAAAAAAATAAAAGCTTTTAAAAAAAGTGAAGTTCAATGGATGGCATAAGAATGTTTAGACAATTATTGAAATAGATTGTATTAGGCACTTACAAATAGAAAAACTTGAGCTTTTGAATTTTAAAAACTTAATTTATAATTGAGAATGCAGAAGATAGAAAAGGTCAATAACTTTCTTGCTTTGAAGTAATGGCTTACAACTATAGAGCATGACCCTGTAGCTCCAGTGTAATTCTCCTTTCTTAATCTCTTGCTTTTGCTTTTTCTACCACACCTTGTAAAATCTAAGCTACCAAAAGAATTGGAAATCCAAATTGTTGAGTCCTTCTTTATCCAGAGGGATACAGTAGGCTACTTAGAAATTAATAAACAATCCCCCAGATGCCAACGGTTTAAGCAGCAGTCCTTTGTTTCTTACTCGCTCTACATCCCATTGTGTCTCTGTAGGAGGATGCATCCCAGTGTGGACTTCACTCTGGGTGGAACCTGAGTTTAGAGAAGTCCCACCATCTGCAGTGTTACCTGTCGTGGTAGAAGAGGAGGAGGGCAAGGAGATTTGTGCACTGACTCCTAAATGCTTTTTCCTAGAAATGGCACATATCACTCACACTAACTAGTTTAATAACAAGAACAATTATATTGCTGCTTCTAACTTAAAGGAATTGGGATCTTGCTTAATGCTAGAAGGAAGAGGGGAATTGAAACCATGTACAGTGGTAATGTCTGCTGCATATCGTAAACGTGGCCACCCTCCCTTTTTTCATAATCAAATCCAACTATTGGATCAACAAACATCTACAGTTAGTCTGGGCCTCTGCTTTTGCAGCTGCCTATGAGAATGACTGCCACTCTTCATTTATGGCCATCTTAGTCTGACTGAGAAGTCCCAGCTTCACATCTCTGGAGTGGGTCATAGCTCTATTTCTTTCTTTTTTTTAATTATTTTTATTAACATATAGTGTATTATTTGCCCCAGGTACAGGCCTCTGAACCATCAGGCTTACACATGTCACAGCACTCACCATAGCACATACCCTCCCCAATGTCCATAACCCAACCACCCTATCCCTACCCCCCACCCACCAGCAACCCTCAATTTGTTTTGTGAGATTAAGAGTCTCTTATGGTTTGTCTCCCTCCCGATACCATCTTGTTTCATTTTTTCCTTTCCTAGCCCCCACAGTCCCCTGCCCTGCCTCTCAGATTTCTCATATCAGAGAAATCATATGATAATTGTCTTTCTCTGATTGACTTATTTTGCTCAGCTTAATACCCTCTAGTTCCATCCACATGATTGCAAATGGCAAGGTTTCGTTTCTTTTGATGGCTGCATAGTATTCCATTGTGTGTCTATGTATGTATGTGTATGTGTATGTATGTATATATATATATATATATGTATATATATATATATATACACATATATATATATATATATCACATCTTCTTTATCCATTCATCTATTGATGTACATCCAGGTTCTTTCCATATTTTGGCTATTGTGGACATTGCTGCTATAAACATTCCGATGCATGTGCCCCTTCAGATCACTACATTTGTATCTTTAGGGTAAATACTCAGTAGTGCAATTGCTGGATCATACGGTAGCTCTATTTTCAACTTTTTGAGGAACCTCCATGCTGTTTTCCAAAGTGGCTACACCAGCTTGCATTCCCATCAACAGTGTAGGAGGGCTCCCCTTTTTCTGCATCCTCACCAACATCTGTCATTTCCTGGCTTGTTAATTTTATAGCTCTATTTCTGTGTCTGGTTTTATCTTATAGGGTCCCACCCCCTACTAATCAGTCATTGCTTCAACATTTATTTAATGATTTTATTTATTTATTTGACAGAGAGAGAACAGCAAGAGAGGGAACACAAGCAGTTGGAGTGGGAAAGGGAGAAGCAGGCTTCCCACTGAGCAGGGACCCCGATGAGGGGCTCCATCCCAGGACTCTGGGATCAAGACCTGAGCCAAAGGCAGACACTTAACAACTGAGCCACCCAGGTGCCCCATTGCTTCAACATTAATAGTACGGATACTTGATCTTTTTTTTTCTTCTACTGCCATTTGCATGTAGAACAATATTTTTTCATTCTCTTAAATATAAAAATAGAGATTCTTGTTTGCAGTGACATTTTATGTAATGATAAACTTCAGTGACCATTGAAAATTTCTATATTTCCATACTAATTGCTCAGATAAAGCATTCAACCCCACCATTTACATCTTAAATATTTAAATGAGAACCGGAGAGAAGATTGGATTGGCTGTCCTGTTAGGATTGCCTGTTATCAGGGAAACATAATGAAGAGGATTCCAATGCAATTTGAGAATCATGAGAGAAAATTATTTGTAATATGAAACCAATAAAAGACATATGATTAAGTCTAGATAGTATAACCAATTACAAGTAATGAATGAGAAGTAATGAACCAATTTTTCTTATGTTTCTTATGTTTTGAAGTTTTGTGCAATGAATTCATGTTTATAATTGTTTCCACATCTCTAAATACCATTTTGGACTTTTTTGTGGCCTTATAAAATATTAAACTTGTTTCAGCCCCTTCATCAATAAGTCGATTAACCCAGTGAATTTGACCATCTTTGTGTTTCATGAAGAGGAAGAGCTGTACCTGCTCTTTTCTTTCTGAATTTTTAATTAACATTATTTCTATAGAAGCTAATGAACCAATTCCTGTGCTAACTTACTGGCTGAGACTTCATCGAGGAAAACACTGAAGAAAAGCCGTCACTGCTATCCCTTTCAAGCATGCTTGATGCGTTTAGTGAATTGTTTTGATATCTTTACCTTTGTCAATTGTGATAAGTTTATAGATAGTCAAGAAATATTTATTGAACTGCATTAACCAATTTGAGTAGTTTGCTTCTGCTTTTCTGCATTATTGGAGACTGATACTTTGGTCTGTAAAAATGGAAATCTTATAGAATACCATAAACTTTTAAACATTTTCTTCACTGACCTGAACTTATTAGTAAACTTCAATTATAGTCAATTAAAAATTAGAAGAAACAGTATCCAGTGCCAAGCACTCTGCTGGTGAGAAAACTTAAAACCAGTGTCACAGAAGAAACTGATGATTGCCAGAGGCAAGGTGGTGGGGAATGGATGAAATGGAAAAACAACAAAAACCTGACATCAAAGAATTTAGCCTGTTCTGACATGAAAGCCTTAAGAATTATATAAGCACGTTCACTTAGTAAGTTCAGCTTATTTTACTCTGAATTTGTAAGCATCTGTTGGAGGATCTACTCTGGTTCCTGGCCTTTGTGGGAGGCTGAATATGGCCATTCAAAGATGCCCATGTCCTAATCCCCAGAACCTGTGAATACATTATCTTATATAGTAAAAAAGGGGCTTACAGATATGATTCAAGAAAAATTAAAACATCTTCAGATAGGGAAAAAAAAGATCTTGAGATGGGTGTTTTTTTCTAGATCATTAAATGAACTTGGGAGGAATCAGTAGTGAATCCTACGTGTCTGTGAAAGTGAAAATTGCAGGAATGCATTTTGAAGATGAAGAAAGGGGCCACAGGCTATTAAATGCAGGTGACCACTAGAAGCTGAAAATGGTTCTGCAAGGGAGTGTCACCTCCTAGTCCACAGAACGAACCAGCCCATGGACACCATGACTTTAACCAGGAGAAACAGATTTCAGATTTCTAATACTCAGAGCAACAGGAAAATAAACTGGTGTTGTTTAAGTCACTAAATCTCTAGTAATTTCTTGTGGCAGCAATGTAAATTATTAATTATTATTACAATCTATTAATAGTAAGTTGTACACTGAAAAAAATAAGATTTAAAAAAAATTTAAAAATGAATTGCTTCCATTAAAAAAATGAAGGATGTATTATGAGAAAATGAACTTACAATATTAAAGTAATGAACTTATCACCAAAATATCTTAAATTCCGTGTTTTAAAATATTTTCTGCTTTGTAATCACTTGAAAATGTTGACTTTTCTTAGTTTCTGGCTTTTCTTATTCCCAACTTTTCTCATTTTCTATATTGTTTTTAGCTGTATCTAAAATTTTGTTCTTAAGATGATACCTTCTCAGTCTTCATTTTCTACTGTCATTATACTTAAAACACATTTTAAGTTTTAAAATTAACTTCCATTAAATTCTGTATTAAAAATTATTCTTTTATATTCAGTTGGGAATGTCTTTTTAACAGCTGGGAAAGCTTATTAGCATTGTTATTTTTAAAAAGAAAACTATTAACATTTCTTAATGTATAGCTCATATAAAGCATTTCTTCATTTCATCGTAGATCAGAGGGACCATCTGGGAATCGTGACCTACACACGGGAGGACAGGACATGCAGTGAATCTCTGATTAAGCTTAGGAATCTCATTTTTAATTCCACTTTCCAACTTTCTCCTTACTTAATTTTTCTATCAGTATAAATAATGACCATTGCTGTCCTTCTAACTACATATCTTGTTAGAACAGAATTTTTCTGAAAAACAAATTTTAAATGTAAAACTCTGATCTATAACATTTAAAGCGGAAAGCATCAAACCCCATTTTTTGGTTTAATCACGCCACACACCTTTGTTTATGGAGTACCATACTTTGTTTGTGGAATACCTAGCTAAGCACTTTGCTTCTATTTTCATTGAATTGACGATATTTCAAATTCTTGGGGAGTACAAGTACCTTTACTCATGATTAGAACCCAAAAGGGCAGCCCCAAATGTTCCTTTGCTAGTTCCCAAAACATGGATGTATACATGATTAACCAGAGTCCTATTTAATTTTAGAGGAATGAGCCTTTAAGTTCACACGGTATTTCTAGTCATGAGTTTTTTACTAATTAGTGTCTGAATAAAACTAAAAGGAACCTCATGACTGCACATGCCAAATGATGCCATAATTAATATTCTAAAAGGAACTTTCTTTGTCATAGTCCAGTTGATGGATTTTTCCTGCGGGTGGGGTACCAGTCCCCATCTGCCTCTCAGAAGCACATTCAAATAATTTTTCTCTAGAGTTTCAGGCAGCACATAAAATTCCAGGCACTTTTATTAACTAATGTTAGTAGAAGAAACTATTTGCGATGTTTACTTTTTGAAATGTGTAAATACTATGGTATTTATTATTAATAGGTAAAAATAAATATGAATGCCAAGAAAGTTCATGAGGAAGGAAAAGGTAGAATATAATTCAGATTTAATTCTTTTTTTTTTTTTTTTAAGATTTTATTTATTTATTTTTTTTTTTAAATTTTTTATTTTTTATAAACATATATTTTTATCCCCAGGGGTACAGGTCTGTGAATCACCAGGTTTACACACTTCATAGCACTCACCAAATCACATACCCTCCCCAATGTCCATAATCCCACCCCCTTCTCCCAAACCCCCTCCCCCCGGCACCCCTCAGTTTGTTTTGTGAGATTAAGAGTCACTTATGGTTTGTCTCCCTCCCAATCCCATCTTGTTTCATTTATTCGTCTTCTACCCACTTAAGCCTCCATGTTGCATCACCACTTCCTCATATCAGGGAGATCATATGATAGTTGTCTTTCTCTGCTTGACTTATTTCGCTAAGCATGATACGCTCTAGTTCCATCCATGTTGTTGCAAATGGCAAGATTTCATTTCTTTTGATGGCTGCATAGTATTCCATTGTGTATATATACCACATCTTCTTGATCCATTCATCTGTTGATGGACATCTAGGTTCTTTCCATAGTTTGGCTATTGTGGACATTGCTGCTATAAACATTCGGGTGCATGTGTCCCTTTGGATCACTACATTTGTATCTTTAGGGTAAATACCCAATAGTGCAATTGCTGGGTCATAGGGCAGTTCTATTTTCAACATTTTGAGGAACCTCCATGCTGTTTTCCAGAGTGGCTGCACCAGCTTGCATTCCCACCAACAGTGTAGGAGGGTTCCCCTTTCTCCGCATCCTCGCCAGCATCTGTCATTTCCTGACTTGTTGATTTTAGCCATTCTGACTGGTGTGAGGTGATATCTCATTGTGGTTTTGATTTGTATTTCCCTGATGCCGAGTGATATGGAGCACTTTTTCATGTGTCTGTTCGCCATCTGGATGTCTTCTTTGCAGAAATGTCTGTTCATGTCTTCTGCCCATTTCTTGATTGGATTATTTGTTCTTTGGGTGTTGAGTTTGCTAAGTTCTTTATAGATTCTGGACACTAGTCCTTTATCTGATATGTCGTTTGCAAATATCTTCTCCCATTCTGTCAGTTGTCTTTTGATTTTGTTAACTGTTTCCTTTGCTGTGCAAAAGCTTTTGATCTTGATGAAATCCCAGTAGTTCATTTTTTCCCTTGCTTCCCTTGCCTTTTGCGTTGTTCCTAGGAAGATGTTGCTGCGGCAGAGGTCGAAGAGGTTGCTGCCCGTGTTCTCCTCAAGGATTTTGATGGATTCCTTTCGTACATTGAGGTCCTTCATCCATTTTGAGTCTATTTTTGTGTGTGGTGTAAGGAAATGGTCCAATTTCATTTTTCTGCATGTGGCTGTCCAATTTTCCCAGCACCATTTATTGAAAAGGCTGTCTTTTTTCCATTGGACATTCTTTCCTGCTTTGTCGAAGATTAGTTGACCATAGATTTGAGGGTCTATTTCTGGGCTCTCTATTCTGTTCCATTGATCTATGTGTCTGTTTTTGTGCCAGTACCATGCTGTCTTGATGATGACAGCTTTGTAATAGAGCTTGAAGTCCGGAATTGTGATGCCACCAACGTTGGCTTTCTTTTTCAATATCCCTTTGGCTATTCGAGGTCTTTTCTGGTTCCATATAAATTTTAGAATTATTTGTTCCATTTCTTTGAAAAAGATGGATGGTACTTTGATAGGAATTGCATTAAATGTGTAGATTGCTTTAGGTAGCATAGACATTTTCACAATATTTATTCTTCCAATCACAAATCTCTGACTTTAGGACTTTGAAACCTGTTCCATGAGTAGAATTAGCCAAATTTGTAAATTCAGCATTTTTCTAAAATTTTAGCAAACAGCACTCTTAGGTATAACAGAAGTCATCAGTGTGCTATAGTTAACAGTTACAAACTAATGTGAGTACAATCTTGTGAACCGCCCTTGTCATTTAAATACATCAGAAAACTTGGTTTTTGAAAATAATGCCTTGGCCTTCTGGGTAAGATTCAGAATTGGGGAAATTAGAAAGGATCTGTAAATAAATTTAATGTTGACTTAATGAATATAGAGCATCTAAATTTTTCAAGTTATTTAATTTTTTTTCAAGATTTATTTATTTCAGAGAGAGAGGGAGCTCACACATGTAAGCGCATGCGGGGGATGGGCAGAGAAAGAGGAAGACAAAGAGACTCTGTGCCATTCAGGGAGTCCCTGCAGGGCTCAATCCCAAAACCTGAGCCAAAATCCAGAGTTTACCACTTAAGGGACTGAGACACCCAGGTGCCCCCAGAATATATATTTTTTAATCACAGGTTTCCTTCATGTGAAGGTAGGTTAAGAAATCATTTAATTCAATGACACCTGTGTTTCTGTCCCCATTCAAGAGTCTTTACCTTACTCTGTCCCTTTCTCTGATACTAGGTTATTATTAGGGCTAGAATCTTATGGACAGAGTAGAGAATTTAAGTTCAAGGTAATTGCATTTGTACCTTGATTTTACCACTAACTTCCTCGATGAATGTGAACCAGGCATTTGTAAGTTAAGCATCCTTAATATCTGGAATAGCCATTGATTTATTTTCCAGGAAGCTGGAAGAAACATTAGAGATTATCTAGAATAGGACCCTGATTTTGTAGAATCGGTTTCAGGAGAAGACTCAGAAGCATTGAGTAAAGGTGAGGAAGCCAAGATCTAGAGGATTTAAATAACCCAACTACGACTACTTAGCTCTTGGATAGGAGACAGAAAGCAGAGCCTGGGTTTTCTAACACCCATCTCACTTATCTTTACATTATCGCAGTGTTGCTTCCCATAATGAAGGGTGTTTTCATATCTTTTGAACATAAATATATGACAAGTTAAAACTCACTTTGTAGTGTACATGGCCATACAACTTATTTCCTATAAACCATTGTTTAAGGGATGAGATTTCGTACAAGGTGGTTGTCTTTGTTAGTGGTACAATAACGAGATTGGAGGGAGACAGTGTTTAACTGCTAGGTTTCTCTCATTATTCTTACTGCATGACTACTTAACTAGAAATTATAATCAGAATATCACTCAGGTTGGACGCATCCACCTTTGCAAAGCAATCACCCTTCTTTTGGGGCACTTGTGTGGCTCAGTAGTTTAAGTGTCTGACTCTCAATTTCAGCTCAAGTCAGGATCTCAGGGTCATGAGATCCAGCCCCAAATTAGGCTCTACTCTCAGCACGGAGTCTACTTGAGATCCTTTCTCTCCCTCTGCCTGTCCCCCTCCATCTCTCTAAAATACATACATACATACATTTTAAAAGCAAACAAACAAACAAACAAAAACCAGTGGCCCTCCTTTTGTCAAACCCCTCTAAAAATATTTTTTCCTATTTATTCAAATTACAAAAAGAGATTATTCCTTTTTCTCTACTTAAAAATAAGTACCAGGGAGGAAAATAAATTGTTTACTCATTAGTTGGTATATTTACTTCCTTGTATCCAATCTCATTCCATAAAAACAAATAAACAAAAAACAGAGGTTCATACAGAGGCTTTAAATTATTAGTCTGTTATATGTAAACATTTTTAAAAATTTTTATTTAATAATATTTTTTTCCTGAATATTTGAGGAGAAATGAGCCTGCATAGAAAGTTTTCAAAGGGAATATGGAAAGAGAGGGAGTAGGGAAGGGGAAGGCCACAGGGAAACTGCAGGTAACTACAGGCCATTCTGTCTGCTCACATTTGGGCTCAAAGATGACCCTACATTCATTGTCCGTTGCTTTACCTAGTTACCTTTGAATCACACCTGCAGTAGGTTTACAAAGAATTTTTTGAACTAAGAAGGAAAATGTGTAGGATGCCTACCCAAAACTTACTGATAAATTTCCTACTTGGTGCAAGGCACTATACTGAGTTCATGAACATGAAACCTGTTCCATGAATAGAATTAGCCAAATTTGTAAATTCAGCATTTTTCTAAAATTTTAGCAAACAGCACTCTTAGGTATAACAGAAGTCATCAGTGTGCTATAGTTAACAGTTACAAACTAATATGAGTACAATCTTGTGAACCGCCCTTATCATTTAAATACGTCAGAAAACTGTAGATCTGTAGTAGAGAGAAAAAATCTGCAGATAATGAGATCCTGCTTTTTAATTTCCTCAAGGATCTTAGAAACTAATCTGAAAAGAAGTCATAAAGAAAAATAAACTATAATAAAAAGGTTAAATTGATTGATGGCATAAGAGAGAAGCTCATCTGAACACATCCAATGAGGAAGAGAAGAATCAGGGTAGAAGTGAACAGGAAAACACTTACGGATGTGGTAGAAGTTGAACTAAATTTCTAAGGTTGGTTGAAGATTTAAGTACACAAATGGGAAGTTTGAAGAGAAGCATATTTCAGTCAAAAGAAGTATTTTGAACAGGATAGTGAAAAAGCGTTGAGAATATAAAGTGAATAGCATTCAGTTTAACTAGAATAGTCAAATATTTTTTATCTCGGGTGACCTTTCCACTCTTTTTTCCCCCCTCCAAATTTATTAAGATATACTTGACATATAACACTGTGGGAGTTTAGGATGTACAACCTGATGAGGGAAATGATGACTGCCATAAGATGCACCATCACCTAACAAAGTTACCTTTTTTGTGGGTTTTGTGGTAAGAACATTTAAGACCTTTCTCTTAGCAACTTTCAGACATACAATAATACACTGTTGTTAACATTGTCGCCCTGCTACATATTAGATCCTCAGAACCCCAACCCTGCCCTTGGCAACCACCAATATACTCTGTTTCTGTGAGTTCAGGTTTCTTTTAGATTACACGTTTGTGAGATCATTCAGTATTTGTCTTCCTCTGCCTGATTTATTTCACTCGGCATAATCTTTTCAAGGTTTACTGGCGTTGTCACAAATGTCAGGATTTCTTTCTTCTTTTTTTTAATGACTATAGACACACACACATCACATTTTTAGCACTCTTATTTAGCGTCTATGTAGGTTATATTTATCAATATTTTCTGTGTTAGAAATTAAAACTGATCATTCTAAATTAATTATTAATTTATTTAAATAACCCTAATAACCCGGTACATTTTAATATAATTAATATACTATTATGAAAATAACTATATTTTCCAGAGCAAAACAATTTTTTAAATCTATTATCTAGAATAATAGAGGCAGCATTAATGGATGACCATATTTGCTTCTGCATTCAATCTGATGAAACATCACACTCATCATGAATTTATGGAAACTTCGTTGTACATTCATAAAAATTTAAAAAGCTCATAAACATAGTGACTGCACAGTAGTACCCAGATCACACTTTAAGGCCTGCTGGATTAGAGAATATGTATAGGAAGTATTAATATATAGGCATAATGGGAGAAATGACTGGAATGTTCAGAAAGACTCATATCTATAAAACGGCAGAAGAGGAGAGGAATTCCACACATGGTTAGAAATAAGACCACTTTTCCGAACTTTAAAACCACATCAGATATCAACCTAACTTTCCAGACCATGCTGGTAAACATCTGGGAAGTAGAGATCTTATTTATTCTTATATCAGATATTGTTCCATCTTTTATAAAATACCTCAAGGGCATGCCAAAGGGATAAAAAAATTAGTGTGATGAATTCTGAACAGTTCATTGTCAACTCAAGATTCCTTCCTTACTACAGTTCTGACCGATCTAATTTGGAATGTTTAAAAAGGGAGCACACTGAATTACTTAAAAACAAACTATGTCCAATAACACTTCAGAAATTTGAGACTTGACCTTTGGCCAAAAAGCCAAATCTCTCATTTTCTTTTACGGTTACTTTTATTGGACAAATCACATGTCAATAAAAGCACTCTTTAGGGTGCCTAGGTGGCTCAGTGGTTAAGTGTCTGCCATCTACTCAGGTCATGATCCCAGGGTCCTGGGATGGAGGGCCCCCCCCACCGCCAGCCCCCACACACTGCCGCTTGGGCTCTCTGCTTGGTGGGGAGTCTGCTTCTTTCCCTCCCTCTGCAGCTCCCCCTGCTTATGCAGGCATTCTCTCTCTCTCTCTCTCTCTCTCTCTCTCTCTCTGTGTCAAATAAATAATTAAAATCTTGGGTGTGGGGGATAATAAATAAATAAATAAATAAAAGCACTCTTTACAACTTTCAAAAGGATGACTCCAACCCAGAAAGCACAATCCTTAGGCATGATCCTGAAGTAAAAACATTTTGAACTCTGAACTTTAACTCCAACTAATGCTTTGTTTCCTCTCCTCAGGAAAAAAAAAAAAAGAAAAAAAAAGTAATAATAATGTAAGGGAGAATTCAGCGAGTAGGCCAGTAGGGGGAACTGTTATTCAACAAATAATAGTAGGACTGAGCTTTTCCCTGGCAACAAGCACAGACCTTAGTCAGGTAGATTCTCCATGGTTTAACTTTGTGAAGAGCCAACTGATAAAAGAGTCTCCCATTGTTTTTCTTTGATGATTTTCTTGACCTGACTTAAAAAGGCACATTTCCTCATGGTCAAAGGAAGAACTTATTTCCAATATGGTTAAAGGTTATGACTCTGACTGGAGGCAGTGATATTAGAATATTAAGATCTAATGAAGACTGAAAAAAAAAATCTGATGAAGACTGATAAATCCCATATAATAATTGGCAGTTTGACCAGTTGTGATTCCCTATGCTAGTTTCTGATTGCCAGAAATCAGAAAGCCTTGCATTGATTAAAGCTTTCTAAGGCAGAGTTTCTGAAACCAGGCACAAGGACCACCTACATCAAAATCTCCAGAAGAGCTTATTGAAAAATGTAAATTCTAAGGTCCCACCCAACCTACTGAATTAGAATCTCTGGCAGTTGAACACAAGAATACACATTTTAAAAAATGTTCTTTCAAGTGGTTTTTATATATGACAAAGTAGAGTAACCATTTTTGTATTTTTATCATATTTTTCAGAGCAGGGAATAGAAAGGTAACATAAAACACTGACTGGTTAATATTAGTATAAAAGGAGTTTACTCCTTAAGCCTCTTTCTAATGATCCTCCACTTGCCTAGAGACAGAGCTGATGGGGGAGAAATTGAAGACACAGAGACATGGAATTCTTAAGAATCAAGAACCCAAGATTTCACATTGTAATCAACAGCAGTGTCAGAAACGATCAGCCTTTCTCTGAGTCTATACCATAGTATGCCTGATGGAAATCAGGAACTTAGGAAAAAAGGAAGCCTCTTGCTTTTCAAGCATGTGCCACAAAATAAACACTTCGAAGGTTTAAATCTTATGTAAAATGATAAACAACATATTTTGGGTTTGCTTCTTGATTTTTATAGTTTAATGCTTAACTATGTCACAAGCTTAATGCTTGTGACAGATCAGATGTGGCTCATCCTACCTGTACTTTATAGCATTTTTAAAAGGCTGAATATAAGAGGTAAGTAAATAGAGGCTAATATTTTGACTTCAAAATATTTAAGGTCAGAAGATTTGCTTAGGAGAAGAGGAAAAATGAAAGACCAGGAATTTAAAATAAAAGGCCATAAAGAAAGTTACTCATTTGTTTAAATAAGAAGCCAAAAAAGGGTGGGGGAGCAGGAGGAGTTAAGAGAGGTCATTTGTTCAACTAAACCAGATATCATAGCTAGACAAATACTGTATGATTTCATTTATATGTAGAATCTAAAAAGCAAAACCAGCAAACAACAGAACAGAAACAGACTCAGATGCAGAGTATCTCATAGATACAACCTGATGGTTGCCAGGTGGGAGGGAAGTGCAGGATGGATGGAATAGTGGAAGCGGACTGAGAACTACCCAGGGGCCCCTGGGTAGCTCAGGTCATTAAGCCCCCGACTCTTGATTTCGACTCAGGTCATGGTTGTCCTAGTCATGAGATCAAGTCCTGCTCAGGCTCCCCACTCCAGCAGGGAGTCAACTTGAGATTCTCTCTCTCTCTCTGTCTCCCTACCCCTGCTCCCACACACACTCTCTCTCTCTCCTCCTCCTGCTCTAAAATAAATAAATAAAATATTTTAAAATAATAATAAAAAAGAACTACAGTCTTCCTGTTATAAAATAAACAGAACGTGGGGATCTAATGTTCAGCTTAGGGGATATAGTCGGTAACATCGTAACAACTTTATATGGTGACAGATGGTAACTAGATTTATAGTGGTGATCATTTCCTAATGTATATAATATCAAATCACTACATGCTACATTGGAAACTAAAATAATATTGTATGCCAATTACACTTCAATTAAAAAAATTTCAAGGTGAACACATCTCCACCTTCAAAGCAAAAGATGAATGAATGAATGAATGAATGAATGAATTATACTTTAAATCTACCCTTGTCCTTTCTGTCTACAAACAATGTGTGAGAAATTTCTTCATATACTATCTGTCATTATCCCCTGCATGTGTACATTTTCCTTGCAGGTTCAAAGGAGGTAGAAAATAAATGAGTGACATTGCTGCTGGCAGTAACTGATCACGAAAAGGTTTTCATTTAGTGGAAAGATTATAGGGGGAAAGAATCTACGAAAGTATATTTACCTTACAGTGGACCAAAAAATAAATTCTTAGTGAAAAAAATAGAGTTCAATCCCTATGCTAGGGGAAATTTTTTTAAATTGAAGGGGGACGATAAGGGTGAGAGGGTAGTTCGTTGAACTAAACCAGGCACAGTGCCTAACAAAATACAGAGAAGGTTACTTTTTAATGGGTCAGATGTTCTAAAACCATGCTAAATATGATTGTCTGCTTAGGGCAAGGATACATTTATGAGCCATTAAAGAAATTTAAGGTGTCTTCTTTAGGTTTCTCTTTGGCTATATCCCTATCCTGCATTATTGTATCTTCATTTTTCATCTCTAAATTAAACATTCAAAACACTGGAAAAGTGAGGGAACTCCTTCTTTAAGAGACAGTTTTCAAGTTTTTGTACTCTTTAAAATATTCTTCACCCTGGTGAGGTCGAGAATTATAAAGAATGTGAATATTACCCATTCTAAAATCTCAGCTCTTAAAACAACAAATGTGGTCTTACCACATCAGTATAAGTGAAGAAAAGATAATTGCCAATTTAATGCTGTAAAGATTCAACTGTAGATCATTAAGGAAGCTTTCGAGAATTAACATTGAAACTAAGGACAATAAATGTTAATAATTATTACAAACATTTATTGAGCAGTCTTCACATTCAAGAAACTATTCTAAGTAATTGATATATGTTAACTCATTTAATCTTTACAGCCATCCTTTGTTATTTTCCTCATTTTCAGATAGTACATGGAGAGGTTAAATAATTTTCCCAAAGCCATACAGTCTGTATATGGATTCATACCCAATTTTTATTACAGAGTCCATGCTACTATATAGTTACCAAAATTCCCTGTTATCATGGAGTCTCCATCTTATCAAGGTAATGATGTGGAAATCCTTAAGTTCATAGAGACTCCTCTTTATGATTTTCTCTGAAGGCTTAATGAAAAGTTTCAAGCTGAATTCTGAGTTTGACAGAAAGTTCAAGGCCATGGACTTGCCTAATGTTGTAAGCAACAGAACTTCTTTTAAGGGTGCCTGAAACCATGATCAATGACTTTAAACATGATTCCTGTTACCTAGAAAATAAAATCTTATTAATTAAAGACTTACTGCATACCTAATCGGGGAGCCAAAGTTTACTCTTGCACTAGCCATGAAAGAACTGGAACTGAATGAATAGCATAAGTAAAATTTTAAGGAGAAATATTTAACTTACTCATTAAGATGCATATTACATTTTAGAATTTTTAAAGCATGCATTTGCATATAATTAATATGTCTGTTATAAATGAGTCACATCTTTCCTTAGCCTGAGCTCAGTAAAACCTCTGCTTAGTAATTTTGGTAGCAGTTCCATAGTTTGAATTATCAAGTTATAAAACCCCATGTAAATTAAAATGTCCTATAAGTCCATTTTTTAACTGATTCAGATGGACTCTTTCCAATTAATATGATTATGTATTCCTAAAGTGCTAGCTTCAAACCTATTTAACACTTTCTTAGCAATTTTGTTGGAATGCTATTATGCCATTAATTATTTGATGCTTTTCTTCCCCCATGGTAAATAGTTAAACATATTGTACAATATTTATGGCAAAACATTGTATACATACATATCATGTTATAATAATTTGATCTCTATTAAGTCATGTATAACCTATTCTTTTAAAACATGAGCTAATGATGATAAGCAAGTTTTTCCTGGTCCAATTTATTGTTCTGTCTTATATATGAATTCACATATAATTTCTTACTACACTATGTGCTTTAAAGACTTGGCATTGCTTTATAGAGTGCATACCTCATTATTACATTTTGCATGACAAAATCATGAATGAGAAAAATCATTTTCATCATTCACTTGACCTTACAAGTGGACAATTAAGATGAAGAAAAAAACGATTTAGGTAGTTTTATATGTGACCATTCTGATACATGATATTGGCAACTCGTTTCCAAAGTAAAATTATTAATGTATCTAACCTAGGCAATTTATTACATAAAATTTTTCAAAAGAAAGGTAACTACTACATCAGAATATGATATATATTTTTTAAAATATATTCTGTGGAATAACTATTTAGATATGTAGCCCCAGAATGTACTATTTTCCATAACTACTTGAAGTAATTGGTGTTCTACATTGAGGGCAATAAGCCCTTTGGACATTTCTTTATGTCTTAATTATTTGTTTCAGTATTACATGAAAATGAATTTTGTGAGACACATGGAACATAGATTGCTTCTGGTAAAGGCAAGATAACCTCAACATTCAGAAAACTCTACAATAAGTTTTTCTGGAAATATATATCTGATGCTTAAAATTAAAAATACTTGCTATTATATGGGGCTTAAGGAAGATTATATGACTTTGAAGGGAAAAAAACCAGTATATTAATTGTTAATGTCTTTTACATAGCCAAATGCATATATCTTCCAATGGAAATCTTTTAACTTTGTTTCCAAAGTTAAATACACTTTTCAAAATAAAATATAGTTGTTATCTATCATGTGTGATATTTGGGGAAATGTTGGTCTGTAGTTCCCTCTTTTCATTTAAGGCCAAAATGATAAAGGCATAAGCTAGAGCTGGATTGGTGTTTGATCATCAAAAGTTTATTGAATGCCTACTGTGAGTACAACATTGTGTTAGGTATGTTAGATGTATGCTTCTTTGTTTTAAATGCCTGTCTCTGGTTCATTTACTTAATTGTACTCTGGATGCTAAATATATTGAGATTATTTAAAGAGCAATTTTTTCAGGTCAAGCCTAAGTGCTTGAGTTTGTACAGAATTGGAGACAAAATTGGAGCACTCACCACCATAGATGAGGTATTGAAATAGGGAAGCTGCCCATAAGGCAGAGTTACTGCATGAGAAGAAAATACGACCACAATGAAATCCTAAGAAACACATTAGAAAAAGAGATATCCTAGAGGTTGCAGGGACTGTTTCTTCCTCACCCCACATGGAGCTCATGGCTTTTCTTTTTCTTCACAGTCCCACCTGGTTGGCTTGATTCCCACTCTTCAAGCTCCTGTGAGACCACTCAACCTTTCCCTTTTAGCTTCCAGTAGTGTGACAGTTCTACTGTCTCTTTCTCAGAGTTAAAAGTCCTGCAAACTAGGCCCACATATCTGCTGAGCTATAGAACTGACTTCAGTATTTTCCTCCCCAAATCTCCTCCTCATATTTTTACTCTACTCCTTCTGTTAGTTCCATTTAACCCAGATATTTAAGAGGGCCTAGACTCCTCCCTCTCCTTCTTCCTTCCTAATCAGCCACTTTACACAATTATTATATTTTACTAATATTAGTTAAAATCTGATATTTGACACTGTTCCAGGACCTGGAACAGCAGTACGTCAATGATCACTGCTTTCTTTAGAATAAATGATGGAATTGGAAATTTGTTATATTTCTCTTTCTGTCTCAGAGTCTTCCTTTGCCTCTTTCTCACCAGGCCCTGCACCAGGATGTTCTGAAACACTGTGTAATTAAAGTCTCCTGATCCCAGTATTAGCAACTCCTCCTCACCATTCCCCACATTGCTGCCAAATGAGGTTTTTGAAATGGAAACACAATCATGCACCGCCTTCAGAATGTCACAGAACAAAGTCTAGATTCTTTGGTGTGGTGTAGAAGCCTGAAGGCGTGTAAGAGCCTGCATTATTTACTTTAAGCCTGCAATTACAACTTCACCTCTTTCCTTTACAGGTATCTTGTGATGTAGTCAAAGTTCTCTAAAGGTGTTTCCTTACCCCCACTTCCCCCAAACACCACCACTACTCACCTTGGGGCTTGACTCTATTCTCTCATTCTCTCTGTTCTCTGCCTGCTGCTCAGCTTTCTTTATGTCATTTACCTGCTAAATTCCTATCATCTTGCAAAGGTCAATTTTATACATCCCCTTTGTGTACCCTCTACTCGGGCTGTCAAATAGAGTAGTTTTACTTTGTCTTCTTTATTATGACAATTACTACATTATGTTATGAATGATTTCTCATGTTTATCTCCCATGCTAGTAAGAAATATATTGATATTCCTTAAACTTTGGTATCCTTGTCCCCATCATAGCATATAACCCACCATCAGGGGTTAAGAAATGTTGAACAAATGAATGAATGAACAAATGACTACTATCCAAAACCATGGGAGTCAATAAGAGTAGAGTTTTAATTTAATTTAATTTTAATTTATTTGTTATTATTAAATAATAATTACAACAACATCGAGCACTTATTTTGTGTTAAGCATTATACGTATTTTATTTAGTTCTTAAAATAACCCCGCGAGATCTCTTTGTCTCTGACTTACAATGAGGAACCAAAGCTAAAGGAAATGAAGTGCTATATCCATGTCTTATAGGTAGTAAATTGTGGGGATTTGAACAACATCTGCTGTACTCCATAGTTGCAGTTCTAAACCATATGCTCATGTGTGAACTATGTCTAAGGGATTATGCATGATCCATCTCTCTTATATTAATAAATAATATGTGTTACAATAATGGTGGTTCCTAATTCAAAGTAGTGAATTAGGATATATAGTCAGACTCTTCCCCCAGATTTCCATATAATTTTCTCCTTTATTTCCTTCAGTGCTCTACTGACATGCTATCTCCTCCAAAAGAATCTGCCCTGTGAGATAACAACCTCACCCCTTATCACATCAGACTCTAGTCCCTTACCCTGCTTTATTGGTCCTCATTCCTCATAGTGTTAACACCTAGAGGTTGTTTATACTTTTGTTACTGTTTGTTTTTTTTTTCCCCTGTCTCCTGCCATAGTAATATAAGTTCTTGGCAAGCAGGGACTTTGCATTGTCTGTAGCCCTAGCAGAGGACCAACCCCAGAGTGCCCACATAATAAATAGTTGTTGAATGAATGAAAAACTGGTCACCATACTGTATGCCAAGCCATATGAGATGAAGCAAGTACATTCTTTTAAAAAAAATTATAAGAATCCAAGTTTATGGTACTGTAAATTGAAGAATCAATTGGTTTAAAACTCTTTACTTTGAAATAATTATGGATTTACAGGAATTTGAAAAAAAAAAAGAAAAAAGAAAAAAGAAACAAAAACCTAAAGAGGAATCCTGTTCATCTTTCAGTGTAGTAAATTTTTATTTTGTAGAGAGACTTAGACCATGATCTCCTTATATGTAAAGATCCCTAGGGCACTTAAAATACAGTTTTATTTCTGTGCATGTTTTCAAGAGAATGTTGAAATAGAACTCAAGCAGCAACTGCACTCTGGAACTCAATGCCTAATTCACTAAATGTACCAACTGAATAGGCTCTCCTTAGTATTCATTCACAGTTATAAAATTGCCAGTATATTTGTAAAAATAAATTTCACAGTTATTGTATTTGCAGCTGGTGGCTGGCAGTGTTCATGATCTGCTTTCCTTAACAACCGTGATTAAATCACCAAAAGAGATTCACACTGTGGACCCTTTGCCTTCTCTCTCATAAGCAGTGTCCTCTGAAATCATTATAACAAGAACAAATAGTAACCTTCTCCTATAAAGCTCTACAGTGGTGGAGAAAATGTGGAAAGATTTCTCCATGGCATTTTCTCTACCTGCTCCATCAGCTATAATCTCAAGATGATTTTTGAAATATGTTTTGAAAAAAAAAAAAAGCAAAATTTATTTTATAGTTAAGTAATAGTTTGTAAATGTCTTCTATGTTTTCTACCTATTATTTTGATGGTATTCAAGAAAATAAAATCACTTCCATGATGTTCTGCTCTAACATATAGGAAAATCATCTGTCTCTTTGACATTGTCAAGTTAATGGAAAATATGGCCCTTGCTACCTTTTGCCCTTTAAATGTCAGTTATTGAAAGAAAGTATTTCTTTTCCATACTAAGAGAATTTTTTAAATATTTATCCAATTGTTTTCACTCTTCTGCCTGTCCTCTCTAGCCATATTTATTTGGCAAACATGAGAAAAAAGCATGAATGAGGAACTTCTCCTAACAAAGAATAATATTTATTAAGCATATCATGTTCCAATGCCTTTAATTTTAGATGTCATTTCGATTGATTCTGTGTTCTTTCTATGGAATGCAATATATGTGAAGTGCAAAATCGTTTGTAATTAGGGCACAAAAGACAGATCAAATTATTTCACACAAACACATTATATTTTATGTTATTTGACAAATACAGAGTTGATATGAAAAAAATGTATTTCATTCATTTTGCTAAGAATTTAAACTGTTCATACCATGATAAAATCCTTAGTCATCAGCATTCTTCAGTGTCAACTCAGTAGAATGTGTTTCATAACTGGACATCTTGTAATACCCACAAGGAGGAGGAACCATTTTTTAAAAATTGGTGAATGATTGTATTGTCATTCATTCATACATTAACAAATGTTTATCAAATCTTTATCTGTGTTAGGAGCTGGGACTCTATTAGGTGATATATCCTCTGCTTTTAAGAATCCAGAGTCTTTTTGAGGGGATAAGCAACCAAACTATCAATTAACCATAACTATGATGATTTCATGATTTGGTTACCTTTTAATAATATGACCTCAATTTGCAGACAAAACAGCCACGTTTTCTAGGCTTCCTTTAAAGGAATATACTCTCTGAAAGTGGTATTTCTCCAGCTTTTCCAGGCATTCAAGTCACCTTGGGCACACAGGTTCCAAACCTTCCATTCCAGGGGGTGCTGGGCCAAGGAATCAGTAAGAATAAGTGCCCACGGTGATCTGGGGTGGAAAAACTTACTAGTATATTGCACTTTTTCACTTTCTATTCCTTTATATTGCTAATACTCTGTTACTATCACTGCTGTAAGAGGAGCTCTTTATTGCCTTCTGGATAATGTCCAAAGAGCTTAGCCCAGTGCAGGAGGTTCTCCATGATTCAATCCTGAACACTGTGCTGTCCCTGCCTCCATGCTTCCAAACACGCTGTTTCCTCTGTTTCAAATGCTTTCTTCCTCCTGATTTAACCAGAAAAAAGCATCTCTTTGAAATTCACCTTAACTACCTCTCTTCCTACAAGTCTTTTTCAAACCCTCACCAGCCAGCTGTATTGATTGCTTCCTCCTTGAAGTCACATTCCACGCATCTATGTCATATCATTGTTCACCCAGTATGAACCATATGTTTTCACGTTTGCCTTGTCTTCTAAATTTTATAGGCTCCATGACAGCTCCTAGCAACTATATGGTGCCTGGAATATAGTAGACAATTAATTAAATGTTTATTGAAATGTAAAAGTGCCAAACTTATAGTTTAAAAATCTTTGGAAGTGTTTTTTTTTTAATGATATAATTCACTATAAAAGATAATCTTTAGATTGACTTTTAAATTAAAAATAATTTTTTATAATTTGAAATGTCAATATAGTAGCTCATCCCATTTGTAACTTTTTAATATTTACTAACAGTCTTTCTGTGGACACAAAGTCACCCCCCAGTGACAGAGAATTTTCTGGAAATCTTATGCTTATTCTCCTGTATCTCACCAATTAGGGATATTCTGAGCTTGCAGCAAACATATTAGAGAAAGTCTGATCTGGGGTGTAAAACATAATTTTAAACATAAACCAAACTGATAAGGAAAACAAAAGCTGAGAAGGTCAGTTATAACAAACTTAGGAAAGATTTCATATTTTGAAAGGGGACTTACAAGGCAACTTATTAAAACATAGGTCATAGAATTTATAAATTCTTAAAGATTATCTATCAAGAATGTAATTTGGGGGGTGCCTGGGTAGCTCAGTGGGTTAAAGCCTCTGCCTTTGGCTTAGATCATGATCTCGGAGTCCTGGAATCAAGTCCCACATTGGGCTCTCTGCTCAGCGGGGAGCCTGCTTCCTCCTCTCTCTCTCTCTCTCTGCCTACTTGTAAAATAAATAAAATATTAAAAAAAAAAAAGAATATAATTTGGCGGGGGGCGGGGGAAGGTGTGGAGACAGAGAGTGAACAAGTGAAGGGCAGAGGGAGAGAGAGAGAATCGAAAGCAGCCTCCATGCCCAGCACAGAGCCTGACATAGGGCTTGAAGTCAGGATCCTAAGATCACGACCTGAGCCAAAATCAAGAGTCAGATACTTAACCACCTGAGCTACCCAGGCGCCCCAAGAATGTAAATATTTATATATAGCAAGGAGAATGAATCCAAGTCAGATTCTAAAACACTGAACATGCTAAAATTATAGGAGGCACTGAATGAAGATTTTACTTGGCTCAAGAATAGAACATCTTCCTGAGGAAAAAGAGATATTTTATCAGATTATGTTTGGCTGTTTCTATAGGGAATATTTCAAATGCAAAGCATTGGAAAATATTTAAAAGATAAATATAAACATTTACCAAAGTAACCAGTACTGTTTTCCCAGTTTAGAAAGTTAAACCATTCCTGATGAGGTGTTTTGAGCTTTGCAGTAGTTAATTTGGGCAAGAGAAAGCAAAAGCATTTCTTCTAACTTGAAATTTTTCTCTGAGAGATCAAAGAAAAAAATACGACTCTTTTATTAGTGGTTGTGGAAGAACATTTGAAAACTTTTCATTACTTTGTAGAAACAAATTACATATAAACTTTACTCATTTGTTATAAACAAGCTGTATTTATTGCCTTCCTGCTTTTATCTAAGGCATTCTACCTTTATATTAATACCCAAGGTTTTTAAATTGTATAATGGAAACCAGATAAAGAATTGTGGGGAGGGGGAACCATTTCCATTTGACTGATTCTAAGATTTGACTTAGTTGTAATTTGCATCTATTTTAAACTCTATTATGAAATACAAAATATATTTCCTGTGGGTCTGAGAGCATGTGTGTGAATATGTATGCATCAATGGAGGAGAGGGGAGGTTGAAAGATTTTTGGAGGCAAATATCAGGGCTTTGAGATCTAGCATTTGGAGCATTAACTTATCTTTAAAAGCTCTGTAAGTAGCACACCTACCTCTGTAAAGATCACAATTTCAATTGATAACAAGAAAATGAAGTTTTTAAAATTAAAATTATGAACACTTTCTTACTGTGTTATTTAAAGGATTTAGAAGGATGTTGACAAGAGAGATAATGCTCTTGATCAGAGAAAAATCCTGAAATGAAAAGCACAAATACTCTGAGAGATTTATGGAGACCATAACCTCAGGTCAAAGCCCATGTTTATATTCCTAGTCTTTTTTTTTTTTTTTTTACAGACTCCACCAAGTCATTTCTTCTTCAGTCGGGTATTTTATTCGCTCACAGTATTAGGCTCTTTAAAGAGCACAGCAAACTGAGGCTTTTTATGATACTAACTTACACCTACCCACCCTTGAAAAGTTGCTTGGTTTACGTTTTTAAGTCTAGTTGCTTTCTGTTTAAAGCTGAAGAAAAAAAACACTTCTGCTTTTGGAAATTTGGCAGCATGTATTCCATGAATGGCATGGAAGTGCTAGGATAGAATTACCCTGCCACAAACAGTCCCCTGACCGTCCATGTCTCTGGCGGTCTAACCTCAAGATTTAATGACCAGCCATGTAGAAGGCTGTCTTTCTGGGCGGTGGAGTGAGGGGAGTCATTTTTCCCTATTTCCTCTCTAGGTAACACTCTACTGTAGTTATGTATATATATTTTCTAGCAGAAAATGGGATATATAATATGCTTTCAATAAATGCTTGTTAATCCATTCCAGAAATATTTAATTAATTGCCAAAATTCACAAAGCATTCAATGATGAAATTGCTTCTTTGAATCTGATGTTGTTCTTAGTGCTTTTAATATCGGCTTATTTTCTTTCTCCATTGATTAGGTTTCAGACACATACCAGTGTGAATTATGTTGAAGAAATGAAATTATTTGATCTATTTCTGAGTATTGTTTATAATTAAATTCTCTCCATATATCTTTTCTTCTAATTTTAAGATATAAGCACAGTTATTTTATGTCAAAATCAGAAAACTGAAGTCTTAACATGTTCATTTAATTTAAAGGAAAAAAGCTCTAAGAATCTCTATGTGTCCAGCAAGCTTCCCAGAGTTGACAGTCAGCTGTTATTAATAATTTCTGTCAATTGTGGCAACTATGGCAATGATTCCACAAACTGCAGGAATGTAAGAGCTGATATACTTTCTGTCTCAGAGACTATGGTGTCTTACTTCTGTAACATAAATCTAATTACAGATTCACCTCATGACAGAAAAGTAAAGTGTTCCTATGAAAGTCTTTGTAAGCCAAAATGGCATAAAGCAGAGTATACTTTGCTTTCTGAAAACTGTGTTATACCACATTACTTTTTTTTTAATTGAAGTATACTTGACATACAATAATACTATATTAGTTTTAGGTGTATAACATAATGATTTGGCAATTACATACATTATGAAATTCTTACCACCAAAACTGTAGTTACCATTGGTCACCATATAAAGTTTTTACAATATTATTGACTATATTCCATATATTGCACTTTTCATCCTAATGACTTATTTATTTTATGACAAGAAACTTGTACCTCTTAATCCCTTTCACCTATTTTGCCTATCTCCTCAATTCCTCCTTTGGACACCACCAGTTTTTTCTTTGTATTTATGAATGTTTGTTTTTATTTATTCATTTTGTTTTAGATTTTTAGATTTTTTTAGATTCTGCATATGAGTGAAATCATACAGTACTTGTCTTTTTCTGTTTGACTTTTTTCACTTAGTATAATACACTCTATCCATGATAGATAGATATAATACACTCTATCCATCCACATTATTGCAAATGGCAAGTCATCTTTTAATGACTAAGTAATATTCCATTGTGAATATATAACTCTTCTTCCTCATCCATTCACCTATGGATGGACACGTATATTGCTTCCAGATTTTGGCTATTGTAGACAATACTGCAATAAACACAGGGGATGCCACTTTTATATATATACAAGTGAAAATCCTCTTCATATTTCTTTCAGTTAGCAAAAACAGATACTACTGTAGGTCTTTCACAAAAGCAAAGAGGTGTAACAGAAACATTTGGAAAGCGGAAAATACCTGCACATCATTCCCCTTCCTAACAGATTCTAGATTCCTATGGCTCCCTCTTTATTAATTGGTGGTAATTCTGGTATCTGTGGTATGGCCCATGAGGTCATATATGTAGTGCTTTACTCCAACTTCACTTTCTGCTGCTCTGCCAATAGACCCAATGCTCTTTCCAAACCCAGTTTCCCAAGTATACCACATCTTGTCTTTGCAAATGTTGTTGCTTCTATCTAGAATGCTTTTTCCTCTTCTCTTTGTTTAGCAAATTTTTATTTATCTTTTCCCATTTAGCTCACAAATTTCCTTCTTTTTAAAACTCTTTACCTCCCTTAGAGATAGCCAGTTTATCTCTCCTCTTATGACTTAGTATAATGAATTTATTCAGTGTTTTAGATGGTTAAATATACCTTAGCTTAGGTGTTTGTTTGTGTCTTGTTTTGTTTTAATTTAGAATTTTTAAAGAACCCTCTTCTACCTTCAGAAGCAGTGTAGTTCATCAGACATTGTTTATTTCTCCTATTGCAAGATGTACTTGAAGACTTACTGGAAAAAAAGAAATACACTTAATTATTAAGTGGAAATAGAGCATTCTGAATAAATAAAAAGTCATTTACATATAATTGAAAAGTTAAAATGTAAGTCATATAAATATACATACGTATTTAGATTCCCTGAGCTATCAAGAAGCCAAGAGGAAAATGGAATTAACTTTATTTCATTGTCAAATCCTGATCTTGGAATTTAGTATGTATATATCAATAAGAATAACTAGAAAAATAACGAGATAAAATTAGGAGCAACTACATCTACTGCTCTTTGAAGAAGTATACTTGAAAAAATGTTAGAAAAACCCAGAATCCCAAAAGACTCACTATTCCAGATCCCAAAGGACTCACTATTCCAGATTTCAACTTAATCTAGGAAAATATGAGACCCAATAATTAATATGGTCTAAGGAAAAAACAGCGTACATACCTCAGAGTGAGAATCTCTACCAAACATTGAGAGAACATGATTATCTCTACAACGCCCACCCCTCTCCTCAAATCCAAGGAAAGGAAGATTTAGCATCTGCCATAAAGAACCAGACCAAAGATAACAAAGGGGTTCTTTCACCTGAGCAAGCTCTTCTGTAAAACAAAAAAACCCAGGCCTTTTGAAGAGGGTTTATGGGCTGCTTTCCTCCATTTGGAGCACTCTCTGGCCAGGGTTTTCCTGTCTCATCTTGCTGTACCCTCAATAACTCCCCACCTCCTTCATTTCATCCATCTCTACTCCTGATCATTTGGTTCCTTAGCTCCAACAATGAAGATTTCTTTCTTTCTTTCTTTTTTTTTTTTTTTTTGGATTTTTTTATCTGATAGATAGAAAGAACACATGCAAGGAGGGGGAGGGAAAGAAAGAGGGGGGAGAGAGAGAATCTCAAGCAGATTCCAAACATGCGACTCTGATCTCACAACCTTGAGGTCATAACCTGAGCTGAAATCAAGAGTTGGATGCTTAACCGAGTCATCCAGGTGCCTAAACAAGGATGATTTCTTAACACTTGTGTGCATTTCCTTTATTACTGCTTAGTGGCTGAACTCTTTGGCTGAACCTTACTCATAGCATATAGCAATAACATTCAGCTCTGCTTAGGCTTTTTCTCCAACACAGCATGTAGCCTAAGGCCCAAGAATTACTGCCATTACTTTTAATTATGGCTTTTAATAATTACTTTTAGTTACCTTATGTATATATGTATATGCATATTTATGTGTGCATAGGTATATAAATACATTTGTGTTTACCTGTGTATATACATATGTATGTTATGTGTGTATATGAAGCTCCCATATAGAAATTGACCCTAGAAATATTTTTAAGTTTTATAAATTGTATAACACCACTTTATCTGACCAAAAAATAACACTATTCTTAGCATGGATACAATTCAGCCTCCTTTATGTAGAATAGAAGTATCAAATTTGGAGAATTTAAATTGGAAAATTGGAGAATTAAATTTTTTAATTAAAATTGGAGAATTAAAATTTTTGTATCATTGGGAATATTACAGAAAAAGACAAGAAAGTGTGCTTCAAGGATAAATAAAATTGTACATAAATGATGTTGGAAAGAAGATTCTTCTCTACCCTCAGGGATGGTAGAGATGTAGAGATGTGGCTAAAATTACTGTGATGACAAAAATGAAGTCAACTTCACTGTCCAAGTCCTTAAGGATGTTGATGGTAATGAAAAAGAAGTAGTAACAAATAAGTATTGCAAACTCCAAAGTCAGTGGGAGGTTCAGCTATCATCTTCAAGGATATAAATAGACAAAAGCAGTGAAACCTAAGGGAAAATGAAGAGTGACTATCAGCTACATCAGATGCCAAAGGAGGACTTTTCTAGCTGGGACAGAATCAGCTAGCTACTTCAGGGACCTGTAAAAAGAGACATGTGGTGAGAGGGGGTCCCCACACAGGGAGAACTCTCACCAATAACCCATGACACCATGATACCCTTGCTCCCCACCAGAGAACTTAAAAGCCAGAGCTTCAAAAATATATATATGTTTGGCCTCCAACTTAACCTGCATCCAGAATTTCTGCCTTATTTGTAAATATTAGTCACTATTTGAGTTGTATTTCATACTAAAAAGAAGAAAAACGAGTACTTGTTTTCTTTTAGGTGTTCTAGAATTGATTTAACTGACATTTTATTATGTATTGTGAATTTAATCTCATTGGCTTCCATTTCATTCCATTTGGGAAGCCAGTAGGTACTTAGAAGAATATAAAAGATACAGTCCTGAATAGTTATTCACTATTCCTTTTTTTTATAACTTTTAAAATTAGATTTTAAATCATAAATCTATTCTCTTATTTAAAAACTGGGTTTATTTATTTGAATTACCTTCTATGTTGTAATGGTCATCTTTGAAAGTAGATATTCCCTTCTATTTTGTGTCTTTAAAATGTAAGAAAACATAGTACACTTGCTTTGAATTTTCTGTTTCCTAATAACAGCCACATCTCCACATTTTTTTATGTAATCCCATTTCTATGTTAGTTAGTAGCTAACTACAGTTAGAAAATTTTTTTCCTATTTGTATATTGTGACATTATGTTTCATGTCATTTCTCTCATTTTCCCACCTTCCTTCTGCTTTATTTCCTATCTTCTTTCTTTACTTTTATAAATATTAAGATCTTGCTGCTATAAGCAAGGAACACTCTTGGGTTTTGAATACATAAAGTTAGGTAAGGCATACTTTTCTGTCCTTCAAAATATCTTCCTTGATTTATATGATCTTGTAGATGAAGTATGCAAGGCTTAGAGAATCCCCTAATAAGGGGTTAGGTATTAGATTTGGTATGTGACCCATTCCTTCCATACCAGACTGATTGCATTCACTTTCCTCTTCACTAATTTGTCATAAGTAAAATCAACAGGCCAAATAACCTGTCCCTTAAATTAGAGGAGATTTATTGCTTATAACTCTTAGGACACTTGTTATAACCAGAAGCCCATCTATCAGCAAAGACAGCATCCCAGATGCTTCTGCACTATATGATCAGCCTGGCATCTAAATTATAGTAAAATCCTAGGAAGGGCATTCTACGTAGAGGAAACAATACGCATGAAGGCATGGAGGTGAGCAATCATAAATTATTGAGCACTTAGTAAGCGCCAGGCAATGCTCTAAGCACTGAACATATATTATCCAGTTAGTCATCCAGACAACCTGATGAGACACAGGCACAGGGACACTAAGTGACCTATCCAAGTTCATACAGCTAGTAAGTAACACTTTGAACTAAGCACCTAGCCACCATATAATATTGCTTCTGATCTCAGGAACAGGATGAGAGAAGTGAGGCAGGAAGAATTCTAGATAGCTTCCGAATATTTTTGGTTTGGATGACATAGTGTCATCAGTGAAGATAGGAAAATTAGGAAGAAGGAGTTTGGAGGGAAGATAATGCAATGCTGAGCATGTGGTTGCTATGGGCTATTCAACTGGGAGTAGCCAACACCCAGGGAGAAATAAGTATTTGAAAGTCAAGGCTGGTAAGCTTAGGAATAAGACTGTGGGAACCACCAGCATATTTAACAGGAAGGGTTGGGGTGGCTGCAGTGGAGATGATTCAGAAAAGGAAGAGAATATGTGTAGGGATGAAGCCTTGAGGACCATTATCATACAAAGGGTAAATGAAGGAAGAGAATCACAGAAAGAAAAGTAGTGTGAAAAGTAGGAGAAAAACAAGGGAACTGTGCATAGAATTGAAGACCTTTTTGTCTTATGGTACATTCTTTCTCCTGAAACTTTTGTAAACAGTGATGGTTAAACAGCTTTATTATTATGTACACTATGAATGCAGTGTTGACCACATATTACAAAGAAGCATATTGACTTATAAATCTATGATATCATAACAGTGGCAGAAGTCACAGAGCTTACCTTTAACCATATCTGCCCCTGGGTAAAAATAAAAATGTTTTCTCTCCCTCTTCAGTTCCACTGGTATTATTGTTCAATTTTATATAATTTTAAAAGTCTTAGCCTAATTTTATGTTCCATATTTTCTCAAGTTTCCTTCCCTCATCTTTCTTCATCATCTGAAAATCACTTCCTGTTTTATCTGCAGCTTCTAGCATCTTTTGCTCATCTGGCAAAATCATATTTCTCTGTGTATAAACTCCGTTTTTCTCCTTTCCTTAGAGTCAGACAATGGTTATGTCATTAGCTGAGAACTTAGCAAAACATAGTCAAGATTTAGCCCCTGGCTTAGTTCTGGTGACTTCTTCTACACTTCTTTGAAACAGCCATTCCATTTATTATAACCCCAAATGAAGTGGATTCTAGAAATATCATTAAAAAGAAAACAAGAATGACATTTATAAATCACACAGGGGTATATATTTATGTTCAGCCCTCAAGTGTTTTGAAATTTTAAAACCATATGGACAATGGTTTGGTGCTGCTTAACATATTTGAAACTTCATAATTTAACCATGTTAATTCAGTTATCTTTTTGGTACCAGATCCCCAAATCCTCAATTCCCAGTTTCCATATCAAACGCCTTATTGGCTAATGAGTATGAGTGACTAATAGGTAGACCTCACTGTGCAGCACTGATAAAGAAGAGGACACTTAAGCATCTTTAAATACGTAGTAATTAGTCTTAAATATCTCAAGTTGTTCAGCTAATTCCACAATTTATTCAGAGCTAATTACCAACTAATTTCCTGTGTCCATTTACGCACATACGCACACATTTTGCTTTTGGTAGTAATATATAGAAAGGTGGCAAAAATAGTTTTTGGCCAAAAATGTCTGTCAGTTGGGGTTTGAGGGTCACCTGGGTCACACTCTTGGTTTCAGCTCAGGTCCTGATCACATGATCATGAGATCAAGCCCTGCTTTGGGCTCTGCACTACGGGAAGTCTACTTAAAACTCTCCTTCTGGGGTGCCTGGGAGGCTCAGTGGGTTGACTCTCTGCTTTCGGCTCGGTCATGATCTCAGGGTCCTGGGATCAAGCCCCTCATCAGGCTCTCTGCTCGGCGGGGAGCCTGCTTCTCCCTCTTTCTCTGCCTGCCTCTCTGCCTACTTTTGATCTCTCTCTGTCAAAAATAAATAAATAAAATCTTAAAAAGAAACCAAAAACCTCTCCTTCTCCCCTCAACTGTCCCTCTCCCTCTCCCAAATAAATAAATAAATGAATTTATTTAAAAAAAAATTCTTTCAGTGGGATTTTAAAGATATAGCATCAAATTCCTAGAAGTAACATGAACAGTGAAAGCTTAGTTTTATTTTCTCCTCCATGGTTCTGTATGATATTTCTATATTACTACAATGTTTCACAGATAGTGACACATCTACTATGGAGTTAATATAGTTTAAGATTTGGAGACCCCCTACTTACATGGGCTCTGAGTATAGGAGCCTAGGAAGGTGTTCACATGTTCATATGTTTGTCTGTTTGTTTAAATATTTATATATTTATTGAAGAGAGGAAGGGAGAGAATGTGTGAGCCGGGGGAAGGAGTAGAGGGAGAGAAAGAAAAAGAAACAGACTCCTGCTTAGTGTGGAGCCCAACCCAGGGCTCCATCCCAGGTCCCCAAAATCACAACCTGAGTCAAAATCAAGAGTCAGACGTTCAGCCAGCTGAGCCACAGGGGTGCTCTACTGTGTTCATATGTTTTTGTAAAATTTGCAGAAGGAACATTAACGGCAATTAGTTAAGATGTTCTATCTCCTCTGTCACATTTTCCCTCAAGTCAGCTGACAAGGGAGTGACCATGGGTATTTGGGGAATTGAAGTTGGGAAAGCTGTCAGGACACAGCTCTTCTCCAGGATCCAGTCTCTCAAATACTTAAATATGTTGTGTATCATATTCAGCACATTTTCTGTACTCTTCCCCGGAGTGTTTAACTTCATGGATCCTACCTAGCACTTGTTTTACGGGTTGCCTGGGAGAACTGTCAACAGGAATCCAATTGAGATATCATTAACGTGTTATTTAATTAAAGAACACCTCCCTCCAGGTAATAGGAAAGCTTGCATACTTCACACAAGCAACCGACCAAATAGGTCTTGTTCTTCACTGTGTGAGATTTGTCAGTTTTCTTGCAGTTTTCTGGTGTTCTTAAGGGTTCAAGAACACTGGCTTCCGAAGGAGTTCTACCCATAACAATGACTGCCATTGTTTTTTTATTTTTTTGATGAGCTTGATGCTGTAATTATGATCCAAGTTACGTTAAATATTTGAATGGAGTCAAATTAAATGTTCCAAATTATTTGCTTACACAGGCACACTATTCATTGGAATGGTGGTTCATCTGACAGCATATCATTTTATTTTAAAGTGATATTTTAAAATACGGATGATACAGAGTCATGAGGTAAACATGGCCATACAGTGCACTGGAAAAGTTTATTTTATTACTCAGCAATCTGAAAGTTTTCACATTGTTTTTTAAAATATAACACAATAAGTCCCAGCCCAAGTGAGTATAATTTCTTCAGAGTATGAAAAACTCTCTAAGAAAGCTCAACCTCATTTTGGAGCAAGCAGTATAGATTTTACATTCATATTTAGGGGAAAATGAAAATTTAGAGAAGAATACAAATAACAACTATAAAGTTGTCTGAAAGGAAATGAAGAGGTAAATATTATTTTACTAATTTCCATGATTTCTCCTAGGCTTTACACTTCCTATAAGGTTTCCAAAACACATACATACATGTGGTAAATTTGGTTAGATTATTTCATTGAAATTTAGCTTTCCTTATTGCTGTGATGTAAAAGAAATTATTTCATTGGATCAGCTTTATTTCCATCTGTTCCTTATGTGCTGAGAAAATAGAAAACTAGCAAAATCTAACAGAGGAGTACATATCCTCTGGCAATAACATATTTTTCTGTCAAAGAATTGCTTGTTTCCTGAAAGAATAAAATTTGACTAAATGTCAGAAAAATTCTTTTTCCTTAAAACAACTTACTTTTTGTTTGACAAGAACTTATCGTTTCATTTCCTGTATTGTGAATAAGAGCACTCTTACTTCAATAAAAGTGTATTTCATTTGAGTCTGGCTGTGTCTATATGACACAAAACAAAATTGGTGAACTCATGCAATATTCTGTCTGTATATCACTATACACCAAAATAACCAAAGTGCTTGCTTGAACACTTCTAACACGTTATTTTGTTCTGAAACTTCCAGGAAAGAAAACAACAACAACAACAGCACATTGGCTTCATTATTATTTCTTAAGGATGATGAGTTAATGATGATAATAATACTAGGTGGCATCTATTTCTAAACATCTAAGCAGATATTATCAGTACTATAAAATGGAAAAGAGTATTTTTTTCTTTTGAAAACATTCTAGGGGCGCCTGGGTGGCTCAGTGGGTTAAGCCGCTGCCTTCGGCTCAGGTCATGATCCCAGGGTCCTGGGATCGAGCCCCGCATCGGGCTCTCTGCTCGGCAGGGAGCCTGCTTCCTCCTCTCTCTCTGCCTGCCTCTCTGCCTGCTTGTCATCTCTCTCTGTCAAATACATAAATAAAATCTTTAAAAAAAAAAAAAAAGAAAACATTCTATCACACAGTTGTATTCACTACACTTAGTGTATTGAACCACCTATAATATTGTTTGATTTGCACATTATAATTAGGAAGAACATTACCAAATTATATTATATAGTGTGTGATCTGAATTTTTCAAGTTGCATGGTAAATATAGGATGCCTTTTTTCCTTCAGATCACTAACAGAACAGGATTAAAATTGATATAATCCATGCCCTTTGGGTTTATGGATATTATAAGGTGGTATCCTTTAGATTTCATCAAAATAGAAATGGTGGAATGACTAGAGTTTGAGGTGTGCTTCCTATAATGCCGCTGAATCTTAGCTAATCTATGCACACTCTTGCGTAATGCATCTTGCAACAGATGCCAGAATTAGCAAGATGGCTGCTTGGCTTTAGGTTTGCCATCTGTTGTGAAGCTAATTGGTCTTGCTGTTTTAATCAATGAACCAAAAGAATTCTAGAATTTTCTGGGAGTCTCAGGACTTGGAGACAAGTCATCCTGACTATGTATTTATCCATCCAGCAATTATTTATTGAGTTCCTACTCTGTATTTGTATACTATGGATACAGTGATAAACCAGAGTTAAAGTTAATCCTCTCACACAGCTAAAATTCTATGGAGAATAAATACAATAAAAAATAAGTATGTGATACAATTAATGTGATTAAGTGCTATAAAGGGAAACAGAGTTGAACAAATGGATGAAGAGGGACAATAGTTGTGGAATGAAGTTATCATCTCAGGGTGGTCAGGAAGGTCTTTGGAGAGATGACATTTGAGTAGATATTCAAATGAAGAGGAGGGAAAGCCAAACCATTCAGAGTAGATGTTTGTACTAGGCAGAGGGCAGAGCAAGTGTGAAGAATCTAAGGAGAGAGTTTGTGCAATGTGTTTGTTCAAGGGTGAGCAAAGGGATCAGAGAAGCTGGCGTGGAGTAGAGAATAGGAAGAAACATATGGATTAGATCAGAGAGGAAACCAGGCACCGGCTCAAAAGACCTTGTAGGAATGAACTCTGGATTTTTATCTGAAGGTAATAGGAAAACATCAAAAGAGGGTTTTGACCAGAGCGTGAGAAAATCTGCTATGTATTTTTAACAGATCCTTGACAGGTATGAGGAGTAAGCACTAGAGGTTACATGTGAGTAGCAGCATGAAGGCCACACAGGGCAGCAGTGATAGCAGTCTCATTTAGACAATTCAGTATTTTGGACTTGAGTGGATGCAACAGAATTTGGTGGAAATGGAGATTAATTCAAGAGTTTCAAATTCTGTGCACAAAGTAACACAAGAGCAAAGGGATTCATTTAAAATAAGCTGAGAAAGGATTTTGGCTCTTCCACTCTAGAAAATGGATCTTAGAACACAACCACTTTTAGAAGGCCCTCTCAAGTACAATAAAAATTTAAACTGTGGCCCTACTTTCATTGAAGGGTTGAGTGAGAACAGTAAGGAAACCTTTGATTTCTGAGAAGTTTTGGCAAGTGAACAAATTAGTAAACTAATACAATATACAAACAGTATATATACAATACAATTTACAACCAGTATATTTCTCATTACCTTTGCTCTTTGGTAATTGTGTAGACAGTTTCATGATATGGTAGATTGAAGCACTGATAATAGCTAACCGTAATTCTCAACACAGACTGCATGGTAGAATCATCTAGAATCATCTGGGGGGATAAGGTTTAAAATAGTGATACCAGCTCCTCCCCAGATCAATTAAATAAAAATCTATAAAATTGTAACCCTAAGCATCAGTGTTTTTTCAAAACTCCCAGGTGGTTGTAGTGTTCAGTCACAGTTCAGAATCTCGTTACATATATGTCACTTAAAACACACAAAAATTTTATGAGGAAGGTACTCTTACTTTGACTATATAGTAGAATAGGTTTATAAACACTAAATGCCCAGCTGGCAGATATGGAACATAGGATTTTTTTTCCTAACATTTTTATTAAATGACATTTGCTACATACAAAACAATATATAGTAAATGTAAGTTATTAAGCAAAATATTAAAATAAAAATAAAAGCAAACCCACTACCTATTTAAATAATGAGAAAATAACCAATACTATGGGAAATACTTAGGTACTTCCTAATGTCATCTTCCTTCTTCCTTCATCCCCCACCCAAGCTGCATTCTCTATTCAGGAGTATTTTAATTTTGAGATTTATAAATCAAAAACAAGGATTTGCAGAAGACAAGTCTACATAATTTTTTTAAGAATTACACATTAGGTGGGCAGTTCAAGAATAAATATATTTATTAATAGTCAGTGCCTTTAATTTCTTTTTGTTGTCTGATTGCTGACTTCTAGTGCTCTGTTGGATAGCAGTGTGATAATGGACATTCCTGCCTGTGTTCCTGACCTTAGCAGAAAAGCTCTCAGTTTTTCTCCATTGCGAATGATATTTGCTGTGGGTTTTCCATTAAAGGCTTTGATGATATTGAGGTATGTACCCTTTCTCCCTACACTTTGAAGAGCTTTGATCAAGAAAGGATGTTGTACCTTGTCAAATGCTTTTTCAGCATCTATTGAGAGTATCATATGGTTCTTGTTCTTTCTTTTATTAAGGTATTGTATCACATTGATTGATTTGAGGATGTTGAATCAATCTTGCAGCCCTGGAATAACTTCCACTTGGTCGTGGTGAATAATCCTTTTAATGTACTATTGGATCCTATTGGCTAGTATTTTGGTGAGAATTTTCACGTCTGTGTTCATCAAGGATATTGGTCTGTAATTCTCTTTTTTGATGATATCCTTGTCTGGTTTTGGGATCAAGGTGATGCTGGCCTCATAAAATGAGTTTGGAAGTTTTCCTTCCATTTCTATTTTTTGGAACAGTTTCAGGAGAATAGGAATTAATTTTTCTTTCAATATTTGGTAGAATTCCCCTGGGAAGGCGTCTGACCCTGGGCTCTTGTTTGTTTGAAGATTTTTGATGACTGTTTCAATCTCCTTACTGGTTATGGGTCTGTCCAGGTTTTCTATTTCTTCCTGGTTTAGTTGTGGTAGTTTATATGTCTCTAGGAATACATCCATTTCTTCCAGATTGTCAAATTTGCTGGCAAAGAGTTGCTCATAATAGTTCTTATAATTGTTTGTATTTCTTTGGTGTTGGTTGTGATCTCTCTTCTTTCATTCATGATTTTATTTGGGTCCTTTCTCTTTTCTTTTTGACAAGTCTGGCCAGGGGTTTATCCATCTTATTAGTTCTTTCAACAAACTAGCTCCTAGTTTCATTGATTTGTTCTATTGTCTTTTTGGTTTCTATTTCATTGATTTATGCTCTGATCTTTATTATTTCTCTTCTGCTGCTGGGTATAGGCTATCTTTGCTGTTCTTTTTCCAGCTCCTTAGGTGTAGGGTTAGGTTGTGTATTTGAGATCTTTCTTGTTTCTTGAGAAAAGCTTATATTGCTATATATTTTCCTCTCAGGACTGCCTTTGCTGTGTCTCACAGATTTTGAACAGTTGTGTTTTCATTATCATTTGTGTCCATGAATTTTTTCAATCTTCTTTAATTTTCTGGTTGACCCATGCATTCTTTAGTAGGATGCTCTTTAGCCTTCCATGTATTGGGGTTCTTTCCAAATTTCCTCTTGTGATGGAGTTCTAGCTTCAGAGCACTGTGGTCTGAAAATATGCAGGAAATGATCCCAATCTTTTGGTACCAGTTGAGACCTGATTTGTGTCCCAGGATATGATCTGTTCTGGAGAATGTTCCATGTGTTCTAGAGAAGAATGTGTATTCTGTTGCTTTGGGATGGAATGTTCTGAATAGATCTGTGATGTCCATCTGGTCCATTGTGTCATCTAAGGCCTTGTTTTCTTGTTGATCTTTTGCTTGGATGATCTGTCCATTTCAGTGAGAGGGGTGTTAAAGTCCCCCATTATTATTGTATTATTGTTGATGTGTTTCTTTGATTTTGTTATTAATTGATTTGTATAGTTGACTGCTCCCATGTTAGGGGCATAGATATTTAAAATTGTTAAATCTTAATGTTGTATAAACCCTTTGCATATAATATAGTGCCTTTCCTTCTCTCTTATTATAATCTTTGGCTTAAAATCTAATTTATCTGATATAAGGATTGCCACCCAATTTTCTTTTGATGTCCATTAGTATGGTAAATTGTTTTCCACCCCCTCAGTTTAAATCTGGAGGTGTCTTTGGGTCTACCATGAGTTTGTTATAGACAGCATATCAAATGGTCTTTTTTTTTTTTTTTTATCCATTCTGATACCCTCTGTGTTTTGATTGGGGCATTTAGCTCATTTACATTCAGGGTAACTATTGAAAGATATGAATTTAGTGCCATTGTATTGCCCATAAGGTGACTCTTACTGTATATTGTCTCTGTTCCTTTCTGGTCTACTACCTTTAGGCTCTCTCTTTGCTTAGAGGACCCCTTTCAATATTTCTTGTAGGGCTGGTTTGGTGTTTGTAAATTCTTTTTGTTTGTGTTTGCCCTGGAAGCTTTTCATCTCTCTTTCTATTTTCAATGATAGCCTTGCTGGATATAATATTCTTGGCTGCATGTTTTTCTCATTTAGGGCTCTGAATATATCATGCCAGTTCTTTCTGGCCTGCCAGGTCTCTGTGGATAAGTCTGCTGCCAATCTAATATTTGTACCATTACATATTACAGACATCTTGTCCTGAGGTGCTTTCAGAATTTTGTCTTTGTCACTAAGACTTGTAAATTTTACTATTAGGTGATGGGATATGGATCTATTTTTATTGATTTTGAGGGGGGTTCTCTGTGCCTCCTGGATTTTGATGCTTGTTACCTTTGCCATATTAGGGAAGTTATCAACTCTAATTTGCTCCAATATACCTTCTTCCCCCCTTTCTCTTTCTTCTTCTTCTGGAATCTCAATTATTCTAATATTGTTTTGTCTTATGATATCACTTATCTCTAGAATTCTCCCCTCATGGCTCAGTTGTTGTTTGTCTCGCTTTTGCTCAGCTTCTTTATTCTCTGTCATTTGGTCTTCTATATCACTTATTCTCTCTTCTGCTCATTTATCCTAGCAGTAAGAGCCTCCCTTTTTGATTGCACCTCATCAATAGCTTTTTTAATTTCAACTTAGATTTTAGTTCTTTTATTTCTCCAGAAAGCGTTTCTCTAATATCTTCCATGCTTTTTCTGAGCCCAGCTAGCACCTTGAGAATCGTCATTCTGAACTCTAGATCTGACATATTACAAATGTCTTTATTGGTTAGTCCCTAGTCTTTGGTATTCCCTCTTGTTCTTTTCTTTGAGGTGAGCTTTTTTTTGCCTTGTCAGTTTATCCAGATAAGAACATATGAATGAGAGAATAAAATACTAAAAGGGTGCAAAGACCCCCGAAAAATGTGTGTTAGCCAAATCAGAAGAGACCCCAAATCTTGGGAAGAAGAAAGGAGATAAAAAGAAGTTCAAAAAAAAAATTAAATTAAAAAAAAATTTGTGGGACGCCTGGGTGGCTCAGTTGGTTGGACAACTGCTTTCGGCTCAGGTCATGATCCCGGAGTCCCGGGATCGAGTCCCGCATCAGGCTCCCAGCTCCACGGGGAGTCTGCTTCTCCCTCTGACCTTCTCCTCGCTCATGCTCTCTCTCACTGTCTCTCTCTCAAATAAATAAATAAAATCTTTAAAAAAAAAATTTGTGGGGTTATGGACTTTGGGGAGAGTATGTGCTATGGTGAGTGCTGTGAAGTGTGTAAACCTGGCGATTCACAGACCTGTACCCCTGGGATAAAAATATATTATATGTTTATAAAAATTTTTTAAAAATAAAATAAAAATAAAAATAAATTTTTTTGAGGGCGCCTGGGTGGCGCAGTGGGTTAGGCTGCTGCCTTCAGCTCAGGTCATGATCTCAGCGTCTTGGGATTGAGTCTCGCTTCGGGCTCTCTGCTCTCTGCCTGCTTCCTCCTCTCCCTCTCTCTGCCTGCCTGTCTGCCTACTTGTGATCTCTGTCTGTCAAATAAATAAATAAAATATTTTTAAAAAACCGTTTTAAAAAATTTTTTGAATATATATATATATATATATATATATATATATATCACACACACATATATATGACTGGTGAATATAACAGAGCCACCCACTTGATTTTGGATGTATTTTGGTCTCTTAGAGGAAACTATCTCACAGAATTTTAAAGAAAGAAAAACATATATATATATATATATATATATACACACACACAAAAAAAAATAAGGATAAACACAATGAAGGGATAAAACATGACTGTAAAGATGAAATTTTTTTTTTAATTCTAAAAAAGGAGTTGATAAGATAACTTGGTTAGGAAAATAAAGAAAAACAAAGTGGAACGAATTTGCTCAGGCTGGAGACTAGAACAAAGCCCTGTGCTAGATTTAGGGTATATTTTGATCTATTAGAAGTTGTATACCAAAATTTTTAGGAGAAAAATCCCTATATGTATACAAAAAATAAAGTTAGATTCAATGAAGGATAATATATGACTACAATAATGAAGGTTCAAAAAGATTTTTTTTATAAGAAAGGTATTGTTAAGATAAACTAGTTAAAATGTTAAGAGGAAAGAGTAAAAGTTAAAAAAAATTAGTCTAAGAAAAAAAAATTTTAAAAATTTAATTAACTTTGCAAGACTAAAGAATCATGGGGAGAAAGCCATGAATTCCATGCTTTGCTTTCTCCTCCTCTGGAATTCCGCTGTTCTCCTTGATAAGTGAGCTTGGTCTTGGCTGAATGTTCTTGCTGATCTTCTGGGGAGGGGCTATTTGTAGTGATTCTCAAGTGTCTTTGCCCCAGGCGGAATCGTGCTTCCTCTTCAGGAGCTGGGCTAAGTAACCTGCTCTGGCTTACTCTTGGGAACTTTTGTTCCCTGAATGCTTTCTGTAGAGCTCTGGAGGACAGGAATTAAAATGGCAGCTTCCAAATCTCCAGCCTGGAGGAGCCGAGAGTTCGGGGCCCCACTACTCTGAGTAGAGAAAAGCGCTCAATCACTCCCATCTCCCTGGTCTGGGGCCACGCTCCGAGCTCACCCAGCCTGTGACCGAGGGTTTCTGTCTCTGGCACATAGTCCCGCTTGGAGTCTCCAAACCCAGCAGATTCCTGCCTCCAGAGAAGGAAAGTGAGTCACCTAGAATCTGCCACTTGTGGGGTCCCTGCTCAGAACAGTGGTCCGACTGTGCTACAGATCCCAGTTTAAGGTATTCCTGAGCTGAGAGCTCATTCCTAGGCTCTGTCTCTGTAGCCAGCTTCCCGCTCTAACCCCTGCAAGCTCTGCTATACCCCTGATCCTTCTGTGACCCCGTGGGACCTGACACCATGCTGTCCCCATGAGGGCTCCACCTCCACTTAGCCTCTCGAGTGATGTCCCTCAGTGGAGCAGACTTCTAAAAGTTCTGATTTTGTGCTCCGTTGCTCTGTCGCTTGCAAGGAGCTGGTCCCTCCCCGGGCGGTCTATCTTCCTGTTGCTTCGTATTCACTTCTCCGTAGGTCCTATCTTTTAGAAAGTGGTAGATTATCTTTTTCTAGGATTGCTGCTCTTCTTCTCTTCAATCTCCTATTGGGTTTATAGGTGTTCAGAATGGTTTGATAACTGTCTAACTGAACTCCTGAGACCTTATGTCATCTCAGCTCCGCCATCTTGACTCCTCCTCCATTTTGTTTTATTTTAATGTGAAGTCTCTTCCTGTTGGGGAAGCATCACTCTTAGTTGTAAATGATACCGTAGAAGTCAGAGATGGCCTGGAGAAACCAGCTTTCTGGAAGAAAAAGCCCAAATTTGTAGTGTTTGTCAATACCCATGGTATAAATACATCCAAATTGGCCAAATTCAAGCTACCAACATGTCATCACTGAAAGAGAAAATGGTTGGCAATAATGGTCCATTATGTAGTATTTCCACCATCCAATGCAGTAGACATAAATATCTTCAATAGTATAAGGATAAAATGTTGTAAAGTAAGTAGATTGTTATGAATTTGAATATTTATCTTTGTTTGCAATATAACTTAATTATAAGTTTATATTATTTAACTTTTAATAATAGTTGCATTTAACTCTAGTTCTCAAAATTCCTGAAAATTTAAAGATTGCTTCTCACAGGCCACCATGAGATGGCTTCAGCACTTTCTCTGACCCTGTTTGATTCTGAAGGTTCCAGGAAATGTGTGACAAAGGTTATAGGAACACCAATCACAGTGCCACAAGTAGGATTACTACCAGTGTAGGAACAACAAAACAAAACAAAACAAAACAACAACAACAAAAAACTGATCTCTGTAATGGAGTACATATTTTCCTAACAAAAGTTTAAGAAGGTATCTTTTTTCCTTTAGAAGGGTGCTTTGTACATAAAATTGTATAAGTATGTGTACACAAGTTCTAAAATATGGCATTGCATCAGTATTTTAGCATAATTTACATTATGAATTAAGTAGAATTTGGCCAATTGATCTGAAAACTCAACTGCCATTTTTAAAATGTGGTTCTTTGGGTAAATATTCTGGGTGCCTCTATCTGAGAGATGGATATTTGAAACAAAATCACTTCATAAGTTGACCATTTTTGTTAGTTGTTATTGATTATGTTTTCTAAATTTTATCACAGTCAGTAGAAATGATACCAAGGAGATGATAAACATCCTTGAAAACATAGCTTGTCATGCCAAAGTGAAGATCATTATACTCTAGGTGGTAGAAGCCAAGTAATAGATTGGGTGGATGCATGAATATGTCATTATGATATAAAACACAGAATTTATAATTATTTTTCTATTTAGAGAATGAGTTTTCTAAACCATTTTCTATAGACTTAGGTCATAAAAAAATCACAAGATATATTTACTCTATTTGGTGTTTTTGTTTTTGGTGTTAGATTCTAAAAATTATCACCAACATCCATGTCAGAGGATTTACTGCCTGTTTTCCTCTGGGACTTTTATGGTTTCAGGTCTTAGATTCAAGTCTTTAATTCCTTTTGAGTTAATTTTTGTGTATGGTGTAAGGTAGTAGTCCAGTTTTTTCTTTTATATATATATATATATATATATATATATATATATATATATATATATTTATTTATTTTTTTTTGCATGTGGCTCTCCGATTTTCCCAACACCATTTATTGAGGACACTGCCCCTTCCCCATTAGAGATTCTTGGCTTCTTTCTCCTATGTACTTCTTGGCTATATACATGTGGGTATATTTCTGAGCCCTCTATTCTCATCTGTTGATCTATGTGCCTGTCTTTGTGCTCATACCACACTGTTTTAATTACCATAGTGCTGTAATATTTTTTGAAATCAGGGAGTATGATACCTCTAACTTTGTTCTTCTTTCTCAAGATTGCTTTGTTTGTTGGGGGTCTTTTGTGACAAATTTTAAGGTGGTTCTATTTCTGCATATGTTTATATTTATGTGTTTATATTATTTTAAAATAGGGAGCTTTACCTATTTAACTCAGCAGATTCATTCATTTATGTTAACTTCATTTTCTATCGTTTTTAAATAGTTTGCATTATAAACTGACAAGTTTGGGGGCAAGACAAGTGCTTATAAACTCCAGGTAGAACAACTAAATGGAAGCCTAAAGGTAGTTTCAAGTACACTGGGTACTAATTTATATAGAAAATGAAATAGATTCTGAAACAGAATAAGGGTAGAGGTGTTCACAGAAATGCAGGAAATAAAAGGTATCCTTCCTAAGTCTATTTGCTGAGTGAGAATGAGCTTCTAAATTAACTTGATCTGTCATAAAGATTAATAAGTAATTTTATTCTCATCTTCATTTTGAGAAGTTAGTGCTAATTGAAACCTAACAATCTGAGTTGAAATGAATCTCTTTTTTCTTTAGTTTAAAACATAGGACAATTGATTGAAAAACCTTTCAAATGACAAATACTTGTACAACTCAGTATGTTTACTCCTAATTCATTATGCATCAGTATTTTAGAAGGGTTTTAAGTTACTTCATTTCATTTGATTCAAATGAAATAATTTGTTTAATATGAATACCTTTTTTCAACGAAACTATTAACCTTTAACTCAGTAATATGGGGATTTCCATACTGCTGTTTCTGCTAATGAAACTTAGTAAATCGAGTTGACCATACTCTCTCAACCTTTGGAATATGAAGATATTTAGCACAAATAATGCTTTGAGTTGAACAGCAGGCCCCTGGAGGCTTTGCCTTCATCTTTCATCTAAATCGCCTGCATGCATTTCCTAGAACTGATAAACTGTCAAGTGAATCATGAGATGTGGGCCTTGGGGTTAATTTATAGCACTTCTGTCTTCTGTACTGTGTACAGCTGCTTTTCTTTTTTAAAGACTCTAGTAAATGTTTTATAAAACAACTTCAGTTGATACATGTCCTATTTTGAGTCCTTCATTATTGCAAACTTGAAATCTTAAGAAGTTTGGTTGAGAGAAAAAAAAATTCTTGGCAAAATTGGAGAGAATACAGGATATTTTCTATTCACTTAAGCTCTCAGTTTCAAAATTTTGGAGATTTGTCACTTGAGTTAAAAATTACTAAATAGTAGTGTAAATGGTGAAAAGATATATTGACTTAAATAGTAATACAGTATTAAGATATACAGATTAAGTATAATTTGTAAACTTTGTCTAGCATATTTTCTTTCTACTACTTCTCATTTTGGACATTTGAGTTCAGAATATTTTCTAAAATATGCCTGTGGATTTATTTGTACTTTATATTTTCTTAGTTTACATGTTGATATCTTTATCATCTTTCATCAGACTGGTTCTTCTAATCTTAAATTTAAAATGATTTGTGAAAATTTGCATTTGTGTGATGACTTGTGAGTAAAATGAGTTTCTTGATTTGTTACCATCAATCATCCTCATAAATTTAGACATAGGTTTTATAAATAAAAGGTACATGAACATCAAGATTTATTTTTTTTTCCCCTCAGGAAATAATGTTTTTGTAATCCCAGGCCCATTTTTTTCCTACCTTAAGGATGAAAATTGGATTGTTGTTGCTGTTGTTTTTAATTTTCTATCTATTCTTTTTTTCTTCCTATAATTTGGTTGAAAATTTGATTGAAAACTGAAGGTACAATGTTTCAATAATGATTTTATATCTCTCTCTCTCTTTTTTTTTTTTTTTTTTTTTTTTTTTTGCATTCCTGGCCGTGTAACCCTGTAAAATCACTTAACCTCCTTGAGACTCTGTTACCTGTAAAGTGATCGTGATAATCAGGAGATACTACCTATGAAAAGTGATGTGAAGTTCTAAAGTGCTCTATAAATGCCAGTTACATTTTTTTGTGAGTAAATCCAATTGATAAAACAGCAATTATATTTCAAAGATGAAGGAAGAAACCAAGTGGACTGTGTAAGATGGAGGGAGAAAGATGTTTGTCTGAACAAAGACCCATACAGTACTAATTGATAAGTTGGTTCCTGAATAATGGCCACCTACTGTGATAGAGCCATTCACAAAGCATTTTTCTACCAAATGAATTAAAGATATGAAGAGAAGAAATATTTATGTATGCCAGTGGATCTAAAATGTTATCATGTAGAATTATCAGAAAGTCTTGTTAGAACATCAGTTGCTCAGCCTCACTCCCAGAACTTCTGATTCAGTATGTCAGAATGGGGCTGAGAAGTTACATTTCTAGAAAATTCTCTGGTGACTTGTAGCTACTGGTTCAGCAACTACATTTTGAGAATAACTGATCTAGACTGAATGAGAGGAACACCAGAAAATTATAGTTGGTCATTTAGTAGAAAAACTTGGCTAGCGTTTGCTCTGCTGAAAGGAGACTTGATTTTGGATTAGATGACAGGATGGCGATTACTGATTGGGCCCTTAAAATACTAGAGTCACCATGTAATTTCCCATTAGAAACATATAATTTAGAGTTCAAAGGGAATTTAGAGTTAATCTTCATCATTTTCCAAATGAGAAAATGGAAGCCAGGAGGAGATAAGTGACAAATAATTACTGAAAAAATATATAATTATAAAAGTCACACAGAAAGTTCCTGATAAAAAAGAAGCTAGAATCATCCACCCAGTGCTCAATCTACTCCCAGTACTGTCTCCAGACAATATATTCCTCTTACCCAAGCAGGCAAAGAAATAAAGGAAACATGAGGCAAACTGGTTTACTTTTGCCTCGATATTTTTGGGGAGATTGGCATAGCACATTGTGGGGCTTTCTATGACTGAGTCAGTCAATCACATTGGCTCCAAGAAATTAAGATGCTCATTACATCCATGGATTTTTCTTTCCAATTATGCAGTTAATAAAGACTCATTAAAGTTGTCAAGAATCAATTAATTTCTCATTAATGCAGCCCAGGTTGAAGAAGAAAAAGAATACAGAGTCTATTTAGATTGTTCTGGATTTCCACTTAACGGTATTTAAAATATTGTCCCCCTCACTGGAGCCTCACCTGCCTAATTGCTTAGTTTCAGTTGTTTTTCATTAATATGTAAATTAACTTGTTCATATTCTAAGGTGGAGTAAAATACATCTGCAGGGGATATGCAAGGGTATGATGCAGAATTGCTTTGGGCAGTTTGTTGATGCAAATGCATGGACTGCTGCTCCTTTATATTCACATCTCAGGAGAAGCTGCCTTAGGAGATTTCAGGCAATTGTATTTTTGCTGTTCTACAGCGGTGGACTGGTTTGTAACTCTTAAACAAAATCAATCAACTGGAGTCAAATCATTTGGTAGAGGATCAGCAGGCACAGTCTGTCCTTCAGCCATGATGGCAAAGAGCTGAAATGTGTTTTGGTAAAGGCTTTATGTGCTGAGCTTAGAACTAGCTTCTCTTCCTACAGCAAGTAGTGATTTATACCCAGTAGATGGTGAATAATGCTGATTTAATTTAGTTTTACTCCACAACTAGAAGGAAGGTAGCTGGTTTAAAAAAATATGTTATGGTAAATTTAAATTTTAAAGTATGTGTATATTTGTATACATAGAAAAGTGTAACTGTATCTCATACAAAATACATACGCACATACACATATATGCACACACACACACCAGATTCCCTGCAATAAGGGATGCCCGGATACCCTCTGAACTAACTCTCATAAATGAGTGCTGGTTCCAATACTGGTCCCTACGCTCTGCAAAGTGACCTTGGTGTCCCACTTTAAGGTCATATGAGATAAGTGATAAGCCTTGTCATATCTTACCTCAGTATAGTATCCAATATAAAGCCTCCAGAATGTGTAAGACCGTCTGGGCTTTAAATTAGTCATCCTGACCTGCTCCCTGACCAACTGAGTTTACCCACTTTAAAGAGCAATATTCCAGTAGGAATAGGATTCATGTTGATTCTCTCATTTTAGATAAATTTTCTTACTCAAAATTCTGAGGTCCTGGTAAAGTACAACCAAAAAACACATTCTAGACCTATAATACATGCCAAACCAGAACAATAAAAATTGTGTTTTTGGAATCCAAGAAAGAAGCTCTGAATCAGCCATAAGAATATTCATACCATATCAGATATGCAAAATTACTGTTAATTCTCTGAGTCTCCAATGCCCTGATCAGTATATATGCCCAGTATATTCTTTATATCACCACTCTGCGTTATTGTGGCCACGGGTCCTGTGTCCCACCCCCACCCCATGCAGCAATCAGTGGGAGCCAGAATAAGTTATCAGGGACCAATAACTGGATACTTCCAGCAAAATGAGCACCAGTAGGGCTTCCCAGAGACTAGGCCTCTTTAAGCCCTACAGCTTTATTATAAGCATATCTGGCAGGACATGACAGGGCCTCAGCAACATAACCCAAATGTCAACAGTAATTCTTCTTGAATTTATAGGAATATACACGTTAAAGATGAACTTTATAAAGAGTTTTGGTTCCTTGAAGAAAGTACGTTTTTTAATTAAAATTATGGTATTATTTTAGATATGCATAAGCATGGTGATTGAAATTAATTTGTAAGATCACCTTCATTTAACTTTTTTTTTCTGATAATCAAGGCCACTTGGATGCTGAGGCATGAAATAATTGCATGTGGTTCCCCCACAGGTCTTCTATATCTACCAATGAAATAGTCTTAAATAAAACACTACTTTTATTTTCAATAAGTGGAAACTGCTTTCTTTCACAGGCAGAAAACCAGGCTAAGTACTGAAGAACATATTAGGGGTATAAAGTCAACTAAGGGATTCCATACTTCAAAAAGGACTTACAATTTAGTTGGGAGAACCCAGGACCAGCTATATAATTTACAGGGCTCAGTTAAATGAAAATGCTGGACTCCCTATTCAGAAATTAATAAGAAATTTAAGACACCAATAGCAAATCATAAAACCAAGCATGGAGCCTTTCTAAGTGTCAGGGGCCCTTTGTGGCTGTGCAAGCCACATATACCTATGAAGTTGGCTCTAAATTAAATAAAAAGGAACACATATTGAGCATTTCTGTGTAATAGATCGAATGTGCTAACATCTTTACTTCAAGTGATCTCATTTAATCCTCACAATGACTTGGTAGGGTGGTTACTGTTATTTATAGTTTATTGGGGGAAAAGACTGGAAGAGGGGAGGAAATAGGTCACACAATTAGTGGGATTTAACTTCAAGTGAGACTCTAATCAAGCCCTTATTTAGAGGACATAAGACGCACATAAAAAACTGTAATGCAACCTACCGGACACTAAATGCTAAATGTCTGAGTGTTACATTCAGTAATTGCTTTATTTTTTAAAAGATTTTATTTTATTTTAGAGTGAGAGACCAAGAGAGAGAAAGAGAGGGGAGGGGCAGAGGGAGAGGGAAAATCTGGAGCAGACACTGCACTAAGTGCGGAACCTGATAGGGATTTCCATCCTGTGACCTGGAGAATCTGATCTGAGTCAAAATCAAAAGTTAGCCAGCCAGGCACCTCTATTCGGTAATTGCTTTAATCAATGAATTGTTTTTTAGGCAAGCCAGCATAACTGCTGAAAAATTCAGTTAATGTGGCATACAATTAAATCAATCTGTAAACCAGTGGTAGAGATGGGGAAAATTACTAATACTTTTGATTTGACATTGTGTGGAAAAACCTAATTAATAATTTAGAATATTTTATTTTTGTTTTATTAGGTTTATTTATAAACCTAATTAATAATTTAGAATATTTTATTTTGTTTTATTATTATTTCTGATAGCTCAGCCAATTGTCTTCATAGGCTGCTCTCATACGAGATAATGGGGGTTAAAACAAACCTGATTAACAGTAGTGTCCTTGATTGCAAGCTTCAACCATTGCTCGTCATGAACTTCAAGTGCTATTAAATTCTTCCCTTCACGGGGCAGCTGGGTGGCTCAGTGGGTTAAGCCACTGCCTTTGGCTTGGGTCATGATCTCAGGGTCCTGGGATCGAGCCCCTCATTGGTCTCTGCTCAGCGGGAAGCCTGCTTCCCCCTGCCTCTCTGCCTACTTGTGATCTCGCTCTCTCTCTCTCTCTGTCAAATAAATAAATAAATAAATAAAACTTAAAAAAAAAAAAAAAACTCTTCTCCAATAGCTGAAGTTCAATTTACTAGGATAAAGCAACATCATTAATTTCGTCAGACAAAACCACCTCCAAAATATTTTGTTTCTTTGCTGATTTGCTTTGTGAGCACACAGTGGCTTATACACATAAGAAAATTTATTCCCTAAATAATTTACTTGGATGCACTAGAATCATGTCAATTGTAGACTTCTACTTAAGAAGCATTCCATTTCCCACTTGTCAAACTTCTAACAGGTGAGTACTGTATTTGATTAGAATACATTAGATGGCAAAACTCTCACCATTTTGTATTAGCCTTAAACAATGAAGAAACCTCATCATTATTTCCCCTGAATTTAGGGAATCTTAAAATAAATCAGCACATTAGGGGCACCTAGGTGGCTCAGTTGGTTAAGCGACTGCCTTCAGCTCCGGTCATGATCCCAGGATCCTGGGATGGAGCCCTGCATCCAGCTCCCTGCTCAGTGGGAAGCCTGCTTCTCCCTCTCCCACTCCCTTGCTTGTGTTCCCTCTCTCTCACTGTGTCTCTCTTTGTGTCCAAAAAATAAATAAAATCTTTTTTTAAAATTAAATAAATAAATCAGCTCATGAAAAGCATGTATTCTAAGCTAATGTTTGTATCATTCCCTTAAAAAAAAAATGTTTGATGAGACTCAACCATAAGCCTAGATCATTTTGTAGTGCGAGGAAGGAAGGGAGTGCTCAAAAAAACAATGATGAGGAAATGTCAAAGTGACACAGAAACCAACTGGAAAAGCTCCCAGTAAGCAGGAACAATTTGAACACAGTAAATAATGTGTGGTATTAAAATATGACTCAAAGTATAAAATAAATATCCATGCATCCATATTGATATAAATAAATGGGTGGGTAAGTAATAAATGAGCATGAAGAGACCAATCTCTATACAAAGGAAAATCAAATAATTTGTGTAGATAATCTCTTATCAAGGATGGGGAGAATAATTTCACACCCCTTAAGTATGGGCTGCATGTGGCAACTTCCTCTAAAAATATGACATGGAAAAGAAAGTAACTTTTCAGTAAAGAATGCTAACAAATGTTTCCTTGGCTAAATGATTAAGGTTAACATCGATGGTGATAATTCATGGAATAACATGTAATTGACATCATGCGATACAAATGGCACCTTTCTGTATAAACTACCTTCCTGAAACTCATGACTCCAGTCTAAGCAAGAGAAAAAACATCGGTCATATTTGAATTGAGGGATCTTCCACAGAATACCCAACCAGTACCCTTCAAATCTGTCAAAGTCATTAAAAAAAAACAAGGAAAGTCTAAGAAAGTCACAGTTTAGAGGAGCCTAAGGGGACGTGATGACTGAATGTAATGTGGTATCCTGAAGCAAATAAGAACATTAGAGATAACCTGAGGAAATCTGAATGAAACGTGAACTTTAGTTATAAAAATAATGTTCATAATCATATTCAACCTCAATTGTCACGAACATGTTCTTGGTAACAGATCAGGCTGAAGTAAGATCTAACCCAAGATCACAAGTTGTATATATTTGTATTAAGTTTTGTTTTGTTTTAATTTTAAGTTGTCTTTTGTTTAATTTAAATTCAATTAACCAACATATAGTACATCATTAGTTTTTGATGAATATTCAGTGATCCATTAGTTGCATATAACACCCAGTGCTCATCACATCATGTACCCTCATTAATGCTCATCACCCAGTTCCATCATCCCTCTACCTACCTTGCTTTCTGCAACTCTCAGTTTGTTTCCTGGAGTCAAGAGTCTGTTGTGGTTTATCTCCCTCTATGATTGCTTCCCATTCAGTTTTCCCTCCCTTTCCCTATGGTCCTCTGCACTGTTCCTTATATTTCACATATGAGTGAAACCATATGATAATTTTCTTTCTCTGATTGACTTATTTCACTTAACTTAATATCCTCCAGTTCCATCCACGTCAATGTAAATGGTAGGTATTCATCCTTTCTGATGCCTGAGTACTATGCCATTGTATGTATGAACCACATCTTCTTTATCCATTCATCTGTTGAAGGACATCTCGGCTCCTTCCACATTTTGGCTATTTGTGGACACTGCTGCTATGAACATTGAGGTGCATGTGCCCTATCCTTTCACTGTATCCATATCTTTGGAGTAAATATCAACTAGTGTAATTACTGGGTGGTAGGGAGGTTCTATTTTTAACTTCTTGAGGAACCTCCATATTGTTTTCAAATGTTTTCTGCGACAGCATTTTTTTTTTTTTTAAGATTTTATCTATTTATTTGACACACAGAGAAAGATCACAAGTAGGCAGAGAGGCAGGCAGGGCAGGGGGAAGCAGGCTTCCTGCTGAGCAGCGAGCCCGATGTGGGGCTTGATCCCAGGACCCCAAGATCATGACCTGAGCCGAAGGCAGAGGCTTAACCCACTGAGCCACCCAGGCGCCCCCGTAACAGCATTTTAACTTGCTGAAAAGATCGTGTCTTTTCTGTAACATATCCCATCTTTTGAATTTGTTTTATCATTTGTGGTTTTGCTTTCTTGTTCCTATAACCTTAATTAAATTTGAATTAAATGTTTGTCAACATTTAAAAAAAGAGAGAGAGAGGTAAATTACTATTGAGCGGCCTTTCCTTTGGAATTACAGAATAGGTCTATCAAATCAACTCAGAGCTTTGCATCTTTAATACATATGAACTACTATTCTGTGGAGAAAATAGTGACTTAGAAGAGTGTTAGGATATTGACTCAGCTACAGTTGTACAATCAGTTACTAACTGTAATTAATACCAATACAGATACTGTGAGTGTTTCTTCCTTGGGTGGAGTATGATCCATATCATTGGACAAAAGTGTTATGCTTTGTAAAAATGTTAAAAAATTTTTTTGATTAAAACATTCTAAAGGATCTGAATAGACATTTTTCCAACCAAGACATACAGATGGCCAATGGGTACATGAAAAGATGTTCAATGTCAGGAACATCACATTAGAAGTCATGTGCATTATATAAGTGTGTTGTTCAGAAAGAAGTCACCTGATAGCAATGTCAGAGTGCTACAATTTGTTAATAATGCTTGCAGTAAATTCCTCAGTTCCCTAAGCTGTCTTAACTAATGAATATGAAGCCTCTTCATGTTTAGACTTCACTGGTTTCCAGTAACATTGTAAACTCCTCATTTGATAGGCCCTTTATACATATAGGGACCCACCAACTTGTAATGGGTTAGTATTACAAAAACTTAATTGTAACTTGGTGGTTTACAACTCAAAATACCTTCTTTTACAAAATCCATTTTATGAACAGTAGATAAATTTAGAGTCATGTCCAGCTAATTGTATTTTAATTGTACTTATCATTATTTTATTTAGGATAATACAAAATTCAGAAATTACAAAAAAGTAAAAATCACCTGCATCATATCTTAATCCAATTTCTCCCTCATTTATATGGATACATTTTTACAAATTAAAATCATTCCATATGTTTTTTATAACTTGCTTCATTTGTCTGACATTTAAAAAAAAATACTACTGTTGTATTTTTGGAGTTTGTTGCCTTTGAATTTTTTATAACAAAGTGATAACATATGGAATAATATTACATAAAAAGGCACTAATGACTGTCTTAAAACAAAGAGCACCAGATCACTGCCCTTCCCAATGACCTCGTCCCCAGAAATAGCCTGATGACATTTTTTGCTGTTCTCCCAAGTATCTCTCTTCACATTTATAAGGATTATGTCTGTATTGCAATTTCTTTTTAAATAGTTTTGAGTTAAAAACAATTAAAAGTAGATGCACACGGTTCAAAATTCAAATGCTATATTGTTAGATGACAGAAGTATTCTCCCTACCACCTCCCCCTATATATATTATTCAAAAGTTTCATAAGAAAACATTCATGGAAGGTAAGTTTTCAAAAATTTAAACTAGTCTTACATTTGACTGAATCTGGCTGGGCATAGAATTCTAGGTTGAAAATAAGTTTTCTTGAAAATTGTGGAGGCATTATTCCATTATCTTCAAGCTTTCAATATATATGATAAGTTCATTGCTGTTTTTCTTCTAGATTTTTGTATAATATTTCTTTCCTACTTGGAAGATTTTAGGATCTTTTCTTTATCCTTGGTGATTTAAAAATCTCATAAAGATATATTTTGTTTACATCTCAATATCTATTCACTTCAGTGGGAAACCAGCCATTGAAGTCTAGAAACTCAAATCTTTCAATTAAGGAATATATGGGGTGGGGGAAAGAGAGAGTAAATGTATGTGTCTGTATATATTTTTTAATATATATTATATATACGTGTGTGTGTATATTTTTTAATCCAATTAGTCAGCCTCTTATGTTGATTTTCTGTTCTATTTAATTATTTTTTTAAAAAATCTTCCATTGTCTAATTCTTTGTCTTTTTTTCTTATCCAGAGAAATTTTCTCAATCTTATCCTCCAGTTCTTGTCTGAAAACTTTATGTCCACTGTTGTATTTTTAATTTCCAAGTACTCTTTTTCTCTGACTGTTCCATTTTTAAATAATATACAGTTCTTGTTCAGTGATGCATTATCATCTGTTACCTCTTTAGTCATGAACTACTTTCTATTTAAATACTTTCTTCTATACCACATTGTGAGACACCACAAAGTTGACTAGACACATTGCTTGAAAAAGTCTTGGACTTCACTGAAGAACACAGCTGTATTTATCAACGGAGCCAGGCTGAGCTAGAAACCTTGCTCTTACTTACTTACTGTGTGGCTCTGAGCACGTTACCTACTGTCTCTGTCTCTCAACTTCCTTACTTATAAAATACAAATAGTAGTATGACAACTAATAGTTTTGTGTGAGGTTCAGATGTGTCAAAGTACTTAGTGGAGTGTATGGTATGTAGTCAAAATCCAGTAAGTGTTGACTATTTTACAGTTTCTCAATGTATTTCTGACTGTTCTTAAGAGTTACTATCCATGTTTAGTTACACTGTTTCTCATGGTTTTAATATATTTTGTATTTGCATTTAAAATTTTCCTTCCATTGTTGTTCTCTACATCACTCATTGAAATTTCTGCAGCATATAATCTCTAATGTTCTCATGAAGATTGAAATTCTGCTACTGAATTTTAGTTACTCTTCAGTTTTTCTTGTATCAATATATCATCTTCTCAGACCACTTCCTTCCAGTCTGGTCACTCTCTTATTATCATTCTTACCATGCTTTTCTTTTTCCCCGTGGAGGTCATGCTTAAAGTTTAAGCCCAAAGCATATGCTTTCAAAAATCTATTTCTGTAGGCTATAGTAGATCCTTCTTCTTTTTTTTTTTTTTTTAAGATTTTATTTGTTATTTATTTGACAGACAAGATCACAAGTAGGCAGAGAGGCAGGCAGAGAGAGAGAAAGAAAAGCAGCCTCCCTGGTGAGCAGAGAGCCCGATGCGGAGCCTGATCCCAGGACCCTGGAATCATGACCCCAGCCGAAGGCAGAGGCTTTAACCCACTGAGCCACCGAGGTGCCCCTATAGTAGATCCTTCTTAAACGTACTGCTTTTTCCACATCTTACCAGTTATTTCTTCTGTTATGCATCAGGCTCTTGTTGCCTCCTCCCCTCACCCAACCTTTTTTTTTTCTCCCGGTTCCCAGCAAGGGCAGGGATACTCGGGTCATGTATGTAGATACTCTTTGATTCACTTTTTGTACACCTGAATAGATGTTGAGTGTTCTCCCTTATACTGAGCTAGTGAGCTAGTTGGTGTAAATCTGTGCTCTTTAAGTAATCAGCCAAATGTCAGATGACAAAGACATCATTTGATTTCATTTCTGCAAATGTCCAGCATCTTCAAGCAGTAGTATAGTATAGTTCCAGGATTCACAGCAGACTCAATATGCAGAGAAAAACAAGGACAGTAGGGGCAGTAGGGGGTTGATCAAGGAAGAAGTCTGGGACCCACAAACTAATATGGAGCTAAAACAAGCAGGACAGTAAATCAACTAATGGTCTTTTTGATTTTGCATAAGGGAAGAAATAAAGTTTCTCTTGCTTACCTGTATCTTTGGCCATACTTCCGGTTTTGCTCAGGACAGGCTAGATTATGCCCACAGAGTTAATATACCCATTCACTCTAAAAATGTCTCTGTTAGAAGCCAAGTTATATTTCATTTATTCTTCTCCTTCCCCCTTAACCCCCATGGGTTTGGGAGGGAGACAAACCATAAGTGACTCTTAATCTCACAAAACAGACTGAGGGTTTTGGGGGGGAAGGGGGTTGGGAGAAGGTGGGTGGGGTTATGGACATTGGGGAGGGTATGTGCTATGGTGGGTGTTGTGAAGTGTGTAAACCTGGTGATTCACAGACCTGTACCCCTGGGGATAAAAATATATTATATGTTTATAAAAAATAAAAAATAAGAAAAGAAGCCAAGTTATATGGCCCGCTCCCCTATCCAGGCTTTCTTCATACTCTATTAGGCTACCAAATATCTGAGGAGATATCATGATGATATATCACACAACTGTCCAGGTGGAGATAGGTGAAGACGTTTCTTCAGTGTTGTACAAACAGGGGACTTGGGGATTGCATGTAACAAAGTACCCTATTTTCCTGGAATCTATTATAATGTTCTGTGTTAAGGAATTCTGAATTCCAATCAAATTATCGGTTCACTTTTTTTCCTTGGTCAGTATTAGCTTGTAAGCACCAGTATCCCTGATTATACTCTTTCTCTTCCACAAAACAAAGTTTTTAGAATGGTAAAGTAGAAACATATCAGATTACATGTTTTCTGGAAAATATCTAAATAGTTTGTTCTCTTTCTCACTTCAATCCTCACTGTGTGTATACTGCTCCTTTGTGAAGCTTTGTGATGATTGTGAAGTTAGTATCGTAATTTGTCCTAAATGTAATAATTTGTGTTTGAAGAAGTTCAAATCTCTCTGGACCTTAGTCTACTCTGTGAACTTAGTCTACTGTAACATGAAGGATATGAAATAAAGCTGGATAAACTGCCTTCTAAACATTTTTAAAGTATATGATTCTTTGTTCCCACAATGATGTCACTTCTGTATTCCCAACTGCAACCTCATATTCTTGTATGTTTTTTCATAACAGAAAGCTGTTTTCCCCCTTCCTATCAATTAGAGCACTTTCGTTTGAACAAGATGTACCCTCCTGCAGCTACATTCTAGTCTGTCATATCCCTCTAAGTTTCAGTGAAAGCTTGCATTAAATTTCTCTTCTTGTGTTAAAATTTGAAGGCCATTTATTATCCATTCTTTTGTACTACTTTATAAACATTTAAGACTATAAACAGTATTGATTCCTTCTAGAATAACCAAATATCAGCAACCATCCCCTTCTGTTTCTATTGATCAATATTTTACAATTTAAATTTCAATTTTGACTGTGTGTTTTCTGTCAACTTTCCTGTGAAGGTCTGTCCCCTTGACTAGGGGTCTTGACAAAACCTTGTTTATCCTACATTGTTGATTGCTAGGAGTCCTTAATTTTGGCATCATGAGTCTAACAGAGGGAATGTCCTCTTTTTCTATCCTAGAGACTGATTTTTCAAATCCCACATCTTATCTCCTTTTTTTCCAGTATGATGTACTTCAACTTAAGAAGATTAAAACAACACTTCCGCCCTCAAGATTTTGATTTCCTGCAAAGGATTTTGAATAGACTAGAGACAGATTCCAGGTTTATACTCAAGTAGGTTATGCAATGAAAGCTTCTTGACTCTCTTGACTGCATTGGAACCTGATTAATAACAGTTTTTAAACCAAGATTTTTATTGATTAAAGGCAATTTTTGAATTGAAATTTGAGCACTGGTTTTATGTCTCTGAAGAACCTAAGATTAAAAAATTCTCTTTCAAGACATAGAGGAGGTAACTTTGCTCACATCTCTTTCTTAGCTTTGTGCATCTCACTGCCCCTTCTCTCTGTTTTGTGTGTGTGTGTGTGTGTGTGTGTGTGTGTGTGTGTTTTCAATGAAATTTAAACTTCCATTAAAATTTGAAAAATACTAAGGGAAAAAACGAACTATAAGTGTCTATCTTCAAAGGACAAAAGGCAATGGAAGCTAAGGAAATAAGATGTGTTTAGTATCCTATTTTATGACAACCAAAAATTATATGAAGCAAAATGAAAATGAAATAAGGTATTTTTTATGAAAATTGGTTAAAATTTTACATGTGAATTCCAACCTGTTATTAAAATTTTCTGAGCCAGACGGAAAATTCAATGCAGACAAGGAACAGCACTCAATGACAGTGACATTTCCTGACAGAGCAATTCTTTGCCTATCAGCAAGACTAATTCTATTCAAGCTGACAGCAGCAGTTTAACCCATTCACCAGAGGAAAGGGCTTTTTAGAAGGCCAATGATCTAAGCATTCATTTGGATGCCAATCTAGTTTGGCACTATATATTTAAAATGCACAGTTAATATTCAGTGCCTAACATATGAATGATAAACATAATTTCTCATCAGTGCTGTAAAATGGTGTGTGTGTGTGTGTGTGTGTGTGTGTGTGAAATTATGAGGTATCTTCATTTGGGAGCCACATATAAAACCACGTTAAACAATTTAGATAGTCTCTCAGGCACCTTAAAAAAAATGTTATAAGGGTAATAATCCTTTACTTTGAGGGAGAAGAGAGGATGGGGATAGATGAAAGAGAACCCCAAGCAGGCTCCATGTCCAGTGCAGAGCTCAATGCAGGGGCTCAATCCCACAACTCTGAGATCATGATTTGCCCAGAAGCCAACAGTTGGACACGAAACCAACCAAGCCACCCAGGCACCCCAGGGTAATAAACGTTTTACTTAAAAGACAATACTTTGCTAATCCTAGCCAAAGCATATACAGGCTGATAATGTTTAGTTAACTGTATCACTCCATAAGACACAATGCCAAGTAGAAATTATTCAGGCAAGAATACATTGTGTAATTGAAAAATATCAAGAACATATATTTAACATGACTACATCAAAAGCTTAAACTTTTACCCTTTATAGTTCCTTATCAAATGAAACACTGTAGTCTCCTTTGCACCCAATCTCCTACATAAATGCTCACATCTTCTAGGGATCAAATCTCCAGTTCAGTGTTTGTGAAAAGTAGAGTACTGCAAATTCTGCTTTGCTTAGAAGTGGGAAAAATTAAAAGGGAGCATAAAGGATACACTTTTCTTTAAAGATAAAAGCGAGCAAACAGGAACACTTGACCCTGAGCATTTCCTTAAGGAGGTACTTAGTGAAATGCTTTCCATAAAATGACTCTTCAACGTCTTGTCAGCTCAAAGAATGACCTATGGTACAGCCATTGGATCCTATATTCATTTGTGAGCCAAGCCCCCAGCGTAATCAGGCATCTAACAGGAGTGGTTTATAGAATTTAGAGGACAGGGATGGCTTCCCTCTGTTGCATCCCAAGCTTCCCATTTGTTCCACGCCCTTTTCTCCTTATATAATGAACAACAAAAATTCCCATGGGCTCAGGCTAGATAGGAAGGACTGCTATCATATTTTGAGTTAGTGATAATTAAATTCTCTATAACCAAGCACTTCTACATGAGTTTATTTGGATCCACATAAAGGTCTCTTACCTGTTTTGGAGGTTTTGTTGTTGTTATTGTTGTTGTTGTTGTTGTTGTTTTTAATTGAAGTATAGTTGACACAGAGTGTTACATTATTTTCAGGTGTATAACATGGTGACTTGATACGTCTCTATGTTAGCTATGCTCACCACAAGCACAGCTACCATCTGTCACTATATAACACTATTACAGTACCACTGATTCTATTCCCCATGTGTACCTTTCATCACTGTGACTTACTCATTCCATAACTGGAGGCCTGTACCTCCCACTCCCTTTCACTCATTTTGCCCATCCCCCCACCACCTCCTCTCTGGCAACTATCAGTTTGTTCCCTGTATTTATGGATCATTTCTGCTGTTTGTTTGTTCATTTGTTTGTTTGTTTGTTTTTAGGTTCCACGTATAAGTGAAATTATAAGGTATCTGTCTTTCTCTGACTTATGTCACTTAGCATAATACCCATGTTGTCACAAATAACATCTCTTGCCTAATATTTGATTGGGCTAAGAGTTCACATACCTCAGATTTCAAGCACTTTATAATCAGTTTGTTTCTTCTAGCATTGTTATGCTGACCAAGAAAGTTAATAGTGATTTAAAGTTAGGTCTCATCCAATTTTGCCTTTCTGTCTTTTGTTTTAATATGTTAAATTAATTCTTAATCTAAGCACCTTTTAGTAAAGTATTGTCAACCTTTTATGGAAACTTTGTGATATAAATGGAGTAGTGGAGGTAGTACCTTAGCAAAATAGTCCTATTAGTCCCATATAGTAATGGACCATAGCAAAATTGACACCTTTTCCTGGATTAAGTGTTTATGTAAATACCAAGTATTATTAATTTCCTTAATGTTTTTATGTCAGGGCATCAAATTAACTCTATGCCTGAGATAGCATGATTTGTTCCTGGTAAGGACACAAGACTCATGAATGAAACAAGAAAATAAAGATATTTTGCTCTGTTGCTATCGAGATGACACAACAGAGGTTCCTCATTCATAAATATAGGTTACCCAATACAAGAAACAACTAAGAACACTTCCCTGGACAAACTTCACTAGTCCACTCAGGCATAGTATAAGTTAAGTACTGATAGGAAATTCATAAACAAAACCATGTTGGACACTTAGAAAAATTTTGCCAAACTTTTGGAACACATATTTTCCATGTAAATTTTTGTGTTCAGTTAAAGATGTTTTTAGTCAGGGCTAAGAGAATTTAGTCTTGTTGAAGCATTTTGAAGTTAGTCTTTGTGTTTTAAGCTTTTGGATTCCGGGGTTCCATGAGGGGGCTCAGTCGGTTAAGCTTCTGCCTTCAACTCAGGTCATGATCCCAGGATCTGGGATCAAGCCCACCTCGGGGTCTCTGCTTATCAGGGAGCCTGCTTCTCCCTCTGCCTGCCTCTCCCTCTGTTGTGCTCTCTCTCACTCTCTCTTGCTCTCTCTTTCAAATAAATAAATAAAATCTTGAAATATTTTTATTCTGTGAATATATGTATAAAGAAGACATATTCCCAGCAATGTGCTATGATGCAGAGAGAGGCAAGAGCATATTAAGGAAAAGACTTTTCTCAGGAGATTTACAAAACATTTCAGGACTGGTAGCTGAATAGAGAAACCAAAACCAAGTTAATTAATTATTTAGTGTAAAAAGTGATGAAAAATATGCCAAAGGAGAAATCAGAGTAGACTCCTAGCGGCTTATTGGTCATATTTTACATTTCTGTCCTTTTCAATGTGAATTTTTATTATTTGTGCATTTGTTTTGTTTTTAATTTGTGTGGTATATTAATAAATGAGCCACTAAAGGCAGAACTTACTTTTAGCTCAATATTTCTATTGATAGTAGTTAACAATATCCATGCATTCCAAGAATAAACACAGATCAATTTTATAATAAAATGGCAAATTATGCAAACACTAGGTGAATGTGGAGTAAGTGCATGGTATTGAACAATACTTCATAATTATTAAGACAAGTTTGTTGTGGTAGACACAATAATTCCATTCATTTCTGTGACATTTTGTCATTTTCAAATATGACCTTCTTATATATTTTCCTATTTTATTCTTAAAACTATCTTGTGAAGATAACATAGCAATTATCATTTTTTTTTCAAATACCAAACAATAAATGTAGCCAAAGATCCCACAGTGATATGGCCGGTGACTAGTAGGTTGAGGACTAGAAGCCAGATGTTTGAATATTAATCTACTGTGCACCAGCTATTCTGGAAAACAGTAAATGGTAGCTTACTGTGTGTGTGGTAGTAGAAGGGAAATCAAATATAAAAAGTGAAAGAGAAACATACAAGGATGGGTGAATGCAGAAGAGGTTCTCAAATCTATAAGAATATTCAAGGCAGGGGCGCCTTGGTGGCTCGGTCCATTAAGCATCTAACTCTTGGTTTCGGTTCAGGTTATGATCTCGGGTGGGGAGATTGAGCTCCAGGTCGGGCTCTGAGATTGGTAGATCAGCATGCAGTCTGCTTAGGATTCATTCCCTCTGCCCTTCGCCTGTCAGAGCACGCCTAGTTCATTCTCTCTCTCAAATAAATAAATATAAGCTTTTAAAAAAAATGTTCAAGGCAAAAAAAAGCCCAGAATAAACATTATGTACAATTCTATAGGAAACAAATGTTCCAGCTAGGTTTTAGAAGAAATCATCAGCCACAATAAAAGAATCAAAGATCCAAATTGATATGTATTAAAGGTGAAGGTGCACTCTTCAACCGCAAAGATGGTGCAGACCCGGATGAGAGAGGCCTCTGCACCTTGCCAGGAATCCATGTGCCCCCATGGCCAGACCCCATGCCCTCTTTCCTGCTCATGCTCTAAAATTTCTAACCAGATGATCCCAAGCACAATTGAGGACATATTCAGGCTTCTTCCTGGGTTCAGTTTCCCTGGAATGACTGCTTGCAATGGGAGAAAGTGTGGACGGACCCTTCACGTGTGGGTTGAGGCGTTTAGTGTCAGCTATCTAGTGCAGAGAGATCTAAGTGTGGGAAGAAGGCATACAATTCTGAGGGGTCTGGCAATTCTAAATTTTAACCTAGTTTTTCAGGATGTTTTAAAGGTATATTTGTGAAGGTAGATGGATTAGTGTAATACTTAAACAGTCTGTCAGCTTTATATCTAGGTGCTGGGTCGTGTGGCACTTGGACCTTCAACTGTAATCTTGCATGGGGTCTGAAAAGGTTAGGGACACAAATTCAAAAAGAATCATCTTTAAATAAAAATTATGTAATGAACAAGACTGAATGAAACTTGAAGCAATGGGTAGATAGATGACCGATAGATACATATCTCCTTTTTAATCTTTCCTTTAGTGTTCAAAATCAATTCAAGTCTCCAAGTCCAAATACATCAGGTGTTTCAGCTTAAGTTGTGATTATGATTGCTTTAAACAATACTTATTTTTTAATAATCATGTAAATAAAGAGGTGTCAGGAGAGAGGAGCTAGACAAATAGGTTTGTGATTTCAAATAATAAGAAGAGTTTATGTCAAAAACAGTAGATAGTTTCTGATCTCTGGAAATATTCTTGATTAAACTCTTGAACAGATTCTTTGGAGCACTTAGAAAATAAAGCAATAACCAATAATGATTAGCTGGTATTCTCAGGACAAAAATTATGAGAACTGAAATTAATTTTCCTTTGTTTCAGGGCTTGCTAGAATGGTTCACTTAATATAAATTCAGCAAGGTGGTCAGGATAGTTTCTCATGATCTTCTATCATGGATAAAAGGAAAAAATTATACAGGATCATAGTAAAGATAAGAGGATTTGTATCTGCTTGAACAACCCAGTTAGTGAGTTCATTAGTAATGGGTCATTGTACTCAGAGACTTAATCTGATCTACATCTTTATTGACAGCATTTAAGGAAACATGGGTTCTGCATACCAAGTTTATGGTTGACTCCAAACTAGAAATAATTAGCCAATCAGTTATATGACTGAAGCCTAGCAAGACCAAAATAATGAACTGAAATTACACATATGAAATTGAACCTTGCAACAAGGTGACTGAATGTATCTGAGGTACATAGACTTAGTTTAAACTTGGTGCTGCTTGTGTGCAGTTCAGTTTTGTCTTTGGACATGGCCAAATAAACATGATGTTCAGCAATTATACTAGCCTTCATTATATTTCCAGTCTAGATTCATTTAGGGATATTTGTTTTTTTAAAGGAGGGAGGTTTGTGCATGGGTTCTTGAGGTGAAGCCGGTAAAATCGAGGGCAGGATAGCCTCTCTTCTCCAGCTGGGTTGCAGGACCACCTGACTCTCCCCCAAAAAGGATGGGGAGAGAGCAGCAACTAGGGGTCTTCTATTTCAATGAAGAGAGCTTTGTTTTCTTTCTGATTATAGAACTGATATAAGCTAAATAGAAACAATAGATCAAACAATGACGTTAAGTACAAAGATAAAGTAAAAAAACAAAACAAAACAAAACAAAACAAAAAAACTCCCTGCGATCTCTTTATCCAGAGATAAACATTGATAATGTTCAATGATCAATATTCTGGACATCGCCCTACATACATTATATGAATGTGATCATTTTGTGTCTGCTGGTCAGAACACTTAGGCCATTTGTGGGGAAAGCCCTTACGAAACACAGGACCGCTTTCACTTTGAGTCCTGGATACAAAAGTTTCTAAAGTGATAAAACACAGTGGCGCATTTCAGCTGAGTCTGCCAAGCAGTTGCAGCAGGAAACAGCATTTTCCTGGAGGGCAGCAGTGTCAGAGGAACGCTGCACCCAGATGGCTAGCGGGAAGCAACTTGCAAAGGGCACTAAACCAGAGATGGTAGATTTGTCCAGGTGGCACTGCTTGGAATGTGACTTTATGTTGGGGCTAAAAGTCTTGTAGGTCTTCATTGAGAAAGCAGCGTTTGGATATTAAATACTAATATTATTTGCATCCAGAGAGTCTAAGTGGGACCTTGGTGTATTTTTGCTTTTACTAATAAGAGCTTGCTTTGGCCTTCAGCTGTGATGGAGAATTATTTCCCGGGTAAACTAAGCTAGACCATGTGTGAATTGCATAAACTCCTTTTCTTACACTAAAGCCGGCTCAAGCAAAGGGGGCCAAGCTGACTTTTTTTCCCCCTCCCCCCACCTTGGTTTCCACGGGCCTTCTGAAGGAAAAGCACAGTTCTGAAGGGGACAGGAAGAAAGAAAGCTAGGAGGAAGTCATATCCTGAGAAGCCGGACGTTACCGGGTGCCTCGCTTCCATAGCAGCCATATGAAGAACGATTTCTTCAAGTTAGGTTCAGAAAGAGGGAATCTATAGTAGGGCTTTAGCTTTCCCTTTGGACATTGAGGCCTCCAGTTCCTAGTACTGTGGCTCCCCAGGTCCCCTGGTTTAAACCACCTTGGAGTAAGTCCCCGTGAGAGGTGGAAGGGCATAGAAATAGAAGCCCAAAACATAGGCTTTTTTCCCAGTTAAACATTGCAGTTAACAGTGCAGATCTTTTTGTCATCTTCACACAGTTTCTTTATTTTCACTTTTTAAAAAAATGCCCTTATAATTCAAGCATTAAGTAAATGCTAAATACTGATTTCCACAACTTGGGGGATCATTATTCTCAGCTTCCTGACGAGGAAATAGAGACAGAGATTTAAGTGACTTGCCCAGTCACACAGTGGGGAGGGGCAGAACTGGAATATGAACTAGAACTCAGGCAGACGGGGCTCTGCAGAGCGTGGGGCTCACTGGGCATCTTCTCTCCTCCGCTCGCTTGATGGTTTTATCAAAGTTCCCCTTAAAAGCACTACTTGGGATAACAGGGCATCTGTACTCGGTGTACCTAAGATGGACTCCTTAGAGAAAACAGAATAAAATGGCTTTGTATTTCTTTTTCGATTCTCAAGAAGTTCAGATTTTAAGTAAATATACTAAAAGAAAGTGCTTGTGTTTGGAATTCAGTCATCGTCAGAGAATGTTAGGATCACATTGACTAACTTTGTATACCTACATATGTATATATATGTGTGTGTGTATGTATACATACATATTCTAAAGTATTATTTTTTCAGTTTGCAAGTTAAAATCTAATTTTACATTATATATAGGATATATATATAATTTTTAGGTTAAATTGAATTATGTATAATATATAGTATATATTAGAGTGTGTCATATATATATATGATCTTAGAATATTATTTTACCACAGGTTTGGATTTTAACCAAATGTACATTCAAATGAAGACACAAATTCAACTTTTTTGGTGAGCATACACATTAAATCTTTAAAATCTTTGAAGTCCTGAAGTTTGAAAATAATTTAAATAATTTAATTTATTCATTAAACTCTGTTTTTGGACTAATTTATTCCTTCAAATCCACACTCATTTTCCAAAGTTTAAAAATGTTCACTGGTGAGTTCAGGTGTAGCCGGCATCTTATCTTTGCTTTAGAAGTACAGTTGATCATTCAAAGGGATGGCTTCCACAATTATAGAAACAAATAGAAACCAAGTTAAAACTTAGAAGAGATGCTTTCTCACCATTCTCTCCTGCTTTGAGTGTTTAATAGAATTTGGAGGTCCTATAAATCTGGCCCTTTACAAAAGTGGGTTTTTCTTTATCTGAGCCCTGATGTTATTTCTCATGTAAAATGTCCTAACAGATGGAAGAATGACCCATTCTCCCTACGTGTTATGGATATCGATTGTTTTCTTTTAAAAAATGGAAGGTTAATGCTTCTGCTGAGTCCACAGTACAGATTCTGCTGAGAAGTGAAATTCATTTTCAGTTGCTCAGAACCGGAAACAAAAAAACTCTTGCCAAGATATTTGTTAGGACTCTACAAGTTAAATCACGGTATAATTCAAATTGAACCAGGTGTATGGATCTTTACAGATTATATGAGCATTGTGAATAGTTTACCCAAGGGATGTTCAGTTTAGGAGATTAGAATATAAGGATCATGGTTTTATATTTTTAAATGTTTTACTTATTTATTTGACAGAGATAGAAAGGGATCACAAGGAGGAAAAGCAGCACTCAGAGGGAGAGGGAGAAGCTGGCTCTCTACTGAATAGGCTCTCTACTGGTCCCAGGACTCTGGGATCAAGACCAGAGCCAAGGGGCGCTTGGGTGGCTCAGTGGGTTAAAGCCTCTGCCTTCAGCTCGGGTCATGATCCCAAAGTCCTGGGATGGAGCCCCACATCGGGTTCTCTGCTCAGCAGGGAGCCTGCTTCCTCCTCTCTCTAACTGCCTCTCTGCCTACTTGTGATCTCTGTCTGTCAAATAAATAAATAAAATCTTTAAAAAAAAAAAAAAGACCAGAGCCAAAGGCAGATGCTTAACTGGCTGAGGCAGCCAGGCGCCGCTGGGAATATGGTTTTAAATGAAAATTGCAGCTCCGGAGTGGCTCAGTCAGTTAAGTGTCTGACTCTTGATTTTGATGCAGGTCAGGCTCTCCACTAGGCATGGAACCTGCTTAAGATTCTCTCTTTTCTTCTGCCTACCCCCCCTTTAAAAATAGGAAAGAAAAAAGAAAAACCATATTTTGCGTGGTAAATTAGTATTCCTCTTGCAAATATTGATAATAAAATGAAGCTATTTATCTTTTGTTTAGACCAAAGAACGTACTTTATGAAATTCAGAAGCATGAAATAGTATCCCTTCATGGTTAACTTTTGCTTTCCTTGCATATGTTAATATAGGAAGAATAAGAGGCATAATGGAATTTGAGGGTAGTTAAACACTTAATTTTCATAAGTAATTTAATTCGCTTCATTCAACGGATTTTTCTGCTAGACATAACTTATTTGAGTAATTTGTTTTAATCCCAAGAGAAGGATTTATGCATTGGTGACAAACTGAAGTTGTAAATGACCGTGCGTGTAACTGTCCCTAGAAAAAATGAGTTGCTCCAGACTCAGCTCCCTGACAACTGCAGACTATTACACTCTTCCTTTAGCAGCCAGCCTCCTGTCCTTCTACTTTTCAGGCCAGAAATGACTGAGGAGAGATCTGGACTAGTTCACCTCTCAAAAAAATACTCACCTCTCTGCCTATGAAAAGAAGAACCTGGCCCAACCTTTTAAAAGTGTGGCACGTTTGCAAATGGAAAAGTACAGTCAACAGTGTTAAAAATCTAATACAAAAGGAAATGGAAGATGTTGGAGGATAAGAAACTCATTTTAACCAAGAATCTGCTAAGTAATAGACAAAAGAATCTATGCATTATCCCACCTTTCACTCTAAAACGATCATGTGATAGAGATACCCTATTGCCTGTTTCATACAGGAGCAATCCCAGATAGAGAAATTAAATAATTTGCTCAAGGGCAAACAGCTGTTCAGCCCCAGGGCAATTTGATTCCTAAGGCTGTGCTCTTTCCGAATTTCTATGTAGCCTTTCTTACTATGAAGATGGTTCTTGGCTCTTTTTGAATAATCAGGATCAATAGTAATGTTTAGAGTCCTTGTTTTGCTTCTGGATTTAACAAGTGTTAAGTGTATACTTATCCTGATTATAAGCATCAGTGCTAACCATAAAGAATTAAAGTCGGTTCCTCTTAGCGAAACTAAGTCTACTTTTGGTAGTGATACTGGTTTAAATGTTTAGATGTGTTTCTGGTTTTATTCATAATTAGCCGGGTTTTCCAACCTGTGTATTAAAGATGAAGTTAGTTAAACCATAGGGAAAAGAAATACGACGGGCCTATGTAACTGGATGAATTACTCTCCTTTAATTTCTCCAAAGACCAGATTCCCTTCCATGCCTCCCAGGGGACAACTATGGGAATGTTGTCACTGCTTAGTAACATGGGAGAGTGCGTTATTACACTGGATAGAGTCAGAATGAGTTTTCATTTCATACCTAATCTTCATGCCACATAGGGTTCTTTTGTTGCCATTGCTTGTTTTTCTAACACAATTTTTTAATCCAGTGTTTCCCAAAGTATGATCCACAGAATACCTGAATCAGAATACTGCTGGCTCAATTAATAGAAGATTGCTATTATTATACATAAAATAATTAAAATGGTTTTGCTTACGACAGTTATTGATATTTAAGAGATTTCTTTCATTAAAGTGTGTTAATTTTCATTTGGAAATATTTCCTTCCATTAAACTTACAGATGGTTTTTAAAAATAAGCCATTCCATTAATAATTTGTCTCTTCAAAACACTTCATTTCTTTTCTTTAATTTTTTTCTCACCCCCTTCCCCCTTTTCTTCTCTTTCTCTCTTCTACCTTCCTCTTCTTCTTCCTTCTTTCCTTTCTTTTTGCCTTTCTTCCTCATTACCTCCTTTCTCCTTTCTTTTCCTAAAGAGCTTCTATTAATTCTGTCCATTATTTCACATTATTCATTAGATAGAAAGGACCATAAGAATACTGACTAGGATGCATGTACTTTTATTTCACTAATTTAATTGAGATTTTTTATTTCTCACTTAATTTAAACCGTGGCTTTGTGCTAGTTCACTCATTGAGTAAGGAGTAATGTCTTCTTTGTTCCTATGGCTATGATATAATATGATCTATTGAGTTCTAGAAGAGCTGAGGTCGACAGTATGAGAATCTGGAGGAAAAACTAATGAGTCTGCCCTATAAGGATTGAGAAAGACTTTACTAAGGAAACTATGAATCAATTACAATGGCTATTTTACACTCAACATTCAATATTTCCTACTTTTATGAAATATAAAAGTTACTTTATAATAAATCCAAAGAATGTTTGGATACATTTATTTATGATTGTTTTTTAATTTCACACATTTCATATACACAATGTCCTAAATCTTTCTTTACCTGCTGTAAAAGAGGGTTCACCTTTGGTCTTCTCTTTTATCTTATAAAATACATAGTTACTGCCTTAATATTTATTATATACAGACTTTAGTAACTGACCTAAAGAAATAAGTTTAAAAGTATATTAAAGAGGGCACATGTGATGAACACTGGATATGATATGCAACTAATAAATCATTGAACACTACATCAGAAATGTTGTGCTAAATACTGGCTAACTGAACAAAATAAAAATAAATAGTAAATTTTTTAAGAAGCATATTAAACATATAATCTAAAGTTTGATTTAAACTTTGAAACTTTTTGTATTTCTGCTTCTAGTGTATAGATGGTTTCCATGGAGCAAATTTAGGAAGATTTTTTAAATAGAATGTTATTATTAGATTTTATCTACAAATTTATTTTTTCCTTTCATTAAATGCATCTAACAGTTTAATCTCCAGAAAATACTGTGGATGAATTTCCAATAAGGCATCCCAGCTGTTGAATATATTTCTATCTTGTTTTTTATAGAAACTTTATACTGGAGAGAGATACAGATCATTGTATCACAGGTAGATTTTTCTGTTCCCTTACCAGTAAACTTGTTTATCTTGCCTGAAATGATTCCATCAGCCACAATCCCATGGATGACTTTAATATGCTCATGCTATGATATCACAGTGGGCTTGTTTTCAGTCCTAGCCTGTAATGTCACAGATGTCAAAGTCGGACTGAGTCCTCTGCTGTCACTGTTCATAGTCGAGATGGGGTGACTTTAGAAGTCAGCAATGATCTACACAGGTCCTGCACTGATTCTGTGCAGGTCTGGATATTGTGCTGAGGAGTTTCAAACTGAATATTATAGTTCGAAGCAAAAGAAATGAATAAAAACCTCATAAAGCTTTCTGTGTAGAAATTTCTGAACTGCAGGAGCAATAAGATTGTTTTGTGGGGAACAACATAACCTCTCCTTTAGCAGTCCAATAAAATGATCTGGACCTACATAAGAGGAAAAATCCTATATCAACCTCTCCGTCCCCCACTGTTTCCAAGGAAGGAAAAGCTTATATTAACCTCATCAGTCCTTGATCCAATATCCTGCTCCTCCTGAATTCTTGACCCCCTACTCTGCATCTTTCCATCTAAAATAACTGTCCTTGGAGCACCTGCGTGGCTCATTTGGTTGAGCATCCGACTCTTACTTTCAACTCAGCTCATGGTCTCCTGGGTCTTGGGTTGGGGGAAAGGGTTTGGGCATCGGGTTTTGAACTCGGGAGGGAGCCTCCTTGAAGATGCTGTCCCTCTATCTCCCCCCATCTCTATCTTTCTCTCTCTCTCTCTTAAAGAAATAAATCTTTTAGGGGCACCTGGGTGGCTCAGTGGGTTAAGCCTCTGCCTTCGGCTCAGGTCATGATCCCGGGGTCCTGGGATCGAGCCTCGCATCGGGCTCTCTGCTCAGCAGGGAGCCTGCTTCCCTTCCTCTCTCTCTGCCTGCTTCTTGGCCTACTTGTGATCTCTGTCTGTCAAATAAATAAATAAAATAAAATAAAAAAATAAATCTTTTAAAATTAAAAAAAAAAAAAAGACTGTACTTTTCCTTTGTACTGCTTTGTTCCTCTCTGGAAACCACCCAGTTTCCAAAGCATTAGTGCTTATCTAAGGCTTACTGAAGGCTTTGAAAGCTGAGCAGATAATTTCAACAGCAACATTCCACATCACTATTCTAAAAATCCATCAGTCTTGCCTCGAGAGGAATTTTCTCTTGTCCCTGTCTCTCCATTTTCTTGGGACTAACTGTCGGTCCAAGTCAAAGTTCGTATCTATTCAAGTTGCCATCCTCCAACACTGAATGCCTTTAATTTCTTAAGCAGGGCCATTGAACTCTCTACCCATTATCCCTTCCCCAAATTATAGCTAAGTGCTCTTTATGCATCCTATATTGCATTAAAAGGCTTGAGTAAGCAAGGCCCATCTATTTAGAGTCTCCAGTCTCTGGGAGCACAAATTGAACAAATTTACTACATATATAAGGAAATGTAATATTTGATAGAGATGGCTTTGCAGATTAGTTTGTAAAGGATGGGCTCTTCAATAAATAGCATTAAGACAAGTGACTATGCATATGGAAAAAAATCACAATCTCTTTTTTATACCATATACAAACATCAATTCCAGGTGAATCAAATTCTTAAAAGAGAAAAATAAGTATTTTAAATTCTTAGAAGAATACATAGAAAATTATCTCTGTGATCTTGTTGTCTGGAAACATTCACAAATAAGACAAAAAAAAAAAAGAAATGTATCCATTTTAAGGCCTCTTGTTCATGAAAAAAGAAACCATCATTAGAAAGCTAGAGAAGGTATTTGTCACACACATATTTGACAAAATTGGTACCTGTGATAATGCAAAAAAAAAAAACTCCTGCAAAAGAATATAAGAATGCAACCCAATCTAAATGTAAGTGAAAGAAATGAATAGGCACTTCACTGAAGGAAAACACGACTGGACGATGGAATTGTGAAAAGATGCTCAATCTCATTCGTAATAAGGGAATAAGGGCAATGCAAATTAAGACTCCAATAATATAAACATTTTACCTTAATTACATTGGCAGTTTTCAAAAATGTGGCTGTAAATATGTGAGACTATTAGAATCGATACACTACTGGTGAGACAGACAGTTTGGAAACCATTTTCTTATTTTCATGTAAAATGCACAGGTAACAGGTTGTGGAGAAATTTGCGCATCTGTACTGTTGGGCATTACATAGCCACATTGTTTGCAATAGCAAAGGACTAGAAACAAACAGGAGAAGGGACTCTAATGATAGACATCAACCTGGATGACTCTCAGATACAGTATTTAACGCAAAAAAACCAGTATCAGAAGATCTTCTAATATGCAATATAGTTTTTTGCAAGGATCAAAAGACAGTCAAATTAAACAATATTTATTTACATGTAGACATGGATGAAATACAGTGTAGGAAAGCAAAAGGATGCAGAAGTAAGCCTTGGGAGGCAAGGGCAGAAGAATATACAGGGGGTTGCTATTGCAGCAGGAACTATTCTCTCTTTTATGTTTATGTTTAATATTATGTTTACTCACTACATTTATGTTACATATTTCATAATCTGAGAGTTATTCTTCCTCTAGTTTCCCAGTGAAGACTGTACTCCTCGCAGTACTCCCGGAGAAAGGGGAGCCTCATGACATAATTTAATATTATCCTAGTCTTAAAACCCATGTACCCTAGCATAGATCTTTTTCTTTGTTTGTTAAACAGACTAATGATGAGAAAAGTGAAGGTAGCAAGAAAATCCTACTGGGAGATCATTCCTAAATAAAGGAAATATAACCACACTGTTTTATTATTATAATTCCTAGTTTTGCTGGATTATTTTTCTGCCTTCTATAAGACAAAATAATAGATTAAAAAGCACTTAGCCGTAACTATAAGGAGGTGATAAAGTAAACATTAAAACATAATTTTTAAAATTTCATGTAAAGCAATGGCATCGCTGTATCTTATGAGACAATTTTTTAAAAGATCTCTAGCAATGTTATATTGATTCTGTGTTTAAAAATAAAGTAGGGGTAGCTGGGTGGCTCAGTCTATTAAGCATCTGCCTTCGGTTCAGATCATGATCCCAGGGTCCTGGGATGGAGCCCGACGTGGGGCTCAGCTGGGAGTCTGCTTCTCCCTCTCCCTGCCCCCCACTTGTGCTCTCTCACTCTCTCTCTCTCTCAAATAAATAAATAAAATATTGTGAAAAGTAAAATTAAAAAAAAAAAAAGAAGAAGAACTACTGTGTGGCTCAGTCAGTTAAGCGTCTGCCTTCAGCTCAGGTCCTGATCTCAGGGTCCTGCAATCACGCTGGACATCAGGCTCCCTGCTCAGTGGGGTGTCTGCTTCTCCCTTTGCCTCTGCCTCTCTCTCTCTTTCTCTCTCTCTATCTCTTTCATGAATAAAAAAGTAAAATCTTTTTAAAATTTTTTTAATTTTTTAAAAAATTTAAATAGAATGGCTTTTTTTCCTCTAAAATAAATATCTTACTTAGGAAAAATTAATTGAAGTTCAACTTATCCAATATGTCTGTTCTTGGAGCTGTTCCTGTTGACTTGAAATTTTCCTTCTTTGGTAGTGCAAAATTAAGAACGTTAAATTTGGTCAGTGCTTTGGATTGTATCTCAAGAATATGGCAGACAACAATGCAGTACTTTATACAAGGAAGACAAGGGCATGGATTCACTGAAAGAAAATTCAGCTTTCAGGCTATAATTCCCAGTATGTAGTTTATTGGAGGGGAGTGGATCTGATGATACTACATGATTATCAAGAAAAGAAAAAAAAAATCAAAATTGTGAGAAATAAGAATTAAAACAGCTAGTCTCCCTTGAAAGATGAATTTGTAATGGGAAATGTACATCATTGAAAAGACAGAAAATGTGGGGCTCTTGGGTAGCTCAGTGGGTTAAAACCTCTGTCATCGGCTCAGGTCATGATCCCAGGGTCCTGAGATGGAGCCCCGCATCAGGCTCTCTGCTCAGCAGGGAGCCTGCTTCCTCCTCTCTCTCTCTCTCTGCCTGCCTCTCTGCCTGCTTGTGATCTCTGTCTGTCAAATAAATAAATAAAATATTTAAAAAGAAAGAAAGAAAGATGAAAGAAAGAAAGAAAGAAAGAAAGAAAGAAAGAAAGAAAGAAAGAAAAGGCAGGAAATGGGCCCTTTCTATCTTGCCACAACAGATATAACAGCTAAATGTTAGCTGCTAGGTTTAGCAAAGCTCTTGGAGAAAACCAGATATAAATCTGTGTCTTCCTCTTTAATTTTAATTACTCCATTATCATCTAAAGTTTTTTTAGTGGAGTATATCTCTTCTATATTTAACCAAGATCTTCTCATTTGCTTCTGAAACAAAGAAATGCTACATTATAATAGGAGTTAAAAAACAAGGATCATGAACTGACCCTTCCATTTGTCTGTTTGCTCTACCCATTATTGCTTATCCAATCTTAGGCAAATCATGTGACCTCTTTAAGCCTCCCTTTTATCATCTGTAAAATGGCCCATAGAAAACAATTAAACAGTGTTATAATATTTAGCCTATAATTGAAGTAATATTACCAACTCATCTGAAATTTTAGTGAATCTGTTGCTTAAAAAACCCCAAAATTTCTTATACAGTTAGGAAATTATAGTAAGCAATTAAATGTAATTGTGGATCATGATCCAGCAAGTATTTGTTGAGGATCTACCATAAGTCAGACACTAAATATGAATAAAATCTGATAATCTGTAAAGTTTTCTGTAGTTTAAGTATAAATGAATATGAAGTATTTAGTCCTGAATTTCGACTCAGAAAATACTGTATTTTTCATTAGAAATGAAATTTTCTTAAGGAAAATATTATGTCATGCTATGGAAAAATATTAAAAGAAAAACTATAAGGGCACCTGGCTGGCTCAGTCAGTGGAGGGTGCAACGCTTGATCTCAGGGTCTTGAGTTCAAGCCCCACATTGGGCATGAAACCTACTTGAAAAGAGAAAAGAAAAGAAAAAACCCATGATTCATCTCTGAGTCATTATTAAGTGATATATCAGGAAACGTTAAGAATTAAGGTTTCCTGGGGCACCTGGGTGGCTCAGTGGGTTAAGCCTCTGCCTTCAGCTCAGGTCGTGATCTCAGGGTTCTGGGATCGAGCCCTGCATCGGGCTCTCTGCTCGGCGGGGAGCCTGCTTCCTCCTCTCTCTCTCTGCTTGCCTCTCTGCCTGCCTCTCTGCCTACTTGTGATCTCTGTCAAATAAATAAATATCTTTAAAAATTTTTAAAGAGAAGAATTAAGGTTTTCTTCCATTTTCATAATTGGTAGGACTAGACATTTGGACATGTTTTAAGGAAGTCTCTTCACTTGTTTTTTATCTTTTGTGCAATGGCATTTAAACACCTTGGTATGGCACACATGGTTTCTCAAAGGTCTAGTAGCCTTGCCTTCCACTCTGATCACTTCTTTAATAATCGCTAACATTCCGAATCCAAACTGAACTTGTGGTGCTTCTATAGCCTTGATGTGCTTACTTCCACATGGCATTCACTCTATTTGAATTGCATCTGAGTTTACCTACACATTTGTGAACTCTTAGATTTTATTTTTCTTTGTTGTAATGTTTTGTCATAATGTTTTGTTGTATCTTTTGTCTCGCTATGCCACAGCCCAGATATTGTATGCTCTTTATCTTCTCTACTGTTTTTGAATTCTGTGTATTGTTACAATTATCATCAACGTTGCGATGATTTATCCTGATATTTCTCCAGTTAACCAACCAGCTATAAAGAGCTGAGTCCATGTCTTATCCATATTTATATATTCAGACCTTATCTCAGTCTCTTGAATATAGGAGGTGCACAATAAATATTAATGAAACTAAATTAAATAGTGTTTGAAGATCCTTGAAAATTAAATAAATTTAAAATTTGCATAAAAGCACTGTTTTATGACCATTTGATTGATGATTAATTGATTGCTTCATTAATTGATTCAACAAATATTTAGCAAGCATCTATGTGTCAAGCATTCTGACATTTGTAAGACAGATGAGTTTTGTTCTCATGGAGTTTACACTGTACTGTAAACAAATAAATAAACATATCGGGTAATTACAGGCTGTGATAAGGAATAAGAAAAGAATAAACAGGGCTTGGGGTAGGAGATGACACCGTCATCTCAGGTGGGGAGGAAGATCTCTCAGGAAGAGATAGCTTGGCTGAGACCTTCGTGTTGAAAAATAGTGAAGGTCAAGAACAACAGACTTCAGACCTAGAGGGACAGCTGAGGAGAGGTCCTGAAGTGAGACTAAGCTTAAAATTAAACAAATAGAGAAAAATCAGTCATGCTAGATTTTAGAGTACAAGGAAACAAAGTTCTAGGAAAAGTCAGTAGAAGGAGATTATAAAGAATCTTTTTATCCATATCAGAATTTGGATTTTATTTAAATGCCAGGGGAAATCCCTTTCAGGTTGTTTTTGTTTTGTTTTGTTCTTTTTTTTTTTTTTTCTCCCTTTCGGGTTTTAAGAGAACAATCTGATCAAGTCTTTACAAATATATTTGGTATCTCTGTAGAGGAAGAATTATGGGAAGGGAAGTCTGGAGGTAGGGCAAAATAAGAAATTAAGAAATGATGCTCATTGAGGATAGAAGCATGAGATAGATAAAAGTAGAAGAATATGTGTTATTCCTGGGCAGGTGATGGATCAGATGTGGGGTGTGAAAGAACAAGAAAAATCAAGAATGGTTTGGGGCTCTAACAAGTAGGTAGATGATAATAGCATTAATCAAAGTGGAGAATACTTCTGTTTTTGACATACTAAATTTAGAATTTTTGTAAACCAAGCAGCAATGTCAAATAGAGTTTAAGGAGAGAAGCCAGTCCTCTAAATATTTGTTTGGGATTTGTCATCTTATAGATGCTATTTAAAGGCAAAGGATTGGATAAAACTGTGTGGGTAGTAGCCTTTTTAGTGTAGAGTGTTTTCAGATCCTAGAATATGTGCTTATTTTATTGGAAAGTTAGAAAATTATTCTGTAATTCAGTAGTAATACTTATTGAATACTTACCAGATGCCAGATACTGGTAAAATAACAGTGAACAAGATGATGTCTTCTGTCCTCCAAGAGCTTAGATTATCTTGAGGAAGCCAATAAGCAGATAAATAAGTACAAAAAATGCCTGTAAAAAAATTAATAATAATGCCTTGATGCTCAAGACAATGAGAGAAGATGGGCTAGAGAATACGACAGGGAGCTTTCTAGACAAGGTAGTCAGGGAAGTCCTTGCTAAAGATGGGACATTTCTGATGTACAAATATGTAGATCATAGATTTTTCTGATGGTCTACATTTATCTCTAGTACAAGATCCTCTAACAATTCAGCAAAAGAAAAGATAACTTCATATTCATACCTCAGATTATTCCCCAGAATTGGTATTTTCTGGAGTTGTCAGTGGCTCGTTTGACATATTTTGTCTTAATATGAGGTCAATTCACCCATAGATTTTGATAAAGGCTAAAAACAGGAGCATGTGATTTTACACATACATGAATTAAGGTCTACCCTGTAAAATAACCCTTTATTAACTAATGATCTAATGATCTCTCCTGAATTTTTATTTTACCAGTTTTTCTCCCAAGACTAACCATTTTTAGCTTATGTGGTACTTATGTATGAACATTTATAAGCCTTCTTCTTAGATTATAATCTTCACATTGAGAATCCATATCTGAGCTATATCTATATCCCTGATACACATCTAGAATACCACCTAGCATATAGTAGTTTTTCAATAAATAAATTAACTATATAAATTATGAGAGGTCTTTAAGTGGCATATTATATTTTAATTTTATTTTTAATTCTGTTAAGCACAGATAGTTATAAGGAGAGTTCCCATTGCTGGAAAAATTGTGGGTTTTTTTTTACAACTTTTAATCTATTTTAATTGATAGCACTATCAACCATCAATAAAGAAGAAGTATTCCAACATACGATTCTAAATGAAGATTCTTGAAGAATAGGGGAGTTGGAAATTCAACTTATATATAAGTTGAATTATATATAAATTATAAGTTATATATAACTTATATATAAGCTTTATATAAGGCTCACCTGGAGAGCTTTACTCAGACGTTCCAAAACCTTGTCTCTCCTACCAGAAAAATGAAAGATATATATTAATATATGCACTTAGAAGGAGCTAAACACTCCATCCCGTTGAGTTCCTTTACCTTCCTGAGTCACCGTTAATAGAAATATTCCCTATCATTCAGGTAAAGAAAGAATGATGAGAGACTCTGTTATAAATTATGTCCAAACAACTGATTAATTTTTGCAGAGTTATCATTAGTTCTAGGTGGCAGTTTAATAAACGGTAGTACTATGACAAATAAGCTGAATGAATTTTAGAAAACTATCACTACCAAAGAAGAATGTCTTAGAACCTAGTAACTGGTCAAGTGCTTTTTACCATGTTCTCTTGGTAACATCAATGTTATCTTCACAAAATAACCATTCCTAAAGCAGTAAACATTATCCGTTACAATTAAAAGCTGATAAATTGGGAGCCAACAGAGTGCAGCCAACTGTGAGTGTGAAGACAGTTACACTATTTGCATTCTATATTTCTCATAAGGACTTGCTGGATGCCTACAAATCTGACATGACTAGAACACATGAACAGCGTATTAAAAATTGCATTGTATTAAGCCTAAGAAATGATGTGGAAGTAAAACTAAACTTTGTCCATTTTGAAAAAGTATTATTTGTTCACAGCTTGTCTTCAGTTTTTTGTTTTTTTTTTTTCCAGCTTGTATGGTTAATAGTGTATTTGTTCTTTGTTCAAACTTTTTCCTTTTCACGGTCTGATTGACATTACTTCCCCATGTTCACTGGGGCATAGTATTGCAAATGAAAACACATAGTGGTACCTTGTCAAAATGACATATTGTATTAAAGATCATTGTTTTCCAGTACTTCAAAAACTTAAAAGGTACAGAATGTTAAATAAGATTTGTTGTTAACAATTCAGGATACTTCGTATGGCTCATAATAACAAGGACTTTATCTGAAATTTTACTTGCAGAAGTATCTTTGGCAAGTTTTGTTGTTTTTCCATAATCTGTTTCTGTGTCTCATTTTCCACATTGCCTTTCAGCACACCTTCAAATGAGGACACCCTCCACTCTGACCTGGTCCATTTTTAAAGGTCAGCTAAAATGCTTTACCAAGTTAGTTTTTTCCTGTGTGAATATTGCACCTATCGCAATGTGAGGAGTTGGAACCAAGGACTAGTTGAGCAGTAGGCTCTGGTCAAGATATTTATACTCTGTACTTAGCAAAAGGTTCATCAAAGATTCTTCCGTTTGTTCCCTTTGACATTTCACATTAGTATGGCATTTTTCTCCAGATATCCACGATGATTTCCCAAATGGGTAGTTGAGAGCAATAGGCCTTGTGTTTTATTTTGCACCTTTTAAAAGTTCTACTGTTACTTTTTCTCTTACAGCATCTAAATCCTTGGGGGATTGTTCAACAATATATTAGAATGATTTAAAAACTGAAATAACTTTATATCATCTCAAAGCCTTAAGCTGAGAGGGGTGTATTAATTGCTATGCTGTATATCTAGAACTGACCTCCTCTCCCTCACAATTTATTAAACTGATAGAACTACTGTTGTTCCTTTCTCTAAAATGGAGATAGATCTTGGTAAAGGAGAGAGGTTCAGCTCCTGACCCAAAGTAACCAGAATTATTTCATCAGATGGCCCAGTAATTAGATTTGTAAAATTCAAATATTAAACTACTACTTTCTTACTGTGTTGATAGGCTAGTGAGCATTTGACTTTCCCAAGCTCACTCTGGATAGAAATCCCTTCTCTTAAGACATGGGAGGTGATGCTCCTGAGATAATTTTATGCCAGACTTTATTTTATGGTTAAAACACTTGAGTTTCCAGGAGAATAGATGTTTCTTGCTGGTGAAGATACTTACAGATAGGCACCTTCAGTGTTCTACTAAGCTCCAGACTTTAAAGCAGTGGTAACTAAAACTCAGACCATTTTTAAAAATTTATTTTCTTAACTGAGGGGTTGGTTTCTATTTTCTTTTAATCAACTAGAGTTTTCTCCCATCTTGATGATACCATCTATGCTTTTTCCTCCTTTGCTCATTATAGATAACTACATGTGTGCAGTCTGTTGCAGAATGGATTGTAGAAGTCCTATTGTTTTTGTTTATTTTTATTGAGATACAATTCGTCTACTATGAAACCCACTCCTTTAAAGTGTACAGTCCAGGGGTTTTACTATATTTATAATGCTGTGCAACCATCACGAGTTTCTAATTCCAGAATGTCATCATCACCACCACCACCACCACCACCCCCAACAAATCCTGAACCCATTTGCAGTCACTTCTCATTCCATCCACTCTTCTGTCCTGGCAATCTCTAATCTACTTTATGAGTTTGTTCCATGTAAATGAAGTCATATAATATGTGGCTTTTTGTGACTGTTTTTTTTTTTTTCATTCAGCTTCTTTCATGTAATGTTTTCAAGATTCATCCATATTATAGCATCTATCAGTACTTACAGTCTCTTTTACAGTTGAACTGTATTCTGTTGTAGTGATATACCCTATGTTGTTTTTTGTTGTTGTTGTTTTATTTGACAGAGAGAGAGCACAGTAGACAGAGAGGCAGGCATAGAGAGAGAGAGGGAAGCAGGCTCCCCACTGAGCAGTGAGCCCGATGTGGGACTCGATCCAAGGACCCCGAGATCATGACCTGAGCCGAAGGCAGCAGCTTAACCCACTGATCCACCCAGGCGCCCCTACCCTATGTTGTTTATGCGTTCATTCGTTGATGGTCATTCGGGTTGTTTCCACCTTTTCGGCTATTATAAATAATACTGCTTTGAAAATTCACGTGCAAGTTTTTGTGCATGTATGTTTCCTAGTCTCTGTAGCTTATTCTTATACACTGGTTTTAAATGGAAAGCTAACCAAATTATCTTTCAATATTTATATAATTATTAGAAGACTATCATTAACTAATCATTTCATTAGAAAGGCAATAGCCCCCTGAGTCCCCTCTTCAGGATTTGTGAATAGGCACCTGAAAAACTTATTTCCAATCTGTTTTGCCTATAAAGGCAGAAAATAATTTTAATTTAGCATAGTGTGTAACTATATGTCTGTGGGTAGATTTCCTCTTAGTCCTTTATACCATCTTATGTATATATTATTTTATTTTTCCATGTAGCTGTGGTCACTATTAAACCAAAAAGAAAATAATCAAAGACCAAGTGTGAGAGAAAAAAGTTGCCTGAAAATCTGTGTCTCTTACATGGGAATTAAAAACAAACAAACATAGAAATAGTCATTGAAAGACAACATTAGATTTCTATATATTTAACTATTTTCTTTATGCTATAGATTTTAGTCATTAAAACAAAATTGGAAAAGCACATAAGAAAGGTAGGCTAGTAAATTATCTTTTCTTAATTATGGTACGTAAAAATATAGTAAGTAAATGTTTTCAAAGAATATTTAATAACATGCAAATGTACATAATATGATATTGAATATAATAGAATACCACACTCTATAAAAAACTACATAACTGCATTTTCCCAATTTTATAAATGTTTATATACAAACAATATAAATATTTCAAAATGTTAAGTGATTATCCTTGGTAGCTTTACATTCTCCAATGTGCTTTACTTAGATTTCTCAATTTTATACAATTTCTAAAATTTATACAATTATTATGAATCACAGATATAGCTAGAAAAAACAACTACAAATTGTTTCTTCTTTTCTTGTTATCAGAACAAATACTCAACTCAACAAAACCTGTGTCATTTTCAGAAAGTGTCAACCAACTCTAGCATTCAGATGTATACAGATAACAAATTTCCTAACTGTTTTAGATATTGATGACATGAAATAGGAACAGCCGACTGGTGAGAAAGGATGCAATGCTATATTCCAAACCCAGAGCCTCAGGTTGCTAAATTTTTTCAACTCAGCCAAACTTTTGGTTATCACAGCTTGGGGGACTATGAGTTGCAAAAGGCTTCTAGTGGCAGGGACAACAGATGCAGCTCAATATCCTATAATACACAGAATAGCCCCCTACAGTGAAGAGTTACTGAGCTCAAAATATACCCAAGTTGAGAAACCCTGATATGGGTAATCCCTATTTTAACGATCAATCATTTCATTAACTTAGATGACTTAAATGGACAAATCATTAAATATTTAAAAGCTTTACTTAGACTCAGAATTTAAAATGCAGACTTAAACCTTAGGTTGATACTTATGTATAGGATGAGTTTATATTGTAAATTTTGCAGTTAAGTGAGTACATGATACTAAGATTAGAGCTGGTGTTATTTAAAGCTTCTATTATAAAAAATGGACTCGAGAATTTGGCACTCAATATTATTTAATGAAAAATTTATTCTGAAATAAATTACTTCTGGAAAATAACACTTCAATACTTCAGCTTCTCATTGATACTATAAGAACATAGGCTTTTTTTATTAAGGTAATGGCATGAATCTGATTTATTACACACCTACTTGAGATTTTATATGGAAATTATATTCACAGAGCTATTCTGATATATTGTTTAATGAAAAACGTGACCATATCTTCAAGGATCTTTGTTGTGTTAAAAATGACATAAACATACTGACTACTAGGAAAGCATATAAAAATTTATTTTTTGGAAAAGATGTAAGCAGTACTAAAGTATGACTAAAAATTGTTTACTGTGTGGAATTAGGGTGACTGAATAAAAAAATAACACACAGTAAGAATTTGATGTGAACCATAACCAGAACATTGAGACGTACTGAACATGAGGTAGAGGAGTAAATTATTCTTACTTGACGAGTCTCTATGAAGAATAGATTTAGCTTAATTCTTCAGCCTCATTTTATACAACAGTTGCCTTCACTCCCTGAGCTTCCACAGGCTTCTCCTTTCAGGTGGGGAAGGGGTGACCTCCCCAAAATGAAAGCAAATCAGGTCATTCCCACAATGGGGCCTTTGCTCATGCTGTGTGCTCTTCGCATAGACATTTTCTGCTCATCTTGTTTAAAAAACAACTCCCCACTCTGTCACTTCTCTCTTTAGACAGATTCCCCTCTGTTATTCGCCTTCTCAGTGGAGTTATTTCTCTTTCATAATGCTTGTAATTTTGTGATTATTTATTACTTACCTGTTTGTTGTCTGTCTCTGACCTTCTGGCTCCCAAGGAGGGAGTTTTGTCTATTCTGCTCACTATGGTTCACCCACTACACAAAAAAGTGGTGGCCTAGTGTTTATATGTTGAATGACTGCATATTTTTGGAAAGGGGACTCAAACATCATTTTAAGCCCCTATCATGTGCCATGCGGTCAGCGGTGTGCTAAAGGTTTATTAGTTAGAGAGACAGAGTAGTCTCTTCCTCTGTGAGACTGAGAGTGTAATATGGGAAATAGCCAGGAACCCTGACATAGGTTCTAGAGAAATACATAGGAAGAATTACTGGGGTGGTTAGAGAAGGATTCCTGAGAATCTAATATCTAGGCTTTATCCCAAAGAATTAAGAAATGTTCTCTAGATGGAGAAAGGGTGAAGAATGTTCCAGGCGAGGGAATTCTTCCAGATAGCCATTTGGGCTAGGTACATGGAATACAGGAAATAACAGGTGCATATTCTGGGCAGGTCTTACATGGTTAGTTTTGTGGAATTTAAATTTGAACATCCCGATAGTGATATTCAGTTGGAAGTTGAACAGGCCTGTGACTTAGGAGAAAAGTCTGTACTGTGTGTGTGGGTTGAGGAGTGTCAAAGTACAAAGATGGCAGTTGCAAGCATGAATAAGGATGAGCTCTCCCAGAGACAGCATGCCAACTGAGAGAAAATAGGGGCAAGCCGTGGCAGAGGTATCAGCAAAGACGGAGGTAAAAGGAAACTAAGAGAGAAAAGCCTTGTTAAAGCAAGCTGGGGGAGAGTTTGCAGAGGCAGGGAGTGGTGAGTCCTGCCAACCACTTAGGTCTATAGACCACATGTCTGAAGACATTGTTCATGATGGGTGTTGACTGGACACTTGCAAGTCAAAATGGTCATTAAGAGGGCAATTTCATTTTAGTAGTGGAGGCAGGATTTCAAATGTAATGGTAAAATGAAGGACTAAGCAGTATGAAAGTCGAGGCAGTGAGCATAAGTTTGATTGTGAGGCAGACTGAGGGGAGAAGTCAGTAGTTATGTAGGGTCATAGAAGATTATCTTCAAATTGGAGGAAAAGTGGACCATTTGTCTTGGAGAGAGAGCCAGTGAAAATGGAGAAGTTGGTAATGTAGGGCATAACGAATGGAGTGAGATCTCAAAGGATATTGGTAAGTGCTTGACACATTTCATAATGTATTCGCATAGGTTAATTTGTTAAATACTTACAATAACACTTTCACATAGATCTTATTATTCTTTTCAGTACAAATGTTATAAATGAGATTCAGAAAGTTTTAGTAATTTGCCCAAGGGCACACAGCTAACAAATGTTAAAAGTTTCTAAATCTGATTTTCTTTCCCACTAAATGATGCTGACAAGTGAACTGCTCCTCAAGTTTCTGTTCTCCAAAGCTGGCAATATTCATTTTCAAATCAGCGAACACTGAAGACCAGGAGAGAAATTGTCTTGGCTAATTTTAAGAGACAGCAACTCACTATTTGCTCCTAAAGAATAAACTAGATATAGGCAGCTGACAATTCTTCTCTAAAGATTGGTTCATACTCTCTAGCCTCTACTCAAAGTGTGGTCAGCTGACTGACAGTATCAGGGTCACCCAGGAACTGCTAGAAATGCACATTCACAGGCCCACTTCCCACCTGCTGAATGAGATTCTCTTCACGATTGGGGGTGGGGGTCAATGAATCTGGATTTTAACTAGCACTCTAGGCATCTGTGATATGCACTAAAGTTTGAGAAGCACACCATGGCTTCATCATACAAAACTTGCAACATCAGAACATTCACTTGAAAGCACTTTTTTCTTTTTTTTAAGAAAAGCTATTATTTACTTAAATAAAGATTTAACTGAATGAAATCCAAACAAAACTAACCTGTAGGAACATCAGTACCATCAGAATACTTTATATTGGAAGGAATCCTGGACTAATTTATATCAGACAATTCCATATGGTAAACATTATGGAAACAATTTAAATTAACATGTATATTTAAAATGTTATGAACACCTAAAATTTTAGAAAATAAAGCGACTGAAACAAAGGGAATCGCAACTTAAAGTCACTAATTAAACTTTTAAGAAGCCAGCAGTTTATCCTCAAACTGAAAGACAGTAGCTGGCATATAAAATTACAGCAGCAATAAAAGAAAAGTGTCCCTCTGTTCAGAGTTAATGACATCTTTGGTGATTATGGCATGAACTAGTTAGAGAGCTGTAGAGTCTCTTAGATGAGACTTTCTAGACTCTTTTTGTCTCTTCCATTTTCTTTGTCAGTGAACAAATAATAGGTTCGTAGATTTAAGTTGACGATAAACTGTATTATAACATCACATTCTTAATTATTTGGCCATTCTGAGAAAAATGAATGTCTGTACAACACGGTTATTATATTTAGCATTACCCAGATTTTAAAGGAAACACAATTCAACCAAAGTTGAACACACTAACATAGCTGGGCCAGCAAGCATGTTTCCAAATAGTCATGTTAGTCGTGTCCGTCCAGCTGTTCTATATTTCCTATTTTAATCATTTGCATTTAAGCTTTAAAGTCCTATTATAGTATTATACTGTGCCCCACATGCATATCATTTTTCCAATCTCCACCTTTGCTTTCTTTCTTCTCATGCTTTCATTTTTTTTCATTCCTTTCCATCCTCTCCTCCCATTCCATCACTTCTTCATGCTCTATTCTATGTTATTCCCTTCCCCCTCTTCCTTTTCCTTTCCAATGTTGTCCAGAAAGAATCTCAGATGATTTTTTTTTAAGATTTTATTTATTTATTTGACAGACAGATCACAAGTGGGCAGAGAGGCAGGCAGAGAGAGGGAGGAAGCAGGTCCCCTGCTGAGCAGAGAGCCTGATGTGGGGCTCGATCCCAGGACCCTGAGATCATGACCTAAGTCAAAGGCAGAGGCTTTAACCTGCTGAGCCACCCAGGAGCCCCGAATCTCAGATGATTTTAAAAAGTATATCCACCTAAGACAAGAGGTGCTAATAACATGGTTGCAACCATTAAATATTAGAAAACAGCATAGTGTTTACACAATATTAGATCACATCTTAGAATCTGCTTCTCGTATATAAAGTGACTCAATTTGTATTGTGACTCTGATTATTTCTTTTTATCATTTTAATTCTAGTCTTTCTGGAATAACAATTTAAAAAGAAAAACAAATTCTCAGTATTCAATGTATTTTGAGATGTTCATGTACTACATCAGAAAAAAAAGTATTTGTACATTTATTTTTAAAAGATTTTATTTATTTATTTGACAGACAGAGGTCACAAGTAGGCAGAGAGGCAGGCAGAGAGATAGGAGGAAGCAGACTCCCTGCTGAGCAGAGAGCCCGATGCCGGGCTCGATCCCAGGACCCCAGCATCATGACCCGAGCCGAAGGCAGAGGCTTTAACCCACCCCATTTTTTTTTTAAGTATTTGTACATTTAAATATAGATGACCACCATTTGGAAGTGAGCAATTTCTGTAAATCCGACAGTACATATCACTAAGATGGTTTCATAATTTAGGAATCAGACATACACACATGTATATCATATTTTTTATTCTTATCAATTTTTTAAGTCATAATATTTTGGAGAGAAAAAAGATGGAAGAAGAAAGTAAATGACTTGGTGAATGTGACTAACCAGCTGATATACCAGTTATGTGAAGGATCGGTCACCCTGTTTCACGAACATTCGGCCTCCAAATAACCTGATCCTAATTACATGATTCTGTGAGAACAGTGGTATCAGCTATATGCAATGTTGAAGTTTTTAAAATTTATGTCTGCTTCTTACAATTTACATACAGAAAGGAAAGCCATCGATATTTATAATAAAGTTGGACATGCAGATTTATTCGACTAGATCTGTCATGGACTATTATTTGGAAGAAGTTCCCATAACAAGAGTTACCCATTTATAACTCGAAGGTCCTGTTTTCAGGGGGAAAAAAATGGATGCTATGAAGATCCATGAGGAGAGTAAACCTACAATGTCAGTCAAGGAAACCTAAGTTGTGTGGCAGGTAAATTATAAAAAAAAATTAAAAGTGCATGTGTCCAGCTAAAAGCCTGAAATTCTGAAGTAGTTGGGGTTTGTTGTTTTGTTTAGTCTTGTTTTGTTTTTTTCAACTGCTGTTACTGAGATGTTGAGTTTTTATCCAGGTGATATTTCCATAAGCCATGTTATTAGCGAAACACTTTAAATGGAACATATCTTAGAGTTCAGAGAAAATAAGCACAGTCATTCTTCTTGTAAGAAAAATCAAGGAAAGGTATCATAAAATGAAGCATTCTTAAAAATCATAAAATTCAGTCTATAAGACTGGTGGAAATTTCTCTTGTGGTTGAATTTATTGATAATATTTAAGTTAAAACATGTTTTAAATTTACAATATTAGCCAACATGCCACCAAAGCTAAAGAAATATTTAATTGTGATGAAGAAAAAAAATAATCCAATTACAAAACGGCAGAGACCTGTTGAGAGGGGAGGGGCAGGGAGCAGAGTAAGAGAGACTCTCCAGCAGACTCCCCACTAAGCCCAAAGCCTCACACATAGCTTGATCCCACAACCCTGAGATCATGAACTGAGCTGAAATCCTGAGTTGGCTACTTAACCAACTGGGCCATCCAGATGCTCCACTTTGATACATTTATTAATAGCAATCTCTTCATTCATTCACTTACATGCAAATAATGAGGTGAAAAACAAATGTGATGACTCCAAAGGAAAAGAAGTTATCACTAATATATTGCAGTAGTATATTGAAATAGCTTTATGGTTGTATAAATTATTTATTCTTATTTTTAATTTCTATTCATCTGAACATTTCTACTCAATTCTTCTCAACCAGTAAGTATTAATAATAACTCAATGTACAAATTAAAAATAAAAACTCAAATTTTAAGAAATTGATCTTAATTTAATTCCATTGTAAGGAGGAAAAATAATGTTGGAATTTTCCGAGAGTGTGTGATGACATAAGTCAAATCTGGCATACCAGGACAACACCAGACTAAAAGTTTAAAAAAAAAAAAACAAAACCCTAGTTCAGTTTTCAGCTTTCTCACTAATTTATTTCATGACTTTAGACAAGTTCCTTGACTTCCATGTGCCTGAGTTGTTCTTTTTTTTTCTTCTATAAAGAAGGTGGGGGTGGAGCTGAGCAAACAGAGTTCACTTGCATTATATTGGAAATGAATCCTGCTTCTGAACTTATACTGATTGTTTGCTACAGGAATTAATTACCAACATATCTATTAAAAACACTGACTTCTGCTGATAGGACAGCTAACCGAAAGAAAGAAAATTCAGTGCCTATCTTACTGCTCATTCTCTTGCCATATTGGAATGATGGCTTATTAACACTAAAACAAAGATAAAGAGAAAAACCAAGATCTGTGGGTACTTCTGCATTGTGGAAAGAAGTCTATTATATGGCTAGGTAGAGAATAACCAAACTAACTAATAACCAAACTTTTCCTCCAAAAAAATCAATTATAGTTTCCCCTATATTGCTCAGACTAATAAACATTTGTCTTTTGGTCATAAGAAATTATTCCTGTAAGTAATTTGAAATTATAAAAATTTCTTATGATATCTTTTAAAAGATAAAAATGTATTTATACTAACTACTTTAGCACTGCCATATTCTAGCTAAGATGGTTCCTTTAATTATTGAAGGAGTTCAAAGCAAGTCTCTCCAAAATGTGCAACTTTTGAGCTGAAGGCAATTGAGACCCTGCAGGCTCAAGAGAAACTTTTTGCCTCTCCCTCAACTACTTAGAAACCAAACTGGGGGCTCTTTCCCAGAATTAGAGTTATTATCAGAGATAAATTTTATCTGAATGACACATCTGTATGGTAGGTCAAATAGCTAATTACCAAACATCTGTTCTTAGTTTATTGTGAATTGTTATTCTCCCCTTTGGAGCCCCAAGGCCCTTTCTCATTCCTTAGCTCAGGATGGTATATTTACCTCATTTTACCTTTCTGTTTTTGAACCTTTCATGTATGTAGTGTTCTCATGCATATTAAATTAAATTTTATTTTCTCTTAAAAAATGTATTTATATTAACTACGATTTTGAATAGCACGGAGCACCTCATGAAATATTGCCTTCAAAGTACATGATGAGTTTGACATCCTTCCAAACTAGCATTGACCAGCTTGTATAAGCATGAGAGAAGAAAAATTTCATTCCATTTTTATTAGATGATTTTTACAAACTAAGAGAATCTTTTACCACAACCAGGGACTTCCAAAATGCGAGAGTCATGATCATAAAGCAAACTTAGTAGAAAGGGCTCTGAAACAAGGGCAATATTACATATATTATATTCCCCCTTGTCTTGTATAGTGTGTGATTGGTTTTGCCACGGGAACCTTAACTTCAGGAAGCAGTTCATTTGAATCTTACTCCAACATACTTATCTATAACAATGCCATGTTACTTCATTTTTTTTCAAATTAGAATAAATTGGACCGAATCCCCTTTTTGCCTGGGTGGTGAAAATTAAATTTCCATCATTCTGATGGAAGTCTTTCCTTCCTTAAGGATACACAAGGATCCAGGTATCTTTATGACATGTTTACTGACACACTGTTTAAGTATCTGGAATGTGCTAGGTACCGCTCCAAGGTACCTGCTTCCATTTCCTGTCCTCCTCATCTTCTGTCCTCCATCCTCCCCACTACTCCAATACTTGTTGCCACTTTTAGAGACAATCTACTACAGAAATGGCCCTCACTGCCCACAAGACTTGCCAAAAGAAGTATCTTTCCCTGCAGAAAGGGAAAGTCTTACCCCAAGTTCCATTTTCTCTCTTTATTGAGGACATAGTTTCACATATTCCTTCTGCCACTTCCATCCTTTCACCCTTAAAACCCATGCTAACCTCTCCTTGCGTGTGAGGAATGATATCTTAAGTCCTGCCAGTTTGTCTTTCCATTTTCTTTGTTACATCCTTATGATTTGGGAGCATCCTCAGCAACCTCATATGCTTTTCACAGGGAAATGATTAATTTCCTGAGGGAAGTATTTCTGGTGTTTCTGACTGTGGGAGAATACTTTCTTTTTGAATCAAAGCCTTGGATACCAATTTGGAGGATCAAATTTATCACCATTTCCTGTTCTTACAGGATTAAACAAACCCATCTTCACATGCTGTATCAGTTTGCTAACTAACCACTTTTAGAGAATTATATAATCTTTTTATTCAGAAATTTAAAAAGCAGTGGAGAAAATTCACACCCACCAGGATGACTATTAATGAATTTATATATAGATATGGATATAGATATATACACACACACCAATAACAAGTGTTAGTAAGAATTAGGAGAAACTGTAACCCTCATGTAGTGCTGACAAGGAGGTAAAATGGGGCAGCCATTTTGGAAAGCAACCTGGTGCTTCCTCAAAAAGTTAAAACAGAGTTACTTATATAACCAGCAATTCCACTTTTAGATGTTTGCCTAAGAGAAATAAAACCGTATCTCTGCATAGAAACCTGTATACAAATAGCCTAAAAGTGTAACAAGCCAAATTTCCATCACTTGATGATAAATACAATGTGATATATACATAAAATGGAATATTATTTGGTGATAAAGAGGAATGAAGAACTGATACATGGTACAACATAGATGAACCTTGAAAACTTGCTAAATTAAGGAAGCCAGACAAAAGTCCACAGATTATATGATTCCATTTATGTGGTATTAGAGACAGAGAGTATATTGATGGATGCCTAGTGCTAAGGGAGATAAGGCAATTATAGACAGAAAACTAAGAGGTGTCTGACTTCATTGTAAAATGAAGAAAGTGTTCTAGAATTATATAGGGGTGATGGTTGCCCAAAGTTGGAAATACATTAAAATTCACTGAACTGTCACTTCAAAAGGATATATTTTATGACATGCTAATTTTATCTCTATTTTTAAAAAGCATAGAAAGTGTGGCAAATAGTCACATCCCCTATGGTCCAGAAGTTGTAAATTTTATTTGGATTTTTAAAAATAAGAGACATTATAGTTCTTTCACAGTAAGTGAAAGAATTTTTGGCTATGGAGTAGAGAAAACAAAGAATAGAGAGGAAAAAAAAAAAAACCTTTCACTTCTCCAATCTAATTATTTGATTAGATTAGGAAATCTAATCAAATATAACAGAATTATTCCAAATAATTAGAACTGATTTGTTTTTCCTCAAAAACCTCCATTTTGGAATTCTGAGAAGAAGGAGATGATACACTCAAATTTGGATATTAGGCGGGGATAGTGCAGAATCCTGGGGTCCTTTCATGGTGCTTCTACCAGTTACTACCACTAGACCTGAGAGATATCAGCAGGATCCATACACAGAGAGGGCTATGTGAAGAAGAAACTTTGTGAGGCATTGAGGCCTTGGCTCAGGGATACATCCAAACCTACTTTGACATCATAAGGAAGAAGCTAAAAGACTAGCCATCCCATAAATAGTCTCACTTTACTCTTCAGCTCTCTCGTATGAGGGCATGCTGGTGCTCACCATTAGTCAAACTCAATGGAAACCAAAGCTTGTGTAAGTATCATTCATACAGAGCAGGTTTAGGGTAACGGAGCAGAGTGAAAATGGTAGTGGGTGAGTCTAAAGGAGCAAATGAAAAATAGCTGTGTGGACTATTTTACTTCTAACTGTCTTTTAATGACCGTGAACTGAATTATATGTATACATTTTATCAATTCTAATAAACTAAAATTTGCTTGAGAAAAGATATTAGATTTTATATATTTGTGTATTTCCAAAAAATACTTTAAAAACTGTATGGCATATATGTCAAATATTCAATGACTGTTAGTTGAATACAAGATGAAAAATCATATTTAGCATTTTTTCTTACTTAGTAGTCAGAAATCACAAATAAAATTTATGTGTTAACTACTAATTTATAAACTTTCTTTCCCTAAGGGATATGTAGGAGAAAATGATTGACTATTTTCACTTCTGAGAATATTTTGAGCAACTTTTATTTATTTGTTTGTTTGTTTGTTTGTTTGTTTTTAAAGATTTATTTATTTGACAGAGAGAGACACGGCAAAAGAGGGTAACATGAGCAGGGGGAGTGGGAGAGGGAAAAGCAGGCTTCCTGCCGAGCAGGGAGCCCCATGCGGGGCTTGATCCCAGGACACTGGGATCATGACCTGAGCCAAAGGCTGATGCTCAATGACTGAGCGACCCAGGCACCCCTTGAACAACTTTAGATAGGGTTTATCATATTTCTAATCTAGATTTACTTCACTTAAAAATAGCAAGAAAACTAAATAAAAGTCTTACTCTGGAAAACATTTTTAAAGGTCACTTACCACTCATTCATGTTGAGACATTGGTTCACTCTTCCTGCAGGTAATGAAAACCTAAAAATGTCACCAATTCATATGCACCAAATGGACTCTTCCTTTTAAAGTTCAGTTGTAAAAATAATCACCAGTATGGATAAGATTTATAGGAAAATTATAACATCTTAAAATGTGTGACTCTTTGACCACATTTGGCAATTAAAATAATTTATTCTGCTATACAATGAAGGTAGGAAATGTACATGACTCTAAGTTTTCAGAAGAAAAAAATGTTTGGGGGCCACCTGCGGCCCCTTGACTCAGTTGGCTAAGTGTCTGCCTTCAGCTCAGGTCATGATCTCCCAGTCCTGGGATAGAGCCCAGCCTTGGACTTCTTGCTCAGCAGGGAGTCTGATTCTCTCTCTCTCTCTCCCTCCCTCCCCACCACTTGTTCTATCTCTCTCTCTCTCTCTCTCTCTCTCTCTGTCAAATAAATAAATAAATAAATTTTAAAAATATTTCTAAAAGAAGTGTTTGTTTTAAAATGTTAATTAAGGGGTGCCTGGGTGGCTCAGTAGGTTAAGTCTCTACCTTTGGCTCAGGTCATGATCCCAGGGTCCTGGGATTGAGCCCCACATCTGGCTCTCCGCTCAGTGGGGAGCCTGCTTCTCTGCCCTCTCTGCCTGCATCTCTGCCTACTTGTGATCTCTCTCTCTCTCTCTCTCTCTCTCTGTCAAATAAATAAATAAATACATTTTTTAAATGTTAATTAAGAGGCACCTGGATGGCTAAGTCAGTTAAGCAACCAACTTTTGATTTCAGCTTAGGTCATAATCTCAGGGTCCTGAGATCTAGCCCCAAGTTGGGCTTCACACTCAATGGGGAGACTGTTTGAGATTCTCTCTCTCCCTCTCCCTCTGCCCCCTTCCATGTGCATTCTCTTTTTCTCTCTCTCTCTAAAATAAACAAATAAATCTGAAAAAAAATGTTAATTGAAATAATGGAGGAAAGGGAAAAGTAGATATATAGGAATTAGGTGGGACCAATCAGTAACTGGTTGCATAATTGTATAAAACCAACTCTAGATATAGTTCATATTCAAAGTGACTAAGAGTACCATATAAGAACTTAGCTCACTCATGGCAACAAGGATTTTAAAGAGTGGAAAACAGTACCCGTTGGATGAAGCCTAACAGAGCATGAAGTCTAATAATGAAATTGTAGTTCAGCTGCTAATTTATGGACCTTATATAGCAATTCTTGCTGGTATAATTGAGATATTTTCCAAGCTTATGTCCTAGCTTTGGATTTAAAAAAAAAAGAAAAGAAAATCAATAGAACTTAATGAGATATGGAGGTTTCTACTTAAAACCCATTGATACACTGTAAATTACTATGTGGATAAATAGAAGAAATGTGTCAGTTTTCTCTTAGTTCCTCTTCCTTGAAAGGCTGCAATAGTCTCTCCTAAACTCAGTGAGAAGTGGATGAAGCCTTTACTCCATATATCAGTAGGTGTACAATATTCAAATCCCAAAGAGGAAATGTGGTTATAAGATAGTAGTCTTCTAAATGAAACCAAAGCCTGGCAACATTGCCCACTGGACCCTTACTACTCGGGGCTCAAGAGGTACCCTGAACAATTTATTGCTTTTCTGGACTTCTGGGCCTGGATAGAAACTATATCTTTACTTTATTCCTGCCAGCCCTCAGCTGTATTTGAATGGCATTCCTAGTCCCAAGCTACCCCTCACCTCCATTTTTTTCTTACCTTGTAATATATTTAAGTATTTTATGCTGACATCTAAATTGTAGTGATAGCTATGAAACACTTAAGTAATTATAATTAAAATGTGTTTCTAGTTTAAAAAGCAACAATTAACAATTTAAAATTTAAAACAAAGGTATATAAGGGCATCTGGATTGTTCAGTCAGTTAAGCATCTGACTCTTGATTTCAACTCAAGTCATGAACTCAGGGTCCTGAGATGGAGCCCAGCATTGGACTCTGTGTTGGTAATGGAGTCTGCTGAAAATTCTCTCTCTTCAGGTGCCTGGGTAGCTCAGTCAGTTAAACATCTGCCTTTGGATCAGGTCATGATCTTCATGATCTTGGGGTCCTGGGATCAAGCCCCACCTCAGGCTCCCTGCTAAATGGGGAGTCTGCTTTTCCCTCTTCCTCTGCCCCTCCACCCCACTAGTTATCTCTCTCTCTCTCAAATAAATAAAATCATTTTAAAAAGGAAAAAAAAAAAAAGTTCTGACTCCTGGGCAGCTGGGTAGCTAAGTTAGTTCAGTATCTGACTTGGTTTTGGCTCAGGTCATAATCACAAGGTTGTGAGATGGAGCCTCGTGTCAGACTCCATCCTCAGCACAGAGTCTGCTTAAGGCTCTCTCTGCCTTTCCCCGTGCCCCTCCCCCATCCACTCTGTCTCAAATAAATAAATATTTTTTTTAAATTCCCCTTCTTTTCCCCTACCCCCTACTTGTGTACTCTCTCTCTCAAAAAAAGCAAAAACAAAAATAAAAATCCAAACACCTACCCACAAAGGAATATAATAGGTGCAAAATCAAATAGAAATGTAGATGCTAATACTACAATTATAATAATGAAGGGAAAAAAAGACTGAATAAAGATATGTTACATATTTTATTATGAATGACAATTGAAATTTGTCAAGGCAGAGCACAATGGAAAAGCTGTTTCATAAAATGATTTTTAGATATAATAAATTGGTCATCATTAAGAGACATTCTCAGAAATTAGTGAATTTATAGTAGTTTTCTCTCAACCATAACAAAAGGTCAATGAAGTTGGTTGCTGACATAAGAATTAAATGTCCACTAAAATTTTTTAAATAGTATTTAACAGGTTCTGAGCTTATGATTTTGTAAGGCTATATAATGGCTTAAATTCTAGCACAAAAAAGAAAATCACTTTGATAGGGAAAATTTTAAGAAAAAAAAAGAAAGAAAACAAAAAACAACAACAAAAAAATTATTTCAATTATGGAAATTCTGTTGGAAAATTATAAAGAAAAGATTAAAAGGACTTTTTTATAAAAAGTGAAAGATACTCAGTTTCAACCAAACAATTGCCCATGGTATTTAAGAACTTTCTAGCAATATTAAATATCAACTAACTTAAAATTTTAAAAAATCACAGTATGAGAGTATGAGAGTATGAGTATGAGTATGAGAAACACTGTCCAATTAATTTCTTGGATATTTTCTACTCAAAAGTCATCTAAATTTACAGATTCAGTTTATAGACTAAAAGAATCAAGGTATTAAAATAGGTATTTTTGAATTTTTAACTATCAAAGAAGAATTTCAGCTACATATCAGATGCTCTAGATATGTTACATAAAAATTTTGAATATATGGGAATTTTAAAACAAGAGACTGATGCTTTTCTTGTGGTTTTATTTCACTGTATGATATACAGAAATATGCCAGAAATATTTGTGCTGAATTTTCTGAAGCAGATTCTATGACAACTCTCATGATATACTTGCTAAAATCATTTATATACATATCTTAAGGCTATGAATCATCACCAGTTTATGGAACTGTTGAAAGAAATAGAATGCAATGAACTTAATGATGTGTTCTTTACCAGCACTCTTTGACTGAATCATGGAAAGTATTCACAAAGATTTAGTGTATTGTTAACTCCAACTCAACATTTTCATGAAATGAAAAAAAAAAAAAAATGCCTGCCAGAGAGTCAATAAACAAGACCATAAAATGGCAGTATGTGTTACACTCTTTCACCAATGGCATAGGGCACATAAACTAACCAAATTTGAAGCTCCAAGAAAAGAAAAAAACAAAAACAAACAAACAAACAAACAAAAAAACGTATTTGTGATCTGTGTAGACAGCTACAAGAATTTAGTTTGAAGTTTACCAGGTTAGCTCAGTCGGGAGAACACACAACTTTTAATCTCAGAATTCAAGCTTCATGTTGGATGTAGAGCTTACTTAAAAAAAAAAAAAAGAGAGAGAGAGAGAGAATTTAGATTGAAATTGAATAATACAAATCCATAAAAATAACTTTTCATGTTTTTAACATTAATCTATGTACAGATTTAATTGCTAGCAACAGTATTATAGTTGCATAAGATTGATGAAATTTGAAGAATGCTTTGTTGACATTGATAAATTTAGAGTTGTTTAAAATATATGCAATGACCCTTTGGACAGACATTGTTTTTGAAACTAATGAGCTTTTGTTTCAAAGTCAAATATTCTAAAAAAGATGAACCAGTTGTGTATGTAGTTACTAGAAACAACTTTTAATATATTTGCATGAATTTAAGTGTGCAAAACTAATTTTTAAAATATTTTTGGGGGCTCCTGGGTGGCTCAGTGGGTTAAAGCCTCTGCCTTCGGCTCAGGTCATGATCCCAGGGTCCTGGGATCGAGCCCCGCATCAGGCTCTCTGCTCGGCAGGGAGCCTGCTTCCCCTTCTCTCTGCCTGCCCCTCTGCCTGCTTGTGATCTCTGTCTGTCAAATAAATAAATAAAATCTTTTAAAAGGGAGGGGGTAGTTTTTAAAAAGAATTTTTTTTCTATTTCAGAACAATTTCAGGTTTATATAATATTTGTGAACACAGAACAGAGGGGTCCCATGCACTCTACCTGTTGTCTCTCCTATTATGTATGTCATACATTAATATGGCACATCCGTCACAATTAATGAGCCAATATTGATAAATGCCATTAATTGAAGACCATACTTTGTTTACATTTACTTGGTTTTTATCTAATATCCTTTCATTTCTTTTAGGATTCTATTCAGGATGCCACATTACATTTAGTCATCCTGTTTCCCACTCTTGGCTATAAAAGTAAAGTTTCTTAGTTCCTGCTTTTAATGACTAACTCTTCTAAGGCATGTAAGTCACATGTTTTATAGAATAGTCTTCGAATAGGATTTTTCTGATTTTTTAATCATGATTAGAGTAGAATCATGGGTTGGGGGGAAATTACAAAGTTATTTACATACATCACGTCATATCTATGATCTGTGCTATCAACATGACTTATCACTTTATGTTCATCTTGGTCACCCAACTGAGGAAATGGTTTTCCGGTTTCTCCACTATAAAGTTACTCCTTTTATCTCCCCCTTTTTATGCTCTTTAGAAAGTCACTATGCACAACCCATACTGAAAGGGTAGGGAGTTTTACTACACTGCCTTGAGGGTGGAATAGCTACATAATTTATTAGAAATTCTTTTGTATGGAAAGTTGTTATTTATTTATTTATTTATTTATCCAACAGTTTATTTATATGAGTATGACTCATACATATTTATTTTACACTTTGGGTTATAATTCAGTACTATTTTATTTATGTTGCTCAAATTGTGTGTGTGTGTGCTTAGCACTTTCTTATTTTCTGACAAAATGAAATGTGTCAGGCTCATCTTGACGTTTTCTGCACCAGTCCTAGAATCCTACATTTCTCTATGGAGTCCTGGTTCCTTTTCTTGGAAAATGAGAAACCAGTATCTAAGCCCTAGGAATGCATGTACCTGGGGTGTTGCTTCTAGGCCTTTTCGTTCAGACCTAACTGACAGAGCAAAGAAATACATGTGTGTATATCAACTGTAAGTATACATATATCTGTCAATATTTCTATATGTAATCATTTGCATCTGCATTAAGCTAAACATAATTTCATCATGATGTCTCTGACTCTAATCCAGCACCATATACATTGTTCCTTCCCCTTGTCCATAACCTTCTGCTCTAACAATGAGAAATTTGGTTCTCATTTAATTGTTGAACTCCAGGATCTCTATGTATATCATCTATATCTATCTATATTTATCTATATCTCAAAATTGTTAACATATACCCCTGTGGAAAATAATTTTATCAACTAGAGTAGAGTACTAAAGTACAGTTGTGTTGTTTTTTTCTGTTTTGTCTTGTTTTTTGGCCTTTAGTCCTACAGACCTCACTCATTTCAAGGTTACTTAGGATATCACCTTTTCCCCCAACCCTGTCAGTGAAGTCATTTCATCCCGTTGGATACAGTTAGACTTTTTTTGGTCACGTTCTGTATTTTATTCAGGGATTCCCATGACCTCCTAAATGATCTTTTTAATCTGTGTGCATTATTTGACTTTTTATGTTATGAAATCCTATGGACTATGATCAATGCATAATGTTATGTGTCCAACATTGTAGCATTATACAGGATAGATTCACCAGCCTGAAATTCTTCAGTGCTTCACCTATCCAGCACTGTCTCTACTTCCACCATATCCTCATGACCATGACCTCTTTACCACTTCCACTTTGGCCTTTTCCAGAATGTCAGCAAATGGGAATCCTACATTATGTGGCTTTTTCAGACAGGCTTCTTTTCATGTATGAAGATTCATTTACAACTCATCTGTGTCTTTTCATGGCATGATACCTTATTTCTTTTAATCCCTGAATAATATTTCATTGTATGACTAACTCTTCTAAGGCATGTAAGTCACATGTTTTATAGAATAGTCTTCGAATAGGATTTTTCTGATTTTTTAATCATGATTAGAGTAGAATCATGGGTTGGGGGGAAATTACAAAGTTATTTACATACATCACGTCATATCTATGATCTGTGCTATCAACATGACTTATCACTTTATGTTCATCTTGGTCACCCAACTGAGGTAATGGTTTTGTATGTATTGTATGACTGTACCCTAATTTTTTATCCATTTACCTGTTAAAAGACATCTTTGTTGCTTCTAGATTTGGGTTATTTTAAAGGAAGTTCCTATAAACTTTCACGTAATTTTTTGGTGTATAGATACAAGTTTTCAAAACTCACCTCCATTTGTTCAGTTTGGTAGATAAGAACTAAAGTGTCCATATCAAGGTACCCATAAGAACTCAGAGCCCATATCAATATTTTATAGATAAGAATCTGTCAGTAAATACTGACTAATATTTACGTGTATTATTTTCAGAAAAAGGAAATGGGGATCTCGCTACTTAGACAGGAGCCTTCAGCATAGCACAAATGATTGAATCATAGCTAAAGAGTTAAAGAAGACAATAGGTTTATATTGAATCTCCTACACCATTTTTATCTTCTCTGTAATTATGGTTTTTATATCCAGTTAATTTGTTTTTATTAATTTATATTTCTTCATCAGTCACCATTAAGAGAGACGTGTACACTCAGTAGATACCTTAATTTTATATTTATTTAAATGTTTATCAATAACCAAAAACCTATGTCTTACATGGCAGTACATTGAGTTTAGTTTTTAGAGTGGCACATAGGTGGCTCAGTCAGTTGAGCATTCAGCTCTTGATTTCAGCTCAGGTCATGGTCTCAGGGTTAGGAGATTGAACCCCATGTCAGGCTCTGGGATAGGCATGGAACTTACTTGGGATTTTCCTCTCCTTCTCCCTTTATTCCTCCCCTCTTATGCACTCTCTCTCTCTAAAAATAAAATAAAATCTTTTTTAAAAAAAGATCATTGAAAAGTGAAAAGATTCATCTGAAAAACTTTCACCAAAATGTAGTCATTATTAAGCAGCATTTACAGTATCTTTTAAATGTCCGTGTGTGTGTGCATATGTGTTTTGACCAATAAAAACATAAAAGATGACAATACCAGTAACTCTCGGTAATAATTAGGCAGCACCAATGAATATTTGGAGAGAGCAGTAGTGGGACTTGACTATTAATTTGCCACTAGAAATTTTTCCAAATTTTCTTAAGATATGCAGAAAGTTGTCTTTCATTTTAAAAGTAACAAATATCTCTGTTGATATCTAACAATTCCTATGTCTCTATCTTCTCTCCTTTTCATCTACCAGACTACTTCTTTGTCACCTAAAAAGATTTCCTTAATTTGCTACAAAATTTAGTGTATTTCAGCCTGATTTCTCAAGACTAGCAGCTCAATGCTTTCATCCCGATTAAATCTTCTTCCACATGGGACACCAGGTCTATCTACAAATATAAGGCAGCAATCTAAGTGCTATGGCCTTGCTTATTTAAAATATTTGTATTGACAGATTTTCAAATTGCCTCACACACTTTAAGTCTTAAATTGAAAACTCTATTAGTGAGTCACATTTTGAGAGTTGACTTCCCCAGACCCGCAAAAGGAATGGTGGTTGCATTGATACTGTATGTTTCCATGGATCGACAATAGTAGGTTATAGGAACAGTAAAAATATTTTATATTGACTTGAGTGATGCCCACATTTTAAAGTAGTTAGAAATAATTCCATTTGGAAAATAATTCAGGTAATATCCAAATACTTCTAATTTTCTAGGTGCTTGCAAAGTAAACTTATAACTTACTGGACTCACAAAGTTAAAGAAAACTTAGCATTTGTATTCCTCAACGTAGGATCTCTGATTTTAATTGCTTTTGTTCTTGTTCACTGAATACTTCAGGCATATTTTCTTGTTAAAAACAGGCAGTAGGAGGGGAAAAACTTTTTAGTAGAGTATACCTACCCTTATATTGTCATCGTATTTTTCTACTAGAAAGAAGTTAATTATATATGTTGAGCATATGTCTGTGAAACTTTGGAAAATGTCTTTTAAAACTGTTAAACAAAACTGTTGAAGATAGAGAAAAAAACAAGGAAAGCAGAAGAAAGAAAACACCACCCACACAAGAAAAATCCAGTGTTAGAGAAGCAACAACAAATAATTTGAAAATATACAATTTAATTGTAAAATTGTTGCACAGTATACAGTACTTGTAGGAACCTAAGATAAGTTAAATTAATATTCTTTTTGTAGTATAAATGAATGTCTCCCATTAAAAAAAAATTCAAAGATACTAGTAAAAAAATTACTATTCTATAGCTTCAGACTTACAGATACCTTTGAATAGCATTATTAAAAATGATTAAAATATGTGCTTTCTGGATCTTTTTTATTTCACTGAGACCATTCCTTTACTATCATTAATGGCACCATTATTCTGGTTGTAACTTGAAACAAGTTAGTCTATTTCTATTAAAGCAAACCATGGAAAATGGCATTTTTAGGTCTTTGTTATGCAGTCCTGATAGAATGAAATAGTAAACCAAGTTTTCAATACATGGTCAGTTCTTTTAAAAACAAATACCTACCCATGATGCATGCTCATAAAGTTTAAGAAGAATGTCAAGGCCAATTTAAAATATACATTATGATTATCGAACTAGATAATTTTGTTTCATTCTCCATTTGAACTATTTAATACTCCAAATTTAAATAATGGTAATGATTCGGCCTACCGAGTTTTCCTTGCCTTCCATTAAAAAAAATCTAATCCAGTGGTGCCTGGGTGGCTCAGTAGTTAAGCACCTGCCTTCGGCTCAGGTCATGATCCCAGCATCTGGAATCGAGCCCCACATCAGGCTCCCTGCTTGACAGGAAGCCTGCTTCTCCCTCTCCCACTCCCTCTGCTTGTGTTCCCTCTCTTCCCGTGTCTCAGTCTATCAAATAAATAAATAAAATCTTTAAAAAACAACAACAAAAAAAACTAATCTGAATCTGTCATTATCAGATTAACATATTAAAATGTTTAAATATTTTTAAGTGAGAGTAACACACCTTTATTCTAGTTGAAAAGGGTGTCAAATTCCCAAAGAGAATAACTGCTTGACATTAGTTTTAGATAGAAAAAAGGGACTTTTTATATCAATACATTTTATGTGTACATTTAATTATAAACACATACTATTTTCATATGAAAATACATTTGATTATAAGCACATACTATCTTCATATGAAAGTTTCAAATATTTACTTTAAAAATACTAAAACTTGGAACTGCCCCTGGGTGGCTGCTGATTTTGTCCTGTGATCTCGAGTCGAGGGGTGGAGCCCGAACTGGGCTCTGAGTTCAATAGGGAGTCTGCTTGAGGATTCTTTCCCTCTGCCCCTCCACCCACTTGCACATATGCACTCTCTCTCTAAAATAAATGAATCTTTTAGGGTGCCTGGGTGGCTCAGTGGTTTAAACCTCTGTCTTCAGCTCTGGTCATGATCCCAGGGTCCTGGGATCCAGCCCTGCATGGAGCTCTTTGCTCAGCAGGGAGCCTGCTTCCCCTTCTCTATCTGCCTGCCTCCCTGCCTGCCTCTCTGCCTACTTGTGATTTCTCTCTCCGTCAAATAAATAAATAAAATCTTTAAAAACAAATAAATAAATATTTTTAAAGTATATTAAAATTTGGCAGGTAATTTAAGTTTTACTAAAATCGTTAGTAAATACAATATGCTTGCTTCTGTAGTTTGTAGTTCCATTGTGCTTTTAACACATATGTTTCATTTACTATATTTCTAAAATAGCACTTCATTCTCTATCCCCTACCATGCTTCATTTTCATTCTTACACTTATCAACGTGTTATGGAATTACATGTTCACTTTGCTGTTGTTATTGTGTGCTTCTCCCACTGGAATGAGAACAAAGACCATTTCCTTTAGTGCTCGGTCTTCACTCCCTAAAAGAGTTTCTGACTCATAGTAGGCATGTGTGATTTTTGTTGAATGACTGAGTGAATACTACTCATAAATACATCTCACAGTACTCTCCTCATTTTATAACTGAGAAAAAAAAGGATCAGAGTGATCACTTGACCAAGACCTCACAACTAAGGGATACATCCCAAGGAAAAAATCATTTCTTGTTTCTATCTAACTGCTGTTTTTTTAATACTTTGTTTGCACCATTCAACTTCCTTTATTCCCCCTAATTAAAACTACCTTTACATTTGAGTAAAACAAATAAAAAATTGCATGCCGCCCCTTTATTATGAAATAAAGAACTGTTACGTAGTATCTCCATACAATTTTTAACAAACTACATTTACTTCTTTGTAGAAGAATAATCTTGAAGTATCATAATAGGTCTTTATACACAGAATCAGAAAAATTGTATAGCTTCCCATTCTCCAAAGGCTAGAATATACACACCAGATTTCAGAGTACCACACACTTAATCTCACATCTCATTATTATTTAAAATAAGTTCACTATTTAATTAGTCAGTGGAATAAGTGTTTGGTAATTATTCTCTTACCTTGGAATCTTGCTTATTTTTGTATGTCCTTGTGAAATACTTCATTAATTCCTTTAATATTTAGAGTCACCGTGTACATAAGCTTCCATGCAATGCCATCTTGAGATGGACTTTGCTTTCAACTGCCCATGAATTACATAATTTCCTCACTCCAACATCATCATTTCCTCACATACACAGGCTTCCTGTCATGGCTGTAGAGCGTCTCCCTAAAATTCATATGTCAGAACCCTAACCCCCAGTCAGAATTTGACTTTATTTTGGAGATAGGGCCATTGAAGAAGTGATTGAGTTCAGAGGAGGCAATTAGGACTAGTGTCCTTAAGGAGAGGAAATTTGGACACACAGAGAGACACCAGGGGTGGTTGTGCATATAGGAATGACTATGTAAGGTCAAAGCAGACTTGAGAAGGCAAACATCTGCAAGCCAAGTGAGAGGCATGGAACAGATTCTTCCCCTTATGTCTCTTAGAAGAAACGAAACCTGTCCATACCTTGATGTGGGACTTGAAGCTTCCAGAACTGTGAGAAAATATATTTCTTTTGTTTAAGCTATTTATTCTGTGGTATTTTGCTAAGGCAGCCCTAACCAAACTAATATGCTCCCTATCTCTTTCATATCCCTTAAAAGTTTACAGAAGCACTGTATTAATATGTAACTTTATAATCATTCTCCAGTTGTTTCTTTTTGTATTATTATAGAGCTGCTGTGTTTTACTCTCAAATCTAAAGTTATCTATTCTGTGACACCTATGGTCTACGTGTGAGCAATTCTCATGACTAGAAAGCCTGATAAAACTTTGTATATACAGTAGGTGCTTATTTAAATGATTAAAGATCTTTTCATGTATGGTTAAGGGGGGCAGGAACTGGATAGTTTAGGGACATCTTGAGATCTTCACGATAGACACACAAGTGCTACATGGTTTAGGTGTGAAATGAAGTAGAGACATAGTACCTATGACTCAGGGCAATTTACACACACTGTAACACACACACATCTTTAAAAATTATTTTTAATCTGTCTTATTTCCAAAAAAGATTTGTGGTGTCTAACAAAAATGCATGAGTTACTTAGTTTAAAAGTAAGTACACAAGAGATATAGGGATATGGGACATATTTCTAAATAAATCTAGAAAAAGTTCAAGATATAAATTTCATACCCTGAAGACATTGCCAAGTGCTGGGAATAGGTTATAAATTTGACTCTGAACTTCTTAAACATGAAAGCAATGAAAAAGACAAATTCAGTTACAAGAGTCACAGTCTCCAAAAGATAAAAACAAGAGATGCTGCCTGTTTTTTTTGACCTATGAGAAATTTCTCCCATGGGTCCTCATGAAGGGAACACTGTGATATAGGAGATCATTTTATATATCCTTACAATAAACGCAGCCAACAGTTTATAAAACATAAAATCAATTCTGAAAAAGTCCAAAGCAATGTGGTCTAGATATGCAGGTTTCTGGCAGCCTCGCTTGATCTAAAGATAAAGCTTTCCCTAAATTTCTATTATGAATATTTCAGATGCATAGGAAAACTGAAAGAATAATACAGTGATTAATAACATGTAGTTTAAATAATTGTAAACATTTTGCCATAGTTGCCATATCAATCTCTCTGGCTATAGATAAGTTAAAGACAGTAAATTTTAATGTTCTGAGCTTAAGCTGCCTGAGAGTTCATACCTTCATATATAGTAAAAACATTATTTCTTAGCCTGAGGTGTCCAGTAACAGGTCATACAAAGAGGTACATTTGGAAATAATAACCACAAAAGGGTAAGATTTAAAGAAAAGTAGACCAAGAGTTCAAAATCATGATCTTTAGCTAAATTAACAGGGTGAAACTATTCTTTCTTGCTTAATGAAGGCAAATCCATATTCCGTGACAACTAAGCTGATGATAGGGAGATATACATATACATGATTCCCATACCAGAAAAAGTATTATTTCTTTTTTGTTTCTTAGTTCAAGAATAATTTGTGTAATAAGAGAAAAATAGAGCTGGGGTTGACAATATAATCTGATCAAAATAAATGAAGTCAAATCACTTTGTTAATTTTTTTTTAAGATTTTTATTTATTTACTTGACAGAAATCACAAGTAGGCAGAGAGAGAGATTGGAAGGAGCAGGCTCCCCACTGAGCAGAGAGCCCAATGCGAGGCTTGATCCCAGGACCCTGAGATCATGACCTGAGCCAAAGGCAGAGGCTTTAACCCACTGAGCCACCCAGGTACCCCACTTTATTAAATTTTTTAACCCTTTTAACTATTCCACTCACATAAATAGCGTAAGTAAAAATTATTTGGACCATGTCTTAGGCATTGTCTCTAAGTGGCCTGTTCAGCAGTTCATAGTCAGAAATAAGAGCGTTTAAAGACACCAGCCTTTACTAAAGCCCCACAGGAAAATTGAATAGAAGGAGCCAAGAATGAGACAGCCTTTCATACATAAATCTTTCCTCAGTGAAATACAATTAACAGAATTCGGTCCCTTAAAAAATAGATAAAATTTCAAGTAGAAGCCTCTCTTTTCTGTGTATAAAGTACTTAGAACACAAGTCAAGGATGGGGCTTTCTAATAAACTTCCAGCAAAGAGCTGGCCACTGATTTGTTCCTGATCACTGCCAATGTTAATGACGGGCCAGAAAACTGAAAACAATGCGGATTTGTGTAACTAGCAGGATGACATGAGATCTAGCACACTGATGTATTTTACGGCATAGTGAAAAACCATCTGGAAACAAATCCATAATTCTAGTGTTAACCTCTCAGTTCTGTTTCTGAAGTCATTCTGCAATTCTAGTTTGTTTGCCATATCATCAGACACACCTTCTTAAGAATAAAAGGATTCAAAAAATCCTACACATAAATTATTGTTTTTCAGTCATCCCATTTGACTATATACCTTGCTGCATTAAAATTATCTCTGCATGATGTATATGTAGATGAACAACTTGAAGTGCAAAAATATTGACTATTCAAATAACTGCTAATAGGCAGGGTGCCTTACAAGGCACTTAAACACAGATATTTTGGAAATGCAGAAGACTGAGTATCTAATGATTAGGAAAAGACTGCCTTTTGAAGTCTTCAATTTATAAGCAAACAACTAATGACAGTATGTTCAGTAACTCTAGAAAATTAAATGGAAAAATTCCGGTAGAAGGAAGATTACTATTCAAGTGCTATGCAAGGGGTTTGGATAGAAGCACAATATCCTTAAATTTCACACACACACACACACACACACACACACACACACACTCCAGACTATATCTCATTTTGTATCAAAAATAAAAGTGTAGGGCACATGGACAGCTCAGTCGGTTAAGAGTCTGCCTTCAGCTCAGGTCATGATACCAGAGTCTTGGGATGGACCAGCATCAGGCTCCTTTTTCAGGGAAAGCCTGCTTCTCCCTCTCCCTCTACCCCTTACCCCACCATGGTGCTTGCTCTCTCTCTCTCTCTCAAATAAATAAAAATCTTTCAAAAAAAAACTAATATTTTTATAATTTGTGATGTAATTTAGGTAAATTTACTTAGCTGAACTTTAAACCTGCCTTTTAAGGTAGACAAATTAGATATCATTATTTTTATTCTTTTGGTTAAAAATGTAAATAACTGAAGCTCAGAAGGCTTATCCTAAATTACCCAGTTAACCAGTGGTAGCTATGAGTGTAGACTTGTCTTCTAAACCAAGTTGAATCTCAACAAAAACATGAAACGCTATTGGATTTTTTTAAAGTACTTACAAACTGAACTTAGAGTGCTATATCCAAGAAGCACATAGTTTATATGTGTTGATGAATCAGAAGTCATACAGTCAACACCCTCAAATATAACATAGCTAAAATGTATTGTATTTCCTACTTCTATCATTCTTAATTAATACTAATTCTGGAGGCTTTTTTAGTCTTCATATTATTTGAACTTGAACTCTATTATTTTTCTCCCAGGATGGGCATATGAACATATATAAGCAGTCTTGATTTTTGTCAGAGGTTAAAATTGTTATACATGGAGTTTCATAATATATCTGATGCCACAATTGAGAAAATAGGTTAAAGGATTTTATAAAGAACATAAGTCATGAAGATTTGTGGTTTGGCTTGCTAAGATAACTAGTGCTTCACCCTCCTATCCTCTCTGAATGGTTTTCCACTTTGCTTTTAGTCTATGGTTTTTAATTTATTTTTTAAATTAACATGTAAAAATGGATTTTTCAGTGTACAATTTGAAATTCATTGTATGTATACTTCATACAACCACTACCAACATCAGAATATGAAACATACTCCCGAAATACCCTTGTGCTCTTACTTTGTAGTCATCAGCTTCTCCCATCCCTAATTCCTGACAACCACCGATCAGTTTGTCATCACTATAGTTTCTCTCCATTGAAAATGTCATATAGGGCACCTGGGTGGCTCAGTGGATTGGGCCTCTGCCTTTGGCTCAGGTCATGATCTCAGGGTCCCGGGATCAAGGCCTGGTCAGGTTCTCTGCTCAGTGGGGGGCCTGCTGCCTCCTCTCTCTCTGCCTGCCTTTCTGCCTACTTGTGATCTCTCTGTCTGTCAGATAAATAAATAAGTTCTTTTAAAAATTTAAAAAAAAAGAAAATGTCATATAAATTGAATTATACAGTATGTAATCTTTAGAGATTGATTTCTTTCATTCAGCATGTCATTTAGCTTCATACAAATTGGTATGTATAGCAACAATTTGTGGGTTTGTGTGTGTGTGTGTGTGTGTGTGTGTGTGTATGTTTAATTGCTGAAAAGTATTTCATTGTATGCTGCATCTCAGGATTGGTTTGTTTGTTTTTGTTTGTTTTTTTTGTTTATTTTGTAGCCATGTATCTATTGAAAGACAATTAGGCTGTTTCCAGTTTAGGATATAAAAATTTGTGAGAACATAGCTTTTATGTGAACATAACTTTCATTTTTCTAAGTAATTAAGTGGTAATGTAAATATTTATTTGACTTTACCAAAAAACTGTCAAACATTTTTCAAGAATGGCTTTACTGTTTTCCATTCTCACCAATGTATAAGAATTACAATACTCAGGGTGCCTGGCTGGATTAGTCAGTTAAGCGTCTGCCTTAGGCTCCGGTCATGATCCCGGGGTCCCGATCCTGGGCTTCTGGGATCGAGCCCCACATAAGCCCCACACTGGACTCCCTGCTCAGCAGAGAGTCTGTTTCTCCATCTGACCCCCACCCCCATGCTCTGTCTCTCACATTCTCTCTCAAATAAATATTTGAAATCTTAAAAAAAAAAAAAAAAAAAAAAAAGAATTCCAATACTCTACATCATCACCAGTACTTGATACTGTCAAGAATTTTTTTTTTTAAGATTTTATTTATTTATTCGACAGAGAGAGATCACAAGTAGGCAGAGAGAGAGGAGGAAGCAGGCTCCCTGCTGAGCAGAGAGCCTGATGCGGGACTCGATCCCAGGACCCTGAGATCATGACCTGAACCGAAGGCAGCGGCTTAACCCACTGAGCCACCCAGGCGCCCGATACTGTCAAGAATTTTAAAAAAAAATATTCTAATAGGTATGTAAAGGAATCTCATCATGGTTTTTATTTAAACTTCCCTAATGGCTCTGATAGTAAATATATTTTTATGTGTTTATTTGCCTTCTATGTATCTTCTTTTTTACAGTGTCTTTCCAAGTCTTCCTATTTTAAAATTGGATTTATATTTCCTCACTTTTGAATTTTGAGATTTTAAAACTATATTTTAGATACCAACTTTTTGTCAAATATATGATTTGTAGTTAATTTACCCTAGTCTATAGCTTGCCTTTTCATTATCTAACATCTCTCACAGATATAATTCTTTTTTAATTTTTATAAAGCCCAATTTTCAATGCTTTGCTTTATGGATTATGCTTTTGGTGTCCTAAGAACTATTTGCCTAACCAAAAGTCATGTAGACTTTCTTTCATGACTTCTTCTAAAAGTTTTATTGCTTTACATTTATATCTGTGCTCCATTTAGAGTTAGGTTGTATATAATAGGAAGTTTAGGTTGAGCCTCATTTCTCTGCATAGAGATATCTAATTGTTTCAACATCATTTATTGAACAGATTATCTTCACTCCATTTAATTGTCTTTGTATGGGCAAAAATCAATTGACTATATTTGTGTGGGTCTATTTTTATAATCTCTATTAGATTCCAATGATCTATGTATCTATCTTTCCACCCATACTACTGTTTTTATGGCTATCCCTTAATTAAAAGTCCTAGAATCTTAAGATAATATAATTTCATCAAATTTATTCTTCCTTTACAAAATTTTATTTTAGCTATAGCAATTCCTTTACATTTCCATATAAATTTTAGAATCACCTTGTCTATATCCATAAAAACACTACAAGGAGGACTTCTGGGTGTCAGTTAAGCATCTGCCTTCATTTCAGGTCATGATCCCAGGAGCCTGGGATCAAGTCCTGCATTGGGCTCCCTGCTCAGCCGAGAGGCTGCTTCTTCTCCCTTTCTCTCTCTCTCATCTGCCCCCTCACTCATGCTCACATACTCTCTTACTCAAATAAAGAAATAAAATATTTGTTAAAATAGCACTGCAAGGATTTTAATTAGAATTGCATTAAATCAGGTGCCTTGGTGGCTCAGTGGGTTGAGCCGCTGTCTTCGGCTCAGGTCATGATCTCAGGGTCCTGGGATCGAGTCCCGCATCGGGCTCTCTGCTGGGCAGGGAGCCTGCTTCCCTCTCTCTCTCTCTGCCTGCCTCTGTCTACTTGTGATTTCTCTCTGTCAAATAAATAAATAAATTCTTTAAAAAAAAAAAAGAATTGCATTAAATCTTTAGAACAATTTGAGGAAAACTGGTATGCACTATGTTGAAAATTCCAATCTATGAACATAGTGTGTCTCTCTACTTATTTTGAGTCTTATTTGATTTCTTCCATTAGCATTTAGTGGTTTTTAGCATATAGATCCTACACATATTTTATTAGATTTGTGCCTAATACTATATTTTTAGACATTCTATAATTTCTTTTTAAAATATGTGTTGTCCAGGGGCACCTGGGTTGGACACCTCAGTGGGTTGGAGCCTCTGCCTTCGGCTCAGGTCGTGATCCCAGGGTCCTGGGATTGAGCCCTGCATCGGGCTCTCTGCTCTACGGGGAGCCTGCTTCCCTCTCTCTCTCTGTCTGTCTCTCTGCCTACTTATGATCTCTCTCTCTCTCTCTGTCAAATAAATAAATAAATAAATCTTTAAAAAAAAATAAAACCTCCTTATTTTAAAATAAATTAGTAAATAAATAATGTGTTGTTCAATTATTAGTACTATTAATACTAGTAACTAACTAGTAAACTAATACTAGTTTACTAGTATTTAGAAGTATGATGTTTGTGTGTTAATTTTTGTGTTTTCTGTGCTGTGTAACAAATTATAACAAAACTTTCTGGCTTACAACTATAGACATTTATTATTTCACAATTTCCATGAGTTAAGAGTCTGGAATTGACTTAGCTGGGTCTTCAACAAGGATCTACTGGGGAAGGATTGTTTTCTAAGATCCTTCAGATATTTGGCAAAGCTTATTTCCTTCTGGTTATAAGACTTATGACAGTTTGTTTCTTCAAAGGCAAAGACATGGAAACCCTAAAGACGGTCTTTTTAGCAAGGGAGTCTTATGTATTACAACAGTCACAGGAGTGGCATCACATCACCTTGGCATATTTAATTGCTTAGAAGCAAGTCACAAGTACTATTCACATTCAAAGAGAAGAGATTAGAAAAGGCATGTTTACCAGAAATGGGTATTATTGTGGTGTCTTCCCACTACATACTTTTTCCTATAACCTTATTGAACTTTTTGTTGTTGGCTTTTTCTGGATATCTCAATATTTTTTTTTTTATGAAGACAGTCATATTCTCCAAAAATAGGGAAGATTTTAGTGTTTTCTCCTTAATCTGTATACCTTTTATTTTATTTTCTGGTTTTATTGCACCAGCTAAATCTTTCAGTATGCTGTAGAATATAAGTGGTAAGAGCAGACACCATTGCTTTCTGTCAAACCTTTGAAGGAAAACATTCAGTCTTTTACCATTAAGAATGATGTTAGCTGTAGATACTGTGTAGATGCCCTTTATCAGTCGAGGAAGTTACCAACTCTTCTTGCTCACTGAAAGTTTTAATCATGAATTGATATTGAGTTTTACTGAATGCTTTAAAGTGCATCAATTATATTAAATATTAGACTGTTAATATGGTGATTATACTGATTGATTTTCAAATATTGAACCAGCCTCGCGTTTGCAGAATAAACTTCCCTTGGTTGTGGTGTTATTCTTTTTTTTTAAGATTTTATTTATTTATTTGACAGAGATCACAAGTAGGCAGAGAGGCAGGCAGGCAGAGAGAGAGGGAGAAGCAGGCCCCACTCTGAGCAGAGAGCCCGACACGGGGCTTGATCCCAGGACCCTGAGACGACGACCAGAGCCAAAGGCAGAGGCTTTAACCCACAGAGCCACCCAGGTGCCCCGGTGTTATTCTTTTGATGTATCTCTGATTCTATCTGATAATTGAGGGATTTTACATTTTTGTTAGTGAGGGATACTATGACTTTTTGAGTTGTCTGTGTCTGATGTTGCTATAATGTTAATGGTGGTGTCATAAAATGAGATAGAAAATATTCCTTCCTCATATTTTCTGGAATAGATTGAATAAACTGATGTTATTTCTTATATAAGTGTTTGAGAGAATTGGCCAAAGAAACCATCTGGGACTGTCACTTTTTACTATTCAGAGTCCTCAATAACCTCTACTATGCATTCTGTCTAGTTTTACAGTTTTATTCAGTGGGAGACACAGGATGGATTTCCCTGTGTCTTACCCAGAATCAGAACTTCTGGCCTGTTTTTATGGTGATTTCTTATGTGTTTCGATTCCCAACTGCAGAAGTACAGTCATTCTTGTTGACATCACACAAAATGATTAAGTTAACTGTTACACATTTTTCTAGCCTGGTTTATTCCTATAATCACATCCAAACAGTGGACTTATCAGCCGAGTTTCAACTATATTAAGAGATGTGATATTCCTCCCAAATTTGTTAATCCAGTGTTTCTTCTTTATCATCAATGATGCTTACCCAATAATGCCTGGTGGAGTAGAGCTAGAACAATCACTACTTTAAAAGCATCACATGTACCAGTTTTGTTCTGCGATAAATTCCAGCCCATCAGTAGATAGATAGACGATAGATAGATAAAAACGTTGTCCCAATACACCACATGGATCTAATATTCACATGCTACCATATTGGACTGGTTTTAACTTACGTTGTTATTCCAAATCACATTTTCAAAATATGCAAGCCAAAAATTTATATGGAAGTCCTATGTCTGAAAAACCAAGGCTAAGAAATTTTAATGTCTAAACCAGAAAGGTGTTTTTTTTTTTTTAAAGATTTTATTTATTTATTTGACAGCGAAAGAGAGATCACAAGTAGGCAGAGAGGCAGACAGAGAGAAAAAGAGGAAAGCAGGCTTCCTGCTGAGCAGAGAGGCCACCCAATGTGGGGCTCCATCCCAGGACGCTGAGACCATGACCTAAGCCAGAAGAAGAGGCTCAACCCGCTGAGCTGCCGAGGCGCCCCAGAAAGTTTTTTTTTTAACAATTATTTATTTAGGTGATCTCTACACCCAATGTGGTTCTAAAACCCCCAAATCTAGGAGCGCCTGGGTGGCTTAGTGATCATGATCTCAGGGTCCTGGGATTGAGCCCCACATCGGGCTCTCTGCTCAGCTGGGAGCCTGCTTCCTCCTCTCTCTCTGTCTGCCTCTCTGCCTACTTGTGATCTCTCTCTCTGTGTCAAATAAATAAACAAAATCTTGAAAAAATAAATAAAAATAAAAATAAACCCCCCAAATCTAGAGTTGCATCTTCCTTTGACTGAACCAGCCAGGCACCCCTCAACCAAAAGTTTTAAAGGCCCTGATTATAAATATTTTAGTGTTTTTTAAATCACTTATGTGTTTTTATCACTTACTCTTTTGTTTTCTTACCACCTGTATTAATTTTTTTATTGTTGCTATAACAAATCACCACACGAAAATTGTGACTTAATAAAACACAAATTTAGTATCTTAGAATTCTATAGACTGCAGGTCTAACATGGATCTCACCAGACTAAAATCAAGTTATTGGCAGGGCTTCTCCTAGAAGTTCTAGGGGAGAAACTATTGGCACATCTTTTCTAAAGGTTATCCACATTCTTTGGCAGATGATGCCTTCCATCCATCTTTAAAGTCAATACTGTAGCAGCGTCTCTTTGACCCTGCTTTTCTCTCATCTCCCTTTGACCATAGACAGGAAATAATTTCCAGTTTTCAGAACCCATGGATTAGGGCGACTGGGTGGCTCAGTGGGTTAAGCCTCTGCCTTTGGCTCAGGTCATGGTCTCAGGGTCCTGGGATCAAGCCCCGCATCAGGCTCTGTTCAGTGGGAAGCCTGCTTCCCGCGCCCCCTCCCGCCCCCCCAGCCTGCCTACTTGTGATCTCTTTCTCTCTGTCAAATAAATTAATTATTTATTTATTTTTTAAAAAAACCCATGGATTACATTGGGTCCACCCAGATAATCCAAGATAATTTCTTCATTTTAGGGTCCTTAACATAATCACATCTTCAAAGTCTTTTTTGCCATGATATATTACATGTGCATATCCTCAGCTTCTTGAGAATAAGATATGGATATCTTCTGAAGAAGAGGAATTATTCAGCCTACCACACAACCCTTTAAAAATGAAACAATTATTCTTAGCACAGAGGACATTAAAAACAGGCCACAGGCCCGATTTAACCTGCTTTAAACTGTACAACTAGTTAAAGGGGGAAGGGGCAGAGATGGGACCTGTTAATTTTCCATTTCCTTTGTGTTCATATGTTAATAGGTGAAACTGAATAATAAAAACTATTCTTGTAATGAAAATAAGGAAAAAGCTTGTTTTTAATCAGTAATATCAGAAATGAATCCAGGATGAGAATGTGATTTTTTTAGTTCAAAGAAGAAAGCATATTCACACTTATAATGAAAATTTGCATAAATTCCTAGATTTTGGTTAAAATTTTAAAACTATTGTGTTATGATGTTTTAATAAATACATCAATCATATAGTTTGCTTATTCATTATATGTTATAGTATTTTCATCCCTTTCTACCTGTATGAACATCTTTCTAGTTCTTCAGAATGTATTAAAATTAAAATACAAAAGGTGCTTTTTCTTTTTTTACTAATAGCAAACAGCATATGCATTTTTTTCTGAATTCAGTCCTGTATATGTTATATTCAATTTCCATAATAGAATAAACTTAATGAATTGTAATTTAAAATTACATACTTTAGGGTGCCTGAATGGCTCAGTCGGTTAAGCATCTGCCTTCAGCTCAAGGTCCTGTGATTGAGTTCCGCATCAGGCTCCCTGCTCCTCGGGAACCCTGCTTCTTCTTCTGCCTCTGCCCGCCACCCCCCTGCTTATGCTGTCTCTGTCTCTGTCGAATGAACAAATAAAATATTTTAAAAATAAAAAATATGGGGCACCTGGGTAGCTCAGTCGGTTAAGCCTCTGCCTTCAGCTCAGGTCGTGATCTCGGGTCCTGGGATGGAGCCCCACATTGAGCTCTCTGCTCAGCAGGGAGCCTGCTTCCCCCTCTCTCTGCCTGCCTCTCTGCCTACTTGTGATCCCTCTCTCTCTCTCAAATAAATAAATGAAATCTTTAAATAAATAAATAAATAATAATAATAAATTTTAAAAGAGTAAAATAAAATTACATAATTCACTCAATTTCTATAGAAGTTAAAGACGGAAACTAATTGCTGTTTTTGACATCTTCCAGTTACCCAATGTTTGATAATAATTTTTCAAATAATCAGACTCCAAATGTTTTAGAGTTATGAGTTTCTTTCCCATTAATTGGTAAGAAAGATTAATCCTAAAAAATCAAGTTCAGTGTTGGGTCCCCCAATAATGCGTCCGTGATTAAAGGAGCAAGAATGATACAAAGTGAAGGTCAAGCAAAGCTTTATTTCTCGCCAAGCATCGAGAATCAAACCGACTGGCAGAGAGCAAGACCTCTCCCTGCCTCCCAGACTAACTTTTATAGAGTAAAGGCTATTTGATTGGGCCTGGCCACACACAGGTGTCAAATGAGATTGTAACACACAGAGAAAGCTGCACAGTCATGCTTGGTCACACGTAAATGACCAATTGAATTACAGTTTACCCTATAGTAGACATTTGAACTAGCCTATCACCTTGGTGAGAATTGGCGCCCAAAAGGTGGGGCTCACACTCCTTGGTAGCTAGGGAGACAGTATGCGTGCTTTACTGATTGGATGTCTCCACCTGACCGGACTCATCCCTGCATTCAGGCTGTTATCTCTGCCTGACCTGACCCATCCTTATATTTGGGCTTTGTTACCTGGGACTGGTTTCCTGGACTTGCTTTTAAATAAGTTCCCCTGGGGAGGCTGGGTCAATTTAAGTTTTACTGCATAAACAACAAAATGGCTGTTATCCAAGGTGGGACCACTCTGGTTGAATAGGACCTTACAGTCAGACTTTAATTTATCCAAAAAAATCATTTTTACATCCATAAAATCAAAACGAAAAAATATTAATTAAAATCAATTTAATTAATTAATTAAAGAGTTTCCATTTATATTTGTATCTTAGAATTTGAAAGATGTTTTGGAAAAATCAATGACTAATTATTGAAGAGGTGCCATATGAGACACCTCAAAATGTGCCATTTTAGTATAAAGATTTTTTCAGGTTAGAAGTAATCATCGGGGGCGCCTGGGTGGCTCAGTGGGTTGGGCCGCTGCCTTCGGCTCAGGTCATGATCTCAGGGTCCTGGGATCGAGTCCCGCATCGGGCTCTCTGCTCAGCAGGGAGCCTGCTTCCCTCTCTCTCTCTCTGCCTGCCTCTCCATCTGCTTGTGATTTCTCTCTGTCAAATAAATAAATAAAATCTTTAAAAAAAAAAAAAAAAAAAAAAAAAGAAGTAATCATCGGGCATCTGGGTGACTCAGTTGGTTAAGCAGCTGTCTTCAGCTCAGGTCATGGTCTCGGGGTCCTGGGATCCATCCCTTTGTCAGGCTCCCTGCTCAGAGGAGAGTCTGCTTCTCCCTCTCCCTCCAACTCCCGCTCCCCCTGTTTGTGCTCTCTATCTCTCTGTCAAATAAATAAATAAAATCTTTTTTATAAAGAAAAAAAAAATGAATAAGTAATGAAAACCCAGCAGATGCAGGAAAAGCTTTCTGCCTCCCCCATAGCTGCCTAAATTTACATTGGAAAAGAGAGTCTGTGCCAGATCCACAACTATTAACTGAGACTCCCCTTTACTGAAGGAACTTATCTGAATAATAGAGCAACCTTGTTTTTCTCCAAACCTCCCTTTTCACCTTCTGGCAAAAGAACTTTCTCCCCCTTGCATTCTCAGAACACCCCCTCCTGAGCTCACTGTCTTTGGAACTCCATGTCTGTGTGCACTCTCCATACCTATGCCTAATAAATTTATTTTCTCCTCTTTATCTGTCTTACATCAATTTGAGTCTAAATCCAGCCAGAAGGGCCACAGGGCACAGGAAGGTCTTCTTCCCTCACATCATTTCGAAACCTCTGAATTGTCATTTATTATTACCAGCATGTCTTCAAATTAATTGAGAAATTATTTCCAGTGTTTATATTTTGACATGACGTAGATAACATTTAATGCATGGGATGGGTGGAAAACCAAGTCTTTACATTTTGACAAAGAAAGAAATGCCTTTTTTTTTTTTAAATTTATTTTAGAGAGAAAGTGCAAGCAGGGGATGGGACAGAGAAAGGGACAGAGAGAATATATATATATATATTTTTTTAGATTTTATTTATTTGACAGAGAGAGAGCATGAGAACACAGGAGCCAGGAGTGGCGGGGAGAGACAAAGGGAGAGGGAGAAGCAGGCTCCCCACTGAGTAGGGAGCCCTTCAGAGGGCTCCATCCCATGACCCTGAGATCAGGACCTGAGCCAAAACAAGATTTAGGCTTAACTACTGTGTCAGCCAGGTGCCCCCCCCTTTATTTAACAGTTTATTTATTTGAGAGAGGGCACCTGGTTGGCTCAGCTGGTTAAGCCTCTGCTTTTGGCTCAGGACATAATCCCAGGGTCCTGAGATTGAGCCCCAAATTAGCCTCCTTGATCAGTGGGGATCCTGCTTTTCCCTTTGCCTCTGCCTCTCCCCCCTGCTCCTGCGCACGTGCACACGTGCTCTCTTTCTCTCAAATAAATAAATAAATAAAAATCTTTCTTTGAGAGAGAGAATGAAATGTTTGGGGTTTTTTGTTTGTTTTAAAGATTTATTTATTTATTTATTCAACAGAGAGACAGAGATCACAAGTAGGCAAGGAGGCAGGCAGAGAAAGAGGGGGAAGCAGGCTCCCTACTGAGCAGGGGCCTGATATGGGGCTCAATCCCAGGACCCTGAGATCATGACCTGAGCCAAAGGCAGAGGCTTAACCCACTGAGCCACCCAGGCACCCTGAAATGCTTGTTTTTAACAAGAAAAAGCCAACACTAAAATTTCATTGGTGGTCTTGTTGTCATTATCCAGAATGGTAAAGAGAATAATGATCTTCTAGACCAGTTTTCCCATTCTGGTACCATTTTGATGTTTTCAAACTCACAATTCAGGGTTAAATATTTCTTTGGGTAAACAATGAGTTCCTTTATCACCACTAATATTATCACTGCTCCCATGCAGTAACTGAGGGTCTAATAATGTAAGAGTAGTTAGTTTATAATAGTGGAACAATTCACCTGGTAAAATCTGGCCTGATAATAGCTGAACCAGTCTTTATAAGTTTCAACGTTTTCCAAGTGAATTGTCTGTGATTGTAATTTTTAACATAATACATAGATATTGATTGTATATGTTCTGGAGATTTGGTGTTTAATCTCCAGAGTAGAAAATGATCGATAATTTAATCTCTCTTCTTGTATATTTTTAAATTGACCTCTCTCAGAAAAACTGCCAATACTTCAAAAGAATTTGAGACTTCTTAAACACCAACACTGTGAATAGCTATGTGAGACATAATTTTGTATAACTTCTCAAGAAAACAATACATGATTCCATTATGAGCCTTTCTTTAAGGAAAAAAAAGAATTTACCTTCAATGTTACATACATATCTTTCAGAAATTCTCATATATCTTGGAAAACTGTAGGTAAATCTACCTAATTTATTTTTTTAGAAGGCCCTGACCTAAGAGATTTCAGTTAAAGAAACCTCTGAATTTCATTAGAAACTTGAAGTAATTAAAAAGATTGAGGTATTAGGATTTGCTTTACCAACTATTTTCATAGTTACGTTACCTGAAATCTTGGGCAATTTCTTGTTAGATTGAAAAAAAATTTCTGACACTGTGCCAACCAATCTGTTTGATTAAGTCAAATATCCTAGGGCCAACTTCCCTTGATTATCGTGGAAATTGCTGTTACTTTATTCTCAGGATGTTTTCATCCTTAAAAAAATTATCAATATTTTTGAGTCTTTGGAGGCTCAATAAATAATATCAATTTTCTCTGCTTGCAATCTGAAGCAATTGGGTAATAAAAAAATACAATAAGGCAAAAGGGAAGCCAAAATATCATCTTCATTACTGATAAACCTTGTCTTAGAGAATGTGGCTCAAGTTCATAGGTAAGGGGTCTCTTAAAACTGAGCATAGAAATAAAATAGACTCACCCACAATAGAACCACATCAACTGGAGGTGGTTGACTTCCAAGGGTTAGGGGAAAAGGGTGTGGTTGCACATATAGTGTTTCCAGTTTCCCAATCCATTTGTCAGTTTCCTCCACAAGAAATAATGTTAAGCTAATGGTGCCCCTCCACATAGAAGTAAACTTTAAGAGTAGAAATAAAGCATTCTATGAACACTATCCTTTCTAGGTTAGTCAGTTATAATGTTGATAAAGATCATCTACCAAATACTAATGTCTGTCGATGGTCTCTCTGATCATAGAGTGTGTAGTTTGCATGAAGTGTGCATATCCTGAAAAGCAAAAAACTTGACTTGGAGTCAGTGAAATAACTAGATTATTTACATTATTAATATTAAATTGTAAGTGTACTGAAATCTCTCCTGCTGTACCTCATACCAGTTATACACACAACACAAATATATTTTTATATTGTCACCAGAGATTTTTTAATATTTAATCCCCTTGAAGGTATTCAGAATTGAGAAATACTACTCTTTAGAGCATGAAAGAATGTTGAACTTCATTTAATTAACTGTAGTCATTGATTCCACTCCTGACACAAATACAAAGTTCATGGACTGAGAAAAAGATGCCAGCATGTTGCAGATTAAAAGTTAGAGTTACATAGCTTTATCAGATCATAGCTTCTGTTCCCTCGCTATGTGAAAACCTCTGCTGTAGTAGGGCTGTCTGTGCTGACATGGGAGTGGGGTGCTCCCAGACCTCTGCCATGAACTCCAAAGGACTATGTGGTCCACGTGTCTATTTGAATTGATCCTCCTTAATTCCCCACATCAACCTTTTGTTTCCATCAAGTGGATTTCCTTAGTATATCTCTCATGCTATGCTTCTTCCTAACTTCCCTGGCTTTCCCCATCATTTTCCTTTTTTCTGGTCTGTCTTCCTGCCATTATCTTTAAATATTCTGTGCCAATAAGATCAGCTCCAGTTGGAACTTCTTGAAAATGTCTGTCACTGCTTCAGCTCAGTGTCCATTGAACTATCTACTCTTAGAAATCCTGCAACACTGGTTTCACATTCTACTTAGTTATATCACTTAGATCACTTTCCTATTATTTGGGCGGTATTAATCATAACTCTTTTAGTAAACTGTAAACAGCTGAAAACCAGCTCTGTACCCTTTCTTTTATTCCTTAACATGTGTACTATTGTTATGCCCAAATAATGGGTCCGTGATTAAAGGAGCGAGACAGATACAAAGCGAAGGTCAGGCAAAGCTTTATTTCGCGCCAAGCATCAAGAATCAAACTGGCCAGCCAGGGCCGCACCTCTTACAGAGAGAGGGCGACCTTTCTCTGTTTCACAGACTAGCTTTTAAGGGCAAAGGCCATGCGGTCGGGCCTGGGCATGCACAGGTGGCCAATGAGATTGTAACACACACAGCAAACTCCACAGTGATGCTAGGTGACCAACTGAATTACAATTTACCCTAGTAGACATTAGAACCTGCCTATTACACCTTGATTAGGATTGGCGCCAGAAATTCACCCAAAGGGCGGGGGTGGGGGTGGCGGAGAGGCCGTACTCCTTGGTAGCTAGGGAGACAGTATGCAACCCCCCACTGATCGGATGTCTCCACCTGGTCTGACCCATCCTTGTATCTGTGTTTTGTTACCTGAGGCTGGTTTCCCTGACTTGTTTTTAAGTAGGTCCCCTGGGTAAGGGGAACAGGGACAGTTTAAGGGTTAAACAACAATGTTACTGTTTAACCTCAATGGAAGCCTCTGGCTAAAATATAGAAATAAAAAATAGGTTCTTACACTATAGTAGACAGCAGCTTAAGAAGTCCTGAAGTCAGCCAGACTGAGGACTAATGCCAGTTCCCTGGCACTTATTACTGGTGTAATTTCTAGCCAGTTACTTAGAAGATTCAGTTTCTTATCTGTAAAACTGAGACCGATAGACTGCTGAAAGATTAGACGAGAGGACATCTTCAAAGGACTCGGCGTGATACCTGGACCATAGTATTCAGTAACGTCAGTTACTGTTACCATTATTTTTTCGGTGAGAATCATAGTTAAGATGAACTTACTGATGAAGTAGTCTATATTTCCTATAGAAGCATATCCAGTGCTAACTTGGAAAACATACAACCTTCAGGACCACTCTAGTGTCTTATAAGCCTAATACTGCTGAGGTATAGCCACTGTGACTCTGAATTCCTTAAGTGGCAGAGTGATGTAGCTCATAGTTCTTAAAGTATGATCTGGAAAGCCCATGAATCCAAGAATCCGAGACTGTTTTCATAATAATTCTAAGACATTATTTGCTTTTTTTCACCATCATTTTATTTTCTTTTCTTTTTTTTAAGATTTTATTTATTTATTTGACAGACAGAGATTACAAGTAGGCAGAAAGGCAGTCAGAGAGAGGAAGAAGCAGGCTCTCTGCTGAGCAGAGAGCCCAATGTGGGGCTCGATCCCAGGACCCTGGGATCATGACCTGAGCTGAAGGCAGAGGCATAACCCACTGAGCCACCCAGGCGCCCCTTCACCATCATTTTCTAATGAGTGCACCAGGGGGTTTTCCAGAGGCTTACTGACATGTGATATTGCAATAGGGTGAATGAAGAAACAGATTTGAGAATACAGATGTTTCTATTACTCAGAAACTAAAGATATTTACAAAACATAAAACTGCTATTCTTCTCATTCATTAATTGTTTTGGAAAATAATTTTTTAATTCCATAAAATATACTTACAGTAACAATGGGATTAAAGTTTTTTAATGAATTAATATTTTCAAATCTGTCGATTATAATATTTAATACTATAAATATCAATAGCCATAACCTACATGAATAAAAGCTCTTTGTGGTCTTCAGTAGTTTACAAGACTGCGAAGGAGTCATGACAACATAATGTTTAATTGCTGGTATAACTGACACTCCCTGTATTTTAATGGGCCAAATAATCAGAGGGATGCAATAAATACAGGTGCCAAATATGAATTGTAATTATATGTTATTTGTCTTTGACTTTCCTAAATCCTTTCTTTCCTTTCCTCCTTTCTTTCTCTCTTTCTTTCTTTTTTTTTTTTTTTAAGATTTTATTTATTTATTTGACCGACAGAGATCACAAGCAGGCAGAGAGGCAGGCAAAGAGAGAGAGGAGGAAGCAGGCTCCCTGCCAAGCAGAGAGCCCAATGCGGGGCTCGATCCCAGGACCCTGAGATCATGACCTGAGCTGCAGGCAGAGGCTTAACCCATTGAGCCACCCAGGCACCCTCTCTTTCTATCTTTCTTTTTTTCCCTCCCTCCCTTCCTTCCTTCCATCTTTCCCTCCTACCTTTCTTTCCTTCTTTTTCTTTATTTCCTGGCAGTCCTTTACTTGTATTTCCTAGTTCTGTCGCCTTCTTAAAAAGAACCATCATGGGGACACCTGGGTAGCTCAGTGAGTTAAAGCCTCTGCCTTCGGCTTGGGTCATGGTCCCGGGGTCCTGGGATGGAGCCCCATGTTGGGTTTTCTGCTCCACTGGGAGCCTGCTTCCTCCTCTCTCTCTCTGCCTGCCTCTCTGCCTACTTGTGATCTCTCTCTGTCAAATAAATAAATAAATAAATAAATAAATAAAATCTTTTTAAAAAAAAACATCACAAATATCAAGAAGTAAAATTGAAACATAAGAAAATACTTACAAAACAAATATAAATATTTAAGAGTGGTGTGGGATTCTCTCATTGTTAACTAGGAAGTCTTTTGATCTAATGTTTTGATATAATGCTCTAACTATAGGCAAGATTCAACTGATCCTTTAAAAATAGTAGTTATAATAATACAAGTATTATTGCTGATACTTATTAAACACTTGTTAAATGCCATTCATTGCCCTAAGTAATTAAACTGCATTATTTCACTTAATCTTCACAATAGTCTTTTGATATCGATTAAGGTATTATTAACATTTGTCAATGAGGAAACAAAAACCCAATAAATTTAGAAACAACAAAGATCACACGGGTAGAAATTAAGCTCACTTTAGAGCCCATGTCTTGTCTACAGACAGAATCAAATCTCTTTCTCTATAAGCATTATCACTTAAAGTAGGAAACTTTCTCCAGGCCTATTTACTGTTTTAAAAATTTATCAATATTCAGACTAGCAATTTTTTAAAACCAAGAATCCTTGTTTTATACTTTATTTCATACATAATAACAACATGGTGCTGAGTTTATATATCATGATGATCTGAGTGATCTTGCCCAACAAATTAGCTGTCAGTTAATTTTATATTTATACATATTAATTATTGATCATTTACCATGTAACAAACTCAGTGGCCTAAAACAATAAATGTTTATTATCTCATGGTTTCTTTAGGTCAGAAATTCAGGAAAGGCTTAGACGGAAATTCAGAAATAATTCTAGGTCAAGGTCTCAGGAGTTTGTAGTTGTAGGGGAGGAAAATTTTCTCCTTCTTCCCTTCTAGATTCTTTGGCTGGTCTAATAATTAAACTGATGTAAGACAGATTAACAAAAGAAAAAGAAAAATTATATCAGGAATCCCTATAAAGATATAAAGACTCAAAGGCAGACAGATAATTCAGCTTATATTATCCTGAGCTAAGGAAAGGAGTAAGGGTCTGAAGATATAAAGGGGTGGAAATTCATTCAAAGGAATGCAAGCGATAAGTTTCCTAGGTAAAAGGTATCTCTAGGGGCTCCTGGGTGGCTTACTCAAGTTAAGTGTCTGCCATAGACTCTGGTCATGGTCCTGTGGTCCTGGGATCAACCCCACACCATGCTCCCTCTTGGTGAGGATTCTGTTTCTCCCTCTTCCTCCGCAGCTCCCCCTGCTTGTGCTCTCTTGCTTGCTCTCTCTGTGTCAGATAAATACATAAAATCTCTTAAAAAAAAAAAAAAGTTATCCCCAGTAATAGCTCTCTTTCTGGTATATACTCTTTTTCCCATATAAATTCAGGCAGTTGAGAGGAAGGTAAAAATCTTTTCTTCTGAATCTGCTCGGTTTTTGATTGCCTTTACCTGAAAATAATCTTCATGCAAAAGTAGCATATTTGGGGGTGACAATTTCTGCTCCCCTTCATGGTCAAGATACTGGCCAAGGCTGCTGTCATCTGAAGGCTTGGCTACAGGATACACTTCCAAAGACTTCACGAGAGATCTTCACAAGAGTTTCTTACTTCTACTTCTCTGTAATGCTGTTTAAGTGTCCTCATGACATAGCACTTGGCTTCGTTCAGAGTGAATGATTCAAGAAAAGCAAGGTGAAAGCTGCACTGTCTTTTATGAATTAGCTTTAGATCACATGTTAACGTTTCTGCAATTTCCTTTTTGTGACACAGTCAAGTATATTAAATGTAGGAAATCAACTACTCCAGGGCATGAAAGCTAGGGAACAGGAATCACTGGGAATCACTTTAGGAGACTGGCCTGCATAATGTGTTTTGATTATTTTAAACGTGAGTTTTAGCCAAACTTCAAGTAAGGAGTAATTCTGACTTTCCAGCTTGATTTTTTCTTATTATTTTACCCACTTTTTTCCTTTTATACATTCACTAGCCTCCTTTCCTCACTTCATGTCTTTTGTTGTGGTACGTTAACAGAGTTAGGAGGAGTGGAGAACAGAGAGGAAGGACCATGGCCTTGGGATCTTCTAGGCCCAGGCTTAATTTCTAACTTTCCAATATACTTATCTAGAAATATGGGATATTTGTACTTATCTTACTTGCTTGTGGCAGAATTAAATGAGTATCTATAATGTGATAACTGTTCAAGAAATATTAGTCATGTTCAAATCAAATCTCCATCATTTCTTGTTTTGGTCCTTTGTAAAATGCAAGGTGAAACTAATGAGTAAATGCATTTAATATAGTGTATTTATTTAAAAATTTTTATTGACACCATACCCATCTCTCTGCCTAAACAGTTATTATAGCTAAAAGGAATTGGATGATCTGTTCATTTTCCAAAGGTTTTAAAAAAATTTTTATATTCCAGAGTACCCATGGCATCAAGAAATATGTTAGCTGTAATCCTTACTATTTTGTTTTTACAATATGAATAAGATATCAGTACTTTTTTCCTGATTCTTGACAATATTAGTGTGTTTTATGATATAAGATGGTAGTTTGTCTCAGTTTACACTATTATATCAAAGGCAACAGAAAAGTTAATGTCTTTTTTTCCCAATTAGAGGTCATTTCCAATCAATGCTACTACTGACTCAAACTATACTGAAAATATCAGAAAGCACAGTACTTAATTATGCATTTTGTTCATCTAAATAATGGATTTCATATTTTGCCTTTAAGAGAATCAATTAGTTATTATTAGAAAGGGTATTGAATATAATGAGAAATGCAATATAGCTATGATATGGGAGTTCTTGAGTTTAGCATATGTATGAGTATAATTTATACAATTTCAGTTCAATCTGTAATGTGAAATTGGTAACAGGACATGACATAACTGAAGCTTGATGCAAGAGTGACTTTCTTATTCCATGTCTTAGCTATCACAATTTTAATGCTAAATGGTTTGTCATTTTTTATTAACTAGACATTTTTTCTCGATGACAAACTTAAGGAATAGTTTAGAATTTTATAAATAGTTGCAAATGTTATGTAAATTTTTGGTCACACATAAAGTAGCAATTTTCTTTTTCACTTGGGTTGAATTTACTTTTAAGTATTTGAGTCACATACATAAATATAAGCCATAAATATTATTCAACACATGCTTCAGCATTTCCTTTTTCTCTTTTCCTGATGTTTCATTAGTGACATTTTTAAAATCAAATTTAACTAATCCTTGGTTCAGTCTCCAAACAGGAAATCGGTTCAGTGAGCAGGGATCCGAATGACAAAAGAACTGCTCACTTAGAGGATGCTTTAAAATACTTTGGTCATTGAAAAAAAGTGCAAGCCTCCAGATTTTTCTGACCTTAATGCTCTGATTTTTCAGTTTGGATTTAACTGTGAATGAAAAACTTTGAAAAGCCAAATAATCCATCAATATTATATTTGCTAGAGCCTGAGCTTCATACATCAAAGTATTTTTATGGCTTTGATATTTTTTCCTCCCTTAATTATGTTAGCCCTAGATATATTGCACATAGTACTTTTTTCCTGGCTTGCTCTTATTAGCAGTTAACACTTCATGTAGAACATAGCTAGAATTCCTAACAGCAGTTACTCAACCTTTTTGGCTGATAAATATGGTAGTGCTTAATTTAGGGCAAAAAGAAAACATATTTTCAAATCAACATGTAAATTGAAGATTATCTATTTATATCATATGTACATGTGATAAGCAGATATCACAGTGTAAAAATTAGCACTTCATATAATAAGATCCTTTAACGTTAAAAATAAAAATCAAAATAACTAAAAATTTGGTTTAGGAAAAAACAAGCTAAATTGACAAAAATCAAAGGCACCTAGGATCACAACATTCAGAAAAGGTCTTTTTAAGATGTAAACACGGACATTTCATTACCCTGCTGAACCACCTTTGATGGCTATATGCATTTAGAACAAAATCCAAACCCTTAAACTTTGCATATAAGAACCTCAAATGACAGGGTTCTGCCCTCCAGAAGATTATGGTAAAGTTTGGGACCCAGGCATTAAATAAATACTCTTAAGTATGTAGTTATAAACTGCATTTAGTGGAACAAAGAGGAATGAAAAGGGACTCCAAGAGAAGTTAACTTGAGGACCTGAAACTAGATTGATGGGCCAAGGGAAATCTGAGTTAAGTTTGGGAGAAGAATCCTAAGAAGAGCATTCCAAAGGAATGAAGCATTTGTGTAAGAGCCTGAAAAAGGAAAGATCTTGATGAGCTGAAGAAAGCTGTTGATGTTGGATTATCCAAAATGAGTGCTATAATGTAGTAAAAAACACTCAGTTTTATTAGTCAGAGATCATTCTTTATGTACCTCAGCACTTCCTCTGTGGATTTTATAGTGTTTGATATATAAGATTTAATGAGTAAGTACATATTCAAGTTTAATGTTGACAAAAACTAAAAGGGAGGAAGGGTAATAGTAGTTACCTCTCATGACTGTGAATCATAAATAAGATGTCTTAATAGAAGGCCCTGATCTCAGAGCCTGGAACATAGAAGTGTTTGATAAATGCTTGCCTAAAAGAATTGAATTTCCTACCTTGTTCTTGAACTATTCCAAATAAGTATTACATGAAATGTTGGAAGACCTGGGTGCTTAGGTGGCTTAGTCAGTTAAGCATCTGCCTTCAGCTCAAGTCATGATCTCAGGGTCCTGGGATGGAGCCCCACACGGTGCTCTCTGCTCAGTGGGGTCCTGCTTCTCCCTCTGTTCTCTCTCTCTCTCTCTCAAATAAATAAATAAAATCTTTAGAAATGTTGTAAGACAAATTTTACAATTTTTAAGTGAAGCAATCATTATGTATTACCAAAAATTCTTATTAATTACTTAAGCTGGATGCTATCAATGTATTTTCCTCTCTGGTTCCTACGTGGTTGGCAGAACTAAAATCTTTTCCTTTCGTATATGAACAAACAGACTTTGGATGGTTGGTAGACAGTGCATCATCAATAATGGTTTTGGGGGGCGCCTGGGTGGCCCAGTGGGTTAAAGCCTCTGCCTTCGGCTCAGGTCATGATCCCAGTGTCCTGGGATCAAGCCCCACATCCGCTCTCTCCTCCACAGAGAGCCTGTTTCCTCCCCTCTCTCTCTCTCTGTCTGCCTCTCTGCCTACTTGTGATTTCTCTCTCTCTCTGTCAAATAAATAAAATCTTTAAAAAAAAATGGTTTTGGGATAGGTGATGACTTCAAAGCTTGTATTTCCCTTCAGAGTATCAAAATATGTGTCATTTTTAGTGACAAAAATATATAAGCTTAGTTTTAAATACAGTTCTTAAGCTCTCTCTACTTGCTCATCTTGGTTCTCCTCTTAAAGACTAAAGCTAATAATACCCAAATCCAAATGCGGCTACCCTTCACTGAATGGCCAATACTCAAAAAGTGAGTTTTGATTGGAAAAGGAATTTGAGCTTTATTCAGGATGCTGACCACCTGCAGAGAAAGCAGATTTTTGTCCAAGAGCCAAATCTGAGGTTTCTGTCTGACCTACGGATTTTTTTAGGGGTTTCCTGTAGTTAATCTGTAAAGGGAGTGAAGTAATCTATAATATTTCTTGACTATATGCAGACTCGCTGGTGCCAGCTTCAGACGTTATCTCAGTGCTTGAAGGTTGTGCAAAGGGGTCTGGTTCCTTAGTGCTCAGGAGTTGTGCAAGGAGTCTGGTTCCTGTTTTGTGACTCACAAGAGTACTCTGTTTGTCCTAAGAAAGAATGCATGATTTATAGATAAAGGAAGGTTAGTTAATCAATCGTGTGACTAAAGGCATTTGCTAAAGTTTAAAGAGTAGTAGGTTAGCGGGAAGAGACCACACAGTTTCACCAACAGCCTTACATGTGGACATGAAATCCTTGCCTTCTGATTACTGAAGTAGGAGCTCTATATTTCAAACCAGACAATTTGCTATTTCCTTGTTTCTAAATAAAACTATGAAAATCCATGTTGTTGAAAGAAAATCTGTTTCAAAATTATTATTTTCAGTGTTTCAATCTCTTACCAAATGGTAAGCAAAATACCCAGAAAGATACATTGATTTCTCTTAGCCACCAATAGAATTCATTACCCAAATATGGTAGAACATTGTCAATCATTTGGATTATTGAAAAATGAAGCATTGATCCCTATAAATAAAATAAAAATATTCCTTGGTTTCTATAAAGTCATATTATAATAGATTTGTATATCTTTATTTCCTTAAATATGGCTAAGCTCAGTCCCTTCAACCAGATGATACCATTCATGGTTAGGTAAGTTTAATGTCCTCTGTTGCTTCAGTTTTAACTTGAAACCCCAAACAAGCATCTTGCAAATGCCTGCCTTTGATCTGTTGATCACAAAAACTGAGCAAGGTAGTCTGGATGGCTCAATGTGAATTCATTATTACTCTTATGAAGAAAATGACATATGGGGCGCCTGGGTGGCTCAGTGGGTTAAAGTCTCTGACTTCAGCTCAGGTCATGATCTCAGGGTCCTGGGATCGAGCCCCACATCAGGCTCTCTGCTCAGTGGGGAGCCTGCTTCCTCCTCTCTCTCTCCTGCCTCTCTGCCTGATTATGATCTCTCTGTCTGTCAAATAAATAAATAAAATCTTTAAAAAAAAGAAAAGAAAATGACATAAAGCCTGACTGGTAAGACACAATAGAATCATTTTCATGTATTAGCTACAGAGAAGTGTTCTTATTACATTATCACTTTTACATGAAAATATGAAAGAAAAATGTTCAAAATAATAAAAAGTAAAAATATAATAAGCAAAAGCATCCTTCCATTTTTATCCTGAGCACAGATTTTCTTCTTGGGCAGAGAACAATCAGTTCTGGATAATGGATTATGGGGTAAAATGATGACCATTTGGGGACCTGTTCCATTAAACCTCCACCTGAATAGGGAGGATATCAAGGACATCCTTGATGGAGGAGACAGACCACAAGATAGAAAGCCTGGATCCTTAAGTTGCTACACGGATCAACCATTCCTCCCCATCCCACCCCAGCTCACCCTTTGTACCAATCTATAATGAACGGTGGGTGGCAAATAACCTTTGTTGCCTATGGCCACTGATATTTTGGGGTTGGTTGTTATTACATTTATCCTACCCTGAGCAGTCCCAAACCCAATTTTGTATAGAGAATACTATTACTGAATTTAATCAGAGTCCATGAGTGTGAGAGCTTCTAGATCATGGGTTCTAGATAAATTAAATAACAGTATGATCTTCAAAATACTTACTATAAGATTAATTACTATAAGATTATTATTAAGATTAATCATTCCACAAAACTACTAGGGACAAGTTTAATGGAATTGCATATGAAGTATTAAAACTTTATCTATTCTGTGTAATGGAAGATCTGTTTACAGGTGTTCTAAAACAGTAAAATTCTTGGTACGCAGAGGAATGCTACTTCCCACCGCTATACTGACTTTTCATAGTACATACGCTTCACAAACTCAGTACTCAGGAAATGTTGTATGGGGCGTGGGAGATGTTAATCCTACAGGGAACTAGTAACTGGCAGAAAAAGCTCAAACCCAAAATACTTGGGTAAGAAAGGCAGAGAGCAGCAGCCCCACACAGCTTTCATCAGCAACCTGAAGCATATGGGAGCAAAGCATTTCCTGGAATTTAATACTCGCTACTTTCAGAGTGAATTTTAAGCAAGAGCAAAAGCAAAGATTGTACCCTGATTGAAGAACCGAACACCATTCCTCAGATGAGACCTCTAGAAAACTAGGAATTAAACACACACAGAAGAGAATCCAAACTGGGACGAATCTCTCTTCTAAGCTACATAGGTTAAAGGGTTGCACCACTTCCTCAGAAAGTCAGAAAGAAATGACAGAACCCATATGTATGACTTACACTATTTTGTACATAGTGAGGTAGAACATATTCTCTTTAATAAGTGAAGCTTCAGCCATTTCCAGTAGGTTGTTTTAATGTTCACCTTATGTTCTGAACTTAGGGCTCTCCCTTGCTTTCAGTATTAAAAATACTCCAAAAAGGCCAAACCAGGCAATACTTACGGAATTCTATATTTACAAAGGTTCTTCCTGCCAGTGTGCAGTTAGTCACTGGATGGCCACTTACACAGCTCTTGTCAAACAAACCTATCTAAACCCAATTGTCTACTGCTTCCATTCTCAAAACTATAGGACCTGAGGCACATGTTCAGCAAAACATGACCAAGACATAAAAGGGACACCTGCAAAGACAAATAGGGACCTGTCCAGAGCAGTTAAAGAATACATTTTAAGTCACTGCTATTATTAACCACCAACATTTATACAGTCCCTTAAAAGGGACCTCATGTTGGCACTGAGACAGTCATTCATGAAACATGGAAATTCCAGTTGGAAGAGCATCATCTGTGCCTTTTTTCTTTTGGTCTCCTTGCAAGCTAGTAAAGTATAAGGAGACAGAGGATTTGACAAATTCCTTCAGAATGCATCTGCTAGGTCACACTAGAAATGTCTAATCTATGGTTTTGCCCAAACTGTACTTAGATTTGTCTGTTTGGAGTAAGAATGAGTAACGCAAGCTCAGCAGGGACACTTTGCACAGCCTATGTCTGCCCATTTTACTGGGTACAGTTCAGAAAAGAGAAGTATTCTTTAAATAACTTTGGTCTCTAAATATCAAAGGAAAGCACAGGCCTTTCCCCACAGGAATATGACCAAAGACTGTGGCCTCTCATTCAATATCCACTGTGAAACCTGAAGTTTCGTAAGACCAAACTCAAAAAGAAGAATGAAGTAAAAAAACAAAATGGTGGTAGGGGGGATGCAAGCAGTAGCAAGACCAATTTGCAGCCCATTGGGGCCCTTCTAGGCCCATAACTTCCCAAGGAGAGGCTCTACGTACATGAATGAGTAATGAACCTATTTACAAAGAAATGAAAATTCAATAAACCAACTTATTTTGGTTCTGTTTTGCTTAATTTTGTTGTTATCAGCATGATAAGAATACCTTGGGTCATTGAATTTTTTTCCATTTGAAACAATTCATTGATTGAATTGGCTAGTCGTTTATAATGCTGGGTTGATACAAAATGGGATGATTGGAACATCTTCAGAATAATTTCCTCCATGAGATGGAGCAATGATGATACACTTGCATATGGTAGTTTCCACAACCATATATTGAGTTAATATTAACCCAGAATGCAGGCTGTATAAACAGTGCATCAAAACAATTATCAAAGGTGAAGAATGAAGTTGGTCCCTTGTTCATTTGGTCTGCATTGTATTGTATTGTAACCAACAAACTGTTGGTTTACAGTCAGTTTTTCATTTATTTTTTATCTGTTCACCACTCCTCACCACTTGCCTAAGAAGAAAATTGGACAGAAAAAATAAAACAGGCACTTCAGGTCTTGTGTCATTGCATGAATCTGGTCCTTTAATAAAATAATGTACATTTTTCTGTAGGTTCCTCTGGAATGTTTATTTACAGTTGAAAATTGTTACCTGTGACAGACTTCTTTGTCATGCACCCTGGCTCTTACTTCACCCAGAGTAGTATTTGAACTCTTCAGAGCACACTCCGTTTGGGCAAAGCTGGACTAGCTCTCTAAGACATCTTCTTTTGCCTGACCACCCTCCCTTCACTTCCAGCACTAATATACAGTTCATTGGATTTGGCCATGACCTTCTAAAAACTTTGCAGTTGAATTGGATGAAACATGCCTGATGTTAAACAAAGATGTGACTATAATACTTCTGAACATTAAAAATATTGCCTTCTATATTGATAATAAATACTCACTGTTGATACTCATGACTGACTAACATACTAAAGTTTTCTATTTCTATTATTATACAGCAAATATTCCTGAAATGTTTAAATGACACTTTTTCAAAATTCGTTCACACAAATAACAAAGTACTAGAAATCACAAAAATGAGAAGAGTAACATATCTACTTTTGTGCCTGAGAGGTTAGAGCATCATAGTTCCCGAAGATGAGTTCTAGGTTTCTTGTTGATCTACTTTGGAATTTCAGATCTCTACAACTTATTCATAATATATTGAAAGGAAAAATAGGGGCGCCTGCCTGGATCATTTGGTAGAGCATGTGACTCTTGATCTTGGGGTTTTAAGTTCAAGCCCCACGTTTGGTGTAGAGATTACTTAAAAAATAAAATCCTTGTGGTGCCTGAGTGGCTCAGTTGTTGCATCTGCCTTCCGCTCAGGTCGTGGTCTCAGGGTCCTGGGATCAAGCCCCACATCTGGCTCTCTGCTCAGAGGGGAGCCTGCTTCCCCCTCTCTCTCTGCCTGCCTCTCTGCCTACTCGTGATCTCTCTGTCAAATAAATAAATTAAAATCTTTAAAACAAAACATTTATTAACTTGGTCATTACCTAAGATAAGTTGCTTTTTATTTCTGTATGATAGAGATAAACCTCAGCTTTGACTCAATTTGTTCCTAGGCCCCAATTATATGCATAGCCAACGTAAGGCAACCCTTTATTTCCAATAGTTTCAGGGTTTAAATGGGAGTTTGATTCTGAAAAAATTTATTCTACATCACAAAACACAAAAATCGATCATTAAAGGGAAGTAAATGTGAATATATGAAGTCTATGCTTTTTTAAGTATGTAAAATAAAATTATCTTAAAAAACAAGATCCAAATATTCCTTTAGAGAAGGTTGTGGGGTTTTGTAAATTTTTTTTTTTTCCCGAGAGCTGGGCTAGTAAAGACTTCTTAAAATAAGATCAATAGAATCTGAACTGAAGAAACCATCTTTTCACCTGGTAAATCTCTCCATGGCAAACAGAAGCATTTTTCATTTTTTAAGGACATTTGAACTACTTCCAAAATTTGTATTATCTGTCTCAAAAATTTTCATTGACAATTTTATGACCATGAAAGTCTTTAAATGTTAAATTATGGGGCGTGGGGGGGGACAGTTTCCATGGTAATTCCTCTTCCTGAAGTATCTTCTGCTCTTCCACTTCAATAAGAGCTTTGTTGCTGAGCTTCTGAGAACTACCAACAAGCTCAGCTGCGCCATCATAACCCAGGATTAGCCAGGTAGTGTTGCCAGTGGAGTTAGCGGAGCATGTGAATCCTCATCGAACCCAGTTCATAGCCAGTTGTCTATTTCGATGTTTGATCATTACCAGAGGGATCTGGTCAGTATAACGAAGTTATAAAACATATATGTCACAAGTTATAAGCTAGAAGCTACCCACATTTCAGAGTATCTTATTATCAAATTGTTTTTTAGTTGCAAGTCGCATCTGGTTATATGACCCAGGTGTGTGTGTGTGTGTGTGTGTGTGTGTGTGTGTGTGTGTGTGTGTGTGTTTAAGATTTTATTTATTTATTTGACAGAGATCACAAGTAGGGAGAGAGAGAGAGGGAAGCAGGCACCCCGCTGAGCAGAGAACCCCGATGCGGGTCTCGATCCCAAGACCCTGGGATCATGATTCGAGCCGAAAGCAGAGGCTTTAACCCACTGAGCCACCCAGGTGCCCCTGACACAAGTGTTTTAATAAATTCACCTTCCCAAACCTCTTAATCAGTCATTAATCAATAAATTATTTCATTAATTTAAAAACTTTTTTAAGGGACGCCTGGGTGGCTCAGTTGGTTAAGCAGCTGCCTTCGGCTCAGGTCATGATCCCGGCGTCCTGGGATCGAGTCCCACATCGGGCTCCTTGCTCCGCAGGGAGCCTGCTTCTCCGTCTGACTCTGCCTTCCACTCTGTCTGCCTGTGCTCACTCTCGCTCGCTCTCTCTGACAAATAAATAAAATCTTAAAAAAAAAAAAAAACTTTTTAAAAATAATATTTTATTTATTTATTTGAAAGAGAGAGGGAGAGACACAGCAAGAGAGGGAACACAAGCTGGGGAAATGGGAGAGAGAGATGCAGGCTTCCCACCGAGCAGGGAGCCAGATGCGGGGCTCGATCCCAGGTCCCTGGGATCACGACCTGAGCTGAAGGCAGCTGCTTAAGGACTGAGCCACCCAGGCACCCCAATTTTAAAGTTTTTTAAAAATATTTATTAATTTGAGAGAGAGGGTGCCCAAGCCGGGGGAGGGGCCCAGGGAGAGGGAGAGAGAATCCAAGTAGACTCCCCACTGAGCCAAGTCCAATGCAGGGCTTGATCCTCTGACCCTGAGTTCATGACCAGGGTAAAAATCAAGAGTCCATCGCTTAACCAACTGAGCCACCCAGGCATCCCAAACACTTAATTTAGAACTGAAAAAAGAAGATAAAGCACATCAAGCTAAACTCCTGCATGAGACAGGAGCCCCCAAAGGATGTTCACTGATTCTGTTAATGAATATGAGTATGTATTTCCCGAAGCAGGAAATACATTTTGTAGACCATTACCAACTAACAACTGTGCTAGTCTAGCTTTTGAGCTTATGGACTTATTCTACTGATTCAACATTAATCTTAATTTTGGCTTCTATTTTGAGAATTAAATTTTTGTGATGTTCAAATATGATATTAAGAAAATAACCATCTTTTCCTTTTTTACTATCAAATAAATGTTAAATCTTTATGAAATGTTTTTTCTAAATCTGCTAAAATGATCACACCTTTTTCTTCTTTGCCTATTTTTAAAAATATTTTATTTGTTTATTTGACGAGAGAGACACAGTGAGAGAGGGAGCACAGCAGTGGGAGTGGGAGAGAGAGAAGCAGGCTTCCCCCTGAGCAGGGAGCCCGATGTGGGGCTCAATCCCAGGACCCTGGCATCATGACTTGAGCCGAAGGCAGATGCTTAAGGACTGGGCCACCCAGGAACCCCTACTTTGCCTTATTTTTATGGTAAAATTATACAAATAGATTTCCAAATATTGAATCATCTATCTGTCAGAATAGTCTAGATTACGCTGTAGTAACAAACATTCTTTTATCTCCATGATTGAAAATAGGATTTCTCACTTAACGCTATTGACTTTTTGGGTTGGGCAATTCCTTGTTGTGGGGGGCTTTCCAGTACATTGTGTTTAGTCGCATCGCTGGCCTCTATCCACTAGATGCCAGTAACATGTACCTCATGTAAGTTGTGGCAACAGAAAATGTTGCCACATGTTCTTTGGGGGCATATGTGTGGGGTGGTCAACCCCAGCTGAGGGTGTTAAAACAGTGAAGTCTTGTTTCATTCACAATATATGTCCATCAAAAATATGGAGGCTGTCCTTTAAAGCCTTCTCTCTGGGATGCAGGTCCCACCAACAGGGTATTCAATGGACACAGTGCTGGAGAGAAAAAAAGAGGTTGTATAAATTGGACACCAGTTCTTAAAACTTTTGTATGGAATGATTCATGACACTTCCACTCTCGTGAGTTTGGACAGAGAAAATCATGTGGGTCTTCAAAGGGAACTGGGAAATGTACCATGTGCCCGAAAATAGGGAGCCAGTTATATTGCTAATCTGACATACTCACATGAGAATATTATTTTAGAAATTGCCTTGGAGTATAAATTCTAACTCAGGCCTGTTTTCTCAGAAAGAGTATAAAAGCACACTTCATGTCTATATTCCTGTCATTTTGTCTGTTTTGTTGTTCACGCTTACAGACCTACAGCGTGATTGTATTTGGTCGATTTATTTTTTTTACTACTCTTTCACTCTATGTGAATTACTTCTTTTTTTTTTTTCAGTTAACCATTTACACTTGTGCAATCCACAGTAGAATATCAATATTTCAGTATTTGTGGGTTTGATTATTTAAACAATGTGTGTGAGCCATACAAAAAACAAACAAACCATCAAAAAACTTCAGAAGGAAATCTAAATCTCTACTGCGTGGAATGACTTCATACTCAAGTTGATGGGCTGAGGATGTAGGGTACGATCCTTCCAACCCTCTTTAACTATAGCCCTCTTCCCACCCTTGTTTCTGGTCTGGGGCTGCTTGCTTCTTCTCTTCGCCTTTAATGAACTTGTATAGTTGTGCCACTATAGTACAGCTCACCTACTATTAAAAAGCACAGCTGTGGAGGGGCACCTGGCTGGCTCAGTGGGTTAAGCTGCTGCCTTCGGCTCAGGTCATGATCTCAGGGTTCTGGGATCAAGCCCCACATCGGGCTCTCTGCTCAGCGGGGAGCCTGCTTCCTCCTCTCTCTCTGCCTGCCTCTCTGCCTACTTGTGATCTCTCTCTGTCAAATAAATAAATAAATCTTTAAAAAAAAAAAAAAGCACAGCTGTGGATAATTATATAAGGTGTTGTCCATATAAAATAGTGCTAAAAACATAAATACATTGTATGGGGAAGGAGAACTTTTCCTTTTTCCCCTTCTAGATTCTTTAGCTGGTCTAATAATTAAATTGGTGTATGACAGAGTCACAAGAGAAAAATGAATTTCATTTTGTATGTACAGGAGCTCTAAGAACATGAGACTCATAGAAAAGACCAAAATAGGCAGCTTGTATACCTTTGAAACAAAAAACAATAAATTTGTGAAAAATTGACAAGGCAAAAAGAGTTTGAGCTTGGGGTAGTAAATTAGTGAAGAAGGAACAAGTTTAGCGTATACTGCCTTCTGGACCCTAAATTCCCTTTCTCTGGTGATAAGGATGTCTTTTTTCCTCCTGGTACAGGGAGAGCACCTTTTACATGGGAGATTTATTTCCTGTTTTCAGGGGGACAAAAGAAGGTCAGAGCCTCTTCCCTATACTGCTGTTTCTTAAGTAACGTTAATTCAAAACAGTCAATATGCCAACATGGCATATTTTACGATGGCATAGTCTGCTCTCCTTCAACTGTAATTGCATTTTCAAGATGTTTAAAGCCTGGAAACTGGAGAGGTGAGGTGGACAAATATCATTTCTTAGGCGATCATTATGGAAAAGCTTTATGCACCATTCTCAGTGAATCCTTGTGTGATCCCAGGGATGTAATGCTATCACAATTTTATAAATAAGGAAGCCACCCAAAGTTACACAGTCAGTAAGAGATAAAGTTTGCTTTCAAACTTAGCCCCTATTTGTTCAACTTTCCCATATTTCTTCTCTAAAGTTTCTTACAGGGATTATGAAGAATTGGGGCTTATTCTCAAAGATGAATTTTTCCCGAGAGAGTTTAGGATTATAATTTTTTAAAAAGTTGTACTAATTGACAAATACTTATTCAGTTTGTGGGTTGGTAATATATGTTCACTGGGGAGTATTTAGAAAACACTTTATTATAGAATGTAGAAAAGAATCAAACAGAAATCTATCCATGAATATCCATGAATGTTCATTGTGAACATTCGGTGTACAATTGTATGCATGTTAAAAAAAGAAAATGAGGATGATTTTCATACTCTAAAATATAATTTTAATAACTATGTGATTTTCCACTTTAGGAATGTGCCACAATAATTTAACAGTCCTTATTTTTTTGCACGTTAAGATTGTTTCTAAAAGCTAGCTATCAAAATAATGCTGTAGTGATATCCTTGTATATAGTTTAATAACCAACCTTGACTGTTTTCTTAAGATAAACTTCCAGAAGAAAAGACATGTAAACTTAAGATTTTCACACATAATCCCCAAATATCTTATACTGTTAGCAATAGTGCCTGTTTCTCAGCAATTTCTCCAAAGTATTATACTCTTTCAAACATTGCCAATTCAAAAAAACCAGAAAATAGTATTTTATCTTAATTTGTATCTTTTTTATTATTAGTAATTTCACTGGTTTTGTGGTCGGGAGGGGGGTGGCATCAGCTAATGTCATTTCATTTCCTCTCTGTGAGTTGCTTTACCTGCCCTTTGCCCATTTTCCTACTGTGGCAGACTCTCCTCAGAGGCCTCTACCATGAATTCTATTCAGGCCTGTTATTTTCTCCTAGCACACCATTTTTGCCTTTCAGTATAGCAGTGGATTAATATTTAGAAAATCATAGCTTTTTCTTGGGTTAGCTCACTAAACCCACTAAACTATAGATCACTAGAACATAATGCTTGGAGTCTACATATCCTATTTGAATCCAAGCTTAAATACTGAGCTCTCTGTGGGACTTTAGGCAAGTCACTTTACTCCCTAAAGCTAATTTCTGTTTCTGTAGAACATGCATAATAATTTCTATCCTCTGATATTGGTATATATGTTACCTGGCATTTAATAAGTACTCAGAGTAAACTTAGTTATCATTTGTATTGTTGTTTGGTCTTAGTATTTATTATTAAATATGATGGCACTGAGCTCCAGGAAAGCAGAGTGATCTGTTAACTTACCTTCATCTGGGATCTTCTCTCACTTTTGTGTATTCTTTGTGCTTTGTTACTCCACTTTATATATATAGTACCTAACCTCAAGGATGGGATTCTAATAAGATAAATAAATTATGGAGCAGGTGGGTTTTTTTTAAATATTTAATTAATTTTTTTATTTGTCAGAGAGAGAGAGAGAGAGAGTGCACACACAAGCAGGCAGAGTGGTAGGCAGAGGCTGAGAGAGAAGCAGGCTCCCTGCAGAGCAAGGAGCCCAATTCAGGACTTGATTCCAGAACCCTGGGATAATGGCCTGAGCCGAAGGCAGCAGCTTAACCAACTGAGCCACCCAGGTGTCCCTGGAGCAGGTGTTTCTACAGGAGAGAGACATCATATCATGTCTCAAATAATATCAAGTAAGGCAGCCATTCTTGTGCCTGTGTGGATGGTTGATTCATAAATATAGTTCTATACAGAAGCAGAGCTTCTGACTTTTAAAAGACAGAAGCTCATGAAGAAATACCTGTTTGGGGCGCCTGTGTGGCTCAGTGGGTTGAAGCCTCTGCCTTCGGCTCAGGTCATGGTTCCCGGGTCATGGGATTGAGCCTCGCATTGGGCTCTCTGCTCAGCAGGGAGCCTGCTTCCTCCTCTCTCTCTGCCTGTCTCTCTGCCTATTTGTGATCTCTGTCTGTCAAATAAATAAATAAAATATTTTTAAAAAAAAAGAAAGAAATACCTGTTTGACAAATTTAGGGACCCAAAACAAATATAAACAAACAAAACCCAGGATGTCAAGAATTAAGATTTCCAGAAAGAAGAAAATGCACTTGATTTGTTTTACTGAATATGTGATATTATCCTAAATTATCTGTCTATCTTTTGATTACTTGGCAGCTCTATCTAGAGATAAAAATGTAGCTGTATCTCCTTAGGTATTGTTCTGTGTTGGTAATTGGCAAATAGTTTGCGTGTCTGTTTTTGCCTCTCGTATGGGACCTACTTACGATTTTTCATTAAAAAAAAACAAAAAAAAATCTGCATATGACCACCATACCCACTTTTTGATGTTTGTAAATGACCATAGGTAGATTTTATGTGCTAACCAAAAAAGACTAGAAAGAGTCCTAGTAGAATATGCAAAATGTTTGAAGGGTAATGAAGTCATGATGGCCATCAATATCATTCATCTTCCATGGATTTTAAATCTTCACTGAGAAAGCATGTGCCAGTAGAGGAAATGATTGGCTATTTAGATAATTGAAGTCAAATTTAATGTATTCTGCTATTAACCAAAATTGAAAGATTTCTCAGTTGTTTCCCTAAGATGAACAAAGAATAAATCAAATATATGTTTGTGAGACTTAGGTAGCTTAAATTAATTTTCCTCATAACCATTTTATCCTAGTTTTTTATTCTACCCATTCTGAAGGGGAGAATGTAGACAACTAAGTGATTTTTATCCTTCAGGAACTTACAGTATAGTGAAAGTATTTTTTAAAGAAAAAGCAGACAAATGAATAAAATATTTAAAAACAAACTGTTATTGGTGTTAGGAAGCAAACCAACAAAGGGCTGAGTTGGAGGATCGACGCAGAACCTATCCTAGATAGGATGCCAGGAAGAACTGAGGAAGGGCCACTGAGACTTCACACAGGACTACAGAAGCAGACAAACCACACCTTACACAGCCTTCTGGAAGGAAAGAGACGTGTTTATGTGAAACCTATCCCAGCCGCGGTAGAAAGGTCTGGAAGAGCTTTAATCAGGGGAGTGAAATCATATAAAGATACTTCAAAGAATACCATAATTATAATCAAACAGTAAGAGGAAACAAGACTTAAATGAGGTTATTAGTGGGAAGCTTTCCCCAAGGGAAAAGGGAATCCCTGAACAGGAAACTGTGAAGTCAGAACTGTATTATACATCGATGAGTCATATGCATTAGACTGAATTATACTCAGAATTTTTTTTTTGAGAGTAGAGATAGATGTCCATAATGCAAATAAAGAAATGTAGGAGAACACAGAGAAAGGGCAGTCAAGGGCAAAATAAAGGGAATTTGTGAAATTCTGTACAGCTGGAGAGTGCCCCCCCCACAAAAAGCAAATAAAATGGAAATTATGGATGAAATAACTGTAAACTACAGGAAAAATGAAAGTGCATTTTGACTGGGCTGGTAGCAAAAGATGAAAAATTAGGAATCTGGAATAGGTAAAGTTACAGGAATACACTACTGATAAACATCCATAGAGGACACATTCTTCTTCAGGAAGGAAGGATAGAAAGATAGAAGGAAGGAAGAGAGAGGGAGAGAAAGACAATGCCATATGTATATTTCTATTACTATTTTGTGTCTAAATTGGGGGAAGGAAGGAAATACTCAGGTTCTTCTTTTAGTAAACATCATGATTTGATTCCATGAAGCATAACTCCACCTGATTTAATAGATTTCATGATGTTATTACTCTAAAGGTGACCACTGGAGTGCATAAGCTTATTTCAGGTTCCTCAGAGTGTATCAGTGTCTTGGGGTCACATGTAGGAGGATACAACTTCTGTGTTCTTAAATTAAGAAAAAACAAATAAGAGACAGAATGAAAAACTTAGTTATAACTATTTTTTTAGGAAGCAGAAAACAAAATTGATTGAGGCTTTCGGATTTCTTTTCAGTTTATATTTTGTGTTTAAACTTTTGTTATAGACAATTTCAAACATATGGAAAGTCAACAGAATAATATAATGAGTGCTGTATAACCATCACCCTGTTCCGTGAATTGTCAACATTCTGCTATTTTATCATCTATACCTCCATCCATTTACCACACCATCTTGATCACTATTGCTTTTTGTAATTTGAGAGTTTAAAATGCGTTTTTATGTTAATACAACGCTAATTCTTAATAATGGGCTGTTATTATATAGACGGATATTATCCATTGTTATGCCCCCCAAAAAATGGGTCCGTGATTGAAGGAGCGAAACTGATATAAAGCGAAGGTCAAACAAAGCTTTATTTCATGCCAAGTATCAAGAATCAAACTGACCGGCCAGGGCCGTGCCTCTTACAGAGAGGGCGACCTTTCTCTGTTTCCCAGACTAGCTTTTAAGGGCAAAGGCCATGTGGTTGGGCCTGGCTATGCACAGGTGGCCAATGAGATTATAACACACAGAGAAAGCTACACAGTCATGCTAGGTGACCAATTGAATTACAATTTACCCTGGTAGACATTTGAACCAACCTATCACCTTGGTCAGAATTGGCGCCCAAAAGGTACCCAAAGGGCGGGGCCTATAATCCTTGGTAACTAGGGAGACAGTATGCGTCCCCTACACTGATCGGATGTCTCCATCTCCACCTGGCCTGACCCTTGTGTTTGAGCTTTGTTACCTGGAGCTGGTTTCTGGGACTTGTTTTTAAGTAAATCCCCTGGCGGAAGGTGATCAGGGACAGTTTAAGGATTAAACAACGTTATTGTTTTAACCTTGATGGAAGCCTCTAGCTAAATAGGTCCTTACATCCATCATTACTTTATTTGATGGATTTGGTAGCAATTGAGATAAAACAAAACAATCCTTTTTGTTTTGCTTGTGTTTTGTCCTGATTAAACTTGAAAATTAAATGATCTGCATCTTTAGGAAGAGTCCTGGTCTGGGAAGGTTTGAGGATCAGGCTTCTAGACATGTGTTCTTCTACTTACTGGCCTTGTGACTTTAACTGCTCTGTGACAGTTTTCTCATGTTAACTTGAGCTGGCTGAATGTGGTATTCCCCAAAGTAGGCTCATATTTCCAGGTGGCTTATTCTTTTTACCAAAAAGTGCCCAGTGTATTCCTTATCATCTATCTACTCAGCATCTGATCCGCTCTTCAAGGCATGGTTCAAGGTTCTCATACCATTGTTGGATCCAATTCAATTTAATCCAACCAGTACTTACTAATGGATTATATGTCAGGCGCTATTCTTGGCACTGAAGATACAAATGTGACCAAAACTGACTCATATCCTTAATTTATTATACTTTCATTTGAGTGAAGCGTCACCTAATGGAAGGCGAGAAGGGGTAAAGTGAGGTGGGATGCTCAAGAAGGGCCTCAGCTTAGAGGGTAAATTTGGAATCAAGATGAAAACGATTGAGGGAGCTGAGTGGATATCTGGAAGGGCCTTCCAGGCAGAGGGGATGTTGATAACAAAGACCGCATGGTGGCGTCTGCCTGCTGGTCTAGATGGGTAATATATGAGGAGGCCGGTGTGGCCAGAACCCAGTACACACTGAATGAAGCCTTAGGTATTGGGAGTGGCCAGAATACTGAGAATGGCTTCATAAATCGTATTATGCCATTGGTTTTACTCTCAGTGAGATGGAAAGCCTTTAGGGTTAAAAAAAAAGTGATAAGATTTGATTTATGTTTTAACAGCATCACCAATATGAGGGAGAAGAGAGCAGAAATGAGACCAGTTAGGCTACTTGTATCATCCGGATTAGACATGAGACTCCTACTACACACTTGTGTAGTAGGAGTAGTGAAACGGGGTTAGATTCTGGATCTATTTTGGGGTACAACTGACATATTTGCTCTGGAGAGTGAAAGACAGAGAGAAGTCAAGGGTGATACCAAGTGTTTTTTTGTTTGTTTGTTTGTTTTTGTTTTGTTTGAGTACCTGGACACAAAGAGATCCTGTTAATGAAGAGGGAAGAGTCTATTGAGGGGTTGGGTGTGACAGTGCTTAACTACACCTCTAATATGCTGATGTGATCCACAAATTGCCTGTAGCCCCTTCCTGTCTCCCTCCACCTGCCTTACTAGCTCTCTGCCTCACTATTTCTCTGTTTCTCTCTTTCTCTCACATTCTCAATGTCTACTTGTCTACAGTATGAAATATCAACCAGGGAAGTGTCCAGAATAATTCACAGGGAGTGAAAAAGAAACTCCTCATTTTTATCTTTTAGTGTTACACCATATGGTGTGACCCTTCAGGTTTTCTCTAAAACTGAATAAAGCTTTAAAATTGGAAGGGATCATAAAAAATATCTTCTCCAGCTTTTCACTTTATAGGTATAGACACTGAGCTCAAATAAGTTAGATGACTCACATATGGGACAGGAAAGAGGAGAAACAAATAGCATGGCATTCTTAAAAGCAAGAAGTAACGATAAGGCCATGAGAAGAGCAATTATGTGAGTAAATGACATAGTTTAAATCCCAAAAAAGAAAACAAATAACAGAGTACAAATGAAAATGTTATATATATATGCCCAGAGAGAAAGAGTGAGTAGTATCAAAGGCAGTAGTTTTTACATGATGGCAAAATAGACAATTCGATGTGCAAAGCTTTTGTTAACAGCTTTTCAGGTCAATAGTTGTTTTTTTTTTTTTTTTTTTGAAAAAGTATATATCTGTGATTTCTTCTCATTAATACCTCTTAGAACTTTTCCAGATTTGTGGAAATTAAGACAGAATATTTACACAATGTTATACTGTTGGTCTATACAACCAATAAAAGTAGTTTCTGGGGTGTCTGGGTGGGTCAGTTCTTAGGCATCTGCTTTTGGGGTGTCTGGGTGGATCAGTCCTTAGGCATCTGCTTTTGGCCCTTGTCGTGATCCCAGGACCCTGGGATCAAGCCCTACGTCAGGTTTCCTCCTCCGTGGGAAGTCTACTTCATCCTCTCCCACTCCCCCTGCTTATGTTCCTCTCTCACTGTGGCTCTAGTAGTTTATAAAACAAAAGTATTTAATGTCTGCTTTGTTTGCAAATTCAGATGTGCACAATCTTAATTTACTTTTAAAAAATCTAACTTGACACAGAACAAAATTGAAAGCATTCTTCTTATGTGGATTTTTATCTCTTTTTAAAATATTTTAGGGACGCCTGGGTGGCTCAGTTGGTTAAGCAGCTGCCTTCGGCTCAGGTCATGATCCCAGCGTCCTGGGATCGAGTCCCACATCAGGCTCCTTGCTCCACGGGGAGCCTGCTTCTCCCTCTGACTCTGCCTTCCACTCTGCCTGTGCTCGCTCTCACTCTCTCTCTGACAAATAAATAAATAAAATCTTTAAAAAAAAAAAAAAATATATTTTAATTAGTGTCATTTATTTTTCATTTTCCAAAGTTAAATGATAGCTTTCAAACCATGTTGTAACAAAGCCTTCTGGTGATAACTATTATTTCCTCAGTTAGTTTGAATTTTTGTGTGTATTTTACATTCATGAGCATAGATATAAATGTAAGTAAAGGGTAACTTTACATATATATATGAAGAAAAGGCCCACTTATCTTGACTCAGGCACATGCATGCCTAGACAGAACCTTTAGAATGATGCAGAAAGTAGTTAGTGATTGCATTATTTAATGGAAAGGAAAAATACAGGGGGAAAAAAGGAGCCAAACGTGGTTTACACTTAATGATTACCTTTCTGAGCTTCAGTTTTCTTATCTGAAAAACTGGAATTACCACACTTACTATAGCGACCTGATTGGTGGTTATAATGACAAAGTGAGATAATGCCTTTGAAAGCTCCCTGATACACTGTGACAATGTTATTAGTATGCCCATTCAGAAAACATATCAACTTACCTTTTTCCTGATGAGAAAAGACTATATATATCCTAGAGTCAATCAAGAAAGAAAAGCAGTGTTTCCACATTCTTTAAATAAAATCTGTGTCTGTATGCTTGACATTTTAAAGAAGTAAGCTACATCCTGTGTGCTAGAATAGAAATACAGTGAATTTTCCTCGATTCCTAAAATTAAATGTGATTTCACTACAGTAGTTATTTTGCTATTTATTAATGCACACAGGTGTTCATTGGTATAGAGATGCTCTCAAAAAACCCAACCCCGAAACTCAGAACTGGTAGGTGTGAATGCCTGAGGAAAGAGAGTTCTTTAATCTGAGAGTCAGCAATTGACACCTTGTGGATTCACCCATTGTAATTCAATTAAATTTTATTGAATTCCAATGAAGGAAATCTATAGGGGGCAAAGCTCCAGAGCTATTATACAGTGGAACTTCCTTCCAAAACTGGAAACCAGTTTTGAAACTTACTGTTTCCAAAATAGCACTGTAAATGAATAGGCTATCAATGGACAGCTATAATTATGTTTTTTTCAAATCATGTGAAAACACATACACTTTTAGAGTGACACATTTAACTATCTCCAGATCAAATCAACATCCTCCCAAAATAAAGCCGACGTGGCTATATGTCATGAATCATTTTGGGAAACCTTATTTTTCTTGCTGCTGGCCATTTCAAGATACATTTTAGATTTTATTTTAGCATCAAAATTTTGTTTTGTTATTAAAATATACACCAAGCTTCGTTCAAGTATGGGTCTAAGTCTTTACAGTCCTTGGAATTGGTCACTTGGATGATTTTGTCTTAAAGAACAGGGCTAAGATGACCAGTGAACCCACACGTATTAGTAAGTACCTTTTATTTTTCAGGTTTGATGATATGGGGATTAAGAGCGAAAGAGACATTATTCTTACCTGCAGGGTACTTGCAGACTAGATGGAAGATGAGTATAAAAATTTACAAAATGGGGGGGTGTCTGGGTGGCTCAGAGGGTTAAGCCTTTGCCTTCGGCTTGGGTCATGATCTCAGGGTCCTGGGATTGGGCTCTCTGCTCAGCAGGGAGCCTGCTTCCTCCTCTCTCTCTGTCTGCCACTCTGTCTCCTTGTAATCTGTCTGTCAAATAAATAAATAAAATCTTTTTAAAAAAAAATTTACAAAATGGAATTCTATAAAGCGTCCTAGAAGAGTATGGTCAAAATTCAAGAACAGAGGTGAGGTAGAAACTCTCATTTACTGACTTAGAATCTCCAAGGATAGGGCATAAGGATATATTTTTAAAGCAGCTGAGAAGATTGGGGGAGAGAACAGGTTTGGAGGCCGCTGGTATTCACCTTGTCTCCTTCCTGTCTCTCCTCCAGTGACCTGCTTAGTGCTCTCCAAGTTTACAGAAAAACCTCCTAGGTGCCACATCGATCAGCCTCTCCCCAGGTCTTCTCTGTTGGCCCCACAGGCAGTCTGCCACACAGACGATGGCTGTCTCCTAATTTTCTTTTCCTTTTTCTCTCTCTCTCTCTCTCTCTTTTTTTCTTTTTTTTTTCTTTTTTTTTTTTTAGATAATGTTTCTCAGTGTCATTTAATGGCTCTGAATCCTTTCCTTCTACCTCGAATACTGATTATTTCCTTTTCCCTTTTTTTATTCCTAGTCTTTTGCTGGGTGTCATCCCCTCATTCTTTTACTTCAGTGAGAGGACTCAGTTATGCCCTGGATAACTCTTAATACTACATTCCCACATCAGACTTCTTAAGATCTCCACTTGGATTTCTGGCAATTTCTCCAGACTCAAAATTGTTCAGTGTCAAACTCATCTGCAGCCCTTTATTAAAGGACTAACCCAACCCTCATTGACTGTAGGATGTAAGATATAAGGTGAAGTGAGGTGGGGGCAGGGGGAAATGGGAAATGAGATCCACTAGGCTCAAGCCAGGAATTAGTCACCTTCAAATTGTGCTTGTACATGCTCCAAATTCCTTTTGTTTACTAAGACCTGTTGGTTCTACCCAAGGGACTTATGATGAATCTTTCCTCTCTCCTCCTACTCCAGCTGTCCTGTTTGATTGTTGAGGACTCTCCTGAGTTGGAGGGAACCTCAGATTGGCTCAAGTTTGTGATATCTTTAAGCTCACTAGATATGAATTCTATTTTTTAAATTAACAATCTGAAATTTAGGGGTGCCTGGGTGGCTCAGAGGGTTAAGCCTCTGCCTTCAACTCAGGTCATGATCTCAGGGTCCTGGGATCCAGTCCCACAGCGGACTCTCTGCTTGGCAGGGAGCCTGCTTCTCCCCCCCCTCATCCCCCCATCCCGCACCCTGGCCCTCTGCCTGCCTGCATATGATCGATCTCTCTCTCTTTCTCTCTGTCAAATAAATAATTAAAACTTTAAAAAAAAATAGTAAGACAATCTAAAACTCAGAGACCTTCCCACGTTTTGAAAAATCTGAATCATGATTTTATTTTAATTTCATTTTTATCATGTTCATTATTTACAAAGTAAATATGAGGGCATATATATGAGGGCAGTGTGGAGTTCTTAAAAATCATTAAGAAAGAAACTTCAAGGTGTTACTCTAACTTAGATCTTTAATATTAAAAAAATAGCAATTGAAGAGGGATATTTATATTGTGTTCATGAAGATTTCAAAGCAAAAATTCTCCACTAAGATCTAGTTTTGGTCTTTTTCTTGGTTTTGTTTTGTTTTTTTTTTCCCCCAGCCATCTGTTCTGGTACCTGCAAAGCTAACAGGATATTCTTCCTGATGTTAACATCCTTTGCTTTAGTTTAGTCCTAACCATTATTTCTTCTATTGTAAAATATTTTTTCTTGTTTAACTTTTTAGTACATCTTTTTTTTTTTACTATGTTAGCTAACCTCAGATGTAAGTAGATATCTGTAGATACTTGTGAAAGGTCCCCCAATAATGGGTCCGTGATTAGAGGAGTGAGACAAAGCAAAGGTCAAGCAAAGCTTTATTTCGTGCAAAGCATCAAGAATCAAACCAACCCGCTGGGGCCACACTTCTTACAGAGAGCTTGACCCCTCTCTATCCCGCAGACTAGTCTTTAAGGGCAAAGGCCATATGGTTGGGCCTGGCCACGCACAGGTGGCCAATGAGATTGTAACACACAGAGAAAGCTACATAGTCATGCTAGGTCACACATAAGTGACCAATTGAATTACAGTTGACCCTATGGTAGACATTTGAACTAGCCTATCACCTGGGTCAGAATTGGTGCCCAAAAGCTGGGGCCAATACTCCTTGGTAGCTAGGGAGACAGTATGTGTGCCCCCCCCCCATTGGATGTCTCCATTGGGCCTGACCCACCCTTGTATTTGGGCTTTGTTACCCGGGACTGGTTTCTGGGACTTGTTTTTAAGTAAGTATCCCCTGGGGGTGGGGGATAAGGGAGGCAGGGTCAGTTTAAGTTTTACTGCATAAACAACAAAATGACTGTTTAATCCAAGATGGAATCGCTCTGGCTAAATAGGCCCTTATGCTTATGCTGTAGATAACAATAGAAATTTTAAAACTTTCCCCTCTTATCATAATTTTTAAAAAGTGAGTTGTTCCTCAGTACAGATCTCATATTCCTTTGAACAGCAGTGATGCTTTCAGTATCCTTTCTCTTTTGTCTTGATTTAGTGGGTGGGGAGGAATTTTTGCACACTTATATAGGCAATAATTCAGGCGTTTGTGCAAATTTTCTTACATAGGACACTCTTCTCATTTAAACCTCTGCTATAGTCTTACTTCTGTATCTCACAATCAGAAGAAATGAGTAAGATGAAGTAAATTGTCTCAGCAATCAGAAGTCATTCCTCAAGCAATCTATCCGAATATCATTTGTAAGGCATCTACACAAATGACAACCCCTCTGCTTGCTCACAGGGCCATGTAAATTATGCATGCAATTTCCCTACAACTTGTCAGTCACCTTGCTTTTATTTCAGAGGAATTCAAGCGGTTATGGCACTTTAAGGTGAGGAATAAGGAATGTGGGGCTAGGGGATAGTTTCATCTTTCTTTTCAGGCTCGGGTTTCCCTAATGGCTCTTTGCTGAGACAGTACCAACAAATACTGCTGTTGGCACTTGCTGGTTTCCTGGGGGAACCCTACCTTGAAGCTCCATCGAACACCTCATACATCTCATAAGAAATCTCAAAAAGTATACATTTGAAAATAGTATGAGAACCACCCATTATTCTACACGGAAATAAGTAGGTCAATATTGGGAGCTTGGGGTTTAGGTTTCTTTTGTTTGCTGGGATTATTGACAGTTATATTTTCAAATTTAAAGAGATAGATGAGGAATCTGCATATTTGACTAGAAAGGAAACTTACTAGAGTTTAACTGAAACACATGGCACTCACAGTTACTCAATAATAAGCATTTGGACGTATGTTTTGGGTTTTCAGTGTTTTTTAAGGTGAAATATAAATTCAGGTTCATATGCACACGTGCGCGTGCACACGCGCGCACACACACATACACACAGTGATATGCAGGAGATGGCTAGCATTACCTTGAAAGAGCTATTTATGTACATCTCTCCCCATCTCCAGTTCAGTGACTTTAAGCTGATAGCTTGAAATTGGCTATGGTGGCATATTTACTCTGCAGAAATTGACAAATGCTATCTATCCATTTTTTTGTTTGTTTCTTTTTGTTTTTCCATTATGTCAGTTGTTAAACACTGAGCAGCACATCACTGCCATAACAGGCATGTTTTCCTTGAATTTCCATAATGGTTACAGGACATACCACGTTTATGTAAAATATCACTGTAGAGTCATTCAATGAAGGTTTAATTTCTATATAGCTTTATTCCCAGCTTCTGTCCCAGAGGGTGGCAGCATGGTACAATAAAAAGTACTTGGGGCTTTGTATTAGAAGGTGGTGGTAATCCCTGCTCTGTCCCTTTGCCTCTTTGATTTTGGAAAAGGTCACTGACCCAAAAATTGAAAGTGGGGATAGTAATACTACCATGGAGATTAAGTGAGATGATGGAGGTGGAGTATGTAGCAGAGTTAGATTGATTTGGTGGGAGCTACCCACCCCAGTATCGTGGACTAATGGGGCTTGGTAGTGAATGATTTTACTTTCTAACCTCATGAAACCAAAATCTATGAGCTGGATGAGATCTTGGGAGAAGTTCAGTATCTTTATTTCACAGACAAAGCCATTGATATTGAATGAGTAATCCAAGGCTAGGGTCTTTTGAATTCTAATAAGGTCAGTTGCACTTTCTCTACTCTCCTATGGTACCACCTCTAGGCCTCTAGATAGATCACTTAACTACTTCTTCTCTTTTCTCTCTTTGACTACCCTCTCTTCATTCTTTACCATATTCTTCTCCCTCTTTGTCAATCCAATTTGATTATGATTTTGATTTTGTTAAGTTGGTCTGGTGCCTTGAGAAGGTAAATTACTTGACTAAAATTTAGACCCTCTACAAAAGTCTATCTTAGTTGGATAGGGAAATCTCTGATGATGAAAGATACTAATATCAGTGTCAGGTGAATTAAGGAGGTATGAACGGAGCAGGTGACTCATGGAAGATGACCCATAGGAAAAAGGAGCTATTTACTAGATGACTACTTAGGCAGAACCAGAAGGAAGATCCTGCTTGCTGAGAGCTTGCGATGTGCCATATTCTGTGCCAGCAATTTCATGATTGCACTTCCTTTAAGATATTATATTCTCTTTTTTATCAATGAGCAAATTGAGGCATAGTGGCCTTAAGCTCTCTTACCCAAAGTCATACAGTCAGTTCATGGTGGAGTTATGATTCAAAACCAAGGTGGCCACCCACCGTCCTTTTCTCCCAAAGCTAAGTTATTCAGGTTAGAGTATAGAGCTCCCTCCCCATTCATTTTCCTTCATGATTTGAGATTGGGCTTTGAAAGAAATATGCTTTGTTGGGTTCAGTCCAGTTAAATAGACATATTTCAGACAATGGTTTAAAATTCCTGGAAACCATATTTAGTTTCTATTTCCAAGGAATGTTTACATTTTAAGAGATTATACAAGCCATCCAAATCACCAAGACAATAAGTGTTACTTCAAGTAACACATACAAATTTACACTGTGCATTCTGCTGAATTTTGGTTTTGTTATGAGATAAGAATCAAAATCAGGAAGGATTTGGAAGGTGAGAGAGAGTGTGCCATTTAAAGGGAGTAATTTAAAGGGCAGAGAAAGGAAGGATGGAAGGTGCAGACAACGTATTACACTGACTTCACCATCCTGTCTAGGCTCAGCCAGGCAGAGTTTGTTTTAGAACAAGAGACCCCATATATGCCCCCTTCATGTCCATCTGATGGGGTCTGCAAGGTCAAGCAGATGAAAGGCTATGGAAGAGCATGAGCTTCTGGAGAAAATAAAAGATCACAATTCAAACCAGTTTTCAGAAATCAGAAGTGGATGATTCATTATGAGATCAGAAATGCAGATCCGTAAAGGACAGCTGTCAACAATGGAATTTATTGATGCCCACTCAGTACAGAAAGCACTTCTACTTGTGCTTTGGTCTCTTCAGTCCTATGAAGCACATTCTTGTAAGGATTCATAATACCTCATGAATTGCTTCCAGAAGACTTAGAAATCATCCAGGGAAGACCTTCCCCGTGCACAGTCTGAGCCTGAGACTTGTTTACAGAGAGGAAAGACTAGTGAAAGGGAAAACGTGTTACGGTTTTTCCTACTTCATACACTGAAAGGTATTTAAATGTAAGCTTTTGTTTTGATTAGGGACATGATGGTGTGTTTTACATCAGGGCAATAGGCTCAAAATATGCAATGTCATAAACTGAAAGCCAGTAAAAGAAAGGAATATAGTAACAGTAATAACGGAAGCTGCCATTATTGGGTGCTTACTGAGAGCAGTGTCTGGTACATGAGAAACCTTGGTGATGACGATGAGTAGGAAGAGGATGGTAATGGTGGTGATGGTGACACTGGTGGTGGTGATGACAATGGTAGTGGTCAAAATGGTGTGCTAGGCACTGTGCCTGGCACTTTATATGCATTATTTCATTTAATGCCTGAGAACTCTATGCAACAAATATCACCACTGTTTTACAGATGAGTAACTTATCTAGTACCACACAGGCAGGAAATTGTGAAGCCAGGGTTGTTGGCTCTGTGTATTTGACACCATGCAATATTTAAAGGCCATTCTTAAAGCACCTGCTTTGCCTGGTTAGTCAAGACTAAAGAAAAACCCAAAGCAGGAATTTTCTGCTTTTTGCTTTTCTTCTCTTAGAATGGGATAATCAAACTTTAACCATAGCCTGTGATAATTATGCATGCATGCACATACATATCACCATCTTCAAGTAGAATAGAATACTTTTGACAGTGACTGAAAATGCATTAATTTGGCATAAGCAGTCAAAAAAGAGATGAGTTGTTTTTTATGAAAATTGTTATGCAGCCTGTAAGGCAGGGAAAGTTCCCAGAGATCTCTGCAAACATTAACTATAACTGCCAACCCCAAAGCCAGCTACACTCACACCCAATGGTCTACAGAGTAGTACACCAATCATTTAGTTCACACTCAAACAAGCCATCAGTGGTACAATCTTTTCCTGTTATGATCAATAATTTATAAAACTGAAAAAAGAAAAGATTTTCTTGAGATTGTCGATTGTTTACAAAATGTACAACCACAGTTCTCGTGCAGAATTTTATTCCCACTGACAAATAACATCTACTGTTTATTTGGTTGTGATTTCATGTAAGCACAATACCATATCTACACTAAAGATACACTTAATTGACAAGAACGTTGCATAGTTAAAAGAAATTTTGTTTGCCGGTAAGCATGTCTGAGAAGGTAAGGAAATATTCCATGGAAATATTGGAAATATTTATTTCAGGAAAAAAAAGACAGTAGTTTGTACAAAAAGCAGGCATAATTGATTTTTAAGAAGGTTTAGCATTTAGCTTATTGTTAAAATATAAGTATGGTTTTTTAAAAAATGGTGTAATTTCTACTTTCTGCCTGCCAGGAAACCATCACAAATGGCAAGAGACCATACAGTACAGATCTAATAATAAAGCAATATGTGTAGTTTTTGATTAGTTAAATAGTATTTGGTGCATCTTCCTAATTTGATCAAATCAATTGTAGCTCTGTAAGCTAGAGTGAAAGCTATATAAACTACATTTAATAATACACAGAGTCAGTGGTGCTCTTTTACCACTTAATATCCCTGGATGAGATCAAAAACTCATATGGGGATAAACTGAGAATTTGCTTCTCACTTGTTAATAACAGCAACAATACTACTAATAAAAAATAATAACTAACATTAAGTATCTAATTGTTCTGGGCATGGATTCTCATTCAAGTTTCTAATGAAACTATGAAATAGGCCAGGAAACTGAGGCACAGAGACATTAAATGACTCACTTTTGGTCACAGTGGCTTGAAAGTGGCAGAGAAAAGCTTTAAACCCAGAAACAGAGTCCAACTCCTGAAATGGAGCCATTAGCATGCAAAAGGGTAGAAAGCAAAAGAGTAATAACATTATCTACTGATTTAATCAACTGCTAAATTTTGGGTTCCAGATGTTTAGGGAATAAGATATGGTATGATATTAATCATGTAGCAGAGACTGAGTTGGGTCCTAATCCAGAAACTTATTAATTTTCTGACCTTTGGTGAATTATTTAATGTCTCCAGGCTTTACTTTCCTCAAGAGTTAAGTGATAGTATTAGTACCTCACAGAATCATCGTGACAATGTAAAAAGCTAAATCCCCTGGCATTAATATGAGTTTGAAATTAGAATTATTTCTGGTTCTGTTGTTGTGTAATATCAATATACCTTATGTAGAGAAGGGGTGAATTTATGTGCCCAGTGGTTGCAGGGAGTCCTTGAAGGATAAAGGGATGTTGGAAAAAGGAATGGGAGGTCATACCAGGAAGGGGGATCAGAAGCACAGACATAAGAAAGACCCTGATGTGAGTGAGAGATGATAAATAAATTCAACCTCACAAGTCAGAAGGTTTCACATAAGATAAGATAGAAATGAGATTGCATGGCTATTGTGTATCATTTTGTTTCATGGCTCAAAATAAGCACATTCGTCATATTTGATTCTGATAAGTGTTCCCAACCTTTATGTGAAAATCCCTTGTTTAAGTGTCTAAGAAGCAGAAGTCTTTTATTTGGCTTAACAATGATCCTGAGAATACTAACTCTGTGTAACTATCCCTATGTCTAATCACCTGGGACATTTGTTAAAAATTCAGATCCCTGACCATCTCTGGATTTGGAGTAGAACCCAAGAATCTGTGTGTTTGCTATCACTTGCAGGTGATTCTTATCAGTAGGAAAGTTTGGGGTGACCCTCCGCGTCACCTCAAAATCATCTTTGTGAAACAAATAATTTACCAGTCAGGGATCCTTACGTAGTTTGCTGCTGCATCTCAGCTAAAGCACAGATACTCGGGCAGAACGTTCAAGATCACGCACAGCCTGTTCCAGTCTATCTTTCAAACCACTCTCTCTCCCAAGCAGCCTGTATTCCAGCCATACCGCACTGCACACGGGGTCTTTGTTCATGCTTTTTGTGTCCCGTGGCCTGAAATCCTCTTGCATCTGCTTTCTTACCTAGAAAACTGACACATGCTTAAAGGCTCAGTTCAAATGTCACTTATTCTATTTTAACCATCCTGCCTCCCACTAAGGAGACCCCCCCACTTTCTGACCTTCCTTAACATTTTGCACCTACATCTCTTGTATTCAGTGGTACATATTACCTGTTTCTGAAAGGGTTCAGAGTCTGTTTTATTTACCTTGTATCCCTCAGTGCTTGGAATAGTGCTTGACACAAAGGAAGTGCTCAATAAACATTCGTTGAATAAATGAATGCATGAGCAAAGATTTATTTCACACTCTGTACTTTCGTTTGTTCCCTGAGTAACAGAAGACTCTTTAAAAAGATGGCTGGGGTTATTTGCTGCAAGATTTTTGCTAAATTATTTTCATCCTTTTTTTTTTTTTCCTTTTTTTTGCATTGGCCCATCAATGGTGAACTTTAATAAGTTTTTAAAAATTAAGATCCTTCGGGTTTTAATAATAATAAAAAATATGCAGTCTAGAGTTGATTTTTCATCATGCCTCTTTGTTAGAGTAGCATATGGAGCTTGAAAGTTTCCACACACTGGAGTTTGAGTTAAAACCCAAGCATTTTCTGGGGCACCTGGGTGGCTCAGCGGTTAAAGCCTCTGCCTTCGGCCCAGGTCATGATCCCAGAGTCCTGGGATCAAGCCCCGCATCGGGCTCTCTGCTCAGTGCAGAGTCTGCTTCTCTCTCTCTCTCTCTCTCTCTCTCTCTCTCTGCCTGCCTCTCTGCCTAATTGTGTTCTCTGTCAAATAAATAAATAAAATCTTTAAAAAAAAAAGAAAGAAAGAAAGAAAAGAAAACCCAAGCATTTTCTGACATAATCAAAGATGTCTTTCCTGGGGCGCCTGGGTGGCTCAGTGGGTTAAGCCTCTGCCTTCAGCTCAGGTCATGATCTCAGGGTCCTGGGATCGAGTCCCACATCGGGCTCTCTGCTCAGCGGGGAGCCTGCTTCCCCCTCTCTCTCTGCCTGCCTCTCTGCCTACTTGTGATCTCTCTCTGTCAAATAAATAAAGTCTTAAAAAAAAAAAAAAAGATGTCTTTCCTGTTTCTCTCTAATGTCAACATTTTGCTCATTCAGGGAAAGTGACACCACAGTGGAAAGAAGAAAGGCCAGAGGGTGAGGAAGTGGGTGGGTGGGGGGGAGGCAAATGCAAAATAAAGACACCCAGTGCTAGAAAGGAAAAATAAAGGTTAAAGAACAGCTAGTTTGGTTATAAGAGACAGTAAAATGAAATCCTTTATGTTTTTATCCTTCAAAATTTTAGGTCTTCCTAAATTTGCCTAAGCCAACTTTTCTGAGGGAAGATCTTTTTTTATTGTCCAATGTTTCGGTGCCAATTTTTGTAGCACACACTAAAGCTAAATTTGCAGCCAGTTAGCATATAATTTATTTTAAAAGCTTAAATAGGATCTTTTCCATGCAAGGTAAAGCTTTTAAAATACAAAACAAGCAAGAAGAGTGAATAGCTGTTACTCATTCAGTGTCTACCCCTGAGTGGTGTTTATGGAGGGGACTGGGTGTATTTCAGCTGGAGTGCCTGGTCCCAGCAGTAAATGCTGCACTCTCCTGACATCACTCTGGAGAGAATGAGAGGCTGTTTGTGTAAGAGTTGGAAATGTTATCTTTTGAGGCAGGGATAATGTGAATCTATGTCAGCTTTCCTCCTCTTCTTCTCTTTTGTAGAGACACCCGTGTCACCCTGTTCTTGAAATTAAGAATCCATGCATCAAGCCCCAGAGGCCAAGTCAGTGATTCTTCTTCTCATACTTGTTCTAGCCAAACTTGTTGATCTCCTTCTAATTACTTGTCATTTAGCTTCATAAAGTACTTTTTATCTCGACTTGTCAAAATAGTTTGTGGAGATTATCTTGTTTTTCTTTGCGGTGTTTCTAAGAGCAGAAGGCATTTCATTCCTATTTAATGATTGAGATAAAAGAGGTGCTCTGCACTCAGAAACTTTGGAGCAGGGAACGAGGTGGTAGCAAGTTTATTCGTTAAGATCTAAGTCCGTAGACTATAAATTTATTTTCAACACTGTACAAGGTTAACACAAGTTTTTTCAGTGGCTTCTGTACCTGGACATCCCTCTCTGCTACGCTTGCTTGATTGGCGGGGAGGGGAGATGCTACATTTATTGCACTAATTTTCTATTTTTTAGACAGAGACATTGAAGCAGAGAAGGAAAAAGTTATTTGCCTAAGAGCAAAAAAAAAAAAAAAAGAATTTACTCATTATTAAATCTAATTCTATAATAGGAAACTACTGATTTCTATCCATGTGATATACTCTGGTTTTCTGTCACTTTTTGTCTTTTCGGCTCCTTCTCCTCCTCTTCCTTCTTCTTATTTGGTCTTCTTTGATGGTCCTTAACTTTGAGATAAGTTGAACTAGATGTCAAAGAAAAGGCCAGTTGGAAAAGTGTGTAAATAGTAAAATGACTGATTCTTTGACCCTTGAAAGAAAAAGAAAGTCATGCTTACAAGTTTAAAAGAATGGTTCAGTTGGATGATTCTGAAAGTATGCAGCCTTGTTATTAACACTGAAAACTTTAATTACATTTCATTATACTATATTAGCTTCTCTTAATTGCTAAAAGGGGACTATGAAAGCAAAAACAAAAATGCCTAATCCCTAGAAGCTAGATTTGCCTCGCTGCTTTGTAATGTAAATGTGCCTGTGTGTATATTAAAATTCACACACTCCATCCATCTCTGTGGCTTTTAACAGAGGGGTCACCTGACTTCACCTAGAGCCGCCCCCCTCCCTTTCGCAGAGGAAACCCAAAAGTGAGAGACAGGCGCTTACAGAACACAGGTTCTCATGCTGGGAGATGTAAATGACCCCGACTGAACGGAATCCAGTGAGGTTGCTGGTGGGGGTTGGGGAAAGAGAAACGGAGGGAGAGAGCAAAAGCGTGTGAGGGGAGAGAGAGGAGCGAGAGAGGGAGGGGAAAGGGTGGGAGGGAGGGAGAGAGGGAGAGAGAGAGAGAGAGAGAGAGAGAGAGAGAAGTGCTGCATGCTTCATCTTTGAGAGGAGGGGAAAACAAAAGACCTCAGCGGCAGTTTTGTTGCTGTGTCTGGCTTAAAGAGAATTCTGGACATCCATGCTGAAAAAAGCAAAGCTCAGCTGAGACTACTTCTATCAAGAAAATTATATTATCTGAGAATGGGTTGGATCAGTACAGGTGGTTTGAGAAGACACTGACTGAGGACCATGGAAAGGTGGGAAAGGACGTGCGGCTTCTCTGCTTCCTTTGAACGGAGCTCTAGGTTAGTAAGCTGAAACTGACCCCGGCTGGCTTCAATATCTCTATGTGTCTGTGTGTGTGTTTTCTATTTATAACCTCCAAACCCTCCTGCTCCCCAACCGCTGGGTAGGCAGTGCCATATTCCCCCAGATGTGAACCTAAACTTGATTTGACTCTCACTTCATTACCAAATGCCTCCCGTTTGCTTGCGGAGCTTTTGTTCAATACAGCCAGTGGAGAGCCATCATGATGTCTCCTTCTGAGTCAGAATGTGTGTTTGAGCCCTAGATTGTCAGGTGGCTGTTTGGAGAATAGTTAGCATTTTGCTCCAGAAGGCTGCAAATGCACGATTAGGTTATTGTGAAATGTAAACAGCAAATATCTGCTGACTTGGCGTTTCTCGTAATGTCAGAATAATTCAGAGCTATCTGGCTGAATTCGCCTTGTCTTCATTTTCCACATAATTGAGTTCAAATATAGTAAGTTTGAAATGGCACCCTACCAACAAAGACACACACCAGGTATTCTTATGGCAGAGTATGTTTTACCTCCCCTTGGAGCCAAAGCTTTAAAATTTATTTTATTGGGAAACGGTTTGAGGGAAGAATACAATATGTCATCATTAAAAGAGATGCCAAGGCGTGTTTTTTTTTTTTTTTTTTAAATAACTGGGTTTAGATGTGTGTAAAACAAACACACAATTTCTCTTGTTTCTTGCTGTGCAGATAGAGTGTCTTTTGTTCCAGCATGTGTATTTTCCTGGGTTTTTACAAAGAAAGCATTGCCTGTGCTTTCTATGATAGGAGACTTGTATCCAGTTTGCCATTGTGCACTCACGAATCGGCTCTATTCTGAAGTAAACTGCCCAGAGGTATTAGTCAAGAAGCTGGGAGGAGGGTGGGGAGTGGGGAGAGAGGTGGGTTTTTTCCTTCCTCCTTTTTTTTTTTTTTTAACTGTTAGCTCAGAAGTGTCTAATTCACATGATTTTAAGAGGAAATGGGGGAAGGCATTTAGTTTTGAATTGGATGCAGATCTGTACCATGCAATTGCCAAAGACTACATCAAGAAGATGCTCAAAGCAGAGAGAATCAAATTTGTAATGGACTCTCTAAGAAAATGTTCTGTGAGGGTGACTGGCTTGGGTCCCTTTTGACCGAATTAAGATGCGCTCTGGCAAGGCACTAGCAGCTGTGAGCTGACATTTTCTTGTGAACCTAGTGAAAAATGGCTCCATATCTCTCCTCCCAGTCCTGAGGAGATGGTCTCTCCGAGTTGTCGAGCCTTCCTCCAACGTGATTTGCTCCTGTGGTTGTTTTCTGAGAGGGACGGATAGGCTCTTGGTTCCTTTCAGTTCACCGGCCTTTTTAGATCTCGGGTTGAATGGAGAGTGGGTGGTGACAGTTTTACTTCAAGTACAAACTACCCAGCAAGGCTAGCCGAAGAAATTTTCCTGGCAATCACGTTTCCGTTTTTAAAAGCCCAGATTAATATTTCTTTGGACACAACATAAAGCACTTTTTGTTGTTGCTTAATGGGCTAGTCAACAACAATTTCCCCAAGAGAAGACGCACGCCTGTGTGGCACTTCTCCTGGGGACTCCCCTCATGGGAAGTGACAGGTAAAGACAGAGGGATACTTGCCTATCATCCATCTCTGGAAAGACGAAGCTGCCCTCTTCTATCTTACCATCTTTTCTCCCCCAGTTTTTGAATCGTGACTCGTTGTGCAGGGAGAAGGGTCATGTCCCAGAGTTGGAATGCAGGGAGGTGGTCTACGACTGTCCTGTACTACTCTTGTGCTTATTAAGGAATTCTGTGCAGAGCACGGACTGAAGTGCTGTAGCCACCACACTGCTCCTTTATTTAGGCTTCGGTTTGTGAAAACTCCAACCAGCAGAGGCAGGATGTGCTTTAGCACAGAGCTATGTGTTTGAGACTCTGCTTGAGAGAATGTGTTCTTTGGAGGTGTGTGTGAAATGGGTTGTTCTCTATTATACAACATCCCGAGATGATCCTGTGAGTGGAGAGAGAGTTCAGGAGGGAGGGGTTGGGCTCTCCATGTTTTAGGGAAGAAGGATAGCACTAACCACAATGTGAGAATGCAAAAGGGTACAAGGGTGTGTGTCTTGTGCAGAAACAGTAATTCTTTAAATTGTATGATCATTCCCTAATTGTGGGGATTTGAAAAAATCTCGAGACTTCCTGAAAAATGGCATGAAGTCACTCCTACATTATGACAAGTAAGACTTCTAGTACAGTGATTTTAACTGCATTATAGAAACAGCTCCCTAAGTGCTTTTAGATATTATACCACTCGTACTGCTGAAAGATATCTCTCAAAGGTTCCCATCTTGGACACTTTTCCATAGGACAGGAGTTACAACACAGATTTTCTTGGAGTCTGTTTGGAATAATTTGATGAAGCTAAGAGCTCACAGAGGCAATGGGCTTTGCCTCTTTAGTAGAACAACAGAAGTGAAACTTTAACACTGCATGCAGATCTGATTAGTGCTTTTATACATGTGGACAATTTAGCTATGACACATAGTACGCTTTGGGGAAATTGATGCAATTATAGTTGAACAATGAACAAAATGATAGATAACACAATGAAAACATGGATTTCAACATTTATGGGAGGATTAGTAAGATCTCTCTTAAATATTGCTAATGACTGCAGGTGAAGGCATTCTACCAGAGAAATTTGAGAGGTCTAGAATGAGAGGACCATGTTTGTAGATGAAGGGCATAGCTCACCAGCTGTTTTAGAACCTGGATGGCACTAATATTTAAACCAGATAATATGAAACATACAGAAGTATCACAAACACTGGGAACTTTCCACCAATGGAATTTTGTTTTACAAGCAGCAAAATAGCTTTAATATAAAAGCAGTTCACAGAGCAGCAGCCATCAAGGGAGAACCAAGAAAATCTAGGACTAACATGAAATTTTTGTAATGAGGTACATGTGATGCCTGAGTGACCCTCAGGATACCAATGATTTCTTAATGAGGGCTAGAAAAGAAAAAGCCACATGTTGAAAAAAATTTCAGTACAACCTCCAAGTTTGGAAGTTAGAAAATTTCTTAGGAGTAAAATTAGTTGTTCTTAGGGTGCCTATGGCATAGAAAGGAAGAGTTAAGGTAAAATAATCTAGTTTCAGAAAAAGATATTTTATCCTACCTGAATTATTTTTTAATTGTTTCTGAACACAAAACTTCTAACTTTCCAAAAATATCTTGAGTAGTAATGGCCTCCTTTCTAACCTCCATTTTCTGTTCCTTTTATTTTCTGTTACTTTTAGAACTTCTACTGCCCTGAATTCCATTTTCAATTTTTAAAAGTCTTATTAGGTGGCAACAGGACATTAAGTAAGTACAAGCTTCTGAGTTTCAAATGCTTTAATTGTCTGTTCAGTTTCAGGTATGTTTCTCTTCTAAGTCTGTCCCATCTTCAACTCTTACTCTAGGTCATACAGCATGTGGCAGGCTCACTTCTGAGACCTCAGCAGCTTACTGTGAAGATAGCAGGTGTTTAACATAAAATAAATAAAAGTGTATTGCTATTTGACTGCATTAGGTAGTACCCTAAAAAAAGGTTAGAACCATGTTATGATGTGAATTATCAGCCCAAGTGATTCACAGATACCAGAGGTTAAAGCAGATACTGTGTATCTCAAGCATATTAAGGCTGATAAAATATACTAAATATACAGTATCGGGGTTAGTTCTTTTCCTGGTGCTCATCACGAAGACAACTTTCTGTCAAATAGTATATTTTCCAGAAGTAGTGCATCATTTTGTTTCCTCTCATAGATCCCCTGCCTGGTATCCCAAATTACACAAAGAATATATCTAATCCAGTGGAAGTGATAATGATAAAGAAAAAAGTTCTGATCAAAGTGTTTGAAAATTTAATATTTACTCAGAAACAACACTGTCAGAATAGCTTTTTTTCCTTCTCTCTTTCTTTTTTTAAAGATTTTATTTATTTATTTATTTGACAGAGAGAGAGAGAGATGGCAAGAGAAGGAACACAAGCAGGGGGAGTGGGAGAGGGAGAAGCAGTCTCTCCTTTGAGCAGGGAGCCCGATGCAGGGCTTGATCCTGGGAGCCTGGGACCATGATCTAGCTGAACGCAGATGCTTAACGACTGAGCCACCCAGGCTCTCCCTTTTTCTTCTTTCAATCAGTAAAGCAAGTCCAACTTCGGACTCTTTAAGGAAACTCACAATGACATATAATGTGAAGTAGGAGGCTCATTTCCAGGCAGTCAGCCAATGGAGGAGAAGAAGTAAGCTTACTTGAGGACTCTGATTGACACATTGCAGGTCAGGAAGTTTCCATATTAACAGGATCCCAGCTGAAATTTCAGAGCAGCTGTTCAACTTGCTCACCTTTCTCTTCTCCCTGGGAGTAGGGCTGGGAGAATAATCCATTAAATCAAAAGAAATCACCTTTGCTCTAAGACCATTTCTGAGGTGGACCAATCCTATAAGCAGACAGGTATTCTTAATATCTTCTCAACCTAAATTTTCTATGACTTTATCTAGCAACAGATTCCAGGTGACTATGGAAGCCACTCAAAGTTTTGTTGAAGTTAGGGGTCTTGCCAAGCACTGCCCCCAAAGCTAAAAACACCTACCCAGTAAGAAAGGCAGAAGGGATGGGGGCCTTCTCTCTACAGTAGAGAACTGAGTCTTTTTACTCAGAGGGCTACAGAAACCCAAATGGCATGCTAAGGAATTTCTGGCCAAGTGTTGAAGGATTCTTGATCTTGGATTCACACAACTTCATTTGTTTGTTTTTAAAGATTTTATTTATTTATTTAAGAGCGAGAGTGCATGAGCAGGGGGAGAAGCAGAGAGAGAGGGAGAAGCAGACTCCCTGCTGAGCCAGGAGCCCAACATGGGACTCCATCCCAGGACCCTTAGATCGTGACTTGAGCCAAAGAGAATCACTTAATGGACTGAGTCACCCAGTGAATTTGGGACTGTGCCCCAAATTCACACAATTTTTTAAGAATAGTATTTCTTTTAGTGCTTAGAAAGCTCCATGTTTCCTGGGTGCCTGGCTGGCTCAGTCAGTAGACCATACGACTCTTGATTTTAGGCTCATGAGTTCAAGCCCCATGTTGGGTGTAAACCTTACTTAAAAAAAAAGTAATAAAATAAATAAAAAATAAGGCCTCTTTCCAGAAAGCTTCCTCTTTCCTTCCATCACATGCCAGAACACTCTTCTATCATTTTTCACTTGCTCCTCCATTAAAGTAGTTCTCTCTCCCATATGTGCTTAGGGCTTTTTCTTTGATATACTAATCAGTTTTTTAAAATTTTTATTAGGTTCACGGTGGTGTTATTATTGTTTAATGTGTCAACCAGAATGCAAGACCTTCTAAAGTTCATTTTGTTCACAATAGAATCCCTAGGCCCTCAGATCATGTTAACCCATATTAGGTGTGCACTAAACATTTGTTAAATGATTGACTGACTGAACAAATGAACACTAATGCCGCAAAACTAGTGGAAGGCTGTATCTGTGTTTGGCTCAACAAACAAATCTCCTAATTGGATAAGCTACTTTGGGCACCTACTAGGTGAACTGTACCAGAGTATTCCCAGGGTCTCCCTTTTGTCAGGATTTTCCATCTGACAAAGAACGCTTGAGTGCCTGCTATTGGGATATTTCAAAAGGAACTTTGCTATCCACATCAACGTGTTCATAGGGTCAGTCTTGGGCAAGATTGTGCTTTGTCTTTTCCCCCTCTGTTTCTCCCTCTAAAGCAACTCTTTTTTCTAAATGTATCCTCTTCTACTCTCACCTTCCTTAGTTCTTTGCATCTGGGACCTTCTAGGTCTCTTCTGACAGTGGCTATAGCTTGCTAACTCAGCTGCTAATTAGCTGGTGAGCCCGGAAAGCTCACCTAAGGTATAAACTTCTAGTAGTATTTGCATTTTAAACAAAGCTGTCACTGTACTGATTAGGCACTGCTTATTAATATCAGGTATTGTATAGCGGAGTATACTGTGAAGCTTGCCTTTGGGGAGCTTACTTTTCTGTTGTGGAGCTAAGACTTACCAGAAACAATTGGCAACAGCTCTAAGTCTGTAATCAAGAATGGTATTTGTGTAAATTTTAATAACAGTGGAGCATAAAGGAAAGGCTTCGTAGAAGAAGTGGGACTTCAAGTGGACGATGACTGATAGGTAATATCTAAATTATCAGGGATATGAAAAAATTAGCATTTTAAGAAAAACATGCCTAAAATGTTCAAAAGGATTTAGCACAGGTTTGTTAAAGTCTTTATATAGGATACTGTTTATATTTATTTCCCCAAGTGTAAAAGGCAAAAATTTATTTTTTTTTTAAGAATTCATCAAACTTTCATTCATTCAAGCCATAACCTTGGGATCCTGAGAGTTAGGACTTTCACTCTGGAATTTATTTCCCATTATGCCTTGAAGTAGTCTGTTTATCTCAGCGTTTAAGACTAATCTCAAAGAAGTTTTCTGTCAGAGGTGCTTTTAAAGATTCTTTTAGCAATATTGATCACTTTAATTGAGGTTTATTGAAAGTGCTCAGTATAGCTCTCTTGTGGTTCATATTCTATAAATATATCATCATTTTAGTGATATATAGTAGAGTTTTCATTTTGTTGCAGTCAGCCTAACACCTTATAGAAACCTTTCATTCACACCAGGCCATGAGGAGGAGGAAACATTCTTTTCCTCTGATCTTCTATTGAACTTAAACCACAGAACTAGGAATCGTTTTCAAGTATGTTCTTAGTACTATAGACCTGTTTCATCTCTGTGTCCAATTTGAAGTTTCCCTTTGGAAAATCCTTTAAAAACAAAAAAAAGGAACATAGCTAAGAAGCTAGAAACTGTCAAGCTGCATATATAATAACAAGGGAATTTAATTTTCAATTAAGTGATTTTGTAGGTAGGACAAGTATCCTGTAACTAGCATTTTCATGAAGTTACTGATATAAATAGTTTTTGTATTAATGGTTGGGTTTTAGGTTAGATCCAATAATTGTTAAGTCCTATAAAATATAAGTAGGTTTATTTTTTGGACTTTTCTTGTTTCGATGAGGATACTTTAGGGTAATTCAGGGTGTGTATCTGCTTAAAGAGTGAGGTCCCTCTAAAGAACCTCTGCTACCTAAGCTATGCCAGTGCTTCATGAGTAAGACTGCACACACATCCTTTAGGGGCCTTTACTGTTATAAAAGGAAGAAAGAGAGAATATAAATCATCCCTTGAGATACAATAGACAGCACCTCCCACACACCTATGTGCATTACTCTTCCAGCAGGTGCTGTGCTCAAGGGACATTTCAAAAAATAAAATCTTTCCTTTTCTTTTCAAGAGAAAAAAATGCAAAGAGGCTGGGATTGGTTGATAGTAGATGAAATTCTGCTCTGTGTGGATCACTAGGTTTTGATAACTCATTCCCAATGTGCATGCAATTCTTTATACAGTGCTACATATGGGAACTTTTATTTCCTACCATGCAGATAAGCAGTTGCTATTCTGGAAATCCTAAGTTTATTATTGGTACATTAGAGTTTAAGAAAATCAATGGCTAGTTCATTTATCTAAGGGCACAAAGAAATTGGTATTAAACTATTACTGTATCTATTAGTAGTTAGTATCCCCCAAACCTGAAAGACACATTTAACTATGACTGGTGACGGACAGACCTTTGATGAAGTTATCAACTGTTCATTTCCCATGCTTCCTTCTCTTCAGCCCACAGAATTCTCTATGTCTGTGTTTGCCTGAATTAAGGTCTGTCATAGAAATCTTGATTTTTCTCACTGTCTCAACAACTATTAGAGTCAAATGTACCAAACCATACCATGGTATTTTATACCTATGATTATCTACACATTTTCCCCCACTGTCTGGAATGTTCTCCTCTATGTGAAAGCTAGTTCCAGCTCTTCTGTGAAACATTCTCCAATCACTACTCCCTAGATCCTGGGAATAGTCTGTTGTTCCCTCATAACCACACACACACACACACACACACACCCTGCTTTTCTGTTTATACTTCTGTTTCTTCCACTATAATATACTTTTTTTTTCAAAACAGAGTTTGTTTTTTGATTATCTTCTTCTGTCCATTCCCTAATAGAGGACATAACACATAAATAATAAATATGTTGTTCGCGACATCCTCTTCTTGTCCACATCATGGATGATTGATTGTATTGCATGTCTATGACATTAAATGACTCAAAATCTCCATCAAAAATAAAGTGCCTTTACAGTCTCAGTTTTACTAAAGCTAAAAATAATTGTTAATCATAACAAAAAATCAGTACATATTTTTTCTAAGAAACTGTGACATTTAATAGTCAAATATGAGCAATGAAAGTTAGAATTAAAGGAAATGGGGTTAAATTATTTGATACATGAAAAATTAACTATAGATTGGGTCCATGAATCATGTCAATCTTCTTGTCCAAAATGATGTGGAGACCTCTCCATTATATTCCTTTATATCCATTCACCATGGCAATGGGGAGTCAAAGGAGAGGTGTCTTACCTTTTCATAGAGTTCTGCTGCCCTGGGACCATCTGTAGACCAGCTGCATCAACATTACTTGGGACCTTGTTAGAAAGCAGAATCCCAGCCCCACCCCAATCTACAGAATCAGAATCTTCACATTTTACCAAAACCCCAAATGGTTTAATTCTGCACTGAGAAGTATTATCGCAGAGAACCCTTTTGTGAAGTTTCAGTCCATTTTGAAGCCTACCACCGGGCTAGTAATTCAGAAACAAATTGTGAATATGAGAGATTATTTCTTTTCTCAAGCTATAGAGTGAAAGCAATTCTCCCTCCAAGGGTTGCCCATCTCTACATGTCATGGGAAAGAGAGGGAAATGAACCTTACTGGAAGCAAATATCCTTCTTCTTTCCAAACCAATTTCTATTATGTACACGGGGGAGCAATGAAGTGCAGCAGGAGAAACCGGAATGGAGTCTGGCCTCTGGCTCATATTAACTGTATAGAGGTGGACAGATTCCTTGGGTTTTTTAACCTCATTTTCCTCTTCCGTAAAATGGAAATTATAATACTTTTTGGCTAGTTGTTTCGACATTAGGGATGAAGATGAGAAATGATCTCCTGTAGCATGCTTGGCACATAGTAGGCATTCAATAAATAAACAGGAACTTTAGCTAGCATTGCCTGACCCCAGTTTCCTTGTGGATTCTTGGTGAAATCAGAAATGTAATCTATCCTATTGCCACCTTGTGTTTGCCTCAGAACATCTTGGAAGTGGGTACTAAGGATAATTCGTTTGCCTTGCTGCTACCTGATTTCAAGAGGATTAAGTTAACCCTTCTCTTTTACGCACACTTACATATTGGAATAAACTGCCTCTGGAGATACAAAACAAAAGAAGAAATTCATATTCTTGCTATCATATTCCTTCTTCTAATAAATGAAATGTAGGCCACTTCCCAATAAGATTGTCAAGGACATTTAGTGTCCGAATTTACTAGGGAAAGTAGGCATCTCATTAGCTGGGACAGAGAAAGAATTTAGTGTGGGAGCAGATGAATTAAAACCCATTTGCAGGCTTCTGATTCTAAGAACTGCCATTACATGATGATTCTTTCTTAATCTCTGTGGAAATTTTAATACTGGAACTTCTACCCCATTATTACATTCCAGTTGGCAATATTGTCTTTAAAATATTACATAATGAAAAAATATATACAAGTTTATAAAAAACATTTTTAGAGAGAAATCGTGCAATGAAATCTCTTTTATTCAAGACATAACTTGAAAAAAAACTTAAAATGTCTCTCTTGGAAAATAGGGAAAGCATGTGATGAACATTTCACACATAAACTTACACATTAAGATATCCAGCCATTGGGATGCCTGGGTGGCTCAGTGGGTTAAGCCTCTGCCTTTGGCTCAGGTCATGATCTCACAGTCCTGGGTTCAAGCCCCGTATCAGGCTCTCTGCTCAGCAGGCAGCCTGCTGCCCCCCCCTCTGCCTGCTGTTCTGCCTACTTGTAATCTCTCTCCCTCTGTCAAATAAATAAATAAAATCTTAAAAAAAAAAAAAAAGATATCCAACCATTGTCAATCTCTATATTATTTTGACATAGCAATATTAAAGGAAATAATAGGAATTTTGTTAAATTAACAGTTTTGGTCACAACTTTATATTAGTATCATTCTTTCTTACAACTAATGAGTTTATCACAATGTGGTATTTAAATTCACACTGAAATGAACATTGCCACATTAAATTTGCCATTTTAACATTCACAACTAGGAAGAAAATTAAGAGCTCCTAATTAACATTCTGAAGTTCTTTGGGTTTCACAAACTTGAAGGATCTAATAAAAAGCATGTACCAACCGTGCCCTGAAAAAAAAATGTATCTACCTGTGATTTTATTAATTTTATCTGGTTTTCTTGGTTTTAAATGAAGTTCAATCATTTTCATGCTATCTGTCTTAACTTAGAAATGAATTTATAGTTACAAAATAAAGCAATTCACTTATCTTTATATTTCTATACAGATCATTTTAAGTAAGCCAAATTTCAAATTTTAAATCCTAATAAAATATTAAAATACTCATAGTTTATTATTTTTATCATTTCTGAATCTGGTAGCCCTGGCAATTGCTTACTATGGAGTAGTATATTGTGTTATTTTCTTGAAACTAATCCTTTTTAAATATTTCATTTTGACAATGAATTTCCCAAAAATATATTTACATAGGTAGAGTTGTACTAGCATTCTCTGATGATTGATGATTGCCTTAAGCAAATATTCAATATCTGCTGTGTGCCAGACTTCAATTAAATGCTGAAGATTATGAGAAGCTCATAATTTAGTGTGGGAGACAGACGTGTAAACAAGTGATCTAAATGTGACAGGTTAACTACCATAACAATATGAACATAAAGGAAAGAATAATCATTCTACCTGGTGAAACTTAAGGCTTTACAAATGTGTAGAGAAATCTGAGTAAGATCTTGAACACTGAGGGGCGCAGTCAGTTAAGTGTCTGCCTGAGGCTCAGGGTCTTAGGGTCCTGGGCTCCAGCCCCGCATCAGGCTCCTCCTGCTCAGGGAAGAGTGCTTCTCTCCCTCTCTACCACTACCCTGTCTGTCTCTCTCTGTCTGTCTCTAAAATAAATTAAAAAAAATTTTTTTAAAGATCTTGAACAATGAAAATCACTCCTCCAGTTGTAGAGAAGAAAGAATACTTCCTTACAGAAGAAACTATATTGGCTGGGATTCATAAAGAGCATGATTTGCCCAGAAAATGGTGGCAATCAACACAGATGTAGGGAAATACAGATAATGAAGAGAATAAAGTTATTTCGTGGCAAGTAGGCTTCTTATGGCAATCTCCACAGTCATGAAGCTGTTAATTTATTTTTACATAGATGTGCATATATTGCTGTATGTATGTAGTTTATAATATGGAATGAATTTTGGTGTACAACAGGTGCAAACGCAGTTAGGGTGGAGAATAATCAAAGGGAAGTCTAGAAAAATGGTCAAATAGAATAATTTTAAGTGCACTAAATCTTATGCACAAAGGACTTTGAATTTTTTAATGGAAATTTTGTGTTGTATTCTAGCATATCCCTCTTATTCATACTGCAAATATGTACTGAATGCCTACTATATACCAAACACTGTTCCAGGTGCTTGTGATATGCAATTAAAAAAAAAAAATGAAACATTTTTTTTCATGAGGGAGACAAGCAATACAAAAGAAAACTAGTAAAATATATAATGTGTTAGATAGCAGTAACTACTGAGAGGAAAATATATGTAATTTGCGAAGGGGATTCTTAAATGTCCCAAGTGAGGGCAATGGGAAAAAGAAAATTTTGGAAGGGAAGAAGAGTTTGGAAGGGAAGATAAAACTAAGAAAATGACTGAATCAAGTCTTGATGGACGTGAGAAAGTAGAAAAATATAGTGACATCTGTGTGGAAACTACTAGTTTTGAGATGCTTATTTGTTATCTAAGAGGATAAGTCAAATGAGCAGCTAGATATATAGTTCTGGAATTCAGGAGTGAGGTCCATGGCAAAATGCAGATTGAGGAGTCAACTGTTCATATGTGGCCTTCAAAGCCATGTGTCTAATGGGATTATCTGAGGACTTGTGTATGAAAAGGAAAAAGGACTTATGGGCAAAGACGTGGGTAGATCTGGTGTTGCGAACTTGTAAATGTCCTCTTCTGAATGCAGCAAATTTTTCAGTGAAAAAGGAAGAAGCTTACGGTAGAGGAGGTATCAGAGATTTAGAGACATGAGAAGTCTGCAAGTCTAGGGGCGTGGGAAAGGAGTGGTCTAGAGAAATATAAAATGATTGATGGGTAGCATTAGCAGTTCACTTGAAACTGGCCATTTTTCACTTGTCACAGTAAGCAATTTGGGTAAGACAGGGAGACAATGAGAATTTTATTTAGTTAAGGTTGTGTGTATGATGAAGCAGGAGGAACGAGAGACTCAAGGTGAGTGCCCTAAAGTGACTACAGTGATAAAGGAGAGACTTAAACTGGGTGGGGAATGAGCTACCAGGAGGGTGTCAGGGCCTGAAATCTGGGTGGGGTCAGCAGATTGAAGATCTCAGCCAGATCGAAGAGTTGCAAGTTGGTCCTATAGAGAGGAATCCCCTAGTTATCTCTTTAGAAGTATCTGATATCAGATTTTTCCACAATACTCTCAGGTGCCATCACGTTCCATTAAAAGTGTCTTATTTTAAATATTACCCTCATTTTGTACAGACATGGCTGCCAAATGCATGTATTACTACACATTCCCACTAATTGGTCTATTCTCTGAACAACTGGCAAAACCCAAGTGCTGATGTTGCAGCTGCTTCTGTATTCCCAATTGCCTCAGGAGAGGGGGAAAAACAGTAAAAAATATTATATGAGTTAATGACAGAATAAAGAGTTGTTTACAGTGTATATTTGTGGATCCATATCATTGACATTACTAGACTGAGGCTTGAGTTTACTTTTGCATTGTTGGAAGGGCTTTGTTCTTTACAATAATTACAATGGGGAATAATTTATGGGTTTAGGAATGAACCCAGACTTGGATTCCCAGTTGGCTGGCTGGAGCTCTGGTCTCCTGGCTGACTCCTGGCAGTTTTACTTGAGGAGTAGTTGGGTTCTGCTTCTCAAACCCTCCTTTGGCTAAGAAGAACATTCATCAGACAGATCTTGTTTGAAAACGTGTTGTTCACATGTCTGAAGCTGAGTGTAAGTGCCCCTGGGCTGCTGGGGACATAGAACCCCGGGATACTTTCAATTGGATCACATTTGTTTCAAAGACACCTAAGATTGTGACATGGACTAATATGGTATTTTGGGTAACAAACAATACAAAAAAGAAATGATATTATCATCTTTGACGTCAATGACCCTTCTTTCTGTAAGCCAACCAATTGGATTTTGAGCTAAAAAAAAAGTATAGGCTGCTTAGTGATGTATCTTATCCATGTAGAATTGTGACTGTGTAGTGGAAGAAGCCAGAATTTTGTGATGTTCACAACACAAGATTTTGGCTTAGAGTAGGAAGCACCACAATTTTAACCAATAGAAATTTGTGGACTTTTGCTAAAGGTCAAACTTATTTGTTGAACGGGGTGTTTGTCCTGTTGGGGAATATATACATTTGGATGACCGAAGAACAGCAGTTATATTTCAAAATTTTACATCAAGGTATAGGTCTTTATAGTATGGAACATTTTTATTCACGCAGAATCAGGTATGATAAGTTCCACCTAACATATCATCAACTGATGCCTGAAATTATTTTGTCAAATTAACAGATTAATGTCTTTACACTCTTTATGGATCAGACCTTCAGAGGTGTTCATCTGTTGTGTAGAAGCACAAGACTTCTTGTCACGAAGATACCCAGAAGCCCCCAAATTGTGATTTTTGTTGTTATATAGTCAGGGTGCTTTTCTTTTCCTCAGTGAAAAGTATGTTACAGACCTGCAGCCTATAGTCTCTTTGAAACATCATCATAGCTAGTTACCACCAAAGCCAGAATTAGAATCCAGGACTTTTGATTTTTTTGTTTTCTGCTCTTCCAGACACACACTTACAGAAAGTTATTCTTGAGCTCAGAGTCATTTTGTGTCTCTTCCACGCTGGTAAATTCTTATCCTTTTAGAACAGTGTATTTTTAGGGCACCTGGGTGGCTCAGTCATCAAGCATCTGCCTTCAGCTCAGGTCATAATCACAGGGAGTCCCGCATCAGACTCTCTGCTCAGCAGGGAGCCTGCTTCCCCCGCTCTCTCTTTCTGCCTACTTGTCATCTCTGTCTGTCCAATAAATAAATAAAAATAAAATCTTGAAAAAAAAAAAAAAAGAATAGTGAATCTTTTAAAAAGATTTTATTTATTAAGAGAGCCCGATATGGAGCTTGATCCCAGGACCCTGAGATCATGACCTGAGCCGAAGGCAGAGGCTTTAACCCACTGAGCCATCCAGGTGCCCCAAGAATGGTGTATTTTTAAACCTCAGTCATCAAATGCTTTGCTAACTTAAGTAAAAGGATGTTGAACATAGTATAAATGATATTACCTTGGCCTGCAAAGGTTGAATTTCAGCCCATGTGAAAGCAGATTCTGAGCCTCATAATACATTTTTCATAATAGGGACCATCAATCAAGATGCAAAAAGGCATGTTAAAGCAATGAGGAGCATTAAAGCAAATAACTTAGTCACCCCAGTATAGATGGATACTTCCAGCATAAAAAGAAGCTGACCTGGAATATAAGAATATTTGCCTTCATTCTCTGCTTTGTTTAAATTTGTTTTTTTAAAAAAAGAAAGTAAATGCAGTGAAGGAAGCTGACACAGGCAAAAGAAGTGGGTAGTTTGAAAGCTGTTTTAATTCATTTTAGAGAATCATTTAGAATTTATATTTAAACTTTAAATCTAATTTTCCAATTAATTTCACAAAAGACATGCTTTTTATATTGATTGCCCAAGTGTGCTCCCTATTTGTGTCAAGAATATCTAATTTGGTAATGTTAACAAGCAGTGTCCTTAAAACTAATACTGGCTGCTAAACTTGACATTGTTTTAGATCCTCTAAGGATCCTGAAGAGTGCAAGCTGTACTACTCAAAATCATTTTTTACTTAATATGGAAATTTTCTACAAATCCATGTATTTCACAATGCACATTTTAAATATAACTTGTTTTCTTGGGGTTCATTATCAATAATTATTTTATTAATAACTTTCAGTTTTTTTTGGCCAAAGGACTTTTATCATTCCTTGTAGTGTGTCTGGACACTATAAGCAACGGTTTCACTTAGTTTTTGTTGATCTGAAAATGTCTGTATTTCACCTTTATTTTTTTAAAGATTTTATTCATTGAGGGATAAAGAGAGAGAGAGAGCAAGAGAGGAGTTCGGTGCAGAAGGAGAGAGGGAGGGAGAAGCGGACTTCCTGCTGAGCAGAGAGCCCGATGCAGGGCTTGACCCCAGGACCCTGGGATCATGACCTGAGCTGAAGGCGATGCTTAACCTACTGAGGCACTGAGGTGCCCCTGTATTTCATCTTTAGTCTTGAAGGATATTTTTACTAGATATAAAATTCTCAGAGGCCAGTTTTATTTTCTTTCCTTTCACCTGCCTTTTATTTTTAGCCTCTGTTGTTTCTGGTAAGAAGTTAGCCATCATTTGTACCATCATTCACTTATGTGCCATTTTCTTTGGTTGCTTTTAAGATTTCCTCTTATTATGAGATTTCAACAATTCGACTATGATTTGAATTTTTAAAAATTTCTTCTGGTGGGACACTTGCATGGCTGAGTCAGTTTAGGGTCTGCCTTTGACTCAGGTCATGATCCCAGGGTCCTGGGATAGAGTCCCTCACTGGACTGCTTGCTCATCAGGGAGCCCATTTCTCCCTCTGAATGCTGCTCTCCCTACTTATGCACACTGTTTCTCTCTCTCTGACAAATAAATAAAGAAAATCTTAAAGGAATAAACAAAACTTTGTGGAGTTTTCTGAGCTGTTTAAATATGTAAGTTTGTTTCTCTTACCAAATTTGGGGAAATTTTGGCTATTTAAATATTTGAAAAATTTTTTGTGCTCCATTCTTTCTTCTCCTATGAATCCAATGATATACGTTATATCTTTTAATATTGTTCCATAGGTCACAAAGGACCTATCTATTTCTGTGATTTTTTTAATTTTTCTCATGACTTCAAATTGCATTATTTCTATCAATCTCACTTTAAGTTTACTCTTTTTTTGGTCTCATCTCCAATCTACTATAAAGGCTGGCCCCTGATTTTTTTTTTTTTAAGATACTAAATTTTTCACTTCTAGAATTCCTTCTTTGTTGTTTATTTCCATTCCTCCCCCCAAATTTACAATCTGTTCACTGATTATTATTATTTTTCTTTATGTTTTTGAACATAATATAAAAACCACTTTTAAAAAATTGTCAGCCAGCTAATTCCATCATATGGGCCATCTGTGGAGATTCTCATAAATTTCTTTTATTCTTGAGTGTGAGTGACTTTGTTTGTGTCTTCATATGCCAAATTCTATCCTGGACATTACTGTGCTTTCTGTTGTGTTCTGGAAATGTTTATTTATTTTTTTTTAACAGGTGAATAATCCTGAAATTTGAAAATATATTACATGTGCAAAAACAGACACAAGTAAACTCTATCTTATGTACAATGAGCAGCAGCTGAAATTTCTGTTTAGTCTTTATAGCTTTAACCAGACTGCCTGAACTGTGCCTAGACGTAGCTCAAGAATCAGCCAGATATTTGGGCAGAATTTTATGCTTCCTTCTGTACCTCTCTCCTTTCCAGATGACAAAGAGAAAAGATAGCTGGACCCAGCCTGACCCTAACGGGTGGGACTTTGTGTTGCTACGAGTTAGCGCAGCACTTACAGTAGGCCATGGTATGCCACTATTGAACCTAAAACAAAACAAAGCTCAGAATACAAACATCAGGCAGGGCCGTTCTGTGACCATAATGAGTCAAGACAAAAATGAAATCACTCTATGACCATGTCCAAAAACAGACAAAAAGAAAAGTATCCGATCCGCAAAAATGACCAAACTCTCCCTCTGTGGCTAGTATAAGTGGTTGCTGCTTTGTTCACGGTTACTAGATAAGAACTATTAAGATTCTCAATAGTGGAATTACCTCTACTTCCTAACAACATTGAACCTAGAGCAAAATTCTGCCTCCTCAAACTGTCCCTAAAGAACATAACACAAACTTTAGTGCTAGAACCTATGAGGCTCTCCTGATATGTGTTCTCATTTCTGAGTTAACAAACCCAATTTTATTCAGCAGGTGCTCTCCTACCCAGTGATTCTTGGTTGAAGGATAATGGCACAAAATTTCCTCCTTTACGTCCCAGTGCACGAGACCCTGAATGTGACCCTTGATTTTTTAAGCCATAAAACAAGAGCATCATCCAACTTTTAGCCTCTCGGCACTATGGTATGTGTATCTGCGCTGAGGCAAATAGCAATACCAATTCTGGGAAACTCATTTAGTACCATTCTTTGTTTCTAGTTTCTGTAGTTGTTTTGATGAATATGAAATACTTCACCTTAATGGAAAGCAGAAATTCTTTTTTTGTTAATGTTAGAAAATATTACTTTGTGTTGTGTAATCTATTCCTACACTGGGCAATCTGTATCTGATATCACAATTTAGTAGTGCCCATCATATTTCATTGCACTGGGTAGGCACCGATTGGCAAGATGAAAAAAGTGATTTGAATTTGGAAACTTGAGAGGGCCAAATAAGTGATTTACTGTGAGACCTGCTGAACGTCCAACATTATTATGTTGGGTAGGAATCAAAAGGCTTGTCCAAAGAGTACAATTGCAAGATTTTGTCCATTTCTACCTTTAATTTTAGAAATCATATAAAATTATCATGCATGAGATCGTTATAATAAGTTTATTGATCTAACCCACTAATATGTTGCTAGAAAATATCAATGAAAAGATCTGTAGCCAGTGCTTTGGGGAAAGTAATTTGTCACTAGAACAACAGTAATACCTTAAAATTGAACTTGATGTGATCATTAAATTTCTCAAAAATTTTACAGAGCCTTATACTTACTTGCTATATATCAGGGAACATGTCGTTGTCTTATTTCTTATGGGAATTAAGGACTCTAGAAACAGATTCTTTTTCTCTATCATTTAAAGTCCAGTGTGTTTCTCCAATGGGATACATTTGTCTGGGTCTGTCTGGAGAGAGAAATTTTTAACATTATTTACTTTTAGAAGCTCTCCAAGTGTAACTTATGAGTAACATATATCATTATTCATACAGACAAGACATGAGATTTAGAAATGCTTTTGTGTCTCTTTGACCATTGGATTATATTGATGTGTTGTTAAGTTTAAGAGATTTATTGTTTTTTATTATATCTGTGTCAGGGTAGAAATTTTTATAACTTTTTTTTTTTTTTTTTGGAAGTGTGAATATTGCCTTTGGTAAGAGCCAACATTTGATACTATATCGGTTCTGTGGCATCAAAACCCACTTCCATCTTCACCTCAGCTTATTCTGTCTTTTCTCCAGAAGACATGCTACCAGGGCACCTGGGTGGCTCAGTTGTTAAGCAGTTAAGCGTCTGCCTTTGGCTCAAGTCATGATCCCAGAGTCCTGGGATCAAGCCCCACATCAGGCTCTCTCTCAGCTCAGCAGGAAGCCTGCTTCTCCCTCTCCCCCTCCCCTTGCTTGTGTTCCCTATCTCACTGTATCTCTTTTTGTCAAATAATAAATAAAATCTTAAAAAAAAAAAAGAAGACGTGCTACCTTCTACTATGCTATATATTTATAATGTATTTACTTATGTTTAGTGTTTATGTTATATTCATATGCATTGTCTGACTACTCTTCTAGAATGCAGGATCTACAGGGGTGGGAATATCTGACAGTTTTGTTCATTAAAGTTATCTTGTGAAACCACAGTGATTGATATATATATATATATATCATATGATATATATACACACATATATATATAATGAACTAATAAAAAGAATTAGTTTATATAAACTTAATTTTTTTCCTGAACTGTTAATATAGCCCTTTTACTTCCTAATTTGTAGGAAGGAGTAGGAGGTCTCCCTGCCATTTTTTTCTGTCCCTTCCATTTAAACTATCTTCCAGAGTCATCTACGTAAAACTCAGCCCAGATCTTTTTAAATCTTTCCTCAAAAATCGTTAACATCTCCCTAGTGTCTATAAAATGAAATCCAAATTCCCTAGTTTGGCATTTGAGGTCCTCTGCAATCTATCCTTATTCTGCCAACAACTTCACCAACCAACGCTCCCCTTCTGCTGAAGCTTTTTCCAATGTGATCTTTGGGCTTGCTTTGTCATTGCTTCATTTAAATATCTTCTTTGTGCCATGGTCTATCCTGATTACCCACTTAAAATGGGAACCACATTCCCCATCCTCCTTACTCAGCTTCTTTTTCTCATTGTACTTATCATCTTCCAATAGACCATATAATCTACCTACTTATTATATTTATTTTCTTTTCTCCCCAGAACATATGCTCAGTGAAAAAACAAAGGTTTGCGCCTGTTCTGTCCTCCATAATAACACCAGTGTTTGGAATAGTGCCGTGCCTCCATAACTTGAGTATCTCCTTCCTTCCACTTACATTTCTCTTCCTGTGCATGTAAATGTACTTAAATGAACTCCATGTACCTAAACCTACCTATTTGTCAAGGCCTTGCTAAAAATACCAATTCTTCTGAAAAACCTCCCAATGCTCCCTTAACTCAGATGAAGATAACTTCTTTTCTAAACATAGGTAGCATTTATTTCATTTCATTTTAATTTTTTTAAAGATTTTATTTATTTATTTCACAGAGAGAGACACAGTGAGAGAGGAAACACAAGCAGGGGGAGTAAGAGAGGGAGAAGCAGGCTCCCTGCCGAGCAGGGAGCCCGATATGGGGATTGGATGCCAGGACCTCAGGATATGACCTGAGCTGAAGGCAGATGCTTAATGACTGAGCCACCCAGGCACCCCCATAGGTAACATTTAACCAGAAACCACTTTTATATCACGGAGCGGTGGGGGAAGGGAAATACTGCTTGTATTTTGGATATTTATGTACATGTCTTATCTCTACTACAACTGTTCCTTTAAAACAGGTTTCATCACTAACTAATCTTTACAATCTCAGTAGTACCTAGTTCTGTATACATAGTAAATGCTTCATAAATCTGTGCTGGATAAACAGCCGCATGAAACCCTTGTTACAGTACTTTCTACCCAAATATAGAAGCAAGGTTTTGAATTATGTAAAACCCCTGTGAAAAGGAATTTTGATTTTGAGCTTGATTATTTTGGGGAAAAATCCAATTATGTCTTAAACTCAATGGACTGAAATATCCAGTAAGAAAAAAATGTATTTGATAGATTTGATTTTGTATTCAGAGTCTGGAATAAGTTCTATCATTGGCTTTTTCATTTCACAGTAATTTCCTTCTTTCAAAGCATTTGTACCTTGCAAATTGTTTATTCACAAACTAATGCCCTGGCAAGTTACCTGGAAGAGTTCATAATAGAATTAAGGAAAATATCATCAAAGATACAAAGAACGTGGGATTAATATCAAGGAATTGAATATAGGTGAATTTACTTTCTTTTGAGTGCTTTACATTTCCATAATGTGTCTTGGCATTAATCAGTTGCCTTCTATTAAGTAGGATTGGGAGCAATACTAGGGCAGTGCTATAAAAGACTGCCGGACCAAGAGCAAATTTGACTGGGCCTCACCCTTCTTTCTTTATTTTAGAATTCCAGACAAAAGCCTCTATCACTGGATTATATTTGATTCCACAGCTTTCTCTTATCACCATTTGCCTTACATCTGCTGTCAATACCTTAAAAAAATAATACGCGTTGCCCCTCTTTGTATGTGAAAATCTCATAATCCAAACGTTCTCTATTTCTTACCGTGCATGATCTCAAGGACGGATAATTTTGGTACTTGGTTGTTTTTTTTTTTTTTTTTTTAAGATTTTATTTATTCATTTGACAGACAGAGAGCACAAGTAGGCAGAGTGGCAGGCAGATTGAGAGAGGAAGAAGCAGGCTCCCTGCTGAGCAGAGAGCCTGATGTGAGGCTCCATCCCAGAACCCTGAGATCATGACCTGAGCCGAAGGCAGAGGCTTTAACACACTGAGCCACCCAGGCACCCTTGTTACTTGTTTTTAAGAAAGTATTTCTTTCTCCTCCTCCTCCCCGTCTTCCTTCTTCCTTCTTCCTCCACTTTCTCCTTCCTTTTCCTCCTCAAATGGACGAGGAGCTAAATCTTCCTAAATCGTTAAGGTAAAAGTATTTTCAATATAACTGAAACTGGAGCTCATTCACTGGAAAACTAATAACTAGTATATTCTATTACTTGAAGCTGATTAAAAGCTGATGCCACAAGAACTAGTAACTCCAATGGAATTATGCTCAGTTTTTAATGAATGTGTCTCAGAGGAATGATTGATATGGAACACATATAGCACCATGAAATTATAAAATGTGCCAGTTGAGTAGCCATATGGTGGTATGCAATAAAATGTACTTTCCAAACTTTTCCTATACAAACTTATAGTCTTGGCTTACAACGGGAGTCTGCTCCCTTTCCACCTGTTCCCATGTTGCTGAAAGTCTCTGGCAGGAAACCAGGTCCTGCACTAACTTCCAGTGACACGTGCTTGCGCTTGCTTCCTTCAACTCTGCGCTCAGCCTATCTAGCCATCACTGATGCAGCTATGCTTAGGGCAGACCTAACCTTCTAATGAGATCAGAGTTGGTACAATGGAGACAGACTCTGTCAGGTGGAGTGGGTTCTAGGATTGCAGACCCCTTCTTGATTCCAAGTCGCAGCGAGGACCAGTGTTAGGATATTTTACAAGCACAAAACTAGATATCCCTGAACTATTCTTTATTTGAGAATGTTTTGTTTTCCTGGTTTAGTCCTCTATCCCTGATATTGCCAACCCCTTGTTAATGGACTCAGTTTCTATGTTTTGTTTTGTTTTTTTTTAATCACTTTCTCTGATTCCCATAATGTCTGGCATACAGTGTTTTCCAATAAATATTTATTGGGTGTATGAATAAACATGGATAAATGATTCAAATGATTAAGTTCCTATATGACCCCTTGTTCTACTACTTTAGATCCAAACGAAATATCTGTCAGTAAAATGATAATATTTTCAGGTTTAGTTCATGCCTTAGGGGATCTCAATAAAAAATCTCATTATTTAATGCTTTCATAGAGAAAGCAATAGTACCAGGTCAGACTTAGAAGGTAATTTTTTGCATTGTTACCAGCTTGCAGGTGGCACAGGACATACATAAGTCATGAGAATTCTTTTGAAAATTAGGAAAACTGCCCAATTTAAGCACAGTGAACATTATCATCAACCTGGTGCTGACATAGCTGGCGGTGAGACTTCTGTGCACTTGTAACATTTCCTCTAATCTATCATTTGGAGCTCCCTTTTTGATATTTGGAAAGTCTTAGAAACTGATTAGTGGCCCAGAAGCCATAATGTCCAACATTGGCCACATAGCACACAATGGTATGTGGTTCTTATTTTGTCTTTTATTGTAATCAGGAAAAATTAGGTTGTTCCATGCCAGATTATAGTTTACTCAATTACATCTTCTTTTTTCTTCCTTAGCGAACATGGAGAGAATTTGGGTTAGGGAGGAGGGGCAGAGAATTCATGCGCCTTATATAAAATCAGAAAAACCTTCTGACCAAATCAAAACCAAATATCTATATAGAACATTAAAACCTGTACTTTGGAACAATGTGCTTTCAAAACCAATCGAGGTGCTAGTGGCATAGAAGACAATCCAGATGCAAATGAGGAAAAGACAGCTATAAAATGTGGGTTGGTTGGCTGCAGTTCTGCCCATGAAGCACTAGCTGGCATTAGTGTGAAATTTAAATTCACTTCTGTGCTGGTGATTGCCTCTTTGGAACTCATTAAACATTCTTTGGCACCAAATTTTCGACTGAGTAAAGCCATAGACCGTGATCCAGGCAGAAATTAACCTCAGGGTCTGTAAGCTCCTGTAACTGAGCAGCTGAGAAGATACTCAGTCTTGGAAGAAGATTCTCATAAAGGGTGGAGCTTGGGGGAGGAGGAGGGAGTTTAGAGTTTGAATCACAGCTGGCTGCGAAGTCCGTGGCACATGTGGCTTCAGCTTCATTAGTATTGCTCCTCTTTGGGGTTGTAGCTAATCTTGAGCTTCATCATTTCAGTTTCTGCTTGAGAGTTGCCTCTTCAAAAACTTTAACTGACAATGACAATCTACAGAATTGCTCCTTGAGAACAATTAAACAAAGTCAGGAGGCATGTAATATTTTTAGCAGTGGGTAAAAGGGATCATTTAACTATGACAGAGGGAAGCTCATAGTCTTTAACATTGTTTCGACAGATCTGATTGTTATGTGACAGGTCTGGAATGATGACTGGTTTCTGCAGGCTAGCTGAGCCCAGACAGTGTGTGGAGGAAATACTGTCAATATAATGCATACGAACTTAGAAGCTACAGGGGACTACTGACAAAAAAGTGTTTTCTTTCTGTTCAAGAAGAGAGATCCATTGAAAATCATTTTAAGTGACAGCAGTGGGCACTAGGATGGGGAGATTAAACAGTATTCAAAAGAATCCTAGAACACCAAGGAAACAACTTTTAGGGTATCTAACTAATGTTGGTAGTCACTTCTTGAAATAAGAGAGTTAGGAAGTGGTCATTAATAATTAAACTAACATAGACAGGGAGAGATTTCTTCAATTAAATGGACGACTTGTTCTTATTTTGCTGTTCTGATTGATTACGATTAACTTACCAATTCAGAGCCTTGATTCATTAACTCTTACTTGTTCAGGACTTAGGAGCAGACACCGAATGAGATACAATGTAATAAACCCTCTGGAAAGAAAGTTTCTTTATGTCAAGATCAACTTTTAATTAATTTTGTGTTAATATACATTCTGTATACTAAGTATACTTAGTATACTTATACCATTTAATTACCATTTAATTTAATATTTTAATTAATAGGAAACACACACCTCGACTGCTGTGATGTGTGGAGAGTATGTCACATAGGTTTTAAGCAGCTGTGATGCAGAGCAGGAAGAGTGGAGAGCTGGTGGCAGAAGGTGGCTTGCCTCATCTGGAAGGGCCGAGAGTTAGCCCTCTCCACTCTCCTTTGATCACTGGATCTTTTCACCACTATTATGGGGAATGCATACTCTTTGCAATCAAACAGGTGGTGTGGCTCAACTCTGAACTCCAGGACTCAGCCGCCGTATGAATTTTGGAGTGGTTGCTTACTCTACTTGAGACTCATTTTACAGAGAAGTAAATGACAAGCTAATTCGGGTGATGCAGCCTGCCTAAGAAAGAGAGCATTATGTTAGGGCTATGGAGTCGGAGAGTCTGGGTTTTAATCTTGGCTCAACTGCTTCAAGTTAGTTCACTCTGTGCCTTTGTTTCCTCCTGGGTAAAATGTGGACAATATAAGTATGTTGCTCCTGAGTCATGGTGGTGATTAAATATGTTAATGTCCTGGTTCACGGTAAGCTGTATCAGTGCTAATTATCCGTATGAGAAGTGCCTGGAAAAACATTTTAAGCTTGAAATAAAAGGAAGCTACTATTATTATGGTTGATTTTCTTTTTACGATTTTATTTATTTATTTGATAGAGATCACAAACAGGCAGAGAGGCAGGCAGAGAGAGAGGGAAGCAGGCTCCCTGCTGAGCAGAGAGCCCGATGCAGGACTTAATCCCAGGACCCTGAGATCATGACCTGAGCTGAAGGCAGAAGCTTAACCCACTGAGCCACCCAAGCACCCCTATTATGGTTGTTTTTATTATCAGTTCCTATCCAGAAGGACTATGCCTATAATACTGAATTGTTTTAAAGTCATAAAATCAGCACATGCCTAAGTTTTAAAGGTATAGGGAAGAAAAAGTACTCTCTCTTTGCAGAATGTATACTAATACAAAAGATTACTTAAAATAAATTGTATTCAAATTCAGGGTAGGAAAAAAAATTCCCTTGACTTCATAGAATTAGACTTATGCAAAATTCCTGGCAGTTATGGTTTCATACAAATCACAATGATCAAAAATACCATATTAATGAGAACCCTCTCTACAGCAGGATGGGCCAGTAGGGAAAGAAGAAACTGATGCTATGTTTTAATATTTAAACATCTGAATTCATATTCTGTAAGAGGAATAAGCCAGATGAAGAAGGGAATTTGCAAGTGACACCAAATATGAGATTCCTAACAAGTGCCAATAAAAACAGAAATTAGCCTCTGAGGTAAGAATAAAAAAAGGAAATAAGACAATAAAATTCATATGGGATTTAAAATAAAGATGTAAGGCAAGGATCTGAATGCTGTTCAAGAAAGAATTTGATAGTGAAAAACAATATTTTCTTTTTAAAAAAGGTTTTATTTATTTATTTGACGGAGAGAGAGAGAGAGATCACAAGTAGGCAGAGAGACAGGCAGAGAGAGAGGGGGAAGCAGGCTCCCCGCTGAGCAGAGAGCCTGATGTGGGTCTTGAACCCAGGACCGTGAGATCATGACCTGAGCCGAAGGCAGAGGCTTAACCCACTTCGCCATCCAAATGCCCCTAACAATATTTTCTTTTAAAAAAAATTGGCATGGGAGCACCTGGGTGGCTTGTTAGTTGAGCATCCAGCTCTTGATTTCAGCTCAGGTCATGATCTCAGTTTTCGAGATTGAGTCCCATGTTGGGCTCTGTGCTGGCTGTGCCGGGTTATGGAGCCTGCTTGACATTCTTTCTCTCCCTCTCCTTCTGCCTGTCCTCACCTCCACCTCCCACTCATGTGTACTCTCTCTCTCTCTCTTAAAAAAAAGAAAAAAGAAATCATGGGAGAAAATTTGACTCATTTGTTAATAAATTCTCTAACAGAATATCAGTAGGTTTTATGACCTGTTGAAAACACATCTCAATTGCTTCTTCCTTGTCATGTTAAAATACATATATAATATTATGATGACTTAACATTAACCTTTGTCATTTCTTTCTTCCTTTATGTAAGAGGAAGCATTTTTGTAATATTCCAGGTTAAAAATGACTACTTCCTTAAATTAACAGAAAAACCATGTGCGATAGTTGCCCCTTACCCACAGTTTCGCTTTCAGGGATTTCAACAGCAGTCAACTGCGATCCAGAAACCAGTGAGCCTCCTTCCGATGAATCATCAGAGGGTGGGGCGCCTGGGTGGCTCAGGGGTTAAAGCCTCTGCCTTTACCTCAGGTCATGATCTCCGGGTGTGATCGAGCCCTGCATCGGGCTCTCTGCTCAGCGGGGAGCCTGCTTCCTCCTCTCTGTCTGCCTCTCTGCCTACTTGTGATCTCTGTCAAACAAATAAATAAAATCTTTAAAAAAAATCATCAGAAGGTCAGTGGTAGCCTAATGCTACATGACAATACCTGTACCATTTCCCTCACTTGATCTTGATCTCATCACTTAGGCATTTTCTCCTGTTACATCATCATCAGACTAAGGGTGAGTGCAGGACAATAAGGTATTGAGAGAGACCACATTCACATAACTTCTATTACAGTAGATTGTTGTAATTGTTCTATTTTATCATTAGTTATTGTTGCTTTCCTAGTGTGCTTAATTTATAAATTAAACTTTATCGTGGGTATGTATATTTGGGAAAAAGATGCAGTCTATAAGGGTTCAAAAGTATTTGCAGGGAGTCTAGGAATGTCTTGCCTGCATGTTAGGGGATGACTACACAAAGTAGATAGGTAAGAAAGATTGTGGAGTCAAAGAGGGAGGTATGGGCTTCAGAGTTTCAGAGACTTTTCAGATAGAAGAAAAAAAAAAGCAATTAAATGGAGGGAAATTACTTCCCAGAAATGGTTCTTTGGAATGGAATTGTTCAGTATGAAGATAAGTGAGAAGACCGACTTCTTTGCCACTGTCTTGTAGAAGCTGATGAGTTTTTTGAAAGCTAAAGTCAAATTGTTTATCTATGCTTAAAAAGTCTTTTGGTGCATAGCCATGCCTGTACACATTGTCAGAAAATAGTTATTCATTTGTTTGTTTGTTCAGCACATGTGTATATATTAGTGCTTCCTATGTGACAAGTATTGTGTTGGGATTCAGAGACACAAAGATAAATAATGCATAGACCTGTCTTCAAGTAAGTTACTGTCTAGGAAGAAAGATAGACACATAAAAATAAACTGATGTCTATTAACTGGAGGAGTAGAAGTGCAAAATGTTTTGCAGTACAGAAGATGGAATAATTAACCCTTTCTGGAAGTGTCATCAAAATACCTTCAGATGCTTTCCTATACGCAAAGCACATTTTTAAGAAATAGTAGTACCCCTTTCTGCCTGTCATTTGTAGTTTATCAATTTTAGCTTTCCTCGTAGACACTCGACCTATCTTAGACCTCTCTTTACAGCATTCTAGTCAAGAGGATGTTTAGTTAGTATTCCAAATGGTTCCTGAACATACTGGTCACACAGGTCAGGATGCTGAGATCAGACTTAGGGTGGGTCAGACAGTTGCTGCCACAGGGTTCCTGGAGCTAGAACAGCCGCTGGCTGGAACAGTCAGGTGGTCGTCTCTCTGCATGCAGTCCCCAGGGCCATTCCGTATGGATTCACGGCTGGGCAGCCTCAGGACACTGGGACTCCCTACATGCTGGCTCAGGGTCCCTTGCCAACAGGGTGGAAGTTGAACGGTTTTTTCTGACCTTACCTTGTAAGTCATACTGCATCACTTGAGCCATAATCTGTGGGTCACAAACAAATTACAAATGTAAAGGGAAGGGAATTACATTTATCCTCTTGACAGATGAGACACAAGATTTTTAGAAGAACACCTGATAGAGAAGATACTGTTGTGGGCATCTTAGAAACATAGTCTTTAACTACATTTTCATTCAAGCTTTGAGTAAATTATTCTTCTTTAAGAGAGATGGTATGGACTCTTTCAGAAAATTACCCGGGCTGAAGGGAAATTACTGAATTTCACTCAATGTTTATTAAATTGATTTTTAAAATTTCAATACTTGACATTTTCTAATGAAACTGAAATCAAAACATGATTGGATAGATAAGAGGGATTTAATCTGGCAACAAGGAAGGATTTTCTGACAAAGCAGGCCATTGAACCTTGGCGAAGGTTACCACAGAAAATGGAACAATCAATTTGCTTGAAGGATTTAAAAATCAATGTTGTAGGAATTCTGTGAGTCTTGCCTATGTCAGTGTGGTCCCAGCTGGAGGAGAGAGATGGATTGGGTAACCTTTTTAGACCCCTTTCAGTGACATATTCCTCCGTATTCACTGACAAATAAGGCATAGAGAGATTATCTGGGTAACCTTAAGGTCTTGGAAACCTTACTCATCTGTTTTAACCTTTGGTCAATGAAAGGGCTTATTTTATTTTATCTGTTTATTAATCATTCGTGTGTTCATTTATTTTGTGTACTCTGTCTCCTAAAAATCAATTTCTTACATATCTTTTCTCATCAATGCAATTAGCACACTTTTTTCCCCGGTCCTAATTACTGTCTTTTGATCAATAATTAGAAACGGATGTTTTGTAATAAGGTAAAATTTGAGGTTCCTCTCTTGGCATGACTGGCAAGATAAATAACAAATTATAGGTAATACTTTTATGTGTGTAAGTGTGTTGGTGTCAATATGTGTAACTGACATAGAGAGCTTACATGGTATCAAGTAGTTTGATTCATCTGCATTATCTGATTAAATTCTGAACAAGTCTCATGTATAATTAATATCCCCTCACCAATTAGAGATGATGAAAGCAAGGTACACAGAGGTTAGGTAACTTTCTGAGTTCAAGATTACCCAACAGGGAGAGATTTCACCTGAATTCCTGTAACCCCTGCTTTCCCACAGAGTTGTGAAAAATTTGTCAGTTACTATTTATACACATAGAATTCCTCTCAATCAAGTTATACATTCCTGATATAAAGGAGCATATTCTGGGACGCCTGGGTGGCTCAGTCAGTTGGGCATCTGCCTTCTGCTCAGGTCGTGACCCTGGGGTCAGAGGATGGAGTCCCAAATGAGATTCTCTGCTCAGCGGGGAGTCTGCTTTTCCCTCTCCCTCTGACTGCTGCTCCCCCCTGCTTGTGCTCTCTTTCTCTCTCTGTCAAGTAAATAAATCTTTTTTAAAAAAGGTATAGGTGAACAACAACAAACTTTTGGAAGTTCTTCCTCTGCTGGCTTTCACTCTATCTCCACTTTTTAATAATTTTAGGAAACTTGTTTTTTCAGATGCAGAACATAATTAAATATACTTTTTCAAGCAATTGAGCAAAAAAATCTAGCCTGATTTACTGGATAGGTGTCACTGATGCCAAGTTTCTGGGCAGAATTCCTTAGAAGGCAGCTAGTTTTTCTTTTGTCCAGGGCCATAGAGGGTATACCTAAACCTGGTCAGTGATTTCACACAAATGTTCTCTTATGTGATGCAACCAGGTAATGGGTTTATACTGATTTTAGTAAATGAAGAACGATAATACTATGATTAAAGATTTTGAATGTTAGCCCTAGAATTCAAAAACCTTTTCAGAATATATATATATACTTCCACTATTGCTATTTAGAAAATAAAATTAAAATATCCATTTACAAATACCCTGCTTTATGCTAAAACAGATTTTGGGAATTTTTTAAGACATCAAAATATATGTCATAACAAGATAATGTAAATCATAATTAAACGGTAAAGATGAGTGAGGTAATAAAATATACCCCAGAATAAAGCCTGTGACCAAGATAGATGCTGTATGTTGTTATATACTCTTACAACATATAACAAGAGTGGGCTGCAAATTTTATTGTAATTACCAACACGAAGAGGGAAGCCTATTCATGTTTATGGTTACCTTTCCTGGTTTGTAGTGCCTGGTAAATAAAACAAAGCAGTTACTGAGGTGTGCCCCTACTTATAGCACTGAGAAATTGCTTTCATGGATCTTCCAAAAGAGAACCACTCTTTAAGCCCTGGGAGTGATTCTTTGGGAATAATTAGAAACCAACACAAGCTGCTTTATACTAGAAAACTTGAAAGACTAGAGTTCATATTTTGCATGATTAGATTTCGTGAATTTGCTCCTTGTGCGTACCATGCCAATGTCTCCTGCAGAGGCAATTCATGACCCCTCTGCTGATCTGTCCGATTTCACAGCTCCAGCCCTCCCTGCGAGACCAGAAGTGGTTCTTATTTCAGTTGCCACATTGCATTTTATCACCACGTAACACAGACTTCCACCATTGCTTTTTCCGTGGCATTTAAAATGTTCTGCAGTTGGCCCTCCTCTTTGTTTCATGCTCCTGGCTATCTGCCCATAGTCCAACCACCAGGCATCCCTGTATTTAAGTTCAGTGTTTTTCAGCCTGTGGAGAGAGCTCTAGTTTCTGTTATATAGATTATTAGTCCACATATAATTTATTGGAAACAGAAGCATTCACCTGCCTTTTAAAAAATTAATACATGAAATTAATAAATGCTCTCTAGGTCACTTTGAGATATAGATATTCATTAGTTAGATCAGCTAAGCTGAGTATCTCTTTTCATACATAGTCCAAATTTGTATAAAATTTCCTGATTTCTCAACATGTGTGCTATCTAAATTGTTTCTTGTTTTAATCTGTAAGTATCCCAGTGTACATATAGTAGATTGTTTTTAAAGCGTCATTTATTTTTCTTTTCTTTTGTATTTTTAAATGGCTCCTCATTTCTTGTTTATTCATTTTGGCTTCTCCTTTGTTTTTGTTTTTGTTTGTTTGTTTTTTCCAAAGAAGTATGCAATCTTTTTATTTTATTTTACTTATTTATTTTTTAATTTTATGTTATTTTTTCAGTGTCCCAAGATTCATTGTTTATGCGCCATACCCAGTGCTCCATGCAACTGTGTGATCTCTCCTCTGAGGGCCAATTATATCTAAGTCAGGTGAAACATTCTTCAATAACACATTTTCTCATCCATTTTATCCTCCATATTTAAATCACTGGTCAAATAGATATTAAAGGTTTATTGCATATTCTGATGAAGCCAAAGACAACTTTCAACTTGAAACATCGTTTCTCTATCATGAACATCTTTTTTAGCTTTCACTGGGTATGAAGCTTAAGCAATTATTTAAAAAATTTATCAGATCATCCCTAATTATACAAATATCATGAAATTCACTCTTTGAAATTTGATATTAGCCTGCAGTTTTATTGAGATAGAAAGATCAATGACTTGTTAGCAAATTAAGCAGACAGTCTTGATAATGGGCAAATGGGCATGCTATAATGTCTCTTGTTTAACAAGTCTCAACTGTTTTTACCTAAAAAGATAAATTACCCTAATTAAAAGTTTGTCTAGGGAATTAAGGCTATCTACATACGTCTTACCATGGTGGAATGCGTTCTTAAAATATTATCGAATAGTAGAAAAACAAATTTTAAGGATATGGAAATTCTTAATTTAATTGAATGTTTAAGAATGTTCTTAAAGCATGATTCACTTTTGCTCCAAGATTACATTCTCAGTCTTTTGAAAAAATTTACACTTCCCTGAGTAGCGCGTTGCAGATAAATTGGAGAAATTGCTTCCTGTCTCTGTGACTCAAATAATAGTGATTAATGCCATTTTAAATTATTTTAAATATGAATCACATATATGTTATATGGTTTATAAAAATCTGAAATGTATTTAAAATAACATTAGGTCATATTGGTGCCAAAATTTGTGCTTGTAGTATGTTTAAAGAATCATGCCCCTGTTTGTTTGTTTGTTTTGTCTGCCTGTTTTTGAAATGTCAAGCTCTGTAGTGTGTCTATAAGGAAATGCATTGCAGTCACCTGGGAAAAGCTTGGGCTTTTGGTCAGAATAAGCAGCGCTTTAATACTTTAACCCCTAAGATAGTTCTCCCTTTCACTGGTCTCAGGACCCATCTACACTATTAAAAATTATTGAGGATCCCAAAGAGGTTTTTTAAACATGAGTTGTATCTGTCAGTACTTATTAAATTTTAAATTATACTTGAATTATTTTAGAAATAATATTAATTCATTAAAATAACAATAACAACTCCATTACTTTTTAACATAAATAAATATTTTTGATAAAAAGTAACTAGAGGTATTATGCTAAGTGAAATAAGTCAGAGAAAGACAATTGTCATATGATCTCACTGATATGAGGAATTTGAGAAACAAGACAGAGGATCATAAGGGAAGAGAGGGGAAAATGAAACAAGATGAAACCAGAGAGGGAGACAAGCCATAAGAGACTCTTAATCTCAGGAAACAAACTGAGGGTTGCTGGGGGTGCAGGGTAGGGATGGATGGCTGGGCGATGGATATTGGGGAGGGTATGTGCTATGGTGATTGCTGTGAATTGTGTAAGACTGATGAACGACAGACCTGTACCCCTGAAACAAATAATACAGTATATGTTAATTTAAAAAATAGCTATTTTCCAAAATAAAAATAGTATGAAGAAGATGTTGTTTTACATTTTTGCAAATCTCTTTAATATCTGGCTTAACATAAGACAGGTAGATTCTCATATCTGTTCCTACATTCAGTTTGTTGTGATACAATATTTTTGTTGAAGTATATAAAGAAAATCTGTCTTGACACAGTTATGTAGTTGGAAGAGGAAGGAGTATTTTCATACCTTTTAGATAATCGTGAATATTCATCTATGATGCTATCCTAAAACTTGTTAAGCAGTAGTTCCTTAAAATTAAGTTGCAGTGCAGAATTAGAAACCATGTCAGTGAACTTTCTATACTTAGGTGAAATAATTTCATTGGTATGATTCACACTTTGAATATCTTATGCACGCATGACTTTGTAATATCATGCATTGCTCATTGTTTCACTGAATAATGCAAATTTTTCAAATGTCAACAATTTTCATTATAAAATATTGCTTCATTAATTTCCCCCTCCTCATCAGGAAAGATTGCACATATTGGGAAGCTATCAAACTGACCTTGGTTGATAGAAGTCTTTCAAAATTCTAATTTTAGTTCAAAAGCTCAAATTTTACCATTGGCAAAAATCATTGTCAGTTGTTGTTGTTGTTTTGAAGTGACAAGCTTCCTTTGTTTATGTTCAAGAAAATGTCTGCCAAATATCCAAGTCTGACTAACGTAGTTTATCTGTCAGTCATTCTTTCAAGTAAAAATAGCATTCCATAGAAAAGGAGGGGCTAGTTGCTCTTGCGACTCAAACAATTGCACAGGTGCCTTTCTTTGAGACAGCTGTAATATTTTGATATGAGATAGAAGGGAGTTAGTTACATGCATTTCCTATATTGTCTCATGAATACTTAAAAAGTTGTGTCCTCGAGAGTTGTGATTTAATAAAATTTTTATTGTTTAGTCAAGGACATTCTTAGAAGATAGCATTTTTTTTTTTTTTCTCTCAGGTGTCTGGTGGTAAAGAATACACTATCAATATAGTTTGGTGCCACTGCTTTGACTTGTGATAAGGCAGCAGTACTTATACCTGCAATTGCTTTTGTAACAGAATGCAAATCTCAATACAGAGAAAAAGGAAAATAATGTTATTTCTACCCTTTTATGAAAGTGATTTTTGACTTCACAGACCCCCTTAAGGTTCTTGGGGACCATGTGTTGAGAACTGTTAAACCAGGGTTTACACTGTCTCTGAAGTAATTCCTTCAGTAGTAAAAAAAATGATAATAATGTTTGCATTGCAGATTGTTTTGACTTTTGAATCTGGTATATGAGGTTCCCCAAGATGTATATTTCTATACTCTCGCTCCCCAAATATCAATCTTTGTTTAGGTACAGCCTCTCTAAAGGAATGTTAGCTATTCTTACCTTTGGAATAAGCATCTAACCTATTGGAAAATACATATATATATATATATATACACACACACATATATATATATTTTTAAATACTCATTGGGAAACTAATTTGTATATTTTATTTTTTTCAAAGAATTCCTGGGAGTGTATTTAGAGTATCAATTTAACTTTATATGATTCTTTTTAGGTATTGATACATTTGATATTTCTTAGTTATATAGGATACTATATCAATATATAATTGTATCTCTTTGTAATGATTTATGAGTTTGGATCTAAGGTTTCATATATCTATTTTGTATTTTAAATCATGAGTATTTGACCCAATTTTTTTTTCTTCTAAGCTCTGTGGTACCTGGGTAGCTCACTAGGTAGAGCGTCTGACTTTGGCTCAGGTCATGACCTCAGGGTCCTGGGATCGAACCCTGCACTGGGCTCTGTGCTCAGCGGGGAGCCTGCTTCTCCCTCTCCCTCTCCCTCTCTCTCTCCCTCTGCCTCTGCCCATGCCGTTGCTCCTTGCTAGTGCATGTGTGTCCTTACTCTCTCCCTCAGATAAATATATAAAGTCTTTAAAAAATAAATAAAATCAAAATAAATTTAAAAAATAAGAATCTCTGCTGTACAGAGTACATAATAAACATTGCTATATTTAGAAAGAACCCATCTTTCCATTGCCTCACATTTGGTCGACTTTCCCCTGCAGTTCATCAGCTGTGTAAACTAGAAACATAAAATTTCTAACATTAAGCTAAAGGAAATGGTGTTTTTCAAAAGGTTACTTCTCTTATTCATTTCAGATAATTAAATTTAAAATTAAAAAAAAAATCAGAACTCATTTAAATATATTTGCATTTACTTAGAAATTCGCCCAACACAGAAAGGAAGTCATTAACCACATGTTTTTTAAAAATTTGTTCTATAACAGTCTGAATCATCTAAACTGTAGTCCTCTGCATTGGATAATTCTGAAAATCATTATATATAAGATAGATCTAAGAAAATCAATGTATTCTAATAAATTGCATAATGATTGGATAGTTTTTTAAAAGTGTATCAAGACAATTTGGACCAATGTAACAGAAAAACCAGACAGTTATTTAGAGCTTGTTGAATGTTTTGAATAAAGAAATTAAAATTGAAATTATAGTGTATTTTACTTCTCCCTTATCATGGTTCAGTTAGTTGCTGCCATCGTTGTTTCCCTGAAAGAGGCATAAAACTTCAGGGGAGTTCTGTAGCCACTCACTTTTATTAAACTCCTTCATCAAGATAGCTCACATAGGATGCCATCAAATAATGTAGTGGCTTGCCTTTCTCTAACAAAGATAAAATGAAGAAATAACACATTCTTTTTAAAAAATTTAATTTATTTATTTGACAGAGATCACAAGTAGGCAGAGAGGCAGGCAGAGAGAGAGGGGGAAGTAGGCTCCCCACTGAGCAGAGAGCCTGATGCAGGGCTCGATCCCAGGACTCTGAGATCATGACCTGAACTGAAGGCAGAGACTTTAACCCACTGAGCCACCCAGGCACCCCATAACACATTCTTTTGATGGTCATTATAATGTGATTTTTCTACAGCATTTAAAGTATCAGTTACAAAAATCATAACTGGGTGATTTGCACACAGACCAAAGGATAAGAATGTCTTAGCCAATCATTTTGAAATAGGCAGTGGAACTTTGAGACTTTTTATGTGTTATAAATTTGTAGAGCCTTTTAAAGAGCCTTTTAAAAAATTTGTCACCTACTTATGCAGATAAGGAAACTAGGCACAGAGATTAAGTTATATCTCAGTTGGATTTGCTGCATAATAATCACAAAACTTCAGTGGCCTATGAAAAAGAACATTTTTTTCTACACATTTGCATGCCGGGCTTGATTCAGTGGTTTTGTTGCTGTCTGCTAGGGTTATTCATGTACCTGCTGGGTGACCATGGGCTCTTTTCCAGATTAGGCTTGGTTGGCATATGTTAGTTGAGACAGCTCTGTCCTACATGGTTCTCATCTTTTTCTTGGGACCAGCAGTCTAATCGGTGTATGCCTTCTCATAGAAGCGGCAAAAGTACAAGGAAAACAGAAACACACAAGGTACACACAAGGTCCCTTGACATCAGGTTTTTAACGGTTCTAAGTCATTCTGCTGGCCAAAGCAAATAGTCCATTGGTGGTCCAATGGACTTCACTCTTAGAGGAAGAACTCAAAAGTCTCTTTACAAAGGGAATGAATACAGAGAGAATAAATAATTGGGGCCATAAATACAATTAATATACCGCATGGTTTTGCATTGGGTCCCACAAATCATGACTAGCTGAGGTAGGTAAGGAACTCGGGCTTCTCAAGCAACTGCTTTCTCCGTGGTTCCTTAGAGAGGTTTAGTGTTCCCTTCTACCTGGGTCCATTCAGAGGCTTTCCTGGTGCTGTTTGAATGTCCCCATTTACATTCTGTATTCTACCTATTGGGAAAAGCAAGGGAAAAAAGGATTCAGATGATGGTATCAACTCCCAGGTATCTCCTGGCAGCTGCTGTGATCCCAGGCTGCTGTATTTGATGCTGTATTGAGAGAATTAGAGAAAAAAACATAGTTTGTCAAACACATTTTGTCATTCTTATCTTATTGCTTCTGATTACTCTGTCCAAATTCTCATTCATAAGCAATAGATGGTATCATCTATAGTTTTGTCTTAGGCCCAATCCGTTTATGGTGTTATGCTTACAATTTATTGTGCATTTTACGTTTACTGAGACAGTATGTGAATTTAGAAAAGAAGTAACATTGTTCTTTGCTACTTTACTGTTTTTCAGTCAATTTCATTGTAGGGTACATGACTACTACATTTGCAACCTTGATTTACATAAAAATAGGTCATTGAAAGATGCTAAAAATGTGTCATTTCCTTATGTTTGACAGGTGTTTAAATCTTCACTCTGTAGAGTGAAGAGACAACTTTTCTTATGTGAGTCGTAAGGAATTGGTCTTATAGTTACATATACACAGAGTCTGCTGCTAAAAGCATAAATGATCATTGTCTTAATAGTGATTTGACAGTATAAAATAATGTAAATGAGGATTTTGTCCTCCAATCTCCCAACAAGTATATCACAACATTATATGGGCTAAATCTTTACTATAATGCAAGCATTATATGTATTATTTTCTAATGCTACTTTTCAGTGGGTTTTTTTTTTTTTTTGGAAGAAAAAAAAAAGATTGATTTCACTGAATTTGTTTAACCAGAAAGTAACATGGAACTCAGAAAGACAAATGATTTTACTAGAATTTTATTACTGTGTTTCCACTATTAATATGTGTTTAAAAGGTTCAAGTAAAGCAATTGCGGCTCTATGCGTATGTGTGCATTGTTGTGCAAGTATTTTCAAGAACATCTGTCTGGGAGCACCTGGGTGGCTCAGTGGGTTAAAGCCTCTGCCTTCGGCTCAGGTCATGATCCCAGGGTCCTGGGATCAAGCCCCGCATAGGGCTCTCTTCTCAGCAGAGAGCCTGCTTCCTCCTCTCTCTCTGCCTGTCTCTCTGCCTGCTTGTGATCTCTGTCTGTCAAATAAATAAATAAGATCTTAAGAAAAAAAAAAAAGAAAAGAAAAGATTTCATCAAGTCCGATTAAAAAAAAAAAAAAAGAACATCTGTCTGTTACTCACATATACTAGAAAATCACTCCCTCAAAGTGGTTTCCCTCTCTTTCCCTGCTTCCATGAAGGAGTAGGGCAAGACAGCACTGTGAAGTTTTGTTAGTACAGCGGGGTACTGTTTCCCCTCTGATCTAGTCTCACATATTTTGTGGTTATTCGTGTCAGTTAGAGCTTTTATGGTCATTGTCTATGAGAATAGTTTTGTTTGTGTTAAGTAATTGACCAAAGCTATTGAAGATTTTGATACATAGATTACTGGGTTTCCTCATTAATCTCATATACACTATGTACCTCTTTCTCTATCCCACTCCGTTTCTTTTTTTCCCCAGAATTCGTTAAAAACAAAAACAACAAAAAACAACTTCTACCGCATTATGCACAGCCCTTCTAGGATAATCCTCCCTCCCACCCAGGTACCTTCACAGATAAAGTCCACTCCCTAAAATGACACAGCCCCCACCTACTTCGCAAATCTCATCCCAATGTCAGTCCCTAACAAAAATAACCTGTGATCCAGCAGTCTAATTTGTAACAGTCTGATTTGTAAATTCTTTATAAAACATGTTATTATTTATTACCTAAAAAAGTAGGAAGAATATAGAAAAATGAGAAATCTTGAAGTAATAAATATCACATATAATTCTACCCTCAACTCTAACCACTATTAATAATTTGGAATATCTCTTTTGTCATATTCTTATTGCTCTATTTTTTCATTGTATTTTCCAAAGGTGTTATTATAAAAAATTTTAAACATCTTGAAAAGTAGCAAGAATTTTACAGTGTATGTCTGTACACCTAGTATCTGCCATTCCTTCACTATCTTTGCTTTATCACACATCTAAAACCCATCACTCCTGTACATACCCCATCAATTCATCTTATTTTTTATGTATTTCTAAGTAAATTGTAGACATTAGTACACATAACTGTAGAGTGAGTATTGATTAATTAGAGATTCTAGGTGAGATGATGAAACTCATCAGAGAATGGACACATCCATCTGATATTGAAGGCTTTCCTAGATAGTATTAATGTTTCCATAAATACACTCAAGGTGCCAGACTACATGTCCTAATTTTTAGTATGGAAATCAGTTCCTGTAGGACATATCTGGGGCATATGGACATATCATAGTTTTCAAAAGTTAGGTAATGGAATGTAGGCCATTGTCCCTGAGCCAGGATAAATGCTAGAGAAATAAACAGAAGAGGTCTCTTTTTTTATTGACCTACCTGTCCCTAAGGGGTGACAACATAAACAGCAACAGGATTAAGATGGTTTGAGGTGCTCTTCCTACCACATGTAAACACAGAACATTTTCAGGATTTGCCCTTCCTCCCTTTGTCCCTCCCCGTGTTTCTTTTTCTTTATTTTTTCATTTCGTTTCTCTCCCCTTCCTTCCTTCCTTCCTTCCTTCCTTCCTTCCTTTCTTTCTACTTCTTTTTCTTTTGTGTGTTCTATTTGTTTTATTCTTTGCTTTTTAATTTAATTTTCAACTCAGTAATACAAAATATCTATTCTTCCTTCATCTTTTAACTACAAGCATGTGCTCTTGACCTGGAGTGCATGGATTAGCTTAGAGAGAGCAGGTATCCCCTGAAAATTTGTGCAAAATATTGTGTGTGAATGCATGGATGTAAAGAAGACTCACAGTTTTTAATCAGATTCTGAAGGGTACCTAACCCAAAAGACTGGGAGAACAACTTGCTTAAATCCATAACCTTGTAAAAGGCACAATTAGGTGTAAGAAGATCAAATAAGATAGAGCCAGTATTTAGAGGTACACTAGTTCTCCTAGATATTTTTCATGAAGCAAAAATAGGATGCTGGTAGTAGCAAGGAATTATAGTAAGGGTATAAGATTTCTGCATTTGATTATTTCTGGAGTACCTCCTATAATAAGAAAGTTGGAAAATGCACAACCTCCAGAGCCTCTGTTAATGCCAGTTTGATAAGAAGTACTTTCACTGAAAATATTATTTCAATGGGATCCTCTTATGCCTTCAACTAGCTAGTATATATTAGGGATTTGGAGATTATAATATTGTTCAGTCACAGCTCAATTTTGTGTCACCATTTCATTTTTTCTTTCAAATGTCTGGTAATGAATGTAACCCTTTATTTGTTTTCACTGCTTGCTTTCCTATTCAAAATTATTCTCAGGCTGCATTCCAGAGTGGAGAAACCAAATAGAGATAAGCTTTTGATGATCAACAAAGTAGACACAGATGGTGTTGGATATAGCAGTAGTTTTCAAAAGCAATTTATACAATTCTAATTCTTTTACTGTTTCTAATGTCATGTTTACCTGAACTAATTCTTCTTCTTCTTATTCATTCTCTATAAATACACTCTTACTTTATTTGTAACTGTTTAAAAAGTATGCTGCATGAACAGATTACAACAGCACCTCTGATTCACTAAGAGGAAGTAATTTGTTATGAATTGAAAAGATGGATTTAAAGGGAAAACGGATCATAGAACATTATATAGATCTTTTTTTTTTTTTTAAGGAAGAATTCTTATAAAGAAAAATTGGCTGCCCTATGATAATTTAAGGAGATATTTATTAAACAGAAAGTTATTTTACTAAAGGAGCTCAAATGGAAGCAGATATTTTGAGGTTGTTTTCAGAGGGGATTTATACAATCTTGGCTTTTCAGAAACTTCAGTGGAATGCATCTTTCTACTACCCAGACAGGAGGGAAGCCAAGAGAACTTTAACAAACTTAAGGTCCTGTTATCTTGCCTACACATTCTTTTCTTGTCACTTCTGCATCTCAACAATATTTAACGTATTTGTCTGTGTTTCAGTAAAGAGACCACTACGTAAAGACTATATGGCAATATGTAATTGTGTCTGTTTTCATGTATGACTTTAAGAATCAACTTTACATAGAATCCTTGTGGTTGCATCTAAGTCGCCATTTGTCATTGAACTTAGGATGCCCTGGTGGTACATACCTGGATTAGCTCAATGATTTCTGAAGTTCCACATATTAAGTTTCCTTTTTCACTTGTATACCAATAAAAATAGAATCAGTTATAGACATATCACTAATGAATGATCAATAAAGTTACCCTTCTGTAAAACTTCCTAATTAATTATGATTCCAATTGTACCTTTTAGTTCCTGTTGAACATTGATGGCTGTGGAAGTATTATTAACTCACTTTGAGTCATTGGAGGAAAGCAAAACAAGGAGAATTTTATTTATCGTGGTTCATACTACATAGGATGGAATCTAAGGGGATAAAATTTCAGGATCTATATTAAAAATTATTTGGAGTACATGGAATACTTTTCTCAAACAGAAAGTTACAAATATCTTTAATCAGATAATTTTTAATTATTTTGAATAGTAAACGTTTTAATTGTAAACTTCTTTTTTTTTAAGATTTTATTTATTTATTTGACAGACAGAGATCATAAGTAGGCAGAAAGGCAGGCAGAGAGGGAGGAGGAAGCAGGCCCCCCTCGGAGCGAAGAGCCCGATATAGGGCTCAATCCCAGGACCCTGGGATCATGACCCGAGCAGAAGACAGAGGCTTTAACCCACTGAGCCACCCAGGTGCCCCTAATTGTAAACTTCTAAACTTACTTTGTAATTTGAGTTGGGTTCAATTTATTTAAAAGATGATAGTGCAGGCGCCTGCTTTCTCCTCTCTCTCTGCCTGCCTCTCTGCCTACTTATGATCTGTGAAATAAATAAATAAAATCTAAAAAAAAAAAAAAAAGAAAAAAGAAACATTACGTGAATATCCTTATAAAAAAACTTTTTTTAAAAATATAATTGAATGAATGGGATTGTAATAGTGTCACATTTGTTAACCAGGATGCCTTCTCTCTCTCTTTTTGAAGATTTTATTTATTTATTTGAAAGAGAGATAGAGCCAGAGAGCATCAGTGAGGCCAGTGGCAGAGGGAGAGGGAGAAGCAGGCTCCCTGCTGAGCAATGGGACTCCATATGATCCAAGGTCCTGGGATCATGACCTAATCCAAAGACATACACTCAACTGACTGAGCCACCCAAGCACCCTTGGGATGCCTTCTCTCTTAAAAAATGCTTGCATGGGCTATGCCAGCATGTGCTTTTGGAGTTCTTCTTGCTGTTCTTTTAATACTAGCTTAACTCTATCCTGATTGACCTTTTGTTTCACCAGATAGATGAATTTCTACTGTTTGATTTTGCTCCTGCCTAAGAAACAGCCTAACCTTTTGAGGAAATTTCCTGAACCCCTAATCTGTTATATGTGATATGTCAGTTTTGTCATTTGTTTTGATTTCTCAAATTCTTGGGAGTAAATCTCATTTTGTTCCTTTCTTCTTATTTGTAGCCCAGTTGTTTGGACATTGGCATTAGACTGGTCTGATTTTTAAATTCAGATTTTCTCTTATGAATCACATAACCTTGAACAAACTACTTCCTCTCTTCGAGCTTCATTTTACTCATCTATAAAATATAATCAACATAGTCATGGTACAAATTAAATAGTACAACATGTACAGAGTTACAGAATATTTTTTAAAGATTTTATTTATTTATTTGACAGAGAGAGAAACAGCAAGCAGGAGGAGTGGGACAGGGAGAAGCAGGCTTTCTGCCGAGCAGGGAGCCCGATGCGGGGCTCGATCCCAGTACCGTGGGATCATGACCTGAGCCAAAGGCAGATGCTTAACAACTGAGCCACCCAGGCACCCCCAGAGTTACAGAATATCTAACACACTGTAAAAACTTAGTGAATCATATATCAATATCGTTATAGATATCATCGAGCACCATTACAAATGACCAATGCTGATATGAAAACAAAACTGCATCTATAGTATTCTCTCATTTTGTTCCATTTTTCAGTAAGTAAGTGAGCTACTTTATCTTTGGAAAAAGTAGAAGGAGCAGTGCCACAAAAGAAATAGTAAGGTGAGTTTTTTGATATAGAAAAGAAGATCCAAGGGAGATAGACAACCAATTTTGTTATCTTTAACTCAGATTACAGTGAGTATCTCAGCTATGAGAATAGAATTTGAGTTTTATAGGGTAAGAAACATTTATCTTGTTTTTACTGCTAGTTTGTGGAATATAACATATGGTGGATATTTTAAAAAATGCTTTTAAATGACAGAATGAGTATCTGAAGGCATTTTTAAAAATGAGGCTGTTTGTTTAATATTAATTCCACAATCTTAAATGAAGATTATTTTCATCTAAGATTTACTTTTTTGATTTCAATATTTTAGTTGTTGAACTCATCAACTGCCATTGCAAAAAACTTGCAAATAAATTAGCATCCTCAAATACAGATAATTCTCAAGTGACCTATACTTCCACACACAAATGTAAGAATAGAGTGAGCCTAGAGACCAACTAAAATCGCATCTAATTGTAACATCACTAGACTTGTCACCTTTTGGGGCTTTTCCTTACTACCCTATCTAGAATTAGCACCACTCCATCACTATGATAATCCCTGCCTATTTCCATTCCAGTCTATTTTTCTTCTTAGCACTTATCACAATCTGGTATTCTATTTTATGTTTATTTTAGCCTTAGTCACTGGACAATAAGTTCCTTGTGGGCAGGGACTTTGGGTTTTTTTCTTCTCAGCTATATTCTCAGAGCATAGAATAATGGCTGGTACGTGTTAGGCTCTCAGTAGATATATCTAAAGTCAACAAATGAATGAACTCAAAGATTTAACAGATGTGTAGGCTCCGTTGAAGACAGATAAGCCCACTGAACATTGCTTTTGAACAGAAAGCATGATTTGATCTGTGTCAAGTTCCTACTCTATAGCATTTGACCAACGATTAGCTTTTATATTTCAAGTCAAAGGCAAATAAATAAATAAAAACAAAAAATAATCATTAAAAAGTGAAGAAACAAAACTCCACAATATCATTCATATTATTCATATTCATTCATACTCCCATATTTTCTATATATACTTCAATTGAATCTTAAAATAAGAAGCAAGTTTAGTTCTTCTTTTTTCTATTTTAGACTGTGACTTGCACAGTGCCATCTATGAAAATTTTTCGTTAATAAAGAACCATACAGTTGTTCTGAAAGGTCCCACTGTCATAGCAAACTTTAACAAATAGGATCATATTACATTTTGGGGTATCTGTATGGGCATTTGGAATGTAGTAGAGTCGTCCTCAAGCATTATGATTTGCATATGCTGAGGATCAAGTAATGTATGACCAGGTAATTATTGTAGCATAAGACGTAGTCCCAGCCCCATCACAGAGCTGATGACACATCATGCTATCTTTCTCTCTCTTGCAGATGCACACACACACACACACGCACACAGCCCACTCACATGTTTATAAACTATAAAATGTCTTGGCCATTCTCTCCATCTTTTTATTTTTATTTTTTCTTTTTGTCCCCTCATATTGCTTTCTTTACAATTGGTTTGTCAAACTATTTCTGCCAGCTGGGTCAGAACATCAGGGAAGTCAATATCAGACTGAAAAGAAAAAGGAATGGATGCATGGGTACACTAGCACAAAAAGCATCAATCATGTCTCATAAATTGTGCTCAAAGACACTTCATTTAAGATAATAGAGTTATTTTAAAGTTAACATATACACTTCCAAAAAAAAAAAAAAAAAAGGACCCACTAAGATTTTTAGTAGTCCTATAGGAAAGAAGAAAATAAAAACTATATTTTTAAAAAGATGCCTAAAAAGACATACTTCTCACCAACCATTGTCACAATGTATTATTTAGATCTTTATATTTTCATTCAACTTATAATTTATACAATCAGAAGTAAGTTGAAATTCACATTTAAGCTGAACTGCACCAATTTTAAAAACTGCATTGCAGATGGCTTCATTATTTGGGAGAAATATTTTCCTTTATGTTCCGTAAGGTTCAAACCATTTTATACTTTGAAATGTGATGAGTGTTGCCTATGCCACCAGTTTCTCTGTCTTTACCCGGCTGGCCCTTGTCCGACAGGCCCTTCTCTCTTCTCTAACCGCAGCTTAAAGAGAATGGTACTGATTTACTAATTTGGATTTTTTTTTTATCTCTTATTTTCACTTGAATTATTGCTATGTCAAATGTAGGGCCTATAGGAAAGATTTTTTTTAATCTAACTCTTTCTAATTGCTTAGCTTAAACCAAACGGAGACAAAGGTACATTTCAATGTTGCATTTCTAGGTATACTAACTTGATAATACTCAAAAGTCTTAAACCCACTCCAAATCTTTTGATTATGGTTGGTTTTACCAATACTGACAAAATTAAAATGACATCAGAAAATATGAAATAGTTCTATAAACTGTGGCACTCTTAGTTACTAATAGTTCCCTCTGTTTCTCTGGAAGATTGTACAGATAATAGATAGTTGTGGAATCTTCCCAAGGACCAAGATATGGTAGAATCAGAATTTTCCCAATTCATCATTATATCTTGATAAGATGACCCTTTTGGAAAGTAAAGTAAATGTTGTACACACTGATTAAGTGATGAGCTAGTAGTAGCAGGTGGTCATCATATTTATTTTGAGAATCAACCAAAATGAACCAAAAATTATTAAATAATGAAAGAATATATTGCTTTTCACCTTAAAAAGATGGTGATTACATCCAAATTATCTTTTAACTATAATGCTAATTTAATTTAACATTGTTTTTTCAGATAGCTATGGTATAAGCCTGGGAAAAACATGTAAGACAATGGCAGAATCCCACGTAAGCAGGGTGGGGGAGGGGGTGGGTTTTGAGGAGGCTGGGGTCTAAGAGGCTCCAGTAAGGTCTGCAGCTAATCACAGGGCTGGGCTGTGGGCCAGTACAGGCAGAGAATGTCTGCTTTAACTTGTCTCTCCAACATTCAGCATAGTGCCTGGCACACAGCAGTAGGCAGCAGTAAGTCCTATTACAGGCAGTTTTGTTTTGTTTTGTTTAGATTGTATATATGTATTTAATAGAGAGAGAGAGAGCATGAGCAGGAAGAATGGCAGATGGAGAGAGAAGCAGACTCCTCTCCAAGCAGGGAATCTGTGCGATGTGGAACTCAATCCCAGGACGCTAGGATCATGACCCGAGCTGAAGGCAGACGCTTCACCAACTGAGCCACCCAGCCACCCCAACAGGTGTTTTTTATAAAAAGCAACGGGAGATCTAGAAAGAGAGCAATATATAAACCCATTTTGTAACAAAGTTAACATCCAGATAGTTAGTTCTAAAGTCATATTTTAGTGTTCAGAAACCTGTGCCCTAAGGTGGCCATTTTTAGATCTGCTAGTTTTTCTTTGGATTCACATATAGATTACTTTAGTAGCTTGGGTTCTGTGAGCCACAAGGGTTAACCCTCTGAAAAATTGGTAAATTATTCACTAGCCACCCTACTTCTCAGGAAATTTAGTTAGCCTTTCTTCCTAAAAGACATGCATAGTGCTAAAAATGTGTTTGTTTTGATGTAAAAAGTATAATTGTGAAACAGTTTTTTAAATCGTCCTTTCATCCAATAAAAGTGGTTTGCCAGCCAGGTTTTATTCTTAAATTCTCTGATTTTTTTTTTTTTTCTTTTAAGATTTCTTTTAAGAAACCTTGTTGAATATGGAAAGACTATTTGACACTTAAAGCAGTTCTCCCCAGTTGGCTTAAGATTGTCAAGTTGCTTTCTCACTGATTCTTGTGCCCTGCCCCCTCTCCTGAAGTAATATGGCATAAGTGGCAAAGATTGTGATCCATATTTTACACAGATGCAGAAACTGAAATTTGAAACTTAAGTGCACTGCCCTGGACCAGCGGGGTGTGTTGGCGTATCTCCGTGCAAACATCGCAAGGCTGGAATTGCTTTACAAGACCTGTTGGTTATATGCTAGGAAAGCATTCTGGAGCCGTCACTGGGTACTTCTACCTTTCTTCTCCTTCTTCCCCAACAGAACCCACAGAAAAAAGACTCAGATCTAGCCTATGACTAGTGTCTTGACCAAATAATTCCAATGAAAATGAAAGTAATGCCTTTGACAATAAATTCTTTATTTTGTACCATTTGAACAGAGAAAGGTGACAATGTATATATTCTCAAAAATGTTTGTAAAATTGTTCTTGTTTTTATATATTAGGTTCACCTTATCTTAAAACATGTTTCTGTGCAGAAATATGACAACCAAGGAGTTAAAAGCTTTGGGCTATCCCCTCCTGATTTTGTCATGGCTATCTCTCTTTGTCTCTGTCTCTCTCACCCTTCCACAGTTCAGTTGTTAGTTTTACTGGTGGATGAATTGTTATGACAGCAGAACTACATTGTTTTATTTCTGTATCATTACTACTATTCATTATACATTTGCTAGATTAAACAACACATTCAAATGAAATGATGAATTACATATTTTAAGAGCAGAGTGAGCTATATATTTGTTTAAGAAAATTATATTAAATCTTCATTGGAAATATTAGTCACAACTTGTAGTGGAGTTAATTACATATAAATATTTTCTTGGGCAAAGATTTATTTTAGAAATAATGTTACTCTAAAGGATTTTATTATTATCTAAAAATAATAATAGGTTATATAGTACATTTTAAAAAATATAAATAATCTTGTTTTTTTAAATGTCAACTATTTGATGTAAACTTCTTAATCTGATTTCAGCACAATATTATTTCAATCTACCTCACATTTTTGTTCGGGAAAAATAAATATTATTATCTATATATATATGTTTATGAGTTAGACTTGGAAAATCTAATACTTACAGATTACTAACTGAGAAAGCTTTAGGACAAGTCTAACTCTTTAGTTTTCCTATAATCATTTCCTTAGTAAAAAGCTATAATGGTAGTGACTTGCTTAGAGCATCTTCCCTCTAAATTCTCTGCAGGTTTCTCATATTTCAAGAAGTTGGAAAAATGTAGAATGAATAGAAGACTGAATGTATTTCATTTCCAAGTAGATACAAACTAGGTTTCAAAATGTTCATTTCAAATCTTACATACATCTGGGACCTACATCTGTGATAGGGGATATTTATTTTTTCCTTTAAAAATATTAAAGTATCAGGTAACTCAAATATGTGGCAAATATGCTCTTAAGATAACTTGAAGGGATAAGTATATTGGTAATTTTTTAAAGGATCTATAAATATCATTAGGATTATTTGAAATTAATGCATATGGTACCTTAGTCACTCTCTGATAGCTAGCTAGATGTTAAGGACATCATTATTTCTCTCAACCGTGGGTATACAATTTTGTGCATCACTGCTTAGGTGACCTAAAAGAGATTATACAAAAACACAATTTACTATCAGAAAGGATTCGGCATGGGGAGGCTCGGGTGCAGTGTAGCCAAGAGTAAAAATGTAAACAGAACATGGAGATTTCATATTCTTCTTCTTGGTTAATGTAATATTCGTTTAAGCAATAATGTAACTGCTTAAAAAGAGGTAATGTCAAATGTTAGCATTTAAAAAATAGACCCAGCTCTTTCTCCTCACACATTTTAGTTTTTCCATAAAAATGATTAGGCTCTGCATCTCCTTTTCAGATTTTCAGGCAATAATGCAGTGTTTCTTTTTAACATATTGTCTTGCATTGAATTACAGAATTTTTCCAGATAGAGCAGTATAATGATCTAATGATCACACTCGCTATTTTTCTATCCTTTTTGAAACCACAGGTTAAATCTGAGGGGTCTGTTTGATCTTCCTTACCTATGAGAAATAAAATTCGATTATTTGGTTTTCTAATGAGGCAACACATGATAGTTTTTCAGCTTATCCTTTAGAAATGAAGCTCTTTAGACTTTGAATAAAACAGTATGCAGTTTCTCCAGTACAAGTGACTCAGAAACATCTTTTCCCATGACAATTATATATCAGTGAGCTGCTTTGCATCCAATGTCCTGTTAAACAAACCAGCCATTTTGCATGGTCTGTGTTATGTAAATATAAAAGATTATTCTGATATGTCATGAATGATAGTCTATAAATTATAAATTACATATCTAGATAAATTATACAACTAGTGCTTGAAAAGACTGATTCTCAAACTAGACAACCCAGATTCAAAATGCAGTTTCAGTACTTACTAGCTGTGTCTAGAACTGTTAATTAACCTTTCTGTACCTTAACCATAAGGTGAGGACAATGACGGTTCCAATCTCATCAGGTTTTTTATGAGAATTAAATGAGTTATTACCCACAAAGTGTATGTGACTGAAGCATAGGAAATGCCCAATCAGTGTTAGTTATTACCATGTATAGTTTAATAAGAAAAGTAAAGTCATACTTATCAACTGTCACTAATGTGTTTTTCCAAATATGGTCCTATTGCAGTAAGGAAGGCATGGTTTATTTCTGACCTTACTACAACGAATTAGATTTGTTTTAACATATTTGCATAAGAAAGAACTTATCCCCATTTTAAATAATCTTATCTAACCACAGTATTGCAATGATGTATGATTCTTGAAAATGTGGAAATGAAGCCACTTGATATATTTTGTATGGATTATGAGTTCTTGGCTAGTAACAGATAACTGAGCAGGTTTAACTACATGTTTATAATCACTAATCTCACAACTGATAAATTTCATAAAGTGAAAGCATAATGCATCCACTGAATTGGAGTTGCTTATCACCTTTATTTAAACTTTTTATTTATTTTGAGACAATCGTCACCAACATCTACCATCTAGAAAAGATAGTCCAAATGAAACTTTGTTCGATAGAGTGGTATCTTTAGAGCATTAGTCCCTCTAATGGAACTATTGATGATACTGTAGGCAGGTCCCTGTATGTCAAGCACATGCTTTGGTGAGATACATTTAATGCATGAAGGAGCTATTATTAGCAGCAAGAAGATTCCAAGCCCTTGGCACAACCTTTGTCTTTGAAAGTGAAAAAGGAAATCGTGTCCCTTGCTCATTTTCTTCAAGCAAGACCCTGTGTGACACAGTGTACTGCAGTAATTCTATTGAAATGATTTTGGTTAACTCATTGTTTTCTGTCACTCACTCCTTCTTTTCCATAATAGATACTGATGACAGTTTGGCTTTTATAAACCTTTGGGGAGCATGTCAAACAAACCCTGCCCACACAATGCTTATGTTATTTAAAGGTCAGTTATAATTGTTTTTCTTTTCTTAATTTCTTTCTTCCAAACTCATTAAAAGCAATTTGAAAAGCTGGAGGTTATTATACTAGGGAAAAAAATATGTACTTAGGGATTCTATTTAGACATATAGTAGTAATTGCAAGATTTCAAGGATTTAGTGTATTTGAATTTAGAATTCATTGAACCAGTATGTGTCAGATTCTTGAATTTCTACAAGATCTTACCTTTGGTTTTAACAATTTCTTTTTTCTTTTTTAATTTTAATATTTATTTATTTATTTATTTATTTAATGTGTTTACTGTAAGCTCTATTCCCAGTTTGGGCTTGAACTCATGACCATGAAATCAAGAGTTGCATGCTCTATCAACAGAGCCTGGCATGGCTCCCCGGTTTTAATAACATTTCCTTATCAATTGGTTTACACAGCAGGTGCAGGGAAATTGTCTCTCCTGAATGTTGGGAAATTGGAATCAGAGATATTTTTTAGGTAAATACAGACATTTACCCTGCTTTCTCCACAGAAATAAGGATATGGTATATCTGATGCTGAGTCGGCTTCCCCATCCCGCATTAAATTGCTGGTCTGAACCTTTCCAAATGGTGACATGAACTAGGAACATAAAAGGATAGTGGCATCACACAAGTTGAGTTTTCCAGACCTGGTGAGACCCTGCCTTCTAAATTTTGGACATGATCGCAGGCAGCTGCACGCCCTCACTGGGTGCTCCAGATCCCAAAGCACAGGGTCCGGCTGCATATGCTCCTTCCTGCTCCTGCTTCTTACCACTTGAGTGGTTACTTAAATTGGAAATATAGTCTCACCTTACCCTGGGCATGTAGGGTGGGATTTTCTTCCTGAAAATCCATAGTCAACATGAAATAATGTTAAAAGTTTGGGTCATTTTAGGAATAAGCTTGATGCTTGAGCAGGTATCGGGTTCCTGTTGCACTTGTATTCACTAACAATGTGGATTAACTGGTGCTCTGATCAGATTAAACTAAAGACAATGAAGGAGCAAGGCATCCTACTCCTGTCAAACAAAATAAAAATAGTGTTAAAAATATATAGACTAAAACAGATTTTATCGAGGATTCATTATTGCAGAGTTATCTTGGGCTCACCCACTGTGGAATACTAAGTCAATAAAGAACATCTAGAGTTAAAACTGAGTTTCTATTTACTAAGATTCCGATTATCAATACCATTGGGATGTTCTAATGGCTCCACTGCTCGTGAGCTTTGTGTTTCACAAAATTTAACTTCTGCTAGGCTTAGTTTCCTGAATTTTTACAATGAGAGAAGTAATACTGCAAAGGATTACTGGAAGAATTAAATGAAATAATAGCTGTAAAACTGGGCTTGACATACAGTATGTACTAAAAAAATATTAGCCATTATTGCTTATTTTTGAAGAGATAGTACTGTTTTAATTTTACAGAAAAGAAAGAGAATATTAGAGCTCAGATAGCTCCACCCACTAGACTAAGGTCATGCACCGCTAGTATGTAGAAAGCTTCATTAAGTGCAGGATTTGAAGTGGTTTTGAAAAAGATTATGGAAACTCAACAGAAATTCACTGTAGTAAGGTCCTAAAACTGGTCTACTAATCTTATATTACTCAAATGTACAGGGTCCCTTGATCCACATGGCATTTTTCTAATCCCAGATCTTGAATTCCTACTTGGTTGTGTATGTTTCCTATTTCTGATTTTAAAATTTGTATTATTTTACCATCTCCTTGTTTGCATATGAAAAGTCATGGTATTTAACCCATATGTCATCTGAAGTCCTCTTGTTCTTGAAGCTCTAAATAAGATGAGTTTAGACTCCTATTCCATACCCCATGGAAAGCCCAATACCCTTCTCAAGATTTCTCTAAGCTCCCAGTGGGCCTTGCATTTTTTTGGTCACCTCTATCTCCAACCAGATTTCCCTACAACTTTTTTTAAATTTCCTGCTCTGGTGTATATCCAAATGAGGAAAACAGCCTCCTTCTGAAGCATACGCCACATGAACAGTTTCATAAAAATAAATGTGCTCAGCAGTGTGAACATAGCAGACTTTCCTCAATTATAGGGAAGAAGCAGAAACACCAACAACTTAAAACTGAATATCATATGTACCCAGTTTTAAATTTTTTCGTCTACCTTGAAGGCCATCCTTCCTTGTTCTGCTCCTTTGTTCTTTATTCCCCACCACTCAATACATTCTCATAAATTTTTAATTCAGAAACGGTTTTGCTGTCTTCTCTTTCTTTCCCTCCTACTATGTTCTCAGACTCATTCCACCACAAACACCCTATCAAGATATTTTCCTAATCTTATACAATTTTCTCTTTAAAAAGAACATTTATCAGGGATTAACAAACATACACACCATGATTGCAAATCATTTCAACTCTTCCTGGATCAAGAAGGAGTGGAATTAATTAAATAGAATTAAAAAAATAAAACAAAGCAAAACCCATAGCCCAAATGTGCTTCTGTGGGAAAAGAGCTCCAAATCCATGCTCAGAAGTTCTTTGAAAACATCTGTGTCCCTGGTTATATTACCCTCTGTGCTACTTGCAGAGGGGCATCATAGTCAAAATCATGGGGACGGGGCCTGGGTGGCTCAGTTGGTTTGGTGTCTGCCTTTGGCTGGGGTCATGGTCCCAGGGTCTCGGAATTGAGCCCTGCGTTGGGCTCCCTGCTTGGTGGGAAGCCTGCTTCTCCCTTTGCCCCGTACCCAACTCGTGCTCTCTCTCTCTTTCTCAAATAAATGAATAAAATTAAAAAAAAAAAAAGAAAAGAAAAATCAGAAAATTTCTGTCTTCTCCAAAGCAAGCAATAGCTAACTACACAAAGCCCTGGTCTCAGATTGTCTGATTTATCAGGTGAAGGGCAATTTTTTTTTTATGTAGAAGTGTTGAGTCTCTATTTTCCAATGGGAATAAAATATTGATCCTGAGATACGGTGTCTCTGAAAGCTCTGTGACAGGATTCAAAATTCCAAATATTATGGATTCCGTAGACATTTCTTCTCTGTTAAACTTCTATTTTGTGTGTTTGTTCTCCACGTTTGGGCTATACTTATTGGCTGTATTTATTCCCTAGAAAAAGTAGCAGTTGTTTTGGGTTTTTAAATTATAATCAAAGACAATGTGTTCTTATCACCTAAGGATCAACTGTAAAAATGAAGCAATTATTATTATTAGCACTATTATTTCACTTTCGTCTTTGTCTTGCAGTGTTACTTTTCTGTGGTTTTTGTTAAGTAATCATTGTATTTGTATCATTCTGCTCACTATTTTCTCAGAGCTTTAACTGGAAGTCGGAATTTAAATATTTAAAACAGGCCTTCAATGAGTTATTATTTAACTACTATAGCATGTAGATTGAGGCTAAAGATTTTTACAAAGAAGCATTTCCTATTGCTTTTGGCAGCAGAAAGTCTTTAATTTTGAACAGGTTAAATGCAGGATTATAAAACCAAGGAAGTTTCAAGAATCCCCCTCCTTCCTAAATTACCAGGATATTCTAAACAGCCAAGAAGCAGATATTTTTCTTAACAAATTTCTAGGACAGTGATTCTGAAATCTGTCCAGGAATCCATTCCATATTCACTGTATTTTCAAATTTATGTTACTGAGCATATTTCTCACTGTTATTTCATCCTTATTGGAGTTGAAGAAAAATGAATTTCCTTAACCCCCTCACATTCTCCCACTGCCTAAGAAACAAGGCTAATTTGCTTCTCAGCTCTTATTCCTTCAAGCAAATCAATCCCCTCTTGATTAAACTCTCTTAGTGAATATCAACCTTAGCACCATTGCTAAATTCATGATTCCCTCCCAAACAAAGGCTACGGAGAAAAATACTAAGCATGTAGAAGAGATCTAATCATGAACTATTACTAGAGAATATTAACAAAGCCTAAACTCAAAACTGGAGCTTTCATTGTTAGAGGGCCTGTATGAGTCCCTAGGGGGAAAAAAGAAAAAAAAAAAAGCTGACATTTGAAGCAATTTAATCAAAGCTTTTGCCATTCCCTCTTGGGTTCCAGATATAATGTGAAGCTGTTTTAAATCATTGTGACCTCCATGCCTCAGCATCTTTGAAAAATTCAAAGCTGAGTGTTTAGTACCTGAAAGCCTTTGTATTTCCTTCTAACATGATGGAAATAAATTATACGTAGGCATCATATTTTCAATATTCATCTGAGCTTCTCTGGTGTGGGCTATTTGCTGACAGTGCATGGTTCTCGAATAACAGAGATATCATACAACAAATGTGCCCTGCTCCTTGGTATACAGGAAGTGAGGATACTCACCGTGCCCGCCTCCATGAGTTAGCTCAATAAATTTGAATTGCTCATTAGAGTTCCCACTTCATTGTTGCCTATATGTGAACAGCTTAAGTGAATAGGAATCAGATGGAGGGTGGGGGAGGATGCCCAGAGATTTCACATAATTCCTGTTGCCAGAGAAACCATTTTCTTGCTGTCTGGGCATGCACCGAGTAGCTTAGATCAACTGGAGGCTGAGCACAGCCCTTGCTGTGACTTTAGTAAAGAAAACAAACAGAAGGGAGAAAATGCTTACAAAGAGAAGCAGAATCAAATATTAAAATGTTCTTTTAATTAAATGGTTTTGTAGACTGGGCTTTGAAATGCCTTGTCCCCTAAGATGTCTATATCTGACTCTGCATGTGTTTCTGTGCCTCATGTTGATTGTATTTCTTTTTCCACCTGTGTCTAGAAGACCACGTTTTCATACATGTTTGCTTACATTATACATATGTATGCTTATACAACAATGTTCTTTATCTTTTTACCTCTTTCTTTCCTTCCTCACCTCCTCTCCCCCATCACATCACACACATCCACATGTCACATCACACAACTGCACTCTGTTTAATACATGGGAAACTTTTCTCAGGGGGTAAAAGGAAAATTATGGCAATAACACAGTTTGCTCACCAAAGCCAAAAAGAAATGACAAAAATTGAGGAAGCACAGGAGAAAACACACTGTGAATTCTACACTTGTTTATTTAATACTTGGGTCTTTTTGATAAAGGATGCTTTCTAAGCATGAAAGAAAATCAGTTAAGAATACATGAGGTGAAACGTTCTAAATGCACAGTTTCTTGTATATTTCTCATTTTTTGTATATAAAATATATATGTTCTGATACTACTACTTCTGAAACTATGTAAGGAAAGCAAGTAGTAGTAGTAATAAACAGTTATTTACGTATTTATTTATGACATTTCTAAAAAGTGTTCTTTCATATTTTGGAAGACTTCTTTTTTATTATTTTAATTTCTTATTTTTGTTAGTTTTGTTTTAAATTTTTCCTCATTAAAGGCTTCATTGAGGATTTTTTTCCCCTTATTTTTGGTAAGAAAAAAGCTATCATTGGTAATTATCTTTGACATGTAGAGATTTCATAAGACTAAGTGTTTATTAATGAATTCCTTGATATGTCTCAACCCATGAAGAAATGAACACTATCGGTTTGTGTTGTCTGCACTTGTATACAGTTTTAATTAAATGTCTTTGCCATTTTGTGTTATATTTTGTCCTTTGTCCTCGCTCTACTTGTCTCAACAAACACTCCAAAACCATAACCATGTCCTATTGACCTATTTATGTTCATAAGTATTGTACCAAGCATAGAGCCTGTATAGAATAAGTACACAAGAAGTATTTACTGAAAAAAATGAACCAGTGAATAAAGCAGAACTTTAACCCAAAGAGATAACTTTATGCTCGAGATGACATTAAAAATTGAGAGCAAGTTAGGATATGAAATTCAGGGTTTCAAATCGCATGTTATAGTCATCATAGACATATTTCATATTTTTAGGTACTCTAAGAAAAATATGGCAATATTGAAAAAAGAAGAATTATTTGAAATAAGAAAATCATAGGTTTTCAGATACAGTCTCATGTTCAAAAAATTGCAAAAAATATTTGTTTTAGAAAAAAAATCAAGGAAATAATTTTGGTTTTCTTTTCAATTATTTCTGATTCTAATTTAATGTTTTTCTTTTCCTCTGTAAACTCCAGTCTTTGACTGTTGAAATGCTACAACCTTCCTCTATCTGCACAATTACTACATGCTAATTTCACCTGCCCTGGGGATATGGCCTAATTTACATTCTTTTTTAATGACCCATCTTCTTTCTGGCCAACACAGGTAAAAAATTGCTGATAGGTGTAAAGCACTTGTACTATAATTATTTAGATTATGTGTTCTTTTATCTCTCATTGATTTTTGCTTTCTATTTGTCTTAGAGGAGATGGGAGAATTTAAATTCTCTTTTTGATTTTTGCTATTTTCTACGTGTTTCTTTCTGCTTTTCTTTCAATTCTCTTTATTTCTCTTCTTGCCTTTTGTCCATGGATTACAGAGACCACAGTAGGAACTATTAAAGATCTCCATGTAATAATCCCCATCATTTCTGAATGTAGCTTTTGTCATTCAAAATGATTTTTGTATTTGGCATTACCAGCGAAAATCAAATGATTCATTTTTACTCTTCTGTATATCTTGATGAAAACTTTAATTCCCATAAAGGTCTCAATTCAGATTTCTTTTTTTTTTTTTTAAAGATTTTATTTATTTATTTGACAGAAATTACAAGTACACTGAGAGGCAGGCAGAGAGAGAGAGAAGGAAGCAGGCTCCCTGCCAAGCAGAGAGCCCCATGCGGGACTCGATCCCAGGACCCTGAGATCGTGACCTGAGCTGAAGGCAGCGGCTTAACCCACTGAGCCACCCAGGCGCCCCTCAATTCAGATTTCAATAAACTGAAGGAGAGTGTGTTTTGCCACTGACTCCGCTCCAGTTAGCATAGCTGATGAAAAAGAAGATATTGCAGCCTTAGCTTGCACTGGGAATCAACGCCTTCTTGTGTTAGATTTTTCATTATAAATGCAATTGACAGAGGTGTCTATTATAAGCTATTTGTTATACAATCTTTATAAATAGCTCTCGTCATGTATAAGACAAGTCTAAATTTGTTTGGAAATAGCTTCTTAAGACACCCTGCTGTGGCTTCCTCCCTGTGCCAGGCTGGCATTCAGTGGGGGAGTCAGACACTTTGAGCAACTTGAGCTCGTCATCTTCCTATCAGCTTGAAATGATGTGCATCACATCCAGTTTAAATGATCCACTTTAAGTGGAAACATGGTTCATAGATAACCATATACAATTCAGCAATATTTAGCCATACTCTACATCATCTAAGATGAATCTCGTTTCTATTTCTTAGGGGAACATCCTGCTTAGCTATTGTGGTTGACGTCGCTACCATATCTGTTTCTTCTAACTTTAATTTGACTTGCACTCCAGTGGAGAAAACTCTTAAAGCTCAAATGTGCAATTGCCTATTTTCTCTAAGAACTAGTGTGTATAAGGAAGATAGAAAGCTTAGGACTCTTCAAGTCTTTGGTCCCATATTTCTATTCAAATGCAAGTTCACAACTACATTTCAAAGTCAAATATAAATGATGTTTGGATTATCCACCATTTTGGATTATACACACCACTGCTCTCCATTACTGTAGGTAATTAAGAGCTTTCTGATACGAAAAAATGTTTCCTTAAATGCCGACCCTCTCTTCTATCAAACTTCCACAAGAACTTTAATAAGTGAGACTGACTGATTATAATTCCACCTCCTTTCTCTCCTCAGTATCTGGAGGAGACATTCAAAAGCAGTAACATCCCTCAAAGCACTTGTGGGAAAGAAGAGAAACTGGGGACCTGAATAATGAAGACTCCATGTCAGTTCTTGATAGTGAAAAATTTTCAACGCCACATTTCCAAGGGTCACATAAGAAAATATGGCCTTGAGTGTAAAATGTACAAAACAGAAATAATCTGGCAAATATCTAGACATGACAAAGTCATAGGACAGAAGCAGACTATGATGATAATACAATCCCCCATTCCACTCCAGCCCCTATTTTTACTAATGAAAAAACTAAGACATCATAAAACTACCCTTTCCAAGTAATAATCACCCCTTCTCTCTGCAACCTCTATACATTGCTCATAGTTCTAATGTTGCTTAATTATTTCTGTTATTTTTACTCTTCCGCAGCTATCGGTTTGCCTCTGACCCCTCTCCAAGTTCTTTGGTGTAGGTAATATAGCTTGATTTGGTATGCATTACCTGGTCCCTATTCCAAATATGGGGTTCTGTGCACACCTGTGCCAGGACCTGGAAATCCCCAGGATACCTCTACTCAAAGAGAATTCTGTGGAGCAGATGTAGTATTTAGAATTAGCCAGAATCCCAATTTTGATGGTTATCTCGCTATGTGAATTTGGGCTACTTACTAACTTCTCTAAGTTTCAGCTTTCATTTTTGCAAAGTATATATGATCTTATCGCTGTGAGGATTGAATAATATGATATCAACTTAGTATGCAGTAATATGTACTTGCTAGCAGAAATAACCATTCTTTAGCAACGGCAGTTCAGCATGAGGCCACTCTCATGAAATATCCCTTCCTTGTTTAGATCTGAACTCACTTTCCTGGAGATGTTAAGGACTTAGAAAGTTCTGTCTGAAGGCTTGATGACTTCTAGTTTGTAATCTAACAGTCATGAAAATACTGTTTTCATCTGGCTAGATATAGGATTGACCTAAGAGGAAACCTGTGGTACAGGGTCAATACTGGGAGGTAATTAGTGAATGAGGTATTTAATCTGTAATCTAAGATACTAAGACTGGGGCAAAAAGTCAATACCAAAGGGTCACATGTAAATGCCAGGAGCCAAGCATGGTAACAGGAGAGAAAGCATGGCTAAAGATGAGAAATATCTAAGGAACAAACCCATACAAATTCTGCTGGATAACCATCTTTTTCCGGGCCTATTTTTAACTCAGCACCTGAGAAAACAAACCTCACTGAGGACTGGAATAGTAAGTGTAATTTGTACTGTGTGTTCTAGCTTGTTTTGGTGTTTATTATAGTTGGAAAATACATGTGAACGGAGGTGTGGCCTTAGACACGGGGAAAGTATGATGAATGCTCTAAAGGGAAAACAACTGACTTAGAACCAGACATGTCTGAGAGGACATGCCATGTGACATCCTCAGGTAGGTATTGAATGGCTTGTAGGAGTTTAGAAAAGAAAGGGATAAAGGGCATTCCACAGAGAAATGATACCTTGCAGAGGCCCAAAGACAGCAAAATGGGAAGGAGTTCAGCTAGCTGAGACATAGATGGTGTGTGTGTGTGTGTGTGTGTGTGTGTGTGTGTGTGTGTGTTGCAGGTGGGACAAGGGAGGCCTGGGCTATTATGGGGAGAGACTGACCAATAGAATCCATCTGAGCAGAGGCACTGTATGTGTGGTGAAGATGTGAGATTTTAGTCTGAAAACAGTAAAGGATTTTTGAGAAGTTTTAAGTAGGGTAGCAACAGGATCAGACTTCTGTCTTTTAAAAATCAACTTGGTGGTGGTGTGGTGAGTGGACTGAAAGAGGGAAAGTTAAGTCTTTTACAAAAATACAAGTGTGATTTGATGAGGACTTAACTAGCGGGCTTACCAGGGTTAGAAAGAAGAAGATCGGTGGGAGAGATGTTTGTAAGGGGGAGAGTTTGACCCAGTAACTTCATGAAAAGTAGAATATGGAACTAATTTTTTTTAAATGTGTGAATATGAAAGATCCAAAATGTATGTACATGCTTTGGAGACATTGACACCTGGGTTTTTATCCTGGCTCTGGTAATTACTATTTATGAGACAGGGTTTACTCACTCATGAAATAGAGTTAATAATAATACCAATCTAAAGGCTGATGTGAAGGTGAGCGAACATGTGGGAATGGCTCACCACTTAGCAGGCACCCAATAAATAGCAGTTATTGTTGGTATTCATTAAAGATGCACTTCAAATACAGAGGGTCTTTATTTAAAGACACTTAATTAAACTTCTTCTTCTACACATAGTCTCCCATTATGTCCCAAGTGGGCTGTATGACATCCAGGATGAAATGAATTCGTATCTGTAAAATACGTAAAAGAATGCCTAGCATACAGTAAGCTCATTCATTTAAATAAATAAGTAGATAAATGCCTAGTTTTTTACTGTGTAGTCAGTTTACTCTGCCATATGAATCCTTCTTGAAAGACACTGGCTCCAAAATTAGAGAGACTTTTATTGGCAACCTAAACCTACTGTAAGGTTCACTTACCAGGAAATAAACCTTAAAGTGGATGTGGATCATCATTTCTTTTCATTGAGCTCTTTCTGTCTGAGTTTTAGGAATGATTTCCAGTCTTTTCATAGAAAGCCACAAATGTGGATGCATTTGAGTGAACAAAATTTTAGTTGATAACACAGATTGAAGATAACATTTATGACTGTTAAATAAGAACTGAATTATCAATGTTCAGCCCTGTCAGTCCCCATCAGTGGAAAATCTGCATAGAACCTACTTAATTCTTTCAAATTCTGCCTCAGTTCAAGATATATCAATATATTTCTTCATCCTGATAAATCTTCAAAGAGGGATTGTATAGGTGGATATAGATTAAGCTTTTAAAAGGAAACAGTCCGCTCTGATTTTAAGAGATAAAGAAATAACCTTTACTTACATTTTACTTTTAAATAATTTTTCTTTCCATTTTGCTATCTTGGAAGTATCTCATACCAGACTGCATTTAAGCTCCAAGGTTAAGGCTAAGGTATTTATGGAAGTGAAATTAGGGTAGAGATTGCTTTTGCCAAATAGTAATGAAATCTAGGTATGTAAAAAACAAGATTATCTCATTAAAGCAATAATAAACACAAAAAGATATTAGGGGCCAGATGGAAATTCAAATAGGAAACTCTATAATAGGATATAAGAATGCAAATCACCCAGGGAAGAGTTTTTGCACATTTAAATGTAGTTGCTTGTGTCATAAAAAGACATACACATAAAATACAATCTGTTAAACTATTTGTATTCGAATCATAAGAATTTCTAAGTAGAGAGACAACAATGTTTGTTTGAGAATCTATGCCTATAGGTATGATGCTACATTTAATATGAGTATTAAGTGTAAAGTTTCAAGTACTGTCTGGTATGACTTAGCATTTTAGAGTCAGAGGTTATAATTACATTAAAAGTCATATTCAGGCAGAATCAACGAGTATAATTTCAAACTCACCATTTTATATTATTTTGGAAAATAGTTCTCTCAGTGTTCGTCCTCTGTTTTTGTTTCTCTTTTCCCTTCCCTTAGTCCTCTGTGGTCCTTTTTTCTTCTGTTATTTACTTATTCATTAATTTTGGTATTTCATTTATCACCAGTCCTCTAAACACTTGCCTTCCTATTCCCTAAATTCCCTTGGCAGGGTGGGTGGCTCTTTGAAGTGATAAACCCAGCTGCCTTTAGATATTAGGTGAGGGTTTCAGGGTCGGAAAGTGTCTTTATTTCACAGGATACATTGTAAAGCTAGAAGGGAATTCAGTGCAAAGGAGGCTTAAATATACTTCTGGACAGGCAAAATCATTTGCACTGTCCCCCAGAGTCCACTGTCCCCCCGTGCTCATTGTCCCCCAGGGTTCACTGTCCCCCAGGGTGCACAGTCCCTGTGATACACTCTCTCACAGTATCCACCATCTCCCCCCTCCCCCATGGTTCACTGTCCTTCAGGGTACACTGTCCCTGTGATCCACTCACTGTCTCTCAGGGCACCACATCAGAGCGTGGTGAGACCCGACTCTTGGCCCTACTGGCCCCGGGTCTATTTGCTCACATAAGTGAGCTCTTTACTTTGTTGTTACTGTTTTCCTTCTTAAAATGTGCTTCCCAGACATTCAAGGAAAACAAAACCAAACCCAACCCTATGGACTGTTTCAGGGATGGCTCCAATTTACCCTCTTCACCAAGCTGTCTCTTATCATCCATACTTGCCTCTTATATTGATCTACTTTAATATGAGTTTATGAATGATATTGTTGCCTAATTGTTTTGTGCTCATTCATCTTTGCCTCCTCAATTTAATATGAATTCTTTAACAATAGGAATTATTTAGTATAGATACAAGTATGTGTAATATAGTATAGATAATTTTTAATATCTTTAAAATTTTTATTGAGATATAATTGACATAGAATGTTATGTTAGTTTCAGGTGTAAAACATGATTTTATATATTTATATACATTATGAAATGATCAGTCTAGTAAACATCCATTACCATATGTAGTTATAAAAAATTTTTTCTTGGAATGCCTGGGTGGATCAGTATGTTAAGTGTCTGCCTTCAGCTCACATCATGATCCTAGGGTCCTGGGATAGAGTCCCAGATCGGTTCCTTGCTTAGCAGGAAGGTTTCTTCTCCCTGTGCCTCTGCTCCCCCTGCTTGTGCTCACTCTCTCTTCCTCTGACAAATAAATAAGATCTTATTTTTTATTTTTATTTTATTTCGTTATATTATGTTAGTCACCACACAATACAGCATTAGTTTTTGATGCAGTGGTCCATGATTCATTGTTTGCGTACAACACCCAGTGCTCCATACAATCCGTGCCCTCCTTATTACCCGTCACCAGGCTCACCCGTCCCCCCACCCCTGTCCCCTCTAATACCCTCAGTTTGTTTCCCAGAGTCCACAGTCTCTCATGGTTTGTCTCCCCTTCTGATTTCCCCCCACTCATTTTTCCCTTCCTTCTCCTAATGTCCTCCATTAAATAAATAAAATCTGAAAAAAATTCTTTTTCTTGTGATGATGATTTTTAAGATTTATTCTTAAATCTTTTTTTAAAAAAATGTTATTTTAATTCATTCACTTATTCATTCATTCATTTGAGAGAGTGAGAGAGAGCAGAACTAGGGTGAGGGGCAGAGAAAGAAGCAGACTCCCTATCGAGCAGGGAGCCAGACACGGGTTCGATCACCCAAATCTTGGATCACGACCTGAGTCGAAGGCCGACACTTAACTGACTGAGCCATCCACGTGCCCCAAGATTTATTCTTACATTCATATTTCAAATATGTAATATAGCATTATTAATCATAGTTACCATGTTGTACATTGCATCCCCATGATTTACTTATTTTATAAGTAGAAATTTATACCTTTTGACTCCCTTCATCCATCTGGTACATCCCCCACCCCTACTCTGGTAACCACCAGTCCATTCTCTGTATCCATGAGTTTGGTTCTTTTTTGGTGTTTTTTATTTATCTTTGTTTGTTTATTTAGATTTCACAAATAAATGAGATAAAATGGTATTTGTCTTTCTCTGTCTGACATACTTCAATTACTGTAATGCCTTCAAATGGCAATCCATGTTGTTGCAAATGACAATATAATTGTTAATCTCTTAAAATGACTTAAAGTACTGAGTTTAAAGCTTAAAGTAGGAACCTGACATCCATTTGTCAGCTGTACCTAATGACTCAACGGTAAGTTCCAAGTAGAACTTGTGCTTCTTGCTCAGTCGAGAAATTAATGGACATTACTTGCTACCGAAGAGATAGCAGACTACCATTTGTTAAAAACTAGAAGCAAACCACTTAAGGTCTCATTTACCTGAGAAAACTGGGTTTTTAGGCACTTTCCACAACCTGGAAATTTTTAATTAAAGATAGCTTAACCCAGTCACTATGTTTTCATAGGGAAAACCTGTCTCTTGTTTCAATTTTCTCCCTTATTCTCCCAGAAAATGTTGGCTCATGTGACCAAACAGTCTCACCCAAACACCAGGCTTATAAACAAAATCAGAATCAGTTTCTTCACAGTTCACAGTCCACAAAAGAAGCTTGTTATGATCATTTGAAAAGTGACTCATGAGGACAGGCCAGTGGTTTCTGACTTTGTTTATCCATGTGTTGGGAGCTGTGGTACGTGGGTCAACCAGCTCTCCCATCCCGCAAAAAAGGAAAGAAAGCTCCAATTTGGAATGTTTGCCAAGTCCTGTGGTATAACTATGCTCATTATGGCTGATTTCAAGTCACCAGTTGTTTTAACAGTCCTTTCATAAAATTCCCCACAAGCCAAGTCGAGCCTGCTTTAGCTTAGTACTGGACTTAAAATTAATGATCAGGTTTGAAAAGTTTGCCGAGAGCTTTAGCAGAAAGCAGGGGTTCCGTATTTTATTCTTCCTTCTATCCTTTACTCTCTATTAAGTTAGATTAAAAGACCTTGACTCAAAAAGAGAAAGAACTTTGAACATAGAAAAAGTAAAAACCACTGGTCTTCATTGTGCACAACTCTTACCACGGGCTCATCACATCCTTTTTCAGTCCAGCTATCTTCATATCCTCATTGAGAATAATATCTGTATCTTTTTCATCTTGTCGACCAATAACTGATACACATATGATCTCAAACATGTTAATAAGTGAATGAGTGATTTTATGACCATTTTTTGATACTTTAAAAAAAAACACATCCACAATTCTGTGAAATAAGTTGTTACTGAAAATGTGGACATAACATTTAAAAAAAACTCTTTTAAACAAATTCCATAGTTTCCCATTTTGGGGAAGTCTTTCCCCCGAAGTAGCTAGTTTACTGGTTTTCAAGTCCTGAAGTTCTGCAGACTTTGATACTCATACATTATTTTCAGGATTTCTCCATAAACCCTTCTTGGGTGATTGCTCTACGCCTATCATTTTAACAGTCACTTATAAATTTCCATTTTTGGACTAGTCTTTTCCCCTAGATTCCCTAGTTAGATGAGTTTGGACAGATTGCCTAACAAGTCTTATTTTTTCATTTGTAAAACTGGAGATCAGGAAAACTGTTTTCTATTTTCCACCTTAGCAATTGGTGTCAGTCTGACTGCAAATTTCATGCTTCTACTCATGACATACCCCTTTCTGACATATGTGTGTGTGCGGATTCATAACATAATTTCATATATAAGTGAATACCAGTGTGTTACTATCATGATTGTATATTAGCCACTGAGAAATGTAATTTGCTAGAATATAATTCATTAACTAATTTTGCTACTCTAGTCCCAAGCTGTTCATTGAAGGAAAAAAAAATATACGTATGGATCAATGTCTTGAAAATTACATATTCCATTTTTATTTAAGTAAAAGATATATAATAGGGGTCCCTGGCTGGCTCAGTTGGATGAGTGTCTGCCTTCGGCTCAGGTCATCATCTCAGGGTCCTATGATCAAGCCCTGCATCAGGTTCCCTGCTTAGCAGGAAGCCTGCTTCTCCCTATCCCTCTGCCTGCAACTCTCTCCCCCTCCCCATGTGCTCTCTCTCTCAAATGCATAAATAAAAGTTAAAAAAAAAAGATAAATAATAAAGTCATGGCAAAAAAAAATAGGTTTTAGGCAACAAAATACAAGTTACAAATTGCCCCCCAAATGGCACTATTAATGTACAGTTTATGCACATTTTCACCATATACTTCACATTTGAGATGCTTGACTTGTGATTGGTACCTAAGAAAAGTGATTTTGGATTCCTGGACAATCCATTGTTGCATCTAGAACAGTCCATATCATCTTCACAGTCAGAGTTATGGAGATGAAAAACTGTTTCAGTACCCATTCAGTACAAAATGAGCAGATGAGAAATCTGAAAGCTTCACACTTCCAATTTCAAAATGTTTGTCCCCAAACCTGCACAAGTAACGTTGTTGTTGTTTTTGTTGTTGTTGTTAACCCTCTTGTTTACGTTGCAGTCTAATTCTACCACCAGAAACAAGTTGAAATCGTAATCCACTCAGGGGTTGACGTACTAAATAACAACATATTCAAAACTGACATGGTATCTTCTTATGGATGAATTTAAGAAATAGAAGCTTTTGCAGGTTTAAGCTGGACAGTGTGCATATTCGTTGAAAGATACTATCTTCCCAGCCAGCAACTGAGTTTTTTCTATGGTTTTGGGATTTTTTTGAAACTTTATTTTCTGACTTAAGTGATATTATTTTCCTCTGGTTTTCTCCCTACCTTTGGCTGTGCCTTCTTCCTTTGTCTTCCCAGTCTTCTTTCTCATCCTCCTCAAAACTAGTTTACCTTTACTATTTTTCAAGTCCTGAAGTTCTACAGACTTTGATCCTCATACATTATTTTCAGGATTTCTCCATAAGCCCTTCTTGGGTGAATGCTCTAAGCCCATGATTTTAACGGTCACTTATAAATTGGTGACTCCAGATGTTCCACCAGCCCCAGAGTTATTATCCAGCTGCATGGAAGAACTCCCACCAAGTTGTCCATGGTCAGTTCAAACACACCATATCCAAAACTGACTTTCCATATTTCCAACTTCTTCTTTGGCAGTTTTATAATCCACCCTGTCAGCCAAGAAATAGTCCTGAAATTTATAATAGATGCTTCCTTCTCATATTCAAACCCAATTACCCAAAGTCCAGGGGATGGGGAAGTACAATCCTATCTTATTTGAAAAGAAAAAAGAATTGGATATTTATGAAAAGCCTTTAAGATCTTTGTGATCACTGTAGATATTTTTATTGTTTTTGTTTACCAAATGGTTAATATGATAAGGATTATTTTAATTATCTTACATGTATTAAGTAACTTAATCTTCATAACAAAGTAGCTAGAAAGGTGCTTTTGTTATCCCTATTTCATAGTTAAGGAATCTGAGACATTACTCTATTTAGTGAAAATGCCTAAGAGAAAAATAACTAAGTAAACCATGAAATATTAGGAATTCTTACCCTTGTTGTAAAGTTTTACTAGTATGTTAATACATTATTGCTTTTGATAGGTATTATTCAAGTCAAAGGAAACAACATAAATTATTATTATTATTTTTTAAAGATTTTATTTATTTATTTGACAGAGAGAGAGAGAGATCACAAGTAGGCAGAGAGGCAGGCAGAGAGAGGGGAAGGGAAGCAGGCTCCCCACCGAGCAGAGAGCCTGATGTGGGGCTCCATCCCAGGACCCTGGGATCATGACCTGAGCCGAAGGCAGAGGTTTTAACCCACTGAGCCACGCAGGTGCCCCAACATAAATTATTTTGAAAGGAAAAATTAATTTTGCATTTTTGTCTCATTCTCTTGCTTTTTCCTTCAATACACATAGGTGATTTTTAGAATATTATTTCAGGTGGTAATCAAACTTTGGCAAATGAATAATTTATTTCCTCTTAGAACAACCATGGATACTGTCAGTGTTTTTGGAATACCAAATGACAGATGTAGCTCTGATATCCAGTAGAGTACTCCAGAATTAATTGCACAGAAACACCATACCATTTGTGTTCAGATCGCTCTCCGACATTTACTCTCTTCTCAAGGGGAATTCCCTCCTTCCCTTAACTTTGCCTGGAATTATTAACATTCATCAACAGGAGAGTCTTGGGAAGTGTAAAATAGATATGATGCCTCATGTTCCTTTGATGGCAATTGTTGCTCATGCGAACTTTAGGGAAATTTCAAAAAGCTAGTGCCTTATTGGGGATTATAAATGACAAATTTAACACAGTTTAAGGAAAAGCTAATACGTGATTATGAGAAATCCTTTTAAATGGGGATATTTGGAGGAATAAAGAAAGTACAGGTATTTTTAAATTGACATTTTCTTAATCTATATGAAGCATAGACTAATTCATAAAACATAAAGTTTATGAAGGAAGGAGGGTGTGAAGGAAAGCAAGAAAGGGGAACCATTTTGATCTTCATTAACTGAATTAAAGAAAATTCTAGGCTTGAGTATCATTTTATCTCTGACCTCAGACACCTTATTTAAGGCCGAAAACATGAATTAAACATACCTTGGCTTCCAAAGAGCAAATGAAAGAAAATCATCATCAAAATCGTGAAGATCTGTGGTCTTAAAAGCAAACTTACCTTTTTATTACAAATATAACCACATTTCCATTCCATATTTTGAACAGAATAATATTATTTTCAAAATCCCTCTAATTTTTCCCAAAGAGGACACCAAATGTACCCAGTGAAATAATTCACCTACTGAAGTCTAATTTTCAATCAAAATGGCAGAGTACTCATCAAACCAGCCAGATGTTCTATAACAAGCGTACAGATTGATGCCCCGGAAACAGATATCATTTAATGAAAAAAGATCTCAGCCTCTAGTTCTATCCTCTAATTTATAATTAATGTTTAGTCTTTCTCACCATGAACTCTTTATAATGGGAAAACTGAAGAAATGAAAACATTTAGATTTTTATCAGTGTATATTTCAGTGTTATAGAAACAAAACATCTGCTTTACAAAGGATTATTTTTGAAGCTTTAAAAATTTTCCCCCATTTGTTTAGGTCAAAACTCATACCATATGACAGGCAAAGTGGATCTGAGAGAAAATGAAATCTATACAAATGTGTTGTGGGAATATACAGAAAGGTCTCAGAATAAGAAATGGAAACTTCAGGGCGCCTGGGTGGCTCAGTGGGTTAAGCCGCTGCCTTCGGCTCAGGTCATGATCTCAGGGTCCTGGGATCGAGTCCCGCATCGGGCTCTCTGCTCAGCAGGGAGCCTGCTTCCTTCTCTCTCTCTCTCTGCCTGCCTCTCAGTGTACTTGTAATTTCTGTCAAATAAATAAATAAAATCTTAAAAAAAAAAAAGTCCTTTAAAAAAATTAAAAAAAAAAAGAAATAGAAACTTCAAATCAGTGACGTGACTTTAGGGCAAATACAACAGCATTCATGGTCATTTTCTATTTTGTAGTTTATTCCATCTTACACATATATATCTTAATGATTAAACATTTTTAATCATTTTTAATCACTTGATCAAGCAGAAAATGGCCAATATATATTATTAGTAGGTACTCTAATTTGTTCACAGTGTAGAACAGAGCTGACTAGAAGAAACAAAGTTTTGAATGATGGTTTACATTAAGAAACAGACTTTCACAAAAATTCTAGTAAAAGACAAAAGAGAGTTTGCAGATTGACTCTCAAACACCAATGACTCTCAAGATTTTCGAGGAGTTGGAAAATAAAAAGCTGAGTTCTGGGCAGGAAGAATATCTAAACAAGGAGCCTCTACATTCATTTTAATTTAACTTGTATCTGAATTGATTAGTAATAAGGATACTTTGTGAACTATCTGCTACACTGACCACGTTTCACGACTTGCCACATGTTTCATAATTCAGCTGGGCAAACAGCCTCAGAGCAAAACAATTTATCAACAAGAGAATCCTTATCTCTTTACATTAAGTGGTGGATGTGATAGAAATGTGATAGAAACAGCACAGTCAAATGTAATCCGACTTGCAACTGTTCTGTCAGCCTCATTAGACAGCAAAACTAATAGGTTCTTTGCTTAGCTCACTGATTCATGCATATTCTTTGTTGCCTGGCTTTTATTCTCAAGAATAGAAGATAATTTATTGCACAATACATAAATAAAATAATTTTGGTCTGAGTGTTTTGCTTCATAATTTCTATTTAACTAAAAAGAATTTCTTGTTTATAGAGAAATTAGTAATTTATATCATAGGTTCTGTTCTCAAGCACAGTGGCTTGAATTCTTGTTTCAATGTAACCTAATTTCCTGAACTTTAACTATTTTGGTAGAACATTTATGTGGATATTTTCATAAGTTTTATAAATTTCCTGGGACTCTAATCTTTTCATGGCCTCCTGATAGATTTTTTTTGACATCCAGATAAACGATAAAAAAATTAACAAATGGATGCAGAAGTGTTAACATATTTTTATAAAAATAATACAAGATACGGACTTCATGTTCTGTGAGTAACCTTGGCTGAATAAAGTAGCAAAATGCACCATAAGACTCCAAATTGCAAGGGTGAATTCATTGTATAATATCAAAGGAAGATTATTTTGTCAACAAAGTTTTGACAAACTCATTCGCTTTCACTGATGTAGCTTATTAGAAACATGAAAATAATTTCGTATGATTTCGTTGTAATCGAAAGGATTCTATATATATATATATATAAAATACAAATATTATACATTTATATATATATATATATATATATATATATATATATATATATATATTATATATATACACACACACAAAGCAAACATTCCCTGGAGAGAAACTTGAAGGCACTTGATAATCATGGAAAACATTTCTGGATTAAACTGATTCAGCCAGTGAGTTCTTCCTATTTTCTCTCTTAATTTCCTAAAGAATGAACTTGTGCACCTAAACGAGGTGATATTCTTTAACAGTCCTGTGAGGAGGAATGAACAGGTATGGTTATTTCTATAGTTGGAGAAAAATAATTATAGTGTATCCCATAGTCTCAAAAAGTTCATCCATCTTTTAAGTAGGAGAGGACAAGAGAAGGGCAATGTAGACAAAGTGAAGAGAAATGTAGTACCTTAAAGACCTGAAAAAAAAAAATAGCAAAGCTCACAAAATTATTCATTCTAGGAAATGGCAAAATGTTTGGAAAATATCCATTTTATTTTTACAGCAAAATTAAAAAAAAAGACATCTCCTCTCTGAAAGGATGGGAACTTACTTATATTCATGGTAGGTTTTTTTCTGGTATTACTCTTATGTGCTGGATTTTGTGCTAAGTATAATAGATACAGAATGCCATTTAATTTTTTATAATAAGTTTTGGATAAATGGTAGCAGTATCCCCATTTTAAAGATTAAAAAATTGAGGCTTTCAGAAATTTAATAATTTGGTTAAGAGGAAAAAAACTGCAAATACATAGCTGGAATCGAAATTCTGACCATCCCAAATCTCTAAAACACTGAAAACCTATTTTATATTGCTTTCTATCAAAATAAGAAAGCAGACCGAGGGGCAAGCTCAAGTGAAAATTGATTAAGCCTTTATGAGGACAGACTCCAACAAATACATAGCGGGTTTATATTCCCATGGATATAATAAAGGACAGATTTGTCAACTCAGCAAGGTAGAGAACAGACATCCAATGTGTCCTTGAGTGAAAAGAAAAGAAAATGTTTTTTGTTTGTTTTGTTTTGTTTAAGAATTATTTATTTATTTTGAAAAAGAGAGAGAAAGAGAAAGAGAGAGAACAAGCGGGAGAGGCAGAGGGAGAGAAAATCCCAAGCAGAATAGGCACTGAGCACAGAGCCCGCTGCTGGACTCGATCTTAAAACCACAATAGCACAACCTGAGCTGAAACCAGGAGTTGGATACTTAACTAACAGAGCCACCCAGGTGCCCCCAGAAAAGAAAATGTTAGACGAGATTAAACATGAAGTCAAAACGATGAGGGAGAAGATAGAAATGAAAGAAAGAGAGTGAAGTTTTAGTTGACAAATATACGTTTAATCTTGGGCTATGGAATTAAAAATATATGATCCTGGGATGTCTGGGTGGCTCAGTCGGTTAAAGGCCCGCCTTCGGCTCCAGTCATGATTTCAAGGTCCAGGGATAGAGTCCCACATAGGGCTTCCTGCTCAGCAGGGAACCTGCTTCTCCCTCTGCCTGCCTCTTCCCCTACTTGTGCTCTCTCTGTGTCACATAACTGAATAAAATCTTTAAAAAATGTATGAAAAAAACATAAAAAATAAATTTTATATATATATATATATATATATATATATATATATATATATATATATAAAATCCACATGGTACACATTGTAGTTGTGCAAACTGAAAAGCATCTAGTGATGAAAGAGAAGTAAGGGCTTGGCTGATTGCAGGCTGATTGTAGGATCAAGGCTGGTTGTGGGCGGGTGTCTCTAGAACTGGCTTGCTCTCCTGCATATAACATCTAATGCAGATCTGCTTGGTGTAGTCACTACCTCAACGACAGGAAAGCCAATCTAAAAGGAGAACAGACTCGTGGGAACATCAGCTCATCCAACACATCATGAACAGAAGGCTGTTTGGCATTTAAAGAGAACCTGAAGAATATTAAAACTCTTAACAACAACAACAAAAAATCCTATTGATCAAAAAACTGAAAATCTGTTTGTTTGTTTGTTTGTTACCAGTGTGCCTGGTAACAAGAAGTGTTTGAAACAAAAGAAACCTTTTACTTTTTGGCTGGAATGTGTCTGGTAATGATAGAGTATTGGGAAATGTGATTCAAGGTCCGTATCATTTAACCTATGCAAACTAATGTATTTGTCCTTTGCCTGAGGATGAAGAAAAAAAGTTGTGGCACATACTTACTGATTAACCCAAATATATTACTCTATGTATATAAAGCAATAGTAACTGAGGGTTAATGTACTTCTTATTTATAGTGCAGCCAAAGATATTAAATTTTGCCACAGTAGGAGGGTTAGGCTACATTTAATCATTTCCAGAGTCGGTAAGATGAGCAGCATTAATTCTGTAGAGCTTAAATTTGCTTTTAAGAAGTCATCTTGCTTAGAGAATTAACTTGCAAAATAATGAGTGATTATGTGTCACCAAAAAGAAAAGAAATACCATGCAGCACCCACTGAAAAGACCGAGAAGTCTTTTAAAAACTAGGACAGGAGGATGCTGGAAATCTTGCTCCTGGCAGCATCCTGATGGGGCAGCAGGAGAAGAGCAGGCAGAAACCAACAGGGCTTTAAATGTTCCCACTTAGTTTTCAAAATTGTTTGCCAAAACCATTCTGTAATAAAAGACAGTGTATTATCAGCATCGTGGGGGGATTTTCCTCTCCTTCCATTCTCTTCTCTTCTCTTCCTAGACGATTTTTTTTTTTGGTCCCAAGTTAGTATCATACTATTTAGAAATTAAGCCCTACCTAGATCCAGTAACTCCTCCACACCGGGGCGGTCAGTAGTGACATGTCTAGAAATGTGAAATATGAGTAAGATGAAAGGAACTGTAAGTAATTTGGCCTGAGAAAAGAAACATACTTACTTGTGAAGCATAAGGAATAACATGGAGAACATGGGGAGATGGAGAGGAGAAGTGAGTTGGGGGGAAATCGGAGGGGGAGACAAACCATGAGAGACTGTTTGAATCTTGGAACACTGAAAAAAATAAAATAAAATTACAAAAAAGAAAGAAAGAAAGAAAGAAAAAGAAACATATGGGGTACATCGAGGCTGCCTCTGGGTATTTAAATGCTTCCCTGTGAAAAAGGGAATAAACTTGCTCTGTTGGACTTGAGAGACAGAACAAGGAGGAAGGTTTCAATTTAAAGCATTGTGTCCTGGAAGCACTGTTTGTGACTATTTGTGCCTGATCATCACTAGGTAAAGGCATAGGGTGGCAGGATAGGATGATTTGCATATGCTCTCTATATGTTTTTATGAATAATGTAGGAGACTATTTAAGGGAAGTAGGCTTTCTAGTGATAATTGCAAAGAATAAATAAATACTTATCATGTATTGAGCATCTACTATGTTCCAGGCACTGTTTCAGATGATTCATGAAGATGTAATTTAATTTTAACTACAGGTAGATATCACCTCCTTTTGACATATAAAGTGGTTTTGGCATTTACTAGCCATACCTTAGATTCACTCAGTTAGTAAATGGCAAATCTGGAATTGAAATTCAGGTGTGCGTGACTCATTTTTACATTATACCCTGTTGCCTCCATTTTTAGAGAAGGATTTCTTCATTAAAAATGTGCACTTTAGGGGGCACCTGGATGGCTCAGATGTTTGGGCATCTGCCTTCGGCTCAGGTCATGATCCCCAGGTCCTGGGATCGAGTCCTACATCGGGCACTCTGCTCAGTAGGGAGCCTGCTTCTCCCTCTGCCTCTCTCTCTCTCTCTCTGACTCTCATGAATGAATAAATAAAATTTTTTTAAAAAAATGCGCACTTTAGACATGAAAGCCTTTGAAGTAAAAAACTGTAGGCATTCCTGACTAATCTCAAGGACTGGAAGAATTTGCAATTTGTGTATCTATGATTGTGTCTGTGTGTACTGCTGACTCAGTTTCCCTGATCCATCATTTGAGGAAGGTTTCAGACTGTATTCCTGATTAAAGCGAAAAGGAATCCTTAAATCTCTCTTCAGTGAGAGAGAGAAGGACTCAAGAGAGTGTCTACTGAAGTGTTCTATCAGGTTTGGGATAAAAAGCTTAAAATATTAAGATGACTTATCTTTTCCCAATTGAATTGCATGTGTGCATGTGTGTAATGTGGGTTAAAGAAACTTCATAAATTGCTAACAAAAACAAACAATGATTTGTGAGGGAAACTGGACGTGTGAGAAAGGGAGAAAAACAGTCTTACCCTAGCTACTTTGGGTTTGTGATCTGTAGCTATTCTTCATGACAATGCTGTGAAATAGTTACATGAGAGCATAGGAAACAGACTCTAGGGTGCCATCAATGGTCACACAGCCAGTTTGTTGTAGAATAAGAACCTGACCTTCAATCTGTCTGGATTTGAAGATGTTTCTGCAGGGCCTATCCTTTACTTTCAGTATGCATTTATCCTTGGAGTTATGACAATTTTGGTCCTAGCCAATAGAATCATGGCAGCAGCACATTTTTCTAAGGATACACAAGGTGGAACTAGGGACAAAGCGGCCAATATCACCATGGAGCGAGCAGTAGATGGGGCACTGCCCAACTTTCTAAAAAGATGGATGGATATGCAGTAATGAGTAGAATTATTTTGGACTATAAACTGAAGAATCACTTCAGGGATGAGTGAAGTCAGCTCATTCAGCAATTGCCTTCTGACCAACTGATTATTTTAGAAAATAGCCCAATGCTAAGGAGATCTAATCTACCAAAAGGGGAGTAATATATTGCAATAATATATTGCAAGCCTCTCTTTGAAAGTTTGTATTTGGGGAAGAGCAAGTAGTAGTGATTTGGAAATATTGCAGAATGGGAGATAAACTCCTTTCTGATGCCAATAGAGAAAAATGCATGTTCTAGTTGCTTTCCTCCAACTCTGGAACTTTTTGATTCTGAGTGACTCACGATGCAGAGACATGGTAATAGATTGCATGATGTGTCCTGGAGCTACTTTATGCAAGCATTATGCAAGTTCCAAGGTATATTTTTGCTCAAAGGAATGAGTAAAAAAATACATTGAATAATGATTTAACTGCCACTAATACTGTATATTAATTGGACACCTACTTTGCCCCCAGCGTTGTATTATATACTTTACACAAGGCGTTTTGAGATAGGTGTTATTCTCTATCCTTCTTGGGTGAGAAAACTGAGATTCACAGAAATTTAAAAACTTGCCCAAATTTCATAGCCAGCAAATGACAAAAGTGAGATAAACACATATCCTTCTCGGATTCCATAGGAGCCACTTTTCGACCATAGCATGCTGCCTCCCTGGTGTGCTTGGTTTTTCATGGTCAAATATTCACTGTACGGTATCCTCACCAGATACTGATCTTTTATAAAACCCATGAACATCGGTCTTGGAGAAGATCCAGATGTTTCCGAGTTGAGACTACTAATGTAAAAATTGCAAAGATTCTTTTTTTTTTTTTAATTCAACAATAGAAACTGTTAGTAGGGAAGATGCTAAATTGTAGGCAAAGTCTTCATTAATCTTACCTACTTCAATGTGCCCTAGTTAGCATTATCATTGAGTAGTCGTTAATTATTTAGACAACACAGCCATGTACTTCACACATGTGCTATTTAATTCACTGATCAAGACATGCATTACTTTCTTCCAGATTATTTGATCACAAAGGATAAATCAGAGCCACAATATGATACTTGAATATATTATGGTTTTCAGAGCTTTTGAGAACTAGTTTGGTAATCTGAGAAACATTATATGTAAATATGAAAAAATTAATGACCTGGTTATTGTCTAATCAGAATCCACATTTCTCCCTGTGCAGCTTTTAACACTTAATCGAATCCTAAAGCCTTAAGAAAATGAGATGAGAGCAGGTTTATTGAATGAACAGAATGTTTCTTTCCAGCCCACTAGCCCATGCTTTACTGGTGTCCATTTTAATTGACACTGTGTTGCTATGAAGTATTTCAGTGGCTTCCTGGGGATGGTCCCCAAGGTGTCGTATACCTCCAGATAGACGTTAACTGTAAACAGGGCTGAAAATTATCTTTCTTTTGCAGTGTAAATGTCATTCACCCTCTTTTTCTTTCTTTCCACCCTCCCTCCCTTCTTTCCTTCCTTCCTTTCTTTTCTTTCTCTGTCTATTTCTCTTCCTTCCTTCTCTCTCTTTCTTTTCCTTTTCTCTTTCTCTTTTCTTTTTCTCTTTTCTTATTTCTTTCTTTTATAAGAAAGTTTACAGGGGCACACCTGTTTATTTAACATTTTTATTTACAAAAAGTATTAAATAGCAGTATTTTCTCTTCAGAGATCATTTTCACTATAATATCCACCTATTTAAGGATGCACTTATTGATTATTTTTAATGTAAATCTTTGGCTTGTTACTCTTAAAATTCTTTACCAGCTACTACTGATTGTTTTTGGACTCTATTTCTCATTAGTTTTCTACTTGTTTACTTTTTTGGTCAAGCTAATCTCTTTTCAATTCCTAGACTGTGACTTTTGTACACTTCTTTTTATATAACCTAGTACACCAGTTTCTTCTCTGTCAGTTATTAGATTCCATTCTTTTCAAAATCTAAATCAAAGCTCACCTAGCTCAGAAAGTCTGTCCTAATTCATCTTAACTAAGCAATCGCTCTGTTATTTTCCATTTGTTCTGTAATGTTTGTATTCAAGGTCATCCATTCATTTATTCATTCATTCTTTCACACATATTTATGAGGTGTCTTTTATGTGCCAACCCTTTTATTTTATTTTATTTTTTTTATTTATTTTTTTAAGATTATTTATTTATTTATTTGACAGACAGAGATCACAAGTAGGCAGAGAGGCAGGCAGAGAGAGAGGAGGAAGCAGGTTCCCTGCTGAGCAGAGAGCCCGATGTGGGGCTCGATCCCAGGACTCTGGGATCATGACCTGAGCCGAAGGCAGAGGCTTTAACCCACTGAGCCACCCAGGCGCCCCGAGTGCCAACCCTTTTAATAAACCCTAGAAATACAACGGAAATTGATATATGTATGGTTCTTACAGTCACAGAGTTTTCAACTAATAGGGAATATTAAGAAGTCAAGAGACAATAATAAAGTAAAATAAACAACAGCTACAGAGAGCATATGAAAGCATATAAGAATGGTACCTAACCTAGGCTTTGGACTTGAGATAAAGCCTTCTTGGATAAGATGGAGTCTATATAAAGTCCAAAGGAAGAAATAAACATTAGCAAGGTGGAAATGAGTTCTAGGCAATGGGAACCGCATATGCAAAGTCACCGAGGTAAAGATTTAAGAATCATTTAAATGACTGGAAGGCAGAATATAAATTGATGAATATAAAAGATATGATAAAGGAAAGGGAGGACCATCATAAAGAGATTTGCAAACCACGGTGAAGTATTATGTTCTATTAATTTGTACATGTTTAAGGTACTTTAGTATGCATTATTGTTTTATAGTTATGTGGATCCACAGAATTTACGACCCAGAAGAATTCAGAGGCCATGTTCTACTCTATTTCAATTGCTTACATGGTGACTGATCCATTTAAACTGATTTCTCAGGAAATATTTCTGACTGACCTGCATTTAACCAGTCATTAATGTTTTTATCCTCCCCTTCACTTTCCTAAGAGGACAGTAGGAATATTTTTGGCAATCAATGAAATAATGGGACTTTCATAATACAGACTTCAAATCCAAGGCACCAATGAGAAGCAAAATATGAGTAATTCCTAAATTCAGTTTCTTTTATGTGTTCTGTCTCTACACCAAAATAAACAAATATGGTTGACCCAACAAGGTAATAGAAGGATTCTCTATCACTAAGACATATATTAGAAATGTTTAAAGAAAGACAAAAAAAAAAAAAAAAATACCTGGTGGTTAGCACGTTCTCAAGCTAGGGTCTACTATTCTCCAGCTATATAAGTATTTTTGCACCCTATTGCTATAGTGGGAGTTGGGCAGGCGCAGTAGTCAGAAAAGAATGGGAATTTGCTGAAAATGTTAGCCTTTCCTGTTACAAAGTGTTCTTGGTTTTATGGAAAACTCATATGCTGACCCTGTACATATACATAAGTAAATATCATGCCTTCCTCAAGTTCACCAAATTATGAACTATGTGGTTAGTATATTTACTGAATGTGACTAGGAATAAATGGTATGTTTTAATATACATTATAATTATACAGAAAATTATCAACAACGAAAAGATAAAAAGTAAAAATAAAATAAAAATTAAAGAGGCAGTACATTCAAGTTCTTAAGTACTTTGGATTTTTTCCTGAAGAAAGTTTTAAAAATCTAAAATCAAAATAAAGGTCCTGAAAGAGGAAGAGTTCTATTTAATAACTCTTGTAAAAAGTTATCTCATATCCTACTATGTTACTTGCGTGGAATCTACATGATACATGTCTTTTAAATTAATTAACTATGGAACCAGAAAAGACCTCGAATAGCCAAAGGGATATTGAAAAAGAAAGCCAACGTTGGTGGCATCACAATTCCGGACTTCAGGCTCTATTACAAAGCTGTCATCATCAAGACAGCATGGTACTGGCACAAAAACAGACACATAGATCAATGGAACAGAATAGAGAGCCCAGAAATAGACCCTCAAATCTATGGTCAACTAATCTTCGACAAAGCAGGAAAGAATGTCCAATGGAAAAAAGACAGCCTTTTCAATAAATGGTGCTGGGAAAATTGGACAGCCACATGCAGAAAAATGAAATTGGACCATTCCCTTACACCACACACAAAAATAGACTCAAAATGGATGAAGGACCTCAATGTACGAAAGGAATCCATCAAAATCCTTGAGGAGAACACGGGCAGCAACCTCTTCGACCTCTGCCGCAGCAACATCTTCCTAGGAACAACGCAAAAGGCAAGGGAAGCAAGGGAAAAAATGAACTACTGGGATTTCATCAAGATCAAAAGCTTTTGCACAGCAAAGGAAACAGTTAACAAAATCAAAAGACAACTGACAGAATGGGAGAAGATATTTGCAAACGACATATCAGATAAAGGACTAGTGTCCAGAATCTATAAAGAACTTAGCAAACTCAACACCCAAAGAACAAATAATCCAATCAAGAAATGGGCAGAGGACATGAACAGACATTTCTGCAAAGAAGACATCCAGATGGCGAACAGACACATGAAAAAGTGCTCCATATCACTCGGCATCAGGGAAATACAAATCAAAACCACAATGAGATATCACCTCACACCAGTCAGAATGGCTAAAATCAACAAGTCAGGAAATGACAGATGCTGGCGAGGATGCGGAGAAAGGGGAACCCTCCTACACTGTTGGTGGGAATGCAAGCTGGTGCAGCCACTCTGGAAAACAGCATGGAGATTCCTCAAAATGTTGAAAATAGAACTGCCCTATGACCCAGCAATTGCACTATTGGGTATTTACCCTAAAGATACAAATGTAGTGATCCAAAGGGGCACATGCACCCGAATGTTTTGGTGTGATATTAGTTTCAGATGTACAATTAGTTTCAGATGTAAATTGCACACTTCTATACGTTACTCAGTGCTCATGATGGTAAGTGCACTCTTAGTCCCCTTCACCTATTTCACCCATCCTTCCTGTGTGTCTTTTAAATTATAAGAAAGATAAACAGGTAGTTAGGATTGAATAACTGGTTTATAACAGGTATAGTCAGAAGAGCCAAACCCTGGAAACACATCAAAATCAACAGGAAAATGAACACTTAAATTGTGGGGTCTTATTATAACGAAATGCTATTTAGCAATAAAAAGGAATGAATTAATGATACACGTTAACAGGTGGATAAATTTTTTTAACATTATGCTATGTGAAAAAGGGAAGATTCAAAAGGATACACATTGTATAACTCCATTTATATGAGATCTTAGAGAACAGACATACGAATCTACAGTGATAGAAAGCAGATTAGTAGTTTGCTTGAATTTAGTAGTTGCTTGAAGATTGTGTATAGGAAATGGGGGAGATTTGTGAACAAAGGAACATGGAATGTTTGGGATGATGGATTTGTTCTAAATCTTGATTAGAATGGTAGTTACATAAAGATACACATTTGAAAAGCCTTGGAGCATTTTATTATATTTTAAATTGCACCTTATTTTTAAAATATAAAAATATTATTAGCATTTTTTTCTGATAATATCAGCTTACAGCATTTGGAATAATTATTATGGTACATATAGCCCTTTATTTATTTATTTATTTTTAAATATTTTATTTTTTATTTGACAGAGTGTGACACAGTGAAAGAGGGCACAGAAGCAGGGGGGATGGGGGAGGGAGAAGCAGGTTTCCTGCTGAACAGGGAGCCCGATGTGGGGCTCAATCCCAGGACCCTGGGAGGATGACCTGAGCCGAAGTCAGACACTTAACAACTGAGCCACCCAGGTGCCCCATGTATATAGTCTTTTAGAAAAAACATTTTTTTCTCTTAGGAATAACATTTAATTTTAATAATTGTAAGATTCTGAAATTATTAGATTCTACTCTAGCTGCTATAATCTGTTAACAAGAGTGGTCAGAGTTTGCTATAAGATAGAGAATTTAAAAGATTCACTAAAATTAATTAATTCATTCATTCATTCATTTATAAAGATTTTATTTATTTATTTATTTGAAAGAGAGAGAATGAGAGGGAGCATGAGAAGGGATGAGGGGCAGAGGGAGAAATACACTCCCTGCTGAATAGGGACTCTGATGCGAAACTCGTTCCTGGAACTCCAGGATCATGACCTAAGCCAAAGGCTGAACCACCAGGCGTCCAAAATATGTTAATTGGTAGACTTTAAAATTTCTTACAGTTTAATACTGTATTTTAACTTTGATCCCTAGTTTCATGAAGAGTGGTTGTCATTGTTTTAGACTTAAAAGAAAAAAAGTCAAGAAAACTGGCTTAAGTTTCACTTCAGGGTAAATTTTTCAGTGTCTGCCAATCTAGATCTTGAGTTTGTGACTTCTCTCTAATTCCAAAGTAACCCGTATCAATATGTTAACTTTGGTATGAAGTACAGGATTTGTTTCTGTTAGGTCCATTATTAAACGAAACGAGGCTGAGACAAAGTGAAAGTTATTTAAAGCTTTATTTTGTGATAAGTATTAGAAGTTAGACTGACTGGCCAGGGCTGTCTCCAAAGAGAGTGATCACCCCCAGCTTACAGGCTCAAGAATTGACTGACTGACCGGTCAGGGCCGCCTCCGAAGAGGGCAGCCCCTCCGTTTTATAGAGCAAAAGTCTGGCCACACATAGGTGGCCAGTGAGACTGTAGTCATATTAGGTCACACGCAGGTGGCCAACTGAATTACAGTTTACCCTATAGTAGCTGTTTGACCTAACCTATTACTCTGGTCAGAACTGGTGCTCAAGGTTGGTGCCCAAACGGCAGGGTTTACATTCTTTGGTGGTTAGGGAAAAAGTATGTGTGTTTCTTACTGATTGGATGTCTCCACCTGGCCCGACTCATCCTTGTATTCTGGGCTCTGTTATCAGGAACTCGCTGACCCTATTTTATCGGTTTCCCATACTTACTTCTAAGTAAGTTTCTCTGGGGAGAGGGGGGCAGGGTCAGTTTAAGTTTTACTGCACAAACAACAAAATGGCTTTTAACCAAGATGGAGTTGCTCTGGCTAAATAGGTCCTTACCGTTTCAAACTAATAATATGCTTCCTATAGTATCCTCTCTCCTTCTGTGTTTTTAAAAAAATATTCCACAATAAAAACTGGCATTCATTTAATAAAAAAAAAAAAAAGAAGAAGAACACTGCTTTAATTTCAAAAACACTTCTAGATAGAAAACTGACCGATAGTGTCAAAGCAATTTTGATCTCACTTCTTTTTAAAGAGAATTCCAAAAAAACAGTTCTTTCCTACCCAATTTTCGTAAGCTTCTAAACCCTTAGCTTCAAAATGTACTATTGACATCATTACTTCTTCCTTTATATTTTATCTGTCATTGAGACATATTTGTTAGTTGTACTTTACAGTTCTAAAAATGGTGAAGCAGATCTTGTAAATCTTGTACTAACATTTATTTCTATTCACCCTTTTTCTTGGAAACAGACGTGTTGAGGATATGAAATGTTTCTTCACCTCTTACTTCAAAGGAGCCTGTGCTTATTCTTCATGTTCTTTCCCACTTCTCACTGATAAAAGTACGCCCGCTTTTCGTTGTACATTCTTACACATCTGTGAACCTCAAGGATTAAGTGAATTTAAATGATCCTTGCAGTAGAGAGAAAAGGTCAAAAATTTATAGGCTTTTCTTCTAACATGTATTTCTTTTTTTCTTTTAAAAGTCTTGCAGCGTATTTCAGAAATATTATCTTGGACCTTTTTCTTTTGTCCCTATAAAAAGGAAACAAATTGTTAAATCCACCATAGCTAAACAAACTGAAATATAATATTTAGTAAGAAATTGAGTCCATTTTTGGTAGAGAGAAAGGTATCTGTTAGTCTTTTTCATGATGAAACCAAACAGATATCTTCAGGCAAAGGCTAAGTGCGACTGGTAATGTACTTTTTTTTTTTTTTTAAGATTTTATTTATTTGACAGACAGAGATCACAAGTAGGCAGAGAGGCAGGCAGAGAGAGAGAGGAGGAAGCAGGCTCCCTACTGAGAAGAGAGCTCATTGTGGGGCTTGATTCCAGGACCCTGAGATCATGACCTGAGCTGAAAGCAGAGGCTTTAACCCACTGAGCCACCCAGGTGCCCCTGGTAATGTACTGTTAAATGACACCTTGTTCTTTTGGCCAAAAGCTGAATAGTAGGTGATATCTCATTATATCATTCCATTGGATGATTTTTATAGCTGCCTCAAAAACTTTGTAAAATGAGGCTGGATATGAATCCATCTCAAGAGGCTGAATAAATGTAAGGTTTTGCAAAGCTACATGCTCTTTGCTGTGCTAAATATGATAAAAGCTTTGTTTTTATTTGCAAGTCCCACACTTTTTTAGTACATAAATATAAGTCCATTTTGTACTTCAGGTATTCACAGTTTTCCCTTCAGCTGTCATCCAGAGCACCTGGATATAATAGTAACCTTTTAAATTAAATAGCTTATTAATGTGTTCAACATATATTTATTGGGCATTTCCATGCCACACGTTGGACAAGGTGCTGGCAAATGATACAGGTAGAGGCCCAATTCCTGCTGAGCTGAGAGTCTGTTTCTTCTATGGGTTCCATTTTCCGTGTTTAAAAAATATGCCTAGCATTTCTAATTTTCAGGAATTAACATTTTCATTAGAAAGTTACACATCTTCTAACCCTATTTCACACGTGTATTTTAAATTATATTTAGCTATATTTAGCTCCTTAACAAGAAGGCTTTGGGAACCAAATACCTGGCATAACAAGAATCAAAAGAGGAGGAGTCACATGATGCATTTGGCTCCTAAGAGCATAATCAGGAGAATAGTAGAAGCTCTAGCTGAGATGGGGCCTTAGCAATCACCTCTGTTTAGGAGTAAGGAGCAAACCTGCCTGTGTTCGGGGATTCACCAGGGCACATTTAAATACTAATTTTCCCAGTCTCACCCACAAGGATTCTGAAATTGTTGGAGGGGAGGGTGAGGATTCAGTGTTTATCTTTTTTAAAGATTTTATTTATTTGAGAGAGAGAATGAGTGGGAGGGGGAGAGGGGCAGAGGGAGACACAGACTCCCTGCTGAGCAGAGAGCCTGACCTGGGGCTCTACCCTAGGACCTGAGATCATAACCTGAGCCGAAGGCAGACACTTAAACTGACTGAGTCACCCAGGCGCCCCCAGTATTTATATCTAAACTAAGCACCTGGGTGATAAACTAGACTCAGTACCAACATTTAGAAATCTTCAATTTAGCCCTTTCTCCAATATAATATCTAAATTCCACCTGCCCCTCACAATAACAAATCTCATCCAATCCCTGCTTGAATACTGCTAGGGATGGAGAACTTAATACCTCTGAAAGGGAGAACATTTCACTTTTATTATTTTTTGAAAGATTTTTATTTATTTGTCAGAGAGAGAGTGAGTGCACAAGCAGGGGGGAATGGCAGGCACAGGGAGAAGCAGGCTCCCTGCCAAGCAAGGAGCCCTATATGGGACTCGATCCCAGGACTCTGGGATCATGACCTGAGCCAAAGGTGGACACATAACTGCCTGAGCCTCTCAGGTATCCCAACATTTCACTTTTAACCACTTCTAAATGATTAGAAAAGGCTTCTTTTTACTGAGCTAGTGCGTGTTTGTTGCCTTGTATCTCCTGCCTTCTGGAGTTACACAGAATAAAACTGATTTATCTCTTTTATTATAGCCCTCCATAAGCTGTAATTTTTAAATAGTTAAATCTTCTCTTCCTCTGAAATATAGTCTCAGTTCAACAATATTTTGAAAATTCAGTACCCTCAGGTCATTTCATGATGGATAAAGAGAGATAAATACAGCTGGCCTTCAGCCATAACTCCATTTGTAATATTCTTCTTTTATTCCTCTCATTCTTCCTTCTTCTCGTTTGGGAATCTAACAGCTATAACTTGGGACGGAGAGAAGCCTGTGATGAAGAAACATGTAAATATACAATTTATCTCTATCTCACTGACATGGAGACACATACTACACAGGTGGCTTCCTCTGCTAATAATAATGGACTGAGTGGAAGGTGGCCATGGTGATACATGTGTAAGGAAGGGAAAGCTTTACATTTACGTGGTTGAGAGAGCATTGGAAGCCATGTGGAGATCTGAGATAGGTCACTAGAGTGGATACATTTCAGTCAGCCACCAACCAAAGCAAGAATATGATTTGCAAAGGTGTCCATTTAAATCTCAAAAAGAGAGAGGATGAAGAGGGGGGAGGCAATGGGAGAGGACTCTAACTTCATCCTGATAGCTTCATTCCACAGGTTAATGTGGAAATCAGATTTCATCCTCAGTGTATCATGACACACTTGGAATGGATTCTAAAGAAAATAAGCAAAAGCATGCCTTCCAGTATGAATAGGAAGAAGAATCAGGGAGTGGCATGCTGGGCAAAAGTATGTTGTTGGCCAACAACAGCAGAAGTGTATCAACTTCCTTTTCCTTGAGGAATTTTGAATGTATGTACTGATCCTTTGGTGGCACTGTCATCAGCACTCATAATAGCCAGAGGAGGCAGAAGAGGGACAATCACCTTGACAAGCTTGTCCACAGAACCTTTCTGCCAGTTTTTCTCTCTTCCTGCTGCTTTTAGGTATCCTTCTCTGTCTTCTGCTCAATTATGAGATAAAACACTATCATTAAAAAATAAATCTTTGGGGGAAGCTAGTGGTGCAGTTGGTTGAGCATCCAACTCTTGGTTTCGGGTCAGACTGTGATCTTGGGGTCATGGAATCGATCCCTGAGTTGGGCTTGATGTTCAGCACAGGGTCTGCTTGAGATTTTCTCTCTCTCTTCCTCTACCCGTCCTGCTTGTGCTCACTCTCTCTCTCTTAAAATAATAATAATAATAATAATAAAATCTTTAAAAAATAAAAATAATAAAATTTGAAATAATAAGTCTTTGTTGAGCACCTGCCATGTGTTAAGCCCTTTGTATCATGGCTTTCGATTCAAAAGGAAATATGCACTTCTGTTTGGTTGTTTAAACAGAATAACTGGGAATGAATAAAAAATGGTGCTCTTGTACTTCTCTGGCTATTGCTAAAATGCCCTCTAGAGGATTTCACTCATGTGGGGCCGTTAAGAAAAAGGACAGTGACAAATTGAAGGGAATGCAGAGAAGCAAAGTGATAAAATGTTTAGAAAACAAGGTTTGTCAGAAAAGGTGAACCTAAGTAGGTATGTTCAGTCTGAAGGAAAAGAAGAAAACCTAAGGGACAGCTGAGAATAATCTAAAATATACAATGAGACAGAAATCAATTATTCTCATTAACAAAAAGGACAGGTCTTGGGGTGACAACCTTAAACTGTGCAAGGAATAAATAATGTGAGGTTCAACATGAGAAAAGGCTCAACTTTTTCTTTTCTTTTCTTTTCTTTTTAAAAAACCTGCTATATGAGAAAGGCAGAGAGAAGGAGGTATTAAACGCTGATGTCAGGGGACACCGTTGTGAAAACTTATTTGGCAAGAAACATTTAAGGCTGAGATGGGATACTCATCCAGCAGATATAATGCTTTAAATATGAAATCAATCCTGCTATATATAGTCTCATAAATGTAGTATGAGAAAGCAGGTGAATATAAATTATGGCTGTATGGTGCCACAAGTTCTTCTATATGTTGAAAGTATGATATCATAGTAATGGCTTTTGTTTGCACTATCTAATTATCTGCTTGCATTCATATGTGTAATTAACCATCTTTCTGAAAATCCTTCGTCCAGCCAAGGAAGAATCTTTCAATAATCCTGCATGTGTGTGGAACATAGATAATGAATATTACTTATTCTGAGCATGTCATAGTTCCATCTTTAAAGTTTCAGCAAAAAAACCCAAAATGAAACAAAAACCTATTTTTTCCCCTAGAAACACTTGAAAGTTGACTCCTGTACATTCATCTCAATTTTATTTTCATTCCATTTCTTGGCTATCCATTCACCTCTTTTTCAAAATACAGAAATAAATACGAACCAGAAACTTCAGGGTAACCTGAATTTTACCTTTTCTGGAGTAATTTGAATCTTACTTCATCACTAACAAACACCTTGTATTCATAAATTTTTCTTTTCTAGATCTAGACAATTTAAGTGGAACCGAAAACATAACTCCTAACGAGGCCTTCTTTAGGATATGTAATTGCCTGTCTGTAGAGATTAAAACACTCACTTCCCATCTAATCCGACAAAGGAAATTGATTGTGACCCAAAGTAGTTGCTGTTTTCTATTTGGGATTTATCCACTGCAAGTGAGTATTAATTGAGGGGTCATGGCTGTGATCCCTAACTTCACACAGCAAAGCTGGAAGTAATTATTCCCTATGTGATTCTTTCCTGGAAGAGTTATGATAATTAATGAGCTTTAAAAAATATATAAGATACAGTTCACAAGATGAAATATATTTGGAGAATATCATTGATAACAAGTTCTTGTTTATCTTTAGGCTTGTTTTTCTGTTTTTCATTTTTAAATTTTGGACCATTGTTTAGTATTTCGAGGATGACATAATGGATTCCTATTAAACAAGCACTGTACTGGGTTTAGCCGGCCCAGAAAGCTGGCATGAGGTCTGTGAAAAACAAACTCTCACATGATTAGGGGATTCAGAGCTCTGAACTCTGCCCCTTTTATTATATCCCCAGGAAAAGCCCTGTCATTCTTCTTAAAGATTTAAAGGTATTAAGTTTAACTCTTAAAATTCCTCAATATTTTTTTCTCAAAACAAGAGCCAGGCAAGTAACCGGTATTTTAAACATAATTTTATAGGCTATTGTATTAGTTGTAAGGCTGCAGTGACTATATTTCTTCAAAGAGAATGAAATATTAGCATTCAGTAACAGCCCAGCAAGGACACTGCCAAGCAATAGACTCACATTTAAAAATAAGAGGTCTCGTGATTAGGGACAGGATATGGATTTCCAATAGCCAAAGAGTTGAGAATAACCGTAGTACTTGGGATATAGGACAAGAAAAAGATGAGGCCATGAAGAATCACCTTGTTATTTGTAAATAGTCCATGCTTGCTGATTAGAACACATAGAATCGATGCTAGGTTCATTAAAATAGCATTAGGGAACTAACGTGCCTGGACAGTGATCTAAGGTTGTATCACTTTCCTAACTCCATTTCCCAAAAGTCTTTACAAAATTTCTGAAGCTTGCCACTGGCCCCTTTAATCAATAATCCAGTGACTTTTCTTCTGCCACTTCCTATTTGTTCATACTCTACCTTTGGGACCTTTCTCCAAAGTCCCTCTTTGCCGTCCTTGGCACTGGCTATCCTGATTCTTAGGCAAATCCTCTGCTCCTCCTCTGTTGTATTAGCTCATCCCAAACTAGTGTCCTCTTGCAGTATGGACCACTGTTATAGTGGCCTCTGATTCATAGGTTCTCCTGACTGGTGTAGCCTTTACTCTGGGCCAGACTATTAAGAGTTATTGCTGTGCTCACACAGTTTCAGTGGCCTTCCTTTATGGGTTGAAGATTCAAATTTTAGTCCCCCCAAACCAACTTTATCATGGTGGCTTTTTTTCACGAATCCTTGTCTGGCTAAACTGATCAGTCCTTATTGCCCATTGTTCAGCCTATTTACTCTTAATTTTGTCTCATTAAGTCTCTCAAGTTTTAGCAATGTCATCCTAATTTACTTATTTTTCTTCTTTAATTTACTTATTACTTTCTTACTTACTATTTTTTTTTTAATTTCCAGCCAGGAAAAAAAAGTAAATAAAATAAAATAAAATAAAATTTCCAGCCAAAAAGGACTTAACCTGGTCAAAAAGAGTAGTAACCAAACAATAAAACAAAAGAGTTCTAAAATAAAAAAATCTGGGTTCATCTTTACCTTCCTCCTTTTGTTTTATTTTTATGTTGAAAAGTAGAAACCCCTTTTAAGAGTTCATCAATGAAATAAATTTTAAAAACCCAAGAGGTTAAACATTTCATGTTTACCAATTTAAAACATTGAGCAGCTTCATGTATATCTTGACTACATAATTGGATTTTCTCAAGCAAAAATATTTATTTCTTGGGAGATAGAAATAGAGACTTACTAGTATTTATGATATATAAAAGTCTTAACTACATTTTAGTTAATCAAATGCTGTATCTTGAATCAGAGTAGAAGAAATCATTATGATTACAGGGGTTTTTAGAAATTTAGTTTTATTTAAATTCATTTAATTAACATATAGTGTATTATTAGTTTCAGAGGTAGAATTAAATGATTCATCAGTCTTAAATAACACCCAGTGCTTATTACATCATGTGCCCTTCTTACTGTCCATCACCCAGTTACCCCATCTCACTACCCTTTCCCCTCCAGCAACCCTCAGTTTGTTTCCTGTAGTTAATAGTCTCTTATGGTGTGTCTCCCTCTCTGATTTCATCTTATTTTATTTTTACCTCCCCTATAATACTCTATTTTGTTTCTTAAATTCCTCATAAGAGTGAAATCATATGATAATTGTCTTTCTTTGAATGACTTACTTCACTTAGTATCATCCACGTCTTTGCAACTGGTAAGATTTATTTTATTTTATTTTAATTTTTTTTTGGATGGCTGTGTAGTATTCGTGTGTGTGTGTGTGTGTGTGTGTGTGTGTGTGTGTGTGATAGCTTCTTTATCCCTTCATCTCTTGGTGGACATCTGGGCTCTTTCCATAGTTTGACTATTTTGGATATGGCAGCTATAAACATTGGGGTGCAGATGCCCCTTTGGATCACTGGTCTGTATTGTTTGGGTAAATACCTAATAGTACAATTGCTGCTTAGTCCTAGGGTAGCTCTATGTTCAAGTTTTTGAGGAAACTCCGTACTCTTTCCCAGAGTGGCTGTACCAGCTTGCATTCCCACCGGAAGTGTAAAAGTGACCGCCTTTCTCTGCATTCTCGCCAAAATCTGTCATTTCCTGAGTGGTTAATTTAACCCACTCTGACTAGTATGAGGTGGTATCTCAATGTGGTTTTGATCGGTATTTCCCTGATGCTGAATGATGTGGAGAATTTTTTCATGTGTCTGCTGGCTATTTGGATATCTTCTTCAGAGAATTGTCTGTTCATATCTTCTGCCCATATCTTCATTAGATTATTTGTTCTTTGGTGTTGAGTTTGGTAAGTTCTTTATAGATCTTGGATACTAGCCCTTTATCTGATAACACATTTGCAAATATATTTTTCCACTCTGTACATTGTCTTTTGGTTTTTTCAACTGTTTCCTTTGCTGTGCAAAAACTTTTTATCTTGGTGAAGTCCCAAGAGTTCATTTTTGCTTTTGTTTCACTGGACTTTGGAAATAGGTTTAGCAAGAGGTTGCTGCAGCTGAGGTCTAAGAGGTTGCTGCCTGTGTGCTCCTCTAGGATTTTGATGGCTTCCTGTGTTACATTTAGGTTTCTCATCCAGTTTGAGCATATTTTTGTGTGTGGTATAAGGAATTGGTCCAGTTTCATTCTTCTGCACATGGCTGTCCAATTTTCCCAGCACCATTTGTTGAAGGGACTGTCTTTTTTCCAATGGGTAGTCTTTCCTTCTTTGTCGAAGATTAGTCAATAACAGAGCTGAGGGTGTATTTCTGTGTTCTCTATTCTGTTCTGTTGGTCTACGTGTCTGTTTTTGTGCCAGTACCATACTGTCTTGATTACAACGTTGTAAGAGAGCTTGACGCCCAGAATTGTGATCCTACCAGATTTGATTTTCTTTTTCAACACTCCTTTGGCTATTTGGAGTCTTCTCTGGTCCCATACACATTTTGGATTATTTGTTCTAGCTGTGTGAAAAAAGTTGATGGTATTTTGATAGGGATTACACTGAATGTGTAGATTTCTCTTGGTAGACATTTTTAGCAATATTTATTCTTCCAATCCATGAGCTTGGAACATTTTTCCATTTCTTTGTGTCTTCCTCAATTTCATTTATGAGTGTTCTATGGTTTTCTGAGTACAGATCCTTTGCCTCTTTGGTTAGGTTTATTCCCAGGTATCTTAGGGGTTTTGGTGCAATTGTGAATGGGACCGACTCCTTAAATTCTCTTTCTTCCCATTGTTCTATAGAAACGCGAGTGATTTCTGTGCATTGAATTTCTGTCCTGCTACTTTGCTGAATTTGCAATTTTAGAGTGGAGTCTTTTGGATTTTCCACATAGAGTATCATGTCACCTGCAAAAAGTCAGAATTTGACTTCATCTTTGCCAATTCAGATGCCTTTTCATTCTTTTTGTAGTCTGATTCCTAAGGCTAGGACTTACCGTACTGCGTTGAACAACAGTGGTGATAGTGGACATTGCTGACATATTTCTGGTCTTAGGGGGAATAGGTTTGGGTTTTCATACATGACTCTGATGATATTGAGGTATGTTCCCTCTGTCCCTACACTGTGAAGAGTTTTAGTCAAGAAAGGATGATGTACTTTTTGTCAAATGATTTTTCTGCATCAATTGAGAGGATCATATGATTCTTGTACTTTCCTTTTTAATGTGATTTATCATATTGATTGATTTGGGGATGTTGAAACACCCCTGTAGTCCCGGAGTAAATCCTACTTGGTCATGGTGAGTAATCCTTTTAATGTACTGTTGGATTCTATTGGCTAGTATCTTGGTGAGAATTCTGGCATCCATGTTCAACAGGGATATTGGTTTGTAAATCTCCTTTTTGGTGGGGTCTTTTTCTGGTTTGGGATCAAGGTAACGCTGGAAGTTTGGAAGTTTTTTTTCTGAAGGAATGCTGAAGAGTTCGGAAGTTTCCCTTCCATTTCTATTTTTTGAAACCACTTCAGAAGAATCAGTATTAATTAATCTTTAAATGTTTGGTAGAATTACCCTGGGAAACCACCCGGCCCTGGACTCTCCTTTGTTGGGAGATTTTTGATCACTGCTTCAATTTCCTTGCTGGTTATGGGTCTATTCAGGCTTTCCATTTCTTCCTATTTCAGTTTTGGTAGTTCATATGCTTCTAGAAATGCATCCATTTCTTCCAGATTGCCTAATTTGTTGGCATATAGTTGCTCATAACATGTTCTAGTAATTGTTTTTATTTCTTTGGTATTGGTCGTGATCTCGCCTCTTTCATTCATGATTTTATTTATTTGGGTCCTTTCTCTTTTTGATCTATCAGACCTATCAAAAAGTCTGGCCGGGGGTTTATTAATCTTATTAATTCTTTCAAAGAACAAACCCCTAGTTTTGTTGATTCGTTCTACTATTCTTTTGGTTTCCATTTCATTGCTTTCTGACCTAATCTTTATTATTTCTCTTCTGCTTTGTTTAGGCTTAATTGCAGTTCTTTTTCCAGCTCCCTTAAGTACAAGGTTAGGTTGTGTATTTGAAACCTTTCTTGAAAGTTTCTTGAGAAAGGCTTATATTGCCTCATACTTCCTTTTTAGGACCACCTTTATTGTGTCTCAAAGGTTTTGAATCATTATGTTTTCATTTTCCTTTGTTTCCATGTATTTTAAAAAATTCTTTCTTGATTTCCTGGTTGAACCATTCATTCTTTAGCAGGATATTCTTTAACCTCCATGTATTTGTGTTCCTTCCACATTTTTATCTTGTGTTTGAGTTCAAGTTTTAAAGCATTGTGGTCTGAGAATATGCAGGGAATAATCCCAATTTTTGGTACTAGTTGAGACCAATTTGTGACTCAATATGTGATCTATTATGGAGAATGTGCCATGTGCACTTGAGAAGAATGTGTATTCTGTTGCTTTAACATGAAATACTCTGAGTATATCTGTGAAATCCATCTGGTACAGAGTATCATTCAAAGCCCTTGTTCCCTTTTTTATTTTTTTTTAAACATTTTATTTATTTGATAGAGAGAGCGCAAGCAGGGGGAGTAGCAGGCAGAGGAATAGGATGAAGCAGCCTCTCTGCTGACCAGAGAGCCCAACGTGAGGTTCAATCCCAGAACCCTAGGATCATCACCTGAGCTAAAGGCAGACACTCAACTGACAGCCACCCAGGTACCCCTGAAGCCTTACTTCTTTACTGAACTTTAGCTTAGATGATCTGTGCATTGCAGTGAGTGGGGTGTTAAAGTCCCCTCCTATTATTGTATTATTATCAGTCTGTTTTATAAATTTTGTTATTAATTGGTTTATGTAATTGGCTACTCCCCTGTTAAGGGCCTATGTATTTATAATTTTTAAATCTTGTTGGATAGCCACTTTTATTATTATTTAGTGTCCCTCCTCATCTCTTATTATAGTCTTTGGTTTCCAATCTAATTTGTTTCATATAAGGATTGCTACGCCAACTTTCTTTTGATGTCTGTTAGCACAATAAATTGTTTTTCACCCTGTCGCTTTCAATCTGGAGGTAATTTTCGGTCTCAAGTGAGTCTCTTGTAGACAGCATATCAATTGGTATTTTTTTTTAATCCAACTGATGCCATTTGTCTTGTGATTGGAGCATTTAGCCCCTTTACATTCACAGTAATTATTGAAAGATATGAATTTAGTGCCATTGTATTGCCTGTAAAGGCATTGTTTCCGTATATTGTCTCTATTCCTTTCTACTCTTTGTTACTTTTGGGCTCTTCCTTGCTTAAAGAATCCCCTTTAATATTTCTTGTAGGGCTGAACTAAAATTCTTTCTGTTTCTGTTTGTCCTGGAAGCTTTTTTTTTTTTTTTTTAAGATTTTATTTATTTATTTGACAGAGATCACAAGTAGGCAGAAAGGCAGGCAGAGAGAAAGAGAGAGAGAGGTGGAAGCAGGCTCCCTGCTGAGCAGAGATCCCGATGCGGGGCTCAATCCCAGGACCCTGGGATCATGACCTGAGCTGAAGGCAGAGGCTTAACCCACTGAGCCACCCAGGCGCCCCTGCCTTGGAAACTTTTTATCTCTCCTTCTATTCTGAATGAGAGCCTTGCTGAGTAAAGTATTCCTGACTACATATTTTTCTCGTTTAGCACCTTGTATATATTTATCAAGATGTCCTTTCTGGCCTGCCAGGTCTCAATGGACAGGTCTGCTGCCAGCCTTACATTTCTTGTAGGTTATGGATTTCCTGCCCAGAGCTGTTTTCTGGATTTTTCTCTTTATCTCTGAAATTTGCAAGCTTTACTATTACATATTTAGCTGTTGACCTATTTTTATTCATTTTGAAGGGGTTTCTCTGTGCCTCCTGGACAAGAGTACCTGTTTCCTTCCCCAGATTAATGAAGTTCTCAGCTATAATTTGTTCAAATAATCCTGTCCCTTCCCTTCTCAGTCTTTTTCCTTTTCCTCTGTGACCCCAATTATTCTAATATTGTTTAACTTTATGGTATTGTTGATCTCTCAAGTCCTCCCCTTATGATCCAGTAGTCATTTATCTCTCTTTTTCTCAGCTTCCTTATTTTCCATCATTTTGCCTTGTACATCACTGACTCTCTTCTTCCTCATTTATCTTAGCAGTTAGATCCTCCATTTTTTATTGCATCTTAGAAATAGCCTTTTGATTTTGACCTAATTAGATTTTAGTTCTTTTTTTTTTTTCTCAAGTGATTCTCTAGTCTCTACAATGCTTTTTTCAAGTCCAGCTGATTTCTTTATAATTGTTCTTTTGGATTCTAGTTCCAACAAATTACTTACATCCATATTTATTAGATCTCTGGCTGTGAGTTCTGCCACTTGTTCTTTTTTGGGGGGTGAATTCTTCTGTCTTGTCATTATGTCCAGAAAAGAATAGATGAAAGGGAGGGAAATCACAAATATAGCAACAACAACTCCTGAAAAGAATACAGTACACAAATCAGAAGAGAAATCAAAAAGAAAAAAAAATGAGAATAAAAATGAAATAAGAAGTAGAAGAACAGAACAATAAACTGGACCCTGAGTGTATTTTAGTCTGTTTGTTAGAAGAAACTAAATTCCAAAATAGTCAAGAAATACATGAAAAAAATATATATGTATGAATATCTGAATATATATATATTCAGAAAGATGTAATTGAATACAATGAAAGGAAGGCAAAAATGAAAATATATATGATGTAAATGTAGAAAATGAAAATTTAAAAAAGACTTTAAAAATAATTGATAATAGTTGAAAGGATAATAAAATATAAACTGAAGGATTAAAGAATAAGTACTATACCAGAAAAATAGATACTACACTAGTCAGGAGAGAATAGAAACCAAAAGGAAAAGAAAAAATTAAATGGGAATAAAATGAGGATAAGATCAGACAGAAAATTGAACAAAATAGTAAACTAGATCCATGGTATATTTTGGTCTGTCAGAAGAAAGTAGAACCCAAAATAAGCAAGAAAGAAAATCTTATATATATACAAGAAAGTATATATGTATATGTATTTGAAAACATATATGAATGGAAGCCAAAAATTAAAAAAAAAATTATGTAGTAAAAATGAAAATTAAAAAAGACTTTAAAAAACAATAATTGATAAAATAAGAAGATAGTTGAAAAGGATAATAAAATATAATACTGAAGGACTAAAGAATTAATAATAAAAAACTACGAATGCTATATACTTCTTTCCCGAAGAGCTGAAGCTTTACAGCTGTGTATGATCAGCAAACTTGGTATTCTCCAGGAGTTCCTGCTGATCTTCTGTGGGAAGAGGCTGAGACGCTGATTTTCAGGTGTCTCTGCTCTGGAGGAATTGCACCGCCCCTGCCAGGGGGCTGAGCTCGATATAAGCTGCTCCTGCACTGGCGTGCATCGCTGAAAATGATGGCGCCCCTTCTCCGGCCCTCGAGCTGTAAGTTCGCAACCCCTAGTCTTCAGTGAGCCCGCACAGAAAAGCGGTCAGTTGCTTTTACCTCCGTGGTTTCCTTCCAAACTCTGCATTCACCCAGCCTGTGACCGAACTTTTTTTTATCTCAGACTCAGGGACACCCCCCGCCTCCACTGTGAGTCTGCAAACTTTCCCCACTCCTGAGGCGCACACCTACGCCACCGTTGTTGGATGAGGGAGGGGGTTTTCCCTCCGTTCTCGTTCTTACTGGGTCCTGGCTCCCAGGGCATTCGCCTGACTGTGCAGCGTTCATGGTTTACAGCAACAAGGAGCAGAAAGCCAACCCCTCCTCTGTTTGCAGCCAGCGTCCCCCCTCTAATACCTGGGAACTCTGCCACACTGGAGCACCCATGTTCTTTTTGTGACACCGCCCCCCCCCCCCCCACGCTGTCCCACTCGGCCTTCTGCCCTGCTTCGACTCCTGAATGCCTTTCAGGTAAACTTCTAAAAGTTCCGATTTTGTGCTCCGCTGCTTATAACACTTTCCCAAAGTCGACTTTCAGAGGCTTCCTCCCTCTTCGGTTTATCTTTGGATATATCGCCTTGGAGTCACATCTCTGCGCCTCCTCCCTTGCAAAAAAGTTGTCGCTTTTCTATTTGTAGAATTGTAGCACTTCTTCTCTCAGATCTCTGGTTGATTTTGCAGGTTTTCAGGATGATTTGATATCTAGCTGATTGCCAGGCACCAGGTGAAGCTAGGATTTTCTAAATCTCCACCATCTTGCAAGGTCTCCTACAGGGATTTTTTTTTTTTTTTTTTTTTTAACATTTACTTGATCCTTACATTTTTGCCTTTGCCCTAGAGACTGTCTCTTTCTTTAAACTTCTTTAGCACTGCAGTAAAATGTTAGCATTAGTAGGCTGTCTTATGAAGATGGTAATTCTGAAGTTTCTCAGTAACTCAAGTTTTTATAACAAATATGCTTATGAAAATTCCTCCTTTTTCCTTGACTCTGCTCTCTTTGCTGTTTTTCTAGGGTGCTGTCCCTGGCTATCTTCTTTCCTCACTCCATCATGTCTGAGTGACCTTATTTAAGTTTGTGAGGGCCCTTGTTGCATGTGTACGGTTGTATTTGTCCCACATCTCCTTCCTGTGTATGGGACCCAGATATATAAATATATGGCAATCTATATGACAGACCAATATTCTGAAAACAGCAAGGGTTTAGAGTTAGCAAGGTATTGGTTAGGTTTTAACAGTTCGTATCTGGGTGATTTAGAAGAGGAATATTGATCTCTCTGATCCTCATTTTCTTCATATTTAAAATGAGGATACTGATTTTTACCTAAATACAGTTTTGTTAAATATTTACTAACATAACACATGCAAAATAGCAAACAGAATCTGATGGATGATAATTAGTAAGTGACAGGCACCATTATTATTAACCTCATCCTTTATAACTTGTAACAGCCCTGGAGTATGGAGAAAAAGAAGTATAAGGCTTTTTGAAATGTACCATAAGAAAATATTGATTTTTTTCTTTTGCACATCTATAAACTGTTTGATTCTGCGTGATTGCTGAGTTTGAATCTAGAGGTCGTTGACCGGCAGGTCTCAAACAGGTACAGTGTCTCCCCACTATGGGGTGCCTGGAGGTGTGGAGATGGAGAATCTGGTTGCCACACTGCTGGAAGGTATGTGTTGCTGGCATTTCGTGGAGATTGACTGGGGGTCGGAAGCACATATTTTCAATGTCCTGCGATGAGCAGGATAATCCCACTAACAAAGAATTTTCCTGTCTAGGATGTCAGTAGCCCCCCCAGTGAGATAATCCCATCAAGTTCTGCTCCCTCAGCCGTGGCTTGTCAGTGTGAGGGCCCTGGGAATTAAAAGTCACTTTGAGGACCACCCTCCAAGCATAGGACTGCATCAAGATCCACTGAGCTTAGTTGCTTATCCCACCCCTCTCAGGCCTTCTCTAGACCCGAGACTTATTAGCCAAGTGTTTGAAAGACTATGTGGAAGAAGGTGATAAGCGCACTCTTCTGAAGAGCGTGCAGAGGAAATGAATTCCTGCTGGGTTAAGAGGGATTTAGGTCAGCTCTACAAAGAATGACTTGATTATGAATGTTGTCAAAACTCAGGCGTAGGTTACAAATGAAAGCGTTTAAATCTCCTTTGGAAGATATTAAGAGCAGGATTACCCCTCATATTGGGAACGTTGTGTATATAATCCTGTCTAGAAGCAGAAAGTAGATAAGAAGGTGGTCTCGAATGGCCCTTTAGAGTACTGATATATGAACACTAAGGGGCTAGCTAGCATTTTGGAAAAAACGTTCTTTCTCTCTTGCTATTGTCCTTTTATTACACCCGCCTTCCACTTTTATAAGCCTAGGTCCTAAGAGAGCCTATTTTGGTCTTTGGGGTGACCACATGTATTATGTGTTCCCCTGAAGAACCCTAGCATTCAGTTATTGGGAAAGAATATAATGATAACTCATTATACTCCACTTCAGTACACGTTGTATACACCCAAATAATATTGCAGTAGATAACGTAGACATAGAAGATTATGTCCATAAACATTAATCCATGTTAATGGTTCCTAGGCTATTGCTGCGAGTTGAAAGACCCTGGGGAACTATAAGCACGTCATTATTTTTCAGGTGGTATGGCACAGTCATCCAGAGAGGATGGCTGGAAAAAGCAACCAAATACCTTTTTCTAGTTGTTTTTGTTTTATGTCTCTGTGTGAAATACAAAGATAGGCGAAAGAAAATCTTAGTCCAACTATTTGCTTTTGATCTGGTTTTCTTAAATATCTCACCAGCAGTTTGACTGATTTTTCTCATTGGTTGCTTAACCAGACTGACCATGCTGACTTTGTTGAGCTGTTTGCTTCTGTGATTGGCAACATATACAGAGAACTGGCACATCTAGGGCCTGATCCAGGGCCAACTTCCTTATGGTTTTATTAAAATGAATGTGCCTTATCTCTGAGGACAGTTCCCTTCGTTGGTATTGCTTCTCAGGTTTTAATGAATTGCTTCAGATTGTTGCATGTGCTTCTTCCCTCCTGTCTTTCCTAAGTGTAAATTGAAAAAAACAGGATCTTCTCTTTGGAATTCATTTGTCCTTCACTTCCTCATAATGAACATTTTGTGTATTTGACAAGGATCCCTCTTTAAGACAAACTTTGCAAATAGTATGTATGTCGCTATTTAGTGCTGTGCTCATTTAAGATTATAACTTCTTTTAAATGTACAAAATATTTAATATTCATATATCACCTTTTTAAATATCTGAATCACTGATTTCATTTACCCAGCAAATCCTCACTAAAAGCACGGTGTGTTCCAGGTATTAGATGCTGGGAGTTGACAGATGTAAAAGATTTGGTTCCTGACTTCTAGGTGATCAGCTTAATGGGGCAGATAGGCATGTAAACAATGATAGTACGATATGGTAAATGCTGTAACATCCATATGTAAAAGGTGCTGTAAGAATACAGAAGTAGGACACCTGACTGTTCCAAGGAGGAGGGGTTGAAGAAAAGGAAAAAAAAGGCAGAGGGAAGGATGCACAATGGAGATGACATCTGAACTGACATTTGAAGAGGAGAATTGCATGGAATTTCATAGATGAGGATAGGAAAAAGGCAAGGTAGGTGCATTTAATGCTTCATCATTAGTCTAATCATGCCTTTGTTTAATAGACAAGAATACATGAATGAAAAGGTATTTTGAATGTAAATTGCTTCAGCTTGAAAATTTAACCTTTCTATCATTAGATCAGAGAAGTTAGAGTATTTACTTTGATGGAGAGAAGGGGGGTCTTTTTGAAAGTGGCACAAAGCCCCCCTCTTTTCATTTCTTGCAATATTCTCTGTATTTTAGAATGATAGATTACAAAAATATGATAAAATGCTCTGGTCATTAATTTCTTATTTTGATCATTATTTTGGCAACATCGTTAAAATCCTTGCAGTGCTATGATTATTGAAACTGCCCCATGATTGGGTAGGACTTTATACTGATGAGATCTTTGGTATATGATCACTCAGGCAATCAGGAGAAAAAAGTTCAAGCCTCCTCTACATGCAGTTGTGATCTAGGTACTGAGAAAGGTATAGGCTAACTTAACAGTATGTATTTAATGTTCTATGTATAAGAGAAATTGAAATCTTAAATGAGCATAGCCCTAACTACTTAATCTAATCATGTCACTCATCTTTCTTTTCATAGAGTTCATAATTTACATGGCCATTATTGAGCAAAGATATATGAAGAATTACTAAAAGGGCAAGGCAATATAGAATTGTTGTCAGATGAATTGAATTGGGTCACCATCTAATTTATGATCCACACCACAGGATTTGGGGAAGGAAGGAGTTATATTTATAATTACTCTAGGTCAACAGGAATAAACCAAAGCTATATCGAGAACACCTCATCATTCTGCAAAAGGGTATGGTTTCCCCCTACAACAGAATAACGCAATAAATAACTCTTAGAACAATCAGACCACTTTGGGTGGAAACTAGGCAAAATGTTGGTTGGCTGAAGGGTGAGAAAGCCTTTTCATTCATGAGTGGTATCATGAGCAACAACATTCTCAGTATTGCCTCCTTAGGCTCTGTTAGACCAGTTCTGGTTTTCTAATACCTGAACTTGAATATGACTTCTACTTTTGTTCCTTTCTTGGAAGTCTCCTATGCTTCTCAGGCCATGACTCAGATTTTGGTTCTCTCTTTGATATCTGTGTCTTGATATCATAGACTAGTCCTGCCTCCTAACAGCCCTAGGTCCCCAGACTCTACACCAGGCAGAGTACAAGGCAATGCATTTGAATATGAGAGATAATTAGACAGTATTAACTTTAAGCATCTCATTTAACATCTCTGAATGCCATAGTCTTATTTTGTAAAATATATGATTGAAATAGATGATGTCATATATGGCCAAATGTTCTCATTTTCTAGTAGAAGAATTCCCAGTAAATCCATAATAATGCCCTGGAAAGATTTCCTATCTCAAAAGAAAACATGTGAGGTTGCAAGTGGTAACTACCAAACGGAAGTCTTGCATGTAATTTCTTAGACATAGTAATTGGTTGATAAATGCTTGTTTTGTTGATGAAACCAGGCCAAGCTCCACATAAATGCATGACTAACTCATTTGAACTAATTTCCTTAAACATTATGCTTATTAAATGATTCGTTTGTTTTAAAAATCTTTTTTAATTAAAAGGTAAGAAAGCACTTTAATATGTGCCATTTAAAATTCATTTGTAAATATAACTTATGCCACTTTGTAGTGACAAATAGATAGCCATCCATATATTATGTGTAATACATATGTAAAGCTTTTATATAAAAGTGTAGTGTATACTAGTATGTGAAGAGACTAGTATATAAAGAGTCAAAGGAGAGCCAGATCAATACAAGTGCACATCGATAACAAAATGGCATGACTTTGATATTTATTAATTCACTGCAGATATGGTATATTTAGAACTATGATCCAAGCTAAGATCCAATAGGATCCAAAGAGGAGGCATAGAAAAGGAGAGTATTTCTCCCCAAAGTTCACCCTACATCTTCCTGTCAATCTACTACATTTAAAGAAACCATGAAAATAAAAGGGAAGAATGAAGAAGGGACAGAATAATGGGAAGCTAGGAAAAAGTTGAGAAAAATCCTCTAAACAGAGTTTTGCTGCCTCAGACTTGGGGAAATTATTTTAAAGCATCTAAAATGAAAGCCTATAACTGCATTTAGTTCCCTACTTTGATTACTACATAGAGCATAAAATTTTGAAGCAAGAAAATGTGTCATTTGTTTAGTATGACAGTGCCTCAATATGTTTGGCAGAAAAGCGACTATTAAATACATATTCATTATTAAGGTGGTTATTATCCCAAAAAGACTAACACAAAATTAGAATGCATTGACTCTGGCATTCATATAATATCCATGTTCATCACAGAGTCACATTTCCCTAGGGGTACTAAGCGTGATTAAGGATAATGTAATATCCCTGCCTTAGGAAAACAAAAACACTGGTTTTTAAAAATGTATACTGTGTGTTAAACTAAATTTTGACACTGAATTGGAGCGAAATAATCTCTTTTGTCTTCCCTTTAAATCTTGCTTCTTTAGCATTTAGCAATAATGGCTGTGTGTGTGTGTGTGTGTGTACATCCATATGTACATCCATATATAAAGTCTATACTTTAAAAAATAAAAGATTGTACCAGAGAAAAATTAATTTTGCAGGTTGGCTTTTCCAACAAGCCAGTTATTCAAAATGAAAACAGTAATTCTTGGAGTATAAAAAATAACAAGCACTCAGAAATGTGAGGTGGTCACCAAGTAGTGTGAGAATCTAAACAGTCTTATTGTTCAAGTCTTGAGCATTGTTTTTGTTTTTGGTTTTTTGTGGGTTTGTTGTTGTTGTTGTTATTGTTTTGCTTTATTCTCCTTTTATCTCATCCTGTCTTAGCAGAAGCAGCATATTATGAGTTCATTTAGCTTTATGTTTGCTTAAATGTGTTTCTGTAATGGCATTATATCTTTTGGGACCATTGAATCATTTGGAGGAGAAATTCCCTCATTCTCAATCTAATAGGATATTGTGAGAATATTACTTTTCTAATTTTTTATTCTGTCGCATATACTTCGCATTACTGAGAATCTGGGATTCATATTGATAATATTCCAGCCTATAGCTACAGGTCACTGCTGTCTTAGAATTAGTGAAAACAATATCCTTAGAACTTCTACCTCGTGTTCTAAAATACATCACAGTCTTGAGTCATAAACAACAACTATGGTCTGTAAAATAATCTATAGTCTGAAGAGGGAACAAGGCCAATTTGTACATAATACAGGTTGACTTTTGGATGAATCCTTTAATCCTGTCCTCAGGTACACCATTGACATGTTGTGCACCTGTAATTAAATTTCATTTCCAGTTGGAAAACAAGAATGATGGTGGTTGTAAACCCAGGGTTGTTAACAACCTATTGAGGTCATGATTTATTGGCTTGTCCTGGGTGTCTAGTGCCTTACAATTTATAAATAGACTTCTCATATATTACCTCATCTGTAGGGAGACAGTGTGGTAATTCTTGGGTGAGATTTAGAATCAATATAGACATAACACTGGAGCAAAACCTACTCTGAATTCTCTTTGATGCTTTTAAATTATGCATCTTGATGAAATATCTGTAACAATCTAAAATAGCCTTCCTTCTCTCCCTCCTTCCTTCTTTTCCCTCTGCCCGCATGCACTAGCTTGCATTTGCTGTCTCTTAGTCATTCACTTTCTTACTTTCTTATTTTTATACTGTGTAGAATCATATATTCTCAAGAAATGAGAACTTTAACTTCTAACTTCTGCAGGCCCGTGAAAAGATCAATCAATGGCCCTTTTCTTGGTCTGGAAAGGGAATCAATTTGACTGATGAATTTTGCTTGAGGGAACTAGTTATAAAAATAATGGGTGTGTCTTTGCTTCTTTCAGGTAATCCCCATTTAATGGGGATTTAATGACTAGTTCATATGTACTTACTGACAGCATCTAAAGTTTGGGGACTTTTTGACCCAGGCTTGGATATTGCTGAAAATAAATTACTAGAAGAGATAAAGATAATGATGTGTCATTTCAATTTAATTGCAGAGAACAAACTTTGTCCTAATTTTTCCCTTCTTTATTCAAATTTAAAACATGGTTACTTTATTTTCTTGGGAGCTATTCATATTTCAGGAACATTCCAAATCATTTGCTTTTTTCCTTCAAACCTTTATATACATATTCAAAATATAATTTTAAATAGTCCTGTCATTTCTGTTCCTTCCATCTTAACCTTATAATAACTACATTGGATAAACCCTACTGTCTATGATCTCTTTTTAAAATTTATTTATATATTTTTTCATTGTTCCCTTGGACTTTAGCATTAAGTGGTTGCATATCCTCTCTTTCCCGAGTTTTGTTACATATATTTCTTTCCTGATCTTTGTTTCTATTTTTATAGTTTCTATTTTTACATTTAAAATTTTAGTTAGTTTATTTGAATATGTTTATGTTTTCAGGATATTGAAGATAAAATTCTACATACAGTGTGACCCAGTGGTTGATTCTCATTTGTAAGGCAATGTGGTAGGAGTTCAGGCTGTTTGAGGCTCAGAAAGATACGCACTGCTGGCTAAATCAGTATCTGAACTTCGCTGAGCAGGTTTTTGTCTCTCTAAAGTGGGAGGAGTGCTTCACAGGACTGTAGCAATGATCCGATGCTGCTATGTAGGTAAACCCTCTTCTGAAAAGAAAGCAGTTGCAGCAGCAAGACTCCTATGTTTCTCTGTATGTGAAGCAAAACAAATTGAAATCATTGTAATTTGTATCCTAGAAAGGAAGAATCCATTTTACCAGCTCAAACTTAATTTCATTGTTTAACGGAAATTAATTTCGCATGAAGTCTGGTTCTCCTCGGCAACTTGTTTCTAGCTCAACTCGTCCCTGGGCAGGCTCTGCCGCTGTACCGTGGGCCACTGTGATTAATGACGTGAGCCCAGAGTGAGGCTGCAGGGTGCAAACCATCCTTCTGTTGCTTCCTAGCAGTGTGACTCAGACAACTTACCCAACTTTCTCCTTAAGCTTGTGGAGATCAAGGAGTTAGCCTGTACAGAGTACTTTATGCCTGGCACATAAGAAACACTATGTAAGTGTTTTCTATTACTATATTATTAAATTATATAAAAACATAGGCAAGCACACTTCAGCCTGCCTATTTTAGTATATGTGCTGCCGAAGCGAGCACACCTCAGCCTGCCTATTACTGTTCTCCCCTCTCTTCATCATCTCAGAATCATAAATTGCAAAGGTGAAAGAAGAGGACTTTTAATTCCCATAGATGAAAAAACGATGCGGTAGACAAAGTTTTAAAGTATAGAATACACACATTTACCATGTTTTTAGCTACCGAATTTGGAATGTTTAGTTTTGTAGCATTTATTTGGGAAAATCTGGGGCTCATAACTAGCACTTCACACATTATCGATATGTCGTAAATATTTGCCTTTGCTATTGATATTTGAAACCCTTTGCACCTCAAGAAAATCCTGTTCTCTTTTGATTTAGGATGAGTCTACTTGATGCCAAATGGTCTATTAACTAAACACTCTGCTGTCCTACCATGTATAATAAAAATGCTTTACTGTTTGAATGGATTTTTCATTTATTTCCAGTTGAATTGGTACTATGCAAAAAAAGCCACTCTCCTTATTAACTTTTAACTTCCAAATTTTTATTGATATATAAAAGGTACAACAGAGCAAAAGAACATTGACTGCCCAACATTGACCATGTTCTGCATGGTGATGATGGGCTATTTTAATTTAAACCAGCAGGCCATTTCTTAGTGTCTCCAATGTACTGCATTTATACTGCACTATAGTTGTTTTATGAATGGTATTAACCACATCACATCCAAGATCAAAATGTACTTATGTCTTTGGAAATATTGGTAAGAATGTTTGCATAAATCTGGAAATGAAAATAGAAAATAAAAATGAATGTAATGGTTCATTTTATAAGCAATGTCGACTTGACTGGGTTATGGGGCACCCAGATCCTTGGCCAGACATTATTCTGGTTATGTCTGTGAGGGTATTTGGGGATGAGATGAACATTGGAATTGGTAGAATGAGTAAAGTAGATGGTCTTCCCTAATGTGAATAGCCCTTATCCAATCAGCTGAAAAGAACCAAAAAGGCTAACTCTTTCTGGTAAGAGGGAACTCCTCCTGCGGGACTGTTTTGACCTGGGACTTCAGCCCTTCTCAGCCTTTGCACCTCAGCTCTTCTTAGATCTCAAGCCTAAATAAGGCTTTCAGAGAGAATTTATACTATTGGCTCTCCTAGTTCTCGAGCTTTTGGACTTGGGCTGGAGCTAGGCCTGTCTCCGCTGGGGCCTCCCACTTGCCACCTGCAGATTTTAGGACTTAACCTCCATAATTGTGTGATCCAATTGCTTTAAATAAATAAGCAATAAAGAAACAAACTAATGGATAAATAATCTAGTTTCCCTGGAGAACTTTGCTTAATAGTGATTTAATTTTTAAATATCACTAATGAGATGAGTCATTCGCAAATTGTAATAGTTTCGATATAGAATAAAAAAGTGAAACACACATGTGAAATTTGCACTGTTTGTAACTGATAGTGATCAGTAAGTGGTGAAGCGGAATGGCTTTTTAAAATGCAATTCCTTGGGACGCCTGGGTTGCTCAGTCCCTTAAGCGGCTGCCTTTGGCTCTTGACACCATCCCAGTGCCCTGGGATGAAGTCCCACATTGGTCTCCTTGCTCAGTGGGGAGGCTGCTTCTCCCTCTTCCTGCTGCTCCCCCTGCTTGTGCTGTCCCACTCTCTGACAAATTAATAAAAATAAAGTCTTTTAAAAATAAGTAAATAAAATACAATTTGTTGGGACCCAAACCAGAGTTTCTGATTCAGTAGGCCTGGGGTGGGGCCCAGCAATTGTGTATGCCTGACATGTTCCCAGATAAAGCTGATATTCCTGGCCTGTCCAAGGAACCACTGTTCAGTCTAAGGTGCTTCTTAAAACAACTTTATCATCAATCATGGTTGTCAGATACTTGAACAAATTTTATTCAGATAGACGAAACTATTTTGGCAAAAGGTCCTTGGTTGAATGGGCATCAGCGGAAGGAAGACAGTGCATTCTTCTTTTCTCTTGCATTATTTAAAGGTGCTTCAAACATTTAAAGGTTTGAAAGAACAATGGATATTTCTATATTGTGAAAATGCATTTGGGAAGTGCAAGCTTAAACTTATCTCATTAGTCACTTTGCACTTAAAAACTGTTAAGAATCATGAATCACTTTTTGGAATCTGTTCATAAGTAGAGAATCTGCTTTTTATGCATAACTTCAATTTAGCCTCCCAATTAATGTCATCACATAGAAATATGGAGGTAAAGCATGATATCTTCATTTTTATATTTCCTAGAGGTACGTCTAAATGTGTAGCTTCAAGATTTGGCTTTAAATAATCACAGACTTGGTCAAGAAAACCGGATAACTCTCTATATATTGGTTCTAAATAAGGCATTTAGAATCTGAAAACAATAAACATCAGATGGTTTCAGCTGTATTTACATTTTCTGTAGAATTCCTTCTTCATGCAGGGCTAAATGGTTATAGTTAAGTTTCATCTTCTCAGGGCTTGATTTATCAAGTTTGAGGATACTTCTGTTTCATGTGTTCCTCCCTTCCCCCCCCCCTCACCAAGTACAAGGGGGGAAAAAAAAACCTCAAATCAACGAGTCTTGTTGCAAATAATACTTTATTTTAAATAAGAGTTGAAATTGCTTTTGAAATGAAATTAAATTTGGGGTGTGGCCATGGATTTCAGTCACCTCTGCCTTTTTCTACTATAGAAAATTAAGATTTGATTGTAATTATTTTGCTCAGTATACATTTAAATTTTTTTTTCTTGTTCCTCTGAGGCAGTGTATGTCCTTGGAGAAGCAGAGAGAAATTGAAAAGTCCAGTTATTAACTATCTTCAAAGAAAAGAGATGTAATTAAATATTATTGTGTGAGCCTGTAAGTGAAGCAAAACATAGGTAGTAAAGTGCTATGCAGTTCTCTGGAGAAGAAAATTTAAGAGCCAACATGATAAAAAATTTTGGAAATTATAACAAAGCAGACCAATCAAATGTACGAGGGTGATATTTGTACTCAGACTTCATAATCTTCCTTTAAAAATGCTCTATAATTTGTTTTTACCTTGTTTTGTCCTCTAAATGGAATCAGGATCAAGCAATCAACATTAAAATTTATTAGAAATTTCTGGTGTCATAGAGTTCAAAAAGAAAGCACTTTGAGCTTGGCTTTCGCTTCATCCATTCTGTCCTGTTCTAAATAGTTGAATACATATTTGGAACCCCACTGGCCTAAGTAAGCATTTGATGACGTTTTTAATGATGGATTGGAATATTCACAGACATGGTGCTATTTGACAAGACTAACTGAAAGGTGAGGCAGCAGCCAACGCATAGTTTGGTTTCTTTTTCAAACTTGTCCTAAAGATCCAGCTCTGATCTGAAATATGTTGTAGTTTAAAGCATAGTCTCCATGCTCCTTCCCATGAACAGTGGATCTCTCTGATCATTCACATTCCATAAAGAGTGGCAGTCCACAGGTGCTAAGGAAACTTAAAATAGTGGAATATCACTAACCTCAGTGAAAATCTGAAGATCTCAGTTCTAGCCTTGACACAGTATTAGGTGGGTGACCATAGGCAAGGCATTTTACCATTTTGATTTTTCATCCCACTTTATTCTCTCAGCTACCTTTAGGTTTCCATTCAAAAACCAGTGCTAGATGCTTTCTAAAATCACCCTAATAGGGTCGCTTGACCTTGTTATGTTTACTGAGCTTTACAAGCCACTGAGCTTGCCATCATTTTCTACTTTACGTGCCCAGTTCATTGTCAGTCTTTCTTACCTAATCTGTGAGCTCTGAGAATATGGACTTTATCTCTTTGATTTAGTATCATGTTGTCAGCATTTAAAGTAGTGCTTGGGGGGGTTTGGGAGAGGGGGTTGGGATTATGGACATTGGGGAGGGCATGTGATTTGGTGAGTGCTGTGAAGTGTGTAAACCTGGTGATTCACAGACCTGTACCCCTGGGGATAAAAATATATGTTTATAAAAAATTAAAAAAAAAAATAAAGTAGTGCTTGGAATCTAGTAGGAGCTCTATAGATATTGGTTCAAAGGAATAAATGAATGAAAATATGAATGAGTAAGGTAACAGATGATCTTCCCATATACTCTTTTGATATTTAATCTCCGGCATAATACCATAGGAATTCCTCTCTCTCTCTCTCTCTCTCTCTGTCTCTATCCATCTCTCATCATTTTGAGGATATGATTATTCTAAGAATATTAAAAACCTCCAGCTGATTTTACATTTGTTTTCAAGAGCCTATATTTTTCATACAAGCCAAACAGCATAGTTTTCAAGTAATCCTTGAACTCCAAACTCCTCTGCCTTTAAAAGTCCATAAAGACTAAAGAAGAACTAAAAGGTTGGGATCACTTCTGGCTCACTTCTCCATCCAGATCATGAATGAATGTACAATGTACATCCAGGCAAAGCATAATATACTTTAATAGAGCTTGTACTGTTTCTTTACCCTCTATTCCACCTACCTTCTTTCCCTGCTTTGCTGCCTTCAGCTTCTTTCCCATTTCTGGACTTCCATATCCCTTGTTAAAGAGGAACTGTGCCCTGTATAAATAACCATTTGTGAAACATTCCAAGTAGGGCTTTTATTTCATATTTCAAAATTGCTTTTTCCTTCAAGTTTGAATACAGCTTTTTGACAAGTATTTTGATTTTATATGTCACGAACCTTACAACTATAATCCATAATTTCATTTCTAGGAATTTAAAGAAATAAGAACATGGGCAAAAATTTGCCCCTCTTCATTGCAACACTGTATACTAAGAGGGAAATGATTAGGTAAAATAGGATATATTAGAAGTGTGTAGTGATCAGAATCGTGCTTATGAAGAAATTTTATGCCTCTGAAGAGTTTATATGTAGTTTGATCATACCTAAATATCAAATTATATTCATAAAAAGTATGGATGAATGAATCATGAGAGATCGTATTCCTCTTAATATTTTTCATTACGAGGCTGCAATATTCTTGAAATCATGGAAATTAAATAAAAAAAGGCTTTCAGTTTTAAGCATAGTTTAACTCAGTACACCTTCCTTTTCCTTAGAACCTCCTAGTATACATTTTTTTTTTTTTTTGCTTAGGTATTTATTAACAACTGTTAGAATGAATAAGGTAGAGGAAAGAAACTACTAACATGTTTCAGCATTTTTATTTCATTGAAAAAAACGTAGAAATCTAGGCACTAATAAAGCAGTGTAAAATTGTATTTTTTTAAAGGGTGCTTATAACATTTCAAGATATTTTAAAATGTTAACAATCCTGTTGTCAATATTTATACCACAAAATTATTCAAATGTAGAGAAAAATGAGTGCATAAAGCTGTTCATCTCAGAATTAGCTATGAAAGTAATGACTGAAATTATCTCTGGTAGTTATGGCTACTGACGATATGGAAATGTTTTCATCATAGTGTTTGCTTTAAAAGTTCAATTCTATAATTTATAGGTGTCAGTATTATAATTCTGTAAAGTTTCTGTATAGACAAAGACAAAAAGGAAATGGGAGAATTAAGATTATATACAATGAAGGGACACCTGGGTGGCTCAGTTAAGCGTCCAACTCTTGATCTCAGCTTAAGTCTTGATCTCAGAGTTGTGAGTTCAAGCCCCACATTGGGCTCTACACAGGGCATGGAGACTACTTTAGAAAAAAAAATTTAAAAAAGATTATATAAAATTAAATGTTAATTGAAACATTGAAAGATTGGCTGGTTGGTGTTATGTATACATGTGTATCAGCAAGTGTACATACAGATATAATGGGTAAGTGTGGCTTCTTATTTGCATTTATTCACTTACCATCAGTATCTATGGTTTGGAATGAAGGACATTTGACCGGTAGGCTCAGTAGGTAAATAGACACTTTCAGGTAGCCTTTGCATATTTTGTTTTCCATGTGTTAGAATCTGAAAACTATGCAATGTAATCATAGACATAAGGCTGCTTCGTTTATGTAGCCCCTGATGATTGCCCTCACATCCATTCCATGAAAGTATCAGGAAAATGTTGAAATGTATCTGTTATCTGCTATTGGTCACTTTACTATAATAAACTTTGCTATGATAAATAGAAGAAATTATTCAGTGTAATAATCATTAAAAGGGAAATTAGCCATGATACCTTGAAAGATTTCAGTCAAGTGTATGCTTCATTCATATTTATATAAATTTCAGAAACTATGACGATATTTCTTTTTATATTTAAGTTACTCACTGATTCTGCTGGTAATAGCATAAACTCCTACCTTCCATTGACTCAGTTAATTCCAGCCACTGGTTCAGTTTATTAAGTAATAGTCCATAAATGTAATTTTTATAAGGTCTCTCAGTTACTGACTTAACAATGAAACCTCAATGAAGTAAAGCCTCAATTTTTTTTAAAGATTTATTTCAGAGAGTGGAGAAAGGTTAGTGGGAAGGGGAGAGAATCCCAGCAAACTTCTTGCCAAGGCCAGAGACCAACACTAGGCTTGATCTCTTGTCCCTGATACTGTGACCTGAGCTAAAACCAGGAGTTGGACACTCAGCCGACTGAGCCACCCAGGCACCCCAGTAAAACTTCAATTTTTATTGCAAAATAGTTTATGGTCATCTCAGTAATATTTTACAACCATGGTTCCAACTTTAGCAAAAGACTCTGGCATTATATGCAGCCAGAAAAAGTTGATACAAACACAACTTTGGCTTTTACTGAAGGTAGAAGAGGAATCCATGTCCTTCTCTGGTCAAATGTCAGTAACCATGAAAGAAAATGTAAAAAGAGTTATTACTCACATGCTTGTAAGATCAGAATGTATGCTTATTTTGTTCAGTGCAGATTTGCAATTTCACTTAATAGTTAAAGCTCTAGGGCCAGATGGTCAGAGTTTCTAATTCTATATACACCATGTGTTATTTATGGAACCTTGGCCAGTTGCTACTGAGTCTATATTACTAATCTGTAGGGTGGTTTTGAGGGTTATGTCACTTAATGCATACCTGGTATGTAGTAGGCACTTAGTAAATATGAGCATATATTAGTAGTGGTAGTAATAGTACTGGTAGTCCTAATACGGACCCTTCTTGAGCCCCTCTTTATCATTATCATAAGCTTCCTAAAGGCAAACACAGTGCATTTCACATACTTTAATATAGTGACTGGACAGTAATACACGTTACAGTGCAAGGGAAAATACCCATGGCCAGAAAAGTAAAATAAAATACAATAAAAGTTTCATGAATTTTATTAAAGATGAATGATAATATTCATTTTGGTAGAGAATTATCACAAAAAATAAGAATTTATATGGATGGTTAATAATTGCTAGTGTTTTGACTGCTGCTAAGCTGTCTGAGGCAGAAACAACATAGATGCAAGAAAGCAATTAAGTTCTTTGGACCACACTAAACTGCCTAGTTATTAGACTGTAAATGGAAAAAGTTATAAATACGAATGAAAAGTTAGAAGGGGTCCATATTGTAGATGAGAAAGCACTAGTACCTTTATGCATATGCATACCATGAATATGGTTCAGAAAAAAAAAAGAGTACCTTATGGTCCCTAAAATAAATAAAGCCTTGCACCCTTTCATTTAAGTTGATAACTTCTTAAAAACTTTAATTTCAGGGGACCTGGGTGGCTTATTGGTTAAGTGTCTAACTTTGGTTCAGGTGGTGATCTTAGGGTCCTGGAATCGAGCCTCGAATCAGGCTCCCCACTTAGCCGGGAGTCTACACGTCCCTCTCTGTCGCCTCTCCCCCTTCTCATGCTCGCTCACTCGCTCTCTCTCAAATAAATTCTAAAAATCTGAAAAAAAAAAAACCAACCCAAACCTTCATTTTAGACTTTTTTTGTGTGACGTCTGCATGTCTGATGTGTGATGTCTGTGGATTTGTGATGAACTTTGCCAGACTAGTCATTTAGGCTTTCCCACCTCGAAACAGCCTAACTCCAGCCTGGTGATCTTGTGTTATTATTGTTTCTTTTCTTTAAATACTTGCTCTGCTCTTTGTACAGGAAGCCTAGTTCTTCTGGAGTGTAGGCTCCCTTGAACAAATTGCATGTAAAAATACCTTCAAAAATACTTCTGACACACTTTGAGTTTGCCTTTGACTTTGACATCAAGCACATATGTGTTGGCAGAAGAAGCTGGCACCAGGAGAACAGGCAGTTGGAGTTACTACTTTTAAGAAGGCTACAAATGAGAAATATTAATCTGACAGTGATCTAGGAATAGAACGTAATCAGGGCATTACAATGGTCTAACTGAGGCAGGGGTGACATTCTCTTTTAGAGTGCAGAGAGTGGGCTAGAAAGAATCAAAGCTGAAACACGTGGGATCTGTGACTTGACAAGGGACTCAATGTGAAGGAGCAAAGGGTTAACACGCAAGCTTTATTTCTAGATGACCAGAAAATGATCAGGCCATTAAAATACATAAATTAAGAAAAATAAATTACTGATTCCTATAGTCAGTGTTGTTTGCAACTTGATGAATTTCATGCCAAGAGATATTTGTGTCAAGTTATCTAATAGGCAGTAAAAATGTGGGATTTGAAAATATCTGCATCATCTGTGTTAAAAATGAAATGAATATATCATTGACACAGATTAAAGATAATCTCCATAGGTGATACCAAAAGCCATAAAGTTAGATAAGATTGATGGAAGGACAGAAACAGTGAGAAAAAAGGTGAAGAATGGTATTTACTTGACTCTGAGTATAATCTTGGATAGATCACTTACCTGTGTCTTGTTCCGTGCCTGTAAAAAAATGTAATGATTATAAACTTACTTCACAAATATAAATGAAATAATGTATGTGAAAATAACTGGTAAAGTGCTTCACAAGTATTTATTGTTGCTGTGGAGAGGGAGAAGGAAGAAGAAGGTCCAGTGAATGAGACAGAGAAGTGCAAACTGTAGAAGAAAGGTGAGAATGGACACTGTCACAGAGGAGAAAGGAAAAGAGAGTGCATTTTTGGCTGTTAAATTTGCTAATCATTAGTCCCCTCTGTGAGTGCTGTGTCAGTAAACACTGAACCCAGTTACCTAGAATTCAGATAGGTTGAAAAGAATGAGCAAGCAATGGGAAAATGAAAATAGTGGAGATATAAAAATATATGTATGTCTGCATATATTTGTATGATGAGAGAGATGACTAAAGTGGAAAGTGGAAATTGGGATATATTAATATGTTTCAGGGCAAGTTTATTTCAGAAAACTGTCCTAGATAACCAGACTATTCAAGTTTATTCAACATTTGGAAATTGAATATACTCTTTATTCTTAGGTGGGTTAAAAAAAATGCTCTCAGTATTATCCTATTATCACACCATATGTGCATGTTATCTCTTATATGTTATCTCTTAATTACTGTTTAAACTTTTTTTTTTGCTTTTTCTGAGACTGTTGCCTACTTTTGAATCTATAATCCTCTAGAACACTTTAAAATATTTAATTTAATTGGGCTTTTAGCACTTCATTTCCTCTGATACTAGTCAATTTCCTTTTAAAATCTTTGGTGAATTGAGTTCATATTTTCATGAGAAACCTAAAGTAATCAGTTCAAATGAGTTCAGGGATAATCCCCCATTTTCTTAAAATAATATTGTTTAAGGCATGTCAATATTAGCATATTGAAGGGGTGTACTTGCCACAAATGAAAAGAGAGTGGTTATTGAATATACCATTCAGTTAACATTTTTCATTAAACTTTTAATTTTGAGATAATTGTAGATTCACATGCAGTTGTACGACGTAATGCATAGAGTCCATTTGCCCTATATTCAGTTTCCCGCAAAGATAACATCTTACAAAATGATGGTACAATATCATGTCAGGACACGGATACTCACTGAGTCAAGATACATTGTCTTCACCACAAAGATCTCTTTTTTATAGCCACTGTATTCTCATTTACATCCCCCCTTTACCCTTGGCCACCAGTAATGTTCTCCAGTTCTATAACTTTGCTATCTCAAGAATGGTAACATAAATGGAATCATTATAGTATATAATCTTTTGGGATTCACTTCTTCACTCACCATATCCCTGTGGTGATTTTTCTAGTTTGTTGAATGTTTAATCTGCTTATTCCTTTCACTGCTAATTAGTATTTCATGGGATGAATGTGCTATAGTTGTTTTTGTTTTTAAGATTTAATTTATTTGAGAGAGTGAGAGAGACGGAACATGAGCAGGGGATGGGGCAGAGGGAGAAGCAAACTCCCTGTTGAGCAGGGAGCCTGACTTGAGGCTCAGTCCTAGGTCTCCAGGATCATGACCTGAGCTGAAAGTAGACACTTACTTAACTGACTGAGTCGCCCAGGTGCCCCTGGATGTACCATAGTGTTTAGCCATTCATTGCTGCAAGATAGACCTCTGGCTTGTTCCTAGTGTGGGATTATTGGAAATAAAGCTGCTATAAACATTTTGTGTGCAGACTTTTGAGTGAACATAACTTTTCATTTCTCTAGAATAAATGCCCAGGATTGCAATTGCTGGGTTGTATACTACTCATATAATTAGTTTTTAAAGAAATTGTTCTTTAAATTACTGCCAAACTATTTTCCAGAGCGGCTGTGTACCATTCCACCAGAAATCCATAAGTGATCCAGTTTTTCAGCATCCTCACCATAATTTTGTCACTGTTTTATTCTAGCCATTGTGATAAATGCATAGTGATATCTCATTGTGGTATTAATTTGCATTCATATGTATTGATTTTTAACATCTTTTCATGTGCTTACTTGTCATCTATATATATTTTTTGGTAAGATGGCTCTATCTGTAAGTTGTCCATATTATAATTGATTTTTTTTAACATTATTCCAAAAGCCAGTCCTTTGTCAAATATGAGGTTTTCAAATTGTTTCTCAGTCTGTACTTTGTCTTTTCATGCTCTTAACAGGGTCTTTCACAGTAAATGGTTCTAATTTTACGAAGCACAGTTTATCATTTTTCCTTTCTATGGGTTGTGTTTTTGGTGCCAAATCTAAGCATTATTTGACTAGCCGTACATCTTAAAGGCTTTCTTTCTCTCTTCTTTATTTTTCTTAGAGGCTTATTACTTTATGTTTTACATTTAAATCTATAATTTTTAGTTAGTTTTTGTAAAATGGGTGAGGTCTACGTTAAGGGTCATTTTTATTTATTTACTTATTTATTTATTGCCTGTCAATGCCTGATTGCCCAAGCACGATTTGCTAGAAAGGCTTTCTTCCATTTTAATTGTGTTTGCATCTGTGTTGAAATTCATTGGGCATACTTGTGCTCCCTTTATTGGGATTAAATTTCAATATATACTGGAGTTCCTATGTGAAAGGTGGGGAATGCTTATTGCTCATTGCCTTCTGGGTGAGGCTGCCCTAAAGGCTGTTGCAGAAGTATCATCATACTATAAGGAGAAAGTTAGGTTCTTTTCCTAGAAGTCAGGGCACTGAGCTGTAGGGAAGGAAGGAAGGAAAGATGAAGCTTCTAGCCACTTCCTTTCAGGCAAGGGTTTCCTCTTTTTGCTGAGGTTAATCATATTATAGGTCACCAATTCATTTCCATTGCCTTTATGTTGACATGAGACTCTTAAGATTCTGGCAGTAGGTTTTTTAAAATCTATCTTGGGTTTTTGTAATGCTCTGAGGTTTTTTCCTTTTCAGTCTTTTCTGCTTCAAGGGCATTTTTATGGGTGTTCCTAGAGGCTTTGTTGGAGCTGTTAAGTCAGACACCTATGAAATCACTAGTCTTAAATTTATGGTTTTAAATAACATTTGATGTTACATTTAGGTCAGCAAAATATAAAGGGAGGAACAGTAGAAGAATAAATAGAAGTTACATAAAAGTCAAAGTCCATACCCTCCTTTTAGTTGTGACTTGAAATAAATACATGTAATTAAATGCATTTAAAAATACAGATACAAATATATTCGAATGATTCAAAAGCAAAGCAGCAACAAGTGTATAGTTAGAATTTCCCAGGATGTGTTAATCAGAACTCATTCTATGGGGTAGTAACGTCTGTTTTGTATTGTGATAGACTTGGGAAGCTTTGGTGTGAATACAAATGAACAAGTTTGTGTGGCTATAAAACTTTTTCTTTCTTTTCTCTTAGAAACATCTTTACTACAAGTTGTCTTAAAGACTTCACTACATTCATTGCAGAATAGGTCTCATTTCCACACTGAAATACCACTGATCTAAACACAGTTTGCATTAAGCATTCCTGGAAACAATACAAGTGTTCTTTGTTTTGTTCTTAATTTTAATTCTAGCAAAGTTAATATATAGTGTTATATTAGTTTCAGATGTACAATATAGTGATTCCTCAGTTCTTTGCATTACTCAGTACTCATGATGGTAACTGTACTCTTATTTCCATTACCTATTTCACCCCCCCACCGCACCTCCATTCTGATAAGATCAGTTTGTTCTCTATGAGTCTGTTTCTTGGTTTGTCTAACTTTTTTTTACCCTTTGCTCATCTGTTTTGTTTCTTAAATTCCACATGTGAGTGAAATCACTTGTCTTTCTCTGGCTAACTTATTTTGCTTAGCATTACACTCTAGCTCCATCCATGTTGTTGCAAATGGCAAGATTTTATTCTTTTTATGGCTGAGTAATACTCCATTGTATACGTATATTACATCTTTGTCCATTCATCTATTGACGGGTGCTTGGGCTGCTTCCACAATTTGACTATTGTAAATAATGCTGCTATAAACATAGAGGTGCATGTATCCCTTCAAATTAGTGTTTTTCTGTTTTGTGAGTAAATCCTCAGTAGTGCAATTACTGGATCACAGTGGTTCTATTTTTAACTTTTTGAGGAAGCTCCATACTGTTTTCCATAGTGGCTGTGCCGGTTTGCCTTCTATTCCAGGGTTCCATTTTCTCTACGTGCTTGCCAAAACTTACTGTTTCTTGTGTCCTTGATTTTAGCCCTGCTGACTGGTGTAAGGTGGTATCTCATTGTAGATTTGTGTCTCCCTAATGATGAGGAATGCTGAGCATCTTTTCATGTGCCTGTTGGCCATGGATGTCTTCCTTGGAGAAATGTCTGGTCATGTCTTCTGCCCAGTTTTTAATAAGATTTTTTTGTTGTTGTTGAGTTTTATAGATTCATTATATATTTTGACTAGTAACCCCTAATGGGATACATGATTTGCAAATATATCCTCCCACTCAGGTTGCCATTTCCTTTTGTTGATGGTTTCTTTTGCTATGCAGAAGCTTTTTAGTTTGATGTAGTCCTACTTGTTTATTTATTTTTTGTGGCATTTGCACTTGGAGTCAGATCCAAAAATTCAAGGATAAGACCAGTGTCCAGGACCTTCTTTGTGTTTTTCTCTAGGACTTTTTGTGTTTTAGGCCTTACATTCAAGTCTTTAATCCATTTGTTTATAGCACAAGATGGTGCCCTTATTTCGTTCTTTTGCATAGACTGTCCAGTTTTCCTAACACCATTCATTGCAAAGACTGTCCTTTCCTTTTTGCACATTCTTACCTCCTTTGTTGTGAGTTAATCATCTATTGTACTGCTTTTAAGATTCTCTATTTAACTTCTGACATTTTAATTATAATGTGTCTTGGTGTGGTCCTTGTTGAGTTCATTTTATTAGTGGCTCTGCATGCTTCCTGGACCTGAATGACTCTTCTTCCCCAGGGTAGGGAAATTTTCAGCTATTATTTCCTCAAATAAGTTCTCTGCCCATCTATCTTTCTTCTACTTCTACTTATACGTGAGTGTTATTTCACTTGATGTTGTTCTGTAGGTCCTTTAAGCTCTCTATTTATTCATTTGTTTTTCTTTTTGCTTCTCTGTTTGGGTGAATTCTACTGACCTGTCTTCCACATCACAGATCCATTCATAGGCTTCTTGTATTCATCTGTTGTATCCCTCTAGAATATTTTTTCAGCTCGGTTATTGTATTTCTTCAGATCTGCGACTTCTGTGTGTGCTGAGATTTGGCAGGTTTCCAAAGGGCGTGATCTCAGTCAGCACCTAGTTTCAAGATGCTTGGAAGCTTGATCTTCAAGCAGCAGCTTTTAAAGTAGGCAAATTTATACAGTCTTGTGGGAACCCAATCATAAACCTTGTTGACCTCCAAACTAGGAGCTCTGAGGGTGTCCCTGGGCATCACTTGCAAAAACCAGAGCTTCAGATGAGTGTATAAGCTCCTTTCTAAGAGGTAGCAGTGAACTGTGATGAGCCCACTGGAGGGCTCAAAAATGGTGTCTACCTGCCTCCCTTTCATGAGAACACCTTTATAGCCTCCAGATGTGTGGCAGACCTGAATCCTGTTGTTCAGGTTGAAGGTCCCAGACAAGGATATGAACTTTTTTATCACAGAAAGCCTGAGGCTGTGTTTCATTCTGTTGGCTATGTAGTGCCTGGGTGTGATAGCCTACCCAGAATTGTCTGATTGTAATAGTCCCCTCGAGTCCAGTAATGCAATCCCTTGTGGCTATCAAGGCCAGGTGATCAGGGGGTATACCCCTGTATGGACTCAGCTTTTCATTAGCTTCATTTAGCAAGGCTAGGGGAGAGCTTTGAAGGTAGGACACAATCATGGCTTTATCAAGGCCAAGAAAGACTACTGGGGGTGGAATACACCACCAGCTTCAGTGAGGCTGTGTCTGCATGCACCTGTGCTAGCAAAGTGAAGGGAGAGTGCAAAAGTGGCTCTCTCCAGCACCCACATTCCCAAAGAAAGTCATAAGTGGTCCCTGACCCTCTAGCAGATGCTTTAAGATTAGCAAATTCATCTTATTAATGTATAATCCAGTCACCTCTCAAACTGCTACCTTTGTGCTATGTCCCATTATAAGTCTGCATGCAAGTCCTTCAAGAAAAAGTACCTCACCTCCCCATAGACTCCCTGGATACCCTGAATGTAAGCCTTTTTAGTTTTCAGAATTAGGCATTTTTGTGGTCTTGTGTCTTCAGTGCAGGTCTGCTGGTTGGAGTGCCTGATGTGGGGTTTCTGGAGCTGGGAGATTCCTCCCTATTGCAGGTGCCATGCAAGGGTGGGGTTTTTGGCAAGACCAGGTCTCTGCCTCTCCTACCCCTCTCAATATGGCCCTTTTATTCCATGTGCAGGGAGCTATGCAGCTAGTTCTGAGTCCTTTTTCAGCAGGAATTATAACATATGTAACTGTAGATACAGTATGTCTGTGGGAGGAGGTGAGTTCAGGGTCTTCCTATACTGCTATTCTGAACCATTCTTATAAAATTTTTTTAAAAGCTTTGAATTTACAATTTTTTATATTGTGACTCTCCACAAAATGTAACATCCCCCAAACCTATTCAATTTATAATTACATAGAACATCTTGTCAGAATAGATTTCTTGAAGACTCAGATTGGGAGGTGCTGGTATTATCTATTTATTTAACAATATTACAGTGTATTTATTATTTACCAGATATAATTTTATGCAATTTACAAATATTATCACATTTAATCCTCTTAACAACACTATGAGGGTGGTAGAATATTGTTATGACAGCTTTATATTTGAAGAAACTGAAGTACAGAAAGATTAAATAGCTAGCCAAGGTTCATCCAGATCACCAGTGACAAAGCCAGGATTTGTACTCAGGTAATTTACCTCAAGGGTTCGTGCTCTTCCCTTCTATACTGATATGCAGAGTAACTTGTGTTAACCCTAATGCTAAGGATTTAGGATAATTTTGCATAATTAAGCTTTCTGGTTACCTAATTAGTTCTTTCTGGTTTGACCTTGTTGCTGTAAATCTATTAGCTTGCCTTCTTAGCTGAACACTTTCTTATAATTTTCAGGGTATTGTGAGGAGCAATATTCATTATCCAGTTTTTCATTTATTTTATAACTATTTATTGAATATGCCCTGTGTTAGATGCTGGGGGTACAAAGATGAACAAAAAGAAAAATTAGACCTCAAAGTACTGTAAGAACCTAATGCAGATGGGCAGAAGATGGCAAAAGATGTAGAGACTGAGCTGGATTGAACATTCTGTATCCCTGGAGGATGTTACTGAATAAAGTTTCGTCTTATTGTTGGCCACCTAAAAGCCAAACATGAAGTAAACAAAAGTCTGGTTTATTGAGAATTTCAGCAAGTGAATGATTATCATAGCACCCATTCACTAAAAGAGCAGCCAAATTTCTGAGAGATAATTACAGAACCCAAAGAAGTTGATGGATTTGAGTGGATAAAGGAAAAGGAAGGGAAAGAAAAGGAAGGGGCAGAGTCTATTAGATGGAAGATATAAAGGGAATGGGAACTGAAAGTAATGTGAGATTAAAAAAAAAAAAAAAAAACAGAAGCATGCTCATCAATTTGATTGTTGCAGTTGGTCCAAGTTAAGAAATCATTTGACACTGGAGATCTGGAGGGAAAATTCAAATGTGAAAGGTCTTAGATGCTAACCCACAGAAATGTCTATTTGCTTGCCTGTTTCTCCCACTGCTTGAAGGGAGGAATTTTCCCATTACCTGGAACAATGGATGGCTCAAAAAAACTGAACTGAAAGAGAAAGATTTCATATAAGCAACTTGAAGTTTGTATTAATATACATAGTTATGATGAAGTAAAATACAAATTCTCTAAATGCTCTTCATGTAACGTATGTACACACACAAACTGCATAGACATGTATTTTTGATGTTTCCAATGGTTTTTTTGGCAAAACCCTTATTAAGTAGCAGTTAGTGTCTGGTCTAGTCATATAACAGATGTTTATGTACTCTTGCTCTCTCTCTTAGGTTCTGAGCTCTTTGTTATCTTGCCTCTACTTTATACTTCAGAGCAAGGCAGTGGTTTACTAGACAGCAAGAATATGTTCCATATATAAATTACCACTTTAAAAATAGATCCTCAGACCCAAGATATATTTGACTTCAAAAGTACACACAGATTTCAACATTACCTTTACTAAGTGTATTTTGGGATCTCTTAGTGCCTCTGGTTATTAATTTATCCTAATTAAGCATAATAAGTGTACATATAGAGCAACCATAATATATTTCATTTTTAGGATAGAACCCCACTCTTTGATATTTGTAATTATTGAAAGAATCATATTAATAGGAATTACTTTTCTTGCTTGGGTTTCTGATAAAATTTTTCGTATTTGTGAGTTTTCTACTTTGCAAAAGCAATGTATATATTAATTAAGCCTTTATGTTTGGGATTTTAGTTATACAGTCTTAAACGAATGCTCGCCTATATCCATATATCAGATGAATTAGAATTTAAACCAAAGACTATATTAAGAGATGAAGAGGGACTCTATATCATAATAAAAGTGGCTATCCAACAAGAAATCTAAAAGTCGTTAATATTTACACCTCTAACATGGCTTATTATATACAAAGGCAATTATATAAACCAATTAATAACTAAATTAAAGAAACACATTGATAATAATACAATAATATAATAATATAATATCAATCACTGCAGTACACAGATCATCTAAGCAGAGGATTCACAAGGAAACAAGGGCTTTGAATGACACACTGGATCAGATGGGCTTCACAGTTATAATCAAAGCATTTCATCCTAAAGCGAAAGAATACACATTTTTCTGGAGTGCACAAGGAAAATCCTCCAAAATAGATCACATCCTGGGTCACAAATTAGGTCTCAACCAGTACCAAAAGACTGGGATCATTCCCTGCTTACTCTCAGACCATAAATGCTTTGAAACTTGAACTCACAAATTAAAAAAAAAAAAAAAAGAAACTTGAACTCACTCACAAGAGGAGATTTGGAAAGAACTCGAATACATGGAAGCTAAAGAGCATCCTACTAAGGAATGAATGTGTCAACCAGGAAATTAAAGAAGAATCTAGAAAAAAATGGAAACAAATGAAAATGAAACACAACCGTTTAAAACCTTTGGGATGTAGCAAAAGCAGTCTTAATAGGGCAGTATGTAGCAATACAAGTGTTTCTCAAACTTTCAAGAAAGGTCTTAAATACACAACCCAACCTCACACCTAAACAAGGTAGAGAAAGAATCTCACACGTAAAGGAGCTGGAACTGGAGAAAGAACTATTTATTTAGGCAGTTAAAGCCTAAATCTAGTAGAAGAGAAATAATAAAGATCAGAGCAGAGATCAATGAAATAGAAACCAAAACAACAGTGGAACAGATCAAAAAAGCAGGAGCTGGTTCTTTGAAAGAATTAATAAAATTGATAAAACCCCTTGCTGGACTTACAAAAAAGAAAAGAGAAAGGACCCAAATAAATAAAATCATGAAGGAAAGAGGAGAGATCATAACCAACATTAAAGAAATACAAAGTTATAAGAACATGTTATGAGCAACTATATGCCAACAAATTAGGCAATCTGGAAGAAATGGGTGCATTCCTAGAGACATATAAGCTACCAGATTGAACCAGGAAGAAATAGAAGACCTGAACAGACCCATAACCAGCAAGGAAATTAAAGCAGTCATCAAAAATCTTCCAACAGGGGAGGCTGGGTGGCTCAGCAGGTTAAAGCCTCTGCCTTCAGCTCAGGTCATGATCCCAGGGTCCTGGGATCGAGCCCCACATTGGGCTCTCTGTTCAGCAGGGAGGCTGCTTTTTCTTTTCTCTCTGCCTGCCTCTCTGCCTACTTGTGATCTCTGTCAAATAAATAAAATCTTTAAAAAAAAAAAAAATCTCCCAAGAAAGTAGAGTCCAGGGCTGGATGGCTTCCTACAGGAATTCTACCAAATATTTAAAGAAGAATTAATACCGATTTTTCTGAAACTATTTGAAAAAATAGAAATGGAAAGAAAACTTCCAAACTCTATGAGATCAGCATTACCTTGATACCAAAACCAGACAAAGACCCCACCAAAAAGTAGAATTACTGACCAATATCCCTGATGACCATGGATGCAAAATTCTCATCAAGATACTAGCCAACATGGGCACCCAGGTGGCTCAGTCAGTTAAGCATCTGACTTCAGCCCAGGTCATCATACTGGGACCTGAGGATGAAGCCCCACATCTGGCCTCCTGCTATGCTGGTAGCCCATTTCTCTCTCTCCCTTTGCCTGCTACTCTCCCTGCTTGTGCTCTCTCTTTTCTCTGGGTCAAATATATAAATTAAATCTTAAAAAAAAAAAAGATACTAGCCAATAGGATCCAACAGTACATTAAAAGGATTATTTGCCATGAACAAGTGGGATTTATTTCTGGGTTATAGGGGTGGTTCAACATCTCCAATCAATCAATGTCATCCATCACATTAATAAAGGAAAGGACAAGAATCATGATCTTCTCAATTGACGAAGAAAAAGCATCCTCCTTTCTTAATTAAAACTCTTCACAATGTAGGGATAGAGGGAATATACCTCAATATCATAAAAGCCATATACGAAAAGTTAACAGCAAATACCATTCTCAATGGGGAAAAAACTTGGTTTTTCCTGAGAGATTTTCCCCTGAGACCAGGAACATGGCAGGGATGTCCACTATCACCACTTTGTTCAACATAGTTCTAGAAGTCTTAGCCTCAGCGATCAGACAACAAAAAGAAATAAAAGTCATCAGAATTCGCAAAGAAGTAAAATTCTCACTCTTTGTAGGTGACATGATACTCTATGTGGAAAACCCAAAAGACTCCACCTCAAAATTGCTAGAACCCATACAGGAATTCACCAAATTGGCAGGATAGAAAATCAATGCACACAAATCAGTTGCATTTCTATACACCAACAATGAGAAGAAAGAGAATTAAGGAGCCAATCCCATTTATAATTGCACCAAAAACCACAAGATACCTGGGAATAAACCTAAACAAAGAGGCAAAGGATCTGTACTCCAAAAACTATAGAACATTCATAAATGAAATTGAAGAAGACACAAAGAAATGGAAAAATGTTCCATGCTCATGGATTGGAAAAATAAATATTATGAAAATGTCCATGCTACTAAGAGCAATCTACACATTCAGTGTATCCCTATCAAATACCATCACCTTTTTCACACAGCTGGAACAAATAATCCTAAAATTTGTATGGAGCTATGAGAGACCCTGAGTAGCCAAAGAAATGTTGAAAAAGAAAACCAGAACTGGTAGCATCACAATTCCAGACTCCGCAAACCAGGTGCCCTAAATTGTAAAGAGATATAAATAGAGGAAATTTTGAATATATATTGATTTGAATGAAAATGAAAATATTTAGATCAGTGTCTAAATCTTTAAGCAAAATCCTCCACATTCAAGAGGGCAATTTGTAATATGAACCAAAAGCCTTAAGTATATAGTTACCTTTGCCCAGTAATTACATATCTAAGATTTTATTCTAATAATAAAAAAAGTGCACAATGATATAACATGCTTTCTAGTAACAAAATTTGGTGACTAGCTATATAAAAATCAAAGGAAGACTGGTTAAGAAAAATATGGTACAAACTTGTAGTTATAAAGCAGATAACTCCTGGGGATGTAATGCACTGTGCTTGTTAGCCAGACATCATATACTTTTTTTTTTTTCTCTTTGTTAATTCCTTCAGTGCCTACATTGTTCTGATTTACCAAATATTCATCACTTCATCATATTTCAGTATACCAAGAATATATTTAATAGAAATGGAGTTAAAAATAAAGCACAAAGAAGATCTATATTGGGCAATCTGGGGGGGTGGGGAAAGTCTTATTTTTTTCCTATTATCTAAGTGAGCCAAAGGCAAAGTCAGAAGGTGAAGTGTGTGTGTATATCTGTATTTATTTTTGTTTTGTGTTGTTGCTTGAATTATCTGAAAGCAACTTAAAGTGTTCAACTGGAGTCTGAAGGGTCTGCATTTTCAGTCTATAGAACAGTAAAAATACTACCACTGGATCAAAACCACTTCAGAGCCTCATGGAGGAACTGTTGCCAGGATATGGAATGATTGATTTGAAATAACATGATGCGAGAGATAGTACTAAGGATCTTAAAAGATGACAGAGTGTTTTTCAAGCTTCATGAAATATGATGAAGGTGTCTTGTCAAGGATTGCTAAAAGCCCACTTGCAAGAACTCCCTAAATCACTGCTGAGAATGCATCTGTTCCTTGATTGTTTTTGAGTAGCTGCTTGGCTGTGTGAGGTGACACTATCTGTTTGGGTACAAAGAAACAAAGTGACTATTGTGTGTGTACCGTGCTTGTTAGCCAGACAGCATCATGTCAACTCAAACAGAACAGTATTTAGAGCTGAGTAGGATTTAATTTTATTTCAATATACCTAGATGGGTTGTATCTTTCATGATGTTTGAAAAGATTAATAGCCAGCAGCAATCCTTAGTGAAGGGAGGACAAAGACATCTGCTGAATATCATTATTTAGCTGGAATGATAAAGGTACATTTTCATTATAACTGCCCATAAAATAAATTTCATAACAAAACTTCCTCTCTGGCTATCTACTCCCCTGTAGGTGCTTCATTAAAGACTCTCCTTTTACTGTTGGCTCAGGAGATATTTGTAGGTGAAAACACCTGACCCTAAAAGTCTGTTTTGTCAGGTTTCAGTTCTTTTGGTTCCATTTTGGATTTTTTGTCCACTATCATGGAAATGACACATGGGACTTTTGCTTTTGGAAACCGCTGCACGTCATTGGTTGCCACTTACAGCCCCAGGTGCCTATCTACCCATCCTTTGGGATGGAAGTTCAGAAAATAGGAACCCAGGTCACTTTTATTATTGAGTGAATATATTAAGCCCCTAAACATAGGGGCTCATCTGATTTCTAGTATGTGCATCCTGAGTCATGTTCTTTGTGTCAATGCCCAGGATCTTTCATGCAATAGTGTTAATAGTTACAGTTGTTTGACCAAAATCCAAACCCCTAAAACAACAAATATGGAGACATGACATATAGGAAGGAAGGAAATTTAGCCCTTATTGAGTTACCAACTCACTGACGTAGGTTAAAGCCTTCCAATACCAGGGGTAGTCCATCAGTATCATATAAGAGCTTGTTAGAAATGCACAATCCTAGGCTATGCCCAGACTTACTTATCAGAAAGTTCATTATAAGGAGGCATGAAGAAATTCTTATGCACATCAGCATGTGGAAAGTGTTGGGACAAAGCATTTAAAAATATTTGCTCATTTAATCCCCACAGCATTTTTACCTGGTTGGCATTATTCCCATTTTCCATATGAGGACTGGGAGAGTTAAATAATTTATACCAATCCCCAAGCTAACCCCTTCCTTTATATCACTGTCTCCATCTGTATGACTTTATGCCAATAACAAGAGTAATGACTATGTCAAGACAGAGGGCTTTATTTACATAGGGATAATTTGATGGCTGGGTCGCTACTCACTGCTGTGAAAAAAGAAATGTCAGTTACTCTCAAAGCCATGTCTAGTCACAAAGAAAATTATTTATTTTTAACCATATCTCTATTTTGAACCAAACGGTATTAACTTTTTTTTAATATGCATTCCAAAAAATTTACTAGATTTCTATCTGAATAACTTTTAGTTGGTATCTTTATTAGCCACATTCAGCCTTAGACAATGAAATTTTGTCATGACAGATGTTCTAAAAAGGTAACACTGAATCCAAAAGGAATTCCAAAAGCATAATTGTTTAAAAAAAATTACTTGAGTAGTACATTGGCATTAGCACGTAATCTCCTAAGACGTAAATACTCATTTTTATATTCAGGTTCTGGCAGTTTTGCTAAAAAATCTTATAAAAACACATTTTTTAAAAAGTGTCTTATTGCTTATTGATCACAACTCTTATACTCCCAAGAAAGAGGACCAAGCATGAAACGGTAGAGATTAATGTTTCTTCCAACAAGTCATTGTAAGAAATAAAACAAGTGCCACTACCCAACAGACACAATGTTTAACAAGGCATTCGAGATCAACAAGTGGCAATCAGTCAGAATGTTCCAGTTACAGGGAATTAATCACCACATTGGGGCTAACCTGACAGTGTATTATATAGAACATCAAAATGTGTTAAGAGTATGAGCTTGCAGAACTCTTGAAGTCATGGGTCTGGTCACCCGGGGTAAAAGTTGTGTATACCTGCAATGTGTCAAATTTCTATAATGTATCTTAGACTGATATCAATAAACCTAAAACTACATGGCAGATGGAAGAGGCAAGCACCATAGTTCCTGGAAACAAACTCAACTACCTTCCTAAATTTTCACAATAGAAAGGAACTTTTGGAAGTCAGATAAAGCATTCAGCTTTCCAATGATAAACCAAATTACTGATTATATCCAGGGATGCACAGTCCTGGTGGGCATTAAAATTACCTTGGAAGCAACCACTGGCTGCTAACCCCAGATGCCGGGTTTAATTTATGTCACGTGAAGTTTCTGATTTTCACATCTCCCCAGGTGATTCTAGTGCATAGCCTGAATTGAGAGCTTCCTTTTAAAACAAAGCTGAAATAAGTGAAAGCCTAATGAAAAGCATCTGATACGAGACGGAAAGGAAGTCTTGACAATCGCTCGTATTTCAGGTTATAGCTATATATTTGGAAGTAAAGCTAACAAAAAGACAGAATAGAATGTAAGCCTGGCCGTCTGGCCGTCTCTTCTTTCCCTACTACTGTGATGCACTGAGCATTTTCAATTATTAATTGAGGATGATGAGGATGCTATTGTTTTATGTTAAATTATTCTATAGTACAAGGATGCTACAATATTGGGGTCTGTGAGAAATATTGTTATGATTAATTCCTACAGGTAGAATTTTTAATAAATATTTATACATTTTAAAAGTTGATGTTTATTTCTTGTCATCTGCTCATAAGAGAGGCTATAGTAATTTATATCCAAGTAGCATCTGTTTCAATCTGTGTCTGATTATAAGGGTGGGTTGAGTGTACAACAGAAACAGGATAACCAAGAGCATGTGGCTCTAAGAAAGAAGGCTTGAAAAGAGAGCAATAGTTTGTGGGGGTTTTTTTAAAGGTTTTTATTTATTCATTTGACAGACAAAGATCACAAGTAGTCAGAGAGGCATGCATAGAGAGAGGAAGGGAATCAGGCTCCCCACTGAGCAGACAGCCTGATGCGGGGCTCGATTCCAGGACCCTGGGATCATGACCTGAGCCAAAGGCAGAGGCTTTAGCCCACTGAGCCACCCAGGTGCCCCAAAAGAGCAATAGCTTTGAAAAAAATATAGAGAAAGTGAGGTGATGTAAGAACACCTAAAGAACAGTGTGGGACCAACATAAATTTTCAGATTTTCTTTCAAGTAACAACTGGCTATTTGGTGCAGGCAAAGAGAAAGAGTTAGGTTCAGCTATGTTTTTTCAATGTTGTATTTGGGATCTTCTGTTTTATTTTACTATAGCTTTAGAGTGGAAAGCGATTGATGCAGTTGTGATTATTTTGCTAAGTATATTCAGTGAGAAAATATGTATAGGAGGGGCGACTGCGTGGCTCAGTCGTTAAGAGTCTCCCTTCGGCTCAGGTCATGATCCCAAGGGCCTGGGTTTGAGTCCGTATCAGGCTCCCTGCTCAGCGGGAAGCCTGCTTCTCCCTCTCCCATTCCCCCTGTTTATAGTCCCTCTCTTGCTGTCTCTCTCTCTCTGTCAAATAAATAAATCTTAAAAAAAAAAGAAAGAAAGAAAAAAAGAAAAGAAAATGTGTATAGGAGACATAACCAACAGTGTTCCTTATAGCATTGTTTGTAATTTGGAAACAACATAAATACCATTGATGTTCAACCAGTAGGATAGTAAGTAAACAGATCATGGATAAATTTATATGGCAGAATATTATGCATATATACAAATATATATTTACAAAATTGCTGTCTTCCATGTATAATTTTGTCTCACATTAAAATAATATTACTCATAAGCATTTTCATACCATTACATAATTATAAATGTCATTTTAATGGGTGATTAGTATTGAATTTATTTATGTACTGTCATTTACTTTAAAGCTCCACAAGTGGAGAAAGAATACAACAAATACTTAAGTATATTCCACCAAGTTACAATGAATTTTGTTGTTTTCTTAGCCTTGCCCAGATGTTTACATTTTTAATAAAATGTTGAGGATACAGTTGAATCTCCTCCATCATACCCTTCTTCAAATTTCCTTCTTGAATTCATTTTCCCTCTCATCAATAGTCGAGAGATAAGACTTTATTGGGTTTGGTGTTTATAACTGCACACGTCTCTTCAACTTATGTGGTAGGACCTAATTGTGCACATTTAAAATCTTAACATTTGCTAAGGGTTTTAATCAGGAGATTTTTGTCAAATATTCTTTCCATATGGTTCTGATTAATTTTAAAAAATTTTTAGTTAATATAATGAAATTTGTTGATTGGTTTCAAATGTAAAAATAGCTTTGCATGCCTGTTAAAAAATTTCACTTGCATGTGGTGCATTGTCTTTTTCATGTATTGCCGCATTCCTTTCGCTAAAATAATGTTAAGGGTTTTTTATGTGTATTCGTGGGGGATATTATTTTTTATTTTTTTTTAAAGATTTTATTTATTTATCTGACAGAGACCATGCAAGAGAGGGAACATAAGCAGGGGGAGTGGGAGGGGGAGAAGCAGGCTTCCCACTGAGCAGAGCCCAATGCGGGACTCGATCCCAAGGACCCCGGGATCATGACCTGAGCTGAAGGCAGATGCCTAATGACTGAGCCACCCAGGCACCCCTCATGAGGTATATTAGCCTATGATTCTCTTTTCTTGTAATTCTGGCCTTGCTTTAGTATTAGGGTGATGCTGGCATTGTAAAATGAATTGGATAGAATTGCTCTTCTTCATTCTTCTCAAAGACTATTTAAAATTGTTATTATTTCTTCCTCAAATGTTTGGTATAATTCACCAGCAAAGCTATCTAGCCCTGGAGGTTTCTTTGAAGGAAAGTTTTTAACTAACAAACTCAATACACACACACACACACACACACACACACACACACACACACAGAGAGATACATATTTATACTGTTTGGGTTATGTATGTATTCTTAAATTTGCTTTGGTTGTATCAAAGAATTGGTGTATTTCATCTACGTTGTCCAATTGATTGTCCTTAAATTTATTCATAATATTTCATTAATAAACTTTTAATAGGATGTGGAGCCCAACATGAGTCTTGTACTCACAACCCTGAGATCAAGACCTGAGCCAAGATCAAGAGTTGGACTCTTGGCTGACTGGGCCACCTGGCACCCCTAAACTTTTGATCCCTTTACTTTTTAGTTGTTTTACTTTTTTCATTGTTCATCTGGATAAGTTGTGTCTTCTTTTCTTTTTTGAGGTTATTCTGGTTATCCAGATAGAAGTTTATTAATTTTATTGATCTTTTCAAAGAACCAGCTGTTGGTTTTATTGTTTCTATATTGATTTTTGTTTATTTTATTGACTTCTACTTCTTTATTGTTTATTTTATTATTGCTTTACTTTGGGTTTAATTTGCTATTGGAGCAGGTCATCAAGAAGATGTGACCACAGGTTGATCTGTGAACGGGATCCAGGCAAGCAGAGGTTCCTCACCCCTTCTGCTGTCCTTGAAATGTACCTTCTGCCCACAGTTCCCGCAGTGGGAGCCATTTTTAAGGAGCAGTGTTTGAAAGAGCAATGTGTTATTGAGACCACTGGGATGTTGTATGTAATTTAACCCACTTCCGGCCTCCATATAGATTCTATATAGATCCTCTTAAGATTCTGGCAGGCAGACACAAAGATCTACTTGTGTTGCTGCCACTCTCCTATGTAAGCTCTCTTGCTAGTTAAACCTGCCATCTATGAATCTGGAGTGGCCTGCCTCTTTCTTCCACATCTCCTTGCCCTCTGTGTTCAGGGGTCAGTTTTCCCAGTATCAGCTCTTCTTTTTCTAGTGTCTCAGGTTATTGATTTGAGACCTTTCTTCTTTTCTTCTTCTTCTTCTTTTTTTTTTTTTCTTAAAGGTTTCTTTCTTTCTTTTCTTTTCTTTTCTTTTTTTTTTTAAGATTTTATTTATATATTTGACAGTCAGAAGTCACAAGTAGGCAGAGAGGCAGGCAGAGAAAGAGGGGGAAGCAGGCTCCCCGCTGAGCAGGGAGCCTGATGTGGGGCTCTATCCCAGGACCTGGGGATCATGACCTCAGCCAAAGGCAGAGGCTTTCACCCACTGAGCCATCCAGGAGCCCCAAAGATTTATTTCTTTATTTCAGAGAGTGAGTGCCCAAGCAGGGACGAGGGGCAGAGAGAGAGAGAGAGAGGGAGGGAGGTAGAAGAAGCAGACTCCCTGTTTGGTGTGGAGTTGGACAAGTGGCTCTATCCTACAACCCTGAGATCATGACCTGAGCTGAAGTCAGACACTTAGACTGAGCCACCCAGGTGCCCCTCTTACTTTCTAATACAGATATTTTGGATTATAACTTTCCCTCTAATTCTTGATTTATTACCATCTCACAAATTTTGGCATGTTGTGTTTTCATTTTTACTTAGTTCAAAATAATTTCTAATTACATATATATTTCTTCCTTGATTTGTGAGCTGTTTGAAAATATAATGGAAGTTATTTAGTTTCCAAATATTTAGGACTTTTCCAAATGTTTATTCTGTTATTGGTTACTAATCCAATTTTACTGTGGTCTGAAAATCTAGTTTTTATGATTTGAACCATATTAAAATATTGAAGCTTGTATGAACTAGATATGACCTATCTTGGTAAAATTTCCATGTGTATGCCAAAAAATTATATTCTGCTGCTGTAGGTGAAATAGTCTATAAAAGTTAGGTTAAACTGGCAGGGAGTGTTGTTTAAATCTGTCTCTTTACTGGTTTTTTTTTTTTTTTTTTGTGTGTGTGTACTTGTTCCATCAGTTATTAAAGGCAGGTGTTAAAATCTCTGAGTATAACTGCGGAGTTGTCAATTCTCTTTTGTGGGTCTATGTTTTTCTTCATTTTGAATCTCTGTTATGGATATATAAACAGTTAGGACTTTTGTCTTCTTGATGACTTGACCCTTTTCTTATTAGGAAATGATCTTCTTTATCACTGTTAATTTTCCTTGCTCTGAAATCTACTTTCTCTGATGTTATTATAGCACGCCAGCTCTCAATTACAGAATGGCCTATCTTTTTCAGACCTTTCACTTGTAACTTTTTGTTGTTGTTGTTCTGTTTAAAATGTGTTTCTCATAGGCAGCAAATAGAGCTTGTTTTTTAATCTAAAACTGACAATCTCTGGTTTTCCGTTGTGTTTGTTTTTTATAAGTTGCTTTGAGTTTTAATTATATATCTTTAACTTTTCCATGTCAGCCATCGAGTGATATGCCATTTCTCATATACTATAGTCCCTTCCACCAGCCTTTGTACTATCTCATTGTGTGTTATAAATCCCACCATGTATTGTATTATTTTTGCTTTAAGGCGTCTCTCATTTTTTAAGGATATTAAATATATATATATATATATATATATATATATATATATATATTTTTTTTAAGATTTTGTTTATTTAACAGAGATCACAAGTAGGCAGAGAGGCAGGAGGGGCGGGTCAGGGGGAGCAGGCTCCCTGCCGAGCAGAAAGCCCGATGCCGGGCTTGATCCCAGGACCCCGGGATCATGACCTGAGCTGAAGGCAGAGGCTTTAACCCACTGAGCCACCCAGGTGCCCCTTAAAAATATATTTTATGTAAAAAATATATATATTGTTTATATTCACCATTTTCAGTGCTATTTTGAAATAATTGTTATATAGGAGGCTGTGGTTGTCTATATCTTAATAACTTGAAGCTTCACTAATGATGATTTTTTTTTCTTTTCTTTTTCTTTGGTCTTGCTGGCAGCCAGTGTAGGCACCAAAAAACATATTTGTTGAAATTTTTGTAATATGATTTGTAAAAGGCAGATGAACTCTAAACGAGTAAAACTTCATCTGGTTCTTAATATTTTGCAATTTCTTTAGTTTTAGGAAATTACTGCTTTTTCTTCTGCTCGAAGTTCTATTATGTTTCCTTTAAAATGTTTGTAGCTTTTCAGTTTTGCAAATTTGAGCTTTTCTTCCAAAGATTTCTCTCCTTTGTGCTCCCCAGCTACTTTCTCATAGTTCCATATTATCTTCCTCAATGTCCTTACCCTAACTCAGTAACAGTTTAGAGAATGCCTTTCTTCCCCCTACTTCTCCATAGGGTATTTGACTCATGGTTTCCTTATGCTCTCCTGGCAGAACTGTTGATCTGAATGTCTGCTGAATGATGGCTTCTTATCTCCCATTCACCCAAAACACTCCCCACCACTCTGACCCTCTGTTCAAATCCATTTCTCATGACAATATCTCTATAGAACATTTCATGCAGGAGAATGGAGTACCCTATTATTTAGGAACCTGGCCTTTGCAGCCAGGCTGACTGGGTTTGAATCCTGACTTGGCCACTTACCAGTCCTATGGCTTGGGCAAGTTACTTAAAATGGGTAGAATGCTACTCATCTTATGGAGTTGTTATGAGAAGTTAAAGAGCTATGCATGCAAAGAGCAGAGTACAGTGCCTCACTAAGGTTAGGATTCAATAAATATTAGCTCTTACTGGTATTATTTACACATATAAACTTCTCATATAATACCTAACTTTGCTATATTTATCCGGCGTGTCTTTTGTCTTTTTTCTTTTTTCAAGTAGATAACACTCATTCTCAAACATTTTTTTTAAAGATTTTATTTATTTATTTGACAGAGGGAGAAAGATCACAAGTAGACAGAGAGGCAGGCAGAGTGACGGGGAAGCAGTCTCCCTGCCAAGCAGAGAGCCGGATGCAGGGCTCGATCCCATGATCCTGGGATCATGACCTGAGCAGAAGGCAGAGGCTTAACCCACTGAGCCACCCAGGCGCCCCTCTCAAGCATTTCATATACATGTGGATAAAGGATAAGTTTGTACAAAAAACAGTTTTCAAAAATGTATTGCTGAATATATTAAAAGCACACTGTTTCAGCTAGAGAAAGCCCTCTAGCTAAGTTATTTTCAATATGTACTGGAATTCAGTGCAGAATCAAATATCTTGAATTGCTTAACCCAAGATAATCCCTTTTTTCTTTGTCTTATTTTCATATATTATGCTAGTTTTCTGGTCCTAAATTTAAAGCTTACCTGCATTTGTATATTTTTCACATACAACTTTATGATGTAATTGCTAATCTTTATATCAGATAATAACAATTTTCTTATCAAATATATAATGTGAATGTGACCATTGCTTCTTCCTAGAAATAATATGAAACAATTTGCATGGGAGACATGTAGCTTACATATGGGGTATTACAAACACAACATGATAAAATTTACATGCAAAGTTTAAAACTACTTAGAGTCTCAATACTTCATACCTGTATTAAATGTCTACTGAATTACATAGTCTGCAGAAACATTTCTATTATACTTCAAATTTACAGCAAGGTTAACAAGATACCATTGTTTTTCACCCAAATGTGCATCCTCAGTCCAATATGTCCAGCATGGAGAAGTTCATTTACAACTTTACCTATAGAAATAGATGTATTTCTACTTGTGCTGCAGCGCCAGAAAATGCATAGTTCCTCTTGCAGTTATGCCTTCAGATTAGTTTAAAGATCACTTAAGGATAGTTTGTCTTCCTTCTTGAGAGCCAAATATCTATGTGCCTTTCTCAGAGATTTTTTTCCCCTTTTTTGATTCTTTGTATCTAGAAATCTATCTGGCTCGTAATGTTTTAAAAACTTCACAGGAAAACTGTACATATATGTGAAATATTACACTTAATACTGGCCATGCCATCAGAAAGGTTCATATTTTCCTGAATATTGAGAATTCAAATGCTGACATTTGAGTTGCATCTTGTTGGTTTACAAATACAAATCTAGGATAGAAGAGCATCAAGACACAAAGGATTGAAAACTTCAAGGGGTAGATAGGCTATGCCTTACAGATCAAATTCAGCCCACTGTCTTGAAAATAAAGTTTTATTGGAAAACACCTGTGCTCACTCATTTATTTATTATCTGTGGCTCCTTGCATTTATAATGGCAGAGTTTAGAAGTTGCCACAGAGAGTATGGCTGGCAAAGCCCAAAGAAATTGTTGCAGTTTCGGGAGATAAAAAGCTACTTAACTTTGTTCTGCTGTGTTAAATATACACACATTGCTGATTTTGATACAGATTTGTTAATGTCCAGCAGTCTAGTTGGTCATCATTTGCTTCTCTAGTTTTCTCAAATACCAGACCCTTTGTCCCTTCTTCTAGAGGACAGTCCTTAATACTTGGGTTTGAAAATCTGAGAACTATCACATTACAGATTAGCTCTCCAATTTTTCATGGTACTTTTGGGTAGGTTTCTGAGTCAGCTGCTGGACTGATGGGGTTGTCTCTCTTTTGCACTTTGTCTCAATTAATCCTGGCTGGTAACCTTGTTTTCTTATTCTCTATAAAGGAGGGAAGGATCTATCTAAAATCACAAGTATTTTCTCCAAAGATTCTAATATTTATTTTGGTAATTCACTATTAATTCAGTATCTAGTGCTGTTAAGGGCCTTGACTGCAGTCTTTTGAAATTCCCTTAAAATTTTATTTTGTATTCTTAACTCCTAAAACTTCTCTTAATCTCTCCTGATAATTGCAACCCTCAGAAATACTGGTCTGAAAGTCTATAGAGCCAAAGATGTTTGTTACCAAATGGTTTTGTTCTGGTATTTTTATGTAAAAATCTCCAACAAAGGTCAAAAATGATTATTGGACAGCACCCAATACATATCCCTCTACCACGTTTCACTTTTAATTTGCTGTCCAATGAAAAAGGGAACATGGTTTCCTGGAGGGAAGACCACAGTGTTGTGGGGACTATGATAATTGCCCAGAAACAGCGTCGTCCTGTTCTTCAAATCAAAGGATCACATAGATCTAGGCTACAGGGCTGCTGACTGCATGTCTGATGTTTAAGTCTTAAAAAGACAGAAACAGTATTCTGTGCCATCCCACCGTCCCTTTTTTAACCTTCAGAGGCACAAATTGTCTGCTGGCTGAAGAAAAGGCTAGGTACTTGTATTTTCTTTTTTATTATTTTATTTGATCACAAATGATTTATTTATTATTCAGTTTCTTGAGGAGTCAGCCTTACAACACATCATTGACTGGCTGGCCTGCTATCATGAGAGCCTGAGTGGTGACATTTGCCCCAAGATACAAGCAGATGTTTTCTACACATGACTGATCACTGATAGGAGTTTGAAATTAAGGGCCCATCAGCTGTGATTGAGTATATTTCTGTTACAATATTCTGTTACAGTATTCCATAGTTTTATATACATATATTTTTTTATTTATATATATTTATATATTTATTTAATTATATATTTATTTATATATGTTATATATGTGTAAAATATGAAACCGAGCTATGAATTTCTTGTTCTGTTTTCCATCAATAAGAAAAAATGTGATAAACTATCAACTCATACAATAGTGACTACTGTGAACATAAACCAGATGCACAAAGGATTCTCTAACTCAGGATTTCAACAAGAATGAAAGCATCTCACCTAGGGTACCTAGTATGTACCCATTATATTTCCTTTCTCTTTCCTTCCCTTATTCTTGCCTTTCCTCCGTGATAATTTGACATGGGTATACTTGAGAATCTCAATAAATAAAAGGTGATCACTCAAATATTTGACTTGCGCCATATCATCTGAAAAGCGTTCGCATGTTTTGAAATCCCTGAATAGTTAACTGCCTTCTTACTACCTTCTTCTGGATTTTCTGGTATTCTGTAGACTCTGTATTCTATCATCGACTTTGGGCATTTCAGAATATAGAATGCCATAGAGACATATGGTGATAGTAAAAGTTAATGTCATTGCAAGATTCTAATAGAGATAAAATGATAAAGTTATGATTCACTAAACCTTCTGTGCAATGAAGGTCAAAGAATAGAGTGTCTCTGCATTGCTCAGAGGGCTGGCGGTATCTGAGTTTAGTTCTGGCCCAAATTAATTTTACATGAGGAGAGTATAAAAGCTTCAAACTAAATATATATTGTTTCTATAAAAAGTCACTGATCTTTCTTTTCTTTTAGCTCAGTATGTAATCTTGAAACATTATCTGTTAAATAATAAATTAGGGAATCAAAAACCTCTTTTTATTAATCCTATAGAATGCCAGATATAGAACATATCTAAATTAAATATTGAAGAATTAAAATCAAAAGTTCAAAACTGAATTAATTGATAACAAAAGGGGCATTCATCTTCTTTCATTCTCTTAAAAATTTCAGGAAATTAATAGTTAATTTAAGAACCTTGAGATTATGGTTTGCTACTATATTTTATGAGTGAGAGTGCAATGTCCCTTTATCCTGTCCCTTTATATATTATAAGAATGGATCAGAAACCAAGAATATAAATGTTTAGGAATCTGGTTTTACTTGGTTGAGTCTTTTTTTTTTTTTAAGATTTTATTTATTTATATGACAGATAGGTAGAGCAGGAACACAAGCAGTGGGCGGGGGCGGAGGGTGGGGGGTGGGTGGAGAGGGAGAAGAAGGCTTCCCACTGAGCAGGGAGCCTGATGCTGGGCTCAATCCCAGGACCATGGGATCATGACCTGAGCTGAAGGCAGACGCTTAACAAATGAGCCACCCAGGCCCCCCCCTTGGGTGAATCATTTTATCTTGTAATATCTTTGTATCCATGAACAGTGGATTATTCTAGACTGTAAATGCAAGTGAGATAAAGGCAGAGCTTAGGTGGAAAAGGTAATTGTGCAGCTAAAGTTCTCTCAGCAAGCCACTGGGTGGAGAAGATGGACTTTGTTGTGAAGGAATGGATAACATTCAGGTTATTGAACTCTTTGTCACCAAAGTAGTGATAATTCAAATTCTATGCAATTCTGAAATCATTCCCATTGCTCTAGCATTTCCCCAGTGTGCAGATTCTTGTGTATCAGCAGTCAGTGATGTCTTGGTACTGTCAATAATTATGATCATTGAGTGTAGGAGCCTTAAAATTGAAAATATGGGTGTATCAGCTTCAAAAATAATCACTCCAAACATGGCTTATCTTTTTAAAATAATATATGTGTATTATTTTAAAGACATATTGATTTATTTTAGAGAGAGCTGGTGTGGGGGTAAGAGGGAGGGAGATAGTGTCTTAAGCAGACTCCCCTCTCAGTGCAGACCTCCCACGCAGGGCTTGATCTCAAGGCCCTGAGAGCATGCCCTGAGATGAAACCAAGAGTTGGACATTTAACTGACTGTGTTATCCAGGTGTCCTTAATAACATATATTTCTTATTTGCACATACTTGACACATGATGTTACATAAACATTGTTTATCTTTCTTAGTATCATGGGTTCTGAGTTCAAGTGATAGGGACAATAAGATAAACTTTGAGTTTTGAAAGACATTTCTTACCTCTACCCCTTGTTTTCTCTAGTGTTTACACCAGGAATATACTTCTATAAGTGAAATCATGGAATTGATGAAAGGATATACTTTTCTAAATAATTTGTTCCAACAGAGAGCTTTACCAATTCCACAATGCCTGTTACCCATCCCCTGATTGAGTCTGATTAGTATAGTTGTAGGCAAGCTTTAATTTAACATTTAGTGAATCAGATACCTTGGCATAGAGAAATAGTAAGATGTTATTTTGTCTTGCTTGTTGGAGATCCCCAAAGTTTTCATTTGTGTATTCTTTTTTCTAATTACTACTGTAATATTTTCTTAATACAAGAAATCTTCCGCATCAGATAATTGTTTTTGCTGTATTATCATTTACCACTCCTCGAGAGCCACATTCAAGCCTCCTGTGTCTTTCAGGATTTAAACCATATTGTTGTATATGTTTGACCAAGATGGTTTATATTACTTCCAATAATAATGAAAGTTATTCATAAACAAACATAGATGGGGATTTGTCTATTACCTGCCAAATTCAATTAACTTTTAAGACACCTATGGAAAAGCAATGTGCAGAAGCAGTAAGAGAGCGTTGCAGGGCTCCAGGATACCTCTTATGACTGTTCACCTATATACCCACAAATGAAGAATGGCTTGTTTCCTCTGAACCCACAGCATGGCTATTGATTACTCTAAGATGAATGCTAAGGTCATGAACCACATAGTTTGTGAGTTGCTGTAGTTAAATGAATAATAAAGTTTCGTATTGCTTTTAGTTTGGGTTTCCAGAGATCAGAGTGAGGTTAGAGCAGTGATTCTAGAATCACTGTCTCTAGACTAGCAGCATCCATACCTGGAAACTTGTTAGAAATTTAAATTCTCCAGTGCCACCCAAGATATGAACAACAAAATATGAATGAGTGAATAAATGAATGAATGAATGATTCTGCATGTGATTCTGATGTATCCTAGAACCTTTCAGAACCATTTGTTTGGGTATGATACTGCCTCAGTCCAAACTGTTAAGATGCAAAACAGTAATTGGTGCTGTATGGGACATTAGTCTGAACTTTATATCCAGATATATCCAAGGAGAAGTTTCTTCTTCAAAAACTTCTGTGTCTGAAAAATATAGAACATAATTGGCTATGCCAATTCAACTTTAAACAATAGTTGGCAGCATGCTATTTTAGAGGCTAAGAGAGTTTTGAAATAATTCTTGAGGTTTAGAGCAGTGCAATGTTAAGAAGACAAGTCAAAGTTACTATTGGTATTTTGCAAATGGATTTGTCAAATACTTAGTATTTCATAAAATATGCAGAATGTTTTCTTGAGGCAGTAAATACTTCTTATAGTAACAGGTGATTAATTGAACCAAATTGCAGGTTTGCTTTTTGACCTTAACTCAACCCTCCCATCAGCCAATAAGAAATCTATAAACTCCACATTGCTTTATAATCTATCACACAGGATTTAGTGACCCCAGACCATGTAATTTGCCTTGCTAACTTTAGCTCTGTGTTTATATAAAATCATACTTCTGGACTTTATATGATTGAAAATGAATGTAATAAAACCCAAGATTTAATCAGGTTACATAAAAATTGATTAGAGGCATTGGCCAAGGAATCTCCTGAATGTTTTTATTAGAAACACACATACAAATCTGGTGATAGTGTTCACACTTGCTAATGAGTAACTGACAAACTAAAGAAGTGTCTTCAGAAATCTAAGAGTAAGTTAATTAAAGGTTGAATCCAGAGGAAGTCACTGTAGCTGTCAAGATATATTTTCTTCAGCTTGCAGTTGAGAAACGCCAGGAATAAAGAGAAAATGTATTCAGAAACATGCTTAAGAAAATAATTCATTTTCTCAGATTCTCACACAGTGACCCATCTGCTTAGAACACATTGACTGATAATGATTGATTCCAAGTCCATTTCTTTAGCAAGTGTGTACTGGGTGCCTACAGTGCAATGGACACTGTAGAACTTTTAGCATGCCAAAATAGATTACAATAAATGACTGCACTGACCATCACCTAGGTAGTAATACTTTTCTATAATCCAGTAACTCCTTTTAAAAGCACTTTACTAGAATTAGAATATGTCAGAAGGCTGAGGCAAAATGTGCTTCAGTTATATGTACCACAAACATCTTGCTCTTTCCTTCATAAGACAAAAGGAGCAATGTTCCTTCATTTAAAAAGTAGAATATTAATTTAAAAAAATTCATTTGGCACCCCCACTTGCGATGGTGACAAAATGACCAGTGGCCTTGATGTGCTTCACTGTGTATCAATAGTAAGCAAACCGTTTGGGAGCATTCATTCTCTTCAGACATGTCTTTTGAGCCAAAATGCAATATGCTTTTATTAACTCACGAAGGGGGTGTTATTCATACAGTACTTAATTTAGTAATTACTAAGTAAGTTTTTTAAGAAATGAGGCAGTAGAAGATAAAGCAAAGACTCGATTTAGTAGCATTTCCTTCATTCCCTTCCTGTTTATTTTGCTTTTGGAAGAGTGATCCAGGAGACAGAGAATGAAGTTTATAAACCATATTCTGGGTAATAAAATTTACTTTGGACTTATCTAAACACTATTAAGGAAAGTCCCAACCAAATATAGAAGACAATTAAAAGATGAGCTTCACCTTTTAGCTCTATGGTGAATTACCTGTACTTCCTCTTTTATCCTGCCTTGCTTCTGCCCTATTCCTAATGCTGGGGGATAACTTGTTGTTACTGGTGAGTGTTGCTTCACTGTCCCCTCTCGATTCATAATCCTTTGAGTTGGGAAAGTATAATTATTTCAGCACAAAAATGAGGTAACTAACTGCTTCAGAAAATTCAGCTTAACTATTCCTCCAGTCTAGATATTAATTACCTTAGGTTCAGATTCCCATCGTACAATACTTCATCACATTTCACGTTATTTGCTTTATTATTGGAATCTTACTTCTTTCCAAAGGGGTGTTCGTAGATCACCAATTGCTTTCTTTTTCTTTAGCCAATTGCTTTCTCCTTCTGGGGGCTGATTGATTTAACAGCTAATATCCTTTCTTCCTGGATGTGTAGATCTGACATCATGCTTTCTGACTCTTGTTGTTGAAGGTCCTATGCCTGTGGGCAAAATTAAATGACTCACTAATCAAGTTTTATGAGCGCTTTCACACTTTTCAGATGATTCAGCAAATGGCAGGAAACTATGCAACCTAGTCCATAGATTCTACTGGTTCTAAATGTCTGCCTAACAAAAGACAAAATACCCCTGTAGGTAGTGATTGAAACATTGTTTCACATTTTAGCATGTAATCAAAGGAAATGGATTTATATCTCAACTTAGGTTTGTTTCTTTCTTTCTTTCTTTTTTTTTTTTTTTTTTTTTTAAAGATTTTATTTATTCACCTGAGAGAGAGAGAGCGAGAGTGCACAAGCTTGGGGAGAGGCAGGAGAAAAGCAGACTCCTTGCTGAACAGGGAATCTGACTTGGATCTTAGTCCCAGGACCCCAGAATCATGACCTAAGCCAACTGCAGATGCTTACCTGACTGAGCCATTTAGGCACCCCTCAACTTATGTTTCTTTAAACCCAAACAACCAACCATGGCAACCTGAGTCTTTAGGTATAAGAACTTTTTTATTTTTAAGACGTGTTAGCGTGAGTGAAATTATTTAAAACTTTAATTACAGTAGATTCCAAAAATAAGATAACATCAATGATGTCTGTTAGATTGTATTATTCTTAGTAGTACTATTAGTATTACTAAATAGGAATGCAATCATGTTACCACAGTATTTGTGTTTTTACTTTTTCTAATACTCTTTCATATGTATTATTTACCTCATGGGATATGACAACTGATGATCGACTGAATGATGTTTTATTTTTTTAATTAAAAAAAAAGTAATTCCAATTAGTTTGCATACAGTGTAATGTTAGTTTCAGGTATACAGTATAGTGATTCAATAGTCCATACATCGCCCAGTGCTCATCACAAGCGCATTCTTTAATCCCCATTGCTTATTTCACGCATTCTCTCACCCACCTCCCCTCAGGTAACCATTAGTTTGCAGAGGTTCTCTATAGTTAAGAGTCTGTTTCTTGGGGCGCCTGTGTGGCTCAGTCATTAAGGATCTGCCTTCAGCTCAGGTCATGATCCCAGAGTCCTGGGATTGAGAGCCCTGCATTGGGCTCCATGCTGGGCCTGAAGCCTACTTCTCCCTCCCACTCCCCCTGCCTGTGTTCCCTCTTTCGCGCGCGCTCTCTCTCTCTCTCTGTCAAATAAATAAATAAATAAACAAATAAAATCTTTTTAAAAAAAAGTCTATTTCTTGGTTTGCCCTCTCTTCTTTTTCCTTTTACTCATTTGTTTCTTAAAATCCACATATGGGGGCGCCTGGGTGGCCAGTTGGTTGAGCCACAACCTTCGGCTCAGGTCCTGATCCTGGAATCCTGGGATCAAGCCCCATATCGGGCTTCCCCTGCTCTGCAAGGAGCCTGCTTCTCCCTCTCCCTCTTGTCTGCCAGTCCCCCTACTTAAAAAATGCGCATATGAGTGAAATCATATGATATTTGTTTTTCTCTGACTGACTTATTTTGTTTGGCATAATACTCTCTAGCTCCATCCCTGTCATTGCAAATGCCAAGATTTCATTCTTTTTTTTTTTTTATGGCTAAGGAATATTCCATTGTATATGTGTGTACTACATCTTCTTTATCCATTCATCAACTGATGGACACTTGGACTATTTCCTTAATTGACTATTATAGATAATGCTGCTTTCAATATTGGGATGCATGTATCCCTTTGAATTACTACTTTTGTATTCTTTGGGTAAATACCTATTAGTACAATTGCTGTGTGATACGGTAGCTCTATTATTAACTTCTTGAAGGACCTCCATACTGTTTTCCAGAGTGGCTGCGCCAGTTTGCATTCCCACCAACAGTGTTAGAGGGATCCCCTTTCTCTGCATCTTTGTCAACATCTGTTGTTTTCTTGTGTTGTTAATTTTAACCCTTCTGGCAGGTGTGAGGTGTTATCTCATTGCAGTTTTGATTCATATTTCCCTGGTGATGAGTGATGTTGAGCATCTTTTCATCTTTTCTATTGCCCATCTGTAGGTGGTGGTGCTTGGCTGGTTCAGTTGGAAAAGCATGTGACTCTTGATCTCAGGGTTATGAATTAGAGTCCCACCCTGGGTGTAGAATGTACATAAAAATAAGCTGAAATTATGCTTTAATCCAGAACAACATCTCTAAATTATTAAAACAAAAATAGAATGCAGATGTTCTGAATTCCACCTTTGAAAACCTTTCTGCTACACCAGGGTTCCACTTCCTTCTTTTATTTTTTATTTTTTAAAAAGATTTTATTTATTTATTTGACAGAGAGAGATCACAAGTAGGCAGAGAGGCAGGCAAAGAGAGGTGGGAAGCAGGCTCCCTGCTGAGCAGAGAGCCCAATGCGGGGCTCAATCCCAGGATGCTCAGATCATGAACTGAGCTGAAGGCAGAGGCTTAACCCACTGAGCCACCCAGTCACCCCACTTCCCTCTTTTATGAACAAAGGATGGTATAATACCATGTAAATCTGTTTCCAGCTAAACCTATCTGAGGGAAAGTTTCAAAGCACACATGGCTAGAAAGAGGGTGGTGACATTAACAGAGGAACACGGTAGAGAAAATATGCTTTCATTATGGTATTTCCCTGATATGCTCAGTCAGATTTGCCAACCTTGAGGATGGAATAAACTTTTTCAGACATGCAGAGTCTCAAAAATGTAGTTCCTATGTAACTTTTGATACAGAGCTTCTGACAGATGTGCTCTGCCAAAAAAAAAAAGGGAATAGACCACGAAAAGAGACATGGGACCTGAGAGAGAGCCATACAACATAGAGGAGGCAGAGTGAATTCCCGGGATGGTGGTGAAGGATGACCCCAGGATGGCAGTTCTGTTGTTGGACAACATAGTCCAGACTGGAGCAGATTAGAGGTTCCAGGAGTGATTTCTTCAAAGGATACACCTGATGAAATATCACATATGCTTGTATATGTTGACAGTCAATTTATCCAACAAGGAGGGAGTTAATTAAATTATCTATTAATATATGGAAAATTGGAAATGGAAACATTAGGTCTAAAGTAAACAAAAATTATGCAAGAAAGGAAAATTAGTACATTATAAGTTTCAGCTGGAAATAGATTTACATCGTATTTTTATTGTAAACATCAAATAGTAATCTAAACACAAGTTTGTTCTATTGGGAGAATGGGAGGAGGTAAGAAGGAGAAAGTGATGTGTTGAAGTGTGAGCAAAAAAGAGCTAAATCCTCATTTGCTCTACCAGTAAGTCAGGAAATAATAGCTGAAGTATACAAGGAAAAAGAAAAAACAAGAGACATCATAAATAAAGTACTTAAATGTATGGAAGTAAAGTGAAAGAATCTGCTAGAAGAGCTGAAAGTCTTTACCTTTGGGTAAATGGAAGAGTGTGGGGAGCGGTGATGACAGTATGCTTTTATTTAAACACTGAAGGCTGTAGAATGGTAGAATCTTAAAAATATCTGTATATGTAACTCTGAGGTAAAAGAAAGGAAAAAAACAACTAAACTGCGAGAAGGCAGAAGAGAAGAGATTCTTAGTAAGATGGATTGAGGATTCCAATTGAGGGTGAAGATAATGCAGAAGAGGAAAGTACAAATTAATAAATTTCAGGGAATTTGACTCCAGATTATCTCTTACTTTGCCAAAAAGAGAATGATCTAATGTCTTCTGCTGAAAGTCAAAGCAATTGAATATTAGGAAATGGTGGGATTGTGACAGAGAGGGAAGATGTATAAAAAGATTACTAAGCATCAGTAGTATTAAACTGACATTAGATAACCTGAATTTGTAGGGTGCTTTGTTAGTGATGCTCATGGTTTTCTGTAGCAACTACAGAACTATTAGCAACTATTTCACTATGAGTGAAATAGCTGATATTGAACTTGGGGGCTTATTAAGAGTTGGGAAATGGTGAAGGTGAACCAAAAGAAAGATAAGATTCTAGGTTGTTTCTGGCCCCTAAGAATTTAGAGAGGCTGGGGTGCCTGGGTGGCTAATTCTTTAGACATCTGCCTTCGGCTCAGGTCGTGTGCCTAGGGTCCTGGGTTCGGGCCCTGCATCAGGCTGCCTGCTTAGGGGGAAGCCTACTTCTCCCTCTCCCACTCTCCCTGTCTGTGTTCCCTCTCTTGTTCTGTCTATCTCCGTCAAATAAATAAATAAAATCTTAAAAAAAAAAAAAAAGAATTTAGAGAGGCAAGTAAAGTCATATTTGGTATTCCCAGGGAAATCAGAAGAGATCAAGAGACTGGAGGTTATATTATAAATAAAAAGAGAATGAGAAAAGAGGATATTAGATGGGTATCGAAGATGGGAATTGCAGCTTTTGGATTATAGTGTAGAAATTCTTCGAACCATAGTGAGGTAGGTGAGCCCCCAGTCCAAATAGGCAGCCAGCATCAAACAGGTTCGTAGCAACACGTGACAGCAATTTAGCCTTTGGAAGTCTGTATCCCCAATGTAAGAGCTCAGTCCCATTGTCCTCAGGTGCAATGTAGTGATGGAAAGCTCCTCCCCAGTGAAGCAGAGTACTGATGGTCTCCCTAAAAATCACAAACACAAATACATAGAGTTTAACACGGGTAAGCAACTCCAGTCAAGAAGCAGACCTGGAAATTGCCTTCAAGCATGTGGTCCTGTGCTCACATTGTGCTAGGAATGCATTACCATGCTGCAAGCAGTTAATTAATCAAAGGGTGTCCCTTCTGAAATATGCAGATAAATTAGGAAGGAAAATTGAATCTTTGTTATGTGATTTTTCTTAATGATTAGAGTGTGTTCTAAATAAACAAAAACAAATTGATTGCCAAAACTATGTTAATGTGCTTTTAATTCACAAGGGCTAAGCATATAAAAGTCAGGATATTGAAAGTTAAGATTCTCATAGAAACATTAATTTGACAACATTATGCATAGTAGGTGTGGGAGGTTTATATTTTATAGCATAAAAGCAGTAGGAAATACTGCAAAATGTAGCTCAGTTAAACAAAATGAAATAACAGATTTAGGGGAAAGTCATTAAATGTGATTATGGAAAAAAATTATTTTGCAACCTCTATAGAAGGGTTATAAAATTTAATTTTAGGAAATAATGCTTCAAATCTTTTCAAAATATGTTTTCAATGGAAATTATTCATTTTTATCAAAAATCGATTTCCCTAGCACATTGTATATTCTGACGTGAGTTTATGCCTTTCATTTGGAGTTCAGATTTGATCCTAATAGACCAAAAGGAGAATCAACTGGCTATTTTCATTGCCTAGTTCGTAAAGATTTCATAGACTAAAAATTAAACTGAAGGGTTTAGAAATTTTTTTTAGTATACAGAGAATATGGAGGAAATTTTAAATATGAAGAAGCCTGCCAATGTACTAATACTTGCTTATATATTTGACCTCTTTGTATTTCTGTAAACTATTTGCATATATGCATTATGGAAATTCCAACCTGATCATACCAAATGTTTTATTTGTGCAGCATAGGAAAGAAAAGAACTTAAGGCATGTTCAGGGAAGGAAGTGGGCCAGAAAACAAACCGACAGCCTTTGCTTTGTCTCTGTTTCCATTCCTGCCTCATGAACTGGACAGCAGGTCTGGAAGCTTGAGTTCTCCCGTGCAGCCGCACTGAGCCCTGGGTGGATGTTTCTGTCACCGTGGCTGCAGAGACTCCATTCATTCTGTAGGGAACAGGAGTGGTGGACCCATGAAGCAGCTCCTTGGAGCATGTCACCTCCCAGTCCAATCAGAACTAAAGGCAGGAAGGCAGGAAGGAAAGAAGGCAGGCAGGCAAGCAGGAGGGAAGGAAGGAAAATATTATTAGCGTTATAATTGTACCTCAATTATGATGATCACCAATTCCAACTATTTAATTGATTTTTAAGTAATAATAAAGATTTTGTGTTCCTTTATATCAAATATACGTTATTTTTTGGTGCAAATTAACAAATGAAAACCGAAAGTACCCTCACAAAGGAACAGATCTTGAAAATATAAAGATAAATCGACACGCTGCTAACATTTCTATTTTCCATTGTGTTTTATGTCATAGCAAGGCAATCTACAGAACAATAAAGGTTCATTCATAGAAGTGAGATATGTAAATTCCTGAGCTAGCAGACTCCTGGCCCAGTATTCAAAACGCCCTTCAAAAAAGGCACAATGGTCTGCATTTTTCACTGGAAAAAAAATCTATGCAACCACATTCCATGGCAATGAACTCTTTATAAGCTTGATGAAGAAAAATGCTTTGTATACTTACTTTCATCTTTACTCCTTGCTATTTTCTGTTTCCAAACAAACAGAAGGACAAATGCAAACTGCCAGCTCGCAGGATGTATAAACAAGTGTTATTGAATATTCAGAAGTGTGGTGGTATTTCTAAAGTTCAGAACAAATCACTTAGAGTCTTTCTTTTGTTTTTCAATTTTCCTTATTCAGGCACCACAAGGCCACATAAGGAGGGTGAGGTCCCTGGAGTGGACTACATTTTCATCACCGTTGAAGATTTTATGGAATTGGAGAAAAGCGGTGCTCTCCTAGAAAGTGGGACTTATGAAGGTAAGCACAGCTCTACTGCTCATGGTATTTCATTGCTCCATCACATTTTTCTCCTTTGATTGGGATGCATCAGGACACCAGATTTCCAATATGCTACTGTTTTTGGTGTGAGAACGTTAATGATGTCATTTCAGGGAAGTATTTCCAAAAAAATGTTAGGCTACCTCTGGATTAACTCTACTCTTCAGATATTGCCATATATGTATATATCCACTGAAGTCGGCTTGGGATGGCATTCTGAGGCTAAGCTGTGATCTTCTAAATAAATTACCTTCATCTATGGGGAGCATTTCAAAGAGCACAGGGCTTGAGTTCTAGTTCTGTCATTATCTCTGTGTGGTTTTCTTCAGTTTCTTCACTTTACTGGCTTTCACTTGCCTCCCGTGCAAAATGATGAATTAGGAAAATATGATCTGGGCGTGCTCTCCAAAGCGCTGGTATAATAGAAGGTTCCTCGTGCACCTGAGGCAAACATGAACGATAAATGACACTAAAAGCTCAACTGTGGGGAGTATGTGTCAGTGGAAAGAGCACTGTAACATGAGCCAGAATCTGTTCTCTGTTCCAAATCTGGCTTTATTACTTAGCCACTATAAATACTAAGTAACCCAGTTAGTATGTCTGAACCTCAATAGAATTAGCTGTTAAAGGGGAATGGTAGCATTGAAAAATATGAGTAACAAGTTAATGTGATCACATTTATACATTTAAGTGACATATACAGGCATATAGTTTATGTCTAATGAAATTATCTGTGTATGCATTAACTTTAAAATGATATGACTAAAGGATATGACTTTTTATTCCAATTTCACAGTTATTCTATGTGTGAACTATATTTGTATATTTGTTATTAACTTGAGAGATGAATCTAGTTTTACTGTACTATAATTAATAGTGATATTACAAACAAAACTAATAATATATACATTGCTGCTTAGTGCGTAAAATACCTGAGGTCTACCATCAGCAAATAAGTTGAGTTCATTAGCAGTTTGGCCCCCCACTTACTCCTTCATTTACTTGTGGGTGCCCAGTGGACTATAGTTATTTGAGAACTTAATATTTTAATGTTGTTAGAGGTATTAAAATCTCTTCTTTTACTTAGTGCTCTCCTATGGTAATTTAGGCTGAGACACATGCCTGTTTTATGGCTAAGACATTTACTTGCTTATTGTCACATTTACAGGAAATTTGGCAAAAATACCCAGGAAAAGAAAGTGGTTTACACACGAGTATTGTTTCTTGTTCACATTGTTAAATATGAATAATAGTGGAAGTTGACTGAAAATATTTGGAATACAGAGCACCTGAATGGCTCAGTTTGTTAATGTCCAACTCTTGGTCTTAGCTCAGGCCATGATCTCAGGGTCATGAGATTGAGCCCCATGTGGGGCTCAGTGGGGAGTCTGCTTGAGATTTTTCTCTCTTCTCTACTTCTTTCTCCCCCTTTGCTCCACCTGCTCATGCTCTCTCTCTCTTTCTATAAAATAAACAAAAAATCTTAAAAAAAAAAAAAAGGAAAGAGAAAATATTTTAAATACAAAGGCTGTGTTGGTCATATAAGCTGCCTTACACTATGTAAAAAATAACTACCTGTATAACTCATAGAAAATACTTATATCAAAGAAGTCAGAGTTTATAAACAATAAATTTTGTAGCATATTTTCCTGTAGGCTTCGTGACATTATTTAGTGGCATTCACTAGTTTGCATGTCTGCAATAATAATGCATTGTATTTTACTTAAATATTATATTTGTGTAACAAAAAACCAAGTGGCTTAACATACAGGAGCATTCTAAGAGTAGTATGATTAACATTATGACCTTTTCTTTTTGTTTTTAAAAATAAAGACTGTGTTGTCTAGAAGGTGAAAAAATGAAACCAAATATTCATGTTAAATTTCCACTAATTTCATGATAAATCAGATGTCATGAAATTTAATAGCAATATTTAAAAATAAAGTCTTACTTAAATTTTAGGTTCCAGTTAAATTTTGAGGTAGGTGTCCTGAAACCATTCAAATGTAGACACGTTTTGTGAACCAGGGAGGGTTGTCCTGAATCTACTTTAGGCATCTTTCCAGTGTTGAGAGTTTGGTTTTATACGGTTTGGTGCCAGCTTGTTAATTGCCTCCTTGTACATAGAACTGATCATTGACTAATAAGGCTGATTTGTATATATAACTTTAGGGAATCAATACCATTGTTTGCAAATACACAAGGTGTAGTTGGATGAATAAGATACTCCTTTTTCAGGTCACCTAACTATCTAGGAAGAAAAACTAGCAAGCATTCTCAAATCTCAGGATCTTTGGATTTTTCTGTAGTTAAAGCTGAGGACCAGTAGAATTGACATTGTAATAAAAATCACTGTTATTCCTTCAGGATTAATCATGAGCTCTAGGCTCAGGGTTACCACTTAGTGTGTTATTTATCAAGGAAACCTGAGAAATGCCTCTTCTGCAGTTGACACTTTCAGAATATATAGAATAACAATCATGTGCTACTCACCTAAACAAAGAAAGACCTGAGAGCTTTTATATTTGTCAAACTTTCAGGATATCTGCATCTCATGTGGTTTCTTCAGTAAAGTCCCCATTTTTCTATGTTAAATTTTCCTCCTTCTGCAGTGTTTGGGCGATTATTCCCTTCCCTCCTCCTTGCTAGAACATTCTCATACCTTACCAGTACTCTAAAGCCCTCAGCCAGACTAAAAAATCCATCTTTGATATCTGCAAGTCCACTGAAGAAAATAGAAAATTGGGTTACTCTCGGTGTTAAGGTTATAGACCTATTAACTATGTTGGGTCCTTAAGACTGAGTCAAGCCCACAAACCAGAACATCAAGACTACTAATGCAGTTGGAGGTAGGGAGATACCCCCTGCTGCTTCTTTCTCATAAATACTTAGCAACTTGTACATTTCTTGTCAGGAACTGGGAACCCATTCTTTTATTATTATTATTATTATTATTAACAAAGATCAAGGAAGTTCTCTATAAAATGTTTAGTTAAGATGCCCATCATTGAGAAAAACCAGTCTTACAGTATTCATCCCCACTAACCAGTTTCAAACAAGAAATACCTACCTGAAAAGTAATTATGAGGAAGAATATATTCTTTTAAGTTTTTCTCATATGTATGTATTTTTGTCTCATTGTCAGTAAATAATTTTAATCTTGGTGAATAGATGTAGGTATGATGGAGTTTGTCCATTGACTGGAAACAAGATGGACTGTCCTAAATTGTAGATCCACCTCTTAGAAATTGGTTCCAATTACTTGCTCCAAAAGAACAATTCTTTTACTTACCTGAGGCTGCAAGGAAGGCCTTAGCATGCTTGAGTTACTATCTACAGTCATGCCACATGATCCCAGGCAGCATTTTAGCAGATTCTTGAAGTCTTTTCTCTGCAGGCCCAACTCCTAAGTCTCATTTCAGTCAGCTATGTATAGCTGCTAAATGCCTTTGCATGCAAATAGCCCAAAGGTCTTGGTTCTGTGGGATCATCAGGTCTTGGTAAACAGCCTCTTTTTTCATGACTTGAATGATCCCATCCTTACCCTTTCATATCGACTCAAGTTTAAAATTAAGTTAATAGAACAAAGCCCAGTGGTGAGCCTGACATAAAATCAAGTAACAGACAATATGAACCTTTATGTCAGGACTGAAGGAGTAGGCTTCATGTGGAACACAGACCACAGAGCTCTGTTAACTGCAAATAATTCCTTTAGGATTAAGATCACATGTAGGTATAAGTGAGACACCAAGAGGTAGAAATAAGTAAGTTGATCTGGCAATCTAAAGAAGTACTCTAAGTGCCTGGAAGGAAGCCCTTTCTTTGGGGGAACTGTCCGCAGTGCTGAATTACCCATGAATCCTGCCTGACCTCCTTCCTCCAGTTGTCTGCAATGTTGCATTCATGGTGTCACTGACCATTTGCACTAGTTGTCTGCCTCAAACTTTGTTCTGAATGTCATTATTAACTAACCCCATGTCTCCTGAGCTGTGCCTGGAATCTCATTTCATTAACTCATCTACTGAGATTATCCACAGTCATGTTCCAGAACAGTACTTCTGTCGTATCATCAATTACCGTATTTTGCTATTGTGCTTTAAGTGGAAACAAGACTATTTTTCTATCTGTTGAAGAAGCCACTGATCCTAAACTTCAGTGTTTCCTTTACATAAACATAACCTCAATTGTAATATTGCCCCAGTTTTTAAGAAGACTAAGTCAAGACCAGCAAATTATTTGGGCATCTAACAGAATATAGTACAAGTATGACAACTCACCATCACTTCAATTCTCTGGTTTTTCATAGACATAGATCTAACATACATGGACTTGAGCCTACTGCAAACAGCACACCTTTTCCTTTTTTAAACACCTTTACCTTCATAATCCCTCATAACAGGGATTATGAAAGTCAATATGTTCACTTCTGTGCATAAAAGTATGGTCCTTCCTGGTATGGCACATAAAATCCTGTAAAAAAAAAAATGTTAAGTACCTGGTGCCTGGGTGGCTCAGCCTGTTAAGCATCTGCCTTTGGCTCCAGCCATGATCCTGGGGATCTGGGATCGAGCCCTGCATTAGGTTTCCTGCTCAGGGGAAAGTCTGTTTCTTCCTTTCCTTCTGCCCCTCTCTCTCTCCCTCAACCAACCCGCTTATGCTTTTGCAGGCATGTACTCCCTCTCTCTCTCTCAAATGGGCAAATAAAAAGTCTTTAAAAAAAATTACTAAGTACAAATAATTTTCTGTGAAAATAACTTAAGCAGTTCATGATGAGAAAAGAGAAACAACAAATTTTACATAAATCCATTTCATTTTACTAAAATCAGTATCAACTTTTTTAAAAAATCATAGCCTTGATACATTTATTATTGAAATGAGAATTTCTGTTTTCAATCAAGATAACATTGGGTGATAAAGGGATACTGAAACCAAAGAAAACTCATTACTGGTACTATAAATAGTATTGAGAAATACTGTTCTTCTAACAATCCAAGTTTCTACCCACTGAAATGTAAATAATATTTCCTGAAGGGCAGATCAGTGCTTAAATTAATGCTAAGATTGTTGTCATTCCAGGAGACCAAAATGAGATAAAATGTCATTGTTTTTCTTCTTCCCTTACACTCTATTACACGAGAAAATTTTTACCATGTAAATTATAACCTCTGTAACAACAGTAGATTCTTAGAGCTTGCAGTTAAAGGGGGCCAGTTGTTGTTATATATACAGATTATAACATGTTTTTATTTTGATTCTTGCTACTTTTTCTCTCTTTTGGCAGTATTCCTACGGTGGAAGGTTCTAAGCCATACATTTGGGTGTTCATTTTAGGAACACTAAACATTTACACATAAAGCTCATTAAATCTTTATTTGACCAGTAGAGGAAAACACATTAGTGAAGTTTTACACCCCTTTGGGATCTTATAATGCCAGGTTTTTTTTTTTTTTCTTTCCTTTTTTCTGTAAGTGATTCCATCTGTATTTAGAGCTGTTGACAGAGGGTGTATGATTTTTTGCATGCTGCTTTGCTCTTGTGTAAGGCACAAAGCTAGACATATTATTGTGCTTTAAAATTGACAGAATATCCTTTTGGTTTGGGACCTTTTGTAAATTCAGCTTTTTCCAAAATATGTAATGCAAATGCCTATTTCTAAGTATTTTTCTCCCTAAAGAAACTAGAAGAAACAAATCAAGCAATTAATTAACTAATTTAATACTATTACTATCATATAAATTATAACTTAAAGACTAAAGTCAGGGAACATGAAATGACTTGCTTGTTATTACCAAAAGTACAACATTAACCAATTTACTATAGCTCTATAAATTTTTGTTCAGTTGTAGTTAAAAGGAATAGGAACTGCGTTTTTGGAGCATGTCATTAAAATAAAGGCAATATTCATGGGCATAGGACTCACTTCAGCTCTCTCACAACCCATAATGGTAATAATAGGTAAAGTCTAGGTTTCCAAAACCGTGATAGTCAAGATTTAATTAATTTCCTTCAAGGTCATGTCTTTAATCACAATGATTTTCTAACTCCTGTATATATCCCCTGTAGTTTTTTGTTGTTGTTGTTGTTTTTTTCTGAAACAAATTAAGACTTCACCTGAAAAGAATGTAATGCCCCTCATTTCATGGGAAGAAAAAAAATGCATGACTTCAAAAATTTTGCTGGTATTTCCACTGCTTCAACATGCAGACCTATTTCCCTTTCCTGATGGGATGGATATTTTCAGATGCTCTGAGTTGTCTTACTTTAAATTGACTCATTTCATAGGAGACACACAGGAGTTTTGGTCACTTTGATTACTGTGGTCTTCTACATGAGAGCATCTGTTTCTGAAATAACATCAACATAGTGACGACCAACGACTCTTGCCATTAGTGTTAGATTAGACATACAGACATTTTGAAAGAGATGTTTTACTTGCCTCAGTTATTTTCAGTGCTGTCTGAATGTCCCCTTCCAAAGTTTTTTTCAGAGACTTCATTTTATTTTACAGACTAATGACTTGAAAACTATAAACTAACATCCTTCTTTACAAAAGTCAGTTTTGTATTTGAATTTCAGATCTGAAAAGTAAAACTTCTTGAGACAGTCTTTCTTATATCTTTTATAGTCCTGCTCTTAAGAACAGAAGAGTCTAGAATCTGATTGACCATGGATGTTCTTTCTCTCAGGAGAAAGAACACTACTGCTCTGTCTTTAAAAAAAAGGAATCATGTTATAGAGGAGTCACACCACATGAAAGCTCTTCCTTGTTGAGGCTTAGAAACTCTGGCAATTAAAAAAATAAAAATAAAAGAACCTCTGAAAATTACAGGAAATCATTCATACACTAGATTAAAATTTAATATGGTAATACAGTCTGTCCTTCCTTATGTAATCATTAGCTCTCTTAGATCTGTTATAGGTTGTATTTGTAACAACCAGATAAAATTAGGATAAATGATTAACATACATGAGACTGTTTTCATGAAAGCAAGTTCTAAAGACCTACAAATGTGAATTTTAAAAGACCAGTTAAAAACACAGATCGATATTAATTATTAATTATAATAAAATGGAGAGTTTGACTTATACTGTCTTCAGCCTATTTATATTAGCTATGCTGGCCTCCCTTCTGTTCTTTGAACAGAACAAACACATTTCTACCCATCTGGGATCTTGAATTTGTCATTTTATTCTCCAGGGCTACTTGTTTTACAAATAACTACATATTTCATTTTCTCACTTTAAGATTTTCATTTAGAAGTCTTCAGGAAACTCTTACCTGACAACCAAATCTAAAATTATACCTGCCAACATTCTCCTACCCCTTCCTCTGATTTGTAGTTACTATATAACTGAAATTATAGCTTGTATCTTATTTGTCTATTTGGTTATTGTCAGTATCCAAGCCACTTGAATGTAAACTTAAGGTCAGAAAATTTATTTGGATCACTGCTAATTCTTAAGTTTAGGGTGGCCTCTGGCACTGAGGAAGCACTCAGTGAATATGAGTTGAATAAATGAATGGATGCCTAGATTCTTTCCTCAAACTCAGCAATGGAAACCCTTTTTCTCACATAGAAATAGAGCGGGGCCTGAGACCCTAGGACACATCGACTTCCTAATTCAAAATGTTCTAGGTCAATAGTATGGAGTTGCAGCACCAATTTGACCTCAGAATCTTGCACTAGATTAAGCTTGTATGATAATTGTACTAATTTCATTTTTGTCTTAATTCTCATGATTAACCTTGTGAATCCCTATTCTGAGTTCCCATACCTGTTTGTCTGTCAGTACCCTACAAACTATAACACTGTCTCCAAAATATAGTTCTTACCTTGCTATGGTCATTCCTCATAGTTTGGCTTTTTCACTACAGTAATGAGTGATTTGTCAAATCACTCAAAATCAAAACCTATAGACTTGGCCAACAAAACTGTATCTCCTAATAAAACCCTTCTCCACTCAAGTTCTGTTAATTGTACTTACCTCAATACTTCTTGGACTTATGCCCTTTTGTATAATCCTTGTCTTGTTCATGTTCTTTTTTATTTTTTTTTTTCCGTAAGTATTACAAAGACTTTCTTGATTTCACTACCTTCAGTACGGAAAGTCAGTGAAGAGTTGGAGGCTAGAAGTAATGAGGCCATACCTTTGGAGAGAGAAAAAGATGCTAGGTTGTATTAGAAAATATGCAAATTCAGAAAGTTATTTTAAAACAAAGGAATTAATATGTGTGTTCTCTCACTAAAGAAATGTAAAGGCATTTTAATTAACGTGGACATATGGTGCTTGGAATATATAACATTTCACTAACATTTTCTGGCTGGCTTTCAATAAACTATAAGGGAGCACGGGTTTCTTTATTATTCTTTTATTCTTAGAGAATTAATGGAAATCAAATTTTATTCCATTATTAATTCTACACTGCTGATAAGATTTCTACTCCTGCCTCATCCTTCTCTTTCTTTCATTTTACATGAGAATGGCTTTAAATTTTCTTATAATGTGTGAAAGTTTTATTTCTTTCACCAAATAGTTAATGGACTAAGTGATAAATATGAAAAATTCATAATTTAAATTGGAATACTGATGCTAACCCAAACACTGAACACAACATAAGGAGTCAATATATAGGAAGCTCAAACTGAGATGAATCTTATGATGATGGGTAAATCAAAGAAAAAGAGTTAATTTAAAATTTTCCAATGAGTTTTCTTTCTCCCCATCCCCACACTTTCCTTTCATACGTAAGAATGTTACTCAACAAGCATGCACTTGGCTAGAAAACCCCGCCCTCTGACACTGTGACCTGGTATTGAAGAGTGCTGTTTCCCAAGGGCATCCGTTCCCTCAGGGCTGGTCCGTAAGCACAGAAAGATTTCTCCAGGTCAGGTCCCTCGGGATGATTTCCAAGAGGATTAGAAACTTCCAATTTCTACTCTGGTTCTCTGAGGTCTCCATTAAACTTCCAGAGGAAAAAAAAAATCTGATGCAGCTATGTGGTTTCACTAGAGAGGAAGCAAGCATTATTACACTTGAAGTCTAACTTGTTGCAACAAGGGTGCTTCCTATCATTTCTACCTTCAAGGATGTTCAGGAACACTCATTTTCAAATAGTATTTGCAAGTTTGCTGATGTTAACCACTCTCTTCTCCTCTATCCTCCAGAGCACGAGTTTCTTTATTATTCTTTTATTCTTAGAGAATTAATGGAAATCAAATTTTTAAGTCTCATTTACAATAAAATGTAGCAGCAAATTAGGAGAGGGTGCATGCAATGATTTATGTAAGGGAGAGAGAAGTGGGGTTGGAGACTCCTGAAGGCCGACACACTGACAGCCTGACAGTGATTGAGGACAGGGGAAAAGTACAAAAAGTGTACAGAAGAAATTAAAAAACAGTGTCATCTAGGGTCGTTTGTTATAGGGGAAGCACTCATCAGTCTCCCAGAGGACAGCAGAATATTGCAACCCAGCAGAGCTATTGATTTTCCTAATAATGACCCCGAGCTATCCAGAAAAGGTTAAGTCATATGCAGAAAAGTAATATTTGAGGAAGATTTCCTTCAAAGGTGATTAAAATTTACAAGTTTGAACTTCTGAAGGAAAAGGCTAGAATATTCACCTAAAGAGAATACCACAGTCCCCCTGAAAATGCCAAGGAAACGAGATGAAATATTTTAGCTATTTTCTGACTGGAAACAAATTATATGTATTCAAAGTTATATTCAAATTAACTCTTAATCAAATTGTCTCAATAATTTATAAACACATTCTATAAATGTAAATACATCATATTCTTATGTCCCAAAACATTTTAAGTATATATGAATATACTTAAGAAAAATGATTAGATAGTTTCCAATTATAATGAAATTAGAAACTACATATTCCTTTGCCTTGGTAATGTTTGTCATTTTTTTTTTAAGTCAGAAATCCTATACATTGTATATTTGCAAAGCACCTAATGAATATGCTAGACTTAAAATAGATCTATAACACTACTGGTGTATTACCAAACTGTTAAAATTAATGTATTAATAAAATGCAAATGTTCAAGTTCATCCATTTTTTTTTTAGGTCTTAGTGTAACAGTATGTTGACTTTTTCTTACTTTCTGAGACCGCCACCTTTCTGCCAAGGATCTTGAGGAGTGATAGGTACAGGCTACTTTCTCAAAGCCCCAGTTGAGAAGGAAATATTATATCATTACCTTGGTTTGTTTTCATGAAAAGCTGACATTCAGATTGTTACATATACTCATCTTTGAAGCAAAGCATATTAATCAGAAGTTAAAGGTATTTTATACTGGAACATTTTCTCCGCCCATCACAGTATCACACTTTTCCTTTATATTAATAGTCCTGTCTTTGCACTAACCTCTTTTTAGTAATCTTCTTGTTTGTTTTCTTTTCAGTTATTTAGCTCCTGTCATATTTTCATTTTATCACAATTCATATTTTTCCTTTATTTACATTTTTATTTTTTTTAAGATTTTTTCTAAATTCCAGTTAGTTAGCATACCAGGTACTAATAGTTTCAGCTGTACAATACAGTGATCTAACACTTCCGTACAATATCCACCGCTCATCGCAGGTGCCTTCCTTACTCCCCATCCCCTATTTCACCCAGCCTCCCACCGACCTCCCCTCTGGTAACCGTCAGTTTGCTCTCTACAGTTAAGAGTCTATTTCTTGGTTTGCTGCCCTCTTTCCCCTGCTTTGTTCATTTGTTTTGTTTCTTAAATTCTACATATGAGTGAAATTATATGGTGTTTGTCTTTCCCTGATTGACCTATTTCGTTTAGCATAATACTCTCTGGCTCCCATCCCTGTCATTGTAAATGGTAAGATTTCATTCTTTTTTATGTCTGAGTAATATACGTACTCCCATATGTATAGCAGCGTTGTCTGGTATAGCCTAATTATGGAAACAGCCCTAGTGTCCTTCAACTGATGAATGGATAAAGAAGATGTGGTGTATATATACAATGGACTATTACTTAGATTTTTTAATTTATAAGTCAAGTGTTTTGTTTCTACCCAAATCTCACTGATTATTTGCTTTCTTTATTCGTACTTTGTTTATCCTTTGCTTTCTTCTGAAAATTGGTATCTTATATTCCTACCAAATTCCTACTTTATATTCTAAAAATCTTCCCCTGTTGGGATATGCTACATTTTATGCTTCATTTGGTCTTATTCCTTTGTTTTTGCTCTTATATTTCAATATATATATTTTTTAAACTAGTAAGCTATAGGTAACAGCAATGTGAGGAATGGAGATGATATTCACAAATGTTCCCATAAGACAATGGCTTGGTGAATACAGCAGAAATTTATTTAAAATTTCTCTGTGCTGCATAAGAAACAACACTGCCCTAGAAATATGCATAAATATGGGTGTTTTGTTCAAAATAAGTTGTGTGGTTTGGCATGTTTTATGCCTAAAAACTGATGTAATTTACCCTGATTCACCACTTTTTCTATTTAATTCAGTAACCCAAATGGTATATTGGTAAATGCTCTCTTGTCAAATGGGTTTACTTACTTGATATTTGCTGAATGGAACTAATAATTTCAGTTAATACTTTACCTCCTTTTCTCTTTATCATTTAAAAAATCAAATTATTATCCATGAGGATAAAAATATATAACATTTTCTTCTTTATTGGTCTTTACTCTCCAAAATCTCATCCTTTTATCTAGGCAACCCTTCTTAGTAGTAATTAGGAGGCTATTGGGGAAGGGGATAAAAATAATCTTCTGAGTATATAAAGATATTAATAACACAGACATGACTTTATTTTCAATTCTTTTTATTTCTTATTTTATTCTTTAATTTGAAATTTCACTTCATTTTGAAACCATCCCCTGTAAACATTCATTCTCATTTTGGTTAATCACATCCTCTATATTCTTATTGCCTATTATTTTCTATTCTGGGTATCCTTACAATTTTCATAGATTTAATTCTATTATATACAATTTGAGACCACACTTGCTTCTTGATAGACTCCTGTAACTTCCTGTTACACAATTAGACTCAGAAATATTATTTAATGGAATTATTACATTCTTCCAACATGGGTTTCCAATTACTTGAAAAGTGTTTTTGCTTTCCATGTTTCATTTAAAATTTGCATACTTCCTGTATTCATGAAAAAAATGCTTCCTCATGGCATCTATTTTATAGAAACAAGAGAAATAATAGAAACATATAGGAAAGTAAAGCTATATTCCCAAGAGTGAATGAAAGTAGATCATGCCTCAAAATAGCGAAATATTGATCAAGGTCTGTCAAAGGTAACAAAATGCATTAAATATGAGCATGAAAATATTGAGACACAATATTGCAAAACTAGAATTTAAGTAAGGAAGAGACGCTGCTAGGGGGAGGGAACAGCCAAGTTGTTAGAGAATGGACTTTGACAGGCCTTGCCAAGGCACAGTCATTTCAACTTGTAGAACAGTCATTTGAAATTTTTTTGTGCTAGCAATCCACTTTCAAGTACAAGAATTGTTGGCAGTGTGCTTGAAGGAATTAAATAGTGTTATAATACTGCAGTTTTCAGAGAGCTACAATACTGCAATCTTAAGAGCTGGGTAATTGTTTGATGGAGTTGTTTGCATCCCAGGCTACTCGCTGTATTCTAGAAAAGTTCTGACCTCTTTGATGTCAACTAAACCATATCCTTATGTCCATCACATTTATTGAAACAGTATCTGTGTGGAGGAAAGCAAAAATGAACTATTGGGACTTCATCAGGATAAAAAGCTTTTGCACAGCAAAGGAAGCAATCAACAAACCTAAAAGGGAACGTATGGATTGGGAGAAGATATTCACAAATGACATATGAGATAAAGAGCTAAAACCTATAAAGAATTTATCAAACTCAACACCCCCCAAAAATATAATCCATTCAAGAAATGGGCAGAAGAGATAACTGATACTTCTCCAAAGGAGACATACAAATGGCCAACAGACACATGAAAAGAAGCTCAACATCACTCCGCATCAGGGAAATAAAAATCATAGCCACGGTGAGATACCACCTGACACTGGTCAGATTGGCTAAAATTAACAACAGAAGAAACAACGGATGTTGGCAAGGATGCAGAGAAAGGGGAACCCTCCTACAACTGTTGGTGGAATGCACGCTGGGCAGCCACCCTGGAAAACAGTATGGAGGTTCTTCAGAAATAGAGCTATCCTGTGACCTAGCAATTGCACTACTAAGTATTTACCCAAAGAATACAAAAATACTGATTCAAAGAAATACATGCATCACGATTTGTTTTTAAGATTTTATTATTTATTTGAGGGACAGAGTAAGAGCAGGAGCAGGGGGGAGGGGCAGAGAGAGAGTGAGAAGCAGACTCTCCGCTGAGCAGGGAGCCAGACTCTCAAGGAGCTCAGTCTCAGAAACCTGAGATCACGACTTAAGCCCAGGAAGATGACTTAATCTACTGACCCACCCAGATGCCCCATCCCAATATTTATAGCAGCATTATCTAAAATAGCCAATTATGGAAATAGCCCAAGTGTCCATTGATTGATGAATAGATAAAGAAGATGTGGTACATACATATACAATGCAATATTCCTTAGCCATAAAAAAGAATGAAATCTTGCTATTTGTAGTGACATTGATGGACTAGAGAGTATTATGCTAAGTGTATGAGTGAGTCAGAGAGACAGATACCATATGATTTTACTTATACGTGGAATTTAAGAAACAAAACAGATGAACATAGAGAAAGGAAAAGGAAAATAAAATAAGGTGAAAACTGAGAGGGGGGCAAACCAAAATAGATTCTTAACTATAGAAAACAAACAGGGCTGCTAGAGGGGAAGTATGTGGGGGATGGGGTAATTTTGTGATGGGCATTAAGAGGTCACTAATGTATTGAGCACTGCGTGTTATATGCAACTCATGAATCACTAAGTTCTACCCTGAAACTAATAATACAGTATATGTTTAGTAAATTAAATTTAAGTTAAAAATTTCAAAAAAAAAAAAAAAAGAAAGAAAGAAAGAAAGAAATAGAATCTGTCCTCATTTGCAGCCAAAAACAAGTTCTAAAAATATGTTAGAATGCAGAAGATAGCCAGTGAAGGACTGCAGTGCTCCAGGAAATAAAGAATTGATAGGGATGCACTGTGACCCAGAGAAACCAGAGATATTTGTCCAAGTATACAAATGAAGCCTAGGAATTGCAAGGGCAAATGCCAGTCTTGAATCTGGACAAACTTGGTTTCGAACCTGTACTGAAAAGGCAGCAGTAGGAGAACATGAGCACCTTATTTAAATGACTGATGAGTTGCACATGATAGAGAAATGAGACTTGTTCTGAGTGACCTTAAGGAATGGAACTAGACAAGCAATAGATAAAGAGACAAAGATTGTGACTTGATATAAAGAAATGCTTTCTAATATCCAGGGCTAATAAAATAATAAACCAAATGCATTGGTAAATAGTTGCTGGGGTTGTCGAACCTGGGCTAAGAGCTCTCTTGGCAGTGCTGTTCTCGAGGGGATTCATGGATAAATATTTGGACCGAAATAACTACAACATCAAAACATCAAAAATAATACTAGATGTGATGGTTAATCTTATGTGTCAACATGATTGGGCCATGGGTTGTCCAGATATCTGGTTAAAAATTGTTTCTGTGCGTGTCTGAGAGGGTGTTTCTAGAAGAGATGAGCATTTGAATTGGTGAACAAAGTCAAGCAGATGGCCTTCTCAAAAATGTGTGGGTATCACCCAGTCTGTTTAAAGCCTAAGTAGAACAAAACGTTTGAGCATGATTGAATATGCTGTCGGCCATACTGAGCTGGGACATTGATCTCCTACCCCTTGGTGCTCCTAATTCTCAGACCTGAATAGCCTATTCTGTTTTTCTGGAGAACCCTGACTAATACACTGGGTACTGTGCTTTGCGCACACAATAATTTTATAGTGCTTCTTTAATGAAAGTATTATTTTAATCCTTTTCATGGAGGAGGAATCTGAAGTTCAAAGATGGTTAGAAAATTGTAGGAGGGCTCTCAGGTAGTAAGTGACAAATTTGAGATTGCTTCCAACATTTTTTGACACAGAATTTGTGCTTGGAATAACATTTTCCCATTGGAAAAGTATTCAGTCAATGCAAGGTCAGTTTTGCTTATTTTCTTTTCCATAACTGGATGACTGGCTCTGAGTCTCCGCTCTTCTAGTTGTGCCTTTGTGACTTTCAGGCTACTTCTACCATAATATCCCATCATTCTAAACCATATGTTTACTAATGTGTACTTAGAAGAACACAGGACAGTGAAATTCTACTCCCACTCTCAAAGAGGGAAGAAATAGTCTGAGGTCAAACAAGTTTGGAAAATATAGAATACTGCCACCATATCATCCTTGAAAGATTTATATTACAAATTTGTATTTTAAAGTTTTGAGAAGTCCTATAGTAAAGAAACCTGTTTGAATTTGTATTTCTGACCCTTTCAGACCTGCTAGACTATGGAACTAATTGTCATGGAGCTCTATTAAGATATCCCCAGAACCAGTGTTTTTGGAGCACATGTTTGAAAGCAACACTAACATTCAACCCTGCAGGCCTCCATTGTATATTGTGAAAGTCAAGTGATGGAGCTGGATGCCCTTTAAGAGTTCTTACAGCCTACATTGTATAGTACTGGTATTCTGTCCAGACAACCAAGTCTTTACTGACTAGTCATTAGACTCTGCTGCTAGAAACCTGACCATGTCAGTTTGTTCTCCCTCAAAGTAAACCAGAAAGGAGAGACCAGATTTGATAATAAAGACAAAAAGTGGTTATGTCCTCAAGACCAGTATCATACAGTATCATGCCTACAGTGATTTAAAACAATATTTCTTAAATTTCTCTTTGCATAACTTAAGTGCCTAGCATCCCTCTAACCACACAAGAAGTATTTTATTATGTAAGTCAACATAGTTGTACCAGGAATTAAATTATGTTAAATTAGAAATTTTAAGTGAGACACTAAGATATAATAGCCATTAATAATGACAATAGTAATATGATGAAAATAGCAATAAGAAACCTTTGCTGTATCTTAGACTCTATTCAAAGATGTAGAATTAAGTAGATGTAATCATTTAATCTCCTCAGATATAAATGAAGATATCATTTATTCTTCATAAAAAACCTATAAAGTAGATGTCCTATCATTATTATTCTCATTATGTAGATGACACTGAAGCCCAGGAAAGTAAAGGAAACTGAATCCCAAACCCAGCAAGTGGCAAGCAGCTGGCATAGAATAATTAACCTGCATGACCTCAGATCAAGAGAAGATCTTAATTTGTGTTCTCTGCAGTTTGGGAGACCTAGTAGACTGGTATCTATGTTGAGCCTAAGAAATAAAAAGGCTAGGCATCCAAATGAAAATGAAGTAGTAAAATTGTCCCTATTTGGAGACAAAACATGTTCTTCTATATAAGAAATGCTGAAATCTCCATAAAAACAAAAAGCTCATTAGAAGTAGTAAATGAATTCAGTAAAGTCATAGGACACAAAATTAAAAAAGAAAACAGTTGTGTGTTTTTTTTATACCAACAACAAACTATCTGAAAGGAAATTAGGGAAATAATTCCATTTACAATAGTACCAAAAAGAATAAAATACTTAAGATAAACTTAAGTAAGAAAGTAAATATTTGTATACTGAGAATTTCAAAACATTAATGGTAAAAATTTAAAGAAGACACAGATAAATGGAAAGATAGCCCATATTCATGGATTGGAGGTTTTAATATTATTAAATGCTATGGTAGAGGCATAATGAAAGCATGTAGACCAATGGAACTGAATAGAGTCTGGAAGTATGTCTACACATGTACAGTCAACTGATGTTCAACAAGGATACCAAGAATATATAATGGGAAGAGAATAGTTTCTTCAACAAATGGTGCTGGGAAAATTGGATATCCATATGCAAAAGAATAAAATGGGATCATTAATTTATAACATACATAAAAATAAAATAGATTAAATACTTAAAAATAAAACCTGAAACCACAAAATTATTAGAAAAAACCATAGAGGGAAATCTTCATGACATTGGTCTTCACAATGGTTTCATGGTTATGACACCAAAAGCCAGGCAACCAGAACAAAAATAAATGGGATTATATCAAACAAAAAACTCCTGCAAAGCAAAGGAACAACTCAATAGCAAATAATTAAAATAATAATCCTGTTTAAAAGTAAGTAAAAAATCTGAAAGGACATTTTCCCAAAGAAGACATACAGCCGATCAACTGGTGCGTGAGAAGATGTTCAACATCGCTAGTCATCAGGGAAATGCAAATTAAAACCACAGTGAGATGAACCTTCCCAATGAAATAGAATGGCTATTAACAAAAGGACAAGAAATAGCAAATTTTGCCAAGGATGTGGAGAAAAGGGAACCCTTGTGCACTGTTTGTGGAACTGAAGCCACTGTGGAAAACAGTATGGAGGTTCCTCAAAAAATTGGAATTACCATATTATCCAGCAGTTCCCCAACTAGGTATTTATCTGAAGAAAATGAAAACACCAACTCAAATACATTCACCCCCATGTTTACTGCAGGATTATTTATAGCAGCCAAGATACAGAAACAACTAAATGTCTATGGGTGGATGAATGGCTAAGGAAATTGTGGTATATACAGTTGACCCTTGAACAATGTCATAAGGAAGGGTGCCTGGGTGGCTCAGACTTTGGCATGTGCCTTCAGCTCAGATCATGATCCCAGGGTCCTGGGCTCGAGCCCAGCATTGAGCTCTGTGCTTAGCAGGGAGCCTACTTCTCCCTCTCCTACTCCCTCTGCTTGTGTTCTATCTCTCACTGTATCTCTCTCTCTGTCAAGTAAATAAATAAAATCTTTAAAAAAAAGTCACAAGAAAGAGGAAAAATTTACAGTACTGTACTATATTTACCAATACTATAAATTTATGTCATCTGTTTATAAGATGAATTGTCAGTACCTATATCAGTATTGTCTTACTTAATACAAAACACTTTGTAGTACTAGCACTAGATATCAAAAATAAAAAAATAATAATGTGAAAAAAATCACATTTATTTCCAGGTAAAATGCTTCATGCATTGATAACAAAGAAGCAGCAATATGATTGCTTTATGGTAGCCTAGTGTAATCTATTGGAATGCTTCACAGTAGCCTAGCATATATATTAATGAGTGAATGATTGTAAAATTTTTATGGCACACAGTATCACTATCATATTTATAATAGAGTATTAGAAATATTTTTATGTGATGATAGATTCATACCCAGTTTCTCCAATTATGAGAGAGAGGTAATTTTTTCTTGATTTGACTTTTCTAGGTGACACAGTTCATCTGAGAGTTTTTTCAAATTTCTACAACCTCCAAAAATTTTTCCAATATATTCCTGGAAAAATATCCACATGTAAGTGGGCCTGTGCAGTCAAATCCATGTTGTTCAAGGGTCAACAGTATATACAATGGAATACTATTCAGCCATAAAAAATAATGAAATCTTGGGACGCCTGGGTGGCTCAGTTGGTTAAGCAGCTGCCTTCGGCTCAGGTCATGATCCCAGCGTTCTGGGATCGAGTCCCACATCGGGCTCTTTGCTCCGCAGGGAGCCTGCTTCTCCCTCTGACTCTGCCTTCCACTCTGTCTGCCTATGCTCGCTCTCGCTCACTCTCTCTCTCTCTGACAAATAAATAAATAAATAAAATCTTAAAAAAAAAAATGAAATCTTGCCATTTGCAACAACATGGATAGCCTCAATGGCACTATGCTAAGTGAAATAAGTGAAAGGAAGATAAACAACTTATACTCTCTCATATACAGAATCTAAAAACAAAAACAAAAGCAATCTTGTAGATAGAGTACACATTGGTGTTTGCAGAAGGTAAGGGTTGGGGGGGTTGGAATGGGTGAAGGAGGTAAAAAGGCAAAACAAACAAAAAAACCCTAAAGCATTAAAATATGTAATGAGCAATGAGTATTTCTGGAAGACAGGAAACCAGAGAAAGAGAACACAGGTTTATTAATTTAATCTAATTCTATTATCATCATTTGTTTATAAGTCTTTTCCAGTGGACGTTAAGCCTTTTTATTCAGGAAGAATTCATTATTTACATTCATCGCCCAGGAACACACCTTATCTGTCACATAGTAATCAATAAATTGCTACTGGAAGCAGGGAAAAAAAGGTTAATCTCCAAAATATATAAGGAACTCCTAGAGCTCAAATGATTTAAAAGATAATTTAAAAAAAAAAAAAAACCCTAATAGCCCAATTTAAAAATGGGCTGTAGACTTAAATAGATATCTCTTCAAAGAAAATCTACAAATGGCCAATAGTTATATGAAAAATTGCTAAATGTCACTTATATGTTTAACTACTAATGAGATGCGATATATGAGGCAGTTTTCATGCAGAGGTTGCTCACTACAAAGGAAGAACCCTGTGAAGTGTCTCTGACTTCTAACAATTACAGGTACTATAGGCTTAGGACACAGGGCCTTACCCCTGGACTTGTGCTGTTGTAGGCTGGAAAATACGTTCATCGCTCTCTGCTTCTTCAGGTTAATCTGTCCGGATTGAAAATCCTCAGCAAGAGTGTTTGACTGACCAATATTTGGTTACATGTCTGCACCCTAGCTGCCCGAGTTCAGAGTGATTTTTTTTTTCATACCTCTGGGGTGGGAAAGCAGGATCCTTATTCTCACAATATTCACACAATGATGGACTTCTTAAGCAGAGAGAAGGGGTTCAAATGCTGGACAGTCTAGCAGCAACAATCCTGCCCAGCTGCAGTATTAACGGCACTGGGCAAAGGTCCTCATAGGAGATATATTCAAAAAGCAGTGACATCTGGGTATTATTGTTAATATAATTAATTCCATTAGTGTTCAGGCTCTCAGACCTTAGAAAACTTGTGATATATTTACAAGTATGTATAAAGGATGGGGAAGAGATTAAAATGAAAATTGGAAATGGTGAAATCTTTTTTTCTTTTTTTGATAGAAGAAACAGCCACATATGTGAGAAACAGATGCAAAGATAGCAGAAAATATAGAGGAAGTTATGGGAGGGGTATGTTACGCCGAATACAAGGGCATATAAACTGCAAGACAAGGGGAACTTTTATAGGGCAGTCATTTTAACTATATATTTAAACACTATTAATGCCATAAAATCCAAACACTATAAACCTGGATTCTTTGTTAAAAGTATGCCATCACATGTAAAGATAAATCGAATTTGTATGTAAAAGAGATAAATGAGTGTAACATTTTAGAAAATGTTTGTATGTTTAGAGACTATATATGGAATACCATATAGTCATATTCCCTCTATCTTTCTGCCTCTCTCTCCTTTTTCCTGATTCAACTCTCCTCTTAGCTATCTTTGCCCGTTCTGTCTTACTCCCCTTTGCTTACACTGATTGTTCTGCCTAGCCCCTCATGAAATCGGTTAGTCTTAATTCTTCTTCTCATTCTACACATACACCCACTCTTAAATATGTATCCCTAACTCAGACCTAGTTCCTGGGTCTGAACCTATATATAACCTCCATCTGTGTTGCACATCATCTCCTCAAAACTTCTGTCCCCACTGTTGTCCCAGTATCAGTAAACATCATACATACTAACACGATTGTTCAAGTCAGAAACATGGGAGTCACCCTTGATTCCCCAAAACATTCAGGTAATCATCCAGTCCTTCCAGTCCTAACCCTTAGATGGCATCTTCATAATGTATCCCCTCTGGTCTATTCCCCGTATCCTTGTCATTGTTCATATTCTAACCATCTCATAGAACACCAGAATTATCCTTACTGACTTTTTTCTCTTGGGGCCAGAGTAATCTTAATATCCAAATCTAATAAGGTCACTTCTCTGCTCAAATAGCTTCCATCAACTTTTCCATAAAATTCTTTTTATACTGTAGAATGATATGGTCCTTTTCATCCCTGCCAGCTTCCACTTCATTAATTCCTATCCAGCATACACAAACTCCCCAAAGTTGCTCTAAAATGTTATAGTCATCTACACTAACATGTCTTTGTGCTTGGATTTCCCTCTTCTCTCCTCCAGGGTCTCCCTGGTGAATTCTGTCCATCTCTGAACAGACTTCTGTATGCTTTGTACCTGTGCCTTCTTAGGGTTTTCATCATAGTAATTATAGGATTATATTTTGGTTGTCATTTTTTTTGGGCTCTCTACTGGACTTTTAAACTCTTAGTACAGTTAATAGGATGTAGTAGGTATTTAGTGAATCTCTCCTGCATAGAATGGTTAAAGAATATTTCACTGTGTAATTGTATATGTTAACCAGTATTAGGTTCATGTAATCCTTCTCCCTCATTTCCATATCCATTCTTTCACCAGGGTCAATCAACATTATTTTCTAAACATTATTTGAATCCTCTCATTTCTCCTTAGTTCCATCATTACCATCCACCTTGTCTAAGATACATTATTTCATCCTAGCTTGCTGCAGGAATTCTCCTCAATAGTTTACTTACATATATTTTGGACTCTTTCCACTCCAATTTTCCCATTGCATCCAGCAGTCTTGTTTTACTTTTTGTTTTTTTTCAAAATGCAAAGCCAGACCCCTGCTCGTCCACTTTCACCTCCCCCACCCACAAACATATCCATGGATCCATGGCTTAGAATAAGGAATGGAGGCAATCTGGTCATCACTGGACTACATATACATAAAATGTGATGGAGGCACATGGAGTATTATGAAACAGAAAAAACAGATTCCATGTACTCCTAATAACATTAAGTATCTTAAGAACATGGTTCTAAGTAGGAAAAAAATAAATAAACAATATCTGTAGCACAATGCCATTTTCATGACTTTAAATGTACTCATACAAAACAAGAATGAACATCAGTAAGGATATATTTGAACACAAAGGTGTGTTTTTATACTTCCTGCTCTCGTGCCCCACTTTATCCTTAGTATTTAATACCTAATCAACTTACGTTTTACTTATGTATGCCTTTGTATCTCTGTTTTCCTCATTATTAAGTAAGCTCTATAAAGGATTGAAATCGGGGCACCTGGGTGGCTCAGTAGGTTAAACCTCTGCCTTTGGCTCAGGTCATGATCTTGGAGTCCTGGGATCAAGCCCCACATTGGGCTCTCTGCTCAGCGGGGAGCCTGCTTCCCTAACTCTCTCTCTCTCTGCCTGCCTCTCTGCTTGCTTATGATCTGTCTCTGTTAAATAAATAAATAAAATATTTAAAAAAAATAAAGGATTGAAATCTATTTGGTTCACTACTGTTTTTTCAGTTCCTAGAGTGGTAAGTGGCACAAAGACAATGCTCAATAAATGTCAGTCCAATGAATGAATTTTCATTTGATTAAAATATTTGTGCATAGTATATGTGTGGAATAATGGGAGTCACTATGAGGATGGAAGGTAATCAGTAAATTATCAGTCACACAAACGAACAATAGGGTAGGAGAGACAAAAATTCTTCAATGATCTTCAAAACCCTTTAGTTCATATCTGTCTCTGGAACACCATGTCTCCATGTGTTCTCCTTGCCCACCAATAAATTTCAGCCATCTTCCCCCAGTCCTTGAAATGCGTTGTTTTCTGACACCTCAGGATCACCATGCCTATTATCTGTCTAAAGAACTTTCCCTACCCACACTCTTCTCTAGTTAAATCTTCTCTAGTTAAATCCTACTCATCCTTTAGACACCAGCTTGAGAGCCACTTCCTCAAGAAATCTTTCCTGGTTCCTTTAGTCTGCAGTGCTGCCATGAAATACTGGAATCAATCCTATTTCTCTACATATCTGTATATCTACATATCAAATGCCATTATACATTCATTTTCACGTTATTTCATTGGTATCAATATTCCTTACCCGTCTATAAGCCCACAAGGGCAGGGACTGTTTCTGCTGTTGAGCATTATTGTATTCCTGGTGCCTAATATACTGTTTGGCACACAGTAGGTATTCAATAAATATTAGCCCTTTGAATCAATAGGTCTCATAAGCTTTATAAATTTCTTGTAGATTTTAAGAAAACAGAAATGCAACTGGCCAGAATTCCTCTAAATCAATAAAGCTTCACCTTTTGGATTTTTTAGTTCAGTTCAAGGTCTCTGTTCTTTCAAAATGACCTTCATACAGGTCTTATTGTCTTGTCGAAGATGACATTGAGGTCACCAGCTTAGATAAGATTTCCCCAGAATAGACATCTAGCAGAGCTAGAAGGCAGCAAACTCATTTTTTAAATTAAGAGGAACCTATATTAGAGCATCTCCTGTCATTACTTGCTCCTTTAAGAAAAACACTTAAGTTAATTATGTGTAAGAAAATTAATATTTCTTTTGCCTTTGAGCCAGATACAATGCCTTGTTCAGCTCAAATTTTTTTAAAAGATTTAGTACTTTTCATTATCAGCTTTCTTGGCACTCCTCAGTGTTCCTGTCAGTTTAATTAGAGAAAGTACAGGAGGTCTTTGATGACTGAAAGATTGAGTCCCTACATCTAGTAACCAGTGCCTGGGATTGCTTATTGTAAAAGGAACTGGCTTTTCAGAGTCAGGGAGCTAAAGCTTTGATCAGATTGCTCTTAAAATCACCATTAATTTTCCCCATTATTGTAGTTCTTGGTTAATCAATTAATTTCAACTCCTTTTCTAAAGCTGAAAGTAAAGATTAAATGAAACCTCATGAACAAAATCTATGTGATACGACTTACATTTTAAAAATGATGTTCCTAATCTATATGCAGGTTCCTTTTTTCCTGATAATGTATTTGATTTTTAAAAAGGTTTATCTATTTAAATGATCAAAATAAGCATAAAAGACATTCTGTGAAAAGATATTTTCCCCCATTTCTTTCTGACCCCTGCTTCATTTCACATAATCATGTGCCTGGTTCTTTGCTAATGTGTCCAATCTTATATATGTCAGTTTGCCTGCTCTTCCAGTCCCTTTCCTTTATCTTATTCTTGTGAAAATGCTCTCAGATTTTAAGAAAAATGCCCTTAGATGAGAGAACGTAACATTTCTACTCAGTTTTGAGTGTTCACGAAGACTTACTTCAAAGTATTCAAGACAAGAAATCTTCCAAAAGGAGAGAAAAGGTTTTTGATCTTCTGGGAATTATAATGTATGGAAAGGAAGGAGTGAGAGAAGAAAAAAAGATTATATTCTTCCAGAATTTGGGTTAGAAAAGCTAGAGTATTGTTGAGTTACCTTTCAAATTCTTACAACAGTTGGGTACTGCCTATGTAGCTTTGATTGTGGGACAGATTCTATTGATAATTCCTCGTGTCCAAATCAAAGAGATTTAGCTAAGTAGGAATCTAGCTTGCCTCCCTCATCATTACAAGAAGGCAGATTTGGGGCTGATTATATTATATGTGGATAGGAACAAGCCCAAATGATACACAAACAATTGAAGCTTAATATTTTCTGCTTGTGGATGTAATGTAAATCCTTCAAAGGGTGTTACTATGTTCTATAGGCTACATAGTATAAAGATGTGCACTTTGCTTTGGAAAAGTAAAGTTTGGGAAAATGATTGTGGGTTGATGGGGATATCAGTTCCCTAAACATTCAGCCATTAAAATTTTTGAAAGTTGAAATTACATTAGCATCCAGTAATGATGCGTAATTTGAATATATTCTCCCCACCCCCCTTTTGGTCAGAATTTGAATATATCTTTTTTTTTTAAGATTTTATTTATTTATTTGACAGGCAGAGATCACAAGTAGGCAGAGAGGCAGAGAGAGAGGGGAGGGGGAAGCAGGCTTCCTGCTGAGTGGAGAGCCGGATGCAGGGCTTGATGCCAGAACCCTGGGATCATGACCCGAGACCAAAGCAGAGGCTTTTAACCCACTGAGCCACCCAGGCGCCCCAAGAATTTGAATATATCTTAAAGATGCTGTAAAGTCCTGAAAGAAAAAAGGATTTTTGCATTATCTCAAAGTCAACAACCAAAACTTCTGAGATGAGGCAGACAGGATGTCCAAGACCTTTTATGCAAAATATATGAAATGCTGTTTCTCAACAGGTGAATTGCAGAAAGAATTCCAAGAATATTCTTAAGGAAAAAATGATTAAGAATGATTGCCCCAAATCCTACATTTTCAAATCCTTGAGACCATTGAGAAGTATATTTAGCTTCTTGAAATACGTATTTGCTTTACTATAAGGGATGAATCAGATTTAAGAATTACATTTGTGGGGTACCTGGGTGGTACAGCCCGTTCAACATCCAGTTCATGATTTCAGCTCAGGTCATGATTTCAGGGAAGTGAGCTTAAATCCTGCATGGGGCTCTACACTCAGTGGAGAATCTGTTTGAGATTCTCTCTTTCTCCCACCTCCTTTCTAAAATAAATACATAAATCTTAAAAAAAAAAATAGATTTTCATCTTTCTGTAAAGTATTGCCAGATAAATACATTTATTTTACTTTTACTTTGACAAAGTAGTGTATGAACATACTTAAAGTCAAGTAGCAGAAACAAGGCCAATGTTTACTAACCGGAGTGTTTCCCACCTGGTACCAGCCCACATCTCCTCCTTTAAGACCATCACTTTTAACTTATTTAATAATTCAATCTGATATGGGACTACATATTTTAAACTTACATTCTTGTACTCTTATTTGTTGGTTTATCTGATTTACAAATTATATTTTGATTCCTGATCTAGCGTATGGATTCTTCGCTCTTTTCCCTTTACACGCCACATACACTCTTCACATACCCTATACCTCTCTCTTCCCCTCAGAGGTAATGACATTTTTTTTATTCAGTTCACTCATGGTTTATTTTCTTAGGCTTAGGCAAGCCTTATTCATTCCTGAGACAAGTGGTACACTAAGATTTTATGTATCATTTGTCATGAATTAATAGCTGCCTCATTTTACCATTTGCTTAATTTTCTTTGTTTCTATTTTTTAATAAAGATTTTATTTATTTATTTGAGAGAGAGCACAAGCAGGTGGAGGGGCAGAGGGAGAGGGACAAGCAGACCCCCCGGTGAGCTGGGGGCCCAAAGCAGGGCTCCATCCCGGGACCCTGAGATTGTGACCTGAGGCGAAGGCAGATGCTTAACCAACTGAGTCACCTGGGCCTCCAGCATTTGCTTGATTTTCTAATTATATATTGCTTAATTTTTCAGATGTGCCAATGATTTTACAAAATGCTAGTGAATACTACTTTTGACATAAACCATACGATGATTTATAGGTTTCTTTTCCCCTTCTTGCTTCAATCTCTTGATCAGTCTTTTGTATGCCATTATGTTATTTCATGAATGTAACATCTATATTTTAAACACTTTTCTTCTATTCCCGGAACAGTCTCTTCTTCCCCTTGTTTCTACTTTTCTGCTTGTTTTAGTCTTTAAATGTTGGAGCTTTCTATACAGGCCAGAGATTCTTGGCTGTGTGCATTCCGATGTGAGGCAGTGAGACATAGTTTAGAGGTCTTAAACATCTCCAACCTAGGGAAGGGCTCTGTGACCCGGGGACTGGCCAGCAGCCTGGTGCTGTTCTTTGGAAAGGAGGCATCTTCAAACTTCAGTGTTAAGAGGTCTTTCCCCAGGGCCATTCGGTTTCTCTAGAGAAGAGTATTGAAGTCTCCTGCCTGGGGGTTCATGCCTACCGCCTGTATTCTGGGTGTTCCAGAGTGAGGGAAAGGAGCTGGCAAGTTCAGAGCTTCCGTGAGCAAACTTCTGTTTAACTTCCCTGTTTCAACTTTGCATTTAAGCCCAGCTACCTTCAGGGGGCCCACAGTATGTATTGGTTGATTCTTTTTGGTAACTTTATGCAGGCTCTAGTTTTCTCCTCATTTCTGCTAAAGTTAGTTAATTCTCTTTTTTTCGTCTAAAGTTGTGCTGCTGTCCTGAAGTTTCGCTTATCTCTCCTTTCCTTTTTTTCTCCCCCTCTCTTTCTTTGTTCCTCTGTTATAATTGTAGTAAGGCTTTAAAGAGATAAAATTGTCTTCAGTTACTTCAGTTACTGAAGTATTTAAGTAAAATGAGAAGATTATTAAGATACAATAATAACATTTTTAAGGAGTTACCTAGATAGATAGATAGATAGATAGATAGATATAGATATCCTATGGCATTGAGGAGGTAGGAGGGAAGGTTGGGTATGTAAGCATTCTGCTTAAAGGATTCTGATTGACTCTTTAACTTCTGTGGATAATTCTGTATTCTGTATAGGAAGAGAGAGAAGTCCAAAGTTCATACGAAATAATTTCTTCGAGAAACGCAGGGCTCAGGAAATGCCCTATGACAACCCCAGAAAGGAAGAGCAAACAGGAGTGAAGTCTTTTCCGCCACAGTGGGCATGGATAACATGGCCTGTCTATGCAATTGTCAGTGTCATTCTGGGGAAGGACTCAAGATACCAAAGGAGGAGAGAACATGAGACCTGGTTGCAGGATTTACTGGAAGCCAGACAGGGCATATCGCAGTATTTATTCCAAATCTCGAGGTTCTGGAAGGCTACCTGGGAGTTCACCGAGTAGTGCTATTTGTTCACTACAAGAGTAGAGTGAAAAAAAGAGTTACATTGTTTTGGTAGCAATTAAAATGTTAAAAATCAGTATTATTGGTTTTATAAAATTCTTTTGTTAGTTCAAACCTGGCTATGTTATTCATTCTGGCCTTTCTTAGCTCCAGGACTCTAGATATTTGTCAGAGACTGAGGGGAGGAATGAAATGGTAATCCATTGGTAACCTCCAATAGATAAGGGAGATTCTGGTTTGCTTTATATGCTAGACTATGAATGGCTTTTTATTCCGATATGGAAATAATTTTAATGAAGGTGAAAATGTGTCCTCAAAGTATACAAAAGTACAAATGGGTAGTAAAAAGGTGGGGAATAAAATTTTATACAACTCATAAAAAGAATAGCCATATGGAAGCCTTCATTTCCAAAACTTGATTTTTACTTGAACAGATTTTAGTGGTATTCAAGTACAAGGTCATATCCTGTAAGTGCTTACAACACTAATATTTCAGTACTTTAACTGTTACATATAAAATTTGTATTCATTTAATTATATCAAATCTACATTTCCAGCCCACGTTCTCTCCTAAACTCCAGAGCCATGAATAAAATGAATTCTTGACCTTTCCCCTTAGATGCCCCATGAGAATTCAACTCAGTAGGTTTGAGACTAGCTCATCTTCTTCTTCCAAACCTGTTCTGGGGTACTCATCTGTCCCTGTGAATGGTAGCTAGTATTCCAAGCCAGAAATATCTTATCAACTTTGGTGTCTCCCTCCAAATACTGAACACTGGCAGTTCTATTTCTTAAATTATTACTTAAACATGTCCACTTTCCAGTCTCACTTTCCAACAGCTTGCCTTTTTTTTTTTTTTTTTTAGGTCATCAGAATGTGTACCCAAATCAAAAGCAACATCACCAGTTGCTTCCCATGCTCCCAGACTTGCCACTTTCTAATTCATTCAGTGTAATCGTAGTATCCTTCTCTAGTACTTATCCAGTCGTTCTCTGCCTTGCTTAAAAATCCTTGAGGGCTCTTCCTAGCCTTCAAAAGTAAGTTGAAACTCCTTTAAAAAATTTATTTGCCCTGACTGTCCTCTGAAGTGTCATATCCTCTTCTAGACATTGAGTTTTAATCCCCCATATCTTCCCAAATGGGCCATGCCCTGTCATGGCTCTTTTTCCTCTGCCTAGACTCCTCTCACATGGTCACTTCCTCACCACCCTCCTTTACCTTCCTTTACCAAACTAATTCCTTCCATCTTTCAGGACTCCACTCAGAGGTTGCTTCTCCTGGCAGCTCTCCCCAACTGCCCAATATACCTATATGAGATCCTTATCCTAAACTCTTCTTATTGCATTCACCATACTTTATTGCAATTCTTTATTTAATTCCATGGCCACCAGACTCTACAATCTTTGATAACATATAGTTTGTTTTCTTTGCCTTAATATCCCTAGAGTTTAACACACTGCATTCACAAAAGGCATTCAGTAAATATATTTTAAATTAATGTGTGAGCAAATTTAGTTATTTAACATGGAACAACTCTTTGAAGACAATCCCAAGAAGACAGTTAAAATCAAAATAATTCAATATTCAGAAGAGGTTTTTAGAATATACTGTTTTTATATTGTATTCTACGTCAGTTAATATGGTGACTAAAAAATAAAGTGTTACATACCTGTTTTTCTTGGATTATTAAATAGATGTATGCAAATTTTACCAAATGAATGATTCTGTATGGGGGAGGAAAATAGAGTGTCAGATATCACAAAGATTCTAGGAATATTGGATTGAAGATGGCAGAAGAAGCCCTATAAAGATATATGCAAACAAAACCACAACAGCCTGATATTTTAAAAGCCAGTATCAGATCCCTACTGCAATAAATGTGAATTTAACCATTAAGAAACCAGGTTAGCCAGAATCAATTGCATTTACAGTTAAATGCAGATGAGAAGTATGAAAACAATTTAGGAATCTGAAGAGTCTACCAACATTTAAACCATTTAATGCTGTGTACATTATCTTTACCTCTTCCTTTACTTCTGTATCTCTTATATCACTCCATGGATTTTTTTGATTGAAATCCTGTTGGTTAGGAAAACTACAAGTTTTTTGTTTTGTTTTGTTTCTTTGCTTTCTGCATATGGAGTTGAATGAGGTGGCCACATTGCACCTATGACTGTATCTCAGGTCATCAGGACTCAGCAGCATTGTGATCCAAACCTCCTAAAATTAATCATTAGACCACAGAGCAATTCACTTAATTTAGCTATTTTATGTAAAGCATTACCAAAATGTACCAGATTATCAGTAATCTTAGGGCATGTCATAATATCAAATAAAAATAGCAAAACGTGTGCCTCTCAAACTGGAGGATGCCCAGAAATAAGTCAGTGTTACAGAATAAATTTGTTGGACCTTACATAACTAATGAAAGTCCTATTCCCTCTCCTACCCACCATGCATTTCTTTCTTTCTTTCTTTCTTTCTTTCTTTTCTTTTCTTTTATTTCCTTTTCTTTTCTTTCTTAAGGTATATCTCTTTGGTTAGCTTCCCTTCTACCAACAACTCAAGAGCAATTCCTACTTAAAGAATTTTATCTCAAAATGTATTGCATCCTTAAATAGGTTTTTCTCTATTGTGGCAGTTCTCCAACTTTTTTCCACTTCAGCACACAGGTGAGGTACCTTCACATGTGCAGCATACATGGAAACACCCAGATTTCTCTGCAACATAGATTAAAACTGTTCTGTACAATTCCCTGAGGGCTAGTTTATATTCCCTGATTCCCTGTTACATGATAAACCCACCCATGTGGCTGTTGTGATGCCTAGGCTGAGCACTGTTAATACTATTGGACACTGGGTGAAGATCAGAATTTCTTCATGGCATTGGGATGAAAATCAGAGCTCTGGAAGTAACTGCTGAATAAGAAGAAAGGATGCTAGTTTCCTAGTCTTCCTCAGTAGGCTGTCCTAGTAACTTGCTAAGAGGCATGCTAGACATCACTTGCAATATGGCTTTAAAACTTGAAGCACTTGGGAGTGAAAATGAGTAATACTTCCTATCAAGGTGGATCTAATGAATACAGAACCTTCATGTAAAGGGCATAGGATTCAAAGTTAGAAGACTTAGGTTTTAGTCTCACTTTCATTCATTACCAACTCTAACTTTTTGTTTGTTCGTTTGTTTCTGTAGTACTTGAAATAACTGCCACATTGTATTTGTTTTTCCCTTTAGGGTGGTAGCTCCTGGGGCCAGAGAACTGATAGAGGTCTTGTTGTGTCCTCAGAATCTACTACAATTCATTTTCAGGGCTTCATTCTTTTTCTCAAATAATACTAAGGTATAGACCTCACTGGTGCAGAATCTTCCTAGTTCCTTCATCACTCTCTCCCTCCGTTCCTTCCTTCTTTCCCCCCCTCCTACTTTCCAAATACAGATATTTTTTGAGCAGTTGTTCTGTTCTAGGAACTGATGAAAGAACAGTGAACTATGCAAAGTCCCTGTCCTTACGGGGTTTATTTCCTAATGGGAAATTCTTGGTTTAGATCCAGATTCGTGTTCATTCCTTTTAACCTCTATCCATAACCCTCCAAAAGAGAACTGAATTACAAAGTTACTTTAGGATTATAATTCCTCTGCATTTGAAGAATCCTAGGGACATATAAGCTCTGGGACCCATCAGTCTACTCAAGAATATTTTCGTGTCTCTAACCTCATGTGCTCCCATCTGAGAGCCTACCAGTCCTCTGCTTCCCACGATTCCATTTCCCCTAACCCATCATTAAGCTTTGAGTACCTCATCACAGATTCTTCTATTTGGATTTCTTATTCTTCAGTGAATGTTAGTGCTATACCCTGAAAAAAAATGAAAATAATTCCCATTATACTGACTGCAGTGCTAAAATGTATCTGAACTGAGCCCATAGTTTTCTTCTGAAGAAAACAACATAGAAATCAAATGAATACCTATATTCTAGGTCAAACTCACATTCGACAATTCCTCTGAAACTTGTTCTTCAGCAGCTTAGGCAGCAGAGTGTGAAACATGAAGTTCTTTGCTTTTTAAAAGCAGTAACTAAACTTGATAAGAGTGCAAACAGAAATCTCAGCAAAGATGGTTTAAAAAGAAAGATCATTTCAGAAAACAGAATAATTTTATCCTGAAATGAAATACCACTTTAAATTTAGGCACAATTAAGTGTTTGCCTTTCCACAGGTTATATATAGTTTCACATTAAGGTAATTTGTTTTTACTCCAACTCGGAACAGCATGGCACCAAATTGGAAATTGGTGGAGAAAAAATTGTGGAAAATGTTGCCCAAGGTCTTCTGCCACATGAAATAACACAGGGTAGCAAAGGGTAGGAATCATATGGTAGAATTTGAGGACATTATCTTAAAAATGACAAGGTTATAACTGAGCTTCAGGTTTCATCCCACAAACTGATAGCAGAACGGATGGCAAAGAACATTTATGTAAAGTGGGATGTAGGTAGGTTAAAAGAACGGGTATTGACTAAGTATAGATAGTCCTGTTAGTATAACTGAAGCCAGAGCTACCAAACATCTGTTCAAAATCCAGATTCCAAGTCTCTGCCCACCCAAAATCCTGAATCTGATATATTCCTTGGAGACTGAAATGGAGAAAAGATACCCTTAACGCGAGCGGCTGCCCTATCATTTCCATACGACAGTTTTAGTGCATTTATTTTGAAGCTACAGTGAATGTCAACGAAAACAAAAGTTCTCAGACCTTGGACAGTATTTAGTTTACTGGAGGTGTGGAAGTTTGGGAGCTCTCTGTAATAAAAATGCAAAGTTTGAAAAATATCTTCAGCTTATTCCGTTGCAAGTATCTTCTGCTTCTATGTTGTTCTTAGAGGTATCAAGCCTAAAATGTTTTCTGCATTCCCCTCGCATTTGGAAGATCAGCAAGGGCTGGTCATCTTCAAATGAATGCTCACGGAAGAGCTCTAGGATACACAGTCTTGATGCCTCCTTACTGGTCACCGTGATCTTGTAGTTCTGCAACAAAAGGCCCAATGGGATTCCCCACTTGCGTGTCCCCCATGTACGTTCTCCCTGCCTTCTCGCTTCTCTACCTCTACCTCTGGTCTGTTACCATCACCAGACCAATACGTCAGAAACTGAACCTCTGTTACTTCTGTGTTTAAAGCTCTCAGTAGCCTCTAATTTGTTAAAAAAAAAAAAAGAAAGAAAGAAAAAGAAAGAAAGAAAGAAAGAAAGAAAAGAAAAGAAAAGAAAAGAAAAAAAGGAAATCAAACATTTCTAGCATATGCTCTCACCATCTTAAAGTCATTTCAGTTCCCCTCCCAGTGCAGTGCTTGCTTTCTCCAAAGCATGGCCTGGGATTTCTTTTCATGAAAATCCTTGCAAATATTCATCTGTTCATTACATGCTATGATTGTGTGTCCTCTCTTGTTTGGGTTTTAAATGCTTCCTCTTTCTAATTGATTTTCCTACTGTCACTATTCATCTTTTTTTTTTTTTTTCCCCTTTCAAATGATGTATTATGCCATGTATTCAGTTAAGTTTTTAATTTTCCAAATACCATCCTTTCAGTGCCTGTTCCCTGTCTCACTCGGGGTTACTTATAGGTCGTATAAATTATTTTTCTGGGATCTATTTGTTTTTCTTTCCTAGTTCTCTCTTTTGGTTTTCTCTTTGGTCCTACCAAAGATTTTTCTTTTTTTCTTTTTTTTAAAGATTTTATTTATTTATTTCACAGGCAGAGAGAGGGATCACAAGTAGGCAGAGAGGCAGGCAGAGAAGGGGGGGCGGGGGGAAGCAGGCTTCCTGCTGAGCAGAGAGCCCTATGTGGGACTTGATTCCAGGACCTGCGACCATGACCTGAGCTGAAGGCAGAGGCTTAACCCACTGAGCCACCCCTAGGTCTTACTAAAGTTTACCTTGAAGCAAATTCTTCATAAAAGCTATTTGTGAGGTAAAATGTCTGAGTCCTTGTCAGAAGTCTTACTCTCCCATTTGCTAGTTTAACTAGATGTACAACTCTGTGTATTTTCCTCAGAACTTTAAATCACTGTTCCACTATCTTATCAGTCAGTGTTACTTATATCATTCTGATACTTATTCCTTTATACGTTGTCTGGCTATTTCCTTGTTTTTCATTTTTGTTCATTCTTTTTGTTTCTTTGTTTTTGACATTTTCTCTGCTTTTGGTCAGGGGTTAATAAGCCCCCCAGGTGTTCTGCACCTGAGGTTCTATTGGAATCCAGTGATGCTCATTCACTTACATATTGTCTCTGGCTGCTGTTTTGCTGTAACAGGAGAACAGAGTAGATGTGACAGGGACTGTGTGGTCTACAAAACCTTAAGTATTTACTCTCTGATCCATAACAGAAGGTTTGTTGATCTTGGGCCTGGTGTTCTGAAATTTCACGATAGGTCTACATATATTACTTTTCAAAAAATGTATTTGTGCCAGAACTGCAGTGAATCTTTGATCTTTTCCATTTGAAAATACATTTTTTTCAGCTCCGGAAAATACTCCTTTTTTAAAAAAATTTTTCTTTGCACATTTAATCCTTCATATTTGTTTTCCTGTCTGGAATCGTATTAGTCAGTTGTGGTCTTCAAGAATTGACCCTCTGAGTTATTTGTCTTCCCTCATATTTTCTCTCCCTTTGTCCTTTTGCTCCCTAATATGAGGAATTTCCTTATTCTTATCACCCAACTCTCCAGTTAAATATCTTTAAATTTCATTCATCATATATATGTGTATATTATGCATTTTACATGTATAAAATTTACATATGAATTATATTAAAAAATATATAATACATACATATAATTTTTTTAAGTTTCCTAATCTTTCTTATTCCCTAATTTTTATTGTTTGTAATGTTTTTCTTGTGTTAAATTTTCTTGACTGATTTTTATGTTTTTATCATTGTCCTTCACATTTTGTGTTTCAGGCTTTTCTGAAAAGGTTTATTCTTCATGGCCTAATTGTATTTAAAAATTAGAAATTCACTCTGCTCTCTGCCCACACATTTGTAGCCTCATTTTAGGGAGCCAGCCTTCATCTTTCAGGTCCCAGATGCGTCACTGAAGAGAGATTTACCCATGCTTCATGTCTTATGTTGCCTTCCTAATTTTCATCAGAGAGGTCTATTAACTTATTTTGTTTTCTTTAAGGTCTTATTTATTTATTTCAGGAGAGAGTGAGAGAGAGAAAGCATAAGTAGGGGAGGAATAGAAGGAGAAGGAGAAGCAGGCTCCCCACTGAACAGGGAGCCTGGTGCGGGACTTAGTCCCAGGACCATGGGATCATGACCTGAGCTGAAGGCAAATGCTTAACTGAGCTCAACTTGACTAAGCCACCCAGGCACCCCTGTTTACTTCTTTCTTTAGCTTAGGGTTAAATGATACTTAGAGTTCTACCTTTAGCTTCCTATGTTATTTTAATTTCATCTACCCCATGTCCTTGGACTCTGAGCCTCTTTGGACTTCGGTGGGGCAAAGACTCTACCCTTTCACTTGGGTGAAGCCCTTTTTTAACATATTCTGTTTCATGGCTCTATGTGACTACATTAACTATCACTCTACCCATTCTACCTTCCAGAATTTTAGTGAGATCTCTTACTCATTTTCATCTTTATGGTTATAGTGTAAAGCCTGTTTTTAATTATTTTGTGAGCTTTTCGATGAGGTCTGTTTCAATGGGGATACACACATGTACTCAAGATACCTTCTTGAAACAGTTACTGGTTATCTTTTGATATCATGTAAAACCATCACTTTCTATATATCACATATATATATATATATAAAAGAAATGACATTTCGTTTTTTCTTCATCATGTTCTATTTATTTATGTGTTTCTTTTACTTCTTTTTTAAACCATACTGTCTTTGGACATAGATGAATCTATCTTTAATAATAGTTATTGAAAAGAAAGCGTTGTTACCTCTTTAATAATAGTTGAAGAAATTAACGAATATAGAGAAGAAGGTGAGAGTGGGGAGTCTCTTGAAGAAAAAATAAAACCTGCTATGTGGCTACAGGATTGCAATTTACCACTCATCTTCACCTTTCCCCTGGGAATACTAATGATCCTAGATCCTAACAATATCCCTACCTTTGGAACAATTCTAAGGAAAGAAAAGTAAATTATATTGTGCCTATACAATGGCTCAAGAATTTTCTTTATCTTATGTGGTGAGCCCATAATGGAATCAGTTACCACAGCTTTTCCCCTTTGGTTTAATAACCAAAGAGACCAATACAAAAAGTATTTCCTGGGGGAAAGAGATAAAAGGTAAGTGGCTTAAATGGTTTTCCTGTGGTATCTGGAATAACCACCCACATCACTGGCAAAGAATATTTGCACTGGTTTTAATTATGGGGAAAACCAGTCATGATAAGCAATAAACACTTCAATTTTTGATGGAAGCTAAATATGAAGAACTTTCCTAATGTCCTGTGGTCACCAAGAAAGGATGCTGTGAAATTTGTAAAGATGACTGAAGGTTCTGGAGTTATGCCAGTCACCCTTGCTGAGACTTAGGACTATATCCAAAGCTAAGCTGTTCTCTTAAAATCCTCCAGACTGGAGGTCACTAAAGAGAGTCTTCTGGACTTTTTCAAAAAGAACGCAGCATTGGTGTTCAAGGGCATTTGGCAAATGAGTGGCTTGTATTTCGATGGCTGAAACTTTAAATTACTATGCTGAACACGTCAAGTAACTCACATAGGTAATAAATTTATAGACCTAACAGTCTTTCTGCAAATGACTTTCTCTTCTGCCTCTCCCTGAAAAAGAAAAATGCAATTTTAACTTTGTCTTCTCTCTTCAAATTGTTCATCATTGCTTTAGGGTACACAACTGAATGTGTGTTTTATTACCAACCTCAATTTACACTGTTTTCTGAACTGCAATTTCATAGCAGTTTGTCAATATTATCTTTCTAAAAGGAACCAAGCAAACTGCCATGATGCATTCTTAATGGTCTCCTAGTGATAATTAAAATGCCATTTATTAAATAATAGCCTGCTCGTTTTACCTGACTTCAAGTAACTGCTCAGTTTTACTTAGACTGCATTGCTTTTTCCATATTGAAGACCTGTACTTAAAGTAATCGAAGAATGTTGTATTTCTTGAAGTGTAATAAAATTGCAGAAAATCTAATCTCTGCCTTCTCCAAGGTGGCTTCATGTGAGAAACATAAACAGTTTCACCCCTGGTACCTTTGGGCTCTCCAGTATCTCCTGCCAGATCTCCCACCATAAGGACCACCATAAGGGAAGGGACAGAAACTAGATTCAACAAATTACTTTAATGTGGCCATGAGAAAATATCCTTATCCTTATCATAGAGAAGTAGTAGTATAAGAAAACAGATATATAGCATTGTATATACTATATACTACAAACCCTAGAGTCCTGTTGGCTCTGTCCAAATTCCAAATCCACTTATCAACCATATACATTCCGGACAAGTTTCTTAACTACTCTGCTCTCAGTTTCTTCACCTGTAAAATGGGGATAATAGTCCCTTTCTCATAGGGGTTTTTATGAGTTAGTTGACATAAAATGTCTCTATTAGTGCCTGGCACATAATAAGCCCTAGGCAAGTGTGAAACATTTTTCCCCCATTATTATCATCATTAGGTTTAGAAAAATACTCGAACGGTGAATTTTTGAGGGTCCACTTCAAAATGCTATAGGCCAGACTCTCTAAAATTACCAGAGATCATCTTTGAAGTAGGTGAGGAGTTTGGGGAAAAGAATACAGATTCTTCTCAGGTTAAATACAGACGAATCTTGCTCTTAGAAATCACTGAGGTGACCTCATGGGATGGGCCCTGCCCTGGTCACCTGGAGGCTTGGGAATTCCAGCCTGCTCAGCTTGCTCATGTTACAAGCCCAGTCATTTGTCCTCTGTCAGCCTCAGTTTCATTATTTATAAAATGAAGATGTTGTACTAGATGAACTTGGAGGTATTTTCAGCACTACAGTCCTATCTTTTAAGTCAACTGTTTGTAAATCAAATCACATTTGGAGTGCACTGAGGAAATTTGCCACTTTAAAGAGAACACTGTTCTCTCTTAAGCACTTCGTTATGGCAGATCCTCCCTGCTGATTCTGGCGTGTAAATGTGGCTGTTCAGAAATCAAGTTTATTTGCAGCCAGGGCACCTATGTTGCTCTCCCACACATGCCCAAAGCAGGAAGTAAGATGCTCTCACAGGAGCTGGACCAGTCACCTACAAACTTGCAGCCTTCTCTTGGCTTGACACGAATACACCTGGGTGATTCAAGTTGTTTGAGACTAACTTAGCACCCTTCACTCCTGGAGTGTTGCCCAGATTCTGACTTCATTTACACATATGTTATCTGCCTCTGCCTCCTACTGTGTCATCTTCCCCTCTTCCCCTACCCCACACACATTGGCGTGTAATAACTATGCATATTTCCTATTACCTAAGGGATTTTGAATTAAGTTTACTCCTTGGCGGGGGGGGAGGGGGGACCCATACACATACAGTCCAATTCATGCTTTGAAGGTAAACATTTAATTTTTCTGTGCCAAAGAAAAAGAAAAAAGAAGAAATATGATAATTGAGATAAAGTGTTCATCTGGATAATTGTCACATAACAAAGACAATAATTAAAATGTAGGATGGGGAGAAAAGAAGACTGGCATTGACTAGACACAAATTTTGAGGGTACTCTAATACTAGATGTTTCTCATCAATGTTTTATTTTATTGCTAGAAAGTAAGCATTTTATTCCCTAGTTTACATTTTGTTTTTGAGGTTCCACAAAGATTCCTGGCCAGGAGTTGCACACAGCTAGTAAATACTGGAACACTGCAAACTGACATCACCAGAAGAGGCCTTATTCTGTTTCCCTGAAGTGTTCAAGAGACCCGTCTTGTAACTAAAAGCAGAAAACAAAACTGTTGTGTTTATCTGCAAGCAGTATTACTAAAACCAATCTTAAAATGCAAATTTATATTTTTACAGACCAATAAGATTATAGATCTTGGACCTTTGACTTAAAATGTTATCTTACTTGTTAGAAACATTGTTTGAATTTACCATATCTCTCTGTTTTTGAAATTGGGGAAGTTTCTTTCATGCTACTGCCAAATATTTGCTACCTATAATAGTAATCCAGACAAAATGTAGAGAATGACATATAACACTAGCAAATAAAGTATAATCAGATAGCTAGAGCTTAATTTATTGGTTGAATCCACCTACCGAGGAAGACTCACTTAGACTTTATAAAGGTGTTAAATTTTATTTGCAAATACAATCCAGAAAAACACATTGATTTCAGATACTTTTTTAAAAACAATAACTGAAATGGATTTAACTGGAAATCTGCAGACAAATACAAAGAAGGACTAATTGAACATTTTAAAATGAATTGCATTTAGATGACAAAGTTAAATATAAGCATCAATTTACAAAAAATATCCAGGTATAAGTATTCCATGATTCTTGTTTTAGCTTTTCATGATTGTTTCCATTAGGCATTGGTAAAAGTTGTCAGTCAAAACACCCATTAGAAGAGGTACTATTTAAAAACAAACTAACTGGGGCACCTGGGTGGTCCAGTCATCAAGCGTCTGCCTTCGGCTCAGGTCATGATCCCAGAGTCCTGGGATCGAGCCCTGCATCGGGCTCCCTCCTCAGCAGGAGGCCTACTTCTCCCTCTCCCACTCTTCCTGCTTGTGTTCCTTCTCTTGGTGTCTTTCTCTCTGTCAAATAAATAAATAAAATCTTTAAAAATTAAAATAAAAAATAAAATAAAACTAACTAACTAACAACCAATTCATACAAGTTTTGGTGATGATGTGTAGGAATTAGAACCCTGTGTACTACTGCTGCAGCCGCTATGGATAAGAGTATGGCAGTTACTCAAAAAATTAAAAATAGAATTACCATGTGATCTAGCAGTTCTACTTCTTGATAAATGCCCAGAAGAATTGAAAACAGGAGTTTGCATAAGTATTTGTACAACCATATTTATAACAGCATTATTCCCAATAGCCAAAAGGTACAAGCAACCCAAATGTCCATCAACAGATTAAAGTATCAAAAAAAGTGTTCTATACATAAAATGGAAAAATTATTCGGCCTTAAAAATAAATTCTGACACACACAAAAATCAGTAGTGCTTAGTGGTATATATACACAATGGAATATTACTCACTCATCAAAAAGAATGAAATCTGGCCATTCACAACAACGTGGATGGAACTAGAGGAAGCTATGCTAAGTTAAATAAGTTAGTCTTTCTCTGATTTCACTCATGTGGAATTTAAGAAACAAAATAGTCCAACGTAGGGGGAGGGAACGAAAAGTAAAATAAGACAAAAATTAAGAGGGAGGCAAACCATAAGGGACACTGAACTCTAGGAAACAAACTGAGGGTTGCTGGATGGGGAAGATGGGCATTAAGGAGGGCTGTTGATGTGATGAGAACGAGATATTGTGTGCAACTGATGAATCACTAAATTCTACCCTAGAAACTTAAAAAAAAAAAAAAACAGTGGTGCTTCTATACATGAGCAATGATTTCTCTGAAAAAGTCATGAAAAAATAAAAAATCAATCCCATTTATAATAGTATCAAAAACAATAAAATAGTTAGGAATAAATTGAACCAAGGAAGTAAAAGATCTCTATTCTGAAAAGTACAAGGCACTGATGAAAGAGGGGGAAAAAAGACAAAAATAAGTGAAAGATATCTTATGTTTATGGCTTGGAAGAATTAATATTAAGTAAGATGTCAGTACTGCTAAAGGCTGTCTAGATTCAGTGCAATCCCTATCGAGATTCCAATGGCATTTTTTTTCAGAAGTAGAAAAAAATACTCCAAAAGTTTATATAGAATCACATAAAGTCGTGAATAGCCAAAGAAATCCTAAAAATGAACACAGCAGGAGGCAACACAATCCCTGATTTCAAACTATACTATAAAGACTATAAAGCTATAGTTGTCAAAACAATGCATTACCAGTGTAAAAACAGGCAAATAGATCATGGAACTGAATTGAGAGTCACCAAGTAAACCCAAGCACATATAGTTAGTTAATTTCACCAAGAGCTAGGAATACTTAAATGGAGAAAAGACCTTTTCCCCCCGCCTCAATAAATGGTGCTGGGAAAATTGGATATCCACATACAAAAGATGAAACCGGGCCCCTATCTTAACACTACTCACAAAAATGAACTCAAAATGAATCAAAAAAAATTTAAGACCCCAAACCACTAAATTCCTAGAAGAAAACATACGGATAAAGCTTTTTGACACAGACCTTAGTGATTACTTTTTCGGGTATGACACCTAAAGCACAAGCAATAAAATCAAACAAAAATGAGACTACATCAAACTAAAAGTGTTTGCACAACCAGAGAAACCATCAACAAAGTGAAAAGACAACCTACAGAATAAGAAAAAAAAAATTGCAAGCCATACGTCTTACAAGTGGCTAATATCTCGAACACATAAAGAACTCATAACTCATTAGCAAAAATATCCAAATAACCAAATTTTTTCAACGGGCAGAGGACCTGATATCCACAAACAATATGTGAAATGCCAACAGGTACATGAAAGGATACTCATCATCCTCAGTCATTAGGGAAATGTAATGTAAAACCACAAGATATCACCTAAAGCCTATTAGAATAGCCATCATCAAAGAACAAATGCTGGTGAAGATGTGGAGAGAAGAGAACCCTTGTGCACCGTTGGTGGGAATGTAAATTGGTGCAGCCACTATGGAACACAGTATGGAGGTTCCTCGAAAATAGAACTACCATATGATTAAGTAATTCTACTGGGAATATATCCAAAGAAAACAAACACTAATTCAAAAAGATGTCTACACCCCCATGTTCATAGCAGCATTATTTGGATGGATGAATGGGTAAAGAAGTTGTGATATATATATATATATATATCATATATATAACTTAATTATATACACACATATTTATATATGATAGAATTTATATATTTATATATATTTATAAATGATAGTATTTCAGCAATTTTTATGGCACTGTAATTTCCATTGTGTGTGTGTGTATGTGTATTTATCATTTGGAAATAGTTCTTATCACACGGAGAAAAGATGTTTTCTTTTTCCTTTCCTCCTTTTCTTGTCTTTTATTATACTTAGGTGATAGGTGTTAGTTGAATCTATTGGAACAATTTTTTAACAACACAAGTAAGTCATGCTGTATGCCTTAAACTTATACAGTTATGGCATCAATTATTTCTCAGTAAAACTAGAAAAAATATTTAAAATGACAACTTTTACATTATATTTTGCCCCCACCCCACCAAAAAAAAAAAAAAAAATCCAAAAGACAAAAAATAAAGGAATCTCGGAAGAAGAAAAGAACATAAGGGATTGTCAGCATTAGCTCAGTTTGTTTTGTTGCCTAAACCACAATTTACTCATGTGAAAACTTTGAGCTTTGGTTTCTTCATAAGTAAATGTTAATCTTAGTACCAGATTCACAGTTGTTTGGAAGGATCAAGTCAGTTATTAGATGGGGTTAGGGGGAAGCTCTTAGCTAGAACTCCTGATGTGAACCCACAGTCCTTTCTACATTTGTAGTTACCACAGCTCTGCTAGCTAAGCTCCTTTCTTGGTCAGTTCCGAGATGCTAATTGCATAGGATTCTTCACTTTTTGAAAAATGGAGAAAACTAACCTTGCTGAGTACTTACTATGTGCAGGTGTTGAAACAATGTTCTACATATTCCATCTCTAGGTTTCAAAGCAGATCATGCTTTCCCATTTTGCTAATAGAGTAATAAGCCAAGAAAGACTTAGAACTTAACCACAGTTTATATAATTTGCCGCATTCAGACACAAGTTGATGACGAATCATCTCATCCTCTTAAAGTGGATGAAAGAACCGAGTAAAGAGGTAGAAGATTATCATTAATTGAGGGCGGTAGAAGATTATCATTAATTGAGGGCCTATGCTGTATTCATCCCTGATGCATATTTCCCAGACTCACCATTCCCCGGATCCAAATAATGTAAATGTGGATGAACTACATGAAAGAGGCTCTTGTCCACATCCGATCTTGCAGGATTTTAACTGCATCCTGCCATTTCTCCTCCGCACATCCCCATTGCCCTCCACAGGACTTCTGGTGGTACGCAGTGGTGTCCTATCCGTGCTCACACACCGTGGTAATGGGTTGTGTGCTGTCCGCTCCGCAGTGTTGCCGCTGTTTCCTCCAGGCTCCTCCTGTCCTCACCTCCACTGCCTTTGCTGTTTGTCTACCAGCTGCCACACACCAGCAGCCACTAGGCGCCCTTCCCAGGTGCAGCCACAGCTGCCGCATGGCTGCTGGTTGTGAATGTTTTAGTGCTTTCACGAGGTGCCCTTGACACTCCACCCCCACACCGTGTACTTAGACCACTGCGACTTCTAACTGCAGTCTCAGGTGGGGACCCCATGGCAGGAAGTGCCACCTTATCGCCTCGGGCACTGAAGTTCTTTCTACACGCAGCCAGCATTAAATCCTTCACATATTTGAGTACGACAGTCAGTGCCTAATTGGAAGAGCAATCTCCTCTCTTCTATCTAAATAGCCCTGTTAGGTGAATACCAGACTGTGCTTGCCTCTCTTCCAACAGGGCTCTCGTGCCAGAGCCCTTGACCGTTGCATTCACAGCCCTCTGGCTCCCTTAATCACAGACAGGAGTCTGGGGGGCAAACCTATGGTATATTTGAATGGCAGACATCAAGCTAGGTGCAGAAGCATTCCTCCCCGCTGTTTCTCAGACCAATATCATCTCAAGTTAGCTCTTTCCTCAGAAAGTCTTTTTCTGGAGGCTTATTTATTCTTCATGCAAATAGTTTCCTGGATAGCTTACTTCACCTTTTTATCAGACTTTTCCAAATGTATTTAAATCTTAGTAGCAGGCACAGCTTAGGTCCAGCCTGGGTATCTGACTGCATATTTTCAGTCTCATTTAAATCTCACAAAAACCCTGTGAGGTACATGTTATTATGTCTGTTTTGTAGATAAGGAAATTGAGTGGCTAAGTTACCTGCCATTAAACAGCTAAGCCATTAACATGAAACATTAGAACAGCTAGTTAGTGGCAGAATCAAGATTTGAGCCAAGGTCTGGCGACCATCCAAAGCCTGGGCACTAGATCACCACCTGGCTCCCCTCCCAAGTCCCCTGCCGTTCTTATCAAGTACCAGCTCCCTGCTTCAGTCACATAGCCCAACACTACTATTTCTCAGGGGATGGCTATCACCGGCCCTGAATTACAACTGTGTTAGGTCTACGTTGTATTAGATCTTCATTGCCCACTTGTCTCATGATGTGCCCTGCACTGTGCAGACGAAAGGTGTTCACCTTTCACAGGTGTTCACAGCTTCACCGATTTACATGGGGAGATTGTAGTTTCCTTTCTGGGTGCTGATGGACAGACTCCAGCCCACCTTCATGAGGCAAACATCCTGTTCTTAGTTAATTACCTCTGTCCAGAGGAACGAAATATCCCCCAGGGCCGATTTTATTCCAAAGCTATTCAACTGAGCTAGGACTCTCATGTTTAAGTGTTTTTTTAATTGTGGTTGTATTTTGTTTTTCCCCATCACACACGGGTTATGTAAGCTTCCTATCCTAAAAGTGCTTAGTGACCTCTGCTATTTAGAAGCACTTGTGTAATTCATTCTGTAAGGGCGTCAGGGCTCCATGCAGAAGGTATGCTTGTCTCCATTTGGCTCCCCCCTGAATCCTCCATCATAAGGACTCAGTTAGCATAGACAAGAGAAATGAAAGTGACCTTTAGGTTATCATCGCATTCTTTCCTGCCAATATATGATTGTTCTCTTTAGTACCGTCCAGAGTATTACTGATTCTAATTATAAATGAATCAAGGGACAGATCTGCTTTTACAGTTCCCCCAAGGGGCTAAGGTCAGTACTCGCAGACACTTTGGCTATTCCTTGAAGTGTTCAGCTTGGATCTAACCTTGTCTTTCATCACACTGTGCCTTGGTTGACGTTTTCAAGGGGATGTATTTACAGCTCATTGATATACTTGATGGGGAATTTTTGTTTTTATCCATTTCTAAAAATGCTTATATTTCTCATAATAAATATTTGGGTAAGAGAGGCTTATCTTTACTCTGACCAGGTTAAGTTCTGTTTCCCATGTGTTTTGGTGCAAAGGTTTTTAGCTAGTCAGCTCAAGATGGGCTATTGAATATATCCTCTACTTTTTCTCTGTACTGACACTTTTTAACTGCTGACTTGAGTGGTGTCTGGTATTAGAGTTTTCACTTATGATCAACGAACCACAGAATTTCAAGTCTGAAAAAAGATAAGCAGTAACTAACTTAGGGCAATTTGTTGCAAACACTTTATTTAACGACCAGGAATGAGACTCCTGGATTTCAAGTGACCTACTCACCTCCTAGCAAAACAGTGGCAGGGCCATGTTCAAAAACAGATCTTTCTAACATTTTCACCGATTTACATGGGGAGATTGTAGTTTCCTTTCTGGGTGCTGATGGACAGACCTGTGTTCCTCCTTTAAAATCAAATAACATCACTGGCCTTAACATAATGCTCACTGCTGTAATAAATAGGTCCTAAAATCTCAGTGACTTAACACAATAAAAATTTGTTTCTTGCTCAAGCAATAATCTCATGTAGGTGTTCCTGGTTAGATAGCTCTCTTTCAAGTGTTCACTTAGGAATCAGACTCTTTCCATCCTGCATCTCCAACCATCTTTATAGCATGTGCCTTCCAATTTGGAGTTTTCTCCATTTGGCTGTCAGGGAAAAGAAAATTAAGGATTGCCTGGGAAGTTGTAAAGAGTAAGGCCTGGAAATAGCATGCGTGGTTTCCATCCACATTCCATTTCCAAAATATGCTTGTCCTCTATGCTAAGGGTTTAATCATTTCCTTCCTTCCTTCTTTCCTTCCTTCCAAGACTTTATTTATTTGAGAGAGAGAGAACAAGAGAGGGGTGAGAGTAAGAGGGGAAAGCAGATTCCCTACTGAGCAGGGAGCCTGATGCGGGACTCAATCCTGGAACTTGATCCTTGGACTCAATCTGGGACTCTGGGATCATGACCTGAGCTGAAGGCAGTCACTTAACCAACTGAGCCATCCAGGTGCCCCTCTTTGTTTTAAGTATAAAACCATTTTATAGATCCCAAGTTAGAGACTTTCAGTTCAGTAAAAAGAAATGTATTCAGACCTAATGTTTGCCAACCACTGGTATTTCCATTCCCCTTCACTTTCCACCTGGTTGCTCTTAGAATCCATTTATACCTTATGCCTGAAGCCTAGTTGAGGGGTTTGGTTACATGCTACGTTTCTGATGTGAAGCCTTTTTTTTTTTTTTAACTAGTTTCCTGAACTGAGCAAGAAAGCTCTGCTTTTGCTACCTGGTCATGTAAACACAGGCAGGAAATGCATCACTGCATTTATTATTTAGTTTGTAATTTTTCTCTTGAAAAATACTTAAGTGAAAAGTACTCCTTAAAGAACAGTGTTCCTGAAGAGTTGCTTTTGTCTCTGCTCTTCCTGCCGCAGCCAAAGTTCTGACCATACACTAGCCATGTCTCTCTCCCCTCCTGGTGGTATCATATTACTGGGGAGTATGAATCTTGGAATGCATAGAAAAGGATACTAGTGGCCGTAGGTGTCCAGCGGCCCTGAGAGCATCAGGAAGCCACCTTCTTTTTCTTTTTCTTTTTTTTTTTTAAGATTTTATTTATTTATTTGACAGAGAGAGCACAAGGAGGGGGAAAGGCTGAGGGAGAAGGAGAAGCAGGCTCCCCGCAGAGCAGAGGAAGCCCCATGTGAGACTCGATCCCAGGACTCTGGGACCATGACCTGAGCCAAAGGCAGTGGCCACCCAGGTGCCCCAGGAAGCCACCTTCTTAAGCCTTCTTATGGTTGGAGAGAAGGAAGAGGATGTCTTCACTTTGGTTGGAGAAGGAAATGGTTGTAGTCAAGGTGCTTGTACATCATGTCCTGCCACACTCAGGCCTGGGCCTACAGCTCTGCCTCCAGGTCTATGAGTAGATATTTCTCATGGCCTTCACCAAGTATTTTTTTTTTTAAGATTTTATTTATTTATTTAATATTATTTTATTTATTTATTTATTATTTAATTTAATTTATTTATTTGACAGAGAGAGAGAGAGATCACAAGCAGGCAGTGCAGCAGGCAGAGACAGAAGGGAAGCAGGCTCCCTGCTGAGCGGAGAGCCTGATGCGGGGCTCGATCCCAGGACCCTGAGATCATGACCTGAGCCGAAGGCAGAGGCTTTAACCCACTGAGCCACCCAGGCGCCCCCACCAAGTATTTCTTAAACACTAAGTGTTTCAGCTGGTATAACCTCATGTGTCTGTGTGTTTCTTGAGCACGTTTTTGAAGAGTAGAAGTTGAAATTATGAATCCCTAGCCACCCACCATCACAATTCAAAAACACTATAATTGGGAACTGCTTTTTGTTTATATGGCATAAAGAAGGAATTCTAGTGAAATTAGCAGTGAATTGTCACCATCTACCTACTTGTTGTCATTACCTTGTTTGGGATGGGGAAGGAAGTGGGATGCCTGTCTGTCTAATCAATAGGCGGGCCTCACTGATCTTTTTTGATGTCTTTGATTAAAAATAATTTCAGATTAAGAATGAACAATGTTATTAAAGCTTATCCTCATCAGATGTTTGATAGAAACAGATGAAACCCGGCCTCTTCTGTATTTCTGATCTGAATGCGTTATTTGTAGGCATCAGAATCCACTAAAGATTCCTGCAGAGTACTTTGAGAGTCATTTGCTGAACTAAAGTGTTTTCTAACCAGGCTTGGCAGCTAAGGATGATCATAAGGGAACTGGACCATTCCCAATATTATATCTATGGATTACACTAAAATGTAATGTTCTGAACCCTGCCTGTGCCCCCACTGGAACGAAGTATCCTGGTTCTTATTATTATGTCCTGACAGTCTGTCTGGATTGTATTATAATCACCAACACAAAGCAGTTGCCAAATAGCATTTGTTGGTTCTTCTCTGAGTAACATGTGACTGAACAAGCAAATCATCTCCTTGTTTTGAATGACCTATTCCAGCGTCACAACAGAAACAGCCGGTAATCACTACTTTCCATTTCATTTACTCTATTTCTATCCTTCTAAATAGTTAGATGATAATATTGCTCTGGGCGGTATGTGATTTTTTAAGGTGGCATACATGTTTTTGATCTCATCATGTGTTGAATTTAAATTTTCAAATTCAAAAGGAAAAATGATTTCCTTTACTTCAAAGTTTTTGAGAACCATCTCATTGTAAAATGCACACCTACATAATCTCACACACACACGCACACATACTTCCCTATGTTACTTACAAAAAATATATTACTTGAAAATGTTTACTCTTGGATTATATTTTTAAAATTATTTTGTTGAGGATATCAGTAGTAACTCCATTCATTTATTCACTCACTTGTAAGTTTAATTGTATGTCCAATGTACAAAATTGGATGTTGGAGATTCATAGATAAGGAGTTGGCCCCTACATCACATTCTGGTTGGAAAGAGACATACAGACCTTCAGAACATTCACCCATTCGTCTGCTCTTCATCTCGTGGTTTATTGAAAAGCCCAATATGTATTAAGCACCTTCTTGACATCAGTTACTGCACCATCTACTGATATTTGTTGCAGTCTTCACGGAGTTTATGGTTCATCAGGAGGTTGGATGTTTTCATTACCAGACCTGGGGAAAATTTCAGACAGGAGTTAACCACATAGATGAGACTTGATGTGTAGTAAGCCGAAGCCTGCCTATGAGCCTTCTGGTGCAGATGTTCCAAGTAGTGCAACTTACAATGGAGACAAAAAGTTACTTAGAAAAGCGTCTAGAAAACCAAATATGTAAATATCCAACCGAGCCATTAAGACTCTTGGATCTGGAAAGGCAAGGTTTCTTTGGATGCTTGGGGGCATTCTTACTCTGTTCTTATATCTAGTCAGCCCGGAGGGATAATGCCCTGCTCCCCTACTGAGAGCCAGGAACAGTGGTTAATGAGCTAATTAACATTTCAAATGGAGGAATAAAAGGTGTTAACACTCTTACGTCTACAGTTCCAGAAACAGTGTGACAATACTTTCAATTTAGAATCTCCAGAGGATTCCTCCTTCTTCATCTCTTTCTTTCCTCCTTTGTGTCTTCCCCTTTCTGTTTCCAGGCATACATCCTCCATCTTTTGCTCTCTTGCCTCTATGCCTTCTCTTTTGTCTCTTTTTCACTTACTCTTCCTTATTTTTTTAGTGTTTCGTTTTAGAAATGTATTCTCTTTTCTGTCTGCATTCATTTCCCCACTGAGGAAGCTTACTGTAGGAGTGTGTTTATGTTGGTTTCCATTTGCTGTATAATATATATGTGTGTGTATAAATGTGTGTGCGTGCATGCGATATTTTTATCTTCATAGTTCTCTGTCTTACACTAAAAAAGCCTTTTCTCCCCATAAGGTCTTTCTTATGTCCTCAGCCTCTTTCTTGGGGTTTATGGATTTTGAGTTTTTCATTCCTGTCTTAAGCACAACCATAAATAAAGATTAGTAATATTTAACCAAGGCAAACCTGAGAAATTTGCGGACCATATGCCAAATTTTCCGTACTTCAAATGAAAACCAGAGTCATACACAAATAGAATGCAATTGAATGCCCTTTTCTTTGGACCTTTATGCACAATGATAACTGGTTCCCATCATACTAATGAACCCCCACAGGAGAATAAAAATCTCTTCTAAATAACTTCAGCTTAAAAAAATTCCTTGTGATAAGATTTTTCTTTTTAAAATTAAATCTAATTCTTCTAATTAAGGAAATATTACATGATCAGTATTGATAATTTATAAAATAAAATGAAGAAACTCAAAACACCTGTTAAATCAACAATTGTTCTCCCTTTTCAAAATTTATTGTTTTTAAAGATTTTATTTATTTATTTGACAGAGATCACAAGTAGGCAGAGGCAGGCAGAGAGAGAGGAGGAAGCAGGCTCCCCGCTAAGCAGAGAGCCCGATGTGGGGCTTGATCCCAGGACCCTGGCATCATGACCTGAGCTGAAGGCAGAGACTACTAACCCACTGAGCCACCCAGGTGCCCCTCCATTTTCAAAATTTAATCCAATCTTTATAATGTTGTCTATTGCTAATTATTTCTCTCTCTCTCTCTCTTTTTTGAGAGAGAGGGAGAGAGAGCACACATGAGCAAGGGGGGAGGGGCAGAGAAAGAGGGAGAAGGAGACTCCCCACTGAGCAGGTGAGCAGGGAGCATGAGCTCTATCCCAGGACCCTGGGATTATTACCTGAGCCACCAGCTGCCGCTTAACTGACTGAGGCATCCAGGTGCCCCTCCTATTATTAATTCTTAACAACAATATGTTACTGACTCATACTAATCTTACAGTCAACTCATGTAACCAAACTAACATGCGTCCACTTCTTGTTGGTGTGTCACAGATAGAAACTACACCAGGTAAAGTTGTCACAAAAAGGAAATTTTATTTGTAGCAAATAAGAAGGTGACTTCCAAAACTGTGACTGCCCAAGCAAAGGTGAATAGGTTCCTTTTATTTAGGGTTAGGGTGAATATTTAGATAGAGAAGGCTTGTCATTATATATAGAGGCAGACTTAAGTCACACAGGCTCCTTAAGGAAACATGTCTATACCTGCATTGTGCATTATGTAAATAAGGCTTGTCCTCCTCCCTGGGCAGAGATTTTCGTACTATAATGAAACCAAGGTAATTGTAGATCATCCCAGAGGTCACTCCATGGTCCATCAACACAGATGGGAATCAGGGGTTAAGTTCTAACTTTTCTGGGTGGTCCAAGCTTGCCAAAGCTCACCATCTGTATAGTCATTATTGCTTGAGGGGTAGTTTCAGTTTCTATCACAGGATGGTATTCCTGCTGGGTCTTTTGCCAGAGTTAAGAGATAAGCGGGGAAGACTAGTTAAAGGAATAACGTGGGACAAAAGTCGGTGGGTACTAGCAGGTGAGCAGTAAAGGTCAGGTCTGAGGTCTCGCAGGGGACACTAAAACCCCAAACTTGACTGGTTGTTTTTGTTTTCATATTTTGAGCAGAAAAAATGACTGCATATTTCTAGCTGTCTCATGTTTTAGATTCCTTTTAATCACATCTGTCATTTCGAACTTTTTTCGCCACATACTTAGCAATAGTATCTACTTAACTTTGATCTGCATATATTTTATCTGTCCGGTTTAGTGGGATAAAACAATATAAATAAGTTGCATAGAAGATATCTTATTTCTTCAGACTATAATGTGGAAGGTGATATAGAAAATTCTTAAACCATCTTCAGTGCAAAAGCATGGTTTTATTGAAGCATGGGAACAGGACCCGTGGGCAGAAAGAGCTGCACTGGGGTTGTGACAGTTGACTGATTATATACTTTCAAGCTGGGAGGGCATTAGGGACAGCACAGACCTCCAGGGTATTTCCAGAACATTGAGGGAGTAGCTATTGTTAGGAAAAGGCCATTTATTATTGTCTAATAAAACCTTAGTTATGGGAACTTTCAGATGTATATGGTAGGCCATATGCTTAGGGGATGATCGCCAACATATGTCTTGGGGGAGTAGAGATAAAGGAAGTTTCCAAAGGAATTTTTATATGTTAAAGAAGATCTACAGGGATGAGGGAGGGGGCAGAGATAGGGCTAAGGTTGCCTTTTGCCCTTAGCAGATTGTCAGCATCAAGGCAACTGAGTTGCTAGGGGAATGTCACTCTGCCTGGTCCAAGGACTTGTCAGTGGGCTGTAGGTTGTAAGGAAATTTAATTTTTCCTTTGCCTTTGCTTCCCACATCAGAAGGCACAGTGTTAAATATTGAAAATGATAGATTCAGATAAAAAACCCCATTTAATTGTAGGCTTCTCAAGGGAAGGAGAAATTGTACATGTCACAGCAGTACCACAAAGGAGGACCCCAGAAGGATAAAGGTCAGTATGTCCCAAAAGCCAAAATGTTACCCTAAGAATAGATGCATCATAGAGGGGCTTTTTGTTTTGTTTTTCATAAAGGGCCTGGACTGAGTTCAAAAGATTATCTTTATTCTACTTGTAGTTGTAGTAGCTTTTTTGTAAACTTTTAATTTTAAAGTAGATTTAGATTTGTAGAAAAGTTACGAAAATAGTACAGAAAGTTCTTACATACCCAAGACCATTGTCTGCTTTGATACGACATTAGTATAGTACATTTATTATAGCTACTGTACACATTTGGGTAGATGTTATTAACTAAAGTCTATACTTCATTCATAGTTCCTTAATTTTTACCAAAAATCATTTTTCCGTTCCAGGACCCCATCCGGGATTCCACATTACATTTAGTTGTCGTGTCTCCTTAGGCTATGATAGTTCTTTCCTTATTTTTGATGACTGGGAGGTTAGAGAAGTACTGGCCCAGTATTTTGTACAGTTTCTCTCAATTTGAATTTGTCTTTTTTTCTCATGGTTACACTTTGGTTATGGATTTTAGGAGAAGGCCACAGAGATAAAGTGCCATTTTTATCCCATCATTTGTAGGTATGTCTGATCGATGTGACTTGTAACTTCATCACTGTTGATGTTGCGGTTCATCATGTGTCTGAGTGGTGGTGGTTTGGAGGTTTCTCCACTATAAGGTTATTCTTCCCATCCTATCCCCTTTCCACCCTGTAGTGGGTTTTTGTTTTGTTCTGTTTTGTTTGGTTTGGGTTTTAGGATTTTATTCATTTATTTGAGAGGGAGCAAGCAAGCGAGAGAGAGCATAAGTGGGTGGGTGTGGTGAGTGGCAAAGGGAGAGGAAGAAGCTGACTCCCCACAGAGCAGGGAGCCAGACCATGCCGGTCTGCCTCCCAGGCCCTGGGGATCCTGACCTGGACCAAGAGAAGCTGCTACACTGACTGAGCCACTCAGACATCCCTTCACACTGTGTGTGCAGCCCGTCCTAAGACGGTAGGAAGTTATCCGTTGCCTCACTGAGGAATGGGAATCTAAATAAATCACATAACATTCTCCTGTGCAGATTTGTCTCTTCTCCCTCATTTATTTTATTCAAACATTTATATCAGTATGGACTCCTGGGTGTTTATTCATACTTTGGCCTCTAATTAAACACTTGGGTATTTATTTAATTTTTCAAATTATTCCAATTAATAGCCCTTTTTAAGTGGAATGATAGTGATAGTTTATTATTGTTCTGTGGTTGTTTTTGTTTATTTGTTTAACATCCCTACTGGGCCAATAATTTTGACAATCCTGTGTTGTTACTTCAGTTAGGGAAGAAAGGCCCAGTGGGGATGCATTTTTCATTCAATGAAATTAAAAACACTACAAACTACAGGTATTGATAGCAAATGTTCATTGAAAGAGAGTAAGATCATTTCTGGCAATCAGGGAGATGATGTTATAGAGAAAGTGTGATTTAAGGATGGTTTTGAACATTTTTTGAAGATAGCACTTAATTCATTTACTAAAGTTGAACATTAGAATTGATAACCCTTTTCTGCATACAGAACAGTTATTCACCCTCATCATCTTACCAGTGCCTCACACTGTATTTGGAACTGCATGCTTCCCTGTAATCAACATGTCTCATAACACTTCATTGTACAGCACATTTATCACTTTCACTTGTGGTGAGGACTATAATTCTATTTTAGCAGGAATTCAAATTGAACCAGAATGCTTTCTCCTTCACCAAGCTAGAGCTGTTGCCAGTTGCTTGATGATATAGTTTAGTTTTTATCCAGTGTCAAGATTGGACTATCTATTAAGCAAGCCAGAAATCCCCTTAAGTAGACCTAATCTGTTACAACTCCATTTTAGTCAGGGGAAATTTTACCTGTTAAAATAAAAAATAAAGGTCTTACAGTTAATTTGATGCAGGGAACATGTGTTTTAATTTTCTTACTCATCAAATATCACTAAGATGACAGGGTAAGTGGGAAAATATGTAAACTCACATTGAAAAGAAAGAGGGGAGTAGCATCAGAAGACTGGGAAGGTCAGTGTGTTTTCAGTATCGGGATATTCTGAATATCTGAATATTCTGATATCTGAATATCTGATATTCTGAATATTTCTGAATCACGATAGAGGAGAGTATCTGACTGGCGAGAGCAAAAGCAATAGTAATGAAATGTAAAAAGCCTGTGGTAAGGAGTACCAGTTAGGAACAAGTCAGCTTCCTCCATTCTGTTGCCTTCCCACAGAATGCTGGAGAGTCATTTAAATGACAGGGTAAAGTCTGGAGCTTGGGGCAGGAGGAATGGTTGAACGTCTGAAAAGAAATCAGTTGATTCTCAGGGAGCCATACCTACCATATATAGCCAATTAATTACCCTTGTTGGTCAATCTTTCCAAACACTAGACAGTTATTCTTTGGAGAAATCTCAATTGAGATATGAGGGGCCTACGGACAAGAAGCAGAGCCATGGTCAGGGGCTTCGTGCCAGGCTGGAAGTATGTTTAAGGAAAGGTTTATAGCCCAGCTTCCAGCTCAACTTAAAAATTTCATGCAGTAAACTGGAGGTGTCTTCTATGGAGGAGATAAATGGATTCTTATATCTGGCACTGAAGACTTCTCCCCAGCCCAATGAAAAGCCAGCTTACCACCCAAACAATATATAGTGAAAACCACCAGTGGACAAGCCCCATCTACTCACACAAATTATACAATCAACTTTTTATCTAATCCATTTTTAAATTGAAGCACAGCAAAGACCACTGAGCGTATGATGAACCCTCAAACCTGAAAGACAGAAACCAAAATGCAGCTCCAAACAGAAACTCAGAATACTTGAAAGCAAATGGTGGGTTTTGAAGAAATTTTTCAAAAAGCAATAATTAATATAATAAAAAAGCAATAGCTTCAGAATACCAAAGATCATAGGCATTAAACTTTAGAAAGCTAAAATTCAAAATCATTCATAACTGAGATAAAATTTAGTGCTGTTTACTGAAGAGAAAATGAGTAGATAATCCAGGAAGCCCGCACTTAACTTGAGAGTCCCAGAAACAAGATAAAAATCAGAGGAAGAAACAGTCAAAAGAAAATATTAAAAGCTTAAGTTTAGTTACCTCAAGATTCACTGCCCATCAAAAAGAATAAAACACACATATACACATTGATTTGCACCATTATGACATTTCTGGACAGAAAGCAAAGGAAAAGTTTTTGGAGAGGCAAACATTGGGCACATACAAAAATTTCGGAATAAAAATGGCATACTTCTGAACAGTACTGGAAATAAGATAATAGAGAGGCACCTGGGTGGTTCAGTAGGTTAAGCGTCCAATTCTTATTTTCAGCTCAGGTCATGATCTCAGGGGTCTTGAAATCAAGACGCACATTGGACTCCATGCTTAGTGTGGCATCTGCTTGGGATTCTCTCCCTCTCTCCCTCTACCCCTCCCCCTGCTCATGCTCTCTGTTTCTCGCTAAAATAAATAAAGTCTTTAAAAAAAAAAAAACAAGATAATCGAGTGAGGACTTTTAAACTCTTAAAGAACCAATTATCTACTTAGAGATACTATAGCAAATAAAATTATTAATAGAGTATAAAGGAAGAAATTTTCAGGTAGCTATACAAGATGTAAACATTTGCCTCCAAATACCATTTCTTAAGAAACTACAGGAGGATTGGTCCTTTAAAAGAAGTAGAACCAGGAGTTCTAGGAAATGGGGTCTTTAATGAAGGAATGAGTCCAGGAAATGGTCTGGTAGTTGTAAAGGGAAGTCCTGAGATTTCCGCTGTGTGTCAGATCAAAACACTTCAGACGAGGAGAGAATGGAGGACTCCAGAAAAGCATTCTTCAAGAGAAAAAAAGGGAACTACTGAATTATCTGATGAGTCTGAGTATGTGGGAAACAATTGAAAGGTATTGTTAAAGAGTGTGAGAAGAAAGAACAATTAATAATAAAAAATAACAATAGCAAAGCAAACAAAAAAGGTAAAACAAAACTTGGTTATTCAAGAAAGGATCACAGAATTAAACTACTTTCCCCAGCAGTGAACAATATTTATATGCTTATAATATATAAACACAGAATATTAATTCAATAAGAAATGTAAAAGAATACTGAGGAATTATATGAGAGAGATGAAGACTCTTTTGCCGTAATATGCCATCAATATGTAATATCTGAAATGGATAAATCAGGAGTAATATAAGAAATGCAAAGACATATTAAAGTAAAGGGAAAAAGCAAAATTAGAGAGCTAATGATTGCCTCTCGGGAGAGGAATTAGGGGTAGGTAAGGAAATTACTCATCTTTATTAGCACTGTAAGGCAATTTGTTTAAATGATGTGAATATATTACTTTCAGAAAAAGTTTAAAACAATTTGAATTATATCTAAGGATAAATCAATGCTATGATTTCCCTGGAATATGTGTTTTTTCATCTACTTATTGCTGTGAATGTAACCATTCCAAAACCTGGTAGCTTAAGGCAGCATTGACTTTATTTCTCATGATTCTGTGGGTTGGCTAGACTGAGTTGGACAGTCCTTTCTGCTCAATATTGTGTGGCAGGAGGCTCTCATGTAGTCACATCCAGCAGGGAAGCTTGGCTGGGGAGCCTCAGTCCTCCTTCATGTGGTTTGAGGAATGCCCTCTCTGACTCCAGCAGGATATTTTGGATTTCCTTTGGCATGATGGCTAAGTTCTAAGAGAGAGCATTCTGAGAAGCCTGTCCCACTGTGCAAGCTCTGATTGAGCCTCTGCTTGCCAACCTCTTATCAGCCAGTATAAGTCCCATGGCTAAACCAGAGTCCATTTGGGGAGGTTCCAGGATATGAAAACGAGAAGCTGTGGTCCATTGGGGGCCACCAGTGTAACAAAATAGCACCTTGTGGACTTTGGCCTCAATCTAACATGCTTTATCTTCTCCACCAGGATTAAAGTTACACTTACCTAATGAGACTTAAACTACTTTCAATCTTTGATTTATATGAATGTTCTTTGGAGTTGGCATCATTGAAAGGATACCACATACACTGATTCCCTTCATGATTAATTATATAGCATTAGACAAGCCATAAGCTCTGAGTAGCCCAGCAAGAGACAACATGAAAGCCACTAAAAATCTTTGCTGAACCACTAATGACCCACAAGCTGCAAAGTAAAGAGATTTACTTTTCCCATTGATCATTTGTTATTACCTCTTGTTTGGTGTTAAGAGTGTGTCCCTCATTTTCTTTTGATTTGTTGTATTAGAAACCATTTGTTATAACACTTCTGTCTTTTTAACTTGCAATTTATGTACAGTTCCAGAAATTTTGAGGAATAGTAGACTAACAGTGAAGATAACTAATATATATCAGACATTAATTACATGCCACGACTTTGTCAAATAGAAAATTCAATACCGAGAATTATTATTTTTGCTTCCCACATACATTTCTTCCTCAATTTTTTTCTTTTTATTCTTTATTCTCTTCCTCTTCTATCTTTTCCCCTGTTATTTTTGTTATTTTCATGATCAAATGAAACACCTTAGGATAATTTGATTTTCCATAAATCTCTTGAATGTCAGTTGTCATATTGAGCTGTCCTTGTCAGTGGCAATTATAGCTCTCCACCCAATGTGACTATTAAAAATGACTGAAAGCACTTTGCAAATATAAGATGTTCCATAAACACTTTTTCCCAGTAGTCTACAACCCATTTAAATGGTATTTGATCTGGCATAAATTGCTATTTCAAGCATCTTTGAGCCATCATAAATTTGGATGCCTTCCTTGCTTTCTGGGTTTCAAATTCCCCAAATGTTCTTTATTGAAATCCAATATTCATTCCAAAGTATATTACACTGAATTCAAGTTAACTGAGAATAGGAGCCAGAATAGCCCCCATTGCCTCAGTCCTTCTCATATTAATGATAAGAATTAGATCCAGGAGATCACATTTGATAATATTATTTGCTCTCTCAATTGTGATACTACCTCTGCAGGAAACTTTGGGAGTCTTCTTTATCTGTAATTTACACATGGAAGAATGAAGGTGATGATAATTTCAGTACACACCAGGATAATAAGTTTATTTAAACTAATCAACATGACTAGGAGCGTTTTACTTCAAGGAGAGAATGCTAGCCTATATATAGATACATGATAAAATCTTCAGCAGTTTTATTTACTCGAGCTAAAATATGTGATATGTTAAGTAACCTAATTTTGCTCCAGTCCTATAATCTTTCATTAAAAAAAAGTTTAATATTGAATCATTGCAACCAGACTTGCAATGTTAAGAACTAAAAACCACCCCAGACACTGAATTTGTGAATGGATTCCGGGTACAGAACAATGGAAAAAAGAACTCAAAGGTGAATTAAATCAAAACAAAGAAGGATGGTGATATAATTTGGAACAAAGAATTTCACTGCATATTGGATGTTGATAGTGCTTGAGTCAGAGCCATCTTTAAGGATTATGGATATTTCTGGTAATCACTAAGCAAATACTCTTGCCCGGTATTTCTCACAGTGTATTCTGTGGAACCATAGCCCCACAAGTTACTCCATGGAGATGGTTTTCTATCACACATAGAATTCCTATCCCAACACTGCACACTAGTCCGTCCACTCCTGTAACTGTCAACACACATTAGACATTGGCAAATCTGAGAACTGTTGCCTTAAAAGACTTGTTTTATTTCATTAACCCTGTTCCCCTATTTTATTTGTCTGTGAAACTTATTTTCTTTCTTCCTCCCTCCCCTCCCCTCAGCAATCCAGTTACTGTCTTCAAAATTAATATCCCCTGGCTATACTTCAGGAACCCTGCTTGTAGAGATGATTTTAAGTTTCAAAGCTATAGAGTTATTAATGTTTCAAGAATATGCACAAGATCTCCCCACTTAGAAGTAGCAGAGTCCAGATTTTAGTGCATTGGGTGAGAATAAATTACAAAAGAAACAAATGACATAAATGCTTTGAGAAACTGGCAACAGTCTCCTAATGCTGAAATATGCCCACACGGTTTCCATACTTCTCCATTCTAATCTGTTGGAATAGACACATGTATGTGCATAGAACAGAAATGAGCACGGCAGCTCCATTCTTAATAGTTTTGAGCTGGAAATAAAGCAAATATCCATCAACCAAAGAAATAAAAATAACTTGTGACATATTCATGCAATAGAACACCGTGTAGCAGTGAGAACAATGATTACTACCTGCAAATGTATGAAAAATCCTAAACATTCTGAGCAAAACAAGCCAGACACAAAGAATGTATACTGTATAATTCCATTTAGATAACTTAAAAAGGACAGAACTGGGACACCTGGGTGGCTCAGTCAGTTAAGCAGCTGCCTTCAGCTCAAGTCATGATCCTGAGGTCCTGGGGTTGAGCTTCACATCCGGCTCCCTGCTCAGCGGGGAGCCTGCTTCTCCTTCTCCCTCTGCCTGCCACTCCCCTTGCTTGTGCTCTTTCTCTCTCTGGGTAAAATAGATAAATGAAATCTTTAAAAAAATTTAAAAAGAATAAATAAAATAAGAATTAAAAAATTAAATAAGAAAAGAAAAGAAAAGAAAAAAGAAGAATAGCTTGAAATGCTATAAGACATCTATATTCAGAGGTGAACCAAATAGCTGATATATGAATGTGGAGTTCAGAGGACAATTTGGAACTAGGGATATAAATTTGAAAGTTGTTATCTTCTAGATGGCTTTTAAAGCTGTGAGACTAAATGAGATCATATAGGAAATGAGTGCAAATGAATGAAGTAGTCTGAGGACCAGCCCTTGGGAACCTGAAACTCTTAGAGTTTGGGAAGATAAAAAGGAAGCAGAAGAGATTGGAAAGCAATAATGAATAAAGTAGGGAGAGAACCAGGACTGTGTGAGTTTATAGATGTAACCAGAGCAAGAAGAATTATGTTGTCATGGTATGGAGAAGAACCCGATTGGAGTTGGTTTTTGAAATGATCTGAAGAAAGGAACTGGAGACAACTAAGTATGGACTACTCTGATAGAGTTTTATTCTGAGAGAAGCAAAGAATTGAGTGTTTGCTAGAGAGAGGTGTGGGGTGGAAGTAGCATTTTCTGAAATGGTTTCCAACATTCTAGCTTATGGGTGTAAGGCTGAAATGATGAGGTAAGGAGGGGGAAGCTGGTCCTGTAAGAGAACTAGAAGCGCTTGCTGTAGTGATGCTCTTGAGGTTGGAGGAGGAAGGAAGATGGGTGTCAGGAACATCTGCAAAGTGTTTACTCTTACAAATGAATGTACAACCTAATTAACAGATTGATTTCCTGCAATTTCTTTTCCTTTAAACCTAAATGTCTTATTGGATAGTTGATACATAAGCTACCAATTAAACGAGAAATTTCTGTGAAAGAGGAAAAACGTAAACAACTAATTTGGCATGCATTGTGGCTGGTTGATATCGATGGACTGTTTGTTATGGAGACTTTTTTTTTTCTCCCTTAGACAGAGATTGAGAGAGAGAGAAGGAACACACAAGGGGAGAGAAGGGGCAGAGGGAGAGGAGAGAGAGAATCTTAAGCAGACTCCTCACTGAGCATGGAGCCCAATGTGGGGGTCAGTCTCATGACCCTGAGATCATGACCTGAGCCAAAATCAAGAGTCAGATGCTTAACCAACTGAGCCACGTAGGTGCCCCTACTGAGACTGCCAAGGCATTTGGAAAACATGGCTATATCTCTTTTTGTGTAGCATTCACTTATTATCTAGAATGCAGCAATTCCATTGGCATTCTGATATTCAGGAGCTGATTCCATGTTTTACTCTTCTGAGAAGATAAATACAAGGAAAAATAGAAGAAAAATGAAGAAAATAAAAACTTGAAAGTCAGGTTTGTCTATCAATTATGAATTTACTTTTTCAAAGGTAGTAATTACTTAGAAATGTTGGAATAAAAGGGGGGTAGTGGAGAAACCTCATTATTTTTATAAACTACATGTTTTCTCATGTCATATTAATTTTATTTCAGTATTAACTCTTTGTTTTGTAGTAAGTCAGACTTCTTTTTTTTTTTTTTTTTTTTTTTTTTTTTGTAAGTCAGACTTCTTGAGTTCATCTTGTGGAAGGGAGAAATGGGGTCATAGTTGGTTACTTTCCATATCTAACATGATAAATCTATGACAGAATTAGCATAAGAATCTTAGCCTTGTAGTTTAGGCATTATGCATTAGTTTTAAGCTTCTTTTGCTTGATTGCACAAATTTTTCTAGGCCTTGATCCTGCAAATAATAGTTTCAGATTTGATTGACTATCAATGAAAAGAAGTATTTTAGAATCAGCTGTGTCACTTAAATTAGCAAAAAGATGCCAAAGATGTGTTATCTGATGACACTTCTCAATAAAGTATTAGGGCATTCCAAGTGTCTGTGGTATTACATATTGCATGGATTTTGCTATATATAGCTTGCTAATTTGGGAGTCTCCTCTCTCCTGACCTCTGGGTGTCCCTGCAGGACAAATCACTTCAACATCTCTTACCTCCTTTTGTCTATTCTGGCTGTTGATAATAACACACTCTTTTCTGTCATCCTGGCTGGAAAACTTTGTTTGGTTTCTCTTAGCTATGACACTAACCATTACCAGGTTAGGATCAATCTTGTTGATATGCTTTTCACCCATTTATTCCTTTTCACTCCCATACATTTTCTCACACTCTGGGGTTAGGGGGAGTCAGAGTTTTTTGATTTTCAAGTCCCCCAGGATCTGTCCTCTGCCTGATGTTCCAGCATCTTATCTCTCCATTCCCTTTTCACCTCGTATGCCCAAGAACATTGGTCTTCACCCTCACTACTCTTGGACGTTCTCCCAATGTTCCTACCTCCATGCCTTTGCTCACAGAACCACGAGTTGGAGATGAAAGGACATTTTTATACTGATGTCATCTGGGGAGCTACTCCCACATCTCTGACTTTCTAAATGTTCTTTCTCCTTGAGGGGCCACCCCGAGTGTCAACTCACTTTCCGCCTCATGACCCATCCTGGAATCACCACCCTGGCCCAGTGTTCTAGGCAGTGCCCAGCCAAGCACTGTCCTCATTTTGTAGATGACTAAACTGAGGCTCCGGGAGGTTTAACAATCTGTCTGTACCACAGAGCTAAGATGTGGCAGCCTGGGATGCCAAAACCATGCTGTTATAGGGCACTCAGCTGCTTCCTAAATGTTTTTTGACTGAATGAAGAAGAAAACTAATTTGTCATTTTCAATTTTTCCTAATGTAAAATTGGGAAGTACTAAATGGTGCTTCTCTGTCACTAAGAGTCTTGCAGGCCTAGGAAGAAAGTCGATTGTGAGTGACAACAGCCGAATGATGAGAAAATATGAGGAATTTCTGAAAGAAGGCCAACAGTAAGGCTGTGTTGTCTGTGACTGGGAACATAGTCTGAAAAACAGATGTTTTCATCTTTCAGTTACATGTTTTAATGATGTGGTGGAAGAAAATAAACAGCTGGAAATGACCTGGAAGAGCAGCTATTAAGAACTTAGTGTGGGGTGTGTGCTTGGGTGGCTCAGTGGGTTAAAGGTTAAACCCCTCTGCCTTGGGCTCAGGTCATGATCCCAGGGTCCTGGAATCGAGCTCGGCTTCAGGCTCTCTGCTCAGCGGGGAGCCTGCTTCCTCCTCTCTCTCTCTACCTGCCTCTCTGCCTACTTGTCATCTCTGTCTGTCAAATAAATAAAATCTTAAAAAAAAAAAAAGAACTTAGTGTGGGGCAGATATTTTTGGAGATTTTATGTATATAAATTTTTTATTTAGCCATTCTGCAAGTTAAGTATTGCCGCAGGCATTTTATGGTTGAGGAGAAGGGGGCCAAAGGGATGCAGTAACTTGCCCTGGGTTAAGTATTAGCATTATAATTAGAATTCACAGAGAAGTGGCAGCAGCATGTGCTGTCACTGATTTAGCTGAAAGATAAAAATTGTGTAGACAAAGGATAACATATTTTGAGGTCACATTTTAATCACACTCAAATAAATGGAGATAGCCTTAGGGTTTTAACGATAATAAGGACCATGGTTCCTAATTGCTTATATTAAAAATCCCATATAAAAGAATACAGTTACTTCAAAGAACTTAAAAATTTATCTAGATTCCTTTGCTAAACTGAAACTGTATCAGCATTAAAATTGATAAATAACTACATCCTTAGGCAGAATTAAAAGTTCTGTCATCATCACAAAACTTCCAAGTATCTAGTTGTTGTCATGAAAATTGATCCAGAGCAAAACTTTCCCCTTATATTTTAATATATAGGAAATGAAAGATGCTGACTTTCAGAATTCATTCAAGTCCATAGATTAATAGAACTAATTCTTAGAATATTGAAACACTGGTCAGAATGAAAACAGAGGTAGTCCTTTTTTTTTTTTTTTTTTTTTTAAGATTTATTTATTTATCTTGAGAGAGTATATATGAGCCAGTGGAGGGGCAGAGGGAGGAGGGAGAGAGTCTCCAGCAGACTCCCCGCTGAGTTGTTGAGCCCCTGACACAGGGCTTGATCTCACAACCCTGAGATCATTACCCTGAGATCATGACCTGAGCCAAACCAAGAGCTGGACGTTCAACCAGCTGAGCCACGCAGACACCCCAACAGAGCTATTCTTCTTGAACTTAGTCTCTCTTTAGAAGAGTGTCCGTCAGATTATTAGGCAAGCATAGAGCATCCTTCTGCAGTGACCCAGCCCCACTGCAGAAGCCATACCTGGCTTATGTACAGCATATTTGGTGGTGAGCTTTTAGAGGCGATCTGTCTCCCCTATCTACAAAATTAGAAAAATGTAATGTTTCCTTTTTATCATGAAAATTAATTGTGTTCTGCTAATTTAAGTGTTGCAAATTAAGACAACAACAACAACAAAACCCCATGACCTATCCACTATTACTTTGATCACATTTAATTTAGACCCCAAATTCTACGAATCCAAACAAAATTGAGTCTTTCAGACTTAGACTGTGTGCAGTGTTGAATACTGTGTTTGTGGTGAGACACTATGGATTGGATACACTACTGCTCACTCTTTTAACTCTAATCTTGGTCATCTTATGGAGTTTACACACTTTGTTTCCAATGAGTGCGTCTGTGGAGGTTAGATTCACATGGGCATTGGAAGTTTGATTTGAAAGGTGTGATCTGAAAAAGAATGTGGGCATTTTGTCTTTGAAGAGGCACTTACTACTTCTACCAATGGAATTTATCACAGCTCTTAGAGTTGCCTCTGAGAAAAGCCATCTGCCCAGGGACTGAAAACACGGCTGTGGATGACTGAGGTCATATGGCACTGAGTTAATTTTTATTCCAGCCCTCAGCTCTGGCTCATTTCCTGGCTCTCTTGAGTGGCTCTAGTTTATCGTTGTTTCATGCTCTTAGTTTTTCAAAACTCATAATCCTAGAATCAATGTTGCTTTGCATCATAAACCTAATGGCCAAATGCTTGAGGAGACTCCACTAATTGTCACCGTGGCCAGGCTCCAGGCTCGGGTTGGTGAGCGATGCCCCATGTGGCTTCACAGAGGCCTGCACAGAGCTCGGATGGTCTCCTGGCAGCAGTCCTTCCAGGACCCCAAGTGAAATTTCTTCCTGAACTAGTAATTGTCTTGCATGTTAAACAGTCATCTTTGGACTTTTCCTCCATCAAATTATGAAACCTGTTTAGTACAGTCCCCATCCTCTCGCCAGGATGTCTCAACAGAATGTTTAGACGTTAATAGACTAGCTTGAAAACATTCCTACCAAATTCTGATAATTGCACATATTTGCAATTTCTCTCATTTTCTTCCCCACACTCTTAATACCACTACTGCCATATGGTCAGCAGGTGAACATTCTGGCAAGAAATCTTAATCAAATCATCAAGAAAATAAAAAGCCTACAAAAAAAAAAATGAAAAACAGAAATGGAGGGAAATGGATGTGTTTTCAGACGTTAACTATGATGATTCTAAACTTCACTTTAGAACTGCTAAAACAGAAAACTGAAAAGCAAAAATTCGGTAGCCGAAGCCTGAAGTGTTATAAATTCCAAGAATCCCCTCTGGGGGATGTGGTTAGGAACAATAAATTCATAGAAGTGCTCTTTGAACAACAACAACAAAATCTTTCTCCAAAAGCTCTCTCTAGCACACATAGCATTATTGCTCAGGACATTATTGTGCAATGACTCAAACACTTCCTTGTTTATGATTTTCAGATTCAGGTGACAGTGAAATTTCCTGAAAGAATATATTTCAGCCCACTTAACTGGATAAGGTACAATTTCACCTTTTCCACTGAGAAAAAGAATGAAACATGATGCTGAAGTTCAGGTCACTTAAAATCACTCCATCAAGCGTTTATAAATAACAAATGCCTTTTTTGCATTCATTCTGCATGTCTCCATTGCAATATGTTCCATTCGGATGTTTATTATTCTTTCCTACTGTTTGGATTCCTTAAGCTGCTGAAACGTCACATGAGTAGCAAAGAGAATTCTTCAGGCTTTTGTGTGGTTATTGTTGCTAAGGAAACCATTTCCTTTTCACTGCAGTGTATGGGACATCTGTGCCACATCGAGTCCGCTACGGAACGACACTTAACATTAGGAATAGAAAGTGAAGGAGGAAGGAACATAAATGAACAAAATAGGAAAAATAGTAGAAATAGAACTCCTTTTAAATAACACCCTAATAGTGATTGATTTATTCCTTACATCTTAGGAACAAAATTGGACGTGTACTTGTCATTCTTAGTACCATGGGAAATCTCTATGTCTATCACTGCCGCTTCTGGACTGGGTCTCCTCTTTCCCTCCAGTGAAACCCCTGATAGAAGTTACCTAAGAAGGCCCTTACCAATCTTTTACAACCCTCATCATACCCATCATCGCTTTCCAGAGAAGGGAGCCGTGTGTCCTGAGACTAGTGATGGCAGTAAATGTTAGAAGCGTGTGTCTCTTGTCCCTGGCGTCTTCCGTCCTCATCCCCAAGTCCTACCCACTCCCACATCCTTTTCTTCTGTCCTCCCACCTACCTTTATGTCCTTTCTTTCTTTCTTTCTTTCTTTTTTAAAGAATGTATCTATTTATTTATTTGTCAGAGAGAGAGAGAGATCACAAGTAGGCAGAGAGGCAGGCAGAGGAGAGGGGGAAGCAGGATCCTTGCTGAGCAGAGAGCCCGACGCGGGGCTCGATCCCAGGACCCTGAGATCATGACCTGAGCCGAAGGCAGCGGCTTAACCCAATGAACCACCCAGGTGCCCCTGTCCTTATTTTTCTAAGTTTCTTTGCTCTTGCTTTAGACTATGCCCTGCAACCTTTCCTTGTCCTCTTCAAAATACTTATTTCTTAATTAATACTTCATACAATGATCTCTGTCTCCTACCTCGATGGAAATCTGAATATTCCTTGAGGATGCCACTGCTTCTGCAGTCATTCCAAGAGACCACTGCCCATTCCCTCAAACCGCATGGTCCCTATGCCAGGAGGAAGCTGAGCTGGTTTTCTGTATCCCTGCCACCTTTTGTAGACATTGCTCTTCTGTCTTGATCTAGAATCTTCTCAACTCTATACTCCTTCTTGTCACTGACACCTACCTCTCACAGTTGCCTGCCTCCTGATCACTCCCTTCATTCATTAAAAATACTTTGGAGGCTGAACTGTAGGCATCCTTCATGCTAACCTAGGAGGTCTCCACATTCATGTAAGTGACCCAGCTAATCATCTAGTCTCACAGGCCATTGAGTTTGCAGCTGCCCACTCACCTGCTCAGGACCTTGAACTTGTTAACTTCTAGATATCAAAAAACAAGTCCTTTTCCCCCATGAACTCCCTCCTACCACTCCCTCCTACCACACATGTCATCTCCCATGTCTCAGAGACCTTCAGCTCTTGATGCCAGTAACCTCCTACTTTCTCTGCTTATTGCTCTCTGTCAATAGTCCTGACCCTTTCTTTGGTTTTCCTTCCCCTATTCCAAAGGTTTTATACACATCACTGCTGCTTGTCCAACTTAGTCCTCTGGTACCCCTCTAGGAACCCCTGTCTCAGCCTTGCTCCTCTGTTTTTCTGCTGCACTTGTCCAAGATCCCCAACACTGAATTGATGCTATCCTTTGCCTCCTCTGTCTCTCCCTGGGACTGCTGAGTGTGCAGTGCCTGAGAAAGTGACAAGTCAGTGCAACTTAGTATCTTCATAAATGCAAGATCTTCACCAAGCCTCAGCTGGACCCACTGCAAAGGCTATAAATTATCTTCAGGCAGGCTTCTCTCTCATTCTCCCAGATAGCAATGCCTGAGCCTCTCAGCAGACAATCCAGCCTAATGAGGATCAGGACCATGGGGTAATTGTTAAGGGCATACTATCAGGAAGCAGACAAAGGCTATTAAATGGGAGAACAAGAACTCAAACACAGATCTATGTCTGAAGCCCGGGAAGAATTTCTGGTTGTATATTATTGTTGATGCTGACATAAGAATAAAGCATTGATTTCTAGAACACCTTTCTTTTGAAACTGCAGAAGAATGTTCTATGTATTTCTTTTCTTTTCACACTCTCAGAAGTTTTTTATTTGAAAAATATCTATAGTAGCACTTAAATCATAAATTATTTTAGAACATGGCCATTTAAGTGTTCACTTCACATTTGGCATTTTTCCATGCCATTTTATTCGCTCTCCCTTGGAAGCCTTATACACGTTCATAGCTTCAATTATCACCTCCAGAATCCTTCCCAAAATCAATCTGTGACTCTCACCTCTCTTTTGAACTTCAGTCTCAACTGTCCAAATGTCAGTTGGACATCTGTGCATGGATGTTCTGCTGTCATCTCAAACTTAACATGTTGAAAACTAATTTGTCTTCCTCTTCCTTTCCAAATCAGTTTGTTGACTTGTATATTTCTGTACTATATCCCAAGCTTAATCATTAATATCAATCTTCAGGTTTCTTTCTTCCTCTCCCAAGGTTATACTTTCTTTTCTTCCTTTTCAGAATTCTCCTGTTTAGCCCTCTTTGTGTGGAGAGTGGCATGCATACCATCTCTCTTCTTCTACCCTCCAGGCTGGAAACATGAGTGAATAGTTCCTTTTACCTACAAGTCCTCATGTAGATATTATTACCTATTCCTCATTTACAGGTGTATGTTAGCCTCTGTTTTCTTATCGCTGTCTTTACATTTTCTTCCTTGTAACACTGTTTCTCAATATTACTGAAATTGCTCAAAGGTGACTGTGGGTGGCAAATTGTGTGTGTGTGTGTGTGTGTGTCTGTCTGTATACATTGTATCTATGATCCCTCTAAGTCTCACTCACATCAGTGTTATTAAAAATAAACATTTCTTGGGGCACCTGGGTGGCTAAGTCTGTGAAGCAGCTGCCTTCGGCTCAGGTCCTGATCCCAGGGTCCTGGGATCGAGCTCCGCCTTGGGCTCCCTACTCAGCGGGGAGCCTACTTCTTCCTCTCCCTTGGCCTGCCATTCTGCCTGCTTGTGCACTCTCTCTCTCTCTCTCTCTCTCTCTAATTAATTAATTAATTTTTTAAAAATTCTCAAACTGGGATCTGACAGTAGCATGAAGGCACATATGTTTTGCAGATGAAGAAATTGAGGCACAAAGTGATGAATCCATACAAAAACTCAGTGTAAGGGGAAGCAGCCCTGTAAACTGACCCTGAGGTACTTTTCTACATCGTGGGTTCCCTTTAAGCATGACAGGCTTACGCTGAACTTAATACTAATGAGTATCATTATGGAAAATTATTTGATACCGTGTTCTTAGTTCGTTATGTTAATAGATACCTATGTCTAAAAAAAGTCACTAACTGCTTTAAGTAAGCCCCATAGCAGTACAGGAAACACCATTACTTCCAAAAAACCAATCTTTTCTGAACTAGACACCTATTACTAATCCCCTTCTGTTTTCCTTTTTCTTTCTGAAGTATGAAGAATTTATTACAAGGGTGGTCTCAAATTAGATGATAAACTCTCTAATACAGAAGTCAAACTAGAGGCAGAGAGAAGAAACTCCAAAATATACCTGTAAATCTTACAAATTAAAGCAAAACAAACAAAATAAATAAAATCCATTCCTCTCTCCTGGACCCAACGATTATTTTTGGTTTTGTTTTTCTTTTGTTTTTGTTCTTACTCAGATTGCAGTCTCCTGAAAGGAGAGCTCTAATCATGCAAATATTTCCTAATAACTCAGGGACACTTAAAGAAATAGTCCCTTTATTACCAGAGAACACAGTACATTTTGTTAAGCTGCTAAAATGGAACTGGGTCCCGGGAATTTAAAATTAGTATCATGTATATTTAAATGACTGCATAAGAGCACCCTGCACATGACCTTGATTATTAAATGAACGGCTCTTTAAAGTCATTTTGGTGTATTGACTACTAGGCTTTGCAGAGAACAAAAGCGTTCCAGAAGATTCATTGTTAAAATAGCCGCAAAAGCACTGTATGATCACCTTCAAGTGGGCCAACTGGGTAGTAATTGAGACCAAGTCACAGCTGGGACTATTACAGTTACTGTCACAGTTGTGAGAAGATCATCTTCTCATACGTCCTCTTGGTGATAATAGGACCCAAAAGGTCACTAAAGGAAGAAATGTTGTAAATCATTGCAGAGCTACACTTTGACCTCCTGGAATAGGGCTTTAGGTTGATTTCAATGTTTCTAACATCTTGCAGAATCAAAAGTAACCATTTTCACTGCTTCATGTTTGCTAAAAGTGTAATTTTTAAAAATTAGCTTGAAAGTGAGCCTTGGGACACTTTGGTGGCTCAGTCAATTGGGTATAGACCCTTGATTTTGGTTCAGGTCATGATCTCAGGGTCTGGGGAACAAGCCCCGTGTTGGGCTCTGTGCTCAGCCAGGAGTCTGCTTGGGATTCTCTTTGTCCTTCTGTCCCTCTCCCTGCTCGTATGTGCTCGCTTTCTTTTAAATCATTAAAATAAATAAAATAAAATAAAATAAAATAATAAAGGTGAGCCTTAAAATTCATTCTTCTTTTCGGCAATTGTAATTTATATAGAGCAGGTCTTTTCATCATGTATGATTCTGAAGAAATATTTGAATGACCCCAAACCATAAAACTCTTAGAAGAAAACTTAAGGAAAAGCTTCTTGACATTAATCTTGATTTCTTTATTTGATCTTTGGACATCGATGATGATTATTTGGATATGACACCCAAAGTACAGGCAACAAAAGCAAAAATAAACAAGTGAGGCTGTGTCAAAACTATAAGGCTCATACACAACAAAGGAAACCACCAACAAAAGCAACCTACTGAATGGGAGAAAATATCTGTAAATCGTATTCTGATAAATATATCCAAAATATGTAAGGAATTTGTACAACTCAATAACAAAGTAACAACAACAATTAAAAAATGGGCAAAGGACCTGAACCGACATTTCTTTTTTAAAGATTTTATTTATTTATTTGACAGGCAAAGATCACAAGTAGGCAGAAGAGGCAGGCAGAGAGAGAGAGGAGGAAGCAGGCTCCCCACTGAGCAGAGAGCCCGATCCCCAGAGGGCTGGATCCCAGGACTCTGGGATCATGACCTGAGGCAAAGGCAGAGGCTTTAACTCACTGAGCCACCCAGGTGCCCCGTGAACCGACATTTTTTTCAAAGAAGATCTACAAATAGTCAATGAGGTCATGAAAATGTGCTCAGTATCACTAATCACCAGGGAGTTGCAAATGAAAATCACAATGAGGTATCACTGAACACCTGTTCGGAAAACTTAGCCAAAGATAAGGGATAATAAGAGCTGTCAAGGATGTGGAGAAAAGGGAATGCCTTTGCACTGTTGGCAGGAATGTTAACTGATGTGGGCACTATGGAAAACAGTATGGACTTTCCCTCAAAAAAAGTAAAGCTAGAACTATCATATGATCTAATAATCCAAAGGAAAGAAAATCACTATCTCAAAGAGATATTTGTACTTCCACGTTCATTGTAGCATTATTTACAATAGTCAAGACATGGAAACAGCCTAATTGACCATCAAAGAATGAATGGATAAAGAAAATGTAATACAGGGACACCTGGGTGGCTCAGTTGGTTGGACGACTGCCTTCGGCTCAGGTCATGATCCTGGAGTCCCGGGATCGAGTCCCGCATCGGACTCCCAGCTCCATGGGGAGTCTGCTTCTCTCTCTGACCTTCTCCTTGTTCATGCTCTCTCTCACTGTCTCTCTCTCAAGTAAATAAATAAAATCTTTAAAAAAAAAAAAAAAGAAAATGTAATACACACACACACACACACACACACACGGACTATTATTTGGCCATAAAATGGAAGGAAATCCTGCCATGTTTTACAACATAGATCCGTTCTGAGGGCATTATACTAAAAAGTCAGACACAGAAAGACAAATACTATATGATCTCACATACAGGTGAAATTAAAAAAAAAAAAAAAAACTAACCGAAATAAGGAGTATATTGGTTGTTGCCAGGAGCAGGGAATTTGGAGAAATTTGTAAAGACGGTCAAAAGTTATAAACTTTTAGTTATAAAATGAGTAAGTTCTAGGGATCTAATATACAATATAGAGTATGGTTACAATAGTTAGCAGTACCGTATTATGTACTTGAAAGTTGCTAAGAGAGTAGATCTTGAAAGTACACATACACACACACACACACACACCAAAACTGGGGAAAAAAGAAATACTTGAATTCAAAATAAAAACTAAATACTTCCCTTTCTTGCTGCCATGAATTTTTATCACAAACAAACCAGATGATATCTACACACTGCTTTGGCCCACTTAGCTGACATTATACCCATATTTATTTTTAAATAATGTTTGTCTTTTCCAAGTTCTCTCTAGTTGGCCTTATGTGGGAATTCAAAATGTGCTAAGACCAAAAAAGCTCTTGTATTCCATTTATTTAACGCCAACTTTATAACATCAAATAATTGCAGATTCAAAGTAATTATTCTATTAATATATTCAAGAGGCTCATGTTAAAGATTTGCCATGTATACCATGATCTTGTAGAAGATACTCAGATAAATAAGAGTAGGACCCCCATAATCATTTATATTTAAGTAGGAGAATTTAGTTACCTACCAATAAACTATTTTTTTTTTTAAGAAAAGGAAAATCTTAAGAGTTTTAGTAGAGTTCTAGAAAAGTTCTTTGGAGAAAGACCCCTTGGAATTGCCAGGTTGAGAGACTTTATGGAGACAATGACATTTGAACTGAAAGTTTGAAAACCTTTTCTTACATGTACGTATTCAATTATATTTTTCAATTATATTTTAAATAAGCAGTAAATAACAAGTGTGCCTCTATGATTGTCCTAAAATCAGCTCTGAGCTGGGTTAATTATTAAAAGAAAAACAACTAATGCTCTTTACCATAGAGGGCTATAGTCAGTAAACTTTTTTTTCTCCATATCTGTATAACAGAGTTTTTAGAAAGTATTTCCAAATAGAAACGTCCCTCTAATTTTATCTTTAGTTTTCAGAATCCAACATTTGTGCATGGTTTCACAGTAGTGCATTGAGGGTTTCCTGGCAGGGTGAACAAGCCCTAGGAAACTCCGTATGTATTTCAAAGCAAGATCACTTGGCTAGGGGACTAAAGACGTGAAAGACAGGAATAATTCCACATGGGATGGGGGAGGTGGTCTCCACGAAATTCATTCCCTCTAAAATCGCTGTAGAAGAAAGATGGCCATTTGGTAGCGTACCATCTCCCTGTGTTCTGGGCAGAAAACTGGGTCAGATCCCAAAAGGCAAATGCAAGGGTGTGTCAAGTAGCTTCTTTGGGGGAACTTCTGGTCATGTTGTCCTGGCAAGAACAGATAAAATACATATGGAGATGTAACTTATTGTGAAAGGAATGATGTATGTGCAAATGCAGTTCTCTACAGAGGGCACAACACCCACAACTGAGTGAGGAGACCAGAATCCCACTTGTGTGTACCCAGGCAAGTGAAGATCCTCTAGATGCCATTTCCTCACCTGTAAAATAAGAGGCTTGGACTAGAGTCTTCCGGGCTCACAGTTCCTGAAGTGAAGAGCTCCTAGCAGAGGAAGGATGGCATTTCAAGCAAGAAGGAGAAGGGAGCATGTTTCTGTAGGGGGCAAGGCTTAAGAAAGGCATGGAAATGGGAATGTGTAAAGTTATTTGGAGCATAGTGAGCAAAGCGTCTGTCCTTAGCCTTGGCTGAAGACAGCCCCACCCCCTGCAGAGCCATTCTCCAAATAGCTTCCCAGTTATAAATCCAGGGCGTTGCCTCTTCTTGCTCTCCTCCCTCCCACACATGTTCCTATTTTGGTCTGCATCTTGGGACAATTACAAACCTCAAATCCAAACATTCTAGGGTTGTTATCACAACTTCAGGATAGGATAAGCAAAAGCCAAAAGTAAATGGGAATCCAGAGCCGAAGCCCATGAAAACAGCCTGTGTTGGTGCCAACCAGAGGCATCACATGCATCCCAGCCTAGTACATCTTCGGCACATGTTAGGTCAGGTCTGTCAGCAGAGTGTACCTGGCACTGGATAAAGAATCAGAAGACCTCCGTTTATTATGTCTTACCAGTTCTGCTCGTCACCACAAATTGTCCTCAAGTAAGTTGTTCAGTCTCACTGAGATTCAATTTCTGCACATTTCACAAGATAATACTGTCTTCTTTGACTCTTGCAGAGAGTTTTCTGAGGCATAATAGAAACTATTTCATATATGTGGAAACTTTTTGGAAAAATATAAAGCGCTAAGCAATGCAACGTATTATAATGATTGAGGAGCTTTCCAGATATGCTCACATATATTGAATTTATGGTTTATGGTAGTTGCTAGATTTTCTTTTTAAAACACAATGATAACTTTACTCGTTTTATTGCAGTACTCTTCCCAAAACATTTTGCATTATTATATGTTCTTATTATCTTGAGGCTTCTGCCCACTCACCAGTGGTTAGTGTTGCACATGGAAGTAGAGGTTGTAAAAATATATAATAACAGAATAGAAATACGCAGGTAGAGATGAGTGTTTAGATACATGTATTGGGGACTGAGTAGTGTAAAATGCTAGATCTAAGACTTAAAATCCATCTGTAAATAATGTTTATTGACTTTCTCAAATGTGATAATAGTAAGCTTTTTTCCCCCTTTAAAATCCTATAAATAATAATGCGCTGTGCTTTTATCAGCAGGTAGCAACATAAACAGGTAATATAAACTCACTTCCCAAGTGTAAACAGTAGGCCTTCAGAAATTACTGAACTGACATTGCTGAAGCTTTTTAAAAATCGCCTTTGGCCACTTTAATTTCATCATCATATTATCCCATTTCTCACTGCAGCTTCATGGACACAAACTTTTTGTCTAGAGCATAGTAGAGGCTTATTATTCAGTAGCTATAATGAAATAATCATCTATTTTATCTTTGGATTGCTTAGTCTGGCTTGTTAGAATTGGGGGCAGAATTTTAAAGAAAGTTTTTATTTGTTTTGTAGAAGTATTCCTTCCACCAGCAGCACATTGCTGACAGAGAACTCCTAATCATTTCTTCATCTGAAGGACAGTTACATTTATCTTAAGGAACCTTAACTGATTTTCCCGCTGAAATCCATTGCAGCAGGCAACTCAGTTGCATTCCCAAGGTGACTCCAAATATTTTATATAGTTTGCCATGAATGAACCTTTTTTCACGTGTGAGAGAACCTAGGGTAGTGTGGATAGGAATGTGGAAAACTTTTACATGATTAACGATGTTGTGATCATTAAAAGAAAGCAGTGAAAAATACTAATGTAGTCACATGATAATTGCAAGACTGATGGTTAACAGATGGGTGTGTACAACATTTTGCTACCTCCTATAAAGTGTGAGTTGTCACTCTCATGTAAGGACAAAACTGGTTTCTGGAATGCACTGGGGCATTTGTTACATATCAAGTCAATTTTATAGCCAACTTCTGAGTTTTCCTCCTCTGCCTCTTACAGTTTTTGAAACCATCTTACCCTCCTACGTGTCATGCTAGCCACAACTCTTAAAAGCCAAACACAAACACCCACTGCTATTCATAGAAGTTGCCCAGAACTCCCAGCTATTGTGTAGGCAATCTGTACTTGCTCTGCCACTTTACTCAGTTTCGGACCTTTGGCCCTGTTGCTATGCCTTTGCACTTACTACTGGCCCTTTGGATTTGTTGCTTGTTTTTAACGGTGTCCAGCATTGGAATCTTATTTCTGCCAGTAACTGTTGGCTTTATGTTCCACTTAAAGGACTCCTGGGCTCAGAACTCCTGGGCTGAATCAATCCTGATGTGCCCCCACCTTCGGTAGTGTTTCATGCACAAGTAATCGGTGTCTCCCTTATTGTAGCTGGGAAGATTCCTAGGCCTGCAATTTTAAAAAATAACCAGTTATAATATGGCAATCGTAGATACCCTTTTTGTTACCCAGACTACCATTCGGGGCCTTTGTGGTATCTCATTTTAAAGTTTACATTTTCCATTTATTTATTTATTTATTTATTTATTTATTTGGTTTTATTGATTTGAGAGAAAGAGAAAAAGAGAGACTGGGGGAAGGGCAGGGGGAGGAAGAATCTCAAGCAGACTCCCCGTGGAGCCCAGAGGGCTCCATCTTAGGACCCTGAGATCGCGACCTGAGCTGAAACCAAGAGTCTGACCCTCAACCCACTGAGCCACCGGGAGCGCCTCACCTTTATGGTTTCTTAACATGGTTGCTTTTCCTGCCATGCTGGCCTGCATGATTTTATGTAATGCATTTCTTGTTTGAAATGAAAATGTTGGGATGCCTGGTTGGCTTAGCAGGTTAAGTGTGGGACTCTCGTTTTTAGCTCAGGTCATGATGTCATGGGTCATGGGATCCAGCCCCTTGTCAGGCTCCAGGCTCAGCGGCAAATCTGCTTGAGATTCTGTCCTTCTGCCCCTCTTTGCACTCACATACACACCCTCTCTCTCAAATAAATAACTAAATCTTTGAAAAGTAAACAAGTAAAACTTTAAAAAAAAGGAAAGGAAAATGTTAATCTAAAACCCTGTGGTTATATTCTTTATACTTTTCAGGTTTTTCTTCAACACAAATTGCCAACTCAAATTGCTCAAAGCAAATTAGCCTTTTATATCATTGACAAAGCCAACTGGTGAATCTCCAAAAGCCACTTCTGTTTGGCTTTGGAATGAATTTTAAACTTTCATATACACTTTAAGCACAATAGTTAAATGGGAAGTAACCCTCCTAATGTAATGTTCGTGAAAGTCGAGGAGGTTCTTGCCAGGACATTCTCCTCAGAACTGTCTCCTTTGGAGACTGACATGCAGTAGGAGTATTATTTATGTATGTGGCTCTCAGATTATCCATGCTGGGTATATAATTCAAATGCAAAGTAGGTGTAAAGAGGAACATTTTCACTAAGCAGCAAGCAGTAAGATCCCATAAAATAATGCAAAAGCAGGACATCTGGCTTGACAACAGATCTTGTGGAAGAAACTCAGAAGTTTTCATGGCTTATAAGCTTATGTAATGTGACTACTTTAAAAAAGATAAACTCAGTATGCATTAGTTAGAAAAATTATAATGTGTTTTCATTTAAGCATTTTGGCCATTTTTTATACCACTTTGGTCATTTGAATAACCTACTAAAGTAATTAAGAAGGTAACTTCTTGGAGAACATTCCGAAGTGGATACAAAATACATTCATTTGGCTAAATGAATGATAGAAAGTATATATTATACAAGGAAGCATTGTTCAGATATAGTGAGAAAGTGAATGCGGAGTCCAAGGAACTTCATTCATAATGTCAGGACCGGTGAACTCCCCATACGAGGACTGGTATTTGAGTTTCTAGCAATGCACTCTTTAAATTCATTTTCCAATGATCATTTAATTTACTTATTCCCCTATTTCAATCCATAATGAGTTAAGATACCTTACAAAGATCTATATAATAAAAAATTAATTTTGAAAGAAATATAAGGAGATACCCTAGATGCATACTTGGAAATCTTTATAATTGCTATAATGTAGATCTTTATAATCTTTATAATGTAGATCTTATAAATCTTTATAATTGCTATAATGTAGATCTTCCTAGAAATAAATCATCAGCTTGTCTCTGAGGGAACTAGACATTAAGGAAGGGTGATTAGTGATAAGATCCACAAAGCAAACAGGTGGCTCTGGAGAGGCTAACAGTTTTCTCTCATGAGTGCGTGGAGGGGACAGAGAATTGTACAATGGACAACATCAGCATCAAGTGTCACAAGGCTGTTACTTAATATTTTTCTCCATGTAGTCCAGTGGAAATGGACAAAAGTGCAGCTGGGCTGAAGCTCTTATCTGAAGGATCAATATCATGAAATTCAGGTATTAACCGTTTTCTATTGGTTTAGCTTACTCCAGGGATATATTTTTGAGTATCTAGAAGAATATATGCACTGTGTGTCTTTCCAGTAATCCCTTACAAATATTGTTTTTCTTGTCTGGGCTTTTGAAATGTATTGAACAGCCTTAAGTCCAAGATCGTCCTTTCTGACGTTTACCTGATAGCATTGGTGCCCTTTTCCCAGTGAAGTGGTGCATTAAATGCTTTATCAGCAGAGTGGAAGATAGGATTGATTCTCTTATAAAAACTGAGGTGCTAGAAGACAGGTACCTGAACAAAAGGTCATGTGCTTTCTGTTCTGAGAGATGTCAAGAATGAACTTCTAGAGAAAGCAATAGCAAGATTCCCATCAGAAAAATGATTTTCAGTTCGCGGTAACAAATGGGCTCTTATTAAAGGATTCAGTGTCCAAATTGGCATTGTTGTGCGTAGATTTCTTTTCTTTCTTTCTTTCTTTTTTTTTTTAAAGATTTTATTTATTTACTTGAGAATGAGTGAGAGAGAGCACGAGAGAGGAGAAGGTCAGAGGGAGAATCAGACTCCCCAAGGAGCTGGGAACCCAATGCAGGATTCGATCTGGAAGTCCGGGATCGTGACCTGAGCCGAAGGCAGTCACTCAACCAACTGAGCCACCCAGGCGCCCTGTGCGTAGATTTCTTATGTCGTCTCATAAGCCATACGATATTTGTAGGAAGGTTTGCATTTGGTAAAACTCTAAGTAGTCTTTTTCATTTTACCCGTCACCTCAGTAACAGCATGTCAGGACCTTTCAGCCAAGATCAGCAAGAGCATACCTGTAGTTGAACAAAGGTGGGATTATTGACTCACTGCAAGGAGGGAAAGCCGCACACCACGGGGAACTGTGTGACCTCTCAGTAGGAAGCCTTAGAATTTGGTCTTGCAGGACAGGATTTTGCTCAAGAAAGTTAGAGTTCTTGATAGATTGAATGCTGTGAGGGGCAGGGATGATTTTCTGACGGTGTATCTAAGTAATTCTTATCTAGAAGGCGAAAGATGAAGCAAGGCTCATGGTGTGGTGGGAAAGATACAGCACGGGGGGCCTAGTTTATCTCTTGATTCATCTTCAGTCACAGAGTGGCCTTCTCTGAAGTTGGTATGCTAAGAAATTGTTGATGTCTGGCAGAGAACACCAAGACCTTGCTGTTAGTTCCAGACCAGCACCTACCAACAAGACCTAACTGATATCCCAGGATAGTTTTCATCTACCACCTTTTCTCTCTCTCACAGCACAGGAATTATTGTTTTCCAATAGACCCTGTCAATCTGGCCCTCTAGAAGGATAAGCCTGCTTTTGTAATGCAAGATGTTAGTAAAAGAATTTTAAAGCTATTAGCAATTATGTGTAGAAAACAAGAAGGCAAACCGTTTTCTTGAGTTAGCTGATGCTTTAAAAAAATCCACAGATAGTAAGAGGGCACATAAATTTTGAAAATCACCATACTCTTCTTTGCAATCTCATCTTACAAGTTGCATGAAAAGTGAATTATTTCTACCTAGGCTATGATAGTCATTTAGGTTTTATCTAATAGCTGGATAATATCTAAATCAGAGAAGAAAGTAATAGTCCCATTTTCATTACTGATAAAACGGTATCTCCAGCACCATGTTCAATTCTGTTCAACACTATATTTTAAGAATAAAATATGACAGCAATTTTGAAATAGCTGAAGCTCCACCAGGCAGAAGAACATTTTGACTTATTCTGTTCCAAAAGCCAAAATCAGTATCATTAGTTTTATGTAATAGGGAACAAAGATTTTTGTTCAGCAGTAGGAAGAAGTGTTTCATAATTAAGACCTACCCAGAAATGGAATGGGTTGCTTAATTATATAGTGAAATGTCCAACATTGAAAAATGTTAAAAACAGAGGCTGAATGAGCACTGGGAAAGCAGGCATAACTAGAACATCTGGAATGAGAGTTTGGACTACATTTCTGTCCAAGACCATGTCTGACTCTGAACGCAAAGCAAAGAGCTAGAAGAATGAAGTTAGAAAGTCAGTAGGTTGCCATGATTTAGGGCAAGTTAAACGCCATCATATTAGCCAGGTAGAACCCAATCCTAGAGGTGAGAATAAAGAAAGCCTAAAAGATTGAGGCAATCTTGGTTCACTAGTTCCTAAAATCAGGCCACTGAGAGGCATTGTCTACTGAGCATATAATTAAGTGAGCATGACCAGTGGGCAGAAACTCTGCTCCCCACCTTTTAATTCTTCAGGTGTAGGCAATAAAAATAGCATTTACCAATAACTTAGCCATGACACTTGCACAATGTGGAATGCTAGGCAAACAAAACGTGCAACATCTCATTTAATATCCTCATGACTCTATGTGGAAGGTACTATTACTGTCTCTGTGTTTTATAAATGTTGTAACATGCTTGGGGTTGTACTGCTACTATATGGGAGAGCTTAGATTTTAACCAATGTGTGAGCCATGCTCTTCATTCTAGGTTACCCTGCTTCTAGGTAGAAGGAAAGATGAGGCTCTAACAACTCATATAATAAAAAGATCCTTCTTTTCTATAAAGAGAAAGGGTGTAGGGGGCCACAGCTGTTGGCAGTATGTTAATCAGCAAAATCAAATATTTACTTTTCCAAGCCTAAAGAAAGGCCAAGATCAGATTAGGCCATAATTGAGAATACTTAGCATTAATAGAAAAGATAATTACACCTGCAGACATATATATATCTTTAAGTGTTTCTTTAATCTGGAGCATTATGTTTTGGTGTTACCAGGTGAACTGTGTGGGAGTGGATCTTATATGTTCAATTATTTTAAAATCCGATAATCTCAAGACAAATATTGTATAGGAAGCAGTAATAGTAGTAGTGGTGGTCATAGAAGTAAACTATGAATGTTTTGAGGGGCAGGGATGATTTTCTGATGGGGTATTTAAGTAATTCTTATCTAGAAGGCGAAAGATGAAGCAAGGCTCATGGTGCAGTGGGAAAGATCCAGCACTGGGGGAAGAATGGAGATAGTAGTGATAGAAGTAATAACAGAATAACAGAGTAGCAAAATCCCTGAAGTACTTATGTGCCAAAAACGTGTTCATGTGCATTTCGTTAAATACTCAGAGTAGTTCTATTAAGTTGGTCTCACCATTTTCTTAAACAAACAGATGGAATACGGGCTCAGAGAATTTAGGGAACTCGCCCAACTGACATAGCTAGCTAGCTTGAGAGCCTCTCATGAAAACCCTGGGTACCCAAACATATGAACTTTTTATTTGGGTAATCTGAAAAGGGCAATAAAAGGTATATTGGGGAAAATGTGTAATACAGTATTAATTTTTTGGTTTATTTTTAGAATAGAAGCCTCAGATCCTAGGGAGCAGCTCAACTTCAAGCTAAATGATTTATTACTACTATAAAGTTAATGTGTTTTAGATTTTCCTTTGGGAGGTAGTAACTGTAAACATTGATACAAATAAAATAATAATCCAGGTTTTAATATTTCCCAGTTAATCAGTCTCACGTTGACTAAATTTAATGAAATGTATTAAATAGCAATATGTTCTACACAAAGCCATTTTAAAAACTGGTCTGAGTATTTAATTTGGTGGCTGCTACAAGGTTAGCAGAGTGGGCAAAGTACCCTTACCATGTATTCAGCCATCAATGTCATTAAATAGTGTTTTAGCAATTTGCTGCTGGTTAATGATCCAGGGCATCCTGCTAGCCCGTCAGGTCTCCCAGGTAAACACAATCTGTTTAAATTAGTGTTGCATGAGAACAGGATTATTTAGCATGACTAAATTTAACATAAGATAATGAAGACATATAATTTCAAATTCCATTATTCAACGGATAAACCTAGATTGGAGTCAAAAGGAATGTCTGGTTGGCTCCCTGCCCTCTAGGAGCTTCAAGTCTAAGGGGATGCTAAATCAGTAGGTAAGCAGGCAGTTTTGTAAGTGGTAGCATAAGTGATACAAACAGCCCAGGATACTAGATTCTGAAATTAACATAGAGAAACAGTATTCAGGGTCTTTATTTTTGTCAGCATATGTTTATTGCATATACTTTGTGTTCAGTGAGCAGCTGTACAATGTGTCCTCTATATACACTGTACTCCTCAAACTTTGTTGTGCATCTGAATTACCTGAAGATTTGTTGAAATGCAGTTTCTGATTCAGTGTGTCTGGATTGTGCATGAAAGTTTGCTATTCTAATAAATGCTGTGATGGTGATGCTGCTGATCTTCCGATCATACTTTGAAAGAGTATTAAATCATTTTAATAAAATCTTTCTTATCATTTCTCATTAATACCTGCGATATCTTATTCAAACATAAGCAAGGATACTTGGAGAGACTATAGTTAGATATAAATGTATTTCTATTTTACAAATAAAAAAAACTACCAGGTAACAAACATTCTTGCCAGTTGCCCAAAAACTTTTGGCTATTCCCATCTAAAAAGTCCCATTTGGAAAGGCTAGAAGGAGGTGGGATATCTCCTTTCAGTCAATGTCTTGACTCCTGTCTAAAACTATCCACCTTAGGGCATGAGGTAATCATGAGATCCTGACATAGAAACCTGTCTTTGAGAAATTACACTGAAACCACGGATTCATTTTGTAGCACTTGCTGAACACGTGTCTATCGATAATAACTTTTAGTCACTACCAGTTTAGGCCAAATTGGAGCCAATGACCTTTGGGTGAAAGTTTCATATTCTATTTCCAGTCCCTGGAGCCATCAAAGACTCCTGTCGAAAGACTTGTAATTCATGAATTTCAGCATGTTGCCTCTTTTCCAAAGCACAAAGATTGTTTCTTGAAACTAATAGTCACACATAGGCTGTCGGTTGCTCGTGACATGAATGTGAGAGAGTGATAGAAAAATTTCGTTTGGGTTACTTTTCTTTTTCTAAGCAATGCTTTAACAGATTAATACAAAACTCAGAACTTACATTGGCAGTTATCTATGGTAGTTAGTGGCAATGGATTTCTAGTATTTCTAAACAAAGGTTCATCAACACTTGTCTTTAAAAGAGAACTTTTTTTTATTTAATTTTTTTTCAGTGTTACAAGATTCATTGTTTATGCACCACACCCAGTGCTCCATGCAATATGCGCCCTCCTTAATACCCACCACTTGGCTACTTGGCTCCCCCCACCTCCCACACACTCCCCTCCAAAATCCAGTTTGTTTCTCAGAGTCCACAATCTCTGATGGTTCATCTCCCCCTCTGATTTCCCCCAACTCACTTCTCTCCATCTCCCAATGTCCTCTGTGTTATTCCTTATGCTTATGCTCCAAAAGTAAGTGAAACCATTTAATTGACTCTCACTGCTTGACTTATTTCACTCAGCATAATCTCTTCCAGTCCCGTCCATGTTGATACAAAAGTTGGGTAGTAATCATTTCTGATGGAGGTGTAATACTCCATTGTAATATACGGACCATATCTTCTTTATCCATTTGTCTGCTTAAGGGCATCTTGGTTCTTTCCACACTTTGGCGACTGTGGCCATTGCTTTTATGAACATAAGGGTACAGATGGCCCTTCTTTTCATTACATCTGTATCTTTGGGGTAAATATTCAGTAGTGCAATTGTAGGGTCATAGAGTAGCTCTGTTTTTAATTTCCGAAGGAATCTCCAAAGTGACTACACCAACCTGCATTCCTACCAACAGTATAAAAGAGTTCCCCTTTCTCCACATCCTTTCCAACACTTGTTTACTGTCTTGTTGATTTTGGCCATTCTAACTGATGTAAGGTGGCATATCAATGTGGTTTTGATTTGAATCTCCTTGATGGCTAATGATGATGGACATTTTTTCATGTGTCTGCTAGCCATTTGTATATCTTCTTTGGAGAAGTGTCTGTTCATGTCCTCTGCCCATTTTTTGATGTGATGATCTGTTTTGTGTGTGTTGACTTTGAGGAGTTTTTTATAGATCTTGGATATCAGCCCTTTGTCTGTAGTGCCATTTGTGAATATCTTCTCCCATTCCATGAGTCGCCTCTTTGTTTTACTGACTGTTTCCTTTGCTGTGCAGAAACGTTTGATTTTGAAGAAGCCCCAAAAGTTCATTTTTGCTTTTGTTTCCTTTGCCTTTGGAGACATATCTTGAAGGAAGTTGCTATGGCCAATGTCGAAGAGGTTATTGCCTATGTTCTCCTCTAGGATTTTGATGGATTCCTGCCTCATGTTGAGGTCTTTCATCCATTTTGAGTTTATCTTTGTGTATGGTATAAGAGAGTAGTCTATTTTCATTCTTCTACACATAGCTGTCCAATTTTCCCAGCACCTTTTATGGAGAACTTTCAAACATGAAATTAGCTTTCTTTTTCTGAGCATGAAAAGGTTGTCGGGGAAGATTACTGGAGATCTGTGTGTGAATCACTGAAGAAAAATTTTCAATGTTGTCATCTTGTTATCACTGTGCCAGGGACATGGCATAATGAGGAAGAAATGGTAGGCTGGGCCTGTGGTACTGTTTTCATTTAGTATTCATTCCTATGAGGTAATCATCTAAATTAATAAGGATTTGCCTTTTTATATGGAGGAGAGAGCCTGATCCAAATGGCCTCATAAAAAGGAAATTGCTGAATGAAGTCATTACTCTAATTAGCATTAATGCCCCCAATGTTAACAGTATACCTTTTTTAAAAATGACGTTCAATACCTTCCAACCTACCACATTGAGTAGTGTTTGTAGCCGGAGTGCCAGATTTAATTGTCCTTTCAATATCAATTTAGACAGATCTACTAATAGGGTCGTGTTATTAGATAAATGCCTCTGGTAATAGAAAAAAATGTCATTATGGAGCTGGATTGAATTGCTGCTCATTGTGATGAACAGTAAACTATCAAAGCTTATTCATTCATAAGTCCTACTTACCTATTTATCCAGAGTTCCTTTTCTTATCTACATTCATATAAACAATATCATTCTTTAGCTGATGGAAAATGTTGAATGAAGCTTTCTATCCTCTTCCTGGAATATTTGATTCTGTATTTAGGTCAAATCCTATGTAATTGGCCTCCAAAATACTGCTCAGCTTCTCTAGTGTTGAACATTTTGTTAAATTCTGCAATTAAGCTTATCAGTTTGAGCTTATGAAATCATTTCGTTTCTGCTATTAGTATTCAATTTTAATAATTTCTGATGTGTATGTGTCTCTCTCTCTCTCTCTCTCTCTCACACACACACACACACACACACATGCATTCTTCTTCCAGTGTTCCAGCCATCTCCCATCTCTCTTATTGCCCTTCAAATCTATTTCCACATAGTAGCAAAAATAAATAAACTTTGGGGCACCTTCCATTCAGGTCATGATCTCAGGTCCTGGGATGGATCCCCTATAGGGCTCCATGCTCAGCAGGGAGTCTGCTTCTCCCTCTCCCTCTGCCCACCCCCCCCCCAACTCCCCGCTTGTGCTTTCTGCTCTTTCTCGCTCTCAAATAAATAAATAAAGTCTTTTAAAGAAATGAGTAACTTTTTAAAACCTTAAATAGAATCATGATTCCCCTTTGTAAAACCCTTCCCAGATCCCTTGCCTTAGCTGACAAAGCCCTGTATGATTTGCTTCTTGCTTGTGTTTCTAGTTGAATCCTACACCTCTCCTCCTCACCCATTATATTTCAGTGATGCTGTCAGTGGTAACTCATCACTCCCTCCATATGTCAGGGCCTTCTGTCCTAGTGACCTGCTATTCTTTGGCCTGTAACTCTGCTCTCCTGGCTTTTCATGCAGCAAGTACATTTTCCTTCTTCTGGTCTCAAATTAAACCAGCAGTTCCTCAGACAGACCTTTGTTACTCACCCTGCTTAAAGTAGATTTTCCTATAACCATTTCTTTCAGCCCTTTGTCATGTCCTTTATTTATCTACTTATTTGGTTAAGTTTAATGTCTTTTCTCCTGTGGACTCTTAAGTTCCCTGAAGACAAGCACTTTATCTGGATTGCTTATTTGCTGGACATTTATGAAATTCTCGATTAATGAGTCAAGATCTATGCCTGGAAGATGGTGTCAGTACCTGTTATTACAAGGACTTTGGGGTGGAAGTCCATGTCCTATGAGCCAAACCCACTCCAACACCTGTTTTTATACAGCCCACAAAGTAAGCATAGCTTTTATATTTCAAATGGCATAAAAAAATCTGAAGGAGCATAGCATCTTGGGTCACGTGGAAATCATAAAATTTTAATTTTAGTATCCATAAATACTGTTGTATTGGAACCCAGACACCCCATTCATTTCTGTGCTGTGACTGCTTTACAACAGCAAAACTGAGTAGTTATGTATGTATGTAGGCCCTGAAAACCCTAAGATTTTACTCTCTGGCTCTCTACAGGAAAGAGTTTGCTGACCCCTCACACAGAGAGGTTTGCATTAGAATTTTTTTATAAAGATTTCATTGTTTTCAACTAATCTCTACATCCAACATGGGGCTCAATCTCACCACCCTGAGATCACATTAGCTCCAAAAAACACCTATGTGGTCCTAAAGTTTTTTATAAAGATTATTTGGAAGAAAGAATGAGGAAAGATCCTAAAATAGACTACTTGAATCCTTCCTTTGCTGGCTCGACTTTCAAAATAAATCCCATCTGATTGGTCTGTCTCCCACTGAGGCAAAAGCAGTGGTTTTTTGAGGAAAAGCAGTGGTTCTCAAGTATCAGGGTGCATCAGAATGAGCTGGAGTGACCCAGGCCCAGAGATTCTGTTTAGGAGGTGGGGGAGGTGGGCTAAGCCAGAGAATTTGCATGTCCTGAAAGATCCTAACTCCAGAAAGAGCAACCAGGGTTGCATCCTTCTTTACAGAATGTGGGTGTTCTGTCAGTGTAAGAGTTCATTTACTCAGTATTGACTAGGTGTCAGTTTTATTCTAGATGCTGGGAAAACAAAGCTAAATGATGAATTGCTTCTTTTAAGAAGCCAAAATTTAGTACTAGGCAGGCATTAAATAAATAATTACCATAAACATAGCAGCTGTAACAGGAAATATAAACCAACTCTGATAGGGGCACCAATCAGTTCCTGAATATCCATAAAGACTTTTAAAAAGGAAGGTGAAGATTTAGAGAATTCTGTAATGTTTTAAGAAAGAAGTCTACATTTCACTTTGGCTATACCAATTCACATCATCCCTTAAAGAAGTTCTGAGTATTGGGAGCAAATTTAGAAGTTCTGTCCAATATTTCTTTCAAAGAGGAAGGGGAGGTTGTCACAAAAAGGCTAACCATACTTCAGGCAAATGGCCAATATTAGATCCTACCCAAACATTATTCTGATTTTTGTTTTCCTCCTCTGAAACCTAACCAAATCTCATTGTTGTCCCCATGTTCATCACCTCCCACTAGCCCATTACCTTTCCTGCAATAAATCCCTTGTTGACTTCAAGACTTTCCCTCTTGCTGGTTCTACTCCATTCTACACACTGCAGCCTGGTGATCCATTTTAAAAACAAATTCAAATTTTTTTGAGACCAGCAATGGCTTTCCCTTACTTTTTGAAAATTAATCCAAATCTTTAACAAAGCTTTTTGAGCTTTAACCTTCGGGCTCCAGCCCGAAGTTGGCACCAGCCGCACTGTTCTCCTTTTAGTTCTTCTAAAAACTGTTCTTCCTCTAAACCGAAGACTTTTGCAGATTTATTCCTTCAGCCTGGAATGCTCCTCCTGCTTGAGACTTTATTTGATTCTACTCACTTTTCTAGTCTCATTGTAGACATTAAAGCCATGACAAAGCTCTCCTCTCACTGACTCCACCCCCAATCCCTGCTTGTGAGAAGGAAGGAACGACCAGTCCACACTAGTCAGCAGTTTAAAAACAGAGGCCATACTGTTGTACCAATGTGGGAGAAGGTCAGTCATCATGTTAAACCTGTGATCAGCTCTATGTGTAATGAATTTAAATCATCAAAGAACAAACTTTAGATTTCAAACTACATAGCCTTTGAGTCTGTAGAATATTAGAAGTATTTTATAATGTAGATTATGTCTTGAGTTAAAGTGGAAAAGCAGGGACTTATCTGCAGGGACTAGTCAGCAGAAATTTTGCAATGAATTTTTATAAGCAACTTGTTTTATTTTGGGAGAAAATACATGCACACTAGTCACCTTCCATGTAGTTGAGTCATTTGACCTTCATAGAAGTTTTTGGGACAATTTTTGGGAATAATGGAGAATTTTTATTTTATTTCTAATTGCTAGAAAAGCCACATACATTTCCTAAAGATCTGTATTGATCCAGAAATAGTTTGGCCCAGATGGAGGAAGGAGACTGGGTATTCAATTATAATTCCATTTTTTTTCTTAACTATCCTAATTCGAACTCTTCTCAGAGTTCTTAAAAATATCACTAACTAGGGGGCACCTGGGTGGCTCAGATGTCTAAGTGTCCGCTTTGGGCTCAGGTCATGGTATCAGGGTCCTGGGATTGAGTCCCACATCAGGCTCCCTGCTCAGTGGGAAGTTGGCTTCTCCCTCTCTCTCTTCCCCTGCTTGTGCTCTCTCTGTCACTCTCTTTCTCAAATGAATAAATAAATTTCTCAAAAAAAAAAAAAAACAAAAAAACACCCCAAAACACTACTAGGCCTTTATATGTCTTGACAGTTTGTAAGTTTCTATTTGTTTGATTATTTTGGTTAATACGTCTCCTCAGTAGAATGTCAGCTTCAAAGGGGACTTGCTTGTTCTGTTCACCGTTGTGCCTTGAGATAATCCATGCCTGACACATATTAGGTTCTCAGTAAATACTTGCTGAATGAATGGTGAACTGTTGGATGTATGATAACCTCTCCTTCTGTCCATTACTCAGTTCTCACTGGCTTGGTCAACTGATGAAAGTCTCACCCTGTGGTGATCCTTGAGCCCTCTTCCTGATTGAGCCTCTTGTTAATCAAGTATCTATCACTGTCCTAGACCTTCGGATTGACTTTCACCCTCCCCTTCACCCAGTCTTAGTTATGGATGTCATTACCTGCCACCAGTAATTCACTAGGTATGAAGTCTTTTTTCAGAACTAGACTAGGAACTGAAGCATTATGCAATCTAAACATTATCATTTTGACATGTAATTAACATAAAAATGATTACTGGGTTGCTTTATTTTTTTTATGTACCAAGTCTTCAAAATTTAGTGTGTGTTTTATGCTGTAGCACATCTTAAGGCAAACCAGCCACATTTCAAGTCTACAGTGACCAGATCTAGCAAATGGCCGTTATATTGGACAGTGTCACTGATGTTATCAGCTATTAGGTGATGACGGATGGCCACATATGCATGGCTTTGAGCCAGAATATCACCTCAGGAATCATTTTAGAACTCTGTAGCTTCATGGGAAGACACCTCACAGTACTTTATTACCTTCTCATTCTCCTCTTCATCTTCATTCTTTCTTTTCTTTTCTTTCTTTCTTTCCTTTCCTCTTCCTATTTCTCCTTTTTCTTCCTTTTTTTCCATTTCTTTTTGGAACTTTTCTTGACTTGAATTCCTCCCTCTGTTTTTTTCTTTCTTTATTAATGAACGATTTTTCTACAATGAATTTGTATTTTTGAGGGTTGCCTGGGTGGCTCAGTTGATTAAGCATCCTGGGGTCCTAGGATCGAGCCCCATGCTGGGGCTTCCCTGCTCAATTGGGAGCCTGCCTGTCCCTCTGCCTTTTCCTTTGCTTGAGCTCTCTCTCTCTCTCTCTCTCAAATAAATAAAAATTTTAACAAACAAATAAACTGGTGTTTCTGGTACTTTCATAATTTACTACAAATGAGAAAGATGATGTGACAGACAAAATTATAATGTAAAAATGTGAGGAGTCAGGGAAGAATACCCAATAAAATGTTCGTCTTTAAAGACTTAATGATTGGTTTTGGGCATTTGAACCGTGAAGTGCCAATAGTTCTGATAGTTTTCTTTGTGATGAAGTTGATTTTCATAGGTTTTGTTTATGTTGATTCAGAGAAAAGCAATCTTTGTTATTATTCTACAGACAAAGCCTTATGCTTAAGATACCAAATCTTATTTTCTTTAGCCTTTTCCATTGTTCATTGTTCTCCTGGCTTATAAATTGGTTCTATAATTACATCTAAATTACAACAGCTAGCTTTAACCATACTCCAGTACTTAGGATTTATGTTTGTAAATGTCTCACCCAAGATGATCGCAATGAATTTTTTTCTGACTAAAAAAATCAGAAATATTCAAAGTGTCACATGGACTAACATATGAAGTTGAAGTGGTTAAATATGGCTGTCCACAAAGTAATCACAGTTCACATCTTGTGGGGATATACTTAAGGACTGTCTAATTCACCAAAAGGGATGGATGCAAATGAAAGGCTTGGAACAAAAATAGAAATATTCTGCAACCGCAACCACCTTCCCAAAAGGGAATGGGCAAAGAAATAGAGAATAAAATGGTAGTTCTACACATTTATGTCAAGAAAGCAGATAAGTACAGGCTCTCAAATAATTGAAACCATTGACTACATTTTATTGCCATTCTCTGTTTCAGTCCAGGACTTTCTAATATGATGGTGAAGAAATACAACTTGTTGTCATTAGATCCTTTGAAATTTTTCATTGCAGAACTTAGGAGCTGAGTATATTAGAACTGTGACCCAATTCCATCATTTCACAAGCGAGAAAACTAAGATTTGGAGAAGTTTAATGCCTAATCCAAGCTCTTGTAGGGGTATAGTGTAGAACCTCAGTTAGAACCCAGATCCTCTACTGTGTGCAGAATTCTTTCCACTATGGCAAGCTTGGAAAAAATGCAGCAGATGAATTCTTCAGAGAGAAGTAAAATTCTTTCATATTCTTTTTCTGACTTTTATTAGCAGCTAAGGATTAGAAATTAGATATTTGGCAAGTTTCTTTCATCATTAACCAACAATCAAATTAAAATTAATCATAATTTCATTGGGTATTGTACTTGCAAGACAGTGAAAAAAGAAAGTCTTAGAGGTCTCTTTAATTTCTTAGTGATCTTAAACTATCACAGTTAATAGCACCATTGAGAGAAGGAAGTTCTATGACAAGCCATAAATGTTGTGTGAGAAAAATAATATTGTCCTTGAAAGGTTCAGTTTCTTCTATCAATTTTTGAAAAAGTAAATTTAATCAAGATGACTATCTCCAGGCATCCACTGAGCTTTGTACAAATGCCCATTTAAAAATTCATCAAATTTTCCTTTCTGCTTTTTTATTTACTGAGCTGTGAAGGGACTGCCTCTTAAGCAGTCAGCTCACTAGACACTTTAAAAACTTAAACAATTAATTGCAATTAATAACACAGTTGAAAATGGTTTCCACTCCTGGTTTTCAGACATGTAAGTTTGTTACTAACTGAAATCATAAATTATTTTTTTCAGTGCTGTTTTCCAAAAATCTTTGCTTTGACATTTTGCATAAGTTCCCCAAAGGTCATCACATTTACCCACTGAGTGCCTTGACTACCAGGAAGGAAAACACTTCTTGGATAGCATCTAAGGTACTTCTGAAAATTATGTTCTACCATTGAATTGGTCAGTAGCCCAAATTTCATGATTAACTTTTTAGTGTTTAGCTTTAAATACTGTTAAAATGCAAGCATTATATGGAATATATTAAGGCACTTTTAGTCGTCAGTATCTTCTTTTAAATTAGTTCATTGAAGTGTTAAAACCCAGTCATTTAACAAGACCCAAAGGAAATCGGAAATGGGACACATATACTGTATAGAGGAAAAAGAAAATTTGAATTGTTGTGAGCATGGGGTATCAAGCAAAGTGATACCCCAGTGATACATGGGGTATCAAACACTACAGATACTCAGAATGAGAGTATGTTGCTGAGAGAGAGCAAGAGAGGGACAACAATATGAATAATTGATCTGTTTTTACATCACTACCATGAGTCAGCAATTCCTCTCTCTGTGGGTTGTGACTGATTGTAAAGAGGGTTCTTTAGCCTTCTATTTGTACATAAGAACAGGGTCCTCATGCAAATTCAGATTTACATTATTTACATGAAATATTTGGGTTTTTTCACCTCTTTTAACCTATAACTTGATAGTCAAATGTGGATTTTTCAAGTTAATACAAGATAAAGTGATAAGATGGATGATTAAGAAACAGGATGGAAGAGCATTGTTAGGAGATATACATTTGTTTGGTCATTAATAATATTTTACCAGAGAGTGCCTGGGTGGCTCAGTTGGTTAAGTGTCTGCCTTCCACTCAGGTCTTGATCTCAGGGTCCTGGGGTTGAGCCCTGCATTCAGCTCTCCCCTCAGCGGGGAGACTGCTTCTCTGTCTCTCCCTCTGCCCCTCCCCACTGCTTGTTCTCTCTCTTCCTCTCTCAATAATAAAATCTTTAAAAAAATAATATTTTATATATACTTAGTGCAGCAAAGCAATTATACAAGAAAAATATCATTGACACAATGTCACTTGAAATTGTTAGTATTTTCTGGTGTTTATTCAGTTTTTCTAGTCATTTAAAGCAGAAGTTTTCACTTTATTGTTTATGAGAAAAACGAGCCAGTCAGGTGATAATATGGTAATCTAAAATGTTACTCGATAAAAGGGATTATCTGAGGCTATGATGTCCAGTATAGTAGCCACTATTCAGATACTGCTCTTGAGCCCTTGAAATGGGGTGTGTCCAAAGTAAGATGTGCACTAAGAGTAAACTATACATTGGGTTTTTAAGACTTAGTAAGAAAGAAAGTAAAAATACTGCATTTATAACTTTTATGTTGCTCATATACTGAAATGATAATATTTTTGCTATATTGTACAAAGCAAAAAATTTTCATCTTCCTTCTTTTCCTTTTTTTTTTTTTAGTGTAGCTAACTAGAAGAATGTAAATTTCATGTGTAACTTATATTTGTGGCTCAGATTACATTTTTACTGGGCATTGCTGCTCTAAGGGATTTAATATTATTTAAATACTATATGCTTGTGAAGTGGGCTTGTGCACTTTTTGATGTTGCTATAATTATAAATGTTCAAATGCTTTCCTTTGCAAGTAGATGTACATTTGACATTGAGAAATTGTATGTAACTTCCTTCTGTTCTCTTGCGGATTTCTTGCCTAACTTCTGTTCATATGTTATTTGGCACAGAAGGGAAATGTTCTGAACTCTTCCAAATAATGCCTGAAAGGAAGAGTCACTAAAGAGAAGGGTATGTGTTTCCCTTTAAATAAGACCCTCCCCAGTCTGTGAGCAGTTAGATTTAGTAACGATGTGTCTTATGCCTGTCCACATTGCTAACACGAGTGAATGAAAATTCAGTCAGAATGACCAGAAGGAACCTACAAAATGTTGCAGACAAGTTTCAGAGGATGTTAAATTAAGTCATCTGTATGATTTCTGGAGAGCACTGATAGACAGTTGAAGGCAGTTACAAAAAGATTGTGTGTCATTGGGGATCATATTGTAAAAACAATAAACATTTAATTTACAATAAACCTGAAATTCTTAGGTAGAGTTTGTTGCAGAATAATCCAATTTCGCATATAAAAAATCGACACTTTCCCATTGTTTGCACCACTGTGCACATTCTGGAAGTCACAGTTAACATTGAATTTCTGCAGAATAAAGCAATTTACTATTTGGTGCAGGTATAAGTGACAAAATATCATTTTAGATGTTGTTCCTATCCCTGGCACATAGGAGATTAATGTTTTCTCCACTAGAGAAAAAGACATTATCTTTTGAGGTCGCAGAGTTTTTGCATCTTGGCCTGAGGCTAATAACTACATATGACACGAAGAGGGAATGAGACCTTTTGCGGGGGAACCAAACTTAAGTATCAGAGCTGCTTACAAAAGTAACTTCAAAAACCAGTAGAAACACGCATTCTTAAGTGAGACTCTGAGTCTTGTTTTCTGGTAGAAGTATAATTTTTAAAAAGTAGACTATTGTCTAGATTGCATTTACCAACTTTGTTTTGTACTTACAAAATTCCTAAAACATTAACTCTGGGCCCATTTGACTATGATTTTTGCCATGGCTGACAAGCGTTTTCATGGTTTTTGACACTAATTTTAACTCATTAATATCCCTCGGATAATATGTTAAACATGTCTTAAAATTTGAATCTGTTCATGATTTATCTCTATTAATAAAAATCTAAATCTCTGATGTGGATAAAAATGATTGTTTATGATCCATCAAGTTATCTAACATAAATAATTATGAATAGATCTGGAACTCTGAATCTCTTATTTCCATTTGATGTCAAAGTTAAATTTTGCCAGTGCCATTAAGGAGGCCCAAGTATCAAACTGTTTGCTTCATTTATAAAACTATATAACACAAATCCTGAGATTCTCAACCTCTTAAGTTTTGCCATAAACTGTTTCCAACACAAGGACAGATTCTCAGGCTCTCTAGGGATCCCAGTGATGGGCTGTGTTGTATGCATGCTCCAGAGTGCCTATAAGCAATCATCTCTCTTCTACTAAAGCATTATCTGAAATTGATTCTTTCTGGTTACCAAAATGGGAATAAAATCACTGAGAATATTGGGGAGAAATGAGGGTCAAGACTTTAATCTGTGAGGTATGTTGAAGACAAGAATATAATCTTTCTAAACCCCAGCTCCACTTGGGTGCCATATGGAATGAACTATGACCATTTGATGTAAAATCTACATGTTATTATTACACCCCCAAAGGATCTGAGTATGCTACTTAAAAAACCAAAAGCACTAAATAACAAACCACATGCTCCCATCATGAAAATTGATCTTGCTTAAAGGGAAAACACATTGGAAATAAGTAAAAGCATTTCAAGACATTCCAGTTCGCAGTATTACATTCCCCTATACCTAAAATTAGTTTTTAGTGTCATTCCTACTTTTTATCTTAATATCAGAACCTAAAGTCATAAAGAATATGGTATGTCTCAGAAAATGTTATTTTGGTGTCTCTTCTCCTTCAATAAAGACCAAGGGTACAGAAAAGAAAGCAGTTTATAATTCATTGAAATAGTCTCCTGTTCTTTCCCCTCATTTTTCCATTAAAATGAATGTGAAACCAACAAACACCTAGAATGGGTCAGAAAAAAGATAAAAACATAATTTTAAAAACTTAGACTAAGACTATTTGAAAAGGTTATTTGGTCTACTAAGGAGAGAAATAATTCTTTGGTAGTCTTCAAGTGTATGCTATGAAAAGTTATTTAGAAAACTATTTTAGGGGGAGCCTGGGTGGCTCATTGGGTTAAAGCCTCTGCTTTCAGCTCAGGTCATGATTCCAGGGTCCTGGGATCGAGACTCGCATAGGGCTCTCTGCTCAGCAGGGAGTCTGCTTCCCCCCTCTCTCTCTGCCTGCCTCTCTGCCTACTTGTGATCTCTGTCTGTCAAATAAATAAATAAAACCTTAAAAAAAAAAAAAAAGAAAAGAAAACTATTCTAGTCTCTCCTGGATGACTTAGGAATGGGTCTGCATAAGAGTGGGTAATGGGTTAGGTTTTCCAAAGACTTTCTCGGCAAGTTTAGTTCATAACAGTGTAGTCTCTTTTAGTCCCTCTTCCTTTATAAGAAATTAGTATAGTGGCCATTATAAATGGGCAGTTATTCGTTTTTTTATTATAAAACCAATTACTGACCTTTTTTAGAGTATTCTTTTTATTCAGATTTCTAGAAAGCTTTTCCATGTTTATGATGTCAGATATAGGTAGATCTACCCTGTTTCACTCTTTTATAACTATAACTTTATGAGGAAAAAATTCATGCTTTTAAGTACTTAAAAAGCTGAGGGATAAATCAATTCCTCGAATAATTGTCTTTTCCCCCAGGCGTTGATTAAAAATAACAACTGTAATGTATAGATTATCCTAATTATAATAGAAATAAATGAGCAATTTTATATATCATTTGATTTTGTCATGATATTCAACAAAGTAAAATTTTATATTAAACTCACATGAAACTGCCAATGAGTACATCATCTTTTATAAATACATATATATTCAGAGAAGAGTAGACTAGAAAAGCCTATATCCTCCCTCACCCCCAAAACACTCATATGCGTGCAGGCATGCGCACATGTACATTTTTGAAAGGGGGGAGGGGGAATCAAGTCATCCAAAATGTCCCAACTTTATTATTTGGTAGCAATTATTACCCTTCCTTTTTGAAAGTAATAATTTGTGCCTAATGGTTGTGACTTTTTTATTAAGATTTTTTTAAAAGATTTCATTTATTTATTTGACAGAGAGAGATAGATCACAAGTAGGCAGAGAGGCAGGCACAGAGAGAGGGGGAAGCAGGCTCCCCACAGAGCAGAGAGCCCAATGCAGGGCTCAATCCCAGGACCCCGAGACTATGACCTGAGCTAAAGGCTCAGGTTGAGCTAAAGGCTCAACCCACTGAGTCATCCAGGTGCCCCTTTATTAAGATTTTTAAGTAATCTCTACACCCAGTGTGGGGTGGAATTTACAAGCCCAAGATCAAGAGTCCTGATGCTCTAGCAACTGAGCCCCTGGGGCGCCTCCCCATTCCCCCCACCCTCTCCCATTAAGGTTGTGGCTTTGAATGGAGTTCTCTTCTCTCAGTTCAGGGCAGATTGCAGATTTCATCACACTTTTTTTTTTTCTCTTGAGAGGCAACATAGTATTTTGAAGAGATGAAGTTCTTAATTCAAAGAGATACAGGTTTTCCACTCATTTCATGTATAGGATTGGTCAACTGTTTAATTTTTAGAGATTCCATATTTTTTTAACTACAGAGACAGTGATTTCATACAGTTTTCTGATGAATAAGTGTCTAAGATAGCCATCATATACTCAGACCTGTTCTGAACTAGGCACATTATATGCCCCTTCATTATCATCAATCCCTATGACAGCACTGAGGGGTAAGAGTTATTCTAGCTCCCGGGGCGCCTGGGTGGCTCAGTGGGTTAAAGCCTCTGCCTTCGGCTCGGGTCATGATCTCTGGGTCCTGGGATTGAGCCCGAGTCGGGCTCTCTGCTCAGCGGGGAGCCTGCTTCCCCCTCTCTCTCTGCCTGCCTCTCTGCTACTTGTGATTTCTGTTTGTCAAATAAATAAATAAAATCTTAAAGAAAGTTATTCTAGCTCCCATTTAATCTAAGGGTGCATCAATAAAATGTCTGTTACACTGTCCAGCTCAGTAAATCGTAATGGTAGCGATGGTAGTCATGGTACTAGTCATGGTAGTTGCTGTTTTGACTATAGTCATCTTATGTCCCCATGTTCCCAGTTTAACTAGAGAAATGTAAGGATGGAAAGAGGCAGCCAGTTTAGTGGACACAGGATTCAAAGACAGTCTGTTTCAGCATGATCTGTGCAGTTAAATATTATACCATATTGTCATGATATTCTGGGATTTTAGATATTCTAAATGCTTGGCACCATGCGTAGAGGCATTTCATTCTTTTTTTTTTCCTAAACTATTTTTTTATTCTAAACTATATTTAAAAACAGTTTGGTGCTTATTTTCTTCTGAAAACATGCTGATGTGTTACCTAAAAGCCATACTTTACCCTTAGTATATGGATTTTTATATACTTGCATCAGGGAATCTTTTCAATGGCTTAGTGCCCTGACTACCTGGCTAATTCTTCAACTTAGTTTAGGTATTTCTGGTTGCCTAGTTTGATGCATTGGGTTTGGCATATTGTATTTCTCAGGTGTAGTAATGGTATGGGTTATTTCTGTGCTTCTTCTAAATTGCTCTTATTATTGCTATGAAGATAATCTTAACATTTCAGCTAATGATTCATACAGTTTTACATCTAAAATTTAATCTGAAGTCTTATTTTCATAAATCAAATTATAGAAATAGAATATTACTATATAATTTATAATCACATTACGTGCCAATAGGTGTAATTATTTAGCAGTATAAATTCATCAGGATCTGTTACTTCATATTTATTTTTAGCCTGAGATATGAATTCATTTCTAATTAATAAAAGGTTATGTTTCTACTTCAGGGAGATTTAAACTATAAAAGACACGTTGGGGGGGACACTGGCATGTGATCCATTTATCTCACTACTGTATACACCTGAAGGTATTAATATTCTCAGACTACTACTTACAAGTATATTTTGTATTGGGACACACTGGTTATTTACTAGTTTTACTTTATGTTTATTGAATAAGCAGTTAAGTATTGAGGTTCCCTAGACAGCATAGCTGGGTACTGAGAATGGTGCAAGCCCTTTGGGATGCTGAGATATTACAGACTTCTTTTTTTTTTTAATTTTTTATTTTTTATAAACATATATTTTTATCCCCAGGGGTACAGGTCTGTGAATCACCAGGTTTACACATTTCACAGCACTCACCAAAGCACATACCCTCCCCAATGTCCATAATCCCACCCCCTTCTCCCAACCCCCCTCTCCCCAGCAACCCTCAGTTTGTTTTGTGAAATTAAGAGTCACTTATGGTTTGTCTCCCTCCCAATCCCATCTTCTAAGAAGGAACTAGCAGTTTGTGTTTGCTCAGAATTCAGCAAGTACATTTAAAAGTCTGATTCATTTGAAATGCTCTAAATTAAATTAGAAAGTAACCTTTAGCAAAATATATGTCATCCACTTTGCAGACTTCTGTATAAAAGTTTTACATGTATAAGAACCACTTTACATGATGGTATTTTTTTTCTCCTTGTATTTCCTTTACAACTGTGAATACCCATGAAAATGAGCAACAGCATTAGTATTTGAGCTAGCCTTTAGAGTAGTCACCCAGTGCCAGCGTGAGGTTTACACTGCCATGAAAACCATGGCAAATTTACAGTTTATGAAGCACTTCCTCAGACACTCTTCATCTTCGCAATAACCCAACAAAGAGGCCAAGTGTCGTAGGCATTGGTCATTTCTGCTGGCCCAGCACTCCAGGACCCTTCCCTCCTGGGTAGAGCCCTGCCTCCCTCTCCCGAAATCGAAGGAGAGCAGCCAGCCACTCTCCTGCCCTAATTTGGCCACTCACAGGCTCTTTCTTGACGGAGGCTCAGCCAATGAGACAACCCTACCTGAGAGTTTTCCCGGAAATGAGCACATCAGAGCTCCTGAGGAGAGATGGAGCCTCATTCCAGGCAAAGGAGTGACAGGGAGGGGTTGCGACCACAGCCATGGAATCACCTGGGCTCTCAGAGTCTGGGACCCAAGTGACAACTTGCATGTTTTGACCAGACTCCTTTGTTTCTGCCCATTTTCCCCCAAATCTGTCAGCCTCTACCCTCAACTGACCATCTCATTTCTTCTCAGCGCATGTTTATCATGTTTAACATTGCTACAGTAGGTTTTGGTTATTGGCAACCTATAGGTATAACAAGAATTGCTATTCCTGATATACAGATGAAGAAATTGAGGCTCAGTGAAGTTAAGCAACTTCCTTGAATTGTAGTCATATAGAAAAGCCAAGTCTAGAGCCCAGGACTTCCAGCTCAGGGTTGTTTCTTACACAGCACACTGTTTTCCCTGTTGTCTTCAATGGCCACTGCAGATAGTGAGACATGCTTTCTCCTCTGTGCCTCTTTGATAGCAGTACTTAGTCCCATTTATGGTTATAATCTTATCTGCTTGATGTCAGGTGCACCAGCCTTCTACCCTGTTGAGCATCTGGAAGACAAGGATTGTTTTACAGTCATCATTTTTTCCTCAAACTTATTGGAGTGCCTGGGTACAGACCCAGTACTAAATAAAGATTGTAATGAATGAGTAGCAAATGAGTGCATAAATTATTCAATTAAATGAAAACACCAATGTGGGCTTGACGCTGGTGCTAAAAGTATAACACTGGTTTTAGAAAGTACCACTATGTTCTTTACCAATCAAAATGTTAAACAACTCACCTTAAATATATCAAGATGTTCACTTAGTAAGCATCGATTCCATGTCTGCTGCGTGTTAGATGGTTATTACAGGGAGAAATAAGAATCTGTCTCCTTCTTTAAGAAGTCTCACCGATTGATGGGAGAATCAAATATTCCATAGCTGTGGGGAAAAGAGTGGTGATAATCTGAAGAATGATCAGGGCAGCAGGCCCACTGTCAGCAGCCGTGGGAACCACTATACTGGCCTGGCAATACCTCTCTGGGCACGATGCGGTGACCATGAAGGAAGACAGCCAGAGCCCTTTGAAAGCTGGAGAAAAGCACAATATGCTTTGCCCTTCCAGAATGTTGTGTGATATACTTTTTTAAAAAAAAAAAAAAAAAAAAAAAGGCGACATGGGGGCCTGGGTAGCTCAGTCAGTTAGGCATCTGACTCTTGGTTTCCATTCAGGTCATGATCCTGGGTTCCTGAGTTTGAGCCTTGCCTATCCAGCTCCACACTCAGTGGGGCATCTCTTCCTATCTCTCCCCCTCTTTCCCTCCCCCCGTGCTCACACGGTCTCAATTTATCTCTCTCTCTCTCAAATAAATAAATCTTAGAAAAAGAAAAAAAAGAGGGTTACCTGCACCCTCATTCAGACAGAATTATTTTTTAAAAGGCTATAATCAAAGCTTATCAAATTTTTAAACTAATTTTGAAGTTCTCTTGTACCATATGAGACTAATACATAAGACTATATTTTGATTTGGCAAAAGGTGAGAATGAAGAGGAAATTTCTATCTTTATATAAGCATTAAAACCCAATATAGTAAAAGCAACAAATAAAGATATATATAAAAATGTGAAAGGATATAAAGCCATTTTATGTGTGTAAAATATATGTAAGAAAAGGATACACACTTGTCAATATAATTTCCATTCTTTACAAATTACACACACAGTAAGAGAAATATTTAATTCCATAATGTTTTGGTATCATTTGCAGACAATTACTACGGCACGCCAAAGCCTCCAGCAGAACCAGCACCCTTATTATTAAATGTGACAGACCAGATTCTTCCGGGAGCCACTCCAAGTGCTGAAGGAAAACGGAAGAGGAATAAATCAGTGAGCAACATGGAGAAAGCAAGTATAGAGCCTCCTGAGGAAGAAGAGGAAGAGAGGCCTGTGGTCAATGGAAATGGAGTAGTAGTAACACCAGGTTAGTCACTAATACACGTGTGTGTGTATGTGTGTGTGTATGATTACAGTCACTTTCAGAGAGAGAAGATTATGATATTAAAAGGAAAGGTGCAATTCTTGTATCCTTTTGTTCTAATTTTGACACATAATGCAACTAATTCAAGTTCCTCAGTTTTTGGTTTCACTTGCACAGTATTGATAGCTATATAATGAATGGTTACTACATCGTAGAAAATGTTACAAGTCATGAATATGATTGTGTAAAGTTCTAGGGTCTTTGCTAATGAAGATTGGGGAAATCTATCTTCAGAAACCGTACTGTACTCATGGTTCTGTAAAAAGAGGCTGTCATGTGATTTAGTTAACAACTTCAGTGAACATTGTCCTCAAAATGACCAGGCTTATACCACGTCTGTATATTTTTCTCTTCATCCTTACCATTGGAGAAAGAATCCTTATACACTGACTTGATGAAGGCATCTATTCACCTACTCTGAAAACAAGGAGAAGACATTTTATCTGTTTGATTTATGATCTATCATATCATGTATATAAAGAATATCAGGCAGATAAAGAGTGGGTTTGCTGTTTTCTTGTGCTTATTACTAACAGAGTGCCAATTTTTTTATTATAAGAGATATTTTTCATTATATTCATAATTAAATGTTGAAGCAAATATATGGTGTTCTTGTAGCCTCTAAGCTTAAAGTAAGTTTCCATAGTTTTGTTTTAGTTATTTATTTTTTAATAACAGCATATCAGTAGGCATTGAAAATCTAAGAACCATGTTAAAGCTCTTAAAAATGTAAACCTGTGCACTTTGCATACATATTATTCAAATATATTTCCTATAATGACTCTGATATCTATGTTTTTAATAATCACTGTACTGTTTCTATAGTGATGTAATTGAATTTTCATACTCAATTATTTTTATTAAAGTTTCGTGAGCTTGTTTTTTATCTTCCTTTTTCATAGTACCTGCAGAAATTCCCTTCCTTGAACATAAGGAGACCAGAATCTAATCTGAAGGTGTAAAACCCTAAGAAGGGGTTTCATCTTGATTACTCAGAGGAGGACAACCTCCTCCATTAATGTAATGGTGAAAAATGTGCTCTGATCCTACCAATTACTGGTACAAATGATTTCTGGATACAAATGCTAAAAATCACTATTGGTACATAATGTAACTTGTTTACTACAACCCTGTGTTGGAAAAAAATGTGATGAGGTTCAGAAGGTGAAGAGCTAAGTATATGAGAAGGTGAAGAGCTAAGTATATGAGAGGAAAATAATTTACAGGTTTACAGCTAATTTTCAAGCAATTAGATACATTTTCTTTTTTGATTCTGAAATACCTTTGTCAAAATATTTACTTTTCATTATGGACTAGATATAAATTAAGTTGACAGTAGTACATAGTTTTCTTAGTTATCTTTGATGTGAGAAGCCAAATGATTCAGCCAGGTAGAAGCAATAATCATAAGAGAAGCAGAAGTAGGGGATCAAAGAGCAGTTACAGAGTTTCTTACTGGTTAATCCCTTATAGATAAAAATATAAAATATATGTCCTTCGTTGGGCCTGAATCATTGGTTTCTATTTCATTTCTACTCTGTATAGGCCAAATCAAATGAAGCATTCTTGACCCACAGATTTATAAACTAGGAAATTTCTTAATTGGGGATCATAATGAATCACCATTCCTTTCAATTCATACCTATTAGTTATATAAGGAATTGTGTGTGTGTTTGTGTGTGTGTGTGTGTGTGTGTGTGTGTGTGTGGCTAGGAAGTCTTAAGGGCCCCCAAGGAAAATGCATCAGTTTGCACTCTTCTTAACCAGCCCTAATGATATCTCTGTTTCTGCACCTCGCAGCCTGAGGTCAGTAGAGAACAACTACCCAGGTCAAATCTGGGATGTCTGAATACTTAATAGATGCCACAAATGCTTGCAGATGCTTACAGTGGCTCCGTAAGCCTGTTTGGACCAATGGCCCTTATCTTGTTCTTTCCCTTGTGGCGGATGAGAGAGAGGTAAATTAGGCAGATCTTTGCCCAGTGTTGGAAGATGGAGCAAACAGCCCCAAGCCAGAAATGGGTCTGTCGTTCCTTATTAGAAATCTTTGTTTTTCTTTATGTTTATACAACAGAAACGTGAGGATTCACTTTGCCTTCCTCCTATACATTCACTCAGCTCTTCACCTTCTGAACCTTGTCACAATTTTTCCCCCCTAGCACAGGGTCTTTATCCTGCCTTTGTTTTTCTTCCCATACAGTCACTAGATATAAGACGCTTCCAACAATATTGAGAAAATTGTTGCTTAAATTTTAGTTACGGCCCCGTATCAACCAGGAGCCTATAATACCAATTAATATCAGATGTCAGTTCAGAGCATACATAGTACAATTGATGAGGTGTTTTCAGAGAGTGAAAAAAGCTTACTGAGGTGATTTTTATTCCATTACATAAAAATACTGATAATAATGATAATAAATAATGTAAAAATTTACTTCTTGTAGATGTTTACCATGTGCTAGGAACTCCCTAACTTTAACTTTCCCTAACATATAACTATATAACATATAACATATAACTAACATATATGTTAGTTATAACTCCCTAACATATAACTCCCTAACATATAACTTTCATTATATGTACTAGTTCACTTAATTGTCTTAACAGATTGTATAGGTTAGGGGTACTATTTCATAGATCAAGACACTGAGGTGCACTACAGGTCAGTAATTTGCCCAGTTAGTTACAGGCCTTTATATATAGGAACTATCGATCCAGAAACCATGTTCTTAGCTGCTTTGCTATCCTGAGTCTTACAGCACCAAACAGAAGCATGAGTACATTTCTCAGCAACGTGTATACACATGACCACTATTTCACTTGTAACTCTTTAAAAGGGACATTGTAAGTTTCTACCTACCAGAAGTTTATTATTTCTTTCATATACAGTTCAACTGTATATGAAATCATATACAGTTCAACTTATGTGGCTCTGTAGATACAAAAACATCCCATTTTTAAAATAATATTCCACAAGTATTTAAGGATCAAACCTACCAATCTCTAACTCCTTATACTTTACCAAAATGAATTATTTTCTCTATATAAGTAGATTTTAGAGGAGTCCTCGATTTACTTCTATTACTCATTTTCTTCTTCTTTTCTCCTTTGAACTTATACTTAGAACTGTGTATTCCTTTTACTTTCAGGCCATATTTATATAAAGTTGGTGACCACCTTTAAATATATAATTTCTACATGAAGTTCTACTAACATTGTCCATGAATATTCATGTGAGCTCTTAATGCTAGATTCCCTTTTTTGCTCAAAATTACAGCAGACAGATGGAGTTAGCCCATATCACTGAGAAAAGCCATAGAATGATCTTTCAGTGTCGCAGATCAGAAATGTTTCTCTCTCTGACATGTGCCACTTTGGCGATAGAAATCAATATAGTTCTATCCTTAAAACTGTAGTGCAATTCTTGTTGATACTGAAAGTTACCATTATTTTTTTCATTTTTATTTTTATTTTTATAACTCTCTGTTAATGAACACATAAGATGGGCTAGACATAAAGTACATATATTGCCTCTTTTCCCATAATTATAGTATGCTTACTTAACAAAGAATATGCTGAAATTTAGCTTAAGGTACTCAACTAAGGTAATAGTTAATTTAGTAATAGAGTCGAGATCTGGACCCAGAAGTACCTGAACTTTCCCTTTCCACCACATTTCTCTGGGCTGTGAACCATGCTGAGGACAAAGTGACTCCTGACCGCCATAATGTAAAATCACAACCTTTCATCTCAGCGGATTTCATGACACTGTATTTTGTTATATTTGTCCTTCACTGAATTTGTGGCTGCAGTGTTAGATGAAACAGCTGTACGTCATCTGAGAGAACCTGCCTTTAAACTGATATTTAAAATTCATATCCCCAGGAAACCTTTCCTTGACATTAACCTCATCTATATTTAGACACCCTTATCTTGTTAGAGTTGACATCCGGCCCCATAGCTTCAAATACCATAGATTTACCTGCAGCCTTCACTTTTCTCTTGTGTTCCAGGGCCATATTTCTGACTACAGCCCACTGGACTGCCCCTCCTGTGCATTTCTATAGCAACTTAACTGCAACATTCCTCTTAAATTCTTCTCATGTAAAACAAGCAAATCAGTTCATAAAGGCCGTTACTTGATTTTTCAAATTCTTGTTTTCACCCACATAGCTCAGACTTCTTTGATACTTCTTTCCCCTAGCCTTGCTATATATTATTGGCTATAAAAATCCCTGGGCCTGTAGTTTTTATCTCTTTTTTCCAAATATCACTATCCTAGATTGCTGCCTTATCACCTCCTTTGTGGACCACAGTCCCCTAATGGATCTCCACTCCTCCAGGCTCCATTCTTATCAGATTGCCTGTTATTCTTCTATCAATTAAAGATTCTTGAACCAGCACTTGATCATGCAACTATCCTTGCCTAAACTTGGGCGAACTCCATTTAAAGTGCTCCAAACTCCTTGGGCAACCCCTCAGGTCATCCCACATTTGACTGCAACATCTCTTAGCTTTTGTCCCCATCTTCCCATCTCCCACTCCCCCATCTCTTCTCTGGTCCTTACTCCATCCTCATAAAAAGCCTACATCTGTTTGATACCTGTTTGACAAGGCCTTCTCTACACTGTAACCTCCTATTCTTTTAGTCAAAATTCAATAAAAATATTGATATTCCCAAGAAATCACTTGTTGACTCCCATAATGAAAAGGTGAAACTGCCCATCTCTGAATTATTGAAGTACAAGTTTACACTCTTCATTCATTTGGAAGACATTGATTAAGCTGGTACTTGTAGCTGACTTTTCATAACGTGTGTGTCTGGCACGCCCACCTACATTATAAACATTGCTAGGACAAGGGCTACTTTTATTTTTTTGTTTACCCATGTCAGTGATTAGTATAGGTCTTCAAATATTTGAAGAACTTGTGAATCTTTATTTTTTTAGTCAACCTAACCTCTAGAGAATGTCAGAGTTTTACATGAGTAGCTCTACTTCATACTCATTTTACACTGCTTAGTATCTTCCTCGTGCACCGCATTTAAGTTTAAAAGATATAACATTCCTGATCTTACATTCCAGCAAAAGTTATTTGGTAACTAAGGAAAATGATGTAGAATTACATTTGAAAATGTGTATTCTTAGAGATGAGATGATTTCTCTGTGAAAATACCAAAAATAGGTGGATGTTGGATCACTATATTGTACACCCAAAACTAATATAACACTATAGGCTAACTGTGCCAGAATTAAAATAAAATACAGAATAGGTGGATAATAAGTAGATAGTTTTGTGTTTTGTTTTGTTTTGTTTTTAAGATTGAACTTTTCTGAAGAAAAGAAAGTCCTATAAACCACAGTAATTGGGTTAAGCTTTCTTGGATTGCTTTTATTTCATGAATTATCTGCTAAACTTTTCCGGAAAGTAATTCACTATTATATTGTAACTTCCCCTCACTAGCTATTAGTAAGCCTAGTGCAAGGAATTAGAATGCACATATATTTTAAAGGCAGCTAAATCTCTCTGTTAATACACATACACACACAATGCCAGGAGGAACAGGGTCCGTGAGAGCTACCTTCGCCAACAAAGGGAATACAGTATGTGTACACAGAGCTGCCTTCTCCAGGCCCCCAAGCCCGCAATTAGTGCAAATGAACTGCCTCTCCCAGAGAGCAAACAGAGTGTCCCTTATGTGATCACCGAGTGTCCTCAGCAATGATCTCAGTTCACCATTAGGGACCCACATCCAGGTCCTGTGCTGCTTGGCACGCTGACTGTGTATGCACCATCAGTCCTGGTTCTGTGAATGAGGTCCTGTCACTGTCAAAAGAATTATGTCCTCCATAGTGAATCTCGCTGTTTTCCTGTGAATAATAGCCCACTCTGAAACCACCCCAAAGCCTAGCCCCTGCTTATTTTTCTGTGGGTTCACAGAGACTGTGATGTGTGTATCCACTCAGATCTTTATCTTTTTCTTTTCTTTTTTCTTTTTCTTTCTTTCTTTGAGGAGGAAGCTTGATGTTATGATCTTATTCCCAAACACTGTATTAGGTTTTATCTTTGCTTTGGAGGGGCAAATTTTGGGGACTATTTTAAATTAATCTTCTAAAATTAGATATTTCATTTATGAATAAGGGGCATCCTTTCTTAAAAGGATGGTTTAGAAAGTTAGAAGTGCCCTGATTGTCAAATGTTCTGAGTATCTGGGTGTGATTATAAAGTAATGAGGCAGTCATTTTAAAGCTCTTGCTTAGGCACGACAGTAGTAATTGTAACTACAGCACTGGGGAAATGCTGAAATCGTGATCCGGTTCAGGAATGTCACTTCAAATCAAAGCCGACTCGCTGTGCTGTTAAACTGAAAGCAGCGCGAAATTTGAACCTCTTCATGCCCTCACACTGATTCAGCATTTTGGGGATCTTGTACTCAACCCGTGTGGAGAGTGTTTTTCTACTTCTCTGAGGGTTTGTACAATGTGCATGAGAGATTTGATACACGAATGAGGAGTGAGGGGTAAGAACACCCAGGGTAACCCTCGGGCTGGTGCAGCCCTTGGAGAGAGCCTGAGGACGGTTGGCCATGTTTAAGTGTCTTCACGTTCTCCAGGCACCGATGGAGCTTAATCCTATTTCTCATTATAGCCATCCATTCTCTCTAGGTCTGATTTTCGCTCTGTGTTCCATTGCCTTGTCTCATATTTCTCCTCGTAAGAGGTGATTATAATTGCAGTGTGAAATCTAGCTACTTTATTGCCAGACAAAGAGTGCGGTAGTTATTTCTGGCTGGGGGTGGACTTCATTCCTGAAGAGGGAAGGTCCCTGTGCATGCTCATTCCTTCCACAGAGCTCCATTGCGGGGCATCGGACCTCTTCTTTTTCCTCCTAATTGACTTCTTGCTCTCATCAAACTCTATCTTGACTCCAATTTGGCCCTGAAGAATAGCAGTTGAATTAGCAAGATCAAAATGAAAGTCTTCTTTTTCTCTTTCAGAACCTTGGATATTCATAAAACTTTGCAAGGCAATGTTATGTTTTATATAGCACTGAGTCTTCTGGATTTTTTTCAGAATTTTGAAAGCCAGATCTAAATGATACTGCACACTTACATCCTCTGTTTCTCTTCGTATCTTGCTTTGGTCTTTGATATTTTCAGTACTTGTATCAGTTTCTCTTACCCCAAAGTTAGTTGAGGGTTTGGGGGACTGGTTTCTATATGATAAACATCTTTTGAATGCATGACGTTATTAAAATCATTTCACATATACTGTTTCAAAGCTATGAGGATTCATTTTATTGCCATTATTCCAGTCTACTTTTATTAAAATGTGAAAAAAATATTGCAGAAAGAAGAAAATATGCTAATCAAGGCAGCTCTTCTCCCCTGTTAATGGGAAATAATTCCCTCTACTAATCTTCCTAGTGAGTCTTTACAATTTAGTTTTTTATATCTTGGATTTTTTTACCTTGTCATCTTCTAATCATAGTCCTTGACTCTTCAATTTTCCTAATTTTACATTTTGTTCTTTTAGTGCTCCAAAGAACCTATAACCAACTGAGGGTTTCAAATAGAGATGAAAAATAATTTTGAGGTATTAAAAATGATTTATTAGTAATGCACATTTTCCTGGTTAGCCCCCTGAATGGATGAGAAGCAATTTGGCTACAAATATTACAGACAAAAAGTCATTTCTTTACAGGACTGGGAATTTCTGCTTCCTCAGTTGACATATTCAAAAATCAGAAGCATAGTTAACTGTTACCCTAACTTTACTCTAACTCTTTCCCTAGTTCTGTTCTCATATTTTATTCCGGATTTTATATATATATATATATATAAATTATCACTGTGTGTCCACCCCTTCATTTGCATACCTTATATGAAAAGAATTTATATGCACTCTTGATGGGAATGGAAACTTGCAGCCACTATGGAACTCAGTATGGAGGTTCCTCAAGAAGTTGTAAGGAGAACTACCCTATAATCCAGCAATTGCACCACTGATTTACCAAAAGAACACAAAAACACTAATTCACAGGGAAACATGCACCCCAATGTATATAGCAGTATTATCTACAATAGCCAAATAATTGAAATGACCCAAGTATCCATCGACTTATGATTAGAAGAAAAAGATGGAATGGAATATTCCATTGGAATATTCCTCAGCCATAAGAAAGAATGAAATCTTGCAATTTGCATTGATCTGGATGGAGATAGAGAATATTAGGCTAAGCAAAATAAGTCAGTCAGAGAAAGACAAATACCTGTAATTTCACTCATATGTGGAGTTTAGGAGAGGGAGCAAACCAAGAAACAGACTTTTTAACTATAGAGAACAAACTGATGGTTACCAGAGGGGAGGTGGGTGGGGGGACGGGTTAATGAGGTGATGGGAATTAAGGAGTGAACTTGTGATGAGCATCAAGTATTATATGGATGTGTTGAGTCACTGCATTATATACTTGAAACTAATATTATACTGTATGTTAGCTGGTAGAATTTAAATTAAAACAACAACAACAAAAACTTAGGCAATGCACTTTTTTTTTAGAACTTAGAAACACTAGCAGAACTAAGTAAAAAACAAACACAAAGAAACAAAACCCACTACCTAAAAGTTGGTAATCAGTGTACTCAGAAATTTATCTGAAGGAGCAGAAAAATAATCATCTTTACGAACAGGACTGCTGTAGCACTGGGAGTAGAAACAGACAGAAACCTACTTTGTATCGTATTTTCCCTTTGTATGTTTGGATTTTGTCCATGTGCGTATTTTAGTACATCAAAAAAAGTAATTAGTTTTTCCAATGGTGAGCAAAAATTCACTAATCATTCAGTGTCAACATTTTAGCACCCATATTTTGATTCCTCTTTTGGTTTCAGACGGTTTTGGAAAATCAGTGAGAGCATTCTGTGAGCAATAAGCTCTCATCTGGACTTTTGATCAGCGGCTACATAGAGTGCCGGTGACCACTGCATGACTGCTGTCTTTCTGGGGATGGAATGCCCTCCACGCCTCACTATAGGATATGATCTGTAGTAGGGCCAAAATGGAACATCGCTTGCAATGGCATTTTTCCCTTAGTCAGCTATGAAGCGTTCATTCATGTACAAAACCCCATGATGCAAATTTTAACTAAAAACCTAAACTTCTAGAAGCAAAGGGAGGGTCATGCTCTAGCAGCCGCCACCACCACCACCAGGAAAATACAGCAAGACCTCGGATCCATAGGAACAAACTTTTTTATGAGGTTGCTGAGTTGGCAAGAAAGCAAGAGAAATCTTCAAGCCCCACCCCATCTATGGCCATGGTTCCTACCACAAATGAGCAGAAACCAATGTGGGGAGCCATCTGTTATAAACAGACTTGAAAACCATGGGTGCCCTGGGAATGTATGAGGAGGCTAAGCCTTGGGCTAATCGAGAATTGGGAAGCCAGATCTCTGAGTCTGCGTTAAGTGTGTACCCTCAGTGGTGCCAGCATGTTACTAAGTTGATAGCTCAGGAGCAGTGCCTCATGCTCAATAAAATCAAATGCAAAATTCTGTAGGAAGTAATCCAGAACTTGAAAAAAAATGGTATGGATTATTATCTGAGAGTTATTTTTCCTCCTTTAAATCACTTAACCCCACAACATGTCTCAATGGAGAAAAAAAATTCAATTTATGTGTACACTTTTAAAAAGGGAAATGTTAGTTTCATGTGTATCTTTTTCTCTCTTTTTTAGTAACTGCATTTAAAAAAATATCTAATATCTTTAAAATTATGCAGACTTGATCACACTTCTTGTTTCTGTCAAGAGAGACCATTTGGGTTGCTTGACTGATTTAACTATGCAATTTATTTCATATTTTAAGTAATGGAATTCACTGATAATAGTATATGACATTTACTGAACACCTACTATGTTCTGATAGTATACTGCTCTAAGCTGTTTCTATGCATGTCACATATAATGCTTATAGGGAAGAAATGTTATTATTCCCGTTGTATAGTTAAGGAAATTGAGTGTTTAAATAACTTGCTCAACATTACACTGTAAAGCACAGATTCAAACCCAGGCAGTCTGACACCAGCCTTAGCAATTATGTTCTATTTCTTCCTTGTGAAGTGCGTTTTCTGCTACCTGAGAATCACTGAATAGAAAGCAAAAGAAAAAAATTACCTCAAATTATCCCTATTCTCTTTTCTTATTAGGTACAAATATGTTCCTCATTTTTTTGTGTGTGTTAAATGTTCTCTAGTTATGCTTATTCCCAAGGAAATAATATGAGTACAGCAGAAAAAATTATTAGATTTATTAAAATTTGTCACATAGTCATTAGAAATATAAATCACAGAGCTCTCACAGGGTAAAACAAATTTTGGAAATTCAAATTTTATGACTGTTTGAGAAATAAAATCAACAATTTCCTGGGTAGCTTAAAAACATTATTTTCCCTCATTTTGAAGGATGGCAATTATAGAAAGCTCAACATTAACTATATGCATAGACTATGTCAAGTGAAAATATGGATAAGGGATAAAATAGGCATTTTTCTTGAAATGGTTTTATCTTGGTTTCTGATTATTCTTAATAAAACTGAGTGGGAACATTCAAAGCCATGGCTTTCTGATTTATCATTAGTCTTTCATCTGAAAGGCAATCTGTTAGATACTGCTAGGGCAGTAAACATGTAAGCAAGTGAAATGGCCGCCGTACATATTGTTCTATCTCAAACCTTAGACTGGACCAGAGCTATAGGATTTATGTGAGCTGCACTGAATGCAAAAATGCATACATTTAATTCTCTTCCAATTAAATGGCTTTCAGTCCCTCTACAATGTATACAGATATTTGAGTTCTTCTGAACTTCTTATGGGAAGAAGAAAAGCATTTGCTAAATTCAACAAACATCATTAGGGTAGGATAGTGGAAAAAAATTATATTTCTTAATTCTTCATAACAGTAAAAGTGTACATAAAAGTGTGTTTTTTATAGGTCCTCATTTCATTCACATGAGAATGTACATTGTCAATGTCTGTTTTTGTGCCTCAGTGTTGGTGTAGAGTTTCTAGGAAATTCAACAGATCTGGTGAAAGAGAAATTTTTTTCATCATTACCATTCTTTTAAAAGAGGTGTTGCTTCTTGATTGAAATATTCTTTGATTCTATTGTTAGTGAAACAAAACAAAGCTTGCCTTGCTCTTGTTTGCAAGGCATCCAAGTGACCTAGAAATGTAAAATGAAATGCTCAAAAAACGCCAGTGTTTGATAAAGTCTGTTCACTTCAGCAGCAAGCATCTTAGGGAAAAAATTACATTTAGATATCCAAAAAAATTCATGTTTAGATTTAACAATAAAGTCATGCTGAAAAATATGTCTTAGAAGTCAAAAAGGACAATTCTACATGACTACTTCTAATCAAGAAATAGCTTCGCACCACTATAAAACTAAAATATATGCATAGATTATTTGGCTCCCTCTTAGTTAAAATTTAAATAGTCTAGGTCTTCTCAAACTTTAGATCTTACACAAATGAGATTTGTATGAGGGCACATTTGCATCCATGCTTGTCTAAGCTGAACTCCATGAGAGGAGAGGAGTGCTAACACATGCACCCTTGGTTGCCAGGTAAAATCTGTTCTTTCCCATCCTTTTATTAATAAAAATCAGTTTGGATGGTACACCAGATAATGTAATATATTTCAATGCTAAGAAGAAAGGAGCTATAAGCCATTAAAATACATTAGATAGACTTAAAGGCATATTGAAGTGGAAGAAGCCCATATGAAAATGTGTGCATCATATGACATTCTGGATAAGACAAAACTATGGATGTAAAAACATCACTGTTGTTGCCAGGAGTTAGAGGGGAGGACAGGATGAATAGGCAGAGCAGGGAGGACTTTGGGAGCAGTGAAACTGTGTGATATTATGATAGTGGATACATGTCATTACACATTGGTCCAAACCCATGAATTATATCACTCAGAATGAATCCTAATTTGATCTATGGTCTTTGGATGATAATGCAAAGACTATGCATGGGGTTGAGCAAAGAGCCTATGGGGAATCTCTGCCAAACCAAAATAATTTTGCTGTAAACTTAAAATTGCTCTAAAAAATAGTGTATTAAAAAATCTATTCTGTTCTTAATGGGTACATTCTCAGTTACTTTTACAATACCCAACATATCTGATTAAAAAAATAATAATTATAAACCTCATATAGAAGGAAGGCATAATCATATTATCCAAAATGTAACAAAGTTATCTTCTATTTTCCTTACTAAGCAGGGAAACTATTATGATGTAGCATGAATGTTCAGTGAATTGTAAGCTGAACACACCTAATATACTATGTAATTAGTTGAATTGTGAGTCCCCCCCCCCTTTCTGCAGTTTATATATTGAAGTCCAAACCACCAGAATCTCAGAATGTGCACTTCTTTGGAAATAGGGTCATTTTAGAAGCAGTTAGTTAAAATGAAGTCACACTGGAGTAGGGTTGGCCCCTGATCCAGTATGACTGGTGTCCTTATAAAAAGGTGAAATTGGTCAGGGCACCTGGGTGGCTCAGAGGTTTAAGCCTCTGCCTTCAGCTCAGGTCATGGTTCCATGGTCCTGGGATGGAGCCCCGCATCGAACTCTCTGCTCAGGAGGGAGCCTGCTTCCCCCCACCCTCTGCCTGACTCTCTGCCTACTTGTGATATCTCTCTCTCTGTCAAATATAAAATAAAATAAAGAATTTCCAACTTAAAAAAAAAAAAGGTGAAATTGGGACACATGTCCCAAGTACATGTACCAGCTATATGAAGACTGGAGCTATGCTACTATAAACCAAGTAACTACCAGAAGCTAGCAGAGAGGTCTGGAATAGGTCCTTGTGTAGTGCCTCCAGAAGGACCATGGCCCTGTCAAACCCTTAATCTAGGAGGTCTAGTCTCCAGAACTCTGAGATAATACATTTCTATTTTATAAGCCATCCAGTCTTTGATATTTGTTATGAAAGCCCTACCAAACTAATACATACCATTTGGACCACATTCTCCGTGACTGCCCCACTGCCTAGCCTAGTGCCTGTCACTTAGTAGGGTCTCAACAAATATTTAATGAATTAATTAATACCACTGCCTTGGTAACAGAAGCAACACAATGCCAGTTCCTTCTCCACTTGGGTGCTCAATGTTGGAATTCCTCACACAGCTCCCTTACATATCCTTATCTCCATGTGCTATATTGACATCCTAGAAATTTGTATATAACTATTTTGTGTCATTGAGTATCACTTAATAAATCATTACCATAGTACTCTATTGAGTTTCCCAGAGTTGGGGGAGACCCTTCCTCTCTACCCACCTTGTTGCCTTGCATCTCAAAGAAAATACTTAATTTGCACCCAAGTGGCACCTTATCTTGGCTCTGCTCAGAAGAGGTGGAGTGAGTTACCTGACTGATGCAGCTTAGAAGCATATCCACTTAGCTCAACTCCTCTTTTCATTCCTCTTAATATTCTACATTCATCCTCTGAGAATAGGTTCTGCCCCTGTGTGGGAAGCCTACCTTGGTTCCGTGCTGCCTGTGGGTACATTAGCGTGATTCTGGGTCTTACCAGAAACCCTTGGCTCTCACCATACACCGCATCTCTAGATTAGCCTTTACAAATAGTGAATATGAGAATGTTATGGTTGTCTATTTGCCTTACTCATTTTTTTGCTCTATTTTGTTCAGCTAGAGAAAGCTACTAATTACTGGTTACAACCCAGTTCATAGTAGCCTCATAAAATTCTTTTCTTCTCCCCCATTAAGCTCTTGTCAAGTATCTTGCATATTGTAGGTATTAAATTCATGTTTGCTAGTACAATGATTGATCCATTAAATAAGAATAAAGGAATGAATGAATAAATATCAGACAAACTGAGAGAACTTGGCACCATAATCTCTGGCACATCGATAAATATAACTATAGACATCTCCAAAGACTCTAGATTTTAGTCAAAGAAAAAAGTATATTTGTTCATAACTACACTTCTTGAATGGATTCTCTGTTGGCCTATGATGTATTTTCTTTGCACTGATTCTTTAATCCATTCCAACCTGGCTTCCCCACCCACCATTCCACTATAACAACTACAATAACTGATAGCTAATGTCGCCAGTGACCTCCATGCTCTTAAATTCAGTAGATTTTATGCCCTCATCTGGCTGGACTATTTAGAAGCTTTGGCCACAGGTTTCCTCCTCATTGCCCTTTGCTTGGCTATTTTAATGGCATGAGAATCTACTGGTTTTCCTATTAATTCCCTGGCTGCTCTTCCTGATCATTCTCTCACTGACCATTAAATGTGAGAATTCCTCAGACAGCTGCTCTAGGGATCCTCATTTCTTCTTGCTGCACTGTCTTTTCGAGGCAATTTCATTCACTTCTCTGGCTTAAATTTTAATTGAGTCTAGTCATATATTGTTGTCTCTTGAATTGATTCTCTCCAGCCAAGAACTCTCTGACATGACATCTGCATTGTGAATCTGGCAATGGAACTCTGTCTCACTGTGCTCAAAACTATACCCATACTCTCCCCAGACACCCTGGCACCCCTGCATAGTCCTGTGCCTTCTCTCATATTTCCTATTTCATGAATAGCTTTGCTACCCACCAGGTTTACCATGATGTCGAAATATTTTTTCAGTCCACTTCCACTTTTTTTTCCATCCCCAGGCCACCATTATCTCTTGTCTAGAACACACAAATAACTTCCCACCAACCTGTAAATACCTACTTTTGCCATTCTCAAATCCCCAGAACAGGTAAGGGGATCTTTGTGGAGAACGAAAATCTAATTGTGCAATCTCCTTGATTAAGATACATCAATGCCCTCTCACTGCTTTTAAGATATAGTCCCAAATTCTGAGCATGCCCACTAAGACCTTGACTAATTCAATCCTTGTTTATTTTTCCTCCGTTACCTTCTTCTGGAAAAAAGTCTCTTGCCTTCTTTTTCAGGTTTCAGGTTGACAGAACATTGAGAAAAAAGGGCTTTCCTTGACTTTTTATGTAAAATTAAGTGAGTGCATACACAAAATATACCAGCTTTCACTGGGAAAGCATTCATCACACTTAAGCTTGTTTAAAGACTACACATCCTGATATTTTGAGGTCCACAAGAGCAGAGATCATGCCTCTCATGTTCATTTTTCTGTCCTCAGTCCCCGACAATAATTGAGTGCTTAATAAATATTGATTAGATGAGTATTGAATGAATGAATGAATGAGTATTTCAGAACATGGCCTTGCATTTTAACTTTTCAAACACAACACGACATTTGGAAATACCTGAGAACAGTGTATTTGGGCATTGATAATTCCATGTAATAATGTATAGCAATGAGAATCTAAAGGGAGCAATGGTACCTTTTTTGCTGCTTCTTTCCTACACATTTACAAAGGTCAATTCTGTATGAGGAATCAACTGGAAGACTTCATCAATAAGGGCATATTCTTTTAACAAAGTGTCTTTGTAAGGACAAAACTATGAAAGCTTGTAATGTATTTTTGTGCTTTCCAGTTCCTAAAGGTGCCTTAATATGGCCTCGGAGATTGATGCCTGTAGGGAAAACATTGAACTAAGAAATGGATTGAGACAAATTTGGAATTCTATTTTAATTACTTCATTGTAAATTATCATTATTACTTTTTAAAGTTACAAAAGTAATAGCCAAAGAATGCAAAGATACATAAAGAAAACTTCTTCCACCCATCTAAATTTACTATCCTTAAGCAATCAAAGTTGACAATCTGTTGTACATCTTCCATCCTTTTTCATGCTCATATATTATATACAAAACTATATGCGTATATCTAAGGGAACTCGGTATTTGCTTATTTTTTTAAAAATAGGATTAACAATATATGTTCTCTGCAACTTGGATTACTCTTTGAATAGTAATGATGAGCATCTTTTCCAACTCAATAGATATACATTTAATTCATTGAGTTTTTTTTTTTTTTTTAAGATTTTATTTATTTGAGAGAGAGTGAGAGAGAGTACATAAGAGTGGGGAGGGTCAAAGGGAGAAGCAGACTCCTGATGAGCAAGGAGCCCGATGCTGGCCTCGATCCCAGGAACCTGGGATCTTTACCTGAGCCGAAGGCATATGCTTAACAACTGAGCCATCCAGGTGCCCTAATTCATTGTTTTTAAACTATAGTTGCCCATCATAATGGTAACCACATTCTTAATCATATTCTCATAGATATTCAAACCATTTTCAGGGCTTTCTTACTACAAATACTGCATTGCCTATTGTTACATATGTGTTCTTATACCACACTGCCTTTATTTCTAGAGGATACAGTCTTAGAGTGAGATTACTGGCTCAAAGTATATGAGCACTTGTATATTTATATTTTTAATGTTAATAGCTATTCATTATGTTTCCAAGTGATTGTAGAAGTTCATATGTGTGAGTTGGCTCCCCTATCCTCACACAGACATCTATCAATAGGACTCTCTTTCCGGTTTCTGGGTTAAGCTGTCTCTGCCACACCCTCGGTGGTGGGGAAGCCATAGTGACTCACGGCCCATCTACTGGTTCTCTATTCTTAGTTACTTTCTAGGTCTCCCACTGGGGCATACTTGGACTTTTGGATGACATCCATAGTATAGGAGAGTCTTGAAAGTGGTATTTGACAATTTTAAAAAAGATTCACAGATGAAAGATCTCATGTTCTTCTGTTCTCTTTCCTTTGTAAGTAATCATATTTCTTCAGTGCAGGGACTTCTAACATTGCTTTTTAACACTGGAGTTTGAAAATTTTACATAGATGTGTTTAGGAGTCTATATGTTTCATTAATCTGGCATCAGATTCAGTGAACAATTTCAGTCTGCAAACTCAAGCATTTCTTCATCTTAGGTAAATTTTCTCCTATTTTTGTTGTTGTTGAGTTATTATTTCCTTTCTATGTGTTCCTTTCCTCATTCTGGAGCTTGTGCTCTTTACATGGGACTCTTGGGTCTCTCCTCCAAGCTGGTTACTCTTAAGATATGTATCTTCTTTAGGTTTTAGTCTCTTGTATTAGTTTTCTATGGTTTCTGTAACAAATTACCACAAATGTAATGGCTTAAACAATATAAATTTACTGTCTTACAGTTTTGTAGGTTAGAAGTCTGAAGTGGGACTGGGTGGGCTAAAATCAAAGTGTCAAGAGGACTGTGTTTCTTTCTAGAAGCTCTAGGATTAAATCCATACCCTTGCCTTGGCAGCTTCTAGAGGCCAGTCACATTTCTTGGTTTGTGGTTGGTTGGTCCCCTTCTTCTATCTTCAGAGCCAGCAAAATTGCATCTCTTTGCTCATACTTTTTTTATTTTTTTTAAGATATTATTTATTTATTTGACAGAGAGAGAGAGATCACAAGTAGACAGAGAGGCAGGAAAAGAGAGGGGGGAAGCAAGCTCACTGTTGAACAGAGAGACCGATGTGGGGTTCGATCCCAGGACCCCGGGATCATGACCTGAGCCAAAGGCAGAGGCCTAACCCACTGAGCTACCCAGGTATCCCCTCTTTGCCTGTTCTTGAGTGTCACGTCTCCCTCTGACCCTCCTCTTCTGTCTTCCTATTACACTTTTAAGGACCCTTGTCATTACTGTGAGCACCCCCCGCCACTCCCCAAATAACTGAAGATAACTCCCAATCTCAAGGTCCTTAATTTAATCAGATCTGGGAATTCTTTTTCACCGCATAAGGTAACATTCACATGTTTCAAGAGGTAGGACATGGACATCTTTAGGGAGTCATTATTCTGCCTGCCACACCTGTATTAAGAAATGGTCCTCCAGTTCAGTAATCAGTAGTAATTAGAGGAAGGATAGACAGGAATGATGAGTGAAAGGGAACTTAGCTAGGCCTAGAGATGATTTTCAGAGCTGTTTGCAGCAATGCTTTTCCTATTAGCTTTCACAGAGCTTATTTTCCGGTGCCCCATGCTCCACACTCACTGACAGGTTGCCGTGGCTAGAGTGACTAACCACACGCTCTCATTCTCTTGTAGAATCCAGTGAACATGAAGACAAGAGTGCAGGTGCCTCAGGAGAGACACCCTCCCAGCCTTATCCTGCACCAGTATACAGTCAGCCCGAGGAGCTGAAGGAGCAGATGGATGACACTAAACCAACTAAACCTGAAGAGAATGAGGAGTCAGACCCATTGCCTGATAACTGGGAAATGGCCTATACAGAGAAGGGTGAAGTCTACTTCATTGAGTGAGTTTCACACATTTCTTTCCATATTGCTATAAAGACCGTAACAGTATACTAGTGATGCAGTACATAGAGATGTGGTCAAAATAAAATACTGAGTTTTATTGTTTCTGGTATGAGCTTCCTTCTTTGTAAGAGAATAATGGACAGTGCCTTAATGCAATTACATTACACTATAGATTACTGCTATAAATCAAAGAATGAATTAAACAGTTACACTATAAAGTGTGTTACAATCATGGCTGAAAAGGCAAATCTCTATGTGATGTTACTATTGAGTTAGAAATAATCTACCTATCATGGGAAATGCTTACTCTACTCTTTAAAGACCTCTATATAGTCCAAATGAGTTTATTGCCATCTTTTAACTAAAGTTGCTGGAAGCATCTACCATGGTGTTCAGTGATGCAGCCATTTAGAGCAAAATACTTAAATGTCATGAAAGACAACATTTTGAGCATTTCATGCAGAGGTCAAATGTCAATAAAATTATTTAGTTTTGTATCTGTAACTATATATCACACTTACTTTTATTAATTTCATTTTTTTTTTTTGCTTACCATTTTTATGACTTCCCAAGGAAACTGAAATGCTAATCTTGAACTCCCTGGTGATACTGACTCATTCTAATCTTTTCTTGCCTTCTGGATTTTTTTTCTAAAAAAAGAAATTTATATATATTTTATTAACAATACTGACTATATTTCCGTTTTCTTATCTTCTAAGAGTAGAACCACTCTTTTTTAAAAACAAAGTCCTAAATTGGAGATCTCAGCACAAAATTAAATTGTTGATGTAAATAAGACAATCAAAATATTCACTAGGAGAAATAAAAACTAAAAATATTATAAATGAACAATGCTTATTCCCTCTAACAAGACTCAAACAGAAAAATTAATAGAACTTGAGGTTTTCAGTGCTGAATGTAGATAAAAAATATGTAAACTCTGATTATTCAAGAAAAAAATATTAAAACTGGATTTTCTTCTGCAACCTGGAGTGATTTGTGACTTAGATCTCCATAGGCAGAACTCAGTTGTGAAATTGAAATGTTACCACATGCCAATATTTAATTCTCATGTGAAGGTGTGAACTTTGATACATGTGGCCAAGGGAATATATAATGAGGTAATTACTTGGTGTGCTTCTTGACTCCAGCATGGGATGAGAAATGCAGTTTTTTGCTGAAAATGAATCTCTACCACTCACCTTTTGACAGATCTTGTAAATTTAAAAAAATTATAAGAATCTCTTGCATTATTTTTTATTGCTATAATCAGTGACCCATAGACATCTTTTATCAACTAATTAGAAAAGAAGGAGTCATATGGAATTTTTCAAATGTTCAAAAGTATTTAAATCTAAAAACATAACGTTGTTATTGATAGGTACAGCACAGAGCCACTCAAAGTATAAACACTAGATGTGAGTTCACATGCTGATGTTCAGGAAAATTGGTATTCAGAAGAAGGAGAATAATAATATACACATGTTTATTATATAATACAGGAAGAGTAAGGGTATGTATATGGAAATAATAAAAGAAAACCAGCATGACAAGCTGATTAAAGAACAGTTTCCTTACAAGCTTTCCAATAATGCAATTATAAAAATCTTTGTGATTACAAAATAATCTTTTCTCTTTGAAATAGTGTCAGATTTTGGGACTGTGAAGAAAAGGGACTTTGAGAGACAGAAGTTGTGCTCCTGGTATATAGTAAATGATAAGGCTCTGTCAGGGCTTGGGAGAATCTACCAAAATGATTTTATTAATACTTTAGTGAGTCATCCAATGTTAGAGTTCAAAGATCCATAAAATTTTGTATCTGTTCTTGAATTTATTGTTGAGATTTATTGTGCAAATTGGAGAAGAGAGAGATATAATTATGAATGATCAGTAAACAACTAAGTTCTGAGTTTTGTGATGCTATTCACAAAACTTAGCACAGATTTAAGTAATAAAAGGAGGCATCATAGGAAGGTAAGGTCACACAGACTTGGCAATGTATAGACATAGCATTCCAAGGATAGGAACCCAGTCCCTGGGCTTACTGGGGATATGAGAAGACCTAGTGACCCTACTAGAGAATAGGTATTTGTTGTTGAATCCTGTGAAATGATTGCTCTGTTTCTATTTTGCTATATCATTAGCGCTTTTGAAAGACAGGCAGAGGGTTTTTTGTTTATCTTCAGGGAAGAATGAATGAGCAGAGGAGAAGGTATAGGTTGAGGTGGAAAATTAAGACACAAAAGAGGAGACGATACATTTTGGCCAGAAAACTGGTGGGGGCGTAGAGGGTGGGGTGAGGATTCACTCAGAAGTTAGGAAAGTGAAGCCTTAAAAATGAAGTTAGGAAAATTGAGACTGAAGTGTGACAGGAAGGAGGTTCTTATGGAAGTCAGGAGGTACCCTGCACCCCTCCCTTCCTCTAGGACCAGTCCAAGCCACATCTTTCCTGTCTTGAAAAAGTCACCTTTGAATCTCAAGACTCAGTGTGATGAGTCCAAATATCAAACTAGGGAAGGATCAGTATCTTCATCATGTGGTATCTCATCTCCAACTATGACCAGGTGCACCATGGTTTCCTTTCTCTCTGCCTACATTTCTTTCCCTCTGATTTACTTTTCCCTCCCTTTTCACTGATTGTCTCCTGACTGCTTTCACTCTTTCCTCTGGAATGCCTCTTCATTCCCAATTACACTTGGACACAATCAGCTTCAACCCACCATCACTGACCTGTGAGTACCTTTGCTGTTGAAATAACAATGAATTCTTCTGTGAATATTAAGGGCCCTTGGAAACAGTCTGATAGAGCAGGACCTTGACAGGAGAGGGATCATGATGGGTTAGTAAGGACTTTCTTGGGGACTAAGCCATGATGCACCCAGGAATTTCTAGTCAAGAAACAACAAAAGTACTATTTATAATATAAAGGTTTGCAGTCCTGAGGCAAAGTCAAGGTAAAGAAGACAAAAAGGCAAGTAGAGAAAAGAGAAAGGCAAAACAGATGGAAGGGAAGATCGATGTGTAGGGTAAGGAGAGCTGGCATCAGTGAGAACTTCCCTCTGGTACAAATATTGTGAGAGTCACTTAAAGTAATGGAAGTCTCTCCTGGTAGGCAACACCCCTCATTACATTTCTCTGAATTCTGTCTCCTGTGAAACAAAGATTGTGATAAAACAGAAAACAAGTGAAACAAAGAAAAAGGATCCTGTGGTTCTGTGTATAAAATTTAAATATATGAATATAAATGTCTATTATTTATATTTATACATACACATTTTTTAATAGAAGAAGGGAATTCTACCTTGTTGAAATGTTAGTCCAAATACATCTTTTGTTTTTGAAAAAATATATACATACTGTGGATTTTGAATTAAGATAGCAAGCCATTTCATATTTTTGTCTTCTGTCTAAATATTTTAAAATATTTATTGTTTTATTCAGTATTGCAGAATACTTTATATGTCTCAGTACTTAACAAGTTCTGCCTTTAGAAGATGAGGGGGTTTTTTTTTGGTTATTTTTGGTACTGAACACAGGGGTCAACTATATTTCCCACACTTTTCAGAACTGCTTCCTTTGATGAGTATGTAAAAGCAGATTCATTTTATCATTCACAGTGATATTTAATGAGAAAAAGTGAGTATCTGAGAAAACATTTTTAAACAGTGGAATTTTAAAATGTGTGTGAATGCTCTCTTCTAAATATGCTTTAAAGCACTTATAATGTTTTCTGTTTAGTAGTTTTTGTAAGACTTTGAAGTACATAATTCTGTTTAAACCCAGTCATTTCCTTAATTCTTAACATCATACTCATTAATAATGTCTTTTAAATTACACAGCTTATTAATTGTAAATCAGATTAGTAATAATAGTTACAACATATTGAGCACCTACTTTGTTCAGACTGTGTTCAGGTTACCTGAAGGGTAGTAGTTAATATATTCAGCATTTACATTGTGCTCACTTCCTTCTCACTTTAGAAAGCTGAGGCTTGTAGAAGTAAGTAACGTGTCCATGGTCATATAACCAAGAATTCACAAAGCCAGTGTTCTTTGAGTCCGTTTATTACTCAGCACATCTGTATAGAGCACATACCATGTGCTGCGCATTATTTTAAACCCTGGGAATACAACAGTCAACAAAACTGACTAGAATTCATACTTTCATCGGTTACAGCCTTTCTCCAGGGTCCTTGTTCTCCATCATTTTGCTGTGGTGCCTGCATTACACATATTATATCATAACCACCTTGTGAGCATTTGATATACCCAGTTCATAGGTGAGATTCTAAGGCACCTTGGACAAATTAACATTCTTAAAGTCTCATAATTCCAACACCTTACAAAGCTGCTGCCATTACTCCATACTACCTCCACCTTATCAGCAAATATTGGCTGAAATGGAGGGTATGTGATTTGGTGAGTGCTGTGAAGGTATGTGATTTGGTGAGTGCTGTGAAGGTATGTGATTTGGTGAGGAGGGTATGTGATTTGGTGAGTGCTGTGAAGTGTGTAAACCTGGTGATTCACAGACCTGGGGATAAAAATATATGTATATAAAAAATATATGTTTATAAAAAATAAAAAATAAAAAAAAAAAAAATATTGGCTGAAATGAAAGTAAACTTTTATATTACAAATAGTATTGGCGTTTTCTTGACCAGAAAGTCACTGTTCCATAGGCAAAATGTTCCATAAAGCAGAGCTGCCATAGGGTGAATCTGTATTGACCTGCTTTGGAAATCCCACTACATCCCTTCTTTGTTTGGGAGTCAGTTTGGTTAGTGACATAAAAGACACTGCTATTGGGGCACCTGGGTGGCTCAGTGGGTTAAGCCGCTGCCTGCGGCTCAGGTCATAATTTCAGGGTCCTGTGATCGAGCCTCACATTGGGCTCTCTGCTCAGCGGGGAGTCTGCTTCCTCCTCTCTTTCTCTGCCTGCCTCTCTGCCTGCTTGTCATCTCTCTCTGTCAAATAAATAAATAGATAGATAGATAGATAGATAGATAAATAAATAAATAAATAAATTTATTTATTTTTTAAAAAAGACACTGCTATTGTTTTGGCAAAAAATATAATGACAACAGGAACCTATTTGTTTACTACCATCTTTCTGAATGGCAGTGAACACCATGTCATCTTAAATAATAGATTTTTAAAAGCAGGCTTTTGAAACTGAAAATCGGGGTGCCTGGGTGGCCCAGTGGGTTAAAGCCTTTGCCTTCGGCTCAGGTCAAGATCCCAGCATCTTGGGATTGAGCCCTGAGTGGGCTCTCTGCTCAGCAGGGAGCCTACTTCTTCTTCTCTCTGCCTACTTATGATCTCTCTCTCTGTCAAATAAAAAAATAAAAATAAATTAAAATAAAGAAACTGAAGATCACATCTGGGAAAATGTCGTGACTGTGCATGGTGTCCGAAATCATTGTCCAAGCTGAATTTGCTTTTAAATTCTCAGGAAGACAAACAAATAATCTGTTTCCTCTTGTGTTGCCATTTCTGTATTTCTGTAAGTTTTAAGTAAATTGTAATTACCATTTCAAAAAAATTAAAAACTTTTATTTGTTAAAGAGTAGACAGAATACTTGGGAAATTTGTTGGAGAGAAAAGTAAAACCAATTGTTTGGTATGAAGAACTCCAGATTTCTTATTCTAAGTGCAGCATATCATCACCAGTCCAAAATGCGGTCTGTGCTTACTCTCTCTAATTTGTATTACAAAACAGTAGATATATTGAATTTTTTCATATTCTTTTTTATTTCTGCCTGTGCAAGACTCCAGTCAATCCCCAGACAGTAATATGTTTTAGACAAAACAGTATGCGACTCACACTCATGATATCCCAAACACTATTAATAAAACCTCTCTAAAAAATGTTTTCTAAACACATGAAAGAAAATATGATGGCAAACTCACATAATTCACAAGATGAGGGGGAATTTGGGGGAATATTGTTTAGGAAATAACTGCTATAGAGGTCATTGACAATAGCTTTCTATGTAGATCACCAATGTATAAATAGAAAAAATAGTAAAACTGTGAAATAATGGAGTCTTGAATGAAAAGGTTCCCACTGTTTACCATTGATTAGATCTGTCCAGTCATTGCCTTTAATCTTCTTTTTGGAAAGATGTTATAAAAGGAAGAGAAATTCTTCTAGAAAATGATGTAACCATCCTGAGGATTTTATTGCCTATAATATAAAATGTATATAATTTAAAATATATGTAATATAAAAAGCCAATTTATATACCTTTAAGAACTAATATTTAGGGGCACCTGGCTGGTGCAGTCTATAGATCATGAGACTCTTGATCATGAGGCCAAGTCCCACGTTGGGTGCAAAGATTACTTTTAAAAAAAGGAGAGAGCAAACGCTAACATTTATTTTCTAAGTTATATAAAATGTAGTGAGTCTCTAAGTATTGTTTCAACCTATATGACAACTGCTATTGAAATTTTAACATCCAAACACATATTGACTGCCCTCTAAAACTCTAAAACATTTATCTGGACCTTGTTTACCTTGTCCAAAAGATTATGCTTCTCGTAGTCAAACATCATTGACTTTAATATCTGATTATTCTTCTGATGTAGTATTTCCCAGATGAAAATACATTTTACTATCAGTGAAAGACTAAGATTAAGAATTGGCTTGGTAGAAAATATATTATACGTTTATAAAAAAAATTAAAAATTAAAAAAAAAAGAATTGGCTTGGTAGGAAGACTTTTTAAATTCAATTCATTTGTTACTATTGTAAGTCTATTACTATTTTTAGAGAAAACACAGTGAGGGAATGTGTTTGATAATAAAAGTTTCTTATGCGACTCATAAAATTTCAGTTGGTGAAACATCATCTAGTGTTTATGCAGTATTGAAAACATTATTTTGATGGTGGCAATATGAAAGTAGGGGAGGAGAGAGGAAAAGGAAACTGAAGGAAAGAGGTGGATGAAAGGAGGACATGTCTTAAAATTAGGTTTGAATCGGATCACCCATGAGAATCCACTTATGAATAACTAAGAAACTGATTAAGGGATTTATACCCTGACTGGGAAAACATAGAATAATGAAAAAATGGAACGGAGGATGGAGTGTGGCATGATCAATACGAAAATTTTCCACCTGGGTGACTCGGTCAGTTGGCTCTAGGATTCAGCTCAGGTCATGATCTCGGGATCCTACTCACACTCTCTAAAATAAATTAATTTATTAAAAGAAAAAAAGTTCCCCGTTTGATAGCAGTTTTATTAACTTAATTTTTAATATAGCTTCTAATATTCATATGTAATATGAATATATTCATATATAGACCTAATATTCATATTCAAATCTTGTAAATGAGGGATTTTAAGACTTTATTTTGGAAAAATATTCAGGTTGATTTCTGGGGTATTGAGAATGATTTGATAGTTACCTAGTTGTGTTCTAGGGACAGATGAGTCTAAGGTCTTCCTATGTTGCCATCTTAGCTCCACTTGGAAAAATATCCAGATCTGAATGGAGAACATTTGATTCAAAACTGATCTGGGGCGCCTGGGTGGCTCAGTGGGTTAAGCCGCTGCCTTTGGCTCGGGTCATGATCTCAGGGTCCTGGGATCGAGTCCCGCATGGGGCTCTCTGCTCAGCGGGGAGTCCGCTTCCTCCCCTCTCTCTCTCTGCCTGCCTCTCTGCCTACTTGTGATCTCTGTCTGTCAAATAAATAAAATCTTTAAAAAAAAAAAAACTGATCTGAATGGGGAATTCAAGTTTATAAGGACAAAAGTATTTCCAGTGATACTTTACGTGCCTCCTCAATCACAGTGTTCTGTCTTCCATCTCTGTGCACCTGCAATTTAATATAATACCTACTAAATACAAGACATTCAACACAAAGGGATTTAAGGTTGTGGTTACTATCTTCAAAAAGGAGATAAATGTCTCTATTTCCAAACTATTGGCAAAGGCTCTGAGAAATAAATCTTTGATTATTCTCCAAGGAAGTGAAATAAAAGCAACTCAGTATAAATAACAGTGTTAGGTTTAGTATGCCCTTGGTTTTAGAGCATAAGAAACTTGGACTTGGGAATCCTACATATCTGGGTCGAATGCCAGCTCTTTCACTGTCACACACTAGCTATGTAACCTTGGGCAAGTTACTCACCTTCTCTGAAGCTTTGTTTTTCTAACTATAAAGTGGAATTAAATAAAAAATATGAAGCCACAGAGGCTCATTAGCATTAAATGAGGTGATGGGTATGAAAGTTCTAGTGCAGGCCCTGACAAAAGTAGACAATCAGGAAATGTTACAAGATAATGAGAATAACTTTGCAATGGTGGGCCATAATGTTAGCTGCTTTTCCTGTCCAAGAGAAGCATTTACTACGTGAGAAGAATGTTTCTCCAGGAAGATAAAATGTTACTATTTAACCTGCACCTTTTGTCAGTTTGGCAAAGGTTAAACGTAGAAAACACACACGCACACACACAGAAATGTCTAATGCATTATAAGTCAGCCTATCACATCTTCAAAGCCATTCTGTTATGAATTTAAACTAGTATTGCAGAGTTAAATGAAATTTCACTTCTGGTTTATTCCAGTCCTCCAGACAGATTCATTATATAGTTTAACATCAGGGAAGAGTTTGGATAAAACACTTTTTAAGGGTTTAATCTTATAGATATTATCTATTAAGGTTTATTAATCTAGCATTGATTGAACTTGAATAGCTACTGACTTTACTCACTTTTCATGATCATCACGTTAACTCTATCCATAGAAATACATGCAAAAGTAGACTACTGTGATTCAGCATTCCTAGAAAATATTTGTTTCATTCCCCAACTAGGGGGAAAAATTTCTTTGCAAATGCAGTATATATTTGTGTATGTTTCTCTGTTTAAGAAACTAGTATCAGAATATAAGATCATATAATATTAGCCTCTTACCTTCCTGTCATTTGTGCACCACACAGTTGGCTCAGATACCGAAAACTGATGTCTTATTTAAGTCTACTTTAGCATTCAAAGTGAAAGGAAATCACAGCCTCAAACTTGAGGAAAAGTGGCATGTAGATTGTGAAAAATCCCTCAGTGATCCCATTTTGTACAGTTTCCTGTCTAATGTTTAATCCCATCTTCAAAGGTAATTATCAAGGTTAAAAATATATAATTTAAGGGACATGGAAAAGCCACTTGGTCTGTTGTCTCCCAAATGCATTAAAAATATCCCCTTTGTAAGGTATCCTAAAGAAGCACCCAAATTACAAGGCTAGGGAGAGCCACTATTGGAAAATACTGCATGTATCTTCATGTGATGTTTCAGACTAAGTACTACCCACATTTTTTTCAGAATCATTTCAGAGGATCAGCTAAAAATGCTGTTCAGTGTAAGAGACTCCCATCTGCCAAAGTGTATTAAATGACATACCATTAATGCTAGTTCATCCTAAGGAAAAAAAAAAAAATCATCCTGTCATGAAATGCATTGTATAAACTCAGGAAAGCTAGGAAACTCACAGTTCTTTACAAAATTAGCCATTGAGACCAATGATAGTGTGGTACAGAAATGGTAATTTGACTCCCTGAAATGGCTCAGTAATGGCCCCTTACTATTTAGCTATAGGTGTGTTTGCTTTTGTGAAAATGTCTTACAGACCTAGAAATAAATGACTTTTCTCCAAAATGAAGGAAGGGTTTTGAAAAAGCAAGCGTGCTTAAAGCGAAGGTAAATGAATTTTCCTGGCCCACTTCCCAGCATTTCTCCCTACCACATAAAAACATAGATGTGTGGGACACCTGGGTGGCTCAGTCAGTTAAGCTTCTGCCTTTGGCTCAGGTCATAATCCCAGGGTCCTGGGATCAAGTCCTACATCGGGCTCCTTGCTCAGTGGGGAGCCTGCCTCCCACTCTGCCTGCTTGTGCTTTCTCTCTCTCTCTGACAAATAAATAAATAAAATCTTTAAAAAACAAACAAACAAAAAACAACATTGACATGAACACACCTTACACACAAATGCACTTGTATACACGTGTGCGCGCGCATGCACACACACACACACACACACACACACACACACACACACTTTGTACTGAAGGCATGTCTATAAAAAAACAGTTTTAGAAGTGAATTTGTTTTTTCAAAATGGAAGCAGCAAACACTGAACCAGTCCACTAACATACTTGGGGTGGTCCTCATCTCCTTCCATGAGTGTCTTTAGTTCAGAGGGAAAAACTAGATTATATTGGCATGACTACAAATGAGGACCCAAATGAGATGAAAGTGTCTGCAATACTTTACTTGCTTCTGAAACTTGATAATAAAGCACCATCAAGCTTTGCAAAGGTCAAACTGGGAGAAAATAAAAGCTAGCATACTCTCCTGATGATTTGTAATTTAACCAAATTCACAGCCTTTATCTGATCAAATTATGAGAGCCCTGCTTAGAGGCATCAATCATGGTGAAGTTCCTGTGTGATGAACACGATGGAGAGTATTTTCTCTTTAGCACACATGAAAGTCGGAAATAAAAGGGAATCTTTTCAGGAGCAGAGATTTCTTGACCCGAGGATCTTCATGTCTCCATTTTCAAATCAGAGGTGGCTCTGCACATAGACAGGATCATCGTCCAGAAAACACTAGGTGCTTTAACACCTTGGGCTTGCTTCCGTACTGCCCGGCTTGTCTCCATCTTTCCTCCTTTCTGCCTTAAACTTTTCTTCCTTAGATAAGCACCTGGTCTCTATAAGTTTGCTCTTAAACATGCTGCCTGGGAGAATTTTCTGGCCTTTGCTTTAAGTGGAGATTTGTCCCTCAGGTTCTCTAGCTGATGCTTATGTACGTTTTTATACAATAAAACATAGTTAAATTTCAAAGAAGAAAGAGAAGATACATGTGAAACGGTTATCATTTGACTTTCATCATTAACATTGGGCTTTCTTACAGTTGTGTTGAAATATCCCTGTTATTTAGCTTTACTTTATATTTCTAAACTATTCTCTGCTGTTCCTTTTCGTGTTCCATTGATGGCCTTTTGACTCTTCCCTGTATGAGCCTCACACTTTCCCACATCCGTGACTTTGTTCATGCTTTTTCTGGAAGCCCTCACAAATGTCACATCCTTGATGATTTGTCCACTGGTAGATGAGATCACTTGAGACAGCTGTACACAGCAAAGACTTTAGTTCCAAATAGCAGTTTTGAGCTTTTGAGTGGTTCTCGAATTATAATGTGCATAAAAATCCCTGGGAGTGCTTGCCAATGATGGAGATTTTGTGGCTCCACCTCAAAGATTCTGATTTCATAGTTCTATAAAGCCCCAGAATTGTGCACTGTTAATCACCAGGTGACTCCAATGCAAGTGATTCTAGGGCCTCTTTAAGAAACACTGTTCTAAAAACATCTTTCCTCTGTTTTTAAAATTTCTGACAAAAGGCTTCCCCAAAAACATTCTTTTTTCTCCAAAGCAAAATGTCATCAAAATTGTTATTAATTCCCAGAAATTCCATTCTAGAAACATTCAAATACAGGCATTTTACCCTCTGCCTTCCTGGCCAGATTGAAAGTATTTAGATGGAACACAGCTAAATATGGGTTAATGACATTGCTCTTAATCACTTTTTGAGAAAATGTAGGCATCCCGAGAACATGCTGTAATTTTCATCACTTTTATACTGCCACTGCCAGCTCTGGAGTTAAAGAGTAACAAAACAACTCTTTATGAAAAGGGCAGGTTTAAGATGAAAATAATTATTTTGTAAAAGTGAGGAAACAGTATCAGAGCCTGCGAACTGTGCTCTTCCAACTGGAGAATCCTGTGTTTGTAATAAATTCCTTTTGCTCTGGATGAGTTCTGCATTTTCAATGAGGTTAACTTGGCAACATTCGAGTTGATTTTAATAAAAATAGCTGCTTTGAAGACAGGGAGCTGAGGTTGCCAAATTTACAGCTGCCTTGCACAATTACTCTTACACTACCTTCAGGGTTACTTAGAACCAGTAAGCAAATTAAGTGTATCGATTGCAATTTTGTTGGACTAACACCCCCCTCCTCTTTTTTTTTTTTTTTTTAAAGGAATAAACTTGATTCCTTTCAGTATGTGTCTGTTCAGAGTGATCTCTTTTCTTTTCAGCCATAACACAAAGACAACATCATGGCTGGATCCACGACTTGCGAAAAAGGCTAAACCTCCAGAAGAATGCAAAGAGAATGGTAGGTCACTAAGTTCCTTCGATGTTTCTGCATTGCACTTTGAGCGTGTTTGTGTTTCTAAAAGGAGGGTCTCACCTCAAGAAGCAGCCATGTGGTTGAGACAGTTGGAAAGATGTAATATTTAATGCTCAGCTAGGAGAGAGAATTAACAGCAGTGCCATGTGGTTTTCCTTTCTCTGTCTGAGGAGACGGTGCCGGATATCACATCTCTGTCCTCTCTGTTGGTTCTCTGTGACTCCTGGCATGACTTTCCCCCACCTTCTAAGGACTTTTTGTTGCAATATGTCTCTCTGAGGATTCTGATCTTTTCACTGGAATCGAACATGTTATATGGAGAAACACTATTGTGGAACTATAAGTAATATTGATTTTTGTGTTTAGAGGCATGGCCTTCTGCTAGTTATTAAGGAATCGGTGATATAAAGGTCTATACATAGGGCTACTTTCCTTTAATCAGATATTTGAATTAAATAACCAGTTGCATGAATATCCTGGGTTATCTATACTATTTTCTAGTTCCCAGTGTAATAATATTAACTTGCTTAGAAGTCACCTGTTTTCATGTATGGGAAGAATGTTTTTAAACAGTTTTGAGGATTAGATGAGTATAAACCTTGCTTTAAATTTAGTATATTAATACATGAAGTCTGTTAGAGATGATACTTATAATTTTTAAAGATACTGAGTTTCATGTGAAAAGAGTACTTAAAATTTAGCTAAAATGATAAATAACATACTCTCCTTGTGATTATTTGACCACAGTCCAGCCTTTACCTCCCCAAGCTAGTAGAGTCCCATTCACAGGCACCTATCTATGAGAAGCTCTTAAAGGTAGAGAAAGTGATGAGGAGAGTTCAACTTTTAAAGAAGTTTCTGAAAAGTCAACTTTGTAAAATGTCTCTAATTCTGAAAGTCCTTTGATTTTAACAATAGTTCTGGATTTCTCAGATAATATTTTGCTAATGTTTATTTCCATAAGATAACTGTTCACAAGCCAGTTATATACTGAGTTAAATTTAAAAAAATTTTAGTGTACCATTTACATGTACATATTGGAATGCATAAGTATCCAGTTTTTAATCACTATCTACATTAAATTTTATATTCATAACTGTATCTCTATGCCTTCTGTATAATAGCATGACTGCATGTGGTTGAATCCCATAAAATTATTATGTGACTTGGACTTTTGAACACCATTAGGTTATATATTTCATTGACACCAATAAGACAAGTGCTGCAGATTGTAGTCGGTTATAAATTAAAATGGCCTGATATGCTATGTATGGAAGTTACAATTTACTTTTTCCACAGATGTAAAACCTTAGTATATCCTAATTAAAATGAATTTAACGATTTGCAGTGCTATGACATATTGAACTTCTCAGCTGTCTTATTCTTTTCATTTGAAAAAGCTATTAAAGTCGAATTTTAAAATTCTGGGAGTGTTGTAGGCATAAGACATAGCATAACTTTAATATTCCAGTGTTACCAGTTTTTCCCACATCTGCTCTTGTCTGTCTTCTCAGGATGGTAGGTACCTAAAATATGATGCCAGTGTCTGGGAAGTGCACATCACTGACAAAAAACGAGTCCTAGACTACAGTCTTGTAGTTCAGAATGATTTCTAACCAGTCAATTACTATCTGTCTTCCTTTTCTACAAAATAAATAACTCCTAGATTTTATTCCACATATTATTGGAATGTTTTACAGTGGAAAATAACATCTAGTTAGTTAAAATAATATTATTCCAGACACATATTTGAGTTTTCTTGCCAAGAAAATTGCTTTCAGGTAATAGTGTTACTTCTGTTGTATTTTCCTTTAAAACATAGGTTAAAATTGCATATTTAATCATCTGTTAATGGATTGCTGTTGAGCTCGCCAATTAAGTCAGGCTTCTTTATACATTCGGCTCAGGCCAAACAAAGTAGAGTAATTTTCTGAATGCTGGAATGTGTGTGAAATGTGTATAAAAAATTATACAGGCTCCAGCTGATAAGATCTTTCTTAGGCAAAGATTTGTCCTGCTTCTGCCTGAGAGATAGAGTGGAGGCTAATTCCTTAATCCAATCTGGAGTTGAGCCAATAGGAGGTTGGGCTGAGTTTTGATAAGACCCAGTTTATCTCTGGTTTGTTTCTGTGCTGGGTCAGGTTGCCTATATTTTAGGCTTTGTGGGTTATCCACTCTCTTTATAAGTTCTCAGTATGAAAAAGCAGGCAAAATCAATACATTACTAAAGGGCATGGATAGATTTTGATAAATTTTGTTTGTGAACAGAGAATTTGAGTTTCATATACGCTCGGCATTTTAATATTAAAATACTACTCTTGATTTTTTTTTTTTTTATTTTTTGGCAACCATTTAAAAGTATATAAATTGGTCTTCATTTCTGGACCATACAGAAAATAGAGACAGGCTTGACTTGGTTCACAGGACAATCCAGGCCCAGTGTGTTCATGTGGGGCCTTCCTCTTGGCAGGGCTTGAATGCCAATATTTTAAAAATATTTTTTCTTCTTAGTATTGCAAGACTGCCAAAAATCTGTGATGCATTTCAGGGGTTTTGGCTTAGCTTTTTGCCTCTAGACCTTGAAGCTTCTGAATCTGACAAACGTCATCATGGGATAATGGGTTGTGTGTTTAAGATCTCTAAAGTCTATATTTTGTCACTGTGGTCCCTCAAGACTCCTCAACTTTGTGCTGGCTTCCCTAACCTCTAGTGGAGGCCAACTCTGGGTTCTTCCCACAGCCCACAATCCATAAAAGCAGCTGCAAATTCTTCCCTTACCTCTTCAGGGTTTTCTACTCTTTAGAATCCTAGACTTGTGGTTTCAGCAGTGCTCTGATCCTTTTCAGCTGTTCATTTTTCATTTTGTATAGATTTTCTTTGTGTTCTCAGAGCTTATAAGCTTCTCATTCCATCCTACCTGGAAGCAAAAGTTTTATGCCGTACTTTTAAAAAGCATTTTAGACCTTATTGGGTTGCATACCATGAATTCTGCATTATTACCATAATTAATAGTTTAATCTCTCAAAATGGAATTCCATGATGTTGTATATGTGCGCAATTACGAGTTTACCTAGGTCCCTGTGGATGTGGATACAGACATGGATACATGTTGCAAACATGGGCATCTGTGGTTCTGTTAACATAGGTGTGAAACGTTAATTCCTTGATCAACTATGAAAAGAAGAAGCTGATTGAAAGAGAGATGGAAGGGGTATCTACTGATCTAAATTATTCTTGGGTTAGAGGAAAAACTAGCAAATGTTTTCTTATTGTTATCAAGGGGGATGTGGGAATATAGACAGCTCCATACAAATACATATTGAACAGCTCTCTATTGACATCACAGCAACCATTTTGATTTCTTACCTGCTACTAAACATAAAAGCATACTTCCTTCTCTCACCATACAGTTGAAAATACTGAAGTCACTACATTCTGTGCATTTGTCATCGCTCTGTGTTTTTAGAGTTTCAGCACTAGTCGACATCACCGAAAAATTCTCCACCTACTACTGGATTCTAATATTAGTATTTGGGGGAGTGCCATTTAGCAAGCCAAGATAGTCTTTTACAAAACACCACAGAAATCCCAGTTAGCTGTTGAACGGTTTGGAGGCAAGATCCGTGAATTGTGTATGAGACATCATCATATTTGTCCTCGGCCCTCAGAATCAATACCACAGGCTTTCTCCTGACACCTTTGCGATCACACACATCCCAGTGGTGACACATCCCCCAAGAATCTCTGAACTAGGGTTAACATCAAAAGTGATTCTCAGGTCATGATCTTATGAGTCATGAGATCGAGCCCTGCGAAGGACTCTGCACTCACAGAGAGGAGTCTGAGATGGTCTCCGTCTGCCCACTCACTGACTCTCTCTCTCTCGTAGATAAATAAATCTTTTTTAAAAAATGACTCAAGCCTTGTGGGACCATTCTTTTCTTAAAGTTGAAAGGTAATTCAACTATCACAGGAGTAGAGATTGTGTGAAATTTGGAGCCGTGAAAAACTCTAATCCAAACACAAACCTGTGGGCTCTTGGGCAAGGTGCTTAATTTCTAAGAGCCTAGGCTTTCTTACCTGTAAAATGGAAAGCATATCTGTTTCATGCAGATTTAATTTCACATAGAAGAGGGACAGTGCTTGTGATGCCACAGGCTCTGAATAATTGCTCCTTTCTTTTCCTTCCTGTGTGTTCTGAGCCAACAAATTAGCCTCATAGAAGACAAAGGGAGGAATTCAGAATGGTTGGCCTACCTTAAAGGACTGGAATTATTCTAGAGTGTCCTGGAGAGATGAAAATGAAAAAACCCACATAGGCTAAAATTATCCGCCTCCCTAATTCCAACCTAATATTGATATATTGGAGGTTGTTGCCCTCCATTCTGTTACAATGGCTCTGAATTCTCACAAAGTTGTAATCACAGCTGTGCGAACTAGGTGGGTTCATTTCTAGATTCTATGTCGTTGAGTTATAAGGGAGTTTTCTCATGGTACTGTAAAAAAAAATTACATAATCTTAACATGTTTACCTACATGAGAACTGCATTTCCCTTGACATTTAAAGCGTTGAGCTATTACTTTGTCTTTTAAAGAAAATGGTGTCCAAGGTACACATAAATGAAGATAGCATAGGCTGTATTTTGTAATATTTATTGTGTGTGTGTGTGTTTTTTTTTTTTTTTTTCCAAGAGAAGGAGGTTTATCTTTCTAAAATAATAGAAAACACTAATTAGTTTTAGGTCATTTCTCTTTTTTTGTCATTTCTTTTTTTCTTAATTCTTTTTCAAGGTTTTATTTACGTTTCAGTTAGTTAACATACGGTGTAATATTAGCGTCAGCTGTACAATACAGTGATTCATCACTTACATACTGTGCTCATCACAAGTGCCCTCCTTAATCGCCTCCCCTCCTCCCCCCCTCCTCCACACACCTCCCCTCCAGCAACCCTCAGTTTGTTCTCTATAGTTATGAGTCTGTTTTCTGGTTTGCCTTTCTCTCCCCCCTCCACCATGTTCACGTGTTTTTGTTTCTTAAATTCCACATATGAGTGAAATCATACAGTATTTGTCATTCTCTAACTGCCTTATTTCACTTAGCATTATACTCTCTTGCTCCAGCCATGTTGTTGCAAATGGCAAGATTTTATTCTTTTTTGTGGCTGATATATTCTATTGAATATATATATATTATATAATAGAAATATATAGAATATATATAGAATATATAATGTATAGAGAATATATCAGCCACAAAATATATAATAGAAATATATATGATAGAATATATCATATATAGAATATATATATATATATATATATATAGAATAGGATAGTATGTGTGTTTGTGTGTGTATGTATATATATATATACATACATTTATATACATACACACACACACACACACATGCACACACATTCACCAGTCAGTGGACATTTGGGCTCTTTCTATAATTTGGCTATTGTTGAGAATGCTACTATAAACATTGGGATGCATGTATCACTTTGAATCAGTATTTTTGTATTGTTTGGATAAATATCTAGTAGTTTAATTGCCAGATCATAGAGTAGCTCTACTTTTAACTTTTTGAGGGAAATCCATGCTGTTTTCCACAGTGTTACACCAGTTTGCATTCCCACTAACAGTGTAGGAGGGTTCTTCTTTCTCCACATCCTCACCAACATCTGTTGTTTCCTGTGTTGTTAATTTTAGCCATTCTTACAGGTGTGAGATGATATCTTATTACAGTTTTGATTTGTATTTCCCTGATCATGAGTGGTGTGTATCATTTTTTTGTGTGTGTCTGTTAGCCATCTGTATGTAGTTTTATGTCATTTCTTAAGTGAATTTCTTAACTGCCATGGAGATCAGGAAATGCATACTTTTATTTTCAGAGTTCACTTTCTATTCCTAGAGTGCATAATTTATTTCTTTTTAGAATAGGGGCTTTGGCCTATTGTCTCATTAAATTTGTATCGATAATTAGTGATTCTAATTTCTCAAGAAAAAATATGACCAAATCAGTTTCACCTTTGAATATATGTTTTCCTAATCTAATAAACCTGCTGAGATTATGTTTGTAAAGCACCTTGAAATTTTTCCATTAGGAAGAATTCAGTGAAACACACTTGAAGGGCACCTGGTGGCTTAATTGGTCAAGTGTCTGCCTTTGGCTCTGGTCATGACCTCGGGGTCCTGGGATCAAGTCCCTCATCTGGCTCCCTGCTTAGTGAGGAGTCTTCTTCTCCCTCTCCCTCAGCCCCTTACCTCCCACTCATGCACTCACATGCTCTCTCTCTCTCAAATAAATGAATAAAATCTTAAAAAAAAAAACAAAAAAACAGACTCTAAAGATACTATTCAAGTACAAGACTTTAAAATTGAAAAGTCATGGATATATTGAATTCCTATCTTTAAATATTATGAACTAACTAATTTGGATGTTATTTTTTGTTTCTGTACTGATATTTAGGGTGTTTTATAAAAAATTGTTTAAAATATCTTAATATAAACTGTTCTTATTTTGCTAACTGGTGATTATTCATATTAGTCATGATTTTTTATAGCAGCACTTTGAGGTATGCTTTATCCAATGATATAGTAACCATTCCAATATTTTCAGCTTAGGGGTACTATGAAATACCAACACTTTAGGAATATAAATCTTCTGTGGAGGAAATAATAAAATCAAACGCAATTAAATTATATACCATAGATATTCCACTGCTTTATGCCAATACCAGATTGTGCTGTTTATTGCTGGCATCTGTCCTAATTGGTCCCGGTCTACTCTGATTGGTTAGTGTTCAGATCATGAAAATAGTTAAATATTTGGAATATCATTTTTGTACTAATAATTTATTTCTCTCTTCTACCTACAGTCTTCATCATGGCTATAAAATAGTACCTATGTAGGGATTTAAAAAATTCTGTCCTTTTATTCTTGATTTCTCAAGCTTCTTTTATGCTTAGGAATGAGTTATGTCTTATGTTCATTGTTTAATGCATACAAGTTTGAAAATAATATGGATGTCATCAAATCTGCTTGTTGTGCCTATATAGTAGCAAAATAATTTCAAAATATTTCAAATGTGACTTTCAGGATTTTTTATTTTGAAATATTTATAAATTCATGGGAAATTACAAAAGCAAGTATGGGGGGGGGCCAAATATCCCTAACAAAAACCCAATATTAACATCTTACATAAATATGATACTATATAAAAATCAGAAAATTGACATTAGTACAATCCACAGAATTTATTTTACCAGTTATATAAGTACTTGTATGTGTGCATATGTGTGTGCATATATCATATATGTCACATATGTAGTAGTTACATGTGACCATGGCCACAATCCAGAGTCATAACTCTGCCATCCCACAAGACTCTCTCATGCTACTGCTTTATGTGCATATCCATCCCCTCTCACTGCACAGTCCCTAACCCTTAACAACCACTGATCTGTTCTCCATGTCAATGTCTTTGTTATTTCAAAAATGTTCTATAAATGGAATTATACAGTGTGTAAACTTTGGAGATTGACTTTTTTCCACTCAAGTTAATTACACTGAAACACATTCAAGTGTGTGTATCAAGAGTTGGCTACTTTTTATGTACCACTGTTTAAGCATTTACCCATTTAGGACATCTAGGTTGATTTCAGCTTTCAGTTAATATGAAAAAAGCTGCCACAAACATTTGTATACAAGTTTTTGCATGAACATAGGTCTCTTATCTGGGATAAAAGTAAAGGAATGTAATTCCTAGATTTTTGGGAAAGTACATTTTTAGTTTTAGAATAAATAGCTGAACGATTTTCCAGAGTGGCTATATTCTTTTATTTCCCAACCAGCAATGAGCCAGTTTCTCTATATCTTTGCCAACATTTGGTGTTAGGACTTTATTTCTCATGTTGGTTATTTTGATAGGTGTATGATGATAGCAAATTGTGGTTTTAATTTGTATTTCCCTAATGGCTAATTATATTGAACATCTTTTCATGTAATTATTTGTCATCTGTGCATACTGCTTGGTAGTATGTCTGATAATGCCTTTTGCCCAATTTTTAATTAGATTATTTTTTAAAATTCAGTTTTGAGGGTTATTTATATATTCTACATATAATAAGTTCCTTTATCAGTTAATAAACATTGTCCCCAGGCTACAGTTTTTACTTTTGTCCTCTTAACAGGGTCTTCTGCAGAGAAAATGTTTTTAATTTTGATGAAATCAAATTTATCAATTTACCAAATTTATCAATTTTTCCTTTTGTGAAACATGCTTTGAGTATCAAGTCTAAGAGGTCTTCCCTCAGCCCTAGATGCCAAAGATTTTCTCACTTTTTTCCCTAAATTGTGTACTTCAACATTTGACCTGTAGGTCTGTGATCTATTTTGAAATAATTTTTGTATAAAGTGTTAGATGTAGGTTGAGGCTTTTAAATTATTATTATAATAAACAATTGATACCCACTTACTCTAGCACGTTTTGGTGAAAAGGCTGTCTTTCCTCCACTAAATTATGTGTGTGATTTTGCCATGTCATTTGGGTTCCATTGATCTATGTGTCTATCTGTGCACCAGAACCATCCTATCTAGATTACTATAGCTATATCTTAAGCCTTGATATTGAGTAGACTGGTATTGCCTACCTTATTTTTAAAAATATATAGGTAGAAGCTTTAGTTAATCAGAAAGATGTAACAATCCTAAATTCATATGCATCTGATAACATACCTTCAAGTTATATACAAAGGAAAAAATTACAAATCTGAAAAGAGAATTTGAAAAATTCATGGAGTGTATTACTTCATGTACCTCTCACTACTCAATATATTAAACAGAAAAAAGAAGAAAAATTTGAGTAACAAATAGTAATCTTGATTCAAAAGCCACAAATCGACACCACACTTAGATAGAAAATATAATTCTCAAACACACAGAGTACTTTACAAACATTGAGTACATGGTAATCTTTAGAGCAAGCCTCAACAAATTTCAAAGTTGACATTCTTACTTTACAGAAAACTTAAATTATATATCAATAAAAAGATAACTAAAATACTGTCCATGCTTAGGAATATAAAAACACATTTTAACGTGTATTTTTCCAAATTTATTGAGATATAATTGATAAATTATGTAAGTTTAAGATAAACAGCATTATCATTTGATACCCATATATATGATGAAATGACCAACACAGTAAGCTTAGTTAATACATCCAACAACTCACATAATTACCTTCTATGGGGGTATGGGGATAAGAACATTTGAAATTTAGTCTCTTAGCAACCTTCAACTGTAATTTATAATACTACTAACTCTAATCACCATGACATACATTTTATCTCCAGAGCTAATTTAGCTTATAACTGGAAGTCTATACCTTTTGACCAACATCTCCTCATTTCTTCCATTGCTTGGTCTTCCATTCTACTCTTGTTTCTATGAGGTTGCGGGAGAGGGAGTTCTAGATTTCATATATGAGGTCATCCAGTATTTCTGTCTAACTTGTGCACAAGTTAGACCCTCAAGGCCCGTTCCCGTTGTCACAAATGGCAGGATTTCCTTCTTATAGCTGAAAAATATGCCATTGTGTGTATATATATATATATATATATATATATTACATTGTTTTTATCCATTCATCCACTGATGGACACATAGATTGTTTCCGTTTGTTGGCTATTTTGAATAAAGCCGCAAGGAAGATGGAGGAGGGGGCAGATACCTCTTCCAGTAGTGATTCAGTTTACTTCAGATATATAGTCAGAAGTAGAATTGCTAGATCATATGGTAATTCTATTTTTAATTTTTTGAGGAGCCTCCATATGTTTTCCATAGTGGCTGTACCAATTTATATCCCTAGCAACAGTGCCCAAAGGTTCTCTTTTTTCTACATCTGTGCCAACACTTGATATCTTACATATTTTTGGTAGTTGTCATTCTAACAGGTATAAGATGTTGTATCCCTGCGGTTCAGATACAATTCCTTATGATTATGTCATCTTTGGAAAAAATGTGTATTCAAATCCTTTGCCCATTTTTTAACTGACTTTTTTTTTCTTTTTTACTCGAGTTATATGAGTTTCTATATATTTTGGGATTTTTAACTCCTTTCAGATAAATGGTGTGAAATATTTTATCCATTTTATAGATTGCCTTTTAAAATTTTTGTTTATTGTTCCTTTTGCTATTTAGAAGCTTTTCAGCTTGGTATAGTCCCATTTGTTTTTATTTTATTTTATTGCTTGTGTTTTGGTGTCAAGTCCAAAAAATCATTGCTAAGATCAATGTCAAGAAGTTTTTTCCTATGCTTCTAGTGATTTTTGGTCTCAGATCCTACATGTAAGTCTTTTAATCCATTTGAAGTTCATTTTTTGTTGTCAAAAATGTTATCAAAGGGCCCTATTTAATTTTTCTGCCTATGACTATTCGGGTATCTCACCATCACTTGTTGAAGAAAGTATACACCTCCCATTAAGTATTCTTAGCTCTCTTGTTAAATGTTAGTTGACTATAAGTGCATGGGTTTATTTATGGACTCTTGATTCTATCCCATTTGTCTGTGTTTCTCTTTTTATGCCATTTCCACACCATTTTGATTACTTTAGCTTTGTAATATAGTTTGAAATCAGTAAATATGATGCCTTGCCTTTTTTCTTTTTCTCTCTGGATTGCTTTTGCTATTCAGGGTCTTTATGCTTTCATATAAGTTTTAGGATTATATTTTTATTATGTGAAAATTGCTACTGGAAGTTTGATAGCAATTACATTGAGTCCATAGATATATTGCTTTGAGTAGCATGAACATTTTTGCAATACTAGCTGTTCCAGTACATATACACACAACATGTTTCCATTTATATGTGTCTTCTTAAGTTTTTTTCTTTGAGTCTTATATTTTCAGTATACAGAACTTTGATCTCCTTGAATTTATTCTTTAGAATTTCTTTATTTTTTATTCTGTGGTAAATGGGATCATTTCTTTATCTTTTTTTCAGAAAATTCATTGTTATTTCTGTATCCTGCAACTTTATAGAATTGCTAATTACTTCTGACAATTTTTTAGTATAGTCTTTTCAGGGTTTTCTATATATAAGATTATACCATCTGAAAACAGATAAAATTTTTACTTCTTTTATGATTCGAATGCCTTTCATTTATTTTCTTCCCCTAATCTCTTTGGCTAGAACCCCTATTACTATGTTAAATAAAGTGGTAAGAATGGGCACCTTTGTCTTACTCTTGATCTTAGAGGAAAGATTTTCAGCCTTTCATCCTTGAGTAGCTCTGGGCTTGTCAATATTGCTTTTATTATGTTGAGGTACATTTATTTCTTGTATGCAAACAGTTGTTAAGACTTTTTATCATGAAAGAATGTTGAATTTTTTCCATTTTTTTGTGTATCTGTTGAGATGACTATATGATTTTTCTCTTTAATTTCATTAATATGGTGTGTCATACTTACTGATTTACATATGTTGAACCATCTTTGCATCCCAGTGGCAGATCTCACCTGGTCAGAGTCTATGATTCTTTAATGTGCAATTGAGTTCAATTTGCTAATACTTGTTTGAGAAATTTTCCATCTATATTTATCAGGGATGTTATTAATTTTCTTGTAATTTTCTTTGTCTGCTTTGGTATCAGGATAATGCTGGCTTCATAAAATGCCTTTAGGAGTAATACGCTCCTCTTCAGTTTTTTGAAAGCATTATAGAAGGATTGGCATTAATTTTTCTTCAGATGTTTAGTAGAATTCACCGGTGAGATCATGTAGTCCTGGGCTTTTCTTTGTTAAAAAGTCTTTTTTATGATAATATTTTTATGAAAATTGCAGTATTTTTTAATGACTATTTGTTGAATTATTTGGGGGCATCTATAGTGGAAGGGCAGGAAAAAGTGAGCCCATACTATCTTCTCTGGGAACAGCTGTCTAAATACTACATTTGATACTAAATGATAACAATGATTTAAGTTTTATTTTACTATACACTCTTTCTTTTCCATCTACTAACACTTTGTAAGGTAGGTAGAGATTTTTAACTCCCACTTTTTCAGTTAATGTTGCATTAAGTGAAATAAGGCATTCCAAAATTTTAAGGGCCTTGTCTAATAAATGTAAATTTAAAAATGAGGATGAATCCAGGTCACGCAAGTTTGAGATAGATCTCAATGTTATGTCCATCATTGACATCACAGTGTTTTAGCTGGAGACACTAAGCCCTTAAATTTTTGATAAAAAAAACTGGTTTAAAATGTTTTTACTGGGACGCCTGGGTGGCTCAGTTGGTTAAGCAGCTGCCTTCGGCTCAGGTCATGATCCCAGCGTCCTGGGATCGAGTCCCACATCGGGCTCCTTGCTCCGCAGGGAGCCTGCTTCTCCCTCTGCCTCTGCCTTCCACTCTGTCTGCCTGTGCTCGCTCTCACTCTCTCTCTCTCTGACAAATAAATAAATAAAATCTTTAAAAAAAAAAATGTTTTTACTTTAAAATTTTGTATTTTAAAAAATGAAAGAGAACTGTTTCATATATATGTAATATTTTCTCTGGGATATCAAATTTATAAATAGACCAATCCATACAATTTTATGATTGAATAATTTAATTGTCATTTGGTTTATGTTCTTAAATTAGCTGAGTGAATTTAGCTTTCTGAAGGATGTTTTTAAATAAGTATTGATGTGGGGCACCTGGGTGGCTCAGTGGGTTAGGCCTCTGCCTTTGGCTCAGGTCATGATCCCAGGGTCCTGGGATCAAGCCCCACATCGGGCCTTGCTGAGCAGAGATCCTGCTTCCCCCTCTCTCTTTGCCTGTCTCTGCCTACTTGTGAGCTCTCTCTCTCTCTCTCTGTATCAAATAAATAAAATCTTTAAAAAATAAATAATAAATAAATAAATAAATAAGTATTGATATATATTTTGTGTTTCTCAATTTAAAAAATGAATAAGCTTTTGTTGGTTTTTATGTCTTCACGGTTTCTAAATATCTTCACTGCAGTCCACATAATGTTGGAACAATTTCTTTAAGAACTAAAATAGGGATATCTGTCAATCATATTGTGAGACACAGTGTTATGTGTCCCTCAGTGGTTAGATCTGTTCAGCAATGCAGAAAGCAAACAGAAAGGTGAAGCTGTGATCTGCATATTACAGACAAATTCTTCAAGAAGTAGGAGATGTAGATCCAGATCATCAACCCAAAGCCAAGCAATGAGCATTAACTATGGCATGTACTTGGGGGGAGGAGGGAGAAGGTCTAATTTTAGTTGCTGAGGTGACATGATTTGATTTCCCTCTTGGTACATGTAATTTAAAGATTTCCTAAATTGTATGCATTACAAAACAGTGTATTCCAAAACAGATAACTCTTTGAAAAACATTTTTTTTTTTTACTAATTCAAATGAAATATGAGCACTTACAATATAATCCAGTGTATGATTGTGGCCAAACCACCAAGCATCTCAAAGTGCCTGGTATAATACATGTTCAGTGAGTCCACTCACACAGCGATAGTTAATGGCCTATCCATGTTACTATTAAAAACTCATGTCTTTAAGAAATTATATTTCTAAGAGGTTAAGATTTTATGTGCTCTTTGTAGAAGCAACTTGGATTTAAAAAGTTGCCTTAAACATAAAGGGGCAAACACTGTTTGATGCTCTGATACCAAAACTGTGTAAGAAACCCAAATATATTTAGAACCATTATTTCCAAGGTATCACTTCAAATCAGCAATAAAAATCAATAGGAAATTTTATTGACTGTATTTGTTCTTGAACTCCTTACTAGTAACTAATAAATCATAGAGATTGTATTATCATCACATTTTTGACCCATAAAATTATACTCAACAATTTCATTTTGGTTTCCCAATATTTGCTTTCATTTAAAAAAAAAAAAGTCTTATCTCTCTTCTTCCACATTATCTTTTCAGTTTTCTAACATATCTTTTATCTTTGCCTCCTACTTGTTTGCTTAACCTAAATCTTCTCTTTGAGGTTGTTTTATTCACTTCTTCAGTGCTGTGAGTCTACCCAAAAAAGCGACCCTTTCCCTTTGATTCTGGTACTCAGTTATTGTATATCATTAGTCATTTTAGTCCTTTTAACATGGATTATATACCTGCAAACAAAGCAGGGCAATCCATTTGTCCATATGACAAATATTTGTTGTATATCTGCACCGCTTATAGAGTTGAACTATGCCCTGTGGAAAAAGTGTAAATAAATGCAACCTGTTCTTCAAAAAGCAGTATAATTGACAAGATAATATAGTTAGCTCTCCAAAATAATGAGGAAAGTTTAATAATGGTGTGAAGAATCATCCATCACACAAGAGGAAAATGAAAGACATCTGACCATGAACAGGAGTGTTCAATGAAGGCTTGTTTTCAAAGATGTGGAATTTGAGCAGAATTTCATTTTATTTATTTTTTTTTACAAGATTTTATTTTTAAGTAATTTCTGTACTCAGCATTGGGCTCAAACTGATCTCAACCCCGAGATCAAGAGTCACCTGCTCTACTGACTGAGCCAGCCAGGTGCACCAAGAATTTTGAAGATGATTTGGATTTATAGTCACCCTTCAATGTTTAGCTTCTGCTGAATTATTTCATTGGGTGACCTTCTCTTTCTAGTCTACTCCTTCTCCCTAGGTGTTGCTCCTTTCTCATTTATATGCTGATGCCTCAATTTTTCCTTTCAACCCTGACTAATTCTGACCGATATTATTAATATGCACAAGTGCTATATCCATTTATCTTTACTCCATTAGGTGTTATTCCTATTATGTTATTGTTGCTTAGGTAATTTTCAGTAACTCAGTCCTCCACTCCTATTTTAGCCAGCTTTGTATTTGCTGTGCTATCATTTCTTGCAAGTCCTTTAAAAGATATAAAATTTGTCCTTTCCATTACTAAAACTGTTATTCTTACATGTGTTCTTTCGATCTTTAGTCCATATTTATGTGTATGAAATCCTTTATTGCCAGAAAATATTTCTTACATTTTTTGAAATGTATTGTCTTAAAATTACCTCTTTCCAAATGGGTGGTATCTCCTTTCACTAATCATGATAATGTGCCATCAGCCATTCCTTCATTCTTGCTTTTCATATTCAGTGTAAATCCAGGGTTTGTGTCTTCATATTCAAGATTCTGCATGAGTTCTGTCTCACTCCATTTGGTTACTTTTTCTTGGGAACACCACCAGCTGTTGTTACCGTTTTCTGTATTCCATTCTGATTACAAGTGCTTTATTTTTTTAAAAAAAGTCAGATTTAAGCAATCTTATCTCTCCTTAAGACTACAGTTCAAAAAGGTCCATGTACCAACTTGATATATCGACAACACGTGGATTTGACCCCAAGTGGTGAGGGACCGCCTGATAAAATTATGACTCAAGGAAGGGATAGATGAATAAACAATCCGAAGTACCATGAGCGTTTTGGACTTCACAGTATATTTTATTTTATAACAACAACAAAAATTCAGTTTCCAAAAGTTTGAATTTTCAACAAGAACATCAAGTTTTCTCTCTTGAATTGAGTTCACTGTATCTATGTGCACACATGTTAATTTTAATAAATCTTACATATACTATATCTAAAATATGTTACATGAAAAAAAACGTTTCCCCCTTTAAATGGAGAAATTACTGTTAGCTTCTATGGATGAAAGATTGTATGTCTCCATTTTTTTTTAAAGATTTATTTATTTGATAGATCACAAGTAGGCAGAGAGGCAGGTGGAGGTGGGGGGAAGAAGGCTCCCTACTGAGCAGAGAGCCCGATGTGGGGCTCGATCCGAGGACTCTGGAATCATGACCTGAGCCAAAGGCAGAATCTTTAACCCACTGAGCCACCCATGCACCCTATATGTCTCCATTATTATCTGTATCGATTGACAGTTCCTCATTTTATTTATCTACTTCCATTCGGATTCCACCAAGAACATTATTTTGTACAAAAACTCTGGCCTCAGAAATGGAAGCCTGGTTGAGGCTAACTCAGAACTTACACATTTCACTCTGAATTTTGAATGTATTTTGCCTCTTGCTTTGTCTAACAATTGGGCCTTGGAGATCCTTAGTAACTGTTTATATTTAATTTCATTAGTATCCTGGTGCTATGTCATATTAGCTCTTTTTCCAACATACTTTTAAAATTACCCTTTGAGTCTGCAGCTCAGCTTTATACATTTTCTTGAGAATGTAGCTGAATTATAATCCCATTTCCCAAGCAGATGTACTACATACAGATTTTTTTTTATCATCTTTGCAGAATTCATAACTAACAACTCACTGTGTGCCTAATAGCATAAAAGCAATGGGTGCCTTTATAAAACTTGTCAGGGGAAAACCCAGTTTGCAGGTCAATAAATAGACACATGTGATAGTTTAATCTTTTCCTCAAATAGGATAGCATTCCTCTTGGTTTAGTCTCACAGTAACACCAGTGTATGGGATGGTCTGTAAGAAAACCTTTGTAAACCCCAAAGCACTAAAGCCTACAAGTTGATGTTGCTATCGTGGTTCTCAGTGGCACCATCACCATCTGAGCCCCTCTTATCATAGGGGACAGTTTCCAGCATGTACTAGATGGGGATGGGAAACCAACACACTGAGTTTGAGCAGGTTGCAGTTCTTTCATGGCTGTTTGCCTTTCACATGCGTCCGATCAAAGACCTCACTCCTGCCTTCCCTCTCTTTTCCCCTCCTACTTCTGGTCTCTTCCGTTTAATGGTTTCTTACTTAGAGATTCCTACCTGTGAGTTCATTATGAGTGAAGAAAGTTGAAGAGGTGCTGTGTTTCGATCTCCCAAAAGGAAACCTATGCATCCATGCATGATTGCATAAGAAATAAATACACCGTGTATGTCTGTGTGCCTGCGTCCACATGTGTTGTATATCACTGGGCATGGCGAAAAATATGGCATAGTAAATCCATCTGGGTTAATTAAGAAGGACTTCTTTTACAAAATGGACTCTTGTGCCAAGTTGGTTTTTTGGTAAGATTTTATTTATTTATTTGCGAGAGCAAGCAGAGGGAGGGACAGAAGGAGAAGCAGACTCTCCTTCAAGCAGGGAACCTGATGTGGGGGCTCAATCCCAGGATCCTGGGATCATGACCTGAGCCAAAAACAGATGTTTAACAAGTCACCTAGGCACCCCCTCAGGTTTTATTTTTAAATAAATAATCTCTACATCCAATCTGGGCCCCAACCCCATAATCCTGAGATCAAGAGTCACACACTCCATTGACGGAGCCAGACACCCCGTGCTAAGTTTTCAAAAACACTGAAGTAGTATGCCATGACAGAGAGAGAGAGAGGAAAAACAAAACAAACATTCTATATGTGCAGATTGACTTGAAGATGATTTGGGGTGGGAGAGACCAATTAGGTTTTCCTGACTAAAGCTGGGATTGGAAGCAAGTGTAGTCATATGTAAGTAGATGAGCGTAGTGAGGTAAAAGGCAGACATGTTGTAAAGTGATCAACCTCAACTGCTTTTGTGTACTTCTTGTTTATAGAATGTATTTATTTTCTAAAACATATATGCGGATGTCAGATTTATTCCTAACCAGCACTCCATGAAATATTCAAAGTTAATATCCGCATTATGACACTAAGACCTACAGAGGAAAATGATTTGCTCAAACCAGTTGATGGTTGACCTATCATTAGAATCCTTCCCTCATGATTTGTTAGTTAGTGATCTTTCCCCATATCGTATTGCCACTAAGCATGGGGCAAAGCCGGGGATAAAGAATGATCAAGAGTTCCTGGGATTTATAACACTCATTCCTTCTCCAGGAAGATGCCAAGCATTAGTACCATTGTCACTATCATGAACAGAAACTGAGAACAAGAACAAGGACATGTTTAGGAGGTTGCTGCTTACTTCGCATTATATACAACCTGGAAATACTCATGTTTAAAAGAGCACTTGCGTACTCTCCAACATTCCATAGGGTTTATAATGACCCATTAAGTGGAATGGTTTTATAGCTAACATTTACTAGTATTACCCAGAGCACATGGTACCTGCGTGGTACATGCACTATTTCCTCAAGAGTGGTAAAAGCTATCTTAAAATGTTTAAATCCTTAGCTTGGTTCCAGGGAAATATGCAGTCCTTTAAAGAAAAGTTTTCTTTTTGGGGCGCCTGGGTGGCTCAGTGGGTTAAGCCTCTGCCTTCAGCTCAGGTCATGATCTCAGAGTCCTGGGATCGAGCCCTAAATCTGGCTCTCTGCTCAGCAGAGAGCCTGCTTCCTCCTCTCTCTCTGCCTGCCTCTCTGTCTAATTGTGATCTCTCTCTGTCAAATAAATAAATAAAATCTTAAAAAAAAAAGTTTTCTTTTTATTAGAAAAGGTGTTTACTGACTACTGCTGTGAGGCAGATAGCTCTAGTAAATATTATCAGTTGCTCCTTGGTTTTGTCATCGTTATTGTCTATATTAGTTTCGTCTCGAAAGTCGTTGCCTTTTATTCAAAGGTTGTTTTAAGGCTGTGCTTGATATATCTATATAAAGTCATAAACAAAGCTAGCAAATAAATATTAATTTTTTGACTAAGTGAGAAGTAGCAGTTTTAAGATATTAATGAAGTTTGGGGAACTACATTTTGCCATGAAAGCGAATTTATTATTGCAACAAAATTGATGATGAAAAGGTGAAGGAATGATCATGTTTGAACCTAATTATTGTAATAATTTAATACTATCCAGATACCTCTGAGCCATGGGACTACAGAAAAGAAACATAGGATAGTCAGTAAGAATGTGGGCTCTCTCTGAAGCCATACTGCTTGGGTCTGGATCCTGGTTCTGCCTTTTACTGGCTGTGTGAACCTGGGCAGTTTATAGAGTCTTGGTACCTCAGTGTCCACATTTCTACAAAGAGAAGTAAAAATTGATCTTTTCATCACAGTGAAAATTGAATGGATCAATATATTCAATGTGCTTAGAAAAATGCCTGGCATATTATAAACACTGTATAAGTGTTCTTATGATGATGATGACGAAGCCAAATATATCATCTTATTGTATGTTATTTATTTTATTAAAGATTTTTATTTGTTTATTTGAGAGATAGAGCACAGAGGAAAAGTGAGAGGGAGAAGCAGACTCTGGTGAGTGGAAAGCCTGATGCAGGGCTGGATCCCAGGACCCGAGACTGTGACCTGAGCCAAAGACAGAAGCTTAACCAACTGAGCCACCCAGATTGCCCTATTTTTAACAGTCTTTCCTCAGGCTTCCAGAATAGAAGAAAAATAACCTGAAATGTGTGTGTGTGTGTGTGTGTGTGTGTGTGTGTGTGTAATCACAAATAAAGTCCATAGAGGTATTTATAACACATTTCTTTTATCTACTTCACCATTGATTTTTTGGTTATTATTTTAAATATTAGTAGCTTCCAAGTATTGAGTAATTAGTGTGTGCTAAGTCTTACATACCTTATCTCATTTAACAGCCCAGTGAGACACATAGTATCACTATCCCCATTTTACAGAGAAGGAAACTTCTGGTCAGTTCATTCTTTTAATAGAAAACAAGACAAAGAAAAGATGATCTATACAAATGTAGCTTCATTCATGTCTGCCTTTTTTTTCTCATTTCCCACTCCATCTTCATTGTTTTGGTAGTAGCACTGAATTAGCACATTAAACTCGCTTTTATAAAAGAGCAACAGATGGCATTATCCTAAATGTGCTCTTCTTAATGAAATAAAGTTGATAAACATAATTCACCTTTTTTACCTTTTTTTTCCCCCTTGTAATTCACTTCTGATGCAATATAATCAGTACTCTAGCTCACTTTGGGCATGAAATGACTAAAAAGCAAAATAAATTTTCCATTCTCAGGCGAGTACATGCTGTGTGTTGTCTTGTGATACAGTTTGGGACAACCACTAAAATTTACTGCTATGGAACACAGAGAACCTTAATAATTTGCTGGTGCACAAAAAATTATTTGGCCAGTGTCAGAGTCTTTTCAAGAAACACTTGGTTGTTTAATTTTGCTTACGATTGTATTATTTTTCCTTTTCTTCTGGTCATACTTTAAAGACTTACCTCAGGGGCGCCTGGGTGACTCAGTGAGTTAAGCCTCTGCCTTTGGCCCAATCATGATCTCAGGGTCCTGGGATCCAGCCCTGCAGTAGGCTCTCTGCTCAGCAGGGAGCCTGCATCCCCCTCTCTGCCTCTCTGCCTACTTGTGATCTGTGTCTGTCAAATAAATAAAATTTTTTTAAAAAATAAAGACTTACCCCAGAAACATGTTAACATGTATCTTCTGCCTATTTTATGTATCCTGAGCTTGACAGTAAAGCTGACTTTTTTAGTAAAGCAACTTAAGCCAAGGAAATGACAACTCTGTATTAACCCTACCCATCCCTGCTTAACAGACTCATCATGTTCAACCAATAAATGGGATTTTCTTCCTATTTAGAAGTTTCTTCTTGTAAACAGGAATGAATTATTTTTCTCTGTGTCTCTCTATATTCTGTGGAAGCAGTAATTTTGGTGGCTGACTCAAATTTCTCCACAGTACTGTTTATATTTTATAACACCCGAAAAGAGAAGATTTATGTTGTTTTTTGATCATCACATGCCCAAAGTGATCTAGAGCTCTGATTATGTTGTGTGGCAAGTGAATTATAAAAAGAAAAGGTGAATTATGTTGACCAGATTTATTTCATTAAGAAAAAAAGCAGAGCCTTTTAAATATCTTTCTGTTGTCAGCCATTCATAATCCCTACTTCCAAATAAAGGATAAACAACACATTAATACATATTAATGTTCCAACCAATTTGTCATTATTATCTGTCCCAATATCCTGTTAATTTCAACTTTTTTATGTTAAACAGTGCTTGATTAAACACAGTTTCTATTTTTTAAATAAATATTCTAGATGTAAATGAAAATTCTACAGTGGTTGAGTAAGAAGATAGAAAATATATAATTGTTTTTAAAGAGAATAATAATCTCTTTTTAAGTTCAGTTCCCTTTGGGCCAAAAATGCTTTTTTCCACCTACATTATGTCTGCATAGAGCTAAAGGCTTGGGCTGGAGAGATGAAAAAAAATGGTCCTCAAGGTGGTTTTACATCCTGATAATGAGGCAAACATATGTTTGTAGCTTTTCAATGCAAAATGGTAAGGGCTGATTTCCACAAGAGTTTAGGAATACAGAGGAGGAAGACAGAATGCATCAAGGCCATTTTGTATTTTCTGCATCACTTTTATTGACTGTTCCCTTGGTTTAAAAGCACCATGGTAGGTGATAAGTAGAAGAAACTGTGCATCCAAAACTCACTAAGAGAAAAGTTACAGTAGGGAAGGGAGGGGAAGTGAAATCAGGAATATTTAGAGTTATCCATTATCATTAGGCAAATTGGAACACTGGGAATCCTTTCCCAGAGGTAAAGGCAATATAAAGAAGTTTTTTCCCAGAGAGGAGCCAAACAGCCTCTAGATTAGCACTATTATTGGAAATAGAAACTCTCTGAAAAGGTAATTGAGAGAGACAGTCCACTGTTTTTTTTTTTTTTTTTTTTTTTTTTTTTTTTTTTTTTTTTTTTTTAAAGATTTTATTTATTTATTTGACAGAGATCACAAGTAGGCAGAGAGGCAGACAGAGAGAGAGAGAGAGAGAGAGAGAGAGACAGGGAAGCAGGCTCCCTGCTGAGCAGAGAGCCCGATGCGGGACTCGATCCCAGGACCCTGAGATCATGACCTGAGCCGAAGGCAGCGGCTTAACCCACTGAGCCACCCAGGCGCCCCCCAGTCCACTGTTTTTTTAAAGTGAAATCTTTAAATCAGGATGGTATGAGAGGCTTTGCATGTGACACGATCAGACTTTCTTGGGCCGATTCCAATGAGAAAAAAGAAATGTCATCCCATTGGATAGTCTTAGGATAGCTTTTCAGTTATGCAGGTATGTGTACATTTATATATCGAGAGTTCCTCAGGTCTTCTTGACTAAAAAAACAAAGAGGAGGTCACTTCCCATAGCACAAGGACAAGGACCTTGTATCATTTGTGAGACACAGTTGTACTTCTAGAGTAGAGGAAGGTGTTTGCTCAGGATAAGTAATACAAATAGTGTTATGCAGTGCTTTATTTTTCATTTTTTCATTTTTCATTTCATTTCATTTTTCATTTTTCATTTTCATGCTTTATTTTTATTTTTGTGTTTCTGGTGGTTCTAATTCTAGACTGGTTCACAAATATTGATGAGTAACTTTGGTCGATGCAGGTCTTGAATTTAGTTTTAGAAATTAATTTAGTAATAAACATTAGTGGATGATGTGCCTAGTTTTCAGAGAATATACCTATTTGTATAAGACAACAAATCTGTGTATATCATGAACTGTATCTAAACTTGTCCCCCGAGAATGTGTAGCTCCCCAGATAACTGAAAATGAGTGCACATTTGTTTACTGCTCTATTGGTAATTTAATCTTGACTTATTCAAAACCGTGAGTTTGTTAGGCAAGACATAGCAGCAAATCATCACTACCCTAGATCTGAACATGTACCTGAAATCCTTCTCCTGTAGCTTTTGACCATTATCCCACCCACCCATGAGTGATTTTGCTATTATTAACCTTCTGACTTGGCTTCACTGTGTCACCTCCGCCTGACTCCTGCCTCAATCAGATTTATTAGCTGTGAGCAGCAGCACTCTCTCCATCAAGTCTGTCACAGAGAGGAATAGCCCAGTTGTCAGAGGCATCCTTTGCTTTAACCTCCCAGGTATGGTCTGGCAATCAGTAGCTGTACAGTCCCATGGGCCCTTTTTTTTTTTCCTGTGAAAAACTAAAGCAGAATAGTATTAAATAACTTAGAGAAAGGTACAATTTGAGTCCTACTTGAAATGTATTTTTTTAAATTTTAACATCAGTATCATATTGTTGAAATGGTTTTTTTCAGTGTTTTGAAACACATATAGTATATTCCACATAATTTTGTAAAATGCAGATACCTATACAAAAGCAGATGGGGAGAGTGGCCAGTAGACTCCATATACATACATAATGCACATACATATGTATAATGAATACTTTGACGCGCACACATATACTTTGAGTACCTTTAATTTATCATAGTCCCTATCACCCCCAATCTCCTACATCCAATGCATTTCACACATTTCTCTTACCTGCATATATCCATACCCACTGAAGTTTTTGTCCTCTGTAAAAGGGAAGTAATGACAAGATCCAGTATTTGTCTGCTGTGTGTCAGGTTCTGTGGTAGGAAACTTTCATATATTATCTTATTTAAATCTCATAAAACGGTGAGGCAAGAATTATAATCACCATTTTTCAACTAAGATACTGAGTCTCTGACAGTTTAATAAACTAACCCAAAGATTCACCAAGTACAAGCTCCGGGAATCAAACCAAGATCTTTTTGGCTTCGTTTTATATTTTTAGCTTAATTATTTGAATAGGCAACATAGTACATGGCCCAAAGTGGGGAAAGCAGTGAAAAGTTTTCTTCCTACTTCTGTCCCTTTGCTACTAGTTCCCTTCCCCAAAAATAACCGAATTTGTTGGTGTCTGATATATTTTTCTAGAAATATGTTTCTTTCATAAGCAAAATAAAAATACAGAGAGCTTGCTTTGCTTTTATTTTGTTTTTAAATAAAGCAATGCGTTTTTAATGTGTAGGTATATTAAATCATGACATTGTAACCTTAAATAAGTACAATTTTTGTCAGTTATACCTCAATAAAACTGGAAAAGTGTTTTATATGCAAATAAATAAAACATAACATTTTAAAGTATTCTTTGGAAGATTAGAGCATACTTTTTATGTGCTCACTTAAGTTCTGTCCAAATTCTGTTAATTTTTTAAAATTTAATTCTATTTTTTCAGTGTTCCAAGATTCATTGTTTATGCACCACACCCTGTGCTCATGCAATACATGTCCTGCTTAATACCCACCACAAGGCTCAGCCATCCCCCCCACTCTGTTGTTAAAATTTTTACTACAGTGAATAGTCTAGCATACAAGTCATTTCATACATATATGAGAATTCAGTTTTATTTTTTTTAAACGCTGATCCTGTTATTTCTGTACTATCTATTAAGAACTCCTTCCCTTTCGGGGGGCCCTGGGTGGCTCCTTGGGTTAAAGCCTCTGCCTTGAGCTCAGGTCATGATCTCAGGATCCTGGGATCGAGCCCCAGCCCCGCATTGGGCTCTCTGCTCAGCAGCCTGCCTCTCCGCCTACTTGTGATCTCTGTCAAATAAATAAATAAATAAAATCTTAAAAAACAAAAGAAAGAAACCCTCCTTCCCCTCCCTTCCCTTAGAAAGGGTGATGCTGCCCGTAATCTGATACTCAACTGCAGTTTGCATTTGCAAATCCAACTCTTTGTGACTTTATGTTTTATGTTCTGTGCCTCCCTGCCAATAACAATAACCTATAAATACATTGTTGGAGCTTTCTATATATCTATTAATTTCCGTTCTAACTCCCACTTTTCAGGTCCTACCAGTTTAACTCCTAGGACCACAGATGATATTTTGTTTTAATTAAACTCTCTTTTGCTTGGCAAGATGTCTGAAGCATATCAATTAGCCAATTAGTTCTGATCAGTGAAGTGTCTCTTTGGCTCTGTTTCCACCAAGACACAGCCATGCTCACAAAGGACCATCTCTGAGGATTAGAAGCTGAGGCATAGCCATGTATCCTAAGGGGCCAGTTCCTTAGGGGTTATTGTGAGGATTAAGTGAATTAAAGTAAAATTCAAGAATGTCAGCCAGGATGGAGAAAGCATTCCAAACATGTAACAGAAAAGCAGCGCATCGCGGTGGTAATGTGTGCAGACCCTGGAGCCAGGAGCCTGGGTTGTCGCTTTCTCATCGCCATTGCCTACCCATCATGTACCTTTGGCAGATTTCTTAACTTCTTTGTGTCTCAATTTCCCCATCTGTAAAATGGAAATAACTATAGAGCTTACCTCCCCTGATGCCACATGCTTATGCTGATGCTTTGTGTGGATTTGGGAAAAGACAGTTGCTTATTAACTGCAACTTAAAGATATTTTTGTGTGAGAAACTAGGAAGCCCCTTCATTCCCATGCCAGGGCAAGAACAAGATGCACTGAGTGAGGGTGGGATTTTAACCCCAATACCCACCCTCCACCAAGGGCGTTTATGCAATCTGACAGTACAACTCTGCACCATGATCATACCTACACTGTCGGATCATTGGGCATAATAAGTGAGTTAATACTTGTAAAAACACTTGGAACCATGTTCAGCGCATACTATGCCCTCAGGAAGTACTAGCTGTTCTCCTACCTAGTCTTCTCACAGTTTATTTCTAGCCTGGGTTTCCGCAGTACTACCAATTACAGCAGCATTGTATTTTAAAACCCCAAAGAAGGGATGCCTGGGTGGCTCCATCAGTCAAAAGCAGCTGCCTTTGGCTCAGGTTATGATCCCAGGGTCCTGGATCAAGCCCTGCATCGGGCTCCCTGCCCACGTGGGAGCCTGCTTCCTCCGCTCTCTCTCTGCCTCCCGCTCCCACTGCTTGTGCATGCTCTCTCTCTCTCTCTCTCTGACAAATAAAATCTTTAAAAAAATTAATAATTATTAATGAAACCTTAAAGACAGGTAGAGAGCTTTTTTAAATACCTTTTCTTTTTTAGAGTCACCACCTATTTTAATTTTTTTAAGATTTTATGTATTTATTTGAGAGAGAGCATGGGCAGGCTGAGGTAGGGGTGGGGGGACAGAGGGAGAGGGAGGAACAGGCCCCCACTGAGCAGGGACCCCCCCCAGCCCTCACCCACAACATGGGCTCAATCCCAGGACCCCATGATCATGACCTGAGCTGAATGCTTAACCAGCTGAGCCATCCAGGTCCCACTGGTACCACCTATTTTAATTATTTATCAGACTATTTATATTTGATGTAATCCCGATAACTTAATTATCTAGGTATGCGGGTACAAGTGCACACACATACCCACATACGTACTTTATACTTTTGGGGGGCAAATTTGAATTGGCCTCATCACTGATCTTAAAACATCTGCTGAATTCCCACTTTGTGTTCACACCTGGGGCTGAGTGAAGCACTTCCAAAGCAAAGTTGAACAGGACACAGAATCAGATGTCTTTCAAGAGAAATAAAATCAGTGATTACAGTTCAGTGTGATGCATGTTAGGCTCCGAGTGGAAAGGGAGCCCAAAGTAGGGGCTGATTAGTCAGCGTATCAGGAAAGATTTCAGTAAGATATAATGCTGGAATCATTCAAAAAAGTAAAGGAAAAAAAAATCAGTAAAAGGGAAATTCAGGCCAGTAAAAGGCATAGAGATGATAACCATCTCCCAATTCACTGGGCCAGAGGCTTTGGTGGTTTGGGGAGGAATTTTTTTTTATTGATTTTTTCTTTTTTTATTGGAGTATAAAGGACACACAATGTTACATTTGTTTCAGGTGTACGGCATAATGGTTCACCTTCTCTACCTACTCTGCTGCGCTCCCCACAAGGGTAGCTGCCGTCTGTCAGCTTACATCCCGTTACAGCATCACGGACTCCGTGCCCTAGGCTGTGTTTCTTACTCCCTTCACTTACTCATTCCACGACCGGAAGCCTAGATCTCCCACTCCCCCTCACCCATTCTGTCCATCCCCCACCGCTCCCCTCTGGCACCCATCCGTTTGTTTTCTGTAGTTACAGGTCCGGTTCTGCTCTTTGTTTATTTGAGTAGCAGGCAGGAAGTTAAGGGAGAGTGGTCAAAGCCACCGTTGGCGGAGTATCAGAAGAGGCCAAGATAAATTCTTGGAAGTTGGTCCTGTAAGGAAGAGAGAAGCATTTAAGTAATTTGTGCTGAGAGTTTATCTATCTAAAACTGTATTTCTGGGTATAATTTCATGGCTGAGTCGCACAGACTAAGTCGGAGCAGAGAAATGATGGCAGTGGGCCACTCGGGATCTCAGGAACCTGAAGTGAGAGAGATTATGAAGGAAGAAGTGGTGTGGTTTGAAGATTTGACTGGATGATAATGGGGCTGGCTGACATTTTATCTGTACGAGTTAAGCAAAGAAATCATAACCAAGGAATGACATACATTATTCTGTCATTTTAGGCCTTGCAGTGAGGACCCTTTTCATAAGGAGTTCTTCGATTGTCTTTCTGAAAGCAAACTATACTTCTCAGGCTCTCGTGGTCTGGAAGTAAACTCAGATTTTCTAGATTGGGGCAAAATAACTTGAAGGAATTTTTTTCCTATGATAGTCTACATCTTTTCATAATTATCTCCTTATCTGTGCCATATGGGATACCTGTAAATGTTAAAATCAGCAACTTCTCCAGGGAACAGCCTCAGGATTTCTCATAATGAAATGCATCTGTTAACGGCTTGATAAACCATATTGTGCAAGGGTGAACCTCATGCCCTATAGTTCAGGAACACGGCACGAGGCCCCCACATATACCTAGAGTCTATACGTGCCTATTGCTGTCTTACAAAACAAGTGTCTACAAATCAAGATTTATGCGCTGGTAAACCTGCTCTGGTTCATGATGACTTTCAGTGACCTACCTACAGACACCTGCTCTTGTCAGTACAAATTGGGTTAGTTCACTCATGCCATATGGGTATGCATTTGAAGCCTAGACTCGCCGAATTTTATTGGATTAACATCGAGGATGCTGAAAACACATTTCTTACCTGATAAATCTCTTGTATTTTTTCCCCAGGTTAACTGTCGCCTTTTTAGATATTTCTTATTAGGTAGCTTTTCCAATTAGTATTCTGAAATAATAATATGCAGAAACCAGACTATAAAAGCAAAGTTAAGATATGCACTATGGAAGTATTATAGAATTTATAGAATTATTTCTAAGGGTTGATGGTAATGGGGTTATAACTCTGAAGAAGATGCGTATACTTGCCTCTAGCTCATCATCAAGCATTTCTTAAAACTGTAAAGGATAGCGTGGTCATTTGAAAAGCTCAAGTGCCATTCAGAATGACTGACTGTACCTGACTGAGAAAGCTATTTCTTTGATGTATTACTTGTGGAGAAATAAAATTCTTACCATTTCATTTTGTGAAAAATAGATTTGAACCAAGATGTAGAAATAAGCTTTGCCTTCTAGGTGGACCTTTAACATGTGCAAAATAATTTTTTTTTCCTACAGTCTGGCCTGCAGACTAATATTGGCTATTATTTCATTTTCTGTCTTTTCTCAAAAATGAAATTTTAAGAACAGTTTTGAATTTTGTTTTTTGAACCTGGAGAATTCCACCCCTCACATTGTGGGGGGGCCAGGATCAGAAGCTCAGGAAAGACACTGAGCAATGGCTGAAGGCCTCCGAAGAACAAAAGCCACAGAGGCAGAGGGCTTCCCAAAGTAAGAATTCCTCAGTAATGATAAAGGCTGCAGGGAAGTCAGGTAGGAAATGAACAACATACTGTTAAGTGAATTTTTCAACAAAGGTGTTATTAGTAAATTGGGCAGGAGTGAATTCTCGGAGTTTCTGGAATTAGAGGTTAAGTCGAAGTGGGTTGAAACGTGAGTAGGAGGATTATCAAGATGTGTTAGTACGTCTTGGCAAACCAAGGTATTTGTGCATACCCTTGTTAAAAGCACTCTAAGTGACGATGGTGATGATGATATTTGCCATTTCTTATAGTCAGACACTACAGCAAGCACTTTGTATATTATCTCTCACAACCTTCAAAATTCCCATTTTACGTATAAATGAGACATTAATAGGTTAACGCACTCTAGTCTCATCTGCTTTCCCCCTTTGCTGCCTGCCTTTCTTCCTTCCTTCCTTTCTTCCTTCTCACCTTCTTTCCTTCCCATTATCTCCAGCAAACATTTATTTCTTCTTAGATTCTAGATATTTTGCTATATGCAAGAAATACAGCAGTGACTAAGACACCCTTAGCATACATAGTAGACGTGAGAAGTAATGGCAGTCTATTCTTTGCTTCCTGAACAAAAAGCCTTTTCTTGTTTACTTTCAATTTCTCTAACCCATCATTTTCTCCATATCAAACCACCTCCATTTGCTAGGGGGAGTTGCGCAGAAGGCTATTCTTACTCCTTTGCTCTCCCTCTTACACACCAGGATTTTGCCTAGTAGCATCTACTCCCACATGTTTCATTGCCTTGGATGGTCCTAGAGTTAGCATATATTTATACTTCTCCACAAAGCCACCGTGTTTAATGTAGAGGGCCTTGGGGTGTCTCTGATTAGAACACACCCAGGGGCACCTCGTATCTCATCGGTTAAGCATCTGACTTTGGTTTGGGTCATGATCTCGGGGTCCTAGGATTGCGTGCCCCCTTAATCAGGCTCTCCATTCAGTGGGGTGGCTGCTTGTCCTTCTGCCTCTGTCCCTCCACCCACTCATGCTCAATTCTCTCTCTCAAATAAATAGATAAAATCTTTAAAAAAAGAAAGAAAGAAAGAATCCAGATGGAAGTGGTAAAGACTAAGGTTTTTGTAATTCTCTCTCTGGACTGGTTCTTCTAACATCCCAGCCTAGAAACTTCAAAAACTTATTTAAATATGACTACCCTTAATTTGTGAAACCTTTTTTAAAAAAATTTATTTATTTATTTGAAAGGGAGAGAGAGCAAGCAAACAACACAAGCAGAGGGAGTGACAGGCAGAGGGAGAGGGAGAAGCAGACTCCCCACTGAGCAGGGAGCCTAGTTGTGGGGCTTGATCCCAGGACCCTGGCATCATGACCCAGGACAAAGGCAGACGCTTAACCACCTGAGCCACCCAAGCACCTCTTGTGAAATCTCTTCTCAAGTCTCTTTACTTTCTTCTGTATACTTCTCCCATATTTGTCTTTTCTGCCTCAAACAGCCCCCACCAGATATCATAGTGTTGCAAATGCCTTGTTGCTGTCTGTCCTGCTTCCCATGTGCAGCCCTCCCTTCTAGACTCGCCATGGCTGCCAGTGAGCCCTGCTCTGTACATGACTTTGGACACAGCTCTTCCCTCTCAAAACAGACCACAGGGGAAGACCCTCTGGGTAGATTACATTAAGACGGATCTCTTCCTTCAGAGGTCCAAAGTGAGCCCCAAATAACTGTTTTATAAGCTGTTATTTCACTCTAGCCATATTTCCAAGTGTTCTAAACCCCATTGACTACATCTCTGATTATAAATAGAAACCTTAGAAAGTTATAACCAAGCACCCCTTTTTGTGTATTGAATGATGGCAGAATATGCTTGTGTTACCTTTGAAATTCTGCCATCAGCACACCAAAGTCTGTGTTTTCAGGAACTTTCCAGGCAGGAGACTTTTTGCTCCCTCCTCCCTGCATGCTGTGACTTTGAATATAGCCCCTCTTCCGGCACATTTGCAGTTTTATGCAAATAATCAAAGAAGGCTTCAAATTTGGCTGATTTGGAAAATATTCATCGATCCCTTAATAAACAAATTGGCAAAGGTGTTTAATGACATTTTTGGGAAAATATTTCTGCTAAAATTATATCCGTTGATTTGCTCCCATCCAGTCAGGTATTGAAATCAGAGGCATTTTCTTCAGATTTAGTAGAATGTACAGTGATTTTAATATATCTATTATAGTTCTCCTAGATATGCCAATAAATTTTCAATATTAAAATGCCTCAAGGGGTTTTTTTAATCATGATTCCTGATACTATATTTTAAAGTTTTGTTCCAGTTTCCTAAGATCAAGAGAACTTGAAGTTTATCTCGAAATAATGATATATTTTCCAGGGGCGCCTGGGTGGCTCAGTGGGTTAAGCCTTTGCCTTCGGCTCAGGTCATGATCCCGGAGTCTCTGCTTGCCTCTCTGCATACTTGTGATCTCTGTCAAATAAATAAATAAAATCTTTAAAAAAAAAAAAAGATATATTTTCCATTGTCTCTATTTTTAATTCCTTGATCCTACTATTTGATTTCAACACTCTCTTGATCTTTTTTCTTTTCTTTTTTTTTTTTTAAGATTTTATTTATTTATTTGACAGACAGAGATTACAAGTAGACAGAGAGGCAGCAGGAAGCAGGCTCCCCGCTAAGCAGAGAGTCCAAAGTGGGGCTCGATCCCAGGACATTGGGATCATGACCCGAGCCAAAGGCAGAGGCTTTAACCCACTGAGCCACCCAGGCGCCCCAATACTCTCTTGATCTTTTGCTGCCTTCATTCTTGGTTTCTCTAAGTCCACTTTTTTTCATACTGGTTTTTGTCTGAAAGGCATAGCCTAGGAAGATCCTAGATTTATAGCAAAGAATGAGCAAAGTGTACAGAGAGAAATTTGTGAGGGAGAAAAGATGGTGAATCCATGTGAATTATGGGGACAAAGCTTAACAATATATGGTTCATTTGAGTTTGTTTTTTTTTTCCCAGAAATTGAGTTTTAAACAAAACTATACCATGAATACTCCACCCACACTGAACTACCAAGCCACATATTTGATTTAAACCAAATAAGATCACACAAGCAAAAGTCTCAGACAAAATAGACTAGTCTGTGAACTTGTGCCAGAGAAAATCCTTTCTTCAAAAAATTGGATGCTTGAGTATCAAGCTCAAACCTCACCTTATGCTATAATCATTTAATTTTACATTATAATTTACATTTTTTGTTTTCTTTCCACATTATTTTATTTCAGTGAGATTTTGGAAAGCTCTGAATCCCAAATTAGGAAGAATCTTTGTTTTAGACTGTACCAATAACATGAAATTATTGTACTCTAAACTGGTTAATTCAGAAATTAAAGATACACAAACACAAAACATGAAAATGTAAAACAAAACAAAACAAAACAAAAAAACCTGAATAAATCTAATTCTTTCATAAAAAAGGAATAGATTACCCAAGATAGTAAAAGTGTCTTGGACTATAATTCTTTTTTTTCTTTAAATGTCCCCTCAATCACTTATACTGTTCACCCAAATGTAAACCAACAGGAAAACAAATCCCGTGTTAGAATGGCATTTAATCACAAAGCCATTTGAAGAATTAAAAATATTTCTTTATTGACCCAGCACAACTAATATGCCAACCTCCTTTAGCAAAGAGTAAATGCTCACAAATGCGCTGACTGTAGGAATGGAAAGTAGTTAAATGGACAGACATGGAACACGAAAGATGAGTTCCAGAAAGAAGGGTGGAAAAGATGGTAGATAGAAAAATTGAACGAGGGATGGCAAGAGAAAAGGGGGACAGAAGAGTTGGAATGAAGAGAGACAAAGCAAGAAAGACAAAGAAGCAGAAGGGTAGGCTGTTGAGTGTGTGTGCACACACTATCCATACCCTGTGTTGGCAATTTAAGTGACAATATTTGGGACCCCAGCAAGTATATCATTAACAACATTAAAATCTCTTTAAATTGAATCATCAAAGTAACTAACTATCAATTCGAAACAGCAGACTTTGTGAGCCAGTACTTTGTTGTCATCTGGTTGTGATAAATATGCATTTTATTATAGAATTCTTTTTTATTAAAATATTTATTCCGCCTCTTTTTATAATAGTAAAAGACAAGAAGGAACCAAGTGTCTTAGAAGTGCCTGAAGTGTGGTATATCCACACACTGGAATAATATGAAGCCATTAAAATGAAGTTGTGTGTAGGTCTGGAAGGATATACTAAAATGTTAATAATGGTCATTTCCTGATGGTGACTTTACAAGCAATAAATTTTCTTTTTTATTTATGTTCTCTGAAATGTTTTTATTGAACATGTTATTTATGTAATGAAATCATTTTAAATTGATTTATAGATATTTAAGGTAGAGAGAGGTAAATCAGAGAAGGATTTTGCAAAGAAATTTTAAAGGGCCCGTGAATCTGTGGCTTCTGCTTTTTGGATCACAAAACAGACACAGCTGGCATAGAAGCAGGTCAGAGCTGACACAACCAATTCAACTGAAACTTTTGTTTTATCTTCCTCTGGATGAATTCTTCCATCCCACACCAACGTGAGCGAAGGCTTTTTATGGCTTGAGTTTAGCTTATGGGTCTTCCATAGTCCTTTCCTCCTCTGGCTTGCTTGTTGTCAGGTCTCCCATCCTCTCTGCTGAGCAACTGCTGGGTATATTGAAACCTCACTCTGCCCACAGCCCAGTGCTTCAAGCTGGTTCTATTTCTAGGAGGAATTTATGGAAACCCAGACTTGCTCTATGTTTGGGGTTTGCAGTAATCAATCATGTTAGGACTTGGAATAACAAGAAGTGCCTGGCATCTCTAGTCATCTTCTTGGTTACAGTTAGGTATCATCTTGCCAGTTGCTAAGGCTGAGAGGGAGAACGTGGGAGGCTAAAGGGCTGTTTCTCTCACGTGCTCACATTCCGTCTGTCATGTGCCCATACACCTTTTCACTGGTCTGTCAACTGTAGGATTTGCTTGTGGGGGTTTCTGAGTAATTTGTTTGAAAGAAGAAGTGTAATCACATGACACCATATCAAAGTGAATGCCAGCTGCGTATAGGGGTTGGCTATCAAAACAGAATTTAGGCAAAATTAGGTGCCCTGGGGAGCAACCTAGTGGATGGCCATTGGTGAAAAGTAATTCAGTGTTTGCAAAATCCCTAGAAGTCATTATTTCTGCATTCACCAAGAAGGCTGTGGCTGGCTATTCTTAACACTGATTTGGCTTAAATGTACTTCTGTGTTTATCTTGTCAGCTTAAAGAAATGTAAAACATTCACCTTTTCAGAATCTAAAGGTCACTCCCTAATGCCATAGGAAATTTGAAGGCACTGAGTTGTCTTAAATTTTTTGCTTATTCTTTATAAGATTAGCTTTAAAATAATTGTGTATAGCATGGCTGAAAAACATTTTAGTAAGAGAAAATATATATGTGAAAATAAAATGTTCAATTAAGTTTTATGGGATTCATTGCACACTTAATTAAAGTAATCTTTATCTCTACTGCTCACAGTGCTCACTTAACAGGAAAATAGAGGGATATTAAATTAGTGGAATATGTCTCGTATCAGTATATTTTACAAAATGTGTAAGTCTGAAGTAATTGAAAATACCTTAGCTCTTAAGAGGTTTTAAATTTCGGCCTTTGCATTTATAATTAATTTAAAGACTTCATTTTTAGAACCCTCATAGATGTGACTAAAAAGGGAAATGAGCCATAACTGTTAATACTACCCATTGCTCAGGACTATCTGTTCTCGGCAGTTTATGCAAAATGCAACTAGGTAACCACAGGAAGACCGGATTCTGCATCTAATTGGGTTTTCCCATCTGCAGGTTATAATGCAACTTCTAATGAAATGCTTTATATTGATCGAGGTCAAAAATTGCCTTGCCATATCACAAGGATTTTAATTATCAATCTGGTGCATATATTTATAGCATGGGAGATTGGTAGAAGTGGAAAACAGTTTCTATTTTTACTTACGATATATAAGAATATTCTTAATATAATTTCATTATGTAAAAATGCATACTTTGCATTCTCGTTTATCAAACTGGATATCTCTAATTAACCAATAGTTTCTAAGTTAAAGACAGTATTAGAACTTCAACTGCTCTTATATTTGAATTTTTACATTTTTTCCCTCTGAACACAGAAAACCAGAAAAAAGAATGAATCATTGACCAGCAGTTTCTTTTCTATTTTTCAGAAAAACAAACATAAAAACACTGACAAAATAAACAGATTGCTGTCTAAGACAGAGATAAATACAAATACAAATGTATGTTTATGTGTTTAGGTATATATTTTGAATAGAAGATTGACCTTTTATCTTTATTATTATTCAGTTGTTACTCATGTAAGATGGAAAATGGAAAAGGAGATGTATATAGATATTCTATGTATATACACACACATACTATATGTGTATCTATACACACAAACATACATATAAAAATACATATATTGAAAGGCACATATTCTTTGGAATAAAATAGCATTTATAAAACTGTGCTTCCCAATAATTTTGACATAAGTAGCAATTAATGACTTTGCTTTCGGATAGCCTTTCATGCCTATTTCATTGAAAATATTGGTACATCGGGGCACCTGGGTGGCTCAGTCAGTTAAGTGTCTACCTTGAGCTCAAGTTCATGATCCTGGGGTCCTGGGATTGAGCCCCCTTCAGGTTCCCTGCTCAGTGAGGAGTCTGCTTCTCTCTCTGCCTCTCCCTACTGTGGTCTCTTTCTTTTTCTGTCTCAAATAAATAAATAAATCTTAAAAAATAAAATAAAATACTAGTACATCAGTGGTTTTGAGAAGACCACAAGATGTTTGACTCAGCTTTATTCTTTAAAAACTGTAAATTATAAATTTAACATTGCTGAATGTGAAACTATTCAAGTTCCATTTGGCCATACTATTCAAGGCTTTGGGGATTAATGGATATACTTGTACAAAAATCATTATATTTCAAAGTGTGATGTATTGAAAAGAATATCTAAATATTCTGTATCTCTTTAGAGATACAGAAGTGGGTTTGAATACCAGCTCTTAACACATTGTTATGAACCACATTTTTATTTTACTTTAAAAAAGTGATTATTTTTTACCTTGATTGGTTGTTGAGAGGATTAAATGAGATAGTATATAAAACATCTAGCGTATCATCTGATACCTCTGTAGAGTCTGTACAGTGTTGGTCTTTCTCTCCCCCCTTTTTTATATTATTATTATTAAAATAACATGAACTGTCATGTTTTAAAGGCATCTCATGTGTCCAGAAGTCTGCTAAATATTTTCAGTGCATATATATCTCATAATCCTCACAATAACCCAAGAAGTATACATTATACAATATCTATCTCTTGTAGATAATGAAACAGATTTCGGTGAAGTATCTTGTTCAGGGGTCAATCAGCTAGTAAATGGTAGAGTCTGGATTTGAACCTAGGAGAATCCAACTTCTTAATTTGATTCTGGAAATGAGAAAGCTTATTCCTAAAACAACCTCCAGACACCATGGCAAGGGACCAAGTTCAAAGGATCTAAGACACTTTGGGAGGGAGGATTGTGTTAGATGCCATGGGAGCCAACCACTTGCTAGTTGCTTGCAGGAACTAATTTGTTAACACCTAAGGAGGGGCAGGGCTAGTAGGGTGAAAGGGGTTCTTCCAGAAGTCCCCAGACACGATGAGAGGAAAGAGATGAGGAACTGAGAGGAAAGAGATTATGCCTCTTGGTGTTCACGTGCGTCCTGGGAGCTGCTCAGAAAGACCATAATCTTAATATTCTAGACATGTAAGCTCCAAGGAAAGTTTTGCTTTAACTTGTAGATTATTTCTAAATTTATGTCTCCTACAAATGTGTTCATGCTCACATTGGTTGGTATCTGCTGTAGGAAAAGGTAAACCATCGACTTTTTTAGAGTGCTGCCCAAAGGTGATTCAAAAAGTAAATGGCCCATCATAGTGTTATAAGCATTTGTCCACATCATACCCTCTGCCAGGCTCCCTTCCTATCTCTTTCTGTGAACATCTCGTCTTTAAAATCCAATCTGAGGGATGCCTGGGTGGCTCAGTTGGTTAAGCAGCTGCCTTCGGCTCAGGTCATGATCCGAGCATCCTGGGATCAAGTCCCACATCGGGTTCCTTGCTCGGCAGGGAGCCTGCTTCTCCCTCTGTCTCTTGCCTGCCATTCTGTCTGTCTGTGCTCGCTCTCTCTCCCTCTCTCTCTCTCTGACAAATAAATAAAATCTTTAAAATAAAATAAAATAAAATCCAGTCTGAATATGCCATCTTTATGGAAGATTTCTCTGGCCTGCTTATATCCCTACCTCCATCATCATTTCTTCTCTGAGACCTTTATGGTTTGTATACCTTTCTTTTGGTACAGTTAACACATTGTACTGTAATTCCTTTCCACAAGTCTTTTTGTGCTAGCATATAGTAGATGTTCAGTAAAGGTTTGCTGAATGTTGATATACTATGAAATCCTTGGAAAAAAGAGACTAAGTCTTGGTAATCTCACTTTTAGCAATGCCTGCACCATGTTTGAGAGTATATGCTCAGGAATAGTTTTTTAAATAAACAAATGAATGCTGATTGTGACAGGCCCTGAGAAGTACCACTCCCTCCAGTTTACTGGAGATAGAAGGCTTCTTAAACAGAACTAGAGTTGCCATTTTAAAAGGTTATTTAAGGGAGATGGTGAATAGAATTAGTGTCTAGGGGCTGTGGGGGTAGGGAGGGAATTGGGAAGATGTTGGTTAGGGGTATGAAGTTTCAGTCACTGAGTAAGTTCTGCAGTTCACAATGCACAACAGTGTGACTACTTGTCAAGAATATTGTATATTCGAAATTTGCTAAGAAGATAGATTTTATGTTATCATCACAAAAAAGGTACAAGAAAGAAAATATGATAACTGTTTGGGTTGATGAATATGTTAATTAGTTTCATTATAATGAATATATATGTCTTCATATATAAAGAACATCAATTTGTACACCTTAACTATATATCATTTTAATTATCAATTATACCTCAATAAAGCTGGGAAAAGACAATCTTTGAAGGAGATGGAAAATGGACCTTGTCCCAAGATTTAATAAAGCAGCACAAACTTGTAGGAAGCCTCCAAGTTCAGCATAAACTGAGCTGACAACAAATGTCATGTCATCAAAAACAATAACAAAATATCTCGTTTTTACTATGTATGGAGACCCCACATCACTATGGTGAGGGGTTAGAGAGCAAAACTCTCTGAGCCTTGGTTTATTGCATCTTTTCCTTTAAGGAGAATTGTCTTCCAAGGGGAAAGACTAGGAGAAAAGTGTATCATGTAGAAGAAATTAAAACTCAAGTTGTCCAAGTGAGTCTGTTAGTCTCAGGTTTCCAAAGATGGCCTGACACCTTTAATAATATATCTAATCGGTCTCTTTAAAGGAGTTCAGACTTCCAGACCCAGATGTTAGAAATCATTAAAATGGAGGAAAATATGAATATATTACTATTTTCTAGGAGAACAAATGGGCAGGTTTTATATGTGACAAGTAAGTAAACTTATTATCAAATTTTAAAGAGAAAAATAAGAAAAAAATTTAGATTATTTTTAAGCACTTACCGAAGAATGTGGGGATTCTTAGGAGCCAGAATGACATCCCTAAAAATTAGGAATACCAAGCTAACAATTGTGGTTTTTTGGTAGAACCACTAGATTATGGCAAGAGAATACTAATAATACCACTTTTGTTAAATTAACAGCTATGTGCCAGACACTATGCTCAGCATAATATGTTTTCATTTTCATTAAGATAGTAACATAGTCTCATAGGACATCTTTTTGTGTGATGTAGAGAAACAGGGGTTAAATAATAGTCAGATTTAAAACTAGTTGAAGAAACTGACCTAAAGGGACTTGATAGTCTAGAGTGAAATGTTCTTTTGCTATCCACATTGTCATATTACATTAATGTTAGAAGCAAGGTATACAGAGCAGGGAATTAGAACTAATAGGATAAAATGACAGAATCACTATTTCCTATTTAGTGTGAAGCTAGTAAGAAATCAGTATTTTAACAGATCAATATAAATTTCCGACTTCAGAGTTATTTAAAAATTTATTTTTTAAGTTAATTTTTGGTTTGGGAAAGAGTTTTCAGTTTGTGGAAAAATTACCAGAATGCACAGAGAGTTCCATACACCTACCTCACAGCCCACTCCCCACCCCAGTACACAGTTTCTCCTTTTAATAACATCTTGCATTAGTGTGGTACCTTTGTTACAATTAATGAACTGATGGTCTTACATTGTTACTAATGAAAATCCCTAGTTTACATTAGGACTCACTCTTTGTGTTGCATAGAACTATACATGAGAATAGTTAATGTGCCCCACTAATAAATGTATAATCCCATGTATCTATCATTATAGTATCATTCGGATTATTTTCACTGCCCTAAAAATCCCCTCTCCACCTATTCATCCCTTCTCCCTAGCAACCACTGATCTTTTCACTGTCTCTATAGTTTTGCCTTTTCCAGAATGTCATTTTATTTGGAAGTCATACAGTATGCAGCAGCCTTTTCAGGTTGGCATAGTGGTATGTGTTCCTTTATATCTCTTTGTGGCCTGATGATTAATTTCTTTTTATTTCTGAATAATGTTTAATTCCAGTTTGGTGGAATTATGAATGCAGCTGCTATAAACATTCATGTGCAGGTTTTTGGGTAGACATAAGTTTTCAACTCATTTGGGTAAATACTTAGGAGTATGATTGCGGGACTGAATGATAATACTACGTTCCACTTTGTATAACACTGCCAGCTTGTTTCCCAAAGTGTCCGTACAATTTTCCAGTTCTACCAGCAATGAATGGGTTTTTGTCACTCCACATCCTTACCAGCCGTTGATGTCAGTATTCTGGATTTCAACCATTATAATAGATGTATAGTAGCACCAAAACCAGGTTTTTAAAATTAGTTTCACATGTGGAGAAGGCTGGTGACTTGCTTAAGAAATGGTTCAAATAAGGGTACCTGGGTGGCTCAGTCAGTTAAGCGTCTGCCTTCAGCTCAGGTCATGATCCCAGGGTCAAGGATGATGTCCCATGTAGAGCTCTCTACTCAGCCGGGAGCCTGCTTCTCCCTCTACCTCTGTCCCTTTCCTTCTGTCCCTCCCCCTGCTTGTGCGCTCGCTTGTTCTCTCTCTCTCCATCAAATAAATAAATAAAATCTTAAAAAAAAAAAAGGTTCAAATAGAAAAATATATATATATTCTTGGTGGATAATGTGGATCATAAAGTCAATAGAGAGCTTTACGCATATGCTAAAAACAAATAAATACCTTGCATGTTGTTGAGATACATTAATTGTGCCAGTTGTCTGTTCATGTGAAGTAATAATCCCATTATGCCCCCGTTGGTCAGGGCAGATGTGGGGATGCAGGGTGTGGTGGACAAGTCAGTTTGGGGCACATGGTACATTAATAGCTTGGACATGTTCTTCTGGATGCAGGTATGTCAGTCAAAAAGTGGTGAAAGGAAAGAGCAGGAGAAGGAGAAATACCAAACTCTTATTAAAATATTTGAAAAATTGGCGCATCTGGGTGACTCAGTAGGTTAAAGCCTCTGCCTTCCGCTCAGGTCATGATCCCAGGATCTGGGATCGAGCCCCGCATCAGGCTCTCTGCTCAGTGGGGAGCCTACTTCCCCCTCTCTCTCTGCCTGCCTCTCTGCCTACTTGTGATCTCTGTCAAATAAATAAATAAAATCTTAAAAATATATATATTTGAACAAATGTCATGCTAAAGGAATTGTATTTTGTGAGTTTCCAGATTAAAAAAAAAAAAAGTTTCCCCATTCTCAAATATAAAATGGGGATAATTTCACTGGTCCCTAAAGAGGTTTTGGTAGGTTAAATGAGACAATGTCTATAAAAGGTTTAGCATATTGCCCTACCCATGGTAAGTGTTCACACTGCACTGAATACTCAGCACAGATCCAGATTCAGACGTCAGGAGAGAGATCTTGGCTGAGAAGCCTGTGAGTTATGTTTGAAGGGAAATAGTATTTGGGCCAGTTGACTAGCTTACAGGATCGCATTTAGAGCAGAAGAGAAGAGGACCCAGACAGTGTCTGAAAAAAACAGGAGGAAGAGTAACTAGCCAAGGACATTATTGCAAGAAAGAAATGAACAGATACAGAGCTTTTGTGGTTCTTGGCTTCAGGTATGTATGTGAAGCCAAGAGAAGAGCCTGGGGAAACAGTGATTTCTTTATACCGATTTGCTTCCAATGCTTTCTCTGCTTTTATCGCTCAAGAAAAAGTCTCCCTTAAAAGAGTCGATCATTAGTAATATTGTATGGCATCAATGCAGTCTTTCAGTTTCTCCATCTGTGTATTTGCATTGCTGCTGGCCCCCCAGTACCTGGGTACTTATCTGCTGCACTTGTAAGAAAAGGTTTGCATGTGTTCGTTATGCAAAGGAGATGCAGATTTAGGTCTAGATATGGTAGTCTGGAGAACTGTGATGATGTAAGATTACCCATTCAAAACTAAAGTAAAAAAACCTTAGAGAATATCAAAGACAGAGTCAAGAGGTAAACCAGCTTATGGTAAACATGACATTTTTATATTATGAGTAAAAAGAATAATTTTTAAAAATTACTTCTTTAGCTTTTATATTAAAAACTAATATGATTTTTGAAAAAGAAACCCAGCCAGACATATGCAATGGAGTGAAATGACCTTGTTTTCAAAAATTTAAAAATATACTAATAAACAATAACAAACATTTACATTTGAATGTTCACATTGGATTTATATTATTTGGGGTTAATCTTTGGTAATTTTAGTATTAATTTCCAAATTACTGACACTTTTATACTGTTTTTCTGGTACATGGTACTCTGGCATATGTATTTAAGTTTTGCTCCATGTTTCTTAAGAGAATGGTTATTTTCCTTGTTCTGCATATAGTTAAAGTCTTCAATGAAAGAATAGATCTTCCTCACTAAAATTAATCAGACAACTATGTATTTGATGTTTTTCCAGAAGAAGAATCCACTTTTATATTTTGGCACTATGGGTTTCGTATTTTCAATTACTTATTTTGAGGACTGTTCAAAATCATTAGCACACAGGTAGTACACTGTTTTAATCCCAGAGATAAGCAAAAACGACAACAAAAATCATAAGCCTAATTTCAATACCTTAATAATACCCTATATTCATACTATGTTCTACAGTGTTCAAAGCTCTAAAGATGGATGCAACTCTTACCATCCAAATCATGGCAGTTATCAAAATCAGAGAGACAGTGCCACTTCCTGGTGGCAGATGTGGGCATTGGAATCAGATAGAACCGGATTCACATCCTGATTCTCCGTATTAGTGTGTGCGTTTGAACATTACTTAACCTTCTAAATCTCAGCTTCTTCTCATAGAGTTGTAGTAGGCAAGATAGTCCACGTTCCACATGTTCTACTCTCAGCTCAGTGCCTGGCACAGATCAATGCTAAACAATGTTAGTTTTCCTGATCATCCTCAACAACATCAACAGCTTAAAAGATATTGTTACATCAATAACCCTGAAGATTCAACCAGATTTATCTCCTTAGAAATGAATCAAATTTCTTAAGTTAAGATCCTGTGATAGATGTGATTCTTCATTAATTATGCAAAGTAGATATTTTTAATTTTTTGACGTAATCTCTGTGTTCAAAATGTTACTCCAACTCATGACCCTGAGATCAAGAGTTGCATACTCTACCCACTGAGCCAGCCAGGAACTCCCAAAATATTTTTAAATGCCCTCTACTTCCCAAGCATATATGCTAAGGCTACATTCACTATTCTAATAACAGTGCTCCCCAGCAAAAGTCTAAATAATGTGGGGAAATTCTGCAACACACCCCCTTGATGATTCACAATGTGAATGAGTGTATCAGAAGCCCTGGTTCAGGAAAGAGACTTTACCATCAGCATCACCAAGACTACTGCACTCATACACTACAGAGCTTTTTACATAGAAATTCGTGTAATCCTCGCAGCAAGCCTATAGGGCAGATACTGTATCATCCCCATTTTACGGATCATGAAATAGGTAGCTTATAGCATACCCAAGATCCCTCAAGTGCTTAAGAGGCAAACTCAGGATTAGAATCTGTACAGTCAGGATAGTGCTTTCCTAACACTCCACCTGTTACCTCTGTAATCCTCACAGGACTCTTTGGGATTAAGAAGTTCCATGCCCAAGGCCCACCTTGGGAAACTGAAAACTCCTTTGGAGACTGACACTGCATTCTTTTAATATACTCGATAAATGTTGAAGTCAGTTCTAAAACAATTTCCTTTTTACTTTTCCTTTGCATTCTAAACATTAAAAGGGGATCCCTTCATTCTGATGCCATATTAGAAATGTATGTTCTTTAGGCCAGTAAACTCGTCAACTCGTCAGAACATTTCTTTTTTTTTTTTTTTTTTTTTTAAATTTTTTATTTTTTATAAACATATATTTTTATCCCCAGGGGTACAGGTCTGTGAATCACCAGGTTTACACACTTGACAGCACTCACCAAATCACATACCCTCCCCAATGTCCATAATCCCATCCCCTTCTCCCAAACCCCCTCCCCCCGGCAACCCTCAGTTTGTTTCGTGAGATTAAGAGTCACTTATGGTTTGTCTCCCTCCCAATCCCATCTTGTTTCATTTATTCTTCTTCTACCCACTTAAGCCTCCATGTTGCATCACCACTTCCTCATATCAGGGAGATCATATGATAGTTGTCTTTCTCTGCTTGACTTATTTCGCTAAGCATGATACGCTCTAGTTCCATCCATGTTGTTGCAAATGGCAAGATTTCATTTCTTTTGATGGCTGCATAGTATTCCATTGTGTATATATACCACATCTTCTTGATCCATTCATCTGTTGATGGACATCTAGGTTCTTTCCATAGTTTGGCTATTGTGGACATTGCTGCTATAAACATTCGGGTGCATGTGTCCCTTTGGATCACTACATTTGTATCTTTAGGGTAAATACCCAATAGTGCAATTGCTGGGTCATAGGGCAGTTCTATTTTCAACATTTTGAGGAACCTCCATGCTGTTTTCCAGAGTGGCTGCACCAGCTTGCATTCCCACCAACAGTGTAGGAGGGTTCCCCTTTCTCCGCATCCTCGCCAGCATCTGTAGACCGTGACCAATGCATGTAGAAATGCTTTTAGAAATGACCTTGATGTCAACCTTCCGCTACTACTACTCACCACTGAAATAATTACTTTTTGTAGTTCGCTTACTTGTCATACTTTATCACTATGTGAAAATCCTATCACTATTAATCAAGGTACAACAATCAGAGCAGGAAGCTCCAGGTCCCCCTACTCATCTCACTATTGCCTGTGCCAGACAGGGGGTAAATGAATGAATAAATGAACAAATGGATGGATGGACGGCCACCCATGGCAGAAAACACAGTAGATGGGAAGTTAGGGTGACCTTACTTCTAGTCCCAGCTGCATTACTAATCACTTTGCCACCTCATGGAAATTACTCCCCTTTCAACTCTGTTTGCCACCTGTGCCAACAAAAGTGACAAAAAGTGCAAGCAAAAAAAAGTAAGTGGAGAAAATGAAAAATGTTCCTGTCACCTTTAAGTTAATAAAGAACTGTTTTAATCACACAGACACAATCTCTCTAAGAATGTTACTTTTTAGACTCACAGAAGCCCCAGCATCCTGTCTGAAAAACACTTTCATCACAATGAAGCATGTGTTTTCTGCATGCTGTATCCAACTTAGTCATCTCATTAATGAAAGCAAAATTAGAGAACATTTATTTGAGTTGATTAAATTATTCCTAAATGGAGCAATTTCAGGATATGATTAACTTTCCATCTTTTATATTTCTAACTAGACATTCCTTTCCCCCGATTCTGCCCTGAGGGTACATAAAGGTTATAAATAAAATAATATTTCCTAAAATTTTTTGCATTTTAATGAATTCCCAAAATTGGATTACCAAAAAGACTTTAGTATTGTTTAAATCTTGTGAATATTATGCATTGGTATTTTATATTATTCATGAAAACGCAGTCCTCATACTAGTACAATTTGATAACACAGGAGAAGCAAATAAAAAGATACTGTGAAGAGGTTATGAAGAAAATCATGGAAAAGTTGAAATTAGGGGATAATTTCACATCCTTCCAAAAGAAAAATTTCTATTAATTTCTCTGAAGAATACATTTTGGAATGAATTAGATATGTTCATGATTATTCAAGAAATGTATGAAGATTCATTTTGCAGTAGCTATGATAAGCATAATTCCCCAATTCAGTGTTACTGTGACAGATTTTAAGTGTGAAGCAGATGTGGCTTTAGATTAAATAAAATCACAAGTGGAAAAAGTTACTTTTAATTCTCTTCTGATTACCTGGCTATACCAGATTTCAAGTATTTTTCAAAAATTTATTTTGGTGATAATACACTTATATCACCTTTTAAATATATCCCAAAGGCTGTTTTTAACAAATGGATCCCTTCGTTTAAATGCATTATTAGGAATGTATATTCCTTAGGTGAATAAGCTCCTAGAACAATTTCTGAAGTCACGTATATTTGGATATGAAGAACAGGAAGGTCACAAAAATCAGGTACTTATTAAATCAATATGTAACACTTAGAACTTTTCTAAGGCACTAAACTAACTAAAAGTTACTTTTCTAAGTAACTAATTTCAGAGAAGTCCCGCTTAGAACTTTCTGAAGATAGTGGGATCTAATCAAAATCGAGTGAGATTGTTGTATCTCCATTCTATTTCTGTTTCTTGTGGTTTTCTATTTATGTTGAGGTGTGCTATTTTTCTTTATATGCAGTGGCACCAAGTTTCTAGTTTATATTTTATAAGCTTAATGGTGCATCAATTTAAGGAAAAATATTAAGTAAACAAAAGCACTGATGGCACACAGAGCCAAAAATTCTGGCAGTGGTGTATAAATGATCAAAGTTTGGTAACTATTGTTCTTTCAAGTTCAATCATACAGTCTCTTTTCAAAGTCCCTACGTATGTCTCCATAGTTGCGTCTCAGTATCATTAGCCATGGAAGCAGTTTGCCAGTAAGAGTTATGGGAAGAAGGGCCAGGGTAGCAGAATGAAATCACAGAACTGTGAAAACGGTTAAAAGACAAGATGTATGTCTAATATTTTCCAGTTCTCCCCAGAGCTGAAGGCCTGTTGAAAAGTTGTTTGATGCCCTTTGACCTTTACAGCTGACTCTTGAACAACATCAGGATTATAGGTGCCGACCCACTCCCTGCCCTGCACAGTCAAAAATCCATGTATAACTTTTAACTCCCCAAAAACTTACCTACCATTAGTATACTATGACCAGAAGTCTCACCAATAATTTAAGCAGTTGATTAACATGTATTTTGTATATTATTATATACTGTATTCTTACCATAAAGTAAACTAGAGGAGAAAAAATGTTACCAAGAAAATCATAAGGGAGAGAAAATACATTTACAGTATTGTTCTGTGTTTATCAGAAAAGATCCATGTGTAAGTGGACCCAAAAAGTTCCAACCCGTGTTGTTCAAGGGGCCTGTGTATATTTACCTACTGAACCACTCACACTGTTAAATGGCAGGGTCAAAGATGTTATTCTGCAAGAAACTGGGTGTTATTTCTTAGAATCACTGACTCTTTGACAAAACTGTCTTTAGGTATCTTGTCCTAACTTCTCCCATGTTTAATCCTAGCATTGTAAGTGGTTAGCAAAGCTGAGTATGGGTATCTATTTGTGTTTTCCTATGCACATATAAACATAAAAATATATACACACACATACATGCATTTAAATTATCCTTTGAAATATGAAGCATGGGACTAACATAACATATTGTCTTATTTTGAGGACCAGTTTTTACGCTGGAACAGAGAAGTGTCTAAAATGTCACCCTGTTTTGGAAAGCTACATCAGACTCTTTCATGACCTATTTGAATGTGAGAGTGTGTGTGAGAGTGTTAGCCATGGAATTTAGGATGGTTTATTAAGTTTAGATTTGATACATCCTTTTTTTTTTTTTTTTTAAAGAAAGCTGGGGTCCGGGCGTGGGGGCGCAGAAAGACAGGGAGAGAGAATCTTAAGCAAGCTCCTCGCCCAGCACAGAGCCCCAACAGGGGGCTCAACCTCACTGAGTCTAACCTGAACCAAAATCAAAATCTGATGCTCAACCGACTGAGCCACCAGGCACCCCTAGACTTGGTACGTTCTTACTCAGAGTGGCTCATTTTCCAGATGCCTATTAGTAAATCACACTCACTAACTGCATTCCTTCAGCTAACATGTATCAGTGTTAAAAACACCAAATATTGTCCTATGTTTGATTATATAGATACTCTCTCTCTCTGGAGAGTGCTACAGTCTTCCCAGAATCATTCTGATGACAAATCCGTTGTAACTGATGAACTGTCATCCACATAGGAAAATCAAAATGACAAAATTCTTTTGAGAGACTGCCAACCGTTCTTCCTGTAAAAGGGCCACAGTTGATTGGTTCGACCTGAAGGTAGGTGTAAGAGTCACAACTTAGATAGGTTTTGTAACTCTTCTGCTGATCAGTATATAGTCACAGCCTGGTTGTTTCATGCTTATGAGCATAATTGGGACACCTAAAATAAGATGAAATTGCTGAAGCTTTATTTCAAGTGTGAACTCTGGGAAAACTAAAAACTGAGCATTTCTAGTTCATGTGTGAGTATATAATGAGCCTTTGCTAAAGTGACATTTCATAAGGAGTGCTGCTTTGGTTGCCCACTTTGAACATCAGAAGTTACTGCAAGACCCATCTGGCACAGGTCTTAATTGGTAACAAAATCTGGAAGCATTCTTTCCTTGGTGCTTTATGAAGACAACAAAAAGATGAGCTGATGAAGTATCTATTTGGCTTTGAGGTAACTTATAATTATTTATATCAATAATTTGCTGGTGTGTAGGTCCTGTTCCTTTTCTTGAGGAACCAATGAAACTCTTAGCTCAGATTCTCTTCAGTTCAGAATTCTCATTTTTATATGTTCATCCAGGATCTGTTGATTCTTTCTGGGAATTCTACATCATATTTATCCCAGAGGAAATTAGTCAATTCCCTCATAGAAAATTTTAAACTTTTAAAAACTCCACTGTCGAGAGCATCTGCTTAAGTATACCTGACTAAAAATATTTTTACTCTGCTCTCCTCCCCTAAATTCTATTTAAAATCACCAAATAGAGGTGCTGGGCTAGCTCAGTTGGTAGAGCATGTGACCTTTGATCTTGGGGGTCCTTAGTTCAAGCCCCACACTGGGTATAGAGATTATAAGTAAACATTTTTTTAATTGCCATAAATACATGCATACAAAAGAAAAAAAGTAATGTCATTTGAAAGAAGTCCAACCTATAGAATTTTTTTATTTCAGAAAATTCAGAAAAAAATAATTTCTTTTTAGATTTAACTCTGTATTCTTATAGTAAAGTTGTTGTTTTATGTGGTTGGAATTGATGTTAAGAATTGCACCCAGATTTTAAAATGTACCCTTCAACTGATGTTTTCTTCCTTATATCTATTTTTCAGATACAAATACACATTTTTGTGTGTTTAAAATTATAAGGTATATATTTTCCAAACTTGTATTTCATCTATTTCTGAACATTGTATCTTAGAGATGCAACGTATAAAGTGAATATTGCATGATATTTTTCGACCCACTAAAATTACTGACTGCTGGATGTAAGGGTGATCTAGCTGTGACATGTCACCCCATTGATCACCAGGGTTGATTTGGCTGATGTAGCTTGCTAGGCGGGTGCCCATTCCTCCTTCACTGCTCCATGTGGGTCCCTCCCAAAGTTGCATGCTCTGGCCAAGAGGATGACCTTCCTGGATAGAGGAAGACCATTCTTTGGTCAAGGTCATATGAGTAGCTTCACTCCCCTGCTAGAACCTAAGTGTCCTCTCAAGGTCCACTTCTGGTGATTGTAGGGTAGTCAAGTTTCCAAGACTTCAGACATATCCAAATGAGGCACTGCATGTGGTAGTCTGCCATTCTTTTGGAGAGAAAAAAAATTACTGACTACCAATTAAAACCTTTATTCCATATTAATTTATGTGACAGCTGGTATATTTGGGTTTAAATTCATCTTCCCATTTGAGCTTATCTTTGCTTCAATTCTCTCTCTTATATTTTCCTTTCAAAATGTGTATAGATTATTTGCATAGTTCACTTTGCTTTTAGTTGAGACAAAAACATGATTTTTTTAAAAAAATTTTTAAAAGATATATTAGAGTTCAAAGAAAAAGTAAAAGATCAAGACAAAATAAACATGAAATAGAAACTGGCAGGGCTTGAGAAAGAAAGAGACAAGAAAAATATTAAAGATATAAAAGTCACATTAAAAGCAACAAAAAGAACATACATATGATTTTTAAAAACCAAGAAACAGAGAAGATAGGCATGAGGAAAGAAATACCTGAAATATTAAAAAAGACCATATGGAAGACGATACGAGAGAGACAAGGTAAACCTCATATATGCATAATTAATGTTTCTAATTTTATTTATTAATATATATTAAATCATCAATATAATTAATTAATTTACTAATATACAGTAAAATAGAAAACTTTTGAAGTTATCAAGTTTGAGTTTATAAGTGGATCTGGATCTCAGAAAATATGGGATCTTCAGAAAAACTGATGTAAAATAATCAAGGTAAAGCCAGATAGATTACTGTAATTTTAAAAAATCTACAATCATATATACATTTAAGTTTTTTTTTAAAGCAATTTTTATATAAGGCATAAATGCCAGGTGAACCTTACACTTTTTCATACCAACATCTAATATCAGAAATTAGATAATGTCTACTGAATTTTGAAGTAAAGATAAGTTTGATCCAAGAATTTCATGGGAAGCTAAAATATTTTGCAAGTATGTATGAAAAATTTAAGCCAGGGGCACCTGGTGGCTCAGTTGGTTAAGCATCTGACTCGTGTTTTTCTCAGGTCATGATCTTGGGATCCTGGGATTGAGCCCCATGTCAGGCTCTGTGCTCAGGCGGGAGTCTGCTTGAGATTTTCTTTCCCTCTCCTTCTGCTCCTCCAGCTTATGCACTCTCTCTCTCTTTCATTCTCTCTCTCTCAAATAAATAAATAAATAAATATTTAAGAAAGAATTTAAGCCAACCAGTAGATATTTTCTAGCAAGCAGATGTATAACACATGGATCCCATCTTTAAAAATCTTACTGGATTTCACAATTAACCAAACAAATGATGAATCCAAACCAAAAGAAGAATTCAGGATGGAAAATCCATGGTTACCATCATCGATAAATGTCAGCTGTGTGTGACTTATGGTGAGTAAACAGCAAGTAAACATAATTCTTGATAATTTAAAATTTTAGAGGTTCTGTGGAGCTAAAGCAGTGAGGACTGTGACTGAGGAGAAAGCTTGAAACATAACTAAAGGTCATGGCTGTCTGGACTTAAAACCACATTAAGGGAGTTTCGACATTTTCCTTCCTAAGAACAGGGAGGACTCCAAACTGGGCTTCTATATTTTCTGAGAAAACAGAGACAAGGTGTTGGGCTGAGAGTGATGAGGGAAATGATGGGGTCAGAGGTAGGAGGAAAAAAAAAAAAAAAGTTTGGACTGCTTGTATGAAGAATGATCAAGAAAACTTCCTAAAGAAAATGAAGAGATGTAGTAGGTCTCCTCCAGATCTTTCGGTGCTGGTGCTGCCGGGTTTATTGGCTGCTAGTGGCTTCAGCCCTCCCCTGCTGGAGGTTGAGAATGGCTTCACTTAGATTCACCCTTTGCTCCCTTAACCCCACCCTTACCCCTAGAACAGGGGCATCAGCCCACATCTATGACTGAGTGGCATGGGAGTTCAAAAGGCTTGCCCCGAAGTTTCCATGGGACACACAAAGCAACCGTAATTTTTCTCCAGTGTTAGGGATAGGTCACCAGAGGTAGAGCTAAAGACTAGACATTTAGATTGATCTGTGTTTGTGCATTTTGCCACCTAAGTGGGATAGAATGAGCATGGGATACAAGTGTATTTATGAAAGATGAATTTAAGGGATGGGCTTTGAAAGCGAGCCTGGATCGGGAAGAAGGTGCAGCTAGGATGGCAAGGAAAGCAGGAGGGAAGGGGAGGGAGGGAATGACTGTGGTACTAATCATTTATTGAAGTATATATGCACATATATGCTTTGCACATACACACAATACAAGATGTAATCTACACATGCATAGACACACTAATGTACGTGTGTGTTGTGTGTAAGGTGAGTGAGAGCCAGAAGAATAGAATAGTAGAAAGACTGAAGTTAAAATTTTAAAAGCTAGACATTTCATGTACGGTAAATTGAGTATGAAATATTTATGGAACAATTTTTAATTCCTTAGTTAGCCAGGTTTCATTTGGAGCATCACCAGGCCCTAATACAATAATGCTAGTAGATTCATTTGATGAATCTAAATCTTTAGGCCAATAGAACATTTATCCTTAAGGAAAAATGTACTTTAGTAAGAAGTGTCACTTCCTCTTTCTCTGCTGAGTCAGAGCACCAGGAAAAGATTGCTGGGTATGAGTATGGATTTCTTTCTTCTCTAGAGCAGGATTCTCAAAACGTGTTCTGAGGCCCGCTGGTGATTGTGAGGGTCCTACTGATGGACCAAGAAGGCATCTGGAACTGGAAGTCTTTTTTTTTTTTTTTTCCTTTTGTTTTCACTTGTGATTTAAAGCTCTGTGTAGAGAGCCAACTAAATGAGTTGTTAATGATTACTAAGTTCTAAACCGACATGCGCACATTACCCCAGTTTACTGATGATCTTATTTATTTTATTTTATTTTTTAAAAAGATTTTATTTATTTATCTGACATAGAGAGAGACAGAGAGCGCACAAGCAGGGGGAGCTGGCAGGCAGAGGGAGAGGAAGAAGCAGGCTCTCTGCTTAGCAAGGAGCCCGATGTGGGGCTCGATCCCAGGACTCTGGGATCATGATCTGAGCTGAAGACAGACGCTTAACCGACTGAACCACCCAGGCACCCCTACTGATAATTTTTAATTCAGTGTTCTGACTGCAGCTCAACCCTGGAAGAGAAAAGTTTAATATAAATTTCCCCAAGAAAATAGGAGTTGGAACAGTAGGTGAGCCACATTTTTAAAATCTCATATAAATGGCCTTAGAAACACTCCAGAGGCTCCATTCAAAATAGAGCTAAAGTAAATAGCATCTCCATTCAGAGGTATCTCCAATAGCATTCCATTTTATTTCAAAATAAAAAGAAATTTGCCCCTGAAGAATCTTCTATTCCACTATCCCTTCCTCATGCATTACTTCCTAAGGAAAGGTTGAGAGGAATAGCATGTCATATTCTCCACCTGGACAAACTGAAGGTCGGGACTCCAACTTGGAGATGTCGTTGATGTGTCTACTCCAAAGCTGATTCAAATTCAGTCAAATAAAATTTTGAAAGCATAGTTCTGGTATGCAGATTACTTAAAGACATAGATGGAAATCACTGGATATTTTAGAAATCCCTATGTGGTTGTTATGACAGATGAATCAAGATCAGAAGGACCAGGTGATTTTCATCCAGAAAAGAGGAAGAAGGACTGAAGTGGCTTTAATAATACAAGATTAGTTATAACAGAAGAATAATCAAAGAATAATAGTAGAATGAGTCCACTCAATTCCATTCATTCAGAAAATATATATGGGTGGTTTATTGTAATCCAGGACTATTCTAGAGACTAGGGATATTAAGAGTGAGGTAAAAAAATCAGACTGCATTCTTGTGATGCTTATAGGAGAAAAAAAGACCAGGTGTGCCAACCTGGAAGCAGGATCTTGAACTTTAAATACTGCTCGCTACTACTGTCCCAGGTTCAAGATAGAGCCCCACACCTCCAGTGGGACCCCCCCTCTTATTATTGTCAAAGGTAAATCATATCCCTACCTTCTGATCTTCATTTATCTGTCAGAATAAGCCCACAGGGATTTTGGAAATGTTCTCAAAAATGTTCTTCCCAAACACATTCTACAGAGCTCAGGTGACTAATCTATAAAATATATTTTCGTTACCGTCATTCTGCCTAGTACTTTTGTAAAGCTGAATAAAGTGAGAATCTGTCATGAATAAGGAAGATATAGGGCGACACACTGTGTAGTAACTAAAATAGGATGCAAACCATGTATTGTCCTTAAATGTCAAGTTAAGTGACAGTTAGGCCATATGGTATCCATTTGGCTCATTTAAAATGTGCTTTCAAATCAAAGAAGCAAAACAAATTGTATTTGAACTAACTTGGTTTTTCCTGAATGAAAGAAAAAAAAAAAAAAACCTGCCCTTTCTAATCTCCTGTTGTAGACAGGAACAAATAGGTTTGCATCAATAACTTCTGTGTGTTTATTATGTATGTTCAAAAACAGTACCGAATCAAACAGTTTAATGCTCAATTATGTTAAATAGCCCCCATCTGGATTTTTTTTTTCCAAAATAAATCTAAGTAAATATTGATAAACAGCACAAAGCATATCAATAATTTGTTGTCTGAGCTTGTTATTTCGGGGATTAAAATCACAGCTGAGAGAGCAAATAAATATTACAAGTTACACTGCATCATATTTGCTAAACTTCCTGAATTATTAGCAAATCCTCTGGGTAAATGCAGCGGCAAAGCACAATCTGTTTCCCATGCAAATCCGAAATCCACTTACGAGGCATAACAGGGTGTAGATGGAATTTCAAATATATAATTACAGGAGAGTTATTGATTCACCGTTTTCATTTCCAAACAAGGTGATTCTAAGGATCACCTTGTAGGTTTACCCAAAATGAAACAAGAGAAGGGTTTATCAGTGTTGTTGTTGTTTTTAATTATTTCCACGTGTGCAGATTTGGAGGTCAGTTTAACCAGTTTGTACCACAAAGATGATTGGTGTAAGCCACATGGAACCTATGCTTTCAAATAGGAAGTATATGCGGGAAGTGCAAGAAGCTGTCCACCTAGAGAAGTGAAAGTACTTCTAGCAGTATGAGAGCTGGGGGTGGTGGAGGACACGCTCTTTGGTTGGGGAAGGGGAACCAGAGACCTGCTTCCTTGAATTGAATTGTGCCTTAGATTGGTTAGGAATTTAACAAGAACCAGAGGAGAAGCAAAGACTTGGGAAGAAGAGTTTGTGTAACCAAGGATCGCAGGTACCTTTATCTTCCAAGGAAGGTGAATCCCTTCCCTTTAGCTGAGGATCTTGAAGAGCAGAGGTATGCAGAGGGGGCCCTAAGACTGCAGTGGGGTAGAGGCTGGAGCGATTTGCTTAAGGAAATGGGAACTCAGAGGTTTGCTGCTGAGAGCATGAGGGGAAAGGAGAGAAAGGGAGAGGTTGACAAAGAAGACTAACGCTAAGTGGAGGCACTTGCTGTACTGGGACAGTCTAACATGTAGTGTCAGTGATTTCAGTCTTAGGGTGTAAGTGCTCCCATCTCTTCCCAGTCTCTTCTATATTTCATTTCTTGTAACAAATGTCTTTTGTGGGTGTTTTTTTTTTTTTTTCTGCTGCGGTATTTTTGTTTTGATTTGGTTTTGCTTTGCTATTAGGTTTTGTTTGTTTTGGGGAGATGGGGGTGGTTTCCTTGAAATTAAGGAAGAAGGCTGACTTCCATGACTTGTTAGCTCATGTAGAAGAGAGAGACCACATTAGCAGGAAGGTAAGTGGAGCTGTAAACAGATCAGAGTTCCCTCTAGTTACAAACCACTCAGGTCATGAAAAACGAATTGTGCATAAATCCAAAGTGATTCCACACAAGCAATTGCTATTACTGTCTACTAATGGCTGGCAGAACTATGTCCATGGCCATTGAAAGTTTTTAGTAATTGGAGTGATTCTGAATGTGTAACCTCCTTCTTTACTCCCACTGTCCCACGAATTCCTATAAATCTTAGGGAAAACATTAGATTCCACAGTTTGTGTCATTGGTAGCCCTGATCCCTTTAAATATCCAACAATTGAAGTGTTTAGAGAGTGCAACAAACGTCAAGGTTACATATGTATCCAGTTTGGCTGGAGCAAAGTATATGTTACACAGAGAAAGAGCTTAGCAGAGAGCTTGGGATCCAGTTGTGCAGAATCTTGAATGAATATTTGCTTAAGTCGGGAACCATGTTTCATTCAACCACGAAGCTCCATTGTAATTCAAAAGGCAAAGGCTATTGGGGTGATAGTGGGGGAGAGGGGCAAATGAATAAGAATTAATATATCCAACCTAAATATCTCCCTTGGGGCCCAGATCGATCAATGGATCGATCGATCAATCTATCTAGCCAACTACTAGACATTTCCACTTGGATTTCTCATAGGTACCTTCAGTTTGACTGTTGAATTCTTCATTTTCACTTATATATATTTCTCCTACATGTCTCTTATTTTGTTTGGTGATATCATCTTCTTAGCCAGGAATCTGGGAGTCAGCTTGTCTCTATTTCCCTTATGCCATACAGCAAACTGGTCTCTGTGATGTGTTTCTATGGCCTTTATGATAGATAACACTTCAGTTTATCCTTTCTTTTTCAACCCACCACCTTTAATTTGGTTCTGATTCTCATGGTTTCTCATCTGGATTCTTAGAGTAGAACATGCTAGGTGAGTCAGACTGCCTGAGTTCAAATCCCCCATCACACCTCACACCTCTCTGCCTGCTTCAGTTTCCTCATTTGTAAAAGAGGAAAATGAAATCACCTATCATGAATGAATGAATTATAGAAAGAACAAGAAAGAGTTTATATATGTCTTGATTTTATCTGGATATGAATACGGGGAATCAAAGTGCAAGGCAGTGCAGATAGAAATATAATGGGAACAATACTTGTAATTCTAAATATTCTAGTAAAATAAAAGGTAAAGATAAACAGGTTAAATTAACATAGTAATAATATTTATTTATTTATTTATTTATTTATAAGATTCTATTTTATTTTATTTTTGGTGTTCCAAAATTCATTGTTAGTAATAATATTTATTTAACTCAGCATATCCAAAATATCTCTTTAGCTTGTGGCACTACCCACAGATCAAGTACTCAGTAGCTGGATGTGACTGGTGGTTCCCATTACTGGGTAGAGCAGTTCTAGAGATTATTACATTGACAAAAGTAATGTCAAACCACCAACTTAAGAAGTTGCTGTGCAGGGACCATACATAAAATTATTATTACACAATTAGGCACTTAACTTTAAGCACTCTATGTACGGACTTTATCTTTTCTTAAAAATATTTTATTTATTTACTTAACAGAGAGACAGCAAGAGAGGGAACACAAGCAGGGGGAGTGGGAGAGGGAGAAGCAGGCTTCCCACTGAGCAGGGAGCCTGATGCAGGGCTCAATCCCAGGACCCTGAGATTATGACCTTAGCAGAAGGTAGACACCTAATGTCTGAGCCACCCAAGCGCTCCTGACTTTATCTTTCTAGCTGAACTATAAGCTTCTCCAAGGCAGGGAGAGTCCCTGCTTCTAAGGTCTTCAGGATTAAGGGCTCTGCTCCAAAAAGCTTCTTGAAACTAGGACTGACTCAGGCAATGTTCAAGCCTTAGCTCCTAAAATTATCAGGGCACCACCAAGGAATGGAAAATTCAAGAACATTGTTCGGTTTTTTGTTTGTTTGTTTGTTTTGTTTTGTTTTCAAACTCAGTGTTAATGGTCAAACTGTTTTCAGTTGCATGTCGGAGTTAGGAATGGCAGGCTCATTTTGACATAAATCGTGTAGCCAGGAATGCACAGTTTCTGCCTGAAGCTATTCTTCAGGTTCACCAAGAACAGAGGGTTCAAGGTGGTTATGTTATAAATCTTAAATTCTTCAATGCACTTTTCAGTTAATTCATCTTCAAAGGAAGATGTTTTCATCACTGAGTCATGAACAGGAAGAGATTAATTTTAAAGGCAAACCAAAGAGAAGAGCCTAAACAGTCCGCTAATGATGCTATTTTCTCATTTCCTGCTTTTGATGTATTGTGTACCCGTGAATGATGGGGCAAACTCCAGCTCTAGAAATTCACATTTCAGGGAGAAAATCCATTTCTATGCCTTGCAAAGCAGAACTACAGGTGCAGCAAGCGAGTAAACAGTACCAGCTGCTCCTTGGCTGTGGTTTCTTAAAGAGAAATTAAAGACCAAACCCAGGTTTGGAGGTAGTACAAAATCGCAGAGAGGACAGCAGCGCATTTTTCATGACTTTGGCCCTAATTCCTGTATCTTTTCCATACAACTGCGTACTGACAAAGGGAATGCAGCACACAAAGGCTGGATGTCAGAGTTAGTTTCTGTCCATATTCTGGTGAGAGTCTTTGATGATAATGTCCTGGCAGGCATGGGTACTTAGAACTAAGAAACTTATACTAGGTTCACGTATTAAACCTTAATGGCTGATTTGGGATACGATGTAAGAGCGTGTTAAGGAATAATGTAGTCATTTAAAAAAGTGAACTTGTATTATAAATTCTAAAACAAAAAAGCCATATTCCTAAATGCTTCGTGCGTCAAGTTTATTCTTTTAGAAAAAGGACCCGTGTACAGCCTATCAGAATGAAGAAGAATTTAATATAGATAGCCAGAGGAACGAGTTTCCTTTTACATATAAGCTGAATTCACTTTTTAATGATGAGTTTATGCTTTTAGAAAAGGGTCTCTATGCAGAGTCTCTCAGAAGAAAGAGGAGTATAATATAGATGTCAGATAGTCTCAAAAAGTGTCATGTAGCTCTTTGTTTGCTTTATTCTCACCAATTACCTTGTGTCTAATAACCTCATATGTCTAGTGCCACCGAAAATCAAGGAAACTGAGTGCCATTGCAAGTGACATAAACAGCAGCCAATAACAAAACCGTTGTTTTTTATATTGCTCCTGAATCATTTTTGACACTTTATTCCTTCATTTTGACATTCCGAAACTTTTCATGAATTATGAAAAAGAATTTTCGTAAGAAGAAATTTCCATTAGGTCAGTGATGGTGGAAGCCAAAATCATCATTTCCAAAATTTTTATTCGCAGACGTTTTTTACCTATTATCAAATTATAAATCTTCACTCCTGCTCCTTTTCTAAGGTCATTTAAGATGCTGTGGACCATGATAGATCACTTTGGACTAAACCAAATGCTGATAGAACACTCAGTGGGCGTGCCATGCCCTTAGCTCCTTAAAATGTAGTATTAGTGCTCTCATAACCCCTCATAGTAGCATTTTTCCCAGTGCATTTACTCCAGGAACCTGCCTTGTGTTGGGACTGTCACATCGTATACCCATTACTCCCACCTGCTGTCAGGACACGGGTGCGGAGGCTGTGTGAAAAGGTGAATGAAATATCAGGGCACATTTCTGCATGTGCATGGAAGCCAGCCTTTATTTTCAAGCTGTGCCTTTTCAGGTAAACAGACTTCGCCCTGCTTTGTACCTTCGCTTTCCCTCTAGCCCTGGGAAAGAAACTGTAGCAAAAAACAAATTCCTTTTGCATGATTTCTTGCCCAAATTTCACAATGCTTTTATAGGTCAATTCGTCGGAAATGGAAAGAGCATGTGAACTTACCTTTTGAAAGCAGTGTATTGTGTATTTGAAGGAGCCCCTGGTCACCTGAAATCTGCCTTGCCTCTGAACGAGGCATTATAGAGACAACTAAGAATGGGCTGTCAGGCAACCATGATACTCTGTGGGTTGTTTCACACACTGTGAGCATCGGAATGTTCTCACTGGCTCAGAACAGTAATGCTCTTATTACCACCAGAAGCAGGTTACCTTTGACAGTATTACAGGAAAATTTTCTGTGTTCTCCAAGCTCCTGCTCAGACATCTTTGCTGAGTAATCCTGTTGTCTCATTCTGGTCCTGCTGCGCCTTTGATACAGGCCAGTCCTGGAGGGAGCTGCCGGGGTCCTTGCATACCCCTGTCTTACCAGTATCATAGCAGGTCACTTGGGTTCCTGCTGTTCCGTCCTCACTGTGAGCCAGTCGAAATGTGCAGTAGGTCCCATGCATGCCTCAGATACGTGCATTTGGGCATTGAAGGGCATGTGGATGGCCTCTGAGGACTGGCCAGCCCTGGGATGCGGCTAGGAGTTGGGAGGTGTGGTGCCTCGGGGGAACACAGTGGGCTTGTGTGATCTACAGACCACACTGTGCTGCCAGATGGGCTCAGCCAAAAAATCCAAGAGTGAAAGCCAATGACGAAAACATCCAAAGTGAGATAGGCAGGAAACTTTTTTTTTCGTTTTTGCTGCTGTTGGGTGTGTGTTCTGCGGCTTCTGTTTATTCGGCCATATGCATGAAAGCATGGTTTGAGTTCTGAGGAAGGGAGTCTCAGACCCTTCTGATTTCATAAACCTCTTAGGCCAACTTGCCTAGCGATGATTCCAGGCTAAACTGAGAGTTGAAGACCAAGGTCTGTTGCAAGGACTTTGTCCTCATTAAAATTTCCCCTCTTCAGGTTCTCTGTGACTGATTTGGCAATCTCACCCAGGAACCATCCAAGTGGCTTTCACCTCATTGGTTTTCACTTCATTGCTCTTGGCTTTCTCAGGAATTGTTTAATTGGGTTACTATTGTCTCACTGGCAATGAGGGACTCGCGTCTAAAGCAGGGTCTTCCTCTCCAGCCCAGAGTGGCCTTAATAAGGAAATGCAGCCCCTTGACCAGTCCGACCCTTTGTATAAACATAAACATGATTCTGGGCCAGCTGCTTTACCTGGGTACTTTTTAAAAAATAGGAAACCTCTTGGATTAAAAAAACTGAGGAGCTTGCCCTGGGATCTTTTCTGCAAAAGAGCTTGGGGGACCTGCTTATGGGAAGGACTCACTCAAAATGGCATTTCTCTGCTTCCCGGATCACCTGGTCCTCTGCTTTGAGAATGTGCAGAACTCCCGAGGAAAGTGTTTTACATCTGTTCATAGGGCTTATCCACTTGGATGTGGTTTTAGGCAAGAGAGAAGTAAATGCTACGTTAAGAGCAACAGATCCAGGAAAAAGTCCCCTTTCCAACAGAAATTGGTTTATTTTGCCTTTAGCAAGGAGCTGTTTGTTTTCTAAGCTCAGGATTTGCAGTCTGCTGATTGAAGGAAATGCAACTAAGTATCTGAGGGCATGTGCAAGTGCTGGCTGCTTTATGGTCAAGACAGAAGTGTTTCTTGGGGTTCTCTAACCTCGGGCACAGCTTTAGAACAAGGTGGTATTTGCAGCTTTGGTGCCTGCAGGCATGTGGCTTCCTGGCGCTTCTGCTTGCGCTTCTCAGCTTGGGAACCCACTTGTGTGTGTTTTGTTTTCTCGGCTTATAGAGTTTTGAAAGTAGCACAGAATGTACCAGGATAGGCTCAGCTGGAGGTGACTGAAAAGAAATTTTGAGGAAACTGGCAGAAAGCTGTCCAGTGCTGAGAGATGGGCACAACTAAATTTCCTTTCATCTTCTGTGTAGGAAAGCAGTGTTCTGAGAAGTTACGAGTGAGGTTGACAACTTGAATTCAGACCAGTAGCTGTATCACTAATAATTCAAGGTATGGGGGAATAACTCTTCTTAAATTACATGTCTTAAATGAAGAACATAATATGAGTGTGCATTTATTAAGCACACATTAGAAGCCAGAAACTGTGCTGAGCCTTCTTACCACATTATCTCATCTTGATTCTCACAACAGTGCCTAGGTGTCAAATGCTTTAACTATCCCATTTTTAAGTTCAGGAAACAAGCATAGAAAGTTTAAATAAATTATCCAAAATGACAAAGGAAGCGAAGTGGCAGAGCTTGGATGAAAATTCAAGACAGGCTCCAGAATTCAAGCTCTGAAGCTTTTGATGCACTTGATGAGTGAGTTTGGGTCTTAGGCAGGTCCAAGTTAGGGGATAGGAGGCACAGGACCACTAGGGAATTAGTGAAAATCCTAAGGGCAGCCAGCAACTTCTTGGTGGAAGAGAGTGAGTTTTCAGCCAGTTAGCCATACATCTTCACTGTACTTTAAAGATTATTTTTCTTGTGTTTTCTTACTTTTTTTCTTCCTCCTCCTGAAAGAGTTGATAATATCTTCCCTTCATTTTTGGAATTTTTCTCTCTCCAAACTTTTAAGCTTTTACCCTTTTGTGTTCCACTTTCTTGATGCTGGTCTGTAATAATGCGTTCATTACCCTACTCTGAAATCAGTCTCTCCTTATATGTGAAGGAAAGGGACAAGATAGGAGTCCATTTTTGTGTCTTCCCTCTTCTTTCATTTCCTTGGCATAAGAAACTGGGGCAACATTCTACCTCCCATGAAAAAGATGGAAGAACTGAAATATTTCTTATCCCCTTTCCAGAGGCAGCTGTCCAAACCAGGGAGCATCTACCCTCTGTTTCCATACATCTCTTTACTTGTAGTAAATTACTACATGTCTTCTCTAAAAGCTGGAAGCATATTTTGGCTTCCTGGTGCCTTTTAAGTTTTCTGTAACCATGAGGTTTGAGTCTATGGGTAGGTACCACTTTCCATAATAAGACCTTTTTATATAATTTTGCAGAATCCCACTAGTATACAATTCTTGTAATTGGCTTAATTGACATAATCTATACTGTGGTTCTGATGCGGGGGAAGAAAAATAATTTTCCTCTTATCCTTCTTGGTTCTTGGCTGAAATTGCCCTGTAATAAAAGACAGGTTAGCAGGAAAAACAAACAAAATTTAAGAACATGTATACTTCTGTATACACAGAAAATACCCTAGGAGATTAACTCCCCCAAATGTTCCAAGCCACCAAGGGATGCTGAGTATGGGAGGTCATCAGGAGAAGCACAGTGAACAAGGGTAAGGTTGTTATGCAGATTTAAGTCCTCTGCCTTCCACATGGATAGGAGTTTCTAGAGAAGTAGTCTCCCTTTAGGGAGACAGAAATGGAGATTTCCCTTATAAACGTAAATGTCTCTTACTGGGTCACTTCTATTAGGTTTTCAGAACTTTTCCTTTCCTACAATGACTTAAAAAGAATAAGCCTGACATAATCCTCTTGCCAAAGAAGCATATTTTGGTGGCAAATTCTGCTTTCCTTCACTGACCTAGTATTTTTTTTTTCTACTAATGCACAAAATACCTACATGGATTTAGCCAAACTTTCTTAGTTTTTAAAGAACTAAATACTTAGGCTTTGGTCTTAGTATGGTTTAGTCCTTAAATCTTTTTTTTTTTTTTTTTTTTTAAGGCAGCATTTTAAGGCAAGTGACATCTGGGAGAAATATTATGTATTAATCCCCACTCCCCTCCCATCACATAATAATAATTTGATCATAGTACGTACCTAGTTGAAATTATGACACAGGTGCTCCAGTTGTTTATTGAGTGATTGGTTAAAGTATAGTTAAACTTGTCCTCTAGAAACCTATAAAGTTAAAAATTCTCACATTTTATATTTCATTGCATGGACAGAGTCTGAATCAATTGTATTCTGGCTCTAAATCTGTTATAAAGAGACAAAGAATGAGGGGGAAAAAAAGAAAAGAAAAGAAAAACTTTCTTTCTCTTTCTAAATAGCTGTTCTATGCTTTTTCACACCTGGTACTATTGAGCTATAGCAGCTGAGAAAATCCGTCAATGCTGGTGTTATCCAAAAACGATGGAAAATAAGACAGAAAACACTTCACTGCAAAACCAAGAGATGCTCTCGTGCAAAGAGACCACTTCATGCTCTTTGATTCAGATTCCCTTTTAAACATAAATGGAGAAAGTTCAGAGAGGAACATTTTTTAAATTACCAAAGAAATAGGAACTTTATTCTATTTTAAATAAATAAATAAATAAAAACCAGTCTAGGAGTTTGAAGGTTAAGAGTAAATAAATTGAGACCTACAAAACCAAGGTGGTTGTGGGTAAGGCGAGCACTGGCTGAACCATCATCAGACCCTGGGATACAGCAATGAGAGGTGACCCTTTAATGCTTGAAAGGTAAGTTTTATAAAAATGAGGAGTAACAAACACTCAATAACAATTTGTTGCTCCAAAAACTATCCGATCTTAATCCTGTTGATTGAAAGTACGTATTTGGGGGTGCCTGGGTGGCTTAGGCAATTGAAGGTCTAACTTGACTTGGGCTCAGGTGTTGATCCCAGGGTTGGGAGATGGAGGGCGGTGTCCGGCTCTGTGCTCAGCGGGGAATCTGCTTGAGATCCTCTCCCTCTCCTTCTCCCTTTGCTTCCCCTGCTTGCTCACATGCCCTCTCTCTCTAAGATAAATTAATAATCTTTTTTAAAAGAAAAGTACAGGGCGTCTGGGTGGCTCAGTGAGTTAAAGCCTCTGCCTTTGGCTCAGGTCATGATCCCAGGGTCCTAGGATTGAGTCCCGCATCAGGCTCTCTGCTCATCAGGGAGCCTGCTTCCTCCTCTCTCTCTGCCTGCCTCTCTGCCTACTTGTGATCTTTCTCTATCAAATAAATAAATAAAATCTTTTTTTAAAAAGTACATATTTAGGCAATTAAGCTGATATTGGGATATTTGAATAAAAAGAGATATATTTCAGTTATATTAAGATCTCTGATTTTAATAGCAAGGAGAAAAGCCTGGCTATCTGATGCCTTCTGTAAGAAAGAAAACTTTAGGACTTTATAAAGGTAACCTTTATTTTGACCTCCTCCTATCTTTAGATCTTTGTATTGTTGATAGCAACCCTACTAAAGATTGAACAGATGAATTACAAGGAAAGAAAACACCAACCAGATTATTTTATTACATAATTAATTTGTTATAGTTGGGGAGATCTTAGGGTAAGAATTAAAATTTCTCACTGAAATGAAATTTTAACATTATCTGATATGAAATATTTGTTACAGTGTGTTCATATTTACCACATTGCTAGTATCATTAATAAAATGGAAATTAGTATCTTATATATCAGATTAAATAGATTATTTATTCTCTTATTTCATAATATAAGATAAATTTTCAGTTCACTTTATTATATGATATTTTAAACCATATGTTACAATACAATAATCTCAATAGGAGGCCAACAGACTATACTGGAAATAGTTGGAGTAGTTGGTAGACTGTGTCTGTTTACACACGAAATTTTTACCATTTGAGGAATACTGTTGCACCAAAGATGTTTGACTACTAACTCTACTAGTTAGAGACAGAATATTAATAGTTCTTTTTTTAAAAGTCGACAAAGCATAATTATCATACACATCAACAGTGAAGAAATATGTGTTTCAGGACATTCAAAGAAATCACACAAAGCTTATATTCTTGAGAACCATGATCATAATGCAACCTTCTTGTTTTTGGTTTCACTGACCTAGAAATAAAATATGGGATGATTTATTTACTTCTGCTAGTTAAGTGTGGTTAGAATTAAAATCTGGAAAATATTTTAATCATATAGGCTTGTGATTATTACAATCTAAATATCAAAGGAGTTGATAACATCCATTAATTTCAAAATTATCATGCTTTTATTTTTGTGAAGCCAAGTTGTTTTTGGCAAAAGGAGAAACTACTTTTACCTGACTTTTTTTTTTTTTTTTACAAGGCCTATGGTGGATTATATTTTCTACTAATGCACACAACATTTAGCTGGATTCAGACAAATTTGCTAGGTATCAGATAAAGATAATGTAATGTTTTAATATTAATTTTAATAAATTCACAATTTAATATTTAAATCTACTGTCTTACATAAAGTGTGAACAACTGACCTGGTTTTTAAAATTCAATTTTATTTAAATTATGTTTTCTTTTAAATATGCAACTTAAACTCTAAAGATTTGGGATAAACCCGATTTCATGTTTCTTTTTTTTTTTTTTTTTTTTTAAAGATTTTATTTATTTATTTGACAGAGGGAGATCACAAGTAGGCAGAGAGGCAGGCAGAGAGAAAGAGAGGGAAGCAGGCTCCCTGCTGAGCAGAGAGCCCGATGCGGGACTCGATCCCAGGACCCTGGGATCATGACCTGAGCCGAAGGCAGCGGCTTAACCCACTGAGCCACCCAGGCGCCCCCGATTTCATGTTTCTTAAAAATTGACCACAGTGCATGCAGACTGTAAAAGTTCACTCAGATATTCACATTAGTCAACATGAAGCCGCACATTCTTTTTTAATCTTTGACAATTTTCTTATGGATTTTAGCTTTTACTTAAGTCTGTTTCCTCCTCAGCCTTATTTCCCACATATCTTCAAAAGAGGTAAATACTGGCTAGTCTGGTTCAGAATTTAAGTGAGTAGATGCACTCACATTATTACATTTTACGTCATAAAAATGTACCTTAATACACATACTTAATGTTTTAAATGATAATAAAATGCAAGCTATGTGCTTATGGTGTGAGGATCATGGGATCTGTATTTGCCATAGAATATGGGTTGAACGTTGTCATCTACCACCTGCCATTCTGTAACTGAACCAAATAAGAGCTTGTCCACTCGATGCGCAGCAAACCAATAAAACTGACACCAAGCTTTTGCAATGAAGAAAGATAGGTTGTTTACTAGTGTGGCATTACCCAAGAGAATGGGGGCTAATGCTCTGAAGTCCTGAACTTCTCAATAGCTCCCAAATGAGGATATTTAAGGACAAAATTTGGGGCAGAGGTCTCCTGAGAAAGGTGAATACCATTGATTGGAGGCCTGCGAGGTCAATGCTAGCAGTTGTTCTGGGGCCACTTCATCTGGTCCCCCAGAGGTCTTTTCTATTCTGAGAGATTTGAAATCTAAAAAGTATGTGTGTTCTATAAAAGATTCCATTAATGCTGATTAACTACTTGTCCTATAGGTTCATTTAAAGGATCAGCAAGCATTCCTATCCATAGAGCCTAGGCCCATGGGCTCCTTTGCTGGTCTGGCAGGCCTGGGGGTGATAGGAACTCTGGTATTCATTCTTCCATCTGAACTGACTAGGTTCCAGCTTCGATTCCTTCACTTCCAAAATCTTGTTTTTCTTGCTTTGACTGACCACTTGCATAAGTAATTTGGGCAGGGGGGAAGACCTAGATGTAAAACTATGAGTATGATTGGCAAAGCCAGTGAAATACCTGATAAACAGAACTGCCTTCATTTAGCCTTTGAGAAGGAACAGTCTGTTTCCATATTATAATTGACTGAATTTTAAAAGCCAGTTACCAACCACTGCTTTCCTTGCTCTCTCTAATTAGCAGTTGTTAGCATCTAAAGAAAATAAAAAAGAAAACAGGCAAACTGTGTTCTGCCTTCAGTCAGTCAGTCTGCTTTTGAGAATCCTCCTACTTGCAAGTGTCTCAAATAATTACGGAACCACTCATACACATATTCCCCTCAATGAAGTTAGTAATACTCATGGACGCTGATCAAAAGTTCATTGAATCAGCAGGGAGTGTAACAGGTATTTTCTTTTGCTTAAAAAAGAAAAAAAATGCATATCGCACTGATTCCAAAAGGGAAATTCAACTCATGGAGAAGCTCTGGCTCTCTACCTGATTCTGTCAGATGAATTGGATCAAGCAAGCCTAGACAAAATTGTGGGTCTGTCTGACATAGTGAACTTTGTGGGGCCTTCTTTTGGGGATTTTTGCCTTTCTCTTTCCTGAGAGACTCCTATTTGTTGAACTTGAGAGAAGTTAGTCAGCTAGTGATTGGCTGGCAAGCCATCTCCTTTGAGGTGTCCCCTGTGAACACACTGCCATTTGCTACGGCACACATTTTTGTGTTTTAATAGAGAACATAAAGGTCTAGAAGATTTCAAGACCTGAAGCACGAGCGGTCTGTTGGGAAGAATCTCAGTAAATAGACCAATTGGAACACTTCAGGGGCACATCTCTGCCACTTCCTTACTCAAAAGTCTTAAAGAAAGTTCGAAAGTTTCCTTTTTCTCCATTTCCAACCTTATGCTTGGATTTCCTCCCATACTGTGAGGGATGTTCAAGGGTCCTATTATTTCATCATAATATGAGAGAAGGTCAATAACTTCTGAATTTCATCAGACAAAGAAGCAGCGTAAAATCCAAAAACTAAATATATTCAGATATGGAGAGGTCTTTTTCTCTAATTATTATAAGTTTCCAGAATAATATTTAACCTTTATTTTAAAAAAAATAAATAAAATTCAACCAAGTAAATTTGAAGATCTGATTGGCTGTATTAAATGATGTCTGAGGGGCGCCTGGGTGGCTCAGTGGGTTAAGCCGCTGCCTTCGGCTCAGGTCATGATCTCAGGGTCCTGGGATCGAGTCCCACATCGGGCTCTCTGCTCAGCAGGGAGCCTGCTTCCTCCTCTCTCTTTCTGCCTGCCTCTCTGCCTACTTGTGATCTCCCTCTGTCAAATAAATAAATAAAATCTTTTAAAAAAAATAAATAAATAAATGATGTCTGAATCAGTCGGGCAGCACCCCATGTAAGAAGTAGAGGGGAACCCCAAGGACTTGTATAGAATGGTAGGAAGAAAGGTGGGGCAAGAAACTTATTACAAAAGAAAAGGATTATTCCATGGGAGGTTATGTTCCCTTAGGAGAAAGAACAGAGGGTATTATCAGGCAGATAACTTCATCTTCCTTTGGGGATGGGGAGGGCCCATGTGGCAGATTACTTCATTGGCCCTGATCAGAAAGTAAGACTACATCTGGGAGAGGTTGAAACTGCAGCTAGAACAGGTATTGAGTCCCAGGTTGGGGACTCATCCTTAATCATTTTGGGCCTGTGGTTTTCTTTTTAATACTTTTTAAGTTAGCATTTCACTTAGACATCCAGGGTAATTTTATTATTGTATTTAGGCCATTTCAAAATGAAATCCACCTTCTAGAATATTTTAGCTATAGAACCTAGGTGCACATTCACAAGCATGTATTTAATTTCTCTGCGTTTCTTCTTTCTCATCAGTCCTAGCCACCACGCCTTCCCTAATGCCACCCAACACAAAATGCTTTTACAAGACAGCTTGAACCTTATGTTTTACCCAAAGTATGGCTCAAAGACCAGAATCTCCTGAAACTTGTTAGAAATGCAGAATCTTGGGCTTCACTACAGATCTAATGATTCAGAATCTACGGTTCAACAAAATCCCCCGATGCTTCATGTGTGCCCATGAAAATTTGGGAAATGTTGCTATAGAGTATGCCTTAAGAGAGGCTATGTAACATACTGGCCAGGAAGGTTCTGGATTTGAAATACCTGATTCAAATATTCCATTGCTTACTAGCCATTTGACCCTGGGATATTTTCTTATCTTCTCAGTGCCTCAGTTTCCTAATCTATAAAATGAGAATACTTACAGTGACCACATCTTTGGGTTCTTGTGAGGATAAAATGAGTAAGTGTATGTAAAACACCAAAGCGCTAGCATATAACAAGTACTATATGTTTTAGTCACTTATTATTAAAATTACTATATTCTCTTTATTATATTATTATTAAATATATTAAGTAATGTCACTATTACTAACAAGGGAAGGCCTTTTCACTCTTTTTTTTTCCTTTTTTATAAAATGTCTTGAATAAATGACATCTAAATTACTAAGAAAATGGTAGGAGTTCCAGAACAAAAGGAGCATATTTATTCTATTTTTATTTTAATTGTGTGGTGCTAATAAGGCCAAGGCTGTGGGTTTAATCCCTTTGTCAACCCTCCAGCTTCTCATGGAAAAAGAACAACAAAACAAGGAACAGAATCCATTTTTTCACTAGAGTTTCCAGTAGGGGAACTCCTTCTTCTTACCCCCTGCTGACCCTCTGCCTGCTAAGCCCTCCCAGCCTACCACCGCCCCGGGAAGCCATCTCCCAAATGCTTTGCATTGCCTCAAAGTGCTTAAGAGGAAAAAAAGAGAGAGAGAGAGAGAGAAAGAAACAAAGAAAGAAAAGGAAACTCTGTCAGCTGCAACACCAAATATGGATCAGAAAAACAGTGAGGAGGTAGGAGTGGTGGGATGTTCTGATGTTTGGGTCAGTTATAAAAACTTGTCACAGTCATTTACCAACAGTTTTGTAGGCACCTGCGTGTTTGAAGGACCTTTTGCCAATTTGAATTTTGGAACAGAATGACCTCCAACTGAAACACTCATTATAAAAACCAAATTATAAATCAGAATTGATGATGAGTTTAAAACATAATAAAGTTCATGTCTTTTATTTGGAATGCATTCTCTAGATACTTTAATATATATAATTGTGCTCTAAAGTGCAACCTTAATGCTTCTGTTCTTTACCCACTATTCCTAAGAGATTTAGCTTTTTGTTAATTAAACAACCATTATATCTGCCATTATACTCTAAGGTGAATATGAGTGTGTTACCCTGTTTTAGACACATAGAAGTATAGAAATTGAACAAGGCTACCGAGTCTCTGGATCACATATCAGTTGGTGAAAGGCTGTAGTTGACTGACAGTCTGAGAGGCAATGCTCTTGAGTGTTGTGAGCCTTTGTCCAACGGATGGGCTTAAGGAGAGAAGGGAAATACAAGTATGAAACTAATGACCTGGAAACCAGTTGACTAGAAATTAGAAATAATTTCATGTGGAAGGGGAAAGGCTGAGTCTGGCTTCGGCATGCTGGACTGTGAACAAGTAAGACACCAGACCTGAATGGGCTTTGTGTATTTGTAGGTTTTAGGTAGAGAGGGCAAAAGCTGGGTAAATAGAATTGTAACATGAATTTTTGGAATTGGCTTTTGACAAACTATGAAATTCCAACTTATCAAAGAAATTGCATGTCAGTCATAAGAATCTTTAAAAAAAATTTTTTTTACTTTGTTTCCTTTTATATCCAAGAAGCTGAAATCATCCTAACAAGATCATTGATAATAAAGTCAGTTCATGATTTGAAGAAGACAACAAGCCAAAAATTCTTATTTTCAAGATGAATATTTATATTTAACAAATTTTTATATAACCTGCTTTTATTTTATTTTTTAAAGCGTACTTTCAAATTATACCTTCATTGTTTCCAGAAGACTTTGTTACAGTGCATACCTGTTTTCTGGGAATAAAAGGAGGTCTGTGACATGGAACTTCTCATGTTCACATTTGAATAGTGACTGAGAGTCTATAGGACATGAAAAATAAAATAAAATCCCTGTGAAATTGTGACAGATCTCTTTTACTTGCTTACAATTTTAAAACATCACAATATGCATCTCTAACTTATTACAGTCTAATTAATGTATTATTCTGTGTAAAATATTAGAAACTTGAAATGGTATAGTTCCACTTGCCAACCCCCCATCTTTTGTGCTTTTGTTGCCATATATATATAGATAGATAGATATAGATATCTGTGTGCATATAAATCCCATAAATTCTTTTTATTTGTGTCTAACATGTTGCTTTTCTCTGGCTGCTTCCCAACTTTATTTTCCTATTTGTTTTTCATTCATCTAGCTATGACATACCTAGGTGAGGTTTTCTTGGTATTTATCCTGCTTCAGTATAATAAACACTTGAATCTGTAAGAATGTTTTTCACCAGATTTGGATTATTTGGTAGTATTCTTTCCTCACTTTCTGGGAATTCAAATACGTGTGTATAACTATTTGATGCTTCCCACAGATCGCTGAAGCTCTCAATTTCCTGTTGATTCCACTCAGTGAATTTTTCATTTCAAATAGTATAATTTTTAGCTCTGAAATCACATTTGTTCCTTTTTAAAATTTCTGTTGCTCTTCTGAGATTCCTCACTTGTTTCTTCATTATAATCATACTTTCTTTGAACTACATTCAAGTTCTAATTCTAACATAGGGTCATCTTGGGATCAATTTCTATTGATTCTTTTTCTCTTGACTGTAGATCAAATTTTTTCTGTTTTTCTTTCTTTCCCCCTTATCAATTTAAAAAATTATATTGTGGATGGTTGTGTTGTCTTTAAAAGTGATGGGGGGAGCACCTGGGTGGCTCAGTTATTAAGCATCTGCCTTCAGCTCAGGTAATGATCCCAGGGCCCTGGGATGAAGCCCCACATTGGGCTTCCTGCTCAGGGGGGAGTCTGCTTCTCCCTCTCCCTCTCCCACTCCCTCTGCTTGTGTTACCTCTCTTGCTCTCTCTCTCTCTCTGTCTAATAAATAACTAAAATTCTATTTTAAAAAGGTGATAGGGGTTTATTGGCAGGTAGTTAAGTTACTGGAAGATCACTGGTCCGGTGGTATTTGGCTTTATTTATTTATTTATTTTAATTTTTTATTTTTGATAGAGCAGTCTGTTTTGACTTTGAACCCAATTTTAAAATGTTCCCCTTACTTTAAGACATTATTCTTTTTCTAAGCTTGGGCTCTTGAGGCTTCAGATAATCTTGAAGGGCAATGGTAGTCCATGAGGTCTCTTTATTCTGAGTTAGAACTATAAGGGCTTCCAACACTATACCTCTGGTATCACTGTTCACTCTTAATCTTGAAGGTGATCTCTGCTAGGCCTTACAGATTCTCACCCTGCATATGAGCAGACCAGTCCTCACAAAAGGACCCCCAGTTAGTACATACACAAATTTTCCCCTCTTCCCACCATTCCTAACTCTACCATGTATAAATTTTGTGACCTCAGTGGACATTTTACAAATACATGTGTACACTTTTTTCTACGTATTATTAAATTTGACTGAAAATTTTCTAACCTTTCATCCTGATTTAAAACAAAAGAAAAATATATTTAATTTATTTTAATAAACAATAGCAATGGATAAAAAATAAAATTGTTGACATCTTGAACCCATATACATTTTTAGCTGTTAAAATTGGCATAAAGGAAACCTAACTAGGAAATAGTTAATGACTTTAGGGGAAAAAAGGAAGTAGAAGAACACAATAACTAAGTAATAACAGCTGAAATAATACTATTCGAAGGAGGAATCTACTTTGTACATGACTATGTTTTTAAAATAAGAATGAACTTAGATCAAGTAATCAGTTACTGATGATCACCTGTCAAGAATACAGAATTTAGGATAAAACTGACATTGGTTTTTAACTTAGTTCTACCCATCCAAGCTGTATGAATTTCAGAAAGTTAATTTCTCTTCACTTTTGTTCTCTTAAACAAGTAACAAAAGATAAAACACAATCTGCCACATGAGTGGATTTTTTTCATGTCTTTATACATTCACTTTGTAGAAATAGGAAATAGAAAATTATCTTGAACACAGAGAAAATAATGAGGTCAGTTAGTAAGTGAAAAAAGAAATTATTCCCAGATTCATGTTGTCACAGAAAGCACTTGTACATAATTAGGTTACTATTGTATTTTGCCTGGTTTTGTAGAAATACATATAGTATCTAAAGTCATGAAGTTTATTACCAAGGGATTTTTTTTATTATAAGAATGCTTAACTTGAGATCTACCCTCATAATTTTTTAAGTGTACAGTAAAGTATTATAAGCTATACACTCTGAAGTTCTATAACATCATCTACTTTACAGAGTCATTGTGGTAAATGAAAGTGTCTATATATATGTATATGCATATATATGTGTGTATAAGTGAATATGTGTAAGTGAAAATATCTCTATGTATATACATATATACACATGCATATACATATATACATACATATGCATATGCATATGCATGTATACACATGCGTATATATTTATATGCATGCGTATATACATATATATGTATATACAGCAACTGGTGCAATCAGGAGACTGTCTGTGTGGGTTAATTTCTGCTCCACATTGTGTGTAAGACCCTGTGATCTGCAGTTGATGCTGTGATTTGTTTAAGGCTTTGTCCATGATGAGATCGCGTTCCGTTAGAGACTACCAGAGCTACACACTACTTCTAAGTTGAGGGTCAAATTATAAGTACAGTTTTGAAGTACACATTGAAATTGACCCAACATATCTCTTCCTGTTTGAACACCCTTTTTGAAATTTCTTACTTTGGTTCTGTTGGCTTGTTATTTTCCTGCCGACTAGGACTTAGGAAAATATATACATTTAAAATAGCTACTCTAAATTTCCATGAAAGTTTGTTTATGAAAATAAGACTTTCTCAAAACTGCTACAGGATGCATCAAGGAAAGTGCTGCTCTAAGCCTTGTCTGTATTTTCTATCACTGATGGTTTTTAATAAGTGACAGATTTCTGCAATTCCATGCTAATTCAGGTTTGTTTTGCAATTAGCCATTTTAAGTAAATCTTTTTAAAGTCCCCTTAGAGGAAAAAAAAAAAATGTAACATGTCTTTTGGCCACACAGTTACCATTTAATACCTCAAAAATCCAAGTAGTTCATACAAGTATGATTTTTCTCTTATCAAAACGAAGCAGCTCTTACCTCAGTAAGCTAAATATGCAAAGACATTCAGTGGAGTTGACTTTTTTATTATTCTCCCCATCTTTTTTTGCCTGAAAACCCAATCTTGCTGATCTATATCTTGTGTCCAGGGTTTTCTCAAGAGTCCTGCTTATAGATGGGAATCACATCAGCAATCTCCCAGTCCTCTGGCAAGGTGACTGTTTGTAACAACAGTTAACACATTTGGCCAACAGTTCCACAATTTCACCCTTGAGTTCCTTCAAAACTCTTGGGTGAATGCCATCTGGCCCCAGTGATTTATTTATGTCCAATTTGTCAACTAGACTTGGTAACTTATGTACTCCTCACCTTTTGATCTATTACCTCTGACTTGTATAATTCCAACTTCCCTTCTTTCTCTCTTATTTCTGTTTTATTAGATCTTTTTTATTGCTCAAAATATCATCATGCTAAAATAAGCTTCCCTATTTCAAGAGCTTTGCTTAAAATACTGTGTAGAGTCATATTTCATTTTTGTTACTTAAATTGCATGGCCAAGTGAAGTATTTCATTTTTGTTATTCAAGTTACTTGGCCAGGGTATGAACAGCACTTCTAGATAAAATTTTGGTACAAGTCATAATTAGAATTCAGCCATCAGATTGAAAGAATGGAAGGAATAAGTGTCACCTAGTCTATCTTTACATTATAGCAAGCATTCCCAGAAAGTAGGAGTCAATGAAATAGAACTTCTGTCAATATGACCTTTGCTAGGAAAGGCAAAAATTCTTTTTTCAACTAATCCCAACTCATTCAAGGTTGAGTTAAACAATTCAGATGAGTATGCAGTTTATCTCCTAGTATGGTTTAATGCTTTACTTTGAATGGAGTACTCCTAAAAAAGGCTGGGTATATACTTAAACTTTATTTTTTTCTTTCTCAATAAAACAGGTTTTTGTTGTTGTCATTGTTGTTGTTCTGATGCCCCCTGTATTTTAAAAATTTACATATTTTCTATTTGAAACACTCCCCAAATTTTTTTAGTTCATGAAGTAATTCTTTACTTCTTGTTCCTCACTTCCTGCCAAGAACCATTGGTGTGTACTGTTTCGTAATTGCCACTGTTGAGCCCTCTGAAGGGCCTTTATTCAAGTGTTAGATTTAGTGATTCTAGTTACTGTTGTTCTGGTGGCAATAAAAAGGCAAATGATGAGCAGGCTTTCAACAAACAGTTCTTTATTGGGTCCCAAACTATCCTGGACTAACTCCACCCTAAATCGTTGTGGCATACAACTATAGAAACTCAAAAAGGTCTGAATAATAACAGGAACTCCAAAGTAACAAAACAGCTAGTGTACCCTAGTGTCCTCCGGCATCACCATCCACTGAAGACAAATTAGGTCACTTTAACATTAATGCCTGCTTATGCAAGGCTCTTTCTGATCAGAAGGACCTTGACCCCTTTTTTGAGGCCTTCCCACAAGTGTTTTTGGGACACTATAAACAGTGCAATCTGTTAGTCCCCATTCAAGCTCAGCCTAGTTCTCCCTCTAATACTTGAGTGTCCCATTGTCAATGTCCTCTACTCAGAAAGTTGCTGGGGCCAGCCTCGCCACAGCCTTTTCTGACAGTGTTCATCACAGTGCTAATTGATGCACCCAGGATGCTCTTTCCCAAAGCTGCCAGTCTCCCAGACATTAATGTATAATTGATTCTCCAGAAATGTTGGGGGGAAAAAATGGGTTAGATCTCCTAGAACTTCTTTTAAAAAAGCAGCATTGCTCAATCCCAGACTCAATTCCAGAGAGTGAAATCTTTCCTAAAATCAGCTCTTTCAGCTTTTCTTCTTAACTCTTTTCTCCTTAATGGCTTTAAACCAGATGAAATGTTTGGATGGGTGTAGTTGCCAAGATGTTACTACCATTCGATTTTCATTGTCCTCGTTAGCCTTATGTCTCCTCACATACACACAAACATAAGCTTATAGCAGTTAACCAGAGAGCATAGTCCAGAAGATTTCCAGAATGGTTACCCAAGCAGTTCTAAAATCACCCTGGCCCTTAGTATGGGCTCAGCAAGGACATCCTTCCTTATTACCATTAATCCAAAGGGGAACCTTGGTGAACACAGTATTCCTCTTTGGATTAATAGGAAGAGTTTATTCTTGCTAAAACTTTCATAAATGCTAGGAATGATCTGGCATCCCTTTAAGAATTATAGGGTGGTTGGGGCGCCTGCATGGCTCAGTTGGTTAAGTGTCTGCCTTTGTCTCAGGTTATGATCCTGGAGTCCTGGCATTGAGTCCCACATCAGGCTCCCTGCTCAGCGGGGAGTCTGCTTCTCCCTCTGCCCCTCAGCTCTTGTGCTGTCTCTTACTCTCTCTCAAATAAATAAGGAAAATCTTACTTTGAAAAAAAAAAAAAAAAGAGCATGTTTCCAAGACACTAGAACTTGGATTTTCAAAATGCAGATGGATATTCAGAAGCATTGCTTGTGCACTAATTCACCTTCTAGAAATTTTAGGCTGATCAGTATTTGAAATTATGTGCAGCCTAATTTACTATCTGTAATGAATTTTCTAATTGCTAGGCAACTTAAAATCTTTTGAGAGAGACAGGGTACTCTTTTCTGACCTCCTGCTAATTACAGTATTCAAACCTTACTTGCTGTTTGTCAGCAAAGATAAAAGTGATACCATTACCTTAACTACTACTAGTCCTACTCCCCCTATTACTACTACTTTCATTTCTTTTCATTTACCATGTACCAGGCTTTATGCTAAACATAGCCCATTATAGCATCTCATTAAACCCCCACAACAACATTTGGAAATAGGTTATATTTTCACTTTCCAGATGAGACTACCAAAACTCACTGTACCATCAAATTTAACTTCCCTAATGAGCCAACTTCCCTGAAGAGAGTGTTAAAAAACAAAATCAACAAACAAAAATCAACTGAGTAAATTTGACTTTATTAAATAGTTCTAACACGTAGAGGGCAGCTCTAAGGACTTGTACAAAATGGAAAGTTTTTATAGGAAGGAGGGTGGGAGAAGAAAGTTATTACAAGAGAAAAAGATTGTTTGAAGCAAGGTCTCTTTCCCATAGAGGAAAGAGCAGGTAATCTTGTCATGCAGATGACCTCATCTTCCTTTGGGAATAAAGAGGACCCATATGGCCAGTTTCTTCATTGGCAGAAAAATCCTCACTTGTCAGTTAAGACTGTTTTTGAGGAGTTTGACACCATAACTAGATTAGGTCTTAAGCCCCAGTGTTGGGGCTTGGCCTAAGTGACACCATTTTAGGCCTTTATTTTCTGGTTATAAAAATGTAACCTGGGGCACCTGGGTGGCTCAGTGGGTTAAGCCGCTGCCTTCGGCTCAGGTCATGCTCTCAGGGTCCTGGGATCGAGTCCCGCATCAGACTCTCTGCTCAGCAGGGAGCCTGCTTCCCTTCCTCTCTCTCTCTGCTGGCCTCTCTGCCTATTCTCTGTGTCAAATAAATAAAATCTTTTAAAAAAAAAAGTTCTATTAAACAATGATCTTTGTCTTCATCATTGTTCAAATTGTTCTTTTATCAGTTAAAAGCATCAGTGTGCTGACCTTCACCTTCATCTTCTCTGCCTTCTGGCATCCTTCTGTTTACTGACTAATCCCAACAAATGTTAACATTATTTTATCTACTTGTGAGTAGATCTTCCTTTGATAGATTTCATAATGTATTTGGTTATTGCTTAGCAAAAAAATACAGAATTGCAGTCATTCTTCCAATTATGAATATTTGCTTCACTAGTATCCAGCTTATGCTTTGCTTTTCTGTTGCCATTTCTTTCTGCATTTGCAATAAATTTTGTTTCAGGATGAATCATAGTATAATCTTTTGGAAGACATTTGAAACAGCAGTTGAGCTCATCATGTGTTACACCAACCATGCCCCTAGCTCAACGGTCCTCAAACACACAAAAGTGACAACTGCTGCCTGGATGACAGTGATTAAAACTTGCCATAAATGGTGAAACACATCCCAAATTCAGAGCTTTTAAGTATGAAAATAAAAGTTCATTTTAGAATTTATAAAAAGTAAAAGCTTCGAATCTACACTCTACCACTGAGGTCTTTGTAAGTATAGACAATTTATCCAATCTCTTCAAACTTGTTTCCTAATCAATAGAACAAGCACAGTAATGTCTGCCCCACAGGATGATTGTGTTATCCAAATGTAATAATACCTGTAAATGACTTAGCACTTATCAAGCACCTACTAGGTACAAGGTTAAGTTTGCTGTAATTTGGAAATATGGATGAATAAGATTTGGTTTTGTTCTTTAAAAACTCACAGCCTTTGGGGTACTTGAGTGGCTTAGTGGGTGCATTAAGCATCTGCCTTTGGCTCAGGTCATGATCTCAGGATCCTGGGGTCCAGCCCCAAATTGGGTTCCCTGCTCAGCAACAAGTCTGTTTCTCCCTTTCCTTAGTCTCTCCTCCAGCTTCTGTGCACACACGCTTTCTCTCTCTCTCTCTCTCTCTCTCTGTCAAATAAATGAATAAAATCTTTAAAAAAAAATACAAACCCAAACCCTCACAGTCTAGGAGGTTCCTGGGTGGCTCAGTTGGTTGAGCGTCCTACTCTTGATTTCACCTTAGGTCATGATCTCAGGGTTGTGAGATCAAGCCTCGCATTGGTGTCATGCTCTGCACAGAGTCGGCTTGAGTTTCTCTCTCTCCATTTCTCTCTGTCCTCCCTCATTGCTCTCTCTAAATTAATTAATTAATTAATTTTTAAAATTCACAATTTAGAATGGGAAATAAACATGAAAATAAACAATATACCATAGAATAATAAATATAATGGTGACTAAGTGAAAGGCTAGAGGTGTATGGCCCTAGGAAAGACGGACTGATAAACTTGCAGAGATGGAGGTGAAGGTGGGAAGCTTCCAGAGTGGTCTGTGAATGTGAATCCCTTCCCTCCTTCAACCATGAGTGATGTCTCAGAGCAGAAGCAATGAATGTTTTTGTTAAGAAATTTGTTCATTTTCATGGCTTGTCGAGAACAAGAATGGGTCATTTCAGGAGTTTTAGTTTGCTGAAGAATAACAGTCTTTCAGTATATTAGTCTCTGGAAATGAAATGATGAGTAGCAAAACCTAGGCTCTGTCCTGTCCCCAAAGCAGCTATATTTAGTAACTTACCTGGAATAATAGAGAATGAATTTATACTTCCTGATCTTTTTTTTTTTTTTTTAAGATTTTATTTATTTATTTGACAGAGAGAGATCACAAGTAGGCAGAGAGGGAGGCAGAGAGAGAGGAGGAAGCAGGCTCCCTGCTGAGCAGAGAGCCCGATGTGGGACTCGATCCCCAGACCCTGAGATCATGACCTGAGCCGAAGGCAGCGGCTTAACCCACTGAGCCACCCAGGCACCCTATACTTCCTGATCTCATCACTTTCTTTTATTAAGGTTTTATCTTTTATTGCAAGAGAAATAATTTATTGATAGATTTTCAGTGACCACCATTCAATGATAGATATCGGTATCTATCTATCTATCTAGATAGATATCAGTATCTATCATTGAATGGTGGTCACCAAAAACCTATATATATGTGTGTGTATACACTTACACATATATAATCCTTTTTTAATCCTTACAAGATTAAAGTTATTTTAGGAGGCAAAAATAAAAACGAACTTAGAAATGCCCTTCTAAACCATGCCTAATATAACTTAAGAATCTTATAGAGAATAAATCACTCTTCTTAGTCATAGCAAGTCCTAGGATGAAATGATTTAAACAATTTATATAGCTTTGGCTCAGTCGTTAATCGTCTGCCTTCGGCTCAGGTCATGATCCCAGGATCCTGGGATCAAGCCCCGCATCGGGCTCCGTGCTCGGTGTGAAGCCTGCTTCTCCCTATGCCACTCCCCCTGCTGGTGTTCCCTCTCTCACTGTCTCTCTTTCTCTGTCAAATAAATCAATAAAAACCTTTTTTAAAAAAAAATAATTTATATAGTGTTTGAAGCATTTAATTAAATTAAAATTGACAATATTTATTTCAAATTGTGTAATGTAAACAAGTATTTAATAGATTATCTCTAATGCAGAACTCTTCTTCTGTAATGGATTCCCTCTACATTCTTGGTCTCATTCCTGGCTTATCACGTCAGTGCCTCTTGCTCACCCATCTTTCCACACCCCCATCTCATGTCATTGTGGGTGGAATCTTTTGCATCTTTCCTTCAGAATTCCAGCAGCTAACCTTCATTTTACCATCATATCCCCTTTACTTCAGACCATGTTACATCTTGTCAACAACTGCCTCAATGTTGTTACCACAGACATTTCTTTGCCTTCCCACGCTGGCCCATTCCTGCATCTAGCAGCTGACATCCACACTCAGTCTCACCCAGTTTGCAGGCTTCCACTCTCGTCTCTCCTATTCCTGAGGGCCCGGAGCTGCCCCCAGCATCCACTCCAGTCAGTAACTCTCCCTCCCAGAAACCCTTACCCAGCTTGGAGCCTTGATGTCTCATCAGCACACAAAGGATTTGATTCTGTCCCAGCTCCAAAAGAGGCAACAGTGAAACTTTAAAAGCTAACAACATTTAAACCTCACTTTATCATCATGAGAGTAACCAGAGCTCATGCTCTAAGTCTCACAGAATGTCTGGTTAAATGTTTACAGGCGTTTAAGACCATTAGTACCACCACTGACATATCTATTTGCTCCTCTTTCCGGGGTTGAGGAGGTCTTCTTTATGGTACCCGGTGCTGCTTTGGGACTCCTTGAGTCATTTGCCAGAAATACTTCTTTCCATTTTATACTTTAGAGTCAGAAAATGGGAGCACAGGAAATATATTTCATGCCAAATTACATAGTATTTTTCTTCAGTAGAACTAGCCTTTTTATTTTGAACCTGGGCATTATGTTTTAGCATCTAGTGCCTACATCCAGCACACACAGAAAGAATGTTCTTAAAACGTCTTTGCTTAGCATGTTCTGCATTCAGAGCTAGTATAATAATGTCCTTATTTCCTTTTTCAATACCTTATAAGTCTTTTTTTTTTTTAAGATTTTATTTATTTATCTGACAGGCAGAGATCACAAGTAGGCAGAGAGACAGGCAGAGAGAGAGGAGGAAGCAGGCTCCCCGCTGAGCAGAGGGCCTGATGTGGGGCTCAACCCACATGGCTGGATCCCAGGGCACTGGGATCATGACCTGAGCCAAAGGCAGAGGCTTTAACCCACTGAGCCACCCAGGTGCCCCCTTATAAGTCTTTTGAAAGACAGTCCTCCTGTTTTTGAAGATTGCACCCTGTTCCAGGGCTTTCTCTCTGACTCTAGTGCTCTACCCAGCAGCCCAGTGTAACACATTTAGATGGAATTAAGGTCACTGAGAATTTTTACAGTTCTATAGATCTTGAGATCCCCTGCTTAGTACACAATTAATTAACGGCATGAATGTATAATTTAATCTTATTCTGGCTTATTATTAGCTGAAAACTAGAGGAAGGTGAGGCACAGGCTTTGTATGAAGCCTTAAAATAATTTCTGGCTGTATATAAATAAAGACACTCAACAATTTTTAAAAGATTGGTGGGGAGTTTCATGATTTCCTAAGTTTGAAATCTGTTAGTGTTTAGCTCCATCCCCGTGTCACTTAGGCTAAATGCTGTTTTCAGACAACAGAATCCATGAAACCTCACTATTTACATGTCTAAAATTGGGCACCTGGGTGGCTCAGTGGGTTAAGCCTCTGCTTTTGGCTCAGGTCATGGTCTCATAGTCTCAGGGTCCTGGGATTGAGCCCCATATCGGGCTCTTTGCTAAGTGGGGAGCCCGCTTCCCCCTCTCTGTCTGCCTACCTCTCTGCCTGCTTGTGATCTCTCTCTCTCTGTCAAATAAATAAATTCTTTTTAAAAATGAATAAATGTCTAAAATAATTATAAGTTGGAATTTCTGAATAGATATCTTACCAACTCCTCATATTTACCTGTTTTGTGTATTTTGCACTTGAGTGCTATTGAAAGCATGTTTAAACATGAGTTCTAAAAAATTGTTAAACCTACTTAACCTTTTGTTCTGAAGCCAGATGCAGGTCACTTACGTGCCAAACCTGAAGGTGCAAGGCTGTCCCAATTCCATAATCGGCAAGGAGAATGTATTTCTGTTTCTTCTCTGCTAAAGGGAGAGGTGTGTACATGTGTGTATTGTGAACAACAGTCGTCATATGATATGAGTGAACAGATGCCTGTGTGTGTGTTTTCAGGGGGAAAAAACCCCAAAACTTGGTTTATTTCAGTTGCTCCTTCCTTTAGTGTTTCAAAATTAGAAGTTAATGGACTTTTTCTGTTAATAAAAGTAATATATATTTTATTTAGAATTTGGAAAATAAGGAAAGGCAAAGATTAAGATTAATTCAATCACACTTTTAATAAAAAAAAACTACTCTTAAATTTTAGAGTATTTTCTTTCAATCTTATCTGTGGGTAAAGTTTTTGGTGTCTGTGTTAAACAAAATTAGATAATTATTCTGGGTATGCTGTTTGATATTCTGCTTTTTAAAAATATAATATGTTTATTAAACATATTAAACATATAATATTTACATAGTAAACATATTAAATATATAATATTAACATAGTAAACATATAATAATGTTTACATATTATATCTTATTCCTTTCTACCTTATCACTAAATGTAATTTGAATCATATTTTACCTCACTCAATTTAACCATTCCCTTATTTGTAGGTATTTATGTGGTGTCCAAGTCATTAAAATTAATGCTTCACTCTGGGGCATCAATATTTTGACACATCAGTTGCCTTCCAGGAGTGGAATACTTAAGAAAAAGTTTCCCCAGTTTGTAACTTGGGGAAATGCCTCAGAATTATTTGTGTAGCTTTTTAACTGAAAGTTTATAATGGCTGGAGTATGTGCCCATTGATTTTACTTTTTTTTTTTTTTTTTAATTCATGTTAAAAAAGATTGCTTTAATAATGCTAAGGTACTCTACTAAAAAAGTTATATGTGTTTACAAAAAAAAGTTATAAGTGTTGTATGTATGTCAGATACATAGTGATCTCCCAATGACCAACACATGGGAATGCAGATGCTCTCCTGAATCCTCATTAATAAATTTGTATGAAAGGGAGTTGCTAAAGGACTACAGGGGACTTTAGATGGCCAAGATAACAGCTCTTGTCAAAAGCATGGTCAAGATTTACATGCACATCTCCAGTGACTCAAACTGACTTTAAAAAGTGCTGTATAAATTCCGTCTTCAGAGTAGCCAATCTTCGGCTAACACAGATTAGTCTTCCTACTTCTGCACTCTTGCTTTCTCTCCACATCCCACTGAAACATTTACAAAGTTATCAGTGACCTCTGGAATCACAACATGCAATCTTTTCCCCTCACCCTTGCCCTGTGTGTGGCATGTGACAATGTGGATCTTGTGACAAACACTGTTACTTGAGAACGCCTCAGGACATTCTCACCTGGTGTTCTTCCTCCCTCTGTAGTCTCATCTTATTTTGCTAGTTCCCACCTCCCTTGCCCTCTCTTTGGAGCTACATATTTCCTTCAAGGCATTCCCGGCCCCTCCCATTGCCTCAGCTGCCCCTTCCACAAAGGCTTTCAAATTTATGTTTCCAGAGAAAAATTATTGTTGAATTTCAGAATCACACTTCCAACTCCTTATTAGACATTTTCCCTGATGGCATCTCAAATAAAGGTGGAGCCAGACTTACTCTCTTCACTTTACTTCCCCCAAACCTCTAATATCCCTCTAATGCTGTGGTGATTGAATAATGTTCTAAATGCAGGTCTGCGTATCTGTGAACTCTGGGTGAGTCTGCATAATTTCAGACACCATTTTCTCCCGCTAGTGGCTTGAATCTTTTGTCAGATGCAGTTGACCTAAATTATATATCAGCCCAGTGTTATTTGTTGGGACATGTAAATTGGTCCTTAACAGAGATGCGAGTCCTAAAATGTTTAAGTGCTGAACCTGGAGAGGACCTTTAAAAAACCGTCTAGTCCAATTTTTCTCATTTCATGGATAAAACAATTTTTTTTTCTTCTTCAAAATCATCCAGCTACCTGGTGGCAGTCTGGCACGGGAAGAGATGTGCTCTGACCCAGAAAACGTGACTTTTTCTGTAAAGCCTGTCCCCCACTCAGTGCAGAATAACATTATTGAGATATTAAAATGTTGTCACTGGTTGAGAAGGTCTTCAGTCTCTCTAAGAAAATGGAAAGTGGAGATGGTGGTTCGCAACTTTAGAAAACATTTATAGGCTCATGTTTAGGCTTCAGAAATTGAAAACTTCTGAACCATCAGGAAAAACATGGAGCTAAGGTTCACACTGGTTGTATTTCTGCAAATTGGACTTCTTCTAAAACAATTTTGGTTTAAAAGCTTGAAAACAATGTTTTCTCTCTCAGATAAACTGTTCAAAAATATTATAGATTTGCTCTTTTGGAGAGTACACCTTCCATGGTTCCCAGGTGCCTACAAGATGAAGTTGAGGCTCCCAGGCCCATGCAAAACACCTCCCATCCACCCCTGATCTGCCTTTGTGAGTTCAACTTTTGTTTACACCCCTGCTTCCCTCCCATTGGGAGCCTACTCCACTCACATTAAGTGCTTTGTCATTCCCCAGCATAGCATTTCACACCCCACTCATGCTTGTCATGCCCTTTTCTTTATTTTAAATCCCCTTCCTTCTCATTCCTGTCCCTCCTCCCAGATAGCCAAACTCCAGCTCATTCTGTATGCTGTAGCTGCAGTGTCACCATAACTTCCCCTGTGACGCCTCCAGATGGCTCCAGATGAGAGGAATCCCTTCCTCCTATGATCTCCGGGCACCCTGACCGTTGCTGTCAACTTTGTTAAAGATAGTTGTTGGACTGTCTCTCTACTCAGGGTATACCTGGACCACAGGCTGTTAAACCACTTCAGGGAGGAGCTGTTGGGTTTTCTTTGCCCTTGCAGCTCTGGCACCTAGGGAAAGCTAACCCATAACCCTTTTCAAAGGAAGATTGTTCAAGGAATGCAGAAATGGCACCTCCACTGAATATACAAAGTTTATTTTATCAATGCATAAAAGAGTGTCCTTCTTAGATACCACTTAGTTTAGTTCCAATGATTTTATAGACTTAAAGGTGATAAATGTATTGTTTTCTCACAGTGACTTAAGTCAGACTTGACGATGACTACTTGATTTAAGATTTTATTATGAAATAGAAAATAGTCCCAAAGACTTAGAAACAAGCTTATATTGTAATTTTAAAAATACAAAATTATAATTTGCAGCCCAGTGTAATGATAAAGGTGTCTAGAGTGTCTGGTCCTACCTGGGATATTAGCTCCTTTCTCCCACTCATTTACGTAAAGTCAAGAATCACGGCTTGCTGGCTGTGTATAATTGTATACAAAAGCTTTGTACATAACATCTTAAGAACTGTTTCTATTATAGGACTATTAAATGGCCAGGGTACATTTAAATTTATCCATATTCTAATTTATTTCAGTTAAAGTCTCACAGGAATGGTTAACATAGCATCGGTTAAATAATGGCGGGGGAGGGGGTTCTAAACTAAAAGAGCAATGGGTATGGCTTAAGGGGTAAGCACAGTAGCTTTTGTGCTCTGGTTGTGAGTGTTGGTGGCTGCTGGGAAATGGAATCAGACCTGCAGGGGACCCGAGGTCTTGGAGTCTGGCCAGTGCACCCTTGCTCTCTTCTTCGGCTTCTTGGGTTTCCGGGGAGCCTTTGGCCCTTGAGGGTATTTGGAGGCTGTGCCTGGACAGCAGGAGCAGGAGGCCTTCCCGAGACAGGCTGGACCTTGGGTCCAGAATTGGCCAGCTTCTGCCTAAGGCAATATTTTTCTTCTTTCAGGCGTTAGAACTCTCTCTGCCCACGGAGGGCCTTCTGGCTCTCCTCAATTCTTTTTTCAAACAGGGGACACTCCCGGTCATGGAAGGAGGAGATGTTTAGGCACTCTCCAGACAGGTCATTGGCCATCTGCCTATAGAGGCATAAGTTCCAGTGGGCAGCATCCGCCTTCCTGTGCACCTTGGCAAGTTCATTCTTCACTTGCAGGCAGCGTGCCTTCTCCTCCATCATCTTCCTCTCCAGGTGTTCAATGTGCTCCTTGCACAGCTTAGGCTCTGCCTTGAGCTTCAGGTGCAACTTCTGAATCTCACGTTCCAGGAAGGTTTTTTGAAGGTGAAAAGATCCTTGCTTGGCTTGCTGGATTGTTGTTTCTCTTGGGAGCTCTTCATTCCTCTGATGTTCCTTCTTCAGTGCCCTGGACGGCTTTCCTTTGTTCACGGGGCTCCCACCTGGCGCATGGTCAGTGGAGGAGCCAGTCTCCATCTCCCTCCTTGAGCCCCCAACTTCCAAATGATGTCTAACGAGCTCTAACAGATGCATCACCTTCAGTAGCATCTGGCTTAAGGTGTGGTGTTGGCTCTGGCCCTCACTGGTGACCCGCCGCCCCACTCCTCCATCAGGAAGCTCTGGCCTGCCTGCCTCCCCTGCCTCTTCCTGCACTCTCTGTCCACAACTGCCAATGTCCTGAACCAGCGGGTCTGCACGTCCCTGCAGATCAGGGCTGTCCTTGAAGCCTTCTGCTATTTTCCTCGCAGGGGGTTCTCCATCTTCCTGTGATGCACCAGAGATGGGATTTTCATCAGTCAGCTCTTGAGGGCTCTTGAACAGCCTTTCCCGAACTCCCTTCAGCAGTTGCATAGCATTTTGCAATGAAAAGTACCCAACATCTTTATTCAGGGCAGCCAGAGCAAGGTTCTGTAATGGGAGAGGACTGGCCTTTTGCTCAGATGATGTGACAGCTCCACAGGCTTGTGCCTCCAGTTCTGTCTTCTCCATACCTTTTCCAGACACTTTGTTCTGGACACGGTTCTGTCTTCTCCATACCTTTTCCAGACACTTCGTTCTGGACACACTGCCCCTTTCTTCTTCTTAAGTTGAGTCCAATTTTTACAGTGAACACCACCACTGCAGTGCACACCAGGATCTCCCAGTGAAACCCAGAGAGTCATGGCACATGTGGCAAACATTCGTATATCACCAGCCCAGCAGCCCACAGCTGCTCCAGGACAGCCCACAGCTGCTCCAGAACTGTGTAGAGAGACATTTTGATGGCCACTAGCGGGCTCCAAAGAGCCATGTGGCTTTGTCTCCGATCACCAGTGTCCTATGGGCCACTAGTAACTGCTTGGAACCCTATGAGGGTTCCGTCTCCAACGCAAACCAGCGCCTGGCCACAGGAGCTGACAATAGTTGGGATGGGGGAGGTGCACGTGAGTCTCCAACACAAACCAGTGCCTGGCAACAGGAGCTGACAATAGTTGGGGTGGGGAGGGGTTCCTGGGTGGCTCAGAGGGTCAAGTCTCTGCCCTCGGCTCAGGCCATGGTCCCAGGGTCCCGGGATCTAGTCCCACACTGGGCTCTCCGCTCAGCGGGGAGCCCACCTCTCCCTGCCCACCCCTGTCCTGTCCACCACTCTGCCTACCCGTGATCTCTCTCTGTCAAATAAACAAACAAAATCCCCCCTCCCAAAAATAGTTGGGGTGGGGGAGGGGTACCTGAGTTCTAGCAGACCCAACTCTTCCTCTGTTCATGGCATGGACAGAAAGGGAGACTGACTACTTACACAGTGCATGGGGAAAATAAATGGGCAGCCTGGAGCTGGGGCTACCATCAACCCACCTGACACCTACAGGGTCATAGCAGGGCGATGCCATTTTCGTCCTCTGCATGTGTGTTAGGCACAGGGGGACCCACCCCTGCATGAGGCTCATCCCCACCCCCTATTCCTCCCTCTGAGGCTCCCTTCTGTCTTTGTCTTTTGTTGGTGTGGGAGAGGTGGGGTGCAGCAGCACCGGACTGAACAGTGTCCCCAGAGGTACCCACCAAGACAGTAGGCTTTCAGTTGTAACAACACACAAGAAAAAAATAAAAGAACAGGCAGGGTCTAAGATTTTCGTGAACAGGCAGGGTCTAAGAGCCTATTCTCCTCATTAAATCCATGTCTTCTCGGAAGAAGGTGAATCTCTGTGGAGGTTTTCCTTCACCCTGAAGAAATTATTTTATAGTTTTTGCATGGCAGGTGTATCGGTAACAAAGCCCTGAATTTTTGATCTATGAGAGTCTTTATTTCTCTTTCATTTTGAAGGATAACTTCAGAAGTGATGGATTCTTTAATTTGGTGGTTTTTTTTTTTTTTTTTTTTTTCCTACTCCACTCCTTGCTTGTAGGGTTTCTAAAGGGAAGTTTCTTTGCAGTCTTCTCTGTGTTTCTGTGTAGGTAAAGTGGTTTTCCCAATGGATCCTTTCCCCCTTTTTGTTGTTTATTTGATCTCCTACAGTTTATGATATGCCTATGTACAGATTTCATTTTTAGCCTTTATTTATTTAAGTAATCTCTTCACCTAACATGGGGCTTAAATTCATGATCCCAAGATCAAAAGTCACATGCTCTTCTCACTGAGCCAACCAGATGTCCTCCCTTATACAGATTTTTTGGTATTTATTGTGCTTGGTTGTTTTCTGAACCTCCTGGATCTAGCTACTGTAAATTCTAAACAGTACAAAATGTTATTTTTTAAACCTTTACATATAGGGGCCTAATAATTACACAAATACTTTTTATCTATGACCTTCTATCTGAAGGCACTTCTAAATTGCAGTGTTTCATGAAATTATTCACCAATTCTCAATATATCTGTGTACTATAATATTTTACTAATCAAAAAGGCACAAGTATTTTCCAGACACATTGTACAGATATTAACCTAAAATACGTCTTATTGTCTTTTATAGACAATTATCTACATACAGTTTTTTTTTTTTTAAGATTTTGTTTATTTATTTGACAGACAGAGATCACAAGTAGGCAGAGAGGCAGACAGAGAGAGAGGGGGAAGCAGGCTCCCCGCTGAGCAGAGAGCCCGATGCGGGGCTCGATCCCAGGACCCTGAGATCATGACCCGAGCGAAAGGCAGAGGCTTTAACCCACTGAGCCACCCAGGTGCCCCTACATACAGTTTTTAAGTAAACTTTTGTAAGTCAGATATACCAATGGAAAAAAGTCTGTTTGCAAAGCCTATTAATAATTGCTCAGAATTCTTGTAATGGGTAAAAATATGGGTGTATGTAGTGTTATACTCAATTATTTCAACAGCTTATTAAGTTGATTGTTTTTTAACAACAGGAGTATTTTGGTTTAAAAAGCTAAAATAGTTTTGTGTTTAAGACAAATTCTCAGTGTTGACATATTTTCTATAATTGTTATGCTTCTCTGATATTACATAACTGTGTTTGACACATTTAGTACACAATCTGAAAAGGCATCTAAATCTATAGTTTTGTATGAGAATTACCTTGTATATTTTGAAATATTCTTGTGTGAGTTCTGAATAGGAAATCAGTATAAAACAAAAAGGACCTGGCGTGTCTTGGGTGGCTTAGTCAGATGCTTAAATCTGCCTTCGGCTCAGGTTATGATCCCAGGGTCCTGGGATCGAGCCCTGCATCTGGTTCCCTGCTCAGCAGGAACCCTGCTTCTCCCTCTCTTACTCCCCCTGCTGTGTTCCCTCTCTTGCCGTGTCTCTCTCTGTCAAATAAACACAATCTTAAAAAACAAAACAAGGGCTTACTCAGTTTCATAGAGAAAATGATTAATAGATAATATATACCATCTATGTCTTTGGCATATAAACTATGTATTGAGTTTTATACATTTTAAATATATAATTTAATTGACTGATCTATGTCTTTGGCTTATAAACTATGTATTGAGTTTTTCACATTTTAAAGATATATATGTAATTGACTGATTTTGTCCCCATTGAAATAACTATCAGAACCAAAAACAATTATCTTTCAGAACAAAATTATTTCAGATTTTGCCTCAGAAACTCGCTAATATAAGTTTTGGCACTGAAAATAGTATAAGTAATACTTTTTAACTTAAAATGAAACTGTATAAGTTAAAAGTTGAATCTGTAGAAGGAAAAAATGCCTTTTCCTCTACCCATCTCAGGTTCATTGACTGAGGCCCTGCAAATTAGATTGGCAAAAGATGAACAAGGGAAAAAACAAAAGTTGTTTATTTACAGGTGCCTCCTGCATTTATGTGGAGTATTCAGTGGTGAGGAACTCAAAGGGGTGGGTAGAACTTGAATTTATGGAATATGTTATCAAAGAACAGTAATTCTGTAGAGAAGTGATGAGACAAAGGAAAAGACTGAGTTTCTAGGACTTTGAGCAGATTATGGGAAGGCAAATATATGGGGAAACTAATGGTACATAAGGCTAGTTTTATAAGGTTCATTTATGTATTGTGTCCTCTGGCCTCTGGGCTGATAAAGGTCTAGAGTTGTCTGAAGTCATTAACTTGTGTCCTTCCTGGTTGGGGCGGGGAAGCACACGTATGAGTTTATGGCCTCCTTATAGGCAAATGGGTGGACAGAGAGCAGAGAGCTTTTCTTTTACCTGCTTCTTCTTGTCTCAGCTTACAATAATTTTTATACCAAAGCCACATATTTTGGGGTGGCTTATCCTGCTACCTTTAAATCTATTTTCCACTTTTGCAAACCGACGTGAAGTTGCGGGAATTATTTAAAAATTTTTTAAGATTATTTATTTATTTATTTGACAGATAGAGACACAGCGACAGAGGAACACAAGCAGGGGAGCAGCAGAGGGAGAGGGAGAAGCAGGCTTCCTGCTGAGCAGGGAACCCGATGATGCAGGGATCGATCCCAGGACCCTGGCATCATGACCTGAGCTGAAGGCAGACACCTAATGAGTGAGCCAACCAGGCACCCCAATTTTTTAAATTTTTAGGAAAGAAATGTTATTTCTGGGCAGCATGACCTCACTGCTCAAAAACTATAATTCTTTGCAGTTCCCTAGTGAAGGAAGAAATCATTTACATGTCAATTCACTTTTTTAAAAGATTTTATTTATTTATTTGACAGAGAGAGAGAGACCACAGACAGGGGGAGCATCAGAGGGAGAGGGAGGAGCAGGCCTGGTCCTGAGTAGGAAGCCCAACTCAGGGCCCGATCCCAAGATCCTGGGATCATGACCAGAGCCAAAGGCAGTTGCTTACCCAACTGAACCACCCAAGTGCCCTGTTGTTAATTCTATTTTTGAAAAAATACACCACAACAAATGAGTCAAATTAAACAATATTAAAAATCAAATCAAATTTTATTTAGTAATATATTACTTATATATTTACATTAATAATATATAAAATATAATGTATTTAATACTATGGTATTTTTAAAACTTGGTTTTAATTATATTTTCCTATATATTATATATTTATATATAAATCATAATATATTTCTACTCACATATCACATATATCGTATATGTTATATTTATATAAGTATATTTATACAAGCATTTAAATAGTAAATTTATTTGCTTAACCATTATTAATTCACATAGTTACTAATATGCATTCATAAATTGGTCACTTAATTTGGCCAAGCATTAAAATTAGTTGATTGGTTTACAATTTTAATCTACTTTTGTTTTATTTACCTACCATTAACTTTATACATTATAAGTCTAGGAAGAGGGATACCTCAGTCAGTTAAGCATCTGACTCTTGATTTCAGCTCAGGTCACGATCTCAGGGTCGGGAGAACAAGCCCCAGCTTTGGGCACCACACTCAGTGCCGAGTCTGCTTAAGAATTCTCTCTCTCTCTCTCTCTCTCTCTCTCCCTCTTACCTTTTGCCCCTCTCCCCCCTCACCTCGGCTTGCTTTCTCTCTCTCTCTCTCTCTCTTTAAAATAAATAAATAAAAGTCTAGGAAGAAACTATCATTGCAAGCTCTGTAACACCATAGGGAATAAAACATTATGGCATGATGTTAATTGAAAATTCTGAACACATAAAGGTGAAGAATGGGCTTACACACACATACGTACATACACCATACAACTACATGTCAGTCACTGTGCTAGACTTCTGAAGGAATGCACAATAGTTACAGAGATAGGTAAGTAACAAAATTAATAGAATCTTCATAATAAAACATGTCATAGGAGCAGAGGCAATATTCTATCAAACATGGGAGGATTAGAATCAGGATAAAGGGAGGGAACATTTCAGTGTGAGAAATGAGCAGGACTCAACATGATAAGGCAAGAAGCCAATGAAACAGCAGTTATCTAGAAAGGAAGGATAGAGAAAAGGAAAGAATCTGTTACAACTGCTTATCCTCTCTTACACCTTACTGTGTGTTATACTTATCTCAGCCCTGTGCTAGAGGTATTATTGTTTCCATTTTTACAGATGAGGAAATATTCATGCATCCTAAATTCTATAAAATCTATACCATTGACTTAATTTTGTAATAAATTTTACCCCTCAAAAGAAGTAGAAGTATAAATGCATGAATAATATCTTCCTTAAGTTAAAAGTGAAACAAGAAATCTACAAGGATAAAAATAAGAGATTAAACAAACCTGAATATATATAACAACACAAAAGAAAGCATAAAAGAACTTACATAGAAAGACTATCTAGGAGCACCCAGCAGGCTCAGTCAGTAGAACATGCAACTCCTGATCTCCAGGTTGTAAATCCAAGCCCACTGTTGGATGTAGAGATTACTTATCAATAAAATCATTAAAAAAATAAAAGACATCTAAAAAGATACAGAACACGAAGATAAGTGGGCAAAGGACACAACAGTTAATCCAATAAAAAGTAGTTTAAATATCTAAAAACATATTAAAAAATGTTTAACTGAGCTGTTAGCAAAGAAATGTAAATGAACATACTGAGAGATTTCACTTCAGATTTTCAAAGAGTTGAAAGACTGCAATCTTCAATACCTAGAGGAAGACCAAGGTTGCTGATGAACATTGATGAGTTCCAAATGCTTGGAGATCAACCTATGTTTTCACTATTATTTTCCCCCCATACTGCAGATCTGTCCTAAAATACAATGATTTCATTGTTGTTGCTTTTAGTTTCTAAGGAATTTTGTTACTCTCCCTTGAGGGATCTGAACGGACCATAGGATTTCACAACGCTAAGGTTCCTGGGAATTAGAAAACATGTTATTTTTTAAATGAATGGAAATGAGAAACCATTCTGGATGAAGCCTGACTTGGGAATTGCTATGTAAGAATTTATAGTTATAAAATAAATATATGAAAAAAGAAGTCTGCTTGTCTTAGTCTCATCTGCGGTTTACATTTGACTGTGACAATAATAGAGGAAATGCCCCCAGAAAGAAATGACTCATGTCATGTTGAGCAGCATTTCATGGAGCAGAATGACGAGCATGCTTTTGGGAAGGATAGGGGAAATTACATACATCAACTTACATCTTGTTTCCCCAAACCACATAAATGACCAGAAGACTATTTGAACATGAATTCCCGATAATTTAGTCCTACGACCAAGAAATATTTCTCCCAGTCGTGTGTGGATGATGATGTCTTGTGCCATTTCAACCTAAAAATAGCATGCTCAGCCCAGATCTCAATAATAGACTAAATTTACCGCAAACTCAGGCTACTCCTCATCAGATATTGCCCACAGAATTTTAGCATAGTCTGAATGATTTAATTAAACCACTTGCAGGAACCTAATTGTCTTTAGAATGTTCTTTATTAAGAAATTGTGTGAGCAAAAACGCAAGATCTGATTATAGATTTGGGTTTTTATTCCACTCGTTTTCACAGCCCTGATAACAACTGATTAAAAAATCAGACCTGCACACTAAATAACTAATTTTAGCTCAATAAAAACTTGACAACATTTGTTCCTCAATTTTATGAGAGATGATTTGGGCTGAATTTAGTTAAACTGACTGAAGTAAGTAGATAATGGAGTATTTATCTTTGCTGGAAAAGAAACCTAGGTAGCGAGGCTTTCAGTGGCTGCTGAGTTGTTTTAACTAGGAAGCTGCCAGTCACAACGGACCATTATGTTTCTAATTGCCCTTATTAACAAGAGAAAAAGGAGCAAGAGATTTTCTCTGGAGAATCTTAGACAACCTGCTGTTTCCAAATAAACTAGATGATATTGGTCAATACACTCCATTTTACAGTTAGGTTTTATCATCAGAAGAACAATGGCAAGTCAGGAAACTGAGCAAAAATGAATGCAGTTGGGTCTTTCTTTATAAACAATATGTGGCCCTTACATTCTTTTCTACTTAAACAAGAACTGGCAAACCAAATGTGTTCCTTGGATGGTTTTTGTCTGGTATTATTTTGGGGTTTTGTTTGTTTATTTACCCTTAAGAGTTCTGTATCTTAGAAGGGGCACATGCACCCGAATGTTTATAGCAGCTATGTCAACAATAGCCAAACTATGGAAAGAACCTAGATGTCCATCAACAGATGAATGGTAAAGTAGATGTGGTGTATACACACACACACACACACACACACACACACACACACACAAAAACACAATATGGAATACTATGCAGCCATCAAAAGAAATGAAACCTTACCATTATCAACGACGTGGATGGAGCTAGAGGATATTATGCTGAGCGAAATAAGTCATAGAAAGACAATTATCATATGATCTCCCTTATATGAGGAAGTGGAAATGCAACGTGGGGTTTGAGGGGTAGGAGAAGAATAAATGAAACAAGATGGGATCCGGAAGGAGACAAACCATAAGAGACTCAATCTCACAAAACAGAGGGTTGCCAGGGGTGAGGGGTAGGGAGAGGGTGGTTGTGTTACGGACATCGGGGAAGGTATGTGCTGTGGTGTGTGCTGTGAAGTGTGTAAACCTGGCGATTCACAGACTTGTACCCCTGAGGCTAATAATACATTATATGTTAATTAAAATTTTTTAAAAATCATAATATAGAATTAAACACACTGTTTATAATAATTTAAAAAAAAAAAGAGTTCTGGATCTTGAACATCTACTTACCTTATGAACAATGACCAAACTTTGTACATGTCTTTGTGGTTTTTATCCCCCATAAAGGCTATGGCTTCCTGTACCTGCCCTCCCTAAACTAGCAGCTCTATTGATACAAGCAGCGCTTCTTCCTAGAATATTGACACTTTGCATTCTATAGTTGAAATCCCACTGTTAGGTTTCAAGAGATTCTTATGCCTTTCATATCATGTATCAGGAAGATTTCTGTGCCTGCCAGAGAGACTTTTCAAATTTTCTAATCTTGAGCAATTTTTGTGTGTGGCATTAGGTTAAAATGTCTTAATATTTCCTCATGTGTCTGTGTGTGTGTCTGTGTGTGTGTCTGTTGTTCAGAGTAAAGAGTGGGAGAGTATTTTTTATTGAATTACTCCTTGGTATTATTCAATTATCTACATTTTCATATCTTCGACTGTGGTTATTTTAGTTCTTCAGTGCATGTATCATTCACTACCTCTGTCAAAAATATCATTTCAGTTACATTTATTCTAAATCTCATATTAAAAAGAAAAAAATATTTTACTGATTTAAAAGTAACTGAAAAGTATTGTCTGATACCTGGAGAGTAAATGATTTAGGAGGATGAGAAAATGGATCAGTTCAATGGCAAAAAATATTTGCACTGGACAGATTTAACAGTTAAAGAGGCAAGGAAGACTTTGTTCAAGAGTATTGGAATGGAGGAGGAAGATGGAACTCAACTTGGAACTCAACTGCCCTTGCGGGGTGGGGGGAAAGGGGCAGGAAGATTTTTAAATACTGGAATAGGCTCACAGAAAATCTTTGGAGGACTATCGGGTTGAGGGAAGGGGAAGTTCGGTTAAAAGGATTAGGGCATTTACTTATTTTTGCTAATTGGCAGTTAATCTAAGTTAGACTCCTACCCTCCTACAGAGACTGGGGGATAGGGGTGGTATCTTTTTGGTGACTACATTTCAAAGGGATGTCTCCCAGTTCCTTGAGAAAGATACCTCTGGGTAGTGGAAGATTTAATCTCAGACTCAGAGAAAGAACTTACAGTTGCAAGCTTTTAAAGCAAATACCCTGAGAAATGGGAGGTCAGCAGCCCCACAGAAAGAAAACTGTAGTCAAGTATGGTCAAGCTGAATTGAATGTTAAGGCCATCTTGGTCTCGATGATATTACAAAAGTTCCACATAATCAAACAAGAGATGGTAAAGTGCTAGCTAACAAGGGATTTTCTAGGAGAGCAATGTTAGTTAATATTGAAAGTGAAGTCAAATTCAGATGTGCAATTTTAATCAGCAGCCTCCAGAGCTAGACATGAAATCAGCAGTAGTGGATCACCAAGTCATTCCAAGTGTTCTCCCCACTCCCCAGTAACTTGGTAAACTGAGTCAACGCTATTGTTTCAGTCTCTGACTTATCTTTGATCATGGATTACTTGATTCAATTTGACATTCCTTTCCAGAATCTTCTATCTTATTACAGCATGCAGATAGCCAATTTCTATTCTTGGCTTCTTCTCAAACAGCACAACACACTCACACATACAGTTCGGCTTCATGGAGGATTATGTCTTCCTTTTCCCCCCCTCTCTGATATGCAGTAAAAACCTAACATTCTGTAGAGAGTGTTTAATTTTTAGTTTATCATGCTATCCATTATTGTTATCAGAAGTGAATATAATAACCCCAGTCCTCTGTAAATTACAATTAAAGAGGATAGTAAAATCTAATGTGTTGCTCTCTTCTTACTTGGAAACTAATCCGAACTGGATAGAACCCCTTCCTGCTGTGGAGATAGAAGTGTGATCATTGTCAGTCTTTAATTAGAAGTGAAGTCATGTGATAGGTAAGGCTGGAGTCCCTGTCTTATTTTTCATAGCCTTGGAAGTTAGTAAATGTTCAAAAAAAAAAAAAATGTTAGTCTTGTTCCAGTGTCTGAGCCCTAACCAAGGTTTTTGTGAGTTTCTGGATAATTATATTCTTAAGATCATGTCTTTGCTCTGAGTTCCTGCCCACCATACTTTTTTTAAATATATATATATATATATATTTTATTTGTTTATTTGACAGAGAGCTAGAGAGAGAGCACAAGCAAGCAGAGCGGCAGGGAGAGGGGGAGAGAGAGAAGCAGGCTCTCTGCTGAGCAGGGTGCCCGATGCGGGGCTCGATCCCAGGACCCTGGAATCATGACCCGAGCCGAAGGCAGCCGCTTAACCAACTGAGCCACCCGGGCGCCCCCCACCATACTCTTGATTTCACTCACATTTCCCTTTTTTGTTTTAAGATTTTATTTATTTATTTGACACACACACAGAGAGAGAGAGAGAGAGCATGAGCAGGGGGAGTGGCAGGCTGAGGGAGAGGGAGAAGCAGGCTCCCCAGTGACCAGAGAGTCCAACATGGGGCCCTATCCCAGGACCCTGGGATCATGACCTGAGCCAAAGGCAGACTCTTGATTGACTGAGTCACCGAGGTGCCCTCGCCTTTCACTTTCTGTAGCTGTTCTCTCCCGGTGCCCTCACCTTTCACTTTCTGTAGCTGTTCTCTCCAGGCCAACCTAGATGTGGAGCTCCTTGGTCTTTTTAGAAATCTCTCACATAAGGCATTACCAGGTTAATAGAGTTTATTGATGATTTGAGCAGTGCGCATGTGTGGGTGTGGACGTGAAGAAATTTGAAATACAACACTAAATGTTTTTTGGTCTCATGGCTATGCAGCATTTTCTGAAGCTCGGGTGTACGTGCCGTGGTGTAAGTGGACCCTGTACTCTGTGCACCTGCCGTGTGCACTCACAGATTTCTTGCACACAAGTGATTACCTGTGGCAGCCCTCTCATGGGGCTGTGCAGGTTATAGCAACTCAGAATGGTGCCGGCATGACAGCAGCTCGCCAATACTGTGGCTGTGCTGCCCAGACTGATCTTGTATACCATGACAACTCCCCAAAGGTCCTGTGTCTTAGACCAGACTGCGGATTTCCTAGGCACGGCAGGCCGGTTCTATAGCAAGACAAAGGATCCAGCGGTTGTGAAATCATGTGCTGAGGCTGTGGGTAGGAGACACCTCGAGTCACCTGTGTGGCCTGGTGTGAGCGCACATTCCCCTGGGGCTGTGTGGTGCAAGGCAAAGTATGCAGAAACACTGTGCATGTCCATACTTGGCAAGGCCCCCACGAAGGCAGAGCGTCTGGACCAGACCTGACCCTATACATAGCTCGCTCATGCTTCTACTCCAGACCTCCTGAATCAACAGCACAAGCTCTTTGCATGCATACTTTCCTTTGCCCTCCAATCTGGGCTGGTACAGCTTCTATTAAAGGACGTGGGCAGTAATCCAGAAGGACTCTGGTGTCCTGACTGATTCCGTAGCCCTGGGAAGGAATTGACAAAGGTTGTAAGAAACTGATTGGGGCCCTGACTTTCCCAGCTGGAGGTTAGCAGGGAAAGTGGAGTAGGTCGGGGTCTTCAGAATGACATAAACTGCTTTAAAGCACATGGTCAAGGCTTATTTCTCCTTTCCTTTGGAGAAAAAAAAATTTTACAATTACTTGGGCTCCTTGGCATCAATATGTTTTCATAGGTTCAATTATCTTCTGCTGCTTCTTTCCCTTCCTTAAGTTTATCTTCATTCCTCATGCAGAGCAGTTTAGCTTTCCTTTTTTTTTTTTTCATGATTTTCTTAAAAAAAGGTAAAACTCATAGGGCCCTGTTTTTTGTAATTAATAAATCTATTCCAGTATTTTTGTTTGTATAAATATCCTCATAAAAACAGTCTGTTGCAAAAAAAAAGAAAGAAAAAAGAAAAAAGAAGAGTCTGTTGCCAGCTTTAAAATAACCATTTCCATCTCTCTGCATCATTTTATATCCTTGGGTTATTGTGTTCTGGGATGTCATGCACAACACGTTCCAAGGTCACATCAAATTAACTGTACCTGAAAGTTGAATTCCTAACTAGGAAGCTAGGAGAAATATGTGTTATTTATTTGGGGTATCCCTTTGCACAATATTGCACTAATCAAGAAATGTAACTAATAGAACTCTCTTTCTTAGGGCCAAGAACAAAGGTTTAACACCCTGTTCTTTTCTGGATTCTACATTCAATGATCCTTTCTAACATTATATCAACATTTGTACTTCTACATACTTTCATAATATTTTTAGATTTCTCTCATTCATTCATTCATTTATACCAGAGACCATTTTAGTATTAAGAGATCATGGAGCTCAAGTGGAATATAGATCAAGGAAACCAGGAAAAAAAATAAGTAAAATTTCATATGGTAAAAAAGAAAATAAAATAAAGTAGGGTATTGGATAGAGTGAAGGGAAGGTGGTAGCAATTTTAGACAGCATGGTCAGGCCCTCTGAACTGTGGTATTTGAGGAGACATGAATGATGAGGAGTTGATTATAAAAGTATCAAAGGAAGAATATTCCAGGTGAAGGAAAGGGCAGAGAGGAATCTGGTTTGACACACCCAAAGAACAGGGAAAATAGCAATGGCAACAACAAAACCAACGAAAACTAGTGTGGTGGGCCTAAGAGAACGGGGCAGAGAATGCTGGGACATGATATTGGAGAGGTCAGCAGGAATGGAATGCCTTGTAGGCTCTGCTATGGAGTTTGGAATTTTTACTAAATCACATTGGAGGGTTTTGTGGGGGGGTTTTTGTTTGTTTTTATGGAGTATGATTTTATCTGGCTTGTTCTTTCCTTAATCACTTTGCTATGTGGAGATTATATTTTATCTTGATTATTATTAAACTTACCTTAAGAAGTCATATTAAAACTATTGGTACACTCTCTCCAAATTTCCTAGTTCATTCCATTCATGTTTCTTGACTACCTACTATGTTTCTGGCACTGGACTAGACCCAGCAATTCAACAGTGATAAGGGGCTATTCCAACACTCAAGAGTGTTCTCTTACCTTGTGGAAAAATGTTTTGCTCTATTTTCTGTAGACAGTATTGTCCATGATCTCTGCATTCTTATTAGAATCAATATGACTTTCCATGAACTTTTTTCTGGATCTTGGGTATCTATTTTTAGTCCCATTTTAGTATGGTAAATGGATACCATCTTATACAAAACAAATGATTAAGAATGTAATTGCCAGACAGAGAAAGAAAACACTATATAATATCACTTCTATGTGGAATCTAAAATGAAACCAAACAAGCTCATAGATACAGAGAACAGACTAATGGTTTTCGGAGGTAGGGACTGGGAGGTGGACAAAATGGCTGAAAGAGTCAAAAGGTACAAAGTTTCAGTTATAAAATAAATGTCATGAGGATATAATGTACAGCATGGTGACTATGGTTAATGATACTGCTTTGCACATTTGAAAGTTTGCGGAGAGAGTAGATCTTACAAATTTTCATCACAAGAAAAAAATTACCATGATGTATAGTGAAGGATTATTAACTGGACTTGTGCTGGTCATTTCACATATACACAAGTATCAATTAGGTTGCACATCTGAAACTAATATAATGTCAATTATGCCTCAATAAAAAAATCTCCAGTTAATAAAAGAAGAATGTATTTGCACTTTCATCATTCTTCATATTTTTTTTCAATGTCATGATAAGTCTTCCAAGTTCTTTTTATTAGGAAAACTTCATTCATAGTAGAAAATTAAAAAATGATAGCACCTGTGTAGTACTTGTCTCTTTAGTATGGTATTCCAAGTTAATCTGAGGTTGAAAATGTATTAAGTAGCTAGCACATTATCTATAATGCTAGATCCCAGAGTTTCTGTGTCAGGTCATTTCTGTCCCCTCCCCATACTGAACTGCGAAGGGGCAATGACAGTTCAATTGCCACACAGACTGAGTCAAAGCCTGATTATTTGTGGATGGTTTTTGACCTTGAAGAGCTGGGTGAAGAAGATGAGGGGATTTTTTGAACAGAACACTGGGAAAGAAGCCAAAAGCTGAAGACAATACCAATTTTCTGTTGAGGTTGAATCTTAGTGGGCATGGAGCTGGGGGGGCTTTCTCTTCTCTCCTCTCTTCCCTTCTCTTTGTAGTGGACTTTAAACTTTTAAGGATTTTTCTTACTCTGTTTATCTCATAATCTCTTATTCCTTCTATTTTATCTGTACCCCCCCCCCATTTTCTCTTCTGTTTTTCCCATAGTATAAGAGATATTTGCATTAAACAAGAGCTCCTTAAGGACCCTATCTGTGAAAATCTGTTTTGAAGTTGGAGGAAAAGACAAGGCACCTTTCTGAACTTTCTTTCCTCTTGGGGCAAGAATGCTGCTTAATAAATTATCCTCCTCTTTCAAAAGATCTAGTATTTTGACTATTAAAGATTTGGAAACAATGGCATATTGTATCTTACAGATCCAGGTTTATTGTAGACCAAGTGCTGGGTAATGAAAATACCTTAGACCTTCCCTCACCTTTGTAAAAAGTACTGGTTTTTGATGATAAAATTAACCAAAGTATAGCTATAAAAATTTTTTTCAGAGTTCATAAGGAATATGTGCTCTTTTCATCCCTACAACAATATATGTATATATGAATTGGGCAAAGCCGAGATGCCAGAAATACAAAGCTCATTGAGATATGAAGATACAAAAATCAATGAACTATGTGGTCTCCACAGTCCCCACTATCTAATGGTGGAGAAAGATGAGAAAAATCAACTATTATATTAAAAATGATAAAGGCTGTAACATCTGAGCCTGGATTATAGAAGTATATTCATGGCTACCTGCTAAGAATGATGGTCAGGGGACACTTTTAAGCAGGAACTTATCTGAGTCATAGAAGACAGAATTTAGCCAGGAAAAGGAAATAAGAAGCAGGCGCCAGACAAAGGAAACAGCATATGTAAAAACCAAGAGTCAAGGGACTGTTGTAGAGCCTGAGCATGAAGAAAAGTCTGAGCACAAAAGGTTTATGTGGGAAAGGAGATATACTTGGAGAGATGAGATCATGACAGATCATAACCGACCTAGTATGCCAGGCTGACTAGAAGCAAAGGGAATGAATGGGACCAAAGAAGTTCTAGATGGGGAAATGAATGAATGAATCTGCATTTGTTGAATGTGTACTGTGGTAGTAGGAAATAGGGTGGATTGGAAGGGATAAGGAAGAGGCAAAGAGACCAATTAGGAAACAACTGCAAAATTCCAGGTAAGAAATGAGATTTAGCAACAATAACAGGAATGGAGGGGAGAGGAGTTCTGTGTGAGATGATTAAGGAGTGGAATAAAGGACTTTTTGAATAATCAGAAGGAAGAGGAAGAAATTCATGTTGGGTCTTATTCTAATTTGGGCATGGGACAGCTGCAATGCTGATCACCAAGACAGAACAAGTCAGTGGGAAACCTGTTGGGGTGTAAAGACTGTGATACGATTTCAGCCCATGCTGAAATGTAGGCAACAGGTGCTGGTGTAAGGCCAAAAAGTCAATGAAAACAACAATTAGCATGGTTCTCAGAAGCATATACAGAGTCTGAAAAGTATAGTGACTCATGAAAGCGTCACTCTTTCCTTCTATAGAAAGACGTTTTTATTTTAAAAAATCATTTATGTTTACCACTACTCCCCCAGTTTACTCTATCCTCTGAAGAAATATCACACTTAGAGACATTATATCCTCATGTTCCACAAACACTTTATTATGAATCCGTTGGGGTATATACTTGCAAATATTTTGTTTCACTCTGTTTTATCCCTTAGGCAATGTCATGCACATATTCCAGCAAACAGTGTCGTGAAGCAGGAACAGAATAGCAATGTCTTGCCAGTTACCAGATCTGTAGGTGTCTGTCACTTGTGTCCTTTCTTCATTCTGCCCATCATCACTGTCCCCAAGTAGGATCCTAATCATCTCCTGCCTGGAATACATTCATCAGAGTTCTTAAGTACAGACACAGAAACTGATTCTGCTTTTAAGCAGAAAATGAATTTTTTTGAAAGGCTATGGAAAACTTACAGAATCATGAGGAAGGTAGGGAAGTGGCAGGGGCGGGTGGGGGGGGGGGAGGTGGAGTGGGAAAGCAGGCTCGGAAAAGAAGAAAAAACAAAGGAAATTTTCCTAGCCAGAATCTCAGCCAGGGTCATCAAGGATAGGCCAAGAAAGACACTGCTCTGTCTGGCGAAGCTGCCATGGCCACCCACAGAACCGGCTGTAGCAGTCTCTTCTGTCACTAGAATAAATTCTTCACTGTTGCTGCTTCTTTACATCACGAACTCCAGGTTCAAAATTTCAGGTGGCTGTGTTGGATTGTCCAAACCTGGATTAAAAAAAAAACAGGTCCATATCATAGTTTTCAAGTTTCTAGAGAAATCAAGTGTCTGGGCTTTTCCTCTTCTGTAGTTGGACATAGCACCCCATTCCCACTAAGATTGGTGCTATGGAGAAAAATACAAGAAAATATAGGAAATAAAATATAGGAAAGAGGGCTTGAATCAGGGCAGCCACAGAAATGCAGGTGTCCCCTTGAATAACCAGCCCATTACCTCCTTGTTCTAATCATTCATTCTTCTATTTTATTGTAAGCACTGTTGTGGGTATGTGCTTTATACGAATGGTACAAATATCAAGAATGCAAGTACCTACTTAAGGTTTTCTCCAAATATACCCCCCACCACCATCTTTTTGGACACGACAATGGTTTCTAATTACTTAAGATTTTTCAACCCAGAATTCACAAAAATTGCATCAGGCTCTGTCTGTAGAGTATGCTCCTCTTGATCTTGAGGTTCGTGAGTTTGAACCCCACACTGGAGGTAGAGTTAACTTTTTTTTTTTTTTAACAGAAATCACAAGTAGGCAGAGAGGCAGGCAGAGAGAGAGAGAGAGGGAAGCCAGCTCCCTGATGAGCAGAGAGCCCGATGCGGGACTCGATCCCAGGACCCTGAGATCATGACCTGAGCCAAAGGCAGAGGCTTTAATCCACTGATCCACCCAGGCGCCCTAGAGTTTACTTTTTAAAACATCCATCAATTGATCTACATTACATATACACCCTTTCCATTTATTATTTTCTAACATAAATTTCCTCCTCCAAATAATTATATTGCAATATACATACATTACCATGTTCATTCCCTGCAAAACTACACCTTCCCCACCTACTTCTCCCTAACCCATGCCTGAACTCACCTCATTTTTTCCCAAGTATTACCCTACTCCCATTCTTGGCTTCCTTCATGATTCTACTTGAAAATCACTGAAGTCCTGAAGTGATTGAAAATTAAAGACAGACTTACTATGAAATCATATAACATTTATGTATACTAAGTCACCCCTACACCTTCATTCCTAAATCCTCTTTAGGGATCTGTTTTCATTTTTACATTAGATGTTCTTACCTCTTGGAGTACGCTATAAATTATTCAAAGGTGAAGATCTTATCTGTTTGTGTATCCCCTCTACCGTGTCTACCGTGTTAAGTACAGAGTCTTCTCTGTATCTCTGCAGAAGAGCTGGACAGACGTTTGACCAGTTTTAGCTCTCACCACACACTTTCAAAGAATTTATGATTTTGGACTCCATTCTCTGAAACTTAATTTGTTTCATTCTCATCCACAGTCTCTAACTCGAGGTAAATGCTATTCATTATTTCACAAATGTACAAACTTCCTATCACAGTAAGAACCAGACAGCGACGATGGGGCACAAATTTACTCTCATTATTAGAAATTACCTGACTCTAAGGCCCAGATGTTGCTAGTAGTGTCATCCTCATAGAGAAAAGATGACATTACTGTAAATTGAAAGAGCAAATTTCTGTGCCACACCATATAATCTTTTCATGCTTTATAAAGTTAAAACAGAAGAAATGAGACTCATTTAAGAATCTGATTATTTTGTCATCATCACAGAATGACATATTAATTGGGTAGTAAATTTGCAAAATGCCCTTATGAATGCAAACAAAATGTGTCTTTTATAAATTAAGTAAAAAACAGATGCCTGTTTCTCACACAAAGTTCCTTTCTGATGCCGTCAGAGCCGTACTTTTTGAGAGAGTGAGTTTTGGCAGATGGCATTATAATTCAAATAAAATGAAATAGACTTCCAAGTACATCCATATTTTCTTGTCATATGAGGGCCAGAAGAATTTTTAGTTTCTAATGTTTCTGAGTGTCCTCATAAATATAACCTGTGTTATTACATAAATACTGATGATTACATTATGACTCTAATGTTAGCTGGGGTGCTGTATGATGATGTCTTTCTGTACAACCAAAGCAGATACTCACTACATCTATTGCAGACCAAGGAAATGCAATACCGAAAGATTTAAAAACACTGAATTTAGATTCTTCCTGAAGAACAGTGTGGAAATTATTTCAGAGTTCTGGAGCATGTATCATAAAGGGGATGCACAGTTGGCCAGATCCTTCTTTGCTTGTGGCTCTTTCCATTTTCTTACCAATATTTAGGAACTGAGAATTCTTTTTTTTTTTTTTTTTAAGATTTTATTTATTTATTTATTTGACAGACAGAGATCACAAGTAGGCAGAGAGGCAGGCAGAGAGGCAGGCAGGGGTGTTGGGGTGGGGGAAACAAGGCTCCCTGCTGAGCAGAGAGCCCAATGCGGGGCTCGATCCCAGGACCCTGAGATCACGACCTGAGCCAAAGGCAGAGACCCAACCCACTGAGCCTCCCAGGTGCCCCAGGATACTGGGAGTTCTAAGAGAGACTGTCAGTAAAGGAACCCTCTCTTCAAAGGGATTCCAGCTCGATCACTTCTCACCCTCATCAAAAAGAATTTCATTGGGCAAATAAATTAACTGCCTAGTGCAGTAAAAGAATATCCCCCCATTCCCACATAGAGTTGCCATGAAGATCAAATGAGAGGATTCATGTAAAGCACTCAGCACAGTGCCTGATACATTTCAATCAGTTACAGCTGATTTTAATACTTCTATGGTGCTAAAAACTAAGGTGAGATGGGAAAGGGTATAATTTGCCCATGGAAAATGTAAAAGATAACTTCCTGGATAGGTTGGGATAGGAACATAAATAGCATTTATCAAGATTAAATGCCATTTTTTTTTTCAATGTAGAGTAAACTCCCCTCAGTAAGTAGAGTTGCCAGGTAGATGTTGACTCCTATTTTTTGACAAAGCTCTAGGGAAACTCTCTGTGAAGCATCTACTGTCCACCCCAATCCCTCCTATAAATGGTCATTCTTTCATTTGAACACCTGTACATCCTTCTACCATAACATTCCCCAATTTATAGAATTTCTCCTACTTACCTATCTCCCTGTAACTATATAGGCACACCTCATTTTATTGTGCTCCACTTTATTGCACTTCAAAGATACTGAGGTTTCCCGTTTGGGTTTTTGGTTTTTGTTTTTTCGTTTTTCTTTTTTACAAATTGAAGATTTGTGTACCCTTGTGTTGAGCAAGTCTGTTGGTGCCATTTTTCTTTTTAAATTTTTTTTTCTTTTTTTAATTTATTTGACAGACAGAGATCACAAGTAGGCAGACAGGCAGGCAGAGAGAGGGGCGGGGGAGAAGCAGGCTCCCTGCTGAGCAGAGAGCCTGATGTGGGGCTCAATCCCAGGACCATGTGATCATGACCTGAGCCGAAGGCAGAGGCTTTAACCCACTGAGCCTCCCAGGCGCTCTGGTGCCATTTTTCAAACACACTTAGTGTTTCTGTGTCACATTTTGGTAATTCTCCCAGTATTTCAACTTTACCATTATTATTATTTATTATGGTGATCTGTGATCAGTGATTATGACTGGCATGATGGTTAGCATGTTATAGCATTTTTTAAATTAAGGTATGTACATTTTTTCAGACATAATGCTACTTTACATTTAATATACTACAGTAGAGTATAATCCAACTTTTTTATGTACTGGGAAACTAAAAAAATTCATTTCACTTGCTTTATTAAAGTATTCACTTTATTGCAATATTTGCCTTATGGCGTGTTCTAGAACAAAATCCACAGTATCTCCAAAATATGCTTGTATACTGAACCCCTTCTGCAGAAAAATTTAATCTCTAATTCTTAGCACAGTATTAAATAAACCTTGTGCAAATGAGTAATGAATTTTGCAATGTTCAAATGCAGAATAAAGAGTGAATAATATAAAATAAATGGCATTGATCCATATCTCTCTCCACTGCCGTAAATATAGAGCCCAATAGAAGAAATGGAAATGCAGCCAGTGGGATCTGAAAGTTTCTTTCATGCCTATGATTTTCAAAATAGTCTCATTTTTTGCATGTATTTTGCTGAAAACATGTGATATAGGGCAACCTCTCTTATAATAAATTCTGTGTCTAATAAGAGTTTAAATATATTGCCCCTAGGAAGAGCTTGAGAGAAATTTGGGATCTGTCTCAATAAAAGATCATGTCTAGGTCTCAAATATAGAAGAATAAATTTGAAAATGTACATGTGTTATTGTTTGCAAAATTAAACTAAGAAAACATGAAAATCTTGCGCAGTATCATGTCATCCATAGTATTGTAAAATATAAACAATGATAGTATTAGTCTCATTATTAAAAGTACACGATATCTGTAAAGGGGAAATAAAAACAACCAAAAAATCTGTGTTACCAAAACCAACATGATTAAAACTCTAATGCCTGTTTTTCATATTCTTTACTAAAACATTTTCTTTAATCCCAACACCTGTGGTAGGGCAACGACAAGGTAGGAAGTTAGCTTTCTAGAACATGGCCAATATCAACTCTTTCTTCTCTCTCTCCACCCCAACCCAGCGCATCTGGAAATATTTGAAATATGGGGCAAACACTCTCACCACAAGAATACCTCACCAAAAGTTGAATTAACACTTGTGAAAAAATAATAAAAAATAAAAACTTAACATATTAAACCTAACATATTAAAAAATAAAGAGCATAACATAGCATAACAACACCGCTAAGGTATTAATGTCCTAGAAAGTCAAAATTTCCTGTGCTTCCCAACCTGAGGTTGTTCTTCAGATGCAGGTTTATGACCTTTTATCTTTCCCAGTGCCACAGTGGACACAGGCTCTCATTTATTCCTTCAACAAATTCCTGTGCTGAACATTTAATATTAGATTTGGGGAATACAAAGATGAGTAAGATATGCTCCCTGTCCTCATAGTTTTTCACCCTGAAGGAGAAGACGCAGATGGTGATGACGTAGTCCGCAGAACTCGGTATTACGAAGTCTCTTTTCTCAGTAGTGTACTGTATTCTTCTCTCTCTTTCTTTGTTGCTTCTTTTTCTTCACTTCCCATGGAATCCTCCTCAGTCTGTCGTGTGATATCTGGGCTTCCTGAGTTTTCCAGCTCTCCCCTCTCACTGTGGAACATGGAACTTCCTAAATCACAGCAGCTTTAGGACTATCTCATGTGTATTTCTATTAGTTTGCTGAGTATAGTATACTAATTTTCAACACCAATAAAGTAACTTGCAGGTTCTTTGTCACCTTTTGTTTATTTGCCAGGTGGAAAAAATAATCTTTTTTCTAACAGTAATTCTAAAACACAGACTTCTCTTTTATTTTCAAGTATTATCTCTGAGCGACAAGAATTGATCTTTAGAAATAGATTTTTAATCACAGAATTTTATTGAAAGAAAAATGTCACCAGATCAAACAAAGAGAATGTCCTAATGAAAATATCACTATTATCTTAATTATAGTTGTTACTTCAAGGGCTGTATTTGTAGTCCTGATGTGATTTTCATTTGGGAATAAAGAAACTAATATTTTTGAAGGGAAAAAAACACTGAGATGTCTTTATGCAGAAATAAGTACCATCGCTATTTCGATACAGTTTCTTGTTTTCTTTTTTAAAAAACCATCTCTGAGCACTTGAGCACTTGAACTCTGATGCATTTTTTAAAGAAACTATTTTAAATGTGTTTGTACTTTGCTTTTTTTCCCTAACAAAAAGCTGGAACGTAGTATCTCTGGAAAAAGTCACTTATATGTATATCAAATAGAACATTATAATCAGACATAATTGTATTTGTCTTCAAATAGTTTTCCTTATGAACTCCAGTTGCCTCCCTTTCTACCAGAGTATCTTCTTTATAATTCAGGTCCCTTCTCCCACCACTCCAGCTTCAGCTCCACTGCTAAATGTCAGTCTTCTATTTCTGAAGCCTTCAAGACAAGTTTGCATGGGAAAAAAAGAATGAAAGGGATTCATCTACTTAATAATTTTCCAGTCCACATTCTCCACACCCACTTTCATCACCTGTTTTCCGTATTTCAGAAATTTCAGGAAACCTCCTTCTTCCAATAATGAGGCAAAACCACTACTGATTGTTACCTGCCCTAAACTCTAAGTATGGACTATGGGTTCCCTTGGCACCCATTATGCCATCAGGTGCTACTATGGCTGCTATTACAATTACCACTGACAGCGATGATGATAATGGTGATATGATGATGATGGTGATGATGATGACGGAGCAGCAACAGTAGTAGTAATAGTCATAGTGGCATCTAATGTTGATTGAGTGCTAAGCACGTCCGGTACTCTACATTTCTATTCCTTATAACATGGAGCAGTAAAAAATACTGACGCTTGTCCAAGAAAACCCAACATTCAAATCTCCTTTGTCTGATGCAAACGCCTATACCATTTCTGTCAAATGTATCTATTGAAATACTCAACTTGATTTTGACATAATGCTATTACAGCAGGGTTGGTATTTGCAAACTACAACTCATATGTAAGCAAACTTTATATACTGTAATTTTGTATGACTAATCATTTGCTTTGGAGCCTTGGTTATTTTGCTGGAGGATAAGAAAATTTGAACCTGCCAACTTAGGGCCTTTTTCTGCCCTTTTTGTTTAAAATAGCCTTGTTGAGGCGTTGGAGGAGGGGAAGGCACTAACCTGCCAATATTAAAGCTCAAATTCTCTATCAGATTTTTCGCCCAACAGGTCTCTTCTTTGCTCTCATCTAAGATGGAACCATGTAGTAGATGAGCATGTATCCCTGTGGTAATGCAGGAGGGTCTGGGGTCAGAAGCTGTTCTTGGTCTTTGCTGGTCTGTTTCAGAACAGCTTACATCTGCCCAAGTTACAGTTCTGGCCCTTGTCCAGAGTTGTGAGGACTCCATACCCTGAGTCCTGTCTCCAGGGGCTTTCCACCTCCATGTCCTACTCCCATCCAAGGTGAATGGAAGTCAGACATCGATTCTTAACTCTTCCTCTTTAGATCCCCACTTAAGTAGGCCTAAATTTCCTAAAATAAACAAGTACTTAAATAGAGGGAAAGTCACCCATTGAGAAGCGTGAAAAAGAAAGGTATATTAATATGTGGACTATATGCCCTGTGTGTAGCAGAGGTGATTCTGGCAATGCTAGCCTTTCCTCAGAGAAGAATCTGAGACTACAAGTGAAAATGTCACCTAAGACCCTGACCCCGCTATCATATCAATTAATACTTTAGTTAGTGCTATTCTGTGTGCAAATTAGTATTTCCAGTGCTTTTTACCTCAAAAGGCTACTACAGATTAAAAATGATTGATTCCCTCTATTAGACCATTTGGCCCTCTAGAAGGGTCTGTGTGTTGTTTCTGCACAGTGTCCCTGCTGTTGAAAAGTTTGACTTTTTAAATGTTGAGTCTTACAAAGTTGTTGAATCCCACATATCACATTGTCACTGCCTGTGTGATTTCCACACAGTCCAGTGTTATCACAGGTACGAATCATGGCTCCACTTGAGCCTTTCACATTTCCTGAAAGCCTGGCTTGTAAATTAAACATGCCTTCAGGGCAGCCTAATTTGTGGGATTGACTGGCTTTTTCCATGCCAGAGAACCCAAGCTCAGACTGACTCTGACAGCTTTATAAGAGTAATATTTTTCATGGAGGTGAAGCAGTTTCCAAGATTTTCCCTGTTTTAGGCATCGGGATACCTTGCAGGCACATCAGGCATCATGTTTTCTATTCTAGGTCTTTTTCTGTAGATAGCATTAGGAAATCCAACCCTCAGCTTTCTTTTTATGTTTCTCTGTTTCCTTCCACTGTGATGCAAATCAGTAATGCAGTACCTGCTATTAATTCCAAATCCCCTATTTAAAAAATATTATTATATCATACCTCCTACCTTATTTTTTAGATATTTTTAATAGATTTTATTTATTTATTTGACAGAGATCACAATTAGGCAGAGAGGTAGGCAGAGAGAGGGGAAGGGAAGCAGGCTCCCTGCTGAGCAGAGAGCCCGATGTGGGGCTTGATCCCAGGACCTTGAGATCATAACTGGAGCCAAAGGCAGAGGCTTTAACCCACTGAGCCATCCAGGTGCCCTTATTTTTAAAATCTTATCAAAGGGACTTTTTGTTCGATTAGGATGAGATTTCATTTCCGTATCCCTCTGTCTAATCCAGTCCTTCTGTCTGAGAACACTGCAGAGATGGGCCAGAGCTAAACAGGTGAATATTCATAGTCCATCACAGCAGCCAAATCATCGGGAGGAAAAATGTCCTGCCCTCTTTTGTGCTAGGAACTTACTAATGACCTTTCATTCTGTTTGTATGTGGATTAGGAAATTCAGGATTTGCATTAAAATTGCCCCACTTCCCCCTTTTAACAAAACCCCATGTTTGAAGTGAACACTCATATATGAAGGCAGTACCAGTACAGTCTCTGTTAATAGGCACTTGGTTGCTTTTTGATACTGGCAGATATTATCATGACTTGAGATTAACTGTAACCTAACTGAAGGTGTATTTGTAACATTAATACCATTCACCCACCTCAAATTTGAAGATGCTTATGTCAGGGCCCCTGGGTGGCTCGGTCAGTTAATATCTGACTCTCGATCTCAGCTAAGGTCTTGATCTTGATCTTATGGCATTGAGTTCAAGCCCCACATTGGGCTCCACACCAGGAATGGAGCCTCCTTAAAAAAAAAAAAAAGAGGTTTATGTCCGGTCAAGACACAGTTCCCTACACTGTATTGCCAAGATATGGTGGGGTGGAGACTGTGATTCCAATATCTCTACTTCTAACTAAAAATAATCTGGACAGGAAATTATTTTGGCCAATCCCCCACACATCTGGCTATATAAATATAATTTATTGTCTGTATGTGGACATTTTTGTCATTGAATTTTAATAGGCAGCAGTAGCGCCTTAGATTAATACCAGGTAGGGAATCAGAAATCTCATTGTTACAGTTATACTCTGAATATTCAACTTCCTCCTTTCATGGTATGGGAAAAGCAGTTCCCTGCCTTATTTCTCAACTCTCACCACCTTTGACACTCAGTGGTCTATCTGTGACAGGTACTGCTGAGAAGTATATATTTTTCCACCTAGAACAAGTATAAAACAAAGCACTGTGAACTTGGTCAGACTGCCTATTCTGTTAACGTTGAAAACCATCCCACACCACAAATGGAAAATATGGAAGCTATCCTCTTGTCCTTCCTCTTCCCAGAAAATGTTGACAATTAGTATTTTTATTGATTTTTCTCTTTCAGTGTCCTTTTCAAAAATGTATATGAACTACTACTTTGTTCTCGCAGAAAAATCACAAAGCTCAGTAGACCAGATAAAGTGAGACTCTATGACAACCCCACATCACCCCGATTTGACAAATACCCAGATTGCTTATCTGTAAAGCAGGCAAGTCCCTTAGGATCCAGGAGTGTCATAGCAAGAGGAAAATGTTGCTACTATCTAATGGCGTGTAGAACTGTCACAGTGCTTCCTTGCACCCAGGATTGGTAGAAGGGGCCTCAGACAGCACCATCACAGAGAGCTCGCTCATCCTTCTGACGTTCGTTTAGCAACCCCAGATATGGGCTCAGTCTGATCCGTTTCACTGGTCTAAGTGGCATTTTCATTAAACAATGCTCTGAGGCTGCATAGTAAGTAGAAAATGAAATTAGGGCATATTCCAAAGTAGAATTCAGCTCATCTAATATAATAAACATAAGTAAATTTTAAATTTCATTTTTCCAACTCTTTAACTGGATTGATGTTCAATATTTAGTTGTCCCCAGAGATTTTAAATAGTAGAACTTCCTTGTATATATCAAATTTATTCAATTTAAAAAGACTGTTCCACTAGAAAAATGACATCTGTTGTGTGAATTCACCCCAAAATACCCAATTGACAAGAGTGGTGCTGACTTACTGCATTAGGATTATTTAAATCAATCGTAATGAATTATATCCATGAAATGTAACAATCTGTGATTCCAAGCTCTTCAAAAATTACCTGAGGGTATAGGTAGAATAAGATACACATGTATTTCTCCTAGTTGCACATATTATAAAATATAATGAATTAATAATTAGTGAAAGTATTTAAAGGCTGGCTCTGCCTGTACCATCAGTTGCATGGATACTAAGACTCCGTCCTGCACTCTTATACCCTAGCCTGCTGCTTCCCTCTAAGTAGATAAGCAATAAATATTTCGTGAATGAAAAGAGGGGCTCAGAATGTTACATTATGAGAGCTACATTAGAGAATGCCATCAATGACTAATTGCAAATTTCACTTAGACGAATACATCCAAATCTCATCAAGAACACTTTAAGCACAAAACCATAGAATATTCTATTGAAAGCCAGTCATTTCAGGGGCATATAAGAAAACAGCAATCACAACCACCACTCAAATTTAAAAAACAAAAACAAAAAACCATGATAAAATGTGGCCATTTACCTTAGCTATTTTTTTTTCTAAATCTTTAAAATCTTCACTGATAATGGACAGTGGAGAATTAAAGCAAATTTTTAAATTTTTTTTTTCCTTTCTCATAACCTGTCTTCTTCTTGACTCCCTGGAAAATGGTGGCTAAATAATTCTTAAAAGCCTCCATTATTTATCAGTGTTCACTCCGAGTCAACAATTAAAATATAGAGACTATTCTAGCAGGGGAGAGCCTAGTATGAGCTATTTAGCTCCCAGACCTCACACCTGTCTGCACTCCCCATTTGGAGCTGGGCAACCCATGGAGCAGACCGATCTTCCTGTCGGGGAAAATACGACCAGTAAGGAGGAAGAACTCTCTCTCTCTCCAACCTCCTACTGTGGGCCTGACCTCTTCCCTAAGCTTTTCCTCTTCTTAGACTCATCAGCCAAGATTCATCTCTAAATAACACCTTGCATCCTGAAGCCAAAATGCTGTTCCTGGCACCACAAAGGTGGCAAAACTCTGATAGAGCCTCACTGAAGAAACAACCTGCTTTGACCTACCCGGCTTTTGTAACTTGCCTACTGTGATAACTTTACACCTTACGTTTCACTGAAAGCCAAATGCCCAGTGTCTGCAGTAGTTCTGAGAGTATGATGATGACCTAGAAAGGCAGATTCTCATAAAGAATGGAATCCACTCTGCAGCCTTCACAACGCCCAAAGAACCTATGGGCTCTCCCAAGGTCACTGTCAGTTTAAGAACAGTTATCCATGGGGGAGAATTTCACCAGACCTGTTCTTTCTAGAGACCTCTGCCTCCCCTCTGAATTAGTAAATTCTAGTCTGGCCTTAGGTCTAAACCACTACAACTAGTGTTTGCCCCACACCATACTCTTGAAACTTTGTTATTGCAGCTTTTTCTTTCAAAAGAAACCTAAACTCCAGACTCACGGGCGTAACAACTAATGTAAATTAATACCAGGATTTCCAGTCTCTATCAGGAAAACATACTAAAACTGTACAGTGTTATAGTTATTCTCCTTTTGAACCTCAATGATATTTTCTTAATGCATTTATCTTCTGGGGCTTTGTATAATGAAAACTTGATCCCCAAATCTATAATTCTATAATTTCTCTAGTACTTGCCCCCTCCTTTTTTTTTTTTTTTTTTAAAAGCCTGCATGGTTAGCAATTTTATATACAGTTTGGTCCATTTGCTTTGTTTGTATTCAATTTCAGGTTATTTTTTTCATCTTGTTTTATTTAGTTTTTGTTGTTGTTTTTTTTGTTTGTTTGTTTGTTTTCAAATAAATGTATGTCAATACATGGTTTGTAAAGAAGCCTTCTTCCCTTTCCTAACCCTTGACTGTACATGCCCACCTCCTGTAATTAAACAGTTTCTTTAGTTTCTGGCTGTATTTTTTATGTATTTTTTTTAATAAGCATAGGAATGTTTTTGTTTAATTAAATATCACACAGATCACTATAGCAGACACTAGAGATTTTTCTTACAGGTTTTGCAGCTCTGTAATGGTGCACCCTGTGTGTAGACTGTGTTTTGGGTTTTTTTAAAACTTGTTCTGACTAGATATTGAGCTTGCTTCCATAGTTTGCTAGTAAAATAATACTGCAGTGAATAACTTTGTACATTTGTGGGGACTTTTTGTGGTTAAAATGGAAACTTTAGAGAAATTTCTTAGAGGAAGGATTGTTGGATCAAAAGGTAATGTATCTATTTTATGCCAAATTCCCCGCAAGAGAGGATACACCATATTGATCATCCACCAGCCTGGTGGGAGAGAGCCAGTTCCTTTACAACCCTGCTAAAAGAGGGGTGTCCTCAAGGTTTTTAATTTTTGCCAGTCTGGTAGGTCAGGAGTAGTATAGCAATATAGTGTTGATTTGGAATTCTGTGGTGATAAGAGAATTGGTCATCTTTTCAGGTAAAAAGGACGTTCGTGAATACTTTGGTAAACCGTCTTTCCTGGCAGTTGCACACTTTTCTATCAAGTTTTTAGTATTTTTTTTTTCCTTTTTTCCCTTCACTTTTTAAAACTTCTTTATGGGGATGCCGAGGTGGTTAAGTCGGCTAAGTGCCCAACTCTTGATTTCAACTCAGGTTAGGATCTCAGAATTTTGAGATCCAGCCACAAGTTGGGCTCTGTGCTCAGCAGGCAGTCTACTTTTCTCTCTCTCTCTCCCTCTCCTCCTGCCCCTCCCCCTGCTTGTGCACGGACTCACTCTCTCTCTCTCAAAATAAATAAATAAATAAATAATAAGCTAAATAATATAACATAAAAATGACATAAATTTTAAAATAAATAAATAAATCTTTAAAAAATAGAAATTCTTTTTGAAGGACAACAGCTTTTTATCACTAATAATATGTTACAAATCTTTTTCTCTCGGTTTGTCATTAATCTTGTCTCATTGACTTTGATGTTTTGGACTGTACAGAAATTCTTTGTTGCTTTTATGTACTCAAATTCACCAAGTTTGAATCCTAGGAAAGCCTTTCCTCACACCCAATTTATAAAGGAATTTATACCTACTATTATCACATTGTTTCATTTGTTTCCTCCCCATTTGGAGTTTAGTATGGTACACTAACTAAAAATCTATTTAAGTTTCTGCATCTTCACTGGGTCCAATCTTGATAAATTCTACTTTTCTAAGAAATTATCCATTTCATTTAGATCTTCAATTTTGTTGGCATAGGTTTGTGCAACATATTCTACAGTTTTTATGATTGTTTCCCTGTGTCCTTTCTTACTTTGTTCTATGTGACTTATCTTTTAATCCTGTTAGTATGTTTTTTTTTTTTTGCTTATTTTTAAAATAAAACAACATTTTGGTTACTTTTACTATTTTTCAGTTATCTAACATGAATTTTTTCTTTTATCTTTCTTTTTGTGTTTTTTTTTTTCCTTGAGAAATTCCTTTGTTGTTCTTTTTCTAGCTTTCGAATTAGGAACTCACCTTCATTATTTTTATTCATATATATATGACATAAAATTTTCTCTGATCACTGTTTTAACTGTACCTGACAGATTTTGCTGCTTAGTGTTTTCATTCTCATTGCTTCTAGGAATTTGACAATTTCAGTTTGCATTTCCTTTTTGGCACAAAAGTTGTTTATTTAGAGTTTCTAATTTCTAGATGAAAGTTCTTTTGATTATGATTTTATTATTACTGTCTAGATTGTATTGCATTATGGTCATTAATGACTATATTAATTTCCGCTTTGTGGAACTTATTAAGACTTTTTATAATGTAATATGTAGACAGTTTTGGAGAATGTTCTGTGAGTACTTGAATATATATTCCCTATTATGGAGGTATAAAACTAGAAAAAGAGATGGGGGGAGAACGAAAAGATTTCCCTAGTTAATTATATTACATTTAGTTCTTCTCTATGTGTCATTTTGTCAGTTTGACCTATCTTCAGCTGGGAGCAGTCTTAAATATTTGTCATTAATGTATTTCTATTTCTTCTCACACTTCCTATAGTTAGAGTTTTATAAAGGTAGTTTGTATTATTTATCATACAGATAGTTACCGTTATATCTTCATTATGAATTACGACCTTCATCGTTATAATGTTCCTTATTCTTTTTTCTTTAAGATTTTATCTATTTATTTGAGAGAGAGAATGAGAGGGAAGAGCAAGAAAGGGGAGAGGTCAGAGGGAGAAGCAGACATCCCACCGATGTGGGACTAGATCCTGGGACTCTAGGATCATGACCTGAGCCGAAGACAGTTGCTTAACCAACTGAGCCACCCAGGCGCCCTAATGTTCCTTATTCTTATTAATGCTTTTGACTTGAATTCTAAAATCTGATAGCAAAGACTATACCTCCTGTTGTCTTATTTTTTTCTATCTGAGTGGTATATCTTTGTCCAAGCCTTTACTTTTAGCTTTTTTGAGTAACTTTGTTTAAATGTGTCTATTCTTTACAGGATAAACTGGGGTTTTCCTTTATAAGCTAATTAGAAAATCTTAAGAGAAACAAATTGTATTCATTTCTATATTTTAACTGTCATTTTATGTTATATTTGTTGACAATGTCATGTTCTAATGATCATGGTTTTTTTCTCTGTGTAGTCTGTTTTCTTTGGGGTTTTGTTTGTTTGGGTATTTAGAACAGCCTATATTTGTGTTCTGATGTTTACCTTCATACTTTTATAAGGCCTTTGTTCACTTGCTAATTTTAAGTGGTGTTCTATACTCCCACCTTATTACCAAAGCAACAATTAATCCTGTTCCCACCTTTGTTCTACTCTGATATGGACAATTAAATCTATTGAATGATTACTATTAGTCCTTTTCTTCACTCATCTCTTGGTTGAATTAAGGTTGGTTTAATTAAGTGGGGTACTTCAGGAAGTTTTCTTGGAGATGGTACTCCCCTGAGTTTTTGCATATTTTTTGAAAAGATTTTTTTTTTATTTGAGAAAACAAGAGAGTGCAAGAGAGAGCATGAGTGGGGAGAGAGATAGAGGGAAAGGGAGAAACAGACTCCCCACTGAACAGGGAGCCTGACACTGGACTTGGTCCCAGGAACCTGAGATCATGACCTGAGCCAAAGGCATATGCTTAGCCAACTGCACCACCTAGGTGCCCCAGTTCTTACATATTCTTAACACGTGCGCGCATGTGTGTGTACATACAAGTGTTGGGTGTGTGTGTACTGGTATATATCTTGAAGTTGTTCTGGGACCATGTTCCAAGTACATGGGGAGCCATTTCAATAGATATAGTTATTTTCTTTTTGAATTATAGTTTCAAGTATTAGTTCTGTTTTCCTTTTCTTCTTCGTCTTTATCTTCTTCCTCCTCCTCCTCCTTCTCCCATTCTTCTTCTTCTTCTTCTCTTTATGTATTCCAATTATACATATACTGGATTATCTTTATCCTCTATATTAATGATTATTTTCTGATTCTTTTTACCTCTTGCTTATTTCATTTTGTTCTCTTGACTCTTGTCATGTCTTTCCTCAATGATCTCTATTATATTTTCAATTGAATCTATTTTCTGTTAGGCAGGTTGTAATTTAGTTAGAGTCTCAATTTTTTTTTTAAATTTATTTTCTGATTTTGGTCACCTCTATCTTTATGCTTTTTGTCTCTTCAGAGCTTTTAAATTTTGATTCCAAAGGTTTTTCTATGTTTATAGATGCTTGTTTCAAAATATCTTGAGATTCATTACAATTTTCTCATTTGTGTTTTTGTTTTTGTTTTCTTTTGATGGAATGTAGCAAATTTCCATTTACTATATTATTACGGCTCTTATTCTTGATTTCTTAAAGTATGAATATTATCTGCTATTTTCTGTTGATTTCGAATTTTTTTTCATAGACCAACTAACAGTTTTATACAAGTGAAAATAAGTTATTACATTGCCAGTTCAGGAGCACCCTCTTCTGTTTCTTTTGTGAAGTACTGATTCTTTATTGAATAACATTTTTTCCCCCCAGAGAGAGTACTTGTATGTCTTATTGTCCTAGAATTCTCTTTTAATTTCTACTTCATGCTTCTTTCCTATCATAACCAAATTTCTAAGGGCCATTTCCTCCATTGACTCAGCCCCCTCTTCTTCTTAAGCAGAGCCTTCCCAAGACTCCACTTCTCATTCTACTCACTTGCAAACCCCTTGCATTCAACCTGGCAGCAGCTGTGTTCTGATCAACCATGTCTGCTGTCAGCATTTCCCCATGCAGGATAGAAATTTATCATTCCGAGAGTGATTTTGTCTGTTTTTTCATCCTCCTTTCCTGGGCCCTCTCCTTTTTTCTGCAGACTCTTCACCTTTCTGATTCAGAAGGGGCTGACTCTGCTGGTTTGGGACATTTGTGTCTCTACTTACAAGTAACTTTTGAGTTCATTGTATTTCCTTTCACCTAATTATGTTGTAGGTATGCATTATGGGTGGTTTTATTGCTCTCTTAGTGGATAGTTATGGCTTTTCAGGACATACAGAGAAGTTAAAATTTAGATGTCAGCCTTTATAGTATAGAAGCCCAGCGTACTTCAATAAATAATTTGAAGGGAATGATGATGATAAATAGATAGATCAATGGATGGATAAGCATAGACTTAAACAGGTTAAGAGGAAACTGGAGTTGTATATTTCAAAGTTCTTGGCACATACTTTGCTTCCCAAATCTTACTTTATGGCCAGCCCTTTTCCCAGAGCTCTAGTAATATAAAGAAAAATAGTAGGTTGATCACTTTTTGACCTTCGAGTGGAGCTTGCAAACTTAAACCAAATACGACTTTTTCTGAGTCTTTACCAGACTTTACCAGGCAGTATTCTTTTCTTGTGCCATGCCCTCCAGCCACCATTTCTTGTCACCATCTCAAAGAGATTGCAGTACTCTGCTATCTTTAAGTTAGTGTTGCAAACGTTCACATCTGTATTTGCTAGCTTTTCCCCAAAACATTATTGAGTGTACATTTCTTCACATATCAATATTGAATGGATTTTGTTAAAAACAAGAATGTATTCAGAATTTACTTTTATAATTACAAATGCATTGTTGAATATAGGTAAAGAAGAGACAAAAATACTATAAAGTTTATTAACTTAAAAAGTCATCTTTTGTTTATTTTATTCTTGCACAGTATCCTTCTCCTCCTTTTTTTTCTATAAAAACTCACACTGAGGACTCTTATGTAAACTTACTTATATTCCTAATGACTACTAAAACTCCTACGAAGTTCTTGGAAACAAGTTATATGTAACTTTTCCAGAAAAATTGAATTATATTTCCTAATTCGTATACTATGTGTACAGCAAAAATCTAATGAAGATTGGGGAAAAGATTTTATTATGAGTATTAGCAATTACCATATTGTGTACTATACACAATATTACTTGAACTAGGGAAATTTTATATATTTATTTTTATGTTCCATTGTAATGTCGTTACCTCTAAAACACAAAAGCAAGAGTCTATATTTAAAAAAAAAAAAAAAAAAAAAGGAAAAAAAAAGTCCGCAAAAGTAATATAGGGTTAAAGGAAATGGTTTCTCACTTCTGGTCTCTGTTCTTGTTTCCAATATTTTAGTACTTTTTTTTTTTTTTTTTTTTTTTTTTTTTTTTTTAATTTATTTTTTTTTTAAGATTTTATTTGTTTATTTGACAGAGAGAAATCACAAGTACACTGAGAGGCAGGCAGAGAGAGAGAGAGAAGGAAGCAGGCTCCCTGCTGAGCAGAGAGCCCGATGCGGGACTCGATCCCAGGACCCTGAGATCATGACCTGAGCCGAAGGCAGCGGCTTAACCCACTGAGCCACCCAGGCGCCCAATATTTTAGTACTTTTTATGCTTCCTGAATTAATCTGCCTTTCTGGTTTTTGAGAGAATTTTAATCTGCCCAGGATGGGCCTCCACACAACCTTCTATGAGTTAACACAACCCATGCTGTGGCTCATAAAGTACAGTGCCCCCAGAAAAGGAACAAAGCCTGATTCCAGATTTTAAACCTTATCGTATCATATCTTCTAAGATTTGAGATGCAGTAATACTTTAAACATAAATGTATTTACCTAGTTTCTCCAGGAAGCAGAAAGATAGGCAACAGGGGGGAAAAAAAAAAAAAAACCAAAATGATAGAATAGCAAAATTAAGTCTCTTGGAATTGTCTCTTGAAAAAAATTCAACATAATATAAAAAAAGAATATAAATACAAAATCCTACATTCTCGTTTTGTTTAAAAAATCAACATTATTCAGTGAGTTCAGTGTTACACGTATTGGATGGAATATTAATGAAGTGTGAGTAGAAGTCATCTAATTGATATGGAGAGTTGGTAAAATAGCTTTTTTCAGTGTTCATTTTGAAAGTATTTTAGACTTCCAAAAAAATTGCAAAATACCACAGTGTTTCCATGTACCTCTCACCTAGCTTCCCTTAATTTTAACATCTTTCATAAGTCCAATTACTGAAGCCAGGACATTAACATTCATGTAGAATATTAACTAATCTATAAACCTTACTTGAATTTTGCCAGTCATTCCATTAATGTCCTTTTTGTGGTCCAGGACCTTATCCCACAATGCATTTAGTTTCCCTGTTTCCTTCATACTGTGATGAAACCTAGTCTGTTTTTCTATTTCAGAACCTTGACACTTTTAAAGGGTACTGACCAGTTCCTTTAAGGAATGCCCCTCTATTTGACTTTGCCAGATGTGGCTTTGTTTCTACCAAAAGGACGCAGCTGCCAGCCATACTGGATTATTCTGTGGGTGGATTCTTGACCTGAGGGTAACTGTTACCTTAATCTTCTGGGTCAAGTAACTTGAATCTGTTTTGAAGAAAATGAGCTGGAGTCATGAGTCCTTTGGGGAAACAGGTCACAGAATTGAGAAACTCCGAGATCAAAGTAGTGCTCTCAGTGCTTGAGATAAAAAGGAACATAGAGTCAAGTATGGGGTGACCATTCCAGGACATAGACAGGATGAGCACGCAGAAGTAGACGGTCAGTAGAAAAGAAAAAAGATGTACACAATGAAATGGAACTGAGAGAAAAACATAGACACAGAGAAAAGTGGCTTCATTTAAAAGACTAAGTGAGTGAGATGAAAGGGAGCTTTCTGAGATACCCTAAGGTAATGTATCCTAGATTTCTTACAGCTGTTACAGTATCCAGGTCCCATTTCCAAAAGAAATACTGTCCTTGGATTCTACAAGTTTCCCAGTCCCAGCCGGAAAACTGCTTCTCATGAGATCGCATGAAAGAGTGTTGGTTTTCTGCATTGAAAATGGATCAAACAAACAGAAACAAGCAAACAAATACATAAATTGGAAAGAGCAAATAAGTAAAAAAAATATAGCTTGGTGGCCGGGGCAGAATCCGGGTGTAACTGGGTGCCTCTTTTATCTTTTGCTCCTCTGGCAGTCTGGACTGACTACAAGTTAATCTCAAGAGTAACACAGACTTGTGTGATGGGAATAGCTCATCACTGAATTTGCTCCATAGTTCCATGGCCTGAAGAAAATCTCAATTAAAACAGTTTTTAATGCAGTATTAGCCTTGTTGATCTCAAGTGTTTATTTTCCCCAGCAGCACAGTAAATGTTACTGTTTCATTAGTGTGACCTTAATCATTCTCAAATGTGTCAGGTATTGTTGAATACAGTAGTCTACATAACCCAGGACCTGAGAGCGCCAAGCTACATGCTTGCCTAATTGGGCAAGAGGTACAAAACTGGAAATTCTTTTTCTCAGTTGTTAGCTTACTTTTAAAGAGAAGCAGTTGGTTTTCAAAAACAAATTCAAGTCCAAATAGTTCATTTTCACAGTGAAAGGTGAATCTTAACTTTCTTAACTTTCATCATCTAGATATATACTACCCGGCTTATAATCTTAAGTATATTTTATTATGACTTGTCTTTTTATGAGTGCAGAAAACCTTGTGGTTTTTCATTAACATTCTAGTCTTGACTTTTCTTTGCTACTCAAGAAAACGTCATTAAGGGGAATACACACATACACACATGTACATATTCATACACACAGAACATTTTATTCATTGGTGATAGATTTGTGTACCCATTCTGCCACATTTACAAATGAGCTGATCTATAGATCTGTTACTGGGTTCTTGTAACATTCATTCATTCATTCCTTGCAGAATATTTGAAATGAAATGAATAGCAGCCTTTTTTTAAAGAATTTATTTATTTATTTGACAGACAGAGATCACAAGTAGGCAGAGAGGCAGGCAGAGAGAGAGGGGAAAGCAGGCTCCCTGCTGAGCAGAAAGCCCGACGTGGGGCTTGACCCCAGGACCCTGGGACCATGACCTGAGCTGAAGGCAGAGGCTTTAACCCACCGAGCCACCCAGGCGCCTCAATAACAGCTCTTTATAACAGAAAGTTAGAGTTACAGTGTATTGTCTTCTCTCAAAATAAATAAATGAAAAATTAAGAAGTTAATAAAGTAATTAAAATGCAGGCTCCAAATTCAGACGTATGAGTTTAAAAATTGACCCATTAACTGTTAGAACCTCTTGGTATCTCCCTTTCCTCATCTTGTAAATTTTGAGGGTTAAGTCAAGTCAAGTCAGTTTTGAGGATTAAGTGATTTATTTTTCATAATGTAAGTAAAACAATGCTTAGCACATAGCGTTTAGCTCTCATTATGTTTTGTGGTCTCTTCTCACCTTAGCCCAAATGTCATAGAAAATATAAGAAAAATTAGATTGCAGTTCATATATCTGAAATAAAATTTTAATAAAATTACTTTCCCCTCTCCCCAAAAAATGTGAGTCATGGAACACTAATAGTGAAAATGCTTGAAATACTTAATACTTAGAGTATAAATGTTTATAGCATATATTTTGTCTTGGAATGCATTAACAATTTATTTTGGAAATGTGGAACAAGCGAGCAAACAAAATTTACTGATATGTAAGGCAAAACAAATCAGATTCCCCCTAAATTCTGATGAATACTTTCTGGTGGCAGGTAGGGCAGGATGCTACATCAGTAGTTTGCATTGCAAATCTACAAAGATAAAGAATCAATTAACCGTACTTTTGCAATGCATTGCTTAGAATCAGTAATTTACTCAAAGCTCAAAGATGAGGAATAAGTGAAGAAATAGTTTACATTATAAAATATGATTCTAAATCTTTTTTTATTCTAAAATTTTAATCATGAAATGTTTTCATCTAACAATACCAATAAGACACGGACTTGAAAAAAGAAGACACAAGACTAGTCAGGTAATATTAACCATGTTAGCTATATATTAGTGAATATGATTGTTTTACATATTATAGTCATAAGATGATATTAAACCTGTTATAATTATGGATTCATGTATTCAGCCATATTAATAAATAGTCATAATATCAGTTGCTATCCTCTGTATATTTTTCTACTTTAGCTGCTTGGAAAGGGCCCTCAGCAGATATCTGTCAAACGGATTCTTCTTTTCAATAGCCAAATTCTCCAATAGCTTGGGGGATTTGGTGAAAACCATCTGGACTGTTATTGTCTTTAATCTAAATTAAGTGTTGTTTATGCTGTGCTAGACAGAGTGTCTAAATTGATATCTAAATTGGTTAAGACCTCTAAAAGCAGAATATAGGAATTTTAAATTCTGAGTTGCTAGGGCAAATGAGTTAACACATGGAAAGCCCATTAGTACCTTGGTCATTGTAAATATTTAATAATACTGTTGTTATCATCTTGAAAGAAAAATTTCTTAAGGTATTGTATGTTTATGAAGACATGGCTAATCTAAGAAAAATAAAGTCATAGTCTAGACTTCATGTTAAAACAAAAAAAGAAACACTAGAAAAATATCTTCAGTATTTAAGCTAGGTTCCAGTGACAGACCTATAAAGGGAAACACTGAGAAATTTACCAAATAATATTTAAAACATCTGTGTTAATGAAAATGTTCAACAAAATTAAATCTAAACAAACTTCACAAACATATATGCAACATGTGATAAAGAATTAATATCCTTTATAAGTAAAGAACTCTTAGGCATTGATTTAAAAAATGAGAAAGGTTCAAAAGAAAAAATAATTGCCTGAGGGTCAACATATAAAAAATGTTCAAACCAGCTAGCGACCCAAGAAAGGTGACTTAAAACAACTACAAGTTGCTATTTTAAAATCAGTTGATTTGGTTTTTAAAATAATAATGCACCAGTACTTTTTCTGAATATCCAAAAATTCGAAAGCTCTAAAAACTGCCTTTTGTAACTCATTTGGCATCAAAATGTAACCTGACTTGGACACTCTGGAAGCAGAACTGTGCTATCTGATATGAAGTACTCCTTATTTGTGCCTTTTAGTACAAATCACATCATTTTGGTTGCATAAATAGTCACGTGTTTGATTATAAACTGCTTCCCCAGACTCTGCTTGGAGTGTTATGGAAAAAGTAGGCATTTGCATCGTTAACTTCTGAAAATCAAAAAAATTCTTAATTCCAAAACTAAATGTCCCTAAAAGTTTTGGCTGAGGAATTGCCGACCTGCATTTAATATGACAGTGCAGAAAAACAAAGTCATTCAGAAACACCCCCCCCCCCCAGTAATATTACAACCTGCTCTATTTTGCGAGTGGGACAGTGATACTCTGGCAATTTATATCAAAAGCCATAAAAGGGTGTATGCCCTTTATGCCAAAACTCCACTTCTAGAAATTTATTATGACTAAAGTACTCGGAAAGTGATGAAAGATGTAGGTTTTAGTAAGTCCAACATAGATGGCATATAACAGGCAAAAACTGGAAAAACCCAAATACTCAATGACAGAAGAGGTGGGTTCGAACAGTCTCTAGCCACACCTCAGACCACCGCTGCACTGCTTTTAAGTGACATTGTACAGTAATTCTCATTCACATTGAAGATGCCTTTGGTTATCTTGCTAGGAAGAAATATTGGGCTACAAAAACAATATGCACTGTATGATGTAATTTCTTAAAAATTATTTGTAATTATCTATGTTTGAAAATATTTAAAGGATATTCGCCAAAATATTAATAGTGGTTATCTCTGTATGGTCACATTACAGATGTTTCTAATTTTCTTTTTATAACTATGCCTTGTCTACAGTGAACATGTGTTATTACTACAATATTGAAACTTTAAAGTTCATTTAAATACATCATTTAAAACGTGCCAATATATCTGACTTAGATTCCAAGTTCTCTCTCTATATATAACTAATATCTATCAAGAAGAATGTAATGTTCATCATATTTATAGGAGTTAATAATTATAAAGGCTCGATGTGTCCGTTATCATATGGTTTCATTTATTTGTGGAACTTAAGGAATAACATGGAGACCATTAGGAGAAGGAAGGGAAAAATAAAGGAGGAGAAAACAGAGTGGAGATGAACCATGAGAGACTATGGATTCTGGGAAACAAACTGAGGGTTTTAGAAGGGAGAGGTGTGGGGAGATGGGTGAACCTGGTGATGGTTATTAAGGAGGGCACGGGTTGCATGGAGCACTGGGTGTTATATACAAACAACGAATCATGGAACACTGCATCAAAAACTAATGGTGTACTGTATGGTGACTAACAGAACAAAATAAAAAATGGATTTAAAAATTTTTTAAGAATTATAAAGGCTCAGTGTATTTGGAAAACAGTATCATAAAACAAAGCCTTGTTTTCAAATAGCATGCTTTTGCCTATAGAAGCATCTACAGTATTGTTGATATTTTAAAAGTGTATGTATGAAAATTAGCCATGAAGAATGGGAAATATGAACCATATTGCCAAGGCAAGTGGGTTTAAGATTTTAGACTTTATGAAAAAAAATATGCCCAGAGAGTATATTGGCAGCATTCAAATTCTGACCCATGTGGAGAGAACAGCAAGCTAACCATCTTGAATCGTGGGATGTCAATTGAGAATTTATAATGCCTTTGTTTCAGTCATCAGAAATAGTTTGCAATCCTCGGAAATGTATTTTGACAATATGATCTTTATCCTGAAATACTCCTTTTAACAATACAAATAAATAAGAAAACTGTATGCACTTTCAGGAAAGCAATTTGCCTTCTGGACTGCCTTGAGTGGTGATAACACGAGGACGTGCCATCCCCTCGCTTGGCGTGCGATAAACAGCCAGACCCAGCAGTCTATCTGCAGAGGAGAGAGCTCTGTGTTTTAAATGCCAATTTTCAAGTCAGTGCTTCTTGTAGTTTGTACAAATATGCATCAGAAATTTGGTGCTGACTCTGAATGCTTTATTCCACCTTGGTGGACTACTTCTGCAATCCGTGAACAATTAAATTAGATTACCTTTTATTAGAAATTGTGATATCTGTTGCTTCTTTACTGAAAGAAATAATTCTTTATTTTTCAGAGCTTCCGTATGGCTGGGAAAAAATCGATGATCCCATATATGGCACTTATTATGTTGAGTAAGTCTCTAAGTTTCCTACTAATTTGTTACTAATATGTGGTAAAACGGTTAGTATTTTAGTTATTGAGCATGCATGGCCAGCTGTGCCCCTACCTCCCTTTCATTACTTGGAAGTGTCCGCAAAGACTCCAGGAGCACCAGCTAGCTGTTTCTTCCTTCTCCAGCTGTGGCTAATTTGTCATTCTTTTCCTTTGACTCATGATTCTAAAACACCAATTGGAAAAGTGTTTCACACTGTCCTCTAAATGAGTGATAATTAAAGATATCAAAGTAAGCGCCCTTCGTTTTGCAATCAAAATGTTGGGAGCTGACTAGTTGTGCCAAAGAGATGTTCTATTAAACTAGATTTCAAAACCAATTAAATGAAGCAGCCATACTTTCCAGTGGAAGGATGAAATAAAATCTAGATTTTTTCCCCCCTTTTAAAGTCCCATTTCAAGTCAGTAGTTTTCTTTCTGTAGATTAGACTTTTTTGTTACCTAATGGAGGTCACATTGCTTTAACGTATCTTAGCATGTGAGTTATCCCTCCAACCCATTATTTTGTTTCAAATAAAGCCCCTCATTAGGGATTCAATTATATAGACATGAAGGAAAATCTAGTAGTATTCATAATTTCCAAGAGTTAAATATGCAGCTTACTTTTCTAGAACCCCCTCTTCTGATAGAGAATATAGAGAATTTTTTAAAATTCTTCATTGTAATGTTAATGTTATTTGGGTGAATAGCAAAGCCTACACATTGCCTACGAGAAGTGTACTACCCAAGAAATGCAGAAACTGAAGAACAAAAGGTGTTTACATTATTTATCAAGATCTATCTCTGTTTTCTCTAACCACATTCTGCTTAACAGTAATAATCTAGACGGTGAAGGGTAGGAGATGAATGGCATTATTGCGAAATTGTGTTGCTAACAGTGTTCAGTCACTGAGCTTTTCCTAAGTGTCCAGCCCTTCTTTGTGCTGGGGAGGTTCTGGTGGGTAAGGCTTGTGGGCTTCCTGTCTTGAACATCTTTCTCATGAGCTTGGATACTCTGAACACCATCTTCATTTGGAAAAGCCCCAATTTTGGCAGCATATCAGTCATTTCCAGTCCAGGTAAATTCACCTCATTTACCACATGCAATTTTTTTTTTTTAAGATTTAATTTATTTGTCAGACAGAGATCACAAATAGGCAGAGAGGCAGGCAGAGAGAGAGGAGGAAGCAGGCTCCCTGCCAAGCAGAGAGCCCGATACGGGACTCGATCCCAGGACCTTGAGATCATGACCTGAGCCGAAGGCAGAGGCTTAATCCACTGAGCCACCCAGGTGCCCTGCAATTTTCTTTTATAGTATGTAATACTCCAGTGTCAGGCAGATGCTCAGTAGATGCAAAAAGTAAAATAAATGCCTGGAGGTGTCACTAATTGCAAAAATAAAGAGACATCACTTGCATATAGTTATGAGAAAGGCACCTTGGTTCCCTACACTGCTAATCAATAAAAACACACATATTTTAATAATAATATAGCTGCAGCTTCTGGATAGATATATCAACCTTACCAGTTTCCAGGAAATGCTGACTAGTCTTACGTCACTAAGTCAGGCTGCACTATGCCTAGACTATTACACCTGGTATCTGAGGTAGTTCTATGTAAGGAAAGAGAACTGAGGGACGTGACAAACCAGATCTCATGTTTAATACACTTCTTTGTAGAATTCATTGAACGAGATTTTTTTTTTTAGTCTAGATGTTAGCAAATTCCAGTAAGCCCCAGATAGCAAATATTCTGGGAGGCCTGTGACCTCTGTCACAGCTATTCAGCTCTGCCCCTGCAGCTTGAAAGCAACCATTAGACAACACTTAAGGGGCATTAGCTACCATCTAATAAAAGTTTATTTACGAAAACAGGTAACTGGCCAAATTTGTCTTACTGACCCCCACCCTATTCTAATTCTTCAGATTCTTCTTCCATGTGCTCAGATGCTTCCAAGCTGGCTTCAGTGTGGAAAATAACATTTAACTCAAACCTTTGTTCTCTGCCTTCATTGTCTGTCATAAAGGTGAGACACCTAACTCATCAGAAAGCAGTGCTTCCTACCTTGTCTTTCATTAAAGAGCTGCTGCTGGTGGACATTAGCTGTGACCCTAAAAAGATAACTGTCCTCATTATTCTTATCCTTCAAATGATTGTCTTTTTTATTTGTTTTTGCTTAGATTATATTTGTCTACATTTCTCCCCTTCATTTTTCATGCATTCACTGTCATAGTCAGAAATTGTTCCTAAGTTAGCCAGTCATGTCTTACATCATTGAACCAGTCTAACACATTCAATAATTTTAGATTTCCACAGACACGGGTCTTAGTGAGTCAGATTTAGCTTTCTTCCGATTATATCCCATTCTACTCTTTGTCAGAATCCCCCCCCTTCCATGATTCTGTAACATATACTAACGCCAATAATTAGATGTGTGGGTGTCTCAGACTGACTAGAAAACTGAGATAGATAATTCAAGCCTAAAGATAATTTTAAGTAGAATTACATTCCCATATTGCTCAGAAATGTCCTTTGGAAAAAATTCACCAAAATAATTAAAATACCTCAATTTATTCTATATAATGTAAACACTGCTTGAAATCAGGAATGTCTTCCATTACAACAAAGACAACTTTTCCATTTTACCTGAAAATATCTATTTATGTAGTTTGTTTTAACTGTTCAAAAAAAATGAGCTGCATCTCCATTACACTATTATTTTCACAAGTTATACATGGTTCTAAATAGTAGTCTCGCTGGTGGAAACTGTATGGATTCATACCTGAGCACAGTGGTGGTCACTTTCAGCACACTGAGTATGTTTGTTAAAAAAAAGGTCACCAATTTCTTAGAGCTAATTATACAGAAAAACAATAACTGTCTAGTTTAAGGCAAGTTTCTCTATCAAGTGTTCATTTTAGACATCCTAAGTATAAGATATAATATGCCTGGATGAGGGCACTGTTCATAATTATCGTGATAACGTTGATGTCAGTATCTTGGAATCATACAAATTTGTCATATGAATATTCGGTTAATGTAACGAAGCAAGGTGGTCTTCAGTATAAATCTGTACTCAAGAAAATGTTGATTCAGTAATTCTAGTCATAATGACAGACAATGGGTTTCCTGTAGAGCTATCATTTTTGGTATTTAGTTACACACTCACAGAATTAGAGGTGCAGTTACAAAATATGACAAACATTCCACCTTTGCAATCGCAAAAAGAAGCCCATGGTAGGACACTAGAAGTCTAACTTAGCCTCAGCTGCTCTTTTCTAATAGACTAACCACTGGAGCAGAAGTCGCACTGTGGTCCCTCTGTCGTCAGCAGGTCATATCAGGTTGAAATGAGCCCGTGCCTCTGGCATAATTGCACATGCCCGCTTGCTTGCTTGTTTGCTCGCTTGCTTCCTTCCTTTCTTCCTTTCTTTCTTAAGATTTTATTTATTTATTTGACAGAGATCACAAGTAGGTAGAGGAGCAGGCAGGGGGGTGGGGGAAGCAGAGAGCCCTGCTGAGCAGAAAGCCCGATGTGACACTCGATCTCAGGACCCTGAGATCATGACCTGAGCCGAAGGCAGAGGTTTAACCCACTGAGCCACCCAGGCGCCCCAAACACATGCCCTCTTTCTCCTTGTCAGCCCCAGACAAGGAGATGGGAATTCCAGCAATCAACAGCAGGAAAGTATTGTACAACTAAAAACTGAAACGCCTGGATTGAATCATTCTGACCACTATTACTGACTCTTCCTTTCTATGCCATCAATCTGTCCTGTGCAAATTCAGTTTTAAGTTGACACGTTTAATGTATTCAAAAGTCAGAAAAATCATCTCTGCCGTCATCATTACTGTCTCATCAAAATAGTTAACATTTATTGAGTGAATACTTAGTATGTGCCATGAACTGGGTGAAGTGCTCAGCTGTCTTCAGCACATCTGGAATCCTCACTATAGCGATAACGATGTAGATTGTCCTAAGTGTGCAGATGGGGAAATGCTGGCTGAAGAAGTTAAGTAGCTTACCCAGTTTCACCCAGTATTGAGAGGAATGGCTATTACTTAGACCTAGGCACTCTGACTCAAGAGCTTAGACTCCAAAGTCTTGCTCCAAATCATCATCCAGTAAATGGAGCACTCAAAATCTTTAATATTGTAAACAACCTCTGAGACTCATCACTAAGAACTATGAGGGGTCCCTGGAGAATGTCTCCTCTCCGGCCCACCTCTAGTAGTTTCGCAGTCCCGGAAAGATGTCTGACAGGGAGTCTTCTGACCCAAGCATTTGGAGTCTTTCGCTCCATTCCCAGTGACTCGGGAATGGTTCTAGACAACATGGCCACTGGTAGTAAGACGTGTGGGACCTGAAAGAAAAGGAGTTCATACTGTGTAGACCTCAACATAGGGTTGTTGACACTGCTTGGAGCAGTTGAGGCAGCACACAGTTCTGCATTTTAGAGAACACTGGTCCCCACTCTACATCTTTCCTTCTTTCATCTGCAGACAGGGCAGATGGACCAAGTTTCTCCTCTGTGGAGCAGCAGAAAGAAGTTAGCCCAATTTTTCCTGAAAAACACCAAACCCATGAGAGTACAACACTTAGCAATGTATTAAGAAGTCCTAAAGTTGCTAACTAGAAATGTAACTGTCACTGTTCATAAAGAAAAGGAGGGGCGCCTGGGTGGCTCAGTGGGTTAAGCCGCTGCCTTCGGCTCAGGTCATGATCTCAGGGTCCTGGGATGGAGCCCCGCATCGGGCTCTCTGCTCAGCAGGGAGCCTGCTTCCCTCTCTCTCTCTCTCTCTCTCTGCCTGCCTCTCCATCTACTTGTGATTTCTCTCTGTAAAATAAATAAATAAAATCTTTAAAAAAAAGAAAAGGAAAAAACTTTCAATGAAAAAAGTACAAAATGTAGAGTTGAACAGCTGTGACTTTTATACAAATGTGGGGTTTTTTTCCTCCTCTTTTGTGAAATTATGTCTGCTGGGTACAGTTTGGTTTTCAATGGCAGTTACACAATTTGCTTAACTAGCTAGTCCAGAAGACACAATTTCCTGGAACAGCTTTCATGCAAAGCTGCGTCCTCTGGCACAGACAGAGAAGCAAACCATATAACTGCGGTTAAAATGATAGTAGGGACTGACAGATGTGATTTTCATGTAGAGGTTTTTACAAGTTTTTCATGTGATGTCACACATCTGCTACTATAAAATGTTACTTGTGTACAATTCCAGAAAGTCTGAAAGATACCGCATAATATCTTCAATGTAACATTAAATGTAAAAGGAAAATCACATTCATTTCATGGTTAATGATGAGTATTTGTCATGATGTTGCAAGTTGGAAAGTAGCTAGAGAGGATTTCAGCTCAGAATCATATCCTAAGGATGTTTCTTTCCTTCATGGTTTTGAGTAGTTTCCTAAATCTTCCCAGAAAAATTTCCTAACTTCAGAACTTTTTTACAAGTCAGCATAAATATAAAACATTTCCAATTAGGAATAAACAGAAAAGAATACCATTTTAAGACCCTGTTTGTTCTTAGAGAATTGTTTTTCCAATAGGGAAAGTTAATTTTTTAAACTTTCAGCTTTTCCCCTCGATCTGCGGACACTGGCAAACTTTTCTTGATCCTTTTTAGACAGCTGTTTAACCAAGAAATCATTTCTTTGTTAACTTATGACATATGAGTTAACTATGAGTTAACTATGTTAAGTCTATGACATAACTTAGAAAGTTATGTCATAGAAGATACCAAACTGGAGTGCCATTGTTGATGAAGGTGCTTAGTGGTATTCTATACTAAGCCAAATCTTAAAAATAGCATGTGGTCACATCCATTGTGGTCATTTAGTAGCCAAAACTATGGGCTGCAGAGGATCACAGGATGTCAACCCTGCAACTTCCCAGCTGTGAGATCTGTAGTAGAGGGGTAATGCAAAGGGAGGGGAAGGAGACAGAAGGGAGAGAAGGGAGGAGAGCAAGACCTTTTGTTTTGCACTTACCACGTGCCAAGTAGTATTCTAAGTGCCTTCCATACACTAGCTCATTTAATACTCAAACACAGACCAGAAAAACCCTGTGAAGTTTGTATTGTTATCCCCGTTTCACAAGGAAACTGACGTACAGATAGTTTTGCAAGTACTAAATAATAGAGCCAGAATTTGAACCTGGGCAGTCTCATTCCATTGCTGGTGTTTAGCAATAAACAGGTATGTAGTACATCCTCAATAAATGTTAGCTATTTTTATCTTCTGTATCCCAATAACATGCATAAGGACTCAACTTGTGGCCTTACTTCTATAGCTCATTCATGATTACAATATACCCCCCAAAGTGAACAACTCTAAGGGAAATTATTTGATTTATAAGAAATTTGTAATTTAATCTCATGGTGAGAGCATGCCATGTGGAATAAAGAATGCTTTTCCTTTAGAATTAGTGATAATTCCATAAGCCTCCGGAAATGATAAAGCAAGGACTGCAGAGTATGAGGTCTCTGTGGAAAGGGTTGAGGTTTCAGAATAATCTGCAAGGACGTTATTTTTGTCATAATTATCGCCTTATGATACATGTCAGCTTACATAACTGGGGATTTATGAAAGTGATAGTAGAGACAGTAATGTTTAAGGCATTATTTTAACTTTTAATATGCTTTCACATCTGTTATCCCAGCTGACAGTCACAGCACTTACAAAAGAAGGAACCAGTCCTCTGAGGACTTCATTGAGTTCTCCAAGGCCATATGACTCGTAAGGTTGAAGCCTGATGACGTCTAATGCCTCATAGAACTAAGAGAGACAGTTCAGTAGAGTAGCTATGTTTTTACATTAATATCAAGTGTCTATACTTTATGAAATGTTTTCTTGTATTTATTAAACAAGCATATATCAGTTCACTTCACAGTTTAAAAAAAAAAGGAACAAATATATCGAAGTTAATATGGGATACCTGATTTCTTCTGAACTATAAGCAGCTCTTTTGTGCTAAGGTGGCAGCCTTCCATTTTTACCTTCTTTGCTCTGAGCCAGGCCAGTTTCATACTCTGCAGCATCACTCCTTCAGCCTGGAAGAAAAAAAGCAATCTGGCCTCATGAGGGAGGGACACACCCTAGCCCCATGCCCATGCTCTTTACATTACATTAGTATTTCTGATACTTTGTAACTGGTAATTTCTACCTACCTCCTCTCTGCCCCTTACTGATATTATATAAAATTTCAGTTGTTATTAAATTACTTTACACTATGGTCCAACCACAGATCTGTACAAAGACTTATGGCTTTCTTTTACTCTTCATGCCAGAGCCTCTCAAATATTTTTAAACTGTGATCCATTCAATCAAAATGAAGTCCCAGGTCCCATCCTCTTACCACAATCACCCAGTCAAGATCTGAATGCACAGCCCTCATCCACTCCTTACCTGAGGTTAGTTAGAGGTAATTTTTCATGCTGTGAGGGCCTCCACCACTGCTGGTTCATTCTCATCTGATTAAAATGTGCTCTGTATTCTAGTTACCTTCTCTTCCCCTGAATGTTTTTGCAAATGAAGGAAAGAAAACTTGACTCTGTAATTAGAAACGCTCTTATTAGCAACTGTTCGATCTCATAAACCACCTTATTTAACAAATCTTTGGGTTCCAAATGAAGAATGTTTTGAGCACTCAAAAGTTTAATTTAGTTTAATTGCAGGTAGAGTTTTACAAATAACAATGAATTATTCACCCTTGGCATCAGAGTTACATATAAATGTTTTTAAAAAAAGATAATTTTTACAATTCTAATGGATTATTTTGTTTGTCTTGAAGTCAGTAATAAAAGACAGGGGAATTATTACTCTAGCATCAGATTTTCTTTGAGAATGTATTCGTGAATATATTCATAAACACTTTGGGAGGAGTTGTTTGTATTTAGGCATTTTTTATGAATCTAGCAAATTAAATTGGGCTCTTGGTGAGGTGCTTCTGCAGAGGTTAAGCACAGGCATGTAGCCCAGTAGCACAAAGCAGGGGAACTTAGTGGAGAGGCAGCAATGTGGGGGCACAGTCCCTGAGTTCTCATTATTCCAGGGAGAGAGGACAGGAATGGTCAGAACTGGAAACACCATACTGCATGCTCCCAAGAAAAGACCACACTTCCTCCTTCTCCCCCATTTTTATAGTGCTGTGAGAACTTGAACCTATCCTTATGCAGTCAGGGAAGACAGCCTGCATTTAAGGAGTGCTGCCCAAGGGGATCACAGACAACCTTTTGAGCCAGGTGTGAGCTGTGTGGTGAGTTGGATTCCTGCACTGAGAAGACACAGAGCCTTTGGGGAGTGCCGTCCCTCCTGCTGAAAGAGGGGACCCCAGTCCGAAGTAGCTCATAGAGAAACAACCCAGAGAAAGCTGCCGCCATCTTTCACGGCACAATCCTGCTTACCTCTTGCCAAGGCAATGTTATATAACACACAAAGAGATCATTGTTATTATTCTAGAATGTGTACGACAGTTAGCTTATATAGCTTAGTTATTCTCTCTCTGGCTTAAACATGCTAGGCTTCTTGTGGGTGAATTGTGGATTGTTGTCTCATCACGCTGGATCATCACATACTTTGGAGTCATATCTTAGACTGAGACTAAGTTCTAAAGTTAGCACATAAAGTGAAAATTGGATAGAGTCAGAATTATCCTAAAAATCCTTTAGGATCACAGTTTGTTGAAAACTAGCGTAGTGAAACAACACAACCATCCCCCCCCCCTTTGGTATTAGAAAAGAGTTCTTTCTGGAATTAAAGTATTTGGCTGGCATGCAGGTCTTTTAGATCTTTAATAGATACATAACTGGAATCACATTCAGCTCAGAGAGATGCGAATACTGGCAGAGAGATGAGGGAGCTTAGTCCAACGGAGGAAGTGGCTGATTGATGTCACTCTTTGGGCAGCCTGTTACTGAATAAAAGGCAGGATGGTCGCCCTAAGTGGGTAAAATGTAATGCCTTCCACCCCCACATGAGAACTTTAATCTCATCTTTTTCAATATGCAGATAATGTTTTTCAAAATTCACGTTGTGTCACAGACGATGATGTTAGTAATAGTTGTCCTTTTTGCATCCATGATTCTGAATTCACAGGCGAGGACAAAATTACACTTAACCTCCCTGGCTTTTTTCTGTCAAATGAGTGGTTTAGATTAGGTGATTGCTAAGGTCTCTTCTAGTTCAAGGAATATCCACTGCACCTGTGTTAACAAGGCTAACTTTGGCCATTTTCCTGTATGAGCCTCATTATTTTCTCATTATAACTGCTGATCAGAGCATACTTCAAATTTGAAAGCATTTTCTTTCAATTTCCACTTGTTATTTGGCTAGACAATAACATATATATTACCATTTAAAAAAATTATTTTAATGGTTTTAATAACGCTATCACATGAGTGTTATGAAAAGAAGGCTTCCTAAAAGGGTGGATGGTTATAATAGAATCTCCTTACAAAACTATGAAAAAAATATAAATGTTTTTGATATCTACAGACATGAAATGATATTACAATTGATGTTAAAAGGTCACAAAGATAAAGATAAGCTTATAAACAAAAAGTCAGCATAAGAACTATATTTTTCACATGTTCAAGGCTGAATGCATTCAAAGGGAATATTGTTGCCCCCTTTTTATGATATGAAGTCACATTGTTATACATTATTTATTACTAGCATTTAATAGGTGACTTCATATTTAACTAGGTGAAATTGTATTACAATAGACTCAACTAATTGTATAATAAAAACAGATGGATTACAGAAAGTTTTATTATCGAATTTCACGTTTAAACTCAATCTGGCTAAGTAAGATGAACTTTAAAATTGTCGAGGAAAAATATTATTCTGTGGCTTAGAATGTTAACTGGATCTACTAGAGGCTAAAGAAAGTCAATTTGCTGCGATAAGCCATTACAGTTGATTTCGCACTAAATTAGTCTAGAAAAAACTCACATTAGGTGTGTAGTTTCTGACAGCTTATTAAGTACCATGTGTTAAGTTTGCCATAACGTTAAAACGTTAGTTCAAATTTCCATTAAGCACAACACTCCTGTACGGAGGCTGACAGTCTCCTCATCCTGTTCTTATTTCACTTTCTTCCATTTTAACTGGGTGCCAAAAAAAAAAAAAAAGAGTATAGTTTCAGATAGATAAAATGATACGAATAATTGTCCTTTTCCCTCTGATATTACTTAGTAATTAAGTTTGTGGCATCGACTTAATGTGTAAATACTTAGTAACTATTAGCCCAGAAAAGTGATATTAATAGCTACCATCTCGTAAGCACTTGGTAGGTAGTTGCTGTATTACATAACTCATTTAATCATCATCATCGCCATGACATTTTACTTTCGATGCTGTTATTTCTGTTTTGTGGGCAAGCTGTCAAGCTAGTAGGTGGCAGAATAGAGCTATAACCCAGGACAGGAATTTAGAGACTTTATGTTACCCATATTTAGGCTATACTTAACTGTTGTACTCTGAATATAACAATGATACTAAAATCAACTTTAGTTCACATCATGTTTCATCTTTAGACATTTTCATATGTTTTATCTGTGTGCTCTTCAAAACAGTCCTATGAGGTGAATAGGATATTTCCAGATGGGCAGTTGTAGTTTGGACATATTAGGGGAATTTCACAAAGGTAGTGAGTGAGTGGCAGATCTAATCTTCAAATGTAGCTTAAACCCCAGAGAGTGATTTGGTCCCCCAAATAGGAGAGAATGACGACTCAGACACCTCATCAGTGGCTTTCATGTTAGTGAAACCCAAGAGGTCCACATGAGACTGAGGATGGCAGAGAGGGCAGGTGTCTCCCTTTTCCCCTCACGAGTCCTCACGAGTTATTCCTCACGAGTCCACAACTTACAGGTGCCTATTATGAGCGGGTCAGGGGGAGAGAGTTCACCAGTGCTCCACGGCCTACTGTGTTAGCATATAAGGAATTTCCTGCTGAGTAAGTATCTCATTTTCATTTCCTATTGTATCACTGGACCTCAGCAGGACCTAACATGCCCTTTCCAGAATCTGAGACAAGACATGCATATTTGTGTTATTGACGACCTCTTTCTTACTCACATACAACTTTAACCTATTCATAAATACTAGTGCAGAATCATCTTATTATCAACATCATAATTGCCAGAGTCGTGGCCCATGTTCAACTTCTAGAATTTTAAGGGCACCATTCAAGAAAATTGAGTTAGGATTGACCCTAAATGAATCGAAAAGGTAATCCTTGAAGGAGACTCGTCTGGCTTAGAAACTACATTATACAAAGCCAGGGATCCTGGCTTCTTGCCCGTGTTCTCATTACCATTTCATTTTCACAGTAAGCAAAACAGACATGCATACACATACATACACATAGAAACCCATATTTCTAGGTACATAGTCTTTGGGTTCTATTAAAAATATATATATGTACTAATCAACATAATGTGCTGTATTGTCAAAATGTTTGCCTTCAGAAAATCAGCAGGTAATTTACAATCCTGTGAAAGTTACCAGTTTCACAGTGAATCCTAGGAAAGAGGAATTCAGAATCATCTGGGCAAAGTATGTTAACGATTACCAAACACAGCCCATGCCTGTGTATACATAAGTTAGGTCACTTGAAAAGTAAGAGTATATTTGTGTCAGAGCCACGTAAATCAGTGTTGTTAGATTTGGCGCTACCCAGAGCGGGGTGTGAATCATGCATCTGCCCCTTACTGTGAGATCTGCAGAAAATTGCTGACCCTTTTTGAGGAGCAGGTGAGTGAAAAGTATGGAACCTGTTTAGCTGAGGGTTTGGCTTATAGCATTTGCTCAACAACTTTGGCTCCCCCCCCACCCCACCCCCACCATTTACCACTCTTTTATTTTCTCCTTTCTTTACAAGGATGACATTTATTTTCCAAACGATTGGTTTTTTCCACCAAATTGTGACATCTATTAAATAATTTAAATCAGAGCAAGAACAAAGTAACTTTAAAAGTGTGCAAAATGGAATGTTCTTCTGAAATATTCAACATCACACTTTTCATCTTCCTTATTTAGAGATTCAGAATGAAAAATACAGACTTGGCCCAATGTGGGGGGCCTAAATTTCCCAAACTTGCATGTGTATTATGAAAAGGAACACACACATTATGTGAAAATACCTACCCCATTAAGGCAACATGAAACTGTCACCTAATCTTTATGAAGCTTTGCTCTTCTGATAATGGCATAACTTTAGAGATCATGTGCTAATGACATAAAACTCTGCAACAATACTTGTTCCCTAAAAAGCAATCTATTGAAAACAGCCGTGAAGCAGAGGCACCTGGGTTGCTCAGTCAGTTAAGCATCTGCCTTTGGCATAGGTCATGATCCCATGGCCCTGGGATCAAGCCACACATTGGGCTCCTTGCTCAGTGGGAAGACTGCTTCTCCCTTTCCCACTCCCCCTGCTTGTGTTCCCTCTCTCTCTGTCTCTCTCTCTCTGTGTCAAATAAATAAATAAAATCTTAAAAGAAAAAAACATTAAAGAAACTTATTTCCACCTTTCTTTGCTCTTGGTTCTGCTAAACCTTTATCCTCTATTCCCACTACAATTCTTCCCCAATGCCTTTCTTCCCAGGTTCCTTCAGTTCTCAGAATGAAAGCCTCCTGCCCGCACTCAGGCCATTTGCTGCAATAAACCAATACAGTTGGTTTATCACAATAAAAGTGTTTTCTGAATATCAAAATATAAGTTTTTTTTAATTTTGTCAGGTTTTCTAATTTTTCCTGCGTAACTTTCTAGCATGTAAAAGGAATTGCTGTGTATTTTATTTCTCCCTGGTTTGGAAAATAATAAAGAACCAATAGTTGAGCATAATACTTTCTTATATTTTTTCTTACTATGGTAATTGGAGCTAAAAACTTTGGGAGTTTTGATATTATATGGAATTGGAGTTTCTTCATGTCCTATTGACTGTGAGAATTGGCCAATGTTCTGCCCCAGTCTTATCCATCCCTCTTTACTAGCACTCCCCTGGCTTCCTGCTTCCTGGATAATTGCAGACATCAATGATGTTACCTGTGTGATTGCTCACTATTCTGAGTGTCTGTGTTGATTTTCTGACACTCCTTCGAGTCAGGCCCCAAAGTACTCCTGTATCTGTGGTTGTACGTGTCTACCATTGTCTGAGGGACATATGGAGTTCAGAAGGCTTAGCCTGTAGTGTGATTCACATTTTAACATCTCATAAATAAATTCATTAATCAGTAGGAACCCAGTTCAACATAGAGCATACCACAGGTCAGATTATGCTCACACCTCCCAGCACACAGTAACGTCTGATTTTTTGGATCATGTGATTCTTCACAGTCCTGGAGCATCTCTTACTTACCCTCAGAGCCCCAGGCAGGAACAATACGTAGTGTGCTGGAGTGGCCAGTAAGGATGCAAAAATGATTGAGATTTTCAGGGAGCACCACAACTTTCCTATTTGGTTGATAGGGTAACACTCATACTATGGCCCCCAAGTTTGGGAATAAGGCACCTCTGCCACGACAGAGACTTTGAGAGCTACAGCTGTTCCCTAGACAAGAGTCCTAATGGAAGTGGGGAGACTTTTTGACAAAACCACACCCCGCAGCATGACTTACAGCTAGTTTTCTAAGCTTATAGCTCTCATCCCCTCGTCCTGACTTCTGCTCCCATGCCAGCCGTGGGCAGTCACTCGTCTCCTACTCTAGCTAAGCAGGACTGAATACTCCTGAACATCTTTGTATGCACTAGTCTCTTCCTGAAGTGCCCCTCTCCACCTGGCAAAATGTATCCTAGAGTCTGCTTCAGTGTGGCTCTTTTGGTGAGGCTGTCCCCGAACCATCAGACAAAGCTGCCTTTTCTTGTCCCAATTTACCCAATACTGTCGCAGTTTTAAAACTGAAAGTCTCATCACATCACGTGATGAGCACTGGGTACAATTAATGAATAACTGAACTATATGTTGGCTACTTGAGTTTAAGTTTAAAAAAAAAAAAAAAAAAGTTAAAAAAACCCTGAAAGTCTCATGCCCTAGGAAATCCCTTGGTCCTACAAAACTGGGGTGGTTGGTCCCCTGACCTGTTTGTCTCCCCAGTGGAGTAAAACACCCCATCGCTGAGGGGGTTGTGTCATGTTCACGTTTGTGTCCCCACTGACAGCACACTGATAAATTAGTGACCTTCTATATGAGATCCGAAGGACAAAGCCATTCAGTCTGTGTTAGCAGATACCAGTGGAAGAGGACGCATTAGTCTTGTCTCTTAATACAAAAAGATCCTGCAATAGTGTAGTCTTTTAGTTTTCCTCTAGATAAGGTCTGTCTTACCTCTCTGTTTATTACTCAGTACTTAGGCTCAATTGAGAAACCAAAGTTTAGAAATACCTTTGATGATCATAATAATGCTCCCAGCAATAACATTTAAGAAAGACGTTTTATGGGAATGAGAAGGGATGAATAGAAAACATTTTTTAAATTTTTTCCATTAGTTTCAGAGGTAGAATTTAGTGATTCATCAGTAGAAAACATTTTTAAATGCATGCCCAGTGGCTCTGAAATTTTTGAAAATGAGGCTATGTGTCTTGTAGGTCTCGGGAACTTCATGACATGCTTGGCAGTGCACATTTTATTTCCGCCAGGAGTAAAATATCCAGTTGTCCGGGTAATTTGTAAATAGTACTGGCTAAGTGATAAATAGCCCTTATATGTAGAATACGTATTACAGACCAGTGTCTTAGTATGTAACTTTAGAACTACTAAAGGGAGAAGGGGAGAGAGAGTTCACTTATCTGAAGATGTAGGTTCAGTCTCATGGACAGACTCCTTAGCTGTGAGAGTCGCAGTGCTAACACATGGCTACTCTCCTCAGTTGGCTGTGATTCCACCTCCCACCTCAACAGTATATCCCCAGGTCAGACACCCTTTTGTCCAGAAAAAGCAGGAGCAAGTAATATGTGAATGACTCAGGCTTACCCACATTCACAAAGCAAACTCACATTACCCTCAAATACAGGAGGGGATAATGGATGGACATTAATACAAAGAAAATTATCACTGAAGTGTTAGAATTGGGAAGAAATCTTTCAACAGGTAAGATTCAATTATTCGGTTAAAAAAGAATGCTTCAAGTAAAATAGATTCAATTCTTCCCTTTATCCAAAGCCCATATTTTAAAATAAAGTATATTTAAAACATTTGTCTTTAGTACTTTTAAATTTTAGCTTTAGCTTTTCAAGGCATACTTTGTATTAGCTAAGCCCTATTTTATAATTCTTTTTGTTCCTGTTTTATCTTCCCTGCTAGACTTGTGTTTGATTGACCTTTGTCCCTCCCTACACCCTCTTTCATAGTGCTGAGCAGGGTATTTGAGAAACAAATATTTGATGGATCACGATAGCGTTTATCGACTACTTACATCCAGGTACTGGTCTGAAGTGATTTCTTCATTTAAATTCATTTAATATGCACGACTCTATGAGGCAGGTATTACTTTTATCCCAACTTGAGAGAGAAAAATCCTGAAGCACAAAAAGGGTAATTGATGTCCTCAAGGTCACATACCTAAGATGTAGTGGGGCTTGGACAAATCCCAGCGACATGACTACTGTGTCCAAGCTCTTGATACACTGCCCCGCCTTTGGAGAAGAAGGTTGGCCCCAGGAGATCCCCCATAGGGTTATAATCCTCTCTTGGTTTCCAAAGCATGAAGTAGTTTCTACTACTTAAAACCTGATAGTAGAGAAAGCTTTATGGCGTCTTCTCGAGGCTTGTTTTACAATGAATCAAATATACGTGTAGTGGGTGTAGTGTTTGTGTTTGCCACTGCATCCACGGTCTAGGGGTTCAGATGTGAGGAAGTGATATGCGGCTTTTCTGACCACCCAGAAGTGGGGTCACAGAAAACCTAGGGAATTCCAAGCAACCAGGAAATTCATACTCTGATTCCATACAGGAAATACTGTTTCAAAAAAAAAAAAAAAAAATGCTCCATGGGGCGCCTGGGTGGCTCAGTGGGTTAAGCCGCTGCCTTCGGCTCAGGTCATGATCTCAGGGTCCTGGGATCGAGTCCCGCATCGGGCTCTCTGCTCAGCAGGGAGCCTGCTTCCTCCTCTCTCTCTCTCTGCCTGCCTCTCTGCCTACTTGTGATCTCTCTCTGTCAAATAAATAAATAAAATCTTTAAAAACAAACAAACAAAAATGCTCCAGGTAAAATAGATTTTGGGAAGCCTCCAAAGGAGCGTAACATAGAAGAAATAATATACTGAGCCACAACCCCAAATCCCAAGCCAATTTTCCCATGTGCAGCGGTGACTGGCTGCCTCCCTGGGCTCCCTCACTTTGTCCCTCACATAGCGCTTTTCCACGTGAGCACATTTCTAGTGTAACACAAAATAGCAGCTGCTACTTACCAGCTTCTCAGTTTCAAATCTTCCATCACCGTAGTAGGCTGACATTTTCACCTTTCACAAGAATGTCTTGGGAGATTCTCTGTTTTGAAGGATTTCATGAGTCTTCACCCAAACAGGTAATATCACATAAGCTGGCCCTAAGCTTCACATAGAGTCCTGTCACAGATATATTTTATGGGAGCGTTAAACTGGAAACCAGTGAGATCTGTCCCCTCTCGTGGATGCCTGCCTCCCATCCATTTACTTACTCAGTAAATATTTCTGGAGCGCTGGCCACCTAGAGTGTAGAGTAATTACTGTAGCCACCTTGACAACCTTAAAATATTTCACTTGTGGCACAACATCTACTTGAAAGCTGCTCCCTTCTCTGTCTCACATTGAGCCAGTGATCTGTCTCTAAACTGTTCACTGAAATCAAGATGGTGGGATAGTAGCCAAGGGGTACAAAAGACCCCATTTGTGACTGTACGCTAAAAGTTCCCCTCTCCGAAAACCAAGGAGAAGCAAGGTGAGGTGGGCGGAGGCTATGATATGGAGGGAATGCTGGCATTGGGGGTCAGATGGTGACCTTGATGACCAGCAGACCTGCCCGGGCATGCTGATGGGCTTAGGGCGTACAGCTTTCCTCCTGATTCTTGCATTCCCTCAGTGAAGAAGGCAGCAGTCAAACAGGACCCTGACCTGGGACTCCTCTTGGCAGCATATCATTCGATCAGATGCAAATATTTTTTGCTCCTCTGTGCATGTTATGAATCTTCTAATACTAGAAGTCTTCTCTTCTGGAGCCAGAATAGCATTTCCTAGCACTCCCCAAAGCCACATACAGAAAAAGAGTCTTCCACATAAATCTTAGCAGGAAGAAACTCCTTCGCGCCTTCTCAGTTTCTAACTCAGGAGTGTGCAACCCTCATTGCACACTGGTGTTACCTGCGAAGCTTTCTTAATGCCAATGCCTGTACGTCATTCTGAGATTGTGTCTCTGTTGATTTAGGGTGGACCTGAGTCTTTTCTGGTTTTGCTGTTGTTGGTTTGCTTGTGTTGAGGCTCCTCGGGTTGAATCAGAACTACAGCGCGCTGCCACATATGAACTTATTTTAAGTTTCCAGTCCATAGTGAAAGGAGGAGGTTAAGCTACCAGCGAGTGAACACAAGAGCAAAGAGAGAAGGCAGTGGGATCCTGTCTTTGACATCCTCATCCCTTTGCCATTCCGACACGGAGGCATCTCGCGTCGGTAGTCCTTCCTTTTTGTGAAGGAAAAACAGGGTTGTTACGAAACACCCACTGCAGAATATGACTTATATCCTCCTAGCTCATACCACCTTAAAGATCTGTAAAATATGACAGTAGACTGATAGGATTAAAAGGTAAGAACTCGGGGCGCCTGGGTGGCTCAGTGGGTTAAAGCCTCTGCCTTCGGCTCAGGTCATGATCCCAGGGTCCTGGAATCGAGCCCCGCATCGGGCTCTCTGCTCAGTGGGGAGCCTGCTTCCTCCTCTCTCTCTCTGCCTGCCTCTCTGCCTACTTGTGATCTCTGCCTGTCAAATAAATAAATAAAATCTTTAAAAAAAAAAAAAAAAAAAAGGTAAGAACTCTTGGTGGCACCCCAGGTGCTGTTTTATATAGAAGCTAGATGAACTAGTTAGCAATGGTCGCCCAGAGCCTAAACGATGAGAAGGATGAAGGCATTTGTCATTCCCATGCTTTGTACACATTGTAAGATCCCCAAATCCTTGCTAAAAGGACTCGAAACTATTCATTTTGGAAGCACAAGGAAGACACGGCTTTCTTATTCAGCAACAATCATATTTCTTTGTGATAGGCCTTTTTAGCTTGGGAGCATTTTACATTTTGAATGAATGTCTTCATTTCTGACGATGTGCATGTTCTGTAGCAATTAGTTTAGGATACTAAAGCCACACCCAAGCATGCCAGACTAGTTCATTGGTATTTTCATTCCCCGTCAACTCTAGAAACTCACTTTGGTGACGAATGGCGTATTTTCAAAATAGTGTCCATAAAGCAGGTGGCTATGCTTTGGCTTTCCTAAGGAAATAATTAACATGCAGATGGCAGTTGAAGGAACCCAACTGTATATAGAAATGTATTCCAGAATGTTCTTATATTTTCTGAAGATAAAGTTATGCATGTGATACACGGTGACCTAGGAGAATGGAAACGGGACAGGAAATAAAGAGAGCACATCTTTCGGTATACTTCAAAGCTGTTTCTTGGTTGCTCAAAATTACTAACGTGTATTAGCAAACAAGTCTTGAAACACACACTCATCATTTAACTATTTAACAAACAAAAATATCATCTTTCAGTGTGTCCAAAGCTTAGCATACAAAGATGAGCACATTGAACCTGCATACAGGTGTGCATAATCTATAGAAGGAAATACACATGAAAGTCAGCTATTAAAATACAGTATGATAAGGTTATGATAGCTTGTGAAATTCATTATTGTGAAATTATCATTTAGGATACTGTATACTAATGACATCAGGGAAAGCTCTCCCTGCCAGACTTGGAGGAAAAATACTTATAAGACTCAGTAACAGGAATACTATGTCCTCTGAATGTCTTGAGTTTCACTTAAATACTCTGAAGAAAATAACCAGTTTCTCTGTCCCATTGAATTAGTGGTTTGAAAGCTCAAAACTAATTCGTAACATAACGCTAGCGACCAAATAGGGTCCTATATGATCAGTTCTATCTGTTGATCCACCCAGATTCAACTCCTGTCACCCAGATTTTGCTTACTTTCTGTTGTTTTTGTTCCTTAAAAGTACTGCAAATCCTCCCAGTGATGAGACAGGTTATAAGAAAATAAATAAATAAATAAACTGTGACAAGAGACGTCTGTTCAAGATCTTATGAGAGCCAAGGGAAAGAGTGTGACACAGGCTGGCCGTGTTGCTAGGGGAGGCTAGGGAAGGAGCTCTAGCACAGATGGGAAAAGCATCATCATAATGACCCCGTCAGCAGCCCTCGTTAATAACAGTAAAAAAGAAGAGCTAGACCTTGAAGAATCAACAATCACTGGACCTTACAATTGCGGGGTCTTCCCTGTGTATCTGTGCTTTGCCAACATTTTATCTCTGGTCCTCACAGCAATCCCAATAAGCAGATACTAATATCCCCGTGTACCGCACGGGAATATCGACGCTTCTGGAGATGAGTAATTTGTCCACCTCCTACCCAGGTAGTCTTGCTTCAAGGGCTGCATTATTGCATGCTGAAATTCTCGTGGAAGGATAGGGGATTGACACAGTGTTGTCAGCGAGAGTCACTCCAAGTGTGTCCAAGAGGGGGGTGTAGTGCTGCACACGCTGCGCCTGCTGAAGGGGGAGCTAACAGAGATAAGGAAGGCAAAGTCAGGAATAATGTTTCTTTAGGTAATAGGAAGATTTCAAAGGATTTTAATAAGAGGGTTACACGAAAGCGGAGAAAAGGCAAGAGAGGCCTCAAACTCTGATCCTTCTGAAATCCGGTGGGGCTGTCAGAGTCTCCTGGGTGAAGAAGTTTTGTAAGATCTCAGGCCGTCGTTCACTACATGCTACAGATCACAGGGACTCCTTGGTGCGTAAGAGCGTGACAGTAGTATTTACTTCCAATGGGAAATAATTTTACATAAGACAGATTTACTTTGAAGTCCACCCTGGGGACTGCCATTACCAAAGGAGGTTCTCGTAAAGCACCCTCTTCCTACATGGCACCAGAAGCAATGTTAGAGAACAGGCCTGGTGCTCTTAACCCCCCACATCCCCCACCCCTGCCCAAAGCCTCTCCTGTGGACTCAAAATGCTCACAGGGATAGTGGTGAGAACATGGTGATGCTGGTGGCAGGTGGCTGCTGCTAGTTCCCGAACTGTCTCTGTTTGCTCCCCTGTGCCAGCATTCACTGCTTCCTCGAACCCTAACGACCTCCCCCGGAGGAAGGCGATCGTAGGTCCGTATGACAGATGAAGGTTTAGTCACATAGCTAAGCAAGTCGTAGAGGTAGATTTTGAATCCAGGGCCAGTAGACTCCGGAGCCTGCGTGGCAGGCAGCTTACCCTACCCTGCCTCCCACAAGGAAGAGATTATAAATACAGCAGTCATCTTATCCTGTTTCTGAAGACTGCTTTTCTGTCTCGCTAGGAATTATCTGATTTATTATAATAGAAAATTGGTTGTTGAGGCTTTGCTTCTTTTGTCTCCTATTCTTTCTGATATATACTTTGAGAAAACATAATGAGAAGATTCTGTGTGTGTGTGTGTGTGTGTGGTGTGTGCATGCCCATTAAATATGTGTGCGAATGGGGTGCTCGAGTGCCTCAGTTAGTTAAGCATCTGCCATCAGCTCATGTCATGATCTCAGGGACCTGGAATCAAGCCCAGCGTCAGTCTCCCCACTCAGCAGGGAGTCTGCTCGGCCCTCTCCCTCTGCCCCTCCCCTTCCTGATGGTTCTCTCTCACACTCTTCCTTTCTCTCTCAAATAAAATCTTAAAAAAAAAAAAAAAAAATGTGCACTTGCCAGTGCAAACTCGTACATCAAAAAGAGAAGGTGTGTGGATAAGAATTGCCTTTGGTCAGATCTCAGCCTTGCCACTTACTGGGCATGAGATTTAGACCTCCTGTGTGTCAGGCTCATTGCCTTTAAAATAGCAATGTTTCCAGCTGAAGACTGTTGTTTAACTACATTGAGAAAATGTATCTGCAATACTTAGCACAGAGTTAAGTACCCAGAATTGTTCATTCGTCTTCTAACTCCTCTTTGGTCGTCAGGCTTTCCTACCATAATTCTATTTCTGTTTGTACAAAAAGCAAAAACCAATGTATATGTCAGCCCTACCACGGGGGCATTTATATCCTAGAGAAAGAGCTATGTGTCACTGCCTCTAGGCAGCGTTTTTTTTTAGTTCCTACCCTCTCCAAGGACAAGGAGCTCTAAATTTCATACAAAAATTCATTAGGCTGTAAGGAGGCTATAAGGGATCCTTATACGATCAGCCCTCGGGTTAGCTGATCTGCAGCTGCTTCAAGACACTTGGAGTCTGCTGTCTACGAGTTTATCATCTCATTATACCAACTGTGAATACTTTCCTTTTGACTGACACGAGCATCAACCACCCCCCCCACAGGTATCTTCTGACTTGTGCAGATATCCTTGGGAATCTGTCCTTCTCTATCCCAGCCCTTCAATCCAGGTCTGTCTGACTCTAAAAAGTATGAATGCTGGTTGCTAGTCATCAATGGATTTAACTTATCTTGTTAGATATGGGGACTTTGAAAAGCTTAGAAGATCCTCTTTGCGACACCATTCAGTATAAATTTCATTTGCTGACCATTTATTTTAATGCATCAAACTCATCCTCAAACTAACACAAGAGACCAGAAAGCAAGTGCACATTCTAGTTCTTTTGACGGAGTCATGCATAATTTAAATACAATAACATATGATAGAGGCATTGAGAACTCTGCTCCTGTCACAGAAATGTGCATTGTACGCAGGCCAGCGCCAGCAGAGGCCTGACCTCATGCCCGGTGGGGCACTTGACAGATCACACAAGGTGTCCCTTAACCGCCTGCTCTCTGTAGGGCTCTACATATGTTCTCTTAAATGACTTTGCCCCACTGTTAGCCTAATTTGAAATTTTATTCCTCAGCCACATAAATAGAAGAACACAGTTTGAAAACCCCGTCCTGGAAGCAAAAAGGAAGCTACAGCAGCATAACATGCCCCACACGGAACTTGGAACAAAGCCCCTGCAGGCACCGGCTTTCCGAGGTGAGTACCAGGTCCACCCGCCATGTTTCAAAGAGAAAAATGATCTACCAAACTGCCTGCTCTTCCAGATCTGCCTTTAGCTGGGACCATTTCAGAAGATGATTTGCTTTCCCCAAACCTCTCTCCTAGCTTTAGCTGGATGTTTGCGGGGCTCCGTGGCTTCCTTACAGCCTCCCGGCCGTACCTTAGAGAAATGTGCTGCCCGGTGCCGGGAGGAGACTCCTGGGTTTTGACAGTGGGACGGGAAAGTCACTGTAAAGTTCAGATTCATAGAGACCCCTAGGCTTGTCCTCAAAAGACCACGCACAAGAATAAGGATTGTTCTCCTTTGTGACAGTAGACGGTTCCTGGTGGACATTACCTAAGCCCACATCCACCCGCCCTCGCGCGGTCCCCGAGAGGTCGCGCAGCGTGAATGACTTGTCTTACTATCTGCGCGACCGCGCCAGGAGGCCCTGGCCGTTCGGTATGTCCATCCGTCTGTCAGGGGCTTCCTGCTGCCCTTCGAGCCACATAGTGGGATGAGTTGCTGCACAAACTTTTCACGTCTGGTGGGGTCTTATAAATGAGAGCACGAATACCGCACCCCCACAGCATAAATGCCATGAATGTAAAGGTCTCACGGTAACTTTGCTCCTAAAATGTGATGTGCATCAAAGAAACGTAGATGGCAAGATCAAAATGCATTTTTCATTTTACATTTTAATGGAAAAAACATAAACTTAAATATAAAATAGAGAATAATTATATATACGTGTAGACCTATTATATATATTATATGTTTTATATATATATTATACATATTTTAATGCAGACCTATGGGACATGTGAATACATGAAATAAAATTCCAGAATGATGATTCATTATATCTATTACGTATCAACCAAAATATAACAGCAGCCAAAGCACTAAAATACTTAGCTAAGTACCTATCTGCAGTTTGGCATTACAGACATCAAATCATATCACCGAAAATGTAATAACTCTATGCGTGTAGGCACGTGTATATACTTCGTGTGTGTGTGTGTATACACAGTTGACTGAGATAACGTTTAAAGCAGATATTAATTCTATTTCCTACCATGACTTTATTTTTAAAGCATGTAATATGCTTAGGAATATGTTTACTACAGATCATAGCTGGAAAATCGTATCATGTAACAAATTGGTGCACAAACCCAAATGAGTGGGTTCTCGTTATGGTCAGAGTGTTTAGGTATATGATTTGAGTGCATCAACATATTGTTACAAAATGTGTTACCTTTACATTCATAATGATACATAGAAATATTGGCTTGTCTTTTGCTCACATTTTAGAGTATACTAAACACCATAAGGGCAGTAGAGCTTTATCTAGTCATCTTTATAGCATCTCACAATATAAGCAAAAGTTAACTCGGTCCCACATCCAGGTACTCCTTCTAAATAGTTTAGACATTTGATTTGATAGTAGCGTTCCATGGGTCTTATTCTTTTAAAAATAAAACAGTCCAAACAGTATCCTTCTAAAGAATGAATGGGTCAACCGGGAAATTAAAGAAGAATTGAAAAAAATCATGGAAACAAATGATAATGAAAATACAACGGTTCAAAATCTGTGGGACACAACAAAGGCAGTCCTGAGAGGAAAATATATAGCGGTACAAGCCTTTCTCAAGAAACAAGAAAGGTCTCAGGTACACAACCTAACCCTACACCTAAAGGAGCTGGAGAAAGAACAAGAAAGAAACCCTAAGCCCAGCAGGAGAAGAGAAATCATAAAGATCAGAGCAGAAATCAATGAAATAGAAACCAAAAAAACAATAGAACAAATCAACGAAACTAGGAGCTGGTTCTTTGAAAGAATTAATAAAATTGATAAACCCCTGGCCCGACTTATCAAAAAGAAAAGAGAAAGGACCCAAATAAATAAATAAATCCATTGATATTTGCAAAAAAAAAAAAAAAAAAAAAAAAAAAACAGTCCATTCCGGTTTTCCAGTTTAATCCCTTCAAAGTGTTAGGCAGGACCCGCCACTGACAGGTACCTCCTGCTTGGACTCCTTTAGAAAAAGGAATGTATCCAGATGTGTCTGGATGAGTCGGGCTCCTCTTTATCTATAGGCTTTGATGGCCTGTTGATTCGGCCCTTTTAAAAAAAAAGCCCAAGGAGGGCTGCTTTGGTGAATGAAAACACTGACTTGACCGAAAAGCTACAAACCAAACAGCTTTTTTGCCTTTCCTGGATGCTTGGGACTGCTTTCTGTTTGCAGAAAGTACTAAAAATTCAGCTCCTGCCTTCACTGCCTGCTTGCTTTTACTACAGGAGACACCCACCCTTACCCCCGGGACGGCTGCTCAGAAGCTGGCTTTCCCCTGTGTACGAACTTGCCTTAAATATGCTTTTTCTTTTTTAACTTATATTGGCCAATGTAGAAAAACCACTCTTCACCCGGGATGCATCCCAGTTGAAGGGAACATTCCTCAGCACCACCCTAAAAAAGAGCAACATGGGTTTTGGATTCACCATCATTGGTGGAGATGAGCCTGATGAGTTTCTGCAGGTGAAAAGTGTGATTCCAGATGGGCCTGCCGCGCAGGATGGGAAAATGGAAACAGGTAAGGTCCTTACTGCTTTAGAAATTTGCTTTCCAACAGCTTTCCTTTCCTCTTCTCACACCCCCATCCCCCGACCCCCCTACCAAGGCAAATAGGAGGAGCTTCTTTCTATGATTTTAATTCAAAGGCCAAAGATCACTTCACTTTAGGGAAACCAGAAATTATGTTTCTCCTAAGTTTAGGAGTATCAAATTGAAGTATTTTGGAAATAGATCTAAGTATCATTCTTGTCTCATTTTTCAGACTGCCCCTTCTATTTGCTGGATTTAATGGGCTCTTGAGATTGACACTTTTCTAATTTATTTTTAGAGTTCCGTCTTAGAAATGTGATTAACATTTCATACTATTCTACCCGATCCTCCACCATTGATATTTTAAAATCTGCATTAATCTTGTGATAGTCTCAATGCTGAATTGCCCAGGTTAGATATTTAAATATGCATGCTCATCTCAAAGAAAAAAAAATTTGGATGGTATTCATCTACATATGTCCGCATCAATGTTTTAATATATAAGGTTGTTTTCTGCAGTTCTTACGAATCAATTTTCACATGCAGTTAACTTGGATGTCTATCAAATTATAATCAAAAGTCATTTAACATGGAGATGTGGAGGCAAATTGTTAAAGGCACAAATGCATAAAATATGAAAGGTCCACAGGGGTAGAGAAAAAAGTGATGAATTAAGTCTGGTTTTTCAGTTTGATTTTAAATTCTCCTTCCTGGCCCATGTCCTTGGATTAATCCCTTAACTTACAAATGCTAGTTTCCTTACCTGAGGTGTGGGGGAAGAAGAAATTCGATCTTGTGTCTTTAAAATACTGATTCAAGAATTTTGTAGTGTTGTTTTTGAAATACATTAGAAAGTATTACAAAGTATAGTAACTGTATCTCCAAAGAACTGTATCACCATTACACATTTTTACAGTGTTGATTTAATTTGTGATATCAACTTGCCGACATTAATGGGTCTTAGTAGATATACAAATTAGAGAATTACTTTTGAGGAAACATTATCACATCTATGTGGTCTGTATATTTGTGAATTGTTATATTACCATTTAGTAAGTGGTTCCTCAAGAAATAACTGCTTTCCAAGGTCACCTATGAATATATTTGTAACTCCCTCTCATTGGTGAGTAATAATCCATCTAGTAGCTGTTACATCTCCTTAAAGTTGAGTGAAGTTTTAAAACTAACCCACCACATTTTTCAAACACTATTGTTGTAGAAAATCATCTTTACGTAATTTTCTGTAAGAGTTAAGTTAGGGGCATGGGTGGCCGGACCCGAGAATGACAGTAATGGATAGGACAAGGCCCAGCTCTCGAGGAGTTTATGTCTAGGAAGGGCCTCCGATAGATAAACAAGTAGTTGTAACACAATATGAGTAGGATGAATCTGTAATAACCCTGATGTTGGCACAAAATCAAGACAGTGGGAGGGGAAAGCAACAGAAATGTTTAAAAAGAAAAGTGTGTTTCTAACCATGTAATCTTATTGGGCTTTTATAGAAGTGATAGTTTCTCTCATTGGAAAAGAATACCATAAAACTTTGAAATCTGCTTATAAAATACTCAGGGAATTTAAATGTTTATTTTTAATTGTGAGGTAATTTAAAATAAAACATAAACACATTTCTGTGATATTCCTCAAGTAGTGATAGGAATGGCTGCTCAGTTCATTGAGCTAATATTTCATGAATATCCATACATCCCAGGCATTCTGCTAATTATTAGGGATGCAAAATGTTTCTATCATTAAGACGCCTATACTGTAGAAATAATGAGTGGCATGTTAATGAAGATTTACATCAATGCAATCATAAAAATATGTGCAAAGTCCAGAAATAGGCCAGAGGAATGGGAGATTGAATCCATTAGGAGATGCTTAGGGAGAGCCTTGTACAGAAGATGATGCCTGACAGAGTTTTGAATGATGAATAAGTGTTAGCTAGGTGGACAAAGAAGAGAAGCCACAGGAAGAGGAAACAACATATGCAAAGGCACAGTGGTGGGGAATACCTAGGTAAAGATTTACATGCCATCGCAACCTATGACAATATTCCAACTTCAGTAGGTATTTATGTGAGCTACTGAATAAAGTGATAATCGTAACTGGTAAAGAGGAACTGTTATGACGTGTAGGAAACATCAAAGAATAGTCTGTAGTCATATATCCTCAACTAAAAAACATAGATTTCAAAAATGCATGAATACTTACATATAAAATCTTTCTCATGTAAATTTCTCATATAAACTTTCAACCAGTTAGGCATAGTGCTTTACTCTATAGCTGATGTTTTCTTGATTTGTCTGTGCCGAGAACTTGAAACAGTGCAAGGCAAAGAGCAAGTATTTGTTGGATGGATGGATGGACGGACAGATGGATGGATGGATGGATGGAGTGTTGGATACACTTAGAAATTAAGAAGTGAAATTTGAATTGGCTGAATTCCACTTTTACAGCATAGCCTGGCCAATGCTAATTGTCCAAATAGTTTCCATCAAAGCAAAAACAAACCATCATTGCAGTTTCTGGAGGAAATTAAAAAGACAAAAACATGTTAGGGACAAAATTAATTTCCTTTTTTTGTAACGACTTCATCTATAAATGAACCTCAGGTGTTTGTTTTTTTTTAAAATGGACTCTACAGATATAGTGATGTCATTAATATTTATGAGGTGTGTGGTATCTTAGGGTTGTGGGATCAGCCTGAGTCAGGCTCCACGATGAGAAGGGAGTCTGCTGGAGATTCTCTCTCTCCCTCAGCCCCTCCCACCACTCGTGTTCTCTCTGTCTCTCTCTCAAATAAATAAATCTTAAAAATGACAAGTGGTCTCATTTGATAGTGAAATAAGCATGAAAATACTTGAATCAATTTTTTTTAGCTCTAGGTTATCTCCAATGTAAGCAAAGAAATGTCAATAGTTTGTGTTGACACAAACACAGAGAAAGATCCATTCTACTGAAAAGTTCACCAAGGGTCCTACACAAGAAAGACAAGGGTAGGATGGGAATTCTTTCTTTCTTGGTCAGCACTGACTCATGGGAAAGAGTAGAGACCAGAGGAAAATGAAGACACTGTGCCCCTAGCTGCTTTTTGGAAACTAATTGAGCCAATCCCCAATGGTCCTATAATGTTCTAGAAGAAGTTTTTTTAGAAGAAATTACCATAGTGCTCAGAAACCAACCGGCTTCTGATTGTTACATATTCTACACATCCTGGCAATCCTTTGGAGGCACCAGAGATCCTGGTCATATTCTTTAAACTCTTTTTAAAATCAAGATTGATATACTAAGGCTTACATAGAAACTACAAAGTCTGAGAGTTATTTATCTAATATCCTTCAGGTAAAAAGCTTCTCTTGTTACATGATGTTTTCCTGTTTCTCCCCAGGCTAATTTTTGAATCAAGGCTTGAGGTTTTCAACAAATATAAGAGGGAGGAAAGCTGGCCTATCTGTGAAGTTCTTCTGTAGATAGGGGTTGAATTATGAGGTCACTCACACCCTATTAGATTTTATTTGCCCTCTTCTAAAACGTATCCACGTTATTAGTAAATGGCAAGAAACTGGGAGATAGCATCCTGACATTCTCTGGCTCCCAGCATTTCTCCATTTCAGCAGATCACTGTTACTGCCCTTTTGCTGGTTGGTAACTCGTTCTTTGTGTTTCTGGAAGTAGAGGGATAAGATTAATTTTCTCAGAATCACCTGGGGAGCTTTTTAAAAATGCAGATTCCTGTGTCCCTGCACCTACTGAAATCCAATTTCTAGAAATGGTTTTGGGCATGTGCATTTATACACTTCTAAAAATTGTTAAATCAACACATGCATGTGAAAAACAATCATATGAAAATAATTGTAATGCATAAAATATCTTCTGGCCTGCTCCTCTCCCCGCCTCCAGGCCCCTGTCCCAGAGGCACTCAGTCAGTTTGTATTCTTAGAGATGGGAAATACCTTCACACCTCCAATTAATGTGTTTGTACTGTTGTCTTGATTTAACAGATTTAGACATGACCTATATTTACTTCCTCTTAGAAAGAAATGAAGAATTAGCTCTCTTGTCTCCCATCTGCCTTCCCACATTTTCCCAATAGACTTTTACAGCTAATTTCAGTAATATTTGTATAGTTTTTGCATTAACATGGCTTTATATATCTGTTCACTGACCCCAGTGATATATAATTCATACCTTTTTCCCCCTTAAGTAGCTTTGTGAGGTTTCACTTTGTCTTTCTCTCAGTCTTGCAGTATCTTTCTTAAAATAATTATTTGTTTTTCCTCCCAAAGCGTATTAGGTCCTCTAGTGGGTCTTCTTTTTTCTAAACATCTTTCGTCCTCCTGTTTCTGTCTGAGGCTAAGTGTTCCTCTGACCCTTGGAGATATTTCATCATGTCTCTCCCTAGCAGAGTCCACCATATCCACATCCATCTCTCTCTCTCTTTTTTTTTTAAAAGATTTTTATTTTCTTATTTGTTAGAGAGAGACAGTGAGAAAGGGAATACAAGCAGAGGAAGTAGAAGAGGGAGAGGCAGGCATCCTGTTGAGTAGGGAGCCCCATGTGGGGCTCGATCCCCCATGAGATCATGACCTGAGGTGAAGGCAGGCACTTAACCAACTGAGCCACCCAGGCGCCCCTCCACACCTCTTTTTTGCAGACGCTCATTTTACTGAAGTGCAGTCCTTCCATGTGTTATGATCGTCAACTGTCCATATTTAAAAGTGAAACTGAAAAGTTTCCCTAATGTTCTTAGCCAGGGATAGAATATGAACATCTGTCAAATGGGGACTTTTTTTTTTTTTTTTTTTTTTTGGAGATACCCTCAGTTTTTGACTTGGGGTAGGTGGTAGGAATTTTGCAAACAGTGCCTCCGGGAGGATTATATACTTATATCAAACATTCCTGGGATTCTGCAGAGCAACTAAGAGCCCTTCTTGCCTTTGTCACTCTCCCCACCCCCCACCCCCACCAAGAACACACTAGAACAGCAATGAGCTTTCTGTAAATGTGCAAATAGTAAATATTTCGAGGCTTCGTGGGCCCGGTGGTCTCTGTCACACTGTTTAACCCTGTTGTCATGAAAGCAGCCTTAGACACCACATAAATAAATCAGTGTGGCTGCGTTCCAGTAAATGGTATTTACCAATATGGGCAGCAGGTTTTGCTCCATGGGCCAGTTTGCCAATCCCCCGCCCTAGATTAGACCTTCCAAAACCATGATAAATTCGTCATCATGCCTTGATTTTCATTTCATATTCTAAAATTCTCTTGAGCTGTCATGCCATATAACGGCCTCTCTCTGCCAGATAAATGGATTCTTTCAGGTTCTTTTCATTGCTGAGGGTTTATGCATTTTAAAGTCTTTGCTAAAGAGGATAGCCGTGTGCATTCAGTCTGTCATCTGGAACCGGACATCTTAGAGTCTGCGTTTTTACACCTACTGAAGTTTGAGAACTATTGTATGGAGTGGTAGGTAACAAGAAGACTCCTTTCCCATCTACTGTACAACTTAGATGTTCCCCACCCTACCCTGACCGCCTCTCAACAGAGCCTATGCTCAGAATTGCGTTTATGGAGTGTTTATGAATATTCCTGGTACTACCTTTTGGAGTAGCGTCTCCGGCCATCTACCCAGTCTGACAAAGCTGATTACTCCTTATGTTTATCTTTCATATCAGACTAGGACATTGGCTCAAGAGCAATTTCTCATTCTTTGGGGATTTTAGCCCTGTTAATTCTCTATCTTATAATTGGCATTATCTGGAATCTTAGTTATCCTTTCGCTTTCTGGGGAACAGCGAAGATTAACTTAAGGCTGTGGGTACCATGTAAGCAGATGGCTGCTCTGCGCTTGCCAGGAGAGTTACAGCCCCTTGTGGGGCCAGCTCTTTGAACTGATTGTCCAGTTAATGGTTACCCACTGGCTTCCCACCCTGCCTTACCCCAGTTTGTTTTTTTTTTTTTTTTTTTTTTTTTTTTTTTTTTTTTACCTTCCCTAACCATTGCTAGCTCCCTAGCACTTTAATGGAATTCCATGGTTATGATTTCAACATCTCCTGAGAAAGACTGTATGTAAGAAAAAGCCCAAGATGTAATTCAAACCTGTTTTGTGTCTCATCTGCCCTCTATCTGCTAACTTGTGTCCAGCACAGTCTTCCTTTTGAATTTTGAGCCCACGGCTGTGTTGGTCTGTCCCAGCTGCTCTCACACGGACGGGCTTGCCTCATCAAATGTCTCAGTGAATCAACCAGTGCTCCATCACCACCCACCTCCACCTCTGATGTTCACATTTACATGGTTCTGTCAATTTCCAGAAGCAGATGAATGAATCCAAGAAATGTAATATTTCTACTTGAAGGATCTGTTGAGTTTTCTGTTGCATACCACAACCAAACTTGGCAACAATCAAACATTTACTCAGGAGTCCACATTCTTGCCTGGGATCCGCTGGGTGGCTGTCTTCTGCTAGGCTCACTTTGGGACTGTCATGGAGCCACAGGAATGGAAATGCCCTCCTGGGGCTGGGATGTGGGGGGTGGTTTCACCCACAGCTGAGGTCTCAGCTGGAATGAATGGGACTCCCCAGGGCTGATAAGGCATTTCTCCCTCCATGTGGTCTGAACAGCAGGGTATCTGGAGCAGTTTCCACAGTGGCTTAGGACTCTAAGAGAGCAAAAGGGAAAACTGTCAGGCCTCTCGGCCTAGCCTCCAACCAGCCCGGCATCACTTCTACCCCTTCTGCTGATCAAGGCAAGTCACAGGTCAGCTCATATTCATGGGCCTGGAAACTAAGCCCTGTGTTTTGATGGGAGAAGGAGCAAAACATTTCTAGTCATCTTTTATCCCCTGCACTCCCGCTTCTGTGGCTTCCTTGTTTCTGAATTACTTGACTTTGTTCAAACTTCCCTCAGAAACTTATCTTTTACTTTTGTAGACACTCTACCTTTTTACCTTTTTGGCATAGAGGCATGGATAATGGGTTGCCTTTCAATTCTCCAACATGCTACGAATAAATAACAGAGAATCATAATACCACATCCAGGGAATATGAGCAGTGAAATCAGCTGGTCTCCAGCTCTGTCTTCTGAATAAAAATAGAGAAAGGGGTTGCAGTAATTCACTGTGTAAGAGCTAACAAAATATCCAGACTCACATCTGTGTTAGGTAATTTTCTAAATTTTACCCCTTGGTATTTATGAGCTTTAAATGCTACACACAGAAAAAAAAGTATTATGCTCTACAAAAGCCAGAAAAATAGAATTGAATTTCTAGCCAGCTGACCAATACTAATGTCTCCCGTAGAGAAGAAATAAATCGTGCTTCTTTAGCTTGTCAATATATTTACTCTTGATTCTTTCCAAACACACCTAACTTTTAAAACCTCACTTCATTTTGTTCAAATACCTAACATCTCCCCTACAAGCAATGTGTCTTTCAGATCAATCACCGGACATCTCGCAGAGCCGGAGAAAGCCGCAGTAAACACTCTGTATCTTCTGTCCTCCCTTTAAGATGATATATTAGGTAATATAAATGCCATCATTGACACAATACTTGATTTTTGGCTACACACCACACCACTTGAGAGGTTTAAAACATTGTTGCATCAATTCTTAAAATCATGATATGCTTCAATAACACATTTAGTTTTGGGTTACAAAGAAGAGGTCTTTGTAACCCAAACAAGTGCTATTGCAGTGCCTCTTTTTGGCACATTTCTATCTTTTCTCTCTTTGTAAATGCCTTGTATGATACTGTTTACGACCTCTTCATTTAAAATCAGAGTCTAGATAAAAGCTCACTTGAGAAGGATTAACTACTATACATGTTCTATCTAGTTTTCATCTCTACCCCAGGCTTAAGAACTTGATTCTCATTTGAGCACAGATATAGCAAAGTTTGTTACTTTAATTTTGTTTCTGGTTTCAGTATTGGTATCCATTTGGGTGAGTCACACAGTAATTGAGTTACGACATTTGTGACTGCTGTACCTATTAACACCAAGGAAGTCTGCACTTAAATGTACTATTATCACTATTAGTTTTAAGTTATTCTGCAGAGAAGCTTTATGTTAATTTGTAGCACAGGTCCACTGGCACTCCTAGGAGCTCAAGAAGAAAGGAGGTGGGACTCCTACTCAGCCTAAGAGCCCAGCTCTGCACGATACTAGACATTATAATACCAGGGATGTTACATTAGAGTAATCTTACTGGGTATGAAGTTGGCGAAAATCTGAAAGCTAATCATTTAAGTTTAATGGAAAAGGACTGGTGATTATGGGGTTAATGCTGACTTTTTATTACCACTCCATGGAGGAAGTGGTTGACTGTCAGTATATTAGGGAAAGACTTTTAGCTTAAGTTAGACACATTTGAAATAATGCTATCATCTAAATGCATTTAAGAAGTTTTTATTATTTTAATTCCTTAGGTCTGGGTCCAGGATCCCCAGGATCCTTGCTTATCAATGAAAAAAAAAAAAAAAAGGATCCAAATAGGTACAAAGAGTACCAGATTCTGGTGTCTGGATTGGCATATGTGCTTTTATAGGCAACGTTTAAAGTCTTTCAGTTCCTATTACTCTCGGTCTGGCAACTAATGCAACTGAGCCTTTGGTTCATCAGGGAACAATCTGTTTTTTATAAAAGGTACTTGTTTTCACCCGCCCCTCCTTCAGTGGACTTATAAACTCTTGCTACTTGCCATCCCCTGTCCCTAGCACCTAACTATAAGCTCTCTAGGTCAGAGCCTATGCCTGACTTCATCAATAATAAATTCCCAAGGCATATTTACTACCAGATATATGACATATGTTCAGCTGTTCAATTGGGTGATTGAACAGTTGAAGGAATCTATCTGGGCAGCACTGATTTCCTTACTATGAAGGCACAAGATTTGCTGTAATTATCATAGATTTTCCTATGATTATTTATGCTCCCTTAGAGGATTATTTAAGGCTTTTCTTTATCTAATTTAACCAAACATTTGATTAGATGAGGCATTACTTATAAAGTACTTAAAATAGGCCATGGCATATGGAATCATTCGGAATTGGTAACCATTATTAATATTTATAAGACTGTCTTCCAGTAAATTGGAGGAAGCTTTAGTATTCTGGGAGTGATAGATCTATGAAAAGAGTTATGAACAGCCTAGGATGGTCACCATTTGGACCCTGGAAATGAAATGATTCTGTATGGAACACTAACAGCAAAAAAACTCTTCTTAAAGTAGTTCCCACTTTTAAAGGAGATAATTAGAAAATTGTTGGAATTGTAGTGCCATGTTGACAACTGTTATTCTGTTGGTAGACTGGCATCTGAAGTAGGACACTCAATCTCGTGTGTGTGTGTGTAAAGACTACTGAAAATTGGGCTGGGGTGCCACTTGGGCATGCCATTGGATTTTGACTCTTTTTACTAGATATAAGTATTTTTACTAGATACCCTAGAGACATCGCTATCCTCATCTTCATTTGTTTAATGAAGTTTCTCATTTTTTGATATTATAAACCACTCCAAAATAAAAACATGTCCATCCCGAATCATAAGAAACAAAATAGAAAAGTCTAGAGAGGGTAAGATAGTTGGAAAATGTCTGAGGCAAAATATACGTTTCTGTTAGAAGCAATAGTACTCCCTGAATCAAATATCCGTAGAAGATGTTGGTACATATTCCTACAGATTGGCATGTAGTCTTGTAAGTGCTCAATGAATAGTTTAATTTCCTAGGTACACACACATATATCACCCCCTAAGGATATGTGCATGTAAGTGAGAAAAAGAGGCAAGAAATATGTCTTTCACTGTTTCCCAGCTAAGTCTTAGATCTTAGTTCATAATTATAAACCTCTTCGCATTCTAAACAAGAAGACTTCACTGAAGTCAATAGGAGATAAATTGCCATGCAGACCTTTGTTTATAAGTGTAATTCTGCTGGTTTTTGCAAGCTGCCAGTGAAATTAGAGATGGAGCGCACTGGAGTCGGCAAATAACAAAGCTGCTACAGCTGCAGAAACATGATTCCCGTACCGAGTGTAATTAATGCGCCTCTCACACGCGCCAGCTGAGGATTTGCATGAACTGACAGGATCACACACGGTAACTCTTGTGCCATCGTCTAATTTACTACTTTGTTCGAAAATCCAACTCTGTGAGGTGAATTTTGCATCTCTTAATCGCAAGAACCATCGTCAGAAATGAAAACATTTCATCACATAAACGAGATATTGACAAAAAAGGGGAACTTTGTTTTGTGAAACCAAGATTAATAACCTAGAACTGTCTTTCTCTGTGTTATGAGCTTCATATTCCTTCCCTCTTTGTTTTTAAAGTGTTGGGTCCTGAAATTTTCATTTCTCTGGCTTCTTTGTTCTTCTTTCCTATTTTTCTCACCTGACTAGGGAAAAAGCAAACACTGGATCTATTTTCTCCTGTGTTCTCATGAGAGAATGAAATTTGGGGTGTGAAAAAACAGACTTAGATTGCCACATCTCGAAATGTCGTATGAAGCACTTAACATACTTTCCAGGCATCATGATGGATAGACATGCGAGGTTAGCAATACTGGCATGTTTGCAGAGCAGTTTCTCACGGACTTGTGTAAGATTGTGATCCTGAATTGGGACATAAAAGCTTTGAAGCGTTAGAGTCATGAGGTTGGGGCTAGATGTAGCAGGAGCTGAAATTACACAAATCCATCCTGCATGAAGTGAACATTCCTGAGAAACAAGGTGCCGTGCTTTTGTGGTCATTGACATCTGCCTACAGGCTACATCGGTGGTGGCCAGTGTAATCTCAGAATTTACAAATAGGACCTCAAGTACAAACTAAAAGATATGGAATTGTTTCCAGTGTTTCTCATCAAGGCTGAGTCCTTGAGATCTTTTTTTTTTTTTTTTCCTAAAGAAATGCAAAGGTCATTTTTCCTTTGGAAAAAAATAACCACCTGCCATTTCCTAGAGAAAAGGTGACATTTTTCTATGAAAAGGAGACATTTTTGCCCAGAGGCGAGTAGAGGCAGTTTCTGGGATTGCCTGACAGTGAGTTTACATAAGAGCAGAGCAAGGTGCTGTGCCTCTGGCAGAGATGACATTTCTCTCCCTAGTCTTAGAGTTGCAAATTCTACAAAATACAAAACTGACTTTCTGGTGGTAATTCTGGTCTCTCATTGATGTGTGCTCTGGCATTACTAATTAATGCTGTGAACGCGTGCCATGCTGAGACCAGGGGAGGTCATACAAAGATGGTGGACGGGGAACTTCCTGAGCTACAAGTCCAGCCCTGTGCTTTGATTTCTATCACTGACTAATCTTGCTCTGTTTCACCTAGCGCCTCACTGCACAGCATCAGTGTTCATGTCTATTAATAATTGCTCAGAATAGATATGTCCATTTGTTCATTCATTTATTCAGCAAACTTTATAATGGGACGTTAAGTTGGGGCTTTTCATAGAACTGGCCCTGGGACCCATCACCTTCTCCCGTGGCTACTGTGGAACTGCCCTCCTACAATAAACTGCCCCTGCTCCTCTACTGAAAAAGAAAATGGAGGGGGAAAAAGAATTTTCAAAATAGTTTTCCTTATAGGTGGAATGCAGTGCTTCTGTTGAGAAGTAACCCAGTTATACCCAGGCGAAAGGGAGGGGTGCTTCCCATCCCCATTTCAATCTAAGTGAGGAGGGAGGTTCTAAATGAAAAATCACTCCTCGAAATTGAGATTGCAAAACAAGGGGAGGTGGTGTTTTGGCTTCCAAATTGGACATCTGCTCAGGCAGTGAGTGGACTCACTTCCTTTGCCCGTCAGAACAGGAAAGAAGTGAATTGGAGAGAGGAAGGAGAATAGAAAACACAACAGTGAAGCCACTGCACCTAGTATTTGGCATGACAAGGCTGTGCCAAGTTCTCTATGGTTGAAAGAGACCTTGACCTGAGCCAGTCGTCTTCCATATACCGCTCAGGAGAGCCACCTGCTGGGCAAAGAAAACGGCATCAGCAGGCTGGGCAGTGCTCCAATATGGCAGCCGCTGATGGAGATGAAAGAGGTCAAGTTTGGACCAAATACTGCACTGATCCTGGGATGAATGTACAGACCCATCCCATGAGATAGCCAGCCCCTAGGCAACTGCCACTTCAATGGCCAGTTACCATTCACGACACAGGCAGCCGATTAAATAAAACCAGCCAATTGCAGCCATTGCAGCCAATTAAATAAAAAAGACTCCCTCTCTGGAAGAATTAGACCTCGAAGAGTAAGGGAGGGAAGAAGCAGTGACCCAGGGGCAAACTGTGCCTCCCCCACCTCAAAGCTGTCAGGGTCCCATGCAAATGGCAGGAGGAAAAGAGGTTTAAAGTTGAGGCTTTAAGGAGACTAGGTGTATTGTAGCCAAAAGTGACTTTGAAGTTAAGAATTTTCCTAAGCTATCATTAAGGAATGGGAAGAGGTGAAAATAGTAACTGTAGGAGAAAACATCCTTCACCTTTTTAGCCCCCACCCCCAAATGAGACTGCTCCATAAATGTGTGTGTACAGGGAGTACCCACCACACATCAGCCATCCCTCCAGGTTCTGGGGACTCACGGATGAGTGATAGAGTCTCTGCCATAAAGGATGGCACTGTCTGGCAAAGCCATAGAGGTATGTGAGCAATTTCAAATGACACCTGGAGATAAATACTAGAAGAGGGGTATACAGTCTCCTGATCAATGAATCTCTCATGAGAGGGTGTAGGGAGAGGTCAGGAGAGGTTTCACAGCTGAAGTGTGATTCAAAGACCTGAAGGGAGATTGTAAATTTATTAAGATTCCAGGTATGGGGAATATAGTGTGCAAAAGTGCGACATCCATTCATTCAGCGGACATGTGCAGGAGATTTTACTATGAGCCAGGATCTGTGCCAGGTAGGTTATTGGCTTATAAGAAGAAAACAACATGATCCTTGCATGGGTCCACGTCTAGGGCACCTGGAAAACCATGAGCTCTTTGTTATGCCTGAAACCGAGGAGGCAACGGAGAGGGATGACAGAACTAGAAGTTGAGGGGAATAATAATAGTAATAGGGAAGGAAACTATAAATTAACTTAGGAGTCACAGAGGGCTTGCAAGCAGGGCTGTAACCTCATCAAATATGCATTTTAGAACGATAGATCTAGAGTCAGGGTAATATATGAATTGTAGAAAAAGAGACAGGAATCAGAAGAGAAGTTAAGAAATGTTCAGTATCTCTTCCGTGTACCTCCCCAAACCCACCTTCTCTGGTGCCCTTTATGGACTCCACCATTTAGCTTCCTTGTCTTAGAGCTTCCCTCTGGGCTCCATGAGTGGGAAGAAGCTGCTGGCTATCAGAGGCCGGGAGAGAGTGAGGCACTAGCATTTAGTGCCCTCACTTATTCCCTGCCAGGTTGCTGCGTGCTGGGCATCCATCTTTTGGAAGCTCTGCTCTCACAACCACAGAGGAGGAGAGGAAATGAAATGGGAAGTATGTGGACAGTGCTCCTTCTTGTCAGACTGAATGAGATGAGTGAAGACAGTTAACTACATTTGCTTCTTTGGGTTTCATGCTGGAGGAGCTGGGTGGACTGTGATGCCATTAACACAGAAGAAGCAAGTTTGGAGTGTTTCAACCTAGTAAGAATGTTTCAGTGGCACCTGGGTGACTCAGTTAAGCATCTGCCTTCAGCTCAGGTCATGATCCTGGGGTCCTGGGATCGAGCCCCTTGTTGGGTTCCCTGCTTATCAGGGAGTCTGCTTCTCCCTCTCCCTGCCTCTCACTCCTGCTCTCTATTGCTATCTCCCTCTGTCTCTCAAATAAATAAATAATAATCTTTTAAATAAAGGATGTTTTAATAACTCCTTAGTCATAAGGAATTGAGGCTAATTTAGGTAATATGGTGAACAAGGCTTCTATAAGTTTTATGTTTCTAAGAGTCAGTATCTACATGCATTTGAACAATTGCTCAGAGACAATTAAGTTCTTAACTTCATAATTTGTATTTTCTTTGGGGCGTGTTTTATGATTTCCTTTTTAATTTTTTATTTTTTTCAGGGAGAAGTGGTAGCAATAGGATTTATTCTGTATTGCCAGCAAAGTTCATACTTGTCAACAACTCGGTGGGATGGGAAAGGGAAAGAATTATATGCTAAAATCTGCAACATAGAGAGGATGCAAAGTGCTTCAGTCATTGATTAGCTGCCAAAAGGAAGAAGCAGCAGCTTTGTCTTCCATCAAATTCTTCTGGGTTTTTCCAGATGGGAGAGCAACCGCAAATGGGTGAAAGTTATAGAGAGACAGATTTTGATTCATTATTTAAAAAAAAAAAAAAATAGCTTAATGACAGTGCTGGGTTGTCTAATAATAATATTCGTTCTTTGAGTTTAATGGCAATGTGCCAAACTCCTAATATATAGTATCTGATTTAATCTCTATAGTAACTTGGTGGAATAGAGATAATTATTCTTATTTTACAAACAAGGAAACAAGTTCGGAAAAGTTGATTAATTAGCCCAAGCTCACACCACTAGTACATGATAAGGTTGAGATTCAAGCTCCTATTTGACTACAATGCTACTACTTTCTAGAATAGTCAGCTCCCCAGAATTGGAAGTCTTACCAGAGTCTGATTAATCACTTCTCAAGTATTTCTGCTCTGGTTGGAGGTTGAACCATTTGACTCAAAGTCACCATCTCTGAGGGGCATTATCATGATACCCCTTCTCCACCTGCCTTCTCTTTCTTCCCACCCACTCCCCTGACCCTGGTTTTCTTGAATAGTGTGTGTGTGTGTGTGTATTGAATTTAATCTGTAAAACATTTTGTATTTTTTATTTATAAAGAAAGACATTGAGGGAAAGTGCTAAATAGAAGAAAAACAAATCTGTTCCCTTTTCACTGTTCCTTTATATACCCTAGTACACACATCTCATATACCCTTGTCTAGCTAGATAAAAGGAAAATTCAAAGTCAATAAAGAGAATGAATAATATTTTATAATATCATGGTTTTTTTCCCTAGCCATATGACCCAGTTTTTTTGCCCCCAAACCCCACTGATTTCAAGGGGGAGTGGAGCCAGTAAATATATATAGAAGCTGTGCTGTTATGTTTTGTTTTATCAAAAAATGGTATCTGGTATTAAGAAGTATTAAACTAAAGGTGTTTCAAAGCTTCTTGGAACAAGAATACCTATCCTATAATTTTTTTTTAAGTATGTCATTTAGAAAACCAAGTTGTCTAAACAGAGAACTTAGATTCCTAGGAAAATTTCACATGATTATTGAGGTTCAAATGAAACTATGTTTTGTGAAGGGAAACCTATGAACACATAAAATAGACATAATCAGCCCAAGGGGTAAGTGATGAAGTAGGATTCCAAGGCAGGTCTCTGAGGCTCCTAATTCCAAACTACTTCCCCTAGAGAAGCACTTTGAGACTTCATTTAGTTTCAAGTATGGGACAGATGAAGGCATGTAGTATTACTGAGCAAGTGGTCCCAAGAAACTTGATGTCTTCTTAAGACAACAGAGGACCTGGAAACGTCCTTGAGGTTTTTACATCAATCCAAACATGTTATATTTCTTTTGCTTAAAGGAAAAAGTCTGAATGTCCTTTGCTCACATATGTAAGATGTTAAAGTGTAAAATGAGGTCCTCGGAGGAAAATTAGTCACACAAAGAGTGTCGTTACAATGAAATACTGAGATTTGCATCACACTCTGTTCATGTGTTGAGACCCAACTATATGTTGGGTAGCTTTGCCCAGTAGACCTCTGGCATTTACTGGGATAAATAACACGGTGACTATAAGAAATATTTTGGAAACTGCAAAATATGCTTCAGTTGTAAGTTAGTTTTATGATGATTTTACATTCCTGAATATTTTAATATGCCACTTTCTCCATTTTAACCTACTGTGCTGATGTGCCTTCTTATCTTTTCCCTTCTGGGTGTTGTCAATCTGTCTAATTAGATTATAGGCTCATTAGGTGGAGGCCAATGGCTAATTCCATGTTTAGTACAGAAACAGGACACTGTTGGTATTTAATCATCCATAGTCTCCTGTTCTGGCTCGGCAGGGTATAACAATACATCTTCTGAAAGCTCAGTAGAGTGAAAATTCCCCTGCAGAGGGCAAGAAGAAAGCAAGAAGGACAAATGAATTTTCATTCAACCCTTGAAGAGTTCTTCTTTTTACGAGAGTATAATAGCTAAGCCACTAACCTATAGAATGGAAAATCAGCCTGAATACATGTAAAAGAAAAAAATCAATATGCAGTAGCTGTTTTATGCAGCACTGTTCAATTCCAAAAGAGCTGACAGTTGGTGGAAACAAAAAAAAAAAAAAAAAACCAAGATGCAGTATGCCATTTGGGAAAAAAAAAGTAAAGCAAATAATTCGTATGTGGAACTTTTATGAGTGTCTCAAAACTGTTTAAGGAAAGCTAACTGAGTATTCCTTGGAGAATCATGAACGACGTAAGACTAGGGAAAGTATAAATTTACCTAGTATATAGGTAAGGGAAACACACACACAGTGAAGCTCCAGGATTCAGAGTTTATCAGTTCTGGGGCCAGAATCCCTGATTACTCATCTGCTATCCTATGTAGTTTATAAAATCTATAGGGATTTAACAGTATCTGCTCTCTCTGGGGTTTGAATTTAAGTTCTGCTGAAATTCTTAATAAAAAGAGTTTCACATTTTCTTCTTCTTGTTGGTTCGCAACCAAGTTTACCTTGGCTTCTTCTGGAGCTTTATTTAGCTTAATTGACAGTATCTGCTAAGGTAGACAGAAAAAAACAAAAATTATTCACTTCCCATTGATAGGTGAATTCTGTAAGCGTTTACTGATAGAGTTGCTAAAAAATTTCTACTGCTAACCTCTTTTATGATAGATACACCAAGGATTACAGAGTTCTTTTTCTTGCTAGCTAAGTAAGGCATTCCCTCTGAAAATATCATTAGCACCACTTGGGGGTCATATAGAAATCAGCTTAAGGATCTCAGAATGTTTAAAGAGCTTTATCTATAATCTCCTCAATGTAAAGGGGAAAAATGCAATGTAAAAGATGAATGCTTATTTTTGTGTACCCAGTGTCATTACTGAGCTAAAATTTGATGGAAAAAAAGGAATATAAGCTTTTATTCATTGCTTGCAATGCCTTGAAATATGGAAAAAAGTAGAGACAACTTTGTATCTGAAAGCATTTCCATCCAAAGTAATAGCTGTAGGGAATAAATGGACACTTTGTGAAAGAGATTTGGCTCTTAGCAATATGAACAAGGGATGTAATTAGAATGTATTGTCCATTCCTGAATATCTTTTTAAAATATACTTAAATATTCAAGTGAAGTCTTAGGTCCTTGATACATTAATTGAACTATAGATGTATACTTATTAACGCAACTCTAAAACCTTCATGATAAATACTAACTTTGAAAACTGAAAAAAGGTGGGGGATGGCAAAGTATCACAGATACTTCTCTATCACTCATAACACAGATAGACTGCTAAGAAACTTCTCAGCAGGCATCCCAGGCCATATGTGTGGAAGTGCCGAGACCCAGATACCCCTCATGCAACAAAGTATCTACTGTGATAGATTGTAGAAATAACAAATCTTCCATTGTGGAAGAGGTTTCAAAGAAGAGTATATTTTGGAGTGAGTCGAGGAAAGTATAGGAAATTGTTGAGGTGAAGCAAAATCGATACTGAGAAGAAAGAAGAGAAAGGAAGAAAGAGGGAGAGAAAGAGAACCATAGCTTCTTCCTGTAAGTGGAAAGCATGTTTGTATACCTGCTAACTAATTCCCAAGTGAAAAACTTAATACCATAAAATGAATAAGACAGAAATGAAGTAGAATCAGAAGAGGGGAAAAAAAGACCCCTGATTTTAAAGACTTAATTTCTTAGCCTGTTCATATACATTTAATCCTTATTTGAACAGCATATAATTCTGAATATAATGGAGTCTGAGCTAATTGGCTGAGAATGATAATATCCTTTAAAACTAGCTTCTGGCATAATGTCCAGTCTTTGCCAGGCCTATAATTACTGATGTGTGTATGTGAGCAAGGAACTATGTGATTTGGTTGGGCTCAATAGGCTAGTAATAATACCCCTGATCAGTGTTTGAAATCCTCCAAGGAAGAGCCTCGTATGAATAGCATGACCCCATTCTATAGAAAGCAGTGCTTTTGAGAAATGAAAGGAATGACAGAGTATATGAACTCCATCATCAACTTGTATTTCTGAGAAAATGGCAAAATATGCAACCCTGCCAAGTATATGCCCGCTAATGTGATTCATTTTGGATATGAGTTAACACTTCAGCACACAGATGTCCAGATCCCAGATGATGTCTCTCACTTAATACTGGCTCACATTACTTAATGATTTCACTTAGTTGTGTGAAATCAAAATGCAGAACACTTAATTACAAGTGGGAGATGGTAGAAAGTGCTAACAGGACTGTTGACTCGGAAACTTGGGAAAGTAGCTTCTTACTTTCTTGCCTCAGTGTCCTCTGCCCAGTAGTATGATGATTAGATTATGTCCGAGGTCCTCTCCAGTTCTAAAATCATATAAATGGACAATTGTGAACCACAAAATTACAAATGTTGGTTTAATAACAGCCTAAAATTGTGGCCTTTAAATGACATGTCCAAATCAGCAAACTGGATGAAGTTCATTCACGAAAAAGGGGTATGATCAGCAATTAACTCTGGGAATCGGTGTCCTGTCCTCTAACAGAAACAGCCACAATATGTTGAATACAGTCCAAGAGAATCAAAACATAAGTCCCGACAAAGGCAGAGTCAGCTCATTTTATGATTTCTTTCTTTCTTTTTTTTTTTTTTTATGATTTTATTTATTTACTTGACAGAGATCACAAGCAGGCAAAGGGGGTGGGGGAATCTGGCTCCCCGCTGAGCAGAGAGCCTGATGCGGGGCTCGATCCCAGGACCCTGAGATCATGACCTGAGCCGAAGGCAGAGGTTCAACCCACTGAGCCACCCAGGTGCCCCTCATTTTATGATTTCTAATGAATACATGCACAAGATACTATATAGCCTAAAAATGACATAAAATGTTTAATTATCCCGCAGCATGACTTGGACACACTACACAGTCTCTATAATTGAAAGAGCAAAGAATGATGGCTAAAGTTACCAAGCAAAAGGCAGCAGACTGAAAAAAGTCAACTCAGAGGCCAGGAGGCCATGTCTGGACATGCCCCTTGTTAACAGCGATAAACTGTTACTAATAGAGCCAATTCTAAACTTTCTAAGCTATGGATCATTGCTCTCCCGGGCTGGCTGTGGTCAGTTCGTATTATAACTGAAGTCCATCTTCATACTGTCACACAGGACCTTCTTTCTCTTTGCATTTTTCTTTTCTTGATATTATAATGATTCCTTGGCAAATTCTCCATCCTACAAAGTTCCATTGTTCTTCTGTGTCCATCCTGCTTCCTCTCCCATTGCCACCACACAAACATGCACAACAAATCAGAACTGCTACTTCTGAGGTATTTTTTTTAACTCCATAGGTAATATGCCAATGCCAAGACTTAAATTATTTTTTTTTAAGATTTTATTTATTTATTTGACAGAGAGAGAGATCACAAGTAGGCAGAGAGGCAGGCAGAGAGAGAGAGAGAGGAGGAAGCAGGCTCCCTGCTGAGCAGAGAGCCCGATGCGGGACTCGATCCCAGGACCCTGAGATCATGACCTGAGCCGAAGGCAGCGGCTTAACCCACTGAGCCACCCAGGCGCCCAAGGCTTAAATTATTTTTATAGGAAATGAACATTTCATATTGGTCTGCCTTCTTAATCCTATAATACAACTTCCTTTCTTTCTGCCTGTTTCTAGAGAGCTGTAAGCTTGAAACCATGGTACTCATGAAAAGTAATAAAGAGACATTAGTAAATATGTGGGGCGTCTGGGTGACTCAGTGGGTTAAGTGTCTGACTTTGGCTCAGGTCCTGATCTCAGGGTCCTGGGATTGAGCCCTGTGTTGGGCTCCATGCTCAACAGGGAGCCTGCTTGAGATTCTCTCCCTCCACCCCTTGCCCTGCTCTTGCCTGTGTCTGCACGCTCTCTCTCTCTCTCAAAATTATTCTCTCACAAAAATAAATAAAATCTTTAAATACTTAATATGCATTAAATGCTATTAATATGTCATTATAAAATACATGTTATGTAACAAAACGTCCATAGCAATACTGTGCATCCCAAGAACATTCTATGTGGCTCCTAAGCTACCTTTTGAAGTCTTCTGCTGGACATACACTAAGGCAGAGTGCAGTTCAGGAACTGTCACTTATAGAAGCAACTTATCTTTGAACTATTATGCACAAGACTTCATTTGGATAACACATGTTACAGAAACATAGAGTTCAGTTGCTCTTTTTAATATAAGTGGGGAACGAGCAGTCTTTCAAAGTGAACAGCATCTTAGGATGGGTTAATTTAGTGTAGGTTGATTCATGTCTCCATGCTAACTCATGTCTCTAGACCTCCCAGTCTCTTAACTTTCTTTCTGTAATTTATTTTAGGTCACAAATACAATAATTTTTTTAAATGCCATTCTAAAAAAAATCACTGTGGTACCAGAGGACCTTATATAATAGCAAATAAGCATATGGTTTTTGTTTTGTTGTTTGTTTTTTTTTTTTTTTTTTTTTTTGTCTCTGAAAAAAGAAGTGTTGTCTTGGATATGTGGATACAGCCTTAAATTAAGAAAAGTAAATAAACACCCTGCCTGCCACTGTGCATGATAATTCACAAAAGCATGGATACTTTTTCTTCCACTGATTTCATCTTGACATTTTTTTTTACACCAAGAGCAGAATTCCCATTTCTTTTATTAAAATGTCATTTTTATGTTTTTGCCTACATATGTAATTAGATTTTAATGTTTACTTTGTATTGGAATCTTTGTTCCTATTTTTTATTATTCAAGTTGGAAATGCATATTTGATGTTTTGAATTGACAACTACATTGATAAAATTTGAATTTTTTTTAAAGATTTTATTTATTTATTTGACAGAGAGATCACAAGTAGGCAGAGAGGCAGGCAGAGAGAGGGCAGGGGGAAGCAGACTCCCTGTTGAGCGGAGAGCCCAGATGTGGGGCTCCATCCCAGGACCCTGAGATCATGACCTGAGCCGAAGGCAGAGGCTTAACCCACTGAGCCACCGAGGCGCCCCTAAAGTTTGAATTTCTTTATGTTATTAAGCCTTGTTTCCAAATCATCCCTTCATTGGCCAAAATATACCCAGTGTTTTATTTTCTCTGTGGTTGAACAATTTTTTTGTGGTACTTTTGGAAGTAGCTAAAATTGACAATTTACCTAAAGTCATTGCAGAAATAAATGTTTCTGCTACATAAGAAATCTAGTCCTAACCATTAAAATGCCTAAATTTTACTTAGTATTTCTGTTAGGTCCCCCAATAATGGGTCAGTGATCAAAGGAGCGAGACTGATACAAAGCGAAGGTCAAGCAAAGCTTTATTTCCCGCCAAGCATCAAGAATCAAACCAGCCGGGGCTGTCTCTTACAAAGAGGCGACCCCTCCCTGCCTTACAGACGAACCTTTATAGAGCAAAGGCCATGTGGTTGGGCCCCACCACACAGAGGTGGCCAATGAGATTGTAACACACAGTGAAAGCTGCACAGTCATGCTAGGTCACACACGTGTGGCCAATTGAATTACAATTTACCCTAGTAGATATTTTAGCTATCTTACCACCTTGGTCAGAATTGGCGCCCAAAAGGCGGGACCCACACTCATTGGTAGCTAGGGAGACAGTATGCGGGCCCCACTGATTGGATGTCTCCACCTGGCCTGACCCACCCTTGTATTTGGGCTTTGTTATCTGGGACTGGTTTCCCTGATGTGCTTTTAAGTAAGTTCCAGGGATTGGGGGGAGTGGGGGAGAGGCAGGGTCAGTTTAAGTTTTATTGCATCAACAACAAAATCACTGTTGAACCAGATGTAATTGTTCTGACTAAATAGACCCTTACATTTCTACATCCACATTAAATGTTTCTGTTTTTTAACTTAAGAAAAAACATTAGCATTTGAAACCAAAACTTACAACTTTTTATTAGTGTGTGATTTTCATCCACACTTTCCATTTCAGCTCAGTTTGCTCTGGTTGCCAGTATGTAAATTCCCATTTCATGTAATACTGTGTTCAGATTAGGAGGTCCCTCCGTCCCTTTAGCAAATTAAGGATTTGTAAAAAAGTGCCAAGAGTTTGCATACTGACTTCTTAAAGTTCGAAAGAAAGCCAGAACGTTTTTCCAGTATGGGAGCGCTCACAAAGGTATTCTACCTCTGGATTTATGATTCAAAGGATACTACATGCCCTCATCTTTGCCTCCTTTTTGACATGCCCTTATCTTTGCCTCCTTTTTGACATGAACTTAGGCGTAAGCCAAAGTTCTAATTCTAAAAGTTTCAGTTGTCCCTTTTATCTCTATCATGTTGGCGTGACCTTCCATATGCAAATACCATGAAAAATTCTTGATACCTATGACTTTCCTCTCCTCACATCCAGCCCCTTGATCCTCTGCGGTTTGGCTTCCAAAACCACTGCTCTACCCTGCCTCTGGTGTCATCTGCCTCTGTCTGCCAAACCCTGAGGCCTTGATTCACTGTTCTTGAACTCTGATAAGTATTTAACATTGCAGACCACACCCTCCTTGTTCGGTGACACTGAGCAGCGGACCCCCCTTTCCCACCCCTTCAAGTGCTGCTGGAATCTCTTATCTTCTCACTGCCCCTGGGGATTACCATTCATTCAGCCTCCTCTTCTTCTGTCTGTATTTCCTGGAAGATTTCACCCATTCTGATCCTACGCTACTTGTTAGCTGTGTCAGGTAAGGCAAGATATTTAGCTTCTCTGGACCTTATGATTCTCATCAGCAAACTAGGGATACTATTTGATGTAAAAATCGAATGAGCTGGCACTTTGAAAGCACAGAAAACAGTACCTGTCACATAGTAAGTCATTCGTTATTAGCCGTCATCATTATTTTTCACTTTATCACACTTAAAGCTTCATGTTCATCTTTGATTATGTTTCCATATTTCCAGTCACCTTTAAGATATGATCAACAGAATACTCCATCAACATCATCTCAAACGCCGACATGTCATAAACAAAAGTCTGTTTCTTGGGCTGTGTCCCCTTCTCAAAATGGCTTATTTGTTCAAATACCCTCTTTCTATCACTGATATTACCATTCTTTATGGAATCAATATTAACTGGTAATTTAACCTTTGTCTCTCATTGTCTAATTTAACTTTGCCACTGAGCCTCTCAGATTTTATGGTTCTATTTTGAATTCATTAAGTTTTGTTACTTCTCAGTGTTCCACCTTGGTCCAGATCCTTGTCATTTTACACTTGGATTAATCACTCTTCTCTACTCCCAGCATCTTTATTCCAACCAAATAAGATCTTATAAACACCACTTTTAATGTGTCAGGATCTGGTCAGTGTTCTTCTACTCAAGAAGTTAGAATCAAAGGAATAAAACTACACCAGCAATTATTAAAGAATTTAAAATAGCAGAGCTGATGTCACTTTTAAAATACATATTGGAAGAGAGGGGAACCCTTCTACACTGTTGGTGGGAATGCAAGCTGGTACAACCACTCTGGAAAACAGTGTGCAGGTTTCTCAAAAAACTGAAAATAGAGCTACCCTATGACCCAGCGATTGCACTACTGGGTATATATCCTAAAGATACAAACGTGGTGCTCCAAAGGGGCACGTGCACCTGAATGTTTATAGCAGCAATGTCCACAATAGCCAAACTAGGGAAAGAACCTAGATGTCCATCAACAGATGAATGGATAAAGAAGATGTGGTATATATATACACAATGGAATACTGTGCAGCCATCAAAAGAAATGAAATCTTGCCATTTGCGAAGACGTGGATGGAATTAGAGGGTATTATGCGTAGCGAAATAAGTCAATTGGAAAAAGACAACTATCATATGATCTCCCTGATATGAGGAAGTGGAGATGCAATGTGGGGAGGTTGGGGGTAGGAAAAGAAAAAATGAAAAAAGATGGGATTGGGAGGGAGACAAACCATAAAAGACTCAATCTCAAAAAACAGACTGAGGGTTACTGGGGGCAGGGGAACAGGAGAGGGTGGTGGAGATATGGACATTGGGGAGGGTATGTGCTATGATGAGTGCTGTGAAATGTGTTAACCTGGCGATTCACAGACCTATGCCCCTGGGGAAAAAATACATATATGTTTATTAAAAATTAATTAATTTAAAAAAATGCATATTGAAAACTTAAGGTGATAAATTAAAAACTTATTTTAGCTACTTAAAATCTGGCATATATATTATTAAATTTTTATAGAAGATTAAGAAAATAAGCAGGAAGGATCATAGAACTGCTCCAGCAAACACTAATGGAGCACACAAAAAGGCAAACATTACTACTTCTGTGACTACTACATTTATAATAATGGTAATACTTTCAGACATTTATTACCTACGTTACACTTTGCAAAGCATTTTTTTTTCCAGGAGGTCAGGAAATATTTTATTCACAACTAGGGACATGGCCATAAGAGAGGGAAGCACACAGGACTGCAAACTAAAACCCAATAGCCAGCAAGGGCCCTTTGGGCCAGAAACCCTGCATCCTGAGGTCCTCACGGTCTCCCACCAAACAAGACTGGGCATCCAGGAGAAGGGGCAGTGGATCTGGTGTCCCACAGAGTGAAAGGATATATGATGCCTCATTCCGAGAGACAGGGTGAGGAGGTAAAATGGAGGGAGGGTCCATCACTGCCTAACATCACCTCCTCCTCTCAGAGCCAACACCAGATGGAGGACTAAACCACCTAGGATCTTATAATCAGCTGCTGTCTTCTCATCATTCTTCTGTTTTTCACAGCCGCTGCGGCTATGGAGGGATTCCCTCTTTCTCCTCCACATGCTCCTTGATTCGCTCCACCTTGTCTGTAGGTTCAGTGTCAATTCCAATCTCCTTTCTGGTCAGCATCTTCACTTTAATTAGCATCTTCTTCCCAGTTTGGAGCTCCACACAGATACTTTGCTGCTTCTACCGCTGCAGTCGCTGCTGCCGCTCCTTTGCAAAGCATTTTGACATAAAGTATTTCATTTACTTTTCACAATTCAATGAGAAGAGTATTGATATTAATCTATTTTACAAAATTAAAAACTGAGCCTCACAAGGTTAAACAGCTTACTAGAGATCATGCAGCCGAGAAGTGATGGAGGCAGAACTCAAACTCACGTCAGGTTCCATTGCACTATTAAAAGACCTCAATAAATATTTTTTAACAACTTACTGCATTTTAATAACTTAATAATAGCACCTAGTGAAAGCTGAGTGAGTGAGTGAATTATTAGATAGACTATAATAATTCTAAAGCTGATTATTTAAATATATTAAGATTGGGGCACATTATATGAAGAAAACTTAGAATAGTTCCCTAAATAGTGGATGTCTAGCTGCATTGAATATTGACTTTCAAAGGGCACCCTTTGAAAATTACCACCCACAAAATGCCTTGTCTCAGATTTTCATGGACCTCAGTGTACTGTAGTCATGGAACATCCAAGGGGAAAGTTGTGTATAGGAAGAAAACAGTGAACATAGAAAATAGGGCGTAGAGAAACAGACTACTATGTATCGATCCCTATCCAGAAAGACAGTGTGTCCAAAACATGGGTAGAGTTGGCCTCACAGTGGCCTGAATACCTTGTCCCATCCTTTGCTCTCCCACCCCTATGTCCTAAACAAGCTTTTGTTTTCCCAGATATCTTGATATGCAAAAAAGAGAGTGCTCCTCACTGAAAGTGGGTTATAATTGAATGAGCTGGCAGTCTGGTTTTATACTGATTTCTCTTGTTAGTGTTTGAGTATCACTAAAAGTCGGACTATTTCAGGGTGTCCTCAGAATGTCCAGAAGGGCTGAGAACCAGCTATCTAGACCATAGTGACTTAACTTAGGTATTGCCTTCCCAAGGAAGTCTTAGCAGCAAAAATCAAGTTCCCTTATAAAACATCCCCACTAGAATACCATTGTCAATGAATCTCACCACTGGCGTAGTGAAAAAAAATGCTGAATATTAGAAATTTATTACATGAAACTACCAGAAATTTAAAGTGAGGCTTAGTTCTGTTTGATCCAGTCGCCTGATTCCCATTAAGTTGATTCAAATTCAAGTCTTTAATTCTCCTATCTAACATATCTCTTGGGGCGCTTGGGTGCCTCAGTCAGTTAAGCATCTGCTTTGGGCTCAGATCATGATCTCGGGAATCCAGGGATTGAGCCCCAAGGTACACTCTCTGGTTTCTGCTTCTCCCTCTCCCTCTGCCCCTCCCCCTGCTTCTGCACACACTCTCTCTCTCCTCTTCTCTCGAATAGATACATAAATAAAATCTTTAAAATATCTCTTATTCAGAAATCTGATGCCTTTTTTAAAAAATATTTTTTATATATTTGACAGACAGAGATCACAAGTAGGCAGAGAAGCAGGTAGAGGGGGTTGGGGTGGGGAGCAGTCTCCCTGCAGAGCAGAGAGCCCCATGCGGGGCTCGATTTCAGGGCCCTGAGATCATGACCTGAGCTGAAGGCAGAGGCTTTAACCCCACTGAGCCACCCAGGCACCCCATGATGCCGTTTTAACTGTCTCTTTTTACCTTATTTAGCTGTTTCAAATACCTTATTAGCTTTGGCCAACCTGGATCCCTCTCTTCAAAGACTTGTCATCTTGGCTCATTCTAGTCACTCCTAAAAGAAGTTTTAAAACTTTCTGTTATGGAATATTCTAATCATATACAGAAGTAGAGAAAATAGTATAATAAATCTCTATGTACTCATCAATCAGGTTATTAACTCTTAGCCAATCTGGAAGGATATTAGCTCTTTCCCAGTGTTTAAATTCATCAAAGTCTATCTCAAGTTCTGTGTTCTACAATGACCTTGCCCTCTTATTATTGCATCCCAAATTTGATCTATTGCCTTTCTGACTTTTTATTGGACAGTATTAGTGTTTCTATTTTGCTGTCTGATGAAGTTGGTTTTTTCTTTTTCCTTTCCTGCTCCTAGTCTCTAGTATAAGCTCTCCAAATCCACAGGGAAGTCCCATATGCATTTTTTATGCAGAGCCACAACGAATATAGCATGAACTTCACTATAGATAACTTCAAAAGTAAACCTAATGAGCTACCTAATTACTACTTGGCAAAAAGGGAATATAGTGTCTAGAAAAGAGTAAGTAATATCATCACTTTAGTGCTACAAAGTATTTGCCCCCAGTGAAATTCATTAGCCAAAGGATGAGCAATCATTTCCTTTTTTTCTAATAACTGTCTTCATAATTAACAGCTTGTATAACTGTAATATGGGGGAAATACATAAAATCTTTTTACAAGCACAAATAAAATTAGCCTTTATTTTATAAATGTTGTCTTTTGAATATAAAATAGTCTAAAATTATAGAGTTGACAGACAAATCTATGACATTTAAGTGTTAATGTCTTCTTTCTTTTTCTTTATGTGGGATTAATATTCATGTAGTTCAACTGACATTACCTAATGATTACAGAAATTATGAAGATGAAACAAAAGTTAATTTTCCTGGATGTACTTTATACCCTGGGAAGAATGCTAATGGTAGTTTAAAGCATTTGGACCTGAACTGGACATATGTATCTTTCTACTCATTTGGCTATTTTAAATAGGATTTAAAACACTCGGGTGAAATTATTTAGAAATTTCTCAGTTGCAAATTACTTGGCACTGACTATTAATCTACTAGTCTTACGTAAACATTATTCCCAAAACCATGCCAATGACTCCCAGGACCCTAAAGTGAATTGTTGATTCAAGATCAAGCTGGCCTTCATGCCCAATATGGAATGGCCAGCATGAACGTGTGAAAATGTGACATATGGATAGCCCACTCTTTCCACTTTCCCAGAATTTCCAATATTTAGAGTCTCATTGAAGATTTCAGCAAAAGAAGAATACAGTCATTTGGTGCTGAAATTAGTGCATAAAACCGTAATTTTATATCCTGGGGAGCTTCTGTATCATAGCATTTAACTAATAAGCTTCATTAATATTTGGCAGTATATCTTTTATTTAAATGACTTGATGACAGTTTCAAAGGCAAGTACACTCTGGAAGGCATTTTATTTTATGCCCATAGTTGGAATGTGGACAAGAAACCAGTGTCGCCTAGTGAAGCAGTAGCCAAGTGAAAATGGGTTTAAATTGAAGAAACGATAAGCTTATCAAAGGGCTGTTATCTTAAAGGCAGCCGTCTAGGAAAAATACATAATGCAGCCCTCATTCTGCCCTGTGACGTACTTTACTTCTGTTCATCTTTCACATAACCGATGATTAGAGGGAGAGGAGGATATAAAAGAGTATCTGACTTGGGCTTGCTTGCCCTTAGAAAGGCCTGCTAATTAGCCTTTCAATTAAGTAAAGAGAAGGCTTTCAAGTCTTTGGTAACAATGAAGTGAAACAACATTAGCACATCCACTTCAGCTCCGTTCAGCAACACACGGAGTCTTCTCTTTGTTACCACACCAGTCCATTTGCAAGTGGGTATTTTCACACTCTCTGATTCAATTTGTCCAAAATGTGATTTTTTTTTTTTCCTGGCCAGAACCGATGGTCTCTGAAAAGCCAGGTCATTTAAGATGATGAATGGTTACAAAAGTTATGTCACATTGTTTCTGGTACAGATAAGTTCTTCCTTTACATTACATTTATTTGTAAATAATCAGAAATGTATTTCACATTTAAAACAGTATTTTAGCCTAATTCTCACAATTTTCTTAGTTTTGAAATGACTGTATTCCCAATCTAGAATGCTTAGAAAGTGGGGGTGGGTGGGTGGGGGAATCATGGGCCAAATAGCAAGGAAAGGAAACCCGTATGTATACAGTACCATGGAGAATGCAAAGGGGAGACCTTCAAAAAGAGTCCCTTTCCCCTAATTCCCCCTTGCAAAGGAAGTTAGAGCTTATGGTACTCTGTTATTTGGAAAAGGGATTTCAAATTCTGAGATGCTGACTAACTTCTAAGGATCTTGAGTTACTTTGTATATTCTCGTAGAACTCTGTAGCAATTTTAATTGGAGAAGGTAAGTCATCAGACCACTGGCTTCCTTCAACAGATACTCATTGATATCATTGGCCCCTATGATCAGGCACCAGCTCCACATGGTGCCCTACCCTGGAGAGTCAAAGAGCCACCCATGCTCACTACCCCATGGAGTCCTCTGTTCAGTAGGAGTGATGGTACAAAGAGTCACCAGAGGAAGCAGAAATGCCATTTAGCTGGTGGCCAACCAGGTGACAGTTCATTAAAGCAGTAACAGTGGAGTTGTGTCTTGCACAATAAGCTTTTGAAAGGCAGAGACACATGCTAAATGGAGGAAATGAAATAAATAAGTTATTGCATGACAATTCATTTAATAAATATTTATTGAGTCCCTATTGTAAGCAGCCAGTCCCTACTTGGATTCTTGAGATAAAACATCTAAAAATAAAAACATGGGCTCCTGCACTAATATAGCTAGCCATCTGATGGATAGAAATAGGAAATAAAAATACAAACTGATCTATCATGTAATAGCAGAAGGGCTACTCTATTCCAGCCCATTCTCCTTCCTGATGTTCTCTGGGAACTCATCAAGCATGATCTTGCCTCAGGACTTTGCATTTGCCATTCCCTCTGCCTGGAACACTCATTTTCAAAACACTCCCAAGGCTCACTTCTCTCACCCCCTTCAGACCTCGTTCAAATAGGCCCCTATCTGGGAAGACTTCCTTACTAAGTAGCAAGCACCATTCTCCCTTCTCTGCTTTGATTTTCACCATGGAGTGAATTTTCATCTGGCATGCTCTTTAATTTGTTTATTGCCTCTCTCCCCCGTGGTAAGTAAGCACCACGCAAGAAAGGCATTTTGGCTGCCTTGTTTACTGCTCTACCCTCAGTACCAAGGACAGTATCTAGCACACTCAAGAAATATTTGTAGCATGAAAAAATATAATGAAAAACAAAGTAGGGTCAAGGTGGCTAAGTGATTGATGTGTTGCTGTGTTATGGGGAGGCAGGAGAGTAACCTTACTAAGGAGGTGATATTAAAATTCAAACCTGAATAAAAGGAAGGAGGAAGTCACACAACTATGTAAGAAAAGGGCTTTACGGTCAGAGAAAACAGCAGAGGCAAAAGCAGGTGCATCCTTGGCTGGAGTGGAAGAAGCTAAAGAGGAGAGTGATAGAGGGTTCAGAAGGGTAACATGAGCCCTGCTGGTGATCTGAATTTTATTTTGAGTGAAAGGGAAAGCTGCAGACGTAGGTTTGTTGGTTTGTTTGTGACAGAACAGTGACACAATCTGACTGACTTTTGTAAAGCATCACCAGGCTATGGTGTGGAGAACAGATGATAGCAAAGCAGAAACAGATCTACACCGATAGGAAGGCAAGAGTCCAAGACTGATGTGAGAACACTGGAGATATATGATTGAAGATCGTTTTGGAAGGTAGAGTTAATAGGATTTAGTAATGGACTAGATGGATGCAGTAAAAGGGAGAGGTCAAGGAAGAGTTCAAGGATTTCGGCCAGAGCAACTGTGTAAATGCAATTGCCATCAACTGAGACAGGGAAGGCTATGTGAAAGGAGTAGAGTGGACAAGGGGAGGAATTAAGAGCCTGTCTTGGAGGTGATAAATTTGAAATGCTGTTTAGATATCCAGGTAGACAGTGGGATATTTGGTCTGAATCTCAAGAGAAAGGTCAGAGCTAGAAATAGAAGTTTGGAACTTCTCAGGGTAAGAGATGGTATTTTAATCCATGGGAATAGATCGGATCACCAAGAGAATTAGTGTTAATTAGAGTCATACCCACTAACATTTGCATTGCGTTTTCCCATCACCAAGCACTTCCACATTGACTGGACAATTGTGAGAGTTAAGATTGAAAATCTCATTTGGATTTGAAAGAGAAAAGTGAATGAAAGACTAAGAGTAATATGAGAAGAATGCTGACTGCCCAGCACTTTACAAACAACTGGACTTGGAGGATGAGGTTGACAAAGAGTTTCAATGCTGTCATCTGAGAGACCATAAATATGTGGGGATGGGAAGGGGCATGAAGAGAGGTGATGATAACTACTGTTTTGAGTACGGTGAGTTTCCAATGCTTTGAGGACACCCGGATGATGTAGGAGAAAGAATGAGTTTTTTAGCAAAGCCAAGCCCTACTTCTACTTCAAGACTCAATTCACATATTACTTCTGCCAGCAAGTGTCCTCCTTCTGGCCTCCTTGGCCTGAGTTAGTCTTCTCCCTATCTCGTCACAGCTTCCATCACACATTTAGAACTACCTGTTGACTTCCTTGTGTCCCATTTAGTTCCTTAAAGAGAGGGAGGGTTTTTTTTCCTTTCACGTCTGTGTCCTCTACCTTGGATCATGTGTGAGATGTAGTAGGTTCTCATGAACATGGATGAATGGATGGAAGGATGGATGGATGGATGGATGGATGGCAGCAATGAGAACCAAACTGAAGCTCTTCATAGTAATTTACACTAAAGTAAACCAGTGTGGTTTTGTGGAGCCCACAAGCAGAATAGAGAGAGAACAGAAAGTAACATTAAAAGTCATCAATAGCTTGATCTCAAATGGGATATGTTCCACAGAAAGTATTTTTCTTGTCACCTGGCCAGCAGATTAGAACATTAAAATTTGAGATACTCATTGCATTGGGAGACTTGACAACCAAATTAAATTCCCTAGATGTTTTGGAATGAAATTAAGTATGAAAAACTGCTCTCTGAGGTTCTTTTGTTTTGTATTGTTTTGTTTTGTTTTTCTGTTTTAAGGCTGGGAATAAGGCATTTATTATAAAAATGAAAACTTTCCCTCTGTCTACTGACTGTGGCTGCTGCATGAGTATAAATGAAAGAGAAAGTAAATTTAAAGTGGAAGATAGCTATGCTCACTATTAAATCACCCATACAAAGCTAAATTTAATCCCGAAACAGAGACTTGAACACGGGACCTTCAGATAAAAAGTCTGATGCTCTTCTCAACTGAACTACCCAGGACAGATGTTGTTTAAGGTTCGAACTTGTCATGAGTAATAAATAAGTCTTTGAGATCTAATACAAGTATAATGAATGCAAACAACAACATTGTATGATGATCATCCATCTTGCTAAGAGACTAGATCTTAATTCTTCCAACCACTAAAAAGAAATGATAATTATATGATGTGACAGAGATGTTAATTATCACAAGGGCAACCAAATACAACATATAAATACATCAAATTAGCACACTGTATACCTTGAATTTATACAATCTTATATGTCAAATATGTTACAATAAAAATTAAAATTAAAAATTAAAAATAAAGCAGAAGAAATAGGAAGGGATAGGTGAATTAGCTTATTATTTACTGTAATTAAATAAATATTCATTGAACACCTATTTTGTATCAGGCACTTTGCTTAATGCTATAAATACAATAATTGTTAAAATATCAATGCTCTCCTCCCCAATTTTTTATTTAAATTCTAGCTAGTGTAATATTGGTTTCAGGAGTAGAATTTAGTGGTTCATCACTTGCATACAACACCCAGTGCTCATCATAACCAGTGCCGTCCCCATACCCATCACCCATTTCGCCCATCCCACTGCTCCCCTCCCCTCCAGCAACCATCACTTTGTTCTCTGTAGTTAAGTCTGTACCCATGTTCATTTGTTTTGTTTCTTAAATTCCATGTAAGATTGAAATCATATGCTATTTGTCTTTTTCTGACTTATTGCAAGTAAAATGTTCCCCTCCCTGTCAAAGCTTGTAGTCTAGGAAATATGACAGCAACAGCCACTTGTAGTCAGGTGGCTCTCACTGTGTGCTGTGCGCAGTGCTCTAAGTGTCTGAAGATCATTTAGTCTTCATGATAACCCTGTGAATAGGTAGGCTACTATCATCCCCGTTTGATAGTTGGGGATACTTAAGTGTAGGGAGTTTGAATAACTTCCCTGAACTCACCCAGCCTGAAAGCAGTGAGGTTAGGACTGGAATGCATTGTAGTCTGGCTCTGGAACTCATGGTCTTATGCAATACACCATATATATAAAGATACCCCTCCCTCTCTCTCTCTCTCTCTCTGTGTATTCATTCTTTCATTCATTTAAACACACTTAATTTTTGCAACATAAGAATGTAGCATAAAGTTGATACGGTTGATATTGGAAGTGAATGCCCAGGAAGTTAGTAGAAGACTTCACTGGGCAAAAAGGAAAAATGAAAAGATGCCAACTAATGCGACTAAATCTAAGAGTGAATAGGAAACAAGGAGAGAAAGGAAAACCAAATTCGAGTGTGAAAGATCTTTTCCCCATTAACTTTTCAAATCATGGACCCACTGTGTGTGTCGATGAATTTTTAGCACAGTGTTCCTCTGGGGAATATGTTTATGCTGTGGGTGTCTTAAGAGTATTTGTGTCAGAGACACTTTTTTGGAGATTCACTGCCTGACTGTGCTTTGGAAGTTTTCTCTGAAATTTACTGATTTTTCTTGAAAGCTATTGCCTTCATTGGCTTCTGCTCCAGCTCCTGGTTACTGGCTCCAGATTTTTCTTAGGTTGTGCTTTCAGGGCTGACATCTTAAAGCAACAGAAGCCAGAACTGTTCTGTCTTCCGGGGATTGGTTTTGTTGTTGTTGTTCTTGTTGTTGTTCTTGTTCTTGTTCCTGTTGTTTTTTCTGTCCGCACCCGTGGAAATACAGCATTGTCATTAAATGCTCAGGTGCCTGGAATCACAATGACCATTTTGACCCCTAGACCATTCATTCATTGTAACTATCTGAGCCTCAATTTCTGCGTCTTTAAAATGGACATAACACTGATACCTACCTTTTAGGGGTATTGTGAGAATTAGTTCTGACAAAGTGCTGAATACACAGACACAGTACATTTTAGCTGTCAATATGCTGAACATTTGTGATAAGCATACCTCCCGGTTAGCAGCAGGCAAAACCCCATTAAAAAAATAGGAGGTGAAATTTTGTTATTCTTTTCCAAGTGACTTTAAATAATGTGCTTTTAGTAAAGAAAACCTGTAAATGCATAGCAAAACAGGTAGAAGGTTTCTAATGCAGTCGCTCTCAGGTCTGTAGACTTTCCATGTAAAATATTTCTGCCATGTTCCCTGGGGAATTAATTCCTTTCTTCATGCAGTGTTCACCATGTTTTCAATTTCAAAAGTATAGTAAGTAGCTTTTGCATATCAACTTTTCCACCCATTTTTTGATGCCTTTATTCAGTGAGAGTATTGATTTCTGCCTGTGAATAGGCTGGATATTAATTACCTATTGTTACCCTGGGCTGTGGAAGACATCTCCTAAGCTCACTTTTCACACACATAAAAATTCAGAGAGATACAACATGAAATTTCAAATTTCTGTATGGTGATGTTTTCAGCCTTTATTCAACAGAAGCCCCTAAACTTGTTGAGCCATGATTATCTTTGGCAGTCTGGTAAAGCCTATGAATTTTTCTGGGACTAATGTTTTTAAATGCATAAAGTTAAATCATAGAAAACCAAAGATGTTGATATATTATTAACTATTTTTCAGACACAAATTTGTGATGTAGTAACATTTTTATTCCTTATTAATTTTAAAATACTAAGATCTAGCAGCACATTTAAGTACTATTATAATTTCAGTAGTGATGAACATAAAAGTTATTTCAAGACATCTGCAGAAACTATAATATAATATGAAACTATGTGTGATTCCTAAGGGTACAATGCTTATAGTCTAGCATTGTAGTCTTGTTATTTGTTGTAAGCATTTCTTATATGATGAATATATATATTATATATAATATATACATATATTTCTTTTATAAGTAACTGAAAATAAAGATCTAATTGTTTCTTATCCAACTTCACAGACCCCCCGAATTTTGTCCAGAACCCTAGATAAAGATCTCTTGATATTAAAGAAAGACTTCAGACACTTTGTGTTGAATATACTGAAATGCAAAGTTGCCACACTATTTAAATTAATTTTTGTTGTTTTTATTTACATCTGAATTATATTACATTTGTCTTTGCCATCCAAAATACTATTCCTGTATTATAGAAATGCAGGAAAGCAGAAACAATGAGAAGAACCACCTACCTAACATAACCCCTGTTAAAGTCTTTCACACTTCTTTCCACTTACTCTGAAATATGGCCCTAATCATGTTGTGTGTGTAATTTTGTGTCTACTAAAACCAACATGGTATCATGAGTATTTTCACATTGTCCTATAATTTTTATAATCATTAGTTTTCATGGCTGTGTGGTATCTCTTTTCCCACTTCCATACCCTTCTTACTGGCTAGCAATGTTGTGGTTTTTAAAAGCAGCATATTTCATGTAATGGCTGCTGCTTAAACTTTCCATGTATTTATATTTAAATCTGACGAATTCTTTAAGTAAGCTACCAACAGAAAGTTATAAAGATGTATTACAGCTTTAGAACTTATCATTTATTATCCCACTTTAATCATCACAAATGAGCCTTCTTTTTCTTTCTCATAAGCTTTTTATTTTTAAAAGTATTTTTTTATTTATTTGACAGACAGAGATCACAAGTAGGCAGAGAGGCAGGCATAGAGAGAGGAAGGGAAGCAGGCGCCCCACCAAGCAGGGAGCCCAATGCGGGGCTCGATCCGAGGACCCTGGGATCATGACCCGAGCTGAAGGTGGAGGCTTTAACCCACTGAGCCACCCAGGTGCCCCAAGCTTTTTATTTTAGAACAGTTTCAGATTTACAGAAAAATTGCTCATTTACCCCATACCTAATTGCCCTTATTATTAACACCTTAAGGTGGTACATTTGTTACCCTTAATGAGCCAATAGTGACACGGTATTATTAGTGCAAACCCATACTTTATTGAGATTTCCTTAGCTTTTTGTCCCTAATGTTCTTTTTCTGTCTCAGGACCAGCCAGGACACCACATTTAGTCATCAAGCCATGCCTCCTTAGGCTCCTCTCAGCTGTGACAGTTTTTTAGATTCTCCTTGCTTTTGAGGACCTTAACAGTTTTGATGAGTACTGGACAGATCTACTGCAGAATGTCCCTCAATGGAGATTTGTCTGAATTCGTCCCCACAATTACACCAAGGTTACAGTTTTTTTGTTTTGTTTTGTTTTTTGTTTTTTGTTTTTTTTTTTTTGAGGGAGACCACAGAAGTAGAGGACCATTCTCATCACATCATATCAAAAGTATATCCAAAAGATATCAACATGATATTACTTGTTGATGTTAATCTTTATCACCTGGCTACTGTCATGTTTGTCAGATTTCTCCACTAGAAGGTCACTCCTTCCCCGTTTCCATACTGTACTCTTCGGAAGGAAGCTGTTTTGTGTATCCCATGGTTAATGGAGTGGAGAGTGAGGCTCCACCACCTCACATAATTACATAAACTATTTGTAATTCTCCTGCATGGGGTATTTGTCACAAGCCTCCTTTAATGTATGAGAAAACTAAGGCTTAAAGAGATTAAGGAACTAGCCCAGCTTGCTTAGCCTCCTATACTTTCCCCTGTTCTCCATAGCACCTGTAGAACACTGTTCTGTCTGTGCTTTGCCGGGTGAGCCCTTCCCAAGTGTACAGGGCTGTTTGTGGCTTCTCGGCAGCATTCCTAGACTGGACCCTTTCAAAAGATAGGGATTCATTCCACAGATACCATGTGTTCATTCAAACTATGATGTTCCCTCTAATGTCTAAGCAAGCATTTCCAAAACTACTAGAAGTTACTCAGTTCTTGAGGATGAGAGAGACAAAAGGACTGAACCAGTTCCTGTCCTAATAAATGATATTCTGCTTATCTCAGTTTATTGACCAAAACAAATTTACATGTACCGAACACTACTCTAGACATAAGACAAACCACTGTGAATGGGATATTTTAGTGGTAGAGAGAGACATCATAGTATGCCAGAGATGCTGTGATGAAAAATAAAACAGAATTGGGGAATAAAGTGCTGATGGAAGGCCTCTCTGAGGGCGGGGCATTTGAACAGAGACCTAAGGATATGAGGCAAGGCATACCAGGTAGAAAGAATAGGAAGTTGAAAGTGCCTCAAGATGCGTCATGCTTGATCTGATAGGGGAAGAGCAAGGAGGCCATTGTAGCCTATGCTGGTCACGGAGGATGTTGTAGACCACAGTAAAGCTTCTGGATTTTGTTGTAAACATGATGGGTAATCATTTAACATAAAAATAAAGTGATAAGATTTGCATTTTAAAAACATCATTCTGGGGCGCCTGGGTGGCTCAGTTCGTTGGGCAACTGCCTTCAGCTCAGGTCATGATCCCAGAATTCCGGGATCGAGTCCCGCATCGGGCTCCCAGCTCTGCAGGGAGTCTGCTTCTCCCTCTGACCTCTCCCCTCTCATGTTCTCTCTCTCAGTCTCTCTCAAATAAATAAATAAAATCTAAAAAACAAAACAAAACAAAAAAAACCAACCATCATTCTGGTTCCTGTGTTGAGAATAGACTATCAAGGGAAAAGGAAAACAGAGGCCAGTTGGGATGCTATTGGAGTAGTCCAGGCAAGAGATCATGCTGGCTGGGACTAGGGGAGTGGCAGTAGTGCTGGTGAGAAGTGGATAGGTTAAGTATATATTTTGGAGGTATCCATGATGACACTGGCTGATGTTTTTTTGGACAGTGGAGTAAGAAAAGGGGAGAAACCAGAGATGACTCAAAAGTCTTTGTCCTGAATAGTAGTACCAGTTACTGACCAGAGGAAGACTCAGGGAGAAGCACATTAAATTCGAGATCACTTATGGAACCTGCTGATATTGACTAAATAGTTGAGTTTGAAATTTATAAGAGAGATTGCACCTGGAGATATAGATCTGGGGGAGAGTCATGGACATATAGATAATGTTGAAATCCATGAGAGCAGATGACATAATCCATGGAGTAGGTATAACAGAGAAGAGAAAAGGTCCCAGAAAAGGGATACAGAAAAAAAGACTCAAAGAGCAATCACTGAGATAAAAGCCAGGAAAATGTGGTGTCTTGGAAACCAAGTAAAGAACTAGCTTGAGGGAGATAGTGACCAACCATGTGAGATGAAGCTAGGAAAGGTGAATAAGACCTTGCCCTCTCAGTGATCATGTGAAATTTTCTTAATTTGGGTGGAGACCATCTTGTCTTCAATGGATGAATATTCTGATATGAAATTTTCAGGGTCCCCTCTCTATATTGTCTTAAGAGACAAATTGAGACATATTTAGAGGTGTATTCACATGGTCTAGTCAATCTTATGGTTACAAAGTAGACAAGAATGTACAGATCAAAGGTGGAAGCAGCTAGAAAAGGAAAAATGTCAGATTTGTCAACATGATCTCTCTGATGCTCTTACTTTCTCTAAACCAACAGCACAGATACCATCCTTGAACTAGTTATTGCATTATCAAATAGTGTGGTCAGCTAGGCTTACATAAATATTAGAGTACTGTGCAGAAACTCAAAGCCATAGAGTGGAAAAAGGTACAGGTAGAAATTCGGTAAAGTAACATGAGGTTTATTATTTTGTCATTGACAAAAGATATTCAAAAGAAATAAAATGGGTGCCTGCCTATCTTTGAAAAATTACAACGTGTTCTATTCTGATGAATTAGAGTAGTTGAAAGTGGGCATCTCTCACGCAGAAGTCCAGGACCTTTTTCGCTATCAAGCAGTGTTTGACACAAAATACCTATCCAATTGGTCTTACCAGTTTAAAGTACTAGAAAACTTCATTAAATATAATTAAAACCTTTCAGTTTGACCAGCAGCGTATAACTAAACAGTGTAAGTTCTTTAACGCGGGGAACCATGCCTTATACCCCTCAGAGTATTTAGCTTAGTGCTGAGCATATAGTAGAGGCTCGTTAAATACATATTGGTTGGTTGGTTGGTTGGTTGGTTGGTTGGTTGGCTGATTGATGGTGTTGGGGCAAGATTTCAGTGCACCAGTAAGAAGTTAAAAAGAGAAACACTGTGTCTGCTAAGTGTTTCCAAACTTAACCTAAGACCTTCTTCCTGAGGCAGAAAACATTTCCAAATGTGGATTTTATTCATCCAACAAACATAGGTCCTGCACAGTGTTGGACTCTGACACAAAATGAATAGGAAACACAGAACAGGATTAAGACCTTTAGACTTCCAGAGATAGTGGCCTTTGTATGGAAATAAGCAGAAATTATAAGTACCAAAACCAGGATGGGAACACCTTAAAAAAATTCTTATTTTTTTCCTTGGTGACTATTTTTGAGGTCCCCCTTATCTGGAATACTAGCAGTCAGATTCTTTCTGAAATTTTATGTCCAAAGTGCCATGCTTAGTCTAGTGGTTAGTTCAGCAATAATGGCACAGAAACCTCCCCCTGAAAATTCACAGTTTAGTAAAAGAAACACAAGTATTAAAATTAAAGGACATGTGAGAAGGATGACACATAATTAAAATACTTTTTAATTGCTGAGAGAATTAAAACAAGGAACCAGGGAAAAGAGAAGGCATTGGGAAAAAAAAAGAGAGGGAGATGTGTGTATTATCAAATAGAACTTAAACAGTACGTAATTACTTTAATTTTGAATTAACGTTATTATTCTGTTTACATTGATGTTTAATGGGAAGATATGAATAATGGATTAAATTTGGAACAAGGCATGATCTTATTATTTAAACATTATTTTTCATGTAGCCTATTATTACATTGTCATGTTAAATTTATGTGCTGAATCTGCCTGTCTGGTAGAAGAATTCCCGCTGAAATTACCCATTCCATGAAACGAGCAAAGCGTTGCTGGATTTACAGTCCTGGCAATGATTCCTCTTCTGTTTATTTAGTGGTTTCATGCATTTGGGACAGTATATTCACACTGAAAATTCAGCCACTGGGATTTATCCTGAACATTTATTTCATGGAAAGGAAGATGATGGTATTTTAGTAGTTGCTTCCCTTTCTCTTGTCTAAATGTTAATCTGGGTACTTCGGGTTGTATTGAGTCCAGAGCACATGCTGATAGGAAGATGTTTTAGACACACCACCTCTCAAATCCCCAAAATGTGAAAAGAGAGTAAATAACTGATGCTTTTTTGATGCTGAATCTATAAAGGTTGTCAATTATTGGTCTATTCAACATAGATTAGCATTTTATATAATAAAACATATAACACACATATAAAGCATTCTCTGGAAAAAAAAACTCTTTTAAATGATTTCTGTGAAACCAGAATTAGTATTCTAGTGTAAAATATGATTACAGGAAGAAGCTGCATAGCTATAGTCTACAAGAACACAGTCCTTGTGTTCTTAAAAACCATATTATTGAAAAATCACGTGGGTGACTTTTGAGAACATCTTCATTTACACAGGTTCCCTTTATTACTTGGGAATATAGATTTTTGAAAACTACAACTTCTCAGTGCTCCTTTAACCACACCCTTCCATGATGCCTGTCTACTATGAAGGCTTGACCTTGAATCTTAGAGATGATCTGTTCCCGCCCCCTCATTCTTTCTTGATCTGTCTGATACGTTCCTTCTCCACTAGACCCAGAATTCCCTACCATGGACCAGACGCTCCATCTTACAAACACCTTACACCCGGCCTGCTCTCTCCACAGCTTCTCTGCTCCCCAAATTCTTGGTCTGGGCTAATAACCCCATTTCCCAAGCTAGAACCTCAACACTGGGTTCCCAAATCTTCCCATTCTGTCTAATTCCACATTCAGTAAGCCTTGGCAGTTCCTCCTCAGAAGTCCTCCTCTTGGGGTGCCTGGCTGGCTCAGTCAGTAGAGCAGGAGATTCTTTGGCTAAAGGTCGTTAATTCAAGCCTCACATTGGACCTGGAGTTTAAAAACAAAACAAAAAACTCCTCTTCTCCTCCTTAGCTGCTGCCTCAGGACCTCACTGCGGGTCGACCCTATCCGCATGGCCGGCACTCCATGTTGCCAAGCCTGCCTTCATCTCCAGATTGTCTTCTCTTCTTAAAAAAAGCCGATCAGGCCCCTTCCCTCAGGAAAACTTATGAAGCCTATAGGGGGCTATAAAACAAGCAAGAACCATCCCTCGGTCTGGCATACTGTGTCTTCCACTCTAAAGCCACAACTTACGTGGCAGCGTTAGGTGACACTGATCTCCTCTACCAGGAACCCTCTCAGCTTCACTTCCGTGACACCGGTCCACTTGGGTGTGAACCCCACACAAGCTCTGATGTTCATGAGTTCTGCCAGTTTTTTATCCTAAACCATCCATGTCAACCAGTATCATACTTCCCTTCACTGCCAGTACCTGATTTCATCTCTTCCTGCCCGTGGTTCTTACTCAAGTTCATCCTCCTCCTGTTCCTCCTTCACTTTGGAACCAGTTCTTGATGCTGCTGCTCCAGCTTTGAGCTCTGGCTTCTTTCTTCCTGTGGCCATTCCAGGGTATGTTTTCCTATAAACACCTTCTCCGGAACCTCATGGCACATCATTGCAGCATGGGTTTGACTTACTGCCGCCATCTCCAGATTTACCATAATTCTGCAGCTGAAATGCAGACCGCACCTGGACTTTGCATGAGGCACGAGGAATGCCCATTCTTAGAATCCCTTTCCTTCCTTTGTAACGTTCCAGATCTCTGTTGAGGACACAGATCATATGTCAGTTCTTCTGTGACACCTGAATCTCCTGGACGGCAAGTCACTGTATTCCTTATGTGGCTCTCAAAAATCTCATCATACATCCCATAAAGCACATACTCCTTTGGATTGTACAATGTCTGACTCCCCTAGACATTGAGCTTCTTGTGCACAGACTCATGTCTTAATGAAGTGAGTATATTTGTAATCTCCTTAAATCCTTTGAAGAATAAGATATAATATGGGGGTAGAGAAGGAGGAAGAGAGAAAGGGAGAGGAAGAGAAAAAAGAAATGAATCATATTTCTTACAGAGAGTAGCTTTCAAATATAAGTTTTTTACTTTGACCCACAGTAAGGAATATACTCGGTGCCATTAACCCAATGCACACATACACACATGCCTGTGTGCACACGCACGCACACATCTGATATAAAAACTTTCATTTAGCTTACAAATGCAGCACACTATCTTATTATTTTTAATACTACTATTGAGTGCTAAATTGATTTTTACAGCAATGATACATTGGAATTACATAGGGATCTTTAAAACTATATATTCATGCCTGAGTTCCAGCCCCGAGATTCTGACTTAATTGATGTGAAACGTGGCCTTGACATAGAAGTCTTTCAAGTCCTTCCAGATATTTCTAATGTGCAAGTTAGGGTATGAACTGCAGGTCTGAAGCCTTGATGACCCATGAACTGGGACACGGCATCATCTTAGAGTTTGTCAGAAATACAGAATCTTGGACCTCACCCCAGATGTCCTGATTAGAAAGTGCATTTTCACAAGATAACCTGGTGATTTGCAAGCCTATTAAAGTGTAAGTAGCACTGCCCACATCTTCTGTGATGTCATGGCTGGTAGTGCAGGCCGTGGTGACCGTGGGCAAGTTACTCACCTCTCTGTGCTTCAGTTTCCTCTCCTAAACAAGGGCATAGCAATAGTATTTCCAGGAAGAGTAACAATATTCTATCCATAGGTTTCCCGGGGCATCAAGTCAGATAATACATATCAAAGGTTTTGCACAATGCCTGGCATACAGCCTGGTATATAACAGGGATAAAATAAGCACTATCTATTTTTTATTTATCCCCAATAACAGCAAGATGATTGGCAAATAGCAGGCACTCAAAAAATTATGCTATTCACTTATAGAGACTCAGAGAGGTGAAATACTTCGCCACAATTATGGAACTAGTTTACCAAAAATCTAATAATACAAGGAGTTCTAAGAGTAGATTAAACTGTCTATTCTGCTCCAATGGCCAACAGTTTCTAAATTTGCAAGGTTTTGGTATCTGTCGGAATGCAAGCTCAGCTAAACATGTCTGTGTAAAATCATGCACTGGAAAGAATGGTTTCGGTGAGTTCGTTTTGCCCCTGCTCATAAAAGCTGTCTTGTGAGTTGTCATTTACTTGCAGGATATTAAACCATTCTGAGTGTCCATAGCCAGTTGGCCAAAACGTGTTTATTCCTCCAGCACCAAGCCCATATCTATCAGAATTTAAACTGTGAAGTGTGCTCTTAAAAACTGTAAACCATTTTATTCTTCATGTGCATTTTCTGTACTTATTTCTGCAGTGGAATTCAGAACATGATTTTGCCCAGATAAATTCCTGGCCATTACTTCAAGCCATAATAGCTCTGGGGGAAAGTAAGAAGATCCGTCTACCATATAATCAAGGTCCTTTAGTTAATGGGCCGACAGATGACAGCTTCTGCCCCCATTTTGATGACAAGCAGCCACATCTCTCCGCTGATGACCAAACCCCAACCACAACTAAATTAGAACTCATGTCCTGAGCTAGTGGTCTACACCAGAGCCCAGTAAACTCTGTTATTCCCTTCTGTCTGAAAAAGCATGCCTGAATCAACTAGGGAAAATGTATGTAAAGAGACTATAGCACTTCAGAAGACCAGCAAAAGACTGATCAGTACATCTCATTGACTTCTGGCCAAATAAGCCTGACCAGCTTTTCCCGACAGGAAATGAGGTTTTCTCCGGAAAAGAGGAGCTCCACTTTCCCTAGCCTAGACACTGAGGGGGTAGAGCAGGGAGGAGTGGACACACGAATAAAGGAATATTTGTCAAAAGTTCCCAGGGACAGAGCAGCCTAGACTGGATAGCAATTTAAAGATAAAACTACACAGTTCTCTAATTATTTTCAAATAGAATCGGCCCTTTTTCAGTTTTAAAATGTCAAAAGAGAACTAGAAACTAGCTCTTAAAAAGTACATTTAGTCAGCAAGAGAGCCCAGGCTGAACATCAGGATTAAGCCTGCAGCAACCAGGTGAATTACAGCCTAAATTAAATGACCCTCAGGGCATTTTAGCTGCGTTGAGGAGAGGAAGAAGAGACAAGCCAGGATCCAGATGGATACGCATGAGTCAGCAGAACGGAACCTGACCCGTGGTCCCTTGGGCATCCCTCTGGGTGGGGAGAAAGTCAGTCATTTTGTCATCGTGTGTGTGTGTGCGCGAGCGTGCGCATGCATGCATGTGTGTGTGTGTGTGCGTGTGTCCATGTCCAGAGTGTTCCATTAAGACTATGGTTGTAGTTTAATTGAGCACAGACAGAATACAGACAAAATTCTTGCTCTTTTGGCTCCAGTGGCAGGGGCTGTCATTATCTGAAGAGATAGTGCTTAACTACTATCAGTAGATGAAATGCTGAAAAGTATAGGACTTGCCTCACACTAACACCTAAAGGGGTACAGCACCCCTAAACACCAGCTGAAAAATGGTGAGCTGGAAGCTTCAGGATGTCTTCTGGGAATTTAACCTGGAAGCAGAACGGTCCCCTGGCGAGGGCAAAGTGTAGCAATGCCCAGTGCCCTGACACGTGACGCTGCAGGCGCAGGTAGTCAGTGGGATTCGGGGTGACTGTCTCCCTTGTGGAGGACTTAGTGAGGAGCTCCTCACTAAGCCTGAGGTCTATAGCCCTATGATCAACTCTCAAATCCCCCCTCAGACAGACAAATTTCAGGGGTGGGAGGTGAGGGGAAGTGTGAATGAAGTTGCAGTTAATAGTGAATACTGAACTCTGCTTCTTTAGAGTTCAAGACAGGAAAAGCTGGGGAAGGGTCTTGGACTTCAGCTTCATATTGTCTATACGAGACCTGCAAAATGCAGAAACCTCTCAGAACTCTTGAAAGATGCTCATCCCACCTCAGTTCAAATGTGTCTAATGATGAGGCAGTGGAAGGTGGAGGGGAGCTGATGCCTATTATGTCCTTACTGTGTGCCAGCCTGTATAAGCGTATTTAATCCTCCTATGAGGATAAAGAGTCCTGTGAGATATAGGTATTACTATCTCCCTTTAAATAGGTCACAAAGATTGGACAGGGACACGTTCTAAGGACACTCAGCTGTAGGTGGGGGAGCCGGGTCTGTCGGACTTCTAAGTCCTTTCCGGAAAGCCTTGCCACACGAATGGTGGACAGTCATGGACCACCACCGTGGCATCTCTCGAGCTTAGTAGAAAAACAGAATCTCAAGTCCCACCCCAGGCTGACTGGATCAGGAGTTGCTTTTTAACAAGATCCCCAGGGGATTTGTGCGAACGGAAATGTTAGCAAACACTGCTCTAAATCTCTGAGGCTCTTCCCACCGTCCTGCCATGTGACATGGTTTCTCCTGGGATGGCAGAGTCATAGCCGCTCAGTGTTCTTCCTTAAATTGAATTGAAATCTCCTTCCATGTGACCTTTACCTGATGTCCCTTAAGGACTCACTGGGGTGTCATTTTTTCCACTTCTTTTCATTTTTTTAAAAAATCTAAGCTCAACTTTTTATATATATACCTATTCCATTTTATCTGCTGGTTTCAGTCTGCATTTTCAAATCTAAGATCTTTTCTAATTTTTATTCACTTCTCCCAGCCTTATAATTTACATACTTAATGAACATACTTTCTTGCTATTCATTCAAGTATGATCTATGGATGATAGATAAATAGATACATACACACACACATTAAATGCAGTCACACTTAGAGTTCAATGGCATGGTGATTTTAATCCATTTATCAATTTATGTGGGTTCTGCTATTCAAAAAACTAATAAAAAAAAATAGTAGTTGCCAGTGAGGGAGGGGAAAAGGGAGAGAGATTAGCCAAAGCATTCAAAGTTTCAGTTACACAAGACAAGATCTACAGTAGAGCATAGAGCTTATCATTAACAATACTGTATTGTATACTTAAAAATTTGCTAATAGAGTAGAACTTATGTTAAATGTTCTTACCATAAAAGAAATAATAACAAACAATTTCCTATAAACAAAAATAATAAATAAGGAGAAGACATTTGGAGACCATGGATAGATACAAAGGATAGATTGTGGGGATGGTTTCACAGGTGTATACTTCTTTCCAGACTCATCATCTTGTATACATTAAATACATACCATTTTTTGCATGTCACTCATACCTCAATAAACTGTTTAAAAAAAAAAAGCCTATAAACTATCCTGAGGTATTTTCCAGGCAATATTTCTCCAACAAGGATTTTTTGGTTAGACATCTTTTTAACTCACAATGCTCAGTGTCTGTGGAATTGTCTTAAAAACTGAGTTATTAACTAAGAATGCTTTATTTTTTTGTCAGCCCATGCTGGCTGCTAATAATTGTCCATTTCTTATTAAGTGTTCATGAACAATTTTTCTAATAATCTGTTCTAAAAGACTAATAAGTCTTACTTACCTATTTATGATTTCTAGAATCATTTTCTCCTTTTAAAAAATGGACCACTTGCCTGGCTTTCATGCTCCAGGATTTCTCCCATTCACTCTCATTTCTTAAAGATTTCTCACTGAGTTCTTTAAAGAGAATAAACTGGGAATACTTGGCATCACAGTGTATGAGTCTAGTATCATTTAATGGCTTTGAGCAACAATCATTATTCAGAGTAATTTATCTATTCTATAAAATACCCATTCTATAAAGTAGACATAATAATCTTCCTGGGAAAAGATGATATGTGGAAAAGTATTACATAAACTATAAAGCGTATACATTATGGTGCTGGGACAACTTTATAATTAGTGTCCTTATGACTTAAACTCATTTGGTGGCTGACACACTCTAACTTTAATTTACCCCTCTTGGTTCTGATACCACCTGGGATCTCTAAATTCTTTCCAAAGCCTCATGAGCAATGTTATATATTGTGCCGTGACCTACCCTTAGGTCAAAGGTTGGCAAACTATGACAACCTGGGCAAATCTGGCCCACTGCCTGGCTTTGTAAATAAAGTTTTATTGCAACAGCCAAACTCATTCATTCACGTGTTGTCTGTGACTGGTTTTGTGCTACAATGGCAGAGCTGAGTAGTTGCTACAGAGATCATATAGCCTTTAAACCAAAAGCATTTACTCTCTGGCTCTTTCCAGAAGAAAGTTTGCTGACCCTTGCCTTAGACTATACTTAGACTTTGTGATATATAATTTTCTGTATACAATTCCTAATCAGCCTCTCTGCCGAAGTACTAAACAAATTCATTTTATAGAATCCCTTTAACAGGCTCTTATGTCCTAAATGAAATTGTATTCTAAAATAAAATAATGCAAAATGATCTGATAAAGCTAGATCAATTAGAATATTTAGCTAGAAAATCCTGTCGATTTTAAGCCTTGTTGATTAAAAAAAAGGGGGGGGTGGGAATCTATAATACCTCTGTTTGATTTGCAACCTTACTAATTCCCAAATATTAAATGAAAATGTATCTTTTACAATGATTTGACCAATGCTTATATCAAATTGAGCATCACATCTCATTATCTAGCAAAGTAGACATCAAGGGAAATAACGTAGAAGGTTAAGCTGAAACCTAGCTTTAAGATATTGATCTATATTTCCTCTTAAAATTATTTCCTTAGCCCAGTGTGTTGGCATAATATTTGAACATTCTAAAATGTAAGTACAGAAAAAAGTTCTCACATTAAGAGTCTGAAGAGTCAAAGTTTGAAACCACTTTATTTTGGGGGCCTTTTTCAATAAAGAATTTCAGAACAAAGTACATGTTATTCTGTACGACAGTCTGTTAATTGTTCCCAAGAGAATAATAACAAGCCACCCTTGAAAGGAATGGCTGGCAATGGAATTAGCTCCAGAGACTTGAAGACAGTATTTGCCAAGAAACAAGGTCAGTCTGATAATATGTCAAACACATCCTTTATTAATCTGAATAAATAAAATATACCTATAAATTATGAAGTGCATGGTGGCTGAGTTGCCTGACCACTGCTTTAAAACGTCCTCATTAGCATGTCATGTCTGTGATAAATGACTTTAAATTTTGTATTTTTCTGAAAGGATGTTTTAAATTTTATAAAAGCAATACCCTCCAAGCTCACAGGGGAGAGAATGGCAATGCAATTCTTTTATAGGATCATGGTCTAGCTTGAGTTTTACTCAGATGATTGATTAAATCATGGATCAGCGTCTCCTACAGAATTCATGTCTATTCCAAAGTGGTTACTGCTATAGTTCATAGTATCTGCAGTAGTCCTAAAAACAATAAATCTTTTCCAGCAGAGTAACCCAGAAGACCTCAGTTAAAGGGATATTTTAAAAGCCAATGGCTATTTAGTGTATTTAATTCACATTAGTAGACCATAAATAGGGGAAGTTGATTAAAAATATAACCTTTTCTGCATGCTAAAACTCAAGAACAATTATTTTTTCATCTTTCACCTGAAAATAACCAAATGTTTAACCCAACATTAAATAATGTCTCAGTGGCACAGTGCAATAAATGTGTAACATTTAACAGAAAGCAAAATAAAATTGAGTCTAAAACCCTGAGAGAATAAGAGAAGAATTCAAATACAAGTCTGTGTGCGTGCGTGCGCGCGCGCACACACACACACACACACACACACACACACACACACACAGTACCCAGCATGGTTTGCCACACTTACCCACAAAGCCATAGATCAGACAAACCAGTCTGTCCTCTTGGGATGGCTATAACCACCCCCTAGGCAAATAGTTTTTGACTGTATCAAGTCTAAATTATTCTGACATGATCTATATCTTTTTTTTTTTTTAAGATTTTATTTATTTATTTGAGAGAGAGATCACAAGGAGGCAGAGAGGCAGGCGGGAGTTGGGGGGAGGGAAGCAGGATCCCTGCTGAGCAGACAGCCTGATGAGGAGCTTGATCCAGGCATCCTGAGATATGACCTGAGCCGAAGGCAGAGGCTTAACCCACTGAGCCACCCAGGCGCCCCAACATGATCTATATCTTTGTGTTTAACTGAGATTTGTGATGCCACAATCTGAGTCACTAGGAAAAATAATCCCACAACTGAAGAACTGTGATCAATTCAGAGTATAACTCTGTGCAAGGTTTATGCTGTATTAAGAAGTGAAAAAGTGAAAGTCAGCTCATACAATAGTGTGAGATCACCTCCCCGTCACGTTCCCTGCCCCAGTCACTGACCACCACCCCAATCTTCATCCTCCTTCAATTGGTACTTCCTTGGAAGTGCCCCTCTCTAGCAAGCACCATTTCCCAAACTTGCTTTCAGACAGCTCTTCTTTGGATAGTTCATACATTTTTTAAGATACGCATGGCTACAAATCTTAGCCTTCAGCAAGTTTTCTTGATCCCTTACTCTGCGTTGATCCTGTACTGGATACCCACTAGATCAACGAGAAATAAGAATGGCTGTTTTGTACATTACCCACAAAGAAAGGATAAACATTTCTCTCTCTCTCTCTCTCCTTTAAATTTTGTTTTGTTTGATACTTCAATGGGCACTGCTTATTTTTAATATTTCACCAAAATACTGAAAAAAATCATTCATTTATCCATGATAACTATATGCTAGTTTTGCCAGCTGGAGTTATAGTTAATAGTATTTTCAGGCTAGGGACTATACCTGACCCATCTTCGTATCTGCTGGACCCTTCCCAGAGCATGTAACCCCATATTTTTGTATGCATACTACATATTTATTTATTTTTGCATCCATACTAAAACATCAAAATTGTTGTATTATGATTAAAAATACATTAACCTAATGTGACACTGGTTAATCCATGCTGATTAAAAACTCTCATTAATAGTTAAATTAGTGAAAATAGAAGAACTAATTAATTGCTGCTTAATGAAAGCATTGAAATTGAAAAATCATTTTAAATACAAAATCCATAGAGAAAGAACAAAAGAAACTAGGAAGTAAAAGCTTAGGGCCTTGGTCTCTATGGTCCTGACTCCAAAATTTGTATCTCTAGCCCCTCACCTCTGGGTTTACAAGTGCCCCTCTCCACTAGAGTTTACCAAATATTTCTTACCTTCTCTCCTGCAAGGAATTTTTACTCACGCCAATGATATGACCATTCTCACAGACAACAAAGTTAATATTTTAAGTATTTCTCTAGTTTGTTAGGTATTGAAAATAAAGATGTATATTTTGTATACACAGGATATACAAGATATGTCATAACTACAATTATCTTTTATACATACTGAGTCAATCAACCGTAGTTAGTAAAGTTACTGTTAAAAAATAGTTTTAGTGCATCTTTTCTGACTTAAAAAATTAGTGAAGACTCTATAAGAATATTTTGGCCGAACAAAGAAAAATATTTAATTAAGTGAAATAAGTACTGAAGTTTATTTTAGTATTTGCTTTGCATTTATTAAAAAAAAACAAAATTCTGCCTCTTAGCTTTAATCTTTCTTCACAAAGCAGGTAAATGTCTTGTCAGATTTAACATGATAATTGCATATTTAGTAGGTGAATAAACTTAAGAACCTGTAATCAAACCCACAGGGAAAAATAAAACTAAGACAAAAATTAGATAAAGACAGTTCATAGCAGAGAATCTGTGATAAAGTTCCAATTTCTTATCCTTTCAGAGCTAAGTCTGAATTTTAATTAATATTTTTTCCAATATCCTGACTCAAGTATTTTAGGCTGAAGGAATTATTGAAAGATTGACTAGCAGATTTTTGATGTAGTAATAAATATTTATAATCTCCTGACTGTATTTTTGTATTATTCATTGACTAAATTCTTAGATCTCTTGCTTCCATAGGCCAGTAATTATGGATATCAAGTGTAACTTTATGCTTTCTCTGTGTCAGTTTCCTGAGTAGAAGTCAAAATGGAAATGGTTTACAATTACATGCCTTCAACAATCATTGATTATTGTTTATGTAGAAAAGTTAGCATGTCTGTGTAACTAAAATAGAAAATAAAATGTACCCAAAAAAGGCAGCAACAACTAAATATGCTTCCTATGTTCTAGATGTCAGCTAATGAGCTAATTGCCCCACCCATACTTGGGTCCATTCAAATTATCCATCCTAATTTCAGTTAATTGGGATACATAGTCTTGTTTCTACTAGTTCTGTCTTTTGGGATTTTTGAAAGCCAGATTTTCAAAGCTTAAACATCTCGTAAAATACCTTAAACTACTTTTGTTCTTTTTTTCCTGTATTTATTAGATGTTTATGATCTCCAAGTTATATCCCCCAATGGTCCTCTTTTGTTGCTTGTTATTTTGTCTGTCTTTTGTTCTGATGTACTTCCTTTACACTTGGGCAGCTGACTAGCCCATTCAAATATAGGTAATTGTATATTTGGGTGATTTCTTCATGCAGGCTACAAGTTGTATATAAAAACTAGACTAATGTGTCATCATAAAATATCATGTATGTTTGCATTATGCCAAAATAGCTATTGAGTGCAGGCAGTCAAAATGTGAAATTAGGTAAACAAAATTCCAAGTGATTAAATAGTAGTCTAAGTCTTAAGAAATGCCAGGGCTCCTGGGTGGGTCAGTGGGTTGAACAGCTCTGACTCCTGATTTCAGGTCAGGTCAGGATCTCTGGCTCCTGGGATCTAGCCCCCAGGGCAAGTGCTCAGCAACAGGAGGAATCTGTTTGTCTCCCGACCCCCCTTTGCCCCTCCCCCAGCACTCACTCATGCAGGCCTACGCTCAATCTCTCTCTCCACAATAAATAAAACAAATCTTAGAAGGAAAAAAAAAAGAAAGAAGTACCAAATAAATAGATCAAATGAATCTTGAAATTTGATAAATTTATATAACCAAGTTATATAAATATAGTTAGCACACAGGCTTGAAGGTAACCCCAGACCTGGAGATTGACACAGCTCTGCTACTTTGCAAATATGGTACTTAGTGTCTTTAAACTAGGACCACTTCTACAAAATGGGGATAGAATATTCTCCATCAGGTTATCTCAAAGATTAAATGTAATTAAATCCCTAATGGGCTTCGCAGAGTTTTTGGCACAAAGTTTTACTGTTCTTAGCACATAAACAGTAGCTATTATTATTAGTGAATTTGGTCATTGCTCTGTGACCTCAAAAACTGCATTCTTTCAGTAGAAAGGATTCAATGGACTGTTTTTGCATTATCTGAACCAAAAAAATCAAGAGGCTCTGTAAAACTTTTACTTTTCATTTGATTAATCTGGGACTGTGGGGTTATGATTCTTGCATTTTACTCTGACTTGCAAAAACTCGAAATAACGCAAAGTGCTAACACTATAATTATAAAATTATTACTAGATTTGAGTTTAGAAAGCAAGAAACTTTCATTGTTTCTGACTTTATCATTAACTGTATTTGACTGGAACATAAAATGTAGTGTAACCTTGAGTGAGCAAAATAACAAAGAAACCTGAATCTATTCACGTAGATGTATGTTCAGTGGCGGTGGTAGAGGGAGGGACAGTTTAAAATCTTTGAGGAAAGGTCCTACTCTTGATTTCTACTCAGGTCATGATCTCAAGCCCAGGATTAAGCCCCAGTCAGGTTCCACACTCCATAGGGAGGCCAGTTCTCTCCTTCTCCCTCTACCTTTGCCCCCCTCCCCCACCCATCATGTGCCCTCAGGAGAATACTCATTCTCTCTCTTTCTCAAAAATAAATAATTAAATCTTTAAAAAAAAAATACAATAAAATCTTTGAGGACGATTCTCTGCTAACTTATTCCAATCAATTTCAGTATGGTGTAATAATTGTAACATTGGGAACAGCAGGGGATTATATTGTTTTTCTCTGTGCCATTTGTCTGTTGTATCTGAGAATAGAATAATCTCCCATTATCTGCAGGGCAATTGCTGCATATTTTCCTGAAACTCCTGGACTAGTGACATTGTTCATCTGCAAAAGAGTCTGGGTACAGCGTCTGGCACAGAAAGGGTCATGGGGAGATTCACACCCAATGGAGGAAGTCTTAGATGTCTGATATTAGAAGATACCATATTGATTTCCCCCTTCTCTCCACATAAATCAAAGAGATAGTAACTATCTTTCTCTGGATGCCAAATGTTTAGTGCAGCCAAGACAAAATTTTCTCCTCCCCTTTGCCATGTGTTAGAGGCATTTTTAATTGGCAATCTTTGGTGTATATGGCCCCACGAGCAGACTGACTTCTTGATACTTGTATAAAATATTGCTCTTTCAGAAACTGAAATTGGAAATAAAAGCGTCCAAGTTTGAACGATCAAAGTCTGTCAGTGAAGACTCACATCTGCCAAGTCTGTTTTCCTCTTAACAAGTTAGAAGGGCTCTCTCATCAAGCCTTGGACCCGTGTGTATGCCGCATACACTCGCATTTTTAGCATGGCGCATTCGTTCTCTCTGCCAGCCATTTTATGAAGCTCGGCAGCTTAATGCTACAGCAGTTCAGAAGTCCATATGGGAGAGATATTCTGGCAGCCCTCATTTCAGCAAAGCAGCAGGGGCTCTGCAGTTTTTCACACGAGGGGAGTAAAGGAGGAGATCAACAGCCTCTAATGTTCCAGTACCAGTTAGGGATTGTTGATTGGCTCCCAGCGAAAGCACCAGCCAGAGCACGTTCCAGAAATACTATACAGGGTGATACAGATCTAGGGGTGAGAGCTTCCTTGGCCGAACAGCCCCCCAAAATACACATCCCCCACCTTCAGTCTGGATGCCGGAGACAGCACCCAGCTCACCCTGGAGCAGATATTCTTTCTTTGTGTTTTTTGTTGTTTTTTTTTTTTCCCAAGCGCAATTCAAGGGAACAACGTCGCAAAGTGTTATCTGGCATCTTGAAATAGGTTATTTTCCCCCGTCTTCTACTGTCAATTTCACAGTATCAAAAACTAAATTCTACTTTCCTTTGACTAAAAAACACTGCTTCTGCCTTCTTAAAAGCATGTGTTGGTCCATCGGGCAGGTCGCAAACCTTTGAAACCATTTGGCAGAAGGCAGCAGTCTGCAATGAGATGGATGTCCCAGGCCTTTCCGTCTCTTCTTGTTACTCATTTTTCTTGCTCAGTCAGAATGGCTGGCTGTCCACAGCTGTGGGTTGAGTAAACTGTTGGAAAGCATGTCCACGCATATTCCTGGCTCCCCCCAGCCAGCTGTCCTCCGTCATGCCAGGGGAGGTTTTATAACCTTTTGATACTGTGTTGGAGTAAGTTCAGAAGATAGGGATGCTCCTGCCGCATTGGCCCCAAGGAGCCATTTATGTAAAAAAAAAAAAAAAAAAAAAAGACTCATGCTCATTCAGGAATACCCTTAATGCTATTTGAAAGTAAGCATGCAAGTTGCTTACTGTCCATATGAAATGACTTTTCCCTACAAGGTACTTCTGTGTTTGAATTTTCAGAGGGGGTTGTGTGTGGTTGAGCATGATTGTGTGATGCTTTTGCCCTCGTGTGTATCTCTAACACACGGGAGAGGATGAGGACTCGTTCCATTTTTACCTTACTTTCATAAACTTTCATTTTGTCAAGGTTTTAAAGTATATTTTTTAATTCTTTTGTTTTTTTTTTCTTTCCATGAAATCATAAGCTCTCTTTAGATGCAAGAACCCATTTTCATTTTATAGGATCCCTCTGACAACATATTTGTCTTTTCTCTGTTTAAAATTCATTATATTGTTTTAGAGAAATGACAGGTTCACTGACCATTTCATGTTACTGAGTTAAAGTGAGCAAGCTATTTAAAAAGCCTCTGCCCTTTGAAGCTTTGCAGAAAATGGTATTTTATGCTTTCTTTTTGCGTCTTTACTTATAGCTTTAACTGAATTGTTGTTCATCTTTGCCCAATCAGCAAATAATCAATGCCTTTAAATTTCCTTTTCTTTCTCCTTTCCAACAAAGTAAAATGCAAGTATTTAAATTTATCTTACCTCACAATGCCAAACACAAAGGAAATGTAAATAGATCGCTGGACTAATTCACATATGCCAGTGAATAATTGTTGAATGTGTGCTGATTAGGCATAATTTTTTTTTTTAACCAAGCTTTTAATTAGGCATCTGCACCGGGTCACAAAAATGAAATTATAAAATTTGATTAAGAAGTCTTTCATTCTTGGGGCACCTGGGTGGTTCAGTGGGTTAAAGCCTCTGCCTTCGGCTCAGGTCATGATCTCAGAGTCCTGGGATCAAGCCCTACATCAGGCTCTCTGCTCAGCAGGGAGTCTGCTTCCCCCTCTTTCTTTGGATCCCTCTCTGCCGACTTGTAATCTCTCTCTGTCAAATAAACTAATAAAATCATAAAAAAAAAATTTAAAAAAAAAGTATTTCATTCTTTTGGGAAATAAGGGGCTATGCCAACATTTTGGTATCCTTTTGCCCACAGTTAGGGTGTTGTAATCACTCGCTGCTTTTATAGAAGATCAAGGAACCCGGGGCAGGCCCCCAGAAGCTTGTCACTTACCTGTTTAATGGCACTACAGAAGTTTCCCAGTTACCTCATAGGAGAGCTCTCCACATTCCCACAAGATGTAGATACTCTTAAAGCTGCACCTTCCACATGATGTTTTTCTGGCTTTTCCATTTTACATGAACAGTAACTAGATGGATGAAAGTGAAATTGCTTGTCCAAGATCACACGGCTATTGAAATAATTTATGCCAGTGCTGATGTTGCGGGATGGTTCATGAGTTTGGGGGGTGGCGGTGCCCTGTCAGCTCTGCCTCAGCCTTCTCAAAGCCTCCTTCCAAGCAGCCTATTTTGGGGGGCTGCAGGAATTTCACTGAATTATTGGTGGATTCCCCTGTTTGCAATATTGGCTTTACCACTTTCCTCCATTAACTTAATCAAAAGAATGTGGCAGTTCATCTCTCTGTTTTCATATTCAGGATTAATATTTTGTCCAGTGTTCATCCTGATAGGATCTGAGGTGCACAAAAGAGTCCTCGAGTCAACATATGTCCTGGACTGTTGTAAATTCTTAACATTTCTGTGGCAGTCTGGAGTTCGATTTTTAAATCTCACCTAATGATCAGAGTGACTTCAGAGAAGTTATGTAACTTCTAGGCTCGGTTTTCCTATGTATAAAGTATAGGTAACAATGCCTATTTGATATAGCTAGGCAAGCTGAGGTTTGTAAATGCCAGATAAATATTATGTGTATTAAATTTTCTAAGTCACTATGATCACAGGTATTTGAGGTGCTGTTAGTGTGGGTAAGTGGGTTGACGAGCTAAGCTGTCAGGAAGACTAGCACACAGGGAGAAGTAATTAATAGTCAACAATAGGAAGTGGCCAGAAAGAAGGTCAGAAAGGTGAGACCCATCTCCAAGGGTAACTAGGCCTTTGTTAGTGGGGACAAGCTGGAGAGAAGCAGGAGGTTGGAAAGAACAGAGCACATCCAGGGGCATGGCTGTGAGCTTGGGCAACTGAGGCACAGACTCGTTTGGAAAGAGGCAGGAGTTAATGAAAATATAGACCAAGAGCCTTATATGCTGTGCTAGACTATTTGGACTCTATTCTCTGTCTATGAACAGGCACTGAAGGATGTTAAGTAGGAAAAATAACTCAGGAAATAGAGAAGATGAGTTGCCAGGGAAGCAGGTAGAAGGCAGGACCAGTGCTTTGCCGCCAGTGACACTCATCTTTGACCAGCACAATACTTACACTCTCTTGGTTCCTGAGCCAATACTGACCAGAGGAGGGTTTTTGTTGGTGGTGGTGTTGTTTTTTAATAAACATATAATGTATTTTTATCCCCAGGGGTACAGGTCTGTGAATCGCCAGGTTTACACACTTCACAGCACTCACCGTAGCACATACCCTCCCCAATGTCCATAACTCCACCTCCTTCTCCCTCCCCCCCACCCAGCAAACCTCAGTTTGTTTTGTGAGTTTAAGAGTCACTTACGGTTTGTCTCCCTTCCAATCCCATCGTGTTTCATTTATTCTTCTCCTATCCCCCTAACTCCCCCATGTTGCATCTCCACTTCCTCATATCAGGGAGATCATATGATAGTTGTCTTTCTCTGATTGACTTATTTCGCTAAGCATGATACCCGAGGAGAGGTTTTTATTAAGAATCCCATGTACTCCTAAAGGTCTGTATGGAGTAGGATTAGGGAACTCCATAACCCCGCAGGCTCACTGTATCATGTCGTATACTAAACTTCCCTTTCCTCTTTCCCTTGTTTTTTCTGCTATGACATCAGGAAGGCCAGCTAAAAAAAAGTGTTGCAGAAGTTCCTACAATAGATGGTAAGGTCCTGACCTCAGATGGTGGAAATAGGAAAAGAAAGGAAGGAACCCGTTGCAGACATAGCTAAGAGGTAGATCCAGAGCCTTTGTCAGAATTTCAGGGTAAAAAAAACTACCTTATAGATCATCTGGTTCAGTCTTCTCTTTTTATAACACTGTGCCTGAGTCACAGTAGTAGTTGAGTATAGTAAATATTTGTTGAATAAATTAATAAATAAATGAGGGATAAGACCCAGAGATGTGTTGACAGCACTGATTACTAACATACCTAGCATAAAGACATAAATCTCTTGACACCCAAGTCAGTGCTCTCTCCATAGGCCACACTTGGTTTTAGAATGTTAAAAAAATAAATAAATAAAACATTCTCAGAACCTTCTTTTAGTGCTATGGCTCAATTCACTTCATTTTCATTCACAATGTGACTTAAAAGGTAGCATACCAGAATTAATAAACTAAGGCTCTTCTGATGAAGGCATTTTGTCCTACCTCTTATACCTTCATAATCTGAGTATTTGTTTTTGGCATTTCTGCATAGGCATTCTGCAATGTCACAAAGTGAGAAAGGTCTAGAGAGAAATACTCAAGGCTCTTCGTGCATCTGGTACAACACGATGCTTCCCTTTGGAGAATAAACTATATTAAGGGCAGTTATTTTCAATTTAATTGAAGTCTTGAGTAGCACACCCTCACAAGTATATGTCACAATTTATTATGTTTGGAGGGACTGTAGAATAGAAAGAGAATGAATATTCAGTATTATAATAAAATTTCCTATTACAATAAAATTTATATGATTATTATTATAAAAAACATAAATATAAGATTCAGAAAAGAATGACAGGTCAGTTGAATCTTATTGGCTAGAGACAAACATCAAAAAATAATTTTTCAATGTAGAGTGCATGTAATTGGTGGGATGGGAATAGTGGGTGAGATTTTTTTTTTTTCTTTTAGCAAAAAAATGTAGATGACTTGGCAAAAACACAATTCTGAAACAATAAAGGCAGCAAGGTCAGCTATGTAATCTATTCCAGTTTTCCTCTGATTAAATCTTTCTGTCCTTTATTCAATACAAATATATTCTAAATACCTGAAGAGTTCCAAACATAGTAATATCACTCTATAAATTTTGTGGGAGGTAACTTGGAATAGGTAGAAAACTCCCACAAAGGAATAAAGTCAGAGGTGAATTTGTACTGACAAACATGAGGTTATAGCAATCGGAGCAGGAATAATAGGAGATATCTTTGAAAAAAAGTGAAGGAAAGGATGAATCATTTGGGATGGAATTACACCCAGAAAGGAAGTTCCCCTGAGGGGAGAGGAATAGCAGAATTCAAGTAAAAGGCAAGGAGCAAGTTGTAAATTGTGAGCAGTTAAGAAACAGGCGCCACAAGAATGGGAACTTACTGGGTGGTGAAGACAAAAATAAGCTGGAAAGCCTGCTAGTAAAGAGCGTTAACCAGCACATCTAAAGGTTGAGTCGTTTGAGCTTAGTGGAGGAGGCTACGGGATGAAAATGGAATGTGAAGGAAGCAATTCTAGTCTCGTCCAAGATGGTGGCTAATGAAGGTAGACAGCAAGTGGTAAGTGAGAGAGGTTAAAAAGGAAGCCTCTGCACACCACCGTGACTCAACAAATGTGGGAGGAGAAGAAAGAAGTATAAAAATAACTGCACTTGAAGCACTGCTTTATGAAAAGTGCCCTGCTTTATCCAAAATAATGAAGTACCCAAGAGGTATCCGGTAGTGTATTTTGATTCCCATGACTAAGAGAGAGACCAGTTAGCTTGGCACGTGCTTTCATACAGGCCAGCAGTTTTCAACTTCTGCTTCATCAGCCTGACTCTCCTTCACTGTCACTTTGAAATCTCTTCATTGGGAATCAGGTCCTTATGAGATCAGCTCTGCTGGAGACTCCAAGCTCATCAGTCACTCCAAATCTGACCCAGAGGCCCAAGGTCAGTGGTCCCAAAACATCTGGCCCCAATAGGGCCTAAAGTGAATGGCCACACAGGCAACAGTGTAAACTTGCAGGTTAGATGGCACTAAAAATGTGTGCTTGGCTTCCGAAAGAAAAGCACCATTTTATTTTTATGGAGAGCCCTTCCTTGGTAAAATTAAAAGTGTTCTCACAAGCATGATCTCATTCTCACAGTAGCCGTGTGAAAGAGGAAATGGAGGAGATATTTTAATTCCCATTTTATAAAAGAATAAATTGAGAGGGGGAGAGATCAAGTGACTCTTTTCCCAATTCTCCCTCTTAAATAGGCCAACGGGGCTTGAGCTAGAGCCAGTTTTCCTAATGATGTCTCTCTCTCTCTCTCTCTCTCTCTCTCTCTCTCTGTGTATTCTGAAGCCCAGTCTATCCTAAGACTTGGCATGGCAACATCAGATGGCATGTACCAGGTGGTTCATATTTTTATTTCACAATATATAAGTGACATTCATATAGCACAATCTATAAATATCCTACCCAATTAGTACTATCTGAACAGGCAAATGTTTGCTTACAAATCCATCTACAGTTGTGGGATGACACAATGTCTAGGCATCTATATACATATTTTTAAGTGAGCTGTTGAGCACTGTCAAGTTGTTAGTTTTAATCGTGTGATAACTGACCACGGATCTTTCACATTCAGAAAGCTTCTGCATAGCTCCATAAAGATACCGCTTTATCACTGCTTGCTTGATGACTTGAAAAATTGCTCTGAATGGAAAATATCCATAAATTTTAAAAGGCAGTCTTACAAGAACCACAAATAGTTCTCATTCTGTTTCTAAATAGCAAGATCACATTAAAACTCAAAAATAGATAACATTAATCACTATAATTCAAATAACTACTCTCTAGACCTGGCAGGGAACCTTGAGAGCTTAGTTCTTTTTTCCTATGAATTTCTGGCATAGCATGCTTGGGGGGTGGGGAGTTTGTTAACAGTATTTAAAGTTAGGGAAAACCTTAGCGGAAAGTGGCATTTGTTGCCTTCCTGTCTTTTATCTGCCCACTCAGAAACCCATACTCAGCCTTGATTATGACTGTGGTGGGAATAACTGGTGGGACTGTGCTGATTTTTATAGAAGGATATAACCAAGGACAGATAATAATTACTAAAATAGCAGTCATCCTTTGCATAACAATTTGCAGTTTACAGACCTTGTCACCTGCACAATCTCATTTTTTTTTCCCATAGAACAATACATTGCTATTATTATTGTTCCTCATTATTGTGAAGAATGTGAGTCACAGAGGATTTAAGTGAGTTTTGAAAGTCACACAGCTAGGAAGTGATGGAGCTGGAAATCGGACCAAAGTTTTCTGACGCCCTATCCCATGGAATGTCAGCTGTACCATGCAGCCTCCCAAACCTACCAAAAATGTTGGGTCAAGAATGGAGATGGGCAGAAAAGTACTCAATCTGTTTTAAAAAAAAAATTTTTTTAAGGACTAGCCAAATAGGTAAAAATGAGGAAATGAGGTATACTAAAGAGGAAACCCAAATGGCCAATAAACATATGAAAAGATGCTCACCCTCACTAGCAGTCAGGGAAATGCAAATTAAAACCGTGATCACACCCATTAGAGCAATGAAAATTAAGTCTGAGAATGCCAAGTATTGTATCAGATAGGGAGCAATGAAAATTCTGATATGCCAGAAATGGGAGTGTAAATCAATTTGACCTATTTTGCTAGCCATTTGCCATGATAGAACGAAGTTGAAGAAGCATGTGGTCTTGGCCCAGCAATTCAACTCCAAGGTCCATACCTCAGAAAAACTCCACCGCAAGTGCACAAGGGCCATGGAAGTAGATTATTAGCAGAATTATCTTTAGTAGCCAAAAATTCACAAGAACCCAAGCATCTATTAACATAAGAATGGACAAATATTAATAAAATAGTGATATAGCCATCCGAAAATAATCTGTTGCAATGAAAATTAATGAACTAGAGGTAAAAATAGATAAGTATCACAAATACATTTGGAAGGAAATTACAGAAGATTAATATATATACCATTTACAATGATTTTAAAATGTACAAAGCCATCTTTGGGAGATATTATTATTTAGGGATTAAATATTGCCTAGGGACATTATTTACAGGTACGTAGATTGTCATAAAAACAAAATGCATGTGAATAATGCAGGACAGTGACTATAATTGGCGAGGGCAGTAGGTGGGAGAGAGGTGCTAGCCGGGACCACAGCTCATATGTTCAGTGTTCTCATCATTGAGTTGGACGGTGGTACACGGTATTTATTATTCTCTCAACCTTGGAATGTGTAAAATAGATGATCCTAACTTTAAAGGTAGAAGAGGCAGGGAGAAAAGAAAAAAGTGTGTCTGGATCAGCTACTTCAACAGACCCATTGAAAATGATGCCAGAGAGTCCCCGTTTGCCGTGGTCTGCTGACAATCACAGTCCCAGAGAAAGGATGCTCATCCCAACTCAACCCTCGTCCTGCTCCAAAATCCACCATTACACCAACACCCTTTCTGATATACATAATTGAAGTGTGAAGTTCCATCTAACCAATCACGGCGTCTGTGACATTTTCTAGAATCACACTTAAGCTGGATCCCAGAAAATGTTTGTTTGACTTTTCTGTCTTTATATCTTTAGCACTTTCAAGCAGATCTCTAGCATTTGAGAGGAGTGAATGTTAGTTAACTGAGTCTATGTTGTTGAAAGTATTTTACTCAAGAATGTTTTATTCATAGAATTATTTATTTTAGAATGCATAGAGTGAAGTAATCATTTCATATCAGACACCTAAGAAAAGCTAAAAAAGTAACTCTGAAAGTTTAACTCTGTTTTTACATTTTTGATGTTTGCAATTCTGATGGGCAAGGATGTCTCAGAATGAAATCCCTAGCCATTTACTCTACCCACTTCAGAATTACCCCAATAAATTAACGTCTGCTGAGTTACTCATTTGACAGTCTGTGAAAACATGTCTTTTATATCCCTCATATACTGCTCAGCGTAGTCAGTCACAATCCCAATTTGCAAGTTCAACTCTCAAATATTATGGTTTGTGAGAATAAAAATATCCACTCATAATAGAACAGTTCTCTATAAATAAAATTGATACTCATACATAATTGAAATTTTTAAACAATTATCTCAAGCGTGTTTTTACTGTATCTTAAGGAGGAAATATTGTTTTTCAGAGTTTTTATTTTATAATGAATAATTAATATTCAGGGTATTTTTAACTTCCTAAAGTTACCTTCTATCCAGTGGGCTTCTGTAACTCTACGATAATTCATTGGGGAGAGAGGACAAATGCCTTATTCAAGAAGATCTACAGGAATATTAATTAATTTAAGATCAGAAGATGAGTTTATGGCAGCCTCTTGTTTGAAAGCCAGGGCCCCAAATCTCCTCCATCCGAGCTTGGCAATTGTAATATTAGTAGTGGTCCACATTTACTGGGCACTCACCATGTGTCAGATACAATACCAAACACTTTCCCTGCATTATCTTATTTAATCCTCACAACAACTTTACAAATGAGGAACGGTGGCTCAAAGTAGGCATGCCACTTGCCCCAATCACATATCTGCTAATTAGTAGAGCCAGGATATGGACCTGGGTCCCTGATCCCAGAACTAGTTCTCTTGACCTTTACTTGTGCATACATGGAGCCTTTGTAAACACATCTTACTATAGATGGAGAAAATAAATGGGCAACATGTTTCCTCTTCCATGAAAAAGAAAAATAGCAGTTGACTCGTCAACTTAGACCAAAAAAACCGTGTACCGGGGCTTTTAAATACAAAACTTATGACCACCACTTCTCAATAGTTTGCAAAGTCCATTAACTGAATTGCACTGAAGATGGAAATGAAGATGAAAAAGAAGCATAGAATGTGTGCTTCCTCAAGGTCCAAATTCTTCCAAACCTTTCTTTCTGAACACAAAGCTGTTTCTGAGCTCCAAGTATAAACACATAGCATTTTTTTTTCATCATTTGATTATCGTGTTTGTTGGCAGACCTGTTGGTAACCTTGAGTCACCTACAGTGAATTTAAATATTATTCTAATTGATTTCCTTCCTGCTTACTGAGAAACAGAGTGCCTCTTTTACTAGTCTCATAAATAATTCCATTTCTCTATGTCAACTTTAATTGAACTTACCTCATGTTGTCAATCTCTTTCTTTTTTCCTTGCAGGTGATGTCATTGTCTATATTAATGAAGTTTGTGTCCTTGGACATACTCATGCAGATGTAGTCAAACTTTTCCAGTCTGTTCCTATTGGTCAGAGTGTCAACCTGGTACTGTGTCGTGGCTACCCTTTGCCCTTTGATCCTGAAGATCCTGCTAACAGCATGGTGCCACCCCTTGCAATAATGGAGAGGCCACCTCCAGTGATGGTCAATGGAAGACATAACTATGAAACATACTTGGAATACATTTCTCGGACCTCACAATCGGTTCCAGATATAACAGATCGGCCGCCTCATTCTTTGCACTCAATGCCAGCTGATGGTCAACTAGATGGCACGTATCCACCACCCGTCCATGACGACAATGTGTCTATGGCTTCATCTGGGGCCACCCAAGCTGAACTTATGACCTTAACCATTGTGAAAGGGGCCCAGGGCTTTGGCTTCACTATTGCCGACAGTCCTACAGGACAGCGGGTGAAACAAATACTTGACATTCAGGGATGCCCTGGCCTGTGTGAAGGCGACCTCATTGTTGAGATCAACCAGCAGAATGTACAGAACCTGAGCCATACAGAAGTAGTGGATATACTTAAGGACTGTCCTGTTGGAAGTGAGACTTCTTTGATTATCCATCGAGGAGGTAAGATAAACACGACTCACTAATAAAATATGCACGTAAAATAGTAAGACTGTTACAATACTATCATAAAAAAGGAATTTCCCCAGAGATGAGTAAAATCATACTTTAAAAAATGAAAGTCAAAGAATAGGAGAGAAAAACAAGAGTCTAGAAGCAGTGGTTTTGTTTTGTTTTGTTTTAATTTTGAGAATATATATTTTCTTCCTATTTTATATTCAACACAGTAAAAGTAGTGCTTTCTGTCTTACAAATGTATCTTAGTATGCAGTTGGAGGGTAAAGCCTAATCCGCAAATATATTTGGTTTATATTCCAAAAGTTCATTATATATTGCTTATAGAGATCCCAAACTGGTTTCCCATTGTCTTAATCAAGAAATCTAGGTTCTTCCAATCTAGTCAATGCTCTGTATTGTGCTTAGGATTCTAGTTAGCAAGTGGAAGCTGGTTCAACCCCTGCCAAGTTCAAATGTAGTCTTGTAATCCCCATAAGGACCTTTGGGAACTGGTTGCCACAGAAAAATCTTTTCAGAATCATGAACAGGGATGCTTAGGACACTTCTTCCACTAGGAAGGTTCTCCTCCAGCAATAATTTCTCGTGGTGCCTTCCATGACCTGGGAAGGAAGTTATGGAACCCAGTTAGGGCTGAAGTTCTAAGCTGGGTGTTCTGGCTGAACTATAGAAATCGGAGCAGTGAGGAGGGTGGGAAGAACTCTGAGTCCTGGGGGTTTCCTCCCTTCTACCTTCAGGGGAAGGAAATGGGGCTAAGTGGAAGCCCTCCTTCATTCCTCTGCTACTTTGCTGTTAACTGTCAGTGACACTAGGGAGAGAAATGAGGGGAGGGCCACAGACAGGAAGGATACTTGAAAAGAGTATAAAAGAAAAGGCTCAGGCTAAGTCCTGGTTTTCTGGGACTTGGGACACTTAAAAGTCCAGGAGCCTCAGAAGCCTTGTCTGTTATATTGGGATGATAATACTCCTTAACCTGGTGGTCGTGTTCTTTATATCGAATGGCCCACAGTAGGTGTTCATGAAATGTGTGTTGAGCACAAAGGAGTCCCGAAGCTCTAGGAAGGGTGGGGCACAGGTAGCAGCACTTCGAGGAACTCAGGCGTGAAGAACACACATGTGGCCAACCTATGTGATTGTCCATTCAGAACACTAAAAACAGCATGAAAACCCTGTCAGTTTGAAATGCAAAGGAAAGCAGTCAGAGCTTGAAAGAAGCACCTTTTATGATTTATTTGGGCCTCACTGCAGGTGTTTCCACTTCAAGGAGGTATTTACATTATTGATTCCTTGTGTGAAAGTGGACGACAAATACTAGGCATTTTTTGAGCAACACTGCACAAAGTATTATGTCCCTATATTAAAAAGGGAAATTATGATAGCAGAAGTCTTAAATTTGACCTTCTTAAGGCGTTGTTACAGAATAGCACTCGAATCTTTATAATTAAATATTGACAATGTATTTTAATTTCTCCCATTGCTTGTGTAAGATTAAAACAAATATTCTTAATTAAAGCCATATCTTTGTAGCATGCAGCTGAAAAGCAAATCTTTGTAACAGATTCTTGATATTAAAAGGTATACTGAAAACCACTGTATAGTGTAGCCATTCTATGAGTCATAGAAGCAAATTTGGATACATATCCTATATAATGACTTCTTTTTAAAGGCATGGCATAGCAGGAAAAAGTACTTTGAAATCATTAATATATATATAAATGCCCACTATCAGATAGACAACCCTATACTTGCTCTTTTTTTCCCTCTAGTTTTCCCACCTCTCCTTTAATCCTCTGGGATGTCAACTTTTATTTGCATTTTGCTTATGGTTAGGGTTAGGAATTGGTTTTTATTTTGTGGCTGATGCAGACCTGCAGAATGTAGTACCCTGTAATGCTTAAAGTACTTCTAGTCAAAAACCTCTCATGTTTCCCCAAATTCCCACAATTTGCACTCATCCTCTCTGAAATTATAAGGAACTAATACCATGGTTTTTGTGATGAAATTTTTCACAATTATTTTGGCTATTCTAGATTCTTTCCATTTTCATATAAATTTGGGGGTCATCTTTTGCTTTCTCTTATTATAGGCTACTCCTAAGTGCTCATAGCCTCATTCAGATACATACAGACATTCAAGAGTAGAGTCACATGCCTGGGTCCTTCTATCAGAATTGTGGTTCTTTGTTTTAATTATTTATGAGGATTTTTAGTTTAATTTTTTTTTAGACAGTGTCTGAAGAGGTATCCAGTGAAAAATAATTCTCTTTCCTGTCCCAGACTTTCAGTCCTTTTTTCAGAGGCAGACAAGTTTTTTGAATATATACTTCCAGAAATGTTGTGGTCCTAAGGAGCACACGCATGAATATAGGTAGTGTGTTTACTATAAATGATATGATATTATACACACAAATGTCTAGCTCTAAATATCTTGGTTATGAGGGTATATTTCATTTTTAACACTACTGTGAAGTAACTTATATAACATAAAATTAACCCACTTAAATTATATACATCATTAAGTTTCACTAAAATGGTATTTTTTGTGTATGTAACAGTCCCCGTAATCCTTAGAACATCCATCATCTCAAATTGTCTCAGACCCGGAAAATCACTAAGATGCTTTCTGGATAGTTTTGCCTTTCTGTAAATTTTTCATAAATGGAATCACACAGGGACACCTGGGTGGCACAGTAGGTTAGGTTAAGCGCTGGGCTGTTGGCTTCTGCTCAGGTAGTGATCTCATCACAGTGGTGAGATCAAGCTCGCATTGGGCTCCGTGCTCAACGCAGAATGCACTTTAAGAGTCTTTCTCTCCCTCTGCCCTCCCGCTTGTGCGTGTTCTCTCTCTCTCTCTCTCTCTCTCTCTTGGAAATAAATAAATAAATCTTTAATTCAATCAATCAGTCAATCAATGGAATCAAACAGTATATAGTCTTTCACCTAACATAATGCTCCCGTGATTCCCCCATGCTGAAGCATGTGTGAGCAGTGTGTTTCTTTTTATCACTGGGTAGTTAGTGTTCCATTATATGGATCTACCACTTTTTGAAATCCATTCACAAACGGATGGACATTAGAGTCGTTTTCAGGTTTTGACATTCATAAGTAATGTTGCCGTGAACACTTCGATGTAAGTGTTTGTATGTGCCTATGTTTTTGTTTTTCTTGATGAGATACCTAGGAGTGATACTGCCAACTTATGTGACAAATATAAATTTAAATTGTTAAGAAATTGCCACAATGTTTTCCAAAGTAACTATACCATTTTACATTCCCCACTAGTAATATATGAGGTTTCCAGTTTCTGCCCATTGTTGCCCTAGTCGGTAGTCTTAATTACAGTCATTCTAGTGTCTGTATAATGATAACTTTTTTGTAATTTTAATTTACATTTCTCAATTTTTTATGTGTTTACCACATTCTCATGTGTTTATTAACATTCATATATCTTCTTTGATAGCATGACTACTCAATATTTTGCCCATTTGAATATTTATTGGGCTATTTATCTTCTTATTATGTTGTTAAAGTTCTTTATATATTCTGATTACATGTCTTTCCTAAGATATATGGTTTGCAGATATTTTCTCCCAGTCTGTGGCATGACTTTTCATTTTCTTAATGGTTTCTTTTGAAGCATGGAAGTTTTTAATTTTAATGAAGTCCAATTTATCAGTGTTTTCTTATGTGGATTATTACTTTGGTATTATATCTATGAAATCTCTGCCTGACCCGGGGTCACAAACTTTTTCCCGCTTTCTTTTAGAAGTTGTATAATTTCAGCTCCTGCATTTAGATCTCTAAATCATTTTAAGGTCACATTTGTGGATGGTGTGAGGTAAGAGTTGAATGCATTTTGTTGGATATGGGTATTTCATTGTTCTAGAGCTATTTGTTGGAAAAAAAATAAAACCTGTCCTTTCCTCTTGGATTGTTTTGTGGCACTTTAATATTTTATTATACTAGCATGAATGTGAGGATTTATTTCTAGACTTTAACCTGTTCTATTGATCTGTATGTTTGTCCTTCTGATAATGCTGTACTTTATAGATTCCTTTAGCTTTTATATTAAGTCTTGAAAGTGTGACTCTTCTTTTTTCTCCTTTTTCACAATTATCTTGGCTATTCTAGATTCTTTCCAGTTTCATATAAATTTAGGGATCATTGTTCTTATTTTATTTGTTTTAAATAAAAGGACTGTGGAGATTATGGTGTTGCTCAAATACGCAGAAGAATTTGTGAAGAATTGCCAAGCTAACACTGAATGTCTCAATTCATAAATGGTATATCTCTCATTTATTTGAATCTCCTTCAATTTCTTCCAGCAATGGTTTGTAGTTTTCAATGCTCAGAGCTTACACTTCTTCTGTCAAACTTAATCCTTTCTGTTTTATGATTTTTAACATTATTGGGAACAGAATTATTTTCTTAATGTCATTTTCAGATTGTCATTTGTGAATACATAGAAATACATTTGATTTTGGGGGGGGGGGATCTTGTACATTGCAACCCAGTTACGCTCACTTACTTCTGGAGGTTTTTTATAAATTTCACAAGATTATTTACATAGATTATTATGTTGTCTGATGGTACAGTCTTATTTCCTCCCTTCCAGTTTATATGCCTTTGATTCTTTTATCTTGCCTTATAACACTAGCTGGACCTCCACTATGATGTTTCATGGAAGTGATTATGAGCAGACATCCTTGTTTCATTGTCAGTTTGGGGGGAAAGCATTAATCTTTCACCACTAAGTATGATTTTAGGTGCAGGTTTTTTATGTGCCCTTCATCAGGTTGAGAAAGTTCAGGTGTATACTTAGTTCATTGAGAATTTTAATAATCAACTTATTTTGGCTTTGAACAAAAGTTTGTTGGCTTTTTTTTCCCCCTGAAACTATTGTTTGTTTGTTTGTTTATTTGTTTCCTGATCATGTGGGGTTTGTTTGGGGTTTTTTTTAACCTTTTATTAACACAGTGTTGCAAAGCCTGGGAGACTCAGTCTGCCTTTGGCTCAACTCATGTTTACAGGGTCCTGGGATGGAGTCTCACATCTGGCTCCGGGCTCAGCAGGGAGCCTATTTCTCCCTCTGCTTGCTGCTCCCCACCTGCTTGTGCTCTCTTTCTCTCTCTTTCTGACAAATAAATAAAATCTTTTAAAAAGTACAATGTTATACATTACATAATTTAATTTTTTTTTACTCCTTCTGCTGCTGTGCCCCCAACTGCTTGTGCTCTCCCTCTCACTCTTTCTGACAAATAAAATCTTAAAAAAAATACAATGTTATACATTACATAATTTTACAAATTTTTTACGGGAGGAGGAGCATAAGGAGAGGGAGAAAGAGAGAATCTTTCAAGCAGACTCCACGCTGATTGTGGAGCCCACGCGTGACTCAATCTCATAACCCCGAGATCTAGTCTGAGCCAAAATCAAGAGTTGATGCCCAACTGACTGAGCCACCGAGGTGCCCCTCCATGATTTTTAGATGTTGAACTAATTTTTGCATTCTGATATAACCCCATTTGTGGATAATCCTCTTTGTATGTGGTAGACTTTCACTTGCTTATATTTTATTAAGAATTTCTGAACCTACTCAGGGAGAGATTTTTCTTCAGTTTTCTTGTCACATGGTGTCATTGTCTGGCTTTTGTGTCAGGATAATCCTGGCCTCATCACAGGACTTGCAAGTGTTCCTTCTCTTTTTTCTGAAAGAGTTTGTGTGGGGCCAATATTGGTTCTTCCATAAAAGTTCGATAGAATTTACCAGTGAAGCCATCTGGTAAAAAAGACTTTTGTTTATTAATTAAACTTATTTTCTAGATTTAGGCCTATTCCAATTTTCCAATCTTCTTCAGTTTTTGGTAATTTGTTTACATTCAGGAATTTTTACAGTTCATCTGAGTTGTCAAATTTGTTTGCATAAAGTTTTCTTTACAAAATTTCATAAAATTGCTCCCTAAGAACCGGCTTTGAGATTCATTGTTTTTTTATTTCAGTGTGTTCCACTCTGATCTATTTGCTTGATGATTGATTTACTTTGCCTTGCTGTCTTCAAGCTTAGATGAATGAGTCTAGTCCTCTCTTTCTAATAAAAACATTAAAGCTATAAATTACACTGTAAGCACTTCTTTAGCTTAATTTCATAAATTTTGATATACTGTTTTCTTTTTCATCCAGTTCAAGGTATTTTTTTTTTATTTCCCTTATAATATCTTTCTTGATGTATAGGGTAACTTAGAAATGTGTTATTTAGGAGTGCCTTGATGGCTCAGCGTGTTAAAGCCTCTGCCTTCAGCTCAGGTCATGGTCCCAGAGTCCCGGGATGGAGCCCCGCATTGGGCTCTCTGCTCAGCAGGGAGCCTGTTTTCTCCTCTCTCTCTGCCTGCCTCTCTGCCTACTTGTGATCTCTGTCTGTCAAATAAATAAGTAAAATCTTTAAGGGGTGCCTGGGTGGCTTAGTGGGTTAAAGCCTCTGCCTTCAGCTCAGGTCATGGTCCCAGAGTCCCGGGATGGAGCCCCGCATTGGGCTCTCTGCTCAGCAAGGAGCCTGCTTCCTCCTCTCTCTCTGCCTGCCTCTCTGCCTACTTGTGATCTTTGTCTGTCAATTAAATAAATAAAATCTTTTAAAAATTTTTTTTAAATTTTTTAAATTTTGAAAATAAAAAAAGGGAATGTGTTATTTTTCAAACATTTAGGATTTCTCAGTTCTTTTCTGTGAATTTCTAATAATTTTTTCTTGGAGAAAAATATGTTTTGTATTATTTCAGTCCTTTTCATTGTGTTGAGACTTCTTTCATGGCCTAGTTCCTTTTTTAATGTAAAAATTTATCTTAGAGTAGTAAAATATATCTCCTTATTTTCAATAGCGTATTTAATTGGATACTTACTAATGGACATTTTGATTAATTTTAGTCTTTTTCTGTTATAAAAAAAATTCATGTCTCTTTGCACATCTATCTCTGCAGAAGAGAGTCAATCTATAGTGTAGATTTATTCTTTCTTTCAACAAATATTTCTTGAGTGTCTAATATGTATTGGGCACCTTTTTGGCACTGGAGATAAAGCAAAAAACCAACCACATTCTTTTACTTATGGTGTTTTGTTTTGTTTTGTTTTTCTGAAAGAGAGAATGAAAGGAAGAGAAAGACAAATGAAAAATAAATGCCACATAAATATGCTTTTTGTTTACTTATTTCATATCACCCCTCCCCTTAGAATTTTATTCCCAAATATTAATTTTATAACCAGTTACCTTACTAAGTTATCTTAATTGTTTCTTAGGTATCTTTCAGTTCATTTCATGGAATTTGGAAGCATGCAATCACACGACCTACAAATAAGAATCACTTTGCCTTCTCCTTTTCTATTTGCATACCTCTGATTTGTCTTATTTAATACATTTGACTGTTACTTCATGAATACTGTTAATTAATAGTGGAAATTATGGAAATTCCTGTCTTATTCCTGGCTTAAATGAAGCTGTCTCATTTTAAACAGTTAACACAATGTTGGCTTTTTATTTGAGATGAATATTTACCATGTTAAAGAAATACCCCCCATTCCCATTTCATTAACAATCTTTTATCAAAAATGTATAGTGAATTTCATCAAAAACCAGAAAAAAAAAAGACAATTACAGAGATGATCAGTATTCTCCCCTTTGATTTACACTGTGATCAATTGAAGTAAGAGATTTATTAGTATCGAACTATCCTTTCATTCCTGGAGTAAACTATATAATCTTACAATGTTCTCCTAGTTTCTATTTCTTTATATATAACTTTGCACCAACATTCATATATGAGGTTTTTCTGAAGTTTTCTTTTTTGACTTTTGTTTTGTTTTGGCTCGTTTTTTACTGTTAAGGTTTGCTATCAGAGTGATGCCGGTGTCATAAAAGCAATCAGTAACAGTATTTCTGTCTCTGCTGAAAAACAATTTAAGTAACATTGAATTTATTTATTTTTTGAAGATATAATACACCTTTGAAATGATCAGGTTTCAGTGGGTTGACTTTTGTCTTTGGTCTGGTTTGGTGAAGGAGAGTAATACCTTTTACAACTTTCTCAAATTTTTCCATAGTAATTAATCTTAGAGTTTCTATCTTGGCTGGACTCAGTTTTTATCATTTATGTTACCCTATAAAATTGTCTCTTTTATTCATTTTTTAAAGTGTGTTTAAATAGAATTGAATTGGGTATTTTCTAATTTTGTCTTCATTGTCCACATTACCTAAGTTTATTTCTATTATTCTCATTTCTTATTGGTGTTATTTTTTTTATGAGTTTGACTAACATGTTTTCTACATTAATGGCTCAAGAAACATATAGTTTATTTATAAATAATTTGTTGGCTGAGACACAGCCTAGTAGGTATAAGGACTCATTATACTTTCTGCCTAAGGAGGGTGTTATTTGACGTCTGGAATAAAGCAACTCCAGAGTGATTACTGTAATCAATCCTTGTCATGTATTGCCATCTTATTTATATGAATATGCTCAAAGTCCCCTACTTAATTTGTGAAACTCCCATAAACTGCAGCTAATCTGTATTTGAAAAATTTCCTTTCTCCCTCTGGAAAACATGATCCCAAAGGTTTTCACTAGATCACAATATTCTCTTCATATCCTGACAATGTAATAATTAACGAATATCAGCAGTGTACATCTTCTCTTTCTTTTACATTCAAGCAGAGTTCCGAGTATTTGGGAGACAGCATACACTATATCAGAGCTGTGTTTGAGGGCAAAGCATAAAAATTAGGAGCCCCAAGAATTGTTGTCTATGTAGAGAATTCTTCCTTTAAATTTTTGAAAAAACATTATCAGACAAAAACATTCTATCACAAGTTTTAAATTGCACAGAGAAAATATTAAAGTAAAACTGTAAGAAGAATTGATATTTTTAATGTTGCTAACATTTTTTCCTTTTTTTGCTTGAAATAGTTTTTTCTCTGATTTATTTATTTTTTGCTTATTTTTTTATTATGTTATGTTAGTCACCATACAATACTTCATTAGTTTTTTATATAGTGTTCCATGATTTATTGTTTGCAAATAACTATGGAAGGACCCAGGATGCCTTTGAACAGACAAATGGGTAAAGAAGATATGGTCCATATATGCAGTGAAATATTACTCAGCTAACATTTTTTCTAATTCTTTTTTGTTTGTTTATGTGAAGTTTCAAATTCACATAAAGTTATGAGTATAGTATGAAGAATACCATATACCATTTACCCACCTTGCTGGTAACATTTTGCCCCATTTGCTTAGTAATGTGTGTGTGTGTGTGTGTGTGTGTTTCTGGACCACTGAAGACCAAGTTGTGTAAGTCATATTCTTTTATACCAAATACTTTTTTTTTTTTTAAAGATTTTATTTATCTATTTGACAGAGAGAGACCACAAGTAGGCAGAGAGGCAGGCAGAGAGAGAGAGAGAGGAGGAAGCAGGCTCCCGGCTGAGCAGAGAGCCCGATGCGGGACTCGATCCCAGGACCCTGAGATCATGACCTGAGCCGAAGGCAGCGGCTTAACCCACTGAGCCACCCAGGCGCCCCTTATACCAAATACTTTAATATTTATTTCACATCACTACTTCTTTGGAGAAATGTATAAGCAGCTAATTAGTTAAGGTTATAAAAGATACTTTAAGGAAACACTTAAAATTTTAAAACTACCACCACCACCACAACAAAAACTTCAGAAATTACTAAAACAGCATCAATATTCACCAGTAATAAGGATCAGATATAGGACTCTTTTTGGAAGAGTAAAAGCATGAGTTATTTGAAAAGAGTGCTATCCAGAGAGATAAAGCAAAAATCAAAGTGGATATTCCATAATCAATGTCATGTAATCCAACTTTTTCCACGTGACGTCAGCAGAAAAGAGCATATATGACAGCAAACCAAGTAATAAATCGACTCCATGAGATGAGAACAACCTTGGCATCCTGGCTGCTGTATTAACAAATATGTCCTGAATTTCCAAATAAAAAATCTATTTCTCACTCACATGATTTCCAACGCATGTTTTCCTGGATAGCAGATTTCCTGGGCAGCTCTACTCCACACAGTGGTGCAGGGAACTAGGCTTTTTCTCTCTGGTGGATCTCTATGCCCTAAGATCTTGAAGTTCCCCACTGGGTCCTCTCTAACCAGCCGGTGTACATCACTTCCTCCCGTATTTCATTGACCAGAACCGAGCTCATTAATCACAAAAACTAGGAAATATGGTATCCCTGTATGCCCAGAAATAAGGGAATGGTTTGTGGTCATGCATGTTGTAGCCGTTTTGCTTTTGATATTTCTTATGTGCTGTCTGCACCTTGACCTGCATATCAGGGACATATAACTACCAATTATGTGAAACAAATGAAATATTTTTTGTAACATGATATTGTAGTATGATTCATTGTAGGCTTTTGGGGTACACTCCAGCCAGTGGTGTATGTTTTTTAAACTCGCAAGTTCTTTTCACATTTTCTTTCTCAACCCAACTTTCATGGATAAAGAAACTTAAGACTCAAGTTTCAGTAATTGGCCCAAGTTCAGTGCATGTGTATGTAGGCAGGGGGATGGACAATTTATGTCCTCAAATATAAGAAGTGGGGATAATTATCAGTGAAAAGGATGGGAAATGGCATGGCTCTCATGAGATGTATGCCATATAGGGAAATTGTTGCTCAGATGATCCATAGGGTAAGAGAGACGGGATGCTAGGAATACTTGCGGAGTTGTTATATTAGAAATAGCAGAGGGGCACCTGGGTGGCTTATTGGGGTAAGCCTCTGTCTTCCGCCCAGGTCATGATCTGGTCCTGGGATCAAGCCCCGCATGGGGCTCTCTGCTCAGCAGGTGGCCTGTTTCCCCCCCTCTCTCTGCCTACTTAAGATCTCTTTCTCTGTGTCAAATAAATAAATAAAAACTTAAAAAAATTTTTTTAGAAATAGCAGAAATAGAATCAAATATCTATCTTCTGACTATATCAGATTTCCCCAAATGTTATGAAAAAGTTTTGATGGGTTTTGCTTGGATATGTAGGGTTTATTCACCCATGTGTTTATTCACTTCATAAGTATTTGTGGAGGACCTGCTATGTGCTCAGCACTGGTTTATGTGCTAGAAATATGTCAGTAGTCAAAACAAAGTTCCTGCCTCAAGAAGCTTACCTCCTAGGGGGAAATTAGTAATAAAGAAATACATGTTAAGTAAGTATTTGTTAAATAAACAAAGAAATACATGTCAGAGATAAGAATGAAGACAAACTAAGAAACAGGGTAAAGGAAAGGAGCAGGATGAGCAAGAGAAAGCATTCTCTTTTAGAAAGAGTAATCAAGGGAAGTCATCTGTGAGGCCATTTCCAGGGAAGAGCTTTTCAGGCAGGGGGAAGGCCCTGAGGCAGGACTGTGCCTGATATAGACAAGCAACAAGAAGGAAGCTGGGGCCGGGGGAGGGGGGGGGGGGACCTGACCCAGAGCAGGTTGGAGATGGAATGGCAGAGGAGGTCAGAGAGATTATCGGTGCTATAGGGAGGCAGATTATGTAAAGTCTTGTGTGGCTGTGGGCCATGGAAAGGACTTTAGATTTTACTTCCAGGTGAAATGGGAAGACTTTGGAGTTTTTGAGCAGAGGAGTGAGAAGATAACAACATTTGAAAAGGCTCACTGTGGCTGCTGTGTGAAACATACTGTGGGTGGCCTCAGTCAGTTAAGCGTCTGTCCTCGGCTCAGGTCATGATCTGGGGGTCCAGGGATCAAGTCCCACATCCGGCTCCCTCCTCAGCAGACAGTCAAATAAAGAAAATCTTTCAAGAAAAGAAACTGTGGGTAGACAAGGATGGAAACAGGTAACAAGAATCAGCTTTCATGGCAATCCAAAAGAGAGATGAAGAGAGATTGAAGGAAGGTAGGCATGGAGGTGGTTAAAAAATGGATTCTGAATATATCTCAAAGGAAAATTAGCGAATTCTGATTTGCTGATGAATGGAATGTGAGATACACGGGAAGGACAGGAATCAAAGACTGTAAAATTTTGACCTAAGCAACTGGAAGAACAGAGTTGCATTTTCCTGATATAATGAACATGATGGGTGGAAATGCTTATGGAGCGTTGTAGAGAGATCAAAAGTCCAACTGGGGACATGCTGAGCTTGAGATACATGTTAGCTCTCCAAGTGATGATGACTGGTGTGGACAGCATTTAAAGCTGGAGACTGAATGAGAACATTTGGGGAGTAAGCACAAATCAAGAAGAGAAGCATTCCTAGGACTGAGGCCCTCTTAAGCTTCAACTTCGGAGATCAAAAAGAGGAAAGGTGAGCAGTAAAAGACTAAGAAAACATGACTTTGAAGAAGGAGGAGAATAAGAGGGGAGTACTGGGAGCCTTATGGAGGAAAATGTTTCAAGGTAGAAGGAGCGAACAATTATGTCAAGGGCTGGTAAGAGAAGGCTGAGAATTTAACATTGCATTTAACAATAGAATCACATATCTTGAGTTAGTGATTGAAGAAACACTCTTTTTTTTTTTTTAATTTAGTTAATGAATTGGGGAGGAGTTGACATCGGTGTTTTTGCACTTGAAAACAAAACTTCTTTCATATTTGAACCTGCAGAGAACATTTATTTCCGTGTACTGTGATTTTATACATAACCCGAGGAAGAAAGTACACTTTCTCCTTTCTTAATTATACTAGATTATCTTATTTCTGCCATCCAACTCGTGTCAGGCCAACTTGTCACCAAAAGAACTAACATTCCTATTTCTTCTCATGTTTAAGTTAGTGAAATGTGTCTTGTGATAGGTTCCAAAAAGAGGAGCTATTATACTTAATATTTTAGACCTCATCTGAGGGCTTTTAGGGAGAGGAGAGGAAGCCATCCATTATATCCAAGAGATTCTTGAAGACAAGTGACTTCTTCAGTTCTTTATCATAAAGTTCAAGTATCATAAAAATAAAAATCTTAGAACTGTAGACTCTCTTTAACCACGAAGATACCCCACTCCATACCAACCCACACCACACACATCAGAGTTGGGTTAATATATCGGTTATTTTTCTAAGTTAAAGCTATATCATTAGCCATTTCTAAGTATAAGTGGAAAGGTAGACAGAAGTGTCTTTTAGATGTAAATCCAGTCTGCACATAACAAGATATGTTATATTAACATATATATATTAACAGTTATATAACTGTTAATTACTGATTCCACATTTACTTTTCATTTACCCCATTTACTGATTTGAGGACACTTAAATGCAAAACAAAAAAGGGCATGTTAAGGTTTACACTGCCACGGTCCTCAGTATAAATGTAAATAATTTCTCTAGTGGAGATATACAGAAATGCCAATTAAAAGAAACTACTGGTTCTTTAAATGCTAGCCAATTTCCCTCAAAAGCAAGGACTGTGTTTTGTGTCTTGTTATTTTTTCCTCAGAATTTGGCACGTACACTTGTTAAATAATTTAATTATGTTATAACACTGGGGAGAAAAGGATAGTCACAAAACAAAAATCAGGAAGACACACGTGAGTCACATAATGCCACTGAGTGTACAAAAATGGACAAAACTATTTTTCGTACTGATTTTTTTCTCTCTGGGCTTTTAAAGTAACCTTGGCATCCCTTCTTTCTCTTTGGTCATGTACCAAATTTTGCCTAACTTGTCTCTCTTCTTCTCTGTTCATTTCACAAATGTCCCAGGTGCTGTCCAGTGAACAAAACAAATCCTTGTTGTTACAGAGCTTACCTTAAATGTAATGGGTAATAACAGATTGATCCTGTAAATTATCTGTCAACTGTGCCAGTTATTTGACTGTAAAACCTGCCATAGAGTGTCTTCACTCAGGAAAAGCATACAGGCTTACTGGCATTAGATAATGAATGACTCATTTAACTAGAACCAACATACCAGATTTCTAGTATAATATGGGCTCCTTATTCACATGGCTAATTTAAGTGTGTCACTTAGGTTTTCTGGCCACCAGCTTCCCATGGGCAAAATGAAAATAATTGTAATGTTCAAACCTCTCAAAGACTATACAGTTCTCAGTGTTCCTGAATCATGGGCTCATTTGCATTCATTACATTATATACATTCATTAATTGGGGACCCCAGGAGAAAGGAGCTGTAAAGAATAGTTTGCTTTTCATATGTTAACCTGTAAACATATTTCTTACTCCCTTCTAATCCACAGTGTTAATTTCCTTGAGCTCACAGCCCAGAAGTTTACTAACCTGATACAAAATTCAACAGTAGCAAGAGCTTTCAGAGGGAAGAAGGCAAAAAAGCAATGATGATTATTAGCCAACAGTTCTGAAGTTACAGGGAGATGATCAAATTTATTAGTATGCATTCAGTCCATTCGTGCAAATTGGTTTTTATGTGGAGGGAGAGAATCTTAGTGTCCTTTCACTGAGACTTTTCAAAAAAGTCATCAGCTCCAATCTAAAAATGACCAGTATACAGTAAAGTTACCTAGTAAGTTTCAAATTCCCCTGGTTCTATAAATCTTGAAATTTTAGTAGTCCCCACCCAAAACAAAGCCAAATCACATTCCTCACTATCTGCCACTATGATGTAATAAATAATACTTAGGAATTATGCCAGTCATATAAGAAATGTGCCTCCAACCTGCTAGTTGTTTATGCATAAAAGCAGAAAGTTAAGTGGACTGAGTGCAGTTAAAGTTACGTGCAAGAGAATTCCAGATAGTAAACTTAAAAAATCTTGCCACGAAGACTAATGAATCACAGGACTTACATGTAGGCTCTTACTTGTAGAATAAATGAATAAAATCACCTACAGCATTATCTTGCTATAAAATACAAAGTCATGTTCATTTTTTCATATTGCAGAATATGAAACTGTAGACTTACAATGAATATAAATTCTACCAAAAGTGCAAATGAAAATAATTGTAGTTATTATACCATATTAATGAAAGTTATGCTAATTGCCGTAAAATTTAAAGAAAATGTATTGTTTTGCCTCTCTTCCCAATTAACGTTATTTCACAATGTGTGGTACATTTATGGAGAATTTTGTAATGCATTAGATAAATCAGTTTTACATTTCCAGGAGAGTGTGTTTTAATGAGCATTATAATGTATTTCCGTTCAGAAACAGTTTTATGTTACAAAGCATCTTCTGCTGGTAGATTGGAAAAAGTCGCACCAAAGTGACACTTCCACTTAAAATTTGGAATAAAATTTAGTGAGGGAAGCATAGTTAAATCCATTTCAGTTAAATGGCTCTAAATTTGAGATGAGTATTACATTCTGGCTATGTATTTTTTTTTTCCTATGTTAAAAGAACTACCTAAACCACATATGCCAGCAATCAAAAATGAGTTTGGGGGCCTAGTAAATCCTACATAGAAGACCTTGCCATTAGATGTCTAAGTCCCAGTTCCTATATAAAAATAAATGGAAATGAAACAAAAACATTATAACACTAAATACATTCATTAGATCAACATTAGGTAAAGCTAATTTAATATCCATCATCTGAAGTGCTTATAGAAAAGTTTCTATACCGCATGCCTTAGAAACGAGCTTGTAGGGGCTCCTGGGGGGCTCAATCAGTTAAGCATCTGCCTTTGGCTGGAGCGGTGATCCTGGGGTCCTGAGAAGGAGCCCAAGCCCTACGTGGGGTTCCCTGCTCAGCAGGGAGTCCTTCGCCCCCTCCCTCTGCTCCTCCCCCACCCCCCTGTTCAGTGCTCTCTAAATAAACAAGTAGGGGTGCCTGGGTGGCTCAGTGGGTTAAAGCATCTGCTTTCAGCTCAAGTCATGATCCCAGGGTCCTGGGATTGAGCCCTGCATGGGGTTCTCTGCTCAGTAGGGAGCCTGCTTCCTCCTCTCTCTCTCTGCCTGCTTCTCTGCCTTCTCTGTCTGTCAAATAAATTAAATTAAAATTAAAAATAAATAAATAAATAAAACTTTAAAAAAAAAAAAAAGAAAAAGATAAAGCTTGTATAGGCCCATCCTTTCTTCTTTCCCTCTAGATTCAAAGAAAGACTTGGTGGGTCCTCTTTTCAGACATTAATTTTACCTTGCTTTGGGAGGAAGCCACTCCCGTCTGTGCAGGGAACTGCTTCATCGATGTTCTCTGCATGGTGGGCACTGTTACAACTTCCTTTTTCCTTTGGGCACCTTCCCCTTAGCCTATAAGCCTCCTGACTTCATCCCATGCAATCAGAACGTTTTCTTGATTCTGCACTACCTTCCAGCCTTGCTCTTTCACTTTTCTTTCATTCTCAGACAACTTTCTTGAAACATTATCCATGTGTGTGCCTATATATATCCCACTTTATTCCATAATTTATTTAAAACCATTATTCTTGGCAGAATAGGCTTTACTTAACATCTGTGCTTTTTTTTTTTTTTTAATTGGCATCTCTCAACCTACTGCTATCTGGTTCCTTTCCCCATCATGCCATGGAAGAAGCTGTCTCTGGTGTTAGCAATGACTTTCTGTTTGTCAAATGAATACTTCTCATCTCATCCAGAATGTCTCTTCCCTTGGTTTCCAGGGCACGCATCTCTTCTAGTGGTCTTTTAGTTCCCTGTTTCTTCTCAGACTCCTTTAATGAATCCCATTTCTTTGTCCATTTTCAAAAACTGAAATATCCCAGATGCAGTTGCTTGTAACTCTTGGTTTATGACTGTAGCATCACCACCACTTCCATGGTCACCCACATGATCTTATCAACTTTTATGGTTTTATCTCCTCTTAATACCCTTGTCCCTTCCCATGGAGAAACAAAACCAACTTTTTTTTTTTTAATTTTTAAAAAAATTTTTATTTTTTATTTTTTATAAACATATATTTTTATCCCCAGGGGTACAGGTCTGTGAATCACCAGGTTTACACACTTCACAGCACTCACCAGAAAACCAACTTTTTATCTTACAACCCAGTCCTTCATCATCAGTCCATACGAGCCTCTTCAACTTAATGTTGCATTCTTCATTTGACAAATATTTGTTGAGCATCTACTGTGTTTCAGACACCATTTGAAGTTCTACAATCCAACAGTGAGCAAAACAAATTTAAAAACTTGACGTTCATGGAACTTATATTCTCCTAGCAACCTACAAGTGTTGTGTTATACTTCATTGCCATAGCAAATTTTTTATTTCTACATGAAAAAAGTCACTTCTCTTTCATGATTTTTGGCAAACTCTTATTCACCCTTGAGAATTCAGGTCAGATGTTACTTCTTTCAGGAAGATTCTCCCAATGTTCTGTATTTCTCCAAGAAGCCTTGTACATACCCTTTGTCATTTCTTCAGACCAAGATTTTCTGTTAAGTCATAGCAATGGAGTTGCCATTGTCTCCCTTCGGAATTTATCAAGAGAAGCCCCAAAAGACACACTGTACCTTCCAGACTGAAAGATCCCTGGCTTTAGTAAATTATACATGGACTGCTATCTCACCAAGTGGCCAGTGGGTCTCTAACTGTTAAGAGTCCACATAATGATTTTCTGGTGTGGCTGAGAGGACAAACAGATTTGCTCACGTGTATTGGGGAAAATTAACAGATTTAATATGCCATTCTGATGTGTTAAAATGATGCTATTAGTCTAACTATAGTGAAGTTGTAAAAATGGATACAAACCCAGCAACATAATCACACTCTTCTTTTAATTTCTATTTGTCCATAAGCTAAGGATCATTCTTTTAACAATATGCAAGATCACATTACTTAGACTTCTATACCTTTTACCATTTCACAAATAGTTTTAAAGCTGTTTGCTCTTATCAGAAGAGCTATTAAATTCATTAATTTGCTTGCCAGTTTTGTTTTTTGTTTTTTTGGTTTTTTGTTTTGGAGCTACATAATTTCCAACAATCTACTTTAAAAATATATGATCTTTTCCCCTCCTTTTCTCCTCTGTGGATTTTCTCTTCTAGCAGTGGTTCCTAACTGAAATGCATCTCATTCTATCCCCCTTCCCTGGGACTCCAGGGATTTATAGGAATATTTTCAGGTTACATTCTGGAAAAAAAAAAAAAAAGATAAAACCTCACGATCAGGGTTTGAAATACGACTCTTTTAAAATGTTACTTATAAAAACTGCATTGCAGGCTCCACGGAGCCTTATCAGTCAACGGCTGGACCACCACCTGTGGTTCTCAACATAATCCAAATGACAGGCTTTCCTCTAGGGACCCTTGGAAGTTTTCCTCTGTTTTCTACAGAAGGGAAAAGATCGAGTAAGGGAAAGGAGACTGTGATGCCTTCAGGGGACAGGAAAGAGGATTTATGTCATCATAAATCAGTGAACGTGAAAAAAGCTATTTGAAGACAGTTGCCAGTACCATACAGTGGAAGAAGTCACCATATTTGTCTAGTAAACCTTTAGGATATATGAAGGTGTTATTGTGCTTGTCTGATGGAAGGAAATATCAAGAATCTGTTTCTTAGTTTCAATTTTAACTTCAAGAATGCATGACTTTAATTTCTATTTGTTATTAAGGCCATTTTTCTTTATCAGTTGTCATAATGAAGGGGTTCTTACTCGCATTTACTGCTAATGCTGAAACATCCCGCTTACAGGGACAGGCACATACATCCAAAAACATCTTATCCAAAATTCCAAGTAGAATTCAGTAGTATTCACGTATTGTATTCAGATTAAAGTCTGCTTTATACTTTAAAATTTAAAGTAAAGTTGGTCTTACTTTTTTTTTTAATATTTAAAATACAGTTGGTCTGTGGAATAGTTGATCCTGGCCTCATGACAGAATCTCTTAATTTAATAGAAAAAATTTATGCCAAATTAGCTTCCCCTAAGGCTCCAAAGAAAGCTTACTTCAACAAAGGTCTCTAAACTATAGGAGTTTGTGAAAATTTTCATCTTTTATAAACTTAATGACCCTTGTGAGGCATGTGTTTTAACATACTGAAAACCTGCTTTGGGAAGACACAAAAACAAGACAAACAAGAAGACTTTTGAGACAGGCACATGGAAGGAAGGTCATGCTTCTGGGATTTTCACAGAAAACTGTAGATGCCCAGAATCTGAGCTGGCATCAGAAGAAGAAGACATGCCAGTTACTCGCTTTCTCTTTTTTTCCTCTATAGAATGAATCACCCAAGATGCCCTTGAAAGTATCAATACTTTTTGATATTTTTGCATGAGAGCCTAGAATTTAAATTGATTCCTTCATAAATTTGGGGAATAACTGATTATGAACAGTAATCAGAGTGACAGATGGAAAATGTGAACTTTAGTTCACATATGTAATTTAAGTTATTTATAAATTGCATATTTACTAAAAAGCAAAAGAAGGTTTTAAAAAATTTTTAAACTTTTTTTAAAAACTTTTTTCCTCTTGTAAAATTCTTAAACAACATAAATTCTCACAGAGAAATAAAACCTTGTTCCCACTGGAAGTGATCAGAAATTGTGCTTATAACTCCTGCCCTTTGAAAAATATTATATTGTGCTATAAAGCTGGCTTTATATACCACACACAGCTGGATTTTAAATTGTCATTGTTATGTCATAAGAGTAGCATTATACTTCACAATATCTGACGGTACTTTAATTCAAAACAGCACTTCAGGGGCACCCAGATGGCTGCCAATTATACATCCAAATCTTGATTTCTGCTCAGGTCATGATCTTAGGTCATGAGATCAAGCCCTGCATCAGGCTTCATGCTCAGTGGGGAGTCTGCTTGCAGTTCTCTCTCTCTCTCTGTCCTCTGCCTCCTTCTCTAAAATAAATAAATCTTGAAAAAAAACAAAACAGCACTATCAAGTTTTGGGGAAAACTCATCTGCTCTAGGTCATCAGGCATGGTCAAATTAGTCCTACTGTTATTTCCCTGAGACATACTTGAAGGTGTTCTTTAACTTGGGAAATTAATAAGCACCAAAAAAAAGTATTGAATCAAATATAGTATTGACTCAAATATATGCAGTATACCAGCAGTTAATTTAAGCACACTTATTACAGCCATTACAAATGGGTTTTTCTTTAGATTGCCAATCCCCATTTACAAGGTTGGTGGATCCCTTGGCCCAGAATGGTTCAGGGGCCCATGGTGTCCCCTGAATCTCTTTCTGGAATCTGAACTTTCATCTGATGCCCATGTCCACTTCTTCCAGAACCCATGTTCCCTTTCTAATGAAGTTGATGGTGGTCCCAGCTGCTGTCCCCCTCTTTAGGTAGAGGTCTTGCAAGATAGGTTCACTCATCATGGGCCTGCTCTGTCACTGTCTCTTCCTATGAGCACTCAGCTCCCTGATTCCCAAACAAGCATTACCATCAAAGGAGAAACTATTGTATCTCTTCTTAGCAGGGTGAGCCACAGCTGTCTACTGCAGGCTCCCTGTCCTAATAAGATAATAGAGGTGCCTCATCCTGACATAGTACAAGGCCACACCAGAATGCTGGCCTCTTTGCCATGAGGCAACCCATCAACCCATTTGCCAGAGTTTACCCAGCACCCAGTCTCTGGTTTCTTCTCCAGCTAGAGTGAATGAAAACCCTCCAAAGCCTTGTTTCCTTCCAATGTGATGGTGTAGGGCAGCCAGTAGAATTGTCAGGAACGGAGGCCCTGAGCTCAGACTTCTGACCTGACTTGACCTGTGGGATCTTGGACACGTTCCTTATGATCTGGAAAACTCAGTTTCCTCACCTGTAAAATGTAAAACTACCATGTAAACCATTTATCACAGTGCCTGACACAGAGGAGGTACTCAATAAATCTTGGCTAGTGTTAGACATGAGAGTCAAGCCTTCGTTTGTCCCCTATTCTTCCTTAAGACTCAGGGAATGATTTGCAAAATGCACATGGTGATGGTTTGTGGTTGAGAAACTACCAGACACATTCAACTCAGGTGGGTCACATTCCAGCCTCCATTGATTCACATTGGCCAAAGGGCCCCTGGGGGTACAGCATTCCAGATGGCTCTTTTTCCTAGCAGATGCTTTTTTATAATTCAGTGTTTTAGGTAAATGAGTTTATGCAGAGTCTTTAGAAATGCATTATATCTGTCCTTCAGAAGTGTTTTCTCATAATGAAATAAATCATTGCTTCTGAATTTGCCATAGATCACAGAGGACTCAACTCCAGAGGCAGAAACATAAAGATGGTTTTCCTGTTGCATTTTTTTTTTTGTATTGCAGGCATTATATTTAACAAGGAATGTGAGTTTCTTTCCTTCCCAAAGAATATGTTTCTATTTTTACCAAGTTTAAGTTAAATAAAGACTTCCCACATCTACTGATATTCCAAATAACATGTATGTTAAATGCAAACACTCAGAATTTCCAGGTTTTAAATCTTTTGCTTCTAAAAACATTTCTAAAATGCTGATTAAAAGCATGGAGTCCCTGTGGTTGATGTTCCTCCGGCAGGGTGTAAGTCTTACAAAATAGCTTCCTAAGGAGCTTGCTTTGTTATCACCCCATCTTGTTCAAACCTTGCTGACTGGCTCCCTAGTACTAACTCACAAAGTTAAAGGATCACTGGCATTCTAGAGGTAGTGATTCAGAGCTGTGTGTTAGTATCCTGAATGTGCTCAGAAATTCTGTTTCACTCCGTCCCAGATTTATATTCTTTGTAACTCCTAATCCTAGGTGACTCGGATGCAGATGGTCCAGAGGCCACAACTTTAGGAACAATAATCTAGGACAGCGGTCAACAAACTATGACCCACCATCTGCCTTTGTAGGCCTCTTGAGCAAAGAACAGGTTTTGAATTTTTTTCTGCCTCATTGAGATATAATTGTTATATACCATTGTGTAAGTTTAAGATGCACAATGTCGTGATTTTATAGATGTATATACTGCAAAGTGATTACTGCATTAAGGTTAGGTAACATACAGTTTTTACATTTTTAAATGTTTAAAAATATCAAATGAAGAGTTCTATTTCTTGACACATGAAAATTACATGAAAATCAGATTTCATTGTCCATAAGAGTTTGTTGGAACACAGTCACAGTCATTTGTTTCTGTACTGTCTACAGCCACTTTCATGTTACAGTGGCTGAGTTGAGTCATTGCAACAAAAACCACATAGTCACCAAAGTGTGAAATACTTACTCTCTGGCCCTTTACCAATAATGGGGGTATCCACAATGACTGATGATGCTCCTTAAGGATTTTTTAAAAGTACCTGAGTCAGAAGTTGAGGAGTGCTCCTGAGGCATTCTTTCCCTGGGTGACGGGGGAGAAGGGAAAGTGCCAAATGAGAGGCACCGGGGAGACTGTCCCGGCTTTCCACACAACATGAGAGAGAATATTCTATCTGCCTGTGAAGAGTACATCATTTCATTAAGCAGATGGAATTCATGCACATGGATAACTGAGAAATAATAGAAGAGAGAATACACTTATTTAAAGTATAAATTCCATAATACAAATAAAAGTGAGAAGAGTTTCAGAGGGGAGACCCAAGATGGACAATGATTTAAGGCTTAAAGGGTGGAGAATGGGAAAGAGGATTTCCCAGCTTGTACAGAGTTGTGAGCCATGGGAGCTTAGAGATGAGAACATCTAGGACCAGTTCGAGGGATTCTTTGGAGAGCAGTCCAACTGCAATGAATGTGCATGCTGAGAAGTAATTGGAGATAATGCTGGGTCAATGAAATAGAGCCAGATCCTGTAGGGTCTGGTTAAGATTAAGAAGAGTTAATATTTGTTAAGATTTGTTTTGATGGGGAGTTAGGAACAAATGTAGATGCTTCATAAGGGAATTCTATGAAGAACATGTGTTAGGAAAATGACTCTGGCAACAGTGTGGAATTAGATTCAGAAAAAGGGGGGAAAGTAGCTAAGAAGTCTATTTTTATTTTTAAATGAATATTCAGAGAGTTATACTTTTATAGCCCTTTTTACACCAACTGTACAAGAAAAGATTAGGAACACCAAAATTATGCAGAGAGGTGGAAGCCTTAAATAGACTTAGGCCCTAAACTTTTCTTAAAGATCTTTTTTAAGTCTCTCTTTTCAATAATACTATACCACAAAAATCTCCATAATCAAACTAAAGTATGATTTTAACCAGGCTTCTCCAGGCCCTTCAATTATTGGCGTTTGCATCTTCTTATTTACATCTTATTTACAGAGACAGTTCTGTGGTCTCACTGCCTTATATAGATATCCAGTGAGATTCCTGTTCTGATGAAAGTATCATCCTGACTGTACATTTAACTAACAGGTTTTTTTTCCCCCTTGAGAAGACATTTGTATGTTCATAAACCTCACAGAGGAAGACACAGACACACATATGCATACACCCACACCCCCCCCCCACACACACACAGACACACTCCTACGAACTTTTTTTTTTAATTGTTTCACCTGGCAGAAAAAGGTAGTTACCTCTACAGTTTATAATGGCAGCTATTCAAAGGCTGACTGCAATATTACACAGTAGTTTAAGAGAAGAACTGCAATTTCAGCGTTCGGAGGCATTCAAGTAGGTAGAGGCAATTGCCCAAATTGGACTTTGGCCAGAAAATCCGATTTAACTAGGAAAAAGTTTCATTTGCTGCCAGTGGCATCAGATCACGAATGCGCGTGGATACGAAGTCCTAACACCAAGCTGGTTTAGGGCTCAGGTATAAGGTTTCAGTAAGGACAGCGATGCCTTTTATTTTGTCTATAGCCAGATTCTCCATGAGACTTTCTTGCTGCCCCTCTCTCTTTTTTTTATACGTGTTGATACTTTCCCTAGTTGTTCTCTGACATACAGTTAAATTGACAAATGCCTGGGACTCAGGCAGGACCTCGCATTGGGCAACACTTGGCAGCACTGTTCCGTACAATCTGTGACCCCAACCCGTGGGTGTAGCTTGGAGTTCATTCCATGGACCCGTATCGTTTAGAAATTGATGTCACCAGTTCTCAAAAAAGATATAAGAAATTGAGAGTGAGCACCTAAAAAATCCTATAGCAGACTACTTTGAGAAATTTTATGTCTGTTGAATCAAGTACTTGTTTTAAATTGGGTTTTATTTAAATTTTGTAGTTATTAGTTTTCTAAAGCATCTTTAGCATTCTAAAACATTGGCTCTTAATGGATTAGAGATTTAAAGAAAAAAAAAGAGTCTTGTGCCAAAGATAATTTGAGAAGCACTGTCAGGTCTTAGACTATCTATCTTATGAATGCAGTGTGGCCAGCTACAGGCACAAAGACCTGCCATTGGACACTCAAAGGACTAAAAGACAAGTTTTAATTTACTTAGCAGTATTTTAATCACATGAAGGGAAGAAGACTAGGAAGAAATAAAGCCCTTGCCCAGAATGCTTCATAGATAGGAGTATACAGGAAGAAACTGGGCTCTCTCTGGCCAGCTCTTGTCAAACATGGATTTGATTTTGAAGCAGTCTTACCCCAGGCAATCTTCAGGCTACTTTGCTTTTGGAATTGTGTCCTAAAGTAGCTTTGCTTCTAAAACTCTGGAGTGGAGAAAGATGAACATTGAAGCCAGATACATAGTAAATGCTCAAAAATATTTTTTAATGAGTACAGCTTTTATAAATTAAATAGGGAGAGGGCCTTCGCCAGATGGCCATCCAGGTTGTTTCTATCGATGGTAACAAATAGAAGCATGATGTTCTTAGCAATGGACTGACAGACAAGCCTGCTTATGTGGATAAATAAAAACTTGAAATCTCAAATGGCAAGATTTCATATTTTTGATGGCTGAATCATATTCCATTGTGTGTGTGTATGTTACACTTGGGAGCACTATTATACACACACACGGAGCACATCTTCTCTATCCTTTCATCTGTCAATGGACGTTTGGGGTCCATAGTTTGACTCTTGTGGACACTGCTCCTATATGTTAACGACACTGAATTTGAATACAAATAATTTTTAAAGTTTTTAATATTTTAAATAAAAATGTTAAAAATATCATTTTAATTAAAAATAAAAAAGTTGTGGGGCACCTGGGTGTCAGTGGGTTAAGCCGCCGCCTTTGGCTTAGGTCATGATCTCAGGGTCCTGGGATCGAGTCCCGCATCGGGCTCTCTGCTCAGCAGGGAGCCTGCTTCCTCCTCTCTCTCTCTGTCTGCCTCTCTGCCTACTTGTGATCTCTCTCTGTCAAATAAATAAATAAAAATCTTTAAAAAAATAAATAAAATAAAAAAGTTGTGTACAAGAAAACACAAAATGCTAAACGAGAACTACCAGATAATAAAAAAAAAAATCTAACAACAAAAAACAAATCTTGAAATCTCAGAAAATAAGCACATTAGAATTCAACATGAAAGGTCAGCACAGCCTGACAACTGGCCTTTCGGTGAGTAGTCGGCACCAGGTGGTGGAGTAGTAGTGAAATATCCCAAAAATGGACTCCAAGGAAGCAGTGCTCAGAAGTGCAGGCTGGCAGGTAATTTGCTTTGGGTATTTACTGGTCCTGGGCCAGTTGAGCTGCTTCTGAGTGCGTTGAAGTGGACAGTGAGAAGGAGGAGGGGAGGAACCAGTCCTAGAGGGGGATATCAGGCTGGGGCCACGAGAATACAATGGCATGACTAGCAGCCATGGGAACACAAACCTCAGTGACAGGCCAAGAGGTAGTAAATTTCCAGAGACTCACACTCACCAAGATGCTTTTCTTCTTTGGAATTGAGACTCTTGAAAGAAGGCAAAGTGGGAAAACTGTCTATTTTTTACAGATACACTTCTTACCCAAAAAAACATGTTCGATGAAATAAAGCCCCAAAAGAGCATTTTATGACTCACTCTATAAAATGTAAATGGTTATGAAGAATAACGAGTGGAGATCTTTCTTTGTGGTTGACACAACGTAATAACTCACCTCAGAAATCATCTATGGGTTAAAAAAAACCCAAACAAATAAAAACAAAATGTCTTTCCTTTTAACTATTCTGAGGACAGAATAATTTCTATTGTTCCTATGTAAACCACACTGTTCATTGCTCCTGTACCCCAGCCCCCAAGCATAAACATACCAACTGAGCAAACTTCCATTCCACGATGAAATCCATGTACTCTGCAGGAACTGAGAATGAGGACGTATTAGCGTAACACTTGCCTTTGACTCAAGCAGTCTCTGGCTCTCCATGACTTTGATCCAAGGGATACTAAATGTACGGGAAAGCAATTGCTTCTCCAAGTCAAATGTACTGAGTCTTTGTAAGCTTAAAAGATGTGGGAGCAATTTGGTTTTAAAATAGTGTTCTAAGTGCCTGGAAAAAGCAGGGACTCTGATAAAAATAGATTTAATAGTAATGATGAATATAGAGGTGATATTTTATACTCACCCAGTCCCTTTCCAGTTATGGATTCAAAAATGCACAAGTTCTGTGCAAGGTAGCTACTGGATTTTATACCAAAAACTTCTCTGTTCTCAACATTATGCCAAAAAAAGGGGGGGGGGGGTATAAAATACCAGCCATAAATCATAAGAGAGACTATTGGTATTAACACTAAATGGTCTTGGTGAAATAAATTATCTCATGGGGTCTTTATCAACATTTTGATGGTGATCTTTGATTACTTAGCATATTTATTAGTGTCATTTTTCAATTAGTGGTTAGTAGTTCTTTTAACATTTGATAGTATATTTTCTGATAATGTATTTTTAAAACATTTGTTAATATTTCTTTAAAGTATCAGAACTTTTGCAAGTTTTTCTTCTCTTGGGGAGCCTGGGTGGTTTAGTTATTTAAGTGTCTGCCTTTGGTTTAGGCCATGATGCCAGGGTCTTGGGATCAAGCCCCACGTCAGGTTCCTTGCTCAGTGAGGAGTCTGTTTCTCTCTCTGCCTCTTCCACAACTTGTGCATGTTCTCTCTCACTCACTCTCTCTCTCAAATAAATAAATTAAAGCTTAAAAAAAAAAAGGACAGAAAGTTATTCTCCTCTCTCCATTGCACCATTGGATTGCAGTACCACCACTTAAGACCTCCCTCTTTATAATTACTTACAGAAAACAATTCCAATTTCCAGAAATCTCAAAGCTGACTCTTTAAAAAAAAAGAAAAAGAAAAAGAAAAAGAAAGAAAGAAAAAAGAAAAAAAAGAAATAACTGCACATCTCTGAATGGTTCTCCAGACACAGGTCAAGTATGCGAGAGCGCTATTATTTTTTTGTTTTTAATTCATTGTAAAAGGCTCTTGAAAGTAGAGAGCATTTGACCAAAGGTGAAAGAACAAATGGTCTAGGGAACAGGATGAGAGTAGAGCATGCTTGTTTTTCTAATATTCTTAAAAGAAGAATGAGGTAATGCAACAAAATACAGGCTTAGGAGTCACAAGTCTTAAAAGATGAAGGCCCCCCACCCCCACAGAGACTGCTGTGGACCAGGCAGAGAAGGGAGAAGGCCTTCTGGTTCACCTCCTTGACTGTCCAGGCAGTAATTAGGTGATTTATGATCTGCAGAAATATTGACATTTGTGTTGTTCAGGGTATTTGCCCATGATCTTGTTTCACAGGGTAGGCTTTTTTCTTTCTGGTTATTTTCTGATTATTTCTTCAACCCTGAGTAAGCTTTATGGGTTGAGGTTGGGTTTGATTTTTGCTTTTCATAAGCACTTTTCAATTAATCTTAATTGTCTGAATTTTTTTTAAGGTTTGAGGAATATCCAAGTTTTGAGTATCAATTCCCACTTTATCCAAGGAGATCCTCTTTTCTTTCTTTTCATATGTTAGTTCAGTAAATGCCCCACAACAAAAGAAGCCTCATGTATTAGGAAGTATTGAATGGCAAGACACCACATCATACTACTGTTGGATTTCTTCAAACAATCAAACAAAGGTATAGCATCACAGTGCCATATTGGCCATTTTCAACCTCACATTGTGTTTGTAGACAATAAAATAAACAGTGATTAAGAGTACTGGGTTGAGCAGTGCCTGGGTCTGTGTTTGGCTCGGGTCGTCATCCCAGGGTCCTGGGATTGAGACCCACATCCAGCTCCCTGCTCAGTGGGAAGTCTGCTTCTCCTCTGCTTGTGTTCTCCCACTCTCTCAAATAAATAAATACATAAATACATAAATACATAAATACATAAATAAATCTTAAAAAAATTTTTTTAAAAAGTATTGAGTGGAGAGCTAGGGTTAAAATCCCAGTTCTGCCTCTCAGTAACTATGGGGATCCAGGAATTTTGATCTCTCTAAATCTTCTCTTCTTCATTTGTAAAACAGAACAGTAAGACGACCTACTACACAGGGTTGTTGTAAAGATGAAACAGCATAATGTGAACCGGTCAGCACCTTGTCTAGCACAGAGTAAGAACTCAGGAGATATGTTGCTGCTTGAAGATTTCCCACTTTTCCTTATTTTGTGTTATTTCTCTCTGTAGAGCTAGTGAAGCTGGCAAGCTAAGAAACTTAATGATAGATTGTGTCTATGAGTTGAAACAGCTGCTGAAGAGAAAAAGAAATCAACAAGCGATTATTTGGCATCCATAGAACACATGGTGCATCTAATTTAAACCATCTAGGATTCGGGCATATTTCAGAGAAACACACTCGTATAAGTAGACAACAGGATGTGTATACGCAACATGTGAATATTCAGCATGAACCTCCCTCCTCTCCCAAATATCCAGGGCTTTTGAAAAAGCTACATTTTGCATTTTTATTTTTTTAATTAAATGTATATTAACCATCATTTAAATCATTAGTAATCACATTCTATCTTCCACATCTTTCGGAAGATGTGGAAGATAGAATATCATTGCAGTAAACAACCTGAGTTTTCCTTACACGTCCTTATAATTATCACATTATTCACTGTGTATATATGCTTCTACTCTCTTGATTTCATGTTCTTATTTTACTTTTTGGTCATGATGTGAACCACACCCAGCTCCCCGTAACATCATGCTAAATAACTCTTTTCATTCCGATGAATGAATTTAGTTCTCTAACTAAACTCTTCAGAGATCTTACAACAAGGAGAGAGGGGACAGTAAACTCTTTGGTAGATTTGGAAGGGTGAGAAAGAGGTGCATGGGTATTTTGAGTAATTGGGGAATTGGATAATGGGTGGAGTAGGGCTAATGGAGAATCATGCGGAGGGATCAGCCAGCCTGTTGAAGAAGCCATAGGAGAGGCCAGAAGAACAACGAGCAAAGAGTGCTAAGAGGACTGTTGACCTGTCTTAGGAATTTAAGTCTGATGGAACCATCGATAGGGCAGAGGACAATTCTGAGGACTGCTAATGTAGTCAAGGTCAAGAACCAAGGAAGGCTTTTTAGGCATTTCAAGAGATGCTCAAGTTCAGAGAAACAACATAGCAACATGTTAGAGTGACCCCCCAACCCCCAAAATGTGCATGTTCAGTACAGGTCCAGTAGCAGTAGAGAGGAGGGAGGACCAAATACAATATAGAGGTCATAACCTTAGCAGCTGCATCCATCTGCTGTGACCAGGGGTAAAAATCTCTATTTGACCCACAACAGTGCCTAGCACATCATCAAAGCTTAATAAACACTACTTCTCTAATATGACAGGGTGATAGCGCCAGAGAATGAAGATCTTGTCTGGTTCTGCCATTAATTAGTTATGTGATGTCATGGTACATCTGTAAAATGAAAGGGTTAGAGAAAATGTTTGCTTTAGTTCATTGTAGTTCTAAAATTCTGGAGTTTTCTTTCTTTACAGTCTCATAGTCAAGTTACTTAAGCTAATGTGTGCTTCGTGCTGAAATACAATCTGGCTTTCCCTTGTTCTGATCTTCCATTGAAGGGACATGGAGGACGTGAGCCATTAACAGCAAAATAATAAAATATTTTATTAATAATAATTCATGATAACTAACAATAAATAAATAAAAATTTAAAAATAAATAAAATAATAAATAAAAATAATTTTTAAAAACAGGCAAAATATCAAACTATAGAATTGTTTTTCATGATAAGTATCTTCATAATTTATTTATTTGGCAAGTATTCATTAAATTCTTGAAAGTATCCATTAAAAACCTACTGATTTTGTAGGCACTGGGAATAGGACCACTACCTTCGAGAGACTTAATTCTAATCAGCAGTCTAGACTGTGGCACCTGAGAGACCAGTGCCCTAATCTTAATGTACCCACTGTTCTGGCCTGATGGAGACCTAAGAACCCTTTGTCTTTCTGAGTTTGAATCCCGGCCTTGTTGTGGTCCTTCTTGTTTTATATCCTTATCCCTAAATTAAAAGTGTATAACTGTTTCTTGGTTGTGTTGGGTAGCATTGGGATAAGACTTTAACTGGGGGTATTCTTAAATTGCTTTTATAATAAACTAATTATAATTTGAATTAAAACAAACAAACAAAAACAAGTGCCCTGATGTATTCCAGGTGCTGTGATAGGGGTGCAGCCAGATGCCACTGAAGACACAGAGATAAGACTGGTCAATTCTAGGGCACCTGGGTGGCTCAGTGGGTTAAGTATCTGCCTTCAGCTCAGATCATGATATCGGGGTCCTGGAATTGAGTCCCACATCAAGACTCTCTGCTGCTTCTCTTTCTACCTCTGCTTGCACTCTCTCTCTCTCTATTAAAGAAATAAAATCTTAAAAAAAAAGAAAGAAAAAGACTGGTCAATTCTAGCTGGAAGAGAGAGTATTAAGACCGTTTCAGAGAGGAGGTAGGCTAAGAGCTCAAAAGAAGTCATTTGTTGCCAGGGAGACAGGATGAAGAGGGAATTCCTGACAGAAATGGGCATGGCGGACGGAGCAAACATAGAGTTAGCAAACATCCTGGGTATTCTGAGAACAAGAGTAGAGCAGGGCAGATGGAGCAAGGGGTGTGAGGTGAGTCTCCTTCAACAAGGAGACTGCAGAGGCCGGCGGCAGGCTCACGGAGCAGTTTGTATGCTAAGGAGTTTGGACTTCATTCTGCAGCAAATGGGACACCAGTATAGAAGTAAAGAGAAGTGATGTGCTCAGATTTATGCCTTAAAGGGATTTCTTTTAAAAAAATAAAAAAGATTTCTCTAGCATCAACAGGAAAAAAATCACAGAGGGCAAGAATAGAGGAAAGAAGTGACTAGTTAGTTAGAGGTTATTTACAGAATTGTGGGCAAGAGGTTATGAGGTTCTGGAGTTCTCAAGGCTCCATGAGGATGGAGAGAAGATGTCAGTACAAGAGACCTCCAGGAGCTTGAACAATGGGACCAATGGACAGATTTGCAGAGAGCCCCAGGTTTCCAGCCTGGAGCCTGGGCCCATCTATGGACTCAGGGTCTTTGGAAGGTGGAAGAAGCCATAGGGGAAAAGACTGCATTTATCACTGGACGTGAGCCCTGTATAATGGCCAGCGGAGCTACAGATGGACACTTGGGCTTGACCTCAGGAGAGGGATGGGCTGATCTGGAAGCACGTTTAGAAGTCGTAACCAACAGGAGAAGCCCTGGGGATAAACAAGCTCATCCCAGAGAGTGCATTGGTGAGCAGCAGGAAGGGGGCAAGGACAGAGGAAGGAGGTGTGCCAGATTCAGCCAAATCAAGTAATACCTTTGTCTTGGCCAGGAAGCTATCCAGAGAGGCGATGCCGGCTCTGCAGTAGTCATTTGGTCATATCTGCTTAAGGATGAAACAATAAATGAACAAGTGAATGAAGGAGTAAGTGAGACGTGAAGGGCATCTGGGGCGGGGGGTGAACACCGCAGAGGTGGAGAACAGAAAGACAACAACACCTCAGATCATTCTCATGCAGACGGAAACTGAAGCCAGACAACGGAGGGAACAAGAGTAAAGTGAGAAAATGAGGACTTAGGATTGAACCCTGATCTCATTAAAGAGGTACATGTGGCATGTTCTCCAGGCTTCTCTGTAAAGCGTTAGTCGTTACTGCTCAGAGCAGCCCATCCGCAGGCACAGCGGCTGGAGTCCCAGCTTGACCTTCATCCACACAGAAGGAAGGGAATGTTCCAGTTCCCCTTCGTGTGGTAGCACATGAGGACAGAGGAGGCATGAAATATCGGCTGTGATGAGGTACCAGGTTCAGTAATGAGCGGGATGCCAGTGGTGGGGACACACCTCTTAGGCTGGACTCTGCTACCTCTTCCCACAAAGTTTGGTTCTTAACTGATTAATTCTACTTAAGAAGAATCTAGACATAGCCTGTCTAGTCCCAAGCTGAAGCTGTGGGCCCCTTGGCACTAAGGTGGCTTCAGAAAGCAAACAGATTCACAGAGTTCCCAGGGGGGTCCAAGTGGCAGCAACACGCTGTGTTGTGTGCAGGTGACGGAAGGTGGTTGACAAATTTTTCAAACCCTATTTATCTTTAGATGGTCAGTCAAATGGTTAGAAGCCTGAAGGCCTTCTTTTATCACAGGCTTCTTCTTCTTCTTTTTTTTTTTAAGATTTATTTATTTTTTTAGAGCAAGAACACAAGAGCACAGTTCGGGTGGGGCAGAGGGAGAGGGAGTCAGATGCAGACTCTGCACTGAGCGTGGAGCCTGACCTGGGGCTCAGTCTTAGGACTTGAGATCACCACCCTGAGATCGTGACCTGAGCCTGAACTGAAAGTCGGATGCTACACCATTGTGGCATCCGTTTATTTTAAGTGACTTACGATAATGGGAAATTACTCAAAAATAATCTGATGACTTATTGGAATTTAGTCCAACTGAAAAATAAGTATTGTGGGCTCACTGGGAGTTTGTTGTTAACAATAAAGGTAGTTCTGCTGGTGCAAAATATGGCCCCTGCCTGCACTAATTTTCTTCATATTAAAACCCCAACAGCGTTTTATTTAGCTTAGAGGTCAATGAGTAGGAGGAGAGTGTAAGAGCGGACTTTCTCCCTTCTCCGAAAGTGTCACCTCATCCGTGATGCTCACACACAGCTGGTGTTGGTCTTCAGCTCTGTGATGACTTGCTGAGACACACTCTGTAAAGCGAGGTTGGAAGGTCCCCAGTGACGCCAACATGCTCTCAATCTGTAATACATGTGTCAGGGTCCGAGCGTGGTGTATTGCTGACTGCCCAGGAGACTTCCCTTCATCCTGTCATCTGTGAAACAAGGCGATACAGGGACATTTTGGTAACCTTTAGAGTTCTGGAGGGCTTTGTTCTCTGCCCAGCACATCTGGCTCCTTTAGTCCTGGATGTCTGTGTCTATCCTGCTTTCCCCCTTGTCCGCTTCTGCCCATGTGAGACTTCACAGGCTCTCTAACCATTAACTTTCTTTCCAACGCAGAACAGCACCTTGAGATGATGTTCCTTCTGGTGGGGTCTCCGAGGAGCAAATAAATATATAATAGGTCCTGATGTGCCTAGAAACTCATCCTCTGCTCTCCAGCCCCCAGGGCCACGGGCCTCTAGGTGGGCACTGCCACTGGCCACTTCTCTTCCACTGAATGTAAAACTGACGAGCAATACCTGAATTGAGATTGCAAGATTCTGGAAGAGCTTAGGACAAGATCAGAGCAGTTAACTAGCCTGCCAATTGCATAATAACCTGTCATCCTGCTCTGACAGACTGTTTGTGGGAAAGGAATTTTGGACTGGGAGCCAGAGAGGATGTAGGCTGAGTCCTGGTTCTGCCACCTCCTTCTTCCCTGCCTGTGGGCCGAACACCATCAGAGCCTGGGTTTCTGCTGTGAGATGCGTGTAGTCATTCCTTCCCCACCCCCTTCACAGGAATTTCACAAGGAACACATAACAATATGCCCTCGAAGTGCTATTTAAATGATAAACTGCTAAATACATGGGAGATTTTCCTCAGAAAGAAATGAAAATTTTGAGTCTTGGTAAAAATGCACGTTGACATTACTTTTATTCATTTGCCAAATATTTAGGAAGCACCTGCGATTGCTAGGTACTGTGCCAGGAGATGGAGAATCAATAGTGAACAAAAATGCAGATATGATCCCTGCCATCTGGGAACTTCTTAGACTCATGCCAAAGAGAAAAATTTATCACAAGAATTCATACCTTTACCAAGAAGTGGTCACAGCTGTGAACAGGGGAAGAAAGCAGTGTTGAAGAGAGGTTCTTGGAGCCATGAGAGCTTCTAATCATGGGATTTGGCTTATAGAAAGGACCAGAAAACCTTCCCTGCAGAAATCAGCCAGGAACCAATATCTAAACAGTAGAATGGAGTTAACTTGGTAATGCAGGCAGGAAAGTAGGTTCAAAGGCCTTGTGGTGAGCCAGAGCCCAAGTGGTTTGAAGGACTGAGAGAAGGTTCCTGACCCTGGAAAAGAGAAGGGAAGGGGGGTGGGCATCCAGAGCAAGGTGAGGCTAGAAAGACGGATGGGGAACAGATTAAGGTTCTCTAAAGGATTTTCATTTTGTTCTTGCAAGCAGTAGGAAGCTGATTACAGGCATTTAAGTAGGGGAGCAACATGATCAGAGTTATGCTCTGGAAAGATTTCTGTGACCACGGAGTGAAGGAACAGATAGAAAGAGGTTGATTGGCTATAGGGGTGTAGGCAGAGCCTGATGGTGGTTTGGACTCAGATGCATTATTGGAGATGAGAATGGAGGAATATTTAGGAAGTAATAACCACAAGACTTGAAATCAGTTTGAATTACAGTGGTACAAGTTATTGAGATTTGATATTGTACTTATTGTTGGACTCAGCAGTTAAAATCATGTCCCAAGGTAAATGGCAATATTTTCCTCATTAAGGCATTATGACAGATGAATTAGTTTTCTCCCCACTTGAATTTAATGACAATTTTCTTCCTCCAAGGCCTTTTTTTTTTCAGTTTTATTGAAGTATAATTGACAAATAGAATTGTTCATTGTGATTTGATACACACAGGGAAAGGATCCCTGCCATCTAGTTAATTAACATATTCATAGTTGTTAACACTGAATTGCGTAATTCGAATTTGCTAAGAGAGTAGAACTTAAATGTGCGCGCCACCCTCCAACCGCCAAAATGAACTACACTTGTCTAACACTGAGTAGACACTGACCCCACTGAGCACTGTCTGTCTATGATCCCTCTTATATTTTCTTGTTAATACCATGACCCCATTTCATTTTCTATATATCTGAGAAAATAAATTAGCATGTTTTCTTGAAACATGTAGCAAAATGACAAACCTAATACCTGTTGTAACTGCTGTGCCTTTGAAGTTTATCCCTGTCTTATTCGTAACATTAATTGGAGAATTGTCCCATTAACTGAAGACACTTCACATGCTGTGCATTTGGAAAGGTCAAATCTGTGGAAGAATTTATTGTATTTCATTAAAGATATCTCACTCAGCACTTACAATGATTAAAAAAAAATAGTCTCCACTTTAAAGCAGAGTGGCAAACACATGGTCCACATGCCACCCTTCTGTCCTCCCAGTTCCATGTCTGGGATGCTAAATGATAAAGATGCCATTTCCTACTCAGCCTTTTGAGATTCGTCCTCGACACAGCACTCCAGGCAGTCAGTGGATCAAAGCCGGCATGAGAGTCAAAACTCATTTGCCATCCCCACTTTAACACGATGTACATCCTTCATTCCCCCAAATTATCACTCTAAGTGCATACTTCTGTAGGTTTTCCTCCAGCCACAGATATAGTTTGCTTGTTTTTTGTCTAAAAGATCTGCTACTTTGTATCTTGTCCAGTCACCTGATGATAGGCAGCTGTGGAGCTTCCCAGCAAACCCCCAGAGTCCTGCCTCACACACCAGAGTCTCTCTCTCTTTTTTTTTTTTTTAATTAAATTTATTTATTTGGTAGACAAAGATTTGCAAGTAGTCAGAGAGGCAGGCAGGGAGAGAGGAGGAAGCAGACTTCCCGTTAAGCAGAGAGGCCAAAGTGGGGCTTGATCCCAGAACCCTGAGACCATGACCTGAGCCAAAGGCAGAGGCTTTAACCCACCAAGCCGCCCAGGCGCCCCCACACTGGAGTATCTTATCCTCTGAGAACTTCCTCTGGCCCTGCAGGTGCTTCCTCAGCCTTATTCAGGGACAGCCCAGAAACATGAGAGAATTAGGAGCAATCCTCATCCCCCACCAGGGCACAGAGAGTTAGAGGATAAACGCCCAGGCCTCGCCACCCCGCAGTCTGAAGGTTCTGATGTGTGTTCCCTACGGTTTCTCAGAAGATCCTCAGAGGGACGGGGTCTGGGGGCCACACGGTGATTAGCTTCTCATTAGTGTGTTTCACTTCTCTGATTCACTCCCTTCTTCATTCATGCTTCCTAGACCACTCAAGTCAGGGTCTGCTTTTGAGAGAACGCAAACCAAAGCAGCATCTTTGGTCTTCACTTTATGTAAAACATCGATGTGTTGTCGGTGAAGTTCTTCCTGATGACTCATGTACTGAGATACGGGCTGTGACTCTCGGCTCCATGGTGGGATGTGTTAGAACCATCTTCCCGGGGAGTCCCACAGGAAAATCTAAAGGCTAAAAAGGGGGGGGGGGTGAGAAAAAAAACAAACTCTATTGCACCAAGAATACCCACTACAGAGCAAATTTATTTTTATCTCTGGTCTGTGATTTTGATTGAAAAATACATTCTAGGGCAATCCTATAATGATATTTGTTCTTTATCTTCATCACCTGTGTGCCTAAGTGCTGCTAATCCGGGATGCCAGTACCTTAAAATGAAGATTTATTTCAAGCCTTAACTGGTTAAGTTAGTCAAGACAGGAAATAAGCAAATGGTGGTTCTGCCTATATATCAGACCTTCGTTCATAAACAGTGTGTATATTATGTATATATGACATAAACAAGAGATAAAATTGCTCTTTACATTAACAGACTAATGCTGTTAGGAAGTTCTATTTAAAATGACATCAGGTCAAAAACATCTGTGTGTTTCTCCCAGCATTCCAGTAAAGGACTAAAAAAATACAGAGAATGTCAAGATTCACAGATTCTAGCAATGATAAGACTGCTTAGGTATTGCTTTATAAGGCAGGGACAGTTGTGTTTAAACACCCTCCCCACCCAGGATGCCTGGGTGGCTCAGTCCGTTAAGCATCTGCCCTGGGCTCTGGTCATGATCCCAGGATCCTGGGATCGAGTCCAACGTTGGGCGCTCTGTTCAGTGGAGAGATTGCTTCTCCCTCTGTCCCTCCCCCCTGCTGGTGCTCTTTCTATCTCTGACAAATAGATAAATAAAATATTTTAAAATACTTAAAAATAAGTAAATAAACCTCCTCCCCACTGAGCAATCCCTTGCTTTCTTTCTCCCACTACTCTCTTTTAACCAATTCTGAAATCCCAAATCCCAAAGCACAGCATAACAGAAAGTAGAGAAAAGAGTGACACATCATTGCCTGGGGCAGGTGGCACTATTACACAGCACCCTGGAGGGAGGCAGAGCTAGACGGGGCATGGGGGTGGTAGATAGAGACCATCTCTCTACCATAGATAGAGATTTTTTTTTTAATTTTATGATAGATCTATCTACCATAGAGATTTTTTAACAACACAAGTGTTGCTCCCTAAAATAAGCAAATAAAACCAGGAAATCGTGCCCTACGGTCCACCAGAGCTATAGGACACAGTCGCCGATGGAAGTCTGGCTGCGCACTGTGCGTGTGTTCACTGTTGTGGGAGATCCAAAGCAGGTGTCATGTCACACAGTCACTCCCATGGGCATAATGGAGTTCATGAGCCTGCATCTGGATAAATCTTCCCTTTTTGAATGAATGGAAGTTCTAAAAGTCAGCATGGGGCTATAACAAAATAGTTAAGCATGTAAGAAAGGGATCATTATAATTAGCCTTAAAGATTAAGAGGAACAGCATGACACAGAAACAGATTTTACTGTGGAAACAGAAGAAATTGAGAAAACGGGCTTGGAATCCTCAGGTGCTAGAAGATGTAGCATTTTAAAAAAACAACAGAAATGGGCAGAGCAGGCTGAACTGGAAAAAATCAAGCAGAGTAATGCTTGACCAAGTGAAAAGGCCATGATAAACAAATCTGGGAGCTTAGAATTACCTCTGAATACTAAAAGGTTGATTTGAGTTAGTAAATGGCGAAACTAGTCCTGCAAGTAATCAGTGATGTAGAGACCAACAGGAGGAAGTCTCCAGATACAGGGCAGGTCTCCAGCTGTGTTCGGTCTCTGCCTCAGTCCCAATCGCCACATTGTTACCAGCTACACTGGTCTTGACATGGAGTCTCGGATCCAAGGCCAACTCTACCTTTGTCAGACTTACCAGAGAAGGGGGAAAGGAAATGAAGTGTGAACCAAGAGCTTTGCTTATAACCCCTTGGAAGAAAGGGAGGGGCAGGACCTACTTCTGATACATGTTCACTGGACAAAGAAAGAGATACTGAAAAAATGAAGTAGTCAAGATCAAATCTACTGCTAGAATATCTTTGATTTACATGTGCCTGTGAATCACCGGGGTGGTCAAATTACAGATCTGTTTCACTGGGTCTGGGGTCTGAGAGTTCACATTTCTATAAAGCCCCCAGTTAACCAAATCTGGAGGAGAAAGACTTAAAAGAGAAAACCTGAAGCAAATGAGGTCCCTATATTCCAGGATGAATTAAAACAAATCGCACCTAAGTATATTCTAATAATTCATGGAGAATTTAAAAGGATAAAGAAAATGTTATAGTTATGCATATAAGAAAATGAAAAGTTGATTGCAAATAAAAAAAAATTGAGTGGATCCAGGACTGTCCTCAGCATTACTAAATGTCAGAGAACAATAGGAAAAAATCCCAGAGTGAAAGAAAGAAATTGTGGTATCAAAATTCATTAATGAAACTAGGAAGTGCTTAGAAAAGATGCTACATATTTAGGGTTCCTTTTTTTTTTTTTTAAGATTTTAAAATTTATTTATTTTCGGAGGGAGACACAGCAGTGAGAGAGGGAACTGGAGCAGGGGGAGTGGGAGAGGGAGAAGCAGGCTTCCCACTGAGCAGAGAGCCCGATGCAGGGCTCAGTCCCAGAACCCTGGGATCATGACCTGAGTGAAAGGCAGACACTTAACAACTGAGCCACCCAGGCACCTTGTATTTAGGGTTTCTGTTTGCTGCTACAGTAAATGACTGCCAACTTAGTGGCTTAAAGCAACATAGATTTTACTGTCTGATAGTGCCATAGCTCAGAAACCCAACACGTGTCTCACTGGGTTAAAATCAGCATGGAAGCATTCTTTCTGGGATCTCTAGGGGGAAATAGATTTCCTTGTCTTCTCCAGTTTCAGTTTCTAAAGGCTTCCTGTATTCCACGGCCAGTGGCCTTTTTCCTGTCTTCAAAGCCACTGGCAGGTTGAGCCCTACTCACCCCACCATCTCTCTCCATCTGCAGCCAAGGAGGTTCTCCATTTTTAAGGACTTAGGTGACTGGATTGGGCCCACCCAGATAATCCAAGATACTCTCCCAGCCTCAAGGTCTTTGTTTCTTGCCGTGTGAAGTAATAGATACACAGGTCTCAAGGATTAAGGTACAGACCCATTGAAGAGACCACTGTTTTAACTATGACATCAAGTATGCGGTTTCTGAAAAATATGAGGGTATATGCTAACAGAGGACCAAAATTCAAAATCCAAAAATGGAGAAATAGTGGAATAAAATAAAGTGTGATGAGCATTAAAAAGTTTATTGGTTAAGTCTAAGTAACCATTGTATAGATAGTTACAGGAAAATGCAAAGCTAGAAACAATTCATAAAGCAATAATTATAATGTAACCATTACAAACTGAAAGTATAGTTTATACTGGAGTATAAGGACTATTGAGTGAGGTCAGTGTGAGCTACCTTAACACCTCTAGCCAAGACCAGTTGGACCTTGAGGGAAAACTAATGGGATAAGAACAATGGTTTGCTTTAAGGCAAAAAAAAACAAAAAACAAACAAACAAAAAAACTGTTTGATGCAAATCAAAGCAAGCCATACTCCACAGAGCAAAAGATGGCTTAAAAAAACTTAAAAGGAAGCTTAAAAGAGCAAAAAGCCTAAAATAATTAAGAAATTAATATGCACCTATTGTTACAATAAATTGTTAACACCTTTCTGAAAGACGGACCTCTAATTTGTAGAAAAAGAATTTAAAATGCATCAAAAGCACTAAATGGAACTGTGCAGCATTTTATATCGATAAAATCTAAAGTACATTATGAAGTTCTCACTAAAATAATACCTGTTATTATCTTTACTTTGCTGCTGATAAGAAACCGGGGCTGTAGAGAGGTTAGGGGATTGCTCACATTCACTCCACTGTGAGCCACTGAGCAGACCCAGGGTCTCACTCACAGCCCTGGAGTCCATCCTGGTGGCAGATGCTGTTCTGTGTACACAGGAGATGACATTACTAGTGAGAGACGGAGCTGGGTCTGGAACCCAAGTCCATTTTATCCCATGTCGTGTACGCATAACTTCTCTGCTATACTGCCTCAGAATTTGTTTTTCTCTTTACGTCTTTACCTCATCCCCTTAACACAGGTATTTTTGTTCTACCCTCCAATCTACCTGCATGACCAGAACTCCTACAAACCCTTCATTGATTTTGCCATGTTCAGCCGCTGTGAATTCTCCCATCCAGTCCCTTCCCCTGCCTCCTCTACCCCCTGCACTGACCGAGCACTCCCAACCCCACAGGAGAGACCCTGGGGAATTTCACAGACACACATACAGACACACATGTGTGCAGACACATGCGCACACACGATCTGCTCCAGCCTCTTGATGAGGGCTTGGAAGCTTCTCTGTCAAGGTCAATTCCTCCTCCTGTTCTCTAGATCCCATCGTCTCTCCTCGTGAAATAATTTCACCAATTAGCTCCTTTCCTCGTGAGTCTTTAGACTATCTCCGTTCAGATACCTTCTCATCTGAGTGTAAGCATGCTTTCCCCAAATCTTCCTCTGATGGGAGTGGGGGTGAGACCACCGTCACATTATCCCTTCAACCCCACAGCCGTTTGCTGTTCCACTTCCTTCCTTCCCATTCATTCAAATGCACTGAAATCTGATTTCTGCCCCTCTCCTAGGAATTAAATTGCTTCGGCAGAGAACACCAGTGACCCTCCTATTTGGTGGTCCACTTAAAACCTTGTTTTAGGAGTATTTGTATTTATTACGTCTTGAAACTTTCTCTTTTCTTGGCTCTCTATTACTTCCCAGGTACTTGATTGATTCTTCTCCATACCCTAAGGAGGTTCCATTCATGCTGCACAATATTTTAAGTTTAACCCGATACATTATGTCTCTTATTCTGAGCCTTCTACGAATCACCAGACAGCAGAGCCCACCATCCACAACTTCTTCACCTGAACCCAAACTCTCAAAGGCACCTCATACTCATTGCAGTATACCCCACTCCCAGAAGCCTCTTTTCCTGAACTTTAGCTAATGACACCATCATCTATCCAGGTTCTGAAGCTACAAGTCATAATAGATTTCATCTCCTCTTTTATATCATCCTCCATCCCCCACAAATCTCCATGCCTCATTCATTTTCCTGTGTATCTTAAAACTCTGTCTCTTTCTTTCTCCCTCCTCACACACCCTTCACTATTGTGATCAGTTCATTCAGATGTGTCTATTGAAGTATCTACTATGTGTCAGGTATTGTATAAAATACTAGGGACACATTGTGAACAAAATAAATTTTATTCCACCCCTAATGGAATTTATACTCTAGTTGGGGAGATGGGCATTAAACCAATAATTCCATAAATATAATTACATGAAAACAATTTCATAAATATGGGAAAACTACAGTATGCAATGAAAAATTATAATAGAGGGCACCTGGGTGGCTCAGTGGGTTAAGCCTCTGTCTTCAGTTGGGTCATGATCTCAGGGTCCTGGGATGGAGCTCTGCATCGGGCTCTCTGCTCAGGAGGGAGCCTGCTTCCCCCTCTCTCTGCCTGACTCTCTGCCTACTTGTGACCTCTCTCTCTCTGTCAAATAAATAAATAAAATCTTTTGAAAAAGATTTTTTTTTGTTTTCTTTAATTTTTTTTATTTTTTATAAACATATATTTTTATCCCCAGGGGTACAGGTCTGTGAATCACCAGGTTTACACACTTCACAGCACTCACCAAAGCACATACCCTCCCCAATGTCCATAATCCCACCTCCTTCTCCCAAACCCCCTCCCCCCAGCAACCCTCAGTTTGTTTTGTGAGATTAAGAGTCACTTATGGTTTGTCTCCCTCCCAATCCCATCTTGTTTCATTGATTCTTCTCCTACCCACTTAAGCCCCCATGTTGCATCACCACTTCCTCATATCAGGGAGATCATATGATAGTTGCCTTTCTCTGCTTGACTTATTTCACTAAGCATGATACGCTCTAGTTCCATCCATGTTGTCGCAAATGGCAAGATTTCATTTCTTTTGATGACTGCATAGTATTCCATTGTGTATATATACCACATCTTCTTGATCCATTCATCTGTTGATGGACATCTAGGTTCTTTCCATAGTTTGGCTATTGTGGACATTGCTGCTATAAACATTCGGGTGCATGTGCCCCTTCGGATCACTACATTTGTATCTTTAGGGTAAATACCCAATAGTGCAATTGCTGGGTCATAGGGCAGTTCTATTTTCAACATTTTGAGGAACCTCCATGCTGTTTTCCAGAGTGGCTGCACCAGCTTGCATTCCCACCAACAGTGTAGGAGGGTTCCCCTTTCTCTGCATCCTCACCAGCATCTGTCATTTCCTGACTTGTTGATTTTAGCCATTCTGACTGGTGTGAGGTGATATCTCATTGTGGTTTTGATTTGTATTTCCCTGATGCCGATTGATGTGGAGCACTTTTTCATGTGTCTGTTGGCCATCTGGATGTCTTCTTTGCAGAAATGTCTGTTCATGTCCTCTGCCCATTTCTTGATTGGATTATTTGTTCTTTGGGTGTTGAGTTTGCTAAGTTCTTTATAGATTCTGGACACTAGTCCTTTATCTGATATGTCGTTTGCAAATATCTTCTCCCATTCTGTCAGTTGTCTTTTGATTTTGTTAACTGTTTCCTTTGCTGTGCAAAAGCTTTTAATCTTGATGAAATCCCAATAGTTCATTTTTGCCCTTGCTTCCCTTGCCTTTGGCGTTGTTCCTAGGAAGATGTTGCTGTGGCTGAGGTCGAAGAGGTTGCTGCCTGTGTTCTCCTCAAGGATTTTGATGGATTCCTTTTGCACATTGAGGTCCTTTATCCATTTTGAGTCTATTTTTGTGTGTGGTGTAAGGAAATGGTCCAATTTCATTTTTCTGCATGTGGCTGTCCAATTTTCCCAGCACCATTTATTGAAGAGGCTGTCTTTTTTCCATTGGACATTCTTTCCTGCTTTGTCGAAGATTAGTTGACTGTAGAGTTGAGGGTCTATTTCTGGGCACTCTATTCTGTTCCATTGATCGATGTGTCTGTTTTTGTGCCAGTACCATGCTGTCTTGATGATGACAACTTTGTAATAGAGCTTGAAGTCCGGAATTGTGATGCCACCAACGTTGGCTTTCTTTTTCAATATCCCTTTGGCTATTCGAGGTCTTTTCTGGTTCCATATAAATTTTAGAATTATTTGTTCTATTTCTTTGAAAAAGATGGGTGGTACTTTGATAGGAATTGCATTAAATGTGTAGATTGCTTTAGGTAGCATAGACATTTTCACAATATTTATTCTTCTAATCCAGGAGCATGGAACATTTTTCCATTTCTTTGTGTCTTCCTCAATGTCTTTCATGAGTACTTTATAGTTTTCTGAGTATAGATTCTGTGTCTCTTTGGTTAGGTTTATTCCTAGGTATCTTATGGTTTTGGGTGCAATTGTAAATGGGATTGACTCCTTAATTTCTCTTTCTTCTGTCTTGCTGTTGGTGTAGAGAAATGCAACTGATTTCTGTGCATTGATTTTATATCCTGACACTTTACTGAATTCCTGTATAAGTTCTAGCAGTTTTGGAGTGGAGTCTTTTGGGTTTTCCACATATAATATCATATCATCTGCGAAGAGTGATAATTTAACTTCTTCTTTGCCGATTTGGATGCCTTTAATTTCCTTTTGTTGTCTGATTGCTGAGGCTAGGACCTCTAGTACTATGTTGAATAGCAGTGGTGATAATGGCCATCCCTGCTGTGTTCCTGACCTTAGCGGAAAAGCTTTCAGTTTTTTTCCATTGAGAATGATATTTGCGGTGGGTTTTTCATAGATGGCTTTGATGATATTGAGGTATGTGCCCTCTATCCCTACACTTTGAAGAGTTTTGATTAGGAAGGGATGCTGTACTTTGTCAAATGCTTTTCAGCATCTATTGAGAGTATCATATGGTTCTTGTTCTTTCTTTTATTGATGTGTTGTATCACATTGACTGAATTGCGGATGTTGAACCAACCTTGAAGCCCTGGAATAAATCCCACTTGGTCGTGGTGAATAATCCTTTTAATGTACTGTTGAATCCTATTGGCTAGTATTTTGTTGAGTATTTTCGCATCTGTGTTCATCAGGGATATTGGTCTGTAATTCTCTTTTTTGATGGGATCCTTGTCTGGTTTTGGGATCAAGGTGATGCTGGCCTCATAAAATGAGTTTGGAAGTTTTCCTTCCATTTCTATTTTTTGGAACAGTTTCAGGAGAATAGGAATTAGTTCTTCTATAAATGTTTGGTAGAATTCCCCCGGGAAGCCGTCTGGCCCTGGGCTTTTGTTTGTTTGGAGATTTTTAATGACTGTTTCAATCTCCTTACTGGTTATGGGTCTGTTCAGGCTTTCTATTTCTTCCTGGTTCAGTTGTGGTAGTTTATATGTTTCTAGGAATGCATCCATTTCTTCCAGATTGTCAAATTTATTGGCGTAGAGTTGCTCATAGTATGTTCTTATAATAGTTTGTATTTCTTTGGTATTAGTTGTGATATCTCCTCTTTCATTCATGATTTTATTTATTTGAGTCCTTTCTCTTTTCTTTTTGATAAGTCGGGCCAGGGGTTTATCAATTTTATTAATTCTTTCAAAGAACCAGCTCCTAGTTTCGTTGATTTGTTCTATTGTTTTTTGGTTTCTATTTCATTGATTTCTGCTCTGATCTTTATGATTTCTCTTCTCCTGCTGGGCTTAGGGTTTCTTTCTTGTTCTTTCTCCAGCTCCTTTAGGTGTAGGGTTAGGTTGTGTACCTGAGACCTTTCTTGTTTCTTGAGAAAGGCTTGTACCGCTATATATTTTCCTCTCAGGACTGCCTTTGTTGTGTCCCACAGATTTTGAACCGTTGTATTTTCATTATCATTTGTTTCCATGATTTTTTTCAATTCTTCTTTAATTTCCCGGTTGACCCATTCATTCTTTAGAAGGATGCTGTTTAGGCTCCATGTATTTGGGTTCTTTTCAAACATCCTTTTGTGGTTGAGTTCTAGCTTTACAGCATTGTGGTCTGAAAATATGCAGGGAATGATCCCAATCTTTTGATACCGGTTGAGTCCTGATTTAGGACCGAGGATGTGATCTATTCTGGAGAATGTTCCATGTGCACTAGAGAAGAATGTGAATTCTGTTGCTTTGGGATGAAATGTTCTGAATATATCTGTGATGTCCATCTGGTCCAGTGTGTCATTTAAGGCCTTTATTTCCTTGCTGATCTTTTGCTTGGATGATCTGTCCATTTCAGTGAGGGGAGTGTTAAAGTCCCCTACTATTATTGTATTATTGTTGATGTGTTTCTTTGATTTTGTTCTTAATTGGTTTATATAGTTGGCTGCTCCCACGTTGGGGGCATAGATATTTAAAATTGTTAAATCTTTTTGTTGGACAGACCCTTTGAGAATGATATAGTGTCCTTCCTCATCTCTTATTATAGTCTTTGACTTAAAATCTAATTGATCTGATATAAGGATTGCCACTCCTGCTTTCTTCTGATGTCCATTAGCATGGTAAATTCTTTTCCACCCCCTCACTTTAAATCTGGAGGTGTCTTCAGGCTTAAAATGAGTTTCTTGGAGGCAACATATAGATGGGTTTTGTTTTTTTATCCATTCTGATACCCTGTGTCTTTTGACAGGGGCATTTATCCCATTAACATTCAGGGTAACTATTGAGAGATATGTATTTAGTGCCATTGTATTGCCTGTAAGGTGACTGTTACTGTATATGGTCTCTGTTCCTTTCTGATCTACCACTTGTAGGCTCTCTCTTTGCTTAGAGGACCCCTTTCAATATTTCCTGTAGAGCTGGTTTGGTGTTTGCAAATTCTTTCAGTTTTTGTTTGTCCTGGAAGCTTTTAATCTCTCCTTCTATTTTCAATGATAGCCTAGCTGGATATAGTATTCTTGGCTGCATGTTTTTCTCATTTAGTGCTCTGAAAATATCATGCCAGCTCTTTCTGGCCTGCCAGGTCTCTGTGGATAAGTCAGCTGCCAATCTAATCTTTTTACCGTTGTATGTTACAGACTTCTTTTCCTGGGCTGCTTTCAGGATTTTCTCTTTGTCACTGAGACTTGTAAATGTTACTATTAGGTGATGGGGTGTGGGCCTATTCTTATTGATTTTGAGGGGCGTTCTCTGAACCTCCTGAATTTTGATGCTCGTTCCCTTTGCCATATTGGGGAAATTCTCCCCAATAATTCTCTCCAGTATACCTTCTGCTCCCCTTCTCTTTCTTCTTCTTATGGAATCCCAATTATTCTAATGTTGTTTCGTCTTATGGTGTCAGTTATCTCTCGAATTCTCCCCTCATGGTCCAGTAGCTGTTTGGTTTTTGCTCAGCTTCTTTATTCTCTGTCATTTGATCTTCTATATCACTAATTCTTTCTTCTGCCTCATTTATCCTAGCAGTGAGAGCCTCCATTTTTGATTGCACCTCATTAATAGCTTTTTTTATTTCAACTTGGTTAGATTTTAGTTCTTTTATTTCTCCAGAAAGGGCTTTTATATCTCTCGAGAGGGTTTCTCTAATATCTTCCATCCCTTTTTCGAGCCCGGCTAGAACCTTGAGAATTGTCATTCTGAACTCTAGATCTGACATATTACCAATGTCTGTATTGATTAGGTCCCTAGCCTTCGGTACTGCCTCTTGTTCTTTTTTTTGTGTTGAATTTTTCCGTCTTGTCATTTTGTCCAGATAAGAGTATATGAAGGAGCAAGTAAAATACTAAAAGGGTGGCAACAACCCCAGGAAAATATGCTTTAACCAAATTAGAAGAGATCTCAAATCGTGAGTGGGGAGAAAGGGGATAGAAAGAGGTTCAAAAAAGAAGAAAGAAAAAAAAAGAAAAAAGAAAAGAAAACAATTAAAACAAAAGAAAACAAATAATAAAAATATAAAAAAGAAAAAATATATATATTGGATAAACTAGTTAAAAAACGTTAAAAAAGAAAAAGGTAACAGTTAAAAAAAATTTATCAGAAGGCGAGACAAAAAACAAAATAGGAAAAAGAAAAAAACTAAATTAACTGCAAGACTAAAAAAAATCACAAGGAAAAAGCCATGAGTTCCGTGCTTTGCTTTCTCCTCCTCTGGAATTCTGCTGCTCTCCTTGGTATTGAAACAGCACTCCTTGGTAGGTGAACTTGGTCTTGGCTGGATTTCTTGTTGATCTTCTGGGGGAGGGGCCTGGTGTAGTGATTCTCAAGTGTCTTATCAAGCCCCTTATCAGGGGCCCAGGGTGAGTAATCCGCTCGGGTTTGCTTTCAGGAGCTTTTGTTCCCTGAGCGCTTTCCGTAGAGTTCCAGAGGACGGGAATACAAATGGCGGCCTCCTGGTCTCCGGCCCGGAGGAGCCGAGAGCCCAGGGCCGCACTCCTCAGTGCGCGCTCAGAGAACCGCGCCCAGTTACTCCCGTCTGCCTGACCTCCGGCCGCGCTCAGAGCTCACCGAGCCTGCGACCTGTTCAAGGTAACACCGAGCTGTGAGCTTACTGTCGGCTCTGTCTCTGTAGCCGGCTTTCCCGTTCTAATACCCGCAAGCTCTGCAACACTCAGACACCCCCGATCCTTCTGTGACCCTGCGGGACCTGAGGCCACGCTGACCCCGCGTGGGCTTCGCCCCGGTTTAGCCTCTGGAGCGATGTCCCTCAGCAGAACAGACTTTTAAAAGTCCTGATTTTGTGCGCCATTGCTCCGCCGCTTACCGGGAGCCGACCGTTCCCCCCCCCCCAGGGTCTATCTTCCCTTCGCTTTGGATTCACTTCTCCGCCGGTCCTACCTTTCAGAAAATGGTTGTTTTTCTGTTTCCAGAATTGCTGTTCTTCTTCTCTTCGATCTGCCGATGGATTTTCAGGTGTTTGCAATCTTTAGATAAGCTATCTAGCTGATCTCCGGCTAGCTGAAGTAGTCTCAGCCTGCTACTTCTCCGCCATCTTGACTCCTCCCCAAAAAGATTTTTAAAAATCTTTTTTTTATAAGGAAAAAAAAAGGAAGAAAAACTATAATAGCTTTGATTTAAAAATAAAAGGTCGGGGGGCACTTGGGTGGCTCCATTGGTTAGGTGTCTGACTCTGGCTTAGGTCATGATCTTGGGGTCCTGGGATCAAGCCCTGCATCAGGGTCTGTGCTCAGCAGGGAGTCTGCTTGAGGATTCTCTCTCCTTCTTCTTCTTCTACCCTTCCCCCTGCTCATTCATTCTCTCTGTCTCTCAAATAAATAAATAAATCTTTAAAAAAAATAAAATAAAAAGTCAGGGACATCTTCTGTGAGGAGGAGGTATTTAAGGGTGTTTAAGCTGACACCTAAGGAGAGTTAGAGGTAGCTGTGTGGAGGGTGAGAAAAGGTGGGCAAATGAAGGAGCCTGTGCAAAGTCCCTGTGGTTAGAAAGGTCTGACTTATTCAAGGAAATCCCGTGAGTGAAGAGGAGTGAACCATGAGGCCTCTGGGGAATAGTAAGGGGAGACCTACTAATAGGTTTTGTGTTTTATCCTAAATTCAGGGGGAAATCCACTGAGGGATTTTAAGCATAATCAGATTCTGTGATGACAACAAATTTGTTGTTGCTTTGATTCAGGCAGTAGATGATGGTGAGTATGGATTACAGCGGTGGCTGTGAACATGGAAAGAAGTGCACCTGAAAGAGATTTGGGAGGGGAAATCGAATTTGGTGATAAGGAATGGAGTATAGTGCAATGAGTATGAGGTGCCTTTGAGAGTTTGGGTTCAGGTGAGAGGGAGACATTAAGAATGACTTTCAGGCCCCTGTCTTAAAACTCGGGAGGGCAAGTGAAAATTTACCAAAATGAGGAACACAGAAGAGAAGATTTGGGGGAAACGATCAAGGGTTCCACTTTCACTATGTTGAATTTATGGTGCTTGTGAGACACCACAGCTCAATAAATATTTAATGTTGACGTATAGTAAAACAGACATTTAATCTTTCTGAAACTACTTCAAGATGTTTCTAGACAGGTTTCTCAAAAAAAAAAAAATACGCGTTGCTATATATTCATCGTTTTTAAAAAATTATTACTCTCAGAATTGAAACTTTCTATTTGTGAGTATTGCTACCCTTTCGCATTTTCTTTGCCAACTGTTTACAGCAGTTTATCTCTTCACTGCTCTTGGTTCTGTTCAGAACATTAAAAAAAAAAAAAAAAAAAAAACCCCTTTGTAGTTTTTAATATGTTCTGCAAGCTCACCCCACTCTGAGTCTTAGCCTCCCTGACACAGTTCTTCCTCTTTCCCTGCAGGCCTTTATTCCTGTTCAAGGCTATTCACCTGGCCTGCTTTATTCTGAACACATTCTTTATGTAGCGGAGTTTATCAGAAGACAACATGTGCAGACTTATCCTTTCTAGATACTCATTGGGATTACTTTAAATGGTCAGACTGCTCTCTCCATAAGGAACAAAGCCAGGGGGGAAAATGCTGTTCGAAAACAGCTTCATGGTGTTTGTGAGGAAAACACTTTCATTTAAAAGATGCAGAAAGGATCCTTTTTTAAAGCCTTGTAGAGTGAGCCTCAGCTTACCACATAAAACAGATTCTGGCCAAAGATGACGACCAATTTGGGTTCTTCTCTGTAAATGGAGTATTGTGCTCGGCTAAAAGTTAGTGACAGGAGGTCTGGGTACCACCAGCAGAGTGTACCTTCCATACTTGTGTAAAGGAAAGGTGGGGGGAAGTTTTTGGCCCAAGTCACTTTCATTAAGAAAAAAATGCCCCTTTCTGACTTCGAAAGCTTCAACAGATTATCTAAAGGAACTGCAGAGTTTAACTCATTTAACGAATTTTAGTAAGACATACGTGAATCAGTTAAAACCCAGGAAGAAAGTGAATAACACTGAACTACTTTTAATGGAAATTAGTCCTTTACCCTGCTGGCTCACATGTACCAAAGGCTGAATTTTTTACGGAAAATTTGCCAGACTGCGGGGATAATGAGAGGATCCTTAAATTAAAGATTAACTTTATTAGTGGTATTTTTCTCCCTCAAATTAACCCTAACCGGAGATTCTAAAAACCCTGGGGCATTTTTCCCCCTTTGGGAAACTTCAAAAAAATGATTATCTCTTTTGGAAGACTTTCTAACAGTCCTTGAAATATTTTCAGAAATGTAGTAAGAACATGAGTGTCCTTTATTGCATCTAATCCTTTGTGAGAAAGGATAACTTTAGAGGTAGAAGGGTCTGTGTGGGGGTCCAGGTGAGTTTCCTGTCCTCCAGCAGGACACCACAGGAACTGTGAAAAAGAAATTCTCTTTCTTACTCTTTTATCCTCTCTCACACTCAGGCGATATGCACATACTTCTGCTTTTCTTCTCTTCCCTCTTCTATGGCTTTTTTTTCTTTTCTTTTCTTTTTTTTAAATAACGGTGAAATAGACATAAAATGGGTCACGTTAGTCACATGTAAGGGGACAGGTTCAGTAGTGCTAAGTACGTTCACACTGTTGTACCTTCCTTCTTTTTTAAGCAAAACAGAACAGAGCTCTTAATAAACCAGAGCGGGACATCTGCAGTGAAACAGGTTTTTATTTCAAAGTGCCTCCTACTTCTTTTCTGTTGCTTAAAGAAAAAGAGAAATATAAAACATTTCCCCTGCATCTCTATCATTTTTAGTTTCTGCAGAATTCCCTATAAAATACATGAAACTGCAATGATAATCTTCAAAACCAGAGTCATATGTTGCACAAAGTACTTCAGTTGAAGGGGAACCCATTTCACATTCTGCAAATGGAAGTTCAGTCTATCAAATGGACTATAGAGGCATATTGAAAGATTTAGTTCTGTTTGGGGAAATTTCTAGAAATCTGGGGGGAAAAATTGCCTTGGCATTATTCCAAATTGAAGATAACCATCATGGAACTCTCTGATCTAAGTCACTCTTCGTTGTGTTTTGATCTCTTATGCAAAGTGGGGTGATTTTAAAATTTCATCATGTTGTTGCTGTGTGAAAATAAATAAAATAAAAAATCTTACCCAACCACTTACAAATGCACACTAGGGCTCTCCTTCAGAACTACTGTGACTATATTGATAGTTTTTCATTCTGGGTATCATGTGTCAGAAGTAAGTTTTGAAAAGAGCTGCTTTGTGGAACCTTCCTCTTGAGAACAGGCAATGTTGCCAACCAGTCGCCAAGCAATCGGAAAATGGCTCTTTGTGATGCTCACACTGGCCACAGAGTTCTGCATGCCATGAGGGGAGGCCTCTGTCAAGGCTGATGATGGACAGACAACCAACAGAAGCCAATAATCTGCATAGCAAATGGAATGTTCTGCTGTTCCTCTAAAGCAAAAGTCCTAACAACAAAACATTGAACGGGGTGCAGGAAAAGGAAATATTAAATAATTTCTGGGTCTCTTGCTTCATTGAATGGGGTATTACCTGCAGTAGATATTACGATTGTGTTTTTGTTTTTAATGTTCTGATAAGGTGTTCAGATTTAGCAAATAAAAAATACAGAATTCCAGGGGTGCCTGGGTGGCTCAGTCCATTAAGGGTCTGACCTTGATAAGGTCGTGATCTCAGGATTGTGAGATTAAGTTCCACACTAGGTGTGGAGCCTGCTTGACAGTCTCTCTCTCTCTCTCTCCGCCCTTCCCCACCCCACTCCCATGTGCACTCTCTCTCAAACAGACAGAATTCCCATTTAAATTGAATTTCAGATGAAGAGCAGAAATTTTTTTTTAAGATTTTATTTATTCATTTGACAGACAGAGATCACAAGTAGGTAGAGAGGCAGGAAGAGAGAGAGAGGGAGGAAGCAGGTTCCCTGCTGAGCAGCGAGCCAGATGCGAGGCTGAATCCCAGGACCCTGAGATCAGGACCTAAGCCAAGGCAGAGGCTTAACCCATTGAGCCACCCAGGTGCCCCCCAATTTTTTTTGTATGAGTATATCCTATATAACATATATCTCATGTAATACACAGCACATACTATACTAAAAAAAAAATTCATTCTCTATCTGAAATTCCAATTTAACTGAGCATATTGTATCTTATCTGATAGCCATCTTCCTGTAATTTACTGAAAGTTGTATGTATTGATATGTAGAATTCAGTTCAAGTTTCAATATGAAATCACTGTTGTCTTTGGTTTTCAAGTACTGAAATTTCTTATATAAGCTCTTTGTGCTGGGCTTCTGTTTCTCTGCCCATCTCACTGTGCTTTCAGGAGCAGAATGAAAAATTTATTTTAGTTTTATGACTAATGAAGACAGATTTTAGAAATCTAATAACACTTTGAGCTTCATAGTAAATATATCTAAATTTTCCCATTTTTTCTTTTTTTTCCCCCTTTTAGGTCCCTACTTAAGGTTTGTTAGCCTATAACTATACCTTAAGGTCTTTTACTTTGTTCCTCAGAGTAAGGATTAAATAATTATGTTTCCATTTGTGCATATACAAACACATACCAATAAATGATTAATATGGAAAAGATGGGTCATTATAAAGAAATTTGATTCCCAAAAGGGAATATAATATACTGCTTTCTGTAGAAGTAGGGGAAATAAAGGCCAGAAATAAACTAAAACATACAGATGATGTTACTATCATTTTAAAGAAATACTCTTTTTTCTACGAATTAGGTTCACAGCTCTGAAAGATTAAGAAAAAGTTATCTAGAGCCTCGTTCTGTTTCCCTATGGAGAGTGGTGGTGGGAAACCCAAAACTCATACTTAGAGCAGACCAAACCTAACTTGTTTCTGTCTCCAAATAGAATGATTCCAGAAAAAGAAAAATTATAGAAATAAGGATTTTAAAGTTTTTCCTTTATTTTTGTTTATTTTATATAAACATTAATTAGGATAAACTTGGTTTCCAAGAGCAGCCATCCTACAAAAAAAATATATATATATATTGTACATTTGTAATACATAATAGCTTGGTCCACACTATTCTAGCATTTCCGTAGCTCTTCCAATGGAGTTGAACAGAAAGTTGAACTTTAATCATCTAAAAAACTTGACTTTCTGGCTTTATCAAACCAAATCGAGTATATCCAAGATAAGAGTTTTCTATTTATCTTCATTTAAATGTCTACAGCATAATTGATAATTTGCCAAAGAAACACAGAGGGCCACATAAGTTATTTCTATTGGGGAAGATCTATTCTGATACTATTTCTTACTACCCAAAATTAGTTACTGCCTAGCAACCAGCCTCTTTTTGACAGTGTCTTAGAAAGGCTAATGATGGCTTCAGACTGAAGGCTCTGCGGCACAACTCAGTGTTAGAAATACTCCAGAAACTGCCATAATAGGAGCAGGACAGGGCTCCTGCGTCACACCAATGGTCTGGGGTCAGACTAAATGAAACAGCCTTAAAAGAATGGGGAGCCAAAGTACCTCAGATGAGAGGTGGTCATGGTAAACATCCCTGTCTCCTTGTGTCTTGACCAGTGGCCCTCTTATGCCATTTTAGTTCTGACACCAGAACTGCTGAGAGGTCAGATGATTACACATTTTCCGGATGAGGAATCATCATCTTTTAGCATAATGTCCCACACAGAGACAAGAGCTCTGTAACAGAGTGACCATTTTTTTTTTTTTAAGATTTTATTTATTTATTTATTTGACAGAGAGAAATCACAAGTAGATGGAGAGGCAGGCAGAGAGAGACAGAGGGAAGCAGGCTCCCTGCTGAGCAGAGAGCCCAATGCAGGACTCGATCCCAGCACCCTGAGATCATGACCTGAGCCGAAGGCAGCGGCTTAACCCACTGAGCCACCCAGGCACCCCCAGAGTGACCATTTTTAATACATTTGTATCAAAGTGTAAAAACTCCCATCACCTTACAAAAATAGAACAGTAAATACTCAAAATCCATTCCAGCGCTCCAGGAAGAAGGTGATGGTGCAAAGAAAGCAGAGGAAATAATTGAATGTTTTGACATTGTGCGACTGTACAAATGACATCTTTTGCAGAAGACCTGTTGCTGGTAATTCCACACATCAACAAATTTTATCCTTCACTGAAACTAATGGTTAATTGGCCAATAGTTTACAATTTTATTTTTTATTTTATTTTTTTAAATTTTTACTGTAGACTTAGCAGTCAATTTGTTTTTATTGGCATTTTTACAAAGTAAGTCAAGGAGACAAATGTATTTATCTGTAACTTTCACTCTCAGCTGCTTCCAAAATAAGATGGGATTAGACCCTTCTAATTAAGTTATAATTGAACCACATGTCGAACAGAATTTTTTCATTAGTTGGAAAGATAGGAACTTACAGGATACGTAAGATGAGCTGATTCTTCTCATCTCCTTAGGTAGGATGGTTATTACACTTGAGCATTGCTTGAACTCTGGGTTCCAAAAAAAGCTGAGCAACCTGATAGATTATGTACCTTCCCTCTTTGCATAAAATGAAAAAGCATCAGGTCTTTACAACGTGCATTGAGGGACCAGTTAATCTTTATGCTGTGCCTGAGCAGGATTGCTTAAACATGTAGAGAATTGGGTGTCCCAATTTCTGCAGATATTTCCTATAAATGGGCTACAGTTTTCAACTATTACCATTTTATAGGATCCCAGTTTTTAAGCGTGATAAACACACAGTATGTGACTACTTTTTTTTTAGATTTTACTCATTTTATTTGACAGAGATTACAAGTAGGCAGGGAGGCAGGCAGAGAGAGAGGAAGAAGCAGACTCCCTGCTGAGCAGAGAACCCGATGTGGGGCTCCATCCCAGGACCCTGGGATCATGACCTGAGCCGAAGGCATAGGCTTTAACCCACTGAGCCACCCAGGTGCCCCTGTGACTTATTTTTAATATTTCACTTCTATTGGGCATTTTTCAGATACCAACTAACATTAACATGAGCAAATTTGCTGTTTTGGCTTACCAGTGCCAGTACATGTCAGCCGTCTCTCTCCCTTCCCCACCATTATTTTTAAGCTTGTTTTTATTACTTTAAAAAAAAATGATACCATGTGATGATAATAATAAAAGAAAAAAGGAAAAGGAATTAATCTCTCTTTTGCTTTTCATTATCTAAATGGTCATTTGGATTACAACAGAGACAGTCCAATCTGCATACCATTTGGGGTATTTTTGTTTTCTTTTCTTGTTTTTGTTTTTTCTTTGCATACCATTTGTGATCGTAAATGTTGCTCAGTAAAATCGGAAAAAATAAAGCATGGCTTTGTTGATATATGAGTCATTCAATTAATAAGCAGTTTGAGCTACTTCTTCATGCACAATATTCCTGGCACTAGCATAAAAAACAGATACCTGCTCAGAGAAGATCTCCATGGGAGATCAGTCCCCAAAGAGTTATGCTTTTATACTAGAATCCGATTCATAATATAGGTACAGACATTATTTTTAAATTTAAGACTAATGAGCTCTTCTTAAGCAGCCCAAAATGATATCTGAAAATGGTTCGCTATTCACTTGGCCCAGAAAACCTCACAAAATCATACAAACCAAGAGGTTCAGATCTCCATATTCACTTTTAAAAACACATGTGAAACTGCCCAGACCATCAGGGGTATGCAGATCTGGAAAGCCACCAAGTATCTGAAAGACTTTCACTTTGCAGAAGCAGGGTTTGACATTCCGTGGCCACACTGGTGGAGTTGGTAGGTGTAGGTTGGTAAGTGTGCTGAACGGGCTGAACAGCAGGGCTGGACACAGGATTGGTGAGCCAGAAAGAGCACTGAATCAGGGGTATGCAGATATGGAAAGCCACCAAGGATCTGAAAGACTTTCACTTTGCAGAAGCAGGGTTTGACATTCCGTGGCCACACTGGTGGAGTTGGTAGGTGTAGGTTGGTAAGTGTGCTGAACGGGCTGAACGGCAGGGCTGGACACAGGGTTGGTGAGCCAGAAAGAGCACTGAGTTTTTACTGCACATGCTTAATAATGCAGACAGTAATGCTGAACTGAAGGGTATAGATGTAGATTCTCTGGTCATTGAGCACATCCACGTGAACAAAGCCCCCAGATGTGGTGTGGAATTTACAGGGCTCGAGGCCACATTAACCAGACATGATGAGCCCCTCCCTGCTGAGTCCAGATGATCCTTCCTGAAAAAGAGCAGCCTGTTCCTAAACCGGAAGAGGAGGTTGCAGAGAAGAAAAAGATAACCCAGAAAAGACTGAAGAAACAAAAACTTGTGTCCCAGGAGTAAATCCCGCATAAAATAAATGCAAATTTAAAAAAAAAAAAGGAAAAAAGAATTGTAGGACTCAGAAGTCTTGTTGATTGCTTTTTAACCAGATAAAGAACAATTCTGCTGTACACAAAGCAGAATTATTTTTTACTAAGCAAAGTTATTTACCTTGAAGAATTTAATTTCTGTCTATATTCTCTCTGTCCCTCTTCCCCCTACCCTCCTCCCACCCTGCCACCCTCCCCCATTCTCCAGCTATGGCCGGGACTCAGAAATCGCTAAGGATGGCTCAGTATTAGATCTTGTAACACAGCTCACCATTTGCCGTGGTTTACCTTCTCTGTGCCTCAGACTCCTCAGCCATCGAATAAGGACATGTTCTTAGAATAATTAACATAATTCTAGTGAAATGATTTGGGCTCCTTGAAGAAAAATGTAGCATATTTTGTCAGGCAATGAATTAATATTAATGCAATCATCTGAATATCATGCCACCCGTAAGTGGTAGCACGTTATATTTTCAAAGTTCAAATATTGTTTTCTTTATTACAGGTTTCTTTTCTCCATGGAAAACTCCAAAGCCTGTAAGTTGGAATTATTATGCTTCCTTCTTTATTTCTAGTTATTATTGCAATCCCAGTAAATAAGAGTTAATTGGGTGACCGCAAAATCTCTTTTACCTCTGAGATTCTGTGATGTCAAAAGCACAAATCCTGTGTCCCTTTGTCTTGTACTTGTCCCACAAATACAAAAATAGCATGTCTTCCATTCCTGTAGAGGCAATTATTCCTGTTTTTTTAATATACTTAGAAAATGGGCATTAGGACTGTTCAATATGGAGTACTCTAGAAACCTTTTGTTTTCCCCCGTCAGGAATAACTGTAGTCTTCATAATATGGAATTTTCAGACAAGATGCAAATTGTGTTCCTAGAGGTCTGGACCTACAAATTAAATCTGGTGCATAAGGAATTTAGCTTTGTATATATTTATATGTTTATATTCACTTTTTGATGTATTTGCTAAATAATGCGTGTGTGAATATTGTAGAGACGTACATATTCCACCAAACCTGGCAATCACTCAACTTCTGAACCTCCTTCAGAAGCTGGTGATCTCCACCATCACCTAATCTCTCTGGGCGTAGTTCCCTCATGAATCGTGATGCCGATATAGGAGGCTGATGGATTTTAATCATCTTTCTGTGTGGCTAGGTTAGCCAAGTAGACTTTGCAAGTAGAAGTAATTTCTCCTTGCCATTAGATTGAAACTAGTTACTGGCCAAGTCCCCAGAACTGACGCTGGTTTTCTGGGATCCTGTTTCAAGGTGGGCTAGAATACCGTGCCCTGCCAGGGATGTCTAAAACCCACAAGTAAAAGAGAACTATAGCAAAGTGATTCAAGTCAAAAACAAAACACAGGGAATCACTTCTTGCACCTACATCTTTTCTTCCCTCTCACACTGAGCAGCTCAGATGAAAGTGGCCCCAAGTCTGGCCAGTGAGTAGGGAATTCTCGGCTTAACTTAGGCTTCTCCTGTTTCTTTCACAGAGGGAATATTTAACTGCTTGATTTTCTGTTTTTACAAAGGGAGGTAATATAATTTTGCATCCTTTTCAAGTTCATAACTGGCTTAATTAAATAACATAATGGTTTGAAAATGTGAAAGTGAAGTGCTACTGAGCCCTCTCATATGCCTGAGCTCCAGGTATCTCTCAAAGAGACATAAGGAAACCAGGAGCTGGAGATGAGGGACTGATCTGTCAGAGCTGCAGATCCTCATCATCAACCATGTCCTCCTTGAGGACTGTCCCATCTGGTCCACAGAGAAGATCAGATGGGCAAACTGGACCCATGTGGGTTTAGTAAACCATTAAGTGATGTGCATGGTTTGAAAAGAGGTAGTTTTAAAGTGTTTAAAATGAAATTTGTTTTATCTTGGCCAAAATACAAATAATTTCTTCCTTTTATCCCCAAAGTTAATCTTTGCGTCTGTGGTTATACACATCTTTATCTAATTTAACAAGGAACCTTGCAACTTCATCATGGTGCTACAATTATGCAATTTAGTGATTTCCTTATATGTACCACATTTACACAAATTATGCCATTTGGCATAATTACAGCATTTTCTGTCATTATGGTAATTACATCCAGAGTCAATAATTCCCAAAAAGGTTTTATAGAACTCAAATTACAATTAATCCTGAACCCACACGTCCCTTCCAAAGCTAAGGCTTGGACTTTCAGGTTCTAGACTGAGGATATAGGACTGTCAATGTAATGTCCTCCATGTATCCGCCAGAAGCTCTTTAAACTATGGACTGTAATGAGAAGCAGTATGATACACGTTTGGGGGCACAGGCTCTGAAGGCATACTGCCTAGGGTCAAACTTTGCTTCTTCTCCTTAGTATCTGTATGGCCTTCAACTAGACACTTAAGTTGTCTGTATCTCAAGCTCTGTCTGTAAAAGGGGAACAGCGATACTACCCCACTCATATGGCCATCATGAAGAGTCTCAGTCTATGTAAGTTGCTTAAAACGGTGGCTCTAAAAATATATTGAGCTCAAAAATATAAAGTACTGTCATCCTAGAAAGCAAACCCTCCATGCATAAAACCTCAATAAATTAGTGGCTCTATAAAATGAACATAGTTTACCGAAGCATTCATCGAAACAAATATATAAATATATACATACAGTGTATGGATTGATAGACACTTTCCTCTCAGAATTGACAGCATCTGTAGTCAGGATGAGGAAATGTTATCCCGAGTAAGATCTCTCCTCCTCCTGGTCCTGTGTGACTTCCTAACCCTCTTCTGTCCTACTCATCTACATCTTAAGCTAATCTGCGTTGAGATAGTCATTTCCTTGGCAACAAGTTATATACTAATTGTAGTGAGTTCTCCTTCTCTCTCTCTGGAAGGGATCCAAGTTCGTTCTTCAAGTACAGAATCAAACCAAATGCCTCTTCATATTCCAGCCCTGCCCTAAAACAGTGAGGGGGTGCATTTAGACTACACCAGCTTCAATAGAAAGCAAACAGTTTCTCAGCAGAGTACTTTGTGGGAGGTGGGGCACTGCCTTATTCACAAGCCCTCAACTTGCAGTGTGCCCCCTCAAAGAGAAGGTGGTTCCATCCTGATTGGGTTTTCCTGTTTTATCATTCAAGGTCCTGTTGTGGACTACATGTCCACTCTGTCCGCTGACAGTTCAGTGACTCTACATTCATTCAGTCAGGCATTCATTCTTTCATTCATTCACCAAGGCCTATAGAGCTATAAGGTTTCTCCCAGACACTGAAAACAACCTCATTTCCACTTTTCCTTACCTTAGTGAGATGCCTAGGCTTGGACACCATGGCGACTGTACAAGGCCCATTCAGAAGCCTTTGAGAGGGAAATGTCTGGCGGGAGCGTAACTCTAGACAGGCCAACATCAGGAAGACACTGGGTGAAACAAGTGAGACCCAAGGGCCTGGACGATGGGACAGGATCAGAATCTAGGGTGTCCAAGAAAGTTGAGAGGAACAAGTGAGTAGAGTGTTCCAGCTGGAACACATAAGTCCAGAGACCACGTTGTCTAAGAAAGTAAGAAGTCAACAGAGTGCACCCTGCAAAAGATGCTGTCAGATCAGCACACCAGCCCCAGTGAGCAAGGGGGAACCTCTGACCCCAGGGCAGGTGGTTTGCACCGTGGTCTTCAGGGCCGAAGCCAACAAATAACTCAATCTCGGGGTGGGGAGCAAGTCTGCTTCTTCACTAATTTCATGGGTGCAGTGATTTTCTGCTCTACAGTCTTTTAAGAAAGGCTGACAGAGTGACTCAGGGGTTGATGAATGTCACAGCAAGATGTTGTGAATGCTTGACTAATTCCCCCGTTTCCGTGCTATAGGAATTGTAGAATTTGTCACTCTGCCCCAGTAACCTTCCCAACAGTGCCCAAAGCATTATTTGTTCTGTAGTTTTACAAATGTTTTTTAGAAATACTAATATTTCACCTGAAGCATGTTTGCTCCAATGATTGCACATGAGCAATACATATACTAGCAAGACCTATGTGGGTATCAGCTCCCCCTCAGCAGAAGATGAGAGAAAGCAATAGATAACAGCTGAAGCCTGTGTATGACAAGTGGGATTCTACAGCCACGCAGTCCACATATCTAATTTATTTACTGTTTAGAAGTTAGAATCTTATGTTTGGAAACAGAAGGGAGAAAGTCACAACCACAGTGTATCCACATAGTGCCGAAAGCCAGTCACTTTAAATGAAAAATTGAAAAAGAATATGACTTTACCCACAAATGTGGGTCTTCTCATCATAGCAAAGACACAGAGAGTGGATGACCAAAGAAACCCAGAATGGCTTCCTAGATGAATTTTGCTATCAAATGAATTATGAGGGGCAGATTTTTACTAAATGGGAGCAAAAGGGCCACTGAGCAGAACATTAGCGAAAATTCTAAGCAAATTTGCCAGTTATTCCCCTCAATGTGTTATTGTGAAAAGCACTCCCGTCAGAGTACTAATTGGGTTGACCTGGGGTCTCCTGCTGACAGCTGCTGGACCTCTTTGCATTTTCCAGATTATGTTTCATATGAGGGACTTGAGCTTCCCTAGGAATTTTCCATCTTCATTAGGTATAGAAACTTTGTTTAAGTGAAATCTTGGTCAGTAGCCCACGCAGAAAAGAAATGAAAGTGAAGCCAATTGTCTTAGTCCCTTCAGACTGCTGTACCATAGACTGGATGGCTTCTAAACAGTAGCAATTTATTCCTCAAAGTTCTGGAGGCTGGAAGTCCAAGATCAAGGTGCTGACGGGTTCAGTCTCTGGTGAGAGCCCACTTGCTAAAAGCGGTCTTTTCTCTGAACCTCAGCTGGCAGAAGGGTCTTCGAGACACTTAGTCTCCATTATAAAGGCACTCAGCCCATTCATGAGGACTCCACCCTTGTGATCTAATCGCTCCCCCTCAAGACCTTCCCTCTTAGTACCATTACCTTGGGCATTAGAATTTTAACATATAAATTTGGGAGAGAACTCAAACATTCAGACCGTAGTATCAGTCTTACTGAGAGGCAGGTTAGTGACCCATTTCTTTCATAGTTTGCTGGCTCACGTGACACCTGCCACAGCCCCAGATAGGTGAGGAAGTCACGGGGAACTTTGTTTTACAAAGTGACATGCACGGTATGTGGTACCTCATGTTCCCTCCATGTTACCTCTCTCTTCATGTTACCTCACGTTCTACACTCCCAAGGGTGTAGAGCCCTAACCGAGACATAACCGCAGGGAAACAAAAGCAGGCCAGGTCAGTAGGGGACAGAAGATTATAATCCTGCCAAATTCAAAACAGTGTGTATCAAAGCTAGTTTGTTTGTTTGTATGTTTGTTTGCTTTAAAAAAAAAGTACAGTCATGAGTCAGCCAGATTGTGGGGGGAAAGAATAGCTGACCGTAGTTTATTTATGATTTCATTCATTCACTAAATTAACATTTTCTGAGCTTACTCTGTGTTGGTAAAACAGCAATATGGAAGAGTCTGTTCCTGGCAGGATCTGTCCCCAACGTGCTCTGTTTGAGGAGACACAGGTAGACTTGCCATTATCCTTAAGCATCATGAGGGTCAGGTGTGAGGACTGGGTAGCGATGCTATGGGAGCATCCAGAAGGATGTGTAACCAGTTAAGGAATGGTCAGCAAAGGCCTTCCAGAAGAGACATCTTATCCAAGTCTAGTAGCCTTCTGGTAAAGGGAGGAAGGGAATTGGGAAAGTGGAAAGGTAAAGTTGGCAGGAGAAATTAAGAAAGTATACAAAGGTGCAGGGGCAGGAGAAAATCTGGTGGATCCTAGGGACTGAGAGGAGAGACCATCAGTGAGTATGAGAACCGGGAGCAGGAAGTGGGTCATGAGGAGCCACTAATGCCCCAGCAGGGAGGTTAGCCTTAAGCCTGAAGACCATGCTGACCCAATGCAGAAGTTTAGACAAAAGGATAACCTGATCGAAGTTTTACACAGAGCAGGTTTATTCAAACCAGAAGAGTACAACTTGAGATGAATCGGTTGACTGTTGAATGTAGGTGAAGTCGGTGGTACAAACAGGTGGTCTCAGTTAACCGGGCTCTCTACTTGGTAAAACAGTATTAGTCTTCGCCTTATCTACCTCACAGGGCCATGGTGCGGATCAAAGAACGTACTGTGTGTGAGAAAACATGGTAAGCTGGGAAGAGTTCTAGAGATCTTTAATAGATTGTAGTGGCAGCAACCTCAGCAGTAGCATTTTGGGGAAGAAACTGCCAGACTGACACCAAATGAGGCTTCACAGAAGACTTTGAACAATTCATAAATCCCAGATCGTTGCATTACTCCTTCAAACTGTGAGGAAAGTGACTGATGTTCAGGTATAGGAGATTATGGGATATGCGTTGGTGTCAAAAGAATACACAGAGACTACTTTTCTTCTGCTTTAGTAAAAGTGGTGTAATGGATCTGGGCCAGTTCCACACATTTCTACACACTTACGTATAGTTATCTGGAGGTACGTGTTATCTTTCTTGGGTAGCAGAAGAAAATGCTCAGAGAGATTAAGCGATTTGCTAGAGATTACCAGCAGTAGGTGACAAGGTTGTGTCAGTTCGCATTCAGAAGTCCGGCACCGCTGGTGTTGAATACTGTCTACAGTACTTTAATATAGAGACCCAGAATCTTTTCTCACTTATTCCCAAGTCGTAAATGGTTCGTGGAGGAAACATCCACAGGGCAAGAAGGTCTAACTGAGGAGAGCCCACAGGGCGGGAGGGTCTGATTTAAAGAGTGAGGGTTACAGTACATGACGAGGAAGAGTTCAGCCATCTTCTGTTCTCTTTCACTTTCCAGATGATGGACCGCTGGGAGAATCAAGGCAGTCCTCAAACGAGTTTATCTGCTCCGGCCGGACCGCAGAATCTGCCTTTCCCACCCGCCCTTCACAGGACATCATTCCCTGACTCAACAGAGGCCTTTGACCCAAGGAAGCCTGACCCATACGAGCTCTACGAGAAATCTAGAGCGATTTATGAAAGTAGGCGTAAGTGAAAGCCACATAAAACAAGGGTACATGAATAATAGCTGAAGCCCTGCCAAGAGATATATTGAAGCTAAGATGATCTGGCATGATTTTATATTCTGAGGTTGAAAAAGTATCTCAAAAGTAGAGCCAGCTGATCTAAACTTTTCTTAAAAAGAAAGAAAGAAAGAAAGAAAGAAAGAAAGAAAGAAAGAAAGAAAGAAAGAAAGAAGGAAAGAAACTTATATCTTTTGGTTTTATATTTTATTTCCTACTGTTTTCCCTCTAAGCCCCTGAGGAAAATCAGGGATGTGTTTGGTGGGGAGGATGAGGGAGGGGTGCTGGAAGAGGTGGGCAGTTTTGCTGAAGTCACCAAATAATACGAAAACTGTTTGGGATTTTTACGTGCAATCTGATCTTGAGTCTGTAGCTTAGACTTTTTTTTCTTGAATGCAATCATTGAAGAATTTAGGGCCAAGAGTAAACGTTAAAAGTAAGTTCTTCCAACTCAAAACCATGAAAGTGATGGTTCTAAAACCAGGAGAGAGCCGGGGGCCAATCATTTCTACCCAAAATTTCTGCTTCTCCTTTAACAGCAGGGCCCCTTGAAAGCAGCAGGGCCCGCTTGGTCATAAAACAAAATATCATGTATAGGCTTGTCATCCTATTTGAAGGTCCTCTAAAATTATTTCATTGCACTTTATAAATATTAGAAAACAAAGGTTTTGAATATTGCATATACATTCCTCATGCCTCTTTCCACCACCTGACAGGTCATCTCTTCCAAATGTTAGAGGCCAGGAATCTGAATGGCATGAATGTATAATCTATGAGACAAATGCACAGTATATGAATTTAAGTAAATGGATCAAGAAACCTAGCCTCGTGAGAAGTATCTGGTCCCCTCGCGCTCCCTTTCACAGGCTGCTGATTTGCTTGGTCTCTGTGTTCCGCCAGTGTCTTCTCTCCAGCTTTATCATCTGAAACACGAATAGCAAGTTTTAAATTCTGTGTGACTGTAGAGGATCTGAAATCTGGGGGCTGAGAATTATGTACCCAACCGGTAAGGGGAAGATGAGACATAATACCGTTTCCCCATCCTCTATCACCTTCTGTAAAAGCTCTCTTCGCTGATAAAATAGGACAGCAGGGCAAGCATCGGGAAATCATTTTTATCAAAATGAACCCCCAACACACACACCTCTTTATTTTAAACAATCGGCTTTATTTTAAGCAAGGCTACTGTATTTCATCATCCCCCTTCTGATTGAACAACTGAAATGTCTTTAAAGGATTGTGTAGTTAGATTGTCTTTGCTACAACAGACTAAAAACAAAGTAGTATGTTTAGCTGTACCGTATAGGGTGTGAATTCAGGGTGTTAATGCTCAGTAAACAAAAGAACTGAAAATATTTGAACACAGTTCATAATACCATTTCTGCTTCAGTATCCAGTATCCCTGGGATACCCACTGAACTCTCAGGACCGTGGAGAGATACCAAAGACGAGTAGTATGTCTTGCTCTTACAAATGTAACTGGGCAGATGAGAATAAGTGTAAACAGATTATACAGCTCGAAAGACAGTACAGGTTCTAACTTGAAGGAGGGAAATGCACTGCAGGATGAAAATATCGTCACATCCTTGGCTTGTCTTAACTTTTGGTTACTTCTAGGGAGCTTCAAGGGTTCCTCCCTCCTGTTTCTGTCCCTTCGATAATCATTGGCTCCCATTCTTTTGTAGTTTCCTGACCAATGCGAGGCTTTATTGTTCGGGACAAAGGCAGTGTGGGCATTTATTCTGTCCTCCCTTCATGGTGTCTGATACTGTGGTGCCCTCAGTGTCTGGGCAGGAATTGCACATGACCTTCTTTTCAACCCTAAAAGAATTCCGATTTCTTTATCCAGCCCCTGCAATGCTGTTTCTGTTCATTGCCTTTCTGCTGCTCATCTGTAACAATCCAAGCAAACCATCCACCTTAACCTCCCATACCTTTCTGTTTCTGTCCTCCCCTGGGAGCTCTTTATTCCTCTCCTTCACAGCCTCGCCAACACCCAATAGCCTGACTCTCACCCTGGCCCCCTCCGCCCCATCTGTGCCCCACGGATGCCACTGCTGCCTCTGCTCTAATGGTGTCCCCCCCTTCATGTTTTTGTCAGCTCTCTAATGTTTCTGAGGTCACAGCAATGTTTTCAGGGTCACAAGTCTTGGGAAGCCAAAAGAGGGCAAGCTCATTTTTTTTCCCATCCTTTGCTTTTCTATCATGTTATTTCATAACACTAAATGGACTGTGAAAGAAAACAGAGAAATCATGTCAGGGAAGCAGAGCTCTACCCTGAAATTAAGGAAACCAAACAAACACAGCCCTACTTTCTCAGGTCTCTGGATAGCTGATCAGTTCGTTCTGCTTGTGGACTTGCACGTGTCTAGAAAATAACAAAGCAGCCCTTTGCCCTCTCTACGTTCCCTCTTTCCAATTATTAAAAAGTTTCATTCCTTCCCTTACATGTTTGGAATGCCAGAAAATTTTTTTTAATGAGTTGGGGGAAAGCTCAGTGTATTTCCCATCGTCTTCTAATAGGTTTTTTATTTTTTATGATCGTGAAATATGTGCATCCGTACAAAGGAACCATATTCAGAATTTTGATGTGAACCATGCCTTATTCCTTTGAATCTCATGTATAACACTTAGGTTTCACTTTGTTTGTTCTTATGTCCCTGAAAACTTTTTCCTGGGAGAAAAACCCATGGGGGACCAGGGAAAGTATGGAAGGGAATCCCAAGCAGAGCTTGTCTAAACGAAGGTCTCTGACATTTTCCCTGGCCTATGGCAATTTCATGGTATCTTCCCTTACAACCAGGTCTAAAACCAAAAAGACATTTTGCGTTCACATTTGAAACTGGGTTGCAGTAACCAAAACAGAAAGGCTGTACCTCCACCCACAAACGTCTGCTGTACAGAGCTACAGAATGTTCGCTATACCACGGCCGTCAAGAAGTATTTGGATTCAAGTCACCAGTCCCCTGCAAATGATGGAAATTTATCAAGTGATGTAAATGCTTCTCTGCCTCATTTGGCTCATAATTAGATTATGCTGACACTTTAATGTGCATGCACGGGACATCTTAATAAAGATGTATTCCTGGAAAAAAAAAAAAAAGGTAGTGATTTTAAACAAACAAAAACAACCGTAGGATGCTAGAGCCACATGAAACAGCACATGATGGGTGTGTGCCTAAGAGAGAAAAACTGGAAATGCCTCCCATCTTCCTGAGATCTCAGGATGAGAGGGAACCGAAGAAAGAGGGAATGAAGATTCCTCCAGCAGGCAGGGTGATGTTTCCAATGTCAGAGCGGCAGGCGGAGTACCTACAGGTGGCCCCTCCAGGGTCCACATCAATCAACAAGAGTGTACAAAACAAGCGACACGTGTCTAGGACCGTGCTGGGTGCTCTATGAGGAAAAAAAAAAAATCATGAGAAATCCCACTTGTACAAAACCTCCACCAAAATCAAGGACACAAAAACCGAGGAAGACAATTCCTGAATGAGACTGCATGACACAACCCAGCGGAGCCTCCCTATCAGCATGCCAACCTGCGAAGCTGGGCCATAATTATAGACAACAGTCTCAGTGTAATTGGACAGTTAGACCAATAGTTTCTCATTCCATCGGCAAAACTGGTGTTTAACCAGGAGAATGTGATGTGTTCAATATCTTCTCATTATAAAAAGTCTCATTAGTCCTTACTGGAAAATGCTGTGCAGAAAGAAATTTGGTTTTTATCTTTTTTATTTTTTTATTAGCATATAATATAGTATTTGCCCCAGGGGTACAGGTCTGTGAATCATCAGGCTTACACATTTCATAGCACTCACCACAGCACATTCCCTTCCCAGTGTCCATAATCCAGCCACCCTATCCCTCCCCCACTCCCCTTTTTTTTCTAACTTACTTCCACATGAGCTAAAGCTTATATATATGAAAGAAACATGCCTCCCAAAAATCCCAAAAGAGGTTTTGACCAATAGCCTTTTGGGGGGTTTTCATGTTCGTTACATAAGTGTTGACCCTATGGTATTACCAGCAGTTCCCAGAAAAAGGCAAAAATCTCCCCATCCCCATTTCTGTTTAAGACTGTGATAAAGATCACTTTTCTCTGTGTGTAATAATAGCCTCTGCTGATAATTGACTCTTGCTGTCCGCATTACTTGCATCTTTTTAAAGTTGAAAGCAAGGAAAATACACACCTTTGCACAAATAAGCCATGGAGTTTTTTACTTCTCCCTTCTCTCTCCTTTTCTCAGGACTCCCATAAAAGGAGGACTGATTTTCTTTGCAATCACAAGAGGAAGGGCTTACATTTTCTCATTTTGTATGCTAATCTTGAAAAAGAAACTATTGTTTACCATTTCTTTTTTTTTTTTAAAGATTTCATTTATTTATTTGACAGATCACAAGTAGGCAGAGAGGCAGGCAGAGAGAGGGGGGGAAGCAGGCGCTCCACTGAGCAGAGAGCCTGATGCGGGGCTCGATCCCAGGACCCTGAGATCATGACCTGAGCCGAAGGCAGAGGCTTAACCCACTGAGCCACGCAGGCGCCCTTGTTTACCATTTCTAACCTTGAAAAAGAAACTACATCTAAAGGCCCTTGCTGCTTCTTCCCCTCCCATCTTCTCCTGCCATTTTTCCGGACACGTGATGGTGTCACATATTTAGGATCTGAGAAGAAACAGTTTCATAATATCCCTATGAGATGACATAGGGGGACTACACATACCACTCTGCCTAGAACAGTCCTTCTCTTTGTCATCCTGGCATTAATTATTAATAGGTTCCCTTTTACTCTCTAGTTCGTCCTCAGTTGAATGATGAATTATATGGTTTACCTTTATTATCTAATCTATTAAAGAAATAACATCATTCCTGTCCCAGAAAAGCATATATCTAAGTGTACAGAACATGAATAAAAATTTTCACACCTACTCTGATCAACAATTTCCTTCAAGCTAATTTATTTGGTTAACTGACTTTTTGCCCATACATGCCTTATTCCTAATTTGAGGTATAGACATATGGGGTGGCTTGTCTCTGTAGCTAGATTCCCAGCAAACTGCCTCCATACTCAGAAAATTGTGTATATGCAGAAATCTAGAGCATGGCAAACTAAGTACCAAAAATAGGCAGCAAGGCTTCACTCATCTAAGGATTATGCCACGAGTTCTCGTTCTTCTCACAGATAGTAAATCCGATTCAACATCGCAATAAGCACAGACCCCAAAGGGAGGTGATTTTGTCAGACTTCCAGACCCTAGTAAGGATTCTACTTACATAACTTCAGAACAATGGCTGTCGTGACTCCTCCTCTGATGCCAAGCAAGGCAATAGAAGTACTTCCCAAAGACAATGGAATCACTTTGGAATCCTCCAAAATAAAGTTCTGATCATGCTAAAGAACTTGGTGATCTAGCAATGAGGGCTCTGTCCTGTTGTTTCACTTTGCTTTAAACCAGACTTTCCGTAAAGATTTGTCTCCTCACCCTCGGTTCATGGGGCTATTTCTCGAGCATACTCCCCACTGCAGCATCAGAAGCCTGAGCAACAAGCAGATGAAAACAGGAAGAAACAAGAGAAGAAAAATCCGTATTCTCTGAAACCCTTCCCTTGTGATTCCGTCCCTTGGTGTGAACCCAAGTTGAATTATGAGTGAAGTTGTCCACGCTTTTTTCTCTTCGTGTTGAACCTTGCTGATTATAAATAAACAATTTATGAGGTACAACATGTCTGTGCTCCCTTGCAGTAAGACATCACTCAAATGTAGCATCGTAAAAGTGTCAGGGATCCATATGGTGTAATGTGCCTTGTAGTAGAACCTCTTTAGAACACAGATTCCTCTGGAATTTCTTCAGAAAACTCACAGGATCATTTTTCCTTTCCAGAAATGAGGAAGAGGTAACCCGTATCAAGCACTGAGTATCGCCACAAAGGTAGCAATCAGTGGTAACCTCCGGCCAGCTAGAGCATAATGGAGGAGCAAAGTGGTTTTTAGTACTATACTTGAAAGGAAATTATACCTCATAACCAATCAAAAGCAGACAGCGGTGTTTCTCACACTTAAGGCTTTTATCTGAAGGTTTTGTTGCTCATTGCTCATTGGGAAATTCTTTCATTGTTCAGTATGATAATGCATGTTTAACTGACGGCTAATCACCGATGTGTGGTTGTAGTTGTAAAGTCACGGTTTTTCTGCGGCTTTTTCCATGTCATCGGTGAGCAAGGGCTGTCGTTGGCGTCGTCTCTCCTCCTTACACGAGAGCCACTTAGAAAGATGGGGGTAGTGTAAAAACATGATCCGCCTGGGCGCAGGACTTGAGACTCTAAATGGAAACGGACGGCAGGATCTGCATCACACAGGGTGATACACAACTTCCAGAGCTCGGAAGCCTTTTGCAAGTGTTTCGACTTCAATCTTTCAGGCTCCCGTCTCCCTTGCCAATGTGATCAAACATCTGATACAGTCCAGCTGGAAATGTCAATAGGTTTCAGAAAGGCTCTGAGGCATCACGGGTGCAATAGCCGTAGGCAGCCCGTTAGCGATCGTGAAAGGCCACTTTGCCTTCCCAGAGAACCTCTGCATATCCGAGTGCTGCTCGACCAAGCCCTGGCCTCAGTGGCTTTAATGTTCTTAACAAACGTTCTCTGGTGCACTCTCTTATTTTAGTGAAATATTAAAAGGAGATGATACTTAATGTCAAGACACTTCTGTCAATGACTTTAGCATTAGAATCACGAAAAATTAGGGAAAACTTTAATAACATTATCATTTAAAATGTCCTCCACGATACTATGAAGGTTAATTTCCCCTGCTTTTTTCCCATGGGAAAATCATTATTGTTGGCCTTCGTGTAATCTATGATATGCTTTAATCTGCGGGGAAATAAATGCCTTTCAGCTGGAGTTCTAGTATAGCACATTATACGTCACTTTGCAGTTAAAATATATTGATCAAGGGGATCAGTCATTTCAGTGAAGCTAAAATATATTGATCAAGGGTATCGGTCATTTCAGTGTTTGCCGTTTTTAATATGTGCGTTTTAAGTGGAAAATCTAATCTCAAAAATAGTACTTTGGGGGAGCTTTGTAAACAATTATGCTAATATTTATATTTCTAAGAAGTCTTTTTTAATAAAGAAAGTTACCATGACATGAACTGTGAAATAAATAGGTTGGGGATACATTTTTCCCATGTATTTTAGAAATGAGATCCAATCTTATGCCTTATACCTTAATTTCATTCAATAGTTTACAACTTCATGCTCCTGGAATCAGACAGAGAATGGTGGCGGGGGAGGGGACTTGGGGGGAACAGGGGAGGATGTGGGAAGTAAACTCTAAAATCAGTCCTTGACTATAAGTTCTTCAGTACGTCAAAGAATTTTGTTGGTAGCACAAGTCAACAATGCAACCCAAAGTACGTTCATGAATAAATATGAGACCATGAGGGCTGCAGTAAACCGAATGTAATTGCTGGATGGCAAGCAGGTCCTAGGGAGATTATGATAATATAAAATGTCAGTTTTTACAGCTAATGGAAGTCATTAGAAGGTAGGAGCCTTCTATCTAATACATCTCTATCTTTCTGATGAAAGGATATTTCTCCATTTATAATCCTACACAGTCACACCATACATGGGGGATTTTTAAGAAATAACAGTTCTGGAGAACTAATTTCCCTTTACTGCAAAAACACAGATTACCTGCAGGGATGACCATTCTGCCCTCAAGGAGAGAGGGTGCAGGGTGCAGGGTGTGGTCCGAAACACCTGTCAAACCCAGAAGGCTGGAGACACTCTGCCTCATCATCACCCTCAAAAAGCTTTTATTTCATTTTTGTTTTTGAAGAGTGGAGAACTCTTTATATGAAACAAAGTTCAATAAGAAAGCAATCAGAATTTGGTCTTATTTTAATTTTTATTAATGTAATAAAATACACACTTTTATAGTGCCTCATATATCTATCACAGTCTGTACACAGGATTTTATGATCATGTCCACCAATTTTTTTGTTATATGTAGCAGAGATCACATCAAAATCCTCATGAAGGATCTGTATTGCTAACAGTAAACCAGCATAACTCAAATACTTCTAAATCACTTCAACTCTCCAAGTAATTGGAAGTAGCAAAGTATGTGGACTGATGGACACAAGTCAACACACTCATTGATTGAATTTTCCATTTTTCATCTCAGTACTCGATGACATGATCTCTTAACCTGATTTTAAAGATCCCTATTTATTTTGAGCATAGCTCACCTTCTGGATTGACTTTACTTCTCAATAAGTATTTTTTTTAAGATTTTATTTATTTAAATAAAGAGAGATTCACAAGTAGACAGAGAGGCAGGCAGAGAGAGAGGGGGGAAGCAGGCTCCCCGCTGAGCAGAGAGCCTAATGTAGGGCTCGATCCCAGGACCCTGGGATCATGACCTGAGCCGAAAGCAGAGGCCTTAACCCACTGAGCCACCCAGGCACCCCCTCAATAAGCATTTTTATAATGAGAACCAAAGCTTAATTTTTGAAAAGGAGGATCTTTTTTTTTTTTTCCTCATTCTGATCTAAAAGGATTCGGATCTTTCTATTTTGCGTGCATATAAAAGAAATACATTTACAGACCTGTAAATATACATAAAACAGGGTATTTCCTGTCCACTGACGTCCATGGAATTTTAGACAAACAAAATCATTAAACTGGAGCACCAAAGGTTGGGGGTGAGTTATAAGAGCAACAACAAAAAAAGTTAAAGATGAATTTTAAAATGCTGTAAATGAATTTCAATTTTAATTCCCCATTTTCCCATCCAGAACAAGTGCCACCAAGGACCAGTTTTCGAATGGATTCCTCTGGCAAGTATTCTTCAGAACCCACAGTCCTGTGAATGAAACGTCTTCCATTCTGTGTAACAAATCATTCTTCCAAGTAGTATCAGCTTATTAGCATATAATCACTGTGCTAATTTGATTCACCCACATACGTATTTCAGATAGAAAGCAAGTCTCATCAAGTTGGGTCTACTTGGCTGCCAAGAAAACAACCAAAAGAGAAGGGGGAAAAGTCATTCTCATTAATTACTTCCATAAACTTTCTTTAGTAAAAGACTAGGCTAAAAGACCAGATGCCAGTGAAAGCAACCACACTGACTAGGTCCATGATGCCTGATATAGTAGCTTCTGGCCACATGTAAGCTAGTTGGCAGTAGAAATGATGACTACTCTGAACTTAGATTGACTTAAGATGTATGTAAAGTCCCTACTGGATTTCCCAGACTTTATACGAAAAAGAAATAGAAACGTATAATAGCTCACTAGCTTTTTTATATTGATGAATCTTAAATAACATTTTGGATATACCAGCTTAAAATCCATTATTCAAGTTAATTGGACTTCTTTCTTTTTGCTTTTTAAAATGGGCTGCTGGAAAATTTTAAATTATTTATGTAGCTTACATTTTATTTATACTGGACCCTGCTGGACTAGATAAATAGAAATAAGCTAGAGTATCTCAAGAGATTTGCAATTTAGATGTTTCCAAAGAACTTACTAGAAATTTTGCTGATGTGGGATGAAATGACTTTTATATTAACTAAATACCTATGTCAGATTAATTGTTTTAAACCACGCCTCTTACAAAATGCAACATTTCAGTGGTATTTTAAGTTAGAATAGAGTATCATAGTTCAAAAGCTTTCAGTAAGAATCAGTTAATTTACTTAAAAGGAAAAACATTTTTTTTGTTGACCTAACAGTTCTGAAAATACCAATTTTGGTTTAGGCTAAAATATTTAATGTCATTACAAAGATGAAGGAGGAAAAGGAAGATTCAGATTTTTTTTTTACTTTTAGAAAGTGCTTTGAACATCTGCTTAGAACAATGGACTGAAAGCCAGAACACTGAAACAATTGCAGAAAAGCATGTTTCATAATAATAGTACTATTTCAGGTCTGTGGGCTCACAGCACACATCTCTAGAGTGTTTCCATGATGACAGCTCATTATCCATCTCAGCATGTTCTAACACCCCTTGGAGAATATATGTGCTTGAGATCATTTCATTCTGTAAGTTTCCATGTCATTTTTTTTGGATATGTAGAAAATACGGAAGATATTGCTTAGCATTTTGTCCTCCAATAACGTATAAAGTATTTGTTTAGCTTGGTCTGAAAATTTTTAAGCTATGACTATTCTTATACATTGAGTGTAAAACCCTTATAATTTTAAAAGAATGTCTTATGCCCAGAAGGAAAATGAGATCTAGTAACTACAGTTGCAAAATGAAAGTAGGATTTAATTTGAGATTCTAAATCTCTATTTATTGGCCACAGCAAGCCCATTTTTTGAAAATTGCAGCTTCTGAATATACTTTATTTAAAAACAAAAGAAGCAAGAGAAAACTCACCTAAGAGCATAGATTACCTTGATATATCTGCACAATCCTTTTGCATTTCAAAAAATATACATTAGTTAAAAGAGAAAAGTTATGATAATGGATTGCATACATTATACCACTATGTAGTCCAGATTTTCAGGAAAAGAACCAGTCCAAATGTTTGATTAAATGTCCACACAGGTATCAGAATATTCTGGAAAATCATCACTACATCCAAAATAAGTAGATCTCGCATACTTCTCACATTTATAAAATGTCCTTTATCAAATTATGTGTCATGATTTTTTACTCAGATATATTTGTCATAATTATAAGGTATCTGTTAACTTTGGCTGCCTATGAGGCTTAGGTACAGAGGCAAAATAGTTAGTAGGAAGTCCTAAACCATGTAATTATGAAGAGAAGTGATAAGTCCACCATAGAATAATGCTGTGGTTTATCAGAGCGTTGGGGTTTGGGGAATATCTTAAAGCAATTGAAGTCAAGAAACATTTATTTAGCAACTTCTACAGGCAGTGCATAATGGAATACTGTAGAATAAAGATAATTACGCCATCATCAAGGAAGGAGGCTAGTGAGAAACAATGCATCTGTAGCCAGGACTTTTGAATGGACACCTTCACCCAAAGCCAAAAAAGCCAGGATACAGAGTATCACAGAAACCAAGAGCAGAAATCACTTTGAGGAGAACTTCCCTTGCTTAGAAAAAGAAGATATCAGGGGTCATAAAGGGTGTGTCAACAATGTCAAATGAGGCACAGAAATCAATCAGAATGCGGAAAGGGAAGATGACTATTTGATGTGGTCATTAGGATGTAATCAGTGACCTTAAAGGGGGTCACTTTCAGAAATGCTGACACAGCAAAAGCCAGACTGGCAAGAGTTAAGTCACAGATGAGAGACTGAGGATGAGGAAACGAAGGCCCTACTCGTCCAAGACAGAAATGGGGGGGGGGGGGGTGGGAAAGAGGGGATATTCGGTATGGGGAAATCTGAGTTGATTTGAAGACTAAGGGAGAAAACCACAGAGAGTGGGATTTGGCTTCTATATAGCTAAAATGTGTCTGGCCACATTCACATTAACAAAGGTATAAAGGGAAAAAGTAAAGAGAAGGTGTTCTTTTAAAGCAAAAATATATTAGTTACCTGTCTAGTAATACTAGATTCAAGCTATAGAAACCATTTAAGTCCTACTTACCTCATTCTGTATCTGGAGTGCACTGAAAGTTCAGAAACCAGGGGCATATTTAATAACCACCTTTGATTCCTGATTCTTTCTTAAATCTCTTTCCTAGATCTCTTTGTGAGGAAAAGCCAAATAACTAATGCTCTTTCCAGCAGGAAAAATTGAATGAATTCATTCTCTGTGCCAAACTGATAATAAGCCCATGGTACTTACATTTTAATTAAAACATGAAAAGGGATTCAAGTACCAAAATTTAATTGACATGTTTGCAGCATCCCTTGTGCCAAATTAATCCATAAATGCTGTTCTTTGCATTTCTGAAGCTTGAATCCATTCATAAAATTAATCAGTTGTGTTCAGTTACTCACCCTTTTCCCTAAAACTGTGCACAAAGTCATGTCTTTCCAAATCTAGACCAAGGATACATACAACATGTGAAGCTTCTGGCATCTTAGTACAAAATAAGAAGCACCTTTTGAAATTCTGCTTTTCTTTCTTATGTGGGAGGTTGTCCTTATATCTGGATGTGGCCACCATTTGCTCCTTTTAGCACTACTGGTTTTTTCAATATTAGTGGGAGCCCAGCATAAATGAGAACTTACAAATTCCATCCTGGTAATTTGCCACAGTGCTCATGGAAAGTCTCATCTGGGACAGATGTCTTAAGATGATTTAATTCATAATGCCTGAGGATCCTGTGGCCCAACTTCTAAGGCAGAAGCAGCAGTGGTCAGGAATGGCCATTGAAACAAAAATCCAGAGTGTTCTGCCTCTCCTTAGTCCAAGCAATGCCTGAGAATATCCCTGACAGTTCTCTGAAAAACGTTGAGGGAAAAGAAGGTAAACAAAGAGTGTGGAAAGAGAATAAACAAGAATGCAGAAAACGACAACAACAACAAAAAAGGCTGTCGGTGGGGGCCCGGTTGAGTGATGTCCAAAGTGATTCAGGTTCCACTCGTGTTCACCAGACTCCTTCATCAAACAACCTTCCAGGTGCATGGTTAGCGAGTCAACAGGAGAGAGAGGTGGTGATTGTTAAATTCTGTCACAGTACGGTGAAGAGCTGGCCCTTAGATTTCTTTGCTCTGTGTTTGTGCATTAATGGAGGAAGAGACAAAGTATGATCTGGGAATTTTCCATGTATCATCAGTCAGGGCTTCTGGGTGGCTCGGGGGCTTAAGTGTCTGACTTCAGTTTGGGTCATGATCTCAGGGTCTTGGGATTGAGCCTCACAGGTCAGACTCCCTGCTCAGTGGGGAATCTGCCCCTCCCCCGACCCCCAGCTTGTGCTCGCTCTCTCTCGCTCTTCCTCTCAAATAAATAAAATCTTTAAGGAAAATAAAAAGAAAAACAAATGTGTCATGAAGCCAGAAGAGCAGCTAAAGGAAAGTTTCAGAAACATCATAATCTTATGAGAGCTAACAAAGCAGGGAGTAATATGTCTCAGCTTTGTTCATATAATTTTGGTCATTTTTTTAAAAGATTTTTATTTATCTGACAGAGAGAGAAAGACAGAGAGAGCACAAGCAGGGGGAGCGGCAGGCAGAGGGAGAAGCACACTCTCCGCTGAGCAGCGAGCCTGATGCAGGACTTGATCCCAGGACCCTGGGATCATGACCTGAACAGAATGCAAATGCTTAACCAACTGAGCCACCCAGGCATCCCAATTTTAGTTATTTTTTAAAACAACTCAAAAGTTTGGGGAAGGTAGGAGAAGAAACCAAAGAAAAATCATTCTTCTGAAAGTTCTTATTTTCCCTAAAAAAAAAGAAAGAAAGAAAGAAAGAAAGAAAGAAAGAAAAGTACTACTGCCTTAAGGCACAATCTATCATTTAAATTTTTTTCCAGTTGACTATGTCTCTAAAGTTTCCATGCCCTAAAGCCTCTGAGTCTCTGTTCAAAATTAACAAGGAAATTTTTAAAAGTCCTGTGTGCTGCTAGCATCCTTCTCTAATAGTTCTCTCTTTGCCTCTCTCAACTTGTTCATGTACCACGTAGCTAGCCATCTCTGCCTAGAAGAATGGAGGGTGAATATGGCATGGTTGGCACACATCACCCTACATTTGAAATCAGAGTGGCCAGACCATTGCCAGGAGATCGTAAGGTCACTGAACTGCACAAAATAAACAGGGGGATGAGGACAAATGCCCCACTCACATCTTTTCCTCAAAGTTAAATAAAATTAACCAACCAAGTTCTGTATCCTTTCTATTAAAAATGAGAGCACTGAGTCATTCGCTAAGGAAATGCTTTCCAATTTCTCTGGGAATTGCAGCATTCTCTGACACAAGACAAACCCTTTTTCACTTTGGCACATTTCAAAATTCTGTTACTGAGATTCTCATAATTTCAGCATTCTCTTAGGGCGAAGTTTTATTTAGCAAATAAAATGGATTGCAAAGTAAACTTTTAGAGATCCCCCATGTAATAGGGATTGACGCTGAAGCCATTGGAAGAACAGTTTCCCACTTGCTTTACTCACCAGGGATGCAAAAATGAGAATATTTATAGAAGTAGATGGAAAGTTCTGGTTATACATATGCTCGTGCTATCACTTTAAGTGTCAGAAATATATTCTCTCTTTGTATTTTTTATGGTCTCTATGTATTTTATATATGGCCTAGAGTCCTCTAAGCTTCAAGTAACCTTAAGAAGAGATTGCCGTGAACAGTAGAATCATAAACAACTTCTATAGATTTGTAAGTGCTTGGGCATTTTCTGTCATCTTCCTATCTCCCCTTGCCTTTCTGCCTTCCCCAGGAGGAGTACCTGTGATTGCTATGATTTTATAGGGCTGTTGTATCTTCCTGGAGTTCCAGAGCCCCAAAAGAACACACACTCCCAATGTGTGATTTCGTACATGATTTTATAGACCCCAGGAAGGAGCGGAGTTCAAAAGCCAATTGTGACTCATAGAGTACAGGGCAAAGTTTTCATCTTCCTTTTACCACCCAACCGAATTCTTCCAAGTTCTCATCTTTCAAATATGAACGGTAATACAATTTATAAAGAATGACTAATGAATGTGGAAATCCAGTTGGTTAGTCTTCTCTGAGTTCTCTACTAGTCATTGAATGGAAAGGTCTTTGGTTATATGTGCATGCGCTCATGAAAGGCATGGATTCTTACACATTATATACATATATGCAAGTGTACTTTTGTGCTTGACTAGTTTTATTTTGTCTTTTGAGAACAGTAACACATCATCAGCTTATGCCTATATTTCGGAAATGAATGCGTTGTCTTCTATATATCACTGGGAATGCACAGCTCATACTGGAGGGCTCCATGGTGAACTCAGTGTCATTGTGCCTTCTTTACTGGATCACTTCAGCAGCCCCACTTACTGTAGAGCCTGGGAAGGATTTGCCTGCCCAGCATTCACTGACTCTCTCCAACTAGGACTACTACTATGTATCCAAATGGCTCAGACACATCTTCCTGTCCCACTGAGGATCATTCTCTGAAATCCCATCTCAATTTCCAAAACCATCCCGTGTTGAGCAATTTAATATTGCTTCTATAAATTCTAATGCCTCCTCTAAACCAGGAATGCTTAGGATCACTAAATACTTCTTAAGCAAAGGATGGCACTCATCAAGATTTCCCAAAGTTGCTAACATTCAGTGGCATCCCAACAATGACCACGAAAGTATGCACAAGTCAGGATGGAGACTTTACCCCTGTGAGAAGGATTCAAAGGTCCAAAGGTAATGGGTAAGCAAAAATCACATTCACCTTCAAAAGTCAAAAGAGGTTTTAGACTTTTCATGTATTTATTCTAGGATTGAAAAAACTGGCATCCGGGAGTCTCCCAGCTTATTTTTTAACTACATTTCTGTTCTTTCAGCTAACTGCAAGAAAGCATCCTTCTTCCAGTTTATTTTAAATACACTAGTAAGCTCAGTAGTGACTTCCACATTGTAAAAGGTTTAGGGAGGTAAGCATTCACTTATGCCAGGCAAATTTCTACCCCTAAGTTATGAAAGTTAGTCTGAAAACAAAAACTTCACTCAAACTCCCAATATAGAAAAGTTCCAATTCTATTTTTTTCTAATTTTTACAATTCTAAAAAAGACAAATTCATTAGACATAAATTTGTATCTCCCTCCTGCCCCCCCCCAACATACACGAAATGGGATGCATCAAGACATAAAGAGATATTTATAAATTCCTAGGCAGTTCTCTACCAGGTAGTTCCAGGATGTCATCTTTTCTTTCATACTTCTGCAACAATGGTTCTAGTCAGAGTAAACATCCTCAAAGTGACAGCCAATCTTCTTGAGAGCAATCTGAATGCTTTCAGGAAAATAAGATATTACAGAGACATTGTGGGGATTTTTTTTTTTTTTTAAGTCAGGAAATCTGTATGTTATTTCTGCCTATGGCAATACCCTAGTAATGCCCTTATTTGATCACTGTTAGTCCATAGACTACCTAATTTTGGAACTTTTTTGTTATTATTTTTTTTTTATCCTCTCTGCTCTCCACCAACTCTAACAGCACTCTCATTAATCACATCCACAAAATTAATTTATCATTGGTGTGTTCAGTTTCTCAGGGAGCGGGGAAAAGACAGGATTCATTACTCAATAGGCTCTCCTTTATGCCAGGTCCAGATTATAAGGAGCTGGATGTTCACCTTCGCAGGATGGAGTCTGGATTTGGCTTCAGAATCCTCGGGGGAGATGAGCCTGGGCAGCCTGTAAGTCGAAACCTCTTTATTTCCACATTGTGGGCTATAGACCACTCTCACTATTCATTCTCAACCCAAAAGAAAGTCTCTCAGGGCTCAAAAAAAAAAAAAAAAAAAAAAAAAAACATTTGAGGTTTGTGTTCTTTTCTTGCTGTTTAAGTTCTCAAAACATGTCGGTGTTTCCATGCCAACATATCATCATAAATTAATGTCCATACATTAAGAGCGGACATTACTCTGTCTCAGAATGGATTGAATTCCTCTTGAATAGTTCAACTGCCTAATTGTATTGGACCCCTAGTCACTCTGGACAGTGACTCAAAGTAAAAACATGGTATGACAGAAGATACAAGCCAGGGGCGCCTGGGTGGCTCAGTCATTAAGTGTCTGCCTTCAGCTCAGGTCAAGATCCTGGGGTCCTGGGACTGAGCCCCACATCAGGCTCCCTGCTTGGTGAGAAGCCTGATTCTCCCTCCCCCCCCGCCCCCACTGGTGTTCCTTCTCTTGCTGTGTCTCTCTCTGAATAAATAAATAAAATCTTAAAAAAAAAAAAAGAAGAAGAAGAAGAAGAAGATATAAGCCAAGGGGTGACTTGGACCAGCAGAATTTATGTACATTTGCAGTGAAAAGTATGAGGGAAAGAGAGCACGGGGATAAACAGAAGTAAAATCAAGCTTAATGCTGCAAAACCTCAGCCAGATCCAAATGAAGGGATTACCATGAGAAGATGTTCACAAAGCGAACTTCAGTTGGCACAATATTGAGACTTTGGGAAGGGCTCTGGAAAAATTAAACCTGTGTGTGCATGCACACACACACCCCTCCTTATACACCAGAGTCAAAGCATAAAATAATATACAGAAAACTCAGCAAAGTTAGATTTGTGAGCATGTATCAAAATATCAACCATAAAATACTCACTGTAAAAGATGTGTCTTAAATGGTACCCAATGTGACTAAGTCAGGTCCATGGAAAGTTTGAATAAATGACACCCCCTTCCAGCTCAGGTGCCTTAACCCCATCCCAGCTCGTGCAAGGGATTTAAGCTGTAAAGCTCAGTTTCCTCACCTGTAAGATGAAGAACACAGTGGTTCTCTCTCAGCGAGAGAGCTTGAAGAATTCAAGATAGCATATGCAAACCTCTTGGTATTTTGCCTGGATCCTGTCAGGGGTTGAATGCAGGTTTATCCTCATCCTCTCATTTTTTGGTCAGCCGTTCCAGAAAATGAAGCTAGAACCAAAAATGAGCAGAAACCTTTAGGAGAAAAAAAACTTAATCTAACAAATGAAAGGAATCTGTAAAAATGAAGACTGAAAAAAGTGAAGTTGATTGCCTTGGTAGACAGTGAACTCCTTCCCGAGAGAAGTATTCAAGCAGAGCTGATGAGAACCTGACAGGAACCCCAGAGAGGATCTTTGGCCCTTCGAGCGGAGCTGGACCAGATGATTGATGAGATCCCTTATTAGGAAAAATGTTGAGAAGCTGAGTTTAGACTCCAAAGATGAGGAAACTCCAGGAAAAAAAGCTTACTTCCTAATTTGGGGGCCTAAAATTCAATATCCATTCAACCACAATATCACTAATTCCCAAGCTACCAGAAGCGTGAAAGTTCATTTACCGTGGAGGGTTGTCTGGATTTCCCAACTAGTGCTTTGGGAGGGAAGAGTGCTAAGGTAAAATATAAGGCACACATAACTTTGGAGACTAAATTAAAGATCTCATGTCATGAGGAGAAGGAACAAATCTCAGTTATATTTTGCTCCCTTTCACAGACTGGCTCCCCTCTATCTGCCACCTGATTCTGAGTTTTGTTTGATCAGAGGGATTTAAAATTCCCCCTAAGCAGGGACTTCATCTTTCCCTTCTTATTCTCCGTCAGTGCCCCCATAAATGACTAGTGTGTTATCTGCCAAAGAGGAGGTTAAGGTCATGGTCCTCCAGACTGCCGTGAAGTGAATATCCCTCACTTCAGATACTAGCTGCAAATTTGGGGGTCCCAAGGCCTCCTTCAGATTGGATAATTCACTACGATGACTACTAGAACTCAAGAGAGTGCAGTACTTACTATTATAATTTTAATAATTTTTTAATTTTTTATAATTTTATAATTTATATAATTTTACACTGAAAGCGTACAAATTAGGACCAACCAAAAGAAAAAGAAAAAAAAAAAAAGGCCCATAGGACAAAGTCTGGAAGGCTTCCATCATCCTGAGACAAGTTATCCCTCCCAGCATCAATGCCAACCAGGGATGCTCACCCAAGTATCGGTATCCAGAGTTTTTATTGGGGTCTTAAACTGTGTGAGATGAGTGACCGAGGCACTGAGGCGGTTGAGCTCAGTCTCCAGCCCCTCTCTTCCCAAAGGGCCAGGGTGATGTCACAAGGTTCAAAGGCCCAACCCTTTAATTATATGACTTGTCATTCTTACCTGGTCAGCGAGCTCCGCCCCTCAGGACTGGGTGCGGCCTTTCCACCCTGAGTCATCTCCTTTAGGATAAACTGTCAGGTACTCAGGTACCCACCAGGAGTCTCGTCCTTAGCACACTCAGGTGTGGTACAAGGGGCTCACAGTGAATAAAGATACTCCGGTTCCAGTGGTCTAGAGGATACATTTCAGGAAAGGCCAGACCTCTCTTTGTGCTCAGGCTCAATTCTTTATTGTATACGACACTACATGCAAGCAATGATGGCACTGTAAGGTGATTTTCATCACCCTATGGTGGATACTGAGACTCTTGTAGGGCATTTAAGGGTAAATTCATTAGAATCCATTATGATGCCATAATGCTTCAAACGTACCAACCTAAGTGGTCTCCACCAGAAGGAGGAGGTTCCTATTTGTTCCAGAAGGTACTAACTGACATACTTTTTCCCCCTTACCAAACTGTGACCTCCTTGAAGGCAAGGTTATGGCGGTGTTTCTATCTTCCAAGCCCAGCACAGAGCCTGGCACATTAGATATTTGCTAACTGGAATTGAAGAGAATTCTCTTCACCAAGCCCAAACTGTCACCTGAACCTCTCAGGAAAAAAAAAAAAGTAATAACCTAGAGTTTACCTTTTCTGAGGCTTCTAGATGCTACAGGCTCTGTAGAATTTAAACGGCTTCCTCCTAGAATCAGGAATGGTGTCCTAGGAGCCCTATAATATGTTTTATTCAACCCAGTGTTTTAAAATTGTGCAACACCAATTAATTTCACATGTTTAAAATTCAAATTTACATATTCTCTTGAAAAATAAATCTAGCAACATTTGGCTTATCTTTCTCGTTGACAGCAACTGACCAGAGCTAAGGGGTGGTCCCTTTTAAAATGAACATGGCCACAGTTCCCAAGAACCTCTCATACCTGCATTAGTCCCTTAGTCTCCTGTCTTTGAGATTCCCATCCCAGAGAACTGGACTCAAAGATGAATATTTTGTACCAAAGGACTCTTCAACCAGGGCCAGATCCTGGATTTTTATAACCCCTAAACATACTATCAGGGTCCTTCCCTTATATGATAAGGACAAATAAGATTAAACTATGACAAAAATAAAAAAAGAAGTGAAGTTCTAATTCTTCCCATGACACTTACTTCAATATAGTCTTTGAAATAGAAAATTCTATTTCCCCCGAATGTGCCTGCATTGTCCCTTTGGGGGTAAACTAGAACCACATTCAGGAAATACTGTCTTCACCAGTCTCTCCCTCCTCCCCCAGGGGCAGGAGGGACCGCGTGACTGTCCACAGGGAAGATGTGGTCTCAGCTGGCTCAAGAAGGGAGGGGACTGGCTGAAATTTGTCACCAAAGCAGTAATATTGTGGCCCCAGTGGAGCATATATTGCTCAAAATGAAGCTCGGGTGTGTGAATGTGGCCATAGTCACCACCTGGCCTCCTAGTCAGTGCACAGACCCCCAGATTCCCAGCACTTCTGAATACTGGCTTTGACTCAGGGGGCCCTTCTCCCCTACAGAGGGCAGACATCCAGTATCTCTGACAAGCCTCTTCAGATTACATGGATTGTTGGTTATACCTGTTGTGTTTATTTAGACTTATTCTGGTTTATTCTTTCATTTGAATGATTTAAGACACACACAGTCTGCTAGTTACAATTTGGACACTTAAGCCATTTAAGAAGCCTAAATCTTCCTAAAGCAAGCAAAGGCAGAAAGTAATGCCTTGAAGACCAGAACGCTGCACCTCAGAAAGACCATGTCAGGAAGAGTGAATCTACTGTAAAGACCTCCCATGAGCCTTTCCTTCCTGCTTTCCTCCGTCCAGAGATAATATATAAACAAAATGTGCTGGCCTCATTTAATTGCCGATGTGCTACAAAGAGAGAGTCTCATGAGGCGACTTGGTCCCCAGCCACAGGAGGTCTCATAAATTACATCAAACAGGTTTCTGCCTCCATATATACAAAATGGTACTGATATCTCAGGGTGCGCTTTAAACACGACAACATAGCTTTCGGCAAATAATGAACAGCAGGACTCCAGCTCCAACAAAGCATACGGGCATTTTTCCTGCAAGAGGAAACACTTTTCACAGTTAAATAACAATAGAAATAGAAAGAAATGAAAAATTGCCAGAAAGGAACAAAAATGGGATTTCCAGCTGTGAGCTGAAAAGAGATGGGAAGGCATCAAGGTAGAAAGATTTAGAAAATGCTGCAATGGAGAAAAACTGTTCATAGAAAGAGGAGGTAACGATAGACACATTTCTTGGTCGGCGAGTCTGTGTAAACTTGCAGAGAAGTTTCAGAAGGCAAGAGCCTGAAATCGGCTTGCCACCCTGTTAAGTTGTCCCAGGTCATAACTATTGTAGCTCAGATCTAACAAGGTTGGACTTGCATTAGGTAGAGCCGGAAAGAATTAAAGGAATTAAAAGGCCTGCACATATGATTTTGCTTTTCCTTTTTTTGTTAGCTTTTTCCCCTGGCTGACTGGGGTACCAGCCACTTAAATGTGAATTGCTATTATTTCATATCAAATACTCTGTTTTGTTCCGTGCCTTCCCAGCCTATGAGACAGAATTGTGGAGTTGTTGATTCTTTCGTTTTCTGAGAAGGCAGTTGAAAAGCTAAGGCCGTGGATCCGTTGTTCCAGGAGTTTAGGGAGCAGGCGTTTTCTAGCTGTTTTGCCACAAGGTTCTTCCTTCAAAGCCAAAGCAGTAAGGACAAGATAAAGAACTTCTCCAAGAGCAATGAGCAAACTGATGAGTGGGTCTACACAGGCTTAAGAATCCAGTGAGCCTAGAGGGAGATGCGTGTGGAGCGAGGCCAGTGTTGGCAGGAAGGCTCAGTGGCCAGTGTAGCCCAGGGTCAGCAAGACCAGAAGGGAAATGTAGTCTCATGGGTCAGAGAGCCCAGACCATGCACTTGAGAGGGATTGGGGGGTGGAAAGTGTCTCTCAACAGACCTGCAAAGTGACAGGCATGATGGGTCAGAGAGCTCAGGCCAGGCACATCGGGAGAGTCCTTCAGGGGACTTAGAAGGTGACCAGTGAGGACCACAGATCCCGTGGCCATTGGACGGAGTGTGAATACTCAGGACTTGCTACTCAGAGGGTGCTAGGGCCACAGACTGAAGCTTCCCACCTCTCCAGGGAGCTTGTCAAACATGTGGACTCTCAGGTTCCACCCCAGAACAACAGTATCACACTCTTGGGGGGGGGGCAGGTAGTTCCTGCAGGTAGTTCTACCAGCTGGTAGTTCCCAACGCTGTGTTTTAATAAGCTCACCAGGTGGTTCACTTGTGCCCAAAGCGTTAGAACTCCTGGCTTAAAGGATCAGATGTCCTGAGGCATGTTCCCCATACTTTAAGCCAACAGGAGAGTGTATATGCATTGAAAAGGCAGTAGGAGTTGCAACAAGGAACCAAGGACCGTCTCATCTCTGCAGGAACCGTGGCAGGCAGGAACTAAACTCATAGAATAACTGGAGCATACAAAGCATACTCGAATTAAAAGGCAGGGGGAAAAGGTATTGTTGTTGTTGTTGTTGTTCCTTAAAAGAGAAGATACATAGAATTAGCTCTGTAGCTACAGTGAAATACAACGCATGAAGGGGCAACATGGCCAAAGCCTAAGGCAGAGAAGCTGCGTGAGAGCTTGAAGAGAGCCTGCGCAGTGAGCCTCTTCCCAGCGGAGGCCATGGCTCCTGATGAATTCAGCAAAAGCAGCTGCTGCGCCCGGCTCATGGACGCACGGCTCGGTGCTACATACTACTGGGCACGCAGCTCGGTGCATGCTACAGGCCACCACAGGCCACCACTCGGGGCCAGTTCAATCGCATTTAATAATTATGTCAACTTCAGTTTGAAACAGGGTAGAGGATGGATTATTAATGTCGTTACATAATAATGTCTATATATACAGGAATTGTGTAACACTGTATAAGAAGTTATACTGGGGTACTCTGCTGATTACACCACTTATTGGAAGTAAGCACATGAGATTTGATCAAATGAACAGAATTTCAAAGAGTAAAGCTTCCACTTTAAAAAAAAAAAAAAAAAAAAGTGTGTCAGGGGAACTTAAGTCTTTGCTCAAATGTCAGGTTCTCAGCGGTGCCTCCTCTAACCAGCTCTCGCACTGCCTCCAGTCACATGACTGACCTCCACCCGCCACCCCGCCTTGCTCCCTTTTTTCCGTGGTGCATGCCTGCTAGCATACAACAGAACTGACTACACTCATTATTGTCTGACCACTAGACTAGGAGTTTTCTAAGGGCAGGGATCTGTATCTCTTGTTCACGGGTGAATTTCTAACACCCAAAAGTACCCATGGGTTCAATTAATATTTGCTGAATAGATAAATTAATTAGTACTCCTATCACAGCAATGCAGCAGAAAAGCAGATGTTTTACTGGGATTTTTCTTTTACTGAGTGTAACTAGTTTAGGTGGTACTAGAACTAGTATCACCTAATAACAAAGACGATAACTTCAAGAGCATCTGCATATTTTTGCTGCCTGCTTACAGCAAGGGAGGAATGGGAATTTTCGAAAGTGAAACTTGGGGTCAGGGACGGGAGTGGGTGGTGTTTTGGTTTTTTGGGTTTTTTTCCTTAGTGAAATTTTGTTTTTGCAGAGGACCAAATTGCATCCATACCGTTCTCAAATGTGACCTATATTTTGGTTCACTCTTCTCAGTGAGAGTCAGAAATATAGCTTCAAGTTGATAATTAACCGGCCAAGAAGCTCACGAGCCATTTTCTTCTCTGTAACTAGCTATAAACTCTCTCACTAAAGCACATAGGAAGTCCAAAGGTTGAAGCATTTTGGGGGACTAACCCAGCTAAATGCAGCTTTTCATGGGGCAGTGGAGAAACATAAACATTCATTTTAACTGGCTTTCGCACAAAGCACTTAGCAAATCTTTGAAGGGCTCCTTAGCGGGTTCAGTCTTTTGAAGAAGAGATTGGAACATCTTTAGAAAGAAGCTCATAAATTCAGGTTGGCATGACAATAAGAGAAACGGAGACTGTCAGAAGCAGACCCAGCCGCTGGCCTGTAGGAAATGGGAGCGGAGCGTTGCCGGGAAAGAACCACACTGTACCGCTAATCTAAGGCAGGATATGGGAGGTTTTCCTTGTGATAGCAATAATGAACCACTCCTCAGAGCACTGATATTCAGTGTGGAAGCAAATCAAACCCCAGCCCACCCCCAGGAATAGAGACAAAGTAGGTGTAGTCATCAAGAATTGTCATTCCTGTGGATAAAGAAAGCTGTTCAGTGGGCCTAGGCTATGAGGTCTTCAGGAAAACAGAGCACTCTCCATCCTCTAATTCTGCATAGACCCGAGAAATCCTGGGCATTCACATCAAGTTGCCATGTTGACAGGTCACGCCAAGCAGTGTGACCACATAAGAATCAGTCTGTTGTCACACCTGAGACACATGAGCCCGCGATCACGAGGGGGCAGCTCTACAAATGAGCTGGGATCCACAGATCCAGAGTTTGAAGGAAATCATTGTGCCCAAACGAAATCCATCTGTAAGGGATCCTTTTATACAGACTTAAAACTTAGAGGATAGTCTCTGTAATATGATCAGGGTAAGAGTAACAATTGACTTCAGATGCTCTATAGCTAAGCCACTTGGTGAAAGAAATCAGATGGCCATTGCCCATGTGTTGGAAAAATTGTAGGTTAAACAGTATAACTAAAATATTTAGTGCCATTGGTTTTTTTTCTGAGAAAGAAAAAAAAAGCCTCATTAATGGACACTAATCTGAGTGTTTCTAATGGAAAGTGGGAAGCCTTATGTTATGTCTTTCCTTACAGTCCCTGGTTCAGGGAATTAACACACACACATTTCCCAGAAGTCCTCTTCCTCATTTCTTGGCATGAGAGTCACCTAAACATTTCAGAAGCATTTCAGGGGACAGGCAGAATTGGGAATGTCCTTTACACTAAGGAGAGTGCTCCAAGGAAATATTCGAAGGAATAGAGCAAAAATCAGGAGGAGGTTTGACTGAGGCTTTTTAAAAGTCACCTGACCTGAAGAGCCAACTGGGAGTTTTACTTTGTTTTATTTTATTTTTTCCTTACCTCCAGACTTGCAAGGCAAAACAAAGTAAAAAAAAAAAAAAAAAAATTGAATCATTAGCAGTTTCATAATATATAGCCCCTCGTTTCCCCTGACATTTTTTTAGCTCTCACTATGTGCATGAGCAAAGTTAAATGCTTTACATGCATTATTTCACTCAGTTCTTTCAGTAAGTCCATAAAACAGCTCCCATTACTTTATTTCCCCATTTTGCCGATGAAGAAACTGAGGCTCACAGAGGTTAAGATTCGCTCAAGGCCACACAAATAAGAAGTGGAGCCAAGATTCAATCCCCAGCTTGTTACATGCCCAATGGCCAATAACATCAGAACATTTGGGGTTAGAATTTTTCTTAAGGGTGATAACTGGGGCACCAGGAAGCAAGTGTCCCCCAGACCTCGTGGCCATCAGCAGCGAGTTCAAAATGTTCATTTCTCTAAAAGGAGTGAGCAACCTGGAAGAGTGGGAAAAGCCCCTCATTTTTCATTTTTCAAGTACATGCTCAGGTTTGGAGTAAGGGGTAGAATGTGGAAATAAAACCTTCCCCCAAGTTGTACATACATATATATGATCTTATTGTGTATAATTAGATTTATATATAAGGAAATTTTAATATTATCTATAACTATATTTACATAAAGAAATTATGTATATGTGAGCAAAAATAGTTGAAATGCAAATATCCTTTCCTTCTCACGTTTCTCTAGATTTTGATTGGCGCCGTCATTGCCATGGGTTCAGCTGACAGAGACGGCCGCCTGCACCCGGGAGATGAGCTTGTTTATGTCGACGGGATTCCAGTGGCTGGCAAGACCCACCGCTATGTCATCGACCTGATGCACCACGCAGCCCGAAACGGGCAGGTCAACCTCACTGTGAGAAGGAAGGTGCTATGTGGAGGTGTGTGGCTCAAGCCAGCAGGGAGGCTTGGGGGTCGGGTGGTGAAATGCTTTTGTGGGACATGGTTAAGGACAGGGAGGAAAAAATTTTAAACCAATTTCTATATTATACGAGGACAAAAGTCAACCTAGATCTACCACATGTGACCATGATCTCAAAAGGGCAGATTTTCACCCCACTATAATTCCAAGCAGTCTCAAAGCCCTACCTTTTCAGCTTGGTCATTAAAAATTTTCTAGCAAAGCCTGGGGCTAATTTAAAATGTGTATGCTCTTTGCTCTTTGGTGGATGCTAGCTATAAGAGGAATATTATGGTAGTGGAAAATACAGCTTTGGAAAGTGTTCCTCATTGTGTTTACGAACCAAGAACCACGGCATTTTGATACCATAATAAGACAACTAGGATGGAAAATTAGCCTCCAAAGTAGAGCCTGATAAAAGGTAACAATAAAACTATGACAAAAATACAGCTGTATGTCACTCTGAGAAAACACAATTCATTTAACTCCAAGCTTATGGAATCGGTAAATTAGAAGTAATTATTCCCTTTATAGCCATTTCCCAGCATCATGAAAGAATCCACCAAAGACTTCACTTTTAAATCAGTCTTCACAGTCCTAGTATGATTTAGTTTATCTCTCTCCACCATCTCAATCCCCCAAAACGGTTTATATTTCTATGAATATGTCTGTTACAAAAATCAACCATTTTTTGTAATGTAAGCACTCCGTAACGTAGGCAGTAGGGTCCCCAGCTAGCTTCCAGAGCTTTGCCCTGTGAATTACCTACTGCTCTCATGGCCACTGGCCTCTCTGCTCAGCCCCCTGGGTCTCCTCATACAGATTAGGATGGACTTCAACTGCAGGAGCTCCCATGTGTTACAGAAAAGGAAACCAAGGCCCAGAGGTTGGGTAGCTCACCCAGGAGTCTGCAGTGAAAATCAGTGACAATGCAGAGGCTCTTGCCGCTGCACCAACCCCCCGCCCCTGCCACCACCTGTGCTTCTGGCTTTATCCCACCTTCGGGCCCCCACCCATCCCACCCCCAAGGAATTCAAAGACCATCCGTTAGCAAATGTCACTCCCTAACCCAAGTAGTCTTCCCTGTGTTATTATTATAAGGCATCTGAATTTAAAAAAAAAAAAAATAGTGGGGGGTTGGGTGCCACTGGCTAATCACAGGCTATGAGTGACTAGGGAAGATAAGACTTACTAATTGAACTAAAGCCCCTTTTCTAATCGAGTCTTCTAGAAACTAGACTTTGATCAAGGGCAATCGTTTAAAAGGGCAAGTCGGAAGAATTGTCAGCCCTCACCAGTACAGACTGCTATATATCTTGCATCGTGTGGAGGTTTTGCTAAGAAGTGCCATTCATCTTCAGAAATTCGTGACATACCACTTGACCCAAAGAAGTAAAACACCTTGAATCATGCCTTATCCTTGGGCAAGATGCCAGGAGGAAGAGAGTGTTTGCTTGGTTAACATTTAACAGTCTCTCTCCCTAAGAGTGATTTTTAATAAAAAGTTTGCCATGCTATATGTTCTGTAACCCACAGATAAATTAAAAAGATACCCGATTTACAAGGAAATATACTGCAAGGTGCAAAACCAAGTGCACCAACATAATTTCATGCTCCCCTTGCCACCAGCTGATTATTGCCAATTAAATTTTGTTTTAATCAACCCACACTATTGGAGTGCATGCCAAAAGCTGCAAAAATGTATTCTTGCAATTTGTGGATCATGTGACTTTTGTGAAGATGCTCTTTGCTGCAGTTCTTACCAACTTTACTCATTTAGGTTTTCGAGTGCATTTCAAGTGCATTTAATTTTTGAAAACGTTCGGGTGCAGACTGCTCGTTCACACCAGGAGTGTTTCCAAGTTAATTCAGCTCACTCTTCCTTGAAAGCGTCATCAGTATAGAAAATGATTAAGTTCAGGAAAGGATACTTTGATAGTAAAGTAAATGCCTAGAAATAGGATGGAACAGATTTTTTAAAGGCATAGGAAGACAGCTTTTCTTCTTCGCTGCTGTTTCTCCAAGAGCGAGAAAGGACAGCCACACATGGATATGACAGTGAGGAGGCCTTTTCAAGGACTGTTACCATTATTATTATGCTTTCCCAAGCAAAGGCAGTGGGAGGTGTGAGCCTGACTTACAATGAGATGGTTCAAAGCTGAAGGAAGTGAGCAGTCAGCTTGTGAAGAGACAGAAGATACGTGAGAAGAGGGACAAAGCTGCCACCTTCTTACACAGAGCAGTAGTATCAGGAGCTGGGAAGAAGGGGGGCGGCGCTCACGGAGGTTAAAGTCTTCAGCCTTATGCTTGCCTCAGCTTGTGCAAATGTCCTGTCCCTCCTCAGAAGGCACTAGGCACTGGCTTCCAACGCTCAAGAGAAAAAGAGAGAAAAGCACATGGATTAGGAGAGATAATGCCTAGTTAGTTACCTCGGGCAACAACTAAGTAACGCAGAAGCTTCTGCAAATATTAAAATATTTTAAAAGTGTGCATGCTAAGGCTAGAAAGGCGAGGTTTTCAATGAGGCAATGACAAGCTAGATCCTCAAAAAGGAGAAATTGTGGAGTAAAGGAAAGAAACATCCCATAATACATTTAATATTTTATATACAAGATAATTATAGCACAGCCACCTTAACTGGGTGGCTCAGTCAGTTAAGCATCTGCCTTTGGCTCAGGTCATGAACCCAAGATTCTGGGATCGAGCACCGCGTCGGGGTCCCTGCTCAGCAAGGAGTCTGCTTCTCCCTCTTCCTTTCCCTCTCTCCCCACAATTGCTCTCTCTCTCATACACACTCACTCTCTCTCCCAAAAAATAAATGAAAAGTCTTTAAAAAAACCTTTTTTTAATTTAAAAAATAAACTAGTTTTGAGAGATGTTTTACCCACGCCACCAGCTCCAGTGTTTAGCTATTTTTTCCCCCCAAGGATAGTAGAAGAGTGGCTTTAATTATTACACTGAAGTATAAATATTTATATATTTAGTAGCTCAGCTTTGAGACGTTCAACCTAATGACATATTATTTTGAATACACACTATTCGTCTGAGAGAAGAGTGTCCCTGAGGAATTTCCTTATGTGTCAATCTAGAATTGATGTGAAAGAACATATTATGACTTAATCAAAACACGTTAGAGTCCGTCCGAAAGCTATCCATCAATACTCTTCTCTCATATCTAAGGGAGAGTCTAATTCTCAGCTTAATGCTGAGAAAGAGAAGGCTTTCTTGGCAGCTGGCTGAAAGGTGCCCCTGGATCCCCCAGTCCTGGTTACTAGACTTTTTGTTGATTCCAAACATGTTCCCTTCTTCTTTGTCTGAGCTTGTCACCCGTTTAAATAAGCTGTCTGCTTTGAGGAGTCCAGACCAGGAGTACACCCACTCAGATGCTTCGCAGGCAGGTCAGCCCCTCGCTTTGGTGGGGACCCAGCCTGTGGGCTGCCCCCTGCTCCGTCAGGCCCCATGGGGTTGTACAATGCGTGTGGACACTCCAGCCTGGGCTGGCAAGACCCACTGCCTTATTAGGAGAAGGAAAGGAAAAGTGAATTGGGGGACATCGAGGGGGGAGACGAACCATGAGAGACTGTTTGCTCTGAGAAACAAACTGAGGGTTTTGGAAGGGAGAGGATGGGGGTGTTGGGTGAGCCTGGTGATGAGGACTAAGGTGGGCACCGATTGCATGGAGCACTGGGTGTGGTGCATAAACAATGAATCTTGGAACACTGAAAAACTTAAATGAAATTTAAAAAATTTAAAAAGATGAAGAACGTTGTTCTAGAGGTGGAAAGCAAAGTCCAAAAGCAAGAGAACCATATTCTTTTTACTGTTTTGCACTCTTCGCCTTCCCCAGCCACCATTCACGTTGAATAGTCAGTGACGTTCTTTCGGGGAAGCCTCTAGAACATGAGCGAGAGCTGCTCCCAGACACTTACTGCAAAGACAGATCAGTTTCCTTTGTTGCCACTTTATTGACAGGCCCAGCCCTCAACCCCCTAAAATACGACAGCCAGAAAATGAGATCTCTCTTGTCACTGCCTATGACATTTAAGTTACTGATTTGGTCCAATAACTCAGGAAGATTTTCAATTTAGGGTTGCAGCCTAATAATTGTTTGTTTTTCTTCCTCCCAACTATCTCTAATCACTTTATTTCCAACTCGCACAAGGACTGATAAAGGACATGTCCTTCACCAAGACCGTAACAGCTTGTCTTTGAATATTTTCTAGTGGGGAGGGGACATTTTACAAGTAGTTTTAAATTCTGGTAGAAAAGAGGGAAAGGTTTTGACATTGGCATTTTGTACTTTTCTCACCTCGATACATTTCTTACAGATGAAAAGCATCCATTTGTCTTCTTTAATTAAAATCTGATTAATTAAATCTTACCGAAAAATTCAAATTTATCAAATGATAATAAGCAGCAGCCTGGATCTTATTCTGCTATTACAACAAGAAATGAATACATTTTTGTAAGACTATTTTTTAATCTGAGTGTATGTATAAATGCTCTTCCTTTTTCTCTACATATCAGTGGAACAAAAATTCTCTTGTAGTCTGTGTTCTTTCTCCCTGATTTTTGAAATGATTTTTGATTTTTGAAATGAAATGATTTTTCGTTTCAGAATGGAATTGCAGTTTATCAAGTTAAGAGCCTTCACTGGGACTTTTGCTACTTATTTTTAACTTGCTTTATGAGATACCTACCAGAGCTCTAAATGGGAGGCCATATCTAGAGACCCAAAAAAGAGTCATTATTTGTGGTTACTTTCCTTCTCACTATTTCTCTGTTCCAGAAACATCTTTTGAGCAAACTAATCAACCTGTAAGATGAGATGAAACGGTCCTATTTCTAGTTACAGTATTTTAGGTGCCCACTTCAGTTCTTTTAATCAGAATACCAAAACCTAAGTATTAAGTTAAAATGACAAAATTCTTTATCAATAACAGGTGAACTTTTATTTTTAAAAAGCAGCTTCTCTTGGCTGCCAACTTTTTATCATTTCTTCCTGTAAATAAGTTTGTTTTCTCATGGAAGTATTGGTTTGGTTTATCTGGCTAATAACAGAGAATATTTTGAAATAATACAGCATAAAAATGAGCAATGCCACCCACACCTCATTCAGAAATTCAAAACCCATCATCTCCTTGGCCTGACATCATTGTTAGATTTAATCCTAGAATAAGTGAATAAAAGAAGGATCCTTTAAGAAAGATGTTTTCCACCTACATGGAGTGAATTAATGCCTCTAGACTAACAGAGTATCACAAAATTAAATAAAACTGTGATTATGATGGGTCCCTTTACATGGACATCCTGGGCTATTAGCCCCACTAACCATACCCCTCCAGCAGCATTGCTCAGTGGTGGCCTAGAACTCTTACTGGGTTTCTCTCTCCTGTGCCCAGTCTTCCTAAATCTACTAAAAACACTTTCCAGGGGCACCTGGGTGGCTCAGTGGGTTAAAGCTTCTGCTCAAGTCATGATCCCAGTGTCCTGAGATCAAGCCCCACATGGGGTTCTCTGCTCAACAGGGAGCCTGCTTCCCCCTCTCTCTCTCTGCCTGCCTCTCTGCCTACTTGTGATCTGTCAAATAAATAAAATCTTAAAAAAAAAAAATAACTTTCCACGCATGAACCCTGAAGATACAGTCTTCACAAGTTCTTTAAGTAATCCTGTGCACAATGCAGTTTAAGATACTGCCCTCCTGTTTTGTAATCTTTAATCAGTTATTATTATGAAACTAAGAAGCTCAGTATCTAGGGGTTCCTGTGTGTCTCACTCAGGTCAGCATCTGACTCTTGGTTTTGGTTCAGGCCATGATCTCGGGGTCAGATGGTGAGATGGAGGCTTGTTGGGGCTCCACGCTCAGTGGGGAGTCTGCTTCCCCTCTCCCTCTCCTTCTCCCTCTTTCTCTGCCCCTTTCCCACCTCTCTCTCACGCTCTCTCTCTCTCTCTCAAATGAATAAATACATCTTTAAAAAAAAAAAAGCTCAATATCTAAAACCAGGTGTTGTCCTGAGCAGAGGTGGTAGAGGGTGGAGTGTTGCAGATTTAACAAGAGGAAAATATAAACTAGTAGCAGCACAGAGAAAGCCGATGAGGGTTTAGCTATGTTTGCCGTGAAGAATGGAATGGGGCTTAGACCTGGGGGCTCTGTAGCTAGGTTTGTAGCCCTTCAAAAACTCTGCACTCGTGGGGACTAGAAGCCAGTCAGCCAGTCTTGTCATGGTGCTAATGTCTAGAACCGCACCTAATAAACAGAGGCACTCATCAAGACCCTTGTTACATAACCAAGCACCTGGGCACGCTGTGTTTTGCAGGGGAGCCCTGCCCAGAGAACGGGAGGAGTCCAGGCTCTGTATCAACCCACCATAGCTCTCCACGCAGTGACTACGCCACCTACACCAACAGCAACCACGCTGCCCCCAGTAGCAATGCCTCTCCACCTGAAGGCTTTGCCTCCCACAGTCTGCAGACCAGCGATGTGGTCATTCACCGCAAGGAGAACGAAGGCTTCGGCTTTGTCATCATCAGCTCCCTGAATAGACCTGAGTCCGGATCCACTATCAGTAAGTGATGGCTTCGCTTGCCTTTGAATAAGGGGTCTTGGGCTTATCTGTTCTTGGTAGGAATACTGGACGTGCAGATCAGAAGACGATTGTAGGCACCTTGGGGAGCCAGGAGCTTACAGGCTATGGGCAAAAATAAGATAATTTAATTTAGGATTAGCAAACATTGCTGAACCTTCAGTTCAGAAAGAATGCAAGTTCACATCTAATGTCCCCCTGACCCCACAACCCCCATAAAAGCTCTTTGTTCCTATTATAGTGGGAAGAAAATAAAACTGAGTAGTGTGAGAGTATTGGTGCAAGAGAAGCTCCTTCCCACTTGATAGGACGAAACCAGATATGCAAAGGATCTGGGGGGAGAGCAGTCGAGGAAGGAGCTCAGTGTTCAAGAGCTCTACAGAAGCCCAGTGTGGCGATGACAGAACGGACGTGAGAGCGACATGAGACTAAGAGGACTAGGCAGGAGCCAGGCTGCATGGGGCTTCACGTGCCCACGGGAAGAAATCTGGACTGTAGTCTAAGTCCACGGGAACCATGGAAGGAACTTATATTATAAGTACATATATTTTTAAGTATTTATACTATTTATATTGTTTATATTTTTAAGTATTATATATACCTATGCTTTTTAAGTCCGTTATTGTACAAAATGAAATCGGGGGAAGAGAGCAAGAGTGGAAGCCTGAGACAGCATCAGGAGGTCATGAAAACTGTCCTCAGGGTGCCAACATCCTGGAACCTTGTCCTAGGCTGGTAGTAGTGGATGGGGGGTTGTACGTGACTTCACCAAGGGCTCCTCCAAATCTGTGAGCCTGTACAACAGGTATCATCAGAAGTTGTGTTTCTCTTGCAATTGGTCATCTTGTAGACCCTCAGTCTTCCTTGGCGGTTTTCCTTTCAGGAACAATATTCCAGAAGTTACTTGGCTGCCAGCAGGTGGTAGGACAGTAAAGGCAATAGGCAAACTTGCTCGTTTGCCATGTTGAAGTGATTTAGCCCATAATAATATGGATAGAAATACCAAGATTGAGAGCATTGAGACAAAAAATAATTAGGTCATGTGGTAGTCCTAAAATTCTTATAACTGTGATTATTTCTAGCATGTGGGGTAAGGGAGGGGTGTCAAACAATACTCAAGGAGCCAAATCATTGAGAATGAATAAGAACTTTTTATGATACAGTTAATGTTCCCAAAACACCCACCAGGACTGAATGGAAAGAATGACCTCGTTTCACGTTACCTTTGACCAACTCAAGAATGAAAACAGTGGAAGTGTTGAACCTCAATGAGTATGTGCAGAAATGCAAGTACATGCATCTGAAAGTACAATTTCATTTCTCTTTCCCTGCATGATAAGATGAAGGAATAAATCCCATCTTAAAGCGTAGGGTAAAAGCAGGATTCTGTCAGTGTGACAGATTCACCAAGATTGAAAGGACATAAGACTAAAGATTTTCATGAATTATAAAAACAGCGTTCCAATCATTTATACTTGGGGGAAATGTTCAGAGAGCTCTTGCACCTGTTCCATGTAGACCAACACAAGGAGACCATTCAACATGTATTTAAGATCTCGGGTTTCTTTGAAGTGTGATGGTGTTGTTACTAAATGCATAGAGAATTGTGTGTGTGTGCATGCATGTGTGTATGTGTGCGTGTGTGTGCACACATGTACTTATCACATAGAGAAGCCACAGATGCTTTTTTCGATTGCAAATCAAATCCATGCATAAGTAGATCTGGAAAACAACAGGTGCAGCTACTTACAATTAATGTGAATTTTTCTTCCAACCAAGTGACATTAGAGTGACCTCAAAAGAATAATTCTAGTCATTTTCAAAATGGTATTATTTTACATCACCCTGGAGAGTGGAAATGTATTCATGATGCTTCCTGCCTTCTTTTTTCACATGTTTATTTCTTTTCAATTTAAGGCGTTCGAAATGCAGGTTGCCCCCATGCTCTGTGGGAAGAGCAGTTATTATACTGATGGCCTGTAGCGTTTACAATATATAATTTGCAGCAGGCACCTAAAAGCTTTCTGGGCCTGACGCTGTTTCATACTTAACTTCTGTTATAATTTTGAGCTCTAATTTTGAAGAGAAAGGCTAAGTACCTCATGAATGGGAAGAGCCCTCCTCGTGTCACATATCCATCGTCAGAATAGCAAAAGTCCTTTATTCTGTGAGACTAGAGAGCATGATACCATCAGGGACTCGGGAGTCACAATCATTCCTGGGGCTTGGGTCATTTTTCTCTTCATGTCTTACCTGAGCCCAAAGACCACGAACGTGATCATGGTTCTTCTCATCGCTACTGAGCCTCTTTGTTGGCGGACAGAGCACTTTACACCTTTGAGAGGTGAACCAGCTAAAATCGTACTGCTAGGCTTCATCGTCTCCTACCTGTGTGACCTTAAGGAAGTCACATGACTTCTTTGGGCCTCAGTTTCCTTGGCTGTAAAGACAAGATAAGGTTAGGATCTATGTTGAGAGGCTGCTCTGAAGGTTAAATGAATGAGTACAGAGAAGTGCTCAGAAGAGCTCTGGTTCAGAGTAAGCACTAAGTCACCATTGCTGTCCAGACCAGCATTACCTTTCTCTTCCATCAGCTGCTGCTTCTCAGATAGTCTTTTCCATCAGGCATGAGTCAGAGCTCCCACTCTCCCAGAGCAGCCGATGAGGGGCCAGCTCCCCATCCACGTGCTGACCTTCTGGGAGCACAATCTGCCCCACCGGCTGCCCCGCTCCCCGCAGCCTGGGTCAGTGGGGAGGGACAAGAGCAGTGGCAGACACACCAATGCAGCTAAGTGTGCCTTTCTTTGCTGAGGCTTCAGGCTGGAAGTCTCCCCAGAATTCACTAGCCAATAAACGAGAAAAGTCACTGGAAACATCAAAATTCAGACCTGAAGCTGTGCCTTTTAGAATCTTCTACAAATAATATGTCTCTATGGACTATATCAGAGAAGACAGGAGAGGTGGAGAACCCACGTGTAAATTTCACCACTCCAAAGGTGACACAAGAAGTTACTTCCCATAGCTTCCTCGGTCCAGGAGAAAACTCTGCCAGGGATGCCAGGCGGTCGATCACTTGAGAACTTGGGGCGTTAAGTTCCTGGCTTATTTACTACCTGGCATTTAGTCCGGCTCATTACCACGCCTCACATCTTTTTTTCAAAGTATTATTTCCCAAAAATTTAAGAAGAAATTCCCTTTATATTCATTAATGTAATTAAGGAACACACTGCTTCCTTCCAAACCAGTAACCCAGGAGGCCGAATACTGCTTGGTAGCAGACGGAACTTAGAAGCCCCTGTCTGAGGTACAAGAATATTCTTCCTCATTTCAAGTGGGAATAAGCAAGTTTCCTGAGCGTTTTTATCCCATTGTCCAAAATATTAAGTATTTTTTTTCCCAGACCTTAAAATTGGAGCCAAGGTGGGGCGCCTGGGTGGCTCAGTCGGTTGAGCATCGGACTCTTGATTTCAGCTCACATCATGATCTCAGGGTCCTGGGATCGAGCCCCATGTCGGGCTCTGTGCTCAGCATGAAGTCTGCTCGTCCTCCTTTCCCTGCTCCTCCCTCACTCTTTCTCTGTCTCTGTCTCTGTCTCTCTCAAGTAAATAAATAATATCTTTAAAAATATTAGATCCAAGGAATAACGAAATGGCCTATAGACCAGAGCTTAGGCTAAGAGTAATCGGTAATAGGCAATTGAATTTTAAATTCTTAAGAAGATACTAGCAAAGGTTTGTATGCAAACAGGTCCATTGCCATATTATTGATAAACACAGAATATTGGAAACAACCTTACACGCTTCTCAAAACTGGAAATTTGGTATATTCAAGGCATTTCCTGCCTTTGACGAACTCTCTTGTCATGGAGGTCTGTGTACACAGGGGAGAGAAAACTCGGTAACGTTCTGACTCCGAGTGGAGCACAAGCTTGCTCTATAATGATGTCCCGGTGGCCACACACAGTGGGGTTGATAGGTTGGCCCTGACATCCGGGTTTTATCACAGAACTATAACCTGACCTCGTAGGTGCTTGCTTTGGCCCCCACCTGCCTCAAACCCACTCTCCCACCACAGGTTCCCAGGAACAGCTTTGGCACAAATGATGAAATAAAAGTGCCCCTCAGTCTCCTGGTTTTCTGTAATTTGTCAGGAAGCTTATGTTGGCATTTATGGGGTAGACACACATGGGCACTGAGACCGCAGTGGTAGAGGGCGGGCAGCTTGTGCAGGGAGTCTGTAAACCGAAACGCAGGCCCATAACAAGCTGCGAGGGAGGGCATGTTAGGAACAGCAGGGACACCATCTTTCCCACCCTTCCTGCCTTCGTTCCTGTGGTCTTAACAGCCTGGACTCTGTTTTCTGTGGGGGTGGGGCCTCTGGAGCTGCAGAATCAGGGGCTGAGCCTTTCTGGAGGAGCGTGAGTGTGAGGCAGGTACCAGATATTGGGGTGCATGAGAAAGGAGGTGAGAGGAGCAGCTGGAGACTGGTGATGGGGGAGGATTTGGTGATCATTCTGGAGGTGTGGGGTGCTCTTACCTGTCCCAAACTGCCAAGTCATAGGCAGGCACTGTTGCAGCCTAAGTGGCTGGTGAGGGCTGGGGCCCTCAGGGAACCCCCCTCAGCAGGCCAGAGTCCCCATCCTAGGAAGGAGCCCCTTTCCCACACAGGTCCCTGGCCATTGGCCTTCCTTTGTACATCAGAAGGCTCTGCACACCCTTCAAGCTGCTCTTGGCTTACAGAGGCATCAAAATTAAAAAAAATTAAAAAGATCTGAGTATCACTTGTGAGCACACTGCTGGTGCTAGTGCTACAACTCTCTGTTTCCACATGTGTGCTTCCTCGGACACGGCTTGGAGTAGACTTGGTCATTGTTAACTTTCCCTCAGACCCACCACAATCCAATGTTCAAGAACAAGTTAGTTACCTTCAGTAAAATGCCCTGATGACTTTCCTCAAAGTCTTTGAGGCTCTGGACGTCCATGAGCTCTGGAGTTTAGAGGTTATTCTAGAAATCCGAAAGCTTTGCTAGCAGGTCTTCTTATGACATTTTAAAGCATAGTTTCCTAAAAAGAGTAAAATAAAAGTGGGCAAGCTGTGAGGCAGTTTAGGATTTTTCCCCAAAATACCCACCCCCTAGGCCACGCAGCCACTGAATAGCCACCTGATTTTAGGGAAGATACGAATTAAAACAGAAAGCCGAGGTTTCTTTAGTGTTGCCCTGACACAAGACGATTTAGTTCCATGCAAAGTGCATTGGACGAGAGGCAGGGGCTTCTCTCCAGTTTATCCATCCACCACCAGCTGTGTCCCTCGAACACATCAGGGGTCGTCCCATGTGCTCCTTCATCTAAAGAATAAAGAAAGGTGGTCTTCGCAGCCACTTCCAGCCCTAAATTATATGATGCCATGAATCAGCATGGAAATGAGTATTAGGTTCATTTTGTCTGTGTGTGCAAATCCTGGGGTACCTCTGAGGCCTGGATCATATTTTTCATTGGCTCAAGCCATCATTTTAAGCCTGTGTAGCATTCATTTCTGATCATGTTTTGAAGGTGGCCCGGCTGTTAAGAAGTGATCTGAAGCAAGCACTTTAAAGACACAAAACTAGCTCCCCTTTAAGGCGATTTACTCAGGACACTTGTGAACTGATAACCTTGGTGTAACACACTAAGATAGAAGGAATGAGACTGCTGGAGACAAAAGGAAAGTCCTCCCAGGGGTCCTCCCCCACACCCCAGCAGCGTTGGCTGTCTTGGTACACCTGCGTCCTGGTGCACTCCTTTTATTGCTGTAGGGTTACAAAGTCCTTCCCTAAATGAAGTCTCTAAGTTATCAGTAACCAGTAAGCGCCTCATCTTACATTTTATTGGTTTAGGTTGTAACAAGGGATTTTCTTCAGACCTCCATGCTGAGGCTTGTTCATTGATCGCCTGAAAAGCACAGATACTCAGTACCCCTGGTGCCAATGGTGGGACCTTGATCTTCTCTAAATCATTGTAAACTTTGACCAGTCAATATTCCCAGCCCCAAAAGTCACTGCTGGAAAGGTCCTTAAGTCATACCCATGCCACCGGACATGGGAATTAGAAAATGAGTCTCTTTCCTTCATCTCTTGTTGGTTTGCAAAACCAAGTTTCCTTTCAGAGTTCTTAACCAGTTTTGAAACATGTAACACTGTATTCCCTTAATCCTTAAATGAACCTCTGCTTTGGAGTCCTTCGATGACACAGTGCTTTCACTCAGAGCTTTCTGCTGAGAGTAGCTCACTCAGGAGCATAATGGTATATCCATCACCCACACCGTTACTGTGAGTGCTTCTGTAACAGAAGAAGTACAGGGCAGGTGCAGGACACCATATTGGCATAAAATGCCAATTTTCCTTCAAGTATCTGCCTTCTAATTACAACTCATGGGCCATCAGATAAGCAAATGTCTTCGTAATCTTGCAAAAAATCCACATAAACAAAAAAGTTAGGATTGTGTTCATAGTCTGTACCGATATACATATGTTTTAAATCAACTCAGTCTCATCACACTTACTAGTGAGATTTACTTCCTGCTGCAGGAGGTAGCGGGGGGCTAGGGTAGGAGTGGGGTACACTTGCTAATGACGCGAAGGCTATCAACAAATACGCCACTTGTTATGGGCGGTCCAGTCTTCCTATAACGAGTCCTTGGTCATCACACTCATGATAGGAATACCTACAGAGGAGGGGCGCCTGGGCGTTCAGTCCATTAAGCATCTGACTTCAGCTCAGGTCATGATTGCAGGCTCCCTACCCAGTGGGTAGTCTGTTTCCCCCTCCTTCTGCCCCTCCCCCCACATGTGCACATGCTCTTGCACACACACTCTCCCTCTTCCTCTCTCTCTTTCTCCCCCGCGCTCTCAAATCAATAAATAAATAAAATCTTTTTAAAAAGAAATACCTACCGGGTGCCTGGGTGGCTCAGTGGGTTAAGCCTCTGCTTTCGGGTCAGGTCATGATCCCAGGGTCCTGGGATTGAACCCCGCATTGGGCTTTCTTCTCATCAGGAAACCTGCTTCCCTTCCTCTCTTTCCACCTGCCTCTCTGCCTACTTGTGATCTCTGTCTGTCAAATGAATAAAATAAAATAAAAAAAGAAATACCTACAGGGTAAAGTGTAAACACACTGCTCTTATATCCAAGACTCTAGATAACGTGGAACAGCCACTTTTTACCAAAGGCTTCTCGCAATTCCAGTCCATTAATGCTGGGTTGGTTACTTCACCCCTAAAAGACAACTTTTGCTTTGTCCCAGTGCCCGTGTTTTGCCGGCTGCCACTTGGAATGGCTCCTCCTCTCCAATAATAGGTTTTACCAAGCTCTCTCCCAGGCACCACGCTAAGACTCTTACATTGTGTTTAATTTTCACCATAACCCTATGAGGCAGTCTACTGCCCAGAAAGTAAGCATCTCTCACAAGCAGCTCGAAAAACTCTGAATCTCTTACTAAGACTCTGCCTGACCTCTTCCCCTTCTCCCTGAAATGTTTTCTCTAATTCTTACATGGAATTCTTGTCTGTAAACTCTTAAATTGTTGACTGCTTCTTGACTTCCCTTCTGTTATTATGCTGTGGTTACTCTCTATTATTGTCATTTTTACTTTGCATGTGTTCGTGGTTTGCTTCCCCTAAACAGATTATAAGCTCCTTAAGGGCAGGAAATGGTGACATTTCTTTGATTCTCTTACAGTTCCTGGTAGCATGAGGTTCACGAATTTGTCCCATAATTTATGTTGGAGGGGTTGGATTGAATCCTCCTGTAACGGTCCAGCGCTGTCCTCATGAAAGTAAAAGGGAGAATGTACTCTTCTCTCACTTTCCCTGTGCCTAACTATAGCTGTCCTGTCCCTCCAAGGTAGTAAGAAGTATTTCTGAGAATGGGCAGAGCAGCAAAAGAACCCTTAGCAGAGGAATTGCGTGTAAGCTGGTCCTTGCCCAGCACGAGAAATTGCACTCTAAGAAAGCAGAACTGAAACAATGTCCCAGAGTACATATTTCTCCTCAATTGTTCTCAGCCTGAGTGAATGATGGAACAGCCAGCTCAGAGCCTGGTGAAGTCTTAGATGCAAGAGCCCTCTAAGAAATCAGGCTCACGGGACCCATCTCTGTGTCTCTGGGCAGCCCCTCTAGTCTCAAGCCTCTGGGTTGCAAAGCCTTTGTCCTCTGAAGGGCCAGGCTGTGGCCTCAGCATGCTCTCTGATTTACCTCATCCTGGCCCTGGCTGTTCCTGGAATCGCCATCCATCTGTGTGAACACCACCTCGGCGATAATTATATTGTCCTTAAGCAGGAGGGTTTGGATGGCATCCCAAGCTCCTTGGAAAAAAGCATTCCTTCAAATTAGTTACTCGTTTCACAATGGTCATTAACAAAGCAACCCATTCCAGTTCCAACTGAACAACTTCTCAATCACGTTGCTTCTTGAGAGGATCAGACCCAGCTCAAACCAGATCATTTAATTGTAAGAGTAAGTCCACAGAGAAACACCATCATTCTTTTCTGTTTTCAAAAAGAAGAGCAGTGTAACCTATCAAAAAATCTGAGTGCTCACAGAGCATTTTTTTAAAATTCTAGACTGATTTTTCTTATCATTTGACTAGAGCTTATAAATCGTAAGTTTTCCCCACCGGGAATAACTTTTCAGGAGAGATTTTGTTATTGTGTTCAGAGACTCTCTAGGCAGCAGCAGAAGGTGCATGGGGTGAATGTCTTCTTACCTTCAGCTCCTTGGTTGTCTTAAAAGTGGGGCAAATGGGTGATCAGGAGCTGTTTCTTCAGGGCTTACATCCTGCACCTCCTTATTATTCACTAACTAGTACAGGGAGATGGTAACAACAAAGAGAGCCCAGACTTAAGGAACCAGATTACCCTTCACCGGTGCAAAATGTCCATCACTCCCCACGGGGTTCAAATGAATTCTAAGCCCACAGGTCACTTCTGTAGAAGCATACTCTCTTAATAACATATTCAAGTCCCCCTTAAATTAAATTCTCTGTAATCTTATTTTTCTTCTTTTTTTCCCAACAGTCAACCCATTAAGAAAAGCTATTTCCACATATGCAATCAATTTAAAAGCATGTTGTTAAGTGAACACAGGATTGTTACTTATCACCATTTTTCAGCTATATGGAAAGAGTGTTATAAATGGATATTTTTCCCACTCAGAATGGGATGAATAGTATTTCTTTTTTGAGCCCCAGCTTTGACCAAGGACTTAGGGGGTACCTGTCCCCAAACTATTTTGAGTCACACCAAATCCTGGTGGAAGCTTTTTATTTATTCATTTTGACCACCCATGATTTTGCTCTGTAAGCTGAGTTTCTTCCCAAATGTTTTCTTGGAAACACTTCTAGAGCTTAGTCAGTCTCTTCTGGGTAATGATCACTAGGCATTCCTAAGGTGTATAGTGTTAAAAAGAAAATTAACTAAACAGTGGGGCCTGCTACTGGCATTTTCATTTGCCAGGGTGACCTCTCCCAGATCCTATTTCTATAGGGTTTGCTCCACAAATATGCCCAGATGTTGAGCAACCAAAGAAACCCATCTGCTTTTGAGGGTAGAACCAAAACCTTATGTTCAGAGACTGTTCATCATAAAGTGTATATGTATGGATTTGTCATGAGGTCTTTTAGGAAACAAGGAAGAGCACATCATTTAAAAGATGGTCCCTTTTGGTTCTCTGACACAGAGCAATTGAGATAACATGAGGTAGAAGAATAGTCCAACTTAGCAATCTTCATTCGAATATGTTATAGAATTGCTAGATGAACAGCAAGATGAAAAACAGCTCATATTCTTGTAGGTACTTGATGAAATTAAAATACAATAAAACCTGGTTGCCGAGTGTTTTATAACAGAATACCACAGTCGGGTGGCCTAGACAACAGAACAATAGAAATTTATTTCTCATATTCTGGAGACTAGAAGTTCAATATCAAGGTCCCGCAGATCTGCTATCTGGTGAAGACCAGCTTCCTGGTTCATAAGCATCTTCTCGTGGTGACCTCACATGGCAGAAGGGGGGCCAGGGAACTCTCTGGGATCCCTTTCATAAGGGAGGACTCTGCTTCTACCTGATCACCTCCCAAGGTCCCACCTCCAAAGAGCATCTCTTTGGGGATTAAGTTTCAACCGATAAATATGGGGAGAACACAAATATCTAGTCTACAGCATCTCATTAGCCACTGATACTGACCTTCCCTGGCACTAAGGGGCCAACAGAAGACTGACAGGTGGAGCTCACAATTCCAATCAGAGTATCAGATCACAAGATTTAAAGCAGGCCTCCAGGTACCTGAGCTGATCTTAGCCAGATTTATACACGACTGCATATCTACTGTTGCAAGACTAAGGCAAGCTCTTACCCAAAAATTCTTTCCAGATATAAAACTTAGATCCATCAGGCCATCTTGGCTGCCATTACATTAGCCTTAGTAGAGGTTCTAGATCAGCACAGTGCAGTAGAACTTCTGTTGATGATGGCGGTGTTCTGTGCTGCCCTACCCAGTACTGCAGCCACTAGTCACATGTGGCTCCGGGGCACTTGAAATAAGGTTACCTTGACTGAGGAATAAAAAAAGTTTTTTTTAAGATTTTTTATTTATTTATTTGACTGAGATCACAAGTAGAGAGGCAGACAGAGAGAGAGGAGGAAGCAGACTCCCTGCTGAGCAGAGAACCCGATGTGGGGCTCAATCCTAGGACCCTGGGATCATGACCCGAGCTGAAGGCAGAGGCTGAGCCACCCAGATGCCCCAAGGAATAAAATTTTTAATTGCCTTTCATTTCCATTAATTTAAATAGTGGCCACACGTCGGACAGCAAATCAAACATTGCAGCCCTGCGCTGGAGCACAGTAGGAGCCTCTAGGTGCCCTCCCTGCCTCCAGCCTTCTCACCACCATCCTCGCCACCCCTCACATGTTACCATGGCGCTCTGTCTACAACAACTAGTCTGATAATATCACTTATCTTTCCTGATCCATTAGTGGCTTCTCATGTGGCTGTGAAAATCAATTCCCAGCCCCTGGCACAACCAATAAGCCTTCCACTGTTTGTCTCCTCCTACCTTGATCCCGTCTCCCCGTGTGTGCTTGTTGCACTCTCACACCCACAGTACAGACTCTACTAATGAACACATTAGTGCCTTTGCCAAGTCACGTGGCCTGTGACTTCGATGCCCTCTCCATCCTCACCCCCCTGGAGAAGTCCAATTCATCATTAAAACAAAGACGAGGCAGGGTTTCCCCTCTGAAGGCTTCCTAGACACCCCACTCTCCCCTCCCTACCTCCTGCCTCCTACTTACTTGACACACTCCTTTTTTACTTCCTTCTGTTCATTTCCATCCCAAATCTTCTCTTGATCTCTCCCTGCTTTTCACTCTTTCTCCCACTTTGAAGGTTTAATCATATATCATAAGTGACATCCCTTTTAGGCTATCAGCTGTAAGTCTTGACAAATGCATTTAGTTCTATAACTACTGCCACAGTGAAGTCAGCCCCTCCATCCACTCCTGACCCCCAACCACCACAGATTTGTTTTCCATTCTAGTTTTGCCTATTCCCATAAAAATGGAATCACGCAGTGCCTGGCCTTTGCAGTCTGGCTTCTTCCGCTTTATATTCATCCATTTTGCTTCACGGGTCCGCCATGGTGAGAGTCCTCCGCTTTGCGGATGCACCGTGGTCTCGTCATCCATTCCCTCGTTGAAGCCATTCACACTCTTTACTGTTTGGGTGATTGTGAATAAAACAGCTATGAAACTTTCCATTTAAGTTTTAGCTGGGAAAGAATTTTCACTTGAGTAAGTATGTCAGAACAGGGTTGCTGGTTCAGTTGGTTTCCAAACTGGGGTACCATTTTGTATTCCCCGCTTATAAGGGTTCCAGATGGTCTACATCCCATGTGAGGATTTCTTTCCAGGCTTTCTCGTCATCGTTGTGGTTTGAATTTTAGCCATTCCAGTAGGTGTGTAGCGATGTCTCATTTTGGTTTGCATTTGCATTTCTTCCCTAAGGACTAAGGATGTCGCGGGGCTTTCCACATGTATTTTGGGGCCTTCCTTCCATCTTCCGTGATGCGCTTTGTCACTCCCAGTCACTTCCCTCTAGCGTGTAATTGGTATTTCGCCGTGGGCAACAAAATACATTTTCAGGCTCTTTTGCCTTCCGTTTTTCATTTCTCACTCATTTCTCATGTTAGGGTAATAAAAATCATTTTATGATGATGATCTCAGGTGAAATTAATTATGGAGACATATGTCTACTTAGTAAAACTGAAAACACATAGAGTCACTAAGCTTTAAATGCAAGGGGTGAGAGAAAGGCACATAAGCAGAAATCTAAATGAAGTTAAAATGTGCAGTGTTGGGAGAAGAAAGAGAAGGCTACGAAAGAAAAATTGTGAGAGATAGCCTCCTTTTCAAATAAGGGAAGTCTGACGTGATTTACTTGGCCACTCACAGGTCACACAGTTGTTTTCGAAATTTATATGTGATCAAAATCTCCTCATTCCTGACCACAAGACTTAAGGGTCGTTTCATATTTAGTTTTATCCAGTCCTGCAAAATTGCATTATTTCCAGTTAAAACACGAAATACCCCATTCATGGAACTTTGGCTTCTGTGGGAAACTGAAGACCCCATAAATATTCATGTAATCTTCTGGATAACATATTGAAAAGGACAGCTGGCTCAGGAGGGATCATTTGCCTGGGTTAGTATCTGTTTCCATTTACATTAAGAAAATATTGCGAGAAGTTATTATCTACCAGAGGGCTTAGGGGAATACAATGAAAAGCTGATACTGTACCTGATTGCTTTTGACATTTACCTATTGTAACAGGGAAACTGTGTGAAGATAGCCAAGTGACTTTTTACAAAACACAATTTCAGAAGCTATAAAAGGAAAAAAGAGATGGCAGAGATAGAATACACTGCATCTGTAAAAATGAGAAACATGACTTGTCAGCAACACCTGCTTGTAACTATCAACCATTTCTACTGGGCCTGCTGAGAAATCACTGAAAGCCAAGTACATTGATGGGTGTGAAGTCTCAAAAGGCAGTCAAAAGATACAGAAGGGGAAAAAAGTGTGGTTTTATTGAACATTTTTAACCCAATACCTGGGATTGATGAAATTCAATTTTATGACATTTTCTCAACTCTTAAAAAGAAACAGTTGGGGTTTTTAAAATATTTTTACCTGTCAGGACTACCGAAGACAATAGCACTTTTAAAGTTTGAGTACATAAATTATTGATATTTTTTATTTTCCAAATAGATTCCAAATCTCTAACTGGTATACTAAAATTCTGATTGCAACCACTGATTTAAATTTATGAAAGATATTTCCAGTTTCTAATTAGTGGTGGTAAAATGAGAACATGCTTATCCCCTCCTGTTGCTCAGACACCAAACAAATGGAAGTAAATGAAGAAGAAAGCAATGAGCATGAGTGAGGAAGATATTTTAAAGACAAAAATGTGGGGGCGCTTGGGTGGCTCAGTGGGTTAAGCCCCTGCCTTTGGCTCAGGTCATGGTCCCAAGGTCCTGGGATCGAGCCCCACATCAGGCTCTCTGCTTAGCAGGGAGCCTGCTTCCCCCTCTCTCTCTGCCTGCCTCTCTGCCTACTTGTGATCTCTCTCTGTCAAATAAATAAATAAAATCTTAAAAAAAAATAAAGACAAAAATGTGGCAACTCATTTTGCAGGACAGAGGAAACCAAAAAGAGAAATGGATCACACAGATCTTCTCATTTCTTTAGAAGTTCAGCAACTCAGAACTTAAAAAGCTCAGGATAGAATGGAACACAACTACCATGACCACCAAATGTGAAATGCTCATTTTTAAAGTAGAAAACAACCAAGCGAAGAAACAATGATGAAAGAATACTAGAAGAAATGGAGATAATCAAGGGCACAAAAGAAAGCTTCAAAACCATCTCGCTTATATACATAGATATGAGAAGATATTACTACCTTATGATTTTTTATTTTGTAATAAAATTGAATACTACAAAAAAGAATACTATGATTCAAGAAAGAATTCTTAGAAATTGAAAATATCGTAGCTGAAATGAGAAATTCAGTAGAAGGATTGATAGAAGAGTAAAGGAAGTCACACAGGAGTAGGACAAAGAGAAAGATAAAGTATGAGAGAAGTGATAAATGACAGATCAACCCAGGAAACCAATATCTAGCCAATAAGAGTTTCAGAAAGAGAGAGCAGAGAAACATAATGAAAGTTATCAAAGAAACACATAATGAGGGCTGCCTGGGTGGCTCACTGGTTAAGTATCTGCCTTCAGCTCAGGTCATGATCCCAGGGTCCTGGGATTGAGCCCCACGTCAGGCTCCTTTGCTTAGCCAGGAGACTGATTCTCCCTCTGCCTGCCACTCTCATTGCTTGTACGTGCTCTCTCATTCTCTGATAGATAGACAAATAAAATCTTTAAAAAATAATAATAATAAGTACTATAATGAAAGTTCCCAAAATCAAAACTGAAAGGAACAAGCCTCTGGACTGGAGTGAACTACAGCACGATGCATCGTTGTGAAACTTTAGAACCCCCCAAAATACAGAGACAACCTTTAACATTTCCAAAAGGAAAAGGGGAAATAAAAAGATCACATACAGGAAACAAAAATCCTAATGGATTCAGACTTCTTAGTAGCAATGCTGGATACTAGAGAACAGAGGAGTAATACCTGTAATTCTGAGGAAAATTGATTTTTTCAAATCTGTAATTTCATATAATCTAGAATTTAGTTAGAATTCAGTCAAAAGAGAAGGTAAAAGTGAAGACATTTTCAAACATTAAATACTGACAAATTATTTTCTCCCCTGCATGTTTTCTCATTTTCTTAGGAAGATACTGTAGGATGTACTCAAGCAAATTGAGAGAGTGAATCCAAAAAGTGTTCCCAGGGGTTACAGAAGCGTACATCCCACATTGGAGGGCTACAGGAATCCCTTGAATATCACTGAGCAGCAGAACTTGAGAGAAACCGACCTACCCAAGGGAGGGAGGTCGCTCCCCCACCCCGTCCTCAACTCACCATGGCTTGAGCAGCTTTGGGGGAAACAGGAAACAGTCAGCATATTGTAGACATGGGGGGAGCAAGGACACAATCAGAAATGTGATTCAGGGTGGGAGGGAGGAAAATTGTGTAGGAAAAGAAATGGAACCACAAAACACTACAGTGAGCAATAGTTACATAGTAAGACTACAAAACAGTGAGAACTGGTTTAACTACACTAGTGATAAAACTATATTGGGGGGGGGGGGCGCCTGGATGGTTCAGCGGGATAAGCCACTGCCTTCGCCTCAGGTCATGGTCTCAGGGTCCTGGGATCGAGCCCCACATGGGGCTCTCTGCTCAGCAGGGAGCCTGCTTCCCCCTCTATCTCTTCCTGCCTCTCTGCCTACTTGTGATCTCTCTGTCTCTGTCAAATAACTAAAAAAATAATAATAATAATAAAATCTTTAAAAAAAGAAAAAACCATATTGGGATGAGGAGAGGAGGTGGGTTGCAGAGTAAGAGTGCCAAAGCCTCTATCACAATAGGAAGTCAATAGATTTGGCTCTAGTTGACAAATTAAGAAGTAGCCTATAGTATGAGACTATAATTTAGAAATATGAAGAAGAAAGAGCTAACAGATTTTAAATGTTTGCCTTTGGGTCATTAGAAGTGACGTTAGAGGATTGGGGCAGGAGACTAAGGTTTTTTGCTTACAAACATTTTATTTTTGGTTGTCTTTTAATTTGTGCATGAATTACTTGAATTAAATTGTTGTCATTAGAAGAGGTTTCCAACTACTAGGAAACAGTTATTTACTGTTTACTTTGTCCCTTTTACATCATGATGTAAGTTTTGAAATTTTTATATGATTTTCTCATTTTATAGACTAATCCAGTATTGTGTAGTAATGATTGGATAAGGCTCCTGCAATTAAATTGTAAATAAAAAGGAACCTCCTTATCCCGGAACTCAGTTTGTCATAAAGCTAGCACCTAACCCTTTTAAAGGTAGATTTGCTTGTTTGGGATGGGGGGTGTATTACCACCATGTGGTAGTTCTGAGAAAACAGCCAACATTGTGACTGTTTTCATAAAGGAGTAAAACAACTTGTTTTTTCCTGCTTGGCAGGGAAGAGACCTTTTATCATATTTTAATATTAGTAACTCTCTCAACTTTTTTCTATTATTACTGAATCAGGTTGCCGTTTGGTTATTTGTAAGCAAAACTTGCTAAAAGCTATACGATTTTACTCTTGAAAATCACTCAAGGTGAACAATATAGAACTTTCTCCATCTACTCCTTGACTAGAGAATCCTGGGTTCCTGATGTTTACTAAGTAACGGAAATGTATTTCTTTATCAGGTTTTTTTTTTTTGGGGGGGGGGGTTGCGAAAAAGTGCTGATAGGGTTGATATTTGACTTAGGAGATCAAATTTTTGACAGTAACTTTCAGACCAAAATAGGCCAAAAAGAATGTCCCAGCTACCTATTAGCAAGGTAAAAATTGAGTCTGTAGGATATACCATGAAATGAGAAGACCTCCACAGAAGATAAAGTCTTAAGTATCTAGAAGTAGAACTGTTTTTCCATTCTGTCTGTTCAGCCCCTCATTCTCTCACACACTTACCCTCCTGGCCAGTGACAGACTTGAAAATCACAACTATTCTGAAGTTTCTTTGGTTCCTGCCGTTCTAATGTCTAGACACTGTCAGGTTATGAAGGACATTCATCAAAAACACATAAATTCCTTGAAAGAGGGTGGTATATATTAAAGTCTGTTTAAAGACAGATAAAGAAGAACATTTGCTTTGTAGATGACTCAATAAAGAGTGATGAATTACATAATGTCCACAACAGAATTAAGGTCATATTTAGCATTCTTGAGTCAGTATGTGCAAAATTAAGGATCTTCAATATACTTAAAAATGATCTGGACTACCTCTACTAGTGATGTGCATGGGGATAAAAAAATGAAGCCACAAGAAAAACGGATTATTTTTCTCCTTCCCTACCACCCACCTTTGTGATAATTTTCCTTGGTGACTATAACATGTTTTCATTTATATCATCCACCAAAGACACAAAAACAACAGAGTGGTATAGGAGGGAATAAATTATGGTTGTATCTATATAAGATCAACCATGTAATTTTCAGGGCCCAGTGCAATATGACCCATCAGGTTACAGCTAATTACAATTCCTAAAGCAATGCAATTTTCTTTAGATTACCAATCCATTCTCGGTACTTGGCTAAGGGATTTTTTTTTTTAATTGGTGCAAAATAAAAACATAGAGGGGCAAGATACAGCTGACAAGTGTTTCTTGCTTTCCAGCCATGTAGTTAATACTTTCTACATGGTGCTTTCTGCCCTCGGAAACCTGAGTTTGGCTGGGCTTCCAAATTGCCAGTGATGGGCTTCCCTTCCCATTCTCCCATCTGACCATCTGCTTGTTACCAACTACAGGGTAACTAAACTGTTCAACCACAAGAGAATGACTAATGGTCCGGGGGCTGGGGGGGTGGGGAGTGCACTTTGGGAATATGTAGTACTTTAAACACCAGCTGCTCGATTTGGGGGTCTTGCAGCTCAGTTGGCTATGAATGTCAGGGAAGACGTTTTCATTTCTGGAAATCAAATTTCGCAGACTTTGAGGGGGAAAACAAGTCAGCTTTTTCTTAATTTTACTGCCAGTTTTTTAAAAAATATCAAATACATGTTTTTGCCACATCTTCACCTCTTGATGACCAAGAAACACTCTTTTGAAGGACACTCTGTCACATTCCAGGAAGGGACAACATCTAACTGAATGGATGTGTCACAAGAGAACACGCTTATCCAAGATTCCTAAGAAGGAGATATAGAAATAAGGAATTAATACTCAGCTCAGGTTTCTGAAGGCAGGAGAACAGGATTCTGCACCACGGGTTAAAGTGACAGGAACCCTTGCTCTATGCTCTTCTGTGTCTGTGTGTCCAGGGTCCATCTAGAGGAGCTGGCTAAAGGCATCATATCAGGGATCTCAGGGAGGGAAACAAGAATTGTGAAGGCAGGAGGGATCCCACGTTCAAAGCATTTCCTCTCTTCTTCTTCCATTGATATGATAGGTCCCTGTGTGCCACCATGAGTTTTTCACTGAGAACTGCCATTTAGTCTTAGACACTACGTGTCCTGTTCCCTAGAATGACCCTTCTTTTTCCTTATCACTTTGAGTCCACACGTGGACTCAATAATTCACACCTCTTCTCTACTCTTGTCTCCTGTTACCTTTACCATGGAATTGCTACTTTTGTTGTATTTTTATATGAATCTCCTCAACTAGGTTGTGAGCTTTTGAGACCAGATGCCATGTGTTGTTTTGTTTCTCTCTTCCACACTGCACCAAGGCCTGGACCTGTTAATAAGATGGTGCCCTACAGAAATGTGTATTCAATGGAGTAACTGATCCTCTTGTCCTAACCCACAGTTCTGAAACTAGTCCGTAAGTCATCGTCACAGATTATTTTAAGAAAAGCAACTGGAATCTTCCAATTGAACACACATACACACACACATACACACACACACACATGCACACACACTTCTTTTCCTATCAGGTCATAGATTTTAAACCCAGACTAACCTTCCCTGCCTCTTTAAGCTAATGACATGTTGTATAACCTTCACAAATTAATGGAATTGTGAGCCAATAAGAGTTTATGCTATTGATTGCCTTTGAAGTATTTACTTTCGTCACACTCATTTCAGAAACTTCTTGCTTGTAAGTTTGACGTGATTGATGCAGAATCCACTTTCAGTATCTAGTGCTTTCCTCCACCTCCGTCTACAATTCCACTTTGTGGATCGATGAACAAGGAGGTAATTAAATATAAATTTAAGTCATGGGTTTTCCTCCTCTGAAATATAATACATAAAAAACAACAAAGAAACATGGAGGGGGGAGGGGGGAGGCCCTTCCCTCAGATGCAGCTGAGAATTTCAAGAAGAAACCATCACCAAAAGTTTCAGGAAAAATCCAGAAGCAAGAAAAGTCATCCAGGCAACAGTCTCATCTTCTTTATGGGAATAAACCCAAGGTAAAACTCAAGAATTCATTGGTTAGCCAATGGTTGAAGGAGCCTGGATAAACCATACAAAAGTCCCAGAAGAAAAGCCAGCTGCAAAAAGAGAGGACCACTGTATCCTCTACTACTGTGACCAAAGACCCAGAGACTCCAGACCTTTTGAACAAACTTAGCATCCAATCCATTGACTGTCTCTGAACAGCCCTAAAACAACAGTGCTGTGGTTGAGTAGGGCCAAACTGTTCATCTACAGGAAAATATAAAATCAAAAATATAAAATTTTTTAATATAAAACATACATGTACCATAGTGTTTTACCCACAAAGAAAAAAAAGATGAGTTTCTTTTCCCATACTTTATGTGATTTGCAGTTAAAGGGGAAATTTCTAAGTCGTGGCACATTGTCTCCTTCCCAAATGTCAGTATGTTCAAAGCCACATGACATATTGCAACTTCTCCCAAATATCTGTGTATCCTTAGCACACTGTCAAGAAGACTGGTTCAAAGGCTTGATTTATGTTGCCGCCTGACAGATGATGTCTGGAAGGCATGCTGTCTAAATGGACTGTGCTCCGACAGTTACCTTAGTCATCAATTCCCAGAGAATTAACAAGTACCATTCATCCCAATAATAGAAACCAAGGTCAGGGCCTCTTCCATGCTCTGTAATTCCATTAGCAATGCACAGAAAGCACTCGGGTCATAAGTTCTGTAGACCTTATAACTGAGCAAATGGAACTGCATCTTGTTTTCAGAGAGAATCCTCTGCGAGCACACCCTTTGTCAATGATTTGTTGTACATCAACGATCAGTGTACTTACACATGTAGGGAAAATGCTGGTAAGGGAAAAGTGAAGCTGTCTTCAGCTGCCAAGAGTTTCAAGCACTGTTTTTATTAAAGTAAATGCCAATAGAAAACAATTTGAACGAAACTATGTCAGATACATGCAATTATGGGCAGACCTTTTTAAATTGTGTACTCAGTCAAATTTTATGTAAGCCACTCAGTCATTCTAAGTGGCTACCGTAGGACTGATTTCAGTTTTCATTATTTCATTTTAGTTTTTATTATTTTAGTTTAGTTATTATTCTACCTGCCATGGTAAAGTGAAAATGGCCTTGAAACTAAGAGTTATCATCATAAGCAAATAAATCCGGTTACAATGAAACTTTCCTCTCAAAAATCTCAAGCAGCACGCTTTCCTAAGCTAAATCTTACCAGTCATTCCCTCAGTCCTCATAATTCAAATTGCTTCCAACCTGGCATAGATCAAAAAAAGGAGAGAGTAACCTGAAAGTTTGAAGCCACAGGCATAGATTTGAAATCTGGCTTTGATACTTCTTTGTTTTCTTGACAAAAAAATAAGCATGATTATTTTACTTTATAGGTACATCATACTGTTGCTATAAGATTTAAAATAAGTGCTTAGCACAGTGCCTGGAAATTAACAAATGATAACTTATTGTTTTTGTTTTTATTGTTATTGAGCTCGTAAAATGTGTATGTATGTGTGTGTGTGTGTGCGCGCGCACACACGTGTGTGTGTGAAATCTATGTTTTGAAACATTTGGGGTTTTTTGCCCAGTAGATTCTAAATGATCCACAGTAATGGAGGGAAGTTAGAGGCATGAATAATTCAAAATAGCAAATCATCCAAATACCAGCTGTATGTGTTTTAAAGTGTATTTTTAAATTTCATTTCAAATGCATTTCTAATGCCCAAAGAAATGACTTCAAATCACACCATGATGTGAAGTTCCAAGTAGAAGGGATCTGAGGAACTGTCCAGTTTCCCCGCCCCTCCTCTCCTCCCGCTTGCTTCCTGCCTCTCTGCTCCTCTCCCTTTCTCCTCATGCCCTGCCCGTCAAAAGACAGCAGCCACAAAGAACCAGCTTCAGGCCAAATTTCCACCTCCCACTCTCCCCTGAATGAGGGCCACTGCTGAAGTGTTGAGGATTCCCTGCTTCGAGGCAGGCCTCACTCCCCAAACACAAGTCCCGGGGGCTCATGCAGCAAGTGCTTGCATGGGGAGAAGAGACCACACGATGTCAAGAGACACGGTGTGGAGAGCAAAGCCTGTGGAATCTGACAGACTGGGATTCTAAATCGTGGTTGGACTCTGTGACCTTGGGCCAATTGCTGGTGACTGTACTTCAGTTTCTTCCACTCTAAATATGTGGGAGTCATGCCATCGGCTATCTCCCATGATTTGTTAAGGATAAAATGATATATATTTTAATGTAGTCATAATTTTGTGTGTGTGTGTGTGTGTGTGTGTGTGTGTGTGTAAGGCTCAAAGCAGGTAATGAGGACATCTGTATTACACTGATTTCCCTTTGAATAATAAACTCTTACTTATAAGCTGGTGTTTTCCTATAGAGATGCGCAACATCTTTTTTGGAAAACCAGAGAAAAACAAACCAGACGCTTGCCCTCATCTGACATCTGTAGATAATCTCCCAAACACACCTCTCCTTCCCAGATAAAGCTGTTTTCCTGTGGTGATTCTTAGGAGACACTGTTGTGTCATAAGTGAAGCATTTCTTTAGTTTTAGTGATAGGATGGGTTTACCACACGTGGAAGTATTCAAGCTGCTACCTACACAGAAGCACTCGCACATATCAATAGTGATATCAGAGCCATTAAAATATAATAGTAATAAAAAGAATGAAGGAAAAGTGAAAGCTTGCAGATCAGTTCTTATACCAGGCACTGTCCTAGTCACTTTACGTGGGACAACTCAGTTGAGTCGCAAAGCCATCCTGTGAAGTCAGTGGTATTATTATCCCAATTTTCCTGTTGAAAAACGAATCAGGGAGATCCAGTAACTTTCCAAGGATCACATGAGAGAGAACAATAGATATGTTGGAAACCAGGGAGACATGTATTCATGGTTCAGGGGAGTACCGTACTGGAAGGGGACAAAAACGGGAACGAATTGTTCACTCTCGTTTTGGCAGAAGACCAAGCAATTTGCAATAACTTATTTTTTTTTTAAGATTTTATTTCTTTATTTGACAGAGAGAGGGGCAGCTAGAGAGAGAACACAAGTGGGGGGAGTGGGAGAGGGAGAGGCAGACCTCCCAATGAGCAGGGAGCCTGATGCAGGGATCGAACCAAGGACCCTCGAGCCCGAGCCAAAGGCAAACGCTTAATGACTGAGCCACCCAGATGCCCCACAATACCTTATTTTTTTAAATAAGTAAATGAATGTGTTCTTATTACATTTCTGCTTGAGAAGTACCTTGTCCCGAGAGCTTAAGATGATCTTTAGTATGCTTTAAGTAAGATGTTCTTAATTAGAGCCATCAGTGTCTGTGGTAAATAAAAAGGTGTTTGAGCTTCCAACACGACGCATTGACTTCAGAATCACGGACTCAGCCAGTGTTTTCTTATGTGGTCTATAACTTTTCACAGTGGAAATATGATCAAGGCCCTGGGTCATTAACTCACTGATTGTCCTTCCTTGCCGTGGTTATTAGCGGATGTTCTGCCTTTTTGCTGTACCACGGACGTAAGATTGAGAGTTCAGGGAACAGACATTCCTAGAGCATAACAAATCGTGAGTGTCTCTGCCACTTTCCGCAGATAGATGGGGACCTGACGTCCACGGGGAGAGCAACAACACAGAGTCACACTGACAGGCGATTTCCTAGCTTGGAATCCCTGTCTAAAAGGGAGAAAGGAAAAGGAGTGGGATTCTAGATTGTAACCTCCTTGGGGCAGGGGAGCGGTTAAAGGGACTCTGTGTGCCATCGCTATCTGACTCCAGAAATAGGTATCCTCATAGGCGCTCCCACATTTACAGTGGATAGAAGTCAGCCTGCTAAAGAATCTTTATCCTCTTGTACCTGGCTGCCCCTACAGAAATAAATAAATTAATTAATTAAATAACATAACTTTTCATTGTTTTAAAGAGACATATGCCCTCTTTGATCAATACAGTGCACATTTTCTTATTTTAATATCTAAAAAAAATTATATAGCCTCTTACAGTCCACGGAGTATCCTTGTTTAATCAGAAGAGTCGGATCCTTCCTCCCTCTTTCCCTTCTGCCCTCCCTTCTTTCTTTCTTCCTCTCTCTTTCTCTCTCATTCTCATTCTCATTCTCTCTTCCCCTAAAACAAACGTGTGTCATAATGGCATTTTTCTTTCTTCCTTCCCTCCCTCTTTCTCTTTCCCTAAAACGAAAGCATGTTGTAATGACATCTTAGTTTTGATGAAATATATTATGCATCAGATAGTAGCAAGATCTCAACACTACTTAATCGATTAAATCAGAAGAGGTAAGATTTGAAAATTGCATCAGCCTTGAAACTGAAACTTAGTAACTGATGGGAGACTGAGCATAGCGTCTTCATCCACAACATCCCACATTAATATAGATATCTTTCCTTCCCTGTTTTCTCCTGTCAATAAAATGGAAAAGGGTAAAAATTAAATTCTTAGCATTTATTGTACCTTTCTGAAACTGTGGATTATGGTCTCTATGGTATGAGCTCACAGCAATTTATGCCTGTGGTTCTCGATGTTTTGCATGTAGTGGAATGTCTTGAGGATCTATCTAAAAATTCATGAGCCTGCTGCCTGGACATTCTGATGGACAAGGCTGGGGTCTGGCCCAACAGGCTGTATTTTTAATTTTCGAGTAATTGTGATGCTCGGAAGCGTGAGAACCCTGGATTCCTGTGTTTGGAATCGGCCCCTCGCTGCACAGGACCTGATTTTAGAAGTGCTGATCTCAGGGGTGTGCACAGAACTGCCTTTAATAAGCATGATTATGATTTCCAGAGGCAAATGTACCGATGGAAGGAAGACTTCTGACATCGCGTTGTTTCCTGTGGGGCTGGGATGCAAAGTAGAACATGGGTTGGGAACACCCCTGATGCCTGATTGTGTTGCGGATTGTTCTAGCTGTGCCCCATAAAATCGGACGCATCATCGATGGGAGTCCCGCAGATCGTTGTGCAAAACTGAAGGTGGGAGACCGGATCTTGGCAGTGAACGGCCAGTCCATCATCAACATGCCTCACGCAGACATCGTGAAGCTCATCAAGGACGCGGGTCTCAGCGTCACCCTCCGCATCATTCCTCAGGAGGGTGAGTGCCTGAGCCTGGGCCCGAGGGTCCAAAGTTGATTCTCATTGCCACGTTTGCACAAATTCACACACCCATGCACCCCAGATCCTGTTTTCTCCGTACCAGTTTCATTCAGAGATCAAGCTGTGTGACGTTATAGATAACGAGTGGGAATCCTAAAACCCTGGATTATTCAATCTGCCCCTGTGGTCCCGGGAGTACTCTTTTTATGGTGATATGAAGCCAGAACCCATTCAACAGAGATGATCGAGTTACAACTCTGAAAAAGAAAAAAAAAGTATTTGTGTTTACAGTGAAGCTCCGGAGGATTCTTCAAAGTCAGATTGATTCTGAAAAGCTGGAGGAAGTTTTGTGGTATAAAGAGAGCTCATTTAGAAAAATGGTGCTTCTGCTAAGAATTTTAAATTCCCCACTTAGTCTTTTGAATTTCTCTGTATAAGGACGCCCCCCTGAGGCCTGAAGAGTAGTGAGCATCACAACTCACAGCCTTGAGGGCCACGGGGATCTAAGTGCCTATTCACCATAAAGTCCCCATTTCCAGACACAGCAATTTCATTACTGGTTTGTAGCTGCTGACTCCTTAATGACGTTGGAGAACGCAGTCCCTGGAGATCACCGGTAGGGGGGTCGCAGCATCCCAGGTGGAGAGGGATGGGTTTGCTCCCCCTGGTCCCCTCTAATTTACTCCGTCTCCTGATTCCCTCTTGGGGCTATTGGACATTGAGGCCTCAGGCAGTCACTGGACTTGCAGTATAAAACATTGGCTCTCTCCTGAGATGTTTTGCCCCCTGGGGAATGTTCAGCAAGGTTCGAAGACATTTTTGATGGTCACTATAGGGATAGGGATACTACTGGCATCTGGTAGGTAGAGGGTGAGGACACTGCTAATCACCCCATAGGGCACAGGACAGCCCTCACAGCAAAGCATTAATAACTGGCCCCAAATGTCAACAGTGCTGAGGTTGAGAAACCCTTCAGGGGGAGAAGAAATTTTAAAATTTGGGCTATCAGAGAAGGAGAAGAGTGGCTTGTAAAGGAATAGATCACGTCCCTTTCATCAGCCAACCAAATAAAAAGAACAGAAAAGAAAATGACCATGGTGTTTTTAACCTATTATTTGCAGACACCATTACGTGTAAAACAGTCAATGGAAATTAACTCTAAGCAAGATTGCTCACTAAAAAGCTGGCTCACATTTCCATTTTCCCCAGGCTGAAATATGTCTGTTCTGTTTCTATCACGTCATTTATACAGATAATTTCAGTTGAACGTGTGAGGCTATTAGAGGAAAATCCAAGAAGCTGTTTTAGCAAAGAACAACTTCATGAACATTCTTCTTTCTGATGCTCTTTTTTTCTTTCTCAAGAACCAGGGAGTTCAGGGAGTTATTAAACAATAAGACTAACAAAGACCTAGAGAGAACATTGTGAAAAGCATTTATTTCTGTTATATTAAGTTCCTTATCCAAACTTTAGAATACCAGTAGGACTTGTCATTACAACCCAAAAGTAGTGGCTTGAATGTTTTCTGTCTGTGGGCAACACTGGAAAAATAGAATATGTTCTAGAGCTCACTCCTATGGATTATATTTTCATTGTTTTAATTGCTTTTTTTTTTTAATTGGAAACTTTCCTCCTGACAAAATGACAAGAGACTCTGTTTCTAACCTTGCTTAGCAACACTTATAACTAATGACATAACACTAATTCTGGGAATGGTATTGGAACTTGATTGGATAATTGATAAGTTTAACCTGTCGTCTTAAAGTCTAATGGAAACTTAAATAACCAAGCCTTGAGTCTCTGAGGAGGCCCTTTATCAGATGCCAACTGATTGCATTTGCCACTTTGGTTCCCCTTGGCAGAGCTCAACAGCCCAGCCTCGGCGCCCAGCTCAGAGAAGCAGAGCCCGATGGCCCAGCAGAGTCCACTGGCCCAGCCAAGCCCGGCCACCCCCAACAGTCCTGTTGCCCAACCAGCTCCTCCTCAGCCACTTCAGCTGCAAGGACACGAAAATAGGTAAAGTTTCCCGTGGCTTTTCTGACTCGGAGAGGTGAGGGAGGTGGGGAGGAGGAGCGTCTGGGACGGGACAGAATGAGACACAGGCAGAAGAGAACTTTTCATAAAGTAGAAATCGCTGTGTGCTCCTCGCTGTGATTTTGAGATGGTGTGTGTGTGTGTGTCACAAGTGTGATTTTATTAGCAACTACAAGTGTTTGTTCTTCACATTAAGAGAACCTTTCCTGAAGAAGTGATGAGCAGTTATAGATCCGGAGGCGCTAACGAAGTTGGAAAGCACACTGAAGAGAGTCTAGAGTAAAGAAAACAGACAAAGGCCCTTTGGCAGGAAGGAGCATGCAACCTTGAAAGGGGTGGAAATAAGGTAGTGAAGAAAGAGGCCGGGAGCGTGGTTTGAGATGAAGCCAGTGGGAGTGGTAGGGGCCCCTCTACAGGGTCTTATGAGCATGTTAAAGATTTCGGTCTTAAGGGTAGTGAGAAGTCATTGGAATGGGTTTTATGCTGAAGACAGACATCCGTGGATTTGCTTTCCAAGGCCTCTCAGTTGGCCAACTGGAGAACTGACTAGAGACTGGTCACGGTGGATGTATGTTACTCAGCAGTTAGAAGTGGCCGCCAATGTCCTGGGGTCAATGACGATGGTGGCTCAGAGAGTAATGGTGGTGTGGAGAGGGGCACATGTGGAAAGACTTGTAAACATTAATAAACGTCAGCATTTTTTTACTGCACATTGCCTTAGAGCCTCCTACCATGATCTAATGAGGTTCTTCCATTCCAGATCAAAAACTCATGTAAATAAGGCACTTTGATCTTCTAGAAGAAAAGGATGCCCTATAAGAACAGCATTGTCTTCTTATTGCAAGTTGACTCACGTGTGACAGGGAGGCTGGGTTAGTTGAGTTGTTAAAGAAAGAGATAAAGACACATTCCCATGCTGTGTCCTCTCTCTCAGAGGAGAAAAACAGAACAATCTATAGGAATGTCTCTGTGTACAAAACCCTCGCCAGTCTTTTCCATAATTCTAATGTTTTCTGAACATCTGCTTCCCAGCTTCTGCCTCCCATGTTGGTGAAGATGAAGTGAGACCCAATTTCCAAGTCCCAGAACTCTGTGGGTTTATCACTTACAAGGCTGCAAAGCAAATATTTTCTCTCTGCCACAGGTGCTATTTCCAGAAAGCCCTGCTCTCCTCAGAGCTCTCCCGTTTGCTTTCACGGAAAAGGAACTGTCTGTTGTCCTCAGCTGGCAATGAGTTTAATCTATTCCAGGGAAGAAAAAAGACTAAAGACCATAAAGCAAATGATAGGGAGGTAAGAATTTGACCACCCGTAAGAGGAGTGAGTCCTCAGTAATAAGCCACTGATGTGTCCCCTATTTCAACGGATCACACAGGCTTTCCCCAGATCCCCCTTCAGACTCAGGAAGAAGTGGCTGAGTGAACACAGTCTTTGAGCCCAATTCAGAGTGTTCTGATGGCTCTCCCACTGTCTGTGAACCTCCCAGCCACACTTCCATCTCACTTTTCCAGAGTCAGACTCCTCTGGACGTTGGCTTCTTACTTCTGGCTTAGGGGTGGGTAATCTCATCCCTGTCATATTACGGGGTCAGTGGAGGAATAACATCTGGACTAGGTCACGGTCATTCCCCAACTTCTACTACCTCACAGGTGGGACTTGTCGTCCCTTAGCAGAGAAGCAGCAGTCTTTGGAATATTTTTTTGGCCTGACTACAGAATAAAACATTTCCTAATCCTGGGATTAACAGATGGACCTGATTCAAATTTTTATAAATCAACAGTGAATTTTCCTGGAGTTCTTAGCTGTTGTTGCTTCACTAATATTAATAGCCTGGAAAGTGCCGACTCCTAGAGGGACCTCTCTTGGCACTCTGGTTTCCTGCCTTCACTGTGGATGGTTAGCCGGTGGCTCATTTATATATGAATGAAGAGATTAATCATCTTACAGATCCTAGAATCATTTTTCTAGGTGCGTTTAAAGATGGTCTGTGTACCAGGAACTCTCTGCCTTTCTCTGGATCAGGCTAGAGATGTCTTCAAGATAGCTTGTATGCTAAGCACCCTGGATGTGTCTCCTATTAGTTCATTTGTATTAGAAGTGCCCACCTAGCTCCATGTCACATCCAGCCTGGTTCCCCAGGAAAGTCCGAGAAAATTAAATGGCAGTCTGCTTGCAAAGCTTATTCTATGATTAGGATGATTGAATATTTTAATCCCGTTTTGTTTACTCTCAGCGTGGCTTCCAAGGGACACCCCGCACATCTCTCCTTATTTATCTGTCCCTTAAAATCCTTTCGGTGTATGCTCAGGGAACAAAATAGTTTTAATATGGACATGAGCAAAACAGTAGTCAAGGAGAAGCGTTTGTTGAAAACAGCAAAGAGCCAATGTATAAATCTAAATAGCAGAGTTCACCTTCCCCAGCTAGGATAATTAATATTTGACTGCGAAAATAATGAATACTGTTATGCTGAAAATAAATTAAAAAAATTAAAAAAAATATTTGACTGCGTTTTAAACAGCGAGGTCAATGGAAGAACATTGGAAATTGACTTCTTTCACAGACTTTAAACCCTAGATGCTTAAGGCTGGAAGGAATTCTTAAAAGGCCCATATGAGGCAAAATCCCACAAGATCCCCAATCACGGGCAATGTTTCCTGGTTCTGGAACTTGCTTGTACCATCAAATTCTGTTAAAATTTGCTACTAGAAATCTGGTTTTATTATCTCTAAAATCTCTTTAATAATGGAATTAATAACTACAAAGAGTAAAAGAATTTTAAAGAGGCCGTATTTTTTTCTTAATCATCTTGAGTTTTCCTGAAAATGCAGTTTTTTATACATTCAAAGCAACATAATTTTTGCCCAAGCCAGGATATCATTAACTTAGAAGTCAGCAACACGCATAAAAAATTAAGCGTGTTTTCCTTATTAAAGACTCCTCAATGTGCAATTCAATGTAAAATCCTGACACTTGGCACTGGGGTCAAATGCGTGTTTGAGCACCAGAAGGCAGGGGTAGGTGACAGCTTTTGCATCTTAACAGCTCCTATCCTGGGCTGCTGCGTAATCTTTGGGGAGCCTACATTTCCCCCTCTTTTGCTACACCTCATGACACATCTGGTGGGAAAGGCAGCATGTAACAGATAAGGCATGCCCCTGGCACACGGATTATGAAAATAAAGTGACTCAAAACATTGTGATGTCTAATCTACCAAATAGTTTTTTAGGAAGGCATTGACGCATGCCCACAAATGCAGGCCAGTTGGGTTCTTTTGCTTAACTCCTGCATTTGTGCGGTTAGGCATTGTATTCAAAGCATGTTTAAAGAATCCCGTTCTCAGCATGCACACTTCCAATCTGTGAGTGCACTGGACACCTTGCTGAGCTACAAAGCAAAGCCCAAACTGTGCAGTCCCCAAGAGGAATGTGTCCCATCTGCAGGGGTAAGTTATAAACAGGACCTGCTCAAAGTGTTGATTGAAAACCTCCTCCAAAAAACCCCAAGTAAATACATCTATGGCTCTACATTCTTAGTGTGTCCTCACCAAATATTTGATTGCAGTAATGGCAATTGTTCAGGGGAGTGATATTTAAAAATAGTAATAATCAGCATCAGTGAGACCGTAAACCAGTGTAAAAAAAAAAAAAAATCTGGGTTTTAAAGATAAAAATTCTACTGGTTTAGATCCTGTTTTCTCACCACATTTGAGTTTTTCCTTGGTCCTGAATATTTTCTCAATTCCTCAAACCCTTTATATTAATTTTTGATCAAATTGTCATTAGATTGAATGTGTTCTTTTTAATCTTCCTGGATTACTGAGCAGCTCATTATGGACTGTGGCTGTGACAGTAGACAATGAATTACAGAATTAAGTGGCCTTTATACTATGGTGATAACTTTTCAGGTTACATTATTAATGATCCCATAATGGTAAGCATTAACTCTGTTAGTCTCCTTTTGGAACTGGGAACCCCTTCAGTTTAGAGCAGTTTGGATTCACAAAACAACACTAAACAACTAACTCTGGTTTCTGTACTTATTTTATGAGTACAGAAGCCCCAACTCCCCCCTCCTTAATCTACAGGTTTGCTTCCCATGGTCTCAGGTACCTGAAGTCAAGGACCGTCAGGAAGCAGATGATCCTCCTTCTGACTGATTGTCAGAAGGTCAGTAATAGCCTAGCCCAGGGCTACACAATGTACTCAGAGTGCATAGGTCACACCCCTCACTTCATCTCATCACCCAAGCATTTTGTCATTTCACATCATCACAAGAAGGGTGAGTACAGGACAGTAAGATACTCTGAAAGAGAGAGACCACTCTCGCATAACTTTCATACAGTATATTACTGTTATTGTTCTGTGTTATTACTAGTTACTGCTGATAATCTCTCACTGTGCCTAATTTATAAATTAAACTTTATCATAAGTATGTACATATAGGAAAAAGCATAGTATATACAGGGTTCAGTACTCTATGCATTTCAGACAACCCCTGAGGTGTTGGCATGAACTGCCACGGATGGGGAGCCCAATCTGAGGAAATATCTGGAAACGAGAAAGAGACAAATGTTGGACACAAACATCTTTGCCTTCCCTTTCATCCCTTTCGTCTTACCGCCGTGGTAGTATCTGATAATAGCACCTGATACTGATCTGGTAGTTATAGCCTAATATTTAAACTCTATGTAATATGTTCCTACTCTTAGGAATGACCCAGTGACTTGCTGCTTGACTTGTAGCTGGTGATTAGAGTTTGCTCTCAGTCTTTTAACCTCTGTAATATAGTCAAAAGGACCCAACCTAGCAGGTTAAAATAGCCCTTTATTATATATTCATGGAATATTTAGATCTAAGATCACTTTAGTTGTGCTTTCATGAAGTGATGAATGTGTGTGGGAGAGGGAGAGTTGGATAGAGTTGATTCACTGGTGTTGAGACACACTGGGAGTCTGAGATACAGTTCCGTGTTTAGCTCCTAGCTTTGCTACAGTTGTACAAGGTTTTAAGTAGCCAGAGTCAAAGAGGGCTGTCCCTAACTCCTTTTCCACACAGCCCTGGTTGAGCCATCATCATGTTTACCTTGATTTCTTATTTCTTGATTTTATTTGTCAAAGATTTTAAAATAGTACTTCTCATCAGTAACTTTCTCAGGATCCTGAACCCGCAAAAGGACCACCAAGAGGGGTGGCCCACCCATGCCTGGAAGTCATGTGGTCCTTGTAATCCCCTCAGAATCCTGAGTTATCCGAGCAAATCCCATTTCCATCATTTAGTTACAGGTCAGAAGTAAAAGCAAGGCAAGATGTGAAACCAGACATCCGACAGCCTCCATTTACGGACTACAGGCAGCCGCCACTGGACTACAGGCAGCCACCGGGAGGAGACTACCAGCAACCCCCACCCTCGGACTACAGGCAGCCTCCCCTGCTGGACTACAGGCAGCACTCCCCTGACACCAGGCAGTACCCTCTGGCGGACTACAGGCAGCCCCAGGTAACTCAGAGACCCTGTCACATTTCAGTTTCTAATGAACAAACCTGTAATGCACACACACACACACACACACACCCCTCTGATATTTATTAATGGTGCTCAACAGCAGTGAATGAGAAAACCCAAAGGAGAGGAAATATCACTCAGGCCTGTGTGCAGTCATTACATTTGCCAAGTATATGGATGAATACCAGAGTAAACATGCTCTATAGTGGGTGGTTTTGTTTTGTTTTGTTTTTTTAATATTTTATTTATTTGAGAGAGACAGACATAGACAGGGAGAGAGCACAAGCAGAGAGGAGAGGGAGAAGCCGGCTCCCTGCTGGACAGGGAGCCCAATCTGAGACTCGATCCCAGGATTCTGGGATCATGACCCAAGCCAAGGCAGATGCTCAACCGACTGAGCCACCCAGGCGCCCCTACAGTAGTTTTCTTAATGGCCGAGTCACCTGCATTAAGACCTTCTTGAATCTTTGGAATTTCATCTTGCCTTTTCCTAGATGGTGATGTCAGGGTACTTTTTCTCACAATATCACATCATTGGAGAGATGAACTCTAAGAGAGAAGGAGAACAGAGAGACTGACCACAGAAGCTTCTCTGATATTAAACAACTATTTATTCCATTTTTCTGCCCAAATCTAAAGGATTTTGATTATTTCACTGTGGACATGGAGAAAGGAGCCAAAGGATTTGGATTCAGCATTCGTGGAGGAAGAGAATACAAAATGGATTTGTACGTGTTGAGACTGGCAGACGACGGGCCTGCGATAAGGAACGGGAGGATGAGGGTGAGAACAGTCTCCTTTTTATAGAACCACTTAATTCTGAAAGAAGAACCCACTGTAGTGTCAGAGTGCCAAAGTGGACAGTTCAGCAAACAGGTCTGGCGTAGGGTTTGCCCTCTTTCCATTGCGTGACTCAGTTTTCTAAAAGTCTCGTCTAACGTTAAGAATTATATTATTTCTCATTTTCTTGCATGTAGCTTTCCAATTGGCAAATCTCACTGTAATGTTTTAAAGATACAGTTTCTCTGAAGAGCAAACTAAAGACAATGTACAGAGCAACATAAGAAATAGTTTGAAATCAAAACACGGATCCATAATTTTTCCTTTAATTTGATGATACTTTGTTTTCATTTGAGAGTAAATCTTTTGAAATTTTGTTTTGTTTTGTTTTATGCTTTCTTTTCTTCAAGTTTATTAATCAAATGGCTCTTTGTTTCTTTGGAAGGATTTTTCTTGAGTTGACTGGTCTTTCGGCTTTGATACTGGAAAAAACGGGACTCGGCTTCTTGGACACATATTGTCCTTAAAAATGGTGACATTTTCCAAGTAGAGTGCAAGCTGAGGTGGATTTTTTTTTAATGTATAGGATTTTGAGGCATCTGATGGGTAATTGACTCCTACATATATATGTATATATGTATGTATACATATATATCTATATGTATATAGAGAGGTATATATATAAAGGTATAAAACAAAATGAGGAGAATATAGATTATTAGTGTCTCTCTCTGCCTCTCTACGAAATGGCCATTAGTAAGCACATAATAAAGGTTAGCCATGATAAACAAAATCTAGAATTCATTCTTGCCCTCCCTCTTTGTCCTTTAAATCAATACAGAAAAGCTGTGGTTCTTGGCTTCTGGAACCTCAGATTCTTGGGCTGAGCTTTACCAGCCACTTGCTCCCAAATAACTAAATGAATCTGTTATTCCTACCACCATGTCTACCATTTCTGTGATTTTCACCCCGTGTCAGTGAGTTATCCATAATACAAAGTGGGAAGAATATAAATCATGTCAGTTTTTCTCCCAGTTTTCTCACAATTCTTGACAACTGGGAAGTATCCCAGCTGGAATTCAAACCCAGGCAAGGGCTAACTCGAGAGCCTGAGAGCCTCTGCCCTGCACCTCCCCTTAACCCATCTATAGAGGGTTCTAGGTTAGGCGACCTGGCTTCCCTAAACACAGAAGGTCACTTTCTTAACATGATGCAAAGCCAACTCACAAGGGATTAAATAAACCAGAATCTTCGTGGTGCAGGTAAAAACCACACAGCACAAAGGCCATGAGCGAAGTGACTGGACCCCTAGGAGACAGGATAGCCCATCTACCCTGCAGTGGACTTCACACGTGGCCTGTGTGGGTTCCAAACAGTGACCACATTTTTAAACAAATGATCTAAATGACTGCTAATATATACAGTACTCCCAAGGCATAGAAGCCTAAATATAGAAGTATTCTTCTGTTAAAAGAATATTCTTTCTTGGAGAATTCAAGCCCGAGCAGTCGTTCTCTGCTGGGTCCCTGGCATCAGCATCACCTGGGAACATGTCAGACATGCAAATCCTGAGCCCCACCGCAGACCTACAGAATCAGAAACTCTAGGAGTGGGGTTAGCACTGTTTGATTCACCCCCTGGTGAATCTGATGCAAGGTGAAGTTTGAGAACTTCTAACTGAGCCCGAGGGAAGCTGACTTGACAAGGTAGGACAAAGATAGGATGTGTGTGGCTCAGGCTTTGTTAATTCCCCCCAGGTCTTGTCAAAGGAGATTTCCATCCTGTTCCAGCAGTTTAACTGAGATTTCTAAACCCATGTAAACACAGATTTAGAATTCTGTAGGCAGGTGCTCAATTTTATGAAAGATGCTTTTTCTTCTGTCAAGTGATAAAAATGAGTCCTCTACCTGGGTTTCAATAAATGGTGTTTTAACTTCTTTTCACAGATTATAAAAATAAGCAGTATTTTATAATTTTACATGCCAGTTTTATGGGGCAACCTATTCTTCTGTGTACAAGCTATCTAAAAGGAATTTTATGGCTGGTTTGAGATAATATGGACTAGTTTATTTGGGACTATTATATATGTACATAGATATATATTTCCAGCACTTAATTCTCAAAGAAAAGGAACCACTTGGGAGTCACAGAAATCCCATGGATAAAATTTTACTGGTTGATTTTATCTCCAATCTTTAAATTAAGGCTGGGAACTTAGCAGAGATGAATGGAAGACCTTTTTTCTGCTCTTTATGGGTTATATTTAATACTCAGATGTTGGCAGGGGTTGGTTTCTCACTCAGGAACCAGTAAAGAATTTGTCCAGGGTGACTGACTTCCTGTCAGGGAAAAGGACAATGTCACCACGTAAGTTCAAAAGTGTCCATATTAGCTACTGTCAGAATTAGGTAACTACTTTATATCTGCATGGTTGTTCTTCATCATAGCACATAATTAAATCAGATCTTGTTTTAATGTTTATTATCAAATTTTAATCATTTAAGCTAGTGTTTTGTGCCTTCATCTGTGCTTACCAGGAATTGGCAATAACCTGTGATTCACAGATGTGTTTCAATTATTTTGGCAAGGACCAGGACCGATAAATATTTGCATGACTCTGATTTGATTACTTTAGACTAATGCACAAACTGGATAATAAGGTTTCCAATTTGGAAATTTTACCAATAAAATCAATCAGGGACCCATTTTTCATCATACTGTAAGATTCACCCTTGATACCTCTGGGGCCCAGACACACAGAGATCTTAATTATCCCTGCAGGTGATGCTTACAAGGCAGCCCTTTACTCCATGGATATTATGACTTGGTTGTAAAGTTCCAAGACTCCTGAGAAAAATAGGTGGACAAGAGATTCATGGGCTATCATTAAAAATAAGCTCAAGATGCAGAGAAGCTAGCACCAGGTCCTTCCCAGCCTTTAAAACACGAAGGCACATTTCTCCATGTTAATGGGATCCCTTCACCTTCAGTCCTAATCCATCATTACTTCTCCATGCAAACTAAACACACACCCACTTAATGATCAAAGAAATGTGGGGAAAAGATTGTATATTCCCCCCTTTCTCATGATCGGAAAAAGCCAGATAATGATCTGATCATAGCTGGATACCTTAGATGAAACACAGCATAACAGAACTACTCACATCAGAATTACTGTGAGAGAGCTGGATGATTCTGAAAAAACATTTCCTGTAACAACTAATGAATTACCAGGCTCGTGGGTCAGGGATATAAATTATAGCTCTTTTGAACACTTAATTATTGCACCAGACATTAGCCCCTGAATCTGGGACTTTTTCTGGGTCTTTTACGATAGCCCTCATTGTAGGACAGTGGTGGCATTTAGTAGTACAAGAAAGCCAGGTGCCCTGGTGCCAGGGGAGGTGGGGAGCATGGGTGTGAGGATATCCTACTCACACTGGGGGTTTGAAGAAACTGTGGCACAGATACATATTTTTAAAGCATGTCTGGGACACCTGGGATGCTCAGTCAGTTGAGTGTCTGACTCTTGATTTCGGCTTGGGTCATGATCTCAGGGTCGTGAGATCAAGGCCTGTGTTGGGCTCCATGCTGGGCATGGAAACTGCTTAGGATTTGGTCTCCCTCTCCTTCTCCCTCTGCCTCTCCCTGCTCTGTGTGCACAAGTGTCGTCTCTCTTTCTTAAAAAAAAAAAAAAAAAATTGAGCAGACAAAACATAATCTGGAAATGCAGAAAATACAGGGAATAGAAAACAGAAATATAACCCTCATGTCTGATTGCTTTTCTTCAGTCACTCAGGAAGGCTAATGTCATAAAAACACAAATGACATTCAGTTTTTAAGCAAAAGTGTAAGAACTTATTAGAAACAATTAATGGATATGTTTTAAAAAGGAGAATGTTTTCCAGTTTGTAAAATAGTCTAATAAAGTTGAGAGGGATACAATTTTGTACTGATGAATAAATCTCTGATACAAAGCTCTTAGGGACACAGTGTAATTAAAAAGTGAAAATAAGAAACACAGGCAAGGAATAATGAATATACAAAATAATTTACTGGTGAAGCAGGGGATCTTAAGAAATCAAGAGACATTTGGAAGTAAGGATAGGAGTCATGTAAATAGTCTGACCGTCAAGGTAAAAAAGACTCTGAAAGGAGACCAAGTTTGGTCTTGAAAAGGTAAAGTATTTTCCTGTTTCCGTATAACATAATATATTCTCCATTTCCATAAAGCATACTTTCTATTATAAAAAAGAGCATCATTTTTTAGCTTCATCACCTTAGCAGCTGTGTAACAATTGTATATACCTTTTTAGCATCAAATAGGCTTATTTATAAAATGGCTTATCTTCTTGAAATTCATATGCACAAGTCTGCCTGCAGTGGGCCTCAGGGTCACCTAAAAAATCTTGGTAGACTGAACAAGTGCAAAAAAGATATTGCTTATCCATCTTTTTTTTTTTTTTTTTTGGCTTTCATTTAAATTCCAGTTAGTTAACATGCAGTATATATTAGTTTCAGGTATACAATTTAGTGATTCAATATTAACATTTAATATCCAGGGCTCATCACAACTCCTTAATCCCCATCACCTATTTCCCCCATCCCCCACCCCTACCCCCACCTCTGGTGACCATCACTTTGTTCTCCATAGTCAAGAATCTGTTTCTTGGTTTGCTGCTCTTTTTCCCCCTACGATCATTTGCTTTTGTTTCTTAAACTCCACATATGAATGAATTCACATGGTATTTGTCTTTCTCTGACCGACTGACTTGCTTAACATAACACACCCCATCTGTGTCATTACAATTTGCAAGACTTCGTTCTTTTTGATGCCTGAGTAATATTCCCTTATACATATGTGCACCCCATTTTCTTTATCTGTTCATCAGTCGATGAGCATTTGGACTCTTTCCATAGTTTGGCTGTTGTTGATAATGCTGCCGTAAATATCCGGGTACATGTATCCCTTCAAATCTCTATTTTTGTGTCCTTTGGATAAATACCTATTAGTGTAATTGCTGGATCATATGGCAGTTCTGTTTTTGAAGGTGTGAACACTAGCAATGATTCAAGCACCCACAAACCCTAGCCCTGCTTAAAAAACAGAATATGATCAATCTCCCGTGTCTCAACTTCCCCACACACTCCAGCCCCCAGAGAACCACCACTCTAAACAAACATTCATCATTCCTTCCAGTTTTACTACAAATGTGTGTATCTCTCAACTGTATTATTCATTTAGTTTTGCACACTTGGGGAACTTTATATAAATGAATCCCATTGTACATGTCCTTCTCTGTAGTTTGCTTTTTATACTCTATACTCGTAATGCATTCACTTATTTTCACTACTGCAAATCATTCCATTGTATGAATACGCTATAGTCGATAGTAGTTATCCGTGGAGATTTAAGATTTTCCATGTCAGTGGACATTTGAGTTGAGCTTTTCATAACTAACACAATCCTTATACGTATTTCCTGCTGCACATATGCAAGAATTTTTCTAGCTAGCCGATATACCGAGGTGGGCACACATTTAACTAAATAACACAGAATTATTTTCCTAAGTGTTGATACAAATTTATACACTTATGAACAGTGTAAAAGAGTTTCCCCTACTGTATATCCTCATAAAACTTCTATTTCAGCTTCTAATAGGTAGGTAGAAAATGACACATCATTTAGGTTTAAATTTGCATCTCTTGATTAAATATGGTGTTCATCATCTTTTCTTATGTTCATCCAGCATTTGTGTTTTCTTGTAAACAAAAATGCCTATTCACACATTTTCCCTATTTTCTCTTGAATTGTTTCTTCTTTTCATATTGATTTGAGAGGTTTCCATAGATTCTTGGTGATAGTTTTTCATCAATTGCTATGTTGCAAATATCTTACTCCAGTTTTTGACTTTAGTTTCACTTTATTTCTGAGGCGCTTTGGTAAAAACAAAGCCTTAATTTTAGTGTAATTGATTTTTCCTTCATAGTTCCCACTTTCTGTGTTGTCTTTGAAAAAATTGTTCCCTCATTCATATTCCTAAAGATTTCCTGTATCTTTTTCTTAAAGTTCTATAGTTTTGCTTTTCATTTCTGAATCTTTAGTCACCTAGAATTGATTTCTCTGTGTAGTATAAGGAAGAAACCCAGTTTTGGTTTTTCTATATGGAGAACCACCTGCCACAGCATCATTGGTTGACTGCCCCTCATTTTACCCCAGTCTACAGTGATAGCCCTATAATGAGTAAAATTTCTATGTGCAAAGGTCTGTTTATAGATTATTTACACTGTTTTGCTTTTCTATTTGTCTATGCCTACATCAACATTCTACTTATCTATTTTTTAGTAAGACTTGATTTTTTTTTTTTTTAAGATTTTTTTATTTATTTATTTGACAGAGAGAAATTACAAGTACACTGAGAGGCAGGCAGAGGGAGAGAGAAGGAAGCAGGCTCCCCGCCAAGCAGAGAGCCCGATGCGGGACTCGATCCCAGGACCCTGAGATCATGACCTGAGCCGAAGGCAGCGGCCCAACCCACTGAGCCACCCAGGCGCCCCAAGACTTGATTTTTGATAGAAAAACTATCCATACACTCATCCCTGGACACACATCTTAATTTTTCAGGAGCATCTGGATGTTCTTGAATCTTTGCCCTTCAATATAAATTTTTAGAATTTGCTTGTCCTAGTAGGATTTGTATTAGAATTGTTTGGAATCTATAAAAAATATGGGAAAACGCTATAATATTTATAATCTTTATAATATTGAATCTTTCTGTCCATGAACATATATGATCCATTTATTTAGGTTTTCCATAAACTGCTCAAAGATTATGGGCTTTTCCCCATTACATACCTGCAAATATTTTGCTAGACTGACTCTAGGCACTTTGTTTTATTTTTGTTCTTATTATAATATTTTTATTTATTTTTTTAAAGATTGTGTTTATTTATTTAACACACACAGAGAGAGAGACAGTGAGGGAGGGAACACAAACAGGGGGAGTGGGAGAGGGAGACACAGGCTTCCTGAGGAGCAGGGAGCCTGATGCAAGGCTCGATTCCAGGACCCCAGGATCATGACTCGACCTGAAGGCAGATGCTCTTCTGCCTTCAGAAGAGGGGTGACTGAGCCACCCAGGCACCCCTATTTATTTTTATTTTTGTTTGTTTTTAGAGTGAGAGAAAACCTGCGTGCATGAGCGTGGGGGAGGGGCAGAAGGAGAGAGAATCCTAAGCAGGCTCTGTGCTCAGCACCAAGCCCAGTGTGGGCTCAGTCTCACACTCAGATCATGATCTGAGCTGAAATCAAGAGTCAATTGTTCAACTGAGCCACCCTGATATATAGTATTCTTAATGTAATATTAAGATAAACTGTCACCAGTGAAAAGAAAGAGAATTGATTTTTGCATGTTGATCAATTGTATCATGCAAAATTACTAAACTTTTTTATTAATTCAAGTAATTTATCTGTAGCTACCTCTAGATTTTCTACATAGGTAAACACATTTTCGGCAAATAATGAGAGTTCTGGGTCTTTTAAGTTCTTCCATTTTTTTTCTTATTTTACTGCACATATTTAACTTCCAATGTGACTCTAAATAGAAGTGGTCAAAGCAAGCACTCTTGTTCTGTTTCTAGTCTTAACATTTCATCACGAAACATAATGTTTAACGAGTTTATGTAGGTAACCTTTATCAGGTTAAGAATGTTCCCTTCTCTTACCAGTTTGTTAGACATTGTTAGGAATTGATGTTGAATTTTATGTACCATTTCTATATCCATGGGAAGTATCATATGATCTTTTTTAACATGCTGATTAATATGATTAATCATATTAATAGGTTTTATTTTATTATCACTCTTGATTTCCTCAGATAAATCCTCTTTATCCATAATGATCTTTTTATGCCTTGATCAGTTCAGTTCCTGATTATCCCTTTAGGATATTTGTATCTTTATTCTTGGGCAAGATTGCCCTGAAATTTTTTCTTGTAGTGTTGTTGAGTGATTTTGATATTAATGTTATTCTAGCCTTATCAAGTGAGAAGGAATAATCCTTTCTGTGGTTGTCATTGTTGTTGCTGTCTGGGAAAGTTTATGTAAGCTGAGAATTGTCCTTGCATGTTTGGTAGAATGAACCTGTAAATCCATCCAAACCTCATGTTTTCTTCATGTGAAAATTTTAAATCACTAATTACATTTCTATAAAAACTAGGGTATTCTTCAGGTTTTCTGTTTCTTTTTTAGTCAATTCTAATAAATTTCCTTTTTCTAATAATTTGCCTATTCCATCTTCGTTTCCAATGTGTTTTTAATGTTTCTTATTATATTTTTAATGTCTGAAGGATTTGTTTTTATGTCCTGATCTCATTTATTTAATTGCTGTTTCTTTGTGCATTCTTTATCTTTATTAATCATGCCAGAGATTTGTCCATTTTTTCCTTTCTCTACAGAACCAGCTTTCATATTTGTTCTCTTACTTACTCATTACTCTTTTTCTACTTAGTATCTCTCTCTCCATTTTCTTTTACTCTGTTTTGGTTTTGTTTTTATTTTTGTTTATTATTGCTTAGGTCAGTAATTATCCATTTTTCTCCATTTCTATTAATAATGTATAAATTTAAGGCTGTGGTTTTGATATGTAGTATGTTTGTGATTTTAAGTTCTAAATATATTTTAATTTCTACTGTGATTTCCTCTTTGACTCATAGATCATTTAGAAAGTGCTATTCTTTTGTATTTTTAAATGTATAGGGGTTTTCTGGCTAGTTGTTTATTCTTGATTTCTAGTGAGTCCTTGCCCCTGCTCCAGGCTTGCCTGAGAACTCCACAGACAAGGGGCGAGGTCTGCACACTCTCAAGGCCGTCATGATGCACTCACCACTGCATTCTGGACAGAGAGCAGACTGGTGTCCTTACTCTCTGCCACCTCAGCTTGCAGAAGAAGCTCTGCTTGGGCCCACAGTCTCAGAAAGAGAGAGGGAGGATCCCAAATTCACAAGCCTGCCTGGGCTGGGCGAGGAATATGAATGTGTGAGGCATGGAGAGCCCTTGCCCCTTCTGAGGAGCAGCCATAATGAACCCAGGCCAGCTGCTAATCAGAGGGCTGCTGGCTTTCTCCTTCTAAGTCTTCAAACTTTCAAGAGAAAGCAAAACCCCATATTTTTAAGAATCAACCAGACTTGAAAAAATGTTCTTTTTCAATTTAAAAAGGTATACACGCAAAGTGAAACAAGTCTGCAGGCAATTGCATGGATCACAGCTATCTTTTCTTTTTTTTCTTCTTCTTCTTTTTAAAAAATTAACATATAATGTACTATTTGTTTCAGAGGTACAGGTCTGTGGTTCATCAGTCTTACACAAGTCACAGTACTCACCATAGCATACACCCTCCGCAATGTCCATCATATAGCCACCCCCTCGCTCCCACCTCCTCCCCTTCAGCAACCCTCAGTTTGTTTCCTGAGATTGAGTGTCTCTTATGGTTTGTCTCCCTCTCTTGTTTTGTCTTGTTTTATTTTTCCCTCCCTTCCCCTATGATCCTTTGTCTCGTTTCTCAAATTCCTCATATCAGTGAGATCATATGACAATTGTCTTTCTCTGATTGACTTATTTCACTTAGCATTATACCCTCTAGTACTATGCACATTGTTGCACATGGCAAGATTTCATTTTTTGATCCCTGCATAGTGTTCCATTATATGTGTGTGTGTGTGTGTGTGTGTGTACACACACACACATATATATAACATCTTCTTTATCCATTCATCTGTTGATGGACATCTAGGCTCTTTCCCTAATTTGGCTATCATGGACGTTGCTTTATAAACACTGGGGTGCATGTGCCCCTTCAGATCACTATATTTGTTTCTTTAGGGTAAATAACAAGTAGTGCAATTGCTGGGTCATAGGGTAGCTCTATTTTCAACTTTTTGAGGGCCCTCCATTCTGTTTCCAGAGTGGCTGCACCAGCTTGCATTCCCACCTACAGTGTAGGAGGGTTCCCCTTTCTTCTTATCCTCGCCAACATCTGTCATTTCCTGACTTGTGAATTTTAGCCATTCTGACTTGTGTGAAGTGGTATCTCACTGTGGTTTTGATCTGGATTTCCCTGATGCCAACTGCTCTTGAGTACTTTTTCATGTGTCTGTTGGCCATTTGGATTTCTTCTCTGCAGAAATGTCTATTCATTATCTTCTGCCCATTTCTCGATGGGATTCTTTATTCTTTGGGTGTTGAGTTCGATAAGTTCATTACAGATGTTGAATACTAGCCTTTTTATCTGATATGTCATTTGCAAATATCTTCTCCCATTTGGTCAGTTGTCTTTTGGTTTTGTTGACTGTTTCCTTTGCTGTGCACAAGCTTTTGATTTTGATGAAGTCCCAATAGTTCATTTTTGCCCTTGCTTCCCTTGCCTTTGGAAGTGTTTCTGGGAAGAAGTTGCTGTGGCTGAGGTCCAAGAGGTTGCTGCCTGTGTTCTCCTCAAGGATTTTGATGGATACCTGTCTCACATTGAGGTCTATCATCCATTTTGAGTCTATTTTTGTGTGTGGTAAAAGAAATGGTCCAGTTTCAATCTTCTGCATGTGGCTATCCAGTTTCCCCAACACTATTTGTTGAAGAGACTGTCTTTCTTTCATTGGACATTCTTTCCTGCCTTGTCAAAGATTAGTTGACCATAGAGTCGAGGGTCCATTTCTGGGCTCTCTATTCTGTTCCATTGATCTATGTGTCTGGTTTTGGGTGAATACCATACTGTCTTGATGATGACAACTTTGTAATAGAGCTTAAAGTCTGGAATTGTGATGTGGCCAGTTTTGGTTTTCTTTTTTCAACATTCCTCTTGCTATTCGGCATCATTTCTGGTTCCATATAAATTTTATAATTATTTGTTCCATTTCTGTGAAAAAAGATGATGGCATTTTGATAGGGTTTGGATTAAATGTATAGTTTGCTCTAGGGGCACCTGGGTGGCTCAGCTGTTAAACATCTGCCTTCGGCTCAGGTCATGATCCCAGGAGCCTGGGATCGAGCTCCATATCTGGCTCCCTGCTCAGCAGGAAGCCTGCTTCTCTCTCTCCCCCTCCCCCTGCTTGTGTTTCCTCTCTTGCTGTCAAGTAAATAAATAAAATGTATAAAAAGAAAATGTGTAGATATCTCTAGGTAGCATAGACATTTTCACAAAATTTATCCTTCCAATCCATGAGCATGGAACATTTTTCCATTTCTTTGTGTCTTCCTCAATTTCTTTCATGAGTATTCTACAGTTTTCTGAGTACAGATTCTTTGCCTCTTTGGTTAGATTTCTTCTTAGGCATCTTATGGTTTTGAGTGCAATTGTAAATGGGATTGACTCCTTAATTTCTCTTTCTTCTGTCTTGCTATTGGTATATAGAAATGCAACTTATTTCTGTGCATTGATTTTATATTCTGACACTTTGCTGAATTCCTGTAGGAGTTCTAGCAGTTTTGAAGTCTTTTGGGTTTTCCACATAAAGTATCATATCTTCTGCAAAAAGTGAGAGTTTGACTACTTCTTTGCCGATTCGGATACCTTTTATTTCTTTTTGTTGTCTGATTGCTGAGACTAGGACTTCTAGTATTCTGTTGAATAGCAGTGGTGATAGTGGACAGCCCTGTTGTGTTCCTAACCTTAGAGGAAAACGTCTCAGTCTGTCCCCACTGAGATTGATATTTGTTGTGGGTTTTTCATAGATGGCTTTGATGATATCAAGGTATGTACCCTCAATCCCTACACTGTGAAGAGTTTTGATCAAGAAAGGATCCTGTACTTTATCAAGTGCTTTTTCTGTATCTATCGTATGGTAATATCATATGGTTCTTGTTCTTTCTTTTATTAATGTACTACATCACATTGATTGATTTGTGGATGTTGAACCAACCTAGCAGCCCAGAAATAAATCCCATTTGGTCATGGTGAATAATCCTTTTAATGTACTGTTGGATCCTATTGGCTAGTGTTTTGGTGAGAATTTTTGTATCCATGTTCATCAGGGATATTGGTCTGTAATTCGCCCTTTTGATGGGGTCTTTGTCTGGTATTGGGATCAAGGTCATGCTGGCCTCATAAAATGAGTTTGGAAGTTTTCCTTCCATTTCTATTTTTTGGAGCAGTTCCAGGAGAATAAGTATTCATTATTCTTTAAATGTTGTGTAGAATTTCCCTGGAAGCCGTCTGGTCCTGGGCTCTTGTTGTTGGGAGATTTTTGATGACTGCTTTAATCTTCTTACTGGTTATGGGTCTGTTCAGGTTTTCTATTTCTTCCTGGTTCAGTTTTGGTAGTTTATATATCTCTAGAAATGCATCCATTTCTTCCAAATTGTCTAACTTGCTGGTGCATAGTTGCTCATAATATGTTCTTATAATTATTTGTATTTCTTTGGTGTTGGGTGTGATTTCTCCTCTTTCATTCATGATTTTATTAATTTGGGTCCTTTCTCTTTTCTTTTGGATAAGTCTGGCCAGGGGTTTATCCATCTTATTCTTTCAAAGAATAAGATGTTGATTTTGTTGATCTGTTCTACTGTTCTTTTGGGTTCTATTTCATTGATTTCTGCTCTGATCTTTATTATTTCTCTTCTCCTGCTGGGTATAGGCTTTCTTTGTTGTTCTTTCTCCAGCTCCTTTAGTTGTAGGGTTAGGTTGTGTACTTGAGACCTTTCTTGTTTCTTGAGAAAGGCTTGTATTGCTATATACTTTCCTCTCAGGACTGCCTTTGCTGTATCTCAAAGATTTTGAAAAGTTGTGTTTCCATTTTCATTTGTTTTCATGCACTTTTTAAATTCTTCTTTGATTTCCTGGTTTACCCATTTCTTTAGGAGGATGCTCTTTAGCCTCCACATATTGGAGTTCTCTCCAACTTTCCTCTTGTGGTTGATTTCTAGTTTCAAAGAATTGTGGTCTGAAAATATGCAGAGAATGATCCTAATCTTTTGGTACCCAGTTGAGACTTCATTTGTGACCCAGGATGTGATCTATTCTGGAGAATGGCTGTTTTGTGTACACTAGATAAGAATGTGTATTCTGTTGCTTTGGGATGGAATGTTCTGAATATATCTGTGATGTCCATCTGGTCCAGTGTGACATTTAAAGCCTTTATTTCTTTGTTGATCTTTTGCTTAGATGATCTGTCCATTTCAGTGAGGGGAATGTCATATTCCCCTACTATTATTGTATTATTGTCAATGTGTTTCTTTGATTTTGTTATTAATTGGTTTATATGATAGGCTGCTCCCATCTTAGGGGAACAGATATTTAAAATTGTGAGATCTTCTTGTTGGACAGAACCTTTAAGAATGGTATAGTGTCGGGCGCCTGGGTGGCTCAGTGGGTTAAGCCGCTGCCTTCGGCTCAGGTCATGATCTCAGGGTCCTGGGATCGAGTCCCGCATCGGGCTCTCTGCTCAGCAGGGAGCCTGCTTCCTCCTCTCTCTCTCTCTCTGCCTGCCTCTCTGCCTACTTGTGATCTCTCTCTCTGTCAAATAAATAAATAAAAAATCTTAAAAAAAAAAGAATGGTATAGTGTCCTTCCTTATCTCTTAGTGTAGTCTTTGGCTTAAAATCTAATTTGTCTCATATAAGGATTGCCACCCCAGCTTTCTTTTGATGTCCATTAGCATGTAAATTGTTTTCCATCCCCTCACTTTAAATCTGGAAGTGTCTTTTGGTCTAAAATGAGTCTCTTGCAGATAGCATATCAATGGGTCTTCTCTTTTTAATCCATTTTGATACCCTGTGTCTTTTTATTGGGGCATTTAGCCCATTTACATTCAAGGTAACTATAAGATATGAATTTAGTGCTATTGTATTACCTGTAAGGTGACTGTTACTGTATATTGTCTTTGTTCCATTCTAGTCTGTTACTTTTAGGCTCTCTCTTTGCTTAGAGGACCCCTTTCAATATTTCCTGTGGGGCTGGATTGGTGTTTGCAAATTCCTTTAGTTTTTGTTTGTCCTGGGAGCTTTTTAATCTCTCCTTCTATTTTCAGTGACAGCCTAGCTGGATATAATATTCTTGCCTGCATATTTTTCTTATTTAGTGCTCTGAATATAACATGCCAGTACTTTCTGGCCTTCCAGTTCTCTGTGGATAAGTCTGCTGACAATCTATTATTTTTACCGTTGTAGGCTACAGACCTCTTGCCCTATGCTGCTTTCAAGATTTTCTCTTTGTCTCTGAGACTTGTAAGTTTTACTATTAGATGACAGGGTGTAGACCTATTTTTATTGATTTTGAGGGGGGTTCTATGTGCCTCCTGGATTTTGTTGCCTGTTTCCTTCCCCAAATTAAGGAAGTTTTCTGCTATAATGTGCTCCAATGTATCTTCTGCCCCTCTATCTCTTTCTTCTCCTGGGATCCAATTATTCTAATGTTGTTTCATCTTATGATATCACTTATCTCAAATTCTCCCCTCATGATCCAATAGTTGTTTATCTCTCTTTTTCTCAGATTCTTCATTCTCCATCATTTGGTCTTCTGTGTCACTAACTCTCTCTTCTGCCTCATTTATCCTAGCAATAAGCACCTCCATTTTTTATTGCACCTTTTTAAGAAATTTTTTTTTTTATTTCAACTTGGTTAGGTTTTGGTTCTTTTATTTCTCCAGAAAGGGATTCTCTAGTATCTTCTATGCTTTTTTCAAGCCCAGCTAGTATCTTTATAATCATCATTGTGAACTCTAGTTCTGACATCTTACTAATGTCTATATTGATTAGGTCCCTAGCAATCAGTCAGTTGGTACTGCCTCTTGTTCTTTTCAAAGAAGAAGAAAAACTCTTGAGGTGAGTTTTTCTGCCTTGTTATTATGTCCAGAGATAAATAGATAAATGAGAGAACAAAATGCTATAAGGGTAACAACAACCCCAGAAATGTATACACTAAACAAATCAGAGGAGACCCGAAACTGGAGGGAAAAGAAAGGAAAAAAATACACATACACACACACACACACACACACATATGTACATATATATACATACATACATATGGCTGGTGAATGGAACAGAGTCACACACTTGATTTTGGGGGTAATTTGGTCTGTTAGAAGAAATTGCCTCCCAAAATTTTAAAGAAAGAAAATCTCATACAGAAAAATAAGGGTAAATATGATGAAGGGATGGAATATGACTGTAATTTTCTAAAGAAAATTAGATAAGATTCTTAAAAAGGAATTGATAAGAAGTTTGTTAAAAAAAAAGAAAGAAAGAAAGAAAGAAAGAAAGAAAGAAAGAAAGAAACTAAAAAATAAAAGCGGGGGGTAGTGTGACCAGGTGGGAGAACTAGAACAAGGCCATACACTAGATTTAGGGTATATTTTGGTCTGTTAGAAGGAAATATATCCCAAAGTTTTAAAGAAAGAAAAACCTATATGTTACAAAAAATAAGGTTAAATACAATGACAGGATAGAATATGACTATGAAAATGAAAATTTTAAAAATTTTTTAAAAAGGTATTGATATTAAAATAGGAAAGAAGAATTTTTTTTTAATTTTTTATTTTTTATAAACATATAATATATTTTTATCCCTAGGGGTACAGGTCTGTGAATCGCCAAGTTTACACACTTCACAGCACTCACCATAGCACATACCCTCCCCAATGTCCATAACCCCACCCCCCTTCTCCCAAGGAAGAAATATTTTTTAAAAATGGAAATAAGTTAAAATAGGAAAGAAGAAAAATTTTTTTTAAATAGAAAAAGAAAAAATAAAGTACATTTTAAATACTTAACTTTGAAAGCCTAAAGAATCATGGGGGGAAAACCATGAATTCTATATGCTGTGTTCCCCTGGCTCTGGAATTTTGCAGTTCTCATTGGTCAGTAAACTTGGTCTTGGCTAGATGTTCTTGCTGACTTTATGGGGTAGGGTCCTGTGCAGTGATTTTCCAATGCCTTTGCCAGAGGCAGAATTTCACTGTCCCTGCCAGGGGCCATGCTATGTAAGCTGCTCAGGTTTGCTCTAGGTAGCTTTGTTCCCTGAAGGCTTTCCATACAGCTTTGGAAGATGGGAATGAAAATGGCAGCCTCCGAGTCTCCATCTCAAAAGAGTCGAGAGCTCAAGGCCCCACTCCTTAGTTCACCCTTAGAGAAAAGCAGTCAATCACTCCTATCTCCCTGGTCTCTGGCCACACTCCATGCTCACCCAGCCTGTGACCGAACATTTCTGTGCCTGGCACATGACCCCATTTGGAGTCTCCAAACCCAGCAGATTCCTACAGCATGCTCCTGTGCCACTCCTCACAGAAGAGGAAGGTGAGTCAGTGAGTCTCCCTGGATCTGCTGCTTTTGGGGTACCTGCTCTAAGAGTAGTGGTCCGACTGTACTTCAGATCATGGTTTAAGACAACCCTGAGCTGGCAGCACTCTCCTCAGCTCTGTCTCTGCAGCCAGCTTCCCTGCTCCGATACCTGGGAGCTCTGCCACACTCAGACACCCCTGGTCTTTTTGTGTCCCCACGGGTCCTAAGACCACACTGTCCCTGAGAGGTTTCCACCCTCCACTTAGCCACTAGAGTGATGTCCCTCAGTGGAGCAGACTTCTAAAAGTTCTGGTTTTGTGCTCCTCAGCTCTATCTCTTGCCAGGAGCCAGCCCCTCCCCCCTCCCCCATGGTCTATCTTCCCGTATATTGCCTCAGGCTCACTTCTCCACACATCCTACCTTCCAGAAAGCAATCTCTTTTCTGTTCATAGAATTGCTGCTATTCCTTTCTCTGATCTCCTGTTGCGATTGTAGGTATTTGGAATAGTCTGATAACTATCTAGCTGAATTCCTGGGACCAGATGAAATTGGGCCTCTTACTCCTCCACCATCTTGCTCCCCCCGACCCCCTCAGCTGTCTTATATTTGTCACTGTTGTAAACAGATACTAGGGCAAGGAGAAGGTGGAGCAGTTGTGGCCAGGGTGGCTGAGGCTGTTCCTACACCAGTAGCTGCAGGTCCCAACGCAGCCAGTCAAAAGTATTGCAGGATGGCCCATGTGCTGTTAGAAGAACCAATAGCAAAAAATGTGTGAAATGCCCTAGAAATGGGCATTCTGGGAAAAGTCTGTGTAATCTGCTACTCTTGTGCCTCATCTTTGTGTTTGAAATTATAAAGCTTTCATTCCCACAAAACGTATTTTGGTGGCTCAGATAGATTTCTTCACATTTGTCATCTCCAGCCATATGTAAGAGGGGTCTCTCTGGGAGGGGACACAATATGCAGATTCCTGGTGACCTTTCAGAAGAATCCTACCTTATCTTCTCCGAGACCAGAGGTGCTTGTCTGGGCCATAAATGAGGGGGCCTGCTCAGCTGGAGCTTCTATCTCAGTCTGGGGAGGAGCCCCCTTCACATCCTGCTCATATTCTGCCATTGAGCTGAATGGCACGACACAGTGTCTTGAATTAATATGCCCTTGGATCCAGAGAAACAAAGCAGTGAGGCTGTCTCCCTTAGCAACAAGAGACTCTCTCACACACACAATTTCCCAGAGGAAAGAGTTGGGTAAAAATAGCAATATACGCCCATCAGTGTCTCTATCTCAGTCTGAAAACTCTGGTCACCATCAAATGCTGAACAACCGCGTGCACTTTTCTTGTTTCCAGTCGGCTTGTCCGAGGTATTTTCATTGTCTCCAGTCTACTCTGTTGCTTCCTTACCCTGATGACCCTTCGAGGGAAGTGTCTACCTGTCTTACTGACTTCCTAGTCCACTCGCTATCTTGTTCCCTTTCTTCTTCCACAGCCTGTTTCTTCCTTGTAAGGAAATATGGTACAGTAAAGGGGAGCAGGAGCCTAGTGGACCTGCTATTCTTATACTGACTCACCACCTCCCTGGCTCTCCAGCTCTGACCTTGGACAGGTTACCCCATCAAGAGCTTACAGCTGGGACGCCATGGTGGCTCAGTTGGTTAAGTAGCTGCCTTTGGCTCAGGTCATGATCCCAGCGTCCTGAAATGGAGTCCCACATCAGGCTCCTTGCTCAGCAGGGAGCCTGCTTCTCCCTCTGACTCTGCCTGCTCTCTCTGTCTGCCTGTGCTCACTGTCTGCCTGTGCTCACTCTCTCTCTCTCGCTCTCTGAGAAATAAATAAATAAATAAAATCTTAAAAAAAAAAAAAAAAAAAAAAAAGAGCTTACAGCTGCCCAGGAGCCTCAATCCCCAGCCTCCTCTGGGCAGCTTCCAGGACATGCACACTAGGTGGGCGGGCGGGAGAGAGAGTGTTCTCCTGGCCAGCAGGACCAGGTGAGTCAGCCATAGGAACTCAAAGAATGACAGTGTGTCCTCATATCGTACAAGTTATTTAACAGCAACCATTTTACTCTTCTGGAAAATGGGAATAGTCTTTTCTAGGAAGGACAAAGTGCCTACTTCATTATTCCTCAGTTTCCTCCTATTCTTCTTCCCCTCCTTCCCACCGAGATCTCTATTTCTATTAAATTGTGCAATACAAATGTGATCCCAGAGGTATAGAAGGCTTGTTTAAGTGTGTGTGTCAAGAGGTTACGAAAGCTTTGAAGTACAAATCACCTTGTATTTGCCTCCCCCTAGTCTGTCAGATGAGAAGGGGTCCTTCTCAAAACACAAACCTGATCTACCTGCCCATTACTTAAAAACCCTGCAGGGGCACCCCATTTCTTGCAGGGTAAAGACCAGAACCCTAACAGGCCCTGCATGCTCCCTCCTGCCCACAGGGCTTGTGCCCACATCGCCCTCTCTTCTGGAAAACCTCCTCCCTCCTCTCTTCACCTGGTTAATTCCTCCTCCTCTTTCTCCTGTCAACGCAAGCATCTCATCTTCAGAGAAAGCTTCTCTTCACTCTCCAATCAGGTCACGTCCGCCTGTCATTGGCTGCCACGTCTCCTTTGTAGCTCTTGTCACAATGCTAATTTCACATTCACTTGTATGATTATGTTATGAAATCTGACTCTCCAGAGTATAAACTCTTTAAGAACAGGAGCTCTCTGCTCCCCACTGTACCCCAGTGCTCCGCGCTGTGCCTGGCCCATGGCATACATTCTGTCGGCATTGTTTGCTGAATGAATATGTGAACAGAAGCCTTTGGAGTTCAGAACACTGCAGGCCTGTTTTCTGGGTCTGGAAGTTAACTGGCTCTGCTCACTAAGTACCTGGCCACAAAGGCACCCGAGGAACCAGATTTCACAGATAACAGAGTATATGAATCTATACGGGACATTCAGTCTAACCCACAGTTAGCTTTTTATGCCCTAGCACCTCGCTGTAAATTCACCATCCTTTTCGGAGTACCTTTAATTGTTACAGATCTCACAGAATCGGTGAGGAAGTGTAGTTATTGTGCCTAACATTTTTTAAATGTCTTTAATCTTAAACTCTGTGACATTTCACATCTTGTTTTCCCCGTATGTAAACTCCCAATCACCAAATGTGAATGACACAGTAGGAATGGAAATAGGATAGAAATAAAGTGAAAAATAAGGTCAAGCAGGAAATAATGAAGAACTTCAAAAGCATCAGGTATGCAAAACATGACAGAATGAAGGGTTACAAGACAGGTGCACCAGAGCCTTGTAGAGAAAGTACACAGGAGAGCAGGGCCATCGGTTGGGTGATAGGGAAGCTAGAGCTTAGCAGAATGTTCGATCTCTGCGAGCTGAGCCGTCAGTTCCATGCGGATAGATGAGTTAAGGAGGCTGATGAAATCGAACTCATGAGAGAAGAGAGGTAACAAGTGCTTAAGAGAGGAAAGAGCAGTCCAGCTGGAGAAATAAAACAATCATCTGGCCTTGGGTAGATCGTTGCTAGGGCCCCGCATTGCCAAAGATCACCCACCCTGTCTTTCATTACCTCTGGGTGCTGATACTCAGTAAACAGAAAGCTCATCCCTCCATAACTGTTAGCCTTTCCATGTCCCCACAGCCTGTGTCACTGAGCCACCCCATCATCTGTCAGCCATCAGTGTGACTCACCCTTCAGATCATCTGTAAATGCAAGGTTTTCCTTTATTGTTTAGCTCTGCTCCGTGCCTTTTATGAAGGGAAAGAAAAACCTCCCGAAAAGATCAAAACCATTACCTTCGCCTTTCCAGAGCCTGACCTGTGAACACTGCGTTAAATAAGTGACACAAGTCCCTTTTAGGAAGGAGGGAGAGCGTTGTCTTGATTAGAGAAGGAAGCCACAGGGAGCAGAGCCGGCTCGCCCGGCATTAGACTCCCTTGTCAATTATTCAGGGTTCATTATGCCACGTGGGGAGGGCTCCGTTTCTCTGCCCCATTTCTTCTTCCATTGGATGCCCAACTTTGAACCATTTCAAAAGCAGCTTCCCATGAGGGCTAGTTGAAGGTTTGGTAAGGAATCAAAGGGTTAGTGTTAGGATATCATGTTGGTGGGAAAAGACAGAGAAGAAATTGAATAAATTACAAGTGAGGAGAATCTTTGCATTTTAATTATTCATGGTTTTTGTTTTGTTTGGGAGTTTGGGTTTTGCTTGTGGAAAAGAATGAGAAAGTTTACAAACCACCACTGAAAAACACATTTTACTTGCCTCTTCAATGAGGGGAGGATTTGTGAAGATAGTTTCGTCTTTGTATTAAGCCATCATTTCTCTTTCTTTCTCTGAGAATAAATCAAAATCTTCTTCCCTCTTCATTTTTACAAAAATGTCTTCCCAGCATTTATGCAAATGAGCCATCTGCTTGAGATCTTTTGTCACCGCACCGCTCCCCCAGACCTCCAGCTCTTCTGGTGGGTGGGCCAGGAGTCACTCAGCCTGCCCAGGCTACCATTCACTTCTCTGTCTTCGCCGGAACAGTGGGCATGAAACACATCTTGATCCTGACTCACCCAGGGTTTGGTTGGCACAGCAGAGTGATTCAGAAGATGTTGAGAGCTGCATACTCTATTCTTCAAATGTGATTCCCGGGCCATTCATGTGTCTTCTTCTGGGTGCCCCCTGGAGGTGCAGCTTCCTTGGCAACACACCACCATCAGACCCCGGTCCCTTCTTTCCCTGCCATGGCTTCCTAGCATCTGCGCTGTTGAACAAAGAAATGACCTCTGTTCTTACCTGTGGAACATGGCTGCCGCCCTCGCCAGGATTAAAAAGTGCATTACTGTTTCTGACTCCTGGGTGCTACAACTTGACAAGATACTTGTTTCTCAATAAGTACTTCTTCTCTGTATTGGGATTCATCACCTCTTCTTGATCCTGTATAAAACAGAGTAAACCTCAAGGCAGGCTTGTCTCATTATTTGGTCAACTTTGAAATATATGGGCTGACACCCCTCCTAAATGCCTAAACTGAATTTCCAGCTGCCTGTTGGATGTCCAAAACACCCATTTCCCGTTTCAAACCAGCCAGCAGTTCTTGGCATTGTGCCATTTCAGTGTCTCACGCCTTTGTGTAATTATCTGCCAAAAGAATGATATACCACTAGTCTTTAGGACAGTGTCAGCAATATTAGTCTTCTTGCGGGAAGAGAAGGAGACTCCTAAACCTATTAGCATTACTGGGCTTTGTATGAGACCTTGAGAGAGTGACTGAGCCCAGAAAGGGAAGTTAAGGTCAAATGTAAGTAAGCAAAGGGAAGGATTAATGAATATTGAATATTGGGTCATTTTCAGAATTGCCCTCCTAGCTCCAGAGAGAAAACCAGGAGGTATATCAAAGGGAATTGGGGAGTAAGTGGCTGAGTCGATGCTTGTAATTAGCTACCTAACTTGGGAGTGTGCTCAGTCCCGAGCAGGGCTGGCCTGAAGGAAGCCAGTACACACTGCTTCCGTCTGTGTCTTTCTGGAATTGAATGTGAAGGAAACTTAAGTCAGATTCCAAATTAGGCATTTCCTCATTTCTTTCCATCTTGACTGCCACAATACAGACCTACCTCTTTTTTATCCTAAGCTATTCTAGTACCCAGATGAGTCCCACCAGTGTCTCATTTCTCCCATTCATGTTTCATACTACCTTCAAAATTATATTCTTAAAGCACTGGTATAATCAAAAATTTTTTTATTTTTTTCAACACCCCGCCTTTGCTTGCAGGATACGATCTAAATGTGTCAAGGTTTCTGGCTTTGGTCTTGGTTTTGGTTTGTGGTGGTTGTTTTTTGTTGGTTTTGTATTTTTTTTTAAAAAAGCCCTCTACACTCTGGCCCCAAACAGCTTTCTATCCTTCTATGGCAGTCTGATCTCATGGTTTATATCCCAGCCGTTCCTGCTCCCGGGACACCCGAGGCCATCTCACACTTGCCGGCCTTTCCTCAACCTTTTCTTTCCAGGTGGAATTTCCTCTCTGCCCATCTCTGTCCTTCAAATGCTACTGATCTCTCAAGGACCAGCTCTGACGTCCCCGTGAAGCTGTGCTAATTCCCACCTCACCTTGCACTCCTACTCACCTTCAGCACCCCCATAGCACACTTTTGAATACATTTTTACTATGAAATACACTAAAAGAGAGATTATAGAATATATATATGCAGTTTCAGTAACAATAATAAAGTAAGTACCCACACAACCACTATAGAACAACGCCAATATATTTGAAGGCTTCCTCACCTCCTCTCACTGCTGTCCCTCCATCTGCCAGAGGTAACTCCTCTCCTGAATTCTGTTTATCATCCCTTTGCTTTTCGTCATACTTTACCATGTATAGATATATTGCTCAACAAGATATTGTTCAGTGTCACATGTCGTCGAACTTCATAGACACAGAATTGTATTTTCTTGATTACTTTAGCTCAACGTGGAGACGAAAGTCACTGATTTAATATGAACTACCAATATTTATTTATTTTCATTACTGCATAGTTCTTTGGTATATAAATGTAAATTTATTTATCCATGTTGATGGGCCTTGACATGGTTTCCATGTTCTTACCATTAGAAATATCCCTATCACAGACATTCTTGTAAAATCCTTCTGGTAAACATGTACAAGATTTTCTCTTGGCAACAATTCCTGAGTCTATTCCTAGGAGGATTTGCTGGGTCCTGGGAACAACTTCAAGTTGACTAAATAGTACCAGATAATTTTCCAAAGTGTTTGTAATGATATATATACTCTTCCATGCCAGATACGGGTCCCCACTGCTTTATGTCCTTGTCAATGTCTGATATGAAATTGAAGTTAAATTTCTGTTAGTCTAGTGCATGTAAAATGCTATATCCTTATCGCTTTGATGTTCTTCCTGACTATTAACAAACATCTTTTTATATGCTCGAGTTCTTCATTCTCCTCTTCTTTGATGCTTAAGTTAGTATCTCTTGCCCCATTGCCATTGTTACCATTGTCTTTTCCTGGTTAATTTTTAGACATGATAGATATTGTATTTTGGTTGGTTATATGTGCTGCATATATCTGTTCCCAGTTTGTGGCAGTTCCCTTTTCTTTATAATCTCTTCTGATGAAATCACCTTCTTAACTTTTTATACTCAAAAATACCAGTATTTTGAATTACTTGCATTTTTGTGCTTTAAGCCATCCTTTGCTATCTTAAAGTCATATTTTTAAAAATATTTTTATTTATTTATTTATTTGACAGAGAGAAAGAGAGACAAGTAGGCAGAGAGGCAGGCAGAGTGAGAGGGAGAAACAGGCTCCCCACTGAGTAGGGAACCCAACGCGGGGCTCGATCCCAGGGCCCCAGGATCATCACCTGAGACTAAGGCAGACGTTCAACCGTCTGAGCCAACCAGGTGCCCCTTAAAGTCATATTTTTAATAACTTTTAAGGTTGGACCTTTCACATATAAATCCACAGTCCATCAGCAATTGGTTTTTGCATATGGTATGAGGAAGAGATTCATCTTAAAATATTAACCATGACTTTAGTTTGTAGTAAAACTCAATGCATTATATTGTAAAGCCTTTGATACATGTTAGTGTATCATAATAATCTCCAAATCCTCCACTGTCTTAGCACAACACTTCCCACCTTGTGGGTGTTCAGGAGGTTTAGAATAATATGGCTGGTAGAAACTTCTATTTAATGCCTGTGTCTACCCCAGGCTTCCAACAATACTGGCAAGGAGTACAAGAGCTTCCTTCTTCATCTTGTTGGGTACCTCCCCTCCTCTATCCCATCCTCTACAGATGCTCTCAGAAGCTGCCCCCTGCATCATTCTTCACAAGTACTAAGTCAGGGAGCAGAACTCCTAGATCTCAGGGAATATGAGACACGCCAGCCAGTTTGTTTTCTTTTGTCCTCTAGTAGCTGAATAGTACACCCCCTGGGAGTGTTGTAGGTAGCCACAGACAGACCTCAGCGGTGTGGGAACTGACCCCAGCCTACACTCAGATAAGCCAGCAGGGCTCGGACATTGCCAGTCACAGAGAAGTAGCCACTGTGTTTCTTGGGTGCTGGTTTCCTTAACCACAGACTGCCAGGAAATTAAAAATCCCAATGGATTCACTTGGCTTTTCAACCAGGAGAGAGAGTTCAGATGGCACTGAAGATTAGTATAACATTCCTTTCTGAATCATGCAAGCATGAAAAGGAAATATTTCAATTCACAGCCTAGATATGGTCATGTGTGCTTCCAATTCTGAGCAACTGAGCACATATATATTCAGTATTTGCTAGAGTAAATGTTTCTAGAGTATACAGAGAAACAGTGAAGTACTTTGGGCAGCAGAGTAGCATAAAGGAAAGAGGTTGGATTTGGGCAGACTTCAGCTTACTTATCAGCTGGGTAACGTGAGCTTTCCCATCCCAGAATAGAGATCAAGACATTAGACTTTGTCTACCGTGCAAAGACAATCCCTACTCTTTAGAAATATATCCTTTATGATATCTACATCGATTGATCACTCAGGAATAAGGCTGACTACAACAAGAGCTATAATTGCCATAGCCATGTATATTTTTAAAGATTTATTTTATTTATCTATTTGGGAGAGAGAGCTATATATCCCACAAGCCAGGGATGGGGAGCAGAGGGAGAGGATCTCAAGCAGACTCTACACTGAGTGCAGAGTCCAACACAGGGCTCAGCCTCATGTCCTGTGCTGAAACCAAGAGTCAGATGTTCAACTGACTGAGCCACCCAGGCACCCCATCATAACCATATTTTTAAAACAAAAATTGAAATGTGGTCTGACAAAAAAAAAAAAAAAAAAAATGAGTCCAAGAGAGTACCTTAGTACTCTAATACTAGAAATTGAGATTATCCTAGCATATCTAAGACATGCAACCCTTCTAGTTATAATAAAACACACTGACCATTTGCCATGGGGAAGATCAATTTTATCTCAGAGAAAATCCTTAGAGGAAATAACAGTTGAGTGAGGTCCTAATGGGCCTTCAACAGATAGATATGAGAAAAGACTAGAATTCCAGATAGCCCCAGGAGTATCACAGAACAGGTCAGAAACATGTAAGACATGACCCTTTTCCCCACATGCCTTTCTCATCATATAGAAAAGATAAACCCCAGGACTCCAAAGATACTCCTGAGGTCGGAAAAGAAGCCAGGAAATAAGATGGGGGTAAAGTTAGCAGGAGCCTCAGTACTACCCCATACCCACAACCCTGTTTCAATCAAAGCAGCTCTGCATTTACATATCATTTATTGCCCTTCTGAAGTAAAGTTTAATTTGTAAATGACTTTCCACTACTTAGTCCTTAATGAAAGGTTGGGGGGGAATATATATATAACTTAGGGTGTGTGTTTAGTCCTTGTGTTGTTTTCTGTAACTAATCCATGTGGCCCTTTTGGTGACCCTGGGATGATGATTTGTGTTCTTGTTACCTGCCCTGCAAAATTGTGTGGGTCCTACCCAGGACAGAGAGCAACAGCTCTCTGAGATGTCACACAGGTTTGGGGGTCTGTTTTCAAGAGAGTGGCCCAAGGAGGAGAGGAAGCAAGCACCACCTAGACCTGAAAGCAGATTGATAGAGTTGCGTGATCCAGATTAAGGTTCAAACTCTTCTGCAGGGAAAAGGAAGCAAGTCAACTAGGAGTTGAGACAGTGACTTTGAACAGTAGATGTTGGATACCCTAAAAGGAGCTCTGAGGGGAAGCCGGCAAAGTGCAATATGGTAGCCTCCCAGTCTGGGCCCTACAGGAATGTATTGAATAGGCAGCCTCCTTTGAGCTAGATATGTTGCATGCCCAAGCTCCTTGAGCTTCTGAAGGTTAATTAGAGAGGCCTCTCGAGGAAAAAATGGCTCCAATGTGTCGTGTGGGAGATGACACCGAATGTCCTCACCCATTGTAAGGAGAGTATAGGAATCAGTGAATTGCAGAATTTTTAAGTGGTTGGTTGTTTGTAGCCCCACTCATTTGTGCTGGCCTTTTTAAACTGGCCACACTGTTTTCATTGGCACATCAACATGTCTTGGCATGAAATGAATATACCCAGCATTTCCATGTAGCTCCCAGGGATCCACTAAAGCTTATATTTAGAAAAGGAAAACTAGAGAATAGAAATACACTGGAAATGACTGAGAGAACATGGCAGAAACAAGGGGGCAAAGAGGCATGTCACAACTATGTCTGTTAACCAAGATACCGTTTCTTGATACAACGAGGCCACTTATGGAATAGAAGTTTGGGGAAGCTCATATTTGACAGCTTTATACAGTCATAATAATAGATGGCATCAGTGTTCTTCTAGTAGGGAGGCAAAAGCCCTGCCTTTAAAGTGGTGTATTATTGCTTTTAAAACTTCGTTGAGAGTATCGAAATTTGAAAAGAGACTAAATGGTTCTTAAAATTTCCCTAGGTAATTCTGCTACGTACTCCTGTGGAAAACCTACTTTTGAATGGTCTGGAATAGGCAGTTGGGCATTAAATGGTCTACCATAATAAAATATACCATATGAGGCAAGAAAAAATAGTTTATCCTTTATAACTCTGTCATTCCCTAAATACATCACCAAGAAAATAACAGGATGGTTAAAGTAATTCCACTTTTACTTATATGATTAATTTAATTCTTTGGGAAAAACACTTCTCATTTTCTAAAGATCTCTTAAACAGCTAATGGATTAACTTCTAATAAAACCTTTGTCTGCAAATTACAATTAAAATATTTGAGTTAGCAATGGGCACTTCCTGATACTTTGCAAGTGAAGTAAAGAGATAAAGTGTAGGTATTTTTCTTACGCCTGCAATTCAGATGATTGTTCACTATATGGAACCTAGAGATTTTAGAAATTATTTGTATTTGAAAATGAGAATAAATGTGAGACTGTAAAAACATGAGACTATAAAAGACCTACAAGATTTATGTATAGGGCGACAGGACTCAAGCTGATAGGAATGCTGGCACTGGGCTGGCCATTATTGACCAAAGGACACTGTGGGAAGCCCAGGAAAAGACCGATTGGTATGGAGACCCAACGTGTGGTTGAGGCAGCCTCACAAGTCAGTGTTGGGGAACAGATTCCCCATAACTGGTGCCGGGACAAGTGGCTATCCATACAGATAAAAATGAATCTCTACTTCACACCACACACAGAAATCAGTTCCAGGTGGATTAAAACTGAGTGTGAAAAACAAACTACTAAAACCTTTAGAAGAATATGTAATAATAAACACCTTTATGCACATTATAGTCAGGAACCCCCTTATTTCAAAAAACTTGGTCGTTAAGGAACTTGAAGGAGAAATGAAAACGAGGTCACTTTTCAATTATCCAGAGTAAGAATAATGAGCAAAACTAACAGATAATCTCCATGCTTTATTCAACTCCCTGTTTTTATTCTGCTCTTCCTCTCCATGAGATATGATGGTGTAAGGGCTCAGCCTGACTTAGGGAATCAACCATGGCAAGGGCAGCCATGTCCTTGGGTGGCTGGCTGGGAGCTGCTGTTTCACAGAACTAGTCCTTCTGATTTGTCCTTTCTTATACTCTCCCAATGCAGAGTAGAAGTAAAAGTTTCTCTTTGGGAGAAAACAGAGTTTGGGAAGCATTAATCTTCCCTCCTCCCTTCCTCATCCCCCATGGGGGAAAGAGATACTAGACTTTGCCCTGTTCCCCTCCCTCAAGATTGAGAATATTTGACCTCCTCGCCTTCTATCTCAAAGGAGGCTGATGATTGTTTCTTATCTAGAGGGGACTGAGCTGGTGAATCCACAAGAGACCTTGATGAGCAGGGGAAGGGAGAGAAAGAGGAAAGAAAGAAAGCAAGAAGAGGAGTTCTAGGGCAGTCTGGATTCCCACCATTTCCCCATGGGTTGAGTCAGCACTATAGAAGGTGCTTTAGGGCTTAAAACACCTTTCTGGTGGGATATTTTCTGGCCAAAGGGACCCCTGCTGAAAGAGGCTGTAGGTTATATTACCCATTGTGCCAAATAGCAAAAGAAGAGGCCAACCTCACCAGTGTGTCCCAACATAGAAATGCCACATCAGGTCTTCCAAAGAAGTGACCCAAGGCATCCTTAGGAGAGAGGCAGCGTTTGGATGTCCACTGAGTTTAAATTCCCTGAAGTTAGAAATTTTATCTTCATTCCCATAATACTCCAGCACCTAAGACAGTCCCTGGCACAAAATGAACATGTGATTGAGAACCGCCACCTAGAACAGCAACAAAAAGAGGAAGGCAGGCTATCCACCAGTAACTCTTCACTAACCTCTTCACTACCTGGCCATCAGAGCTTCTCTAGCAGACGGTGAGGAGAAAGAAGGAGGTGTTGGGAGAGAGAGAACAAGACTCTTTCCCCATGTAAGTGGTTCAAGCCTTCAGCCCAGTCTGTGGTGGGAAGGGGAACTTTTAATTGGAAGTAAGATTGCAGTGCTAACTGCACTAGGCTTTTTTAATAGCTGCAAGTGTTGAAAGATAATGGAATTGGAGTACTACCCAGAGGGTAAGCAGTGGAGGGAGGTCAACAGAGCACAGCTGGTAGCAGTTATTGGAAAAATAAATCAATCATGCATTTACACCTCTGTGCCTAGAAACACTTCAGTCAAACAAGTGACAGTAGCCATGTGGTATCCTTAGAAAACAAAGGTGATTAGAAACCAAAGATTCTCCAGCAGGATAAGCCTGTGGAATTGTTTTTCCTAGAAATGTTGATGAATTTGAAACTTTCCACTCACTCATTTATACTCAGTCTTTTTGGTGACACGTGGCCCATATTTGTAAAATGACAAGACAGCATCACACCAAAAACAATACAAGATTATACAGAGACCATATAGGAGGGGTCAGCCTTTAAAAGTAGTAAACCCAGGCAGGTTTGAAGGACCACACTAGAGATAGCCAAAGATGACCTGGAAGTATAAGAAACTGAAGGGAAGAGATGATGAGGGCCATCATCCAAGGCAAGGACCAAGGACAGAAAACACACTGAAGGAAGTGGAAGGATCAGGGAAGCATGATTAAGTGGATCCAAGTCATTCTTGGTGTCTATCCACACCAAGTGTTAAAAGTACCTGCTAGCCCAAATTAAGGGGTACAGTCAGTGGTGTGGAACAGCTCAAAGTAACTAACCATGCGAAGACTAACCTGGTCTCTTGGTGCCCATGGCACCCACTCTGCATCATTCATAAGTTAATTGGCTGGCTGCCAGTAAATTAGAGATCTATAGCTATAGAGAGAGATATAGATATCTAACTCAGATATAGATATCTATATATATCTATATCTATGAGTTAGAATTCTGCTTCCCAAACTTAATTCGAATTTTGCTTTGTTGTCTCTAGAGTATGTTTGCTCTTTTTTTTTTTTTTTGAGAATTAAATGAGCTAATGCTTCTAACTTACCTGGAAAATATTTGGCTTACAACTATGCTCAGTAAATGCTAATTACTGTGAGGGGGTCAACTTTTTCATCCAGGTGGTGCATGACTGCATCATAAGCTCCTGGGTAATTGAGAGGTTAGTAAAGGGAGAGAAATCTAAATGTTTGCCTATAGTCGACCAAGTGTGAATGTTCACACAGAGAACTGAAGATGATTTGAGTCTAGTTAGGATACCTGGTAGAGCAATGTCACCTTAGCTATCTTTGTCAAAATCATTAATTATGAAACTCACTAAATTGAGGCAAGGGGTTCTCCCGTCTCTGAACATGGAGGGTATCTCATATGCCAGAGCCGTGACTCAAGTCACATGTCATGACCTCACATCAAACTGCATGTCTTATCTCCGTCCAACATTCCATGCATTTCCCTGGACGCAGGAGTCGTTTCTCAAGTCATTTGGGAAAGGAGTGGAGGGAACAAAAATGACTGTGAATCAAGATTTAAGTGGGAAAGTCTCCTTTTAAAAGTGGCTGATTTGCCATGGGATGTACGTGGAACTCTGAGACTAGCCACAGTTACATTAATCAGACAGTTATTAACCTAAACTGCCAAGTGGGGAGAGTTCAAAAAGTGCCTTTTGAAGCTATGATAAACCAGAGGCTTTTTATTCTAGTGATTTAAGAAAGCTTTACATTTTTATTTCCAATTAACCTATCAATAGTGATGTCACTTAAATACTCCTAAGGAATATTATCTCCTCATTATTGCCAGAAAACATGCTGCCCAATTTCATAGCTCAGCTGTTCTCATGCATGGATGGACAATCTGAATTAACTTGAACAGAAACAAGAGTTTTAGACACTCGGCTACATTCCTACTTGTAAAATTAAGTAATTAAAATGTGACTTTAAATAGTAAAAGAAAATAAAGTAGATAATGTTTATTTTGTGCATCAAAATGATAGTGATACAATGCCTCTCTAACTTTCTATGTATTCAGTGTTAGTATATCAATAGAAAAATTATTGTAATCCTCACATTCCGTTCCAGTACAATTGAAGATTGTGGCAATTAGTAAAGACCCTCTGGAGAGTTGTCTTAAAATTAAGCTGTTAAGAAAGAGTGGTTTTTGTTTTCTTTGTGAACAAACAAAGATAGCCCACTGGAAGATGGGAATTTTTTCTACCCTGTAGACATACTCCTTGTGCATTTAAAAATCAGACACGAGAACACCCGTTATTCTGTTGATCTGAAACTTTGACACTATAGAAACAACATGTAGTCAAGGAGAGAGTTGTTGAAATGATGAGGGAAGTTCAGACCCACAAAGCCCTACCTAGATTTATTCACCGTTGTAGGGATTCTCTTTCCACCTTTCATCAGACCTTCCTTCTCATTCTGCTCATGCTTGCATGAACCTGGACCTCAAAGCTATTTGTGACATCTGATTATGTGTGTATTCTTAAACAATATACCAAAGGTTAATGATAAATCACAAATATCTTACACATCTTCATGTAGAAGGAACTTTTAATTCTGAACTAAGTAAAAACCTACTCTTGTATCTTTCTCCATGGCTCAACAATCCAAAAGCAATCTCAGAAAGAATGAGGATTCCGGGTTTGGGCATTAAAGGTCCTGTGTCTTGTCATCTCCTCCTGTGTGCTATGTGGCCTTTCACAAATCTCTTTTCCTCCCCGAAGTGCAGTCTTCATCTTAAAGTAAGATAATAGGAACCAGAGATCAAAGATTAGTAAGACGGGCTCCTTGCCCTCAATGCCCCAAGTGTGCTTTGGTGGGTGTATTATCAAGAACTGCTTCTTTTCTTTACTTTACCCCCCAATCAATCAATCAACCCACCATTTTCTCTATTGTTCTCTCTCTCTCTCTCTCTCTCTCTCACACACACACACACACACACGCACGCACTCACACTCACACAGTATTTTGCTAGCTGCCTCTATAAAGTATATTCTAGCAATGTAAAATGTGATTTTTGCCCTCAAACTGTATACTGGGAAGGGAAATTTTAGTACTATATGAATGTATTTTCCAGCACTTCTCACAGGACTCAGGAAATACAAAAAATAATGTCTGTTGTCACCCATTTATGCCAACAAAGGTATGGTTACACCAAAAAGAAAAGAGATGCCTCTACCTTGTGACTGGGTCTTCTTCTTCTTCTAAGCTTATTTCTTATTGCAAGTTAGAAGATGGTATTGTTTTTACTTTCAGACATTTCTTCACCTTCATTTTGTAAGAAGGACTTCTGTGAAGTCCTTCTCATGGAATTCAAGGTCAGCCTTGGCCAAAATGAAGTAGCTAACATTTATTTATCCATTTAAGACGTGTTTATGAAACTATCCTGTGCCAAGCACCTTAGCCAACAGTAGAAAAACAATAGTGAGCAAGGCACAGATGTTTGCAAAGCAGTCTGTCCTCAGAGCACTCTCTCCCTCAACCCCCACACTCTCTCAACTTCCTCTGCAGACTCATTCTCTCCCATTAATTATTTTCTATTTTATGCAGTAACAATTTTTGTCCCCACTACCAATAAGTTTTCATTATCTATTATTTTTAAGGCAATGTGCTACCTATTACTAGAAGGCACAAAGATAAAATCCCTCTTTCCAGGAGTTTATGATTCAGTAAGTACGGAAGTGAGAAATGGTAGTGGGGCTAATAGACACACAATAACTAGAATGAAAGGCAGGGTTGCAGTAAGTAGTATAAGAGAGGTTGTAGCTAAAGTGCAGAAGAGCCCAAGAGAAAGGAGGAGAGCTTCCTCCTGGAGCGACCAGAGACAGCTTCTTGGAGGATTTGAGAGGAAACTTCGAGAATGGGCATGATTGCAAAATGAGATGGGAGGGGGCAGGAGAATGGTAAGAATGACGAGCAGGGGTAAGGGCAAGAGCAAAAATGCCCACATGAGAGAACCCAATGAAGAAGGGAGGAATGAGAAGCCAGCCAGATGAAACACAGGAAAACGGTAGGGGATAAGCTAGAAGGATGAGGTGACAAGGTCCTGTGTGATCTTCACACTGGGTCAAGGAGCTTGGATTCTGCTCAAGAAGAAGGGGGTGAGGTGGGGAGGTGTCCGAAGGGGAGAGAGACCAACACAGACATGAGCTTTAAAAGATGCTTGTGGCAACTATATGGACCAAAGGAAGAAGGAGAAGAGAGAAATGAGGAATGGAAAAACACGGAAGAGAAAGAGGAAATGACCAGCTGCTGCTGGGATCAGAATGGAAGTCAGTTTTGAAAAGCACATTCAACTCCATAACCTTTGTCTTTCTATAATGCTCTCTTAAGAGACTGTTTCTATAAAAATGAAATCTTTAAACTGGGGCCCTGTTAAGCATCTGACTTGATTTCAGCTCAGGTCATCATCTCAGGGTTGTGAGACTGAGCCCTACTTCGGGCTCTGTGCTCAGTGAGGAGTCTGCTTGAGATTGTTTCTCTGTCTCCCTCTGCCCCTCCCCCAGTTCATGCTCTCTGTCTCTCTCTAAAATAAATAAATCCTTTAAAAAATATATTAAAAGAGTTTCCAAAACTAGCTTCTCCAATATGGGCATGGTTGCTACCACCCAATTTTTATGTCTTGTTCTTAAATTATTTCTTAAAGCCTTTGTCTTAGTCTCTTCAGGATACTAAACCAAAGATACCTCAGACTAGGTAACTTATTAACAGCAGAAATCTAGTGCTCGTCATTGTGGAAGCTGGAAGTCCTCACATGTTGGAAGGGGTGAGGGAGCTCTCTGGGTTCTCTTTTATGAGGATCCTAATCCCATTCATGAGGGCTCTATCCTCATGATCTAATCACCTCCCACAGGCCCCCACCTTCTAATACCATCACCTTGGGGGTTAGGATCTCAACATATGAATTTTGAGGGGATATAAACAATCAGACCATAGCAGCCTTCATATGTCATATTCATTCATTGTTTTTAAATCTGTTCTTTTGTTCTGCCTCCTCCTGGATCCATTGTCTTTCCTTCTTTCCCTATTCTGTGTCCTGGGGAACTGATCCTTGCCTTCATCACACAAACTCTCTTGCTCTCCGGTTTCCTGTTGGATTTTGCTGCTGAGAAGTATAGCAGATCAGAGGGCCTGTAGAGAGAGAATAGAAAGTGTAATAGTTTTTTAACAAATAACAACAAATTTAGTGGCTTGAAACAACACCAGTCTTATGGTTCTGGAGGTCAGAATTCTAAAGTGGTTTCAGTGGGTTAAAATCAAGTTATCTTACCAGCAAGGCTGGTTCCTTCTGTGGGCTCTAGGGGAGAATCCATTTCCTTGCCTCTCCCAGCTACTGAAGCCACCTACACTCCTTGGCTTTTAGCCCCTTCCTCCATCTTTAGTACCAGCAGCGGGGTACCTTTTCTCATCTCTCACCTCTGCTTCTGCCCTTCCATCTTCTCTTTCTCAGATTTTGACCTTTGTGATTACACTGGGGCCACCCAGACAACGTGGGATGATGATCTTTCCATCTCAAGGTTCTTAACTTCCCATCTCAAGGTCACATTTGCAAAGCCCCTTTGCCATGTAAGGTAACATATTCACAGATTCCAGAGACTAGATCTTTTGAGGGGGACATCATTCTGTCTGCCACAGAGAGGTATTTGTTCCCCCTGTTGCTCCTGGCCTCTACGCACTGAGCCTGGCAGCACCCACCCCTCTAGAATGACAGCTCTCATCAGACCCTTGAAATTTGCCTTCCTCTCCCAGGCTCTTGCAGCCAGAGATGGTAACAGTCCCCACCTGCAAGCCTCAAGAGCCCTCTGATTCCTGAACCCTGCCCACACCACTGAAATAGTCCCATCATTAAATTATATGCAAAATCCCAGCTGACTGAACCACCATCTTGGTACACCTTTTCACATTCTTTTTTTTTTTTTTTAAAAGATTTTATTTATTTATTTGACAGAGAGAGATCACAAGTAGGCAGAGAGGCAGGCAGAGAGAGAGAGAGGAGAAAGCAGGCTCCCTGCTGAGCAGAGAGCCCAATGTGGGACTCGATCCCAGGACCCTGAGATCATGACCTGAGCTGAAGGCAGCGGCTTAACCCACTGAGCCACCCAGGCGCCCACCTTTTCACATTCTGACACCATGAAAGTGTCAGGTCTGGAATTGGCACCTACACAGAAAGTGGACGTAGATGCAATATTCAAGTGGGTTGGCGTCAGGAAAACCATGGTCAACCTTTGCCAACATCACACTCATCAAACAAAGCATAATGCTTGCATCTGATTAGGAATAATAATCCCTCATTTTCTCTTGATTACATCCAGGAAAGAGAAATGACAGCTGACACCAGGTCCACAATAGAAAGTTTCCTCTTTGATTTCCTTTTGGTTGTTTTTCAATCAAATTGGAAAACTGACTTCATGACCTAACACAAGTGATTTCTGGGCAAATGGGTGAGACACTAGCTGAACTGCCAATGAGGGCCTTCTCTTCCTGCTCAGGTGGATCATTTCAAGATGCTTCCCTAGCTGCTTCTTCTTGCCTGAGCCGTCAAACAGACATATGAAAGTAGAAAGTGTCGTGCTTATTTTTTCCCTCAAAGAAGATATTTTGCTTTAACCAGCTTGTCTTGAAAATCTTCGTTTGTGTTCATGTCTGTCACCACAATGGAAGTTATCCCTCTGTCTTAGCTTAGGGTTTGGATGAGCTGTCCAGCATTCAATGAGATTCTTTTTCTAAGAACTATCTATCTAAAATCATAGAATAAAAATAGAAAAACAACATCAACATCCTATAGGAATTCCTAAAATGCAGAACTTACCAAATCAACAGAAGATTTCTTTTTTTAGTTTTTCACTTCTAAGGGATGTTTTAAGACAAACATTTACCTCATTTCCACCATGAAATATCCCCAGTAGTTCAATTGCTTCTCTCCTAATTTCATTATAAACTGTTTACAACTGCGTTCATTTTTTTCTCCACTCTGCCATGTGATGACAATGATAGTAGTAATTATGAGAATTAATAATACAGCATTATATTTGTGTAGTTTGGAGTTTACAAAGCACTTACATATAGTTTATATTAATTGATCATGCTTCCACCTGGTTGACATAGATCATGAAACCAAACTTGAACTTTTTATAGACCGCCTCTAAATTTGGTTTACACAATAAGGAGGAAAGAGTCAAGAAACAACTTCTGAAAAATGTTTTCTTTCAATCATACATCCATCTATTGAACAAATATGTATGGGAATATCCCACGTGGCTAAGCCTCTGCCCTTAGAGAGTTTACAACATAGTAGTAGACGAAGCTCAACACTTTTAAAGAAACACTGAGCAAAGGCACCCAGCCCAGACTGGTGGGATCATGGAAGGCTTCCTGGCTGTGGTCATACCTGAGGCAGGTCTAAGGGATGAGTAGAATTCAGCTATTTGCGGAGTGGAGGGCAAATTCTAGACAAAGGGCACAAGAAGAGAACTACTCTAGACAGGTAGGAAGAGATCCTCAGGGAGCCTGAGGACGTGAAGAATGGCACATCAGCTCCCATGAGAAGCCCTAGAAGAGCAAGGAGATTTAGGAAGACGTAGTCTAATAAAATTATCTGTATAAGATTAGTATTGCTAAATATCTGACAAGGAAAAAAAGAAAGATTTGCTGGGAAAGTTGCCAAATTGTACTTTAGACTTGACCCCCACAAACTTGGCACTGCATCATCCTTCAATTTTACATCGATTTTCATGTTTTAATTAGAGGATTTTAAAGTAATAATGAGAAAATAGGGGCTTCTGAATGGAGCGCTCCCCTTGAATCTCCACCAGAGTGGGCCCCCTGTTTAGAATGACCCGCCTAAGCATCACCCCAGCTAGCAGGCAGTATGCCCAAGCCAAAGACTGAGCTTTGGGGCATCTGGGTGGCTCAGTGGGTTAAAGCCTCTGCCTTCAGCTCAGGTCATGATCCCAGGGTCCTGGGATCGAGCCCTGCATCGGGCTCTCTGGTCAGCAGGGAGCCTACTTCCCTTCCTTCCTCTCTCTCTCTCTCTGCCTGCCTCTCTGCCTACTTGTGATCTCTGTCTGTCAAATAAATAAATAAAATCTTTAAAAAAAAAAAAAAAGACTGAGCTTTGTTTGAGCTGTGACTAAGTCTCTTCTGAAGGGGGATATGAAATAGGGTCCATCACCCGCCTCGAGAGATAACCCCTCAGAATTCTGCAGCAGCCCCTAACTTCTTGTTCTCCACTTGTTCCCCTCACCATCGTGGCCTTTCTCAGCAGATGTGTGCTCAGGCAGGACGTTGATGAGGGACCCTTCTGTAAATCCAGAAGGGCTGTTTCACACTTATGTTTGGGTGAAGTCTCTTGAGAGAAGTTGGAATGTTTTAAGTGATTACTTTCTAGAACGTAGTCTAAAGAGAGTTTCAGACAGTTCTCCATGTATATATTAATTGAGGCAAATAAAAGTTGCAGAGTTTTGGTGCTCTCAGACACGTGCTTCTGTTTCCAACTGGGTTGGGAACTTTCCCTCTGGAAAAGCTGCTGACTTGCTGGGCTCCTGCGCCTTGTTGAAGCAGTAGTGCGCAACGTTTGGAACAAGAAGAGCCAGGTCCTAAAGAGAGGCTTGGATCTCATCTATCTCAGGCACCAGCCTCGTGGAAGACATGGGAAGTTAGCCAAAACAGTATAACCTCCTAGAAAACATTTTTACTGTAAGAGTTATTAAATAATACCTAACAAAAGTTAATTGTGAAAGCAGCCATTACCTATTCAAGTTGAAAATCAGCCTGTCCCTTTGCTTCAGCAGGACCATCAAGGCCCAGGGGTCCTGTTGTCAGAGCACCTGGTGATGGTGCCCGTGGCGGGCAGCGGCCCACAGTCTGATTCAAATTTTTTTTTCCTGGCACTTTATGATTTCTTTCACACTCAGCCTCCATTCTGCTTTCTTTCAATCCTTTAGCATTTGTTTCCCATTGCTTTAACTGTCTCTACCAATTTTTGTAGGTCACCATTACTGAAACCTCACTGGCCTCCTCTAAGTACTATTGAAATTGCTGTGGTGTAGTTAGAAGGGCTTGAGGCAGCATTTCAAGAAAGCGTTAAGATCTGCAGAGATGCTCAAAAGCTGAACTCACTGTATCGTGAGAAGACAGACAGCCACTCTAACTGAAAAGCAAACTTCAGCCACGTAGTCAACTGTGATTAACCACAGGCCTACTTGTCAAGAACTGTGTAGATGACAGTAGGTATGGCCCCTGCCCACGAGGAGTCTGGAGTCGGCAAGAGAAGCCAGCCTGTAAGTGAAAAATTTGGTGGTGCTACCCTATGATCTCAGATCATTAGCCACAAAAATGGTCCAAAGCTAAATCTTCCATGAAATGAGGAAGAGAGATATCCATTGTTTGTTTGTATAAAATTCGGAAAGAACACAAACCCTTACATTATAACCTAGGATTTTAGTCATGTATAATCATGCAGGATAGATGCTTGTGGGGCAGTAGTAGGAGTGAGGGCAGTCAAGTTAGTACCCCACGAAGCACGTTCATGAGATGTCGGAGCAAGACTTGAGCGGGAACGACTGTGACTTAGGGTTAAAGGAAATCCAAGATTAATTGAGTTCTTATAAATATGTCATTGAGCCAAGCCAAATACTTTCTCTACAACTTCGCTACAAAAATGCACACAGGTCGGAGTTTACATTTCTCTCCCTACGACTTGATCTATTAACCACTTAAGAAATATTGAAACTTTTACCTTTCCCTGTCTTGGTTTTCCAATAAGAAGAGAAAAGGTTTTACCTGCAGACCCCCCTGGCAAGTTCTAGGATTTGGTAACAGCTTAGTTAAAGAAAAATCCGCCATGATGTATTGAACGGAAATGTGGGAGTAGAAATGCAGAAGTTACTAGACTGTGCCAACAAAGGGCAGTCTTGTCTTGTCTTTTTCCTTTTTTTTTTTTTCTATTGAAGTACAGTTGACACACAATATTACATTAGCCTCTGGTGTACAACATAGTGACTCAACAAATCTGTGCGTTATGCTGTGCTCATAAGTGTAGCTACTTGAGTCACCATACACACTATTACAATACCATAGACTTCCCGAAGCTGTACTTTTCATCCCTGTGACTTACTTATTCCATAACGGGAAGCCTGTACATCCCTCCCCCCTTCACCCATTTTGCCAGTCACCCCGCTGCCATCCCCTCAGCCAACCATCAGTTTGTGAGAGAGCTGTCTTATCTCACTCCTTGCCCCAAGATATAGCTGTAGGGCTGTTAGTTGCTCCAAGGCAACCACAGATATAAGTATTTCATCTTTGGGGGGTGGGGGTGGGAAGGAATGCCTAGAATTTTAGCTTAAGTCCTTTGGTTAGTTTCCTAAATTTGACATCTCCTTGACACACCCAAATTAGCACACACGTGTTCGTGAACTTTGGGCCTCCCTCTCTCCCCACCTCCCTTTTTCTCTCTCCCTGTACCCCTCTCTCTCTCTCAATTCTAACAAGAACTTGATATTTTAAAAATTCTCTAAGAACAGGTCAATGGTTGGTTGGTGGGTTTGGGGTTTTCTGGGGTTTTTTTGTTTGTTTGTTTGTTTTTGTTTTTTCTTAAGTAGGCTTCACACCCAGCATGGAGCCCAAAGGAGGGCTTGAACTCACAATCCTGAGATCAAGACCTGAGCTGATGTCAAGAGTCGGACGTTTAATTGATTGAGCCACCCAGGTGCCCCAATAAATGGAAGAGTTGTGTAAAGTTCCATTTTGGTAACAGAGCTTTGTTGAAGATAGTTCTTGTCTTTCTTCTTCATCCCTGAAAGGACTGCAAATTTCCCAATGGTTTTATCAAATTAATTCCCCCAGTTGGTTCACACGTAAGGGAGGAAAGTGATGCTTTTCAACTGGCCACATCCTGACAGCTGCAGTGAAGTCAGACGACATAGGAAGGTAATCAGGGAACCTCTTCTGCCCTGACAGACTCCTTATATATCCATGTAATAAGGATGAAAGCAAAAGGAATCAAATACAGAATTTATTTAGGGAGTCCCATTTAAGATGACTGTGCATACCACTACGAGTGAGGTAAAAGTAAAAACTAAGTCTTTTGTACAATTTCCATCATTTCACAAAAAAGGAACAGGGGTCTTGAGTCTGGGCTCCCACTGAGTTTATTATCAATGATACTAGGTGCAAATGAGTTGGCCCACTTTTATAATCTGCTCAGCACACTTTGTAAGATTCAGAGTCCATGACAGGGATAGCATTTCCATCTTATTACCTGACTGGCATCCATCCACACCAGTTTTTCTTTTTTTCTGAATTTGGTAAGATCTAGGACTGTACCCAAAATTCCATTGCTTTCAATGAGGCAGGAAATCAGCAGACTCCATCCTCCCATGTCCTGTCATGGGGAGGGGACTTTGGAAGGGACTGGAAGTCTTAGACAAAGGCCAAGGATCCTTTCTCCAACCAGCATCAAAGATGTTCTCTTCTCCCTCTGAGGAGACACTATATCAAAAGCTAAAAGTATGGAAATCTGCCACGCCAAGAGGTCAGGCCATGCTCCTGGGTGCTCAGTAAAAATAACAGCCCTGACCCTTTCCAGAGCCCCAGCCCTGAAACTCCCACATAGGAATACCAGTGTGGCCCCCATAGAGCCCTTGAACCCCTCTGTCTCTCAACCAGTCCTGCAGTCTTCCAATCCGCCACCTCTCTCTCCCATGCTAATGTCTCTTCCCTCAGTTCTCATGAACTCTTAGTAGGAGAAAGGAAACGTAAGAAATGCGCAAGAGAATGAAAAACATCAGATTTCTAAGTCTTACTATATTCAAGTATGTGATCAGAATGCAGACGACATGTGACCACTTCTGTAACACCATGAGATTTCTTTGCCCTCCACATGACTCTATTACAGTGTCAGTCTCAAGATAGAAGTTTCCTCAGGCAATGGTGACTAGCAAGTGTTGATTTGGGCGTCAAGAGTGTTTATAACCCCTTTTCCCATGATTCTCAAGATAAGCCATGTATAAATGCTTCATTCATTCACAAATATGTACCATGTGTACCATATAAGATATATCATTAAAAAGAACTCCCCCTCCCAAGTCCCATGGGCTACCTGGGTGGCTCTGTTAGTTGAGTATCCAGCTCACGGTTTCAGATCAGGTCAGCATCTCAAGGTCCTGGGATCGAGCCCCACGTCAGGCTCTGCACTCAGCAAGGAATCTGTTTGAAGATCTCTCCCTCTGCCTCTGCTCCTCCCCTCTGCTCAAATAAATAAGAAAGTAAGATATTTAAAAAAAAAATAGGGGCACCTGGGTGACTCGGTTAATTAAGGGGTCTGTCTTCGACTCAGGTCATGATCCCAGGGTCTTGGGATCGAGCCCTGCATTGGGCTTCTTGCTCAGCAGGGAACCTGATTCTCCCTCTGTCTCCCTAACTGTTCATTCTTTCTCTCAAGTGAATAATTTTCTTTTTAATTAAAAATTAAAAAAATAAAAATAAATAAAGCTTGAACTCCCGAATAGCAGAATAAACTACCTGACAGTTCCCCAAATATACCATGCTCTCAAGTCTCAGGGTCTTTGCACACGCTGCTTTCTCTACCTAGAATGCTTTTCTTCCTCCTTCACCCAGGGAATTCTTACTGAGAACTTCAAAACTCAGTTGAGATGTCACCACTTCCAGAAAGCTCTCCCTAACTACTAGTTCACTCATTCTGAGTTAGATGACCCTCTATTCCCTTAGCACTTTGTTACTGTCTCAGTCATAGCAAAGATATATTGAAAAATAATCTTATTTACCCACTTTATCTCCAGTTAGACTGAGAATTTGTTATAGATAGAAACTATAACATTTGTTTCTGTCTTTATCTTATCTCCCTAGTAGACTCTCTAGCACATGATAAGTGCTCAGAAATCATTTGATGAGTGAAGAAGCTACAAGTCTAGGAGGAAAGACAGAAAAGTATAACTGTAGCAAAGTGTGATAATACTGGAGTAAGATGCAGTGACGAATGAATACAGAAATTAGAAATGTCTGCTTGAGAAGAAGACAGGGTCTAGGAAGAAGAAGATGCCTAGGCTGGCCTTGAGGAAGACCAGGAGATCACCAGGCTTAGAGGGAGGAGAAGACAAAGAGAGCAGTAGCATGTGGAAAATGCTGGAGGCTTCAATAGGCATGAAGCATTTGGGGAGATATCTCTTAGAAGAATGACTCTATTGGGGCACCTGGGTGGCTCAGTTCGTTAAGCAGCTGCCTTCGACTCAGGTCATGATTCCAGGGTCCTGGGATCCAGGCCTGCATCAGGCTTCTTGCTCAGCAGAGAGACTGCTTCTCTCTCTCCCTCTCCCTGCCACTCTGCCTTCTTGTACTCTCTCTATCAAATAAATAAAATATTTTAAAAAAAAGAAGAAGAAGAAGAATGACTCTAGTGACAGAAGAAGATATTGATGGGAGGGTGACAGGAGAATATTAGAAAACCAGGTAAAGGTGCGATTTGCGCTAGTTAGCAATGGGATACAAATGAAGGCAAAAACGGATGTTGAGACATTCAGGGCATGACCCTCAGGTTTCTGGCTTGAGTGAGTGGTGGTATCATAAACCAGAATGAGGCGTTAAGAGGAAAAATGACTTTGGGAGAAATATGGTAATCCCAGTCTACTGGTGTTGAGTTGGATGTGTCCATTGGACCTCCAGGTGAAGACGTGTAGTAATCAAGTAGATATGCCAGTGTGAAGCTCAGAGGAGGGTCTAACTAAACATGAAGAGTCTATTCTAACTTCATTGGACCTTTTGTTTCACTTCTACGACTTACTGTAGAAGTAAATACTGTGCCATGACGTTTCAGGCATGGTTGGGAACTGCTGGGAAAGCAGTAATTGGTCCCCTCTCTGCCACTGGCTTGGGTGAAGTGACCTCCAGTAAGGTGATGGACTTCAGGCTGTGCCCATTGCCTTATGGAAAGGAGACCATTAAGGAAACCTGAAGAAAAATGTGGCAAACATTGCTCTAAAACAAATCATTTAGTCCTGTCGTTCATGATTCTTCTGTGAAATTTAGAAGTTATACCAGTGAGGCCAACTTCTTCCACTGCCCAAAAACCATACTTTCAAAGACCACTGTACACAAAGAGAGGGGAAGTCTTTGCTTTCATTACACTGAAGTCCTTATCCCTAGCAAACTCTTTATAAAAGGAGACAGGGACACCTGGGTGGCTCAGTCGGTTGAACATCCAGCTCTGAGTTTCAGCTCAGGTTCTGATCTCATGGGTCAGGAATCGAGCTCCATGTCAGACTCTGTGTTCAGAGTGGAGTCTGCTAGGGATTCTCTCCCTCCTCTCCCTCTGCCCCCTCCCTTGCTCATTCTCTCTCTCTCTCTCTCTCTCTCTCAAATAAATAAATCTTTAAAAAAGAAGGGAGGGAGAGAAAGGAAAGAAGGAAGGAGGGAGGAAGGGGAGGAAAGAAAGAAGGAAGATAGATGTTGCTCCCTAGCTATAATAAACGTGTTTGTTCTTTCCCCCCATTTTGGGGGTAGGAAGTGGTCTTATTTTAGTGCCATCCCGCAGTTGTGATGGCCACTTTTTGTTCCTGTTCTTGCCCTGTCTCCATCGTGATAATGCACTGCGCTAGAGAGTTTATTTGCAATTCTGTCTGTGTTACAGAGTTTAGGTTGAGATCTGCTTTAAGGGACCCAACTAAAATAGCATTTTTGCAAAGCAACTCATTGTGTTTTCCTGGCTAATTTATCTTAAGTGACTTGCACTGAAATGAAACATATTTTAATTCAAAAGTTCCTGACAGTAATGGTACTGTGGGAGTTACATGATGTGTTCGTGGTTGAACCTCTTTTATTCCAGATATCTATTCACGAAAGCTAAATGGGAATTGCTTATGGAGCCCAGGCATTTCTAACAATTCAAGAGGGATTGGTATTTAACCAAACAGTTCTGGCAATCAGGTGTGAGCATGGCAAAGATTTAGCAAGGGCATTAGTCGTGTGTGGAGAATGGAGGATCTCAATTTTAATTCAAAGGACTGTGATAGAAAACTCATCATCAAACTTGAATATCAACCAGCCATGTTTACAAAGAAGGCAAAATCACAATAGCACCCAGGGAAATTTAAATGATGCATGATAAAAATTCTCAGAGAAGCCCAAAAACCAATCATCCCATCCAGCATGCTGAATGAAATGCTGCACTAAGCCCAGCGCTGGTACTGTGTTCAATGAAAAGGCCTTAAAATATTTACTTCTTGTTTCAAAGTGAAGGTACCAGGTTTATTGGGAATTGTGGTATCAAACACAGTCCCTAATTAAAAAAAAAAAAAAAATGCCAAAAGTTTAAGTAAAGCTTCTGTCACACTGACTAAAAATAAGTAACATACCACCCCAACGTGTGGTCCGAGGTTTTCACTCATGTCAAGGTAAATCAAGTTTGTTGGTCAGATTCAGGATGCAGCGAAGAATTAGCCACTTCAATGAAGCAACAGGGTACAACCAAAGTGTTCAGATGCCCTCTGGAGACTGGTCCTCTAAAAGATGCTTTTCTGAACTGTTGGAAATGCAGTTTGAGTGGATCCATCCTTGGTTCAATTAATGTTTCCTTAATTAACAGGTAGGAGATCAAATCATCGAAATCAATGGGGAGAGCACAAGGGACATGACACACTCCAGAGCGATAGAACTCATCAAGTCGGGAGGAAGAAGGGTCCGTCTCCTGCTGAAACGTGGGACAGGACAGGTCCCGGAGTATGGTACGTTTCACGTTTTGATTCACCTTTTTTCTCTTTCTTCTGTGTACTGTAAATGGCTCTGCTTATTTGTACAAGTATATCAGTCCTCCAAGTCTACCTAAATATATTTAGCTTTCAAGAGATGTATAGAGACACAGGTATATATGCATATGTACATTGAAGCACAAGATTGATATGTGTGTGAGCTCTTTCTTTTGCTCCCTTGGTTAAGTGATGTTTAAAATAGCAAATAGAGGACCTTCCAGGGCATCTCTGAGTGTGCAGGGAGAGCCAGCCACCACTTATACATTAGAACTTTTGCAGTTTGATGAAAAGTCTTCTGTTCATTTGAGTCCACAGTAATTTCTCAGTTGTTTCCTAAAATCGCTCATGTGTCACACTGCCCCATAGGCTGTGCGACCGGGGCCAGGGGACAAGTAAGAGCAAATCTTCTGGTGGGAAAATGAGAATGTAAACTTCAGTTCACACAGTGGTTGCATTTTCTTGGTACTTTGGGACTGTCCAAGAATTCACTCTTAACACTGTGCATCTCTGTGCTCTTCCAGAAGGCATGGAAGTACATTAGCTCTGCCTTCAGGAGTCTCTAATGGTGTTACTTCTCAGCAGTCCATTGAAGGCACCACTGACAGGTTGACTAAGAAACTGTTGGGTGGTCATTAGGTGAGAGGCATCAGCCCCTTAGCTGGGCTGTAGTTAATGTCAAGGAGTGTCAGAAAGACAGACAGACATCAGTGAAGAACAGTGCTGAGAACACCTGTCCAAATTAGGACGATGGGACCTAAATAAATAATAAGCTCAAATTGTTGATCTAGATGCTAGCTTTCATCCCTATCCCCCCACACCACACACACACACACACACACACACACACACACACACACACACACACTTTCTCTCTCTCTCTAAATAACACTTTTCCCTCTCTAATCATGCTTACCTTAATCATGGGAAACTTGCCTAACTACCAAATAATTGAACACTTCCTTAGTTAATGGTGCAGGATAGTCTTGAGTTCAGTTGAAATATATGAATTCAAATGCCCTCAAAAACTTTGTTTTCGGGATCTTGGAAAACCCCAAAAGCACTGGCAAGTACTCAACTAAGGAAAGCACTGAGAAGTTTTTGTAGGCTTGGCTCAATGCCCCAAGAAAGACTTCATCCCAGGTTCCCATCCTTAATATCTGGATCTAATAATATATGTTTAAATATTAATATTAGCAATAAGGACAGGCCTGATCCTGTTAAGTAGCACTGGTGCTAATCCTTTTGTAAAGAATCCTACTCTTGGAATAGAGTGACTTTTTGCACCCCAGAGAACTAAACAATCCAGTAATATGAAACTGACCTATGACAGTTTGTCACCTCTAAAAAATACCTTACTTTAGGGGCACCTGAGTGGCTCAGTCCTTGGGCATCTGCCTTCAGCTCAAGTCATGATCTCAGGGTCCTGGAATCGAGCCCTATGTCAGGCTACCTGCTTAGTGGGGGCCCTGCTTCTCCCTCTTCCTCTGCCCCTGCTTGTGTTCCCTCTCTCGCTGTCTTTCTCTCTCTCTCTGTCAGATAAATAAATGATATCCTAAAAAAAAAAAAAAAAAAAAGATGGGTAAAGCTCTTTTAAAAAATACCTTATTTTAAAGGTATCCTTCATTCCACAGCAAGACCTGTTATCTGAGCCACGGAATGTCCGTTCAGTATTACTCTTAGGTCCTAACAAGTTAATCTTTGAAAAGTTAATCTGAACCACATGGCTACCCAGAGCTGTCTGTTCTGTTCTAGAATCCCTGTTGGGTACATCTTTTCAGCAGCTCGTCTACAGTGAGCAGTTAGAACATTATTGTTGACCAACTGGCAGCATCACTCAAACTGTGATGCCCACATATGAGGCTGCCTTAAAGCATCTTAAAAGAAAAACTAAAAATGTGTTTTGGGGACAAGACGAAAATTCAACATCATGTCAGCATGATCCCTTTAATTCTTAACATCACCTGAGAATACCTGGTTAAGATTGAATTTAACAAACAGAGAGTTTGTTAAACATCTGAACACAGTTTTGAGGGCCCAGTCATCAATACAGTTAATTCCTGTCATTTTGCAGAATTTCTTCTAAATCTGTTCTTCTAAAATGTAACATTAAATCATGATTGCCAATGGTTAGAGTTTGTCGGCTACTGTTGAAGTTAGACTGATACAGATTTTGACTGTAAATTAATTTTAAAGATTATGTCACAAAATATCCAATTTAATAGAACAGAGCGATCTCCTTTAGGGAAGTAAAAGAATAATCACAAACTAAGTAAACATTAGCATCTAAGCTGAAAGATGCCTGGTTTTGCATGAGCAACCAAGAAGGTTAGGGATCAGACCAGCATCTCTGGGGATAATGCCATCAAGTGATATTTCTGGAATCTCATAGCAACTAATGGGGTCCCCAAGACCACCCCACATTCAGAGATCTACTAGAAAGACTCCCAGGGCACAGAATAGAGTTGTACTCACAGCTAAGATTTATCAGGCAAAATTTGAGGAATCCAGGTGCAAGATTCCTTATTCTCTCTCTCCCTCCCCCTCTCCGTTTTTCTCATGAGGGGTCACCCAGAGAGCCCTCTTCCCCAGCAACAAAAACACAGTAATAAACGTGTGATACTGTCGCCCAGAGAAGCTCATTAGAACCTGGCACCAGGATTTATACTATGCTACTCAAGCAGGCACACTTCACGAGCACATACCAAAATTCTGGACTCCCAGAAGAAAAGCAGGTCATCAGCATATACTGTGTTGTCTGCACAGTTGCACAGGAGATACCCTTATCCTTTAGGGAAGGGTGTATATTAGTGTAGGAGACAGTTTATGGTCAAAGTCCTGGAGGCCAACCTTGCAAGCAGATCTTTCTGAAGACAGGGCAGCCATCTCACGGCTGCCACGCCAACTCTTTCCTGTCCCAGGAAGCAAGCCAAAGAAGCAGCCACCGTCATGGAGCTTACAAATGACCCCAGCTTAAAAGGGGTGCCCACAGCTGAAGAGCAACCTAATTCCTCCAGCACCAGTTAGACTATATCATGAAGCCGAATCTTTTGTCCACAATAAAAGAGTGCATTTTAATGATGCTGGCAAGGGGAGCTCTGTTACAAAACCAAGTAATGGAAGCCGGAACAGCAAAAGAAAATGCCTGAGATAACCAGTAAATATAACCAAGAAGATAATCCATTTTGTCCAGATGTACCCTCATCACAGGAACACTGAATTTTCCATGTACTATGAGTTTAATCCTATTTTTTCCCCTTTATTTGCCTTTTAATATCCAACACGTAGCAAAAGATCCATCTTTAGAAGACGATTAAAGGAAGTTGTCAGAATCTATAGGAGACATAACCTGCTAGGGAGCCATGTAGACTTAATCCAGCCTGAGAGAGTGAGCTTTGAAGAGTAGGAGATCGACAACAAACAGCCTGTTACCAGGGTTTTAAGCGATAGCCACCAGCCCTCCCTCTGCTACCTGTCGAATTCAGAATTCATAACAGCTCTGAAGCAAGACCCTTATCTGGACATTTGGCCACATGGACCACGGGAAAGCAGATCTCAGTCAAGAGAAGTAGGAAACTCTTATGCTGAGTTCCTAAGGTGATCTGTGACAGGGAGATAAGCCCAGGTACAATTGAAAGAAAAAAAATTCCAAGGGTAATCTGGCAGATTGTTGACGAAACAAAATCAGTGTGAATCCAAGTGAGCCGAGGAAAGGAATAAATATGCTGCAAATATGCCATCCATAATTACCGCAAGACTAATCGTCACACGACAGCCCAGCCAAGTAAGAGGCATAAATCAGCAAATGTAGCCACAGAAGTCAGGGCTGCACACAGGCTGTCGAGCAGATGCAGGGGGAGTCGGCAAGTGATAAGGGCTTTGAAGACGTTGCTTTTATAGCTAAGTCCTTGAAGGAGATGGATACTTCAACTCTACTCTAGTCCTTAGGATAAGAATTTGTTGATTATAAACTCCCCGGGAAGTGTGAGCTCCCCCTCCCCTGACACGCATCTCAACAACTGGCAGGAATAAGGAAATTTCACTCCACCATACTGAGAAATGAATCCAAAGATGATGCCTCAAAAGTAGCGCCCTCCTTAACACTGGTTGTTGCTGTTTGAATTAAATCTAAGAAGGTTAAGAAAGAAGAAGTCACATGCCGTGGTTCTAATTCTGCTCAGGAATAAATTATACAAATTAGTGCCCTGCCTTAAAACACAGGTGTCCTTCATTAGCATTCAAAGAACAGAGGTGAGCCCTCCCTTGATTTAGACACCGAGCCACAGAGCCAGAGGTGAAGTCAAAATCAAGCAGTTCACTCCAACTTGGGCCTTTCCCCTGGTAGTATTCGCCATTCAGATCGGATCAAAATAAAGCAAAACAGAAATACGCTTTCGAGTCTTAGTGGTCTAGCCTGTTTATTCCCTTAAAAGGCAACAGAACCAGTCTTTCCGACTACAGTGGTGAAGGGAGTCCACTAGCAAATGGAGACTCAGTGGTCTTAGGAGGCCACGCAGGGTTACAAGGAGGAGGCAGAATTCTCTTAATCTAGGTGTCCCGGCGACAACGAACACCAAATGCCCACACCAAGGGAAAGAAAGAGCCAGTCTGTGGATTTGATTTCTACCTACCCTTCCATTTCCAGAGTTAGTGTCTTTAATGGGTTTTGACTGGATCACAGGTCTTTGGTTAAATGGAACTGTTTTCATTTTAGAAGTATAATAAAACTGCATGAAGTACGGAGAGGAAAGATACGAGTCAGGAACTCGTTAAAGAAATGAATGGGGCAAACAGTTGTTTAGTTAAAGACTGCCTTTCATCAGAAATACACACGACGTACACTCAACCTATCAGAGCATCGGATTAAGCAGAACTGGTCTCTATTTATATGGCAATAGGCAACGTTTATTTGTTTATTCTTCTTCAGGAATGTACCTTGAGCAGTTGTAAGGACATGGATGGAGCTGGAGTATATTATGCTAAGTGAAATAAATCAGTCAGAGAAAGACACACACCATATGACTTCACTCATAAGTGGGATTTAAGACACAAGCAAGCAAAGGAAAATGAGAGAGAAATAGACTCTTAGCTCTAGAGAACAAAGCAGTGGCCACCAGAAGGGAGGCAGGGTGGGGGATGGGGAAACAGGTGCTGAGCCCCGGGGGGATTAAAATAAAAACTTTAAAATAAAAAGGAATATACAGTGACAAGTTAACATTCCAAGCATACTCTTATATTCTTGCTTATAGTTATTAGTTCAGCAAAGGCTTTCTTCCCTTGGATCACACAAGCATAAACTACAGGCAGTATGCCCCTACTAACTAGTCCACGTGAGACAGTCCTGTAACTGATATCATTAATTCATGTCATTACTACTCCCTTAACTCAAGGAGGATTTTTCTGGGCACCTACAATGGGCAAGTCTCTACGGTCCAAGCTATAGTCCCAGCTCTGAGGGAGCTGAAGTCTAGGAAGGAGAGACATGGTTTCCTACAGACTGGTGACAGATGGAAAGGTCTTCAAGGACTAGCTCTAGTGAAAATCTTGAAGTGGGTTTTATTAATTACTTGTGGAATTTAATAAGCGCTTCTAAAATTAAGGATCCTCAACAAGTCCTTGGCTTCTTCAGTTGGTTAAGCATTTCCTTTGTAATATTTCTACCCACACTTCAGACATTTTCTGAAGAAAGGACTCACTGAATGTAGGTGAATTTCTGTTTAGACCTTGTCTAAATTCTTCTAAATTCTAAGTTAGTAAACCCAAACTTCATCTGGCAAATTTGCTAAGCATCCCTGCCCACCTCCTGTGGCTGTCAGCCCCAGGGAGCCCAGAGCACTGTGACCTCACATCCTGAGGGTGCTGCTGTGCCCCCACAAGAAAAGACCAGGGGAGGGTCTTCATTTCCTTCGTTTCTTCCTCGGAGACCATGTTTATGGGAGCTTTAAGTGGTTCTCATAGCCTTTGCACTAATTCGCCTGCGTTTTTAATAGGGCAAAAGGCAGCTTGCTTCAATAATAAATTATGAAATTTAATTTCAGCTTCTGACATTCATGGTTGAGTGTATCTTCCTTTTCCATGAAAGGTTCCACAAATCACTCCTGTACACCTCTACTGAGGCAGACAGGAGGAAGAGGACAGGCTGTGAGGCAGAACTCCGGGCTGCATCATGCAGAGGACAGGCTGCTTCCTGCCTAGAAAGGCTCAAGACTGCTCTCTGCAGCATGTGAGTGAGCCCAGAAATGGTCTGTGACGCTCCCTATGAGTTTCCCATTTCGCGGAGTCAGAGGCAGAAGTTTCCTTAAAGAATACGCAGCTCTGACATTCCTCTCTCCACTGTTCAGCCGGACCCTCCTTTATTATTTTGAGTATTTTTAGGACAAGAATGAAAGCTCATTTCTTCACCTTGTTTTATTGAGAACCATGGACTGTAATGAATATTGGGTTTTGTTTCATTTTGTTTTGTTTTTTGGATACCCTCATGTGATTTCCAACACACGATTTTCTCTTTAAGGATATATTGTAGGATCTCCTTCCTCAAGTCCTCACTTTGTTAGGCATTTAAGCCTCTGAGAAAATATATTAGAGGGGACCTGGGTGGCTCAGTGGGTTAAGCCTCTGCCTTCAGCTTGGGTCATGATCTCAGGGTCCTGGGATCGAGCCCCACGTTGGGCTCTCTGCTCAATGGGGAACCTGCTTCCCCTTCCCGCCCTCTGCCTGCCTCTCTGCCTGTTTGTGATCGCTGTCTGTCAGATAAGTAGATAAAATCTTTAAAAATAAAAAACTAAATATAAAATATATTAGAACACACAGTAACCAAGAAATCTACCAAGAAGAACCAATTTAGCCTTTGAGGTCTGACTTCCCTCAATTCCCAAATACTCAAGTTATTAGTCACGTGCAGGTCAGAAACTGTAAATATTCCAGTGCCTCCAGGAACCCATCCTGGAGAGGCACAGTTAGGCTCAAGTTTCAAACCCATCACTAGCACCCATTGTGAAGTGGGTGCTAAATGCCAAAATTATTTTCCACCCACTGTCTGACTTTTCTCTTGTCTCAAAGAAGAGCTGATACAGAAGGTTTTTGATTCCTGTAAAGGAGTTTGCCAACAAAACCCTGCTCTCCAGGTACTAAAAGTGGTATCTAGTACCTTAAGACAAATTCTTGGGTAGGCCCAGCCAACTGCCATAACCAACAGCCATAGAGTCTCCAAGTAAATTTCAAGCTTTCTTTTTTTAAAAGATCCTTTTGTGGCAGAGCCTAGTGGAAGAAAGAGTGAGTCCACGAAGGCCGATTTTTGTTAGTAGAGAAAGTGCCTACAGCCTTGCTCAAAGATAAGACTGCTGCAGTGTCCTGTTCTGAAAAAGACCTCCCAACATTTCCTTTTAACCGAATTCCCTCCATTAGGACCAAAGATGAGACTGTATAATGCCTTGGTCCGCTCTTGAATTATGTGTTCTAACTACAGCAAGATCTCTAATTAAGAATCACTCACATTTTTCAGTGTGCTCTTTGGGTTCTGTTTCGTTTGTTTGTTTTTGGCTTTTTTAACAGAATAAAAAATGCACACTTAGTCCTGACTAAATTGCTGTTAACTGTCCGTGGCTCAGACATTTGCTCACGGGATGACTTGCTTTTATACTTGTATACAAAGATGTGCGCTGTCTCGCATGTAGTAACTCTGGCCTCAGCAGGCTACCGGGTGTTAGGACTGAACACACACACACACACACACACACACACATCCACATGTCAGTGCGCTTAGTAGGCCAGCGTGCGACTCTCCATTTTTCCTTTTCCACTGCAGTTTCTACCCCAGTCTCCGTGGCAATTCATTCCCACCGTGTTCCGGGTTCTTTTCTTTGAACGTCTGTCCATGAGGTTTTCTAGCACATGTATCTTTCAAGCCCAGTAAAGGTCACGTTTAAAACCTGATGAGAGCCTTCTCAGTGTGACACAAAACCAGCTTGATTCTTTTTGCACACAATTACTGGCATCTTGGCAGAGCTAAATGGTAAACTCAATTAATAAGGCCTGAAATGTAATTTCCATTGCTCACGCCCATAGTTAAGCTTCAGTTTTCTTACCACAGAGAGGGTCTGCTTTCCATTTAACCTTGAGGTGTTCGTGCTCAACCTTTGTCTCCCTTCTCTGAGACACACACCATGCCCCGAAACACACTCCAGGAGGCAGAGCCGGAAACCTCTGTAGAGTGCGGTCCCATTCCACTTGCCAAAGTCAGGCTCCCCGTGGGGAGCAAGTTAGGCATTTAGACGGGCATATCATCAGTATATGCCAGCAAGGAGTACATCAGGCTCCAGAACGCATGAGCTGCGTGGATTAAGTTGTTCTGAGCACATTAACCTCATGTTGGTCTGCCCATCCCTCCTGCTGTGCGGAGCTGAAAGAAACACAGCAGCGGGCGAGGTGGGGTGGGGGGGTGGTCCTTGCTGCATCTCCTGGGGCCTGTCTCTTGGAGATTATTGATTTGGGCACTCCTGACTTTCTAGTACCTGCCTACGTGTAGATAAAGAACTGTAGCCCAAGAGCTGAGAGAGACACAAAGTAAGGGAGCCGCCGAGAGGCTGGTTTCAGGGCATGGCCCTCGGCCCTGGGACAGGTGAGTATAGCCCAGAGTCGAACACGCAAGGCATCGCCACAGTTCTTCCTCCTGCTTTGTTTCTTTCCCAGAAAACAACTACACTCAGCAAGTCAACTGTGAGCCTTGACTCTAAAGAAGTAGATTGTCAGAGGTGAGGGGAGCTAGGAGAAAGTACGAGATTATTGGCGGAAACAGAGACATGAACGTGGGCATGCCCTATCTTTCTTTTTTTGATGTTTCAAAATGTGGAAATGATTACTGTGACTGATTCTCAAATGACAACCAATAGCACGAAAACATCCCATCGTTATGGGAAAATTCTGCAAAAACTCTGATACGGCCATTTCAAATTTTTTGTTAACATCTGTGTCTCCCAAAAGCGCCTCAGGATGCCCTCAGTATTTTGAGAAAAATCTACTTTTGGAATACACATGTAGCTTAGTCTATCACTAATTTCACTTGCTGCATGCTCAACAGGGGTAGCTCTACTTAAAGTCTTTATTCTTACTGCCTAGATAATTTGTATTCAGCTGCTCTAAACATACTAAGCGATCTTGACTCTAACCGTAATAATATATCTTTGTCACTGGTTCTGTTAATTCTAATGATTGGTCCTAGGCTGTTCCTCCCCTTCCTTTAGGAATGGTACCTTCCAGTCTCTCCATGTGCATGAAAAGTGACAAGCATGGGTCCCCATATTTCTACTTATTGGGCCACCCTAAAGACACGGTTTGTAAAATCTGCATGAATATTATCTTTCTCTAATGAGCTTTGGTTTTGCATTGTTTGTAACTGATGTATAATGCTTTTTCTTTCATAGTAGCTTGTCTAATTACTGCTAGAGCTCTGGAAAACACCTAGCTGAGACCTCACAAGTGATAAGGATAGGATTTGTGGGTTCATAAGCACTTGGGATGCACCAAATTCCAGCCCAGAATGGCCCCAGCAGGAAGGAAAGATAGGGAGGACCCAGCAGAGGCAGCACCAGCCAAGTTTTGCTTCACACACTTCCAAAAATCCTCCCTAGGCTTTGGTACAAATAATTACATTGATTTCCTCTTGGCCCAAGTTCCAACGGCTCCAACCCAGGGCACCCCTTTGGCCCCTGATGAAAAGAAAGCCACAGTTGCCAAACATCCAAGCCCTGGGATCTCTGAACTCCTCCTGGCATCACGATATCTCCCCGGGCTGCCCTGTGGCAGCTAGCTGCTCACTTTCCTCTCCCCATGCTCAGTGACACACCAAATTTAAAGAAGGAAAAGAAACACCACTTGTGACATTTTTTAAAAAGTAGGCATAACTTTGTATCTGAACAACATTTACCACTCTTTCAAAATGACTATTCTCCACTTGTCTGTTTTTTAGCCTAACATTTTTTAAAAAAGTCTTACAGGAAAAAAAAAAAAAAAATACCCTATACATAAATAAAGCAGAATATAGATGATAGCCTTGCAAATATGGTTCAGGCAACTTTTCACCCCTCAAACACATCCCTAGAGCGGCCCATGTTGCCACTGTCAGATCCTGCAGGGGGCTGGTGGCTTCGGCCACAATTTAATAGGTAGAACTGTGATTTTAAAATGTCAGTTTGACTTTTCAGTCCTCACAGTTAGGCACGGAAGCAGGAGCCAGACTGGCGTGTTTCTCAGTTTGGGTGTGATGGGACCCCATTCATGCTGCCACAGGCATGGCCAAGCATCTCACCGCCAAAGTCTTTTAAGCTGGCTCTCTGAATTTTTCCTGAAACATATTTTCCAACTGTTATAACCCTGCTGATTGCCATCAGGATTGGTTTAAATTTAACATGAAAGATAATATTACTCACTAAGGGAATTATTTGATTGGCCTATTGCTAAACAACTCCTTACCAAATACTTTTATATTAACATAAGCATTATAAGTACTACACACACACACACACACACTGTTGCAGTCATTCCTTGAGGATGTCTTAAAAAAAAAAAAAAACAGAAGTTTTAAATGTATCATTTCTCTAAAGTGTCTGTCTCTCAAGGATGTTATTGATCAGGGGAGGCCTGAATCAGAGCAAAAAGGAAAAAACTCCAATTTACTGGAAAAGATATAAAGCCACGGAATAATTATTAGGGAAATCCAGTCCCTTGACTGTGGTATAAAGAGATATAGATCTGTGTTTCTGACAAAAGACAGCTATATGCTTGCCATTTAATTTACGTCAGCTATCTGAAATCCATGAAGGTGAGGGGACCGGAATCAACCGATTCCCCAGCCCCGGCCAAAAACAGAAACACAAGAGGGCTCGGTGGTTTCTGTCCAGTCCCACCAGCATCTGTCAGGCATCTGACTCGGTGCTAGGATATAAAGATGATGAGAGTGTCTCTGCCTTTGTGTTCATAAGCAAGTAGGTGTGACAGGGAGAAAACCAGGCAGTGGAGCAAACAGCGAAGAAACGATAAGAACCCAAAGGAGACAATATCCTAATCCTGCTTAGCAGAGTTGTGGAAGGTTCTGCTCTACCCCAGAGGTAACATTATAGCTAGGCCTTGAGCGACAAGCATGGTTTCACCAGCGTGGGCTAGAAGTAAAGCCGTTTCAGGCAGAGGAAACAATTCGACCAAAGCCAGGGAGTGTGTTCAGAAGAGCCATCGCACAGGCGAACCGAGAGACGGGCGGCGGTAAGGGAAAAAACACGAAGGCAGGTTCAGTTAGAAACGGTCTTGTATGCCAAGCAAAGGAATTCAGATTTTATATAATCAGATGTCGCTGAAAATTTGTTTGAGTGGAATGGTGAAAATACCCATGTTTGGAAATAGTCTCTAATACTGTTTATGTGGATTTTATAAGAAACTGGAGGCAGTTAAAACGTTACTGTAAAGGTGGAGGCAAATGAAGAAAGGACCAGACTTGGGGGAGTGAGGTTGGGAATAGCACACTGAAAATAGATTCTGGAGACAATCCAAGCATTCCTTCGACGGAAGTAACAAAAAGCTGTTGCTGTGCCCCAAAATGGGCTGAGGGCAGGGTTAGGAAAAGAGTGGGAAGAAAGACGGTCAGGGACTAGAGCCCACTCTGCTGCCTGATTTAGCACAATGCTGGGTGCATAGCATTCAGACGGTAGCTTTCTTGTGAGGGTTGTGGGTGGGAAATGGCCTTCATGCCCTGCTCCCCGTGAACCTCACCACAGGGCCCCCACACGGTTCCCCACACTGTTCCCCACATGGTTCCCCGCATTCTGGGCCACACTAGGAATCCACTACTGAGATGGCAGAAAACTTCAGCTCCTACTTAGATCCGGTCTTGGGATAAAGACCCAGTTTTTCTGTTGTTTTTTTGTTGTTGTTGTTTTGGTTTTTTCCGGAGGACAGGGATAGGCAGTGTACCAAGACAAATGATGTTGTTTCTCCCCTAAGGGAACTCTGTATGTGGAGAATGTTTAAGGAAAACATGGTGCTCATTGTTTATAGAAAAATACTCTTGAATCACACTCGTTAAAATCATTCTCAAATGTATTATGTATGTATGTATAAATGTGTTATATTCCTGCATTGATGTACAAAATATTTTCAAAACAAGCGTGCTCTGCTTAATTTCCCTTTCTGGGGACATATTTACCCTTTGAAATCTGGATTCCGTCCTTAAGACTCCAGCGAAAGTATCCCCTCCATGATCACTGGTCCCGCCATGCTAAGGAAGCCTGGGGACTGATGGCATCCTTCAACTTCTTGGGCCTCCCTATAAGAGTTAACACTACTGATCAGTATAGTAGCTGGATTTTTCTCTTACTGCCTTGACTGGCCCTCCAGGGTATCCTTCAACTCCCTTCCCATCTAGTAACCCCCCTCCCCAACTTTTCCCTCGGGGTCTCACTCACCCCCATGGTTCCACCTGTCACTACTGTGCTGGAGACTCACTTCTGTTTCATCATGTCCGGCTTCATTCCGTAACCCCACCCTGAAACGTCCCACTGCCTGTTAGACATTTCTAGCCGGATACCCCACATTTGTGTATTCAAATTTATATTTATGATCTTTCTCCTGAAAATACTCCTCCTCTGGAATCCCTTATTAATTAAGGGACCATCAATCCTCTTTGTCATCCAGCTCAAAACGATCTCAACTGCCTTCTCACTCATCTATCTGTCTATCTGTCATCTATTGTCTGTCTCCGGTTCCCAAGTGGGAGTGATTTGATGTCTGTCATTTCTCATGGGGCCCTCTCCACCATTCCTACTGTCATTGTACTCCAGTTCAGGCCTATTCCACAGGATTAAATAGCCTTTTACCTGTTTCTGTACTGCTATGGCCAATCTTCCCAGCTCATCAATGCCAGAGCAATTGACTGTCCTTAAGGACTGCCCCACTCAAAGACCTTTTACACACACAGACACACACACACCCTTAAATTAGTCCCCAGAGCCATCCCTGATTTGGCCCTACCCAAATCAGTCTTCTCTCTTATCTCCCACAATAGCCTGTTTCATCTCTGTGCTCCAGCTACACTGTCCTATATTCCCACCTTCATGGTTGGGCACATGCTATTCCCTTGGCTTGAGAAATCCTTTTCCCAAATCATGTCCTCCTTTAAGAACCGGGTCAAAGTCTGCCCCTTCCACGAATCCTTCCCCAAGTTCACCAGTTAGAAGTAACTTGAGTTACTTCCCAGGTCCTCTGAAATCCCACAGCCCTTTATAGTGACAACAGATTTATCGATATCCCCATCCTTCCTCCCCTTTATAGAATTCAAATACTGGTTATCACCCCGGGTTAATACGGTGCTTTACAGAGTGAACAAGTAAATGAATGAATGACTAAGAGTCTTGCACTATCACGAAGTTGTTATTCTGACAGCAAATTTCAACATGAGCTTTTGAAGATAGTTTTTGTAGATAGCTTTTGCAGAGGACTTCGGACGATGTCCCAAATCTCCACTGGTTGTCTCAACCCAAACCGGATTTTCATTGCTGTGCTGGTGGTGCCTGTGGTTTTCCTAAACTCCTGCCCGCCTGCTTGTTTTCTTACCATATCTCTTTCCGTTAAGAGCGGAATAGAGGAAAACTGGCTAATTGATGTTCCAGGCAATTGTTTCTGGTTAATCTAAGTTTTATTGTTTCTAGAGGTGTTTTCTCTCAAACTGTAGTTCTAACCTGTGTTGCCGTTACAAATTGTAGTTTAACCTTCTGGAGTTGCTTCTTTGTTAAGGAAGCGTCATGTATCATAGTCTCCTAGAGACTTCGGGGCACTGTGAAACAGAAGCTAATGTTAGGTCTATCTGTGTGGGATTATGTGCCTACCTTCCTGCTGTGAAAAGGGGGCCATTCGGAAAAACTCTCTATGCTCTTTGTCTAGCCTTCCGGCTCTATATCAAGTTCAACCAAATGGACCTATTTTATGATATGTGTCAGACATGTTTGGATGCTATGGAGGCTACAGGAAAAAAAAAAAAAATGTGGCATTGTCTCTCCCTCCCCTTCAGGAGCTCTCCATTTCATTAAAGAGCTACAAATACTCACTTGGAACAAATACAAGACAGTAAAAACCCAAATGATAAGGGGGTTTGAGACAAGAGCAGGAAATAATGACCACAATAGTCAGTCAGGGCTCCTTGAAGGAAACCAGTCATGAGATAATCTTTGAGGAATCAGAGGGTTTGGGAACTCAAAGAGCCCTACAATCTGAAACAGAAATAGGACACTATAGGAGATGATTTTGATGCTAAGAAGCAAGTGACTAGAGTATAGGATCCCTTCTGAAAAGTAGAGGGAGCAAAAGTGCTAGAGTTTTGAATGATTGGAAGAGGCCAGTGTCTGAAAACCAATGGCAATGAGGAGGCACAGAAGATTCTTGAGCAGCACACCGACGTGGCTAAGTATTTTTAGGGACAACAGAGAACATTATAGAAAGAGTTTGTTTTGTTTTGTTTTCAAAGCATTTTCAATCTTAGCTACCCATCAGAAATACCTGGGAAACTTACATGTAAAAATTACCCATAGAGCCTTCTCTCCAAACCAGTTCAGCCGTTGGCAGTGCAGCAGGGAGTGATTGTGATGGGCGGAGGGCAGGCTCAGGTATGCTGTAATTTTTTTTTTTTTTTAATGTGCCCCAGGTCAGTGCTTTGAGTAGTCAGAGTTGTGAATTACTGGTGGATCAGATAAGGAGGTAAATCAGATAAAGAGGCTATCCCAGTAACCTAGAAATGCAGAGATGGGTTAATGAGGTGCTGAAAACAATCAAAATGAAATACAGGAGAGTTGACACTATCAAGAATCTTGAAGAGAATCTTTAAGACTTGGTAACAGATGGTGTAAAGGGAATAAAAATTAGGGAGGACTCAAAAATCATCCCAAGGTAAGATCTTAAGTATTGGGGAAGATGGCAGAGCCACTGCCAGGAAAAAGAAATGGGAAGATTCAGAAAAGATGCCATTAACAAGACAGGTGACCTTTCAAGAATTACTTAACTCCTCAGGGCCTCAGTTATCTTACCTGTACAAGGATAGGGTCCGATTACATGAAGCCTTCAAGTACTAGAAATGAAAGTAATGTGAGTGAACTAATCTGGGGGCGGGAGAAGGCATATGGGATTGTAAGAGATTCAGATGGTGATTCACAATACGCAGATGAGTACGTCTCCGGCAGGTAAAACCCAGAGGGCAGTTGCCAGGGAAGACCAAACCCAGAGAAAACCCAGAGGTCGCCAGGGAAGAGCACAGAAAATTGGCAGTGAGAGGAAGGCCAGGAAAGGAGAATAAGAATACAGAATTTCCCTCATTGCCTGCCCCAGGTTCTGTGTCATCTCCCTGCTCTCCTGTGACAGGTGAGCAGTGACACAGTGTCCCTCATAATCCCAACTCTAATGTATAGATACAATCATCTTTTACATGACTACTCGGAGTTGCTTTCATACACAAGGTGTTTCTGGTGAAAGATTATCTCTTGTTAACGTAGTGCCTTCGAAAAATGAATTGGGTCATTTTGTCATTCATTATGAAAATTCACTTATACAGAGAAAGCAAGGAGTAGGAATTCTTCACATCTCCTTCTATATCCACGATATCTCTCTTTTCTCATACAAAATGCCAGAAGGGAGAAAGATTATCTTTTCCAAGTGAAATGTATCTGTTCAGTTGGACTTTCCCATTATTTCCCTCAAGAGCTTATTATCCCTGGGCATAGAGCAATCAATAAAGTAGCTTGTTTTCCAAGTGAAATATGAGGCGATGCCCACACACAAAACAATCTTACTGCTTACCCCACTTGTAAATATTGTTGGTTGCCTCTCAGTTGTCAAATACAGGAAAACTGAGTCCCCATGTTGCTACATCCAAAGCTGTAGGACACCTACAGGCTCCATCCAGAAAGCCCCAGATGCTCCGGTTAGGCCACAAAGATGTACAAATGGCCCGCAGGCATGGGATAAGATGTTCAGCCTCACTCATCATCAGGGAAATGCAAATCCAAACCACGAGAGGGCACCTTACACCTGTCTGATGGCCACGATAAAAAGAGAAAAGAAAGGAAAAGAACAAGCATTGGCAAGGAGGTGAGAAAATGAGAACCTTCATTCTGTGGGTCGTACAGCTACCATGGAAAATGGTATGGAGATTCCTTGACAAAATAAAAAAACAGAGCTACCATATGATCCAGCAACCTCACTTCTCCGTGTCTAGATCCAAAAGAATTGAAAATGGGATGTCAAAGAGGTATTCACACATCGTTGTTTTGGGCAGCACTCTTCACCATAGCCGAGAGGCAGAAGCAGCCCAGGTGACCATCAGGCAACCTAAATGGGTAAAGACAAGGTGGCATAGACACACGATGGAATATTATTCAATCGTTAAAAAGAAAGACTTTCTGTTGCGTGCTACACCCTGCATTAACATTGAGGACAGTCCGCGAAGCGGAGTAAGCCAGGCACGAGAGACAACTATCTTATGATTCCACCTCTGTGAGCTATCTAAGTTGTCAAGTCTTAGAAACAGAAAATATAATGGTTGTTTCCAGGAATGGGGAGTGAGGAGGAAGGGGAGCTGGTTCAGTAGTCACAGGGTTTCGGTTTCACAAGATGAAAACGTTGTAGAGATCTGTTGCTCAACAGTGTGCATTTGGTAAACACGATTGTACTGTACACTTAAAATGGTTAAGATAGTAAATTTTATGTTTTTTATCCATCCCCCCCCAAAAAGAAGAAAATGCCCCATGGGGCTTTTAGGAGGACCTGCTTCAGAGTTCTAAAGCTTCGGAGTTCAAAGCACAGAGGACTTCCCACCTACTGAGCTTTATTTTGTAGTTTGCACTGATGCTGGGCAGCGCTTAGGGCAACCAGATGAGAGCTGATGACCTTCTTCTTCTTCTTTTTTATTTTTTACTATGTACAGTGAGCCACCGTATAGTACATACTTAGTGTCTGATGTAGTGTTCAGTGATTCATTAGTTGCATATGACACCCAGGATTCATCACAGCACGTGCCCTCCTCAATACCCATCACCCTGTTACCCGCAGCCCCCCTGTGACCCTTCTCCCCTCCAGAACCCCCAGGTTGTTTCTCGAGGTCCATAGTCTCTCATGGTTCTTCTCCCTCTCCGATTTCCCCCACTCTGGATTTCCCTCCCTTCCCCTGTGGTCCTCTGTGCTATCACTTACAATGAGCTTCTTCAAGGAGCAATCAGTAGGAGAGACGCACTCTTTACCACGAGCTTGGCATTAGCATCCTCTCTTACCAGGTCTGTTTGCTTGTCTGAACCTGATGCTTAGGTTCTTGCCTTTGTTTGGTTGAGTTCGGAATGAGGACTTGGCTTTGGAGTGCAGAAGTAGGACTGCATGTATAGTCAAGGAGGTTCCTGGATCTGGTGTTGTCTCAGTGGTTTATTTATTTAGATGACTTGGTATCCCACCTCTTATCACAGAGGCTTCTTTGAGACAGTAGGTCAGGTTCAGTGGGGAGGAAGACTAGGAGTAGGAGCTTGCCAAACAGACCCACGCTAAGAAAACAGAGTCCCGCTTCCCCCAAGAAGTTCATGGAGAAGAGAAAAGTGTTCCCCTTTGTCTTCACCGGGAGCCTCAGGTGGTAGGAGGTGATGCTCACCACAGCGACAGGCGAAGTCAAGGGAGATGTTATTTAGTGTTGCGGAATGTGACATGAAGATCACAAGCCTCTTTGTGCCTTCCTATGATCTTGTTTTTTGTGAAAATATTTGCTGGATTTATCTTTCTTATCTCCTAGTTCTTTAGCTACTAGATCACTTCAAGCCCAGAGCCCCGTACTAGCCCCCTGAGAGGACTATCTGCTGACAGAAGCCTGTCTCCTAACTCAGGCGCCTGTGCTTGGTACCCCATGGTGCCTTGCACTGCATTGTGTGAATGAATGAATGAATGAATGAATGAATGAATAGAAAGAAAATAGCAGAGTCAGGATCTGCCCTCCAAAAAGCTATGGTGTATTAGAAAAAAGAGAAAAAGAAAACAAGCGCTCCTTTGACTGAGGAACTTAAATATAATCACGGCACGTGAGAAATGCTCAGATGGGAGGAACGTAGGTAGAGTTAGCTGAGATGGGCCGCGCTGGAGGAATCCTCTTTAAGAAAGAATTCCTGCCCTTCCGGTCTTCAGCATTCCAGTATGGAAATTAAGTTCTTTTTAAGTGACCACAGCATCTTTTGCCTAGATTTGTACTAAACCAACTGTGTAAAGTGACTGCATTGTCAGAATGAACCACCATATTCACCCAGTAGAACTGGTTTCCTCCATTTAGGAGAAGATACGACATAAATTCAGTTCATCAAAGAAAGTGGTGCTGGATCCAGCCGATTCTGAGGTAGATCTCGTGGGAGTAGGAGCGAGCTTGAAAATCACAAAGCTAGAACTAAGCCTTTAATACCTCACAGCAAGCTCCAAGTTCAGTTTGGACTACTGAACAGAAGGCCACAAAATCCGGTCAATTATTTCCACCTCTATTTCCTAGCAAAGAGTAAACAATTTTCAGCTGAAATTTTTTTCTGACTTAGCCTTTTCATCATTCTTCTCCATCTGATGTTTCTGCAATCCACCCACCACAGAAAATGCCTCCACTTGGAAACAAGGAAAGGGCGCACAGTGTGGGGGAGGTAGCCCAGGAGAGCGAGGGAGAACAGTCTTAGACATCAGGTCCTGCCACAACCCAAGAGGAGAAAACACAGGAAGGACTGTTTCTGTTTTCCTGAATTCCTGGTTAGTGGACTCCTCCTGAGAGAAAGCATGTAGGGGTCTTCGCCTCACTCTTGGATCTCCAAATAGATCCATATTCCCCTGGCCAGTTCCTGTCGGTGTTCATGGGTCCCCACCCCCTTTGAAGGCCAACGTGACAAGGAAAGGGTCCCCTCCCCCAGTAACCTGAGCAGTCAGAGGAGGCCGCAAGCCTGGGACATGTTCTATATTAAGGGTCTCCTCATCAGCTGCTCAAGAGAGAGCTGTCTGAAAGGCTAAAGTTCTGGAATGAGCTCCTAGAGCAGGAATTAAGAGAGAATGTACCTTAACTCTCAGTTTTGGTAGTGTTCCTCCAGACTTTCTGCAGCTGCATTGGTTCTCAGGTGACGCCCTCCTGGGAGCTCTTCTTGAGACAACTTTTACTGAGTTTAACAAATTAATACATATTACAGAATACCTCAAAAACAAAAATAGTCAAGAAGAGAACTCTTCCTCTCTTTTGAAAATGTAACCATTTAATTTTGAAACTTACTTTTTTTTCATTTGACAATATATTTTTAGACTACTAGGGAAATTAAATATCCTTCTGTATGTTTTTCATGACTGCCTCGTACGTTGTTGTATAGATTTATCACTTAATGAATCCCCTTTCGACTTTTCTTATTTTTGTACTTTTTCCACTATTATGAAAAAATACTACAAAAAAAAAAAAAAGACCCCACCCTTCTAGCTATACCATCCCCTCTGTCTTTGATTATTTCATTAGGAAAACCTCTGAAAACAAAACCACTGGGTCAGTATCTACAGTCTCATGGAAAGATGGACAAAGTCAGGCGAGTCAGTTTTGGGACCCACCCTTGAGTGAAGAAGTAAAATTGTTATTTAAGTATCTTTTCCAGTAGCCAAGCATGATCCCTAGCAAAGGCAGTACGATCCACTTAAGAGTGGCCAGAGTCGAGAGTCCGCACTGCAGGGGAAGGCCAGGCTGTCCCACACACCAGACAAAATGCCGTGGCCTCTGCTCCAGCACCACCACCCCCCCAGCTCGTTTATAACATGGTGACATGTGTGACCACCCCTCCAGCTTAAGCATAGGAGGACTCCCTTCCAAACTGGGGGAGTACAGAATAACAATTGCATCATATTTGTTAGGATGGACAGTGTGTTTTACTTCTATTGTCCCTTCCATTTTGTTTAGTTTGTTTTTAAACAGCACTCACAATATTTCTCAAAGAAACAGAAGGCTGTGTGCAATCTCTTAACAGTCTCTTGACAGTTTAAAAAATCATAGACCTGCTCAGATAACTCAGAAGCCCCTGCCTCTGTGTATACTGTGTTTCTCCAGGGAAGAACAATTAGTCAGGAAGAGGCCCAAGCCCCATGGCACCACCGACATTCCTTACCATGGTTTTCTCCTAAAGTGTTCTGGGCAATGAGACCCTTTGGGATGCTTCAAGAATGGGTGCTGGGCAGGTTTCATCTGCCCATAGCAGCGCCGACCGATAGCCGCTAACCACTGACTTGCCCACAAACACACAGCAGGCTGGTGTTCAGCACGGGGCTGGGCCATCATGGGAAGCCATCGGCTTGTGGCTTCAGAGGTATCACCCGGCAAAGCAGGATCTTGAGGCTCATTTCTGTTAGCTTGAGTGTTGCCACTTGAGCAATGGGCTGAGTTGGTCATATGGGAGGAAAGTGGCAGAGCCCATGTGAACTAATTGTCCCTCATCCTGGTAATCGTGCCTCATCTTTACATTTGTGCCATTTCACTGAGAGTCGTATGAGGTGATGTTTTCAGCTAAGGCTCTGAGAATCCAGTCAAGACAGATCGTAACACAGGAGAAGCAGCTCCACATTGTAACCTGGAAATCTAAGACACAAAAGGAATTTCTCTCTCTCTCTCTCTCTCTCTTGTTTTTTTTTTAGATTTTATTTGTTTATTTGAAACAGGGAGAGAGAGAGAGCAGTAGGATGGGGCAGAGTGGACAGGAGAACCAGACTCTCCACTGAGCAGGGAGCCCTGTGCGGGGCTCAATCCCAGGGGCCTGAGATCATGACCTGAGCCAAAGACAGACGTTTAACTGACTGAGCCGCCCAGGAGCCCACAAAAGGAACTTCTGATCACACCAACATACAAGCCTAATGTAGAAACAAACATTTCAATTTCCTTGCTATCTCTGCGTTCATCTCAAAAGTATTTCCAGCTGAGGAGCAGAAGTCTATGGAAAACCCTCCTGTGTCATTCAGTTGCTATCCAAAGCAGACAGCCTTGGCACTTTAGGAAAGAGCTGCCTTGTCTTGTGTGACCACCTTGGATGAACTGAGAATATTCCTTTATATTCGACCTTCACTTTGAATAGCCATCCTCAGGTTTTCAGCAGGAAAACAGCCTCTTGGGCAGAAAAAAAGAGACTAAATGAATCAGAATACTGTTCAGTAACATTGAGCTAAAACCGTCAGCCGGGCGCCTGGGTGGCTCAGCGGGCTAAGCCTCTGCCTTCAGCTCAGCTCATGATCTCAGGGTCCTGGGATGGAGCCCCGTATCAGGCTCTCTGCTCAGCAGGGAACCTGCTTCCCCCCATCACTGTCTGCCTGCCTCTCTGCCTACTTGTGATCTGTCTGTCAAATGAATAAATAAAAAATTTTAAAAAATATATAAAAGCATCAGACAATTTAAATATGAGATCCCTAAGGTTCAGACAGGTTTCTAGCTGGAGGGCGGAAACTATTCAAGGACAAAACTGAGTATGAAAATGTGTTGTACAAACAGAGCTGTAGCGCTCACTTCATACGTAATAGCCAGCAAAGAGAGAATTGAAGAAACTTCTTAAGATGGGAAAAGTGGAAAATCTAGATAACTTACATCTGGCAATAGAAAGAATTTTTTCCATTGTGGAAGATTTATTAACCTTTTAAGTAGGTATCATACAGCCTTCATTATCAGTCTCAATGTATAAAATGGTGTTTGAAAAGAGGAATAGTGGCATATTTCATAGGCCCAAAGACCATAAGATCTTAGAGTGAGCGTCTCATTGCCAAGAGCACAAATGTGTGGAAAATTGCAGATATAAATTCTGAAGTACATCGATGTTCAGTGAGACCCTGAATGCATGGAGTTCTCATTTTCTTCTTCTGAACTAAATAAGAAAACACGGAGACATCCTGCAATGTTTTAAAAGAAACATCGCACTGATGGCTTTGCTCCGCCAAGTTTATTATTAGACCACGTCATCTGGCAGAGTCTGGCAAACTGTATCCTTGGAATGGATGGGTTTTGCTTATCAAATTCAAATAGATCCCCCCCCCCCGACATCCACAGCACGGGAGGGGCAGAGAGGAGGCATTAAAGGCTGTTAGGTGCTTTACCGCAAGCCCCTAAAACATCACGGAATTGCAATTCTGTCTGCAAACATTTGTTACGGGCCAGAGCAGATTGCAGGAGCAAGTACAGAGCCCTCGGCCATGACCTGCAGTGGAAAAGGGGCCCAGAGAGGATTTCCGTCAAGCAGGAATGGCTGAGCATCAGAACATACATTGGCCAAGGTGTGAGCATTAGGTGAAACGTCTAGAAGGAGAAAACTTCAGCCGTGGGCCTTAGCCCTATGTGCCCCGAGCCACAGACGACCTGAAGCTCCTCTCGTTCGTCATCTTCACGCTTGTTTGCAGTTTGTAATGACCATTTCCAGGGAGAAATACTTCACTGATGGCACTGGTGATGTGGTAGTCAGGAGATTACATCTCCTCTTCCATTTCACAGTGTCTCCTTCACATGTCTTGTCCTTTAAACAAGGCAATATGTCGTAAGTTTGATGTAGAGAGGAGAGAATAAACTCAACTTTCATTTTGAAGCCATTTTGTTTGGAAAATGTCCCAGCTTTCTTTACAGTCACTGGAAATTCCTTGGGATGCCTTGAAACTAAGAACAGAAGTCAACAGAACGATTTATGTTTGAGACCCATCCTGGGATCGAGGGAGGCCCTGGGACAAGGCATTCTCCTGACCCCAAAATAGTGTGGGATGAAAATCCAATTTACATGAATATAAGTGCAGAGAGGAGAAATGTTATAGAAAGAAAGAAAGAAAAAACACTGGAGGGAAATCCAAAAAATTTTTTTCAAGATTTTATTTATTTATTTGACAGAGATCACAAGTAAGCAGAGAGGCAGAGAGAGAGAGAGGAGGAAGCAGGCACCCTGCTGAGCAGAGAGCCCGATGCGGGGCTTAATCCTAGGACCCCGGGATCACTACCTAAGCTGAAGGTAGAGGCCTTAACCCACTGAGCCACCCAGGCACCCCGGGAAATCCAAATTTTTAATAGTAATTTTTTTTCTGAAAAAAATGAGGACTACCACTCAGATAATACACTCTTACCTATTATCCAAATTATCTCTGATTAATATGCTATTTTAGTAATTCAGAAAAAAATATTTTAAATGAATCTGTAGAATAGGGAGGAAGAAAATGAGAGTGATTTCAGCTGACACATTTCATCTGTATAACCTGCTACAGGTTTATGCATATATGAGAATACAAATTATTTGCACAAGGAATTTTAGGAAACTTCTGGGGATCACTATTTTCTCCACCCACGCTTCTTCCTGAAGTGCACTTCTCCAAAGCATAAAAAGCAAAACAATCCCCCAATTTAATATTTCCTGCATATTAGTGCATATAAGTGATGTCCTCACTTTGCCAGTGAGGACATCAGAATATCCATTTAAGTTCCGAGCCATCATTTCAAAATACCAGCCGGGCAAGACCTTGTTTGTTTGTTTATTTTGAGTTGATTCCCTCCTTGAGTCAGCAAAGTTTTCAGTGCAAGGCACTTCCCTTAGGACTTCAAGGAACAGAAAGATGAATAAACAAACAGTGGTTGTCATCCAGTAGACAAGCCCTATGAATCTCTCCATAAGTAAATAACAGCCAACATGTGCTCAGAAGAGATGCACAAAGTGCATCGTTTGCGAGCCTCTCAAGGAAGATCTTTAAGAATGTGCTGGCATTTGAACAGAGCCTTGAGCTATAGTCAGGTTTTCGGGAGGCAGAGAAGCCATGGGGCCAATCCAATCAGAGCAAACTCAATGCACGTGAGGGCCTGAGGGTTAAAGCAAGGAAGGCATTTTGACTGTAATGTTAGGTGTAGGCCAGAGAAATGGCACGAGGGAGGTCAGCACAATGGAGGTTGTTGAGGCCCAGCACAATGGAGACAACAGGGCAGGGGGAGGGTACAACAATGTGGGCACCACCGCCATGTTGTAGATGGGCAGAAACAAGGGCCTCAGCCTGGGCAGGAGTGTGGCGGAGGAAGGGTGGGCGCAGACACAAGGAACTGCTAGTTCCCTTCTGAAAGGACTTTGGGGGTGGCTGGCTCCCCAGGGGCCGACTGGCAGAGAGAAGAAGCCGGGAGTGAAGATCACAGTAGGTTTAGAGCCAGTGATGCGTTCACCATTAGAGAATCGAAGAAGCCTCAGCAGCCTTCTCAAAGGCAGCGTGCTGTGGTGCAGAATCTCGCCTGGTGCAATTAGAGGCTCACCAGGAGCTAATCCTGTTCATTTTCTTCTCCTCAGGCAGTTCCACACCAGAGCTTCCCTAGACAGCTGAGCTAGACAGATAGGTCTCCAAGAAAGAAGATTCGACTGCCCCCTCCCCTTTTAATAGCCTTCACACAGGAGAATTTATTATCTATTGATAATCTAAATCACCCTGCTCCAATCCTTCTCCCTTTCCTAGTACGGTGACCCACAGAGAGCACAGAACCCCCCCATCATTGTGCGGTTCCTCGTAAGAAATAGACTGGTCCCTATGGCAATTTAACATCAACAGGGGTTTAGCTTCTATGTTATATAAAGACTGAACTGATAAGCAGTTACCTGGTTACATAGCTAGTCGTGCAAAATGTCCTTCAGCGACTTTATATTGCCAGTTAATATATTTAATATTTAATGTTATAAACCAACATGCAATATATGACTCTTAAATTACTCAGCCTATATATGTTTTCATTTGGGAAGAACATTTTACTAGCATATTTATGATACCATCTCAAGACTTAATATGGCTTAATTCTATTAATAAAAACTAATTTAAAAATCATTATCTTTTTTAATTATAGCTTTTGATTTACTTCTTTCCTGCTCAGCGAATAAGGGTAACAGTAGCTCGTGCAGTCAGTCCATAGCTAATTTTGTTCCTGCTGGAGCTATCATGAGTGATTTAGTAGAGGAAGTTGATTAAAAGCAACACCCTCAGAGCTCCCCATGACTTGGCCATGGTTCAGCTTGTAAGGCAGAGATTGAACGTCCAATGAAGCTGTCCGCTAATTCCATTCCACGGTCACAATCTTTAGCCCACAGGAGCCCTGTTGAAGGCGATTCAAATTGGATGACCAACAGCCCCCCACCACCTCCACCCCGGATGGCTCACACCGTCTGAGTAGCATCTTCACTCGGCCTGATACGAGCCACTCCTATTTCTAGCCCGTTAGGACCCAGAGAATGTGGGATGCCCTCCTTTGGTATTAAGTTCCCAGCTCCTCAGTTTTTAAGCGGTGTGCTCACCCTTCAGGTTCTGCCATGTCTGGGGTCTTGACCTTGGCTGAGTTCACAGGAAGGATACAAAGCTGCCAAGTGTCCAATAGAGTGAGTGTCATAAGGCTCATGGATGAGAACTTAGTCTAGAGGGGCTGCTGGGATGGAGAGCTGAGGAGGAAGGAGTGGAGAAGACACATCTCCCATCTAGATTCTAAGTTCCTTGGGATAAGGCTGCAAAGCACTAGCAATATACCTAGAGGAGTCTGCTGCTTGCCTGAAAGCAAAGCACGAAAGCAAAGACAAGAGGTTGTCCTTTCACCAACAAATGAGTACTCCCTTGTGGCTAATAAGAGTGTTGCCATAGTCACAAACATTTTCAGTTATAGGAAAAGCCAGCTTGTTTCAGAGTTAAGCCAAAATGCATCCATTACCAAAAAACAAAAACAAACAAACAAAAAAACCCACTATCCTTTGATCTAGCCCTGGAAAGCTTTTGAGCCAAAAAAACTTACACAGTAGCCAAGGGTGAACTAGCTCTGTAGCTGCCAAGAAGGCAATTGAGTTTTCCCCTCACACACTGGTTGATATATTAAAGTTAGCAGAAAAGGGGAAACAGATTGAGAAATAAGCATATGACACTACTAGAGCTCTTTCCTTTTATAGAAACCTCAAACTGGCGTGTATCTTAAGGGAAACTGGTCAGCGAAATGGTAAAGCAGGAAGGTCAAGTGATGTTGAAAAGTTAAATCATTTCTAATTCATCTACTGTTATTAATTTGAAAGCTAAAGCATGTTCCCACTTGAATCTGTGTCTTTTACCAATTTCCCCTTAAATCTTTTTATCTTTTTGAGTGCTTTCAACCAGACTCCCAAGTTAATGCTGGTCCCCAATCACAGGGTACTCTTGTATTGGGGTATTACTTCCCAATGGCTCGCCTCTAGTGGCTCCCTCCCCCTTTTGTTTGTCTTCCAATATCAGTCTAGTGTTCCCACTCCACCTTACCTGTCCACTGGCGTCTTCTGCCCCCATAGAGATCCAGAAGTGTATTATTCTAATCTCAGGCAGATTTCATGGGTAATCAGAGTTCTTTGGTAAGTAACAGGCTCACTTTAGGGGACAGGTTGAAACAGCGCCTCCTCCTACTTCTCCGCCTTCTTGTCTCCTCTGAATTCGTGTCTTTACCAAGAGAACTGCTCAGAGTTGTGAATGACATGGACTCTGATGAAAGGAAATCTCCGTGTCAGAGGGAGGCAAGGAGGCTTTGTCTCACACGCACGCTTAAGCATTACGTTGTTGACTAGAACTGAAAAGGCTCATGAAAATGTCATCATTATTCAGATATTTTCTCTCAAAAATAAGTGTGAAGGAACTTTCTATGTCGGTCAGTATATAACTCTATTAAAGTACTTAACAAATTGTATCATATTTACTTAGGTGCACTTTATTAGAATATGAGCTGCACAAAGTCAGAAAGAGCAGTTTTGAAATTCATTTTCATATTCCCAATGGCCAGCCATTGCTCTGTCTTAGAGATGCGAACACGCCACTCAGTGTTTATGGAACGAACGGATGAGGAAAGAGAGGAACTAGAGACTTGGACGACTTCCTGCTGCTCCGCCACCAGAGGTCATTAGACAGTTGTTGCTGTCCTGTATTCCTCTGTCTTCGTTACTTAAATGCATTTTCAAGCTTCTGAGGCCGGCTTCCCTCAAATGACTTCTCTTGAGTCCTGAGTTTCCATTCACTTTTGACCTTTATTCCCACCTTATGCAAATGAAGACACTAAGGTCCTTTGAATGACGTTGACTTTGCCACTGATTCTCTGACTCTGTCTCTCAGTGGGAGCCTCCATTAGCCAAACACTAACCTCCTCAAAAGGTAAGTTAGTTCCACAAGGGCACTGATGTTGTCTTGTTGACCTCTGTGTCCTGTTGCCTATCATCTGATAGTCTCCGCAAATGCATGTGTCAAATGAGAAATGTGCCTTAGTCTAGAATTGCCAAACCGACCAGTCTTCTATACTCCCATGTGAAAATAAGACAAGAATAAAAAACTATACTGAAAGTCTGCATTAAGATTGAGCAGTTCACTAATATTCAGCAAAAGGTGAAGCTGAGATCTGAGGATATGCTAATGTCATCGTGGGTGGCTCTTACATGTGTGTCATTCTGTCCCTGGATTGACAGTGATAGCAGCTGACCTGTTTTCCTCATGGCTATGTTGGGAGAGAAAGAAAACATCTCTATTCTAGCCCTACACACAACACACACACACACACACACACCACACCACACACACGTGTGTACACGGGCACTCATAAACACAGACATACCTACTTAAAGCGACAATATTTCCACTTAGAAATAACTGATGACAATCTTAAAAAGAGAGAGAATGCCCTGGGAACTCTGGATCCTGAAAAGAGAATATTAATAGTACTGTAAGTTTGGGGGTGGAGTGAAGAAATTGCATGATTTTCATGAATATTTCTTGTAAAATTATGAAATAAAGATATTCTCCTCAAGATAGAAGTACAAGTTAAGATACAAATTACCCTTTTTTTCTTCCCCTTTACCTTTAATCAGGCTACCCTGGGAAGATGAAAGAGCTAAGAGATTGAACTTGAACTTGAAAGAGATAAGATTTATACCCAAGTGGTTGACCTGATCCATTCATTGCCTTTTTTTTTTTTTTTTTTTTTTTTTTTTTGCACTTGCTTTAGGTTAGAGTCTGGCAAAAATCAAACTTAGTAAAATTAATTGTTATACCAAAAGGACATCATTTCTCAGTTTAGAGTCTGGCAAAAATCAAACTTAGTAAAATTAATTGTTATACCAAAAAAGGACATCATTTCTCAGTTTTTAGGTTTTTGAAACTGAAACTGACACCTCTTAAAGTTTATAATTATTTCCTCTCAGTAAATTGGGGATTCCTGTGTCCTAGGGAAAGACATTACCAAAAATAAAGTGCAAGACTGAATGGCCTTCACTCATTCGTAAACAAACAATGTGAGAAGTTGAAGACATTGCTGCACATCCATTAAAATGGCTTTGACTTTCTTGACCTACTCAGGCTTAAATGCTAAAAAAGAGGAAGGTCCTGGGGTGCATCCTCTGGGACTCTGAACCTAAAACCCTAATCCAGTTTTGTCAGTCATTTCAAGTCAATATAAACAGAGATTTTGGCCAATCCTTTCCACTCCCAGAGGTCAAGAGAGTAGCAGTATTTCCAAAAATTAATCTAAAACTTAAGTTTCCAGGGCCACTTTCTCTTGATCTTTACGGCTGATATGAAGCTCAGAGTCCACACTTCCCACAGAGATTGTCCCCATCACACACTTCACTTGCCACACGCAGAAAAATTAGGGTCCATCCAGCTCACATGGGGATGTCCAAAGCCTCTTGTATCAATTTTAGTGCCTAAAAGGCAGTCAAAAACAAAACAAACAAAAAAGTCAAAAGAGTTCTTGGCAGGTAATATAGGACAGCAAAGTAATATCCCAGTCTATATTTGTGTAGTGTCTTTATCTAGTTTGTTCATACAAGGCAGCTTGGTGAAGAAAACAAGGGAAGTAGTGTGTATTGAAGTTATGAAAAATGAGGCCCAGAGAAGTTAGTTTGCCTAGGGTCACACAGCTAGCAAGCAATCGACAAAGTACATGACCCATCATCTGGCTCCAGAGGATCACGCTCTTTCCGTCATACTGTGCCCTGCTGACCTGATTCCAAGGCTTGCATCAGCTTGTTTAAGGGGACGCTGGCACATTCCTGTACATTGTATATGCTGATGTCTTGATGAATTCCTGGATCTGTGTAGTGGGACAGTTGCATCAGTCAGCTGCATTTTGGAATCTCCAGATCTGGATCTGGATGAAGCTGACTCATTCAGAGTAATTCCAGGAGAGTCCATTGAATTTGAGGCCTCCAGAGAGCCTCGAGGAGACGGCGTCTTCTTTGGTCAACCAGTGACAAAACAGCATTTACTTCATTTGGCATGTAGTTCCTGTCGACTGTGTGCCAGGCACTGCAGTGGAGGGCTGAAGCTCTTGAGCTCCCTCAGACCTCATAATGGCTCTATGATGTAACCACTACAGTTACTCTTATTTTATTAATAAGAAAACCAAGTCCTAGAGAGTGCTGGGTGGCCTTGATCAGGGAGGAGAAACAGAGACCGGAACCAAGGCAGTTTGATTCAACAGCCCAGACGTTGAAAGCCTGTACTACATCAGCCCAGAGGAGTTCATGCCCTCTTGATCAGCGTGTAACTCTCCGGAGACTCCCAGAATTCAACCAGGCTCTAAGCCATTCTAGAGAATACTATCTTACAAAGCAGTTGCCAATCCCCACTGGCTCAGGGCCTAAAATGTTTGCCAGCCTGGGAAAGAACTGCCATTTTAGCACTATAAAACTATCGTGTTGTTCCTCTTTGGGTAATTTATCAAAGTGTGCAAACGTAGCCAAACACTGTATTCCTCAACCGCTGGGAACCTGAAGAAAGGCCCCAGGCCCCTGACTCTTTGGGGTCTAGAGCAGAACTCTTCAATGACCTTAACAAAGGAAGAATGGATAAAGAAAGGAAATAAAACTACAGATCTGAAATCAGAAGAAGCCATTCAGGACCCATATCTCCTATACTCGCAGATGTCTTGATTCCACGTTAATGGAATCATCCTCCAGCCTTTTCAAACAGTAAAGAAAGCGGCTCTGCCTCCCCAGACCTCCTTCCTGACCAGCCCCAGATGCTGCGGGTCCCTGTGTTCCCAGGGAGGCCTAGGATTCACCGTGAGGAGAGGGCTCTGTGAGGGGTTTAGGGCGGGGAGGCTTACACAGAAGCCCCACGGTAGGAAATCCTCAGAGGCTCAGGCTGCTTGGAGTCTGGCAGATTCTGACCTCAGTCATCTGGGATGCAAAGCACTGAGTTTCCAACTTGTTGGAAGCGTTCTGGGCAGCTCTGTAGCAGGCTGGCCGGCCGGCCGTTGTGGAGCCCCTGGCCTCACGACTTTCCTATTATGTGTCTCACTCAGCCAAATTTGTATCTCAATTTGGAGAGTGCCCGTCCTGGGTTTTGCATTTTCTTTTTAAGATTTTATTTATTTATCAGAGAGAGAGAGGGAGAGAGAGCGAGCACAGGCAGACAGAATGGCAGACAGAGGCAGAGGGAGAAGCAGGCTCCCTGCCGAGCAAGGAGCCCGATGTGGGACTTGATTCCAGGACGCTGGGATCATGACCTGAGCCGAAGGCAGCTGCTTAACCAACTGAGCCACCCAGGCATCCCTGGGTTTTGCATTTTGTTATCTAAGTGCTCTTAGCCTGGGGAGCCTCCAGAGGCCTCCCGTTTCGTGTCTGAGCTCGAGCTGCAGTCACAGGCAGCTGGCCCTCTGTGAGCGGCGTTGGTAGATTTTTCTTTACGCAAGGGCTCACGTTAAAGCCTGCAGGCTTCAGATGAGACGTGCACGTGCTCACACAGAAGAAACCGGAGTTATGCGTCTGTCTCCCCCAGCAACACACCACGGGCGCTCAGCAAAGCAGCTGGTAGAGCTGGTGTACAGAAGGACAAGGAGCTTTCTTCTGGACTGCTCACCCCCTGCATTGGGCACAGTGGCAGCAGCATGCATATCTTGAGGCTCCTCTGGAATTATCTAGTATTCTTAGATGCATGACCTACCGAAAGACCTCTCAAAGGAGTAACACTTCCCAATCAGCCTCTTAGGGGGTAAGTTGTTTATTTCAGTGCAAATCACTGATCATTCCTCAGTTCAACCGTAATGAGCAGAAAGTGTTGTAGCAATAGGCAAATCTGAAGAGCGCTTGGACTTCCCTGATGAACAGTGTAGTGGGATTCCTCTTTCCAGTTAACAGTTCCAGGCACAGCTGTTTCGAAGGCTCTGGGTCTTTGCCCTGCCCACACAGGGGAACGACCAGCCACGCATCATAAAGAACCAGCATCTGGGCCCTGTTGCTGGAGTCGGAGGTGACTGGGCCGGTTGCCTCCGCACAAAGGATTCTATCCCGCATTCAGGGTTGAGACAGGCTTCTCTACGTCTGCTCTGAGCGCGGGCTGAGGAGGATCCCTTCATTCCCAGTCTAGGGACCGCCGTCTGAACATATGTAGTGTGACCTTGGCCCCCACCCCAAGGCAAACTAAGGAAAGGGTGAATGGGGAGTCCCCTTCCGGCCAGGGCGGGGTCCACCAGCACAAAGAGGAAGAGGCTGCAGCCCCACAGGAGGCCCCCAAGGGCTGCTCGTCCGTCCTTCCTCCAGCCGGTGCCTGGCGCTGGGCTTGACCTGAGCTGCTCTACCCGAGAGCAGCGTGGGAAAAGTCTAAAATTACTCTCTCCCAACTCCCTGATTTGCAAGGTGACCCAAAAGAAGTCATTTACCATCCCGCACTTTCTTTTGGAAAATATATGCCAAAATAGCTCTTACCCACAAGCCCTGGAGGGCTGCCCCCAAGAACAGCAATTGGACATCTGGGGAATGTACCGACCAAAGCAGCCCATTTGCGCGGACTTTATTAACAAATAATGACTTCCTTGCTGAAGTCTAATGTCTGTATGAGAACAGCTGCATGTGCGCTGGGAGCTGCCCTCTAAATGACTCTACCCACATATTAACGTGAGGACTAATCTCCCAACCTGCTGAATGGTATTAGCAGGTCGCTGGGAGGTTCATGTCTCCAAACCGCATACTGAGAAGGCAAAGTCTCAGGAGGTGTCTATGCGGGGTGGACCCCCTCCACAGAAAGTAAGGCTGAAGAATTAACAGCGTCTTAATTACTCATCTGTTGGGGTCTGCAGACTTCAAGGCTGAGCTGGAATGAAGGAAGCCTGTTGCCCTGGAAGAAAACCCCTACATTTTTTAAGCAATTTCTCCAGTTCATTTGTTCCAAGCACCTTTGAATTCCTCTGGCATAATCACTGTACCCTTTGTCAACACAAAGTGATTGTTTAAACGACTCAATCAGATCATGCCATGGGCGACGATTTCCATTTATTATGATTTATTGCCTGTTTAGCACCAACGTGCAAGACACATTCAACAGAAGAGAAAGCTTTGAAAATGATTTTTCTTTCTGCTCCAGAGGCCCACAGAATAAAAACAACCGGCTCAGAGGGAAGGAAAGATTATCCTCACTGACGAGGATCAGTGACTAAGGACATTTTGGGAAGGAGGTTTAATTTTACAGATGAAAAGGAACAAGACTTTCTCATTGCCATTGATTCTCCCATTGACCTAGAGCACAAAGTAAGTTGATTAAAAAGAAAGCGAGAATTCCCGGTTTTTCGATAGGTCAGGAAGAGATCTGTCATGGATAAAACAAAGTCACATAATCTCACTGAAGGCAGGAATCTGGTGTTATTCGTCTTTGAGCCCCAGCACTGGCCCCACACTGGCACCTACAGACACTGAATAAATGCTTATTCAATTGATTAATTCAAGGATGGCAGATCAGACCACTTATTCTTTTCATTGCTAATCATATGTCCACTGTAGGGAACCGGGATTTTTTATCACTCGGCTTTTCAGGCAAGAGTCTGCTATCATTTTAATTCTTCCCTCCGGTTGTTGCCAGGAAAAAGGAGTAAGAAGCCAGGGACCGAGCTGCAGATTTTGAACCTCTGAGAATCTCAAGAATGTATAGAAAGGCTCCGAGTTGTCCTTTTTAATAGCAGCTGACTAATGTGCCAACTTCGTAAAAAAAAAAAAAAAAAATCCTATAATAAGTGAATATTAAACATCAGTTAGAATCCTTTGTGAAAATTAGAAAGCACTCTTAACACAAATTCCAAATACTTTCCAGGCAGACAAGGGATAGATACTGTCCTGTCCTGATTCAAATTCTGAATGGTTCTGTGGTGTTAACTCTTGACAGTAACACAGCATGAGTTATACTTAGTTAAAACACTGACTAACTTCAAAACCAACAGTCTTTCTTTAAAAACAAAAGTCAGGGGCACCTGTGTGGCTCAGTTCTTTGGCTCAGGTCATGATCCTGGAGTCCCGGGATCGAGTTCCGCATCGGGCTCCCTGCTTGGCAGGGAGTCTGCTTCTCCCACTGGCCTCTTTCCTCTCATGCGCTCTCTCACTCTCTCTCTCTCTCTCTCAAATAAATAAAAATCTTTAAAAAATAATAAAAATTAAAAAAATAAAAGCAAAAGTCAGCCAGTGAAGCAGAGTTCATTCCTTTTGGAACTATCATTCCCTTCTGTGCCTTGATCAGAACTATTGTTTCTTTCCTCAGCTTTAGTGAACTACTGCTACAGTTCACAAAGTGATCCCACAGGCTAAGTTGTAAATCTTTTAGAGCACTGTTACTCAAAGTGGAGAGTCATAAGGATACAGATCCTGATTCAATGGGTTTGGGATTGAGGCTTGAGATTCTCTATTTCTAGAAGCTCCTAAGTTGGTGCCAGTGCGGCTGATCCATGGATGACACTTTGAGTAGCAAAGTTTTAGCAATTCGGATAACCCCCCCCACACTACAGATTTTAGGTAGTATGTATAATTGAATTCTTTTTATTTAGCAGTATAGTAATACAATATAATTTAACCAGTAAGAGTTTCATAGTATCAAGTGATGTCACATATAAATACAGACAAATGCAAATATTGATACTGTTGGGGAGGAAACACTTTTCTTTACCCTTCTAGTTTCTTCTGACTGGTCTAATAATCAAACTGACATGAGACAGATTACATGGGGGAAAATATTTAGTTATGTACATACAGGGGCCCCCATAAGGATATGAGACTCACTGCCTCACTTTGCAGTCAGGCAAATGAGGTAAATATGCTACCCAAGAAGTTTCACAGTCCAGAATTCGAGTTGGTTAGATTGTTCCATCTCACTGAACCAGTCTCAGCCCTGAGACTGAAGATAGGTCATTTAGTAAAACTTGTTTCAGGAAGTGTTGATATAAATGGGCTGTCAAAGTTAGGCTTATATTATGCAAGCAATCAAGTACTTAATAAGAGGCATTTCTCTGGGAACCACAGAACAAAACAATGGTTGATATTTGAAGCAAATTCTAAACTTATTTCTGAGATCTGAAGTTAGCCAGTCAAGATTTCTACAGGTCTGGTTTAAAACATTTTCGAGGTTCCTGGGTGGCTCCATTGGTTGAGTAGTGAACTCTATGAATCACCTTGAAAATAAAGCATTTTAGCGGGAACACTTTTGTAAAAGCATCTGAGTAAAAGAAGAAGTTCTATAAATGATAAAAGACTTAAAAGTGGCTTGGTTAAAGGTCTAATTAGAGTTTATTAAAGTAAAATTGACAAGGAAATTTGGTTATTTCTGTGACACAAAAACATTTTAAGATAATAACTAGAATTATGACTAATAACATTATACCAGGACATATCAGAATTTTAAAATTTTTATATAATTTCTAGAATACTTATATTAATAATATTGACCTTAGAATATAATCTAAGAAGGTTTATCATCCCATATTTGAAAATGCTTCTCATGTAATTTAACATAACAAACAAGCCTAATTAGGTTTATTGCTCTCTTTTATAAAGAGAGAGAAAACAAATCTTTTTAGACATTCCAGGGACAGAATATCTCATATCTCAAAGTTATTTTTAAGTCAAAAAGACTTAATTTAGAATTCAAATTCTGGAAAGTTTGTCAACAGTATCCAAAAGTTTGAATATTATATTAAATAGGAATTAAGACCAAGGGCAGGCCACCCCAAGATTGACTCCTTTGGCATAGACATTATTTCAAGTTAAAAGCAGTCAAAACCAGCAGATTCAGGAAAAGCTCTTTATCTCCCCCTCAACTTCCTCCTTGTATCAGCAAAAGTACCATTAACAAAAGTTCTTCTTTACCTCAGAAATTTATCTGCATAATAGGGCAAGTGTTGCTTTCTAAACACCTCCTCTTACCTTGCTGCTAATGGTCTCCTTCCCCCTTTGTATCCTCTGACCCCTACCCATCCCTATGACTCATGTAAGCATCATGTTGCCTGTCTTTGAAATTTTCATGTCTGTGTGGGTTTCCTAAATGTATGCTATTAAATTTAATTTTCTCCTGTTAATCTGTCTCATGTCAGTGTGACTCTTAGTCTAGCTAGAAGGACTTTGAAGGACATAAGAAATTCTTCCTCCCCAACAGATCACAGATCATTATGAAACAATACTTAATTGTTTACTTAATGAAAGTGACAATAAAAGTTTTAAAAGGCAAATAGAGATGTTTGCGTAGTTGTTAGCAAACTTAGCTCTTTTAATGTTAAGAAAATTCAGTTTTCTTCAGTAAATAAAAGACCAGATTAAGGCAACAAGACACATAGGACATTATGTTGATAAAACACAGAATTTTTTGTTTTCTAGGCAAATTACTTTAAGGGGAATGAAAAACACTTTGCAATCTATTATCAAGAACATACCAATAATCCAATAGATTGTTTGTCCTTTTAACAGAGATAAAACCAAATTTTAATTTTGTACCTAGCTGACTCTTGATATTAAAATTCATTCACTTAATTAAATTCATTCCAGTCTTAGTCAGTCCTGACAATGCAAAAAAAATCCTTTCCAAAGATTGCTTTACCACAAACTCCTACAACTTCCTTTTTTCTCAACACACATTTTACTTTCCTTGCATACAGAGATTGTAATCAGGGCCCAAGTATGCAAGAGCACCTAGCTCCCAGGGTCCCAAACAGACCAGATTCAGCCACTTGCCACTGACTAAATCCAAAGGCAGAGAGATGAGTGGTGGTAAAACAAGAAAGGAATTTATTTTAGTGAGGACAGCATCAAGAAGACAGCAGACTAGCATCTCAAAGACTGTCTCCTAAGTGCTGAAAATACTTTTAGGTTTATTTTAGGAAAATGTCAGACAAAGGTTTGTGGGTACATGCAGGTGGGCAGTGAAGGTCAAATCCATTACCGTCTCAGGGTCAATCACACTGGGTCTTGATAGCATCAGGACAGTCATCATTGCTTGAGGGGTACTTTTAGTTCCCATCACAGGATACTTTGCATGCGGGATCTTTTGCCTGAGTTAAAAGTTAAGCTGGAAAGAACTTCATGAGTTAGAATGTACAGACTGTGGTCAAAATGGATGGAAAGTCCTCTCTCAAGATGTTTCCCTTAGTATTTCTAGTAGCTTTAATTATATATATTAATTAGAATTCTTGACTTGTAGGAAGCTTGGAATTCTTAATCCTTAGAAAACTTAATTACTAGGGGCTCCTGGCTGGCTCAGTTGGTAGAACTTATGACTCTTGATCTAGGGGCCATGAATTTGAGCCCCACATTGGATGTAGAGATAAAAGAAAAGAAAAGAAAGAAAGAAACCTTAATTTCTAGTGAGTACTAATATTATGCAAAACTGGGTTTACCTATTGCTGAGTCTTGAGCCAAAAGACACAACCAAGTCAAAGAATAGGAAAACTTCTGCTTCTGTTACTCATCCTTCTGCGGCATACCTGTCCTTGAATTCCTTCTCATGAGAAAATCTAGAACCTTTCACAACTACTTTGGGTCTGGCTAGGTTGAGGCCCCAGGGCCTGGGGACTCCCCAGTTCACCCAGTAACATCTTTTTGGTGACCCCAAAGGGACTAGATCACAGTGGGTTGAGTAACTTTCTTCACTGGTGAGTCTCCAACTCTCACCTACCTTGTGCTGGAGAGGTGCTTGGTCACTGTTCTCCTGTTTTCCTCTCTTTCCCATACACCTGGGAAAAGACCCAGAGGTGCTAGAAACAAGAGGGCAGGTGTGGTAAGAAACAGAGTGCACATGAACCAGCTCCTCCCAACCCACAGGCAGGCTCCCATAGATTGGTCCAGGATATGAACACTTCAGGGCTTCTCAGGCCACAGATGAGGACCTCTAGGTGCTGAAAAAATGAGGGCATGAGGTGTGGTGAGACTGAGCACATGAGCCAGGTTTTCTGAACCCACAGGCAGGCTCCCTTGATCATTTTCAGGGTTTGGACACTTCAGGGCACATGGTGGACACAGTTGGGGACCTGTGCGTGAAGACCTCACATGGAAAGTCAGTCTTTGCCAATGGGATCATGTTCTGATGAGATGATTAGGGTGGATCCCAATCCAACATGACCAGCAACCTGAGAAAGCAGAGCCTAAACCACATGAAAAACTGTCCAGGAAATTAAGGCCCCATCCTGCAATGTAAGAAAACCATCCCAGAGACCGCACAGAACATAGGCCTATGCCCCTCTTCAGTAATACAGTCTTCCAGTGTGGCATGAGACGTGTTTGCTAACACACCCAAACGTTGTTAGTTTCCCTGCAACAGGAAGACAAAAATAGGTAAACGTAGACTTGTTTAGCAATTAATGTTTCAGTGTTTTATTTTATTTGGAAATGATTTAGACAGTCAGTGAAGCCTCATCATTTCATTTAACTTAGCAAAATTCTCAAGGTGAAAGTTACCGAAGAGATTTGGGAAACTAAGTAACCATTTCATAAAGCAGTCATTGCAAAAAAGTTCACCTAAAAACTCTTATTTCACTCCCTTCGACTTAATTCCTTTGTTCTTAACAATCATACTTAAATTACTCATGAAAATTTCATGAGATATTAAAGCACTTAGCTGTCATCTTAAGATTTTCTTTCGTATGTTGTTTGGTTGGTTTTTTGCTGACAAATTTTGTAACAAAAATAACATGAATTCATTTGACTTTTAGTGGAATACAAGTACTATACTTAATGTGGATAACTCTGAAGGCATGTCTGTATTAATTAAACCAGCAAACTTAACTGAAAATACCCTAGATCACATAAACTTGAAAAACATTTGGGTTAATTTCTCATATTCCCGAGATTTAGAAATGCTTAATTTATAAGCACTTCATATTAAGCCAATCATTAAATGGAGCTCTTTTATGAATTAATTTTGGCAGTGCCATCCAAAGGTAGAAAAATACCACTTCTATATTATACATACATAGACATACATAAACAGGCAAACAGAGCTTGTAGCTTTTAATTTTAAAAATTTAGCAACAAATCAGATACAATAACAGAAAACTCACTAGTTTAGACGTTTACCCACTCAGATGGCTAAAGCTTTTTTCTATTCATATTAATGAAGATGCCTGATTTGTGCCTAATTTGTACTTGTCCTTGACAAGTGATCTTGCTGAAACTGTGCAGAAGTATGTATTTTTTAAAAGGCCTCTTTCTCTTTTCTTTTCCTTTCTTTTCTTTTTCCTTTCTTTACTTCTCTTTTCTTTTTTCCCTTTAGTTTTAGGTGAATATGGGCATTATTTTAGATACCTCCTGGGGTGTTTATGTTTCAAAGATATAGTAAGGTTTACCTCTTTAAGGGACAGAGAAAGAATGAAAGTTCCTCCAAGAAGAACTTTGGTTTCCTAAGGTCCATAATTCACAAGCCTTTTGAAATAAATAGAGGAAGTCTTAAGATCAGTGAAAAGCATTAAATGGACTTTGGGTTGCTTCTAGAGCTACATTTTTGTTTTCGTTGTTAGTTTTGCAAAGACTTATAAGAATAGTTGCTCTCGGGGCACCTGGGTGGCTCAGTGGGTTAAGCCACTGCCTTCGGCTCAGGTCATGATCTCAGGGTCCTGGGATCGAGTCCCACAACGGGCTCTCTGCTCAGCAGGGAGCCTGCTTCCTCCTCTCTCTCTGCCTGCCTCTCTGCCTACTTGTGATTTCTCTCTGTCAAATAAATAAATAAAATCTTTAAAAAAAAAAAAAAAAAGAATAGTTGCTCTCAATCACCACCCACCCACCCCCTCGCCCCAAAGAATTACAGCCTAAATGATATATCAAAGGGCAATCCACTCATCTAGACACATCATCTCCATTTGGTTCATGCCCTGTGAGCACATGGTTTCCTTTCAGCTTTGGGGAAGAGAACTTAGAAAATCCTCTCTGGCTTTGAATATCAGCTTCCAACTTCCAAACAACTTTTAACCACAGAACTGCTTCCCCTTCTCCCCTCCAAAAAATTCTTTTAAATATCTTGTCAGTATTTAGCTGGGACAAATAATAAATATTTGGGCAATACGGAACAACTTCATGCATCAAGAGATGTATTCAAAGAGAATGCAAAGGATCCTACCTTTTCAAGATCCAGAGCCACTCCCCAAGAGTCAAAAGAACCAAGAGCCGGTAGATTTCAGGCAGAGAGAAAGCCACACCAAGCTATCAGGACACAGAATAAGCTTAGTAGGATTGTGCATTTTTTTTTTGTTTTTTTGTACCTACAGGTTCTGGAACAGCAGTTTTGAGACATAAAATGGGCAGGTGTACATGCTTAATTCTTTCAGTTTTAAAAAGGAGGAATTTACATTGAATGCGGAGCTTTAATTTTTATTCTAATGTCTGTTCTCTCATCTTGTAAAAAGGAATCTCTAAGGCTAATTCTTTGTATCCACTTTTTTTTTTTTTTTTAAATATTTTATTTATTTATTTGACAGAGAGAAATCACAAGTAGATGGAGAGGCAGGCAGAGAGAGAGAGAGGGAAGCAGGCTCCCTGCTGAGCAGAGAGCCCGATGCGGGCCTCGATCCCAGGACCCTGAGATCATGACCTGAGCCGAAGGCAGCGGCTTAACCCACTGAGCCACCCAGGCGCCCTGTATCCACTTTTTATTTTGGTCTTTTCCACACGTGCCAATAAGGCAATAGTTTAGGAAGAGAGCTCTCCAAAGTTTCTCAAATATAGAAGTTTTCAATTCAAAAAATCCATCCTCTGGCCATCAACAAGTGGGACCTATTAATTTCAACAGCGACTCCAACTAATAAGCATTTTTATGGCTTGGCCAAAGATGCAAAAAGCATCCCAAAAGAGAATGCAAAATACGCAGCCTTCACAAGATCCAGCCAGGTCACTCCCAGAGATTGTCTAGGAAAGCAGAAGCCTTCACTGCACAGGCGGAAAGGATGATGTAGTGAAAACAGTGTCCCTGGTTTCCCGCAAGAACGTGAGCTGCCTCCAGTCACAAACCTGCTAATCTCAGACACCAGGCAGGTTCTACTGAAATGAGACTTTCCTAGCACTAACAGAGAAGATAAGGGAGAAGATACAAAAGCTTTCTGAGGACTGGGGCGCTTTATTGCAAGCTCCCAGAGAGCCGGCATGGCTGGACAAGTAGAGTGCCGCTTGTGACTCTGTGCCACCAAACCCCGGGCTTTTCAACCCTGGCCACCAAGGTGCACCCGTCGGTGTACCTTCCCGATGGTAGAGAACAGAGAGAATATTCTCACTAGTCACAGAGCCAAGTTCTCAGGACGTAGAAGGAGATGAAAGGAAAAGCCTCATCCAGTTTTAAAACAGGGGACTCACAGCAAAGTTTGTTTCAACAGATGCTGGTCTGGTGACCATGAACTCACCTGTCTGTGAGGCCAGCTTGAGCAGCAGGCTTGGGGAGCCTTTGCCTGCCTTCCACCCTATGCTTTTCCCTCTTTATAACAAACTACACAAAAGACAGAGACAAAGAAAAACAGTGACCATCATTGGGAGGAATAGGACAAAAAAAAAAAAAAAAAAGTCCAGGAGTACTCATTACCAACTTTTTTCTTTTTTAACCACAGTGGCTATACCCAAGCAATTATTTTCACAAATATTGTACCCTGCTAAACTAAATTTAGAGGGAGGCGATTCTCATCTTGCTCGCTTCCAACAGAGACATTAACAGGCAAAGACCTGAGAAACCCTCATGGTAAGAATTCTTACCTTCTTCTGGCACTTGTCAGAGGTGTCAGGGCCTCTCAGCTGTAATAGCCTTGGAGCCAGCGGTATCCAGACAAGGAAGTAAATCCTGCCAACTCTGCCAACTGTCAGGGATGGAAAGTTTTTCCTCTACCCTGCTGGATTCTTCTGGCAGTCTTATCGAGTTGACATGAGAGAGTTTAATAGGAGAAAGACAAACGTAACCACATATGCAGAGGGGGACCCCATAAGAATATGAGACCCACAGGCAGCTGGGCAGATGGGGAGAAGAGGGTAGCGGTTTGGGACTTCAGAGGAGAGGAAGACATTTCACAGGAAGATGGGAAGAGCCGATGTTCGTCATGCCATGCAGACAAGTCTTTCTGATATGAAACAGAGTTTTCTCTGGTGATAGCCCTCTTTCTGGTTGCAGGCACCCCCATCTAAATGTTTCTGGGCAGTTTAGGGGGAGGTAAAAAGAAAAACTTCTTGAGTCTTTGTTTCTTAAAAATAATCAGCCTATGGGGCGCCTGGGTAGGCTCAGTGGGTTAAAGCCTCTGCCTTCGGCTCAGGTCATGATCCCAGGGTCCTGGGACCAAGCCCTGCATTGAGCTCTATGCTCAGCAGGGAGCTTGCTTCCCCCCCCCCCTCTCTCTTTCTCTCTCTCCCTCTCTCTGCCTACTTGTGATCTCTCTCTCTGTCAAATAAATAAAATCTTTAAAAAAAATAATAATCAGCCTAAAATAATCTTCATGCCAAAGAGACACATTTTGGGGTGGCAAATTTTGCTCCCCTACAATTCATACATGCATTTATTACAAATATATTAGATTTCTCCACATTTCTGTAAATTACTAAGGTTGGCTCCTGTTCCACTCTCAAGAAAGGGGAAGGAGTGATCTCTGACTGATCTACTTATTTTTCATTCGGTTGATATTTATTGAATGCATAGGTGTACGTGCCCAGCACAGTCAGAGACAGAAGTTGCAACCAGGAACAAGGCAGATCACAGGCCGTGCCTAGGAGAATTTATATTCTAGGAAGAGAGACACACACACAAGTTGTAGTAAATGCTGTGAAGGAAACCAAGGAGCTGAACCAGGAAAGAGCCACTTTGGACAGGGTGGTGAGAGAGGCCTCTGAGGAGATGGTATTGAGGCTGAGGGGTCTACCCCGTGACACAACAAGGGGCCCAGCGTTTAGCCTACAAATGCACGTGCAGCCCAAGAACCAGCTCCTCCTCCTTCAGCAGATCTGTATTGTTCCAGGCGGGGTGAGGGGGGAGTCCTGCTGCACAAATTTGGCCTTTGGGCCAGAGTCTGCACTGCTGCCAACAATACACCAACAGCCCCTCTGCACCCAATGGCCAATATCCTTTCCCCAAGCCAGCCTTTGGCTCCCCTGCCTGTCGGCCGCCCCTTACTTAGGCCACTACACCAGCGCTCAGCAGGGCTCGCTAGCACAGGTGGGTTTTCCTGTAGGTGCACAGACCTGTAAGAATCCAGCACCCAGATGAACCATATCATCTGCAGCAGCAGTCGAATGGAGTTTCTCGTATTTTCCCTCAGTTCTGTTTTATTTTTGGAGAAGTGACGTCAGTAAAAGCCTTATTTTTTGCTAAAATGAAATTAAACCCACTTGAAATCAGACATTACACATAATCCCTAAGTGCTACAGAAATTGATACCCATTGGCTTGTTTCTAGGAAGGTCTGAGACTCTATCTGCAGAGAGAAGAATTCACAGGCAGCGTTTATCAAAACGCAGCCCAAACTATCCTTTTCAAGGTGAGGCAGACTCCCTGCCTCTCACAGCTCCCCTCCCCACCCACCTCCCACCCCAGACCACCTTGTGTCTTCAGCTGGTCCCCATAAAGAAGTCAAGCCCCACCACCCACAGCCTGCACCAGACCACCCCTTGCTCCCCGGACTCCGTTGGGAACTAGAGCTTGAACATGGATGAGGGCTCTGAAAGTTTCAAATAGTATCATCCTTTGTTCTTGATGAACAAAGCAGGGGAGATGCAGGAGGAGATTTTCACAACCCCATGGGTAGGGAGTTAAGGTCTTTGTCATCATCAGCTGCCTGATGAGGGCAGGGGAAAAGGGTGTAATATCCAGGGACATGCAATTAGAGCTAAGGTTACACCAGCCCTTGGGGTACTAAGTTCAGAGAAAGGCATGATGTGACCCCAGCCTGGCGAGGTGCACATGGTGCCGATAAGTTGGCCCAGCCTCTGCTTGCCTCTGTGACAGCTCTTTTTATCTGGAGCCCTCCTGGGCTCTGTTCCTTTCTCAGGTGGTTTGTTGTGACACAGCACTTAGCAGTAAGAGTAAGTGCTAAGGGAATTTTAGTGGTGTTGGTTTTGCTTTGTTTTGTTTTACCATTATCATGATTTCTTTTTCGTAATTTTTTTTCAGTGTTCCAAGATTCATTGTTTATGCACCACACCCAGTGCTCCATGCAGTACCTGCCCTCCTTAATACCCACCACCAGGCTCACCCAAACCTCACCCCACTCCCCTCCACAACCCTCAGTTAGTTTCTCAGAGTCCACAGTCTCTCGTGGTTTGTCTCCCCCTCCGATTTCCCCCAACTCACTTAATGTCCTCCACTTTATTCCTTATGCTCCACAAGTAAGTGAAACCATATGATAATGGACTTTCTCTGCCTGACTTATTTCACTCAGCATAACCTCCTCCAGTCCCGTCCATGTTGATACAAAAGTTGGGTACTCATCCTTTCTGATGGAGGCATAATACTCCATAGTGTATATGGACCACATCTTCCTTATCCATTTGTCCGTTGAAGGGCATCTTGGCTCTTTCCACAGTTTGGTGACTGTGGCCATTGCTGCTATAAACATTGGGGTACAGATGGCCCTTCTTTTCACTGCATCTGTATCTTTGGGGTAAATACCCAGTAGTGCAATTGCAGGGTCATAGGGTAGCTCTATTTTTAATTTCTTAAGGAATCTCCACACTGTTTTCCAAAGTGACTGCACCAACTTGCATTTCCACCAACAGTGTAAGGGGGTTCCCCTTTCTCCACATACTCTCCAACACTTGTTTACCATCTTGTTGATTTTGGCCATTCTAACTGGTGTAAGATGATATCTCAATGTGGTTTTGATTTGAATCTCCCTAATGGCTAGTGATGATGAACTTTTTCTCATGTGTCTGTGAGCCATTTGTAGTCTTGAGTATTTACAAGTGCTTGCTATGTGCCCAAAACTGTGGTAGGTGCTCACTTAACTTTTACAAAAGTGTGGGCCATTTTAATTTTCCTAACAGATGTCTGAGGTAGATAATGTGTCGTTTGGGCTCAGAAAAGTTGAGTGGTTTGTCCAAAACTTCGCAGCTAGTCAGTGGTAAAGCTGAGATGTAAATCTGCACCGCCTCAGCTCTAGATTTTCATAGTCTTTCCTGCCTCCCGTGTTCATGAATCCTGACATTACGAGGTCAGGCTCGAACCCTCCAGTGAGTCTCCAGCACCTGCTGAACGGACTCCTCGGGCCTCTGTGTGTCCTTCAGACGAGGAAACTCATCATGGTTTCCTCTCCCGTCACATGACAGCTCACACGACAGCTCACAGACTGGGTTTCGATTGCGGTGGTCTCTCTCGAGTCCCCTCCAGTGCCACGCCCACAGCCCGAAACTTGAACACAGGAATGAGCATGTGAATGTCTGAGTGCAGGGAAGCCCGAATTGTGTGGCTCACTCTGGAACATAATGACAGGTTTAGTTTGGGGCATGTGAAAATGAGAGATTTGGGGTTTTTTCTCTCTTCAAGGTAGGTGAGAGCTGGGCATGGTTCAAAGCAGAAGAGAAGCAACCACTTGAAAAAAAAAAAAGGCTCATTACTGAAGAAATAGGGGATGACATTGCTGCTGCTACTAAAATTTTAATCAATCTAGTCTTCACTTCAAGACTGTTTCCTCGGGGAGCGTCCCTGAACTCCTAAATGAGGTTAGCGCCCCGTTAAATGCTTCTGTAACACCTTTTGCTTTTCTTAAGTTTCTTTTGATGATACATCACATTCGAAATCATTGATTCTGTATCTACCTCCTATAACAAGCTCTGTAAGGGCAGGAATGTCATCTCGTACATGCTGAATTCCCAGCAGTCGACACAGTGCTTGGCACAGAGTAGATGTTCGATAAATATTCATGAACAGCAAGACTAATAGCATTTCTCTATTTCTCTGCCCAAAGAGTGACCGTGCTTCTGTTTGCCAATACCAATGAGAGAACAGGAAATTTCATTTCTTCATAGAAGAATCTGATGGAAGCAAAACCGATCGAATTAGTTTTAAATCATGTGTAATTTCCTTGTCGATATCAGCGGTGACTCACCTGTTGGATCCGGACGAGGATCACCCTGATCACTGTCCTGCTTCAAAGCTTCCCCACTTTTAGGTCTTTGGGGTGAAGTTCTCCCCAACCTGCTCTCCTAGCTTTCTCTTCTTCCTCTCCCCCAGATACATCTCTTGCTGATCCCACTTGCTGGAATACTCTTCTGTACTTTCTGTGTCTCTATGTCCCATCTCTATTACCATCTCTATGTCCCCAACACAGGACAGTCTGTTCCCATGCGTGCCCACCCCACAGCACCCCGCACTTTCATCTAGAAGTCGAGAGCTCTGGAGCTGCGCACGAGTTCTCTGAGGCCCTTAACTGTGTCTTGTTCATTTTCACATCTCCAGTGCGTAGCACATGCCTGCCTGATGGCACATCTTCTAATGAAAAGTACACAAGAAAACCTCAGGTCCCCCCTGCCTGTTCTCTTTCACTCACACCCTGTATCCAGTCCATCAGCCTATCTTCAAACCACATCCTGAATCCAGCCCTTTTTGCCACCTGCCTCACCTCGGACACCAGCAGCTCCCGTCTGGGCGACCGGGGTAGCCTCTAAACTGGGGTCTTGCTTCCGCCTGCAGTCCGTTCTGCATACAGAAGCCACGTTGGCCTTCTAAAATATTCCCCTGCATGAGCTCATCCAGTGGCCTCCAAAATACTTAGAATAAAACTCAAAAGCCTTCTTGAAGCCCTGTTGGATCTCACCCTTGCCTCCTTCTGCCTCCCGATCCAACTTAACATTCCTGCAACACGTCAAGCCCTCCCTTTGCACATGTTCCATCTTTGCCCCGCCCCGACCTGCTGCTCGGCATTCAAGTGCCCACTCAGTGTCCGCTCAGCATCGAGGCCTTCCTGATGGCCTTATCTGAACAGCAGCCCGCGTTTCTCTCAGTCTCCCTGCCTTACCTTATTTTCTTGAGTAGTACTGATCCATATCAGACTCATTATTACCAGTTTGTATATTAATTTTCTGTCTCTTTCACTATGATAGTAAGGCCCATGAATCTCACAGGTGTATTCTCAGTGCACAGATCTGTATGAGAAAAGTAGTAGGTGCTCAGTAAATGTTTGTTGAATGAAAAAGAAAAAAAGGTTTCCCCAAGCATCTACACAAAATGGCAAGAAAGGCGGGTCTGGTGCCCTGTGACCTCCAGGAACCCATCATGGCCCATCATTGCCAAGCAGTTACTGCTGGGCTGGAAGGTGGCAATGGGGCACTATTAGGGCAATGAATGTTTCTGGCAACTTCTACAGAAACAAGTTAAAATCTCTGGCCTTCCTCAGCAAGTGGATGAACACCAACTGGTGCTGCCCACCAGACTAAGTGAGGCCAGGCTGCCCTGACCCCACCACCCTCTGACAAGAAAAAGCAATTGGTAGTTCCTGCTACCCTCAAGGCTGTGTGTCTCCTCCTTAGTGAAGGTTTGTCCACCTGGGAAGCCTGGCTCACAGCATTGGCTGGAGGTACCATCCTGGAAGGGAAGAGGACGGAGAAGGCCAAGATCCATTAAAACAGCTCATGAGGTTACAGAAACAAACCGAAAAGAACATGGAGAAGGAACTTAAGCAATACACAGAGATCTTTAATACCCAAGGATTCCCAGTGTGAACGTCTTAAAGATTGTTCATTCCTTTTACTTGGCCTGACCTGCCCTTCCTCTCATCACCACCCTGGGAGGTGGGGAACCCGAGGCCTACCATCCAGGTACCAGAGGTGCAGGGTCTTAGATGGCTGAGACACAACAAGGACTTAAGTCAATACTAATTAAGGCCTTCTTTTATTTTTTTATGTTTTTTTTATTATATTGTGTTAGTCACTGTACAGTACATCATTAGTTTTTTGGTTTCCTTACTAACATATAAGAAATTTTTTTATTTGTATTATTTGTTTCAGGGGTAGAGATCTGTGATTCATCAGGCTTACATAATTCACAGCACTCACTATAGCATGTACCCTCCTCAATGTCCATCACCCAACCACCTATCCCTACCCCCTACCCCCACCCCAACAACCCTCAATTTGTTTCCTGAGCTTAGAAGTCTCTTATGGTTTATCCCTTACCGGTCCTATCTTGTTTCACTTTTTTTCCCTCCCCACCATGACCCCCCACCCTGCCTCTCAAATTCCTCATATCAGAGAGATCATAAGAGAATTGTCTCTTTCTCTGATTGACTTATTTCCCTCAGCATAATACCCTCTAGTTCCATTTACATCGTTGCAAATGGCAAGATTTTATTTCTTTTGATGGCTGCATAGTATTCCATTGTGTGTGTGTGTGTGTGTGTGTGTATATATATATATATATATATATATATATATATATATATATACACATACCACCTCTTCTTTATCCATTCCTCTGTTGATGGACACCTAGGTCCTTTCCATTGTTTGGCTATTGTGGACATCAGTGCTATAAACATTCAGGTGCACATGTCCCTTTGGATCACTACATTTGTATCTTTGGGGTAAATATCCAGTAGTGCAATTGCTGGGTCACAGGGTAGCTCTGTTTTCAAGTTTTTGAGGGAACTCCATACTGTTTTCCGGTGACTATACCAGCCTGCATTCCCACTAACAGTGTAGGAGGGTTCCCCTTTCCCTACATCCTCACCAACATCTGTTATTTCCTAACTTGTTAATTTCAGACATTCTGACTGGTGTGAGGGGATACCTCATTATGGTTTTGATTTGGATTTCCCTGATGCCAAGTGCTGTTAAGCACTTTTTCATGTGTCTGTTGGCCATTTGGATGTCTTCTTTGCAGAAATGTCTGTTCATTATCTTCTGCCCCTTTCTTGATTGGATTCTTTGTTCTTTGGGTGTTGAGTTTGATAAATTCTTTACAGTTTTTGGATACTAGCCCTTTATCTGATATGTCATTTGCAAGTATCTTCTCCCATTCTGTCAGTTGTCTTTGGTTTCATTGACCATTTCCTTTGCTGCGCACAAGCTTTTGATCTTGATGAAGTCCCAATAGTTCATTTTTGCCCTTGCTTCCCTTGCCTTTGGCGATGTTTCTAGGAAGAAGTTGCTATGGCTGAGGTCAAAGATGTTGCTGCCAGTGTTCTCCTCAAGGATTTTGATGGATACTTGTCTCTCATGGAGGTCTACCATCCATTTTGAGTCTATTTTTGTGTGTGGTAAAAGAAATGGTCCAGTTTCATTCTTCTGCATGTGGCTGCCCAGTTTTCCCAACACTATTTGTTGAAGAGACTGTCTTTCTTCCATTGGACATTCTTTCCTGCCTTGTCAAAGATTAGTTGACCATAGAATTGAGGGCCCATTTCTGGTCTCTCTATTCTGTTCCATTGATCTATGTGTCTGTTTTGGGGTGAGTACCATACTGTCTTGATGATGACAGCTTTGTAATAGAGCTTAAAGTCTGGAATTGTGATGTGGCCAGTATTGACTTTCTTTTTCAACATTCCTCTTGCTATTCGGCATCATTTCTGGTTCCATATAAATTTTATAATTATTTGTTCCATTTCTGTGAAAAAAGATGATGGCATTTTGATAGGGTTTGGATTAAATGTGTAGTTTGCTCGAGGGGCTCCTGGGTGGCTCAGCTGTTAAACATCTGCCTTCGGCTCAGGTCATGATCCCAGGAGCCTGGGATGGAGCCCCATATCTGGCTCCCTGCTCAGCAGGAAGCCTGTTTCTCTCTCTCCCCCTCCCCCTGCTTGTGTATCTCTTGCTGTGTATCTCTCTGTCAAGTAAATAAACAAAATCTTTAGAAAGATGTGTAGATTTCTCTAGGTAGCATAGACATTTTCACAAAATTTATCTTTCCAATCCATGAGCATGGACCATTTTTCCATTTCTTTGTGTCTTCCTCAATTTCTTTCATGAGTACTTTATAGTTTTCTGAGTACAGATTCTTTGCCTCTTTGGTTAGGTTTATTCCTAGGTATTTTATGGTTTCGAGTGCAATTGTAAATGGGATTGACTCCTTAATTTCTCTTTCTTCTGTCTTGCTGTTGGTATATAGAAATGCCAATTTATTTCTGTGCATTGATTTTATATCCTGACACTTCACTGAATTCCTGTAAGAGTTCTAGTCATTTTGAAGTCTTTTGGGTTTTCCATATAAAGTATCATATCTTCTGCAAAGAGTGAGAGTTTAACTACTTCTTTGCCAATTTGGATACCTTTTATTTCTTTTTGCTGTCTGATTGTTGAGACTAGGACTTCTAGTATTCTGTTGAGTAGCAGTGGTGATAGTGGACAGCCCTGTTGTGCTCCTGATCTTAGGCGGAAAGCTCTCAGTTTGTCCCCATTGAGAATGATATTTGCTGTGGGTTTTCCATAGATGGCTTTGATGATATTGAGGTATGTACCCTCTATCCCTACACTGTGAAGAGTTTTGATCAAGAAAGGATGCTGTACTTTATCAAGTGCTTTTTCTGTATCTATCATATGGTGTTGTCATATGGTTCTTGTTCATTCTTTTATTAATGTACTACATCACATTGATTGATTTGTGGATGTTGAACCAACCTAGCAGCCCAGAAATAAATCCCATTTGGTCGTGGTGAATAATCCTTTTAATGTACTGTTGGATCCTATTGGCTAGTATTTTGGTGAGAATTTTTGCATCCATGTTCATCAGGGATATTGGTCTGTAATTCTCTTTTTTGATGGGGTCTTTGTCTGGTATTTGATGGCCTTGTAAAATGAGTTTGGAAGTTTTCCTTGCATTTCTATTATTTGGAAGAATTTCAGGAGAATAGGTATTCATTCTTCTTTAACTATTGTGTAGAATTTCCCTGAGAAGCCCTTTGGTCCTGGGCTCTTGTTGTTGGGAGATTTTTGATGACTGCTTCAATCTCCTTACTGGTTATGGGTTTGTTCAGGTTTTCTATTTCTTCCTGATTCAGTTTTGGTAGTTTATGTCTCTAGAAATGCATCCATTTCTTCCAGAATGTCTAACTTGCTGGTGCATAGTTGCTCATAATATGTTCTTATAATTGTTTGCATTTCTTTGGTATTGGGTGTGATCTCTCCTCTTTGATTCATGATTTTATTAATTTGGGTCCTTTCTCTTTTCTTTTGGCCAGGGGTTTATACATCTTATTAATTCTTTCAAAGAACCAGTCCTAGTTTCATTGATTTGCTCTACTGTTCTTTTGGTTTCTATTTCATTGATTTCTGCTCTGCTCTTTATTATTTCTCTTCTCCTGCTGGGTTTAGGCTTTCTTCGTTGTTCTTTCTCCAGCTCCTTTAGTTGTAGTGTTAGGTTGTGTACTTGAGACTTTTCTTGTTTCTTGAGAAAGGCTTGTATTGCTATATATTTTCCTCTCGGGACTGCCTTTGCTGTATCTCAAAGATTTTGAACAGTTGTGTTTTCATTTTCATTTGTTTCCATGAACTTTTTTTTATGTTTTTTTTTTTAAGATTTTATTTATTTATTTGGCAGACAGAGATCAGAAAGTAGGCAGAGAGTCAGGCAGAGAGAGAGGAGGAAGCAGGTTCCCTGCTGAGCAGAGAGCCTTATGCGGGGCTCAATCTCAGGATCCTGGGATCATGACCTGAGCCAAAGGCAGAGGCTTTAACCCACTGAGCCACCCAGGCACCCTTCCATGAACTTTTTAAATTCTTCTTTAATTTCCTGGTTGACCCATTCATTCTTTAGAAGAATGCTGTTTAGTCTCCATGTATTTGGGTTCTTTCCAAATTTCCTCTTGTGATTGAGTTCTAGCTTCAGAGCATTGTGGTCTGAAAATATGCAGGGAATGGTCCCAATCTTTTGATACTAGTTGAGACCTGATTTTACCCAGGATTTGATCTATTCTGGAGAATGTTCCATGTGTGCTAGAGAATAATGTGTATTCTGTTGCTTTGGGATGAAATGTTGTGAATATATCTGTGATGTCCATCTGGTCCAGTGTGTCATTTAAGGCCTTTATTTCCTTGTTGATCTTTTGTTTGGATGATCTGTCCATTTCAGTGAGGGGAGTGTTATATTCCCCTGCTATTATTGTATTATTGTTGATGTGTTTCTTTGATTTTGTTAATAAATGGTTTATGTAGCTGGCTGCTCCCACGTTAGGGGCATAGATATTTTAAATTGTTAGATCTTCTTATTGGACAGACCCTTTGAGTATGATAAGACCCTCATCTCTTATTATAGTCTTTGGCTTAAAATCTATTTGACCTGATATAAGGATTGCCACCCCTGCTTTCTTCTGATGTTCATTAGCATGGTAAATTGTTTTCCACCCCCTCACTTTAAATCTGGAGGTGTCTTCAGGTCTAAAATGAGTTTCTTGTAGGCAACATATGGATGGGTTTGTTTGTTTGTTTGTTTGTTTGTTTTTATCCATTCTGATACCCTTTGTCTTTTGATTGGGGCATTTAGCCCATTAACATTCAGGGTAACTATTGAGAGATATGAATTTAGTGCCATTGTATTGCCTGTAAGGTGACTGTTACTGTATATTGTCTCTGTTCATTTCTGATTTACTACTTTTAGGCTCTCTCTTTGCTTAGAGAACCCCTTTCAATATTTCCTGTAGAGCTGGCTTATTGTTTGCAAATTCTTTCAGTTTTTGTTTGTCCTGGAAGCTTTTTATCTCTCCTATGTTCAATGATAGCCTAGCTGGATATAGTATTCTTGGCTGCATGTTTTTCTCGTTTAGTGCTCTGAATATATCATGCCAGTTCTTTCTGGCCTGCCAGGTCTCTGTGGATAAGTCTGCTGTCAATCTAATATTTTTACCATTGTATGTTACAGACTTCTTTTCCCGGGCTGCTTTCAGGATTTTCTCTTTGTCGCTAATACTTGTAAATTTTACTATTAGGTGATGGGGTGTGGACCTATTCTTGTTGATTTCGAGGGGGGTTCTCTGTGCATCCTGGATTTTGATGCTTGTTCCCTTTGCCATATTAGGGAAATTCTCTACAATAATTCTCTCCAATATACCTTCTGCTCCCCTCTCTTTTTCTTCTTCTTCTGGAATCCCAATTATTCTAATGTTGTTTGGTCTTAGGGTGTCACTTACCTCTCGAATCCTCCCCTTGTGGTCCAGTAGCTGTTTGTTTCTCTTTTGCTCAGCTTCTTTATTCTCTGTCATTTGATCTTCTATATCATTAATTCTTTCTTCTGCCTCATTTATCCTAGCAGTAAGAGCCTCCATTTCTTTTTAAAAGATTTTATTTATTTATTTGACAGACAAAGATCACAAGTAGGCAGAGAGGCAGGCAGAGAGGAGGAGGAAGCAGGTTCCCTGCTGAGCAGAGAACCCAATATTGGGGCTTGATGCCAGGACCCTGGAATCATGACCTAAGCTGAAGGCAGAGGCTTTAACCCACTGAGACACCCAGGTGCCCCAAGAGCCTCCATTTTTTATTGCACCTCATTAATAGCTTTTTTTATTTCAACTTGGTTAGATTTTAGATCTTTTATTTCTCCATAAAGGGCTTTTATCTCTCTAGAGAGTGTTTATCTAATATCTTCCATGCCTTTTTTGAGCCCAGCTAGAACCTTGAGAATCGTCATTCTGAACTCTATATCTGACATATTACTAATGTCTGTATTGATTAGGTCCCTAGCCTTCAGTACTGCCTCTTGTTCTTTTTTTTTTTTTTGTGGTGAGTTTTTCTGCCTTGTCATTTTGTCCAGATAAGAGTATATGAAGGAGCAAATAAAATACTGAAAGGGTGGCAAAGACCCCAGGAAAATGCGCTTTAACCAAATCAGAAGAGACCCCAAATAATAGGAGGGAGAAGAGGGATAAAAAGAAGTTCAGAAAAAAAAATTAAGAAAAAGAAAACAAATAAAGAAAAAATATTAAAAAAGAAAAAAAATATATATATATATATACATATATATATTAGATAAACTAGTTAAAAATGTTAAAAAAGAAAAGGGTAAAAGTTTAAAAAAATTTAGCAAAAGAGAAAAAAAAATAAAATTAAAAAAATTAAATTAACCGCAAGACTAAAGAATCATGGGAGAAAGCCATGAGTCCCGTACTTTGCTTTCTCCTCCACTGGAATTCTGCTGCTCTCCTTGGTAGGTGAACTTTGTCTTGGCTGGATTTCTTGTTGATCTTCTGGGGGAGGGGCCTGTTGTAGTGATTCTCAAGTGTCTTCGCCCGAGGTGGAATTGCACTGCTCTTACCAGGGGCTGGGCTAACTAATCTGCTTGGGTTCGCTTTTGGGAGCTTTTGTCCCCTGAACGCTTTCCATAGAGTTCCGGAGGACGGGAATGGAAATGGCGGCCTCCCAGTCTTCAGCCTGGAGGAGCCGAGAGCTTGGGGCCCCACTCCTCAGTGCACCCTCAGAGAAAGAGCCCAATCATTCCTGTCTCCCTGGCCTCTGGCTGCACTCCGAGCTCACCCAGCTTGCGACTGGTTCAAGGTAACCCTGAACTGAGAGCTCACTCCTCAGCTCTGTCTCTGTAGCCAGTTTCCCTGGTCTAATACCTGCGAGCTCTGTGACACTCAGACACCCCCGATCCTTCTGTGACCCTGCAGGACCTAGGGCCACGCTGGCCCCATGTGGGCTTCACCCCAGTTTAGCCTCTGGAGCTGTCCCTCAGCAGAACAGACTTTTTAAAGTCCTGATTTTGTGCTCCGTTGCTCCGCCTCTTGCCGGGAGCCGCCCCCCCCCCCCCCCGCGGTCTATCTTCCATTCACTTTGAATTCACTTCTCTGCCAGTCCTACCTTTCAGAAAGTGGTCGATTTTCTGTTTGTAAAATTGCTGTTCTTCTCTCCAATCTCCTATTGGATTTGTAGGTGTTTGCAATGGTTTGATAAGCTATCTAGCTGATCTCCTGCTACCTGCTGTAGTCTCAGCTTTCTATTTCTCCACCATCTTGACTCCCCCTCCCCCGTCATTAGTTTTTGATGTAGTGTCCCATGATTCATTGTTTGCATGTAACACCCAGTGCTCCATGCAATCCGTGCCCTCCTTAATACCCATCACCAGGCTCACACATCCCCCCACCACCCTTCCCTGTAAAACAGTTTGTTTCTTGAAGTCCACAGTCTCTCATGGTTCGTCTCCCACTCTGGTCCCCCCCCCCCATTTTTCCCTTCCTTCTGCTATTGTCATCCATGCTATTCCTTATGTTCCACAAATATGTGAAACTGTATGGTAATTGACTTTCTCTGCTTGACTTATTTCATTCAGCATAATCTCCTCCAGTCTCATTCATGTTGATGCAGAAGTTGGGTATTCATCCTTTCTGATGGCTGAGTATTATTCCATGGATATATGGACCATGTCTTCTTTATCCATTCATCGATTGAAGGACATTTTGACTCTTTACACAGTTTAGCTATTGTGGACATTGTTGCTATGAACATTGGGGTGCATATAGCCCTTTTCACTATATCTGTATCTTTGGGATATATACCCAGTTGTGTGATTGCTAGGTCAGAAACTTTTTGAGGAACCTCCGTACTGTTTTTTGAGTAGTTGTACCAACTTGTATTCCCACCAACAGTGTAAGAGGGTTCCCCTTTCTCCACATACTCTCCAACATTTGTTGTTTCTTGTCTTGTTAATTTTTGCCACACTAACTGGTGTAAGGTGGTATCTCAATGCGGTTTTGGTTTTAATTTCCCTGATGGTTAATGGTGATGAACACTTTTTCATGTGTCTGTTAGCCATTTATATGTCTTCTTTGGAGAACTGTCTGTTTATGTCATCTGCCCATTTTGACTTATTTGTTTTTTGGGTGTTGAGTTTGAGAAGTTCTTAATATATCTTGGATATCAACCCTTTACCTGTTAAAAAATTACTTTACACATTTCTAAGATCCATGAAGGCATAATTTGTCTATTACCTACTTAGAAAATCAAGCACAGGAACAACCAGTTCTTTCAGTTTTGGTATCCGCAAAAGTGAGCTGGAAACCCGTCATTGGAGGTGAACCCTGTATTGTAAGTGGGACATCTGTTTGAAACTTCTCGCGTGGTCGTGTACTACACACTGCAGCTGTTGGAATGTAGGAAGGTGCCTGTGGAGGAGTATGAGGCTGGTGTGGCACAAGGGTATTCATAGTCATGTGCAGGCTGGGAAGACCTACGCCGAGATTCTAGGTATTGCCCTTGCCGCTTCCCTGTATTTTGTGATCAGAAATCAGTAAGTTTTTATTTTATTTTTTTTATTTATTTAACAGAGAGAGAGATCACAAGCAGGCAGAGAGGCAGGCAGAGGGGGAGGGGAAAGTAGGCTCCCCGCTGAGCAGAGAGCCTGATATGGGGCTCGATCCCAGGACCCTGAGAGCACAACCCAAGTAGAAGGCAGAGGCTTAACTCATTGATCCACCCAGGTGCCCCAGTAAGTTTTTGTCAAAGAGAAAAAGGATAGCTAGAGCTGCTGGCTCTTGGGTCCTAACATAAAGAGAGAGATGGATGAGAGGACAGTGTTTCGAGAAATAAAACTGGATACAGGAAAAAAAACAATTGACAGAATATGATTACAACAACATTGGATGACTCCAGACACAAGAGCTTTGCTTCCACTAATTCATTTTCTTTTTAAAGAACCAGAATTACTCTTCACTCTAGGAAACAAACAGAGTTGCTGGAGGGGATGTGTGTGTGTGTGTGTGTGTGTGTGTGTGTGTGTGTGTGGCAAGGAGATGGGTGATGGGTATTGAAGGCACATGATGTGATGAGCAACTGATGATTATTGAACTCTAGACCTGAAACTAATGATGTACTATGTGTTGGCTAGTTGAATTTCAATTAAAAAAAAAAAAAAAAAAGAGGAAGAAAGAGCCAGAATTGTTAACAAGGGACTTTGTTCCCCAGGGGCACTTTAATGGGGGACCTAGGGGCACGTCGCTTGTGGGGCCTCAGTCCAGAGGCTGGTTAATCTGATGCCTAGTCTTGCCCATGAATGGCTTATAGAAGTGGATGAAGGGAGTGTGAACAGGATCTTATCTGGGTACCACAGAGGCAATCTGCGGCTGGAGAGCAGGGGAATCCTCCAAGTGGCTCATTTCCATTTCTTCTGTCTTTGGCAAGAGGTTGTTATTACCAGTTTCGATCATTCCTCCATGAAATAGGTGACTCATGATTGAAGATTCCCATCCATATTTCTGTTGTCACTTCAGACAGGGCTGTACTTGTGTGATGAAGTGCACGATTCTAGAAAAGCTTTAAGATTAAAGATGCTTTCTAAAGATTAGTGTAAAACCTGTTCGATTCAGATTCTGCTAGCTCTCTGAACTCAGAATTCATTATCGGTTTCTCTGGGCCAAGACTTAAGGCCATGTTTAGAGACGCAGGGAGGTTACTAAGCAAACTAGTGGTGGGAACGGTATTTGCAAAGGTGTAACCACTGTAAAAAGCCTTTTTCACACCAGGCTTAAAAACGTTTATCGGCACTGTTATTTTTTTCACATCTTAACAACTGAGGTATAATTTACATACAGTAAAATTCACCCTTTTCAGTGTATAGTTCTCCCCGTTCTGAAAAATCTGTAACTATATAACCACTACCATAATCAAGATACAGAACAATTCCATAATCTCCCCAAATTTCTCATTCTCCATGTGGTCAAGCCTTTTCCCACCCCAGCCCATGGAAACCACTGATCTGCCCCTTTACTTGTGTCTATTTGAGAATGTCGCGTAAAGGGGATCCTGCAGAACGTAATGTCTTTGACCTGACTTCTTTCACTCAGCATGAGCTGGCTGAGATACCCCCATGCTGTTGGGTGGGTAACTAGCTTGTTCTGTTCCATGGCTGAGCACCGTCCTTCCTGCCACGGCGTGTTCATCTGTTCACCAGCTGAGGGACATTTGGTGGTTTCCAGTTTCTAGTGAGTCAGAATAAAGCCACTATAGAAACCCACATATAGGTTTTTGTGTCAACATCAGTCTTTCCCTCGTGTAGATAATTTTGGAGTGGGATGGTGGAGTTGTAGTCACTAAATGTTTCACTTTTTAAGAAACTGCCAAACTGTTTTCCCAATAGGTGTTCCATGTCTCATTTCCAAAAACAAATGAGAGTTTCAGTGGCTCTGCGTCCTGACCCTTTATTTTCAGGTTGTTGTTTTGGTTTGGTTTGGTTTTTACTTCAGCCATATTGGTAGATATGTAGCAGTATGTCATTATAGTTTTATTTTTATTTTTTTAAAGATTTTGTTTATTTGTCAGGGAGAGAAAGAGTGCACACACAGGGACAGTGGCAGGCAGAGGGAGAAGCAGGCTTCCCTCGGAGCAGGGGGCCTGATGCGGGGCTCCATCCCAAGGCCCCAGGACCATGTCCTGAGCTGAAGGCAGACGCTTAACCGACTGAGCCAGCCAGGTGTCCTTCGTTGTAGTTTTAATTTGCATTTTGTTATTAGTGATGTTGAGCCTCTTTTTCTGGGCACATATGCTATTCAGGTATCATCTCTGGTACCCTCTTTTGCCCATTTTAAAAATTGGATATAAACATTCACAGAGATTATTTCATTTGATCACAACCCTGGGAGGGAAGCAGGGCAGATATCCCTCCCCAAGTCTGTATTCCATTTCCCTGAGCAGTTGAGGCTAGAATGGTGAAGTGACCTGCCCAAGTTCATGCCGAGTGCTGGGACTGGAGTTTGACACCCATTCCCCTGCTAGCTGCGGGCTGCTCTTCCTGCAGACAGATAGGGCCCCTGTCTCCTCAGCCGGACTGTCCTGTCAGTTGTGGCTTCGGGTGACTACGCCAGCCCAGGCAAAGTTACGGCAAGGTAACATCTGTGCTCGCCAGCTGTGCCATAGACATTTCCATCCCTTTCCTCCTGCAAAACTTCCCTGTGCTTTGTCTCCCTTCCCTGGAGTCTAACCCCCGGCTACTAATACATAGGGGGAAAAATTTTATTAAACAAACCTTCCTGACTTTCTTCTTTTCCCTCCTCTGAATGGGGATTTTTGCATTTTACCAGGGGCTTTTAGAGGTACCTCTTCTGTGTGTAGTAGTTTTTAAATTGTTCTGTTAGGGCTTCAGGATTCCTGAGAGATGGCCTAAAGACCAGGGCAGGTGGGTGGGCAGATGGATGGAACAGGTGATGGGGATTAAGGAGGGCAGAAGAGACCAGAGCAGGTGGGAGCGAGCTGAATGGCGAGAGGCTTTGACTCTACCCCACCTAACCAGTCTTTCGTTTTTGTTCTACAAATCGGGCTTTCATTTAATATTTTATTTGAAAAGAAGAATGTGTTTCTTTCCAAACCATGCTTAAATAACTAAACCAGTGTATTTCTCATATATCCTAAAATGCAGATATTTTACTCCTTGGGACTTACCCCTGAGCATCCACCGTATTCCCAGGTCAATCTGGGTCATCAAGATTTTACCTCGTTGAAAAATGGAGCTGAGATTCATAATCGTACTCCCTGACACACCTCTGAGGGTTATACTAAGATAACAACCCCCTTTGGTCCCCGAGGCATAAATGATGTGGTTTTAGAATAAAAGTGAGGTTCAGAGCCAACGAATTCTTAAGAATTCTCAAGACATCTCTGGTACTAAAAGGTGATTTTATTAAAGCGCAGGGCACAGCACCCGTGGGCAGGAAGAGCTGCTGCCCCGTGACCCCGAGGAGCTGGGGCGGTGAGGACAAAGGGGGTATTCAGAAGGGCTGACATATGGGAAAGAAGACTCTCGGGGTACTGGAGGCCTAGTTATGGTTAAGCCGAGCTGTGTATTGTTTGTTTGTTTCTCTACTGCGGGACCAACATGAAGACAGTTGGGAGTCTTCCAGAAGTTAGGCGATTATAAATCACTAGGATGTCTGTAAACTGAGGAGGACTACTGTCCTGCAGGACTGTGATCTCTATTAGGTAACCGTTAGGGCCGCCAGGAGTGCCTGAGGAATGTCACACATGTCACCAGGAAGGGGGGTGTAGGGTGCCAGCTTCTGCCTTGTCCTTAGCTAGCCTTTTGCTCCCTTATCATTTGCTCCCTGAACAATTTTGATCCTTAAATCTTTAAGGCTGTTTAAGGTGGAAGGTCTCATCTTTTGTAACTTCTTCCTGATGAACAGGGGCATGGAGCTATCCCTACTGCCTGTGGGTCAACATGGGTCAGTTGGGGAGTGTGTAGGGGAGTTACAAAAGATGGAGGCAGACAGAGGCAGCCGAATCCCATGTTGACAGGACGGAAGTGTTTCCGTGAGTGGTCAGGATCATCTGTCGACGTGAAGTCATTGTAGCTGCGCAGTCTCAGCACCAAGTAGAGAGACACTGAAGAGGGCAACACATTAAGATTCATAAGGCTACTGTACCCCTAGGGCAAATAATACATTATATGTCAATAAAAATAATTTTAAAAAAAAGATTAGTAAGGCTATAAGAATGAGAAGTCCAACAAAGAGATCTTTAATCATTAACCATAATCCTCCTTTAAACCAGGAACTTAACCAATCACTGAGAGAGAAAGAAGGATTTTGTAGAGCCCTAATTTGGGCATTTGTATCTTTTATTACTCATGGGACATTTTCGTGATAATCTGGGATGTACACACAACATTCTGTTTTGATAACTGCATATGTGCCGCCCTGTGCTGCTGTTAGAGGACATCTAAGGCCATTCTATTTTGTAGGACCACCTTGAACATCTGTGCAATTTCAATATTAAGGAAGGAGATGCTGTCTAGTGAATCACTGAGTGCCTTCATGATGTATTTTTTTAAGGGCTTCTACATGCCAGATGACATTCTCTATCTCTACCGATGGAACATAAATGGATGTTAAGTGATCATACCATTTAAAAACAGATCGTGTCCATCTTTGCTTTTAACTGGGGAGATTAGATGGAGTAGTGATGGTTTTAGAAATGTGTTTGTGAATCTGGGCAAAACCTAAGGTGCAATGACCTGTCCACCATGGAGGAAGCCAGTACCATAGGTTTGCTCTGCACATCCAGTGGGTTTTCCATTTGGAGCTGGCCATCTGATGCCAGGCCACCTTACCCAATCAGTAGCAAACCAGTCAGTAGCCCAGAGTACCATTATTTGGGAACATGTTTAAACCAACTGTCATTTGTATTTTCAAGAGGGGCATTTTAAATCTGGTCATCTAGAATAAGCAAGATCAGTAACCTCTGAACAGTTATGCTCTATAGAGAACTCGGTGGTCAGGTCCAGGCATAAGGGTAACTAGGTTTAAAGTCTAACAGGTTTCAAGTATTATTTCAAGCATATCTGTAAGTGTAGCCTGGGATTTAGTAAGTCGGCATCCATCATCTACTGGTGGCCTTTGGTTTCTAAGACACTCTGGACCTGATGTGAAGCCCTTAAAGTCAGGGACTGTCCCATAGTGAGCTTTGAGGCTCCTTTTACCAGGAGGGCTGTTGTACGCTTAGCTAAAGCCTTTACCTATAATTGTATCTCAATAGAAGTGGCTTTTAGGGTAAATATGACAAAAAAAAAAAAATACCATTAAGAAGACCTCTTTGTTTGAGGTAAAGCATTAATATATTCATTACAAAGGATCACTGGCAAGTGGGAGAAAACTTGTCTCAGGAGATAAGGGCATCCCCAACTGCATCACCCAATCCAATTATAAAGAAAGTGGGGCTATCCATTATTTTCATAAGTGTATAGTTAACCCCATGCAGTGGGGTATGTTCTGGCTTTAAAGAGATGACATCATCATCCCAGCCACACAGAACTGGTCCAGGTGCTACCTGAGCCATACAATTGTTGAGGAATTAATCCCATTTTCCAGTTGTTTAAATAATTATGTGCCCATGGGGTTCTGTTATTATCCCTACAGAATAACAAGCAAGAAGATTGTCTATATATGAGTTACTGTGGTAATGTCTCTTTAGTTTATCTCAAGTTGTCTAGCTTAGGTAAACAACAAACATTTAAAGACAATCAGATCTAGAATTTAACATCCACAAAGGGGTGTTACTGAAACAATTCTTAAATTAACTCTCTAAAACAATTCTCTAAAATAATTCTCATTTCCAGAGGTAACCAAATCAGGGCTAACTTATTTGAAAACAAGTTCAGTTTTAACAAACTTGGCCTAATTATTTACATAAGCTCAGCAAGAACAGTGAGTGATTATACAGATCTTTTAGAATATGCTTTGTGGGAACTTCTTATAAGGAATCTCTAGGTGGAACTTTTAGTAGCTTCTCCAGGCCAGAAGCCCAGCCAAGTACTTGCCATCAGACATGCCTGCAATACCTGTAGATTTGGGCTTCCTGAGGTCCCCAGAGTATCCTGAGGTTCCCGCACCTTCCAGGAAGTAACATTCTTTACTCACGTGGTGAGGCTGCTGAGAACTCTGGAAGCAAGGTGTCAGACCAACAGTTCCAAGGGGCTTTATGGCTCCAGGTTTCATAAAGTTAACCTCATTATTTAAAGCTGTTTGGTCATATCTGAGTCTGTGCATGTCTCTCAAATAAGACATTCCAGTCAAAGCCTTGGTAAAATAACCAATGTTTTCAATGGTGTCCTGTTACAAGAACAGATTCTTACTGAACTTATGTAAATGACTAGGACTTCCATGGAAGAAAGAATACTTACCAAGACCTTTTGAATTTCAGAGGGTTCAGGTAGAGAAAAAAAATTGAATGCTTTTACTTGTTTACAAATGAATATTTTTACATTTCTGTAAGTCACAGATATCTTAAGAAAAAGTTTCCTTAATCTGGAAGAGCAAACATTAGAGGACCAGCAATATTTCCAACAAGAGTCACAACACTATAATCTTTTCATTCATTCAGTCCCACGTTACTAATTCTGGTTTAGTTTGAATGCAGCTTTAGTTAGTTCTGGAAATTCTTACCCATTTCAGTTTTAGGATTTTCAACATATTGAATACCTGTATTTGTCCTAAAAGTCCTTTATATGAATCTTCTTGAAGATGAAACTCATTTTACAAGGGAATTACAACAATTATAAATGACAAAAACTCAGAATGGACATAGTTAAAGAGCTGAGGAGGTAAGAGTTTACAATATAGCTGGCGAGGAAATCAGGTTATTTCTGTGACACACAACACTTCAGTAACTAAAATATCAAGTGACAAACTCATTCATTAGCCTTCTACAACTTTTCTTTGCATTCAAGTTTTGTCCCAAGCCCTTTCTCTCCAAACAACCCATCTCATTTAGGACAAAACTACCTCCTTTTACCTTCAACAAAAATGCATTCCCATCAGTCATTTAGAATTTTGCACTCATTAAAAGCCTTAATCTCCAGTGCAGACTAAGGAGTAACCAATCATAAACTGTTACACCAGAATTCTTTAGATGGCAAATCTGTGAATCATTTAAGCACAAGGCATGTTTATCAACAGATTTAAATATCCTTAGTTTCTTTGCAATAAGAGGTCAGAAGCACAAACCTATGTCCAGTAATTAATGACTTAGCACTTTATCCTATGTGGAAAAGACCTAGATGTCCCGTGAATTTAATTCCATTTATCATCCAAGCAAAACGTTAAAGTTTCAGGTTACCAGTGTCTTTGAAAGCTATCTTAACAATGACCTATGAAAACTTTGAGACAATAAAACATTTTAGCTATCTTTTTGCTAACAAAGGTAACATGAGTTTGACCTTCAGAATTCCTTGATAGAATAAATGTTTCACATTTAGTGCTGGTAACTTTAAAGACATGTCTATCATAATTAAACCAGAAAACTTAACTTAGTTCAAATACTGACTTGTGTTCCACCTGGGCCCACCACATTTTCAGTTTTTACCTGAGACACTGGTGGGGAAATCCGGAGTGGGAGGTGTTAGGTCCAGGGGGTGCTCTTCTTGCTCCTTGACAGTGAAGACAGAAGGAGCGGCAGTGCAGGAGGCACTGTGGATGGTATGCAGGCCACACCCAAGGTGGTACAGAAACAGGAGAAGGGGGAAACAGAAGAGACAAAGTTCTGCTGGAAGGCAGAGAAAGGGTTCCCGGTTTTAGAGCTCATCAGCTCCAACAGAGGAGCAGACACTGTGTTTTCCTGCCAACAAGGGCGGAGGGGTCAGGCAGTCCACATTGAGCCAAACAGGGAATTTCCCCCAAAACAAAGGGAGTTTCAGCAGCTTCTTGGGACTATTCTTTAAAGTCCCCATCCTGAGGGCGACTAACCCCAGTTGGTTCCAGTTATAATCATTAACCCAGGAAATGAGTGACAGGAAGCCCCCACATCTATTAGGAGGAACAGTGAGAGATAAAGTCAGAATTCCCTTTGCTAGGGATGGCCTGTGTATCCTCCAGCAACCTGGGTTTACCAGGAGGAGGCCTATGTAGATAATTATCATCCAGTGCATCAGGAGGGGGTTACTAGCCAGACATATTCAGGAAACGCATTCTGCAAGAGGCCCTTAGGTCAGGGTCCTGGTGTAGAGCAGTGAAGGCCTAGGTATGAGCAATGCATGTATCCTAGGTCCACTTGCCCTGTTTCCTGCAGAGGAGACCTAACTGACAGATCCCACTGAGGCCATGCAGTGCTACAGCAGCTCAGTTGCAATCCGAATTGTTTCCAGTGGGTTAAAAGGCACTGCAAGGTAGTAGTCCTTGGGAACCAAAGAAGCCTACTGAAGCCATGCTTCCAGAAAAGTAAAGAAAGTCCATTTCCAAATCACCCCGACTTCCCTGTGCCTCCATGCAGGATATCAGAATTCCTGTGTGTCAAAAGCAGCAGGAGGCATCCCTCAAAACATTGCTATTGATCACAGTCCCGCCTTCCCGTGAAGGCATTCCTGCCCTAAAAGGGCCGTAGGAGGGGTGCCAGCGTCCCTCCCCTTCCCTATTGCATACTAGGCTGCCGATGGGTATCTGGTGAATGGACTAAGATACTGTGCCGTCCTATACTCTAGAAGTTGTGTTATTGCCCTGACATTTTTAACCCATGGAAAATAGTAGAAAAGTTTTGTAAGGGGAAATTAACCCAATTTTGTAGCTCTAAGTGCTTAGTAGAGGACACTGACAAGAAACAGTAAAGACTAAAATCCATCATGGTCTAAACAACATTCCAACACACATGGCCCTTTACAGCCAATTTCCCTAGGAAACATTGCCCAGGTTTTAATTCAACCAGGTACCGATTTCAGCCGGCTCCCAGTGAAGGTCCCACCGCCAGAAGTGGCTAGACCAGGGATATGGAAGGATCACATTAGATCAATCAGGAGGAAACCTCACACGGCAATCTTAAGATTGACAGCTGTCCTGATGACTTAGGTGGCTGTCCCATGCCCAAGACAGACAGCTTTGTAAAAGAACAGGAATAAAGAGAGGGCATCAAATTTCTGGGTCTTATTACCATTCCGGCCAGGGTACTAACTTCCAGCCAAAAGGCAGACTTTTCTCCTCACCATGGAGTAGCCCTGGGCTAGAGGATTAAGCCGGAGCAATCGAAATGAAAGTGTTCAGTAAGACGGCACTCCTTGAAGGGCCCCCAGAATGAGAGTACAGGAAGAGGAGAGAAAGTACTCACCAATTTTGCACCGAAGCTCAGTGTCTAGATGTAAAGACTCAGAGCCCCCACATTTGGGCACCAAATGCTGACGTTTTAGAAAAAGGTGAGGTCCAGAGCCGACGACCAAGTAAGAATTCTTAAGATGTCTCTGGTGCAAAAACGTGATTTTATTAAAGCACGGGGACAGGAGGCGTGGGCAGAAAGACCTGCTGCCCCATGACCCCGAGGACTGGCTAATCGATTATATACTCAGGAGCTGGGGTGGTGAGGACAAAGGGGGTGTTCAGAAGGGCTGACATATGGGAAAGAAGACTCTCGGGGTACTGGAGGCCTGGTTATGGTCAAGCCAAGCTGTGTTTTGTCTTTTCTCTACTGAGGGACCAACATGAAGACAGTTGGGAGTCTTCGAGAAGTTAGGCGATTGTAAATCACTAGGACGTCTGTAAACTGAGGGAGACTCCTGTCCTGCAGGACTGTGATCTCTATTAGGTAACCTTTAGGGCAGCCAGGAGTGCCTGAGGAATGTCACACATGTCACCGGGGAGGGGGGTGTAGGGTGCCAGCTTCTGCCTTGTCCTTAGCTAGCCATTCACTCCCTCATCATACAGAGAGGTTGGCTCAATTCTTCAGGCCTTGATCATTTCCTTCTGTTTACTCCAGGGCACTGACTAAAGAATGTATTTTTCTACATGGGTCGTGATGTGGAAAAAAGTTGAAAAGCACCTAAATAGAGTAGTGGTTTGGGACTGGGCTCTGGAGTTATGCAGTCAGTCGTCCTCACATATCAGCTGAGTCTCACATATCAGTCGTCTCACATATCAGCTGAGTGGTCCTGACACATTGCCTAATGTATCTAAGCCTCAGTTTCTCCATCTGTGAAGTGGGGATAACAGCACCAGATGCCTCAGAGCTGCTGAGATTTAAAGGATCACGTATAAGACTCAGCTGGCACAGTTCCTGTGAAGGCTGAAGCCCTCCGTAAATGGTAGCCCCATCAGCAATAGGTCCATTAGCCCTGAGATTTGCCCCTTCAGCACCAGAGGTCAAGTTTGCCACAGGTTTACTCCTGTACCTTGGATCACTCTCGAAACAAGTATAAATATGAAGCATAGATAAGCATATACGGTCACAATTTTTAAAGGTATTGATGTTTGTAAACCTCGTTTACATCTCTGTGGTAACAAAGGTGATACAAATACATGTTTGAATGCTATTAACAATGCCTCCAGATAGGAAACAATGCTTGAGCAAGAGCAAAAAGCAAAGGAAAATCATTAATTTGTTCAAAAGTTTTTTAAAGGCACATTTTTCTTTGTTATTTTGTTACAAAAAGCAGTCACTTTAGTGATGCTTCAGCAGATCCAACGAACCATTCATTAGGGCTTGGGCCCATCCTTAAAAGATTTTTCTTTTGAACACCTAATGACTTCACATTATTGTCCTTTGATCTACTCTAGTCATTTTTTGTATTTTTCTGTAATATTCTAAATTAGATGAGAATATAATTCAGTATAATCACATCAGTATTCTCCAACCCAGCCAACTGTAGGTTGCAACAAGAAAGGTTTTTATGAGAAGGAAGAACACTTACCACTTCCATGAATCTCTTTGCAGAATAATTTCACTCATTTGAGCAGTAAAAGTAGGTCTTGAACTGACTCAATGTTTCCAATATCTAGTAGGAGTATTTCCAGATCGGTCTGGGTCAAAGTGTGATACTGTGAGGGACATTTTAAAAATACACAGCCTTATCCCTGCCCTTAGGAAATCTAATTTTCTTATCCTTCGATTCCGCTCATGTTTCCAGCATGTTCACAAATCAACACCCTCACCGTGGTGACTGCCCTTCTGTGTCCAAGGTTCAGACACAAATGGCAGTCAGAGCCTCCACTTAGAATAACGATGGATCGGCCTCTGACAGAATCGCTTTTGATGGAGGATTCTATGATACTAACCCAGAAGCAAAGATGAGCCCGGTTGGCTCAGTCAATCATCTGCCTTCGGCTCAGGTCATGATCCCAGGGCCCTGGACTCCCTGCTCAGTGGGGAGTCTGCTTCTCCTTCTCCCTCTGCCTCCCCCCACAGCTTGTGCTCTTTCTCTCTCACTCACTCTCACTCTGTCTCTCTCAAATAAATTAAAAAAAAAAAAAAAATAGAGGCTAGCAAATTAGTCCAGTGACAGTGTTTGAGCTGAGTTTGTAGAACATCACCCAACTGAAAAAGTCATTCAACAACCCTGATCCACCCCGACCAGCTACAGAGCCTGGAACAAGTTACTTAACCTCTTTGTGTCTCAGTTTCCTCATCTGTAAAATGTACAATTTACAGAAATTTACTGTAAAATGTACAATGCACAATGTACAATTGGGTCAATACATTAGAAAAGTGACTGGCATCTAGTAAGCCCCTCACTGGATGTTAGCTGTTGCCATTATTCACCATACAATACTGGTAATACTACTGTTACCTCCCTGGCCGCGCTTATCCAGAAGGCAGCCTTTAGGCTCTGTGTCCCAGCCCTGTACTAGGAGGAGGAGAGAAGTGCAGAGCCTTGGGGGACCCGTCAGCCCAGAGCTGAAAGCCCCAGGGCTGTTAGGTGAGGTGTGGGGTGGGAGACAGACCCTCCTTCCCCTGCAGCAGTCCCTGGCTTCCTTCTAACCCGTCTCCCTAGCCCTTCAGCACAAGATAAAGCGAACTCTTCCTTGATTCCAGTTATATTTTCCTCTGCACAATTTCTTGCTGGAGATAAGCGCCACCTAGAAAAACCAATAATGCAGATACTCACTTACTACAGTAAGTAGTCTATTCCTAGTGGGTCACCTCTCTGGTTACTGTCGCTTGAGTTATATTCCATAAGGAAACAAGCTATTGAAACACCAGTAGATGAAGATTTTTGGTTTGTTTTTTAATCTCAGGCATAGCGAGATTACATAGACGACTACATTTTATTTTTCAATATTGCCGAGTTCCTACAAGATAATTCAAGAGATCATACATCTTTCAACTCAAATATAATAGTATATATGTGTATATGATTTCTGTACAGATATACTATTAATATCTATTATGTATTAATCAGCCCATTTTCTAGGGCAGATCCATATTGGCTAGAAACAACAAGAAGGGGAAGAAACCTGGTCTTAACTTAGGACAGGGACCTGCTTCTCCCCCCAGCAGTGTGTGAGATATTTAGGATCTTGCCTGTGGTTCATCCAAACATTCACCGGCACAGTGACTAATGAGTCCCCAGACATGAAGCTCCTTTAAGTAAAGTCATTACATCATCATGGCTGAGAAGATTAACAAGGGAAAGAACATCTGTGAAAAGTCAGGGGAACTTAACTGCCTGTTTTCCGTCCAGAGCTTCTCTCTCTCTCTCTCTCTCTCTCTTTCTCCACCCCAGGGGCCACTGATAAAAGCCAAGACCTCTTCCCAGTGCCCTTTCTGTTGCTCGGGCCCTCCCTCTGCACTCCTGCCCCCAGTGTATTTATTTCCTCTCGCACTAGCATTTCCCCCACCTTCTTCCCTCTGGAAACTGATAGAAATCATAGATACAAACCTATTTTTGCTGATTATTCTCTAAATGAAGATCTTCTCTGAAGTGTTCGCTCAAGTAGGCATTTGGTTTCAAGTCTTCCGTCTCTGTCTGTGGAACAGATTGGTCTGTTCATCAGTATTCCCAGAGCACTTATTACTGTGTCAAACACTCTGCTGGGCAGGAATTCCCACTATGCTAAACAAGACCACTGTGGCCACTGCCCTCATGAAGCTTTCCATCTAGTAGCTGAAGCCGAGACCAACTGAATAAGCGGGCAGATATGTAATTGTCAATTATAAGTACTATGAGGAGATAAAATCAAGATGCTCCTGAGGACAGCAGAATATCTACCTTGGATTGGGGGCGATATTTAAGAGACCTAAAGAATAACAAAAGAACCCACCGTATGAAGAGCTGGGCAGAGAACCTTCTGGGCTAAAGAGTCAGCAGTGACCTCCCAGAGTAGAGAATGCGCTCAGTGCATTCAGGAACTTAACAGAGACCATGGTGGGTGGAGAACAGAAAATAAATAGAGATAAATAGAGAGGAAGCTCCGGAGGCTGGCAGGGGCCAGTTCATGCCAGTTTTCGTGGATTTTAATCTAATAGCAGTAAGAATCCCCTGTAAGTTTCAAGCGAAGGAATGGCATGATCTAATTTGTGTCGCCAAGAGGTTGTTGTGGGTTTTGTGTGGAGAATCGTTAGAGGTAGGCAAGACCAGGAGTAGAGAGAAGAGTGGATTATTGGAGCTGCCCCTGTGAGAAACAGCAGCATGGCAGGCGCATCCCTTGGGTAAAGTAACCAGGTTAGCTGTCCTGAGCTCCGAGCTCAGGAGAGTTACAGTATCCTACACGTAACTTCTCCTGCCTGAACAACACTGAAATTCGTTGTTTGAATTCTCTGTCTTGAACAGTCTCACTAAGGGTCTAGTTAAGATGTTCACAGTATGGCCTTCTTTTCACTGGTTATCTTGGGCAGCCCACGCTGGTTGCGTCCGTCTAGGCCCTGCCCGGGGTCTTGACCTTGGGTGGTGAAAGGGAAGACAAACCTTAGTTGACAAAGTCCACATGTCCTTGAAGCTAAGACTAGTTAAGACTTGCGGGCAGATCGCATCTGTGAGGGAGAGAAAGGAATCGAGAATGACTCCAGGTGATGGTTTCGGCGCTCACCAGGATGGGGAAATAAGGAAATAGTGCAGAAAAATGAAAACTGTTAAATCACTTACGTGAATGTCCATCCTTTAAATCCTGTTACTTTAGGATCCAGCTCATTGTAACTTTTGACTTAGTACTCTCAGTTGGTCCTGGCTGGGACATTTTAGCTTTCAGTTTGTCCCACTAAGAACTGAATGATCTATAAACAAATACTTGAGAAATCGTTTTACAGTAAGAGTATACTAGATCTTTGTATTTTGACTGATTTCACCTCCTTGTTTACTGTCACGAGTAAGATGTGCGGAAATAGATGCTAACCATTCTGTTCCGTGATGATGGGGTCTGCTTCCTGCTGGGCCGCAGCGCCCACGGAGCATGTCCATTTCACACGCTTTGATCCTATTTGCAAGGCATCCCAACAGGAAAATTTTCTCAGTAAGTAAGAGAGTAAAGAAACCCAGTGTTTTACTCTTGGCTGACCCATTTTGTAATCTTGGTCAAATTACTTAACCTCTCTCTGCTTCAGTTCCTCCTTCAGGAAATGGTGTGAATAATATCAACCTCTCCGTATCTCACAGTAATTCAAGGCCAGCTAATTGACTCGGCCACCCGTGATGGAATTGGCAGAGGTGGGCGGGGGAGGGGGGGATGTTGGGAACAGATACTAAAATGTGACATAGCATTACCATGGTCTGAGTTAGAGACTACCATAGCACAGCTACCCTCTAGTGAGGCCTTTTGAAGACCGCTGTTAACTCTTTCAGGCAACATCTTCCTACATGAAGGAGTCGCCACGGTCTATCATTTGCTATAACAGTTTGATTTTCAAATTCTAGCCCAGTCAGAAGCAGAACATACTCCAACTTTCAACAAAAACCTTTGCATTTAAGGATTTTTGATAGCCTTGAAGTAGCCAAGGCTACCTGGCGTAGAGCAAAACCACACCTGGGAATCACAGCAGATGGGAACGGCCGATTGACTGCCCTTACTCAAAACCTCACCTACAAGTATGCTAGTTAGTGGGGGCAGCTGGTGGGACTCAGAAGAGAAATCTGACTCAACTATTTGTAAAAAATCGTTATAATCCTCCCATTGGCAAGTGCGTTTCCCTTTGAAAGTGCATGTCTTATCTCTACAAGGTAAACATTTCATCCTCACCTTATAAAAGGAGAAAATGAGGCTCAGAGAGATCAAGTAGTTGATCCAAAATCACATCTTGGTAAATGCCAGAGGCAGGATTGGATTCCAGGTCTTCTAATGCTTTTCCAGGACTTTTTACTCACTATGTGAACATGATAATAGATATATCTCTGAAAAGAAGGAAGAGAAGAACACTGAGCCCTAAATACTCCCTTCAAATATCACATCAAAGGAGGAACTTTTTATAATTGATTTGCTATTGTACAGGTGACCCAGAATTTTTGGAACTATCAACCCCACTGCCTTCTTCCTCTCCTTATCGCTTTATAAATCAGCATCAAAAGTACTAAATAAGAATCCTCAAATTTTAAACATTCACGGACTGAGTCTGAATAAGGGCCTTTAATTGTGTCATATAAAGTTACAGTGGCAGGAACTGATTCACAGGCACTAAGGCTGGTGTGTGGGGCTGAGTCTCTCAGCTGGTGAGGAGCCTCTCCTGCCACCCAGCATTCAGACATCAGTGTGGTTTCTTTGTTCCTACTCATGAGCATATGCTCTGTGAAGAGAACTGACACTCTAGAAAGCTATTTCAAAATTTGAGGATTTCCAAAGGTCTTGGGACATATTTCTTACAGATTATCAAGGGATGACTGTATTGGGTTTTCCTGCTTTAATTTTGATTTAGTAGCTAGAAGCTCAAGGGTCACATTAGTGTTTATAGTAGTCACTAACTCATCTCAGATTCCTAACACGTCTGTCCTCCTACTTGGCTTCTGACCAGCTTTTTTAAAAAAAATTCTCATTTTTATCATTCTCTTTTGTGTTTTGTTGTACATTGTCTCAGACCCTTTCTCAAAGTAGGGAGATTGGAAACCCCAAATAAATGTTGAAATTAGGCTTCCTAAAAAGAATCATTTATCTTAGTCTGGCCCTGCTATCCTGTCAGAACTACCGAAAAGAATTAAGGACAATGATTTCCAAAACACAAGAGTAAATGTTTTTTGATGACTTTATCCAAATTCTGAGACTGTCTGGTGGTGATTATGCTTTGAGTGACATCTAATGGTTGAAAGTCACTGTCCCAAACTTCTTCCAGAGGACTCAGACCAGTGTTTCTCAAAGCTCAGTTCTTGGACCACCTTCAGACTCAGCAGGGTGCCTGGTAAAAATGCGGGGGAATTCCTGCCCCCCCCCTCCCCCGCCGAGCTCCTGAAATCTCTGCAAGCCGCCCCCAGGGAAACTGTATTTTTCACAACCAGCCCCGGGTGATTCCGACATGGAGTTTGAGAACCACTGATTCAAGTGCTGCCAAGCTAGATACCCACACCGGGCTGTCAGATCTGAAGACACCCCAGAGAGTTAGTAAGGGCCAAGGCGAACGGATAGATTAGGCCCCGCCTTAGCAATGCTCATCCTGATTCATCAACGAGGGAAGGAGGTGGGGGGGTGGGACACAGAACCGCCGCCCCCGGGGTGGGGCGCGGCGGGCTGCCCCGTGGGCAGTGAGGGTGGGAGTGGCGATGGCTCGGGACCCTGAAAGCAGTCGCCCCTGGCCGCCTGCTCTCGTCCCTACGGTAGCGAGGGGTCGCGGGAGCGTGCAAGGGCTGCGCGGCGCGGCTCCTAATGCCTGTGCTTCCTGTCCCACAGACGAACCCAACTCCTGGAGTTCTCCCGCTGCCGCCTCCCCAGGTCTGCCGGAAGTAGGCGTCTCCCTCGAGGACGTCCTCTCTCCATTCTCTCCATCACATCCAGCCCCACCCTCCGACCCTTCCCACCAGATAGGCCCAGACCCAACTTGGGATATCAAAAGGGAACACGACGTTAGGAAACCAAAGGAGCTTTCAACCGGCGGCCAGAAGAAGCAGCGCCTCGGGGAGCAGAGGGAGCGCTCGGCGAGCCCGCACAGGGCCGCTCGGCCGAGGCTCGAGGACGCGCCCGGCGGCCAGGGGCGGGAGGCCGGCAGGTCCTCCTCGGAGGCCAGGGCGCCCGGGCCCGCGGCGGCGGACGCGGCGGACGCGGCGCGGGCCGGCGGGAAGGAGGGGCCCCGCACCTCGGCGGGCCCCGAGCTCGGCCGGCGCGAAGGCCCCGGGGCTGCGCCTGCGTTCGCGGGCCCGGGCCGTGGCGGTGGCGCCGAGCGCCCGGGCGCGCGGGAGGCGGAGGGCAGGGCGGGCGCGCGCGCGGGGCCCCGGCAGGGCGCGCGGCCCCCGGGGGGCGCCCCCACGCGCAAGGCTGCCGTGGCGCCCGGGCCTTGGAAAGTGCCCGGCTCCGACAAGCTGCCGGGCGTCCTCAAGCCGGGCGCCTCCGCTGCGGGCAGATGAGCCGCGCGGCAGCAGCCCGCCGCCCCGCCTCGACACCTGCAGGCCGTTCTTCTTAGGTTCCGTCTCACGGCGTTTTAATTTATTTTCACTGTCACACGCATAGATCCATGAGGCACCAAGGCCTGGGAGCATCGATGTGAAGTCCCACGTGTCCAGCGAGCATGGGCGGCACGGCGTCCACGCGCAGACCTAAACTGATCCTAAAGCCCTCGGTTCCATTGTGGGGGCTTTGGCAGCTATGGAAGAACCAAAATAACGCGAAGAACATCACAGAGAGACGGTGCAGTGTAGCTTTAGTTTAAAAGAAAAAAAAAATTTAAAAGAAAGAGAAAAAAAATTTTTACCCCCACTGCATGAAGGATTTGGATGCTATCCAAACTCTAATATCAAGAAACTGGACAAGTTAAGAGCAATCACAAACTGGAATATCGCCTTAAAAATCAAACTGCACGGAGCAAACTGAAACTGAGACAAGATTATATCTTTTAATTGATCTAAAGAGTTGTAAATAAATTGTTCTCGACATATCTAGACAGGGGTTAAAAGGTTTCTTTGAAACATTCGGAACTGTTCGCCCATGACATGTTTCCATGGCTCACCCGTGGCATCCATCACCGGTATTAGCAGCAACGTTCCCTGCATACCGCAGGACGAGTTAGAAATCTAGTGAATTCATTGGTGTGATGCCATTTTTACTGCCATTTCTGTGATCAAATCATATTTCTGTACATTTTCAGTGGTAGAAAAAAAAGGTTTAAAAAAATTGTATCTTAGGGAACAGATTGCCATAAGTCAGAATTTTGCAGTTTAGCTCATAGATCTTAATTGGTTTTCATCTAAAATATGCATTTTATAATTGAAGGACCACAATTTGTTTAATCAAGATTGGCAAGGCTGCAGTTTCTTTATGAAGAGGCTTTCCTATTGTCTCAGGCTAGCAAAGATAGTAGCTTCTTTGACAGCAGTGTTCTATTTCACTTATTTTATTGTCTTTTTTAAAACCCCCTTTCCGGGATTTCATTTTCACTTTGATAGAGCAGAGGCAAAGTGTTTCTCCTGTATTTCTCAGATTATAATGGATCCCTAATATTCAAAAATCATACAATGGCCAATTTATTTTCATAAAAGAACATGAGCCTTTTAGCATTCTTTTCTGCTTTATCTTACCTTATTGTTTCTCCTTTTATTTTCATTTGGTTTGCTTTTTTGTCTTTGTAGTCTTTGCCGTTTTTGAATTTCTTTAGCAGCTTCTAGATGCTTCTGTTTATCTTCATTGATCTGTGGTTGATCCCCTGGCAGAATACTAAGGCTTGCCTTTCTTCCCTGCCCTTTTAATATTCCTTTGTAAAATGTTACCTTCAGTTAATTATCCATTGGTACTTATTGTAGCTACACATATTAAAAGGCAAACTGTTTCTGAGGGCAGTTTCTTTTTTTAATTTGTCCTGAATGAATGAGGCTTCATCCTTCCCAGATACTGGCCCTTACAGGAGTTCAAATGCAAATAAGCCTCACCTCCCTGAACTTGTAGTCAAATAAGTAAAACAGGAGATCAGGTCCATCACCCAAGGTCACACATAATAGCCTCCCTCCGTTGACTTTCCATCTTTGTAAATTGCAGTAACCTGAGCACTAGCCATTTAATTTCCATCAGGCATAGGAGTAGTTCAGTTGTTTGACAAGAGGAGAATATGGTCGAAAGCCTCAAGTGAAGAATCTTGCAGCCTGTAAAAGCAATTGCCAAAAATGGAATCCATTCATCATAAACAAAAGCACAAACACATGTAGCAGTTTACAGTACTTTTTGGTTTAATCTCAATTAGTCTTTCTCCCCTGGACTAGAAATCCAGTATAGTTTGCCATTAATTTATTGAATCTGGTTTTGGACAATGCTTCTGTAGTGTAGCTGCACGTCCCAGTACTGTATCCTCTGACCTTTATTTTTCATGTGTTACAAAAGGATAAAAAAGTTGAGATTACGCTTGCATAAACTCTAATTTGCACAGTTCACAGCTACTACTTGTGCAGTAATTGCTTTATGCGGCTGTAATCCATAACCTGTGAAGACAGCACATCATCTAAATCCCATTCCAAATAATATTTCTGTGTAGTGTTAGCTGTGAATTTACCTTGTACAGCTGTATCTCTATAAATATAATTCCATGTATTAATAGTCACAGAAAGACTGTAAGTGAGCAACTATTTTTATGAAACGCACCACTATGGATAAATTAACTTTTACAGAAATCTTGTTTACTGTATGATATTCTAAAACACTGTCAAATAAAATATATATCCAAAAACCTTTTCTTTTTCCAACTATATAGGCTGTGTGTTAATTTGAAGTAACGAATTACTGGGAGTTAATTTTTTCAAACTGCGGTTTTCGTGGTTTTTGTGGGGTTTTTGTTGTTGTTGTTGTTTTGGGGTGTTTTTTTTTGAGTGGAATTTTAATGCCCCCAAACAGGACTTTTTTTCAAACTTGAATCTAAAGGCAGTGGAATTATACAGGAAAAACAAACCAACAAACCAAAAACCACAAAAAACAAACATTTTTCGGGGCACCAGGGTGGCTCAGTGGGTTAGGCCTCTGCCTTCGGCTCAGGTCATGATCTCAGGATTCTGGGGTCAAGCCTCATATCGGGCTCTCTGCTTAGCGGGGAGCCTGCTTCCCCCTCTTTCTCTGTCTACCTGTGATCTCTCTCTCTCTGTCAAATAAATAAATTAATTAAATATTTTTAAAAAAAAAAAAAAACTTTTTTCTTTTCCCCAAGTAAATGGAGAGTTTTCTCAAAGACACTCTATTCGGTTCTTGCCTGTTGACTAACTACATCATTTATGAACTGGTAGTATGCTTCTGTTGCTTGCTATCCTGAGTGATGTACTGTGCCTTTTTTTCAAAAAGGATTTTGGGCATCCATCAACAATTAATCCCATCACATTTTTTTCCTTTTCTTTTTTAGATTTTATTTATTTATTTGTCAGAGAGAGTGAGCACAGGCAGACAGAGAGGCAGGCAGAGGGAGAAGCAGACTCCCTACTGAGCAAGGAGCCCGACGTGGGACTCGATCCCAGGACGCTGCGATCATGACCTGAGCCAAAGGCAGCCACTTAACCAACTGAGCCACCCAGGCCTCCCCATTTTTTTCCTTTTAATTCTGAATTTTTTTTCCTGTAAAATCCTAAGGAGTTTATGCAGAAGCCAATACTTAGTGAACAGTAGTACAGAGGTCCAATATGAATGTCTGAATATGGCCTGTGCAATGTATTACAGTACAGACACTGGGGAGAAGAGAGGTCTGTACTAGGAGGACGAGAACCCCCCCCATCAGAGAGATCACAGTCCACAGAGACAGCTTTCAATCCTAGTCCTCTTGGGACTTCCCACTGATATCAGTGGGGGGCCTAACATTCCCAAACTGACTGTTTTTACTCCACTATTAATTTTTTTTAAAAAATTAAGTATATGCCACTTTTAGAAAAGGGAAGAAGCTGACATGAAGTGTGCAATCAAGCACAAAAGCAAAGGTATTTGTAATAAATATAAATCATTCTTTATGAATGAATCAAAGAGGCCTGGGGCACGGCAAAAAAGCAGGAGACTTATAAAACAATGTGGTTAACAAGATGGGGTGTAAATATTAATGATGCACAGCTAACTACTATTTTAAAAGAAAAAAATATAAACATCATTAGGCCATCAAAGAGATTAGAATTCAGAGACCGAAGGGATTCGAACAGGGACACAGCAGAAGTACGCTGAGGCCAGTGAGGCACCCGCCTGGACAACGGCCTTACCTTGAATCAAATGGCTCCAAGGTCAGGCAGGAAATAGGAGAAAATGGAGAGAGCCAGGTGGGGACTGGGCCAACAGACAGGCATGTCCCTCCTCTAAAGCTGTCATTTTGTCAGGTCCAAGTCCACTCCAGAATAGACTTTCAGTTTCTCAAGAGAAGAAAAAAAAAATCAGCTTTTTATTTGAAATTTTGTGGTTTTTATGGTTTGACAAGCTTAATTCGTGTTTTTTTTTTAAAGATTTTATTTATTTATTTGACAGAGAAAGAATGATCACAAGTAGGCAGAGAGAGAGGCAGAGAGAAAGGAGGAAGCAGGCTCCCTGCCGAGCAGAGAGCCTGACTCGGGGCTTGATCTCAGGACCCCAAGCCGAAGGCAGTGGCCCAATCCACTGAGCCACCCAGGCACCCCTTAATTCGTGTTTTTAAGAAACACTGAGCAAGAAGACAAAACACTACGACCACAAACCACCTGCAGACCAGGTCTGGCTCACAGGCCCCCGATTTGCAGCCTCCGTCTTAGAACCACAGCCAGACTTTCAGCAGAGAACCTCTAGCTTGCTTTTATCGGGGTCTGATTCACTTTTCAAGCAGTGGATCATACAGAACCCGGAGATGGAAAAACGTGCAGCTCTTCCGTCCACACGTGCCGGAATAACTGTGTTTAGTTCACTTCATTGGGAACCAATTAAATGTGGTAAAGGGTATGGTTATGATTATTAAGGCAATGCTGTGGTGGTCGGCATTTGGGTATAAACAAGGGAGCAACGTCTCAGAATTAAGCCGTCCCCTTGCCGGCCACTGGGGGGCGTATCACCCAGACAGCTCAGTTACAGGACCTCCAGAGAAGCGTAAGCGTGTCTTACCACTTAGCGGAGAGTAACCGGCATCCACACAGGAGAGTCGGCTGGGTTTTTAAGAGTTCTAATAGTTTGATGGGATCGTTCCTTTGATGAAACTGCCTCTCAGAGAGCGATTTCACCTGGTAGAAGCTGGGAATCTTGGGAAGGCAACAAAGTGACCATTGACTTTCCTTCTTTGGGGGAAGGTCCGTTTTTGAAAAGCCTAACAAGGTGTATCCGTGTGATTTCATCCCGGGGCAAATATCTTCACACTGAGAAGCACCCGTTCCTGGGGTACAAAGAGACGTTTTAGGGCATGCACAGGCAGGGAGAACTTCGGTGAAATTCACTTTCAGAAATTCAACTTCTATTTTTATGCATTTCAAACCCAGAGACGACCAGTTCCCTATCACCACCTGCCCAGTCCAAGGTGCCTTTCCATTAGAGAAGCAAGGTGGGCTTCTCATCCATCCCGCATTTCACTCGGGTACATTACCTCGGGGTGTAAAAAAGACGATTGGAGAACGCCGCCCTCCTGCAAGAGAATAAAGAGAGAAAAGTAGAGCATCTGTAAGAAATGTTCAAGTGGGTAATGCCTACCTTCCTCCAGAAGCTCTGAGAGAGTTTCCATCTAAAACTTAGCGCCCACGTTTATTTGAATTTGAAAATAAAAATCACACTTTTTCTGAGCGAATGTGTAATGGCTATCCGTCTGGCTTGGCCACAATGAATGGCTTTGCCCATTGGGTTATGTGGCAGGTGTTTTCCACATATTAATGGGTTACCCGTCTGCAAATGCAAGGCTTAAATAGACATATTTAAAGCACGCATACAAGAGAAGATACATCCTTTGCAAGAAATTTGTGGGAAAAAAATGCAGGTGTTAATTTTAAAATGAAATGAGGTCTAGACTTTTATAAAAACTATTTCAGGGGCTACACATGCTAACAAGGTCCCTCCATAAGACAAACTGACTTAACTCGGTTTCATAAATGTTTACAAAGAGTGTGGAGTGTCTGCATCTAAAAACCATTACCAGGAACAGAACTCAGCCTGTAGTCTCCGAGTGCCTACCATCTAGTTAGGAGACCAAGACAACTTAACCCAAGACAGAGTGGGATTAGGTAGGATGTGGGAATAGTTGTCATCCGGGATATGTGGCGTTTTAGTTGGATTTGAAGGGTGGGCGGGCTTTCAAGAGGCAGATGAGGTATAAGGGCAAGAACAACATGAGCAAGGTCAGAGTTAAGGAACTTAGAGATACGTTAGAGAAACCATGAATGGCTCATTTTGACTAAAACTCTGTGTGTGTGTGTGTGTGTGTGTGTGTGTGAGGGAGGGAGGGAGAGAGAGATGGAGGGAGGGGCAAAAGGAGGAAGAAGATTAAACAGGTAGTTTCAGGTAGATAACAAATGCCATTAGGAACATTTGGGAGTTGGTAAAAGCTTCTAAGCAGAGAAAAGATAAAATCAGCCCTTGGTTGTGGGAGGAAGTCCTGGCAGTCCTGTCCAGGGTGAAGTGGAGGAGGGAGACACTGGCAGGGGCTAACATCAGGTGAGAAATAAGGAGACCTGATCCCCCAGAATGGAGGGGAGAGACAGGAGGGCTCGAAGGAGGGAGAAGCCGCAGGCCTCCCTGACTGACGGGATGCAAACTCAGGGACAATCACGGACTCCCAAGCCTGAGTGAAAAGAAGGTGAGGGGAGGACTGATCTAGAAGGGACGTTATTTTTTTGATATACAAGGGGTGAGGGGTTCACAGGTCACCCCGATGGAAATACTCATCCAGCCAATAATCGTAGATTTAAAAGATGGACATGCACCAAAGAGAATGATGTTCAGATGAGAGACTGAGCCTAAGGTCAGACTTGGGCACCAACTCCCCAGAGCCTTGCTGCGACTCACTCCCAGGGATGGACATAATTGACTGAGATGGAACCGTTTGGGAGGGGAGATGTCCTACGCCTTATAAACACATCCACATACGTATCAGCATGCAGAGCGCATCGGTACAGAAAGCAAGGAGTGCCTGGTTAAAGCCTCTGCCTTCGGCTCAGGTCATGATTCCAGGGTCCTGGGATTGAGCCCCACATTGGGCTCTCTGCTCAGCAGGGAGCCTGCTTCCCCCCTGTCTCTCTCTCTCTCTCTCTCTCTCTCTGCCTGCGTCTGCCTACTTGTGATCTCTGTCTGTCAAATAAATAAATAAAATATTTTAAGAAAGCAAGCAAGCAAGCAAGGATTCTGGAAAGGTTTGCCTTCTACCTAACGTCCAGGAGCCACTGGGAAAGATGTGAGCCGTGGTAGGATCTGAGTCCTTAAGAGAATGAAGAGAAAGAAAGTGAGCAGCGAGTGGTTCATGGAGAAATTCGCAGAAGGAAGACTTCAAAACCAATAGTCCTGTCCACACATTTTGCACAGATTAAACATTAGCAGGGGTCGTACGACTCCGTGGCATACCTTCCAATTACTCCTGTGTTATCTCTTATTAGTGGGAACCACTGGATTCTGGCTTCTTGATCTGGATTGCCACCTTGGAGATGCCTTTAGTGGTGCTTCAAAGCAAGTTCATGTGGGCGAATGAGTAGGATAAAAACCAAGAAAATATATGTATGGTGTATATATGCACACATCATGTATATCTGTGTATGTGCACACACACACACAAACTCACACGTGTACACCCACATGTGACTTGCATATGAACACAGACATATACCCAGGGACTCTAACTGCAATACTCTTAGTGTGACAAAATAACACACAGACCCCCAAAGTACATAAAAACCTACTAATAACTTACTCAGTTTCAAAGCAGGCACATGTGTAGTCATCATCTAGGGACCCTGACCTGAGCCTGGCAAATAGTGAATATTTGCTATATCTACATTTTTTTATTATTGTTATTATCAACTGAGGGATATGTAAACATTTTCAGTGATGCTAGGAGTCTCAATATTTATGGACTGTTAGCCATGTGCCGGGCACAGCGCAGAGGTCTGAGAAGGTAACCTCACACCAGGCAGGCCATCCCCACCCGACACGGAGCTTACAGTGTCTGAACCGCCAGGAAGGTAAATGATTCACATGCAAAGTGCAACAGGCTCTCCGTTTACAAAGAAGGAAATACTCACCCAGCCAATAGTCACAGACGAAAGATGGAGATGCCCCGTCAAAGCAGCCTGATGCATGTGAGACGCAGGCTGGCTTCATGGAATAAGAGCCACAAAGGAGAAGTGAAGGAGCCAGAGGTGGTCCAGTGCAGGGACTGATGGGGCGCGAGGGCTGGCGTGGAACATGGCGGCCGGGCTAGGGGTTGAATGGGCGCAGGGGTCAGAAGAGAAGAGTGGTGGCAGGAGCTGCACGGAGGATCCCAGGCCTCCGGGAAGGAGGTGACCAATGTACCCCAGTTTGTCAAGGCCTGTCCTTGTTTTCAAACTGTGAGTCAGTGTTCCAGCAAACCTGTCTGCCCCCAGCAAACCAGGATAGAAAGGCCCGGTGGCCAGGCCCGGCAATTGTGAGGGTCCCACGGGAGCCAGCCCCGCGGAGGTACAGAGGAGGATGAGAACCGGCCAGCAGGAGGCGGCAGAGCCGCAGGATCCAGAGCTCACAAGGCCTAACAGGCCTGAGCCAAGATTTGAGTCTCCGTTTAAAACGCAGCAGGAGGCTACTTTTGGGTTTTCATTGGGCAGAACAACGGGTTCCTGTATGTAACGCTCTGGCCTAGAGAGGAGACCACCATGTTCTTGCTCCCTTCTCCCTGCCTCTCTCCCTTGACCTTAAGTCCTCTGTCCCAGAGCTCAGCCTCCTGGATCCTCTGTCTCGGGTAGATAATGCTGGCCTTTCCCAAAAGACTCAGGAGCCCTGGCTCCAACACTGGCAACTTTGCAAAGAACTTTCCTATCTGATCAGTACATTCTCTTGCAACTCTTATTTTATAGGTCCTCCACTCTCTCCTTCACCACCACGGTGTGGATTGAAGACTCATCTCATGCTTCTACCATCAACCCTCATGACGCCTAGCATATAATAGGCACTCAATGAATACTTGCTGAAAATTGGATATATTTTTTTAATGGCCTCATCTCTAATTCCAGGATAGTTTCCCTTGAGTAAGATCGGCTCTCCAGTGGCCCTGGCTAGTCAGCGTGGACAGTTTGCAATTTTTCTCAAATTTGCCGCTGCTATTTTTACAAAATACTGACAGAGTGGCTTGATGTCATCATTTGAGAACTGCATGGGATGAAGTCTAGCTTCTGCAACTCACCCAAGAGCTTTATTCAAAATAAGTCCATTTAACTATTTCCCCGTGACTTCCTCCTGCTCCTGTTCGGGCCCAGCCTCATCCCAAAGCCAGGAGGCCTTGAGCAGGAGGACCTGACTCTAGCTATCATTTCAGGAAGGTAAGGTCACAGCCCGAGCGATGATGATAGGGTAGGCCTTCTGGCTCCAGCTGTCCTTGCTCAAAACCCACAGGGAGACCTTTCACTAATATCCTTGGCTGAAATCTAGCACACTGTGTCCAGCTGGTCAGCATTCCTCAGATGAACTTGGCCTCTGCACTGTAAATGTTTGCTGAAAACATGCAAAAGGCCCCTGAGGATTTTGGCCTTGTACTGGTCCAGACTCTCTCTACCTCTCTGCTCCGGTGACAGCTCTTCACAAGGACACACACTCACAAGGAGACACACACACACACACACACACACATACACACACCACAGATCCCATCTGACTCCTGCCCAGGCTCCCATCACTACCTGAGCTCTCTGTACTGATTTCTCAGGATCAAAGAGCCTCATGATGTTTTCAGAAAGAAGCAGTGACTTGTAACAACCATTTCCGGAAGACTTGCTGCTGCCCAGAAAGATGTATTTCTCACTGAGGTGACAGGTCAGGAGTTACTGATCAAAGAAGTAGATTTTTTTTTAATTTAGTGATTCAGAGGCTAGAGTTACTTTTACTCTATGACTCTACCATTCCCTAAAGCCTTGCATCTGGACAGTGGTCTGAGCATCAGCAGCACTGCCGTCCCTGGGAGCTTGTTAGAAATGCAAGATCTCAGGCCTGCCTTAGACCTACTACACTAGCATTGCATTCTAAGAAGAACCCCAGGTCTGGGGACTCATATAAATAGAAGTTTGAGAAGCCCTACTCTAGGAACTCAGAGGCCCCTGCACCAGACTGCAGATAGGGAAAAGGGGCATGGAGTGAGTACAAAATGCAACCCCCCCCCTTTTTTTTATTTTGCTTCATTAAAGTCTCAAATGAGAGGTAGCTCCCAATCCCATTCCACTGGTTAAGAGCTAGTCACATGGCCACAACTGGACACAAAGCCCTCTGGGTAATGTAGTTCTTGACTGTGCAGCTGTCTGATAGTTACAACTCCACATTATGGAGTTGGGAAGATAGATTTTGTGGACAAACAGACATCTCTGATGCTCACACCTCCTCAATGAGCGGGTGACCAAAGGGGAAACACTGCTTTGACAGCAAACACCAGACCCTGCACCATGCACCACAGGTATATGCAGAAGAGAAACAAACAGGGCTCTGTTAACAGAGAATACATCATGGTGAGAGTTTCAGAATTGAATATGCAGGCCCTTATAAGGGCAGAAGTCACAGTGAAGGGACTGCAAAGAGAAGAAAACTTGGTCAAGATCAGGAACAGTAACAAACAATGAGGAAATTAGCATTTAGTCAGCATGAGCAGTGTGCCCAGCCCTTTTACATATGTTGTCCAGTTTTATCCAGAAAGCAACATCATAGGTTCGCAATATTCTCCCTACTCCTGCAAAATCGCTTCTGTTAAGACTGTCTCATCCCACGACCTACTGTAAAGCTATGCAGTGTGTCTCAATGTTGGCAGAATTAATATTTTGGGCTGGATAATTCTTTGTGGTGGGAGTCTGTCTTGTGCATCATAGGATGTTTAGTAACATCTCTGACTTCTACCCACAACTATGAGAACCAAAATTGGCTCCAGACATTGTCAAATACCCTGGGGTGTGGCAGGGTGGGAGGGCGCAAAATTGTCCCCAGCTGAGAACCACGGAGCTACAACAATCAAAATAGTACGGTATTGGCAAATGACAGGCACACAGATCAATGGAACAGAATAGAAAGTCCAAAAATACATCCATATTTATACAATCAACTAATTTTCAACAAGGCTTAATGTCAATTTAAAGGAGGCAGAATACTCTTTCAACACCTAGCCACATGCAAAAAAATAATGTACTTTGAAGCATACCTCACACTATATACAGAATTTAACCCAAAATGGATCATAGACCTAACTGTAAAACCCCAAAGTTTAAAAGACACTTTTTAAAATGGAAAAAAAGGGGTGCCTGGGTGGCTCAGTGGGTTAAGCCTCTGCCTTCAGCTCTGGTCATGATCCCAGGGTCCTGGGATCGAGCACCGCATCGGGCTCTCTGCTTAGCCGGAAGCCTGTTTCTCTCTCTCTGCCTGCCTCTCTGCCTACTTGTGATTTCTGTCTGTCAAATAAATAAATAAATTTTTTTTTTAAATGGGGGGGAAAAAAGCCACAGACTGGTAGAAAATATTTGCAAAAACAATTTCATAAAGGAGATGCATACTGAATATATGTTTTAAAAGTCTGAAAATCAAAAAATAAAAACAAATAATTCAACTTATAAAAGGCATGAAATATTTGTAGACACTTTGCCAAAGAAGACATACAGAAGATAAATAATTACATAAAAAAATATGTTCAACCTTATAAGCAAAATAAGTCAGTCAGAGAAAGACAAATGCCATATGATTTCACTCATATGTGCAATTCAAGAAACAAAACAGATGAACATAGGGGAGAAAAAAAGAGAGAAGCAAATCAGAAAATAGACTCTTAACTATAGAGAACTTGGACTAAGACACCCCACATGTGTCACTCGCTCAAAGACCCTAGCCACCCAACACTCACCCCACACTCTTTGTGGTGGACTCAGGTGTCCATGGTTTTTCCTGCTAGAAAAAGAACGCCCTGTGCAGCTCTAGGGGGCAGGAGTCACAGAGGAAAGCCACTCTCCTGCCAGCCTCAAAGCAAATTTGACAACAGAGCAAACTCTGATAACAGAGTTCTGTGCCCCCAAGGAGACCCTGACAGCAGCCTCTACAATGGAACAGCTTGGCTCATTATGCCCCTTCACCTTGCTTTGGTTGGGCATCCTTTATCCTTCCAACTCCTATCCCCACTCCATTCTGACATTCTTTTTTCTGATCTCTTTCCCTAAAGGAGGAGGGCCCTAAAGCCCTTCCACTGAGCCCTCCAAAAATCACCAGCAAAATCTCATAGCCTTCAAATCTTCTCTGAACTTGACTGAATCTTTGTGCTATCACTGGAACCTGACTTCACCTGTAGATACTGTTTCCCCCATAGCCTCTCAAGTGGTAGCTGTTTTCTCTACCATTTCTCTTATTCCATGAGAATCTCTTGCATCTCCTTGCCATTCTCAGCCCCTTCTCCATCCTCCTCCCTAAAATGCCTAGCCTTGAATTTCTTGTCATCTGACTCAACCACAGGGTTCTCTCCTTTTCTGATACACACCTTCATTGCTATCAATTTCCCTCTTTGCACTGTTTTTGCTGCACCACAGTAAGTTTTCACTTACTTCAAAATACTTTTTTAAAAAATTTCTTTAAATTATTTTTTAAAAATTTCTCTTGTGGCATCATCTCTGACCCATGTATTACTTAACCTCCAGATATTTTTGGAAATTTTCCATATACCTTTCTGGTATTGATTTCTAGTTTAATTCCATGTGGTCTGAAAATATGCTTTGTAAGATTTCAATTCTTCTGAATTTGTCAAGATATGTTTTACGACCCACATTGTGTTCTGTCTCAGTGAAGTGTTCCACGTGAGTGTGCAAAGAATGAGTATTCTGCTGTGGCTAGACAGAGAATTCTATCAATGTCAATTAGATGCAGTTGATTGATGGTGCTATTCAGTTCAACAATGTCCTTACTGATTTTCTCCCTGCTAGATCTGACCTAGCTTAAATTCCATGGCCATTCACCACACTCCTTCGATTGCACCTTGTCCCTCTCTGCTTCTGTGCATTCACTTACCCAAACCCCAGCTGTGACTCAGCCCAGCTCTCTGTATATGCCTCGCCTTGTCTCCACACCTGCTGCCTGTGGTTGGAAAAAACCACCCACCCTTGCTGACAGATTTCTCTTAAAATTCACGACCTCTAACCTCAGGTGGGCCTAGTATGTTGCCAAGCCAAAAGGCTGACATTGCCTGGTCCATCCTCAGGGATGCACACATTCCCATCCCCATGAGTGGCTGTTTTATACCCTCCCATTTCTCCTGTAATCACTAAGCTGTTTTTCTTAAAAAATGGCAGGCATTTTATTCCTTGGGGCTCTGCAATTGCTTTTTCCGCTGGGGAAGATGCTGTTCCCTAAGACAGCCACAAGACACTCTCCCTCTCCTTCCCAGGTCCTTACCCAAATCATACCGCTCAGGGACACCTTCTCAGTCATCAGTCCAAAACTGTATAACTCCTTGTGGTGGACATGACCAAGGGTGCCCTCCAATGTTGGTGGCTGAGGGCAGAACCTATTACTTGCTTCTAACAAAAGGTAGCAAACTTAACAGGTGTGTTATTTGTTGATTAAGTTATATTGTATGGCAAGGTGTTGGACTGTCACCCATAATTATATGACTTATATAAGACTCTATCTTAGCAGAGCAGAACAAGAGCTTTTCCTTACCGGCTTGAAGAGCAAGCTGCCATGGTGTGAGAGGTCTGCTAGAACTGGGAGGGTTTGAGGATCCAAGGGCAGCTTCCAGTGGAGAGTCATTGAAAAGCCACAGCTCTCCGTCATACAACCATAAGGAACTAAGTTCTGCCAATAACTTGAGTGAGCCTAGAAGAAGATTATTCTCTAGTTAGTTCTCTAGTTAATTCTCTATTCTCCACATGAGAATTCAGCTCAGCTGGTCCCTGGACTGCAGCCTCATGAGACCGTGAGCAGAGGAACCAGTAAAGCCCAGAGTCCTGGACCCACAGAAACTGTGACTCAGGAACATATGTGTTGTTTTAAAGCTGCTAAGTTTGGAGTAATTTGTTTTGCAGAAAAACGGAAAACGAATACCTCCCCAAATGTTCTCTGTTACCTTTTTCTGTTTATTCTTTTGCCTTAACACTTTTAGTCATTTAACATTTTCTATTTATACCTTGTTTATTGTCTGTGCTTCCCCCTCTACTCTTGAACGTAAGTTCCACTAAGACGGGGATTTTTGTCAGGTTTTTTTCCTACCATTATATTCTCAGTGGCTTGAGCAATCTCAAAAAAATGTTTGTTGATTGAATGCATAAGTGGATGAATACTAGGTCTTGTTACCTGAGTGGAGGAATTCATTAAGGTCACATATATCTTTGAGAGGTAAGAAATGAGAGGAAACATACGTATTGTGTTTAACTTGTTATTATGGAAATGTTCAAGCATTGGTTCAATGTGTTATGTTCAAGTTACAGCTTCTTACCAGTCTGGCTTATTCCAGGGTTAAATTCTAAATTCCAAGAGCAGCATTCTTCAACCTTTAGACCTGACTCACACCAAAAAATACATTTCATGGGGTGCCTGGCTGCCTCAGTCGGTGAAGCATGCTACTATTGATCTTGGGGTTGTGAGTTCAAGCCCCACATTGGGGGTAGAGATCACGTAAAATTTAAAACAAAAAATACATTTCACCTTATGTGCCAGTACACACATATACCCACATAAATACTGAAACAAAATTTTCACGAAATAGTATTTATATTATTTATATCAACCAACATTCATGTTTGAACTACTCTTAATTGATTGCAACTGCAGGTTAACTATGGATAAGCATTTGACAAAAATCATTTATGCCTAAATAACATACTCTCACGGATTCCCATTCCACTTCATTCTGTTGTAGTCCATTTCTTAAAAACTAGGTAGAACCCACTGACAGGTCCTAGAGAAACGCTCCGGGCTATTCTCCACAGACCTCTGTGTTGTCAATTCTCCTGGTTTGGCTTACGCTGGGACTGACATTGTTCTTCCGGGTCAGTATGGCAGGGGCATGCTGGGTGCTGCCCAGAAAGCAGAACCGGTGCAACTCAGCAGATGGGACAGCTGAGGGGACGGGGCTGGCATTTTCTTGTGAGACTGCAAATGAGTGTGCCTGACCGAGAGTGACCCCCCTGTGCTTGGAGCCCAGCTGCAGGAACACCACGGGGCTGAAACTCAGCATCGTGACTGTCTGAGTGTTCCTCCGTTTCAGAGACACCACAAAATCCAAATGACGACGGCTCGTCTTTAGTCACAGGCGTGCCTCAGATGTCTAAATGGTCCCTGAGTCACTGGCCTTTGGTACTTGAATTCCTGACTGTAAAGTGTGTTTCAAAATCACGAAAACGTTAGCCATCTTACATGGCTCCACATTGCATAACTCATGGAGCTAATGAAAAATTATGGCAAAGCACTTTTCAGAGAGCAGCACTAATCAGTGCGCCCAGAAAAGCCGGTGTTGATGAAGTGCCATTAAGTTACGGCATAAAATGCCACCTGCAGGTAAATCTGGGTCTAATGTGCCTTTCTGCAAGTAGTTTTCTATTTATTTGAATGTGAAATGAATCCCCACGATGGGTAGATAATAAAGATGCTGCCCCTTCAAGACTCATTTGATTTTAAATGTATTTGTTCTTTTGTTTAAGCATGTGGTTCAAGAGAAATTTTTTAAATCCCTTCTTAATTAGCTCAGCAGGGCAGCCAGAAGGAGGAGAATGCCTGATAGCTTACTGCATAGCTGCTCCTGTGCCCACCACTCTGCTTGATGGTTAAGGAGCCAAGGTAAGAAAGGGAAGGTACCAGAAGACAAAAGGCACATCGAGATCAAGAGTAAATGAAGGTTATGAGGAGGACTTCTTTTTGGTTTCCCTCCCTTACCTTTCTGTGGGTTTGGCCTTGTTTCCTGTGATTCCTTACCTATAGTCAGATAGTCTCATCTCCCTTCAGTTTTGTTTCCATGAAAGCATTCCTGCTGTGCTTCTCACTCCTGTGGGATAATATTAAATTTAGTGGATTTCACCAAGGTAACACTTTCCGTCACCATGAGAAGGCAACAGCCAAATTCACGATGTAGGAAAATCTATGGAACAAATGGCCCAATTTTTCTACCACATGACTATCATGGGAACTGGTAGGCGGAGGGGGATAAAGGTGTGTCAGGAAGAAAGGAGGAGGAGTTAATAAAATAAAAGCAACAAGGGACATTACTAATCAGGTTCAATTTTGTCTCAAAGTAGACATGAGAATATAATGAATTTCTGATTGCCCAATTCCAGCTTACACACGTATCAGTATTTTACACTTCTTGCTTTAGTTACGCACTTTAATTATTTGTGTGTTTTGTGAAGGATTTTTTTAAGATTTTATTTATTTATTGGACAGAGAGACAGATCACAAGTAGGCAGAGAGGCAGGCAGAGACAGAGGAGGAAGCAGGCTCCCTGCTGAGCAAAGAGCCTGATGCAGGACTAGATCCAAGGACTCTGGGATCATGACCTGAGCTGAAGGCAGAGGCTTTAACCCACTGAGCCACCCAGCCGCCCTTGTGAAGGATTTTAAAACAAAACCCAGAGTTCATATTTCACCTGGAAATACACTTTGGCAAATTTTGAGCCTTTAAAGAGGACTCTGCTGGAAGTACGCTATGTCCCTAAATGAGGGTTTGCTCTAAGAACATTACTGACATTTATAAAAACACACTGTTCTACACAAACTCTCAAGATAAAATTCCTTCTGGACTTAACTTAGGAGAAACTCCACATTTTCTCACCAGAACACTGAAAAGTCCGTACATGATCAAATTTTTCTTTATACAAAAACCCTCTAGGAAGCTTAAAGACAAATCTCTGGCCAATCATAGCCTCTATCTATACTCTGTAACAGAAAATTTTATATTAACATCATTTCCAGCTCTAATAGGTCCCTCTCCTTGCTGTTCATTTCTCTTTTTCATCTGTAAATCTAGGTTACTTTATTGTATTTGTACATACCTGTAAGCAGACATCTGCTGGTGAATATTTCACAACTGGTTCTCTGGGGGAAAAAATGCATGTATGAACACAAATTTATTACAAATTTTGCTGCTAAGAATGATGTCTCACCCATAATCAGCAAATAATAGTAAAATACACAATATTCTTTATTGTAAATTTCATGCAGTCAAATTATTCTCATAGAATGCTTTTGTGAGGGGCGCCCGGGTGGCTCAGTGGGTTAAAGCCTCTGTCTTCAGCTCAGGTCATGATCCCAGGGTCCTGGGATGGAGCCCCACATCGGGCTCTCTGCTCAGCAGGGAGCCTGCTTCCTCCTCTCTCTGACTGCCTCTCTGCCTACTTGTAATCGCTGTCTGTCAAATAAATAAATAAAATCTTTAAAAAAAAAAAAAAAGAATGCTTTTGTGATTTTTGTCAAATGCTTATCCATAGTTAACCTGCAGTTGCAATCAATTAAGAGTAGTTCAAACATGAATGTTGGTTGATATTTTTATTCACTTTAACAAGGAAGATGAAAGTAAAACAATAAAAACCTGTGTAGGTTAGAAATCCACTTTTTCCTCATGATGTGAGCGACTTTTTGCTAAGCTAGCTTTTTCCAAATATCTGAAGAATATTTGCTCAGGTTTTTTTTCTTGTGCTAGTCAGAATATGACTACAGACATGACACATTTTTAAGTTCACTCTGTACTGTTACCATTCTATCCACTCCTTTAGGAATGTAGACAACCAATAAAGCAATAAGTGAAACCTTGCTTTGTACTGTTTGCCCATTCTCATGGTATAAATACTCCCACCATGGCCAGTTTCAAGGTGCCAACATGAGGGTGCTGAATGTGGATTTTGGAAGAGATGTGCAGGGATGCCTGAGTGGCCCCATCAGTTAAGGGTTTGCCTTCAGCTCAGGCTGTGATCCCAAGGTCCTGGGATCGAGTCCCACATAGGGCGCGTTTCTCAGTGGGGAGTCTGCTTCTCCCTCTGCCTGCTGCTCCCCCTGCTTGTGCTCTCTCTCTGACAAATAAATAAACAAATCTTAAAAAAAAAAAAAAAAGGAAAAGGAAGAGATGTGAAGTAGGGATATCATTCTGTAGCATTTTCATCATGAGGTACATAAATAAATAAGCCTCAATAGTATAAGGAATGGTGAAACAGAATTAGGAGGTGATGAATTGTAGTATTTCTTTTATTTTTAATATAATTATTTAATTGCAAAGTTCTAGATTTTAGTTTTTAACAATGGCTTTTTAACAAACAACTTGAAAGATCCCTAGAAATTTAACAGTAAATTTCTCATAAGCCAACACAAGATGACACCAGTATAGCACTGTCTGTAAGTCAGCTAAAATAATTTTGGAACTAGGTGGGCATGAAAAATGAATAGATCAATGCACTTGTAGGGATTCCTCTTATGGTAGGGTTATGGATTGTTATTATAAAATCCTTTGAGAATACTAGATCCTGGATTAATGATAACAAACATCCTTTTTTAAAGTATCGCCAAATTATTTATAATGGCCAAGACATGGAAACGATCTAAGTGTGCACTGACGAATGGATAAAGAAAATGTGGTATATAAATTTGTAATGGAATATTATTCAACCATAGAAAAGAAGGAAGTCCCGCCATTTGCAACAACATGGGTGGACCTGGAAGACATTAAGTCAGGCAGAGAAAGACAAATACTGCATGATCTCACCTCTATGTGAAATCTTAAAAAAAAAACCCGACTCAGAAACAGAGACTAGGTTGCTGGTTGCCAGAAGGCAGCGGAGTGGGGTGGGGCACAAGGCAGGGGGCCAGAGGTAGGGGGGTGAACCTAAGACTCTGGCACTGAGCCAGGACCCCCGAGGAATACACCCCATGAGAAAGTTTAAGAAAAGTTTAAGAAAAATAATTCACCTCCCAGCAGAGGAAACTTATCCAGAATTTGAACTGTCTTCATCCAAACTGTAGTGGGTTGGGGGGGGTGAATAATATTTTCTTAGAATCTGCATCCTCAGGCCCTATTTCACCCTGGGATGGAGACTGCATTTACCTAACCCACGCTATCAAGCTTTCACATAAACATTAAAACAAGGGGATCCACTGGGAAGAGCCACAGTGGTCACTGCGCTCTCCTCTCCCCATTCAAGCTGCTCCTGCCTGGTCCCCTCCCGGCTGGAACCTGCAGAGCGGTCACCTTCTGAGGCTGCAGAGACACTTGCTGGGCTGCTGGCACCATGCCTTCTGGGCCTGCCCCCTCGCTCAGAGCAAGACCAAGAGCCAGGGACAAGCCGAGCCGGGGCTCCCTAGGACCTAGGCAAAAGGGACGCTGTCCTGTATGGCTTCCAGGAGAAGCTGAAAGCAAAGGATGAAATCAGCACACCCTTTAGGGAGAACTTCGTATTTTCATTTGGCCTAGACTTCTTTTCATACTGATCATTTTCTTACTAATCACAAGTAGCACTCCTTCGCTCAACTCATGCCACTCTGGCTGTGACCCTGCTCTCCTCTAGAACAACCTGTGGCTCCCCCTGACCAGCACAGTTACTCCAAAGCCTTCAGAGCATGTGCAGATGCCCTTCCTTTCGGGCCTCTTTCATAACCACTCCACCTGCTGCAAACACCTCCAACACGGGTCTCATCACCACCCTGGGAACCCAGCAGGAATGTGCAGAAGTGGTCAAAGACATAGCTGGTTCTCCTGGTGTCCACTACCCGCCTCGCTGCAAACCTACTGCCCTATTTGGCAGCTCCCAAGATGCCCCACCCTTCTGAAAAACAAAACCAGTGCAACATCTAAGAGCTCCAGACTTCTTTTTTTAATTTTTCTACTCTACTCTTCCACACCAAGCATCAATAGCCTGTTAAGGGTGTTGCTGCTGACAGGGTTAAATGCACGCAGCATAAACTCTTACAGCACAGGAGGGACTCACTCACAAATGTGTTCATGTGTTCCTAGAAGACTGGTCTTGTCTCTTTCCCTATTCACTCTCCCTCCCCTTAGGGACTGTAAAAGTTAAGAACAATAATAATAATAAAGTGATGTCAGGTTGGTAGTACTATATTATGCCTGAGCAGAAGCAAGCCCAAGTCTCTGGAAGAACAAATTAAGTTCAATCAAACGGGATCCTTCGGGTAAAAATTACCAAATACAGAAGGAAATAAATCAACATGGGTGGGAGTGAGGAGTAACAATGTTTCAAAGAAAAGATGGAATCAGAAAATGATCAAGAAACAGAGAACCAGGAAGATTTGAAAATGATTCCTAAGAAATTTTTAGAAAAGAAAAATATTATTAAAAATAAAAGCAAGGTTAAAAAAGAAAGTAAAAATAAAAACAAGGGTGCCTGACTTCGGGTCATGATCTCAGGGTCCAGGGATCCAGCCCCATATTGGGCTCTGAGCTCAGTGGGGAGTCTGCTGGTCCTGCTTCTCTTCCCACTCATGCTCTCCAGTGCGCTCTCTTTCAAATAATCTAATAAAATCTTAAAAAAAAAAAAAAACTAGGGGCACCTGGGTGACTCAGTGTGTTAAAGCCTCTGCCTTCAGCTCAGGTCATGATCCCATGTCCTGGGATCGAGCCCCACGTCAGGCTCTCTGCTCGGCAGGGAGCCTGCTTCCCGCTCTCTCTCTGCTTACCTCTCTGCCTACTTGTGATCTCTGTCTGCCAAATAAATAAATAAAATCCTAAAAAAAAAAAAAAAAAACCAAAAACCAAAAACAAGAGTGGGCTAAACAGAAGATTAGGTATACTGAAAAAAGCAGCACCAAACTGGAAGACAGATGCAAACAAATTATCCTCAATTAAGCATACAGCGTCACAGAAACAGAAAAATCTGAAAGTGAAAAGAGAGGAAAGATAGAATAAGCAGGTTTAACAAATGTCCAGTTTGAAAGGAAACAGTTGAGGAAGTGTAAAAACAAAGCAGCGGAGAGTTAAAAATTCACAGAAGAAGCACATAGATAAACAAAAAGAAATGCCCACCTGAGCATGTTATAGTAACTCTGACCCAAGAGATGACCCCCAAAGCCAGCGCAGAAGACAGACAACTTGGTTACAAGCCGTGGCCATTAGACCACTAGCCCGCTGGCAACTGGCTACACGGGAAGCCATGGACGGGTAGGAAAATCTCGGAGAGAAAATAACTATCAACCCAGAATGATGCATCCAGGAAAATGTCTTTCAGGAACACAGGTGAAATAACCAAACTGAGAGTTTCCCACCAACAGGACCCACACTCGAAGAAGGGTTAAACTTCCGAAAAAAAAGGCAGGTCTGAGAAAGGACTAGAGGTAAAGAAATTGGTAAACATGGAGGTAAAATAAACACTGGCTGTATGAAAGGATAGCAATACGTCATCTGTAGGGTTAAAAAACCCTCAACCGTAGCTTGGAAGTAAGGAGAGGGGGGTCTGCGTGAAAGAGGTCGAATATCCTTATATTGACAGGAAGGGAATTACGATGTGATTCAATAGGAGTTTGGTCAGTTAAGCACACGGGTAAGGTCTCAAGGACTAACAGTAAAACAAACAAGCAAACAAATAAATAAAATGGAGGGTAAAGCTTCCCAACCCATAAAGAGGGGGAAATGGAATAAGAAAAGCAAGCAAGCAAACAAAAGAAAGTCAGTCCATCCCCAAAAGGGTCTAGAAAGATGAGGAAAAGGAGCTGTGTATTTAAATGGTGACATTTAGGATGGTCACCAGGAGGAAGGGTCGGATCTGCAGCATTTGGAAGAGGATTCCTTCCCTTGTCTTGTGGGCACCTGCCTCTCTGCCCTACAAGCCAGGCTGTCTTCAAGCACGGCAGCCTCCTGGCTGGTGAGTGGACGAGTGGGAGCAAAGAGGGGGCAGGGAGGGTGCCCAAGTTCTAGACACCCCTTTTCAGAGGAGATGAGGGCTCTGCCCTTTGGGTTCGAAATCCATAGCCTATCAGGATCTCCTGCACAAGTCTGGCTGGGTTGGATTCTCCCTCTCCCAGCTGCCTCCCCCGAGTCTTGTTTGGTTGCAGTGACTGGGAAGTGTGTGTCTGCAGCCCAGTGACATGAAACAGATGGGCCTGGACAAAGTCGAGTGGCCTCAGTGCTCATCCCTGCCGCACCCCTGCTGACTGTGTAAAGTCAGGACACAGGTGTCATCTCTGCGGTTATCATCGTGGCCTGTGCAAATGAGGAGGTCGAAGCAGACAACCCGCCAGATCCTGTAGCGCTCTAATATCCTTTGATTACGCTCCTCATTAAATATGCATCAGATACATTCAGTTGTAAGCTTTATTTTCTGGTAGTATCAAACTCTGCTCTTTGTGCAGAGCCTTTAAAACTTGCTGCTTATATAACATGTTTATTTGTCCACGAAACACAACAGCACTATTCACTCTTGCAGCCTTGTATTCTGTTATTGCCTTTCTTCATATCCCTTTTCTACAGCCTCAAGTGAGAAGATCTTAAAAAATACAAAAGGAAAAAGGAGAAAAAAAAAACCCTCAGTGACTCTGCTTCGCTTTGATATATCTGCTTGTTTCAGGTGCGTCACCTGTCAAGTTGGTTCCAATCTTAAGTCCTCCACTCTGGGGTCTTAATGTACCTTTTATCTGTCTGGATAGAGAAGCCAAGTCCCACTGACAGTGCACTACTAAGAGTTCCAAATGACCTTTCAGTAGCTCAATTAAATGGTCATTGTCCACCATGATGTTACTTGATTTAAGTGATGCTTTTGATGTGATTAATCACAGAGCACTGCTTCACTAACTGTCCTCATTAAACTTCAAGGTTCTGGACTCCAATCTCTGGTGTGTTTAATCCTGTCCACACCTTTCCCTCAGACAGGTTTAGTACCCATCATTCGCATGCAGAGGGCACCCCAAAGCCTAGCGCTCCCACTTACTCTCCTTACTTATCACCTCTCACCCTTAAAGGCATCCCCTGTCTCACTAGAACAACAGTTGAGAAATGAAGCAGCCTCGTCCTTGACTGCCCACTCCAACCCCAGACGGCCCCCTTCCTTGCGTGTGGCTGCTGTGCTCAGACAGGTGGCCCAGGTGCCTCAGAGTCCGAGACACCCCCCCACCCCATCCTGGTTTCTTCTCCGGATCTGCAAGAGCATTTTCTCTCCTTTAAGGCCCTGGGGGTGTTCACAGAATTCTTACCACAATGTGCCCGCCAGTGCCTGTGCATTCTCAGCCAAATCACTCATCTGTTAGGCACACAGGGCCATTAGTATAACCCTCGCCTCCTGGCATTACCATGCCAAGCCCACTTCATACTTATAATACTGCCAAGAGGCCCAATATTCAGCTGGTTGGCAGGAGTAAGTCTTAACGAGTGATTTCTAATCTGCACCCATTCTCATTGGTCTGTGCCTCTGCCTCACCAGCCGGAAAATGTATCCAATGTGACCAGGAGGTCGATGCTACTCACAGTTTATGAATGAAGAGACTGAGGCTCCGAGTTGTGTGGGAAGACCTGTCGGTAGATCATAACGGAAGCAGGGTGGCCCTGGAGCCAGAAGAGGGACAACATCCTGGTCATGGTCAAGACAGGAGCTCCCTGGCAGCCTCATTCTGTTACATGGTCCGGAAGGTGTCAAGCTTCACCTACAGCTGATATCTTCAAATTCTCCTAATTCTATAAAATACTTCCTTTAATAAATGTGTGTGAAGTAGCTCTGATGGATTCCGTTTCCTGCAACCAAAAACCCCAGCCAGGACACCTGTTTCAGGCGTTGGTACTGAAGTACAATCCAGCATTAAAGGGCTGGCAAAGAAGGGGGCAGCAAGCACGCTAGTGGCAGGATACGGGAGAAATGCAGGCAGTAATAAAGGGCACAGCACGTTTCCGTCTATCAATATCCTGAAAATAAAAATAACAGATCATAAAGTATTTTGAAGGCATAGAGGACAAAGAAAGCCATCTTTAAGACACTATTCTCTATTACTTGCATATATCACGATGTCAGGACTAATGACCTATCTTCCTTACTGGAGTTGTCTGAAAACATCATACCTATGGTCCCTTGAGAAGAGCACATCCTTATTCAACTTGACAACTAGAAACTCCATCTTGTCCTCTTGAGGATCCCCCAGTGTCTAGAACTGCAGTAGCTGCCGTGTGGTCAGCACTTAATCAATATTTGTGATTGAAAGAAAGAAAGTACGAAGGGATGAGTAAATGGATGACAGAACTTACCACAATGCCACACACAGAGCAGTGAATCAGAGGTGCCCACATGGACGATACATTTGAACATCTCCTGTAAACTCTTAGAGAGCCCCCATGGAGAAATGTTTTTATCCTACGAAAAAGTTTAGAAAGAGAAGCTTTATAAGCAATAACAAAGCTCTAAATGAAGGCCAGAAGGGGGAAGGAAGTTAATCTGGTAAGGTCAATAGACAGTAAGCAATGAAGAAGATGGTTAGGGTAGGGAGGGATGTTTCAAAAGATGGTCTTCATATAACTCGCACCACAATTAACTGGAAACTTCTTTAAAATGTAGATTTCTGTGCCACACCCAAGACACACAGAGTCACATTCCTTATTTAAGAAGCAGCTTCCCCCTCACCACCCTGGTGGTTCTTACTGGTACTAGGTTGAGAACCTGCATATTACGTGCTGTCTGTGAAGATAATGCTTCAGCTATACAGCTGGAAATGTCACCTCTGTTAACCATGAGGGGTGAGAAGAGAGATAAGATGATGCATTTGGAGCCTAGATATTGATCTCGTCTCTTCAGACACACATCTCAGGGACTTAAGGGAGAACTAAGCACAGAGTTAGCAGGAGGTATGTCAGTTACGTTGTTTTCAGCTCCCAGTATCAAAAAGTCTACTTCAAAGTGTTCAATCAGCAAACATAGTCTCCCCAAACTAAAAGTCTAGGGGAAGGTTAAGCAGCAGGGTTGGCGTACACAAGGACCATTTCTGGAACTTCTCTGCTGCCATTCCCCTTAAGGATATAGTCACTAATTAGGGCCATAGCATCTAAGCCAGAGCCTTAGAGACCCTAGGTACTAAGGTGAGAAGCTTCCTTATTTTTAAACTTGAAAATTCCCCACTCTTTACAAGTGGACTTCCCTTTTGTTTAAAAAAAAAACCCAACCCAAACCCATAGTTTCTAGTTAGGCCACACATCTGGTTAGACTACTACAAGCCACCATGACTCTAGTCCTCTTCTCCTCAAACCTCAATATTAGCCATGAGGTTGGCCTCTCTATTTGAAGAAACCAAGAAACCTCACTGAAAAGATGAATCAGAGCAAACTGAGTGTGGCCTCAAACCCCAAAGGCATCCTAGCACTCCTACATGAAACATCTGCTAATTTCAAAATGAAGTCACTCTTCAAGGCAGTATCAATAAAGTTTGAGGATTATCAATGAGTTTGGTTATTCTGTAATGTATGCATGATTATTATTTAGAGCACCATTTCTCAGCTCTTCCAGTATAATTCTGTTAATGGAAATATAAACATATCATTTATTCTATAATTTAACAAATATTTACAGAGAAATGAAAGCCAAAGCAAACAGAAGGAAGGAAACAACAAGGATTAGAGCAGAAATTAATGGAAGAGAGAATAGACATGCCATAGAGGACATCAATAAATCTAAAACTTGGTTCTTTGATAAGGTCAACATAACTGACAAAAACAGAGAAAACTCCAATTACTAAAATCAGAATGAAAGAGGAATATTACTACCAACCTTACAGAAATAAAAAGGACTATAAAAGAATTCTATAAGCAACTTAGATGAAATGGACAAATTTCTGGAAAGATACAAACTACTGAAATTGACTCAAAAAGAAATAGAAAATCCATATAGACCCACACTAAGTAGGGATTAAATTACAAATTTGAAAACTACCTACAAAGAAAGTCCTGACCTAGATGGCTTCACTGGTGACTTCTACTAAACATTTAAAGAATAATTACTACCAATTCTTCATAAACTCCTCCAAAAAATAGAAGAGGAAACAATTCTTATCTTATTCTATGAACTGGATATCATAATCAAAAGAAAACAATAAATCAATTTGTCTGGTAGATAGATAGATTGAGATAGATGCAAAACTAAACAAAATACTAGCAAATAGAATCCAGTAATACATAAAAAGCATATATCATGACTGAGATTTATCCTGAGAATTCAAGACTACTTTAACATCTGAAAAACACCAATTAGTGTAACATACCATATCAATAGAATAAAGGAGGGGAAAACACATGATCAACTCAGTAGACACAGAGAAAACATATGACAAAATTCAACACAACTCATGATTAAAAAAAAACCAACAACAACAGATTTAAGAAAAATCAATAGCCCAGGAATGTAAGGAAACACTCTCAATCTAATAAAGGGTATCTATGAAAAAAAAAAAAAACACAACTAGAATTATATTAGTGATGAAAAACTGAAAACTTTCCACCTAAAACCAAGTACAAAATAAAGAAGTCTGCTTTTTTGATGCCAACATTGTACTAGAAGATGTAGCCAGGGTAATTAGGCAAGAAAAAGAAAAAAAAAGCATCCAAATTGGAAAAGGAAAAAAAATAAACATTTCTATTTGCAGATGACATCCTCTTGTGTACAGGAATACTTAAGGAATCCACTAAAAATCTATAGGAATTGGTAAACAAGTTCAGCAAGGTTATAAGACATATGCTCAATATATAAAAATCAATTGTATATTATATAGTAGTAATAAACTAAAAATAAAATTAAGAAAATTTCATTTACTATCCAAAAAGAATATTTAGGTTAAATTTAACATAAAAGTATAAAATTTATACTCTGAAAACTGCAAAACATTGTGGAAAGGAATTAAGAAGACCTAAATAAATGGAAAGAAATATAATATTGTTAAGATGGCAATACTTCCACACTGACCTATATTTTCAACAAAATTTCCATCAAAATCTCAGTTGGCTTCTTTGCAGAAATTGACAAGCTGATCCTGATTTAGGATATATATGGCAATTCAAGGGACCCAAAAGTGCCAAAACTGTATTAAAAAACAGAAAGTTGGAAGATTCACTCTTCCCAATTTAAAAAATCAGGGCAAAGCTACAGTAATTAAGACAGTGTAGTACTGGAATAATGGCAGATATATAGATAAATGGAATAGAATTGAGAGTCTAGAGAGAGAACCACTGAGTTACAGTCAATTGATTTTTGACAAGGGAGCCAGGGCAATTCAATAGGGAAAGAAGAGTGTTTTCAGCAAATGGTACTAAGACAACTGGATATTCTCATGCAGAAGGATGAGGTTGGAGACCTACCTCACAACTATATATTAAAATGAACTAAAAATCGATCAAGACCTAATTATAAGAACTAAAACAATAAAACTCTTTAAAAAGAACTTAGGCATAAATCTTTGTAACCTTAGAATAGGCAGTGGTTTCTTAAATATAATAAGAGCACAAGCAACAAAATATGTGTTTTAGTACACATTTATTACTGAAACCCTTTTTTGATATAGCACTAGAGAGGTTGCACACTTGGCAAACCAAATATATATATATATTTGTTTTATATGTAAATAAATATATATATATATAAAAATCCCAATTATATATACACACATAACAATTAATTGGGATAATTAATCCCAATTTATATTATCTATATACTCATATATATATATAAAGAGATACATATATAAACAGATTTTATATATATATATAAAATCCCAATGCAGTGTACACACACATGCGTACACACAGAAATAAGATAGCAAGTACACAAATTTTATAAGGTTTCCTCCTGATTAGGAGATAAAAGATAATTTTGTATTTCTTCTTTATAGTTTTAAATTAAAAAAATTCTTAGAGAAAACAAATCTAAACAGTTGTTTAAATTTCTTAATATACAATAAGAATAGAAAAAGACTAACTTTTTCTCTCCTATCATCTTCCCTCCCTCATCTCCCTGCCTAGGTCCTTCCTTTGCTAGAAATTGCAGATAGGCCAAACCTCCTTCTGTAAGGGCGTGGTTCAGGCTAGTTTAACCCTCACACACAAAGTAGGAAGGGTGAAGTCCCACACTTCTCTGAGGAAGGTAGGATTGTCAAAGGGTTAAGAGCCACCCCAGAGTTCCTGACCAGGCTCTGCCCCTCACCTGTGAGTGGCCTAGAGCACAAATGCAGTCTTCCTAACTGTGGTTTCCTCGGGTGCAATAGGCTCATTGTATAGGCGTCTTTTGATGATAACATGAGCTAATAATGCCAGCCCAAGGGTTAGCATAGTGCACACAGTAAAAGTTGGCTGGTATCCCTATTATTAGTTTTATCTGCATGAGATTATGAGTTTGACAGTTTTCAAAGGGCAGCAAAAATCTCTGAATGTGAGAGTATCAGTACTCAGCGACAAAATACCAGATTTTAGAGTTTTAACGATATCCTGTGCCTGACCTTACCTGATCTACACAGAAGACTAATCGAGCCTTTCAAATGTCATTCCCGGGCTGCTCATCCCCTGACGTTCACATGCCTTTAATCATCCATCACAATAGGAGACTTGATCAAAGTCACGAACAGCTTGGGAGCTGAAATCACAGGAGAATTATAGCCTCTAAGATGACTTGAGACTTTAAATCTTACTATTTAAAAAACTCTTCAAACTTTAAAAGTTTAAGCAATCCAAAGAAACAAAAAAAAAAAGGAGGAATGTAATTCTTTAATATTAGCAAGGGAGCTCAGAAAACCATAGCCTGTAGACTCATAAAACTTGTGTCAAAGGAGACAGGGGCTGCTCCCCATCCAAATGACAAATGCAGGGTAGACTCAAGCATGACAAGAAGTCATCTTAGGAATGAGCACGCCCCACTCTTTCATTTTTCAGAAAGGTCAGGTGCATCTTCAGCCCCTGGCCCAGGTTCCTTTCTGCATCATGGCTTCCCTCCCACAGCTGACCTGCGTTGATCAGCAGCCCTAGGCTTGTGGTATGGTCAGACCTCAACCACACAGACTCCCCTCAGGGACTCCTGGCTTCCCAGACTCCTAAGGACTGAAGTTGTCAGAATTAGTCAATAGCTGGGAAAGTGGAAGGAGGAGAGCCCAACTGTAAGCTTTCCAGTTTGTTTCCGGTTTTTTAACCAGGCCCATTAAATGAAAAGTGGAGGAGCAATTCCTAGAGGAAGGGTCAAGGACAGAGAAGAAACTAGAGCTTCCCTCCCTGCCCAAAACTCTGCCCAGAACAAAGCTCTGTTCTCCATTCAAAGGCCTCCACTAGGCAGCTCCAAATCACTCTTCTCATCTTACTCCAAGGGGTTCTTTTTCTGAATGACTATTACTAGAGTCTCCCAGATACATTTCACCTCCATTCTCCATGCGCTCCATCCTCCCAGTGCCATTGTCTTGCCCGTTTCCATCTATCAAAATCCTGCTTATCCTTGAAAACCCAGTTGGAATCAGAATCACTGCTCTCCATGAATTCATCCTAGATCCTCCCCAACAGGAAGCGGTGGTCTCTTTTGAAATGGAAAGCGAGTCACTGGTTAAATAGCTTCTAGAACCACCTAATGAGGAATACGTTTAGTAAGAGGTTCACTGTTAAATACCGAAGGAGACTATGAAGCCCTCCTACCCCCCAAGCACAGGAGCTGTGTTATTGTGTTAAAATCCCCCCTCAGTATGGAGCACAGAGAAGGAGCTTCATAACGAACAAGTGAGTGAATGAATGAACAAATAAACAAAAGAGAGAAAGAAAAAAATCAGACCATGTGTTTCGGGAACTCTCAACCCTTTAAAAAACAGCTCTCCTCTTAGAGACAATTTTAACCCAGGAGCAGCTCAGACCATATACTTAGGGGCCGAAAGAAGACCATCAAAATGTGAAGCACATTTGCCTTTGACATGAAGTACAACTAACTTTATTATTTCTGTTTTTTCCCTTCCTTTTCAGTAACTCAATAAATCCCAGCCTCAGCAAATGGCAAATCTCTATTCTTAAAGCACATTTGGATTTTACTAATTTACTTTGCTTATACATAATTCAAAGGGGGATTTTTATTTCAGTGTTTTATTTGTGCCTTCTAGTTATTATTCCTTCTGGAAATGGCCCTTCACATATATTAGGTCTAAAGCTCGACTAGAGGTTCTTGGGGTCTCTCTGTTTTTAACTTCATTTTCCTAAGCTTGCAAAGTGGAAGCATCAGTTTGGGTGACTGCTTTGTGGTAGCATTCAATTTCTAGGACATTAAGAACCCTAGTGAGGAGTAAGGGGAGGATGAAGGATGAAATGTTGAAATACCAGAATACAGACTTATGGTTTCTTGGAAAAGATCTTTTTTGAGCCAAAAGTCTCTAATGGCAGAGGAAATGGCCTTATGCAGAGCTTAACAGGCACCTTGTCTTAAATGCCAGGAACTATATTCCAGTGTCTGAATAAGCATGATTTTTTTTTTTTAAATGAGAAAGAAATCCATCTTACCCCAGCACTGTGATGTTGGGCACAACATCTATACTGGGGGTGGGGGTGGGGTACTGTAATGAAAATCTCAGTGACTTAAGAGATAAACATTGAACCGGCCCCCCGCCAAGAGAGGCAGGCCAAGAACAGAGTTGCCTTAACTCCCCAGGCTGCCTCCTATCAAGTTGGGTGTAATTACGTGCTGCCAGTTTCCTGCGCCTCTGTGGGAGCAGAGATAACCCATAAGAAGCTTAGATAAAGTTGATTTTTTTAAAATAGTATTTAATTGCATGCCCAAGGGCATCAGAAATGGTTTATGAACAGAGGGGAGAGGAGATGGGAGAGGAGAGGCTGATGGTCAGACGTGGAGCGTGGACAGTTTACTGAGTAGCATGGTTCCTTGGGAAGAGCCTCCCAAGCCATAGGCAACCTGACAATGCCACTCCAGATGTCTTCCCATGCTGCCTTCACAGTAGCTCCTATCTGGTCACCTTTTTACTTAGGCCCTTACCTGTAGCTTTCCAGAGCTTAGTACAGACATCCCCTTGACAGACATCAGGGAGTCAGACTTCTTTGTGGCAACGAGCAGGAAACCATGGACACCAAAGAGAGCTATAATGAGAACCTTCAGGAAGGTGAGAAACAGGCTCCAGGAGCAGGTGGGGACAAAGGGAGAACACACAGCAAGAACACAGGCAGACTATTGTCCCAGAACAGTCTTGCCAGAACCATGCCTTGGGGTGCTGTGCGATATTGCTGCAGGCTCACCTCTACCTCTGAGGCCAGCCTGGAAAATTCGACCTCTCCCTGTGTCTTTGTGTCTATGGCTCTTCTTGGCTAGGCCCAGGCACACACCCATGTCCTGACTGCCCAGGAGTCTCTGTGGCAGGTGGCTGGTCCCTGTACTCCACCTAACGTGGGGCTGTCTGCCAGTAGGAAGGGTGCTTGGATATTAGGCAGCCAAACAACAACCTCAGAAACCACTTTGCAAGGTCCAGGAATCAAAAGTCTAAGGACCTGTATACTGCTCCAAAGCCAGAAGTCTTCATCACCATGGTGTACTTACTCAGACCTAATGTCCTTCTAGAGGAGGCTGTCCCTCTTCCAAGGGAGGGCTCATGACCTCTGGCTGGAACACAGCACTATCACTGTAAGGGAGCTTGGAGACCATCTGGCCTAACAGCCTAGATGAGGAAATTGAAGCTTCCAGAGATCAAACCCCTACTTTCTATCCTCTGACCTGATAGACAGAGACTGAATTCACTACATCTCAGTGGAAGTGTACAACTTCTGGCTTGAACTTGCATGGTCATTGGCTACAAATCAGTCTGAACTTGAATGCATTAAAACATAATGGTTTTACTGTCCTCAGAATAGAAACCCAATCTCCCTCCTGACATTTTCCTTGCTGGGTTTTTTCTTAGCCTTCTGCTAGGAAAGTCTCTTGGTGAAACAGTTCTACCTATAAAACACTCCTGAAGAATATGCCATAACCGCCTAGGGTGAACTGATTAGTATTAGCCTAAATCTGGAGCTCTTCTGCGACTGGTTCTGGAAAAATATAAAAAAAGAAAAAGAAAAAAAAATCTGGTATTATCCCAAGGATTTGTTAAGAACGAATGCTCAAGAAGCCAGGAGTAAGATAAAATGATATTTCCATTCACAAATCCTTTGAACATTATTAAAACCCAGCTGGTCCTCCTGGTGATATCTATCATGATCTGCCTAATGATTGAGCCCTTATTTTATTTAATTAATTCAAGAAACATAAACTAGCCTCATTTCATTAGTGCTTAAAATGCCATTAAGATTCAGGCATTCAGGGCTGACGGGTTGTATCTGTTGTATAAAGTGGAACCTCTATTTTAACTGTGACTAATGCTCTCAAACTAGTCCTCTAATGTCTTTAAATCTGAGTAGGAAAGAGGAAACACAAAAGATGTCAAAATGAGCTCATCAAACAGAAGGATGTACCATTTTTGATTGATTTCCAGACTCACTTTCTCACTTTTAACATCCCCCTTAATGGCAGTGCCTTGTCTTTCTTAGCAATACACAAAATAATGACGTACTTTCAAATAGAAGGTATCTTGGGCTCAATAAAACACTGTCCGGCAAACTACTTGTTCACATGAAATCATTGAGCGATTTATGATTTGGGGGGAAAACAGAATGTAGCCATTTCCTTAGACTAAAAATAGAATGTAGCCATTTCTTTATACTAACATACTATGGAAAATAAGATTATCCATAATGTCTATGACACAATGGGAATCCCAAGGATTATACTTTGCCTCAGTCCACTGTGGCCCACCTTACGTTTACTTCCTGGTAAGATCACATGCTCTAAGACTTCCATTATCTTTACCATATCTTATTCTGTTATTAGAGAAACAGACTGATTTGGTGACTATGACTTTGACTTATGTCAAATATGGCCTTATTAATCAGAGAAAAGTAAAATATGAAAGCTGATCCAGTTATAGATGAATATACAAAAAAGTGAGGCCCTAATTTCCTCTGTAGGATCAACAGACTCAGTAGGGGTTTTTTTTTTTTTTTTTCTTCACTCTCCTTTTATTTAAAAGAAAAAAGAACACGGATACATTCAATTTCAACATTAATGATGATGATCTTCCCTGCTATGAACACTTCCTACAAATAAATATATCCAGGCCTCCCAAGGTGCTAAAAACCATCTTTAGGATCATCCCAAGTCGTTTTCAGCTTCTATGTTGTTGCTGACACAGCCGGTTCAGAGATGAGCTACAAATGGTTGATGGTTTTACTAAGAGGTTCAGTAGAGAACTTGAAGAACGGGGTTTTTGAATGTGACAGAAATGACTGGGAGGGGGTAAACTTACTGCATATAACATGACTTAGCATGTAATTCCAATAATTTTTGTCATTTATTGAGCAATTTCTATTGCCAACATTTCACCCCCATTTTATTTCTGGTAATTGAATAAACTACCTGCTTCTACCTGTGAAGAAATCAAGCCCCAGAGGGGAGAAGTGCTTCCCCCAGATCTTACCATTGCTGGGTGACAGCTAGATTCACACCCGATCTGCTTCCCAGGCCCTTTCACACTCTTCACCATGACCTGATGCTACTGGTGGGTGCTCACGGCTCTTTGTAGGCTTCAAAGTGTGAGTTTGTTTCTGAACATGTGGACTGTGAGGCAGAAAGAGCAGTTCCCGCAGTCTGGGTCAGAGATATGAGCGCTACCACACTGCTCTGTTCTCAGGAGCATTCTTCATCCAACGGGGGTCTCCCTAGGTGCTGGGCAAATGCTATCCCAAACTTGATACCCAAGCTTGCAGGGGCTCAGCAGAGACGAGCCAGGTCCTGCTAGCATGTAGTCCGTGTAGAATAGGTAAATGCTTGAGATGAAGACGCGGGAGTGAAGGGTCTGCTTTTCAGGCAGTTTGCTTATGGCTCCTCTTACCACACACACACACACACACACACACACACACACACACTTACAGGGATATGCTCCTACCTTCCACCTCGACCCTCACTCCCAGAGGCTGGGGGAAAAAAAAATCTCTTCTTTTTGACCTCATCTGAAAGCTTAGGAACTGCAGACCTGAACTTAAGCTCCAGAGTCCCCTCTGGGTCTGTCCTAAGAGGGCTTATCATGCTGTGCAGACAGGACTCCAGCAGCCCTAATGGTACAGCAAAGGGTCCTAAGGCGTGTATACAAGTCACACTGGGCTCCTTTCAGCAGAGTCAAGGGCAGAATCAGAATTCCCAGAATGCGGTTCAAGCCAAGGAGTTTTGTGGGCATCAGTCTGTTTCATTCAGTGGGTATATGTTGCTTAAATATAATTTGGTGTATGCCAAGAACTTTCACAATTCAGCATGGATGGGATTTTTAAAATTATATTATGAAAGTGGTATGGGTTCACTGCAGAAAATCTGAACAGTAAAGAGGGGATGAAGGAAAATCAAGATCATACATATTCTCACCTCCAGAGACAACTTCCGCTATTTCTCATGTTTCTCTCCTACAGCCCAGCCATTTAAGGGCACACAGGTGATTTTTGTCCCTTACTGAACCATGAGCATTAGCTGGATCTATGGAAGAGCAAAGGCTTTATATTTAATTCCAAATGCAAATTTGCTTGAATATTCTCAAGCATAATAACCACCTGGCATGTTGCCTTTTCATTTTGATAGTACCGATCTAAATATAGCATGTTGGGGCTAAGCTGCTTTCTGAAACTACGGCTAAAATGACATTATTCATAGATCTTATTTTTCTGAGTAAACAGATTCAGACTTTACGTTTTCATTCAGTCCTTCTGGACAAAAGGGAAAAAAACAAGAATGAGTTCCAAAGTGGATTAACGGAAAGAGCTTTTTACTAGGGGCTGCCACTTCAGGGGGAGAGTATGTCTTGCATACTAAGCATTGCTGGTGCAGGGACTAAATCCTTCACCTGTGTGTTCAGTCTGTTTCGCAGTCCCAGGAAGGCTAGAGGTGATGATTCAGCTAAATGTTAAATCTGATGAGGACTCCATAGCAAGAGATCACCCTCTTTGCTTTTTATTGATTTGTAGTCTTTTTGTACCAACCCTGACTCTACATCTCTGTTACAAATCAGGGTTAAAGAAGAGGTTCAGGTAGAAAAGAGTTAGATAACCCGAAAGGAAGCATGAAGGTGTTGGCAGGAACTGGAACCACTGACTGGGAATGCTCTGGGTACAACAGACTCTATTCGTGACATAACAAAAGTTGGCAAAAGGCTTCAGAGCCAAGAAGGAATTTAAACCATATGGATGAAATACCTGAAAAGCAATAGGAAAGGATGAAATTGTTCCTAAGAAGATAACCAGAGCCTCAGAAGAAAATGTCATATTCCAGGCAACGCTGCAATAGCCACATGGTTGTATTGCTTTTTTTTTTTTTTTTTTTTTTTTTTTTAAGATTTTATTTATTTATTTGTAAGAGAGAGAGAGTGAGAGCGAACACAGGCAGACAGAAGGGCAGAGGAAGAGTCAGAGGGAGAAGCAGGCTCCCTGCAGAGCAAGGAGCCCGATGTGGGACTCGATCCCAGGACGCTGGGATCATGACCTGAGCCGAAGGCAGCTGCCCAACCAACTGAGCCACCCAGGCGTCCCTGTATTGCTTTTTTTAAAACCATGAACTTACAGGGCACCTGGGTGACTCAGTGGGTTAAGCCAATGCCTTCTGCTCAGGTCATGGTTCCAGGGTGCTGGGATCGAGCCTCGCATCGGGCTCCCTGCTCAGAGGGAAGCCTGCTTCCTCCTCTCTCTCTCTCTCTCTCTGCCTGCCTCTCCAACTACTTAAGCTCTCTGTCAAATAAATAAAATCTTTTTTAAGAATTTAAAAAATAAAATTATGAACATATAACAGAGTTTGCTTTGCGTCATGACACTTCAAGAGTGTACACTGCAATCTGCTCAGCACCCCATTGTGTCCTGAGTTGCCCCTCATTCTAGGTGGTTCTGACAGGACTGCCAGTAGCAATTCGCCTGCCACTCCCTGCCAAAGGTGTGGGTACATAGCCCAGTCTGGCAGATCTCAGTTCTCCATAGCCCTCTAAGGTCACTGGGGCAAATGATGGTCATGTGACCCAAGTACAGCCAATGAAAGAAAGGGACTGGGCTTGTAGCTTCCTGGAGAGAGCTCATCTTCATTTCCATCTCCAGGCTCATGATGGCAAAGATCCTTAAATGCTTAAGCTTCTGGGGGGTTATTTTGTGGGTGAATGGACAAGAAAGCAGAAGGAAATGGTCAATTAATGGGACGGAATAAAAGGAGGGAAGAGAAAATAGAGTGAAGTCATGGAGACACTGAACACCTGACTCCCACTGTGTCAGAGCCAGCACTAGCTCAGCTTGGCTTCCGCATTACACGAGGCAATTATTGCTCTTTTGTGCTTAAGCTAACTGATGCAGGTTTCTGTCACTTACAAACAAACACCTAGAAATTTTCCCTCATTTTGTAAATGTGGAGAAACTAAGTTCCAACAAGGTGTTGCCCAAGATTAGATAATAAGATGAGGGAAGGTTCTGGTTCTCCTCAGTGTCTTGCCAATAGACTAACCAGCATACTGAAAATCACCATAAAATCACAGAATCCTTTTCTATACCTCAATGAGTGATCTGTTAGTCTCTGTTTGAGCATCATGAACAGTATCAGCCTTTGTCATACCATTGTGATTTTTGGACTCCAAAAGGACCGCTACGCTCTCAAAATCTCTTCCTTTCAAGCCTACCATAGTGTTTCAATTTTTCCCACCGGTTTCTTTTTTCTAAGGAAAAAAAGACAGAATTTATTTTTAGTATTATCTTAAAGATTCCAAAGGCAGGAGAAATAACTGGGCCTTACAAATGTTTAGACAACAACTGGAAAATGAGAAATCTATGCTACCCTCTGAGTCTCTCAGGAGCCAAATAGATTCTTAACTTTTCCTTTATCATTCTTCTTCCTCTTTTCTGTGTTTATGGTTTTGTTTTGTTTTTTTTCCTCGTCTTTGTACCAATGCATGCGGGTTACCCAACTTTTAGGTTCAAGGATCCAACAATAACCACTTCAGTACATTCAGATCAACAGTTCTCAGACTTTTTGGTCTCAGAACAAAAGGTCTTTTGTTTGCAGTTTTTACATTCTTAAACATTACTGAATCCGAAGGTCTTTTGTTTACATGGGTTATATCTATTGATATTTACCATGTGAAATTGAAAAAGAAAATTTGTAAATATTTGTTAATTCATTTAATGGTAGTGGTAAAAAGCCAATTTTAAGTTAACCTAAATGTTTTTAGAAAAACTATTTTCCAAAACAAACAAAATAGAGTAGAATTGTTTTAAGTTTTTGCAAATCTTTTTAATACTCAGCTTACTGGAAGATGGCCAGGATTTCTGCTTACGAACAAGATGGAGGAACAGGAATCAGGTTTATTCTCTCGCTTGAAACATCTAAGAAACCTGACAAAATACATAAAAAAGTAATTCTCGAGACATTTGGCAATGAAAGACAGTGATCTCTGAGAGATGAAAAACAAATGATATGAGCCCTAAAATTGCCCAAGCCTTGAGAGAGTTCCCATGGGGCAGTGCCAGGAGGGGAACCCAGTAAAGTTCTGTGGTCTTCCTGAGTTGAGATGAAGCTGGACTATGGGTAAGTCAAATTGAATAGAGTGTGCAGGGCAGAACAACATAAAAGAGAGCTACATAAAGAGAAAATTCCAGAGGCCTCAGAGAACACCTCTCAAGTATTGAGATAAGAAGGGATCAGAGAATCCATGTAAGAAAACTACCTGAAGATAATGTAAAGGTCACCTGAAAAGATTGGGAAGTGAACACAAGAATGAAAATAGTGTCTAGTCCCACAAGCCAGAGTGGAAAACTTCATAATTCATGAGGCATCAGAGTGGAGTACTCAGAAGAATATGTCCCAGTTATGGGGAAAAATTAATCTGAAACTAATCCTAAAGACTGTTCTGGTCTTCCTTTTTTTTTTTTTTTTTTTTTTTTTTAAATTTTATTTATTTATTTGACAGAGAGAAATCACAAGTAGATGGAGAGGCAGGCAGAGAGAGAGAGAGGGGGAAGCAGGCTCCCTGCTGAGCAGAGAGCCCGATGCGGGACTCGATCCCAGGACCCTGAGATCATGACCTGAGCCGAAGGCAGCGGCTTAACCCACTGAGCCACCCAGGCGCCCCTGGTCTTCCTTTTAAAAGCTTAAAAAACAGGATGCTTGTGTGGCTCAGTCAGTTAAGCGTCTGCCTTCAGCTCTGGTCATGATCCCAAGGTCCTGGGATTGAGCCCCATGGTGAGCTCCCTGCTCACTGGGAAGCCTGCTTCTCCCTCTGCCTGCCACTCCCCCTACTTGTGCGTGCTCTCTCTCTCTGACAAACAAATAAATAAGATCTCTAAAAAGTTAGAAATAAATAAATAAATAAAAAGTTGTTACTCTTCTTTAAAAAAATTAAAATTAAAAAAAAAAAATCAAAACTTAAAAACAAAGACCCAAAAGGCTCAAACTGTTACGAAGTAACTTATTTACTTTCCAGACAAAGTTCAAGAATATTTATAGGAATACAAAAATATCCAGCACCCAATAAGGTAAAATACACAATGTCGGCATCTAATAAATAATTACCAGGCATTCAAAGAAGCAGGAAAATATAACAAAAAATTATAAAAATCAACCAATTGAAACTGAACCAGAAATGATACAGATAATAGAATTACTAGAAAAAAAATTAGTTATCCTAACTATGTTCCATATGTTTAAGGAAAAAGGTGAAAGAACGAACAGGTTAAGTAGAGCTGTGGATTTATAAAGAAGACCTAACTTGAAATTCTAGATAGGAAAACTACGCTGTCTCTGATGTAAAGTATACTGGGGAAGAATTAAGTATTCTTCTTAACTGAAGAATAGACACTGAGGAAGAAAAGATTAGTGCACTTGAAGATATCACAGTTGAAATCATAAAATATGAAACACAGAGAAACAAAAGGCTGAAAGAAGATGAACAGAGCAGAGAAGTTTCAAGCAGATTAATATTCATGTTTTTGGGTGCCCTGGAGCAGGTAAGAACAGAAAAAAATTTTTGAAAAAATAATGGCCAAGATTTAAAAAAACTCAATTTTCAAAAAACGAAGTCTATAAACCTGCAGATCGAAGAATGTCAATGAATTCCAAGCACAGGAAATATGAAGAAAACTACACCAAATTACCTCATAACCAAATAGCATAAAACTAGTTGTAAAGAGGAAAATCTTAAAAGCAACCAGGAAAAAAAAAAAGACACATAATATATACAGAAAAAGAGTTAAGGATGAAGGTAGATTTTGTCATGAACCTAATACAAGGCAGAAAACAAATGGAACTTGGGGAAAAAAATCCTTAACAACCCATAAGCCTTTATTCCATTAAAATATCCTTTGAAAATAAAGGCAAAATGGGGTGCCTAGGTGGCTCAGTTGGTTAAGCAGCTGCCTTCAGCTCAGGTCATGATCTCAGGGTCCTGGGATCAAGTCCTGCATTGGGCTCTCTGCTCAGTGGGGAGTCTGCTTCTCCCTCTCCCTCTGCCACTCCCCTTGCTTATACTCAATCTCTCTCTCTCTATAAATAAATAAAATCTTTTAAAAAAAGGAAATTTAAAAACAAAGGCAAAATAAAGACTTTTTCAGACGTACAAAAGCTGAAAGAATTTATCACCAACAGATCTACATAAAAAGAAATATTAAAGGCAGTCTTTTGAGCAAAGGGGAAAAAATCAATAGACAGAAATCTTCATCTACACCAAAGGGATAAAGAAGACCAGAACTGGTAATTATGTCAATAATTATAAAGATTTCTTTGTATTGTTTAAATACCTTTCAAATTATTCAAATTACCATTATTTATTCAAAGTAAAAAGAATTACAATACATTGTGGAATTTATAACACATGTAAAAGCAAAATGTTTGATCAGAAGAGTACAAATTATCAGAGGGAAGAAATAGAAGTATATTAGTATGAAGTTCTCATACTACATGTGAAGTATATAACATCAATTGAAAGTAGAATGTGGTAAGTTTAAAACAAACTCTAAAGCAACCAGTGAGACCAAACCAAACAAATAGCTATAGCCAACAAGCCAACAAAAATGATAAAAAGGAATTGTTAAAAAATGCTCAATCTAAAAGCAAGCAAGCAGAAAAAAAGATAAAAGAGGAAAAAGAACTGATGGGACAAACAGAAAACCAACATGGTATACTTAACCACAGCTATATCGATAATCACATTTTATGTACATAGTCTAAACATCCCAATTAAAAGACAGAGATTATAAGATAGATAGAAAAGACCCACCTATATCCTGGCTACAAAAAACTCACTTTAAATAAAAAGACAGAAGTTGGCTAACAGTGAAAGGATGGAAAATATATATCATGTTGACACAAATCAAAAGAAAGCTGAGTGGCTACATTAATATTAGACAAAGTAGATTTCAGAACAGAGTATATTACCAGGGATAAAGATGGCCATTTCATAACGATATACCAATCAATTTACCAAGAGTTCATAACAATGGTAAACATTTATGCACCCAATAAGAAGACTTCAAAATAAATGAGGCAAAAACTGACAGAACTAAAAAGAGAAATAGTAAATCAATAATTATACTTGGAGATTTCAATCTTTTTCCTCAATAACTGATATAAAAATAGACAAATAGACAGATAATTCATAAGTATGTAGAAAACCTGAATAACACTACTGACCACTTATTGAAATTTGTCATATAATCTACCCAGCAATAGCAGACTACACATTCTTTTCACAAATACATAAATCATTTACCAAGATAAGCCATATTCATGGTTGTAAAACAAGTCTCAATAAAGAAAAGGATCCAAATCATACAAAGAATGTTCTCTGACCATGATGGAATTAAGATCAACAATAGAAAGATTATCTGCACCCTTGGAGGCTTGAGGGGAAAAAAGCAGAATGGAATTAAAGATCAAAATGTTTATCGATGGAACAAAAAGCAAACACAAAAATAAGGAAAATCAACTACAAATATTGATTCTTAGAGTATTATAATAAAATTTATAAAGCTCTAGCTAGATTAATCAGAGGGGAAGGAGTATATAAATTTCTAATGTCAGGAATGAGGGTGACATCATTTCATATTCTAAAGATGTTTGAAAAATAAGAGGAATAATGAATAAAATTTATGCCAATAAATCAAACAGCTTAGAGGAAATAAACAAATTCCTTAAAAGACACAAAGTACTACAACTCAAGGAAAATTCCTTGAAAGACACAAGCTACTAAAGATCACCCCTACTGGGGCACTTGGGTGGCTCAGTTGGTAAAGCGACTGTGACTGCCTTTGGCTCAGGTCATGATCCTGGAGTCCTGCTGATGAAGTCCCAGAACCTAAGTTAGGTTCGGTGGGGTGAGGAGGTTCGGAGCCGACGACTAAAGAAAGAATTCTTAAGACGTCGTTGGTGCGAAAGGTGATTTATTAGAGCACGGGGACAGGGCCCGTGGGCAGGCAGAGATGCGGCTGCCCCGGGTTGTGAGGGGTGGTTGGTTATATACGCAGGAGTTGGGTAGGTGAGGACAAAGGGGTATTCAGAAGGGCTATTGGGGCAAAGAATACTATCAGGATATTGAAGGCTTAGTTACTATCAAGTAAAGACAATTGAGAGTCTCCTGGTGGAATGTTACATTCCTGCCATCAAGCATCCTTGTTAATGAGATTTAGGTTTAGAAGAAATTTAACTTTATTTACTTTTCCTTCTACCTCCACCTCCTTCGGTTTTTATGGAGGGGAGGGTGACATTAGGCTTGAGAAACTGAGTTCTGTGTCTTTGGAATTTGGGCTATTGATAAGGTAACTTCTTTGTTTGTAAATCTCAAGGACATTTGCAAACCAAGGGAGACTCCTGTCTTGTAGGATTGTGATCTTAGCAAGTTAACTATTTATCATTTTATGGCAGTCAGGGGTGCCTGAGGAATGCTACACCTATGGAGGGGAGCGGATGGAAGGGGGGGGGTGCAAGGCGCCAGCTCTTGCTTTGTCCTCAGCCAGCCTCCTGCTCCCTCATCACTGGGATCGAGTCCCGCATTGGGTTCCCTGATCGGTGGGGAGTCTGCTTCTCCCTCTGACCCTCCCCCTTCTCATACTCTCTCTCTCTTTCTCCCTCTTCCTCCCTCTTTCTCTATCTCAAAAAAATAAATAAAGTCTTAAAAAAAATCTCCCCTACTAAAAAAATTTGAATTTGTAGTTTAAGATATTTTACAAAGAAGAGTCAGAGCCCAGATGGCTTCACTGAGGAGTTCTGCCAAACCTTCAAGGAAGAAATAATACAATTCTACACAAGTCTCCTCTGGAAAAAAAAAGAAAAAAAGTGAAGAGGAGGAAATACTTCCCAACTTATTTTATGAGACCAGAATGACAAAACCAGACAAGATACAATGAGAAAAGAAAAACCATGATCCAATATTTCTCATGTACATAGATGCAGAAATTTTTGACAAAATGTTAGCAAATTGAGTCTAGCAATAAAAACAATAAGAAATACAAACAATTGTAACAATATTATGAAAACTTATATGTCAACAAATTGGACAGTTTAGAATGGATAAATTCCTAGAAACATATACCCTACCAAAACTAATACAGAAAGAAATAGAAAATTTAAACAGACTAAAAACCAGCAATGAAATTCAATCAGTAATCAAAAAACTTCCCCAAAACAGAAGTTCAGGAACAAATGGCTTCACAGGTGAATTCTTCCAAACATTTAAAGAAGAGCTAATACTTATTTCTTCTCAAACTACTCCAAAAAATGCAAGAGGAAGGAAAACTTCCAAATTCATTCTATGAAGCCAGCATTACCCTGACACCAAAACCAGATTAAAACACTACAAAAAAGATAACTGCAGGCCAGTAACTCTCCTGAATATAGATGCAAATATTCTCCACAAAATATTAGCAAACAAATCCAACAACACATTAAAAAATTCTACATCACAATCAAGTAGAATTTACTACCAGGATGCAAGGATGTTTCAGTATTCATAAAAGGTCACATCAATAAAAGAAAGGATAAAATCTATATAATCATTTCAATAGATGCAGAAAAAGCATTTGACAAAGTATAACGTCCATCCATTCATGATGAACACCCTCTGCAAAGCAGGTCTAGAGAGAACATATCTCACACAGCCAATATTACACTCAATTGTGAAAAATTGAGAGCTTTTCCCCTAAGGTCAAGAACAAGACAAGGATGTCTACTCTTACTGATTTTATTCAATGTTGTGTTGTGAATCAGCCACCCCCAGCAATTAGAAAACAAAAAGAAATAAAAGGCATCCAGATTGGTAAGGAAGATGTAGAACTCTATTTGCAGATGACATGATACTATATATAAAAAAAACCCTAAAGACTCCACCAAAAAACTACTAGAACTGATAAATTTAGTAAAGTCACAAGATACAAAATCAATGTACAGAAATCTATTGCATTCCTATATACTAATAATGAAGCAGCAGAAAGAGAAATTAAGAAAACAATCCCACTTACAATTGTACCAAAGATAATAAAATACCTAGGAATAAACTTAACCAAAGAGGTAAAAGACTTGTACTCCGAAAACTATAGAACACTGGTGGAAGACATTCACGACAACACAAAAAAATGGGAAGGCTTTCCATAGCTCATGCACTGGAAGAACAAATATTGTTAAAATGTTTATACTACCAAAGCTATCTACAAATTTAATGGTATCCCTATTAAAATATCAACAGCATTTTTCACAGATTTAGAACAATCCTATAATTTGTATGGAACCATGAAAGACCCTGAATAGCCAAGGCAATCCTGAAAAATAAAAACAAAACTAGAGGTATCACAGTTCCAGATTTGCAGTTATATTACAAAGTGGTAGTAATTAAAACAGTATGGTACTGGCATAAATATAGACGCATAGAGCAATGGAACCAAACAGAAAACCTAGAAATAAATCCACAATTATATGATTAATTGTGAACATTGGTGTACATATGGCCCTTCTTTTCACTACATCTGTATCTTTGGGGTAAATACCCATTAGTGCAATTGCAGGCTCATAGGGTAGCTCTATTTTTAATTTCTTAAGGAATCTCCACACTGTTTTCCAAAGTGGCTGCACCAACTTGCATTCCCACCAACAGTGTAAGAGGGTTCCTCTTTCTCCACATCCTCTCCAACACTTGTTTACTGTCTTGTTGATTTTGCCCATTCTAACTGGTGTAAAGTGGAATCTCAATGTGGTTTTGATTTGAATCTCCCCAATGGCTAATGAAGAGGAACATTTTTTCATGTGTCTGTTAGCCATTTGTATGTCTTTTAAAAAAAATTTTTTTTTAAAGATTTTTATTTTATTTATTTGACAGACAGAGATCACAAGTAGACAGAGGCAGGCAGAAAGAGAGGAAGGGAAACAGGCTCCTGGCTGAGCAAAGAGCCCCACGTGGGGCTCAATCCCAGGTCCCAGGGATCATGACCCGAGCTGAAGGCAGAGGCTTTAATCCACTGAGCCACCCAGGTGGCCTTGTATTTCTTCTTTGGAGAAGTGTCTGTTCATGTCTTCTGCCCATTTTTTGATGTGATTATCTGTTTTGTGTGTGTTGAGTTTGAGGAGTTCTTTATAAATCTTGGATATCAGCCCTTTGTCTGTAATGTCATTTGCAAATATCTTCTCCCATTCTGTGGGTTGCACCTTTGTTTTGTTGACTGTTTCCTTTGCTGTGCAGAAGCTTTTTTATCTTGATGAAGTTCCAAAGTTCATTTTCACTTTTGTTTCCTTTGCCTTTGGAGACATATCTTGAAAGTAGCTGCTGTGGCCAATGTCGAAGAGGTTACTGCCTTCTCTAGGATTTTGATAGATTCTTGCCTCATGTTGAGGTCTTTTATCCATTTCAAGTTTATCTTTGTGTATGATGTAAGAGAATGATCGAGTTTTATTCTTCTATACATAGTTGTCCAATTTTCCCAGCACCACGTATGAAGAGACTGTCTTTTTTCCACTGTATATTTTTTCCTGCTCTGTCGAAGATTATTTGCCCATAGAGTTGAAGGTCCATATCTGGGCCCTCTACTCTGTTCCACTGGTCTATGTCTCTGTTTTTGTGCCTGTACCATGCTGTCTTGGTGATCACAGCTTTGTGGTAAAGCTTGCAATCAGGCAACATGATGCCCCCACTTTTGTTTTTCTTTTTCAACATTTCCTTAGCAATTCAGGGTCTCTTCTGGTTCCATACAAATTTTAGGATTGTTTGTTCCAATTCTTTGAAAACTGCCAGTGGAATTTTGATTGGGATGGCACTGAAAGTATAGATTGCTCTAGGCAATACAGACATTTTAACAACATTTATTCTTCTGATCCATGAGCATGGAATGCTCTCCCATCTTTTTGTGTCTTCTTCAATTTCTTTCATGAGTGTTCTGTAGTTCCTTGAGTACAGATCCTTTACCTCTTTGGTTAGGTTTATTCCCAGGTATCTTATGGTTCTTGGTGCTATAGTAAATGGAATCGATTCTCTAATTTCCCTTTCTATATTTTCATTGTTAGTGTATAAGAAAGCAACTGATTTTGTATCTTGTCACATTACTGAATTGCTGTGTGAGTTCTAGTAGTTTGGGGGTGGAGTCTTTTGGGTTTTCCATATAAAGTATCATGTCATCTGTGAAGAGAGAGAGAGAGTTTGACTTCTTCTTTGTCAATTTGAATACCTTTTATTTCTTTTTGTTGTCTGATTGCTCTTGCTAGGACTTCTAGTACTATGTCAAACAACAGTGGCAAGAGTGGACATCCTTGTTGTGTTCCTGATCTCAAAGGGAAGGCTGTCAGCTTTTCCCCATTGAGGATGATATTCGCTGTGGGTTTTTCGTAGATAGATTTTATGAAGTTGAGGAATGTTCCCTCTATCCCTATACTCTGAATCAATTAATCTTCAACAAAGCAGGAAAGAACAGTCAATGGGAAAGATAGTCTCTTCAACAAATGTTGCTGGGAAAACTGGACAGACACATGCAAAAGAATGAAATTGTATTACTTATGGACCTGAAACCATAAAAATTCTTGAAAAGAGCACAGACAATAATTTCTCTGATATATGTCATGAAAACCTTTTTCTAGATGTCTCCTGAGTCAAGGGAAATATAAGCAAAAATGAACTGAGACTACATCAAAATAAAAGTTTTGCACAGTAAAGGAAATAATAAAAAAAATAACTAAAATGCAACAATATGGAATGGGAGAAGATATTTGAAAATGGAACCCTTGGGAATGCAAGCTGGTGTAGCCACTCTGGAAAACAGTATGGAGTTTTCTTAAAAAGTTAAAAACAGAACTACCTTATGATTCAGAAATTACAATACTAAGTATCTATCCAAAGGATATAATAATACTGATTTGAAGGGGGCACATTCACCCCAATGTTCATAGCAGCACTATCAACAATAGCCAAAATATGGAAAGAGCACAAATATCCATCAACTGATGAATGGATAAAGATGAGGTGTGTGTACTCACACACACACACACACACACGTGTGCGCACAGGAATACTACTCAGCCATCAGAAAGAATGAAATCTTGTCATTTGCAATAATGTGGATGGAACTAGAGTGTATTGTGCTAAGTGAAATAAGTCCATAAGAGAAAGACAAATACCATGATTTCACTCATATGTGGAATTTAAGAAACAAAACAGATGAACATATGGGAAAGAAAGAAAAAATAAAATAAGATAAAAACAGAAGAGGAGGCAAATCATAAGAAACTCTTAACTCGAAGAAACAGGTTGCTGGAGGGGATGGGTGGGGTGGGGCATAGGGTAATTGAGTGATAAGCATGAAGGAAGGCACTTGTGATGAGCACCAGGTGTTACATGTAAGTGATGAGTCACTAAACTCTACTCCTGAAACCCATACTACACTATATGTTAAGTAATTTGACTTTAAATAAAAATCCTGGAAGAGGAAAAAAAGAAAAAAACTCAGCTTGGCACAGGTATGTTGCTGGAAAAGAGAAACAGTTTATTAGGCTTCTGATAATTGTAGATATTCTCCTTTGCTATTGTAGCAAAACTTGGCATGTTATCTTTTTTTTTTAAAAATGATTTTATTTATTTATTTTAGAGACAGAGAGAGAGCATGCATACACAAGTGTGGGGGAGGGGCAGAGAGAGAGGGAGAGAATCCCAAGCAGACTCCCTGCTGAGCCTGGAGTTCTATTCAGGGCTCAATCCCACAACTAGGAGATCATGACCTGTGCCAAAATCAAGGACACTTAACTGGAAGAGCCACTCAGGTGGCATGTTGTTTTCCTGAAGGTAAATCACAGGGTGGAATCTGAAACCATATCATGCACATTTTATACTGTTACATTGAAATCCATCAAGCCATAATACACTTGTATGGATCTCTTACCTGTGCATGATTTTAATCTTGCAGAATTGTGGGAACCCCCAGAGCTCCCGGAACCATACTTTGACAACCACTGATTTAAATTATTCAATTAAAACAAAACAAAACAAAACAAAAAAGACATAAGTTACCAACTAAGATGTAGGCCATTCTGGCAGCCTAGCTCATCTTAGAGGATCTGTGACAGAATGAGGAAGGGAAGATTCATGCTAATTTAGACAAGCTTTGGTAGGTAGTAGGGATTGGTTCAGTTCCCACCACGAACTGCTACTCAGTCCTCTTTAAATATCCTCTTGAAACAGAGTTCCTAAAACTTGCAGTATCTGCATAGAACTGATGAGCAGCTAGGGGAGCACAGAGGGGCTAAATGTCACTGCTACTACTCAGCTGACATATACTGTCTGAACAGGTCGTTTATCTCTAAGTTCTTGAAGTAGGAACAGTAATCACTTGGGTGTGCTGTCAGCATGTATCAAGGATCAGGGTCTCTGGACAGGAGAAGTGCCCTCTACCCAATAAGTAAGTAAATAATGGAAAATAGTGCTGCATTATTTAGGACACAAAACTTTAAGTTGTCAGCACAACTTTGGTGTGTGTATCCACTGACAATGTCTTCATCACTGTTTAAATCCTTTTGATAATGTAGATCAATGTTCTAATAATGGCAATTCTTGCTCTCCAAGAACAACTTGGTGAGGAGTAAAAGAATGCTTCTCCCCTCTGAATGTGTAGGACTAGAACCAAGATACCAGTATTTTTGTGCACGTGCGTGTGCATCCAGGCCATTCAAACACGGTGGCCAGCATTGAGTCCATTATGAAGACATCACATTATTCGTAAAACTTTTGATCTCCCTCTGCTGCTCCCCCTTTATCCTCCCCTCAGTGAGTATGTATGTTCAAAGACCTACATTACATTTTTTGGGTACATTTTACCCTAAAAATGGTAAAACACAGATTTTGTTTTGAACCTAGCTACATAGATGCTATTTACCATCATGGAGGTAGAAGTAGGTTGGTTTACATTATATGCCTACCTGGCCTTTTAAAAGAGGATGACGTCTATTAACCTTAAAAGAGGATAGAAAAGGTAAGTTGTAACGGAAGATCCAAATACACAATGCACAAAGAACCAAGTGCAGAGGTTTTGTTACCCTCTAGCAAGGTTGCACCCACTGTCTAAGACCCAGTAGGGACTGCAGCAAGAGGAGGAAAGAATGAAATGGAAATCAGTCAAGGATGCTATGTCCCAATCCTGTAACTGACCTATCTAGAATGGGACAACTCCACAGAAAACAAGAAAAAAGGGCACCTGGATGGCTCTGTCAGTTAAGCGTCAGCTTTCAGCTTCAGGTCCTGCCCGGAGTTCTGGGATGGAGTCCCCCATCGGACTCCTAGCTCAGCAGGAAGTCTGCTTCTCTCTTTGCCCCTCCTCTGCTCCTGCTCTCTCTTTCCCTCACAAGAATAAATAAAATCTTAAAAAAAAAAAAAAAATAAGAAAGGAGTTGCCACCAAGAACTACTTTTCAGATATGGGTGGAAAATAAACAGGAGAAAAAAAACTTTTGTTCTCAGAGTATTAAAATAAAACTACTAATGAGATGTGATCTGAGTAACTAACTTCACGGTCAGGTTGCAAAATGGCTTAAGACCGACTGATTTCAAGGAATCAGGAAAACCAAAAACCGAAAAGGGACTTACTTGGACACCTAGGCTCCGTTTAAGAGTGGGATGGCTTGATCCTACCAACCCCAAACAAGTGAAAACTCACTTGGGAGTAGTGAGAAAGCCCAGTTTGCTGAAGACATGGATCTCGGTAAGAAACAAAACTGTAATTACCTGTCCCATGAAAAACTGGTTCCCTCAAATTAGAACAACTGATGAAAACGTACTGCTCTTGGAATAACAGAGCAGCTAAACTTCTCCACAAGAAACCTCTTAATCTCCTTTTAGAGACTAGATGCTTATAAATTAAATATTTGTATTAGGAAATTACAACCACAGTGAAAGCTTGCAAATAATTCTCAATTCTATTGCTCACGAGTGGAGAGAAAAGGGAAGAAAAACATCTCAGAATGGTAAAGCTAAAGGACAGATAGACCGATCAACTAATTCTAATTCTGAACCATTCCTATACATAATGGTAAGATATGGGGTAAATGGCCACTCCAGGTCGCACAGGAAATCAGTCTAAGAGCAGACACCAAGCCTAGGTTCCCGGTACTCAGAGTGAGACCTTCCATCTGTGACACAAATCACCACGTATTTTAACTGTACATGAGAAAACACAACTTTCAGGATCACCCACTAAGTGACAAAAGCATATGCAGATCATAATGTTGAGGGGGACCCAATGGATCAACTCAGCCCGTCTACCTCCAGTCAACGAGCAGGTGAACTCCACTCCCTGTGGTCAGGGCATCAACAAATCCTATGAGCATTCTGCATTGAGTAAATACTTGATACTGTGTGTGAGTGTGAGCAGCCAAAATCTCACAATGCAATTCAGATTACTGTCTGTTTGCTCTAAATCCTGGGGCTGATGAAGAACAGCTGGTCAGGACCTTGGCTGAAACCTGTTGCATGCGTGAAGACAAATGTAAGCCTCCACTTGTTTGATTTCCATATTGAAAAATCCTCGTGCTTTCTCCCACAGCCTTATTTTCAGTTCCCTTTAACAGTGTAGGCTTGTTTCCTTAGACGGCTTCAGTTTCTCCGGTTCATTTTCTAGTTGGATAATTTCTTTAATTTACTGAGCTCTCTCTGAACCCTTGTCTATTAGCAAAAAGGGATACTAATAAAAATAATGCTAATAGTTAATAGTTGTTGTGAGATGACTAAGCATATTCCCTAAGTGGCAAGATAACCTGGGATATTTGCTGCTGAGAGAGATTCAGAAGAATAAGCACTGTTCCAAGAAGATCATCACACAATCCTATCTCGAGCTCGATTCCCTCCCCTCCATGGAGGTTACTGCTGCTGGAGCTCCTGGGCTGACAGTAGAAGTTGTCAAGTCCCAGAAGACAAGTCAACTAGGCTTTGGCTTGGGAGTCCAGTGGATTGAAAGCTAGTGGAAACTGAGGGAGTGGGAGCTACTGGGAGAGGGGCTCCTCCTCCAGAGAGGTTGCAGATGTGCCCCACAGAGCACAGCTGAGGGGTATGTGTGGGAGATGGGGACTGAGATCTAAGGCCCTGAAGCAGAGGAGATGATTGGGGAGCATCTCTATGGGGAGCATCTCTGACTTGGTTGGAGCATCCATGCCCAACAGACCCAAGAGGTATCAGCCAGACATCGCACCAGGACAGAGGAATAGCTACCACCAGAGAATAAGGACAAGGCCATTTCCACACTTCCCAGGTGCTGGCTGAATCTCCTGGATTTCTGTATTGAGGAAGGAAGGGCTCCTCCAAACCTAACAGATTGCATTCTTGATAGTCTTTTGAGCAGGTGCTCAATGCCAGATTTAGTTTGACAGAGGACAAATAAGTTGATATTTTGTTGCAGGGGAGGATTGTAGGGCAAGTCCTGTCCGTTACACAAACCCTCCCTGATTTCATACTCACAAAAACTGCATTAGGCTGGGGTACCTGGGCGGCTCTGTTGTTCGGCATCTGCCTTTGGCTCAGGTCATGGTTCTTGGGTCCTGGGATCGAGCCCCACATTGGGCTCCCTGCTCTGCAGGAAGCCTACTTCTCCCTCCCTCACTCACTCCCCCTGCTTGTGTTCCCTCTCTTCGCTGGCTCTCCCTCTCTGTCAAATAAATAAATAAATAAAATCTTAAGAGGAAAAAAAACCTGCATCAGGCTCCAGCATTAGCAGCTCTGCACTGTATTTTACAGATGAGAATCAGGGAAGTCAGGTGACTTGCCCAAGGACATTCTGAAGCAAAGAATCTGAGCTTTGCCTGATTCCAGAACCCATAATCTTCAGCACAATGCACATGACTTTGGTGCACTTTATTGTGTAATTTTTTAAAAAAAAAATCATTTTTCAAATAATTATAAATTAATGTAATCATCCAAATGTGAACAAAGAAACTGAGGTAATTATATACATTCTGGGATACAAATTTGTGACATCTCAGCGTTTTTGTTTTTGTTTTTTTTTAATTACATAAAAATTCTAAGAGTCCTTAACATGTACTAAAATTTTAAGCAACAAAAATTAATTCTCAGTCTGCAGCCGGTGACTAAGTGTCGCCGTGAAGAAAGTGACACCTCAGTTTGGTATTCAGCAAACAACTATGACATACCCACACTGTCACAAGCTGTCTTAATCTTTGAGGATAAAACTCAAATTCCTTGGTTTCATAAAGGCAACTTCCAGGCCTATTACTGTTTTCATGTGACGCTGACACCAGCAACTCCATCACAGCACGTACCCTCCAGAAACTGTAACTGATTTGCATGACTCTACCACCTCCTACCTCCAAGTTAAATGAGAGGATGGACTATATTTTAATTTCTGTACAGCTAGTACCCAGCTCTGTGCCTGGCACGCAGAATTCAAAAAGTATTCACGGAATGGGTGAAAGAAAAACTGAATAGCATCAGAATTTTAAAAGTATTTGGTCTGCCTTCCACATTTTCAAGGCTCATGTCTTCCCCCAAACAGCAGCATTCGTGTTGTGAGGCTCTTCCAGCACCACTAACCTGACCCAGCAGTTCTGGCTGAGAGCAAGAGGAAGGCTATAAATAGAAGGCAGAATAGCTGTTAGCTCCCCATCTGCATTTCTGGGTAGAAACAAGGAAATGCATTTGCTAACACTGGGTACAGATCCCAAGGGACACAAATTGGTCATAGCCTTTGGCAACAAGTCTATTTTGCCTTAAAGCGTACCTCTTAGTACCAAATTTGGGGAAAACAGAAATTCTCCTATGTAAATAATTGATCAAAACATGTATGAGAATTTGACTAAGACAACCTTGAACTCCTGACAATCCACCTGTCAAGATTATTACATAACTACAGAAAGTCAATGATTAAAGTTGGCAGTAAGAATTGGATTAACTTGAAAAGGCAATAAAGAAATCAAGCCACTAATTTGAATTTCAGGTCACTGTTGAATAAATACACAGAACTGAATAACTTTATATAAACTAAGCAACAAGACAACTCTTGGCAGGGAGATTGAGAATGACTGCATAGACAGAGGATGTCTAAATATACTGAAAGCGTAGACTGCCAAGTGCTACACTTAAGTGGATATGGGGAGAAAGACACAGAATGAGAACAAATTGGAGAAGAAAAGGGGCTTAAGATGAAACGGGCGGCCAAATGTGTGAGGAATGTTCAGGTTGAGAACCATCCTTCACTTACTTCAGGCGGTGAATTTATCAGAAGATAAACGGGGACATCTTGGCCTCATGATTCAGGCTACAGAATGAAGCTACCCTAGTCTGAGACTACTGACCCAACAACACATTCTGCCAAGCTATCACTGGTTCTCTGCCTCTGCCCATTTGGGGATCGTTTCTGTCAGTTATTTCTCCCTTCTCCATTGTAACGACCTCTTTCCTACTTTAAGACTCTGCTTATTAATTCACAGCTTCACTTGGGGTCTCTGATTTTCTGGCAACACTCCCTGCTCACTCAAACTTGCAGCAAGAGAGATTCTGACTGGGTCACCAAGTCACCACCAAGGACAGGGTGCCTCTACCCGGCAGAGCTCTTGTGCCAGCCGGGCTCAGAGGTTACTCACAGGCCCATAAAATCATGGGCTACCTTTGGGCTGGGCATCAATCACTGACCCATTCAGCTGTGTCTGAGAGAGAAAAGTAACAGAGTGTTCTCTTGCTATCTGAAAGAACAGCATTCCTATTTTGGAAGCTGAATAGTGTAGAGCGGAGTTACCATTACTTTATAAAGAAAACTTTCTTAGTGTCCCTAGACCCCAAAAATAACCTGTCTTAGGCTTTTCAGATACCTTAGGGCTCATCTTGCTAACCAATGCACACAACAATTCGAGATCAAGCACAGACGCTGGCAGACATGGTTCCAAACTATGACCCCTTGATGCTGAGATTCTTTCGTTCCCTGGAAGGAGCTTGACAGGGCCACTCCTAGGGCTCGGGGTGCCTGCAGCTTCTATAATGGCTCCCTGAAAAACAAACTCAAGGCTACTTTCACTTTTTACCCCTTCTTGTAATAGCCAAAATCTTCTTTGATTTCTTTGGCTCGAGAAAACAGGTATTAATGCAAGTCCTTCATAAGAGCAAAGTGGCAACACACAAACTTTCCAAAAAACAGGGGATACCCGAACACAGGTCCAACAGAGCTAGATGAACATGAAGAAGCAACTTCCTGCTTTGTTTAGATGAAGGCTGAGGGTATGACGAGCCCTACACAGTATCATCCAGTATACCATGGTTCCAACCAACCCACGAGCCTTAAATAGTGCTCTCAGACTCTAGATTGAAGCCTCTTGTTGAAATCTAAATAGCTTATAGCATGAAATCAGAAAAGGAGAAGATTAAAGATGATGGTAGGGCAAAACCAAAGAGGTATCACATAGAAGGGTGACAGAGTCCTGAGTATTGATGGACAGCTGGCCTCAGCGAGCAACACCTGTTCCATGGACTTGACAAAGGGAGAAAGTGATAGAATCCACACAAGATGACTTCTATCTCTGTGGTATAGAAGAAAAAGATGCTGATAGTGTTGGGATGAGAGGGATTTCGGAGCTCCAGGATGACAGAGAAAGTTTGAAGGAGCCATTGCAGAGAACATACAAATGTACGAGAGATAAAACAAAACAAAACAACACCTGCCAAATATACAACACAGAGTTTCTGGTAAAATCTTCATAAGTACAATTTGTAGAAAGTCAAGGCAAATGTTTGCTAGCAACTCAAAGCATCAACAGTGAACAGAGAACTTAAGTTTGAGGGTTGAGACGAGGCAGAAGATAAAAAGGCTCCTGGGTGTTATTAGTGAGGGATCCACATATAAATAAACAGAGTTCTAACTAACAATAAAAAGATATGAATGGGATATGTTCCAGAGAATTAGGTAAAATTGTTCGTAACTGGATAGAACATAAAGGCTTAAAAAAGAATGAGACTTCCCTTCTACATTTTAGTATGCCTGCTTATGAATGAATTAAATGTTGACTCCCTATAAAAGAATTCTTCCTGTAGGATAATTTATATGATGTATAATTCTTAATTATGTCTCATATTTGCCAGAAATGCACATGATATCATATGTAATATGAATGGTTTAGCTGGGAAATTCTTGTTAATTGCCCTAGGCCATTACTTACTTGAAGAGGAAAGAACCCATCTTTCTGCATAACCCGTACCTGTCAGTTCTTTGCTAGGTGCTTTACATATGTTCTCTCATCAATCCTCCCAATAGCCCTGTAAGATAGTATTAGTATCACCATCAGTAATTTATAGCTGAGAAAACCAAACTCACACATGGCTAAGGAATCTGCCCAAGATTATAAAACAAGCGTGACTCCAAAGCATATGTACTTCCCAATAAACCACACTGCCGGGAGTTGAATAGGGAAATGTCAAATGACTTCGGACTTTCTCCTAATGCCAAGGCCTATTCCCTTATATAGGACTTCACTACAAATATGGATGAATAATTTATCAGTATCTTTGTTCTCTCCACAGTATTCTTCCTATGATTAAGTATTTTGATCAGTCAAGAGATACAAAGATACTATTACAGAATATACCTTCTTTTCTTTCTTTTTTAAATAGGGGAGTCTTGACTTTATTTTAAAGTTTTTATCTAAATTCTAATTAGTTAACAAACAGTGTAATATTCATTACAGGTATACAATATACTGATCCAACAAATTCATATAACACCCAGTGCTCATCACAACAAGTACGTGTCTTAATCCCCATCACTTATTCAATGCATCCCCCAGTTTACCTCCCCTCTGATAACCATCAGTTTGTTCTTTATTTAAGAGTCTGTTTCTTGGTTGGCCTTTTTTCATGTTTGTTCATTTATTTTGTTTCTTAAATTCCATGAGTAAAATCATATGGTATTTTTCTTTCTCCAACTAATGTATTTTGCTAAGCATAATACTCTCTAGCTCTATTCATTCCATTGTAAATGGCTGAGTAATATTCCATCATGTATGTATACCACGTCTTGCCTACCCATTCATCAGCTGATAGACATGTGGGCTGTTTCCATAATTTGGCTATCGTAGATGTTGCTACAAACATCAGGGTGCATGTGGACCTTTGAATTAGTATTTTGTATTCTTCGGATAAATACCTAATCATGTAATTGCAGGATCATAGGGTAGTTGTAACTTTAACTTTTTGAGGAACCTCCATACTGTTCTCCACAGTGACTGCACCAGTTTGCATTCCCACCACCAGTGCAAGAGGGTTCTCTTTTCTCCACATTCTTGCCAACACCTGCTGTTTCCTGTGTTACTGATTTTAGCCATTGCGACAGGTGTGAGGTGGATATATCATTGTAGTTTTGATTTGCATTTCCCTGATGATAAGTGGTGTTGAGTATCTTTTCATTTGTCTGCAGGCCATCTTCAGGTCTTCTTGGAGAAATGTGTATTTATGTCTTCTGCCCATTTATTAACCGAATTATATATTTTGGGGGTGTTGAGTTTTATAAGTTCTTTATATATTTTGGATACTAACCCTTTAGGGGGGGTATGTCATTTGCAAATATCCTCTGCCATTCAGTAGGTTGCATTTTAGTTTTGTTGATTGTTTCCATCACTGTGCAGGAGCATTTACTTTGGTGTACACTCAATAGTTTATTTTCGCTTTTGTTTCCCATGCCTTAGGGACTTAAGAAAGTTGTTTTAGCCAATGTCAGAGAAATTTGTCTGTGCTTTCTTCAAGGACTTTTCATGATTTCAGTTTCCACATTTAGGCCTTTAATCCATTTGGGGTTTATTTTTGCATATGGTGACTGGGAATGGTCTAGTTCCATTCTTCAGCATGTTGCTGTCCCCCTTTCCCAAAACCATCTGTTAAAGATACTGTGTTTTTCCCCTTGGCTACTCTTTCCTGCTTTGTTGAACATTAATTGACCATGTAATTGTGAGTTCAATTCTGTGTTTTCTACTCTATTCCATTGATCTTTGTGTCTATTTTTGTACTAGCACCATACTGTTGTGATGACCACAGCTTTGTAGTATAATTTGAAATCCGGAATTATGATGCTCTGTGAAAAATGCTGTTGGTATTTTGATAGAGATTGCATTGAATGTGTCCATTACATTCTATAGTATAGACATTTTAACAATATTGTTTTAATCCATGAACATGGAATGTCTTTCATTTCTTTGTGTCATCTTCAATTTCTTTCATCAATGTTTTATGGTTTTCAAAGTACAGCTCTTTCACCTCTTAGGTTAGGTTAATTCCTAGGTATCTTATTATTTTTGGTACAGTTGTAAACAAGATTGGTTCCTTATTCACTTTCCACTGCTTCATCATTGGCATACAAAAATGCAAATTTCTATACATTGATTTTGTACCCTGTGACTTTACTGGATTGGTGTCTGTTATAGCAGTTTTATGTTGCAATCTTGGGTTTCTGTATATAGTATCACGTCATCTTCAAAAAGTGTAAGTTTAATTCTTCCCTGCCAATTTGGATGCTTTTTCTTTCTTTTTGTTGTCTGATTGTTGTGGCTAGGACTTCCAGGACCAAGTTGAATAAAAATGGTGAGAGTGCACATCCTTGTCTTCTTCCTAACCATAGAGGGACAGGTCTCAGATTTTCCCCATTGTGGATGATGTTAGCTGTCCATTTTTCATATATAGCCTTTATTATGTTGAGGTATTTTCCCTCTAAACCTATTTTTTCTATTTTTTTCTTTTTTCTTTTGTATTTTTTATAAACATATATTTTTATCCCCAGGGGTTCAGGTCCGTGAATCGCCAGGTCCACACACCCCACAGCACTCATCAAAGCACACACACCCCCCAATGTCCATAACCCCACCCCCCTTCTCCCAACCCCCCTCCCCCCAGCAACCTCAGTTTGTTTTGTGAGATTAAGAGTCACTTATGGTTTGTCTCCCTCCCAATCCCCTCTAAACCTATTTTGCTGAGGGTTTTTTCTTTTCATGAGTGGCCAGAATGTGGTGAGTTTTAATTAGGCGTGCTCTGGTCTGCTTGTGAAATGAGACCTGTCACCACCTCCACCAAAACTGAGGCCCTGCCAAACTCATTGGTTGGAAGTAGGGTGGGCATGAATTTGTGCTAGTTTTCTAGGAAGGGGCCCACCATGCTGGGACTGAGGTAACTGTAACTAAGAAGGGCAGTTCCACCAGAGTGCAGGCAGATGCGGCTTACCACAAGGAAGTTAGGTAGCCACTGTCTACACTGTGCTGCTTTCCACAGGTAGCTCTATGTTTATGCTGAGGGGCAGGAGAGGGAAAATGGTACTGGCCAGCTCCTTTGTTCCCGAAAACATGTCTTCATGAATACTGCCACTCTGGGATATGTTCTGAGAAAAGCAAATGGTCTCCCCATTGTGTGCTCCAGATCACTGTTTCTATGCTGTCCCCGTCCCCCCGACCTCACCTCCCGGGCCGCCCACTGGTTGTTTGCCTCCCTTGTCTCCAGAACCATGCTCTCTTCAGGCTATATTCCATCCAACCCCGCTGACCTTTAAAGCTCCAAGCTTGGGGCATCTGGGTGGCTCAGCTGGTTAAGTGTCTGCCTTCAACTGAGGTTATGATCCCAGGGTCCTGGTATCGAGCCCCACACTGGGCTCCCTGATCAGCAGGGAGCCTGCTTCTCCCTTTCCTGCTCCCTCTGCTTGTGCATTCTCTCTCTGTGTGCCAAATAAATAAGATCTTAAAAGAAATAAAATAACCCCCCCCCAAAAAAAAACCCCACAAAATTCCAGGCTTTAAGCCTCACTAGTTGCAAGATCTCACAAAATTCAGCCCCTCTCACTTTCTAAACTAATGGCTATAGGGAAATGTTTCTCTGCGTTCCTCTGTGAGCTGCTCTCTCTCTCTCTCTCTCTCTCTCTGCCTTCTGTGTAACCACTGTTACCTCCCCTCCACAGCAGCCAGGATCTGTTTCTCCCCTAAACCATGTCTCCATACTTCCTACCTTCTTCAGTGTGGCTTCTTCTCGACCTTCAGTTGTGGAGTTTATTCTGCAAGTCTTCGGGTCAATTTCTGGGTACTTAGGATGAATTGATAATCACCTAGTTGTATTCACGGGATGAGGCGAGCCTAAGGTCCTCCTATTGCACCATCTTCCTGTCTCTACAGAATATACTTTCAAAGAGAATAAAAGAGATTGTGGGTTCTATCTTTACCTAACTAGAGCAACCCTGGACAAGATTCTTAACCTCTTCTGTGGTCTGTGTTTTTATCTGGTAAAATAAGAACTTTGGACTAAGTGGTGTCTAAGGTTCTATTTAACTCAGGTCATTCATTTATTCATTCATTTAGTAAACAGACTGAGATTTTTTATATACTACGTACCATTTTATGTGCTAGGAATATAGGTAAAATCTCATGGAATTCCTGATCTTAAGGTAGTAATTCTCATGGTAGTGAGGACTGACAGGTGAGACAAATTTTCCAAATTATTTGGAGAATATCTTTTTTTGAAAATATACTGTCTCCTAGATCCACAGTCTCATCCCCAGGAGCTGAGCTCTGAGAGGGAACCAGTGCTATTGATAAGCATTTGTGAATGAAAAAAGGTGGGAGTATTAGTGTTCTAAGTGATATAGCAATTCAAGGAGTTGCTAGTCATGTGCTCCATTTTGCAGTCGGAAAGGAGATTCATTAAAAGAGCCAGTTCTAAGCTTAAGGTAAGTTTGAAAGTACACTTGAATTAATAGTCCCTGATTTATTAAAATCCTATTAACACTTGTACCAACTAGGTAATAGAAATATTAGAATGCTTACCCATCTTATTTTTGGCCATGATCTCTCATGCTGAACTCATGTGGCAAAACTGTTTGATTAAAAATACCACTATCCTTCTGACAATAAGTTTTAATATCCCAGGCCACAGCCAGTTTTCTGTATTTAAATACAAACAAACAAGCAAAAAAAAAAAAAAAAAATTTAATGATATCATAGCATTTTGGTGATAACGACCTGCATGTGTATTATTCTTCCCTGTTAAGAATCATAACAAAATTTTAAATGTCAGGGATTTTAAAAGAATTTATTTCCAGTCCCTTGAAATCTAAGAGTTATAACTAAAGTTCATGCTATAGCAAATACAAAATTACCACAGAAATTCATATGAATTAAAAATGAAAAAAACAAACAAACAGGAAACACCTCCAGTTTAACACTGTCAGCATAGAATATTTTATTTTAAACTTGCTGTTCAAACTTTCAAATACAACACATGTGGCAAAGAAACAACAGTTAACACACAACATCTGCCACAATTCTATCTTTGAACTGCCTTTTCTATATTATGTGATATGTTACAATTTCTTTCCATTTCTTACATTCACGGTATTCTTAAAGGCAGCAAATGTCAATATTTCTGCTTTGAAAACAGTTCCATTAATGTTTTGAAATTGCTTAAAATGACTTTTTTCCTTTTGGTATTCTACTGCTGCCCACATTAGTGACATAATTCATATTATTTATAGGTTGTTGAGAGGTATACTGTACTCAACAAATCAACTCCCAACTCTTAAGTTAAAATGAACTTCAATCCAAAACAAGCATTTTCCTACATCAGTATACTCAGCTACCTTTCTCAAAAATATTTCCATTCTGAAATAAGTTTTTTTTTTGTGAGATACAATAGTTTTATCTTTTATTCCTAACAGAACTCATGCTGTACTTTTTTTTTCAAAATATATTTGATATATTCTGTGCAAAATGTTAAGTTCTGTATAGGTATGTACCTTATTCTGAAAAAGTTTATAAAATATAATTCCTAAAAACAACCTCAACATTAGACAATAGAGGAAGAAGAAACATATCAAACAAAGCCTAATTATCACATGAGAAAATAAGTATGTTCTTAAAGCTCCAGTAATACATTCCTTGAAAAAACTCAGAATGCACTTTGGTCATTATTAAACATATGAGAACATAGGAAAGTAAAACAAATTGCTTTTGTTGTTTTTTACACAAAGAAAATACACTGCACAATGAGGCTGAATTGAGGCTGATCAAAAGGAATGGTAAGAGCAAAGTGATATTATGACATGGCTCTGTTCTCTACACATTCCTGATCTTAAGATTATGACTTGGGGATTAAAACTGCACCAATCAAATAAATCATTTACAATTAATTATTTTAAATTCCCTAAAACATGGTAAAAAAATGTGAGGATATTCAACATGATACACCTTGCACCAAGAAAATTCTATACTGTTTCAAATAAATTCTTTGTTTTAGAAACTAGATTCCCAGTTTAAAAAAAAAAAAAAAAAAAACCTGCAAAAACATTTCATGTTTCATGTAATTCTTAATATATTCTTGATTGTACAAATATAACAACTTAAAATCAAGGCCTAATGTAAGATACCATCATATTTGCCCTACTTACCTAACATGTCAACATGATAAATTCTCATTTGGACACTTGGCAAATTGCATGTGTGTGTGTGGTGGGGGGTGGAGGTGCGGGAGTAGGTAACTTTCCAGGTTAAAAGCATCTAAAATAGCCCTTATAAAATTGAGGGTGAGGGGGATGCACCAGGTTAAGTTTAGAGGATAGAATTTGCAAACTGAAGCTCTTTTCTGAAAATATGGATATAGTTTTATAACTAGCAATCAGAGGAATATTCTACTGGTTCTTAACCTTATTCTTAAGTTGTTCATTTGAGTGTGTATACACTATAGTGTACCATAGGGAAAAATTATTTTACTTGAGTAAACATAATGTACTTCAGTAATATCAATAGGCACTTCACTTGTGAGATGAGTGTATACCTCACTCAAAAGGATACCAGATCATGCCCTAGTACACTATAACATATCCCATATAAAGATACGCATTTAAAAGTAACAATTTTAAAAAGTGCACATTTTGAGCATGCACAGTTGGAGCTGTGCAAACAGCCCAGTGTTTCAAATAAATACAATTATTACTAGTTAATTTTTATCAAAATATCTTACAGTATGGTAACCATTTACAATTATTGCTCTATTAAGAGTTTTATCATCAAAGAGCACTTGTTGACCTGTTATGTAATACCATATATATTAATACTGAAGGGTGCATAACTGCAGCTTAATCAGTGTAGATCCTGGCATTGTTCCAAAATAATTCAAAAGAACCCTGACTGGATCTTGATTTACCAAAGAACATACTTTCTGTGTTTAGATGAATCCAATGCAATATTCCAATGTTAAAGACGTTTTCCTCAAGTAAGGCAAGTTCACGGCATCGATGGACAAACAGTACTTAGCAATGGCTTTGAGTCTCACATTTTGTTATTTTGTCAATTATTTATGAACAATTACCAGGATCTCAAGTATCTGGATATCAGTTTTATCACCCTTGCAACAACAACTAAGTACATCAATGCTAAAAATAAAATATAAAGACTAAAATAAATGTAAAAAAACAATGAAGTAAAATAAATATAAGAATTGCACAAGACAGTCTGATGTAAACACTTCGATTTCCCAGCTGAGATTCCTGAAGCAAAGAGTCAGTGACTGCTTTCAGGCAGCTTAGTTGGTACTCTTATTCTGGAAAAGAGGCTACATCTTCTTTTCTCTGAATTGTCATGATTTAATCTTCCACAGCTAGTGAAAAAATAATAGAAGTAGTAACCATTAGCGTCAGCTTTAGTACTGCAACTTACTAAATTACGTCACATAATGCTTTTATCTAAATTTCATTCATAAACAAGGGCAGGCTCTACTATTTTAAACTCCTTATCCCTGTGTTTTAAAGAAGATTTCACCTTAAAATAAAAAAGTTAAAGTCAGATTTCCCCTGCTTTCTTTTACTGGGAAGTAGCAGTATATACATACTTCTGGTTTAATATGAATAATCTACACCTTATTCACTAGGAGCTTTGTGTATGTTGGAGGATGTATGCATGGCTATGTAATAGATAATATCACTTTTGGCTAAAAAAAGAAATAGGGCTCTTCTTTTCCTTTTTTATCACTTAAATTAGATTCGGATTACATAAGTAAAAATAAATCCTTTTACTTATTCCATAAAAGAGTTCTATTTGTAGGAACACTGTTCCAAATTAGGAGTTCCATCAGCATTATAAACCAAGAATATTATTCATTCTCTTTGTACAGTATTATCAAAACGACTTCATCACTGCACACAGGAGATCTCAAAAGAGTGATAGGGTAAAATAAATGTCACAAAATATAACAGGGCACTATGAAATAAAAAAGCACTAGGAAGGGCTTACCTTTAAATTAAATCCAAGCAAGTCACTGATAACACCAGAGACGGCGGACAGGATGACAACCTGGGTGATGTTATAAAGCAGTGGATTCATTGTAAGCCCATATAATCTAAAGGGACTGTCCAATTCCTAGCAGGAGAAAAAAAATCCATGAGCTTGAAAACTCATTAAGAATTATCAGTTAAATAAATTCAGGGCAACATAGAGAATTTTCAAAAAACACTTTCAAAAAACAGTTTCAAATTATGGGTACTTTTAGAAAGGATAAACTTGATTAAACTTGAAAGAAGTAGTACACCTCGTGGGTTTCGTTTGTTTTTAGAAGTGATTTTCATTAAAAGAACTCTATAACCTAAATTTATAACTCTAATTTCTGTCTCAAAAGAATGACTAGTAAAGTACTGGTTTAGCAGCTATCAAGAGGTTTGAAAACATTTTCTAAGATAAGAAGAGAATATGGAGGAGAACAGTATCTTTTTTTTCTTTTAAAGATTTTTATTTATTTATTTATTTGACAGACAGAGATCACAAGTAGGCAGAGAGAGAGGAAGGGAAGCAGGCTCCCAGCTGGGCAGAGAGCCCAATGCGGGGTTCAATCCCAGGACCCTGGGATCATGACCTGAGCTGAAGGCAGAGGCTTTAACCCACTGAGCTACCACGGTGCCCCAACAATTACTTTTTGAATATAAGAACTGACTGATTCAAAGATTTAATATGCTTTATTATTATGAGTTCATTGGAAGAGATCAGTCAAAAAGCACTTCTTATTCTGGGCCACTGCTAAAATATAGGATGCCCCATGAGTTTCTAACATCTAACATGTGGCCTTTGTTCAAGTGCCATTTTTTGTTAAAACTCGAAGGCAGTTCACCTTGAAATTTTTTTCTTTCTTTCTGCAATTCAACATTTATTCTGGAAATTAAACGCACTGTTGCATGGAAGCGCTCTCCCAAAACAGATTGATCAACTACTGACAAAATATGGTTTCATGGCTGGGACCTATAGTACGTTTTTAGAAAAGTGTTTTGTAATAAAGGAAAGTTACATACAGGAAGCAAAGTTTTGATACTTAAGATTCCCAGAATCTCAATCTTTCACAGTCTTCCCTTTTAAAATTATTTTGTGTGCCTTATAATAAAATACATATACAAATACATATGTGGAAGCTCTTTTAAACAAATGTGATCCTGAATCTCATATTTAACAAAAATAATGAACATGAGTTAAAAAAAAAACAAAAACTGGCATTGTGTACATTAAACACTGTAAAAGAAAATATCCTGATGAAAAAGATCAGTACATTATCTTGATGACAAAAATTACCACTGACTGGTAGAAGGGATAATTCAATTAACTTGAAAAAATGTAATTACTGTAAAATCCCAGAAAAGTTTAGACTGGGATTATGGTTCTTTCCTAAGCAGATCTGTAGTCCAACAATGAATTCATATAGAAGGCTAAATTTTAAACCCAGTTAGAAACAACCATGTTTTCTAGAGCCCACTTGAAAAGTGTCTGGACTAGGAACACTCAGTCTTGATGCCTCCTATAAGAAATGATGTACTGATTCTCAGATTTAAAGTTATAGGACAGGCCCTGTGTTAGGCTCTGGGAAATTAGGATTCAGTTCCTGAGCTCAAGGACCTTATAGTCTAACAGATATGCAAATAAACAATTCAACTGTGAGTCTCCCCCTGAAGACGGTTATATAAAAGGTACAGGCCCTAGAGGAAGGTGTTTCTAAAACTTCGTGGGAAGAGATAACAGGCATTCCATAAGACACATGAGAACATGCTCCTTTGAATCGCTACAGGTTGCTTAACATTTTAGAGCCTGAGTGCACAGAAAGAAGTCCTTCAAATTTGTAAAACCAGTTACTGAGGTAAGGGTCATTCTTGGTGCAGACTGGACTGAGAGACTGGCACCAGCAAATTTAACTAGGGGAGAAGTGCATGCGCTGTGCAGGTGAGGAAGATCGCAGGCAGAGGGGAAGCAATGTGGAGGACAGGTTGGAGAGGCGGGAGACTAGAAACAGGAAGGCCTTGAGGGTTCAATGGATCAGAGCTCAAATGAGAGACAATGAGGGTCAGACCCAGCGCAGAGCTGACAGGGAAGTGGGGATGTACTGGAAGCTATTTGAGAGGTTGAATCAATGCACCTCAAAATTTCTTGGCAGTGAAGTGGGAGAGAGAGGGAACAATCGATATTAAGTCCTTAGTTTCTGAGTAGAAGATTGTGTACAACTCTGTGCGATCAAAAAGGATCATATTGTTGTGCTTTGTACTTTAGTTATTTCCTATTTCTCTACTCTGGGACTGAAGCCGCTCCTAAGTCCCATCCTGCCTGGCACAGTGCCTACACTCTGAAGACACCGCCCACAGAGACACCAACAAGCCCACCCACCTCTTCAGAACCTTGTCCAGGCTTAGGGTATGCTGTGAGGCAGTAGAGCCCATTAAGACTTTTTACCTGACTGAAGAAATAATCGTAGCACTGAGACACAGCTAATTTTGTACCATTCTCTGAACACTTACAAACATCTCTAAGAATTGTATTCAATTTGCTATGAAAATTAAGATTTTAAAAGACATTTTCTTTTAAGAGAGAAAAGCATTACCAATACTGCAAAGCAGTGCTAAAAATATTTTATCAAATTACCTCCAAGGAGTTATTATTACGAAATCAGATATTTTGAAATTATAATCTTTTTAATGGTTATAAGAAATGATCTAAAAATTCGAATGTTTACTGGTAATACATATTTATTATATATGTATTTCTACTTTTTAAGCTAACTCAGGCCAAGCAGAAGACTGCTTTCAGAAATACAAAATGAAAAAATTTCCAAGTTAACATTAAATTCTCCCTTTTTGAGGGGCACCTGGGTGGTTCAGTCATTAGGCATCGGCCTTTGGCTCAAGTCACGATCCCAGGGTTCTGGGATCGAGCCCCATATTGGGCTCCCTGCTTGGCGGAAGGCCTGCTTCTCCCTCTACCACTCAACCTGTTTGTGGTTCCCTGTCTCTGCGAAATAAATAAATAAAATCTTAAAAAAAAAAAATCTTCCTTTTTGAAATCTATTTTAAGTTCTAGGAGGCAAAATTTCCAAAGATGCCAACCTCTACAATACTTCAGACATTACTAAAGTCTCAATTTTTTAAAAAGTTATTAAAATTTCAAATTTGGATTACTGTGACTCATGGTATAAATGTGGTCAAATATAATTTGGAAACAATCTGGACAATCATAAAAACGAAACACAAGGTAGGATCTGCACAGAAGACTCAGATATAGTGCCAAGACAGCATATTCTACATTATATCCATTTTCAGTTTATTTTTACCTTTAGCAGTTTAGTAGCCAGCTTTAAAACATTATTCACTAGTGTCAGTTCCTCTTTTTTATTAGGTTTCTTCTCCATTTTCAAGTAGAGGTTTATCTTTTTATAAAAAAGGAAAAAATAGTTTAAAAATACTTAAAATTACAACAGATACTCATTTTTAAAAGCAACTGAAAGATAGTTACTGAAATATTAACAGCAGTTCTCTGGTGATTAAGATAACAGAAGACATTAATATTCTCCTTCATACTGTACTGTATAGCCCAAATTCCCTACAATAAACATGGTATTTTATAATAAGAAGTCAAGAACTTTTTAAAACTTTTCAAGTATAATGAAAGCTGACATAAGAAAGGCAAACTAGATGTCATTATTTAATAACAGGTGAAATACTTTTGTCCCAAAGCCAAAGCAACCTAAAGAATGAGTGAGAACTGGAGTAAAGGAAATCAGTTGGTTGGTTTGTTCCTCTCCCCTTTCCTTTTGAGCTCCTGTAACAGGGTTACCAATTTTTATAAAATCAAACTATCCTTGAAAAAAGTACTAAAAAAGGTTTCATTGCAACATGGGGGGTTAAGGGGGTAGGAGAAGAATAAATGAAACAAGATGGGATTGGGAGGGAGACAAACCATAAGTGACTCTTAATCTCACAAAACAAACTGAAGGTTGCTGGGGGGAGGGGTGTTGAGAGAAGAGGGGTAGGGTTATGGACATTGGGGAGGGCATGTGCTATGGTGAGTGCTGTGAAGTGTGTAAACCTGACGATTCACAGACCTGTACCTCTGGGGATAAAAATATATCCTATGTTGATAAAAAATTTAAAAAGTTTTTAAAAAAAGGTTTCATTGGCTGTAAGTTTCTTTGAATAATTCCTATGAAATGGTAAGGAAACTGTTAAACAAATTCACACAAAATAAAGTTAACCATCAAAACTACTATGCTTTACCCTTCCCATTGAATAAAAAGTCATACTTATTCAAATATGGCTGTGTCACACTGCAAAGCAAATATATTCCACTAATGGTTTAAAATTCATCATTTCTATAAATAGTACTTCCCTCTTGTCAAATAAAAGTGCAACAGAAAAACAGCAGATCAGATTTGAAATCTGCATCAAGTCAGGAGCACTGAAGATGAGGCTTGTGTTCTATCAAACTTCAAGTTTTGCTTTGTACACAAATGCAATCTAACAATAGGTTCCTAAAAAACTTGAAGTAAATGAAAAAAATTTGTAGTTTAATATGTAGATTATAGACATTAACTTGTAAGAGAATAAACATGCATTCTCACCTGTTCAGTAAGTAATATTGAGGTATTGCTATATTTTTTACTTGTTTCTGATCCAAGGGTAACAAATCTTAGGAGAAAAAGCGTTAACGAGATGCACCAGATTATTAGTTCCCAATTGTAGTGACAATCAAGGAAGATCTCGTGCACATGAAGCAACTAAAAGTGTATGAAAAAGGCAACAGGAAGCAGCAATATGATTCAAACAATTTCTTTTCAAAAGGAAGTAACATTTTGTTTCATACAAATGAATCATGAATGTAGTAGTACATTTTAAAAACATACCACATTTATTACGGAATATTTCAAACACATAAAACATAATCAAAACCCATGACTGAAGAGGGTGTCTTATTCCTAATTTAAAGTAAATACCCATAAGGTAATAAATATCATATGAACAAAGTCTGCTCTAATATTTGAAAAATATACTTTATCAGATTAAGAACAGTACTTGCCAGTATTATGAATGTCCACTGAAATTCACCAATTTGTTTTCTGCATCTGTTGAGATGATCAGATGTTTTCTCCTCCTTTAAATCAACTAAAGGAGCTCAAACCAGATTCAGGGATTTTCCAAGTTGAAAGTCTTTGCATTCCGGGGATAAACTATACTGGTCATGGCATATTTATTGTTATTAAGTTGCTGGCTTCATCTTGCTAGTCTTTTGCATTGACATTAACAAGTATAGTCTTTTGCATTGACATTAACAAGGAAAATTAGTTCATAGTTTTCCATTTTCGTACTTTCTCTCTAATCAACTGGTACCAAGATTCTGTTAGTTACCTAAAATTAGTTGGGGAATATTCCTTTTTTTCTATTCTTAGAGGTTTTGTGTAGGATTAGAATTAGCTGTTTAGGGGCACCTGGGTGGCTCAGTCATTAAGCATCTGCTTTCGGCTCAGGTCAAGATCTCAGGGTTATGGGATCCAGTCCCACATCAGGCTCCCTGCTCAGCGGGGACTCTGCTTCTCCCTCTGTTCCTCCCCTCTGCTTGTGCTCTCTCTCTCTCATATAAATAAAATCTTTAAAAAAATAGAATTAGCTGTTTATTTGAATAATTAGCAAAATTCAACTGTGAAACCACATGGGTTTAGAGGATTTTTGTTGGTGGCAAATTTTTAACTGAATCACTGCTGCTTTATAGTTATAGTTCTCCTCAGATTTTCAATTGTGTTTTTAATCAGTTTTAATAAATTATGCATATGTACAAAATTGTCCACCTAAGCTTTCCACTTTAATGATATAAAGTTAACTTATATTAGCATTCTTTTTTTTCTAAAGATTTTATTTATTTATTTGACAGATCACAAGTAGGCAGAGAGGCAGAGAGAGAGAGGAGGAAGCAGGCTCCTCGCTGAGCAGAGTGCCTACAGGGCTCGATCCCAGGATCATGACCTGAGCCGAAGGCTTAGCATTCTTTAAAAAAAGCTTCTCAACTGTGCCAATAACTTATGGTTAAATAATAGTCTTTTTCTTTTTCAATATTTATTATTTGTATGTTTCAAAATTTCCAACTGCATGAGTTTTCTTGCTGCTGTCATTGCTTCCTACTGTAACTGCGTTAGTTAGATCAAGTGGCCTATATGGTCTGAGCTGAGAATTACTTTTGTACAGGTACATGGGAAAGTTTTATAAACTGTCCTTGTGTCTGAAATGAATATGTATTCTCTATTCTTGGTTTTACTTCTGCCATGTATCCAGGAACCTAGGACCACTTTTCATATTAACTTCTTGACACAGAGGTTATAGGACAAGACATGTAATGTACAATTTAAACCCTGAACCTTAGAGGGTTTATTCTTAGAGGAGAGACTTATCCCCCCCCCCCCCCCCCACTCTTGTCAGTCCAGGCAGAGAGTCAGATGAACTTTCTTATTATCCTCCTGTGCTGGAGAGCATGCTGTTTTTCTTATTCTACATTTTCACTGAGACTGTAGTCCTTTAAAGGGGTAGCATGTATAAGGAGGTATGCAGGCTGAGGCCTCATCTTCTGTTTTCTCTGGGCATAAAATCTCAAGTCTCTAAGATACTAAGATTGACAACGTACCTCACTTTATCCAAGGGCTGCCACAGGATTAACCCATATACTTAATTACTCTGTTTTTAAATTTTATCTTCATGTTTGGCATCTTACTGTCTTATAAACTCAGGTATGTATGTAATATGTATATTAAAAAGTTTATATATGTATATTAAAAAGCTGAGGTTTTTCCTCCCCCCAGCATTATATAGTGCTTTAAAGCATAAGAATCTTCAGATAATCTAGTATGTCATATTACTTGAAATGGAAGTTTAATTTTATAACCTAGAATAGCCTGAGATATTTTTGTGCTTCCTGACTAATCTTGGACAATGAGAGTTCTTTTTCAGAGCCTGAGGCAGTCAAGTCACAGTGACAATCCAGATAAAAAATGAAAGAATTAATACTAAATGTGAATAAAGCAGAGATTCATAAAAACAGTCTGAAACAATCTCATAATTCTAGTTACTCGTAAGTTTGTTTTGGGAGGTAAAGATAACCAAGTGAATAGTGGATAAAAACTAATTACTATATATTCAATCAACAGAAATCTGAGAATATGCCAGCCACTGTTCACGACACAGAGATAAACAGACCCATTTACTCATTCTACCGAAAAAAAGATGAACGGCAAAAAGTCAATTTTAAAACCTGTACAACTAGGCTTGTAAGTATTATTACTTTGGTTGTGTATTATTAGAAAGCCTTATGGAGCTAAATAATTAGAGCTGTGATTATCTAATTTTTACACATTGGGCAAGTCAACTCACCTGGGCACAACAGATAAACACAACTGATATAGTCAACAAGAAAGCAGATGAAACTATTACATCAACTGATCGCTGAGGACCTCGACGCTGGGGGAAAAAAAGGGAAAACACTTTTAAATATATTTACTAATTAGCAGCTAAGTCCATGCTTTCAATTAGAGTGCTGATCCATCCCTGCAAGTTGATCGTAACTTACAGTGTCAAAAATATACCTAATTTGTCAGATGAATTTTAATTACAAAGTGTTACTATTTCCTGAGGATTTGCAATACAGTGAAGATGGTGAACACATAGCATGGAATTCTTGGCATAATTTCCACATTTTTCATTTCATTTCATTCCAAATATTTTGTCAAACACTAATCATTTATTCAACAAATGTTTCTTGAGCACCTGCTCAGAATGAGGCCCTGTGTCAGGTACTGGAAATACAGCAGAGAACAAAACAGACCTGGTCCTTACCTTCATAGGAACTAGCCGAGAGCCAGACATCAAGCTTATAACCACAGATCTATGCGATCAATTTTAATGAGTGCTATTAAAGTAAAGGTAAAGGATGCTTTGAGAAAACTGGTAGGAAATTTGGTGTAAGTATCACTTCCTTAGGGAGATCTTTCCCAGCTCACACTCCTAACTCTTAATCAAGTTAGGAAGATAGCTTAGGAAGATCTCCCTGATAAAGTGGTATTTACGCCAAAATAAGGTGCCAGGGCACGATGGCACATGGCAGTGTTCCTGGCAGAAGGCCACGCAAGTGCAAGAGCATGAAACAGGAAAAATAATATTGCAATTACAGAACTGAAGCAGTCTAATATGGCTGGAATGGAGAGGGGGGAAATGTTTCAAAATCAAATGAGAGAGAGGCTATCCTCAAGAGCTAGGTCATGAAGGGCACTATAGCCCCTAATCAGATTTTGCTCTTCAGCTTAATAGCTACGGAGAAACTCCAAGGAGTTTTTAAGAATTATACGACAAAATCCACATTTCGAAAACATTGCTGGTGGCAGGCTGAGGAATGTACTGGAAGGAGGGAACCTGAATGCAGGGAGGCCAAAGAAACAGGCAACTACAGCAGCCCAAAGCAGATAACTGACAGTTTCAGTTGGTGGGGGGATAGGAAAACAAAGAGAAGCAAATGTGATAAGGAAAGGCTGGCTGAAGACGAAGCAAAAGCTGACACCCAGCAACCTACCCCCACCCCCACTCCTGGGTGGCTGACACCCAGCAACCTACCCCCATCCCCACTCCTGGGTGGGACATATTATGACAGCCCAACTATCTTAATAGCTTGCTAAAAAGGGCAGAATGACCTTGGCCTCTGGTATCTCCTAGGTTCTCTTTAGCATAAGAAAGTTCTACGAAACCTCCCACTTCCCTACTTCCCCCACCCCCATGGTACAGTACCTGCTACCCCTCACAACCCCCGGGGCAGCAGCTCTTCCTGCCCTCAGGTTCTGTCCCCGTGCTTTAATATACCACCATTTTGCACCAAAGATCTCTCAAGAATACTTTCTTGGTCATCAGCTCCGAACCTCACCCCACAGAACTTCTCCTATATTCTAGAACTTCATCAAATGGACCCAAGGTATATTTTGGAAGTAGAAAAGGTGGGAAATGGTGGTAAGTTGGATGTTGGAAATGTAAGAGAGGGAACTAACTACCAAGGATAATTCCTGGTCTAGGGTTACGTGTCTCCCTCACTGAAATATAAGCTCCTAAAGCTACGCAGACTTTTGTGTTCTGAGTAGTGGATATTACATGGTTAACAATAAATAAATGCTTACTGAATAATACAAAACAATATACAAAAGAATGCAAGACCTCCTTAAGGTTGATAATGAGGAATTCCAGGTGGCTTCTTACTAAGCTACATAACAAAGATGGTATTTATCCCTCCAAACTATAGAAAAGCCACAGTGAGCAAAATAATGAAAGCCAATTTTTAGCATTTCCCAGTGGAGACTAACAAGTTAAATCAATGAACAGAATAACGAATTTTTTAAATAGAAGGTTAGACAAATAGTGCAAAGTTTTTGTTTGTTTTTTACTTCTTTCATTGTTACTTCAAAAAAAGGTAAAGATCTAGGTATATCAGAGGGTTTCTGGTCTTTGGGTCAACTTTATTTAAGATCTGATTACTCCATGAATAATGAAAATCACTGTCTTAATGCAGCAAAGAAATAATCCTCAGAAGTGCTTTCCTAAACCTAATTTAGATGTTTCCCATTTCTCTCCTGCATTTTTATATCTTACTTCCATAATTAGGGAAGTTATTTTAAAAGATTAAAGGAACAGAACAGCATGAAAAGAATGGCTTAACTTACAAGCTAATATTTTTTATTTTATAAAATAAAATGTTTTACAAGCTAATAGTAATAAGGCCACTTCAGGGAGGCTACTCATTGATTAGTTTTTAAAAATTCTTTTTTTAAGCAGTGGGCTCCCTCTGCTGGTTTCTGATAATCATTCTAGGTACAAACAAAATCTTTAAGCTTTTTAATGAGTAGAAGTTGGTGAGATTAAAAAAAAAAAGATGTGACACCTAAACAAACAAAACATATGGATAAAAGCAAAAAGTAGAATCATACCTATAAATACAAATGAACAAACTGATGGTTGACGGAGGGAAGGCGAGTGAGAGGATGGTCAAAATGGGTACAGGAGAGTGGGAGGTACAGCTTCCCATTATGAAATGAATAAGTCCCAGGAATAGACGGCAGAGATTAGGGAATACAGTTGATGGTATTTTTTTTTAATTTTTTTATAATTTTTTAAAAGATTTTATTCATTTACTTGACAGACAGAGATCACAAGGAGGCAGAGAGGCAGGCAGAGAGGAGGAAGCAGGCTCGCTGCCGAGCAGAGAGCTCGATGTGGGGCTTGATCCCAGGACTCTGGGATCATGACCTGAGCTGAAGGCAGAGGCTTTAACCCACTGAGCCACGGAGGTGCCCCGGTTGATGGTATTGTAATAGTGTTGTATGACGACAGATGTAGCCACACTTGGTGGTAGGAATAGCTTAACATAGAAAGAAGGTGAATCACTATGTTGTACACCTGATACTAATGTAACACTGTGTGTTAACTATGCTTCGATTAAGAAATACATTTTTTTAAAAAAGATATATTTAGGATCTGATCTTGAATAATCTACCTAAAATGTATTTAAGACTTTTAGACCTCAGGTATTTTACTAGAAAGAACCAGTTAAACACCGATTTTGGGTTTCTGTATATGGAATGAAAACACGAAGTACGGCCACATAGCACGATGTTAGTACACAGGTGACTATACATTTAGATATACATGCATATTGACAAAAAGACTAAAACTCTCATAGGGAGTAAGCATGCTAAGAGAACTTTTATCACCATCATTCTACCTTAAGATAGGACCGGAGAGATAGCCACATTTTTATATTCTGTACTTTCTTCAAACGGAAATGAGGAACCTCAGATTTTCGAGCCCTCCTTGCTGATGTTAAGTGTCCAAAGAGTTTTGCAAAAAGTAATCGCTAAAAAAGATTAGGATATGTATTAATTTTCAAGTAGATTACCACAGAAAAACAAAAATTTACAAAATATGTTTCAAGTACTACAAAAACAAAATAGGAAAATAATTAGCAGGTCAAAATGATTTTATGAAATACTAAAATATTTCAGGAATTCTTTAAATATTAAAAGGATAAAATATTCTCTATTCAGAATTCTGTATTATACCCACCTGTTTGTAAGTTCTTTCTGCTACACAGAGCAAAAAAAAGAAAATCCACACAAGAGACACACGAACCACAAAACTTATTATAACCATAGAAAGAACTATGACATCTTCATTAGAACCAAATGCAATCACATAAAGTTCTGAAGCAGAATGTGCTGTGAGTTGTTCCAAGTCTGTAGCTTGGGAGAGTCGGAAAACAAATGGAGTTAAACCCAGGATTAGAGAGATTGCATTTCCAAAAATCTGATATCCTATTCCTGGTATATGGCTGTTCACCTTTAGAGAGAGAGAGAAAAAAAGATGCATAAATCTCATCTGTAGTAAAATGAGCTCCTATCAAGCATTATTTTATTTACAGCCATATGAAACATTTTGTTAAAATATATGAGTTTTAATACACATATAATGAAATTTAAATTGACTCATTGTTTGGAGAGCACACTACATGGAAACTGTAAGTCATTATGTCTTCATTTTTAAAAAATAGCTCATTATCAGATTTCTAATTCATTAAATAGTTGCAAAAGGATAAACTATGTTGGTCTTACCTAGGTCTGGAAAAAAAATTCTATGTACCTCATTATTTCAAAAGTTAGAAATATTCATAGACACTTTAATATTAAAAAGAATGAGAAAATCTCACATCTACTGAAGCTCAATTCATAAAAAGAAAAATGAAGGATTCTACTTATTTGATAAATTTGCAATTTGTGTTTTTCTTCAAATAGCTCAAAGTACAAATGGATATCTCCTTAAACTCTAAAACCTTTTTAGAAGAGTATGGGGGGAGGGCTAAGAAAGGGGGGGGGGGAAGAGAATTATAGAAAAATTAAGTGGAAATTAAATAATGGGAAATATAAGACTGGTAGGACTATGAGGGATCTTAAATACCAGCTAACTTTTATCATCATATTATACATTCTGTAAATGACCTGCTGGTTCACAGGCAGTTAAGGTATGGAAAACCAACTAGATCCAAATCTCCAGAGACTTCTGCACAAGTAATAGGAAGGAGATCAATTTCTAGAGCAGTTGCTTTAATTTCTGTCCTTCAGAAAGCATGCATCATAGTTCTCATGCAACAGATACGAAATTTAGAATTGCAAGTTAAATCATGACTAGCTGTCCAGAGGAATCAGATAAAATTTAAAAACTGTGATGATCTGATAAAAGACACAATTTAAAAGAAATGCAAATTAAAGCCCATAGTTTTTGTACTCTACCTCCACAAACTACTCAAGATTTTTATAGCACTAGCTGCATTACTTCTATATATTTAAGTGAGCAAGCAAGTATGAAGACAAATATTCTATTTTGAACTTTTGGTGTACTCATAAGTAAATGAAGCAGGAGGAATGATACAGGAGAAAATAAGCCTTCATCAACACTTGTGTATGTAGCAGCTCCTCAGTTTGACCCATGGAAAGCAAAGAAAGAATAACATAAAAGAAGAAAATTTTAGACTGTACCATCTACTCTTCGTTAGAAGAATGAAAACAGCAAGAGATGACAGTAGTTTGGTGATAAATCACCATTTAAATCACAACGCCAAATACAAATAACAGTCTTTTTCAGGTTGAAGAAATGCGGTAAGTTGTAAATACAACCTCCTAGTAATTATGTAATATATTAATAATCGCTCTCTTATTCTTGAACTAAAAGGACAGAATTTAAAAACTCACTCTGTTCATTATCATTCCGCTGATTTCAAGCACAGACATGTCTGCTTTCTTACAGTCATTGCCTTCCCATACGATAGCACTGATTTTTTCTAATCCCGGGTGGGAACTATGGAGCCAGGGCAAATGACTCTACGAAAAAATAAACAGAAGTAAGTGAACCCATGAGTAAAAAATAAACAGAAATAAGTGAATCCATAAATAAATGACACTAAAAAAACATACTGGTGAATACATATATCATATTTTATAAACAGAACATATATATATATATCTTAACATGGGTATATGTGTATCTACACACACCCAGTATCAGCGATACTAAAATTCTGTCTTAATATTGATTAGCATATATATTGAGCAGTCGGCATATGAAATTACACAGTTATAAAAAATGTGTAAGTTAGGAATGTCCTATAACAGGTATTAGGCAAGCTACTGTTCAAAAATCCTGTAAAATGAGTCAGCAAAAGCACTCAGTTGTCAATCTGTTCACATAGCTACTAATATACTAATGTTCCAAGACAAATGGATACCAGTTTGTTCATATTACTGACTCTCCAGCTTATGATCATTCAATACAAAAGCACATGACAGGTATGACTTAACCTCTTTGAAAGACTAAATGGTGATACAATCTCATCCTGCAAAAGACTCTCCCTCACACCTCAGCCTCAGTATTTGATTTAATTACTTTTCTGATATTTTAATCTAGCAATTCCCAAAGAATCAGTTTAACTTTTTTTTCCCTTCAAGTAAATATGGCAAATAGAAACACATGAACTAGAAGTACCCTCCCAAGAAAAAAGCATCTCTCAACATTTCAAGAATAGAGAAAAGAAAAATTGAAAGCCTTAATAAAAGGATCAGATGTTTAACTTTGGGGGTTGTTTTGTTTGTTTTAGCTTTATAATTTAAAAAATAAAACTGCAGGGCTCCTGGCTGGCTCAGTACATGAAGCGTGTGACTCTTGATGTGGGGGTCATGGGTTTGAACCACACATTTGAGTGCAGAGATAACTTAAAAATAAACCTTTAGAAAAATTAATAAAACTTCGAAAATAGGATAGTTGGAGATTAAAGATAGCAATAAAATTAATACACTAATCTTTACATTATCAGATATTGATAAGAGAAGTTAACATTAAAAGAATAGACCCCAGGGGCAACTGGGAGGCTCAGTAGGTTAAGCCTTTGCCTTCAGCTTGGGTCATGATCTCAGGGTCCTGGGATCGAGACCTGCATCGGCCTCTCTGCTCAGCAGGGAGTCTGCTCCCCCCCAGCCCCCGCCTACCTACTTGTGATCTCTCCGTCAAATAAATAAATAAAATCTTTAAAAAAAGAAAAAAAAATAGACCCCCAAAATGGGATGAGTCTACTTACATTACAGTATTGCTAACTAATTTATACAATGTATTTCACTAAAATAACTTCTAACAATGAACAGAAGAATCTATTTATATTTATTCTCTGAAGAATAAAAATGTGATTAAAATATGGTAAAGATATGTTTTTGAAAACTTAAGGAATATAATATTTTCCTGTAGGGAAAATAGAACTGCATTGATTCATTTTTACTTAAGATATAACAAAACCACTTTAATAATATGTAAGAAAACAGATATGGAAAGTAATTATTATTCTGACTTATACATTAATTTTCTTTATGTAATGTGAGTAGACATATTATTGGTAAAACTCTTTTACATGTAGTTCATTTGACTATGAAGAAGTTTCCTCTAAAAATTTATCTTTTTTCCAAAGATACAGTATTTTAATATATATTAACCATCACAGCATATATTTCACCACTGGAGAGCCTTAAAAACTGTAAAATACTAGTTATTACCTATCTACTTAATTACACAAATACTCCACAATATTCTAGCTAGGAAAGAAGTAATTTGTACCAAAATATGTATCAAATTTTCCAAGGAAATCTAGTTAATTATGAAATGTAATGGAACTACAAAGCCAGGACCAAGTGGGAGAAAGTGAATAGTCTTTCAGTGTATACAGTGTAAGGGTGTACAGTTTGAGAGGCAATTTTTTAACCACTGATTTACAGGCTTCTAATCTTTTTAAACTCTCAGTCTGTCAGCAGTGAATTAAAGGCTTCCCAATTACATGAAGCAAGGCATATCAAGAAGGTCCATCTAGAGAGAGAAATAGAAATTCAAGAAGTCCTTCACCCTCTTTCCAAAAAGTATTCATTTTGCCCAGCTGCTTTTGCAGTTACTCCAGTATTTGATACCATCTTCCTACTTCTAGTAGAAAGCCAGAAGGCAGGAGAAAAGAGAGCAACCAGAAACTGGTACATTTAAAAAAGAATTAATTGAAAAACAAAAACAAAACAAAACAAAAAAACCAGCTCTTTATCTCTGTGTGTGAAATATATTCTGAAATAGCAGTCTTGTTGAAACATGTACTGCCTACAGTGTATGAATAGCATTACATGAAACATTTTTTCAAAAAGGCTCAAGGAAAACATCAGGGAAAATAATTCCATTTTATAATTTTATCACATAGGTTCTTCTCAGTTAAGTTTTTCAATCCAAAAATGTGGAACTCTTTTAATGATTGTTCTTTATCCTCATTCAAAAGCTCAACTGCTTTGCTCTGTGTTCATTCAGAACTGCCTCAAAACCTTAACATTAGGGGTGCCTGGGTGGCTCAGTGGGTTAAGCCGCTGCCTTCAGCTTGGGTCATGATCTCAGGGTCCTGGGATCGAGCCCCGCATCGGGCTCTCTGCTTAGCAGGGAGCCTGCTTCCCTCTCTCTCTCTCTGCCTGCCTCTCCATCTACTTGTGATTTCTGTCAAATAAATAAATAAAATATTTAAGGAAAAAAAAAACCCTTAACATTAAATGGTGGCGTGTTTTAAGTAGATTCACCACAACAACTGCTTTAATGGAGTTTCTACCTGTGGGAGCTGTACCCATTAAAATCTGTCTTTGCCTACTGAAAAATAAATTTCACTTAAATATGGCCTCATATTTTATCATATACTCAGCCATGACTAGAGGAGAGAAATTTTCTGCTGTAGAAATGTTTCAGTTACTATTGCCAAACAAAACAAAACTACAAATTTGGTAACATCCTAACTAGAACACATGGATTCGAATGCTCATTGTTTCTTCCTAAGGAGGGATTTTTCAGTCTTTATGGTGGGCAGAAAACGGTCCTCCAAATCTATTAGAGACCTCAATCAAATAAGAAAAAAACTGGTAGCTTTTAATTAAAGGGAGCTAATTTCCATTACCTGGCTATTATTTTTTTTTTTTAAGATTTTATTTATTTATTTGACAGACAGAGATCACAAGTAGGCAGAGAGGCAGGCAGAGAGAGAGAGAGGGAAGCAGGCTCCCTGCCGAGCAGAGAGCCGGATGCGGGACTCGATCCCAGGACCCTGAGATCATGACCTGAGCCAAAGGCAGCAGCTTAACCCACTGAGCCACCCAGGCGCCCCACCTGGCTATTATTAAAATTGAAAATATTGATGTTATTTTTTAGAAGCCTGAGAATAATGTGTATAAAATCAAGTCTTTAATCCAAAAGCAAAAGCAATGTAAGCCTATGATACTATAATTCATATGCAGACTAGAGCATTAAAAATCTTATCAGAAAAGGAGCAGAGTGGTATGAGAGATTTAGGGTCAATTTATTCTGATAGCATGCATTAAAAAAATGTATTTCCTTTCATTCATTCACCCAATTTTGTTTAAACACCTACTATGTACCAAGCACTGTGTGATTCAACAATCAGCAAAAGAACACATGGTCCCTGCTTCTACGCCTCTTTATGGTATTGCTGGGAAAATAGCTCTCAGGCATTTTCCTAAACTTCAATTCCAGTTATTATGCTCAGTGATGTAGGTGAATACCCAGATGACTCATCCAACACCCTATTCTCATGGATTGCTCACTGTTTTCTTCACTTCTTAAAATCCAGGGACCTATAGCTACTCCCATGGCCACCACCTAGACCTTGTCAACACACTGAACTGCTCAGCTTCTGAACTGAGTCTTCAACCACAGCTCCTCTTACTGGGTGTCTCAAAACTTCAATTCTAAAATACTTATGAACACACCCATCCTTCAATCTATAGTCCTTTCTTGGTTTTGTTTCGTTCTCAATCTAACACATCTAGATGCTTACCATATCCATTATTTCTTGGCCTCTCCTGCCTTGAATAGCAACTATTTATTGAGCACCTACACTGTGTGACTTTGGGCGCATTATTTAATTCCAAGCTCATTCTCAATGATTCTCATCTACAAAATAAATCTATACAAAATAATCGCATTGTCATAGGTTGTGAGAATTACGTGACATAACGCATCAAGATTACTATGCACAGTGCCTGCCAGACAGTGAATACTTTTTAAATGTTTGCTATTACTTATCACCACAACTATATTCCAGAGAACATCACACAAGTGTGTGGACTGGCAACCACAAATTTCTGGTTTCAGATTCCAGCTAGACCCTCAGCAATATGGAATGCGTTCACTGACTTGAATACATGCACACACATACTCTCCATTGCCCACCAGTGATAACTTCAAGCCTTCACCACCATCTACAAGCCCCCAATCCTATCATCTCACTTATTGTTAACAGACCTCCTGCACCCTCAATCATCCAACTTTCTCTGTGCACTTCCTCCTCCTCCTATCTCAGCAGCAGATGTGTTCTCCTACTCACCGAAGGCAAAACTTCCTAGATATGCTTCCCCTCCTGCACTTTAAGAAACCTCACTCGAGAACTTCTTCTCCTGTATCTCTTCAATCCTTCCCTCCTGGTTTTCCCCTATGTACACATACACTTAAATATCTCACATCTCGGGGAATGGGGACCAGAATATTCCCTCAATTCTATTTCCCTATCTTTTAACAAGATTATGGCTTAATTTGTAGCCCAGATTTTTAAATTTTAGGATATTCAAATTTATCAATCTCTTCATTTTTTATATTTGCTTGAGTTTTTTGTATCTTCTTTAAAAAATTCTTCTCTTTAAAAAAAAAAAAAAAAATTCTTCTCTTTGGGTGCCTGGCTGGCTCAGTCGGATAAGCATCCAACACTTGGTTCCGGCTCAGGTCATGATCTCAGGATTGTGAGATCAAGCCCTTACACTGGGATCTGTGCTGAGCGTGGAGCCTGCTTGGGACTCTCTTTCTCTCTTTCCCTCTGTCACTCCACCTGCCGCTCACCCTCTCTGTCTAAAATATAAAATGAAATGAAATGAAATAAAATACAATATTCTTTTCTTATCAAGAGTAACAGATTTTTCTCCTATATTTTCTTGTAAATATTTAACATGTGCTTCTTCACATTTAGGAACTATCTAGAATATATTTTTGTGTAATCATCTGACCTACAACTATATACTGAAGAGTCCATCCTTTCCCCACTGGTCATAATGTCACTTACGTCATATATTAGAGGAACCCGTGTAGACATGTACTACTTCAGGGTTTTCTATTCTGTCCCATGGTCTATTTGTTTACATACTGCCTTGGGTCTGCTTGGACTTATAAAACTCCATTTACCATGGACTGGATGGCTTAGAAACAACAGATGTCTATTTCTCACAGTTCTGGAGGCTGGGAACTTCAAGATCAAAGTGCCAGCAGATTTGGTGATGAGATCCCACTTCCTGGTTCAAAGACTACCCTCTTTTTGCTGTAGCCTCACATGGTCAAAGGGGCAAAGGAGCTCTCTGAGGTCTCTTTACTAGGGCACTAAACCTACTCCTGGGCGCTCCACCCTTAAGACCTAATCACCCCCAACCAAAGCCCCATCTCCAAATATCACCTTAGGCATTAGGTTTCACCATATGAACTGACAGGTGGGAGAGGCTGGACATTCAGACCATAGCATACAACTATACCATACTACCTTTATTAATTACTATACTTTTAAAGTAAATTTTTATATCCAGTAAGGGAAGTCTCCCTGTTGTTTCCAAAATTGTTTTAATTATGCTCAACATTTTGCTCTTTAATGTGGACTTGAAATCAGTCTAAGTTCTACCAGATAGAAAGACAAATATAACTGGTAGAATTTTGTGAGAGAAAAAGCAGAGATATTGGGCATCTCTGACATGTTTCTGCATTTAATAGAAATAATCCTAAAATTTCATTATTAAATATGATAGGTTTTTAGAAGGTTCTTTGGTAGCTACCTTTTAGCAGGTTAAGTAAATTCCCCTCCTACTTTAATTTTCTAAGAGCTTAGTTGTTGGTTTTATTAGGATTTGATGAGAAGTTACATAAGAGAAAGACAAGGAAGAGTAAGAATTTTAAATGACCATGGATTTCCGACTGGTGAGTGGATGGATGAAGAGGTTATTCAATAAGATTTTGAGAGCTACAGGAAAAACAGATTTATGAGGGAAGATGGGGTGTTTGGTTAAATCTGAGATACTGGTGGAACATTTAAAAAAAAAAAAAGATATGGCATAGACATGTGCTGTCCAATATGGCACCCTACTCACAGGTTGCTATTGGGTACTTGAAAAATGGCCAGTCCAAATGAAATGTGCTCAAAGGGCTCACAAGAGATTTGAAGATGTAGTATAAAAGGAGTAAAATATTTCATTAGTATTTTTTATACTGGCTACATTTTGAATATATGGGGTTAAGTGAAATACATTAAAATTAATTTCACCTTTTTAAATATTTTAAAGAAGGCTACCAGAAAACTCAAAATTATATATATGACTCTCATTAGATTTCTGTTGGATAGCATTGCTAAAGCTGTTGAGAGATAGAAATCTGATATTCATGAGATAGAGATTTGTGAATTATGGTCTTAGAGGTAGAGTTAATAAGGCCATGGGTGCTGATATGACCATGAAGTATGCTGAATGAGAAAAGGACTAATGCATCCAAACACAATCTGACTTATAAAACTCCATTTACCAACAACTTCTCAGGAACATAAGTTTGCAAGGCAAGAGATACAACCATAATATAAATACTGAAATTCAATGCTCCAATGAAGCCAGAAGGAAAAAAAAAAAATCACAGGAATATTATTTTAATTGAATGTAAGCTTTTTTTCACCTCTATAAAATGTGTACATACATTCAAAAAAGCTGGACTGAGAGCCCCAAATAACCCAATACTAAAACCAACCTGATGAAAAGGGTCGTCTCTATATTCTTTTTTCACACTTGGATTAATTTGAGGATTTTCCATATCTGTCTCACTGGTACAAGATGACCGGCATTCTGCACAGTGTAACAAGTCTTCCCATAATACATCTTCTGTTTCAGATTCTGGCCTTGTACTCTCAGAATCCTGTCTGGAACTTGAACAGCGAGAGCTGCAACTAGTACCCGATTTAGGGGCATCCTGAAATCAAGATATTCTTTGACATTAATACAATTTATGTACCCTTTTCAACTCAAAGGATTCTATCAGAACCATACATTGCTACTTTTTGCTACAACAACAAACACACTGTCAAATGACAGTGAAATAGAGAGCAAACATTAAAAATATGTTAGTTTTTAAGGAGTAACAAAATTTCCTCATATCAAAATTTATTTGAAAAAAAAAAGAAAGAAAAAAAAATTTATTTGATTGCACATCTCAGCTCAAGTGCTGTTTTGTGTGCAAAGGTAGTGCCTGTTTCCTCCTAAATTTTCACACAAAGTTCAAAATTCAGGCAGGCAGAGACTAGCTTAGGTTTGCATGGTTATTATTTTATCGGGATATATATTGGTATTATATTATCACTGAATATTAACCAACTTTAACTGATGTGTTTAATGGAGTTATTTTCTTACTCTCTTTTTTTAGCAAGAGTAGATTTCATGTATCTACTGTTCTAGTTTTTCAAAGAGAAGTTCAATAAATTAATGTAAAATTAATAAGTAATCCATACCAGGAAGATAACTGCCAATTCATGTTTTTGAGATAATCTATGCTACAGAAGTGAAAAACTAAAAGGCACAAGTTAGGTAATTTCTAATCAATTTATTTTTTTTCCTAGAAGTTGTTATTGTACAAAATAAGTACTTTTGAGTAAAAAGTTTCATTTAATAATTCAAAATAACTTTTACTGAATAAAGAATGGTAACAGCCATCCTTATAGCCAAGTATGCTGAAATTTTCAGATTTGTTTTTAGTTATCCTCTGTCACGAAGATTGTCAATTTTACCTTTAAAATGTTCTAGATGTATCCCTTTCTTCTGCTCATGATATCACCAGAGTTCAGGCTTTATCACCCATGCCTTGTTTGCTTTAAAGAGCCTCCTAATTGACCTTCCCTACTTTCCAGATTAATCTTCCTAAAGTGAGCTTGTCCTGCGCCCCTCCCCCCCATTTCTCTGACCAAAGTCATCCTTTGGCTTCCACCACTCTTCTGGATAAAGTTCAAACTCCTTCACCAGCAGCCTTGTCTTCAAATATGCTACTTTTGGACTTTGTTCTCCACTCGTCCCTACCACAACCTTCTCCAGTGACACTGGGCTACTCCCTGGCCCCTAAACACAGCTGGTTCTTTGTCCCTCTAGCCTCTGATCAGGTGTCTACCTTGTATCCTACCTTCCTTTACAGCCTCCTCAACCAAGTGTCAGGAAAACACCATTTCTATCCCTTTCTAGCTGGCTTATCTTGTTTCTGATCCTTAGTTTAGTCTTCTGGCCATGGGGGATAAAACTATTTTCTTAAAGATACACTGAATATTAAATGAGGACTGTAGTTTTTAATACAAACCAGGGGCTCCACAAATGTTAGTTTTGAAGCCTTCTATTCAAAGTGTTCCCTTTGTTCCTAAAATGAGGTATTATTATTTATCTTCATGACAATAAATTTTACACTGCTATTCAGCATCTATAATACTGTCTATGTTATTAAATGTTGATGTATTTAATATTCTCAAGTCGTAACTCTCAAATACACTGTAAGTCAACATAAGACAAAAACCAATTTTTTTGCCACCTTTACCATACGTAACAAAATATCTTGAATGAATGAGACAGGTGATTGATAATTAATTTACTGATATTAGAATGGGACACCATGAATATATATTTAGTGTGTTGATTGGGGATTTATTTGTGGGAGGAGAATTAGTTTGAACAAGAAGTAAAAATGTTTTCAAAGAAAAGAATTTCAGAAAGAAAAAAGGTAAGAATGAGTCTGCTTTGTTTTATAAAAAGCACTCCAAAAATGTTTGATTCATTAATGTCAACCAGAGTACTTGAAGCAAACACAGTTTTTATCACAACTGTTTTCATTAGTTAGTAAGGTACAGAAAGTATTAAGTAACCAGTAAATAATCGCTAATTTAAAAAATTTTGGTAAAGCTAACTTATTATCTATGACTAATTTCTGATGCAGACTTGCTAATCAGATACAGAAAAACAAGATTAAAGGCCTCATGATTATTTAACTGAAACTAATGGGTGATTTCAGGGATAAGGAAATATCTTTCTTTATAAAAGTATCTTGCCAAATACTGATTAATAAGTGGGCCACTTTACAAATGTAAAATCTAAAATTTATGACCTATAACCACTTATATGTCAAACAGAATTTTGCCTGCAACATTTAGGTGATTAATGGTCACTTTGAATTTCGCTAAAAATCAGAAATTTTTGAATTAAAGAAAATAGCCACGTTAACAGCTCATTTAATTTGGTTCGGTCTGCTTATTTTAAATCTTTAGACAGATAGCTAAAACTGAGCATATAATCGAATTAAGGGGAGAAAAATTATTTGAAGGGAATAAGAATTTATAACATTAATGCTTTGTGCCAGGCAATTGTGCATAATCTTATTTAATATTAAGAATCTGACGTGGGCAGTCTTCTCTCTCTACTGTACAGACACAGAAACACAGAATCAGAGAAGTTAAACAATTTTTCCAAAGTCACTTAAATGTTCTGAGTCCAAGTCCATGGTTTCTTCATGATGCTTCCCAACAAATGCTACCTCCATTAGAGGAAAAGCTAAGTTTCAATAGGGAACAAAAACTGAAAGATACTTGTAGAGTTGAACAAAACAGGAGAGAGTAGGAAATAGGGTAAATGCTTAAAGGAAGTTATTAATTCCACAGGATACCTCTTATTCCAGATAATCAAATAACTCCACCACCATCATCCAGGAGACTAGAAGACTAGAAGACAACCAGATATACACAGCAGATAGAAGAAAAGGGAAGAAACTGGGGCAGGGGTCGGGGTGGGAGAGTTGAGGGGTAGAAGGAATGGGGGTTAAGTGAAAGTCTACACACTAAATGGCAAGATCACCACCTCATGCCCCCAAACCCCTTGATGCCAAACACCATGGCTGCTTAGTATAGTATCTACTATTCCCACACCACCAGAAGATTGGATGATTCTTCCAAAAAAACTAAAAATCCCTAAAAGTATATCTATAGATACTGACATATGGGAGCCTTAAAACAAATGGCTGCGCCCTAACCAGTCATTTTATGGTGAAGACCACAAGTTCTACCCAGAAACAAAGTGCCTTCCAAAATGCTTTCTTTGTGTCTCACCCTTAAAGGAAAAATATCATCAGTAATCTGAAGTGAACAGAATAATAAATACATAAAGTTGTAAAAAACACTACAACACTGTTCTATCCTGTCTCAATATTACTTCTTCAAGGGAGTTTTTCTTTTGCTTTTTTAAAATACCCTGAGGTTAAGCTTGATTGGAGAATCAAAATCTTCTTGAACTGAAATGCAGCTTTTAAAATATTTTCTAGTCTAAAGCTCCCTACTTTGCAGATAAAGAATTTGAAGACCAGGTTTTATTTTTAGGTAGTCTTTTACATCATTAAAAAAAGATTTAAAACAATCAATGCCTACTAGCTAATTAACGGTATTACTTAGCTTAAAATCCAGAAGATTTTATGCAACATATTTATTTAAGAGATAAGGTCAGTAGGATACTGATCTGCCCTTCAAGAATCTCAAGAGTTCAACGTATAGCTGCAAACCAAGAAGGGAAAGATTCTGGGGTGAGAAAAGTACCTCCAAAGCCAAACAATTTATCTATAGGAGAGTGAAGACCTCCTAAATCCCTTCCAGTACAAACTGGCTTCTGACTGTACTTAGTGTTAGACTGAGAAATTCACAAGACTGAATTTCACAAGGAACAGGGGACAGTATATCAGATGATCTCAGTGAAGGCAATCAGCAGACACAGTGGCATTAGTTGTGTCTAATGGCAGCCACTGAGAGAAGAAACACAGCCACAGTCACCGCTAAGATTGCATAGAGATTCAACCACAGAGAAGATTGTATGAAGAACAAGTAACTCTTCTCAGCTTAAAACAATCAAGGTATTCACACTCCAGCACAGCATAATATATGATTTTTCAAATGATCATTTTCAAATGATGTCCTACATCATCAAGAAAAAAAATTCTAATACCATCTAAAAAGAGAAGGCAATGTTTATCAAAAAAGTGTCATAAGTGATATTTGCCTTCAAGTGAGATAATGAAATGTTCTGTCCTTAGAATAAAAACTGAAAATACATTTGAATGAAATTCTTTTTCTGTTGAAACGGTTTCAAGAGATGTGATAACTTCAAGAGACGTGATAAAGTTATAAAACTGTTTAGAGAAAAACAAATATTAATAAAGACAGAATCAAAGAAGAAAGAAGAATTGAATTTTATAGAATGGATGACTTAATAACTAGTGATAGTAACATGAAGAAAGTCACTTAGAATAACTCTATGATCCAGAAGCTATAAAGCTTTTCAAATTGTGAAAAAGACTAACACAGGAGTTCACAAAGTGTCTCTCTAGGATGGCTCTCTTTAAAAGTAAACAAACTGAAGTATGAGTCTTTAGAGATATTGCACAAAATGAATACAAATGTGTAGCACTCTGTCATGTGTGTAATACCTAAATCTAAAGCTGTTACTCTATAAATCCAGATCATATAACAAATATAACAAGATAATTGATACTGATGGGAAATATTTACTTTGATAATTATATTCAGTTGTTGAAAGAAGTTGTAAATTAGTAACTCATAAAATAGGTATGTTTGCATATACATAAGGATAAAGTATATACCTCATTAGGGTAATGTTTCTTATAATGGTGTGACTTTCTGTTCCGAAGAATGCTCTCAGAAGTCCTGTCCACATGACGGCGTAAGGGGTACCCTGTTTCAGGACCTTCCTCACTGGAGACTTCATCAGAGACATTTGTTATTGTCCTTTGAGTATCCTAAGTTGGGAGTACACAAAGAGAATTACTGGTAATTTATGACTGTAACTTTAAAACTGTAAAATATTAAATTATACGTATATGCAGGTACACCTTCAAATATCTTCAAAAACCTGAAAGTGAGTAGTATTACCTGATCTTCTTTAAAAACGTTTTACATTAGTGACTATACTGTTATTTTAACTTTAAGAATAATTCAACAGCCATTTGTCAAATACTGTCCTATAACATTTCTGTTCAGGAAAGGATCTGAAATAGCTTAGAAAATTAAGTATATAAAATAGGATAAAAATAGAAAAGAGACCACTTAAAAGAAGCTGAGAAAAAGGAGATGAATTAATTACACTATTTCTACAAACCCCAAATGCCTTCAGTGATTTAATAATGACACAAGGCAGGAAGAAGTGGAGTTGTATATGTAACACAGACAACATTATGTGCATATCAATTTGTATGAGACATCCAGATTTTGGAAATTCTGAAATTGAGAGCCCCAGAGCTTAAGTTTTATTGATATTTTCATGTTGCTCTCATATAACTTTATTAGGTAACAAATAGCTGAAAATGTGTCTGAAAGCTGTGTGACTAAAACTAATCTGTTGAGTGATGATACTGATGTGAGGCTCACATTATCAGAGAGCTAAATGCTTCAAAAATCTAAAATCAGAGTAAGGGGTTCTATTTCACTGCAGCCCCATGCTATTGATTGTATAGCTACCGGTAATGAAAACACATGTATTGATTGCCAAGTAGTTAGCACATACTTCACTCAAATTGAAAAATCAACACAAATGTTCATGCTCACATTTCTACATGTTAACAGAAACATTTTTAATTTGTCCACAACTTTTTTTTTACTCAATTATTTTTTTTTAAAGATTTTATTTATTTATTTGACAGATCACAAGTAGGCAGAGAGGTAAGGGGAAGCAGTTCCCCTACTGAGCAGAAAGCCAACATGGGGCTCAATCCCAGGACCCTGAGATCATGACCCGAGCCGAAGGCAGAGGCTTAACCCACTGAGCCACCCAGGCGCCCCAATTTACTGTAAGATTTTTAAAGAAAAAACTATTTAACCCAAAAAATTCAATGAAACAAAGACAGAGATGATACTGCATTAGGCTTTGTTACGATAAATGCAGGATATCTTTACTATTTTGGAAAAGTAAACAAATAGTTGTTATTCTTAACTACTATATCCTCAATAAGATTTTTTTTTTTTCCAAATTAAAAACAAATGTGTTGACCCCAAAGGTAATGAAGGTAGGAAAAAACAAGGTAGTATTTTCTTATGGGGAATAAGAATGAAAGGTCAGATTTCTAGTTCAGTTTCTAAAGTAATGTAGATGTTCCATTTAAACAAATTCGCACACACTCACAAATGAGGAACGAGAAGACAAGGTTCAACAAACATCAACTATAAATTATAAAGTGCCTTAGCATTTTGGAAAAATTGGAGCGTCAATCAATTCAGAAGATGCCATGTTACACAGGAAATCAAATTTATTCATGTAACTTTATTTGATTTCCAGTTTTATCAGTGTGATGTGTAATGGCTCACAGAATAAATTCTGGAGCAAATACAGAATTCAAAGGTGATTCCAATGTCTGAGTCACTTTCCATTCATTGATGTAAAATCATACAAGCAAACTTTTATTTTTATTTTAATCTTTTTGGTGTGTGTTCAAACCTGTGTTTTATTTACCTTTCTAGTTCTTTTATTATGTTAGTCACCATACAATACATCATTTGTTTTTGATATAGTGTTCTAAGATTCATTGTTTGTATATAACATATAGTGCTCTATGCAATACGTGCCCTCCTTAATACAAGCAAACTATTTTAAAAATCACACTTACTTTGCTGGGAATGTTCCTCAGTGTTCCTGGGTGCCAGGCTGCCTCTTCTGGCCGAACAGTTTCACATGGAGGTTCATGGCTTTGGATTCCCTCCTCACTGCTTTTAACAGTCTTTTTCCCTTCGAGGGATACATAGCCATTGTCAGTCTCTGTTGATTTATCAATCGAATTCTTTGCTTTCTTTGATCTAAAAAGAAAAAAATTGCAAAAGCATGTTATGTGGACCTTATTTTAGATGCATTACTGAGAGAAATTATGATGTTAATAATTAAATCTGGTAGTTATAAATCTGGTAGTTATTTCTCAGAATTTTAATGGCTACCTTATTTTTTTATAATAAGTAACTTAGAAATATAGTATTTATAGGGGTGCCTGAGTGGCTCAGTGGGTTGAGCCTCTGTCTTCAGCTCGAGTCATGATCTCAGGGTCCTGGGATCGAGCCACTCATCAGGCTCTCTGCTCAGCGGGAAGCCTGCTTCCTCCTCTCTCTCTGCCTGCCTCTCTGCCTACTTGTGATCTCTGTCAAATGAATAAATAAAAAAATCTTTTAAAAAAAAGAAATATAATACTTATCATATAAAATAAATCAATAATTGTAAATCAATGTACAATGTAAATCTCAGTCAGCTTACCTGATAGGTTTTTAAGTCTTAATAAATAGCAATTCTAAGAGACATGCCCTAACTTACCAAACGACTCATGGTCAAAATCACTTGGTCTTTGTGCAAAATCTATGAACAAAATTTTGCCAGTTTTATTACGGTAACAATGTGTTGTAACGTTTTATTTAAAACACTGTTTCTGGGGCACCTGGGTGGCTCAGTGGGTTAAAGCCTCTGCCTTCAGTTCAGGTCATGATCTCAGGATCCTGGGATTAAGCCCTGTGTCAGGCTCTCTGCCGGGTGGGGAGCCTGCTTCCCTTCCTCTTTCTCTGCCTGCCTCCCTGCCTACGTGTGATCTCTGTCTGTTAAATAAATAAATAAATAAATAATCTTTAAAAAATAAAAAATAAACAGTTTCCTTTTTTTTTTTTAAGATTTTATTTATTTATTTGACAGACAGAGATCACACGTAGGCAGGGAGGCAGGCAGGGGGGGGGGAGCAGGCTCCCTGCGTAGCAGAGAGCCCGATGCGGGGCTTGATCCCAGGACCCTGAGATCATGACCTGAGCCAAAGGCAGCGGCTTAACCCACTGAGCCAACCAGGCGCCCCTAAACACAGTTTCTATAATTAGATTAATTTGCAGTTAGTGGTTTAACTTGGCTTTAACACTTCCATTTACCCAAATATTTTTAGTGTATGTATGTATGTATATGTATATATATATATATATACATATATATATATATATATATATCTGATAAATTCATTTTAGTGTACAAAGGAGCTATAGGACCTACTCTAACATAAAAATATGAAAGAAAAGGAAAATTTTATAATACAAGTTTCTAAATAATGGAAGAAGTAGAAATGAAGAAAACCAAAAAAATAAAGAAGTAACTTCTTTCACCCACTGAAATAGTCCTGAAAAAAATAGTACTATCATGTAGCCATTAATTACCTAAAAGGCTACAAATGACATTCTTCATTTATAGGAACTTAATTTTTTTGATATACAAAATACAGCATGGAAAGTAATAAATAAGACATTTTGATTAATAGGCTAAAGCTGGAGGGGTCTTCTTCAGAGACTACAGTGGGTCAAAGAATAGCTATCTAAAAGAAATGGTTAGTAGAAATACAGTTTAAGCCCCACACAAAATTAAAATGTGCTCAATGCAGTTTAAGTGTATCATGAAATTTATTGAAAAGCAGTTGCATTTAACTTTACTTAAATAAATCTCCTTGAATTTTCTGCAGGGTATCCATTTTGCAAGGAAAAAAATTAGTAGATTGCCTTCATACAAGTCAAAAAAACAAAAGTTTCAAAACTCAGAAAAGAACTCTGTTTGTTAAGTGTCTGACTTTGGCTCAGGTCATGATCCCAGGGTCCTGGGATGAGCCCGAGTAGGGGTGGTGGTGGGCGGGAGGGCGGGGGAAGTCCCTGCTCAGAGGGTAGTCTGCAGCTCTCTCCCTCCGCCCCTCTCCCCACCCATGCTTGCAACTGCTCCCACTCTCTCAAATAAATAAATAAATAATCTTAAAAAAAAAAAAAATGCACAAGAGAATTACCTTTAACACTAGAGTTACTCAGTCCTACTGGAATCTTTAACTGTATAGGACCGTAGACCTCACCTATTCTAAATGGTCATTTTGGAAACAATGGATCAGAAATATAAAGAGGTCTAAGCAGCTTATGTAAGGTCCCACAACCACCTAGAGGCAAAGCTAGCACTAGAATACAGACCTTCTGACCATGAGGTTAATTATATTCTCTATACCACCTCCAACTGCCTATCCCCCAATTCTGAGGATAGTCCCTGATAGGATTTCTTCTTCACACACTGATCAAAGCCTAGAAAGCTTTTGTTTTATGCAAACAGACCCCCTCCCTTCTGACCTTCTCCTGCAAGGTTACTAAAGGGAACAGACAGACCTCACTTCCTACATGCTTCACAGAACTCTGATGCTTTCTGATAATTCAGAACACATCCCAACAGAGTTCCAAGGTTCAGAAGTCCTGTCTTCTGACCCTTTTCTTTCTATATAACCCTAAGAGACATGGCAAGACCAAGGGAAAGAGCCACAGAACAAAGACCACTTAAAAGTGGCAGAGGGAGGTGCGCCTGGGTGGCTCAGTCGTTAAGCATCTGCCTTCGGCTCAGGTCATAATCCCAGGACCCTGGGATCAAGCCCCACATTGGGCTCCCAGCTCAGGCTGAGGCCTACTTCTCCCTCTCCTGTCCCCCTGCTTGTGTTCCCTTCTCTTGCTATGTTTCTCACTGTCAAATAAATAAATAAATAAAATCTTTTAAAAAAACAAAAAACAAAAACAAAACCAAAAAACAGTGGCACAGGGAAGGAGGAAAATGGATTAGAGAGGAGGAAGGGCAAAAACAGAAAATAAAAGGTATAGAGAAAACTTGTACCTTTTCTCTGTAATAAAAGAAATAAAAACAATAAAACAAAATAAAAACACCAACTACTAATTATCCCCATTACTTTGTGTAATGTGTAGATGTAGAAAAAGACCAAGGGAGGTAAAGATCCTAATATCTTAAAAATGTGAGAAACTCAAAAGACAGAGAAAGCGTTGGGGCGCCTGGGTGGCTCAGTGGGATAAGCCTCTGCCTTCAGCTCAGGTCATGATCTCAGGGTCCCAGGATCGAGCCCCACATCGGGCTCTCTGCTCAGCGGGGAGCCTGCTTCCTCCTCTCTCTCTGCCTGCTTCTCTGCCTACTTGTGATTTCTCTGTCAAATAAATAAATAAAATCTTAAGAAAAAAAAAAGAATTTATTATTTAAAAAAAAAAAAAAAAAAGACAGAGAAGGCGTGTGCTGGAAAGGTATCTATGAAGTTTCCTGGAAATTACACTGGGCTTGAACATTGTACAACATGCAGATGTAGAAAAAGACCAAGGGAGGTAAAGTTCCTGATTTCCCAAAGAAGTGAGAAACTCAAAAGACAGAGAAGGCGTGCGCTGGAAAGGGATCTGTGAAGATTCTTAGAAATTACACTGGACTGGAAAAATGGGGGAAAGGAGGTGAACAAGGGAAAAGAAGACTGGAAAGTTGGTAGAACCATTAATGAGAATAGGCAAGAGGAGAAACGTATTTTGGAGGAAGGACAGAAATGCTGGACCTCAAGGGCTTAGGAAACCTGTTAGGATCACTAGGCAGTTTAAAACATTCCCCGGAGGCTAGTAATCAGAGTAGAAAAAGTGGCTGAAAACTTGCAGAGTGAACCAGAACCCTAGAGGGCAAAAAGATAAGGGCCTTGTGAAAAGGGCATGGAATCAGTAGTAAGTCCTGCTTCAGGGATTTTGTAAGGGGAATGTGCACCTTCATTACAGGAGTCAAGACTGGTAAGCCCTAGTAGTACCCACTGCACACACCTTTCAGCTATCTCCCCTCCTCTCTTTATCTCTGCCTACTTGCAGTCTCCTCTGGGTTGTTTCTTTCCTATCTCCTTAAAGCACACAGGACACTCCCAGGCGTGAACAGTAAGTTGGTTTTTCTTGCTGATTTTTCTCAAGAAAATGCAGGTAAGTTGCAAACCAAGCTGAAAGGACAAAGAAAATACTAAATATACATACCACCCTCAGAGTTTACAAAGTAGCTCAAAATACAAATTGAGGCAGGTGGCTATAGCTGGTAGTAATACCTCTCGCAGGAGAACCGTGGCCACAGCACGGCAAGGGCAACCTAGCAACAACCAAGAATGGCGCCTGCTTCGAAGACAAGTTTAGGCAAGGTATCAGGCGCAGCCCGATGGGGTTGGAAAGGGGCTACATCCAGAGATTAACTGAATCAATATGGAGGACAAATGGGAACCATGTTTTTCAGTGGTAGAGAAGGAAGATAGAAGGACAAAGTTCAAATGAACTTTGAGGTACTGTATTTGAACTGGAGCTATCATTGCAAATCCATGGCTTATAATACATCTAAATACGGAGGTAAATATAAATGTAGAGGAACACACACACACACACACAAACTTCCTAGCTCTAGCCCCAAGATCTAAAAGTAGTAACACTGGAACAGCAATAAGCACTTCTGGCACTCTCGCTCTCTACCTTGCTCTCTTTCTACCACCCTCCTCAAAGAAATGACTGACTCCAGGGCTGAGGCAGAGGAAGGATAAACTGAACCTAAAACATTGTGCAGCCCTAGAAAGAAAGAAAGTGAACAAAGAATGAAAGGGACAAATCAAAAAAGACAAACTGCTCAAAGGGTTCCATTGGCCAATTTAGGCCAATCTGATCATCAAAATGAATAATGACATTAATAAATTGAATAAAATAGAAATCCATGAGTAAATAAATAGGGGAAAGCTTATCCTTACAGAAAAATGCCAATAAATGCAGAAGGAATGACGGAGTTAGAAAAAAAATTACCACTTGGCAACCATCATAGCAATAATTCTGGTAATAATCATCAATGCATGTTAAAACTAGAAGGTGAAGGTGGGATGAGGAATGAGTTATTTTTTATAATCTTAATGTGTCTCCACACAGGACATTTGTTGATGATAAAGGGAAAAACAAATTTACAATGGAGAAATCTGGCAGATATTCCATTAATCAAGTGATTAATGTAAATACCAGTAAGGGGACAAATTTTATGTTGTTTGCCATTTGATAGGATGCAATGAGAAGAACTAAGTATCACTTCTATGATATTCCTGCCAAATTTGCATAACTTGGGTTTCATGAAGAAACATCACACTACTAACTCAGTATTACGCTGCTAATTGTTAAATAACTAGCTCTCCAGAGGTAAAAAGTCCTTCCTTGTCTGTGGTGTTCCCTGATTTCCATGGTGTAAATAACCCCACCATGGCCAATTTCAACTACCAACTGATAATGTGGACCTAGGAGTTGGGAAGAGATAGCACGTTCCAGACTCACAAGTCACTAGGGAATCTGATCTTGACCAGGGGCATAAACCCAAATTAAGGGACTTTGTGCAAAAATGTGAAAACCATATAATTGAGTAAAGGCTGATTCTGCTCCAGAATGAAGGAGACTAGAGAGACATGACCACTATATGCAGCGCATGATCCCAGATTAGAGCTTCTGGAGAAGGACAAGGCTATTAATAGGGACAATCAGCAGAATTTAAATGGGGTCTCTGAGTGAAAGACATGTGGGAGTTCTCTGCACTGCTCTCTCAACTTTTCTGTAAGTTTGAAATTATTTAAAAATAAAATCGTATCTTCTCTAAAGTACAACTGATTTGTACCCGATTGGGACATTCTAGATTTGAGCATAGGGAAAATGCTGAAAGGACAAAGAGCTGGGAGAGCTAAATTCCAATTAATGTAGGTAAAGAGGGTTAAAGCCCATGACTGCTCTGGGTGGTGTCTAGTGCTGCTTCGCTCATAGTGACATTAACAGCTGAAATGAAGAACCTCACAGAACAATATTTATTTCTCAAAAGGAACATAGGTTACCAAGACTCAGATGTTTAATTACCCATTCCCTTGTTTTAGAGCATAAAGATACTAGGGAAAGGCAGTGGGACTGAGAGATTTACTTAAAATACTAATATTGTAAAATTCTAATTAAACTATTTTTTAAAGGGAAGCTACTTCGTTTAAATCAACTTTTAAAAATGTACAAAAGTGGGCGCCTGGGTGGCTCAGTGGGTTGAGCCGCTGCCTTCGGCTCAGGTCGTGATCTCGGGGTCCTGGGATCGAGTCCCGCATCGGGCTCTCTGCTCAGCGGGGAGCCTGCTTCCTCCTCTCTCTCTGCCTGCCTCTCTGCCTACTTGTGATCTCTGTCAAATAAATAAATAAATAAATAATTTAAAAAAAAAATGTACAAAAGTAAAGTAAAGCAAGGTGAAGAGCATTTTGGTTTTAAAGTAAGCATATACTTCTAAATCATCATTCTCTACCAAAAATAAAAAACAGGGAAGAGGGCGCCTGGGTGGCTCAGTCAGACATCCATCCTGAGCTCTTAAATTTCAGCTCAGGTCTTGATCTCAGGGTCATGAGTTCAAGCCCTGTACTGGGCTGTTTTAAAAAATAAATGAAATAAAACTAAATTAAAAACAGGGTAGAGAGAAGCTAGTATCAGGAATTAAAATACTGCAGTGTAGAAAAAAATGGTACTTCTTAGTATTATCCACAAAAAAATCTACCTTTTGACAGCTACACTGAATGCATGTAATACACTCATTTAGTAAAAGCAGAATTAACAGTTTTTGCTTAGATCAACCCAAACACCATGAGTCACAGGCATGTGGGCAGTGAGTACTGCCTTGAAAACAGGAGATATACAAATCTACAGTGATCTTACTTATTCTGTGATAGAAGAAGTATTTCCTGCATTGGATTTTGAACAAAAAGCATTTGCAAAGAAACAATGTGCAATTCCACTACCATGGTTAAGGCTTGCCATGTTTTATAACTTCAGAGCTAATTCTATAACTCACCTACTGCCTTAATCTTTGGCATGACCAAGAATTTTCTTTAAAGTATTATGCTTGCCATTCAGGAAGGATAGCTCTATGTCGCAAATACACATAGGAGGAAATGACTTTTAGAAACTTAAATAGTCTAATTAGTGTAGTTCCTTTGTGAGATGGATGATGATTTTGGTCTTGTCTGAAAAAAGGCAAATAAATGTACAACCTGCACCATAAATAAATCATAAAGCTGGATGTGTTTTTCAACATTGAAAACTTTAACTGAAGAGTTAATATAACTTTTAAAGAATTTACTAGCTTGTGAAATCTCAAATGTATTGTATCAAACAAGAAAACCAGTATGTTTCTATTTGAGAAACCTCATCAGGGAAAGAAGCTGAGAGTATTTATTGGTGCTCTAGAAAATACTCAGGGGTATATCAATAGAGCCAACTGAAGATCATCCTTCTAGTACTAAAGGACATTAGAGAGTGGTTATGGGGAAAGTTAACAGTAGCAAATAACTCTTGTTCTAAAACATGGTATGAAATTTCTAGTCCTGCTCTCACTTCTATAAGAGAGCGGGGGGGGGGGGGGGGCTAGAGTAACAGAATGCATACCATCTCAGTTATAAGAAAACGACACAGGAGCCTACATATTACCATCACAGCTGTGTGCAGCTATGCATACACCTTGAAGATATGCTAACAAAGACTTTCAAAGACTTATGGGTTTGTATGTTTCCCTATGTATCCTCTACAACAGCTAAGTTTGAGAGATATGCAACAAATTATGTATTATGTACCAGATTTATGTATGGTACCCGTAACTGTTCTAGAACTAGTCCAATTCTAAAACAGAGTGGCTACAGCAACATTAATGAGTTATCTAGTTGTGGCATAAGTTATTTTTAAAAATCTGGGATATACGGACATTTACAAAGTCTTCATCCTTGTCTATGGGAGACAGACTCACCTAGTTTACTGTTTAAATGACTGAACTATTTAAACTGCAGTCACTAAAAACCAAATTTTTAATCCCTGTACCAAAAATTTATGGTGGGACTACATACCACTCTTACTTACATTATATAGTATACTCCATTATGGGAAGAAAGCCAATTTATTAAATCTTTAACTTTCATTTAATTGTTAAATACATTCAATATGGAGGTTAAGTGGGACAGCAATATTTAAGGTAGGTCAGTCAGGGGGCACCTGGGTGGCACAGCTGGTTAAGTGTCCGACTCTTGGTTTCCGCTCAGGTCATGATCTTAGGGTTATGGGATCTAGCCCAGTGCTGGGTTCTGCACTCAGCACAGAGTCCGCTTAAGTGAGATTCTCTCTCCCTCTGCCCCTCCACTCCCCCTCACAACAAATAAATCTTTTAAAAACAAACTCCCCCCAACCCCCAAATACCCGCCAGTCTTTTTAAAATAATAATAATAAAGGCTAGGTCAGTTAGGCATGTGAGTTAACATGTGGCCTGGTTTTACTCTGGCATCTGTCTCTAATCTGCCAAGTCAATTTATATTGACTGTTTTTCAGTGATATTGTGATGGTGAAATTAATCCTAAAGGACATGCAAAAAAACCAGTATCTGAATTCCGAAATAGGTATTATGCTGAAGAGATATACTATCTAGATATAATTCTTCCTACTCAATCTTTTTAGTAGATATTATAATTGTGCTAATTTGAGACTATAATTCTTTAAAACTAAAGTACTAAATACTTAGGATATATGGTTGATTTCTACATCTTTGTAAATTGATATTTTCTTTGGTTTTGTTTTCTTAGTTTCATAGAGTTCTTTTACATAAATACTATTTTTTTTCAAATGAGAAACATGTCTTGTTTAAAAAAATAGTTTTATCTTAAGAATGAAATGTACTTAGAAATTATAAATAGAGCCTTTCCAACTTATAAACACAGGATGTAAAAATAGTAGTTTTCTTCCTAACATCTAGAAAACCAAAAGACACTATACACAAAGCTTAGACATCTGAGGGGCTATACATTTATTTTTGCATGGGTGATGCTAATTCAGATACCTTAATGGAAGTATCCAGCTTTTCAATTTATTATCACCAGAAACAATTTTAAGTCTCAGCTGATCTTGCAGTTTAAGGCCTCTCTAACTTATCCAAACTTGAAAGAACAAGACATCATCAAGATTTCAGAACTCGATTTAGAACTTCCAAAATTAACATTTTTCTTAAGATCTTTTTGTACCTAATATTTAAAACATTCTCATTCATATGCTAGCAAACCAGTTCCAAATGAAACAGCTGAAAATAGTACAACTTTAAAAACATTTAGATTATAAAGTTGTCACTTTAAAGAGAATAAATCCAAAGGGATTTAGCCATTACATTATCAATGACTGGTAGTCAAGGTCATTCTACAGCCCAAAGGAAGAAAATTGAAGTGTGAATCTCATTTGACTAAAGAAACACAGCAGAAATCCAAAGGCACTAAAACCTACTGATCTAGGGGCATTTTGAATGCTATGTAACAGAAGACAACCAAAACAACTAAATGATTCCCCAAAGCAAAACACAGTCACTGTGCTATTTATTTTATAACTGCTCATCTCATCAGAAAGTCTTGCGATATGTGTGTAAGACACTGATTTTGCAGAGATAAAATTATCATATCCTACTGTCAGAAAAGAGAGCTATTTATTAAAAGAAAAAAAAAACAATGCAATTCAAATTCAGAACAAAATACAACAAAATAAAACGTAAATCTTTTCTGGATGAAGAAGAGGTGGTTGGAATAGTCAAGGGATCCAATTTAATGCCACGTTATTTCAAACTATTAGGTTTTTGTGCAATTTCCCTCAAAATTACAAGCAATGAAAATACCCCAGGATACAACTGCTTAATTTTCCAATATAAGACAAACTTGATCATAAAAGCACAATCACAAGGGGATGAAATAATTATATTAAGAGAGGAGTTAGTAAAAGTGTTCAAAATAGTTATGTGCAGTATCCCTTTTCTTGACTTATTAACTTAGCAACTTTTATTGTTATACTTGGTTTTACTCCGTATACTCAGTAGTTTGATCATACCATCTTAACATTTTTTACATTTATTACATGTCTATGTAAACTAATAAAATAACTCTGAAATGTTCTGAATTAACTTTTCAAAATAATAATACAAGACTGAGTTAGGTTTATTTTTGCAATTTGCCATAATTACATTTTCCTATTTGGTAAATGTTTACTGTGATACAAACTATACAAAAAGCCCAATTTGACCATAGTGCCGATAAAAACAGAATAATTTAATAGAAGTAAGGTGGTACTTGAGAAATCACATAATAAATAAAAATCAAGAAATCCCAACTAGATATACTTTGATGTATACACACTCATGCTCACACAGGTATATTTACACAGATTCCAAGGTAAACTTTATGGTCTCTATTATTCCATTATCTATATATAGCATTATAATTTATCAAAACAAAATCCATAATGGGAATATCATAGCTAAAGTCATTAATATTATATTACCTAAGACTGAAGTGCCAGAAAAGGGACAGTGCATCTCTACGCCATATAAAGCCTTGAATAAATACAAACCCTGATAAAAAGAAAGCGGCGTGCCAGAGATCTCTGAAGACAGTGCCCACGCTGTAAGAGGTGCTGGTACTGTGGCTCTGAGCTGCTCCCTCCTGTGTGTTATCTGTGGTGCTAGAACCATCTCCTTCCCTATGGACTTCCAAATGGGCTGCTTTTCTTAATTTCCTTGATCAGAAGAGATTAAGAGCAGAAGGTGGCTTTAAAATGTTAACAACCACTCTGTTGGTAGCACATTCAAAATTATGACCAAATATAAAGACAGGAACTTTAATACACAATAAAATTCAGTTATTAACGGGAGAAAAGTTAACGTCAACATTAAGGTACATATTCAAGAGCAACTTCTATAAATGTTGGGTTATTGTTCCTTGTTCACACTGACAGGTGAGTGAACATTAGGTTGTAACGATATCATTGGACAGATTTTTACAAAGCATTTCTTCCCTATTTGAATGCCACTTATCTGCAGAAGAAGAAAGAAAAAAATTTAGACAGAGAGAATTACAATCTAACTGATCAACAATGCTATTTATCTAGTGTCGGTATTATCTTTTGACAAGGAGAAGGGCTTAAATCTCAACATCCCCAAACTGCAAATGTCGCAATCTCTTAGCAACCATATTCAAAGGAGGAATTGCTCCAAAAGACCCTTAAACAGAACTCCATTGTGCTGAGTGGCCAGAGAGACTTGCTACGCTTACTTAATCAAGAGACAATATTAAACAACTTCGAATAGTATTTAATAAACAGAATTTAGCTGAATTTTTTTCCTGGCTATTGTTTTTGCTGAAGTATCTTGTAAGTACAAGATTTTGTAAATAGAGGGAATTATCAGCAATTCCAGCTAATATATTCCCTACAATATCAAGTGCCTTGGAAATGAGCTTTAGGAAAGAAAACAAAAACAGGTATGTGGTCTCATAATGGCCTTGAAGCAAATACATAAACTAAATCATTTGGTAGCTAAGCTTCCTGGTCTATTTAATGGAAGAGTGGCTTTATAAGATAACATTTTATTCGAGTCAAGAACAATCCTAGATTCAAATTACACAAATCCACACAAAGGCTGCTTTTAAAAGAGTACCTTCTTCTTTTACCCCCTGCACTGAGAGGGGGTTTTGGTGTTCTTGTTGACACAATCTGGCAGTGCACAGTTCCCAGGAGCAGCATCAGCCATATTGGCCCAATCACTTCCGTCAGAGGTATGCTATGTGGGCTAGAAGCGGAACAGAATAACACTATTGCAGCAACTACAAAGAGGGAAAGAAAATATGTTTAATTATAGATCTGACAGTCACCTCTTCAAAACGTTAAAAACTGTATTAACATTGCTTCTTCCAGATTATTTTTCTAACTTTAAATTAGTTAAAAACATCACTGCAGACAAGCTCTTTCAGACTATTTTTTTGTTTGCCACTAGCTAACCACAGTATTCGGCAATAAACTCCTGGAACAAGATAACATCCAACACAGTCTCTAAAGCACACATTTTTATGCTGCAATGAAAACCAGCTGCATATGAATCCAAGGGCATTCCTGATAAGATCACAGACAATCAAAAGAAACACTAACCTCAAGTGCACGTAATTGCTTTGTTTTACAAACAAGGAAATCTATGATAGGTGTGTAATAAGGCTATAAAGAGCTTCTTTTCAAATAGAGATTTATCTGCTCAGAAATAACAACATAAATTTACTTGGGTAAATTCTTCAGGGAAACGAGTAAACACTCACCAATGCTAAGACTGCCACATGAAGAAGAGATCTTGTTTTTGCTTGCTTAGCATCTTCTATACTTTACAGACCGACCTTACGTCTTTTGGGAGCCTGCCTCCTTTATCTGTCAATCAAATCATCTTATTTCTCCCACTTTAGGGACAGATGTGTTATCTAGTCTTACCAGGGTCTTAATTGTGGGCACAGGAATTAATAATGAGATGGGCATGTAACCTTAGCAGGACCAATCAGAATCTTTTTCACGGATTAATAGAGGTAGATAGAAAGGCCTTTCTCCCACATCACAAACAGTAAGGACTAAGGAAATATGAAATTGCCAGGGGCCACATCAGCCACCTCCTTAAGAGAGATGAGACCAGCACAATGAGAATAAAATCACCAGTATAAAAAGTGAAGATATCATGTGAGCCGGTAGATCCAGAAATGCTTGAACACAGGGCCTATGAGATCCTAATTCTGTTTCAGCATAATTGGAGAATTTGAAAATTAGATTTTTGTGCACTTTGTTAGCTGTGATTATTGTAATGTGCTTATGTAAGGTGCATATTTTGAAGAGATGCATGTTGATGTATTCAGGAGTAAAACATCATGATCTATATAATTTAACAAACTATATTAAGTACATATTCTAAAATATAATGATTTAATTAAAAAGATGGGCATATGCTATTTAGAATGACTATGTAACATGTAAATCAGGACTCTTTTGAGAGTGAAAGGAGAGTTGTTAATAAAAGCACAAGGACAACACAAGTAGATTTGGACACTTGGACAGCCCCAAGCAAACTGAATAAATAGCTATCCCAGTTATTGTTTTTGTAGTAGTCTATCTAGTTTTCTGGGTTTTTGGAAAATTTTTATGATCAGCGGCATAAACAAAAACAACACTTTTTACAAAAGCTAGCTTGCATTTGTTTTTTTTTTTTAATTTTATTTATTTATTTGACACAGAGAGAGATCACAAGTAGGCAGAGAAGCAGGCAGAGAGAGAGGGAGAAGCAGGCTCCCCGCTGAGCAGAAAGGCCAGATGTGGGGCTCAATCCCAGGACCCCAGATCATGACCCGATTGAAGGCAGAGACCCATCCCACTGAGCCACCCAGGCACCCCTTGCATTTGGTTTCTGCCACCTGCAACTGAAAGGATCCTGGTCTACCATACCAAGATATAAGCTTCAAATACCAGTTCATCTCCTCACATGTGTTAAAAGGTATCATAAACACAACTACTCAGCTTTATGTTCTCCTGAATAATAAGTTCCTTTACAAAGAAAAAAAAAAGACTTAAATTTCTTAAAATGCCAATCATCTTTATGAATTACCCAGGAATGTAACTCAAAAATCTCTGCTTGTTCTGTAATAAGAGTCCAGAATTTTGAAAACTCTAGTCTTTGCTGTTTTTAATATGAACTCTGATGTGACCTTTGTTAAATCCCTTTACCTTTTTGAGCCTTGGTTTATTTTTTTTGTACAATAAAATAGGATGTAGGTACTATAAATTCATGTGAGGTGATACATACAAAACACTTTGGGGGCACCTGTGTTGCTCAGAGGGTTAAAGCCTCTGCCTTTGGCTGAGGTCACGATCCCAGAATCCTGGGATCGAGACCCACATCAGGCTCTTCTGCTCAGCGGGGAGCCTGCTTCCACCTCCCCCTCTCTCTCTCTTTCTCTACCTGCCTCTCTGCCTACTATGATCTGTATCTATCAAATAAATAAAATCTTTAAAAAAAAAAAAAGCTTCTTACAGAAGTGAATGTGTACTTAACACTGGCAAATAGTACTTTTACTTGCTATCATTAACTTAACTACCTTTAAAAAGAAGGGGGATGCAAATGCAACTTAAGAGGTTCAGAGTTTCAGGGCATCTTGGTGGCTCAGTGGGTTAAGCATCTGCCTTTGGCTCAGGTCATGATCCCAAGGTCCTGGGATCAAACCCCAGATTTTCTCCGTCTCCCTCAGCTGCTCCCCCTACTTGTGTTCTTTCTCTGTCAAATAAATGAATAAAATCTTAAGAAGAAAAAAAAAAAAAGGAAAAAGAAAGAAAGGTTCAAAGTTTCCTGGGGCGCCTGGATGGACCCAGTGGGTTAAGCCCTTCACTCTTGGTTTCAGCTCAGGTCATGATCCCTGGGTTCTGGGATCAAGCCCGGCATTGGGCTCCATGCTCAGCAAGGAGTCTGACATTCTCTCTCTTTCTCTCCCTCTACCCCTCCCCCCACAACTCTCCCTCTCAAATACATACATAAATATTAAAAAGAAAAAAAAAAAAAGAGAGGTTGAGTTTTGGGCACAGACAAGAACATCTTTAAAAACTTTAGATTTTGGGGCGCCTGGGTGGCTCAGTGGGTTAAGCTGCTGCCTTCGGCTCAGGTCGTGATCTCGGGATCCTGGGATCGAGTCCCGCATCAGGCTCCCTGCTGAGCAGAGAGCCTGCTTCCTCCTCTCTCTCTCTGCCTGCCTCTCTGCCTACTTGTGATCTCTCTCTGTCGAATAAATAAATAAAATCTTTAAAAAAAAAAAAAAAAAAAAAAAAAAAAAAAAACTTTAGATTTTGTATAACCTCTTTCTGGTTATTTATCTGTATTCTTTCAGCCCTATCAACACCATCCTCTGGTGGGGCTGGGAACCAACAAACCGTATTTTGTATCTTAATAGGAAGTTGTTATATTCTGTAAAATTCTGCCACATGAAGAAGAGATCTTGTTTTTGCTTGCTCAGCATCCTTTATACTTTACAGACCGACCTTACGTCTCTCTATCTTTTGGGAGCCTGCCTCCTTTATCTGCATCAGGAAAAGCTGGGGGCAAGGGAGCAACTTTATCCCCCCCCCTTTTTTTTTCCTGGTTGTGCCTGTATCCATATCCCTTCTATGGCCTCAGTTCCTAAGACAGTGGTTCTGGTATAACCTCCAACCTGTTGTTCCCCTTTAAGTGAAGGGTTACGAAGAAATCATTCACTTCTCTTATATACTGTTAAGTTATACTTTTTGATCATTTAATGAAGTCCAATGAACTAGACAGAACTACTGAAGATTTTTGGTGGGCAGTACTTCTACAGATTCCTCTAAGAGCTCAACTAAGACAAAATGTTTTATTAGGCATGAAAGTTCCAAGGCAGGATTTCACATACTGGTCAAGCAGAACTCTAGGGATAATCATTAGAAATATAAGATATCTAAAGTTTAATTTTTAGGTCAATCTTTGAGATTTAGTGGCAGATGTTAGGCACTGGGAATAGTAAGACAAATAAGACCACAGTCTCTGCTCACTGCCTCTCCTCAATTTAGAAGAAAAGAGGGACACATAAAGAAACAAAATACCTATAATAGACTGAATTACGCCCCCCACCCTATTCATACGTTGATGCCCTACAGTGTCTATATAGATGTAGTAAAGGTTGAATGAAGTCCTAAGGATGGAGCCTTAGTCCAATAGGGCCATTGTCCTTTTAAGGCAAAGAGATACCAGAGATCTTGCTCTGCTCACACACAGCGGAAAGACCATGTGAGGACACAGTGAGCAGGCCGCCATCCACAAGTCAGTAAGAGAGACCTCACCAGACACCAATCTGATGCCACACTGATCTCAGACTTCCAGACTCTAGAACTGTAAGAAAATAAATCTCTGCTGCTTAAGCCACACAGTCTATGGTATTTTGTTAGGGCAGCCCAAGCAGACTAATACAATACCTATGAAGAGTGCTATATATTGGGAGGGTGGATAGGAAAGGATTCTCAAAGAAGGTGGCACCTGATGCCTAGTCTAACTGAGAAAACAAGTAGATGCAGATTAGGTAAATATAAGGGAAGAAGGCTACTCAAAGAAAGGGGCAGACAGAAGGCAGACAGAATTAAAACACACACACACACACACACACACACACACACACACACACCCCACAAACAACACAAAAAAGAAAGAGCAAAGAGCTAATTTAGCCTGGCAAAACCTGGGGAGAGATTCAACAAGGGACAGACTAAAAACGTGGTTTTCCTCTTAAAGGCAACAATAACTAGGAAGAGATTTAGACCTTAAGTGGCTAGTCTGAATTTCCAATTTAAAAGGTAAAAGGACAGAAGGTAGAAGATATAAGGGCTCTTGGCAGTAATCTGGGTGAGAAATGACATAAGCAAAAAGCATAAATGGAGTCGAGAATACATAGCTGAGATACTTAAAAGGCATGTAATTGAAATAAAAAACTATACAAAGTTATACAAAACCAAATCTGACTGCACATGATTCCTTCTACTTCTTAGGAGAAAGGTGGGATAGAGAATAAGGTAATTCAGAGCACTGCACCATACTTTTCTATGCAAAAATGTGTAGGCACAAAGTAGTACCAGCAGATTCCTGGGGTCATTAAGGCTGATATCATTTTGTCACTGGCTGTGACTCGAAGCAGGTTAAATCACTTCTTTTATTTAGTAGGAGAATATTCAGTGTTCACCACTTAGGAACACTTACAATGTCAAACTTTGGTTCTGAAATGAAAAATATCTTTTTCATGTCTCATCTAACCTGTCTTCCTTATTTAACATAGACAAGCCAGTAAGTAAATTTCAGACACAATATATGCCCTCTAGTTACAATGGAAACTAGTCATTATAATAGCAAAAGATAGCAAAAAGCTTACATGTCCAACACTGATACAGCACAGAATATTTTACAATAATTTAAAATGTATTTTTAAGACTCTGATACTTATGATGACATAAGGCAAAAAAATATAGATTTTTATACAGATTAATCTCAACATTTAAAAATGTTGCAAAGTAAACTGAAAGGTAAGATTTTGGGTAGGTAAATTTTAAAAAAAATTTCCTACATTTTCTAAATTTTCTGCAAAGAATATTATTATTTCTTTAATTAGAAACACACACATAGTCTCTCCACTGATAAAAATCACAAACCTTCAGAGTTTACTCCCTTTCATGTATATAAGATGTACCCTGGCTTAAAAGAAACAACTTTACCTAAATAAATGTCTATAGGTTTTATTACATTTTCATTTACTTAAGACATTTATCTGAAAAAAGAAAAGATATTTACCTTTTTACTTAAAGAGTTTGTTGATAAAACATATTTAAACAATCATTCAGGATTACAATCATGTTTTTAAAAAAGCAAGACATTAGAATGACTGAAAGGATAACCACTAAATTAAAATCACTGTTTTTATTAGAGCACAGGGATGTGAGTGGTGTCTTCCTCAGGCCTCCGAGCGCTCTCCAGCATCATATATTATGCATTATATGCTGTGGCTCTGACTCGGCACCCAAGTGCGTCCGTGCTGGTAGGCAGCATACTGGGACTGTTGAGCACGTGGCTCTGCAGACAGACTGCTTAGACTTGAATATAGACTCTCCTGCACCTGCAGACTGTGTGACTTTGAACCCTCAGGTCCTTCAGATCCCTTTCTGTCAGGTGGAACACCAGAACCTGTACTTCCCTGCATGGTGGTTGTGAGAATTAAACGAGAATCTGAAGAGCACTCAGAAAATGGGGTACAGATTCTCCGTATGGAATGAGGATAGTCTCAGAAGACAATGGTTAAAAGAAATAAGAAACCATGGCTGAGACAGGAAAAATGAACTCATACAGCTTGTATAAAAAAGACTGGTGGTAGGTATATGTGGTATGTATGTGTATTTGAAGAGACTTTCTAATGGTTAAATACCTCTCAATCTGTATTTTTCTTTAGCCATCCACAGATTCTAATTTTCATTAAATTATATTGGAAAATAACTGCTTTGTTTTTTCAAACATTTTTAATACCAAACCAGCTATATTTTATTAAATGAAATATCACAATCAATGTGTATCTTCACACTTAGTATAATTAGTACGTGTTTTTTAAAAAAGCCTTAGTAACTCTAAATACATAACACCCTGAAAGTTAAAAGCAAAATGAATTTCTATCACTTAATTATACCTTGCAAAAGATAAAGGACAAGAAGCCAGAAAAAGATGACTTTTGATGTTACTTGTAACCACCACCGGAAGAAAAAGGGGAAAAACACAACTCGAACAATTCCCTTTCTAGTCAGAGAAGTCCAAGGACTTTCAGGTTTTGCCTTTGCAAATGCAGACCCTGGAAAAAGTAAAATAAAATGACATAGTACATTTATCATTCTTTAATTTCCTTTGAGAAAAAATTTCAATATCTGAAGAAAAACTATGTCTAATTTTATTTTGCATTACACTATGAGAAATGCCCAATTTTGGGTATTAGACACATTTAAAAACATTCTTCATGCTATCATATTAACTCAGGTACTCTGAAAAAAAAAAACAATTTTTAACTGAAATAACAGAATTTCTCCCACATATTTTATAAATATAAGACAATGTTCAAATGTCAGTTTCAATTAGGAATTAAAAGTTACTTTAAAAAAAAAAGTTACTTTCATTTTTATAACCAAGCCATATAGCTTGCTAGGCAAACACAAGCTGGTTTTCTTTTCTTTTTATTATTTCTTAGACCGATCTTTAGTGGGAGTAAAGACTAGTCAATGGTACTTAAATACCTCCATTATCCCTTTCTTGTACAAGTCCTGCCTTCACTTACACTCACATTGCTTTTATTCCTACAAACATATATCTAACCCACTTTGAATTCTCTTCCTTCAAGGTCAATTTCTAATTGCATTAAGCTTTAATTTATTCAAGACTCACCTCTTACAAGATCAACATCTATGAGGTCTGGTTTCACATGTGCTGTTTTCTTTGGTTTATTCCTTAAACCCTACAATATATTAAAGTAGAACTGGTAAGAGAGTAGATCTTAGAAGTCCTTATCACAAGAAAAAAAAAATCTTTGTAACTGGGTATGGGGATGGATGTTCACTACTTATTGTGGTATCATTTCTCAATACGTACATATCTCAACATATATAAATATCAAATATGGAATCATGCTGAATACCTAAAAGTAATATTATCTCATATGTCAATTATACCTCAATAAAAAAATAGTATTGGAATTCAATAGATGTATTTTAAAATCCAGGCTAATAAAAAATAATCAAATTCTAAAGATTTCAACTAAAAAAAACTTTAAGGAATATACTGGAGAAAAATATAAAACACGACATCTTTGTTACAACTGGAACATAAGTATAGTATTTTAATACATTTTATTATTTCCCAAAAGGATCAATTTAGGGATGTGTGGACAGGGGAGGGCTGTTTATTACTGAAAGCAAAATTCTAGAACGACTATCACTACAACCCAATCTGGATGTGCAGTCTGAGACGGTCCATGAGACTGTGTGAGCCCAGGTTTGCACAGGAGAGTATGTTGAGGCTGGCTGGGGGAGCAGGGGCCCTGAGAGGCCCTCAGGGGTGATGCTGGGGATGCTGCTGCAGGAAGCAGTAGCTCACAAAGCTGGGGACAGACAGGGATGCAGACTTCTCAGCTGATGCCAACACGTGGGGGTGGTATTAGCTGAGACCCAGAGAGGATGATGCATACCTCAGGATCGCCACTATGTTCACATGCCAACCACTAAGGAGACCACGATACCACCTAGTCACCTTAGAACTTAGACGCCATGCCCAGGCGAAGGAGGAAGTGAAAGCGGAAGTCACAAATTTAATTAGTTTAAACTCGGAATTATTGAACACTAAGGTTAAGTTTCTGCCACCAGTGTACAGAATGGGAATAAGGGTAGAGATCAAAATCATCGAACACACACACATACACACACACACACACACACACACAACTTAAAAGTAGGATGTTAAGAATTGGAAGGGCTTAGGCTAAATTCCCCAAGAAGCCAAGTGCTGAGATATGAGACACGGTGTTTAGATGATTTGTTTACTATTCCTTCAATTAATCAAGTAACTGAGCAGTAAATTCTATTTGGTCCTGATCCAAAAAACGATGACCCCTAAGGTAAAAATTTAGTTAAGTACTGTTTGCATCCAAAACAAAGAAGAGGAGACTACTTGAGCTCAGAATTAACTGAGATGTTTAAACCAAATGCACCCTGAAATCAAGAAGCAATGAACTGTTGAACCCTTTCAAATAGTCTGTCCATGTGAAGTTGGAAACTACTCAAGAGGTACAAAAACAAGAGAAAAAAAGAGGATAGAAGACATAGTCATGGTAGTTTTATATATAGTCGGTCCTCATATTCATAGATTCTTTATTTGCAAATTTATTTTATTCCCAAATCAATATTTGCTGCACTTTTGCAGTCATTTGCAGATATGCACGAAGTTAAGAGTGGCAAAAAATTTGAGTCACCCAATGTGCACACTCCCAGCTGCAGTCAAACAAGGCAACAATCTGCCTTCTTATTTCAGCTCTCATGCTGAAAATAAATATCCTTTTCACAGTCAATTTCATGCTGGGTTTTGCTTTTTTTGTACTTCTTGTTGGTAATTTTGTTGTTTAAAAATGGACCTCAAGCACAGTACTGAAGTGCGGTCTAGTGGTCTAGTGTTCCTACGTGTAAAGAAGGCTGTGATGTGCCTCACTGAGAAGATGTGTGCTAGATGAGCTATGTTTGGGCTTGAGTTACAGTGTCATTGGCCATGAGTTCAGTTGTTAATGTAGCAACAACATCTATTAAATACGGTGTCTTTCAACAGAAACATACATAAAACAAGGATATGTACTGATCACTTGATAAAGTGTGACTAGAGGTGGAGAAATGGTCAGTATCTGCTAATTCAGTGTTCATGCTGACTTTATAGAACATAACTCCTGTGAATTAAAGAGACCTGACTGCATCTGTACTTTATTTCCTATTTTAATTCATGATAGAGTGGCTCGCAAACTATGAATCATCCCCAGTATTTTGCAAACTGGAAAAGCAATTCTAATAATACATATGTGTAAAAACAAAATTTCATTAATAGAGAGCTATTTAAATTTGGTATGAAATTTGAGATTTAACCTTTATTACTGCCAACATTTTTAACAGCACTACATATTTTGATTTATTTCTTTTATACATTATTTTTTCACATAATTTGAAAATAATCTTATTGCCAATGTTTTATGACAAATCTGAAGCTTAATTTACTGCTGTATACCTAAAATTTTTATCAGGTTGTTTCAAGAACTTAAAGTTCTTATGAGAGGAACAGTAAATTAAATTGATTTATGCAATTGTGTTGTTTTTCAACATGTTCATTCTTCTTGACCTCTTTCATATGTGGTTCATTTCCTATTTAATATTTTATTAAAACTTTAGTTTGAGCTACATTGTAGAGTCACAGCACAACTGCTGGTTTTATTTATTTATTTATTTATTTTGAGAAAGTATGTGCACATGAACAGGGGAAGGAGGAGGTAGAAGGAGAGGGAGAGCGCGAATCTTAAACAGGCTCCATGCCCAGCAGAGACTGACATAGGGCTCGATCTCACAATCTTAAGATCATGACCTGAGCCAAAAATCAAGAGTCAGACACTTAACTATTTATTATATTTTTTTCTAATTGCCAGCTTTGATAAAACTCACCTTCACGGTAACATATCAGAATATTTAGAGAGTTTAAAATAAGAAAAGCAAAGAAAAACTTCACTGATATATCATCTAACATTAATGATTTTAAACACAAAAGATATTAGCACCCATATGTAAGCATTCATAAGATCTGATTTTAACTATGTAGATATTTTAAGCTGGAAAATTTTAAGCTGGTTTAGAATACACTATATTCATCCAAAATGGCATAGCTTTCAGGACCATCATTACTGACCATCAAAAAGTTTACATGAACAAACAAAAAATGAAAGCAAAGTTCAAAAGAAAAGATCTTAGCAACTACTGACTTAACTAGAAAGTAGAAACAATCAGGCACTATAAATATAATTAATCTCCAAGAAATCCAAGTAATATATTCTTTATTGAATATACACTTAAACTCTTAGAGTACATTCCTAAGGCACAATAACACAAGTTGTATGAAATTGTGAATTCTTTAAAATCTGTAAGTACACAGATAGTGTTGAGTCAAAAAACTTATAACAGCTGTTTAAATTTAGAAAGTACTTCTGTTCAACGATGCAGACGTCCCATGGATGGAACTATTATAATACTGCGATTCCACCAAAGGACATAACCATCAGTTTCACTTTCCATAAATCCTATTTAGCTTCCCCATCCTGTTTTTCCTCTATAATGATTTTAAATAGCATGTTTCTTTTTTTTTTTTTTTTTTTTAAAGATTTTATTTATTTACTTGAGAGAGAGACAGTGAGAGAGAGCATGAACGAGGAGAAGGTCAGAGAGAGAAGCAGACTCCCCATGGAGCTGGGAGCCCGATGCGGGACTCGATCCCGGGACTCCAGGATCATGACCTGAGCCGAAGGCAGTCGTCCAACCAACTGAGCCACCCAGGCGTCCCTAGCATGTTTCTTTTTTATTGAAGATTTATAACTCTAGTAAGTACTAAAACTAAGAGAAATTCCATTTACTTTTAAATTTGGGTCAAGGTAAACAGAAAATGGAAGTTTTGGGTTACAATTTCTTTTTTTTTTTTTTTTTTTTTTTTTTTTTTTTTTTTTTTTTAAAGATTTTATTTATTTATTTGACAGAGAGAAATCACAAGTAGGCAGAGAGGCAGGCAGAGAGAGAGAGAGAGGAGGAAGCAGGCTCTCTGCTGAGCAGAGAGCCCGATGCGGGACTCGATCCAAGGACCCTGAGATCATGACCTGAGCCGAAGGCAGCGGCTTAACCCACTGAGCCACCCAGGCGCCCAAGGGTTACAATTTCTAAAATGTTTAAGAAAAAAAATAATTTGCAACTTAGAAAAAACTTTAGCAATATCAACTAAGGTCTTCAATTTTAAAAAATAGACATTTCCAAGTAATATATTCTCATGGCTTTCTTTGGTTTCTTTAGTTGCTGCTCACTGCTGTGACAGTAAGAGAGGACAGTAAGAGAGAGGACAAACGCATTCTGTATAGTGTTTTCTAAGGATGAGGTACAGTGTTTTGGGTTTCTTTTTAAATCAAATATTAATATTAACAGACCACAGTTGTATCTTTACCTTCCTTAGAATAAATGCAAAATTATTTTACACTATAAAAAGTTTGACTCCACAAGGGAATGTTTCAGGCTTATCAACAAAGTGACCCCTTTATTTAATCCAAAATAATAAGAGTAAGCTTTAATACTGCTTTTACTTCTTCACTTACTATTATAAAACGCTATCTTTAAAGGGAGACATACTTCAGAAAAAAAATTACAGATCTTCGCCTTCTCCAAGTTCACCCTGTCAGTGCATCAAGGAACGGCTAACATAATCCTGTTACTCTAACTTCTGTTTAGGCATTAAAATAGTTCTAAAAGTGAGGAATGTAGTATTTTCTGATGAGCGGCTTAAACGGTTTCAAGGCCTCTTATAAACCTGCATGTTGCTCTTCGCTTGCTTGAGTATCCTCCCTCTGCACGATATTCTTGCCAGACTACTGTCTCATGGATCTCTTACCTCCTTCCCTTTTATCTCTTCCTTTACCTATTCATTAAATGTTGTTTCCCAGTGTTCTGTTCTCAGCCTTTTCCTGTCATCAGCCAGTGTAAATTGCACTCCTACAGTTGTATTGATATAATGTGTTATAAATAAATGTGTATAATACACATATACATACTGATAGACACCCACTTTCACACCGAGGACTCCCAAATCTCCCTCCCAAATACCACCTGAGTATTTCTAAAGCACAATTTACAAATCTGCTCCTCTTCTAGTATTTCTCACCACACCTGAGTGAAGTTTCTAAAACACAAATTTAATCAGGTAACTTTTTCTGTTTAAAATCCTTCAATGTAACCCTCATCATTTTCCAGATTATGTTCAGACTCTCCCAGGTGAGTCAGTTGAGCCCCTGCACAATCTGACTCCCATTTTCCTTTCTAGATTCATGCCCAACCACCCCAATCTCCTTCCTCCATCCAACCTATTACCAGTCAAGCTCCTTGAGGATTCCTCAGTCAGTCCTATTCCTTCTTTCCTGCACGTTTATTTTCATATGCTCTTCATTTTGTCTGGAATGTTTTCCTCATTCTCCCCAATGTTTGTCAAACTCAGCTGATGAGTCACTTCCTCTGAAAATCTTTCCTAACCTCCCCAGGGCTGCTTCCCCCAGCACTCCCCAAAAGAGACCTAAGCTGAATCAATCTCATTTGTAATTATGAATCTCATCTACACAATTATAATCCATTCCATCTTTCCCATGATTTAATCCTGTATTTAACACATAGCAGGTACTTACAGTAACTTATATTCTTCCTGAAAATAGTTTAAAGATTAAAACTGACCAATGGCAAAGAATCTTGCTCTTTATTATAGATGACTAAGTTGTTTAAATACTGAGATTTTTTTTTTTTGACAGATTTTTAAGAAACTATAGACACAGGTTTCCAATCTAACATAAACCTTGTCATATAAAATAGAAAATGTCAAGCCACTGAAGTAACATTCTCTGGGCTCAGATTAAATTTAGCTCGTGCAGGAACACACAGATTAGTATTATCTATGTAAATGAAAAATATAACTCTTATTATCAAAAAGGAGCAATTGCTAAGAAACAGAACAAGTTTAGTGAAAAAATAGTTTTCATGCTAGAAAGGTAGCCTATGAGAATGTCTTATCAGCATAAGTGATTACATGTTTAAGAAGAAACCACCTACTACAAAAACATTTCTATTAATGCTTTACGTTCTTAAGTTCTTTTTAAAAATGACCAACTCTTCAGCGGCTCTACTTGCGTCCAAGTCATTTTGTTAGTAGCACCAAAAGCAGATCTCAATGAAGCAGAGCAGCATTTGACAGGACCACTCAGGCGGGAAAAGTCCTGAAACACTTACCAGTTTAATAAACTGTACAGAGCAATGACAGCATCAAAGGGGAGGAAAAGCAAACTAGAAGTATAAGGTGACAAGTGAAAGGGGAAGAGAGCTGATAAAAAATAATCATTAGAAAATAATTTTAAAAAGAACAGAGGATGCTAAAAAGCAATAAACAAAACAAAACAAAACAAAAAAACAAACAAAAAAACCCATCAGAGGTAAAGACACATGACTCCACCAGTGTAAGAGTTTGCCTCTGTATTTAAAAGTTTGGATAGAATAAGTAATATTTATACCTTAAAAGTGTATGGGAAGATAAGACAAAATGTGGTTAACAATCAATTTATAGAACTATGTTTCAGAATATATGAAATGAAATATACTTGTTACCTTGATTTCTCTTTGCTCGACAGATTTTTCCCATATCTGTTGATCATATGCTCCAATCTATGTAAATAAATAAAATACAATATTGCATTAAATGATCATCGTTGGTACCTGTCCAATAGCTACAACTCTGCTTGCATTATAAGCAACTCTGCATTCATTCAGCACCAAATACGTTCAGCTTTATCTCAGACTTCTGGGATCAATATTGTATTGCAGTAGTTTTCAAAAGTACAGTTTCAGGACCAGCAGTTTTAGCATCACGTGGGAACTTGCTGAAAATGCCAACACTCTGGCCTCACCCCAAAGCTGCTCAGTCATATGGCTGTGGCCCCAACTATCTGCGTTTTAAAAATTCCTCTAGATGATTCTGATACACTACTAAAGTTTGAGAACCACTGCCCTAAGGGAATCCTTTATTTAAAATAAACATAGCTCAGGTACCTCCAAGAAAAAACTACCAATAATAAATCCTATGGAGCTATTTTTTTTTTTTAATTTATTTATTTGACAGACAGACATCACAAGCAGGCAGAGAGGCAGGCAGAGAGAGAGAAGAGAAAGCAGACTCCCCGCTGAGCAGAGAGCCCAATGCGGGGCTCGATCCCAGGACCCTGAGATCACAACCAGAGCCGAAGGCAGAGGCTTCAACCCACTGAGCCACCCAGGCGCCCCCTATGGAGTTATTTTTAAAGAAAATACAAATGGGGGCACCTGGGTGGCTCAGTTGGTTAAGCGACTGCCTTCAGCTCAGGTCATGATTCTGGAGTCCCGGGATCAAGTCCCACATTGGGCTCCCTGCTTGGCAGGGAGTCTGCTTCTCCCTCTGACCTCTTCCCTCTCATGCTCTCTTTCTCTCTCATTCTCTCTCTCTCTCAAATAAATTTCAAAAACTTTAAAAAAAGAAAATACAAATGTTTTAGGGAATTAAAAATTCATAAGCATATAGATCAAAATTACCACTTGGCTTACAGTTTAAGCTAGAAAATAAAGTCTTGCAAGTGACTGAAGACGCAGGGTAAATACTGAGAAGTAGAATTCCTTTTAGCTTCTATGCCCATCACTCTCAGATGCTGTAAAGTTCTCGAACTACACGTTCACCTGGGCAGGATGAACAAACCATTCTTACTGTCTGTCTCTAAGTTCTTTGCTGTTAACACAGATTGTCCCCAGTGTCCAACGGGACACGGAAGTGGGTCATTAGCTTATAGTTTTAACTGAGGATTTTCACTTTTAGCATTAATTGAAAACTAGAATTCTGAGAAATTAAAATTACTTCAGTTAATTACTAGATGAGACAGATAGAGACCAGATTCAGGCAGAGGTATTATAAGGATATTCAGGAAAGAGTATTTTCTGACTCATGACATCATTCTACCCAGAAGAATTTTTATCTATAACACTCTTTAAAATCTTGTTTCAAGAAATGAGAAATTGAGAATCCAAGCTGGTTTAAAGACAGACATCAAGGGGGTAGAATAAAATGATTACATGACTCCATAAGTGCCTTTCATTTTGATTATTCGCTCTTACATATCATCTTATTCATACTAACTTCTCCGGTCCTTTAAATCCTTTTCTTTTTCATCAACTACCTGTGACTCCTTTCTTATTTTTAAAAATCACTTTGTGATATACTATGCCCTGCAAATTAAAATCTTAGAACACCTAGACCAAGCCGCATGGACTGAACAACTCACGTACATGTAACAAAAATTGCCAGGAGTCTCTCTCTCTAAAGCAGGACAGATTAGCAATAACCAACTGATTGGACTTAATGGCAGAGCTGACCTGCAGTAACTAGTTGTCTTTTACCCTCCTAAATTTTAAATTCAATCAATCATCTTCTTTAAAAATCAAAAAAGATAAATATGGGAACACAGATTCTACAGGAGCAATTCTCCTCTAACTTGATAATTCAGAATGACTGAGTTTAATTCAATCAAAACTTATTTTTAAAATGTGCAACGATTTCAATGGCACTGTATGCTTTTTAGTGAAACAATAACCCAAACTAATAAAGAACAGGTACTGATATGTTTTAATGATTATTCTGGCAGTATTTTGTTTTCACATACAAAAGAATGCACTAAATTCTCTTTAAAAAGAATTCTATTTTTATGTCACGATGACAAGAATATGGACATGGAAATTTATGTCCCACAATTTTAAAATAAGGGAAAACAAAATAATGCATATGCAAAAGACCAAATCAGAAGTGCATGTCAGTCCTTGGACAACAAAATAATGCATATGCAAAAGACCAAATCAGAAGTGCATGTCAGGGGTGCCTGGGTGGCTCAGTGGGTTAAGCCGCTGCCTTCGGCTCAGGTCATGATCTCAGGGTCCTGGGATCGAGTCCCGCATCGGGTTCTCTGCTCAGCAGGGAGCCTGCTTCCCTCTCTCTCTCTCTGCCTGCCTCTCTGCCTGTCTACTTGTGATCTCTCTCTGTGAAATAAATAAATAAAATCTTTAAAAAAAAAAAAAAAAAAAAAAAAAAAAAAAGAAGTGCATGTCAGTCCTTGGACTACATAGGTATGATGCAATCCCAGCATGGTACTCAATAGCTCCAGACTTAAAAAGGCTCAGAAAGTCTAATAAATCCTGTGGGGAAGAGGTGGCTAAAAGTGGAAAAGCTTTTTGAAGGCTGAGGTACTTGTAAATAGCAATACTTGTAAATAATACTTGTAAATAACTCTAAAAAAGGGCAGTGGTGGTGAGGTACAATCTTATAAAAAGGATAAAGATGGCTTATTTTACTGGAGTTCATTTTTCCCCCCAAAGATTTGATGGGTTAGAGGAAGAACAGCTTTCACTGTAATAGAATGTGGGATCTTAACCCCCCCCCTTTTTTAAAACTAGATAAATGTCACTTTCAATTACAAGCAGTTAAATGTCTTTCCAGGGGAGACATCAGTTTTCCTTTGCAGAGGACATATTTTGTTTTAAAAACACTACCAGATAGACCTTTCAGTTATATGAGCAAATAGACCACTTTCTTGAAAAACAGTGTGAGGGTGCCATGAACCTAAATACGGGTATTTTACCTGGTCATGGCTCTGCTTAATAATGCACATGCCATTAACAAATTAGCCTTAAGTATAAATTCAGACTGAATTGTGTCTGAAAATTATCTGTTTCTTGGGATGTGTGTGTGGCACATCAAAGGTCTCCTGAAATCAGGGTGGTGGCAGGATGCCAGAAGGGGACAGGGAAGGAATTCTAAAGACCCCTTCTGATCTAAAGCCTCATTTAATTGCACAATGAAATCTGTCAAGATAGATCAGAACACCTGCAGCTGAGGTCAAGCTATTCTCCTGTAAGAAACAATCTTCTGGTTAGTCGACACAGAGGAAGAAAAGAAGTGAAACTTTAAGAACCATCTGCTCAAGACTTAGGGTCAGGGATGAAGGATAACTTGCAAAGCTGTGCTAACAAAATTAAAAGCAAATAACTCAACAAATGTTCTAAAGGTTCTGGTTCTATTCAACCTCTGACACAGACACTTGGCAGATCTGACTAAATCATCTAAACTTGAAACTGTTTCTTTTCTTTTCTTTTTTTATTTCTTCTACATAAAATTAAATCACAAAGCTGAGTTCAATTATAGTTCTCTGCAAAATCTCAGGACAAAAAATTTCCTTATTTTTTAAATGCCATACAAAAGAGTAAAGGAATCTCAGCAGTAACATTTGCCTAGGAGAACAGAAACTTTAATCAGATAATACATTCTTCAACTAGGAAAAGAATATTATGTAATATGTTGACTACTTCCATAATTCCGCTACTCCTAATGATTCTCCCCTGCCCCTAACAATGCCTCCACTATTTGGGTGTCTAGAACAGTGCCCAACATTCTATGGAGACAAAAGGACATACAGGATATATGTATAAATAATGCTTTTTTAGTAGACAGACCTACAAATACCAAGGCAAATAGTGTATGAGTAGTACAATGGTTTTCCAACCCATTCTTCATAACCGATATCTGCTTCAAGGAGGGAAAAACATTGCTTCTCTCTTATTAGGAGAGAAGACTCTGAAATCCTGATTTACATTTGATGTGCAGGCAACAGCTTGGTACATATTAAGAAAGTTCATTCTCTGGTGCCTGGCTATGGTAAGCAATCTTATTAGCACTTTGGTTCTTAATCCCACAGATGCCATGGACACTTTAAGCCTCTTAAGCCTCAGTGTCCTCTTACCCCAACTAGAGCTGACCTTTTTTTTTTTTTTTTTTTTTTTTAAACCTGGTCCTAGACCCAACACTTTGCCCTCTAGAAATTACTCCTGCATCTTCAACAGCATGTCTGACAATCCTATATTGATCTCTTAGAATACTTCCCATAATGACAGAAAGGACAATTCTAAATTTCCTTCCCACAGGTTTTAATTCCCAAGTACTATGAGCATTACCTCTTCTGGCAGAACATCTAGCCAACTACTTCAACTACTAAGATTGAAGCTATAAGATGCAAATATCTTTATTTGCTATCTTCTCCATCTCTAGTATCTGTTTTCTCATCAATTATTTATAGTATTTTCTTTCCTCCTATTTTTACAAATGAACTTTGCACCTTTACAGAAGTTAAGGCTGATTAAAAACAAACTGAATAAATAAATAAATAATTGAGGGAAAAGCATCCTGAAAGTGGTAAAAAAAATTTTTTTAAGGAAAAAATGAGAATTAAGATATTATAGTAATAGCAAGTGAACTGAAATTCAATTAAATGAATGCTATAGATATTTTCTGACCTGAAGACTATCATAAAAGGAAAATGTATATTGTATAAATCTGAAATTAATGTAGCTAATATTACATTAAATATAAATGTATGGGAGGAGGCATGAGGGAGTAGAAGATTGGTAAATGGAGAAAAGCCTGTCTTTGTTCAGGATTCTACCAGAATCAGGCTTCCAAGAAAAAACAATTTTGTGATGAATATGATGGTATCAAGAGTACAAATGTTAAAACCTAGACAATTAGATGGTGAAATGGGAAACACATATCACTATGGAATTCTAGAAAAGAAACAATTTGAAAAACAATTTGAAAAGCTACTCTTAGGTGATCTGATTACCTCTTAGGTCATCACATTCAGAACAGCAGTGGCTCAAATATCAAGAGGCTAAAGAGAAGGTGTCTTGCTTCAAAAAGGTAGTTACCAATAGTTTAATTAGATTAAGTGCTTAGATAAAAGATTTAGAGTTCACAAATAAATATGAGCAGGGCAAATGGAGGCCCAGATTTGGACACATATTTTAAGCACCTCATTTCCTCAGCAAATGAACAGATAGACCATAATACTATATATCAAAATCGTAATTTTTCCTACTTCAATCAGGCTCAGTTTCTTTTTTTGGAACCTCATTTCAGAAACAATGAAAAGCAAGCTATTCTCACAAAATCAAATTTATTTTTATTGTTTTTTAAAGATTTTATTTATTTATTTTACAGAGAGAGAGAGAGAGAGATCACAAGTAGGCAGAGAGACAGGCAGAGAGAGAGAAAGAGGAGGAAGCAGGCTTCCTACTAAGCAGAGAGCCCAATGTGGGGCTCGATCCCAGGACCCCAGGATCATGACCTGAGCCAAAGGCAGAGGCTTCAACCCACTGAGCCACCCAGGTGCCCCTATTTTATTTTTTTTAAAGATTTTTTTTATTTATTTGACAGAGATCACAAGCAGGCAGAGAGAGATAGAGAAGCAGGCTCCCCGCTGAGCAGAGAGCACGATGTGGAATTCGATCCCAGAACCCTGGGATTATGACCTGAGCTGAAGGCAGAGGCTTTAACCCACTAAGCTACCCAGGCACCCACAAACATCAAATTTAATTCAAAATGTAAACACAGAGTTCAAATCCCTTCCTAGCTTGGCCCACTCAATAAACATCAGAGGCCAATCGTATACCAAGACAAATGCAGTCCACCTTTCGTCGCAAGAGTGTATGTTAAAAAGAATGACAAGGATACAAAAGCTCAAGAATTTCTTGAGACAACTTCATCCAAATAAATAAATAAATAAGAAGAGAGAGAGAGAGAGATGCCCATGACCTTGCTGATTTTTCCCATCTCTAAAGTGACAGTAAATACATTCTATTTTTTCTATGACTATTTTTTTGTACATCTATCATCAACTACAAGACCCTTATAGGTAAATGTCATATTGCTTTTACACTTAGGACAAGTCTCATATTTTAATAGTGATTTAATAGCTATACAACTAAAGATAATTTTTAACCTTGAGTCCTTTTTTTTTTCTTTTTATAAAAATAGAAGTTATCAATCAGAAAATACCCTTTGTTATATTTGGAGTGTTGGGTTTTAATCTTTTGTTCCCTCATTGCCTTAGTTGATCAGCCTTTAAATGTTTGCTGACAAGAGTAGAAAAGACCAAACCACGCGAGAGAAGTGGATTTTCACCCTGCCTCTATCATGACCAGTCTTAGGGTCTTGGCAAGATTCTTGACCTCTGAGCATCTGTAAAACGGGGACAACAAAACATATTTCATAAAACTAGAATGTAAAAAGGGTGATGTCTGATACATAGTTGGTGCTCTTTAAATATTAGCTCTTTCCCTTCTTGGTAAGTCAGTCCCTATAAGCCTTAATACCGCATTTTTTAAAAAAGATTTTTATTTATTTATTTGAAAGAGAGAGAGAGCATGAGAGGGGAGAAGGTCAGAGGGAGAAGCAGACTCCCCATGGAGATGGGAACCCAATGCAGGACTCAATCCCAGGACTCTGGGATCATGATGTGAGCCAAAGGCAGTCGCTTAACCAACTGAGCCACCCAGGTGCCCTTAATACCTCATTTTTAAGTTGATAAGGTTGACCTATACTTAAATTAATTTTATAACAATATTCACTAATGATGATTTGGATGGCCACAATTTTGAAGGTATGAGTATGGGGACAGAAAAGACTCATTACTACTATGAAAAAAAGAACAAACCAATAATAGGCAGCTAGAAATGCCTGAGCAAAAGATGCAAAGAAGAAAACAAAAATAACGTGTGTGGAGATAAATGTAATTTTCTTAACTAAAACCAATGTTATACTTTATTTTAAAGAACTGTTCACAGTTTATAAATGAAAACAGGGCTGTCAGCACCCAAAACCTAATGTGCCCAGACACCTAAATTATGTAAGTTTCATTTCAACAAGTTTGATAAAAAAGAGAAATTGAAGTGTTGAACAATATAATAAAATTCAAGTTACTGAACAAAACAGTGACTCTGAGAAGAAGATATCCAATGAAAGAAAACTTTTATCTATAATCCCCCAAATTATGTTGCCACAGCAGATATTTTGAAATCAGATCTAGTACCTCCATTCACATCACTAAAACATACTAAAGAAACTATTAGGGTTACTCTGAACTATTAGAATTATTGATTAGCTTTGAGATAAATCCCTCCTAGCATTAGTAGAAACTAATTCTTCAGACTTTTTTTTTTTTTAAGTTTTAATTCCAAAGTATAGCCCTCACAGTTTATCAAATAGGTTTTCACTATTCTTTGTTCATAACTACTGCCTTACAAACAGATTTCTCTATTGAATGCCTGGCATATAACTCTGCAACTGCTTATAAGGCAGTCCTTATAACTGCTCCTGAAGAGCCCTGTTTCTAACCTACTATCCTGAAAGCAATTCCCCTTAATTTTCCATTTATATGGTCTCCTATTCTATTCTCTTGTTTCTTCACAATGTCCTATTTTAATCAAAATACTGCCCAATGTTTGTGATTGCCCATCATGTGCATGCACACGTACCCATACCTATCGAAGTCTGACACTCAGGTGACTTTAATGATGAGGAACAAATGAGGAAGTTGAATCACTTAATTATATGATATGAACTATGAACAAGGATGATGTCAGACAAAAAGGTATGGTCTGAGGACATGGCAAGAGCTAGTAACTCTTTTGAATGTGTAACAACTACCGAATTGTTTTACCAAATCTTTAATTCTTCTGAATCATTCTTTCATTAGAACTCTAAAAAACATGAAAAGCCAAATCATAGAAGCCTTTTAATCTAACTATTAAAACGTTCTTCTACAATTCTAGTGTTATTTGGGGGGGGGTTGGTGAGGACACGGGTAAGTATTAAAAGTTAAGATATCTTAACTGAAGAAGTCTAAATCATGAAATAAATATGAATAATTATAAGCAAAGAGTTTCTTTGTAGCCTCTTTGCTTCAACCGTCCTTCATTTCTTCTATTAGTTTCTAGCAGAGTCATATAATCAAACGTGTTAACTACAGAAAAGAAAAGCTGCTGGAGTAAAAATATAAAACTTTTAAAAAGATTAAAATATTTGTTGGTGGGGGGAAGAATACAATTTTTCAAGAAAGAAAACATTTCTAGAATCCAATCAGTTTTAAAATATATATCTAGCTAGCCTCTGACATTCAGACAGAAACACTGAAGTCTGAAAACATATTATCATCTGCAGATATTAAATCTAGGTAATCAGCACAGATTCCATTAAGTATAAGTAATAATAGTTAAAAGCCACTTAAAAATCTGCCCACATATTCTATCAATTTATGCATTATCTAGAAACACACCCTTTCCTGCACTAACCCTAAGAAGTGCATCACAGGCCACATACATATAATCAAATCATGATTCATGACCAAGTTCCTATTGCCTAGGGAGAACCAGTTAATGATAGAGTAAAACACTGACTCAAGTTTGGAAAAATGCCTTGAAGAGTATTCTTTAATTCAACAAAAAGAAATGATTATGATAGACTCTGCCTCTAAGAAGTTACAGGCCAAAGAAAAATATTCAGAGATTTAGTTATAATCCAAAGCGGAATCAAGTAAGCACTACTGTATTATACGTAAGTGAAAGATGGTCTGAAAAATAGCAGTATTTGTGAAGCAAAAGATACAAGATTGGGAAACTTACTGAATATGCCACCATGGGAAAAAGACATAGATGACAATTTCTAGCTTAAGTACCTAGGACGGCAGTAGTATCATTAAACATGACAAAGAATAAAAACAGATTTGAGGGGCGCCTGGGTGGCTCAGTGGGTTAGGCCTCTGCCTTCAGCTCAGGTCATGATCTCAGGGGTCCTGGGATCGAGCCTCGCATTGGACTCTCTGCTCAGCGGGGAGCCTGCTTCCCCCCCCCCCCCCCCCGCGCTCTCTCTCTTTGCCTGCCTCTCTGCCTGCTAGTGATCTCTGTCAAATAAATAAATAAAATCTTAAAAAAAAAAAAAAACAACAGATTTGGAAAAAAAAAAAAAAGACTGCTGGAGCTCTAAGCCAGCTAGGAATCAGGGCTAGAGTCAGAGAGTAGGGAAGGTATGAAAACTGGAACTTAGAGGAGCAAAAACTAGGTGTTTGGACAATTTGTGGTTAATGATAATCCAGGGAAGTAGAACTGCTTCAGGAGATCAAGAACATCATTTTTTTTTTTTTTTTAAAGATTTTATTTATTTATTTGACAGAGAGAAATCACAAGTAGATGGAGAGGCAGGCAGAGAGAGAGAGAGGGAAGCAGGCTCCCTGCTGAGCAGAGAGCCCGATGCGGGACTCGATCCCAGGACCCTGAGATCATGACCTGAGCCGAAGGCAGCGGCTTAACGCACTGAGCCACCCAGGCGCCCCAAGAACATCATTTTTTTAAAGAAAGGTAAGTATCACCTGGAGGGGAGATGTATCAAAGTCAGGTAAGTAAACTTTAGAAAACTTTTTCAGAATGGAAAGAAAAGTGGGAAAATACATTATAATAAAAGCCAAAGGAGAAAAGAGTTTCAAGAAAGAAGGTAAAATAAGAAGAGCTGGAAATATTGAAATGTTCTGAGGCAGTTAGGTAGGTAGTTCATGTTAAATAATCGAGCTCATTTAAATAGGAGGCAAAGTCATTAGCCATGATATGGAAGCCTAGATTCTGGAGAATGGGGGCAATAAAAAAGGTCAGGGAGAACCAGCGTGTCAACTAGAGGGTTAGATTAGGGATACCACGAAGAGCAGACACAGCTGAGCTGGTATTAGAATCAGTCCACTGGGTAATATTTGTATTTTTCCTTTTACCACCAAGACTAGGATCAGGAGGGGAAGAATCAAACACACACATGCACACCCTGTCACCAAATACTTCCAGTACACAAGGCATAATGCTACATACCTGGAAAGGCCCCTCAGGAAATCTTCTATTTTCCCTTGGTCTTGCCCTTTCCCCTGCCTTGCTGAAACAATTTAGGGCTAAAGTCATTAAAAAGGGCAGAACAAACCATGGAGGCCCCAAACAGAGTGTGACAGTGTCTGACACATGGATGGGCTAGGTGTGAGGTTATCAGCCCACGTGGGGTATAAAGGGGAGCCTTGTGAGTTATGGGGACTCAGAGCCCAAGCAGGGTGAGAAAGATGACCACATTTTGGGGTAACCCAGCACAAACAGGGAGATGATACCTATGCATGGTGATGAGAACATTCAATTGCAGAATATACTAATGTGAGTGTCAGAGCCCAAGAAAAGATGAAGAGGTCTAGAATAAAAAGTCTTAACGAGATGAAAAGGGTATCCATATACAGAATGGAATGGCAGCTGAGAAAGGAGACTGGTTACATATGTGGAGACTGAGGTCTCGATAGCCTGAAAATGTTCACCCCTGTTTATTCAGAAATCTCTACCTATAAAGCTATTAAAGAAATAGTTCAATGATGTGAATGCTGTATGTAAACAGAGGAAGGGTTTAAAAAATTATGGCTTAAAAAAAAAATTATGGCTTATTTATACAATAAAGTACTACACTCTAAAATTGTGTTTTAAAAGGATATTCAGTGATGTGAGAAAATACTTCTGGTAGGTTACATGAAAACAGGATAACAGAAAACTAAATACACTCTGGGGCCCCTTCTGCCACAAGAGTCCATTTGGAATGTTGTTGTTTTCTGGGACACTTGGTATTTTAGCATCTTGGTCTTTAACTCATTTCCCCCCTTATATCCTAGGATGCAGGAATCTATCTGCACTTCTACAGTAAGAGACTTTGACAGTTTTGTTATTAAATTGTAACTTTTTTAAAATTAAGGTGTAACTTCTTAACTGAAATTTTTATTCTTTAACTCATAGGAAAAAACCATGTTTACTTTCACAATGATGGTTAATTAAATTGATTTTGTGCAGCAGCAACTGGTTTCTTTTTTTTTTCTAAATATTTCATTTATTTATTTGACAGACAGAGATCACAAGTAGGCAGAAAGGCCGGCAGAGAGAGAGAGAGAGAGGAGGAAGCAGATCACAAGTAGGCAGAGAGGCAGGCAGAGCAGAGAGCCCGACTCGGGCTCGAGCAGAGGGCCAGACGCAAGCTGAAGGCAGAGGCTTTAACCCACTGAGCCACCCAGGCGCCCCCAGCAACTGGTTTCTTAATGACTTGCCCTCTCACAGTACTTTTCCCTGAGAAAATGTATTGGAAAGCATCTAGCCCAATACCTAACATTTGATATTACTTCAATATTAGCTTTCATTTTCTCTTGATTTTTTAAAATTATTTTTATCATGATTTAAAAGTAATACATGCTGAGGCACCTGGGTAGTACAGTCAGTTAAGCATCTAATGCTTGGTTTCAGCCTGGTAATGATCTTATGGACATGGGACTGAGCTCCTCACTGGGCTTGGTGCTTAGCAGGGAGTCTGCTTAGAATTCTCTTCTCCCTTCTCCCTTTGTCCCTCCCGCCTTCTCTCTCTCAAATAAATCTTAAAAAAAAAAAAAAAAAAAAAGTAGTATATATCATAGGAAAAGTGAAAAATGTAGGTAACTGTAAAATCACACAACTGCCCTACTGTTAACCTCATGATTTTCCCCAACCAAGTGTCCCAGAAAACAAAAACATTCCAAATGGGACTCTTGTGGCAGAAGGGTAACTCAAACTGCATTAGGTGGTAATGGAAGGAATTCACATGGTTCACACAGGAAAGCAGGGGAAGAGAGGGAAGGGAGACCAGTAAATGGCTACGTGGTGGAACTGGGAGAACTCCAAGTTCTGGAAGCCAAGGAGAGAAGGCCAGCATCAGTTTTTGGCTCTCCGAGCAACCATCAGGGATTGGCCATGTGAGAAAAAGAAGCAGACATGGACTGTCTCATCTAAAACCTGTTCTCTGTACCCCCTCAGTTCCCTTGAGAGGAAAAAGATTAACCTTCAGATTTATTTACACAACACAGTGTGATTTCAGGGGTCTCTCAATAATCCTCAAATGCCAAGCGGCCATCTTTAATAAGAACATAATTTTTGATTTAAGATTAAAAAGCAAATACCTAGTTGATTCCATACCTGTCTCTCATTTATACTTCAGTAAAATCATAAAATCACTAAGCATGAAGAACTGGAGACCTACTATTTGGTGAGGGGCGCTGCCAAGGGCTGGGTCTGTGCTATTGGATCCTGCACACACCCCTCCTCCACAGTGATCCAAAGCCAGACAGCTGACTCATGCTGAGCCAATCAGATTCTCTCCCCATTCCAAATGTCAGATGAATGAAATAGAGACGGATGCCTAACACAGGAGAATAAAAATAAAGCCCTATAGACAAGTTTCTAGAAATTCTGCTGCTAAGGGGCCCAACACATGCCTGGATTGCCTTTCCTTCCCAGGTGTTGGCTGTTGCTGTTGGCGCAGTTGATGTGTGTAGTGAAAAGGAGAAGCAGAACACAGTGGTGTTTTTTCCTGGCCCAACTTTAATGAGAACATTGCTGTTAATGCAAACCAACACCACTCTGCATAATTTAAGAAGATTGTTTATTTTCCAACTTGCTGGTACATGGCAGTACATTCTCAGTGGATTTATTAATCAAGGTACTGCCCAATTAATAACCTTTCCCAAGAAATCATCTTGGCAAAGATAATTTAACTTCTGCTTTTCCACTTAACCTAACCTGGCATCATGAATTGTGAAGAACCCTGCTAATGAGGAAAAAAAGATCATTAGTGGCTTTTATGAATCATATGGAATAATTCAAATGTGCCTTACTTCATGAATTAAACAGAAGATCAAAACACATTATCCAGGGTAAATACTAAAGTTCTATTTAATAAACGTGTAATATTAATCTCCAGGTTTAAACCAAACCCTTAAAATTTAACATTACTTAATAATTATTTGAATTTTCATTAAATGTTATCTCAACAATTCATTTATTAAATAAAAATTTAATCTTATTAAAAATAGTTAAAATAAATTATAAAACTATTTAAAATGGCTTTTTAAAAGCTATTTATTGAACAGCTTAGTTTAAAAAAATTAAGATTTCACTTCTTTAGCTTCTAAATCGTTGAAACTCAGTGAAAGACCAAACACAAATTACTTTCTCTTCATTTTACAACTAACATTGTGGTTCTTATTTCATATATAGAACTTAAGGGGGGAAAAACCATCAAAACAGCATGAAGTTCATCTTCCTACCTAATAAAAGTTTCTGGCAATAACAGACATCATAATTCACTTAGCTGAACAGCATCTATGAAAATTAATTTACTGAGTTAAATAACACTGGCCCAAACCAAGCTAGTCAGTATATGTACAAGACCACCAATAGATAAAGAAACACATTCAAGCTAAAACAATGGTAGTATCAACTGTAATTGCTGCTTCACTCATTCAACACTTGCTATCCCTCACAGGCTACAGCACAGGCAGGGAACGAGGCACAAAAGGCAAAATTAATGCCTTCACCTACAACCATCTGAGAGCCCACAGCCAGGCGAGAAGAAATAGACCAGGTTTGGAAATAACCTTGAGAGTGGAACCACTCATTATCAGTTAAGGAGGGTAGATTGTATAGCCCGTTGTAGCTAGGTTTAAATTTCTGGCTCTATTAGGTTATTTTCTGCGTGGCTGTAAGGAAACTATTAGACTTCACTGAATCTCAGTTTCCTTAGTTATAAAATCAGGATGATGGTGGGAATACTGATTTCAAAGGGTTGTTGTGATGATTACACACGTGTAAAGTACTTCGGAAAGTCGGTAGCACACAGTGAGTCCTCAATAAATGTCACCTGTTGTTTCTTTTTTTTTTTTTTAAAGATTTTATTTATTTATTTGACAGAGAGAAATTACAAGTACACTGAGAGGCAGGCAGAGAGAGAGAGAGAAGGAAGCAGGCTCCCTGCTGAGCAGAGAGCCCGATGTGGGACTCGATCCCAGGACCCTGAGATCATGACCTGAGCCGAAGGCAGCGGCTTAACCCACTGAGCCACCCAGGCGCCCCTCACCTGTTGTTTCTCACCCAGCACAACACTGGTGTCAGAGGAAGCTCTGGGCCAACCACTTTACTTACACAAAGTCATTTAATCCTCAGAACAATCCCTGACATAAACAATGTTATTCTAATTTTAAAGAAAATTGAGCAGATAGAGAGAAGTTCTATAACTTGCCCCAAGTCACAAGACAGCAGATGACAGAACCAGATTCAAACAAAAGATGTCTGGCCTCAAGGTCCTTGGTTTTTGTTTGTTTGTTTGTTTGTTTTTGTTACTGTTTTGGGGGGGGGGTTGTAGCTGACTGATTTCTATGGTATTAAGACTCATAGAGTGTCTGTGTGTGGTACAAATACAAACTGATTAACATGAAAGGGAATGTTTATTTTAAAAGCTCTCAGACACTATGCTAGAACTTTCTCACAAACTATTCATAAATCAACATTTTCACTCCTATTTTAAAGATAAAGAAATGGAGTCTCAGAAAGATTGAAACAACTTGCCCATGATCAAACAGCCATTAAGATACGTAATTTGGATCCCATCTCCAGGCACAGCTGCCCATAGTCTTGGTTTCCATTACACAGTGCTACCTTCCTAAGATAAATCTTAACGGTCTTTTCTCAAAATAACAGCAATCTGTAGAAACTGCTATATCTCAGTAGCAGAAACCATTTCAAGCTATTTGTTTACAAAAGAATTAAGTAAACATACCACCTATTTCATATATATCCATTCTTTCACTTGCCAAGATCTGTTTTTAATTAATCACATGCCTAAGAATAGCTATCATTTTTTCTTTGTATTTGGGATTATAATTTAAAGTCCAACTTTATTACTTCTGTGCATAGAGGAGGGTAAGGACCATCCTGGAAAAGTGGGGAAAGTCCCCAACAAGGCACTTTAGGTAGACTGAGGGGGAACAAAAAGAAAAGTAAACATTTCCTAAAAATGAATGTGTATATTTATTATGTCCTCTCAACTGAACCGTTTAACTATAACAAGTACTGGGGATGATTTAACCCAAAAAGGTAACTTGTTTCAAAGTTCTGCCCAACTTGTAAATTCCTTAAACAGGGTTTCATCAGTCTAGTAAAACCAAGAGGAAAATTCCATAAATGTTTTACTGCATCAAACTGCAGATTAAATATTTACTTTACTATACCTTTTACTGCCCAACCTAAGAATATGGAAAAAAGTATTTTTTGCCAAGTGACATCTATTATTTGATATTTTTTCTTTGATATACCAGAAAGGGGAAAAAAAATCCCATGACTACTTCATCAATTATCATCACACTTTCAGGAAAATGAAGTAATATTTAATGATAATAGGTAAGACAAAACAACAACAAAAACAAATGGCAGATCTAAAGTCAGAAATAATCAGTAATATGCCAACCAACTAAGACTGATTATTGTTTTTGTGACAAGTAATCTCTTTTCCTTTTGATTTTACCTGAAGAGACTTAAATTTCATTTTATTTTACTTTTTTGAAGATTTATTTATTTGACAGAGAGAGAGAAAGCATGAGAGCAGAGGTAAGAGGGAGAAGCAGATTTCCCGCAGAGCTGGGAGCCCGATGCAGGACTCGATTCCAGAACTCCGGGATCAAGACCTGAGCTGAAGGCAGTTGCTTAACCAACCGAGCCATCCAGGTGCCTAAGACCTCAATTTTAAATCACAATTCAAAGACTTTATTTCACAGGATGGAGTAGGAATCTTCTGGGAAACCAGTATTTCACATGGCAAAGACAATCATGCCAACTTAAGTCTCTTCCAGGATTTCTAAAGCTACAGTTATTTCAAACAAAACTTACAATACCCAAAATAAAAAATCAAAGAAAAGAAATAGCAATGCAATTAACCTATGGAACACTACTTCATACCTATTAAAGTGGCTATAACCAAAAGGCAGACAATAACATATTGGTAAGGACATGGAGATCCTCATACATTGCTTGTGGGAATATAAAATGAAGCAGCCACTGCAGAAAAACGGTTTGACAGTTATGACCTGGTAATTCTACTTCTATTTAACCACCCAAAAGAAATGAAAATATATGTTCATACAAAGATCTGTACATAAATGTTTATACTTGAATTACTCATAATAGTCAAAAACTAGAAACAATCCAAATGTTCATCGATTGTGAATAAACAAAAATGTGGCACAATGGGATTCTACTGGGCAATTCAAGAAGGACTGAAGTACTCAAACATGCTACAACTGAGGAGCCTGGAGCCTGATGCAGGGTTAGATCTCACAACCCTGAGAGCACTGAGCCAACACCAAGAGTCAGATGCTTACCCTGGCACCCCAGTCAGAATTATAATTAGATACTTAAAACAAGTGAATTTTATGGCACTTATCCGTACATCAATAAAACTGAATAAAACTGTTTTTTAAAAAATGACTACCTGTATTTCTGTAAAATTTCTTCAAATAAAAATAACATGACAAGTGTTTAAAGGGAAATACACACACACACAAGCACACACCTCAAAGACCTGAGATCCTAGAGGAATTGGAATGAAAAACATTTCTCCATCAGGTTTTGACTGGTCGCAGGCTTTTCATCTCTATATCCAGAAGACTGCTTCTGCTTTCTTTTTTTGAGGGGGGGTGCATATTAATTGACTTTAATATTGGCCTAACATTAACTTGATTATTAGTAAGAGCTACTTCCCAAAGGATTTGCGTTATTTATTTATTTATTTAAGATTTTATTTATTTATATGACAGATCACAAGAAGGCAGAGAGGCAGGCATGGGGGAAGGGGGGAGGAAGGAGAAGCAGGCTCCCCACTGAGCAGAGAGGCCCATTCGGGGCTCAATCCCAGGACCTTGAGATCTTGACCTAAGCCAAAGGCAGAGGCTTAACCCACTAAGCCACCCATATGCCCCAGGATTTGAGATATTTAAACATTACGTAGTGTAAATTATAATTCACTTCAACTGGGAAAATAAATATTAACATAAAGAAATTGTCAGGGCACCTGGCTGGCTCAGCTGGAGGAGTGCGCAATCTCGATCTCAGGGTCCCGAGTTCAAGCCCCATATCAGGTATAGAGATTACCAAAAATAAACTTTAAAATGGCTGCATTTGCAAACAGTTCCATTTTTTGTGAAAAGATTTTATTTATTTATTTGAGGGAGGGAGAGGACAGAGGGAAAGTGAGAGGGAGAAGCAGACCCCCCTGCCCCACTGACCAGAGAGTCTGATGCGGGACATAATCCGAGAACCCTGGGATCATGACCTGAGCTGAAGGCAGAGGCTTAACTTACTGAGCCACCCAGGCATCCTTTTTTTTTTTTTTTTTTCCCCAAAGTAGGCTCCATGCCCAGCATGAAGTCCAACACAGGACTTGAATTCACAACCCTGATATCAAGACCTGAGCTGAAATCAAGAGTCAGGATGCTTAAAGGATTGAAGCACATAAGCACCCCTTAATGGTCTGCATTTCTGTGCAGGTACTTTTGCTTGAGGTTACATAAATGAGGATTTTCCTTATAGGAATTTCTAATATATACCACCAAGTGAATGAAAAAGAGTCTTGTGCTAATTTGCATCATATAAAGACATCAACCAAAGATACTGTATATATCAGACTTAATATTTAACTCCATTTTGATTTGATTTTAAAAATCTAACAATAAAGTATAGTCTATTGACTCCATAGTATTTGCTTTAAGAAAAATATCCTTATATACTTAGAAATGAAAGCAATTTTTTAAAAAATGGAACCTAGTCCTATTACAAGACAACTTAAAATATAACCCTCTTTACAAATAAAATTAAATCAGAAAATCTATATTCACTCTAAAATAATTTGTTTTATTGTTTCTTTTTAAAAGCAGGAGAACTAATTAGTAGTAAGGGCACAGAATTAAATTCCTAGATTTAAATTCCAGCCTTATCACTTACTAAGTCAATGACTTCAGTCAAATTACTTTTACTTCTCCAGGTTTTCTCATTTATTATAGTAGAGAGAAATTTCTTACGAAATATCCCGTTTTTTAGAAATCTCTCCCCTAACTTTTCTCCTTAAGAAATCATAAAACAACATCTGTATCAGGAGCTTTGTTTGAGAAATAGTATGTGTAAACATTATGGGTAACTTGAAAATAAAAGTAAAAAAGTGTTGGTATTGGGTAATATTCTTTTATACCACCCAAGATGGCAATAAGAGCTTATCTATCTCTAAATTAACCATGGACTGACTGGGACCCAGCCTGGATAGGAAGGCCCCACTTCTGGTCAATGAAAGATATTAGGGTCTCTGGTTTCTGGTCCCTTGTCAGTCAAGGCAATTAATATTGTTAATAATAGTAATAGAGTTAGCATTTATTGTCAGGCACCAGGCACATGTTCCATGTACTAACTCATTTAATCCTCCCAACTCTATAAAGTAGATATTATTGTATCCCTATTGCATAGTCACAAAAAATTAAATTATACAAAGTTAAACATAAGTAGTAGAATACAGGAATTCAAATCCAGGTGACTGGCTCCACAACTGACCCAGTAATTACCTACCAGTATTTTCATTCACATCCTTACACAAAACCCACCTATGTTCTCTTGCCTTGGCTCTGATCGCTAAGATGCCTGTAAAAGGAGGTATTTAACCCCTAAATACTGTCAGATACTTATGTCTTTCTTGTTTCTTCCTGGCTGCCTTGTCAGTAGGGAAGCTATCAGACCCTGTTAAAAAAGCAAAACACAAAACTTCACAAAGTCCAACTTATTCAGCCCTAAAAATATGTAAAATAGTATTAATCACAGGGTAACTATGAGGATTCAATGTGCTAACACATACTGCGCTAAGAAAAGTAACAGACACATAAAAGCTCAATAAAAGTTAGCCATTATGTCATTTGGATGAATTACCCAGTGCTTCCTTTTCCCTCATACTGCAGCATGAAACAAGGAAGGAACACATATTGCCTTATTTACATTCTTTCAGTATTTATCATAGGATATACTCTGGTTTATTATTCTCAAACATAACCCTGACTAAACCTTGTGTACATAATACGAATCAAGATGACAGTACCTTCCTTGTTTACATATTTCTAATACTGTACTATAAGTAGCATAAAAATGTGTATATTTTAAGTCAATTTCAATGTCAAGAGTATTAATATATATTGTTTATTTAAGTACATTTATATTTTAGGAAATACCTAACATTACTGCTGTTCATTCTATCATTTGAAATAAAAAACGAGACCATGAAATGGAACTAAATTATTCAAAATCAAATACATTAATTTGTTTGGCTTCCTTCCATTAAACTATATAGGATAACACTAAAATGGAGAAAAAACTTAAGATAAATTTCTTCTGGGTCCTTAGTCCAGATTCCCCAGAATAAGAATATAAGGGAGTTGGACCACCATCATTGTTGGTCAAGAAAAGATATGCTGTGGGGTGCCTGGGTGACTTGGTTGGTTGGGCGGCCAACTCTTGATTTTGGCTCTCTTGACCTCGGGGTCCTGGGATGGAGCCCCACATTGGACTCATGCTCACTCGGGAATCTGCCTGAGCAATTCTCTCTCTCTCCCTTTGCCCCTCCTCCCTGCCCCATGTGCGTGCGTGCGTGTGTATGCACACTCTCTCAAATTAAATAATTAATCATAAAAAGAAAAAAATAAAAGATATGCTATAATTTTAAAAAACTGTTATGACACAAGTCTGTCTACAGAAGTTACACCTCTAATCTTCAGTATGGAGATTTAGGAAAAACTGCAGAAGAAGAAATATTCACTTACAGCATTTGTTAAATTTGTAATGAACTATTATCTTGACACTAAGACTGTACAAAAGTACCAATATTTGTCAAATGCTTTGTAAAGGATTTGCAGTGTTATGTGTATAGACCAGTATTAACTTCTTATACTGATGGGACAACTGAGATTTTAAGAAGTGTCAGAAAGTCCTACACCTAGTATTTGGGGTAGAAACCCAGGTTCTGATTTACAACTCCATGCCCTTTCCACTGCACCACATTCTTTTATGTAACTTGGCCAGCATTTTCCTAAGTATGTTCTATATACACTTAGGGGAAATAAACTAAGTCTAGTAAATTGAGAAATGATATCTTCCCTGTCTGCCTCTTCAGTAGTAACACTACACATATTTGTATAATAAAATCCTGAAATCAAATACTTGCTTATCACTGTCTAGCTCAGTATCTCCCAAACTTTTTGACAACAAAATTCCTCTATTCTACTAACACCTACCAATATTATGCAGTACATACTTCGGGAAATGTTGCTATAGGTTAGAGCATTATGCTTATTATCACTTAATATAATAGATATCCAACATAGGGACTATTTCACATATTAGTACTAAATAAATTAAGTTACCTGAGTGTCTAGCTTGGTACATGGCACCTCCTAGGCACTCCAGTATAATAATGAAGAACTACACAAACTAAATAGAAGTTTAATATCAGTATTGTCTCCTGACAGCACTGTTACCCAAGCAGCAAACATTTACCAAGTACCAACTATAAGGTAAGGCACTAGAATAATGGAGATACAAAAATAATGATTTCTACTCTTACAGATTAGCAGGAGGAAATTAATTATAATGCAAGTTGAGCAGAGATAAACATCAAAATACACAAAATACCACTGTAAAAGAGGTAGAAGAAAATGAATTTATAGAGCGAGCTCCCTGTAACTGCTTTTAGATGAAGCAGAATGAATTCAGTTTGTAACTTTCCCACCAACTCAGCATGTTTCTATCTACGATGGTAAAAAGGATCAAGATCTCCCCGTAGCTTTCCCTGTCTCTACGCAGAAAGGATTGCTCCCATTTCAAATTTGTTTCTTCCAAGGAACACCAATAGGACTAGAGACTCAGAAGCGACCTGAACAGGTTCCTAGTGGCAAGACAGAATAATCTGAGCATCAACAACTGCACCAGGTTGAATCACATCAAGTATCTTTAGGCCCAGAGTTCACAATGACAATTAAAAACAAACAAATGGGGCGCCTGGGTGGCTCAGTGGGTTAAAGCCTCTGCCTTCGGCTCAGGTCATGCATGATCCCAGGGTCCTGGGATTGAGCCCCACATCAGGCTCTCTGCTCGGCTGACTGTCTATCTCCTACTTGTGATCTCTGTCAAATAAATAAAATCTTTAAAAAGCAAACAAACAAACAAAATAGCAGTGTTGATATTTGAAGGGTGGTAGGTGACTACCACATTACTTTGTACACCAGTAAAAAGAGAAAGAATAAAGATTAAAAAAAAAAAAAAAAAGAAGAATACTCCACGACTGCCATGAACAGAGCACATCCAACTTTTGTAGAGGAGCACTAGCTTGGGACCTAATCCAGTCTCCACCGCATTATGAAGGATATCCTCGAGGAAGAAGACTAGCTTTGAGTTTTAAGTACCAAGCTGAGTTAGATTAAACACACACACACACACACACACACACACACACACACAAACACAAACACACACACACACACACAACAGAGAAAGAAAGAAAAAGCAGACGTGGGCATCCCAAGCAGGAAGGTGAAAAACAGCATGGGGAGATGTCAAAAGATCTGGTATCTGGATCTGGTGGAGGATGGAGTTAGTGAATAAAAACTAAAGGCTGCATGAGGCTAGAAAGCTAATTGAAATTAGATTTCTTTAAAAATTTTTTTAAAAATTAAAAATCAAATTAGTATTTTAATTAATTAATTAATTATAATAATTGTATTATATAAGTTAACCATAATTTATTATTTATCATAATTAATATTATATTATTATGATTAATTCATTATAATCATTTTATTTATTTATTATAATTATATTATATATAAATTAAATATAAATATTATATTATATATTATATTTTATAATATATCATAATGTATGATATATATCATAATTTATTATATTATGTAATTATAATAATTATAAATTATTATGATTTAATTAATTTTTAAAATTAAAATAAAAAACTTTTTAAAAAATTCCTTACTGGCTTTATGAAGAAAGTTGGGAGTTTCTACCACCCATGAGAAGAAGTCTTAGAAGAGTATAATTCAATAGGTAAAGACAAGGTCTAATTTTATTTAAGATAAACCACCCTGGTGGTTGTGAGGAGAAAGTATTTAACTGCAATAAGAAGAAAACAATGAAGGAACGAAGATCATAGCAAATCCGAAAAATATTTAGGAGATAAAAGTAGTGACAAAACAGTGACTGGAAAAACAAATTTAGATGGAACTTTATGTGACTTTTCACAGTGCTTTATAAATAATTCTATTGTAGCATTTACCATAACATGTAATAGTTATTTGCATTTTGGTTCCCCCATGATACAGAGTTGTATTAAGATAAGTATGCAGTGTCTAATATATAGTAAGTCTATCACAAATGTTATTTAAGTATAGAGAGATGCAAATTTTACCAGGAAATTATATTTCTGGAGAGAGAGAGAGAGAAAGTCCTGGGAAAGATAAAAGTCTTTAATTCTAAAAGTCAAACTGTACTGGTAAAACTAAATGTACTGAATTTTCCCTAGATGAAGTCAATATAATATGGCTTCACCTAGCAATTTCCTTAGTTTTCTACTAGTGAATTAAAAATAAATCATATAACAAAGTGTTGCAGTATTCATAAAGCAGTAAGTACAAATATATCCTCCTGGCTACCATTTTGAGTTGGAAAAATAAGACCTCATCTTCTCATTTCCTAAAGTTCTAAAGAATTAAATTTTAATAAGGCCACCTGACCTTCTCTTTATAATACTGTCCTGTACCTGGTTACAGCCACATACCAACCCATTTCTCCATAAACAAGGTAAGCCAGAAGTCTTTACTGGTATTTCTAATCCCATCATGGGGAGAGGTGGGGAAGACATTAAAGACAAAAAGCAAACCGAAGTAAGGGTAAGACTGTTCTTTAAATGAACAAGTATAACACATCCATTTAATAACGATATTAATTTTAGGCAAAAATTTGAATGAGAAATGTTTCGCTTGTATACTTTCTTCAGCATTTTATTCTTAGGAATCAATCCTTGGTACTGAATAAACAGCTTTCATTTGAATAACTCTTCAGGCCATATGGCAAAGAGCAATTTAGCTTCTAAGTTACTCTGTTAAACAGAATTTATAAATGTTGTTCTTTGTGGAACTATAAACATACAGCAGGTTAACACCAGTGTTTGAGACACTCAGGCCTTTTCAAAGCTGGTACATTTTGCCTAATTTTAGGCAGCCAGTGGCAACCTGCCAACTTATTTTACCACTGTGTCTGTTACTATGGTTAAAGATAAACTGACTGCAAGATATTTGGAGTATAACTGGCAAACATTATATCCTTAACTAACATTTCTATTTTAAATCTATTCATCAGAAAGTGAAAATGGTTAGAAACTAGTTTTCCAGTATGTCATAAAATAATTTTCTTCCTAACTCCCAAGAGGTATACTAAGCTTTATCCATTAAAAACTTAAACGCTTGTCAAATAACATCGTTTTTTTAGATTTTCTCATACCTGTGTAAAAAACTATTTTAATTATTGGACCCTGTATTTGGCAAGTGCTGCAGGCAAATAGACGTCTCCTCTTAATGGAATAACTTATTCCATTTATCCAGAACAAAAAAAAAAGTCATAAGCAAATAAGTAAGTGAACCACAGCATTTCAAAGTTATATACTATGTACAAATCCCTACTTCTGACATAGCAAAGTACTAGCAAAACAAAAACAAAAATCTTCTATTACCAAATACTCATTTTCTAAAGAGGACCAACATAAATATTATTTATGTGTTTATGTAGTCATAGTATCTCAACATGGTAAAAAGGTATTGCAAAAACTTTAAAAATAGATAAAAGAATTTTCTATGTAAAGTGTTTTTTGTGAAACCAGTACTTTTATACTCAGGAGTACTGAATATCGGTCCCTTTGGAGTCTGTAAACATTACTGGGTAGCAACCCAGAAGGATACTGCTAGGGAACAGTGCAAGGTTTTTTGTTTTTGTTTTTCTATTTTTTCCATTTTCTTTACTCATGGGAGTTGAACTGGCTATCACAATTAAGTATAGGTTCTACTCATTCAAAAACTGAAGTTCTATAACTCATGGTACAGCTGACAAGATCTCCAGACTAGATTTAAAAAACAAAACCTTGTTTCCTTATCTCATAGTGTCCTCATCTATAAACCCAAAATATTAGAATGGTTACTTTCTAAGGTCCTTTCCCTCTCTACATTTATGATTTCTTGGTAAGAAGTTAGATTCTAGCACAAGGCAACCTCAGGGATAGCCTCAGGTGAACAGACCTGACAGGATGGGAGGGAATGGGAGTAGAGAGAGAGGGGAGGGGAGAGGGAGGGAAGTTTTCTCAACCCTTTAAGGATCTGTCTGAAAAATCCATTCACTGGAGTACTTGAATTTTTACCCAAATTGAAATTCCTTGAGCCTTCCCTCAGATTTTTGCTTCAGGGCAATGTAATTAATTTACCTACAATTCTCCTACTTGATTAAACAAAAAATGGAGATAAGTCCATGGAAAATGAAAATTCACAGCAAAGGAAGAGAGATAAATCACAATGCCTTTTAGTACAAAGCTGTAATTAATAGACAAAAACAACCACTGCTCAGGAAAATATTAGAAAAGGCCATTTCTATTCCATTTGCAGTGAAAGTTAAAGAACTTTTGAAAAGAGTCAAAAATAAAACAAAGTTTGGTCATTTAAAGAAAGATACCCCAAAATTCACCAAATAGTGCAGTATGTTTGCAAATACTGTGTAAAGTTAGGTGGTATTAAACTTAAGAAACTGGGGGCACCTGGGTGGTTCAGTGCTTTCAGCTCAGGTCATGATCTCAGGGTCCTGGGATAGAGTCCCACATCAGGCTTTCTGCTCGGCGGGGAGCCTGCTTCCCCTCTCTCTGCCTAATTATGATTTCTATCTCTCTAATAAATAAAAATCTTTAAAAATTTTTTTAAAAGGGCGCCTGGGTGGCTCAGCCGCTGCCTTTGGCTCAGGTCATGATCTCAGGGTCCTGGAATCGAGAACCGCATGGGGCTCTCTGCTCAGCGGAGAGCCTGCTTCCCTCTCTCTCTCTCTGCCTGCCTCTCTGTCTACTTGTGATTTCTCTCTGTCAAATAAATAAATAAAATATTTAAAAAAAAATTTTTTTTTAAGTTTTAAACTTAAGAAACTGTACCTGTCCTATTTATTTAATTTATCTTTTTAAATTTTTTATTTTTTGGGTGGATGGGATTAATATTTAATCATTTTTTATCAACATATATTAATTAATTAATTACAGGTCTGTGATTCATCAGTCTTACACAATTCACAGCACTCACCAAAGCACAAACCACTACCACTGTCCATCGCCCAGCCACCCTATCCCTCCCACCACCGACCCCACACTCCAGCAACCCTCAGTTTGTCTCCTGAGACCAACAGCCTTTTAAAGTTAGTTTCCTTTTCTGGTTTTGTCTTGCTTCATTTTTTCCCTATGATCCTCTGTCTTGTTTCTCAAATTCCTCATATCAGTGAGATCATTTGATAATTGCCCCTCTCTGACTGACTTATTTCACTTAGCGTAATACCCTCTAGTTTCATCCATGTCGTTGTGAATGCCATGATTTCATGTTTTTTAATGGATACATAATACTCCATTGTGTGTGTATGCATGTATGTATACATATATGTGTACATATATAAATATATATAACACATATAAATGTTCAGTTTAGAAGAACTACTAACCCAAACCTTTAGTTATCCAAATATATTATTAATGACAACACTCCATATTAAGTGAAAGAGAACATAGGGCAGAGGAACTGCTATTCAGCAATATTTACTGAACACCTACTATATATCAACAATGTACTTGGTGTTAGTATGTCATCTCATTTAATTATCATAGTGATCTTTAAGGATTCTCATCTCAATAATATAGACAAATTAAGCTCACTAAAGTTAAGAAACTAACTCAAGATAAGCAAATATAAATTAAATGAGTTAACCTATAATCTCTCAGGAAAGCCAAATATGTCCTCCAGCACATAATCAGCCTAACGTGTTGTACATATTTAGCCCCAAATACAAACACCTGAAGCATCAAAGAGATAGATGGTTGTTCAAACGTCTATAGCAATTATGGGGAAAAAATAGAAAAAAATATGTTCTCACACATTTGATTCAATAAGAGTTTCAATTTTTCAAACTTCACACTTTAACTCAACTGCTACAATTCTTTATCTGGAATAGATTAATATTTTATACACATTTAAATATTTACTTTTACATACAGTACTGTTTGTTCTGATAGAAATAATTGGTATTTTATGAGACGGTCAAAAATGTATCAAAAAGTAGATCTGGGCACATGGGTAGCTAAGTCACTGGGCGTACGCCTTCGGCTGGGGTTATGATCCCGGGGTCCTGGGATTAAGCCCTGCATCAGGCTCCCTGCTCCATGGGAAGCCTGCTTCTCCCTCTCCCACTCCCTTCCCTTGTGTTCCCTCTCTTGCTGTCTCTCTTTCTGTCAAATAAATAAAATCTTTAAAAAAAAAAAAAGTAGTTCTGCCAACCCTCAAGGACTAGAACATTGAGAAATACATACTGTAATGTCATTTACATGCACTTTTTAAAGGGAAAGAATACTATTATTATTTATATTAAGACACTAGTCCTCATATAATTAGATTAAATAAAGACCATAAATATCTATGTATTTAGTAAGAACTAGAAGCAGAAAATTGTGCCTAATTTTATTACAAACTTATTCCTTAACATTACATATAGGAGGAGCTAAGTAAATCACAACCTTAACTTTTAAGAATATGAAGAAAATATGAGGATCCTAATCTTCTTTTATTCAATTCAATACTCATGGTCTAGGATAAAGCTATACAAAAGGACATAAAGCTACACATCTCCACACAGAATACACTCAAACCAATCCAATCACATGCTTCAGACATACTTCCGTAGTGGGGAAAACAGTATCCCACAAAAATTCATGTCTGTCCAGGACCTTGGAATGTTACCTCATTTGGAAACAGGGTCTTTGCAGATGTAAATGGTTAAGGATCTCAAGATGAGATCTTCCTGGATTTAGAGTGGAACTAAATCCACTGACTGATGTCCTTATAAGTAGAGTGAAGAAGGCAACATGTAGCTGGGGGTAGCTACAAGGAACACCTTGTTATCATCAAGGTGTTGTGCTCATCAGAAACCAAAGAGACGCATGGGGCAGTTTCTCCCTCAACCTTCCCCGCAGAGGGAACCAACCTTGCTGACGTCTGATTTGGGACCTGTGGCCTCCTGAACTGTGAAAAAATTTAATTTCTGTTGTTTTAAGCAACCCAGTTTGTGGTCCTGTGTTACAAAAGCCCCAGGAAACTTATACAACTTCTTATAATATCTTCTTGCTATAACCACTAAGTTAAGTCATTTCATTATCACAATAAATACAACCATAAAAATAGAAATGGAAGTACTCTGCAAAATAAATGCTATTTAACTGTGTGATGGTACTACCATCATCACTGTCATTACTGATGTTAAATCAATAGATATGTATATATGATACTAATCATCTTTTTTTTATTTTTTTATTTTTTTTATTTTTTTTTTTTTTTAAGATTTTATTTATTTATTTGACAGAGAGATCACAAGTAGGCAGAGAGGCAGGCAGAGAGAGAGGAAGAAACAGGCTCCCCGCTGAGCAGAGAGCCCAATGTGGGGCTCGATCCCAGGACCCTGGGATCATGACCTGAGCCGAAGGCAGCGGCTTTAACCCACTGAGCCACTCAGGTGCCCCAATCATCTTTTTTTTAAAACAAGATGTATACTTCCCCACCTTCACATCAGAAGTCATCCCAAAAAAGTCTCACATTAAACAAGGAAGTTTTTTTTTTTTTTTAAAGATTTTATTTATTTATTTGAAAGACAGAGATCATAAGTAGGCAGAGAGAAAGAGAGAGGAAGGGAAGCAGGCTCCCCGCTGAGCAGAGAGTCTGACGTGGGGCTCAGTCCCAGGACTCTGAGATCATGAGCTGAGCCAAAGGCAGCAGCTTAACTCACTGAGCCACCCAGGCGCCCCTAAACAAGTAAGTTTATAGAAGTTTCTTTAGCTCATTTTTCAAAGCAACTTTAGTACAAAAGGAAGAATGCACGAAAAGTCAATAGACCTAAGTTTTGGCTTTATTACGGATTCATGACTACAATCAAGTTATTAGATCTACAGGCGTCAGGTTTCTTAGCTATAAAGCAAAAAGTTTAACAGAAACTAGATGATCTCTAAAGTCAAACTATCATGACTACTGCACAGCATAGTTTCTTTCTTCCTTGTAAAGAGAACTAAAACTCAAATTATTTATGCCAGAAATGCCCAACCTGGAAATGGATGAGGGTGGAAAATGAACTTCATGACTAAAATGGGGGGGGGGGGGATCTTAAGTGAAAAGGCAAATATTTTAGTAACTAAGCTAACCAACCTATTTCTGGTAGGAAAAGTCTTGTTTTTGGCAAGTAAGTGACAGTAAAAAGGAAGAAATGGAAAACATGACCAGTGACTGCAGCAAAGACAGCTGGGCTTTATAAACTACACTTAATCATGACTTTACTATATGACTGTTAGACAGCAAATGTCAACAAATACCACTGTTCTCGCACTGAGTATCAGAAGCCTGACATTCTGGGTTTTTCATTTATAAGTTAGAGCAAGGATCTTTTTTTAGCCTCATGAGATTTTTTAAAATCCATGAAATAAAGCACTCTGGTAAGTTTGAGGAGCAATTCATCTGATAAGTAAGGGGAACATGAAGTAATAATAATAGAAATAACTTTCATTTATTGATGGCTTACCCCGTGGAGCACTTTGCTTAATACTTTACATATATCATCAATTAATCCTCAAATAAATACCAAAATATTGCATTTATATGCACAAAGAAAGTGAAACTCAGATATTAAGCAACCTGTCCAAAATCATACTGGCTTTCAAGAACAAGGATTCAAATCTCAGCTTTCCAACCACAAAACCTACATTCTTTTCACCCATGAAGATATACTGCCTCATACAGTGATCAATCTCAAAGAGGGCAGGTTGTGACTGAATGGCGGGGGGGGGGGGGGGGGGGAGGATTTGCAGAGCTGGAAACATGGTTTCTAGACCTGAGCTCTGTTACACAAACAGGACAAAACAGTCCTGAACACAAGCAGGTATTCAGTTTGTCAAAATCCATGAAGCTGTAAGTCTAAAATCTGTGTGGTCTTCTGAGTATGTCATACCTCAGTAAAATGTATATATATATGGCCTCTGCATTATTCAGAACTCTTTTACAAGTAAAAATTCAAAACACATTCACATCAACAAAAACAGGGGGTTTCTTGGCTTCCATAGCTAAAATAACTCAAAGTTCAGGGGTGAAGTGAATGTCAGAGTGGAGTGAATCCAGGGACTAGACCACCATGTTGGCCTGTGGTGTCTCTTTTTACCACCAATTCCTGACCCACTTTGGTGTTGTCTCATTCTCTTCTGGCTGCTGCAGACTTTCATCCTTGTAGCTCCTTCAAAGAAGCAAAAGGGACTTTTCCATCAGCTCTAATTAAAAAGAAAAAGGTTAGGAGCACCTGGGTAGCTCAGCTGACTGGGTGGCCAACTCTTGATTTCCACTGAGGTCATGATCTCAGGGTTGTACAACTGAGTGTCGTCGGGTTGGGCTCGGCACTGGGTCTCCAGCCTGCTTGGGATTCTGTTTCTCCCAATCCCTTTGCCATTGCTCTCCACCCCCTGCATGTGCCCCTGTGCACTCTCTAATAAATAAATAAATAAATAAATAAATCGAAAAAGCATTTGTACAAGGAGAGTTGGGTTATCAGATATCCCTGGGCCAACTACTGTGGCCAAAGAGCTGAGGTACCATCTCTGGTCGTGTCGTAGCCCTATAGCCACCTCTTTGGCCACATAGAAGGAGGAATACTTGCACTATAAATATGGTTATTAAAGAAACTGTTCAGTACAGAAAACCACTCTAATTCTTCATCTATTATATCCTACCTCACAAAATACATAAATATTATTTTTAAGAATGATGTTTCATATTTATTAAAGAACTCATGAACCACTTTAAAAAACTTTTTAAGCATCATAGTTAAAAATAGACTTGCTCCTTCATAACCCTGTGAGGCACATAGGGGAAGCATGATTATCCTCGGTTTACAAAAGAAGGAACTGAGGCTCAGAGAGATAAAGTAATATGTTCAATATTATAAGCTGATAGATGTCACAATATCAAATTCAAATGTTCTTTCAACCATAACATACTATGAGTCACAGCAGCCTTAAATCACATTAAAGATTTAATAGTACATATGAGAACACGGTTCAAGAAAAAAATTAATAGAGAAAATGTAATAAACCCATTTGTCTGAGGCTCAGTATTTCTATTTTGGTAGGCCTTAATTTGCTATCTGCTACTATAACCATCCATAGGCAAAAGATGACTACATGGGAAACCACATCCCATTAGAATTCATTTCTTGTGTATCACCTGGAATGCTTTCAGCTGTGAGGAAATAAAAACTCTGGTTCAAGTGACTTAAAAAAAAAAAGGGATTTATTAACTCTCACAATAAGAAGTTCCCAAGCAGGACATTCCATAGTTAATTCTGTGGCTCAAAACTCCTGAAAGCCTCAGGTTCTTTCCATCTGTCACCGTTGCCATCCCCAGCCTGCTGACAAGCTCCCTCCTGGGAACAAGTTACTAGGATAGCTTCAGGCAACAAAGCCTCACCCAGCAAAGTCTAGAAACAGGAAACAGACCTTCTTCCTCTCTCTTTTTCTAAGTAGGCTCCACACCCAACGGGGCTTGAACTCACAACCTGGAGATCAAGATGCCAGGTACCCCTAGACCTTTTCTTTCAACTCATCCTTTTACCCATGTTGAATTAGTTCATAAATGTAAAGCAATTAGAAAATGCCTGGAACACAATAAATGTCATAAAACTTTCACTATTATTATTGTTGGATCTCTTTTTAAGAGATGGCAGATTTGTCCCAGAAGCTTCACATTTCATAAGCCAGAATTAGAATATATGCCCATTTCTTTTTTAAAAAATTTATTTTAGAGAGAGAGAGCACACATGCAAGAAAGAGCATGAGAAGGGGAAGGGGCAAAGGGAGAGACAGAATCCCAAGCAGACTCTGTGCTGAGCATGGAGCCTGATGTAGGGCTCGAACCAACCATCCTGAGATCATGACCTGAGCTGAAATCAAGAGTCACATGCTTAACCAACTGAGCCATCCAGGCATGCTGAAAGCTGAGATTTAATACTTCTTTTTCTTCCTTTTATTTTTTTTTTTTAAAGATTTATTTATTTGTTTTAGAGAGAGCACACAAGAGAGCAAGCAAGTGGGGTGAGGGGCAGAGGGAGAGAAGCTTTAAGCAGACTTCCTGCTAAGAGCAGAGGGCTTGTTCTCAAAACCCATGAGATTATGACCTGAGGTGAAACCAAGAGTCAGACACTAAACCAACAGCAGCCCACGTGCCCCAAGATGTAACACTTAATCATCTCTGCAACTCTGAAATGCTCCATGAACTATGCACGCACGCGTGCACACACACACACTGAACTTTACTAAAAAAGTAGAGAATATCAAGTGTCAGCCACACTGATGTTACTCAGGCTAGTTTCTCATTTAAAATTAAACATTAAATGAATCCCACTGTTAGCTTACATTTAAAAGCAATAAAGGGAACTCTTAGGCTGATGATAAAAGGGAATACCAAGATGGCAGATGAGAGGTGTAACAAGAGAACAATCTTCCTGGTGTGGAGCATGGGGCATAGTTCTAGGAGGCCATTTCCAAGGGAAAAGGGGGGAAAAAAAAAAAAAGGAACTACTGGAGTACTTGAATATGACAGACTACAACAAAAGGATATCAGAGACTTTGGAGAATTAGAAAAATCAAGCGAAAGAGGAAAAAAGTTGCACAGACAGAAAGTATCATAATATATTATATGATGCAGTTATAAACAATGCATACACGAACAGAAGCCCTGACTTCAACAAAATCTGTAGAAAATTTGTAGTCATTTGGGAGGACTAGGAGAAGGAAGACTGGGACTAAATCTTTATTATACAGTCAGAAGTCAAAAGTAACATCTATAACGAATAATCAAGAAAAAAGCAAGGTTTGGGGCGCCTGGGTGGCTCAGTGGGTTAAAACCTCTGCCTTCGGCTCAGGTTATGATCCCAGTGTCCTGGGATCAAGCCCTGAGTCAGGCTCTCTGCTCAGCAGGGAGCCTGCTTCCTCCTCTCTCTCTTTGCCTGCTTCTCTGCCTACTTGTGATCTTTGTCTGTCAAATAAATAAATAAAATCTTAAAAAAAAAAAAAAAGAAAGAAAAAGCAAGGTTTAAAATCATAAAGTAAATACTCTTAAAAAAAACCCAGTCAATATAATTTAACAGGGCACTACTGTATTTTGAGCAGGGCAATTCTTTGTTGTGTGGGGCTATGTTAGAGCACAGATAAGACGGGTGGGCCAAATCTAGCCAACTGCCTGTTTTTATATTACTTTGTTAGAACATAATCATCCCCATACATTTCACTTGCTTACATACTACCTATAGCTGCTTTTGTACTATAAGTCAGCAGAATAGAGTAACTGTCACAGAAACCTTATGGTTCTCAAAGCCTAAGTAATATTGACAATATGGCCCTTTACAGAAGAAGTTTGCCAACCCTAGTTTACAGTATTGTAGCACAATTAGTATATTTGATTCCTAACCCACAAATGTCAGCCTTCCCCCAAAAGTAATAAAGAAAACCAAAACTTCATACTGCACATTTGCAACCCTTCCTTCCCAATTCCCTACCAGGGATGAGGAGTAGTAGAACTTTAGTTAAGCTATAAAGAATTTAGGGGCGCCTGGGTGGCTCAGTGGGTTAAGCCTCTGCCTTCGGCTCAGGTCAAGATTTCAGGGTCCTGGGATAAAGCCCCGCATCGGGCTCTCTGCTCAGTGGGGAGCCTGCTTTCCCCTCTCTCTCTCTCTCTCTCTCTCTGTCTGCCCCTCTGCCTACTTGTCAAATAAAAAACAAATTAAAAAAATTAAATAAAAAAAAAGAATTTAAAGCAATTGCCTCTGGGGAGCAGAACTCAGAGGCTGGATAAAGGTAGAGAAACATAGTATCAGTGGCTTTTTTTTTTTTTTTTTTAATAGGCCTTAAAACACTAATCTTTCTAAGTATTCACATGTATTTCTTCAAGAAAATAAAATTTAAAAGCAATATTAAAGAACAGAACAAATAAAAATCTGGTTAATGGTTCTGGTGGCTCACTACCATAAAATGCATGATTACATTTGCTAGATATAATTTGTGACATTTGTGATGGTTGCTCTGGAGAATTTTTTTGGTAGCACATATCGAGAACTACTAGGTAAATGACCCTCAGATAAGAAGGGTATTAGTGTGCTAACTGAATGCAAGTATAGTATTTCAAACCCTTTGTTACCAAGAAAGATCAGTCTAGTATGTTCTACAAATGATCCTCAGAGAAGTTCAAAACGTTTAACACAAAAAGCCAAATAGATAAGATGTTCAAGAAACATTACTAACTCTTGTAAGTAGACATTAAGAGAAAAGCTTTCAAAGACCTATGTAGGAAATACAAAATAATTTTTAGTTTTATTTAATTCACATTTAAGGAGATTGGAAGTTTAAAGGCAAAGATGACACTAACATAGAACTACAAAAGACTAAATTAATAGTATGATCAACGTCCGTACTTCCAAATCAGTACCTTGTATGAAATGTGATAGTGTGTATCTGTGGCATGTTCTACACAAAAAAGAAATAACACATCCAAAGACAGACTGTATTCTTAGGTTTAATCTTTAAAGCACTCTAATTATCACTTCCAATTCAACTAAATTTACAAATTGTCTGATTTTACCCCCATCAGAAAAGCTTTCAATATATAAATAACTATATTTTGTAAATGGGGACCTGAAGAATAAGGCACCAAAAATGTTTTAAAATATGAAAAGAAATAAAATTCACTATATACACTAAAAATTGAAAATACCACATAAAACAACATAAATCTTAAAGTGTGTAAACCACACTCTTTAGGAGTAAACTCCCCTGCACAAGTGTAGTAAATACTGTTTTTTCAAAAAAGGCATTTATACTCTTACACTTCATAAAAAATTACTTTGGCAAAGTTTATTTTGAAACATAGGATGACACAGCTAGTTAATTAGTTATGACAATTAATCCTAAAACATCAAAATAAACAGTTTAATATTTTGGTTTGCAAAATAGAGTCCTCAAAGGTTTTATTTCACTAAAAGGATTCAGCTGTTGAACTGTAACTTAACAAGAAACAGAGTAAGACTATAGTTTCTCAATATAAAACAGCTATGAAATTATGACAGCTCTGTGCTAATCTAGCTTCAAAAGAAATTCACCCAAGAAAAATTTAATGCTTTTATAAAATGTTATTTATATTCAGAATCCTGGAAATTTGGCTTATATTATAGCTGAAAATAATTCATCTAGCTACTTTAATAATGTGGAATAAAGGGAAGAGAGAAAAACATTGTTAAGCATCATCTTTCTAACTTCTTTAGAAGTAAAATTAGCGCCAGGAAAACCAAATTGCTCCCCCTTCCACTTAAAAGTTCCTGAAATCTATTTGTCATTATTTCGGGTAATAATTTACATAACTCCATAGCACCAAAAGAAAATGTACACATTTTTAGATAAGAATATTTAAGAGGTTGAAAACTTTGACTATGAACTTACCTTCTTTTGATACCAGACTATAGCATCTGTGACTTTGGACGCCATTTATTCCACTGCAATCACACATTCGTCATTTTAGGCTGTGCAAGAGAGAAATACACACAGACAACTTTACTTCCACCTTCCAAAAGGAGACTGAACAACATGCGTACATAGCACTCTGTAGAGCAAGGGGTGTATGACTATACTTATATTACACCCTTCCTCATTACTATTTTAGCAACAGGTTCTTCTTAGGTAAACAAAAATCAGTTGCCATAATAAAAGGATCTTTCTATGTGAATATAACACCTGAATTTTCTAACCTGGTGGATTTTGTAAAATAAGCCTTTTAAATAAATATCAGAATTTCCCAGGTTATACTGGAAATTCATCTAAAAATTCACATATGATAGAAATCAATTCATTCACTCAGTATCAGATCAGTTTTGCTATAGTTCCCACCTGAGAACTAATGCCAATTGCTATTGCTAAAGGATGGCTTGATAAAGATGCCAAAATTTATAATCATATTTAATATTCCATGGCACTCAGTAAACACCAATTTGAACTAAAATCAAGTAACTGGAAAAACTTAATTATGTTAAATACTAAACCGAGATGAGAATTACACAGGAAAAATTATTATGAAGACTTTTCAGATATCACAGTTTTGCTAATATTTAGAAGTTTACCACAGACCATTTTATAAGCATCTTGTTTGTGTTTGCCTAAAACAGTTTTGCATACTCAACCTAATGGTTCCTTAGCCCAGGAGAGAATTAATTCCAGGCTGATTCCAGTTAACTCTGGATGACTTCAATAGTCATAAGACCAGGCTGGCACGGAGGGTGCCTCTGGTATGGAGTTAAGGATGAGCCTAAACAGGTTCAAATACAGCCATGTGCCCCAGAACTCATTACAAACCAAGATCATCCAAGGCCACAGAGGATTTCAGAGACAATCCTGGGAGTAACACACCGTAATGAGCTGATTCTAGCACGCGCAGATCTGCTACTGTACAGCTAGATGCTACCGCTTCAGAGTTTGCCCAGAGTCCACAGAATACCAGAGGTTTATAAATCATTCTCAGAAGCATATTAGGATTCAAATATAAAGAAAATTACTATCAGGAAGGTCAAATGTTTAGATGATCAATCTCTAAAATAAAATTTAAGTCAGAATTTATTTGAAGCCTGTATTTTTGACAGTGTTATGAACCAGATTGTTTTATTCCTTTTCCTAAGATAATAATTTTGTCTTTGACAAAATTCAAGCAAGCTAGGTTTTGAAATTCCTGACAAATTTCCTGGCATTTGTCACCGAAGAAGCATAGAGTCAAAGACCTGGATTCAAATACTATCCAGTATATATAATATTGAAGATGTCATTTAATCTCTCCAATGTCAGTTTCTTTCACTTGTACAACAGGAATAACTACCTATTCATCCCTTGGAGGGTTTCCGTAACTGATGAGGTATCATACCTAAAATGCCTACCACAGTCCAGGATATACAGCAGTTGTTCAGTTATAATTACTGTTACTATTAATTTTTTTGTTATTATTAATTTATTAAAAATTCTGCAAGCCAGGAACTTGGAAGTATTTGTACTCCCTTTTTTAAAACATTGCAAACAGTTTAGAAAAGGAACACATGCAATCAGTTTTTGTTGACATGTAAAATAAAAATAGCTACCAGACTATCATAAAATCACAATGTCAATTCCCAACTATATGAATATGGAGTATTTAGAGATTTCAAAGTTCACCTCCACTGAAGTTTCTCAGTCAGGTGTGGCTTCTTTCATTTCTCCCACCAGGGTTTTTGGGGAAGCTCTCCTCTACTGATTTAAAATCTTCCATTTTGGTTTTTCTGTCCTGGAGACGTCTAGGGGTAATTCATCAGTTTTAACACATTTCATTGGTTCTGCTATAAAACTAATTGTGACATTGCACCTTCATTATATTTGTCAAGATGTATGCTTGTCAAGACACATATTTTCCAAACTGGTTAGAACTCTCCTTCTTCCCTCTCCTGCCCCTCACCCTTGCCAAATGCACTACAAAAAAGGTACAAAAGCTAGGAGAACATCGACTTTTCACTTTACCCTCTCTTCACATCACCCAATCTTTACTGACAAAAATTCCAGATTATCTACTTAGATAAAGATCCTCTCTCCTAAGCCCCCAAGAGTATAAATAACATGCCTTTCATATACAAAATGTGAAAGGTTTTTTTATTCACTCCATCTATTAAGTATATGGGATATTTAACCTATTTGGGGAATAGTTAAGTGGTTGCTTATAAGTACTAATAATTTTATTTTAAAAGCTTCAATGAAAGTGAGGAAAACATTGCCTCCTTCAAATAAAATGATCTTTTATTATCCTTTAAGATAATTTTTAATATACTTTGGTTTATACCAAGCTACACTTAGAAATAAATTTTGAAAACCAATTATAACAGGACCCAAGGTATATGGAATGTTATACACATTTTATTTATCTGGATCTATAGAAGTAAAATTCTATTAAAAAAAAAAACTTACGCAAGTCTTTCTTCAGTAATGGCAAGGTTTGCTCTGCAAACTCACTTAATAGTTTTTCCATTGTGTCAACAACCTTTCAGTGACACAAGTGGCTCATACCTATTTTTAAAACAGGTTTTACAACATGCTGAGATAGAGTTCTGAATCAGACATCTGACAAAGTACACCCAAAGTCACCCAAATTTTACATGAATATAAATAACAAGAATAAGTCAACAAATGATTTCATGAATAATTAAGATTATTTCCAAAGCCTTTCTAACTTCTTTGATTCTGGCAGTCCAGGAATACAGGTTTATAGTCTCTACTGTCATGACAGTTCAAGCCAACAGTTTTAATGCTAAGTTATGACATTAAAGTTAATTTACAGGGCAGCGGGGGAAAGGAGCATAGAAAGCTTACTGGGTACCTTGAACTGAGACTCTTAATCTTTTCTGACCATCTGATCTGACAGAAGGATGGGTATTAAGATAGAAATAATCCAATTATAAAACCACAGAGCTAACTGTAGGCACATTTAAATCTTGGTATAGACAGTTACTCTGAGCTAATTCTCTCCTTAACACTGCTTTAATCGTTACACCTTGTCTAAACATCTGAAATTACTCTTTACACCATGTCAAGAATCACACAAAATGCATTTATGAAGTCAAAAGCCTGAGTAGAGGAAAAGGAGGACAATGAGAGAATTGTATGTTAAGTCTGCCTTTATGAAATCTCACTATCAAATATAGTAATGCCCAGGGGTACTCTTTGTAGCCAAAGAAATGGTCAGGTTTTTAACCATTCCCTATATTAGAAAAAAAGGCAGTCTACTGGGGCGCCTGGGTGGCTCAGTGGGTTAAAACCTCTGCCTTCAGCTCAGGTCATGGTCCCGGAGTCCAGGGATCGAGTCCCGCATCAGGCTCTCTGTTCTGTGGGGGAGCCTGCATCCTCCCCTCTCTCTCTGCCTATTTGCAATCTCTCTCTGTGTCAAATAAATAAATAAAATCTAAAAAAAAAAAAAAAAAAAAAAAAAAAAAGGCAGTCTATCAATACTACAATGCATTTCTCTCATTCTGAAACAAATTTTTCTGTTCTAATTATGACTCTTACTGTGCTCGGAAACAAATTACACCCATCCCTGACGTCTTGCTTTTGCTGTCACTCTCATTCCTTTTCTCCACTCATCCATCCTTTTAAGTCAGTTCAAATCCTACTTACTCCAAGATGAAGCCTCCTACTAGTGTTGACTTGGACAAAAAGTATTGAAGCCTGATGGCTCTCCCAGCACTGATCTGTACTATGAAATCTCGTATTTAAATAAAAATGAGGGGCACCTGGGTGGCTCAGGTCATGATCCCAGGATACTCTCTACTCAGCAGGGAGCCTGCTTCTCCCTCTCCCTCTGTCTGCTCCCCCTGCTTGTGCACTCTGTCGAATGAATAAATAAATAAATCTTAAGTAAATAAACAAATAAATATGAAAAGCAGTATAGCCACAAGTCATTTGATTATATATAAACATCCTAAAGTTAAAAAAAAAAAAAAAAAGGAGTCTTTCCTCCTTCGTGACTGTAATCCTCCAGGACATTATAATATGCAGTAGAGGAAGTAGAGCAGAGAAAAAGCTATGACTAAGCATCAGGAGAATTGGGTTCTAGAACCAAGTTCTGATGCTAAATGCTATGTGCTTTTGAGTAAGTTTCTGAGTTCCTTAGTTTCTCACTTAAGAGAATGTTTGCCATCTAGCCGAACATTCCACAAACCAAGAAAGGCTACACAACTAACAATTCCAATAATGTACAGGAGTTTCTCTGAATTCCTTTACTAACTCACCCAAAAACACTACTATTAGTTAAACCAATATTACATATACAGAAGTTGACATAGCAAAAACTATGTTTAGACAAAATGGAACAAAACTTATTTTTAAAAGGTAGTTTATGTAAATCTCCCTAAGTCCTGATCTCAGTATTATTCTGTTCAACAGCCTTAGATCACTCCCTACTGCCTTTAGAAAGCCATTTAGACCAACTACCCTGTAGAATTATACTCAAACCTTCTAAAATCTCATCCTAACCTACTTACCAATATTACTGCTACCATCTTCTCATAAATCCTGTTTCAACCACACTACATATTCTACAGTGTGCTACCTCTGTACCCAAATTAACACCTCTTTCCAAAACACCGGGGATTTCCAGAAGGCCTCCTAGATTCCACTTTCTCTATGAGTTTCTCCCAAATTCTTCCACTAAAGATTGCTTATCCTCTTCTAGGTTCCCATTATACTTAATATATTGTTTTGTTTTTTATGTACTTTTGATATGTGCTCCCACCCCAACCATAAATTTTTTGAGAGAAGTCCAATGTCTTCGTTATCTCTGAATTCTCCTATAGCTTTTTTGTACATATTAAACACAAACCAAATTTAAAACTGCTAGCCAAAATACCCTCACAGATGAACCAATTTAACAACCAGATCAGAAAATTCTACCTGCTCCAACTCTTGTACTACAACCACCATGCGCATAAACACAAAAACATACTCTTTCCTAACACTAAGAGGTATAAAATTATGGTGAAGTATAATAAATATGGCAGGTTTTTACTGACATGTCACTCAACCAATATATGACTATTTGTAGATTTAAAAAGTACAATGAAAAAGAGCTGAAGTCAAACCTGCCACATTTAGCCTAACTTCATTTCCAAATGCTATAATTAAATATAACTCATTGCTTCCTCCACAGCTAAAATAACCAATTTTTTTACTTCAGAAACCAGGAACAGAGTGCGTCTGCCCTTAAAAAGATAATAAATGCTAACAGTCAAATCAAAATTTTTATGCTGATACCAAAAACAGTGAAACTCTGGTAGAGGTAACACGGTATAGGCAGAAGGAAATCTAGTTTCAAGGCTGCAACTTTCTAATCATGTGACCTATAAAGTGTTACAACTTCTTAGAACATTTCTAAGCTGAAATGAGGATATGATTTCATGGAAATGTTGTGAAGAATAAACACCGCATACTACATGTTTAAAGTTGTTTTCAATCTTAGAAGAATGAAAAGCAAAATGAGATCTAATACAAAGAACTATGCATTTCCTCTTACACCAACCAGTTCGTAAAAAGAATATTTATAATTTTTATTTTCTTGCGTGGCACCAATGCATAGTGTTTGTATTCTGGGCTAGAGGATAAAACCTGAGAAGGAAAATTACAGGCAATTAACTTCTCTCTAAAGCTGCATGTACAAAAACATTTTTGGGTTATTGTGAAATTTAAGAGAATCTCTAGAGTTCTAGTCTTAATAGTACCCACAAAGACATCCATGAACTTCCTGATGGGTACAACTAACCCATCCTATATGTCCTTTACTCCAACTTTGTAAACTTCAGGGTTTTTTAACATTAGCATATACCCACAACATGTCTACAATTTCTTAAGCATTCTTTTGTGTTGTTTTTTAAAAATATTTAATACTTTTATTTAACTATTGTGCCACTTGGAAATATCAAATACTTATAATTCACTTAACTTAGGTTTAAATTCCTCATTTACTCTCAAGAAATTTTTACCATCAACCAACCAGGCTCCATTCAAATATGGATATGTTATTACTGGCCTCTAGTAGAAACATTAACTAAATAAGTGGTCCAGGACTCTTTATCAAAATAATAATGCACTAAGTAATACTCAAATGGCTTAAAGATGTAAAAATCTTAAAAATGATTTTATTTAGAAATTAAAAAGTCCTAACTATACCTCATCAAAAATGCTATGAATAGGGGCGCCTGGGTGGCTCAGTGGGTTGGGCCGCTGCCTTCGGCTCAGGTCATGATCTCAGGGTCCTGGGATCGAGTCCCGCATCGGGCTCTCTGCACAGCAGGGAGCCTGCTTCCCTCTCTCTCTCTCTGCCTGCCTCTCCAACTACTTGTGATTTCTCTCTGTCAAATAAATAAATAAAATCTTTAAAAAAAAAATGCTATGAATAAAATTTGAAAATCATTACTTCATTCAGAGATAGTTAATCCAGTGTCTGATCATTTAATAAAAATACCTATTTACAAACACTTACTAATACTGGACTATTCTAGGCACTGAGAATACAACAGTGAACAAGAAACAAGGTCCCTGCCATGATGCAACTTACAGTGTAAAGAGCAAAGATAGAAAATGAAAATCAAGATAATTTTGTGCTGAAGAAGTGTCCTAAGGGACATAAGGAGAGAAGACTGGGATAGAGTGGAGAACTTTTGAAAAGAATGGTCAAAGAAGACCCTGTGAGATGACATGTAAAACGAGATCTGAAGGATGAGAACAGCCAACTCCATGAAGAATTAATTGAGGGAGGGCAGAGGGAGGAGCAAACACAAAAGACTTTGCGGTTGGAATGATCTTGGTATTTTTTTTGTTTTTTTTTTTTTTAAGATTTATTTGACACAGAGAGAGAGGGAACACAAGCAGGGGGAGTAGGAGTGGGAGAAGCAGGTTCCCCGCTGAGCAGGGAGCCTTATGTGGGACTCCACTGCAGGACTCTGGGATCATGACCTGAGCCCAAGGTAGAGGCTTAATGACTGAGCCACCCAGGCAGCCTGAACTTAGTATTTTTAAGGAACAGAAAGGAAGGCAACGTGACACTAGTATAATGAACTTAAGTGACAGTACTTCAAGATGAAGTACGAAAGAGGGTTAAGGGCTATGGGGTCACAGGTCATAGCAAACAATTTTATTACAAAGATAGGCAGTTACTGAAGTGATTCTAGAAAGCAGTGATGTTCTGTCTTGCAAAGACCACTCTGACAGCTATATAGAGAACAGAATGGACTGAAGAGCTAAGACTGGAAGCAGTGAGACTAGTTAAGAAAGTCTTAGTCCCATGCAGAAGATAACAATATATTGGGCTCAGGTGTAATCAGTAGAGATGGCACAAAGTGGGCAATTCTGTTTTACTTGTGAGTAAAATCAACAAGATCTGGAAATGGACTAGGATAGGCAGGCTGGGGGAAAGAAAGAATAATCTAGGTTTTTGGGTTTTTGGCTTCAGCCATTTTCTGAGATGGCCACATATTTAAAAAAAAATGTTTATGAGAGTACATACAAAAATGTTACACCTGTTAAAGTGACTAGACGTTAAAATAAAAAAGTCAAATAGGTAGCAAGAAGAGTCTGAAGCCAGAGATAATGATGAGGGATGGCGATATAAGTTTAGAAGCCATAAACACACTGTCAAGATTTAAAAATCAGAGGTGGGTTACAGAGTATATGCATTTGTCAAAACTGAACAAACGTATACTGCATTAAAATATGTGTCTTTCGGGGCATCTGGGTGGCTCAGTTGGTTAAGCATCTGCCTTCAGCTCAGGTCACGACTCCAGTAGGTAGTCCACTTCTCCCTCTTCCTCTGCCTGCTGCTCCCCCTACTTGAGCATGCGCTCTGTGAAATAAATAAAATCTTAAAAAAAAAAAAAAGCACCTTTCAAAGATCACTTCGATATAAATCATATGGCTGACTGGCAGCAGCTACAGTTATTAGCAGCCAACCAAATCTAAAGGATACGGTTGGGCATAATTTTGTGTCACCCTTTTCTCCCAACAAAACTTTGTAAACATTGTTCTGTCATCTCCCGGAATTGACCATAATTGAGGAGTCTACAGCCTACTAAATTTCTGTCCCACTTCTGTAGGTCATGTTCTCTTTCTGGCCAGGATGCCAAAATAATTCTCTCATTTTCAAAGTTACGAACAACAGGGGTACAGTCAATTTTAAGCATTTCAAAAAAAAATTTCCTGGTAGTTAGCACCTTTCAACTTGCAAATGTATGTTTCATTTCAGAAATTTTTGTATTATATTCCTGAGCAGTTTTTCCTCTTTCATTTGTTGTAATCTCTATTTCAGGGATACACTTTATTCTGATGCAGGACAGTCTTTTCATGGTCATTTCTTTCCTGTGGCATATCTATAGAGCTGCCATGCTTTCTTTTTTTACTTAAATCTTGATCGTGTTTAACAGAGGGAAGTCAACACTGAGCTCCCGCTTATTCTGACATCCAACAGGTTCTGCTTGACAACCTCAACACCCTTCTCACTTTAGCTGAAACCATTTTTATTTCTATACTCACATGTGTGTATGTGTATGCATACATACACACAATTTTCAGTTTGAGAACTGGATACTGCTTTTTTTTTTTTTTTTTTTTTTTTTTTTTAAAGATTTTTTATTTATTTATTTGTAAGAGAGAGAGTGAGAGCGAGCACAGGCAGACAGAGTGGAAGGCAGAGTCAGAGGGAGAAGCAGGCTCCCTGCGGAGCAAGGAGCCCGATGTGGGACTCGATCCCAGGACGCTGGGATCATGACCTGAGCCGAAGGCAGCTGCTTAACCAACTGAGCCACCCAGGCGTCCCTGGATACTGCTTTTAAATCTATTTTTCTGTAGCCCAGAGATGCAGGAAATAGGAAAAGGGAGACCTAAGCTTAGATTGAGTATGGCCACTGCTAAAATTTCATTGAGTGTCCTGTATTGTACCTTCATCAGCTTTGGCTCTTGCCCATAATCAAAGCATAATTCAAAATGGCAATTTTCTCTCACTCTGTGAGGTTCAGCTTTAGTGTGTAGGAACTTCTCAAGAATTTTTTCTTGACTTTTTGCTCCCTACTCACCTCTTAGCTCTGCCTCCCTGGAGAGTATTGGTGAGCATGCTCACTGTTTTGTAGGCCTTATCTTTCCTTAGTCTGGCTTCTGGAATATGGGATTGGGATTACAAAGCTTGTCCTATACACCAAGTATCTCCTCATTCCTTCCTTGGCTTCTAGTTTTTGAAGTATTTGGCATTAAGTTGCACATACCCCTTTTTGTCCTTTTCTATTCTAATTTTTGCCCTCTCTTCTCCCCACCTACTCTTCCCTTCTTTCTTAGTGAAGAAAAACCCTGTTATTTCAAGTACTAAATGTATTCGTTTAAATTACTGGCTCAACTGAAAAGTAAAACTTAAATATTCTAAGATACAGTTGTAAAATGTTAACAACAACAACAAAAGACAAGCTCAAAATGGAGTCACTTGTTCTAACTCCCACATCAGCAAACTAAGACTTACTACCTAACCTAACTGCAACTTCAACCCCTCCTAGAAATATAACCTTAAACCAGTGAATCTGGAACTTCCTGTTCAGCACTAGTGAGGTAATCTGCCTAATAGACCCCTTCCGTACCACAAAGAAAGATGAAATAATCTCCTCTTTCCTTGTCTCTGCCCCTTCTGCCTATAAAAGTATTCCATTTGGTCAGCTTTTTGGAGCTCCTTTCTATTTGCTAGATGGGATGCCACCCAATTCATGAATCATTGAATAAAGCCAACAGAATTTTCAAAATCACTCAGTTGAATTTTTTTTGTTTTGTTTTGTTTTGTTTTGTTTTACCAAAACTAACAACAGCTGCACTTTTACTTCTGTTATTCCTGACAGAGGAAGTAAAGGGAAGACACCCAGTTTCACTTCTTCTAAATTCAAGATACTAAACAGAAAATACAGGACCATAAATTAAGCTCTTCTGTAAACCTGTTTTGAGTAACTCCAAGGGGCGGGGAGGGGGGACCAACTAAAATGCATTTTCCCTCCTCAAACTGACTCCTCTTTTACTATCTACCCAATCTGCTGTTCAAGCATGGAACTCAAGATAATCTTTCTTGTCTCTTTCCCTTTCCTACTACCACCTGTTCAGTATCTGGCACATAGAAGCCATTCGGTAAGTATGAAGGAATAAATTAATATTGTCTATTTGTCATACTGCCAAAACACCTCTCATATAACCCCTCCCTGACCCACTATCAGACCTGGTGCAAGTCCACATCATCTATTACCAGGACTATTTTAAGTCTTTTACTACTTCCTCACTTTCTAAACTCCTGACCTCAACATGTCTATCTCCTCCTTAAAATTATCTAATGATTTCCCATTACCTAAGAAAATAGTTTAATCAGTAGACAAAAGACCCCTTTTTTTTAAACAACCCAATCATAGATTTATCACCTTTACAACCAGTAGCATCCATTATCTTTATCTTCTCCCATTAACAACCTCTCACCTACCCTATCTAATCTGCCATCCATATACATATCCTACAATCTAGCCATGTGGGCTTCTGAATGTACCATACATTTTCATGCTTGCCTTCTAGTCCTGGCCATATTTTCTCTGCCTAAAATAACTTTCTCCCTGTTCTGACCTACTTGACAAGTCATATCAGATTCTTCTAAGGCACAATCATCGGGAAATTAAATTGTGAGAACATATTAGCAGTGGTGTTCAAATGACTTAATTACTTAAAAGAGTAATTTTAGATTTAAGTATTTCAAACCAGCAGGAAAAAAAGGCAGACTAAACACAGCATCTAACTTTACTCCTTTACAATATATAACTGAAACTATAGCAAAGGCATACACATATAAGCACAGAGAGAATAAAGAAAAAAAAATAAGCTTGAAATAAGATACAGGACTAATAACTGACCTAGCAGATCTGAGACAGCAGAAGACAATATGGCATCAAAGAGAGTATCAACCCAATTTACACCATAAAAACCAACAAATGTTTCAAAGGCTGTAGCACAGGTTCCACTAGAAGTGGGAGATCTAGTTGAAAGCTATTAAGACAGCAGATCTAGTTGAAAACTATTAAAACAGCAAATCCACACTCTCACTGCGTATCACTGCATGACTATTTCTCCATGTTCCTGCAGATGACAAAGCCATGTGTGTATCTCTACAAAGACAAGTAAATAAAATTTATCAAATAAAAAAGTTGAAAGTACTTGCCTCTGGAAAAGGGAAAATGTGGGCAAGGTGCTCTAGGGCGGTTATTCTTCCTTAACTTTGTACAACCATCTCTTTGTGATATTTTGATACAGAGTAAGAAATGTAGCTGAACCTTGAACACAAGGGTTGGAGCACAGATCCCCTTGCAGAGTTGAAAATCCACATATGACTTCTGACTTCTCCAACACTTTACTAATAGCCTGCAGTTTACTGAAAACCTTACTGATAACATAAAGAGCCGATGAACACAAATCTTGTATGTCATACGTATTATATACTGTACTCCTATAGTAAAGGAAACGAGAGAAAATAAAATGTTATTAAGAAATTTTTAAGGAAGAGGGGTACCTGGGTAGCTCAGTGGGTTAATAAGCCTCTGCCTTCGGCTCAGGTCATGATCTCAGGGTCCTGGAATCAAGCCCCAAATTGGGCTCTCTGCTCAGCAGAGAGCCTGCTTCTCCCTCTCTCTGCCTACTTGCAATCTCTGTCAAACACATAAGTAAAATCTTAAAAAAAAAAAAAAAAAAAAAAAAAAAGAATAAAAGAAAAAGAAAAGAAAATCGTAAGGAAGAAAAATTACATTTGTAGTACCATATTTATGAAAAAAAAAAAATCCGCATACAACTGGACTCACAGAATTCAAACCCCTGCTGCTGAAGGGTCCTCTATATTCGGTCTTCGTTCCTATTACCAGCCCAGAGCTCTTAAAACCCTTTGAATGTCCTACAGAGAGTGGTAAAGGTGTCGTTTGTTTTAATGAAGTGACTTTTGAAAAGCTCCTATATAAGGGTACTAGTTGCCAGTGGAGTTAACCATGTGATTAAAGGGTTGGAACATTCAGTCCTAGTACCCCCACTATCCCCCAACCTCCTGCGAGCAGAGAGCGGCTGGAGATTGAGTTCAATTGCCAATGGTCAATGATTTAATCAATCATGCCTATGTAATCAAGTCTCCATAAAAACCCAAAAGTACAAGATCTGGAGAAGTCCAGGTTGGTGAACATGTGGAGACTGGAGGAGAACGGTGTGCTCAGACAGCATAGAAACTGTGCCCTTTCTCCATATCATGTCCTATGCTTCTCATATCTATCTGTTCCTGTTACACCTCTTTGTAATAAACCAGGAATCTAGTAAGTAAAATGTTTCTCTGAGTACTGTGAGGTGCTCTAGCAAATTACCTGAACTCCAGGAGGGGGTCATAGGAACCTCCAATTTATAGGTAAGTAAGAAGCACTGGTGACAACCTGACTTGTGACTGGCATGCGGGATGGGTAGCAGTGTTGTACAACACAGCCCTTAACTGGCAGGATGTAATGTTACCTCCAGGTGATAGTGCCAGAATTGAGCTGAATTATAGGATACCCAGCTGATGCTGGAAAATTGCTTGGTGGTGTGGGAAAAACATACACATTGGAACTGGCACCAGAATTATACTCTTAATACATATATCTGAAGAACTTCGATAAAATTACAAGTTTTAGATTTCAATTTCCAAATAGTTACAGTTTCAGCAAACTGGAATCCTAATGTTCGTTAATATGATTTCATTATGTAAATATCTTCCAAAACATTCATTTAACATTTTGGACAACCACCACTTACCTAATGTAGTCTTCATTATTCACAGTTTCTGCTATATGCAAATTTGCCTGCTATCTAATTTTTAATTTGTAAGCTCAAAATCAATACTCATAGTACTTTCCTAATCGTTTCCAGACATGCACAGAGTAGCAAAAATCTCGAGATGCCTGATGTGCAGGTTTCCAGCTCACATCAAACAAGATGATGCTGTCTTCTTAAGATAGCTTTCAACTATAAATAAGTTTCCTTTTTGTGGTCTGCTTTGTGACAGTTTTTCAATTTTTTGCTTTTTGTTGCTGATTTTTGTTTAAAATGACCCCCAAGGGTAGTGCTGAAGTGCTGTCTAGTGTTCCCAATGCAAGAAGTCTTTGAGAGGAAAACACTGGCAACAATCTCTTTAACCTTGGCCACAGCAACTTCTTGCTAGACACATCACCAAAGCCAAGGGAAACAAAAGCAAAAATGAACTATTGAGACTTCATCACAAGAAATTGCTTTTGCAGGGCAAACAAACAGTTGACAAAACTAAAAGGCAAACTACAGAATGGGAGAAGATACTTGCAAATGATTCATTACATAAAAGCCTAGTACTCAAAACCTATGAAGAACTTACCAAATTCACCACCCAAAAGGCAAAAAATCTAATCAAGAAATGGGCTGAAGACATGAACAGTCATTTCTCCAAAGAAGGCATACAAATGGCTAACAGACACATAAAAAATGCTCACTATCACTTGGCATCAGGGAAGTACAAATCAAAAACACAATGAGATACCACCTAACACTGGTCAAAATGGCTAAAATTAAACCTCAGGGAACAATAGATGTTGCGGAGAATGTGGAGAAAGGGAATCCTCTTACATTGTTGGTTGGAATGCAAACTGGTGCAGCCATTCTGGAAAACAGTATGGAGGTTCCTCAAAAAGTTAAAAACTGAACTACCCTATGACACAGCAACTGCACTATTATTTATCCAAACAATAAAAACATCATGATCCAAAGAGGTACATGCACCCCAAAAGTTTATAGCAGCAATGTCCACAATAGCCAAAATGTGGAAAGAGCCCAGATGTCCATCAATAGGTGATGGATAGACATGTGGGGGTGTGTGTGTATGCACATAGAATGGAATATTAATCAAAAAGCCATAGAAGGTATTATGCGAAGTTAAAAAAGTCAGAGAAAGACAAATACTGTATGATTTCACTCTTATGTGAAACAAAACAGACAACCATAGGGGGAGGGAAGGAAAAATAAAATAAGATGAATACTGAGAGGGAGGCAAACCATGAGAGATGTTTAACTTCAGGAAACAAACTGAGGGTTGCTGGAGGAGAGGTGCGTAGGGAGATGGTATAATTGGGTGATGGGCATTAAGGAGGGCACTTGATGGAATGAGCACTGATAAAGCACTAAATTCTACCCCAGAAACTAATAACACATTATATGTTAACTAAATAGAATTTAAAAAAAAAATTTTTTTTTTAAGATTTTATTTGTTTATTTGACAGAGAGAGATCACAAGTAGGCAGAGAGGCAGGCAGAGAGAGAGAGAGGAGGAGGAAGCAGGCTCCCTGCTGAGCAGAAAGCCTGATGCGGGACTCGATCCCAAGATCCTGAGATCATGACCTGAGCCGAAGGCAGCGGCTTAACCCACTGAGCCACCCAGGCGCCCCCCCCCCAAAAAAAATTTTTTTTAAAAGAAGGCTTTAACATACCTTATGAAGAAAAATGTGTTAGATAAATTTCATTTACATATGAGTTACAATGCTATTCACCATGAATTCAATGTTAATAAACCAAAACTAAGTAAGATGTCTTTAAACAGTAAAACATATGGAACAAGGCTGTGCATTAAACAGTTGATGAAAATGCTGTGACCAGTGGCTCACAGGAATTTAACCCTGTATTTCCCCTTGAAGCTAGGCTTTAATGTTTACTAATTCAATGTTTGTCCCGCCTTATAGAACACAACCACTGTAAAAACCAAGAATCAACTATAATTGGACTTAGTGACCGGGGTTAGTTCTCAGAAAATAGATGCAGAGTTAATGGTAAAGTAGAAATGAGAATCAAATTGTGTTCCTTGGGTTTTCTTTTTCTATAGTTACAGCAGCCAACTTAAAACTAGGATTCATGGCTTTTATGTACCAGAATACTTCTTATGCGATGAGCAAGCTATCGTCAGAAACCAAGTCATTTTTAAAATGATCAACATACTGCTGGTCAGCAAATCTCACTATTTTACGCAACACCATTATTAATATGTCCACATCATCAACTCAGGATTAATAAAAATGAAATCGGGGAGGGGGGGGCTTTGTTCCATATTACTACAAACTACCAAGCCAAGTGACCTAAACTACCTGGAAACTCAGGAATGCACCACAATTTAATAGCCACTAAGCCTACAACATTCTTTCAATATTCTCTCTCTCTCTCTCTTTTTTTTTTTTTTTTTAAGATTTTATTCATTTGAGACAGAGAACATGAGTCAGGAAGAGGGGCAAGGGAGAGGAAGAGTGAGAGGCAGACTCCCCAGTGAGCAGGGAGCCCAATATGGGGCATGATCCTAGGATCCCGGATTATGTCCTGAGCTGAAGGCAGTTTCTTAACTAATTGAGCCACTTGGGTGTCCCTAAACTTACAACATTCTTCTAATCTGACAGAATTTTCTATAAATCAGGAAAGTAATAGTTTAATTTCCAGTACATTCAAACCCATACCATGGAGAAAAAGTACTTTCTAAACATGCTACAACTACTACTTAAACCAGAATCATGAGCCCAACTACACAGTTTATTATTTTCATTTTTGTTTTATCTTTTCAACAATAAAAGATTAAAGTAATTGCTCAACAACTGCAACTATTCCATTTCTCTTCTCTCTGTCACAGCAAAGCTTTGCCATCTCTTCCAGTTTCTCCACCTTTTCACTCCAATCCAACCACGCTTTTACTCCCCACACTACTGAAAGCTCTCTTGAAGGATACCAATGACCTCTCATTGCTAAATCCAATGGTCCGGTCTCGGTTGTTCATTGTACTCAATCTACCTGCAGTATTTGATGCACCCAATTATGTTCCCTCCTCTTGGAACACTTTCTCACTTAGCTTCTAGGAAATTTCTCTTGGGTTTTAACTTTTTGGCTACTCTTCAGTTTCTTTGCTGGCTCTTTTCTTCTCCTTGAGTTCAGTGCTTGGACATCTTCTCTGGCTTTATTTAGTACCTTGGTGATCACTTCAGGTATCTTGGTTTAGATACGATGTATATAGATTCCATCTGCAGCCTAACCTGTCCCCTAAATCTACTAGTTTAGAAAAAGTCAGATAAAAGTTTCCTTACTTAAGGATGCCTCAGAGACTTCTCCTGTGCATTATTAATATCCAAGAGAAGACTATGTACACATTATGTTACACTTATTTAGAACAGAATCCTTTCTTCACGGTGCATCTTGTGAGACATACAATTAACTAAGCCACTAAATATAGCATACTAAGCTGTCTTTCAAGTACTTCCAACTTCTCACAGCATGAATTAATTATATTAAAATGTGCAAACTTTCCCTCTGATTTTACAGAGGTAATAACTGAGTTTGAAGTTTTCAAAGTAACTCACTCCATTAAGAGTCTGCCTCAAAGTTCTCCTTATGCAAAGAGAAATTATGTCTCTCTTAAGTTCCAGCATGGAGCTCAATGAGAAATTAAAGTATTTGCTTCTTGATATAATGCCCTGTGAAAACACATTATATCTGTGGTACTTCTGCCCAAAGTATATATACTAAGTCCAACCATGGAAGAAAAAACAACCAACATAAAATGGAAGGACATTCAACAAAATAACATCTCAACACTTAAAAAAAAAGTCATTTTCATGAAATACAAGCAAAGGTTTATGAAATATTCTAGTTTAAAGGAAACTTAAAGAGACATGATAACTAAATGCAGCATGCAATCCTGGATTTTCTTTTGTTAATCTGGATAGCATTGTGACAATTGGTGACATGTGAGTAAACTGAGCAGATTAAGTAATAGTATTGTATCCATGTTAATTTCCTGATTTTTAGTCACTGGTATTTTGCTTATGTTGGTGACTCATCTTGTTTTTAGGAAATAAAACTGAAGTATGCAGAGGTAAAGGAATAACATGACTCAAATGAGTCAGGAAAAAAAATTGTACATATGAATAAAAGTAAGGATAAAACAAATGTAGGAAAATGGTAATATATAGTTAATCTTGGTTGAAGGGTACACAGAAATTCTTTATACTACTTTTTTTTTTTTTAAGATTTAATTTATTTTAGAGAGAGAGAGGAAGCATGAGCAAGGGGAGGGGCAGAGGGGGAGGGTTAGAAAGAACCCCAAGCAGACTCCCTGCTGAGCTTGGAGCTTGATGCAGGGCTCAATCCCAGGACTCCAATAACATGACCTGAGCCTAAATCAAGATTCAGATGCTTAACCAACTGAGCCACCCAGACCACCCTAGTATTCTTATGTAACTCTTCCTTGAAGTCTGAAATTATGTCAAAGTAAAAAAGAAAATAGCTATAATAAGCTTTAATTCAAATTTTAAAACCTTCCTTTTCATGTTAATTTTCTATATACAAAATATCAACTTAATACACAAACAGCCTTCCTCTTATAATTAAGTTTATTTTCTCATTTAGTGTGGTTGCAGTGATGGATAAGAATAGGATAAGCACAAGAAAACTATCCCTATGTTTTTGATTTTACAAATTTACAAATCCACCTCCATCAAAAGACAAAGGTCATTTCAGTTGCCTGTGATCAATGAGGAGACATTTTTAGATACACTCCTCTAATATCTTAAAGTCCATTTCCTCCACAGAGATTTTTAACAGTGTTTAATACCTATTACTTCAAAGGTTAAGTTAAATTGACTAATCACAATATAAAAAATAACTCTGGATCACAGCAGCATTTTTGTCATTATTGCAAATATTTTCTAATGGTGGTAAAAATAAACTGAATGATTACTGCCTTAGAGAAACAAACACTTCTCATTAATGTCCCCTAGTAATAATCTAGTCATGTTTTTCACACTCACACAATTTTTGCCATGAGAACTGGGTTTATAAAAGAAGAAAATGCAATTAGTTGTTCACCTTTTAACTCATCATACGTTCCTACATTTGTTTTAAATGAAATAGGAATGCTGAGGAGGATGAACATAGATACATTCATCCAGTCGAAACATATGGTAAATTTTGGTTCTGGATATGTAAAGCTAATAACATTCTGAAATCATGGGACTTAATTAAAACAATAAAAAATGGTACTTTATGTACCTTCCCTTAAAGTTATAACTTTAAAACTTAATATGCAGGAGCTTCCACTTCTAACCATGATGAAGTATCAAGGACCAGATTTATCTTCCCATCTTAAAACTAAAAATATGGACACAATAGTGAAAAGCTTTCAGACATTGGGCAACAGGCAGCACAATCTCTGAAAGAGGCAAAAAAAAGTAAGCTATAAGACTTCCCAAGTGTAGAGTTTCCAGGATACAATACTAAGATGGGAAAACAAGATCCAGACAGACTCCCCAAATTGAGAAGACTGATAAGGGGGTTCAGGGACAACAAGACAGCTACAGTTCCCAGGGCAAAGTACCAGAAAGAAGAAAGCAGCACAAAGAAAGCTCTGGAGTTCTGTAGAGCATTCCCCCTGAGTCTCCTGCTGAAATACTGATCAGCACATGAATGCAGGGAAACTATCTGAAACCAGGGACAGAACCACCAGAAAGGAGCAAGGAAAACAATCACCAAAGTTCACCCAGGATTGATAAGAGTTCAGAGTGAAGAAATCCTATAACAATGGGCAACAGCTAGAATACCCAGAAGGGCACTGTGCCTGTAGTAGGAACAAATTAGCTTATACTAAAGGATGCTCAGGTCTCACCTAACAAAGCTTAAAAAGCAAGCCTTGGAAAATTAAACTATATCTAAGTGACTTAACTATATTTCAGAAGAAACCTCAAAATATTAAAAATAATACAAAGAAAACCAGCTCCAAACAACAAAATTCACAATGTTTGATATCCAAACAAAAATTAGTAAGCAGGGAAAGAAATACAAAAATACAATCCATCTGAAGGAGGAAAAATCAATTCTAAAAATGGACCCAGAAATGACAAAAGTGTAAGTAAGGAAGGACTTTAAAACAGGTATTACATACAAAACATTGCTGCAAAAAACTAAAGGAGACAAAAATAAGTGAAAGCAGCCTTATGTTCATGGATTGGAAGACCTAGGATTATTAAAGAAGTCCACACTATCCAAAGTGATCTACAGATTCAGCACAATTTCTATCAAAATTTCATGGCTAAATTTTTTTTTTTTTTTGCAAACATAGAAAAATCCATTCTGAAATTCATATAGAATCTCAAGGGACCCAATACACAAAATAATTTTGAAAAAGAAGAACAAAGTTGAAGGGCTCACAATTTATTTCAAAACTTATTACAAACTTATACTAATCAAAACAGTGTACTACTGGCATAAAGGCAGACAAAAAGACCAATGGAAAAGAACAGAGTCCAGAAATAAACCCTCAGGTATATGGTCATGTATATGGTCAAATGATCTTTGAAAAGAATGCCAGGAGCACTCAGTGGGAAAGAACACTCTTCAACAACTGATGCTGGGAGAACTAGAGAGTCACACGTAAAAGAATGAAGGTGGCCCCTTATACCACATATAGAAACTAACAAAAAAATGAATAAAGACCTAAAACTATTAAACTCCTAGAAGATTAACTTAGGCACAAAACTTCGTGATTTTGGACTTGTCAATGATTGCTTGGATATGACATCAAAAGTATAGACAACAAAAGCAAAAACAGATAAATGGAACCATCTCAAACTTAAAACTTTTGTGCATCAGAGGCTACAATCAATAGAGTGAAAAGTCTAAAATATTTGCTCATTATATAACTGATAAGGGATCAATAACCAAATATATTAAGAACTCCTTCTTAACAACAAAAAATCACTCAATTAAAACACAGGCAAAACACCTGAATAGACATTTCTCCAAAGATGATGTACAAATGCCAACACACATATGAAAAGGTGCTCAAAATCACTAAACTTCAGGGAAATACAAATCAAAACCATGAGATATCACCTCACACCCATCAGGATAGCTAATATCAACAAAACTGAAATACCAAGGGTTCATAATGATGTAGAAAAATCGGAACCCTGTGTACTGTTAGTGGAATGGTAAAATAGTGCAACCATTATGGAAAACAGTACAGATGTTGCTCAAAAAATTAAAAATAGAATTACCATATACCCAGCAATCCCATTTCTGGATATATATCTAAAAGGAGTGAAGGCTTGGTCTTGAAGAGATATTTGCATACCCATGTTCAGAGCAGCACTATCCACAATAACCAAGAGGTAGAAGTAAGCCAAACGTCTACCAATGGATCACTGGATACAAAAAATGATGTACATATGTATAATAAGATATTATTCAGGCTTAAAGGAAATCCTGTCATAAACTACAACATGGATGAATCTTGAAGACATTATGCTAAATGAAATAAACCAGTCACAAAAAGATAAATACTATATGATTTCATTTATATAAAATACCTAGTATAGTCAAATTCATAGAGACAGAAAATAGAAGAGTAGTTATCTGGATTTGGGTAAGGAAAAAAACAGGATATATTTTAGATTTATCAGATGAAAAAGTTCCAGAGAGTTATTTCACAACAATGTGAATATACTTAATACTCACAGCCTGGTTAAGTAAAAAGGGTGAAAATGCTTAAGATGGTAAATTTTATGAGATGTATTTTTAATCATAATTTTTTTAAAAATCTATTTAGAATCCACATATTTAAGAAAGTAAAAGAAGAAAGCATGAGCACTGTTAAGGAAAGACATGGAAGACACATACAAGATTCAAATCAAACTTCTAGAGATGAAAAATACAATGTTTAATAAGAAGAATACAATGGATAAGATTAACAGCAGATTAGAAATCTGTATAAGAAAATGTTAGTAATTTTAGAGACACAGAAATAGACATTATCCAAACTGAAGCAAGGGGGAGATAAAAAAAAAAACAAAAAAGAAAAAAAACCAGTATCACTTAGGTGTGAAACAATTATCAATTCATCAATGTATGTGTAACTGGAGTACCAAAATGAAAGGAGAGAGTGAAGGAAGAGATAAAAACTATTTGAAAAAATAATGGCGAGAATTTTTCTATATTTGAAGACAATAATAAATCTGCAAATCCAAGAACTTTAACCAACCCTAAGTATAAGAAACATAAAACTACACCAAAGCATATCAAAATAAAAGTGCTTTAAACCAGTAGTAAAAGATCATTCTGTAAGTAACTAGAGACAAAAAACACTTTTAGTATGAAGAAATAACCATTAACAGTAGATTTCATGTCAGAAAAATGCAAGTGAGAAGATAGTGCAGCATCATAAAAGTCTTATCATTAAAGTTGTTAAAGAAAAAACTGCCCATCTAGAATTCTCTACCCAGCAAAAATACATTTGAAAACTGAAGTACCAAAAAGGGGAAGGGGGTAGTTTCAGACATATAAAAGCTAAAAAAATTCCCAGCAGTAATTCAGCTTAAAATAAATGCTAAAGTTAATCAGTCAGGGAGAAGGTAAATGATACCAGATGGAAAAGGAATTTCAAAGGAAGGAAGAGGCTTGAAAGTGGGACAAATATGGTTAAAATAAGAACCCTTTTCCTAAATATTATTTTTAACTCCACTTAAGGGAATTGACCATTTAAAGCTAAAAAACTAAAAATATATTGTGGGATTTAAACATATGTAGAACTAAAATGTATGACAACACAAGAATGAGGAGAAATGGAACTAGAGTGTTATAAGGCTGTTATATAATATGTGAGGTGGTATTTTACCTAAAAATAGACTGAAACACTACAAACAAACAAAAACAAACCCAAAGGGGCACCTGGGTGGCTCAGTGGGTTAAAGACTCGGGTCATGATCTCGGGGTCCTGGGATGGAGCCCCATGTCAGGCTCCTGCTCAGCAGGGAGCCTGCTTCTCCCTCTCTCTCTGCCTGCCTCTCTGCCTACTTGTGATCTGTTAAATAAATAAATAAAATCTTAAAAAAAAAAACCTATAGATAATAAAAAGATACAAAGGAAGAGTCATAAAAAATACTCAAGTAATACAAATTACAAGGCAAAGAGCAAAAACAAAAATACAGATGGGACAAATAAAACACAAATAGCAAGATAGTAGATTTAAACCCAACAATATCAATAATCACATTAAATATAAACGGTCTAAACTAAAAAGCAAAGATTAGAAAACTGGATAAGAAAACGAAGACTGAACTATATGCCACCTACCAGAAATCTACTTCAAATATATACAAATGGATAAAAGTAAAAGGAAGGAAAAAGATGCACCTCGCTAATATCAATCAAAACAAAGCTAGAGAGGCAATACTGACAAAGTAGATTTCAGAGCAAAGCATATTACCAGAAATAAAGACAGCCATTTCACAATGATAAAGGGATCCAATTTATTAAAAAAATCACAACAATCTTAAATATGAATCAATCTAGTAACAGAACTTCAAAATATATGAAGCCATACTGACGAAAATATAAGCAGAAATTGGCAAGTCCACAATTATATTTAGAGATTTCAATACCGTTCTTTCAAAATTGCTAGAACAAGTAGACATAAAATCAATAAGGATAGAGAAACCTTGAGCAATTCTATTAGTCAATTTGATCCGACATTTACAGCTACTCCACCCAACTTTCTTTTCAAGTGCACATGAATCATTTACCAAGACAGAGCATATTCTGGGGTCATAAAACAAGTCTCAATAAATTCGAAATGCTTCAAATTTCACAACGGATATTCTCTGAGCACAGTGAGATTAAATCAGAAATCAATACCCAAAAATTTCCATGTGCATACTCATTTATAACCATTGGGGTCAAAGAAGACATCACAAATAAAATCAGCAAGGATTTCTGAACTGAATAAAAATGAAAATACAACCTATCAAAATTCATGGGATGCAGCCAAAGCACTATTTAGAGGAAATTTTATAGCATTAAACCCTTATATCAGAAGACAATAATAACCTTTAAAACTCAAGCAAATAAAATGCAAAGTAAAGAGCAAAAGGAAAATAATAAAGAACAGAAATCAGTGAAATTGAGAAGAAAAAAATCAATGAGGAATACCAAAAGCTGTTCCTTTGACTAGCAATAAAATAGACAAATCTCTAACCAAACTGAAAAGGGAAAAAAGGGAAAAAAATACACAAATTAACAGTCAGGAATGAAAGAGGGAACATAGCTATAGATCTTAAAACATTAAAAAGATAATAAGAGAATATTATGAACAATTTCATGCCAACTTAACAACTTGGATTAAACAGACAAACTCTTTGAAAGATAAACAATTGCTGTGCCTGGATGGAGCAGTTTCTTAAGCATACAGTTCTTGGATTCAGCTCAGATTATGATCTCAGAGTCCTGAGAGGGAGTCCCAAGTCTAGCTCTGTGCTCAGCATGGTCTGCTTAAGACTCTCTCCCCTCTCTCTCTGCTCATGCTCTCACTCTCTCAAATAAATAAATCTTAAAAAAAAAAAAAAGATGGAAACTAATGATGCTCATTCAAAAACAAATAAAGAAACTAGCCCTTTATTAATGAAATTAAAGTAGTTGTTAAAACCTTTCCCACAAAGAAAACTCTAGGTATAGGTATACAAGTCACTTAGTATTATCTTAAGTTCAAGATACACTGAAGGATCTAATATTTATTAACTATCATCATGTGCTGGCATTAAGAATATAATTTTAATTTGACTATATTAGTATTCAGCAACATCATTCTAGAAGGAAGCTGTGTGAACTGGTTAATATGAGGCTAAATTAAAACCAAGGAGACTATTAATGACCTGGAGAAAAAATGATAAGCATCTAAAGTAAGTCAGTGGCAATGAGGGATGGATGATAGGACAGGGCATAGTTAGAAGATGGATAGCTAATAAAGACAAAGACCAGACGTATTTACTGAATGGACATGAAAGGTACAGAAGAAAAGATGCTCCATGACTCTTGGCTTAACGATAGAAGAACTATTCACTAGGATAGGGAATACAGAGAAGAAACAGATTTGGGAACAAGAAGACAGGTTTACCTTCCAATATATGATACATTCACTGCCCAAGAGATACATAGTAGGCAATGGGATATAGAGAATCAATACTTGTGAAATACATGTAGTTAAATTAACCTGCTCTATCTCCCAAGATTACTTGTATTAAAAGCCTTCTCTATAACTGTAAAATTAATGGTTTTTATCTGTTAAAAGAATTTCAGAGATAAGAATGTGGCAAAGTGATTTGAAGAAAAAAGCCCCTTTCTGTGTATATACTAAACTCACAGTACAAGAGATCCAATTTCAGTATTCTTTTTTATTGTTATTTAGAGTAGCAAAACCTAAGCCTTGCGCAGTGGCAGTATCGTGGCCAATGAGGTTTATCCGAGGTGCAATTATTGCTAATAGAGTAGCAAAACCCTATTTATTTACTCTACCTGGTTTAATGAGTCTGACCTACTTTCGTCAGGAAAAAAAAAAAGTTGAGAATATGAAGCTCTTTCCTATCTTTTCTATTGTTTTGTAAGTAGCAGCAATGACTTTTTATTATATATACTGCCAAAGCGAGCATGCAATGACTTGATTTTTAATTCAACTCTGCCTGTTGCCTGTATAATATCCTATTGTCTCCTCTTAAGGTTTTATTTCTTTGCCATTTTTTGGCTTTCTTTACTGTATCTGAGAATCAAATTTAAAAACACACACATACAAAAACAAAAGACCTGTACAGGGCACCTGGGTAGCTCAGTCAGTTAAGCCTCGGACTCTAGATTTCAGCTCAGGTCATGATCTCAGGTTGTGAGATTAAGCCCTGTGCCAGGCTCCACACCCAGCGTGGAGCCTGCTTAAGATTCTCTCTCTGGCTCTCCCTCTCTGCTCATCTCCACTAAGACAAACAAACAAACAAACAAACACACCTGTTCAACTTAATCAAATAACAGCAACAACCATTTTCTGAACATGTCTTATAAGCCAGGCAATGTGTCAAGGGCTTTATGTACATTAGCTCATTTAATTTTCAAAATCTTATACAGTAAATATCTCCATTTATGATTAAATAAAACTGAACCTCAAAAAGATTACATAATGAGCTCAAAGTCACACAACTGATGGACTGTAGAATTGAGACTTGAACCCAAGTCTGCAGAGGACCAAAACTCATGCCATGCAACTTTAAGCTTTTTACTATCTGTAACAGACCTTTTACAGGATGTTTTATTAAGGTGTTTTCATTCATGCAACAAATATCAGTACCCGCTCCACATCTTCATAATTTCTGTAGAAACACTTTTAACAGCCCTTTTCTCCCACTGTTTCTGAAACTGGAAAGCTGCATACAGTGCACTTTTCCCCCTCTTTACTTCCTCTCATTAAATGTCAAATTCAATCATGTTATGATTATTATCAGGTAGTGGTTCAGCCACAGCCATTTCCTGCCCAGTTCCTGTTCACTACTCAGAATGAAGTCCAGCATATTTTCGTTCCTAGTGTTGTAAAACTACCTGTTCTAGGAAGCAGTCTGTTTTTCTCACGTGAAAACTGATCTTTATATTTTATGTCCTTTTAGCAATTTGTATGAGGCTAACAATTTGGAATTAAAACACAGCCTTCCTAAATGGCATTTAATATTTTCAACTTAGTCAAATAATTCTGGTCATGAAGTGATCTACATTTATAAATCCAATGAAAGTTATTTATGGTTCTGTGCTAACCTGAAGGGAAGATACACAAGTGGGGTTTTTTCTCAGATTTTTAAAGAACAGCCCCAATTTAAAACATTCTGTCCCACCATTAGGTCTCAAATTTGGATTCAGAAAAGGCAGTCAGCATATATCAAAGGGTAGTTTACAATACTGGCTATATATGGCTACATACTAGGTAAAGGGTTAAGGGAAACAACAGTCACTTTAAGATTCTTCTTTTTTAATCCCAAAATACATTCCACAAATTAAGTGCAAATGCCTGTAGTGTTATAAGTCTTCCTTTATAGCTTAGAATGAAACATTGCAATGAAATAATTAAAGTGCTTAGTTGGACACGTTTGGAAAAGAAGTTTTAATTGTCACTGGGGGAAATAAGTATTAAATGGTAAATAGTACATAAAAATGTAACAATGCACAAACTGTTGAGGATTTCCTACAATTTTAATATCTAAGTTTGCAACTTCCAACTGCCAAAATTGGGTCATACTCACCTTTCCCAGCCACATTTATACACAATTACCATTTAAATTTTCGCCTTCACAAATACTTTTTACACAAAGCTACAATTACTTGCCATTCCCTCAACAATCCATATTCCTGTCCTTGACCCTGCCTCCTGTTCTCTGTGGGATGCCCTCCTTCCCCAACAGTGAAAAACTACCACTTAACCCTTTAAGGAAGTGAAAAACTACCACTTAACCCTTTAAGGCTCCAGAGCTAGCTCTCCGCAACTCCTCCAACCCCTCTCCACTCTGAATATTATTTAGTCTTCTTTATTCAGGGCTTACCCTATCATTTTAAAGGTCACAAGGCCAAACAGGAATTCAAATACTGGTATGTCTAAACTTCAACTGAATTCTCTTCCATTAAATCAGACTCAGGGTGCCTGGGTGGCTCAGTCCTTAAGCATCTCCCTTCGGCTCACGTCATGATCCCAGGGTCCTGGGTTCCAGCCCAGCATTGGGCTCCCTGATTGGTGGGAAGCCTGCTTCTCCCTCTTCCACTGCCCCTGCTTGTGTTCCTCTCTTGCTGTCTCTCTCTGTCAAATTAATAAATAAAATCTTTTAAAAAAAAATCAGACTCTATGGCACTCTCTTATAGTATATATTGTATTGTATTATCATTATTTATTTCTCTCCCCCACTGAAGACAGGAAAGTGGACTCCATCCATATATCCCCAGCAATACTCAACAGTGCCTACATACAGAGACTCAAAGTGTTACCCAATATGTACAATACTCTTCTTCAGTTTATGATTTTGCAGCATTATTTTCCACTGATTATTCTCCTTGTACTAGGTATCTAAGAAGCCACTGTGGTGGTAAAGCATACTGGCTTGGAATTTAGGCTTTGTAACATTGCCTGGATGTGAATCCCACCTCCACCAACTTATTAGCTGTGAAATCTTGAACAAATGAGTTAACCAAAGTTGTGGTTAACTCATCTATAAAATAGAACAGTAATCATAGTACATACCTTATAGCATAATAAAGATTAAACAAGATAGTATGGAAGCAATCCAACTATTTTTCAATTCTCATTTTTCCTACATGCCACCCTAAATTTTCTTTGGCTTAGTTTAGTGTAGACTTTTTAATTACAAATTCCTTGAGCTTCTGTATTATATGGACTAGCAAAAAGGTTCCTTGGTTTAAAAATTGTTCAGGCCAAAAAAAGTAAAATAAAATAAAATTGCTCAGGCCAGGATGCCCAGCTGGCTCAGTCAGCAGAGCATGTGATTTTTGATCTCAGAGTTGTGAGTTCCAGCTCCACAATGGATGTGGAGCTAACTTAAAAATAACAAAACAAATAAAAATTGCTCAGACCATCTACTTCATTTTTAGGACAAACTGTCCACTGCCAGTCTGGACTAAAAAAAAAAAAAAAAAAAAACCTTTACTCTGGGAAGTTTGACTATACAAGAGTGCCCCCACTGTACATTATACTTTTTTCTCTTACTACATTTTCATGCCCTCTCAGAAAGTGGTAAAAGTTACAAAACACACTTCCTACCTTCCTAACACCTAACTTAATACTATCTGATCCACTAACCTGTGTGGGAGTCAAGCTATTTCCCCAGTAATAAATTTCCATGGAATCACCTATGTCTGGTCTCAGGCATGGCTCATTCTCTCCAGACCTCTAGATTGCTTTCCTCTGGAATCTGTGGAGGCTGAACCACTACAACTGAGAGCGGACACCAATTTTCTTCTCTTCAGCTTAACAATGTTTACTCCAAGAAGTTAGGATTTCAAATTGTTATACCATTTTACAGCTCTTTAGGCTAAAGTGCATAGTTCCCAAATTCTCAGAATGCCCCCTTCAACTTTAAAAATGCTAAAAAAAAAAAAAAAAAAAAAAAAAAAAAACCACGCTAAAAAAATGCCAAAAAAAAAAAAAAAAAAATCCACGTGGGGAGGAAACAAATTTCTTAAAAAAAAAAAAAAAAAAAAAAAGTTATCTAAAAACAAGATCAAATACTATGGCTATGCCCAAAGTCTTAGAGGGGGAAAAAAAAAAAACCCTAAAATATCTAGTTGGCTCAAGCTAACCAAAAACTCTAAAATCAAGCACACAATTAACAAAGTAACCTCAAAGTAATCAGGATATACCATAAACAAAGACAGTAAGTATACATTACAATACATTTAAAATTCACGGATTTTAAAACTACTTGGTATATAAAGCACTTTTTAAAAATTTTATTATTATTATTATTATTATTATTATTTTTTGGTCAGGCTAAAAATAAAGAGTGATGATGATGGGTCAGTGACAGAATGGTCTCCAAAGTTAAAGAAGGAGGTGTTGAGTTTAAAAGTCGTGACTCGAAGGAACAATACCAAAATACTACTGGCTGTCAACATCAGGCAGATAAAAATAAGAAAAGGTAAAGCAAGCTGATGGACTGCAGTATTGTTTCCAGAGGGGAGAGAGCCCTCAGGGCCCCCAAGAGGATTTCAGCACCCGCTCCGCAGTCAGTGCTGGAATCAGTGAACTAAACTGTTGCCTGCCCAGTGGGTGCAGGGCAGAGACCCTCCCTCCAGCCAGCGTCCGGCGTGCGCACAGTCCCCCCTCCGCCCGAGCCCGCTCCTACGGCCGCTAGCTGACCTCTCCTGCACGCCCGGGCTCGGCCACCCGATGCCCCCGCACGCCCTCCAAGACCCGGCGCGCCCCCAGCACAGCGCCAAGGGAAGGAAGCCAAGGAGAGGGGCCGCGAGAGGGGGCGGAGGGACGGGAGGCGGCGCTGGGTTTCGGCCCGTCACCTCACCATCCAGGCTCGAGGACTGCACGGACTCGGGAGGCGGGAGGCTGAGCCTCTGCCACCGGTCAAATGATGGGAAGGGACCGCGGTTGACCCCGGCGCGCAGGTGCCCGCGGCTGCCGAGGAAGTCACTGGCGGCGGAGGGCAATGCGTTGGCCCCGGAGCCCCCACCTCCATCGCGCCCACCGCTACCCTCCCTCGTCCTGCTCCATCCCCAGGATTCTGTCAGAACCCAACGACCTCCACACGGCCCGCCCAAGCGCGGAGGTGATGCCGGCTCTTACCGTAGGAGCGGGCGCCGCGCCGCTAGGAGGCGGCTGGGGTGCGCGCGGGAGACTCCGAGGCGAGTGCCGCCGCCGCTGCGGGAGCCGGAGAAGTCACAACGAGGCTGCTGGCGGGAGCGCTGCCTCCGGAGCTGTCGCCCCACCCCCTCTCCCGCAGGATTTTGCGCCGGAGCCTGCAGTCTCCGCGCGTGGGCGGGGAGGGCGAGAAAAGAGGCGGGGCGCCCCCTCGGGGGCGGAGCCGAGCGCTGGTTGGTCTGATTGGCGTCTGTGGACCCAATGGGACCACGGGTACTCCAGGCTGTGCTTAGACTGACTTTCCTCTTAGCCCGTAGCGGTAGAGAGGCGGGCCTAGTGGCTTCTTTTATAGCCGCCTTTTTGACGAACCCGAACGTAAGAAAAGGTCGGTTGGTTCGCACTGGTGGCCAAATGGTCCAATTACCTCAGGGAAAAGGGCCTCTGAACCTAGATTGGCATCCTCTCTACCTATAAGTAGAGAGGGTAGAGCCGGAGGCGGTGAGAACCTGCCCCGGATGTGGGCGTGGCCCTGAGGTAGAACACGGAGCCTCCACCGCGGTGGTTTGGGGAGGCGGAACTGAGATCTTTTCCTTGATTATCATGTGACGGGTTCTGGATTTAATGGAGGAGAAAGCGTGGAAAAGGCCAAGGATCCAAACTGGCGAGTTTTCTGATCTTCGCGGCCTTCCCCGCTCTCCGGCCAGCGGCGCTGCCAGGTGAGTCCCGGGGTCCAGTGGGCCGGCATTCTCCCGAGGTGAATTTGCCCACCGGGTGCCCCGGCGCTGACTTCCCGACCTCAGGGGGTTTGTCGCTGCCTCCCAGCTCCTTACACTCCCCGCCAAACGTACAGACACCTGGTTGGCACCAGGCTTCTGCATGCGCTTTGGATCGTGTGCAAGAAACCGCGTTCAGCTCTCAAAGTATACTGGGCCCAAAGCGTGTCCCAATTAGGGCGGACGGTAGGTCTTTGACGTTTATCGTTTATGAACGTCCTGAAGTTCTAGGGACAAGTAGGCCCCAGAATCATTTAAGTTGTAAGCAGAGCGCTGTTCCGCTGAAGGGAGGTTTAGTTCGACAAGGCCGTAGAAGCCTTTCGAAAACGACTCATTTAGAGGAATTTTGTTGTGGACTCATAAGCAAAATTGTCTTCGGGATAGGGTAAGTTCATTTGGAAGAGTGCTGGCAGTTGCGAGGGAAGGAAATGGGGGGTGGTGTAGACCGCACCGTGGGCAAATTAATGAGTGCACACACAACTGCTAGATGCTGGAACTGTGGGTAGAGCCCTTTCGATTTCCATTGTGGGACAATGCAGAAGATTTTGACAATGGATGAGGAAGCATATGAACTAATAACTAACTATCTTCCTGGTACCGGAAGTAATCAACTCGAATAGGACTTTAGTAGAGCAAATTTTTGTTTTGGAGTATGCAGCCCCTTCTCTTGAGGAGAAAGAAGACTAGTACGATTACTTCAATTAGTGAAGATTTATGAACAAGTAAAAATTGGCGTTGTAGCCCAGCATCCAGAATTCTTCGGGCGTCATTTAAATATCAGCATAGTGCTTCCCACTTGAGAGCATTTTAGTAGAAGTGCTTACAGAACTTTGTGGCATCCCACATTATAAAACCTGAAGCCACAATACTGTGTGCTCTTTGTATCATCCCTCCGTCTCCAGTCCTAAAGTACCTATGCTGAGTGTGGCAGCTGTTTCTATGACCAGTTGTTACTCAGCGCTGTATGGGAAAATTTGACCCCTGACTCCTCCAATGGCTGATGGAAAGTTGTGTTTAAACAAGTGTATTACCATAAACTTTTTAAAGGTTCACAAAAACGGCCAGATAGATTGGAGATCAGGTTTGAGCAAACTTGATTTACAGTATAAACCCATTTTAGTTAATAATCGGTTATAATCAGTTAATAATCACATCCCTCACACTTCTTCCAAATTCAGCCCCGTATCCCACTGTAGCAGCCCTTGGTCAGGAAAGGAGACCTGGAGAAAAAAGCCTTCCTGGGAGCAAAAGCATCTGCTTTTCATACTGCAGTATGAAGCCTCCAATCTGCCAGCTAAGAAAACAGGTGCTAGCAGATGGGTATCATGGGAAAGGGGAGTTAGGAGATCCGTTATTCACCTTTACAGTAAAACAGATACGCAGTTTTGCTCCATAATAGCCCACTATTTAAAGTAATAGAGGTGTAGCAAAGAATATCAAAATTTGTTTTGTTTTGTTTTGTTTTGTTTTAAGATTATTGGAGAGAAAAGAGAGAACAAGTTGGGAAAGGGTAGAGGGCGGAGAAGCAGAGCTCCTCCTGAGTGGGGAGACTGATGTGGGGTTTGATCCCAGGACCTGGAGATCATGACCCCAGCTGAGGGCAGACACCCAACCAACTAAGCCACCCAGGCACCCCTCAAAGTTAGTTTTAAAATATAATTAATTAAACATGCTAGTCTTCGGCATTTTATTCACCTAGCCAGTTCCTTCACTTTTTCCTTATTTCTCTGCATTTTTACTCCTACCCTTCATCTTTTGCTATCCTACCTACCACTTTCTGATGTTTTTCTCTTTCCATCAAGTGTCCTCTCTCTGTCACTCTTTGTGGTTTATTTCCCTCCATTTTAATCATAGATTCTTCCTTTACTGAAAAATTTCTTCCTGACCCTTTCTCAGTCTCATTATGTGTCTTATCTTTTATCTTCTCCAAGTGTTTCAGAGGAATAAAGTATTGTCAGCTGTTTACATTTTGTTATCTTGTGTTAACTCCTCACCCAGCTGCTGCAGTTTGGCTTCTGATTTCCATCTACTTACCCTTTTCCCAAATGGTCCCAAAGTTGATACAAAAAGCTTGAACAAGTATAGACTATACTGTCAACCTGTATGTGAAGGCTAAATAAATGCTTATACCTAAGTATTATAGATTAATATGTCCCAACCAAAATTCCAAGTTTTTAAGAATTAGTGATTTTATAGCAGTAAAAAAAAAAAGAAAGGGCAAAACATTCTGGAAAAGAAATCTATGAATAGTAGGTACTACTAGTCCTTTCAGATATTAGAGTATATCCTAGAACACATCTAATCATAGTCGTATAGTACTAATGAAAAACAGAAATAGAGGTCAGTAAGACAGATCTATAGACAGATACAGTTAATAAGGGATATAAGGGGCGCCTGGGTGGCTCAGTGGGTTGAGCCGCTGCCTTCGGCTCAGGTCATGATCCCAGGGTCCTGGGATCGAGTCCCACATCAGGCTCTCTGCTGGGCAGGGAGCCTGCTTCTTCCTCTCTCTCTTTCAGCCTGCCTCTCCATCTACTTGTGATTTCTCTCTGTCAAATAAATAAATAAAATCTTTTAAAAAAAATTGTTAAATAAGGGATATAAGAAATAACTTCTGGTTGCTTGGCTGGCTCAGTTGATAGAGCATGCAACTACTGATTTCAGAGGCCTAAATTCAAGCCCTACATTCTTTAAAAAGAGAGAGAGCAAGAGAAAGAGCCTAAATTCTTGAGTAATATAGCATCTAGTAATAACAATGTCAAAAGCTTAAGTGGTCTTGATTACTGGATAGTAACTAGCAAAAAAATCAGGATCTATACCACAAACCAAAAAATACTTAATGAGTAGTACTAAAAAGAAAAATTCAGACTAATAGGTATTTATAAGAATTGCAGTGAGATAGTTTAATTTAAAAAGACCCACAGACTAAACTATGTGAAAATCCAGTATTATCAACATATTCTGTATTATTTAGCCCAATGATATCCTCACAACCTAACTTCTGTTTACTATCTGAATTGTTACCCAGTCTATTAAAACTCTCCTCCCTTGACCTGATAACCACTTCCTCCTTTTTCGCTACTTTGATTGTGGATGCTTTTTCTTAGTACATCTCAAAATTGAATGAAAATTTATAGACGTACAGATGTACAAAAAGAATTTAAGAATATCCCTGAAGTACAGGAATGAAGTCATGAGTACTTGGACTTGAGTGACAGCAATATAAAGGAACAGACTATTCTTGAGACATTTTGAATAGAGCTTATGCCCAGTTGATACTGAAAGTTTTACTGTATTTTGTCATCGGCTAAGGAATTATGAATGTAATATTGTCAAAGGTGGCTACAAATTTTACAGGGTTTGAAAGGAAGAAGAATAGCATGTTTTCAAAATTAAGAAATCTGTGAGTGGGGAAGAGCCAGCTTTGTTTTACAGGAATGGAAGTGATTTTTTTTTTTCCGGTATCAAAACAATCCTGACTTTTTTTCCTTCTCTTAGGGTATATTTTCCTTTTTTCGACTCTGCAACAGCCTCTTTAAACTGTTTAAATGAGAATGTCCTTGGCTCAGAGAGTACTACTCACCTGGCTTTTCACATTACTCTTCTTGATCATGTTGGTGTTGAAACTGGATGAGAAGGCACCTTGGAACTGGTTCCTCATATTTATTCCAGTCTGGATATTTGATACTATCCTTCTTGTCATGCTGATTGTGAAAATGGCTGGGCGATGTAAGTCTGGCTTTGACCCTCGACATGGATCGCACAATATTAAAAAAAAAGCCTGGTACCTCATTGCAATGTTACTTAAATTAGCCTTCTGCCTTGCACTCTGTGCTAAACTGGAACAGTTTACTACCATGAATCTGTCCTATGTCTTCATTCCTTTATGGGCCTTACTGGCTGGGGCTTTGATAGAACTTGGATATAACGTCTTTTTTGTGAGAGACTGACTTCTAAGGACATCATTTCATTTTACTGCTGTTCAACAAGCTATCATTAAAGTGTTCTGAATCCTTGCAAGCTTGAAGAATACCAGAGAACTGAGAAAAATAACCAAATGTAGTTTTATACTGCTTCCATAAAACAGTCTTTGTGAATCATGGACTTCTAGTCAATCCAAAGCTTAATTATTCAGTATTTCAGTTATTAATATCCTTATTATCCCTATATAAATAAAGTTTGTTTTTGACCTTATTTTCTACTTGACTCTTAAATAATCTGTTGAACGTACGTGGTCAATTTGTAAAGTACATAAATATGAAGTCTTTAATCTATATTATTTGGGTAGAAGTTTAATATAGCCCCATTATGACCAAAGTAAATTGTCATTTGTGCTTGTAAATTACAGAGGAAAAAACCTAGTTACTGAAATAGTTGTGCCACTTCGTGTTTATATTCAGAAGGAGTCTGGGAGTTTGCCAGATTTCTATGTAAGCTAACTTCATTGCTACTTCTCCCTTCTGTTTATGGCCCATGAATTAGAGGTGGCAATATTAAAACAGAGCAGAGGCTTGCCTATTCCTGAAGTTAGAGGGAACTTTCATCCTGGTTGAATCAGGACAGTTCCTGTTTATGCCTGTTGTCCTGGGCTTCAGGAAGTTAGTGCTCCTTTCACTCTTAAAAGTGTTCTGGCTTGAGAATTTATGGATAATCCTACCAAAGCACTCAGCCCATTCCAGTGAAACATAGGTGATATTACTTACAAGAATTCCAAACAGTCTTACTTACATGCAATATAACCCTAAAGCAGGTGATTGTTCTCGCCCTATACAGCCCTCACTTTTAGCTCTGGTAAGAACCCAGAGTAGTAATTTGTCTGTTTTAAAAATACCTAACACACATGATAGTGATTCCTGGCTGCTAATACTTGAGAGGATTGCTTTGAATGTAGCATTTTGGTCTAGTTCTCTTTTGTAAAGAAGAAAACATGACAAAAAAGTTTAAGCTACACACCACAAATTAATATAGCTTAACTCCTTGTTTGAAACTACAGAGGTAAACTAAATAAATAAAAATTGATCAGTTACAAGCATTTTTCTGTCTTATAATTGGTACATATTCCTTTTATGAGCATCTAAAAATAGGATGGAAAAGGATAGTTAATATAGGGAACATAATGTTCCAGGCTTGATTAGATATTCCTAATTCAACTGAGAGATCCAAACAATTTGGTCTCTCTGATGATAGATTCAAAGTAGAAGAAGGCTTTCATCTCTATGAGAAACCAGATAGGAAGATTCTGAAATTCAGCAAAAGCTGTATTTATGCAGTATTAACTAAGTATGATCTCTCACAGGGAAAAGGAAAAGGACAGCACCACATGTAATTAGCTGGGTCAGGAGTCGGCAAAATTTTTCTTTTCTTCTTTTTTTTTTTTTTTAAGATTTATTTATTTATTTATTTGACAGACAGATCACAAGTAGGCAGAGAGGCAGGCAGAGAGAGAGAGGAGGAAGCAGGCTCTCTGCCTGATGTGGGGCTTGATCCCAGGACCCTGGGATCATGACCTGAGCCAAAGGCAGAGGCTTTAACCCACCAACCCACCCAGGTGCCCCGGCAAAATTTTTCTGTAAAGGTTTATCTAGTAAATACTTTAAGCTTTGTGGGCTATATTGTTTCTATCTCAACAGTTCAAATCACTTCTGTGATGAAAAAGCAGCCATAAACCATGTGCTATGTTCAAATAAAACTTTATGGACAATGAAACTTAAATTTTGTAAAATTTCCATATATCACAAAGTAGTATTCTTTTGACCTTTGTTCCAGTTACTTAAAACTATAAAAACTATTCTTGCCTTACAGCCATACGAAAAACACCCCTAAGCTAGGCCGTAAAACATAAAATTTCCTAAGCTAGGAAATTCTGTATGAGATTTCTAAGAGAAAAGGTGGGAGAGGTCTCCAAGGAAATAAGAGAGAAACTGGGTAAGAATTATATCTAAAAGGTGACATAGTAACTAACCTGTTGACCCATGAGGCGCAATTAATTGTAGTAGTATCTGAGAGGTTCCCAGAAAGTACAGCTTTTTCTTACTTACTGTATACAACTTGAAACTACATGACCTGACCTTACTTACTGTAAACAACTTGAAGCAGCATAAGTTATTTGCTTATGTTTGCCTCCTTGATTCTGGCACCAATTCAAATGTGTGTTTTATCGCCAAACCACCAAGGAATTCTTTGAGTTCTGACACTGCTTGGAAATAGGATCTGATCCCACAGGTTAAGGGTTCAATCCCAGAAGATGTCCCTCCTCCCTCCAAATTTGAGATACCAATTACAAATCCAGCTATAGATCGGATGTTCCCACTACTCCCAATTAATTTGCTAGAGCAGCTCACAAAACTCAAAGAAACATTTTACTTACTAGATTACTGGTTTATTATAAAAGAATATTATAACTCAGAACAGCAAGACGAAAGAAATGGTAAGGCAAGGTATGGGGAAGGGGCCAGCAGCTTCCATGCTCACGAGATATACCACTCTTTTTTTTTTTTTTAAGATTTTATTTATTTATTTGACAGAGATCACAAGTAGGCAGAGAGGCAGGCAGAGAGAGAGAGAGGAGGAAGCAGGCTCCCTGCCGAGCGGAGAGCCCGATGCGGGACTCGATCCCAGGACCCTGAGATCATGACCTGAGCCGAAGGCAGCGGCTTAACCCACTGAGCCACCCAGACGCCCCGGGATATACCACTCTTGCCCCATCTTTTTGTGTTTACCATCCCAGAAGCTCTCTGAACACTGTCCTTTTAGGATTTTATGGAGGCTTGATTACATAGCATATTAATTAAATCACTGGCCGCTGGTGACTGCACTCAATCTCCAGTTCCTCTCCTCTGGGAGATAAGGAAGGAGGAAAGTTCCAACCCTTTAATCACGTGGTTGTTTCTCCCTGTAACCAGCCTCTATCCTTAGGTTGCCTAGGAGTTTTCCAAGTCACCATGTTAACATAAGTTCAAAAGACACCTTTATCACACTACTAGGGAATTCCAAAGGTGTTAAATTCCTGTGCCTGGAATAGGGATAAAGACCAGATTCATATTTCTTATAAATCACAGTCTTACAGCCTTAGTGGTTGGAATACATTTAAAACATTAATTAAAGGGGATGAAATTATGATCACAGATAGAAAAAGCAAAACAGAATAATATATAAACAATATTGCAGAAAAATACCTTCACATTTATCTTTAGTTCTAGGATATTATCTTTATAATACAAAGATTTAACTTAAACATGAAAAGTTCCTTATGAAGCCAGTATTTTCCAGGTCAGCATGCACAAGACATAACTTAATCTGGTTTGGAGCGAAAGATTTATCAAAAATTCTGAGGGATGCCTGGGTGGTTCAATTGGTTAAGCATCTGCCTTCAGCTCAGGTCATGATCCTGGGGTTGTGGGAGCTACTCCTGCATTGGGCTTCTTGCTCAGCAGGGAATCTGCTTCTTCCTCTGCCTGCAGCTCCCCTGCTCGCACGCACTCTCTCTCTCTCTCTCACAAATAATAAATTTTAAAAAGTCTTTAAAAATTTTTAAAAATAATTCCAAGCAAAAGCAACTTGTGAACAAAACTTTTTTTAAGACTTGAAAATATGAAAAGTAGAAAATATTCAAAGAATTCACAACTTGTTCAGCAGTATTTCATGAACACAGATGCTGGGTATGGTGGTACCATCAATCCACCACATGAAACATTAACATGAATCCACCGAGAGAGCTTTCAAGTACTAAGAAATTTTGTTACACACAGCTTCGAGAAGTAAAGGCCCATCTGTGGGCTAAAGTTTACTGTGATTTTAAGAGTTATTAACCTTCAAATTAGGTCATCTGCTTTTCACTCTGCTTTTTTATAGTGCAGCAAGTAAGAGAAGCTGATGGTGACTAATGAACAGAAGTGATGGCCAAAAAAAAGAGGAAACCATAGAACAATTTTCATTATTATAGTAATATATGTAATATGCAGGCATATTACTATGTATCTGTGTCCAGAATAGTTCTCTTTACTGAGAGAAAATTAACCTGAGTCCTTTTAGCATTATATCAAGAAACAAGCCACGAACTACAAAAGGAGTTTCCTTTCCTTTTTTTTTTTTTTTAAAGATTTTATTTATTTGACAGAGATCACAAGTAGGCAGAGAGGCAGGCCAGAAGGTAGGTGGTAAGTAGGCTCCCCGCTGAGCAGAGAGCCTGATGTGGGGCTCTATCCCATCCTGGGATTATGACCTGAGTTGAAGGCAGAGGCTTTAACCCAACAAGCCACCCAGGCGCCCCAGGAGTTTCCTTTAATCTTGATTGGTCATGTTTGCGTAGTAAATGTTAGCGGTCCTCAAAGTGTTGTTGGGGTTCTTAAAATTCATGACATAGTTAGTGAAGGTATATGGGAATTACAGTGTTAGAAACAGGATAAAACAAACAAGGAAAAAACCCTCATTATAATGATGGAAAAACTAAAGCACAGATAAATGCAATGAAATCAGTCCATGGTCATTGACAGATGGTGAAGTTTTAACTCCAAATGCTACTTTCAAAATAGGTTTGCTATTGAAGAAAAAAAATATATAATGCATCCATGGAAGATATATCCCAGTTATCAAATGCCAGATAAGGTAACCCTGGGCTAAAAGCTTTTATGAGAGGGATCTACTTTACACTTTAATATTTTACTCTCACTTTGCTTGTCCTGTGTGCAAATTGCCATACTGTAATCATACTGGTATCTTACACCACAAAGTAAATTTATTACCACTATCTATATACTACAAACCCAAATCTGTAATCAGGAAAGGCAGTCTGTAACAAGACATGATTTTGAATTGCTGGCCCCGGGCAAAACCGTGATCTAGGAAGAAGTACGTTTTGGAAATCTGTCTACCTCCTCATGACCCCTTGATAAATATCTTCCTCTTCCCAGATGCCTATCCTTTGCCCAAAATTAGAGAGAGGAATACAGAGAAAAGGTAATTAGTGAGAAAGGCATAAAATGATTAGGCTGGCCCAGAACATAGCTCTTCTGACTCTTCTTTTTACTATGTTAGTTCCAGGATCAGAAGCTAACGTTCGTAGTGTCTACAATATATAAACCAATGGATTAAGCACTGGGCATATTCTGTCATTTTAATTTTCACCACCAATTAGCAGAGTAGGTACTCCCTCCTCCCCCTTTTTACAGATGTGAAATAAAAGCTAAGTGATTTCTTCACATTACACAAGTGTATTCCCCTTTCATTAGCCATAGCTCTACGACTCAAATCCCCTCAGCATAGTATCATAAAAGTGAAGTGGCTTTACAAGTCTGTGAAAATGTGCCACCTTTGTGTCCTTGTCCCACTCCTGCAACAGCATGGATATGGACTTAAAAAAATAAGTGCATGTTATCATCTTCAGTATTTTCAGTTTTTGAATATTTGTATCAATAGGGAGACTTTATCTTGCCAAGGCTTAGCAAGCTAAAACTCTGACTATAAGATATTAAGGTGCTTCTTATATATTTCCCGTTTTAATCACTTTAGGTCTAGTTTAAATATATCCTCAATTGGTAACGACTATGTTGAGTTTTACAGGTTTAACAATCTTTGTAATATTTTCTCCACATTGCCCAATGGGCCTAGATGTTTAACAAGTAGCTTCTTAATTCTTCTTACTCATAAGACTGAAGTACAAAATAGAAACTCGGTCTCTCTATAGCACCTGCTGATCTAATTTTCTCCACGTTTTTATTGCAACTCTAGAATTACATTATGAATTAAAGTCAGAGACAGGTTTTATATCATAGAAACGTATGTAATTATTTTTCCCACCCACAGTGAAGTTAAGGTACAACTTTTGTTCCTTCAAATATTTATTGAATACCAAGTGTATATGTTAGGTGTCAAGGATACAAAGGGATTAAAAAAAAAAAAACTTGTGGGGCGCCTGGGTGGCTCAGTGGGTTAGGGCCTCTGCCTTTGGCTCGGGTCGTGACCTCAGGGTCCTGGGATTGAGCCCCGCATCGGGCTCTCTGATCAGCGGGGAGCCTGCTTCCTCCCCTCCTCTCTCTGCCTGCCTCTCTGCCTACTTGTGATCTCTATCTGTCAAGTAAATAGATAAAATCTTTAAAAAAAACAAAAAACAAAAAACAGAAAACAAAACAAAAAAAAACTTGTAACTTCTAGTTCATGGTTTAAGTACAGCCCAACATGTACTTAACTAACATGTACATTAAATGATGTAAACAAAGGGACACAAGAAGCAGGGCAAAGAAATGGTTCTATACCAGCTTTGGGGTAAAGGGACAGCTGTAAGGGATGAACTCAGTAAAAAGACACACGGAAGAGGTGTTTAACTAGAGTTCTGAAAAAAAGATTCCACAGTATTGTATTCCAAGCAGAGATTTCCCCAGCAAAGGCAAACAATTTTAAAAGTACATAAAGGAAATGGCAAGTCCTGGCACTTGGTAAAGCTGAAAATTGAGCACACTAATGGAAGACTAGTGGATGAAGCTGGAAAGGAAGGGCCATATCATGAAGGCTTTTTGGTGTGATGCTGAGCATCTAGCTTCTATTCTTTCGGAAAGGAGCTACGGAATATTTCTAAGCAAGAGAGTAATAATCATATGTGTCTTAGTAAGATTAACTTGGTGGTAACAAAGAATGGATTGGAATGGGGGCAGGGGCAGAGGACTGCAAGCAGCAGACTAAGGTCATGGGGTTATGAAGATAATTCAGGGCAAAGTGCAGAGACCTAAAGAACCTGAGACGGCTTTAAATAGTGGTGGCTAAGGCAAAAGAAGACATCTAAAGAAATGGAAAAGCAAAACAGAACAGATAGGTCATACATACAATGTTTGAGGGGGTAAAAGATTGCTAACAAGTGCCATAAGGAAAACAGAAGTATTAAGAAATGAATACACTGAATTTGGCAGTCAAAAGGTGACCCTTGAGAGAACCACTTCAGCTGGGTGATTAAATTTGAGGATTGAGACAAAATTGTAAGGAAATGAGGATGTGAAGGCAGACAGAGATTTCCAAGAACTCTGTCATTGAGGAAGAGGTATGAAACAGTAGCATAAACAAAAGCCAGACTAAAGAAAAGTTTTTGTTTCTTTCTTTTTTTTTTTTTATTTAAAGAAGAAAGACTCGTGATTTTTCATATAAATGTCTGGCTCAGTTAAAAACAAAAACAAAATTTCAAAGAAGAAACTTGGGTAGAAGGAAGATGTGGAACTGCCAGTCCAAATAAAACTTTTAAGCACCATATTATGCAAAATATTTGCAAATATGCTGACTTGTCTCTGAATCTGCCTGTTTGTAGTCTTCAATAGTACCAAAGCAAAGAATTTATAGGGAAGCATACAGATATGACATTTTAAAAAAACAGATGCATAAATTCTAAATTTCAAAATATGTGGAAGGATCCAGACGTATTTTAAGAGTGTAGTTCTTGGAAGGCAAATATAAGTAGTATGTTTTAATTTTACTTTTAATTTCTAATTAACATAAATTATATTTGCCCGCATTTATATTCTCAGCTCATTCACACTCCCTGATTAGGTCTATAGTCCTAGAGGGAAGATAATCTGAAATGCAAAATGTTATCCCCTCCTTTCCCTGATCTCCCAGTAGAGATATGACATACAACATCTATAAACTTAAAGAAGAAAAGGCATCTCTGCTTTTAGCCTCTTGTGCTTGACATTCTAAAAAGTGATGGGTTTCCATCTGCAATATGCAGTATGTTAAAGAGAGAAAAGCCAGAGCAGAGATAGAAATTTATACTTCTTTCGAGTTATCCTTTTAATTATTTTATCTGAGGTACACTGTCAGAGCCAAACATGTCAAACATAACTCTTTCATGAAATAGACAAAGCATTCTAAAACCAGTAAAATTCTGTTTACATATCAACGTAGTTACATCGGGTGGAAGATTAATAGTCAAGAGCTCTTCTTATCACTCTGAAGACCTAAAATCCATCATGTCACTTTTTACCAGCTTAAAAGTTATTTTGAAAACAATGCACTTTTGTCTTCCCCTCCTGGGACAGAAATAGTCCTGTCTAGAGGGAAGGGAAGTGACTTGGCATGTGATCTCAGCACCCACACCAAACTAGTTTAACAGCCTTGCTTTAGGTAATCCTCAATATTCTAAGCTGGTATATGAGTCAACTTCTCATAATTTTTAAGAGAAAAAAGACTTTCAGATTGAAATCACTTTCAAGGTCTTATGGTTTCAGTTGAAGACAGAAACAAGAACTTTTAAAGACGAGATGAAAATAAAATGTCAAATGTAAGAAAATAATACAAAACAAAGGTAAAAAGATTACAGTTATCAATTTTAGTATTTATTGAAGGTGGAAGACAAGGAAAATTCCTCTCAAACTCTAAAAACAAATCCTGTATCTCTGCTAAGTGTAAAATGAATTTTTAGATATTTGCTTTACATGACAATAAACTTGTCCAACAAAATAACTGAATGCAAATTTACCAAAACAGTGCTAATCTATTATTTACAAAAATGATCTCACCCGCAAGAAGTATTTGGGGGAAAAAAACCAATTCACACTCAGGAACACTAATGAAATACCTTGAAGACATAACACAAGAAATAAAATTTGTCCTACCCTTTCTGGACCCCTCCCTCCCATTACAGAATGGATTGAAAATGAGTCTATATGGGAATAAACAAAGTATTTCCAATAATCTCTCTCACGTGCGTGTACACACACACACACACACACACACACACACACAGAGTGTTGTGCCAGATCAACCTAATTTTTATTTAAGGTCAGCAGCCCTCAGGACAAGGGAGATAATGAATATGGCTTCAGTCAAGTTTTCAACTAAATATCACAAATGCTTAATTCTTTTGCTAGCCAACCAGCTAACCTGAGAATGGAAAAGATTCTACTTCTTCCATAGCTAAAGGGTATGAATCAAAATAATTAAAAAGAAACAAAAAACAAAAAGCAAACACTGTAGCAGACACCACTGAGGTACCTTAGTTTTTTTTAAAGGTCTGTGTATCAGTTTAATAATTTACATGATGACTGTTTATTTAGCGTAAGATCATACAGAAACTACATCTCAAGTGCTTTATCGTTCTGGTCCAAGAAATTAGAAATATCAACAAAAAAACTTACGTTCAGATAAAGAACTGGAATGTAGTAACTAGGAAACCTTTAATATAATGCAATATTGAAATAGAAATCATCTGTGTTTAACAAAGGTAATCAGCAAGTTCTTAGATTGCATCTGAAGAGGATTTTAAAATTATAACCCGTAAGACAAGGGATATTACCTTATTCAAGGTGACAAAGCTGTATCTTGAAATCCTGAGCCCACTGATTTATATTTCATATATTTATATTGTTAAATGCATACATTTTGTCAAATGTAAAAATGCATTTTACAAAACATTGAATTTTCAGAATATGGAGAAGTTTTGAGTACTGGTTATATAAGGAACTATACCTAAAAGCAACCACTGTGGTTGTTTTAGATACATCTTTTAGTTAAAAGTTTAAGGCTCAAAATATTTTGGAGGGATACCCTAAAGACATTTTATTACTGTATGATCTCGTGCATCTATGTGTATACTACTGGAAAACTAAAATATTGTTAAATATATCGCCCTTCAATTAAAAAAAAAAGAAACATTAACCACATGCTCTCCTGTTTCTCAATACTGGTTTGTTACGAACTTTTTCCCCAAAAGGTAGATGCAAATGATAAATTTAGCTTAAAAGAGAAGATTAAAGTGGTGAGGAGCAGACTAAGACTGTAACATATAAAACCAAATCCCTATTTACAATATGATTTATACCTTCCTTATCCCATGAAAATTCCTATATTGCAAATATATTGATTTCCTATAAACCGATGAGATTTCCTACAGTATTTGCCTAACCCTTTTAAACTGTGGGCGAGAAATGACCTCACTGCTGCAACTGATCTTTTCTGGTGAAATGCCTCTTAAGTGGCTTCTTCCTAACCATAAAGATAAGCAGTTTTATGGGTACCACAAATGAGGCTGGAGCAGAAACAATTTCAACAGCAACACTAAACCAAAGACAGCACAAAGAATCTCAGTTAAAAGTCATCAACCAAAGTATGAGCCCAGAAAAATACCAAAGATAAATAAAATAAATGTCCAATGAGCAGAGTTTCTGTTATCAAAGGATACATTAAAAACATCTGTTTGCCTTTTAATTACAGTAGTGGAAGCAGTCTCAAATAGTGCTGAAGTCTGTCACTGAAGAGGTTTGTTTTAATCTTTAGCTAGGCACTGGGAATCCTGTTTCCTATCCTAATTTTACTTTCCAGAGCTTTTTTTTTTTTTTTTTTAAACAAAACAAAACAGTACTCTGAGTTTTTTACCTTGCCAGGGTAGGGAGAAGGATCCTTAGAAAAATGAGGTAACACAACTTATTTTGTTATATCTCTGTATATGGCAGTTGAATCATGGCCCTTAAGATTTTGTATTTGTCATACTTTCCTCCTGTTCTGTGAGAAAAATGTAAAAGAGGATTTTAACTGCTCACAACTGAACATTCTGTAAACTACAGATTTTTACTAAGCTACTATTAAATATAGTACAGGTGCTTATTAGTAAGAAAATTCTCAACTTTTTCTCATTCCAAGCACTATAGAGACGACTTATGTTAGGGCTATGTAATCTGACCATATAGCTTCATGAGTTATAAGAGTTAAATACCACTAACAGACCTTGTTTCTCCCAACTTTATAAAACTGCTTCTATTACCTAAACTGCTTTCTGAATGTTGAATATAAATATTTTAAAATGTATTCCAGGGAGTGAGGCTAGGGAGATTCACATACTCATCTTATTCAGCAATTTAAGAAGTTATGCAAAATATGATATACATATCTATATATATTCCCATACATACACACATATATAAATATGCTTTCATAACTGAATCTTGGTTTTAAAAATGCCTACACAGTGTGGGGAATTTAAATATTCACTAGATTCGAATACGTACATTTGCACTCCATTACCACTCTAAATGGATACACCAGCAGAAACATAACAGACCAAATAAATGATTTAACTGAATTGTCAGTTTGTCTTTTTGCAGACCCAACAGAAAACTATTTATTATTATGAACCTTTATTAAGTGGCTCACATTTCCATATAAATCACACTAAAAAGATTTTTAAAAAGCTATTTACACTACAGTGCTGACACATTAAAATGAAAAAAAAATTGGTATAAATAAGCTCTATGGAAAAGCCTTAAATTGTCAAAAAAGAATTCTGGCTCATATTACAAAATATATATATATGTATATATATATATATATATATGTTAATGTCAGCTCTATTCTAAAACCTACAATTCCAAATCAAATGATTCTTAAAGACTCCTTTTGTTTAAACCTGTTATGTTTACAGTGCATCTGGCCCTAAGTGCTTTGATCCTTCACAGTTATGGACAGGCACTGAGGAATGTTACAAAGCTACATAAACTCTATTTTGTAACAGACTTGGGAGCAAGTACTTGGCTTGCTTTCAGAATTCATGAATCTTTATTACATTATTAACTTTAAAAAAAAAAAAAGAATTTTAAATGGTATGTACAAATTTAGCACAGAATGTCATCATCTTTTCTATCTTGATTTGAATGTGCTGAACTATGTTGCCTTGTATCAACTAGACTTAAGAGACTTCCAGGGCACAATTCTTCCTTTAAATCTCTGTTGCTGTTTTCAAATTTAGAGTCCTTGTCAATCTTAAATTCTGTAAATTGAACATGATCCAATTTTGCTTTAACATTCTTGCCATCCATATTATTCGGTGCTCTAGTCTTTTCAGGAATATAAACATTCACAGGTTCTTCCTTGATTCTTACAGATGCAATAGGTTCATGTTTAATCTGCTGTAATTCAGATTTAGAATGAAGTCTATCTGAAAAATTAGAATCCAAGGAGGTTTTGCTTACAGCACAAACCACGTGGTCCGTGTGAGGTCCAAGAACTGATGATGTGGATTCTGGTGATGTGCCTGTTTCATGAGTAGCTGTATTCTGAGCAGTCTCCTCCTCTGAGTGATATAATTTGAGCCGAACGTGCCATGCTAAACTGCACACTGCTGAAACTGTCTTAAACTGATGAACAACATTCCTTGGAATAAAATAAATGTCATTATCATACAGCTGAATCCTGGCATAGCGGATACCTTCCCTCCTCAGTTGATTGAGTTTTGCATCATCAACCCACTGGACGCACTAAAAAAAAAAATAATAAAGAGGAATATACCATTAAATCTTTTCTACAATAAAAATTAAACTGAAGACAATAATGGTTTAAGATATACCTGGGACAGTGGAGGTTCATGTAAATCTAACTGCATTCGTTGAACTACTTCTAAGAAATCTTCAGCATGAAAACAAATTACATCTTTGGTTATTCGGGGTTGAGCAGGCCTAAAAAAGAACATGAGATAATGAAGAATCTTCCATTAATGTTTTGTTCTGTTAAGTCCTTATTAAATTTAAAGCAAAAACAGTTTGTGGTCAAAACAAAAGTACCTAGAAATAAAGTTAAAATGTAATATAGAAGATCACTGTACATATTTAAACAAAAGGATAAAACCATGAGTTTTGACCTAAACATAAATAAAACTAACTTCATTTTATTATAGCTATGTATAACCGTATTTTTAAAAATTATAATAATTTGAATTGGTTAATTATGCAAATCAAAAAACTAAGGGCTTTATTTTAAAGGTCAATACTTCAACAAATTAAATGCTGAAGATGAAACTACTACATAAAAATTAGAGGTAAATATGGGGCGAAAAAAATACTTTCTTCTAATAAAGACATATATAACTGCAGTTACATCTAAAATTCCTTGGTAACCCTTATAAATTAAGAGAGATTCATTATAACAGTGCTAATAAACTACTATCAATCTATTTGTAGGGGCTAATAGTATCTTTAAATATAATTCTAAAAAAAATCCCCAAATTCTTAAATTAATTAGCAATATATAAGCAATTTTTACAGAAGATGATCAAAAATGGATTCTGAAATGAAATTCCAAGCAACATAATGCCCCCCTGCAAAAAATCATACCAACGCAAATCATAAACAGATTTTTAAAAACCAGTGATAAAATCTAACCAATCATTAGGGCTCCTGGGTGGTTCAGTCTGAGGCTCTCAGGTCATGATCCCAGGGTCCTGAGATCAAGTCCTGCTTTGGGATCCCTGCTCAGCAGGTAGCCTGCTTCTCCCTCTCCTTCCCACTCATGTTGCACTCCCTCTCAAATAAATAAATAAACAAAATCTTTAAAAAAAAATTTTTTTTAAACTAAGCCTTATACATTACATTAATACACAGGGAAAGAAGGGTAAGAATGATGCAGGCTTCTCATCAGGGATAATGACGATACAGTAAGCACCAAGTGAACCTTAGGTTTTCTTTAACCTTAGTTAAGACAACTGTTTTCACATCTAGTCACTTAGAAAATGAAATTATTACAGTCAAACTGAAAAGAATAAAACTACTTTCTAACAACTGAAAACTTTTAGTGCAATTATACCATTAGGATATCCAAATAACAGTGAAAAATGAAACTTTCCTTATGGAATATTACTAACAAACTTCCCAAGAAAACCTTTCACTAAAATAACAGTATTTCAAAAATAAACAAAAAAAGCAGTAGTTAATATATACCACTCTCCACAGTGCACGGCCTTCAACACTCCAACAGCAGCTGTAGTCTGTCGTTCAAAACCTTGTCCTATATGATCTGCATGGGCTCTTGTCCTGTCTTCAAAGAGCATCTCACGGGGCTCACTAGTTCGAGGTAGGTACTGCAGGTTTTTTATTTCATTGGTAGTTCTGTTAAAATAAAATTACATATATATAATATAAAGTGGAGTAGGGAAAGAAAGAGAAGCAGCCCTATATATTAAGGTTTAATTGCCTTCAAACATTTGTATTGATGTACAGAGGCTTAATTGCCATGAAACATTTAATAATCACAATTCAGACAGAATGAAATTTTAAATCACCAGTTCCCAAATCAGGTTCTATCTTTAAAATTAACAAGTACAAACAAAAACAAATACATAATCCCCTCCTTTTTCTAACATACCCTTCATGGAAGTGGTAGCTGTAAGATGGATAGACAACTAAATTATAGATGGTGTGGTTTACCCAAAAGTTACCCTGTCCAGAATCTTTACCTGAGGTTTGTCTGGGTCTTATCTGTAGAACCATGCCCCCACTCAAGCCACATGGCTAATGTAAGATACATATCCGGGAAAAAACAGAACTTAAAAAAAAAATGTATTAATTAATATTTATAGAATACCTATTATATACCAGGTCCTATCTAGGCACTGCAGCTAGTGAACAAGATTGTAATGAATGTAACAGACAAGTTCCCCACTTTTGTGGGAGTTCATACTCCAGTGAGAGAAAGACCAACAAGTAAATAGCAAGAAAACACCAAATAATAAGTGTTTCCACAAAATGTGCAGAATTTATTGGAGGTAGACAGAAAACCTTAGTTCCCTCTTAAAGAGTGCCACTGGCACTCTATTCTATTGCTCACCTACATATGCACATGGAAGCTGTTACTTAGCCTCATTCAATGCAAAAACCCTCTCTCTCTAATTTAGCTACAGAAGGGGAAAAGGGTGAGAATTTCTTTGACTAGGAGTCATCATCTTATTTACCTTTCTGTACAGTTTCTGTTGCTTTCAGAGACAACTCCAGACTGCCCCTGTAACTTTCTCCTCTCATCTTCGTCTAAACCACTAGAATTACTCTTTCTTACTAGTTCTCTAATTTCCCTAGAATCACTCTTTTCTTACTAGTTCTTTAGTTTACCTGGAATCACTCTGTCGTATTAGTTCTCTAATCCCCCCCAATCTCTACTTTTACTGCTCTTTGTGTATGTATGCTTGTATTACAGTCATATTACACACTCACACATAGACACATGCACACACAGGTGATATACAACATCACCCTTTCACCTTTTCAACCTTTGTGATTGATGTTCTTCTATAGGTCTCAGAGAGCTAGATGATGACCTTGATTCCTACAGAAAGCCAGTAGGCTTTCATGCCTACAACTTTGTTCTCATTAACACCACATTTTAATGAATTAAGACTTTATATGAAGCATTTAGCACCGTGCCTTGGGCAGTGTTATTAGTTGCTCAGACTATAGTGTGATGTGAAATCATCACATTTTAACATGGATTTTAATCCCTGAAGTACAAACAGTTTACTCTGAGGGCTGGTGAATTCCCTTAAATGACATGTAAAACTTTGTGGATGTCTGTATTTGTTCTGGGGAGAGGCTTTTGGATCTCAAAATGATTTATAAATCCAAGTTAAGAACCACTGAGGAACATACAATTTTATCATTTACTACCAACTTATAAATTAACTTGTAGAAATTTCATTCAAAACATATTTATTAAGCAGCAGGCACTCTGTTTATGTGCTAAAAACACATTAAGTAACAAGCACAACATAGCCCCTGTCCTACAGTTTACTTAGTGACCATTTTCGCTGTTTTTTTTCTTTCAAGATTAATAATCACTGTAATTAATAATAAAACATCTTTACAGATCTAAATAAAGGTATCTATTACCCACTCCATTCCCACCAATGTTAACTCAGTGTACATTTTTTCCACACTTTTCTGTGTTCACATAAATACACGTTTCTTTTCATACAAATAGACTTATACTATGTACCATATTACTCTATTATTTTGCTCTTTTCAAATGTCATCCTTCCCGATCAACACACATAAGTAACTCATTTATTTGAACTATTTCACCATATATTCTTTTAAGATTTTATTGTTAAGTAATCTCTACACCAAACGTGGGGCTCGAACTCACAACGCCAAGATCAAGAGTCTCCTATTCCACTGACTGAGCCAGCTAGGAGCCACAAAGGAATGGATATATATATATTTTTTAAGATTTTATTTTGCTGTATTTTTAATTGGAATGTACCAAAATGAACTCAACCATTCCACTGTTAATGGGCATTCAGACCATCCTGAACACTTTTTCTCATGATAAAGAATGCTGTAATTAATATTCTTATACATTTACCTTTAGTGCTTTCCTATCTTGGGACAGATTTCCAAAAGTAGTAGCGCTGGATCAGAGAGAGAGAGAGAGAGAGTGTGTGTGTGTGCATGGATGCCCATCTGTGTGTTAAACTTCATGAGCTATTGTTAAATTACCTTTCTACCAACAATATATAAATGATCTTGTTCCCTCACATAACTCCCAGCCAGTAATATTATTGCTGTATATTCTTTTGCCAGTGTAATAGGTAAAAATAATATCTCATAATTCTTTTAATATAATTGACTGAGGCCCATTTTTTTACTGGGTTGTGTTACATTTTTCTTGTCAATTTGGGAATGCTCTATGATATTAACTTTAGTCTGTCACATATTACAAATGTTTTAGTTCAGTGTATCATAGTTCTGAACTTTGTTAACTATTCTTTTATAAACAGTATTGTCATTACATATTTTATCTTGTTTAGAAAGGTCTCTCCTAGGGGTGCCTGGGTGGATCAGTGGGTTAAAGCCTCTGCCTTTGGCTCGGGTCATGATCTCAGGGTCCTGGGATTGAGCCCCATGTCGGACTCTGCTTGAGCCTGCTTCCCGCTCTCTCTCTGCCTGCCTCTCTGCCTACTTGTGATCTCTGTCTGACAAATAAATAAATAAATTCTTAAAAAAAAAAAAAAAAAAAGAAAAAAGAAAGAAAGAAAGGAAGAAAAGAAAGGTCTCTCCTAGGTTTAAAAACTTTATTCTTATATTTTAATTTATCTATTATGTTTAAATCTCAAAATTACTTCTTATATGAGATGGGGCTATGGCTTTGTTTTCTTTCAAATGGACTTCAATTATGTCAGCATTACTCATTAAATAAATCTTCCTTTTGCTATTTATCTCATACATTAAGTTCTCAATATACTTTAACCTATTTGGGTCCTCTACCCTATTCCAATGACCTTTTTGAGCTTCATAGTTATTTTTAATATCTAGTAACACAAGGCCCTCCTCACTTATCTTCTCTTTCACAGTTTTCCTGGCTATTTGTTGACTTTATTTTTCCTTCTCAACTTTAAAATCATTATACCCAGTGCTGGAAGTGTGAGTTCAACTAAAATGCTAAAAAATTTCAAAGGACTATCATTTTTTTCCAATCTGGAACATAGTAGGGGTTTTCATTTGTTTAGGTATTACTTTATATCCTGCAGATGATGTTTTGCTCAATATGGGTTCTAGATATTTTTTATTAAACTTATTCTAAAAGTTTACAATGTCTTTGTTGTAAATGACATTTTTTCCATTCCTAATTACAATTTATTGTCATTTGCCCACATTTCTCAAGCCTTATTTGTATTTGATATTTTATTAAAAATTTCATTAGCATGTGTAGCCCTTTTCATTTCAAATACTCTTAACTTTCCCTTTTTTCCTTCTCCAGTTTTCAGCTAACGCACACAAACACACACACCCCCTTGTATAAACATCTATCCCTGGCAATAAAAATTTGTATTCAACATACCTTTTCCTTTTGAAAGGTGACTTTGGCATATCAGCCACAGGGATCATTTGTTCTCCTGGGCGTACCCACATGATGGGACCATCATCACTGTCTTTTCGACTCTCTAATTTTAGACTAGATAGTGTCCCCCATGGCAGTGTACACTAGAGGCAAATAATTACATAGAAACCAATTATTTTCAAAATGCATCTTCAAATACACATGAAAGAATACTGCCCCCCTGACAAATTTTCATATATGCCTTTATACTTATACATTTGAAATACAAACCTATACTGAATATATCCCTGTGTAGTCATGCATTTTCCTTCACTATATTCACACTTGTTATTCTTCCTTCTACCAAATACAAGGTCACATGATGTTAATAAGCTAGCAAAATAAGCAGGTGTTCTCCACGAGAATCTATAAAAATTAAAAATTTGTTTTAAAAAATAGTAATCTCAAAAAAAAAAAAAAAAAAAAAAGGATACCTCTTTGATTAGCTATAATGAAAACCTAACAAAACAAAGAGGAAAACCAAATCAAAATCAAAATTTATTTCTCTTTAGTAGTTCCTGAAAAAGGTTGCTGATCTAAGAGCAACTTTTCTTTTAAAAAAATAGAGATATGTCTAAGGACCATTGTCCATGGAATGTGAGAATAGTATTTAAGAAAACCATTCATTCACCCCATCCCCTTTTAAGAAAGGGCAGGACTGTCACATGAAATTTTTCTTAAAAGAATGCATTTAGCTCATTTGTCTTTAAAATTAAAATCTAAAACTAAAATGTTTAATTAATGGTATTTTTAAAATGTCACTCAAAATAAATGCAATCAAATTCCATAATGTCACTAGTTGGGAATAAAAGTAACAAAAGGTTTAAAATGAATAAAAAAGTAAATGAAAGGGGAATGGATTAGAGTGAAAAAGATAAGTTAGAAAAAGTTAGAAAATGGAACAAGAAGTGAAAAAAGAATAGATCTACAACAGGTTATATGGCAAATATTAGAGACATGTATTCTGTCACATTCTGACCTCTGAATTACTAATTAAATAACTACATAGCTCAGAAATTTCTCTCTCAGTGGGACAGCCCTAACAGCCCACAAGAAGTAAAATTTTTCTAGAATGCAGAGATTACTGAAAAAGTAAAAAGAATCTGGCTAGAAATCATTTAAAGAATTCAAAGGGGCCTTAAAGCTACCTAGCCTAAACATGATGTTTTATGGATGCAGAAACTAAATCCAGAAAGTTTAAATGGCTTGCCCAACCCAGCGAGGTAGAGCCAAGATTGAAACACAGATGTACAATTTCCCAAGCCAGTTTTCCACAATGCCAGATTGCCATTTCTTTGTCCTAAACAGTTAATTTAGTAGGCATCCTTCCTGTACTTCTTAAATCCTCTGGCACTTAAATTTATAAAAAGTCAATATACAGATGGAACCTAATATCCTAAAGTGGCATCAACAAGCAAGTGTTATTTTTTGGTTCAAAACTTAGCTCTGCCATTATAATTAATATCTGAGTCACATGCACACACACTATACAAGAATTGTATTTCTGAAACAACTATGATTTCTGTCACCCAGAGCATGAAAGTGATACCCACAATCTAGATTGCTTAGTATTGTTTTCTCTTACTTTTAAAAATGGTGAATCTTCCAACATGTCAAGGAACTCAGGGAAGTAATCTCCCACTTCTTCATCAACTGCTCCCACCAAGCTGATCTGTCGCATTGGGCCAGCTCTGTAAGTACCGTGAGAATATGTTCTTTTTACCTGAAGGATACGGATTTAATTAAAGGTTATAAATAAAACAATGTTTGCTATCATTGTGTAATACCAAATTATACTGTCTGAGAATATTAGAACGTAATGTGAGGTAAGCAAATCAAAACAAAAAGCCTTTAAAAACAGTAAAAAAAAAAAAAAAAAAAAAAACCAAAAATAAGGCGTGAAAAAAAAATCCATACAGAGCAAAATATTTTACCTTCTCTAGCTATTCCTATGCACTGCTTATGAAAACACAGGTAAGATACACAGCATAATTCTAGATAGCAGACTATAACTTCTCCTCATAGTACAGCTTATTATTTGACCTATAAGGCCAATGAAATTTATAGTCAAAAGTTTATATACCTACATTTTCCTAAACGGTTCATATCTTTTTTTTTTTTTTTAAAGATTTTATTTATTTGACAGAGAGAGATCACAAGTAGACAGAGAGGCAGGCAGAGAGAGAGAGAGGGAAGCAGGCTCCCCGCTGAGCAGAGAGCCCGATGCAGGCCTCTATCCCAGGACCCTGAGATCATGACCTGAGCCGAAGGCAGCGGCTTAACCCACTGAGCCACCCAGGCGCCCACGGTTCATATCTTTTATTGGAATTTCTAAAAGTAGTCTCCCTGAGATGTTATATTTAACCATTACCAGTGGTTTGTATGTCTGAAAGGCTACTAGGAATGATCTTCCCTTCTAGATCATACCATATTAATTAGGATCCAGTTTGCATTTCTGTGGTTAACTATTCTGTGAAAAGCTACTAGAGATTGAGAATCAGGAGTGCTAGGTCCAACTCTATCTTTACTATCTAACAGCTATGTGACCTTCAGATATCACATGAATTCCTTGAATTTTAGTTTCCTTAAGTGGAATGATTTACCTCAGACTGCTGAAGGAAATTTAATAATTACAAAGCTGAAAGCCACCTGTACAATGCTAGCAAATGGGTAGCATTCAAGTATCAACTGAAATAAACCAACCTGCATTTCAAGAATCTTGATACCTGGGGGTATGTGGGTGGCTCAGTGAGTTAAGCATTTGACTCTTTATTTTGTGTCAGGTCGTGATCTCAGGTTCATAAGATCAAGCCCCACATGGGGCTCCACACTGGGTGTGGAGCCTGCTTAAGATTCTCTCCCTCTTCCTCTGCACCTCCCCACCCACTTTTAAAAAATAAAATAAAAGAATCTTGATACCTGAATTCTGGCGAGCACATTTAAAACCTGCAAAGAAATCGATGCCTTTTCATATCCTAATGTTAGGAAACAAGAATCTTTATAAAGCAAAACAACTTCCTTTCATGGGGGACATAGGTGGCTCAGTAAGTTAAGCACCCAACTCTTGATCTTAGCTCAGGTCATCATCTCAGGATCATGAGATTACACCACAGGTGGGCTTCATGCTCAGCAGGAAGTCTACTTGAGATTCTCTCCCTCTCTCTGTCTCTCTGCCCCACTCTATCTTCAAAATAAATAAATAAATAAATCTTTAAAAATAAAGTGCGCTGTAATGTAACTTTTACTTATATGCCATTTAACTCAACTTTCTAGTTTAATAACCCAATACTCAAATAAATATATTCAAAGGAAGTCAGTTGGAATCATTAGTGTTTTAAACATGGCAAATTACATATAACAATGCAATCAAATTAAAACAATATCTATCTCAGTAAAATATACAGATGGCACATATGCAAGTAAAACAAAATCTAAGAATACAGTACACATACCTCTCAGAAAAATATAAAGAGTTCTTGATTCAGGTGACATTTATTTTATTAAATACTACGTAACAAATATTCCTTTCACATGGAAAGAAATTAAATCTACAATATCATAAGATAAAAAGTCTCAATTCTTCAAGACTCTTTACCCAACTATTACAACTCAAGGACAATGGGGTAGGGGAGGAAACAGATAAGGGTTTAAAGAACCTCTAGAGAGCCTGAAATAAATGCCTTAAGACCATGACTCATAAAAGGGTCTCTTCTGACATGTGTTTCTACATTAGGTAGAATTCTCACTAATCTCTAAAATCATAAAGGGTAAGAAACTACAAATTTGAAGGGGGTGGAGTAGCAAGAAGCAAGCATACATAGCATCATAATGACAAGCCTAGACTGAAAAAAGGATTCTTCATTAAAATCTTGGTACCCAAAACAAAAGAATTCCATTATCTAGAAAAACCACCTATCTGAAAAACCTCACATCCTGATGATACTGGACATGAGATTACTGTATCTTTTTTTTTTTTTTTAACTTCAGTAAACATTAATCAAACCATCAGTTTTCTAATGCAGTTTACAAAATTACTAGAAAATACCAAATACCAAATATGTCACTGCTTTAAAACATATCCTACATGCTTCCTAAAAGGAAAATGCATTGTTACAAAGAGTACACATATTTTTCCTCTCAATTTAAATATAGCTCTTTCAAAAGACAACACAGTAAAAGAAATAATATTTATTACTTGCAAATGCTTATATTTCAATAGTTCACATTTAAATAGTGCCTGTTAGAACAGAAAGACCAGGGCGCCTGGGTGGCTCAGTGGATTAAGCCACTGCCTTCAGCTCAGGTCATGATCCCAGGGTCCTGGGATGGAGCCCTCCATCGGGCTCTCTGCTCAGCAGGGAGCCTGCTTCCTCCTCTCTCTGCCTGCCTCTCTTCCTGCTTGTGATCTCTCTCTGTCAAATAAATAAATAAAATCTTAAAAAAATTTTTTTTAATAAATAAAAAAAAGAACAGACCATTTTTAATCTAAATCTCCTCCCTACAGCTCCTTTCCCCACCCTCCCCACCCCCACCAAAACACCTACCAACATCATTACTGCATGTTTATCTTTCCCCTCATACATTCTCTATAAATGTTATAAAGGGAAAGAAAAAACAGGAAATAAGAGACTTCTTGTACCCACTTCCAGTAAGTGCCAATAACAAAATCTCAGAAATTTTGGTTAACAAGAAATGAACTGTTCAATTATGTTTAAACTAAAATCCAAGGAAGTCCTGGATGGATGGCTTAGTCCGTTAAGCCTCTGCCTTCGGCTCAGGTCATGATCCCAGGATCCTGGGTTTGAGCCCTAGCATGGCTACCCCCCCACCCCCCAGTGGGAAGTCTGCTTCTCCCTCTGTCCCTTCCCCCACTCAAGCTTATACTCACTCTCTGAAATAAATAAAATCTTTAAAAAATAAACTAAAATCCTATTCATTATTCATTACTTGAAAAGTGATTTTTAAAACAAAAGACCTATGACTCTGAGGTCAGCCTGCTACAAAGAGTAAAATAGCTTTTTTGACAGAGAATACAATGCCAAAAATCTGTAAGACTTAAAACTGTTTTATGTATAAAAATTGCTACAACAAAGGAAGAAGCAAATATCATAATAAGTAATTCAAAAAACCATGAAGAATGACTCACTTGAAACAACTTGCTGTTTCCCAAAATATGTTTCCTGAAATCACAGCCCCTGAAAAGAGGATTCTATATAGTCCAGTTAAGTTTGGAAAACTCTTCTGTTTGGGAAGTTCACCAGACACACTGACTATTACTGACATTTCTGAGAAGTCTTAGAGTAAACATAACTTATTTGGCTCAGTATTACACAAAGTATTCTGATTTCCAATCTGCTTTTCTCAGTTGTTATAGCATACCAATCGACATCTCAAGACATCAAAAGTTCCACAGAATAATAGTGAGCGATCTGAAGAATACAAAAAAAGGAGAGTAATCAGAAAAAAAATTGAGGGAAAGAGGGCAGAAGAGACTATTGGTTCAATTCTGCCAGGTGTTTTGAGCGGAGGGGTAAAAAGAGAGGGAAAGTCTTATTTTAAGAAACAGTTCAGCTCCTCACATTCTTATTAGGCATCTAAAATCTAACATAAATGAGTGTGCCACAAGAGGGAGCCATCTCCCATCACATCTGGCCTAGCCTTTCAAATCAAAATGTAACAGGCAGTAACATTTAGTCAACATTCTATTTCAAAAATATCCATATAACTTCAACTAAAATAGGCATGAAAGTGCTATTATTCATTTTAAAATCAGTACAATAAAGGAAAAATTCCCCTTTCTCAATCAGAGCATCTGTACCTGCCACAGTATTATTTTGTACAGGTCAGCTCATAAGCATTCAAGGAAGATGTGACAGGCACAAATGGTCAAAATAAGAATGTAGTGCAAAGGTAGCCAATGGTTCAAAGATGGCATATCAAATGATCTTTATTCCCTAGCACAGTGAATGACCCCAGCAAAAAGTTAATTCTTTCTTCATTTTGCAGAGGGGCAAAGCTTAAAAGATCAGATCAGATTTAATAATTGTTTACTATTAAAATATTAGCCACTTAGTCATGAGTTAACACCTTGACCTAAGTTATTTGATACAAACAACTTGGAACCAGGATAAAATAAAAACAAGATTTAGAGTTTGGTGGAAGGGAAAGCATGGTTCGAAGACAATTGCTCCAGTTTTCATATTCTCACAGCTCTAACTGCAGGGCTCAGAGTATATGCTGATTAAATATAGAGCTGACAAGAAAGAAATCTCATTTATTCCTTGACAGACAAAACTCCTGTATTACTTCCCTTTTTTGTTTCCCTGCTATCAAATGAGTATTTGAACAAAATGGAGCTGGTAGTAAAACTAGGACAAATGTGGAGGCTGCAAATGGCCAAAAATTCTTCTCAAGTATTTATGCTCACTTCTCAGCAACATGACTGCACCAGTCCTATCATCCCGAACTGAATGCGGGTTTGGCCATTTCACTTCCTTTAGCCAATGGACATTATTAGCAAACACAGCACAAGCAGAGGCTTGTCACTGGGGATTGCATTCTCTTTGCTCTATGGAACTCTTATCACAACCATCATGTGTATGAGCCCAGGCTAACCCACTACATGATGAAAGAAATGTGATCACCACTACAGGTGACACTGCACCAAACCACTAGACATACAGCAAGATCTCCCAACTGACCTGCCAACCACCAGACGTGAATGAGATCATCCAGCCCCAGACAAGATAACAAAGACCATAAGAACACTCTAGACAGCCCAAAGAACTGTGAGAAATCACTTTAAGCTATTACGTTTTCAGGGTTTTGTTTTCTACAGCAAAAGAATTGATATAGATAGGTTATAAACTTAAAATAAAAATCCATGTATAGGTTTCTATTCTCAAAGACTTTTATCATCCAGTTTGAGTGACATTATATCACTAACCTCAAAGCTACAACATTAGAGAAATGACATGACCTATTAACATATAATTTCACATCATTTAAAAATTTTTCAGGCAACTCACAAGGATAAAGATGAAGATGGAAAACATTATTATACAAGTAAAAATAATTCCAGAACCAAAAGAATTCAGACTAGGATGCCCTGATCTTGTCACTGTCATGTGTGTGTCATCTGTGTGTGTGTTACTCTGCTGTATACATATGTACACACATAGCCACCAAAAAACCTCAAATGTTTTAAGGATAAAAGCTAAACAGGTACAAAAATGAGTTTCTATGACAACTACAGAGTAATTATTACAAACATAAACACTATTACTATAAAGATCATAGAAATGGCTACATCATTTGTCATCTTTTAGTTTCAACATAACTGAGGGCAAACGAATTTTGGTTAAATTTTGATTGCACAGATTTTAATTAGGAAGGGAGCGAAGGAAGAATGGATGGATGAATGGAAGAAAGGAAAGGAGGGAGGGAGGGAGGGAGGAGGAAAGAAACTAATCTCATGAAGATGGACTTAGTTTGGGTTCTACAAGCCACTAGTAGTCAGGATCACCAGGATGCATTATCAATAGCTGCAGTAACAATTATGTCATCATATACAGTTACCCTGCTGGTGGTATTAATTCTTGGGGTCTGATCTATTTTATTTTTTTAAGATTTTATTTATTTATTTGACAGAGAGTAAGAGAGCACAAGCAGGGGTAACAGTAGAGGGAGAGGGAGAAAAAAGTTCCCTGCTAAGCATGATGTGGGGCTCGATCCCAGGACCCTGGGATCATGACCTGAGTGGAAGGTAGACACTTTACTGTCTGAGCCACTCAGGCGCCCCTTTGGGTCTGATCTAAACTTGGGCATATGAAGACCTCTTTTAACACTGAAATTAATGAGGCTTTTTTTACATTTCAAGCTTCAATATATGCAGAGAGCACAATATTAGAATACAAGAAAACTTGGAATATAGATCTTTAACCCACTGAGCCACCCCGGTGCCCCTGGAATATAGATCTTAATTATTAATCTATAATCATTTATTATATTGATATATTATTTATGTAATTGATTATATAATTATTTTATATATAAATACTATATATTAATTAATTATATAATTAATATAAATCATAGATTTTTATCATAAATAAAATGTTTAAGAATTTTATTATAAATAAAAATCTATAGCTATTCAATATATAAATAATACATTATATAATAGTTAATTGTGCAATTAATATAATCATTAATTATTATTAATGACACATTAAAATATATACTGTTTAATCCACTAAAAAATAGTGCTAACTCATTACACAGATTTTTTTAACGCTATTAAGTATATTTTCCAAACTAAGATTAGGTAAAAACAACCAAGGTCAGATGTGCATCCTTTGCTATCAACTCATTCAATAATTTCTTCTCACATGTTTCTAGGTCTTTTGAGTAATGCTTTTCAGACTGGTTTTGACTGGATCAAAGGTTTTTCAGAATATAAAAGGCAGAAAGGGGAATTAAAGGGTAGTTACTGGATTACAAAATTTTAAAATTCAGAACTTCTCTACAGCTCTGCTTTCCTCTGCTTTGTAAAAATCACTCTTTCTCAAATAGAGCAGGTTCTAACCCCTTGAACTTGTTAACACAAAGTCATGACCAAATCATCAGGCTGGAACATGAATTTGGCTTTATTTTCTATAACTTGTCTTTGTTATGGTTGATATTAAGTGAAACTATATTCCAATACTGACTGATACCTCCTTTCCTTGCTCCCCTAGAATACTAATCACAATTAATTCTATTAACATTACGTCAACCAACTGTTTTGGTGAAAACAAATTGACCTAGCAGTTTGTAGGCTAATTCATTTGCCATCACCAAAATGCATAGCTTCACTATGTGATTCTACTAACATGCATGCATGATGCACAGTAATAGCATAGATAAGGGGAAGAAGGATGCTGGAAGAGAAGTAAGGCACAAGACACATTTTCAGTTTCTCGAGATGAGTGTTAATGTCATATTCTAAAAGGTACTCAGAGCTTCTAAGTTTTCAAAAAGAGTGATCAATAAAATGAAGTCCTTAAACACCCAGGAATAAAACTCAAAAGGATGTGTAAGAGCTATAGGATGAAAAAAAAAAAGTACTTATTATTGAGAGGGAAAAAAAAAGACGAAGAAAATTCCCATGATCACAGACTGGAAGATTCAATATTGTAAAGACACCGATTCTACACAAATTTGAACTACAGCTTCAGTGTAATCCCAATCAATATCCTAAGCAGATTTTTCTGTGGAATCAGAAAAGCTAACTGTAAAGTTTATACAGAAATATAAAGAGCCAAGAAAATCTGGAAGAACAGCAAAACTGATACTTACTCCACTAGATACCATCAAAAGACACTCTTAAGAGTTTTTTCACTCAGAGGACATACTTACAATACATATAGCTGACAAGATTCTCACCCACAAGTCCAACAAACTAATGAGAAAGAAAAGCCAATAGGAAAATGTACAAAAGAGTACACTCAAAGTTGAGTACACTCAACTCATTGGTTTTAGAAAGAGGATATCCAATTGAACAATAATTATAAAAAAAAAAAGCTTGACTTCCTTAGTCATCAGAGAAATGCAAATTAAAACCACAATGAGATATTACTCCACAGGGACCAGAATAGCTAAAATGAAAAAGACAGACACTAACCAAGATAGCCTGTGGAACAGGGCTGGTGGGAATGTAAATTGGTACAATAACTTTGGAAAACCCGTAGTATCTAGTAAAGCTAAACATGTGCATACTTTTTGATCCTGATATCCCAATCTTATATACATACCCAAAAGAAACCTGCTCAGCGCCCTCTGCCCTTCCTCCCTGCATTTGTTCTCTCTCTGTGTCAAATAAATAAAATCTTAAAAAAGAAAATCAGTTTAACAAAAGCTTCAAAAAGTTTATCTTTAAAAAAATTTTTTATTGAAAATGAAAAATAAAGCTATCATATGATGCAGCAATTTCACTTGTGGGTATTAAACCAAAGGAAATGAAATCATTATATTGAACAGATAGATGCACCCCCCATGTTTACTGCAGGTCCCTTTCCCCCAGGTCCTGGCAGCCACCCATCTGCAGTCTGTTTCTATAGATTACCTATTCTGATTATTTCATGTCAATGAAATCATACAATATGGGAGCTTTTACATCTAGTTTTTCACTCAACATATTTTGAGGGCTCATCCACACCACATGCATCAGCATGTACCCGTATTTCATTCCTTTTATGGCTCAGTAATCTCCCACTATGTCCATATATTATAATTTAGTCAACTCCTTATCTGTATATAATTTATTTGTGCTAATTTTTGATCTTCAGTATTTGCTTAACTCCCTACCCTAAATTAACACACTAAAAATCCTCATTCAGAAGCTAGCCATCACCTATTCAACAAAATGGGAAGTCATAATACTATACTAAGTCAATATAACAACACTCTTTGTATAGCCTGTTAATATTCTAGGAAATATTTCTAACGAATAGCCCTGTGAATTGAGTAATATTATCTTTATTTTGTAGGTGAGGAAACTCAGACTTAAGAGCTTAAGTATCTGTGTGGTATCACAGCTAGTAAATGGCAAGACAAGGACAAGCTCCCTTCTCTTTCCATCCAGCCCGTATCAGAGCTCATCAAGTTACCCACACTAACCCAGTCACACTACAATGACTATACAGTATTACTACAAATCAAATTTGAAAGAAAGGTTCTCACAGGAAAAGAAAAGCCTCAAGTTATAAACTGATCTGTCTCTAAACCTATGTTTATAAGTTAATCCCTATAATTCACAAAGCATTTTCCCAAATAAAAAAACGCTATAAATGATTTTTTAAAAATCAGTCTCTGGTGGCTTAGTGGGTTAAAGCCTCTGCCTTTGGCTCAGGTCATGATCCTAGGGTCCTGGGATCGAACCCACATCGGGCTCTCTGCTCAGTGGGGAGCCTGCTTCCCCTCCTCTCTCTCTGCCTGCCTGCCTCTCTGCCTGCTTGTGATCTCTGTCAAGTAAATAAATAAAATCCTAAAAAAAAAAAAAAAAAAAAATCAGTCTCTGGAGGGATACCACAAATTAGATTAAGAGATAGGACTTTTCCTGGGAATGACTCAAGAAATCAGAAATAAAAGTAAGTATGTGTGCATGTGACTGGATATCCAGACTATCATTTAAGATGGAGACTATAACTTAAACATATATCAAAAAAAGAAATGTACTCAGAGTAAGTAAAACAGTTCCGGATGAAGATTAAGGATATTGTGTTCTACTCCTGGTACTGCTGCCAACCTTAAAATAGTTACTTCTATCTATGTTTGTTTGCTTATCTGTAAAGTGAGAAAGGTTAGGACAGATGATCACTAAGACCTCTTTGAGACTTCTTTACTTTTTTCCCTCCTTCCAAACTAGAATGATGCCGATTATTACTTAGGAAACTGGGAACTTTAGCACCCATAAATATGAAAACTGGCTGATCTCCTGGCCTAAGCCGTCCCTGATCTGAGAGCGGTAACAAATGGCAATGGCCTTTTAGATGAGTCCACATTCGCTTTCAAGAGCCAACCAACTTGATTCTGCCTCTGCTTCCTAAAATAATATACATTCTACGCCAAAGAGAAGGGTAGGAAAAGGAAGTTAGCTCAATAAATGCACTGCTACACTAATCTCCTCACATAAATATAGAATTAGCGGATTCCTTTGTACCACAATATATTTAACAGCTAACATTTACTCAGCACCCACTATCTGACACATCCAGTGTTAAGCAATTTTAAGACATACAGCAAGAAGACAACTTTAGGCGATTTTTGGGTAAGAGAACTGCTTATGTGGAAAATATATGGCTAAATTCATCTCACTCCTTCTATTTCCAAAATAAGTATTTGCAAGAAAGGACAGCAGAATCTTATTTCATTAATTATCTTTAAGAAAAAAAGATTAAGCAGACTCTGAAATTTAAACTCTTATGATCACATCAAGAAGGTAATTTATTCTTAATAATCACAAGAGTTGTCATTACATCCTTACCTTTTTATTTCAAACCTGTAGCAAAATAAAAAACTGAAACTTGTCTTAAACATGTAAGCTTTAAACAAAACAAAACTAAAAACCTCTTACCTGAGCATGAAAATTGGACATAGTCGTCGTTTCTATATCCTTCTTTCCTAATATCTCCATTTTCACTGGCGAATTGGGAAAATTAAATGAAAAGTAGTCTAAAAAGTCAGGTAAGTAAGTAGCTGCCCCATGAACAATACCCATTACATAGAAAGCTGCAGAGTTTTCATTTTCACTGAACACTAGATCCACAAACTCTTCTGCAAACCTCTTCATCTCCACAGGAGACAGGTGGGAGAGTTCATTACTGTAGGCATGGATAACGCTTGCACCTCCATTAGGCTGGTGCTCAATATGAATGAGCTGCTTGAACTCCAAAGTGTCCAACCTTTTGAGGTTATTCTGAACCCGTGGCTCCTTTAATGAGACAAATGGAAACTCACTATTCTCAGGAATTTTGGACTCATAATTCTTGCTATCCAAACTCTTTCCACTGTAATCCTTTATATTATCATTTAGGATGCCTTTGGCTTCTTGATCTTCAACATCAGATAGCAATCCTGAGCAGATGGTTTGAATAGATTTGCTATACATTTTTGGACGCTTCCGCTTTTCATTCTCTTTATGTTTCTTTTTCTTTTTCTTCTTTACTTTTTTAATTTGTAAGTCGTCGGCATTTGTTTTTGGTTTCTCCTTCCCACCTGCTGGAAAAAATTTCTTTAAAGTCTCTGTATTTTAGTTACTTAAAAAATCATGCTTAAGGAACTGTCTTACAATAAATAAGCAGTTTACTCAGATTTCGGTTTATATTTAGGACTTGTTTCACAAAGTACTGATAATCATAATTTAGTCTCTCTCCCTCTTTCTACACACACACACATACACACACACACACACACACAAACGAACACAAAGGCCTAGGACAAACTTATACCTATAGTGTGCAGTACCATTCTGACATGTAGCAGATTCTCAGTCACTGTTTACTAAAGTAATAAATGGAAGTTTTAGAAAGCATTATCTTCACATTTAAATGCAGAAAATAAAAAATGGGAAGGTAAACAGAGGTCAATATGGATAACAACCTCCAGATGTTTCCCACTGATATATAGCATCATTTTTACTCATCTAAGTTCTTCAAAATTATATGTGTCAAGACTTGTAAACCATAAAGGGAGAAAGCGACTTGCATAGTAGAAAAGCAACAAATGCAGCAATTCCTTGGCTTTTTACTGTATTTCCTCAGTAAATTACTCTCACATCTAAAATGGGCTATTGTACAGGTCCACTGGAGTCTGCACAGCTCCTGATGAAAACCCAGTAAGGCACCATAAAGAAGATGACAGAATTACAACAATTTCTCATGTCCTAGGCATAAATTATACCATGTACTAGTAAAGAGATAAATATAAAAGTAAAAGATTTGGGGCATTATAAGCATATATATTTTTTCTTTTTTTAAAAGATTTTATTTATTTATTTGAGACAGAGAATGAGAGAGAGAGCATGAGAGGGGAGAGGTCAGAGAGAGAAGCACACTCCCCGCCGAGCAGGGAGCCTAATGTGGGACTTGATCCCAGGACTCCAGGATCATGACCTGAGCCGAAGACAGTTGCTTAACCAACTGAGCCACCCAGGCGCCCATAAGCTTATATATTAATAAGCTTCTGTAACTGAAGTCAAGTACCCAGAAATTTAGAATTCCAAAAAATAAAAGAATCATCCATGGAGTCTATACAGCTACATATAAACATGTAACATTATCATGATATATTTCTGTACGGTAAGAAAAAAGGAGAAAGTAAACATCTTCACAAGAAAATATTATGCTTCCTAAGATAATATGAGAAAGCCAATAAGGTAAGACTTAAGAAAAGAAGGCATTCAGTGTTTCTACCTGTTATTTCACTTTTATAGACAACCCTGTTATGAATTAAATCTTCTCAATCTCCTTAACTAAATTTTTCTATATTCACATGTCTTTTATTCATGTCTCCAGTGAGTGAGATGTCCTGCCTACTGTTCAAAGTAAGTCCTTCCCACCAAATCCAAAAGCCCTTACAAAAATAGTTCCCTCTCCTCTTATGACAAAACTTTTCATAAAGAACCATCTATTTCAAGTGCCTTCCGTTTATTACTTTATCACTCTTATCCCTTAAATTCTAGGTCTGCATCCAGTCTACTCAAATTTACTTTCCCAGAACGTTCAAATGTCAAATCCAGTGATATTCTTTCAGTCACTCTTCCTGATCTCTCCAAGGTTTAACAATAATCCAGTTCATCCTTGATTTTTTAACTTCCTTACTACGTTTTGGTCTAACAGCTTCATGACCAGCATCCTGAATGCTGAAGCCTTATCAATCTTCCTATAAATTTTATATATTCTTTGATCATACTCATCCACTGAGTAAACTTCTTTCAAGGGTTCTCTATACTTAGCACATAAAATATAACCACCCCAGGATGGAATCCCAAGACAATACTCTCAAGCACTTCATTCACTGCTCAATCTGCACTACTTACAATTTCTTATAAAACACTTAGTCCTTCCTGCCTTATCTCTCTACTACTTGCAAAGGCATTTCCTCTCCCTAAAATACCCTTGTCAAGAACTCTTTCTTACCCATTCCTTAGAAATAACTCGTATCACTTCCTTCATTTTTCTTTCCCTCAATTCTCTAGTAGGAACTGGAATCACTTTATTCTAAATTCATATAAAGTCATTTTTTTTTCACTCAGAGGATACCTCTGTATCAGATGTCCTTGCACATACTGTATGAGTGAAACAAGTAATTTTTATAGGAATTCAGAGTGAAGTGATACTTTTCCCCCGTCACAGTAATCATCACGGCATTTAATACATCGTTACAGATAAATATTTAATGAATCCATGAATGAGAAGATTTCTCTCACCAACAAGCTAACTGAGGTTTATGGAATTTTTCCTTGTCTCCCTTTCAGTCAAAGCTTTCCACAATATAAATGCCACTAAATCCTAATCTTGGAAACAATAAACATAAAAATGCTCTCAAGCTGGGACACCTGGATGGCTCCAGCTGTCGAATATCAGACTCTTAGTTTCAGCTCAGGTTGTGGTATCAGGGTGGTGAGATCAAGCCCTGCAACAGGCTCCAAGCTCAAGCTTGTGTGCACACACACACTCTCTCTTTAATAAATAAATACTAAAAAACAAAAAAATTCTCGGGGCGCCTGGGTGGCTCAGTGGGGTAAAGCCTCTCTGCCTTCAGCTCTGGTCTCAAGGTCCTGGGATCAAGCCTCCCATCTGGCTCTCTGCTTAGCAGGGAGCCTGCTTCCTCCCTCTCTCTCTGCCTGCCTCTTTGCCTACTTGTGATCTCTGTTTGTCATATAAATAAATAAAATATTTAATAAATAAGTAAATAAATAAAATTCTCTCAACTTGACGGCAATTCTAAAAGGGGGAAGTTTAATGTGAACAGTAAATCATCACTTCTAAAAATTCACAAATATGCCATGAAGACTAACCTGGTATAATCATGAAAAGCAAAACTAAAACCTTTCAACTTTATTGATTAGACATATTTGTAAAGTCACAAAATTCTCTGAAGAGTCTACTTAGATTTGACGGAGCGAGAGGGATTACAAGTAGGCAGAGAGGCAGGCAGAGAGAGAGGGGAAAGCAGGCTCCCTGCCAAAAAGAGAGCCTGATGCGGGGCTTGATCTAGGACCCCAAGATCATGACCCAAACTGAAGGCAGAGGCTTAACCCACTGAGCCACCCATGTGCCCCTGAAGTAAGTAAATATATTAACAAATTCATACTTGCTACCTAGGATGAACTATCAAAACATTAGATTCAGGTTAATATCTTAAGAACAAAATCAGTAATAAAAAAATTAAAATAGGTAATCAGAATAAAAGACAAGACGTTTTATATGTAAACAAAATCTAAATGTGTCAAGGAAAAAAGACAGCAATGAATTAAAAAAACAGAACTTAAAGGTTAAAAGGCCTAAATATAATAACTAAATTGAAAATACATGTAAAATGGGACGCCTCGGTGGCTTAGTCGGTTAAGCGACTGCCTTCGGCTCAGGTCACAATCCCAGGGTCCTGGGATGGAGCCCCATATTGGGCTCCCTGCTCAGTGGAGAGCCTGCTTCTCCCACTCCCTCTGCCTGCCCTTCTGCCTATTTATGCTCTCTCGTTCTGTCTCTCTGTCAAATAAATAAATAAAACCTTAAAATGAAAAAAAAAAAAACTTATAAAATTACGCATTAAGTGGACTGCCAAAATAAACAATTTCATTTGAATGAGAATATAAGCTCAACATCCTATTCCTTTTATGCCTAACACATGTTTAAAATAGAAAACATCCAGTCATAAGGATATATGTTACTTTGAAATGAAATAGGTACAACAGGAGAGGGATGAAAATAGCAATAGTATTAAATAGTCAGATGAAAAAATGCAAAATAGTAAAAAATCAGTTAAGAGAGTCTCATTTTGAGCCTTAAGGAATTAAATTCCCAAGACAAGCTACTCTGTAATTAAATACTAAACTAAGCACAAGATGCAGAAGAAAGTTAAAGTAACATGCCTGAGACTGCTAATCTTAGAAAGGCCTGCTTGCAAGGTTGGCCCCTGGCTGGCATCTGAGAAACTTGTTCTTTGGGAATGTTCCCACAACTCCCTGTTAAGAGTGGCTCACTATACCTAAACTTTTTGTGTAAGCAATATGTATTATATTGAACATATCTTCCTTCTGAGAGCCTGGAATTTTTATACATGCTGGACAGAAGATGCCTGTGTAATCAACCTCCAATAGAAATCTTGGGTATCAAGTCTCTAATGAACTTCCTGGCAGACAACATTTCACATGTGTTGGCACAATTCAGTACTTGAAAAATTAAGTGTATCTTGTGTGATTCCGCTCGGACAGTACTTTTGGAAGCTTGTGCCTGGTTCCCTCCAGACATCCCCCCGTGTGCCTTTTCTCTCTACAGATTTTACTTTATATCCTCCACTACAGTAATTCATAGCCATGAGGACATCTCATCTATATGCAGTCCTATGAATCGTCTTAGTGAATCACCAAACCTATGGGTAGTCTCCAGGACCTCTGATGGACACAGGTAAAATATACTCTTTACCTTTAAACCAAACTGTCTAGCATTCACTACAGATTTTTAAAGTTTTATATAATCTGACATTCATTTCCTGTCTTAGAATGACATATGAAATGCAGTAGTTATATAGTGACAAAATTTTAAAATAATTTAAGGAGAAACAAAAATGAAATAATTTAAGGAAATTAGATAATTTTGAGTATCAATGTTCTTCTCTTCCACTAAAAAGTTTTTTTTTTTTTTTTTTAAGATTTTATTTATTCATTTGACAGAGAGAGAGAGAGAGCGAAACAGGGAACACAAGGAGAAGAAGTGGGAGAAGCAGGCTTCCCGCTGAGCAGGGAGATAGATGCAGGGAGTTGATCCCAGGACCCTAGGATTATGACCTGAGCTGAATGAAGGCAGATGCTTAACAACTGAGACACCCAGGTGACCCTAAAAAGTATTTAAAGTACACTTTCTCTATATCTTGTAATTCTTCAAATCAGAGCATATCTTATTAAAAGGATCCTAATAACCACCCATAAAAGAAAGATGGGTTCTTAGTACTTTGGACCCTAAAGGTATAAGGTTGATAGGGGATCCTTCCTCCACAGATCCATGGATCTATGCACACAGTGCACCCCACACAAATACACATACACAGACACACAGCACCACAGACACATAAATACAAAGCAAGGCAAAGAGAGATTCAGCTACAGAGAAAGGTGCACACACATAGCTAGAGAAAAAAAGCCCCTCTTTTTCACACACACAGAAACAGAAACAAAAATAGTATATGTTGTTAATGGCTAATTATACAAAAAAAAAAGTTTAAAATAAAATCACAAATTCACTGGCATTTATTTCCACCACCAGCCTTAGTATACATTTAGTGTTAATAGAAAAAAAAAAGGCTGTCCAGAAAAACTGGTTCTGATTTCATATCTAATATAAGAACTAATATTTATATATAACTCCATTATCATACATAGAAAAAAAAAGGAGTAATTAGCTTAGTTATTTTCAACCTCTGGTCTTTCGGGAATGACTTTGCTTTTTTTTGCATAGCAATTATTTTCACTCTTCCTAACAAGAATTACCTACCTGTGACCTTTGGTATACTACCAATAATCTTGGATATTGGCTTCTTCCAACCCTCATGCCTGCTGCTCACCAGCAAGCTTCTGTGATATACTATAATGATAAAACTTACCCTCAAAAATACTATAATCTGGGACGCCTGGGTGGCTCAGTTGGTTAAGCGGCTGCCTTCGGCTCAGGTCATGATCCCAGCATCCTGGGATCAAGTCCCACATCGGGCTCCTTGCTCGGCAGGGAGCCTGCTTCTCCCTCTGCCTCTGCCTGCCTCTCTGTCTGCCTGTGCTCTATCGCTCTCTCTCCCTCTATCCCTGACAAATAAATAAAATCTTTAAAAAAAAAAATACTATAATCATAACATTTCTGTTCTTATCACTTTTCACAACATAAAAATGGCTAGAGGATATAAGTATGCTCAGAAAAAGTAGTTGGCAGACATTAACTATAAAAGGATGAGCTGAATAAGCTTATGTGTTAAATTCATTTGTTCCTTTAGACTATTTCTCATAAAGCAAGTAATCCTATTTCATCAGTGAAAAACATTTATAGGATTTCTGCATTAATAAAAACTTTCTGGGGAGACTAAGTGGCTAGTCAGTTAAGCAGCTGCCTTTAGCTCAAGTCATGATCCCAGGGCCCTGCGATCCAGCCCCGAATTGGACTCCTTGCTCAATAGGGGTCTGCTTCTCCCTCTCCCTCTGTGCTCTCTCTGACTCTCTCTCAGATAAATAAATAACCTTTTTGGCATGTATATAATTATGTACGTTTCTCTAGTCATACTCAGTTTGATGCAGTTTTTGATGAAAACCTGAAGGAAATGAGACTGGTGTAAAGTAAGAATTAGCATCTATTTTAGATGCTCAAGTGCTGTCATCAAACAATCAATGCCCGAGTAGCCACAGCTTGCAACATTAGCATTATCACAGAAGGAGAAAATTATAAAGACAAAATAAGGGTTGAAAGTCATGAAGGAAAAAGGGGGACATAGCAGTAACGGCACACCACCCCTACCATATTGATTCTGTTATTGTTGCACGAGACCAATAATAAAGAAGGCCCTTCCCTGTTCATAAACTAGCAGAGCTAATTGTTTTTACTGGATAATAATAATAGCTAACACTTACTGGCTGCTTACAATGGGACAGGCACTATTTTCCAAACGAAACATGTTTTATTAATTTAATTATTTTTATCTTACCCAGGTAGGAGATAATTTTGTGCTGTTTGCAATCACAGGAGTTAATCTTTCATACATGTTTACAAAAAAAAAAATTCATAGCCACTTATTGAATTATCTGTGGACCAAACACATTACTTGGAACTTCCACCATACTTTACACCTCTTTTAATCTTCACAACGCTGTAAAGCAGTAATTAAATTATTATTTATTTCTGTTTTACAGTAAATTCATCTTCCCCTGGTCATCTTAGAGGTCACTAATTCATTTCCAAAACTACCTCATTTTCCTCCCTTTATCATCACTGGGTTTTCCGTTTAGTTCAAAGTATCTCCTACATTCTTCATCTACTTAGAAGTCAAGGTTACTATTGCTATTGCTAAAAAAAAAATCTCCATTTTCTGAGGCTATTTAAAATTTTATTTGTATATGTAATCTCTAGATTCACATATTTCACATAAATGGTATGTAAGGAATCCAACATTCAACCAAGCGACAAGAATGTTCATCACTGTACATTCCACTGGATAAGAAAATAGCTATCTGACTAAACCAGTAAAAAATGACTATTTGACTAAACCAACAGGGTAAAGTTAAGTAAACACTTCAAGCATGAATTAGCTGCTGTACAACACTAGGATGGTTAGATTTGATTCCTGCCTCAAAGTCTTACGATCTTATTAGAGAATATAACAAAAACACATTGTCAAAAGAAATAGAATAAAAGGACCATGCACCTAACTAAGTCATCATCTTAAGCTCTGACTACTTCTTCCAAGGTCAAAAGAATTTTATAAAGTATAAAGTTCTGACAAGTAGAAAACAGAGCTTAAATAAAGTGTGACCAAGAAACAAGACAAAGAATGAAATGAAAATACAGAATCTAGTATTGTTTCTTAAATAACATAAATTTTAACCAGTTATTTCATTACACATATGATACTGCAGCCTTTTCTTCTTAATGTAGAGATAATGGTTTATTAACACATAAATTCAGTGTCAAATTAATCAAAGTCACTGTGTTCTGATCTACAAATTCTCAACTTAATAGGGTCAGATAATGAATTTGTTAGCTGTCTAGCAACCAAAGTGCCACTGACGCTTCTGTTACCAGAGTGAATTTATAACTGTCCTTACTTGTATTTCTCCCATACATATTCCCTGAAAAAGTTCAGATTTATTGGTAGGATTTGTATTATAATCCAGCCACCCCCCACCATGCATAAACAGCAACTGAAAACAAATGTAACAACAGAGAAAAAACAGCAAACAAAAAGAGGGTGTTCTTTAAGCCTGCAAAAAACTCACAGTAAAACAGTGTACCTTCTAATTCAGCTCAGAGTAAAACGTTCCCTCTGATACCAGACTATGGTATGGTGATTACAGTCAAGCATTTTTAAGCTCACTTCTTCTATCATTCCTACCATATTAAAACTGTTTTAGCCTTTTTAGATCTAAATATGGATAAAGACTAGTAAGGCAAACACAGAATTAGATGACCTATATTAAAGGAACCTAAAAGCCTAACTTTTCTGCTTTTTCATAACTCACTAATTAAATATACTAAAGACATTATTACACAGATTAGAACGCCCCACTATTACAGATCTTTCCATATTCTTACAATTAAAGTTTACTGTCAGCAAAATTCAGTGACAAACATTTCTTATTTGAATCACTAAGCCAGTAAGTAAACTGAGGAATATAATATAGTACAACTAAAATCACTGAATATAAACTTACTTTTCAGCAAAATTTTTACTTCTCCATTTTCTTTCTTAATCTCATTCATTACTTTATGCTTTTTCTTCTCTCTCTCTTTTTCCTTATCTCGCTCTTTAATTTTGTCTTTGATTTTATCTGAAAGACAAAACAAAGAAAATATTTAAAACCACTTTATAATTTTTCCCCAAGAACTACAGTGCAATTTCTAGAATACACCATGAAAAATCAAAATTTAAAACAAACATGCCTTTTGTTCTACCTCTCAGGTCTGGGAAAAGATTTCCAAATTTCCTGTCATGTATTAACATAAAACATATATACATCATAAACTATCAAAATTGATCATTATACATTTCATTCTTGAGATTATTCTTTAATTCATGTCAACCACAATATTAAACTAACTTCAGGTCACGTAAAATAACTAACTTCAATCCAGACAGTAAACTACAATGGATAAAATGCTAGCTTTGAAACTGGCCATTATCTGGATTAATATCCTAACAGTGGAAAAATTACTCAATGGCAGTGTCTTAACCTATAAAATGGTAGTCATTATCTTTCTCACAGGTTACCATTAGGATTAAATGAAAAAATATATAAAATGACTACCCAGAGCCTGGTAAACGTAAGACTAGATGTTAGTTCCCTTATCCTTACTCCTTTTAAAAAGGATATGACTGATCTGGCTAGCTGGTGATAGCACACTGAGTGTGGTACATAAACAATGAATCTTGGAACACTGAAAAAAAATTTTTAAATAAATAAATACAGTAAAATAAAAGGCTTAAGAACTCTAGGAATCACTGATTTGCATTCTAAAAATTTAAATTTGAGCTTATAAGATTATTTCATATCCAATTCTTGTTCATCAAGCTACTATGTACACAGCAAAACAGAAGATGTAGAGAATTTCAAAATAGTAATGTAGCCTTTGCCCTCAAAAAAAAAAGCTTAAAATTGATTACAAAGTCATAACTGAAACACATAAAAAGTATAAAATATCTTGTAATGTGACAGATTATATAGTATATACGCATACTGCCGAATTTCTTAAAATCCTTCCTTACTTTCTTTTTTTTTTTAAGTTTTATTTATTTATTTGACAGAGAGTCAGACAGAGAGAGAAGAGGAAGCAGGCTCCCTGTAGAGCAGAGAGGCTGATGCAGGGCTCTATCCCAGGACCCTGGGACCATGACCTGAACCAAAGGCAGAGGCTTTAACCTACTGAGCCACCCAGGTGCCCCCTTACTTTCCTTTCTATAAATACTACCCAAATTCAAGTCCTATATCACCTCATATTAGATTACCATCTAGATCAGTATTGCCCAGTAGAAATATAATGCTTATCAGATATGTGAATTTGAATTTTCTAGGAGTCGCATTGGAAACAAAACCAAACAGGTGACATTAAGACTAATAATAAATTTTATTTAACCAACAGATCTAATAATTGTCATTTCAAAATAAAGCCAACATTAACAAATTATTAATGAGACATTTTACATTGTTTTTCACAATAAGACTTCGAAATCCAGTATATACTTTAACAGCACATCTCAATTCAAAGTGTTCAAGAGTCACATGACACTAGTGGCTACTATACTGAACAAATCAGGTTTACACTACTTAAACAGATAATTCTCAAAAAATTAAGTCATTACTTAATAAACATTTTAAAACTTACACTCATTAATAATAAAAAAATACAAATTCAAATAAGATACTTTACCTACCAAACTGACAAAGTGCTTTTTTAAAAGTGGTAATACTCAATGCAGAAGAAAGGATAGTTGATGGCAGAGCAAACGAAAACAGGGACAGACTGATTTAACAAATATGCATTGCTAAGTATAAGCAAAGGGTTCGGGATATAGAAGTGAATAAACAGGAAGTCTGTTCATATATAACTTAAATTCTAGAAATAGATTAAGCTGTTCTCATGCTTCAGACTAGTTTGCTGTTCTTCCTTCTTGATGTCTAAAGTCCTTGAAATCCTGTCACAGGCTGTCATCCAGCCATAAAGTGTTACTGCAAATAGCTGGAGCTTAGACACATATATAAGTTAATATTTCCTAAGTAAACATACATTTTTTAATGAACTATTTACATATCCCTTAAAAATCACAACTGAAGAAAACAGTTACCTATCTCCACATTTCTTTTCCCAATCATCCCTATTAACTTTATTAATTTTAAAGTGTTATTTCAGTAATTACTGAACTTTTTTAAGTTTATTAAGACATAATATAAACACAGAAAAAAAATGTAAGTATACAGCTTAATTTTTACAAAAATGAACAAACAACACCCAGGCGCCTAGATGGCTTAGTGGGTTAAGCCTCTGCCTTCCGCTCAGGTCATGATCCCCAGGTTCTGCAATCAGCCCCGATCCAATCCGCCCCTGATCAGCCCCGCATCAAAGCCCGCATCCAGCTCTCTGCTCAGCAGGGAGCCTGCTTCCCCCTCTCTCTCTTCCTGCCTCTCTGCCTACTTGTGGTCTCTCTCTGTCAAATAAATAAATAAAATCTTTAAAAAAACACAAATGAACAGCACCTTGCGACCCCTCTTGTCTTCCCTTCCAGTCTTTATGCAGCATCCCTAAGGGTAACTACAATCCTGACTTCTAACCACAAAGATTAAAATAACTGTAGAATTATAATGGCATATATATAATTATGATATAATATAAATGTATCACAGTCACAAAACAAATATTTTTCAAAATAAAATTAAACTAGCTTTTCAGGGAAAAAAGTGTAATATGGTATTACCCTATTTCTAATAAACTTTATTTATAAATATATTTATAAATTACAGGCCTGATTTTTTAAAGATATTTATTTATTTGAGAGAGAGAGAAAGAGAGAGCGTGGACGCACATGTACTAATGCAGGGGGAGGAGTAGAAGGAGAGGGACAAGCAGACTCCACCCTGTTCACAGAGCCAGATGTGAAGTTCAATCTCAGGACCCTGAGATCATGATCTGAGTTGAAATCAAGAGTCAAACATTAACCGACTGAGCCACCCAGGGGCTCCCAGCCTTTATTTTTTGGAGAGGTTTTAGGTTCTCAGCAAAACTGAACAGAAAGTGCACACAGATTTTCTACACACAACTCCTGTACCTATACATCCTTATCCATCTAACCATCCATCCATCCATCCATCTATCTCTGAGAGCAGGAGCATGGGTGGGAGGCAAAGGGAGAAGAAGGAAGAATCTTGAGCAGACTCCATGCTGAGCATGGGGCTGGATCCAATGACCCCAAGATCAGGATCCGAGCTGAAACCAAGAATTGGCCACTTAACTGCTTAAACAACTGTGTGCCACCCAGATGCCCCAATATATATCCCAGTTTTTTGAAAATATAATACAAACACATTCAAAAAAAATCAGACTGAAAGATAATAGCACAAATTATTAAAAGCCATTGATTTTTAAAGTAAATTCTAGGGGGTGCCTGGGTCACTCAGTGGGTTATAGCCTCTGCCTTCGGCTCAGGTCATGATCTCAGGATCCTGGGATGGAGCCCTGCATCGGGCTCTCTGCTCAGCAGGGTGGCTGCTTCCTCCTGTCTCTGCCTGCCTCTCTGCCTTCTTGTGATCTCTGTCAAATAAATAAATAAAATCTTTTTTAAAAAAATAAAAAATAAATAAATTCTACACCCAAGGTGGGACTTGAATTCATGACCCCAAAATCAAGAGTCACAAGCTCTACTGACTGAGCCAGGCAGGCACCCCTAAAAGCCATTATTTTTAAGTAGCAAAAAGTTTTAAAGTCTCTGTAAAAGGACCAATATTATCCATATTAATTTCATAAAACAGGAAAAAAGGTCCTAGAATATGCCTTCTGGTATAATGCTATGTAAAGATAAACTGAAGACATTAAGTCGTTATATGACAAACATCCAGAAACAAAACAATGGCACTGCCAAGACAAGAAGAGTGATGGACAACGTAACTATAGTTACCTCCCACCCCACACTCAAAACCTTCTAAGGAAAGGAAGCAAACAAGTCATCCTACATATTCATAGCAGAAAAGCATTTTTGTGGGATAACTGCTGTCCCAACCTACATACCTGTCTCAATCTTTCAAGCTACCTTTCACTCTTCCTAGAATTTTTGCTTCTTGTCAGGGCATATCCTTTTTCAAAATCTAACTTCACCTGCCTCCCCACCCCCCGCCGCCCCTGCCTGCCTCTCTGCTTACTTGTGATCTCTCTCTCTCTCTCTCTGTCAAATAAATAAATAAAATCTTTTAAAAAAGCTAATTTTAAATGCCTCCATTAAATGTTTCATCATCATGTTACAGATAACACAAAGATGTTATAATGTGTTTATATGTTACAGGTAAACATGTTACAGCTAAAACAAAGTGGAAAGCCTACAAGTTCAGAAGACCTAGATCAAGTTCTGCAACCTTGATAACAAACTTTCAGCTGTAAAATGGAGTTTATATAAAGATTAAATAGGAAATATATACAAAAGCATACTGCAAAGATATAAGCCTTATATTATCTATGTCTAGCTCTCTATCCATAGTGTTGGGCCATAATAAACATTTTTTGGTCATAACAATTCAAAACACCACCGTCTATAAAAATCTCAACTCTGCTGTCATTACATTATAATGCATTCATACTCAAAAAAGGCACTTCTACATCTTTTCACAAGGAAAACAGCTCCCTAGCCCCATGTTTACTGTAACATACTGTTCTTTAAAAAACTGTCATTCTTAAAAAATCATTTCTCTTCATGACCAAGAATTTGTATGATTTTTATCCTTCATAGTCTAACCTAAGGTTTGGAAGGAATATTTAGCTAATTATTGGAATAAAAGTAAAAATCACTCTACCATAAGAACAAGAAAATACCTATTTTGAATTAACACAAGGACTACAAGTTTTATTTTAAAATAAAGGTGGGGGGAGGAATGCCTGCATGGCTCAGTCAGTTAAGTGTCTGCCTTATCATTATCCCAGGGTCCTGGGATTGAGCCCCACATGGGGCTCCCTGCTCAGCAGGGGAGTCTGCTTCTCCCTCTCCCCCCTCCCTACTCATGCTCTCTCTCTCTCTCACCCTCTAACAAATGAAATCTTTTTTAAAAAATTAAAAATGAAAGTAAATAATTAAAAAAATAAAAATAAAAAGGGGGTCAGGGGACAGAGGAAAAACAGATACAAACAGACCCATTATAGAGTTTGAACCTACAGGAGCAGAAGGAATATAAGAATGGAGAAAAGGAAATGGAATAAATGACTAAGTCATTATGAACCAGAACAAACTATAAATTACATGTGTGGAAAAATACACATGTGCTAAAGATATACACTGTATGTAAAAGTTAAGATATAAAAAAGAAAACTGATTAAAATAACTTCAAATAAGATATAAAAGGGATTTTTCTATAATAATATAATATTCTATTTATTTAGCAATATATTTCTACTGAGCACTTACATGCAAAAGATAAAAATAAATAATAGTGGCGAACTAAAGAGTGTTACAATCAACAATATCATTAGATTCCTACTGCTGGTAAAGCTATGCAAAATCAGTTCTTAAAAACAAATAATTGTTTTTATTTGGTTATAATAAAATTTACTAGTATTCACCTGTACTAAAGTCATTATAATACAGAGATGAAAGCATACACACACAAATATTAGGTGAATCACTTCAGTAAGGAGAAAGTCAAACTTATAAAAAGCATTGTTAGAGAATCCTTTTAAGAGATTTCTTTAATTTTTAAATTTTTTTAGAGAGAGAGGGAGGGGGAGAATAAGAGAGGAACACAGAGAAAGAATGAGACTCTTAAGCAGGCTCCAAGCCCAGCATGGAGCCTGACTGGGGGTTAGATCTCACAACCCTGAGATCATGACCTGAAATGAAATCAAGAGACAGACTTGCTGAACCAAATGAGCCACCCAGGCACCCCTTAAGAGATTCATAATACAACAAAAATCCATTTATCTCGAATCTTACGAATTAATTCATAGTTTTAAATAACAGAAGACTGCCACTATTTTTTAATTGTTCTAATAACTTTCAAAAATGTATTATATACTTCCCTGTTTAAAAAATCTAAGAAATATATTCTTTTCATTGTGACAAATATTTAAACTCATTATCATACTCATATTGATGAATACAAAAACAAGACAAAATTTACCTGTTTAAAACTAAAAAACAGTATTTGAGTATCATTTAATTTTTATTTTCTCAGGTATCATTTATCATTCCACGTATGAGAGGTGACAGCTATAACTTCTGGCATCACCAACAAACAGGCTCATTCTCATCACTCTGTGCTACAAAATCAAACCAGGCCCATTGATACTATCCTGTATAATACAGTAGGCAGGTTATATCTAGCCTTATTACAGCAAATTTCACATTGTATTCTTTCTGCTATAAATGTATCTTTCTCCTTATAAGCATTGTATCATATATGTTTTTTTTGTTTTGTTTTGTTTTTAAAGATTTTATTTATTTATTTGGCAGACAGAGATCACAAGTAGATGGAGAGGCAGGCAGAGAGAGAGAGAGAGAAAGAGAGAAGCAGGTTCCCTGCTGAGCAGAGAGCGCAATGCGGGACTCGATCCCAGAACCCTGAGATCATGACCTGAGGCTTAACCACTGAGCCACCCAGGCACACCTCATATATGTTTTTTAAGTAGAGCCTTTTTTTAAGCCTTTACCTCAATGTTTGAGTCATGAAACAGAGCCTGTGACATAGTAAGAAATTATTGTGTTATTTTCTTCAGTACATCATGACTTTCTTTTCTTTTATGTGCTCTACATTGATCTTTGTTAATTCTTCCTTCCTTTCCTTATCATACCATAGCAAGGAAGTAAATTCTTAGTCCTTACAGCCTTTCAGGAGCAGTTCCTCAAATTTGTATTTCCCTTTTCTAACTGCCCTGGTTGCTTTTAACAAAAAATCCTAAGATTTAATGAAACCACTCCTCCAAAAACATTAGGGATCCACAATTTTATTGTGTGTAAAGTCTCAATAATAAAAACAATAATTTTCCTTAAAAGACCATGTGGTAGGGGTGCCTGGGTGGCTCAGTGGGCTGAAGCCTCTGCCTTCGGCTCGGGTCATGATCTCAGGATCCTGGGATCGAGCCCCACATCGGGCTCTCTGCTCGGCAGGGAGCCTGCTTCCTCCTCTCTCTCTCTCTGCCTGCCTCTCTGCCTACTTGTGATCTCTGTCAAATAAATTTAAAAAATTAACTTAAAAAAAAAAAAGACCATGTGGTAATTTCTTTTTTATATAGATCTCTTTTTATAGGAAAAATTCTTACAACATAGTATTTTTTTTTTTTTTAAATAGAAAAAAATATTAGAAAAAATAACACTGCAGGAGAGCCTAAGTGTATCAGTTGGTTCAGCAATTGACTCTATATTTTGGCTCAAGTCCTGGTCTCAGAATCTTGAGAGGGAGCCCTGCTTCCTGCTCCATGCCAGCAGGAAGCCTGCTTGGGATTTTCTCTTCTTCTCCCTCTGCCCCTCCCCCTACCCCCTAGGAGCATGGGTATTCACGTGCTTTTCCTCTCTAGTAAATAAATGAAGCTTAAAAAAAAAAATAGAAAAAGGTGCAAAGGACATAAAACAAATTCCAAAAACTCTTAATGTCAAATTAACATTAAAAAAAAGCTCAATCTGGAGCGCCTGGGAGGCTCAGCCGCTTAAGCATCTGCCTTCAACTCAGGTCAGGACCCCAGAGTCCCAGCATCAAGCCCCCTCACCCCCCATCGGGCTTCCTGCTCAGTGGGGACTCTGCTTCTCCCTCTCCCAAGCCCCTCTCATGCTCTCTCTTTCTCTCAAAAATATAATTTTTTTTTTTTTAAAGTTCAATCTGGGGCACCTGGGTGGCTTAGTGGGTTAAAGCCTCTGCCTTCAGCTCAGGTCATGGTCCCCGTGTCCTGGAATCGAGCCCCACATAGGGCTTTCTGCTTGGCGGGGAGCCTGCTTCCTCCTCTCTCTCTCTGCCTGCCTCTCTACCTACTTATGATCTCTGTCTGTCAAATAAATAAACAAAATCTTTAAAAAAAGAATCTTTAAAAAAAGTTCAACCTTGCACCTGGTGCCTGGGTGGCTCAGACTTGATTTTGGCTCAGGTTATGATCTCAGAGTCAACAGATGGAGCCCTGTGACAGGCTCCGTTCTAGGCATGGAGCCTGTGTGAGAGTCTCTCTCTCTCTTTCCCTCTTCCCCTTCTCTGAAAAACAAAAACAAAACAAAAGCCCAATCATTCTTATGATCCCAGAAATCCACTGCTAGTATTTAATAAAAAGGAAGTAACAAGCCAGCACAAATATACATGTACAGGAGTCCTCATCTCATATTATTTACAATTACAAAAAACTGTAAATAACTTAAAGGCTTAATAAAGGGAGACTGATTAAATAAATTTGGGTATATTCATTAATGGGAAAATACAAAGCCATTAAAAATCATGACTGGGGACGCCTGGGTGGCTCAGGGGGTTAAGGCCTCTGCCTTTGGCTCAGGTCATGATCCCAGGGTCCTGGGATCGAGCCCCACTTCGGGTTCTCTGCTCAGCAGGGAGCCTTCTTCCCCCACCTCTCTCTGCCTACCTCTCTGCCTGCTTGTGATCTCTCTCTGTCAAATAAATAAAATCTTAAAAAAAAAAAAATTCATGACTGAATAATAGTTAATATCATGAAGTGGGGACAATGTTCATGAAATGTTAGAAGAAAATGGCAATTTAACATATATAAATGTAAATCTATAAAATGATCCCACATCTGTCATGTACACAGATCTAAGTACATGCAAACATATACACATATACATCTGTTGTATACACACCACACACAGGAGTCTCAAAACAATCGAAATCATTTAAAAATTTATATAAAAAATAGTTGGACTTCCCAGTCTTCCTACCCTTGTCACAGAGAGTCAAGTAATCACTCAATCTCACTCCTTAAGGCAGAACATCCACTTTTCCTTTTCAGGAGAAAAGGAACAGGCCTGAAACTCAGGTACCCCAGGTAAGGCAAAGGGTGGAGATAAAAACAAGCTGACTGTACTTCTCTAAGTGCTTAAACTGAATTGAATTAGGAAAAAAGAACTTTTAGAATTTAAAAATAAAATAGCAAAACTGAAAAGCTCAAAAGTTAGAAGATAAAGTTGAGATAATCTTCCAGAAGAAGAACAACAAGACAAAGAAGTGGAAAACAGCAGAAAATAAGGTGACCTCAAGGACCAGATTCCCAAAAGATTCAGGAGATCCAATATCAAATTAACTGAAATTTCAGAAAAGGAAAACAGAATTTTATAGGGAAAAAAAATACCAAAATAAATAAATAAAAGAAATTTTCCCTGAAAAGATCAGACACCAAAATGATGATTCCATTAAGGGATGAGCACAAAGAATGGAATTCACAGTGGTAGCCCCCCTTCTCACACACACATACCAGGTACACCAGAGATAAAGAAAAGATCCTAAAAGTCTCCTAAGGAATTAAAACAACACAAAAGAAAACCAGATCACATACAAAAGATCAGGTAATAGTGTGGAACTCTTGAATATGACAGTAGATGCTAGAAAGCAATACAACAAACAAGTGCCTCCAGAATGCTTTTTAACTTAGAATTTTTTTCTTTTTCTTTTTTTTTTTAAAGATAGATTTATTTATTTATTTATTTATTTGACAGAGAGAGAGAGAGAGAGAGAGATCACAAGTAGGCAGAGAGGCAGGCAGAGAGAGAGAGGAAGGGAAGCAGGCTCCCTGCTGAGCAGAGAGTCCGACGTGGAACTTGATCCCAGGACCCCGAGATCATGACCCGAGCCAAACCCACTGAGCCACCCAGGCGCCCTTAACTTAGAATTTTTAACTTAGCATTCTTTCATCTGCCAAATTATCAATCAAATATGAGGGAAGACATGATCAGACAAGCAAAAATTCAAACATTTTTACCACACATGCATCCCCCTTTAGGATATGTTCAAGTAAATGAAGGAGTAAACAAAGGAAGAAGAAGGCATGAGACCAAGGAAATAGGAGACTGAGCACAGGCGGGCACACAAGGAACTATCCATATATGTGCTGCCGAAGGGAGCACACAAGGAACTATCCGTATGAAAGCTGTGCAGCTGGCTTAAAGGGCAGCCAGTTCAGACTGAAGGACAGCAAGAGAGCACTGCAGAAAGTACCTCCAGGAATAAAGAGGAATTATCACACAACAAAGAGAACAGGACAGAAAATGAATATGCAACAGATATAAACAGATCTTGCTTGACTTACAAAGGGATTTCATCTCAGTAAACCCATTCATTGTAAATTCAAAGTAACATTAACTCAAAAATGCATTTAATACACCTAACTTACTAAATGGGCTCAGAGCACTTACATTAGCCTACAGTTGGACAAAATCATCCAACACAAAGACTATTAAAAGTGTTGAGTATCTTAAGTAATTTTTGAATATTTTACTAAAACTGAAAAACAAAACCGTTTTATGGAGAATGAAGAGTTATAAATGTTTGGGTTGTTGACTCTTGTGATCCCATGGTTGACTGGCATTATGGCTCACTGCCCCACCCATCATCACCAGAAAATATCCTACAACATATTGCTAATTCAAAAAGCACAGTTCAATTCAAAAGTATGATTTCTAACTGAATTGCGTCACTTTCCCACTATACTCAAGTCAAAAAATTGTAAGTCATTGTAAGGTGGGGACCATCTGTGTGTAAAGAGAGGTAATTTTTAAGTATTATGAAAACCCAGAAGGCTGTACAGAAAAGGATCTCTGATCTGCACTCAAAAGTATTTGCCAAGTCATAATTAACACTGATTATTATGTTACAACTAAGTTTTATGAAATTACTGGATAAAAAAGAAGCTAGGTTATAAAAATGCTAAATTATTTTTAATCTTAACAAGAATGCAATATATGCCTAAAACTTTTAATCAAAAATCAAAAGGCTGTATGAACACTTTATTCAGAAATTTGGAATTAAGAGATGAGAACTAAAAGAGTTAACAGCTGGTGGCTAGGGCAGGGAATGGAAACAGGGCCATTTCTCATTATAAACCTTTCAGTACTACTTGATTTTTTTAAAAAGATTTATTTTATTTATTTGAGAGAGAAAGAGCGTGTGCACATGTGTGCAACTCGGGGGAGGGGCAGAGGAAGAGACTTTTCAAGGGGACTCCCTGCAGTGAGTGGGGGAGGCCTTAATCCCAGGACCCTTGAGATCATGACCTGAGCCAAAACGAAGAGTTTGGACACTTAACTACCTGAGCCAGCCAAGCAACCCTTGATTTTTTTTTTTAGTAAAATTTATTCTTGGGGCGCCTGGGTGGCTCAATGGTTTGGGCTGCTGCCTTCGGCTCGGGTCATGATCTCAGGGTCCTGGGATTGAGCCCCGCATCGGGCTCTCTGCTCCGCAGGAAGCCTGCTTCTCTCTCTCTCTCTCTCTCTCTCTCTCTCTCTGCCTGCCTCTCTGCCTACTTGTGATCTCTGTCTGTCAAATAAATAAATAAAATCTTTAAAAAAAAAAAAATTTATTCTTAAAGTCATGGCCTTCCTCTCAAAAACCAGTAGCCCAATTCTAATCATGAGAAAAACATAAAACAAATCCCAATTGAGGAACATTTTACAAAATGCCTGATCAGTACTCCTCAAACCATCAAGGTAATCAAAAGCAAGAAAAGTTTGAGGAAATTGCCATGGTCAAGAAAAGCCTAGGTAGACATGATGACCAAATGTAATACAGTATCTTGGGTGGGATTCCTTGAACAGAAAAATGACACTAAGAAAACCTGTATTAAGTATGGTCTTTAGTTAATGATATTGTATCAATACTGATTAACTATGACAAATGTACAATACAAATGTGAAATTTTAGTAAGAGAAAGTACAAGATACAAAAAGAAAAAGTACACAATACATGGGCACTCTGTACTCTGTAATTTTTCTTAAATTTAAAACTATTCTAAAATTAAGGAATTACTAAAAATTATATTTATAAAAATGTATAAAGGCAAAACTTAAAAGAAAGAAATACAATGCTTAATTCAGCAGCACATACACAAAAATTGGAATTGGAACCATACAGAGAAGATTAGCATGGCCCCTGAGCAAGAAAGACATGCAAATTCATGAAGCCTTCCATATTTATGGAACAGATGGTGGCTGCACTTGTGCTGAGCATAACATATGTATAAACTGTCAAATCACTATTTGGTATACCTGAGGCCAATGTGCTACTGTGTGTCAACCACAGTCAAATAAATAAATAAGAAATACATACAGACAGTTTGTGTGCATGAGGCTAATGTGGCACTGTGTGTCAACTATACATACATACATAAGTAACACAGACACACATAGTTTGTGTATATATGTGTATAAATTTCACTTTATGTAATGGACAGAGCTCCAAGACATACTGTTAAGTAAAATAAGCAAGTTCTAAAAAAATGCACATAGCATATTTAGGTTTTTAAAAATAGGCTACATATTCTTTTCTGTGTGTACATATATTTATGTATATATGTAAATGCACAGGAAAAAGTCTGGAAGGGAGAACACAAAACACCTACCAGAGTTTACTCCTGTAGAAGGAATAAAAGGAAGTCCTGATTTTTATTTCCTTTACTTCTAAATTATTTACTCTTATTATTAATTATAATTTCTATGACAGAAAGGGATTCATATTTATTGCTTATGTAATTGTTAGCCTACATCTCTTTCTGAAAGAATGGATAATTATGTTCAGACAAGTATTTTTTCAAAGATTTATCTTTAAATAAATCACAATGTCCATCAGAAAACGAAGAAAAAAGCACTTCAAAATATAACAATGAATTAATATATAACCTAATACACACACACACAAGAAAATACTCTTAATTTTTACAAAGTACTCCCTTTGTTAAAATTGTTTAAGTGCATTTCTACCTCACTTTATATACATTATCTCAAGATCATGCTATAGTTAGTAAAAAGAACAAAAGGAGAAAATATGATATAATTATATATGTATTCTGAATATGTACATAATACATACAATGTTTGTTAGACTTAAGAGATTTTAAGGAAAAGACAGAAATCCCATACTATACCACGACTCATTAAACCAAAAATTTTTGTACAGAAAAGGACACTTATACAGGTTCATTAGAATTTTTTTTTTAAAGACGTGTCATGGGGGGCCTGGCTGGCTCAGTCAGTAAAGCAACTCTCGATCTCAGGGTCATGAGTTCAAGCCCCACATTGGGCGAAGAGCTTACACAAAAAATAGTAATAAAAAAAGTGTCATAAAAATCCACACTTACCTCTTAAGAAGTATTGGTAGAATTTCCTACTAAAGCTTTCAGCCACAATATATTTTTGCAGCACAAACCTAAAACAGACTTTATGCTATCACATTTTTGCCTGCTTTGGGTATGTGCCATGATTCACACTGTAATAATGCAGTCTATGAAATCAGTTAGTCTAAGCTGATCTTAGACACAACACTGATCTTCCTGATCACCCTCCCCCAACAGGAGTAGGTATAGCTACAAACAGAATTTAAAACAAGCAGGAAAGAGGAGAAGATGAGAAATAATACAGAACTGAAGTGGGGAGGTAAAAGGAAAGTAACATTACAAAAATGGAAAGGAAAAAATTAAAGATAAAGTAAAAAAAGGATTAATGCCTTCTCAGCCTTTTTTTAAAGATTTTATTTATTCTTCTGGTATACAAATATTTAATGAGAATATTTAATTATCTGATCAAATCATTGAGCCATTCTACGTATGATATAGAAGCACTGTTTAGAACACTTGTTTTTGGGACGCCTGGGTGGCTCAGTGGGTTAAGCCGCTGCCTTCGGCTCAGGTTATGATCTCAGGGTCCTGGGATCGAGTCCCGCATCAGGCTCTCTGCTCAGCGGGGAGCCTGCTTCCCTTCCTCTCTCTCTCTGCCTGCCTCTCTGCCTACTTGTGATCTCTCCCTCTCTCTCTCTGTCAAATAAATAAATAACTCTTAAAAAAAAAAAAAAAGAACACTCGTTTTTAAAGACTTGCTTTAAGGCTATGTTGTCAGCACTCATTTATTTTTTCCATCTTTTTATTTAATTCAAATAACCAACATATAATGAATTATTGGTTTCAGAAGTAGAGCTCAGTGCACATTCATCAGTCTTATAATACCAGTGCTCACTATATCATATGCCCTCCTTACTGTCCATCACCCAGTAACCACATTCTCACACTCACCTCCCCTCCAGCTACCCTCAGTCAGTTTCCTATGACTGAGTCTCTTATGGTTTATTTCAATCTCTGGTTTCATCCTGTTTTATTTTTTCCTCTCTTCCCCTATAATGCTTTGTTTTGTTTCTTAAATTCCACATGTGAGTGTCATATGATAACTGTCTTCTCTGATTGACATATTTCACTTAACAGCCTTTTTTTTATTAGTCCTCACTGCAAGAGACATTACTAGTGTCTTACTCAAAACTTCTCCTAAGGTCAATGGCACTGACGACACCATAACTCAGGATCCTATCATAAAACCCTGCACATTCTCCTTAGGATTTTATCTTAGGTGTACTTCTTTCTTCATTCTCTATACTTGTCTAAAAATGAATTCCCAAGATTTAAACTGTTAACCATTAGGCAAATGAATCCCCAAACTAGTATCTCAACCCAGCCGCTTGGCCAAACTTCACCACGTCATCTCCATAGGAGATATTTAACATCCTGGGGCACCTGGCTACCTCAGTCAGCAGAGCCTGCAACTCTTGATCTCTAGGTAGTGAGTTCAAGCCCCACACTGGGTACAGAAATGACTTAAAAAATTAAAAAACTGGAGAGGCAAGATGGCAGAGGAGTAGCAGACTAAAATGACATCAAGTTGCAGGAGTTCAGCTAGATAGTTATCATTCTCAATGGGGACAAACTGAGAGCTTTTCCCCTAAGGTCAGGAACATGGCAAACAAAGTACTAGAAGTCCTAGCCTCAGCAATCAGACAACAAAAATAAATTAAAGGCATCCAAATCGGGAAAGAAGATGTCAAACTCTCACTCTCTGCAGATGATATGATACTTTATGTGAAAAACCCAAAAGACTCCACTCCAAATCTGCTCGAACTTGTACAGGAATTCAGTAAAGTGTCAGAATATAAAATCAATTCACAGAAATCAGTTGCATTTCTCTACACCAACAACAAGGCAGAAGAAAGAGAAATTAAGGAGTCGATCCCATTTACAACTACATCCAAAACAATAAGATACCTAGGAATAAACCTAACCAAAGAGGCAAAGAATTTGTACTCAGAAACTATAAAGTACTCATGAGAGAAACTGAGGAAGACACAATGAAATGGAAAAACGTTCCATGCTCAAGGACTGGAGGAACAAATACTGTGAAAATGTCTATGCTACCTAAAGCAATCTACACATTTAATGCAATCCCTTTCAAAATCCCATCAATTTTTTTTTCAAACAACTGGAACAAATAATTTTAAACTTTATATGGAACCAAAAAAGACCCCGAATAGCCAGAGGAATGTTGGAAAAGAAAGCCAAAGTTGGTGGCATCACAATTCCAGACTTCAAGCTCTATTACAAAGCTGTCATCATCAAGACAGTATGGTACTGGCACAAAAACAGACACATAGATCAATGGAACAGAACAGAGCCCAGAAATAGACCCTCAACTCCATGGTCCACTAATCTTCGACAAAGCAGGAAAGAATGTTCAATGGAAAAAAGATAGTCTCTTCAACAAATGGTATTGGGAAAGTTGGACAGCCACATTCAGAAAAATGAAACTGGACCATTTCCCTACACCACACACAAAAATAGACTCAAAATGGATGAAAGACCTCAATGTGAGACAGGAATCCATCAAAATCCTTGAGAAGAACACAGGTGGCAACCTCTTCGACCTTAGCCGCAGCAACTTCTTCCTAGAAACATCACCAAAGGTAAGGGATGCAAGGACAAAAATGAGCTACTGGCACTTCATGAAGACCAAAAGCTTTTGCACAGCAAAGGAAACAGTCAACAAAACCAAAAGACAACTGCAGAATGGGAGAAAATATTCACAAATGACTTATCAGATAAAGGGTTAGTATCCAAAATCTATAAAAAACTTATCAAACTCAACACCCAAAGAACAAATAATCCAATCAAAAAATGGGCAGAGGACATGAACAGACACATGAAAAAATGCTCAACATCACTCAGCATCAGAGAAATACAAATCAAAACCACAATGAGATACTACCTCACACCAGTCAGAATGGCTAAAATTAACAAGTCAGGAAATGACAGATGCTGGCGAGGATGCGGAGAAAGGGGAACCCTCCTACACTGTTGGTGGGTATGCAAGCTGGTGCAGCATGGAGGTTCCTCAAAAAGTTGACAACAGAGCTACCCTACATCCCAGCAATCGTACTACTGGGTATTTACCCTAAAGACACAAATGTAGTGATCCTAAGGGGCACATGCACCTGAATGTTTATAGCAGCAAAATCCACAGTAGCCAAACTATGGAAAGAACCTAGGTGTCCATCCACAGATGAATGGATAAAGATGATGTGATATATATATATATATATATATATATATATATATATATATATATACACACACACACACACACACACAGAGGAATACTATGCAGCCATCAAAAGAAATGAAACCTTGCCATTTGCAACAACATGGATGGAACTAGAGGGTATTAGGCTGAGCGAAATAAGTCAATCAGAGAAAAACAATTATCATATGATCTCCCTGATATGAGGAATTTGAGAGGCAGAGTGGGAGGTCTGGGAGGTAGGGAAAGAAAAAATGAAACAAGATGAGACTGGGAGGGAGAAAATCCGTAAGAGACTCCTACTCTCACAAAACAAACCGAGGGTTGCTGGAGTAAGGGGGGTATGGAAAGGGTGGTTGGTTATGGACATTGGGGAGGGTATGTGAAATGGTGAGTGCTGTGAAGTGTGTAAGCCTGACTATTCACAGACCTGTGCCTCTGGGGCAAATAATACATTATATGTCAATAAAAATAATAAATAAATTTTTAAAGAATAAAAAATTTTAATTAAAAAATATTTAACACTAAAATTATCATCTTTCTTATATAAATAAGATTCAAGCCTTTCTTTTAATTCCATTAATATTCCCCAACATTCAAATTCAAAATTCTCAAAACCTTTATACTCTCCTCTTCAGTTTTTCCCTAACATTAAAGCACTTGCTTAGTTCAATCTACTGAAATATGTCCATCTTCCTTTCCCTTTCCACAACTATCATCATAATTGATTAATTCTCTTTTGAAAGAAGTGATCTTCCTACTTACTGTTTCTCTCCTCTCCACCAATCCCAGCAGTAGCCAAAAAATATTCCTTGAAATTATAGTTTATCATGTCACTCTCTTCCACTTTAAACAAATGAATACACCTTTTGTAAATAAAAAAGAAAATGCCCACACTATGCCATTCAAGAATCTGTATAGTGCAGACTCACACATGAATCATTTCTTCTACTATCCAACCATATATATATGTACACAAGATTCTAGATTTTTTTTATTCATTACTACTCAAGTCTTACTCCCTTTAGGTAGAAGGCCTATGCCCATCCCAACTCTTGCAGACCAAAATCCTATACATCCTGCAAGATTCAGCTGAATTTCAGCTTTTCATTAAGGACTCCTTGATCCCTACAACTAGAAATGACCACTGCTTCCTCCTCCCTCTCTTATGATTTGAATTCTGCTTCTCTGTGTACCTGTTCTAGTAGCAGCACTACTTCTAGCTCTTCTGCACCAAAACTTCCCCAGTAGGAAGTTGTATAATAGGGGCAGGAATGACATAGAAATGGGTTCCAGAAACTTGGAAGGCTAAGAAGAAAATCATCCACACTTAGGGCAAATGCTAAAACGGTTAAAGGTCCTTATGGACTTAACTGTAAAAGCTGCTCCGTGTTAAGAACCCTGAGATATGAAAGACCTGTGCAGTTCCAGTAACTAAGAACATTAAGGACTTGTGAACTGCTGAACTGAGGGAGCGTTATGGAGCTTCTGCTGCTTCTACTTGTAAAAATCGGGGGCTTATGCTAACTGATCTCTGATGAATCTTTCTCAGCTAGTATTTTATGATTCTTTCTTTCTGCTTTTCTTATTAAAGAAAGGGAAAAATTTAGTATGACTCCTACAGCAACAACGTCCTATGTTTTATACAATAATGCAAAAAATGTTTCTGCCTGAAGACATTATGAGATGTTCAAACAGTACAATACTTTCCTCTTTTACTATTCAGGAATAAGCAGGTTGCTCTGGCTAACATATTGAGACCAAAAAAAACCAAGGAAGAGAACATTGAAAATGATGTAGTTTAAGATAGCTGGGTATTAAGAAATTCTAAACATACTGTAATACACTGGAAATAACTCTGGCTTTGTAATTAGACATACTTAATTACCAGCTGCTCCTGCCACTAAGTGACACAAAACAAATTACTTATTAACTGTGTTGTGCCTCAGTATTCTCATCTGTCAAACATAGTAGCACTTATCTTTTAGATTTTTATGATTAAAGGCAACATGTACATTATTTCCAACACTATGCCCAGTATATATATCATAGGCACTTATCATTATTAAATAGAAATAGTAGAATCACATTCAGAAATCATCTAGAAAAACACACATAGAGTGATAAAACAGTACAGTTACAGTAGCCACAAAAACACAGAATCACTAAAAGGAAAACAAAAAATAAAGATATATGTAGCTACATGAAAGCCAAGCTAGGCATAACAAGAAATAGTGGTCTGGGCTCCCTCTCCTACTGTAATCAAAAAGTTCAGGTCAGGCTTATTTCACTGACCTACCACAAAAGATCTGCCTCCAAAACAGAAGTACAATTAGTTTTCCTCCTCTCAAAATATTGTAAAAGCAAGACATAAAAGTACTGAGGCATTATACTCAGTATCTAGATCACAAACTTAAAACACTCTGGTCACTGAATTTTATACTACAGCTATTATATAAAATGTGATTCACACACAAAATGGGGCATTCTAGATCTCTAAAGTCAACATTATACAATTAGAATATTTAATTACTATTATACTCTATAATGCAAACAGTAAATCATACAGTTTTCAGTTAATAATAACAGCATATATAGGAACCACTACTCTTACTGTATACTCTTAATTATGTTTCTCATATGATGAATTAAAGTTCTAAATTTTAAAAAGTTTTATATTAATATCATTAAATAATGTTCCTATAGGTGTTTTATCTATTTTCAATTTAGAATGTACTCTAAAAGAAATTTTATAAAACAAATATACCTATTATGTAATATATTACAAATTCTTATTTTAATTTATTTTAATTATTTTAATATAATTTGTAATACATTACAAATATTAATGCCTTAATGTGTGTACAGGGAGGAAATGATTCAGACTTCCAAAGCTAGGTTATAAGAAGCCTTGCTGTTTACACTGAGGTCTCTTGGAGTCCTAAGCTATCATGTAAGAAATGCAACTATCCTGATGAGATTATGTGGAAAGGCCCCAAGATGACACAGACAGAGAGGGGCTCAGCTTTGCATCTAGTTATCAGAGGGATGAGAAAACACCCAAGTGAGTAAAGCCATCTTGGGACCTACTAAAAAAGACCAGCCACCAACTGACCACCGCTGAGAAACCCAAGTCAACCCCGCATGAAGCAAAATCACCTAGTAAATCCTGCTGGAATTTCTGACACATAAAATCATCAAATGTAACAAAATGGTTGTATTTTAGGCCACTAAGTTTTAAGTTTGTTACACAGCAATAGATAATATATCCTTCACAAAGTTATATATTCATAAGTTATATATGTACAAAACTTGCACTGACTTCAGAACAGAATTTGTCTTATAAAACACACTGATATTTTAAAATCAGAAGCGAAGGGCTAGGAGAAAGATGCTTAGCAATATATAATGTCAGAACTATAATCAAACATCTCAAAATTATTTTCTTCCTTTAGCTTTTACGGCATTGCATCACTGCTTTCCTATCAAGTTTCATGAATGTTACACTTCAAATAATGCTCTCTACCTAGAATTCCTTTTTTTGTTATTGTTTATATTTACTTATCTGACAGACAGAGATCACAAGTAGGCAGACAGGCGGGCAGAGAGAGAGAGAGAGGAGGAAGCAGGCTCCCCCACCAAGCAGAGGGACCAACGCGGGGCTTGATCCCAGAAACCTGGGATCACGACCGGAGCTGAAGGCAGAGGCTTTAACCCACTGAGCCACCCAGGTGCCCCTCCTTCATTTTTTTAAAGATCTTATGTATTTATTTGACACAGAGAGAGAGAGAGAGAAAGTATGCACAAATGGGGGAGTGACAGCAGAGGGTGAAGCAGGCTCCCCACTGAGTAAGGAGCCAGACAAACTGAACTGAAGGCAAACACTAACTGACTGAGCCGCGCAGGAGTCCCAATTCCTTTATTTCTTTACTGAAATCCTACCATACTGTCCTTCAAAGGTTCTCTCAAACATCCCCTCCTCCCTCGTGCACCTCTTCCCCCTTTCTTAATATCTGCCTACTCCCATTTCCACTAGTCCCAATATTACTTCCCATCCGTCTTGTGGTGTTTAACTTATAGCATTAAATATTATAATTACTTTTTCTAGTATCCTGCTAGACTGCTTAAGGTTCTTTAAGGCAGAAACGTATTATTGATTTTGTAATTTTTACTAAAACCTACCACAGCACCTAAGCACTAAAAATGTTTGTCAAGCTCAACAGTTATACTCTGCTAACAGAGATCTCAGATTTCAAAGACAAACAATGCTTGAAGTATCACAAGAAATTATTTCCTGAATATCACAAAGTACCTGATTGTGATTCAATTTGTTTCTTGGGGCCCCTGGTTGGCTCAGTCAGTAGACATGTGATTCTCAATCTCAGGGTCATTAGTTCAAGCCCCACACTGGGAATAGAGGCTACTTAAAAAAAAAAAAGAAAGAAAGAAAGGAAGGAAGGAAAGAAAAGAAACCTGTTCCTGATTATGAAGAAATGAAAACCTTTCACTACTATATACTTACATACCCAATTATCAAGTATATGCAGAAAAAACAAAAGCTTTCTTATATACCCGTAATAATCTGGGGGAGGGGACTCCCCAAAATGAAACAAAATACCATAAGAAAACTCATAATCTATATTAAATATCGATAAATTTGGGGCACCTGGGTGGCTCAGTGGGTTAATGCCTCTGCCTTCAGCTCAGGTCATGATCCAGGGTCCTGGGATCGAGTCCCCATTGGGCTCTCTAGTCAGCAGGGAGCTTGCTCCCCCCCCCACCCCCCGCCTGCCTTTTTGCCTACTTGTGATCTTTGAGAAATAAATAAAATCTTAGAGCCGCCCCCTTCCACAGGATCACGCTGAGCTAGTACCCGCGCCTGGAATCGGTTTGCAACCTCAGCTGCGCCTGCCACTGCCTCTGGAACAGCGAGCTTCGGGCTTTCGTGAAAATGTGTAAGCAGGATCCGAGCGTTCTGCACACCGAGGAAATGCGTTTCCCGCGGGAGTGGGTGGAGAGCATGGGGGGTAAAATACCACCTGCCACTCATAAAACTAAATCAGAAGACAGTATCAAGGAAGAAAAACAAGATAGTAAGAAGGCGGAGGAATACATAAAGACAGATGAACCATCAAGTGAGGAGAGTGATCTAGAAATTGCCAATGAAGGTGTGACTGAACCAGATACTGATGCCCCTCAAGAAATGGGAGATGAAAATGTAGAGATAACTGAGGAAATGATGGATCAGGCAAATGATAAAAAAAAAAAGGCTACCATTGATGCCCTAAATGGTGGTGAACTACAGAAAGCCATTGACTTGTTCACAGATGCCATCAAATTAAATCCTCGCTTGGCCATTCTGTATGCCAAGAGAGCCAGTGTCTTCATCAAATTACAGAAGCCAAATGCTGCCATTCGAGACTGTGACAGAGCTATTGAAATAAATCCTGATTCAGCTCAGCCTTTTAAGTGGCGCAGGAAAGCACACAGACTTCTGGGTCATTGGGAAGAAGCAGCACATGCTCTTGCCTTTGCTTGTAAACTGGATTATGATGAAGATGCTAGTGCAATGCTGAAAGAAGTTCAACCGAGGGCCCAGAAAATTGCTGAACATCGGAGAAAATATGAGCGAAAACGTGAAGAGCGAGAGATCAAAGAAAGAAAGAAAGAAGGCTCGGGAAGAACATGAGAGAGCCCAGAGGGAGGAAGAAGCCAGACAACAATCAGGAGCTCAGTATGGCTCTTTCCCAGGTGGCTTTCCTGGGGGAATGCCTGGTAATTTTCCTGGAGGAATGCCTGGAATGGCAGGGGGGATGCCTGGGATGGCAGGAATGCCTGGGCTCAATGAAATTCTTAGTGATCTGGAAGTTCTTGCAGCCATGCAGGATCCAGAAGTTATGGTGGCCTTCCAGGATGTGGCCCAGAACCCAGCGAATATGTCAAAATATCAGAACACCCAAAGGTTATGAATCTCATCAGTAAATTGTCAGCCAAATTTGGAGGTCAAGCATAATGCCATCTAACAAATAAAGCCCTTGCTGAAGGAAAAGCAACTTCGCTCACCTAATGGATGTCGCAATAATACAAACCAGTGTACCTCCGACCTTCTCATGAAGAGAGCTGGGGTGCTGTGAAGAGAATCCCTACCCCTCTGCTCCCCACGCAACTGAAATATTCTACAATGGTTTGCCATTAGGGTTTTCATTCAGATAATGTTTTCCTACTAGGAACTACAAACTTTAAACACTTTTTAAACCTTAAAAATATTTAAAAACATATTAAAAGGGTGTGTTAGTCCCTAAAAAAAAAAATTAAAATTAAAAATAAAAATAAATAAAATCTTAATAAATAAATAAAGTTTCTGAAAATTATCGATAAATGTTATGAAGATATAAAAGAATATAAGAATAGGTAAAGCATACATGTAGCTTTTAATTATAAAGTAATCAATAAATTTAATGAAAACCCCTAGGTGATTGGGGTGGGAGTGGGGGTGGGGCAGGAGAGTGGACTTCACAAAATAATTTCAATTTAATCAACAAGGAAAAATAAGAGTAAGGGAACTTTGATCCAAACCTCAAATACAAAAATTCTCAAAATGTACTACAGTTCTAAAGGTAAAAACCTAAAACTATAAAGTATCTAAAAGAAAACATAAGAGAGAACCTGTGTGACCCTGGGTTAGGCAAAGCTCTCTCAGTTAAGACACAAAAAGCAGGAACCATAAAAGAAATTATGAAGTGGACTTCACCAAAATTACATTTTTCTGCTATGAGAAAGTGTGAAGGACAATATTAAGGGAATGCAAAGTCACAGAACGGGAGACTACATTTGTGAAATATGTATCTGATAAAGAACTTGTACACAGAATATATAAAGAATGACTGCAATTTAAAAATTAAAATAACACATAATCTGAACAGACACTTCAAAGAAGAGACAGGAATGGAAAATAAGCACATAAAATGATGCTCAACAGCAGAAGTCATTAGGGAACTGCAAATTAAAACCATAAGGAACCACTACTACATATCCACTAAGATGATGAAGATTTAGTAGACAATAACAATATCAAGGGCTGGCGGTAACAAAAAAAGTACAGCCACTTTAGAAAAGTACAGAAATTTCTTAGAAGTTAAATATAAACTTAACCATACAACCCAGTGATTCCACTTCTGGATATGTGCTCAAGAGAATGAAAGCATGTGTCCACCACAAGATTTATCTGTGAATGACTATAGCAGGCTTATTCACAATCATCAAAAAACAGAAACAATCCAAATGTCATCAACTGGAGAATGAAAAAACAAATTGTAATATCTCTATGCAATGAATTACTACTGAGAAATAAAAGGAATAAACTGATTAATGCAACAATACTGACTAGTCTTCAAAGCAATATACTAAGTGAAAGAAGCCAAACATAAAGAAGACAGATTAAGATTCAACTTACATCACATTCTGGAAAAGGCAAAACTAGTGGGACAAAAGACAAATCACCCCTGGGGATTGGAGGTAAGAGCAACAAGTGGCAAAAGGGAACATCGTGAACTTAGATAAAATATCATGACTGTGCTGGTGGCTACAATGCACACTTATTAAAACTCACTGAACTCAGGGCACCTAGGGGGCTCAGTGGGTGAAGCCTTTGCCTTCAGCTCCAGTCATCAACTCAGGGTCCTGGGATAGAGTCCCGCATCACATGGGGAGTTCTGCTCAGCAGGGAGCTTGCTTCCCCTCTCTGCCTACTAGTGATCTCTGTCTGTCAAATAAATAAATAAAATCTTAAAAAAACAAAAAAACTCACTGAACCATATACTATAAACGGATAAATTTTATCTTAAGTAAATTATACCTCAATAAGCCTGATATTTTAAAACGCCAAGAAAATTCTGAAAAAGAGTACGGAAGCAGGGGGGCCTTGCCCTATAGATACCAAATCTACTCTAAAGATACAGTAAAGATAAGAGTGTTACTTGAGCAGAAATGAACTGATAAATATAAGAACTGGAAAGCTAAAAACAGACCCAAGGAGGCAGCTGGTGCTTAGTCAGTAGATCATGCATCTGTTGATCTCCAGGTTGTGATTTCCAGTCCTACAAAGGGTACAGAGATTACTTAAAAATAAAAAAATATTGGGGCGCCTGGGTGGATCAGTGGGTTAAAGTCACTGCCTTCGGCTCAGGTCATGATCCCGGGGTCCTGGGATCGAGACCCGCATCGGGCTCTCTGCTCAGCAGGGAGCCTGCTTCCTCCTCTCTCTCTCTCTCTCTCTGCCTGCTGCTCTGCCTACTTGTGATCTCTGTCTGTCAAATAAATAAATAAAAATATTTAAAAAATAAAAAAAATTTAAATAAATAGATAAATAAATAATTTAGAAAATAATAATAAATCCAAGCACACATGATTTTAGTATAGGATAAAAACTGGCATTCTACATCAGAGTGCAAAGAATGAACTATTTAATAAATGCTGTTAAAATGGTATTAAAAACTATCTGATTGTTGGAACAAAATTAATCTTAATTTCTATCTAATTTTATGTCTAAATAAATTACAATTCCATTTATAATGCCCTTATGGGTTTTGTAAATATATGCAGATTAAAAGCAAAATTTCCTTTTTGCATAATATAGTGATAAGCTTCATTTTTTTGAGATTGGAGTGTACAAAATGGCAGTTCTGATAATTCAGGGTGAGTCAAACACAATACAATTATTATCATCCACATAGTGACTTTCCTTCCTAGTTCTCATGCCATTAATATCTACCTCTTGTGTTCACCTGACAATTTAACCATTGTCTGTGAGCTGCTGATCAACTTCTCATCCCATTATCACTTTTCTGCTGATCTTACTTTGAAATACCTGCCAAAATTTTCCTGAATAACCACCAGATATCTCTTCACAGCAGGCAGAAAGGGCTGAATTGCAGTATAACTTGTTCATTTCCCAAACAGTTATTGACTACCCAGAGGACCCTGATGTGAAACAAGATAACCACAGCCCCCAGATTTCACAGGCTCTGTGTCTAGTGAAGAGGACAATTAAGAAGTGATTAAAATGAAGTGAATAAAGTCAGGATGGAATTAGGGCAAGGTGACATGGGAAGAGACACCAAGGGGACCTAACCTCATCTAGGAAATAGCAAAGGCCTCCCTTTCAAGTGGAGTCCTAAAATATGAGAAGACACAGCTAAGTGCAGTAAAAAGGTGGGACTAGGGATAATGGGTAGACAAAGTTCTGCAGCAAGGAGCACCAAGGAGAAGCTAAAGAGGTAAACAAAAGCCTTGGAGGACATTTTTAGGAATTTAAACATCATCTCATAAAGAGAAAAGTGATATAATCAAATATGTGATCAGATCTCTAGCTATCACTTAGGCTGTAGCATGAAAAATGAAATGAAAGATCACGGATCTAAAGTAGGGAGCCCAATAAGGAGGCAGTTATACAATAATTTAGGCTAGAAATAATGGTAATTTGAACTAAGTAAGACTAGTGGAAAGGACAGGGAAAGGAGACAGATATAAAAAATGGTGACTGGAACTAACAAGATTTGGCTACAGGTTGGATGAAGGTAAAGTGTAGAATCTAGTTTTCAAGCACTGAGATAAGGAACATACACAGCAAGACAAATTTGAGTAACGAAGGCTGAGTTTTGAACATGTTAATTTTACAGTTCGGTGAAACATCTAATAGTGACTAGGTCAAAGAGGCAGCTGAATATAAGGATCTAAAACTCTAAACAAAGATTTGGCAAGTGCTAATGAGAGACACTAGAAAACCAACAGAATGATTAGCAAAGCCAGAGAGAAGACTGTAAAAAGGTCCCAAACTAATCTAAAGGCTGAAGTAGTAGCAGGAGAGATAAGGACAATGATGAGGGAGGCCAGAAGAGGGAAGACAAATAGAAGGTAAATTGCTAAGTTGTTAGGATGGAGTAAAGGTTAAGGAACCATGCATAATCTTGATTTTTTTGAGACCTTTATTTTATTTTATTTTAAAGATTTTATTTATTTATTTGACAGAGAGAGATCACAAGCAGGCAGAGAGGCAGGCAGAGAGAGAGGAGGAAGCAGGCTCCCTGCTGAGCAGAGAGCCCGATGCAGGGCTTGATCCCAGGACCCTGGGATCATGACCTGAGCCGAAGGCAGCGGCTTAACCCACTGAGCCACCCAGGCGCCCCTTTTTGAGACCTTTAAATGGCTGTTAACAGCTGGCTACCTAAGAGAGGATCTGAGGTTATTGCTGCCCACAGAAAAAGCAGTATTTGTTGCCTGCCACTATGAAACTTTTTAAAAGATTTTATTTATTAATTTGACAGAGATCACAAGCCAGCAGAGAGGCAGGCAGAGAGAGGGGGAAGCAGGCTCCCTGCCAAGCAGAGAGCCTGATACGGGGCTCGATCCCAAGACCCTGGGATCATGACTGAGCCAAAGGCAGAGGCTTAACCCACTGAGTCACCCAGGCACCCTGATAACAGAACTCTTAACATAAAGGTATTTGCCTGTATCTCAAACTCCTATCCATCTTTTTCAACTAGTTCTCCTGCAGACCCACCAACATTTTATTCCCTCCATCTGAGACTATAAAATTAAATATAAAAATTCCTCCTTTCTTGCTACATATTTGATAATCATGAAGCTCAAGCATACATTCCCTCTCAAAATCTTTTCTTTCCCATGTCCAGGAGTATCAATCATTTTACCACTAAATCACTCCATTTTATTACTACAGTAGTCTCCAATATCCCTGTCTCTAATTTTTCTCTCAGCCAATTCATCCTACACAATGCTAACAAATTAGTATTCCTAAAATACCAATTTGAATAAATTACTCTATTAAAAAAAATAAAATAAAATAAAAAACTATGCCTTGCTGTTGTCCACAGAATGAAGTCCAAACTCCCTATCCTGGCAAACAGCAGGCATATTGTGGCAAACTTTCAACTGGCATGAGGTGCTTTTTCCCAACTTTGTACAAGATCACCAATCCTAGCTGAATGGTTCTAGTCACAGACCACAGAACATGGCAATGTACACTCCTATCTCTACGATCTTGCTCACACCATTCCCCCTAACAAGTCCGTCTCCATCATCTCCACTTACCTAAGTCCTACTTTTCCTCTGAAGTCTGGTTCGTTTATTTGGCAAACTAGCTCATAATGTAAGGAACAATTCTGAATGAAGGAGATTTAAAAACATTAACACAGTTTGCACAATAGTTTAGAGCTGGAGCCCTTAAGTCAAACTACACAATGATCTAAAACTTAGACAGACTACATACTTAATATCCTTGGGCAAGTTACTTAAATTTCCTGAGCTTCCATTCAGTACTTACAAGAGGCTAATATCTAACTAAACTTTAAGAAGATGTAAAAATTAAATAAAAATACAAAGTGCTGAGTACAGTTCTGTAAGTGTTAATTACTGTTATTATTGTTTTTATTATTGTTGTTTCTGTCCTCAAGAAACATAAATTCTAGCTCAAACTGTACTCACTACATCAACTTTTGGCCCAACTCAAAAAAGCCTGACAGAATTTACTAATCCTGATATTTTCATCATCCTCAAAGGAGAAAAATGAAAACTGGTGATTACTTACTCCTTTAAGGTATAAAGTTCATCAGTGATTCAGCCAGAAAATGAATGCCCTGGGTCATCAGCTTTCCAGAACATGGTTCCACATGTCAAACCACTGAAAGTGGTTCTGAATTAAATAATATCTAAAGAAAATATATACACTTTCTATAAAAAAAAACTAACAAGAATAGTTACTTAAATTTCTAGTGCAAAGCGAACAGACAGAATTAATTTCTTAATAAAAAGTATTTTTTTCTTCAAATCAATTATTGAGTACATGGCAAAGATCATAAAATGATGACTAAAATGATGCGTGCTCTGAAGGAAGTCATATAATCTATTTAAATGTGAATTCATATAGGTATATAGTTAATTTATATTAGTCAACAGAGAACATTATGAAATAGAGGTCATAATTTTGAAATATATATAGTATTTAAGACACTATACTAATATATATTCAGTATATTCAAAAAAACTGGCAGGACTTCATATTTTGGGCCCATATTACTAGTATTATAACCGATAACTATTGTAACTGGACTACTACACTCAATCTTTAATGAAAAGCATTCTGCAAGTAACTTTCCAAAATTCAAATTGTGATGAATTAAGAATACAAGAAAAGTGTTTACCATAGATTCTAATCATACCAATGAACGTATTTACTCTGGTACCCAAAATCAAAATAGAATGCCAAATTTTAATCTAAATACAAGAGTAACAAATTATTTTGAATTCTCCATTCCCAAATCTAATTCCTTTATTTAGAAATAGTTTGGCATCATTCTTTAAGCATGAAAAGAATGGGTGACTCAGGCAAAAATCATTAATTAATACTGAAGCCATCAAGTAAAAAATTGCTAGGAAATTAGATATTCACAAATCATCAACACACAGATTACAAACTAAATGTAAACAGAAAAATGAACTAGTGTAATGGGGATTATGGTCACCTCAACCAATTTACTAATGGCACAATCTTAATATTATATGCCTTCAAAGGGGATGCAATATGAAGTACACTTATGAAATATTCTTACCAAAACTATTTAATCTGGATTAATCAGGCTTGATCTTGATACCTAATTTCTAGTTATAATAAATACAAAGAATCAAGCTAAATACCACAACACTGATGTAGAAATTACTTAAAAATAAAATCTTTAAGGGTACCCTGGGTGGCTCAATGGTTTAAGCAGCTGCCTCAGGCTCAGGTCAGCATCTCAAGGTTCTGGGATCCAGTCCCATGTTGTGTTTCCTGCTCAGAGGGGAGTCTACTTATCTCTAATCCCTCTCCCTTTGCCCTTCCCACTGCTCAAGCTTGCTCTCTCACACACTCACTCACAAATAAATAAAACCTTTACAAGAAATAAAATAAAAATAAAATCTTAAAAAAAATAAATACCATGATAAAATAAATGTTTAGAAATTATGAGTATAGGGGCGCCTGGGTGGCTCAGTGGGTTAAGGCCTCTGCTTTCGGCTCAGGTCATGATCCCAGGGTCCTGGGATCGAGCCCCACATCGGGCTCTCTGCTCAGCAGGGAGCCTGCTTCCTCCTCTCTCTCTGCCTGCCTCTCTGCCTACTTGTGATCTTTCTCTGTCAAAAAAATAAATAAAATCTTTAAAAAAAAAAAAAGAAATTATGAGTATAAAAAAACCTACAAAATAAGAAGGTATGTTGAACTAGTACCTTCCAAAAGTCAATGTCATATAAAGGAAAAAGGGAGCAGGACAGTTCCAGATTAAAAACAGAGGTAAAGGGGCGCCTGGGTGGCTCAGTGGGTTAAAGCCTCTGCCTTTGGCTCAGGTCATGATCCCAGGGTCTGGGATGGAGCCCCACATCCGGCTGTGTGCTCAGCAGGGAGCCTGCTTCCTCCTCTCTCTCTGCCTGCCTCTCTGCCTACATGTGATCTCTGTCAAATAAATAAACAATCTTTAAAAAATTAATTAATTGTATTTTTTTTAAAAAAAGGTAAAAATTTTTAAAAAAGAAAGAAAGTATCACTCAAGTAAATGGTATTATAAAAATAGCTAACTAAATAAACATGTAGTATGTTTGGGATGCAACGGGGGAAACTGGGAGTTATTGGAAGACTAAACACGCACTGGTTATATAATTATTTTCTTAAATGTTTTAAAGTTAATGTAATTATGTGGTTACTTTTAGAAAATGAAGGCTGAAATATTTAAGAATGAAGTATCATGGGACACCTGGGTGGCTCAGTGTTAAGCATCTGCCTTTGGCTCAGGTCATGATTCCGGAGTCCCGGGATAGAGCCCCAAACTAGGCTCCCTGCTCAGTAGGGATCCTGCTTCTCCCTCTGCTCATGCATTCTCCCTGCTGCTCACTCTGCTCATGCTCTTTCTCTCTGTGTCAAATAAAATTAAAAAAAAAAAAAAAAAAAAAAAAAAGAGTAAAGTATCATGATGTCTATAGTTTACTTTTAAATGACTCATTACATCTGCCTCTGCCTCTGTCTCTCATAAATTAAAAAAAAGGGTTGGGGTGCCTGGGTGCCTCAGTCAGTTAAGCGTCTGCCTTTAGCTCAGGTCATGATCCCAGGGTCCTGGGATCAAGTTCTGCTCGGGCTCTCTACTCCACAGGGAGCCTACTTCTCTCTCTGCCTCTCTGTTTCTCATGAATTTAAGAAAAAAAAGAAATCTTTCAAATGATTCACTGCATATATAACATAAAATATTAACAGCTGTTGAATCTAGGAGGAAATCTATATAAATAAGATCACTGTATTATTCTTTCAGCTTTTCTGTATGCTTAAAATTTTTTATAATAAAAAGTTAGGAAAAAAGAAATAACTTGGAAAAAGTTTTAAAGTTCATCTTCTCTTTCTTCTTCCTGTTTATCACAGCCTAAAGGGAAAAAATTAAGTTAACTGTAGCGTTGTGTAGTTAGGCTCACACTCTTCCAGAGATGGGGCTGATCCAAATTCTTTACACATTAGCTATGCAATTCTGAGTGAGCTAAGAAAAACTCAGAGTTTTAATCTAAAAATATTGAGATAATACCATGGCTTATGACAAGCACTCGATAAATGCCTTTTTTTTCTCCCACCAAGCCCCCAAATTTTATTTCCTAAGCTGTCATGGCTGACCGCACCCTGACTTCACAAGTACCTGCTCCAAATAAATGTTACTGAGAGTTTTTTTGTCTGCATACTTAGATTTACTTTTCTGATACTAAATAGTTAACCCAACACTTGCGCACAGCTGGTGGCAATGTAAAATGGTGCAACTGCTATGGAAAACAGTTAGGGAAAACAGTATGGCAGTTCCTTAAATTAAATGATTACCATATGATCCAGCAGTTCTATTTCAGGGCATATACCCAAAAGAACTGAAAGCAGGGACTCAAATAGATATCTTTTCACCCATGTTCACAGCAGCATTATTCACAACAGCCAAAAAGGTAGAAGAATCCGAGTGTATATCAAGGGATGAATGTACAAACAAAATGTGGTATATACATATAATGGAACATTATTCAGCCTTAAAAAGGAAATTCTGACACATGCTGCAACATGAGAGAGGGAGAGTGAATGTGTGTCCGTGTCGGTGGGAGGGGCGGGGATTGATTCTGCCCTCTTGCCTCTTTCAGTACCTCCAATTTCTAAGCCCCTCTAGGGATACTGCAGAGTAAATAGGATTTTTTGAAACTATCTCTGTAGGGACTTACACTAACCTTCTATTATGCTCGCTTTCCCCCCTCACCCCACCCCCGTTCAACTCACCCCGACAGGAATGAGGTATGATCTCCAGCAAAACTGAATCAGAATGGCTCCAAGCTCAGGTGCATCCCACACAGAAAAAGCAAGAAGTGAAATGTTGATGTGGAAACAGGGAGAGTAGGTGAAAATTTAGAAACTGAATAGTGAAATTTGTAGCTTCCTTCCTCCACCAACCACTAGAGCCCCACCATCTAAACTCATTACCTCTGCAAATCCCCTCCTCTCCATTATTCCAGTTATACAGACACACAGAAAAATGAAGGATCTTTATCTGAAGAAACTGAAAACCCTCTCAACCCACTACCCAGAGAAAAGAAGTAAAGATAAAATATGGGAGGGGCAACCAGCTGCCTCAGTCAGTACAACATGTGATTCTTGATCTTGGAGTTGTAAGTTCGAACACCACATTGGGTGTAGAGATTACTTAAAAATAAAATCTTTTTTTTTTTTTTTTAAAGAAAAAGTAAAACATCAGAGTTTATTAGTCACTAAGCCATGCTCATGCATGTCCAGTGAGCTTTCAGTCAGCTTTGAACATTCCTTGAGTATGAAGGAACTGCTAAGGATCACAGAGATCTGAAGAAAGCCTCCAACAAGACCAAAATCAACAATAACAAAAAGTTTTAGAGGAACCAAAAACCATGCAAGAAATGAAGAAACTATAATTAATATCCTTGAAGAGATAATAGAAGATGCTGCACCCATGAAAAAAGTACAAGATGTTACAATTACAGGAACAAAAAACAAAAGTTCATAAAACACTGTTTTAAAAGAGCTAAAATTTAAAAACTCAAAAAAAGGCTGAAATCTCCCAGATTGTGGAAAAAAGACAACTTCTGGAGATCAAATTTCTCAACATCAATACTGGAAGCCAGGCAATATGGGAACACCTCCAAACTTTTGAGGGAAAATGATTTCCGATATAGAAATCTCTCAACAGCCCAACAGTCTAGCATGAGCGTAAAAATAAATTTTAAAAAACTGTTTTTCCAATACACATTATCACAGCAATAATTGGGGAAACAAAAATGAAGGAATAAACCAAAAGAAGGCATAGGGTCCAGAAAAAAGGGACTCAGCGAAAGTGAAAGAAACTCCCAGAATGTCAGTTAAGGGAAGTCCCACGATGACAGCTTTGCAGCAGGCCTAAAGAGAAAACAATCCAGACTAAAGCAGGAAGAAAGACAGCTACAGAGGAGATGACTACAGGAACAAATAGAACTGATAAGTTTATCTGACAGATTTGACCATGTGGAAAATTGTACTGAGAAGCATTTTATGCAGCTGCTGGAGGGTATAGAAAGACTTTGCCAGACAAAACTAAGCAAATGAAAAAATGAGGCATGAACAACAAAGGTTACACAAGAAAATGAAATCACAGTAAACTATTTCAGCAGTGACAAATATATGGTCATAATGACAAAACCTCTATGAATTTTTTTTAAAGATTTTTATTATTTATTTTATTTGACAAATAGTGATCACAACTAGGCAGAGAGGCAGGCAGAGAGAGAGAGAGAGAGCGCGAGCGAGAGAGAGAGAGCGCAGGAAGCAGGCTCCCTGCCAAGCAGAGAGCCTGATGTGGGGCTTGATTCCAGGATCCTGGGATCATGACCTGAGCCAAGGCAGAGGCTTTAACCTTAACCCACTGAGCCACCCAGGCACCCCTCTGAGTATAAATTTAACCTAAAATTGTGGAATTAACATAGAAAGATAGGGAAAAGTCTAGTTTGAAAAGTCTTCCAATACCTACCCCCTTAAATCACTGACATTTACATACCTTAAACTATTCACTTCTAACAGGCTCTTAACTATAGAGAACAAACCAAAGGCTCCTCCGAGTGGGTGGGGGATAGGTTAAATAGGTGATGGGGTTTAAGGCGTGCACTTATGATGATCATCTGGTGATAGATGGAACTGCTGAATCACTGTATGGTACAGTACACCTGAAACGAATATAACACTGTATACTAACGAATTAAAATAGAAACAAAAGTAATTTTTATTCAATTCTAAAAAAAGACTCTATTTTCATTACAGTTAAATTCTGTAACAATACTTCCAAGCCAAACGTTCTGTGAAATGCCCTGGTTTTATCTTGGAATACTTCACAGGATCATCCTAAAGAAAAAAATAAGTTAATAAATGCAAAGCAAAAGCACTAACAAAAATAAGATCTATACAAGTTTTATTGGTTACTGCAATCCTTATGGCACTTTGTTATCTAATAATATGTTTGTTCTGCTGTTTGCCATAACATAATTCTAAATGTCGAACATCTTCAGTACATGTCCACTCTTACCTTCCATATTTACCAATTCAAAAATTTATTCAATCTTACAGAAAAATTGGCTGTGAACTCTTAAGTAGATTACCTCTCTAACCACTAAATCTGGTTATTTTTCTCATTTAAAATCTAAAAAGTCTTGCACATTTTCTTTTTAGGAAAAATAAATTTAATAAAAATTTTTAAAAAAAATAAAAATAAAAAAAAATAAATTTAACTTTTACATGATGACTCAGACTATCATGGAAGTCAGCTACCCACTATGACTAGATGACCTCACAGGTTTTTGGTGTGTTAAGGCACCAACTCTTATGCTAAAAGGGCTTGGACTGCTATCCCTTTGTAATTCTGTTAATCACTCTTCACTTTTAGATCTGTCAACGATCCTTACTCTATCTGGACTGATCCACTTTTTAATTTATTAGGAGGTTAAAAAACAAATCATCATGTTTCTGACTCAAATGACATTTACTAAATGGCCTGCCAACCCTTTTCATACACAGTTTCATTTACTACAAGTAATTTCTGTTAGGATAGTAGCCAATGTAAAAATTTAGGCAGTTCTCACTAAAGACAAAAAAAAAAAAAAAAAAAAAAAATCCTACTACCATACAGAAACTCAACTGGGTATTGGAATTTGGAGCTTGATTTTTTGGATGTCTGTTTGCCTTTTGAGGGAAGGATCTATTTTCTTTGCTTAGGTGTCTTTATAGCTCACTTCCTGTTCTGATTCAGCTTGTTCCATCAGCCAGGGATGGGATAACTTCTATCATCCTGTGCTATCCATGAAGTAAGTATAGAACTTCGAGCAACATTAGAAAGAGTTATGTATTTAAAACAAAAGACATCCACTGTTTAAGATTTTTTTTTTAATTTTAAGTTAAGGCTAAGCCCAGGGTGGGGCTCGAACTCACTGACCTGAGATCAAGAGCTGCATGCTCCAGGGACTGAGGCAGCCAGATGCCCCAACCACTCACTAAGATTCTTACATAAAGCCCAGAGAAACAGACTGTATTACAAATTAGAACCTTCCTATTTGTAATTATGCTTATATTGAATGAATATATAATTTTCTATTTTAATAACACTGTTGCTGACGAATTTTCTTAAAATGATTAAAACAGAACCTCAATTTAGTTAAACCTGAACTTTAGGAGGAGAATACTTAAGATTTTCACCATTATCATTAAGACAATGAAAAATCCTTCTCTTTGATTTTTAGTTTTTCTTCAGTAAAATAGCAGCATTTCTCTCTCAAAAAAAAAAGAAAATCCTACAAGGGTTTTTGTATCTAGTCACTAATCAAAAACATCCTACAGAGGTCACGGAAAAACACGTTCCCCACATCCTAACGTAGAAGCTATCACTCCTCATATTAAGGCTTCGTAAGATAAGCTGGAGCCTTCGAAAGGAGGATTCTAAATGAAATTTTAAAAACTGGAGAAATCTCTCTTGAACAGCCATTTCACATTAAGGGCCATCTTTATGCTCCACATTTTAAGTTAGACTTGTGAAAGAATGCTTATTTCCTTTCAGCCATTCCTACCCTGACAATGTTACACCCCGCATTCACTTCCTCATTCAAAGAACTTGGAAGAAAAAATACGTGGCTTACACATCACAAATAAGACTAATACCAAGCTGCAAAGGCACAGACTTTCGGGCACTTTTAACTTTTAAAGGTGAGCATTATGACAAAATAGCTTTAAAATAACTTACCACCTAAAATTCCAGTCTAAAAGTAGTGTAAGTTCCATCCTCAAAACCACTTTCCTAGAAGCAAAACTCTAAAACTGAGAGAACTTTTCCCTGTGCGGGAGTACCTGGTGGCTATGCTTAGTTGTCCAAGCTTTTCTACCCGCAACCAGCAGGGAAGAAGTAACCCTGCTAACTATATGCTCCTGTGTAGTATTTTAAAAAATTGTAAAAACAGCCATTCTAATTCAAACATATAGAGAATTATTCACGATTTAAGCTGCAGTTAGAACAGCAATACTAAAACTCCTTGACATGTCATTTTTCCTCAAAAACAAAAATACTCTCATAATACATTCTCAGTGTATATTTATATTAAAGGTCATCACGTGCCTTAGGCTTTTGGTCACATCAATATCTAATTTTCAACCACTCTCCATGTTGTACCACCGTCAGATCACCGTGTATCAATAACTAAATAAATAGGACGATCTATTTTAAATAAATACTTTCTGCAAACTACACAGCTAGCCTACAGTTTAAAAGAGAACTACCTAGACCTGTCTGAAAAGGACGCTTACGAATTTGCCATTTTCTGATGCTAAAACATTTTGCCGTCACTTGATCTGGCCAAAAAACGTCAACGCTCCTGATTTTATAATTTGCTGCAGGAAAAAAGAATATGGCTGAAAATTCTTTCTGAAGGGTGGTGGTATTCCAAACAGGACCACTCAGAACACTTGAGAATACGAAACGATGAGGAGGAGGCTGCAGGACAGGTACCTTACGAAACAGCACACACACTTCGGGCCCTGCACTCTACCTCATTTCCCTAATAGGGATGAAAGCTCAGGCCTCTGGTAGCTTCCAGCTGACGCCAAGGCTCTCCACACCCCTTTTTTTGACAGGATTTTCTGGCGTTGGAGCCTGTGTCACAAATACGAATTCTGTGATCACCTCTAAACCGTCTAATAATGAATCAAGCACCTTTTAGAAGACCAAACCCTTGGCGATCCCATTTCCCCCCATCTCCCTCCGAAGACCAGCACACCTAGGCGGGTACTCTAGACCATATTCTATAAATCTTGCAGCGCATTAACTGGGAGAGAGAAACAATATAAAAAATAAAGAGTTTCGGCCATTCCCCTCGCTGTAACCGAAATTACAGGCTCCATTTCCTGTCCCCAAGGGGACTGCAAAATCGCCTTTTGAGAACGGGACGCCTCCCGCCCCCTCCAGGCTGGCGCCCGCGGCCCCCGCGCTCCCCCTGCCCCGGCCCCGCGGGCGCGAGGAGGTGGCGGGGACCCGGGACGCCCTCCCCTCCCCCTCCCAGCTCCGGTACCCACCTCGCGGCAGCGGCTTCACGTCCCCGTTCTCCTCCCGAGCGGCCCCGCCTGCCCCGCCGAGGCCGTGCCTCCTCCTTTCCTTCTCTCGCTTCTCCTTAGGTCGCCGCGGCTTGGCGTTGGCCGAGGAGGCGGCGGCCGGCAGCAAGAGATGGTGAGGCTGAGCGTGCAGCAGCGTAGGAGGGACCAGCAGTTTGCGCGGCACCGGCTGAGACGAGGAAGCGGAGGCTGAGGAAGGGACCGCCGAGCCAGCGGAAAAAGAGAAACTGCTCCGAGCAGAGGACGAGGAGGGGACAGCAGACAGCCCGGGAAAGCTCCAAGACGCGGGGCTGCCATAGCTCTGAGGCGAAGGTGCCGCCAGCGGCTGCAGCTGCCTGCTGTTCCCGCCGCTGCCCCCCTCTCCGTTCAGTCTCCGTGGCGCCTTCTTCTCCTCAGTACGGACCTTCTTGGCCGACAGAGGACCCGGTGGGTCCCGGAAGGAGGGCTGCAATTTGCCAAACGGTTCTTTCTCCGAGGCGACAGCGGCTGCGGCGGCGGCAGCAGCGCCGTCCACCGGGCTCGGCGGGTCCGCCATTTTGCGCTCCTGTTGTATTTACTCTCCTCCGCTCCCGGGCGCGGGGCAGGGGCGGGCCCTCAGCGAGGGGCGGGGGAGGGGTGGAGCGGCCCGGCCATCGGCAGAGCTCTCTATTGGACGAGCCTTGCTGAGGGATCCCTCTGAGAACCAACCAAAGGCGTCAATCTGGAGCCGAAGAGGCGGTATCGCCAAGCGGACCAGTTTTGGAGGTCAAAGCTCCGCGGGGCGCGGTTAGTGGCGGAGCAAGCTCTGAGGGGAGGGTCTTTCACTAGTCGCCAGCGTGAACTCTGGTGCCCCGGGAGTGTCCGGAATGAACCCCCAACTCCGGACCCTCAAACCTGCCCCCACCCAGGCGCGCTCATATGTAGTTAGACTTTTTCATGTATCACCTTCTCTTCCTTTTCTCCCCCCGGGGTCCTTTTGGTCCCTCCCCGTCTCTTCGCGCGCAGAAAGCCGAATTTCGCTGATGCTCAGTCAGAGGAGAAAATTTTTATGCGGAATTCAGTCCTTCCTTCTGAAAGGCAACAGTTACTGGACGGGAGGTACTAAAAATCATTTGGTGTCCTGACAAGATTTGTTACTGTTGCTAAAATCGTCAACTCCAATGCTTTAAGGGAGAGAACTTCCTGCAAACCCAGAATTTTCGGATTACTTCTAAGCTTGAGGTAAGACTCCTTGGAGAATTTTTCTTTTAAACTTTAGTGATATAGTGTTAAAGATCTTAATTTTATTGCAATTATTATAACTGAGACTTGCTGAGAAAAATCCATTGGCGATATTTATTGATGTTTGAAAAGAAGGATTTTTTAGAAGGTAAAATAGTGGTTAGCGCCCTGAATGTTCGATGTTTTGTAAGCGTGTATTTTCATTTCTAGCTTAGGAAATGAGGAATTGGGGGGCGCGGTGGGTTACAGTAACAGGTTGCAACCAAAGCATGAAGCATGATTTTAATTCAGCTCAGGTCTCACATAAGATTAACAAATCAAAGAGATAGATGTAAGAATAAAAAGTAGCCACATAAGGAAATGAGAAGTCGGAGAATGTTCTAAGTTCTAAAAGGAGCCCTATGTTTCCTGTAACTTTCTGGAAAACAGTTAAAAAGTAACTGTCCTCCAGGATTACCAATTCTTGTTACTTCAGGATGTTGGAATTTTTTGTTTTCCCTTTTCTGTTTGTTTAGAATACTTTGGAGTCAAAATTTAATAATAGACTTTTTTTAGATGCCTCAAATTTTTAAAGGAATGAAAGTATTTACCTTTAATACATACCGATGAAAAGTGAAAGTCAGCATGTGTCTTCATGAAAAGTAGCATTGTTGGAAGAGAGGACAGAGGATGGGGCTGGAAATCACTGACTAGTAACTGGCTTTGTAACCTCAGTCACAGTGTTTCATCTGTCAGAACCTCTGTTTTATTTTAATAAATTCAGTTACATGACCACTAAGGTCTCTTACATGCTCTTAACTTCTGCCATATCCAAGGAGCTTTCCAGAATCACACTGAAACCATTAGAATTAAAATAGCCTCTTAATTGTTGACCTTCCAGATACATAAATGTGTCTCATATATATTAATACAGTACCTGGAAACTTGCACCATTTTTCATCTCTCACATAGAAGCCTGGAAAGTCCAATTTGGTAAGGCCCCAGCTAAAGTGTACTCTCATCCTCATGAATTTGTTTCTGCTTGCACTATATATAGTCTTTTATACTGTTAAACACCCTTATCAGTCCTAACTCTTAATTTGCAGAGCCTGGGCAAGAGTATGGTTTGGAGGCTCACATACCATGTGAGCCTAAATCTTTAAGTTCTAAATCAAGATAACAGACTACTATAAAATTATAAAAAATGTATTTTGGGGCACCTGGTGGGCTCAATCAATGGAGCATGTGACTCTTGATCTTGAGGTTGTGAGTTTGAGTTCCACATTGGGTGTAGAGATTACTTAGGAGAAAAAAATTGGGGGGCATCTGGGTGACTCAGTGGGGGTTAAGCCTCTGCCTTCAGCTCAGGTCATGGTTTCAGGGTCTTGGGATCGAGCCCCGCATCCGGCTCTCTGCTCAGCAGGGATCCCGCTTCCTCCTCTCTGCCTGCCTCTCTACCTATTGATCTCTGTCCAATAAATAAATAAAATCTTTAAAAAAAAAATCTTTAAAAAAATTTTTAAATGTATTCTGCTCTACCACCTTGACTGAAATAATGATCTGGAAGGCCAGGTTTAAATTTATAATTCTCAGACTTCCAGTGTTCTTAGCCAGGCCCTGTTCTCTTCCTATTCCCAGCTTCTTCACCCACCACACCAGAAGGGACCATGCCTGCATGCACCTAAGCACCTAACATGTCCAAGCTTATGTCCACACCCCTTCTTGCAAATACTGATGTGTAATCAGCAGCTCTCCGCCCTCTGATCTAGGCAGACTTGTCCCCTTAATCTCATAGACTTCTTGCTCTTTGTAATAAGAGGAAGATCCTTCAAGGTCTGAGGGCAATTCGTTTATCCGTTATCAGTGCTTGATGATCTGTTTTCTCTCCTGAGTAATCAGCCATCCCCTTTCAATTAGGTCAGTCCTCCTGACTTTGAACTAGGAGAGAATTCCCACCACTATCACCAATTCCTGTTGGCTTCATCTCTGCTACCACTAAAACCATCCACTTGTATCCATGCCCATTGTTGGCACCCTATTCAAAGTACTATCTCTTCTCCCCAGGATGACTACACTGGCTTTTTTTTGTCATTTCTTTATATTCTTGTTTTCTCAAATCTGTTCTTCATTCTACCCAGAATGTTCTTCTTAAAAACCTAAAAACCTAAATGTGATCATATCACTTCCCTAGCTTCAGACATGCCAGTAACTTTCCTTGCTCTAAGAATAAAGCACAAATCCTTAATATGACCTACTTGACGCATCATGAACTAGTCTCTTCTTTTTTTTTTTTTTTTTTAACATTTTATTTATTTGACAGAGAGCACAAGTAGGCAGAGAGGCAGGCAGAGAGGGGGGGGGGGGGAAGCAGGCTCCCTCCTGAGCAGAGAGCCCGATGCGGGGCTCAATCCCAGAAACCTGGGATCATGACCTGAGCTGATAGCAGAGGCTTAACCCACTGAGCCACCCTAGTCTCTTCTGTATCAAGGTGAAAGCTCTTTAGTGTCTAGATTGCACTGTGCTATCTTTCAGCATAAGAATATTGCACATATTGGGGGGCACCTGGGTGGCTCAGTGGGTTAAGCCACTGCCTTCGGCTCAGGTCATGATCTCAGGGTTCTGGGATCGAGTCCCGCATCAGGCTCCCTGCTCAGCAGAGTGCCTGCTTCTCCCTCTCCTTCTGTCTGGTGCTCTGCCTACTTGTGTTCTCCTATCTCTCTGTCAAATAAATAAATAAATAAAATCTTGGGGTGGGGGGAGAATATTGCATGGATTGTTTCCACTACCTGAAATGCTTTTCTCTTTACCTGATGCTTATATGATGGTTTGCATAATGGAGGCAGATACCATGAATGCCTCCTATATTTCTAACCCGCATGCCTTGATGGACAGTTGTATCATTCACTGCACTAGGAAACATTGGGGAAGAGTGACAAGTTTGGGCTACTGCTTGACCTTGGACCTGATGAACATGAGGTGCCTATGAAATAATCACATCCTTTGGATCTCAGCTCAAGCCAAGTCTCAGTTGTTTAGAAAAGCCTACCTTTTCTTCCCCATCAAGACTAGATTCATATCTTGTCTGTTCCTGCTCTCTTTATCCCCATTTCTTTCACTTTTGGTTGTTGTCAGCTCATTGATAATCTCTGCCTTTCTATTCCCTTTTCAATAACGACAGCTCTTTTTGGAAACATACTACTGTATATTCTGCTTCTCGATCTTGTTTGAAACTCTGAGGACAGTCTATACATTTGAAAGTTGTTCTCACTAAGCTGGGGATCACTTCCCCAATTCTACATCACTGAATTTCAAATTATTATTACTCTTTCAATATCATGCCAAAAGCCCTCCCTTCTATCAGATTTTTGTAGTATGGCTGTACCATCCTCCACCGACTTCCTGATGATTTTGCCACACTTAATGAAGACTTTGATACTTTTTTCAAGTTCATCCCTTCTACTCTTCAGCCAACATTTTAACCTCAGTGTCCATGCTAATGAGCTGTGCAATATTCTTGCCTCTGTTTCTTCTTGGAGTTGAATTTCCATTGCATTTCAGTCACAAATTGCAGTGGACCTTCCTTGATCCTTTTCATTGCCCTTCCATCTCTGAAATCCTAAACTACAATGTTTTAATATTCAGGGTCCTTACCCCTCTATACCGTGCCCTTGTCCTTTGACGCTAGATCTTTCTTTTTCACCTAATTATGATTGCCAAATAAAATAGAGGATTCCCAGTTAAATTTGAATATCATATAAACAATGAATAAATTTTTAGTATAAGTCCCATACAGTATTTGGGACATATTTATACTAAAATAACTATTTACATTTATATATATTTTTTTTTCTTTGTTTATTTGAAATTCAAATTTAGGGGCTCTCGGGTGGCTCAGTTGGTTAAGCATCTGCCTTCAGCTCAGGTAGTGATCCTTGGGGTCCTGGGATCAAGCCCTGGGTGGGGCTCCCTGCTCAGCAGGGAGCCTGCTTCTCCCTTTCCCTCTGTCCCTTTACCCCCTCCCCGCCCCCACTTTGTGCTTTCTCTCTCAAATAAATAAAATCTTTTAAAAAAGAAAGAAAGAAATTCAAATTTAACCGGATGTCCCTTCTTAATTTTCTCAACGTATCTGACAGCCCTACACTAATCTATCCTTTCTGTACTTTCTTCACTTTCAGACCTAGAGCCTATGGTATGTAACTGGTACCAAATACTTGCTAGAGTCGCAATTCCTCAAACTGTCATTTTCTTCACTTCTATGCTCCTGGTAACCCCTCTACTTGCTCTTTGTATCCAGGCTCCTGAGCATTGCTGCTTTTTTTCGATTTAAGTGTCGATGATTCTTAGGTGTATGTCACTGCTCTTGATCTCACTTTGCACCCTTCTGTGTGATATTATGCATCACAGTGTCTTCTGATAGCTCATGAATGCTGACTCTTCCCACATTCCCTCCTGCCTTAACCTTGCACCTGATTATTGACTCTTTTCCAGATGCCAGGGGGATGTAACCACAAGCACCTCAGTTCATGCCACCCATGCCCATCCTCCCATGTGTCATCTGCTACATTCCTTATCGTTCAAGCTACAAACTGGTAATCTTCTTTGACTTCTTTTTTTCCCTCAGCCTCCACATTCAATTAGTTACTATCTCTAGTCAGTTTCTCTTCATTCTTGCTGCTGCTTCCTGCCTTCACGCCTCAGGTCTCAGGTCGCTTGAGCTTTGTCGATGATTTATTTCCTTACTGACTGGTCTCTCTGCCTTCAGTCTTCCATCTTCTGAACTGTCCTCCATGCTGCTACCAGAATTGTATTTCTAAAATGTAAACCTGACTATGCTTCAGTCTCTTCAGTAGTTCCCTTTTGCATGTGGAATAAAAGTCACACTTTTTGGTGTAGATATAAGCCATTCTTGATATATAACCCCAGCACTCCTATCTTTCTCACTTTCCTACAGCTTCCCTCTCTTTCATCCATTCTGAACCATTGTAATTCCCAAAAGAGTTGTACTCTGTGTCGCTGTGTGCATTTTCTGTTCTCTGCCTGGAATATAATACTAAAGTCTACTTAACCTTCAAGATTTAGTTCAAAAATCTCCCTTGTGTTGTGTTCCTGACTTCTCAATCAAAATCTAGTCATGCCTTTGTGCCATCATCATTCTGCATAGGATCATTTAACACACTGGTCTCTGCTTCTAGCCTGTGAGCTCCTCTACAGCAGGGATAATACTGTGTTTATATTTATGTGCCCCATATTTGGTATATGATCACTGCTCAATAAATGCATGTTGAAAAGAAGTATGTAAAGTGCAGGTTTGTAATCTTTACAGTAAGACGGGGACCCACAGTTACAAACTTGAATGCCAAATGGTCTTGAAAGGCTAACAAGTAATAAAATAAGGCAGGATAAATGTAATATAATAGGAAGTGGTGATGACCGGAAAACTGGGAATACTTGCTTTACCTACAAGATACATTTGCTTCTCAGCTCTAGCTGATTGTTCTATATGAAAATGAAGGGGACCAACCTGCTAACTCTCTAGATTTTTTTTAATGGAAGTTTCCTAAGAAGCTGTGTAAGCCAAACAAAACTTATCTGTGGGTCATGTAACCCAGTCTGACTTCTGATCTAGAAAACAATAGCTCAGTTTAGGTTAAGTACCTTTTGAGGGTTTTGTTTGTTTGTTAATCCACAGCCCTACCTTTGTCAGTTGCTGGAATAGATGCTAAGTAAATAAAAATGGTCCTTGAGCAACACAGGCGTCAACTGTGTGGGTCCACTCATATGTGGATTTTTTCCCCATATATACGGTGAAATACTATAAATGTATTTTCTCTATCTTAGGATTTTCTTCATAAGTTTCTTTTTTATAGCTTACTTTTTTATAAGAATACAATATATAATACATACAATATACAAAGTATGTGTTAGTTGACTGTTAGCGTTAAGGCTTCTAGTCAACAGTAGACTATAAGTAGTTAAGTTTTGGGGGAGTCAAAGGTTGTATGCAGATTTTTGACTACACACTGCATTGTTCGGGGGTCAACTTAGACTTCCACCCATAATAAATGTTTGTTAGCAGTGCTTTGAGCTGACCTCTACAAGTCTTAGAATCTGCTTTCTCTATACATGATGACGTCCAATATTCCTGAGCTGAACTACATTTTCACTCTACTTCACTCTACAAATACACTATCCCCTGGCCTTGTCCATGTTCCTGACACCCTTGGGTAAAGGTCCTTGTGCTCTATAAAACCCTGTATGAACCTTAAAGACATCTCTTTTACCCATCTGGTTCAAACATCTCAAAGTCCTGCCTCTACCACATTGACCGGCTTATCTTTATGTATATTTCTGACTTGAGTTATGGCTTATAAAGGGTGGTTCTGCGCTTTGGGAAAGCCTGACCTTTTTAGCTAGTGTGTTGTCAGTTCTAATTTAGTCTACATCTAGTACGGGGGCCAGCAAACTTGATTTTAAAGGATCAGGTAGTAAATATTTTAGGCTTTGCAGACCACATGGTCTTCCTAGCAACTACTACTAGTTGCAGAAAAGCAGCCATAGACAGCATGTAAACAAAGGGGGTGACTGGGAGAGAATTATCTGTTAAATTCAACTGCCAATTGGATGTCTCAAAAAACATTTCAGATTTATCATACAGTTTCTTCTCACAATATTTTATAGGTTTCTCCTCTCCTCAGGCATTATTAAATGGTAGAAACCCTCAAATTTCAGGGCTCCCGGGTGGCTCAGTGGGTTAAAGCCTTTGCCTTCAGCTCAGGTCATGATCCCAGGGTCCTGGGATCAAGCCCACATCGGGCTCTGCTAGGTAGGGAGCCTGCTTCCCCCTCTCTCTCTCCTTGCCTCTCTGCCTACTTGTGATCTCTGTCAAATAAATAAATAAAATCTTGAAAAAGGAAAAAACCTCAAGTTTCAATTCAAGGACCCTTTTTTCTGCCTCACATTATTCTTTTTCCTGGTCAACCTCAAAAATGCCATAACTTTAATAGATTGTTTTATAGTAACAGCTCCCCAATGGACACTTCTAAAGCTGACTGCTCCTCTATGTTTGCGACGTGACTACTCTGCATCTTCCACATTTATGTCAAAAACACCTCACATGCAACATGTCTTTGGCAGAGATGGCTAGTGTATGTTTGCCCCCCTTCTTCCTTACTGTCTGAACCTTTATTTCATTTAGTTTGCTATGTGCCTAGTTTAAATTAAAAAAAAAAAAAAAAAATAGCCTGCCCCACCTCCCTTACTCTTGAAGATGCCAGTGATGTGGTGGGAGTCTTAGGGTAAGGTTTTCAGGAAGCTCCTTTAGGGGTGGGAAGAGGCACTTGGCCTATTTTCCCTTCCCTCTTTCTCTACTGCCTGCAACTTGGATAAAGGAAAAAAAAGAAAGGGCAGTAACTAGTCAAGATTGAAAACTCTCAGCCTATAGATACTTTTTTTTTTTTTTGATTCAACACTTTAGGTGAGTTGAATTCTCACCTCTTAACCAGTAATACAGTTTTCCAATAAATATGAGCCAACTACTTGCTCAACCACAATCTTCTTTCCAGCTTGAGTGTATACTCAAGTTTAGCAGAAGGAGAGCAAAGTAGGGGAAAGAAGTTGAAAATTGCAAGGGAGGGAGTGGCCCACAGTTTAAAGGCTTCATTGAAGAGCCAGGAGGAACCACAAAGCAGAAAGAAGATATGAATATAGGGGGCCGAATAGAGTAAATAGAAAACATCCATAAATGTCTCTTTTGGAGTTAATTTTGTTGCCAGAACTTTTATATGGAAGGACATCAGATCATTTTATTTTTTTTATTATCGTTTTTTTAAGATTTTATTTATTTAACAGACAGAGATCACAAGTAGGCAGAGAGGCGGGCAGAGAGAGGAGGAAGCAGGCTCCCCACTGAGCAGAGAGCCCGATGCAGGGCTCAATCCCAGGACCCTGGGATCATGACCCGAGCCGAAGGCAGAGGCTTTAACCCACTGAGCCACCCAGGCACCCCAACATCAGATCATTTTAGAACGGGATAGGAAGCCTATAAAATGTATGGCAGGAGCTTTATTCAATGTTGTAAAGCTCTAAAAAGAAAATCATATTTTGTTCTCTTGAGTTCTCTAGGAAGAAGGAGCTATTTTAACTAATAGAGGGTAAAGTATATTAAAACCTTGAAACCTAGGTGTGGCAAAGAGGTATAAAAAAAAATGATAAACTCATAGAATGTCTGGATTGAAAAACCAATCTGTACCCAATTTGTGAACTTTCTTTACCACATACCCTTTCCTTTCTTCTTGAACAGGAGCACTTTGCCTCCAGAATAACTGTTCTCTGCTTCATAGTTTCAGCCACACCATCAGACCACCACTGTGGGTAGAAATACAATATTTACTGAGTGCCTTATATAAGCCTCATGTTTGTGGACATTTCACTTCATTCCATGCTTTGAAAAGTTTTCCAAGGCACTTTTTTCTTTTTTTTAAAGATTTTATTTATTTATTTGACAGAGATCACAAGGAGGCAGAGAGGAGGAAGCAGGTTCCCTGCTGAGCAGAGAGCCCGATGTGGGGCTCGATACCAGGACCCTGGCTGGGATCATGACCTGAGCCGAAGGCAGAGGCTTTAACCCACTGAGCCACCCAGGCGCCCCTCCAAGGCACTTTTCAAAACTAAATTGGAATTCCACATTCATTCTGAACCTCAAACCAGTTTTCTTTCTAATATGTCCTATCTTGCAAGGGGAAGCAGAAGTCTAAAGATCAAAATTTTAAATTCAAACATTCACTGGGCCTTTTTAGAAGTTTCAGTTCATTTAATTGCTATATTCAGAAAACAGGCATTCCAGAAAGATGCAGTATTTCTTAGGGCACTGGTGCTTTTGAATAGGCCAGAGATTACTTCTAGGGGAAGAAAAGAATAGGCCAAGATTACTTCTAGGGAAAGGAGTGAGATTGGGAGAGTATCCCACTCTCCCACTATACACCTATAGACACAGTGGCCTCAGCTTCCAGAGACACTTTATAATTCAGATACCCAGAAAAACTCTGGGTAACCTCAACATCCTGAAGCAGGTCTCACAGATTCGAAGGGTGAGGGGGTGGACCCACAGTTAGAAGAAAACAGTTTTGTGCAAATACTGCACCTAGAGCCAGGAAATTATAAAGCTACGACTATCACGAAGTTATCTTTTCATTATTTTAGTTTCACAGATTTTACTTTGAAAAGCTCTTCTGTATTATTTATTTATTTATTTTTAAAAGATTTTATTTATTTATTTGACACAGAGAGATCACAAGTAGGCAGAGCAGCACACAGAGAGAGAGCATAGGGGAAGCAGGGTCCCTACTCAGCTGTGGGGCTCGATCCCAGGACCCTGAGATCATGACCTGAGCTGAAGGCAGAGGCTTAACCCACTGAGCCACCCAGGCGCCCCTGTATAATTTATTTACAGGGCCATGAAATAATACATATCTTGCCTTAGATTCACATGCTGGCTCCTCTTTCCTCAGATGTATAAGTATTTATTATCTTTGATTGAAAAATAGATGTAACATTAAACAGCTAAAGAACCATCAAATAAATCACTGCTTCTGAAGTTAACTTTCAAATCTAACTCAAGCTATGATTAAATCTGCTTACATTGTAATGCCTGTTCTTTTTTTTTTTTTTTTTTAAGATTTTATTTTTAACTAATCTCCACACCCAACATGGGGCTTGAACTCACAACTACAAGACCATGACTGGCAGGCTCCACCAGCTGAGCCAGCCAGATGCCTCTGTAATTCCTATTCTTAGGATTTGAATCCTGATCTTCGCCTATATTTAATTTTAATGCGTGAAAAATTCTAAGTTCTTTATTATTGTTACTGGGAGTTTTATATCTGTTAGATAAAGCAGACAGAAAAAGGAAGGCGTAGATCTGGTCCCTGGAAACCTTGAATACCAAGGCACAAAACCTGGGATCAAAGTTTGCCATATCCAACCTTGCCAACATAGATGTTGGCAAGTGCCAAAGAGGAGAAACTCTCTTTTTGTAAAGTTGTTGTAACTTGGGTGGAGTTTGCCTTAAGGCTTAATCTTGCCACCCAAGTTCACAAATACTAACAGTGTCCCTTGTTCATCACCTTGGTGTAGGTCAGAAGTGTGAGGAGTATGGACGTTCAGTCTCTTCAACCTATTCACGGTGAACTGTCAATACAGAGGCACAGGTATTAGAGTTCTAAATACCAAGGGAAGTGCTTCAGTGATGATCACAGGAAAATAAGCCCAAAATAATGCAACACCAATGTAAACAACAGGTATATGGTCATAATGTGTGGTACTCATAAATGAATAAATAACTTAGCTGAGATTCAGTACTACTACTGATACTTCAGTTAGAGGTATTAAACAGAAAAAGACAAATATATTAGTGGCAAATGATACAGATTTGTTTGAAGATATGAAGGACATCATTATTTTTTCTATTGGCATACTAATAATGTCTTTTATCCCTCTATAAGTAAAACTATAAATCCTACTTATATCAACTCACATTGCCTCTTCTGCCCCCCAGAATAATCTCTCATGTTTATGATGATGTGTTTAATAATTTTTTTAAAAGGGTTATTTTGCTGATCATTGATATTATTTTCTACAGTTTCTTTATTCCTTGGTTTACTACCACTTAAACTAGAGGTACTTCTTTTACTACATTTTATGGATTCTCTTTTTCAGTTTATTTTCAAATAATTATTAGTCCATTTCTTCTTATTTTCCGTGTACATTGTGTTCAGTTAGCAAATGCTTATTTTTTTTAAGTTTTTATTTATTTGAGTAATTTCTATACCCAATGTGGGGCTCAAACTCACAACCTCAGATTGAATTGCCAGGCACCCTGAGTTAGCAAATACTTACTAAGCATGATCCCAGACAGTAGGCTAAGTTCTGGAACACAGCAGTAGACAAGGCAGACATGGTCCCTGTCGTCATGTAGCAAACCTTCCTTTCTAGTCACAAGATACATTTCCAATAAGCCTTTCATTGATGCTTCGTTATTCAAGACTGTCGTCTCATTTGTTACTCATTTATTCATACAACAAACAGTATTGAGTATCTCTGTGTAGCTAGCATAGCATGACAATATAATTAAGAAAACAGACATAACAGGGGCGCCTGGGTGGCGTCAGACTCTTGATTTCGGCTCGGTTCTTGATCTTAGGGTCATGAGACCAACCCTCACATGGGGCTCTGTGCTCAGGACAGAGTTTGCTTGTCCCTCTCCTACTTCTCCCTTCTCCTCCCACCACTCATGTGCTCTCTCTCTCACTGTCTCTCTCTCTCTGCCTCTAAATTTAAAAAAAAAAAAAAGAGGGGCACCTGGGTGGCTCAGTGGGTTAAGCCTCTGCCTTCGGCTCAGGTCATGATCTCAGGGTCCTGGGATCGAGCCCTGCATCGGGCTCTCTGCTCAACAGGGAGCCTGCTTCGCCCTTTCTCTCTGCGTGCCTCTCTGCCTACTTGTGATCTCTCTCTCTCTGTCAAATAAATAAATAAAATCTAAAAAAAAAAAAAAGAGAGAGAGAGAGGCATAACAGGTAAATTCTAGCAGTGTGGTTAAAATAATGCAGTGGTAGCATGAACTATGTATGTGGAAGATAGAAAAGGTAGATTAACAACTCTAGCTGGAGAAACAGAAAAGAGCATCCTGGAGAAGATAATATTCAAGCCGATTAAAGATTAGTAGACAAAGAAGATGGAGAAGGACTTTTGAGGCTGAGGAAGGAACATTTGGAAGAAGATAAGGAGCCATATGTTAAATGTGATACTCTCTGTATAACATCATAGTTCAAGTATAAAGGACATGAACTATCATAAAAGGAAAGGAGCTTCTCAAATGGGCTAAGGCCAGATTGTGAAAGGTGTTTGCGACTACCTTAGCATGCTGAAGAGTCAGTGAACACGTCTTATTACTAACTTAAGGGCTTTAATGGGGAAGAGTGAAAAATGTTCATGTAACTGTGTTTCACTTCCTGCTAATTGCTCATGGTTTCACCATGTACTGCTTCCTGACTTTAGCTGAATAGTTCTGCCTGTCATGTAAGACTCGTTTACCTTTTGACTATCTATGTGATACTTAAACACCCATTCCAGTTATCACAGCTTTATTATTATTATTATTCATTTAGAGATAGGGATGGGGAAGGATGAGAGTCCAAGCAGGCTCCGGGACCAGCACAAGAGCTCACTGCAGAGCTGATCTCATGACCCAGAGATCATGACCTGAGCTGAAACCAAGAGTCAGATGCTTAACAGACTGAGCCATCCAGGCACCCCTTACAGCTTTTTGTAAACCAAATAATAATAGGAAAAATTTGAAATTCTGAAATTAGATTTATTTTTGCTCTCACTAAAAAACTGTTGAAAAAAAAAAAAACTGTTGGAATTTAAAGTGTCATATTCACAACTAATGTCTTTGTTTAGCTGTCTAATTTATATTCCTATTTATGACTTTTTTTAATTTGAAAGCATAAAAATACTTTGAAAGTAAAATCATTAAATACTTTGACATTGGTTGTAAAATAGTATTTAGGTAGCTTCTTCTTTCTTTTACTCTATTTTTAAAAGTTAAAAGTCTATTTTGAAGAGATATTTGCCACACATATAGATGCCAAAGGAGGGGAAAATGGTTTAAAATACTGTTAAACTAAAGCCAATGAAATGTAAACCAATGTTTATACTTATAGGAGGGATCAAGTCAATACTTAACCCACTCTCAAAAAGGAAAATCTTGAAAGAGGACTGTTCGTGGTGTTAAAGTAAGACTTTCCTTTATTTCAAGAAGCATGTATTAAGCACTTTGTGCCAAACTCCATTTTAGCCACTGGAAATATAAATATGAATAAAACACAGTTCCTGCTCTCAGACTTGTTATCCAGTGAAATGTTAAGTTGAACCGCATGAATTTGCTTTGGTTTTTTTTTTTTTTTTTATCATGAAAAAACTGTATTTAGATTTAGCCAGCTGGACTCAGTTTAGATGATCCCAATTTTGTTGGCAACATCCAAAGCATCATAGTCAGGGGCCAGCCGAACGTATGCCTTCTTCTCTCCATCAGGCCTGATTAAGGTGTTGACCTTGGCTACATCAATGTCATAGAGCTTCTTCACAGCCTGTTTGATCTGGTGCTTGTTGGCCTTGACATCCACAATGAACACAAGTGTGTTGTTGTCTTCTATTTTCTTCATGGCTGACTCAGTAGTCAGGGGGAACTTGATGATGGCATAGTGGTCAAGCTTGTTTCTCCTGGGGGCTCTCTTTCGAGGGTATTTGGGTTGCCTTCGGAGACGCAGAGTCTTGGGTCGTCGGAACGTAGGTGATGTGCGGATCTTCTTTTTTTTGTGACTGTGGACGCCTTTCAGCACCGCTTTCTTGGCTTTCAAAGCCTTTGCTTTGGCTTCGGCTTTGGGAGGGGCAGGGGCTTCCTTCTTAGTTTTCGGCGCCATCTTCGTCTGCTTTGGTTTTTTAGGTCAAAATGATCAAATGCCAGCACAGCCTACCACGTGTAGGTGAACAGAGATTTGCCATGATAGAGACAGGAACAAGGTTCTGTATGCACCAAGGTCCTTCATCCTACCCAGAACACTCAGTGAAAGCTTCCCAAAGGAAATGACATTTGAGCTGAGTTTTAGAAAATGATTGGGAGTTCACTGTGCGTTTACAGGAAGCAAAGAGAATGAGGGCATTCCAGAAATAGGAAACAGCATGTGCAGAGTCGTTGAACGGAGAATGAGCCTTGCACATGTGGGAATCTGCAAATAGTTCAGACAGGTTGGAATGCCAGATACGTTGGGGGTGACAGGAGACAAGGCAGGTAAAGTATCAGAGGGCAGAGGGTTGGGTGTGTTAAGCCAAAGAGCTTGATTTTATCCTTGAGATGGGTGAGTTATGTGTAAGCCAGAGAGGCTGCAAGACTTAATCTGTCAGGGTTCAGAAAGAAAATATTACCACTTATATATTTACCTTTGCCTTATCTTTTTATTTTCCAATTAAACTGGTTATTATGTATGTAATTCCTAATGCAGTAGTGGACGTAAATAATTTATGAATAAGTAAATACACACACGTATTATGGTGTGTTATGGGTTGAATTTTGTCCTTCCACAATTCATGTTGAAGTTCTAACCCCTAGTCTCTCAGAATATGACTTTTTTTTTTTGAAAGATTTTAGTTATTTATTTAACAGAGAGGGAACACAAGCAGAGTGAATGGGAAAGGGAGAGCAGGCTTCCTGCTGAGCAGGGAACCCAATGCGGGGCTCCATCCCAGGATTCTGGGATCATGACCTGAACCAAAGGCAGATGCTTAATGACTGAGCCACGCAGGCATCCCTCAGAATATGACATTATTTAGAAATAGGGTCCTTGCAGATGTAGGTAGTTAAGATGAGATCACACCAGAGTAGTATGGGCCCCTAATCCAATACAATTGGTGTCCTTATAAAATAGAGCATATGACATATGAAAATGAAGGCAGAGATTGGATTAATGCTTCTACAAATCAAGGAAGTCCAAGATGGCCAACGTACCCTCAGAAGCTGTGGGAGAAGCATAAAACAGATCTTTCTCTCACAGCCGTCTGAAGGAACCATTCATGCTGATACCATGGTCATGGATTCTAGCCTCCAAAATCGTGAGATGCTTTTCTGTTGTTAAAGCCATCCAGTTTGTGGTACTTTGTTATGGCAGCCTTTGACAGGCGGGGATACTCACCACTATACTAACGAGGAGAACCATGGCAGCCTTTGAAAACTAACACATGGTGCATGGTCAGAAAGTTTGGAGACCCGAGTTACAGAATGAGAGCCATTGAAGAGTTGGTTTTTTGGGTTTTTTTTGTTTTTTTTTTTAAAGATTTTTTATGTATTTATTTGAGAGAGAGACAGTGAGAGAGAGCATGAGCAAGGAGAAGGTCAGAGGGAGAAGCAGACTTCCCATGGAGCTGGGAGCCTGATGTGGGACTCGATCCTGGGACTCCAGGATCATGACCTGAGCTGAAGGCAGTCGTCCAACCAACTGAGCCACCCAGGTGCCCCGAAGAGTTGGTTTATGTTTAAGAGTCCACATTACATATGTCCTGTCTTTATGTAGTCTCTGTATTTAATAATTTATTTTAACTTAAAGAGATTTCTTAGCTTCTCAGTACTTTATTTCTTAAACCCAGTATAGTTGGAAAACCATCTGTTCACATTTGTGTTTGGTGTAGTTTTTGTTAGAGGAAGAAGGAACTGGGAAATATTTGACCTTTAGTTCAAAACAGGGTGGTGATAAGCAACAGTTTTAGGGAGAAAAATTTATGTTTAAGAACCCCATTAGGCAGGGGCGCCTGGGTGGCTCAGTGGGTTAAGGCCTCTGCTTTCGGCTCAGGTCATGATCCCAGGGTCCTGGGATCGAGCCCCGCATCGGGCTCTCTGCTCAGCAGGGAGCCTGCTTCCTCCTCTCTCTGAATGCCTCTCTGCCTACTTGTGATCTCTGTCTGTCAAATAAATAAATAAAATCTTTAAATATATATATATATATATATATATAAGAACCCCATTAGGCAGAAGTGGAGCCAAAATCAGAAATAGGGCCCTACCAACAGAATTCATAGCTGTGAATAGGCTGATCATCGGTGCAGGGAGGACTGTAGCCCATGCATGTATTATTCTGGCTATCTTAATCTTCAAGTGCTAAAGACAAGCAGTCTTTTTGTACAAGTTACACATTAGTTATGTGCCTGAGTTTCCAAAGTAGTATAACTGAGACAGTGTTCAAGGCCACACCTTAAACTCAATGTATGTCTTTGAAACCTGTGTGTGGGTCTGCAAAATCCAGAAATCAGCAGTGCATTAATTAGTATATTACTTAATATTAACTAATATATTAATATAAAACCAGGTCAGTAATATATTAATTAACATATTAATAAATTATTGTGTTTATAAACAAAATATATTTACATATTAATACAATTAACATATATAAATACTTTTGTATACTTTTGTTATTTTAGGTCTTTGTAGGGTATGAAATATTTGATCATTTCTGGTCTTATTTATGCAAGTCAACTAAAGCATTTTGAAGTACTAATACTTTTCTGAAAATTCAGATGTATTTTTAATATCTCTGTCATCCTTTAGACAAATAGCTGTTGGACTTTTTAAAGTAATAGAACCCTTTCTTAAACTTCTTTGTGGAACCCCAATATGCTATAACTGCATTAGCAGTTTACCCATCATAGAGGACTGGCCATTTGTAAAAGCATACCTTAATGTTTTAAATCTTTTTTCTTACATCTAGTCTGGAAGTTCTATATTTTGTGGATATATTTTCAATATTCACTGTAATTTGCTAGCAGAATGAGAAGAAATTTATGTAGGAGAGAATAATAAATATGCTGCTGACCTCTGATCATAGAGCTTGTGCTTGGCATAGCTTTCCAGTAGTGGAACCACATTTATAAGGACCCATCCGGGGTACCTGGGTGGCTCAGTGGGTTGAAGCTTCTGCTTTCGGCTCAGGTCATGATCCCAGAGTCCTAGGATCGAGCCCTGCATCGGGCTCTCTGCTCAGTGGGGAGCCTGCTTTCCTTCCTTTCTCTCTGCTTGCCTCTCTGCCTACTTGTGATCTCTGTCTGTCAAATAAATAAATAAAATCTTTAAAAAAAAGAAAAGAAGAAGAATAGCCAAAATAATTTATTTTTTTTTAAAGATTTTATTATTTATTTGACAGACAGAGATCACAAGTAGGCAGAGAGAGAGAGGAGGAAGCAGGCTCCCTGCTGAGCAGGGAGCTCGATGTGGGGCTCGATCCCAGGACCCTGGGATCATGACCTGAGCTGAAGGCAAAGGCTTTAACCCACTGAGCCACCCAGGTGCCCCTAGCCAAAATAATTGAAAAGCAGATCACTGCCCCCTTCTCTTCCCCCTCTCCATTCTTAAGTCACTTACAGAACTGGTAGAAAGTTACCTACTTTGAGTTCTAGGATACCCATCTTCTCACTGCCTTGACTTTGATAGGACCTGATCCTTCCCAATCCTGAGGCACTCCTGACCTCTGCAGAGCAGAGCGGCTGTCCTTTGGCTGTTTCTCCCTCAGCATATTCTGTACTATACTGTCTCTTGCTCTCTTTCTTCAGGAGCTGTTCCTCTCTTCCAGAAATATAAGTTCTGTGCCATACTCTTCATGTAGTCTTACACCATTTTTTAAAAATTCCTTTAGGGGCCCCTGGGTGGCACATTCTGTAAGGTGTCTGACTCTTGGTTTCAGCTCAGGTCATGATCTCAAGGTTGTGGGATGGAGACATGGGTTGGGCTCTGTGCCCAGTAGGGAATCTGCTCATACTTTTCCCTCTGCTCTGCCACACCCTCTGTGTGTGCATGCTGTCTCTCTTAAATAAATAAATAAAATCTTTTTTAAAAAATAAGAAATTCTTTTATTATCAATGTATTGGGGCCTCCTCAAAGGAGAAGGGCTAAATATGCACTGTCAGTGAGCCAGCTTGTACCAGAAACAGTAACACAACATGTATAATCATTTGTACAAGCATATCACATTTGGAAAAGAGAGAAACGTAAACATCTATAATTGTACCACACTAACACAAACCCACTGATCCATTTTTTTATACATTTATTCATTCCTGCAAGTCACCAGATTATTTACTAAGTACCTATTTTAGTAGTAATCACCCGGCTTTCTAGGGAATTAAGATCTAATAAGGGAATTGTGAGTCGGTAGAAATAACCATGAAAATACCACTATTTTGGTTTTTTTTTTTTAATATTTTATTTGATTATTTTGACAGAGAGAAATCACAAATAGGCAGAGAGGCAGGCAGAGAGAGAGGAAGGGAAGCAGGCCCCCTGCTGAGCAGAGAGGCCAACGCGGGACTCGATCCCAGAACCCTGAGATCATGACCTGAGCCGAAGGCAGCGGCTTAACCCACTGAGCCACCCAGGCGCCCCTATTTTGGTATTTTTTATTGGATCCTAATCTTATTATGTCTTTTTAGTACATTGCAACTATACGGTCTATTCAATCTTACATTCTTTATTTTACTTTTAATTTACCTCACAGTGGTAGTGACAAGAGAGGTGCAAAACTGTTTATTCTTGCCTGTGAAGAATGAGATTCTGTTATCTATTTTTTTAAATATATTATTTAAAAGATTTTATCTATTTATGGCAGAGAGAGATAGCAAGAGAAGGAACACAAGCACAGGGGAGCTGGAGAGGGAGAAGTAGGCTCCCCACTGAGCAGGGAGCCCGATATGGAGCTCAATATGGGTTTCAATCCCAGGACACCAGGATCAAGACCCGAGCTGAAGGCAGATACCTAACGACTGAGCCACCCAGGTGTCCCAGGATTCTGTTATCTTTAACCTGAGTCTGTAGTTCACATAGCAGGCTCTGTTCCTTTTCTCCTTCACAGCGCCTATCCCTAGCTGCACTGTTTGTCTGCCTTTCAACTGGGTCATCAGCTGTGGGCAGACAGGTACTTCTTACTGCCCAGTAGTCTTCAGTGAAGGTGCCAGTAGAGCTCACTCTTGCCAAATTGGGGGGTGGGGCAGAATAGGCACCAGTCTGGGAAAAGGATCAGCCCTGGTCTATCTACTTCAGTTCCTTACAGATAAGCATGCGAACAGATGACAGAGGTCTCATGACTTAAGCTGTAAGACAGTGATCCTGTGGGCATTTCCTTGTTTTCTGACTTGATTCTTCTTGCCTTATTTCTCCCTCCCTCTCTTCCTTCCTTTCACAGTCTTCATCTTTTACCTCTTCTCCTCCCAGATTTTCACAAAAGACTGCTTGTTTTTTGTTGTTTTTATTTTTTTTTTTCTTCCTGAAATGCCACCTCTCCCCATGGAAAAAATAAAGGCCTAGTTCATCTGATCCTTTCCTGTGTCTTCCAGATTTCATAGACTCTGGGCCGCCTGGGTGGCTCAGGTGGTTAAGCGTCTGCCTTTGGCTCAGGTCATGATCCCAGGGTCCTGGGATGGAGAGCCCTGCTTTGGGCGCTCTGCTCAGCAGAGAGCCTGCTTCTCCCTCTCCCTTTCCTGCTTCCCCTGCTTGCACATGCTCTCTATGTCAAATAAATGAAAGCTTAAAAACAAACAAATTTCATAGTGTCAGGTATCCATTTGAGGTTTAGAGCTTTAGCCCTTACCTGGTTTCTGCTCTCTGTGTAGTTACGATCATATTTTATTTTATTTTATTTTTTAAAAGGTTTTATTTATTTATTTGACAGAAAGAGACAGCGAGAGAGGGAACACAGCAGGGGAGTGGGAGAGGGAGAAGCAGGCCTCCTGCCGAGCAATGAGCCCAATATGGGGCTCGATCCCAGGACCCTGAGATCATGACCTAAGCCAAAGGCAGACACTTAACAACTGAGCCACCCACAATCATATTTTAATATAACTAAATCACACCCCAGTATTTTTTGATTCAGTGGTTTTTAGCATATTCACAAAGTTGTGCGACTGCTGCCACAATCTGATTTCAGAACTTTTTCATCACCCCAGATAGAAACCATACACCCATCAGCAGTAACTCCTTATTTCCCCTACTCTTCTGCCAGCCCTAGTTAACTACTCATCTACTCTCCGTCTCTGTAGATGTCATTCCTACTGTTTGCAGAGAGGCCAGGTACAGATGGGGAGAAAAGTGGGCCCTGGTTCAGAAGTGAGCTCCTACTTCTGTTCTCTGATTCTCCACCATCCCCACAACTTGAAGTTAAATTTCTTGCTCCTTTGAAGATGTTCTTCCAAAGATTTCCACCTGATCTCCAAAAGATAATCTTATATAATATATGTAAATATAAATGTATTCCTAAATTTAATCTTACTTCATAACTTTAATCTTTTTTCCTATGAATGAGTCATCTAGTGCACACACATGCACACACACTCCCTGGCCCTGACATTTCACAGCCTTCTTGTCTGACCAGGCAGTGAAGGACATTGTGCCTCCAACACTGTGCCCTAATTCTTTGAAGAACACCTAGGTTCTTCATAGCAGGCTGCCATATCTCATTCTGGCTGATTTCAGGTGAGATGATCTCAAAATTACTAGGTAACAGTAAAGAGTGGGAGCCAGTCTAATGAACCATGGGGAATGACTTGGGGAAAGCACCCTTCTCTGTCATGTGTACAACCAGAATCCACCTGGGAGAGACAAAGAGGAGTGGCAGGTTGGAGTTTGAAGGCTCCTTAGCCCTTGCCTTTTCCAGCTAGAGTATCTTAGCCCTTGCCTTCCCACCCCTTGGGAGTGGTCCTTTGTGATGTCTAAGCTCCCTGGGGCCACCATTGGCTGTGGTGAGCGCCCTGCCCTGCTGACCAAACAAAGCTGAGAGGGCGTGAACCCTCAGTGTCTCTGGAGAGGTATATATACAGAGGACAGGACTCCTGGAGTAGACACCAGAGAAGCTGCAACATGGCAAAAGTGGTAGAGAAATCATGGGAGTCACAAACCACAAACACCAAGCGGTGGAGGAAGAGGAAGAACCAGTCTCGGTCCAGATCAAGAGGCGCTAGCAAGGTCAGATGATTCTACCCAAGCTTCTCTTCTCCCCCTTTTATCTTATCCCCCCCCCCCCCCGATAATCTCCCTCTCCTCCTTAGCCCTCCACTTTCCACCCAGCCTCCATTCCCTCCTCCCAACTCAGTGCCCTCTGGGCTCACCTTGTTGCCTTACCAGGTGCTAAAGATCTACAAGAAGGTAAAAAGATCATTTCACATGAGTTCAAGAAAAAAATACTCTCCTAAAGTTATAACCACTTCCAGAAGAAAGAAGAGGGCAAGAAGGGCCCACAAGTTTCAGCCGTTGCCGTAGGCTGAGAGCCAAAAGCAGCCAGGCCAGACCCAGCAGACGCTATGGAGCAACACCACTCCAAGATGACCATGCAAACAACCCCTACAAAGCAAGCTTCTGAGACCTCAGACAGTCTGCATCTAGGATCCTGGCTGTGGGGAAATGGCCAACTGCAGAGAGACCTACTTGGATCCTAATGTGGAACACAGAACACAAATGGAGGTGATCAAAATAAAATCAACAGGGTGGGAGAAGCCCCTCCAAAAAATAAAATTAGGCACTCTGCACAGCAATGAGTTGTGTTGCATTAGTGCTTGAGATCATTCCTCAGAATGAGAGTGTGAAATGACAGAGAAGCTGAGCGTCTTTGCTGTAAACCAAGTCCCTGGTCCCATGAGATCTACCTGAGAAGATGTGCATACACCTTCTGAGGGGTGGAAAAATGTCTTTCCACCACATTCTCTATTTCTGGCAGACGGGTTTAACAACTCCCTTACTTGGTAGTCAACATTCACTTTAAATGTTGGTGAAATTGGGAGAACACAGCAATGTCCTTGCTCTCTCTAAGAGGCTGAAAGGCAATGGGGAAGGGAAAGGGGGGCAAAGAGAAAGCAGAAAGCCATGATGTCCCCAGGAGGCTCTGACTTTGTCAGTCTTGATGCAGAACTGAACTGCTCTGGTCACTTGGGAATGATTCAGTTGGATGTTGAAGGTCCCTAGGCTTCATTGGCTGCCTCATTCTGTGTTAACTAGTGTTGAGTTATATCAAAGGACAGGAGCACCAGGTGTAGCCACCAGAAGAGGGTACTCATGTGACCACATCACACAGGGGCATCACAGATCCCCAGCTCAGTTCTCAATCTGCCTACCTCCCCCCCCATTAGTTGTTCATCCCCTTTGATGCCCAGAATGGAGCACTCACTCTCTGTGCCCTGCGGAGGCAGAAATGGTTGGGTTAAAACAATGACCCTCAAAAAATCATGACCCCAAGAGAATGTGGAAAAACTGTACACCTTTTTATACAATTTTAAGTTGACATCCCCAAATTTTTACCATGAGTTTAAATATTTACTGAGGATATAATTTCTAACATTATAAATATTGATATTTAAAATAAAACTTACATTAGACTTTTTAATTTAGTCTGATGTGTATTATTGTATATTATGTATTGATGTATATTACTGAAAAAATTCTCTTTCATATGGCATGGCAAGGAATGGTTTCACCAGCTGCTCATTGAAATGTTTTAGCAGATCCAAAGTTTTTTTTTTTTTGTTGTTGTTCTTTGTTTTTAAAGATTTTATTTATTTGACAGATCACAAGTAGGCAGAGAGGCAGGTAGAGAGAAAAAGAGGAGGAAGCAGGCTCCCTGCTGAACGGAGAGCCTGTTGGGGGGCTCGATCCCAGGACCCTGAGATCATGACCTGAGCCCAAGGCAGAGGCTTAACCCACTGAGCCACCCAGGTGCCCCACCACTTTTTATTTTTAAAAATGAAGGGATTAGTACAGTGAACTACTCTGTAAACACTCTTAACCTGGATCTCAGCAGTAGTTAAATATGTTACAGATACCATACTTGCTTTATCACTGATCTGTTTAGGCCCAACAGACATGGGTGCTGTCTGGGACTTTGTTTGATCTTGTTAACAGCCTCCTCACAATGTCCTGACAGGACTTTGCCCTGTGAAACCCTGCAACGAATTGTTCTATCACCAGAGCTGGTGGGGGGAGGGGTGGTATCCTCAAAGATAGTGCACATCTGCGGGTGTTGCCTGATTTTACAACTTTGATCTGGGCCCTTTTGTGATATAATCAACAGAATTCTGCATTAACTGAATTGATCAGTAACTTGTCAGGTGTCTTCTAGGGAGGTCCTATGGAACTGGCATAAGGGAAGGCAAGAATCAGAGCTCCTTGGAGGTGTCCTATCCATTTAAAATAAACCAGTGATCCAGTAAGTAATGTTTCTCCTCGTGTGAGCCACTCTAGCAAATTAATCGAATCCAATGACAGGGCTGTGGGAACTTCTAGGTGAGAGCTCATCAGTCAGAAACCCACGAAACAACCTGGACTTACGATTGACTGGGGGGCATTCTTGCCAGTCAGAATCTTTAACTGGAATGTGAAGCTATCCCAGGTAGATAGAGTCAGAATGAAGTTGAACTAACTGTAGGATACCCAGCTGGGGTCTGAGAATTACTTAGTGTGGGGAAAACATACACACATTGTGATTGGTGTTGGAATCGTAGTAAACAGGGTTCAAGTGCCAAACACAGAGAGGGAACTAGAACACTTAAGTGAGACTATTGTTAGATTATCTATATATATTTTTTTTTAAAGATTTTATTTATTTGACAGAGAAATGGCAGTAGGCAGAGAGGCAGGCAGAGAGAGAGGGGAAGCAGGCTCTCTGCTGAGTAGAGAGCCCAACGCGGGACTTGATCCCAGGACTCTGAGATCATGACCCGAGCCGAAGGCAGAGGCTTAACCCACTGAGCCACTCAGGTGCCCAGATTATCTATATTTCTAAGTTAAAAAAAATTATCATCAGGCTAATAGAACCACTTTAAAGTAAAAGATGGTGTACACTTTGTGGTTTCATCTTTCTCCCCTGCATTTAGGGGGTAAAAGAGTGTGAACTGGGGAGTAAATATTTGTCTACATGCTTTGCCCAAGAAGATTGCCAAAAAGCAGAAGATACTTCAGAGAGAGAACTATTTCCCCTGGACAAACAATAATTTAATAGTTCACGACCACTTTGGAGAATCACTGTGTCATGGTGAGGATTCCTGGTAAATCTCCCCCTCCCCAGGAGGTCAAAGAAACTGCTAAATATACTGCCTCTCCACCATACACAGGCAGAGGAACTACCCTTAGGCGCACAAAGACTATCAGAGCTCCTTTCTGTTCTTGTTATCCTGGATCCTAAAGAAGACCGCCAGATATATTTTTTTCTTAAAAATACCTCATACTGAGCTGATGATTTTTACCTTTTTTTAATTGACGTAGAATTGACATACAATAATACCCTGTTAGTTTTACATGTATATCATAGTGATTCAGTATTTTTGTACATTATGAAATGATCCCCATGATAAATCTAGTTACCATCTGTCGCCATACACAGTTATTGCAATACTTTTGACTATATTTCCTGTGCTATACATTACACCATCCTGACTAACTTATTTTACAATTGGAAGTTTGTATCTCTTAATTTCCTTCACCTGTTTTGCTTGGCACCCCTCCAGTCTCTTCCAACTCTGGTAACAGTATGTTTCCTATATCTATGATCTGTTTCTGTTTTGTTTTGTTTGTTCATTTGTTTTATTTTTTTAGGTTCCACATGTAAGTGAAATCTTGAGATTTGTCCTTCTCTGTCTGACTTATGTCACTTAGAGATTTTTACTTTTTAATGCTATCCGTTGAATGCTTTCTCTATTTTCTAAAATTTTTTTTATTTTATTATTTTCAAAAGATTTTATTTATTTATTTGAGAGAGTGAGCGAGAGAGAACACAAGCAGGGGGAGTGGCACAGGGAGTGGGAGAGACAGGCTCCCTGCTGAGCAAGGAGCCGGATTGGGGACTTGATCCCAGGCTGGCAGGATCATGACCTGAGCCTAAAGGCAAACATCCAACCAACTAAGCCACCCAGGCGCCCTCTAAATTATTTCTATTTAACTAAGTACAAAATTGAATTGTTTTCATAATCATTTTTGCAGAAGTTCAAACTATAGATTGCTCCATTCATCAGTTTCTTAAAAGTTTTTTAATTCTTACAATATTTAGTTTCTAACTTCCCTTGCTCTGGTTTTTGTTTTGTGTTCTTAATCCTATGATTTAACTTTCTGTTTAACCTAAACCTCAGGCTTGGGAACCATCTCTTTACATACTTGTAGGTAATTGTTCATCCTGCCTGAATGTCTTGCATTTGACTGAACATGCCCACTTCTTCTCACAATTTCTCATAGGTCTAATTTTACAAACCTTTAATCAGTTGCTGCTCTCCTCTGAACACTCTCCAAGTTTTTTCTCTTTATACAGCATGACATGAAAATTAAATACAGTTTGTTCCAGCTGAAGCCTGCCCAACGCCAAATAAAGCAAAAATAATTGCTTCTTTTTTTCACACGTAAGCCTTCATACAGTCTTCTAAAGCATTTGTCTCCTGTTTCAACACAGAGAAGACTCATCCAATTTAATATCAGCCATAATTGTTGGATCTCACTTGGCTTTGTTTCATCCACGGCTCTCTTAGCCAGTATTTCCACATGTTTGTTACAATTCAGTAGCATAATAAAAGCCAAATGTTAAGTCTATAAAATTATTTCTTCCACGTAGTTTTCCTTCAAAGATTGTTTTGTGAACAGTTGGTATAAATGTGAATTTAGTACAAGGGGGCTCAAGAACTAAGACTTGAATGATCCTGTGGGATTGTTTTTGTTTTTTGTGTTTTGCAACCTCGGTGAAATAACACATTCATGTGTTCTTTTTTTTTTTTTTTTTAAATATTTTATTTATTTATTTGACAGAGAGAAATTACAAGTACACTGAGAGGCAGGCAGAGAGAGAGAGAAGGAAGCAGGCTCCCTGCTGAGCAGAGAGCCCGATGCGGGACTCGATCCCAGGACCCTGAGATCATGACCTGAGCCGAAGGCAGCAGCTTAATCCACTGAGCCACCCAGGCGCCCCACATTTGTGTGTTCTGATATGAAGTAATCACAAATAATTTAGTAAGTCATCAGAGTTTTGATTTATGTACACACACACACACACACGTTTATGAGTGATTTGAAAATCACTCTCAGGGAACCCGGGTGGTTCAGTTGGTCTGCTGTCAGCTCAGGTCATGATCCAAGGGTCGTGGGGTTGAGCCCAGCATCAGGCTCCCTGCTCCATGGGGAGTCTCCTTCTCCCTCTCTCTCTACCTGCTGCTCCCCCTGCTTGTGCTCTCTCGCTCACTCACTCACACACATATAAATAAAACCTTAAAAAAAAAAATCACTCATATGCATTCCAATACGAGTTCCTGAGAAAGAAAGGGTTAAAATTCTAGCTGACATGCAGGGAATTCTACATAATCCATAGCCTATCTTTGTAGCCATTTTGAATTATTTTCTTCTTTTTTTTTTAGATTTTATTTATTTATTTGACGGACAGAGATCACAAGTAGGCAGAGGCAGGCAGAGAGAAGGGGGAGGCAGGCTTCCTGCTGAGCAGAGAGCCCGATGCTGGGCTCAATCCCAGGACCCTGGGATCATGACCTGACCCAAAGGCAGAGGCTTTAACCCACTGAGCCACCCAGGCACCCGTTTTGAATTACTTTCATGTTTTTTTTTTTTTTTAAAGATTTTATTTATTTGACAGAGAGAAATCACAAGTAGATGGAGAGGCAGGCAGAGAGAGAGAGAGGGAAGCAGGCTCCCTGCTGAGCAGAGAGCCCAACGCGGGACTCGATCCCAGGACCCTGAGATCATGACCTGAGCCGAAGGCAGCGGCTTAACCCACTGAGCCACCCAGGCGCCCCTACTTTCATGTTTTGAGTCACTTTTCAAATTTTTGTTCATGACTAGATGAGGGAATTACAAATGAATGCATCCAAATCTATAGTAACACAAAAATAAAATGTCTCTAGGCATTATTATTTTTTTTTCACATTAACATTCTTAGTTTATTAATCCTCTCATGAAAAATCTGCACAATCACCAAAGATAAAGCCACTGCAGCATCTTTACTCCTTCTGTTGTCCAATCTCCAGCTCACTTTTTGCCAGCACCAACATTGGCTTTCGCAGTCCCCCTGACTTTCTTCATTCTGTTCTTGCATTCTTTTCGCTGTTTTCTTGAGGTCTTTTTCTTCTCATACAGACCATGTCTTGCAAGTCTATGTTTGGGTTCATTTTTCTTTGCATAATCCAAAGAATCATAAATCATGCCAAAGCCAGTTGTCTTGCCACCACCAAAATGGGTTCTGAATCCAAATACAAATATGACATCTGGTGTGGTCTTGTACATTTTGGCTAGTTTTTCCCGAATTTCTGTCTTAGGTACTGTTGCCTTTCCAGGATGAAGGACATCAATAACCATTTGTTTGCGCTGAAGTAGTCGGTTGGTCATGAACTTCCTGGTCTGGATAGTTACTGTGTCGTTCATGATGGCGGTCGAGCTTCAAGCAGCCGGAGAGGACACTCGGCATTATTATTAATTGAGACCTAATAGTTACAATGGCCAAAGACGAGCTCTCAAAGTGATGTAAAAGTCCTTCTTACATTGGTAACGAGGGGGTGAGGGTGCAATCTACCAATTTTATGTTTTTATTTTAGTAATAAAATAAGGTTGATTTATGTGGTTTTCAATAGTATGAACTTGTTTTAATAATGTTAATGGAGGTTGGGGAGAATTGTGACATTTTCAAAAATACACAAGCAGTATCTTCTTGACTTTTAAATGGCTGATTTTATTTTATTTTTTAAAGATCTTATTTATTTCTTGGAGAGAGAGCACAACAAGTGGGGAGAAAGCAGAGGAAGAGAGAAGAAGCAGACACCCGCTGAGCAGGGAGGCCAGTGCTGGGGTTCATCCCAGGACCCCAAGACCCCAAGATCATGACCTGAGCCAAAGACAGATGCTTAACCCATTGAGCTATCCAGGGCCCCCTGATTTTATTATTATTGTATTCATACTATTATTAGATGAACATTTAACAAAGTATTTTGTAATGCAATTTTCTTCATTTATATACAAAATTGCTTGGGGTTTTTTTTTCCTTTTTTTCTTTTTTGGTGGTTTTTTCGGTGGTGACCATGAATGTGCCATAGGTAAATATCATCCATCCTCTGTGATAATGTGGCATAATGATTAAGAAACAATCCTATGGGGGCACCTGGGTGGCTCAGTGGGTTAAAGCCTCTGCCTTCGGCTCAGGTCATGATCCCAGGGTTCTGGGATCGAGCCCCACATCGGGCTCTCTGCTCTGCTTCCTCATGCTTCCTCCCTTCTCTCTCTCTGCCTACCTCTCTCTCTCTGTCAAATAAATAAAATCTTTAGGGGCGCCTGGGTGGCTCAGTGGATTAAGCCGCTGCCTTCGGCTCAGGTCATGATCTCAGGGTCCTGGGATCGAGTCCCGCATCGGGCTTTCTGCTCGGCAGGGAGCCTGCTTCCCTCTCTCTCTCTCTCTCTGGCTGCCTCTCTGTCTACTTGTGATTTCTCTCTGTCAAATAAATAAATCTTTAAAAAAATAAAATAAAATAAAATAAAATCTTAAAAAAAAAAAATCCTATGCTCCTTAATACCCCCAAGTTCTTTCAGATAGTTCAGAAATCACTAAATATTGATAGAACTTTATAGTTTTTAATTTCTTAGAGACAAAATCCAGGCTATTGTTGGAATACCATAAACATCTATGAACACATCATTCTGGTTACTAAGTAGCATCTTCCATTCTCTTCCTCTGTTGCAGTAGTGTTTGTGTAAGTGTGGTGCTGCCTCCTCTTGGTACCCAAGTCAAACTCATCAGTTCTTCAAAGTAACTGTACCGGTGCCAAGAAGTCTTTACACTTGCAATGACTCAACAAGGTTTTAATGACATGGTCCCTTTAGTTCTTTTTCTTTTATCACAGCCCCCTTGGATTAGAGCCCTGGCCTGAATCTCTAGGAGCAAGGATGGATGCGAGGCTACTATAACAGGCACTCGGAATGATGCTGTCCCTCAGACACTAGCCCAGTTGCCTATTTGAAGATAATTCTTCATGAATTTGACATTTCTACACATAGGGTGACTGTGGCCCTGACTGCCCTTTGTTCTGGGCTGTCTCTTCAAGATGTTTGTTTGGCAAACACCCTTAGAAAACAGAAATAGTATCTTCTGGAGCAAAGAGCAAACACGCTTATTGTCCATCATAAAAGGTTCAGGTTCCCTAAGCTGAAGGTTCCTCTCCTAGAATGCAACCTACTGCATGTGCAGGGTATTGGGACTCTACGAACGGGTGTCTTCCTCCTCCCAGGAAAGCTGATATTAAGGATACTCCTGTTTCTGTAATAAACTCTGCTTCATTTCTGACTCAAGAGTCTCGTATCTTCTACCAACATTCATGTGGCAGGCTAACTTTTTAGCTTGCCAGTAGAGTAAAATCTCAGATTATTTACAGTTCTTGACATTGCCTTAAACCAAATGCATGAGCTTTGACTCCTAAAAGCCTTTTTAGCCCCTCGCGCAAATATATCCTCAGGTACATTGGCTCCACAGTGCTCCAAATAAACCTATCCATGGCTTAATCTCAGCATGAACAGAGAGAGCATAGGCTCAACCCAGAACTCCTATAAAACTTACAAATATGAATTGTTATTATAAGTCAGGCTCTTTTTTATATTATGCTATTTATTATGCTCATATAACGCTCCCTTGAAATAAACTTCTGCTCTATTCTGCCACATTCTATTCCATGTGTCCATGAAGCTTTTTCTGAGTATCCCTGCTATGTTAAATCTTACCCTATTGCATTCAACAGAACTTGAACTCCTAATTAAGGACTAAGTATTAGCTAATGACTAATAAAGGATAGTCAGAAGAAAGGCAGGCAGGGACAAGGGGCCCCTGCCCTAAGAGGAAACCACCCTTAAAATGATTTTACACCGCCCTGGAAGGAGCCTTCCACCGTTTTCCCACGTGAACAACTGCCTAATGGGGAGATGAGCCTGTGACAAAAACGTGATTGCATGGCTGGCGCATAGAGGGTAATCAGATTAAAACAGCCTGCCAGCAAGCCCATAAGATCCCCTAGATTTAGGACCTCCAACAGCAACCCTCTCGGGTCCCCTCCTTCTTCCGGAGCTTTGTACAATCGCTCAATAAACTTTGCTTTGCTGCCCACCACTTCGTCTGGTTAACCTCTTCATTCTTCAGAGAGGTGTGACCAGAAACCAGGGACACTAAGGGAAAAGGAATCCTGTAACATGACCAACAGCCACCACATTCATTCCTTGGTCTGCTGATCCCTGTTATTCTCAAAGCTCATTTCTTTGATTCAAAAAATTAACATTTCATAAGTGTTGATTGAGCTTTTTTCCTGGCTTGAAATGGAAACTTACGAAGGTCAGACTTAAATGTAAAATGAAAACAGCTATTTACTAATAACCCAAATAGCATTCTTACCATTAGGATTCTGAAGAACAGGAGTGTCTGGGTGGCTTCATGGGTTTAGCGCCTGCCTTCAGCTCAGGTCATGATCCTAGGGTCCTGGTGACTGGGCTCTGTATTGGGCTCCTTGCTCAGTGGGGAGCCTGTTTCTCCCTCTCCCTCTGCCTGCTCATTCTCTCTCAAATAAATAATAAAATCTTTAAAAAAACAAAAACAAAATTCCTATGTTTAAGTCCTATATAACCTCTGGAACCTCAGAATGTGACTATAGAGGCTAGCGTCTTTAGAGGGGTGATTAAGTTAAAATTATGTCATTAGTGGGGCCCTAATCCAGTATGACTGGTGTCCTTATAAGAAGAGGAAATTTGGACAGACACATGTGAACATAAAAATGGCCATCTACAAGCCAAGGAGGAGGGCCTCAGAAGAATCCAAGCCTGCCAACCCCTTGATTTTGGACTTAGCCTCCAGATCTGTGAGAAAATAGATTTCTGATTTTGTAAGCCACCCAGTTGGTGGTACTTTGTATAGCAGCCCTACATCGCTATTTGCATCCTACCCTTCCCTGGGATCTTCTGTTTCCTTTGATCCCCCATTTCAGTATTCGATCAGCAGATCCTTTAAATTATAAATTATTCCTTTGAGAGTTACAGTGAATCACTTTTCTTGATGATTCAATTTCCAGCACATTACCCCATCATACCACTTGAAGTTGTTAGCATTAGCAGAAAAATCAACACCGCCCTTGTCTAGCAAGACTGGTTTTCTGTCACTGTCTTTAAAAATAAGGAGAGGGGGATGCAGCTGGGTGGTTCAGTGGGTTAAGCCTCTGCCTTTGGCTCAGGTCATGATCCCAGGGTTCTGGGATGGAGCCCCACATTGGGCTCTGCTCAGCAGGGAGCCTGCTTTCCCCCACCCCCGCCAGCCTCTCTGCCTACTTGTGATCTCTCTGTCAAATAAATAAAATCTTTTAAAAAAATCATCTTTCTAGAAAAAATAAATAAGGAGAGGGACACCTGGGTGGCTCAGTTGGCTAAGTGTACAACTCTTGATTTCAACTCAGGTCATGAATCAGGATCATGAGATTGAGCCCCACACTGGGCTCCACAACACTAGGCCCTTTCTCTAACCCATTATGACAGAAATTATCTCTCAAAAATAATAATAATAACAAAAACTTAATTTTAAAAAAATTAGAATTTTTCTGGAAATTTCCAGCAGTGCTCTCCTGGGATTGAATTAACCAGCACTGGATTATTTGCCTATTATTAGCAAGAAGAAGTAGATAAATACAGTTGGCTTAGTCCACTGAGAGTCTATCCCTGGAGCTGGGAATTTGACTAACATCTGTAAATCTCATGGGCTACAAGGGCAAGGGATAGGTACCTGGAAAGGATCTGTTAAGAAGGAGAAAGAGAAAAAGGGACAGTCAGTGGGCAAATAACTTTGTCCATTGTGCCCGAAATACTGTTCTGACAAACTGATAATAAAAAAGCAATATAGCACTGCTATGCATTATATGTATTATCTCATAAACAGTCCTTTAATAGATACCTTTAGTGTTCTTTAAATAATTATGTTTATTTAAGTAATCTCTATACCTAATGTGGAGCTAGAACTCACGACCACAGCATGCACTTTCAACTGAGCCAGCCAAGGGCCCCTTTTATTAACTTCAGTTTATTTAAACAAACAAAAGCCATTTACCCATTTCTCCCCCACTCCCATGCTTGCCTCTGACAACCACCAATCAATTCTCTGTATCTGTATATTTGTCTGACTTTTTCACTTAGTATATTGCCCTCAAGGTCCATCCATCAATGTTGCCACTAATGGCAAGATTTCATTCCTTTTAATGGTTGAATAATATTCGTGTGTGTGTGTGTGTGTGTGTGTGTGTGTGTATGACACATATTCTTTGTCCGAAACACGTTATTTCCATATCTTGGCTATTGTAAATAATGCTGCAATACACATAGGGGTGCATGTATCTTTTAGAATCAATGTTTTTGTTTTCTTTGGGCAGATACCTAGAAATAGAAATGCTGGATCATATGGTAGTTCAATTTTTAATTTTTTGAGGGAGCTCCACAGTGTTTTCCGCAGTAGCTGCACCAATTTACATTTCTACCAGTATTGCACAAGGGTTTCCTCTTCTCCACATTCTTCCCCACACTTGCTATGTCTCGTCTTTTTGATAATAGTCATTCTAACCGGTATGACATGATATCTCATTGTGGTTTTTATGTGCATTTCCTTGATGATTACTGATGTTGAACATGTATCTGTTGGCCATCTCTGTCTTTGAAAAAATGTCTTTTCAGATTTTCTGTTTTTAATCAGATTGTTTGTTATTTTGCTATGAAGTTGTATGAGTTGTTTATCTATTTTGGACCTTGGCCCCTCCTGAGATATCTGATTTGCCGGTATTTTCACCCATTCAGCAGGTTGCCTTTTCACTTTGTTCATAGTTTCCTGTGCTGTGCAGAAGCTTTTTAGTTTGATGTAGTCCCACTTGTTTATTTTTGCTTTTATTGTTTGCTTTTGGTATCTATTCTTATTCTACAAGTGATGAAACCGAGAACCTTTAAGTGACTTGCACTGATACTGCAAAAAAGATGAATTACCTACAGCTTTATGGTAATTTTATTAGCACAATCCATTCATTTGGGGGTGATGGGATGTGAAACCAAAAGTCAGTTCTCATTTGATTTTGTGCCTTGTATATAAGATCCTCACAAAAGTAATAAAATATAATTTAAAAATTAATTCAACTAAGGGCACCTGAGTAGCAGGGTCAGTTAAGCATCTGACTCGATTTCAGCTCAGGTCATGATCTCAGTCTCATGAGGTTGGGCCCGAGTCAGGCTCTGTGCTTAGCATGGCGTCTGCTTGAGATTCTCCCTCTTGAGATTCTCTGCCCCTCCCCCTGCTCACAAGTGTACCCTCTCTTGCAACTAAATAAATAAATAATTGAAGTAATTTATTCAGAATATGTAACGTGACAATAGCCAAAAGGTGGAAACAGCATAAATTCCCATTGATAAGTAATGGTTAAACAAAATGTGGTATATTCACATACAGGAATATTACTGGTCTTAGAAAGGAATAAAACTCTGACACATGCTACAACATGGATAGACTTTGGAAATTTTAAGCTAAGTGAAATAAGACTCCAAGGACACTGTATGATTGTATGACTTTATATACATTTTTGTGTATATATTATGTCCATATTACACATATTTATATAATACATTGTATGTATTATATGATTTCATTTATTTTTTTTTAAAGATTTATTTATTTATTTGACAGAGAGAGATTACAAGTAGGCAGAGAGGCAGACAGAGAGAGAGAGGAGGAAGCAGGCTCCCTGCTGAGCAGAGAGCCTGATGCGGGACTCGATCCCAGGACCCTGAGATCATGACCTGAGCCGAAGGCAGCGGCTTAACCCACTGAGCCACCCAGGCGCCCATATGATTTCATTTATATGAGATGCCTAGATTAGTCAAATTCACACAGAAGAAAATAGAAAGGAAGTTGTCAGGGTCTCCAGTTATTGTTTAATAGGTAGAGAGTTTCGGGGGCACCTGGCTGGCTCAGTGGGTAGAACATGTGACTCTTGATCTCGCAATCGTGAGTTTGAGCTCCATGTTGGGTGTAGAGATTACTTAAATAAAATCTTAATTTTTTTTTTAAGTAAATTTTAGTTCAGGTGATGAAAAAGTTTGGGAGATGGATGGTGGTGATGTCTGTACAACAATGTAAAAGCACATGATGTCACTGAACTATACACTTCAAAATGGGTAAATGGTAAATTTTATGTTAAGGATATTTTACCACAATTAAAAAATAATGTAACATGGCAGAGACTACTATGATCTCTGAGTATCCATTCTTCCAAGACCCTCCCTACCACCCACTGAATGAGACGTGAGCGCATGACTGCCTAGCTAGAGAGATTTCCCAGGTTCCCTGGCAGCTCAATGTGGCCATGTAAACTAGGTTTTGAGTAGTAAACATAAGTAGAAATGATAGGTGTAATTTCTACTTCAGTGTCCTTAAAAATGAAATGCTTACTCTTCACACATTCTTTTTCCTCACCCATGGGCCAGATTCTAGACCTGATTACTGGGGAGCTACCTCAGGGTATGAGGATGAGGACACCCAAGGGGCCCCTGGCTGGCTCAGTCAGAGGAGTATGTGACTTTTTTTTTTAAAGATTTTATTTATTTATTTGAAAGGCAGAGATCACAAGTAGGGAGAAAAGCAGATAGAGAAAGGGAAGCAGGTTCCCTGCTGAGCAGAGAGCCCCATATGGGGCTCAACCCCAGGACCCTGGGATCATGACCTGAGCTGAAGGCAGGGACTTTAACCCACTGAGCTACACAGGCACCCCGAGTATGTGACTCTTAATCTCAGGGTCATGAGTTCATGCCCCACACTGTGGCTAGGGTTTACTTAAAAAAGAAAAAAACAACTGAAATAGTTGCTTTTTTTCTTTGTTAAGATGTATTTACTTATCTGAGACAAAGAATAGGGGAAGGGGTAGAGGAAGAGAATCCTCAAGTAGACTTCCTGCTGAGCATGGAGTCTGAGGCCTTGTGGGGCTCCATCCCATGACCCATAAGATCCTGACCTGAGCCACACAGGTGCCCCTGAAGCAGTTGCATTTTACTCAGATGTTGATTAGAATCCATATACTGAGGCTGATAGAGATATGTTGTCAGCTGGGTCCTTGAATGAGCTCATGGAGCAGTCTGTCTTCCTTTGCCAGACTGTTACAAGAGGGAGAAAGAAACATATCTTATTTTAAAACAATGTATTGGGGCGCCTGGGTGGCTCAGTGGGTTAAGCCTCTGCCTTCAGCTCGGGTTGTGATCTCAGGGTCACTGAGATCGGGCTCTCTGCTCAGCGGGGAGCCTGCTTCCTCCTCTCTCTCTGCCTGCCTCTCTGCCTACTTGTGATCTCACTCTCTGTCAAATAAATAAATAAAATCTTTAAAAAAATAAATAAAATAAAACAATGTATTTTGGGGGTCTTTATTATAGCACCTTACTTAGCCTAGACATTAATACAGCTACAGGTAAATATGCATTTATGTGTTAGTCAGTATATTTAGCTCCTGATATGGATTATCGTATTTAATCCTCACAACAGCCCTATGATCTACACACTACTATTATCCCCCTTCTATGAATAAGGAAATTGAGGCACAGAGTAGGTAAGTAATTTGACCAAGATAATGTAGCTAGTGAATGGCAGAACTAGGAATTAAATGTAGGCAGTTCACTTTAGAAACTATCTTTTATCAGTTAATTTTTCTGTATCCCTTGAGAGAATTTGAGATGCTTGTGGGAGACAGGAATTCCTGTCCTACCTCAGTAGTTTTCAGTTTGTTTAGTTTCATGCCCAATACCCGCATAGGAAAAATGAATTCATAAAATTGTTGATTATTTATGTTTTGCATTATAGAATCCTAATTTGGGGGAGACATTTTAGACTTTCTAGGCATTAGACTTTTAGATAAAGTAAAATTTCCAAAATAACTTCAGCAACTAGCATGGATGATACTTTAATTTTTGCCAAGGTAAGTGTCATGGGAAAAGTAAAAAACAACAACAACAAAAACTATCATCCATTACCACTATTCATAAAAGGACATCTTAACACCAAAATACACGGAAAAATCATTACAGAAAAAAAAATTTTTTTAGAAGATTTTATGTATTTATTTGACAGAGAGAGAACACCAGCAGGGGGAGTGGCTGCCAGAGGTAGAGGCTGAAGCAGATTCCCCACTGAACAGGGAGCCCAATGTGGGGCTCCATCCCACGACCCTGGGATCATGATCTGACCCAAAGGCAGAGGCTTAATCAACTGGGCCACCCAGGTGCCCCCCCAAAATAAAATTTAATTTAATTGGATAAATTTACCATTATGAAAATGTCATCATCACATGTTTTTTATTTTGGGGGCTGTACCCATCACTGGTGGCAACTTGACATAGAGAAGCAGTGTTCTGAGAAAGAACAAATGAATACTTGCTCCCAGTCAGCCACCTTCTGCCTATATCCAGTGCTGTGTCTCTTTCCATCACGTGGCAGGTAGCCTCTTCTGGCTCATCTAGAAGAGTGGATTTTCTCTAGGCTTACTTTAACAACAGGCATTACTGGGCCATTTGAAAGTCTTTGGGGGGGCACCTGGGTGGCTCAGTGTGTTGGGGCCTCTGCCTTTGGCTCGGGTCATGGTCCCAGGGTCCTGGGATCGAGCCCCGCGTGGGGCTCTCTGCTCTGCGGGGAGCCTGCTAACTCCTCTCTCTCTCTCTGCCTGCCTCTCTGCCTACTTGTGATCTCTGTCTGTCAAATAAATAAATAAATAAAAAATAAAAAAATAAAAAATAAATAAATAAAAAAAAAAAAGAAAGTCTTTGGGGACTACACAACAACACAACATCCTTTTGTGAGAGGGCAGCACTAGCTGTAGTAAGAGATTGCTGGCACTTCTAACTTTTTATAGCTTATGTCCTAAAATTCCTTCTCATACCTATTTTGAGAAGAAAATACAAGGTGATTTTATGGTTTTTAAATCTCACAATTCTCTCTCTTGGTTCCCACATGTTACCTCTAACAGGAAAACTGAAAGATTTGAAATGATTATTTATGTTCTCTATACAGTCACAATCAAAAACAATTTGTCTCTCATTCTTCTGTAGAGACAAATTGTTGTTTGTTAAAAAATTCATAGTAGGGGCACCTGGGTGGCTCAGTGGGTTAAAGCCTCTGCCTTTGGCTCAGGTCATGATCCCAGGGTCCTAGGATCAAGCCCCACATCTCTCAGGGTCCTGGGATAGAACCCTTCATGGGGCCCTCTGCTAGGTAGAGAGCCTGCTTCTCCCCAACCCCTTCTCTGCCTGCCGCTCTGCCTACTTGTGATCCTTGTCAAATAAATAAAGAAATAAAATCTTCAAAAAAAAAAAAAATGTGCTAACTTGATGAACTTGTGCTGAATATGGAAATGCCCTTCCAGGCCAAGGAAGAATCAAAGAAAATTATCACCTTATAAAGGGTAGTTTAAAAATGATAATGGAGGGGCACCTTGCTGGCTGTCAGTAGCACATGGGACTTGATCTTGGGGTGGAAAGCTCAAGCCCCAGTTGGGAGGACAGCTTGCTTTAAAAAAAAAATTGCAAAGTACCTTAACTTCCTCAGGTATCACCAGTCTGAAGGTACAAAAGGGGAAGAACACTGGCACTAATGGTTCGAATTCCACTGACTCCAGCCTCTACTGATTCACAGATGGCATCAGTCCTATTTTGGAATCTCGCGTTTATTTCAGGGACGCCCCAGGACAGGTCTGAAAAGCAACTGTGTGCCCTCCCCCAACGGAGCTTTCCTTTGGCCCTGCAGCCCTGCTTCTGTCCAGCCTTAAGACTCTGCAGGACTTGCCCAGCAGAGTCGGCTGCACCCCAGGGGGATGCAAACATAGGTTTATGATGAATTACTGAAGTACGTATGGAAAACATGGTTGTTTCTTCTCAGTTGCAGGTCTGGCCAGAGGATAACCCAGCAATGCTGTTATTTTTATATTAAGGCTTATTGTCATTTATAAAGAAAGACCCGCATCTTTGGTTAGTGATGACATTAAATGTGTGAAGATTATATTTGGCATCAAGCACTGGCCTCCCCTCATTCTTGTAGTAATTTTATTGAGCACTAGTATATGCTGGGCAGTGGTCCCCATGGGAGGTTGGGTCAGGCCGTGCGGGTAATTGATGAAAACAGACAGCCCCTGATTTTGTGGAGAGTTCTCAGTCAGCCAGTTAATTTTGAGTCCGTGATACCAGCTCGTCTCCACAAATATAGCATCCTGATTTCCATCAAGTTTTCTGAGATTCTGAGCTAAAGAATAGCTAGTAGCTACCAGGGGGGCATAAATCACGTGTTGGGGAGAGGGGTCTACTGTGTGTTTTCTCTTCTATAATGAAAGTAGCTGTAAGAAGAGGAGAGTAAAGATAAAAGGTACTGCGACCCCTGGCTAGATTTCAGACTAAGTCTTTCACTCTAATTGATGCTGTTTATACTCCATGCAACCCCTTCCAGAGACCTTCTGATACTGTAGGATGCTATAGACTGACTGATTTCCTGATGCATTTGATGGTATTTGGAAGCCCTCCAGTGGCCAAATACTAAACCTTAAAAAAAAAAAATCCTTTTGCTGTGCTGAAGGAACGGTTTAGGTGTGAAATGTACTTGTGTTTGCAACTTACTTTAAAAAAATATACCCAAAAAATAAGATGAATTAATGTATGAAGAGATAAACAGATCTTACCATAGATGATTAGATCTGTGGTCAAGCAAAAACAACAATGCTAATTGTAGAATCTTGGTGACAGGTATATGGGTTGGAACATTATATAAAATATTGAATAAAAATCTCTTGGCTAGATTCTGAAGATTTATGTCTTGTAGTTGACATTACTGTATTAAAATTTTTAGACATTTAAAACATTTAGACAATTTCAGTAAAATTGTCTTTGTTAATGGACATGGATTAATTTTCCTTAACATGATTAATTTCTAAATGTTTAAAAAGCACTTAAGAAAGTTTATACAGTGAGGCTATGAAATAGTTATATGATTTTTTTTATGTTTATCATAACTACAATGAGATACACACCTCATACTGTCAGAATGGCTAAAATCAAAAACTCTGGAAACAAATGTTGCAGAGGATGTGGGGAAAAAAGGAACTTCCATGCACTTTTGGTGGAAATGCAAACTGGAAACTGGAAAACCATATGGAGTTTCCTCAAAAAACTTAAGGAAGGACGCCTGGGTGGCTCAGTTGGTTGGACGACTGCCTTCCGCTCAGGTCATGATCCCGGAGTCCCGGGATCGAGTCCCGCATCGGGCTCCCAGCTGCATGGGGAGTCTGCTTCTCCCTCTGACCTTCTCCTCGCTCATGTTCTCTCTGTTTCTCTCTCTCAAATAAATAAATAAATTCTATAAAAAAAATTTTTTAAGGGGCGCCTGGGTGGCTCAGTGGGTTAAAGCCTCAGCCTTCGGCTCAGGTCACGATCCCAGCATTCTGGGATCGAGCCCCGAAGCATCAGGCTCTCTGCTCAGCAGGGAGCCTGCTTCCTCCTCTCTCTCTGCCTGCCTCTCTGCCTACTTGTGATCTTTCTCTCTGTCAAATAAATAAATAAAATCTTTAAAAGAAAAAAATAAAGTACACTTACGGTGATGAGCAATGAGTAACATATAGAATTGTTGCATCACTAGATTGTACACCTGAAACTAATATAACACTGTATGTTAGACACTGGAATTTTAAAACTAAATAAATGTTTATCCTCCTGGAATATTTATTTTACACACTGGGGCAGTTGTTAGCAAGTTAACTAGATTCATTTTTTTTTTAATCAGAGAAGCAGTTGTTTGACAATTTCCAACAATTAGTCAGGCTTCAATGCAGAGAACAAAATCCACCCTTAAGTAATTTAAGCCCAAAGGGATTTACTGTGTGGTACATTACAAATGGCAGGGCTGTAACCTGAGCTTCAGGAGTGACTCACTAGTCCATGCTTTGGGACTGGGCTGTAAAAGGACCGCTGCTCATGTCATGATTAGGTAGCCACCTGCTAAACAGGGAAGCCGCCCTTACAGCCACTGTTACAGTTGCGTCACCTTCATTGTAATATGACAGCCACTGTTACAGTTGTGTCACCTTCACTGTAATATGCCCCATTGAGGAGGATGCCTCAGAACCTGCCCCCCCCCCACAATTCTAGATTCTTCACGGTACACGAGTGCCTCTAGGGGGTGGAATTTAAATTATATCTATAATTCAGCTGCAAGGGAGTTTGAGAAATACGTTATTAGCCTTCCTGATGCTAAAGATGGCATGAGATGAAAGGCTGTTGGAAACTTGAGTGAACAGGTCACAACAAACAGGCTGACAGTATCTGAACACACTGATCAGCACTACCCCTGAGACTTAGATATTATGACCCTTCTGATGCAAGTAGTAAGTAGGTAGCAGCATCTATAAAGCATTCTTGCCTCAAAACAGCAAACCTGAGAGCCTCCAGATCCAAACACCAAGTTTACAAGAAATAGAGGGATAGAGGCACACATTAACACCACCACAGGGTTGCAGCTGGTGCAGTCTGCATGGGGGAAACTCTACAGGACAAATGACCCAGATTCCTCAATGAATACATAGCAAGAAAAAAAGGGCAGGGAAGGGAAAATAGAAGGATTTAAAAGACATATCAAGTAAATGCAGCATGGGGCTTGATTCAAACAAACCAGTTGTCAAAAACATTTTATGAGACTTAGGAATTTGAACACATACTTGAATAATTGGTCACAATAAATAATTGTAAAGAATTGTTAATTTTTTATTTTAAATTATTTTAAAGATGTAATTTATTTGACAGAGAGAGAGAGCACAAGCAGAGGGAGCAGCAGGCAGAGGCAGAGGGAGAAGCAGGCTCTCCAATGAGCAGAGAGGCCGTTGATCCCAGGAACCTGGGATCATGACCCAAAGTCAGATGCCTAACCAATAAGCTACCCAGGCGTCCCTAGAATGGTTGTTAATTTTTTATTTTTTATTTTTTAAATTTTATTTATTTATTTATTTTTTTAAGAGATTTTGTTTATTTATCTGTCAGAGAGAGTAAGCACAGGGAGAGGCAGAGGGAGAAGCAGGCTCCCCGCTGAGTGAGGAGCCCGATGTGGGACTCGATCCCAGGACACTGGGATCATGACCTGAGCCGAAAGTAGCTGCTTAACCAACTGAGCCACCCAGGCATCCCTATTTTTTATTTTTTTTTTTTAAGATTTTATTTTTATTTGACAGAGAGAGAGAGATCACAAGTAGGCAGAGAGGCAGGCAAAGAGGGGGAAGCAGGCTCCCTGCTGAGCAGAGAGCCCGAAGTGGGGCTTGATCTCAGAACCCTGAGATCATGACCTGAGCCAAAGGCAGAGGCTTAACCACTAAGCCACCTGGGTGCTCCAGTTGTTAATTTTTTAGATGCATAAAGATATTACAGTTATGTCAATAATCACTCCAATCACTTTTACAAAAAGCTCTTTGTCTTTTCATGTTGTTATACATTGTTTCTTTCATAATTAATTTATGGCTCTGTTTTTATGCTAGAAAGTTTATTGTGCTAGGCATTTTACATATGTTAAATAACTTAATCCTTATAGCAGTGCTTGTGAGGAAGGTAAATCATAGTGTTCATTAAGAGAAACATCTATCACAGCCTTTCTGGAAGTGGATAAAAACAAATGTCTATTTTATTTTATTTTTAAAATTATTTATTTATTTGACAGAGATCACAAGTAGGCAGAGAGGCAGACAGAGAGAGCGAGGGAAGTAGGCTCCCTGCTGAGCAGAAAGCCCTATGTGGGACTCGATCCCAAGACCCTGGGTTCATGACCCGAGCTGAAGGCAGAGGCTTTAACCCACTGAACCACCCAGGCGCCCCACAAATGTCTATTTTAAAGTATAGTTGGTATGTCTAGGAGTGAAGAAGAAGGCAGGCAGCCTTTCAGAGAAGTAATACCGCTAATTATAGGGAAAGTAAATTATCAGATAATATCTCTTTTTTTTAAGACTTCTTAATTTATATAGAGTAAACACTAGATTTGATGTTTAAAATATTTTCTTACTCTTCTTTTTATCCCTGAAAGTATGAGAGGACATTTTGTCTCATTTTAAAGAGGAAGAACAGGGGCCCCAGTGGCTCAGTCGGTTGGATATCTATCTGCCTTAGGCCTGGGTCATGATCCCGGGGTCCTGGGATCAAGCCCCATGTTGGGCTCCCTGCTTGGTGGGGAGTCTGCTTCTCCCTCTCCCTCTGCCCCCACTCTCCCTGACTCATGCTTGCTCTCTCTCAAATAAATAAAATAAAATCTTTGTAAAAAAAAAAAAAAAAATAGGAAGAACAACCCAAATCACACTCCCAGCCAGGTGAGATGAGTGTGAGAAGCACAATGAGAGCCTTGGTGTCATCAGCTGCAGCCAAGGGGATGACACAGGGGCAATCTGTGCCCCCCAGAACTAGCTGGCTACAATCTTGAACTTGCAAATCTCTGTGTTAATAGGCTTAGCCCATGCATTCTAAAATTCTGTCCTAGGGTAATGAGGAGCTGATAATAGAAACAAGTTTCTAAGACACTGGCTTAGGCCAAAAGATGTTTTATCTAGGATACGGCGATTACGTCTTTCCCCCCAGATTTCAAATAGCTTACAAAATCAAAAGGCTACCTTGTTTTTCTAAAATTAATCTCCCAAATGCCACTTTTCTTCAACTGTGCATCTCTGCCTTACAGATAATTGGGGATCAGTTGGTTAAAGGGAGGTCTGAATAGTTCCCTTGGGGAACTGCAGCCCCAGTTAACTTGAGCTATTCTTACAGCGAGCTTATTAACTAGTGATCACTAGTCTCTACTAAACTTTGTGCTTCGCAAACAATCTTAAAACCCATTAGTAGGTAACAATTTAGAGTTAGTGTCCTACACCTCTAGATTTTACCCCCTTGCTTATATGGAACTGCTAGAATTTTCTAGCTTGAACCAAAGACGTGAATTTGCTCTTCCATACCCTTAAACCAACACTGCGCTGAGGTAATACCAGAAATGTCATTCTACTTGTCTCTAAAGTGTATATAACAGGATTCGAGCCTGAAAAAGATTTCCTCTTTCCCCTGACTGAATGCCACTTCTATTCACATGATTTTATTGCAACTAATGTGTTCACAATGTAGAGAGAAAACTGGGTGAGGCACTCAGGAGGTTTGCAAGATAACGCAGAAGATACGTTTACAAAACAGCTCATTTTATTATATATGTTTTTTAAGATTTTATTTTTAAGTAATCTCTACACCCAATGTAGGGCTCAAACTCACAATCCCGAGATCAAGAGTGGCATGCTCCGTTGACAGCAAGCCAGGCTCCCCCTAAAACAGCTAATTTTAAATGATGTGGAAAAAAATTGCTTAGCATGCTAGAGCTAAGGAGACTTGATGGAAGAGCAGGTGACTGGGCCAGAAGTCATGGCACTGATGCACTGAGAAGTAGGAAGGTTTATGAAGAGAGGACCGCTGCTGGACTGTGCAAGGTAGGCAAGTGCACACTGCTCTTGAAGGTGGTGACGGAAGGCAGCTATGCTCACCACTATACCACCAACGCCCGCTAAGAAGGTGGTGAAGGTATTCCATGCAGGGGCTGGGTGTTGAGGAGACCCAAAGAACAAAGCACAGAGGTGAAAAATTCCAAGGTATATGTGCAGGCTACCTTTTTCTAGCTAAAGTGTAGGATGACAAGCCAGTGGTGGCAGGTGGAGCTAGAAAGCTTGGAGCCACATCGGGGATCTCAAATAACGCGTAAAGGCCTCCCTGCTCTCATGGTTAGTTCCCAGGGTTACTGACGGGGACTGTTATTTGAATACATAATGCCGCCTAACCCCATATCCACCTCCACCGCCACGGTCTTCATCCAGTAGGAAAAGACCAAAATTTTGGTGAGTGTGATCTTGGACAAGTTAGTTAACCTCTCTTTGTACCCTGACTTTCTCTTCTATAAAATGGAGATTAAAGACAGTGCCTACCTCATTCAATGAGTCATTCACAATAGTATGTGGATATAGGAGGCATCATATGAGTGTTTGTTAAATAAGTTATTTGTCAAACGTTCTCAATCATTTTGAGGCATAGGTGAAAAAAAAAGGACGAATTTTAGATCCGTGTTACCTCCCAACCATGGGCTTAAGACTTTTCTTATTAAAAATTATGTATATTGTAGCTTGAATGTAATACCTAAAAGGACTCCTAGGATGTCCTTTCATTTTAGAGCTCATGTAAATTGGTTTTCGTGCCCTAAGATCTGCTTACAGAGGGTTATTAAATGGGTGTTACATTTCAGGGTAACTGACTGGCTGTTGGAATAGCATGAGACTCTTGATCTTGGGGTCTTGAATTCAAGCCCTACACTGGGTATAGAGATTACTTGAAAATATATGTGTTGTGGATATATGTATATATATGGTGTGTGTGTGTATTTATATAAATATATAAATAAATATTTATATTTTTTATTTATATATACATATATATAAGTTGGGTACATTTCTAATTCCTTAAGGCGGAATTTAAAACTTTGGAAATTCCTTTGCTTTAAGCTACAGCCTTTTGACATTTCCACTGTGCATCTGCAACCATATTTGAGAAAAGGCAGTCAAAGGACACACGGCTATTTCTTACACCTCTGAATAGTGGAAAAGTGACAGTAGACAGGAAAAAAGTCGAACCTACATTAAGTATTCGTAGACTTGGGACATTTTTGGTTTTTCATTGTTGTCATTGTTTCACTTATATTGACTTATATTCACTTATATATTGTTGCACAATAATAAACCACCATAAAACATAACAGTTTCAAGACACTTGAATATTTCTCACCATTCTGGGGACAGGAAGCGTGAAGCGGGTTGCTTCTCTCCCACGTGGTATTGGCTGGGGCTGATGCTCCACACAGTCTCTCAGGAGTGATGTGGTTAACTTCTTTACATGCCAGCAGCAGGGTTCCAGGAGGTGGGAGGAGTCTGACCTCTTAGGGTCTAGAAACAGAATCAGTCCAGAAATCAGTCCACATCTGCTGTGTTTTATTAGCCAAAGCAAGGTAGAAGGTCAGCCTAGGTACCAAAGGTAAGAAACCAGACTCCACCCCCGTGGGAGAAGCTGCAAAATACTGTGGCCATGATTTCTAGGCTTCATTGGTGTTCAGGCCGTAGGTTTTAAAGCTTACAAATGACATTTGACCTAAGTAACTAGCCCCTTTTCTAGTCAGTTAACGAGCAAACATTTCTTTTTTTTTTTTTTTTTTAAGATTTTATTTATTTATTTGACAGACAGAGATCACAAGTAGGCAGAGAGGCAGGCAGAGAGAGAGAGAGAGAGAAAGAGGGAAGCAGGCTTCCTGCGGAGCAGAGAGCCCGATCCGGGGCTCAATCCCAGGACCCTGAGATCATGACCCAAGCCGAAGGCAGCAGCCCAAACCACTGAGCCACCCAGGCGCCCCACGAGCAAACATTTCTTGCCGGCTGAAGCCTATACACCCCTAGCTTCTCTGAATAGAGGCATATAGTGAGGAGTTAAATCCTTAAATCCTGAGGAGTTAAGGATTTGGGAATAGGAGCTCAGTTTAAATTCTGGCTTTGCTTCTTTGTGCGACTTAAAATTACCTAAAGTCTGTGTTCTTCAGATTCATCCATTAAACAGGGATATTTACCTGGCAAGGTTTTTATAACAATTAAGCAAGGTAATATGTGTTCAGAGATGATCAGGGTGCCTGGCACCTGGTAAGCATTTAGCAAAGTTGGTAATTTTTATTAGGTAAGTCTCAGTCTGCCTGAAGGCTATTGATGCCTTAAGATTTGCTCCTGCCTCTTGCAAAGTGAGACACTTGATATTAGGGACTTGATAAACATTCTCAAACAGTGAAGCCACCCACAGAAGCTTTCAGGCTGTTAGTTTTCTCAATTTTCTTGAGTGCCTTTCCGGACTTTTTTGGATCCATCCATTTCCTCTTGGTTTGCTTTGCTGCCCCCTTCTGGTTGAATGGGGAAAAGTTCGATCATAGTCCAATGCTTACAGCCACAGTAAAAGTTCTATTTGAAATCCTTTGTCCAGGAATCCAACTTTCAAAAATCTTTGGTCCTAACTTCCTAAGTAAATTCAGATGAAAGTAACATCTAAACATAAAACTTGTACATATACATTTCAGTTTATTTCTGTTAACGGGCAAATTGATAGTGACAGAGGGAACAGTAATGTTAAAATGGACAGCTCACTTTGGGTGGAAAAGATGGTAAAAAATACTTTGTTATGCTGATTAGCAATAGGAAATTCCCTAAAAACTGCATTTCACTTTTCTGAAACAAATGTGTATATAGAAAATTTTAATTTTAAAAATGTTTTTCTAATGTAAATCTCAGCTAATCTCTACATCTTTCAAAGTATGACATATGTAGTATCCTTAGATTGGTAGTTTCAATTTTTTGCATAGAAGCTGCATGAAAATGTTATTGTATGCTTACTTCAAATACAATAAGAGATTTTATATCTAAGCTCCCTGCTCAGAGGAGAGCCTGCTTCTCCCTCTCCTCCCTACTCATGCTATTTCTGTCTCTCTCGCTCTCAAATAAATAAAATCTTAAAAAAAAAGTGAACATATTCTAATAAGTTATATATAAGTAGATAAAGCTACAATTTAGAAGGGAGAGTACTTTAAAATATTACAGAGGTCTAGATAATCTGCACATTTTTGTACTTAATCCTACTGAAGAATTTTTCAATCAGAAAAAATGTAATATTGAGAGTTAAGGTAGGCAAAATGGGTGAAGTGGGTCAATCGTACAAACTTCTGATTATAAAAAGTCAGTCATGGATATGTAATGTACAATGATTGTAGTTAATACTGTATTGCATATTTGAGAGTTGCTAAGAGAGTGGATCTCTAAAGTTCACATGGTAAAAAAGGAAAAAAAGGTTAACTAAAAAAAAACAATTACTGATTTTTTTTTAAAAATAGTATTTTAAAGAAATTTAGAACTGTTTTCCTGTTTCCTGCTTAGCTCTTTGGGCATAACTCTGTAGTAGCTAAGAGTATGTTCTTATTGACATTTTGGCAAGCACATTTTCAAGTCACAAATGCTACTTTATTAAGTCATGATAGCAGTACATATGCCATGCTATCTCTAAAAAATGTAAAATGACCTGACTCTTTGGAATTCCCTTCCCCCACTAATTCAACAAAGCCCAGATTTGTTATAGTACAGAACAGAGATACCTCCTGGAGCTACCCAAGCATCACTGCTTTTTGCTGGTTTAATGATCTATATACTGGTCATTTGCACATCTTAGGGGATTTGTGCACCTTAAAGACAAGTAACTGAGGAAACAGATTGCAGCAAATCTGTTAAGAAAATAGTTTATATTCAAAACTACATCTGCTTTGCACTTTTAGGAAATATGCAAGGGCTTCTTATTGAGTGGATATGTGCCAAAATCTTAAGTTTAATGTTTTTGCAATTCTCCATCTGCCAGAATGAAAATCTGAGCTTCAGGCCTTTAAGAGCTGTGTAACAAAGATCTAGTATCAGAGAATAGAGAATTTAAAATCGGAAATTAATTCAAATTTCATTATTTGGAAAGCTATTAATAGCTTTATTTACTGGCTGGCTCAGTCAGTAAAGTGTGCAACTCTTGATCTGGGGGTTGTGAGTTTAAGTGCCATGTTGGACACAGAGCTTACTTAAAAAAAATTTAAAAAGGAAAGCTATTAATAGAATTTTTGATATCCAATGTAACATCACTAAAATCAGATATTGAGGAGATATATGTATAAGAAAACAAAAGCAGCAAGACCTTTTCCCAAATTAGCATAATAATGATTTAATTCAATTTAATCCTACATTTAGGATTGAACCAGAATGATTTCATGGATTGCAATCCATGTACCAAATATGTGCCAAATACATATTTCAAGAAAAATATTACAATCAGAATACATTTTCGGGTTCAGTATAATTAAGATGGCATTCTTCCCTTGAGTTTCTCTCAAAAGCTTCAGATTGCAAATTGCAGTTATTCTTTGTATTGCTCCCTTTCACATTTAGCACAAAACAGTCTTTTTTTAGTTTAATTGTGAAAAAGTCCTTAATATTTATGTATAGTGTCTTCAGAACAGAGCCAGCTATTTGGTTGTAAACTATGGATATATTCTTGGGAAGATACTCACAGTTAGTGGGTCACGTTTTTGACCACTCTTACTTTGGAGCTGACTCCAGGAGCAGGGACTAGTATATAAACAACGTATTATTAAGCTTCACTTATGTATTTATGTGGGTGCTTGAAATCACATGTCAAAAGGTATGAAGCTGGAAAATATAAAAACTTAATAGAAGTATGGTTGGGAATGTAAACCAAAATCAGGTGTGGACTAACTATCTTAACATGTGCTATGGACTTGGATTCAGTTCACCTAGTCAGTGGACATTTATTTTTTACTCTGTCAGGACATTGTTTAAGAAAATACATATATCTGAAATTAGTTCTACTTTGTATATTTAGATGTTTTCAAAGTATATACGTATATACCAACATTTTCACTGAATATCATGATCATTTCTCTCAAGGGACTAGGTTAGTAGAGCAGGTTTAAGTACACTGACAGATAAATGGGGTACTAGGTGACTAGTACGGGTAATGGGAGAATGAAAACACCATTCACCAAGGTGGTGGATGGTGCCCATGTTTAACCTAAATCAAGTGTCAACAAATAGATATGTGAAGATTTACAATATTACTACAAAAGTTCATTTAAATATCAATCTCCTGGGGGTTTTGTGCTCTCATGGTTTCATTCCTGGTTGTGTTAATTCCCTATGATTGATCTCTACCTGGACATGTCCTTTTTTTTTTTTTTCTTTTTTTTTAAGATTTTATTTATTTGACAGAAAGAGGGAGATTACAGGTAGGCAAAGAGCCAGGCAGAGAGAGGGGGGGAAGCAGGCTTCCTGCTGAACAGAGAGTCCGATGCAGGGCTAGATCCCAGGACCCTGAGATCATGACCTGAGCCGAAGGCAGACAATCAACTGAGCCACCCAGGCGCCCCATAGTCTGGGCACTTCTTATGAACCTCAAATCTGCCTATGGACTAAACATCACCTCCTGGGTGATCTGGGGGTTATCTCAAACTTAACATATTCAAAATTGAGATTTCCCTTTCCCAACCAGAATTCTGGGAACCAAGAGACCCTCCCTTTCCCTCATATCCATCTAGTTACTCAAATAGGAATAAGAACTTAACTCTCTACTTATTTGTAAATTCAGTCTGAGAAGATAAAAAGACAAACTGATATGCAGTAAACTCTTCACATTCAAGAATTTAACCTTCAGTTTCAACGACTTTAAGTGACCCCAGGAATTTAGAACACAGATTGTGATTTCCCTCCTGTCCCTCAGGACCTGATTTCCCTCATGTCTTACCTGAGGCTGTTATACTTAGTTACCTAGCTGAAGACTGAGGCTGGCTCAGCAGGGACCTAGAACTTTATTGCTGTTTATCAATATATAGAGAAGACATCCATAAAGTAGGAAGTACTAGAGTGAAAAGTACTATTTATGAAAAATTGCTTCCAAAGGAAAGCTAACCTGATTATTATGTTAATAGAAAGATTTAAAGATTTAAAGGCCTTTGTAGCCTCAGCTATACAAGGTGGAAGTTTTAGATAAAGAGGCAGGATGAATTTGGCAGTGATTTAACTCAGATACAAAAGAATCACCGGGGTGCTTGGGTGGCTCAGTCGTTAAGTGTCTGCCAGGTTATGATCCCAGGGTCCTGGGATGGAGCCCTACATTGGGCTCCCTGCTCAGCGGGAAGCCTGCTTCTCCCTCTCCCCCTCCCCCTGCTGTTCCCCCTCCGTGTTCCCTCTCTTGCTGTGTCTCTGTCAAATAAATAAAATCTTTAAAAAAAAAGAGAGAAAGGAACTTATCATATGCTTTACATGAAAGAAGAAAAATGAGTTAACTGTTCTACCAAGTGTTCCAGGCATTATAAAAATTAACCTGTGAGAGAAAGCTTAAGCTAGAAAAAGGCAGAATTTAAAATATCATCCTAAGGGTGCCTGGGTGTCTCAGTCAGTTAAGTGTCTACCTTCAGCTCAAGTCATGATCCCGGGGTCCTGGGATCAAGCCCTGTATCCGACTCCCTGCTCACTGGAGCCTCTGCTTCTCCTTCTCCCTCTGCCCCTCCCCCTACTCATGCTCACATGTGCGCTCTCAAATAAATAAATAAGATCTGAAAAAATATAGATCATCCTACAGATAGGCAACAGAATGCAAAGGAAAAAAAAAAAAGCCCTAGCAACATACTTGCATATCAACAGACACCTAACTGGTATCAATGGATACCTGACAAAACTGTGTGACAGTGGAGCAAGGGCATTAAAGGTGATTGATCAATGGGGAAATAAAATCTACATCATTCCCTGAACCAAAAAATGTAGTCTTAGATAAAATATATAAATTCCTTGAGACTAGGATAGGTAGTTCATAAAAAAAAGAATATCTGTGTAGTTGGTCACAAGCATGTAACATGTGCTCAACATCATTAGTCATGAAGGAAATATATATTCGGATCCTAACCAATAACACTTTGTACCCATTAGGAAGGCTAAAATGAAAATTAAGGGCAATACCAAGAAATACTTAACAGAGCCACTTAGGACAATTGTTTTAAAGGAGACTATGTATGCATACATCATAATCCCAAAATTCTACTCCTTGATATATAGCCAACAGATTTATGTATATATGTACACCAAATAAAACATTAAAGAATGTTTGTAGTGTGCTTGGTGCAGAGTCTGCTTGGGATTCTTTCCTGCTGTCTCTCATATCAATCTTAAAAAAATTGTTCAGAGTAGCATAGTTTGTAATATTCCCAAACCAGAAATAACAAAATGTCTATTAATAGCAGAATGGGTACCCCAGGGGTACATGCATACAATGCAAAATTCTATAGCAATGAAAAATAAGTAACTGCTACGCACGGGACAACAAACAAATCTAAGTCCAAGGGGAAAGCTTCTCAGTGGCTGATCCCATTCTGTTGCTCAACCTAGATGGTGGTCACACTCACACAGGTGTGTAAACTTTGTGATGATTAATATGATTTTTGCACTCTTCTGAATATGTGTTATTTTTCAATGAAGATGTTCCAAGCAACTGCTTCCTAACAAAAAAATGTTTGTAAATGATTTTAGTACCATATTACACAAATCATCCAGTGTGTAGAGGAGCTAAGTATTTTTTTTAAGTTACACTCTATTTCAGTTTAAAGTTTTTTTAGGAAAATCATATGCTACAGAGGTGTCTGTGTCTCGTGAATGTCAAAGGTCCATTGTATTCACATTTCCTTATGACCAAAATATGCGGGGGAAATGAGAGATTCTAAGGAATGAACATGAAGACCATTGAGCTTAAAGAAAAACTGACAAGAAATTATAGTATTATTTTCTCTTCCACAGCAATCCTATTCATATAAGGTCACTCTGGCTCACTTTAGTCTCATAATTTCTTCTCTCTTTTGTATACAGAGGGAAAATACAAACGTCCATTACCTTCAATCCCTGGTGTCAGAATTCAACCTTGAGACTTACGGATGGGAGCCATGCTCCAGTTGTGGAGTGGGAAGAAACCAGTTTCCCTTTCCTAGCCTCATGTCTCTTTGCTTGGTGTTTTATTGTATTGTATCTTAGTAGGCAATAACGAGAAGGCTGCCTAGGGCTGACTTAAGGATAAGTATTAGAATTAGTAGAAATATTAAAATTGTGAAGCTATGATTTTGCAGACGGTTCTCCCTACTCTTTAATTAAGAGTTTAAACCCCATTCACACTCATGACTTTAAGGCTGAACCAGTAGGAAGGTGGATGCTAACTGTAATTTCCTAGGAATGAGGAATGAAAAACCGAGACAAGTAGGCACTGTAAAATTGTTTTTGCTTTTTTAATGCAGGTCAAATATCCTGAAACATACATGTATTTTGATATCAGTCTGCTAATCTCACTTGAGTTCAAATATTAAAGTAACACACACGAGCTAAGAGAATTCAATATTGTTCAAAGGCACTTACTGAATCTCCATGACTAGATGAAAACAAGGACAATTAGGAGGACAATTAGACAGTATATAATATAAAAATAACTTTTTGCTTACAATTTACAAAATGTATTATTATTACAATCTTTGATCTCTGATAACCTGGAAAGCTGGCTGCATGAATCCAGCAACTTTAAAATTCAGAAACTATTTTCTAAAACTTCAGGGCAAATAATTTACAAATAAGGTACACAAAGATTTAGACCATGCAGAATTTCTTACATCTTCTGTTAATAATATTTTATGACTGCAACTTTATCAAATTATATACCTACTTGCCCTGTACATATACAAAATAATGCATACATGATAAAACATTAGCAAAAGAGTAGTCCTTAAACTCAATTGATCATAAAAGTATTACTATATTAACATGTCTACAAGCAGCGTGTAACAGGGTTAAGAGACATTAAGGCAATAATACTTGAAGTTACAAAATAAACCATACATAATACTTTTTCCTAAGTGTAGTATAAGGCAGGTAGATGGTCCCAGCAAAAAAATACTAAGGTAACAATCTACACTGCTGTTAGTCCCACATTTGTAAGATGGAATACTATAAATCTGGCTTTCAGTGGCACTTGAATTTTCCAGTATAATTTAAAGTGTCTTTTAGCTCCCTGAATCATGTCCATTCTGAAGGTGGTTCTCTTGGTCCTTTGGGTTTTCCACAGCGATTACGAAAACCTGTAATCAAAACACCAGAGTAACTGGTCAGTGTCTGGAAATGTATTTTCATTTACTAAAAACTCTTAATTTGATTTGGGTAGTTCACTTAAGAACCTGAATAAATCATAGCAAAAAGTTTGGTAAGCTTGGCCTTCAGGAAAGCATGACATGATGACAAATAACCTTTTCTCATTTTTGCCAGAATTAACTACAGAACTAAAGTTTTAAACTTATTTAGTAAACAAATTACCAATATCTGTGGCCTCTGTTGGACTTTCTGAAATTTGATCTTTCTTGTTACTGAAAATAGGTGGACATTCTGTACAAGTCTCTGTGTGAATACCTCCTGCTGGATGATCTAAAATGCAAAATAAAGCCATTGTTAATCACCATCATTTGTAGCATCGTATGTAGAATCCTCTAATTGTTTTAATGTCTGTATTAATTTAAAAGAGCAAGTTTTCTCTCTTGGGGATCATAATTTCAGAGGCCCAGATACATACAAATGCAATGGTAGTGAACACAAGAAAATGTGTTACGGGTTCCTAGGGGTACACAGAAATCTTCTGTAAGTTGTTCTGCAATATATGGATTCTCCTTATGCTCGTATTTAATAAATCTCAATCTTGCCATTTCATATTTCCTTAAGGTAGTTATACTATGTGCCAATATCTTAAGGCAAAAATTGCAAGTGAAATGCCTTATATGGAAATCAATGACAATCAAGTTCATAGTTAATTAATGGACTACTGGCTTTTTTTTTTTTCCTGAACTATTGGTTTCTTTCTTTTTTTTTTTTTTCAAGCTGCTATCCATCTCCCTCCCCCCACTTTTTTTTTTAAGGTTTTTTGTTTTTTTGTTTTTTTAAAATTTTATTTATTTGACAGACAGAGATCACAAGCAGGCAGAGAGGCAGGCAGAGAGAGAGGAAGGCAAGATGGCTCCCCGCTGAGCAGAGAGCCCGATGCAGGGCCCGATCCCAGGACCCTGGGAACATGACCTGAGCTGAAGGCAGAGGCTTTAACCCATTGAGCCACGCAGGCGCCCCCCCACCTTTTTTTTAGATTTTCTTTATTTATTTGACAGAGAGAGAGATCACAAGTAGGCAGAGAGACAGGCAGAGAGAGAGGGGGAAGCAGGCTCCCCGCCAAGCAGAGAGACCGATGTGGGGCTCGATCCTAGGATGCTGAGATCATGACCTGAGCCGAAGGCAGAGACTTAACCCACTCAGCCACCCAGGTGCCCCTGGACTACTGGTTTCTAACTGTAATTATTTTCTTTGAAAGTTTTACAGCACTTAAATTTTAGTTTACTTATTTAATTACCAATGCCTAAGATTAATAACAAAAGAAATTTTGTTAAAGAAACTTTTACAGAAACTTGGGATACAGATTGAAGAATTTAAGATCCTTGTCCTTAAGTGCTTATAGTTTAGACAAGAGTCACCAAACTTTTTCTATAAAGGGCTATAGAGAATAACTATTTTAGGCTTTGCAAGCCACATACAGTCTCTGTCACATATTCTTCATTTTTGCTTGTTTCTTTGTTTTTAAACAACTTTTTTTTTTTTTTTTTTAAGATTTTATTTGTTTATTTGACAGATAGAGATCACAAGTAGACAGAGAGGCAGGCAGAGAGAGAGAGAGGGAAGCAGGCTCCCTGCTGAGCAGAGAGCCCGATACGGGACTTGATCCCAGGACCCTGGGACCATGACCTGAGCCGAAGGCAGCAGCTTAACCCACTGAGCCACCCAGGCGCCCAAAAACTTTTTTTTTTTAAAGTAAGCTCTAAACCCAAAGTGGAGCTTGAATTCATGACCCTGAGATCAAGAGTCCCATGCTCTACCAGCTGAGCCAGCCAGAGACCCCTAAACAACTCTTCAAAAACCTAAGAATTAATTAATTCAGCTCAAAGTCAGAACAAAAACAAGCCGAGGCCTAGTTAGTAGGAGACTGACAAGCACATTATCATTGTACTTGTGTGCTAAGTTTTTTTTTAATATTTTATTTTTTTATTTAAGAGAGGGAGAAAGCATGAGAGGAGAGAGGTCAGCGGGAAAAGCAGACTCCCTGGTAAGCAGAGAGCCTGATACGGGACCTGATCCTGGGACTCCGGGATCATGACCTGAGCTGAAGGCAGTCACCCAACCAACTGAGCCACTCAGGCACCCCTGGTATGGTAAGTTTGATAGTAAAATGATGTACAGTGCAGTGGGGACAGAGAGGAGATGCATGGCAATGAAACTAGTGGCTTCAGGACTGAGTTCTAGAAAGAAATGAGGATCTAGTCAAAACACCTCGATTCTCTCAGTGAAGTAAAAGGTCATCTACTAAGTAAGAGCAGGACTGATGATTTTATTTATTTATTTATTTATTTATTTTTGGTGGGCAGCAAAGCAAAGTTTATTGAGGGATAGTACAAAGCTCCCGACGAGGGAGGGGACCTGAGAGGGTTGCCCAGAAGAAATTAAAGATTTAGAGAAATCAAGGAAAATGGAAAGGATACCAACCAGAACATATAAGATAAAGCGAAGCTAAAGGCCCAACTATGGATGAGGATCCAGAACTGCAGGCCCAATCTGTAAAGCAGAGTGATGTTCCCCAGCAGCACTGAGGAGTTTCAAGGGATAAAATAAAATGGCATGGGAGTTAAGAGCAAGAAAGTGGAGGATAATTTAGAGTGTGACTGGAGTAATGGAGGACAGTGTCTAGATGGGCTAGAGAAGAGAATTCAGAAAGGAGTTAGCATACATTCAGAAATAAAGGACACAGGGATCCAGCAATATCAGCAGAAGTAAGAGAATAAAGGCAGTAACAGTAATAGCCTGGCTTCCGTTTGAGTTGCCTATCATGTGACAAGCACAGTACTGATATTCCATGAATGCGATCTGATTAACTTCCCACAACAATGCTCTCAGGTAGGTGCAATTATTACCTCCATTTCTTAGAGAAAAAACAACAACAACAAACAGGGCTAAGATGAGGTGACTTGGCCTAAGTCACACAGTAAGTAAAATGGTAAAAATGAAATTGCAAACCAGGTGAGGCTTGACTCTAAAGCTTCTGTTCTTTCCTTATGATACGTTGCCCCAGAAAAGGAGACAAAGAGTAATAAGCATTTATGAGAGGGAATGGAGCCCCATTAAGCAGAGATGCAGGGAGTGGCCAGCTAAAGCAGAAGGGAGGGCAAGGGGTGCCCGGGTGGCTCAGTGGGTTAAGCCGCTGCCTTCGGCTCAGGTCCTGATCTCAGGGTCCTGGGATCGAGTCCCGCATCGGGCTCTCTGCTCAGCAGGGAGCCTGCTTCCTCCTCTCTCTCTCTCTGCCTACTTGTGATCTCTCTCTGTCAAATAAATAAATAAAATTTAAAAAAAAAAAAAAAAAAGAAGGGAGGGCAAGGGCAGAGATGACTGATGAACTGGGGGAACTATACAGGTTAGGCTGTTTGAAGAGCTGCTTTCATGGCACCGATTTATAGGAATTAATAATAATACCTTAATATATTTTACCAGGATAATATAAGAAATGTGGCAGAAAAATTTTCTAATTTGGGATTATAACATTGGGCTAAGCCTTATAATCTTACTGGTCTTCACGGATGCGAAGTGCTAAAAGGAAGAATTCCAAACAACTGATTTCTAGGGACCTCATTCAATAATCTAGATGAATTTGGGACATTTATTCAAATCACAGTCAGATCCAGATTCTAAGTGTTTTTATAAGCAACAGAAATTAAAACACAGAAAAAATATTTTTAAAATAAATTTTTCTCCATTAGCCTGTAACTACCAATTATAAATGTCACTTTCCAGATTAATAATATCTGAGACAGCAATTAATTTAGAAGAATTACACTACATAGTTCAGGTTCAGAACACCATGAGTCATGCTATTTAATGAAGATTAATTTATATAATCTATAAAAAAAAAAAGGAAAAAAATCTAACTTACCACATTTTTCAGTGCCAGAGGGTATCAAGCCCTAAAAGGAAGATATTTGAATAGCTATTACAATATATCCCTTTTATAATAAATAAGAAAAAATTTGGTCTGAGTATATATCCCAAGAAATCAAGATCTACTAAAATTCTCACTGTCAAAGGGAAAGAAAACAATGGTGTTTTCAATTAGGCTTAAAATTTTTAAATGCTATGGTATTTTATACTGAGATGAGAAAGACAGGGGAACTACTTTTTCCTTCTAGATGAAACGGAAAATGCAGGAGCTACTACACAAAGCACGATGCAACTCCATTTTGCCAGTCCTCTACCATATTCATCAAATTATGATAACATAAGATATAACATCATTAGTACAGGTTACCACTATTTTATGTGCCAAGTATATTATGTTTCTTAATCAACTGTAAGATGTACCTTAATTTGGGAGACATTATAATATGGGGGAAATATGGAAAATATTAATGTTGATGAAAAATGGTATTTCCCATGACTAATATATTTAGCTACCAAACATTACCTGAATGTGAAAGGAAATGTCTTGTGACCAGACAAACCAAAGGATGGGACAATGTACTTAGTGTTAGTGGGAGGGAACATCTAAGAAAGTATCACGACCCTGAAAATATAACTCCTGTACTAGTCGCACCTCCAAAATGATTTAGAACATCATAATTTAGAAATTTCAGAAACAGTCTAGAAAATGAAGTCATGATCAAAAATTGTATTTAATGGTCTTAAGGTGACAGTTTCTGTAACAAACTAAGATAAAATAACAAAAGAACAAAAATACTGAGTATATAGCTGTTCCAATCCCAAAAGGACTCACTTCGGTTATTTTTTGTTCAGACTGTTCCTGACTTTGAAGTTCACTCCATTCAGATCTCACAGGTGTATCTGAGAAAAATGAAATCTTACAATTAACATGTTTAATTCTTAAATTTCTTGCACTAAAGACACAAATAGTCCCTATATTTTAGAAACTGTCACTTCCATAAAATAATCTCTTATCTATTAATTCAAGAAAATCCCCTTAGGTTTCCTTTCTTAAGATTTAATTAAAGGAATTCAGTCATCCGAGTTTATTATGTTACTATAAATAAGCTCATTATAATCTACACATGAAATAGACTTAGATGTACTCATTTAGTAGTACTGAAGTATATGGCTTCAGGGTTTTTAACATTCTTGAAATCAGCTGAAATTAATAAAATATTGGTAAAATATAACTCAGGTAAGACTAGGGAGGACCCCACTAAGCATGAGACACTGTAAACACATTAAAGCTGTTTCTATACTCTTTTTTAAGAAGAGACAGAGGAGAAATACATTATCAAGGCTCTGAAATATTATCACTTTCTCCCTGTTCTCACTAATACTCAGGTGGCCTAACATCTCCCTCAATTCACACCAACTGAACTGATACCACCTACAACCCAATTTAAATATTTACTTACCTAAAATGGCACCCAGTGAAGCAATTAATGCCTTTTCATAAATAAGTGCTATATTTAGTGAATGAAAAGACACCAACTTTCAAATACAACTGTACTGAATTTAACTAAAATTAAGTAACATTTTAGCAATCTTGCAAATAAATATCATTTTCAAGTATTTAAAAAAATAAAGTTTTTTTCATATAAGGAATTAAAAACATTTGTCAGTATCAATTCAAACCTCTTGAATTTTATTATGCAATTCAGCAGCAACTAGACTAAAATCAGCCATGTTTTTTGGATTTTATTAATATGGTATGAAGTATGTAAAAGCAGAAAAGACACTCACTATGTTCACTTGCTAATACAAAAGATTCAGGAGTTCTTTCAGGTAGCGGAGGAGGTGAATCTTCACTAACGTCAACATCTATATTAAATACATAAGATTCAGACAATTATAAACTTGTTAAAGAATATTAATTAATATTAAGAATCAATCTGTTATCTAACCAAGAAAACTCTGACATTCTAAAAATCAATTCCACAAGTATCTAAGAAAGCCAGTTTTTAAAAAAGCAAAAAACAAGAAATCCTTACTACCTGACTCGATATCAAGAATTATGAAGCTTAATGAACAAAAGCTTAATGAACAAATGAACTCCCATCACTGCTGCATTCTCTCCTGACTTTCCTGACACCCTGCAGATGTTACTCACTCTGCCCTCTGTGTCGGAAGCAGTTTTCAGTAGAAAGCAAGGGTTTTCAGATGATGCTTTGGTTCCATGAAGGAAAGCTTTGGTCATTTGACTTAAGCCAGTGTTTCCCAAACTGGAATCAATTACTTAATTCCTTTCATGAATTGTGCCGTATTACATACTACCATCTGTCCTATTTACTCATTTTTAACTTAAATTCCACTCATTTTTAACTTAACTATGCCCTTTGGTCACATTTCATTAATTTTTTGGGTCATATTTTAAACAGTAACGACAAATACCAAATTTGAAGTGTTATTTTTCTAATATACACAGAACTATTAAACTTTTTTGAATGTTCATTTATTTAATGCCTAAAATCTTCTGAACAGTGGCATATGACCTACTCTGAGAATACTGACTGAAATCATATTAAAGCTTTTCACCAGTAAAAACAAAATCACTCTAGGAAAAGATAATGCACTAAGTGAGTCTCATCAGTTAACTTATAACATAGACCATATTAGATTTCGTTTTAAAAGATTTTATTTAGTTATCTGAGAAAGAGCACATGTGCACACAATCAGGGGGAGCAACAGGCAGAGGGAGAGGGAGAAGCAGGCTTCCAGTTGAGCAGAGAGCCGGACGTAGGCTTGATCCCAGGATCCTGGGATCATGGCCTGAGCTGAAGGCAGCCCCTTAACCGACTGAGGCACCCAGGTGTCTCTGTATTAGATCTTTTGAGGTTTCACTGGAGACAGAGAAAGAAAATGTGAGGATATAATTCTGTGTATTTATTCTCAGTTTAGAAAGGATGGAGTGAGGAAAGGGAAATACAAGAATCTTGTATTATTTTGTCTGGGCCCAACAACTATTCTCTTTAAAAAATGAACAATCTTGGGCGCCTGGGTGGCTCAGCGGGTTGAAGCCTCTGCCTTCAGCTCGGGTCATGATCTCGAGGTCCTGGGATCGAGTCCCACGTTGGGCTCTCTGCTCAGCAGGGAGCCTGCTTCCTCCTCTTTCTCTCTGTCTGCCTCTCTGCCTACTTGTAATCTGTCAAATAAATAAATAAAATCTTTAAAAAAAAAAAAAAAAAGAACAATCTTGCCATGGTACTTCGCTATTTAACCATATCTGACAGGCTTTGTATAATGAGACTGAAAAATCAGCAAAGCCTTTTCAAGTTTCAACTAGCATGAGCTAGTAGGATTGCTCTTATCCTTCCTACATTTATTTAACTAAAGACCAAAGAAAATACAGCTTCTGGATCCTGCTGAGAAAAGAATTCCAGCTCATTACTTTATACACAGTCCATCACTGGAACTGGAACTCTCTCCTGCATATAAAGTTAAGCCACTATAGAACAATCCACCTTATCCAGTGGTAATAATTACAGCCATCACCATTCTTCCCTTGCCTTTATATTAGTAACCGCTCACAACTGAAGGGATGTCTGCTGGAAGGAAGGGATACATAAACTCCCACTGTGCCATTTCATAATAAAGTGAACAAATCAGGAAGAGTAGTCTTGCTTAGTTTACATCAAATATCAGGTATCTTTCCAGAAACTTTGTATCTCTTTTTCTCATGACAATCTTTATTCTTAAAGGCTTTTATTTTCTAACTGTGGCTCTTGCTTCTCAGCTCCATGTTTTTCCTTGGATTTCGGGATCGCCTTTCCTATGTTATGAACTTCTGTTTTATAGGGTATCCAACCAAGGACTGCATATTTTACACAGGCTTTTTGCAAACCATACACTGAATGGGGACTTAGTGTAGCCAAGTTGGAGAAATCTTTCAGGAGGCCTGAGTCAATATTAAAATAAGAATTCACAGCCAGGAATTTTTGTCAGGCAGTAACTTACACAAAAGGGTGTTTAAGGAATCAAAACAAAATTATTCTGTTTAACTCCCTAACAAGTTCTAGAACAAGCAAACAAAAACCTAATTCTTATGCCAGTGATTCATCTATAAAGCAAATTAAACTAAACATTAAAAATAGGACTCCTTGTTGTTGTCAAGTCATAGTATGGAATACTTACACAGGAAAATTTTCAGTTAATACCAAACCCATTTAGTATAGTTAGAATAGGGCAAAAGGAAACCATAAATCACATTTATAACTATCTTTGCCTTGGCATACAAATAAAATAGAGAGAATACAAGTGAGGTGGTATACAGCAGGATGATTTCAACTATCCTTACACAGTATTTTGTATTTTAAAGGAACTCCTTCTATTATCAGAGAAAGACTCATCAGGTAGTAATATCTTTTTATGAGCATATCCTTTCTGTCCTCACACCAAATTCTATTTCCATGAATGGTTTAAAGAAATATATTTCCTAGGTACAAGATACATGCCTGACATGCTACAAAAACCTAAAATGAAAATTTCAACTCATTTTCTTGCATAGTTATAGCTTGGCAGTCATTTTTCAAACTCCAAAGTGGAGGAAGAAAAAGATATTAACAATTTTAAATTATGGCTAACTGGTAAAGTAGTATTTATGGCGGTAACCATCATCTTCTGAAGATCCAGAAGAGGGGTGCCTGGGTGGCTCAGTCAGTTAAGTGTCTGACGCTTAGCTTCAGCTTGGGTTGTGATCTTGGGGTCCTGAAATGGAGCCCTGCACTGGGCTCTGTACTCAGCATGGAGTCTGCTTGTCCCTTTCCTACTGCTTCTCCCTCACCTCCACTCTCTCTCTGGAATAAATAAATAAAATCTTATTTTATTTATTTAACACACACACACACACAGAGAGAAGAATCAAGACTACAGAGAATCCTGTAAATTTAAGAAACTACTTAGATTCTCCTTACTCTACCAGATACATTCTCAAGATTAAAAAACACAGTATGTGGGAGCTGGGGGAAATAAAGGCACCATAGTATGAGTGGTACTTATTAGGTTAGAAATAGAAAAACGAAGTTATCTTTCAAGTTCACAGTACTTACTCTGCCTGCACTTTGTAAATACCAACCTATGTAAGTCAAGACCAAAGTTCACTGACAAGTAAATGACCACTGATAATCAATCTACCCGTAATAGCTTTTGTGTTTATTACATTAGCTCTCAACTTTATGGCCTATTTAAGAAGGCAGCCAGGTTTTTTTTTAGTAGATTAAATATGAGTTTCAACAACCAACAATACATCTTGGGAACCAAATGTACGTATTACCTTGAAAACCTAAGACAGTTTTAAAAAGAGAGTCATTAATTAAATAATAGTAGCAGTGACTTAGATAAGGAGGATATATCACATTCACTACTGACTTAATTAAATTTCCTGTATTCTGCTAAGTAGTTGCAATTTTGCTTCTTGGTTAATCTCAGAGTTGAAAGTAGCTTCATTTGCAAGTATTTTGTGAAGAGAATTGTTTTAAAAGGTGTTTTGTAGTTAAACAAGCAGAAAAAGATGATTAACCAGTATTTGTGATAAACGTGGATGAAATTAAATGGCCAGTCAAGCCATCCCACATTATTTGTGTCACTGTTACTTTAAGCCATTCTATCTTCCCCAAAGGATTTCTAATTATTCAGTGAGCTAAATCTCTTAACCCACAGAAAATAATAAAAACTGTAACACAGGAAGAAAAAAAAAAACACAAAAATTTTCAGTTACATCAACTGAAATATCTGGGAAACACAAAAACTAATGATTCAATTAACCAAATCAAGGAAACAATATACAAAAGCTTACTTTTAGAAAAAAGTATGTAAGATACTGAAATTCTGCTGTAGGTACTAGAGTGAAATGTGGAATAGAGCAAAATTAATACAGATAAATGCTTAGAACAGTGACTGGCACAGAATAAAAATATTTAAGTGTTAGATACTGTTATTATTACCTTTTTCAGCACCTGAATGAATTGTTCCTGCTATATCATGTCTAGCAATGGACATTGGCAATACTTTCCTTGTAGAAATGCTTTCAGTACTAGTGGCAGCAGAAACCGTGGCACTTGCTGTTGAAATATTAGTTTTATTTGTGGTCACAGCACCATCAGAGTTTCTTTCATCTGAGTCCGAGTCATCAGAGTGAAGAGGATTAGTGAAACTAAGGGGTGCTCTGAATAGAGGCGGACTGTTGGGATGATCTGCAAGATCCTGGATCTCAGCTGGTGTTGCGGGGCTCGGTGTTAGACTCACAGTTTTCACTGCTTGACAGTGGATATCTGAGGATTTGCTTTCCGATGAATCAGGCCTGGGTAGGGTATTTTCAGGTCCATGAAATGACCATGTTACATGTCCTTTCTCATCAAGAGGCAAGCGGTCTGGCCTTGGAGGTGTGCATGAATTCTTCTGTGATTCTTCTGGTGGAGTAAGTGGAACTTTATTCAACTGTGTTGCACTACAGTCCACACAAGAATTCTGAGAAACATCATCAACTTTTAGATCCCCTGAACTCAATTCCTGTGACTTAGAGATTTTATCACCTATACAAGGTGGAGTCGATTTAATTTTAAATGCATGTCCCCTATTCAAAAGCGTGTTCCCATCAAAACTTTTTGGTCCCTCTTGGAGGGGGACCTTCTTAATCTCAAAACTTAAATTTCGCTCCAATTTCTTATCCATCTGTTCACCAGCTGATTCATTTTTCCCTGGAAGATCTGCTGATTTGTTGTAGTTTCTGTTGAGGTCAGTTGAATGTTGTTCTGATGAAACCATATGCAACACTGGCTTTGGATGGTATCTATCATTGTCCTGCCACACAGTCGTGACTGTTGGAAAAGCTGAAGGGGGAGAGGGTGTCAAGATGGGTGGCACTGGATGAGGTTCTGGTGGCTGAAGTATTTCTTCCTTGGCATCCCCTTCTACAAGGCAACTGAAAAACAATAAGAAAAGAGTATAATAAGAATATTCATTCCTTTATGAATAAAAAATTATAAACTGTCAAACAAAATATAATGGTTAATAAGGTAATACATGTGCACTATTTACCAATACAAGAATTTTTTATGAAAAACAGCAGTCTCCTCCCACAGCCCTTCCGCTATCCAGAGACATGAACTTTCATCTTTTTTAAATAGCTGCTTCTAAGATTCATTTCCATAATTTCAAAATATTTCAAAATGCATAAATTGCTATTTCTTGATTTCCCTCACACATTCTCCATTGTCTTCCTACTGTGTATCTTTTCCATCTTCTCAATACCACAGATGTTCCTTTAAGATCCTTGGCCCTGTGCTCTAGTGTGTACCACTGACTACCTAGGTCACCACAGAGCTGATGTTCTCTCCTGTGTCAGACCCTTCTGTTTTCCAGGTCCCAACTTAGTTTTTCTAGTTCCACTTCCTTGTTTTGGTGGCCATATCCTCAGTTGCTCCTTAAGAACTATATACAGGAGGCAGAACTGCCTGGGTGGCTCAGTCAGTTAAGTGTCTGCCTTCAGCTCAGGTCATGATCTCAGGGTCCTGAGATCAAGCCCCACATCAGGCTCCCCATTCAACAGGGAGTCTGCTTCTCCCTCTCTTCTCTGCCCCACCCCACCTCTACTCATTCACTCTCTTGCTCTCTCTCAAATAAAGAAATAAAATCTTTGGGAAAAAAAAGAATGGAGTATTAAAAATTACTATAAGATGTCTACATATTATGTAAGGGGGAAGGCTTGAGGCTTGTGGCTAAGTGGTCATCTAACTGCATGGTAACTGAGTACCGCCCTTGCAAACCACTGGAGGGCCACGACCATGAATAAGTACACATTTCATCTCTTGGGTTGGTTAGTTCTTCCAGAGGGAGATTCTCTCCCAGCAGCAATCTGGCAGCAAGGGAGCTGGAGGATCTGACCATTCAGCATACATATTCCTGTTTGCAGCAAGGCACTACAAACCCCACCATCACCTGGACCTGATGTCCTTGAATCCAGAGACTCCCTGGTTCAACTGCTCCAGAGTAAATCCTTCCTGTGTGTCCAAATGATGTAAGGAGAAGCAGTCCTTTGCTCAATTTAATGTAAGGAATCTGGTATCATGAACTCATTAATACTCAAAACACTCTATAGAGTACTTCAATACTCTTCTTGTTTTTAGTCCCATCCTACACACCAGCCTTAAGGAGGCCTTCCAATTTCTGAGCTTTTCTGGGGGTTCTTTGGAAAATCATGTTGGGGGCGCCTGGGTGGCTCAGTGGGTTAAGCCGCTGCCTTCGGCTCAGGTCATGATCTCAGGGTCCTGGGATCGAGTCCCGTATTGGGCTCTCTGCTCAGTGGGGAGCCTGCTTCCCTTCCTCTCTCTCTCTGCCTACTTGTGATCTCTTTGTCAAATAAATAAATAAAATCTTAAAAAAAAAAAAAAAAGAAAGAAAAAGAAAATCATGTTGGTTCTTACAGGTTACCTCCACCTACAGGAAAGCAAGTTTTAGCTTTCTCTTTTAAGTCCCTTTTCAATGGCCATGTGCTTTCTACAATTTTGTTGACGTATCTGATGCCACCCCTCTCCAATTTTGTTTTTTAATCTCTATACATTTTTATATCCCTTCACTATAATTTTAGGAAGTTCATGGAGGGACCAGAGTTAAATGTGTTCAAGCAGGCTTATTTAACCAGTAATCTTTTTCTTAAGATTTATTTGAGAGAGCGTGTACACACATGTTTGCGTGTGGGTGAGGAGGGCCAGAGGGAGAGGGAGAGAGAGAATCTCAAGCTGACTCCTGCTGAGTTTACAGCCAGACACATGACTTGATCCCACAACCCATGAGACCATGACCTGAGATGAAATCAAGAGTCAGATGTTCAACCGACTGAGCCACTCAGGTATCCCTTAATCAAGTCTTTTTGGAAGCAGTCTGCGTAGGATATGTTGATAATTCACATTTTTAAAAATAGCTTTACTTAGGTATAGTTGATATACAAAAACCAATATGTTTTATGTATAATGTGATGAGTTTGGACATGTGCATATACCCATGATACTATCACCACAATCAAGGTAATAAACATATATCCATCACCTCAAAGTTTCCTTGTGTCCCTTTGTGGGTTTTTGTGGCTACTCAAATGTGACTGGTAATTACACTAACAGACTTTTTTTTTCCTCATCCTTCCTTGATGTAAGGTTACAACAAGGCTTAAAACACTTAAATAGAACTTATTCTAAGCCCAGCCACAAAAAATATATGCAACATATGGATTGTTCACTATAGTGTCCAACACTCACATTTTATTTTTAAAGATTTTATTTATTTATTTGACAGAGATCACAAGCAGGCAGAGAGGCAGGCAGAGAGAAGGTGGAAGCAGGCTTCCTGCCAAGCAGAGAGCCTGATGCGGGGCTTGATCCCAGGACCCTGAGATCATTATCTGAGCCGAAGGCAGAGGCTTTAACCCACTGAGCCACCCAGACGCCCCTCACTTTTTTTTTTTTTTTTTTTTAGATTTTATTTATTTGAGAGAGTGAGTGAGAAAGAGAGAAGGAGCAGGGGGAGGAGCAGAGGGAGAAGCAGACTCCCCGCTGAGCAGGGAGCAGGACATGGGGCTCGATCCTCAGACTCCAAGATCATGACCTGAGCCTAAGGCACATACTTAACCGACTGAGCCAACCAGGTACCCCAATGTCTAGCAAACTTTTAAGGAGAAAAAAAATTGTTGAATCCTATATAAAAGAAGTCCTACTTTGAGGGATGGCCAATCCATTTGGGCAGATCTTTGCTTAAAACAAGATCCTGGATAAGCCATTCTAATAGTTTATTATTACAGATCTTCTACTGTGCCTCCTTTTAAAAGTAATTCAATTATGCAAGCTGATGCACCCACTCTGGAAAACAGCAGGGAGGTTCCTCAAAGTTGAAAATAGAGCTACCTTACGACCCAGCAATTGCTGGGTATTTACCCTAAAGATACAAACAGAGTGATCCAAAGGGGCACGTGTACCCAAATGTTTATAGCAGCAATGTCCACAATAGCCAAACTATGGAAAGAACCTGGATGTCCATCAATAGATGAATGGGTAAAGAAGAAGTGGTGTGTGTGTGTGTGTTTGTGTGTAAAATGGAATACTATGCAGCCATCAAAAGAAATGAAATCCTGCCATTTGCGACGTGGATGGAGCTAGCAGGTATTATGCTTAGCAAAGTAAGTCAATCAAAGAAAGACAATTATCATATGATCTCCCTGACATGAGGAATTTGAGAGGCAATGTGAGGGGCTTGGGGGGGTAGGGAAGGAATAAATGAAACAAGATGGGGTCAGGAGAGAGACAAACTATGAGACTCTTACTGTCACAAAACAAACTGAGGGTGATGGGGAGGGAGAGGGTGGTGGGGTTATGGACATTGGGGAGGGTATGTGCTATGGTGAGTGCTGTGAAGTATGTAAACCTAGCGATTCACAGACCTGTACCCCTGGGGCAACATACAATTTATGTTAATTTAAAAAAAATTAAAAAGTAATTCAATTAACACCATTTTAATTCTACACTATCATGAGAAAACTAATATGTAATGGAAATCTAGTATGTGCCAAGTCCTATATGTAGCATTTTCACATAGTTTATCTCATTTCATCCTTAGGACAATACTTTTAAAAAAAAAACAAAACCAGGGCGCCTGGGTGGCTCAGTGGGTTAAAGCGTCTGCCTTCGGCTCAGGTCATGATCCCAGGATCCTGGGATCGAGCCCCGCATCGGGCTCTCTGCTCAGTGGAGAGCCTGCTTCCCTCTCTCTCTGCCTGCTGCCCTGCCTACTTGTGATCTCTATCTGTCAAATAAATAAATAAAATCTTAAAAAAGGAAAAACAAAAAACAAAAAAACAAAACCAACCCGGGATCAAGTAAGTTAAGTAACTTAATCACAACTTCAAAGGTGGTAAACAGGTGAAAAGGACTTGAAACTAAAGCTTTCTGATTTTACCTATATTCTTTCTATACTACCTCGTAACTGACTTAGCAGCTACCCTAAAAGAAAAAAGAAATAAAAAGGAATACAAGAATATATCTTGACTTTATTACAAATGAGTTTGGTATGAAAGTAATAAAATGCTGAGAGAAACAAACTCATCTTTGCTAATAATATTATTAATTTCTTTAATGTGCATACAATTTTTGACAATATTACTTTTTTAGTCATTATGCAAAAACTGAAATCTTTATAGAGTATTTAAAAATTTAATTGTACTACATACCAAAATATGAGCTACTATAAATTCACGGTTATGTTCACTACTCTGGTACAGGGTACTACTGAGATTTTACCCAAAGTGCAACAGAATTTTTAGTACACCAGTAACAAATCAGCTGCCATGTACATGCCAAAACCAAGACAAAAGAATGATAAAAGTTATAAAAATAATTTGGAAATAATCAGAATTTAATTAACAGTGGGTAAAATAAAAATATCCTTTCAAAGAAAATGTGACGTACAATACCTGCGGGTCCTTGGTGGTTTTGGAGGAGGAGAATCTTGTTTGTCAGGATCTATGGAGCTGACCATATTTTCAGTGTTAATTTCATTCTCCTGAGAGGGGAGGAAAAATGCTTCATTAAAGTTAGAAGAAAAATAATTCTCCTTTTTCATGTTTCACATAAACTGCCTCTAGGCTTTTCAATTTTTAAAATAATGCCAATTTTCCCAAACAACAAAAAGTTTTATATTCTCTATATTTTAGATTAAATGAGGGCCAAACTTCAATGAGAAAAATTAGTATCAAAGAACAGTCTATCAATTATCATATGATCTCCCTGATAGAGGAATTTGAAAGGCGAAGTGGAGGGTTTGAGGGTAGGTAAGGAAAAAATGAAACAAGATGGGATTGGGAGGTAGATAAACCATAAGAGACTCTTAATATCAACAAATGCGGGGGTGTGTGTGGAGGGGTGTGGTATGGAGAGGGGGGTGGGGTTATGGACATTTGGGGAGGGTGTGCTACAGTGAGTGCTGTGCAGTGTATAAGCCTGACGATTCACAGACCTGTACCCCTAGGGCAAATAATACATTATATGTTAATAAAAAATACATATGTATCTTTAGAAATATATAAATAAATAAATAAATAAAATTAAATGATTAAAAAAAAAAAAACAAAACAAAAAATCAGTCTGGGACTCCTGGCTGGCTCAATCAAAAGAGCATGTGACTCCTGATCTTGGGGTCATGAGTTTTAGCCCTACACTGGATAGAGATTACTAAAAAATAAATAAATAAACTTAAAACAAAAACAAAAACAAACCCAGTCTATCTCCAGTTACTGAAAACTTAATTGTGTACCATGGCTTTTCAACACATTTCAAATGCTCCTATAAATGCTATTCAAATGCTACAAATTTCCAAGAATATAAAGATAAAAAAAGATACCACCTTTTTCAGACATCACTACCAGTATAATCTAAACATGTACAGAGAGGGGGGATAAAGCCAACAAAATAAGGCTTCTATCTTTTACTTTTCCCAATTTTGGGGGATTCCTCTTGCTATCTAGTACTTTTAAGCAGGCCCAGATTGCATTTCAATCACTCTTTGCCCTCCCTTTATCACCACAGAGTGCCCTGCTCCATTAGCATATATAGCCCTTGTATCACTCCCTAACCAAATAAACCCCAAAAAGGCAGACAGAGCCCAATTCAGGGATTTCCTTGTTCTTGCTGGTCTCGAGGACCAGTAATATTCCTTCACATGGATGTTCCAGAGTCAATACAGTTTAAAGAATCTTAGGTTGTGTTTAGAACTGTGAATAGAAGAGTTGTGAAATTAATACATAAAACACTGCCTTGAATTAGTTTTACCCTCAAGGAAGTAACTCAGTTTTATCTGGCTAGGATATGTTAACAGGCCAGAAGACAATGATTTTTACCCTTGCCAACATCTCAGATTAATTTTAAAGAAAAGAAGCTATCTTTACACACACTATGATTAAAGAACTCTCAAACTGTAGTTGCCTTTTTTTTTTTTTACATCAAAAGACACTCTTACTGTGTCCATCGTAGCACTTTCTCTGCCTTTGTAACTGTTTCTTGCCAGTGACTTTTTTTTAACTAAGTATGCCCAACTAAGGAAAACAGAGATCTCAGCTTTTCCACAATTTTCAGTGCACCCCGTCTCCTGACACATAATCAGATGTATTAGAAGAGTTTTATGCATCTTAATATGTATCTTACTCTGACCTATTTTCACTCTTAAAGTCACCTAGCCATAACAAAGGCATCTCTTGTAGGGATATCTGCTAAGGTAGGGTACCAGGTAATCTATTGTCCGAATCAGGGCTCTTTGCGAACGGAAATGGGAGCACTAATTATTATTACACCTAGACAAATATAAATTGGTATTGCCTCAGGTAGATCAGGTCTTTTGGATGCCAAACTTAGATCCTCAAACATCACCAGAATTTAGACATTCTTTGCATCATAAAGATAATTCATTTGCTTACACAGTCCCATAACAGTTAATATTTTTGTAGCAAAATCTGTACACATTTACATTAAGTAGGTTGAATAAAGGTTAACCATATGAAACTGCTTCTAATCTGTAAAACACACCGATTTTTTATAGTACAATAAGAACAGCCTCAAGTCAAGTCAGGTTTTCCTGTCAAATGAGTGTAATACCAAATCAACACTCTCACCTCTCTTTTCCCCTTCTCTTCTCTCTCCCCTCCTCCCTACAACTTTAGGTTTTCAGAGCATTTTGGATTCTGGAATAGTAGGTAAGGCAATGTGGATCAATATGAGACATGCACTAAACAGTAATCACTAGAGGGGATACAAAAAATGTCAAGTAACTAGTACTTAACTCCAAGATGTATAGTCTAGTAATATTACCAAATTAGGAAGTAAAGGGGTAATCATAAAATCATAAAGTAGTGAAAGCGGAGATAAGAAAGTAGGCTTGAATCTTAAGAATATAGCTGAAAAAAAAAAGGATATAGCTGAAAAATATTAAGAAGTTGAGAGTATTAAGGCAGCATGTAGAATGACATTAAGAGACAGGTAAGAGGGGCGCTTGGGTAGCTCAGTGGGTTGGCCATCCACCTTCGGCTTATGTCATGATCCCAGGGTCTTGGAATCAAGCTCCAAATTGGGCTTCCTGCGCAGTGGGGAGTCTGCTTCTCCCTCTGACCCCCACTGCTAATCCTGCTCGCTCTCACTCAAATAACTAAATAATACATTAAAAATAAACAAGAGAGATAGATAAGATATTGAAAAGAAAAAAGAAAAGAACAGAGTATGGAAGGGAATCGGTGGGAAGGGAGTAAGAAGATAAATTAAGGGCATTTTCAAACAAATATGACGACGGAAAGAAGGCGTCATGAAGGATTCCTCATTCTGGATAAATGAGAGAATGGTGGAACCATTAACAGAAAGGGCCAAAAGAGGAAAACAAACTCTGGGGGGAGGTAAGACTTTTGAACATGCTTTATTTCATCTGATGAAAGAAATCAATGTGGTAGAATAGAAATGCAGCTCAGGGAACCACTGCCTGCACAGCGTGAACAAATCCTCCTGGCTACTGGACTTCAAAATAGGACAATGTTCTTCTTAGATTCCTTATTTTTCCTATAGTAACGTTTGCTCTACTCAGATCTCCTGACAATATTAACATAGCTTTTGTCTTCTCATTTGTCCTAATGTATATAGCTCTCTTAAGGGGCTTTTATTACCAACTGAAATAATCACCAACTTTTGAAGGTGAAAGGAATTTTAGCAATTAAATAATCTACTGAAATTAGGTTCTAGTATATTCTTTTGTTTCAAGAAGAGCTTACTAAAGTTATTTTTTTTCCTTTGACCACCTTCACTCATTTCACTAATTTTATGTCTTAATATTTACTACATAACAGCCATATCAGAGGCCACAAAAGAAGATATGAACCTAATCATCAAATACTTAAAAAGATATATTACCAACTGCAAAACAAAATAAATATTAAACCAAAGTGCTTTAAAAACAAAGGACATTATATTTGAGGAAAAAATACTCAGAATTCAGTATCACATCTAAAATGTACAGGGGCACCTGGGTGGCTCAGTGGGTTAAAGCCTCTGTCTTTGGCTCAGATCATGATCCTGGGGTCCTGGAATGGAGCATTGCATTGGGCTCCATGCTCAGCAGTGAGCCTGCTTCCCCCTCTCTCTCTCTGCCTGCCTCTCTGCCTACTTGTGATCTCTGTCAAATAAATAAATAAATAATCTTAAAAAATAAATAAAATATACAATAACAACAGAAAGATGATAACACAAACTATTGTTGCTATTACTCCATCATTCTAGAATTGAAAATCCTGGTATTGATAACTGGTCTTTTATATAAGAGATAAAAAGGCATGTGTACATCTTACAGATATTTGCTTACTGAAGTGTTTCTAAATCCCAGATCAATAGGCTACTCAATTCCAGAATAAACTTTTTTAGATCTCCTACTCTGGAAAGTCATCTTGGTTGTAAATATCTCTAGCAAATATCATTTATTGTAGAGTCTTATATTGTTGATCAGCATTCCAACCAAAATTACTATGAAAGTAATTCTGAAACAAACATTTTAAGAGTTTTTTGTCTGTTTTTTTTTTTTAAACTTTACCTTTAAATCAGAGAAATAATAAATATATTTATAACTGTATCTCACAACATAGGTTCAGAAACATTAAGTAATATATTTCTAATCATTTTACTCAACCACACAGTTCCAAGATGATTCTCTCCAACTTTTTAGATCCCAATTTTTTTCTGACTGGGATTTATGGTCTCCAACCACATATAAACCTGCTATAAAAATAGTCAACTAGATTCAGAAATACCTAGAAAGCAAGATTTCTTAAGAGGACACTACCAAAAAATTACCTAGAATGATAAAGCTATCTTTTCTTCTATTCAGTTGTCCTTCCCCTTTTCAAATCCACTCATCCACTGAGTTATATAGTTACACAGTGTCAGACACTACAGTATACAACCTTTGGCAATATGGCAATATATTTATTCTTACCAAATACAGTTTTCTCAGAATCGATTCCTTGGAAAACTTTTTCTTTTTTACAAAATAGAAACCCATCTCGCCCAGAGGTAATCCAGCAGTCACCATTTCAGCTTTAAAATGCAAGGACATAATCTAACATTTTAAATTCAGTTAGCAAACATTTAGTGGGTGTCTCCTATGTACCAGGCAATGAGATAAGAAAGTAGGCTTGAAATAACCATTAATCTGCCATAAGATGGTATTTCATCTCATCCTGTAACATGCGTACCATCTTTCTTCTATTCCTTATCTGTAAACCTCTGACGTATCAGACAGAAACATTCTATAACACAATTATAATCCTAGTGTGAAATTCAGACTAATGGAAGTTTAATTTATGGAATAAAACCTAAAAACAATCAGATAATGAGAAAACAAAGTTGAAAGAGCAATGCAATATTTATCACATATCATTTTCTAGAAATTACTTAAATACACTTAAAAGCTTTGAAGACACTAAATACTGCATTAAAATTATTTTCAAGTAAAGACAACAAAAGCAAAAATGTTTACAAGTGGGACTACATCAAACTAAAAAGCTTCTACACAGCAAAGGAAACTATCAACAAATTGAAAAGGCAACTATGAAATAAGAGAACTATTCTGAATAGCAAAAAAACCCAACAAACAAATTGATTAAAAATGGGAGAATTGAATAGACATTTCTTCAAAGAGGACATACAGATCGTCAACAGGAATATAGGAAAATATGTTCAACATCACTAATCATTACGGAAATACAAATCAGAACCACGACGAGACCGGATACCTGTTAGAATGGCTAGCATCAAAAAGACAAGAAATAACAAGTGTTAGAGAGGATGTGGAGATAAGGAAAACCTCATGCACTGTTGGTGGGGATGTAAACTGGTGCAGCTATATGGAATGGAAACAATGTGGAGGTTCCTCAAAAAAAAAAAAAAAGAACTATCATATGATCCAATAATCCCATTTCTGGGTATTTATCTAAAGAAAGTGAAAACAGGGCGCCTGGGTGGCTCAGTGGGTTAAGCCGCTGCCTTCGGCTCAGGTCATGATCTCAGGGTCCTGGGATCGAGTCCCGCATCGGGCTCTCTGCTCGGCAGGGAGCCTGCTTCCTCCTCTCTCTCTCTGCCTGCCTCTCTGCCTATTTGTAATCTCTGTCTGTCAAATAAAATAAATAAAATCTTTAAAAAAAAAAAAAAAAAAAAAGAAAGTGAAAACAAAAAGACACATGTACCACCATGTTCACTGTCGCCTTAGTTACAAGAGCCAAGACATGAAAGCAACCCAAATGTCCATTTATCAAAGAATGGATAAAGAAAATGTGACACATACGCACAATGGAATATCATTCAGTCATAAAAAAGAAAGAATTCTTGGCATTTCCAGCAACAGGGATGGACCTTGAGAGCATTATACTAAGTGAAAGAAGTCTAACAGAGAAAGACAAATACCATATGATCTCACCTATCTGTGGAATCTAAGAACAAACAAACAAAAAACTGAACTCAGAGATAAAAAGAACAGATTGGTGCTTGCCAGAGGTGGGAGGTGGGTGAAATGGGTAAAGGAGGTCAAAGGACGCAAGCTTCCAGTTATAAAATAATCTATAATTATCACTTGGCTAATAAAGGAAATACACAGTCCCTAAAACTCATGGATCAATATTAAATTAAGACACTGAGATCAGCATTTGGTAATAAGTCTCTCATTTATAAAACCAAGAAATTTCAAACATATAGTCTGGGAAAATGCCAAAAACAATGTGAAGAAGAAAAAGGAAACAAAGGTTATAAATTTTACAACTTATTTCCTCATTTTACTTCAGTTATTGAGACTAAGTTGATTTATCATGTGATGGCTATCAGGTTCAGGGATAAAAACAAAGAAATTTTATCAAAAAAATAACTCAATACTTTCAAGGACAAGATGATTACAGAAAGACAGCAAATAAAAGAACTAGTTTTTCTAACTAAAGAGGCAGACATGAGAACACTATGAGAACAAACTATTTTTGTCAAGTCAAAATGTCTCAAAGTCCAATAAGATCTTTAAGGCTAAAATGACACAACTAAATACATGCCAAAAAGGGACTTCACTGTAGGCTATAATTCTGCTTAATTAAAAAGCCTACAAAATTAACTACAACACTTTTTATCATCATGACCAAGAACACAATTTAATTCATGTAGAATCAACTTAAAATTACTTAGGTTGGGGGGTAGAAGAAAAGAGAGAACAATGCAGTTAATTTTGTTAGAAGTAATTTGTATGTGAAACAGTAAAGATTTTTGACATAAGACCTATCTTTCTTTTTTTTTTTTTTTAAAGAATTTTTTTTTTAAAGATTTTATTTATTTATCAGAGAGAGAAGGGGGGAGAGAGCGAGCACAGGCAGACAGAATGACAGGCAGAGGCAGAGGGAGAAGCAGGCTCCCCGCCGAGCAAGGAGCCTGATGTGGGACTCGATCCCAGCACGCTGGGATCATGACCTGAGCCGAAGGCAGCTGCTTAACCAACTGAGCCACCCAGGCATCCCAAGACCTATCTTTCTAACTATATTCTACTTTGAATATTATTTAACTTGTACTGGAGTCATTAAATATCCATGACAATTGAGAGATGCAAACAGGAAGAAGGAAAGGAGTTAATAAAATCAAGGTCAAATAAAAAGAACAACTGTCACAGATATACTGATGTCAGTAAAACATAGATGACTGTTAAAAAGCTAAATATTACATCTTGGTAAAAAAAGTTTTCAGGGTGCCTGGGTGGCTCAGTCGTAGAGCATAGGACTCTTGATCCTGGGGTCAAGTTTGAGCCCCATACTGGGTGTAGAGATTACCTAAAAAAATTAAAAGAAAAAAGGAAGGAAGGAAGGAAAAGAAAGAAAGGCTGGTTTTCTAGGAGGAAAGAAAGAAAGTAAGAAAAGAAAGAAAGAAGTTTTCTAAAATTAATAGGCCAAGAACACCTACCACTCCTTCGGCAAGTTTCTGCGCTCCATGAATTTCATATAGTTGCAGCTGTTTTTCAAACAGTTGGGCGATAGCTCTATGAACAAGCTCATACTGCTCCTATTAGGGAGATGACATGATAAACAGGGGAAAATAAACAAGGGAAAGACATTTGGAAAAACAAAAACAAAAAACAAACCAAGAAGGCATAAAAAAAAATACAGTCTATAAAGTGAAACAAAAAACAGTACCTTGGTTTGCACTGCAGAATGCCTTTGTGTTCTCATTTCTTGTATTAAGTTAAATACATTAAATTCCTCTGGTATTTTCTAAAACAAAGAATTTAATACATCAACTCTTTCATATAGACCTTTAACGTTTCAGACAGACCTTCTATACATGCTGAATGACTGAAAACATTTGCTGAGCATGACCTACCATCCATCAGACACTGTTGTTGGCATTATAGACAGAAAGTTAATCTGGACCCTCAGCCGTCAAGCTAGTGAGGTAGTGAACAAGTAAGTACCCAGCCACAGTATAACTGCAGTGCAGTGGGAATAAAAACACTGACTAGCACTGATTGGTGTGTGGAGTAAAAAGTTAAGGAAATACACCTAAGCACAGCAGATTAAATGTATAATCGGTTTGGGGAATTGAGAAACTTGTTGTGGATACAGCCTAAAACAGAAAGAAGGAGAGGTATTTAAGGAGGAAAGAGGACAAGGCTACCTGGAATCAGTCTGTAAACATAATAGAGCTTGAACTCATTCCACAGGTGACTGCTTTCTGGGCTGGCTATGTAAGGACCAGCTAAGAAAGTTGGGTCCTGGGATGAAGCCCCGCTTCCCCATCTCTCTCTGCCAGCCTCTCTGCCTACTTATGATCTCTCTGTGTCAAATAAATTAAAAATCTTTAAAAAAAAAAAAAAAAAAAAAGGTTCCCAGGCTTACTATTTGAGAGTCCTTATATACTTCAAAAGATTTTTAAAGGGTGCCTGGGTGGCTCAGTCAGTTAAGAGTCTGCCTTCGGCTCGGGTCATGATCCAGGGTCCTCAAATCTAGTCTGACATCAGGCTCCCTGATAGCAGAGTCTGCTTCTCCTTCTCCCTCTGCCCCTTCCCCCTGCTTCTGCATGCACTCTCTCTCATCAATAAATAAAATCCTGAAAAAAAAATTTTTTTAAGATTTTATTTATTTGACAGAGAGGGAGATCACAAGTAGGCAGAGAGGCAGGCAGAGTCAGAGGGGGAAGCAAGCTCCCTGCAGAGCAGAGAGCCGGATGCAGGGCTTGATCCCAGGACCCTGAAATCATGACCTGAGCTGAAGGCAGAAGTTTATAACCCACTGAGCCACCCAGGTGTCCCTGGAATGACCAGATGTTTATTCTGCTTACTGGCATTTATTTAAATGCCTCTTTCCATCCCATTTTTAATCTTTGACCTTCATGTTAAAAATGGGTTAGAATCCTAGTTAAATTTTGTTCAATTAAAGATTTTCATTTGAGGGGCGCCTGGGTGGCTCAGTGGGTTAAAGCCTCTGCCTTCGGCTCAGGTCATGATCCCAGGGTCCTGGGATCGAGCCCCGCATCAGGCTCTCTGCTCAGTGGGGAGCCTGCTTCTTCCTCTCTCTCTGCCTGCCTCTCTGCCTACTTGTGCTCTCTCTCTGTCAAATAAATAAATAAAATCTTTAAAAAAATTTTTTTTCATTTGAGTATCAGGTGATGATTACATTTTTGAGGAATACAAAAATAAAATTTAACCCCAGAGGGCTTTTGAAGAAAATTTAAAATTTAAATATTCCCTAGCAACACTCAAAAATGTTAAGGCAGGGGAAAAAAGAAGGAATAGAGGGAGGAAAGAAGTTAGAATGAAAAAACCCTAAATATTTTATTAATCCTATTTGATATAAAATAAAAATTGACATATTCACAGAAACACACCTTAAAGCTACAAAAGGGGAAAGCCTGGCTGGCTCAGTGAGTAGAGTATGTGACTCTTGATCTTGGGGTTGTGACTTCAAGCCTATGTTGGACATACTGTTTAAAAAAATAATTTTTTTAAAAAGCTGTAAGAAATAGTGCATTGAAAATGAGTACTACAGAATGAGCAAGAGAAGCAAATCTACATACAATGAGACAACCTAATGTTTTTCAAATCTGTAATAAGGGCTATGTTTTATTTATCTCTATATCCTCCATAGTATTGAACACAACGTCTTTGAAATAGTAGCGGTAGTAACAACAATTAACACCAGTTTTAATGAAAACTAACACTGAACTGAGCACTTGCTATTTGTAGGACACACATAGTTCTAGGAACTTTACAAAGGTTTATTTATTTTTTACAAGTTATTAATATTTTAATATTAATTAAATTTAATTAAATTTTAAGTTAATTAAAATTTAATATTTTAATATTGAAAAAACTGAGGCACAATGAAATTAAGTAACTGAACCCAAATCCCACAGACAGTAAATGACTGAATTTTAATCTGGGCAGTTCGGCTCCAAACTCAATATCCTTAACCGCTATAAAATAGTATTTCCATTTAGGCATAAATATTTACTGAACTGATTATACTTACACCTAGAATAAATATAAAAGGCAATGAGGATTCTGTATTTGGAAAAGTCAACCTGGAGTTTCCATTCTAAATCTAGGTGTCAATTCACATAGAACAAGGGATGGTAACATGTTTACTTTTCTGCCTCACAAATTATCTCAACGTAACATACATCATTGATACCTTTTCCAGTTCTATTACCTTTTTTCTTACATAGTAAAGCTATTTCTAAAGAAGTAACATAATGAAACACATGCTGTAATTTACTACATTTTACCCTTAAGTTGGAAAATAATAACAGATCAACTGAATATAATGCTATATAAAAATGATTCTTACCCCAGCTTTTAGTAAATTCCACGTATAATCTATGGCACAGATGGCACCTGTTCTTCCACAGCCTGCACTATAAATATAAAGTTTGAAAGAACAATTTGATTTTTGTCATAAAATAACTATAAAATAAATGTGGATGAACATGTTAATTTTTAGTAGCAAAAAAAAAATCATTTAAGAAACCTGACAATATTCTACTATTTCAGTAAACAAATCATATCTTAAAGTATATGCATGGCAAACATCTTAAACATTAGTATTTACATCTTGTGTTTATTTAATTTAGGGAACTTCTAACATTCAGAGAACACCTAAGTGATTCACAGAATATCTAGTAGCTTTTAATTTGGAAATCTAATTCTATCTCAGAAAATCCTGTCTAGCCAACATAATAACTTGAAGAGAGAAATTTATTTTACATCCAGTATGGATGTAATTTCACACACCAGTATGGCTCTGGTGCCTTAGAGGAGGAAACAATACACCGTTTCAATCTGCAAAAGGTATAGAAAAGATGAGGAATACCAAAGCCCTAGAAATTGGTTTGAACACTAGCAGTGATTTCAGCAGAAGAACAAAGATGAGTGACGTACTCATCTCCTAAAGAACTAATAGAACCCAGAGAATGTAAAGTGAAATTCTGCAGGGTTTTTTTTTAAAAATATGACAAAAGTACATTAGAGCAACTGCTCTCAACTAGAGGGAGATAGGAGACGTGCATCTCAGGATTGGGAATCACTGTGAGTAACTGAAGACATTACTGACATCACCAGAGTAGTTTTTAGATAGAAAAAAAGTTGGGTAGCATTTTAATGCATATTTTGGAACCTTTAGAAATATCAGTAGTTTGTCAAACATGTCATCTAAGATTTCCTGATAAAATAAATCTATAAGCAACTTAATGTAATCTTTAAAAAGCTCTTACTAATCCATAATATTAATTTTTAACTGTTGATACATTTATCAATTCCTCACATCAAAACATTTCTAGATTACTGCATTGAGTTACTAGGGGTTAAATGACATATATTTAAAATCTGACGGTTAAAAGTGTGACTAAAGTCACACAAAGATATACACAACCAGACTGATAAAACACACTGCCAAAATTCAGAAACAGATCTGAGTATATGTATGTATTACATAATGGTGGAGTCTCCCATGAAAGGGTAAAGATTAGACCATTCAATAAATGATACGGGGAATGTAAGCCTAACAAGAGCAAAACCTGGATTCGTACCTCATACCTTTATCATAAAAAAACTCCAGATGGATTAGGTTTACAAAAAAACCTATAGAAGTGCTAAAAAGACAGTTTATGTATTACTATCACAGAAGGACTCTCTAAGCATCCCAATGGATGGAACTCATAAATGACGATTCATAACTCTGACCTCATACAACTTAAAATTTATCTGTGGCAAAAGATTGGCAGAATAAAAACCACTTAAAAACCATGCTACTGACAACACGACTAAAAGTTGTTAACTTTTAGTTATATAAATATATATAGATAAATGAAGATAAATGAATATATAAAGATAAATGAAGAGTTTATAACATAATTGTTAAGAGATAAATGCCTGCTATGAAATAACTGGCGAAGTATACAAACAAGCAATTGACAAAAGAATATAAACAACCAAGAAAAAAAAAAAGGGAGCCTGGGTAGCTCAGTTGGTTAAGCAACTGCCTTCAGCTCAGGTCATGATCCTGGAGTCCGTGGATTGAGTCCTGTATTGGGCTCCCTGCTTGGCAGGGAGTCTGCTTCTCCCTCTGACCCTCCCCGCCTTCATGCTCTCTCTTACTCTCTCTCAAATAAATAAATCAAATCTTTAAAAAAAAAAGGGTAGCCTGTCATGCCGGCATTAAATCAAACAAGATAACAGTATTAGGGAGAGTACGGGAACACAGCCACCCCACAAACTAATTATAATTAACATTAGCTTTATGGGTAACAAAATTTAAAATATGTATTAAAAGCATGAAAAAGTTCATGGTCTTTTACTTAGAAATTACATTTGCTTGTATCTATCCCAATGAAGTAATTACAGATGTGCTCAAAGATTGCACCATGAAAAGAGCCACTTGGACATTTAAACTATTGTTTAAAATAGATGAAAAAAGGGGATGCCAGGGTGGCTCAGTCTGTTAAGCATCTGCCTTTGGCTCGGGTCATGATCCCAGGGTCCTGAATCAAGCCCCACATTGGGCTCCCTGCTTAGTGGGGAGTCTGTTTCCCCCTTTGCCTGTTGCTCCCCGCCTGCTTGTGCACTCTCACTCTCTCTGACAAATAAATAAAATCTTTTAAAATAAATAAATGTTTTAAACAGTTAAAATAGATGAAAAAGGATGGGGAGGGGTAGTAAATGCCAAGGAATGAAAGTTAAATATAAAATATAGGGTAGTCATAATTCATTGCAGAAAGAACAGTTACATGATTTAGGGAAAAAATGTACACAATTATATTACGTGGGGAAACATTCTTTAAATACTAAGCACGCATACACTGTGTGGACACAAACTGAAGGACATATACTGAAATTTTAACAATGAGCACCTCTACTGGAATTGTGACTTCTTCCTTTTATGTATGTGTTTTCTAAGTCACTACAGTTAAAATACTATTTTGGGCTATTTAAAAATATTAAATGGTCTACTTCATTTTTTAAATGAAAACCTTCCTATCAAATTGGATTTATGAACTATGTACACTGGGCAACACAGAACAAAAAATGATTGTGATGAATCTGTGAAGAAGTCAAGTCAAAGCAATTTCTATAATTAGATTTTTCTCTTCTTAAAACAGTCAACTACTTAATTAAATCGTCAACTAACCACTGAATTAACTATAGAAAAATATTTTTTAATTAACCAAGTTGTCAACTGATTACCACATGTCCATCAGCATGTCACCTTTTTGGCCCATAAATAAATAGCAGCCTTTCCAATCACGAATAAACATTACAATCAGACCTACTGGATAAGAAAAACTATCTTTGGTATTCTGTCTCCATTAAAAAAATCTCTGAACTCTTTAACCAGTTAATTTCTGAGTCTCAGAAATTTCATTCACTCTTTATAGCAAATGTGAATGCAGATACAAGTCACTTAAAGAAACTGATAGCAGTTTTCTGAAACATGTACTATATTTCTAAGTCTTTTAGAAGAAATATAATGTAAATTAAAAATTAAAAACTGCCTCAGGATTCAGAAAGGTTTTACTATTTGGAAACCAATATAATGACCTATCTCACTTGGCAATTCTATAAATTAGGTTTTAAAATATCAAACATCACCCATATTAATAATGCCACTTATATTTCAAAGTATTTAAATATTTAGAAAATTCTTTTGTACCTGCAATGAATACAAATAGGCACATCTTCATGTTCTTGGTATTTCCTCATTAAGCTTATCATGTCCAGAATAGAATCAAATGATGTGGGAACATCATGGTCTGGCCAGTTCACATAATGAAATTGATATAGCCTACGCGATTCCTTCAAGAATAACAGAAATTCAGCAGTTATAAAAAGATATTACACATTTTAAAGCACACAGAAAAGCCACACATCTCACTTGACTGTCATTTATAAGATATTTATGTGGTATTTAACAATGCTTTAAAAAAAGAAATGATAACTACATTTATTGACTCTCATATACCAAGTATTTATATAAGGCCTTCACATATAAAAATTATTTATTCTCTACATGATGGTATGAGGAAGGTACTGTTAATACTATCCACATTTTATAGGTAAGGAAATCAAGACAGAAAGATTAAATAACTTGCCTAATGTTTCACATCAAGTGACAAATGCGGGATCTGAACCCAGGCATCTCCAGAGTATGCACTTTAACCCTTACACTACGCATATTCTTTAAGTAATTCACAGTAAATGTTTGAGCAATATAGACTTGTATTCAAATCTATTGTAAATAGAGGACTAACAGAATGTTTAAACTGAAAAAGAAAATTAGAAACTAACATGTCTAACCCCAATCCATTTCCTTATTTTAGATCAACGTATGTCTCAAAGTATGGAGTGCTGGAACCATGTCTACTTGTAAACCAGAAGGTAGGAGGTATAAATTTGTTTACGAAAATAATAATTGAGGAAGACTGATGCACTTGATGGCTATGTTTAATTTTTCATAATGCTTTCAAAAATTAAAATAAAAATACAGAGATCGAGGGAGAAGCCAATAGCATTCTCTAATGTCCATCAGATTTTCTTTGATTTCTTCCTAGAAAATTAACATTTTTATATTGATCTGACACACTGAAGCCAAAGGCCTCAAATAAGAAAAATATATATCTAAATGAAAACTTAGCTTTGATGGTGGTTTGTTTCTAAAAAAGTTGTAAACTAGCAAAAGTGGGTAATAATTTTGTAAACAATGCTATAATCTGCTAACTGTAATAGAGGAAAAATATTTGCAGCAAAGAACCAAATATTCCAAGTATAGTAAATTTAATTTAGGAAAATTGTTTTAAAAGTTAAAATTTATATTACTTTATCTAATTGGATAAGCTAACAGCTAAAAATAATAAAACACTATACTCTGATTTTCTTCTTTATTATCTTACGTAAGAGAAATAATTAACAAACTTCCTTAACTATGCAAGATAAGATGGCATACAATTTATATGTCTTCTCTTTAAAAACTATCCTTAGAAACCATCTCTAAATGGAAAATACTTACATTTTGAAATTCAAGTAAGAGTGTCCTAATGAAGTAGTCTGTTCTTGCTTGCTCAGCTTCCTAAAATAAAGGAAAACACTTGTGAGTCAGTGAGAACACTGAAACAAAGACAAACACACCAAAACAAATAACCTTGTATTCAAAACCCACAATATAAAATTAACCATTAAAACTCCAGGTATATCTGGTCATTACAAAAACAACCATTCTAGGGCACCTGGGTGGCTCAGTCAGTTAAGCATCAGACTCTTGATTTTGGCTCAAGTCATGATCTCAAGAGTTGTGAAATCAAGACCTGCAACAGACTGTGGGCTGGGTGTAGAGCTGGGTGTAAGATTCTCTCTTTCCCTCTGCCCTCCCCTCCCACCCCATGCTCTCTCTGTCCAAAACAAATAAAAATCATTCTAAAAGTCACCAAGCTGTTTATCTAAGTTCTACTTACAGTTTAAAAACAAAAATCCAGAAGTGTCTGTTAACCAATTACTTAACCAGGAGTCTGTCATGCATGGTTGCAAAGTTACAGTCATTCCCAGAATTATGTAACAGAAATAATACAAAATATACAATGTTCAGAACCCACTACCACCTTCAACTCTTTTATCTTTCCCTAAAGCTTGATTTACCCTACCTGACGCTCACCTCTCAGTTCACTGGATGTAGACTTGGGAAGGAAGAATATGTGCTCATAAAATTTCAAATTACTATTTTGGTTGATGACAATATAACCACTTTAAAAGTCTCTTACTATCATTTGTCAAAGTATCAGAATAAAGCCACTGTATATTTGTCCCTTAGGAAAGTATTCTTTCTGCTTTGTAAATAAAACCACATATAATCTAGGGCAGTGACTGTCAAGAATAGGATATGGTGTTTTTTAATAAAAAGAATATTCAATAATATTCCTGCTTTAATTTTTTAAGTCACAGCAGTTCATTTTGAACTTTTCAAATAACATTAAGAGAAAGTTTATGTTTTTACTTTCAACAACAAAAAAAACGAGTATAGGTGAAAACATTGATCCCAAAATTTTTCTTTTTTAAAAATATTTGATTTTAGGGCGCCTGGGTGGCTCAGTGGGTTAAGCCGCTGCCTTCGGCTCAGGTCATGATCTCAGGGTCCTGGGATCGAGTCCCACATCGGGCTCTCTGCTCAGCAGGGAGCCTGCTTCCTCCTCTCTCTCTCTCTCTCTGCCTGCCTCTCTGCCTACTTGTGATCTCTGTCGAATAAATAAATAAAATCTTTAAAAAAAAAAAAAAAAAAACTTGCTTTAAAAAAAAAAAAAAAATATTTGATTTTATTATTATTTTTTAAGTAATCTCTACACCCAATGTGGGGTTTGAATTTATAATCCTAAAAATCAAAAAGTTGCATACTCCACCAACTGAGCCAGCCAGGAGCCCCTACACTTAACTTTTTCTTTCTAAGAAGGGCTATATAGCAAATATTTTTGGCAATGTGGACCATAAAGTCTTTGTCTACTAAACTTTGCTATTGTGATAAGCAAATATATAAATTAATGGACATGGTTGTATTCTATTAAATATCTACAAAACAAGCAGCAGGTTACACTGACCTATGCATAATGTGTCAACATCTGGTCTAAGTGGTTACATGCAGCAACATGTGACTGAGTTCCTCCTAGGTAGTCCTCCCTCTCCCATCAATACTTTACCCTCTTTCTCATCCCCAAACCAAGACAGCTTCTGATACTGTCTTTTCTCAGTCTCAAAAACTGAATGTCAAGTAGTCAAGTCACTTATTATGGTCATTACCACCAACCTGTTTTCTAATTATAAACTAAATTTTGGGGGGGCACCTGGGTGGCTCAATGAGTTAAACCTCTACCTTCAGGTCAGGTCATGATCTCAGGGTCCTGGGATCGAGCCTCACATTGGGCTCTCTGCTCAGTGGGGAGCCTGCTTCCCCTTCTCCCTCTGCCTGTCTCTCTGCCTACCTGTGATCTCTCTCTGTGTCAAATAAATAAATCTAAAAAAAAAAACCTAAAAAATTTTTTAGATTTATTTATTTCAGAAAGAGAGAGAATATGCAGGTGGAGAGGGAAAAGAGAGAGAATTCCAAACAGACTCCCCACTGAGTGTGGGAGGCTAACTTGGGGTTCGCTGCTACCACCCTGAGACCATGACCTGAGCTAAAACCGAGAGTCAGACACTTAATCGAATGAGCCACCCAGGTGTCCCTATACACTTGATTTTTGTTTACATCAGTGATAACAAATCTTGAGTTGTTGGAAACAGCCATAAGACATACAAATTACGGGACGCCTGGATGGCTCAGTGGGTTAAGCCTCTGCCTTCAGCTCAGGCCATGATCTCAGGGTCCTGGGATCGAGTTCCGTATTGGGCTCTCTGCTTGGCAGGGAGCATGCTTCTACCTCTCTCTCTGCCTACTTGTGATCTCTCTCTCTCTCTGTCAGATAAATAAATAAAAATCTTAAAAAAAAAAAAAAGACATACAAATTACTTTCCATTTGAAATCTTCTAAGAATTTAGAACTTAAGAATAAGAATTGCTTCATTAGAATGGCTCAATCCAATATTGGTAAGTCAAGGCTACTGCTAATCAAATCAAACCTCTCACAGGGCCTTTTCAAATTATCTTTTAGTTCAATTTAAGAAATCACCCAAAAAAGTCATTTCAAGTTTTTCCAAATGATAATCTATTTCTTTCTTTCCTCTAGTCATTATTTTAAATGTTGTTTACTATTCTTGAACCCCAACACTTCGGAAATTTCAACTCATTTAGTTGTTGAATGTTAAGCAGCATTTGTTTTCAGTTGAAATTTAACATTTAGTAGATGCCTTGTTATATTTAAACTTACAAATGTTCAATACAACTATATTGCACAGAAAATAGGTTTCCTGAACTGTCCAGGAACTTGACATTGTAGAATACTTTATAGATTGCTGAGGAAGGAGGTGTTGCCTCACAGAAATACACAATGTGGTATGTATTATTTTTATCCATTCCAACTAACAGGAAACGCAATAGGTTTTTAAAATTTTATGTTTAACCCACAGTTAATTCTAACCAGGACTTCAGAATACTGGCTACTTATTAAATCCAGGCAATTCTTCATGTTCCTGTGAATGTGTTTTGGGGTGAGATTAAGATTTAAATCAATGGGGGCATCTGGGTGGCTCAGTGGGTTAAGCCTCTGCCTTCAGCTCGGGTCATGATCTCAGGGTCCTGGGATTGAGTCCCGCATCGGGCTCTCTGCTTGGCGGGGAGCCTGCTTCCTCCTCTCTCTCTGTCTGCTTGCCTCTCTGCCTATTTGTGATCTCTCTCTGTCAAATAAATAAATAAAATCTTAAAAAAAAAAAAAAAAAGGATTTAAATCAGTGAACTTTTGAGTAGAGCAGACTGCCTCTATAGGGGGTGGCCTTAATCCAATCAATTAGGGCCTGACAGAAAGAATAAAAGGACCAGTCTTGCCCAGATGAGAGAATTCTCCAATATACTACTTTCAATGGCAACACTGGCTCTTCCTGGTCCTACACAGACTGTCTTTAAACTGGAAATGAGTATTAGTCTTTCTGGGTCTCTAGTCTGCCTGCCTTTGGACCAGAACCACTACCCCAATAGCTCTCCCAGTTTCGGGTTACTGGTCTTCAGACTTAAACTAAAGCATCAACTTTTCTGGGTCTCCAGTTCGGTTGACCACCCTGCGGACGTTGGACTTACCAGCCTCCATGATCCTATCAGCCAATTCCTTATAATAAATATTTTCTCTTTATATATATATATGCCTCTCTTACTGGTTCTATTTCTCTAGAAAACCCTAATACAGGGAAGTTATTTAATTTTCATCTATATTGTCATAAATTTTGAGTTTGAGTAAGCAAGACAACATATTTCTTTCAGGTGATTAAGATAGATGCCATTGGGTATAATACTAAAAGCAAATTGCTGGTTCTATTCTGAAGCTCACTTGTGTTTCTCTTTTTTGCTTTTCCTTCATTATTTTTGTTTACTAATTCATTTTCTCAGTTTTCAGCTGTGTTAGTTTTAGAACTTAAATTTAGCTCATTTCCAGAGCTTATTAAATAGGTGTATATTTTAAGTTTCATAATTAATTATCTGCCATATAAGATCAATCTTTACTCCTCGGACAGCAGTTCTCAAAACCATCTTTGTATATAATTACAAAAATTCTGGATAGCATAACAAACATGAAAGATTAACATGATACACTAAACTTTAGTCATCAAAGGTCTTTCCCATTTCAGCTTGAAATTTTATGTCAATTACCTTGAGATTAAAAGTCACATGCTTCACTGATTGAGCCAGCCAGATACCTCAACTTTAATACCAATTTCCAAATAGATCACTCAAAGCATAGCTAGGTTACCCTATTTTCACTTTATATACATAAAAATTTATTATCGACTTATATACAAAGACTAACAGCAAATTAACACAATAAAGTAAAAGGAAATTACACATTTATGAAGTAATTTTCAAAACTTTTAAATTTAAAAGCAGTATAGGGCGCCTGGGTGGCTCAGTGGGTTAAGCCGCTGCCTTCGGCTCAGGTCATGATCTCAGGGCCCTGGGATTGAGTCCCGAATTGGGCTCTCTGCTCGGCAGGGAGCCTGCTTCCTCCTTCTCTCTGCCTGCCTCTCTGCCTACTTGTGATCTCTCTCTGTCAAATAAATAAATAAAATCTTTAAAAAAAAAAATGATAAAACCAGTATAAAAACAAATACTTTTATTTTTTTGAAGACTTATATATTTAAGAGAGACCAGGAGGAGGGGCAGGAGAGGGAGACAAAGAATTCTTTTTTTTTTTTTAAAGATTTTATTTCTTTATCAGAGAGAGAGAGGGGGAGAGAGCAAGCACAGGCAGACAGAATGGCAGGCAGAGGCAGAGGGAGAAGCAGGCTCCCTGCTGAGCAAGGAGCCCGATGTGGGACTCGATCCCAGGACGCTGGGATCATGACCTGAGCCAAAGGCAGCTGCTTAACCAACTGAGCCACCCAGGCATCCCGAGACAGAGAATTCTTAAGCAGACTCCCTGCCCAGCATGAAGCCTGACCTGGGGCTCAATCCCAAGATCCTGAAATTATGACACGGGGCCAAAATCAAGAGTTGGCTACTAACTGACTGAGCCACCCAGACACCGCCAAAAACAAACATTATTATTAATATATATTTGTTATAATTAAGTGTACATGGAAATACTGAATGCTTGGCTTATATAAAACTGGCCTCATACCATATTATAATCATTTATCAGTCTAGCATCCCAATTTTTCTTTTTTTTTTTTTTTTAAGATTTTGTTTATTTGACAGACAGAGAGATCACAAGTAGGCAGGGCAGTAGGCAAAGAGAGAGGGGGAAGCAGGCTCCCTGCTGAGCAGACAGCCCAATGCGGGGCTTGATCCCAGGACCCTGAGACCATGACCATGATCTGAGCCAAAGGCAGAGGTTTAACCCACTGAGCCACCCAGGTGCCCCTACCATCTCCATTTTCTGAATAATATATACATAACTGAGTACTTACACAAGAAATTTTAAATGGTGCAAACGTTATAGGTTCTTCTCCATACAAAGGCCAATAGCGTTCACATTTTTTCTGTTGTACAAAAAAAAAAAAGCCTGTAGGTAATCCATATGGTAGTTTTTCCTGAACTTCTATAAATATTTTGTGCCCTAGTGTTCAGCTTGTTGCTCTTCCCAGAAAACAGAAAAACTGACATAGGTAGGCAAATTGTTAGAAGAGCTTAGACTTACCCAACTGTTCTTAAAGGTAAGCTACTATTTGCTTTCCAAGATTACTCATAAGAACTTTATTAATATAAATGTCTAAGCTGTTCACTGCTATCTGCTTGGTCAACAGAGTAGATTCCAAAGATCCTCCTCTAGAAAAGAAACACTACTTTAAAAAAACAAAGTGCCTGGTACAAGGAAGTCTGTTTAGTATAAAGGTTGCCACGCAAGTTTCAATGCTTGTAAAATGACAACCTTTATAACATCTAGCTGAATTCCCATTAGGTATAAAATCTGTGGGATAGTAGAAAAGAAAACTCTACTTGCTATAAGAAAAATTTCCCAAGTTGTAACTAAGTAAGGAATATACTGGTATTTACATTCCAAGTATAAACTAATAAACAATTGACACCAAAAACTATGTGCTAAATTCATACATTGAATAATCTATAGTCATATTATCACAGTCATTTCAGAGACGAGGAAACTAAAGCACCAAGGTGAAAATGCTATTAAAGTGTAGGTTTATTTGATTTCATTACTCATGTTCTTTCCATTAGGTCTTATTCTAGGTCAAAATCAAAGTCAAGCTTATGAAATAAATTCGTAGGTCCTAATTCACTGACAATTTATTACTAACAAAATACTATGATCACAAAATCTTTAGCTTCAAAAATTCTGTACTCAATATGACCTATTTTCATCAAGTATTACTACTGAAATACAAGTGGCAAATATTAACAGAATGAAAGAAGAAATGAATCCTAAACCTTAAGAGTAACAAAAAAACAGTAGGAGAGTGAAATTTAAATTTTCTAATACAAACAATTACTAATACTGGTATTGAAGTACATCCTGTCAATTCTTAAACAGATAACCTAATTTACTGGCTTATATATTTTCTAATCTTAGACTGTTAATTTTCTATCCAATATTATGTAATACTTCTACTACTGATAAAGGATTTAATGAGGAATGACAAAAATTATTAGTTAAAAAATAAAGTTTCCCAATGATTTATATTACAATGTCTCACATAACTAAAAGATGCGCTACTTTGCTTTATGCAATATATTCTTTACTGAAAAAAATTTAACAAGAATTTTTACAACTTTTTTGCTAGAGGGGAGGTGGGTGAGGGGATAGGTGAAACAGATTTAAAAAAACTTTACTTTAACTAATCTACCACATTAGTATAAGGAAAATTGAAATCATCACATAATTTGTTTCTAAGTCTGATGTGTGTCACATTTATAGAAGACACACTTGTTTTATTTAATATCTATTCTCTGTAAATATATTAGCACCTCCAACATTAAAAACTTCGTTGGTCTTGAAGCTGCAGGAGATCACAACGGTTTTAAAACTAATTTTACTTGCACAGAGTATAAAAATACCAATGATAAAAATTTCAGATTAAGGAATTTTGTTTCTGTATGAACAAACAAAAAAACGTAATGGCACTCTCAGAAAAATAAGAATATTCCAGCTATAAACTGATATAATTAATCAAAATTATTTTATGGAACTCATTTTCATTTGCTCAATTTAATTCCTATTTTAAAAATACCTCTCTACTTCAGTCCAAAGTGTTCTACTTACAACAATCATTAAACATCAAAAGACTAATGATATAGTATCTATTATTTTAAGTGTGTCATAAAATATACCTGTGAAATATAAAAAAAAAAAAGAGCTTATGTGGTTTTTAGAGATGATCATGTTTCTTTTATCAAGTAAAACCAGTAACAGAACACAAAAAAGAAGTATCTACTTGGGCTCAGAATATAACAAAGGACTGGAACTATATATCCCTAGAAATGAAATGATAAAAACAATCCTCCACAATTATTTTGTATTAATAGGTATACATACCCTTCCCATCTCAAATTCTCGACAGGCCATCACAATGATCTAAAAAGAAATGAGAGATGGGATGAGAGGAAGACTGTATCAATGAAACACAATTTTACTTTTAAAATAAAATATGAATTCTAAGAATTACTTTTTACTGAGCGTAATTATATCTAGCCTGTCAAAAAAAGGAGTTTTAATATTAAAAGTAGGAACTAAAGAAATGATCAAAATCACACCTTGTAATCAAGGAATAACTATATAGCAACAAATTAAATTGGCTTCAATTATCATAATGTATTTAATTTGAATTAAATTTTATGATCCTTATAGAACGGCCTCTGACTTTTGAAACTACATTAAAATATCACTTTTAGGGTATTTACCCAAATAGCACTATGAAATATTTTAAATACATTTAATAAAATTATCTGAAGGCTGAATACATTTAATACTGTCTTTAAACAAGAAGGTTATTAGATTTGCTTCTTTATCCCAACATTTTATAATGTAATGTTTCAAACATATAGCAAAGTTGAAATAGTCTTAACAGTAAATACTATATAGCCACCATCTATATTCTACCATTAACACTTCACTCTTTTTCTATCACATAGCTATCCCTGTATCCATCTAACTTGGTAGATATCTTAACAGTTACTGACTGATGAAAAGATTTAAAGTATTATCATACTCTCCCCTTAAAATATTTCAACTAATTTGTGAGAATCGAATGAAACATCCTAGACTTCAGTTTCGGTCTTTTTAGTATAACGTAAGTTATAATTAACACATCATTATAGCTAAAAAGTCTTCTCAGCCCTTATTCAGTAAAACATCCTATGTCATCACATGTAATAATTGTCAAAACAGATTATGAAAAGTAAATTACTTACTACGACATTGTACTCCCATATCATCCTCCAAAAATCTATTACTGTATTTGCTAAAGGTCCTTGGGTTGCCACATATGCTTTCGGCCCATAAACACCCTAAAATGGTTAAAAGGAAATTTCATATTTATTACAATTACCAAAAGTATTTCCTTACTTAATTTTAAGGTTTCAAATTTTATTAGTAATACTCCTCTTTTCACCTTAAGCATTTCCAAATAATATACTATTTTTGTGTATTTATTAGAAATGGCACACAGAATTGATAATTGAACTGCCTTCTGCTAATTTACAAATTATTATTTCCCTGGCTTCAAAAAAAAAAGCCCCAATACCTACTCACCAAAGCTAACTAGACAGAAACATAAAAAGCATGCTTTGATTCTAAAAATAAGAGTAAAACTACCTAATAGTTCTTTCTTAGCTAGATTATTCCATAGCTACCTTCAATTATTTACACAACTTAAAAGGTTTTTGGGGTGTCTACTATATATATATATCTAATAACAAGCCTGGGAATATACCAAATAAGACAGCAGTCTAAAATACTAAACTAGTACATAATTAAATCACATGATAGATCAGTGTTACTAAGTAGAATTAAAAACTGGAGCTTTTTTTGGTTTTTAAAGATTTTGTATTTAAGTAATCTTTTTTTTTTTTTTTTTTAAAGATTTTATTTATTTATTTGACAGAGAGAAATCACAAGTAGATGGAGAGGCAGGCAGAGAGAGAGAGGGAAGCAGGCTCTCTGCCGAGCAGAGAGCCCGATGCGGGACTCGATCCCAGGACTCTGAGATCATGACCTGAGCCGAAGGCAGCGGCTTAACCCACTGAGCCACCCAGGCGCCCCTAAGTAATCTTTATACCCAATGCGGCACTCAAACTTACAACCCTGAAATCAAGAGCTGCATCCTTCATTGACTGAGCCAGCCAGGTGCCCCACAAAACTAGAACTTCTAACAATGTCCTTATAAAAAGAATACCAACATTGACAACATCTGAAACAGCAAACCACCTACATATTAGTTTTTGTTGAACTTCTTATTCTTAGTTTTGGGTTTTGTCATAATTTTAATTAAATTGATTTTGTTGGTGGGGGGCTATATGAAACCATGACTGTTTCATGTTGCCATGGGTAATATTAATTTTACCATGTAAGTTGTACCACTTGTAATATTTCTGTCAACTAAATATTTTTATTTTTTATTTTATTTTATTTATTTATCTGACAGAGAGAAACACAGCTAGAGAGAGGGAACACAAGTAGGAGGAGTGGGAGAGGGAGAAGCAGGCTTCCTACTGAGCAGGAAGCCCGATGCAGGCCTCAATCCCAGGGCCCTGGGATCATGGCCCGAGCTAAAGACAGAGGCCTAACGACTGAGCCACCCAGGCACCCCAACAAAAAAATTATTTTTAAGATTTTATTTATTTCACAGAGAGTAGGCAGAGAGGCAGGCAGAGAGAGAGGAGGAAGCAGGCTCCCTGCCGAGCAAAGAGCCCCATGTGGGGCTTGATCCTAGGACCCGAGCCGAAGGCAGAGGCTTTAACCCCCTGAACCACCCAGGCGCCCCCCAACAAAATATTTTTTTAAAAGTATCTATAAATACCATATATAAAAGAACTGAAATTATACTGTCATTCAAAAACCCAGAATAACTAATGGAACAAAGTAGTTTTTATTTAATCAAGTAGCAATTTCAATCTGTCTATTGGTAACTACTATGCAAGAACTTGACTGCTTTCGATATGAGTATTCAAAAATGGTTATCTACGTAAATGCTGTATTTAATCTTGTACTCAGTTGGCTTGTCACTAGAACACAGTGACAATTTTCAAGAAGTTTTAATCTGAATTTATATTCTATAATTTTATATCAGTATTACTCAGTAATTCTAGCCCTAATAATTTATCCTAAGAAATTATTCAAAAGAATAACAAGGTTCACTGCAATACTACCATCAAGAAAACTGGAAATGACCTATATAGCTCAAAAACAAGGAATAACCATGTATGTATATTTGTGTATATAAACCAAAGGGACAATGGAGAAGATGATTTATCAAATGGTAAACTGTTTATAAGCCTTCAATGTTAAAAAAAGAAAAGAAAAAAAATGGAAAGCAATCTCAAGTATCATGAAACTAAGCAAAACTCTTTCTTTATGAATAAGGTTAGAAGGAAGGAAGGAAACCACACAGAGTTGGGGCTGTGATTTTTTTGTTTTGTCTTTGCAACTGGTATAATATTTAGGCAATTTAAAAAACTTTAATAAAACTAGTATGTAGGAGGACATTAAGTAGGGGCAGAGAAACATCATTTGAAGTTAATACATACCTTAATAAAATTTGCATTGATATAGTCTGAATCTTGAGAAGGAGTCTTTAAAGTCAACTTAACTCGGCTGTGATCAACTACAAGGGAAAAAAAAGGATTTCATAAACTACATCCTATTGGTAAACATGTGTTTTCTAATAAACTATATAACTTGAAAATATTTTCATTGAAGAACAATTTCTGACATCATATTTATAGAAAGTAAGTCTATAAAAACAAAAATTGGTTGACGTAAAGCTGTGTTTTAAAGCCATAATCAGAATAATCTCAGGAACTCTTTTAAAATACAAATTCCTGGGCATCATCCCAGATTGGCTAGACAAGAGCCCAGTGCTGCAGTTTTTTAACAAACATACGAGGTAGTGGACACTAACCACTAATGCACAAGCTCATTTGCCAAAATCCTTAGTAGGAAATGCAACTTTCAAGTTTCATAAGAAATTACAAATATTGAGTAAATTATAACAAATGAAGTAAGATGATGCATAAAAAGTGCTAAATACTGCACTTGGCAATAATATATATTATTAGGTAATACCAAATTAAGGTAAAAAATATCTTTACCAAAAAGTTAAAAAAATATAAGGGCGCCTGGGTGGCTCAGAGGGTTAGGCGTCTGCCTTCAGGTGGGGTCATGATCCTAGGATCCTGGAATCAAACCCTGTATCGGGTTCCTTGCTCAGGGTGGGGCCTGATTTTCCCTCTCCCTCTGCTGCTCCCCCTGCTTGTCCTCTCTCCCACTATTTCTCTTCCTGTCAAATAAATAAATAAAATCTTTAAAATATACATATATAAATTTCATTAGTTTTATAAATTTGCAGTTTTATTTTTTCAAATAAAATATGTATATGATTTTTTAAAATCAGATTTTAAAGGATTGTGTGGGGCTTGAACTCACAACTCTGAGACCAAGACCTTAGTTGAGATCAAGTTAAATACCTAACCAACTGAGCCACCCAGGCACACATTAAAGAAAGGAATAAAATGAAAAGTAATCTTTCCCTGTCCTTGAAGTCCAGGTATCTCTTTCCCAATAAAGACATTATTAATGTTCTTTTCCCCTTCCAGAAGTAATTTTTATGCATATACCTACATTCTTTGAAAACTATGCAAATGTAATCATCCCATTCTCTGTTATTTCACTTTTTAGTTAATCCTATATCCTGGAACTCTTCCTAGAGCTGATATAATACAGGTCTATCTTATTCACATGTTACATAAAATCCACTGTATGGGTGTTTTGTTATTTATTTAACCAGCTACATTTCTGATGGCCCATTTCTTCCTATTAAAATCTACCACACTGAACACTGCGGTACATGTATCTGCTTTCACTGTGGTATAACCTAAGTTCCTAACAGAAAAAATGCTACTTGCCTTCTAAAAGTTGTATACTAACTTACACAATACAAATGCCATTTGTAAGAGTGACTGGATATTATACTTTTTAATAGGTGACATTCTAAAAGTAAAAAAAAATTAGACATGTATCTCTTGAACTATGCAAGTGGTCACACATTTTCATAGTTACTGATTATTGAGGTTTCTTTTACCATATACTACTTCTTTATATCCTTTACACATTTTTACCTATGTCTATGTTTTTCTACCAATTTAAATGAAAAAAAGAATCAGTCTTTAGTCATAAGTAATGCAAATAGCTTTGTTTCACTTTGTGTTCTTAAAAATTTTCTTGGTCTTTCCAGGATCCCACATTACATATAGTTATTATTTCTCCTTAGTCTGTTCTAGTCTACAAAAGTTGCTTTTATTTTTTTTTTCATGATTGGAATGAGGTTTATGAATTTTTAGCAAGAATACCAGGGAATGATGACGTGTCCTTCTCAGTGAAAAGACATACCAAGGGGTTTATGATGTCAATTTCATATTATTTGTGATATTAATCCTGAATACTTCGTTAATATGGTATTACCTGGTTGTCTCCCACTATAAAGTTACTATCTTTCCATTTGTAGTAATAAATATTTGGGGGGAGATACTTTGAGCCTATACAATCCTAAAGCAGTAGGACTGCCTAATATTCACAAGTATCTAGATTAGAAAGAACCACAGCAATTAATATATAAGATGCCATTATCATATTATGGTCCTGTCTAATCCAGGGATGATGAATATTAAAGGCAATTAGAGTAGAAAAATACAGAAAAAGTAACAGACATGAATAAAACTTTTTAGCAAACCCTTAAAAGTCAACTAATGAATAACTAATTTGTCAATGACTCTTTTTTCTTTTAAGATTTTATTTATTTATTTGACAGAGAAATCACAAGTAGGCAGAGAAGCAGGCAGAGAGAGAGAAAGAAGCAGGCTCCCCACTGAGAAGAGAGCCCGATGTGGGGCTTGATCCCAGGACCCTGGGATCATGACCTAAGCTGAAGGCAGAGGCTTTAACCCACTGAGCCACCCAGATGCCCCAATGACTCAAGTTTTATACATTAGTACTAAGGCCCAGTTCTGCTGATTTTATTAATTTTTGGTGAAATCTTTGAGGATTTGTAGGAAGATACAGAAGACAGACGTATTAGCCTCCAATTAAAATCATGTATCTCTTCCGTGTTTCCAGAAAAGAGAATGTTTGTATGTTTATCAATGTTCTGTTTCTTATCTCACTTGATCTTCTGGTAAATGGGAATATTTAGTAGTTAGGATAATGACAGTTAAGTAACTACACGAAGCTTCCTCTCACCATTGTTTACCAGTAACAAGGAGTCCCAATTAACTACCCTTATTCATGTGAGGTATTAGTCTCCAGTTAAAGTATCTCAAACGCAGGACCCAGTACAATAGTTGGTTTACTACTGGATCCTCAGTAAATGTTTCTGGGGATTATGAACACAAATGAGAACAGCAGCTCCCAAATGATAGTCAATACTGGTATCAGGCTGTTACATCCATGCTGGTAATTTTTTTTTTTTGAAGATTTTATTTATTTACTTGACAGAGAGAGAGATCACAAGTAGGAAGAGAGGCAGGCAGAAAGAGAGGGGAAAGCAGGTTCCCTGCTGAGCAGAGAGCCCTCCGTGGGGCTGGATCCCAGGACCCTGAGATCATGACCTGAGCTGAAGGCAGAGGCTTTAACCCACTGAGCCACCCAGGCACCCCCATGCTGTTAATTTTTAAAAAATATTCCATGATGAAAATATTATGCATACACAAAAATAACAAACTAAATCTCCATATAATCATTACCCTGTTTTAATAATGTCAACATTTTAAAGTTTTTATTCAAATTCCAGTTAATTAACATACAGTGTAATATTAAATAATTTCAACATTTTGCCAATCTTACTTCATCTGTCTCTAATCATAACACCTGGAGGGCGATAAAAGAAAATTAAAATACAAGATTTCTAAGTACCATATTCTTATTTTTTTTTAAGATTTTATTTATTTGACAGAGAGAGAAAGAGCACAAGCAAGCAGAGCAGCAGGCAGAGGAAGAGAGAGAAGAAGGCTCTCTGCTGAGCAGGGAGCCCGATGCGGGTCTTGATCCCAGCACCCTGGAATCATGACCTGAGCTGAAGGCAGACACTCAACCAACTGAGCTGTCCAGAGCTGTCCAGGTGCCCCCTGAGTACCATATTCTATAAGAGGTTTGATTCCATAAGTTCAAGATTCTGTAAGTTCAAGCAGAAAAATGACTTATTTTAAACTCTAAACCACAAATTTTGTAATCACTGCTTTATACTAAATAAGCATAGTGTATTACTGATAATTTATAAAACAATGTTAGGTTGTTTATATAACATAACACATGATCACATGTATTTTCAGTTTTTCATTGGTACTCCTATGAAGCATAAACATGTGTATAACTTAAAGAATATTAAAGAAATGAAAACAATCATTCCTCTCCATGGTTTTGCTGACTGCCTCTAAAATCTCCCAAGAATCCAATTCCAAACCGATAAAACCAAGATTGGCCACACAGGAGGCTCTCTAAGCAGCAACTTTTCCCCTCCAAACAAACATCAACAACCTATGGCAACAAAAAGAAAATATTTAGATAATGTCATCTCTGAAGAAACTGAAACTTCCTACTGATTAAATCCTAGGTCTCAGGGAAAAACAAGAATCTTCATAATTAAATTATAGTACAATATTACACTGATGCATCACTTCTAAAGGCTAGCCAGCTTGACTTTAGTCCTCTTAGCAAACAAAGCACAGATCATTCTTGACAAAAGAGCATCAAGATATTTCTTAATTCTGGAACTGGCCTTAGTATTCTACTATAAAATAAATCAAATCTCTTAGATAGCTCTAGAAAAACCTATATAATCTTTGAACAATGATGAAACTACTTTTAATAGAGCAGAAGCAAATAGTCTTCTCTTGGCTATTTCAACATTGTACTAGAGGTTCTAACTAGCAGAACAAGGCAAAACAGGCATTCAGATTGGAAAGGAAGTAGTAAAACTGTCATTATTTGGAGATAAAATGGCTCAGTATGTTAAAAAAAAAATCCTAAAGGATCCATAAAAAACAACTACACTAATAAATGAGTTTAGGAAGGTCACTAAATTTTAAAAAATCAATACAAAAATATAACTTATATTTCTATGTGCTAGTAATAAAGAATTAGAGTAAAATAATTTCATTCAAGGGCACCTGGGTAGCTCGTTTGGTTAAGTACGTGTCTGCCTTTGACTCAGGTCATTATCTAAGGGTCCTGGGACAGAGCCCCACATGGGGTTCCCTGCTCAGTGGGGACTTATCCCTCTGGGGAAAAGAGTGCTTCTCCCTCTCCCTCTGCCTCTCCCCCAGCTGTGCACTCTCTCTCACACAAACAAATAAAATCTTAAAAAATTTTTTTCATTCAGATAAAGAATTAAAAAAATAAATACAAGACTTGTGCACTGAAAACCATAAAACACTGCTGAGAGAAATTAAATATTTAAATAAATGGAGAGACACAATTCATGTCACAGATTGAAGAATCAATATGGTTTAAGACGGCTATTCTCCCCAAGCTGATCCATAGATTCAATGCAATCTTATTAAAATACCATGTTTTTTGCAGAAATTCACAAGCTGATCCCACAATTTATATGTAAATATAAAGGAACCAAAACAACCAAATATGGGGTGCCTGGGTGGCTCAGTGGGTTAACCCTCTGCCTTTAGCTCAGGTCATGATCTCAGGGTCCTGGGATTGAGCCCTGCGTCGGGCTCTCTGCTCGGCAGGTAGCCTGCTTCCCTCTCTCTCTGCCTACTTGCAATCTCTCTCTCTCTCTCTCTGCCAAATAAATAAATAAAATCTTAAAAAAAAAAAAAAAAAGAAAAGAAAAGAAATTTTAAAAAATAACAGTTGGAGAACTTGACATTTCTTGCCTTTAAAACTTACTAGAGGGGTGCCTGGGTGGCTCAGTGGGTTAGGCCTCTGCCTTCGGCTCATGTCATGATCTCAGGGTTCTGGGATTAAGTCCCCCCATCAGGCTCCCTGCTCAGCAGGGAGTCTGCTTCTGCCTCTCTCTCTCTGCCTGCCTCTCTGCCTACTTGTGATCTCTGTCTGCCAAATAAATAAATGAAATCTTTATTTAAAAAAAAAAAAACACTACAAAGCTACCATAATAAAGACAGTATGAAACTGGCTTAAGAATACAACAGCGTAGTAAAATTAAGAGGCCAGGAAAACAAAAACAAAAACAAAACAACCCTTGTATTTAGGGTCCAATGATTTCTAACAGAGGTACCAAGGCAATTCAGCAGAGAAAGGACAGTCTTTTCAACAAATGGTATTAGAACAACCCTACATACACAGATTATTTCAGACAATTAACTAAAAATGGATTACAGTAAATGTAATCCATTAAATGTAAAAGCTAAAGCTACAATACTTTTGGAAGAAAAATAAGAAAACAGAGAAAATCTTTGTGATCTTGAGTTCACGGAGAGGGTACCAAAAGCATGATCCATAAAACTGAAAAACTGTAAAAGCTTGCACACTTTAAAAGACACCTTAAGAAAATGAAAAGACAAGCCATAAACTGGGAGGAAAAAATTTTCAAACCATATATGTAAAGAAAGACTTGTATCTAGGATAACTAAAGAACTTTAACAACTCAGTCAGATTTTTAAAGATTTTTATTTATTTATCTGACAGACAGAGATCATAAGTAGGCAGAGAGGCAGGCAGAGAGAGGCGGGGAAGCAGGCTCCCTGCTCAGCAGAGAGCCTGATGTGGAGCTTATTCCCAGCACCCTGGGATCATGACCTGAGCTGAAGGCAGAGGCTTTAACCCACTGAGCTACACAGGTGCCCTAGGATTTTTTTTTTTTTAAGATTTTATTTCTTTATTCAAGAAAGACAGAGAACACAAGCAGGGAGGTGAGGCAGAAGCAGGCTCCCTGCCAAGCAGGGAGCCCGATGCGGGGCTAGATCCCAGGATCCTGGTTCATGACCTGAGCTGGGGGCAGACGCTTAACCGAGCTACCCAGGCACCCCACAACTCAACAGAATTCACACACACACACACACACAAAACCCTAATGGAATTATAAGAAATTGAAGAAACTTCACAGAAGAAGATATATAAGTGGCTAACAGAACATGAAAAAATGCTCAACATCGTTAGTCATTAGGAAAATGGACCTTAGAACCACAATGAGATACCTATATACAACCACTGGAATAACTATACTCAAAAAGACTGAGTAAAAAGAATATGGAGAAACTGGAAGCCCCATGTACTGGTGGTGGGAAAGTAAATGGACACAGCTACTTTCAAAAAAAGTGTAGCAGTTTCTTAAAAAGTTAAACATAAGCTTGGGGCGCCTGGGTGGCTCAGTGGGTTAAAGCCTCTGTGTTTGGCTCAGGTCATGATCTCAGGGTCCTGGGATTGAGCCCCGCATTGGGCTCTCTGCTCAGCGGGGAGCCTGCTTCCCCCCCTCTCTCTGCCTGCCTCTCTGTGTACTTATGATCTCTCTCTCTCTGTCAAATGAAAAAATAAAATCTTTTTTTTTTTTTTTTTAAAGATTTTATTTATTTACTTGAGAGAGAGACAGTGAGAGAGAGCATGAATGAGGAGAAGGTCAGAGAGAGAAGCAGACTCCCCATGGAGCTGGGAGCCCGATGCGGGACTCGATCCCGGGACTCCAGGATCATGACCTGAGCCGAAGGCAGTCGTCCAACCAACTGAGCCACCCAGGTGTCCCTGAAAAAATAAAATCTTTAAAAAAAAAAAAAAAAAAAAGTTAACATAAGCTACCACAGATCCAGAAATTCCATTCTGGGGTATCTATCCAAGAGAAAGAGAGCCATTTGTCCATATAAAGATTTGTGTGGAAATGTTCATAGTATCATTATTCATAATGTTCATCAACCAGTGAATGGATAAACACAATGTGATATCCCTACAATGCAATACTGCTTAAAAATAAAAAGGAATGAACTACTGATAGATACTACGACATGGATGAACTGCAAAAGCATGCTTCACGAAAAATCCAGACATAAAAGACTACATATTGTATACTTAAAATTACTTGAAATTTCCAGAATAGGAAAAGCTACAGACAGAAAGCATTAATGGTTGCCTGGGGCTAAGGACTACAAACTGGCATAAATGATCATTGGACGGCTACCAGAAATGCTCTAAAACTGCATCATGTCAATGGTTACACAACGCTACATAAATTTACTAAAAATTATTTAATTGTATATTTAAAGTGGGTAAATTTTATGGTATGTAAATTATACTTCAAAACTGTTTAAAAAATACTGTCTGGAAGCACTGGATATGCTAAACATGTAAAGGAAATTGACAACTTACTTTTTATATATATATATATATATTTTATTTATTTATTTGACACAGAGAGAGACAGTGAGAGAAGGAACACAAGCAGGGGTAGTGGGAGAGAGGTAGGCTCCCCACTAAGCAGGGAGTCTGACATGGGGCTCAATCCCAGGACCCTGCGTTTATGACCTGAGCTGAAGTAGATGCTTAACAAGTGAGCCACCCAGGCACCCCAACTTATATTCTTTTTATGACAGAAAGTAAATAAATATACATCTCTAAGTCTAATTGCTTTTAATATAATTTTCCAAATTAAAATGACTAGAAATTTACTGGAAACTGACTTATCAAACCTTAAATAACTTAAAAGGAAGAAAGACATTGCCAGTCTGACGATAGCACAATGATGATGAACTCAGAATCTAGGGCAAGTCTTCTCAACCTCAGCACTACTGACATTTTGGCCTTGTGTAATTCTTTGTTGGAGGAAGAGATACAGAAACAAGACATACTAGCCTCCAATTAAAATTGTATCTCTTTTCTATGTTTCTAGAAACAAGAATGTCTGTCTTTTTATCAATGCTCTATTTCTTATCTCACTCGATCTTCTGGTAAATGGGAATATTTGGTAGTTACGATCATGAGAGTTAAGTAACTACACGAAGCTTCCTTCCTCTCACCAGGTTTGCCAGTAATGAGGAATCCCAATTAATTACCCTCATTCATGTGACTCATTCATGCCTCTGTATTATAGGTTGCAGCAGCATCCTTAGCCTCTCCCACTAGATGCCAGTAGCAGCCTGCCATTCCATATCCCAGCTGTGACAACCAAAATGTCTCCAGACATTTTGCTAACTGTCTCTTCTAGGGGCAAAATCACCCTTGTTGAGAACAAGTGTTCTGGACAGGAATTACCAGAGTTTAAATTTTCAGCTATTCTATTAGTTACGTGACAAGCTATTTAATTTCTCTCTCAGTTCCCCATCTGCAAAGTGGCATATACTAGTACTTACCATAAAGTTTTGTTGTGCTGATTATGGCAAATAATCCATTTACTACAGACTGACAAACAATACAAATTAAGGTTTTTATTTATTAGAGGGCCAATTTTATAGCACACCACTGAACTTCTCCCTCTGTCATTATTTAAAACTGTCAAGCTTCCCTCTTCTAGTCTCAGCTTTCTCTATGTGCCTCATCCCCATTGCATTATCCTCAATACCACTACCCATCATCTGAGACACCATAGAGGTTATTTGTATTTATTGCCCATTCCCCCTTGACTAGAATATAAATTCCACAAAGGCAGGGATTTTTGACGTTTGTTCTCTGCTGCATCTCCAGCATACAGTATAATGCTAAAACCTTTCTGTAAAATGAATGAATAAAACACAACATATGAAAATAGAAAGCTGGAGCTGTTTAAGATTCATCTCCCCAGATGACAGAAAAAGAAGTAGAGAAACTGTCTCTTTAAGACTATGTGCATTAATTCCAGAGTACATTAAGAGTATGTTGAGATTATGCTGCTTAACAAAACTGTCCAGAAACCCAGACCACCCACCATTCTGAGGGGGAATGGTAAGAAAGTATATTGTGTTTTCCAAAAGCTGAATGTGTAGATACTATGTGCTAGGTATAATTCTAAGCTTTTTAACAGGTACATGTTTTATTATTTCAACCTCCATTTTATAGATAAAGAAAAAAAGGCACAGAGAGGATAAGTTCAAAGTTAAATAAACAGCGGGTGGTAAAGTTCAAAGTTAAATAAACAGCGGGTGGTAAAGCTAGGATTTGAACTTCCAGAGCCAAAACTCTTCACCAGTATACTATGTACACTTGCCACTTAGTAATTCTGCCAATACTGGACACCTAGTTTCTACAGATGAGAATACAGCTGAACAACAAGAAGAGATGAAGGATTAAATTTATGCAAAAAAGACAGTGAGAAAGAGAGGGACGAGGCAATTTGAAAGAAGGGTATTGGAAGAAGACAATTTCAGAAACAGACACTAGTCAATGGCACTGGCATCAAAACAGTTAACAGAAAGGAGTAAGCACTGAAAAAAGACTATAAAATTCCAGATTATAAAATCTGGAAGAAAGAAAGTCAATGGAAACTTTATCAAATTCATTTTAGAGAGAACCTTTAAAAATTAATGAGATTTGTCAATTATATCTCAACTTAAGGCTGGGGAAAATAACATGATAATTGAGGGAATGGTACCATGGAATGTAGCTATTTCGAGACAGTAGAAGGAAAAGAAAAAGACTATTAGCATCTTTAAGAGAGAGCGTGTACAATGTAGTTTTTATATAAAACAGGAACACACTTAAGTATGCATGCTTTTTTAAAAAAAAGATTTTATTTATTATTTGACAGAGAGACACAGTGAGATAGGGAACACAAGCAGGGGGAGTGGGAGAGGGAGAAGTAGGCTTCCCGCTGAGCAGAGAGCCCAATGCGGGGCTGGATCCCAGGACCCTAGATTAGTGACCCGAGCCAAAGGCAGATGCTTAATGACTGAGCCACCCAGGCACTCCAAGTATGCATGCTTTTAGAGTTAAAGGTATTTTGCTAAAAAACATGCTTTTTAAAAATATAATTATATTATTATAATATAATGGTATCAGTCTAAGATATACTCTCAGAGACACATATTCAGACTACTGAGAAAGCAGGTAAGCAGGCAGGAATCACCTTATTGTTCATTTTTTCATGCATAATTAATTACGGTTCTACTTGTGAACAGATAAGAATGTTTTTAGTATTTTGTAAAATCTATTCCATTATATTTACTGAATTATCTATTTTATTTTATTTTAACAAAATACCTTCTTTGAACAGGGAGTGCAAAAAAGACATTCCTACTTGGATTTTTTGGGGGTTTAAAAGTAACTTAGTATCAGTAATCGTGACACTTAAAGAAAAAAAGTAAACAAAAACTACTTTCGGAAGAACAATGAAGCACAATTATAAGCTATGTTATAGTGCACTTTAAACAGAGAAGTTAATTACCAACTCCTTTACAGTCAAACTCTTAGGAAGAATAAAACTAGTTTAGGTTACAAGCTGCTAATAAACATTTTCAATCGTCCTATAAGAGCATATCAAACTTACATGGCAGTATGTCCTTATATCTGTTCTTTTTAACATTTTCTTCTTTTTCTCCAGTAGCTGTGGGATAAATCTTTTCTGTTCTATATTTGGTAGACAATCTTCTTAATCGCTTAAAATATAAACAAAAAAATTCAAGTTTATAAAAACAGTATTTTCAAAATTTTAACGATTTATAAAATATAAATTCCTTACAACTCATTTTCCTGTTTTTCTAAGTTCACAGTATCTCCCTATCCTTTAATAATTAACCCTGAGGATAATTTTTTTTAAACCCTAAAACACAAGATTAATTTTCCAAGTAGCATTGAAAAGGGACACTAAAAGTAAGCAATTTTATTTAAAAAATCATTAATAAGTTAAGTCAGAATATTTAACTCGGTCCTTAACTTACTCAAGTAATCTCTATGTTTAACTATGGGTCCCTAAAATCAAGTAAATCATGCCTAAAAGATTATGTACAAGTTTCTTTATTCGTTCTCTCAATAAACCTGGGGCACCCATGATGTGCCAGGCTCCTTCCAAGGCATAAGCTAATAATTACTTATAAGACACTGCAAAACAAAGTTCTTTCATATTGAATTGGAAATGTCCAACAAAGACCAATTCTGCTTATTCACTGCATTACAGAAGTGGTTTGTGAGTTAGTGACAAATTCTTACCACATATGGCAGTAGGGATGTTCTTTGGGCTGGAATATTTCTGCGTGTCAGTAATACACTTCCTGCTTTCAGAAGCAGTGAAAGTCAGCATTGTGAATTGTTTAAATTCACTACTCAACTACATTGCTGAAATTTAATTTCAAAGGAGCCTACTTTCTTCCAAGCTTAAAGACATATTGAAGGCATTCTGGTTTTACTATTCAACAAATTATTGAATACAAATGAAATGAACAAAAAGTCTGGTAACATTTAACTTTTTCACCATTTTACTTTTGCTACTTGTGATGCTAATGTTTAAGCAACAGAACTTTTTTTTTTTTTTTAATCCCAGAACTTATTTAAGATTCGTAACTTACTATTGTTATGATACACTTCAATATACAGCACTTGAAATAATCTTATAAGCAGACAATTTTACACAGAATAGTCAATCTTTTTTTCCTTGAAAAACTACTAAATTTTATAATGACAATAACAGAGACGTAAAACAGAAATGCACATTTTTTTCAGTGAGAAAAAAGACTTATTAGAATCTTGTTCTGCCTTGGCACAATGCTGAAATTAGATTACCCACATTTATGACGCTATTTTCTATGGTAATAAGGTTCTCAAAAGTAGGTTAGGGGGAAAAAACCCTGCATTTAAAAGTAGATGGGATGTGGGAGGGTGTGGGAAAACCAAAACTTCAATACAATGTTGGTAGAAGAGAACATTAACACAAGCCCTAAGGAGGGTAATTTGACAATTGCAAATACACATAACCCCTTAACCCAGCAAGTATACTTTTAAAAATTTATCCTTTAAACGGCACATGTGAAATGACATATTATGCACAAAGTTATTTACTGCAGCATTGTAAAAACAGCAAAAGACTGCAAATAAAAGTCTATTAATAGAGGACTTGCTAAATAGATTTGTTTCATTCATACAATTAAATATCATATAATTGAAAACAAGGAAGCTCTTTATAGACAGTGATATGGAAATGCCTCAAAATACATACTAAGTGTAAAAAGCAGGGCACACAATAGTGTATATAATACACTACCACTGGTGTTAAGAATAAAAATATATTTGCACTTCCTTGTACACGTGCACAAAATATCTCTGGGAAAGAAACTGAACAAGGTTGTTATTATGAGTGAAGAACAGAAATGAATAGCTATAGGAAATGAATGGGAAAGAAACATAACTATATGTTATTTCCTACCTATTAGAAAATATGAATATCTTGTCTATTCAAAAAATTAAATGCTAAAGGGGCACCTCACTGTTTCAGTTGAAGGAATGCAGGGTCATGAATTTGAGCCCCATGTTGGGTGTAGAGAGTAGTTAAATAAAAATTAAAAAAAAAAAAAAAGAAAGAAAAAAAGAAAAAAAGTTTTAAAAAATTAAATGCTAAAAAAAGGAAAATAGAAAAGATTACTCATGATTTTCTTAATCCATATTAACAAAGACCCTCCCAGTTATACACATAAACATCTTACATATTTAATTACAATCTCTATTTTTTTGCTCAAAGATTTTAATTTTCAGTTATTTATAGTATCTTAATGCGTTACAAAATATTGTATGTGACTGACTTACAGAAGGTTATCAAGGAATTAGGTAAAAGGGAAGAGGGGATTAATTTAATTTAATTATAATTAAATTAATTTAAATTAATTAAATTTAATTTAATTATAATTATAAAATTATAATTATAAAATGTTAATACACTTCTGGAATACCTGCAATCACTCCAATCATTTCCTTTTTTACATGACGAATTATGTTGATTGAGAAATGGGCAAAATAAATTTTTATATGGAATGACTACATTTTTCAAATAAACTTAAGAAGACTATGGTATACAAATAAACACTGAGTTTGAATTTTTATATATCCAGTTTTCTTAAAGCCCAGCACAGCACGGAATGCTTTCTACTTCAAGCTTCCAATGTCCTATTAAACTAAGTCTACATAAGTAGTATACTTAAAAAGTTTCATACTCATCAGCAATACTCATCTCTGGTGTAGTATAAATAAAACAATGGCGGTCCATTAAACATGAAAACTTTGTACATTAAAAAAAAAAAATTCTACCCAAGTGTTTTTAAAAGATATCAAGTAGGGTCTTATTTCCTAACAAAACAAAACAAAATAAATCCAGCTTTACAGTTAGTTGCTTGAATTAAAATTCTGGATCTGCTGCTTTCTAGCTGTATGACAATGAACGTATTTAACCTGTGTCATCTTCTGTAATATGAGGATAATAACACTCAGTAAACAAGCCTCCAAATCTTATCCATCTTTTAAGTCCCAGCTCCTTCAAAGTTTCTTAAGCCTCTCTTGCAAAAGTAATCTTTCCCTTTTGAATTCTTCTTAGATTTTATATGCCCTCTTAAAACATCATTTCTTTCTCTTTATGATAAATACATAAAGAGAATACATCGTATTTACCAACTAAACTGTAAGCTCCGTAAGATTATAATCAGATTAATATTTGTAATATCCCTGAACCCCAGAACATATTAACTGCTTATACGTTAAATACATTAGTTTTAGAATAAGATTTGAATGCTAGCCTAAACAAAAGATTTTGTTCTTTTAATACATCAAAGTTAATGTTCAAATAGTGCTAGAAGTAGAGGTAGCACCAAAGCTCATATAACTATATGAAACGGAAGTATCTATATGTAATTTCATTTTAACTTCCTGGCCACAAATTCCATTGTCTCTAGGTGAAATTAATTACTAGGAAATTAATTAATTGAGAAATGCTGTAAAATACTAAGGACTCTTATTCATAAATATACCGCCTGTGACAGACTGTGTGAAAACAGCACTGAACTAAAACACCAATAAAGTAATTCATTTATTGGGACACCTGGATGGCTCAGTCATTAAGTGTCGGCCTTCAGCTCAGGTCATGATTCCAGGGTCTCGGGATTGAGCCCCACATGGGGCTCCCTGCTCGGCGGGGGGCCTGTTTCTCCCTCTCCTACTGCCCCTGCCTGTGTTCCCTCTCTTGCTGTGTCTCTGTCAAATAAATAAAATCTTTAAAAAAATAAGTTTGACATAATTATTTAATATAAACCTAAGCAAGAAAGCATTCTTAATCACTTACTATCCTAACTGGGCAAAATGTAGCCAAACAGTATTATTTACATAAACTTTTAAATACCATATCCTGTTATCATATGGATTTTTTTAACATGCAAACAAAACAAAAAGACTAAGATTTTCAACGGTCTACCCTTAACCATCCTGAGAAAGTCACATAATAAATTCTTTTAAATAATTTCTCATCTCAGAGTTACTGTCCTAAAAGGTAAATCCGATCATTTTTAGTCCCTCACTTAAAAATCTTCTGGGTCCATCACCTCCAAGATAAACTAACAATTCCTTGTTTAATTATAACATTCTGAATGCTGCCTATTCAATTTCCTAACTTCTTTTCGTAACACTCTCTTAAGAATCTGATGCTTCAGTCACATAGAATCACTTACCACCACCACCACAAACAATCCTCCGCCCCCTCAACATCACAGTTTGACAATTTTTACCCTTGCTAGTGAGTTAACAGTAGAACCATGGCTAAAGTGTTACTTCCTTTGTGGAGCTTTCTTGACCCTTCCCTTAACGGTTCCTCAGCCCCCAGTGCCAATGAGTCTGAATACATTGCTGTATTACCGCTTGTGAGATTTCAATCTTGCTGGTCTCATCTACTGAACTATAAAGGCACACACAAGATTATCTTACTAGACTTGACAGACCAAGATCTAATGCAAATCACATTAAAAATGGGTGAATTCATTAACTTATTGAGCTTTCTCAGGCAAGTCATACAGATGTCTCTAATACATTAGAATTTTTGATGCAAATAAAAACGAAGTTTAATATGCACTTGTTTTAAAGTTCCAAATTATTTTTTACTTCTTAAAACTCAAAAGTTTTATTCCCTTAATCCTAAATCAATAAACTGATTCTCAAAAGCTTCTAAAAGTCACAAGCAATGTAACTATCCTCTTTTAAGGTATCCATTTGTGTGTCAAGATTTGAGTTTCTTAACAAGGTAGAACAGTTTCATTGTTTATCTATGGCTTTAAGCTAATAAAAATGTGTGTTGTGTAATGTTTGCTGAATCTCTCCAAAGATCTGTCTACTGGATTGTCCACTGGGTGTCTCATGGGCATCACAAACATGTCCAAACAGCACTACCATTCAACAGCTACTCTAGTCTAAAAGCTAGGAATCATCCTTGATTCCTTCCCTTTACCTCGCCTACAATATCCAGTGCATCAGTATGCTGTATTAGCTCCACTTCTAAAATATATCAAATTCTCTTCATATTCACTGAGTGCTTAGAATTCAGAATATGTTGAGATAAGTATTAAACTTAATTGGGTGGATTTTAAATCAGAACAACTAAGAAAACAATGGACACAAAAAGTAATAGAGACAGATGGAACATAATTAATTAAATACTGGAGCTCAAGACTTCTTATGCTGTTACCAGGCCACACACTACTGCCCCAAATTCCTCAATGTCAACACTTAAAAAACAGTGTATGTTTCATAAGACAGTACTTTCAGTAAACATGCACACAAGAATATACAAATCAGGAAATTGTACTTTAAATTGAAATAAAAATCAAATTATACTTGAAGCTTAAAGGTTATACTGTACCAAAATATAATACCAACCCATAAAATAGTAATGCATTTGCCACTCATCTGAAAAATTTCTGAGGCAATTACTGGAGAATCCATCTGAATTTTATTTTATTTAAAAAAAAATTTTTTTTAAAGATTTTATTTATTTACTTGACAGAGAGATCACAAGTAGGCAGAGAAGCAGGCAGAGAGAGAGACAGAAGGGAAGAAGCAGGCTCCCTGCTAAGCAGAGAGCCCAAGACGGGACTCAATCCCACGACCCTGAGATCATGACCTGAGCCAAAGGCAGAGAGGCTTAACTACAGGTGCCCTAAAAAATTTTTTTTTAATATTTTATTTATTTGTCAGAGAGAGAGCACAAGCAGGGGGAGCAGCAGGCAGAGCAGGCAGAGAGAGAAGCAGGCTTCCCGCTGAGTAGGGAGACCGATGCAGGACCCTAGGATCCTAGGATGCACCCTAGGATCATGACCTGAGCTGACGGCAGACGCTTAACCATCTGAGCCACCCAGGCGTCCCTATTTCTTAAATTTTTAAAAAAGACTTTATTTATCAGAGAGAGAGAGAGCACAAGGAGAGAGAGCACAAGCAGGGAGAGCAGAAGGCAGAGGGAGAAGTAGGCTCCCTGCTGAGCGAGGGACCCCCGGCCCCCGCCAATGCAGGACTTGATCCCAGGACCCTGGGATCATGACCTAAGCCGAAAGTGGACACTTAATCAACTGAGTCACACAGGCATCCCTAATTTAAAAAATTTTTTTAGAGGGAGCAAGTGTGAGTGAACATATGTGAGGGTGGGGGTGGTAGGAGACGAGGGAGAGATTATCTCAAGCAGACTCCTTGCTGAGTGTGGGGCTCGATCACAATCCCAAGAACCCTACGATCATGACCTGAGCCGAAATCAAGAATCAGACACTTACCCAACTGAGTCACCCAGATGCCCTGAATCCATCTGAAATTTTTAAAAGATTTATTTATCTATCTATCTATCTATCTATTTATTTATTTGACAGAGAGAGAGAGAGAGAGAGAGAGAGAAAGAGAGAAGATCACAAGTAGGCAGAAAGGCAAGCAAAGAGAGAAGCAGGCTCCCTGCTTAGCAACGAGCCTGATGCAGGGCTCAATCCCAGGACCCTGAGATCACGACCTGAGCTGAAGGCAGAGGCATAACCTACTGAGCCACCCAGGCACCCCTCCATCTGAAGTTTAAAAGGGTGGGGGCTTCGCACATGTGTGGCACTAAGTAATAACTGTTAAATGAATAGATTCATCTGGTTTTATACCTGAAACATGTAACCGTCTGTCACAAAAGCCACTCAACTGTAGTATTACTAATACCACTATAGAAGTTATATGATCATTAAGACAAAACAAATTTTTTAAAACCCCAAATATAAAGTAACAGCAACAAGTAGTAAAATCAGAGTCTAATTTCCACCAAAAGTATACTATCTCTAACCAGCTTTACTTAAATCTTTACAAACCTATTTATATAAAAATATGCAAATCTGTAATACCCATTACAATCAATCAAAACAACCAAAGGGTCTTTAAACTATACAACTGCAACATCTACCTTTAACTGCAAAACATGCAACTCTGCCTTTCAAAATGCATTTTCCAATCTTTGTTCATGCTTTACTACTGCTATACAACAGACAAACTTGTTTGCCATTCTTCTTCGGAGAGCAAGCTGCATGTACTTACTTGAAGCTAAGTCAGGACTAATGGCCAAAGGACATATTTTTAAGTAGGGCCTATCATACGAGTCTTTGGGTAACAAAATGATTTTATTATTTATTCAGATTAATTTTAATGCTTCAGTTATTTTCCTAATAGTATACAATCAAACAAACTCCTCACTTTCTTCTAGCTCACTACAGAAATCCTCCCACTAAAACATTTCCTGAGACGAGTCCTAGCACCAAACCCCATCTTCCACTTCCTCCCGAAGTGCTTCCTCATCTCTACCCACAGCCCTTTATATTTACCTCTAATCTAGGACATACCCCAATGTTACTTACATATGCATATATAACATTAGAACACGAATTCCCTGAAAATGCAGACCACGTCTTCTTTCTATTAGTATCAGCTATTACCAACATAATCCATGACAAACAGTAGAGAGTAAATATACCATTTAGGCCTTCTCTGGTGGTAATGTTCAGAGAAAATTAATACAAATCAGAATGGACCAGGATACTTAAGAAACAAATTTCTCTGCCCTCTTAACATTTTATTAGTACTTCACAATGGGGCAGGTTTGAGTCAGAGGAGCTGGGGTTCAATTCCTAGTTCCATCGACTACTAGCAAAGGAGATCTCTTCAACATAGTAGTTTTAAAAATTCTCCCTGAAGGGGTAGCGACAGACCTTAGTTTTGAGAACTTGTCTTTGTTTTTTAAAGATTTATTTATTTGAGAGAAAGAGAGCACACACATGTGCGAGGGTGTGACCACAGCTGACCACAGCGGGGGCAGGTGGAGTGGGGAAAGAGGGCAAGAAACCTAAGTAGACTCCATGAGCACAGAGTGTGACACAAGGCTTTATCCCCTCACTTGAGATCATGACCTCAGTGGAAATCAAGAGTCAGATGCTTAATGGACTGAGCCACCTAGGTGCCCCTTGACAACTTGTTTAGAATAAAACTTTGTACTATATGCTTTGTATTTAAAAATAATAAATACAGCAAAGCATAAAAACTAAAAGGAAAAAAGGTTATTAAAAAAATTCACAAGTCTATAATAATTTTTTGATTGTCGAGTTTTTTTTGCACAGCCTATTCAACAAGCAATACTTCCTTAAAGGTAAGGTTCCTGTTCTTGGGTCGGAAAAGAAAATGCAGTACTTTCTCAAGATCAAAGTAAGTCAAGGGCCACCTGGGTGACTCAGTGGGTTAAAGCCTCTGCCTTCGGCTCAGGTCATGATCTCAGGGTCCTGGGATTGAGCCCCACATCAGGTTTTCCACTCAGTGGGGAGTCTGCTTCCTCCTCTCTCTCTCTACCTGCCTCTCTGCTTACTTGTCAAATAAATAAATAAAAATCTTTAAAAAAAAAAAAAAAGATCAAAGTAAGTCAAGAAGATGTAATGAAAATCTATCCTCTGTCTACTTGCAAGTTATATTCTTATGGAAATAAAGTAGAATTTCATTTGAGTTAAGAGGACACTCAAATTGTTTTGTTATATATATTTCATTCATTGAAATGAAGATATTTAATACAACAAATGGCAAAGAAAAGTCTTCCTAGATTTGATTTGTTTCTACACACAGGTTCTCACCTTTTCATTCATTCCTTCATCATCATCCTTTATTTATCTAATGCTCCTCTAGCCATTTAACTCATGAAACCATTGGTTCTACGTTGTACAGGTTAATTCAAATTCAAATATTTTGTCCCATTGTCTCCAAAGCAAACTGCTCAGAAATTCCAGAATTTGGGTAGTAAATCTATGGCTCCTGACCATGATCTGGTGATGTGTCCTGATTTAACAAAACACTGTCATTAAGCCCCTGTTGCCCTTTTGTTTCCATAGGGGTATACCCTACCAAGCCCAGGCTCTCAGTATTCCAAAGCAATCTGTCACCAATCTCATTATTTCATAACATAGAGTATAAACATAATGTAAAATTGAGAATACAGAGTTCCAGCTTTAACACATTAAGCCACAATAACATCAATTGTCCAACAAAAAAATTAAGAAGGATCCCCAAATTAATAGCATGGTTGCAGAATTCCTGCTCATCTTTGCAAAAACAAATATAGCACAGGAAGAGTGACCTTAGCAGTTTAAGAGTTCAAAATGTATTTACCACTATATGGAAATAAATTATTTTTTTGCTCAGCCAGACTGTCACAAAGCTGTGGTCAACAGACCACAGTTCTAAAGAGAAACCTGCATTTACTGGTGAATCATTAACTCCCAAACCCCTTAAAAATTTCAATCTTCTCTTTACCAATTCTACTGAAACTACTTTTATGAAGTCACCAATAATCTCCAGGCAGCATCAAAGTCTCAAAGCCTCAATTTCTAAATTTAAAACAGATGATCCTCCCCTTTTTTAATTCCTTTCTTAGATTCTATCAAAAATGGTCTCTTGATTCTCCTCTTACCCTGCTAATAAGTCTTTTCTGCCTCCTCTGCTTCCCAACCCCTAAAATGTTGTGTTTTCTATGGAACTATTCTCTCCTCAGACTTCATCTTTTAGCAAGTTTATCCCCTTCCCATTGTGACTTTAGCCAAGTACATTTATGACGATTCCAGAATCTCTATTTCCATATTCTAGTTCCATATTAAAAAGGCTTACTGAACATCCCTGAACATCCCCAACAGCAATTCAAACCTAACTAGATAAAAAGAAACCTACCTGATTTTTCAAATGATCCTATGTCTCTTTTTCATGGCACCTCTGCACTCCTTACCCATTCAGGCTTAAGGCCTCCTGGTAGTTTCAGCCTTTTCCCTCTTATCCCACTTGCTTCCTCTCGCACCTAATCATTTTCAAGTTCTGGTGAGTGTAGCTCATTAAACAACTCCCAAACCTGGACCCTTACTTTCCAGTCCCACCGCCAATGAAGACAGAAAGCTATTTTAATACAGGATATAGTAAGTTACTTTTCTTTGCTCTAATTACAATGTCCTTTTGATTAAAAATGAAAAGATTTAAGAAACACTTTGAAAGAGGGAAAAGAACAAACTTGGTGGGTATATAACAATATAAATGCTATAAATAAATGAATAATTTATTTATGTAATAATTATCTTTTTAAAAAGATTTTACTTATTTATTTGACACACAGAGAGAGAAATCACAAGTAGGCAGAGAGGCAGGCAGAGAGATGGGGGAAAGCAGGCTCTCCGCTGAGCAGAGAGCCCGACGCGGGACTCAATCCCAGGACCCTGAGATCATGACCCAAGCTGAAGGCAGAGGCTTAACCCACTGAGCCACCCAGGTGCCCTGTAAAATTATTTTTAATGTGACGATTAAACTAAATATAAATCAAGGAGTAAAGACAGAAGAAATCCATTTATTAAACCATGCGTGTAAAGCACCCAACATAGCACCTACCATACAGCATGTCTTTAAATATGGAAAAATTGAAATGAGCGTGTAAGATTTACTAATAGATGAGGAATTTAAGGGAAATTTTTATTTAATTTTAATTTTTTAAAAAGATTTTGTGTTTTTATTTGACAGACAGAGATCACAGTAGGCAGAGAGGCAGGCAGAGAGAGAAAGGGAGTAGCAGGCTCCCTGATAAGCAGAGAGCCAGATGGGGGGGCTCCATCCCAGAACCCTGGGATCATGACCTGAGCTGAAGGCAGAGGCTTTAACCCACTGAGCCACCCAGGCACCCCTTAAGGGAAAATTTTAATTAGCTGCCTCAAGTTAGCCAAATTGGCAGACACCAAATTACCTTTTATCTGTATATTCAAATACTGCCAAAGTTTTGTTCTTAAAGAGCATTTTAATCCTCTTCTGTGTGTACCCTAAGATTTGATGCCTACTCGGAGTAGGATACTTGAGACCACACTGATTATTAGAAGCTCCAGTTCCTCTCTAAAAAATTCAGTAAGCAATTTTTAACTGTATACTGTAAGTCTACTTAGGCCCATTAAACAAAATAAATAGTAAGCCAATATCTAAAATGGCACAAAACAAACTGTCATTGATGTTCTCTCTAATCCTTCCACAATCAATCTATACAAAGACAACACAAGTCCAAATAGTTATATATATCCAAAGGCTTGCAAATTACCTGGCAAATCAGAATAAGTCTACAAGCCACACATTTGCACCTTTCCATTTCAACTTCCCAAGTCTAGTTAAATACATAAGGCATTACTATTAAGAAATCTGCTTGCCAATTTTCCTATGAATGCACAAAAACACTCTTTGTTTAATAAAAGGTATTTGTTTTGAGATATAAAAAATTAAGTATAATAAATGATCTGCTTGAACACAATCATTACCACTTTTCTAAAAGGAGAGACCAAGGAGAGATAAAGTCATGCTAAGTTACCAAACTTTTGTCTGTAGAATTAGGTTTTAAATTCCTAATAGAAACACAGTTTGGCAATTCCTCAATAGGTTAAATATAGAGTTACAACCCAGGAACTCCACTCCTAGGTATAAACCCAAGAGAATTAAAAATATGTGTCCACACAAAAACTTATACACCAATGTTCATAGCAGCATTATTCATAAGTGCCAAAAAGTGGAAACACCCCAAATGTCTATCAACTGATGAATGAATAAACAAAATATGGCCTATTCATACAGTAGGCTACTGTTCAGCAATAAAAAGGAATGAAGTACTGATAACATACTCAACAGATGAACCCTGAAAATGTTATACTATGTAAAATACAAAGTGTATCTTATATGATTCCATTTATATGAAATGTCCACACTAGAAAAATCAAGAGGCAGAAAGTAGATTAGTAGTTACCTCGGTATTGTGAAAAGGGAGAAATAAGGTGTTACTGGTAATGGGTTGGGGTTTCTCTTGGTGATGAAATGTTCCAAAACTACATAGTGATGAAAGATGTCCAGCTTTGTGAGGTGCACTAAAAACCATTGAAATGTGTATTTCAAAGAGGTAAATTTCATGGTATAAATGAATTAATCTCAATACATGTGAATGTACCTCAAAAGCTGTTACAAAAAATCCTTAAAAGGAGGTTAGGTTATATTGTTAATAGTAATTATTGACAGCATCAGAGCACTCTAACCAAGGCATTCAGTTCCAGCCAGTAATAAAGAATACCCATCTTCCTCAAAATGGATATTGCGAAGCTCCGATTCTTTACTGTAGACTTTCTCATTAGAATATTATTTTGACATAACAACAATGCAGAATTCGAATGAAATAGGAGTAACAGGAAGAAAGTACAAACAAACAATTAGGTCTACTAGAAACTTTGGCGAGTGAACTTAGAATATGAAACTTTTCCAGGGAAGGTTAGTAGTAAGTACAATGAGTGAGAAAGATAAAAAATACAGGTTTTAACATAACCTGATGTCCAAACTGCACTAATGAAGCTAGACAACTAACCTAGAAGACTAGATATTTAAGCTGAAGAGAGTAAACAGAAAATGCTGAGGGAAAATGCTAAGCTATCTAAAATTAGGGTTAAAATCTAAATGCTATCACTTCTGTAACTCTAACCCAAGATAGGAAAGAAGACTAAAATCAAAGAATTAAACCCAAACCTGGTAATTAAACAAATATGTAATCTTAAAGCTTTTGTATATTTCTCTGAGGAAACAAACTGGAGGTTATTTTTGATACCAAACATTCAGATTCTTTGCAAATAGTATTTCATTCCGGCATTATTTTAGCCTTACTCTTGAAAGGCCAGATAATGAATATATGCACCCCAAGTTACTTAGGGCATTAGTTTGTCTTCAAATTTCTCTCTGTAATAATGATATTATTATGTGCTCCTCTTTCTTCCAACATGTAAAATCAAACAAAAATGATTTGTTTAATGCAATACCTAAAATAAAAATACAAATTTATGGGGCACCTGGGTGTCTCAGTCAGTTAAGTGTCCAACGCATGATTTTGACTCAGGTCATCATCTCTTGGGGTCTTGGGATCAAGCCCCATGTGGGCTCTATGCTCAGCAGGAAGTTTGCTTGAAATTCTCTCTCCCACTCCTGCTACCCTCCCCCAATCATGCATGATATCTCACATGCACACTATCATTCTTTCTCTCTTGCTTTCTCTCTCAAATAAATAGATAAATCTTAAAAATATATAAACCTATAATATAGATGAAATACATAACTAAAAAGAACTTACAAGTATCATCTAGAATGGGTATCTCACCTTTTAAGGCAAATGCAATCAAAACACAATGACATCTCATCTCACATCCATTACAATGGCTACTACCAAAAAGTTACAAAATAAGCCAAAGTTTTATGTAAAAGATGAAGTATTTTGACTTTTCAAACTGTAGTCAAAGTCACTGAAGAGAATATACTAATATATTCACCAGAAGAAACTTTAGTGAGACAAGCATAATATATGTCAATTGTAAAGCAGTCTTGAGAGGAAAATAATAAATAACTGAAACTTCAGCTGATTTTAAGAACTAAAACTAAACTAGAAATATGATGCCACCTAACTATCCTGTATGATGAGAGCATTTGAAAATGAATCATGGGGCATCTGGGTGGCCCAGTGGGTTAAGCCTCTGCCTTCGGCTCAGGTCGTGATCTCAGGGTCCTGAGATGGAGCCCTGCATTGAGATCTCTGCTCAGCGGGGAGCCTGCTTCCCCCTTTCTCTCTGCCTGCCTCTCTGCCTACTTGTGATCTCTGTCTGTCAAATAAATAAATAAAATCTTTAAAAAAAAAAGAGAGAGAGAGAGAAAATGAATCATAAGTTTTGTTTTATTATGACTGACAAACATTTATAAGCTGATTGAAGCTTCTCAATGCTAAAAATGAGTATATAGAAATACCTTGATATGAAGGGCTCCCACAACCCAGCAACTGCAGCAAAAACTAAACACCACAATTAAAAAATAGGCAAAGGACTTGGGTAGATACTTCTCCAAAGAAAATATACAAATAGTCAGCACACACAGGATTAGATAGATGCTCAACATCACTAGTCAGGAGGCAAATGCAATCAAAACACAATGATGTATTATCTCACATCCATTACAATGGCTACTACCAAAAAAATAAAATAACAAAGGTTGGTGACAATGCAGAGAAACTGGTATCTTTGTGCACTACTGGTGGGAGTGTAAAATGGTACAGCCATTATGAGAACCAGTAGGGCAGTTCCTCCAAAAATTTTAACTTGAATTACCAGATGATCCACAAATTCCACTTCTGGTAAATAAATAAAATCTTAAAAAAAATTAGATCATTCGGCTCTACTCTTGAATGTTTGAACAGTTATAGTTTTCAAAAAACATCTTCTTTTTCAGTTTGCTGACATACTGGATTCAGACACTTACAAAAGGAAGAGTGATACTCAATTACCACCTTCATGAGGATGACTGATCCCACATAATTTTCTCCTAATCGAGCCCATGTGCCAGGTTTTCTCTTAGGTGCTATAGCTACAGTGATAAACAGGACAAAATCCTGACTTCATGTAGTATACAGTCCAAAAGTACACCCTGGTTGTAAAGCATTTATCATTTCTGCCTTTTATATCCATCATACATTTATATGGTTTAGCCCATCACTATCACAGCTGCTGCCAACCAAGATAATTCCCTGTCTGTGACAATTTTTTATATTTCTCTTTATTCCCCGACAGTGCCCAGTGTTTTCCATATATTATATATCAAATAAAGCATGGGAAGTCTTATAGACATAATGGTAACAGATAAGCACATTCAAATCACATAGTCAATGAAATTGGCACCCTACCATCACAGTTATAACACATTTAGTTCAGATAATATAGTCTGTGTAACTGTAGAGTATATACTTAAACCCCTTTTATTCGGTTCTTTATTATATTACCTACAATGTCACCAAGGAAAGCTTCAATCTTCCATTACCAGGGGAAGGTATGCAAAATAAATGGGTCACATAATACACACATATAAAAAAAACCCCATCGGGGCGCCTGGGTGGCTCAGTGGGTTAAAGCCTCTGTCTTGGGCTCAGGTCATGATCTCGGGGTCCTGGGATCGAGCCCCACATCAGGCTCTCTGCTCAGCAGGGAGTCTGCTTCCCCCTCTCTCTGCCTGCATATGATCTCCCTCTGTCAAATAAAATCTTAAAAAAAAAACAAAAACCATCAATATATCCTTAGGTGGTAAGGCATATTTGTATGTACCTTATGTATATACATACACACTTAAAATTTAAACATGTAATACATTAAATTTAATATTTTAAAATTTATACAAGCAATACATGCAGATGCTAAAACACTCAAACCATACGGACAAGTTGTGTCATGTATTTCCAAGGCCACCCTCAGGTTTAATGATTCACGACAGGTCATAGGACTATCTATACAGTCATTCACAGCTATGATTTATTACAGCTAAAGGATACAAAGCCAAAGCAGCGAAGGAAAAGACACATAAAGCAAAGTCCAGAAGAAAGTAGGGATAAGCTTTCAAGAGTCCTCTCCTAATGGAGTCACATAAGACCCATTTAATTCCTCCAGTAACAAGTCGTGACAACATTTGTGAAATGTTGTCTACCAGGGAAGCTTTTTAGAGATTTAGTGCCTGGTGTTTTCAATGGGGCTGGTTCCGGCCTACCATGAGCCAAAATTCCAGATTCTCAGAAGCAAATAAGTGTTCAGCATAAACCATATACATACAGTAAAGACATGGTGAGCCACTCTTATCATGGAATGATGGGAACCCTCCCAAAGGGGCATGTTCCCAGAGACTCTCCAAGAGCCAATCTTGCAAGCAGGCCTTTCTAAGAACAGCAGTTTCAGGCTTGCTATGTTAAATCTCTTATGCATACAATTATAAAATGAAAAAAATAACTCCTCCTCCTCTATATTCTTTTCCTTAGAATTAGCCAACCATGTTAAACCTCTTTATTGACAGATATTTTATTTTGTTTCACAAAAACTGCTGCAGTGAAATACTTGAACGTACTATTTTATGTACATAGCAAATATTGTAAAGAAAGGATTCTTTAAAATATGGACATGCTGGGTCAGAGTACATACAACAATTCTATTAGAAGTGCCAAACTGCCTTTTGAAAAAGGTTTCACCAGTTTATATTACTATCAACAAATCAAGAATGCCAGTTTTTCTCTTTTCCAACATTTGTTGTATCAATTTTTGAATTGCTACAATTATCAATTTTTGGATTTTACAAAATTTGGTCGAATCTGATGAACATCTTCCCCCAAATTTAATGTTGATTAACTTATATTTCTCTAATTATTAGAGAAGTTGATGACTTTTCTCCATGTACAGTAATTATTTACATTTTTCTTCTGTTAATTACCATTCATATGTTCTTTCTTCTTCTGGAGTGTTCTTTTTTCTTGATATATAGAAGCTACTCATGTTTTAGATAACCTATCATCTGGTAAATGTATTGAAAACATTTTCTCTTAATCTATTGCTTATCTTTGCATTACCTTTTGTTATCATAGATTTTTTTTTTTTATTCTTATGAGGTCAAATCTGACTCTTATTATATTTGTGCTCATTCTAATACAGACTTGGTTTTACCCCTAAATGATGTTCCACTAATATCCTTACATAGGCATACTGACTTCCTCTAAGCAATTATTTATTACTTTAAAAAAAAAAAAAGAAATATGGTGGGGACACCTGGGTGGCTCAGTTGGTTAAGCAGCTGCCTTCCGCTCAGGTCATGATCCCAGCGTCCTGGGATCGAGTCCCATATCGGGCTCCTTGCTTGGCAGGGAGCCTGCTTCTCCCTCTGCCTCTGCCTGCCACTCTTGTCTTCCTGTGCTCGCTCTTGCTCCTCTCTCTCTGACAAATAAATAAATAAAATATTTAAAAAAAAAAAAAAGAAAGAAAGAAATATGGTAGATATTATGTCTTTTTTGAACTTATTTTTGAGGTGGGGAGGGGCAAAGGAAGAGGGAAATAATTTTAAGCAGGCTCTATGTCCAGCAGAGAGCCCAATTTGAAGCTTGATCTCACAATCCTGAGATTGTAACCTGAGCTGAAACCAAGAGCTGGACGCTTAACCAACTGAGCTACCCAGGAGCCCCTGAACTTGCTTATTTTAAAATAAAATGAGGAAATCTTATGATTCAGCTACTTTTTATATTACAAAAAGAAGTTTTAGGCAAAGTGGTATTCTTCTACATCACTTTGTGAAGTGACAATTCTCAGGTACCCAGCTACTTTCTAATAGGATGAGGATATCAGCGTGATTCAGTACTACACTGTCAGTTTGATTCCTATGAGACATACAATACTGCTTGTATAAGCCTTAGTATTTAATGTGTAGTGTGGGTATGCTAACAATCTCTGGGGTTAAATTATTTTAGAGCATATCCCCTGTAATCATATCGTTTTTAAAAATTTATTTAACCTAAGGGCACCTGGGTGGCTCAGTTGGTTAAGCCTCTGCCTTCAGCTCGGGTCATGATCTCGGGGTCCTAGGATCGAGCCCCGAATCAGGCTCTCTGCTCAGTGGGGAGCCTGCTTCCCCCCTCTCTCTCCTTCCTCTCTGCCTACTTGTGATCTCTCTCTCTGTCAAATAAATAAATAAAGGCTTTAAAAAATAAAAAAATAAAAATTTATTTAACTTAGAAAGGGAGAAAGAGAGAGCAGACATAGTGTGAGAGCAGGTGTGGGGGAAGGGGCAGTGCAGGGGAGAGGGAGAAAGTCCTAAGATGACTCCTTGTCAAACCAGAGCCCAATGTGGGGCTCAGTCCCACAACCCCAAGATCACAACCTGAACCAAATCAAGAGTTGGATGCTTTAACCAACTGAGCCACCCAGGTGCACCCCTTCTGGATTCACTTTAAAACTCTTTTCTTATGAAGCATCCTGTGACCTAACAGTATGTGATTTTTCCCTTTTAGGAATCTTCATTGCACAAAAATGTGAATATACTTAATGCCACTTAACTATACACTTTTAGAAATAGTTAAAATGGGTAAATTTGATGTACATTTTACTACAATTTTTAAAAGTTGCAAAAAAAAAAAAAAAGAATCCTTATGGCACTTTGCTCTATAGTATTATGCTCAGTTTTTGCATTAGGGATTTGTATACATCATTATTTCCCCATCTCTACTGAAAATTCCCTTAGGAAAAAGATCACATATACAGGAAAGGGAATGGAATTTAAGTGGGTTGAATTTGCCAAAAAACTCAGAATAACTCACTTCTCTCTGAAATGAATCAAATTTAGGATAATTCTACATACAATTCATTCCAACTCTGATGTGATTAAGAAATACAGAGGTGGACCACTTAACATGTTTTATAACTTCGGTAGGTGAAAAGGAGCCTATTAGCTTTACTTTTACATACTAAATTAGTGTTAACCTCTACTTTCAAACGGAGTTTTGGTTCAATGAAGTTATTACACTGATAAGAGATTTTAAAAACATGATAATAATTTATCATTATACCACTGAATATTATTTATCAAAATATACACTAACTAGGAGAATATATATGAACAGAAATGTTTTGACTGATAAGTTTGCAGAGAGGAAGCCACCTTCCACTCCCAATTATAATTAAAAATGGTTACCATGGGGGCGCCTGGGTGGCTCAGTGGGTTAAAAGCCTCTGCCTTCAGCTCGGGTCATGATCTCAGGGTCCTGGGATGGAGCCCCACATCCCTGCTCAGCGGGGAGCCTGCTTCCCCTTCTCTCTCTGCCTGCCTCTCTGCCTACTTGTGATCTGTCACATAAACAAATAAAATCTTTCTTTAAAAAATGGTTAACACGTAGCATGTAAAAAAAAATTCCATGTTAAAAGCTATGGGACACTAACATGTTCAATCTACGCTCAAGTGTATTTAAGGTAAAGGATTCTGACAAATAGTTGTCAGCCAGCAGATACGTTAACAAATCCTAAGGTGTCAGACAACTCACTCTCTCAAATTAGGAATGAATGATCATGCTGCTGGTGGCAACAAGTGCACTGAAAGAGGCAATAGAACCTAACAGTTAATAGCCTAAGTTTAATAGTTGGGATTGTTCTGCCACTTACTACCCATGTGACCTTGGGCAAGTTCAGATTCCTCATCTGCAAAAATAGGACTTGGGTCAGTATGAGAATCCAATATAAAGAACCTGGTAACATTTCTTGCAGAGTTCATTATATAAATAAGATATATAGCATTTAATATATATACACCATTATTTGTGTTATCTTGTAAATATATTTTGCAAGTATATTATAACAATTTATTTAACAAGATTCACTAAGCACCTATCATGTAGCCATTGACTAGGTACCAGAAATATAAAAAGACAAGACAGATCCAGGCCACTGGATCTTAGAATCTCTGAATCTGGATCTCTGCTCACTGAAGTCCTTACAACCCAGTAGAAACCGAACAAAAAAGAAATATGTAATTGCAGTATGATATGGCGAATTATAATAGAGACAGATGCAAAGTACCATGGGAGCAAAAAAAGAAAGGATAAATATGTTATACCTTTACTCTGACGAACTCTATTTACTTTATCAACAGTTTCTGCCATATATGCTACCATCTAATGATTACCACTGACTGATGTACCTTTAAAGGGAAAAGTTCTGCATGGCATTACCTACTATTTGAGGGTTTCCTCATCTGTAAAATGGCCATAACACCTTGTTCATTGGGTTGTAGTAAGATGTATAAGAGTTCATTAAGCAAAAACTGGCACCACCGCAACACCTGTAGGGTTTTAAAATCACTTCCTTGATTCCATAATCTCTGGGATTTAAGCCAGCTCTAGCTGCAATGGATGACCACCTTGCTTCAGTGGCAGAATGCAATGTAAACAGCAGCACAACAATGGCAGCAGAGGGTAGAAATGGGAGAAGAAGGGATCTAAGGTTTAGAGAATGGAGAATAATAATAAGCCAAATCAACAGACCTGCAATCACTCCCTTCCCCAATTTCTTTTCCTTAAAATGACTATGGCAGGTTTACCTTTCAGGACAACTATTATGTACGATAGGATTTCACAAACATGGTAATTCTCCTACTGCTTTAAAAAGTAAAATAAAAATCTATTCTTACCTATTAAAAACTGCCTAAAACTCCCTTAGTATCTCCTATTTCTCAAAAAAATGCAAATTTATCATACCCTCTTCTCAGTGCTTTTGACAAGGTCACCCATGACTCCTAATTACCAAATCCACATTTAAATTCAAATTCTCTTTGAAAACCGTCAGTCCATTTGGCCTCCACACTAACCTCCAGATTCTGTTCCTAACTCTCTAGCAAGCACTGAGAATCTATCAACCTCAAGTAAACATGTATCTCTAATGCTCTGTATTCTTCTCTCTGTTATTCTTGGTATATATTCTCTTAGAAACGTCACCTTCTTCCATGAGTTCAGTAATTACCCATACACAAAAAAATTAAAGATCTGTAGGAGAAACCAGGACACTGATCTGAAATCTATGTTCATCTCAAACTCAATACATCTATAACAGAACTCAGTAGTACCCAACTCCTTATACCTTTCCTCCTGTATTTTCTATCTCAGCACTATCACTGTGTCCAACTTAGCTTACATGAGTTCTTCCTCACTTTCTTTTTTTTAAAGATTTTATTTATTTGACAGACAGAGATCACAAGCAGGCAGAGAGGCAAGCGGAGAGAGGAAGGGAAGCAGGCTCCCTGCTGAGCAGAGAGCCCGATACGGGGCTGGATCCCAGAACCCTGGGATCACGACCCAAGGCAGCGGAAAGCAGAATCTTAACCCACTGTGCCATCCAGGTGCCCCTCTTCCTCACTTTCTAATATGACCAAGTCTTGTGAATGCTATCTAGGAAATACCTTCCAAATTCATCCCTTTTCCTCATACTCACTGGCATTATCTTGAGGCCCTCCTGCTTCAACTAATGGAAAAGCTTTAAATGATCTCTTGTTCAGTCCTTAACTTTCTGCATTTTATTCTCCACACAGCAGCCACGGTGATCTGTTAAGGTTAACATCATACCTAAGAGTAAAATCCAAAGGTTCTCATCTTACAGTAAAAGCCATTCTTACAATGACCTACAAGAACCTAGACAGTTGGCCCTAACTCCCAACCCAACCACAAATATAGTACTTTCTTCATCACCTACTCTGCTCAAGCACAATGGCTTCCTTCAACACTCTTAACTCAGGTCCATGGGCACTTAATGCTGTCTCTCTCCTCCAAATAACTGCATTTCAAGCTTTGGTTCAATGTCCTAACCAGCTTTTCTAATAGTATCTCTTATACCTATCGTGATAGATTGATCATATTAAAAGCCTATTTTTCATCCTTCCTGTATCAAAATCATATGTGACTTTGCAGTTCTTTTGTTAAAAAGATGAAATCTACTTCCCCACTCCTTCAAGTGGAGATGGCACTGTAGCTTGCCTTGGTCAACAGAAAGTGATTAAAGTGACACTGTGCCAGTTCCAAGGCTAGATAGGTCTTGCCTATTTTTTCTCCTTACCTGTACCTCTGCAACAGCTGGTAACCTATTGGGGAACATGAAACATGTAGACAAGGGACAAGCAATCCTAGTCATCCCAGCCACAGCCAAGGTAGGTGGGTTGACAGCCAGCTAACCCCCAGAAACATGAATGAACCCAGTCAAGATCAGCAAAACTGCTTAGCTGACAACCAATAGCATGTAAAAATATTTAACATATGCTACTAAGGTTTGTGGTTGTTATACAACACTACTGTGGTAACAGATAACTGATAGATTCTACTCCTTTTACTCCTTGCTGTTTTACTAGTCCCATGGCACTTAATATCTGACCTAGTTACATTTACTTGCTTATTAGGTTATTCTCTGACTCTTGCCAACAGAATGTAAGTTCCATGAAGAGTTGTAGTCTTCAGCCTAGAATAAACCTGGCACACAGTAGGCATTCAGTAACTATTAAATAAAAAATTTAAAAAAGCATGATGATTTAATAAACCATCTGTACCTATGTATCTTTGTCAGGTATCTTTTTTTTTTTTAAGATTTTATTTATTGGGGCGCCTGAGTGGCTCAGTGGGTTAAAGCCTTTGCCTTCGGCTCAGATCAGGATCCCAGCATCATGGCATCAAGCCCCACATCAGGCTCTCTGCTCAGGGAGCCTGCTTCCCTTCCTCTACCTCTGCCAGCCTCTCTGCCTACTTGTGATCTCTGTCTATCAAAGAAATAAATAAAATCTGAAAAAAAAAAAAAGATTTTATTTATTTATTCAAGAGAAAGAGCATGCACGGGCAGGGGGGAGGGGCAGCAGGAGAGGCAGAAGCAGCACCCCACGGAGCATGGAGCCCATGGTGGGGCTTGATCGCAGGCCCCAGAGATTATGACTCCAGCCTAAGGCAGATGCTCAACTGACTGAGCCACCTAGGTGCAACTGTCAGGTATCTTTTTAACCTATGGAAGCCACTAAACTCAGACAGAGCTACTCTTTCAAACAATATTTCACAAAGTGTTAAAATCAAGACTTTTATAACATATGGTAATTTTACTTAACAAATATACTTTGTCATTAGTGAATTTTTTAAAAGATATTTATTTATTTATTTATTTATTTGACAGATAGAGATCACAAGTAGGCAGAGAGAGAGAAGGAAGCCAGCTCCCTGGGATCATGACCTGAGCTGAAGGCAGAGGCTTTAACCCACTGAGCCACCCAGGCACCCCTCATTAGTGAATATATTTTTTTTAATTTATGAATATTATTTGTATAGGCTTTATCTCATCCCATTCTAATTTTTATATGTATTTTATAATAATAAATTTCAGCATAGTTGTAGAAGTACATAATTTATAAATTAATAAAACTATATTAAGATGCATGCTTAAAAGTTTTTATTGTAACCAAAAGTTTAGAGATCATTGGCTTAGAGGATAAAGCCAAAACTCCCAAGTTACTATCAATGATATTGTCAGATAATCACATAAGATACATTATTTTTTTCTCTATCATCAAAGAGGTCCAAAAGAGAAAAAGAGCAAAGGGTTGCCTTTTCCCTTCACGTTTATTTCACTTCTCACTTAATGTCCTTAAACGTTCTTCATTTCTAACTATTATTTATTTAGAATAACATCTAACACTAAATTATGTCCTTTATTCATATTATTACTAATTCTTGAACTGCAAAATATTCCTGTTTTATAAGGAAACTCAGATTTAGAGTAGCTTAAATAACTTACTCAAAAATTACATAGATATGTAAGTAATGGCTAAATTTAATCCAGATAAAACTCTTGTGATCTACATTTGCTAGAGTATCCAATATAACAGCACCAGACACTCAAATTGCTAAAATCAAATATATCATAAAAATATGCTACTATTCTGTCTGGTGTTTTCTTTCATGACATCTACACATTCCTTCTTTGACCTTCTATGATTAAATTCCCTCCCACCAGTATCAAAGATTAGTTTTCTTAGTCACAACATATTTTAAAGATAAAAGTGACAATTTATATATCTATGTTAGAAATAAATTTTCTAAACCTTTAATGAGAAAAATAATAAATGGTGAGATAATTCTAGGGCATACTTGAAAATATTAGATATGGTGTAAACAATATACTGTTTGCAACCAGTATATGGCTTATAAATAATATAAAAACTAGCACATAATAGAGTGACAGAAAGTTAAGTGTATTGTTTAAGTATTCATCCTACACTTGTAGTTTAGATTAAGTTACATTTTCCAAAAATACTTTAAAAATAATCTGTCAGTCATCACAAGAATGTAGAGTATGAGAAAATAAGCAGTACTTTATTTTTCTTTAAGACTCTTTAGCAACATTAGAGTAATCCATATCACTATAGTCAGTTTTATAGGATTAGTAAGATTCTTTCTCATTTCTAAATATTCAAGTATTCTGTTATATTTCCCATTGCACATACCAGGGTTAAAAAATAGAAATTATGTTGCATCTGAGCCACTATTAGTGGAGAGAGACTTAAAGAGGTAGGTTAAAAAAAAAAAAAGTATAAATGCTGCTTCAACATCAAGATAAGGACTTTAAAGAAGAAAAAGATAGTGAACAGTGCTGAATGCTAAAGAGGCATCGACAAACATACTACTGTAAAGAATCTACTGGATGTGTCCAGGGGATGTGAGGCAACCATAGTAAATGCTATTTTGGCAAAATGGTAGACCTTGAAATCAAATTACAATGGGGGAGGTTAAAGGAATGAAGAAGAGGCTGAGGATGTGGAGTTAGCCAATGCTTACCTAATTCCTCAACCAAGAAAGGAAATAATAGTGCCTATGAATGTTGATTTTCACAAATACAAAATTTTTGTTTCAAGCTTTTGAACTATTAAAATACTCATCCTCCTTACTTTTCCACAAAATGAAAAGACTAAAGCATCTGGTATATTAAGCATTAAAACCACATTTTTCTTACTTTAATAATCTTCTCTATCCATATTACAAATTAAACAAGAAAAACTTTTTATTTTGAACATTTAATAATGCCAGTGAATAGGTTTAGCGTTAAGTGCTTGAACATACCCAGTTACTTCGGTTACAGAATCCTATTATTGATCTCCATCTACTCTATGTTCCTCCTTGGCATTTATGTATAATCTACTTACTATATTAAAAATAAAGAATTACAGAGATGCCTAGGTGACTCAATTGGTAGAGCCTGGGACTCCTGAGGTCAGGACTGTGAGTTCAAGACCCATGCTGGGAGTAGAGCTTATTTAAAAAAAAAAAAAAAAAAAAAAAGTAAAGAATTACAAACACTAGGCATAAATAACAGGAAATTTCTAAATTGCACAGTACATCCTGATCTATTTCTAACAGCCATTTCCAACACACATTAACAAATCTCAGGCACACACAGGTCAATTGTCAGAGTAGAGAAAAGGTGAGTAGACAAAGGTGGCAGAGAGAGGCACAAAGGCAAGCAGATACACAGGACAGGCACACTGACAATAAGGAAATATATTACAATACTTAATTTTTATATGATTGGTGAACTAAAGGAATTATAGATTTACTTTATTGATACACAATTATGAAGAAAATATACTGGTCTTTCAGACAGTGATATATTTCAGATTTATAGTCAAGGAGTCAACCAAGATGGACTAGACAGTACTTCAATAAAACTGACCTTCGGAACAGTATTTACTTATAAGAAGGTAATGTTCTGGTTCCACACTTTAACACTAAAAAAATGCAATTTAAATTTTAAATACCATAAATATGAAGCTTATAGACTATCTTAATTTTAGTTTCCACACGAACGAAAACTTGTCTAATGTTTAACATGTACCATGTATGTGAAATAATGCTCTACCAGAGCCAAAAGAATGTTCTCTCAAGTCGTAAGGACTCTTTACGCTTCTTTTTCCCTTCTCTGAAAGAAAGTGGGTAGAAGTTTATTTGGGGCCAAAACCTTAATAGTTAAGAAAAAAATTTTTTTCAGTTTTGCTTCAAGTATCTTTGTACTAGGTGCTCTTCAGACTGCCTGCCTAGTTAGTAAACTCTCATTCTCTTTCCCTAAGAAAAGTCCCTTCCCTTACATAAACTTGAACAAGCTCCCTACCTCCGTCACCTCACACAATACTCCTCTCACTGGCAAGTCGAATGATTCTTTCAGGGATGTGAAAATGAGATGCAGCAACGCTAGTCTTTCTGCTCTCTTACCCTAACCTGAAATAAAGTGAGTAAGATAGGTTAGACAGCAAAAGGATGCCTTTATCCAGAATATACAGTCCCAAACAGTGAAAGCCAAAATGCACAGAGAATAAAACAGGTGCAAAGAAACAAAGACAAGCATCCAAACAGCCCTCTAGACCCACAGAAACTGATAAATTATAGAAAGAGGGGCTGTGAAGAGAAAAGGCAAGATTAGAGAGAGCTCTCTATTTCTTGATTCCTGTCCTTCAAGCAGTATTGTATTACAACATTTTTTTTTCCCACTTACGCTAGTTTGGAAGTAGCCTGCAAACAAAAATCTATACCAATAAAGAATTGTTCTGTATTTCTCATGTCCTACTTTTTTTCATTGACCTTTTCCCTAAATAGTAAGAATGCAATTGTTGGCCTAGGAGACATCATGTCATAGAAAAAGCATCTGCTTTTATAACTTGGGACAAACTCAACTCTGCCAACTTCTAACTGTAAAACATGCAATAAGCTCCTTAATTTTTAAACAGTTTTAATGTTTCTTTTAACATCAAATGGTCTATAACTTATGAATAAATCCACTGTACATAATGGGAGGAGAAGGTATCCAGAAAAGCTATTCTCCACGTGTTTGTATCATGGACTCTAGAACTCCTTTCAGTTTCTCACTTTGATTCTGGTCCCAAATGTGTAGTCTCAAAACCTCTTGAGTTATCTTATGCAAAATTTGAGAGTTATCTTATGCAAAACTCACATCTGCTAAGAAATCCAAACTAAGCAAGAGGTCTATCACTATAAATAATATGTGTAGGTCCTAAAGAGTTTTTTTTAATGTAATTTTTTTACAGGGCACTTTTAACAGAAGCCAATGAAAAACCCTAAACTAATCATCTAAGAACTATATACACAGAGTACTATTTTATGTATCTGAGATAAAGTAAAACTACCAGATTTAATTAAGAATACTGATCATATGGTTGAACTCAGTTTTAAAGATCTTTCATACCAACCAAATCGTACACTGCAAGAATAAACAACTACACCATAATAATGAGACATCAGGGGCGCCTGGATGGCTCAGTGGGTTAAAGCCTCTGCCTCCGACTAGGGTCATGATCCCAGGGTCCTGGGATAGAGCCCTGCATCAGGCTCTCTGCTCAGCAGGGAGCCTGCTTCCTCTTCTCTCTCTGCCTGCTTCTCTGCCTACTTGTGATCTCTGTCTGTCAAATAAATAAATAAAATCTTTAAAAAAAAAAAATAGTAAGACATCAAAATACTCTTCACCAAAACATTCAGGGATGCAAAGGCCAACTTCACATTCATGTCATACTCAGCATTTAAGTTGTTCTCCCTTTGGAAATCTACTCTTATTTCAATATATGGGCTTTGCTTATTTTTTATTTATACTTTGCCACTCAGTTCCTCTCTTCTAAAACCCAAAATTCTTATCTCTATGTTTGTAAGCACTATTAGTTTTCCATATCTGAAATGCCTTTTATACTAGTCCATCTGACAAACTCTTCCTTCAAGAGTCAGCTCAAATGTGGTCTCCTTGCTGAAATAGTCCATATCCTCCCTCTAAGGATTAAATACTGAATACAATTCCACTGCAATAATAAGACCTTTTGAATTACTACTGAGTATCTTGTATATACTATGTTAGTGGCTTTACACACAAACTCTCTTGTTCTTGGTCTATCCAGGTAGGTATAATATCTACAATTTCCCCAGATAGCCTGCTTATAATCATAGCACAGCCAGGATAAAAATTCCTGTATGGCTCCAAACCTTGCTATCTGGAACCCAAGCCCCTTAAGAATATAAGAGCTATGAACCTTCTCTATCCCACCTCCCAAAATGGGCTTATACACAAAATATTATGTATGATTAGAAAAGGTTCAGACCCCCTGAATGTTATCCAATACCCCCCAGAAAAACTTCTTGCTGCTTCTCCCAAGTCTGTTCACAGTTGGTAAACTTAAGGAAAATGACTCCTGTTTTCAATTGCCAATTCTACAACACTACCGAGGGCGTAGTGGGCACTCCAGGAATATCTTATATATGAAGAGTGGATGGCAAGAATCATGGAAAAGGGACAGGGATACATTTTTGCATTCCTTCAGAGCTGTAAGGAAGGGTAGCTACTCAAATGTTGTTAAATAGCCTTTCAAATACAGATTGCATCTAAGAACAGTTATTATAAGAAATGTAATGTAGGGGCGCCTGGGTGGCTCAGTGGGTTAAGCCGCTGCCTTCGGCTCAGGTCATGATCTCAGGGTCCTGGGATCGAGTCCCGCATCGGGCTCTCTGCTCAGCAGGGAGCCTGCTTCCTCCTCTCTCTCTGCCTGCCTCTCTGCCTACTTGTGATCTCTCTCTGTCAAATAAATAAATAAAATCTTTAAAAAAAAAAAAAAAAAAAAGAAAGAAATGTAATGTAGCATATATCCCAAAGCCTCTGAGATTAATATGATCCACGTTCCACACTCTCTAGGAAAAACTCTGAGGGATGAACTACTTCTATCTGCCATAAATCAGTTCATAGTATAGTATTATGAAATGGAAACAAGACTTTTGTGTATTTCATAGAGAAGGAGATAATTGTCAGGGTTGGACTGCATGAATCTAAAAAATTATTTTAGAATTTAAAGAACCTAAGAATCTAAAAATACTACTGGTTAAAAATAAAATTAAAATAAAAATCCCAGGAAACACAAAACGTTGGAAGAGAAGTTCAACTACTTGGAAGAAACTTAGGGTCTTAAGGTGTAGGGTAACTGCGTACTACTGGACTTGTAGTAGGCAAGTCTTGAACTCAAATCTAATGCAAGGCTTTTCTCCATGACGTTAAAAATCAAATTTTACAATGGACGTATTATTACAGTACTGATTAACAGAGATATCATTACATGAGATATTACAATGGAGAAGTCCTTAAGATAAACTGGGCTAAAATATTTACCCTAGAAAGTGAGAATTAATTACATTTTTGCTTCTGAGTTCAAGGTAAACATAGTAAAGTCATTCTAAATTTTTGGTGGGTTTTTTTTTTTTTTTAAGATTTTGTTTATTCATTTGAGAAAGAGAGATACAGAGAGAGAGCATGTGTAGGGGGAGAGGCAGAGAGACAGAGGGAGAAACAGACTCTCCCCTGAGCTGGGAGCCTGACACAAGGCTTGATCCCAGGACTTGGAGATCATGTCTTGAACCAAAGGCAGACAGTTAACCCTCTGAGCCACCCAGGCGCCCCAATTTTTAGTGTTTTGATCTTCAAAGTACTGGTCAATAAGGAGAAATAGAAAAAGTATGTTTAATAGTACAACAACAGATAAGATTTCATTCATTCAGTGGGTATGCTCAAGGACAAGAAATAGCTTACTCTAGAGGTAAGGGGATATATACTACAGAGTACAGGAGTTTAATACTGCAAATGTAACATGAGACTATGTTAAGAAGACTCTGGAATGCCAAGCTAGGCATAGACTTTATCCTACTGGGCTGTGATTCTAAACTAGGGCAAACGTTACAAAATTGGGAGGACAAGAGAAATGGAAATTGGGAAGACAGCATATAATTACAGTTTGAAAATAAGCAGAGCTTGGATCTGATGCTCTGATTTGGCTTAGCCATTTAAAATTCTAATCATTTTAATGGTCTTCCAAGGGAGCCCTGAGTTGTTTTTGAACTTACATTTTTTGGATAAAAATAAAACCATGTCTCTTTCTTTCTTTTTTTGTAGGGTACACACTAGGCATGGAGCCTGATGTGGGGCTTGAACTCACAACCCCAAGATGGAAACCTGAGATGGGACCAAGAGTTATGAAGCTTAACCAAATGAGAACCCAGACACCCCAAAAATAAAACCCTGTTTCTGATACAGTACTAAATAAACATATGAAAGAAAACAAACTGAACATCAACACAGGGACTAAAATTCACATATCCTGACTTTACAATCAGTTTGCTTTCTATTATCCCACAGATGCCAACACTTGAAAATGGTATTTTAGGAAAGTGAGTATGATATGTGGAATGGATTGGATGAGGCAAGAAGAGAACAGCTACTGCTGTAATCACTCCCAAAACACCCACAAGTTACAAGATACTGCTATTTTTGAAGAAATGCCAGTAACAAGATATTTGGATTTTATTTTATTTTCAAGATTTATTTGTTTGTTTATTGGACATAGAGATAGAGAGAGCATAAGTAGGCAGGGCGGCAGGCAGAGGGAGAGGGAGAAAAAGGCTCTCCACTGAGCAGAGAGCTCAATGTGGGGTTCCAACCCAGGATCCTGGGATCATGACCTGAGCCAAAGGCAGCCACTTAACCGACTGAGCCACCCAGGTGTCCCATATCTGGATTTTACTAATGAAATCTAAAATCAAAAGTTAAAAGTAGGTATTTTAATAAAATTAATATTCTAAGATCATGTTCTCCAAGTAGGGTTCATGGGGTGGGGTGATATGTAAGCAGTTACTTTAAATGGTTCCCTGAATCCTAATGCATACCAAGCAGTTTCCAGAGAAAAATATGTACTATTTTACATATTTATGCAGAAGATATTACAATTAATAAAACCCTATTTATCTAAAAGTTTTCCTGAATGCAGCCTAGTACTTTATTCATATTTTCTTTTTCAGTGGATACTGAAAATACAACTACATTGTGTAAGCACACACCAAGTAAATACACATAGAAGGGGGAAAAGCAGTTCTCACGCTCATCTAAGAAGACAAGCCCCTTGGACCATTTGAAGAATCCATCTGAAGAATAAATCTGTCTTACGGTTTAAAGCCAACTACAACTTCTGCTCATGCAATGGCCATTAATGCCTATTAAGTGCCAGGCACTATATTAAGCAATGAGGATACAGAGATAATTAAGTCCCAGTTGCTAGCCCTGGAGGCTCTCAGTCTGGGGAAGTCAGAAATGTAAATGTTTATGAATCTAATGAACTGAGTGCTATAGAAACACAGAAGTGTTTAACATAAGAACAAGAAATTTTTAATCTATCTAAATGTTAATGTCTTACTTCCAAGTTTCAACCATCAAAAACCTTTTCCAAACTAAATGTCAAATATTGAAGGGAAAAAAGCTAACAGTATTCTAAAAGTAAATACATACAATAAAACATTCTTGAGAATTAACACTTTTAAATTTGTAGTATGCGGTCTCTGGTAAACCATGTGGGGAGAGTTACTTAAAAGTTTATTTCCAATTGCAAAGTTAGTTAGAATCAAAGTATGTTCGCTTGGGCATCCAGTCGCAAATCTAAAAACAGAAAATATTTCCTTATCACTCTAGGTTTGGAAGATATATTAAACATATAGCACCATTTATATAAACTTACTATTTAAAAAAAACCTACAAGCCAACCACAAGATACACTTCACCCCACTAGGATGGCTATAATCAAGAAGAAGACAAGGCTTAGTGAGGATGTAGAAAAATTGGTGGGAATGTAAAATTTGAACTCTAGTAGTTCCTCAAAATGTTCAACGGTTACCATGGCATTCATTAATGCTACTCCTGGATATATACCCAAAGAAAACATATATTCTAACAAAAATGTGTTCATAGTAGCATTTTTAAAAATACAAAATACTCTATTTTACGTATTATCATACAAAGAAAAGATTCTAAAAAGCGGAAACAACTCAAATGTCCATCAATGGATGAATGGATGAACAATATGTGGTATATCCATACAATGGAATACTATTTAGTCATAAAAAGAAATGAAGTATTTCTGATTCCAGCAACACATGGATGAACCTTGAAAATATTACATTAAGTCAAAGAACTCAGTCACAAAATGTCCATCAATGGATGAATGGATGAACAATATGTGGTATATCCATACAATGGAATACTATTTAGTCATAAAAAGAAATGAAGTATTTCTGATTCCAGCAACACATGGATGAACCTTGAAAATATTACATTAAGTCAAAGAACTCAGTCACAAAACAACACATATTGTATGATTCCATTTATATGAAGCAAATCTATAGAAGGTAGGTTAATAGTTACCTAGGGCTGGAGGGTAGGAAAGGAGGAAGAATGACTGCTACTGGGCATGGGGTGTCTTTTGGAATGATAAAAATTGACTATAATGATGACTGTAAAATTTTTTTAATATACTAAAAACTATTAAATTATACAGCTTAAATGAATAAATTTCATAGTAGGTGAACCTCTCATAAAAGCTGTTGCTGATTTTTAAAATACCTACAAGCCACAATATTAAACAGCTTAACATGAAAATTTTTATACTTATTTAGGCTGTGCAGCATAAAATCTTCCAGGTTTCCTGTCTTTCCTCCCTTCCTTTTTTCTAACATTTCAAATCCAAACTTTAAATAAACAATTTCAGGGGTCTCATTCAACCAAAAGACAAGTTCTTATTATCTATCTTTCAAAATTACATTTAAATAGCAATCATTTCACAAAAGAGGACATACACATAGTTAAGAAACATGGAAAATATTGTACCTATCTTTTCTTTAAAAAAAAAAAAAAAAAAAAGGCAGAGTGTGGGATGGGAGCTCTCCTTCAATCTGTCTTCCTCTAGCTTATACCATCTACTTTCAGAATGTTAAATGAAAATGTTAAGAATTTATACCCATTTTACCTATTTTTTCCTCAATTAACTATAATTTAGATTCTTCCCATATCACACCCAAACCACTTTTTGTGGTCACCAAATCACTCCTACTTGGCAAACGGAGTAGGGACATTCTCAACCTCACCTTACCAGTCTCAACCTCACCTTACCAGTCCTGATTTTGCTAACTACTCCTTTCCTGAAACTCTCCCGGGCTTTTCTGACATCCTCTGTGTTCCGTTTCCTCCTATCTGAGCACACTCTTTTTCAGTCACTGGCACCTCTTTTTCAGGCTGCTCTTTAAATGTTGCTGCTCTCCAGTCTAAAGCTGGTCACTCGTATGCTCGTCTGAATAAACTTATTCACTCCCATGCTTTCAACTACCTCTTACATGATTATATGACAACTTCCAAATATTTAACTACACCCTATCACAGCTCTCTTGAACTCTGCATTTGTACTCAGTATCTCAGGCACTTCAGTTTACCATTTAAAACTAAACTAATTCTCTTCTATCTTGAGATTTCCTCCAAACATCTTCTGCTTGGTCCCCTCTACTTCTTTCTCCTCCCATACTCCGAACCATACCAAATGGTATCTTCTAACTTGGGTGATAGTATACCAAACTAGGAACCGTGGAGACATACTGCAAATATTCCTTTCTCCATGACTACCCACATCTAGTGAGTCATTGAGACTTCTTTCTTAATCCTTATCAGATCGTACATACACTCTATATTCCACTGTCTTAGTTTAAGTTCAGGCCCTCATCTCACTTCTTCTATTTCAAATGCTTTCAAAATGCTCTCCTTAATCACTAATTCCATCCTTAATACTGCCACCAGAATCAACTTTCTACAACATGAATCTGTTGAATGACTGCTTACTCTTGTTAAAACATACAGTGGCTCTCCAGGGACCCACAGTACTGATTCTTAGCTTTTCTACTTGAACCTATGTGAATGATAAAAGTGAAGACTCATACTAAAGCAGGCTGAGGGGGGGGGGGGTGGTGAGTGGGGAGAGGTGGGGAAACACTGCTAGAATGTTCACTTACTATGTGTATTTTCTTAGCATCTGCCCGCTGGTCCAGGTGACTCAGAGTTGTAGTACAGAACTATTCAAAATTACTGGTATTGAACTATTGAATAAAATACAGCACAGATGGAAGAACTTTAACAATCTAACCCCTACCTAACTTTCTCAGCATCACCTTACCATGATGCAATAGCCCTTACCATGCATTACTTCACTGGTTCTCAAAGTATGACTCAGGGACAGCCCACCCCTTGACCATTTCAGCAAGTCCATGAAGTTAAAACTCTTTTCCTAGTAAGCCTAAGTTATGTTTCCTCACCTGCAAACACACAGAACCTTAACACAGTAATTTTTAAAAATTATGTTATGTTTCCTCCCTGCAAACACAGACCTTAACACAGTAATTTTTTTAAAATTTATTTATTTGACATAGAGAGATCACAAGTAGGCAGAGGCAGGCAAGAGAGCGAGGGGGAAGCCGGCTCCCTGCCAAGCAGAGAGTATGATGTGGGGCTCGATCCCAGGACCCTGAGATCATGACCTGGGCCGAAGGCAGAAGCTTTAACCTACTTAGCCACCCAGGCACCCCAACACAGTAATTTTTAGGAGTGCACAGTGTACACTATAGTGTACACTTAGGAGTGTACAGTGGAATTTTCTAGAGTATATGACATGTAATGCTATGTGAAATGTAACATTGCAACCATATGAATGAAGCAGATATGAGAATCCAGTTCTCTTCTATTAAGCCAGACAGTAAAGAAATTTGCAAAAATATAAAAATAATTCTTCTCACCAATTACTTTTTGTTTTGAAAAACAATTATTATACAGTTAATACAGAATGGGTTTATTATTATCTTCAAAAGGATTATTTTTTAAAATATTTGTTTTTAATTTATAGCACAACAAATAAATAACCTTTTTGGAGCCCTCAATAATTTTTAAGAATGTAAAGGACTCCTCAGACCAAAAGGTGTTAACTGCTGCGTTATAGCTGATTACCTACCACTCCCCTAAACATGTTCAACTTTGTTGTTTTTAAAGATTTGAGAGAGAGAGAGAGAATGTGAGTGTGTGTGTGTATGTGTGTGTGTGCTCACAAAAGTATGCACGTGGAGGGAGGGGCAGAGGGAAAGAATTTCCAGTGGACTCCATGCTGAGCCTAACATGGGCCTCATCCCTGGACCCATAAGATTATGTCCTGAGCCAAAACCAAGAGTTCAACATTCAACCAACTGAGCCGCCAAGGTGCCCCAAACAAGTTCAACTTTAAAACCTCCACCCTCTGCATAGTGATGCATCTTCTACCACAACCCTAGTCCTAGCCAGGTCCCAAAGAACCTCAGAGGTATCCTGGAGAAACAGAATAAAAAGAACAGTTTTGGGGGTGCCTGTCTGGCTCAGTTGGAGGAAAATGTGACTCTTAGTATCCAGGACATGACTTGGAGCCCCATGCTGGTTATAAACATTAGTAAAATAAATAAACTTTAAAAAAAGAATAGAGGTTTTAGAGTCCAGAGTGCTAACCATTACACCATGGAACCCCACAAGAATAGAGGTTTTAAAGTCAAGCGGAGGGGTGCCTGGGTGGCTCAGTGGGTTAAAGCCTCTGCCTTCGGCTCTAGTCGTGATCCCGGGGATTGTGGAATCGAGTCCCATGTCGGGCTCTCTGCTCTGCGAGGAACCAGCTTTCACCTCTCTCTCTTTGCCTGCCTCTCTGCCTACTTAATGATCTCTGTCTGTCAAATAAATAAATAAATAAATAAATCTTTAAAGTCAAGCTGAATACTTAACTCCTCAGAGTGTGAATTTCTTCTCTACTTAAAATAATTTGTAAAGTCACTAACATTAGTGTAGTGAAAATAAAAACCATCTAACAATTATTTAATCATAACAAAGCAGAATGGTTGTTTTGAATAGTTCTGTCAGGATTACTATTTGTAGAACAGATGGTTCTATATAATAATCCCTTGAAATGGATAACTTCTATGTTAGTTCTTGGCTATCACTGATAAATTAAGTTCAGATTATTTTAAAACATCAAAATTATTTTAAATACCATTTTAACTTAGGATGCATCACTTGCTATTATACCTCAGTTAAACCTTAGAAAAATGTCCTTATATACTCTCCTCCCAATATTTCACAAAAAAGTACTAGAATTCACACCTCTACTGCATCCTGTTTTTTAAATACTCCACTGAATTCACTCATTATATTTTTGTTTTCACCTTCAGAAAAGGAGAGAGAACTGGTTTTTAAGCTCAAACTGCTATATTTGCTTGTAGCTTAAGTGTCATCTTTTATGATTTTTTTAAATACCCAAGTATTAAATGTAAATTAGATAAATTTTATTTTATTTTTATTTATTTTTTAAAGATTTTATTTTTATTTGTTTGACAGACATATCACAGGTAGACAGAGAGGCAGGCAGAGAGAGAGGAAGGGAAGCAGGCTCCCTGCTGAGCAGAGAGCCCGATGCGGGGCTCCATCCCAGGACCCTGAGATCATGACCTGAGCCGAAGGCAGAGGCTTAACCCACTGAGCCACCCAGGCGCCCCCCCCCCACTTTTTTAAAGATTTTATTTTTATTTATTTGACAGACAGAGATCACAGGTAGACAGAGAGGCAGGCAGAGAGAGAGGAAGGGAAGCAGTAAATTAGATAAATTTTAGTCTGATCAAAAGAAATCTACTTCTTGCTTCAATGCTTTTGACATTATAAATCTTACTTTATTTACTTACTTATTTTTAAGTTAGCTCCAATGAATAGCATGGAGCTGGGGGAATGGGGGCTACTGAACTTACGACCTTGACATCAAGACCTGAACTGAGATCAAGAGTTGGCCACCTAGGGCGCCTGGGTGGCTCGGTGGGTTAAAGCCTCTGTCTTCAGCTCAGGTCGTATTCCCAGGGTCCTGGGATCAAGCACCTCACTGGGCTTTCTGCTCAGCAGGGAGCCTGCTTCCCTTCCTCTCTCTCTGCCTGCTTCTCTGCGTGCTTGTGAACTCTGTCTTTCAAATAAAAATAAATAAAATCTTAAAAAAAAAAAACAAAAGAGTTGGCCACCTAACCAAATTAGCCAGCCAGGTGCCTCTTGACATTATAAAGCTTTAAAAAGCACAAGAGAATGACTGAAAACAAAAGCCCAGATACCTCTTGCCTTCTATGTCCAATTATCTGTAACTGACTACATAAATCAGCTGTATAGGTCTATACAGACCTTAGTACAAAAATGTGTTAGATGATGACCATCAATATGAGTCCCATACCTCAGCCCTGTGAAGTATGTTGCATTTTTATTCTTTAAAATGCGAGACAAATCATTCTTCCTATTTTCTTCTAAGTGGCCTGCCCAAGGTCAAACAGCTGGACAATGAAAGAGATGGGATAAAATCCAGGTTTTCCAAACATGAATACATACCACTCTACCATCTACATTTGCTTGTCATGATCACTGTCTGCCATCTTGCAAAAAAGACTTAAAATCAAGATAGTTGAAACTGAGTTCTGGATCTGCCATAAATCAGATGTTTAACCTTCAACATGTAAGAATCATCTTGGTGCTGTAGTTTACACCATCTCAGTATCTCAGTTTTCTCTTCTTTAGGGGTGGGCTGGGGAGTACACAACACACCAAGGCCCAGAACAGACAACTCGAAAAATAGCTAATGACAAGTAGAAAATTCTCTATCCTTACTAGTCATCAAAAAAATTCAAATTAATAAAAGATACCATTTCCCAACCATCCAATTATCAAAGATCAAGATAATTAAATGAACACTCATGCATTACTGACATTGTATAAACTGATACAACTTCTTCAAAAAGTTATTTATAAACCTGTATTAAATGTTTATATGCTTTAACTTCCACTATTGGAAGATATCTTATGCAACAATCCAAAATAAGGAAGTTTTACGATAAATGTTCAATAGAGAATTATAATATGTAATAGAAAATAAATTGCCTAAACATTCAACCACAAGGAAATGGTTAAGCTGTAAAATAGTTGCCAAGTAAAATATTATACAGCCACTGAAATGATTTTTACAAATGAAAAACGCTTTTCAAAATGTTAAGTTGGGAAAAAACCCAACAGTATAAAATGAAATATATAGCATGGTCATACAGATGCATTAAAAACATTAACAGAGGGGCACCTGGGTGGCTCAGTGGGTTAAAGCCTCTGCCTTCGGCTCAGGTCATGATCCCAAGGTCCTGGGATGGAGCCCCACATTGGGCTCTCTGCTCAAGAGGGAGCCAGCTTCCTCCTTTCTCTCACTGCCTCTCTGCCTACTTGTAATCTCTGTCAGATAAATAAATAAAATCTTTTTAAAAAAATAATAAAAAAAAATAAAATAAAAACATTAACAAAGACCACCTTTGGGTGATGGGACTGGGAAGGCTGGATACAACAATGGGAAGAACACAGTCTGGATGTCCACCCCACTTTCTTAAGAGTAAGGCATTATTAATTATCATTCTATAATCTCCAAATTTGAAATAATGAACACTAGTACTTCATAATTGAATAGAATTATAGTAGCTAGATTATTTCTAAGGCTCAGTTCTAGAATGCTAAAATTTAAAAATGCATTTTTGATCCACATAACAATTTAAAAATAACAGAACACTTAAAATTATTAGCTGATCTTCTACTCTCTTTCCATGGCAGAGGGAACATGGTTTCCCTCCAGCCTTCTACTCAAGGGAAAAAAGCAGCACCATCTATCAGTCTTAATTATAGCTATTGCTTATCAAGTCATGGAATAAAAAAAGCAAGCACTATAAAAGAATAGCCTTAGTCATCAAATCTCGAATGTGGAATCACCTAGCTATCCCTAAGTATTATGGAAGAAAAAAGTAACTCTTTCAGTCCTTCAGAAACGAAATCTCCAATAGGAATCCCTGATTCATCCCCAAAGCATGAACCCCAAGGCTACTTCCCCAGTACAGAAGTTCAGAGACTGGGCACCTGTCCTGATGGCCTTCATCACCAAACAATGCTCTTTCCTGACAGGATATGCCCAGGGATAACAAGATGACTAGCAAGCAAACTAGAAGTGACCAAGGACCACACCACCTCTTCTTCGAAAATAAGACTGTAAACTAATTTTAAGCTTTTAAACTATCCTAAGTAAATATTTTCTATTTGCTTAAAAGTAGCGAAAAGGGGACTCCATCCAATTACTGTTAAGTGACTATCCAAAAGATACCAACACAATAAAAATTCTCACTATTAAGAAGAGAAAATGTCCTTTTTTCTTTACCTTCCACAGATCAAAAATTGTTTTTTCAAAAATACATAGACTAAATATCAACAGAAAATGTTTAAAATATGGCATAGATTGTTTTATCTATATTTTTCCACTTTCAAAAGATTTGAAATCTTACTCCTATCCTCTATTATTGGTCTAGGAAGGCGGGAATCACAAAAGCTCAACAATATTATAATTTTGTATAAGGTCAATGATCTATTTTATATGCAGTTAATAATTTTAATGCTAAAACTTTACTAGATCCTACCTAGTCTCTTTAAAATGTGAGAAAGTATTTCAGTGCTAAAAGTCATTTCACCTGCACCTTGTAAACAATTAAACTGTACTTTGAAACAAAAACTAGCCAATGTTTGCTGCTCATTCATTTTTATAGACATTAACTGTGTGTCCTTTTTACAGTCAAGAATTTCGGAGTTAAGTGATTACTCTTGGAGGTGTATCTTGTCCAGGAGCAAAATTTTCCCCAGCTTATTTCCCATTCCCAAACCCCGCCAAGGCTAAGGAGCAACCACTTCCCAAAGTCCCACTTCCTTTTCCATTCCCCAGACCTCCAGAGTTTCCAACGCCCCAGTCTTGCGCAATATCCGTAGGAGCAGCAGCCGCAACCACCGCCTCCTAAGCCGAGAAACAACCCTAAAGGGAACATTGTCCAGCAGAAAAATAAAAGGTGGGGGGGCAATGTAGGAAGTCGACTTCTGGTCCCACGCCTTTGGATCTGACCCCCTCATAAGTGATGTATCTAGAGCAATTTCACGAACAAGACTGTTAACCTCCCCTACAGCCTGCCTGCCCAAGTAGAGGGCGGAAAGGGGGGGCGGGGGGGCTGAAAAGGTTATCTCCCGGTTCAGGGCTTCGGCCCGTTTCGTTGCCTCCGCCCCACCAGGACTATTGTTCCCAAGTTCCCCACCCCCACCCCGGATAGGAAGTGATAGTCACATCCCCTCCGCCTTCCACAATATCCCCTAGGGAGTCCGAAGTAGGCTTCCTTCAGGATAACCAACCCCTTCACACACACACTACTTACCCCTCTAACCTAAAGTCACCATGACTCCAACGCCATCTCAAACCTGAGTCTCAAGAGACAAGAGATGGGACGAGGGCAAATGGAACTGGGCAAGCCACGGGATTCCCTACGGACAATCCTTTCCCAAGCCTTGGAGATAATAACTGCGAACCCCAAAACGGCAGAACTCCTACCCTGCCCACTTCTGAGACCAGCCTGAGCAAAGGGACCCCACGGTTAATGCTAACCTCAACACCCACGTTCCTCCATCAGCCGCGATCTGCTCTCGGACACCTTGCCTCGACCCTACAAGGAGGGGCATGCTGGATGAGGAGTGGGGGGTGGAGAGACGAATCCCCCAGCCCTGGGTCTGCACCTCAGTCTCCTCCGGCTCCCGGCCCGAGAAACAATAGGTGGTCGCGGGCGGCAGTGCACAGTGCGGGCTCGGCCGGGGCCGCTCCCTTCGCGCCCTGGCAGCCCGCGGACGGGGCCGCGAAAGCGTGAGGGGAGGAAAGAAGGCCGAGGGACGGAGGCGGTCTCACCTCCCGCCGGCCTCCGAGACCACCCGGCCCTAGGAGTCGGTGCGCGCCTCCTCCGCCCCTCTCCTCGCAGCCGCACACAAAGCGCTGGCGGCCCGGGCCGGACGGGCGCGGCGGTGGTGGGCTCCGGTGCCGGCGAGAGCAGGCGACAGCAAGGGGAACGACTCACCATGAAGTCCCGGGCGAAGTTGTCCTCCCCATTGTGGTCCGGACTCTTCATGGCCTGGACCCTCTGGATAAATTTCCTCAGGATCTCCACTTGCTCCATCCTCCCGCGTCCCCCCGGCTGCGGTGGCTGGCCCCCCCGCCGCCGCCCGCCCGCCCGGCGCAGAGCCCGCTCAGTCTTCCCCAGCTCGCTTCCCCAGCCCTTCCCCTCCCTCTCGACCCCCGCCAAGCCTCGCCGCTCCCTGCTCCTCCCCACCGCCTAAGGCGGCGGCAGCGGCGGCCCCAGCCCGGCTCCCGACCCCACAACTTCCAGGAGCAGCCGCCGTTCTCCCACAGTACGAGGCGAGCCGCTGCGGCTAGCGCCAGCCCCAACCCCCAGCTTGCTCCATCCTCCTTCCCCGCCCTCCTCCTCTTTCGTTGGAGACGCCGCCACCGCCTCAGGAACAAGGCTCTCCGCTCGCCCTGCCCCCCCTTCCCGGTTCCTCCTTCACCCCCCTCCCTCCTAGCAGCCGCAGCCGCCTCTCCCCACGGGCGCGGCCCCGCCGCCACCCAGACGCGCGGCCCCGTGCTGTGGCTCCGCCCCAGGCGCTGGGACGCCCGATCCGCCCCCGTCCACCTCGCCTCTGGACCACTCCCCCAAGCCCGCCCCGCTGGTTCCAGCCCCTCTCGGAGTGGCTGGAAGACTCTTAATTGTCGGCTGGGAGACTTGACTCTACTTCCGGGGCGTGGTCTCGGTCGAGCTGTATGTAAATTTGAGGAAGTCTGGAAGGAGGGAATTTGCCTCTGAGCAGGGTAAACCCTAGTCAGTCGCATAAGATTTTAGTTGGAACTTGCGGGCTCCAGGCCTACTAGTGGGAAAAGCGTATTTTTAGAGTGCTTCCGCCCCGCCCACGGCTGTGGGCTGGGACTACAAGTCCCCGCCCGCGGGAATCCAGGAGTGGGGGCTGGAGAGGGCGGCGGTGGGATGGAGAGGCATGCTGGGAACTGTAGTGTCACCTCCGCGTTCACAGCAGGTATGTCTTCATCTTACTAGTGGTTTGGTGACTGTTGACGGCGGTTACACCTTGCCACTTTAGGGAATGGCTAAGACCGAGAGAAATGAAACGTTTCTTGAGTGAAAGGACTTTGCAAATCCGTCGAAACCCTGACGAGTGAGCACCTGAGATTTGGAGTCCATCCTAACACCTACCACGCAGGAGGCGAGGGCTCAGTGTTTGCTGAATGAAAGGGAATTTGTGGTCCTGCGCTTAGATTCGCAGCCCTTCAAAAGTGGTTAGGAGACGTTTCTCCATAGAATGTATAAATCTTTATACATCTTGGCAAGTCTTGTAGTAATCAGAGAATATCTGTTTTAGTCTAATTCACTATTTTACAAAGAAAACAATTTGTCTAGTCCCCTCAGCATATTCATAGCAATGCCAAAACTAGAACTCAAATCTTGTTGCTTTCAGTACAACACTTTATATTGCCTCTTACTTAGGAAGATAAACATGTCGTAATGTGGCAGAAGTGAAGGATTTGATCCGTGGAATTCTTTTAGTCCCTATACCCGCAGAAAACATTTTTTACGGATAAGCTTAGGGAATTTGGTTAAATAGGAACCATATAGTGCTAGCCCCCTCTTCCCAAATGAATGTTTAGAACCACTATGAAATTTAATGATAAATTCCATGACGAAAACAGGTAGACACAGTTTTTTTTTTCTCTTAGTTTCAGAGAACAATATTTCTCTTTAAAATAATAACTAATGTGTACCGATCCAGTGCCCCATTCCAAAATGCATATTTTGAAATATGCATTTCCAAATGTGCCCTTCTAAATCGTATGCATTTATATGTTGTACGTGCATATAAAAAGATACAGTTTTGTTCTGTATTTAAAAATTCACTTAGAGGAATAGTTCAGTTTCTAAAGTAAGCTTTATTTGAAGACAGGGTATTTTACTTTAATCAGATACTGAGACTCAGTTTTCACTGGATATAAGAAAAGGTCAGGATCTGGGCTTACTCACCTACTAAGACAGCTCACTATAGGTAACCCTTTTCTCCTGGAACTCGGGAAGAAATTAGACTCTAAGCAACAAAATGGACAGATGATCAGGAGTGCCTGTACTTTTGATATCTCAAAAGATTGAACAAACCAGAGGGTGATAAAGACTGTATGCTAGACAAGTTGTCTAACAGTCAGGACAGTCTGATGGAAAGAGTTACTTGTTTTGAGTTATTGAGTCTCATTCTAGCTAGTGTTTTTGGCGTATTTTTACTTTTCCTCTTACTGGTAATTTTCCCTCTGTTTCTTGTAAAACATGAAGGTTTTTTGAGTTCTTAACAGCTACCTTTGGCATCTGATAAAGGTTAGGGAAAACAAATGTAAAGTATCCTTATGTATTACAACTCTTTTGCCAATGCTTTCCTCATTTTAGTATACTTAGGTAACATTTCGACCAACAGATAATTTTTGAGCACCTCAGAATATGAGGGGTTGTGCTGTGTGTGTGAGAGCGATACAAAAATGTTTTAGGGATGGCTTCTTACAGTTTATAGCCTGGTTCAGGAGACAGGAAAACAATAGACTTAGTTATATCGTGAGTTACTAAATACCAAATGAGTGATACAGATGTTGAGTGGTTTAACAATTCCGAGAAGAGAGAATTGTGAACTGGTTAGCACATACTGTGGTCACAGGGGACCATGAAGGACATGTGAAATTGGGTTTGAACAGAAAGAACTCCCAGGTAAAAGAAGTGTTGAAACAAAAAACATGAAGACAGCAAAGCAGAAGTTTGAATCAGAACTTTTATATGTGTGTGAAGATACTAAAGTAGATAGGGATTGGACTCTGGAGAGCATTAAATGCCTGGTTAGGGGTACCTGGGTGGCTCAGTTGTTAAGTGGCTGCTTTCCGCTTAGGTTGTGATCCCAAGAAGCCTGCTTCTCACTCTCCTACTACCCCTGCCTGTGTTCCCTTTCTCCCTGTGTCTTTCTCTATCAAATAAATAAATACAGTCTTTAAAAAATGAATGAATGAATGAATGCCTGTTTAATGATTTGGACTTCATATTGTCAGTGGAAGCCACCAAAGATTTTTGAGAATAGAAGGAAAAATTAGGAAAATAATAATCTGGCATTTTTGGATAAATTGTGACTTAATAAGGGGAGAGAATGGAAAGAGGTATGAGCCGCCAATATTTGAAGCAACAAAAGCTATAACTAAGGTCATAGCTCTGCAATTACAAAGACATAGATAGATAGATAGACAGGGAAAGAACTTACAGAACTAGGTGACTGACTGACTGACCTAGTGGACAAGAAAGAAGGTAGAATTAAAAAGGATTGAAATTACCAGATTGGAAGAGATCAGAAAGTTTGACGGAACACAGGGCTATGCTTGGTTTGGGCAAATGGGAACTTTCATGAACAAATGGTGAGAGAAATCTGTTGGAAGGAGTCTGGCCATAAATGTACAAAAATGGAAACATCATGCGTGTTTTGGCTGAAAATTTTATAGATATTATTTACAACTGTATATGCAAACATATATGTTTATTGCAGCCTTATTTGTAATGGCAAGAGTAGAAACAACGTGTTTGCATATCAAAAGGCACTCGTTAAAAAACAAAATCACACACCTATAATTAAGGTTTTCTAAAAAAAGTTTTTATTATTTATTTGTTTGACAGAGAGAGAGAGAAGGAGCACAAGCAGGGGGAGCCACAGGCAGAGGGAGAGGGAGAAGCAGGACCCCCACTGAGCAGGGCACCCAATACAGGGCTCAGTCCCAGGACCCTGGGATCATGACCTGATCCAAAGGCAGCCACTTAACTGACTGAGCCACCTAGATGCCCCTAATTAATTTTTGAAGCCATTCAAAATCTGAAAAAAAAAAAAAAATCTATATTGATGTGGAATACGTCCCAAGATCTACTTACTGAATGAGAAAAGCTAGGCATTGTGTTTATGGTATTCTTACTTTTATGTAAAATGGAATGTGGATAAAATGCTTGAACACAGAGTTTTTCTGAAGGATATTTCAAAAACTGTTAGCTGTATTTGCCTTTAGGAAGTCCTTGACAATCTTGGGTAGAAAGGAGACCGTTTCCAATGTGTATACCCTTTTATATTCTAAATACCTTTCTGTGTATGCATTACTTTTCCAACAAAATTAAATCTGTTCAGATTTTTTTAGACTTCAATCTAGGTGATAGGAAGAATGACAGTATCTTTAATAAAAACACCCAAATGAAGAAAATGGAAGCAGATCTTACTTAGGAGATTTTTTTTAAATGGCCCAGGCTAAGTTTCGGAATGCCGACCTTTTTAACACACAGTTCTCAAGAACCGACCACCTCATTCTCAGCCACAGCTGCACTTGACCCACATTAACCAATCCATGTAAACTGGCCAGCAGCAACCTGTGATCTGGTTAGTTCTCACTGTTCAGAATCTAAACTTAGAAACCTAGGGAGAATAAGCCATTAAACAGCAAGGGCAGAAGCTGAATGACATGGGATGCAATTAGGTAGAGCAGGCCTTGTAAGAAGAGAAATTATACAGAATCTGGTTAGTCACAAAAGGGACATTAAGCAAGCATGTAGAGATAGGTAGAGATGTCACGATATGACCCTTGCAGCCATGAGAGAGATGGGGCGATTTCCTGGGACAACTTGACTGACGAGGACTTTTCAGGACAGGTTTGGTTGGCATTTATTCCATAAGTAAGTTCGCTTTTCCTGAAACAGAATAGGGCAAGAATAAAGAGCCTGGGCTCTGAAGTAAGAGAGAGGAAGTTTCAAACGCCCACTCCATTTCTTGCCCGGTGTGTCACTTCAGCTCAAGCCTTGGTTTCGTCTTCCAGGAAAGTGTGTTGCAGAATTAATGTAACAGACATCACCCTTGCTCCCAGAAAACACAAAATAAGAACCAGTTAAACAAACAAGCAATGAATGCTTTCTGGACCTTTTACTTTTTTTTAACTTCCTATCTCTTCTTTAGGCTCTTGCCCTACTCACTAGCCACCTTCACTCTGGGTAAAGACCTGAGGGATGAAAAGAAAGCCAAAATACCAGTTTCAAAATTTATCTTCTTAGTACATTTGTGAGGGTTGGAGTGAGAGTTTGAAACCAATAATTCAGAACGGGTTTCAGAATTATCTACCTGTTTAATATTCACGATATCCCTTTCCCCTCTTACTCAGGTAAAAGTAATGCTTTATGTCTGTGTAGAAATTCTAACTTTTAGAGTATTTTTACTACTATTTTCTCATGAAAACTACCTTTGTTATAGCTTGTGTGGCCTTACAGCTCTTTGTGAGTTCTGTTTTGTTCTTTTTAACAACTCTGGGAGGTAATTTGGCATCATTGTCCTCATTAATAGATGAAAAACTAAATAAAACATGGGAGTGAACATGACTAGCTCAGTTGAAAAAAAAAAAAAAAAGTCAGACACGTATCCAGAACCCATAGGTCCTGAGTTTCCAGCTTATTGCATAAACCACTGAGTCACAATGCTTCAATACCTGGTGTCATTTAAGTGAAACTACAGATGAGGATTCACATCATTCCTGAGATTCTCCCAAAGTAGCACTTCTAATATTAAGTTGTCATTAGAAACATCCCTCAGTCGTCTGTACTAAAGTACTCCTAACTAGGAAGTTATGGGAGAGTAAATAAGAAAGAAGGGAGGAAAATTCTTTTCTAATTTATTCTTGGTATCCCTTACTCCCTCATTCCTAGACCTGTTCACAGCAAAAAAGCTGTTGACCATTTTTAGTCTGTGAGTTTATTTTTGAGGTATGTAGTCCCATAGATGGGGAACCGGGGAAAATAACAGTATAACTTTTTAGTCTAGTATGGCATAACAGTTTTAGAAGACATAAAAATGGAGAGAAGTTTGGAAAGGATGATATTTCTTTAATATTTAATATGTATTCCTAAAACTAATATTTCAGAGCCTTTTGACATAATCCTCCCCATTTATTCTCAACTCTGTCCTAAAGTAGGTAAGTCAAGTATGATTATCTCCTTCTTTCTTTATGCATTAGAATGCTACTGGGAATAATAATGCCAAGCTTAAAAGAATTAAATGATCTGCCCAAGGTCATATAGATGGCAGAACTGGAACCAAAATCCAAGTGACTCTCTACTCAATGAAAATTTTCCAGTGTTATATAACAAAGGTCAAATAATGTCATAATATATACTAACTGCAGGTGAATGCAGTAATTAAATCTACCTTCTTAACTTTTTTATCTCATATTTCTTATATGGTTTCATTTAAAATTCAAAGAAAAATTAAAATTTTATAAAAAATTTCAAAGTTAGGAAGTATCTTAGCATCTAATTAGTGATCCTTCAACATAATGACATTTACTTTCTGTATTCAGGAATGGATCATTTACAAGGGCTGTGAAATATGATTGTACCATATAAAGTCCATCCAGTGTATTGATTGGACTAAGACCCAATTATCAACAGAAAGCCCCAAAACAAAACAAGCAAAAATTCCTTCAGTTCAGTGATTGCTAATATTTTAGATTAAAGATAAATTGTAGACAGAGACAAATACTGAACGGTCTCACTTATATGTAGACTTTAAAAAAGAAAAAAAGAAACCAAGCCCATAGAAAAAAGGATCAGACTTTTGGTTACTAGAGGCAGATGGTGAGGGAAAAAGGGATTTGGATGGGGATGATCAAAGAGTACAAACTTCCACTTAATAAGATTAAATAAGTATGAGGGATGTGATATGCAACATGATAATTATAGTTAAACTGCTGTATAATATATAGGAAAGTTAAGAGTGTAAATCCTGGGAGTTCATTTCCCAAGGAGAAAGCTTTTATTTTTCTTATCTTACATGAGGTAATGAAGGTTAGTTGAACTTATTATGGTAATCATTTCACAATATATATAAATCAGCTCATCATGATGTATGCATTAAACTTATATAGAGATGTATGCCAATTATTTCTCAGTGAAATTAGAAAAAACATAAATTGTGATTCCATTTATGTAAGGTAATTGAAACATTCAAATTCATAGAAATATTAAGTGGAATGGTGATTACTAGGGGCTGAAGGAAGGGGTAACAGGGCAGCTGTGGTTTTTTTGGTTTTTTAATTCCCCTATAGTTAACATACAGTGTTATATTAGTTTCACATGTACACTATAGTAATGCAACAAATCTGTACAATATTCAGGGCTTATCATGAAAAGTGTATTCTTAATCTCCTTCACCTGTTTCCCATATTGCCCTGCCCACCTCCTCTCTGGTAACCATCGCTTTGTTCTCTATAGTTTAGAGTCTGTTTTTTGGTTTCCCGGGTTTTGGTTTTTTTTAAGATTCTATTGATTTATTTGACACAGAGAGAGATCACAAGCAGGCAGCGAGGCAGGCAGAAAGAGAGGGGAAGCAGGCTACCTGCTGAGCAGAAAGCCTGATGTGGGGCTCAATCCCAGGACCCTGAGATCATGACCTGGGCCGCAGGCTCCCCTCCCTTGTTTTTTAATTTGATTGTTTTCTTTCTAAAATCCACATATGAGTGAAGTCAACTGGCACTTGTTTTTCTCTGACTGACTTATATGGCAAGATTTCATTCTTTTTAGTGGCTGAGTAATATATACATATATACCTATTTATATATATGCCATTTTTTTTCTTTATCCATTCATCAGTCGATGAACACTAGGGCTGCTTCCATAATTTGGCTATTGCAAATAATGCTGCTATGAACATAGGGGTGCATACATTTTCAAACTAGTGTTTTCGTATTCTTTGGGTATTCTCAGTGTAGAATTAGTGTGTCATATGGTAATTCTACTTTTAATTTTTTTTTTTTAAGATTTTATTTATTTATTTGACAGAGATCACAAGTAGGCAGAGAGGCAGGCAGAGAGAGAGAGAGGAGGAAGCAGGCTCCCTGCCGAGCGGAGAGCCCGATGCGGGACTCGATCCCAGGACCCTGAGATCATGACCTGAGCCGAAGGCAGCGGCTTAACCCACTGAGCCACCCAGACGCCCCAACTACTTTTAATTTTTTAAAAGATTTTATTAATTTATTTGAGAGAGAGAATGATTGAGAGAGAGAGGGAGAGAACGAGTGGGGGCAGGAGCAGAGGGAGGAGCAGATTCCCTGCTGAACAGAGCCGGACATGGGGCACAGGACCCTGGGATCATGTCCTGAGCCTAAGACAGACTCAACTGACTGAACCACCCAGGTGCCCCTATTTTTAGTTTTTTGAGAAATCTTCATACTGTTTTTCTTAGAGTTGCATCAGTTTGCATTCCCACCAACAGTGCACGAGGGCTCTTTGCTCTCCACATCCTTATCCACACTTGTTTCTTGTGTATTTGATTTTAGCCATTCTGACTGGCGTGAGGTGGTATCTCATTGTGGGTTTGATTTGTATTTCCCTGATCATGAGTGATGTGGAGCATTGTTTCATGTGTCTGTTGGCCATCTGGATGTCTTCTTTGGAGAAATGTCTGTTCATATCTTCTAACAATTTTTTAATTGGATTATTTGTTTTTTTGGGTGTTGAGTTGTATCATTTCTTTATATGTTTTGGATACTAACTCTTAACTGGATATGTTATGTGCTAATATTTCCTCCATTCAGTAGGTTGTCTTTTAATTTCGTTCATTATTTCCTTTGCTGTGAAGACACTTTTTATTTTGATGTAGTCCCCAAAGTTTATTTTTATTTTTGCTTCCCTTGCTGCAGGAGCCATATCTAGAAAGATGTTGCTATTGCTGATGTGAGAGAAGTTACCATCCATGCTCTTTTCTAAAAGTTATGTGGTTTCACATCCCACATTTAGGGTCCTTGATCCATTTTGAGTTTATTTTTATGTATGGTGTAGGAAAGTGGTCCAGTTTCATCCTTAAGCATATAGTTGTCCCTTTTTCCCAACACCATTTGTTGAAGAGACTATCTTTTTTCCAGTTGCATATCCTTACCTTCTTGGTAAAGGTTAATTGACCATATCATCATGGGTTTGTTTCTGCATTTTCTATCCTGTTCTATTGATCTATGTGTCTTTTTGTGCCAGTTGCCATACATTTTGATTACTACAGCTTATAATATAACTTGAGATCTGGAATCATGATGCCTCCAGCTTTTCTTTTCTTTTCTTTTTCAAGATTGCTTCTGCTATTCAGGGTCTTTTGTGGTTCCATATAGATTTTAGGATTATTTGTTCTAGTTATGTAAAAAAAAAAAATCCTATTGGTTTTCTTTTTAAGATTTTATTTATTTATTTGCTTGCGAGAGAAGGAGGGAGGAGAGAGAGTGCTCGAGTTGGGCAGGGGCAGAGGGAGAAGAAGAGAATTTTGAGCAGACTCTGCACCAAGCCTGGAGCCTGACAGAGGGGTCAATCCCATGATGCTGAGATCATGACCTGAGCCAAAATCCAGAGTTGGACACCTAACAATTGAGCACCCAGGTGCCCTGCTGTTGGTTTTTTGATAGGAATTGTGTTAAATGTGTAGAGTACTTTGGAGTGTAGACATTTTAGCAATATTTGTTGTTCCAATCCTTTAGCATGGAATATCTTTCCATTTCTTTGTGTCATCTTCAATTTCTTTTGTCATTGTTTTATAGTTTTCAGAGTACAGGTCTTTTTTTGGTTAGGTTTATTCCTAGGTATCTTACTATTTTTGGTGCAATTGTAAATTGTGATCCCAACTGTAAATGAGATTGTTTTCTTAATTTCTATCTGTGCTGCTTCATTATTGCTGTATAGGAATATAACATATTTCTGTAGATTGAATTTGTATCCTGCAAAATGATTTCCATGTTTTTTGGTGTAGTCTGTTGGGCTTTCTATGTAGAGTATCATGTCATCGGCAAATAGTGAAAGTTTTACTTCTTCCTTACCAGTCTGGATGCTTTTTATTCCTTTTTCTTATCTGATTGCTGTGGCTAGGAATTCCAGTACTCTGTTGAGTAAAAGTGGTGAGAGTGCACATCCTTGTCTTGTTCTTGACCTTAGGGGAAAGGCTTTCAGTTTTCACCATTGAAGGTGATGTTACCTGTGGGATTTTCATATATGGCCTTTATCATGTTAAGGTATATTCCCTCTAAACTTATTTTGTTGAGAATTTTTATCGTGAATGGATGTTGTACTTTGTCCAGTGCTTTTTCTGCATCTGTTGAAATGATCATATGGTTCTTATCCTTTCTCTCATTGATGTCATGTACCACATTGATTTATTTGTGAATATAATAGTCATTAATAGTCATTAATAGTCATTAACTATTAGACTATTAATAGTCATTAACTCTTCATTTTTGCAAGCCAGGAATAAATCCCACTTTATTGTAACAAATCCGACTTGAATTTTTAAAGAAGTTTATTTTTAATTTAATTTTATTTTATTTTTCTTAAGTACGTTTCATGCCCATGTTGGAGCCCAATGTAGTAAGGTTTAAACTCAAAACCCTGAGGTTAAGACCTGAGCTGAAATGAGTAGTTGGATGCTCAGCCGGCTAAGCCACCCAGGTGCCCCTACTTATTTATTAAGTAATCTCTACACCCAACGTGGGGCTCAATCCCAGGCTCCAAGATCAAGAATTGTATACTTCTCCAACTGAGCCAGCAAAGTACTCTGTGAATGATTATTTTAAAGTATTGTTGGATTTGATTTTCTAGTATTTTGTTAAGGATTTTTGCATCTGGAGTGCCTGGGTGGCTCAGTGGGTGAAAGCCTCTGCCTTCGGCTCAGGTCATGGTCTCAGGGTCCTGGGATCGAGCCCCACATTGGGCTTTCTGCTAGGCAGGAAGCCTGCTTCCTCCTCTCTCTCTCTCTGCCTGACTCTCTGACTACTTGTGATCTCTGTCTGTCAAATAAGTAAATAAAATCTTTTAAAAAAAAGGATTTTTGCGGGGCGCCTGGGTGGCTCAGTGGATTAGGCCGCTGCCTTCGGCTCAGGTCATGATCTCAGTGTCCTGGGATCGAGCCCTGCATCGGGCCCTCTGCTCAGCAGGGAGCCTGCTTTCCCCTCTGTCTCTGCCTGCCTCTCTGCCTACTTGTGATCTCTCTCTCTGTCAAATAAAATAAATAAAATCTTTAAAAAAAAAAAAAAGAATTTTTGCATCTACATTCATTAGAGATATTGGCCTGTATTTCTCTCTTTTTTTCTCTCTCTCTCCCTCTCTCTTTGTAGCGTCTATCTGGTTTTGGTATCAGAGTAATGCTGGTCTCATAGAATGAATTTGGAAGTTTTCCTTCCTTTTCTATTTTTTTGGAATAGCTTCAGAAGAATAGTCATTAACTCTTCCTTTCAGGCAATTCTCTTACTCATTCTTGGTACTCCCGTGGTTCCACAAGCCCTACACCCTGCTTCCTCGTTCCTAGAGAAATATAGGAGTTACCAAGTTTGAATCTACTCACTCTCTCTGCTCTCCAAGTAAAATTTAGAGATCATAAATTTACTCTGTACTTACTTGTTTCTCTCCATTATTACAGTTCTTTCCATAGCTAATCTCTCTCCCTGTCGAACCTTCTCTGCCCTCTTTTATCTCTTTCTAGTTCTGCTGTACAAAGTTCTCCTCTCCTTTATCTGTGTTCAGCCTTTACTTCTCTACAGGCTCCCTTTATTCTACAAAATGCTCAAGACTCCCATGAGCCCTGGCCCATCTATCGTGATCTGTTAACAGTCTGACTACTGGCACACTTCTCTTAAATGGACTTCCTACTTGCTAGATGAATGATCTCTTAGTTTATACCCTGCTCAACTCATGTGGAGCATCTAACTCTTATCGACAAATATCCTTCCTTCCTTTCTTGAATTTCTCCCCTTACTTAGTTTTATTTTTAGTGTGAGGTGACTTTATTTTAGTGTGAGGTTCATTTTAAAGTGAACGAGTCAATGGCATTTAGTACATTCATAAGTTTAGTAACTACCACCTCTATTTTTCTAAACTACTTTCATGACCTAAAAGGAAACCCTATATCCATTAAGCAATTACTTCCTACCCCTCCATTTCCCCCCAGCTCCTGACAGGCACCAATCTGTGCTTTTTCTCTGTGGATTTACTTATTCTGGATATTTCAATTAAGTGGAATCATACAGTCGTGACCCCTTGTACCTGGTTTCGTTCATTTAATGGAGTTTTTAAGTTTTTTTTTTTAAATCTCAAATTCTAATATTTATCATATTTGCTTCGGATTTTATTTAGATAACAAAACATTCCTTATAGAATTGAGATGACTTTGTAGTCCTTCCCTTTCCTCCCTCCCCAGAAATAACTATTATCTTGGATTTAGAATTTTTATTGCTGCAATGTCCAGTGTTACATTGAATGGTGTCTTGCCTTGTTAAAAAAAAAAAAAAAAAAAAAAAAAAAAGACTGTGGTTAAAAAAAAAAAAAGTGACATAAAATTTACTATCTAAGGTCCCTGAGTGGTTCATTCAGTGGGGTATCTGACTTCAGCTCAGATCATGATCTCAGGGTCCTGAGATGAGGCCACAAGTTAGGCTCCATCTCAGCAGGTAATCTGCTCCTCCTTCTACCTCTCCCCCTACTTCTGTATGCATACACACACTCTCTCTCTCTCTCAAATAAATCATCTTTTTAAAAAATTTACTATCTTAACTCTTTAAAAATGTGCAGTTCAGTGGTGTTGAGTATATTCACCTTTTTGTGAAACAGATCTCTAGAATCTTTTCATCTTTCAAAACTGTATTAATAACAACAGTCCTATTTGCCTTATTCATGGCCCCAGATAGTCACCATTCTACTTTCTGTATGTATGCATTTGCTTACTTTAGATACCTCAAATAAGTGGAATTCTACCGTATTTGTCTTTTTTCTGACTGACTTATTTCCCTTAGCATAATATCCTCAAGGTTTATCCATGTTGTAACATGTGATGAGATTTTCTTTCCTGTTTATGGCTGAATAATGTTCCATTTCATGTATAAACCACATTTTGTTTATCTGTTCATTGATGGACATTGTTTCTGTCTTTCGGCTTTGTGAATAGTGCTACTGTGAACATACAAGTACATGTATTTCGAGCACTATCACTAGTTTGTATGGTAATTCTGTGTTTAACTTTGTAAGGAAGCACCACACTGTTTTGCCCAGTGGTTGCACCATTTTACATTCTTACTAGCAATGCACAGTGTCCTAATTTCTCCATATCCTTGCCAACACTTGTTATTTTCCTTAAAAAAAAGTTTTTGTTTTTTTTTTTTTAATCTTTAGCCATCCTTATGGGTTTGAATTGCATTTTGGTTTTGAATTCATTTTCCCAATTATTACGATGTTGAGCATTGTTCTGTATGCTTGGTGGTTATTTCTGTATCTTTATTGGAGTATTGTCTATTCAAGTTCTTTGCCAATTTTTTAGCTAGATTCTTTGTCTTTTTGTTGTTGAACTGTAAGAGTTCTTTATATATTTGGGATAACTAAACCCTTACCGGTTAGATGATTTGTAAATATTTTTTTCCCATTCTATAGGCTGTCTCCTTTTGGGTTTTCTCTGCTCTGTTTTTCCTATCGCTCTTTCAGACATTAACTTTATTCAATAGGATAATTTCTGATCTCTCAGTATATTGTTAGTCATTGTTTTAGGTACCAGCAGTAAAAATACAAATATTATTTACTATCTGACACCTTTTTATTTCTTTTGTTGTCTTCTGTATTCCTCTGAATGCCTGAATATGATCCATTTCCAGAGTTAGGTTGCCTTCTCTATGGAGCCTTTCTGCCTTCCTTTTGTTTGAGAAAAAGCCTATTTAATCTTCACGGCCCAGTCTGAACATTAGTTCTCTGGGAAGATTCTGGGATTTCACCAATCAGTCACTCTTCCTTTGCTCGTATAGCACTTTATACATTTAGCACAATACCATAAACCTTACATTGCTTTATAATTGTTTGTTTATATATCTAGGATATGAGCTCCTTAATGTGTGTTATCTTTATAGCTAATAAATCTTTCCCAAGTGCCCAGTAAAAGTTTGGCCCAAGTATTGAATGAATTATCAGGCCCTGGATTTTTAAAACTTTATTATTATGAAAAATTGTAAATTTATACAGAAGTAAAGAGAATAGTGAAGTGAATCACCATTCTTCATTAATCAGCTTTAACAATGATCAACATAGGGCTAGTCTTCTTTCATCTAAATCCCTTCAATTCTGTCTCCCCACAGGATTATTTTGAAGTAAACCTAAGAAATTATTTCATTCATAAATACTTTCCTGACATTTTCATGGGAAAAATTTGGACATTAAATATAAAACTTTAGTGTACTGGGGTCAGCCAAACTGAGCCTTTAAGTAATTATTCTCCAGCTTTAAGAGAACAAAACAAATTATAAGAGATGATCTGCGATCTCAGAGCTTAAAATACTCAACTTTGTAGGTTCTAGTCTTTAAACAATTGCAGCACAATCTACTAAATTACTACACTTAGAAAACCTCAGACAGTAAACTGATATTCATTACCTTGAACTTAAAGTATCAAAGAAATACCCAAAATAAAATGTTTTACTTAAGAAAGTGATATTCTTTTTGGAACACTTGGGTGGCTCAGTTGGTTAAGCATCTGCCTTTGACTCAGGTCATAATCCCAGGGTCCTGGGATGGAGCCCTGCATTGGGCTCCTGGCTCAGTGGGGAGCCGGCTTCTCCTTCTGCCTGCCGCTCCCCCTGTTTGTGTACGCGAGCTCTCTTTCTCTCTGACAAATACATAGAATCTTTTATAAAAATTATACTCTTTTTTCTGGCAGAGTTTTTTTAAAAAAACATTTTTGTTGAATCTCATTTTACCAGAAAATAATGCTTCAGTTTATTTATTTGGCTCCATGCCCAGTATGGAGCCCAGCGAGGGGCTTGGACTCAAGTAAAGACTTGAGCTGAGATCAAGAGTTGTCAGTGGCCTAACTGACTGAGCCATCCAGGTGCCCCACTTCATTATATTTAGATATAAAATGGCATAGCTAGAACCCCAAGGTATTTTTTTTAATTGCATCACATGGTGAAGTAGTTTTATAGGAGTATTGTTAAGAGTATTGAAAATTACTACTCTTTACTTCGTTTAATCTAATAAACATTTTTTGAGTTCTGTTTCCCATCTGCCATTTTGGTGCTCTGTTTGAAACTTATGACTGTCTTTTATGATACATCTTATATTTCCACTTTGCTTCTACCTTTGGCCAAGCCACTCTCTTCTCTCACCTGCCTTTTATGATCTTTGCCTGCCTCTGCCCGAAAGGTTAGAACAGTCCTTTTCAGACATTTCAGGTTATATCCCTCCTCCGCTCCAAACTTCTAGTGGCTTCCTACCCACTAAGAGAGAGCAGGTAGTATTCTCAATGGGACTGGTATTGTTCATTATGGTGTATTTTGGAAATCTTTGACAAACATTTCTGGACATAGCATGACTGATTAACATTTAGTGTATGGGGGCCTGGGCTGCTGGCCCATCCTGCAGATTCTCTCACTTTAAAGAATTCTCTCTCATCATGTGTGACATTTTTAAAAATCAATTTTTGAGATACAGTTTATAAGTATAATTTTTGAGGACTAGTGCTGTAAAATAAAATATGCCATTTTAAGTGTGCACTTTGATGCATTTTGAAAAATGTACACATCCAGGTAACCACCACAGTAATCAAGATAAAAACCATTCCCATCGTACAAAAAGTTCCCTCGTGTGTCTTCTGCATAACTTTTGGGTATCCTTTGGACATTTCTGGAAGTGGAAAACCTGTTTATAATGATCTGGGCCTGGAACCTAACTCCATTTATGTATAAATACAAAATATGTTTTGCATGGTTTTAGTGTACACTTGCTTTTCCAGAAATGCAGCTATCATGTAAATTGAAGGGAGATGATACGCCATTCAGAATTTTACCAGAGGTTTGCCATTTTGGAAAATCATGTCAGAGACTGCGTGAGCATCACCATTTGTGGCATTTGAGTTTCCAAGAATACATTCCTCTCTCAGTCTGTACTTGTAGCTGTCACATTTATAGTGATTCTATGTAGCTGTCACATTTATAGTGATTCTATGTAAGGTGACATATTTCATTATGTCGTTTGTAGAGTCCATGTCTGAACATTGACATATTGCAATACAAATTATTTTATTATCAATTAGTTTCATATATTTCTCATTTATGTTATATGTTCTTTCATTTATTTCTCATTTGTATTGGCTCTTTTGAAGTTCAGTGTATAGGTAGGTTACATTTGTATGAGGTCAATTTCAGGATAGTAAAGGAGGAATACAAAATATTTGTTCTAGAAAGAGAATGCTGGGCCTGTAAGATTAGAGAAGCACTGTCCTTTGTATTCCCCTGTCCCTTCCCTCCCCTACATTACCTCTGATCAAATCTCTCAACTGTTTTCTGTGCTCTCTTGTAGTCACATTGGCCACTGGCTTCCCTGCTGTTCCATGACAGCTCCAGGCTTATAGCCACCTCTGGACCTCTGTCTGCATTTGCTGCTTATTTCCTCTGCTGGAATGCTCTTCTATGGCTATCCACATGACTCATTCCCTCTTCCTTACCTTTAGCTCTTTGCCCAAATGCCATCTTTTCAGTGAGGCTTTCCCTGACCATTCTGTTTAAAATTGTACCTCTACCCTCCCGCACTCCTCATGTTTTTTCCCTGCCTTATTTCTCTTGTAGAACTTAGTAGTCTCTGAGCAGACTTTATATTTTACTTGTTTACTTGTTTATTTTTTTGTCTGCCTCCCTCACAACCACACTAAAATGTAAACTTCATTAGGCAGCTGCAAAATGTGGGTTGGTGCCAGTGAAAAAAATTATTCAGTTCCCCAGCAAAGTGGCATTTGTTTTGACATGTTACATAATCAGCCCTAGGCTCCCTTCTTATCTTGTAGCCTGGTATATTGTACTGGCTTCCCCCATCCCTTAGTCCCATTTTACAAAGGCAGCAGTATTCCTGGAGTTTTGAGTGGTATCCAGCACATAGTAGGTGCTCAATAAATTTTTCCTGAATGAATGTCTTTAGAACTCCAAGAGAAGTGTTTTTGTGTGATTTTATCTGAAAGTTTGAAGACTTAAAATATTTTTAATTTTATGTTAATGTACTTTTCTAGGGAGAAATACAAAGTATATTACCTGGAGGAGTGCCATTTATGCTCCCTTATGCTGTAAAAGTTGGTTGATGCATAATTGGTTCTTTAAAGGTCCTATTGTATTCTTTTCCTCATTAAAAGGATTGACAGCTCTAACCTAGTGTTATTTATAAGCTATACCCACAGGCACATTGAAGTGTGTCCTACATATGGTATAATTAACCTGAGTCATAAATTGCTTATCAATCATTTGCTCCTAGGTGTCAGAGGCAATATATGGTATCTTAAGAATAAAACTGGGGAAACATTGTTAATACAAACATACCTCATTGATTTGAGCCCCTGCCACTTCAGAAATTGAGTTAATTTGCTTGACCTGAGCTAACATTTTTAACCCTTGCCTGACTCATGAACAAAAGCAAATCAGTGGTGTAAAGAGAATTACAGGAAAATGATCATCCTATTTAAGGAGAAAAACCTATTTGTAAGTAATCATTTGAAGTAATCATTAATTTATTCATTCATCCAGTATTTATTAAGTGGTCACACATTACAATTACGGCACAAAGCACGAGTCTGGAAATATAAGGACCAGTTAGGTAGAGGCCCAGCCCTTAAGGAACAACATTATATAGATGGGAATACAAGCAAGTAAACAAAGAGGAACAATAAAATGCCATGACTGCCAAGATAGCAGTCTTACAGAGGACAGGAAGGGGTAGAGGTCATATCTAACTGCAGGCCTGGGAATGAGGCAGAAAAGTCTTCAAAAGGAAAACAATACTTGAACTGACTCTCTGGAGTTAAGAATGTGGTTGGATGGGCTGAATGGATGAGATGAAGATATTCTAGGCAGAAAGAGCAGCATGATCTAGAGGTTTGCAGCAATCTACCTGGTTAGCAGAATTGTCAGGCAGATTGAGAACATATGCTACTACCACTGATGGTGTCAAGTGAGATCAGGCTGGAGTGGTGGTTGGGGGTCAGGGCATGGATGGTCTGGTTCCATGGACTAAAAGAATTTGAACTTTATCTCGTGGGCAGTGGAGAACCAGTAAAGTCATTTCGGCAAGATAATAACATCAGCTTACTTTGCTGATGGGTCAGCAATGAATTAGACAGGTGGAGCTAGGGGAGGCTAAACTGTTAAAGACAGTCCAGATGAGCAATGATTGAGATCCCGAAGTAGTAATATAGCAATCAAGAGGAAGGGGAGGGAGACATATTGGAGAAATGCTAGAATCTATAGGATTTGCTGATTGATTGTAGTAAAGGGATGGCAAGAGGAAGGATTTAGGACAAGAGTTACAATCTCGGATGCCTGGAGAGCCAGACAGATGACACAGATGAAGAAAAGGAGCCTCAGCTTCCAAGGTGGCCATTACGACTACTGTATGACCTAAGAGCTTATCTGAGTCTACATGGACATCTGTTACTCAGCTGATTGTTCCATGCAGATAGGACCTGATGTTGCCTCATCTTCTGATTTCTGAAGACACGTTAAATCTGTCTTTCTATGGGAAATGTTCCAAGTCTGAAATGTTGGCACAAAGTTTTCTAAAGTTCTCTCTGAACCAGACAAAAACAACTTTAACGAGTAAGCAGAGAGGTTGCAGCCTGTCTTCTAGGATGACTCCTGTTTTCCAGTTTGAATGAGTAGGAAAGTATGGCGCCATTCAATAAGATAGGAAAGGGAGGAGGAGAAGGAGGTTGGGAGGTGACGTGGGGAAAGCTGATGATGACGTTCTGAACATGTTGAGTGTGAGATGCCTCCGCTGAATGTAGGTCAGAAAGACAAAGAAAAGCCTGAACTGGAAAATAAAGACCTGGGAATTGTCAGTAAGTAGATGGTAGATGAAACTACTGAGGTAAAAGGGTCTGCTTATGGAAAACAAAGTATGAGTTGAAACAAGAGCCAGGAACAGAATCTTAGAGAACACTATCATTTAAGGGGCTGGCAGAGAAAGAGGGGCTAGCAAAAGACAAAAAGAAATTGTCACAAAAGTAGGAGAACTAGACATCAATTATGTCCTTCAAGTCCAGAGAAATGAATACATTTTAAAAGTGTCAGATTTCTGGGGCGCCTGGGTGGCTCAGTGGGTTGAGCTGCTGCCTTCGGCTCAGCTCATGATCTCGGGGTCCTGGGATCGAGTCCCGCATCGGGCTCTCTGCTCAGCGGGGAGCCTGCTTCCTCCTCTCTCTCTCTGCCTGCCTCTCTGCCTGCTTGTGATCTCTCTCTGTCAAATAAATAAATAAAATCTTAATAAATAAATAAATAAAAGTCTCAGATTTCTTAAAGAAGTCAAATAAGGTAGAATAAAAGAAGAGAAAGTGTGGAGGGGTATGCGTGTGAGAGAGATTACAGTTGATGGGTCAGGCTTCAATTTTGACCACTTGCTGAGGATGATAGGCAAACAGGCAGAGTTGCACTGTTTCTGAATACAGTGCCAACTGAGATTCCATTAGTCCTATTTTGTTTTCAGCGAACTTTAGCCTTTGCTCCTCTCTCCAGTAGATTGCTGAGAAGTTATTCTCATGTTTCTAAAGAAAACTGTCATAGGCAGTTAGCCGGAAAACTTACCCAGCTTTCTATAAGGTGAACTCCTGATAGAATCATAGATGTCTGAATTAGCCTGGGATTGGCAGAAGCCACTGGGTCTCGACCCTAGTTACATATTAGAATCATCTGAGGAGCTTTTAAAACTACTGTTGCCCCAGCTCTGCTCCAGATCAATTAATTCAGTTGCTCTGTGGGTCGGTATTTTCTTAAAACTTCTCAGTTGACGGGTACCTGATGGCTTAGTCGGTTAAGCATCTGACTTGGGCTCAGGTCATGATCTTGGGGTCTAGCCCCGTGTCAGGTTCTGCACTCAGTGGAGAGTCTGCTTGTCCCTCTCCCTTTACCCACCCCAATCCCCGCCAGCTCATGCTCTCTGTCTCTCAAATAAATAAACAAAATATTAAAAAAAAAAATTCCTAGTTGATTCTACAGTTGATTCCCAAGTTGAGAATTAGTGACCCAGTGGAACTGGAATCACCTTAAACTGCTTGGGAACAATGATATAAGACAGAGTTGTTCCCACATGTACAATAATAATGGCAGTTGCTATCATTATTTATAAACTGTATAAGAAAAATACATTCCTTGGGGTGCCTGGGTGGCTTAGTCATTAAACCTCTGCCTTCGGCTCAGGTTATGATCCAGCGTCCTGGGATTAAGCCCTGCATCCGGCTCCCTGCTCAGCGGGGAGCCTGCTTCTCCCTCTCCCACTCCCCTTGCTGTGTTCCCTCTCTCATTGTCTCTCTCTCTCTGTCAAAAAAAAAAAAATCTTGAAAAATAAAGAAAGAAAAGAAAAATACATTCCTTCACCTTTTTATAAAAAAAGATTTTATTTATTAAAAAAAATTTATTTTTTTGACAGAGATCACAAGTAGGTGGAGAGACAGGCAGAGGGAGAGGGGAAAGCAGGCTTCCTGCTAAGCAGAGAGCCCGATACGGGATTCGATTCCAGGACACTGGGATCATGACCTGAGCAAAGGCAGAGGCTTAACCCACTGAGCCACCCAGGCGCCCCTCCTTTACCTTTTTATAACAGTTTAAATTCTGCTTTGTGCCTCCAACCCCACCAGGTTGACAGAAAACTTAAGAGCAATCCTTTAAACCTCTGTTCCTTCCCCAATTATGCTAAGTTCTGGTATCTTCCACATTGCCAAGTTGTCAGGTATTGGCACCTTGTTGAGGTGATGAGGCAAAGCAGCTTGCCACTGAAACAGTTACCATGCCAGTTTTCTGTGTGGTAGCCTGCTTCCAGCGATTCTCACCTCCTGACTTCCTCTTGTGTCACCCTCTCCCCCATCATATGGGGTTGGTCTGTGTGACGAATAGAATTTAGGGAAATAATAGCCTGTGACTTCAGAGACTGGGTCAAAAAAGAGACATCGCCACCTTTGATGAGCTCTTTTGGTTGTCTCATTCTGGGTGAAGCTAGCCACCATGCCTCAAGGATACTCAAGCAGCTCTGTGAGAGGTTCACGGGGTGAGGAACAGACCACCTACCAATACCCAGCGCCAACTTGCCAGCCATGTAAGGGAGCCATTTTAGAAGTGGATTCTCTAGCCCTGGTCGAGTCTTTAGAAGACTGCAGGCATGGCTGATATTTTGATTACAACCTCATGAGAGACCCCGAGCCAGAAGCACCCAGCTAAGCCATGCTTTGCAAGATAAATGTTTGTTGTTATTTTAACCCTCGAAGTTTTGGAGAGGCAATTTGCTGTACAGCAATGCATACCTAATACATCACAGATCATTCACATATCAACATTGTCTTTTGCTTACACCCTTTTGACCCCCAACACACCATGTAATTATTCTTTCACTGGGATTGTACCTTCCTATTTTCTGTGCTCTGGAAGCAAAACCTAAGTTCCCCATTTTCCTGAAAACAGACCTATTCGCAGACCTCCTCCCCCCACCCTTCACTCACAGCCTGGGGATAGTTTGTTTCTGTCTTGGAGAAATCCTTACCCACCTTTACGGCCATAATATTTTGTTCTTTCGATCCTCTCATCATTTCCAGGACTGTTAGAAATAAAAGCCAAAAAACTTGCTGGCTTAGCAGTTTCCAACCATGTTCCGATCCCTTCCCTGAGAGAGTGAACATGTAGCTGTCTCTTTGAATTTTGAGAGGGAAAAGGAAAATGGAGGGAAGAAAAAATCATGGGTAAATATCTCAGAATATATACTACTATAATTATCAGTATGTGTTGAGTGCTTATATGCACTGGACACTCTACTGAATGCTTTTGGATATTTTATCTCACTGAATCTTTATGGTAAACTACGAAGTAAATACTGCTAATCATGCTCATTTTACAAACAGGAGTTTCGGGTTTAGAGTTCAGACTTTTGGTCATTACTGTGTTGTTTCTGTTGAGCATGAGAGAGGGTAGATCCCAGGGTGCTCATCTTTGGCTTCATTTGCTCACATAAACGTGTATGCCAGTGGTAGCTAATATTTATCTGCTCATTAAAACATTTCTGACAGACAGTTCCACTCTGTGCACTTGAACATTTTAAAACTGCAGTTGGAATATACTAACTCCTACAATTTCGTTTAGTTAAGCAGCCACGGTACTTAGAATAATTGAAAAGCGGAATGGATGCTTATAGACAAGATAACAAAAAGTTTGTTTTCCCACACTAACAAGGAAGGAGGATTAAAACTGTCTCCTCACAGGGGGAATCTTGTCCACAGATATGCTTTGTTTGGTGTAGGTTTTTTTGGTGGGATTTTGTTTGTTTGTTGTTATTGTTCTTAATTTGAATACCTTTAAGCAGGCACACATCCTCCAGTTTCCTGTCTCCCAGGCCCACCTCTTCATACTGGGTTTGACTAGACTAAGCACATAGTTAGGTTTCCTATCTACCCCTGCAGATATTTGAGTTTATTATTATTATTATTATTATTATTATTATTTTGCTAAACACTGGGGAGTTACGGGACAATATTTTACGGCAGAGATAACATGAATTCATTTGCTCTTTTAGAGGAGACCATTTTGGCTTACTGTGGAGGATGAATGGTGAGGCATTACATGGGAAGGGGGGACATGTAGTACAAGATTAAGAAACTTACTCACGGGGCACCTGGGTGGCTCAGTGGGTTAAGCCTCTGCCTTCAGCTCAGGTCATGATCCTAGGGTCCTGGGATCGAGCCCCGCGTCAGACTCTGCTCAGCAGGGAGCCTGTTCCTCCTCTCTCTCTGCCTGCCTCTCTGCCTACTTGTGATCTCTCTCTCTGTCAAATAAATAAATAAAATCTTAAAAAAAAAAAAAAGAAAGAAAGAAAAGAAACATACTCAAGTAACCAGGGGCAAGGAAAGTCATGATTCCCAGGTTCCCGCTGAATGAACTGCATGGTGCCATTCACTGGAAATGGAGGTTTTGCTCTATACATTATACAAAGTCATAATGCTTAGGAAGTATTCTGGAACATTTGCAAAGATTCCACAAAATGGATATCAGAGATACCTTGATGAAATTTACCAGGAGACTTTTTAGAAGTTTCTTAAATGTACCTATAGATATGGTGATATATTTATGTCACAAATCAGGATACATGTTGGACATGTTGTAGTGTACCAATAGTAACAATAAGATGCGCTGTCTAAAATGGGAACTGTTCTGAAAAATCTGGAGCATGTGATCACTGAACATAAGAATTAATTTTGGGGGGGCGTCTGGGTAGCTAAGTCAGTTGGGCGTCTGCCTTTGGCTCCGGTCATGATCTCAGGGTCCTGGGATTGAGCCCCACTTTGGGCTTTCTGCTCGGCAGGGAGCCTGCTTCTGCCTCTCTCTGCCTGCCCCTCCGCCTACTTGTGATTTCTGTCTCTCTGTCAAATAAATAAATAAAATCTTTAAAAAAAAAGAATTAATTTTTTGTCTCATTTGGGCTTCCTCTAATCGAAGTTCTCTCTGAATGAAAATATCGACTACCATTAGAATGTACATGTTTAAATGGACACGTCTCAGGTACAGCTAGTCAGTCTGTAGCTACAGTTGTGCCTCTCCTCCATTTGTGCTTTCAGTTACCCATGGGAGACTACAACCCAGAAGCAGATGATCCTGTTGTCAGAAGGTCATTAGCAGCCTAACACTACTTCACAATGCCTGCCTCATTCACCTCACTTCATCTCATCTGGAGGCATTTTTTAAGAAATTTATTTATTTGAGAGAGAGTGAGGAGAGCATGAGGGGGAAAGTCAGAGGGAGAAGCAAACTCCCCACTGAGCAGGGAGCCTGATGTAGGACTCGATCCCAGGACTCCACAATCATGACCTGAGCCAAAGGCAGTTACTTAACCAACTGAGCCACCCAGGCATTCTCATCAGGGAGACATTTTATCATCTCATCATCACAAGAAAAAGGGCAAATACAGGACAAGAAGATATTTTGAGAGACCACATTCACGTAACTTTTATTACAGTATATTTTTATAACTGTTCTATTTTTATTATTATTGTTGCCAATCTCTTTCTGTGCCTAATTTACAGATTACATTTTATCATAGGTATGTATGTATAGGAAAACCAGTATACATGAGTTCAGTACTACCCACACTTTCAGGCATTCATTAGAGGTCTTTGGCTCTGCAGATAAGGAAGAGCTGTATTTCCTTAGTCTCATCTCAAATAATAACTTAGATAATAATTTAAAACTCCTTTCTACCCTACTTTTCCCCAGAGCTGTAAGTGACTAGTCCCATCAGCTGACCTGACTGTCTTTCCTCTCTCTCTCTTTAGCTCATGTTCAGTGGAGACATTAATGAGAAATAAGTCTAAAAGACAGGAGGCAGAAGAGATATGGATAAATCTTCAACCTGGATTCTCAGGTACTAAGTAATCTTAAATCCCCACAAATCTCTTCTGTAATCTATAAAGTATCTAGTTCTCAAAATACAACGTAGATATAAAAAGGAAAACTACATTGTAGCAATGCCTCCTTGTTACTTTTTTATGCATATTAGTATATTAAAATTTTAAAACTACTTGTAAACCTCATTTTATATTAGAATTATTATGTAACAAACTTTCTCAAAACTTTATTTTTTTTTAAAGATTTTATTTACTTACTTGACAGAGAGGGAGAGAGAGATCACAAGTAGGCAGAGCAGCAGGCAGAGATAGAGAGGTAAGCAGGCTCCCCACTGAGCAGAGAGCCCAATGCGGGGCTCAATCCCAGGAACCTGAGATCATGACCTGAGCCGAAGGTAGAAGCTTAACCCACTGAGTCACCCAGGTGTCCCTCTCAAAACTTTAGAAACACAATTTACATACCAAAAATACTGAGTGAGATAATATATAGAATGTAAGGATGTATGACATGATTTCTTCTAGGAATTCTTTACAATAGTACAAATGATAAGGAAGTAATTTTTTTTAAAGATTTTATTTATTTATTTATTTATTTATTTATTTATTACACAGAGAGAGAGAGAGAGAGATCACAAGTAGGCAGTGAAGCAGGCAGAGAGAGGAGGAAGCAGGCAGAGAGAGGGGGAAGCAGGCTCCCTGCTGAGCAGAGAGCCAGACATGGGGCTCGATCCCAGGACCCTGAGATCATGACCTGAGCTGAAGGCAGAGGCTTAAACCACTGAGCCACCCAGCCGCCCCAGGAAGTAACATTTTTTTTAATCAAAGGGGCCCAAATGATGTTTGTCAATAACATAAACAGGCTATTACAGGGAATGCATGCTAACACTCAGGAATGCTTTACTCGTCAGTGTAATAATGTGTTCATGATATTCACGTAGTGACAGTGTAAGGCAGTCTCATTTTTTAAAATAAATCAAATATTGTTTTACCAAATTCTAGATCAAAAAGTAATCAGTTCATAAGAAAGTCAAATATTGCTCACATTAAAGTCTTTTCTAAATTATGGATAATAGAATTTAAAGATAGTAAGGAAATTATTGTTTCTAGCATTACAACTTTGATAATAACTTGTATTTTTTTCTTATTCCAAAAGTAATACATGTTCATGCATAAAATTTATGTATAAATAAGGGAAAAGTTTTAACATTATAAATGCTTTGACTCTTAATGGTAGACTATGTTATTTAAATCTTCTAAAAATCACCAAAAATGCTAGAAAAAATGGGCACCTGGATGGCTCAACTGTAAGCATTCGGCTGAGGTCATAATCCAAGGGTCCTGTCTGCTTCTCCCTCTCCCACTCCCTCTGCTTGTGTTCCTGGTCTCTCTCTCTCTCTCTCTCTCTCTCTCTCTGTGTGTGTCAAATAAATAAAATTTTAGAAAAAAAAAAGAAAAGAAAAAATATAAAGAAAGAGTTTAAAAACATCAAAAATACGGGAAAACTGAAACTCAGAGAGGTTAGAGCACAGAATCCATTTGCTAAAAACACCTGCTGATCCCTAGAAAACTTTCAACTTTAATTTTGATAGCTGTATGGAGCCAAGGACACAGAAATCAAAGTGCTTGGGCCACACATCAAGGAGTCTATAGGCAATAGGGACTCATACAGTTTGTTGAAACTCAGAAAGAATACACCTTTGTGGTAAAGGTAAACTGGAGATAAACCAGTGCTCAGCACACCAGCTTGGGACCTCTGTCCTAGTGTTTCAGCTTACACAGTACAGATTTCTAATATTCTTCCATTTGCACAAAGGTAATTAGTTCTGGCACTTGTCAATTTATACACTGTAAGGAAGTGAAAACAACCTTAGACAGTGAAAAGAGAACTGATCATTAGATCCCTGTGTCTAGGGATAACTTCAGCTGTGAGTCAAAGACCCCAGTAACAGGAGTTTAAATGACCTTTTGCTTCATTCTCCCATAAAAGCCTGGAGGTAAGGTGGTCCATAGCTGTTGTAGCTCCATTCCCAAGATCACTTCATGTTCCACCTGACTACCACAGCCATCACAACCACATTCCAGTCTGTCTGGAGAAGGAAAAGAAGAATCAAGTATAAAGGATACATGCTAGCTATCTTTTAAAGATTTCAGTGCCATACTTTGCTTACCTAGAAGAAAGAGAAAAGCAGTCCATGACGTCCTAGAACTACTCTGGCACTCACAGGCCTTGGTATTCTGTTAAGCACATGCAATTTCAAAGAACACCAACATCAGACAGGCCATAAAAACAAGACTACTCCATAATTATGCCTGAACACAAACAAAAATAATGAACATTGTCCAAACCACAAAGTGACCAGACATCTCCCTATTTTGCCCAATAGGAACGACTGCTACTTTGTTACCAATTACAGCTTTGGTTGTGTTTCATTCCTCCTGATAATATTTCAAGATACCTAATTATAGAATTGCCCCTGCTTCCTGACAGCATGCAATCCAAAGTAAAGCTCTGCCTCTTCAACACGTCCTAAAATGGCCTAATACAAGCCAGATTCTATACTAAAGTCTAACACCCTCTTACTGAGATACCATGGTTTCCTAGGAGGTGCATTACCCCTCCTGACAACAAACAGTGAACCCAACTTGTTCAACTTCTGGCTTTTTCCTGTAGTCTTTGAATGAAGGTCATGGACACCGGTTATTGACAATAAATTTGTAAGACCACATTCAGTCGTGGGGTTGCTAAGAAGTGCCATCCTTCCTTTGGACCACCATGTGCTCAGTGAAAAGTGGGGTCTCTATTGCCATAGGAAAGAGAGAGAATAGATATAGGGACCAAGAAACCATTTTTTCCACGGTCTCTAAACTTAAAAACCCTAAAGACTTTTCTAATGTCACTGTCCATAATAAAGGAGGGCTAAGAAGCAAGAAGATGCCTTCAGAAAACAGACCATGTAATTGGCTTGAGTCGAAGAAGCCAAGTTGTAGGCTCAATCTCTTTCAAAAAAGGGAAGGATGTCTCAGGTGAGAAAAACAGACTCCACAAAGGTGGGCAGGCCAGGTACAAAACAGAAATCAGTTGGACCAAAACCAAATTCAAAGAGTACACTGCAGAATAAGACATCCTTTGTGAGCTCCATTTGGACAGGAAAAACAAAGTAATAAAAAATGATGATTGTTGATTATAAATGTTGGCTACTGCTAACTCCAGTGTGCTATGTAAGCAAAAACAGAAAGGGCTTGGTTCTGTCTGGGAAACAGGAGAAATCTCAGTGCCAGCCTCACAGAGGAGCTGCACTTTGAAGAGCAGGGAGGAGTCTGGTCATAATACAAGTTTTAGGGAAACAATAATAAATAAATAAATGGATTTTTCTGTATTGGATATAATATGGGTCATCATTTGTGGGGGGAAAAGCATGCTGCCAGTGTGATGAGGTTTTAAAATTAGAGTAAGGAAGATGGTTTTAATGTTGTCTAGATTTTCCTGTTGAGGAGGCGCCTTGCTGGCTTAGGGAATAGAGCACGTGACTCTTGATCTTAGGGTCATGAGTTCAAGCCCCTCATTGAGCATAGAGCTTACTTTTTAAAAAACGAACAACAAAAAAAATGAGCAGCTTAAAAAAGGAAAAGATTTTCCTTTTGAGAAGTCGCTTATGATGTCCTTTGGACAGCTCTTTGTGTTTCTGTTTGCCATAGTTAGTGTATTTTATTTTTTTCCAAAAAGCAGCTAAACAAATATTCCTGGGCTCATTGCTTAAACAAACAAAAAATCATTGTAATAAAGTGAACTTCATAGATGTTTCTTCAAAGATCCATGTTAAAGTCCCTTCAAAGTAGGGATCCTAGGGCACCTGGGTGGCTCAGTCAGTTAAGCATCCGACTCTTGTTTTTGTCTCAGTTCATGGTCTTGGGGTCCTGAGATCCAGCCCCATGTATGGGTCCCCACTCAGTGGGGAAACTGCTTCCCCTCTCTTTCTCTCTCTCTCCCTGTGCTGCTCATGTACTCTTTGTCTCTCTCTCTCTAAAATAAATAAATACATTTTTAGGTTTTTAAAAATATTTAATTTATTTATTTCACAGACAGCAGAAGCAAGGGGAGCAGCAGAGGGAGAGGGAGAAGTAGGCTCCCCACTGGGCAGGGAGCCTGAAGTGGGGCTCAATCCCAAGACCCTGGGATCATGCCCTGGGCCGAAGGCAGATGCTTAACTGACTAGGCCACCCAGGTGCCCCTAAATAAATAAATTTAAGGGAGGGAGGGAAGGACAGAGGGGAGGAAGGATCCATCCCATGGCCCAGTGAAGGTATTCCTCACCTTCATTTCTTGCAGACAAAATAAGGCAGTGACAATGACAAAGTAGGAAGAGAGCATTGCCTCTTCCACAGTGTTGGTCTACCATTAAATCCAATGTTAGATGATTAATTTCTGTAGCCTTATGGATAATAGTAGTGGTTGACATTTTTTTTTATCCTTTTTGGACTATTGTATCTAGGCCTCCAAACAACTCTATGAATTAGTTATCTTTTATTTTGATTTTACAGATGCTCAGAGTTACATAGCATTTAATTGGCAGAGTTGACACTTGAGCACAGACATTTACATTTTAGAATCTGAACTCTTTTTTTATTTTTTTAAAGATTTTATTTATTTATTTGACAGAGAGAGTGAGCACAAACAGAGGGAGCAGCAGGCAGAAGGAGAGGAAGAAGCAGGCTCCTTGCTGAGTGGGACATGGGGCTTGATACCAGGACCCTGAGATGACCTGAGCTGAAAGGAGCTGCTTAACCAACTGACCCACCCAGGCACCCCTAGAGTCTGAACTCTTAATCATAAGTCCGTGATGCCTCCAATTATAGCATATTATAAATAATATACTGGCATATTATTTGAAAGTAAGCAAAAGGTTGAGTAAATATGGTATTTAAGGACACTAAAAAGAAAGAAATTAACTGTTTTAAGCATATGCCATATGCCAGGCCCTCATTTAATTCTCATAAGCCTACTGTGAAGTACATAATATTTTTTAATTTTCCTTTTTATACATCAGGAAACTGAGGTTCAAAGAGCTTAAATAACTTATATAAAGTAACTTTAGTTCTATTTGAAAGGAAAGTTCAGGCTCTTAAGTACCTGAAAGTGTTGGCTATATATTCATGGTCATGTTAAAACACATATGGAAGGGGCGCGTGGGTGGCTCAGTGGGTTAAGCCGCTGCCTTCGGCTCAGGTCATGATCTCGGGGTCCTGGGATTGAGTCCTGCATCGGGCTCTCTGCTCAGCAGGGAGCCTGCTTCCCTCTCTCTTTCTCTCTCTCTCTGCCTGCCTCTCCATCTACTTGTGATTTCTCTCTGTCAAATAAATAAATTAATTAATTAAATCTTTAAAAAAAAAAACATATGGAAGATGTTTGCTATTTTTGGTAGGAATGTTCTGTCAAGTCACTTTTAGCTTTCTACATTTTTAAATTTTATTTAAAACATATTTTCAGTTACTGATCAGGTTCATTATATTGCCCACATGTGTCATTTATTTTAGCATTGGAATAAAATAGAGTAAAAATAATTATCATATTTGCTTTAAAATATCACATACTATAATATATTATCTAAATATAAATGATTTTTTAAAGATTTTGTTTATTTATTTGACAGAGAGAAAGATCCCAAGTACGCAGAGAGGCAGATGGGTGGGGGAAGCAGTCTCCCCACAGAGCAGAGAGCCCGATGCGGGGCTCCATCCCAGGACCCTGAGACCATGACCTGAGCTGAAGGCAGAGGCTTTACCCACTGAGCCACCCAGGTGCCCCTATAAATGATTCTTTTTTTTAAAAAAAAATATTTTATTTATTTATTTGACAGACAGAGATCACAAGTAGGCAGAGAGGCAGACAGAGAGAGAGGAGGAAGCAGGCTCCCCACTGAGCAGAGAGCCTGATGCGGGCCTCGATTCCAGAACCTTGGGATCATGACTTGAGCCGAAGGCAGAGGCTTTAACCCACTGAGCCACCCAGGTGCCTCCCTATAAATGATTGTTAATTGTATGCTTTTTTGTATGGTTTACTATATTGTTTCAATTAATGAAGTTGTAAAATTCACAGAATTTTCAAAATTCAGAATTTATTACCTAAATTGTATTCGAAAGTTAGTTGATAACCATGACCCAGTAATTAATGTTTTTCTCATCTGAGTTTTGAATGTCGCAAAATGTCAGGGGTGCCTGGATGGTTCAGTTGGTTAAACATCTGACTCTTGATTTTGGCTCAGGTCATGATCTCAGAGTTGTGAGATTGAGCCCTACACTCTACACTGGGCTTGGAGCCTGCCTAAAATTCTATTCTCTCTCTCTCTCTCTTCCTCAGTGCCCCCCACCCAAAGATGTCACAAAATGTCAGAACTACAGAATCCAAAAGTTGGACCAGACTTTTTAAACTATGTGGTCCAACCTTTTCATTTTCCAGATGAGGACACTAATGTGTCGAGAGGTTAAAATGATTTGCCCAATGGGACGAAACCTCCCTGGTGGTCTAGTGGTTAGGATTCGGTGCTCTCCCAATGGGATGAAACAAGTTATGCCAAGGAATGGCTAGAGGGCTTGCTACTACTACATGCCCTTTCTCCCGACCACCTGAATTGAACTGTCTAAATAGAAATGTGTTTACTACACTACAAAATTTAAAGACCCTAAAATCTATTGGAATTTCCCAGATCACCTTGAATTTACTTAAAACCTGTATTTCTATACACTCATGAATCAAATTACTACCCTTGTATCTCTTTCTTCTGTATGAATTTTGGAGTCGTCAGTGTGTTAAAGCCACAGTTCCTCTGACTTCAAGTACAGTTCCTTTCCTTATGGTGTTATTACTGAATCCACTCACAACGTACTTACAGTAATACTTATGTTGCACTTACTCTGGCCAGGGACTCTGTTATGTGCTTTATGTATTATGTGCTTTATGTATACTGACTTGATCTTTCCATGGACCCTATGATATCCCCATTTTGTAGATGACAGGACGGACACAGAGAAACAGAGAAGTCAAGATCCTGCAAATTTTTTTTTTTAAGATTTTATTTATTTATTTGACAGAGATCACAGGTAGGCAGAGAGGCAGGCAGAGAGGGGGGTGGGGGGGAAGCAGGCTCCCCGCCGAGCAGAGAGCCCGTCGCGGGGCTCGATCCCAGAACCCTGAGACCATGACCCGAGCCGAAGGCAGAGGCCACCCAGGCGCCCCAAGATCCTGCAAATTTTAAGTGACAAAGCTAGTGATTCAAACACAGGCAGTGTTCCTTTGATTCAGAATTAACTCTTCTGTTTTAGGAAAGAGAATTCTTCTTTATTAGTGCCTTTAACCTAACCCTTGGATTATGCCAGCAGTTACACACTATCTATAAAAATTTTCAATTAACAAAATAGCTAAAGTAAAATATACTCATTTTAAAATAACAATGTAAAATATGTAGAGTGAACATCTCTCCCAGCCTCCCCTTCAGTTCTGTTCTAATTCAGTTTTTCCAGATACTTCTCAATCTATTTTTGAAGATACATTTATGTGTTATATACATATATATGCATTTATATGTATGTGTGTATATCTATATGTGTACATGTGGTGTAGATACTTATATATGCACATATCTGTGTGTATAAGTATATGAAACTCCTACAGCTTAAAATTTTCAACATATATAAATCTATATCTTTTTAAAAAGAATTTTAAATTTAATCAGCAAAAACCTGCATGCCATTTGAAATCAAATAGTGGGGAGTTTTAAAATAGTTACCTCTAAAACCACTCAGCATGCTTAGAGTGCTGTTTCTTAGTTTTTCAATTTAAGGCTTTTCAATTTAAGGCTTTTCAATTTTAGTTATCTATTGCTGTGTGACAAATTACCCCAAAATTTGAAGGCTTAAGACAATACAACTTTATTATCTCACAGTTTCTGTGGGTTACTTCGAGCATGGCAAAACTGGGTGATTTGGGCTCGTAAGGGTGCAAGTAAGCTCTAGCCTGGTCTGCAGGCTTGACCAGCTGGGGGAGGCGGGGGGGTGGGCGTCAAGATGGCTCATGGGCTGAGTCACTGGTTCCCTCTCTTCTATCATCTTTAGATATTCATTAAATGTCTTAGTCAACTTCTGATTTTCTGTTGTCTTTGTCATTATGGGTTTATATTCTATTTTATTCCTTTGCTGTCATTTAAATGAGACTTAGAGTAATCAGTGCATCATTGTTGACTGACTGAAAGACCACCTCATACCACTTAAAGTCTGAACAGTATTTCACAATATGGATATACCATAACTGGTTTAATCGTATGGAAAGACATTTGGATCTTGCCTTCTTTCACTTAGATCATCCTTGTTTATAGATCTTTGCATATATTTAAAAGTGTTTCTGTGGATAAGTTTCTATAATTTGTTATCATAAAGGATTTGTATGTATATTTTTTAAAGGTACCACTAAGGAGTGTCTGGCTGGCTTGGGTGGTAAAGGATGCAACTCTTGACCTAAGGGTCATGAGTTTCAGCCCCATATTGGGTATGGCACCTACACCTACTCAAAAAAATTTTGGCGCGGAGTGCCACCCAGGTGGCTCAGACAATTAAGTGTCTGCATTCTGTTCTGGTCATGATCCCAGAGTTCTGAGATCTAGCTGTGGCATCAGGCTCCCTGCTCAGCAGGGAGTCTGCTTTTCCCTCTGCCACTCCCCCTGCTCATGCTCTCCATCTTCACTCTCTCTTTCTCAAATAAATAAATAAAATCTTTTTTAAAAAATGTTTTTTAGTTAAACATACCACTAAATTATCTTTCACAAAGCTATACCAATTTATCCTGAAATTTAGTTTTTGTCATAGTTCATACATAAACATTCAGATATCCTAGGACTGAGCAAGAATTCCTCCATGTTATATCCTGTTCATGAAAGAGTGGGAGGAAAAGAATATATAAGGTGTTTCCACAGCATAATGATAATTCCATCTTTAGCCTATAAACAGGAAGTAGAACCAGGATAAAAACATGACTTCCTCCATTTTCAATGAGAAAAGCATAACAAACACCCTCCGCTCCCAGCATTTGAGATTCCCCGAAGAATCAAGCAGCTAAATAAACAGGCTACCATGTATAGATAGCCACGTTCACAAGTAAAATTATGGTTAACATTTTAACCAGATGAAAGCCAGCTCCAAACGAAAATGGAATCTGTGTATATAAGTACCTATGCCACCAAGGCCACCTAAATTTATACAATAACTGTGTAAAATGAGTTTTTTAAGTGGAACAATACGTTATATTTACAGAATTCGATTCTTAAATGAACAATCAATCTTAAATGTATTTTTTTCATTCTGTAAACATCTGTTTTCTCATATGAATTCTGAATATGATCCCCTGATTAGAGTAATTGAGGCCTTCTTTTGTTGAATTAGCAATTTGATTTAAACAACATTTAAAAAAACTGTTGTTTTTCTGTTCTTGCTCACTGGAAACGGCCGTTAGAGATCCCTCTCCCAGCCCTTTTAGAAACCCTCTACAGTACCTGGCACTGTCAAGGGCTTCAGAAAAATTCACTTTCTGACACAGACAAGGATTTTTCTCTTAGTTTCTGAACCACTGTCCTTATCCCAATGTCTTTTAGCTTTGTGTGTTTCTGAGCAGGAATTTCTCTTTTATTTCTTTCTTTTTAAAAAATGTTTTTAAATTAAATTTCAATTTAATTAACATATAGTATATTACTATTTTCAGAGGTAGAATTTACTGATTCATCAGTTGCATATAACACACAGTGCTCATTCCATCAAGTGCCTTCCATCAACTGCCCAGCACCCAGTTACCCCATCCCCCCCACCCCACGCCCCTCCTGCAACCCTCAGTTTGTTTACAGTTCTGCATCTCGTATGGTTTGCCTCTTTCAGTTTTCATCTTATTTTATTTTTCCTTCCCTTCCCCTATGGTCATCTGTTTTGTTTCTCAAATTCCACATATGAGTGAAATCATATGTATTTTTCTTTCTCCTTAGCATAATACCCTCTGGTTCCACCCAGGTCATTACATATAGCAAGATCTCATTCTTTTTGATGGCTGAGTTATATTCCCTTGTATATATACACATACTATATCTTCTTTATCCATTCCTCTGTTGATGGACATCTGGGCTCTTTCCATATTTTGGCTGTTGTGGACCTTGATGAGCCAGAGTTTTTCTGTCTTTGAAGGTACCAGAACTGAGTTGTGGTGGGCTTTCTGACAGAAGATGAAAGTCAAAATGTCTCCAAAGGTTACTGTTCTTATAATATTATAAGATTATAAGTTCTTAGGAGGTAGGGAATCTTCGGCCTTGTTCTAGGATTCTCCACTAGCAGCTCATTTTCTCTGCAAATACTCCGAAATATACACTGAGTAAAACAAAACTGGTGTTTATTCTGAGTTTTTATGCCACATGAAGATAAATTGGGTTCACAAGGTTATCTCATTGTTTGCTCATATTGCATGTTAGCCTGTAGGTCACTTGCACCTCTGTTAACCTTCTGGTAGGCTTCACGTGACTCCTCATTTTGCTAAAGAAGCATTCCCTTTGTGACAAATTCCCTTCTCATGGCAGGAAAAAGGTGGCTGGTGGGAACACAATGTCTTTTAAAGCTTCTGCTCAGACATAATGTGTATCATATCTGCTCACGTGCTTTTGGCCAGACCCATCATCTTTAAGTGGGGATACATAATCTTTGAGGAAGCCTGTGCTTGTAGTCTTCTGTAGAACGTGGCCATATTTTTTTTATGATGTGGGTGTGATGAGGAGATGAGGAGAAAGTGGTACAATTGAGATCTTATTCTTGGGATAGGAAAGGAAAAGTGCTTAGAAATAATTATTTCTCGGGGCGCCTGGGTGGTTCAGTGGGTTGGGCCACTGCCTTTGGCTCAGGTCCCGATCTCAGAGTCCTGGGATTGAGTCCCGCATCGGGCTCTCTGCTCGGCGGGGGGCCTGTTTCCCTTCCTCTCTCTCTGCCTACTTGTGATCTCTCTCTCTGTCAAATAGATAAGTAAATAATCTTCAAAAAAAAAAAAAAAGAAGAAAGAAAGAATTATTTCTCTTTGCAGAAGAGTGCTTTACTTGTATTGGCATCTTGAAAGAAAGAGCCAGATTACAGTGGAGTGTGTCTGCTGTCAGATCTCATGGTAGATTGCTAACGGCATGGAGTTTCTGTTTGGGGTGATAAAAATGTTCTAAAATTAGACAGTGATAATACTTCCACAAATTCGTGAAAATATGAAAAGCCACTGAAAGGTATACTTTAAAAAGCTGAATTTTATGTTATGTGAATTATATTTCAATAGAACAGATAAACAACACTTGCATGCTAGAACTGTAAAAAATAATGCCTTTGATGATCTAAGGATCTTTGTATTTTTCTTGGGTAATATTTAAAAAAAATATATTCGAAGAGAGGCACCTGGGTGACACAGTCAATTAAGTATCTGACTCTTGGCTTCAGCTCAGGTCCTGATCTAAGCCTTGTGAGATAGAGCCCTGAATCGGGCTCTGTGCTCAGAGGGGAGTCTGCTTACGTTTCTCTTTCCCTCTTCCCCTCCCTCCCACTTTCTCTCTTTCTCTCTCTCTCAAGTAAATCTTTAAAAAAAAATCTTTAAAGAAGTATTAGATGATATTTTTAAAACTCAGTTTTACCACATTTTAAATAAATCTAATAGGACCTATGAAGTCTTTAAACTTTTTATTATGGAAAGTTTTTTTTTTTAACTTTTTTTTAAGATTTTCTTTATTTATTTATTTTGATAAAGAGAGATCAAAAGTAGACACAGAGGCAGGCAGAGAGAGAGAGGGGGAAGCAGGCTCCCCACTGAGCAGAGAGCCTGATATGGGGCTCGATCCGAGGACCCTGAGATCATGACCTGAGCCGAAGGCAGAGGCTTAAACCACTGAGCCACCCAGGCGCCCCTATTATGGAAAGTCTTAAACATATAATAATATCCCAGTATTAAAAAGGCCATCACCCAGTTTTGACAGTTATCAATTCACCAATTTCATTTTCTACTCAAATTACTTGAAGTCCTAACTATCATATTTTATAAATATTTGTAAATACTTATTACACATATTTAAAAATAAGGACTCCACCATTTAAACATAATCACAAAATTATTGTAGACTCAAAAACAATGGTAACTTTTTAGTATCATCAGTTATCCTGTAAGTATTCTTATTTTCCTGATTGTCCTATAAATATTTTTGTGAAGGTTCATTTTTTACTTGAAAGAAAATCTAGTACTATAAATTATTATAAAGGAATTACACTATTCAGAGCAAGATAGTATAATTCTTTTTTTTTAAGATTTTATTTATTTATTTGACAGACAGAGATCACAAGTAGGCAGAGAAGCAGGCAGAGAGAGAGGAGGAAGCAGGCTCCCTGCTGAGGAGAGTCCCAGGACCCTGGGATCATGACCCAAGCCCAAGGCAGAGGTTTTAACCCACTGAGTCACTCAGGTGCCCCAAGATAGTAAAATTCTTTAAAAATACATCTAAACTATTTTCCAGAAAATGCTAAGTATTAGGAAGGGAACTTCTTTCTTCAGTCTTGATGACATATCTTTACCCTGATATTTAAAAAAAAAAAAAAAAAATATATATATATATATATATTTATCTGTAGGTATTTACCTTTGAGGAAAGGAATTGGAGATGAGGAGGGAGACTTTTCTATTCTTTTTTTAAGTAAGCTCCATACATAGTGTGGGGCTTGAACTTATGACCCTGAGACCAGGAGTCACATGCTCTACTGACTGAGCCAGCCAGGCACCCCTTGACATTTCTTTTTCCTTTTTTTTTTATTTTTTATTTTTTATAAACATATATTTTTATCCCCAGGGGTACAGGTCTGTGAATCACCAGGTTTACACACTTCACAGCACTCACCAAAGCACATACACTCCCCAATGTCCATAATCCCACCCCCTTCTCCCAAACCCCCTCCCCCCAGCAACCCTCAGTTTGTTTTGTGAGATTAAGAGTCACTTATGGTTTGTCTCCCTCCCAATCCCATCTTGTTTCATTGATTCTTCTGCTACTCACTTAAGCCCCCATGTTGCATCACCACTTCCTCATATCAGGGAGATCATATGATAGTTATCTTTCTCTGCTTGACTTATTTCACTAAGCATGATACGCTCTAGTTCCATCCATGTTGTTGCAAATGGCAAGATTTCATTTCTTTTGATGGCTGCATAGTATTCCATTGTGTATATATACCACATCTTCTTGATCCATTCATCTGTTGATGGACATCTAGGTTCTTTCCATAGTTTGGCTATTGTGGACATTGCTGCTATAAACATTCGAGTACACGTGCCCCTTTGGATCACTACGTTTGTATCTTTAGGGTAAGTACCCAATAGTGCACTTGCTGGTTCATAGGGCAGTTCTATTTTCAACATTTTGAGGAACCTCCATGCTGTTTTCCAGAGAGGTTGCACCAGCTTGCATTCCCACCAACAGTGTAGGAGGGTTCCCCTTTCTCCGCATCCTCTCCAGCATCTGTCATTTCCTGACTTTTTGATTTTAGCCATTCTGACTGGTGTGAGGTGATATCGCATTGTGGTTTTGATTTGTATTTCCCTGATGCCAAGTGATATGGAGCACTTTTTCATGTGTCTGTTGGCCATCTGGATGTCTTCTTTGCAGAAATGTCTGTTCATGTCCTCTGCCCATTTCTTGATTGGATTATTTGTTCTTTGGGTGTTGAGTTTGCTAAGTTCTTTATAGATTCTGGACACTAGTCCTTTATCTGATATGTCGTTTGCAAATATCTTCTCCCATTCTGTCAGTTGTCTTTTGATTTTGTTAACTGTTTCCTTTGCTGTGCAAAAGCTTTTGATCTTGATGAAATCCCAATAGTTCATTTTTTCCCTTGCTTCCCTTGCCTTTGGCGTTGTTCCTAGGAAGATGTTGCTGCGGCTGAGGTCGAAGAGGTTGCTGCCTGTGTTCTCCTCAAGGATTTTGATGGATTCCTTTCGCACATTGAGGTCCTTCATCCATTTTGAGTCTATCTTTGTGTGTGGTGTAAGGAAATGGTCCAATTTCATTTTTCTGCATGTGGCTGTCCAATTTTCCCAGCACCATTTATTGAAGAGGCTGTCTTTTTTCCATTGGACATTCTTTCCTGCTTTGTCGAAGATTAGTTGATTATAGAGTTGAGGGTCTATTTCTGGGCTCTCTATTCTGTTCCATTGATCTATGTGTCTGTTTTTGTGCCAGTACCATGCTGTCTTGATGATGACAGCTTTGTAATAGAGCTTGAAGTCCGGAATTGTGATGCCACCAACGTTGGCTTTCTTTTTCAATATCCCTTTGGCTATTCGAGGTCTTTTCTGGTTCCATATAAATTTTAGAATTATTTGTTCCATTTCTTTGAAAAAGATGGATGGTACTTTGATAGGAATTGCATTAAATGTGTAGATTCCTTTAGGTAGGAGAGACATTTTCACAATATTTATTCTTCCAATCCAGGAGCATGGAACATTTTTCCATTTCTTTGTGTTTTCCTCAATTTCTTTCATGAGTACTTTATAGTTTTCTGAGTATAGATTCTGTGCCTCTTTGGTTAGGTTTATTCCTAGGTATCTTATGGTTTTGGGTGCAATTGTAAATGGGATGGACTCCTTAATTTCTCTTTCTTCTGTCTTGCTGTTGGTGTAGAGAAATGCAACTGATTTCTGTGCATTGATTTTATATCCTGACACTTTACTGAATTCCTGTATAAGTTCCAGCAGTTTTGGAGTGGAGTCTTTTGGGTTTTCCACATATAGTATCATATCATCTGCGAAGAGTGATAATTTGACTTCTTCTTTGCCGATTTGGATGCCTTTGATTTCCTTTTGTTGTCTGATTGCTGAGGCTAGGACCTCTAGTACTATGTTGAATAGCAGTGGTGATAATGGACATCCGTGCCGTGTTCCTGACCTTAGCGGAAAAGCTTTCAGTTTTTCTCCATTGAGAATGATATTTGCGGTGGGTTTTTCATAGATGGCTTTGATGATATTGAGGTATGTGCCCTCTATCCCTACACTTTGAAGAGTTTTGATCAGGAAGGGATGCTGTACTTTGTCAAATGCTTTTTCAGCATCTATTGAGAGTATCATATGGTTCTTGTTCTTTCTTTTATTGATGTGTTGTATCACATTGACTGATTTGCGGATGTTGAACCAACCTTGCAGCCCTGGAATAAATCCCACTTGGTCGTGGTGAATCATCCTTTTAATGTACTGTTGAATCCTATTGGCTAGTATTTTGTTGAGTATTTTCGCATCTGTGTTCATCAAGGATATTGGTCTATAGCTCTCTTTTTTGATGGGATCCTTGTCTGGTTTTGGGATCAAGGTGATGCTGGCCTCATAAAATGAGTTTGGAAGTTTTCCTTCCATTTCTATTTTTTGGAACAGTTTCAGGAGAATAGGAATTAGTTCTTCTATAAATGTTTGGTAGAATTCCCCCGGGAAGCCATCTGGCCCTGGGCTTTTGTTTGTTTGGAGATTTTTAATGACTGTTTCAATCTCCTTACTGGTTATGGGTCTGTTCAGGCTTTCTACTTCTTCCTGGTTCAGTTGTGGTAGTTTATATGTTTCTAGGAATGCATCCATTTCTTCCAGATTGTCAAATTTGTTGGCGTAGAGTTGCTCATAGTATGTTCTTATAATAGTTTGTATTTCTTTGGTGTTAGTTGTGATCTCTCCTCTTTCATTCATGATTTTATTTATTTGGGTCCTTTCTCTTTTCTTTTTGATAAGTCGGGCCAGGGGTTTATCAATTTTATTAATTCTTTCAAAGAACCAGCTCCTAGTTTCGTTGATTTGCTCTATTGTCTTTTTGGTTTCTATTTCATTGATTTCTGCTCTGGTCTTTATGATTTCTCTTCTCCTGCTTGGCTTAGGGTTTCTTTCTTGTTCTTTCTCCAGCTCCTTTAGGTGTAGGGTTAGGTTGTGTACCTGAGACCTTTCTTGTTTCTTGAGAAAGGCTTGTACCGCTATATATTTTCCTCTCAGGACTGCCTTTGTTGTGTCCCACAGATTTTGATCCGTTGTATTTTCATTATCATTTGTTTCCATGATTTTTTTCAATTCTTCTTTAATTTCCCGGTTGACCCATTCATTCCTTAGAAGGATGCTGTTTAGTCTCCATGTATTTGGGTTCTTTTCAAACTTCCTTTTGTGGTTGAGTTCTAGCATTAGAGCATTGTGGTCTGAAAATATGCAGGGAATAATCCCAATCTTTTGATACCGATTGAGTCCTGATTTAGGACCGAGGATGTGATCTATTCTGGAGAATGTTCCATGTGCACTAGAGAAGAATGTGTATTCTGTTGCTTTGGGATGAAATGTTCTGAATATATCTGTGATGTCCATCTGGTTCAGTGTGTCGTTTAAGGCCTTTATTTCCTTGCGGATCTTTTGCTTGGATGATCTGTCCATTTCAGTGAGGGGAGTGTTAAAGTCCCCTACTATTATTGTATTATTGTTGATGTGTTTCTTTGATTTCGTTATTAATTGGTTTATATAGTTGGCTGCTCCCACGTTGGGGGCATAGATATTTAAAATTGTTAAATCTTCTTGTTGCACAGACCCTTTGAGTATGATATAGTGTCCTTCCTCATCTCTTATTATAGTCTTTGGCTTAAAATCTAATTGATCTGATATAAGGATTGCCACTCCTGCTTTCTTCTGATGTCCATTAGCATGGTAAATTCTTTTCCACCCCCTCACTTTAAATCTGGAGGTGTCTTCGGGCTTAAAATGAGTTTCTTGGAGGCAACATATAGATGGTTTTTTTTTTTTTTAATCCATTCTGATACCCTGTGTCTTTTGACAGGGGCATTTAGCCCATTCACATTCAGGGTAACTATTGAGAGATATGAATTTAGTGCCATTGTATTGCCTGTAAGGTGACTGTTACTGTATATGGTTTCTGTTCCTTTCTGATCTACCACTTGTAGGCTCTCTCTTTGCTTAGAGGACCCCTTTCAATATTTCCTGTAGAGCTGGTTTGGTGTTTGCAAATTCTTTCAGTTTTTGTTTGTCCTGGAAGCTTTTAATCTCTCCTTCTATTTTCAATGATAGCCTAGCTGGATATAGTATTCTTGGCTGCATGTTTTTCTCATTTAGTGCTCTGAAAATATCATGCCAGCTCTTTCTGGCCTGCCAGGTCTCTGTGGATAAGTCAGCTGCCAATCTAATATTTTTACCATTGTATGTTACAGACTTCTTTTCCCGGGCTGCTTTCAGGATTTTCTCTTTGTCACTGAGACTTGTAAATTTTACTATTAGGTGACGGGGTGTGGGCCTATTCTTATTGATTTTGAGGGGCATTCTCTGAACCTCCTGAATTTTGATGCTCGTTCCCTTTGCCATATTGGGGAAATTCTCCCCAATAATTCTCTCCAGTATACCTTCTGCTCCCCTCTCTCTTTCTTCTTCTTCTGGAATCCCAATTATTCTAATGTTGTTTCGTCTTATGGTGTCACTTATCTCTCGAATTCTCCCCTCGTGGTCCAGTAGCTGTTTGTCCCTCTTTTGCTCAGCTTCTTTATTCTCTGTCATTTGGTCTTCTATATCACTAATTCTTTCTTCTGCCTCATTTATCCTAGCAGTGAGAGCCTCCATTTTTGATTGCACCTCATTAATAACTTTTTTGATTTCAACTTGGTTAGATTTTAGTTCTTTTATTTCTCCAGAAAGGGCTTTTATATCTCCCAAGAGGGTTCCTCTAATATCTTCCATGCCTTTTTCGAGCCCGGCTAGAACCTTGAGAATTGTCATTCTGAACTCTAAATCTGACATATTACCAATGTCTGTATTGATTAGGTCCCTAGCCTTCGGTACTGCCTCTTGTTCTTTTTTTTGTGTTGAATTTTTCCGTCTTGTCATTTTGTCCAGATAAGAGTATATGAAGGAACAAGTAAAATACTAAAAGGGTGGCAACAACCCCAGGAAAATATGCTTTAACCAAATTAGAAGAGATCCCAAATCGTGAGGGGGTAGAAAGGGGATAAAAAGAGGTTCAAAAAGGAAGAAAGAAAAAAAAAAGATAAAAGAAAAAAAAATAAAAGAAAAGAATTTAAAAAAGAAAACAAATAAGAAAAATATAAAAAAGAAAAAATATATATATTGGATAAACTAGTTAAAAAACGTTAAAAAAGAAAAATGTAAAAGTTAAAAAAAAAATTTACCAGAAGGCGAGAAAAAAAAAAACAAAAAATGAAAAACAAAAAAATTAAATTAACTGCAAGACTAAAAAAAATCACAGGGAGATAGCCATGAGTTCCGTGCTTTGCTTTCTCCTCCTCTGGAATTCTGCTGCTCTCCTTGGTATTGAAACTGCACACCTTGGTAGGTGAACTTGGTCTCGGCTGGATTTCTTGTTGATCTTCTGGGGGAGGGGCCTGTTGTAGTGATTCTCAAATGTCTTTGCCCCAGGCGGAATTGCACCGCCCTTAACAGGGGCCGGGGTGAGTAATCCGCTTGGGTTTGCTTTCAGGAGCTTTTGTTCCCTGAGCGCTTTCCGTAGAGTTCTGGAGGATGGGAATACAAATGGCGGCCTCCTGGTCTCTGGCCCGAAGGAGCTGAGAGCCCGGGGCCCCACTCCTCAGTGCGCCCTCAGAGAACAGTGCCCAGTTACTCCCATCTGCCTGACCTCCGGCCGCGCTCCGAGCTCACCGAGCCTGCGACCGGTTCAAGGTAACACCGAGCTGTGAGCTTACTGTCGGCTCTGTCTCTGTAGCCGGCTTTCCCGTTCCAATACCTGCAAGCTCTGCAACACTCAGACACCCCCGATCCTTCTGTGACCCTGCGGGACCTGAGGCCACGCTGACCCCACGTGGGCTTCACCCGGTTTAGCCTCTGGAGCGATGTCCCTCAGCGGAACAGACTTTTAAAAGTCCTGATTTTGTGCGCTGTTGCTCCGCCGCTTTCTGGGAGCCGGCCCCTCCCCCCGGGGTCTATCTTCCCTTCGCTTTGGATTCACTTCTCCGCCGGTCCTACCTTTCAGAAAGTGGTTGTTTTTCTGTTTCCAGAATTGCTGTTCTTCTTCTCTTCGATCTGCCGATGGATTTTCAGGTGTTTGCAATCTTTAGATAAGCTATCTAGCTGATCTCCTGCTAGCTGAAGTAGTCTCAGCCTGCTACTTCTCCGCCATCTTGACTCCGCCCCACCCCTTGACATTTTTAACTTATTCTCTACACTATTTGAATTCTCTAACTTTGGCTACATATTTTCTTTTTAAATAAATATCAGGAGGAATTCTCTAGATATTCCATTTTTGCTATCTCTTTCTTATTTTCCTCTATTAATGTATAAGATATATTACTTTTTATGTAAAGCAAGAATGAAGGCTGAGGCAAAAGACAAAATAACTGTTAGATGCAGGCAAGGGGGCACGTATACCATTGAGCCCTAGATAGTTGCTAAGAATGGGCTGCAGACTTGTCTTTAGACTTTATACTGACCAAGAAGAGAATAAGCTGATGAGACACACAAGATACCATAGGAGAAGAAAGTGAACCAACCATGTGCATAGGCCTCTTAATAGAAGCAGAAGAAAATCTCTCCTAATTGTCCTCACAGATGATTCCACTTTGTGAAGAACATGTGATCCATGCTCTTAACTATAGCCAAATACAGAGTTTCTAAAGCTGTTTTATAGCATCCCTAAATGTAGGCTGGTGACAGCCACCAAAATTAAAATCAGTAAAAGCCATACAGACACTAGAATGGCAGTACACCATACAATCCTAGCATCCCATTCTCTGCTGGTCCTCACTGGTCGTAGAATATTTGTAGGCATAGCAAAGGCAGTTATGTGTGGACCATGATCACCTGGAGAGCCCCTGCCCTAATGAAAAGGAATGGCTGCCATATCTCAGCTCTGGCAGATGTTGCCATGTGGGGACACCCGTGCGGTGTTGCCCGTCCTTCTGTATTTGAAATCTCAGAATTTTTCAGTGTCAGCTCAAATTTTTAAAGATACTACATGGGCCCAATAAAGTATTTCTGTGAGCTAAATTGACCTCATTTTGTGACTGACTATCTAGAGGAATGAATTAATTTCATATCCCTCAGATCATCTCCGTGACTATGCTTTTTCAGCACATAGACTTGTTCTAGTTTTTTTCTGGGTTGGAGTAATGACCAACTTCCTCTTGCAAGAGTAAGAGTTGCTTAATGGCCTGCGTTCCTGAATAGAAGGCCAAAAAGGAAGAGAAGTTAATATATTCCTTCTCAGTTTTCGTGAAATGATCAATACTCTCCAGAATATTAATTTTAGAGCTGGTCTTCTTCCATGCTACACTTGGAACCAAGCCAGAAGAGGCCTAGCTTGTTACCCAGCAGCCAAAAATGACCTCAGGGCAGCACCCAGGAGGCACTTCCTCCTCATTTTTGTTCTTCTGTTTGTACTTCTGCTACTGATAGTAGGGCTTGCTGTTCTCTTACTTGTAGGAAGCCTTTCAGAGTTCATAGATAATGGTGACTGGAAAAGGTTTGACCAGTAATGTTAACAGAACCAAAGAGTACTATTGAAATGTCAGCATGATTCGTGGGTGTCAGTTCTCATATAGTGACTTTCACAGTCCAGCCCTTCTGATGCATGCATACCACTAAGGTTAAGTCAAGGAGAATGCTCTACTGCAGTGATCGCCATTAGCCTCTCCTCTAGGACAAATATAAAATGTGCATAACTCCTGGACTGGCAAGGTTCCCATTTCAAGATGAGCTCCAATACTCAGCTAATCAAAGTCAAAGGGAATAAAAATTTGACCACATCTGGAAGTATATCAGGCTTGTTTCTTTTTAGACTATAAATCCAGGGAATGACTGAAATTTTTTAAATGAATATGGAGAGCCGTATGATTTATACTGTTAATTAAAGGAAGTGTTTAGGGATGCCTGGGTGGCTCAGTAATAACCACCTTCAGCTACCTTCAGCTCTGGTCACAATCCCAGCATCCTGGGATCGAGTCCCACATCGGGCTCCTTGCTTGACAGTGAGCCTGCTTCTCCCTCTGCCTCTGCCTGCCACTCTGCCTGCCTGCACTCGTTCTCTCTCTCTCTCTGACAAATAAATAAATGAAATCTTTTAAATAAATAAATGAAGGAAGTTTTTATAGCATTTGGAGTACATGGCATTACATTAATAATGTTGTATATCCATTTGGAACTGTTTGACATATTTGGAGGTAACCATATCTACTATGCTATAGGGTGTCAGTAGATTACAAAAAATAAACACATATCCCTAGCATTTGGCTTTTATGGTAGATATTATTTATCAAGAGTCAGATTTAGGCTTAAAATTATATATGTAGCCATAATGTTAGCTTCAATCAAAATAATTGCTAAATTAAGAAAAAAATATATTTCATTTGACCGTGTAAAAATATTTGTATTCCTTCCAAAAAGATTTGAAGTAGCTGATAATAAAGTGCAGATACATTTAAAAAAACAGGAAGAAAAAATAGAGGTCAGTTTTCAAACAGGTTGTTGGGCGTGAAAGGTGTAGTGGATCATTAGTCTGGAAAGAATGAGTAGATGTTTAAATTGAGTAGAAAACTTAACTCTGGACTTCCTGGTAAAAAGGGAAGTATAAGGCATGCCTGGGGGGCTCAGCCTGTTAAGCCTCTGCCTCTGGCTTGGGTCATGATCTCAAGGTCCTGGGATCGAGCACCCTGTTGAGCCCCAGGTCAGGGTCTCTGCTCAGTTGAAAGTCTGCTTATCCTTTTGCCTCTACCCATCCCCACCCACTCATGCCCTCTCTCTCACCCTCTCTCTCTTTCTCAAATAAATAAAAAAAAAATCTTTTTTAAAAAAGGAGGATATATAAGTTGCATAGTTCTTACCAGCAACTAAGATGAAACATGCTAGTTGGTGAAAAGAAACAAATATTGCCAAGCATTAAATTCAAAGACAGACTTACCACACAGATCTCATTATGGAGGGTAAACAAAAGTGTCATCAAATTAAAATTTTCTGTAAGATGCCAAAATAGTCCTTATGTGGTTGTGTCAGCATAGGCTTTTGGCAGATGTTCAAGAACATAATGTTAAATAAATAGATTTATATGAAAGCTGAAGAAATACAGATTAATTTTGTAATTTTGGGGGTGATTGTAACATGAACAAGTATAGACTCAATGATTGCTATGCCTCTTAGAATGTCCACTGAGTTTACAATGAAAAAAAATATTGAACACAACAGGTTTCAAGACAAAAACCTTCTGAGATCTTTTAATTTGAGTTAATTTGAATTAATTGGAGTTAACTCGCAGGTATTTATTGATGTCACTACATATATGTTTTTTCTGTATGTGTTCTAGAATGTTCATGAATATCTTATCATTAAATGGTCCCTAAGTATTTTTTTATGATGTGTACATCCACTTGATTCTAAGGGAAAATTGTTCTTACCGTCAGCTCACTCTCTGAGATACATACATATTAGATTCTATTGTTTTCTTGAACTCTATAGATGATTAAGTTTCATCTTCAGTAAAGTGATGGTATGCACCTAAATGGGAAAAAAATTAAAACATTCCATGGATCTAGTTTGGATAGAACATTTAAAATTATTAGTACAAACAATTAAAATAATAAGAGGCAAGGGATTATAAATAACCAGAAAAAGTTCCAGACCTTCAAACTTTTGTCTGGCTATTTGATCTAGCCATTTGTATTTCTAATAAATCAAGTGTTCCTGGTCAAGTTCTCATATATGCATTTATTTTGAGCCTTGGCTAATATACGTGCCAGATGATTTTAATCATAATGAGTGATAAAGGAAGAATGGTAAAATATTGTACTGCAAAGAAGCCTGTGTCAAACTCCAAAGTATAAACCTAACAATTTTCTCTACTTCTGTCCTTTGTTTTCATGGGAAATTATGTGTGACATTAGTTTGAAATGGCTGAGGAGTCTCTCCAAAGATAGCAGGAGGCTCTCACAGGAGAGACAGTATCAGGCATTATGCTAGATAATTTTTATAGGTATCATATGTTCTCAGGTCCTGTCCATGGCATCTCATACAAGAGGGAACAGACTTGGGTTAAGTAATGTAAGCAACAGAGTGCACGCGAAGTGGGAATTGTAATGCTGCAATAATGTGAGGAGGCTTGCTCCAAAGGAGGTTAGGTAACATGCCCAAAGTTCCACACTACGTACTGAACCAGTTTAATTCTTTGCCCAATATATCATAGGCAGATTTTTAAAAAAGATTTATTTTATTATTATTATTTTTAAAGATTTTATTTATTTATTTGGCAGACAGAGATCAGAAGTAGGCAGAGAGGCAGGCAGAGAGAGAGGAGGAAGCAGGCTCCCTGCCAAGCAGAGATCCCGATGCAGGGCTTGATCTCAGGACCCTGGGATCATAACCTGAGCTGAAGGTAGAGGTTTTAAGCCACTGAGCCACCCAGGCGCCCCTAAAAAGATTTATTTTAGAGAGAGGTTTCAGCTGTGCATTATGCAGGTGAGCAGGGGGAGGGGTAGAGGGAGAGAATCTCAAGCAGACTACCCCTGAGCACAGAGTCCAACATGGGACTGGAGATCATGACCTGAGCCGAAATCATGAGTCAGACACTCAACCAAGCGAGCCACCCAGGCGCCCTGGCACTCACATTTTAATAAATAAACAAGAGGACACTGTGATAATTGTTAACTTTTTGTGGAGAGAAGGATGTTGTTGGCAGTAGAGCAAACATCAGGGAACTAAGTGAACAAAATCTAGTGCTTGAACTTTTGTGGTCCCCACCCATTCCTCCCCTTGCTTACCTCCTGTTTTCCTGTTACATGCTTATAAATTTGGGAGAATGTGGGAGTTTAGAGAGATCATAAGAGTATATTTTAGGTGTATAGAATTCCTCCAAATTGGCTTACCCTTTACCAATTTCTAATTAGAAGTACTTCTGTTATCTAAGAAAATTAGGAGATGGGGAGCCTGGGTGGTTCATTCGGTTAAGTGTCTGCCTTCGGCTTAGGTCATGATCCCGGGTCCTGGGATCAAGCCCCACATCAGGTTCCCTGCTTGATGAGAAGTCTGCTTCTCCCTCTCCTACTCCTTCTGCTTATGTTCCCTCTCCCGCTATGTCTCTCTCTGTCAAATAAATAAATAAAATCTTCTAAAAAATAATTAAATAAAAGTTTAAAAATTAGGAGGGGTTTATAAAAAGAAAAGTTAGCTCTGAAAACCTGAACTATAAGGTTCTCCAGATGGCCTACTAGATTTCTTGCAGTATAAGAAAAATTTTGTAATGTGATTAGTATCTCTTTTTGCTTTGGACTGAAATGAATATTCATGCCATTTCATTTGTAAAACACAGCAACTCCTATGTCTCATTTATAGCAAAGCTTTGTCCTCTGTCCATACCCCCAGTCATGTCTAGTCAGGTGTACATGGTCCCAAGAGCATCTCTCCATTAGAGAGCTTTTTCCCTGTGATATATCGACTTCTTCTGGGTTGGAGATTCCACAGACTCTCTCTCTGGGTAGCTGGTTCTAGTGCTTACCCATCCTTGTAAGCAGGAAGTTCATCTTTGCATCTACCATATATGATCCCTATTGCATTTTGTCTGACTGCCTGCTGGGATGGTGGGAGTGAGCTGGAGAGAAATTTACTCACCCGGGAGCCTTCCCAAACTCTTAAGCAGAGAGTGCATGAGGGCGTGGTTGTTGGCTGGTGAGGGGCAGAACAAATTATGACATGTCCACCATACCTGTAAGTGCCAGTAGTTCTACTCTGGAAGCTCAGCTCAAACTGGCTGTTCCATTAAATCTCAAGACCCCCAAATTATTCTGTTCCTCTCCCTTACCCCTTCAGAACAGCTACTTACTAGGTATTGAGTGGAGCAGAGTGATTACCTGATGAAATGTTTTTCATTTAGATATGAATGATTGAAAAGCCTTTTTTCTCTAGCATGTATTTATTTTTTAAAGCAAGCACCTATTGATTAAGAAATAAAATGCTTATCAGTGAAAGCTATTAGAAGTTGGAGCTAATATTCCTTTCTTCCAGGACTGTGTGAAGTTTAGAAATAATAATGATAAAGTGCTTAGTAGATTATAGCCATAAAGCAAATAGTACCTACTATTATCAGATCCTGGAGTCCAAATAGTCTTTGATCCTATAAATAATATTTCTATGGCCTTATCTGAAGAATTTGGTGCTTTAATACAGTCCATATTAATAGTTTTGAAATAGTCAGCTAATAAGCTCAGTTTCTTAAATTTGACCTTATAGGTTTGATTATATTCATTTAAAAGTTTTAGATATTTTTCCTTGGAATCTTCAATTTATAATATATCCATAACATTTGCTTTTCCAGTATTTCTATAAGATGCCTACATTCTAAAATGTGTACAGCCTAGGGATATCTGAGTGGCACAGTCGGCTAAGCATCTGGTGATTTGGGCTCAGGTCATGATTTTATGGCTCCTGAGACTGAGCCCCACATCAGGCTCTGTGCGTGTGGGAGTCTGCTTGAGATTCTCTCCCTCTGCCATCCCCCCACTCTCTTTATCTAGACATAGTTTATTTATTTTATTTAATTAACTTATTTATTTTTAATTTGTATTTTATTTTTAAGTAATCTCTACAAACCAACTTGGGGCTTGAACTTAGGAACCCCAAGATCAAGAGTGACTGAGCCAACCAGGCACCCTTATTTTTCTTTCCTAGAGTAATGTGCTACCAGTATCCTGCAAAGCATTTTCTGTTCTTATCCATCTGTTTTCCTTTCTTGTTAGAAATTCTAGTTTTATTGCAGTTTTGCTGTAGCCACTCCAGTCACTACGGAATTACTCTTTAATTAGCCTCATTTAAATTATTATTATTTTTTAAAGACTTTATTTATTTATTTGACAGAGAGATAGAGATTACAAGTAAGCAGATAGAGGGAGAGGGGGAAGCAGGCCTCCCGCCAAGCAAGGAGCCCAGATGCGGGGCTCGATCCTAGGACCCTGAGACCATGACCCGAGCTGAAGGCAGACACCTAACGATTGAGCCACCCAGGCGCCCCTAGCCTCATTTAAATTATTAATGGAAATGCAAAATGTCAGAGGGTTCAGGACGGATCTCTAAAACAGTCTTCAATGCCCAAGTCCTTATTAGCTGTGGTATACTGGAAATAAGGAAACATCGAAAAGGTGGAGAAATATTTGGAAAGAAAAGAGGCCAGAATGAGAGAGAGAGATCTAGAGATCCAAATAGTCAGAAAGAAAGATATACATGAGTAATAAGGCTAAATGGGAGAACATTAAAAAAAAAGTTTGTAACAGAGAGACATATGATAAACAAAGTTCAATAAGTGAGTAAGTAAGCAAAATTTAATATATACATCAAGTCTTTCTTAAAGCTGGTATACCAGCTGTCCATTATTTCCAGTGCCTATTTTAAAATATATTCTTTTTTTTTTTAAGAGTTATTTATTTATTTATTTATTTATTTGACAGACAGAGGTTACAAGTAGGCAAAGAGGCAGGCAGAGAGAGAGGAGGAAGCAGGCTCCCTGCTGAGCAGAGAGCCTGACGCAGGGCTCGATCCCAGGACCCGGGGATCATGACCTGAGCCGAAGGCAGAAGCTTTAACCCACTGAGCCACCCAGGCGCCCCTTAAAATATATTCTTAAGATAATTTTTTAGGATGTGAGGGCGATCTGGCTGCGACATCTGTCACCCCATTGATCGCCAGGGTTGATTCGGCTGATCTGGCTGGCTAGGCGGGTGTCCCCTTCCTCCCTCACCGCTCCATGTGCGTCCCTCCCGAAGCTGCGCGCTCGGTCGAAGAGGACGACCTTCCCCGATAGAGGAGAGGACCGTTCTTCGGTCAAGGGTATACGAGTAGCTGCGCTCCCCTGCTAGAACCTCCAAACAAGCTCTCAAGATAATTTTTTAAACTTGCCATTACTATTTTTAAAATTCTCCTCAAAAGATAATCTTTTTGTATGGTGAAAAATTAATAATACTTATATTTGTTTTGGGCTGACATATAGAAATAGATTTTTTTCATTTAAAAGAATTGCAGTGTGGGGCACCTGGGTGGCTCAGTGGGTTAGGCCTCTGCCTTCTGCTTGGGTCATGATCTCAGGGTCCTGGGATCGAGCCCCAGGTCGGGCTTTCTGCTCAGCGGGGAACCTGCTTCCCCTTCTCTCTCTGCCTGCCTCTCTGCCTACTTGTGATCTCTCTCTCTCTGTCAAGTAAATAAATAAATAAAATCTTTAAAAAAAAATTGCTGTGTAATATCCTCAAAAAAGTAGGGATTTGAGATCCAGGTAGATTTGAATTCAAATATTGTCTTTTCTTCTTACTATTTGTTAATCCCCCAAAAATCACTAAATTCTCTGGCCTCAAGTTCCTCCTTTGCAAAATGGAGCTGGACTTTCAGGCCTGTCATAAAGCTTAGAAATCATCTACATAAAATGTTTTTACAGAGAAAATGCATAAAATAAGTCAAAGCTATTTTTATCAGAACATACAGTCAAATTAGTTGTTAATATAAGTAATATTTCTTGCCTTGTTCCTTGACATTTCATTTAATAGCAGGACCTGTATCTTTTCTTATTTTGTGTGGCTGGTATTTTGTCATTAAATAGGAAATTTTAATATTCGTAAAACAACCCACACAAAACAACTCTAAAATGTCATCTAATTATTTCTTTATTGCAACCAATACTTTATCTTGTTTTGCTAATGGGCACCACCTTAACCAAGTGACCAAGGTACATCACTAATGAGAGAAACGCTCTCTGTGTGCACTGAAGAAGACACAACATTACCACTCATTAGGCGTTGTTGCCAGAAATACATATTTTGATCTACTAATGAAGAAACCTCAAAGAAATCCAAATTGAAGGATATTGTAAAAACAAATGCACTGTATCTTTAAAAAAAAAAGTCAGTGTCCGGGCACCTGGGTGGTTCAGTTAAGCATTTGCCTTCAGCTCAGGTCATGATCCTAGGGTCCTGGAATCAAACCCTAAATTGGGCTCCCTGCTCAGTGGGGAGTCTGCTTCTCCCTCTCCCTCTCCTCCGCCCCACTTGTGCACATGCCTTCTCTCTCTTAAATAAATAAATAAAATCTTAAGTAAAAAAGAAAATGTTTATAGTCTTAGCCTTTACCATCCTATTAAGATTTATTTACCATAATTGATGACTTATTCTCATGAGTATGCTTAAAAGAAGTAATGAGGGTGGTGACTTCTCTGTCATCCTTTTAATACGTGGTTCCTCCAGGCAACTAGAATATCATGGGTAGATCTGCATGTAAAAGTTCCCATTATTAATGGGAACTGAACTGATGATTAACTAGAAAGCAGCAGTTTCAATGAACAGTTTTGAATTTCCGTATGTAAAAGTTGGACCGAACAAATAAAAATTAAACCTTTAGGAAAGATAGATCCAAATTTAACACATTGATCTTCAGAGAAAATTGTTAAATATACATTTTAGGAATCATTTTAAATATTTTAATTTGTTTTCCCTGAGAATTTAAGTATCACCATATAGCTTTCCCTGAAATCTGGAAACAAAATTAAATCTTTCTTTTTTTTAAGATTTTATTTATTTACTTGACAGAGAGAGATCACAAGTAAGGCAGAGGCAAGCAGAGAGAGAGAAGCGGGCTCCCCGCTGAGCAGAGAGCCCAATGCGGGGCTCAAACCCAGGACCCTGAGATCATGACCAGAGCCCAAGGCAGAGGCCCAACTCACTGAGCCACCCAGGCGCCCCTCTCTGGCTATTTCTTTCACTATCTTTCTCTCTCAAATAAATAAATAAAATCTTTAAAAAATATGCTGTTTTCAACAGCATAAAAATGATGCTATTATTTGAATTTGCCTCATATCTGTATATTCAACTTTGTGTGCATTCATTCATTTTAGACTCCAATTTTGGATTCTGCTTCTATTTTTAAAAATAAATAAACTTTCTTATAAAGCTAGCAAAAAAACAAGTGCTTTTTATTTAATATATTCTCCAGTTGGGAATGGCCACAGAATCCAAGAGGCCACATGTTATGAGGTCAATGAAATCATGCATTTGTTGTGGAGCTTAAGTGCTTTTGTTGAGTCCCTGGGTAGTTTGACAGGATTTCCGGGTTGAATGAGAACCACCTTTGATATCATGGGATGCCTTGCCCTGGTTGTGCAATGTAACCATTAAAACCAAGCAAACCTGTTCAACTACTTCAATCCTGTTTCTTCTGTATCCAGATCAGGTTATTCCCATGCACATGTGGTTCCATAGAATATTTACCACCTGACAAGAAGGATGGCAAAAATTTCTGTGGACTTACTGAATTAAAAAAAAAAAAAAAAACTAATTTGAAAATATGCCATGAGTCCACTGGAGCTGGGAAGACACTATGGGAAAAAAAACAGGCTTTATTGTCTGGGTAAAATTCGGGTTCAGCCAAGAACAGGTGTCATCAAATGCAATTGTTCTTGACAGGTGGCTCTCTCCCTTTCTTCTTTCTGCCCACCTGGGCTACCTACAAACGCCTTTGTTCCTCATCCTAGACCTATACCACAGGTGTGGTAGGCGTGGCATTGCTTCCCACGCAGGCCCAGGTCCAGGTCAGTGGCCTAGGAATGGGTGGATTTGTTCTTGCTCTGGGGCAGAAAGGAGGAGACAACACATTAAGTCCTAGTTTCAGTCATTTCAAATTTCTGTGGTTTTTACATGATGACCTTAAGGGTCAGTCATCTATTTCCTTTGAAGTAGATGATTCATTTTTTATGTGTTTTATTCTGCCTTCCAAATTTATTTTGAGAAGCACGTGGATCAACTAAGTTTGAACTCGGTTTTAACTGATGCTTAATTTGCTAAATCTCAAGTATTTAGCCCTCAAAAATAAGTAAGTAAGTAAGTAAGTAAATAAAAGTTACAATCCCAAAAAATGGACTGGGAAATTTTATTTTTAAAAAGAGGGAAAGAAATCGCTACCATTTCTTTGGGCAGTTCTGTGTTGTAACTTTCCACTTCAACATATGAAACTTCTAGGGTTTCTGTTACAAAAACTGGTCTTGCATAAGGTTTTTCCTTCTTTGTTTTGTTTTATAACATTTTGAGCCTGCAACTTCTTTGCTGCATTATGAGGAAATTTTGGGTTCTAAAACATGTAAAGATATGCAGATTATTAATTGTGTCTGTGTAGGGAACAAATGATTACTGAAGACCTACTATGTACTAGTCACTGTGTGCCCAAGATATAGTCATGATGTTCCCAGTCCCATTGGGGAAATTTATACATATCTGAATAATCATGAAGTCATCAGAGGTTGTTAAAAGAGATATTTACAAAGGACCACCAGGACCAGACAATGCAATGACCTCTTGTACCAGAGAGAGAGAGGCAAGAAATGTGGTAATATTTGACCAAGGTCTTAAAGGATGACTACAGATTCACTCAGTGGGTTTCCCCTGTGGGAGTAGACATTCCAATCACAGGGAACATTGTTTGCAAAAGCACAGAGGCCTGAAATGCAAGATAAATCCTGAAAGTGGCCTGGAATCACTGGAATTTAGGGTACAAAGATTAAGCATAACTTTCTTTCACCAGTTGGCTGGCTCTCAGCTGCCTCTCACATTCTCCTGTTTTACTCCTGCTTTAGCCCCCAATACAACAGAGCTTTCTTTCTCACCCAGCATCTCTGGCTGTTGAGTAGGTGATTTCTCGGCTAGTTTATGAGCATCAGACTCTTTTCATGAACGGGACACACCTTGTGCCTCTCAGTGTCTATTACTCTCTTTAAAAAACCAGTTTGCCTAGGCTGATTATTCTTCCTATCAGTTGGGGTTTATTACCAAAGACTTGTGACTGTTTTCAAGTCAAGTCTATCCTTGAGGAGTAAAGATTTGTCATCATTTGGGATGATTGAGGAATATGTTGCACATTCTGAAAATAATCCTGAGAGGTATTCCAAAAATGTTTTGAGAAGTGCTGACATCATTTTATAGCCTTTTAAGGTGATTCTCGGAGAACACTCCTTTGGATATGCAAATTCTAGTATATTTTAAAATAGTCACATATTGTTCATTTTTGGGTGTGAAAATGATATTGTGGTTATATCTCTTTAAAAATCATATTTTAGAGATGCATACTGAAATACTAAGGTGAGATGTGCTTTAAAATAATCCAGTGGTGGGAGGAGAGGGCAGTGTGGGGAGTACAAATGAATTCGAGGGCAGCCATATGAGGTTCATTGTATTTGGTCCTGCACATCTTTTTTTCGCACATGTTCAAAACTTTGAATAATAAAAGGTTTTTTAAAAATCACATTATAGTCACCCTTCATCTTGAACTTGTGGGTTGGAAAGGCATAATCGTTTTCACAAATATAAAGATGCACGTAGGGGCGCCTGGGTGGCTCAGTGGGTTAGGCCGCTGCTTTCAGCTCAGGTCATGATTGCAGGGTCCTGGGATCAAGCCCCGCATCGGGCTCTCTGCTCAGCCGGGAGCCTGCTTCCTTCTCTCTCTCTCTGCCTGCTTGTGATCTCTCTCTGTCAAATTAAATAAATAAATTAATTAATTAAATAAAGATGCACCTATACTTCAATGTCATCAGTTCACTATCCCCTCCGTAGGTTGAGAGAATCTTGAGTTTTTTATGAGGACCTCTAATACCTTTTGCTATAAAGAATTTTAGTATATATTCATATGCTGATAAACAGTCTTTTGGGAATTCTAAAGATAACTACGTAGGCAACTAAATATATACTGTAAAACAAGAAATTAATGTATACTAAAAATTCTACCTTTTACCCCAAAGAGTGCCTGACTTCTTATTTTAGCTCATCGTTGTTTTTTATTTAAGTTTATTTTATTTTAAAGTTTTATTCATTTATTTGACAGAGGGCGAGACAGTGAGAGAGAAGGAACGTAAGCAGGGGGCATGGGAAAGGGAGAAGCAGGCTCCCCACTGAGCAGGGAGCCTGACACACGGGGCTGATCCCAGGATTCTGGGATCATGACCCAAGTCAAAGGCAGACACATAATGACTGAGCCAACCAGGCGTCCCTGTTCTTAATTTTACAGTATTTCTGCACTATGAACACTAATGAATAAATATTATCAAATGTAAATATAGAGATATTTTTCTATTACAATGTATCAAGTTACAATGACTTGTTTGTCCTCTTTATAAGTTCCCTCCTCCACCTATTGAAAAAAAAAACTTTTAAGAACTCCAGGCATTCCTGGACAGTAAAGATCTTGTTGAAGTCAGGTCTCTCTGCCATTTAAACTGTTTAGTCTGCAGAGTAGCTTATAGAATGGGATGTCTTCAGAGCCTCTCCAACATACAAAATGCTTTGTTATAGAGATGGTAAGGTGACTCAGTGGGTCCTCTTCTTCCCTGGGAGAGCCCACAGACTCCAGAGCACCGAGCAAACTCACCAGTCTGAGCTCACCTTCTGACCTCAGAGATCCACTGGAGATGAACAATTGGGGCAGGGTTGTGGTCTTCCTATTTGAGTCAGTCCTGGACTCATAATACATGCATTTTGTAGTGGTCTCCTTGGCCCAAATTATGTTTAATTAACACTTTCCTTTCATAAATCACCTCTACAAATTTCAATTTATACATTTTCCAGGACCCTTTGCCTTTAGGTGAAAGTATCCCAAAGTGTGACTAAGGTTCATTTGCACACATATCGTTTGGAATGCTTGGAGAGCCGCCCCTCACCACACACGTTCCAGAACAGATCACTGGAAGCAAGGCCTGGGCACAAGGCCTGGGCACAGGTACTGTGTACTTGTCTAGTACACAGTAACGACTCACAGCTAAGCTTTAGGGGAAGTTTCCAATTGGCTATGGGATGGCAAGAAGAACAATAAACCACCACTCCACTCCTGCCCGCGACAGTCTTTAGAAGTCTGTTTTCTCAAGTTGTAAGATACACTGTTGATTTAACAACAGCTTCTTGTGCAAAAAGAAGTCCTACATTTTGGGCAGAATTTTAGAAATATTAAGTGCAAAACTATCTGTCAGTTCTTAGAACGATAACATTGCACATAAGTTTACTGGTTATCATTTAATACTAAGCTCTTTTAAAATACTGATTTAAAGTTGTTCTCATCCTTTTAATTTTTGTTTTGTTTTTGTTTTTTTAAGTGTGAGGTTTTGTTTTGTTTTGTTTTGTTTTGCCAACAAGGAGATACTAATTAGGCAAGTTGTTTTAGGATATCAGTCTTCAAATTTTACCTTTATCTATACTATCATGTAGGAAGACTTTACAGAAGATATAAAGGCCAAGGAGAGCTTTAAGGGAATGGAGGTTTTGAATATTCCGTTTCCCTTAGCATTCCTTAAAATTGATCTGAAGAAATAACTTCTGGAGAGGGGACCAAGGTGGTGACATAGGAGGCTCTTGAGCTCCCCTCTCCCATGGACTCACTGAGAGCACAGCTACACATGGAGCAGCTCTTACTGAAAGAGACCCAGAAACTAGCTAAGCAACTTCTACACATCAGATGAGCAAGAAAATACCCACATCAAAACAGGTAGGAAAGGCTGAGACACACTCTTGCCATAAACCTCCCCCCACTCTCTGCACTCCTAACTCCCAGTTTCTCCGTGAAGAGTGAAGGGTTTGGACTCCACATTTAGTGCCCCACTCGTAAGACTTCTACTTGGCTGGCCCCCAAAAAACCCACCTTTGAAAGTCAATGGAGCTGACATCCATAAGACCCACAAGACCATAGCAGAAAAGATAGTATCATCTATAAGTGATGCTGGGAACACTTGGCAGCCATGTGCAAAAGAATGAAACTAGACCCCTGTCTTAACACCCTCCCCAGAACCAACTCAAGTGGAGTTAGTGGATTAAAGACTCGGCTGGGGGCGCCTGGGTGGCTCAGTGGGTTAAGCCGCTGCCTTTGGCTCGGTCATGATCTCAGGGTCTAGGATCGAATCCTGCATTGGGCTTTTTGCTTAGCAGGGAGCCTGCTTCCCTCTCTCTCTCTCTCTGCCTGTCTCTGTCTCCATCTACTTGTGATCTCTCTGTCAAATAAATAAATAAAATCTTTAAAAAATAAATAAATAAAGACTTGGCTGTAAGGCCTGAAACTGTAAAACTCTTGGAAGAAAACTCAGGGGGGGAAGCTCTTTCAAACTGATCTTGGCAATGATTTTTTTTTTTAATTAGTCAACAAAAGCAAAAATAAACAAGTGAGACTAATAAAACTAAAAGGTTCTGTACAGCATAGGAAACCATCCCCAAAATGAAAAGGCAGCCTATGGAATGTGAGAAAAATATTTGCAAACCACATACCCAGTAAGGCATTAATATCCAAAATAAATAAGGAATTCATATAACTTAATAGCAAGAATGGAAATAACCCAATTAGAAAATAGGCAAAGGATATGAATACACACTTTTCCAAGAAAGAAATGCAGATGGCCACCAGGTACTTTGAAAAGGTACCCAACATCACTAATCGTCAGGGAAAGGCAAATCAAAACCACAATGAGATATTATCTCACACCTGTTAGAATGGCTGTCCTCTGAAAGAGAAGAGATGTCAAGTGTTGGTGAAGACATGGAGAAAAGGGAAAACTTGTTCATTGTTAGTGGAAATGTAATCTGGTGTAGTCACTGTGGAAAATGGTATGGAGGTTTCTCACAACATTAAAACTAGAACTACCATGTGGTCCAACAATTCCACTTCTGGGTACATATCTAAAGGAAAGTAAATAACTGTCTTGAACAGATAACTGGACTCCCATGTTTATTGCAGTGTTATTTACAATATCCAAGGTGGGGAAACAGTTTAAGTGTTCATTATTTGTGAATGGATCAAAAAAATATGGTATATGTCTACATATACAGTGCAATATTATTCGGTCTTAAAAAAGAAGGAAATCCCTTCATTTGCAGCAATCTAGATGACCAGAGGGTATAATGGTAAGGAAATAAGCCAAAGAGAGAAAGGCACATATTACATGGCATCCTGTATATCTGGGATCTAAAAAATAAAATCATAGAAACAGAGAGTAGGCAAGTAGTTTACAGTGTCTGGAAAGTGATGGAAATAGAGGGAGATTGGTAAAAGGGCACAAACTCCAGTTATAAGATGAACAAGGTTTGCAGGTCTAATGCGTAATATGACAGTAGTTGATAACACTGCATTGTACAATTGAGATTTGCTTAGAGAGAACTTAAATGGTCTCACACACACAAAGTGATGTGATGGATATATTAATTAACTCAGTGGAGTGAATCCTTTCACAATGTATAATATAGCAAATCATCACATTGTACATTTTAAATATCTAATTATTTTATTTGTAAGTTACTCATCAATAAAGCGAAGAAGATAATTTTTAAAACATGGAGGATATATTTCCAGCTCTGCTTCTGCACAGCCATTCCTCATTATCTCATATTTTAAAGAAGAGAGGCCCCCTTATCACCCTAATCTTTCTATAGCATATTATCCTACAGTAGAAAAACCTCTGTACCCCACTGATATAATTAGAAATATGTTTCTAATATAGCATCGGTATTGGTATCAGTGTTGAGAAAGGGAGTCATACTGATGAATGAATAACAAGTTCTTTTGTAGTTAGATGGTTTCCTACTTTGCTTTCAGTAAAATCGCAAGAATATCTATAATCAGTTGTCAACTGATAATTAAAAACAAAATTTGGTGCTAGGTTTCCCCATGATTTTTGGCATATGGCTGAAAGTGCAAGGAATTGAGGGCATTGTTGGGACAAAGCTCCTTCTATCCCCACCAACCTATTTACATAAACAGTTTTTTTCTCAACATTTTCAAAACACAAAAAGGTGGGAGTGTAAAACTGATGTTGAACCCTGTCTTAATTTAGCCACAAGTAGTAAGGAAATATGGCTAAATTGATACCTGACCTAATTTTCACAAAAATTAGATACTTGACATAATTTTTGCAAAACTAGCCAGTCCCCATCCAGCTCATTAAGATGCATCTAAAATAAAGAATGTGATTTTTCTGTCTAATTACTTAGCAAAATTTTTAATACAACCCATTTGTTTTCATCAGTAGTATGCTAATAGTAGTTGAGATAACTTGATCCATAATAATTTTTAAATACAACTTCATGGTCACCACAAATAAAAAAATACAATTTCAACATACATGCCTTTTGTTGTGATAAGGTAATTGACCAAAGTCTTTGAAGAATAAAAATATGTCATATTAGGATGGAGGTTTTTGGTAGAAGCAGAATAGAAATATGAGTTCAAGGAGAGAAAGGAAAGATGCAAAATCTCTGATTATTAAAGAACAACTTGTTTGTGTATTTTTGAAAAAATAGATGATGTGGTATTTAGATTCTATTCAGTGTATCTTGTAAGTGGTGTTAGGTATGTATATATTTTTTAATGATAATATTTACAGTGCCCCGGAAGTTACATCCTTTGCAAGTATTTTAACTTGAGATAAAAAGTTTTGGATGTCAGCTTAATAATGTGCCAGAAGATACAAAGCTTTACATAATTATTTTGGAAGTGTTTGCAAGTAAAAAGTTTGAAGACCACTATTTTAGGAAACCAGTCAGAGATCAGTGTGTATAATGGGGAGGAATGGAGAGAAATTGGGTAGGCCACCAGTTAGGAGACAATTGATTTTTTTCCAGATGTAAGGAATTTGAACTGTATCAAGTTCATATTCATGGAAATGAAGAGAAGCAGACTGAATTCAAAAGCTACTAAGAAATAAGAATTATTAGTATCAGCCCTTGCTTCATTTCATTTTCAATTTTAAATATTGCCCAAACAGAATTTTCCGATGTTTTCTATCTGTAGACTCTGCCTGGACCTGGTCTGGAGCTCCTTGCTACCCACCTTTCTCACCCTTCCTCCCTCCCTCTCTTGCCCTCCTATTCATCAGACACTCTGCTAAGTGCTGAGACTTCTGAAACAGTTAGTATCAGGTCCCTGGCCTCTGATAGCTTCCGGTTTAGTAGAGAAGCTTATGGCTAAGTATGATGCCAAGAGAGATGTATGGCGCATACTACTCCACCTCTCTCCCCTTGTAACATGCTAGAGGACAGAGAGCTAGAGCTTCCATTTCCCAGACTTCCTCAGATTCCATATGTGGCCCAGCTTTTGCCAAAGCAGACATATGAAAGTTATATTTGGAAGGCAGAAGTGAGACAGAGGTGGCGCTTTCTGCTGTTTCCACTAGCAAGCAGAGATAAGGAGACTCTGGTTTTTCTCTGGCAATGTAGAGGAGGCTCCAGAGTCTGGCACCTATTTCTGTGGGTGCCAGGGACATCCGTTTTGATGGGCATGGATCTGCCCTGAAGCAATGTGCCTGGAGCCAGGAGTTGAGGCTGCTATTTCCTTACTGCTCAGCTTTCTGGTCATTCCCCAGTTCTCTGACCATTGCACAGGTGGGCACTTCTGGGGATTATTCCTGGAAGCTCATCTTGAAGTCTGTCTCTCCATGCTTTCCAACTGTTTTATAAACACGTAGTTCTGTATAAATACCTTTGAGTTTAAATTAGCTAGAATAGCTTCTTTTATTGGCAACCAAATCTTGACTAACACAGATGAGGCCCCTCATTCTTCCCAGCCTCCTATCAGCCTCCCGTTTTTCCCTACATCTCTTTCTTGTCAACCAGCTGTTAACATGTGGGGCAGTGATAGCTCTGGAGTTGCTGCTTGAGTTGCTACTATTTCTCCTCTGTGTGCTTTACTTTTCAGAACTGGTCTCTGGCAAGCTCTGACTGGTCCTGGTTCTGGTGAACTGGAGTCTCTTACCCTGGTGAAGGCTATTCATAGACAGATCTAAATGGTGGCTTCAGAACAATTAAACCCTGACATACTGTCTACTCTGTCTGCCTCTGTGTTCCACTCACCTGCTTCGGACTCTAGGCCCTCTTTCTGTGTCCTTTGGACAGGGTGTCTTACTCCCCTTGCTCTGCCTCTGTGTTCCACTCACCTGCTTCGGACTCTAGTCCCTCTTTCTGTGTCCTTTGGACAGGGTGTCTTACTCCCCTTGCTCCTCCTCCGCACTGTGACTTCCTGTAACTGGGTCATTTCCTTTAGAGCATTGATTCTGTTTATTTGGCCTAAGAAGTCCCCTGAGGAGCTCATTTAACATGCAGATTCCCCAACTCAACCCTGAAAGAGTAGGTCTGAGATAGAGCTGAAGTCTACATTTTTAACACTCTCAGCAGGGCATTGTGACCCACTTGGGCCTTATACTAGACCTTGACAATTCTGCGATGTTAGTGTGTAAACCACTTGAGTGGTTAGGACAGAGATTAGGGTCTAACTCCTTCCCTTTTCCCTGTTCTGTGAAGGATGAGAAAAGAGAGACAATAAAGGGAGCCCCTAGGTTGTAAATTTGGATGACTATGATTCTGATTGTAGCACTGGTTCAAAGAGGAAAATTAAGAAGGGAAACCTGTTTGTGGAGGAAATAATGAGTTCCACTTGAGACATGTCGGGTTTGACATCCAAACGAAGATGATATATTGTTGGCAGCTTGTAATGGATTGATGATTCATGTCTGAGGGTTGATTAGTGGGTTGGATTCTCTGTTGTGTGGACTTCAGAGAATCACTGCTGCAGCTAAATTATTTCTGGAGTGTGGTACAACCATGATTGTCCTGAAGATGACATACATCTATTTGTGTCTTTCCAATATGACATGGAATCAAATATATTTTGTATTTTTTACCAAATTGGGTAAAAGGAAAGGTGAGAAGATTCATGGTAAGATAACCAGTGTTATAGGTCACCTAGGAGATGCCTAAGATCCAGCTCTTTCCCTTAGAGCTCTCCTTTTCTCTCCCTTAGTCCTTCCTTCCCTTTCCTCTACCCTGCTGACAAATATACATTAGGTATGTAAATTGGGGAAGGAAAAATTATAAGGATAAATGTAAGAGAAGAGATTAAAACCCAAAACTGCAGATATAACAGTAAATGTAAATGTTTCGCAGGTCTTTGTGTAAAGGAGAACTCTTTATTTTTTTCTTCCAAACCACTGTAAAAGTTCTGTTTCTTCTCTAGGACTTAAAGTCACTGTTTAGGAGTGGTTTTCAAACTTTCTTTGAGTGAAATCTTTTTTTTTTTTTCTTTTTTAAAGTTTTTATTTATTTATTTGAGAGAGAGAGAAAGCATGAGAAGGGTGAGGGTCAGAGGGAGAAGCAGACTCCGCGCCGGGCAGGGAGCCCAATGCAGACTTAGTCCGGGGACTCCAGGATCATGACCTGAGCTGAAGGAAGTTGCTTAACCAACGGAGCCACCCAGGTGCCCCTCTTTGAGTGAAATCTTATGCAGAAAAAGTATTTCAGAAATGTAACTATACTTGATTGAAATCAAATATATACCATTTACTCATTCTAAACATGTTGCCTAGGTTCCATGAGAACAGTGAGACTGTTTTGATGGAGATAAAAGTTTAAAGCTAGGGTTTAAGGACAATCATTCTATGTGAGCAAACAAATGTCTTTGCAAGTCTGATAAAATCCTGATTCATTCATTCAGAAGAGTAGTTACAAATGAACACTTAAAAACAAAAACATGTTTTGCAATCTTGGCATACTGAAAGTAAACTGATATGGTACCAGAACCCTAATTCTGAAATCTACCCTATAATTATTTAATTTTGCCAGGGGTTAGTCATAAATATTCATTGAACTCTTAGTATATTCTAGATACCGAGGTTGTATTAGAGAAAACAGACACATGGAATTTATGGCCTAGCAGGGAAGGTAGACACTAAAAAAAAAAGTTGTAAGTAATTTACAAGTACATAAACTACAACTTGAAAAAAATCCTGAGTATGTTGGGAATGTACGACAGGAGACCTAACCTTGTATAGGATGTTCTTCCTAAGGAAATGGTGTTTAAGTTGAGACATAAAAGGTGACTAGGCAAAGGGAAAGGCAAAAAATGTATTCCAGGTCCATGGGCCACAACATGTAAAGGCCCAAAGGTAGGAGAGGGCCTGGGCTATTTGAGAAACTGAAAGTCAACATGGCTTTTCCCCATCAAAGCTGGAGAGAGTAGTGAGCTACTGATAGAGACTGAATTGTACAAGGCTTTCTAGCCAATGCACGGGAGTAATTTGTAAAGTTATTAATTGATGTGTTTTTAATGCCAGTATTACTATTAACTGTCAACCCTCCACCACTTGGGCTATAAGCCAAGATTATTCCCCTAAGAGGTGGAGGAAGTACTTCAAAGAAAATCAATAACAGAAACTTTAAATATTTGGCTAAGTCCAAGCCAAAAAAATAAAATAAAATAATAGGCTGGACAGTAGAAAAATTGGGACCATATGCTTACTAAGTGAGAGTAAAGCCAAACACCTGCCTAGGGTACCTGAGAAAAGGAACCTAGAAGATGAAGGTGATCCCCAGAGGGCTGTGGGGAGCAGCCCAGTATTTTCCAGTGTGACCAGAAAGTGACACTAAAAGGTAGGCTGACCAGGAGGTTGCTTGTGAGGCAGCGCAAATACTGAGGGCAGCAAGTGTCTAGAGTGGGAAGGACAAGGGATCAGTACATTGGGGTGGGGTTAGAGGCCATCAGTTAATATTTCTTGTATCATCCTGACATATCTATGTTAAGTATTGGGTGTTAATCTGAAAGGTAGTAGAAAGCCACTAAGGGATTTTTTAAGATTTTGTTTTATTTGAGGGAGCGAGTGAGCACAAGCAAGTGGAGCAGCAGAGGGAGATGGAGAAGTAGACTCCCTGCTGATCAGGGAGCTCAACGTGGGGCTTGATCCCATGACCCCGGATCATGACTTGAGTTAGAGGCAGATGCTTAACAACTGACTAAACCGCCCAGGCGCCCCTGAAGGTTTTTGTTGTTGTTGTTGTTGTTTTTAAGATTTATTTATTTATGAGAGAGAGGGTAGGAGGAGCAGAGGTGAGGGGAGCACAGATCCTTGCTGAGCACGGATCCTGACGGATGCAGGGCTAGATCCCACGAACCCGAGATCACGACCTGAGCCAAAATCAAAAGCTGGATGCCCAATCCGCTGAGCTACTGAGGCACCCCACCACTGAGGGATTTTAAATAGAAACCCGTCTTGATGATATCTATCTAACTGGGTACAGAGAACGGCTGGAAGGAAGTAGGTAGAACTGATCTTAAGGGAAAACGGCTAGAAGGATATTGCAGTAGTCTATGTAGGCAAGAGATGAAAATGGTCTGTACAAGGATGGTAGCAGGAAAGGATTCACAGATACCTGTCTTAGTCTGCTCAAGCTGCTATAATAAAATATGTAATAAAGACTGGGGGGCTTAAACAAGAGAAATTTATGTTCTCACAGTTGTGGAGGCTAATCATCCCAGATTAAAAGGTCTACCAGGGTTGGTTTCTGGTGGAAAGCTCTAGTCCTAGCTTGCATATGGCTTATATTGTGTCCTCACATGACAGAGATCTTTTTCTTTCTTCCTCTTATAAATGAACTCATTTAACTTTTGTTGCCTCCTAAAGCCCCTGTTTCCAGTTAGTCACTCTGGGGGTCAGGGGTTCAACAAAGGAGTTCAGGGAACACAATTCAATCCATAGCAATATATGATATCTTTAGGAAATAGTGCTTGATTGGATGTGGGAATGAGGTAGAAGAAGGTAGGGCAGTCAAGGATGAGCTTAGGTTACTGACTTGAGTAGAAGTAATAGTGCTATTTAGGGAGATTGGAATCCATGTCAGTAGAGAATATTTAGGGGCAAAATATCTAAACCTAATGTTAAACTTACTTATTTTTCAAGTATCTATGAGACAGCAATAGGAAATATCAAGTGGGTAGTAGGTTCTATGGGCCTGGAATTCAGAAAAACATCTGGGGCACAGATGTAGATATAGTAGGTCTCATCAGCCTATAGATGGTCATTAACCATTGGAGGGAAGGAGAGTCCACTGGGCGGTGGTTCTCAAACAGAAATGTGCATCAGAATCACTTGGCTAGCTTGTTAAAACACAGATTGCTTGGCCCCACCCCCAGAATTTCTGATACCACTGTATTTTTGGCAGCATATGAACGTTTTAGGGCCTTGGAAATATACTGGTAAATTACTTTCCAGAGAGCTCATAGCAATTTATGTCTTTATCAGATCAGTATGAGAAAGCCTGTCTCACAGTATCCTTTATTGCATTGAATGTTATAATTTCTTAATCCCAAAGATTAAAAAAAGTGATCTCATTGCAATTTTACTTTGCACATCTGTGATTATCTGTGACAGTGAACATTTTTCCTGTTTTAAAATGCTGTTTGCAGGTCCTTTGGTTTTCAGTAAAAAGTTTTCTGTTTTTATGTATTTCTGTTTTAACACATATGTACTTTAGCCCCTTCAGTACACCACTGTATTTTGTGATCAGCATATTTGGGAGATAATTTGCACTGGTGATGTGTACCCTAATGCGTGTGAATTGAAAGAATTCGGCAGGTCTTTCATATTCATCTTTGTCAATATGATGAAAATACTCTGCTACTGATACTTTCTCAAATTGAATAATATAAAAATGAGGCCTAAATGGTGCTAGAAATAGTTTCCATGTGGGTGTAGGGTCAGTAAAACCAAGACGTTGTCATTCTGATTGAGGCTAGCTTGTCCTGTGGCTTTTTAAGGGGGCAGAGACCCAGAAATTCTTCCTCTTCTCTAAATGTGGAACACACTTGACTGGCTCTGGCCAACTGGCCATGACCTAATGTTCCGTCTTACACCATCGCTCAGCATGTGAAAGCCAGCTCAACTGCTTAGCTAGATAGCAGCGAAACTACTAATGACAAAACCAGATCTGCCTGGGAGCTCAGCGGGCTGGTCTCTGTGGCTCTTTTAGTCAGAACCCTGTTACTTTTCAGACGGCCTGTTTCAGTCAGTGATGTTAGATGACTTGAAAGTATACTTCAGCGTATGCCCGAGACATCTTATGACTCTTTCCTGGCCTACAGTCTCCCCTGTTAATTTAAAATAACATCTGCCTTGGCCCCCTGTCATCACTTGCTTTGGCAACTGCCAATCTTGGCGCGCTGAAACTGGGCCTAGGTCTGGTTTGTTGGCTGGGAAGCAAGTGTTCCCACAGTCATCATCAAATTGCATTTCGTTAACACCTACCCTAGAGTTAGTTCATCACGGAGATACATTCTGGCTATTTGAAGTGAAAGAGAGCCAGCAGATTTTTCAGATAAAATGCACAGAGGCATAATATGGTGTCGTAGCAAGGGCAACTCCCTTCATATCCACAGGACATGGGATTTTGCAATATATCTTTACTCTGTATGGAGATTCTGAGACCAAGCACCTCTTCCTAGATTGGGAACAAAGGAGAGCACGATGGAGCGGACCTGAATTTTGAGTTGAAACAGACCGGTCTTCTGGCTGCGTGACCTTGAGCAACTTTCTTCGTTTCTCAGAACTTCTTCCTTCATCTGTGAAGTGGGGTAATACATTTATTACAGGGCTATTGTGAGAATGTGGAAACATGTAAAACATTGCAGGTGTCCAAATGTCAGTTCCCTTCCCTTACTGACGAGGAGTAGCCGCCATTTTATGAAAGGACTTATCAGTGTGACTTCGATTCCGAAGGTAAGTGTGTCTTCTGGACAGCCTGCTGCTTGAATCACAATGGCTCAGCCACAAGGGCATGAGTAATTGTTTTATGGCTTTGAACTTCCTTTGGCACAGGGCCCCACCCAGCCCATGTGAAAATGAACACGACTGAGCGGCCAAGTGTTCCTCAATTGTTAGCACTCTCAACACAAATTTGTAAAAAGAATTTAAAGGCCAGAAATCAAATAACTCCAACTAAATATTGCTTAGGAAGACCAGGATTTCCAGCACATTCCCAGCACTCATTACATGTCATGTCCCCTTATTATGACTGTCTCTTCCATTTTTTTCTGTATTTCGTGATAAGAGGAAGAAACAAAGAGGTAGAAAGAAGAGAATATACCCGTTTGGGGCTGCATCGAAAACCCCTGATGCAGTTTCTGGCCAGGCCTCCTCTTTCTCTTTGCTGTAGATTTTTCATGATTACAGGAACATCATCATTAAAACTTCTGAAAATCACAAAATCAATAAAAGCTTGCTGGGCTTTGTAAGATTGTATGGAACAACTCAGCTTAGGCTCCACAGGTGCTGATCACCTCTCAGCCGTATCATAATTAACACAGAATTTCTGATCTCTTTGAGCAAGACATGGTTAACTTTGATTTATGCTGTTTTTACTCCAAAGAAAGAAATTCTTCTAAATTTAAAAAGCTTCATCCTTTAGACTATGTCTCCCCATAACCGCCAAACCCATCTAGTTGAAATTTGACACATGTAATTATTTGAATTTATTTTCCTTTAAAGCACACTGAATACAGATAAGAAAATCAGAATTTAAATAAAATGTAGTATAATTTAGAGGATGGTTATTACCTTTATGAAAAAGATTTCCTTCTGTAGTTGGAAATTCTCTGGTTCAACTATGTCAGTGATAAGGTCATGGAAGAGACAGCAGGAATGCTTGAGGAGAGCTCTGGTCTATATTCTAGGGCCATTATCGACCAGTTTTGTCTCATTGGTTGTATCAAATAATCCTCTGGTGCTCAGTTCCTTAATATTAGGGGGTTCATCAAGATAATCTCTGTGGTTCCTTCTGTAAATTCAAGTTACAGGAACTTATTGTGTAAACCAAGACCCAAAACCTTAGGGGAGGAAAAAAACCACAAGGCCCAAATTTCTGTCTTGGACATTCTGAGTCTCATATCATTGTTAGTGGAGTCAGAAATTTCCCAAACTCCATTTAGCAATAATTCTTTAGTACTACCATTAAGTGCCACTGGTAATAGAATTCTAAGTATTTTGTTATAACAACAGCAATTTAATATTATATTCAAGGGCATATGGAAAAAAAGTGGTTCTAATAAAAAGCATACTGATATATCTCATATGATAATGAGCTTATTCAATAAGCTTGCAAAGTTTCTAGCTAATGCAATATTATGTTTTACAACTTTTATCTATGAAGTCTGTTTTTTTTATAAATTTTTTTTTTTTAAGATTTTATTTATTTATTTGACAGAGAGAAATCACAAGTAGATGGAGAGGCAGGCAGAGAGAGAGAGAGGGGGAAACAGGCTCCCTGCTGAGCAGAGAGCCCGATGTGGGACTCGATCCCAGGACCCTGAGATCATGACCTGAGCCGAAGGCAGCGGCTTAACCCACTGAGCCACCCAGGCGCCCATCTATGAAGTCTGTTAAGCAATGTCTCTTCCCTTTGATTCAAATTTATGTTGACATTAGCAATTACATTTTCCTTCAAATCATACCTATCATAGTACATGACTTGAGTCCTAAATTTAAACTCATATTGCATTACAATTCCCTTGCTGCCTTCCAATACATTTAAGATGCATTGATGGTATTACTCAACCACATTTTTGGACATTTAGGATAATTCATTATTTAAAACAAATTTGAGAACCGAAACTCCGCTAACCCAAAGAATGACTTTAAAACTGACTCACCCAATTTGGTAGTCAACCTATTTTTTTTAAGAAATCAGGTTTGAATGGAAAATGGAGAAAGCAAAAGGCTATTAATAATGACAGGCAGTGGGTGTCTGAACAGGTGTAGTAGATTGTGGTGACAGACATGTGAAATTGGTGCTATTCTCAAGAACCACATCCCCATTTTTTTGTCACCTTCTCAGCAAATGGTGGTTTTATGATTCGGAAAAAGATGTACAGAAGGTTGAAACAAGACCATCAGGATCTTTTTTATTCAAGAGGATGAAACAGTTTTCACTTAAACCTTCAAGACTCAAAAATAAGAATGATTCTTAGGTGCTTTAATCTGATTTTTGCACCAATGAAGGAGATCGAACGTTTTCACGAGTGTTTTTCATGTCCGTGAACAGAAAGTCCTCCGTTTCGTACATCTGGGAAGTTTTCAGTTCTCACGCAACCTATGTCCTGAACATCGTCAGTTGCAACCTCTTTCCCATGTCTTCACTGTGACTGCATAGACTCACACCGTTGTCCTTACCTGACAACTGCACCAGCTCCCAGCTGCTCTTCCAGGTTTCAGTATTGATTCTCCATCCTGTCAACAAGCTGACCTTCTCAAACATGAGTCTGATCACAATCCTCCTCTTTTAACAAGCCATAGGTGAATTTCCGTTAACTTGAAAATAAAATGTAAACCCTTAGTGTGACTTATAAGATCCATTGTGATCTGCCCCTCTGTTCAGCCTCACCTGCCAGCACTCTTTTCCGCTCTCCAGCTTCATTTCTTGGTCATGCTGAACCATATTTTAGTTTCCTAAATTCACCTTGTTTCTCATTACTCTTCACTGCACATACTGCTCCTTTTGCTTGGAATGACTTTTCTCCTATCTGGGAAGCTCTTACTATCCATTAAGATTCAGCCACCATCTCCTTTTTTCAACTTGAATCACTCTTTCGGGTTGGGTGTTACACCAGTGTGTTCCCGTGCATGCCCTATCACATGACTCATTTTACTCCAAATTGCATTTCAGGGACACCTGGGTGGCTCAGTCAGTTAAGCCAGGTCATGATCCTGAGGTCTTGGGATTGAGCCCTGTGTTGGGCTTCCCGCTCAACCGGGATTTTGCTTCTCCTTTCTCTCTGTCCCTCCCCCCTACCTGTGTGTGCACTCGCATGCTCTCACTCACTCTCTCTCAAATAAATAAAAAAAAAACTTTAAAAAAATTAAATTGCATATCATCATTGCATTTAGTGCCATTGTCAGTCTCCCTACACTGAGATTCTTGGAAGGGAAGGACTGTCTCATTTGTCCTTTTCTCACACCACTTAGCATAGTGCTTGGCACGGAGCAGGCATTCTGTAAATGTATGTTAAAATAACCAACATGTAAATAATCCAGGAAAGTAAAGTTCAACATGGAACACCTATTTTTTTTTAAGGTGGAACAACTTTAAAATGGGATTATTATGACAGATTCACATTATATTTAATACTACTAAAGCTGCTATAATATACAACAGAAATGTGACCCACAACAGTACAGATAACTCCGAATAATAAACATCATTTTCTCCTTGACTATAAAGAACCACTAAAACAACAACCTTTCCTGATACTCTTTTACTGGGTGGCTCAGTGGGTTGAGCCAATGCCTTCGGCTCAGACCATGATCTTAGGGTGCTGGGATCGAGTCCCGCATTAGGCTCTCTGCTCAGCAGGGAGCCTGCATCCCTCTCGCTCTCTCTCTCTGCCTGCGTCTCCGACTACTTGTGATCTCTTTGTCAAATAAATAAATAAAATCTTAAAAAGGGGGGGGTGCACCTGGGTGGCTCAGTGGGTCAAAGCCTCTGCCTTCAGCTCAGGTCATGATCCCAGGGTCCTGGAATCGAGCCCCAAATTGGGCTCTCGGCTCAGCGGGGAGCCTGCTTCCCCTTCTCTCTGTGCCTGCCTCAATGCCTACTTGTGATCTCTCTCTCTCTGTCTGTCAAATAAATAAATAAAATCTTAAAAAAATAATAAATTAAAAAAAAAAAGAAAAGAAAAGGAAGCCTCCCCCTCCCTCATAATTTCATGAGTTCATGATTTCCCCTCTCAAACTATGGTTGCTACTGGCATTTAAATCTCTGAAACTTCAGGTGTTCCGGTTAAAACAGAAGAGAAAACTACTGAGTATACCTTTTCAACTGCTTCTGTAAAATGATTAGAAAATTTTATTTATATATTCGCAATGTACAGAATGTAATTCTGTGAAAAATGCAGGCTGCCACAGTAGGCTTTCTTAGGGAGGAACAATAGGCAAAGCAAGGACTAATCTCCACAAACTTGGGCATCCAGGAAGTACTTCCTTATTTTTCTGTATGCCTGCCATTCTATACATTTAATTTCTATCTATGCCCTCGTAGGAAGGCCAGAATGAGAGGGGACAGAATCTTAGCTCAGTTTGGACTTCTCTTTTTTCTATCCTCCAAGTCCAGGGGCCCATTTAGTTCCCGGACCTCAGAGGGGCAGGGAGGAGAGGTGTTTGCTCTTTAGTCTTTCAACCGGCTACATCTCAACACGCACACAAACATGGTAAAATTATAGGCCATACTCAGTTGACAATTACCTGAAATTGGCTATTGCAGACATCTGAGCTAGTGAAAAACAAAAGTGATAGCACACTGCTCTCTACCAGAACGGAGTGGTAGATCCCAATGAAGTTCTAAAGCATTTAATGTGCTCTCTGAGAAGCTTAAACCAAGTTCAGCGAAGTTAGAAATGTTATATAAGGTTAAGCATGTAATGAGTTCTATATCAAATAAAATATGTAAGGTTTGATGTATGTAATATATTGAACAATAAAGTTAGAAGTCGATGATTTCTTTCAATAGGAAATCATCATCATGAAACAAAACCCGTGGTTTTAAACACAAAGGAAAATCACAATGGCTTTGAAGTACACAAAAATACAAGCCCACTTGGAACTACGTATGGCTCTGTGCAGCTTTGTATGTGAAAAAATCAGAAAAATGCATCCTGAGGTATTAACATGATTTCAGGGTAGCAAGATCTCTTATATCTAATTTTTCCTTTCATTTTAAAAAATTTTCTCTGATGGATAAATAGTATTTTTATAATAAAAATTAAATTGCATTTAATTTTTTTTTTAAGATTTTATTTATTTATTTGACAGAGAGAGATCACAAGTAGGTAGAGAGGCAGGCAGTGAGAGGGGGGAAGCAGGCTTCCAGCTAAGCAGAGGGCCTGATGCGGGACTCGATCCCAGGACCCTGAGCTCATGACCTGAGCTGAAGGCAGAGGCTTTACCCCACTGAGCCACCTAGGCACCCCTCTAAATATACTTTTGAGGGTATTGTTACTGAGACAGCAGGCATTGTGTGTGTGCTTACAATGTAAGTCTGAAGGTTGCATGAGCACCAACTTATTCTATCAATAAGAGAATATTCCACCAATAAGGTAGAGAGAAGCTCAAGTGATGATGGAATTGGGGAGGGCGTACATGGGTGAGAAGAAGCAGGTAAAGTGAAAGGTCTGGAGCGCCTGGGTAGCTCAGTCGATTAAGTGTCTGCCCTCGGCTCAGGTGGTGCATGATCCCAGAGTCCTGGGATCAAGTCCCACATTGGGCTCTTTGCTCTCCCTCTACCTATCACTCCATCTGTGATTTCCCTCTCTCTTTCTGTCAAATTAATAAATAAAATCTATTTATTTAACCAAGAGAGACACAGTGAGAGAGGGAGCACAAGGAGGGGACTGGGAGAGGGAGAAACAGACTTCCTGCTGAGAATGGAGCCGATGTGGGGCTCGATCCCAGTACCCTAAGATCATGACCTGAGCGAAGGCAGATGCTTAACGACTGAGCCACCCAGGTGCCCCTGAATAAAATCTTTAAAAAAAAATAAAAATAAAAGGAAAGGGCAAAAGCAGCTAGGACTCATTGTCGACTGACTGCTACAAAAGGAGGTTATAGCTCACAGCAGTTTTTTTTTTTTTTTTTTTTTTTTTTTTTTTTTTTTTTTTTTTTTTTTATTTTTTAAAGATTTTATTTATTTATCTGACAGAGAGAAATTACAAGTACATTGAGAGGCAGGCAGAGAGAGAGAGAAGGAAGCAGGCTCCCTGCTGAGCAGAGAGCCCGATGCGGGACTCGATCCCAGGACCCTGAGATCATGACCTGAGCCGAAGGCAGCGGCTTAACCCACTGAGCCACCCAGGCACCCTCACAGCAGTTTTTCATGAGAAGCCAGATATCTAGATTTTTATGTGAAATTTTTTAATGTTGAAAATAAGTTATTTTTTAATTGTCAGCACTGTCTCTGCCAAACCAAAGAGGTATGTAGGACAGATGTAGCTTCTGGGCAGCATATTTGGACTTTTGCTCAGATAGACCTATTGGTTCATAATTTCACAAATTAATTTACAGTGCTTCCCAACATATTTGACACCAAAGCACACATAAAAATATGATAACATTTAGGGCACCTGGGTGGCTCAGTGGGTTAAGCCTCTGCCTTCGGCTCAGGTCATGATCTCCGGTTCCTAGGATCCAGCTCCACATCAAGGGAGGGTGGGGGGTGGGGGGCGGGGCTCTGCTCAGCAGGGAGCCTGCCCCCCCCCCTCTGTCTCTGCCTGCCTCTCTGCCTGCTTGTGATCTCTCTCTGGCAAATAAATGAATAAAATCTTTTTAAAAAATTTTAAAAAATATATAACATTTGGACAGCACACTGAAAGAAGCTTCTTATTGCCTAGAGGTCTCTGTGGCCTCCTAAAGCTTAGGTCTCAACACCCCCCACTCACCCATCCTGAATTACTGAGGGGCTGAAGAACTATCTCAGGCATCCCTGTAACTCACTGTAAGGCATTTCCATCACCCACTGTAGCCTGGCCCATTCTACACTAGAAAGCATGGAGGAAATGAAACAAACATAGCTTTTGTTAGTGGTAGAATAGGCAACAAGGAACAAGGGATTTGGGGAGAAATCTCAGGATTTAGGGAGCATTTGGTAGGAAGCAGGGAGGGTAATTGGGTGGACTAGAACAGCTGGGTGAAGATGCTGAATCCTGATCACCTTCCTTGAAGACCAAGAGTATCAAGGTCTTTGCATCCCTGGGGCCTGGCACAGAGCCTGACATAGTGCCTAAAATATGTTTGTTGAATAAATGAGATGCCATCCCAGGGTGCTGATTCAGGAAGGAGAGAACCTTGCCTCAAGGTTCTCCCAGTTTTGGGGGGATGGAGGGTGCAGTCCCTGATCTACCCGGCCTATGGACACCCACCACTCCTTCCTTTGCTCTCCACCGCCCAAGTCCCTTTCCCTGAGGAATTTTCCTTATCTGTAGGGATCACACTGACTTTCCATACAACCCTCCCACAATACTTGAGGACCTCTTTCTTTTCTTTCTTACCTCTCCCTCCCCCACCCCGGAAGAGGGCAGGACACAGGAAAGGAAATGCTAGTTAGCCTAAACCAACTGAGGGTGCACAAGATTTCTACGAGGCACAAGGGCCTAGATTTACTGGATGGAATCCAGTCATTTCTAGATCTTCAGCTTCCTTCACTCCCCTTAAAACTGATCTGCCTGGAGATATGCTTGAGGTGTGGTGCTTTCTCCTTTCTCACTGCCCCTTGCATAATCCCTTCTCCACCTCCTACATTATGAAAGGGCCTCCCTCGCACTGGAAATTGCAGCAGCACATTGCCTTAGGGTAGGAGAACCTCTGAGTAGTCAGACAAGAAGACAATTCAAATTATTGGATGGGGAGAAGGGGGAGTAATTATAATAATCCTTTTGAAACTCAGGAGGTTTTCAATTCTTTACTTTCAACAGAATTAAAGGAGGAACTAATTGAGCGGTCAGCTGGTGATTCATTAAAAAATAATTTTTATGATTCATTACTATGTGATTTCAATTATAGAACTCTGAAGGGGTTCAAGTAATTGTAGGTCATTGCTGTAATAAAACTTTCAGTCTCCTCTTCTATGCATGTGACTAAGTTCTTCAGCGCTGCCATTAAAAAAGAGAGTTAAGTGTAAGCCTAATTCTAGCATAAGTAATATTAACCCACAGATACAAAGGCTAATTGGAAAAAGGTCCCATTACCTTATTAAAAGATATGCTTACAGTAATATGTTAACCTGCATTTAACATTTATGTAAATGTGTTATTTGTGTTGTTTAACCAGTGAAGTCATTTAATTACTGTGACAGTAGCTACAGAAGAAAAAAATAATAGCATGATAGAAGCAGAGACTATTTCAGTGTGCATCCATATTTCTATTGTAAGGATTTTGATAGAATGATCAATCAAGGACTTTTAAGCATCAAAATATGGCATATTCGGATAAAATTTTGTGAGGAAAATGGAATGAAAATAGGAGTTCAAGGAGAAAATGTAATGTGAAATTTCTGACAATGTGTGTGTGTATGTGTATATTCTTTTACAGAGCTTGAGTGGGGGCCGAGGGGGAAGAAGCATGGAGCCTGACACAGGGCTTGATCTTACAATCCGGAGATCATGACCTGAGCCAAAATCAAGTCAGACACGTAACCAACTGAGCCACCCAGTTGGCCCTCCAGTATATATTTTTTTAAGATGTGGGAATCAAATCTTTCTGATGTCTATATTCCTAGATTATATTTAAGAGTCACATAAAAGTTTAATTTTAAACATGTCAGTAGTTAGAATACACCAGAAATCACGTCCTTTGCCACCATTTAAATTTATGATGAAAAAGTTTAGGTGCAAATTTAGAAATTGCGAGGGACTATAAAGTTTTCAAAATTGTTTTCAAAATTAGAGTCTAAAGACCACTCACTTAGGAGCCAGGAACCAGATCCTAGGACTAAATCAAATACTGTTTTTTTCCAGTGGTAACATAGACTCCATGTTTAGAATTGTAATAATCAGTTTATTTACTTCTCCAGTGAAACAGATGCTAAAGAACGCTGCACGAAAAGCTCAGTAATTAGCTGTTACGCAGTCCTAAGGAGAAAACTTCTAGAGTATTTAGCTTTAAATAACTTCAAACTGCCGATGATTCACAGACTTACAGTTCTAAACCGGACCTCTCCTCTGAGTTCTAGATTTCCATTTCCAACTCCCCGTCCCAAATCCACATGGAATCTCCGGCCAGCATTTTCCCCATGCCAGGTCTACCATTCCAGTCCTGATACAGAACCTCACAGTAAGTATCCTCTCAATAAGTATCCTCTCCCTTAGACTTTTAGGGACCGAGGCCCCCTGCTCCCTGCACAGTGTTTACTTGGAGTGTGGAGCATGAAAGAAATAAGAAAAGGGTGAAGGGGGGGAAAGATTTAAAAAAAAAACAAACACACCCAGTTGCTTTCTTCTGTTTCCTTTGAGCATTAGAAATCTCCATGCTTGCTCTTTGGGATAAAACTGGAGTATTCTTCTGGTGTTCTCGCCGTCTGGGCCTGGTTTCCACTTCTGATTTTGGGCTCACCTGAGTTCAGGCTAGGAGATGCTGGAGGAAAGAGAAAATGGAGATTTCCGGCTGGTTCAGCAGGACCACAATTTTCTTCTTTCCCAGACTGCCTGCTACCATTTCATTTTAGAGTCCTCAGTGTTCTGTCCATCTTCTGTCCGCATTCAGTGGGAGACATAGGATGGAGTCGCCCATGTGGACCTGGAACCTCTCTGTTCTGTATCTCATAGTTGTAGAATAAGCACTTTACGTTTTTGTTAAATAGTTAACAGGTGCATACCACAGTTTCGGTTGGGGATTTGTTTCCAGTTTTTCCCTGTTATAAATTGTGATGAGTTTGTAGTTAGAACTTGGGAGAATCTTTTTGTGGGGCCAGGACCTTCCAAGCACATTCCTTTTATAGTGAGACTCTTTCTCCTTTTCACCATTAGACTGTCTCTTAAATTAGCAAGAGCTAGTAGATGTTAAGTTAAAAGCAAGATTGAGCAAGTCTTTTAACAGTCCTGTTGTTCGAATTTAGGGGCAACTGTATTTCACCTATAAGTCTTTTTTTTAAAAATATTTTACTTATTTGACAGAGAGAAAGGGAGCAACAGGCAGAGGGAGAGGAAGAAGCAGGCTCCCCACTGAGCAGGGAGCCAGACATGGGTCATGATCCCTGGACCCTGGGATCATGACCTAAGCCAAAGGCAGATGTTTAAGGCGCCCCTGACCTGTAAGTTTGTTTGTTTGTTTGTTTTAAGATTTTATCTCTTTATTTGACAGAGAGAGAGAGAGAGAACAAGTAGGCAGAGAGGCACTCAGAGAGAGAGGGGAAACAGGCTCCCCGCTGAGTAGAGAGCCCGATGTGGGGCTTGATCCCAGGACCCCAAGATCATGACCTGAGCCAAAGGCAGAGGCTGTAACCCACTGAGCCATGCAGGCGCCTCAAGTCTTAATAGCAGTGTAGTTGAGGGTGCTTGGCTAAGCCGGCGCAGGCATGCATGACCATTATTGAAAAGATTTACAGGGGCACCTGGGTGGCTCAGTCGTTAAATGTCTGCCTTTAGCTTAGGTCATGATCCCAGGGTCCTGGGATCGAGCCCCGAATTGGGCTCCCTGCTCTGCGGGAAGCCTGCTTCTTCCTCTGCCACTTCCTCTGCTTGTTTTTCCTCTCTTGCTATGTCTCCCTCTGTCAAATAAATAAACAAAATCTTTAAAAAAAAAAAGAAAAGAAAAGAAAAGAAAGATGCATAAATATTATCTCAAGAGTCTCAGAAACATTAGAGCCCTCTGGCTCTCTGGCTCTCTCTCTAGGACAACCTGGCATAGTAGGATGTGGGTCAGTGTGATGTGTTACAGCTGCTGGAACCTGCAAAAAGCATTACTTTCTTCTCCTATGGGGATGAGGCAAACCCTGATCTTGGGAGACCCACAGGCCTTCAGATGCTCCCAGTTCTCTCCACTGCCAGTGCTCTGCCTCTTCCCTGGCATGGTGAGTTAGAGCCCTTCCGCATCCTGGGGTAGGGACCCTCATCTTTCCTTCTCACTCAGTCTGTGGCAGGGAGGTGGTGGCACAAAGCTTGTTTTTCTTTCTATGATGTATCATACATCTGTATTCTTCATGTAAGGGCTCACTTGATTAGAGGAAAAAGAACCAGATTTTAGTTCCAACTGGGGTAGTAGGAAATTACTCTGATTTTCTTCTGCCAGGCTTAATCTGCCTAAATGGTTAGATTTCTCTCCAGAAAGATGGTACCAATTTGCTTTTCCACTAAAAATATGTGAAAATGCCCATCTCACCACAACCTTACCAATAATTCTCATTTTTAATATTTATTAATTTAACAGATGAAGGATGACAGTTTCTTATTTCAAATGTTATCTCTTTAATTGTCTGTGAAGTGAGACATTTTTTTTCATGTTCACTGCCAGTTGAATTCCTTCTTTTGTGAATTGTTCTGGTTCATTACCCATCTATTTCCCCAAATGGTTTTAAGTGTTATATTTATTAAAGACTTCACATTTTATATTTATCATTTAGAAAAAACCAGTAGTGGAAATATAAAGAAGTATAACAAAACTCTATTCTCTAGTTCTGAAATCATTTTACTGTGTTGTTTATTCCAGGTCCACATAGGAGAAAGGAGGCCAATTTTGCATGAATACTGAAATCTAGAAAGACTCTAAAAACCAAAATAAGATAATGCCCTAAGTTTCCTTCCGACTTTTTGAGCAAACCAATGCTCTTCATCCTGCCCTGCCCGCCCTCTGGTGGAGGTGTTAAAGAGCAGGCCAGGAGATCAAGCAAGCCATAAGGCAAATAGAAATCGTGCAAAAGATTAGGGTAAGCCCAAATAACACCAGCCCCTGAGTAATTGAAGAGCCAATTACTGAAGAGTAATTGAAGAGTAATTGTTTGAGTTAACAAGGCTCTGTTCCTTGGTTTTTCTAACATATAATGGGGATGACAGAATTTACCATAAAACTACCACTCGCCCCCTCCCAGTACCTTTCCTTAGTGCTCTTCCACCTTTGGTCTTGCTGATCTGGATAATTCCTGCACAAGAAAAATATTCCCCAATTTCTGTATTTGGAAGCGAACACCGGTTGACATAGCATAAAGAACTGTGGACTAGGAAGTTAGGATTCCGTTCCCAGCTCTGGCACTTGCTACATAGTTGAGTGCCTTTGGGTAAGTCCCTGAAGCTCAGTGAGTCTATGAATTAAGAACAATGATATTAATGGGTCTATTGTGAGGCTCACATGAGATAATGGCAGCGAAAGTGCTTTGTAAACAGTAAGCCACTGCAGGTCCAGGGTAATATTAACACAGTGTTGACAACTCTTTTCTCTCAATCAATATTTAACTTGACTTAGCTGCCTTTGTATTTTAAAATAAGAAATAATCAGTTTATCCCTTTAAATCTTTAGCAAATAAATGAAGCCTTTGGTCTCATATCCATAGAAAAAGCAAATTACATGTCCCAGTGTGACCCAGGTCTGTGTGTGTACTCTCTGATCTCACTTTCATTTTTGTTTTAATTATAGCATTGAAAGAGTGGAAGGTTTAAAATTACACCGTTCAGAGCTAGTCATTATTCAGTGACTCTATGTTTCAAAAATACTGCTCATGTCTTTAAAATAAATTATCAGGTTCTTTTATTGTTACCTTGAACTAAATATAAATTTATTGACATGGTGATGATAATGGTTTTTAGTGTTTTTTTTAAACATTTCCTTGAAGCTATAATAATGTAGAAGATTCAAACATACTATTTAAACATATTAAATATTTACACAAAATTTAAGTATTTAAGTTGCTTACACATTTTATTCTGGGTGGCTGAAGATAAATGTGAAAATGCCTAGATTTATATAGCTAGAAGAGTTGAGAGATGTGTACTCCTTTCTCTGCTACATACATAGTCTCTCCTTCCTCTTCCCACCCACTTCAGTACGACATATTGGAAGGATAAAAATGTAGCTATCTGAAAAGAGAGGAAACTGTCACAAGTACCTGGTCCAAGTCACCATTATTCCTGCCTGGGATTTACAAGAGCCACCCATCTGCTTTTCCTACCTGTGTTCTTAAAATAGCAGCTAGAATGATTCTATTAAAATTCAAGTGAAATAATGTCATTAATATCCTCGAAAACCTCCGATGGCCTCAAAAACCTATAAATAAAGACTTGGAAAGTTACAGAGATAGAAGATAAAAAATTCAAACAGGGCACTTGGGTGGCTCGGTTGGTGAAGCGTCTGCCTTCAGTTTGGGTCATGATCACAGAGTCCTGGGATCAAGCCCCGCATTGGGCTCCCTCTCAGCCGGGAGTCTGCTTCTCCCTCTTCTTCTGCTGCTACTTCTGATTGTGTTCTCTCTCTCTCTTTCTCTCTCTGTAAAATAAATAAATAAAGAAATAAAACCTTTAAAAAATTTTAAATCAACCATAATTGTCAATTCAAAATTAATCATTAACACTTAGATATATCCTTCAGGTCCTTTATTTCTTTGCATATAAATATATTCAGGTTTTATTTCTATTTTTAAAACAATAGAGGGATCATTTATTCTTTGGTTAGTTGCACAGTGTATGCATTTGCTAAGTGTGTTGAATCCCTTATCTCCTAAAGTACCATCTGCCTTCTCCATATGATAAAAGTGCTCACTGCCCCCTTTCTTGACCTCTGTTAACATCTGGGAACTCAGGACTTGGTGCAGCCAAGCAGATGCATCCTCTCTAGACTTTGATTCAAGAGCCGGTGACTCAAAGCAGAGGGGATGACGCAGAATCTGTTCTGGCCAGGGCACAGCAGCAATGGCAGCTGCGTCCGGTTTCCAGTGGCAGGAGGGACAGCTGTTCTGTGGCAGGGTGCAGTGTCCAGCGTCCAAGGACTTGGCATTGCAAATCACGAGGTCTGTGCTTGGCAGCTGCGGTCATGACTTCACAGGACCAGTTTTTTCAGAGTGCTTTGGGTGTGGCTCTTGCCCAGTGGTTTGTCTTTTCTACCTTTACTCCTTAAATTAGCTTAAAAGTTACCTTAATTTCCTGGCAACAAATACTAATGATATTAACAACTACCAACTCTTAGTGTTTGTTGTATGCCAGGCAAATTTCAAAATATATTTATGTATGAAGTATGCTCCATGTGTATTAATTCATTTCTTTTTTACAACTTATCGTGAATGTTCTGATGTTATCTTCATTTTGCAGATTTTGAAACTGAGTTACAGAGAAGTTAGGTTACTTGCTCAGGGTCCACACGACTTTAAACTCAAACCTGGTCAGCTGACCTAGTTCTTCAGAGCCCTGCCTGACACATGTTCTGTTTTATAACCTAATTTTTTCACATAACAAAAGTTCATGAGCACATCCATGTTATTAAATATTCATCTAAATACTTAAAGTAGCTTCATAGTGTTCAGTTTTAAGGATGATTCCTGATTGGTTTAACCAATTTGCTGTTCTCGGACATTAGGAATATCTTGGTGGCTAAATTTTTTTTTTAGATATCCAAGACTCTCTTTGGAGATAAAGTCCTAGAATGCTTAGTCAAAGGGCACTCTGATTGTCTTCCAGAAAGAGCATTCCAGTTTACATACAGAGCAGTGCATGGAGCATCCTGTTTCCCTGTGTCCTTAATAGCATTGAATATTATCATTAAAATGGTTTTTCTTTGTTAATTAAAAAAAAAAGATTTAACAAAAAAATTGTTTTTCTTTGTGGTATTAAAAATAATACAGTTTTCATTGAAGCCTGAAATTCTTTGGACATTAAAAATAAATGTTTGGGGGTACGCCTGAGTGGCTCAGTGGGTTAAGCATCTGCCTTCGGCTCAAGTCATGATCCCGGGTACCTGGGATTGAGCCCCGCATCGGGCTCTCTGGTCAGTGGGGAGCCTCTCCCTCTGCCAGCTGCTCCCCCTGCTTGTCGTATCTCTCTCTTTCTCATTCTCTCTGACAAATAAATAAATAAAATCTTTTTTTTTAAAAATAAATAAATTTATTGGTCATTTGTTAGAAGTTCTTTTGTGAATTGACTGCTCCATCACCTGTGGGATAAAGTTGAAACCTTAGAAGGCAGTTCAAGGCTCTTCTTACTCTGACCCTAACTTCTTTTCTAATTCTCCTACACAAGTCCTCAGCCTTCACTCTACACATCCATGGGGATTTTTTAATTTTGTTTTGTTTTGTATGAGTTGGAACTATGTGAATGTGCTATTTTTTTATAGGCCACAAAGGGTAGACTATTGACATTTTCTTATGGTTAAACCGTATAAGTCTCCAAAATATTTGCTTTCCCACTAGAATGTTTTCACAAATGTCTTGTCTCTCCCTGCTTGGTGAAATCCTTCCCCTTCCTTGTAAAGCCACGTTCACTGGTCATGTTCCCTACGCCCTTATTCCTTTGTCATCCCTCTTCTCTTCCCCTTCCTTCCCCAGTTTAGGGTAAATCACTCCTTTTCACCATTTCCACTCTGCTTCTTTCCTATCATAACTTCTTTCCTATAGGTCTGTCATAGAATGGATTGCCCCTGGATAATGTGTGTTTGCATCTGCCTGGCAGAGGTCAAGCCCTCTGTTGCTTTTTGCCAGCAGAGACTCCCTTATTTATTTTGGCAATTAACAAGTTTCCGGCTCACAGCCGTTACACAACAAATGTATGTTGAAGTGAAGGACGAGTAACTTTAGGACCCAGGAAGTACCTTATTAACCAAATAATAATTGCAGTTTCCTTCCATGTTAAATAAGGAAGAGCATGTGTAGTATGTTCTAATTTGGTTGGTTGGTATTTTGTTTGGCAATGGCCCTCCTTATTTCGAATCCTTCATCTTTCTATTTCATTTCTTCCTATATTTTCAGGTGTGGTAATTATACTACAATTCAAAGAAATTTATTTACTCCATGGCACAATTCTCAAGGGTGAAAGAACACAGTTCTCTAGCTGGCTAAATAATAATCAGTGTACTTACCAAGGAATAAATGTATTTTTTCCCTTTTAACTATATTCACCTTTTTTTTTCCTTAGGTACATTTACAGGAACTTTTAGTGACTTCTAGGAAACACTAATGCTATGGCTAGAGTTATAATATTTCAACAAGCTTCAGGACACATTAAAAGGAAAAGCTTTTTAATCAAAGTGTAGTTGACATACAATATTATGTTAGTTTCAGGTGTACAAAAAGTAAAAATATTTTTAAAAAACATTAAGAACACTTAAACTGAATCTCATTAAGATATAAGCCTTCTATTTATAAAAGCAATACATTGCACAATCGATTTAAATTGTGCTTACAGGAAGAAAGTCATAGAATCATAGGACTTTAACAGTAGAGGAGATCCCCAGAGATTTTAGTATGTACTCTGGTGGAAAATTACCAAGTGGGAATGGAGGAGAGAAGATAATAGTGTGAGTTTAGCAAAGGCCCCATATTCCCCACTCCATTGAATTTTCAAGTGAAGTTCCAACCCTTGCTCATCTTCTCTCACCTACTTGTCATGCCCTAGCCATGCCTCAAGTAAGTTCAGGTAGAAGCAGTCTCAATCCAGGCTCCTTTGTGTTTATACTTAGGATTGGGTGCCCTGGGTCCCCCATGACCTTTCCTTCTGTTTTTGCTCTTTAGGTATGTGTGTGCTCAGAATTTTGCCTTTTTTTTTTTTTTTTTAAGATTTTGTTTATTTGACAGAGAGAGAGAGATCACTAGCAGGCAGAGAGGCAGGTAGAGGAAGAGGGGGAAGCAGACTCCCTGCTGAGCAGAGAGTATGACACAGGGCTTGATCCCAGAACCCTGAGATCATGACCTGAGGCAGAGGCTTAACCCACTGAGCCACTCAGACGCCTCTTGCCTTTTTTATTTTTATTTTTTTTTTAAAGATTTTATTTATTTATTTGACAGAGAGAAATCACAAGTAGATGGAGAGGCAGGCAGAGAGAGAGAGAGAGGGAAGCAGGCTCCCTGCTGAGCAGAGAGCCTGATGCGGGACTCGATCCCAGGACCCTGAGATCATGACCTGAGCCGAAGGCAGTGGCTTAATCCACTGAGCCACCCAGGCGCCCCGCCTTTTTTATTTTTTAATGCCCAACATGGAACCCAGCGTGGAGCCCAGCATGGAGCCCAGCGTGGAGCCCAGCGTGGAGCCCAGCGTTGGGCTTGAACTCACAACCCTGAGATCAAGAACGGATTGCAGATCAAGAGTCCGACACTTAACAGACTGAGCCACCCAGGCACCCGAGAATTTTGCTTTTTGTAGGTGGGCTTCACTAACCAAGGAACTGGTTCAGTTGCCAGATCCAAAAATCTAGAACTTCTGTTTGAGATTTTTAAATAGGCAGTGGGATGGTATAATGACAAAGAGATAATAAGTAACTTCAAGAATGTGGAGAAATTAGAGCCCTCATACACTGCTGATGAGAATGGAAAATGGTGTAGTTCTTCAAATAGCTTAACACAGAGTTACCATATGATCCAGCAATTCCACTTGTAGGTGTACCTAAGAGAAATGAAAACATTTGTCTACACAAGAGCTTGTACGTGAGTGTTCATGCAGTATTATTCACAACAGCCAAAGAATAGAAACAACCTAAATGTCCATTAGTTGATGGACAAATAGACTAAATGGATAAATAAAATGTGGTAAATCCATTAAATGTAATGTTATTCAGCAATTAAAGTATGACACGTGATACAACATGTGTGAATGTTGAAAACATAAGTGAAAGAAACCAGTCATAAAGGACCACATATTTACGATTCTGTTTATATGAAATTTCCAAATAGGCAAATCCATACTGACAGAAAGTAGACTAGTGGTTGCCTAGAGTGAGAGCATGGGTTGGGGGCTGGGGTGAGGGGGTTCTCTTTGGGGTAATGAAAGTGTTCTAAAATTGATTGTGGTAATGGATGTACAAGTCTGTGAACATACTAAATGCCACTGGATTATATACTTGAAACGGGTAAATTATACAGTATGTGAATGTTATGTCAATAAAGCTGTAAAAAAAGAAAAAAGGGGTGTATGTGATTCATTTAATTTTGTCTCCTTGTACTTCTAGGGCTAGCTAGACATTCCCATGCCTAATTTCAGGCTGTCTTTGCCCTTTGATTCTGCTTGAAGTCCAGCCAATAGCTAATGTAGCAGGGTGGAAATGTAACTCACACTACAACTCAGACACAAAGAAAAAGTATAAGTTCTTCATTTAGTCTATAACCAGTCTGGTTTTTCTCCTGAAGCCCCAACTGATGGATAGTGGGGAAGACGAATGGCATGTCTCATCCTCCTCCCTGGGAGGCCACTATGGCGGAAGGAATGGCTGGGACTGCTTTACCTTCAGCTGCTATATACCTACTAGCATTGTTGCAACTAGATCCACTCAAATGACCAATGGACAGGACAGTGTGACATGCCATATATATGATTCTGAATTCTTGTCTTTTTTTTTTTTAAAGATTTTATTTATTTATTTGACAGAGATCACAAGTAGACAGAGAGGCAGGCAGAGAGAGAGAGAGAGGGAAGCAGGTTCCCCGCTGAGCAGAGCCAGATGCGGACTTGATCCTAGGAGCCTGGGATCATGACCTGAGCTGAAGGCAGAGGCTTAACCCACTGAGCCACCCAGGTGCCCCTGAAAGCACTCTGAAATGTTTTAAATAAAATTTGCCATGTTTGTATAATATTGTATTGATGATGCTGAGTAATTTACTTTTTTTATACTTAAAAAAAATTATTTATGTTTTAGAGAGAGAGAGCGTGCACGCAAGCACACACAAGCTTGGGGCGGCGGTGGGGAGGTGGGGGCAGAGAGAGAAGCAAACTTGCCCCTGAGCTGAGAGCTGGATGCAGTTATGATCTCGGAGCCAAAGGCAGATGCTCAACTGACCGAGCCTCTCAGGTGCCCGTCCGTACTTGACGTTTTAAAGCTCTGGGGTTGTTTTTGCTTTTGTTTTTGTTTTGTTTTTGGAAAGAGGACTGCCTGGCTATTGGTGCTTTGAATGGAGGGAGGTACAAAATAGTATTATATTAGTTGGCCCAGGAGGAAGATGAGCTGTGATTATTTGCTTTTCAAATAGTTTAATCTTGGCCGAACCAAGTCAGTGATGTGACAGGTCAGAACGGAATTCAAAGAGTACTTACTGGCTGCTTTGAGCAGTTGATTGTGAAGCTTTGTGACTTCTATAAACACCAAAACTATTTCAAAATTGATATACAGTCAAGACTGAATAGGACCTTAGCATTGATATGGGTCCTACAGTCTGAGTGTCAATGTCTGGGAGGTCTTTTGTTTGTTTTTAACAGATAATACAGTAAGTAGTTGGGGGCAAAAACCCAAATTTAAGAATATTCAACATTATGTGGATGCCTACTGAGTTTACAAAGAGACAAACTTGATTAAACTATTTGAAGGCTAAATGAATAGGGATTTGAGAATGTATTTTATAGATTGTTTTATTCAAAAGAAGGTATGTGTCTGTTATATACGCTTAAGTAAATTAAAATAAATAGAAATAAATATGCACATCTACATCATAACTATATGTATATATTCTATACATACATACATATACTATATGTATGTACATATACATAACTATATGTATATATGCTGTGCTAAGATTCAGCTGTATATAATTTTCACATTATTGTCTAAATGAAAATATCTGTTATTAATAAATTCACAAATTATCTATGAACTCACTAAAAGGTGAAAAGTTGATAATGACAGTTTAAAACAAGTGTATTGTTTTGGGTATTTATTTACTTACTCGGATATTCAAAAGTTCTTATGCAGTATTAAAAATGCCTGAGACATTTGTAAGGACTTTAAAGAAGCTGTAGAAGAAATACTAAGTATGAGGTGACATTACATAGATTGCTAGACCTCAGTAAATGCAACCGTGATAGACAAAGAACTGTCAAGACGGAGAGGGGAACTAGGGTGCCTGGGTAGCTCTGTCAGTTGAGTGTCTGCCTTGGGCTCAGGTCATGATCCCTGGGTCTTGGGATCGAGACCCATTGGGCTCCCTGCTCAGTGGGGAATCTGCTTCTCCCTCTCCCTCTGCCCCTCCCCTTGCTTGTGCACACTCTCCCCCCTCCCAAATTCATAATTAAAATCCTGATGGGGGAGGAGAGGGAGACTGGAAGTGAGAAAAGTGAAGCCCTGAAGGACTGATCTGACTGAAGCCCTGGATAGGGCACTAACAATCACTGTGGAAGAGTGGACCGTGTTTGCACAACTTAAACACTGATCTGCAGTGAGTGTGTGTACTCTCACACAACTCCTACCTCTCCTTCCATTTGTATGGGTTGGGATGCAGGGTAGACTACTATATCAAATGGGCCCAACATATAATGAGTTAAACAGGTAAACTCCAGGGTTAATAAGGTGGTTTCCCAGTGTCTGGGACTGAGGCTCCTTCTAACTTGTGGCTTTGCCATTCCTGAAGATGTTGTCTTTATCATTCACACTGCAGACTATGGCTCACCACCAGTCCCATTGGGTCCACATCCTAGCCAGTGGGAAAGGGAAATGGGGGAAGCCAATGGCCCTATGAAACCTGACATGGTTATTGGAAAGGGAAGCAAAGGCGAAAGAAACCTGACCATGTGTCCAGTATGATTTATGAATAGCTTGATTTGGAAATTTAAACAGTCCCTTGGGCAACATTATCTCTTTCTAGGAAAAAATGGTCAATCTCTGGGGTACCCCCACCCATCCTGTTTCTCGCCTTAAACAGATGCCCTGTTATGACGGAAGAGGATGTGGTTTATGTGTCCCTACTGATGTGGGGTGAATTGGAAAGGTTTGGCTGCACATCAGGTTTCAGCAAGGGTCAGCCACAGGAGTGATCTCTTTCCAAGGCACTACCTGAAAATCAAGGACAAGCTCCTATGCTGTTGGTATTACTTTCATTTATTCAAAACCAGTTCTCAAAGTGTGGTCCCTGGAGCAGCACCCTCACCAGCACCCAGGAACTTGTAAAAAATGCAAATTCTCAAGTCTTACCTCAGCCCTACTGAATCAGACACTGTGGCGGGGGGAGGGGGAGCGTGGAGCTCCACAACTGTGTTTGAGCTAGTCTTCCAGGTTGATTGGAGGCACATTAAAGTTGGAGAGTCACGGATTTAATGCAATTCACTGAAAGGAGGCGTCAAAATACATGTTTGACTGATTCTCCTTTGCTCCTGGTCTCTTTCTCTCTTCTTCCCACAATTCCCTAGGATTGAGAAAGAATAAGCTTTGTTTCTTTCCCTAATATGATGTCCTACTTCCATAAAGCATTCACTTTGGTATTGACCTCACTTAACGAAACAAGCAACTAACAAACTAAACCAACAAAATGGTGAGAATGGGCCCTTTGGGCTTTGTTGGAAAGTGGGGAGGGAATAGGTATTTGGAAAATAGCCTGGATTGCTGCATGATCCACTTTTGGATGCCAGAAACTGTTTTGCCTTTGCATTCCTTCTTTAAGATAGATGAATTTCCACCCCGCTTTCCTGATGGATACCATGAACTCACTATGCCAAGGATCCTGTTCTCAGAGCAGTAAGGGAAGAGCACATTTTTTAAAGTATCAAATTACCCAGTCATACTTTTCACTTTTGCTAGGAGTCTACACTGAAATTTGACGAGAACGATGAAGAGGACTGACTGCCCACTCCTACGATGTGCCACAGAAAGAAATAGTACCGGGCAACAAAAACAGAGAAATGGTCAAGAATAGAGAATGTCTAATTCTAGCTCTGTTTCTATCCCAGCATCCTCAGGGAAGTGCATAGTTTCCCTTGATTATAAAACAGAGATAAATTCTAAACGCGACATTACATAAAAAGGCATTTATTTTTACTCCCTCCTCTGCATGGAGACAGTCATTTGTCTTCATCTCAATGTGAGTTAGAATTTATAATGCCCAAACAAAAAAGACTGTGATTTTCATTCAGTTAGCAATAGTATGTTTCCTTGGGAGAGAGTTGCCTAGTAAACAAAAAATGTGTGGGATCCTAGGTTTTTATAATCATTTAAAAGAAATGACTCTAAGGATGTTCCATTAATATGGCTGTAAATTGGAAATTGTCATCTTTGTGAATGGAGAATTTATGTAGAAAGAGAGTGATTCTTTCCTTCACTTAATCCATTCTCCACATGTCTGACCTTTTGAATAATCATTTTAAAAATATAAATTGCATCATTCCTCTCTTGTGGGGCTTCCGAATGCTTTTAGAATAACCTTCGGTTGCTGCCGAGGCTCTAACGGGATCTGGCCCTGCATTCTTCCTTGGCGTCATCTCGAGACTTTCGCCCTTGCTCATCTTGGCTTTCTCTTCATTTCTGAAAGGAACCAAATTCTTTCATACCCCAGAGCTTTGGGCTGTGTCTTTTGCCAGGAATGTCCTTTCCCTGACCGTTCACACCGTTAATTCTCATGTATTCTTTTTTTTTTTTTTAAAGATTTTATTTATTCATTTGACAGAGATCACAAGTAGGCAGAGAGCGAGGAAGAAGCAGGCTCCCCGCTGAGCAGAGAGCCTGATGTGGGGCTCCATCCCAGGACCCTGGGATCATGACCTGAGCCAAAGGCAGAGGCTTAACCCACTGAGCCACCCAGGTGCCCCAATTCTCATTTATTCTTAATTGATCAATGAAAGGTCTCTTCCTCAGGAAAGCCTACTGTGGCTTTAGGAGTCTGCTGACCTTTTCCCTTCCTAGGGATGATCAGTTTGTGGTTTTGTATTAATTTGGTGCTTCTTATTTCATTGTCTGAATTAGATAATAAACCCTGTCACGTGAAAGATCGTGTCCATTTTGTTTCCTTCCCCCTAACCAGTGCCTAGCATAGTGCTTAGCACGTAGTAGGTGTTCAATAAATATTTCATGATTGGATTATCAAGGGTCTTAATCAGACAGCAAAATAGACACTGTGGTTTGAAATATCAATGATAAATTATCCTGAAATTTTTAACACCATTACAATGTTTTGAATTTGATTGCTCACAAATAGGTTGGAGTCCAGAATCTGCTTAACTGGTTATCTGACAGATAACATTTCTCTATAGAAAAGCCATCATTGTTGGTCTAGGTCTGGACCCGCTGAGAATAACAATTAGAGATCTGCCAGTTCACCTCCATCCAAATATTGGTGACCTCGGTTTCCAAATCAGGATTCCTAGTTGTAGGCCTCCACATAATTTGTGAGGTCTTTGTTTTTGTGGAATCAAGATAGAGACGGTGCGTTAAAAAGATGACTTATAGGGGCGCCTGGGTGGCTCAGTGGTTTAAGCCGCTGCCTTCGGCTCAGGTCATGATCTCGGGGTCCTGGGATTGAGTCCCACATCGGGCTCTCTGCTCGGCGGGGAGCCTGCTTCTCTCTCTCTCTCTCTCTCTCTCTCTCTCTCTCTCTCTGCCAGCCTCTCTACCTACCTGTAATCTCTCTCTGTCAAATAAATAAATAAAATCTTTAAAAAAAAAAAAAAAAAGATGACTTATAGTTTCTTTTCTCTCAGGGCCCCTTTCATTCTCGGAACATTTGCATGAGGAGAGAGAAACATGGCTGTCAAGCTGCCCTCCGCACTACAGGTAGCCTTGAGAAGCTGGGGAAAAGAACATCTTCCAGAAGTAGTTTGGAAGGAGATCGGTCAGCACACCATGACCACTTCCACTGTAGACGCAGGTTGGGTGTAAGTGGACTGGGTGTGTGGGGGGGGTGTGAGGAGAAATAGGGACATATTCTACTTGAAGGAGGAGAGGTGACCCTGGAATCAGTCCCTTGTAAGCTGGCGCTGGAGTGTTCCCTGCCGTTAGTCACAGTGGCAGCTGCAAGGCTCTGACTGCCGTTGGAATGCAGGCCCTCAAAGACCTCCTCAGTGGCACCCAAGTGCCACCCACAGGTGCAGATGTATACTTACGGGCCCAATAGTAGTCAGTCATCAAAATAACTCACTGCATCTCTCTATCCTTGAGGTCAGTTCAAATCAAATTTGGTTTTGCTTTCAAGTCCCTCTCAGACCTATAAAAGCACATTAGGCTCAGAAAAGCTGAAGTAGCTAAATATTTCCCTACCAGAACAGGAATTTCCACTACAGCAGCCCTGACAGGTGTCTCCAGCCTCTGTTTGAACACTCACCTCCCTCACAGACAGCCACTTCCTATCTGGACAGGTCTCATTGTTACATATTTGACTTCCTTACACTATAATGAAATATGCCTCCCTGGACTTTCACCTCCTTTGTCTTTGTTCTGCCCTCTGGAGTTATGTGGAATATGTCTAATCCTTCTTCAACAGCATAGTTCTTCAGACATTTGAGGACAGCTGTCGGATCCTCTCCCATAAATTCTCTCTTTGCCAGGTAAGATAGCCTCAGGTCTCCTAACTGGACCTTTTCTAAATAGTGTACTAATGTGGAAAATGTAGGAGCAACTGTCCTAGGCAGACCTGGGTTCTGTGGATTTGTGTATTCGGTTATTGATTCTTATTTTGCGTTTATTCCCATTAGTAAGTAGAATAAGTAAAATAAAATCTAACAAGAGGTGCTTGGTTCAGTGAATGCATACACAAAAGAGAGATTTGACCAAGGCAGGCGAAGTTGGCTAAGGCTCTCATAGGAAGTCAGTGTTGAACTGAACAGATGGATGGCTTGTAGGTACCAAGGTGATGAGGAAAAGAATTGCTTTCTTAGAAGGAGAAATATGTACAAAGGCCCTGTGGTGGATAGGGCATGTGATGAGGTTTGATCATTAATTTCCACATATATGCGGAGAATTATTATTAAAAGAATTATTATTAAAAGAATTATTAAAAGAATTACTTAAAAGAGAAAAGAAAAGAAAAAGAGGAGATCTGGGTGGCTCAGTTGGTTAAGCGTCCAACTCTTTTTTTTAATCCATAAAGGAAAGGGTAATATTTTTAATTTTTAATTTTTTTACTTAAATTCAATTACTTAACATATAATGTATTATTAGTTTCAGAGGTAGAGGTCAGTGGTTCATCAGTCTTACATAATACACAGTGTTCGGGGTGCCCAGGTGACTCAGTTGGTTAAATGTCTATCTTCGGTTTGGGTCATAATCCGGGGGTCCTGGGACCGAGCCCTGTGTCAGCCTCCTTGCTCAGTGAGAAGCCTGCTTCTCCCTCTTCCTCTGCCTGCTGCTCACCCTGTTTGTGCTTGCTCTCTCTCTCTCAAATAAATAAGTAAAATCTTAAAATACACAGTGTGCATTACATCACATGCCCTCCTTAATGTCCACCACTCGGTTACCCCATTCCCTCACCCTCTCCCCTCCGGCAACTCTCAGCTTTCTATGATTAAGAGTCTCTTATAGTTTGTCTCCCTCTCTCATTTCATTTTATTTTTTCCTCTCTTCCGCATGATCCTCTCTTTTGTTTCTTAAATTCCACATATGAGTGAGATCCTATGATAATTCTCTTTCTCTGATTGACTTACTTCAATTAGCATAATACATATCCTCTAGTTGCATCCATGTTGTTGAGAATGGCAAGATTTCATTCTTTTTGATGGCTGACTAGTATTCCATTATATGTATATACCACATCTTCTTCATTTGTTCTTTTGTCAGTGGACATCTGGACTCTTCCCATAGTCTAGCTATTGTGGACATTGCTACTATAAACACAAGGGGTACAGATGCCATTTCAGATCACTACATTTGTTTCTTTGGGGTAGATACCCAGTAGTGCGATTGTTGGGTCGTAGCATAGCTCTGTTTTCAACTTTTTGAGGAAACTCCACACTGTTTTCCAGAGTGGCTGCACCAGCTTACATTCCTACCAACAGTATAAGAGAGTTCCCCTCTCTCAAGCATCTGACTCTTGATTTGGCTCAGGTTGGGATCTAGGGTCATGAGATCAAACCCCAGGCTCTGTGCGAAGTGTGGATCCTGCTTAAAATTCTTTCTCTCCCTCTACCCCTGTAGTCACCATCCCCCAACTTGTGCTCGTTCACTCTCTCACTCTCTCTCTCTGAAAAAAAAAAAAAAATTAAATTAAAAAAAGAAGGACCCTTGAAATGTATATGAATGTGCTTTAAAGTGGTAAAGTCTTACGGTATTATTAATAATAAAACAGTCCACTAGTCCAGTTGGGCCTGTTCCTTCACTGTCCCATCAATAAGCATTCCCACATCTGTCTTTTTGCTTCTGTTCTTCCCTGCCTGGAAAGCCCTCTCCTGGATGCCTGGGTGGCTCCATGAGTTAGGCGTCTGTCTTTGGCACAGGTCATGATCCCAGGGTCCTAGAATGGAGTCCCACATGGGGCTCCTTGCTCATCTGGGAGTCGGCTTCTCCCTCTGCCCTTCCCCCTGCTCATGCCCTCTTTCTCACTCTCTGTCCCTCTCTCAAATAAATAAATTAAATCTTAAAAAAAAAAAAAAGTCCTCCTTTTCTGCTTATCCAATCCCTGCAATACCTACCGCCTGTCTTATTCCTCTGGAAAGCCTCCCTGGGAACTCAGGCTCAGGTCTGTTTCCACAGTGTAATGATTCAATGCAGGGTGTTGTAGTCCTGGGTTTGAGTCCAGGTTCCATTCCTGACCACCTTGCGGCATTAGACAAATTAATGTCTCTGACATCTATTTTCCTTATCTGTGCAAGAGGTAATAATGGTAACTACTTCATTCAAATGTTTGTGACGATGAAGTGAGATATCGATGGATCTGTATCGCTATATCTCCATCTCTACCTATGTATCTATCTATCTTTATATCTGCATCTCTCTCTCTATTACAGAGCCCTTCCTAATGGTTCTTACTTCCTCGTCCTGCATCTCCTATGTGGCTCAGTCATTCTTAGGGTGACTCTAAGGATAGGGGTGTAGGGCAGAAGCCATTTGCTCTGCTTCTGAGTATTTGAAGTCTCTGCTCCCCTAGCCGTCGCTAATGCCCATCTGGCAGAAGTGCCCTTTGGTCAGCCCTCACGTGCGTGTGCACAGGACCTCTGGGCCACTGGCCAAACCAGGTACCTTACAGCTCAGTACCACCATGCTTGGCCAGACCACCCCAGCAAAACTGCAGAAGGCAAGTTACACTCGTGCTTTAAGTGGCAAGTAAGATCTCTTTCCAGAATGTCATCTCGAAGGCTTTTCTGGACTAATAATTCTTTAGCAGAATCCCATTTCATAAATACAGCTTGAAAATGTTTAATAACCATGGGCGCCTGGGTGGCTCAGTGGGTTAAGCCACTGCCCTCGGCTCAGGTCATGATCTCAGGGTCCTGGGATCGAGTCCCGCATCGGGCTCTCTGCTCAGCAGGGAGCCTGCTTCCTCCTCTCTCTCTCTCTCTCTCTCTGCCTACTTGTGATCTCTCTCTGTCAAATAAATAATAAAATATTTAAAAAATATATATATAAAAAAAAAAGAAAATGTTTAATAACCAGAAAAACAAATTAGTTAATTCTTAAATAAAGAGGTTTTTAAAGTACTTACATTCAAATGAGGTTAACTAGGTGAAATTCTAGTATTACCTTCTAAAAGATCGCAACCTGTGTATCAAGACTGCAGGTAAGGGTGTTGGGGTGACAGGATATTGAATTCCCTTCTTGAAACAGACATGGCAATGTGTTAAATTGATTAAATCAATTGATTTGAGATTCTTTATGTTTACCTACTGCAGACAATGGTGGTTCGATATTGCAAGTAATTTTCTTCTCTGTAGAATTAAAAGAATATGCATAATGGAAATTAAATGTTGTGGTTATGCTTGAAAATACAACCCCTTACCAACACCACTCTGAATTTATTTAATACTTCAGATATTTCTCATGCTTTGCTTGGTAAGGGACTATAAAAGCGTGCCTCGTTCTTCGATCAGTAAAGCTAACTGTCCTCTAACAGGTGAGGTCAAAGATTAGCATTTAGGGCTGGGATTAACAAGTGAAAACCAGGCCATTCTGTGATGTCTTTAGGGACACATTCAGGGTTTAAGGCTCTAAGAAAATCTGTTTTCAAAAAGACAGGAGTCAAATACTTCATTACAGACGGACTTGTGTTGCAGTAATGATGAAACCTTCCATCTTCAGTTCTGAAAGTGCCCTCCTTAACACTTTACCCCACGGTTCTGTCAGCGGAGTTTTTCTGCCCTTCCCTTTGTTTTCGAAGTGGAGCCTCCAGTCACATTTACCTTGATTACTGCCTTGACAGATACTAAAACCAAGATCAATGTGCCTGTTTTCTGCCACAGTCATTTTGCATAGTAAATATTCAAATAGCACGTAAAATCTCACTGAAGAACTTAGTTCAGAACCTGAATATATGTGTACAAAACATCACTACCATGATTCTGTAGAGTTCAAAATTGGCCACCTTGCTTTTCCGTATTATGAAATATATCAATATGAAAATGCCCATTTTGTTCTATTCATTTGCTTTTTCCTATTCTCTCCAATTCAGCTTTATTTCCTTTGTTCTTTGTAGTCTCCGTCACCCCCACACTGATTTTCTTTCTGCAGATCCCTTCAGAGGTGGATACTGACGTCAGTGTCCATGGTTTTAACACTTGTTAAATCTAATATGTTTCATAAAATGCCAGGCACATCTTAGGGAATCAGGAGCTTACTAAATGTTCAGTAACCTCATTTTATGGCCAAATCTCCCTTTTCCTGTTGCTCTAACATTTATTTTATCAATGGTGATTATCTTTTGATCAAACATCACAATAAGAAATACAATTGAGGGCACCTGGGTGGCTCAGTTGGTTGAGCGACTGCCTTCGGCTCAGGTCATGGTCCCGGAGTCCTGGAATCGAGTCCCACATGGGGCTCCTCACTCCTCGGGGAATCTGCTTCTCCCTCTGGCCTTCTCCCCTCTCATGCTCTCTCTCAAATAAATAAACAAAATCTTTAAAAAAAAAAAAAAAAGAAATAGAATTGAAGTCCCATTTTTTTCCTTCTCTACCCAACATCTTATTTTGATGAATTTCAAACATGCAGAAAGGTTGAGATAATTGTAGAGTGAATATATGTATGCCCACACATATATATTCTACTATGAACATTTTATTATCTTTATCACCCAACTGTGCTTTTATCCATTCTTCCATGCATCCGTCAGTCCATCATAATTTTTTAATGCAACAAATTGCTGATATCGATATACTTCATCTCTAAAGTTTCAGCATGCAAATCTTAACTACTGTTCTAGATTGGTTTATAATTTCTTTTTCTTTCAAGTGGTATATACATCTATGACCTGTACAAATATTTAGCTTACCATTTGCTGAGTTGGGACAAATGTAGATACCTGTGTAACCTCAACCACTTTTAAGACAGAGAACGTCACGATCACTCCAGAACCTTTCCTCGTGCTTCTGTCCAGTAGATCCTCATTCACCTTGCCCCTACCTCAGGCAACCAGTGTTCTCATTTTTTCCACCATAGGTTAGTTTTGCTTGTTTTAGAACTTCCTATGGATGGGATTATTGTTTGCTTTATGGGCAAGAAAGACTTCATTCATTCAGCATAATGTCGAGATTCATCCATGTTGTGTATACCAGTAATTAGTTCCTTTTTTACTGACTGAGTGGTATTCTGTTATATGAAATCCCACAGTTAGTTTCTCCATTTTTCCATTGATGAAATCTGAGGGTTTTCACATTTGGGCCATGATAAATAAAGCTGCTGTGAGCATTTTTGTACAAGTTTTCTTGTGAACATTGTTTTCCTTTCCCTTGGGTGAGTATTTAGGAATGTAATTGCTGGGTCATAGGGTAGGTGCATTCTTAATATTATAAGCAGGGGCACCTGAGTGGCTCAGTCAGTTAAGTGTTGGACTCTTGGTTTCGAATCAGGTCGTGATCTCAGGGTTGAGGGATCGAACCCCCTATTGGGCTCTGTTCTCACAGGGGAGTCTGCTTGAGATTCTCTCTCTCTCCCCCTCTTCCTCTGCTCTCTTTCTCTCTTTCAAATGGACAGAGGACCTTAATAGACACTTTTCTAAAACACATATACATATGGCCCACAGACACATGAAAAGATGCTTAATATCACTAACTCATCAGGGAAACACAAATCAAAACAACAAGGAGATATTACCTCACACCTATCAGAATGGCTAGTATCAAAAAGACAAGAAATAACATGTTGGTGAAGATGTGGAGAAAAGGAAACCCTCATGCACTGCTGGTGGGAATGCAAATTGATGGAACCACTGGGGAAAACAGTATGGAGGCTCCTCAAAAAATTAAAAATAGCAATAATGTATGATCCAGTAATTCCACTACTGGGTATTTATTTACTCATGAAAACAAAAACACTAAATTGGAAAGATACAGACACCCCTATGTTTATTGCAGCTTAATTACAATAGCCAAGATATGGAAGCAACACAAGTGCCTACCCATAGATTAATGGATAAAGTGGTACATATATTTAACAGTGGAACATTATTCCACCATAAAGAAGAATGAGATCTTGCCGTTTGTGACAACATGGATGGACTCAGACAGTATTACACTAAGTGAAATAGGTCAGAGAAAGACAAGTACCATAAGATTTCACTTATATTTGGGATCTAAAAGTCAAAACAAATGCACGAACAAAGAAACAAACAGACCGTTAAATACAAAGAAGAAACTGGTGGTTGCCAGAAGGGAGGTGGGTGGGGGGGCAGAGGAATAGATAAAGGGGATTAAGAGCAAAAAACTTCCAATGGTAGAATAAATAAGTTACAGAGATGAAAAAGACAGCAGAGGGAATATAGCCAATAATATTGTAATATTGTATGGTGACAGATGGTGACTACTCTTATCATGGTGAGCACTGAGTAATGTGTAGAATTGTCTAATCAGTACGTTATACACTTGGAACTAAAATAACATTATATGTCAATTATACTTCAATCATAAAAGAAAGAAAACAAAATAACATTTTAATGTTACCTTCTTCATAGTTATCTAGGGAAAAAAGTAGCTAGTGCTAAAGGTGATGTGACGGTAATGATAAAGTTGATGATATTGCATATATGTGAAACAACGTTTTTAAAAAAGTATTTCCACATTTTTTATCTTGAAAATCAGAAAATAAACTTTAGAGTTATTTTCATCTCTAAGAGAGAATACTCCAACTCGTGTAAGTGTTGTAGCAAATTATGTTCAAGATCTTGTTCTTAAAACCAAGGTGTAAGTGAAAATCTTGGAGAGTTAAAGTACTTTTGCATCATGCATTACTACATTCTAGTATGAAAGATTGGCAACAACGGGTCTCTCAGTTGTTAAGCATTTGCCTTTGGCTCAGGTGGTGATCCTGGGGTCCTGGGGTCCAGCCCTGCCTCAGGTTTCCTGCTCAGTGGGAAGCCTGCTTCTCCCCCTCCCACTCCTCCTGCTTGTGTTCTCTCTCTCGCTGTCTATCTCTCTCTGTGTTAAATAAATAAAATCTTTAAAAAATAATTCAAATAAACTGTTTCAGCCATCCAGTAGAGTACTTCCCTTTCTCTACCTCCTACTGGATAAGTCACTTATATTGTTTTATGTTTTCCTTTGTGATTTCATAACCACTGGGTTCCCCCGATGAAAAGAACTTTGGGGACCTCTGGTTCTGTCTCCTCATTTTACAGAGGAAGAATAAAACAGATATTAAATATTATGCCTCAAGCATTAGAAGTTAAAATTCGAGGAGTTACTCTTAGACATAGTTAGAGCTAGACATAGAGCTCCTAACTGAATCATCTTTCAGTTTCCTGGTTTTTCCTCTGTTGTCCAGCCCTGGGGATTTGTGCTTTAAGATGACACTTGCATTTACCCCTTCCTTTCTACTGTGTTTGCCAATAGGATCTCTAATACTATCTAAACTGGGTTGTCACTTGGGCTAATCTATTTCCCTCAGGTCCATCCTGCGCTCTTTTGTCTCACTGATTTTCCTAATCAAAACCTTTAGACGGGCACTCTTGTACTCCAGCAACTTCAGTGGTTGCTGTCAATCAGGTCCTAATTCTCAAGGATCTTCATACCCTGCCTGTTCATGCTTATTCCCCACTCTCCCCAACCTGCCCCTGCTCACCAGGGTGGTCTCCCTCTTCCCTGGCTGCACGTGAACTCCTGTTACGGTTCTCGTGTTAGTTCCTTATTCTGAGAACTCCTACTCTCACCTCTTCTCTCCATTCAGTCATTTACATACAGCGTATAGTTCAAGATCCAGTTCAAGTTCCACCTTCTCCATGAAACACTTTCTATTATTTCTCAATTGCAATAATTTCTCACACTGTAGCGTCCCACTTATCAACTGGCATGTGTACTAACCTCCAAAAGAGATAAAGCCCCAAATCTCAGTGGTTTACCACCACAGAAGGTTACTTCTTGTTTAGTGATGATAGCGTGTGTTTGAATATTGCCGACGGTGGAGATGGGAGCCCTGTGCCTCTTATGGCTATTTAGTTGCCCAATGATGAAGCCTCTGCCATCTTTTTTTTTTTTTTTTTTAAGATTTTATTTATTAATTGAGAGAAAGAACAAGAGAGAGAGAGAGCAAGCATGAGAGTTGGGGCAGGGAAGGGGCAGAGGGAGAGGGAGAGGGAGAAGGAGAAGTAGACTTCCTCCTGAACAGAGAGCCCCGACACAGGGCTCCATCCAGGACCTTGGGATCATGATTTGAGCTGAAAGCAGACACTTAACCCACTGAGCTACCCAGGTGTCCCTCTACCATCTTTAATACAAAGCCCCCAGAGTTGCTCAGACATTGGAAATTAGAGGAAGAGGGGGGAAGGCACATATGCTTCTTGGCTGTTTCAGTCAAGGAAGAACATGTCCTAACACTTCCGCTGGTGGGAACTAGTCCAGGGCTCTCTATTTTGATGTGCCCCATGACTGGGCAGGTCGATCCCTGAACGACCCGTTACTATAGAGGGAAGCACAGATCTCTGGCAGGTAGCTAGCTAGCTTTGTTAACAATGCTGTTCTGTACTGATTTCTGATTGCTTGGTGTCCTCGTATCCTCATCTGAATTTTACACTGTAACTAAAATTCCACAAATATATATGGCAAAATGGCATTTAGTGTAGTCTCAGTGAATGCTTGTTAAATAAGAGAATAATTTGTAATTTTATATAGTCTTTTTTTTTGTTTTTTAGTTTGTAATTCCTTTTTAGAAAAAGATTTTACTTATTTATTTGACAGACAGAGATCACAAGTAGGCAGAGAGGGGCAGAGAGAGGGGGGAGACAGGCTCCCCACTGAGCAGAGAGCCCCATGCGGGGCTCGATCCCAGGACCCTGAGACCATGACCTGAGCGGAAGGCAGGCGCCTAGTTCTTAATTCTTTTTTTTTTTTTTTAGATTTTATTTATGTATTTGACAGACAGAGATCACATGTCAGCAGAGAGGCAGGCAGAGAGAGAGAGGGAAGCAGGCTCCCTGCTGAGCAGAGGGCCCGATGCAGGGCTCCATCCCAGGACCCTGAAATCATGACCCGAGCTGAAGGCAGAGGCTTTAAACCCACTGAGCCACCCAGGCGCCCCTTTAGTTCTTAATCCTTAAATGAGAAACAGAAACAAAGAATAACATGTCCTTAACGTCTTCATCTTTTTTAAGAACACATTTGCAATGTGTTCTTCACACATAGAAAGTGAAACCTACCTGAATTAGTTTCAATTTAAGAATAATAATGTTTTCACCTTTAAAAATATTTTTAGTTTGTACAACTTGTTTTTCTTTTCCTGAATCTCTTCTGTTATAGGAAAACTGAAACATATACAAAAATAGAGTGAATATTTATAATGAAATCCCGTGTACACATTGCCTGGCTTCAATAAGGACTGACTAATGACCACTTATGTTTCAGTGATATACCCCACTCCCCCCCACACTAACTTTTGGAAACTAAACATAAATACCATATTATTTCATGTGTAAATATTTCCATTTGTATTGCTGATAGACAAGGCCTAAAAAAAAACCCCACAATACTATATCTCATTTAAATGATAACAATTATTTCTAGTTATCACTGAGATAATCCAGGTAGTAAATAAGTTCCTCCCATTTTAAAAAACAGTTAGTTTGTTCAAATCAAGATCCAAATACTACATTTTAGACATACCTCTCGAATATTTTAAAAATTATAGTTCTCCTTCTCCTCCCCCACTATTTTCTTGGAATTTATTTGTTGAAGACACCAAGCGATATACCCTATAATAATTCTTATATTCTGGATTTGGCTGATTCCATCCATATGGTTCTTTTAAACGGTTTAGTATATCTCTGTCTCCGGCATTTCCTGTAAACTAGAGTTAGGTCTAGAATCTCAATTGGGTTGAGATAGAGTTATGTACCACCATCAGAGGACACATAATGTCTGGCAATCTCTTTTTGTAGTGGGTTTAAGAGTTGTTACTCTGATCCATCCATTACAAAGTTCGCTGTCATGTGGTCTGGGCCATCACTGATGATTATTACCTAGATCCATTATTTCATTGTGCACCTCTTGTATCTTTTTATAATAGGAGCTTCCAAAGTTTTGAAATATTTTATTATTCCTTTTCATCTTATATGATTAAATATATTTAAGACATTTAAACTCCTCCCCCCAGTCATAATAATGGTAATTAACATCTGTTTGACATTTAAAGTGTCCACTTAAAGTTATTTTCACACACACTGTTTCACAAATATTATCTGATCCTCTCAGATCACTTTAGAAGGAAGCTGGCTCTACCACCTTAGGCAAATGTTCTCATCTTACAGATGAAGAAAGTAGTAATAACCACCTCTAGGATTGCTGTGAAAATTGAACCAGTTAAATATGTGCAAACCAACTGCTTACACAGTGCTCATGCTACTCCAGTAAGAATGAAACAAATGTTTGCTGCTGTTATGATTAATATTGTTACGTTGTTACCATCAAAATTTTTCCCATTTTAATCTATTACATTGTGATTTTATTTTAACCAATGTATGTAAGACATGTGTAATGTAAACATATATACATATATATGTGTATATATGTATACACACACACATATATATAAAATAAATATAAACATTAGAGCCTGGATGTAGAGAAAACTGCCAGCAATCTTCCATTGGTATAGTATGCCTGGGAGCACCCATCGAGTCACACACAGTTCTACATGCAGCATAGAATGGCAAGGCAGGGTCTAGGTAATTTTTCACTTTTTGTATTTCTTTTACTTTTATTGTGGGAAATTTAAAATATACATAAATGTAGAGAGAATAGTACAGTGAACTCTTATGTACCCATCTCTCAGCGACAAAATCCATTAACCTAAGGCCAGTCCTATTGCATCTTTTCCCTTACTCATGCCCCCTTTTGTATTACTTTGAAGCATATTACAGAGATCATGTCATGTCTTCTTTTGTTATTTGAAGTATATTTCTCTAGAGAAAAAAACACTTAAAATCATAAGATGAATCATCAAACCTAAAATCCTTTAATTTTTTTAAGTGATTTTATTTATTTATTTGAGAGAGAGCACAAGCGGGAGGATCAGCAGAGAGAGAGGGAGAAGTAGACTCCTGCTGAGCGGGGAACCTGATGTAGGACTTGACCCCTGATGTAGGACATGACCCTGGGGTCAGGACCTGAGCCGAAGGCAGACGCTTAACCAGCTGAGCCACCCATGTGCCTCTAAAATTCTTTAAATAGGTAGTTAGTATTCAACTTCCCTGTTGTTTAATAAACATCAACTTTTTCAGTTCCTTTTTATGAATCGAGGGCTACTCCCCCACATTGGGATTATTTCTCCCTAATCTATATGTTCCTTTTCTCTCTATTCATATTGGAGAAGACACATTTTCTGACCTGTAACTTTCCCCATAGTCTGGATTTTGCTGCTTACAGGCCTGTAGTATAGTTTCAAGGCAGCTTTAAATACTAAAGAAAGTGTACGTGTATATTATCATCAAATTTTGCCAAACGTGGTGGTGTTATTTTGGGCACTGATGGTAACAGAGAGAGGTCGTGGGAAGCCGGCATTGCTGGTGGATCCCAGCGGGCTGTGCGTGCTCTGGGACCAGCTGAGGGGTGCTTGTCACTAGGAGCAGCTGCTGTCAGGCTGAGAAAGTTTGTCTCCTGCTCCATGCCTTTCCTAGTCTCTAATCTAATTTGGGCCTTTTGTTATACATACACTTTCAGTGTATGTATAACATCCTCTAATTTTCCTTCCCAGCAAGTGTCACAATTTGTAACTGTGGTGGACTTCCACAACTTCTCTTCAGAAAAGTTGGCAGTGCATGAATGTGACTTTGTGTATAGCTGAATTCTATTTTTTAAAAAAGATTTTATTGATTTATTTGCCCAAGAGGGGAGGGGGGCAGAGGCAGAGGGAGAAGCAAACTTCCTGCTGAGCAGAGAGCCCAATGCAGGGCTTGATCCCAGCACCCCAGGATCATGACCCGAACTGAAGGCAGACACTTAACTAACTGAGCCATTCAGGCGCTCCTGTATAGCTGAATTCTAAAGAACACAAAAGCCATGGTTTCCAGCTGGGAATGCGACAACTTGTACCTGACAGTTCACGATAGTCATTTCCACATTGGAACTTTTTCTCTTGTGACTAAGCACCAAGTTAAATTTAATTCTTTCTTCTTCTTCTCTTCTCCCTGGGGAGGACAGAGCTCCTGGGCCAGGGTTATCCCATATATATGCAGGGGTTTTTTTGTTTGTTTTTTTTTAAATCACTCCTCACCCATAACTTAGGTTGAAGCTATTTCTTCATTCTGCATTGGTCCTGATTTCACAGGTTTGTAAAAAACTTATGGTCAAGCTGTCCTCCAAATAGACAAGGAGAGGAGATTCCAAGGAGGCAGGAATAGACCACAGATGCTGATGGGTGCTGAGAAGAAGCACCTGACACCCTGTCCCCTATGGGGCAAAACCAAATGAGGTAATTGCAATACCCAGATTTACTTAGATGAATCCCAAGTTTGGAAGAGCACCCAGCCAATAGGATGCCTGGGTAAAAAGGACTGAGTGAGCCCTAGCAGATGGGCTGAGGACAGCATTCTAGAACCCTGCACATGACAGAGTGGTGTGAGGATATTACTGAGAGGTTTTAAGGCCCTGTAGGATTTGAGGGTAGTGGCAAATTGCCAAGAGGCCCAGGGGATCAGGAGAGACTCTGTGTGGACCTTGAGGCTGGAAGCAGTGGCACGGAGCACGGACACCAGCAATGGATGCCAAATACCACTCTACAGAATAAACTGCCAGATAAGCTGTACCTTGGCAGAGGCAAGTATGTGACCTTCCCAGGACCACGTGGGCAAGCACACTACAGAAGTCCCTCGTGCCTACTGCTGGAGGGTAGTTAAAGCTTCCTGGGGAAGTTGGCTAATCCTCAAGAAAAAGGGAAACAGAAGAAGGAAAACTCTGAATCAGAATGAATATTTACTAGTTTTAAATGGAAAGATACTGAGTTATCTTCAAGCGGCAAAACTGAGTGATTTTCCCTTCCATCAGCAGAAAGGGGACTCCACAGCGAAGTTTGAATTCCATCAGAAAAAGATAAAGGCACATTCCAGCACATCTGGGTTGTGACTGTAAATTTTAAACCCACAACACAACATTTATGTGTTTATTTTTAAATGTCTGTCTGCACTGTATTGTAAGTTGCACGAAGACACAGACCATTTCTTTTTTGTTCTGTATTCTTAGCCCCTAACCCTGCGCTTAGCCCCCGACAGACACTGAAGAAGAAATTATTGAGTGAATATTGGATCCACACACCAGACCTATTTCCGCAATACTTATTACAAAGGAAGCTCATAATAAATGATCTTTTCCCTTCATTCCTAGAGGAATATATATTTCTTTAGGCACTGATTTATCTTTCTGTTGAAATTCAGTTCTGCTTTGAGAGGTTCTGAAGGTAAATCAGCTTTGTTGTTTTTATGGGAGCTACTTAAGAAACTGAAGACACATTGTTTGTCTTCTCTGCCCTTATTCTGTATCCGAAGGGTATATGGGATACAACAGTAGCCATAGCCTGGCCCTTTGATTCGAAAACTTTCTCTCCTTTGCCTTCCCAGTCTGGGCTCCAGTCTGTTCTCACTCTCCTCTCCTCTGTGCTACCAGTCATCTGCTCTTTCCCACTGATACCCCAATCTCCACCCGTTTTCAGGGTAGAACCCCTGGTCAGACAGAGGTCATATGTCCTGGATGGCTCTCGTTTCAGGTAGAGTCATCTTCTTTGGAAAAAACAAAGATGGGGGTGGAGTGGTGGGAGGGGTGGCCCTGAGTGACTCAGTTGGTTAAGCATCTGCCTTCAGCAGATCCTGGGGTCCTGGGATCGAGTCCCACGTTGGGCTCCCTGCTCAGCAGTGGAGTCTGTTTCCCCTTCTCCCTCTGCCCCTGCTCATGTGCCTCTCTTGGTCACTCTCTCTCTTTCAAATAAATAAATGAAATCTTAAAAAAAAACAAAAAACAAAAAAAAAAAAAAAAAGGAAAGAAAGAAAGAAAAGAAAAACCAGTAAGGAATTTTATTAAAATAGGTCAATATGCAGGGGCATTTTGGTTGAGCATCAGACTCTTGATTCGGCTCCAGTCATGATCTCAAGGTCATGAGATTGAGCCCTGCATCAGGTTTGGAGCTCAGTGGGGAGTCTGCTTGAAGATTCTTTTGCTCTACCCCTCTCCTACTCCTGCCCACATGCTCGCTTTCTCTCTCTCTCTCTCTCTCAAATAAATCAATCTTTAAAAAAAATCAATATATAATTTTATATCTATATCTTTAAACTATTAATTTGTATTCCACCTCATTTATAAAGTATTTGAGGTAAGTAAGTGTATCTTGACTTGGAAAATAGGGACCCTGTAGTATAGTATTTCCTGAATTTGGCTGTAAAAATTACTTTGGTTCTCAAATACATGGGATTCCTTGGCTCTTCCCTTAAAGGTTGATTGGATAGGCCTGATTGGTTTTTTTGTTCTTTGTTTTTTTGGGCCTGATTTTTTGTTTTTTTTGGTTTTTTTAAATAACTTTAATAAAAACAATTATTAACAGGGTCAGGGGAGGATGAAGACACATGAGGAATAGGGACAGAAGTTCGTGGGGAGAAACAAATTTCTGAGTGAAAAGGAATTTGACCCAGCTCTCTTCTTCTATAAATAGTTTTTTGTTTGTTTTTAGTGAACTCTACCCACAACGTAGGGCTTGAAATCGTGATCAAGAGTTATAGGCTTTACAACTAAGCCAGCCAGGTAGCCCAGCACTTATTCTTTTCCCAGTATGAGTATATCTGTATGAATGCTGAAAATCAAACAAACTGTGGCATTAAGGAAAACTGAAAATACTGATGGTGGCAAATTATACTGAACTATCGAAGTTAAAAAGAAAAAAAAAACTAAAAATGTTGGTCAAGCTGTGTCAAGTAGTACTAATTACAGTCTTTTCAACAATCTCCTTACTGTAGTATCTCATTATCTTGCAGCGTAATAAAGTATAACATCAAATATGCCCAATTAACTGAGCTGTGAGTTTTATTTGATTAGAACAGTAACTCGTCTCCTCGGAATCCCTATTCCTATCTGTATATATGCCACCTTCATAGGTATTTGTATATGAGCATGCTATTCTCTCAATTTTATTTTTTTTTATATTTTATTTTTTAAATAAAATATTTTTTATTGTTTAAACATAAATTTTTTAAAAGATTTATTTATTTATTTCAGTGAGAGAGAGAGAGAGCATACATGAGTGGAAGGGGCAGAGGGAGAGGGAGAGAGTCTCAAGACAACTGTATGCTGAGCACAGAACCCATTGAGGGCTTGATCCCAGGACCCTGAGATTATGACCTGAGCTGAAACCAAGAGTCAAGACTTAACCAACCGCTCCACACAGGCACCCCACCCCCTCAATTTAAAAGTATTAGAAGGAATGCGGCATAGGTACAATCTTTATTTCTATTTTTTATTCCTTATTTGTTCTTTTATGTATTATTTATTTATACATATTATCTATCTATATTTATTTATATGTTCTTCATTCTTATTTTCTGAAATTTCAGGCAAACACCTTTTTGTATAGTGTCTTTTGAGAATTTTGTTCCTTTCTGCCCCATCCCCCTTGAACAGAATTCCATACTTCAGAAGTTACCCCACTTGGCAGAGAATAGCGCTAACAGGAAGGGAAACCCCAGAGTGTTGTACTTCGTGATCTCCATCCTCTGAGGGTTCCACCACCCCTCATTCCCTACAGTCTTGGGCTTCCTGAGAGGGAGCTTCTGGGAAGGAGAGCTTCTGGGGAGGTTGGCAGGTGTGAAGGGTGGGGATCGGGAGATCAGGAGGGCTAGGATGGGCGGCTGCTGCTGGAAGACCTCAGATGCTAGGGGTATGTGAGGGCCTTGTGGAAGCTGACAGTCTGAGACTTTGAGGCCCTCTGCCTTATGATCCTGTCATAGGGTCCATCACTTAAAAGGATGGCTCAGGTGTTAAACATCTGCCTTCAGCTCATGTCATGATCTCAGGGCCCTGGGATCGAGACCCCATCGGGCTCCCTGCTCAATGGGAAGCCTGCTTCTCCCTCTCCCACTCCCCCTGCTTGCATTCACTCTTTCTCTCTCGGTGTCTCTCTCTGTCAAATAACTAAATAAAATCTTAAACAACAAAACCAACTAGTAATAATTCCTAAAGGGCACAATTTTTGTAGTAGGAATCTCTTCCTAACAAAATGCAGCACCATGTGAAAGGCAGTTTGTAGTGCAGGGATTCAGGCTGTTGTGCTCTCCACCCCACACAGTCTGTGGGTCCTGTTGCTGTTTCTTGTCAGCAGTCTGGCTTCTGGCCAGAGACAGCATATTTTCTAAGCCTGTTGCACTGAGACTATAGTCATTCAGAAAAATCCCCGGTTGCTTCGTACTTCCCAAATGTTGGGGACTTTTAGAAGTTTATAGCCCTACAATTATCTCTATGGGTTTAGATTTTATTTATTTATTTGACAGACAGAGATCACAAGTAGGCAGAGAGGCAGGCAGAGAGAGAGGAGGAAGCAGGCTCCCTGCTGAGCAGAGAGCCCCACACGGGGCTCCATCCCAGTACCCTGGGATCACAACTGGAGCCGAAGGCAGAGGCTTTAACCCACTGAGCCACCCAGGCGCCCCTATCTCTACAGGTTTAATGTTACCATCCCACCCCCAAACTCCAGTCTCCCCTTCTGCTTTTATGCAAATACCAGCATGGCGCTGGCTGATCAGGTACTGATGGAATTCCGCATGGACCTTGATCATATTATCAAGGAAGATTACATTTTGGCTTCCTCCACTCACACGGCTGCTGCCTGTGATTACCATGCTCATCCCTTCCTCTCTTCAGATGTCCCTACAGAGTTTGGGACATCACTGAACAATCGGAAAACAATGTCTTCAGAGTTTCCCACAATACATTTTCATGAATCAAAGGAAAATGGCATTGCTAGGAGAGGCAGATTGTATTAGAATTATTTGGGCCTTTAGCTGGATTTCCTTCCCGGCTGGATTTCATTCAGTCCCTTTCTTTGTGTTTGCCTATCCATCTGTGAAGAGGGGATAACTACACCTGTTCCTCATTTGCGTCCAGAGGGATGTTACAAAGTTTCATTTAAAAAGTCTATAAAGCTTTTTGAGCATGGTAAAGTATAATTACAAGAAAATATATTGTCACTGCAGTTGTCCTGACAAATATGAAGTAATTTCAGTCATCAATGCAGAAATGAATATGCATTTTTCACTCTCATTACATAAAAGTTGTTTCTTCAGACTCTGTGAGTTTTTCCCAAAGTACATATGTCTAAGATGAGGGAGTTTGGAGAGATGACCAGCCACAAGGTAGGTTTTAAATCATCCATTTTCTTTTAACTCACTGTGTTCAGGCTTGAAGTTAAAGGCGATGAGCCAAAAAACAACATGAAGGAAACAGCAGTCCTCAGTGACAATGCGCAGGCTCTAATATTTTTCTCGCTTGTAATCAACAATGATCATCTGAGTCAGAAAAGATTCCTTCAGGTCAGAAATGTTTATTTCTGTTTTTTTGTTTTGTTTTGTTTTAAGTTCCTGTGTAAATCTTAACAAATCACCAGGAAATTTTTTAATAAGTTTTTATTTTATATTTATAATTCCAGTATAATTAACAATGGCTTTGGGTTTTGCTTAAAGGTTTTATGTATGTATGTATGTATGTATGTATTTGTTTATTTAAGGGAGAGAGCACGAGAGAGCATGAGCGAGAAGCAGAGTCCCCACTGAGCAGGGAGTCCGATCCTTGGACTCGATCCCAGGACTTCGGGATCATGAACAGAGAGCGGAAGGCAGATGCTCAACCGACTGAGTCACCCAGGTGCCCCAACAGGCAATGGTATATTAGTTTCAGTGTACAATATAGCAGTTCACCAATTCTATACATTATTCAGTTTTCATCATGATAAGTGTACTCTTAATTCACCTGGATCTTTTTTTTTTTTTTTAAGATTTTATTTATTTGAGAGAGAGAGAGAAATCAAGGGAGCAGGAGTGGAAACAGAGGGACAGAGAGAGAGCTGAACAGAGAGTAGAGGGTGGTGCTGGATCCTAGAAACCCCAGAAATCATGACCTTAGCCGAAGGCAGACGCTTAACTGACTGGGCCACCCAGGCACCCCTCACCTGGATCTTTTTATTTATTTTTACTTTTTAAAGATTTTATTTATTTACTTGACAGACAGAGACCACAAGTAGGCAGAGAGGCAGGCAGAGAGAGAGGAGGAATCAGGCGCTCCACTGAGCAGAGAGTCAGATGCGGGGCTTGATCCCAGAACCCTGAGATCATGACCTGAGCTGAAGGCAGAAGCTTAACCCACTGAGCCACCCAGGTGCCCCTTTAAATTATAAGTTTTCCTAAAGATTTGAAAGAAAGTCAAAAGTCAGCTGACACATATACTTTAATTTTTTTAAAAAAATCAATTGACATAACCCTAAAACGCCAACTGTCATTAATGTAAGAGGTGTGGCTATCACAGAAAAATAGCAAACACTATTTCTTTCAAAATATCATTTTACCTATTATTAAATTTTCATTGTCTTTCAAGGAGGTGAGCAACAGCTGTTTCCTGATAATTGCTAAAATTGCATTAACGGTGCTGAAATTGCATTAACAGCGTGGGAAACAGTGTAAGGAAAAGTACAACAAATAAATAGAAAACCCCCACATCTAGTTGAAGTGATTCCTGTTTTTTCTGTTCCACAGCCCTCAGCCCTGATCTCCCATTGTGAAAATGAACAACAAATGTTTGTTAAATGCCTCCTCTTTGTGGGGATAGTGGTTCTCAAGTCTGGTTTCCTAGATTAGTGACATCAGCATCACCTAAGAGCTTGTTAGAAATTAAAATCAGAAACTTTGAGGCTGCAGCCCAGCAATCCATGTTTGAACAAGCCCTCCAGGAGATTCCCATACATATTAAAGGTGTGTTTTGGAACTGGAATTTCACAGGGTAACGGTGAGATGGGGCTGGGCTGGGTGTCCTGTGGGCAGCCTGGGGGAGTGGCTGATCACAAGAAGCACAGAGCTCATCCCTCTGCCTCCTGGGGGCTGTGCCCCTGCACCAGCACACCACTTGCCTTTTGGGAGGAGAATCATTTTTCTCTGGGAGTCAGGTGTCATTCCAGATAAAATGCTCAAATGGGAGGTATTCTAGTCTGTGGTTAATACTGTGTATGCCATGAAAACAAAGCTGCTCTTTAGTGCTCTCATAATATTCACTTACAGAGCTGGAGGAGGGACCTAAGATGGAGGGAAAAGGGACAAGAGGGGCGGAAAAGGATTTGGTCCCTGCTGTAACCATCTCTCATCTCCACTACCCTGACCTGCAACTCTTTCCCCTTTGCCTCCTGACCTCCCTGTGGCTAGCATGCTCTCCCATGAATTTGGGGAGAGCTGAAACAGTGAAGGTGAGATGTGCGCTGGAGAGGGAGGATGCCCCGGGCCAGTCCCCATTTCACCCATTAACCTGCAAGATTCTGATCCCAAGGGCGAGGTGCACCTTCACTAACCAGAGCTATACAGTATCCAACCCTACTTTCTTCTGCCCTTTTTTTTTTGGAAAGCAATTCCTGGAAATAGAACTTGTCTTTTACTTAAACAGGCTATAAGTGAAAGACTATAAGTCTTTCACTTAAACAAGCTATCTAAATTGGATGTACACTTCAATTTCAGCAGCTGGTGATCCACCCCCCAATAGGAAGTCCAACCCATTCCACCCTAGTCCTTGCCGGTGAATGCCCAACCATGTCCCACCTTCCTGAAGTGCATGGATCATGTCAGTCCTCTACCCACAGTCTCAGCACTCAGATTTAGGGACCGATCATGCCTGGAATCAGTATTCCCTGCAAGAAGCCTTCCCTTTGGAAGCTTTTGATCTTTGCAACATCAAAGAGACTGGGAGAGAGCAGTCTTTAATTTCCACCTGTGGCTTAAAATTAATATGTAAATACATGAAAGAGAAAGAGGACACTGAGTGGACTCAGCCACCCAGACATCTGGGTCTTTATTCCAATATGAATTTTTTTGCGAGATGATTATTCAGCTGCGTTCATTGAGAGAGACTACTGACCAAAGGACAGAAGACAGAAGGGTTGGTTTATCTGGATCCCATGTAATCCATATGCAAAGAGATAGGATTTTTCTAATACTTCAGAAACCTTGACTGAGCATTTTATTATTTTTTTTAAGATTTTATTTATTTATTTGACAGAGAGATCACAAGTAGGCAGAGAGGCAGGCAGAGAGAGGAGGAAGCAGGCTCCTCGCTGAGCAGAGAGCCCGATGCGGGGCTCGATCCCAGGACCCTGAGATCATGACCTGAGCCAAAGGCAGAGGCTTAACCCACTGAGCCACCCAGGCACCCCGGACTGAGGCATTTTAAAGCAAATACTAGCAACACTGATTGAATCTTAGATTAACTAGAAGGGTTCAGATACCCCCAAAGAGCTATGAGACATTTATCCAGTGGTCTGTGGATAAACCTACAGTTTGCTTTTTGAGGGGCTTTTGGGAGTTAGAAGTAAACCGCTATGGTTTAAAAACACCCTAAAAGGGGTGCCTGGGTAGCTCAGTGGGTTAAAGCCTCTGCCTTCAGATCAGGTCACGATCCCAGGGTCCTAGGATAAAAACTCCCTAATATTCTTTAATCCTCAATTCCATCTTCCTAGCTTTCTTTGTACAGTGTATCTTATCCTGCAGTATTTAAGATATCTTTGTCAAAATTTTAGTGTTTTCTTTGCTTACCAAAGTTGTAATTTTTCCCCCTAAGCCCCTCTTGACATAATGAACTTGGTGACAGGGATTGGAGAGTGGATTTTGTTTTGGGATTATCTTATTGCTAGTATGGTTAAGAATCACAGAGCTGTCTATAACTAAAAGGGACTTCAGAGATCATAGTCCAACTTCTATTATTTTATAAACAAGGTTAAACCAAGCCCAGAAAGTTTGAGTGACTTGTGCAAAGTCACAGAACCACCCGATGACAGGACTGTGACAGGAATTCAGACTTTTTTTTTAAAGATTGTATTCCCTTACTTGAGAGAGAGTGAGATCACCCTCACACATGAGTTGGGGGGAGGGGCAGAAGGAGAAGCTGACTCCCCTCTGAGCAAGGGGCCCCACACAGACCTTATCCTAGGACCCCAAGATCACGACCCCAGTCCAAGGCAGACATTTAACTGACTGAGCCACCCAGGTGCCATGCCCCCCCCACCCCCCACCTTTTAAGTCAACTCTATGCCCAATGTGGGGTTTGAACTTAATAATCCCAGGATCAAAAGTCCTGTGCTCAAAGGACTAAGCCAGACAGGCACCCCAAGGTTTCAAGCTCCTTAACTATTAATTAAGAACTGAGTACATCACTAGCTTTGCTAGTTTGTTTTTGTTTGTTTATTTTAATACCTGAAATTCTTAACCCTCTTGAAATCCCCTTGAGCCTTTGGCCAACCCGGTGTAGATATCAGGCTTTTTCTTAAACAAGGAAGCATAAATTTGATACTGTCAGAGAACACCTACAAGGGGAACAGCTCCCATGGGTGGACTCAGATTAGATGGACATTTGGAAAGCTGGAGAGAAAGGTGACACATTACAGGCTTCAGGCTGCCGTTAGTACTAAACTTGCTGATAGTCTGGTAGAGAGACAGGTCTTGTCTTCCCTGTTGGTTCTGATTTGTCTCCCATTCTCTCTCTCAGTAGACCCAGAGACCAGGCTTAATTAAAATTACATAAATATCATGGATTTTGGGGAATGAAGAGGGTTTAACATAAATATAGTTCAAAAACTTAAATGAACAGAAGGAGGAACGTTAATGGAATCCTCAATTAAACTTAAAAAAAAATCACCCGTCATTTTAGCTATTAACTGCTTGGATCCTCTTTTGAATGCACTGGGCTAGTTTTTATTTCTCTGAAGTGGTCTTATTTATTAGCATGCACCCAGAGAAATGTGCAGACGTTCACATTTTTTTTTTTTTTTTTTGCATAGAAAAATCTTTTTCAAAAGAATTTTCTATGATACGGATTTTTAAAATATTTCAGGTCAAATCATGTTCCCTTTGTATATTGTGATTCACAGCAAAATAAATAAACCACCACTGAAATTTGAAAAGAAGCTACTTCAGGAAGATCTTTAAGTAGCTAATGAGTCAGTGTGTATTCATAGAACTTTGATCAATGCTTTGCAGGGACTATTTTGTGCCGAGAACAAAGACACCAAAGAGATAGGGCCACTGGGAGGAAACTGGCGGGAGCGAACAGGCTGCGGCTGGACACCGGAATCAGGAAATTCCCGGCCTCAACAACCAAAGCCAAGCTCAGGGGAGAGCAGCTGGGAAAAATTCAGAACCGCGAACAGGTGAAAAATGCAGAAAATGCAATTCTTTGCAAGGAGAAACACCTTTTATTTTAGATTACCTACAACATATTTTCCGTGTACCATCTTGTCCAGGAGAAGAGGTTCATTTGCTGCAACAGCTGAAGCACAGCCCGTCATTTCCCCCTCCCCCAACAACTGACACTCACCGCAGGACACCACAATCCTCCCCTTGGGAGCGGTCCGTCTTACAACAAAATATTTCATTTTAATCGAATGTATTTTCCTAGGAGCATTAAAAAGCACGGACCAGCCCTCCGCTTTCCAGAAGGTAATTTATTTATGTAGTTTTGCTTTCTTCAAGACCTCGATTGGCTGATGGGCTTTCTCTAGGAATTGCCCCTCCAAAAGCGGTGACAATAGGTCTTCTGTGGAGGGAATTACTGGGAGAGCGTTCAGCTTCAGTAAAGGCAGCTTTCAGGGAAAGCGGGAGCTGAGGTCCAGGCTGCCAAGATTTTAATGAATTGCTTCAGATATTCTCTCTCATGGCTTCCACTGTGTTCAGAAATCTGAAAGAAAAAATTAAATCTACATACAAAACACATGGCAGTTGGACATTAAAAATCTGCCGCACACACCAACATCTCTTATGTTGCTTTTTAAATGGTTAAGTGCCGTTTAAAAATGTGTACATTTTTTAATGAAAGTTTTTCTGTAATAGGTATTTTTTGTTTAATCAGTTTCCCTATGAAATAAAGTCATACGATTGCTCGGGGGAAAAAAAACGTTTAATTTTAATAATTTTTTTTTCCCTCCTGAGGCCAGTTAATGGAAGATTCCGATTAGGGAAAAAAGTCATTTAAAAGGTGAAAAAAATGCAGTTTTCCATTATGCTTCTGCTTTTATTTGACTATGGCTTATTTTCAGTCAGTTTGGGAGAATTTACTTCTTATAACAAAAGCTAATAAGTTCAGTAACTTTCCTTTAAATGCAATCTAAGGCCTTTACATCTTCTGATAATTCAATGTTTTATTTTATTTTTTTAAAAAATATTTTATTTATTTATTTGATTGAGAACAGGCACAAACGATGGGAGGGACAGAGGAGCAGAGGGAGAAGCAGACTTCTGGCTGAGCAGGGAGCCCACTATGGGGCTTGATCCCAGGACCATGAGATCATGACCTGAGCTGAAAGCAGATGTTTAGCCAACTGAGCCACCCACACACCCCTGATAATTCAGTGTTTTAAATCCAACCCACACATGTCACTATTTAAAGTTTTCTCTTAACAGAAAGATAACAGTTCTTTCTATGGGGGAAAAAAATACTTTATGATGCTTCTGAAGCACCATTCATTCTGAAAACATTTTTTTTAAATATTTTTTTTTAAATTATTTATTTATTTGACAGAGAGAGATCACAAGTAGGCAGAGAGGCAGGCAGAGAGAGAGAGAAGGAAGCAGGCTCCCCGCTGAGCAGAGAGCCTGATGCGGGACTCGATCCCAGGACTCTGGGATCATGACCTGAGCTGAAGGCAGTGGCTTAACCCACTGAGCCACTCAGGCGCCCTTTTTTTTAAATATTTGCATCCTGAAACAATCATACACTTACAGAAAAGGTGGGAGTATCATATAAATAATCTTTTTCTGAATCATTTGAGAGTAATTGACGATCTGATGCCTTGACCGCCCCCAAAACTTTAGTATGTATTTTCCACAAATGGGAGCATTCTCCTGCATAAGCTCAGTACAATAATCAAAATCAGGAAATTAACCTAGAAACATCACTACCACCTAATCTTCAGGCCCGTTCAAGTTTACTCAGTTGACCCAATAATGAATTTTACAGCAAAAGTATCCAGGTCATGAACATGTGGAACACTTAGCTGTCATGTTTTTTTTAGTCTCCTGTCTGAAACAGTTTGTCTTTCAGTGGTTTTCATGACCTTGACACTTTCCAAAATAACAGTCCAGTTCTTTTGTAGAACATTCTTCAGTTGGGTTTTTCTGATGTTTCCTCATGATTAGGTTAAGGTTATCTTTTTTTGGAAGTGATTGTATCCTGTAATTTCCATTTGTCCCATTACGGATGTTGTTTCCTTTCATCGCTGGATTTTAGGTGCTGTATTGCCAGGCTTAATAAGGAATTTGTGGGGTAGTACTTGGAATTTATCTCGATAGCCTGTTCCACATATCATTCTGTCTCTCTCTCTATATATATATATAGTGTGTGTGTGTGTGTGTGTGCGCGCACACGCGTGTATTATTTTTATGGTTTTCTGTTTTATTTAACAGGTTTATTAAATTAATCAAACAAGGAAGTGGCTCTAATTGTCACAGTGGCCTATCTAAGCAAACCAGAATCTAAGCCTATAAATGCCTCAAAGTTTTGAAATCCAAACCTACGGGCCACCAATCACAAACAGGCATCCAAGCTTTAAGCTGTAGCCAACCGATAATTTCCTTACTTTGCTTCCACCTTTTCTCTAAAAAATTTTTTCCCCAGCAGAGCACTTCTGACCATTTCCAGTTTGGTGCTGTCTGGTTTCGAATGGATTTTTATTCAAATGAACTGTTAAATGTTAATATACCTCACTTTATCTTTTAACAGTTCATAATCCTCCATTGTAATTATTTATTTTGATACTCAGATGATCCCAGGCTTGGCCCTTTGAGAACCCCTTCACACTGGCTCCTGTGTCCTGACATGTTTTCCTCATACTTGGATAAAATTATGAGATGTTTAAGGCTCATTTTGTTCTTTGCTTGTGCCAGGCATGTTAATTGATATCAGAGGTATTGCTGCTCCCATGCTTTCAGTAGACAGAACTAGGGAATATATATGTCTGTCCATCTGTCTGTCTGTCTAAGGGAAAGAATAAGTTTACGCTAGTGCCTTCAATTCCAATCCAACACCGCAGAGTTTATTTTTGCTTTTTTTCCCTCTTTTCTTGCCTCACTCTTGCCTGACAGTGAGAAACATGATTTATATTATTCTTAATATATTTACTTAACTGATTAATCCTCCTGTGCAGGTAGCCACACTGTCCTTTCAGCTTTCGCCCTTCTGCAGATGCCTTCCCAAGCCACCTGAAATCTGATACCCACATTTCACACCCCCTACCCCTCTCCAACCCACATGGATGGATGCAATGATTGTACTCACACTGGGTGACTCCTCCCACCCCACAAACACCCTCTTCACCCCTTCTGGGGCTCTGAAATCCAGATTTTGGCCAACACCCTGCCCTCAACCCCACCTGTGCAGATGCTTACCTTTCTTTGCCCCATCTGATGGTTTTAGGATGCAGTTGTTTGGGAACAGAAGAGGGAAAGTGAGCAACAGGGCTGGGGCAGAGGAGAGGGGATATAGGGAATAAGAGACCAAAAAGAGGAAGGAAAATAAGGAAGGAGAAAGAACAACATTAATGTTTAAATAAATCACAAGTAATCGGATTGTTTTTGTTAATAAGATATGGTTTACATACAAAGAGAAGAATCTAAGAAGCCACTTAGAATGGAGTGCTTTCTCACTGATTGTAGAATGTAACCAAATTTTCCCCCAGTCATTACAAGTAATACCAAAATCCGTGTATTGCAGATGGCAACCGAACTTTCACACGATTATATATTTTGTGGATGATTTTTTTTCATATTTTGTATATCCATTGTTCTTCCTATTTGAAATACAGTAATCCCACCCAGTTAATAATATTTACTCCTTAGTAAACTTTAACAAGAACTTTGTGAAGTATTCTTGCTGCCAGAAATATTTCGCACCCTTTCTGATTCTTTCACCCCAATACTTCTGTAGTCCATGATTAACTCAGGTGTAATTCCTTTCGAATGCATTCAGACCATTGTCTAGTACATCTTGTTAAATGTCAGTCCTATATTCCTCTGCAAATCATAAGGCTATTGTTCTTTAGGACATTGCTTTAAAATATTTATGTCAGTTTTCTTTTCAACAATTGTGGGGAGCGTGCTCTCATACTAATATTGCAAATAAGTAAGCAGATTGAAACAGTTATTCTATCCATCACTGACAAACACAGTGTCAGGTCTCTATGAAAACATATATAGACAACCTACCATGTCCCTTGGCATTCAGTCATCTCCACAACTACACAGGGCAAAAATGCACACAAATTGTCAGGAACATGGTCCCTTATAGCTTATCCAATGATTTTTTTAAAAAGATTTTATTTATTTATTTGACAGAGAGAGATCACAAGTAGACAGAGAGGCAGGCAGAGAGAGAGGGAAGAAAGCTCCCCGCTGAGCAGAGAGTCCAATGCAGGACTTGATCCCAGGACCCTGAGATCATGACCTGAGCTGAAGGCAGCGACGTAACCCACTGAGCCACTCAGGCGCCCTTGACCAATAATTTTATTATCAAAATCAGTGTGAAGATATAAATATATTTTTAACTAATGCCATTTTCAAAATAAAAAAATTAAAGGTTTTAAAAAAATTTGGTGAAGTTACATTTCTCAGAGATAACTATTAACAGTTGAGACAGTCTTTAGAATTCCATTCGTAACTGGTAAGAAATGGGACTATATCTTCTATTTTTAACCAAATCTAAGTATGATTCCTTTCTTAGATGAAGAAAGTATGTAGGATGTTAGTGTGCTTCATTTTCATTTTTAGGACAGAATTTAAAAATTCTAAAAAATGACTATAAAAACATTTTTACCATAACAGAATTTGGAATTGGGGACTTGGGGACATATGGATTTTCTACCTTGAACATCTTATATATTTTTTAAAAATTCTCTGGAAAGATGTCATGTTTTTCCATCTCCTAATGTGTAGATCTCTAATGCTATTACTGGAGTCGCATTAAGTAAAACACTGAGAAGAGTGGACTCAGGTAAAGAAGGTCTTGCCTTCAGATGCCCATTTATTGTATTAGTTGTGATGTGAACAGAGTGGGTTATTTCGGAGGACTCCTCTTACTCCTGCACCTTGGAGTGAGGCTTCTACTCTGCAGCCAACCAGAACAGCCTTGAAACTCATGAACTCCGTCACAAAGAAACAGAAAAAGAAAGAAAACAATTCTTTCTTAAAGCATAGGGTGAGGCAACACTCTCAGGTCCCCTCCCTCCTCTGGAGCTTTGTACTATCACTTTGCTATTGCTCAGTAATATCGCTTGCCTGTCCACCAAAATAATAATAATAATAATAATGATAATGATATTAATTAATTAAAATAAAGCATATGGTAGCTAGAACAGTACTTCTCAAACTTTAATCAGCACGTGAATCATCCAGGAATTGTATTAAAATGCAGACTGATTCACTGCCTTGCTTCATCTCTTGCTTACCTCGTGCTTGTATCTCTCCTATAAAGAGTCGGCACGGTAAGTTTTGCCAGTCTCTGCTTTCCAGAAGTCCTGGGCTACCAGCCTTTTCCTTTTTCTAAAATGCCCCCTCCCCTCAGTTTCTGATTTTCTGTGGTCTGCTGCTAGAACTGGTGGTTCACGGCCTGGTTCCTACTTATGGAATCCGTACTCACCCCCATGTTGGACTTCTCTCCAGACTCTGGGGTATCTGGGGCATCTCCAGATTTAGCCCATCCCAGCCTGTCCTCACCTGGCTGTCTTTGGGGGTGAAACTCAAGTAGGATTACATGGGTGAGAAGATACTTGCAATAACTAGCAGAGCTTGGCAGTCATGGTGTCTGTCCTCCATGGACCAAGAGTGGCAGCAGCATCTGGAAGCTTCTTACCATGTAGATCCCAGGCTGCTGAATCAGAATCTACAGTTTAACAAGATCAGGGATGCCTGGGTGGTTAAGCCGTTGGTTAAGCCGTTGCCTTCAGCTCGGGTCATGGTCCAGGGTCCTGGGATCAAGTCCTGCATGGGGCTCCTTGCTTGGTGGGGAGCCTGCTTCTCTTGCTGCCTCTGCCTACCACTCTGCCTGCTTGTGTATGTACTCTCTCTCTCTCTTTGACAAATAAATAAAACCTTAAAAAAAAAAAAAACCCCGGGCGCCTGGGTGGCTCAGTGGGTTAAGCCACTGCCTTTGGCTCAGGTCATGATCTCAGGGTCCTGGGATCGAGTCCCGCATCGGGCTCTCTGCTCAGCAGGGAGCCTGCTTCCTCCTCTCCTCTCTGCCTGCCTCTCTGCCTACTTGTGATCTCTCTCTGTCAAATAAATAAATAAAAAATCTTAAAAAAAATAAATTTCAAAAAAAAAAAAAAAAAACACCCCAAGATTGGTGATGTGTATGCTTATTGAAGTTTGAGAATCCTTGATTTGGGGTACAGTTAGCTGAAGTAACTGAAAATCGTATTCAAACTGGCTTACATAAGAAAGGAAATCTATGGGCTCATGTAACCGAAAAGTGTGCTGATAGAATGAGTTTTAAGAGTGATCGGATCCAGAGGTTCTTAAGTTATTAGGGCTCTGGAGCTCTTTTTGCTTATCTGGGCTTTTTTCCCTCCAAGCCCCTCAATGTTATTTCATTTATGTTAATAAGAACAATACAAAACCATAGAACACTGTATCCTAATAAATGTTAAAATAACTTGTTGGGATGCCTGGGTGGCTCAGTCAGTTAAACATCTCCCTTTGGCTCAGCTCACGATCTTAGGGTTCTGGGATCGAGTCCCACATTGGGCTCCTTGCTCAGCAGGCAGCCTGTTTCTCCCTCTGCCTGCTGCTCCCTCTCCTTGTGCTCTCTCTCTCTGTCAAATAAATAAATAAAACCTTTAAAGAAAATTAATGAATTAAAAATAAATGAAAACGTGTTATGATCATAGAACTCTTTCGCGGAAGCTACCAAAAATTTGAAATGATTGTCCTTTAAAATTGAGCCCCTTGGCTGCAAGTAAAATAAAACCTGACGTGATCTTGTTAAACAGTAGGAAGTCTTTATCTTTAAGACTAAAGGTAGGGCTGGTGCCAAGAATGACAGAACAGGGCTCCCTTTCTCTGCAGTTCTCTGCAGGTCCATCTGTGGACTCCATTCCATCTTCAGACTGGGGTAGTAAGACTGGTGAAGTTCCCGGAAGCATGTCCAGCCCTTCAAATATGTAAAAGCTGAAAAAGGTCTTTTTTTTTTTTTTCCCATGTCTCCTTTTTTGAGAAATAGATCAATCTTTCCCAGAAAGAAACATAGCTGAGGCTTCCTTACAGCCCCAGGATGCCTTGCATTAGGTTTCAGGCTCATGACAGAGACCTCGAGTTACTTCTGAATATCCCTTCTCTTCTCTTTCTTTAGTAATATTGTTCTGATTTTATCTGGACATATGGCTAGCCAGCTAAAAAACTGTATTTCCTTGCTTCCCTGGCATCTATATTCAGCCATATGACTAGGTTCTAGTCAATTAAATATAAGTAAAAATATTATGTAGAACGGAGAGTATCCATAAAAGGGAGGAAGCAGCCTCTTCTACTGTTCTTCCATTCTCATTTCTGGAAAGCAAACAAAACGGTTGAAGATTTCATGGTCACCTTGGATCCTGAGGATAAGGATGTACTCAAAGGGCTGGTGGAACAAAAAGCTGGAAGAAGCCCGGGTCCTTGATGACTTTAGGGACTTCCATTACGAGTAATGGACTGCCCACCTCCAGTTACATAGGAGAAGCTTGTGTTTAATACCCCCCCTTTTTAATTTTTATTTATTTATTTTTAAGATTTTATTTATTTATTTGTCAGAAACAGAGGGAGAGAGAGCGAGCGAGCACAGGCAGATAAAGAGGCAGGCAGAGGCAGAGGGAGAAGCAGGCTCCCCGCGGAGCAAGGAGCCCGATGTGGGACTCGATCCCAAGACCCTGGGATCATGACCCGAGCCGAAGGCAGCTGCTTAACCAACTGAGCCACCCAGGCGTCCCCCCCCCTTTTTTAAAGATTTTATTTATTTATTTGACAGAGACATCACAAGTAGGCAGAGAGGCAGGCAGAGAGAGATGGAGAAGCAGGCTCCCCACTGAGCAGAGATTCCTGATGGGGGGCTTGAGCCCAGGACCCTGAAATCATGACCTGAGCTGAAGGCAGAGGTTTTAACCCACTGAGCCACCCAGGCACCCCTGTTTAATTCGGGTTTTCATTAACCTCTGGTGAACTTAATCCTGACCCATGCACATGCCCATTCCTAAATCAGTCATTGGCCAGAGGAAATGTTACCACCTGACTGGGGGCAAATGGATTTGAGGGAGGCAAATAACCACCACATTAAAAATTTATTTACTTAAATATGTTGGGGCGCCTGGGTGTCTCAGTGGGTTAAAGCCTCTGCCTTTGGCTCAGGTCATGATCCTGGGGTCCTGGGATTGAGCCCTGCATCGGGCTCTCTGCTCTGTGGGGAGCCTGCTTCCTCCTCTCTCTCTCTCTCTCTCTCTCTCTCTGCCTGCCTCTCTGCCTACTTGTGATCTCTATCTGTCAAATAAATAAAATTTGAAAAAAAATTATTTACTTAAATATGTTTAAACATTTCTATTAAAGATAAATTTCTAGGGGTGCCTGGGTGGCTCAGTTGGTTGAGCAACTGTCTTCAGCTCAGGTCATGATCTCAGGGTCCTGGGATTGAACCCCACATCGCATCGGGCTCCCTGCACAGTAGGGAGCCTGCTTCTCCCTCTCCCTCTGCTGTTCTGTCTGGTGTGCTCTCTCGCTCTGTCAAATAAATTAAAAAAAAAAAATTTCTAAAGGGGACCTGGATGACGCAGTCGATTAAGCATCTGACTCTTGGTTTCAGCTCAGGTCATGAGCTCAAGGTCGTGAGCTTGAGGTGGTGGGATCGAGCCCCACGTTGGGCTCTGTGCTCAGTGCAGAGTCCGCTTCAGATTTTCTCTCCCTCTCCCTCCCACTCACTCTCTCTCAAATAAATAAATAAAATCTTAAAAAAAAAATTAAATAGGGAGGCAGCCTTCTGAATATCTACATATGAAGTCACCTTATTGCAAGTGCTGTAGCATCTTAGCTGCAAAACTTCATTGATTATTTCTTGTGACATGCAGAGGAAACTTACTTCCATTTAGATTCTAATGGGTATTCTGGTAACTTCTATTAACTTTCATGAAAAAATTCTCACTGTGCTCACAGAGGATTAGCCTTATGCAAGATTTGGTTTTTAGTTTATATACTTTTACTTAATTTCAACACATATGAGTTTATTAATGAAAACATTCTTTTAGGGATGCCTGGGTGGCTCAGTTGGTTAAGGGTCTTCCTTCTTCGGCTCAGGTCATGATCCCAGGGTCCTGGGATCAAGTCCCACATTGGGCTCCTTGCTCAGCAGGGAATCTGCTTCTCCCTTTACCTGCTTCTCCCTCTGCCTCCCACTGTTTTTCTCTCAGGCTAAGTAAATAAAATCTTTAAAACAAAACAACAAAAAAGAAAACCTTCTTTTAGCACGTTTACTATTCCACTGAATACAGATTTCAAACACATATCTTTAGTCCTTTGCAGTTTTAGACTTTTGGGTTCAATTTGTTAAATAGGCCATTTTCTAATTCCTTCAATTCCAAGTTACTTAGCAACCTCTGGTCTTGGTTGGGAGAGTGGAGTAGAACTTTTCATTTTAACATCTCTCATCAAGAAACTATTTTCATTTATAAGTGATTCACAACCCACACTTCCACTTATTTACATTTCCTTCAACTCTGAAACTCAAAATGAAATTACAAAGAGCCTAAGCTATCATGAGGAGACCATATGGTCTATATAATCTAAGCTCTATGGTTTCTCACAATCATCCCAGAATCCCACCCAAGTCAGGGTATGTTGTTTAGGAAACTAGAAATGCTCAGACCGTAAGGTAAGATTACTCTCATTCAGTTCAGTGGACATAATGAACACAACCACCAGACTTGTTCAGAGCCCAGCTCTGTGCTTAACTAACTTTACTGCTTTAGACCAGACACTCATTTCACCTTTTTGAGCATCAGATTCTACATTCTACAAATAAAGGCCTTGATTATAAGATCTTTGAGTCTCCAATACTGTGCTGTGCTCCAAGTTTAAGGAAGACGATGGTTTATCTCTAAAATTCCCAAGAAGGGCTTCTGGGTAGCTCAGTCAGTTAAGCACCTGCCTTTGGCTCAGGTCGTGAGCTCAGGGTCTTGGGATCGAGCCCCACATCAGTCTCTCTGCTCAGCGCGGAGCCTGCTTCTTCCTCTATCCCTACCCCCTTGCTTGTGATCTCTCTCTCTCAAACTCTCTCTCTGACCAAATAAATAAAAAATAAATAAAATCTTTAAAAATAAAAAACACAAAATCCCCAAGAAGCAGAAAAATTTCTTCTCTACCCAAAGCCAGTTCCAGTGCTTAATGAGTCTGTGAGGCAGTTTTCTTTTCTTGTTCCCAGCTTTATTGACAAATAAATGGCAAGTGAAATTATATATATATATAACATTGACATATAAATGGCAAGTGAAATTATATATATTTAACATGTACAATGTGATTTGATAAACATTGTGAAACCATCTCCACAATCAAGTTAACACCTCCATCTTTTGGATGGAGCTTTTTAAATAAAGAAGCTATGACTTTCTCCAGTCCTGTCTTCTCTAGAATTCAAGGATAATCTACCAGCACTCTTCTTCTATAACCCTTCACAAATTATAAGCCAATAAGTCACCATTCACCAGTCTTTTCCTTAGCGAATGATCTCCAAAGCTCAGCCATTCACATACTGCCTTCATGGTTTGGGCCTCCTCTTTCTGCTCTCTGGGTCATTATGTTCTCTACATTCCTTTTTACTTAACTTTGAAGAGAATTTTTATATAATCACGGCTTCATGAGGACTATATATGAGGATTGTATCAGTCTTGCTTGGCAAAAATAGAGGTTAACTGTGGGCGGGGCGGGGGGGAAGCCTCAACAAGCCTCATTTGATGTGAAACATTTGTTGTAGTAACTCCCCATGACTTCCTCCTTTTTGTGCACCAGCAATATTAGTGGCCTCATGAAACATGTCTGCTAAATCTTCATGCACTTTACAGGATTTTCCTCTGTAAAGGGTGGTGAGTAATGGAGTTCCACCTGAAATCATCCACTATCTCAATTGGAGAAACATGTCTCTAAGGCAAGATCAGTAGTTTCTTTTACCTTTCAAACCCTAGCAAGCCTAAGAAACATGTGACGCTCTGGCTAAAATGTTCGTTTCCCAGCCTTGCCCAGGGCTAGACCGGAGCCTAGGAGTCTGCATTGAAAAACAACTTCCCAGATGATTGCAACGCAGGCAGCTTTTCAGATCCTAACTTTGAGGAACAGGTGAAAAGGCTTTCTTTAGTCTACTACTGTATTGACTCATTCTTCAATGAGTCAGGTGCCCTTGGTAGGAGGCAAAGGGACAAAGGGATATGCCAAGACTCGGCTTTAATATTCATGTCTCCAGACAGTATATAACTGTCAGATGAAACATACTTGCAGTATCTCTCTAGGAGTTCAGGGTTGGGAAGTTTGCAGTGAGCTGAAGCTGTGGGAAGGCTTTGTGAATTCAGATTGGAAGGACCTGGTCTTTTTTTTTTTTTTTTTTTTTTTTTCTTTTTTTAAAGGAAGGTGGAATCAGAGGGTTTCTGGAAGTTAGCTCAGTTTGGAGCTGAAGTTCTAGGTGCAAAGGGGGTAAAGGTCAGTTAAAGTGTAGGCACTTTACTAGGGCAGTCAGCTGGTCTTCTGCATAGGGACAGGAGGATAGCTTTTTCTTGTGGGGGAGTAATAACCTGGAGTTGATGTTCAGGATGGATTGAATCTGGCACAACAATCATTAAACTTACTGAAGGTATGTGCATGGGAATGGAAAGAAAGCTGAGCGGCGAAAAGTCAGTTCCTAAAATCCTAAACAATTTCCTTCGTAAAAAGGGAACCTCTTGAACAGGCAGAGGACCTGTTTGTGCCAAGACTGTTAACCCTTTCCAATGTCTACCTATCTCTCAAAATAGAACCGACTTCACATGCTTGCTCCCTGCTGCTACCTAAATACTGCTAATTAAATATCATCTCCCTGAAGCTGGGTCCAATAGCCCAAAATGCTGCAGGTTTCTGCCCCTGCGATGAACTAGAACCTTCTCAGATGAACTAGCTGAAATACCTCTGTCTTGTCAAGTGGTTTCCAACTTTGCTGCACAGAGGAAACACCCGAAGATTTAAAAAAGAAGAAGAAAAGTAAGCCTAGCGCCCACATCTAACGTGCAGCATAGTTTAGAAACCATTGGTTTAGCGACACCTCCAAGGCCCCTGAACAGCAGATCCTTCCACTGCCCCGCCGGAAGGACGCACGTGGAAGGTTCGGGTCCTGGGCTCTGCGCCGCCGCCGCCTTCCCCCCTCCCCAGCCCGGCGTGCCCAGCCCGCAGCAGGCCTGGAGGAGGCGGCGCTCCGGGCTCCCCCGGGCCGGGCCGCAGCAGAACCGAAAGAGGCGGGCGCGGGGAGGCGGGGGAGAGGAAGGAGGGGCGGGCGCCGGGGGAGCAGGGCGAGGTGGCGCGCGGAGGGCCGGGAATGCCCGCGGCGCGGGGCCCGAGCCGCCCGGTGGCCGCGTCCGGGCGATGGCTCTCCGTCTGGTCTCCGACTTCGACCTGCGGAAGGACGTGCTCCCGTGGCTGCGGTCGCAGCGGGCGGCATCGGCGGCCCCCGGGGCCCGAGGCGGCGGCCCAGGTGCTGGAGGCGCGCGTCCGGTCGGGGTGGGGGCAGGTGGGAGCCGGCGAGGGGGTGGAGTCTGAGTCGTTCTCAGCTCGGGGGCTCCCGGGCGGGGCCGAGGTCGGGGCGTCGACCGGAGGGGCGGGGGTGGCCCGCGGCCCCTGCCAACCTGTGAAGGTTGGTGCGGAAGGGGTGAGCTTCTTCCCTGTTTGGAGTCGCGGCTTTGCCTCCCTCACCCCGGCCACTGGGTGAAGGTCAGGGGCGGCCCGGGGCATGGTCGTGGCTGTACTGCGCTGCTTCTTCTAGCGAGTCCTCCAGCTTCTGGCTCACTTGTTGCCCAGCCAGCCACCTTTAACAGAAAGGCCGGGGACCCTAGTGGTACCTCAGCATCATCTCGTCAGGGCAGGGCGTGGAGGAGCAGCTGCCAAGACCGCCTTCCTCTGGCCCAAGGCTGCAAAGAGTAGGACAGGGTTTTCTCTATGCTTCATTCACATCTCAGCTGCCGGGGAGGGTTCGCCAGCCCTGTAGGGGCTCTGCCAAGACTGGGGGCTCCTGAAAGTTGTTGCGTTAGGAGAAAAGATGAGTGATGGCCACGAAGAAAACCACCATAAAAATACCTAACAGTTGCGCAGTCTGTCTTCACTTTTGTGAGATGCTTCTGTGTGAACACTGTCCATGATTTAGGGGACATGCCATTTCAGATGTGAGTGCCAGAGGGCAGGGGTCTGCTTTCAGGCTGTGAGCAGTGAACTGGAGCCTGCTGTTTCCCAAAGAGGCACCAAGCCCGTCGCCACTAACCCAGAGCATAACCGCACCTGAGCCAGCTAGCAAAGAGGGGTGTGATACAGCCATGGTCAGGTTTGCTGTCCAGCTTCCTCAGGGTCCATGATAATACTTCCTTCACAGTTGAGGCGTTACTTTTCATCCGTCTCAAAAATCCTTTGTTTTGGTTTTGGTGAGGAAGGCAAAAGTGACTTTTGAGACTTTCCAGCACTGATCAATCAAAACTTTAAAAAAGGAGAACTCTGTGATTTCTCACATTTTTTTTTTCTTTTTAAGAAGTTTGCTGTAAATAATGATTCATCCTCAAGGTTTAAATTTAGCTTCAAAGCTGTCATACCCTGGATCCTGCCTTGTACATAGGAGCTATCTACTTCAGTGTGTTTTTCCTTAAACACTGTAGACAGCTGGAGGGTGTTTTTAGAAGGCTTATCTTCATATCTACAGTTTCTTCCCCCTTAACTGTGATGAGAGTTTTCTCTCCCTACCTTATACCTTCACACTATCCTGTGGCTTTAGCCGAATTATGTGTAGGGTACTTTGTCTTGGCTAATGGTTATTAGTTCCAAATAAGGAGTCCCGTTTGTATAGCTCAAGGCTTGAGTTTGCTGAGGTGTCATTATTAGTAAAATTTTGCTTTTTTTGGGGGAAAAAATCGAAGTCTCCTGATGAGGTCTTGAAGGTTTAACTTTTTAAAATACAATAGGCAGCTCCATGCCTCCTGTCCACCACAGAGTAGTCCTTTCCCTGAGTTTTCACACCCTAGAGCTAAATGGCAGGTGTCTGCAAATGAAAAGCTGGTGAAGTATGAAATGCCACAGTCTAATGTTTCCACGATGTGTGTTGTGATTGAAAAAGCTGTGTGTGAACCAGCTCGCCTTTCGCTTTCCTGTGCCTTTTTGTGAAGAGACCTAAACTTATATTGACATTCCACTAAACCACAGGTGAACTTAGGTCCTCAAAAGGTAAACCTACTAGAAATACCAGCTTTTTCTAATACTGGTAGTATTTTGCCCTTGCAGAACTCCTTGGCAAGATCATTAGCTCTGTTATGCTAAGAGAATTGTTAACTCCCGATGATCACCAGTGGGAGGGAGCCCCAAAAAACCCAGTTAATTCCTCTTCTCTAATTGGGAGCACTGGCAGGGGAATCTGGGATTCTATTTTATTTCTAGCATGGCTATTACTCCATACATTTGGCAAATTATTTTCCTTTCAAAGTCTCAGCTTTTCAAATGTAAATTATAAGTAATTATACCATTGAAATGTCTCTCTGCACACACGCTATCTCAATTTGAAGCCGTAATATTTTTACATCAACAAATACAATTGGAGATTTCTTATTGGTGCAAAGTAATACTCACTAAGTATGACATATTCCTGGCAAAATGACCAGGGAGTGAGGCTAAGTTAGCCATGGATATTCAGTGCCTGTGGGATAATATTTTAGACAACTAGAGGTTAAAGAGTAAGGAGACCAGATTTGGTTACTACATAATGCTCCTGGTTCTGGGTTGAACTTTTGGAAAATAATCTCTCTTAAAATAAGTGGAAAAAGTATTTCTTTTAAAGACTAAAACAATTACACCAAAGAATATTTTAACACACGTATCCTATAAATAACAAAAAACAAAACCACACACTCACTTTAAAAAATAGAACAATATCAGGGGCACCTGGGTGGCTCAGTCGGTTGAGTGTCTGACTCTTGATTTTAGCTCAAGTCATGATCTCAGGGCCCTGATACCAAGCCTCCCGTTGGGCTTCATACTCAGTGCAGAGTCTCATTGAGCTCTTTCCCTCTGCCCCTCTCTCCACTCGTGCATACATACTCTCTCACTCTCAAATAAATCTATTTTAAAAAAAGAGCGATTATCAAGACTTTTGAAGGCTCTTGTGTTTCCGGATCTGATCCTAATTCTCTATCCTCTCCTAGTGGTAACAACCATTTGCATTTTTATCTTCTTTGTAGTTTTAACCTGTATGTATAGCCCCCTATGCAAAGTATCATTTCATTTTGCTTGTTTGTGAACTTTAAATGGAAGAACACTATATGCATTCTTTTTTGCTTTTTTTCTTTTCAGTATCCACATTGACTGCTATAGGTCACTTACCATCACTGATGTATCGTATTCCAAAGTGTGGATATACATCACACATGGTGGTGGACATGCTTAGATCTTCTTTTCTTTTCTTTCTTTCTCTTTCTTTTTTTTTTTTTTTTTTTTAAAGATTTTATTTATTTGACAGAGAGAGAAAGATTGAGACAGTGAGAGAAGGAACACAAGCAGGGGAAGTGGGAGAGGGAGAAGCAGGCTTTCTTCGGAGCAGGGAGCCAGATATGAGGCTCTATCCCAGGACGCTGGGATCGTGACCTGAGCTGAAGGCAGATGCCTAACGACTGAGCCACCCAGGCACGCCTAGATCTTCCTTTCAAGGAAGAGCTTGTCCCAAGTGCTGTGAGGGAGATAAGCTTCAGATGTTGGCCCCTTCAGGGATTGCCATCTACGGAGGACTTTCTCATCCAGAGTCAGGACATTTTGCACGTGGCCCACATTTAATTAGGGACTGAGGTGGGGTATCAAGGCCTGGCCATTTTGACTCAACACAGGACAATTTTGACAATCCATTTCAGTGTAAGAGCCTCTCTCCTGGGGGATTCCAAAGTTACCCGACGTTGCTGTAGCTCAGCTTCTCCCGCTTCGTGGACCTTCCTCCTTCCCTTTCCTCCTCCAAGTATTAATCCCACTTCACTGAACCTTCCCTGGTAAATATCCTGGATACTCCCCAGTCTCAGGGTGCTTCCTAACTTTGCTTATCTTTTTCTGGTAGCGACATTTGGGGAGTTTCTGGGGGTTGCTATTACAGTTGGTGGGTTTTATCACTTTCTTTTCTTTTCTTTTAAGATTTTATTTATTTATTTGTCAGAGAGAGCGCGAGCACACCCAAGCAGGCAAGAGTGGCAGGCAGAGGCAGAGAGAGAAGCAGGCTCCCCACTGAGCAAGGAGCCCGATGCAAGACTCCATCCCAGGGTCCTGGGATCATGACCTGAGCCGAAGGCAGCTGGCTTAACCAACTGAGCCACCCAGGTGTCCCGGTTTTGCTCACTTTCTTAAGCCTGTCTCCTAGGGCACACATGCCCAAGTTTCTCCAGGATGGTTGTCTGGCTAGAGTTGCTGAGTCACAAGCTGTGCACGTGTTCACTTTTCCTGAGCACTACCAAATTGTTTTCCAAGGCATTCGTATTTACTGACAATCCCGTTCGTGGTATAGAAAAGTTTTTGTACTCTGTATCCTCACAAGCTCTTGATATTTCCAGACCTTTAATTTTTTTGTTGAACTGGAGAGTCTAAATGTTATTTCACTGTGGTCTGAGGTTTAGCATCTTTCTATATTTATCGACCTTTTGAGTTTCCCTTTACGAGATGTCTGTTCATCCTGTCCATTTTTCTATTGTGTTTTTTTTTTTTTAATTGACTTTTAAGGTTTCTTTGTTCTGGATTCTAATCCTTTGTTCATCGTATGTGTTGCAAATATTTCTTCTAACCTTTTTTTTTCCCCAGTTTGTAGTGGTGGTGTCTTTGATAAAGGAGGGTGTTTAATTTTAATGTAGTCTAATTTATGAGTCTTTTACTTTCTGGTTTGTGCTTTTTTGGATATTTTAAAGAAATCCTCTCCTATTTAGGGATCATGAAGACATTTTTAAATTAACTTCTAAAAGTTTTGGTCTTTCCATTTTGTTTTTTAATCCATCTGGTATTTGTTTCTGTATGTGATATGAGGTAGGAATCAGATGGGGCCACAAGAGCCTTCAAGAGTCTTCATAGTGTTCTGTTTTTAAGCGTGGTAGTGGGTAAATGGTTTTGCTTCATTGTTATGTATAAGCGTACATGTGTTAAAATTCCTTTTGTAAATTCTATTGGGTTTCTATATTACTAGCTCTCGTATCAGTAACCAAATAGACCTACTTCTTCTCATTGACAGCAAAGCCACTTCTGTCACATATCAAGTTTCCACATATGTGTGGGTCCCCTTTCCTGGGTTCTTAATTTTGTTCCTTTTGTCAACTTAAGACATTTTAATAACTGTCTTTATGATAAGTCTTAAAACTGATGGAGTAAGCCTCCTCACCTTTGCAGTCCCCAGGACTATCTCATCTATCCAATGCCCTTTCATCCTCAAATATGTATTTGGATTCTGCCTATCAGATTTCACCAAAACGTCTGTTGGAATTTTGAGTTGCATTGAATCTGTACATCAGCTTTGGGAGAATTGACATCTTTACAATATTAAGTCTTACAACTGTGAACCAAGTATAATTTACTTTTAGCTAGATCCTCTTTATGACTCTCTTTTTTCTCTTTATGACTCTAAGTCTTAGAATTTTCTTCATGAAAGTCCTGAACACTTTTTGCTAGACTTATCTTTAGATTGTTGTGATATTATGTTGCTTCTATAAATGGTATACTTAAAAAATTACATGTTCTAGCTGTTACTGCTATATAGCAACACAATGGATTTTATGTATTAATTTTTTAGCCAGTGCTTAATTCTCTACTGCCATGTATCAATATCAAGAAACTAAGAAAGAGTCTGCAGTCTGCAAATTTTCTAAGGTTTAAATGTCATATGTGTTTAAGACCAGAAAGAATGTAGGTAGGTTTTCTTGCCTGTATTTTCTTGTCTGCTCTGATTACTCTTGGACCTGTGATACACCAGATTGATTCATCTTTCAGATACTGTAATCATTCGTCTTTACCAAAGAAGTGATATATTTTATCAGGTGACTGATTTAAGAATAATATTTTCTTATTGCCTCCTGTATACCCCACCCCACCACCCCGAAGACAGGTTTTGGGGGCCAGAGTTCTGGTTTTGACAGATTGTTTTTATCATTAATATTCTCTCCTTCACTTTCCCCTACCTTCCTAGTCTCCTTTTCTAATTCTCATGCCTTTTTGTTGCTTAGCTAATCACCCCATCCTTGCTTTTTTTCATTTTATTCAGAATATGGGTATAAATCACATAATGATGTTTTTAAGTTTAGGAATTATAATATCTGGTCATGTTGAGCCAAGGATTTATGTGAATTATTTGCAGAATAGACTTGTCATAAGTAGAATCATATTTTAGCACCTCCTAATCTATATAAAAGGAATCAATTCAAATTTTTGTATCAGGCTCTGAGATGACTCCCCCCGCCTCTTCCTAGTATGGTCACTCGAAGACAAACACTTTTATCTGATTTTTGTCTCAAAGATGTTGGGAACAAAATTTACACATGTGGCTAACATCTTCCTATAAAGTAAAATCACTTGTGTTTAGCAAAGAGCTTGAAATGGACAAGATTATATGACCAACCAGCTTTAATTTTTTTTTTCAGCTTTAATTTGACATGAACTATAACTTGTCAGCAGCTTTAGTATTGAGGTACTCTCCTTTTCTCTAATAGGTTTACTTATGCAAGTATCTACATTTTTTCTTCATGAGCTTTGAGGACACTGAACTGTAAAATTAAACCACATTTCCTCATTTGAATTGCTAAACTTCCTCCTCTGGACTTTCCAGCAATAAACTACTAGGAGAAGAGTCAGAATGAATAAGCAAAGAGGTTATTGAATACTCCTTTCAGAAGGGTGTGTCTAAACCATGAGCAACTAATCCGGGGAGGAAGGGCTGATGGGTTAATAGCGTGTGGTGAGACACTGGTCTCTGGATTTCCAACATTGCCAAATTTGTCTAATTCAAATGTTCTTGAGATGAGAACCAAGTACTTCATTACAGGATAATTTTAAGACTACAGTTATTACTACCTAACAGATCCACGCCAGTGGATTTTATCATTTATTTCAACTTTGTCATGGTTACATTATAACCTGGTCCTAGTTATGCTGTCTAATGGATATTGTTTAACAGATTGTACGAATATGTAGTTCAGTGGTTCTCAACCCTGGCTACACATTACAATTACATGGAGAATTAAAAAAAAAAAAAAAAAAAAGACACTCACACACCTTAGAGACTGGGCTCCCCACCCAGGCTAGTAAAATCAGGTTATTTGGGGTAGGTCTCAGACATCTGTGCACATTTTTTTTTTTAAAGATTTTATTTATTTATTTGTCAGAGAGAGAGAGGGAGAGAGAGTGAACACAGACAGGCAGAATGGCAGGCAGAGGCACAGGGAGAAGCAGGCTCCCTGCCGAGCAAGGAGCCCGACCTGGGACTCAGTCCCAGGATGCTGGGATCATGACCTGAGCCAAAGGCAGTCGCTTAACCAACTGAGCCACCCAGGCGTCCCCATCTGTGTACTTTTAAATCTCTCCGAATCATTCTAACCTAAGCCACTGGTTTAATGGAACAAGCATATATCATTTGTTATAAACTGTACTTCGGGATTTTTTTTCTCTTAATTGTTTAGTGTTTTGAAAATAGATGTGCTTGTGCAAGTAAATTGAATTTTCTTGGCAAGATTTCTTGTAAAGGAGTTTCTTATCTTAGCTGAAACCTTTTAAGTATACTTTTGAGAGGTCTCTACCAGCATCCTTATAATCTTGAAAGAAAAAAATAACCCTCAAAATATTGACACATTGCATTCCAGAAGTTTTGAGTCATGTGCAGGATGAAAAGTAACTACCTGAAATTCTCTTTGGATGTCTACAAAATCTACCTTAGATGGTTTTTCAGTAATTATCCCTTGTCCCATTGTAAGCATGATACAGAAAACTTAGTTCATTCTGCTCATGTTTTTTTCTAGGCTTGAGATTAGTCAGTGCCATGTTCTCGATAGGATATTGAACAAGTATCAGAACCTCACTGGAACTCAATTGTTCTCTTAGTACAGTGGGCCTTTAATTCCTGACACGGTATGGGTGAGATAGAAAGAAATCTGTAAATTGTTCAGTGCTATTTAGCAATAAGCTATTGAATCATACTGTTCTCCGAAGAGACTAGGTGATTATCCTTATTTTTCATTAGTGGAAAGTGTGTCTGACAGCTCAATAAACACTGAAAAGTGTATATGTGTATTAAAGTACGTTAAAGTGTATTTAAAAGTGTATTTTGGGGTACCTGGGTGGCTCAGTGGGTTAAAGCCTCTGCCTTCGCCTCAGGTCATGATCTCAGGGTCCTGGGATTGAGCCCCGCATCATGCTCTCTGCTCAGTGGGGAGCCTGCTTCCTCCTCTCTCTCTCTCTGCCTGCCTCTCTGCCTACTTGTGATCTCTCTCTGTCAAATAAATAAAATCTTTAAAAAAAAAGTGTATTTTGTATTAAAAAACAAAACAAAACAAAACACCAAAAACAGCACTTCCCCACTCCCTTTGCCTGACCCCTGGAAGACCCAGGCAGCTTCTTCCTGGGAGGGGTGGGGAAGATGTCAGGATGATTCTTTAACTTTCTGTAAAATCTGCTCTTTGTCTTTTCAAATGTTTCCCACCCCCAACTCCAGTGCAAGGGTCTAGGTCACCAATTATCCTTGTTTTTTATCCTGTTTTTTCCTTTTTTGGGGGGAGGGAGGGGCAGCAGAAGAGGGAAAGAGAACATCTTAAGCAGGTTTCACGCAACATGGAGCCTAATGCAGGGCTCGATCTTACCACCCTGAGATCATGACCTGAGTTGAAATCAAGAGTCATTTGCTCAGCTGACTGAGCCACCCAGGCATCCGCTGTTCTGTTCTTTTTTATTCAAGAATACAAACTGAAATTTGCCCTGAGTTGTAGAATACTTTGCATATGTTTTGTCTGAATATTGAAACTTGTCATAATCAATATAGTATTTTTTTTAATTTTTTTAAAAGATTTTATTATTTAATGAAAAGAGAGACAGCAAGAGAGGGAACATGAGCAGGGGGTGTGGGAAAGGGAGAAGTAGGATTCTCGCTGTGCAGGGAGCCCATTGAGGGGCTCGATCCCAGGACCCTGGGATCATCAACTGAGCCAAAGGCAAATACATGACTGAGCCACCCGGGCCCCCCTAACATAATATTTTAACATCTAAAACACTATTCCTGTGTAGGGAAAATGACTCAAGTTTAAGCAATTTGATTTTGAGGAAACTGAGGAAATGTATTTCTGTCTAATTGATGATAATTACCAAAGCTGTATCTACTAATGTTTAAATCCTTGAATTATAGAATTGAGAGGAATATACTAAAATTTTAGCTGAAACATGATGGTGAATTAACTTTCAAGTTAAATGTTTTGTGTAAAGAATCTTTCTCTCTTTGAGTTAAAGTATGGCTTTCATACAGAAAAGTACACAAATCATAAATGCACAGCTTGGTTGATTTTCACAAAGTGAAACACATCCATGTAACTAGCAATCAGAGCGGGAAAGAGAACATTAATAGAACCGCAAAGTTCCCCTTCATGTTCCTTTCCAGCAATCATTCATCTAGCATCATAGATTCATTTCACATAAATTAAATCATGTAGTTTATACCTTTCTTAGGAGGGGGGAACTAACTGGGCTTTTTTGGCTATTATTTATATTGTATGTTACAGCGAGTTATTTATTATGATTGTTGTACAATAGTCCGTTGTTTGATATTCCACAATTTATTCATTCTTTTTACTTGATGAATATTTTGGATTTCCAGTTCAGGCTACGATGAATCAGAGTGCTACAGAAGTTACATGTGTCATTTGCTGAAATACATGTATATTTCCACTGCATATATGTTCAGCTTCAGTAGCTACAAGTTTTCCAATTTACATTCCTTTTAACAGTATATGAGAGTTTCAGTTCCTTCACATTTCTTGGCATCACATAATATGAAAATGTAGCAAGTCAAGGATTTGTATTGTAATCTTTGGGGTGACTAATGAAAGACTAGAAAAGAATATATAACTGATAATAAGTAGGAGAATGAAATAGTAGATTTTTTATTCATCCAGAAGAAGGCAAGGAAAGACTAAAACAATTGAGTCACATAAAAAAGAAAACTTAATGTGATTGATCCAAACCCCAAATATCAGTGATTAAATGTAAGTGGACTGGGCACCTGGGTGGCTCAGTGGGTTAAAGCCTCTGTCTTCAGCTCAGGTCATGATCCCAGGATCCTGGGATCGAGCCCCACATTGGGCTCTCTGCTCAGCGGGGAGCCTGCTTCCTCCTCTCTCTGACTGCCTCTCTGCCTACTTGTAATCTCTGTCTGTCAAATAAATAAAATCTTTAAAAAAAATGTAAGTGGACTACCTACCTACTATAAAGGATATTGCTTGTAAGACTACATATCTTGGGTTTAAGGACACAGGAAGAGTAATAATAAAAGGATAGAAAATAATTATATGAATGCTAACCAAAAGAAAGCTGATGTTGCTATACTGATAGTAAAGTAAATGTAAAATCAGAAATATTAAAGATAAAGGAAATTTTATAGTAAATAAAAAGGTTGACTCGTCCAGCTTCTGTTTAAAAAGCACGTGTGATTTTTTTATGTGCAACCCTAAGCAACTGCAAAAGCTTTACGTGGCAGGCCTCCTGCGGGGGAAGCTGCCCTCCCCAAACCGGACTTGGTGCCTAGCCAGTGAGCTGCAGTTCCTGAAGGGAGTTATAGTTAAGACTCAGACCCCCCTGGCTGGATGTCTTCATATCCAGAGCTGTATCCTCAGCCCAGGAACCTTCCTTCAGAGGCCTCATATCAGGAGCCATCAGTAGAGACCATCCTCAAGTACCTCTGTTGATACTACCTCCGTAGGAAAAGGAGGGGAACCTTGAAGATATCTTTTTCTCCACTTTCACTCAGTACTTTTCCACTCTTAGCATTTCTCTCTCTCCCTGCCCTGAACCACAGAGGCCACAACACTGTGGGAGTCTTTTGTTGAGGGCGTTTGTTCAGCAGTGAGAGATTCCCCACCTCTCCGCCCCGATCTACCTGACCCCCCACTAGCATGTCGTTGCATGGGGAGAAGTGAACTGGGAAGTTGGTGCTTTCTCTGATATGGACTCTTGCTTATACTGTCACAGCCGAGGGATAACAGGCTTGACTGTTACTTGCTTTTTCACCTTGTTGCTTTAATCGACTGCTGGGACATCAGGCAGTTCTCCTGAGTTAACCTAATAGGTTAATCCACCAGGAAGCAATAACAGTTCTCAGTTCTTATGCCTCTGACAACATAGCTTCAAAATGCATATGGCAAAACTAATAGATACTTGACTGAAGTGTAAGATATACACAGCAAAGTATGTAGGTTAAGAGTGTACAGCTCATTTAGTTATTGCCAAATAAATATCAGTATACAACACATGCAGCATTAGCAGCTCCTTGGAAGGCCTCCCTATACATACCTCCCAATCACTAGTCCTCTCCTCTTCCCTAAAGGTCACAACTATTCTGACCTTTTACACAATAGATTAGTTTGCCTATTTTAGAACTCTGTATAATGGAATCATCAGTATGTGTTCCTTTTTACTTGGCTTTTACTTGTTAGATATGTTTTTTTTTTTTAATAGTCCCTGTTGGGGGTCCTGAGTGGCTCAGTCAATTAAGCATCTGACTTTTGATTTTGGCTCAGGTCATGACCTCAGGTTCATGAGGTTGAGCCCTGGGTTGGGCTCCATGCTGGCTGTGGCGCCTGCTTGAGATTCTTTCTTTCCCTTACCCTCTGCCCCTCCTCCCTGCTCATGTGTATGCTCGCTCTCTTAAAAAAAAAAAAAAAAATTCCCTGTTAAATATTAACTTGCTGTTATTCTCTTATCATTTTAGGTGTTTTGGAAAATAATTATGAGAGCTTACGTATACTAAATGTTGAAAGAAATGAAAATATTATTTATACCTACAAGGTATGTCTATATTCTCTTTTTTTAGTTGTGGTAAGATATATGTAATGTAGAATTTACTATTTTAACCATTTATGTTCTTTTTTAAAATAGAATTTCATGCTATATCTTACTGAGGAGTAATGAATAAGATTGTTGGCATTTGATCTTTAATGCAAATTTTTTATTTTGTGAAATTAAATAAGGTGATTGGAATTCAGTCTTAATGGAATGTCTTGTTTTTTTTGTTTGTTTGTTTGTTTGTTTTTTTATAAAAGTTGTGCACAATGTCTGACACTCAGACTCGGTGCTCAGATTTTTTTGAGTAAATGGACAGTTCCATTTTGCGGGAGAAAAAATGCCAAGTGAAAGACATTTAAACTTAATTAATACGTAAGATTTTATCTTTGAGAACATATTAAATAGGATTACTCAATATCATCTCTTTAGACATAAGAATGCTCAAACTTTTGAGGCATTATTGCTTAAAGTGTTTTCAATATTAAGTGTTCTAAGGAATAAAAATGTAACTTTACCGGTAACATTACTGTGGTAGGGAAACATGAAAGAATAATTTCAGTAGCCAGCTTGCTTTGCACAGATGTACTACTGTATTTATTTATTAACTAACTTATTTGATCAATTGTTATTTTAAGTTGGGGCATCTGGCTGGCTCAGTCAGTGGTGCGTGAGACTCTTGATCTTGGGGTTGTGAGTTTGAGCCCCATATTGGGTGTACATTAATAAAATCTTTTTAAAAAATTAGTTTAAACTGTCTTCTACAAGTATGCTGCATTTAAAGAATGGTATGATTTAAAAAGTTTTATTTACAGGAATATCGTGGACTTGTTTTAGCCACTCCCAATCTCTATCTTATATATTTTCTTGAAGAAATAAATGGAAGTACAAAAACATTCGCTCCTTTGCCATGCTCTACTACCTCCTAGACAGTGTCCCCCAGATTCACAGAGCTGTATGCTCTGAATCCATTTCACTCTTTGGGCTCATATTACTAGCTGAAAAATGTTTAGTCCCTTTCTGACATGCTACCTTTAGAGTGCTTATTGCTAATATTGATTGAATTATTGCAGGTTTAAGAGTAACATCCTAACTTCCTTAACAATGATATATAATAAATATCTGGTTAATTTTTTAAAGGATGATAAGGGAAATGTCTTCTTTGGATTGTATGACTGCCGAACCAGACAAAATGAGGTAAAAATCACTGTAAATCATAGATTATTCATTAGTTATTGTTTTTAGAGTTTTTTCTTCTTTCTGCCTCCTTTTCCTTTTACAGATTCTCATTTCATTTTCAAAAAAAATTTTTTTTTTTTAAAGATTTTATTTATTTATTTGACAGAGAGAAATCACAAGTAGATGGAGAGGCAGGCAGAGAGAGAGAGAGGGAAGCAGGCTCTCCAATGAGCAGAGAGCCCGATGCGGGACTCGATCCCAGGACTCTGAGATCATGACCTGAGCCGAAGGCAGCGGCTTAACCCACTGAGCCACCCAGGCGCCCTCATTTTCAAAAATTTAGTTTTTATTTCTTTGCCTTCTTTCTCTCTTTTACCATCTCTTGGTGCCATTATCTTTAAAAATTAATAAGTAAATGAAGTGCAAGGACTTCTGGACCAAAACGTCATCAGAAGTTTCTTAGTCCTTGGAGACTTAAGCAAATTGGCTCAAATCAGTTATCCAGTATTCTGTAGGAATGTAGGAATGTAGGAAGTCCAGTAACTTCCTGAGATTTGCATGCTCCCAGAAGTTTAGGGTCTCATAATAACCTCTGGCTCTGAGTTCTGTTTCTCTTCAAATTTCACTTCTCTTTCTTCTTAAAGATCCAGGTATAGAACCCAGCCTCCTTTCCTTAATTTTTCCCCACACCACAGACATAGAACATTGGTTGATGAGACAGGTCTTATCTAATTCTTGGTGCAAATGTGAAGGATTCATTTTGTGCCTATGTACAAACAACTTACAGTAAGGGAGTAAGAAGTCTGTAAACACATACTGGCACAGAAGTTTCTCCAAAACATACTGTTATGTGAAAACAAAACAAAACAAATTGCCAGAATAATACATTTCATTTATGTTTTTAAAAACTTATGAGAAAACATAAATATATATTAAAAAGATCTGGAAGGCTACAGAGTCAATTGCAAGCATGTTTCCTTTTGGAAGGGAGTTCATATGGAGTAGCATAGCAAAGAGCTTTGATTTTTTTATTTGGTGGTATTTGCATGTTTTAAACACTGAGACTATGTTTTGTCATTTTATAATGAAAAGAGTAAAACACTAAAAGTTAAGTGTATACATTCATGATTCTTCTTACTTGCAGATTAGAATCTCTCAGAGTAAGAGTCAAGGGAAACCAAAATGTGTCTCACATGAATTGAGAGCCTCCTTTTTCACTCAAAGTTCACTTTTTCTAATCAAGCATTTTGTGACAACATTTTTCATCAGCTTCTAGCCATAGGATTCTAGTGTGTTCTCAGTGCTTTTGTAACTCTGCAAGTATTATTACCTTCCTAATACTCCTGCTACATGTTGTTTCTCGTAGCCTCTAAGACTCTTTTTTTTCTTTTTTTTTTTTTAAGATTTTATTTATTTGACAGAGAGAGAGAGAGATCACAAGTAGGCAGAGAGGCAGGCAGAGAGAGGAGGAAGCAGACTCACTGCTGAGCAGAGAGCCCAATGTGGGGCTCCATCCCAGGACCTTGAGATCATGACCTGAGCTGAAGGCAGAGGCTTAACCCACTGAGCCACCCAGGCGCCCCAGGTCTAAGACTCTTGATCTTTTCTTACCCTCTGAGGGTATTGTAAGGGAGTTTGCCTAATGTAACTGCAATTGTCTTCATTTCCTCAATTTGCATATCATATCCTCCTGCATGACCATTTTCATTTTCTTTAATATTTAATAAGGAAATGGAATCTTGCAACATTTCAAACAGCAAGAAAATTTTTAAAAGAGTAAGTAAAAATAGAAAATTACTTTGCCAAGGCTCTGAATATCAGAGTCTTTCAGTAGATGCACTTGTGATAGTCTCTTAGACATAGTTAAATGTTATCATAGTTAGGTAACTTGATTAAAACTTTATTTTCTCAATAATTATAATAGCTGACTTCTGAGGGCTTATTACAGGTGACAGGCATTGTATAAGTGCTTTGTATGGATTATCTCAGTTGATCCTTCTAAGGATTTCATGAAATAGGTATTGTGATTTTTATTTTACTGATTAGAAAGATTGGATAACTTGTCCAGGGGTGCCTGGGTGGCCCAGTTGGTTAAGCGACTACCTTTGGCTGAGGTCGTGATCCTAGGGTCCTGGGATGGAGCCCATATTAGACTCCCTGCTCAGTGGGGAGTCCGCTTCTCCCTCTCCCTCTGTCCCTCCACTTGCTTGTGGTCTCTCTTTCTCAAAAAAATAAATAAAATCTTAAAAAAAGAAAAATAGAAGAACAACAACAACTTGTCCTTAGTTACACAGCCTGCAAGTAGCACAACTAGAAATTGATCCTACGTCCAGCCTGGCTCCAAGGTCTAGGCTTTTAGCCTCTAGGCCAAGTTGCCTCATGGTTAAGCTTCAGGGCCTCCTATGGCCTACAGTTGCAAACTTTTCTCTTAAAAAATAATCTGGAACTTCTCAGTATGGATAAACTGGTTAATTGATGGTTCTTTACTAAAATGTCTGGCCAACATGATACCACCATGATAACTGGGAATTTGAATTCTAAAATTGTTCTTTAATACAAAACTCCCAAATTAAAAAAATCATTTTGTTTTTACAGCATCTCTATACATTTGAGAAAGACTTGCACGTTGTCAGTTGCTCTGTCAACAGTGAGAGAACTTTGCTTGGTAAGTTGAACTCTTTTATTGCTACATGTCAAGAACTAAACTACATTTGTTGAGTTTGAACTTTTGCAACATTTGAGTATTCTATGACAATGATTTTCTGGGAAAAGATGCTCTTGGGAGGTTAATTTTGAACTAAAAAATCTGTGTAGTCTACTTACAAAAAAAAGAATGCTTTCTGCATTACCTTAATCATCCACTGACAGATCCTTTGAGCACTCACTTACTTCAGGTATAAAGTGGTAGATTTTAACCAGCCACTGCGTGGATCATTTGCTAATGGATGGTTTTTTTGTTATTTTTTCTTTTTCCACTAGCGGCAAGTTTAGTTCATTTTACTAAAGAAGGAAGAAAGAACGAGCTTCAACCAGGTATGACATTCTATTTTTTTAGTGCCTGTTGAAAGATGAAGATTTATTCACTACTAAGTCAAATCACAAGCAACTTTACAAATAGCTTTATCTCAGAATAAAAAGGCAAAGGTCATGTCAAGCATGAAAATGTTCTGCAATTTTTTTTCTCAAGTAAACAAGAATACAGAATATAATGTGACAGTGAATAGTAGAGGTATTAAAAAGGCAGTTAGCACCTGCAGACAAATAAACACTGAGAACATACTAGAACCCTGTGGTCAGAAGGTGGTGTAAAAAGGGCTGGGAAGGGGTTCATATCCCTTCAAGAATATCATTTTTTTTTTTTAAATCCGATGAGCCATTAACCCATACCTAATACACTGTGAATAGACCATCAATTCTAAATAAAAATTCTCATTTGCCAGGACCCACTCTGTAGTTTATTATCTATGTGATATTCCCTCCTTTTTAACATTTTGTGCCATCCATCTGTCCAGAGCTCAACAAGTGAGTTCCTGCAGTGGGTGAGGCACTCTGCATACGAGAGAGTAGCAGGTGCCTGCACGGTGAGCTCTGGGGACTAAGGGGTGGGTGGCGATACGCCATGGAGCTTGGTCCCATCTTCAGAGGAGGGCTCTAACCCCAGGGGACCAGCTTTTCAATTTACCAAGGGAAGTATGAACTTTTGTGTAAAACTTTCATTTTTAAATGTTGGCTCAAATATTTTTAAGAAATTCTGCTCAGGCCTTTTTGGCCCTTATTTCTTTTAGCCTCAGGAAACCTTTATTTTGCTGGCAAACCCAGTGGAACCTATATTCTTTTTTTTTTTTTTTTTAAATATTTTATTTATTTATTTGACAGTGAGAGATCACAAGTAGGCAGAGAGGCGGGCAGAGAGAGAGGAAGGGAAGCAGGCTCCCTGCTGAGCAGAGAGCCCGATGTGGGGCTTGATCCCAGGATCCTGAGATCATGACCTGAGCCGAAGGCAGAGGCTTAACCCACTGAGCCACCCAGGCGCCCCTATATTCTTTACATGATGTTTACCGGCTATGCTTGTCATGCAGAACAGTGACGATTATGTACGTTATAAAAGGTACTTTCAGGGGTGCCTGCGTCAGTCAGCTAAGCATCTGCCTTCGGCTCACCTCACGGTCCCAGAGTTCTGGGATTGAGCCCAAATCAGGCTTGCTGCTCAGTGGGGAGTCTGCTTTTCCCTCTCCCTGTGCCCCTCCCCTCACTTATGCTCTCTTTCTCTTGCAAATATATAACATCTTTTTAAAAAAAAATAAAATATACTTTCAGATGAACTTCTTTGTAAGTTTTATTAAATTAAATCCTATTCAGGGGGCTCCTGGGTGGCTCAGTCATTTAAGCGTCTGACTCTTGGTTTTGGCTTGGGTTATGATCTCAGGATCATGAGCCCCATATCGGGCTCCGTGCCCAATGAGAAGTCTGTTTGAGGCACTCTTCCTCTCCCTTTGCCTCTCTCCTCAGCTCTCTCTTTCTCTCTAAAATCAATAAATCTTAAAAAAAAAACAGTCCCATTCAGGTCTGATAACTCAGTCTTTAAAGTTTGATGCCCCTCCAGTGAGATTATCTGATCACATCTTTCAACATACTAGAAGGAATGTCGTTAGGTGTATTGTATTGGCTTCCTGATGCTTTCTGTCTTGTCAGTTCACCTGACAAGTTCACCTGGCCAACTGCTGCAGTAAGAACCTGCACTGCCCAGACTGAATTTGACAGACAGCACCTTAACTCGGCTGCTCGGCCTGCTTCTTGCTTTTTGCCCAGAGCCGGTAGGAAAATACTCTCTGTGCGTGTGTGGCCTGGAAGAGTGGCTGGGAAGGATTCCCCATAGGACAAGCCGTGACCAATGAGGGGGCAAGACAAGCAGAAGGATAAATACTCCCCTTTCTGTCCTGGCAGTGGATAGTTCTGAGGTGTCCTCCATGCAGCTCAAGTCCGGAGGTGGTCACGAATTTGATAAGGTCCTGCTTGCTGGAGGGTTCTCCTTCCTGTTTCACGCTCCCTGCTCCCTCACATCATAGCCCTCTTGTCTTAGTTTGGGTTTTCCTTCTAAGTAGAGCTGAGGCAAGCATCTGAATGCAGTTAGTTTATTTGAGGGATGATCCTAGGAAGCGCTGTTAGGGGAGCCTTTAAACAGATCTGAATGAAGGGAGGGAGCAAGCGTGCGGCTGTGGGGAAGGCACACTTCTGACACGGACACCACCAGCACAAAGGTCCTGGGGCCAGAGAGTACTTGGTGGACTTGCTGATAAGGATAGCGAGGAGATCAGTGAGGCTGAACAAAAAAAAGGGCAGAGTGGTAGGAACTGAAGCCAGAGGAAAACAGGGCTGAAGTATAGGCAGATCATAGAGACCCTACAAGGCCTTTGTTCATTTAAGAGTTCAGAAATGATGTGACCAGAAAGCACTGTAGACTTTGTTATGGCGTTTTGTCCTTTGAACAAATATTTTGGAAAGCCTTATTTTATCTGCCCATGAATGACCCGAAAAGTCATTCGATTATAAAGTGTAGTTTGCCTGGAGCTAATGTTTAACACTCTGTTGCTTATAATGAGATTTTTCCCTTGCAACTGAGACAAACTGTAACATCTTCCACATGAACAAGATAAGGTCCTTTGGTCCACAAACTTGGCAACACAGTTTTTATCCATAGTGCTTCTCTTCTTGGCTGTGGCTGTGGCAGATTAATGTTTAGTTTAGGAAGCAGTAAAAGAGGAGGCGCCTGGCTGGCTCAGTCAGTAGAACATGCAGCTTCTGATCTCAGGGTTGTGAGTTCAAGCCCCATGTTGGGCATAGAGCTTACTTTAAAGAAAAAAAGATAAAGGAAGAACAGGACCTAGCTGCCCCCTTCACCCTGCCATAGAGTCGCATTTGCCTCAGGCACAGTGCTGGCCTGCCGGGCAGCTATGGGGGTAGCCACATGTGCTGGGCGCCACTGCCCTGAGACTCCTGAGGCCCCCTGCGCCATTATAGTCAAGAGCAGCGGATGCTCCATGGAACTGTGGTTTGGTTCAGGAGCTCCAGGAACCAAAGCTGCTTCCGATCCAGACCCTGTTAGACTCTTCCAACCTTGGCATCATGTGTCTTCACTTGCATCAGACCAGATTCTTTTGCCCACCCACTACCCTCCCCATGCCATGCCCATCCTTAGGCTTTTATTTATTTTTTTAAATTTTTTTTCAATTTATTTAAACTTAAAAAAACAAAGCAGTGTACTTGTTTCTTCCATTCTCCACCCTCACCTCTTGTAACTGCCAGTTTGTTTTCTGTATCTATGAACTTGGGGATTTCTTTCCTTTTTCTAGGAGCCCACGCATTAGAGAAATGATACGGTATTTGTCCTTCTCTGATTTCACTTAGTGACTTGCCCTCAAGAGCCTTCCAAATTGTCACTTTTGCTCCTGCTGTCTCTACTTTTTGTGATATCCACAGCCTGTCTGGATCTGCCGTACCCTGTGGTGATGCCCTCCCAGGCTCCACTGACATCTGGATTCTCAAACTTCCTAAGACTTTAAGCACTTCTTGGAATCATGGACTTTCATGACTGACAGTGGTTGTAGATCGGTAGATCCAATTCTCTAGTTTTTGCCTTTTTTAATAACAGGGCTCGGAAGCCTAGGAATACTTTGTCCTTTCTGAAAAGTGTCTGTTAGGTTAGCAGCAGAGTGTAAACTGGAACAGATGTCTCTAGAGTCCTAATCCAGAATACGTCATATAACACCATGAAAGCCCATGGTATGTTACTGAGAGAAATTCCTGTTTGCATGATTACTTTTATCATTATGCTTATTAGTTAGGTGTCGGGCTGCCCCCCCAAAAGGGAAAAATCAGTGTAGGAAGATAGTTTTTGTTCTTGAAAATCCTCCCATTTTAAAGTCAGGTGAATTTAGTTGATGGCTGGTTATCAAGTTCACTAGCAAAAAGTCTAAATTCTTTTACTCCTCCTCCGAGGAGGTTCCCCTGCCTGTCCTGTAAAAATTTTTTTTTTCCAAATTGGGATATATAAACTTTTTAGGGGAAGACATTAAATAGCCAAATGTCAGCTTGTACTACTTAATATAGTAACTGGAATTATTAATTTAATTATTTACACAATGTAAAATAACTTAATAAGGAAAATTGCTTTTTTTCTCATTCTCACATTTCACAAAGCATTTCTGTTTTTCTTCTCAAGCACCTTTGACACTAATATCTTTTTTTAAAAAAAGATTTTATTTATTTATTAGAGGGAGAGAGAACAAGCACATGTTAGTGGGGAAAGCAGCAGAGGGGGAGGGAGAAGGTGGGGGAAAGAATCTCAAGCAGGCTCCCTACTGAGCATGGAGCTCAGTCTCACAACCCCGAGACCCTGACCTGAGCCGAAATCAAGAGTCAGATGCTTGACCCACCAAGCCACCCAGGCACTCTGACACCAATGTCTTTCTTATTCCTAGAGACATTTTTTTTTTCTTTTTTGAGTTAATAAGTAGATTACCAACGCTCCTCACCTTTACCTCTGTCCCAGTTACTGGAAGGATAGCCCTTTTGACCTGGCATCTGATCCTGTCACTGGGAATTTTATCCTAAGCTCTAAGTACCACTGACCAAGCAATATTTGATTTTCACTTGTTCTGTCCTTGTATATTTGGGATCCCACATAGTAACTCACTGTCTTGGTTTTTCAATCATCTTTAAAAGGCATGTTTACAAAGCTATCCAGTGCTTGCCATCCTAAGACCACATCACAGGAATTGTTTTCAATTCTTTGCCTTTATTTGCTGTCAGGTTAGTTTCTTAAATAGTGAAAATCGGCATTGACTCAATTCCAGGCTGCTGTGCTGTCCTGAAATTGTACATTTTTATTCAAAAGCCTTGAGAAAGCCCCTGACAATATTAGTCTTTGTAAGAACTCAGCTCTCAGGCAACTCCTTGTCTGAGGTTTCATCTTGGGGAAGGGGGACTGTTGGCCTAAATGTGGATATCTGTGGTGATCCTGTTCCAGTCTGTGTCCAAGGACTTCCTCCTCATTGTTATCTTTTATGACATTCACTGCAGTGTGACACTGAGGAACTAAGTGGGTCTGTATCAGCTTAGCTCCACCACCATCCCAGAGGGAAGCCAGGCCCCTGTCCTCTTCAGCTGCCAACTGGGGCATGGTCATGCATTAGAAATATCTTTACGTTTTCACCCACAAGGGCTATTTGCCCTTGTGCTGCAGAATTGGGAGTGATGGTGAATGGAGCTGTGTTTGCTGAGACTTAGAAGCCCAGAGGGCCTGTGAGGCAGTGCTAGGTGGCTGAGGAATGGGCAGGGGCTTGGTCCTCTCTCTATGTATATCAGTTTCTCCTCCATGAGATTTTCTTCATCTGTTGTGGGTTTTAAGAACTGTCAAAGTAAATTTTAAGAAAATTACTTTTCCTGTTGGAAGAGCTAGCACAATAGGTAACGTATTTACACTTTCAAAATTCAGACTGCAGTGGAGAAGATGACAAATGACATTCTGATCTTCCGTTACTAAAAGTTGCTTTTTCTTTCTAGGATCAAAGTGTTTAACGTTGTTGGTTGAAATCCACCCTGTAAACAACGTGAAGGTTCTAAAAGCCGTGGATAGCTACATTTGGGTGCAGGTAAGCACAGAGCACGTGACTATCATTCATCTCGCTAATCAAAAGGTGTGAAACCTGGAGGCAATGGTGCTTACCCAGTGTCTTCACAGCAATTATCACATTTAATCCTCAAAGCAATCTGGTAGAAGGGTCTGGCTGGAATTATCTGCTCACCCTTTGCAAACGTGGATATCACGCTCAACCCCACTCCTCTGACTCTGTTTTATCATGGTTTGAGTGAGAGTCATGTAACATGTTGACTTGGTAAAATGCTGACTCTCAACACACATTGGAGGTAAGTTTAAAAAATGGTTTCTGTAATGTACTCCTGTAGTTCAGAGTAAATAGGAATAAATGGCTTAATCCCTGACTTTATCATCTCCATGGAAGGACCCAGAAGTACCATGTGTCTGGGGCAGGTGGACCAGACATAGTTTGTTCATTACTCGCACGCTCTGAACCTGTGAGTTGTACTACTTACCACAGTCTATTTGTAACACCAAAGTCAGTACTCACAGCGCTTTTATACTCGTCTGCACACATGAGTGTGCAGCGGTGAAAAATTTGTCACCTGGCTGAGGCCGACCGAGGTGACGCTCGGCTTCTCGGCTCGCCTCTCTCCCTGTAAATGGGTGTCGTTTTCATGATCTCTTTAGTGCCATGATTTTCACATTTGGTCAACTAATCTTCGACAAAGCAGGAAAGAATGTCCAATGGAAAAAAGACAGCCTTTTCAATAAATGGTGCTGGGAAAATTGGACAGCCACATGCAGAAAAATGAAATTGGACCATTTCCTTACACCACACACAAAAATAGACTCAAAATGGATGAAGGACCTCAATGTACGAAAGGAATCCATCAAAATCCTTGAGGAGAACACGGGCAGCAACCTCTTCGACCTCTGCCGCAGCAACATCTTCCTAGGAACAACGCAAAAGGCAAGGGAAGCAAGGGAAAAAATGAACTACTGGGATTTCATCAAGATCAAAAGCTTTTGCACAGCAAAGGAAACAGTTAACAAAATCAAAAGACAACTGACAGAATGGGAGAAGATATTTGCAAACGACATATCAGATAAAGGACTAGTGTCCAGAATCTATAAAGAACTTAGCAAACTCAACACCCAAAGAACAAATAATCCAATCAAGAAATGGGCAGAGGACATGAACAGACATTTCTGCAAAGAAGACATCCAGATGGCGAACAGACACATGAAAAAGTGCTCCATATCACTCGGCATCAGGGAAATACAAATCAAAACCACAATGAGATATCACCTCACACCAGTCAGAATGGCTAAAATCAACAAGTCAGGAAATGACAGATGCTGGCGAGGATGCGGAGAAAGGGGAACCCTCCTACACTGTTGGTGGGAATGCAAGCTGGTGCAGCCACTCTGGAAAACAGCATGGAGGTTCCTCAAAATGTTGAAAATAGAACTGCCCTATGACCCAGCAATTGCACTATTGGGTATTTACCCTAAAGATACAAATGTAGTGATCCAAAGGGGCACATGCACCCGAATGTTTATAGCAGCAATGTCCACAATAGCCAAACTATGGAAAGAACCTAGATGTCCATCAACAGATGAATGGATCAAGAAGATGTGGTATATATACACAATGGAATACTATGCAGCCATCAAAAGAAATGAAATCTTGCCATTTGCAACAACATGGATGGAACTAGAGCGTATCATGCTTAGCGAAATAAGTCAAGCAGAGAAAGACAACTATCATATGATCTCCCTGATATGAGGAAGTGGTGATGCAACATGGAGGCTTAAGTGGGTAGAAGAAGAATAAATGAAACAAGATGGGATTGGGAGGGAGACAAACCATAAGTGACTCTTAATCTCACAAAACAAACTGAGGGTTGCCGGGGGGAGGGGGTTTGGGAGAAGGGGTTGGGATTATGGACATTGGGGAGGGCATGTGATTTGGTGAGTGCTGTGAAGTGTGTAAACCTGGTGATTCACAGACCTGTACCCCTGGGGATAAAAATATATGTTTATAAAAAATAAAAAAATTAAAAAAAAAAAAAAAAAAAACAACAAAGCACACATGAAACAAGGTTATGTATTACTTGGTTGGCAAATATCCTTGCATTTCCCGTGGGAGCGGCCGTTTGGTATTTCACTCGGTATTTCACTCACGGTGGTGTTGGTGGCACTCTGTAGACTGTGCAGGGCTAGAGTGTGGCTTCCCTGTGTAACCTGAACCATCTGCTTCTCGTCCCCCCTACCTCCTCCCCGCCTCGAGCCTCTGGGTCTTCCTCTTGCAGTGGGTCAGGAGGGGGCTTCTCTCCCATCTGCCCCCTCGCGTCTTAACCAGCAGCTAGGGCCTGCTTGCAGACAGGGCCTGGCGCCGAGCTCCTGGGCCACCTTCCCCCTCCCCCAGGAAGCTGCTGTGTTGACACTGTCATCAGTACTGGAGTGACTTTGGGACAACCATATCCCTTTTCTGGCATGTTCTTTTGGCTTCCTTAGCATCTCCATCCATGGCTGTGTCTGGCAATGGAGATGTTATTGAACGGTGGAGGCAGCTAAAGGGAATCAGAGCCCTGGAAGGACAAGAGATTTTATAGGTATGTGGTCACACAGCAGTGCAAATGTATTAACAATTACTGAATTGTATATTTTAAAACAGTTAAAAAGGTGATTTTTCTGCTATGCAAATTTTATCTCAATTTAAAGGAAAAAATTAATAGTACATGACACGTGACTGCTTCCTTAGGCCAAAGGGAAAGTCCCCGTCCAAATGAAGTAAAACCTGTCCTTGTTGGGGTGCCTGGGTGGCTCAGTCATTGTGTGTCTGCCTTTGGCTCAGGTCATGAGCCCAAGGTCCAGTGATCAAGCCCCCCATCAGGCTCCCTGCTCAGCAGAGAGCCTGCTTCTCCCTCTCCCACTCTCCCTGCTTGTGTTCCTCTTCTTGTTGTCTCTCTCTCTCTCTCTGACAAATAAATAAATAAATAAAATCTTAAAACAAAACCCTGTCCTTGTTTTGTGGACCCATCTCTGTTCCTAACCCTTCTCCCTGCTCCTCATGCCTGTCCCTCTGGGGGGAGAAAAATTCCTCAAACCTCCCTCCAGGGCAAACCTCTAACCCCCTTGCCCCTTCCCTCTCCCCTTTACAGAAATGCCATTCATTGTCCACTGAGTTTGGCTTTGCCCTGCAACCTATCTCCCTTTCCTTACCAAAACATTCATGGTGATCTCAAGTCTGTATGTACTTGCGTCCCCAAGTCTGTATGTACAGCCTCGACCTCCTTCAGAGAGAAACTTCAGCAGGACAGGAGTGGGTGGGGCTTGGGTCCCAATATGGTCGCTTCTGAGAATTGCCTACCAGCAAGCCCTGCATCTTCCAGAGAGTTCCAGATACCCATCTATAGTACATATCTACCAACTGGAATTACTCATCAGAGTCTAGTTCCATAGTGGTGAAGATAAATATTCCCCTAATATGATGTAATCTATACAGATTTCTACTGACACTGCAAAATCCAAACAAAACTTTGGATTTCTTTTTCTTTTTCTTTTTTTTTTCCTGAAGCCTGTCTGTCTGTAGTCTTACTTCCAGACTCTAGGGCTGCTTCGTCATAGAAGGAAAACCTCCAACACCTAAACGGAACTTTTAAAATCATGTTCTTACTGATGGCCACGCAAAGACCAGACAAAAGTTTAGAACTTGTCAGCACCTTTCTCCAGGTCACAGTCCTAAGCAAGCATGCCTTGGCCACCTCTGTGGTCCCAAGGGAGGCTGAATTGTCTTCCGTAGGACTGTCTCCTTGTCATGAGGCACTGAGTGTTTGCTCTTTCATTATCTGTATGGTGTTACTCAGCTTTGCTCCCCGATCCCAGTACACAGTTTCCTGTCTGATATGCACAGTTTCACAAAATCAAGGCATAATAGGTTCTACATTATTTTCTTTCTTTCTTTCTTTCTTTTTTTTTTTTTTAAGATTTTATTTATTTAACAGACAGAGATCACAAGTAGGCAGAGAGAGAGGAGGAAGCAGGCTCTCTGCTCAGCAGAGATGTGGGGCTCGATCCCATGACCCTGGGATCATGACCTGAGCTGAAGGCAGAGGCTTTAACCCATTGAGCCACCCAGGCACCCCGTTTCTACATAATTTTCATAGCTGAGTTCTGCATTGCTATCTATTGTATAATTTTGAAGTTTTTGCTGTGGAGAAATGGTGTATAGTTAATGTTTTGTTTCTCAATTCTAAAAAGGAAACTTGACAACGGACAATTTGAAAAATTTACCAGTTGTATTTCCATTTCGTCAGCACGAAAAGTTAGGGCACCAGGGAATATCTTTTGTCAAAATTTTTCCTAGTCTTTAGAGAGGCGGCTGACTATAAAGTAGGGACCTAAAAGGTTATATTCTTTCATTGTGCTTTGAGGGTTGGAGGGAAAAACCAAAATCCACTGGTGGATCCTATCTTGTAAGCGGTCTTTAATGTTACAAAACGAAACTGCTCATTTCTAGTTACCCTTTTGATGATGAAAGAATTAAGTCACTGGAGTCATCCTAGGACCCTTTTCAAACCTCATTATCACGGCTCGTAGCGTCAGGTCCGTGTTTCTGGCTGACTGCTTTGTCCTGTGGGCTGGCACATATGGGAGGGCACAGACAAGGAGGAATGGGGTGGATCAAGCCTTTTCTTCCTGGAGCAGTCATTCTATTATTTGAGGCTTGTAAATCCTCCACCGCAGACCAGGCTGTGACTCACCGTTCTTTCTTGGAAAGTCCCGTGTTACGTTGTGCTTTGTCTCTTGGATGGGGGACTACTTTGGAAGTTGTCGGAGAGCTTGTGTTTACTGGGTTGTCAAATTAAATATGACGCTTAGTTGCAAAACAGACGTATTGATCACTTTTTTTGTGCACGTGGAAAAGAACTTTCTGTATAGCTGTTGCTTATATTGTTTCTGATTGGCTTCAGAATCACGTATTCCAAAATAGGGAGCCGCATCTCTAGAAATAGCTTCTACTTTAACCTTGTGGAAATGAATTATGGTGGACCTGCTGTCAATTTCCCCCTGGAAACTGAGCTCCTGAAAGTGTTTCTTTTTCCTCTTTGGCTCTGTCTGTAATATGCGTGTGTGTGTTTGTGTGTGTGTGTGTGATTTGCCTCAACTATTCTATTGTTCCCAGTACCTTCTGTGGTAAGTAGTAGTGCAGTGATCAGAAACTTTTGAAATATTTGTATAAGCAAGGAAGTTACTGCTTACGACTTTGATTCATTTCCTTTTTACAGTTTCTCTACCCACATGTGGAAAGTCGCCCTCTTGCAGAGAACCATCTGTTACTGATTTCAGAAGAGAAATGTAAGTGTATCTTTTACCAGTATATATGAACATGAAGGGCACATCTCTTAGTCAAGTATGGAACTTGACTGAATCTTCTAGATATACACTCCCCAATCCTAAAGGTCCAACTGACCTTTGATGTCCATTTAAGACCTAGCACTCCTATGGGAGGGCTTTTCTTTCTGCCTCCACTTGTTCCCTTGGCTCTGCTCTGTTTCCCCATCCTGGGAATGATGGCCTCCTACATACATGGATTTCCACGTTTGTCACACGGTAGAGTGTAGGACAATTATGGAGGTCATTTTTGCCTTCTTTAGGATGTCCGTTACCTCAGATTGAGAAAGGGGAAGGTATTAGAAGCCAGAAGAATTTGATGATAGAATTAGAAGACACATACTTGGTCAAATTCAGGTGGAGGCATATAAGAATGGGATGTCCTTTAATGAAGTTTATTTACAATTTTGGGTGGGAAAGGTGGCAGAGAAGGGACAAAATCCACTGGTGGCTCTTATCTAGTAAGCCGTCTTTCATGATACAAAGTGGGACTGCTGATTTGTAATGGGAAGGACAGGCCTGAGAGGCTTAGGTTATGTTCAGTGTCTATGCTCACGACCAATTATGTATCCCACCTTTTTGTAACTAGAATTGGCAGAAGGTTAAGTATGGCCAAATCTAGATTGCTTATTGAGAGAATGGGACCATTCGGGAAGTGCTTAGAGATAAACTCGGCCAGAGGAACCAGTGTTAGCTACAAATAAGACTGATGGTGCAGGAAAGGCCAACATTTGGGGGAACCCAGGGGAGGGGAAGGGCAAAATGCTTTATGTATTATTGATATTGAAGAGCAGAGTAAATGCTGGGTTAGCGATAGACGGTAGAGGGAGTCTGGAGAAAGGTGGGTTTTGTTTTGCACTTGTATCATGAAACTGCCGTGTGTAATGATACTGTTTTTCCAACCAGCTGATGAATCTGCTTTATCTTTATAAATCAAGGTTCACCGCTGTTAGGGGTAAAAAAGTGCTCATGATTTTCATAAAGGTTCAACTGTCTTTCTCTTGTTTCTCTTTTTAAAGATATTGAAAAGTTTCATATCCAAGTCATCCAAGAAGATGGAAATAGAGTGGTAAATATTTGAAATCTCTTTTACTTTGAAGTGGCATTTCGAGACTGTTAAAGATAGAGTATTGTTATAGACGCAGACTACTTTCTTTATTCCATGTCTTTCACATTATAGACTTGCTGTTGTAACATGTGGAGTAATACAAGACGTAGAAAGGAGTTAATTATCTCCTTTATCTTGACCTCACTCTCCAACCTCAGTCTCCTGAGATAACTCAAGACAGCCTTGTGGGACTCTTTCTACACCTTTACCTTGCTCATGCACACGTACACACAGTTGGGTGCACATGCACAGATTCAGTTGTTTTTACCAAAATAGAATCACAATATGTATGTTAACTGGCCATTTTGGTTTTTACTTTTAACTTAATATATCAGGGTTATTCCTACAGGTTTTTAAATGGAGATAGAACACTTTTCCCCCTAATTTTTAGACATACATAGAATAAATGGGATCATAACTATGTGTTTATATATATATATATACACACACACATATATATGTAAAAGAGGAGGTATATATAGTTTTATAGTTCAATTGTCTTCTTTTTTCTTTTTTTTAATTGCTTGGATTCCACTTCTCCCTTGCCTTTTCACCTCTGACTTTTGTCTGTAACCTATTATGTTTCCTTTCATGCACTTCTCTGAACCTGTGTATTTGCCATCCCCACCCCTGACACACCCAGGGGTTTATCCTTCATTCCTTCCTCATTCAACTTTGTGGCATTATCTACAAGTCAACCAGAATAGGTCAATTCATTCTTTTTAGAAGTACGTAATAGTCCCTGGTATGGATATACACAGTTTCAGTCATTCTCCTGTGGGTGGACACTCACTTGATTGCCACTTTTTGTTGTTATTATTCATCTGTTTGTGTTACAGATCATCTCAAAAAATTTTTTTATAGCTTTATGTATTTGGTACACATATTTCTTTGGGCTAAATCCTCAGGGATGGGTAGTTGGGTTGACAGGTACATGCATTTAATACATTTCAACAGATTTTGCTAGCTTGCTTTCCAAAAAACCTTGTAACAATTCACAGTTGTACAAGCAATGGGTAAGAGTACCCCTTCCCTCTATCCATACCAGTCATAGGTGCATTTTCCCTTTTTAAAAAATATTTCCAATTTGTTGACGGTTAAGTTGATAACATTATTATTTTAGTTGGTATTTCCATTACTATCACTGGCTGTGTGAATTTGTTTTTCTGAAAATTGCTTAGTTATATCCTCATCTGTTTTTCTATTGCGTTGTCTATTTTCTTGACTATGAAAGATCATAATATATTATTCATATTAAAAAATACTTCCTTCAATATTTAAATAGCTTGCATCAAAATAATCCTTCTCTGAAGATTTTAATTTTAAAGTTACATGAAGAACATGAAATGGAAAATGGTATTTATTCATTATATATCTCTCATTAAAAGCCTCAAATGAAGAGGCCTGGCTGGAAAATGACTAGAAAGTGTGTCACTGGAACCCTGGGCCACCAGGGGCATTGTGGCAGGCTACAGATGCCTGGCTTGGCCCGGGGTCAGAAAAGAAGCTGGAGAGGAAGACGAACCAAGGCAGAATCCCAAAACCAGCAATGCGTATTTAGAGGAGAGAGTCACATAAACAATCCAGGGTCAGTGAAATAAATAAGACCAGGAATGGGGACTGACAGAGGGCTGGCTGCTTAGAAGAAGGGCTGGGAGCTGTGAAGCTACGGCAGAGTGAGGCCAGGGGACACCTGTCAGCGACCAACGCGGGGTGGCCACAGCACACCATCATCCTTGCCTGCCCTCCTCTGAAGCATCGCTGCTCTCCTTCTTCTTGTTGTTGTTCTTCTTTTTTAAAAGAAGATTTATTTATTTACTTGAAAGAAAGAGCACACACATATATGGGAAAGGAGCAGAGGGAGACAAAGTCTCAAGCAGACACCCTACTGAGCACAGAGCAGGCATGGGAATTGATCCCAGGACCCTGAGATCATAACCTGAACTGAAACCAAAAGTCAGATGCCTAATTGACCGAGCCCCTAGGATCCCCCACTGTCCATATCCTTAAGGGCTTAGATGACAGCTTCTCAAGGCAGTGTGTGGTTCCATGCATTCATAACAACATCGGGTGGCAGATAGGCAGTGGGATAATTATCCCCATGTTTACAGAGCAAGCAAGTTCCCCAGAGATGAGGGAACTCTAGAGAGGGACAAAACTGAGATGTGCATCTGGGTGACCACACTCTGATGATCATGTTCTTGTCAGCATATATATACCTTTATCGGGGGCTCCCCAGATCTGTTCTAATTGAACACATTTCAGAAGAATAGAAACAAGATGCATTGCCCAAAGTTTAGAATCTTATTGAGAACAGAAGTTGAGAATATAAAGGTGTTGTAGGAGAGTGCATACTCATCGGGGTAGACTTACAGCATTAGTTCACTGTAACTGTAATAGAAGTACGCCAGAGTACCATAAGAATACAGAGACAAGGAGCTTTGCCTTGGGAGGAGGTGACGGAGGGCTTTGTACAGGAGGCCATGCCTAAGTTGGGTCTTGAAGGAGGGTAGTATCACCATACTCACTGCGGAAGACATAAAGGTAGGAAGCATGACCAAAGACACACGCATAGCTTACGGCTGATCTGGGGGGAGTGCTCCCCACCCCCAGGCCTGAGTTCTTTCCTTGGCATCACAGCTGCTATCTTTGGTGGTAAAGCCCCTTTGTCTACAGATACTTGAGCAGGCTATGTACTGAATGGGAAGCTTTGAATCTTCTCTTGGCCCCGGTGTTGATTTGTGGTAGGTCTGTCTTTGCTTTCAACAGCCTCAGCCTTTCTGGCTAACTAGGGACAAGAATAATATAATTTGTTATACAGTGTGTGGAAAGAGCAAGTAATTAAATCATGCCTTTAGTCTTTTCTGGAAAGACTTCCCGTGTGTATGCGTTGGGGGTAGGAGAATGCTAAAATTAAACTGTGGGACTATTTACCTGTATTATTAAAGATAAAATATGCAAAATACTAAATCCAGAAATATTCTCCTTTAAAATAGTTGGTTATCTCTAAAATCTCGTTGCCTCTTTAGGTACTTAAAGACTCTGGCCATCTCCCAAGAGAGAGGGTAGCTGAGGATTTTGTTTGGGCTCAATGGGATATGTCAGAGCAGAGATTATACTACGTTGACCTGAAGGTAAAAACTAGTTCACTGGCCTCCTTTTTCCCAGAACAACCTAATTTGGACGTTCTCATTATTATAATTTATTAATCTCTGCATTTTCATTGCTGGGGACAGTTAATGAAAGTTTACTAAAAATATGAAATATTTTCAATACTGTCTACCTCTTGGTTGCTTCCCTTCCTCTCTCCTTTTCTCTTTTACTAATGTTGTTGATCTTTTATTTTTACTGATTTTTTTTTTAAATTTTAAAGATTTTATTTATTTATTTGACAGAGATCACAAGTAGGCAGAGAGAGAGGAGGAAGCCGGCTCCCTGCTGAGCAGAGAGCCCGATGCGGGGCTCAATTCCAGGACGCTGGGATCATGACCTGAGCCAAAGGCAGAGACTTTAACCCACTGAGCCACCCAGGTGCACCTTTATTGTTTTTTAAAGGTTTTATTTGGGCACCTGGGTAGCTCAGTCGCTTAAGTGTCTGCCTTTGGCTAAAGCCAAGATCCCAGGGTCCTGGGATCTAGTCCTACATCTAGCTCCATTCTCAGCAGGGAGCCTGCTTCTTCTGCTGCCCCCCGCCCCCTGCCGCTTGTGCTCACTCACTCTCTCTGTCAAATAAATAAAATCTTAAAAAAAAAGATTTTATGTGTTTAGTTAGAGAGAGGGCCTGCTCATGCATGCACATCAGCAAGGGGGCATGGAGAGAGAGAGGGAGAGGGAGAGAGAGCATCTCTAGCAGACTCTGCACTGAGCACAGAGCCCAACAAGGGGATCTATCCCACGACCCCAAGATCTTGACCTGAGCCAAAACCAAGAGTCAGACACCAACTGACTGTGCCACCCAGGCTCCCCTGTTGATCTTTTTTTTTTTTTTAATTTTTTTTTTTTTTAAGTCATCTCTAAATCCAAGTGAGGTTCAAACTCAAAACCCCAAGATTGAGTTGTACACTCTACAACCTGAGCCAGTCAGGTGCTCTTTGTTGATTTTCTTTTTTTTTTTTTTTTTGTAATTTGTCATTTATTCTCTTTTCTCTTTTAGATGTCAAGGAGTGTCTTAAAATGCATCCAGTTTTCTGCTGATGGGAAGTTTAACTTAATGGTAAGTCCAAGAGAATGATGGGCAATAGAAAATTTTAGGACACGTGGCCTCCTTTTAAAGAGAGCTGTTATCAGAAATAGCATTTTAGCATTCTTGTGGTGTTAGTCACTTGCATTAGGGACAAATACAGTAAACACAGATGATTCGAAGAGCACACAGGAAATTTCTGCTAATCGAATACCTTTTATTAAAGACACAAGCGTATGAGTGAGGACGTATAGAAGGTAGTAGGTATGGTCTATAGTAGATAGCTTTAAGTGGTTACAAGTCACTTAACCCAAAAAGACTTGTGAGGATGGTGGAGTTGAGAGAAGGGTAAAACATCAATGAGACTGTATCAACTGATTAGTAAAAATCTAGCATCACTCCTGGAAAAGTCATTTGGAATGCTGGTCTTGTGGGGAGGAATCCTAAATATCTTTACCTGTGATGAAGAGCATGTTATTCTTCACTAGGATTAGTACTGGTGTCCTATATAGATTGATATCATAGCATTACAAGAATTACACTTATTCCTCCTGCCCTTTTTTTTTTTTTTTTTTAAACTCACTCATTCTTCTCCTAAAGTCATCCAGTCCTTCCCTCTGTGCATGGTCATCTGTGTCTTGTAAAAAGTCTGCCCCTTCTGATTGTCATATTATATAACCCATTTATGATATTCAAAGCTGAGGCAAAGTTTGTCAAGTATTAGCCCTTTAAGAAATAAATATACACCAAGCCTCTGATTGTGTGTAAACTCTAGAATATTCCCAGCGGATTCCCTGTGCTGTGAATTTGGGGGATAACATCTTAAGATAATGATGGTTAAAAGGGCTTTTCATCAGTAGGCAAGCACAGCATTGTCAGACTGGCTCTGGGTTTTAGAGCTATTATTGCTAAATTAATGTCATTTTTTGGTTTGTTTTCTTATGATTTTTTGACAGTTTGAAGCACCCTTGGATATAACATTAAGTGACTCGGGATTTAAGTAAGTTACTCATTGATTACTGCTAATTTTTATAGACACTCTGGGCAGAATGACTATATTTATACCTAATGTATGGTATGCAGTTATAAGGACAATTCAATATTCTGTGTGTGTGTGTTTGTGTGTGAGACCTTTGATATTTCTGTTCTCTATAGGCAATATAAACAACTTTATCAAGCACAAACACAGAGTTTTTCATGTAAAGTCAATCATATTGATTTTCGTAGCCGTTTATTCCTGTAGGATGTTTCCATTTCTTTTGATCCGTCAAAGTGCTCTTCCTGTGATTCAATGAAAGGATTTGAACAAACATCAAACCCCTTGCCATCGGAGAGCAGGTTGCAATCAATAGATGTGTGGCTCAGCTCTGTCTGTTGTGTTATCATTTTTCTGTTTTCCTTTTTACACCTTTACAAAGGTGAGCTTTTCTTCCCCCAGACTAGTTTACATGGAGTGAAAACATGAACATTTTTGAAAAAATAGACACAAGCCCACTAGTTCACAGAAGACATGAAAGTCCTCTTGAATTAGAATCATGATAACCCTAAACTGTTTTGTATTTCAGTAGCTTTATTTCTTCATATATGAACACTTGGTTACACTTGTTTTGAAACCGTATATGCGGTTCTCTCTTTTAGAAAAAAGTTCTAGTACTTTCAACTTCTGTTTTTCTTTTTTTCCTCTCTGTTGCCAGGGCCATGCCATTTACGTATTTTTTGTTACTGTTTTTATACTGTTTTAGTTACTGTTTTACTTATACAAAGAAATAAGACATCAACTTAAATTTCTCAGGTACAAGTCTTTACTTCTGTGGGTATGTTATAGTGGTTACTACCGTTTATGAAGGAACTTTAATTTTTATTTATTTTTACTTAAAAAATTCTTATTAAAGTGTGGTTGACACACAATGTGATATTAGTTTCAAGCATACAATATATGGTGCAGTGCTCACTGCCTTAAGTGAAAGAGGGAACTAATTTTTAAATGCATTCAGTTTCTTATCCTTTATGTTCTTAGACTTGTAAACTTTGGATGTGATGATCTTCAAGACCAAAAGAACTTATCCAAACACCTGACTCTGTGCGTTTTTACCAACCATACAGGTAGACCCAAGATTGTATTTATCAATTTATTCAGTTATACTGAGTTCTGTAAAAAATGTAGTCATTGTTTAGCCATAAGGATCCTGAAAATTTACTTAAAATATACGATATTACATATGTGATCAGATGGACATTTATATACCAAATTATCTTCTCCACTACCGTTTTATACATTCGCTATTTGTATTAAAGAAGCCACAGTCAACAGTCAGCAGGGTTATTGTTCTAGTAATTATTTCTGGTTTTTAAAAGGGGGATAGATTCATATGGAATTGATCCACATTTTCACCTGCTTCGTCTTTTAGCAAATGACATCCTATTATAGGGATGTTTTCTGTGTCAGGCTTACTGATAAATTTGGGTTCTAAAGCTATGTACCTAGCTGCTCTAAGAATCATTCTATAACTTACTGAGCTAACAACCAAAGCTTGACATACAGTTATTAGTGTACTGTAATTGTCTAAACAGTCAACTCTAATAACAAAATCTAATAGCCTTTTTAAATACTCGAGCTCGAGTGGACAGTTACCACTGAGTTAAGTAGCACTTGGGATAAAACTGTATTCCTTTAAAGTCAAATTATGTGGTATTCACAAAGCCAGTGTTTATGGAGACTTAATGTGTGCTGGGTATTGGCGATAACAATGATGAGCAAAACGGACCTAACTTTTATTGGTACAGAAGTTACTGTTTGGAATTTAGGCATTATATAAGTACAGACATAGTATTTCAATAGAATTGTGATAAATTGTAGGAATTAGGAAGTTATGAGAGTATGTGATCAAGGTTTAATGGAGGATGCTAGGGTCTTCAGATACGTTCTAGTTCAGCTCGTCTATTCCTGTTGGTCTTACCCTCCAGGACATTGTGCCGCATTCTGTCTTAGTCCTGAAAATTGTCCCCTTTTCCACCTCACTCCATAATCCATTCCACTTTTTCCAGTTTCTCTCACGCATGAAGTCCCTCTCCATAAGCCAGTTTTGGGAGTTTAGGGAAGGAAGTGATATTTCATTTGAGACTCGGAGGGTGTATGTGAACTAAGAACCATGGAACTGAGTAGTGTGAGCAAGAGGAGAGGCCCGTGGGGGAGAGCTGAAGAGTAGGCTTGAGCCAAGTGATATAGGGCCTTGAAGACTGTGAAAGATTTTGTATTTTATTCTCAGAGTTCTAAGATCATTAAAGGCTTTTAAAAAAATTTTTAGAATGTTCAAGCATTACAGGAAAGTTCAAGAACAGAATGAACATTCATGTACATTTTACTTAATTTGTGTCATTTACAATATTTACTTGATTACTATCCCCATGCATGGGTCCCATATTCTCCCTTTTGACTAAACTATTCAAAAGTAAGTTGCAGACATCCTGACACTTTACCACTAAATAATTTGGCATGTATCTCCTTAGGTTAAGGATACTCCTTTACATAACCTCTGTTCCATTATCACTGAGAAAAATTAATCACACTAATAATAATTATTTCATATTCAAATTTCCATAATTATTTTTAAAAGTCCTATATATGTATAGATTTCTATATGTGTATTTATATGCATATGTGTTATATATGTATGTATGTATACAAATGAATAAATGTGTGCATGTGTATAATTTTTAAAGTCAGGATGCCATCAAGACTCATGTATTATTTCTGGTTATTATGTCTTTGTCATCTGTTTTAATGTAGATCACCTCCCTCCCCCTATGTTCTACCCGCTTTGTTTTTCTTTCACAACATTGATATTTTGTTACATTTGTGAAATGTCCTACATTCTGGATTTGTCTCTTTGTTTCCTTGTGGAAGTATTTAACTCCTTCCTCTATCCTCCACATTGTCTGAAAATAGGTAGACTGAAAGGCACCATTACGCATAGGTTAAAATTTTTTCACAAGAATACTTTGTGGGGGATATTGTGAAATTTACTTACACCAGATCAGGAGGCACATAATGTCAGGATGTCCTACTATTTGTGGTGCCAAGTTTGGTCATTCAGTTACATGGTAACCACAGTCGCTCTCCCTTAAAAAGGTCCATTTTGATCCTTGCATAAGTGATCTGTGAAGTATTTGGCATGGCGGGAGTGCCCCATTCCCCAACAACTTCTCATCATTCCTTGATGCTGCTTCATGTAAATGTTTTCAGCAGGCAGTGATATGATTAGATATGTATTTTTGAAAGGTCACTGGCTGCCGTGTGAAGAATGGATTGGAGGAGGCAAGAGGAAAAGTAGGCAATGAGCAGTTAGGCTGAGTTTGTAGTCCTACGTTTGGGTGGAGGACAGTTGAACTAGGATGAGGGGCACATCTAGGATGAGATGTGTTTGGAGATAGAACTGAGAAGACTGGCTGTCAGCTGGAAAGGAATGGTTCTCAGGTTTCTGGCATAAGCAAGTGGGTGAAAAGAGGGCCATTTTCTGACATGTAGTGCTTTGGGTGGGGCCTTGAAAGAGAGACGGTGAGGGTTGTTTTGGACATGTCAACCTAGAGATCTGGGACTCGGAAGAGAGGTCGTCAGGGCGGGGCATGAACAAATGTGGCAGTTTTTTAAGACTGTAGTGGGCATTGGAAGCCTTGGGAGGATTTAGGATCAAAAGGGAAGAAGCTAAGGAATAAGATTTGAGAAGCAAATACGTAAAGGTGAGGTTGAATATCCAAAGAAGAAAAGAAGAGTGTCTGGAGAGAAGGGGAAAACCAAGCGCTTTGCTGTAGCAGCCAAAGGCAGAGGGAGTTTGACCAAGGGGAAGGTGGCTAAGCGTTAGTAGGTAGTGAAAGCCGGAGTTCCTGGGTCTGGGAGCACAGAGGTTAACGTGAGCACTTTGTTTGGGTGCCTGAGGTGGAATTTTGGTGGTCCTGGGTCAAATGTCATGTGGGAGGTAAAAAAAAAATCACAACGGTGTAGACATGAGAGAGGCAGCAGCTGGAAGGGGAAGAAAGATGTAGGGAATATTATTTTTGAAGATGGTAGAGACTCCAGTATGTTTGAAGGCTCATGAGGCCAGAGAGAAGACGACAGTACATGGCAGACAGGAAGAACGGGTCCAGTGCATTTGCTGAGCCGGTGGGAGGTAATGGGGTCCAGAATTCACGTGGGGGGACGAGGGTTGGTTCTTCTTTAGGACTTCACTTTAAATCTGCTGACTACAAACAATCATTTTAGGCTTTCCTTCTTTGAAGCTGTAATTCCTTTTCATTTTATTCCCATAGGAATTTCTCACGAACAGTAGCAGCTATAACTTATAAACGGGTGATCTGTGACATCAGATGTTAGGTTTATCGGCAGGAGCGGTGGGAGAATCTGTTCTCCCCTTTCTCAGCGATGGCTAGGAAAGTCGAACAGGAGCCTTGCTCTTCACAGTCAGCTCTCAAATAGAAATAAGCCTGTTCCAAATGGGATGCTTCTCGATTTAGGATGCAGCTAGCCTGAGAAGCAACCTTTGGGTTTTTAATTGATAAGCCACCAGCTCATGTATTTTCCAAATGGCTTTGTAAGATGATTTTTTTTTCACCTTTGTGGTAAAACAAAGAAAAACCTACTTTGGTGAAGTAGGAATGGAGAAGGCAGCAAAGAGTCTCATCCCCACACGGCTCCCTGAACACTAGACAGCCTCCTTTCCCGCGGGCATGGAGACCAGAGAACAGCGTTCATGAAATGAGTACTGGCCAACTCAGGGTCTTAAACAGACGCAATGTTGTGTCCGTGATGATGCCGTCACGGTGTTTGATGTTCATTTGTCCCATGTTGGTTGTTGGGAGCTACTTTGCCCTTTCAGCGTTACTTGTTACCTTCTTGAAAGCATCTTTGTCCTGAATTTTTCTGCCCTAAGTCACGAAATTCCCTACCTTCCAAGTATGGAGAGGTTAAATGGATAAGGGGTTTCTGATGATAGGCGATGGTGGACAAAAGGGCTGCTTCTGTATAAAGATTGAGCTCATGCAGATTCTTTTTTTTTTTTTTTTTTTGAAGATTTTATTTGGCAGAGAGAGAGATCACAAGTATGTAGAGAGGCAGGCAGAGAGAGGGGGAAGCAGGCTCCCTGCTGAGCAGAAAACCCGATGCGGGGCTTGATTCCAGGACCCTGAGATCATGACCTGAGCCTAAGGCAGAGGCTTAACCCACTGAGCCACCCAGGCACCCCAATCTCATGTAGATTTTTAAAAATAATTCTTAGCAGGAGGGTAAGTCAGAGATTCCCTAAAGCAGTGAAGGGAAGAAAATATTCTTCTTTTTTTTTTTTTAAGATTTTATTTATTTATTTGAGAAAGAGTGAGAGATAGCACAAGCATGCAGAGGGGTGGAAGTAGAAGCAGAGTCCCCACTAAGCAGGGAGCCTGATGCAGGATTTGATCCCAGGACCCTGGGATCATGACCTGAGCCAAAGGCAAATGCTTAACTGTCTGAGCTACCCAGGTGCCCAAGGAAAGAAAATATTCTTATTCCTGTCCCATTTAATAGTCAACTGTGCAGCTACAATTAAGCCAGTGGCTGTCCTTCTTTCTTGGGCACCATCTACTGGGAGGTGGTCAGGGGTGAAAAGTGTACATTCTCTTTCCTGTTCATATAATCGCAAGAGTTACCCTCCACAAGTTCCCAGAATTAGTCCTGTGTTTTAGCATTTTATAGAGCCTTTTACAATGAGATAATTTCCCTTGGAAAACTTTGTCTGTAATAGCTTTCATTGTCCAAATAGTTTCCCAAAGCCTAGCCAACTTTAAGATTTTTTCTTCATCATTGATGAATATTTATTAAACATCTCTTTTTGGATACACCATTAAGAGCATGTTTTGTTTTTTCAAACTGTGACTTCCCTCAACTTGTAAATAGCTGCTAAATCATTATGGAAGAAGAATAATCACAGCTAACCTTTATAGCCAGATATAACTTCTTCCCACAGCTTTATACATACTATCTCATTTAGTTCTTATGTTGGAACTATATGAAGTAGGTTCTATATTTTCTTTATTTACAGCTGAGGAAACTGAGATTTAAAGAATTTAATTATGTTGCCCCAGCTACATTTTATTTATTTTTTAAGCTTATTTACTTATTTAAGTAATCTCTACACCCAACATGGGGCTTGAACCCATGACCCTGAAATCAGGAGTCACACACTCCACCAACTGAACAAGCCAGGTACGCTGGCTTAGACACATTTTAAAATATTGATGCCTGGGGTGCCTGGGTGGCTCGGTCAGTTGAGCATCTGACTCCTGATTTCAGCTCAGGTCATGATGTCAGGGTCGTGAGATAGAATCCAGTTTCAGGCTCTGCGCAGGGCATGGAGCCTAGTTGGACTTCCCTCTCCTTCTGCTCCTCCCAGAGTGCCCTCTCCCCCTTAAAAAAATAAAGCAAAAAACTGATGCCTGGCCTGGGTCTTACCTTCACAGATTCTGGTTCAGTTGATCTAATGGGAAGCTTGAAAATCTGTGAGTTCCAGGTGAGTTTAATGTACTCTCAAGGTTGAGAACCAGTGCTCCATTGCTGGGTTGTCCAGTATGGTAACCACTAGCTACAGGCGGCCCTTCACATTAATTAAAGTTAAACAGAAGTTTCTCAGTCACAGTAGCTACATTCTAAGTGCTCAGTAGTCACCTGTGGCTGGTGGCTACCAATTTGGACAGCACAGATATAACACATTCCCATTATCAAGGAAAACACTGTGGATAGGAGAAGCTTTGTAGAATCTGTGCACATCCCATGTCACCTTGCTGTGTCTTTATTTTTTTCCCTACTTTGGGCTTGGGAAAGGGAATTAAACCACAACCTCATTTGGAAATATTTGCTTATGAGACCTAAAGATGGCTCTTGGTATGTGTAATTGGATACATTTATTCTACACCGCACTTTAACTTTCTTCAAAACAAGAAGACTGATGCCCTCTAGTCTCTAAAGTTTGGAGCGTGGAGGAATTTGCTAGAATAGGGGATATAATCTTCTTTATATTGTTGACATTTCATGTTCATGCCTCAGGATAGATTCCTACAAGAAGAATTTGGGTCGACAGGTATGAATATATTTAAGTCTCTGCAAAACTTTATTTCAGAGAGGTTGTATCAGTTCCCTCCTCTGTTATTCGAAAATGTTCTTCTTAATCTTCCCTTGACAGAATTGATTACCATTTTAAAAACTGTGCTAATATGGAAGGGAAAATACGGTGCCTTTAAAATTTTTCATTTTGGTATTACCAGAGCAGCTAAAGTTTTAACTATGTTTGCTAAATATTCTTTCTCCTTGTAATCATAAAACATAAAAGAACAGGATAAAGCAGTAGTTTTTCGCTGGTAGTATGTTTATGAAAGTAGTCAAAGTGGTACATGGAACTTTTTAAACTTATAATTACTATTTTTGTTTATGTTTTAGTATAGTGTTACTTTGATTCTTAGTGAGTCTGCTGTAATTTTAAAGAGAAGTTATTATTGTGTACTCAGTAACCATAACAGTAATTTTACATCTAACAGAATTGTTACTATTTGTACCTGATAAAATTTTTCTTTTTTGGTTATTTTGCAACTAAGATATGGGAATAAAATGTACTTCTAACAATATGATGTGGTTTTAAATGTTATTAAAAATGGTCACAAATGATAAACATTGTAACAGAACATTCATTAATGTCCCTAAATAGCCTTCTTAGAGAAAATTGGCTTTTTTTTTTCCCTTTCACCACCATGATTCTTTGATAAAGGACCTTGTGAAGTATAACAGAGGAAATGTTGCTATTCACTGAAGTAGAGTAATGATTGAATTTACACAGCTACTTAATTTTAGCACTGGGACTAGAACCCAGCTTTCTAGACTCTGGTCAATTTCCTTTCCAGCCTGGAAATCTCCCACTTCAGGTAATAACATAAATGTTAGCACTGGAAGTATCAGTTTCAGCATAATGCCCTCCATGGTAGGTCTTTGATGAGCACATCTAGTCTATGTGTCTGGTAACAGCTGCTAGAGATGATGGATATATCCCACCCATGTTCTAGAGCGTGTGAAGGCTGAGAGTATTCTGGAGCCCTGGGCTAAGAGAAGGTGGTCAGAGCTCATCTGGAAAGATAGCTGTGCCAGGAGTTCTCTCCTTTGCGCTTGGGCCAAGGCTCTCAGTGACCCAAATATGGGTGGGTATGGGCCAACACGTACTTGCTCCTACTGCCTCAGTTTGCCTTCCAATTCCAGATGGGAAAAAAAAAAAAAAAAAGACTGGGAAGTGTCTGTAAAGAGGAGATGCATTTTGGTAAGCTGGGATCTACATTAGTAATAGCCGGAAGGCAAGCTAAATAGGAGAGCGGGGCAATAGAAGTATATGAGAACAATCTCCTTTGTAACCTTCTCTAGACTCCCATGATTTCATATACAGGAGTAGATCTCTATTCATTTCCTTCAGTAGCTCACCACAGTACATTACATTACTTATTACAAAATTTTTAAATTACATTACATGCACAGTGTGTGCTGAGTAATTGTTGAACTGAAATTTCTCAGCAGCTTGTTAATAAACCGTTTCTAGAATTTGGGAAAAATCTATGAGGTAGATTGAGTCAGAACATCTAAAGGAAGAGAAGAAAGGTTAAGTGGCTTAGAAAACTTTTTGTCTCTGATTCTTTTCAGCCCCACTAAATAATACCTTCTTCCTTCTAGGGACTTTGTGTGTATGTTACAGTCCGAAGTTTGACTCTTGGGGAAAAATCACGTATACAGTGTTTTACTTTCATAAAGGTACATGTTATTTATTCTTAATTTTTTATTTTTATGTAATCACTTTTTCCAAATAGTAGCAAGTTAGATAAATTTTAAAGTCTTACTCCCTTGTAATAAATTTTATCAGTACATTCTATACCTATATAATACATGTTTCCTGAAGAAATTCACTAATGATGAATACAGTTCACCCTTGAACCACATGGATTTGAGTTGCGTGGATCCACTTACATTCAGGATTTTTTTTTGAAAAAAATACAGTATAGTACTGTGAATGTACTTTCTCTTCCTTATGATTTTTCTTAATAACATTTTCTCTCTTTTTTCTTTTTCTTTCTTTTTTTTTTTTTTTACTGTGAGAATACAGTATACAATACATATAACATAAAATATCTGTTAATGGACTGTTTATGTTATCAGAAAGGCTTCTGGTTAGCAGTAGGCTATTAGTAGTTAACTTTCAACTCCCCCAAAACTTATACATGGATTTTTGACTGCTCAGGGGTTGGCACCCCTAACCTCCATGTCGTTCAAGGGTCAGTTGTATTGACTTAGCTAATGTTCTTGTATTTTTTTCCTGACCTATATATTTTTCTAGGCTTATAGGTAGACCAATCCTTATGGACATATTTGTCCAAAGTATGTTTATTTGCTTTTTTATTTCTAGTTGGAAAACATCAATTTATTTAACCTATAAGGTTACGGAGAGCTCTAGTTAAAAGCATCCATCATCTCAGATCTCAACAGGTCTTAGACCTAAGATACCTTTATTTTGATTCACAGTTCTGCGGCCCAGCAAACTAGTTTGTCAGCAGTCAGTCTCAGGGGAGGAGTAAATGCCCAAGCTTTTCTAGTTCTAGTTCTAGTTCTCTAGTTGGCCAGTGTACCCTTTAAAAGTTTTAGTCTGAACAATGGTAAGGCACATTTATTTTGCTTGTTTAGTCCCTTAAAATTAGAATTTATATAGTACATACAGTGGGTGAAATTATATTTAAAAAATTTTTAATTATAAAACAAACAAACAAAACTATGCCAGACCACACCAGAGTTTATTCTACAGGAATGCCTAACATTACTTTCAGAAGTTAGAAATGTGGGTAAGAAAAGTTTAATACCTCAATAATGAAGAAACTAAAAGCAACTTCAGTAGACAGGCTTTAATAGCATAAGTTGGATTTTTTCTTTTGTGGGAAGTTTTCATACATTTTTCTAATAATTAATATAATGCTTAAAATCATAAATAAAACTTCTCTGAAAGTTTTATTAAGGGTTACTGATTCTGATGAAGAGTTAGAACAGTGGAACATGAAGCCCAATACCCTGAGTTTAGTTGATAGTCTACTAAGTGACTGAGAGAAGTCTCAGGGGGTCTTGATGATGGCAAGAATGTGCAGTAAACTGTGGGGGACAGTGAGCCACCTGGTCTCCTCCACCTTTTGAATCCTGTGATAGATTCCTTCAGATCCTTCTGTCCCAGCACAACCCACCTTATAAGGTCTAATATTATACGATAAGCCCAGAACGACTACTGGATCCTGATTGCACTGTGATCTACCTTCTGTGTGGTTTTGGGGGAGTGGTGGAGAACCATGAAATTTAGAAGTTAGACCCTTGCTTTTTCACAGCTCCTAAATGTGGAGTATTACATAGAGTAATAGCCTTGGGTGGAATTCTGGTTCTTTGTTTCTTACCATTCTTTCCTTGGCTTCCTGTTCTCTCTCCACAGGGCACAGCAAGACCTTCACTGCTGCTCTAGGGAGTGTAGACTCACATGTGACTAAGGGCCTTACTTTTCTCAACCTTGGTGAGTGAGAGAGAGAGGCGTCTCTGCTCTGACCCTCCTTTCTAGTACATGTGATACAACCTTTTATATCTCATTTTCTTATCTGTGCACTCCATTTTCTCCCGCCCCTTTAGGATTTGGATTGGGATGATAGCCACTGACCTTTCAGAGGCCTAGGAGGGGAAGGGTTTCTCTGGAAACCTTGGCACCCCTAACTTCTCTGTTGTTCAAGGGTCAACTGGATTAAATTAGTTAATATTCTCATATTTTTTCCTGATCTGTATCTTTTTCTAGGCCAATCCTAATGGACATATTTGTGTCCCCCATTCACATTAGCCTTTGGGGAGGGGATGCATCTCCCTCTTTAAAGAATCTAGGCTGTGAGTTTTCCTATGTGTTTTAGTAGTAATCCAAAAAAAGCCATTTGTTAGTATAAAAATGATGATGGCCACCTAGGTGGCTCAGTCAGTTAGGCGTCTACCTTTGGCTCAGGTCATGATCTCAGGGTCCTGGGATGGAGCCCTGTGTCCCTCTCCCTGACCTCTCCCACCCCCCGGCTCATGCTCACTCACTCTCTCAAATAAATAAATAAATCTTAAAAAAAAACAAAAACAAAAACAGGGCGCCTGAGTGGCTCAGTGGATTAAGCCGCTGCCTTCGGCTCCGGTCATGATCTCAGGGTCCTGGGATCGAGTCCTGCATTGGGCTCTCTGCTCAGCGGGGAGCCTGCTTCCCTCTATCTCCCTCTCTGCCTGCCTCTCCATCTGCTTGTGATTTCTCTCTGTCAAATAAATAAATAAAATCTTTAAAAATATATATATTTAAAAAAAATTAGAAAAAAAAAATAATGACAGTGAATGAGATGTTCCCTAAAAGCCTATGAGAAAAAATACATCATGTTGTCCCTTGATTCTAGAGAGGACAAAGATCTTTGAGAAATTGTCCATTCCCTGCTGTTAATTGCTAAGAGCTTCCAAGTCCTATAGAGGACTAACAAATCAGTTTAAATATGTTGATTTTCATTGAGTAAATATGGTAAGGGAACTTGAGTGTTAGGTTTGAACATATTAATGGAGTCTATCATGAAGAAAATCAAGAAAGGGTTTAGTGTACCAACCTACCAAAAGCTGCTTTTCCATGTCAGTTGGGATGAGGGGTACAAACAGGTTAGCAGAAGACTAACTAACAGAACTATTACTTGCCTACCTATGGGACACGGCACAATATTCAAAAAAGAAAAGCTTCAGGTTTACAGCACATGATTCTTTAATATGTTCTCCTATTCCTGTTTCCCAGTCTTTCTGCTATCATGACAAAAAGCTTAGGAAGGTATAATGTGAGGGAGCTGGGCGAAATGAGAACAAAAATGACAAAGTTGATTAAAAAGAAGATTTTTCTTTTGAACAATACTGTAGATGAGGTGAGATAGTGCATGTGGAGTGGGCCAGTACGTAGTAAATGTTAACATGAGCTTTGAACCTGTGGGAAATTGCCTTAGAGAGGCCCGAGTCTACTGCTTCCTGTGGTAAGAGAGATAAATATAAGGTTTCCTGGGTCTGAGACTTGATTCTTATCAGAGAATGCTGCATCAACATCCCATTTCAAGAGTGATGTAGGAAACTTTCCACTAAAAAAAAACTTAGCATTTTATCAGGTCAAAGGTAGCCTTCTTTTTCCCCTCCCTAAGAACGACTCTAAAAAAGGGCAGGCATGATTTAATCTATGGTCTTCAGACTGTGGAGCCGGCAGAAATCCTAGAGTTTTGTAAAAATAGGCTCTTACATAAGTTGTCTTTCCCTCTTATACACATTTAGTCTTCTTGGCACAGAATTATACCCAAGCTTAGAACTACTCCAGAGGTAATTTTTATGACAACAGTATTGCTTTTGAGTGATGCCTTTTTTTCCTATTAATTACATATAACAGTTCTGAATTGTCACCCTATTAAAGGGACTTATTTTGAATATTTTAATTAAAATATTAAAGAATAGAGTTTTAATGTTGATAAGATATTAAAGAATAAAGTTTTCCATGAACCCAGACACCTCTATGTAAGAAGGATACATTTATAAATAAAAAGCGATTTTTATTTATATTTTAAAATATTTATTTATATTTTAAAAATGAGTATGTTATTTCCATTATCTTGATCCTTACAACAATTCTGCTAGGTGATGTTATCCTCATTTTCCAGATAATGAAACTCAGCTCAGAAAGGCTGAGGTCTGTGCCCAGTCTCCTTTTAGTGTCTCTTATCAGGGACACTGTGTTCTTTTCTTATTGCTGCCCTAACAAATGATCACAAATTTAGGGCTTAAAACAACATGAATGCTGTCTTTTGGTTCTGGAGGTCAGAATTCGGAAATGAGTTTTGAGGGGCTAAAGTCAAGGTGTGGGTAGAAATGGTTCCTTCTGGAGATTCTGGGGAGGAATTAATCCTCGGACAACCCCAGCATCTCGAGGCTGGCATCTCAAGGCTGGCATCTTGAGGCTGGCATTTCTTGGCTTGCTACCCCATCACTCCCATCTCTCTTTCATCCTCGAGTGATCTTTTCCTCTGTAGTGCAGTCTCCTTCTGCCTCTCTCCTGTAAACATATTTATGGTTACCTTGGGTCCACTTGGATACTCCAGGATACCCACTTGGATACTCCAGGATACCCTCTGATCTCATCTGCAAGGTCCTTCCATCTCTTCAGGTGACACAGGCTCTGGGATTAGCACGTGAACATCTTAGGGGGTCATCCTTTGACCTACTGTGGGCCCTGTTGGCATTTTCGTTGAGACAGTACTTCTTGTGTGAGAGTGTCCTGCACATTGACGGATTTAAGGACCTTCACCAAATGGCAGGAGGACTCCCCCTTCCACTCCAGTGATTGTGACAACTCCAAACAACCCTCATTGCCTTCCAAATGCCTCCTCTCACAGGGATGTAGTTTCCCCCTGGTTAAACCAGTTAACTGGTTAAATGCTAGGCTAGGAATTAATTTAGGTCGTTTGATGCCTAACCCTTTCCTACCGTACTCTACTATATCATTATTTGTGTGTTTCTACTTAATGTTGCCATAACAAGAATATTATTGCAACCATTTGTGCTACTCTCATTAACATCACTTGATCCCCAGTGACCGAGAGGACACTTACTTAAGTCAACAGCTTCGAGTTTTACATCCTCTTTCCTTTCCCCTGAATGCCTTCTATGCAAATAATTAACATGTATTTCTTTGCTTCTTAGGAAAAAAGAATCCAGCTGCCTCGCTTACAATCTAAATATGTCATCTGTAGGACATTCACTGCTCTCGTGTGAAAAATTATTGGCAAGGGCTACTTCCACCTTCCCATTCTCCAGAAACCTATTTTTACACCTTGTCTCAATCTGTGTACCAGTGTTCTTCGTACAAAATTATCGAACGCAGGGACTGTGAAGGTGTGACTTCTCGGCAGCTCGCTGTGCAAGGAAATGTATCAGTACTTCACCAAGTGTTAGAATGCCTGCAGAGATTGTTTTGATGAACATCAATTTAAGGGTTCTCTAAACAAAATGACGATGACGATAGTGATGATGACGATGAGTTGGCAAACCTAGGAAACAAAATTTTAGAGGGTCTCCCAGCCGGCAGAAATGAGGAGGGAGATTCCCATCATAAGCTATTCCCAGACCATCAGATAAAGGAATAATTTATATTGCTTGGTATTTTTTTTTTAGAGGTCATTTAGGTTCAAATAAAGCCACAATTCACTTAGACTCAAAATCACAGATAGCAGTTAAGATAACCGTTTGCCAACTGTATGAAGACAACTAGCCACAGATAGGAACAAGCGAGATCTGGCAGGAAGATGAAATGTGCTGACATCAAACAGTTCACACTGATCAAAACTTTTGTGTTTTAAGAGGTTCAAAGACCAATAGGGATACTGTCAAGTTCTGGGCTTTATCTTCGTGCAACTCTTGCCACATGCAGATCATTTTTTATCTTTCTCTTCTACAGACTATTACGTGGCTGTTTACTTACCTGGTCATTTCTTTCATTTACTTAACATTCAACATCCGGACCTGATCTGCCACAGTTTATTTCTGACAGGTATGGCTGTGGTTTTCCCCTCATGGATGTGGTCTGTTTGGGTTTCTCTTGACAATGTTTATGTTTGGGTGAGAAGGGTTTCTTTTATTTGCTGATGTCTTTATTTTATTTTATTTTCTTTTTTTTTTCTGGCCAGGAAACAATGAAGTGGTTGACATGCTACCTCATAGCCCTTTACAGTCACTCTCAGGGTCCCTGGTACTGGATTTGTGTTCTGGAAAGCTCTATAGGGCAGTCCTGAACCAATCCTATTTATTACAGTTCCTATGGAACACTCAGCTAGACTGTGAGAAGATGGCCGTGTTGCACTGTGTCCTCTCCTGTGGCCGAGACCCCCAGTTCCTGGAAGCCAAGGTGGTTATGTAGCTTCAAGTTAAAAATATTGGCAAATAGACAACGCCAGCCATCTATGTTTGTGGTTGAAATGAACAGATGCCATTTTCATTTGGTAATAATTAGTTGACATTTATGGTCTCCATTCTGACTTGAACATATTCTCTTCTCATGCTTCTTTTTATGGACCCCGACCAGACCTCAGACTGTGAGCATGTCTGTTGACTTCTCTCTTTTCAATACTGTGCCTACACGTTAGCTGTATCAGTAACATTCCAAGAAAGTGCTCCATAAATAGGAAATAGCTTCTCAAATACCTACTTTTTCTCCTGGTCTCTATTTGGTGTATAGCATTAAAAGAAATAAAATCTGGTGTCATATGTTTATTACATTTTAATAAAGATTATTTATATTTCACAATTGAATTTATGAAGCACTTTTACACATTTTGTCATTTAATTTTACAGTTGTCCTGTTAAGTTGGAGATAGCTCTCTGTTAGACTTGATTGGGACCAATGGGTGGTTGGGTGATTGAAGAAAAGATACTTTATCTTATTTTAACCTAAAACAACAAACAAAAAGTGCATTTATTCGCCTATCTTTCAATGTAGTTTAAGACCCTTTCTTTGTATATTAGCTGGTTGGAGTTCAAAATCATTTTTCTTACATAAAACCACTAGTAATGTGCTTTCTCTGACTTTTCTTCTTCCTTTTGTTCCTTAACCTTACTGTCTTCTTTTCTTTAACCCAAGGAGAACCATATTTTAAATATCTTCTCAAAAACAATCTGTATCTATTGGGCAATTTTTTCTAATCCTTTACAGTTGTCTCACACTTAGGTTTTTTATTAAGTGAGTGTTTTAGGTATACCTTTGAGTCTTTCCAAAGTGTTCAACTTTTATTGACCAAACAACACTCTTTTTGAGTTCATATTTCATTCATCTATGGTAATATTTTATAAAATTACCTAATTGTGAAGGGAAGTATAACCAGCATGAATAGGTTTAGAAATGAAAACAACGGTTTCTTGGGATGCCTGGGTGGCTCAGTTGGTTAAGCATGTGCCTATGGCTCAGGTCACAATCCCAGGGTTCTGGGATCAAGTCCCACATGGGGCTCCTTGCTCAGCAGGGAGACTGCGTCTCCTTCTGCTGCTGCTCTCCCTGCTTGTGGGCGTGCTCTCTCTCTCTCTTTCTCACACACACACACACACATACACACTCTCTCTCTCTCTCTCACAAATACACAAAGCTTAAAAAACAAACAACCACTTACTTATTGGTAGGAGCAGACATGTGAGAGTGCTCTGTGGCTAGGCAAGCCTCATGGTATACTTCAGTTCGAAGGCTGGGAACAAGGAGTTTCAGTCCGCCAGGATGGTTGTGGACACTGAGAGAGGTGTCCTTACAACCTGTGCTTGGGAGCACCGTAGTGATGCTCACCAAGGTTAAGTGGTGTGCTGATGTTCACACGGAGGCCGAGCTAGATTCAAACCCAGATCTGCTGCCTTCGAGCTCTGAGGTGTGATTTGGTTTAGTTTTCTCTTCTATCCCCCAGCTCTTCACACTGGTACTTTGCTGTAACATGACCCACTCTAGCAAAAGCAGACATGGGGTCAAAGAAGGCTTATTTGGATTTCAGCCAGGGATATTTATTTTTAAAATATATGTAAAATAGACCTGATTTATAAGATTCCTTAAACCACAGTCTTGCATTACAAGCCTTGAAGGGAAGTGAGTGTATTCTTTGACAGTTTCAAAATAGATACAGTGTTTTAAAAAGAGTCACATACATTTTGTAATTCGTCAGTGGTGGGGGCAGGGTGCAGATATACATAACAACAGAATTGTCTTCTTATTTTTTAAAGCTTATTCAGTGGATTTCTGAGAACGTCTCTGCCTGCCATTCATTTGACCTCATTCAGGAATTTATAATTGGTAGGTCTTGCTGATGGTGCATATTAAGTTAAATCCTTGACCCTTTTGCTGGAGGGAAAGCAACAAATTGATAATGTCTCAATCTGTCAAAATGTTGGTTAGAAGCACCTTTTTTTTTTTTTTTTTTTTTACTCTGTTTCAGTCAGCAGCTGATTAAATTTCATTCTCTCGTGGTCTTGTGAGAAGCTACGACATTTCAGAGACTGATAAGATATGATAGGATCTTGATTCTCTAAACTTACTAGTGATTTTTTCCTCCCAGTAAGATGTCAAAACTTTCTTAGTTCAGTTTTGTGTCGGCCATTTCTGTGTAAAGTAGTATAATATCATTTGGGGGTGGATAGAAGTGCCAAATAATTTTTTTAAAAATTATTCTCATAGTAAAGAACAGAACCTGAACGTTTTATAAAGGTAGACCCTAATGGTTAGCCTTTTGAAGATAAGGATAAGGCAGTAAAAACTTTTTGGGGACTTGCTTGCTTTGGTGAATTAACAGTGTTTACTGCCTTATTCTTCTTATTGAACCATGTCTTTCTTTCTTTTCTTTTTTTTACTTCTTTCAAAAATCTACTCAGCTTCTTCGTATTGGAGCATATATCCAGAGACAAGTAACATGGATAAACTTTTGCCATATTCCTCAGTGTTTGCTTGGGATACAGTAAGTAACAATTTGTATTCTTTGTGTGATTAAAATTAAAACTGACCCAGTTGTGGGTCAGTTGTAGGACCTCCCTGTCACAGTACATGGCTGTGATTTCATTTGTCTATTTTTGACTGATAAGGATTTGAGTTGGAGTCTCCTGGCATGAATCCTTGCTGTTAGCCAAAGGTAGTGACATAAAGCAGGAGAATTAAAGGAGAAGGTACAGGATATGTGTTACTCTTCCTACTACTAAGCAGAATGAATGCTCTATCATCTTCGAATGGTGTTTTACATTTTTTTTTAGCAACTAGAGTAGACTAAAATATTTCTCAGGTTTTTATAAACGCGAATGATTGGGTCATTGCTATTATTGTAAGCTGTTCTGTTTCCTAAGGAGATTTAACCCTTTCCCCAGACTCATAAGGAAAATTTGTAATAACTGTAAAGACTCAAGATCAGCAAAATTTAGTGATCTTAAGCAAATTCACTCCCTTTGACCTTTTCTTCCCCTTGGCCCTTCTTCCCAGTTTTTCAATTAGGAAGTGCTGAGCAAAAATTTTGTTTGTTTTCTCTAGAACATGGTGCAGTAAACTGAGATTTGTTGGCTCAAAAAGCAAAATCCCTGAAAAAGGTTTCAGGCTTTCCCTGGAAAAGATTTCTTCTTGCATACTTAGGTGTTAGAACAACATGCTTAGTTCCAAGGCAGAGGTTCGTATCAAAAAGGCATTTAGAAAAATAAATGGAATTTAGGTAACACAGACATAGGAAAAGAAGTACTGGGATGAATCGTGACACTTGCCCGTTTTGTATTTAGACTATCTAAATAGAGTCAGGAGGGATGCCTGGGTGGCTCAGTTGCCTTCGGCTCAGGTCATGATCCCAGCGTCCTGGGATCGAGTCCCACATCGGGCTCCTTGCTCCGCAGGGAGCCTGCTTCTCCCTCTGACTCTGCCTGCCACTCTGCCTGTGCTCGCTCTTGCTCTCTCTCTCTCTCTCTGACAAATAAATAAATAAAATCTTAAAAAAAAAAATAAATAGAGTCAGGTATGTGTGATTAATTTCTAAATGTTTGGTATACACAGCAGTAGTTATCCTAAAGGCCCTTCTGTCTTTGACTGTTAAGGGTTGTTAAATGCTCTTGCCTTGCTGTCGAGTAACAAGGGAAAGACAGCTCGTCTGTCCGTTCTCCAAGCCCTCACTGTCTGCTTTGAGAGCTCTTGTGAACATACACACAGCGTCTGTGGTGATGGGGCAGGAAGTCTGCAGGTTAAACCACGGGGAGTCAGGAAATGCACCTCTCTGTTTTCTTCCCTCACCACCCAGCCCTGTCATCCTCCATTTCCGTGTCTGGGAGGAGGGAACCGGGAACCCCTGTAGTTCCCAGGGTTGTGTTTAAAGATGGAGCATGTGTTAGCTGGATAGCATCCGAGGGGCTCTTTTGGGAGGCAGCTTCTTACTTTTGCATTTCTCATGACCATGGGGCCGAGGAGCTATTGTAGACCTACAGAGTGAGGTCAGGAAGTCCTGTGAGAGAATAATCGAAAAAACCCACAGTCCTAAGCACCATCTACTGAGCTGCTTTTAGGGTTTACCATGTTGCTCTAAACTTCAGGGTTTTGGTTACCTTTAAAGGTCTCTTCTAATCCTGAAATTCTGAGTCCTTGCTTCTCTTTAGCAATGATGTCCACCATTTGCCTTTTCTTTTCCTAATCTACGAATCCTCTTATTTCTATCCTTTAATAAATCCTTGCTAGGATAAAAAAAAAAAGTAATATCATACTTCTGTATGGAGACAGATAATTTCTGTAAATAACTGAATTGAATTTTTTAAGATACTAGAACATATGGTGCTCTTACATATAAATAACCTGAATTATGCTTTGCAAACAATTAGCCTTGTTATTCTTATTTTAAGATGTTGTTTATAACCTAAAGCTATAGTGAAATTTTAATGCTTTTTTGAAGTATCTTCACTTACCAAGTAGTGGTGAGTGAAACACAAAATACATTCTTAACACAGGCTTTCAGTGGTCACACGGGACAACTCGGTTGCTTGAATATTCTGGACATTTATTTCTGCATTTCTGTGGTGCCCCTTTCCACAGGAATATTGTGTGTCAGTAAAAATCTAGTACATTTGAGTTCTAAACAAACACGAGATTTTATTTCTACAGAACACTTTCAAAGTTATTTCGTCATATATCGTCTACCTTTTTTTTTTTTTTTTTTTTTTAGAAAATAAAGGATGAATTCACTGGTTGAGAGGCTTATCTACACAGTTAATATAGAAACACACTTCCAAAATGAACGAATGAGGGGCCATTTTGGAAGTTTATATTTCTATTGAAATTTTTGTTTTAATGCTCACAGTGTTATAATTTGGATTTCCTGATACAGATTTTACACCTTTCATATTTGCCATGTTGATACCGCTGCATCAACTCTTTTTTTTTTTTTTTTTAAGATTTTATTTATTTATTTGTCAGAGAGAGAGAGAGCACAGGCAGACAGAGCGGCAGGCAGAGGCAGAGGGAGAAGCAGGCTCCCTGCTGAGCAAGGAGCCCAATGTGAAACTCCATCCCAGGATGCTGGGATCATGGCCTGAGCTGAAGGCAGCTGCTTAACCAACTGAGCCACCCAGGCGTCCCACCGCTGCATCAACTCTTTATGGGGATCTTTTATTTCTGGAATTATGGTAGAGAATGAGGTGAAGGAAAATTTTCCATTGAAGTCAAAAAAGAACCCCACTAATCTTGGTTCCTTCTAGGGAGGCAGGGGCCAACTATAATATAATACATTTAAGCAAAATAGAAGTGGGAGGAAGGAGCAATAAACAGAGAAGGAACATGTCCCCCTTATTATTACGCTTGATAATGCATGTGCAATTTGCCTCGTTTGTTCTTAAATGGACATGTGTAAATAATATACTGGTTGCTCTGTATTCCCAATAGTCTTCTCCTTTCCTTCAGAGATTGGCCCTCTATTGTAATCATGACTTGAAAGAATAGTTCCCTTCTCAAGGCAAGAGATGGGCTGGTTCACTGCTATTTATAAACTATAAGGTTTATTTAAAGTAGAGGTTAGCAAACTGGGAGCTGCCCTCGGCTTCTGTCTGTGCAGAAAACACTTCCTGAAGGCTCAAGCTTGTGGTGGTTGATACATTTAGCAGTCCTGTGTGTGTGTTTCTCCCCACCGTAGGAAATTCCTGGAATAACCCTTGTGACGGAAGAGATCCCGTTGCCTTTCATGAAGGTAAGTCCTTCCAGGGAGAGACAAAAGCACACCGTGCCTGGTTCCTTGCTGGCCTCCACACTCAACCGGAGCTCCAGCTCTCTGTGTCAAGGACTAGGGTGGTTCCTCAAGGACTTGTAGACCGTCAGTAGGAGGATGGGGGCAAGGGGTAGGATTCGTTCTTGAGAAAATCCTTCCTAAGGGGTTGAGTCGTCTGTGAGGATATTATTGTGGCACTTCTTAGGAATACTCTTTGGAGAGGGAAGTTTTCTGAAGACAGAGAGTTATGAGGATCAACCTTAACCACACAGGACTCGTCTTTTCCACGGCGCCTCCAACCAGTCCACTCTGGAGTTCTTACACGTGCTTAGAGAACCCTCAGCACATGCACGCACAAACACACACACACACACACACGCATAGCCTTAAACCTGTTAAGTAACCTGGGCTGAGATTATCTAATTTCCTTCTGGTTCTAAGAACAGCTTTTCTGTTTCTCAAAAGTGACCTCCGCTGGCTCCGAATGCGGTCTCTGTGAAGCTTCTGCACACCTCCTTCCTGCCGCTAAGGGGTAGCTATTAGTGTCTTTGTGTAATCTGGTGGTTTTAGAAGGGCTTCTGAGCACAATAGGGAGAACGGGGTGGGGTGGGTGAGTAGAAAAGAATGTGTATGTAGTTAAAAACTGGAGAGTATTTTAGCTGTTTCCTTGAAGCTCCTTTGTTGTTTCTGGCATCGCCTCCTGTTAATTATAGCTTGGTGTGTAGTGGGAAATCTCAGCGTTTGGCAGCAGGCAGCTCACTGTGCTGCCGCTCTCTTATTTACATAAGAGGAGTGGGGAGCCTGCTTCTCCGTCTGCCTACTGCTCCTCCTGCTTGTGCTCTCTCTCTCTGTGTCAAATAAGTAAATAAAACCTTAAAAATAATTATATCACTTACCTCATAGATACCATGTGGTGACTTATGCCGCTAATTATTTTCATCTATGTTGTAACATCCAGCCCCGTGACCTTCTTGAAAGACCTACAGGTTTATAGTAAAATATTTCCGGGTCTTTGCTGAACAGTGTTTCCAATTTAAATCTAAGTGGGTTTTGCTTGTTTATTTTTAAAACTCCATTCCTTTGCCTTCTAACTCAGGGGTTTTGAACTATTGTAGGTTATGGATCCCTTTGACCATCTGGGGCAAGCTGTAGGCCTTGTCCCAGAGATGTGCTCCCACAACTCCCTCCATTCTGCGTGCTGTCATTGGATTCCTAAGCCCCTTTGTGGCCCATCCATGGACTTGCTTTAACTGTTTGTTTTCAGCTAAGAAAAGGGATTATTTTAATGGTGGAAGGGGAAGGATCTTGGGATCCTTGGGAGAGATCTTTTTTTAGGAGCTACAGTGTGTGTGTGAGGGGAGCAGACCCTCAGACTGGTGGGAGGGCTTCCGTGTTCCTCAGACATCGCTGGGACCATAGCGTGGGGCTGCTGCTGCCAAAGTGGGCAGAGCTTAGTATCTTGACCAACCACTAGGTGTCACTACAACACCAGTTAGTTGTGGGGCTAGTGTGCTGGAACCCCGGAGTAGAATGCAAGCAAGCTGCAGTGACTTCCTGTCAGGGACTAACTATAGCCAAATGCTGGCAGAATTTGCTTTCATTATAATTTTTTTCAATAGAAGGAAGACCAAAGGGTAGATACAGGCACATTAATTGTAAATAAGTTGAAAGGGGAAGAAAAGGTGAGTGAGGTAGGTTTATCTGGGAGTGTGATGTGACACCGGGGTTCCAGTTTCCCCTAGAAATGACCTTTTCTTGGACGTAGTTTTTCTTTCTTTCTTTCTTTCTTTCTTTCTTTTTTTTTTTTTTTAACATTTTATTTATTTATTTGAGAGAGAGACAGTGAGAGAGAGCATGAATGAGGAGAAGGTCAGAGGGAGAAGCAGACTCCCCATAGAGCTGGGAGCCCGATGTGGGACTCGATCCTAAGACTCCAGGATCATGACCTGAGCTGAAGGCAGTCACTTAAACAACTGAGCCATCTGGGTGCCCTTGGACGTAGTTTTTGTCTCTCTCAGAAGGGATGTTGGCTGGATGGGCCTTTCAGGCTTCTAAAACACCAAGTAAATATTATTATGTAATTTACCAATACTCCAAAATTCATTTTGAACCAGTAGTGACTGCCCTTTCAGTAAGAGTATGGCTAGTGTGCTATTATTTAATATAAGGGCATTTTTCTTGTTTGAGGCGTATTTTACTAAAATTCTCTCTCTTTTTTTTTTTCTTGCAGTATAGCCAAGGCTGTTACCACACTAAGCATTAGCTCACTTTGTTTTCTGGTTACACATTGCATTTTGGTCCTAGTCAAATCTTTTACAAACACATGTATTTTGGCAAGAAAGTGTATCATAAATCTATCTTCATTGATTTAAGGAAACAGTGTATGTTAGTATATCCTTTGATATCAGCCATATAAACATTTTTCTAGATAGTGTCTTCTTAGGCAAGGGAAATAAAAGCAAAAATAAACTACTGGGACTACATCAAAATAAGCTTTTGCACAGCAGAGGAAACCATCAACAAAATGAAATGGCAACCCACTGAATGAGAAAAGTTATTTGCAAATAATATATCCACTAAGAGGTTAATATCCAAAATATACAAATAACTTATACAATTCAATACCCAATAAACAAATAATCCAATTAAAAAATGGGCAGAGGACCTGAGCAGACATTTCTCTGAAGAAGATGCAGATGGCCTACAAGATGCTTAACATTACTAATCATGAGGGAAATGCAAATCAAAACCACAATGAGATTTCACCTCACTCCTGTTCAGAGTGGCTAGAATCAAAAAGTTGATTTTTGATCAACTAGCCTGTTCAGAGTGGCTAGAATCAAAAAAGTAAGAAATAACAAGTGTTGGTGAGGATGAGAGAAAAAGGAGCCTTCATGCTCTGTTGGTGAGAATGCAAACTGGTGCAACCACTGTAGAAAACAGTATGGTGGTTCCTCAAAAAATTAAAACTAGAATTACCATATGATCCAATAATGCTATTACTGGGTATTTACTCAAAATGAAAATGCTAATTTGAAAAGATACACGCACCCCTATGTTTATTGCAGCATTATTTACAATAGCCAAGATATGGAAGCAGCCCAAATGTCCATCCATAGAGGAATGGATAAAGAATTGGTATATGTATGCAGTGGAATACTACTCGTAAAAAAGGCATAAGATCTTGCCATTTGCTGCAACATGGATAGACCTATAGGTATAATGCTAAGTGAAATAAGTCAGAGAAAGGCAAATATCATCTGATTTCACTTACATGTAAAAGTTAAACAAATAAATTTTAAAAAACATAAAACCAGACTCTTAATTACAGAGGCCTAACTAGTGGTGGCCAGAGGGTGATGGGGGTGGGGGAGATAGGTGAAATAGATAAAGGGGATAAAGAGGTACAAACCCTAGTTATAAAATAAGTCTTAGAGAGGAACAATACGGCAGAGGGAATCTAGTCAGTAAGATTGCAATAATATTTGGTGACAGATGGTGATTACACTTACTGCAGTGAGCACTGAGTAGTGTATAGAATTCTTGAATCATGATATTGTACTCCTGAAAGTAATCTAGCATTGTATGTTCATTGTACTTAAATTTAAAATTTAAAAATTAAAAGCAGGGTCACCTGGGTGGCTCATTGATTAAACTTCTGGCTCTTGGTTTCAGCTCAGGTAAGGATCTCAGGGTCAGGGGATGAGGCTCCTTATCAGGCTTCACACTCAGTGGGGAGTCTGCTCGAGGTTCTCTCTCTCTCTCTCTTCCCTCTGTCCCTCTGCCCACTCACGTATTCTTTGTCTTAAGTAAATAAATCTTAAAAAATTAAAAAAACATTTTGTATCAATACATCCTTCAATATTAAAAACGTGTTAGTATTGCATTATATTTAAAAATGAATATAATGGATACATTATTGCTTCAATTATAGCACTATGTCAAAGACCTAAATAGGTTGCCAGCAAATTCTGTTTTGGAGTATTTGACGACCAAATGTGAAACTAGTTCACCCCACCTTTCTGACGCCAAGGTTTTGAAAGACCTCTTTTGGAAGTAGATAAGCTTAGTAGGAAAGTAAGCCTCTTCCCTGTGCTATACGTCTAATGAACATTCTCTGAATACATCATTGTTAACACAGCCTAAGTCAGCAAAGTGGGTGTCTGGAGAGGAAATGATCTGATGTGTTTAATACAACACGGGGTTTAATACAGGCTTCCCAACTTAGCCTGAACCCAGGCGACTCATACTGGTTTGGGGACGGGGCAGTGGCTCTCTGTAAAAGGGGCAGAAAAGGAAATGGGGAAAGCAAGACACTTTAAGTCTTACTATTTTAGAATTCCTGCAGGAGGGGGCGCCTGGGTGGCTCAGTGGGTTAAAGCCTCTGCCTTTGGCTCAGGTCATGATCTCAGGGTCCTGGGATCGAGCCCTGCATCTGGCTCTCTGCTCAGCTTCCCCCCTCTCTCTCTGCTGGCCTCTCTGGCAATCTGTGATCTCTCTCTCTGGTAAATAAATAAAACCTTAGAATTTCTGCAGGAGGAGAATGCCATCTTTCATGGGAAGAGTTCAGTCAGGAACACTGCCCTCTAAGAGCTGAGGAAGTAAGGCAAGCCCAGCTTTCCGCAAGACTCGGGTGGTCCTTGCTGGTTGGTCGGGGCCCAGGCCCTGCTTCTCAAGCTCACCGGTGCTTTTTGTCTCCTGCAGGTGCACAGCTTTAAGGGCTACTGGGAAAAACTGAACTCCAACCTAGAATACGTGAAGTACTCCAAGCCACGCCTGCTGTATGACAACAGCATGGTCCAGAAAGAATGGCACAGCCTGATCTCAGAAGAGGTTGGTGTGGATGCAGGAGAATAAAGCAAGAAGCAAAAGTATAGCATTTGATGAGGGGATGCCCTTTAGTCCCAAGGCTGGCTTCAGTTTGCTACACTCTCCCCAGCAGCTAGCCCTTTTGCATTGTTGCAAGAAGACCACGGTGCTTTTCTGATCTGTCTTCTCTTGAGGAGGAAAATCAAGTGTGCAGAGGTTAAGAGACACACGCAGCATGTTCATCATGGAAGTGAGATTAATAGCTCGGTCTTACTTGTGTTCTTGCATTACTTGTATAGTTTAAAATTGATTTAAAAAAAAACCTAGGTGTTCCAAAAATTTATGGTTGCTGAGGGTTAGGTTTAGTTGAAAGAAAAGTGGCTGGGGGGTGCCTGGGTGGCTCAGTGGGTTAAAACCTCTGCCTTCAGCTCAGGTCATGATCCCAGGGTCCTGGGATCGAGCCCCACATCGGGCTCTCTGCTCAGTGGAGAGCCTGCTTCCTCCTCCCTCTCTCTGCCTGCCTCTCTACCTCCTTGTGATCTGTCTGTCAAATAAATAAAAATCTTAAAAAAAAAAACTGATTAAAAAAAAGAAAAGAAAAGTGACTGGGACTGATTGCTAAATGGGCGGCACAAGGGAGATCTGTGGGGGATGGAACTGTTCTGTATCTTGATTAGGGCACGTGAATCTGCACCTGTGGTGAAGTGACATAGGACTATACACTCATTCTAGCAATAGCCGCCTCCTGATTTTGATACTGTACTATAGTCCTTTATATCAGATATAAAAAGAGGGGGGACTGGCTGAAGCGTACATAAGATCTCTCTAGAATCATGTGTGGGTGCATTGTCATTGTATATAACACAACACTGTCTAGTTGATTTACAACTTCCAACCCATCTATAATAATTTCAGAATAAGGTGCTTTTTAAAAACATAGGTATTTTGATTGCTTGGAAAGTATATCTCTTTTTTCCAAAACTCTTTCGCTATGTTGCACTATGTCCTTGGTGCGAAAAATGGCACCCATGAAACTTCGACCCTCCACACCTCTGACATGTTCTCCCTTCTAGAAAACCGGAAGAAGAAGGTCTATGGTGTACATGAGGAATATTCGTGAAAATGCAATGAAGTAAGTAAAATTAGGGATTAGGGTACCTAGAAGATGCGTATCTTTTGCGAGTACTCTTTTGGAGACCTTTCGTGGAAGGAGCTTCCTCTCGTTGAGTGTCCTCAACAAAACGATGCTGTCAGCTTAACAATGCAGCCACCTGGGTCCTATTCTTGAGCTCGGTGCTGGAGTTTCTAGTGGGAAAATTGTATGTTAAATTGTATAGTAAAATTGTATATTAAAGCTTACAGACTGGCATCCTGAAGATAGATAATTATAAACAACAAGTAGTAGAGAAGGCCCTTACTAAGTGAGCACTTTAGGGGGATAGAGGCAGTAGGTTCATTTAAAAAGTGTTAGTGGGCTGCTGAGCAGGCTCTTATTTTGAAAGCCCATTTTCTGGATAGATGAGTCATCTTGGAGTGCTACAAGAATAGGCCCGTTCCAACCCTGTTCTATTTTCTGTTCCCATTATTTCCAATAACCCAGAGCTGCAATTGTTCTAAATTATTGTCATTGTTGGCGCTAAAGGGTTTTGAGATTTTATAATCGCCTAATGTGGCTTTTTGCCAAGTTGATTAAAGTGTTTGAGGTTTTCAGCCGCCTGAGAACAGTTTCTGCGGTGGTTTTATGGAGGATATCTTTGTGGGGTATTGTGGCTTTTTTTTTTTTAAATCTTCCTATGTGAATAACATTGGCTAATTTCTTTGTAGGGTGATTTCTAACCTAGAAGCGAGGAATTTGGGTAAGAAGAGATGTGTAATAAAGTCCTCTTTATTTGATTTCTGTCAGTATTTGGCTTGTAACCCTGTCTTTCCTACCGGTGTGGGTTGGCAAGGAAATCACGCTCAGTAGTGTAATGAAGGCAGCACCCCTTTAATATCTTCCTGTTAGAGTGACCACCCAGACCTTTCGGGACAGCTGCTGAATGTGCTTTTGCTGGAAGAGTCCCTGAGTGTTGGTGTCTGGTTTTCATTATTTTTCTTCAGAGCCTTGATCTAATTACCATGCCCTGTGGCTGTACCCACACAATGCACTTCGGGAGTTCCTCTGGCTTAGGGCTGCTTTCCTTCCAGCTTTTCAGCTGTCTGGTCACACAGGGATCTTTGATTTTGGATAACATTTGGGCACTCCCTGGGCTAGGTCATAGGAGTCCAAAGATAGGAGTCTCTGGGTAAGCTGTGTGGTTATAGGGGAAGAGCATAGGCCTGGAGCCAGACAGAACTTGGCTTCAGTTCCAGGCCAGCCACATGCTAACAGTATGCTCTTGGGCAAGCCATGTGTTCGCTTCCTGCATTAACCTTTTCAGGACAAGGTGACAGGAAAAACAAGAGTAAATGGGGGTAGTGTTTATAGCATCTCGTACAGTACTTGGTGCACGAGATACCCGAGGGCTGCTTTGTCATTGATGTGTGAGGAAGAAATGCTGACAAGCCAGGAGATGGGTGTTCTAGAACCACAGTGGCCGGGGTGGGTGGGGAGGCATTGGCTCAGGAGTGGGGGTGGGTGGGGAGGCATTGGCTCAGGAGTGGGGATGGTTGGGGAACAGAGCGAGCTCAGAAAAGTCTTTCCATGGGTGACAGCTGAGGTAAGTCTTGATTAAACACCCTACCAGGTAAAACTGAGGGAAGAGAATGCTAAACGTATGCAGGTACAAGCTTTTTTGTGGTTTTGTCTCTGGAACACTTTCATGCCTCCTAAAGTCCAGCCTCCGTTTAAAAAGCTATTATTTTTCCACTTATGCCACTTATTCCACTTATCCGACTTATGTTTTATAGGCTTGGATGTTTAGGTGTGTTCTGGGTGACCCTAACGGAAGCAATTTTATACAGTGCATTGTGGGACATCCTGCAGCTGTGCACACAGGTCATGTGAACCGTGACAGTAAACTTGTGATCCAGCCCAGGGTGACAGGGTCTTTGCTTAGGGAGCAGCCCGGAGGGAACCAGCCTCTGCCTGTGTTACCAGGCCATCCATGCCCAAAGCCAGGGGTTCTCCCGCTAGCACCAGGTAGAAGCCGCAGGCAGGAGTCCTGCCCAATGGTGGGGGCGTGAAGGTGCCTAGTTCAGGCCAGAAATTTTGCCATGCGGGAAATAGGGCCGGTTGTCAAGGTTTTTGTGGTGTCTGTCACTCCTCTGCCCCTGTTAGAGCTCCTACTCCTGTACTTCCCGCCTGTTTACATCCTGTAACCATTCTCTCTGCGAGCACTTTGGGAACTTGTCCCTTCCTCTCACGTGCTTGGCTTGACGTAGTGTCCTAGGAAGAATGTCGTCACTAAAAGAAACAGGACAGTCTGGGTGAAACTCAGGGCTGCTGGCATCAAGTTTTGAATTGCTTCATCTGAATCAAAAAGCTCATTTGGGCTCCAGGTCGGATTTATCCCGAGGGGACGAGAGGCCCCTGTGCCGTCCCACACAGGGTCATCAGCCCATTGACTGGGGCAGTTCTGTTCTCTTGATGGGTGACAAGTTCAGCTTGCAGGAATAGGTTGCACATTTCATGAAAAATTTCATCCTATCAGCAAAATGATTTGTGTTCCCAATAACTCAGAGAAGGGAAACCCTGATTTCTCTGCTGATTTCTCTTCTAGCCCATTTCCCCAAAACCACCCTTCTTGACTATTATTTTGTTTAATTTCAGAGCCAAGATTAACACCCCTCTTCCAGGAGGAAGACAACCACCAGAGGCTGCTGATGGGGCTGGTAAGTTTTCTGTGGGCCGTTCGGGTGCTGAGAAACCACAGGATCCAAGAAAAGGGAAAGGGCTAGATTGTGCTTCTTGGGCTGACCTTATTTTTCACTCATTCTTTTAACCCATTATCTGTTACCAGCCACTGTAGGCCCTGTGTGCTCAGTGGTAGACAACACAGATACGATTTCTGCTCTTTTCGAATTTAGTGTAGTGGGGGAGACATACATAAATCAGTCACTGCCCAAAATATAGAATTACAAAACATCATAAGGCAATGTACAGCACTGAGTGTTTAAAACAAGGAAAGAACAATGTCTCCGTGGCATTTGTATTTGGCGTTTAAAATACAACAGAATAAAGTATCCTTTCTCAGGAAGTCCTACTACTAGGAAGACCAAAGATAGAGAAATCAAAATAAATGAACGGAAGAGCAGAATTAGTAAATAAATCCAAAATCTATTTCTTTAAACTGATTAAAGAGACATCTAGAAAGTCTAATACAGTATCTTTAGTCCTGTGCAGGCTTAAGAATGGGATAATCTATTACCTTAACTATGGAAGGTTTTAAGTATGAGAAAAACATGTGTAAATGCATATTTATAGAGTTGAAAATTCTAGTTAAAGTTTCCTTGATAAATAGAAATACCAAACTTGACCCAAGAAGAAATAAAAATCCTAGACAACACAATAACCCTAAAATAATTTGAAAAAACTTGTCAGAGATTATTTCCAGGGGCCTCTGGGTGGTTCAGTCAGTTAAGTGTCCAACTCTTGATTTGGGTTCAGGTCACATTCTCAGTGTCCTGAGGTTAAGCCCCGTGTTGGGCTCCACACTGAGCACAAAGCCTGCTTGAGAGTCTCTCTCCCCCTCCCTCCTCTGACTCCCACATACACGCACTCACTCTCTCTCTTAAAAAAAAAAAAAAAAGAAAGAGATAATCTTCCTAAAAGGCACGAAATTATTTAATGAGTTAGTTCTTTCAAACTTATAAGGATCAGATCATACCCACCCTATGTAAATTATTTTTGAAAAAAAGATGGGAAATTTTTCAATCACCTTAAAAGGCTAGCATAACCCTAAAGCCAAAATCTAACAATGACTTTTACTTTCAGTTATGAACATAGATACCATAAGCTCAATTAAAATATTTTCCAGTGGTCCATTTGAAAAATACAACATGGCCAAGTGACCTTTTTTTTTTTTTAAAGAAGGCTTATCATTAGCCAATGTATTAATGTAGTTCATCATATCAAAGAGGGGAAAAAATGATCATCTCTATAGGCATTAAAAATTGATAAAAGTAAAATTCCACTTCTGGAATACACCAAATCAATAAGGCAAAAAATATCCTAATACTGATATTTTAAATCAAATGTTGGGGTCATTCCTATTAATATCAGAAAGAAGCGGGATGCCTGGGTGGCATAGTTAGTTGAGTGTCCAACTCTTGATTTCGGTTCGGGTCATGATCTCCGGGTCATGGGATCGAGCTCCCTGTCGGGCTCTGTGCTGCGCATGGAGCCTACTTAATATTCTCTTTCTCCCTCTCCCCCACTCCTGCCCCATCCAGGCTCTCTCTCTCTCAAAAAACAAAGAAAGAAATTATGGATTCTTGCTATTTTCACTAAAAATTTTCATTTTTCTGGAAATTCCATACAGTGCAATAAGAAACAAAAGTAAAAGAAGATGCTATGATTGTCTAATGCAACAAACAAGATAATCACCAGGGGAAATGGAAAATACTAAGGAACAAGTTAGTAAGCTGGTGATTCTAAATATATTTTCTTTTTTATTAGGATTAACCAATTAGAGAAGTTAATGAAAAACATTATTCCATTTCCGAATCCTTAGCATCTAGGTTTAATAAAATTATAACCCAAAACTCTGACAGTTGACCAGGTGACTCACTTGACAAAAAGGAGTAGAACTAAACTACCAGATAGCTAAGTGTGTTATTGATCTACAATAATTGAAAAAATATGGTGCTTGTACAAAATAGACAGGAGACTCTAGTTTAAATTTGAATCTTTAGTGTAGGATAAAATTAGGCATTTAAAAATCACTGGAAAGAAATACTTTTTAGTCTATCAATGGCTGCCTATCTGGAAAAGATAATTAGAGTCCTCCTATCCCAAATAGCACCACCTTATACCATAAACCAGCAGAAATACCAGATAGATTAAGGAATCTAATATAAAAAATTAATGTGTGTGTGTGTGTGTGCTTGCCTATCCAATTGTCAAAGTTTAAAAATTGCATTCGCAAAGTTCAGCATATGGGGAATTGGGCAGCCTTATACAATGCAGTTGGAAACCAGTATACCCATTAGCATATCCACTGCAAAGTGTCTCAAACCTTCAGTACATGACCCAACAAGTTCCATTTCTAGGAATTTGGCTTAAGAAAATAATTGGGGGTATGGCAAACAAATCATGTATAAGGGATTTTTTTAGTGGTATTCACAATAGTATAAGAAGTATCCCATATGTTTAAGAGGAGAATAAATAGTTCAATTCTAGTTGTTTCATAAAATTGAATACCGTGCAGCCATTACAACCAGCGTGGTAAAGAATATTTGACAACATAAACTATTACATGAAATAAAGGGCAAATTAAAAAGCTTTGGCATGAGTGTGCCCACTGGAGAAAAGGAAAATAAAAAATCCAAAATGTTAACACAGATGATAGGATTATGGGTGATTTAAATTTTCATTTTTATGGTTGTCATGGAAAAATGGAAAAGCACAAAAAAGCATGCAATAATTTTTAAAAAAAATTTTAAAATTTTAAGCCTAGTTAATTAACAAATGCCCCAGAGTGCCATGGGCTAAGTTTTGCTCAGGGTCTCATATATGTATGTATACATATAGCAGATATGTAAATCTGCTAACATAGTAGATATGTGCAGGTATGGTGTTAATTGTACAATTCTCGTGGTGTTTATTGGTGCAAAGATCTCTAATGAGGAAGACCTCCAGCTGAGAAGAACATTTAGGCAAAAGAGAGGGAAAAAAAGGAGGAGGAGACATAAGAGCAAAAGGCCGGGAGTGTTGGATGCTCCACTGCACTGATTGATGAGCTCCAAGAAAGATGAAAATAGAGTAGATATACAAGTCCGTTTAGAGGTGATAGAATCAATAATTTCATTACTTTTGCATGTCAGGGGTCTGTGCTGAAAGTCTAGAGGGAGGTACCCGATGCATTTCGTTTTTACTCCTGCCCCTGTCCTTCCAAATGCCCCAAAGCATGCCACTCCCCCCTACACCTCCCCAACACCCTGCAGCCCCCCACCCCCACCCTGGATCAATACAGTCACTCCATGATTGCAGTTGTTCCTGTAAGTTCTCCAGGTCTGGGACCAGTAGACTTCAACCCTTTGGTAGATCCCGGAGCCCTTGACATCTAAGTTAGTGGCTTCCCTCAGCTTCTTCGGAGAATTCTCATCACAGCGGGGAATCTGACTCTTGGCTCCTCGCTAGGCTCTGGTGACTTGTCATGTCCCTGATTTATGCCCATTAAAGTAACACTGTGGGTTGTGCATTTCCGCCAGTGGGATCTTCTGGTTCAGGATTTTTCGTGTTGGTAAAGAGTGTTAATGATTGGATCTAGTTTCAACCAGTAGCAGGTGTGAGTGGGTAGGTTGTGACTTATCTAATCCATGTCCTGTTTTCAGATGGTGTCTGAGCTAAAAGACCATCTTTTGAGACACCTACAGGGTATAGAAAAGAAGAAAATTGAACAGATGGTTCTGGACTACATTTCAAAACTGGTTGGTTTTGCTTTTTCTCTTTCCTGCCGCCCCCAGTCTCCCAGTATGTAGCTCCCAGTTTGTGGTTCAGGGCATTTTTCAGATTAGACTTTTGCAGATTTTCTGTCGTCACACTGGTATATTTGGTATGCTGTAGATTGAGAAAAGGGAAAAAAGAACAACAACAACAAAACCAAGGAGGACTTGGTTATAAAAGTGGTTTATTATACTCACTTCAAACAGGAATCGAGGAGCTCACTTTATGAATGTGGCTTTGCTCTTCCCTATGCTGGAATTAACTTGCTTCTTTGTCCTTTGATAGCCAAACTATTTAACATGTCTACCTATCATCTTTCTGTTGACCTTAAATTTCACCTTCCATAATATTAAGGATTTATGTTCAAGCAACATTCTTCTGTGTACCTAATCACACAGAAGTTTTAACAGTCTGTGTTAACAACCGCTGGAACCAGTAGGACCAGAAGCATAAGAGATGTAGCCTTAGAAAACTCAGTACCCCTCACTTTCTGACTCAACAGTCATGGACTGCAGCCAAACCTGCCTGCTCCTTCCCAGCAGCAAACAGCCGTGTCTCGCAGTCCCCTTAGCAGGATGACCGGTGGGGCTTTTTGAAATGAATGGAGGAAGTTGCTGCAGACCCGACTGCATTGCTTCCAAGTCATCTTACCGGACTTCAGCCGAAGAGACACTGAGAATCTGTGTTACTGAGAGTATACTGTTTTTATCTGTGCCCATTTGGAGATCCTTTCTGATTGGTGCCCTGTCCTTAGCCTCCACAGGCATGGCATGGGGTTCAGGGCAGGCAACAGCCCCCTTGGAGACTGCTCTGTTGCTGACAGACTAGTCAAAGGTCTGACCTCGACTTGAGGTCTGTCATCCTCCACAGTCGTTGCTCAGAGCCTCTGTCCTGCTCTGTGTCTCCTTTCTTCTCACTGTCAGCTGTTGGCCTTTGTCATGTAACAGGCCTAGAGTAAATCCAGTTGTGCTTGACCTTCACGGAGGGCAGAGGGCCTGTTACCCAGGGCTGGGAAAGCTCAGCAGGGTCATGGCCTGCGTAGACAGAAGGGGCTCTGTTAGAATCTGGTGCACATTTTCACTCTTTCCATTTTGGATTCCAGTGCCTCAGCACTGACTGCAGAAAGGCTGGTTCTGTGTCCTGGCCCAGGCTAAATGCCAGCTGCCCTGAACATGCCTGTCAGGCCTGCGGAGGGCTCCCTGTGGGGACCCCAAGGGAGAGGGTATGGGGGAAGGGTAAGAGACTTGTCTTTATCTTCCAGCTGGATCTCATTTGCCAAATCCTGGAAACCAGCTGGAGGAAACACCATCTTCACCCCCAGCTTCTCCACTGGTATGTATTTTCCCCTCTCTCTGATCAAGGTGTGTAAAGCCAACTCTAATTGCTGCCTGTTTTGGCAAAGCTTTTTTGGAACCTAACAATTGAAAGCACTTGCCAGCAGCCCTGACCCTGTCTGTCTTGGTTCTGCACTCAGCATTTAAAGGAATGGCCCTGTGGCTTCACCCACCCTCTTTCCCAGGGATATGGTTGATGAGGACCTAGGGGTGTGAGAGCTCAGGACCTCCAGGAAGGGGAATTGGAGTTAAAGCAACTGATTGTTTATGTGCCTGCTGTCTGGTTAGATTCTAGGCATGAGGCTTTCAACAGGGCCTAGTCGTTCAGAGTTAGCAGGAAGTCTGTCTCTCTGTGGTACTCAGAGCCACTGCCCAGACCAGTGGAAATTTAGGGATGAAGCCCTCGGCTCATGGCAGCTCTTTTGTTTTACCCAGCAGCAGGCGGGCCAGTGCTGCTGAATTTACAGTCTTTCACCTCATGACCAGGATTCTGGAAGCTACTAGGACTTTGTTTTTACCTCTGCCTCCTGGTAAGTCTTGGCTCTTTTGTCCTTTGTTGTAATACATTTGTTCTTTCTTCTTCCGTGGTCACCAGACTTTGGCACCTTACGCATTTAAGGATGAGACCTTCTGTGTCTGAGAACTTGTGTGTCTGGGGTCACTGTGAGAAGAAGGGCCTGATGTTGGTCTTTGCAGACCAGATCTCCCCCACAGTAAATTCTACTCATCACTGACTTGAGGGAACCAGAGCTGGTCCCCATGTACTCGCTAGGATACTTTGAATGAGCAGAGCTGATGAAAGATCTTTCTCTGATGTCTGCAGGCTTAGTTTATCTGATTGAGAAAGTTAACACTCAGAAGGAAGTGGGTCTGGCTGGGTGTCAGTAAATGCTTGGAACAGAGAAAGACAACTATCATATGATCTCCCTGATATGAGGAAGTGGTGATGCAACATGGGGGCTTAAGTGGGTAGGAGAAGAATCAATGAAACAAGATGGGATTGGGAGGGAGACAAACCATAAGTGACTCTTAATCTCACAAAACAAACTGAGGGTTGCTGGGGGGAGGGGGTTTGGGAGAAGGGGGGTGGGGTTATGGACATTGGGGAGGGTATGTGCTTTGGTGAGTGCTGTGAAGTGTGTAAATCTGGCGATTCACAGACCTGTACCCCTGGGGATAAAAATATATGTTTATATAAAATAAAAAATTTTAAAAAAAAGAAAATGCTTGGAAGCTAAAGATCGCCCTTGAGATTTTGAAATAGGACCAAGTCAGGCCTCAAAACACCCTTGGCATGTGTGTATGTGGTCATTTGTTCACTCAATAAACAACCATTTCTTGATTTTTTTTATTACATTCCATGTGCCATGCTAGAAATTAGAGCAGTTACAAAAATTAACAGAAGTCTAATTGGGAACATGTATTCATTATAAGAAAGAAATAAGCTCCTATCTGCTATGTGTTCATTACATATATGTTCTGGTGAGTGTTAAGCTTTATGATAGCTGTGTCTATATAATGTTTATCAGCCAGTTTAATTTATTTATTCATATGCAGCTATCACATCATATATCAGTGATTCATTCCTTTACTCATTGGTTTTAAGTCAATAGGTAGATGGTTCCCATTTTGTAGCAATAATACTTTACATAAATAAACACATTCAATTTTCCTAACAGTCCTAAATGATAGGAGCTTAAATTGAACCACATTAAATTGTCAATATCCAACCAGTTTTTGAACAACAACAAAAAAGGCACTTTCATATGGGTTCCACTTAATATTATTCCCATTTTATAGATGGTGGAACTGAGGCACAGAAAGTTACATAACTTGCCTAAAAGTCACATGGTGATTAAGTAACAGAACCAGTATTCAAATCCAGGAAGTCTGGCTCTAAAATCTGTGCTTTTAACGACTGTTCTGTGCTGCCTCTTGAATTTTATATTCCATTTGAAATAGTTGATGCCGAAACATTGACTGTTTCTGGGCCCAGAAATCCCATAGCTCATCTCTACTTGTCTGCATTTGTGATACATCTGACTCCGTTTGGAGCCCTGCATGCTTTCTCTGTCCATATACCTTATCTTATAAGATACACTGGTAGTGGAGTTTCAAGGAGTTTCTTTGGATTTTATCAGATTCTGACAGTGACCATTCACGAGGAGAATTGATGACTTTTAATTATCCCAACAGAATAGGAAATTCAAGTTGACACTAGGAAGAGTGAAGGAGTTCATGAAAACTATATTAAGACTTTCTGGCTTCAACCATTAATTATTTGTCATTAACACAAAAGAGTTGGTAGAGGATTAGACTGACACTTTCAGATTTGTTCACCATGGATGCTCAAGCCAAATTTGTAAATAAATGAAATGACTTACTGGGGGCAATTTTATACCCGGGAGACCATAAAACTTTACTTTCTAGGGAGCATCACACTCCTTCCCAGGGATGTGTAAGGAGGGAAAACGTGGAAAAATGTTATCCATAGTGATTGAGAATTATTATGAATAAACTTAATGGTTTGTTTCCATGAGTCAAGTATCTCTCTCCTTTTCTCTTAAATGTTGGTTTCCCTCATGTGACATGGAAAGGGACCCTGGGTCACGTGGGTGTGCACATGTGTGGGTAAATACAGGGTCTTCTTTTGTGTACTTGTGTATGTGTGCTTGCTTTCCAAGCCTGCTGGGCTAGTGAAAACTGAGTTCCAAGTGTTGGAAGCTTATAACCCAATTGGTTAAAGAATAAAGGGATGGAGGACCGTGACAGGGAGTCATGGTTGGGAGCTGGAGCATTTGTAGTTTAAATGGGACCTGTGTTTCCCTCACTGGCTATTGGAGGCCAGCGGCTCTGGAGGATGAGGACTAGATTTGGCTGGAAAAGGCCTGTTTTGGAACTGATGCCTACTTTTAGCCAATTTGCTCTGTTGCCCAGAGCTGACACGCAGAGGAAGCCAAGAGTGGACTGTTGGATGTGGGGCTGTGCCCCAGGGACCGAGGAGCAAGGGTCATCAGGGATCTTCAGGACATGGATGCAGGCTGAAGGAGGAATTTCGAGTCCAGGAAACCTATAGGAACCTTCAATAAACTTCTTCAGGATGAATTTCATAACTTTTTTTAATCTTGGGAAGAAAGTCCAAATCCATTTGAAAAATCTCATGTTGTTGATGAGTGAGTAAAATCCATTTTTTGTTTTTTCGATTCAGGGAAGCCAGCAGAGTCATTTTGTCAGCCCCTTAACATCTGCTTGTGGGCAGAGTCTGCACTTTATCTGACCCTTGATGTGACCAGGACTTAGGACTCCGTCCCTCACTGATCATGATTCATGTGCTCGGGGAGAGAACACTCCATGACTGCTCTGAAATTCAAGTTCCTGCTCTTTGGGCATCACTTCTTTGTCATGTCAGCTCCTAAGATTAGGCTGTGATCCTTTGTTTTCCCTACCCACGCCCATCTGTTTCTGAGTGTGGACGTGTTGCCACGCGCTTCTGAGCCCTTCCTTCCTCCTTCGCCGTCCGTGCCCTTGTTACCTATGGTGCAGGTTCACACACTCACCTCCCAGCACGTAATCTCATGTACCTCCCGTAGCAAACTGTTGGGTACTGGTACTGGTCCCCAGTCCATTCCTTGTCTGTTGCCATTTTAATATTCTGAGAGTAAAACTCAACTCCTTTTTCCATCCTGCTTAGAAACCTTCAGTGTCCCTCCCCAAAGTCTACTAAATAAATTCCTTGCTGTCGTTCGGCATTCAATCCCTGTCATGTACGCTCAGAGCACTCTATGCTTTTGCGTTCATAGAACTGGCCATTAAAAAAAAAAAAATTTATTTATTTTGAGAGACAGAGGGAGAGAGGGTGTGCATGTGCACATGAGCTGGGGGAGGAGTTGAGAGAGAGAGAGAGAGAGAATCTCAAACGGACTTCCCCGTGAGCCTGGAACCTGAGATGGGGCTCGATCCCATGAACCTGAGATCATGACCTGAGCCAAAACCAGGAGTCAGATGCTTAGCTGACTGAGCCACCCAGCCACGCCAAATGGGTCACATTTTTAATACTGTGTATTTGTGATTATTTGATTGTCTTTCCATCAAACTGGAAGGTGGATAGGAGCAGCTTTGGGGTCTGTTTTTTTCATTATTATACACCCAGCTCCTTGTTGAGTATCTGGAAGGGATTTGTTAAATAATTTCCAACCTTACCTCCTACCATTCCTCTCATACACTTGATTCCATCTCAGCTGGGTCTTCCAGTACTTTCTGAACATGCCCCATACTTTCTGAACTGCCCCATACTTTCGCAGCTTTCAGCCTCTGTTCATCTTGCCGCATCAATCCAGCTATCAGTTCTTGGGGCAGGAAATTGTCATGGTTAAGAGTGTTGCCTAAAGTCCCATGACCTGCACTCAAATATAGCTCTGCAACTTACTAATGATACGATCCTGGGCAACTTTCTTAGCTCCTGTGAATCCTGGTTTCCCCCTTGATAAAATGGGAATCGAGTGGTTCCCACCTCTTGGTGTTGAATAAGGATCGAGTTGGCCGGTGCATAGATGGAAGTCCTCAGGATGAGTTCGTTACTGGTCATTGTTGTTCTCTCACACACCAGGCTCTTCATAGACCTTGTGCTAGTTCTCCAGGCAGCCATGTGGGAAATGTGTACCAGTGGCTCCATTCCAGGGATGAAGAAATGGAGTCTCACAAAGGCTACTTACCTGTAGTTAGTAAGCAACACAGGAGGACTCTGGTCCAGGTCTGCTCATGCAGGTGACTCTTCCTACTGTCTCCTCTTTGTATATTCTCTGGCCTCATCTCCATGCCCAGGAATTGCATTTACCCTTCTAAGCTTCCCTCATGTGTGCTCTGTTTTCCAAGGTGGCTTTTCTGATTCTCTCCTGGACTGGTATCTTTTTCTCCCATGGATGTCATTTTTATTGCTTATTATTAATACTGTGTTCAGAACGCTCCATTTCTGAGCATTTGAGTAGCCCTCCCCATGAGACTTGGGTTTGGGGGCATTGCCTTCTTCTCTCTTGAATTCCTATAGATTTGCTCTCTGACCATACTATTAAATTTTTTTTTTTTTTAAATTAAGTTCAAGCAGAACTCAAAAGCCCTTCTTCAGGGCATACACAGGGGTCGGGCATACAGACTGTCCCCCACTGGTTCAAAATTTCTGTGTTGACAAGGTGGTCCCCATGTGTCAGCATTTTAACCTGGGCACCTGGAGTTTTGAAGCTCTTCTGTTAATTGTTCTCTTTTGCCATCTTACTGCAGAATTGCAAGCCTATTAAGCTGTAAAATGGTTTTTCCTCATCCAGGCCTTGGACTCTTTTTGTCCTTTTGCCTAGGAAGGGACACACATGCTTGCTGGGAACTCATATCTACTCAGCACAATCCTTAGTCATGATAACACGAAGCAGGGGACTTGGACCTCTCTTCAAGTAGCATGTGTTAGACTCTAGGTGCCAAGGCACTGGGCTAAGGGCTTTCTTAACGTCATTGAGTTCTCTCCCTCTAGAAGGCTGGAGACACTGGCTGACCCTGTTTACCCTCCCAATCTCTCGTGTAGGTTTCCACACTCTGCATACAATGCTCGGCGTCCACTGCCTCCCCTTGCATAACCTGCTGCATTACTTCGATAATGGGGTGTTGCTTCTCACTGAAACAGCTGTCACGAGGCTCATGAAAGGTAAGAGGCTCCGAGTTCACCACAGAGCCCACCCCGCTCTGAGCCCCATTAGGGCTGGCTCCGTGGTGTGCCACCCATTGGTCACACAGGGCCCTGCTGCGTGCAGGGCCATCTGTGCTCGGTTTCATGCTCGGCATTAAATCTTGAAATCCTTAATATTGAAACAAGGGGATCCTCATTTGCCTTTTGCAGTGGACTCTGCAAATGAGGCAGCTTGTCCTGCTGAGTACAGTTCATTTCCTGTAACCAGACTTTGGGCTAATTTAAAGCGCCTTAGGCCTTCAAGAGGCCCCAAAGGGCTTCTCAAGCCCCACATGGCTATTACATTCCTTCTCCGTACACGAGGGCACTTGAGGATAGGAGACTCCGAAGCCTTCTCAAGAAAATGTCATGAAATGGCTTACTTTCAGCTGATTAACTCTGTCATCTCAGACTTAGACTGAGGTGCAAGGGAAATGGAGAGAGGCAGTGGGCATGCGAACCTGAACCTAAAGGTCTCTAGTGTAATCCCTTGCTGAAATTCTTCATTGTGGTGTTTTGGAGATGAGTTGTGCTAATAAATGTTCCAGTATTTGCTGTTTCCCGAGGTGTCTTCTGTTTTTAGCTAGTAAAATTGTTTTGTGAGCAGCAGCTTGTTACAGAACATGCTCCATGCCATGTAGCAACTGCTTCATTAAGAGACAGCCCTTGTACTGAGAGATTTCAAGATATTGTTAGAATTGGCTTGAGAATCCAGGGTGGGGATATGTGTGTTATCAGATCGAACCACTGAAGTATTATTAGCTTGCTCAGATGATTAAAATGGAGATTTGTTTTATTTGCCAATCTAACTTTTTTGTAGATCTGGACAATTCAGAGAAAAATGAAAAACTAAAATTCAGCATCATTGTGCGGCTTCCCCCGGTAATCCTGAATTATGTTTTATTCTCTCCATAACCCTTGGTATGAGCCTCCTTCAGTTTCTTCCTGCAAAGGGAGCATTCATTTGTTTTGGGCTAAAGTCAATTGAACTGCTTCACTCTTCAGTCCTTTCCAAGAACTCCCATCCTTCTCCACCCCTGCCGCACCGACAAAGTGCTTGTTCCTCTGGCTTTGTACTGCCTGGCACAGCCTGCCTGAAACATTTAGCCATTTTCTCCTCTTAGGAAACCACACTAATATTTATATCTGTGAATCTGAGGGGAGGGAGAGAGGAAGCATGTGCTTTTGGCATTTAAACTGATAAGAAATTTAAATACAGGTGAGGTCAGAAGGTTCTGGAACTGCATTTCCTCTCACTGCCGTTTCTACCACAGCAGGAAAACATTCCCAGGTTGAAGGAAGAATGAGAAACATGAGAGAAAGGGTTAGCCAGGCACTCCTTGTTTTTTACGGGGGATATTAGCTCTCAGAGTCAGAAATACTATGAAAATATGAAATTCCACAGCAAGGTCTTCAGAGCCTCAGACTCGGCAAACTTCGTGACCCTGCGAGCCCAGGGCCAGCTCTCTGCTCTGTTTACATACCTTGAACACTTGTATCTCTGGCACAATCCTCCCACGAAGGGATGTCCGCTGCCTTCTGGACTTCATCTTTTTCCTTTGTAACACCTTCTCCTCCTCACGGCTTACTGAAGCAAAGGCAAGGATAGAAAACAAAGCATATTTTCCATGGCTAGGTCTCTCTGGGGAAAGTCTCTGAACATTTAGTTTGATCTCTACATTGGATTTTTTCTTTCGTTCCTTTTTTTGCCTCGAACTTTCAGGGAATTAAAATTTTCTGGGCAAACATTGGCGAGAACATGCCCCTTCCTGTAAAGACCTCACTTAGAGTTTGCAGGTACCCTATTTTGAAGAGTGGCAGATGAACTCCATTTCAAAAGAATTTGGCAACATCAGTGAATAAATGACTCTCTTCGGGGTTGAATTTAAGGGAGTATTTATTCAAAATTCAGAGGCACACCTCATAGGAGAGGGCTTTCTTCAAGGGTCATTAACCATAAAGGGCCTCTCCTGTAGACTAACCAGCTACTTGGAAGTAATCCTTCTTAAATTATAGGTAGCTATAAGGTACGTGTACTTGTATATTTTTGCATTTTTATTGTTGTTATTGACTTAATTTCTTTAGAGAAGTTTTAAGTTCACAGGAAAATTACGTGCAAGGTCCAGAGAGTCCCCGTCCAGCCCACTGCCTCCATACATGCAGAGCGTCCCCTATGACCAGCATCCCCCACCACCACGGTCCCTGTGTTCCCACTGATGAACTTGCACTGACGCATCACCATCACCCTAAGTCCATAGTTAACAGTGTTGTTCATTCTGTGCATCTGGACAGACATATAATACAATGGGTCCATCATTATGGTATCACACAGAGTAGTTTCAATGCCCTAAAAATCCCATGCTCCATATTTTTCGATTTGCCTAAGCTTATTGGTCAGAAGATCTGTCGCCTTTGGGATCATCCTATGAGTTCTAACATCATTTCCCGGAACCACGTGAGGGTACTGCTGCTGAACTATAAGAAACAGGTGAGTGTGCGAGCGAGCATGGCCCCACTAAGTGTAGTTGGATCCTATCAGCCCGTTTCAGTGTGTCTGCAGAGACAGAAACTGTAGTTCTTTGCCCTCTTTTTAAAGTTCGTGCTTGTTTTGGGGAATCAGCTAATAGCAGACGTGGTTTTCCTTGTAGCCCCGGAGTTCTATGATTGACAAATCGCCAGGCAGTGTGGAGTTCCTGCCCCTGAACTACTTCATTGAAATACTCGCAGATATAGAATCTTCCAATCCAGGTAACATCACTCACCTGCCCTCGGGCTTTCCTGCTTTTTCTCTTGACACGGCTGTCCCAGTTCACTTGTGTGGACCCCTTTCTTTCTGGACTACCCCTTGCTTCTAAGTAGTCCTGCTGCAGCTGGTTTTAATTAGTAGCATACAATTTCATTCCCAGAGTAAATTACCAAAAGAATTTGGTTTTAAAAGGGTTTAAGAGGTTTCAAAACCCATTCGGTTGGTGCGAATGACCTTTCTTGGGGCCTGAGGTAGAATGAATTTTAAGAACACATTTTCAGAGTAATGTGTTTTACTAAAATATAAAATAATTACGATTTCAATGAGCCACAGGCACAATGTGATTCTAGAAATTCCATGGCTACGTAGTAACTCTTTTCCCTTACTTTTCCAGCTCTGTTAGCTTTTGAAGGACATGACAATGTGGACGCAAAGTTTGTGGAGGAAGCAGCTCTAAAACACACCACGATGCTCTTAGGCTTATAAAAAAGAACATGCCATTGTATCTGCTTCCGATGTTTCAGTCTTGCTCATTAGCTTGACTTCCGTCAAAAGAGTCCTTTACCAATACTTACAATTGGTAACCCAAATCAGAATACATTGTTAAGCCATCTGAATTTCAGTCTGGTACTCATTCAGGCAGAACTAAACTACTAAAAGCAGATAAGCCATCAAGTGGACAGGGGTGACAGAATGGTCTGAGAAGCATGACATGTCGTAAGGGCTGACTTACTGGCTTATCTTCCTAGTGGCTTATCTTCCTAATGACTTCATAGGCCCAAAGCGACTTTGTACTCACTTTTGCACTCTGAAATAAAATATGCTTTAAAATATGTAGGGGACAGTGCTTAGAAGAACAAAAACTAGATGTGTCACTGAAGATAACACATGAGAAACAGAAAAATTCGTTACGGAAGGACTGTATTTGGAAAGAGGATACTTTTCAAAGAACTGAACAGGGAACTGGGGATTTGGACTGGGTCAAATCTGGCTATGTCCAGTAATGGGTAATTTGTCCCATACAGCAGTGTGTACATAACGGCCTGAAGAGTAGGATTTGTCTTTGTGATGGAACTGTGCTGTAATATGTTAAAGTTTTTTTTGTATTTATAAAAATTTGATTTAGTAATATCTTGACATTAAAAAAAATAATAAAAAACACTGAAGGTTTTGGCCTGACTCTCATTTTTTGAACATAGTCCTTTTTATGCCAGCCAGGAATCATGAGCCCACAAGCATGTTCTGTCTCTGAGGCCCCCAAGGACACCTAACTAGTTCTCCCCCTTTTCTTTTTTCTTCCCCGTCTCTTTTATAGTGCTTCATTCTGACCCATAATGGTGGTCACTTGCCTGACTCAGCCCGTGCCCTTTGCTTTTCTCTCTTCACAGTTTCTCACAGGGAACTTGGCGGAATTGTTATGATTCTGAATATCACTAGGTAGTACAGTCATTCAACCTCTCTTCCAAAAAGCATACTTGTGTCCCCAAAACTGCCCTCTCCTACAGAATTTCCCTTTTTGGTCAAATATGTAGTTGTCATAGAGGCTCAAAATATCAGAGCCCTGTCAGCATGTTAGACTCTCTTCTCTTGAGAAGATAATGATCTTTTTTTTTTCACCTATTTTTTTTTCTTCTATTTTTCACCCCCTACCCTTTCATACTTGTGTTGTTATGCTGTCTTTCTGAAGTCCCTGTCGTCCAACTTATATTGAAACTGGTCCTGTCGCTCTTCTGCTCACAGCCATTTGCTACAGGATAAGACCCAAACTCCTCCACATGCAGGACTTCCTAAATCCCAGCCTGACACGGTTCCCCCAACATGAACATGCTGTTCCAGCCAGGGCAGTTCGCTGGGCCTTGAACAGCTTTTGTCTTCTTACTTCCGAGCCTGGCTCAGGCTATTTCCCCCATCTGGAAGTCCCTCCCCACTTACTGAAATCTTATATATGTTTAAGGGCAGATAAACTGGTCCATCAGTCTGTGACTCCCCACCATGCCGGCACACGGTGGCCCCTTCTGTGTGCACCAGTATCACAGACTGTAATACTTAAACATTCATCCCTTTCTGTTAAAAAATTGTATTTCCACTCTTACATCATTCCTATAGGTCTGTTTTTTGGATCTCTGCAACCCGGGAACTGTGTTAAAGTATGCAGTGTTTCTTTGTGTTAATCACACTGTTATTTATCATGGGCACTTTGCTTTTTAATAACTTTATAAAACAACCAACTTAGATTCAGGACTGACTTGGAGGCTGAGGATGAGATTAAATTTCCCTCCATTCTGGCAGGATGGGGGCTTGAAACAGATTTTGTTTCATTTAGAAAAAAAAAAAAAAAAGAAGAAGGAATGTGGTATTTCTCACTTCCAGAATTGTGACACAAAATCCATACCTGACCCCAATATGAAATATGGCTTAAACATATTAATGAGGTAAAATCCGTTTTCAAATCCACTTGGGTATTTTCATACATGAGAAAATATAAAAACAGAATTAGGAAAACATACTTAGGTAAAATGCAATAAAATCAGAGTAACAAAGTAAGTGGAACTGGCCTCATTTTCCAACTGCTATATGCAAAGCTGTAAATGCTTTCATTGAAATTTTATAAAATCTGGAGTCAGAACTTAATCACAGGTTTATTTGTATATGATATTGTAAAAAAAATCTAGATTTATAAGAAAGATAAATTAGAGTATAACTATTTTTGCGGCAAAAGGACTCTTTACTTGTAAAAAGAATGACCATAATATTACTTTAAGAAGGACAATTTTCCTTACTGCTTTTTACTTGATTTACATTTACCAACATGAACTTCAAATGCAACTATTTAACAAAGTAAATTATAACTTCTGTGATACTTGGGATATTTTATTTTTCAAACAATAATTCTATCTTTCTTTTTCAAGTGAATGTATTAAACAGTATGTGCATTTTTCTTCTTTAATAAACAAAGACCACACTGCCAATTTCTGTACTGCACTGAAAATTTATTTTTCTTTTTTTAACTACATATTCCTGAAAGATAGTATATAAAGAAAAAAAAGAAAAAAATACAGAAATATGCTTGGACATAACTGAAGGAAAATTCTCTGTAACATCACGTAAAATGTAGTTGCTGATGAGTGTGAAAGGAAGCCATGTTGTTGTCCGTTGTTGGTTGATTGTGGACACTATTTGTAATTTAGAGCTGCTATAGTGATACTTTCCAGCGGTGCATATGAGGAAGCCTGATTAAAGTGTCTCCTTTAGAAGCCCAGATTGGTTCACATGCTCAGATTTCAATTGGCTTTGTAACAGGTTTTCTTATGTGCCTCATATTGGACCCCGGTTCACTGGGCTTGAAAGGAGCCAAGGCGCCATATGGTTTGGGCAAAGGAAGAGTGGCCTCTGCCTCTGGGATGTAGGCATTTGGACGTGGCTCTGCAGTTGTGTAAACACCATTGGGCAGCTGGCGGTTATCTGTTACCAAGAACTCCTGCAAAGAATGATTTTTCCTTTTTAGTCTCCTGAAAATTATACTGAAGTCACTTCATAGTTAGGGTCCAGCAGTCACAGCTGGGTCTGAGCAGCCTTAGGCTGTGCTGGTTGATATTTTCCCAAAGGGATAGGAGGGTATGAGGGTGGAGTCACTAAACACACACACACACACACACACACACACACACACACACACACACTCGTCTCCTGGGAATGACCCATGTGGCTCAAGCATCATTCTGTTCTGGGGGTTTAGGGTTCATAAACTGGTTAGCGGGTCCTAAATTCCCTGTCTTCCAGCTTCAGTATCTTTCATCAAGCACTAATTATTTCCATGTTTTTGAAAAACGCTGGAGTACTCATTGGTGAGCAAATGTTACAAAGGAGGAACTAAGGAGTAAAGTAGAACCAGAGGAGAGATGTGGTCAGCAGTTTGCTTCGAACCTCAAGGTGCCAGGATTCTGCCTGTGCTTCTGGAGAATAGAGGAAGTTCTTACGGTACTAAGAACTCTAAATAATGGAGACAGATAAATGACAGCTGGGACACCACAAGTAAAATCTGAATGCCCTAAAAAACAGTCTTGGGCACTGTGGGGTTTACAAATCTGACCCTATTTTCAGATACTCCTAGTACGTATTTGGAAGGCATGTGTTCCTGGGTTAGGGAGTGAATAATGATCCTTTGTGGGATATCTACTTGATAGTCTCTGAGTTGTAGGTCTCCAGGATGTAGTCTTCTTAGAAAGATGCCCAATTCCATTGTAAAAATATTAAAAGGTCACAGGAGTAGGCAAGACTTGGCACCCATCATGCAGGGACAGTCAGTGATAGACCTAGACTGAGGCCAGTGGCAGGAGAAGAAAGATGTGATCTTGAGGCCTAAGACACACACCAAGGGGCAGAGTCTGCAGAAGGCTGTGGCACCTGGAAGATGCTGAAGGCCTTGCAGTGTGCTGTGGGGGCCCCTGATAGCCAGACATGGGAGAATAAGGTATGGTCTGAGTAGGGGTACAAGGACAGAGACTAAAGACGTATGGATAAAACCGGAGCCAGCTGAGCCACCATCCTGCCAATGGCTGAATGCCACAGAGGCCATGTCATAAGACTGTGGGGTGGGCCTTGGTGCTCAATCAGGGCTTTCTGGAGAGTATTATGGGACTCTGGACTATGATTTTGACTTGTCTACATCCTGTCTTAAGCAAAACTCCTTTCTAACAAGGTGTGTGGTAGAGTGGGAATTTTTCTTCTATTTTGGGAGGACTGAAATCCCTCAAAATGGCCCTTCCTGGCACTCTTTACCAATGCGACAAGGAAGCAAAGCTTACCCGAGATTTTTCAGCGATGGCCAAGGCATACATTTCTTCATCTCGTAGTACCTTCAACCATTCTCTCTCAATGTCTTTATTGAGTGGCAGACCCTTTTCTATCCTGGAATTGCAAGAGAAGATGAAGTCTTCTTTCTCTCTGACTTCCTTTTGGAGTTCAATGGCCAGAGCTTGTTTCATGGACAGCTCAGCAACTAGAGCCATCATTTGCTCCGTAGCATCTTTGATCTTTTTCCGGTAGCCGTTCATCTAGAATGAAAGTGCCCAAGGCTTAGACTACATACCTTCCATGAAGAGTTAAGAAAATGGCGGGTTGAGGGCTGTCTAGGATGGTGGGGGGCAACCTTCCCTGAAGGAAGGAGAGTTTAAGGGGGTATGCAGAGAAAAATAAGAATTAGAGATCTCGGAGATCGAGGCCAGTACCTTGGCTGTGTGAATAAGGATAGGATGGAGAAGAAACAGATCTGTTCATCTGGTTAATAGAGCTCGAAGTGCATAGCACTGAGGGAAATAGTCCCTTTATTTTTAAGAGGTGTTAAAGAGAGGGGGACAGGGTATTCTTGATGTCTAAGTTTCTGGCCTAAGTGGAACATAGACACCAAGCACAATTAAAACAATGTTGAGTGAATGAAATAATTAATTCTATTCTATTTTAATCCTCCAGGCCTTTGAACCAGGGTACACTGACATATGAATATGAGTTTCCAAAAACTACACCTGATCTTGAAACACTTTCTTCTCCTAGTAGAGTATACACTGGTCTATCTGTACATTTGTGTAGAGAAATGTTGCTGCCAGTGATTTATCTTTCTCTGAAAATTTAATGACTGATTATTATATATACATTGTCTCTTTAAAGGAATAAGGAAAATACATTTTTAAAATTGTTCTACACTGCAGTAATTTTTAGGAAACTAAAAGCTTCAATGGTGAGTCATTATCTTAAATTGCACTAATTCATCAGTTTTGGCATACTTGAATGTTGTGTGTATGTGGATGTAACTAGCCAACCTCCTTTTCTTCTCCAAAGAAGGATGGTGTTACTCTGGGCTTCTGAGCTGCTCTGTCTTCCATTGGGATTTCCCCCCACCCCTTTTATTTAGAAGGAGAGGCAGGGGGGAGAGGGAGAGTATCTTAAACAGTCTCAGTGCCCAGCATGGAAATGGGGCTCAATCTCACAACCCTGAGATCGTGACCTGAGCCAAAAGTCAAGAGTTAGATGCGTAACCAACTTTTCCACCCAGGCACCCTGGGACTTCCCATTTTCTCTTCACTTGGGAGATCTGCAAGAGGAGTCCTAAGCTCCCTAGGAAAGGTGAGAGACTTGAGATATGCATTCTTGTTGATCTCCCACAAGGAATTAGGCCACTTCTCAACTATTGAATGCTTACAACTTAAACTGATTATCACACTGATTTCACAGATAAGGAAACTTATTTTTAAGATGGTTCATGCATCCTCCTCAAGGTCATTCACTTGTATTGGTAAATCACAGACCTGGAATCTGAACCATTCTACCTTCTAGTTCTGCCTACTACAAAGTTTTAAATGAGGGCGGGGGGAAGCCAGGGAGAGAGCCACAAAGGTGGGGAAAGGCAGGTGGGGTGGGGGAGATAAAGACGGGGCTGACTCCTAGGAATGAACCTACCCAGGTGGCAATCGCCACCATGTGCATTTCCCTAGCATTACAGTTGACTTCTGGACAGACTCTGCCAACAGCTTCCACAAGCCAGCCCTCCCTGAAAACAGACTTACCCTAAAGAAAGGGAAATTCATTTGCAAAAGGAAGGGAGGCAACATTTAAAGAAACATCGAGCGTGCTAATTCAGGCAAAGTTCATGAGACTATACAAGTCTTAACATTTCTTATTTTCTGAAGTAAAGTTGTGAATTGCACACAAGCCCCGGGACTGAGGGACCAGCTGGCTGGCGGAAGTCCTCAGAGCAGTCCTGTAAAAGCCTAATAAAGACAGCAAAGGAGACCTGAGATTTACAGTGATTTTCTGTTTCTGTAGTGTGCCAGAACTGTTTCCAGGATGGAACCACTCATATGATAAACAATTTTCTTGAGTTTAGTGCACACTAGGCACTGGGGAAATTAAGGAGAATGAGGAGCAAGGGGCTCCTGAGTGGCTCAGTTTGGTAAGTGTCAGACTTGTAGTTTTGGCTCAGGTCATGATCTCAGAGTCATGTGATCAAGCCCAGAGTGGGGCTCTGCACTCAGCAGGGGGTCTGCTTGAGATTCTCTCACCTTCCCTCCACCTCTTCCTCTGTGCATGTGCGTGCACGTGCGTGCGCGTGCGCGCACGCACACCCCCCCACACACACTCTTTCTCTCTCTCTTTTTCTCAAATAAAATCTTTAGAAAAAGAAGAAGAAAAAGAATGAGGAACGGTCGCTGCCACCAGGAGCCCACCATCACGGGTGTGGGTGTTACCATGGTCTACTTTTTTACCTGTCTCCCGACACTAGGTGTGGACCCTTCCTCTTTGCTTCTGCCCTCACAGCCTCATGTGCTCACAAGGGGAGCACACAGCAGGTTCAATAACTATTGCTGACTCAAATCCCTCTGCTGCCACAGCAGGAGGCTCCTGGGGGCCAGAAGGCCAGGTGAGCGGGGGTCGGGGGGGGGGGTCCTCTCACTTCGAGGTGGTGCGAGGCCCTTCCTCCCCTGGATCACCAACCTCCTGCCTGCCAGCTGCCCCTCCCAGGGCCACTCGAGCAGGCCTAGCCTGACCAGGTAGCTTTGATTCCAGCAGTTCCCATATTTTAAATGTATGAAATTACGACTACTAGGCATGGGTGTCATGTGATTGCTGTTCTCTTGTAATAGTCCCTGTCTGTTCCTGGGTCCTGGCTGAGTTCTGCATTGCGGGTGTTTACATGTTGCCTGCTGGATAAGTGAGGCCCTCTTAGTACAAGGAACTAGAAATGCTTTAACTTGGCACATGAAATATAAGAGTAGTAACTTATTTTGAATAGGTGCCCTGTTAAGTGAAACTTATAAACTGTCATTGAAAAGCTTAAGTTCGGGTGGCTCAGTGGGTTAAAGCCTCTGCCTTTGGCTCAGGTCATGATCTCAGTCCCGCTTTGGGTTCTCTGCTCATTGGAGAGCCTGCTTCCTCCTCTCTCTCTCTCTGCCTGCCTCTCTGCCTACTTGTGATCTCTGTCAAATAAACAAATAAAATCTTCAAAAAAAAAAAAAAAAGAAAGAAAGAAAGAAAGAAAAGCTTAAGTCTGGGGCGCCTAGGTGGCTCAGTCATTAAGCATCTGCCTTCGACTCGAGTCATGATCCCAGGGTCCTGCGATTGAGCCCTGCATTGGTCTCCCTGCTCAGCAGGGAGCCTGCTTCTCCCTCTCCCACTCTCTCTGCTTGTATTTCCTTTCTCGCTATCTCTCTCTCTGTCAAATAAATACATAAAATCTTTTTTTTTTTTTAAAAAGAGATTTTATTTATTTGACACACAGAGATCACAAGTAGGCAGCAAGAAAGGCAGAGAGAGAGGAGGAAGCAGGCTCCCCGCTGAGCAGAGAGCTGGATGTGGGGCTCGATCCCAGGACCCTGAGATCATGACCTGAGCCGAAGGCAGAGGCTTTAACCCACTAAGCAACCCAGGCACCCCAATAAATAAAATCTTTAAAAATAAAAGAAAAGAAAAGCTTAAGTTTGCCCAGTATAAAGTGAATATTCATTCAAGGAACAAGACTGAAAACTACTTTGGATAATTTTCTAAGATTTATCTTTACATCTTCAATTCTACATCTTTATGTATCTCTCCAGTGCTGCTCTGGATAAATAACGGCAGTCTGTGGGAAATGAAAGGCCTGTAGGCAGAAGAGACAAGGGTCTCAGGCAGACCTTCTTGGCTAAGAGCAGCGTGTCCTGCTTGTAGGCCTGAGTTTTGCTGCAGAGCCTGTCAGTGAGCCGGGACACCTGTTCATAGATGAAGTCCTTTTCCAGTAACTTCTCCTCCTTCTTGGCCAGCTGTAGTTCCAGCTAGAGTTGAAAACAAATTCAATAAAAGGACAAAAAAGTCATGCATGTCAAAAATCTTTCTTAATTAGAGTACTATTTTTCCCCTTAATGAAGACACATTGCTTTTACACAATTGCAAGGTGGTTCTAGGAAAGTCTTTAGTGCTGGGCTAGGCCAAGACCTTCCTCGCTCCAACCCCCTCCAGACAGCCCTGGGAAGGCTTCCTCTCCATGGCAGAGGGTGGCCCTCTCAGCTCCACTCAGTTTCCATGTTGCCATTCCTCTGATACGTCCCCATCGGGAAGACAAATCAATGCACTAAAGATGCCAAAATTGTTCCTTTGGGCTATGAGACAAAAGTGGGCATCTTGAAACCACTCAGGTTTTCTTTCTTTCTGGCAAGCATTAGAAACAAGCTTAGCTTTTGTTACTGGATTACGATGAAAGGACTGTATTAGTGGCTAGAAGAGCAAGGGATGGGGGATAAATCTGTCGGCATCAGATGAAACAGTACCACAGACCACTGGGACACTGATCAACAAAGGGCTAGTAGACACTATTATAAGAAAGAATGCTTACTGCATCTAATTTTTTGATCATTTCTTCTTGGGTCATATCTTTCCCTGGAATGAAGCAGATTCTGCTCTCATCCTCAGGATTTATGAATTTTTTCTCCAGGTCTTTTATTCTGTCTGTACACTGAGAAAACTGTTAAACAAAGAAGGAAACGTTAACTTCAAAACTAACTGTATTGCTCAGTAAATTTTAAAACTATATAGCCCAGGGTCTTCAGAGTCTTTTGGAAGGATCCATGCAGGCAAAGGTGGAAGAGAACTCCTCTAAAATCCCATCAGCTGGGATCTGGGTTGAACAGTAAGTCTGCTCACCCATGGTACCGTGAAGGTGATGCTCTGTACCTGTTCTCTGAAGCAAGGCAGTGAGTTCTGAGTCATCAGAGAAAGAGCGGATGACAACCAGTCCTTTGTGTCATACCTCTGGGATGCTGTGTGGTTGCACAGCTCAAAATATACAGAACTGACCTCTTCATTTTAGGTTGTTATAGAAGCCAAAGTAGACAATATACAAAGCAGACAACATACGAGACTCCAGCTTATAACCCTTTGTTGGCAATAGGTTTAATGGCTTCCCAAAGAATAAAGTTCTTAATTATTAGGTCAATACAGTGTATAGGTCTGTGAGGAAATAGCCTGAACTATTTTTTACCTTTTTTGCTAACTGCCTAATATAATGTTTCATATTTCAACGATATTTGTTGATTTAACGAGACTTTGAAGTAGATGAAGAAATAAGGCAGCTCCCAAGTAGGAGAGGCAGTCACACTTAGTTTCATTTTATGGGGAGAGATGTAGAACACTGTGAAAACCAAGAGTCATCATTTTCTTTTCTTTCTCTTTTTTAAGACTTTGTTTATTTGACAGAGAGTGTGAGAGAGCACAAGCAGGATGAGCAGCAGAGGGAGAGGGAGAAGCAAGCTCCCCGCTGAGCAGGGGGCCCAATGCGGGACTCCATCCCAGGACCCTGAGATCATGACCTGATCCGAGGGCAGACGCTTAACCTCCTGAGCCACCCAGGCTCCCCCAAGATTCATCATTTTCAACTTTTCTACTGAAAACCTGTAGAATCTTAAGCAAATCACTTATCTTCTCTAAACCTTAGTTGCCTTAGCTGTCAAATGGGAAGGTAAGGCCCAGTCCAAAGGGGCTGACTCATTAACTGAGAGCACACATCTCAGTACTTCACAACATGTCCCAGAGTGATACGGGTAAAATTTAATCTTTAATTCATGTATTTGCCTTCTCCTCACAAAAAGAATTTAAAATAGTAACATAAATAATTTATTTTTTTCCTTTTTCTCCCTCTCAACATTGCTTAATTGCCCTTAATATGGACTTAAAGTACATATATATATAAACAGGCATAAATACATAATTATTCCATTTATTATTAACAGTGTTTAATGTTTCTGTTTATTAACTAGGAAATTAAATAAGGAACAAAAATACAGTGCTTGCTTATCAAATTAGTACCTTGATTGCTCTTATTTCCCCATGGGTCTCTGAGGAAAAACTGTTTACTTTTTCTTTTTTTAAAGTTTTTATTTAAATTATGGTTGGTTAACACACACAATATTGATTTCAGGTGTAGAATTTGGTGACTCACACTTACATACAACACCACTGCTCATCACAAGTCCCCTCCTTAATCCCCATGCTTACTTTTTTTAATACAGAATAGTGTTGTGTCCTAAAATAGTTCATGTGACTTCCAAGATCCCTAAAAAGGAGCTATTATTATAAGCACCGGGAAAATATGACTCACGATAATCCTTGGATTAGACTGTTAGACAATTAAAAACTGTTTCAAACAATTGAAAAAATACAAACCTTAAGGGAATTCTGGAAATGATGCAAAAAATGGGAAGACTTTGAAAAAACAAAAGCAAAAACAAACCAACCACAAAACACTGCAGCTGTGACAAATAACAGGATATGACAGGGATCCACCAGGGCAAGTCAGGGTACAAAAATGATTTGCCTAAGGCTCAAAATTTTACATCATGTCCTTCAAAGGGCCCATGTAATTTGTGCTGAGTAGACAAATAATTGTGGACTTTGAAGACTAATGGGAAACTTTCTATTCAACATTCTTAAGCTTAGAATTAACTCTGGCAGGACAGGTAATTGATGATAACACATAACCCACATGTCTCAATTCATAGGCAGTCAGAACGGAAAAGGCTCCTATCAGGCATAAAAGTTTAAATATATTTTCCTCTTGGGTCAACTGAATTTATATTTCACATCAGATAACTGGTTCCATATGATGAAATGCCAAGTACATATATTTTAAGAACAATGAATTTTATCCACTGTGTGGAAGTACCGATTTGTGATTAACAAGGCTTACACAGTAGACAGAGAATTCTTCTGTGGTGGATCTTACTGAATTTAAAGTCCTTTTGTTCTGCTGGGCATCTTGATAGTTTGGTATGAGCAAAGATGGCCCTGAGGCTGTGTTTTGGGAAGGAGCTGGAAGGAGACAAATTATTCTGTAAAATCATGACAAGTATGGAGTGCTTGGGGGCAGTCTTAGGAGGTAAGGCTGTGGAGAGAAAGGGTTGAGAGGTAGAAAGACAGGTCAGGGGAATAGAGCTGGATGAGGGTGCTGCACGGGCTAACGCACCTGGGGATGGTACCAGTGATGGGTGGTCCTGCAGATCTTTGCAAGGCATGGATGTCTGATACTGAATTTGCAGTTCCTTACATTTCTGTAATGTACACCTTCACGCTGTTGCCCCAAACCTTCACAGGTTCACAGACCAAGGTCTTGCGGGAATGGTTTTGTGTAGGTAGTCCAAGGAAGGAGCAAGTTCTGAATTCTGCACCAACCCAGCACAGAAGTGAGCCAGGTGGTGTGTGTGCTGATGAGGGGATCCCTCAAATAAACGGCTCACTAGTCGCAGGAGTCAGAGCCACTAGAATCTTGTGGGGGACACCTTGGAGGCTTGAGGGATGCCTTGGGGTATTCCAGCCAATCCATCTACACTGGTTACACTTAGGGAGGAAGTGAATAGGAGAACTTAAGGTTAAAAAAACAAACACTGGAATCAGAACCTTGGCACATTTGTGCACAATGAATGATCCTATCACTGATACAGCATTCACACATTCAAATGGCCTAAAATATACAGTGGACCCATCATCCTGTTCCTCAAAGTCATGTGAATCCCCATGACATGATTAAAAGAAAACAACAACAACAAAACAAAACAGGACCCAAAACTGCCGCATGAGCTAATGAAAACCACTGATTTATAAACCTTGAAAAAGACTGGAAAGATTGCTTCCAGATTTTTGATAATTTTAATAGTGATTATATCTTGGGAATAGAATTTTTTTTAATTTTTGTGTTTTTTCACAACTCTATTAACCAAACATATTTTAATTTCATCATCCGAAAAAACCTGAAAACAAACCTGACATTTTAGAAAACATGATAGGTTAAAATTTGTTCCTGCTACATTGAGGCAGTGGGGAAAAGTGTAAGCCACAAATTTTTTAGTTTTTTTTCTTCTATTTTCATTAAAAAAATCCCAATTATTGCATGTGAAGAAGGCAGCTTTATATTCATTATTTAAGCATATACTACATATTTATTTATTCATGTTTAAATTGCTTGGTTTTTAAAAAGACTGTGTTGGGGGATGCCTGGGTGACTCAGTGAAGCCTCTGCCTTCAGCTCAGGTCATGATCCCAGGGTCCTGGGATTGAGCCCCCGCATCGGGCTCTCTGCTCAGCAGGGAGCCTGCTTCCCTTCCTCTCTCTCTCTGCCTGCCTCTCTGCCTACTCGTGATCTCTGTCTGTCAAATAAATAAATAAAATCTTAAAAAAAAAAAAAAAAGACCATTTCAGGGTACATGGGTGGCTCAGTCATTGAGCATCTGCCTTCAGCTCAGGTCATGATCCCAGGGTCCAGGGATCGAGTCATGCATTAAAGGGAAGCCTGCTTCTCCCTCTCTCTCTGCAGCTCCCCCTGTTTGTGTTCCTTCTCTTGCCGTCTCTCTCACTCTGTCAAATAAAAAAATACAAATCTTTTTTTTAAAAATAAATAAATAAAAAGACCATGTCAGAGACCAGGCTATTAAATGACAGGGAAACTACAGGGATTAACAAGGAGTCTAATTATATGCAACTGTCAATTAACAAACAACAATCTCGGCTTCAGAGGGCAGGAGATCCAAAAATGAGAGAGCAAGATCTTTCTGCAAGCATCAGAAGCATAGTTATGCCTATGGCACTGAAAGCCTGGATTCCCTAAATTTTGAGCTATGAGGAAGGTAGAGTTGAGATGTGGGAGGGTCTGAATTCCAAGGAAGGGAGAATATGCTTCCAGGGGGGAAAAAAATCTGTAGCCTGGATGAGTGAGGCATAAATTCCACCCTGGAGCAGTGGATTTTTTATTATGTATTTATTTATTAGAGAGAGGGAGGGGGTGTGGAGAGGCAGAGGGAGAGAGAATCTCAAGCAGACTTTCCACTGAATGTGGAGCTCCACATGGGGCTCGAGCTCACAACCTTGAACATGACCTGAGCTGAAATCAAGAGTCCAACGTTCAACTGACTGAGCCACCCAGATGCCCCAGAGCAGTGGCATATTTATTTATTTATTTATTTATTTAGCAGTGGTCTTTTTAAAGAGGACATCTAACTCATGAGTTTGTACAGATACCATGTGGGGTATGGCTTAATTTATTTGTAAGAACTTAATATGATCTTCAAACCAATAAAGGAGAGGGGGGAAATAAAGCAAATGGTCCCAGGAAGCATCTGATGAACGTTTTCCCCACCTGAATTTGGAGCACTGCTAAGTCGGCATCGAGGGCCCTCTTGGTTGGCAGTAATTTCTGGGTCACGTGAATCTCTCTCTGTTTCTCAGCAATCTTCAGTTTCAGGAACCGGATTTTTTCTTCCAGGACATGTATTTCAATTTCTCCATTTAGCTTCATCTTCTCTTGGATATTTACTTTTTCATAAAAGATGCACACTTCCTCTTCCCGTTCTATTAGCTGAACACCACTATGGTCAAAAGGAGAGGCAAAGGCTAAGAGGGTGTTGAGACCACTTTTTTTTTTACTAGTCACGGGGATTCTCTCTGGATCTGGGAACAAAATACACATCAACATTACATAATTCCAGAAGATAATAGAAATTTACTGTCGGCTTTCTAGTTAAACTCCACGCTTTCCATTTTCCTGGGGATAGGACAGGGAGGACTGGTTGGCATCTCGACTCTGAGCTGATCATGCAGTTGGCTGGTCACAGTTATCTCTGCAAGTCTCGAAGGTTTTCCTAGGGTGGGAAAAAATGTCATTCCCCAGGCATGAGCAAAGTGATCCCATAATCTGATTTTCTGCAGGCCCTTCTTTTGGGGCAGACTTGCCAACCGAGGTCTGGCCAGAAGTCCCCAGGCAGGGGGCCAGGGAATGTGTCTCTGCAGTGATTCTATGTAAATTGCCAGGCCCATTAGGTTCTTTTAAAGTTGAATATTTTTGAAGCAAATTTCCCCATAAACAGGCAAAGTTCTGTTCTTTGTAATCATGCCAGGGGAAAGACCCCTCCATGTAAGGAAAATGTGGGAAAGAAACGAAGTAAGAATTTTCCAATTCTAGCCCTTACAGGTCTGACCAGGGCCTGGGAACACACTGCATAAATTATTTGTTTTATGCCGGGAGCCAAATAAGAGGACTTTTTTTTTTCTTTTTATCCCAGAGAAAACACCTGCCAGTAGTTTGAGGAAGTACTGTTCTTCACACCCTGAAGTTCTTCCCACACTCTGCATACCCACTATCCCAGAGTTCATCTTTAATTACTTTTTATCTCTTTCTCTCTCTCCTCCCCTAAAACATGTGCATACACAGTTGCATTTGTTCACCCTAAACTCTACATTTCATCTCATTTGCCATTTTTTAAAATTTTAATTTTAATTTTTTTTATTTTTTAATTTTTTATAAACATATATTTTTATCCCCAGGGGTACAGATCTGTGAATCACCAGGTTTACACACTTCACAGCACTCACCAAAGCACATACCCTCCCCAATGTCCATAATCCCACCCCCTTCTCCCAAACCCCCTCCCCCCAGCAACCCTCAGTTTGTTTTGTGAGATTAAGAGTCACTTATGGTTTGTCTCCCTCCCAATCCCGTCTTGTTTCATTTATTCTTCTCGTACCCACTTAAGCCCCCATGTTGCATCACCACTTCCTCATATCAGGGAGATCATATGAAGTACTCATGAAAGAAATTGAGGAAGACACAAAGAAATGGAAAAATGTTCCATGCTCCTGGATTGGAAGAATAAATATTGTGAAAATGTCTATGCTACCTAAAGCAATCTACACATTTAATGCAATTCCTATCAAAGTACCATCCATCTTTTTCAAAGAAATGGAACAAATAATGCTAAAATTTATATGGAACCAGAAAAGACCTCGAATAGCCAAAGGGATATTGAAAAAGAAAGCCAACGTTGGTGGCATCACAATTCCGGACTTCAAGCTCTATTACAAAGCTGTCATCATCAAGACAGCATGGTACTGGCACAAAAACAGACACATAGATCAATGGAACAGAATAAAGAGCCCAGAAATAGACCCTCAACTCTATGGTCAACTAATCTTCGACAAAGCAGGAAAGAATGTCCAATGGAAAAAAGACAGCCTCTTCAATAAATGGTGCTGGGAAAATTGGACAGCCACATGCAGAAAAATGAAATTGGACCATTTCCTTACACCACACACAAAAATAGACTCAAAATGGATGAAGGACCTCAATGTGCAAAAGGAATCCATCAAAATCCTTGAGGAGAACACAGGCAGCAACCTCTTCGACCTCAGCCGCAGCAACATCTTCCTAGGAACAACGCCAAAGGCAAGGGAAGCAAGGGAAAAAATGAACTATTGGGATTTCATCAAGATCAAAAGCTTTTGCACAGCAAAGGAAACAGTTAACAAAATCAAAAGACAACTGACAGAATGGGAGAAGATATTTGCAAACGACATATCAGATAAAGGACTAGTGTCCAGAATCGATAAAGAACTTAGCAAACTCAACACCCAAAGAACAAATAATCCAATCAAGAAATGGGCAGAGGACATGAACAGACATTTCTGCAAAGAAGACATCCAGATGGCCAACAGACACATGAAAAAGTGCTCCATATCACTTGGCATCAGGGAAATACAAATCAAAACCACAGTGAGATATCACCTCACACCAGTCAGAATGGCTAAAATTAACAAGTCAGGAAATGACAGATGCTGGCGAGGATGCGGAGAAAGGGGAACCCTCCTACACTGTTGGTGGGAATGCTAGCTGGTGCAGCCACTCTGGAAAACAGCATGGAGGTTCCTCAAAATGTTGAAAATAGAACTGCCCTATGACCCAGCAATTGCACTATTGGGTATTTGCCCTAAAGATACAAACATAGTGATCCAAAGGGGCACGTGCACCCGAATGTTTATAGCAGCAATGTCCACAATAGCCAAACTATGGAAAGAACCTAGATGTCCATCAACAGATGAATGGATCAAGAAGATGTGGTATATATACACAATGGAATACTATGCAGCCATCAAAAGAAATGAAATCTTGCCATTTGCGACAACATGGATGGAACTAGAGCGTATTATGCTTAGCGAAATAACTCATTTGCCATTTATCGGCTCTTCTCATGATCCCCTCATTTCTCTTGACAACAGAAGCTAAGAGCCATGCTTTACCATCTTTTTTGTCCTTTCAGGGTCCAAAGCTTCACACACAGCTTTGGATGAAACAGCCCACAATCAAAACCACAGTGAAGAAATAGATCTAATACCAGAGGTAATTACTACAGGACCCTACAATTTCACATTCCAGATTTCCCGGGCACAAGCAGCTTGGGAAGACTGCTACGGCACTAATTAATTAATGACATAATTGTAGCCTGGAAGAAATAATGCTCTTCTGAGAGGTCCTATTTGCTGAGAAAATGAGCTGGGAGAATGGCTTAATAAATATCATACTAAGACCAAATCTGTCACAAAAGGGGATGCAAGATCCAAAGACTTATTTATGTCAATTATACTGAAATAACTTGATGATAACGGAGGCAATCTGAATGGAAGCCTGGGAAAGAACTTTCATATTTAAAAGAGCAACAACTGAAACCCTATTCTTGCGTTTCTCTCTTAAAAGAACAGTTTCTTATTTTCAGGCAAACACACAGCTCACTGCCCCCCACCCCAAACACGCCCCTGCAGAAAGCTAATGAAACCTGAATGTCAAATGCCCCTCGAGACCCACTGTCAAGGCTCGAGAAGGGGCAACATTTCTAAATCGGATCTCTGGGTGTTTTGTTTCTCACGTTAGGTTCCTGGTTTTTACCTTTCATTTCGATGCTGAACAGCTTTCTCGTATCTCTTACGCAGCTGCACCATCTCCTCTTCAATCATTGTGATCATATTGGCAAGTCTGTCAATGTTGTTTAACTGGATTTCCTTCTTCTCCTTCATTTCCTGAAGTTTTGCTACAATTTTGCACACATCGTTTTGCATGCTTTCTCGGATAGTAACATTGTTGGCATGTTTCAGCATGCAATTTTGTAACTTCCTTTAAAAATAATGGGGAAATGGGTAAGAATATCATTTTCTTCAGTTAGTGTAAAAATAACCAAGACTTCTGAAACTATCCAAGCAGCGCCCGTTTTAGTATGTCCCTTGAAATGACAATAGTAGGACAGTAGTCTCCTTATCCACCATTCTGCAGCCTGAGGAGCACGCAGGCGTCCGTCCACCGGAAGCCAATGCTCCTCCTTCCGGCTCTTCCGAAGGTCAGCAGCCGCCTAACGCTACGTCACAAACGCGCTTGCGTCCTTCACCTCACCTCAGCCGGCTGCATAGGCATTTTGTCACCTCACGTCATCACAAGAAGGGTGAGTACAATACAATAAGATATACTGAGAGAGAGGGACAGAGCCCACATTTACATAACTTTGATTACAGTATGGCGGACCCCCGACCACCACACTTTTGAACGGCCTGGGTTCACTTAAACGTGATTTTATTTTATCTTATTTTATGTTTATAAATACAGCACAGTACTATAAATGTTATTTCCTTTATGTTTTCTTTTCTCTAGCTTACCTTATTGTAAGAATACAGTATACAATATGATAACGTAAAATATGGATTAATCGACTGTTTACGTGATTGGTAAGGTGTCTGGTCAACCACAGGTTAGTACTAGTTAAGTGCTGTGCAGGGATTGGCACCCATAATGCCTACGTTGTTCTAGGGTCAACCGTATGTTGCTGTAATCGTTCTATTTTATTAGTATTGTTAATGTCTGTGCCTAATTTATAAATTAAACTTTATCGTAGGTAAGTAAGTATAGGGGGAAAAAACTAGAATATACAGGGTTCAGTACTGTCTGCAGTTTCAAGCATCCACTGGGGGGCTTGGAAAGTATCCCTCACAGGTAAGGGGGACCGCTGCAGTAATATTGGTATTTGTCATATAATGCTCTGTACTGTGATCTTCCCAGGTCTCAGATTCCCCACTCCCCTGGTTTAGGACATCTTTCCTTTTGTGCCCCAAGACTTTGCTGCCCCACTTTGTCAAATCAAGAGACCATAGTAATTCATTTACTGCTCTGTCCTCCCCATGAGGCTGCTGCCATATTTTGAGGGCATAGATGGTAATATCTGGTAACAGCCATTGGACTGGCTTCATACAGCATCACAATAAGTGCTGAATGAATGCGTGGCCTCTATAAATGATCTTTTACTTTCATGTAGGATGAGAATCTGATTAGGAAATTAGATTTTCCTACTCATACCAATCCCTTCCCCCGTCCCTGTCCATCCGCTGCCTCACACACAAGAACCCATTTTGTATAGCTTTATAAGAGGAAACTGGGCATGTGTTGTGATGAGCACTGGGTGTTTTACGCAACTAATGAATCGTTGAACACTAACTACATCAAAAATTAATAATGTATTATATGTTGGCTAACTGAACATAATTTAAAAAAAAAAAAGGAAACTGGGCAATAATAGCCACCAGAAAAAGTTCAGGTTGTATGAACTCCGTAGATCAGGGACTATGTATAAGTGAAAGAGTCCAACATCTTGCCACATGGTAAATAATAAATTTAATAAATAATAATTTGCCAGATGTTTCTGAGTATGCTTTTATGGATTAATTCATCTCATGTAAAAAGTCCTATAAAATAAGGACTATTTTTTTAAAAAATACTTTATTTCTTTGAAAGTGAGAGCGAGAGCACAAGCAGGGGAAGGGGCAGAGGGAGAGGAACAAGCAGACTCCCCGCCAGACGTGGAACATCGAGCCCCATTTAGGGCTCAATCCCAGAACCCCGAGATCATAAGCTGGACTAAACTCAGACGTTTAACCGACTGAGCCACCCAAGTGCCTCAAATAAGGACTATTTTTATGGGTAAGAAAAGTGATCCCAGAAAAGTAAGGTAGCTTGCTCAAGGTCATGCAGCTAGTGCTGCAGGGCGGGGATCGGAGTCTAGAAAGCTCTTGTAACCACCACTACACTGCCTCCTACAAGCACATTAGATGCTTCAAATCTATAACCAGGGGATGCTGGTTAGTAAACATTTGATTGTCTTCTAACTTTAAAGGCAAATTATTAAACTTGTGCTTTTCTAACTCGGTAAAAAAAAATAAATAGTATGTAAACATGTTTTTATTCACTTAAAAATAAAGTTGTCAAACAGTAGAAGCATGCGGAATCACATTCAGTTGCTTAGATTGTAATTTGTAAAGCATCTTTGAGCAAGCATCTTTGAGCTTTGTAAGACCATCAGTTTCTACTTTATAATTCCCAGGGTATTTTAGAGTTCAGTGAATCAGAAGAGGAACTTTTGAAAAGACGGTAGTATTACACTTACACTTACCTTTCTTGAGTAACTGCACTATTTCTTAAAATTTCCAGTTCATTTAATGACATTTTATGCCTTTCTTTTATTTCATTTACTTTCTGGTGAGCTTTGTGAAGTAAGTTAACAAATTTGTTTCTTTCATTTCGGATAGTGTCATACAGTTTAGCAAACTCTTTGAGTCTGTGAAAACACAAGTGTTTTTGAAACCTATGACATAAGACTCATTTTCCCCCGACCTGTAACAAGATAAATCATCACGTAATTCTCTTACCTCCGATGAATTTCATGTTTTTTCTTCTTGTGTATTCTGATTTCCAGATCCTTTGCTTTGATCTCCTTAACAATGTTGGTATATTTTTGCTGAAATACGAAAGCTAGGTGTGAAATTTAAAAAAAAAAAAAAAAAAAAAAGCCCATTGCGATCAACGTATGAATACTCGCAGCTGTATCCTGTCTCATTCCTGTGCTATCTTAGCCAGCTGAGTTGGCCAGTTGAGGAAGAACTGTAAGGGAGAGATCTGAAAATTGACTGGCTGGCTGAACTGAATTAAGGACAAGAAAGAATGAGAGAAAAGAAAAAGAAAACAGCATGTATAGGTTGGATTTGAGGAAAATTTGGGGGGACTTTTGGGACAGCCTAAGAGTGAGTATGGACAGAACAGATGGGCTGGGTAAGTGAGGAGTGTGTGGAGGGTAGCTGAGGGAAGAGGATTTGTAGTTTGTTTTGACAGATGTTACAGATGGAACCCTTTGTGGTATTTTGTGAGAGACTGAAGCCAGGATTTTAAGGTACTTTGCTGAGAAGAAATACTACCCCATGCAAATGCTTGCTCCGAACAAAGTTTGCCCTCAGAAACAGCCAACATCTGGGGCACCTGGGTGGCTCTGTTGATGAATTGACCGACTTCCGATTTTGGCTCAGATCATGATCTCAGGGTTGTAGGATCGAGCCCTATATCGGGTTCTGTGTTCAGTGTTGTCTGCTTGTCTCTCTCTGCTCCTCCTCTCCCTCTCCCTCCCCCACAAAAAAACAAAAACAAAAACAAAAACCAGCCAACATCTGGGTCACATGGTCAATCCTTGGTAGTATTTTTTAATAATATGTCATATCATGTTCATTTTTAACAGGAAACCTCTGAATATAATCCTTTCATGGAATAAAATTATTTTAATGTTGGGGTTTTAGCTAGCATGACCACAGGGTCGTTTTTGCCATTGGTTTCATTGTTCTTTCAGTTTAGAACGTTGCCCTGGGTCAATTCTGATACTTTGTTGGGAGCCCAGTAAAATCATGGATGGATGGAGGAGTAACTAAGGAGTAACTAGCAGTGGTTTAAACAATGCCAGCTTGATGAACTTGGGAGAGAGGGTGGTTAATGCTCTTGCTCTTGACTGGTTCTTGGACAAACCATAGTGGCACATGAGTTAGTGGGAGAATCCAAGAGACCAGTAGCCTGTACAACTGTCAGCCCTATTCCCAAGAGATACCTACCTTATTCTTACTGAAGTTGTCCTGTGCTTGAATCCTCTGCTCATTGTCATTGACCTGGGTCGTTTTTTCCTCTAGATTGCTGACTATTGTTAATTGAACCTGAAAACTATTTTTTCAGTATATGATTGAATCTTGTTTGGGGAAGCAAGGTTTCTAAAAGACACTGTGGAAAACTGAGGATCTCCTGAACTCTTATAGTAATTAATGGATAGTTACAAAAATGCAGTTACCTGAGCTTTCAGGAAATCCTTGGATTTTTGCTCCTTCTCATCAATTTTGATTTGAGTCATACGGACAAGGTTGAAGACAAGCTCTCGCATGTTTTCTTGCTCCTTTAAAAGCTTGTTTTCTTCTGCAAGTTGTTGTTCCACTAACTTGGACTCAGCTTCTGACAGGATTTTCTTTCAAAAAACACAACATATTAAAACTTATTCATTTGAAGAAACACACTAGAGCCAGTATCTTAACAATTTTTATTTCCTATGTAGAATTTATTTTACTAGGATGCGAAACAAAGTAACTTGACTGCCTTAGCTCCAAGTACTCTATCTTATAAGAAAATGTGCAAATATGGTAACGTGTTTAATGGGATACAACTTTTTCTTAATCATCAGACTGTATTTTCAAGTAACTTTAAGAAAAAAAGAGACATAAAAGCATGTTTTTGACAGTGACTTGAATAAACAAAATTTGAAAATTTAGAATTAGATATTGGTGAAATAAGGCATTTATTACTTATTTTAAAAATGATTATATAATCATTAGCCCTTTTATTTTAAAATCTCATGAATTTGCATAATTTTTGCTGGTTTAAACACATCCTTTTTCCCCCCAATTAATATGGGGTTTGAATGGGCTCTGAGATGAAGAAACAGACCCACATTAAGTAGCATCATACCCCCCTATTGAGGTTTTGTGGAACACAGTTAAAAACACAACTTTTCATTAATCATTCTTAGATGAAAGCTTAAATAAGAGTTGACATTGACATTGACCTGTTGGGCCAGATTCCTCTTAGCCATTTCAACTTCCTTGTGGAGTTCTCTCCTTCTTTCGGATAATATAGAATCATCTTTAGGGATAGCTTCCATCTGGAAATAAAAATTTAAAACTGGCACTTACACAAGAATGAAATCTTCAATGTCATGTAGTCAGCCCCGCTCTGTGCCTTTTGCAAATGGTGGGCAAATTATGACTCTTAATCTTATATGAACTGCCTTTTATGCTGAATGTTCTTTATAAAATCATGGTAAACTAAAATATAAAAACCTGTCAAAAATCTATAATTCAATTGCAATTATTATATTTCTCCTTCATTTGGAAATAAAATAAATCTTACTAATAATAGCAGCTAACAATTATAGAGCATTGACAGGAAAGGTTCTAAGTGCTTATGTGTATGGTCATATTTAATCCTCACAATAACCCTATGAGATAGGTAATGTTATAATCTCCAGTTACACAGATGAGGAGAAGGAGGAACAAAGACATTTAAGCAAATTGTCTCAATGACAGGTGCAAACTCAAGTGGTTAGATTCAGAATCTGTGATCCTAACACTGTGTGTTACTGTTCTTCTGACTCATGCATGTTTGGAAACATGCATGTTCAAGTGATATTGATTACACTTATAAAATGTGAATTCCTTTATGAAATCCAATAGATTAAAAAATAGGATTTAGTAACATGAGTTAATGAGTTACTAACTCATTAACATGAGTTAGTAAGAATACTTGGCTACTCTTATGTAGCAGTTCGATGAGTAGCTGGAAAATTCTTACCCGAAAGGCAAGTCTCTTAACTGTTCGATACCTGAAATTCCACCATCGCATTTCTATTGTACTAGCTTGTGCTTCTGTCCTCTGCTAAAGTACTCCAGGAGAAAGTAATGTTTCATTCTAACAGTCTCTGTTGCCTTATTAGGAATGAACTTGTCAGAGTCTTCATGATGGAGAAGAGAGCAGAGAGGCAGACATGCGACAGCTTCTGAACGAACACCATCCAAATACAGGGAGGGTTATCTTGGGGTGCTGACAACATAGTTGACTTAGAGTGAGTTTAGAGTTGGATTTTTTTTTTTTAAAGATTTATTTTTATTTTTTTTTTTTATTTGACAGAGAGAGAAATCACAAGTAGATGAAGAGGCAGGCAGAGAGAGGGGGAAGCAGGCTCCCTGCTGAGCAGAGAGCCCGATGCGGGACTCGATCCCAGGACCCTGAGATCATGACCTGAGCCGAAGGCAGCGGCTTAACCCACTGAGCCACCCAGGCGCCCCTAGAGTTGGATCTTTATACCAAAAGCACATGACTCCAACCTGATATTGGTTTATTTCCTCCTGTGACAACACCAAGGTGGAATATTGGCTGAAATTTGTCTCAAGAGGGAAAGATCATACTGTTTAGTGATGTAAAGGTCACCTAACAGACTCTTTCTGAGATTTGTGTTGCTCTTTTAAAGTAGCTAAAATATGTCCCAACATCAGGAGTCTGGGCATCTTCAGTAGCGCCTTCTCTACCCTCGGATGCCCAAGATATCCGGTTTCCCTCCTACCACGGAGACCTAGCTGTTGAGAAGTACACAGTGGATTAGGAAGATGAGACAGTCTTGTGCAGTCAGTGTAACAATATACAGAATTTGTGGTTTTGATGAGCAGGTAAATGCTAGAGCCAGGTGAGAGAAGGGACAGCTCAAAGTAGACTTGAATAATCAGGAAAGATTTTATGGAGGAGTTAAGAGGACAGCAAGAGAGAGTATGATTTCTTCTTCTGGGAAGTGAAGTTAATTGTTCCAGAGCAAGTCTTACAAGCGTCCTAGTTCCTGGCTACTTCTCTGCCACAGGGGGCCAGGATGGGCTACTCCAATTGCTTTGCTCCCAAGTGTAGGCAAATCCATATAGGCATGCTAACTGGGACCAGGGAAGCTTACAAGGTTTTACAGAAGATATGACGACGGGACACTCAACTAGCTACATGTCAATGAAGAGCTCCTAACAAATTTTCCTCATTTCAGGTCTCAGTGTTTTGGATTACAAACAATACTGCAATATATTGTATTTATTTCTGAATTCTGGCTAGCTACTTCTCTGATACCTTTCTTAGTCCTCCATAAACCCAGACCTCAAGTTTCATACAGGAACTAAGAATGCTTGGTTTGTAGAAGAAGTAACAAGGTAGGCCATTGGTAGCCAAGCCTGCTGGTTGCCTAGCCAATACTCACACTCTTCTCTGACTTTACTTCAAACAAACAAACAAACAAACAAACAAACAAAACCCAGTTTTGCTCATGGCTGCAATGTATCCAGGATTCTTTAGAGTCTTTTCTAGCTAGGAGTGACCAGATGAGCCATGACAGGCCAGTGAAATGTAAATGGAAGTCTGCTGGATAAGACTCCTGGGGCAGTGACTGTTTTCCTATTAAAAAGACAGAGTCAGGGCACCTGGATGGCTCAGCTGTTAAGTGTCTGCTTAGGTCACGATCCCAGGGACCTGGGATCAAGCCCTGCATTGGGCTCACTGCTAAGCAGGAAGCTGTTTCTCCCTCTCCCACTCCTCCTTGTGTTCCCTCTCTTGCTGTCTCTCTTTCTATCAAATAAATAAAATCTTGAAAAAAAAAAAGTCAGAGTCAACTGAGTTATCTACCATATGCATTTTATTCTCTCCATTCCCCACTTTTGTTTGATCTTATCCTAAAGATGGAAGGTCTTGTGACCTTCAAAACAAAATATACATGTTAAGGATAACAGAAAAAAGAGCTAAGAGGATCCTGGGCCTACTTCTGGACTTTTTATTATATGAATAGAACAATCCCCTAGTTAAGCCATAGTAATTGAATTTCTGTTACTTCTGGCCAAATTGAGTCTGGTTATGTTCCAGTTATGTTCTAATACTGGGGTGACTTGAGATATTTATCATTACACTTCAGCCCCAAATTACATATATCAGCAGGTTTTGTATGCTTATTTATTTTAGTTCTTTGTTTGGGTTTTTACAGATTCGCTTTTCGTACTTAGGAAAAAAACGTGTTTATTGTAACCAAACCAAAAAAAAAAAGTGTGTAAAGTAAGAAATTAAACATCTGCCCCTTAACTTTACTTCAAATATTACTCCCCAGGAGATACTGTTAATAGTCTAATGTCTGTTCTTCCAGACAGTTTCAATGCATGAACAAACATTAGTCACTTCCATAAAAGTTAAGAAGTTAGACATGATTCTGTCACAGTAAACATCCCAATTACTTGATATCAAAAGAACCTCAGTTTCTTTAAGGCTTTGATACTTTCCTAAAATATTTCAAACTTTCATGAGGTTTGTGGCTTGAATTTCTGGAGTCTCTACAGTCAAAAGCCACGGGAGAATCAAAGAACTGTCTCTAGGGGGAAACGAAGTCTGAAAAGTAGTCGGAGGCCTTCATGCTTACCTTTTATCTCTTTCCTTTTTGGACCACATGCAAGGCTGAAATGTTCGCTCATGCTGGGAGTGACTATTTTCAAGTACTGCCAGCCGGCATAGGACTGTGGCTGGGCTAATTATAAGCCACAAGGTCACAGAGGAAGATAGTCTCTCACTGAAACAAACTGCACTGGGGCAAAAACAGATTTTTCACGAAACCAATAAAGGAAGAGGACTTTAATATGTTTCCATTGCTGTTAGTTTTCTGTTCAAGGGGTGCTATTTTGTGAAGTGCCCTAATATAAATAGCTACTATTTATTAAAATCTGAACAACTTGTGAACATTCTCCTACAATCTCCCATTGGGTTAAGGCCATTCCTTATGTATTTATGTCCACCCAGGTCAACATATAGGGGCACGGCTCTCATCAGAAACAGCTCCCAAACGGCTTTGCAGTTTCCCACTCTTCAATATAAGAAGATAGCCCCAGGAGCTGTCTTTGCCCCAAATTCCAATTTAACTATTGTAATGCGCTAAGATGGCATAGCTTATAGTAAACCAGTACTCCTCTAACAAAAATAGCTTGAAAAGTTGGATTAAAAAATATGTTTGAAGGCATAAGAGTTGCAAAGGTAAATAGAGTTAAAGTCTTCAAAGTTTCTAGCACTGTCTGTAAAGCAGTAAATTATTAATCTATATGGACTCCAATCAAAGTCAAAGATGAACGTTGTCAACTTTAGGCTAACCACTTTAGGCCGAAGAATGGAAAGAGAATGCAAAACTAACTAAAGCAAACCTAAAATGGGGCAAATAGAACAACTGGAAATAGAAATAGGACAATTCATCTGTTTAATTAATCCCAAAGAAGGAAATATAGGAGGGGAAAATGGAACATAAAAGTGATGGAACAAAGGGAAAGCAATAGTAATAGAGTAGACAAAACCCCAAGAAGATCCATAACCACATTAAATGTTTTTGGACTAAATACAAGAAGTAAAAGGTAGAAATTTTCAGACCAGATATTAAAAAGTATGTGCTGCATATAAAAGACATCTAAGTAGGGACACAGAAAGGGTGAAAGTAAATGGATGGAAAAGGAAATACTGTGCAAAATCTAATCCCAAAAAGCTAGTATAACTTATATCATCCTAATAGCAGACAAAGTAAGCTTTTAAAGTAAAAAGCATTTCAAAAGTTAAAGAGATTTCACAGTGATGCCAGAATTAATCTACCTGCTGGAACTGTAATAACGCTAGAGGTATACGAGAACATAACTGTTCTATTTGTTTTGCAAAAGTGTAAAAAGCACATTTTGCCCCACTGAGATTAAAAAAAAAAAAAAAAAAAAAGATTTGTGAGTGCCATCTGACCACAGGACCAAGACCTAGCCATTTGTCACACTCCTAACCCTAACCACTTTCGTCCACACCTTGCTGAAGATTGGTGTCTGAGAAGCTGGGTTATGCTACAGAAACAAACAATCCCCAGCTATCATAGCTCCAACCATGAAGGCTTAATTCCCTGTGGCCAGTCAAGGCAATGGTCCAAGACCACTACTGGCGGAGCATTTGGGCTGCTTTCATTTTGTAGCACTTCCGTATCCTCAGGTACTTGCACAACTGCATTAGGAGAGAAGAAAGAGCTGGAGGTCTCACACTGGCAATGAGTTGACCTGTCACTTCTGTCCACAATCCACTGGCCAGAACTAGTCATGTGACTTTGCTCATCAGCAAAGATGCAAGACAGTAGATGTTTCCTATATGCCCGGAAGGAGAGAACTAAGCATAGGTTAGGATTGGAATTGTCTACCACAGTTGGAAACTCGTGTTTAAGTTTCTGAGATCATGAGCCTCCATAAGGTCACAGAGCATAACAGTACCGAAGAGAATGAGTATGGTTTTTATACACCCAGTGGCTTCATCTCAGAGACTGATCTCTTTTCCACCAAAGGATGCAGTCTTTTCAAGGATTTACTGCCTTCCAGCAGTGGTTGGTCAGTTAGCACAGGGAGTACCACCTGAGTGGGGTGAGAGAGGACCAGAAAGGTAGTAGACAGAAAGAAAGAGCTATCTTGAGCATCCTCTGACTGGAGTACATCCCTGATACTGCATGGAATTAGCCAGGTAGCCTGGGTTCTAGTGGCCCTTGGCTTGTTGCAGGTATAGGCTAACTAGCCATCTATATTTACCTAATTTGATCTAGTCCCTGTCTGTTACAGTCTACAAATCACATCATTCTGGATAGGATTCTTTCAGCTGGTCAAGACAGTAGTCCACTTGGTCTGACTCTGTAGTGAACCCTGGAGCTTGTCCAGAACCGATGGCCTGACTGCTTGCCCTGGCCAGGCTGATGGCTGATCCAAACAAGTCATGTCTCTAACCTTGGGTTAGCAAAAAGAGATTGAAAAACATTGCAAGACAGAGCCTCTATGATAGGCTTGATGCACTTTAAAATTAGCATTCTCTGATTTCCTTTTCTTTATTGATAGCAAAAACAACTTCTTAAAATATTTTGACTTCAAAAAGGTAGCACTGATCCTGAAAAGTCAAAAAGCAGTGTAGAGCACCCACCTCTAATAGAAGTCTTTGATGTAGTGCCTGAGTTTGAGTGAGGGCATCCCAGGACACTTTCAAGAGCAGCTCCGTCTTTTTTAAATTTCGAAAATCTCGTTCTTTTTCTCTCTGCTTACGAGAAAGCTCATCATGGTAGTTCTGCTTGTCAATGAGACAGTTTCGTAAATTGAGATCCAAGATCCCTCTGTTCCAGGTAAAGAGAGAACATGAAAGCGATTTGTCATCAACTGCTTTTCATGTTTTTCAAGACCGCACGCTCAGCATATTCATCCAGAAACTATCCTCATACGAGAATGAGATTTTAAATAATGCCAAAAGCAATTTTGTTTGGTGTCATTTAGAGTCCCACAGTCTTTTTTTTTTTCACATTAAAATACATCTTTAATGAATGTTCAATTTACAAAATCCTAATGTTAATGACCTTCTTAATGAGAGGATAGATAAGCCCATAAAGAGCACTATGTTTTTTATCACCCTTGCAAAGAAAAGCTATTTATAATATGTTGGGGGCATTTGAACATTTTATTATTTTTTTTCAGTGTTCCAAGATTCAATGAATCTTAGAGTCCCACAGTCTTATAAAAAACACAAATGGAATAGCAGCTCAGCAGATACAGAGGCTCAGAGGCTGAAATTTTATTTAAAAATAGGGATTAACACCTTCCCAGGAAACTGCACCAGGAAGTTATTTCCACTAGGAGAAAGTCATGGTCACCTCAGAAATACCACTCACCTTTAGGAAAAATCCCTCAACTATAGCATCCTCCAATGATACACTTTTCAGAGGCATATTTCAAAAACTTACCAAAAAACACATAGTGTCCTTAAGGTTCAGTCATCAGAAATTGAGGAAAATGATGAGTAAAGGGTGAGAAAACTATTTGGAAATAGTTTATTTAATATTTTTTATTAATGGTAAAAATCTATTTAAAAATTTATAAAATGTTTAACTGAATCAACATAAGTCTGTTTGAGATTATGTGTTGAATCCTCAGATATAAACTGAAGACAAGTTTGGGTGACAGATACACAGAAATATTACTAACCTTTCAGTTAGTGAAGTTGCTTCATTCTCTCTGGTTAATTCCAGGAGCTTGACCAACTGGTTATATTCTCGTTCTCTGATTTCAAGTAAGGCTCGTTTGCTCTCAACTTCCTTTATTACATCCTCCTTCTCTTCCATTATAGAATTAATTTTGGTTTCAACTTTCTTTAGTGAGTCATTTAGCTCTTTGAGTTCATATTCCAAGACGATTTTTTTCTTTTCCATTTCTCTGTGTGGGATACATACATACATGTACAGATACATAGGTAAATGTGTATATGCCCATGCACACACGTGTGAGCCTATGCTGTCTTTACCTATTACTTCCTGAAAAGGCAACAGAAGAGCCAGTGATGAATTCAGTGGGTATCTCCACTGAGTGCCAATGAGTGATTTGTCCCATCTCCTCCCTTTCTCCCCAGATTCCCACTGCAGCATCTCCTTGGATCTACCTCATCCTGACCAGCCTCCCTGAATCTTTCAACTTTGGTGGTGGTGATATGGTTTTTTGAACTGTTACTAATGCCTGCTTTTTTTTCCTCCTCACCAGAGCAATCATACTCTTTCTCCAGAATTTTCTTATCTTCACTTATCTGTATCATTTTGGGTTCCTTTAAACCTTGAGAATTCCCTCCATGATTTCTGCCTCCAAATCTACCGTGAATGTTCAGGGGTGTTCCCCCATGTGAATAGTTGGCAAAGGAAAGTGTTGCTGTCATCTGGGCTTTAGTCTTCCGGCTGGCTCACACACTCCCAGAGCATGAAATCCAACACAGTTCAAATAACTTATCTTTTGCATAGCTCTGTTAAAGTCAGTTGGAGTTCTCCATGCCGATTCGATTTATAAGTTGGGAAAAGAATACTGTCCCCAAATTAAGACCTAAGTGTTATGAATGATAGTAATATGCTGCATTACTTTCTTCTAATGAACTTGATAAACATAACCCAGATAGGGCCAAATGCAGATATTTCAAAGGTTATAATCATAATTTGATGTGTTCAATGAGTAATACTCTTAGCATGCACACTAACTTGGGGGAGAGTAGGCTGGGAGGGCCTAAAAATAATAGTAAATCATACACTTTTTTGCGTGTTGTTTTTTCTATCTCTTTTCCAATTTGTACAGGAACAGCTTGATGGTGAACCACTTCATCCTAGCAAAAAAATGGAACCATGTTAAATTATGTAGTCTTAGACCAGAAGTATTTAAGACAAGAAAATTAAACAGAAAGAAAAGAATTGCAATGTACAGAATTCCTGCTGTCTGTCCTGCACTGTCCAGGGTGCTTTAATTATTTCATTTAATACTCACAGTGACCTTATATAAGATAGTTGTGGTTAGCAGTTTAAAGTGGAAGTAGCTGGGGATGCCTGGGTGGCTCAGTAAGTTAAGTATTTGCCTTTGGCTCTGGTCGTGATCCCAGGGTCTTGAGATAAAACCCTGCATTGGGCTCCCTGCTCAGTGGGGAGCCTGCTTCTTCCTGTCCCTCTGCTCCTCACCCTCTTGTGCTCTTGTGCTCTTTCTCTCTCTCTCAAGTAAATAAAAAAAAATAATAAAAAAAATAAAAAAGAGGTAGCAGAATGTAAGGTCCACCCATCTTCATGGTTCCAGGGTTTGGCTGCTAAGAGCCCATGCTTATTCTCCTCTCTGTAGGATTGCCCTGGTTGAGAAGAGCAGTCTCGTAAGGAGTAGAGGGAAGAAGGCAGCCCTCTGTGACCAATGACTAATGGATGTGGTGATGTAACACAGCTCATCCCCTCTACCTCTGGGTGGCATTCGTGGTCTAGAGTTCCTCCTGGGATTAGGTTGAGGCTAGAGTTCTCCTGAAAACACATTTTGGCAAAGCTCCTTCCCAGCTCTGTGCTACTTCCCTCCCTCTTCTATCAGATTCTCCTTGGTGCCCTCTCTCCATGAATACTTGTCTGAGTACTAGAAGCTCTGCTCCTAGGGAGTCCTAAGACTCGTGCAGAGGGAATTCAAATAATGTTGCCAAAGTCACACAGCTAGTAAGCAGTAAGGCTGAGATCAGAAGGTAACATTGTCTAGAACCACTTTCTACTAGGCTCTATGGCTTCACAGAAGGTTGAGTTTTAGCCTCAAGCACCTCATGCACACAGCAGGGTTCCGGAACAGCCCTTCCTGCCTGAGGATCGCATTGACTTCAGGGCCTGGGGTAGCACATACCCGTGGAAGTTGTACACTTCATGGCCATGTAGTGTATTTCTCCCTGGGATCTTGCTCAGTCCTTAAGTTATGTTAAGGCTGAGACTCTTGGGATTTTTGGGGGGGGCTCTTTAAGAAAAAGTAAAAACTACAAACGCTAAATAGGCACAGGGCTTTGGAAGAGGTTCATGTGAGTGAGGGGCCTGAAGCTTTAGCTTTGCGGGGCGCCTTGCAAATCTGTCTCTGCTCAGGTGCTGCGCTGCAGGGAGCAGCTGGTTCTGCCTTGTTTGACTGCTCTAAGACCCTTAAGGAAAAAGAGGTTAAAGTAATCATAATTGTCCTTTAAGCCATGAGTCTCGGCTGTTGTTTTTAAAATAACTCTAGGTTATTTAAATCATTTTTTGAGAGTTATATATATTTCAAAGTAAAATGAATTTTAATGATCTCCTAAAACATAAATGCATAAACAAAGTCTTCATCACTTTCATGGGGAGAAGGGAATAGAGTGGAATCAAATAGACAAGAATAAAGTTATACAAATATACATCTGGTTGCTCTTCAAAGAAGTGATTGTGTTTGTGATTTTTTTTTTAATGTTCAGTTAGCTAACATATAGCACATTATAAGTTTTTGAGGTAGTGTTCAATAATTCATTAGTTGCATGTAATTCCCAGTGCTCATCACAACACGTGCCGTCAATACCCATCACCTGGCTACCCAGCCCTCCCACCCCCTGGCCCCTCTGTAACCCTTAGTTTGTTTCCTGGAGTCCAGAGTCTCTCATGGTTTGTCTCCCTCTCTGATTTCTTCCCATTCAGCTTTCCCTCCCTCCCTCTCTGGACCTCCACGCCATTCCTAAGTTCCACATATGAGTGAAACCATATTCAATTCTAATGCCAAAATGCTTGGTGAGGTCTAGAGAGATTTTTTTTTTTTAATTTTATTTATTTACTTGACAGAGAGAGAGATCCCAAGTAGAGAGAGGCAGGCAGAGAGAGAGGGAGCAGAGAGCCCCACTCTCTGCTCTCTCCACTGAGCAGAGAGCCCAATGCAGGGCTCGATCCCAGGACCCTGAGATCATGACCTGAGCGGAAGGCACAGGCTTAACCCACTGAGCCACCCAGGCGCCCCTAGAGAGGTCTTTTCCCTGGGTCAAGAGCTCCACATTAGGGAAGGACTACCAAACACTCTCAGGTCTTCTGTGAATTCCTAGGGCCCGGGTGTAGTTGGATTGGATCAGTCACAACAACAAACGTTCCAGTTGATGTGATGCTGCCCCTCTTTGTCAAACCTGCGTGCTTAGTCTTGATAACCATGCGTCTTGACATCCATGCAGGCATAATGCTTAAGCATTTATGAGCTGTAAGTAGCATACCTTTAGGTTGACCTGATATTCCAATAGTTCTTCTAGTTCCTTCTGCTCCTTTAGTAATTGCTTTTGCTTAGATGCCAAATCTTCCCGTAAATTTTTGATCTCCAGTTTCTTCTGTATTATTTCCTTACGTAATTCCTCAGTGCTTTCTCTCAATAGTCTCATCTTCTTCTCCATTTCCTTTAAAAGTCATCAAAATTGGTTATATAGAGCCTGAGCAAGTATTTGTCTACCCAAAAATCAAATGAAAAATAATTTTATGCACCATTTTGATTATATATGTTTTGAGCTCCGTGAATGATTTTTATAAGTTTACATACAGTAATGATTTCTGACATCTTCAATAAAGGCATGACAGTTGTATGTCATGTATTAAACATTTAACATGAGAGTCAGAGTTGTATGTGTGTGTGTTTTTTTAACTAGTGCTCCTGTCTATCCTGCATTTTAAATGTGTCCTCTTTGAGGTAATTTTTATTTCATACCCAAAAAACATTAGCAAAAATTTCCAGCCTATTTTCTAGTAACCTTGTGATTTGACATCAGGTGCAAATAATCTTTGACTATCAGGCTTATGGTTAACCTGAGTCCCACGTGAGAATTAAAGACTATGGAGTTCATATATAGGAAACCCAACCCTCTGTGCTTCTTAATCCCCCACTTTCTTATTGGTCTTACTTCTCTAACCCATTCTCCCCAAAGGCCCTCCACCCCAGACTCATAACACATCTTTGTTCCCTTGGGGATTGTTTGACTTATGGGAGAGAAGTCCTACACTCAGAAAATCTACACATTATTAATGACTGAGTGAATGGATCCATTAAACTTGCTCTGGGCTTTCTGCATCCCTCCCTCCTCTACTGCTGCTGGGAGAGGGTTAAATTGGTGATCCTGTGATCTGGCTAAAATTAAAAATGCTCGTCCCCATAAAATCTGTGTGGTAAATGATAGGTGTACTTTATAATAGCATAAAATATATATTATAACTATTATGTATATAATATGTATGTATATACATAATATATGTGTATATATATACATATATATACATATATACATACACACAAACACACCAATAAAAAGTAGTATTTTACTCTATGCTGAACAGGTTTTTGTGCCTTAGAATTAAAATACCAATAGCACACTTTGGAAATACAACTGTTCAGAAGAGGGCAACAGTGCAAAGTGTAATGACATTTCTTTTTACTTTGTGTGATAGAGCATGACAAAAGGACTCAAATTCCTGTTCCCGTGGGTATTTGTCATTCTTCTCATTACAAGGTAGAGCCTGTTTCTCTACCCCTAGAGTTTAGACTTGGCCGTGTGACTTGCTGTGGCCAATGAAATATTCCAAAAGCAGATGCTTGAAGTCTTGTGTGTTGGGATTTGCCATTACTTGAGGCTGTTTGTCTTTTTCTTGAGGCCAGAAACTCTCCCACCATTATGTGACTAACTGGTGACATGTCATCATAGACCAGCTAACCTGCCAACTGGCCCGCATGTGAGTGGCGCCGTCCTAGACTACCCAGCCCCAAATGAACCAGCTCAGACCAGAACTCAGAACTGTTGGGGGGTGGGGAAAGGAAGAAAAAGAAATGTTGGCTGCTTTAAGCCACTAAGTTCTGGGGCAGTTTGTTATGTAGGAATAGATAAGTGAAACATTTCCTTCATGAAAATTTCTTATAATAAGCTCGAGATGTTCAGGAAGCTCTAAGAGTAACAGTTATGCAAAAAGTAATGTTTTTATGTGCCAACCACAGAATCCTTTTTTCCCCCTAAAAACAAAGCAGATACTCTCCAACTAAACACAGCCTGAATTAGAGGTCAGATAGCTAAGTCTGTGGTAGGCGTCACTGTGTGCATTCCAGAAGTTATTCCTTTTAGTATTATCCATACTTAAGACTCTTGGATCTTTCAAATGTCTCAGCGCACGATTGTTGTGATAAACATTATTTATCAAAAGGGATGTTTGATACCAGTTGTATTTAACAAACTGTAGACCATCTAAGACTCACTCCTGGCTTAGGAATCTTCTCAAATTCCTTTATTATGAGGTTCTTTTCTTCTGTTAAGCTGTAAAAAACAAACAAAACCCAACAAGTTTGACAATGTACAAAAGAGTAAGCTATTTCTGCAGTAATAACCTTCTGCTTTTTTTTTTTTTTTTTTTTTTTTTTAAGAGGGAGGGAGAAGCAGGTTCCTTGCTGAGCAGGGAGCCCAACGTGGGGCTAGAACCCAGGACGCTCGGATCATGACCCGAGCTGAAGGCAGAGGCCCAACCAGCTGAGCCACCCAGGCGCCGCACCTTCTGCTTTTTTATAGAGTGTGCTTTCCATGTTTGTTTGCCAGGTCACCTGGCGTCCATTCTCTATGATGGCTTCAGTGACTCCTGGTTAGGGGCCTCCCCCCACCCACCCGGTCCTCTCACAACACTGTGTACACCCATCCATTAGAACAGTTAACTCACCACATCACAGCTACTTGCCCCAGCACCTCCTCCCTGAACTCTGACCCCTTCCCAGGCTGGCCCTGGGCCTGCTTTTATACTATTTACAATGAACCAGTGCCTGCCTGCATTACTGCAGTGCCTTCCTCTGATTCCATCAAATAAGGAGCTCTCGCTAGCCAACAGGTCTGGGACCTTGGAGCTAAAGACGCATGCGCACCAGGTGGTTTTTTTTTTTTTTTAGGGATTTTTATTAATTGCAATCATATAAACTAAAGTTAGCGTCATAAGTATGTGCCAATGGAATTTAATATAGGTCAGCTGTCTGGGCCACAGGCTGATGTGGAACAGTCAGAGTTTTGAATACATACGCCTTTACTTTTAGAGCTTGCGTACAAATTGACAGTACTCTACTTCCAACCGAGTGATCATACACCTCACCCAGCCTGCCACCAGGGGGTGGTAGAGTGCTGCCATGTTTTGGTTATAAAGGCCCCCTTAATGCCCCTGAGTTCCAAAAATGATGACGTGAAACTCTCCCACAATAGAAGACTCTACAGCTTTTACTTGTAAATAAGTACAAAAAGGTCTTTTCTTTAAGCAAACACAAGATGACTAATTCTTTAGGAAATTTTAAACTAGTTATATTTCTATCATGTGTTTTTTAAGAAAAGCTGATTTTTTTCCTTAAAAGGATGCATATTTTCCTATTTAATAGAGAAATATATCATTCATAATTCCATCCTATTCACCACAGTTGACCATTTTTACTTTTCTTGTATCTTTTAATAATATTTACAAAATGTTTACAGATGAGTAAATCCATTTTTACCAAACATGTAATTAAAAATATCTTCAGACTTCATAATTAATAACTTAATAGTTTCAAAGTTATCTAGTGGGTAGATGTTGCATAATAAAATAATCCTAAATTATTTTCAATAACTCTGTATCAGGTCATTTACACGCATCATTTCTAAACTTCAGAACTTACCAAATAGGTATTGTTTTCTTCATTGTACAAATGAAGAAATAGGAGTTAAAGCACCTTTTCCAAAGTCACACAGTCAAGGCTGAACTGACATTCAAGCCTGGAAACCTAGCTCTGACTCAATATCAAGCTGCCAGCCTCTGGCATACATTATTATTTAAATATCCATTATTTTTTTAGAATTTAGAATGCTTTCAGTTTTTCACTTAAAAAAATGTAGTAAATATCCTCATGCATTCTTTTTTCCCCTCCTTTTAGATTCTCCTTTTTGCATGGCGTTACTGAAATAAAGGAAAACCACTTTTGTGCCTATTGATATATATTAAATCTTAACCTTTTAAATTGACATTAAAATTTAAATCTGCCTGACACTTCTAGCTTTCCTGTAGACTCAGGGTTGCTGCAGGGTCAAAGCTCCTCCACACTCCTTTCTTTTCTGCAGCAAGAGAGTCCTGACTGAAACCATGTCATCAAAGGGTTTTGATTTTAAGGACTCATGAGTGAAGAGACAGTAGAAGAAGCCCTGGATGTTGTCATGGGCAGGAGGCATCTTCCAGCCTGAATGGGTAGAAATCGCAGGAGGTAAATTTTTGAACCAGCACAGGCAATAAACATGTAAGAGTCAGCCAGTCCAAAGCCAGAAAGGGCTGCGATGGGCGGCTGTGGCCTCCCGTCAGGAGGTGCTGAAGCGTGGGCTGGTGGTCACTGACAGAAGATTCAGGTGACTCAAACACGCAGCCAGGACTGAGAACCACTTCTGGGGCCAATAGCTGTTAAACTTCGACATGTCTCAGAATCACAGAGGGAGTTTGTCCGGGGTGGGGAGGCTTGGACAGAAATTGGAGTCACTAGTTTTAGGGTTGGAGCTACCTTTTAAACAAGTTTGTCAGGGGATCCTCTTTGAGTTATGAAGACAACACCCTGCAAAACCTGTCCTAAGATCATTCTGTTCTTAATTTCCACGAGGAAAGCAGGAAAGATTAAAAAAAAAAAAAAAAAAAGTGTTTAGAGAGTGAAATCTGTTCCAGCTGTGGGTTTTTCCTTCCTACTAATCCTGATGACCTAGATGCCCCTCCGTCATAGCTAACATTCTGGAATTGCAGATGCATCACCAAAATACTCCCTGTTCCTTTCTTGCCGGATGTTTGTTTCTTTGTTCCAACTTTGCTGTTACTACTAGACTAAGAATGGAAAACAGCCACCCAGACCTGGATGACAGCACAGGGACGGTGGGAATCAGCTAGGAAGCATAAAGAGTCACCATGGCCAACATCACGGGACAGTTGTGTGCATGGGCAGCACAGGTGTCCCCAGTTTCCACGTCCCTACCCATGACAGACAGCGATCACTGACCATGGCTGAGACTTGTCAGAATATCTCAGATTTAGCATGAGAGACACAATTTATTTGCTGTCCAGAGCTGAGGAATTACTAGAAAGCCGAGAAGCCCCACAAGGTAACAAAGCAAAGGCAAGGAAAAGGCTGAATAGAGTATTGGAAAATCTTTTCAGAGACTGTGGTTAGAAAGATAGCAACTTCTGCTTTGTTTCAAAAATGTTTTCAACAGTATTTAATTACTCCATTATTTATTTATAATATTTAACTTACTTAAGAAGGTTACATAGTCTTTCCTAAATTGCATATTCAAGAGGTCAATGAGTATTACTCTCAAAACCAAAACTCTGGTGACATTTAATTATTAACTGACCCTGTAATTATATCACCATCTGTATTTATTAAAGAGTTATATTGTGTGGAAACATGAGAAAATCAACCAAATTATAGAGTAAAATTTTTTTCTCTAGAACATTTGAAAAATATATTATTTTTCATAGTTGCCAATGATTCAGAGGTTCCTAAAGATACTGGGGGTGGAGGGGTGCTAATTAGGGCTTTTATTATTAAGACCCTGAATAAAATGAGTTTGTTGTGCTGATCTGAAAAGTATCATCTGTATATTTGGATGAATGGCTTTCTCTCACTGGCTTAGTTTCTTTATTTTTAGGTGGGGATGGAAATATCTACTTTTTTCCTGGGGAGGGAGTATTGAGTGAATTTGTTTCTGTATCATTAATATAAAATATATTAAAGCCAATGAAATACAGCCTATAATTCTTTCCTGGTGATACTCCTTTTGGAATTACCATTGTTTCTATGAAACTAAGTTTGTTCATTCTTGAGCTGCTAATATTTGAGACTGTGAGGGAGTCTGCTCAAGCTAGAGTATTATGTGTTACAAATCCAAAAACAATACACACTAAACATTTCTGCAAATGTGTGTCCTGAATGTTCTCGTTCACTGTAGGCCACTGTGATGGTCCCCTCCCCATTCCAAGTAACTCAGTGAACAATTTGCCTGTCTATACCTAAAAGTCAAGGGTTCTGGGTGTTGCTGGGGTTTTTTCCTTGGCAGGAACACTTGGAAATCTTAAACAATTTAAATATCAACTGACTTATGTTCCTCTTACCCTTTCGTGGAAATGTCAAGCATTCATATTTTCAATACTAATGAACAACCACCAATTGTTTTAATTTCATTATTTTCTCAACTGAAAGAGTGCTTACAGAGCACACAAATAGCTAGGGTTTCTTTTTATAGATCTCACTGTGAGCCTGAAACAAGTTTAGATTGAAAGACAGAAAAGAACTCAGATTTTTTTTTTTGCCCCTAATATAATTCTCCTGAGTCAGCTAGCCTTCTTCATCCCCCCGTTGAAAACACAGACCCCAACGAGAGGATTCAAAACTAAGGACTTACAGAGTCCTCAGAAAGTCACTCAAGTCATTTGCTCAGCTCTCAACAGGAGTGAATTATATTCGCTCCGTCGGAAATTTCTACCCACTCTTAAAATACTCAGAGAAAGTTCTGCCACCTTAAAAGGTAACAAATTCCAGGAGTGATAATTTGGCTTTCTCTTCAGGACCCAGCACCCAGCACATCAGAGCACAAAACTTGGATTGTAGTTATTCTGAAACTCGATCTAGAGAGTGTGGTTTGCTGAACAAAGTCTTCCACTGACTCACTTCTCTGCAGGAGGAATGTTGGAGATTTTGGAAGGAACATTTGCCTTCTAGCAATACATATCTACTTCAGTTCACTGAATGACTTCCTCTAAATCCGGATGAGTAATTAACTGTGTCTTCCAGAAGGCTATTATTACTTTCTTTCTTGATCCTGAGGAATAGTTTAGGAGAATAAGGTTGAGTATGTGACCAATGTTGTTATGTTAGAAAGACAGAGGGAGCCACATGTGACCCTCGGCTCACAGGGATTTGCCTACAGATGCTTGTAGGCGCCCACCATGCAGCCACATGGTCTGGCACTACTGAAAGGACATGGAGCCACCGTCAGGGCGAGAGAGGGTGAGAGCGTGTGACCAGTCCTTGTTCTCTGCCGTGTGTTCTTTGGCTACAGTTTATGGCTTTCCTGACACAGGGAAAACAAAGCAGGGATCTCCTCCTGAGGGCGTCTCCCTGTCACCTGGGCTTTTTTCTAGAAATTGGGTAACCTTGTTCAGGAATGGCCTGTTCTAGGATACCAAGGAGAGAGCTAGGCTTTAATCATTTGAACGTTGCCATCTCCCACTCACTGTGCCTAAAATTCCTTCCGAGTTCAGTCTCATTTTTCTGACTTCGTTTATGTGGAAAGAGCTTGGCTCTGTTCTGTCTTCAGTGTGTTTGATGAGAGAAGTGTGCACTTACCTGTTTAATCTGTACTGATTGTGGAACTCTCTTTCTTTCACCGCATTATATTCATTTTGATACTTGAGAAGTTGTTCTCGCATTTTAGAGACCTCTGTGGTGAACGCCTCAGGAAAATCATCGGCTTGCTGCAGGTGAAACTGCTGCTGTTGTATTTGCTCCGTGAAACGTTTGGCATCCTCTAGAAGTTGGACCTCTGATTCTTGTGTGCTGGGTTCCATGAAACAGAGATTCAAATGATGAGAAGGAGGTACTTTTAACACCCGTAGTAGCTTGCCTGGGGGTCTAGCAGGGAGAGGAAGGAACATGTCCACACTACTCCTGGTTCCTTTCATTCCCAGGTTCAGTTCAATTCAGTGACATTTTTGTGCCAAGTATTGTACTGGGTACTGGAGGTGAGTAGAGCTCATAGTCTCACAAGGGGAATGGATGGAATAGGCGCCTAAAGCACCAGGTGACAAGTACTACCCCTAGTGTCTAGATCAAGACGGTGGGAGAGACAGAGCACTGTGTTGGATGGGAATGCGGTACTTGTACTTGACTCTTAGGAATAATCATGACTCCCCAGACTGGCAGGCGTGTTGATGATAGGGACTAGAATGAGTCCTCCCTTGAGCTGGCCCAGCAATGCTGGCTTTCTCTAATTCCTGAGTTCTCCTGATCCAACTGTAAGAAAATCTTTTCCTCCTTAGTGAACTAAGAAAGATCAAAGTTTTCTAATAACACTTTACTAGGAAACCAGGAAGAAAAATTCTATAAAATTGTGGACCTCAACTACCTTACAGAGTTCAGATCCTATCTTCAGTGTCTGGCTAGAGCTGGACTTGAGTATCACAGTTGAGGGCGATTCCCTATCTGGGAGCTCTTGTCTCTGTCAAGGAAAAAACGTTCAGTATCTGGCAAGAAGGAGATCTGAATGGACACAGAAAGTTTCTGTTTCCAAGTCCATAGACTTGGTGGAATCTTCTAAAACTCCCCCAACCTCTGCTGCAAGCTGGAGGCAGCTGCAGCCTCATCAGCAGACTTGATTCATCTTTCTCGGAAACCCAGCTGCCTCGTACTAGCTGTCTCTCCTCTATGGAAGCAGGACTGGCCATTTCTTGTGTTAAAGCCAGCACTGCTCTTTGGTGCACGCCCTACCAAGCTTCCTCACCAAGAGAAACCTTCAGGGGTCTCCTCATGTGCAGAGATGCCCAATGACTTGATCAAGGCTGTCTCGACTGAAGTCACCTGCTCCACCCATTTCCTCTGGCTTTAACATGTCATTTGTTCAATAACATCCAGTGAAACATTTCCTGGGACATAATATGTTCCAGGCACTATGTTAGGTCCCAAATAGCAATAGTGGCGACCGTGATAACACGGATAATTTCTATTAATGAAAGCTGGAGTTATTTCTTACCATTCCATTTCCTTGCATGTCAGTCTAAAGTTGCCTGGTCACCTTAATCTGAGTCTTCACCTGTGGAGTTGTGAAGCATTGACTTGTGCCACAATGTTTGATCTCCCCCAGAAAAAAAGTGGACAAGGTGGCTAGGGTTCTAACCAGAACACAAATGCTAATTTACCCACGTGGATTTGAAACACAGTGTCAGCAGAAGAGAACTTAACTTCTATAACGTGGTTCCAATGCAAAACTCAGTGGGTTTCAGTTCAGCATTTGCAGTCTGTGCCTGCAGTGCTAAAACCTCAGCAGCAGGAGTGGAGAGTGTGTCCTCATGCCGTTCTCACCCAGCACGTAGGAGTGGGAGAGGGTGGTGGGTGTTCGTAATGACAAGAGAGGGAACTAAAGGGTCAAGAGGAGGTAAGATGTGGGTAGCAGAAGGGAAGTAAGGGTTTTGCAACACAACCTGGAAGTAGGAAGAAACAACGACATAGCCTTGGTCCTACACTGTTGTCCGTCATTGAGGCCTAGGGAACTGAACTGTGGGCCAGGGAAGGAGGAAGCCAAATCAGCACCCCACAAAGCATGCCCAGAGAACTGCATGGGTCCCTCTCCCTCATTTATGTTGAAAAAGCTTACCCCAGCCTTTCCATCTAAATCTTCCAAGTTCCTGAGTCTTGAGAACTATGTGTACACACTGGCAGTCAGCGCCTTTTGTGGGAAATGGAGTCTCCATGAGGGATGGGGGTGAGGAGTTAGCTGGAGGCTGGCACTGAGGAAAAGGAGGAGGAGCCAGAGCTGGATGGTTGTCAGGAACGCGGGTGGAGCTGAGTAAGTAGGCAGCGGAGTGAGAATGAAGAGCTTGTAGGAATGTAGCCTTGCTCTCCTTCTGGTGCTTCACTCTTCCCCCAGGCTCCCATCCTCAAAGTAGCCAAATGGACTCTGGGCAGAGAATGAAGTAGGGCTAATGTTTGAAGATGGGGGAGCGGATGGATGGGGAATGGCAGGATGGAGTTTCTATTCATTGCTGTCTCTCTCTGGCTTTGAGTGAAGACATCATACAAGGTTATGAGGCAGGAGGTTGTGGGGAAAATGAAGGAGGCTGGGAATAGTAAGAAGTAGCAGCAGAACTGCATTTCCCTTCTTTCTTCATTCTCCTTCTCCCTGATTCCCAGTGGTTCATAGCAGGTGCTTAGAAAACTTTGTGGAATTATCCTGGGGAAGCCTATTCTCACCTGCTGCTGACTGTGATGAGGCTAAGGGGAGTAGACTAGGGTAGGTGGAAGGGGTAAGAAGACCAGCGTCTCAGCAGATGTAAGCTGAGGTTGTGCTCGAACCTATACCTCTGAGTGGTAGAGAGAGATGGGGAGAGAGAATCCTACAAGAGTGTCCTGTAGCAGATAATGTCCGGGTCACACCAAATCCCACTCCCCACCTTGCCCACTCTGGGGGTCATCTGTAGCTTTGGTGGACAGTTACCATACACACTGACAGCACCTGTGTTCCTCTGCCTGAGAGCTTTCTCTGGCCACAGGAACTTGCTTGGCTTCTCAGGGGGCATTGCTAGAAGTGCCAGGAGATCACCTCCCTAGGAACAATCGTTAATCAACAAGGGATGGAAAAATAATGGGCAAATAGCCCAGTTTCCTCACCCTTTGGTGGGAGAGTTCAGAGGTGTGTTCCACACCCTTAGAGAGTCCTCAGTGAGACAGTCGGCCCCAGGGCAAACCTACAGAGAAGCACACTCCTGGCTAGATTCCTCCCTTCCCCATCTCACTTCCCCATCCTCCCCTGAAAATTTCCAGTATCACTTCTCAAACTAGTTGAACTCAAACCTTGGCCTTGAGGCCTGCTTTTGGGTGAATAAAAAATAAGATAGATCCCATCACACACATACACACAAACACACACACACACACACACACACAGAGAGAGAGAGAGAGAGAGAGAGAGAGAGAAATACAAATATGGTAAAAGATGTCTCCACATGAATGAATAACCTACCTTACCACGGTGTCATGCAGCAAGGTGTACTTGGCTTTTAACTCTGCCATTCTGGTTCCAGGAAGTTTTCCCATACTGTGTAACTAGCAAAGAGAATACAAGATCACTGTTAGCCATCACCTTTCTTATGCTTAAAGCAGAGACAAAATGGATACAGGGATATCTTATAAAATCTTCCCATCCAACATTAGAGAAGAAACATACCAGGCAATATGGTGCATTGCAAAGATGCTGGGTGTTTGGGGAAAATGGTTCTATTCTGCCTCTTGTAATCTCTATGTTCCTGATCAAGACTCTTACCTCTCTAGACTATGATATCTTCATCTGTAAATTGAGGGAAGGAATTGAGCTAAATTCTTCCAATTCTAAAAAACATACTTCTAGATTTAGCAAGCAGCCTGAATAGTATAGATGACTAGAATGGCTGCTGTAAGTTGAGAGAACTAGTAATTACCGAGCAACTATTACAGGCAACTATTGTACATCAAGGATTTCTTTGTCAGAAAGGTTTTGTGAAGTAGGGATTATGTCCATTTTAAACTAAAGTTGAGAAAGTTAACTGATTTGTTTCAAAGTTAAAGAGCTGGTTAAAGGAAGTATCAGAATGTAAACCCAAATGGTCCAGCTCCAAAAATCCATGATTGTTCCCCTGTCCCACAGTCTCTCTGCCTCTACAACCAAAGAAGCACACAAGTTTATTTGGTACATAAAGTGATATTATCTTTTCCTTTTTCATTTCTGGTAAAAGAACGTTTGATTTGTCCTCTGAATTCATAGTATAGGATAAATAGTTAATAGGATAAATAGTAATAGACATCAGAGTACAACATGAAATGCTGACATTTTACTATAATGCGATGAGCATTTGTGTTAGGTTTGACTTTAAGTGAACTGCTATTGACATAGTATGAAAAAATGGAACTAAAGAAGAGATTTGTGTTTATCAATGCCATGTTCGTTGTTCTTACCTCCAAAATATTTCTTGAGTGTCTCTGTTTTCATCTTCTTTCCCTGGCCCCACTCGTCCAAGTCCCATCCCATCTCAACTAGACTACTGCAGAACTTCCCACTGTCCCCCTCCCCATCCCTGCGTCCACTTGGCCCCCATCTGTCTACATTCCAGGGAGATATTTTTGAAAAATCAAACAAGGTTTTGCTATGCTGAATTTTCAAGACTCAAGTGAAACAGAATTCAAGACCCTGGAGATGACCCCTGAGGTCCTGTATGACTCTGCTACCTCCCAGTCTCCTTTCAAAACCCACTCCTCAAGCTTTTAATGCTCCAGCCACACTGGTTTCCTTTTAGTTCCTTAAATGCATGAATCTCTGTCCTTGCCCTGGGCCTCCATGTTGGCCATTCCTCACTTTTCTCTGACTCCAATTCTTTCTTCATAACTCAGTTTCTTTTTCTTTTCCTTTTAAGATCTTATTTATTTTATGAGGGAGCACATGCACAAGTAGGTAGAATGGCAGGCAGAGGGAGGGAGAAGCAGGCTCCTCACTGAGCAGAGAGCCCCATGTGGCTTGAAGCCAGGACCCTGGGATCATAACCTGAGCTGAAGGCAGATGCTTAACTGGCTGAGCCACCCAGGTGCCCCCAAACCTCAGTTTCAATATCAATCCACAGTCAGGCCTTTTCTGACTTCTAAATTAAGATAGAACCCACACACACCACTGACCCCAAAAGAATGCTGTACTTCATAACATATAACATATTACAATCTGTAGTAATAAATATATTTATGTGACTCCCCAACCACCTGTATAAGCACTGCAAGGAAAGTGCCTGAGTCACCAGTTCTTCACGGTGTCCTCAGCCAGTAGAGACCCAGGACAGTGCAACTACTCGGCAAGCACGTGCCGTGCAAGCAAACTGACGAGATGGGAAGGTTGGCGTCTTCACAGTGGGTTTTCATGTCTCTCTACCCAAATCAGGGTAGAAAAAACATTATAATATGCATTGTGGAACCTTCTCTCTTTTGTGAAAGTGTTTGAGGCCCTTACCAGATATGGGGTCCTATCCTCACAACCCTGATTTTCTATATATGGGTGACGTACAGTAAACAAGATTTCTCTTTTTTAGTTATTTGCATTCTGGCCAGTTAATAGACAGTGTAATATTAATTTCAGGTGTACAATTTAGGGATTCAACACATTCAATACCCAGCACTCATCACACCAAGTGTCCCCTGCCCTCCTTAACCCCTGTCACCTATTTCACCCATCCCCCCACCCATCTCCCATCTGGTGACCATCAGTTGTTCTCTGTACTGAAAACGCTATTTCTTGGCTGTCCTCTCTCTTCCCACCCTACCCTCCATGATCATTTGTTTTGTTTCTTAAATTCCACATACCAGGGAAATTATATTGTATATGTCTTTCTCTGACCAGCTTTTTTCGCTTAGCATAATACTCTCTAGTTTCATTCATGTTATGGCAAATGGCAAGATTTCATTCTTTTTTATGGTTGAGGAATATTCCATCATATATACCCACCGCATCTTTATCCATTTACTAGTGGGTAGACATTTGGGCTCCTTCGATAATTGGGTTGTTGTTGATAGTGCTGCTATAAGCATGCATCCCTTTGAATTAGCAATTTTGTATTCTTTGGGTAAATACCTAGTAGTGCAATTGCTGGATCTTGGGGTAGTTCTATTTTTAACTTTTTGAGGAGCCTCCCCACTGGGTAAAGAAGATTTTTAAGCCCTTTGAGGAGGTTCTACTTCTTCCTATATCAAATATTTTGAAATATATTAATATGTCACCATACATATAATTCATATTTAATTTCTTGAGCGCTGAGTTGCTATTGGTAGGTTGACCTCATGGTACATTTTATAAATATTTCACAAAACACATTAATTTTGTTTCTTCAGTTTTCTTTCTGCATTTTTGAGTTAATATGTAATTTACTTCAGATCGCAAACATTTTCACTAGTTCCTAAAATCAGTGTAAGCCATCAGCACTGCACCTTTAAGGCCTAATATGTTAAACAAACAAACAAAAAGCTTTGCATATGGGCCCTCTTAAAGGAGAAAAATTACTGGGAGAAAACTATGAAAATGTAAGGGTGAGAATATGTTTGTATGTGTGTGCATGTAATATGAAGACCATGTGGGTACCAGCCTCATAATTAGGCAACAAGTTAACTACTCTAGGTAAACCATTGGATAAGGTAATTATGGACTCTTATGTTTAAAAACACATATTATACTTATAATTTTGTTTTCAAGCTGAAATTACATTACCTCTCACCTACTGCCCTGCATAATGGAAGCAGAAGCAAATGTGACCTAGGTCCTCCCCCCAGGAACTCACTGTTTGAGAAGACAGACGTAAAAGAAAGTACAGAACACTCACTCTCCACTCAGTAGTTTTATTGTTAGTAAATAACCATATTTGGTAGTATGCCATTATTTTCTCTATATTTTAAGTGAAAGCAGATGAGTAAGATTATAAATTATAGACCACTTCCGGGGGTGGAACTTCCAGAATGGTCATTTGAAGAGCTTGATGAATCTTCTCCCTCAAAGAAACATTGACTCAACCATCAAAACTAACTAACACAACCATTTAATGGCCCTAAGGACAGGTAAAATATTGAGATGTATCTATTTAACAAAATCCAAAACTCAGGAAGAACAGTAGCCAACCGTGGCATTTGAACCAGGAACTGTACCCATTACCCCAGCCCCATGTGTGGAAGAGCTATTCTGGGCAGCCTTAGCAGCCAGTGAAGAGCTGATCTGCCCCCACCTTCCTATTTATTGCTAAAGACCTCTTCAGGTGGCTGGGGGCAAAGTTCAAAATAAAAGCAAGAAGAAAATATCTACACAGAGACATCAGAGGCTGCACACTGTGGGGGAGACACACTTCACAGATTAGTCCAGCCAAGTCACTAAACAAATAAATGAACAGCAGTAACAAACCCAACAGCAACAACAAGAAGCCTTGGGAGAATCAGAAACCAGAGTTGTTAACAATGTATTATGTAAAATGACCAGTTATCAACAAAACAGTTATGAGTCCTTCAAAGAAATAGGGGGAAAAAGGGCAAAAACTCTTTTGGGAGGGGTGCAGATGTTGGAATTAATGAAGACTTCAAAGGAGCTATTATAAATATGTCCAAATATTGAAAGGAAACCATATTTAAAGAATTAAAGGAGAATATGATGACAATTCATCAAATAGTGAATATTGATAAGGTATTGATCTAGAAGGCTAAGAACTAAGATGATAAAGTTATGTTCTTTGGGTCAAAAGAATTTTTATATTTTATTTTATTTTATATGATATTTATGATATATGATATTTATTTTATTTTATATGATTTTTATATTTTTATGTTTGCTTATCTGTATTTTCTAATTTTCTCCAAACCATGTATTGCTTTTAATAATAAAAGGCTATTAAAATATGCTTGAAAATTATTGCTGTAAACAGTAGGGATTCAGAGCAGAATTTCAAACTGGAGAGGGCTGAGTCCAGATCCTACTGGCAGATACAACCAGATTCTAGCTCAGCCTTAATGAAAACTCAGTACTAAGTTGAATCTTTTCTAAAATACCAGTTATTTGCAACCGAATGGCAGGTGGGCCACGGGTACAAGCTGGCAGGTTTTATGACTACAGAAAAAGCAGGAAGGCAGGAGAGACTTCCTTTCCTATTTATTGTTTGTGTCACCCCAGTAGCCTTTGATGCCTACAAATAAATGAAGAAAGCTGACGGGGCAAAACATCTGGTATACCTTTATAGTTTCTACATAAATTGAAAAAATTTAAGTCATTGATGTTTAGAAAGAAGATTGATAAGCTATCTTTTATTTGGTCTACTCTTCTAAAAACATGTCTGTCTTTAAAAGATCAGGGGTTCTTGGGTGGTTCAATAAGTTAAGTGTCTGCCTTCAGCTCACATCATGATCCCAGGGTCCCAGGACTGAGCCCTGCATTGGGCTCCCTGCTCAGCGGGAAGCCTGCTTCTCCCTCTCCTTCTGCCTGCTGCTCCCGCTCCTTCTGTGCTCTCTCAGTCAAATAAATAGATAAAAATCTTTTTAAAAAAGAAAAGAAAAAGATCAAACTGTGAAGAATGGATTCTAGCCTTCTTAAAAATAAAATTCATAATCTGGATGTAATATAGATCTAACAGTGACTCTTTTGTGAAACTGTAAAATGTCTCCATAAGTGAGTCTACCTCTGGTTGGGAATTTCAGGCTCAATTCTAGAGGATGAAATGCTTCACTTATCAGCATGAACATGGAAAAAATGGTTGTTTTCACACTGCATGATACAAATGGGCACAGAAACCGAGTTTGTCATCTTTTAAAAATGCAGGATCTAAGGCATAAAGTGTAAGACCCAACTAAAATTGTCAAAGAGCATACATAAGGAAAGGTTAGAAATAATGTCATGAAGTTCATAAATATGATTTCACAATAGATAATTGTGTTACTGAATTGCCTTGGTGGTAACTGAGACTGGAAGGAAACATTTACTCTAGAGCTGAAAGTTTAACAAGGGTTCATGATTCATAGGCAACGTGTAATGATACGGAAAAAATTCCAAACATGGAAATTCTAGGACATTCCAAGGGAAGTAAGAACTTTCACCAAGTGAACTTAATGTGGAAGGGGGTCAGCATGAGGAAACAATTAGGTGTTTGTGTGGGTGTGCGCAGGGAACCACAGTGACTGTGGTTATTAACCTATTTGATTCTTGTTGCCTCTATGACACTACCTACTGGTTTGGTCTTATCCTGATAAATGGCTGCCTTTGGGGGCCACAACTTGAAAGCATGAACTTGAAAGCATAAACCTTGCCATCCTTGTCTCCTACACACACTCTCCCTTTCTCTGCTAGAAATAAACAAGATGACCATTTGAAACAGTTTTCAAATGCAACTGAGTTCTCAACAATGCTTTGTCACTCACTGTTGTTTGACTTTTCCCCTTGGTTGTTAGGTATATGGGAAAGCTTTAGCTTTAGCTTTCCCATATACCTAACTAAGTCACCAAACAGAATTAAATTACCTGAACCCATCCTCTATGTCAACGGACCCATTTATCTGCAGTCACACCTACCCTTAACTTCTTTTCCCAAATCTCAAAAATGAAGTCCTCCTTTCGTCTTGGTTAGGGCAAACCTATCCACCTGTGTTTTCAAATATATTCTCTCCTAGCTTGTCCTAGATGTTAAAGCATCGGCTATACCTTTCTTTCCTTTATACTATTTCTCCGTCTTAATTGGCTCAGCCTAATATTGTAGTCAAGTACATCACAAGTGAACTTTGATTTGTATTCCAGCCCTACTACTTTTTTTTTTTAATTCCAGTGTAATTAGGGTACAATGTTACATTAGTCTCAGGTGTACAGTATAGTGACTCAACAATCCTATACATTACTCACTGCTTATCATGATAAGTATACTCTTAATCCCCTTCACCTATTTCCCCTATCTCCCCACCCATCTCCCTTCTGGTAACCACCAGTTTTCTATATTTGAGTCTATATTTTCGTTTGTCTCTTTTTCTTTGTTTTGACCAGCTCTACTACTAATTCACTTTGTAACTTGGAGTCATATTTAATCAGTCTGTGCCTCAGTTTCATCAGCTGTAAAAGACAAAAGTCAACCAAACTTCATAAGTCTGTAGTGAAAACTAAATGAATAATTATAAGTAAGGTTTTGGTATAGTGTCAAGTACACAAATAAGAGCTTAATAAACGGCAGGTATTTTATTTTTATCATCATTGACATTATCCTCAATCTACAAATTTGCTCAAGTCTTTCTCATTTAAAACAAACAAACAAACAAACAAACAAAATCCACCTTGGATGCTATGCTCCTATCTCTGTCTCCTTCACTCTCATTTCAGCTTTTCTCAAAGAAGTCATCTCAGCTCTGTATCTCCACTCTCTTACCTTCCAGTCCCTCACCAGTTCATAGTCATTGGTTTGTTAGCACTTGACCAAACTGATTAATTCACAGATGACTTTCTCATTTCTCTGGCTGATTTTGAGATTTTTCTCTTAACCCCTGTCTTCCAGTACTTTGTGTATGATTTATCTGGGTATTGTTTGCTTCTGCCTGAGATCTGTCTACAGTGTTGGATCTGTGAGTTCATAGTTTTCATCACATTTAGAAAAATTTCAAATGTTGGTTTTTCAAATATTTTTTCTGTCCCCCCTCCTCTCCTTCTGCAACTAATTATTCATATGTTTGGCCACTTGATGTCCACAGATCACTGCTGTTGTCTTGATTTTTATTTTACACTCCTTTTTCTTTGTTTCATTTTGAATAGTATCTATTGTTACATCTTAAAAATCCACGAAACTCTTTTTCTTCTAGTGTTTATCTGCTGTTAATCCCATCCAGTGGATTTTTTATCTCAAATACTGGATTTTCATCTTTGGAAGTTTGATTTGAACCTTTTTACAGCTTTCTCTTTTCTCATTATGTTTATGCTTCCTTCCACCTTTTTTCCTAATATTCAAAATCTCTGTATCTGTTCCGATGTCCTTGTCTATTAATTCTATTTCTGTTCCACTTCATTGTTTGATTCTTCTCCTCATTATAGGTCATATTTTCCTGCTTCTTTGCATGCCAGACATTGCCAATTTTATACTATTGGGAGATGGATTTTTTTTAATATTCCTTTAAATATTTTGGGACATTGTGAGTCATAGTTAAGTTACTTGGAAACAGTTCGATCCTTCCAAGGCTTTGTTTGTGATCTTTGTTAAGGAAGTCCAGAACGATCTTTTGTCTAGGGCTAATTTGGCAGCACTACTGAGTCAATACCTTTGTACTCAGTGCCCACACATTAGGAGGTTTTTGTATTCTGATTGGTGGCAATGTGAACTATTAGCTCTGTGTGAATTTCAGGTGTGGTTCCACCCCTTCCTCTCTGGGAGTCCTGTCTCCAGCCGCAGCAGTGTCCTAACAAGCATGCACGGATCAGGATTCCTCTGCAGATCTCTGGAGCTTCTGCCCTCTGACACTCTTCCCTCTCCTCACCTATCTGTTTTTGCCAACTTGGCCTCCCTGAATCCCCAAATGTGTCATCACAAATCAGCAAGATCACCTGGGTCTGTTTGGGTTCCCCTCCCTATGCTATCCCTTGGAAACTCTGAGTTGTACGATGGCACAATTATAGATCTCCATTCACCATATACCCCCAGAGATTACTGTCCTGTGCAGTCTATTGTCCAAAGTCTGAAAACCACTGTTTCATCTAATTTGATTTTAGTTGTTTAAGGTAGGAGGATGTATCTGGGTCCTGTTACTTCATCTTAGTTGGAAATGGAGTCCCAGTGACCTCTTAATTATTATATTCAAATGACATTTCTCTGTCCTTAGGTTACTTGATAATTTTATAACTTTTATTACTACTAACCTATTTATAGTTCATCATTCCCGGTACTCTCTCCTCTTCCAGGTCCTGTAATACATAGTCTCACAGTCGTCTCTCTTACTTTTCCGTTTTCTTTTCTGGTCCTCCCTTTAAAAGCCGGTGCCATCCAGGATTTGGTCCTTATATTTTCCCTTTTTATATTATTTACTTTCCCCAGGGCCTCTTATTCACTCCCAGATTCTAACAGCTTTGTAAGAAAACAACTTTTTCAGTTCTGCAGGCTGTTGGAACAGCTAGAACTTTTTTTGGTCCACGAACTTGTAAGACTATGGGAGTTAGGGTTAGAGAGTAATAAACGTTTTTGTCCAACACCTGGAATACATGAAATTGTTTTAATACAGTATCAGTGTTCAGGTATTGTGATCATTTTTTTAGACAGAAACTTCTCATGTGGCATTTTATCCTTTAATAAACAAAATATGTAATTCTTTATGGAGCATATGCAAGAGATAACTAACCACTTACCCCAACTTCAAGTCTTGTCTCCTTTGAATATGCCCCTCTGTGCTGCCAGCAAAACACAATTTTCACCTTGTTTAAGCCCTTCAAAGGATCCCATCATCTTCAGGAATAACTCTAGGTCCCTTAACATGGGCTTTCATTAGACAAGGGCTTTCATTATCTGGCAGCTACCACCCTCTCCAAACTGGTCTCCTCCCTTTCTAAAACTCCTATAACCATTTCAGTTCTGTGTCACCGCCTGCGCTGGGCAGAATGATGCTCTTCCTTTTGACCCCAAAGGTGTCACATCTTAATCCCCTGTGACATACCTAGTGATATGTTACTTTACATGGCAGAAGGAACTTTGCTGATGTGATTAAGAGTATGGACCCTGAGATGCAGAGATCATTGTGGATTACCTGACTGGCCCAATCATAGGAGTACTTAAAGCAGAAGACCTTTCCTGGCCAAATTAGAGAGATGAAATAGAAGGAGGAGGAAAGATTGCAAGTGTGAGAAGGAGTTGGCCTGCTAGAGGAAGGGGGTCATGGGACAAGGAATGTCTGTAGCCTCTAGAAGCTAGAAAAGGAAAAGAACCAGATACTGTGGCAGAGCCTCCAGAAAAGAATGCAGTCCTGTCTACACCTTGATTTTAGCTCGGTGAGAACCCTGTTGAACTTCCAACCTACAGAATTATAAGATCATAAATTTTTGCTGTTTAAGCCACCAAATTTGTGGTAATTGGTTAGGAGAGCAGTAGAGAATGAGGCAGTTCCCAACCCTACCACGTCTTCCTGATCTTCAATTTCTTTTCTCTCTTGTCTGCTTGGAGAACTCCTATTCACCCTTCAAAACATCTCAGTGGTCATCACCTGATACCTCCAGGCAGAATCACTTATTTTTCTCTATTTTTAGTTGCATCTATTACAGTACACATTGTACACTACTATCAAAATATGTTTTAACATGTTTTTCCCTCTAGGTTGTATATTTTTTGGTGATGGAAACAATACCTTACTCGTCTTTTTTTTTTCCTTTTTAAAAAATTTTTTTATTTTTTATAAACATATAATGTATTATTAGCCCCAGGGGTACAGGTCCATGAGTCACCAGGTTTACACACTTCACAGCACTCACCATAGCACATACCCTCTCCAATGTCCATAACCCTACCACCCTCTCCCACCCCCCTGCCCCCAGCAACCCTGTTTGTTTTGTGAGATTAAGAGTCTCTTATGTTTTGTCTCCCCCATCCATCCATCTTGTTTCATTTATTCTTTTCCTACCCCTCAAACCCCCCACATTGCATCTCTACTTCCTCATATCAGAGAGATCATAGGATAGTTGTCTTTCTCTGCTTGACTTATTTCGCTAAGCATGATACCCTCTAGTTCCATCCACGTTGTCGCAAATGGCAAGATTTCATTTCTTTTGATGGCTGCATAGTATTCCATTGTGTATATATACCACCTCTTCTTTATCCATTCATCTGTTGATGGACATCTAGGTTCTTTCCATAGTTTGGCTGTTGTGGACATTGCTATTATAAACATTCAGGTGCACGTGCCCCTTTGGATCATTACGTTTGTATCTTTAGGGTAAATACCCAGTAGTGCAATTGCTGGGTCATAGAGTAGTTCAATTTTCAACTTTTTGAGGAACCTCCTTGCTGTTTTCCAGAGTGGTTGAACCACACCAAAGTGTAGAAGGGTTCCCCTTTCTCTGCATCCTCGCTAGCATCTGTCATTTCCTGACTTGTTAATTTTAGCCATTCTGACTGGTGTGAGGTGGTATCTCATTGTGGTTTTGATTTGTATTTCCCTGATGCCGAGTGATATGGAGCATTTTTCACGTGTCTGTTGTCCATCTGGATGTCTTCTTTGCAGAAATGTCTGTTCATGTCTTCTGTCCATTTCTTGATTGGATTATTTGTTCTTTGGGTGTTGAGTTTGATAAGCTCTTTATAGATTTTGGATACTAACCCTTTATCTGATATGTCATTTGCAAATTTCTCCCATTCTGTCAGTTGTCTTTTGGTTTTGTTAACTGTTTCCTTTGCTGTGCAAAAGCTTTTGATCCTGATGAAATCCTAATAGTTCATTATTGCCCTTGCTTCCCTTGCCTTTGGCGATGTTCCTAGGAAGAAGTTGCTGCGGCTACCTTACTCATCTTTGAGCCCCAGCACATGGCTTGGTATCTCGTAAGGGCTCGATAACGTTTGCTAACCTGTTCCTGATCTAAGCTTATCTTAAAACAAATGATACAGTTGTAAAAACTCTTGTTCATTCACTTACTTGTCAGAGAAAGTGGGTATAAAAGAGGAATTAGGGCAAGATAACTTGGCCTGAAGATAGACTCAAAAGAGCAGAGAATGTGACATACAAAACCAGCTCCCTCACCCACAGCTTCTCTTCTCCCTTCTGTGTGGTTGGCAAGGCACATAGGTTGAGCAGAGAGGTCTGGGACTGTTCCCCCACAGCTGTCTTATCCCTCCTCTGGTGGCTTACCCCAGGAATTCAAGGGAGAGGCTCCAAGGGACAAACAGGACCTCCCAAGAGTTAAGGTATCAATTGCAGTGGACATTGTGGATGAGTAATGTGATTGCTTAGCTATGTAAGACTTCAAATTTAAGTTATAATAATTTTAAGATAAGATGTGCAGCCAAATTTAAAAAAAAAAGCATGCCTCAGCATGTACATGCTAGAGGGTAGCATTCCTTTAAAACATTCAGATTTGTCCCACTGAAGCTGCAATTGCTTGGAACTTTATCAATCATTTGTCCCTCATTTAAAATTTTGCCCCTTCCCTTCCAAAGATCACGAGGAGGAATGGTAGCAGGTTGGAGCAGCGATAAGCCTGGGAGGCAGGAAATGAGCCAGACTGAAACCCACATGCTTCCTCAAGAGCTTCAGAGGGTGAACAAATGACAAAGAGCAAAGAACTTAACAGGGCCAAAGACATGAGGGGCTGTCACATAAGGGTCAGAACAGAATCAGAGTCAGGAAACAGCCAGGTTAAAACTAGTAAATGACTAACATCACAAAATAGGAGCCAGAAGAGTAGGGATCAGGGGCAGGGGTGGCATGGGCCCAGAAAGCATTGTGTTGCCAGTGGACTCTGACCAATCAGCTTTCAGTCTTTCACATGCAGAGTCCCACCTCGAGTGCACCTTTAATGATCTTGAGTGGGTTTAGGCAGTGAGAACTCTGAAAAGCCAGGTCCTTAAGGGCCAGGGCATTTCTCACATAAGGATTGTAAATGTATGAAGGTCACATCCACAGCTGACCATCGTTCATCTCACTTCATAGTTCACAGACCAAAGCCCTGCCCTGACCCTGTCCTCCCGGGGCTGGCTCCCTGGACCCGGCTGATCTCTCTGCTGCTGAGCAGGTATGGGCACCCACCATCAGGCCTCCTCTGGTGTGTCCACAGCACTGCCCCTCCCAGCTGGCTGCCAGCCAGGGACCCCCAGCTCTGGGCCAGGAGGTGATAGGGAAGGGATACAACTTCTCTCCACAACAAAGAAACTTGGGACTTCTGGAGTCCACCTTCCTGTTTTGAAGATGCTTCTGCCCACAGGGCTCTTGCCAGTATTCACAGCAGCGCCCTCCACTTCCCCTTCTGGCAGGCAGATTGTGGGGGACAATAAAGTTTTTCACTGCTGATTGCAGAAGTGTTCTTTAAAAAAGAACAAAAACCCCAAGCTTGAATTTCCCCATTGATACCATAAAATGGAAACTTGGGAGCAGAATATGGGGATGTTTGAGCTCCACTCTTGCTTTTTGCTTTTTTTTTTTTTCAAGAACATTTTTTACTTGATCCATACTTCAGAATACATGGTTCTAAAAGATATACATATAAAACATTTCATCCAAGAAAAATAGAATTACACATTTTCCTCAAGTACACATAGAAGAATCCCCTGGTTAAATCACATAAAAAGAGACATAAAATTTAAGAAGACTGAAATCATACCAAACATATTTTCCATCCACAATGGTACAAAACTAAAGATTAGTTTAATGAAACAAAGATGGAAAGTCATATGAAATATTTAATGTGAGTATTAAACAACACACATTGCACAAGCAATGGGTCAAATAAGAAATTGAACAGCAAATCAAAATAGGTCTGTTTTGTTTTGTCTCAAAACAAAAGAGAGGGGCGCCTGGGTGGCTCAGAGGGTTAAGCCTCTGTCTTTGGCTCAGGTCATGATCTCAGGGTCCTTGGATCGAGCCCCACATCAGGCTCTCACCTGCTTCCCACCCTCTCTCTGCTTGCCTCTCTGCCTACTTGTGATCTCTCTCTGTCAAATAAATAAATAAAATCTTAAAAAAAAGAGAGAAAGAAAACACAATATTCTAAAAATATGGAATGCAGCAAAAACAGATATTAGATTAAAATTTATTCTATAAATATTTGTATAAAAAAGAGTTCAAATAAACAACATCATACCATAAGGAACCAGAAAAAGGAGAAACTTAGCTGAAATTTAGTAGAGGAAGGAAATAACAAAGAAAAATCAGAAATAAATAGAGACCAGAGTAAACAGTAACAAAACATCAAAAGTAATGACCAGTTTTTCCAAAATAATAAACAAAATTGGCAATATTTTAACTATATTAACTAGGAAAGAAAGAGAGAAGACTCAAAAACCAAAGGGAGAGATGAAGAGAAAACAGAACAACAGATACCATAGAAACACACAGTGTGATAACAGATGACTATAAACAATTCTATACCAACAAATCAGATAACTTAGGGGAAAAAAAAAGTAATTTCTAAAAACACACAAGTTATCAAGATTGAATTAAGAATCTTGCTTGAATCCAAGAAATAGAACATCTTCTTAGACCAATAACAAGGATGAAAGTTGAGTTAGGAATCAAAATCTCTCAGCACAGAAAAGCCCAAGACCACAAGTTTTCACTGGTGAATTCTACCAAACATTTAAAAAAATAATAATTAATGACAATATTAATCAAAATGTTACAAACGGGAACAGAGGGAACTCATTCAAAATCATTCTGTGAGGCCAGTATTACCCTGATATCAAAGCAGGATAAAGACAATACGAGAACAAAAAAAATCTAGTTTGTCTGAAATAAGTATTACTACTTCAGCTTTCTTTTGACATACATTTGTGTTATAAATGTCTCTCCACCCCTACACCTCCCACTTTCAATATGCAGGTGTCTTTTGGTCTAAAATGAGTCTCTCGTAAGTTCTACTCTTGTTAGTTCACTGGTAAGGGGGCTTTAAATCCTGGCAGCATATTTGGACCAGCCATTTCATTTTTGTTCAATTTATTCCAAGTATTTTATCTTTTTTGATTCCATTATAAATGGAATTGTTTTCACAATTGCATTTTTAGATTGTTTATGGCTAGAGTGCAGAAGCCATTCAATGTTGTTCACTAAAATTATTAACCATGAAAATAGAAGACAGCCCTCATCACCCTGCATTTTTATGTGTTCTATCAATGTTTAAATTAGGGCAGAATATCTTTGACCCTCTTCTTCATTTGATGTATCCTGACCATCTAGAACAGGCTGATACTAAAGTACAAACAAGTATTTAATGAATGAGGTCACTATATCTCATACCTTCCTCAAAGTATACACCTTTTCAGAGTTGAAGTCTTGCTCACATGTCTATCTACCAGACAAAAAGTTCTCTGGAGGCAGGGATCACTTTAGTGCCCCAAGAACCTTGCATAGTACATGGCACATGGCAGGTGCTCAGCACGTGTCTGAAAAACCAAAAAGTCTCTAGCATGGTGGGGGTGTGACATGAAGGACTGACTATCTCACAAAAGGAAATTTCAACATACAGCTTTCCCTCTCACATACATGTGTGAATTGGGCCTAATGGTCACCAAGGACATCACCAAAAGAAAATAAAGAGGTCAGTCTAGGAGGGACACCAGCAGCCTGGGGGATGTTTGTGTGTGTGTGCATGTGTGCATGTAGGTAAGAGGACATAAACTTGATATTGATTATGGGAAATTTATGGATTGATTGACTACATGTGGATAATATACAATACAATATTCATTGTCTCTACAGTTGGGAATGAGATATTAGGCGCTTTTGAATAGAAAATTTGTTCAGACATTTTCTCCTGGCCCCTTGCCATCCAGGGGAAGTCTGCAACTCAATGTGATCTATCTCTAAGGATGCATTACTCAGCCTGTAGCTAATACTAATACCTTCAGTAGGTTGATGGGCTTAACTGAAGTACCAGAGAGATTCAAATCCATAATTAAAGCAGAAAACCCAATATTAGAATATTTGAATCCTAAGAAGAACTCTTTAAAGGGCAAGATAATAGAATTTTTTATAACTAAATGAGTGTCATTAAGTGTTACATTTAAACATAAGGTTAGATCCTAAGCATCTTCTTAGTGTATCTACTAATATGAACCATTAAGTCACCTTATAAATTTCTTGAAATACTGCAGTTGAATGGTAACAGATGGACAGCTATTACCCATGGCAATTATAAAACAAATTATCTTGGAATTTCTTCAGAAAAGGGTGGAATATTCAGAAATTAACACAGTTTCCCAAGAAATCTGGCTTCTATGATATTTGGAGATGTATTTTGTTAGCTTGTTTTAGTTTTGAAAAAAGGAAAGAAAACCATGTAATACCACAAGTATAATTCTAACTTTCTTCACTTGATACCAACTTTGATACCAAGCAAAGTAAAAAGAAATGAAAAAAAAAAGTTAAAAAAATAAAGATTGTAGCAAATATTTCACCAAACACAGCTGTTTCTAGTTCACTAAGTCAACTATTACAAAATATTTTAATGTCCCTCTGGCAAACACAAATAGCCTCATTTCATAGAAATACCACATTTCCAGTTATTCCTGATAGTTTGTAACAGTTTAAGGATATGCAACCATTTCTATAAATTTCTCCTTTCATCCTCCCTTCCTTCCTTTCTTCCTCTTTCTTTCTTTTTTCATTACTACAGATTTCTGTTTCAGTAAAAGAGGATAAGACCCTACCTAATCTTTAAACAGGTGTGAGATAGACCTTAGTCCGTGTAATAAGAGCATAGTTCACAACTGCAAACTAGTAGTCAATAATATAAATACATTCTGCAGATGGTTTTACTACGCACTATTTAAAAACAAAATTAGAAAATTACCTGGCAACATTTAAAAATTGGTAGATTTTACATAAAAATGGGATTTTCAGCTTCTCTTTAAAAATTACTAGATTTGATGACACTGGATTCATACTCCAGCATTACAACAATTAACTGGCATTTAGCAGAGGCTGACTTTCAGAGATACTTAAAGAGGCTGACCCTTTTAAAAGGAGCACTGTCTGCCTCACCCATTCCATGTATGGCTCATGTCCTAACACCTTGGCTGTTTCACTTATTTATGTTGCTTTTATGGATATTATAGGCATTTGAGATTAGGACTCTGTACATATTTTATGTTATATGTATATGACATATTCCTAGAGATAGAAAATAATTAAGAGAATAGGTCCATTTATAAAACTCTTTTTTTTTTTAAAAGATTTTATTTATTTATTTGACAGACAGAGATCACAGGCAGGCAGAGAGGCAGGCAGAGAGAGAGGAGGAAGCAGGCTCCCTGCTGAGTAGAGAGCCCCGATGTGGGGCTCGATCCCAGAACCCTGAGATCACAACCTGGGCTGAAGGCAGAGGCTTTAACCCACTGAGCCACCCAGTCGCCCCTATTTATTAAACTCTTGTGCAAACATTTTGGAGTATCATATTCCTTGGGATTGTATATGTCTCTTTTGCCTATCTGTGTACCTCCCAGAGCACAAGGGTGTATGACAGCATCATCTGAGTTTAAGAACTTGACCCATAAGGGCGCCTGGGTGTCTCAGTTGGTTAAGCATCTCCCTTCGACTAGGTCATGATTTCAGAGTCTAGGGATCAAGCCCCCACATCAGGCTCCCTACTTAACAGGAAGTCTGCTTCTGTCTCTGCTCCTCTCCCTGCTCATGCGCATGCTCCCTCCCTCTCCGAAATAAATAGAATTTTTTAAAAAAAGAACTAAACAGTTTAAAATTTGAGACTGTCTGTTTTTCCATTTTGTCTCCTGATAAAGTTATCAAATAAACACGAATCTGATAGTTTTTTGACTAATGGACATATTTAAAAATTATTTAAACTTAAATATTTTATCATTTGGAGGCTGAAATGAATTTTCATTTCAATAGAACACCATGGAACAAAAAAATAAGCTAAAAAGATTATGAAAACACTATGAAAAATTGTCAGCTAAATTTTGTTGGGACTGAAAAACAGGAAACATTCTGTTAACACAAAGGACTTAAAAAAAAAAAAAACTACAAACATTATCCTTGTAGTTAACTATCCCTTTGGTTCTGTGCTTTATGAGATTTGACAAAACCAAGCCAAACCAAACAAAACAAAGCCCTGTAATTTGTAAGTGGAGTGCAGATAAATTCTTAACAACTTACTCTAGTAGTTAACTTTTCAGTAGAGGTTTGGGCGAAATAGAAAGTGAGCATCCAGTAATCTAGTCAAATGAGAGAATTATTTCCAGGCAAGTCAGACACCAGCACACTAGGCATTCCAAGAGAGGAGTTAAAGGGACGAAAATAATTTATTTAGAAATAGCAAAGTTTGGGGCACCCGGGTGGCTCAGTCAGTTGGGCATCGGACTCTTGGTTTCAGCTCAGGTCATGATCTCAGGGTCATGGGATCCATCCCCAAGTTGGGTTCCACGCTCAGCAGGAAGTCTGCTTGAGATTCTCTCTCTCCCTCTGCCCTTCCCCCTGCTTGCACGATTTCTCTCAATAAATTAATAAATAAGATCTTTTTTAAAAAGTAGCAGCATAAATTATAACTTGCAGTAAGTTGCAAGACTGGATGTTCCTTTAATGTATGCACTCCCATCACTATAGCCCAAGGTCTGTCCCATGTGGAGCTCACGAAGACTTAAGTGAAAGAAACAGTACGTGTGACTGCTTAGCAAATAGCAGTCTTTCAATAAATATTTACTAATAAATGAGCCATTCCTGAAATGAATTTATTCAATATATATTTACCAAATGAATGAACACACAGAGTACAAATTAGTCACTCTTCTTTTATCTCTTATTGAAAGTAATGCTTACCATTTATTTATTCATCTATTGAGAGATGGCTATGTGTTATGTTTTGTGCATATTATACCTCATCTAACCCTCACAATCACCCTATAAATAAGTATTACAATCCAAAATTTCACCCAGGCAGGCCATAAGATGTCTTTTAAAAAAAAATAATTCTTTTAGGGCGCCTGGGTGGCTCAGTTGGTTAGGCGACTGCCTTTGGCTCAAGTCATGATCCTGGAGTCCCAGGATCCTGGAGTCTGCTTCTCCTGCTGACCTCTCTACTCTCATGCTCTCTCTCTCTCTCTCTCAAATAAATAAATAAAATCTTTTAAAAAAATAATTCTTTTAAAAATTTAAACTCTAGGGTGCCTGGGTGGTTTGTGGGTTAAGCTGCTGCCTTCGGCTCAGGTCATGATCTCCTCATGGGATTGAGTCCCACATTGGGCTCTCTGTTCAGCAGGGAGCCTGCTTCCTCCTCTCTCTCTCTCTGCCTGCCTCTCTGCCTACTTGTGATCTCTCTCTGTCAAAAAAAAAAAAAAAATCTTTAATTAAAAAAAAAAATTTAAACTCTAAGCCAGGCAACACAAATAATCATAGAAAGACAAATGGGAAAAAATTATGGATACAGATTAGTATTTATTGGAGATAACTGTCTGAATCGTTTTCCTGTACAACAAGGCATGTGAATACAGTACATTTGGGAACTCCCAATTATATTGAAATACCTAAAGGAACTGTGTTGCTTTCTAAAACCTCAGAAGCATTATGTTAGGAAAGTTTTAGTATGGGCAAGTTATATTTTGGTGGCATTTTTCTATAGTCTAGCAACAAATTAAGAGTACTATACAAGTCAATCCAGAATTAGCTAGAAAAGCTAGTCTGGAAATTGGATGACCTGAGCAGCCTTGGTCAGAGCTGGACAGATCATTTAGCTTTTCCTAGATCTGTTCACTCATCTGTAAAATGAACGGATTGGTCTTGATCACATGAAACATCATTTCCTGAGGTTTTGTGGCACTGTGAAAATCTTGCAATACCTGTTTAACATTAAAGTTCCTTTAGTAAACTCTAAGCCCTATTTATTCTGAATATTTTGTATTAATGACTAGAATACATGTTTAGTATATTCACCTTCCACCTGACAATGTTATTTTGCTATTTGCTGTAGTACTGGTTTTGAAAACTCAAGGAATTAGAAGGAATTAAGTTGTTAGGAAAGTGAATGTTTCCACAACAAAACTACTTTAAACATTTGGAAATTGGATATGCTGGCTAAAAATTCACACTGTTTAAAGTTAAGCTGTTTGGAACTTGTATGTCCTAAAAGTTTATTTAACTTTGCTGAAGGGCAATATGATAATATAATCTGATGACTAGAGACACAACTAAGGCCACTGTCAAAATGATGGAGAAGGCATTTATTTTTCATGCCCTGATGCTCTGATTCCAATCTTATCCTATAACTTTGTTCTTTCAGTATCCATTCCAGGGGGAAAAAATCCTATAAAATTGGATTTACAAAAAAAAAAAAATTGGATTTACATATGGATTTATTACCATCATTAAAAAAAGGATCACGGTACAGCTCCTACCTACCATGATTCAATTTTGCTCTCTTTTCCCCCCTCTAGTCTTTTTTCTTTGTTTCTTTGTCTGTTGTCTTTACCCCACCACCTCTATCTCACAGGGCTCCACTTCATTCCACTATATTTCAATCTTCTATGTTTGGGTGGGAATGAGAGGGAAAAATTTTTGAAGATGGGCACATAATAAGCAGCAGATGTTAGCTATTTGTGGAGCGGTGAATAAATGCAAGTTAAACGTGGCCTAGATTCTCCAAGTCAAGGCAAGGTCCCCTTCTGGTGCCTGCCTTAGAAAGGAGAAATGTAAAATCCCCCCACTCTATTTACTGCTTCTCCCTCCTGACTGCCACTTACACTACAGAAGCGAAAATATAAAAAGGAGGGGAAAATAGGAAAGGAGCAAATGTAAAAAGAAGAAAGTTTTAATATATTTACTCTTGTGTTTTTATGTTTTCAGTACTACAGCTATGTCTCTATTCTGTGTATTCTGCAGAATTTAGAATTTACTGAATTGACGAAGCCTACACTCCTTAACTTTGAGGACTAGGGAAGCTACATAGGCCGTTTGTATGGGATTAGGTTTCTTTTAAAAATACCTTTTATTCCAAACACTTTTTCTGCTTTGTAAATGAAGATCTTAGAGTGGTGGTCATCAGGGAGATGGGTTAAGAACCAAAGAAATAAACCTCATAAAGGAGAGAAAGAGCAAGTTCTCTTCTCCACCCAGATAGCATATATTTCAAATAGCACGATTATTTACAGACACTATACATCCTTTTGGTCTAATTTGGAAAAAAATGACTTGAAAAGTGACCATTTCAGGAATAGCAAAAGAAGAGGCCAATGCCATGGCATAGTGGGAGGGAAATGAGGGGTACAAGAAAGTCCTGGTGTGGCCCTAGGCCAGACATGCTGCATCTGCCCAGGGCTGGTTCTGGCTTGGAACAGGTTCCGCTACAACTTAAAGCTCCACCAAGTGAGTAAATTGTCTGTTTTTTCACCCTTGATATCCCCAAGCCAGTACAGAGCACCATTCAATAAATGCTAAAACAAAGTAGATCTTTATAGTTTTCCATTGGAATTAGTGATTTAATTAAAGGATAGTCTGTTTTTTGGGTTTTTGTTTTTGTTTTTGTTTTTACATTTTGAGGCTTGGCTGTGATCTCATATGGCTTCTAATGAATAACATTCAGAATCATAAACCGTTACAGCTGAAAGGAGACTTAGCGATCTCTAACTTGACTCTCTCATATTACAGATATGGAAATTAAAGCTGACTTAAGTGGCAAGAAAGTGGACGTTTCCTCAGTAAGCACATGAGTTCCAAGACTACCATCCTAAGGTTCTTTTCACTGTTATCACATCATGTTATTTTTGAGATGATCCTGGTAATGAAGGAAGATTTAGTTTATATTTACATGTGACTGACAAAACTGTTGTATGTCTCCTCTTCTTTTTGTGCAGCAACAATGGTTGCAACTAAACTTTGTATCAGTTGTCAAAAGACATGCCAAATCATTGATACATGCAAACATAATAAAAATAACTTTGTATTAAATATACAAGCAGAGGAGAGCTTTGATAAATAGTGGATACTTAAAATAAGGAGCGGGCAGATTTACATCTATTGATAATGATCATGAAGTATTTTCCTCTACCCTGAGAGATTTTCACTGAAAAGAACAGGAAATGACTCAAATCATAGATATTATCAAATGAGAAACAGAAAAGAAATAAACTAAGTAAGATACTGTGGTCCCTCAGAATGCTACACTGTACATGCTTAAAAAGATTTCTTAAGAACTTGGGAGACCTAGCAGTGAATTGCAGCGTTTACTCTTTACAACATTTAACCCACTTCATAAATTTTCTTTACTTACCAGCACAGTGGGTATCACCTTTAAGTTTACCTTTATAGAGAGTTCACATGCTGTCATTTGTATTTCATAAAAGAAACTCGAGTCTTTTAAAAACGAGTCTCAGAGTAAAGACAGATTTAAAAGACATGAATTCAGCATGAAATTATCCAGTTAGCATGGAATTAGTTTAATATTTTCACTTTTCCATAATAATTTAATTCTTTAAGATGCACACTATTCTGATGAATGAATTAAATTATTAAAATAAATCTTTTGCTAAATTGTATGTTAACTTACATTTATAGACATTTTAACATATATGACATATAGGATATATTATATAGCTTATAATGTATATTCACACAATATGTTATACATAATATACATTTGTATATATATATAAAATTTTTAAATGGCAAATAAACCAATACCCCCAAGGAATGCAAGTGCTGAAGCTGGTAGAACCAAATTAACCATCTCAGCTTAGAAGGAACAGACATTTCCAAGAATTTAAAGCTATGGATTTTGTAACAACATACATTCAGTCCTCATTATTCATGGATTATGTGTTTACAAATTCACCTACTCATTAAAATTTGTTTGTAACCTCAAGATAATACTCAGAGATAATACTTTGGGGATCATTTGTAGACATCCCTAGAATGGTGACATTTTGAGTTGTCCAACGCACAGCTGAGCTCAAAGGCGACACTCTTCTGTTTGCTTCAGTTATACTGTAAACAAATTTCCTTTCTGTGGTCTAAGGGCCACATTTTCCACAGTTTTGTGCTTTTTGTTGGTGATTTCACTGTTGAAAGGGGACTCTGAGCTTAGTGTTAAAGGGCTGCCTAGTGTTCCTAAGTACAAGAAAGTTGTGACGCACCTTATGGAGACAATACTTGTGTTAGATAAGATCCCTTTGGCCATGAATTATAGTTCTGTTGTTCATGAGTTCTATGTAAATGAGTCAACAATATAAAATAAGATGTTTTAAAACAGAAACACTTTTAAAACAAGATCATGTATTGATTGGTTGACAAAAATACTATGACCAGAGGCTCACAGAAACCTAACCCACTATGTCCCTTGGAAGCAACGGTTCAGTATTTGCTAATTCAGGGTTTGCAGTGATTTTATAGGAAATAACTACCAGAAACCTCTCAATGAGAGACAAAGAGAATGTGCAGAAAGTCCTGATCTGAAACAAAAAAAGAAAGACATGATATGATTTTCATGATTTCTTTACTATGTTTTTATTATTTGTTTTGTTTCAGGAATAAAAAAAGAAAGAAGATCAATTTTTGATAAAGAAATAAAAATAAATACATTTTGTTTCTCCAACATTGGTTATATGAAGTTTTCTAAGTCTCTGGAAATCAGATGATAGCAAAATTAGATGTCATGCCCCATGGATCTCTTGGATCCATCATGATCCCTGGCTTGGTATGGGGTACCTGGTAAAAAGAGATTCTCTTGATAGATAATGACTTATGGACATCTCAAGACTCTCATGGGATATTCTAATTTCATAAAATTTTAGCTGAGGAGCCTTGAGTACCCCACTGAAGATCTGGGCCATTAGCACATGAAATAACTATATATTCTGTAGTCTCGTAAAGAGCGGACCCTTGGTTGTTTCTCTCCTCTACTTCTTTAGAACCAGAACCCTTAAGGATTCACATAATGGATCTTTGATAGTAGGTCCACACTGGAGGGATTTCTAGTCTGCATTTATGCTAGTGAGGTACTTGCAAGACAGACCAAAGAAACTATCAACTATTATTCTAGTTTTAAACAAAATCAGGAAATTCTTGATCTCTCTATGGGTTGCTGAAATCAGGGTATTGTTTAAGGTTCTTTCTGTGAAATTTATAACAAACTAGGATTAAGACCCTAAGGAATATTAAAATAAACATTATTTACTGTTGACATTTCAAATCAAGTAGTTTAAAAAGTGAATGTTTTAAGTTCTTTATTATCCTAAAAGGACATATTCCCTAAGGTATAATCAAATGCTCTTGAATTTAATAAATTAGAAACTGAAATATGTTAATAAATATAATATCTGTGAAAATATCTCAATGCTATAAATAATGATTGTCATAGTAACTTCCTTTGATACAAATAGATACATTAAGTGTTTCCTTTAAAAACAAAACCTGCATTAGAGGAAATGGAAATTTACTTTTGAAATCTGACCCAAATATGGTAAATGCAGATCCTCCCTTAAATATACTTTGAATAAGAAAACAATAAAGAAGTCTGAATACATTCTGAATTTAGACTGGTGCAATTAATTTTCATATGTGGCTTATAGAAATTCCATTATTTGTTGGTGCTAAATAATTTGTTTAGATCTGAAAAACGAATCTGTAAATGTGCATAATGTGTCAGTTCTGAGTTGAAGGCAGATGTGGGGATGAAGGGAAGATTCTGACGCTGACATGTAGAATCAGAGGTTGATACTCAAGTCAGGGTAGATGGGGCATGAGAAAATACAGAAAGACTTTCCAGCAAAAGGGAGGAGGCAAAAGGTAAAGGTAGATGATGGCAATTCCACAGGTGCTGAGGACAAAACATCAGCTCTTCAAATTTTTGATTATCTGGGAGCATTCTGCTTGAAATCTTCTCTCCTAGTCTTTGCAACAATACACTCTTCCGGTTCTTGTCTTATTTCTTTGACCATCCTCTGGGTTCCTGTGGTTTCAAGTTGATTTCCACGTGTATTCTGGGATGATTTCATATCAAGATGTCCAACTGTTTGGTAGACATTTCTATTTAACGGCTTGTTAATGTATTCAGAACAGAACTGGTACTCCCACACTCTCTCCAACCTACTGCTCACTCCCTATTCTCATTGCCACATTACTTAACTTCAACCAGGGTCATATTTCATAATTCTCCATTTCCCTCCATTTCTGACCAGTGATCTATCTATAACTCCTTGGTAATAATGTCTGCAACCCTTTTACCACCCTTCCTGCTGTCACACTAATACCTCTCACATAGAACTCCCATTTCCTATTGGTTTCTAGTTGAAGACCCCTTCCTAAAAATGGCCCTGGGGTTGATGAAGGGAAGGTTCCTATTGTTAACTAACATTTGAAAAATGCAGCATACATCACTTTCCTCTTGGCCAGCCATAATCCACTTTAGCATATAACTGATATTTCTCAGATCCGTTTGTCCTGAAAGTATTCATCAGCATCTAGTTACTCATGTTCCAGGAAACACAATTTGGGAAACAAGAACTTGGACTATTTAAATGTCCTCTAAACTGTTCTCTTGCCTAATCTTTCCCTTTCCACTACATCAAGTATTACATCAATTATTTTATTGATAGATTAATTTCTCTAAAGTGCTTAATGGGTTATATTATTCCCTTGGTCAAAAACCTTCAGTGGCTCCCCATTGATCTAAGCAGTGGTTAAGCACAAGGCTCCCCCACAACCTAGTACCAATACACCTCTCCCGTATTACTTTCCCCCTACGTGGCAGTGTGGCATGGGAGAAAAGACATGAACTTTGGAGTCAGATCCAGGTTCAAATTCCAACTCTATCTCTCAAAAACTGTACAACAGGCAAGTATTTAAAGCTTTGAGCCCCTTCTCTGCTCACCTACAAGTGCTCATGGTAACTGTAGAGATGGGAGGAGGTAGTGACCTAGTATTGGTGAAAGCTTCTCGAATACTTGTAGCACATCCTCTCTGGCCCCAGGGGTTATAAACTCATTAGTCAGGTTGAACCTCTTTCATGTAGTCACTTAGTGTCTGTCTGCAGTAAGTGACTAGTGATTTTTTTTTTAAGAACCCAGACAATCATCCAACAGTGTCACTGATAACTAACAAAGCAGTTCTCTGCCTTTATCTTGGGAATTGTTTATGGGTCCTCAGTGGACAGGAGCCAGTTCCCACAGCACATCTAAGCTTTTTCAGTGGAGCCATGCCGTGACCCGTGGCTAGGTGGGGCTGCAGAGCCCAAGAATCGGGCAGCGGTGCTTGGAAAGCAAAAACTTGATTCAAAGAGATGAAACACAGCCCATGGCAAGAGTCAGAGGGCTGAACTTTTGTTAGATTCGGAAACTTTTTAAAGTGCTTATGATTTACTTCAGAGTCCAACGGGAAGAAAATACAAGGTCCTCAACAGCCCTGCCTAAGAAGGAAAAAAGGGATTTTAGTTTGATTTGTTCACTAGTGTAAACTAAGTGCCTGAAGAGTGTCTCGCATGTCAAGGTTGCTCAGTTAATATATGGTGGCTGGAGGGATGGAGGGATGGGGGATGAACGAATGAATAAATGAATGAGGCCAGGGCATGCATTTTATATATGATCTAGCACAGGGCTGAATAAATATAGAAGGTCCTTAATAAATAATTAACTGGGTAAATATATAGATTGTACCCTAGCCAGTTAAGGGTGTTTAGTAATGTACTTAAACTAAATATTATTCCTATATCTTTCTACTTTATGAAATATTTTTATGTATTATCTATACTATCATCATTCTCTTTCTTTTAAAATAATCTATCCAGTCACCTACGTCTCCCTTTACAACGAGAGAGCGTCACAGCTTAAAAGCACATGAGGAGAGAAAACAAAATTAAGAGATTAATTAGATATTTTTAGTCAGAAAGTTAAAAGATTTTGTCTAAATTGGTTTGACTGCATTGAATGGAATGAAGAATAACAAACTTCATTTTTTAAAAAAGTTGGGGGGCGCCTGGGTGGCTCAGTGGGTTAAAGCCTCTGCCTTCAGCTCAGGTCATGATCCCAGGGTCCTGGGATTGAGCCCTGCGTTGGGCTCTCTGCTCAGCGGGGAGCCTGCTTCCTCCTCTCTCTCTGCCTGCTGCTCTGTCTACTTGTGATCTGTCTGTCAAATAAATAAAATCTTTTCAAATAAATAAAAAAATAAAGTTGGAAGAAGATGGAGGAAAATGAGGCATAACGTGTGCAGAACATGTTTGACAAATTTGTTGGGAAAGAATGCTACTTGTAACACCATATTTGATACACACTTCGCCCAAAGTTTTTATAATTATCATTCTCGTATGAGGGAAAAACAGCCAGATATCCCCTTCACAGCTATAGGAACCCAGGCTCAGTAAAGGTAATGATCTATCCCTCCAATAAGAGGTAGAGCCAGGGATGGAATCCAGGTCTTCGGAGTAAATACAATTGCCAAAGTGTAAAGCGAGCCTGCCAGATTTAGAGAACATGGAGAATTAGGGTGAAGAGTGTACCTGGCTGGAATGAAGGGGATATAGAGAAATGTCACAGGACATCAAGTTAAAGAAATAAGTAGGAGATAGATTATAGGGTACCTTAAGTAATGCAATAAAGAATTGGGATTTTTATCAATATCAATTATTTTGGAATCATTTTTAAAGCCAAAAATTCCTTTTGAAAATAAGAAACCTTATGAGATGTCAAGATGCAAAACAAATTAAAAGTAGGTGGTTTCTCCAACTGAAGCTATTCCCCCTTCCTGCCCCTCAGCTTCTGAGGAGAAAAGGTAGAAAACTGCAAAAACAAAGTTTAAACCAAGAAAAGTTTGAAAAGGCAAGAGCGCTGATGTGTGTTTGGGCAAGGCCGTGACAGAGCTAGTGGCAGAGGGACCCATCGTGGGCCGCAGAGAGCGCGGACACAGGGTTGCCATTGGGAGGGGAACGCACAGATGTTGGGGACAGGAGGAGAATCAGAACAGAGCCAGGAAAAGTTCAAAGATTAGCTCATGGGCAACTGCAGAATGTGACTTTACAATCACAAAAACGGTAAAGGTGAAGGAGAAGGCTGCTGGCTTTGACGAAAGGCAATGGTGTACTTTTACATGTGTTTTTGTCAGATAGATGTTTCCTCTACACTGTGCTAGGGCCAGAGAATGGAAGTGAACCAACCCCTTTCTCTTCTACCACTTTGCTTTCCTTTTTCAAAGAAATGAAGCAAAAATGCATGGCATGAGTCAGAAAACTGTGCTTCTTGGCATATTTCTAAAAAATTTCAAGTGCTTAAGGTTTCTTTCACCTGAAAGTTTAACATGAAAAATATGCAGAATCCTCCATGATCCCCTTCTAAAAAGGAAAAAAGAAAGGCCATTTCCATTTTTGTAAACTTTCTGTTCTTCCGCTGGACAACTAGTACATTCATTTTTCTCTTTAAAAGCTAGTTGTTCCCAGTGGCATTAAATACAATTTATTTTTAGGATAATTACTGTGAAATCCAAGATTTTTTTTTCTTGCGCTTTAGAAACTAAATGATAAAAGTGAAACGTGAGGGATATAGACATCCAATCAAATCCAGTAATTCTGATGCATGTTATTCTGAGAATCAGTAACAGGTCTTGGCAAGCTGCGTGTGAAGAGTACAGGCTCCTCTTCCTCTGTTTCTGAAACTGGTGATGCAAGCGCTCCCACCCTTTTCTGAGAACACAGGACGCCTGACTCAGGCAGGCAGCAGCGGTGGCTCTTAAAACCGTGCATCCCTGCTGGGGTAAGCACCGCCTGCAAACATGAAGCCTGTCAGCTGGTGCTGGCTGAGCTCGGCTGTCCTTGCCGCTTTCAGCTTGTTGGTTGCAGGAAACAATGAAACGGAGGAAATTAAAGATGAAAGGATCAGGGATTCCTGCCCAGTGAGACTAGAAAGCAGCGGGAAATGCGAGGAGGGCGGCGAATGCCCCTACCAGGTGAGCCTGCCCCCTTTGACGATTCAGCTCCCCAGGCAGTTCAGTAGGATCGAGGAGGTGTTCAAGGAAGTCCAGAACCTCAAGGAAATGGTAAATACCCTGAAGAAATCGTGCCAGGACTGCAAACTGCAGGCTGACGACAGCCGGGCCCCCGGCAGAAATGGACTGCTGTCACCTAGCCCAGGATCCCTGGGAGAAGCTGATGACAACAGAGTACAAGAATTAGAGAGTGAGGTGAACAAGCTGTCCTCTGATCTCAAGAATGCAAAGGAGGAGATCGACCTGCTTCAGGGTCGCCTGGAGAAGCTCAATCTTGTAAATATGAACAATATAGAAAGTTATGTTGATAGCAAAGTGGCAAATCTAACTTCGGTAGTCAACAGTTTGGACGGCAAGTGTTCATCCAAGTGTCCCATTCAAGAAGAAATACAGTCACGTCCAGGTAGGTACAATGTCTTCTTATCACTTGTTCATGAATATTATATAGCTACACAGTATCTGTAAACATTAACCTGAGCAAATAAGTTGAATACATGACAGATGAAATAAAGTGAGCCTTTTATTCATCAAGCTAGTACAGGAAAAACTAATATCTTTGCAAATGTGACCACAGAAACAATCCAAGACTAAATTACAAAAATCATAATTAGTTCTGTACCCTGTGAAAGCACTTCCAATTTCAAGGAGCTTATTTCCTAATGCCAGAGCTACACACAAACTGAAGAAAAGAGACATTATTTCTTAATGTTTCAGTGCATTTAACTTCTCTCTTCACTGACATGTTTGAAAACAATGGAGATAGTGCAATATTTCCAGTTATGCTTTGTTCGTTGGAAATCAGTTTCCTGTGGTTCGCTGACTACTCCTTTTCATGTGGCCACAAGGAATCTTTGAAAGATTTTACACTATCTGCAGTTCATAATCCCAAATATCTAGTGAAAATAGAATAAAAGCAGCTATATGGCTTCATGTGTGTGCAGAACTTTTTGCTTCAAATGGCCCCAAAACATTTTAAGGGGAGAGTTTTGGCATGCCAGAAGACCACAGACTTAACTACTACTTCTTTTTTTTTTTTTTTTAAAGATTTTATTTATTTATTTGACAGAGATCACAAGTAGGCAGAGAGGCAGTCAGAGAGAGAGGAAGGGAAGCAGGCCCCCTGCTGAGCAGAGAGCCCAATGCGGGACTCGATCCCAGGACCCTGAGATCATGACCTGAGCCGAAGGCAGCAGCTTAACCCACTGAGCCACCCAGGCACCCTTAACTACTACTTCTTACCTGCTTTACTACTACTATGCCCACAAACTTCTAGCTGTAGCACTGGTTCCTCTAAATTCTAGCTTTCTACCTAAGTTCCTGGGACCTGTTGCTGATGGTCTTGCTACACTTTGGAAAGGCATTCCTGCATTGAAACCTCCACTTACCATGAGTGTTAAGTTGAAGGGATATGGTGCCTGGGCACAGAGATCACATTCATTTGGAACAAGCACCTCATGTGTGCTCCTGCCCTAGGGAATCTGCCAGGGATCTGAAGGTAGACAGGGCTTTCAAGGACCACTGTTGCTAATACTTCTGGGAGCCTGTATCTGAATGTATCCTGCACTGCAAGGCAGAGGCTCACGTCTTAGTGCCATGTCTGGGCACACATTAGATTCCATGCTGCATGGCTACTTGTAATAACAGGTACAAGATTCAACCATCTATTTCTGTACTAAAAGTTTGGGGGAAGTATTGGAATATTTTGAGTTCTAAACACACGAGTAGATTTTTTTTGTGCCTCTGAGTAGTTCATATTAAATTTGCCTTATCTGGCCTAGATCTTTCTAAGAAATATTTGAGAGTAAATATCTGTATTTGATTCCTACAGATCCATGGTAACCGATTATTATACTTTCCCTGGCCATAACCACCTATTGTTTCTTTCTAGAAACCAAACATATGAAACACTGGCTAAACACTTCCCAAGTAATAAATTTAGGTTAAGAATACTGGTATATTATTTTAAAAAAATTTTTTTTACTTGATCTTCTTTATTTAGTTGTCAAGTGAGTAAAACAAATGGGAATTTATGATCCATTCTGTATGTTAGAATTTTAACACATCATTTGGAACATATGTCCTCTAAAACTTTATGATAGAGGAGGGTATTGGCCTCTTGAGGTGAAAGGAAACAGAAAGAAATTTGTGTTTTTTCTCTATATGTGGAATGCAGTTCAGGGGAGTTGGAAGCATCTGACCTTTAGGACTAAGGAATGCAGTAATTACAAGAACAAGGCTCACAGCCAGCCAGATCTCAGGATGCGTCCTGGTTCTGCCTCTTAATGCTTCTGTGAACTTGGGCGAGTCACTGACTCTCTTTGAGCCTAAATGTCCTCACCGACAGATTGGAAATAATACCTACATCATAAGGTCAATGTGCAGAGTAAATGTGAAAATGTTAAGTCTTTGGCAGAATGCCTAGAACACATACATAGCACTCACTAAATATTAGCTACATTACTAAAACTATTTTATTGATGAGGATCTTGTTGTACATTGTGAACATTAGCACTACGATTACCAGCCAAGAGTCATGCTGGAGAGCCTTGACTGGTTTTATAACACCAAGTTCTTCTTCTGAGGCCTTAAATAAACATTTGCTAAACAGGTTCAAGTAAGTTTTGCAGAGCAAGGTTGCATTAACACCTTCGATTGAATTATCAAACTGCTTTTGTAAATATAAAGAATTTTTAAGATGCATAGTTTTTATTAACAGAGTCCAATGCCTTTCTCTTCTTCCCCCTTCAGTTCAACACCTAATATATAAAGATTGCTCTGACTACCACACAATAGGCAAGAGAAGCAGTGAGATCTACAGAGTTACACCGGATCCCAAAAACAGTAGCTTTGAAGTTTTCTGTGACATGGAGACCATGGGGGGAGGCTGGACTGTGCTGCAGGCCCGTCTCGACGGAAGCATCAACTTCACCAGAATGTGGCGAGACTACAAAGTAGGTTTTGGCAATCTCCGAAGAGAATTTTGGCTGGGGAATGATAAAATTCATCTTTTGACCAAGAGTAAGGATATGATTCTAAGAATAGATCTCGAAGACTTTAATGGCGTCAAGCTCTATGCCTTATATGATCAGTTTTACGTGGCCAATGAGTTTCTCAGATACCGTTTACACGTTGGTAACTATAATGGCACAGCTGGAGATGCCTTACATTTCAGTAAACATTACAACCATGATATGAAGTTCTTCACTACCCCAGATAGGGACAATGATCGATATCCCTCGGGGAACTGTGGGCTCTATTACAGTTCAGGCTGGTGGTTTGATGCATGTCTTTCTGCAAACTTAAATGGCAAATATTATCACCAAAAATACAGAGGTGTCCGCAATGGGATTTTCTGGGGCACCTGGCCTGGGATAAGTGAGGCACAGCCTGGTGGTTACAAGTCCTCCTTCAAAGAGGCCAAAATGATGATTAGACCCAAGCACTTTAAACCATAAATCACTAATGCTCATTTCTCTCAGTATTCATTACCTAATAGGGCAATTAATTCTTTCAGCACTTTGGAATGTATTTCATACTCCTTTTCTATGACTAAAAATTTATCTCTTTAAGCAGTGGGTTCTTATGCTACACAGCATTTGAAATAAAGCTAAAGAAACATACATTTTAAAGGAGTTCTTTGTTGCTGTTACACTGTTATCCACATGAATACTTGCAAAAGCAAGTGGGATTATTGAGAATTACACAAGTAGATTTATGATTTTAATTTCTATAGTTGAAAAGCTTTCTATTTACTTGTATTACTCACTATAATTATGAAATCATTGTTTATTTAGCAGGCTGAATTCTTAGACAAGTAATCTGAATTTTTATTATGACTTAGAGGCATTTAAAGATTGATCACTCTTTTTAGGCTGTCCTCAGTTATTGGGTATTTCTTTGTCTCTGAATACCCTAATCCATATTCTGAGATAAACTTTCTCAATTTGCGACATTTACTTTGGTATATATATATATATATATATATATATATATATATATATATATATATGTAAAACCTGCCCAGGTATTATTTGTGAAATGTAAAATATTTGTCATTTAAAATATTTTAAAAGTGTTAGCATGATGTCACTACTAAAAGCATTCAGAAAATTCAACCATAAAGACCCTGTTTTAAAGGTAATTAATTCACAGTTAATAACGCTTTAGGTGTTGCATGGTGAAAACTACTTTAATATAAAAGTTAGCTTCCTTTGCTCTGTATGCACAACGGTTTTTAAGATTGTTCACTACTGTGTATGACTACTGGTAGGCTTTCTTTGGAAGGATAGGTATGGGTGGGGAATAAGGCATGTGTTTATAGACTAGAATATTCTGAAGGCCAAAGCATTCATATCCAAAGCAATAGTGATTCGCTTCATTAAAGCTAAGTTTTATGGGACATATAAATTTTGAAATATATAGTACTTCAAATATTATGTATTTTAATCCTAACTCTGGTGTATTGCTTATTTTTTTTAGAAATTTAAATACAAGTGTTTATTTTTTTAACCAAACTAAAATATCTAAAACTTTTATAATTCACCAATTCTGGAGTGTAGGTATCACTTTTAACTACAAAAGTAGTGTGTTAAATTTCATCACCGTAAAAAGAGATCATTTCAGAGAGAACAGTAGAATTCTGTTGAACATTGAAAAAATTCTCTAGAATAAAATTTGAATAAAATAATGTATATGAGTCATAGAAATATATTTAATCTTTAATTACTAGTTTGTTTCTACTGCCATAACCAAGTTTTCAAAATAAACGCACAAAGATGCAACTTTACTCCTTTGAAAATGATTAAGGAGGATAGTTGCTTTAGGTAACAAATTAACTTTTTCAAATATTGCCTTTTACAGAAAATTCTAACCAAAGAGAAGCATGATATTCTTTTTAAAAAATACATGTATGAGATACAAAGTTTTCAGGTATAGATGATAAAAATTAGGTTATTATGAACACTATTAAAATGTTAAAGCAAGATAAATGCAGATAGAATTATGAGACCAAAGTGTAAAACATCATTGTAGATTTCAAAGACTTCATATCTACTCAATAGTTTAATAAATGTAACTGATTTACTCTTCATATCTCTCTCTTTTAAAAGAAGATTACACAGATTTTTATATTATATAATGTATTTATTTCAGATAAGAAGATTTTCATTTATTATATTTAATTATTAATATGTGTAGGTTTAAGTAAATTTATGTGATCAAAAACTGACTCATGAGGCCAGATCTTATCTTCTAAAACTTCTATTTCTCGCAATGAAAAAAAGAAAAAAAATGGACTCTTCACAAAATAACATTTCTAAAGAAAAGTAGCTCATACACTGAGTGTCCATCAACTTAATGGGAACAGGGTATCATTTCAGGAGATTTGACAAATAATTCATTAATCCATGTAAATACTCAAAAGCTTGTCCTCTTATCTTTCTACCTTTCAAAGGATCAAATTTTATTTTCCATTAACTTTTATGGTATTTTCCTAATAAAAAGTCTTGTGACATAGAAATTCCTTTTTAGAATCATTTCTTTTTTTTATTTCATGTCTTTTATAGAATATATATTATACTTTGATCATCTTTAACATGTTGATGAAAATAGATTATATCTGAGAGTCTTTTGCCTTAACTATTCACTAATGTATGTAAATGTTCATAAATATGGATTGATTATTAACAAATATTTCAGAGTCTTTGTTCCATTTTAAACGCTAATATTTATCTTAAGACTTTATTTCTAAGCTTTATCATTCTTTGAAAATGTTGACTAAAATTAGTCCTTAGAAAATCCAAGTGAAACTAATTCACTCATTGCTGAGAAGAAAAATTAAATTTTTCTTATAAGCAGTAACACTTCAAATGAACAGATGACACATCTTTCCAGTAAAAAAAAAGAGCTTAAGTATACAAAGTATGAAAGATATCCTAGAAACAAAATTTTCCAGTCCTTATTTTTTAATGGCTACTCAAGGAAAGGTTTTAAGGGTGCCTGGGTGGCTCAGTGGGTTAAGCCGCTGCCTTCGGCTCAGGTCATGATCTCAGGGTCCTGGGATCGAGTCCCGCATCGGGCTCTCTGCTCAGCAGGGAGCCTGCTTCCCTCTCTCTCTCTCTCTGCCTGCCTCTCCATCTACTTGTGATTTCTCTCTGTCAAATAAATAAATAAAATCTTTAAAAGTAAGAGTTATGGGTAATGTCATCATGATAAGCTTTTGTTTAAAATTCTTTTTTTTAATGTATAAATAGGCTTATGTCTTTAACAATCCTGTAAAATAAAAGTTTTAATCTTCACAATTGTTTATTTTTGCAATGTGGAAACATTAAATATTACTGTTTGTAAAATAATATATATATATTTACTCTTGTCTGAAAAGTTACATAGTGTTTACCTAATTAGACTTTACCTTTGACTCTATAAAGATTTTAACGAGTGTTCTTTCATTAACAGGAAAATAGGCAAATACAGGAACACCATTCTCTTATTTCCCTCCAGAATACTGTTGACACATTGGAAATAAGAAAGTTTCAGTTTCCTTTTGTAGCATTCAGCTCCATCTTTTTCCATCATACAGTGTTGCTGCACTGGCTCAGCCCTTATCAACTCCTTTGGATAATGCAAACGCTTTCTCACGGTGACCCATGCTCCCAGTTTCAATCTGTTGCAAAACACCCTCCATTTCACTGTCAGAGGGACTATTCAGAAATGCAATTCTGATCATATTATTCCAGCAACCCCTCATTTCCTATTGTATAAAAATTCAGCAAATAAGCCCCTTGGTGGATTGGTCTCTGCCTCCCCTTTCACTGTCCTGTCTGCCACTATGTATACTCCTGCCACACTGAATGCCTTGCTGTTCTCAACCATTCCCCATGTTCTCTGTGTTGTTTGCTATTTGGGATATTCCCTTGGTCTAGATAGAATGCCATGCTCAACCCCAGCTGAGTTTTGTCCTGTCGCTGATGATTAAGAGCAGGGACTCAGGAGCTGGACTTGCTAGATTTGAATTTCAGCTCCACCCTTTGTAAGCTGCGGGATCACAAGCAAAGACTGTCTCTTGGTTCTTTCAGTTTTAAAAGGGAAAACAGTAGAATCTGCCTGGGGCAGGGGGGTGGGGGGGAGAATCTGCCTGATACAGTTACTGAGAGGGTTAAATGAGATAATATACAGGAAACACCTAGAACTTGTGTGTGCACCTGGGCGTGTGTTTATCTTCATCATCCAATATAGTTATCTATTTGGGGCAGTCTGTTCTGATAACATTAGGAGGGGGTTGTTAACTCTCTTCTTGGGTCCTATACCATCCTATATATTCCTTTTATATATATAACATTATTCAACAAGGGTTCTGCCTTGATACCAATCTGTTTGGCTAGGATGTAGAGCCAATTTGAGACAGTGTTGTTACTCAACACATTCATGAGTGTGTTACTACAGATAAAGAACTGTAGCCTGAAGAAGCTGGAGTTGTAACAGGGGAAGGAGCAGATACTGTCAAATGGGAGGATTTGGGAGATTGTGAATGCAGGCTAATACAGGTGAGAAGTGGTTGAAGCCGGAGGGGAAATATGGCAAGAGAGGATATATGGTGGATTGGGTACATACACCAGCAGGCCTTTAGAAGGGGTTCTGGGAACATACCTGTGGACACAGTCATGCAGAAGGGTAAGGCAATACCAGAACAGACAGCAATTGGCCTATCTAACTGTGTTCCTAAAGAAAAAATTTTTTTTCATACTTGTTATACCATACTGTAATTTTGAAATTAATTTTAATCAAACAGAATCCATGAATGCTTTAGTTAAAAAAAAAAAATCGCAATTAGACTAAAGACCCCTTTGCAAACTACCGTCAATTCCAAGGTAACAGGGCAGAGGTGGCTGAGTCCAAACTGATTTCACTCTGGGTCTTGTCAAAATGCGATGTCTATGGAATCATATCTGTGCCAGGTTTCTTTTGTTTATTGACTGGGAAGAATTGGAAGTGAGACTAGAAATGAGGAAAATTGGGCTTACTTTGGAGAACTTAGTCCCCCGAATTCCCACATGTTCCTGAGCCTCCTTTGCTCTTTAAAGTGCCCCCCCTCCCCACAGTGAGAAGTCTCCTCTTGCTGGAAGATGGTGTTGCCTTCTTTTCTGAGGGAGAGATATTAATTGTCCCTTTAGGCTCCTTTATTCCACTCCTTGGCCTCTCCACACTTGTAACCAGAGCATGCTCTCATGTCAATTGTGAAGTCAAATTGGAGGAGAAGCTTATACAGGAATTTGCTAGTTTTTATCAGTAGGAAAGGAAAGCATGTGAGGACAGATTTTGAGATTGCGTGACGAAAGGAGAAAAAACAGACTTTCATATGTGACTGAATCTATTGATATGGGTATATTTACCAGAATTTCTGGTTTCAATGGGCTAGCTTGAGCAGATATGTTTGGTTCTAATAGTTTTTGATCAGTTAACGCAAACCTAGTTTCAACAGCAACTTCATGCTAACTAAAATGAAGAAGCCAGAAATGCCTTGGAATTAAAGGACTTAAGGAGATAGAAATGTTAGAGTGGATTCAGGTGTGATTCATTCAAAAAGTATTCACTGAATGTATACCATGTGCCAGACAGTCTTCAAGAAAGCCAGAGATATATTAGTTATCAAAAACCCTATACTCAGGGAGATTATATCTTATCAGAGGAAATGAATAAATAAACAATATGTAAGAAATGCCATAAAAAATTCAACAGAGCAAAGGAGATAAGGAGTATAACAGGAAGGATGTTATTTTACATAGGCAGTCTGGGAAGACCTCCCTGAGGAGGTGACATTTGAACAGAATCTTAAAGATAGGAGAGAATGAGTCAGGCAGATAGCTAGAGGATATCTAGGCAAAGGAAGCCAATCCCTTTGGCTGTTGGGATCTTAAAAGGATCACTCTTGTTGAGTGGAGACATGATGGAAGCATGAACACTAGTCTGACAGTGTTTGCAATGATCTTGGAGAGAGATGTGCACCACAGTGCTTGCAATGAAGTGGGTCCTTAAAGCTGACCAAATTTGCCAATCAAAGATCGGGGGGACAGCGAAAAGATCAGAGGTATCACAAGGACAGGATTTTGACCTGACCAACTCTGAGGGATGGAGCTGCTGTTAATTGAGGTGGAGAAGGCTGCGGGGGTAGCCTGTCCGGAAAGTGTAGCGGGGGTTGGGTAAGGGATGGTGGTCAGCAGTTCTGAACATTCTAAGTTCAGATACTGATAATACACCAGAATACATTTCTAGGGGCATCTGGGTGACTCAGTCGGTTAAGCATCTGCCTATGGCTCAGGTCATGATCCCGGGGTCCTGGGATCCAGCCCCCCATCCGGCTCCCTGCTCAGCAGGGAACCTGCTTCTCCCTCTGCCTCCTCCCTTACTCCTGCTCCCTCTCTCTCCGTTTCTTAAATGAATAAATAATTTTTGTTTTTTAAAAAGGAAACCAATACATCTCTATCTTCAGAAATACTAGAATGTAGATGGTAATACATCCATGGGCCTAGATGGGATCACTAGTAATTAAGAGGACCCGGAGCAAAGACTTCCAGGGAAGTCCAGCTGGAGATAAGGAGGAGCCAGCATGGTGGCGCTCACCCGCCCACCCTGTAACGGTTGTTTCAGAGGTCACACAGCTGCTGCCCTACGGAGAGGGTAGAAATCTATTCCCGCTGCAGCAGCTTTCTCTAGATTATTCTACATTTAGATGTGCTTTTCCCTGCTTCTGTCAGCACCACTATTTTGAGGAGTTACTAGATGTCTTAAAAGCGGTTATGGTAGTCTAGACACGGTATTCCAGAAATCACTGCTCGCGACTTAGGCAGTCACTTCACAGTGAAGGGAGGAGGCAATGATCTGTGGAAGCCTCAGATACTGCATCTTCTGGGAGGCAGCACTGTGTGTTATCATGTAGAATACTGTGTGTTGTTGTTGTTTTAGAGATTCATTTATTTACGAGAGAGAGAGAGAATGCGTGTGAGCCGGGGAGGGGCAAAGGCAGAGGCAGAGAGAGAATCTTAAGCAGGCTCTATGCCCAGTGTGGAGCCCAACATGGGGCTGGATCTCACAACCTGGAGATCACAACCTGAGCCAAAGTCAAGAGTCAGATGCTTAACTGACTGAGCCTCCCAGGCACCCTGGATTTGATGTGTTTACGTGTATGTGTATATATATAGCAGAAGAATATGAACTAGGTCAAAGAGCTAAAAATGTTCTTTGTTAACAGTGTAATGCCCAAGTTTGAGTAATCAGGTTATAGTCATTTTAAATCATTAGGGTACAAGTTTGCTATGATTATAAACCTTTCGTTAACCAGAGGCTAGTTTTACTCTTTATTTTTAGACACAGTGATATTAAAATTTGTTTTTTCCAAAAGTTATCCCATTTAGCAATAATAGAAATCTTGTATATCTAGTAGCTTTCAAAGTGAAAATAGCTAGAAAACACACTAGAATATCTGTATATCAATCTGACTGGCAATTCCCACTTAATGTAGGGTCTGAGTGGAAATGAGTATAGTCATCTGTAGATGGGTAGGGTCCCCTGTGGTGTATACACACACATAAACACACAGACATACATGTATGATACACATGCAGGTTTATGTATGTTATTTGTAACACAGGCTATAATACACAAGGAAACTTGTCCATTCAAATAAAATAGATACGCAGCTCATAGAGTCAAAAGTCAATACAACAAAATCACCATGGGGCCAATAGCTAGCTTATTTTGAATGATGCTATTTAAAATAGATTGCCATAAAAGAATTTCAGATAGTTTTCTTTAAATCCCCTATAACAAATTCTATGCTATTAATGCTGCCGTTATTCCTTGAAGTGTCTCTTTTTTGCTGCCTCTCTTCTCCTCCAGAACCCTCTAGCATGGCTCCTTCCACTTTGCTCCTTCTATTCCTTGACAACTTCTCTGTCAGGTCAGCAGCCTACTGTCCCCATGTCCATATTTAATTCTGCCTCTGCACTTTTGCTCACTTAAAGTCCCAGGGGTAAACCAAAATTAAAAACATGATCTAGCAAATTCACAATCAGCATCTTTGTAGACATCACAAGGTATCTCAAAAAGTTCTATATTATTTTATTAGTCATTTTCAGAAGGAAACCTACATAAGACCTCTGAGGAAATAAACTCTTCTTTCAAAATTCCCCCCCAAAAAAACATATTTATAAATAAATGGCCTTTTTGTCTTAGCCTCTTAAGATAACTGATGTTATGTTTATATTTATTATTTCAATAGAAAAATATATCATTTGCTTACTATATGTGTAGCATGACGCTCTATGTTTATCAAAGTATTTTGGATATGGTTTTTTCCAAATAATAACTATATCAACTCTCAAAATTTGAGCTGAATCTCTAGCATTCAAGGCTTTCCCAAGTAATTAGGATGATTCTATTTAAGATGAATTGATTTTCAATTACAAAAGGCTTCATACGAAGTTTCACCTCATCTGGGATGACTCAGAATCTGAAAACTTGTTCGGTTTTTGTCTGGAAATTGGTTTTCTCATTTTCTGTGGGAAGCAAATAGCTTGTGTTTATGTTGTGAAAGCTTATCAAAGAATGGTCCACAAAACTACTTGTTTACATTTATTTGCCATTCAGCAATGATAGTATCACATTATTTTAGTTAATTAATTAAGCCGTTTTAATTTTTGTTTAGAGATTCTTGCTTCTGAATACTAATAATGATAAGCAGCTGTCACTTGCTGAGTGCCAATCATGTGCTGGACATTTTCCTTGGGGCATTTCCAATGTTCTCTGCTATGATTAATGCTGCAATAGGGAGGTCATGTTCTACACTCATTAAGTCTTCCCCGAAAAACCAACCAACCAACCAACATTTGCTCCCTGCAAACTGTTTATTATATGTGGACCATTACCCATTTTCAGCTTTCCTGGCTTTCTTGGTATATTTCTTATAAAACGGGCTAATTTTCCATGACAAATTACCTCTGATGATTCCAAGGTCAAGTACACACAGAAGTAAATCTCAGGGATGCCTGGGTGGCTCAGTTAAGCCTCTGCCTTCAGCTCAGGTCATGATCCCGGGGTCCTGGGATCGAGCCCTACATTGGGCTCCCTGCTCAGCCAGGAGACTGCTTCTCTCTCTCCCTCTGCACCTAACCCCACTCTTGCTCTCTCTCTGTATCAAATAAATAAATAAAATCTAAAAAAAAAAAAAAAAAAGTAAATCACAGTGTTACCCCTGCTCTGGCTTTCTGTGTGAATTTTTAAAGTGGAAACTGATTCCAATTAAATCTCAACTAGGTGAGGCATATATTTTTTAAAAAATTTTACCAATTACATAACATTCTACTGACAAGAGATATTTTAAAAATTAATACATTTTCAAGTGTGTTAATGTCCCTACTTAACCTAGCTGTTAAAAATTATTTTCTTCCTGCAGCTAAGTCAGAATTTATAACAGCTCTGACAGAAAAGGCCAAACAAGTATTCTTATGCTTTCCAAAAACTATTTTACTTCCATGGTTACATGGCAGAATTCACTGATGAAAACATTCTGCTTAAGCACAAATCACTTTGTAAGTTCTTTGGAAGCCATTTATCTTGATGATGTCCCAAAAGTTCATTTTTGCTTGTTTCCCTTGCCTTTATTTTTTTTTTATTTTTTTTTTAAGATTTTATTTATTTATTTGACAGAGAGAGAAATCACAAGTAGGCGGAGTGTCAGGCAGAGAGAGAGAAGCAGGCTCCCGCTGAGCAAAGAGCCCGATGCGGGGCTCGATCCCAGGACCCCAAGATCATGACCCGAGCCGAAGGCAGCGGCTTAATCCACTGAGCCACCCAGGCGCCCCTCCCTTGCCTTTAGAGACATGTCTTAAAAGAGGTACCTGTGCCGATGTCGAAGGATTATACCTAACTGTGTTCTCCTCTAGGATTTTGATGGATTCCTGTCTCACACTTAGTTCTTTCATCCATTTTGAATTTATCTTTCTGTGTGGTGTAAGAGAGTGATCCGGTTTCATTCTTCCGCATGTGGCTGTCCAATTTTCCCAGCACCATTTATTGAAGAGTCTTGTCTTTTTTCCATTGGATATTTTTTCCTGATTTCTCTAAGATTAGTTGACAATAGAGTTGAGGGTCTATTTCTGGGCTCTCTATTCTGTTCCATTGATCTATGTGTCTGTTTTTGTGCCAGTACCATACTGCCTTGATGATCACAGCTTTACAATATAGCTTGAACTAAGGCATTGTGATGACCTCAGCTTTGGTTTTCTTTTTCAACAATCCCCTGGCAATTCAGGTCTTTTCTGGTTCCATACAAATTTTAGTATTGCTTATTCCAGCTCTGTGAAAGATGTCAATGGTATTTTGATTGGGATTGCAATGAAAGTGTAGATTGCTCTGGGCAGCATAGACAACTTTCACAATGTTTATTCTTCCAATCCAGGAGCATGGAATGTTTTTCCATCTCTTTGAGGAAGCCAAAAGATTTCTCATGTAAATGCCAAAGTTGATTTTCACTTATTATATGAAATAATGATTTAAAAATGTAAACATCCCTCACAAACAAATGTGATGGAGACTTCTTATTTCTGTTTTATATTCACGTAAAAATGTTGTCTTTATCTGATCAAGTCAACGATTACAAATCTAGCGAGGCTCTGATACCATGGGTAGCTATGCAAGATGGACAGGAAGACTGATGCTTGTATGACGAACCCAGAGTTGGGGTTTCACATGCTGAACTACTAGAGTAGAGCTTCTCAAACTGTGTCCCTAAAGTTCTGCAGACATATTTATGAATGCCAAAGGAGGCTGGGTAGGAAGAAACCAGGAGAATGTGTGATGCATGAAACAATGTTCACCTAGAACAATTGTGCTTCCATTTTATATCCTGGAGATCCACCTTAAGTTTCACTTGAAGTAGAGGTTTTGTCTTCAAAAAAGTACTTGAAAATCATTTTCCTCCTGATTGCATATTCCTTGGTGGGGGGCGGCTCAGCCAGCAAAAATAAAACTAGAATAGATGCATGACGATTCTAACTTGGTTGATATTTCTAACAGACGTTTAAAATCTCTGAGGTTTCAGGTGGACTTGATGTGGTTAAATGTGTTCAGAAACTCAGAAGAGTTTTTTTTTTTTTTTTTTAAGATTTTATTTATGAGAGAGAGAGAGAGAGAGAGAGAGGGAGAGCGAGCGAGCACAGGCAGACAGAATGGCAGGCAGAGGCAGAGGGAGAAGCAGGCTCCCTGCCAAGCAAAGAGCCCGATGTGGGACTCGATCCCAGGATGCTGGGATCATGACCTGAGCCGAAGGCATCTGCTTAACCAACTGAGCCACCCAAGCGTCCCAAATTTCTCCATTTTAAGTTCACTTTGTAAAATGGTGGTTCAGTAGTGTGATTTTTTTTTTTTTGGTGGAAGGCTTTACTAATTACTATGCACGTGTGTTGTTTTGAAAATGGCATGGCTGCGCACAGGATGGTAAGCTAATGGAGAGTTTTCAGAGAATATCAAGACGAATACCATAGGCTTCCTGCTCCCAAAGTTCCTAAAGCTACTATAGTTTAAAAACAGGACAGAGAAGAGTAAGTGGCATAAGGGACAAGCAGGGAATCCTCAGCAGCAACAGTGATCTCACTTTTCCAGGAAGTGGGATACTTCAAGAAAAAGGCGGATCTGAGCAGTCCTTGCAAGATGGGCAGAATATTGAAGCACAGAAATGTGAAGGAGCGCGCTTCCGGGCTGGGTAGGGGAGGAGCAAAGGCATCCATGGGTTGAAAAATCAGGAGCTAGTTTGGAAAACAATAATGTGTCTAATCGGGCTGGAGCATGGGTTCTGTGGCTGGGGTCAGAAGCACAAAGATGAGAGGAATGCTGCAGACTGTAAAGGGATTTGTCTGTAAAATCAAAGAGGGGACCATCTGAGGCCAGAAAATCTAAGCGAAGGAAAAATTCAAATCTAAGTATCTACGATTTCCCCTTTCACCTACTGACTGCTCAGTTCTGTGTCTGGGTCTGTGAAGTGATGGTGGGATACTGGGTTGGAGGGAAAAGTGGAAGGAACTCTGAAGACCATTTTACAAAATAATGAAATGGCCAAGATGTCAAGGAGAAGATGATAGAGATACAGAGAAACAAACAAACAAACAAGGGGGGCAGAAAAACAGTTTCTGGAGGAGTTTTTAAAGACGGGTAAGAGGTATGTGGGAGAGGCATCTGCTGTGACAAGGAATTTTAGGAAGTTTTGTTGCATGATGTGCTGTAGAACTCCCTCCTCTGTTCCTGAAGGAACCTTCAGTATAATCAAACTGCTTTCCAAGGCTTTCTGGAGGCAGATCTGTGTTTCCTTTGGCTGTGCAGGGGATGGATTTTAAGGTGGGAGAGAGCTCAGTTTTACTCTGTTCACAAACTATCTGTACACATGGGTTTCCCCCGTGGTGCTGGGGGTGAAAGGGACCTTCCCCTCTTCATCCTTCCCCACTGCGCCCACCACATCCAAATCTGTTTTACCTACTGTGCTTCTGAGTAAGACTCCCACTGGAAAAGTTTAAAAACAGAGTAAAAACCACCATGGTAGACACTGAGGTACCCCTGAAGGATAATAAGCTGAGAAGTGTACTCTTTGTTTTTTTAATTAACAAATTATTTTAAAAATTATTTTTATTAACATGTAATGTATTATTTGCCCCAGGGGTACAGGTTTGTGAATCATTAGTCTTACACATTTCACAGCACTCACCATAGCACATACCCTCCCCAGTGTCCATCACCCAGCCACCCTATCCCTACCCCCACCCCCCAGCAGCCCTCAGTTTGTTTCCTGAACTTAAGAGTCTCTTATGGTTTGTCTCCCTCCTGATCCCATCTTGTTTCATTTTTTCCTTCCCTACCCCCCAAACCCTCATCCTGCCTCTCAAATTCCTCATATCAGAGAGATCATATGATAATTGTCTTTCTCTGATTGACTTATTCTGCTAAGCATAATACTGTCTAGTTCTATCCACGTCATTGCAAATGGCAAGATTTCATTTTTTTGATGGCTGTTTAGTATTCCATTGTGTATATATACCACATTTACTTTATCCGTTCATCTGTTGATGGATATCTAGGTTCTTTCCATAGTTTGGCTATTGTGGACATCGCTGCTATAAACATTCGGGTGCACGTGACCCTTCGGATCACTATATTTGTACCTATCTTTAGCATAAAAAGCCAGTAGTGCAATTGCTGGGTCATAGGGTGGCTCTATTTTCATCTTTCTGAGGAACCTCCATGCTGTTTTCCAGAGTGGCTGCACCAGCTTGCATTCCCACCAACGATGTAGGAGGGTTCCCCTTTCTCCGCATCCTCGCCAACATCTGTCCTTTCCTGACTGGTTAATTTTAGCCATTCTGACTGGTGTGAGGTGGTATCTCATTGTGGTTTTGATTTGTATTTCCCTGATGCCGAGTGATGTTGAGCGAGAAGTGTACTCTTAATATGAAATGGGATTCAGAGAACGCGAATGACTTGCTCAAGGTTGCTTGGCTAGTACACGTGGAGCTAGAACTAAGACCCATTTCCCCTGAACCATGCCCCCGACCCCTGGCTGGTCAGAGATTTTCTTTCCAAGCCATTAGAATTTGAGATATTTTGAGCTTGTCCATTCTTAGATGTCGTCTTTTCAGACAGCAAAGTCTCTCTCCTCTTCATCTGAGGCTTGATGTCAGGTAATTCTTGCACCTCCTTATTTCAGATCTTGGAGGTACCCTGGTGTACCTGTTCGCCTCTGTCGGGTATGCATGGGCTGGGGAGATACTGGACTTGGCATTAGGTTCTAAGCTTGCTGCTGACTTCTCCTTTCTGTTTGCCCTTACTGCAACATAAACGCCGGATGTAACAAAGGTTATAGTATGATGACTCAAACTATCGATGTACTGGGAGAAAATACAGGACACACATTTATGACCTCAGAGTAACAAAGGTCTTCTTAAGGTATGACACAGAATCTAAAGCTGTAAAAGCAAAGTACAATAAAAAACAAATTTCCACGTCAAGAAAGGCCACCTTCAGCCAACTAAAGAAATCCAACAAACAGAGTCATTTTTGCAATGCATATTGTACACAAAGGCCTCCTTTCTAAATGTACAAAGAGTTTCTGTGAATCCATAAGAAAAAACTACACAATAGAAAAATGGGGAAAAAAAAGATGTGAACAGAATTCACAAAAAAAGAAGTCTTTGTATCAAATATGCTTCTTGCTTCTATAGAGTTGTTGCTTTAACATCTGCTCCATGTGCCTATGCTGACCAGAT